>NC_133391.1:67702383-72702383 GCF_047511655.1 Castor canadensis | reverse complement strand
ATGTTATGTTATCATCTTCACTACATCATTTAGCATTAAATTAAATACCATATGGATTTCATATGGAGAACTCTTGTGTCCCCAACAGAGGATTCTTGAAAGAGGAAACATACACCTTACTCCCCAAAGCATTTTGCAAATTGCTAAGTAAATGACAGTTGAAGTTGAACATCTCTTAGTTAGCTAGACTTTCTTTGTTTCTACTTCTTTGCATATGAAGTAATCAAGAGGCTTCTTATGGGCAATGAGAAACTTGGCTAAATGGTGTTCTAATTATAGTCCATACTTCTCAGAGATTACAGAAGTAGGAGGGTTCTTGATCTAGCTTGTACTAGAAAGTCTTAGATGAATTATGTTGATGTCTTTTAAAAGTAAGTTTATTAATAACTAATTCAAATTTTATGGAGCAACTATTAGTCGTTACCTGGTATCACTAGAACTACGAATGTGATAGTCCTGCTCTTAGGGATATCACAGTGGTGAGGGACACAGGCACATGAAGAAGGAATTGTAGCAACTGTAATATCATATGATAGGAACTAAGATAGGGATAAACATAGAGTGCTGTGTAACATAGACAGGAAATGTATCTAAATGGAAATTCGAGAAATCAAGGGAATTTCCCTGGAGAAAGACCTCAAGTCTAGAGTCAGAGGACAAATGAAAATCCTTCTGGCCTAACACAGAAGATGGAAGAATGGAGTATACAAAATTGAGGGGTTAACTCACAAGAAGAGTCACAGAGTACAGCGCGTTCGGGAGCCAGGAGAGACTTGATTATAATGGGAGCATGAGGTACCATGGCTGGCAAAGGAAGGAAACATGTCCAGATGGCATTGGGGATGTGAGCTTGAGGCTCAGGATGAAAGTCTTCATGGGTGATGGGAAGAAAAGAATTTAGGGAGAGAAGTCAGAATTCTGTTTTAAGATCATATTATTGCAGCCCTTGCTATGTTTTATTATGGTGCTTCTCATATTCTATGGTCCTGTTTTTCTGTCTGTCTGTATGCTATACTGAGATCCTTAATACAAGGACTTCTATGTTTGTCTTTGTATCCCCAGTGTAAAAATACAGTATCTGCTGAATAGTTGATGCTTCATATATATATATAGAAAGAGAGAGAGAGTGTGTGTGTGTGTGTGTGAGTGAGTTTTGTGGTTTGAACTCAGCACTTTGCATTTGCTAGGCAAGTACTCTATCACTTGAGTCACATCCCCAGCCCTTCAATACTTATTTTTATGTGAGAATCTTGGTAGTCTGTAGAGGCTGTAGAGGTAGTCTGTAGGACCAGAGAGTCCTTACCTAGAATCCTTGGACCTCCTGAAATTACATGCAAAAATTTGGGTACAGATATGGGCAGTATTTTTGAAGAGTGAGGGATAATCGCTTTCATCAGATTTTCAAGGGGTACAAGACCTCCAAGATTACAAAGACTGAATAAATGAGAGCCCTTGGAAAAGAAACACAGTTTTGGAGCCCTCTAGCTAGAGAAGATTTTTCAGGTGTAAAGCATTAAATGCCAGTTCACATCAAATGTAGAAAAATGAACAGGTACATGTGGATCTAAGCTTTCCCAAGTGAAGGAGAAGTAGAAGTAGTTAAAAATTGAACGGGCAAGATTGCTGTGGCTTGGATATGAAATATCTCCCACAGGCTTGTGTGTTGAAGGCTTGGTCTCCAGCTGGTGGTGCTATTTTGGAAGGTGGTAAAAACTTGAGGATGTTGGGGACGTGCCTTTGAAGGGTAAATCTTGTTCCTGCCCCCTTCCTTCCTCCTTCCTCTCGCTGCCTCCTGGCTACCACGAAGTGAATAATTCTTCTCTACCATGTCTTTCCACCATGATGCTCTGCCTCACCACAGGCCCAGAAACAACGGAGCCAGTTGACCATGAATTGAAACCTATGAACCCGCAAGCTAATACAGATATCTTTCCTCCTTTTAAACTGTTTCTCTCCAGTATTTGTCACAGTGACATAAAACTGTCTAACATAATGGTGTTTGCAGAAAAAAGTATCTTGAAGATGACTGATAGCTCCCCAGTCCTTAAAGAAGAGTGTTCTGAGTGGATGGAAGGAGCTTTGGAGGAGAGGCATCAAGGATAAGTAAGGAGCTTTGAAGACACCATTGGAAGAGGCCAGTCTAAATGAAGAGCCCTGTGAGTTATACAACTCAAGGAAGGGACGTTATTATCTCTTGAAGGAAAAGCTCTTATGAAACCCTTTCTTTCTCTTCCACAAATTTGGGTCTGCCAAGTTAAAAGTAATATCCATAAATGAGATCACGTACAAACATACATAGAAAACAAAGTTTTTGATAGTCATTTAAATGCTTATGACATTATTTATATTGTCTGATTTTTTTCATAAGGAACATGTATAGAAGAACATTCCATTTTAAGGAAATAATGCAAAAATTAGTGTTTTAAGGTAAAGAAGATCATGGGAAGGAACAGTACTTCTCAAATTATGTTTCACACATCATCTTCAATAAAGGAACACATAAAACGCAGATTCCTAGGTCCTGTCCAAGTTCTGAATCAGACTCCATAGAAACAGGACCAGGGAATCAGCCATTTAAAAAACTCTCCAGAAATTCCTCTGCTCATCACAGAGATTTGGAAAATATGTGGTTGATAAAGACAAAGGAAGTTTCAAACCTAACAGACAACCTTTCTTCTCCATGTATGTATGTGCCTGGACTTTAAGAGAATGGGAACAGAGCTTGACACAATGTCACAACTTTAGGAAACTGACTTTTCAGTCATCTGCAACATTTTTATACACTTAAAATGTACTTCTGCCAAGTAGTACATGCTTGTAATCCCAGCACTTGGGAAGTAGCAAGTAGGAGGTTGCTCACAAGGTTGAGCCAGACTGGGCTATATAGTAAGATCCTGTCTCAATAAACCAAACAAAACACAAAAATGTGTTTATGATCTGAAGTTGGAAGTGTTTGTAGTAGGAGAAAGGAGACAGCATGAATTATGAGCTGACAGCATTGTATATCCATACAAATCCCATGGAGTATGAAACCCCTCACAATATCTTTGCAGAAAGCATATTTCCTCTTGGACATGCAACTATTTTCCTCTCTCTTACCACTCTGTAAGGTAGGCTAGATTAATAACTAGGGAAAATCACAACCACCCAAGGGCCACCTCTCAGGAGATGGTGAGCAATACTCAGAGCTCTGGGGACCATATCAGGTTCGTTAGAGTTAACACTCTTGCCTGAGCTGGAAAGCCGGGTTCCAATACTGAGTCCATGATTTTAGGTCACCTACCTTTTAATTTATTCTCTCATGTCATATTTGGCACACCCTTGTATGTTGTCCTAAATTCTTTATCCTAAATTTCTTTTTGAAACAGTGGAGTAAAAAATATTCTAGGTCAACAATTGTACTTTTGACAGATTGGTATCAGCCTAGTTTCCAAACAGAAGCAGGTAGACCAAATGCAGTTTGTGTTTCTAGGTAAGAAATTGTTTTTTAGTGTGTGTGTGTGTGTGTGTGTGACAGGAGACTAACTTGTTGTATGCACCTCACTGGTGATTCTTCATGAAGGTAATAGGATTCCCTTAATCGAGCCCATTAGACTATCTCCTTGTAATTATCTCCAGGGCCAATCTGTCTGTGTAATGGGCTCTGGAGGAATCAAACCTTCACGTCTTACAAAGGAAAATGTTGTGTATGTGTCGGAAGGAAGCCATTCTGAAGAATTACTGGCGAACCATCTCAACAACAGCCAAGGGGATTTTGCTTTGATTCTGGAGGAAATTGTTGGATTTGGGACTTTATTGCTCCAAAGGGTATTTCTTTCTTCATGGGCTTTTTAATAAATCTAAAATGTGCATGATGCCAACGGCACGGGGACTCTGTGCCATCTGGTAAGGCTGGGCAGGCTGTTGCCTGCCTGTTTGATGTATGGGAGGACATCAGAGTCTTAAGGCTGAGAGATTGCCAAAACTCTGGATGCTTCGAGTGTAACTAGTGACTAGCTCTGTTGCTTCACTGAATTGGGCTGGCCAAATGTCCTGGTTCCCCTTACCTGGATCATTAATATTTTGACGTTGCAGACATGTATAATAAGTTTATAGTCAGTGCTACTTGATATTCACACTATGTAATGATATTCTGATTTCTTCATTCCTTATTTTTTTATTTTGTAAATTATTCATGTGCAAGATAGAGAATGGACTTAAAATGAAATTAAAATCAATAAAAACTATGAATTAAATAATGATGGAACTTAGTAAGGAATAATAGTAACTATCATGAGTTGAATGTGTGCTCCCAAACTTAGATGGTGGAGCCCTTATCCCCAATACCTCAGAATGGGACTTAAATGGGAAACAGGGTCATTGCAGAAGTAATTATTTAAGAGGAGGTCATTAAGGTGGGTCCAATCCAATATGACCAATGCCCTTATAAAAACAAGAAATTAGGACAAAGAGATGCGCACACAGGGAGAACCCCATTTGAGCGTGAAGGTGTAAGTGGGGGTGATAATAGCTATAAGCCAGGGAATGCCGAAGGGTGTCAGTAAGCCACAGAAGCTAGGAGAGGGGCCTAGATCCATTCTCTGTCACAGTCTTCAGAAAGAACCAACCTTACTGATACCTTGACTATGGACTTCTTTTGTCCTGAACTATGGGACAATAAATTTCTGTTCTGTAAGCCACCCAGTTCATTGTACTTTGCTATGGTAGCCCTAGCAAATGAACATAGTAACATGAACCAGTGCTTTGTTTATATCATTTAATCATTTTTAACAATGGCTTTTGGTCTGAAGAGTGGCATAAATTATTAACAGGTGGGAAATGGCTAGGTGGGTATATGGGAAGAAATCTTTGCCTTTTTATCACCAACAGTACATTCATAGGATTTTCAACATATACTGATCTGAAAGGGCTTGGGTAATGATACAGTATTTACACATTTTCTTCATATGTAACTTTGCCAAAAATCTGTAAAAGTATTACCTGAGGCTAAAGGAAGCATCATACTCAGGATTCTCACCAGCTGTGATGCACAGAAGATGCCCTTTTCAAGAGAAGAAAAAGGTAAGGTGGCTTTACACTCTAGACTAAATACTATAGCCACTTCCCCTGGCAAAGTCTAATGCAATTCAAATTTCTCCAGGACTAAAGTTCTTTTGTGCTTAATTTTTTTTAAAAGACTCATTGCCTTTCAGATTCTGTTTAAAACTTATTTAAAATCCACTTCCTGTCAAGTTTATTTTCCCTAAGCTTCCTTCCAATAGTTCCCTTTGCAGTTCAAGGAAGCAAACAGCACTAAATTACAAAGGCAAGAGGGGAAGGAACCATTAAACCAAATTACAAGTTAAAATGTGCCCCAAATATGACAGTCACAAAATCACTGAGAAAGTACTGGACCCAATCAATCTGCCTCCATAGTGAGTGATTTGCAGGCAGGATTGCCAAGATTAAAACTAGGACTGACGACATGCAAAAGTGGGCCCAACTGACCTTATTGATTCTTCCCCACTGAGAAAGAATCACAGGTTAGAAGGCAGAAATCAATTCAGCTGCACTAAGTTAAGCCAAGTGTAGATTTACTTGTACCATGCCTAGAAATCACTTTATAAAGTGGCAAGAAATTAACTATATGCAAATGTACATGCTGGTTTATAAATGAAAGTAGGTACCTGCTCCTTCTTCCTTTTAATAATAATTTAAAATCTGAAATAAAATGGAATAGGACATATACTGTTCCTACATTTGCTCCTACCCTCCATTTTGGCCCATTTGTTTTTTTTTTTTTTAATAAGGGGGGTTATTTGTGTTAACTTGGCCACTTCAACTGTACCCAGATTTCAGGATGCAGTGACAGAGAAGACATGGGTATATCTCTGCAGCCAAAGAAGCAATAGAAACCATTTGCTCTTGAGAAAATTATCCTTTTTGGTTTTTAGATTAAAGGAAGCTGGCCCTTAGGCTTCAGCACACCATGGGGAACACAAGATTCGTTCTCTTTCCTCCTCTACTGAGAACTCATAGGCTTTCAGAATGAACAATGGGTGGAAAACACTGCCCTTCCAGCAGTGAGAAATGTGAAATTCCACTCCTACCCTCCCATGTGTCACCAGGGAGCCATCCTGTGTGTTCATCAGTACTGGGATATGAGCCAGGCAATCATTTGTACTCAGGGGCTCAGCCTTAACCTAAAAAAATCACCAGAAGAGCCAAAGGGGCTCCTCCTCATTCCTGATCTCTAAGCAACAAAGAGCAACACATTTTACTGCAAGCAATTGTTTGTGGTTCTGATGGAGAATAGCTTAGAGCTTGTTTTCCCTTTAGACAGGCCGTCTATCTCCTTCTGAGCCTGCCTTGCCTGCTAAGACATGTGCCCTCTACGTAGCTTCATGGTCATTCACAGCCATTGAGGCATTTTAAATGCATTGCTGGGCCTCTGGTGGGTGGCCTGTAAACCAACAAAAGTATCAGTATCAAACACACATGGTCAGCATAGAGATCAGGTGGTTACAAGACCAAGGGTCAAATTTATATTCCATTTAGAATATAAACTATCCGTTCCTGATTTTATGAGAAAATAAATCATTAACTCAAATCCTTCAGTTGTTCAAAGCTGGGTACAGAGGCAACAGGAGGCTTCTTTGTCTTTGCCCTCCCTCATGTGGCTACAACTCTGAAATGTGCTTGGGGGAGATGGGTAGGGAGAGGTGGAGAATGGAACGATGTGAAAAACACTGGACCAAAGCCAGCAGAGCTGGGTTCCTATCCAAGTTCTCCACTTGGTGGTCTTCTGCATTGAGTCAGTGCTATACCCTCACCAAACCACAGCTCCCTCAACAATAAACTGAGAGGCAGGATTTCAAACAATATTTCAAGCTTTTGAGCTCTTTGCTCATAAATGAGATAATAAAGACCTGATTCACAGAGTTATACAGATCTAATAAACATGATAGCATTTGGTAAGCCATTAAATGACAATGTTAGTTATTGCCATATAGACAAGAGAAAACTCTTATGGACTTTATCATGGCACAATTATTAGGGTCTCCCAAAATAAGTCACTGAATGGCTTTGAACTTTGATTTCCTATCTAAACTGCTTGTCTTCTCCAAGAGGAGAAAATGAGGTAAAGGATTTGCTTTAAAACCATAAATTATCACAGAAATCCAAGCAACCATTATTTAGAGAACCATTTTGACTTCTGGCACTATGATGCACACGCTGTTAGTTCTTGGCTCAATGTCAGATTTTAATTGGCCTGGCTATGAGAACCTTATAGAGCTATTATATGCTACACCTGTGATGGCCATGCAGCATGTTAATCAAGACAATTAGGTTGGGGACCCAGAGAACAGCTCTCACCACTATGCATAATCGTCCTCACTTTGGGAAGGAAATTAACAGCTGCTTTATGGTCTCTCATATTATCTCACTTTCTCTGAGAGAGATCCCAAACAGGTCCACCTAAACTAAACAACACGCATTACCAGTGCCCAGAATGACACCACATCTGTGAAGACATACTAACTTTGAAACAGCTTTTGGGCTGGGAGTCACATGTCCCAATCATTGTATACAACAGTCAGTTGGTGACAACCAGAATCAGGGACAAGAAAATTGATCTCTCTTAAGTGATATATTGTAGCAAAAAAAAAGGAACAGGAGGAAGAGCACACCAATTTAGCTCTCAAAGTACTCATCCTCTAGCTTGCAAAAGGAGAAGAACAAGGCTTTTGGAACAAAACAACTCTGTCTGCCCCTAAGATGCCCAATGAAACTACAAAGTCCTTTGAATATTTTCCTCCCTGTCATCCCTCCCCACCATGTGACTCTCTTTTAAGAAGCATGACGAATATATTTGGTTATTGGGTTTCTTCTCACCCACAGGCAAAGCAGCCTGAACTGATAATCAGTGATTTTAAAGGAGGGACAAACTAATCGTAAGGTTCTGCACTTAATCCTGTGGATTCGGGCACTCTGGAGAGTCTAAGGCCCATGGGAAACTCAAGCTCAGGGAGGCAGTCTAGCCAGCCTGAGTGACAGAGCATGATTTGCACTGAGGGCTCTCGGCTCCAAGGCTTTTCTACATCATGCTGCTGTCATCTGTGGAAAAAGTATTATTCAAAGGGCTCGGGCCAACCTCAACTTATTTCCAAGACCCCAGAACTTATCATAGGCTTGCCATTTAGGTGCTTATTGTAGAATCTGATTTGAGAAGTGCTTCCTAAATTGCTTAAGATCTGTAAAATACCAGAAACTGAAAGGTCCTGTATCCCACTCCCAGTCATCTTCTCTGTCACCGCTGAGTCAGAGGAAACAGCTCTTGTCCCCGAAAGATGGTCTATTTGACTGTGAGACCACCCTGGGGACATTGGCATATACACCATTAGGTGGATCGTTTCAGCTGGAAAGATCCCAAGAGACTGGCCCTTGGTCTGGATCTATTTTGTTTTGTCTGGACAAGGTCAGAATAAACCATTATACCTATAGTTCCCAATCTATGCACCAAGACAACCAAGGGTATTGGGGTGCTGCAGGGTATTTTAAATTTTGAGGGAGTGGTAGAGTGCTTACCTAGCATGCACAATGCAACAGTACCCTGGGTTTTATCTCCTACACCAAAAAAAAAGAAAAAGAAAACAGTGATATTCAACATCCGCCCAATGCTATAAGAACTACTAAATGAGGCATCCCTTTTAATAACAGTGCATCTTCACAAAGCTGGATTTCCAGTAGTTAATATAGTAGACGTGGGTGTCTGTGGGTAAATGGTTCCAAGGAGACCACGATGGAAGAAAACCATGAATGCTTGGGATGCCTAGAGTTCAGTGCTGTTCTGCACAAACTTCATTCACTTTTCTCGTGACACTGCCCAACTTCCACTAATGACGGGCCATCTTGCATCAAATGTCAAAATTTCACTTTACCATCTAAATGAAGCACTTAACTTTTACCTTGCTTTTTGGGTACCATTTGCTTTGGGGAGGTCTATTTTCACAAAAATAAGGGCAGTGAAACAGCAGCTCCCACAATGATTTAAACACAACTGACAATAGTGCAGATTGACTGAGAACTTCTCTACATCAACTGATTGCATAATTTGTGCACAAGAATTTAAAATTTTTGTTTTTTATTTTTTTACTTCTATTTATTATTGTTTTGGCTGCACTTGGTCAAAACCATGTGTAATAAATCCACAAATAAGGTAGGCTCACTATATAACTGAAAACAAGTATGCATCCAAATCAATGTGGAACACATAACGAGGGTGGCAGCAACCAATTAAACGCCAAGATTTAAGAAGCTGTGACAGTAACAGGGGCACATGTTTCATTTTGAGTAATTATAGTTAAAAATCAAGTTAATACATTATTTCAACAATTTTATGTGTATTATTTTTCAAAAAATTACTGAATGGTTAGGTACACAATTTTATTAAATAGTTTGGACCTATCAACTTAATAAACAACATCGTTATTAATTTCTTTTGACCCAGAAGCAATGTGAAAAGGTGGTTGCAATCTTATGCATGCTATGATCAGAGATAGCTTAGAACCCCCGTTGTGTACAGCCCTGGTTTGCCCAGTGGTGTTCCAGGGATGACGCTGCCTGTGGATTCTCTACTTGCTACAAGGGCAGCAGGAAATGAAGTTCCCAGGGACTGAGTTCAGCCCAGCTTGTACGCATTATAACTGCATGGTCTTGTTTACGCTCCAAAGCAATGTGACCATGAGACTTTCAGATGTCCTTTTTTCAGATGAGGAAATAGAGGCTCGGCGAGGCTAACCCACTGTCCAGGTAGTAAGTGGCAGAGTAAAGAGGCAAACTTGAGAATTTAAATTAAGTTTTAATTATGGGATAATCATAGGTCCACATGCAGTTGTGAGAATTACTATGTACCCTTCACCTAGCTTTCCCTATTGGTGTAGCATCTTGCAAAACTTTTAGGAGTATATCACAGCCAGTACTGGCGTTGTCTCAGTTAAGATCTAGAACATTTCCATCACTACAAGGATCTCTTCTTCTGTCCTCCACAGCAATATCTACATCCCTTCAGCCCCCACTCTTTCCTCCACCCCTGGCAACTGCTAAGCACATCTCCATTTCTATAACTGTAACTTCAAGAACATTTTAGAAATGGCAGAATTGTCGTTGCCAGAAGTTAAGGAGAGGTACGTCTTATAGTACAAGAGCTCTAGAAACTGTTTTTCTGTCATTCATATTTTTTTGGAGATTCATCCAGACCACTATGGGCATAAATGGCTTACTCCTTTTTATTGCTGAGTACTATGACGTGGTGTGGACATAGTATAGTCTGTTTAGTTATTTACCCATGTAAGGACCTTTACAGTGGTTACAGTTTGGGCAATGATGAAAAATCTTGCTATAAGAATTCTGTACAAGTTTGTATGTAATTTTTGGCATGAGCATAAGTTTTTACTTCTTCTAAGATAATTGTTCAGGAGTGCAATTCTTGGTCACACAATTTTTCAAAAGAAACTACAAATTCAGATTGGGAACATCACTCAAGTGGTAGAGTGTTTGCCTAGCACTCAGTCCAATCCTTATTATTGAGAAAAAACAAACACCTCCCCAAACAAAAAAAACCAACTGTCCCCCAAAAATCCAAAGCCAAAAAACTCCCCAAAACAAACACACTGTCAAAGTGTTTTCCAGAATAGCGGTGTGTTGGACATTTCCGCCAGCAATATGTGAGTGACGGAGTTTCTCCTGGCATTTGATGTTGTTACCATTTTTATTTTAGTCATTGTGATATTTCATTGTGGTTTTAATTTGCATTCCTCCAATGGCTAGTGGTGTTAAACATACTGGGAGGTGCGTATTTTTCATCTGTTTACTATCCTTGAGGAAATGTTTCACGTCTTTTGCCCACTTTCTAATTGGATTATTTTTTAATGCTGAGTTTTGAGAATTCTTTGTATATCCAGACACAAATTTTTGTCTATTATGCGGTTTGAAATATTTTCTCCCAGGTTGTAGCTTGTCATTTCATCCCTTCAATTGGGCATTTTGCTGAACAAATGCTTTTCTTTGTGATGAGGTTCGATTTATGGGCTGTGCATTTGGTGTCAAAGGTAAGAGCTCTTTGCCTAGCCTAGATCCTGAAAACTTTGGTCTTTTTATAAAAGTTTTATGACTTTAGCCTTACATTTTACATACAAGTCTGTAATCCATTTTTGTTTAAAGTGTACCTGAGATTGAGGCTAAGTTTGGCCTACAGAAGTCCAGTGGGTCTAGCATCATTTGGTGAAAAGACTGCCTTCCTCCAGTGACTTGCTCTTGTACCTTTGTAAAAAGTCAGTTTTGTGGGTCTGCTTCTGGGTTCTTTATTCTGTTCTGTTAATCTGTGCCTCTATCCCTCTGTTATGATACACAGTCTTATTTACAGTAGCAATATAATAAAGCCTGAGATCAGCTAGACTTATTCTGCTCTATTATTCTTTAAAAAAACTGTTTTAGCTATTTTCATTCCTTTAACTTTGCATATGCATTTTAAAATAACCTGTTCTGTACCTATAAAAAAAGTCTTATTGGGATTTTTGAGTAAAAATTGCATTAAATTTAGGAAGTGTTTACATCTTTGATATGCTGAGCCGTCAAGTCCTATGCTTTAAGTTGTCAAATAATGCTTATTTATTTTAGAAACAGATCACAAATTCAATTGCCCATGAAGGGTCCCACGTACCAGGCTTGAGAATATGCAGCCTTCTTTTGGTAGCCTACTGGATGTAGAATATATTTCTCTAAGGAAATGACAAAGAGCCCTTGATCTCAACCTGAGGAATGTAATAGAAAATGGTGGGGATTGCAGCCTGCTACAGAAGCCATGCCCCCTGTGAACAGGCTGCTGCTCAGTTCCTCTCCTTAAGAGCACAGGCACAACACTACTATGGCTGATAAATTCTCAACAGAAGCCAGAAAGTCATTAAAAAATGTTTCCAGCTACTTTGAATCAGCACAAAAACAAAACAGGCCAAAAAGCACTCCTTGGTAGGCTGGATCCAGATGACTATTAGCACTTCTCTGTGGTCTCTGAATTAGAGGAGGCAGCAAGAGAAGGTCCCCAGCCTCAAGCAACTCACCCTGTAGCTAGAACAACAGACAGATACCACAAAGCAGTGCCTCCAGCTCTCCTAGCAGCGGGAGCCACAGGAGCACACAGGGGGACCCTTACCTCTGCTCTGGAGGTCAGGGATGGCTCCTTGGGGAAATGGATTTATACAGAGACTCCAAGTTTCTACCACTTTGAGCCTAGCTGCAAGCACAGTAGGAAAGAGAGACAGATACTTTCCAGGGAATCGAAATTGTTGCATGAGATTCTCTGGGGAAGGTTAACTCAGTTGATGATTCTGCATGTGCTATTTAACCATAGAATCTGAAGCAAACATTGATAGGATCACAGAACAGCACAAAGCTCTATTTCTGGGCATCACAGAATACAGTGGAACAGGTCACATAGCTCCTTATTTCTCCAAGGGTTGTGCCACCTGTTAGTGGAAACTATAAACCAAAAGCTCTCCAGAGGAGGACAGTTTCCTGATATTCTCAGAATAAAACCTGAGCTCCTTATAATCACTTCCATGTCCCTGTGTGGTCTGACCCCTGCCTGCCTCCTCTTCTCTTTCCCCATGCCCTGGCCTTCTTTCTGTCTTTCCAATGTCTCAAGACTCAAGACCTTTGCATTTCATCATTTATTTATTCACTCATCTATCTATTCATTCAGAAAATATTGATTAAAGGCCAAGTGCCGGGAATATGATAATGAACACAGCAGACTCCCTTCCATTTCTCACGAAGCTTACACTTTACTGAGGAAGACAGCCACACATACATAACATTACACCTAGGGCAATGAGTTGTGTGAGGAAATGTTAGGCAGGATTAAAGCACAGGAGATAGTGGTGATTGCCATGGCCAGTGGGTGTCAAGGAAGGCTACTGATTAACATGAGCAGAATTCCAGTGAAGTGATGGAACCAAAAATGCTTGTGGAAAAGAGCTTTCTAGGACAGAACCACCAATGTAAAAGCCTGAGGTGCAAGCATGTTTAGCTTATTTGTGGAGTAGCAAGAAGGCATAGGTGCTAGGGCAGGACAGTGATGGATGGAGGGAGGAGAGGCCAGGAACTGAGTCCTGCAGGCCTTGTAGATTTTACCCTCGTTGTAAGGAGACCCGTGAGGGACTCTGAGCAGGGCGGTGACGTGACTTGACTTACAGAGACGGTTAGGAAATTATTAAATAGTCTCATTGAGAGGTGGAGGTGGCTTGGACTAGTGTGGTAGCAGTGGGGTTGGGGAGAAACTCTGAAGGTGGACGTAGCAGTGTTGCCCTTGGACTGTGGGAGGGAGTCCAGGAAGAATCCAAGGGTTGTGCCCTGAGTAACCGACAAATGTACTGAGATGAGATTAAGCTGTGTATCTAACTTCACAATGGTGGCTCTCTGTCACGTTCCAGGCCTCAGTTCAATGTCTCACATTTGGAGAGATTTCCCCTGACCACCTACCAGCCACACTCAGCTTCTCTCCCCACTGACCTCCCAGGACTGACAAATATCTGAAATCACCTTACTCACTTTATTGGACTAACTGTATTGACTTATCATCTGGATTGTCCCAGGAGGTCACAAACCATGTCTGCTTAGTTTATTGCTATATCTCTAGTAGCTAATTTTGTGCCTGGGTCTTAGGATATGATCAATAAATATTTGTTGAATGAGGTTTACAAAGTGCAAGACAAGCTAAACAAATTTCCAAGTTTTGGTGGTGGTGTTTTTTTCAGAGCAATCAGTTAATGGACTGACTAATATTATCTGTGGCAGGCACTGTACCAGGCCCTTGGAAAAGACAAGTGAGCAGCAAAGTTACCATCTACAGCTGGGGGCAGAGCTGGCAGCCCCTGATGGAGGCACAGTAAATAATCTCACCAGCATTGACTTTCCTGTGCTAGGCATTCCTAAGGAGAGGTGTGCTGAGCTGTTAGAGCAGGGATGTGGGTAGCCTCTGTGGGAGGAGAAAAGGCAAAGCTCTCTGATCTGAGACCCATAAAGAAAGGTGTATGCTTCAATTTCCATGGAGTTTCTTACAAGCGGAGACACATCTCACTTTGGCATAAGGTGAAGTAGTCCAGAATTCCCATGCACTGAGGCTCAGCTGGGTTAAACATTTGGATGTAGATAAGTAAAAACTAGGGTTTTACATTTTTCATGGCACATTTGTGAAATGGGAGCATTCCCTACTCGACAGAACTGTTGTGAGAATAGGAAGCTGACTGTCTGTTAAATGCTTAGCACAGTGTCTGGTACACAAAGCAGTATTACATACCTAGTAATAATTATCAGTGATCTCTAATTCTTGAGAGTAGGAGTCATGTTGATACTCTCCCCCACCATGGGCCAAACAGCACAGTACCTTACATATAGCAGGACCTCAATAAATACATATTGACTGAAGAATGGTTGTCTCAATGAGACACCATTTTGGATCTGACCAACCATTCTTACCAGAGATGGGCACAGTAAACGCAAAGCGGTAAACCAGGCCAGAGCTGTCTGTGAGGTTCAGCTGTCTCAGGATTGGTAGCTGCTATTAATTATTGATATTATGGGGGGAGAATTCTTGCCAGCCTAGGACACGTGGCAGCTTGAATGGAAGGAAGTCAGTTGGATCCTTGGTTTTAAATTAAAGATAAATCACAAAGTGGGAGGGCCTGAGGATTTGGTGATTTTATGCATCAGTAGTACTTGCAGTAGAAGGCAAAGTCACTGGGCAGGAATAGCTGCTACTAAAATGGCACTTTCTTTTGAGTCAAAATCTGCAAGCTTCATTTGTGCATGTGACCTCTTGGCTGCAGCTATGATAGAGGAAGTGGTTTCGAATTAACACTAATCAACCTGATTCTCCAGGGGCACCTTGTACCTGAGAACCTCCAAGTCCTTTGTAAACAGCAGTTGAGCCGCCCTGTCTCCTGAGGGATGAGCTCCTGGATTTTGCTTAAGTCAGGCAGAGTTGTAGGAGAGAGGCTGTAATCATCAGCAGAGTGTTAGATGGGATCATTCTCAAGCCTCAGCCTTGAAAGAGCCAAAATAATCTACAGGTTCCCAAGATATTTTGCTTAATGGGGTACTGCCACAAGTCTCTCGAGTGTCAAGTGAGGGGTGATTACATGATTGGAAGTTAGAACAGCTATTGTGGAGGACAATTGAGCAGTAACTATTATGCTAAACAGACCCTTCAACTCAGCAATTTCACTTCAACGTATTTTTGCTGGAGAAATCCTGGCACTTAGGCCATGTGTGGTGGCATACATCTTTAATCCCAGATGCTCAGGAGGCAGAGATCAAGAGGATCATGGCTTAAGGTCAGCTTGGGCAAAATACTAGCAACATCCCATCTCAGTTAATAAGCTGGGAAGTGGTAGTGCACACCTGTCATCCCAGCTATGCAGGAGGCATAGGCTGGCCCTGGGCAAAAACTTGTGAGATTTGTACCTGAAAAATAACTAAAACAAAAAAAGGCCATGAGCTAGGCACCGGTGCTCACAACTATAATCCTAGTCATTTGGTAGGCTGAGTCCGGGAGGATCCTGGTTCAAGGCCATCATGAACATGAAGTTGGTGAGATCCCATCTCAACCAACAGATGGACACTGTAGTGTATACCTCTCATCTCAAGCTATGCAGAAGGCTGAGCTTGGGAGGATCATGGTTCCAGGCCAGCCCAGCCAAAAACATGTCTGTGAGACCCTATCTCAACAGAAAAAAACTGGGCTGCACGTGTCATCCCAGCGACAGCAGGAAGTGCAAAATAGGAAGATCACAGTCCAGGTTGGCCTGGGAAAAAGTGAGGCCCTCTCTCTAAAATAACCAGAACAAAAAAGGCTGGAGGCATGGCTCAAGTGGTAGAACACTTGCCTAGCAAGTTTGAAGCCCTGAGTTCAAACCCCAGTATTGGCACTCTCCTGCCCCAAATCCTGGTGTGCTAAAGAGGCACCAGCAAGAGTGAAAATCTGAGCGCAAACTCAAAGTATATTTATTGGGAGGGGAATGATTAGACAGAGGAATAGTAAATAGCAGTTAAAAAGAATGAGGCTGGTCTATCTGCATCCTCATAAAAAGCTAAGATAGATTATTAAGTGAAAAAATGAAGTGCAAAATCACATGTACAGTATGTCATATGTGGTCACTTAAAAATAGGTCCAGAAATTCTTTGATATTCCTTTTAGGAGATGGAGCTCGTTTTATCTACCTACAAATGTGGTCCAAGCTTAGCAGAAACGACAATGTGCCACTTCTAAGACTAAGTCATAGAAAGACATCATGGCTTCCTTCTTGATCACTCATCCTTCATTCTAGAGGAGAGAATATTGCCAAGAATATTGGCGTTGCCCTGTGGAGAGGCCTGTGTGGCAGCCTCCTCCAACAGCCAGACAGGACTGAAGACTCCAGCCAGGAAGGTGAGCCTTCCTGGAAGCACAAATCATTGCAGTCTTGGCTTCCGTCCCAAGTCAACTCCCTGAAGTCCCTGGACCAGAATCACTTGGGCTTAGTCACTCTTGGATTCCACACTCTCAGAAGATGTGTGTGATGATAAATGTTTGTTATTTCAAGACACTAAGGTTTGTGGCAGAAATTGTCCACAGAAACATAATTTAAACATACACACAAACACAAAGACACATGTGTATAGAGAGGATGGAAAGAGACATGCTGAGGTCACCTGTGAGAAGAAGGTGACTGGAGGGCAGGGATGAAAATAGCTTCACTTGGTCTGTTTCTATTTTTGGTGTATGAGACTTTAAGCACGCATTATTGAGCTAATCACAGAAAACATTAAAAGGAAGGAGACACAATATAAAATTCCACAACTTTAGAATTTCATGGTAAGTCAGAGAAAGTTGAGGCTTACCTTTGATCATCTCCAGGAAAAAAACATGTTTGCTCAGCAAACACATTTAATAATAAACAAGGTTATCAGTGGTACTCTCCAACCTGCTTAAGAAAGCCAACTCGTGTCAGCGACTCTTAAAAAATCACCTTTGCACAAGCCACATTCAATAAATGATTATTTTTTATCCATGTTTCTTATCTGTTGTTGAAGCAGGTCAAAGAGATCTTTGTTTGCACAATGCCAACTGGCAATATTCTCATTCTCAGTGAGTATCCAAATTCTTCTGAAAGTGACCAGGACACCTCTACTAAAAAAATCCAAGTTATATATTAATGCATTGTTTTTATCAGGTAGTTTAGACTCAAAGAGGGGCTTTGTCATCTGGTAAGATTATGGAAAAAGGGATTTAAAAAGTAACTTTATAATGGATTTCTTTTAGGCTTGTGGTAATTTGTTTTCAACTTTGAGCCTGAGGGGCTGCATGGTTTAATGGCAGTGAGCAAGGACCCTGATCCCTGTCAGAGGCTAGACTGGCTGCAGGCACCAATGCTTATACATTTGCAGCGGGACTGGGTCCAGAGCTTAGCTGCTATGCCTCCCGGGTGACTGACCAGAAATTCAGTCACAGCACATTCATTTCAAAAATCCCTTTCATGTATCATTTAAAAGCATTCTGCATACCTAAATTTACATATCTCTGACCCTGGATTTTGGAAACCAGTAAGAGTAGATTTCTGCTTTGTTTTCAGGAAGACAGGAGGGAACAAACTGGAGGCATTTCCTGTCCTGACTACTGGGTAGATTTAGCACTTCTGAAAAGGTTCTGAACCTGCAGTTTCGTCACATCAGCTATTGCCCTAGGGAAGCTCCGACTAACATTTCTAAGACATTTTACACTTTACAAAGTGTGGTAGCATTCATCACCTCATTTAATGGGCAGAGAGGCTCTTAATTATCCTTTCTGATGAAGGACAATGTTTCAGTCCAGGTACATGCAGTTATCACTGGTTTTCCTTGCATGTGGACACAGGACACACGAAGACAAAATACTGCTGCTCCCCAGTGCTCCCCAAGGTGTGACGCTTAATAATTTCCCCACGCTGCAGCGTGCGTGTGTTCCAAGTTTCTTTTTAGGAGCTTGAGGGCATATTGAGTCTTTGCTACACCAGGGCAGGAGGATTAGAAGGAAACTGTGGGGCCTCCAAGAGATGCACGTGTTTAAATCCTGGCTCTGCCATTTTCTAACTGCATGGTCCTGAGCAAATTATTTACCTGTCAGATATTTAAAATGATGTAACTTCTCAGTTTTCCCATCTGAAAAATGGGGCTACTTACTAATAGTACAAACATCAGAGGATTTTCATGAGATTTAATTAGTGAATTCATTCACATGAGGTGCCCGGAGCACAGGTCACACTTGATCACTCTTAGCTGCTGTTGTCATGATCCACAATGAGCTGTGTTGCAGGCAAGATGGGCAACAAGGCACAGCCATCATTCCTCCAATGTGCCGAACCATTCCCTGCTGGGATAGTGCCAAACTCTGGGATATAGCAAACGTAGTCCCTTTCATCACAACACTGATAAAACAGACAGACAGAAACAAAATCAAAGACAGGCTAAGAAGTGTTAAGAGAGAAAAGAGTAGAGAGATGAGCTAGGGAATGAAGGGCTGATGGAGTGCGTGGTGTTCTCTTACTTTAGGATGTGAAAGGCCGGTCTTCTGAAACATGAAGAAGAGTCTCAGTAGAGAAGGTAGTCTGAGTGAGGACCGTGAAGGGGGAAAGACTTTCACAAGTTCCAGGAAGTGAGGGACAATGGAGTTGGAGCAGGGTTGAGGAAGAAAGAGCAAGGAAGGGGTGGCAGATTATGGCAAAGTGTTAGCTTTTACCCTGTGTGCCAAGGAAAGCTGCAGAAGGTTTTGAAACAGAGAGGTAACATGGTTTTCTATGAATTATATAAATTTATGACAATTAGCACAAATTTTATATAATGGTGTCATATAAAAATATCTACTAATACAGATATGCAAGCACATTTAAAGACACTTCTGGCTGTCACGTGGGGCAAGGATTGTGGAACAAAGTGGCAAGAGTACAACCACAAACACAGAAGGAAAAGACACAACATGCACCAGTAGAGAACTACATGGTGCCATTGAAGTTTATAGGAGCAGAAGTGGAGAAGGGAACCCCAGTTGGAGGTGACCTTGAGAACAGCATGGCTCTTAGTTATACCAAGATCTCTGGAAAATGGCTTCACTAATTGCTGTTATCTTGCACATAGGCCACACGGGTCTTCCTTGGAGTGGCCCAAATTTAATGTATGGATCCCTGAAATTTGGATATATATAGGATGTAAGAATAGGGACAGGAAGGGACGCTGGAGGCTGAATTTGAATCTTATGCTTACTAGGCAGGTGCTCTACTACTTGAATCACTCTGCCAGTCCTTGTTGGTTATTTTTGAGGTAGGGTCTCACCTTATGTCCAGGCCAGCCTAGATCACAATCCTCCCATCTGTGCTTCCCTGCATAGCTGAGGATGACCAGCACACACCACCATTCCCAGCCATTGGTTGGGATAAGGTCTCTCTAACTTTTTGCCTGGGCTGGCCTCAAACCATGAATTTCTTGATCTCTGCCTCCCAAGGAGCTAGAATGACAGGCTGGAGTCACTGTGCCCTGCTGTAGCACCTACTTCTCAACTTATACTGCATGGAGATGACACCAAGGAACCAAACTGCAAGGAAGTTCCTGAGATACCCGCGACTTCATCTGCTCCCAAGTGGAACACTTTGCCCCAATGTTGTCTTGGCTTTTGAAGGCCAAGGAAAACTACAGGGCTCACATTCTATATTCCATAAGGCATCAAGGCAAAGCAGAGCCCTTATATTCTCCCCAAAGGCTTGTTCCACTGAACTGAGGCCGAGGAGTCAGAGGTACAAGTCCAAATGAAAACCACCAAGGAAAAAGCTGAAACTCCACTGGTAGCCACACACACACCTGTCCAAATGGAGCTTGGCCTTGTGAAACTATTCCTTGGTTGATTGTGCTCTTATCATGGTTCTGCTTATGTAATCCTTCTACCTATAAAACCACATGTACCTCTCCATATTTTCATCAGTGATACCTGCTTTCTCTGGAATCACACCAGCATACTCTGAATCCGAGGGTTATAACCAGGTCTAACCTGCAGCAGCAAAAGAGCACATGAACTGGTATCCAAGGACATGTTTTCAAATCTCTGTGCTTTCATTAGCCAGCCTTGGGATTTAAAGAGCCCCTAGCCTCTGAGTTTTCTTCCTCTTGGTTAAAAGTTATCAACATCTGCCTCAAAGTTTTATCACAAGGATTAATTAAGATGTATGTCAAAATATTTTATCAAATTAATAAAATACAAGTATGGCACTAACATCATGAAACAACATCAAATGTTTACACATTATAAAATGTTTAAATATTTTATTCACCGTATTTAATTAGTTAAGTAATGAATGAATTCCCCACTAAGTTGGCTCCACAAGGGTCAAAAACCTCATCTGATCTTTGCTCATCCTAAATCCCCAGCATCCAGAAAATCACCAGTAGCTAGGAAGAGCTCGGTACTGATGTAATGAATGAAAGGAAGGAAAAATGGACAAAACACACTCCAGGGAATGGAAGACAGAGGGTATGACTCCCACTTCACAGGTCTGAATTCTGAGCAGATTTAGTCGTCTCACAGACTAAAATTTCCCAGCTACATTTATGAAAGCACAGGACCTCGTCCTCACTCTACACGCCTTGGTTTTTCTTCTTCTGATTCCTGCCCCCTCCTGCATGCAATGTTTGCTCCTTCAAATGGAGTTAAAGCCTCATACTTTTCTAATGCAGTCTTTCAGCCTCTTCCTTAAGCCATCTGCTCTTTTATCTGTCCAAACTTAATGATTTTATTCGAAAACTTTTAATTAGATGCTTCCAGGCAGTGGCTGAGTTAAGTTTAGAAGCTTCCAGCTTGTCTCATCCTCAGCAGCTGCAGTAAGGCAGTAGGCTTATGATTTAAGTTCATTATTATCTCCATGTTGATGTCATTTTCTTTTCCTTTTTGACTGCATTGTTCCAGGAAGTTACACAGGGCTTAAGAACCACTAGACTGATATTGCTTCTTAGAAATGACCTTTCAGGGAATTTTCCTGGGTGATCAGCTGCTGGTAAAGCTGTAAGAATAAGTAATTCACTTTCTTTTACCTTAAGATTACGAAAAGCTTCACAAACAACCTCATAACACACCAGGAAAAGTGAATTAACCATTCCAGAAAACCAAAACTGAGCTTAAACTAGCCAATTTAGAGTCAAATCAGCACAGCATTCTGATTGTTTGTGGAATGGGGAAACTCTTACTCATCCTACAAACCATGCATGGGCATCACCCTAGAATGCTCCCCTTACCTCCACCTTCCAAACTGAAATAAGAACATCTTTCTTTTCCATTCCCAACATCTTTATATGCAGTCATACAATCCTTATTAAAATTTTGTAGCTTGTATTCAGGCTTATCTCCCATCCCAGAATTCAGCTTGCACACTGATTTTTCTAAGGACAAGCACAAATAAGTTATTTTGGTGTCTCTTGAATCCATCCTATGTTTGTTTACAGTAGACATAATTCCTTTTTTAGTCATCAAAGTACACTTTATAGAGCATGGCCAGAAATCCCTTTGTTTGTAATTTAGCACCAAATTGATAGAAAGAAAATTTATAGGACAAGGCTTTCTCCATCCAGTCTACTCTAATTTCTCTGTAAAGCACATGGGATGGAACGCTTGAAGGCTGCTGGGCAGTTGGTACCGGTCCAGATCACACTGAATAACATAGCTTCGACTTTGTTTGCCTAACAGGTGTTCCAATATTTAGTGCTATGTAGAGCGCCTGGTCCAGCAGCTCGCACCCAATTCTGTGTAGCAATGTACAGTCATGAAGCGTCCATGTGGATGCTCTGAGTGGCAAATCCATTTCCATCTGGGTTTCTTTTTCTGTTTCCTTAGAGAGAGGGTGAGCTGGAGCAGAATCACTAGTGATGGGTATCGCGATTATTTCAAATCCACTTTAATTTGTATGCTAAAAATACAAAGTCCGGCACGGTATTACTTGTCTGTAATCTCAGCACCTGGGAGGCTGAGGCAGGATTGCAAGTTTGAGGTCAATTTGCTTTGTCTCAAAAACAAACAAACAAAAGCCCCAAATTGAAACATGTGTCAATTCCAAATAACTGGTTGTTGTAATGACCACGGTAAATCTACTGGTTGTGATGATGTACCCATACTATTTTGGACAGCATATTTACGAGTGCCCGTCCTGAACATGACTCTGAAGACAGTGAGAGCAGCTAGCTTTCTGAGTAACTTCCGGGTAATAGGAAAGGTATGGTTTCTGAAGCTGACAAGCCCTTTCCATATTATGTAAAAATTAAATGAGATAATTGCATACTAAGCATTTAGCCCGGCAGGCAACACACAGAAAACATCCAATAAATTCAGCTCTGTATAATAACAACAACATCGATAATTACTATTTATTGAGAGCTTATTATGTGCCAGGAACTCTGCCAAGCGTTTGATGTGGACCCAATTTTTTTTTTATTCATATGTGCATACAATGTTTGGGTCATTTCTCCCCCCTTCCCCGACCCCCTTCCTTACCCACCTGATGTGGACCCTCTTAATACTCTTGGAAACACTGTAAGGTATTGGGGTTTTTTTTTTGTTTTTTTATTCTCCGGTGTTAAGGGATTGGTTCAATCCTTATTTTGCACACAAAGGAACTAACATACATGGAATTTGTGAACTTTACACTGGTTGCATAGCTAGTAAGAGGAAAACAGAGTCTGTCTGTCTCCGAGTTCATGCTCTGGAAGCAAGCAAGTAGCATCTACTGAGTATCTGCTGTCTCAACAGTGTGTTAGGTGCCTGTTAGATGGGATGAAATGAACTGTGCTCTCCAGCAACTCTGGATGGAAAAGACAAGCAAGGTACCCAAGTGGAAGATGAGAGGTGAAACAATAGTGTGTGAAGAATTATCAACTAGATGACTTAAACCAACTATGCTCTGGGCTGCAAGGAGGATGCAACAGAGGACTGGAATATTTGGGAGAGCTCAGAACTTCAGCTGCTCTGGGAATTATTTGTGCTGTTAGCACAACGTGTGAGGGGAGGGAAATACTGGACATACCAGGGAGGAGGCCTTCTGCAAACATCACTCCCCCATTCTTACCATACACACTTAGGGAATTCCTATTGAGGTCTGCCATAATTATGGATGAAAATATTTAGAGGGTAGTAAACTATGAGTCTAGTTTCTACAGTCTGATGTCCTGGGTTCAAATTTTCTCCATGTCTAATCTTTCTTTGAGCCTTAATTTTCCATCCATAAAATGGGAAATAGTATTCTCAGTAATGACCAAATGTATGTAAAGTCCCTTGCATGAGTATACACGTGACCTGGTGTGTAACAAATGTTCAATGTGTGTTTGTTAATACTATAGTGTTTTCCAGATTTGATGAGTGAGAAAGAAGGTGGAGGATTGCTGATCTAAGATGTTTGTCAGACAGCAAACTGCTCTGAGCTCTCTGCACTCTACCCTGGCCCTGTGGGAGTAAGGGGAAAGATGTGCTACAGTTCTAGTTCATCGTGGACTCAACTTCTCCACAGTGTTCCTAAAACTTCCACCCTAAATACATCTTAGTCTGATGGTATTTCTTAAACAGCTGGGACTCCAAATGGCCACTTAAACATAATATAGAGCGATATGATTTCATACAAAATACTCTTGGGACTTAGAGAATTCTGTGGATGGATAAAGTTTATAGAAAAAAGTAATGTTGGCTAAAACACAAGACGGTGCAGTGTATACAGTAAGCTTTTGTATGAGAGAGTTTTAAAAAAGATACAAGAGGCAGTTAAGAAGAATGTGGGTTCAATGGTAA
The DNA here is from genome assembly GCF_047511655.1 of Castor canadensis. Lineage (NCBI taxonomy): Eukaryota > Metazoa > Chordata > Mammalia > Rodentia > Castoridae > Castor > Castor canadensis. The sequence continues at coordinate 72,678,523 of NC_133391.1, read as the reverse complement.
ATAAGACTATGGCTGAATTTATTCAAACATTTCCTGTGGGCCTCAGTTTCCCCATTTAGTAAACAGATATAAAAAACAGTAGTAACACTCCATACAAGGCAGTTGTAAGGATTAATCAAGACCATGAACACAAAGCATGTAACATGTTAGCACATGTTAGCATTCTGTGCTCACTGTTAATATTCCAGGTTCTGTGCTAAGATTTTGGATTTTGAAGATGAATAAAATACCTATAGATTCTCATAACCATTTTTGGTAGTTATTTTTTCACATACACTCTTTGGGCACTGGGTTCTGGTCTGGTCCATTCTGTTTGTCTGCATACGTCCATAGACAAGCCTGGTATGTGCTTGCAGTTGTGACTTGAATGCATGCATGCATGACAGCAAATCCCCATGTTTAGGAAACTCACATGAAGAATGACAGACATAGACAAAGAGCTCCAATGCAGGGTGACTGTTCTGATCAAGGGCTCCGGGTTCTCAGAAGGCCTGGGTGATGGGCATCACTGCCCTAGAAGCGAACCAGACCGAGTCCAGGCCTGCTCTGCTTCAGGCTGACAGTAATAAGCCACACGTGTAGAAGATCACCAACGTCTGACAAGAGTCACTTAGAACTCTCTAGTTGAGCCCCTGTCATTTGGCTAATGTGCCCCACATGTCAGTGGAGTGACCTGTGACCTGCCTGGCCCCAGAAGCAGCTCTGGGAACCTGTTTTGTTAGATTTCTGCCCAGAGCACTTGGCCGTAATAGAATGGGTTGTGGGGGGGGGAATCAATACAATCTGAACTGAAGCCACACTTAAAACATCAGCCTTCAGCTCTGGAATCACACCCTGTCACTGACATCCAATATGCTTTTGCTCCACGAGCTGCTCAGAGATTAGTAAGCGAACATGAAGGAGGAAATGGAAATGGCTGCAGGACATAGGTGGGCAATATGCTATGTCATAAATGGCAGCAACATAGGGACAGATTACTAGCATGGTGGAAGAGAAAGAACATAGACCATGCACACACCAGCTGGGGATTCTAGAGCAGGTTTCTCCAACTCTCTGAGCCTCAGGTTTCTTATTTGGAGAGGCTACCCAAGAATGGGAAAGTCACTTTGGCAAATTAGTGAGTGTTAATACATGTAACAGACATGGCACAAGGACTGCCTCTGGCTGATGCTCAACAAATGGTAGCTTCTCTCTGCTCATGAGGAGGTAAGCAGGACCAAATGCAGGGAAAATCATTCCATAGCTGCACAAATAAATGCTACTACAACTTAGGCCTCTCACAGTTCAGTTCCAAGAATGCTTCTGAACACCTGTCATGTGCCACAGTCTGTGTTAAGGCTGGGGATACAAAAAAGTGAATGAGACAAAGTCCCTTCTCCCCAAGAACACAAGTAATTTCAATATAATTCTTAAGCAAGATTTTACAGAAAAGAGGAACACACAGGATGGCAGGTCACCCTGAGAAAAACAACTAGCTCAACATGGGAAGGGCATTCCAGACGTGAGATGTGGGCAGGTGCCGGGGGCAGGTATCAGATGATGAAAGCCTGGTAAGCCCACTTTTGAGGACATTTAACCCTAAGAATATGGAAGCCACTCAAGTTTTTAAGTAGGGACAGATACACGTTTGGACATTCAGCTTTAGGTATAATGGGAAAAGCTATTGCTCCATAGAAGTATTTAGAGTGCTATTTTTTTCATTCCTTTCCAACTAATACAAACATACGAATCTATAACTTCTTCTGAGTGGCTCAGAATAGTTCTTCTACAACAAAGTATGACTTCTGGACACTGACTCATTCCCTAGTGGACAAAAACTTCAGGCAGGCCTCCATCTCTCAGCTCCCCTGCTCCCTGTTCTCCAGGAGTTTGCACCCCTTGATAACATGCCTGTCTACTTCGGCTACACCTCTAAGATGGAGTTCATGACGCTCCATTACGCACTCCCTCTCATTCATAAGCAACCTCAACGGGAAGGTCGCAGGTTCCAGCCCTTCTGGTGTCTGCTATAGCTAACATAAAGGAGATACTTCTAATCCCAAGAGGTGATCAACCATGCCAGATAAAAGCTCTTTGTTTTGTGGCTTTTCTCTGTTCCTCTGAAGAAAGAGGACATACACTTGAATCAGATGATGAAAGCTTGGTGGGTCACACTTGTGTGTGCATAGTCTTCTCTAAATCATCCTAGTAGATCTTCCCAGCTATTGCTAAGATATTAAGCTACTTTTATTTAAGTACATATTTCATTGTAGTACAATTAAGAATTTAATATTTTGGCCACACATGATGGTACAGCCTATAATCCCAGCCACTCTGGAGGCAGAAGCAGATTATCAGTGCAAGGTCAGTGCAAGGTCAGCCCTGGGAAAATTAGTGAGACCCTATCTCAAAAACAAAATAGGACCAAAGGGGTTGGGGGTGTAGCTCAAGTGGTAGAGCACTGAGCTAGCAAGCCAAAAGCCGTGGGTTCAATCTTCAATATCACACAAAAAAATTTAGTGGAGTATAAGAAGATTATTCTAAGATTAAAGTCTTGCAAGAAAATGCATAGTTGTACATAGAGATTTTGGAAGAATTAGTAGATTTCCTAAAAAGTCTGTCATACATAGTATATAATAAATTTCTCCTTTATTAAGTTCTAAATTAATGAAAAGAACTTTATATGTAGTAGAAATTTTAATATCAATTTTAAATGGTCACTAAAATATGAAATAACTATGTTTAATGTTTATAAGTGAAACGATATAGTCAAAAATAAAATCTGAAAAATTTGCCAATCCTGAGCTAGAGTGAGCAGGAAGTCCATGTCTGGCACTGTGTGTGTTCACACACTACACAGGTTCTAGGCTCATTTTCAGAGTACTGGCCCTCTAAGAAAGCCTCACAGGGGGTTTAACAGCATGAGACAAACAAGAAAAACGTGTTCTGTTTTTCTTAAACCTCAGAGCCCTGGAGTCAGGCCTATATTTGAAGAACAGTACCCAGAACAAGAAGGGAACACGTAAACTGCATACTATAGATGACCAAAACCTTTTATGTTGGCATCTGACTTACTGTTTATGACATTTAACTTGATACTCTAAATTGGAAAGCATATATTCTTCCTTCACACCCACTATACCAGCTTTTCGCGTTAGTCCAGATCCCTCCAGCTCTTACACACATTATTTTTAGAAGTTGTTTTTCTCATCTGAGTTCTAGTGAAGATAGTTAATTCATGCTTTGCATCACAGGAAGTGCTTGGAATAAACTTGATATCGTAGGAGATTTTGAATTTAGACAAAGAAACCCATCAGTTCTCCCAAACAGCCATCAGAGAGACTTTAATTAAGTCATCCTGACACAGAGAATGGCTTCAATTGGATCATCATTTCTCATGCTGTACTTTCAAGACAGCTGAATGTCACCTTGGGAAAGCAGTTAGACCAGCTGTTTTGGACAATCATTTTGAATCCTCCATTTGTCATAATCTGGTGATGAAAGAATCAATTTTAAATGGTGGTACGTAAACATGTTCTATTAAAGAAAATATTGTTAGGCAATTTATAACTAGTTGAGGAAAAAGAAAAGATCCAATAGGATCTCCTGAAAAGCCCTCATTTGTATTTCCCACACTGCATTTCTAGTCTAAATGCATACGGGTGTCTTTACAAGCTCTACCTGCTCATGAGAAGTTCCTGGAACATAAGCTTAGCAGTCTACTATGTATTTTGTTGATAGTAAACAATCAAATTCCACTTACCCCCACCCCCATTTCAATCCAGTTTTTAGAGTTAAACAAGGTGAAGAAATGAAGGAAAAATGTAAGGGAGAGATTCTCTAAGTTGACACTGGAGAGAAAACAGCCATTTTCTAGGTATCTCTTGTTAGAATATTCCACCCCAGACACACAGGAGGAAAAACTACAAGAAAGTCCCTAAACAGAAGCCAGGTTGGGGATGGAACAGTGAACACTTGAGGCATCCAAAAAGAACTCAACTATCATCTGACTAAAACTGAAGCAGATAACACAGAAGTTCTGCTGATAACAGCAGTAGTTATCCTGAGAGCTAATGCTGTGCTGTGTACATCACCTGGATGATTTCACTAATCCTGATTTCCATTTTCAATGAGAAAACAGACTTCAAAGAGGGGAAGTCCTCAAAGTTCCACACAGAGTAAGTTCCTGCCTTAGTTACCTTCCATAACCAAAACTCTTGCACCACCCTTCTGCCCACATGACAAGGTAGCAGGGGGTGGTAGCAGGGTGTCTTAGGGAACACTCTTGAGATTCTCCTGGCCTTTGTCTCAACTTTGCTAAATTGTTAGATGCAGGGGAAACCACAAAACAGGCATGGTTGAGAGGGTACAGAAGTGTCTCATGCTCCTCAAAGCTAAGCCATATCCCTGCTTGAACCTTACATGTTCAAGGAATCCAAAGATTTTATAGACACGTCAACCACATGGTCTATAACACATTTCATGAATTCACTTTTGTCCTTAGGATACTGGTCTATGGTCAGAAGTGTTCCTGGCACTCTACTCCTGAGACTGTCACCAACTTTATCCAGGTGAGCAGTTAGTCATTCTTGGGGTAGCATGGCTGTGTCGGCAGGAAGGATTCTGACCCAGTCCCTTTGCTGCCAAGGCCAATGGAAGGCTAGGATCTTTGACACAATGGATACGTGAACTATTATTCCAATATGTGTGTTTGTGTGTTTTGATCAGATTTTATTTTTTTAGAGCAGGTCTAGGTTCACAGCAAAATGGAGCAGAAGCTGCACAGATTTCCTACATACCTCCACACACGCATAGCCCCCCACCTTACCCACATCCTCAACCAGAGAGGTGCATTTCTTACAGTCGATGAGCCTATGCTGACACCATCACTGTTACCCAAAGTCCACATTAGGGTTTCTCTTGGTGTTGGACAAATGTATGATAGGTTGTATCCATGACCACAGTCACATACAGTAGTTCCATGGCCCTGAAAATCCTCTATGTGCTACCTATTCATTCCCCACCCCCTCCCATCCTTGGCAATCACTGATCTGTTTACTGTCTGCATGGTTTTGCCTTTTCTAGAGCCATATATCATTTGAAAGATTAATTACTTGAGGTGTCCTGGAGAAAATACTAAGATTCACGATGAACAATGCCATTTTAAAGGCTCGGGGGTTGGGGGGGGTTGTCCTGCATTTAAGCACTGGTTCTATCTTGTTGTAGCCAGTGCTTCTTGAACACTGTTTTGGGGCAAAACAACTTGGCCTCACCCTTCTCACCAACTCCACCGTCAATGCTGGCTCACAGTGGCCTCACTCTCACACATCCACTACTGTGCGCTAGGAATCCAGTCTCTTCATCCTACTCCCACCTACTTTCCATTGTTCCTCCTCTCAACACACAGAGATCTCCTTAGAACATGACCCACATTTCATTCCTTCTCTGACCCTTTGTGGCTCTCCACTGCATTAAGGTAAAATCCAAAGTCTTTTCCATGGTCTCTATAGCCTAATACCATGGGACACTGAGCCCACCCCTCTGGCTCCAACCCTTACTGTTCTCTTCTTTAGTCTCTGCCAGCCTCCCTGGCCTCCTCGCTTCCACCGCCAGGCCTTTTCTCTTTTTGAGCATGTGCTCTTGCCTTGGCCTATTCCTTCTGAGGCTTTTTTTAATGGGTCCTTATCTTTCGGATATAGTTTAGTATTTAGCTAAAACTTAAGTTACTACCTAAAGCTGTGGTTCTCTCCCTCAGCCTTCTTGCTCTGTTCTTCCCTGTCATGGTGTGGACCCCAGACCGACGGCATCAGCAACATCTGGGAACTGGTTAAAAATACAAGTTCTCAGGCTGCACCCACTTGCAGATAGCACGTCTACCAGGTGACACACACTAAAGTTCCGTTGTTCTACAGTCTGTGTTTCCTGAGTGTTTATCATAAATGGTAAGGCTTTCTCCTTTGATTACTCAACCTGCTTTGTATAAGTCTCTCGCCACACTCAGAAGCACTATAAAGACAGGACCTTAGGTCTGCAGCCATTATTGCAGACATAATTGAGGCTAACTAATGTTTGCTGAATGAATAAATGATGTGGTGTACACCCTGGGAAATACCATTTTAAATAAGACCCATATTAACTATGACTAGCTTTCAAGTATCATGAACGACATGTTCCCAGTGTTTCTCTTGAATTTATTCAGTTTTTAAATGTGAATGTGCCACATTCCAGATATCATAAATACAAACAGGAGCAAGTCTTCTTCCCGAAAGAATTTACAGACAAATGGGATTAAAAAAATAGGCAAACACAAAATTATTTCATCCTCTTAAGTATTATAATAAACCCTAGCAAAACCCATCAAAAGCATTAAAAATATACATGTACTTGTCTTTGACCTAGTTTTTCCAGTTATAAAAATTAATTCTAAGAAAATAGCTGGGGATATGTGCACATATTTATCAAATGATTTTGCCAGCATTATTTATGTTAGCAACAAATATCAAATAACTTAGATGTAAAAGTATGGATTAAAATTTTAAAGTATCCTAGACGTAAAATATTTATTGTAATTAAAAATTATTCTTGATGACCTGTGAAATTGTTCACGATACACTATTAATTTTAAAACTATATAATAATTTTTAATTCTACTTAAAAATAGAAATATATTTAAGTATATTGGAAAAGGGTGTATCAAAATATTAACAATCATTTCTAAGTAGTGTGATAACAGGTTATTAAATTTTTCTCTTTTTGTGCTTCTTTGTATTTTCAAATTTTGAACAATGCACTATTGTAGTTAGGCACTGGGTCGAGTGGAGGGAGTAAGTACATCTGCTGTGGGAAGCAGAAGATAGCAGTACAGACGAGTGTCATCTGATCCGGGTCTGGAGGCCTCAGAAGCGGATGTCAGGAGGTGGCAAGTGCATAGTGGGTCTGGGGGACAAGTGACAGCTCAAAAGGGCTGAAGTGGTGGCAGAGGGGACTTGAAGCTTTCCATCACGTTAGCCTACAGAGAGCAATCTGTTTGTTTACCTTATCAAAAGAAAATAAAGCCCCATGTGGAGAGTGGCATTCTTTTTTAATCAAAATCGGAATTTACTTCTGTGTGGTGGCCATCCACGCTTGAAGGGGCTCTGTTCGCAGATTTTGAAAAGCCAGAGACAGCCTTCCTGTTGTGTAAAGAGTAATACAAATGAATAGAAACCATAACAAGGCCTCACCCTGGCTGGCTTACTATGAGATAGCATCAGAAGGAAGAGGAAGGAGGAGCACATTTAAAGACAGCCTTCTGTCTTACCCCCGAAGCTCCCAGTGCCAGAATTCTAGAAGCACACTTAATCTCATGGTCTGGTTCTTGTCAATGGCCAAGAAGACTGAATGAGCAGTAATACACCTCTTTGATGCTTGTTCATCACTCAGTGCCAATAAAGAAATTTCAAAGGCCATCATAAGTGGCTTGACAACCTGGAGACAGATGATAAGGTCTCAGCTTCTGATCACTAAACACAATAAATCCATTGTGAACAGGTGCTACTAATTTTTTCTTTAAAAAAAAACCAAAAAACAAAAAACCATCTTGTGCTGCCAGTCCTTTTCAGGTCAATTCCATGTGAGCCTGCTGATGTGAGACATCCTCAAACCTAGCTAAATTCTAGTTGAATATAAATTTTGAGAAGGGTACATGTGGTTTAAATAGAGGGGATTATCCTGAGATGATTTATATTACAGATACAAACTCAAATGTCAATTGAGCAGAGGCAGATAATGAGTTCTGTACAAAAATCTGTTTTCTGCTTTTTCAACAGGAATAAATTTCCAGCTTCCCTTGCTATGGCAGACATGTGAGAGGTTCACCGAAGTATTTTTCCATCATTCTTGGACACACAGCTCATCTGTATTTCCCAGTCCCCTTACAGTTAAGAGAAGCCTTGTGACAGTTCCAGTCAGTGAGATGTAGATAGAGGTGATATCCCCGTATCCCAAAGCACAAAATACCTTCCAAGCTACTCTTTCTCCATTCCCACCTTTCAGCAGAAGAGAAAGGAATCCAGGGACATATGGGAAGTCAGATGTGTGTCCTTTAAGTCAGAAGTTCTACTTCAAGGAGCCATCTACAGAAGCCCTTGCACATGTACACAAAGAGTCAATTATGTGGATGGTACTGCAGCAGAAAACTGGAAAGAACCTGAATTACACCCCTAGGGAAGTCGGTAAGCAAATTCTGGAATATCCATACTATGAAATACAGTGTAACTTTAAAGGGACAAAAAAGCTATGTATGTGCTGTCATGGGAAGAGCTGCAAGGCCTGTTGCTGAACACGACAGCAAGTTGCAGGTAATTCGTTCCCTAACACGGCAAGCATTTATTGATGGTGATGATTTACTGCTATGTTAGGTCAGCTTAGCACAGGCTGAGGGGCTGGTGATGAAGTATGGACAACACAGACAAAACGTGTGCCTTCCCCAAGAGTGGTGGTGCCTGCCTGTAATTCCAGCACGCAGGAAGCAGAGGCAGGGCGATCAGGAGATTGAGATCAACCTAGGTTACATAATGAGACCCTGTTTCAAAACACAAAAACAAGAGCAAACCCCCGAAACCTTGCCCTTATGGAACTTACATGCTTATAGAATGTATATTTTAAAAATTCTAAAACTATATATTCATAATGAATACAGATAGAATCATGTTTACCAAAGTATCCTTGATGGTGTCCTCTAGGGAAGTGAATGGGAGAAAAGGGGAGATGATAACTTTTGGCCTATATACTTCTGTGTTGCTTGAATTTTATTTATTTATTTGTTTATTTATTTGTGGGACTGGGGTTTGAACTCAGGGCTTCATGCTTGCAAAGCAGGCTCTCTACCACTTGAGCCACACCTCCAGTCCATTTTGCTTTGGTTATTTTGGAAGTGGGGGTATCAGGAACTACTTGCCTGGGATGGCCTTGAACCTTGATCCTCCTGATCTTAGCCTTCCAAGTAGCTATAATTACAGGCCTCAGCCACCAGTTTGAACTCTTTTGATGGGAATGCATTTGAATTATTTTTATTGGAATGTAGTCCAGTCATGGAAGCAAAAAAATTGCTCTTGGATGCTTAGCCATGGAACCCCTCAGGTCCACCAGAAGGCTGGAGGGCAAGGCATTGCTCCCCTTTCTCTGGCTAGCACTTTTGCCTGCTTTACTTTTTCATATCCACAAGTGAGATTTCTTTTGATCAAAGGTTTCTGGAACAACAAAAGTTTAAGAAAAACTAACAGAAAATTAAAATACACAAAGGAATAAGGATGAAAACCTCACTTGGGCATAACACTAGACTAATCCCAGATCATTTAAGGGTTTTGATTGTCCAACCCTTTTGTTACCAAAGCTTCTCTGCTTGTAAAGGACAAGATTTCAGCTTTTCAGATGTCAAATGGCACTCAATAAACGTTTCAAATGAGTTCTGATGTGGAAAATGCACGTTCAAATAGAAGAGTTTTGTTTTTATTTTATTTTAAAATTGTGTTAGCACCTAAAAGACCCCTGTAATAGTGAAGATAAAGTTAATCCAGTAATGCATTTCCCGTAGTAAACCTCCAGAACAGAAACGCATTACTTCCCTCTGATGGAATTTTAAATCAGTGTAAGGGATTAAACAGTATTATCCAGCTGAAGGAGAGCAACATGGAAAACACAATGGATTATGGGAAATCGCCATCATGTGCGCAGCCATTTGTGTTCCAGGAACTCTGTTTGGCCCTTCTATGATTAATATGTCTGATATAATTCTGGGGAGCCAATGTCTTTTTTCCTTTAACTTTTTATTTCATCTTTTCAAAAGGCCTGCACAAAGAAGAGCTGGGCTTCATGTTCTTTCAGAATGGTTCATATTATCTGGATTTGAATTAAAGCAGCGGAAATGGTCTCACATTGCTATACCTCCTTCTTAGTGTTTGGTGAACTAGAAGAAACGGAGCACATTCACTCTTGTATGAGCACATCTTCCAAATTAGTGAATTATGCCATAACCACAAAAATAAATGCTTTCAGAGCACAGGCTGAGCAGACTGAACAACACACAGGCCCAGAGGTAATCCAAGTTCAGTCCTTCTTGCTTTTACTTTCCCTTTCAGTTTGCCTTTGTAGGCTCCAGGGTTTACGTGGTTTTTCCCAAGTTTTGCTCTGTCCATGTAAAATAAAGTGAACGGTTATTTTAGGTCAGATTGTCTCCCCACTGACCTAGCTTTTCCTGAAATATTTTAATCTAGAGAATAATTTTAATTGCTCTGATTTTTAAATTGTGAATTATCCAGGTAATCTGTCTTGTTTGAACACTGAATGAGTTTACCCACATAGACCATCTCTTCTCTCAAACACCTTGTCCTTCCACATTTCCCTCTCTTGCAACCCAAAACATTTCTGCGGTATACTACTGTAATGGGTAAAATAAAATACCTTAGTGTTTATAGGGGCAATAAGAGAGAAATTACACATTTTATAGACCTGGTAAAGTCTGTGAATTTAGAAGCGTTGGACTAACCCTAAGGAAAATGAAATTTCTTTCCTTGACTTTCTGGGTATCTAACTTGGGGAGTGGCTTAACTGTTTTGTGTTTCAGTTTTGTGAAAACCCAGGAGATAGTAATACCTCTTCTGGGGGTTGTTGAGTTCAATGAGATGATACATAGGAGCTACTTCACGCACAGTGCCTGCCATGTGTAAAGAATCACTAAATGGGAGCTCTGATTGCATCATTATTTTCATACCTAGCAGCCTGATTGGATCTTAAACTGAACAAAAGAATAGGTTAATAAATTTTGACCAAATATGAGGAAGGTTCTTGGATCCAGATTTTAGTAAAAAGCAAGGCGAGCTCTCTAATGATAGCAAGTATACAAAATGAGTACACTAACATTATGACAACTTTACTGAAATAAAAAGGACATGAGAAAGATGGGTGTGGTGACACACACCTGTAATCCTAGCACTCTGGAGGCTGAGGCAGGAGGATCACAAGTTGGAGGCCACCTTGGGCTTCATAGAGAGAGCCTGTCTCAAAAACAGTATTATTCAGTCATAAAGAAGAATGAAATTATGTCATCTGCAGGAAAATGGATGGAACTGGAGCTCGTTTTGTTTAGAAAGATAAGCCAAGCTCAAAAAGCCAAAAAATCACGTTTTTGCTCATATGTGGAATCTAGGCCTAAAATGATGGTAATAATAATAATAATGGGACATGGGTATAAGAGGGGGCCTGTCAGATGGATCAGTGGGAAGGAGAGGGTTCTGGAGGTGAAGAGGATTAAGTACTATATGTATATATATATATATATATATATATATATATATATATATACATATATATAAAACATATACACACATATATACACATAATATATATAATACACACACACACACATATATATATGAAGATAGCATAATGAAAACCATCAAACTGTTTGAAAATGGGGGAAGAGGGGTGGGAGTTAAGGGGTGAACTTTGTTCGCACCTATGGAATTATCACAATGAAACCCCTTTGTCCTATTAATGTATGCTAATAAACTAAAAATAAAAATAAACAAAAATAAGGATATGAAAGAATACTATAAATGACTATATGGCAATAAATTGGACAACCCAGATGAACAAATTTCTAGAAATGCACAAATTACAAAAACAAAGTCAGGAAGAAATACAAAATTTGAATATGTTACTCACAAGTAAGGAAATTAAATCAGTAATCAAAAACCTGCAAAAGAAAAGCCTAGGACTAGACGCCTTCACTGGTAAATTATACCAAATATTTGAAGAAGTTACATCAATTCTTCTCAAACTCTTTCAAAAATTTAAATGGGAGGGGGACATATTTTCTTACTCTATGAAGCCACTCTATTATCACTCCAATAATAGACAAAGATACCCCAAGAAAGTGATATGCCAACATTCTTTATGAATATTGATATAAAAATCCTCAAAAAATATTAGAAAACCAAATACAACAGCATAGTAAAAGGATTATGTATCCTGACTAAATGAGATTTATCCCAGGATCGCAAGGGTAGTTCAATTTATGAAAATCAATTGGTGTAATATACCATGCTAACAGAATACAGGAAAAAGTCATCATCATCTCAACTGATACAGAAAAAACTTTTGGTAAAATCTAACACCATTTCAGATAACACTCATAACCAATTAGGAAAGGCTGCATATGAAAAACTCAGTCAGCATCATACTCAATAGCTAAACTTACAGTCTTTTCACTAAGATCAGGAGCAAGATCAGGATGCCTGCTTTTATCACTTGTATTCCAACGTAATACTAAAAGTTCTAGTCAGAACAATGGCAAGAAAAATAAGGCATGCAAATCAGAAAGGAAGAAATTAAACTAGCTCCTTCTGTAGATGATATGATCTTACATGTAAAAACCCTAAGGTACACAAACACACACACACTTGGCAGGCACACACCCTTATTATAGCTAATAAACAAATTCAGCAAAGTTGCAGAACAGAAATCAACACATAAAAAATTAGTTGCATTTCTATAAACGATCGATGGCTATTATAAAAGGAAAATAAGAAAAACAATTCCATTTATAACAGGACAAAAAGGACACAATGCTTAGGATTCAATTTAACCAAGGAGGGGTAAGACTTCCACACTGAGAACTATAAAACATTGCCTTAAAAAAACTGAAGACCAAGGTAAATGGAAAGGCATCCTGTGTACAAGGACATGAGTGAAGAGTCAATATTAAAATACTCCCCAATGTGATATAGCGAGGTGAGATATAGATTCAACATAATCCCTATTGAAATCACAATGGCATTTTTTGGTAAAAATATATAATCTGGTCCTAAAATTCATATGGAATTTCAAGGGAGTGAGGAAAAACCAAAACAATCCTGTAAAAACAAAGTTGGAGAACTCCTATTTCCTGATTTCAAACCTCACTACAAAGCTATATTAATAAAAATGATGTGATATGCATAACAACAGCTGTGTGATCTACGAGATAAACTTGAGAACCCAGAAATAAGTCCTCACATCTTTGGTCAACCGATTTTCTAAAGCAATGTCAAGATCATTTAATGACAAAAGAATACAGTCTTCAATAAATGGTGCTCAGAAGACTGGATATCCACATTCAATAAGAAAGTAGTTGGACTCTTATCTTTAGAATATACAGGAATTTAACTCAAATGGATTAGACTTTAGTTTAAAAACTGAAACAATAAAATTGCTAGAAGAAAGCATAGGGGTAAATGTGTATGACCTTGTATTTAGTAATGGTATTTTATATATGATACCAAAAGCATGGTCTACAAATGAAAAAACAGAGGAACTTCATCAAAATTTAAAATCTTGTGCAACAAAGGACACTATCAAGAGAGTAAAATCACGGGCTCTAGAGAGGCTCAAGTGGTAGAGCTCCGGCTTAGTAAGCATGAGTCCCTGAGTTCAAACCCCAGTACCACAAAGAGTAAAAACACAAACCACAGAATGAGATATAATGTTTGAACATCATATATTTAATAAGAGTTTAATATCTAGCATGTAAAGAGAACTCTTACAATTCAATAATAAAATATAATCGGGGTGGGGTGGAGGAGGATATAGCTCGGTGGTAGAACACTTACCTGGTATACACAAGGCCCTGTCTCAAATCTAGCATCATCACAAAAAAGTCATTAAAATGGCAAGTTTTATGCTATTGAGCATGCTGTTACATATACAAAACCATTCACGGTTATTTTATACACAATTGAGAATAGAAAAAATGATAATGCTGAAATTTAAATATAGTTTTGGCTAATACAGCTAGGACTGGAAAAATCTAATTGATTAAATTGCATTGATTCTATCTAAAGATATTAACAAAAGTATACGAAACACTGCTATGAGGGAGTGAACTTCACAGCATTAAAGGTATTCATAAAACAAACGGATGAACACTCAGCTGGGAGACCCGAGGAGGACTTTTTTCAAATGGCAGGACTTTGGATAAGAACAGGGTCCAAAACGCATTCCACTTTTTAGTAGTCTAAGTTTCCATGAGAGTTCTACAGAACTTTCCCAAAGTTAAACAATTTCCCTTCTTTCTTAAGTGATCACTAATTTTGTTTCCAGTATTCCTAATAACACATTACTATCTTGTTCTGGGGAAGTCGCTATTAAAAATATTCTGTGCTATCAATATCTTGCATAAATTTCCATACAGCTTATCAAGATTCTAAAATATATTACCTGGAAATAAGATATTAAAAATCCATCATGAAACAGATCCCTCTATGAAACTGTAATACAGAAGATAAAGTTTTCCTAAACTTCACTGTCTCCAATAGTTGTTTGAAGTAGAACATTCAGGGATATGACATTATTAAGAAGACCATAATGAAGATGTGACTGTCATTTCCATACCTGCTTCCAGCCTCAAATATGCAGCCTACTCAGAAGCAATTTCAGTAAAAATCGTCATGCCTGTTGTCAGAATTGTCACTTCCTGATTTTTTTTTCCTCCTAGGGACTGTATTGTATTCATTCTTAGTCTTACTGTTGGTCCACAGCACCACTCCTTTCAAGCATTCAGTCAAGATCTTTTTAAATTTCCTGTATAAGAAGTTTCCTACCACAAAGAGGACTGTGAACGGCAAAGATGGGACCATGACTTAAGCCTATAAAGCAAGGGTAAATGGCATAGTCATCAAAATACATTAGCTGGGTCATACAGGCATCTTTAAGTAACAATTTGGAAAATTGTGCCCTGCTTTCTCAACCTGCTGTCTGTGCCCTGCTTTCTCAACCTGCTGTCTTGCCTGAAATGAAGATGTTTAAACCTCCATTAGTAGGAAGGGCTGCCCATCTATGGAAAAACAGAGCTGGACTCCAGTCTGTTTTGTGAGTCTTCCAAACGGCTACCAGCTGATGAGAAAACATTTAGTGTGTGGGATCCAGTGCAGGGCAGAATGAACACAGCTGGCTGACACAGCAAGCAGTTAGAAACAATGAAAATGCCATTTGATTCGTGGGCTGAGCCAATCCATCTGGAAAATCTCTCAAAGAAAGTAGCTAGAAATTGGAAAAGACATTTCAGCTCTGATTGTCCTAGTCAAGTTTGCACCTTTAGCCAGTGACTCAAAAATAGCACTTCATCTAGCTGGTGTCAACGCAGTGACACTTGAGTCTCTTCACTTTGGTCTTTCGAGAGTGATTTTCATTCTTTTGGAGATAACATGGAGACAGAAGGGGGCTGGGTGCTGGAAACAGAACCATGCTCACATCTTGTTTCTAGGAAATGGATTGCTGTGCTAATGGTTGACTCTCAGATCTCCTATCATGAGATCTGAACCCTAGGCCTGATGTACAGTGAGGCATGCAATTGGCATTTGCAGAAGGCTTGACATCCCACACCGCAGTCCATAACTGTTGTCAGACAAAGGAGCATATTAAATGACTACTTGCCCGATGATAAGGCCAGTTATTACTGAGGTGTAGTTTCCCCATGTCTAAAAACTCATAGTGATGCCACTGAAGCATGCCAGGGAGAAGATAAAATTTAATTAATAATTTCCTTTGCGGCCAATAGTCTATTACAACTATGTTCCTTGCTGTTTTCTGCAATGACCTTATAGCTCATGAACATTACAGATACATGCTTGGTCATAGTCTCATTCCCAGGTTTAATTTATAGCTCAGGTTTTGCTGCATAATTAGCTAGACTGGAATGAAGATTTTCAGATGTTAGAAATGTAACAGAGTTTGCATAAGGCCGGTGTGTGCCTCCTTCCCTGCTATTCAGTCTGATGCCTAGAATAGAGAGTATAATTTACTAGGTTAATAACATACCTATGGACAAAGCTGGGGATGGAGGTGAAGTCTGTTTGTGACTTACAGGTGTCAGATTTTGGTTTTTGCTGCAATTAGAGCTTCTGGACACTGAATTGGGTAGCTTTTTTGCATTATGGAATAGTTCAATCTAATTGCTTTTAGAAACACACAATTACAAGAAATTATCAAATTTGGGGTAGGTTTTTCTCCAGTAGAGTAAAACACTTATTCCTTTATATGCAACTACAATTTATTTTGAATGTATTATGTGCCTAGCATTTGTACAACTGTGGGAGAAACAGCCTTAATTATCTCTGGGGTCAGTACCTCAAAATCTGGGAAATAGCATATGTTTAATTAATAAATATCCATTGGCTGCAATAATCAATGAATTGATTGTGGGGTATTTTATATTTTGAGTTACAGGAAGCACAGTATTTATAAGTCATAAAATAACAACACATTTAGAATGATAGCATCTATCTTCCTAAAATTGAGAACTAATGCTTGCTGACTGCCTCTGGCTATGCTCAATGGTACCAGTAACACAGAGGATGTGACAGCAGTCTTTGGTTCAGTCCTTAAAGGCTGACTGTTCAAAAGAAATGACTCCCACCACTTACCAGAGCACAGTCTAAATTCTAACCATAATACCTCCTTCGATTGTCTTTGGTACATTCCTCTCTTCGTAGTTTGGCTCTGCTCTAGTGCCTGCTGGAATAGAGTCTCCAATCCTTGTCAATGGCATAAAAAGAGAAACACTCTTGTCTTTTGCTTTTGGCACTCTGATTAGATTGTCTTCTCAATTACTGGTCCATTAAAACTCTGTCTTGTTACTTATTTTACAGGGTTTAATTCCAACACCATCTAAACCATAGTACAGCTGTCCCTTGGTGCTCACAGGAGCTTGGTCCAGGACCCCCATGTGTGTACACTAAAATCCACGATGCTCAATCCTCTCTTATGCCACAGCACAGTGTTTACACACCACCTATGCAAGCCCTTGCTGTACTTTAAGTCACTTCTACATTAACTTCCAAATACAATGTAAATGCTATGCTAATAGCTGTTATACTATTTTTTTAGAGAATAACTTCGAAAAAATGCCCTATGTGTTCAGAACAGAAGCAGTTTTTTGAAACGTTTTCAATCTGCGACTGTTTGAATTTGTGGATGAGAAACCCGTGGGTAATGAGGGACAGCCATGATGCACGGCTGTGTCCGTTTCCTCCCGCCCTCCCTTCCTTCACTCACTCACCCACCTCATTCTAAAATGAGGAAGGCATCCTATACATTGTTGAACTGCATGGAAGAATAGGGAAGCCTGTGACATCTTGAGGACACAGTCCTCAGTGCCCAAACAACCACCTTCCTTCTGATTCTTATCCACATCCCAGATGATGATGGTGACAGCAGCTAACTCTATTGACAGAACACTTACTTTGCTGTAGACTGTGGTAACGTCCTCATTTAGAATTGTGTCACTCGGACCCAATACTACCACGCCATAGGAACCATTAACCCCATTTTACAAGTGAGGAAACAAAAACAGACACAGTAAGTACACCTGCTCCTAAATTACAGTAATGGCAGTATAGCAATCCAGGTCCAAGTCCAAATCTTCACTCCTGACCACTGCATTCTGCACCTCTCTCACGATTCTCCCCTGCTCATAAACCAGTGTGAAAGTGTATACAAAGCTACATCCTTGAAGGAGCATCACATGTGCCTCTCTGATGCCAGGCATCCAAATTCACGTAGTCATTCAACCACCTGAATATTTAGTCTATGTGAACACAAGTGTCTGAGTACTTGAAAAACTCTGATACTCAAGCAAGCATTTCAGATGTTATTGGAATGCCTAGCTCCATGTAATACTCAGGCAAAGCTTCTTTTTTCCATTAAATCAGAACATAAGAGATCTGAGCTGAAAGGTAAGACAAAAATTTTAGGTAAAAAGTATGTATTGCTTATTCATTATCAGTGGAAAAGTGCATTTTCTTTTACCCTACCACAATACTTCACAGAATCAGTGTTGTCCTAATGTGATACTTTAAGAAAATAGGAAATCAGGAATATTACAACCAGATTGCATTCTGTTGGAATTCAAATAAAAGGGGAAGGAAGATGTGAATGAAATGAATTTTGGATCAATCCAGATTCGTCTCTATCCACTGCCATAACAAAACCATAACTCCCCTGCAGGCTCAGGTTCTGAATACTGTTACTTCAAACCAGGATAAACACAAAATTCTGAACTCCTTTACATTTGGAATATCTTAGGTTCCATATTAATCTTAGTTTGGGATCCAAATATTTCCCCTAAAGCAGCTGTCCTGTGGCTTATCCACCCATTTATAAAGATACAAAGTCCAAAGAGATGGCTCACAGGAAGTTATACTTCAGACTAACTTACTATGACTACTTACTCCTCCAGTTATTACAGATGTTTTTGTTTACTCTGTCTTGACTTTACCTTCATGCACAAGCCACATCATAACAAAATGAGATTCTCCAAATCTTATTGTTTTCTTTCTTGCCTGTTTTTTAAAGAACTGATCCATAGTTTTAAATGCTTCATGTATGATAACCGCCTTGAGCTGTGAACTCCCCCTTGGCTATTTCACTCTATCAAATGCTTAAACTTTAATTGAAAGGTGTATGTGTATGAGTGAGTAATCGAGAGGCAGAGAAAAAAAGACTAAGAGAGCAGGGGCAGTGTGGATTAAAATGTGGATATAATGGTGTCAGAGTATAATTTCTCACATGGAAAAGATTCCTTAAGGCTGCTGTCACATATTCTGGGTCAATTTCTGCTTTTAGGAAAATTTCTTCCAAACATGCAAAAAAAAGTAAGGGTTACTAAAGAATACTGAAATAATCAAAAGTCTTAAGAGTTAAGGCTACATTAAATAAATGAAGGAACATTTATATGGTGAGTTATTGCAAGTCACTGGAAGTCATGTGACAGAAGAACATTTAATGACACATTTGTGATGTATTTCTGTTTCTAGGGCATGCATGGTTTGTCGTCTCATCCCTGGGTTGAATTTATGGCTCAGGTTGTACTGCATAATCAGCCAGGCTGAAATGAAGATTTTCAGATGCTACTGCTGGAAATATTACAGGTTCTGCATAAGATATAGTGTAGTGTAAGCTCTGGTTTTGTTGAAAATATATACACATAGAAAAAAAAGGCATATTTTCACAAAATATTCACAAGATACATTTTGGATACTTTAGGTATCTCTTGTTTTTGACCTATCATTTTCTCTTGAGTTGATTGAATAGTATAAATAATTCAAATTCTTCTATTTATGCTTTTTGCATTTTTTCATGTTTTCCAAATCCATACAATTTGCATAATAGTTTAACACCATGCTATTTCAAAAATAATCAGTGTGGAGAGATGTACTTTTTTTTAAGCAACCAACAAAACACTCCTCTAACTACAAAGTATCTAACACGAACTTCTTGTGGGCGGAGGCCTTTCTTTGCAACTGTCATCAGACATAGAATTGCAGGCAACATATCACAGCAGCTGTGATGGTTTTCCATGGACAGGAAATGAAGCCTTGCAGGATCAAGGACTTAAATCAGTCACAACAGTTCCATCCTAGGGTACTTCAGAGATATTGCTACTTCTGGATAAGGGGTAGGAAGAGCAAGAAGGCTCTGCTTCTTTCTTAGTGAATCACACTGGTAACTTAGTACTGTAGGAGAGTACCTGGGAGAGCTCAGATACAAGTGTGTGCGTGTGTCTTGCTTGCGTGTTTTTAGCAGACAATTAGCAGATGATTTCCAGACCTACAAAACTTGGCTTGCAAAGGAAGAAGAGGTAGACAATGGTGATGGACTGATCTTCACTGTCAATATCTCAAAACCTGACCTGTGGAGGGGAACAGCACACTGGTCAAAATTTGACCCTTTCTTTCTTTAATTGTAAATTTAAAAATGGGATGATTCAGCAGCCCCTCCCCCAGATTGCATCAAACTTCCAGTTTTTCTCTGTACAGCAGAATAATGCATGGTTTTCTCCGTAAACGGCTATAAAAACGAAAGGCATCTCAATAACTAAAACTGAAAGTGTGAAAAGAGAGCTGCCTCAGCCTTCTAAAAACCTGACTTTTTAAGTATCTCTAAAAGAAATGCCATCATTTTTAAGTCAAATATGGTTCCATATTATGAAAAATTACTGTGAATGAAAATTCTTCCAGACCTATTTAATTAAGTAAGGAATATATTAGCACTTGTAACACTGGTGGGAAAATTTATTCATGATAATATTCCTGGGGAATATTGAGCATTTCTCCCACCACAGTCTGTTTTATCTTTTCACATTTTTAGTAAATACCATAACTTCTGATAATGGTAAATCAGAATTAACATCAACTGGAATTCTAAACACATATAGTTTAACTATACATTGTTCTTAAATTTAATATTGAAGTGCTAGTGCAAATGGACAACCACATTAACACAATTTCTTTTCACCTAGATCTCAGCTCTTCAGAAGAATGACTGCTGTATTGACATTAAAACATCACTCAGGGCTGGAAGAATGGCTCAGTGCCAGAGCGTTTACCTTGCATGCTCAGTTTCTTATGAGTTTAGAATCAGACACACTTAACATGTCAGAATCATGAAATTTTAGGGTTGAACAAATATAAGTAAGAAACAAATTTAGAAATGAAAAGGAGCTGGAGCATCAACTTTGTGGATTCTATAGTTGTGAAGAGCGAAGCAAGCAAGAAACAAAAATTGTCAAAGACCTTTGTCTGTAACAAAGATCTTGTCGCAAGGGTCATTTCTGAGCCTTACAATGACCCTGGAGCCCCCACTCCTTTGCTGTTCTGGGGCACACACATTGTAATGCTATTTTAAATGCATTATTGTGGTTCACACAGGTAGTCAAGTTCAGCACTCCTGGATACAGTCAGCCAAGTGCCAATTATGAAGTTGGTACTTTCCTATTTATCCCACATTCAGATAAGGAAGACACATATGCCCATTTCTGGAAACACTTGGTTTAAGGACAGTCTATCTACTTGCTGTTGATGAGAAGCAACAACCACTGCCAAAGTGCTGTTCTGGAGGTCAAGTTACTCACAGGCAATAGAAGATACTTAGGTTGCCCTCTGTTTTAGTGAACTCTTGGTTAATGACTATACTATTTTTGTGTCAACTGCTTTATTCCTTTGCCCATGTTGGTGCTTCTCGGTGTCATTAGGAGAGGGATGATTTGGTTTGATTCTGTCTCTCCCCACAGCTCTCTGAACTAACAGAGAAAAAGAATGAAGACACATTTGGGTATGATGCAATCTAGCAAGTTCCTTCTTATTACAAATCAATCTTCCGAGAAAGAGAAAAGGCTCTTGAAGGCAATAAAAAAGGTAAGACTCTAAAACTGTCTTTAATTCAACTATGTTAGGAAGCTTCTTTTAATAAACAAGCTAATGATAACACTTGTTATTTATGTTGTGCTGACTATAATTCCAGTTGAATGCATGATACTTGACAAGGTTTATTTGGTTCATTCTTCACAACTCTAGGAAATGGTTACTATACTATAATCCCATTTTGCTGATGGAGAAACTGAAGCATAGGGAGGCTGAGGATTATGCAAGGCCACTGGGCATTTTAGTAGCGGATCTGGCATTTTAATTTTATGTCTGTCAAATCAGACAATCATACAAGAAACGGTGCTTATAATTATTCTTATTTTCAATCTCATGGTTTTGAGAGTGTGCTAGGCAGGTAATTTCCATGAGTGGAACAGGATGGGAGTGAAAAAGGCAGGCTGGAATTCTCTCCCATGATCAACAGGGGGGGTCACCATTACCCCACTCCAGCCTGATGTGGCCTTGAAGGATGAATGTGCCACCGTGACTATAGGATCAGATCTTTAAAAGTAAGATGGAAATATGGACATTTTTAACATGTAAAAAATTGCTGCACAAAGTGGCACATATCTGTAATCCTGGCACTTACAAGTTTGAGGCCAATCTGGGATACATAGCAAAGACCCTGTCTCAAGAAACCAAATTAAATTAAATTAGATTGAAAAATACATGTCTGATTTTTAAATGTTGGCAACTCATTTCAAAAAATATTTAACAGGAAAGAGTAGGAAACACCCTGGAAATAATAGGTACAGGCAAGGACTTCCTCAATAGAACCCCAACAGCCCAGCAATTAAGAGAAAGGATGGACAAATGGGACTTCATAAAACTAAAAAGCTTCTGCACAACAAAAGAAATAGTCTCTAAACTGAAGAGAACACCCACAGAGTGGGAAAAAATAATTGCCAGCTACACATCAGACAAAGGACTGGTAGCCAGAATACACAAGGAACTCAAGAAACCAAACTCTTCTAAAATCAATAAACCAATAAAGAAATGGGCAACTGAACTAAACAGAACTTTCTCAAAAGAAGAAATTCAAAGGGCCAAAACACACATGAAAAAATGCTCACCATCTCTAGCCATAAAGGAAATGCAAATCAAAACCACACTAAGATTCCACCTCACCCCTGTTAGAATAGCCGTCATCAAAAAACACCATTAACAACAGGTGTTGGCGAGGATGTGGGGGAAAAAGGAACCCTGTACACTGCTTGGTGGGAATGCAAGCAATTGCAATCACTCTGGAAAAAAATTTGGAGGCTTCGTAAAAATATAAATACAAATCTGCCATATGATCCGGTAAGACCACTCTTGGGAATATACCCAAAGGAATGCAGCACAGGCTACTCCAGAGGCACCTGCACACCCATGTTTATTGCAGAACTATTCACAATAGCCAAGTTATGGAAACAGCCAAGATGCCCCACTACTGATGAATGGATTAAGAAAATGTGATATTTATACACAATAGAATTTTACTCATCCACAAAGAAGAATGAAATCTTATAATTTGCAAGTAAATGGATGGAACTGGAGAACATCATTCTGAGCGAGGTCAGCCATGCTCAGAAGACCAAAAATCATATGTTTTCCCTCATATGCGGACTTTAGATCTAGGGCAAATGCAGCAATGTGGTTGGACTTTGGTCACATGCTAAGGCGAGAGCACATACGGGAGGTGTGGACATAGGTAGGAAACCCAAAACATGAAATTGTTTGATGTCCCCACTATAGAGGAACTAATACAGAAACCTTAAAGTAACAGAGGTCAATATGGGAAGGGGATCAGGAACTAGAGAAAAGGTCAGTAAGACATGAATTAACTTGTACATGGAAGCAATGCTAGGAATCTCTCTGTATAGCTATCCTTACCTCAACTAACAAAAACACTTTGTCTCTCTTATTATTGCTTTTGTTTTCTCTCCAACAAAATTAGAGATAAGGGCAGAACAGATTCTGCCTGGAAGTGAGGGGGAGTGGTGGGGGAAAAGGAGGGGGTGGGGGGGTTGGAGGAGCAATGACTCAAACAATGTATGCACATGTGAATAAACGAATATAAATTTTAAAAAAATTATATACCGAGAGCCAACTCTACACTGGCTGGAGAAAAGCTACAACCAGTGGGTGGAGTTTAGCTCATGAGCTATCTGTTCCCAATGGGTCTTCTTCTTTTGTTAGGTTCAAATCTTGACAGGTATGATTGTAACATTCTGCTTCAACAAAACAACAGGTTTTGGCTTTAGATCAGTAGATCAATTTCTCTCTATTCTGTCTCTTCTTCCCACAAGCACCATCACTACCACCACACACACACACACACACACACACACACACACACTCTCTCTCTCTCTCTCTCTCTCTCTCTCTCTCTCTCTCTCTGTGGTAAGCAGTTAAGCAGTGCACTCTCTCCCATCTGGGCTTTAGGAGGCAATGTCAAAAAACTAAACAGGCAGGGTGGAAGCCCACTTTTCTAGGTTTGCTAGAATCCAGCTCTCTCTCCCTTCCAGGCAATTGTGCTGGCATCTCAGAGGCTGCCTCTAGCTTTCTCATGTGGTTTAGCTACATAATAGCTTCCACCCAATGTAGCAGTTTGTGTTTTGGAGGAGAAAGAAAAAAAATCCCTCTGAGACTGAAAATATAGCTCAGCTTCAGCATTTTCTGTCCAAATTTTAGAGGTAATGGTAAATTCCACATTTATAAATCACATTTTTTTCTCCTAAGCATACCGTAGTTAAAAAAAGAGGAGCAATTGCTCTCCAAAGCAGGGAGGCTGGGGTTGACCAGAACAACCTACAATCTCAGTATTAGGCAATATGGAGTATACTTTAAGATCTATGGTGAAGGATATTTTTTAAATACAGCCCTTTGGTTTTCAATTAGACTCCCTGCAAAAACAGCAGCAAAACTCTCTGCATTGGGGTTTGGCACATACAAACCTCTGCATTCATTCATTCATTCATCCCTCTCAGTTTCTTCCAGAGACCTTAGCATAGGCATATCAATCTTGCTCACTGCTATGTCCCCAGCACCTGGCACACACATTAATAAATATTTGTTGAATAAATGAATAAAATGAAAGGAGGGCTCAGATCATTTGGGACCAAGATAACATCTACGTAGTGATTTATTCATTCAAATATGTTGGAATGAACTCAGGTCCCTGAGGAGTGGGCTTGAGGAACAAAAGGTGGCGGCTGCACAGATCACGTAGGCTTTTGTTCAGCTGTGTAATGTAGGGTGGAAGCGGGGGCAATCGCTGATTTTGTGTAGACAAAAAGGGGAGGAAGGAAGATCTTTTAGTGGAATATGTGAAAAAGGTGAAAAGGAAAGAGAAAATAGCTGAAACTTGGAAGTAAATGAGCAAGTAATGGGGAGAAAGACAAGAGATGGAGGGGTGTGTGATGTAAATCTCTCTGCAATCCCTTCATAAACCTTTCGGTGAAATACAATTGAGGGCTGGGCACAGTGGCTCACACCTGTATCCCAGCTACTATAGAAGCAGAGGTTGGGAGGATCATGGTTCAAGGCCAGCCCAGGGGAAAGGTTAACAAGATCCCATCTCAACAATAAGCTGGTGTGTGGTGGTACATGCCTGTGGTCCCAGATATGCAGGAAATCAATGTCTGAGGCCCACCCAGGCCAAAAAAAAAAAAAGTCAGACTCTATCTGAAAAATAATCTAGGGCAAAGAGGTAAGGATCAAGTGGGAGAGTGCTTGACTGGCAAGCACAAGGTCCTGAGCTCAAATCCCAGTACAGCCAAAAAAATACATTAAAAAAAATATATATATATATATATTCATGATCAATTATTTTGGTGTCATATATAACACAGTCAGTACTAACAGTATAACTATTAGGCATACTCAACCTGGAAAAGCAAATGTAACTACCATAAAGCCTCTTTCTTGGGAAGTAGATAGGTTAAGGTGAAATAGCCTGGGAAATAACCTTACCCCACAACATGGAAACTGCTCAAAGGTACTCAGACATTTACCAAGCACTTACTATGTGCAAGACCCATTCTGACTCTGTGATACTGTGGCAAACATGACAATGAAGCTCCCGTAACCTCAAGGACAGAGGGGTAATACATTTAAAGATGGGACAGTCTCAGTAATGAGGGCTCTGATAGGAATGGAGGCAAGTGATATAAAACCATGATACAGAGTAGGATCCAACATTAACTAGGTTATCAGGGTTGGCCTCGTGAGGAGTGACAATTGAGCTGAGACTTGAAGGATGGGAAGAAGGCAGCTACCAAAAATTTGTGGATAAAGCCTTCCCATAAAGCAAATAACCCACCAGGTAAGTGATGGTGTGATCAGGGACCAGATCAGGGAGGCAGAGGACTAGCTGCTAGGATAATGGCTGGGTTGGCAAAGACTTGAGGAAGTTGACTGAAATGCAAAGGTAAAATGTAATCACAACACAAGGGCCTTGACATGCTCATCTCTGGAGTGAATGTGCTCAAACACCAGCCCTCCGGGGAGCAGGAAATAATGTAGTCTAGTTAATTGCCCATAGGGACTGCTCTGTATATTAATGTAAAGCTCAGGATTACCCAGCCCCAGATGCAAATGAAAAGGGCATAGTGGGTCACTGGTTTTCCCTAAGACTCTTCTCACTTGAGGTCAAAGTGAAAATGCCAATTACCCTCATTCTGGTGGAAAAGAAATGGGAGAGGAGAAACACTGGAGAATTGTGGTTCCGATTGGCTTGAAAATCATAACAACCACCCCAAAATTAAGAGAACAGGGGGAAAAAAAGCCCTCTGCTCTTGGGACCTTAAGTGATTAGAAAGAGTTGTTATTTGGCTGATTTTCTCACTTCATTAGTATATGCATGATTTAACGAGGAAACACGCTGGGGGGCTGGCACTGGTGAGGGCAGCTCTCCCTACCCACGGGCTGGAAACTGGGGCAGTAGCACTGGGAGTGCTTAATTACGCCAGCAAGACAACAGAGATCAACGCAGACCAGGAGATGAGCACACAATGGAGACTCAAATGAGCACAGAAAGACACTCTGGTGTCTACCTTCACCCAGGAGTGTCTCTTCACCTGCATGGAGAGCCTGTCTATGGCAGCACTGCCTGGATAGATACCCTCCCAAGGGCAAAGGCTCCTGGGTAAGCCTCAAGCTCCCCAGTTTTCTCATGTCCATCCCAAACCCATATGTTACTTCCCCAAAAATCAGATGATGCCAAGAAGAGTGAAGAGTTACATTATCATTGTGCCTCTGCTTGCCACTGAAGAGAGGAAGAAGGAAGTCGGTGGTCTTTGAGGGATGGAAAAAAATGTACACTTGAGACAGTCAGGCCTTCAAATTTTAATTCTCAATTACCAGATTAGATACACAAGCAGAACAAGGACAAAAGTCACAATCAATGCTTCAGATTAATCAACCTTTAAGCTTTCTCTTGTTAAATTAAAAAAAAAAAAATCTCAAAGGAAAAAGAAAAAGAAGAAAAGGCAAAGATTGGCTACCTGCACTGTGGAGCCTTAACCATGCCTTCTGGACCTGTATCTCTGGATACAAGGACAGATACAGAGCTCAGAAAGAGAGGAGTAGAATGGTGCTTTCTTTCTGAAAAGAGGTGACAGGGAATTTTATAATTCTCACACTGTATTTCTTCTCATTAATCTCCACATTAAATGACATATGACTTTTAAAGTCTAGGCCCACTGGTCTATTTTTAGATGATCTGAGAATCTTTTTCTGTTTCTAGGATCTTCTCTGTGTCGTTTTCCCCTTTTCAAGAAAATCTTAATTTTCCTTTTTCGCAGTCCAATCTGGTATGCATGTGTGGTGTATTGTGTGTGTGTGTGTGTGCACTTAGAGGCTTGAGCTAATCGGCACATTATATTCCCCTGGCAACAGTGATTGGTTCGGGACTAAAAAAATCCACCTTGGACCAATGAGAGTTAAGTCTAGACTTTTGTTGCCACATTGCGATGATTTCAACGTATTTCTCTCACTCTCTTTGCGCCCACTCCTTGAAGCTCTCCGAACATGTCAAACACTTTCATACCTCTGTGCTTTTGCAGATGCTATTCCACTTCTTGAATGGATGAAGAAATCCATCAGTTCTTCCATATGTTATTTTGGCGTGAATCCCCAAACCTTATGCTACCATATTTAACTCAATAAACATGCATTCTACCAGACCACCGATTGTCTTCCCAGCAATCATTCTTCCCTTCTTTTGCCAACAGTCCC
Source organism: Castor canadensis (assembly GCF_047511655.1). Taxonomy (NCBI): domain Eukaryota; kingdom Metazoa; phylum Chordata; class Mammalia; order Rodentia; family Castoridae; genus Castor; species Castor canadensis. The sequence goes on along the minus strand of NC_133391.1, from coordinate 72,651,104 downwards.
TTGTCTTTCCCCTTTCTTTTCCTCAAGTGAAATTTGGGTGGTACTGATTCCTTGCCCCCAATATTAGATCCTAATTGGCTTAAATTGTTCCATCTCACTGAGCTAGAGGATAGATCTAGGGATAGCATGGAATCCATCCAGAGCTGATGAGATATTAGGAGTTATTTCCTAAGAATTTAAGATAAATATGTAAAGCATTGCTCGATGGCAGTCAATTTTTCCACCACGGGAAGCTGGAACAGCTGCTGAGTCTCCAGAAAAAACAAAGCAGAGACACTACTGACCCAGGGCATCAGAGCTGAACACTGGATCAAGTCTTACATGAAGCTAGGATTCTTTAGAACTTTTAACTTGCATATGCCAAAATTTTTATTAAGTGATTTTTTTTACATTAAGTACAATGCACAAGCAATTTACTTACATGCTTAAAATTAATGCAAAGAGAAATAAAGACTACAAAACTATACACACTTCAGCAGTATGCTACATATCAGCTTTTAAAAATGAATACACTAAGGTGGAGTTTAACTAAAGATAACAAAATCTATGCAAAATGTAGCACTTGTTGGTTTGCTGCTTCAACATAACACACCTTTATACCAATCTAAAAGGTGTCAAAAATTAGTAACTGCAAAGCCAGTTCTTGCCTGTGATTTTAGCTTAAAAGATTTCAGAAACATCTGAAATACCAGTCTTTGTTTTGGATAGCTGTAATGTTAAAGATATTTAAAACAAGAAAAAAATTTATAAGGCAGGCTGTTCTTTGGTACAAGATTCTGCAAGGTTATATGAAAAAACTAAGTCTGTGCAAAGATCCATACTAGCGCAGGTTCAAGCTTTTGCTAGATAAAGTAGATGTAGCATTTATTACACATCAGGGGAAACATACATACAATAACCCAAACCTACAATGGTGCAATCAATAACAATATTAAAACCATCACTTGAACAGGTCTAAAAGACTGTAGAAATAACATTTTGGCTTTTTGGAGTGAATACATGAAAAAAGTCAGTATCTCCAAAGTCTACTGTCACATTAGACTACTGGTTTCTGTATTTGCCCGACATACCATATGAATCAGATGTTAAGCAATATTTTAATGGGATTTTTCAACTCTCTCAATCAAACATTCCTGGCCAGTACAATGACTTAAGATCCAAGCATATGGGACATTATAAACTATTTTGAAGTCAATTCTAGATTGTTCATGCGTCCATCCATTCAAAATATATTTGAATACTTACTATGCCGAATACTATTGTAGGATGTTGGGGATATAGCGACAAAGAAAATAAATATCCTTTTGGAACTTAGATTCCAATGGAGAAAGCTCCATGATAAAAAATAAATAAATAATATATTAGAACAGAATAGGTTAAAGAGACCAGAAAAGCCAAACATGGAAGGGAACTGCAATTTCAAATGGGTAGTCAGTCAATTCGAATGGGTATGGACTTCACTGAAAATATATCATATGATTGAAGACTTGAAGAAGTGAGGAAACTGGCTATGCAGGTATCTGGAAAAAGGAAGTCAAGGTAAAGAAACAGCAAGTGCTAAGGCCCTGAGGGCTGATAATTTTTTTAAATTGTTGTACTGTGTCGGGGTACATTGTGGCATTTACAAAAGTTCTTACAATGTATCAAATATATCACATTTGAATTCACCTCTTCCACCACTCTCCCTCATTCCCCTCTTCCCCCATTCCTGGAATGGTTTCAATAGATATAATTTTTGCATTTATTTACCTGTGTACACAGTGTTTGTACTGTATGTATTCACCTTCCTACACCCTTTCCTTGCCACCTCCCCCTCCCACTGGTACCAATCCCTCCTTGGCAGAACCTGTTCCACCTTCCCGTTCTCCAATTTTATAGAAGAAAAAAGTGAAAAATTACATTTTTACTTGTTTGACATAAAGGTACTACACAGGAGTTTCCTTGTGATATTTCTATGTGCATATGTATTATAACCTCAATTGGTTTATCTCCTCTATTTTTCTTCAATCTCCCTTAGTCCCTTTCTTATGGTGGTTTCAGCTGGTTTAAGATTGCTATATCCATTCTTATATAGAGTATATATCAATATATTCATCTTCTTAGTTATCTTCTTTTACCCTACCCCTTTTGTATGTGACCAGTGTTTCATAACATTGCTGTATTTGTATTAGGTCTGTATTCCACATATGAGAGAGAACTGTGGCTTTTGGCCTTCTGAGCCTGGCTAACGTCACTTGAGATGATGTTCTCCACTTCCATCCATTTACCTACAAACGACAAAATTTCATTCTTCTTTGTGGCTAAGTAAAATTCTATATAAATACCACATTTTCTTAATCAATTCATCACTAGTGGGGCATCTTGGCTGTTTCTACAGCTTGGCTATTGTGACTAGTGCTGTAATAAACATGGGTGTGCAGGTGCCTTTGTTGTAACCTGACTCACATTCCTTTGGGTATATCCCTAGGAGTGGTATAGCTGGATCATATGGCAGTTCTATTTTTAGTGTTTTGAGGAGCCTCCATACTGTTTCCCATAGTGGTTGTACTAATTTACATTCCCACCAGCAGTGTATGAGGGTTCCTTTTTCCCCACATTCTCAGAGGGCTGATAAATTTAAGCAACAGCAAGAAGATGACTAGGAAGGCAGAAAACAGCAGCATGTGAGGTCAGAGAGGAAACAAGGGTTGAAATGATATACAGCATTGTAGGCCAGAATAAAGATCCTTTTACACTGAGATGGGAAGGCATTGGAAGGTTTTGAACCAAAGTGTAACATGACCTGACCAAAATTTTTAGAAAAGTCAATGTGGCTACTCTGTGGAGAACAGATTTTGGGGCCAGAGGTGAGAATGGAAGAAGACACCATAACCACACCTGCTAGAAAGCAGCTTGTGTCACCAGCAATGGCAGCAGTGGAAATGATGAGAAGAGATTGGGCTCTAGATAGATTTTTAACTCAGAGACAACAGGACTTCCTGATGCACTGCATGTGAAGTGTGGGTCCAGATGACTTCAAAGTTTTGAGGCTGAGGAACTGCAAGAATGATATAGTCATCAATTGAGAAAGGGTCAGCTGCAGGTGGAAGAGGTCTGTTTAGGAAATGTTCAGGCATTCAGGTTGCAAATATTAAGTCTATGATATTTTACTGGACATGTAAGAGTTGATTCTGAAGAAGCTGTTGGATATATAAGTTTGGAATTTAAGAGAGAAGACTGAACTAAAGAGATGAATTTAGGAGTTGTATTTTAAGTTACAAGACTAAATAAAATATCGGAATCGATAAAAAGTGAATCTAAGTGCAACTTCATTAAACATATTTAATGTAGGCAATAACCTTATGAAGTCAGTGGTTATTGTTGTTCTAATTGTTCAACCCAGGAAATCAAAGATTACAGATATTAAGATCATATAGCAAGCTGGCAAAGGCCACACATGCTCAATTGTTTATAAACACACAAGTGGTCAAGCTGGGACTAAAACCCACACAGTCTAACTCTGTGTTCCTAACTGTTACCCAATATTGCTGCCTATTCCCAAGTAGAATTTTTAAACTTTTTTTGTGGTACTGGTGTTTTGAACTCAGAGCCTCATGCTTGCGAGGCAGGTGCTCTACCAGTTGAATCATGCCTACAACCCTTTTTGCTTTAGTGATATTTCAGGTTGGGTGTTGCGTTTGTTTGCCCAGACCAACCTAGACCACGATCCTGATCCCCCTACTTATGCCTCCTGCATAGCTAGAATGACAGGTGTGCACCGCCACACCCAGCTGTTTTTGTTGACATGGGTCTCTCTAACTTTTTGCCTAGGCTGGCCTGAAGCTGTGATCCTCCTAATCTCCGCCTCCTGAGTAGCTGGGATTATAGGCATGAACCACCACGCTCATCTGCAAGTAGGATTATTTAAGCATCTGATGATGTTAGGATTAGAGCTAAGGAGAGCATACAGTCTGTAAGAGTAGCCAACTGAGCTAAAAGAATTTAGTTCTTTGGCTTTAAAGCCAGACTAGGCTTCAAACACATTGCTGAGACAAAGGTAAGAGCTGACATCATGGTATACAGATGCAAAGAGACTGGTTTTCTAGTAGTCCTTACATTTAGTCGGATTTGCTTGGTGATCTTGTTACAAGATGCAGGGTCTACGTGAACCTACCAAGCACTGATTTAGTAGAAACTGGTTAGAGCTTGGGAATTTCACTTGGACATACACCTCAGGAAATTCTAAACACATTTTTGAGATGTATTACACAGAACTCTCCAGTCAAAAAGAATGATAAAATTAACTTCCATTTCTCCTAGCTTCACAGATGAGATTGGTGGAAGGAAAGTATTTGTACATGGCTAATGATTAGGTTGATAGGCTACATAAAAGATCTTTGGCCAGCCATAATGAATTTCCTACTTAAACTAAAATTAACTTTATTCTTTTATTGATTTATACTAGTAAACAAATGGTCCTGAATGTTGCAGAGCAAATGGTGGCACTGCCTTAAATACTCATGCAAAAATTAAGGTATGTGAGAAATTTATGTCTTGCATTTGTCATCGGTGACCCAAACATAGTCAGATATCATTACTAAAAAGACAGTTGCAGTCAAAGTGTAATAGCATTTAAATGAAGTTAACAAGTGACTATCCTTTTCAACAAATGCCAAAGCAGAGTTAAAAATACAGAGGGCTGCTGTGAAAGCCCACTTCTCCTTTTTGTTGTATAGAGCTTCTCAGAAATCCACATATGATCACCGCAACAGTTTGACAGTTGGATAAGCCCAGAAAAACACGAGGAAAAGAGCTAATATTTGCTCCCAATTTGGTTAGAATCTAAAGGTAATTGCACAAATGATTTCCCCCAGACCAAATGCCATTCCCAAATGTTTACACCTCCTCCTCTTACTTTCTGTTTCTAGTTAGGATTTTGAAAACAATCCTTACACATTGTCTCTATTTTAGTGATGTGACTAATCACCATATTAATATGGTGTAGTTCCATTTTAATTTAAAATTTTTCACTGAACCACTGACTTATCCAATTTATTGGTTTCATTAAGGCATAATCAAATGGGATTGAACCAATTTTTAAAGCAGGAAAATCAAGACAATAGTGGTTACTGCCTCACTATCCTCCCTTTTTGTGCAAATCCATTATTTTAATTGCATTGTATCAAACATTTATATAGCAATACAGTGTAGTCATTAAGATCATGGGCTCTTATTTGCATGGTCATGAGCAAGTTACCAGTTTCCTCATCTACAAAATGGGCTCATCTGTGAAAGTATCTATCTCATAAGGAAGACTAGCTGGAAGCCCATTTCTGCACATATATCCAAAGGAAATAAAATCACCATCTTGTAGAGTTATATGCATTTCCATATTTATAGTAGCATTATTCACAAAAGCCAAGATATGGAAACAATGTAAGTAACAATCAATGGATAAAAGGATAAAGAAAATGTGATGTGTACATATATATGTATTATATTACATAGTATAATATACAATATGTTACATATTACATATATGTTATATATATCACGTAGGAAATCCTGCAATTTGCAATCATGTGGATGAATTTGGAAGAAGTTAAGTGAGACAAGTCACACACAGATACAAAAATACTTCATGATCTCACTTACATGTGAAATCTAAGAGTCTAACTCATTGAAACAGTGAGTGTTAGAGGGGTTACCATGAAGGAGAGCAGGTGGGGAGAATGGGAAAATGTTGAGCCAACAGCACAAATTTTTAATTATAAAATGAATAAATTCTGGACACTTAATGACGTGATGAACTTAATGAAAACTGGTGAATAAAAATGTGTTGTATACTTGAAATTTCCTAAGAGCAGATGTTAAATATCCTCCCCTCTCATACACAAAAATACAACAAACACAAAATGTAAATAAGAGGTAATGGATATGTTAATTAGTTTGATTGTGGTAATCATTTAAATATGTGTAGCATATCAAAACATCCGGTTGTACACATTTACTATGCACAATTTTTTTGGCAGCACTGGGGTTTGAAATCAAGGTCTCGTTCTTGCTAGGCAGGCACTCTACCTCTTAAGCCACACATTGAATCCTTTTTACTTTTTGATTTGTTAAGTTATTTTCCAAATGTGGTCTTGGGTTTTTACCCCGGCCAGCCTGGACTGTGATCCTCCTTATTTATGACTCCCAAGAAGCTAGGAGGACAGGTACACCACCACATCCAGTTTATTGGCTAAGATAGGGTCTAACATTTTGCTCCCACTGGCACCAAACCTCAGTCTTCACTACCTGGCATTAGAGGTATGAGACACTGTGCCTGGTGATATATACAATTTTTATTTGTCAATTATATCTCTAATAAGCTAAAAAAGTCAATTTTGTACTACAAAAATAATTAGAATAATACACATAAAATCACTAGCACAGACATGACATACAGTTGGCTTTGCTGTAGTTAGTGACTGTCATTTTTCTTTATGCATATATTCAACTTGATATAAACATGTTCACACTCAGGCTATGCCTACCTTTTGCCACTTTGCACTTCACTGCTACATTCAACTGCCCATTGGCTGCCTAATCAGCATCTGTTTCACTTATTACACTGCAGCTATTCAGTCACTGATTTCTGCAGCTGAGTCAGGTGATGGTGCACCAACAGAAGATGGCATCATCTTCTTACTCAACTGGGTAATGGAAAAACAATGGGCCTCTTCAAGATGGGCCCATGTATACTGGTGAAGTGGCGCACCCTGGTTCTCTGTCCCCATGCTTCCATGCCTACACGTATCTGTTCCACAGCTGACTCATCATCAAAGCCAGAGTCATCCTAAAGGATAGAGTGAGAGAACTTGAAATTACCCACCTGGCCTTCCTAGGTACAATGCAACTTTTGTGGCCTGGAGGAAATAGAGGCCAATGAGATCTCTAGAATCTAGGACATGCTAGATTACAATAATATAGAATAATGGTATGTTCTAGGACATACTATTTCTCCAACAAATGCCTAGTAGAGAACTGCCCCATAAGTGACGATTAATAATGGTTTGCTGAATGAATGAACAAATGTGCAATTTGGGCAACCCCATTTACAAGCCCAGGGCAGAAAATGAAACGAATCAGGCCAAATTTAGACAAGCCCAGGTTCCCAACTACCATTGCCAAATGGCATTCTTTGTTTTGCAGCTTCTAAGCCTGGCCAGGAAACATAGCTTTCACTTAGGGCATTGATTCTGGATGTGTACAATCACCCTGTGATTACTGCTATGGATCAAACTGTACTCTGATCTTCTGCAGTCGTGACAGTGACTTGACACAGCACCACTGGTAATGGGAAGATTCAGCTATGCGTCACTAGCTCATGTCCTCATCCTATAGGATGATCATCATTCAAGGTGAAAGTGGAAAATGAAACCCTTCTAAAACTATTGGAGTTAACTCTTTGTTGGGTTTCAACATCCCTGCTGTGCCCTCACAGCAGGGAGGGGCTCAACCATGATCCATGCAGTCATAGGCACTGTTCCATTGCAACCAACAGAAAAAAGGACTCTCATGTACGCCCTATCAGATAGTATTTGTAGTGTGACCACAATCATGCTTCAGCTTACAAGACACTCAGCACATGAGGATGTACCATCTGTGGATCTTCATCATCACATAAGCGAATAATTGGCTTTTTAAAAAATCCATGCCACTGTTGCCAATTTTTTCATTTCTACAGGCTACCCCACTAACAACCTCTGGGTATTTACATGGTGTATTTGATTATGAAGTGGTTCTGTGTACTGAGCACTGCACAGTGGGTCTATGTGTATACCAAACTCCCCATCCTGAGTTTTCAAATGCACTCTCTTGCTTTGTTGCCATTTTTTCTTCTCTATTTTTAGCAGGAGGACAACACCACCAGTCTTTCTGGTCTCTGGAGGGATTAATGTTCGTAAGAGCTGGAAAGCTAAGGGATGCTGTATTCATGCTGAATATCATAAGACATATTTTTAACTTTGTGCTTCAAGAGATCTATCAGCTGGGCACCTCTGGCTACCAGCTGCTAAGCATGTTACTGTCATCAACGGGTCTTTATTGAACAGGCAATAACTGTCTTGCCAGCTCCAAATTAATGGGGAACTCCTGAGAACCTAATTTTAAAACATTACCCTCTCTTTGTTATCTGTATTTGTTTGTTTCACAGCCTGACACTTTAATTGGGGCTCAGAACTGCACTGCACAACTGCAATTTTCCTTTTGAAAGGATAGAAAGCTGCTGTCCAAAGACGCTGGGCTTAGCTCCTGGAGATCAGAGGTTGGCAGGGGGCTGTGCAGCCACAAGTGCCAGTAAGCCACCAACAGGGAAGAAAACTGGGGTTTGTCTCAGGTATGGGCTAGGAAGTGGACAAACCTGCCATTAGTCTTTTAGCATCACACTTCCTGTAACTACTCCGTCCTAGACAGGAATTTGTCTTATTTTTGGTCTACTTTGCAGGAGTTTTCCATTTTTATCCCCCAGTGTTTTTTTGCCAGGGGCTTTGTGCTTCTAGGTCTGATCTTCTAAGTAGCTTTTACCTGCAATTCTTTTTGATTTCCCCACCAGGCAAATCAACTCATTCCTTGTTTACTTTATTCCAACTTTTTTCACTGTTTCCTCATTTTGCTTGTTTTTCATCTTCTGATGAGATGTCCCTTCTTCTTTCCCCTCATCTATCACTGGAGAGATCTGTCAAGACAGTCCTAACCCTATTCCCTGGCCCTCTGCTAATGAAGGCTTCCCCAGCAGTAATTTATTTCTCTTATCCACATCTTCCACAGTCCTTGGTTTAGATCTTGTCTATAACACATTTTATGATGATTTGTACCCATGAACTCCTTCCTGATAGGGATACACCACAGGATAAATCATCATGACTGCATAATACTCGCTACGTTGAGCCTAGAGCAGGTGCTTAGGATATATTCTTAGACAAACGAATGTTGTGATTTAAATGATGCAAGTACTTTAAAAAGAATGTTATACTGGTGTTAAAATCAATACCTAACTTAATCTAACCCTGTGTTTGTACTAGGAACAAAAACAATAAAAAATAATAATAGTATCAATGAATATTTACTCAGCATTTCACAATGGAACATGGGTGGATGCTTTGCTTGGATTACCTCTTCAACTTTATCAGTAACTATGAAGTAGTACTAATACTACAGAAGGGCATAGGTGGCTACAAAGGTTAACCTTGTCCAGGGTACTCAGCTAATAAATGGCAGATCTGGATTCAGGTCCATACCTGTCTCACCCCAGAGTTTGCTCTCTTATTTCACCGCAATGCCTTCTTTTCTTTTGTGGGCTCATTTAGAAGGATCTGTTTAAACTCAACCACAGAGACTCAGTCCAAGACTTTATAAAACCTTGTATATAAAGACAGGCGATGGACACAATGAATACTCGAGAGGTGACTTTTCAATTTCTGTAGAGAATGTCTGCTGATTCCCATTAAAGTGCAGGCAGAACAAAGCCATGGCCAAAAAAAGTTAACCTCCTCCCCAATTCTTAAGTGGGATAATAGTTTCTTTACTAAACAACAAGGCGCCAATCTAGGTTTTAGATCAAATCTTGTTTTCTGGCAGTGGTCACATTTCTCCTAGTCTTTGTCTTAGAGGTTAACACCTGCCCCAAGTGAATTAAAATATGAGCACAGTAAAATTTTTGAGCGGGGAGAGAAAATGAACATGAAAGGCTTAGGCTGTGGTGGTGAGGGGCTTTTTACTTTTGGTTAAATGCCAGCGCTGTAAGAGTCTGAGGTCAGCAAACAGGTGAGAAACCAATTAAGGTTTCTCAGCTTCCGGCTGCTTGTGGTGATGCATGTTGCACACCCAAAATACATGGTTTTGCAAGAAAGTATGGATGAGCTGCAGTCACTCTGCCATGCTGCACAATGTCTTCATGCCAACCTCCTGGGACAACACATGTCCACTTTTAGTCTTGGGTTAAAAGTGGTGCATCCCAAAAGAACAGGAACAAACAAAAGAGGTTCAGCAAGAACGGGGAATGAAGCATGAATCACAGAGAAGATTACCAACAAAAGCCTAAGAAACAAATCTGCCAGAGCTATATAGCTCTCTTGTTAATGACTGTGACTGTAATTTCTGCATATTTTAACAGATGTTCTGTTTATAAAACTGCAAACAGATTCAGGGGTTATGAATAAAGCCAGGAGGCCCTGGAGATGTTTCTTTGTATGATTAACTGACCACAGGCCATTTGTTTTACAACAAAGATGCTCAATGATCCATAGTCCATGATTTATACCAGCCCATGTATACTAATGGCTGATGTCTCCATGGTGCTTCTCATTAGCATCAGAAGGGGGATTGGAGGAAAAGAGATTATGGGAATAGCTCCCCATTGCTCGACATGATAGTTCATTAGTGGGTGTGGAATCGATCTAAAAGAAAACTAAAATAATCATAAACAGAAATTTGAAATATTATAACAATTAAGGAATCCAATTCAATGACGAAAAAAACAATATGGCCTTTCCTAATCCTGGTTGCAGACACTTTAATAAGCTGAGAATGAGAGGATATTCTTTATGTTTCAAATAAAAGAGAAATTATATTAAAATTTCTAATAATAATAAACATAATAATATGACTGACTGCTATTGGTCACCTAACTGCAACAGGAAGTCTGCTGTGTGACTTACATAAGTCACCTCACTTCAGTTCTCACAACTATATACTATAAGGACCCCCATGGACTGGAACCAGGTAAGTGTCAAGGTTGAGGCATCCCAGGCTATGGCTAGTTCTTATCTCACCTGATGCTTCCACTTCTTGGTGTGTACTTGGTGGTGATCTTTCCACCAGCTGAGCTTCCTCTGCTTATTCTTGTTCACTGCTGTTCATTACTTCATTACCTCAACATGACCTCATTTTTGCATTTCACCTTATGTTCTCAAAGCTAAATACCCTGCTGGTATTTTTTCTAGTCTAAATTCCCAAGAGAAAGAATCTGATAGCCTCAGCTAAACCTTTTTATGGGGGATGGGAGACATGAGGCCACATAAGAGGTGACAACTGATTGGCTGCCTTATTGTACTCTTTCTCCTCTGGTATAATCAGCTGTGGTTGGATGGGATGAGGATGGTACACAGCACAAAAATAGGGCTCCTCTCCAAAGAAATGTAGTCAGGATCTCCAAGAGATATCTGCATCCCATGTCTGACTATTCACAATAGTCAGATATGGAAACACTGTAAACATCCATCAACAGATGAATGGATAAGGAAAATGTGGAATACACACACACACACACACACACACACACACACACACGGAATAGTATTCAACCTTAAAAAAAAAGAGAAGAGCCTAACATTTGCAATAACATGGATGACTTGGAGGACGTTCTGCTAAAGGAAATTAGCCAGCTGCAGAAGGATAAATTCTGCATGATTTTGTTTACATGTGAAATCTAAAATAGTCAAACTCACAGAAATAGGGATTACAACTGTGGTTGCCAGAGGCTTGGGGTGGGGGTCAAGGAGTGGGGAGATGGTAGCCAGGGGGTAAAAAGTTACTATTATGTAGTATTAATGCTTCTGGATGTCTAATGTACAGCACTGTGACAATAAAGTTAACTTTATTGTATCGTGTATTTGAAATTTGCCAGGAGGATAGATATTAAGTGTTCTCATTATACATCTACAAAAAATGATAACTATATGAGGTGGTGTTAATCAGCTTGACTGAAGATTTCACAATGAATACTCAAATCCTCAAGCTGTATCCCTTAAATATATACAATCTTCCATTGTTGAATATATAATAAAGATGGGTGAAAACTAGGGTCCTACTATGGCGCTTGAGTACAGACTAGAGTGGAACAGGTTCAATGGAGAAGTTACCTGCAGTACAACTCCTTCACCCTGAAGCTGATGGGAAAGGACACAGGCTGCCTGCCTCTTATTAGCTATAGGATCTTGGGCAGTTATGGTAAAAAGACAGCTTTAGTCACCTATCCCTGGGTGTTTTGAGAATGAAAGTAATATACAAGTACCTAGCAAAGTCCCTGGTACATAATCCACATTTAATAGATGCTAGCTATGGGGTCTGGGCATTGTGGTAGTTCCATGCCTGTAATCCTAGGCAATATGGGAGGCATAAATGGGAGGATGTGGTTTGAGGCCAGTCTGGGCAAAATATCAGCAAGACCCAATATTAAAAAACAAGCTGTGGGTGTGTTCCTGCCTGTAATCCCAGCTCTGCAAGAGCCAGAGGTAGGAGAATTACGGTCCAAGGCCAGCTTTGGCAAAAAGTGTGGGACCCTATCTAACTGACAAATTAGAGAAAAATGGGTTGAGGGCATGGCTTAAGTAGTAGAGTGCTTGCTTAGTAAAGGTGAGACTCTGAGTTCAAATCTCAGTATGAACCCAAGTTTGAAGATGAGTGAGTGCTCCAAGTGGCCCCACTTCACCACACTGTAGTGAGAGGGAGGAGCAGCTGCATATATCTGTAATGTAAATTAACCGGTAATTGTGATATTACTGTGAACAGGCAAAGCGGAGTCCTTAACTAGATCCAAATGGTGAAGTTCTTTGTGTCTAACAGAGGCGGGGATGTTCCTACTTGCCAAAATCACCCTCCTAAGTGCCTGATAGTTCTCAAAGCGTAAGAAGGGACATCTGACTATGAGGAACTCTGGTCCCCATTTACTTCCCCTTTTTCTCCCACCCAGAGTCTCATCTCCCAGTTTTGCTTCCCCTGCTCTCTCTGGAATGTTAGATCCTTTCATTTGAAATGTCTGGGTCAGTACCGACATCTGGCATAGCTACCCCCAAATTTGTTGGATAATTAAATTCTACCCAAGATCTCAACAGGGGGTGGCAAATGAAAACCTGAGGGCACTGCCTGGCTCTGGAAGTTTCATTTGAGTGCAAATTATTACTATTTGTGCATATTTGTGAGCACAAAAGAATTAGTGAGTGCTCCCGAAACATCTCTCACTCCATCTGTTGTCAAAGTTCACATTAAGTATCAAATTCAAGGGAGGATAATGAGTTATGTGAAAATGAACTTGTGCTTAGAATTTCAATCTCCCCCAGGTGATGCAAATAGGCATATGTGAACTTGTTCTGAAAAATTCCAAGCTCTGGGACTTGAACATATGGTTCAAGTTATTTAGCCAGATAAGACGTGGGATTTCCTACAAGTAGAGTTTTGTCAGCAGGTTGGTGAACACTTTTCCCTCAGTTTGGACACTCTAAATCACACTGTGGGTGCAGCAAGGATATAGTAAGATGTTTCCAAAGGACACACTCATAGAAAAAGTTATGTCCCAAAGCTCAGAAGCATCCGATTATTTTTTTTTCTTTTATTGTTGTGCTGGGTGGGGGTACATTGTGACATTTTCAAAAGTTCTTACAATGTATTAAATACATCATACTTGAATTCCCCCCTCTACCACTGTCCTTTATCCCTCCTCCCCCCAAGTGTTTTCAACCCAAAAGATAGGGAATTAGAAGAGGCCCAACTGACTATTAGAATTAAGCTTCAGGTACACTTACTCCTGTCTTCAATATCAACATTAATTAAGATGCCCAAGAAGTTGAAACCACTGCCATAAGGAATGTCCCTGTTATAGAAGATGGGCACATGGGGACAGCAGAAGTGACTCTAGCTCATGGACCACACCCCTTTCCTGAGCTCCAAACCCTGCTTCTTTCCCAGAAACACGCTCTACTCCACAGAGCACATGCAGAATACTGTCAATTCCTTTCAATGTTTTGTAGCTACTGTTATCTAGCTGAATTGGAGCATTTTTAACTACTTATTACAAGACCAAATCCCCAGGTAATTTGTGATGCAAAATTTTCCTGCATTATTTATTTTTCAGTGCTTTGTAAAACCCACCATTAGAACCATCTAAACCTAAGCCAATGCCTTGTGTGGGACAACGTTCAGAGAGTGCTGGGTATTATCAGCCTCATTTGTTAACTTTAGTACAATTGAGACACTTTTAAAGATAAAGGTCATTAATATTTCAACACATCATTAAATTTAAATTCAGAACTGAGAACTGTTATAAGAGAGAATCCAACCAGTTTTAATTAGGCATTTAATAAAGATTCTCTATGTGAAAAGAAATACTGCATATTGAGAGAAAAAAAAAACCACCACAGTGGAATGAAAGTTTGAAAAACACTGCATTCTAGCTAGCTACGTCATATGGCTTAATGAGAGTCATCATTAGCTGCTTTCGAATATTAAGTTTCTCATAACCCTCTGATGTAAGTAGTTCCTGAAAATATAAGGAAAGCCTGACCTAGCAGGGATGGCAGAATGGGAAGGAAAGAGAACGCCCAAGTGAGGCACCCTGGAGGTTAAACTTGCCACTTGTAAACTAAGTTTCAGCAAATTATTTTGCCACTCTATGCCTTGGTTTTCCCACCTGTGAACTGGGGCAAAACAATAGTTGTGAGGATTAAATCCCGTAATAATTACAACCAATGTTTACTGAACACCTATTATATACCAGGCATTATTGGACAACTTAAGTATATTATTTTACTCACAGTAACTGAATTTAGGTGCTTTTTTCTTTCCATTTTTAAAGATGAGGAAACTTAGAGATAAGTGACTTTTTCCAGGTATCTCTACCAACACTTGACAGACCTGGGACTGGAACCCAAGTCCATGTGTGCACAAAATTCACTGATCTGGCCCCCTATACTTTTTACCCTACTCTGCCATTCAAATCCTCTTCCCTGTTACACAGTAAAACCCTTGATAGCCAGGGCTGTAATTTTCCATTCAATAAATATTTGAATGAATGTTTGTATCTTCTGATGTTGTTTAAGAAGACACAATTCAATTTTGCTTAGAAGCAATACATGCCTTAGAAAGCTTGAACTGAAGGTTGGATATAGATTGTGGCTATTCTGATGTCATTTATGTACTGGACACTAATTTCTTTAAATATAACAAAACCGGCAAGCAGAATAACTGTAACATGTGTGCCAATGGCCTTGGGATCAAACAGAGCACGTTGCAGGAGGAGAAGCAGCATGTGTGGTGTGTTACACTCCCCTAGGAGCTCCAGAGAAGACAGGAGGCTCAGTAGCAACAGGGCACCCTTTCACATCTGCACGTGAAGGAAAAGCATTCTAGCATTTTAATATGAGGGGGTACAACTGAGCCTCTTAAGTTGCTCCAACCTTCAGAATAAAGCGGATGGGATCCAAGACGGCAGCATAAACAATAATTGCACTCACCAAGTTGTGGAGTCAGGTTCTGTATGATAGTACAAGGTGAAGGGTCTAATTAGAGAGAGATTAACCACATTCTTTGATCAATACAATGCAGCTCAAGCTGTGCTCAAAAACACGCACAGCTCTTGTTACATGGAAAGTTGAGGACTAGAAAACCATTTGGGGACGCCAGGTCCTCTGAGCATGAAGTCATTGAAACATCCTCTCTAAGCTGCAGCTGTACTCTTCCCTTCATCCAGCAGCCATGGCTTGCTGACTCAAGGAACTTTCACTCCCTACTCTTGGAATTGGAGAAAGGCAATTAAATAGCTGGGAACCTTGAATGCTCTTTTGTTAAATGCGTGGTCAAGCTTCTCATTTTCTAATTGCAAAAAAAATCAATGGTTTTGAAAAGGCAAAGTAGACAAATCATTCCCCATTTATCCAAGAAGATATTTGGGCACCAGGGGGACCTAAGATGGTTCAGGTTTTCCTCCCACTAACGCCTTCTTGTCGTCGATCAGTTCTCATTGATAGCAATGAAACACGGTGAGTACAAATTGCACCTTTAGAGAAAAATGGATTGGTCTGAAAGTTCTGTTTTACTTAACTGATACCTACTGGCTCACCAGGCATCCCAACAAGCTGTGGCAATATAACTCAAGGGGAAAGGTGCGCTTACCAACTCAGCCAGGCTGGGACATCAAAATAGGAGGCATCACCTGTGACCCACACCTGGCAGCAGAGGAAACAAATTCGCTTAATTATCAGCAGCTCATTGAGTTGAGTTCCTAGTTCTTGACAGTTATCTTCCGGAATCCAAATCATATAATGACCTAGAAAACGAATCCTGCCATGGCTGCTAGATCAGATAAAGACATAACATTGAGAAAATGGCCAAGTCTTTCAAAATTTTCTGGGAGGCTTGAAGGTGTCATTTCATTCATCTTGACAACACATTTGTGAAATTAAGTGGTGGTAACATAATTGAGTGTGCCACTAAACATGCAGAAAGTGGGAGGTAATGCATG
Organism: Castor canadensis; assembly: GCF_047511655.1. Classification (NCBI taxonomy): domain Eukaryota; kingdom Metazoa; phylum Chordata; class Mammalia; order Rodentia; family Castoridae; genus Castor; species Castor canadensis. The sequence continues at coordinate 72,634,846 of NC_133391.1, read as the reverse complement.
CTTTGTAATCCTGTCTACCAACACACACACACACACACACACACACACACACACACACACACACACACACACATGCACAAAAGACCACTTGGAGTTATGGTAGGTGCAGAATTATTCTAAGTTTCAGTGTTTCTCACCAAGTTGTTTTAAGAACCTGTGCAACTGATGCCGATCAAGGGAACATTCTCTTTTCTTTGACAGTTTAGTGATTCTACCTTTCCCACTTGAAACTGCCATTAATTTTAAGCTCCCCAGGAATAAAACCCATGACTCTAGGAAATGGCTCACACACAGGATTTAAGCACATTGCTAGCTGCTTAGCTTGTAACAGCAGCTCTTAGATTCTATGCTGCGATACAGGAAAATGAAAGAAGGTCTTTGGCTGTTCAAATTTCCTCATCTTTTGCTGTAAGGTATCCTAATGCAGAGTGATTCCTAAGTCCTTACAAAGTCTTATGTTGTCAGACACAATCACATTCAGCCTGGAGCTTTCTCCAAGTGGAAAACAGAGCAACAGAGACACAATGATCTAATGGAAGGAGCCCTGGGACAAGAGTCAGCACATGTGTATTTTAGCTCCAGTTTAACTAGTAGTCATCAACCAGAATAGTGTAGGCAAGTAGAATAATCTTTTGTTATCTTCAACTGACAAATGGAAAAGGGAGTATATGACAGAAGGACATTCTGCAAACTGCTGCGTGTCACGTACTCCAAGAGACTGCAGTCACCTGGGGAAGTGCAAAAGTACACAAAGTAGTGGAGTGGGGAAAGGGGAAGGTTCAGTTCATCCTAGACCCTACTTCTCATATTCCCATGGCCTTAGGATGCCCCATCCTGGTCTCCATTTTGCCCATCTGAGAAATAGGGCCCTGGTGGCATGCCCTGGGTTCTAGGTGTTCTGCAATCTTGTTACCCTAAGTGTGGCCCCTGGACCAGCAGCACCTGGATCACCTGGGGACCTGACAGAAATGCAGAATCTCATCTCCCAACCAGAGCCCTGAGTCAGAGTGTCAGCAAGATCTCCAGAGCATCTGCTTGCACATTCAATCTGAGAATCACTGGTCTTCAAGCTCCCTCTAAGCTTTTCCATTCTGTCCTTCTACTGTAAGTGGCTTGGTGCATTGTGCTTTCACAGAACATTCATTTCATCAGACATTGGTCTGCCTTGCTATTTATTCATGGCTAGGGAGCCAAAGACATATTTTGTTATTTCTAGGTGTACTTTTGCATAGTCATTTGAGACTGAGGAAAGAAAAGTTTCTCTTTGTTCTTCCTCCTTCTTTGCTTTCTGACCATAAAGCTCACCAATATTGTTGACCAGAGGTGGGTGGGTTCAGATCCACAAAAGGGTCATTCATATTAAAATACAATGTGCCAAATTTGCCAAGCTATAAGCTGTGCCAGGCACAAGATGAAGCAGTTGCATTTGGTATCTCAGTTAACACTTAAAACAGCCCCGCAAAGAAGGTCCTATTGTTAGCTCTGTTTTATGGATGAGAGATGTGAATCTCTGAGAAGTAACTTATCTTAGTTCCAAACTAGAATTTGACAGAACTGGAACTTGGACCCAGATGTGTCTCCTACCAGCGTTTCTGTCCTTAGTCACAAAGGTCATGTATTCCCTGCCAGTTGGTTAAAACTCCTGGGGTACCTTCTTTTGGGTATTTGCACCTTCGTGTTCTCACCTCATTCTTGGTTATCTTCCCCAGTCATACAATATTTTCCATTTGTGCTGTCCCATGGAGTAATCAGTAGCCACATGTGGCTATTCAAATTTAAATTAGATTTAAAGTTCAGTTTCTTATTTGCACAAGTAACAATTCAGGTGCACAGTAGTCACGTGTGCATAGTGGCTGCCATGCTGGGAAGGACCAATAATGAGTATTTCCATTATCAGAGTAAGTTCTATTGGTTAATCAAATTGCTGAAAATCATCCTTCCATCATTAACTTTGTCCCATGTTTCATTACTGTTTAGTATTGAAAGCTTGATTGTTAAATGCACACACTTAGAGATGTCACCTCAGCACCCCTCCACTACCAGATAAGAACTTGTCAGGAGAGGAGGAACTGAGCAATCCTGAATATCCAAAAATGCAGGAGTCTTAAAACTTGACCCTGATTTCAAGTTCAAAAACCATATCCACATAGAAGAAGTCAGAGCTCTGGCATGCCTTGCCAGCCTTGCCAGCCTTGGCTTTATGATTAACTGTGACAGCTCCTCCCTTCTGTCAGGGGAAAGACAGTACAATCAGGCAGAGCTTTATTTCCTCCCTGAAATAAAATAGAACTGACTGGCCAAGGTATCTCCAGAGACAGTTGCTATGGGGCCTTAAATTACCCAGTAACACTTCAAGTCAATCCCACTTCCACACTGGAGTTTGCAATCAACATTTATCTCTATTGGACAGACCATCTGCAGGTTTCTAATACCACTTTTATTATTACCCTGTAAATGTAAAATCCTTGAGGCAGAAATGCCAGCTGCTAACAACACAGTGTATGAGCACCCACTTGTCCGATGATGAATGTCCTTGGGTCCCAGCATCTCCAGTTCTCCCCCTAAAACACCAAGGACTTTGTCCCAAAATAATGTATTGTCTAGGTGCCTGCTTTGAAGATAGCTCTCTCTAGAGAATCCATTGACATAGAGAAACTTTTGAAGTCGAGGTAGATAATAGAAAGAGGAGGAAACATTTGCCAAATATTTGTAACCAGATACACATTACAGTCTCTCTGTTAGGTATTAACAGAAATAACTATCATTTTTGAAGGCCCAGTTTTCACCCATTTTAGCAATCTATTGGGTGACCCAGCAGAATAGTTCTAGATTTCATAGAGCAACCAACCTAGTGAGGAAGCTAGATGTTTAATCTAGTAAGTACCCAAAATAAATGCATACTGACTATTTTTAGTAATGGCTGAGAATGAGAGACAAGATAGAGATTAAGGTGGAGGAAGTTTTATTTAGAGTCAGTGATCAGAGAAGTTCCTCTCTGAGGTGTGAACCTATGAGCTGAAACTAGGCTCACTGGCCAGAGCTCACTGAGTGAGGAATGAGCAATGAGGCTAGAAGATGCCATGTCTTGCAGAGCCAACCTTGGGAAGGAATTTAGATTTCAACTAAAGAATGGTCAGAAATGACTGAAGGATTTGAAGTAGGAGGCTGACGTGTATGTTGTGTTTTTTAAAAGATCATGCTAGCTCAAGTATGTAGAGTAGATTAGATGTTAGATGGGGCAGTGTGGGAACTGGGAGACCAGGTAGAAGCTGTTTGCAGTATAGGTGAAAGATGGTGGTGGTTTAGATTCTCATCGCAAGGACTGACTGAGTGGTTCAAGTGGTAAGAGTGCCTGCCTAGCAAACATGAGGACCTGAGTTCAAAATCCAGGTGCTGCCAAAAAAAAGAAAAAGAAAAATTATCTAGATTCTCATTGCAGTACTAGTGACAGAGATAAAAGAGGAAACTTGTAAGATATGTTGGAGGTCATACAGGAAGGACTTGCTAGTCAATCTACTATGTGGGAGTGAAGTAAGGAAAAATGAGGAATCAAGAATGACTCCCAAGTGTCAGGCTTAAGATCTAATGAGTAGTGGGAACTGTGTCAGAACTAGTTTCAATGCTTTGCATTCATTATTTGCAAGCCTGACAATGTTTCTTGGAGGAGAAAAGGGTATTACTACTATCTCCCTTTATAGATGGGAAACTCAGAGATCAAGTGTCTCGCCCAAAGTTCACAGTCTATGATTAGTCAAGCCAAGATTTGGACCCTTGTCTATCTGCAAAGCTTGTGTGTGGTGTTTTCTTCCCTGTAACTTCGCTGCCTCACAAATGCATTTCCTCAGTTACTGGCTGCCAGGTCTCTACAGCGCTTACCATTGTATTGGCCCATGGCATTTTCCCTGGTTCATCACTCTGCTCAAAGAATTTTTTCTGTCTGAAAGCTCCATCTCACACTCTATCTCCACCTGGCCATTTTTTAGAATCTTACACTTGGTTTCCATCTCCTTGCCATTTGCCACTTAACACCTATCAAGCTTTATAGCAATTTCTTGCCTAATCATTTGATTTCCTCAATCAACTGTAAGCTTTATCAACATAGGGTCATATCTGCATTATTCAGCATTTTCCACTACGGCCTGCCAGACTTTCTGAAATAATATTCAGCAATAATTTAGTGACTATAATTCCTAGACACTGATGAAGTTAAGATATACACTTGTCCAATTCAAGTCAAAGGATCAGGAGCCTAGATGAGTGAACTCACTGGAATGCTTCAGAGAAATGGAATCCAGGAGCTCTGGGTTAAGTTTGAGCTTTTTGTTCCAAACTAGTTCTGTGGTGTTTGGAAGTTCTCCTGACTTTAGGTGCCTTACTTTCCTTTTTAGCTCAAAATAGAAGAAAGTGAAACCTGGGTCTCTGACCTCATGGGAGAGAATAAAACCCCAATTAATATATGTGAAATGTCATGCAAAGGTATAAAACTATACATGTGGATGGTTTCTCATTTGCTAGATCATTAAAATAACATAATTCCTTTTTTTAGCATGATCCACAATGAAGGTTCTGGAACCTGGTACATCTAAGAAGCCTTGGTTAAAATACATAGGCTTTTATGTTTTATCAAGTCATCTTCTCTGGACTGAACTAATGAAGATTACAGTACTAATTTCACACAACTCTTCTGAAGATTAATATAAGCTCTAAGTATAGCTGTGCATATATACTGCCACAGTTTATGGGATGGAACACAGCTTGCTACATGGGAAGTATATAATGAATCTTAGCTTTTAATTAATTATTCTTTAAACACTCTCTTTACACACACACACACACACACATACACACACACACACACACACACACACACACACACACACACCACACCAACTCAGCTTCTACATCAACAATTTGGAAGCTATATTATCTGGATATGTATTTTTGAAAATGTCACCAAAGGTGAATTATTACAATGGTGTGCAACCTTGGAACAGTTTCTTCAAGTACATTTTCCGATCAACTCTGTACCAAATAGTATGTTACCCCTAGAAACAAGATGCTCTTCTCTGTAGATGTGGAAGTGATATTTAGAGGCAAGAACTATGTGTTGCTAATCTGTGCAACAAGGACAAAGCCTACTGAGTGACAGCAGCTGCCTGAGTCTTCAGTGAGCTGAAACAGGCCATATGGAGAGATGATTTTTAAAACTTCTTCGCATTAATAAAGCACTTCCCTTTTAAAACTCCATCCTCTAATTCAAAATCAAAACCTCCCATTTTCCACTGCTCTGCTCTGCTGCTACTTTAGTTATTAGAAAACCTGCTGCCTGAATGCTTTTGGCTCTCAAATAGCCAAATAATCCAAAGATGAGGAGACTTGCTTAAGCAGGAGGAAGGAAAACTGGCAGGACAAAGGGACAGCTGACAGGCAGCAAGAAGAGCAGAACCCAAGAATAGATGGGGACAGAAATGGAACGAGCAAGAGGGAAGACTTTGTGGTTCGATCCAGTAGTGTAGACTGGGACAAGAGTGGTCAAGGCAGATGCAATACCACAAGAGGGAAGGAAGAGAAGGGGCAAGTCAGCTTCCTAAACCTTTTTACTGTGCTCATTAAAGCTTTGCTCTAGCACTTATTAAGCGTTATCTCTCTGAACCTGAGTTTCCTCATCCATGGGATGGGGTCATCCACTGTATCAAGAGAATGAAATGAATAGCATACATACGGCACTTGGCACGGAGTCTTAGGCAAAGTATGCACCCCCAAAATTTTTTAAGTAGAGTGTGAGCAACCAAAGAGGGTTAAAACATCTCCAAGTAAAAACTGAAGGAAAAGGAAACTGATTTTTTTAAATCCACATTCTTTAGTCCCCTTTTTTCTCTTTCTGGACAATCTTAGTTTTCTAATTTGCCAACTTTGTCACGTGCTGCCTCTCTGCATGGAATCCAAGGATGATAGGCTCTTACAGCAGGAAGGGAATAGAGAAGTCATTTGTGCCACTTCTCCTCAGCACCAGACAGACGTGTAAGATGGTACTACTGTCCACACTGCTTCATTAAACTCGGCTATACAGCTTCTCCTCTTAGCATGTCAGAGCACTCTCTGTTGTTAATATGAACCCGTGGTCCTAAAGAGACTTTCTGCCACTGACTAGGACACTTTTACTTCCTCTTCCACCTCATATTCACTCAACACTACATTCTCACTGTATGCTTCTTGAGTTCAGAGATGCTATCTATCAAGTTCATGGCTATATCTAGCATCTTGCAAAATACTTAACACAATAAGCATCTGAATGAATGAAAAATATTCACAGAATCAAAGGTAGACAGTACCTACTAGAGGTGGTAAACTAAATGCAAGGAACCCAGACAGGTAAAATAAATAGGGGTCTGTCTTTTGGCCAATTGAAGAATGAATGTTCTGTCAAATGGCATTTGAATTCAAATTTTTTTTAGAAACACGTATTAACTGGACAAACCCTTTCACTGTTGGGTTGTAGCTTGTAGGCCTCAGGAGTTTCTGAGATCATTTTAATATCCTATACCACACCACAGGAGGAATTTGAATCTCCTCCAATACATCCATTACAAATGCTAACTTATCCTAAGGATGAAAACACCCCTAGGATAGGGAAAGCAAGATCTACAAAACTCTTAATTATCTGAAAATTCATTACCCTAAACTGAAAGCTGCTTCCTTGCAATTTTTATCCAGTTGAGCCTAGATGTGCCCATTGAGACTGGTAAAACAAATGGAATTCTTTTCTGTTTGATTTCCCTACAAATATTTGAAGATATTTACCTCTCCTCCAACCCCACTAAATCTTCTCCAGATTAAAGTTTTCAGCTGTTCCTTATGTCAAGATTATGAAATCTCCAACACTTTGACCACTTCTCTGTGTCAATATCTCTCCTCAAATGCACAAATGTTTCACTATTATTAACAGTGAAACACCTCTGGAAAAAAACAAGAATGCAATAGGAGTTTAGTAACTTTTGGTACATGACCTATAATGGACATTTTATGTACTACTGAAAATCATTAAAGAGCATAGAAAAGCACTCCGAAAAATAATTATACATATGTATGAAAATGACCAAATGAAACCCCTTTGTACAATTAATAGAAGCAAATAAAAAATGAAAAGAGTTAAGAAGTCATATTATAAAATGATGCATAATGTGATTCAATTTTATTGAAAATTATTTTACTTATTTTTTGTGGGGACTGGGTTTTAAACTCAGGGCTTCTACCTCTTGAGCAGTACCTCCAGTCCATTTTGCTATGGTTATTTTTGGAGATGGGGTCACATAAACTATTTGCTTGGGCTGACCTTGAACCTCAATTCAGCCTCCCAAGTAGCAAGGATTACAGGCATGAGCCACAGGTGTCCAGCTATTGAAAGCTACTTTAAAAATCAATTTGAATAAGATGAAAAATTAGAAAAACTGCAATGACCAAAAATTATTTCCTTAAATCAGAATAAAACATGATTTCAGGAATCAATTAAAATTTTAAGACTATAAATTCTTTAACACAGAAGTCTTAGAAAGCCCCTTACTTGACCCAGGCCAACTTTTAAAGTCAGAGGCCCCTATGAGGGGAGTGTTTCCAAATCTACATGCTTAATCCCTCCCTCCAGTCTCCAGGTTCCAATCCAGTCAGATTGGGTGACATGGGAGCATATTTTTAAAAAGACTCGCACATGATTTTAATGCACACCACTGATTAAGAATCAAAGTTGACAACAGATTTCTGTTAATGCTGCCAAATAACAGGTCCCTTTTCTTGGCAGCCTGTGGTTCCTTTGACTCACTCTTAAAGTTTACTAAGACCCTGCAGGCTCATTGTAGTGAATGCTGCTTTTAGGGGACACACCCCTCTTTGTGTGTGCGCAGGAGGCATTGTAAGACCTCAGGGAAGATATGGCATTGATCCCTACACAAGTCACATTGTTAGATTTGGCCCATCATCTAGATGGTCAAAGTGTTTCTGTTCTGACTCCTCCCCCCAGTTTTGAGTCATCCTAAAACTCAAGTAGAATGACATTTCAAGCACTTAAACAAACCACTTCTTTTCCTAGGTAAGCATTGCCAATGTCATCCCCCAGCAAGCCTAGGACATTTTTGTCTTTGTTATCAACCTGGACCTGAGGCCCAGGTGCTTGTTACCATCAAGGACCGAAGAGCTACCTTTTCACTTTTTAAAAAAGCTTTGCTGATAAATATTTTCAGTTTTGTTAAGTTAGAGTTGACAAATAAAATTGCATATGATTACAGTGCACACACTGTGACATGGCTAAATCAAGCTAATTAACATACTCATGATTTCAGACTGTGTGAGCCTTTTCTCTGTTAACATAGATATTGAAGCACAACTAGAAAAGTTCCTTTTTTTTTTTGCATTAAGTCCCTAACTAGCATTTTAAATCACTAAAGTAGTATTTTCTTATTGTAAAATATTTTTTAAAAACATATGAAACATGGAAAATGAAAAGCTCCCTCCCTCCCCAAGCTCATTACCAAGGCTTGGCCCACCTCTCTGCTAGGCTCCCTTTCATTTCTTCAACCAACAGTCAAATGTTTCTGCCACCCATTTCATAATAAAAATTTTGTTTATTCACTTACTGTGGTATTGGGGGTTAAACTCATGCTCATTATGCAGGTACTCTACCACTTGGGCCATGCTCCCAAACCCCTTAGCCATGGTTATTTTTTTAATAGAGTCTCAATTTATGCCCAGGCTGGCCTGGAATGCAATCTTCTCATTTGTGCTTCCCTGCATTGGTGGGTTGGCAGGTACATGCCACCATTCCCAGCTAATGGTTGAGATGGAATCTGGCTATTTTTTTCCCCAGGCTAGCCTGGAACAGTGACCCTCTTGATCTCTGCCTCCCAAGTAGCTAGGACTATAGGCTTGAGCCACTGTGCTGGGGTACATTGTGGCATTTACAAAATTTCTTACCATATATCAAATATATCATACTTGAATTCACTCCCCCACCATTCTCCTGTATCCTCCCTCTCCACATTCTTGGAATAGTTTCAACAGGTCTCATTTTCCATTTACATACATGCACACACAGTATTTGCACTGTATTCACCTTCCTACATTCTTTCCCCAGATCCTCCCCCTCCCACTGGTACCAACCCCTTGACAGGACCTGTTTTGCCCTCCTGTTCTCTGATCTTGTAAAAGAAAAAAATAGTGAATTTTTGTTTGTTTAACTCACTACACAGTGAGTTTCCTTGTGACATTTCCATATAAACTGGCTCATCTCCTCTATTTTTCTTCTTTCTAGATTGGTCCCCTTCTTACAGTGATTTCAACAGGTTTAAAAATTCTATATTCATTCTTGTATGGAGAATACATCAACCATATTCATCTGCTTAACCTCCTTTGCTTACACTCCCTCTCTCATATGTTGCTTCCCCTCGGTATGACTTATTTTTCATAATACTCCCGGATTTATATTAGGTCTATATGTCACATATGAGAGAAAACATGCAACTTCTGTGGGTCCCAATTTTAAGTGACCAATTCAGTTGATAGCTCTTGCTTCCATAAAACACCATCTAAAGGGGCCTAGTTCATAACCAAGGAAGGCAGAGCACACTATCCTTTGCTGGTCCTTCTGTAACTTGTTTGGATAGTTTCTGTGACTCCCGCATGTAAATGGAGTACCAGAGTGGTCCCCCAATTCTGAACAGCATTAGGATAAGCTTTTTGAAAACAGAGCTTTTCAGGACATGATTCCTGGTGATTCATGCACAGGAGGATTGGGGTGAGACTCTTAACACAATGTTAAAAATGCTCTACTCTCTAATGCTTTGGGAGGTCTGAGCCTAGGGAGTCAGAAATCACACTAAAGCACTTAAATATCATGAACTTGGTGCTCTAGGGCTGTCCATCCTGTCTCTCCCTTCCCCTCTCCCACAAGCTGTTCCCTTATTTTTCAGTCATAGTCACTGCTCAGTTGGAAATCCTCCCATAGCTCCTCACTGTTGAAAACCCAGCATCTCTCTTTAGCCTGGTCCTTTGCAGCTTCTCACATGGTGTCCCTCAACAGGGAACTCCAGGTCTTTCCTTCACACAGGTTAAAATTCAGACGGACTTTGCATTCCATTCATCTCATACTTTCTCTGTCTTCACTCTCGTTCTCATTGTCTATTTCTCTCTGTGACTCCTCTTGCTTGGTCTCCCCACGTCTATTCACGTCTGCATTTTTTAAGGCTCATATCAAATACCACCACCTCCATGAACCTTTCCTAAATACTGCCCATCTCCTACCTCCTAACAAACTAGAATAGAATTTCTCTTCCTCTAGAATCTCTACCAATGATACTTTATAGTACTCACTTACACTGTAATTTAATGAATATATCATATATCCAACTAGATTATGATTCAAAATCAAATGAATATATAAATGAACCCATAAATAAGCAAACAAAAAGAAAACTTGGGGGAATCATAGAAGACCAGAATTCCACCTGTATCCCCACTAAGCCCAAGAAAATATGAAAAGCATATGTCCTCCAGCAACCAGCCTACTGTGCACACGACCAGGCTTAGCAGGCTCCCTAGAAGTACCCCTGTATTTGACTGTGAAGGAACTTAACTCACCTCTTTTTCTAGTAATCCAGATTCATCACCAACTTAACTCTTTCTCCATAGACCTGGAGTTAGGACATTAGTACTTGAAAGACAACTGAGATCCTGGAAGACCGTGGGGCTCCCAGAAGGAGTGGTAGGGGTTATGCATGTACCCCTTTGGTGACCATTAGCCAGTGACACGCTGCCTAAAACCCCACAGAGTCATTTCCCTGCTCTTAGGTTGGTCCTGCCTGGCCGAGCTCCTGCTTCTCTATTGGTCTCATCTGATTTCATCTCCCCACTTGCTTATGTTGCTCCACGGCCACTCTTTTTTCTCCAGTATGATGGATCCCTTTCTACTTTATGCCCTTGCTCATGCTGATCCCTCAGCCAGGCAAGGCTGCTCTACCCCAACCCTCAACTTAAATGCCATTTCCTCAGGGAGGCCTTCTGTGATCCTTTAGGGTCTAGCCAGGTTATCCCAGATCAGTAATATTGAAAGAAGTCACTATGTTTAGAGTTATATATTCCCTTTGTGCTCATTTTATCAAGGTTTATCTTCTCCACTATATTTTAAATTTCACAGGGCAAGGAACAAAGTTGCTTTAACTGCTACATCCCTAACCCTTATACCATTTCTTGTACACAGGTTATCCAAACAATATTTGTTGACTGAAGGAATAAATCAAATTACAAGGATATTCATGTGTGCTTTTTTAAAAAAAAGATGTAGAAAAATAATGGGAATTTTTGCAATACCTCTGACTCAGTTTCTGCTCCTTCCATTTGGTTGTCGGGTAGTCTAATTCCATATAGTAAGACTCTGAGATTAATAAGACACTAAGCTTTTCTTACAAACATCTGGGAGAAGCATCACCAGTATCAATCCTTTTGTTCCAAGAGAACTGATATATTTTGAGCCCCTGTCCATACATAGGTACCATCTCATGCATCTTAGGTTAATAAGTTTTCAAGGACCCAATGAAATTGTTTTATTATTTCTATTTTATAAATAAGAAATCTGACAGTCTGGAGTGTGGCTCAAGTAGTAGAGCTTTGCCTAAGCACATAGGCCCTGAGTTCAAGCCACAGTATGAAAGAAGGGAGGTAGGGAGGAAGGGAGGAAGGAGGGAAGGAGGGAGGGAGGAAGGAAGGAAAGAAGGAAGGAAGGAAAGAAGGAAGGAAGGAAAGAAAGGAAGGAAGGAAATAACTGAGATTCAAAGATGAAGTGATCACAGAGCAAGCAAAAGCAGGAATTTGACACTGTTTAACAGGTAGTCAGTGGAAAGGATACTGGCATGAAAAATAAGGAAATGTGAGTTTTAGTGCATTATTTGCCAGTAATTCCTTGGGTGACCTTGACCCAATGATTTAATCTCTGAGTTTTGATTCCCTCTATATAGAGATAGTATCTGAAGATTAATTGAGACCAGGCCTTCAGAAGTTTCTGAACAGGAATAAAGTACAGCATGCCTTAAAGATGATTATCCTGCCTCATTCCCCCTATCCTGAAGAACCAACAGATGGCCTTCTCATTTGAAAATGAAACACTCCTACCAAGGTCAGTTATGCCTACAAATCAGCCCAGGCTTTCTTTTCCAGCACAAAATCTCCAGCTGGAAATCAGCTCTAATTCTTTCTCTTGCTCAGGCCTTGCTCTAAATAATATATTTTGAAAATGAACTATTTTGGGGCCAAGAAATCTGTAAGTCGGAGCTGATTCATCACTTTCACCATCAAGCTGTTGCTCTCCTGCTTCTTCTGCTTTGTCAGATAAAGACATTTTATCTCCACTAACAATTTCTCAGTGGGCTATGTGGAGTGCTCCCTTTTTGTCATGATAAGATTCTTTGCAAAAGATTAGAAACCTGTGGATGGACAGAATCTCCAGAAATAAATCTAAAGTAAATAAAACACTGGGGGTGGAATGAAGGTAAAGAGGCAGGGAGGATGCAGTCACAGAAGAATGGAACAAAAATGGATTGCAGAGACTCCAAAAGTATCAACTCCTGATTATCCCAACTAATAGAAGAATGGGTAGGGGGGCATGCACAAAAAAGGTAATATTACAAAATGTATATATTATTTTAAAATTTTCTCTGGCTGAGATGGTCATAATTTTCTCCCATAAGATTTACCTTCCTAGTCATGTTTTTCTAGGATAAATCTATATTTAAATGAGTTTTCTTCCTTTGAGGAAATAATGCAGACATCCTGAAAACCCTGCTAGGTAGAATGGAGCAACCAAGGCAAAACTTATCTGTGGATAATTGAGAATGGGGCAAATTTTCTCAGTGGCAGAAAACACTTCTTGAGAAAACCTGTTTGTGGGATTTTTAGACAGTATGTACAAGAACTATGATCACAAAAGCATACCCGTGCAGTATTGCATGAGAAAGGACGGGCTGTTTGGGACCATTCCTTTCTCGTTCTTCTTCTTGGGCTATGCCTCTTCTGAGCTCAAAATGGTCTTTCCAAATCCACCCTAATACTACATCTTCATGTGGATGTCAGCCCACTGACAGTCTCAAACTGGCCTCCACTTGCTCTCTCCTCCAAATCTTCCTCTGCTCCCACTTATCTAACTGCCCAAGATTCCATTCATCCTGTTGACAACACAGAGATGCAAGATTCATTCTGAACACTGCTATGAGATGCACCACTGACCTGGATAGAAGTCCTGTGATCCCATCTCTATGATACCCTTCTAATGAATCCCCCTCCCAGCCCACGCCCTCTGCATTGCCTGAGTTCTGATCCATACCATCTTTCACCTGCATCAGTGCACTTACTGCCTAACAGGTCCCTCTTGTCATTCCATGTTCCTGAATATTCCAGATACATCTTGTCTTCTTACTATCACACACCATGCAAAACATAATCTTCTTACACAAAAAAAAATCCATGAACACACACACACACACACACACCCCTTCAATATCAAAAAGTACCCACAGACAACATGAACACACACACACACACATACACACACACACACACACACACACACTAGCATATATCCTCAAGTTTCATCAACCCACTTGTCATTCCTTCCCCCATATCCATCTCCCTCATTTCCAGATCTCTGTTTTGGCTCTTTCCTCCTCAGATCTCCTTCCTTCTGCCACACCATCCACTAATACCTTTTTTGCAGCTTTGACATATCCCCCCAGCTCCAGCTCTAAGCTGCCTGTCTTGTAAAACCAGCTCAGCTTGTCCCACCCTTCTCTGGTTGTCACAGAATTTTGGACAAAGAAGCTTGTTAACCCAAGCCTTTCTTCCTGGCCTTCAAGTCCTAAAAGGTGGCAAAATTTAACAGCATAAGAGTTGGGCTCAAAGGGACCTTGGGTAAAATCCTAGCCATCTTTTTTTAGCTCAACAAAGTCAATTATCAAAGTTCTTGTTTTCTTACTTCAGAAGCAAAGATCATACCACCACTTACTTAATAGGGTTGAAATTAGAAATTATTAAGAAAATTCACAGTATCTGACAACTGACAAAGGAACGAAACTAAAAGACTCAATAAAATGGCAACCATTATTAATAAAATTATTTATTACTGGCCCTGTGCCCAGTATCTAGCAAATGTTTAATTACATGAATCAATTTGGTTTTTGTTTCCTTCAGTATCATAAAAAGCACTGTCACACCAGAGCATCCCAACATTTATGTAAGATAAGCAATGGAATTACTAATATTCCCATTTTACCAGTGGGGAAATGCCCAGGATTGAGAACTTTGCCCAGGATATAGCAAGGTAGGGCATGAATATGCTTATTTTGTCACCTCTAAAACACCAGGTAAGGATACAACTCAGTCTCAAAATGTTATTTACATGTAAAATTTTGTTTCACATTTTAGAAAATGAATCCATCTAAAAACATTATGGCTATCCAATCACTTATACTATTCCGGGTGCTTTCCTTAAATATGGATATCTTACAGGAAAATAAATTTGTAAAATAACAAATCAGTAAGATGCAGAAAAGGACAGGCTCCCCGATGTGGCACAGATATTTGCAAATGAGAATGCAAATAGGAAAGAGCTCTTCTGTCAATCATAAATCAGATTACATCATTCCTTTGCTTCTAAGCCCTCTAATGACTTCTCCTCACTTTCAGAATGAAGTCACCAGTTCCTCATTGTGTCCAAGTAACTGTATGGTCTAGATCCTTGCATGTCTCTTCCACCATGCTATCTTTTATTTATTATACTGCAGTCACATTGGCCTTCTGTTTCTCCAATGTTGTTACTGCCTCAAGCCCTTTTCATTTACTATTTCTTCTCCTAGGAGTCCTCATTCCCCAGATTTTCCCCATCTTGGTAACTTTTTGCTATTTAGGTCACAATGTCAAAACCTTCCCTGTCTACTCAGTAACCCTACCAACCATACTCTATCATGTCCTTCATTTTTCCTAGTCTCTTCATATCACCTGTCACCATTTAAATTCTTACTTTTTTGGATCTTTCCTCCCATAGAATATCATGAGAACAGAAAGAAAATCTTGATTTTATTCACTGCTCTATATGGAACACCTAGAACAGTGTCTGATACATAGTAGATACTCATAAACATTTGCCAAATAGATGCATGAATGTTTACTTTATTACAACTAAAACACCAAGATAAGTTCTATTCTTAGCAATCTAGACTAATATAATATCCTTAAAATAAAAAACAATGCAGTCTACAAAATTAGAACTCATAAAAAGAAGCAAGCCAATTCTAAGTATCTTTCTTAAATAGTTGACAACAAAGGACTCTTGTTTTTATTTATATCTACAGAAAGCTGAGGGTTTTTTTTTTTTTTTGGCAAAAGTGACTATTTGTAGACACTCCCTCTATTTGAACCAAGAGGTCACACATACTTCTTCTCAAACTTGGAGCTCAGCCCCCAGTTCTGGTTTCAGTCTGGAGATCTTATCTAACAGCCTGCCTGTCATGCCCTTGGTGGACTTGCTTTGTTCTCAGAGAGCTACCTTAGACTACATAGTACATACACAATGAGCGAGACATGCATCTCTAAGAAGGGAGGAAGGGATCTTTAAAGTAGCTTAATTTCTAAGACTAACTTCAAAATCATCTGGAAACCTCATTTCTAATGTCATAATGCTTAGTCCTCTTTAAAGTTTATAAATGTTAGAAATGGATTCAATGTGACAAATACACATTCTTCTTAAGCAAAAGCATGAGATACCTTCTCCTATCTCTCTGAATTTTCCCTCTGATAGCATGAAAAACAACAGCACCCAGCCCCACCTGTTATTTAACAGTGATTTTACAAAAACTAGCAAAATAGCAGCCCCTATTGCTCATTTCAGGCTAATTTAATAAAGGGAAAAGGCTCAGCCAAACTTATTCTGTATTGGTCCTCACTAGGAAGCCAGCCAATGCCATCTAAAAATTAGGACTAGGACCCCATTTCCTTCCTGGTAGTTGATGTGGTTGGAATTGAATCATGGTATAAACACCAACCTATTTTCCTCTTTCTCATTTTTAAACAACTCAGTCACCAATCTCCCTTTTTAAGATGCGATAGGAAGTTACACAAAGTAGGGTTTGGATTGGATATGGCAGCAGCATAATTCACTGAACATCAAAAAGCTTTTTGAATGTGAAGCTATTTCTATTACAAAAGCTTAAAAAATAGAACCAGTCTTATCCTCCCAATCTACCCTTAAAATTCAGCGATTCATGACATGCAAATAATCACAGAGAAGGTGCCAAATTCGGTGCTTACATTGCCTCAGTTTATGTTCCTCGTGGCCACCTCTTTAGCTCTCAGACCACTGAGGGCAAATATTGCAAGGGTAGCAGCTGAGCTCTATTGAATCCATAAAGGGCACTCTTTAGTAGATACTGTGAATTTCCTTTTGATCCTAATCTTTGTAGGAGAGGGTTAACCATACATGTAATAGTTGAGTTGGGGGTGCACTAAAAAGTGTAGATTCATGAAATTCAACTGTGGTGGACTGGTAATTATTGAAATGGGCTTTAATGGAGATAGAAAGCTGTAAGAAGGCACTTCCCAGTAATTAATTGAAACTCTCTTAGTTCTAAATTGAGGAAAATACAAAAATCAATAATTTTAAATGTGTCATACTTATTGACACTAATGAAACCTCCTGAATAAGCATTTAATGTAACTCCATTGCTGTTTTAAATTTACGTTCCTTGGTGAGTGAACATTACAAGGTCAGGTCAGTTCCCCTGGGCTTCACAGAGCTGATGCTATCAAACAGACAGGACTCTGCATGCTGTACATGGATCAACCCATCAGAGGCAGAGGGCTGCTGAGCTGTCCATGGTACTAGAGAAGCAAGCCCTTTGCCCCTTTCCTTTATGGATCAGCAGAAGACATGCACTCAGAAATGTGTTATCTCCCAGAACAGTGATCTGCACTTCCTTGTTTATTTGGAAAAAGAGAATACACAGAATCTCTTAATACTCTGTCTTTCTAGCAAGCTTTGGTTTGATTGTGCTACCTCAATAAAGCCACTCCTTTTGCACTTCACCTCTCAGATAATAATCCCATGAGGTACATTAATTTGGATTTGCTTTAATTTTCTTTGCAATTTACTATTCTATCTTTCCAAGTAAACTGGTAATTTAAGGGTTGTGGAAATACTTGTGAGTGATTGGAATAATCAGATTCAAATTTAACTACTTGTTAGCTGAGTAATTTGGTTAAGTTACTCTTTGCACCTCAGTTTCTTCTACTGTAAAAAAAAAAAAAGTGATTAACATCTTAAGTGAAGTTAGCCAGGTTCAGAAAACCAAAGGCTGCATGTTTTCTCTCATACGTGGAATACAGACCCAATACAAATACAAATGATATAATGAAAAACAGGTCACTCTAAGGGGGAGGTCACATATGAGAGGGTGGGTAAAAGAAAGAAGTTAAGAAGGTGAATATGGCTGATGAACCTCCTTATACAAGAATGAATACAGACTTTTTAAACCTGTTGAAATAACCATAAGAAGGGGACTAAGGTAGAAAGGAGAAAAACAGAGGGATGAACCAATTCAGGTTATAATATACATATATACATGGAAATATCACAATGAAACAACCTGTATAGCTATCTTAAACAAACAAAAATGTCACTTCTTTTACAAAAACAGAACAAGAAGGCAAAATAAGTCCTGTCTGGGGGGTTGGTACCACTGGGAAGGGAGAAGATATATGGAAAGAGAGTAGGATGGTTAATGTTGTGGAAATATGGTACACATGCATGTAAATGGAAAAATGAGACCTGTTGAAACTATACCAGGAATGGGGGGCAGATAGTGAAGAATGATGGAGGGGGTGAATTCAACTATTATATATTGTAGGAACTTTCATATATGTCACACTGTCCCCCTATTACAACAATAATAAAAATAAATAAAATTTAAAAATAAAGAAGAGGTGATTAATACTCACCTTTTGGGAGTATAAAATACAATGGCACATTTCAAAGTATACTGTGAACTGACATCCTATAAATTTGCAAACATTTATCATACCATTTTTTAAAAAAATTGTTGAGTATAACATGTAGGAAGATATTGATAATACAGTATTTACAATTTTTTGTTGTTTCTTACAAATCAGAATGGACTTACAGGAATTAAGGAGCCATTTCATGTCAGGGTAAAAATAAGGTCATGGATATAAGAAGAGATTAACACAGGGGAAGTTAGAAAAAAATGGAAAATTATAAAATTTATATCCCACTAAATCACTCAGATATCAAACTCAAACTCTCAGCCATCTCCCATTAACGTCGTTACCTTTTGGTACTTGCCATTCACAGGAAGAACATGTCTTAGCATGATAAGTGTGTAAAATTAGCCTGAACAGATTATAAAATTTAGTATGAAAATTCCCACTTTAAAGATAAAGTTAATTACTTGGGAGTGATTAAATAGCCTTCCCAATATCCCAATATCACAAGCCAGCCAGAGCCAAAACTTGAAGTCAAATTAGTCAGAATTCAAAGCTCAATCATTTAATTATGCCCTCCCCTCATCCCCTCACCCCTCATATCTGAATGAGTCTTTTGGACACAGGTTAGTTTAAAGGTAGTCCAAAATTTCTAGAGTCCCTTATTCTAAAGTAGAACTTTTCTCCCCTTGGGTGGTGGTGCTGAGTGAACCTAGGTCCTATTGCAAGCTAAGTCCATATTCTATATCCGCTCTACTCCACCTCCTCCCCACATCCTTCTTCCTTCCACTGCTACCAATCCCTCCCCCCCAGAACCTGTTGTGCCCTCCTAAATGGAGGGGGTGAATTCAAGCAGGATATATTTGATATATTGTAAGAACTTTTGTAAATGCCACAATGTACCCTCAGCATAATTTTTAAAAAATAGATATTCTACCACTGATCTATACCCACAACCCTGAGGTAGAAATTTTGAGGTAGCAATGTTAGAGCTCATCTTGAAAACACATTCTTTTAGGAATGAAGTTAGCATTTACTATACTTCAATGAAACTGTCTGCTGCATTTCTGCTTCTTCCTCAATTAAGTCCATGGGGGTGAGCTTATTTTTTGTCCCACTCACTATTGTATCCTTGATATCAAGCACATCATAATCTATCTGTCTATCTATCTATCTATCTATCTATCTATCTATCTATCTATCTTTTAATTGGAATAATTGCAGGAATAAGTTTCCAGCTGAATTGACAGGGATTATTGCCCAACATTAAAAATCCATACTCCCACCCCCAAACCAGCAGCTATTGGTAGAAAATTTTGAATGTCTAGTTCAAGCAGATAAACTGTGCTCTTAAACAAATTGATTTTATTGGACATGGAGAGTCACTTTCAAAAGCACTACAGAGAGATCTGTGCTTAAAAATTCTCTTATCAGGTACAGCAAAAAAGGTAGCATGGACCAAAGATTCAAGCTTAGAACAAGGTAAACTTAATGTGAATAAAAGGGAAAGAGTAGGTACATTATTTCAATCATGATTAAGATCTCTGTTATCAAGAAAAGACAGAGGCATTATTCTTTAGCACAGAGCAGAGAAGAAATGTTTATGGAGCCATTCAAGAGTTTTCAAGCTGCCATAACTCAATAATCTATGTATATATTCAGTAATATTTACTGTGGTAGATGCTAGGGATAAATAAGTCAAGAAATAACAGTATGGTCCTGCTTCCATAGAACCTACATTCTAACCAAATAAGGAAATTGCTCCTATTTGTACAGTGAGCACTGTTAAAGAATCAGCATCACACACAGCAGTGGGTTTCCCTACACTAGCTTGGCTTCATTTCTGGTAATATTGAGTGGCGTGAAGAACAGATGACACAAGCAGTTAATCTGATTTAATAAATCCTTTAATTCTCTTGGTAAATACTGGGGAAGAAAGGGGATCACAGAGAAAGAGGGCCCAGAAATACACTTTAATCCCTTTTCCCATCTTCTTCCTACACCCTGAAATAGAAACACTAAGACGGTTCCTTGAGAGGGAGCATCCCTGCCTTGCTCAGGGGAAAAAGAACAGGAAGTTTCCATCACCTGTCTGGAGTGTGTGTAACAATCAATCAAGGATGCTTTCTTTCATGGTGGTGTCCATGTTCCCTCAATGATTGCAGCTCAGGGAGGTCAAGGAGCAACCCTTTCCTGCATGGACACACACAACTCCATGAATTCTACAACTCACAGTAAACATTCTCTAATTTCAAAAGGGTTTTCCCCCTCCTTTTCTTTGTTTTTATGGAATTTTATATTTAACCCCCAAGTTATCTATTACATCTGTCTTTTAAAAGTCTCCTTCAATTTTGTATTCAACATCATAAAAGAGAAACATGTATCAATAACCAAACCAGCAGGTGAGATATACAAACCAGAATCAAGGGCTGGTGCATTGCTTTAAATATGTTCCTTATTTATCGATAACTTAATTGCATTAGGTGCCTAAGAATGCACTGCTTTGTTTGTGATGAATCTTTACGGTCTCAATCTTCAGAAGCTCAGATTCCATCTGTGACAGCAGACTGTTGTAGGAGTCAGCTATTAATAGCTGCTGGTACACTCACAGCTACGAGACCCAGGGCTGTAGAGACAGCCAGATGGAGATTATACCAGAGGTGACTGTATAGACAAAAAAGATGATCTATTTTTCCCCCAACACAAAACACACAACACTAAAAACATGACAATCCTGCTTTATTACAAGCCAAACTTTGTGAAGAGATCCCTCCTGCTTTAGAATTCTCAGGTCTGGTTCTAAAACACATATAATTTACCACTGTTTCCGATGCTCCAATAACTCCTTATGCAGCTAACAAAGACAAAAACATCGAGATAATTAACAACCCAGATTTAGGAAAGTGATACCAAGTATTCACACAGAAAATCAGGAATAAAACAATTTGACCATTATGTAAGAAAAAAATGAACTCTGATACTAGATGTTCTTCTGAATCCGAAATATGTTTCTTAACACAGAGAAAAAAGAACCATAAATGAACTAAATAACATACATTTCTTTATAGGAAGAAAAGATCCCTCCAAAGCCTAATTAATGTGATTTAAAGTGATTATGGCCTCAGTTCATTTTTATTATCATGAGAGTGAGAATAATACACTGCAAGACAAGAATGGCACGACTATCATCCCTAATGTCATTTTCTATTAATTAATGATTCTTTGGGGCCAAAGTTTCATAAACTACTGACCTTTCTTTTTTGTTGAAAGTATTTATAATACCCTCCTAGGTGAATATGGGAAAAATGATTTTTTGATATGTAATTCATCACTAAATTGAATGGTTAAATTATAGTTGGGGGAGTATATTTATAAACCACAAAAATGTGGGCTTTATGCTTTTTTAAACAGAAATGCTAATGGAAATGCTTAGGTGCAATGAAAAGCAGTTAAGAAATAGGGAAGGGGTCAGCAGATCTTGTTGGCTGGTTTGCAACATGAGAGGAAGCATTGCTCTTGTCAAGCCAAGCATAGCTAAAAACAAGAGGTACAACTCAGCCAGAGCTGAGATAGGAGACTCTGCTCTCACACTTAAATGTGGTTCCCAGCACTCTGAGGATGGTGTATTAAGAACCTGTGACCGGTTTCATAGACAAACCGTTAGAGTACTACAAATAAAATAATTTGACCTATACGAAAGAGGGAAAAATGACAGATTCATAAAGACAGATAAGGAATCCCAGATGTCTCAAACTATCCAAAGAAGCTAGAGTCTACCCAATGAACCTCAGATTTAGGTCTGAGTTATGGTTGTGAGACCTTGAGCGATCTTCTTCAGTCGCCTCATCTGTAAAACAGAGCCAATCATATCAACTTTATGAGAACTAAATATGATAATTAATCCATCATTTATTGTGTTCACTATGTGACATGAGCTAATTCCTGTATGAAAATTAGCTATTATGATTTTACCATTATAATCATCTACTCAATAAGATTATAGGACACTGAAATGTGATACTATGTAAAGTCCAACCAAGGCCCCTGAACCATTACACACATTAATGTCTCTTTCATGTTCGTCAATCAGCATGCATGCACGTTATAACTAACAATAGTATCTTCTGTACATTAGCTTTAATATTAGACTCAAAATTCACTAGGTGATTTGCTACAATACTCTTATTTCACAAAGCAACTGAGTTATAGTATCACATGCCCTCTTGCAAACTAAATAGGGGCGGTATTTCATGCTTTTGTTCACATTACAGAGAACAACTTAAAACATTTCTAGACACTTCCATCAGATACTTCTACTTTTTAGTTTCTAGCATTATTGTTGCTGAAATTTCCAAATTAGCTCATTCCTTCAAAATGCCACCAGTGCCAATATATCAAATAGACTACCTTATATTTGTGTTATGTGAGGCTCAGCATCTATGTGAGGCTCGGAGTGAGCACATTCTATAAAGGGATTGGAATCTACATTCCTAAGTAGCAGGGAGATTTTTCTGTGTTACTTTTGTGTCATGGAGGGTTTTCTAAATTAGCTAATAATTTCATTGTCATCTTTAAGTCTTTTTTTAGTCACAGCAAGAATATACACAAGGATCTAAGTAAGGGAAGTTCTTAGGCTGCCTTCTGGACCATCATACCAAATTCTCTAAACCCGTTTGAACACTGCAATGGAAACATGGCACCTCCCACCTAGACTTTGTCTTCAATGTGACAAGGCAATATCTAACTTCAGGGCATTCAACGGTTATGAAATCTTGACACACCACTTACTGTGGGAATGACATGTTGAAACAGTTTCTCCATTCTCTAAGGCATTTTCATATTAAGCTTTGGTGAATGGAAAGGCATGAGATGGACCATGGCGTACTCTGTCAGGTGGGTTGTGTGTCTCTGCTCCCACCTTCCTGTCTTCTCCACATTTCCCAACCCCCATTTGCACAGCTGACAACTTCAAACATTTATTAATATTGATCTCCTTGTCCACTAACAATCAATAGTTGACATTCAAAGAATGAAATATTATTCAGCATGAAGAACTGTATTCGTATTCACATAATACTGCAGGGAAATTAGAGATGACTCATTACATGAATCAGTTTATCTCTTTACAATTAAGAAATGACTGCCACTTCCACATATATCCTAGGCTGTTAGCTAATGTAGCTCTAGACTGTCCTTGGAAAAATGTTCCTATCACTTCTACTGTCTAATGGTTTCCTTGGAAAATGTAATTTTAAAATATAATTATAAATGGTTTCCTTGGAAAATATAATTATAAAAATATAATTTCATGATATCTTGAATTTGAGAAGGATACTTGCTAACGATGGCAAATGACTTGTCTTTGAATAATAGAAATGGCTAACATTTATTGAGTACATGTAACATGCCAGATCGTGTCCTAGGTGATACATAGTCCATTTAATTCTCATAATAACTTTGCATAGGTAAGTCCCATTATTATTATTCATGTTTTGTGCAGATGAGAACACTGACATTTTGACAAAATGAGCAAGAAAAAGCCTTTCTCTAGTCACAGCAAGAATATACCCAAGGCTCTAAGTAAGGCAAGTTCTCAGGCTGCCTTCTGGGCCACCTATTGACTACCTATTGTCTGAACTGGAATTTAGAATTGTTGTATCTGAATGAAGAGTCAAAAGTCATGACCATCTCTTCATACTGCATTTCTTGGCAAACTGAATTATTTCAAATCATTTTTATTTTGGTTTGGCTATAAACATTTCACTTGTGTCAATTCACTTAACACCTTTCTTATTCAGGCACCATTTTCAAACCTCAGACCAATAAATGGTGTCCTAATACCAGCTATATTTTCCAGATGAAAAATTGCACACTTTTATTATTTTTCAGAGAGGTCAAAATCTTTGGATTGTGTTCTCAAACTGGATTTCAGAAATCAGTATAAAAGACCTCAAAGATTCTGTAAAGATCTATTTCCCTACTCGTAGTTATGAACCAGCAGGAAAAATTTTGATGGCTAGTGATATAATACTGTTTTAGAAATGTATCAAGTCAGAAGTCTCAGGGAGGACTGATTTCCTGTTCTACCACTTTATGGAGCTGCACAGAGCCCACACCAGCAGGTCAGGCCTGGGTCCACCCTCATGAAGCACCTTGAATTTTAGGGAACATATTCATCTTCGATTTGTCACTGTGCACAGTGGTTTCGGTATGGAATGACTACTGCTTCACACTTCTTCTCTTCAAGTTTCCAAGGCTTAGAGAATTAGCGCACTGCACACAACTGTAGAACTCTGAGTATTTTAGCCTTCATGGTCTGATGAGGAAACTGAAGCCCAGAAAGGTGCAGGTCCTGGAGCAGACCATGTTCCAGAGTCAGTCAGATGCACCATCCATCGCTTTCTTTCATGTGGGCCGCACAGTGCAGATGTAATCATAATTTGTAGGTAAGGCACACAACTTCCCCTCCTTTTAGTGTTGTTAACTGTCAGCTACTTTATCATAAAGAAAACAGATGCTGCTGCTAATTCTGCATCAGAGGTATGCCATTTCATGAAGTTATAGCACGAAACTCACTATAAGGTCTACAAAGTAACTCTGCCTACTACTTACACCCCATGCAGCTGCCAACAAGACTAACGAAGTTGGTAAACCACCAGTTGAATTCTCAAATGGATGAAAACATTCTATCTCAATCCCTACCCTTACTGCACACATATCCCCTACCCACTTATAGTATGAGCTCCTGGGGTGTCCACTTACAATATATACTTTGGCTGTGGCCCACCATACACTTTTCAAGGTTCTTCACTGGGAAATGTCTCTAGATAACAGAATAAGAAAGGGCCATCCATGACCACCTGTGGCAGTAACGTATCAACAAGTATCCCATACAAGGGGATCTTGTCAAGATTATAGTATGAGGATAGATGGTAAGAACTGCTCTTTCTTTCTCACTTCCTTTCTTTAGGATCCTAAGTTGGAATGACAGATGATACTGTTCCAAATTCCAGCTAACTAAACCCTACTTGTATTTTGTAAAGGTGAGCAGACCGTGTGACTATAAGGTAGCACAGTGAGTACTAAGACAAGCACTGCTCAATAGAAATAAAATGTGACCTGAATAAAGTGACCTAAAGTTTTCTATCAGTCTCATTAAGAAGAAAAAAGAAAAAGTAAGAACAGGTGATATTGACTTAATATTTACTTAACCCAATAGATCCAAAATATCCTTGTTTGATACATGGTGCTAGGTATCAAACTCAAGGTCTAGTATATTCCAGGCATATGCTCTACCATTGAGCTATAACCTCAGTGCCCAAATTATCACTTCTATATATGATCAATATTAAAACATTATTACTGAGATATTTTATATTCATTTTTTGTATTGTTTTCAAAGTCCAACATGTATTTTACTTTTAAAGTACATCTCAAATGAAACAGCCACATTCCAAGTACACAATAACCCCATGCATGGCTACTGTATTGGCTAGGATAATTCTAGGAAGGTTAAAAGAGGGAACAATTGCTTTAAAGTTGAGGAAGATGGAGGAGAATGAGGGAAGTTGACTCATGAGGAGTCAGTGTATCTAACCTGACTTCCAAGGGAGTTTGCTCTCTAGCACCATATCCCATGGTACAGTAATAGTGGCCTTCTCAGCATTTTGTGAGTGTCTAGTGAGTAGGCTTTGTGTACATTTTCCTGACAGTGAGACTAGTGTTTACCTGTCTATGGTATTAAAGAAGTATCCACCAGTTGCCAGAACCTGTTTGGTATTTTGTATATATTCTCTCTAAGACAATAAATTTAAGAAAGTTACTAACATTGCAATTTTATAGAAGAAAAAGATAGTGTACAGTGTGATTATATGCTGTCCCAAGATTACAGGGAAAGAAGGGAGAGATAAGAGAATAGACAGTCACACATAAGAGGGGGAACATTCAGAGAGGGATGAAGGTGGCAAGGCACAAGAGTGGAGGCAGAGCAGATAACCAAGGAAAAAACATACTAACATGCTTATGACTAATAAACACTAACTCATTTAATAAATCTTGAACAGTTCCTTTCATATTGTCCTATGGACCTCCATTCTCTCTCTCCTTTTAAGGTTTCCTTAAAATACAAAATAAAACAGATTACTAGCTTTCCAGGACCAAGGGCATCTGGGGAAGTGAGAAACTCTGGTCAGAAGGTTAAGAGATTTAGCCCAATCTTCTTCCATACAGCCCCTTTAACGTTTCTGCAAAGTGAGTAGCACCCTGTCTAAGAGAAGACAATCTCCCAAGACAGGTTCTTCAGAAAACTGGAAGATTCTTCCACACACTGATCTCAGGTCTCCCTCCCCTTAACCTCCAATTAGTTAAGGGCTGCTTTTAATAATGCCCTACAGAATACTTGCCTTCATTTTTAAGTGTCACATGTCTATTTGACCTGGTGGGGATGGCAGAAAAGCAAATACTACTCAGGTGGTACTTAACACAAAAAGTATGAATTCAAATTGAGTCCTAAAAGGTAGACATAATTTCTGAAAAAAATTAAAAATTGTATCTGTGATGGGTGGGAGGTATATATAAGAACCAGGACTTATCCATATAAAATTATTTAATATTTTCTCATTTTTATTTAAGATTAAGACTTATTAAATCTGCTGACCCTGCTAAGCAATCACCACAACTTGGTGAGGCAGGATTACACTGAAAACAAATCTACCGACTAGAATGATAAAAACATGATAAGGTTCTAATCTTCTGACATCTTGGCTTGTTTGGACAGCCACCACCCACCCTCCACCCACTACGGGGTGGTTCACGTAACTGAACACAAATAGTGTCACATTTCTGTAACGTTATTCGCCCTTCTTCCCAAACATTTATTTTTGCCTCTTTAGGGCATCGGGAAGAGCATGTTCTCACACAATTGTTCTGAGGTGTTGCCAGGAAGTCAAGTTTATCTTTAGCATCATCTCTGAGCAAATAGTACAGACAGAGGAAAATAATGTTTGGGGTCAAATGTTGAAAACTTGAGTCTTGTGTAGCGTGAACTGAAACAGCAAAGTGCTAAAATGAAACGCTAATAATGTTGATTCTGTTTTTTGCTACCAGAGTTTCTATTTAGAGAAGAGGCAGTAGTGGAAAGAGGATGGGCTTTAAATTCCATCAGCTTTGGGCTCTAACTCAGCTTTGAGCAATCACGGCCTGACTGAGTGTCCTCCTGTAAATAGAACAAACATTGAATTATGAACTCCTCTGTGTCAGGCATCTTGTCCTGACCAAGCTTTAAAGTCCAAATTACCTCTCAAATTTGTTTTTATACCCTTCCCCTTCCAAAAAAGAAAATACCTTACTACTTGCATGGCTTTTATGATAATTAAGAGATAACAATATGTGTAAAATTATAAAGCCCAGGACTTAGAATATACAGTTGATCAATAAATCTTAGTCTTTTCCTCATTTTCAGAATAATTAATAGCCCCCCTATGTCAAAAGCACAGTTCTAGTAAATAACTAAAAATAAAACCAGCAGATACTTCTATAAATCTATATTCCTAAAATAACTAAAGTGTTTCTGGAGGTCCATCAGTCATGATGGCAGACTTCAAAAGTCAGTATCAGATACACTGCCCTTTCAAGAAAATAGTCCTATTTTGGCTCCAATTTGGTTTTCTTTTCAGTCAGCAGGTACGATGTATGTAGTCCAAAATTCAGCGTTATAAAGAATGCTAAGATATCAGAACTGCTCATTCAAAATAATCTATTATTGCCTCTAATGTGTGAGATATTGTGACAAGCATAATAAGAGCAACAATACATCCCTCTTCTGATGGAGCCTACTCTCCAGTGGGAGAGATATCCTGTCTGCCCTTGGGGAAGCTAAACAAGAGAAGAAACAAAATATGGATCAATAAGGATAACCAGTGTGCTGTACTGTAAGCATTACTTTACAAACTGGAGGCTCTGAGGTGTATCTCAGAAGAGATGGTATAAGCAAGGAGGCATGTGGTGGAATTTGGGCTAAGACTTGCGAAGCTGAGGGAAGACTATCCAATGTCTTCTATCCTTCCTGTGCATAAAATTCAAATGATCAAAAACTCAAAGCAGCTGCCAGATGCAATAATGCCTTCCTTGTCTGAACTCATGCAGTGCTCTCTGAAATCCTTCATTATTCACTGGTACAAATTTTACCTGGGTTCCATCTTATCCAAAAGGTTGCATTAACTACTCTTTGGGTAAAGATAATTTTTTTCTTATATCACTGTGTAAAGGAGCTGCTTAGCCTAACTAACTTTGCTCCTCCTGCCTCCACCACATGAGAGGGAGGGAGGGAAACAAGGCCAGTCCAGGACAAATGCACTGTTTGCATTTTCTGGTTATGAGAATCTGCCATTCCTTACTGCTAAGCTTCCCTATGGACAAAGGTGACTGCAACCCAGACAGCTGGTGTGGCCCCTCCTACTACCCAGAAATGGAATCAGCTCGTGCTAATGATTAAGAAATTTGATGGCAGAAAGCTTTTAAAGTTCTAAACCCTATTTGGATCAGGCAAGCTTCAGAGGTGAGTCCTCTGAGAAAGCACTTCATCTGCACTCCTTAACCACACCTTTGTGAAGCCAGAACAACCAGCACAAGACATGCTTGCTATATAATGTATCCTCCTTTAACCTTACCCAACCTTCTTCAGTCTTCTAGATCAAAATTCTTGATCATCTATTGAGAAATAAACTTCATGGCAACTTATGGTCTCTGAAATGTGTGACTCACTGTTTGTTTATGGCTTTCTTAGCATTGTGCCCCCCGTAGAGAGGAGCCAGGAAACTCATCTAATTCTCACAGGGCCCAGTTGAAGGACAGCACTGGAGATCCAAAGCCTGGCCCTAGGGGTAGGGACCACACTGAAAACTTCCCTGGCAGCGTCCCCGGGCAGGACACAGGTGTAATTCCTCCCAGGCCTCAACAGGAGACTGGCCCGTCCCCCAAAAAGCTGGGGGGACGACATGGACATGGACATGGGGCCAATTCAGAGACTACACGCCCTGTGTGGAAATGGAGAAGGGAGGGAGATAACAAGAAACCCCCGCTTTGAGGGGGCTACCGGTTTCCAGGTCCCCTTCAGATCTGAGAAGCCTTTTCGTTCTCTAACTTTGCTTTTTATTATCTGTGCGCTTTGGTGGCGTTGATACTCCCCAACATCCCCTTCACAGTCATGGTGACTGACTTTGTTTTAATACTTTTGGTTTTCATAAATCCTACTTTGCTTTATTTTCCCATCCTTTAATTCTTTACCGAGTGAAGGGAAAGGTCCCTCCTCAGAGCCTTCAAAAGGTGTCACGGTCATGACTCCCACAACTCCTAGAAACTATGTCATTTGCAGGAAAAGGAAAGGGAACTGGAAATCATGTTAAGCAAAATAAGCCTGAGAAAGGCAGATATCACGTTTTCTCTCATATACTGAATCTAGCTATAGGATAAAAAGAAAAAATGAATGACACAGTGTTTGGGGATGAGAACCAGTGGGGTGAAAGGAGAGGGTGAAGATGGGGGGATATGATCAAAGTACTTCATACGCATTTATGAAAATAGGATATTGTGTTTAAAAGGTGGGGGAAAAGAGTAATAGAAAGGCTGAATCTGATCAAAGTATATTTCTGTATGTATAGAAATATCACAATGAACACCCTTTGTGCAATTAATATGCCCTAATAAAATAATAAAGATTTTTTAAAAAAAAGAACCTGTATTCTAACTCTGCCAGGGCCAATCTGTAATTTCTATCATTTCCAAATGACTACACTCCAACCATAATTCAAGGAAGAGAAAAAAGAATGACACACTTAAATAGTTCACTGTTTCTTATCTGCTAATAACTAAGTGCTAACTAGTGGAAAGTTTGACTTATAATCTCAATTAGTAAATTATATTAAGATAATTTACAAATGAAGATCTTTTTCTGTTTCGATGTTTAAACATTATCCAGGTGTCAGACTCAGTGACTAAGGATCACCACCTATCCTTACCTAATGATCCTCTGACAGTTCGAGTGTCATACACAGAGAAGTACATAAACCCAGCTACTTCTTGTATAAGGGAGACTATACAACTGCCCCAACCTGATTGATAGTCCCAAAGGAAATGTAGTCCTTATGAACTCACACTCTATTTTATACATTCCTAAAAGAGGGCACTTGTAAAGATTAGTGTCGGATCAGAAGTAATTGGGGTTCTCTCACACCAGAGACAAGTGTACAAGTTACAGACTATGCACTTACTGTTTATTTTGGCCACAAACTAACACTCCATTTCTCAAAGCCTCCCTTTATTCCATAATTTGGGGAAGGTTCTGCTTGCTTCAACTATCTTAAGAGTTACATGACCATGAGTTAATGGTTTTTAAAATATAGTGAAGTGTTCCAAAATGTCAGACAAATCAAAGGTTGTCGGTCTTCTCTCCCAGCTTCTTGGGATCCTTTTCCGCCTACACAAACAGGGTCCCTGGTAAGGTGTCACTGTGCACCTGTATGCATTCATTTCAGCAACAGACACACAGAAAACACAGAAACCACAGGTAGAGCAGAAAACCTGCACACCTAGCTCCATTCTGTGCAACTTCAGTTTTGAAGACAAATTTGAGATGCCATTCAGGAAGCACCCAAGACAGTGAAAACATAGTTCTATTACAAGGGGCCACTCAACCAAGCCAGCTGGGTTTAGCATCTGTGTTTCTTTTCAGCATTTTGCATGTAGAGATTACTACATTGTCTTTCCAGAACTTCTACTACCTTGTTCCACCCTTCTCCCATTAGAATCCCGTGAGGTATGCAGAACATAATTTCTTCTTTCACTGGACTGAACTTTTATCATTAACCAGAGGTTACAGCAGTCTTAATCAACAAGTCCCTTTTCTTAAGCCCTTCAGTAGATTTCAGAGTGCTTAGAATGATAGTCCATCTCCTTATCAAGACTTAGAAAGTTCCATGAGATCCAGTTTCTGCTCATCTCTATGGACTTATTGCATGCCACCCTCTCCTTCCCTTGTTAATCTTTAGCCATGCTCTGATTCTTGCAACATGCCACAAACCTTATTACTCTTACACATGCTACTTCCTCTGATTGCTCTTTCCCCAATTCTTTGTGTGACTGATTCCTTTTCATTCTTTTTTTCTCTCATCCATTGAAATCATCTAAAGCCATCCTACCAGGTTTATTCTCATTTGTTTCCATCACAGCATCATTTATAATGATTTCATCTTCTGGAATATTTTGGGTTTTTTTGCATGTCTTCTCCACAAATGTGTAAGCTTTATGAAGGACACCACATGTGTTCACTTCATGATTAAAGTGCTAATGTATAAACAACAGCCACCATTACCATATAGAAGACAGTCAGTAAATGCTTATTCGCTTCAAAGAAACAGGCAATCTGAGTGTGTATGCTAAATTGTGTTTCCCATATGCATGTACTAAAGCAGAAATGTTGGTTAACTTATTTTTAAAAGATTTCTTCAGCGAGTCTAAATCTAAAAAATTTTAAATAAGTTGGGGAACTCTATCCCTGTACAACCTAATACAGTAACTGCTAACCACGTCACCATTGCACATCTGAAAAGAGGCTGCTCTGAACTGCTTGTGCCTTAAATGTAAAGTACACACTGGGATTTGGAGACCTAATATGAGAAAAAGAATTTAAAATATCTCATAAATTTGATCACATATTGAAATTTTATACATATGTATACAAACATATATATATAGAGAGAGAGAGAGACAGAGAGACAGAGAGACAGAGGAAGAGAAAGAGTGTCTTGTCTTGTTATGTATCACAGGATGGCCTTGAATTTTCAATCCTCCTGCCTCAGCCTTCTAAGTACTGCAATTAAGGCTTATGCTACCATACACAGCCTGAGATGATATTTTAATACATTAAAATATACCATTAAAATTCTACCTATTTTACTTTATGTAGGTACTAAAGAATTAAAATTATCCACATGGTTTTTATTACACTTCTATTGGATGACGCTAGTCTAGAAAGTCCCCTATGCCCTTGGAATTTTATGGATAACATGATTTTTATGATTATGCTTTTTAAAGCTACTTATCATGATGTATATTGCAGGTAGAAAATATTAAGAAGTCTCAAAGCTACTGTCCAAAATTCTTTTGTCATCCTATAGTATTTTTTTCTCATGCAAATATTAAGAAATTGCCTACTAGGGCAAATGCAGCAATTTGGTTGGACTTGGGTCACATGACAAGGGGAGAGCACATACGGGAGGTATACGGATAGGTAGGAAATCCAAAACATGAAAGTGTTTGATGTCCCCACTGCAGAGGAGCTAATACAGAAGCCTTAAAGCGACAGAGGTCAATATGGGAAGGTGACCGGGAAGTAGTGAAGAGGTCAGGTAGAGATGAGTCAACCTGGGTTGTAACACACTTGTACATGGAAGCAATGCTAGGAATCTCTCTGTATAGCTATCCTTATCTCAACTAGCAAAAATGCTATGTCTTTCTTATTATTGCTTATGTCTTCTCTTCAACAAAACTGGAGAAAAGGGAAGAACAGGTTCTGCCTGGAAGTGAGGGGGGTGGGGTAAGTGGGGGGGGGTGAGAGAAGGGGGTGGGGTGCAGGGGGGAGAAATGGTCCAAACAATGTATGCACATATGAATAAATGAATAAAAAAAAAAGCCTGCAAAAAAAAAAAAAACAAATTGCCTAGGTATCACAAACTGTAATACATTAGTCCTGAGCAGAAAAAGATCTTCACATAATTTCAAGGTCATTATTTGCCCTACATTTGGCATAGGCTTCAGGTACTTTAATTCCTCTTCCAGAGCCACTACTGTAATTTAGGCTCCATGCTCTCACCTGTACAACTGAAACAGCTTCCTAACTGGTCTTCTGCCTCCAATTCATCTTCTACAGTGATAACCACAGTGATCTTTCTAGAATTCGTCTTGTGTGCTGACTCTTTGCTTAGAACCTACCTGTAGTCTTCCACTGACCTCAGAACAAAGCCCAGACCCTTAATCCAGCTTTCTCTTCCTCATATAACGTGGGTTCCTGCCTACTTTCTCTTCTTCTCTCCTTAGGACTCTGCCCTTTGGACTTATTTGCAGTTCTGTAAAGGTGACATGCTTCCTGTGCTTTTGGACTTAGTTCTTTCATACCCATCACCCATCTTTTATGTGTTCTTCTCCTACTCTATTCTCAGTTTAGGGATTGAGAAGGCCCATGTGCCAGGTCATGTGCTTCAAGGTGAAGACCTATGCCTTGCTCCCATAGTACTTATGCTCTGCCAGAGCTGGATATAGAATACTAGCCACATGCCTAACTCTAGGCTTGCACTAAGCACTCTTCATGCTCTTTCATTGAATCCTCACTCCCACTGAGTCCTTACCACAAACCTGTATGAAGAGAGCAGCAGCTAAAGCTTATATTTATGTAAGCACTATGCACTCAGGCTTGTTCTAAGACTCCACATATATTATCCTAGACCTCAGGGCAACTCTCTGAGGTAGGTACTATCGCCCTATTTACTGATGGGAAACTGAAGCCCAGATAGATCTAGTGAATAGCTCCATGGGTGGAGGTTGGAGCTCCTAATGTTTGACTTCACAGCTTCTTGACTTGTGAAAGATACTGTCATCATGTTAGAATCAAGGAAACAGAAGCTCAGGAAGGTCAACTAACTTTCCCCAAGTGGTCAAGCAGGATTTGAAAGACCCATTAGATACCCTGTCATGTTTTCCCAATAACTTCACCTGCACATACTTCTGTCATTATACTTATATTTCAACTGACTGAAACTTCCTGCTTCCCTCACTAGACTCTTAACTTCTTATTCTAGTTTGTCAATACATTTTATTTATAAAAAAGTTTTAGATTGACAGAAAAGTTAAGCAGATAGCATAAATTCTTATATACCTCCCACAGTTATTTTTTTCTATTATGAACACCTTATTCCCGTGATTGTAGTATGCTGGCTGTCATTAATGAACCCATACTGATACAGTGCTACTAAAGTCCATAGTTCATTCAGATTTTCTTTATTTTTGCCTACTGTCCTTTCTCTATTTTAGAATTTCATCTATGTTACACTTAACTTCTCACATCTCTTTAGGCTCCTCTTGGTTGTGAGAGTTTCTCAGACTTTCCTTGCCTTTCATCTTGACAGCTTAGAAGAACACCAGTCAGGTATATTATAGGATATCCTCTTGGGAGTTGCCTGATTTTTCTCATGATTGAAGACCACAAAGCTAAAATGCCATTTTTACATCCTATCAATCAAGGGTACCTACTGTCAACATGACTTATGTTCATGTTGACCTTGGCCACCTACCTGAAGTAGTGTTTGTCAGTTTTTTTCTGTTGTAAACATCCTCCTCACTCTGTTGTGAGTTCTTTATAAGGAAGTCACTATGTATAGCCCACATTTACAGGAACTGGAGCTATGCCCATTTCCTCTTTCAGGGTATGTCATCTCCATAATTTATTTGGAGTTATTCTGTATGGGATATTTTCCTTCCCTTATATTTATTAAATTATTCAATCATATGCATATGACTGATGGATATTTATTTTGTATTTTGAAAAACAGTCAAATACTATTTTATTTCCTTATTTTGTTGCTCAATTTTTTCTACTTTGGCCACTGGGTTCTTTAATTGGCTCCTATGTCCCCTTGAGGTACTACCATTAAGCTAAGGAGTTTCTTTTTCTATTTTTTTTCTTTTTCAGCACTTCCTTATTTTGTGGCTCTCTAAGAGCTATAGATTCATCTTGTACATTTCCTTCTCCAGTAATAGCATCAGACATCTTTCCGGGGATTCCTGGTTACATCCATTGGAGAATAGTTTTAGAAATAGCGATCTGTGTGCTAAATGTGCTTATTGCTACTAGGTTGTCATATCAGCCTTCTTAGCTGTCACAGAAATATATGGGCATACATAACCCCAAATATATTCATATAAATATTTCTATATGTAACTACCTGTATCAACATAAATACCATGTCTCCAACACTAATTCACAGTCACCTAGGTGAATCTTACTTCTTCCCTTTGCTTATCTGTAAGTCCCCATGACAAAAGTGAGAAACGACTGAGCATTTTTTTGCAGGCAGAATTAGTGCTCTGTTCACTATTGTATCCCAAGTACAGTGCTTGGCACATACAGGTTGACATGGTATTGACTTTACCCCATAATCTCAATTCTAGAAAGGACTACAAAATAGATCTGCAAATGTTACAAAATATGGATTTCAATGACTAAAATCACAACATTTATTAGGGCAACAGTACAAGAGGGCACACTAACAAAGGTCTGATTTAAGTGTTTTTATTCAAATCAGTGAGAGAAAATGACAGTAATACATCTAAGCCACGCAAAAAGGATTCAGGCTTTCCTGAAAAGGATTCAAGTGGCATAAAACGGTTTGTTTCTCCACAGCAATTTACATATATTTAAATAGATAATAGGCATAATCGTTGTCAAAACAGAGCTCCTACCCCCCACAATATCAGTACATTCTCAAAGGTCCTGACAAACAGGCAAAAAGCCATGGCAGATTAGACTTTAAGTGGAGGATCACTCAATAGCACAAAACCAATCTCACACTTCTGGGAAGGCAAGTAAGAGCAGAGAACAGCCTCTGAAGGTGAAGTGTGAAGTACAAAAGGGAAAGGTGGTAAAGTGAGGCATCGACTGGAAGGGGAAGTGGTCTACTGTGACATTCTGCATTAATGACACTAATTTGAGACTGGATAAGCGTGTGTGCATGGCACAGGAAATCTGAAGAGGTCTATATTATATCAGAAGGAGCTCATCTTGAATCTGTTGCAAAGCTATGTGCATTAGACAGGGACTGCTTCATCTGGTCTTATATTAAGTGCATTCTGTATCAGTTTCATATGAGCAAATCGCTTGTCTCCTTAAATCTACACCCTTTCCAATCTTTTCTTTTTGTCTTTTAAATAGTTGCCTAAAGGTTTTCTCACATTTTCTTAGTGCATGTTAATTGTGCAATGTGGGGTTTTCACTGTTGTATTTCCATACCTGCATGTAATATACTTTCATCATATTCACTCCATTACTCTCTTTTATCTCCCCTCCTCCACCTCCTCTTTTTAAAATCTTTTTTGCAATTTAAAAAAACAGGCTTCGTTATTCCAATCAATTCTTTGCAGTGTAGCAGAAGGATCTTGCAAAACAAATTTGGTCACTGCCCCTCATCTTCCACACATTTAAATATTTTAACAGTTCCCTTTTACTCCTAGCATAAAAAGCAAAAGAGCCTCATATACCTCGAAGGTTCTGTGGGATGATGCTTCTGTCTAACGCCCATGCGGGGGAACTCAAGCCACACAAGGCTACCTTTTAGCTCTGTGAACACACATTCACTCTACTGCATACAGGGCCTATGTGGTTCTCTCTGCCTGGACAAGTCCCTATCTCCTTTTCAACATCACTCCTACCATGGCTTTATGAGTTAGCAGTCATTCTTTCACCAGCAAAGCCTTCCTTGTCTGGGCCTAACACTCTTTTTTGCGTACTCTCACAGTGGCACAAACTCTTCCTTGAGATTACTGCTCACATCTGAAAGTCCTACACATCTTTGTTGTTTTTTGAGGAATATACTTTCCCAGAGGATTTTATCCCTCCATATTGCTGGCATCTAGATCCATGCCCAGCACACAGTAAATGCCCAATGAACAGCTCTTGAGTAAATGAATGAAAAATGACCAGGCCATCCACCCACACTATTGTCAAGACATCCTGAGCAGGGATGCTGAGGAATATGTCATTTCACACCAGAGATCACATTGGTTACTATAGGGATGAGTATAAGAATATCACTGCTAGGCTTTGGTAGTTTCCAAAGGAACTGGAGACCTCCATTTATTATATAGGCCGTTC
The DNA here is from genome assembly GCF_047511655.1 of Castor canadensis. Classification (NCBI taxonomy): domain Eukaryota; kingdom Metazoa; phylum Chordata; class Mammalia; order Rodentia; family Castoridae; genus Castor; species Castor canadensis. The sequence goes on along the minus strand of NC_133391.1, from coordinate 72,597,903 downwards.
TATATTAAAGTTAATAATTATATGGAAGTGAATATAAGGGGCCATGGAAAATATACTATCCAGAAGGAGTTAATCAATGACAAGTCCTGTCCATTAAGATCATTGTTATCAAGTAATAATTTTCCTTTATTTCATGATCTCCCCAATGCTACCATTGGTTTTCAAGCTCTATCATTGAGTCCATATTTTTTTTAACATTCAGTATCTTTTGGGCATATTTAGTATGTACCAGGCACTGTGTTAAGCATGGGTTACATGCTGAGCAAGGTGCCTACCTTAAGGTGAAGGTAACAACTAAATAAAATCACTGAAGACTATTATTAGTGTTGATAAGGAAAGAAACTGTGTTCCGTGTGAGCAAGATCATTCCACTGTTTTATTATCATCTTAACTGATGCAGACACCTCACTGGGAGAACCTGTATCATTATTCACCCATAGTACAAAGTAATTCAGTGTTTCCTTTTTGTTTGATGAAGAATTAAAGGAGTTTATATTTTGGTGTCATGGTTTTTAGTATTCAAATGTATTCACATTCTTAAATTAAGTAAACTCCAGAGTTACTAAAATCCAACTTCTCTACTGCCAGTTTTGATGTGCCCCAAAAGATCTTAATGCCTTGTTCTCTAAGATGCGTATCTCAACAGAGCATCTGTTTCATGCCCAGAGATATTTCATTAGGTTTAATACAAGGAGTAGTTGGTGGCACACAAAATCTTAAAGAGACCAGAGGGAATGATATAAATTTTGCAAAGAATGGGTGAGGACTTGAGGCAGGCTAGAAGTAGAGAAAGTTCAGGACTCCTATGTAGGTTACCCAGGGATGGCCCAGACCACCCCCGCACCTGGCCGGGAACACCCATGCCCCTCCCCACTCATTGATTATTGGATGGGAATCACCTGGCTCCTCCCTTCCCCTAGATCAGCATAAATTTTAAAGGTACCTGAGAAAGAAAAGCACACTTCCTCTTTTTTTTTTTTCTTTATTATTCATATGTGCATACAAGGCTTGGGTCATTTCTCCCCCCTGCCCCCACCCCCTCCCTTACCACCCACTCCGCCCCCTCCCTCTCCCCGCCACCCCCTCAATACCCAGAAGAAACTATTTTGCCCTTATTTCTAATTTTGTTGTAGAGAGAGTATAAGCAATAATAGGAAGGAACAAGGGTTTTTGCTGGTTGAGATAAGGATAGCTATACAGGGCATTGACTCACATTGATTTCCTGTGCGTGGGTGTTACCTTCTAGGTTAATTCTTCTTGATCTAACCTTTTCTCTAGTACCTGTTCCCCTTTTCCTATTGGCCTCAGTTGCTTTTAAGGTATCTGCTTTAGTTTCTCTGCGTTAAGGGCAACAAATGCTAGCTAGTTTTTTAGGTGTCTTACCTATCCTCACCCAGCACACTTCCTCTGCCAGGAGACTCACCTGTGTGAGTGCCCCACCGTGTATCTCCCTTCCCTAACATTTAATAAACTCCCTTTACACTCACATGTCCCACCATGGATTCTTCCTGGTGGGTCACAAAGAATTTGGAAGTCTTCTGATCAGACTGCACCAGCACTGTTAACAGACTCACTTTTTGGATATTCACTGTAAACATTAAGACCTAGGACAGTATTTGCAGTTTCACTCACCTGCAATTATTATATGTTAATATTAACTGAATGAACTGTGATGCTTCAAGAAAACTAGTGAGTTGAATTGTGAGAACAGAGTGATATTGAAAGAGAAAATTAAAGTTGGAGTTGCTTAGTAAGAGAAAAAGCCACACAGTTTAGAAAGTGCTCCATGAACAGTGTCCTTTCCATAACCTTTGACTAAGCTTGAGGCTTACCAGGGACCAGGAAGCAAGGAGAATCTCAAGAGCTGCCCACAGCTGTCACACAATGCCATGGTTCAGGCCTCCTTCTCCAGTCTACTATCTCCAATGAAGAGGGACAATCAGCAGATTGATACATTCTTCAGTTTACACTCCTCAGCAAAAACTGATTATGCCTTTGTTTTTAACCTAACAAATCATAGCTTGATTACAGGTCATTAGTGACCATTAATATGTGAAACTATTTGCATTTCACTTGTATATTTGAATTACAGTCAAGCTTCCAAAGGAAAAAAGCCTCTTATCTGGCCTCAAGCGTGACTTAAACAAACTAACAATTAGCCTCTGGAATTGAACTACGATGCAGAAGACTTCATTATTTTGGTTCATTGTTGTCCTGTCTGTTGTAGAATCAGCCATTTCCTTTGTAGTGGAGACACGCTCTTTGTGCCAAAAGATTGTGTAATCTCTTGAAAGGTTCTCAGTAACTCCCAGAGGCTGCTAATGCTTTCGCTAACCACACAGGCCTGCTCCTGTAATACTGCTACAGACTCCTAAATTCACAAAACGATGGCTGAGTAAAAGTCCAGATAAATGCAGGGCACATATCGGGGATTATCAGAAATATACAAGTAACAGGAAGAAAACGTACTGGCAGAGCAAAGAACACACACATACATGGGGACTTTGGATTATCCACATTAGGAGCCAAGATTCTTAAAAAGATCTGAATAATTTCCAAGCCTCCATTTCATTTTGTGCTGAGTCGTACAGAGGGGCCCAGAGTAATTACTAATTTCAGAAATGTTTGAACACTTTTTAAAATCACAATTGCCATATGGGAGCGAATCCATGACCCATCTCATTTAATATTCTGCTGCTTCAAAAAAGGTCCCCTAGAGAATGCCATTTTTGGCTACTAACATGCTAAGGCCACCAAAGCAGAGGAGTTTCTAAGAAGAAAAGTGATGGCTACAACCATTTTTGCTTTTTATTCTGCACTAGCTACCCAACCCATGACTCATACCTCAGCTGAACATGCCCAAGGGCAATATAGAGTTCCACACAGCTTAAAAGGCCTTTCAAATCAGTTACCCTGCTCATCTTTAACTCTGCTGTGTGAGACAGTGAATGAATGGTTCAGCACTGGCAGAAAATGTAGCCTCTAAACTCAAACACAAGTGTTCAAATCCTGTCCTGTTTAAGCAACTTTGAGCAAGTTTCTTAACCTTTCTAAGCTTCAGTTTTCCCATTTGTAAAATACAACCTTAAGTAATAGGTAATAAATGTGTGCAAAATGCTTAGAACACTATATTATGCATAATGAGTGACCAATAAATAGTAACTGCTATTATTTACATATCTGCTCAGTTAATAAACTAAAGATGGATGCCAAACTCTTATCATACCCATCTGCTGCCACATAGTAAAGCACTATCTCTCACTAGAGACCATTTTGAGAAATCAGAGAAGCCATATATGACTTCACCCACATACAGCTATTAAATAATCTGCCTCAGAGCCCAAACAAACCTCTGTTACAAACTCCACCCCAAGGGATCTTCTCTTAAGTCAAATCACGATTCTTTCGCCCTAAATTTAATTTTTCAGGACTCAAACCTACAGCCAAATGTAGAGGCTCTCAAGCTAACTAGCCTCATCATAAACAGTTTCAAGAAATGAACAAACAAGACTAGCAGAAGTCTTTAAGTCATCTCATCCAAACAAGTAGAACGGCCCTGGCTTTAAGGAGAGGACTACCAACTATTTAATTTGGGGGCATAGATATTGTTTCTCTTACACAGTGATTTCTAAATCTACTTTCTCATTCAAAATTATGCATCTATCAAATTCTCCATTCTCCATCATTGTACAAATATGCTCATACTCGCTTCCTTTACCTCCTGACCCCAAGTCCTTTTTCTTTGTTCAGACATTTAATATTATCTGTCTTGTTCACTAGCCTGTTCAACATACCTCTCAGGCCCCACTCTTGTCTAGCCAGCCCTCTCTTGCCTGTCAGTCATAATGTATCATCCCCATGTACATTTTGGTTAAAATGTGTTCTTAACTCTTAAAACCCTAAGTCAAACTATGTCTCATATGTACAGTAACTCTTTCAAAATTTGAATTAAGTTTCATGGATCTCATGAAGTAAATTTTAAGGAACTGGAATGATTCAATACTTCCTCATTGCTATCTTACCAAGAACAGTAGTTATAAACGATAATACTAATACCTTTATTTCCATGGATGCTTTCATCTAGGCAATTCATGCTTCATTATTGGGCCACTAGTCTGTCTTGGGTTCTCCCTTGGCTCCTGTGACAAACAGATCCAGACTCTAGGAGGCAGGGACACTTCAACTTTTGGCTACATACAGGTGTACTGACATATTCCCCAGTCTCCTGGTTGAGGTTGCTCCTGATCGGTCAAAGATGACAAGTGACACAATCAATTCTACAAAACCTCTCTGAGCCTCAACCCCCTCAACCAGAAATGGACTGCTTTCTGACTGGGAGTCTAGAGCAGTGGCTTCAAGTGTTGTTATGCATCACAGCTGCAGCAGCATTACTTGGGAACTATGAAAAGAAACACTCAAGCCTCTTCCCAGATGTTCTGCATCAGAATCACTAGGGGCGGAGCCTAGCAATTTGTATTTAACAGGCACTTCAGGCAACTCCAAGATACCTTTAAGTTTGAAAACAACTGCTGTGCCCCTTTAAGGGTTCTGTGGAGGCTGCAGGGGTGAAGAAAGCATTCTTCATGTAGCTACAGGGAGCCACGTAAACAGGATGCTAAGCATTTTGGGTAAAGCTTTCCAGTGCAAGGACAGGAGCAGTTGATGAAAGCTAAACAGACTACTCTGATGCAGAGCAACTTTGCAACTGGAGCTCTTCAGAAGCAGGAGCAGGAGCCATCCATCTCACTGGTTAGAAACAGTTTCAGTGGGTTTGAACCCAGGCTCCCTTTCTCTGGAAGTGTTCAATGGTATTCATGAATAGGAAAGTAGAAAAACGAGAAATACTGAAAACAAAGATGCCAAGATTCAAAACAAAACAAAATTAGTCTTTAATGGCAAGCTTCAATATAGCACTAATATAGAAAGGTTTATACTTAATCTATTATCATAAATTTTTAATAGCTTAAAGCTAGTACCTTTAAAAACCATCCTATTGATGATACATAGAGTAGATAATGGATTTTATTTTCCTCAGTGTTTTATTTCATACTCAGAAAGGACAGCAGTTACCTGAAAGTCTCACAAAATTCCAAACCAAGAGATTATATTGATTTTTTTAAAAGGGATCAAATCATCACAGGCCAGAACTGATACTGGATCAAAAATTAAGCGTGGTAAATTAACTTATTTATATTCTGTTTTGTAGTAAAAACAACTTTCAATAATAATATTATATTTTAAGACTTACAGATAATTGTATTAATATTAATGAAAATACATGATTTAGCAACTACAACATCTATGTACATGGACTGTTCTGAACACATGACATGTACTGTCATATTTAAGGCTAACAATGACCTTATGAGAATAAGCATTGTTATCCTCGCCTTATAGATGAGGCACCTGGGTGTAGAGAGGTTAAGCGATTGGCCTAAGGACATAAAACAAATTAGCAGTGGAGCCAGGAATCAAACCTAGTCATCTTCAGAGCCTGCATTCTTAAATACATTTTTAGCATAACACTGGACCCTAGGGATTGAGAGGGTAGAAAGCATGTACGGTCCAGTGCAAATAATACTTGTGATCATATAAGTCTTCTAGAAACACTAAAATCAATCAAGCAACTATTCACTGAATATTTAATCCATATCAGGGATCAAACTAGTCATGGTACAACTGTTGTCTCACTTAATCCTCACAACAACCACATAAGGAAGTTACTGTTATTATCCCAAATTAACATATAGGCAACTACAGTTGAGGACTTAAGTCGTAAATCCATTTTCTTATGAATACTTCACTGCTCAAAGAAGCAAATGGAAGACATACTTAAAGAAGTGTATAAAGATATGAATAGTGAGTAAAAAACAGTCAGTAAATGTAGCTTCCTTGCCCTTAATTAAGTTTGTGGGGTAAGAATGGTGGTGATCATCAATCCATTGTTTTCCTTATCTATTTTCTTACTTTGTCCCAAAGAACAGATTTTGTAATTTAGATATTTGGGTGCAATATGCAGCCATGAAATAGAACTAAGTCCACCAGCTTCTTCATATCTTCAGAATCACCAAAGTTAAGCTCTTTGGCTAGGAATGTGAGCCCAGAGACTGTTAGAGTTGGCAAGAGGAACAAAGAATGAATGAACTTAGAAATGATATACATCTCATATCCAAGCCCAACAATCAGAAGGGTGAAGGCCATGCACAGAAAGACAAATACTTCATGGTTTTACCCATATGTGAGAGCTAAGAAAAGCTGACTTCATAGAAGCAGAGAGTACAGCAGTAGTCACTGGGAAAAACAGGGTGAGGGAAGACAGAGGGAGGGAAAAAAGTATGTTTGAGAAGGGGTGAGGATAATAAAACTTAGTCTTCATATTTGTTGAGTATAGTAAATAGAGCATGAAAATACTTTGCAGAAATCTAAAATGAAAGATGGCATCACTGTCTCATTTGCCCCAAATTTAGCCAACTTATATCAACCTGTTTAGTCAAGTTGGTTTACCAAGAGACTAATTTAAAAGGCAAGAGGTAGAAGGATTATTTAAAGTTGAAAATTATCAGCAGTACCAAAACATTTGTATAACTACTTGCCAAGTTGTTTTGAAGGTTAAAAGGAATTCATTTTCCAATGGACTCACTTCCCGTAAACTTGGCAAATCAATATGAAATAGCCAGAGCACCTTTCTGTAAAAGCAACAAAGAGAATCACCAGACTATGATATCAACAAACAGGGCATAGACACTTTCAGCAACTCAACATTTTTTCAAAGATGCCTTTGGGTTCCTATTCAAATTTCAAGTTATTCTCTCTTGCTGGTCTACCTTGGAGAGCAGGGTTTGTCCTGTGTATAGATGAGAACAGCAGTGAAAGGAGGCAGTGAGAAAGACAGTTTTATGTAGGGAGAAAAAGGAAATACCATGGGAAATTCACCTTGGAGAGGTGGAGAAAAGAGAATACTTAATATTATTAATTGATTGTATGCCTTATTGAAGGACATCAACCAAGATATTCAAGGGCAAAGACATAAAAATCAAGGAAACAATTTTTTCAGTGACTGTACATTTACCTTGGACTATGGTTTCCCCCAAGTTATCTGAGAGATTAAAATGGCTTTGTGATGTGACATCATCATTCTGCTTTTCCTATTCTGGTTCTTTACTTAAAATATTTTGTAGGTCAGCAAAAGAGATAAAACCAAAGCAAATATCATGTTATTCTAAGTATAAGTTTCATTGGGCCTATAGTTGGAAAAACTTACTCATTCTTTCAAGACACTAGTTGTGGGGTTAGAGAAAACTGCTTGATGAATCACTCTGGCTCTAGGTCATCTTACCAAGGTTATTTTTCAGTACCTTGAAAACAGAGCACATGGAAGTTGCTTGCATCATGAAATCAGGGAAGGATCCCAAGGTTTCTCAGATATAAAACATACCATACTTTCTAAAGCCAAGATCATCTGGTGAGCGGATCACGGTGTTTTCCGGTCCATGTTTCTCCAGGCTCTCCCTTGAACAGCCACACTGCAGTACACTACTCCTGACCGGATGCCCCACGTGCAGGCCTCTGCAGTAGATGGGGTTGTCGGCGCAGTCACTGATTAAACATTTTAAGACTGACTTTGGCAAAACATGCCAGAAATTCCTTCAGGGTAATCAAAACCACCTTCTGTATCAATAAACACAGACTGTGAGATCTTTCATGTGCAGAGGGCCTGGCTCTGACCCTTGGTTCTAGGACATTTTTGTCTTCGATGGGTTTCTGTTATTGCAATTGATTTTCACTGACTCGTCCAGACCATTCCCAGCCCCCTTGTGAGGAGACTGGCTGAGGTCAGAGAGCTCATCTTACCTTTCAGGTTTTAGCCAAGAGACAAGGACCCAAGGGGGGTGAGCTTGAGGCCCAGCTCATTGCCAAACCCTTTTACCCAGACCTTCAGGTGAGAGACCTTGAAAATGAGTCTTGCCACAGAATTTTACAATCCCTAACGTCCACTAATCACTAATCTCCCAGAGTTCAAACTACTTTTCATTCGAAGAATTATTAATGTGTCTTCAAAGTAAAAGAAAGAACTCAAGTGAATATTTACTACATTGATATCCAGGGGCAAGTCCTGTGCACCTAGTAGACACCCCATGAATTGTTTTTCAATGCAATGACAGATTTATTGTTTTTATTATGTAAACAATGAATATACTTATTCATAACTGTCATACATTATAGGAAATATAAAGACAAATAGTAGAAATTACTTAAAATTTCACCAGCCTGAGAAAACCATCAGTAATATTTTGGTAGCCACCCTTTTATTGAATTATTCATCTACACACACTACAGTTTATATAAGAGAAACCACACTATATAATACTTTCAATCGTGGATATAGATACCTTTAATTTTCCTTAAAATACAGTCTTTTATTGCTTATATCTTTCCTCCCCCTCATAACCAATATTAATAACGTTTTTTCTATTTTTTACTAATATCTTCATATACCAACTCATGCAACATGAATGAGGTTTCAGTTACTCAATAAATACTTGCTGAATGGTTAAAGAACACAGTGAAAGAATAAACACATAAATAAATAAATGGATAAAGAATAAATAATAAGTTATGCTCTTAACTAGCCAGTAGAGATTCCAAGTGATTTCAAAAATCATATGCAACTTTTGACATCCCCCTTACGTCTTTTGAATTTTTTATTTTTTTGGCTTCAACATATTCATAGGGATACATAAATTTAAATTCCCAAGCAAATAATATATAACAGGCTACTGTCCTAACTACAGAGAAGTTATCTACTTTCAAATTAAAATCCAATTCAAAAACCATTTACTAAGCACCTGACTGCCTTTCTAGGGTAAACTAGAGAAAGATGTTGTCACTGCCTTCTAGGAGTATCTGTCTTATAAGACACTGGCAGTGTGAACTTCGATCTCAGTTTCCACATTTGTGAAATGGGGATTATACTTATACCTCATAGAATTGTGGCAATTAAAAAACTTGAGGAAATCAGGAAAATCACTTCATGAAAAACTATGCACTGGAGACAGAGCCGGTAGGTGCCAGGGAAGGAGAAACAGCAGAATAGTGGGAACAGAGAAGCAGGGCCCAAGCACAAACCAGCCTTGGTGGCTTGAAGGTCCTTGAGGAGACACTCAGAAGAGGAGGCAAGCAGGAAACATTAAGGTTCACAAGCACAGGACAAAACTGTAAACAGACTAATCTTCTTTAAGAGGAAACAAAACTAAGAAAATACATCTCTTTTTGCCTTTTCAGCATGTGCCAATATCCACATCAAAGCCATCCACATGAGTGACTCTAAGGAGACCTACTTGTCAAGTAACTGGAAAAAGAAAAGACCTGGCTTGCATAGCAGGCTCAAGTCCAAGTTTCTAAGACTTATAGGAAAAAATCTGATCAGAAAATTTCCATCTCAGATTGTGCTGAGGAAGCTTAAGGACTGAGTAAGTGTGCTGGCAGCAGACACCTGATATGATAATCAGACTGCTTTTGCATTTTCCCCACCGAGTTTAGGTCCTGTCAGGACCTCAGCAAGGGGACAGGAGAAGGGATTAGAAATTAGCCAACTGTCAGCTGGGAAGCACTGTACTGTCCTATCACTTCTGTGAGGTCACAGCTCTAAGGCAGGTCACCCCCAACCTCCTCTTTTTAAAATAGCACCTTTGATGAATTCCAAGAAGTATGTCCCACGGCTCTGTGCTACCCTAAATCAAAACCCTCACACCATTCTACCTTGCCTCCAAGAAAGAAGAGGAAGGAATAAAAGGTTGATTTTAATTTTGTGCCCGCAGATCTGCACTGAAACTCAGTGTTTCTAGAAGATGCTTTAATACTCATAATCCTACAAGGAGGTAACAAGGTCACCTACTAACCACCAAAAATATTTATCCACTTAGCTGTCTAGCCATTCATCCTTTAAATTTTATGAACTGAGCATGTAAGTCACACACTGCATCATTTTTAATATTTTTATAAAATTTTAAATTAAAGTTTCCAAAAAACCTAATATTCTTACTTCAAGTCCTCAGGACACATTAGAGGGGGAAAATGTCCCAAATATTGAAACTAAATAAACTAGGACTTCAAATTGATTCCCAACTGTTATCCCCAAAGATTGTCAAAATGTAGGCAATCAATATATGTTGAAAATGGACACAGAATCACTAACTAAACGAATAATCCTTATGGTAATTTGTAAGAGTTGTGCTTTTCATTTGCATGAAACCACGGTGTCAGATTTTGGAGAAAACTAGAGATGTTTGGAAGTCTTAACACAACGGTAGGTAGAGTCTAGCTTTCTTGGCTTTTCTGGGGTTCAAACTGCCTTCAACTCTACATACTATTAACCAAAAAAAGAAAAAAAAAAACTTAGCATAGTTTTCAGAAATGTCAAAATTGTACCCCATGAGAGGTTAGCTCATTAAACAACCACATTGGTTGTCATGCTGGGTCAACCATTCTTTGAAGTTACCTACTTACCAATTTGAAGAAAATTAACATTTCTGGGTCACCAGGTTCCATATACTCATCTACAAATGATGCCCCGGAACCATGAAAGTAATTTTATTTAACATAGGTGGGCAACTGAATCCCAGGGAACAAGCTACTCAACCATGGACTTAATGGCAGAGGCAGAGAATTGAGCTCGCCTCTCTGCTCAGAAAGGCACTTGGATCTCTGAAGGGACAAGACCAAAGGAATCAAATCAAAACTCAATGGTTATATCTTTATGAAACTAGTTGTGAGCTTCACTTCATACAGCTTCCTGGGATGAACTTAAACACCCTAAAAATCTGTGACGATGTGAAGTTTGGGAAGAATACAGATAGAACAAAGGCAGGGAAGGACCACAGCAATTGCGAAGGTATTCCTTGGTACAAATATTGTAGAGGGCAATTTGGTAATATTACCTAGAAACTTGTTCATATCATTTAATCCAGTGATTGTACCTTTAGAAACGTTTAAAAAATAATCAAAGACAAGATTTCAAGCCATATCATTATCATACAATTATTATAGCAACAATCTAAACTGCCAGCATTCAGGGGCTGATAAAATCATGGCTCAGCTATGAGATACTATGGAAGAGTATTGCGTTTGGGGCCATAAAAAACAAACCCTAGATATGATAAACATTTTACATATAATTCTAGCAAACACACACATATACACTCCCTCCCCCGGATAGAAATAGATGAAACATATTCACGTTAATTATGTTTGGAGCTAGAGGTAAATTTAATTTTCTTTCTTAAGCTTTTCTCTATGATCCAAATATTCACCAGTAAGCACATGCTTTGTTCAATCACAGCATACTTGCTTTCCTATGTAGATTTAAGGCTTATGTTCACAGTCATTGTGTTTATTTAATGTGTGTCTTACCAACAGAATTAAGCTCTAGGACAGTAGGATATATACCTGAGTTTTTATTGTGTACCTGATTTTGTTTTATTTATTTTTACTTTTTATTTTTATTTATTTATTTTTGCAGCACTGGGGTTTGAACTCAGGGCTTCACACTTGGTAGGCTTGAACCACTCTGCCAGCCCTTTTTTGTGACAGGTTTTTTCAAGATAGGATCTCACAAACTATTTGCCTGGGGCTGGCTTCGAACCAGTCCTCCTAATCTCTGCCTCCTGAGTAGCTAAGATTACAGGAGTGAGCCACCAGCACTCAACTTAATTTTGTTTTTGAGACAGGGTCTGTCTATGTAGTCCATGCTAGCCTTGAACTCACTATGTAGCCTAGGCCTTGAATTTGTAATCCTCCTGCCTCAGCATCTCAAGTGCTGGGATTACACCACGCCTAGTTGTGTGTGTGTGTGTGTGTGTGTGTGTGTGTGTGTGTGTGTGTGTGTGTGTCTGTTTAGCACAGGACCTCATATATAATAAATATTTTTAAATGACTGTACGTAGAAGATCTATGGCAATGTGTGGGGATTCCAATGAGCTATCAAGCACTATGTTATAACTCTAATCTCTAGCTCACCTACTCAACCAACATGCCATTTTCCTTACTTACTTTTTTCTCCTAACATCACACAAGACTCCATTCTCCAATAAGGAAAGCTTTTGCTACCTCTCTCTACCTGTCACATCCAAAGTTCCCTTCTCCCTACTAAACTATTTCTGGTCAGTAAGCTTCCCTCTAGCACTTACTTCAGTCACTCACTTGGAAAATCAACCTCTTGAATTTTATTGGGTTTCTAATACCTTAGAATGAGGGTCAGCAAACTATGACATGCACCGTAGTTTTCAAAAAAGTTTTATTAGAACACAATCATACCATATATGCTACAATGGAAGAGTTGAGTAGGCTAGAGAAAACTTAAAATATCTGCAATCTGTCCATTTTTAGGAGTAGTTTGCTAAAAACAGAAGATTCACATACTTATAAAAATGGAAAAATACCAAATTTTCAGCCAATTAGGTTATCCTTGGGGCATTATGGAATCCAAAGAAAGTGTCCAAGAGCTTATACTATAAAAATTATTGCACTATACCTAAGTTTGTCCTAAAACAAATTCGTGTCAGACAAAGCTGCATTCAAGTTCTGGGTCTGCTGATTGATACTAGACAGGTGCCACAACTTCTCTAAGCCTCAGTTTCATCATCAGTAGAGTAGAAATCGTGCCTTCCTTTCTTCATTTCCTCAATAAATTTGTAATGAGTGAGTGCTACTACCAGGTTCTATACTGAGAGATCGTGAATAAGACCACAAGTTTCCCCTAATTCAGCTTCAATTGCACACACTTCTGAGGACTGTAATGAGGAACACACACACATCGATATCATACATATAGCATATATGGTGGCACTATATGCACATAATCTAAAGTATGTCACACAGAGTACATGCAGAGCACTTAGCCCAATTCCTCCTATATTGAGAGCACTTCAGAAATGGTTGCTCTTTCTTCTCATCATAATTATAGTAGAAGCTAAGATCTCTAAGTAATTAGCTCATTGGATGAAAAAGTACCTTCCATTCCCTCTGTAAAATAAGCCAATCACATGCTTAATAAATAAAGCTAATTAGTAGGTTAATCTCTGGTACATAAGTACACTTGTGCTTCTTGTGGTTGAGTTGCATGTTTACTGAGAACCAGTTGTGTTTGTTCCCAAATCCCTTGATGCTAGTTTTATTTATTATTTTAAGTAGGTATCATGGTTGTGATGAAAAAAAAATTGGTGTGAAAAGAACAAGAACAACCGTTTCATATGAAAGGTGAGTTGAATGCTTTCACAAGATAACAAAGAAGTACTGAATTAAATGTAGTAGAAATAAATTTAGGGAGCAATCATAAAAATCTTTAGTAAGGTTGATTATCAGGTGTCTATGCTCTCACTCCATCTCAAGTAAATAAAAATTGGGCATGGTCTGTCGTGTTGGGTGTGGTTTGTGCAAGAAAAATATAACCCACAATCATCAGATCCATTCTCCAGGAAAAGGCCTCAATTCTTCATTAGACCTTTGAACAAAATTAGTGAGTGCTGTTTAAAATAGTATATCATTATTGATGATGACTTGCCTTAACTCTTCAAATTCATTGTCAACTATTGGTTCCAAATGCCTGGGTAAGAGAGGGCATCTTTTGTATTTATCTAATTCTCATGTATGAGCAGTGACTTGATGCCTCATCCCCTGCCCTACTTTTTGTACTGTAGAAAACACTCAGCAAGATGGTATGACCTGTCTAAGGTCACAGAGGGTGGCATTGCCAGAGGTGGGCCAAGATCCAAGCAGGTTTTGACTTCATCCCCTGAACCACCTCATGATAACATAAGCACAGAACAGTCTCACACAGCCTGGCTTATGTGGTTAAAGACAGAGTGTCATCTGCCCAAATAGATGGGAAGATGTCTGAGAACTCTTGTTCTCAGTCTTAAACTTTAGCAGATTTCCCAGCACATCGTGCCCGGCACTTGGCAATTAATTTTTATCTTGAATTGATGGGTTTTCTTCCCTGCTCTGTAAGAGTGGATTTTTGCAAGAGCCAGGTTCACGGGGGATTTATCAGCCCCTCCATGGAGTATTCAGTAGCAGAGGAAAAATTCTGTTGTGCCTGTCAGATCATGTCAGCAAGACTTTAGCCTTGCTGATTGGCACTTGCTCTTCCCTGTCAGTGCAGCAAGATGAGCAGCACCCTGCTCACCAGATGGTTATTTGTTCCACCAGCCACCTTTGCTGCATCCCTGATTCACTCCAGCCCAGGCCTGTCTCCAGCATTCATGCTGCAAGGCAGCTCCTGCCAACAACTTTGCCAAATGGCTCCTCTCAAAGTCATGGGCTGCCCAGACAGACTGGCTCCTCCATCTGCAGCAGCTTTTGGCAAACAGAAGTTTCCCTTTCTGGCTCCACCTCTTGGCTGCAGCAGAGCCTTCTTGCCAGGAGGATGATCTGACCCTTCAGTGTATACAGCCGGACCTGGAATTCTGGGGCCTTTTAGAGCCTATGTCAGTGTTCCTCATGTCCTACTCCTACGCACAGTCAGAACACACCAAAGAGACCCAAATGAGCAGAGGTACTGACGTAAAGCATCCGAGGCACTTAGAGCCAGAAAAAAATCTACAGAGCACGCCTTTCCTCCTCCACCATCAACTTCATCATGGTAGACTAGGAAACTGAAGCCCAGAGACCAAAAGTGACTAATGACAGTGACGGGTCTGGAAATTCTACCCAGGGAATTCACATCACTGCATTGGCTTTCCATTTTCCCTTGTTTGTTTTCAAATTCTTGATAAAAATTGGACCCTTTCATTCAAAAGAGTATTTATTTAGAAAAATAGACTTTCCTCTGTGTCAACATCAAAACTTTGGTTTTAAACAGGTCTGTTCACGTACTAAACGGAGGTGCTCTACTGCAGTGATCAAGAATATGGGGTTTAGAGGTAGACAGAGCTGGAGACGACTTCCATTATACTGTGTAATCATCTCATTCTGCTTAAACTTTTCATTCAAATGGAGATAAGAACAGTTTTATACTATAGAATTGTGAGGACTAAATGAGAAAATACTTTAGGGACAGGCTTTGGTCCTTGTGTCCATGACACACAGAAAGATCTCGCCAACTTCCAGCGATCATTCTTATTTATTTATTTATCTTGTGGTGCTGGGGAGCAAATCCAGTACCCTGTGCATGCATAGCAGGTGTTCTACATCTCCAGCCTTCATTTTTCATTTATAGACACTGAAATCCACAATGGTTTTAGAAGACCCAGTACTGTGCAATAAAAGGAGACATATTAGATAGTTGCCTTTTTCTACATTAGTAAATTCAAGTTCTCAAGGTTAACTGACTGATCCAAGTTACACAGAGAGTAAGTGGAGGGCCAGAGAGGTTTTTCTTGCCATTCTACTTAGAAATGGGAGCCAGCACCTTAGCTTTAAAAGTTATAAAAATCAGAAAGGAGAACATTTGAACAAATATATATATATATGTGTGTGTTGTGTGTATATAGATAGATAGATAGATAGATAGATAGATAAAAGGATAATCACTGCAGCATCTTATGTAATATAAACACTGGAAACAATTTTCTATCCATTCTCAGGAGAACTACTAAATAAACTGTGGGTACAGTTATACCAGGGATTACTGCATGGCCATTAAAAAGCATAGGCAGACATAGGGGTTCTGACATCAAAAGACCTTTAAGACAGATCAGGTGAGAGATAAAACAAACTGCCAATAAAATAGGCAGTGTTTACTCATTTATACAATCACCCCCCTCTATGAGGCACACACTATCCAGCAGACCCTAGCTTTCTCAGGTTAAGTCCTGCCTCCTATAGACTCCTAAATTCACACATCCTTTGCAACTTACCACAGATCCTCCTTCATATCTCACTACATTTGATGCTAGCAATCAAGTCTTTTTCTTCTAAAGCATAGAACTGAGAGTCTGACCTCCCCTTTGCATTGCCCATAATAGCCCTTTCTCCAAAGATACCAATGGATACAAATTGGTTTTCCATGGATTTCACACATGTGTATCCTATCATTATGACTCCTAACTCTTTCCTTAGTGAACTTGGAGCACAGTCATTCCAGAGTTCCTGGGTTATTTATGACAAAGCTCCTAGTGGCCTTGTGAAAACAATCTGTGCTTTCCATGGGAGAGTTAGTCAGAGTTGACTTTCAGCCAGATTCTAGAGTTTTGCTGGAAAGGCAAAAGAAGGAAATGTAGTGGTAAAGATGACAAGTTGGGTGAAAGCAAACCTATATTCTTGTCAGAGCAGGCTAGAGAACAGCTCTAGTTAAAAGAAGGCCTCAAATACCTCTACATTTATGTGTGAAAGTACATTACCATCAAATTGCTTCCTCTGTCTACTCCTTTTGCTGTGGTCCAAGCAGTGGAGCTGCCATCAGCCCTTGAGAATGGGTGTCTAGGTGACCAGTGGGACTATCTCAGCTCAATCCAGAAACTTTATTGTTAATGTCTTAGAATCGGGGGTGAGGGTCATTGGAAGGGCTGATTTGAAAACTCCAGCTAGTTCTCACAGTTTTACTGGTCAATTCTATAAGTATTTGCTGCTTCTTTATTTTTGGCAGCACTCAGTTTGAATTCAGGGCCTTATGCTTGGTAGGCAGGTACTCTACCACTTGAGCGATACCTCAGCCCATTCCTTCATCGCTTACTAGGCCAATCTACAAGAGTCCATCAGCTAAGAAGTCCAGTGTGAAACTAGACTAGGAGGGAATTCAGCTCCGTTGGTGGGAAGATGGAGAAGGCCAGAGATGTGCACTACTATGAGGGGAAAGGAAGGTAGAGTGAACCCAGCAGCACTGAGTGGACGTCAAGGCAATGTCTGTGGAGGGTGGAACTCAACCTGCATTGTCCCCACACTCCAAATCCTTACAAGAGGAGGCCAAAGAGTCCAGGCTGTCATAGGCTCCAATCAGTTTATGCCATTTACAAATAAATATGTCTGCAGTACAAGTATGTTTGTTATATAAATTGCTTTTATTCTCTGTATTGTGGATTTTCTTATTCTGAAAAATGGGGCTAATGCAACCATTCTCTCAGAGTTGTTGAAGGAGAATGGATGAGTAAACATTCAAGAAACACCTGGGAAATGCCTAGAATACAGACAGTACTCATGATACATCAATTTTCTTCCCTCAGCTAAGTGTCTAAATAGATCCTTTCATTTCTTCTTAAATGCAAATGCCAGAGTCTAGGAATGTCAGTCTACAGCTGTGCTCTTTTCATTGAGCATTACCAATATTTTGACAGGAGTGGCCTAATGTTATTCACCCCAAGTTCATTGGTACGTTTCTGACCAGCCCTCATAAAAGAGCTTGGGATTGCCCCAAGGGACCTAGATTCTAATAATAAATACCTGCTAGTGACTTTCAGTGCACGCTGGTTATTATGTTGAGTAGCACAACATTTCCCATCTCCAGAAAGGTCATTTTCAATAGTGTAAGGCAGCTTCTTCCCACCTTCCATTTCAAGTTGTTTTCTGAGAGCTCAGAGACTCATCCATATGCAGTGGAAATACCATTCTGATATGGAATTTGCATACAAATACCAAAGCAACTTAAGGAACTACAGGCAGCTCTCTATCATACAACAATTATTTTTCCAATGCCTTTCCAGCATCTTCATATTAGAAGCCATTTTCACGTATCTTCCCAGATGTATTTGTCAGAGCTTCCTTTTTCCTTGAGTTTATGTGGGCTGGGGGAGGGGCCGGGACCTTTACTTCCTCACTTTGATACTTGTGGTCTTAAGAAGCTGCAGCATTTCACAGGCCACTCAGATCTCAAGTTTGGAGATCTGCTAAATTCATCAGAGACTAGACTCTTCTTATTTTACCACGCTGCTGTGCAATGGACAAATATTACTTGATTAATTTCAGTATTTGGTTAATCATGGTTACCAGACCCCTGTTCCACTGTGAAGTAGTTCTTGCTACAATTTCTTTATCCCAGGCCAAGATCAATTTCTTACTCATTAATTCAAATTCTGCTCTGGAATGTGCTTTTCCTAGGCATCTCATCTAGCCATGTGGTTTAAATACCTTTAATATGCTGGTGATGTCTAATCCCAAATTTACGTATTGTGTCCTGCTCTTTCTTTTGAGGATCAGGCCCAGATAGCAGACAGCCCACTTGAGAGTCTCATGTGAAATCAGATATATCACAGGCCCCTCAAGCTAATCAATTTCCAAAGTCTGTCTTCTATTTCCCCATCAAACCCTGCCCCCATGCATTCATTCTCATGCCAAAATCCTGGGAGTCGTCCTGGACATCATCTTCTCCATCTACACCCAGCCAATCACCTCAAGTAAGTCTGTCGCAATCTTCCTCTATAGTCTCTACTGCTGCTACCTTCCTATGGTACAACCGTGGCCTCCTAATTATTTCCCAGCTTTCATTCCTATTCACTTCATACTCAACCCTCTGACCCCGCCCTACACAGCAGTCAGACTGAGCTTCTGAAAAACGACCTGGTCATATTTCCCCTGATAGAAATCCTTTAATGACTTTCGATCCATCTTTGGATAAAGTCCAAATTCCTTATGCTTAATCAGGCTCAACATGATTTGGTCCCTAAATACCTTTCCAGTCACTTTTTTACCCCCCAATATTTTATTATGAAGAATTTCAAACAGGTAGCAAAGTAGATTTAAAAAAAAAAATAGTGAGCTGTGGCTCATGCCTATAATCCCAACTATTGGGGGTGGCAGCGATCAGGAGGATAATGGTCAAGGCCTGAGCAAAACATTAGAAAAACACCATTTCAACAATAACAACGAAAAAAACTCGGCATGGTTGTGCATGCATGTGATCACTGTTACATGGAAGGCATAAGTAAGCAGATCATAGTATAGACCAGCTCTGCAAAAACTCAAGCCCCTGTCTGAGAAAGAGCTAAAGCAAGAATGGGTTGGGCGGTGTGGCTCAACTGGTAGACCTCCCATACCACCTTCCCCTGAAAAATTAGTGACTATCTGTAGTCCCACCAGGATTTTTCCATTAAAGTATTACAACTGCTTTATCATATTTCTATCCATTTATCCATTCCTCTCCCCTATCATTAATCATTCTTGGTTTTGGTGAGTGCCAAATTAAACTGCAGACTCCAGTCTCATTTTCATCACTCTTCTCCTGGCTCTTTATACTCCATGGCCATCTTTCCATTCCTCAATCTGTCAGATTACTTTAAATTTCTGGGACTTTGCAACAATTTCCCCTTTTACCTAAAATGCCTTCAGCTCTTGTTAGTTCAGAACTCACCATTAGTCTTTAGTTCAAACAGTTACATCAGAGAGAAGCTGTCCCTGAATACTCCCCAATCTAAAGATGTACCCCTTTCCACCTTGTACATATGATTTTGAACCACCCTGTGCCTTTCCTGAATATCACACTTCACAACAGGTAACTTCATATTTACTTGCAAAATTATTTGTCTAATGTTTACCTTTCCTGCTAGACTGAAAGAAAGCTCCAAGGATGAAGACCATGTCATATTAGGATATGCTATATTAACTTTGCAAAAAGCCAATTTGTATTTGTAGAAGGAATTAAAGGCAGAATCAAGCAGTGGTTTACCTGCAGTGCTCGGAATTGAACCCAGGGCTTTATGCACACAGGCAAGGATTCTACCACTAAGTAACATCTCTGTCCCTCAATCACTAATTGGAAGGAGCTACATGAAATAGTTAACTTGCTCTTCCTTTAATATCTGCACACAGGACAGTTTTTTTAAGGGCTTTTATGGAAGATGGAACTTATTTGCTGTCAGCTAGAACCAGAAATACATTAAGAAAATTACTAAATGACAAGATGCATGGCTACTGGAAGAGCCAAGAGACCATGGTGGGCTTTAGTGACCTCTCCACTATCTCCAATACTCCTTCCCCTCAAATCAACATACCCTCTAAGGAAAGAAAGCATGCTTACTATGCAAATACAGCTAAAGTAATGCCAACACCAACATGAAGTAATGCCAGCAGCTATAGTTTATTGAGCACTAATTTGGGTTTTGTTGTTTTTCAGAACCAGGGATTGAACCCAGAGTCGTGCACTAGCACTCTACCACTTAAGCCATGCCCCCAGTCCTTTGGTTTTATTTATTTATTTAATTTTGAGACAGTCCTTCACTAACTTTGCCTGAGCCAGCCTCAAACTCTCATCCTCCTGCCACTACCTCCCGAGAAGCTGGGATTATAGATGTGCTCCATCACTCCTGGCTTGTATTACACAATTTCCTGAGTGGTTTATATCAAATAATTTTTCCCATAGCTTAGGTTCTATTGCTACTCCCATTTTACAGGCAAGGAAACAGAGTAGTTACTTTAGAACACTTCATTTATGAGACTATTCTGTATCTCCATTAAAAAGTAGACAATTACTCTAGAAAACCTACAGAGTACTATAATAGAGAGAGGGTTTTAAGCAGCCCTAACAGAAACCAAAAAATACAGAGAAAAAATGCACGTATAGATCAGCGATATCTGAGAGATAAATCCTTGCTTAGAACCCTGAGCTTCATACCTGAAGAGGTCAGTCAAACCGTCATGTATACTTCCTGTTTGTGGTTATTCCAACTCCATCCAGCGCCCTACCCCATATATAACTCCATCCACACATCTTCAAATTATCTTTGTAAAGAATTCTACTCCAGATGGAAACCCAACTTTATACACACACACACACACACACACACACACATAAAACCACTATGATTTTTCTGTTGGAAGCTGATAGTTAAAGGAAAGAGACAGCACAAAACTTCCTAGTGAAAGCACATGGGCTTCAGACAGTTTTGAGTTGGAGGATTAGATTTTCATTGAATGGGTGACCTGGGTAAATTAGTAACATCCTCTTGCCTCAGTTACATCAGTTAGTACCCTGCTTAACAGGGTTTGGATACATTGAAACGCTATATACAAAATGCTCAACACAGTGCTTGGAAAAGGTGGGGGAAGGCAATACCTTTGATGGCCAGAATTAAAAATGGTCATAGGAAATACCTTAATGTATTTAGCAAATGCACAGCATGCATTCTTGAGAGAGAGAGAGAGAGAGAGAGAGAGAGAGAGAGAGAGAGAGAGAGAGAGAGAGGAAGCTTGGGTAGTGTCCTCTAGCATTTGCCTTGCTCTTAGCTGGATGAACCTGCCTGCAGCTACCACTTACAATGCAAATTGAGCTTAGATCCTTCACACTAACTACACAGCAAAACCCTTTCAGCTTTAAATAGAATATTGCAGTGTGGAATGATCTGAGCAAAGGGAAGAAAAATTCAGAGATAAATGTGAAGGAGATTTTGGAGGAAAAAAAAAAAATCCAGTCTACTATGTCTGGGGAGGTAGGAGGAAAAGGAGAAATACTAAAGGAAACAGAAATAGAAGGTCTGTAAAAGGACCTAAAGGCTAATTCCGCAGAAAGTAGGTTCAAATTAACAACAGGGAAGAGACCTTTTGGGGAAGAGAATTTCAATACAATATTTAGGTCTGGTGCTCTCTTGCAAGGTATCCTAGTATTTTCTCAGATGTTCCTTGGGAGAGGTGGGGCTCCTCTCTGCACAGCTGCATGAATGTCCCCTGAAACCAACAGTTCAAGATCCTGAGAGAACTTCTTGCTCTGCCCAGTTCTGGTATTTGCACAGTCTTTAAGTGTAAATCACCATCCCCTTCCCATCCCTTTACTGAGATCAAAGAGAGATCTGAGAGGTTGATGTTTACATATTAGAAAAAATTTTATAAAGCTCTTTGCTATAAACTTATGCCTCAGTTTTTACTATATGAACCAAAATACTCATCCAGGAGCAGAATGTACAAAAATGCTATAAAATAGGTACAAAAGTAGTATCCAAGGACCTGAAGCCATAAGGAATGAAATGTTTTATGCTTTCTTCATTCTCCAAATGACACTTCTACACACCTGGCCCCAATTTGGCCATCTTCTCAGCTCAGTAAGTTTCCTTTGCCTACATAATGTGATATAGAAGAAAACCTGAAGGCAGTCCTCTTTCTTTGTGATCACAGACAGAAATATTGTCCCAAAGCCAATGACCCAAGGACAACTCCTTTGGTGAACATCATACTTACATACAGAGTTAGTCATATGCTACCTGGTCACTCACTGACTCAGTGACAAAGCACAAAGACTGAGGAAGAAATCTTATAACCACGTTGTCATCATGCAAATAAAAAGAACCAGCAGGTACAGTGCTCATTGTGGGGGAGGGATGGACTGTAGATATTAAAACTCCTGGAGCCAGAGCTTACAACTCTATTTAATCTGTCTAACACATGGACACCTTGGATTTGCTGCTCTCCATTAACAGGGATGAGTGGTGAATATATTCTCAATACCACTGGGCATTCTTCCTATCCAAAACTTTCAAGAATGTTTTTAGAAGATGTTACCTTTATCCTCAGATTGTGCGGGTTTTTTTTATTTGCTTCAGAACTTGAACTTTTACTGCCCCCCTCACATTTCTCCAGTAGTCTTTTGATTTGATTAAATATGACAGAAATTGTAGCATTCAAGAAAATACGAATAAGTTTAAATTAATATGCCTTGCCACATTTTCCAAAAGCCCTTTCACACACATTTTCTCACATGCATATTTACCATATGGTAATGCAAAGCTTTCTGTAAGTGGCTAAGGATAAAGGCCTATAGGTAGAAAATGAAGCAAGAATGCAAAAGTTTTATCATTTAAATAAAATATCTCCACTCTGTTCACACACAAAAGGCAGGATGCGATCCACCTGCTGACTTGCCCCGCCTGCCTGCACAGCACTAAATGTCAGAACAAGCTGGTTGAGAAAGACGACAATTTCACCTCTTGGCAAAGCTCAGCTTGCTGAACCCTCTTGCTTTCTGCTGGCTGTTGATTCAGCAGAAACTACTGCTGCAGAATTCATAATGGGGATTTTAAAAGGCCCCACCGATCGCGTTGCTCGCCCCACGTGTTAGCCTCGTTCAGTCAGTGCTGGAACACCATTTCCCCAGCCACCTTTTCATTCCTTGCTAATGCACTTCCAAGGGGTAGAGGGCCTCGCCCTTTGCAAAGGGTCTTTTGGGGTTTTGATTGTCTGAGCAGGTAACCCGGCCAGCCAAAGAGATGAATGGGCAGGAAATGAAACCATGCCCTCTCTGCCGCCACTGAGACACATCACTGCTCTCAGGGAGGGATGAATCAAGGTCCTTCTGGGCCCCTCCCTTCTTACGTTCCTCCAAATCCCCCTGAAAGCACCTTGGGGCAGGGGTCATCAGCCTTCCTAGGGTCATCTTTCCGGCGGGGAGCCGCGCCCTAAAAGCCTAATCCCCAAGGGCCATTTTAACTCCCTGGGCGCTGGGCGCCGGGTCCACCTGCTGCTGAACGCCGGGCTCGCCTGGCGGAGCCCGGATGGCTGCGCGGAGCCCCGGCGGCTGCCCGGTGAGCCGAGCCCGAGCCCCTGCCCCAGCCCCAGCCCCAGGGCCAGAGGAATCTCGGCCACTGAGCGCCTAGCTGCCCGCGAAGCACAGCGATCCGCAACTTGCACCCGGCCCCAGCAGCGGAATGCGGCCGGGCTGGCGTTACCTTCGGTCGCATAGCTGTGGTCGCGCAGGAAACTGTTGTTGATTTTGCGGGTATCAATGTCCTCCTCCATTGACAGCAGGCTTACTTGCGTGGGAACCAGAAGCCGGCAGACAAGTATCCATGATCCCTCCCCGCAGCCAGTCTCACAGGAGAGGGGGGCAGGGGAGCCAGTGGGACTGCACCATGGTCCGAGCCTGAGGAGGAGACGGGGAGGCGGAGAGAAAAAAAAAAATAAAAACCCGGCAATGGAGCTGTCACCTCCTCCACTCGGGTTCTCCGAGGCGGCAGCGGCTCCTCCCGCGCGGTGCGCTCACTTCAGCTCCAATTCCCAGCGAGGATGCTGCGCCTGCCTCCGCTGCCTCCTGGTGCCAAGATGCGCTGTGCCCCGAGGGGTCTGGTCCCCGCCCGCCCGCCCCGGAGGCGCTCACAAGCGGGGCAGGGGAGATGCCCAACAGGTTCCCCTCGTTGGCAGCCGCTCCAAAAAGCAAAAAAAAAAAAAAAAAAGATCCCTCCTCCCCCTGGGAGAGCTGGCAGCCGCGCGACAAAATGGTGCCTTTCCGGACCCAAGCTGCAGTGGCGAGATGGAAGGGGCAGGATCCAGGCTTGCCTGGCCGGGAGGAGGGTGCTGGTCCCACGGGAGGGCGGCTCCGGCAGGCGGGGGCTACGGGAGGCGGCGGGGAGCTGGGCAGGGCGCTGCGGCCGGCGCCAGCGCACTCACCCTCACACCCACACGCGCGCACTCGCAGCTGCGGCGGCTGCTGCTCCTGCTGCTGGAGCTGGAGGCGGCTGGTGCATTAAAGACGAGGCTCCTCCCAACAGCGTCAGCAGCCCCAGGACTCTTCCCCAGCAGCAGTGGTGGCCCAGGCGGAGGCTGCGGCTGCTCTCTGCTGCAGTGGGGCGCACGCAGCCGCGAACCGGCACCTGAGCAGCAAGGAGCTTGGCTTGCAGGTTCATGCGAAAAACATCGACGCGCTCTTGCAACCTCCTAGCTTACGTGTCACGCAGCAAAGGGCCATGTCTAGCTAGCAGTCAGACCCCCTTAGCTCACTGCCTTTCCCAGGACACTTGCACTTCTTTCAGGACAGCAAATAGAAGTAGGTTCCTTTGGACAAGCTGGAAGTACACGTGGAGGTCCCTTTTGCTCACCCCAACAGGATGCATGTGGTCCCTTGCAGAAGCTAAAGGGTGAGGCCTGGAGCTCCACGCCTTGGAAGAATGGAGAGCGGGAAGAGCAGCTCACAGCCTAACTTAAGCCCTCCGTGCTAGAAATTGCCACTGCAATCATTTGTGATCCAAACAGTCAGAACATCTGACTGTAGGTAACTAGTGTTCAGAAAAGCGTCAGCGTGTACACAGGTGGAGGGAATCACAGGACTGAGTTAGAAATCTTTCGGCCTGAAGAAGTCCACTCTCCTCAGCTCTTTGAACTTTGTTTTGGACAAACAGCCACAGTTCCTCTGTTCACTTCTGCTTGTGGAGGAACGTCTTCTATTTGCTGTCAGCATGGAAGGTACAGGAAAGCATAAGGGAGCCCTGGGCCCACAGAGAGCTATTGCTACCCTGAGGGAGTTTCAAGGTTCCAATTAATGCAAAAAAAAAAAAAAAAATCTGTCTCTCTACTACTTCTGCTAGAAGGAAAATACAGAATTCCCTCCCCTGCACATGTTTCCCCAATTGCAAATTCCACATTTGAAGAAAATGAGATCATTATTGTTATGAAACAACCAAAATCATTTAGTGAAGCAACCCAAATCACTAGAAAGCCAATTTTGAAAAGAATTTTCCCTGGTTTCATCTTGTCGAAGGTATTCATTTCAGAGGGTGTCACTATAACATCAGCAAATGTCTTGCTCAGTTAAGCTCCACAAGTTTAGCTAGATGAGTCCAGAGGGAACTGTGAGTTAATTATATACATACAATGCTTCAGCTAACACAATTTAGAAAGTATATGAAGTTCAAAAACATGGGGAAAACGTTCTTAGCTGTTGTTGGGGATTGCCTGTTAGATTTCTAAAAGAATAGATGCTTCTGGCAGGTGGAAAATGGCATTATCACCATATTCAGAAAGTGACTGCCTCTCTGGGAAAACAGGTATAGAAATAATTCTTGATATAAGTGAGGGGGGAGGTGAGTTCAGCTTCCATAGGTTTTCATTTTATTTTCATCCAGTGATTAAATCCTACACACTTGTTTGTTCAAATCTACATGTGAGCTGGGTGCAGGTGGCTCATGCCTGTAATCTTAGCTACTCAGGAGACAGAGATCAGGAGGATCACAGTTTGAAGCCAGCTCAGGCAAATAGCTCGAAAGACTCTATCTTGAAAAAAAAAAAATCACAAAAAAGGGCTGGTGGAGTGGCTCAAGGTGCAGGCCCTGAGTTCAAACCCCAGTGCCGGGAAAGAAAACACTCCACATATGAAATTTAAGTAACAGATACAGACTGGCGCAAGTTGATCAGTCCACGTCAGTACCAATGGTCCTGGCTGGCTCTTCTGTGCGGTGAGCTGTGTGCATCACCAAGGCTCTGGGATTCCTTCACCTGTCCAGCTTCTCTTGGCAATTGGCATTAAGCAGGGAGGAAGCAGAAGGGTAAAAAGTTAATTTCATCCTTACTGTATCAAGGTGTGGAGAAGACATCTTGCCTTCGGTTGGAATGATTTTAAGCTGTGACAACAGGCATTGGAACAGTATTGGAAATTCTCATCCTCTCGGAACATGGGCTAGATTAGAACAGAGCTGTGTGGTGAATCATACAGGCTCAGACTCATGGGCCAGGCTGTGCTTGAGGAATTTTCCACGATAACCAATGGCAGCAATGTCCTCTCCATAAATCCAGCCTCTGACGCTACTAAATTTTCCCTCTCACATTCCCCACAAAATCCCTCCTGCATTTATTCAACAATACATAAGACATAAGTTCCGAGGAGGCAAACGAGACTTCCATTCATTAAGTGGACTGTAAGGTTTCTGTCCTGAGAATAGTCTTTTTAGACTTTTCAGTCTTGCTTTTTTACTATACGCAATGGAGAACTAGCCCCTCCTACCAAAACCAAGTGGGGATTATGCTGTTAGCTGTGTGCTACACAACACAATGGCATGTGGTAAAGGAGGTAAGACAGTGACAGAACTCTGGTGCAATGCCAGGGTGGTGAGGGACTGCATAGATCATTCCTCAGAGGAATGACTGAGCTCTTTCTATTCCTCTAGTGTGATGTTCTTTCTGAAAGCTTTTTGGCACCCCTGTATATGATTCCCTATGCCCCTTCCTCATGTTTTTGTCATTCTTCAGTGTCAAATATTCTGA
Organism: Castor canadensis; assembly: GCF_047511655.1. Taxonomy (NCBI): domain Eukaryota; kingdom Metazoa; phylum Chordata; class Mammalia; order Rodentia; family Castoridae; genus Castor; species Castor canadensis. The sequence goes on along the minus strand of NC_133391.1, from coordinate 72,571,023 downwards.
CTTCTTTGAGACATTCCTTTCTGTATCGTGGTCCTTACCTCTGGTATTTTCTCTTCCCACCTTCTTTTTTTTGTCTTCCTCATGACTCATTTTACTTTATAGTGCTTGTTTTTACTTATTATTGTCAAACACATCCATTACATCTCCAATATTAAATGTCTGTCACTTAGTAGCTGCTTAATTGCATTTGTTAAATGGGATTAAGTGTTTCTTGAATAAGTAAGTAATGAATTTGTTTAGTGATATTTAGGTTTTATACCTCTATCTTTGTTAAAATTCATGCAAGGGAGTGCAGGTATGGCTCAAGAGGTAGGAGGCTTGGTTCCTAAGCACAAAGCCCTGAGTTCAAACCCCAGTCCTACTCCCCCACCAAAAAAAATCATGCCAAAAAATCCCTCTAATGTGAGCCTGAAATTTTCTACTTAATATCCCTACTCTTATTGAAATAGTTGTTCCTACTCATCCCTAAATGTTTTATGCCAAAAAATGTACTGAACACCTAATATATGCCAAGATCATTCTAGGTACTGGAGGTACAGATAATACAAAATAAAGTACTTTCCTTCACAGAACTTAAAAGGTATCATCTGATTTTAATAACATGAGCTATCTTAGAGATACAGTAAATGCATTATAAATCAGAGGGCCATTGCATCATGGTAAGTGCCAAGGCTGTACTATTAGGCAAAACTGATTTCCTGCCCTTTATTGTGATTACAAGCAAGTTACAAGTTCTCCCTAAGTTCTCCCAACCCATCCAAACAGCAAACTCCTACTCATGCCTCAAAACCTGACTTAAAGGTCAACTCTTCAACCGCTAGACTTAGGTGCTTGTTCTCCAATGACCCCTGCACTTTGTATTCCTCTATTAAGCTTGTGAGTCAGTTAAGGGCAAGAACCCAACACCTAATTTTCTTCTGTGTCTTAAACATGAATCTCAGAGCCTAGCACAATACACAAATGATAAATATTTGAATATTAAAAAAAAAACAAGTTCTCCCTAAGCCATGGGTTTTCTTATATATAAATTATCTATTTCATGAAGTTATTAGGAGAGTTAGATGAGATAATGCATGGTGAGAATATGTTGACATCGCTACTATCAATAGTCAACAAATATTCTCAGACACTACGGCAGACACCACCATAAGACACAGAAAGCACGAGATGTATAGGCAGTCTCTGCCGTCATGGAATTTAGTGTCTAATTTACGGTTTATGTAAAGGGGGCCACGGGCTACAAAGGGGTTAGCAGAGGGCACTCTGAAAGGCTGACCTAATTCAGGCTTGTGCTTTACATGGAAAGAGCCCATTATAAATACACAGCCTTCTTAACTTACCCAATTCAGCATGACAGCATGTGGACACATTTTTTTTCTATCACCCTTGTCATGCTCCCCCTCCCCCAACACTCACAAATACTCCCTCTCCCTACTTAGGAGAGGGCTTCCTACACGGAGCCTTTTAGCTTATCCTGTTCAATTAGCACATTAAACATCTACAATTTTATTGAAACTCTTGACCTGAGCCAGTCTAGAGATTCTTAATATAGGCTTTAGGTGTCAGACAGTCCTGGTTTATGCTCCAGCTCAGACATTTATGAATTTTTTGACCTTTGGCAAATAACTTAACATCTCTGAGCCTCTAGATTTTCAGAATGAAAGAAAACAATAGTAGCTACTTCACAGGGTTGGTGGGTGGCTTCAGAGACAATGTAAGGAAAGTGCTTGGTTCAGGCTTGGCCCAGAGCCAGGCAAGAGTGAAATGAGGGTTCTCTGTTGCAGCAGTGCTTTATTGAGACCTCCTTTATTGAGGGATGCACTACAAATCAATCATTCACGTGAGCAAAAGTGACCCAACAACCTGGGTTTTACAGCCTACCCATGTCTTATGAGCAACTAGAATCTGTATGTGGTGAAACTTTCCCAACTTGCAAAAAACCCTTTGTAAGCCATGAAGACATACACAAATGGGAGAAGCAAGTATTACTCCTGTTTAGTTTTCACCTTATATGATTCCCTATCCAGGAATCATATGGAAGGAATAACTCTCTAGGACCACCAGTTACCAATGCACAACTCTCTCTTGCTCTCTCTCTCATTGTCTCTCTCTCTTTGTCTTTGTCTCTCTCTCTCTCTCTCTCTTTCTCTAGTGGTTTATGTGTTGACTGCCCAGAGGCTGACCTCTTGAATGTCTAGCAAGTTTGCAATTCCTTCTTGCGCATGCTACAACACGTAATACCACATAAGTGATCCTTTCGCTTGAGAAAAGAAAACTAAATCTGTTGCCCTCAAAGTAGCATATTAATTTTAGACTCTAAACTCTGATAGACTTTACTGAGAAAATTTCCCCTTAGTGTTCAAGTACAAACCTTATGAAAACACACAATGGGGTGCTAGAACTGTGTGTACTGGCCACAGAGAGCTGAGTTTGCCATGAGGATCCTTTCCACTTCTGCTTTGAGTGACATGTTGTTAGCTTAAAATATGAAATCTGCCAGGTGGAATATCAAGGAAATAGTATTTTTTACAAACTACATAAGTAATTTTTTAAGTTGGAAGCCAGTTTTTAAACATTTACTGGCACACTAGTAGAAATGCATTACTTGCTGATATCTTCCCATTCATCTCCGTTATCTGTGTAACACTACATATTCCAAACTAAGTTCCAGAGCATTCTACCATCCAACTAAACTTCTGCCAAAATATTAAATAACTCTTAAAATCCTACCTTTATGAGGTTTTTCCATATTCATCAGAGGAAATCTGATGCTTTGGTCTCTTCCAGGCTGGTATGAAACAATCATGATAGACTTGTTTGTGGTTGCTCTTATAAGGCTCCTAGACCTGACAATGTAAGGAATGCTAGGTCATACCCACTCTCAAGGAATCATTCTTCTCTACTGCTCAGTCTCCATTGTCACCTTACTCTTGCGCTTGATTTGCCTAAATGCAAAACACAAACATCCACTGTGCCAGAATTCATTGACAGCTCTTGTACTTCAGTAGTTAGGATATTTATACAATGGGAGAAAGGAGTAAAATCCCAAGGATCCAGACTTGAAAGCCAGAAAGAAAATATCCTTTTGTACCCTTTTCATTCAGTAGTTTTGGAGTTAAATTTAGGCTGTCCTATACAAAGTGGTTTTAATTTGCATTATATTTGTTAGGCAGAAGTGATGATTTCCAAAACCAGTTTAGCAACACTCCAGTGGGATTGTCTAGCACCTGATTACAATGCTTAATGTAAAGTTTTAGCATAATTTAAACAAGGATATATTGGGAAATCTCTTTCAATTCTTTAAAAAAAAATACCTTTACAGAACATATTTTAAGTAAATAATCATGAATACAGGCAAAAATTTTGAGAAATAAGACTATTTCTCAAAGCATTGTTTGTGTCGATAGAATTGGTTAGACAAATTATAGAACAAAATTCCATATTTTGGAAAATTATTGAGCCATCTATATAATCATAGTAGCTAAAACCTGTTGGTATTTACAGTATACTAGGCACTGTGCAAAGGGTTCATTTGCATTGCATCTTAGCAGCTCCTAAGATAAGTACCATAACCATCTCCACTGTCCTGAGCTAATAGAGTTAAGCAAGACAGCCGAAGTCAAGTAAATGGGATCCTGTGTCTCAAGCAGGCTCTGTCGACACGCTTGACCTCTGTGCTTTGAAGTGCGTACGTGTGTGCATGTGTGCACTGGGGATAGACTGAAGTCACAACAGAATCACTCCAAGATCTTTCTCCAAACCACCCCCACTCGACGCTGATTTGTCCCTCATAGGTATGAATATTTTGTCAGTTAAAAATCATTATTCTTGTGGCAAATCAGACTCCGTACATTACTTATGACATTGTATAACACTGCATCACAAAGCCTGACAGTTTCTCAAAATGTTAAACAGCTACCGTAGGACCCAGCAGTTTCATTTCTACCTATATAAGCAAGAGAATTAAAAGCATGTTCACACCAAACCTTGTATATGAATGTTCATAGTAGTACGATTAATAATAACTAAAAAGTCAAAACAATCCAAATATCCATCAATTGATAAATGCATAAACAAAATTTATATATCCACACAATGGAATCTTATTCAGCTATAAAACATGATGAAGTACCGATATGTGTTACTACAGAGATGAAACTTAACAACACTATGCTAAGTGAAAGAAACCAGGTACAAAAGCCCACGTACTGCATGGTTTCACTCATGAGTAATGTTCAGTGTAGACCCATCTGGAAACAGAAAGTACATTAGTGGTTGCCAGGGGCTGGAGGTAGGGTGGAGGAACTGCTAATGGATTCATGATTTCTCTTTAGAGTGATAAAATTTTTTTTCTAAAATTAAGTGGGGGCAATAAACAGTCCCATAACCCTGAATATACTAGAAACCACTGAATTGTATAATTTAAAATTCAAATGGCATTTGAGTTATGTCTCAAAAAAGGTCGTTACCAAAGACTAAAGAACCACTGCTGTCATAAGCCACTGCTACTTCTAAGGAGTATTCTCTATCCTTCAAAAGCTGAAAAGTATCTAAGGCAAAGGCAGATGATGTTCATGTTACATTAAAGAACATCATAAAAAAATAAACTGCTGACAGTTTTTAGTTGAAAATATGCCTATGGCAGTGATTTTGTGTAGTTTTCTCTTTTGTTCATAATTTTTAAAAGAAAATTTAGAACATGTTTTGTAGTGAAACAAGTTTTACATATTTTAATGCTGTGAAATATGTGAAATACTTTATAAGATGAAACCTTGTGTTAAAAAGATCAAATCATTTTCTCCACACCAGGAAGTTTGAAAGACACTGATTAAAAAAAAAGTTTATGTGATCAGGGTGCATAGAACAGCTTTGTGCCATAGAAATATAATACAAACACCATTAAAAAGTAAAAAAGATGAAATTAACTTTAATTATTTTTAATATTTGAAAATAAAAATTTTACTCCAGTACATCCAAATATCATAATTTCAACATATAATCAGCATGAGATTCCTAATGATATATTTACTTTAAGCATCGTACATCTTTGAAATCTGGTACTTTACACTTGCGGACCTCTCAAAATCAACCACATTAAAGGCTCAGCATTGCACCTGCCCCATGGTTACCATAGTGGACAGTGGATATACAGAGCAACCGTCCCCCAAATTTCATTCCCTTCACAGAGGTTTTAACATATTCTTTCATAAAGAAATTTTAATCTACAAAGACTTGAACCAGAATGTGATGCCAGCATCAAGTGAAGCAATATTGATCTGATGAGCTTTAAACAGTTCAAAACTTTAAAATTGTATGAACTAAATATGAAAATACACACTGACAAACACAAACACACATTGTACAGGAAAGTACATTCTAACCCACTCTGTCTTTCCTCCTGATGCACAGGATAAAGAAGGCCAATATTTTAAGAGTGTGAAGATGACACGATAGAGCTCTCAGTGAGATGTGATATATTATTCAGTCACTGTGGTACTTAACCACTCTAATAGGCCAACTGCTTAGTTCAACACCTATGGCTTCAGTTTCAGCTAGAAGAAGAAGCCAAATAGCCAGATGTCCCTGCCAAAAAAAAGAGTGTGCACAGCTGGGCATCTGGACTCAACTGTGGCTACTCAAGGTGGAGAAATTTAAAGGTACAGTTATTAGCATCTAGTTGAGAACTATCAGTCATCTTTCAGGTTGGATTAGAATTTTGTGGCAACAGGAACCCTGGTTTCATTTCTGAGGACTTATGGAATTAAATACTGCATTGCCTTTACAATATCTATGTAGACAATCTTGTGTGCAGTTGAGCACTCACTCTCTCCTTCCTAACTCCCCTTGTTCCCTGATTCCTGGCCACCATTGTCCCATTCTCTTATCTCCTAAATGTGAGCTTCTCGGGCTTGCTGCTGGGCTCCTCCTCACCAGTATGACCATCCTAGAGTTCCACCTTCTCCAGCTTCCCTATCTCTATCCCAGGTGACCTCGTCCAGTCCCACAGCTTACCCTTCCTGTGATGACAAAACTCCAAGTCTGAACCTTGAGCACAGACCTGCCTCCTGACCTCCAGGTGAGGTCATAGCCAAGCTGACATTTCACTGGGAATCTGTAAGGCATGTCAATCACTAATGCAGCCCACCATGCCTGCTCCACCATCCTGATCCTAGATTACTCTCTTCCTTGAATCCTTCCAATCCTCCTATAAACCTGCCCGCTCCAACTTCATAACATAGCTGTAATCAACCACTCTCAAACCAACTCCACGGTTACTGCCACACTGCACATACCACCCTATCTCACCAGAACTGTTTCAATAGACTTTAACAAGTCTCTGGACCTTCCTAGGCAGCCAGCCCCCACAAAATAGTTTACACACAGCAAGCATACAGTCCTTTCAAATGCAAATCACTTTATGTCACTCTTCTACTCAAAGCCTTTTATTGGCTTATAAATTTTGGGTAAAATTTTCTTAAAATGTTGGAAAAATTTGGCTCCAGCTATAGCACTGCTCTTTTCTTTCACTTCCTACATGCAGCACCACCAAATCCATTTCCCCCTATTAAATGATTAATGATATATTAACTTTTATCATAGTAAGTCTTTGAAATTCTGCCTTGTAGACATGGTGGCATCCTTATTGCCTACCAAACACAATAGGAAGATCACTCTCAACACAGGACCTTTGCATCTGTATTTCTTTCTGTGCTGAGTACCTATCTTCAGACACTAGCATAGCTCAACTTTTCACTTCCTCAGGAGTCTGCTCCAATACCAACTTTTCTGGGATACCTTCCTTGACCACTTTATACATACTTTATACATAAAGTAAAATACAGTAAAGAACCCCCTCCCACCACCACTCCCTATTTCCAAAGGGCGAACAGACAATATATGTTTGGCTTGGTTATTACACAAGAAGAGCATAAGTTCCAGGGATACTGGAACTTTTTGTTCCCTGCTCTATAGCCAGTACTTAGAATAGTGCCTGTGGCATATTACATTAATGTTTCTTTTGAAAGAATGAGAGCGAATGTGCGTTTTTCTTAATCATGAAGATCAATCTGGAGGGAATTTTAATGAGCCATAAACACTTTTTGGAGGAGATACATGTCACACATGGGAGCAATGTCTTTGTTTAGAGTGGGGGATGATCACAAAGGACCTTAGGGTAGACCTAGCCACAACAGAGCAACCCCTTGGTTTAGGCTGGGGTTTTAGGTCACTATGGTTATCAACCAATCTGGATACTGAGACCAACCAGTCAATCATTTGTACCTAACAGAGCTCCAGTAAAAAGTCTAGACGCTAGGCTTTTCTGGTTGCCAATACTGTCTGCATATTGTCCTACATCAACGGCAGGAGGGTAATTCACACCAGACAATGGAAACTTTGTGTTTGGAATACTCCCAGACTGCTCAATGCAGCCCTTCCTTTGGTGGACCTTCCCATAGTGAGTTCTGCAAGTCCTTCCAGCAAATCATTGAAACTGGAGTTGTTTTGGAAACTCCCCAAATTTGCAGTTGGTGTCAGAAGTGAGGGTAATTGTGGGAACTCTGCCCTCAAATTTAGCCACTTGTCTAACTCTAAGTAATGCTAAGCACACGTTTGACCAAGGTTCAAGGAGACGACTTGCCCAGATTACCTGGTGATTTGCTGACAGACACAGAGCATAGCACCTGGCATCCTGGCTCCCGTGCCCTCCACCACCACCACGACTCTCCTTAACTTTTGTTTTGGAGAGAAACACCTCTTTCTATTAAGAGGGTTAGTAGAAAGTTATTGGGTGATTAAGTTGGCTAACTTCTAGTATATTAAGGTCAGTCAAGGGGAGAAATTACCACTCTTTAAAAAGTCACTGGGATGAGTCCTGGACAAAACTATAAAATAAATGAGTTCTCTTGTGTCCCTCAGCTCTGCTTTTCTGCCGTTGGTGGGTGAGGAAGGAGCTGCAGGAGAGGCTATGTCAATCCTCCTGACCCCCAGCTGCAAAGGTCTTAAGTAGGAAGTCTTTCTGCTCACTGAGAACCAGCATTAACTGTCCTCTTCCTATACCACCACAGTCCATGGCTTTCTCCTTGTTTGGAGGGAAAAAGTGCGAAGTTTAGAAGCTACAGGACATAGCACACGGTAAATTTAGACCATCATATGGGAAACATGTCGAGAAGTCCAGAGTTTTGCCCTGACTGTTATTATACCCTTGTGGTAAGTTACAGAAGCCAGAATTCAAGAGTCAGACGGACCTTGAACTTGTAAGCAAGGTTGCATATATTTTTAAACTCAATGAATATTTATAGAATAAGTACAGAGTGAAAATAAAAATATTAAACATCCCTCAAGTAGAGATCTCTGCAATTTTCATTTGGCATCTGACAGTGCCACAGGACTGAACAAGGAATGAAGAGCAAAGCTTATAAATTTACATCTGAAAAGTAGCAGAGGCCCAGCAGTGACTGTAACACCTTAGGACCACAGATCCTTTTGAGAATTGAATGAAAGTTTTGGACTCTTTCCCTAGAAAAAAAAAGCAACATAGTTTAAAGCACTTCCTGCTTCCGAATGCTGACTCATTATGTCTATTTCAAATAGAAAAAAGAAGGAAAACAATTTTTTTAAAAAAGGCCTGAGGCCAGAGGAAGATGCTAAGTTGTATGCAAATTAAGACTACAATGTCACTACATCCTGTTCATAGTCCTATATGCAGAATAAAGTAGTTATCACACATACAGTACATAACTGGCAAGCTTATAAGGTCAGATGTGAGTCTTTCTCTTTTCTTTTTGTCCTTTTTTTTTGTGGTACTGGAATTTGAACTCAGGGCCTCTCTTTTGGTAGACAGGTGCCCTATCTTTTGAGCCATTTCTCCAGCCCTTTTTGCTTTAGTTACTTTTCTGATAGGGTCTTATGCTTTTTGCCCCAGGGCCAGCATCAGAACACAGTCCTCCTACTTATGCTTCCCACATAGCCGGGATTACAGAAACATATCACTGTGCCAGGAGTGTTGGTTGAGAAGGAGGTCTCTTTAACTTTATGCCTGGGCTGGTCTTGAACTTTGAACTTCCCAATCCCTGCCTCTTGAGTAACTAGGATTATAGGTGTGAGCCACCTTATCTAGCCCTATGAGTCTCTTTTCTAAAATGGGTTCAGTAAGATGCGACAGGAAAATGATTAAAGGCACGTCTTTTGAGAATCAGACTGCTTAAGTTCAGATCTTGGCTCTGATACTTACTAGCAGTATAATTCTAGGCAAGTCACTTAATCACATTGCATTTTAATTTCACTTGCAAAACAAACACATTAATAGTATCCACATCATAGGGTGGCTGCAAAAATGAAACGAGTTAATAAATATGACACCCTTAAACCAGCGCGAGTAAAGCATGCACAGTAACTGTTAGCTCATGGTATTATGTGTTGGATACTGTCACTATTGCGTTGTTGCTGGATTTATTCACTTGTCCTTGAATTGTTTTAGCAGGTCTTCTCTTTTTGACATTTTTTAAAGTTTACTCAAAGTCATGGTTTTATTACAAAAGAGTGTGAAACTGTCCATGTCAGCAGACTTGTTAGGGAGGTGTACATTCACCCCACATCAACGGTTTACAACCTGCTTCCTGTGTGCTTAGGTACCTAAGGAGTTCACAGCTTGGTTGCAGAGATAACTATCATAATTTATATGCAGATAAGAGACTAATCAAGTATAGACTAGTAACAATAAGAATTCATAGGCAAAAATACAAAAACAAAACAAAACAAAATTCATAGACATCCAACTGACTGAAAACTGTCTGCAAAGGTAAAATGGATATACAAAACACCTATCTAGTTCCTGAAGGAGAACTGACTACATAATTTGAACTATCCCAATCAAAATAAAAACATGGGTCCCTTTGTCTAAAAATCTTAGGGGTTTTCTCAGGAGGACCATGAATTTGAGGTTAGACTGTGCAAGCCCTGGGTTTGATTCCCAGCACTGCCGGGGGAAAATGCAACAGCAGAGTATGGGACCAAGGTTGAGACCCTTGCAACTGTGGGTCTTGTGCTCCTGCATGTGTCTCGGGCCCCTGAAGCTGGCCCTGCCTTGACGGACAGGGGGACTCACAGAGAGATTACTGTCTTTAACACAATGACATTTCCCAGATTGCTGGGTGAGCCATTCACATCTCTGCCGCCCTTGTCCTTTCTTGTACTTTTTCTCCTGACTAAAAATATTCACTTACTTTTTTCAGCCTATGCAAATCCTACTTATCCTTCAAATCCCAGCTCAACTCTGATTAGAGGGGAAAGATTGAATGAAAAGAGCCCAGACTCAGAATTAGGCTAACAAGGCGAGTCTGCCTCTCACTCCCCCTGGAGCTGCAGGCAGTTCTCCTCACCTTGCATCCTCGGCTTGCACTGATGCAAAACAGAAAACTGGCTTTAAAACTCACAGGTTGATGGGAGAATCAACAGGCATCACAAAAGATAGATCTTAGAACTATTCATGTCTCACATTGATAAAAAGCTCTAAATTTTTCTCGATAAGGCCTTCCTTCACTTCTACTGTCTGTAATAGCATTTGTGCAGGGCCTGATATATTATTAACACACGCACACGTGTGTATGTATGTGTGTGAGCACATCTGTTCCTCCCATGACTGCCCCCTGTTTAACATATATGAATTTGCTGTTTTATTCTCTCATTTAACTTCTTATGGTCATCAGACCTTCTTTCTTTACCCCTTCCAATTCACCCCTTTTTCTAACTCACATACCTGGCTTGGGTCACACTTATTTGAAACATTGCCCAGAGCAGTTTCCTAAACCCAATGGCACAGAATCATCAGTATCTTATGAGGTGTTACCAGTGTTTAGTAAAGAGCTGCAGAAATGAAAAACAACATGATATAGCCCTTTGTTGGAGATATCCAATGTACATTAAAAAGCTCTGAGAAACCCTATTATAAAGTACTGAGCTTTGTTTAGACCAGAATTTTCTATATTAATTTGATCATGTTTACATCCTACAAGGTACTTTTTTTCTGCAGAAAAGCTCTGCCAATTGCTGTCAGTCCTTTCAGCTTGATTTATAGAACCTCTGCCATCTATCCTCTCCCTAGATTTCTAGTTCATTGTCTGCTATCTGCTTCCCAAATCCTATGCTCCTGAAGCAGTGGACATTTCCAGTTTCTTGAAGACCTTTAAACTTTTCACCTGCTGGGTTTTCTGCCAAAAATGTCTCCTTACCACTTCATCCCTCTGTTATTCCTTCATGATTTGTTACTTGTCACTCTAAGGCCCAGCTCAATAGCTCTGTTGAGGTCTCTTGACAGTCTCAATAACCATTTTATTTTCAACTTCTACCAGTTAAATTTCTTCTATGGAATGAACTTTGCATATAAAAATAACTGCTGATGTTTATTAAACATCTTTTTGTGCCAGGTAATTAGTACTTATTGTAGTATAGACAACCCTATAAGATAATTAAAGTAATGTCCACTTTACCTGAAAAGAAAGACACAGATTAAGAAACTCTTCTGCCTTTGGAATGCCACCATCTATCTAGCTGCCCTTGCCAGAGAACCCAGGAGATATTCTAATACCTCTCCCTCCCTATATCCAGATACTTGCAAGTTTCAGTAAGTCAGCTCCCTACCAATCCTAAAAGCTGTCCACTCATCCAGCCACTAATTTAGCTGGGGCCACTGGCATCTCTCAGCAGTGTTCCTGGCTGTGGCCTCTTAGCAAACCTTCCATGCTCTGTGTTGCACTGAGTAGAGCATGGTCATCTCTGAGGATCTGAGAGTACCCGTCACCCGCTTAAAATCCCCAAGTGGTTTTGCATAATTCATAGAAAAAGACAAATCCAAGACTCTTAACATAGCTTAATGAAGCTTTAAGAATGTGCTACTGTCTTCTTTTCTACACATATTTCATATTAATCAGGACCTCAAAGTCTACACTGGAAGCCCCATGAAGCACGCGAGAATTTCTCAGCTTACAAAACATTCTTTTGCCTCTCAACCTTTGTATGTATTTCTTTTCCTCTTCTTGACATTTTCCTCCTCTCCTCATCTTTCTCATCCTGAGCTTCCTAAACAGGCTAATGATGGTGCTCTTCATCTGTGACCCCAACATCTGAGCTTCCTCTGCTCTCCTGTGGGATTTTGGGGCACAGTTGTGTCATACTTGCTGTTGTATCTGTCTCTAATGTGGCGCTTACCACAGAACTGACATGGGATATTCATCTGTTGGCTGAATTAAGGAGTGAATAAATGGATGGACGAGAGCCTTTGTCCTGTAGGTAAAATAAGTTGACTTTTAGTCCCCAAAGGCACCACACCTGCTCAAATTGCAAGGCCTTTTCATTTTGCTCAATTTTATTTTCTCTTTCACCCATGATTAATGCCTCCTAATCCTTCACATTTCAGACTAGTCATCCTTTCATATGGAAGGCTTCTCACAGATGTAGCCCACATCTAGCCTCTCTACAATGCTACCGTCATAACACCTGTGAGAACCCTACCGCTCCCACCACAAGACGGCTCCACATTTACGTCTGAGTGTTCACTTAGCAACCGTATCCTCCAGTAGACAGCAGGATCCTGACAGAGTCTGGTTTCATTCACTATTGGATCCTAGTACTTAATTATGGCGCCTGGCACACAAAATAAATTTGCTAGATGGATGCATGGATTAAAAACTCTGTGTCTCATTAGTAATTTTTGGTTTGTCAGCACACAGTAGGAATCAGCAGATAATGGCCATTTGTTAAATGGAAGACTGGAACTGATTTTCTTTCTTCTGTTTGTAAGCAGTTAACTAATATGCTTATGGTAAGTAAATCATTCCTACAAATTTAGCAACACTTGCATATACATTTATAGCTTCCCTTGAAATAAATGTCATCAAAAGAATCCCATCTGCCCAGCTCCTGGACTCCATCTCCCTAAGCCAATAAGGAGCCGCAAAGTCCATCACCACACAGGAAAGCACAATAGCTCTAATTCATAGATTCTACAATGTGCACATAATTGAAAAACATCGAAGTCTGTCATGTCACAGGTTAGTCAGTGCTTCTTCAATAAGTAATTATTAAATGGCAAAACAAACAGTCCTGAGGTGTCATTACTGTTTGACACTTTTTGGGGGCTAAATGATATTGAGTAGGTAGTGTCCTGGCTCAGCTTTCTCATACTCTGGGGCTGAGCAAAAGGGGATGAGCTTAAACTAAAGCAGAGGGACATTAGAGGGAGTTTATTATAAGATTGTGGAGTTGCATAACCTTTGGTATGTCTACAAGAAGTACTATGTATGTACACATACATACATAAAGGAGAGGGTAGGCCAGGACGTTATAAGTCCTATTTTCCCCATCATCACATCAGCTGCCATTTGCAAGGTGCTTAGCAAGTGCCAGGCATTGTGCTCATTTCTTTATGTATACATGATTGTTAGCTCTCACAACCACCACAAAGGAGATATATTTTGAGTTATCACTGAGGCGATCCAAACTCAGAGATGTTAGCTATCATAGACCAAGAAGAATAGAGCAGATCTGGGATTCAAACCCAGATTTAGTTGACTCAATTCCATAATTATTTCCCTCACATTTTCTGATGGAAATTGGTTCTGGGCCTTTTACCCAGTAAGTACATACTAAGTATTTGTCAAAAAAAGTAGTCAAACAGCTATAATTCTCATAATTCTTCAGTGAGAACAACTAAATAGTCACCAGAGTGATTTTTCCTCTCAAAAATTTTGTTCAGTTTGAAATGTCTTATGATAGCAAGCACTTGTAAAACTGTAAAGAAATTCTTGGACTTCTTGCTGTTTAAAATTTTTAAGGCCATTTCTTTGTTTTATGGTGATTCACTTCTCTATTACTCAGAACATTATACACCTACACATTGAATAAAATAGTCCATGATTTAAAGGCATTAGAGGGGGTTGTTAATACCTGAAAGCAGAGTAAAGTCTTTGATATAATTTGGGGAACGGTGGAGGCTCAGACTGTCAAAGAAGATGGCTTTTCTACTTTGAAACAAAAGTTCCAGGATGGGGAAGCAGACTAAGAAATACTGACTTAGCCTAGTAAGAAGGTATTGGTCCTCTGTAATTTTGGACAAACAGAGAAAGAAAATCAAGCTCAATGGTCAACTGAGTACATTTATTGTCTCTTGCCCTCCCCAAGAGCTCTTAAAAATGGCAGTAAAGGAGAGCAAAGCAGATATAACCTCACAACCATGAAGATAATATAAGGGGGGTCATTAAGTGGACTCTGGATTTTGTGTGTTTCTGGGAGAAGAAAAACAGATGGAAGGATGATGACAGATGAAAGGATCTGCCAGTGAGAGCATCTGGATACCTTGCTGAAACCTGGAGGTGTTTAGGACTTAGAAATGCCAAAGACAATGCATGATGAGGGCTGAAAAATGAAGAGGGTGCTAAAATGAAATCCATAGAGGGACAAATCAATACATCGGCCCTCTGTCCTCAGTGTTCAATTCTTCTACCCACCCTCCTCTTGGAGGGTGCAAACGAAGGTTCTTCCTTTTGAAAAAAACATGAATATGGAGTGGAAGGGACTCAGGTGATGAAAATGGTTGTTGAGTGTTCACAGTGAAGTGCTCTGCGTTTTGGTATTTAGTTTCCTGAATGTAAGATCGCTTCCATGCCTGCTCACCCTTTAATGAAACTAGTCAATTGATAACTCATTCATGTTCATTCAATTGGCTTCATTCTCACATATGACTGGACAACGTGAGATCATCCAGTCAACTGAGCCAATCTTACCATGTGAAGAAAAAAAAAAGAGAAAGATAAATAAACATAACAGGTACTAGAAGAAACAAATACTTTTAGGAGCATAAACACATAAATCCTAATTAGTACATGCAAATATATTTTAAAAGAGACTAAATCTACAAGTCAGAAACATAATGCTATAAAAAAAAGTCAATTATAAGAAAAACTCATGGAATTTGAAAATGTGGCAAATTTATCTTTTAAATCTTTAGAAGATTAAACTGTACAGTCAAGAACATCTCTTTAAAAAAGAAGAACAAGAAGATGCAGAGAGAAAATGCCAGAGATAAGAAAATTAAGGAAATATTCTGAGAAGCCCAGCATTGAGAGAGAGAGAAAGGAAAGAAATTATTAAAGAAATCCTTAAAGAGAATATTCTGCTCCTGAAGAATGTGAGTCTTCAAAACTTAAAGGACTCCATTGACTATCTGTATTATTTTTAAAAGACCCACAACTACATTGTGCATTTTCATAACACTGAGGATGAAAAAATATTCTAAGAGTTTCCTGGAAGAAAATGGAGACCATTTTTATGGCATAACAATGAGATTGTCTCTGGAGTTTTCTCTTTAGCAAGATTGGTCCCTAAAAAACAATGAAGCAACAACTTCAAAGGTCCAAGAGAAAATTATTTTCAAAGAATTCTATACCCAGCCTAACAATTACCTGACTGAATGGCTGGAGAACCTGAAATTGATGGAACTGTGCCCTTCCTTTGTTAGATGCTTTACTGGAAATACCAGCACTCTTTTAGGGCAGTATTATTTCCACCATTCACAGATAAGATGTGCTGGTAGGTCAACCCAAAGAATAAGGGTTAGAAGTTAGTGTCAGATTAGAAGATGCACCTGAACAAACATGCTATTTTTCATCCAGGATCTATCCTGGGTCTTTGAGCACACAAGACTCACAGGGTGAAGGAGCTGCAGTGAGGAGCAGGGAGAGTCATTCATCACTGGGATTATGGGTCAGGGAGAGACGGATACCATTTGTAAAGGAGCCTTATGTCATTGTTGCCACCTTGGTTAGTTTCGAAAGTTAATGTTCCAGCTGACAACACAAGTAAATATAGTTGAAGTGATTTCACGATTGAGATACCCTCTATTTTGAAGTAAAATACAAATAAGGAGCTTCCATTGCACAGTGCTGGCTAATGGGTGCTGACTTAAAACATCAGCTCAAATAAATGAAAACAGAAGTACAGACTCCCCTACATTCCCAGTGCTCTTTCTATTTTAATCTAGCTCCTGATTCCTACTTCTATACGCATGAAACAAATTACATCATCCTTGGGGAACTGGTTCGAGGACTTCCCCTCCTCATCATGAGCACCCAAATCTATGGATGCTCAAATATCTTATGTAAAATGACATAATATTTTCATGTAACCTAAACACATTCTCCCATATACTTAAATTTCTCTAGATTACCTATAACAAAGAATTTATGTAGCAATGTAAATGCTACATAAATAGTTATACTGTATTATTTAGGGAATGACAAGAAAAAGTCTGTACATGTTTGGTGCAGAATCAATTTTTTTCTGAGTATTTTCCATGTGCAGTTGGTTGAGTCTATGGCTATGAAACCCACAGGTATGGCAGGCCAACTGTGCTCATTATATTTGAGGATCTAGGGGCTATGTCAATGATACAAATCCCCTGCCCCCAGAAGTTTGCAGTCTGTGAAGATAATGGACAAAATTTGCTGAAAGAGAAGATTACTTGGCTACTTTCTAGGATAAAGTAGCCAGGAGAGGGCTCTCCAAGGAGGTAAAACTTCAGCTGATTCAAGGCATCCAGAGGTGTAAAGGGTTGGTGTGATAGGTGGGCACTGCAAAGAAACAGAATGGCAGGACAAATGCCCCAGGATGTGGGAAAGCTTAGAGGGTTCAGGGAGTGAAATACTGTGTCAAAGTAGGGGAAGAAAGATTGACTCAGAATGATACTGGAAAGGTAATTAGACCCACAACACATTGTCCCATAGGCTGCTGTAAGAAATTAGGACAAAGCACAATGTGATTGAGAAAACAATCTCCTAAGGGCAAAATAGTTTCTGCTGGGTATTGGCGGGGGAGAGGAGGGGGCGGAGTGGGTGGTAAGGGAGGGGGTGGGGGCAGGGGGGAGAAATGAGCCAAGCCTTGTATGCACATATGAATAATAAAAGAAAAATGAAAAAAACAAAAACAAAAAAAAAAATCTCCGACAAACTTACACACAGTGGGGATGTGAATTTGTGTATGGGCCTGTGTTTCATCTACTAAAAGTCTTCACAACATGCATGTTCCACAGGTATCTCAGATCAAGAGTCAGGTGCCATCTTCCCTGCCTTTAAAAGGCTCCATTTCTTTCTATTCCTCCATTGTTCTTTCAAATATTTATTGAGATTACACTCTGTCAAATATTTCTTGAAGCTAGGCATGGGTGGATTACATGTCTGTAATCCTACCTACTTGCAAGGCTTTTATCAGGAGGATTGTGGTTCGAGGCCAACCAGGGCAAATAAGTTTGTGAGGCCTATCTCAGCCAATAGCTGGGCACAGTAGTGTCTACCTGTCATCTCAAGCTACGTGGGAGGCTGAGATAGGGAGGATAGCAGTTCCAGGCTAGCTTATAAAAGAAAGTTTTCAAAACCCCCTCCTCCCATCTCAATGGAAAAAAGCTGGACATGGTATATGCACCTGTCATCCTGGTGACAGAGGGTAGCTTCAAATTGTAGGAGCACAGTCCGGGCTGGCCTGGGTAAAAAGTGAGATCCTATCTCCAAAATAACTAGAGCAAAAAGGGATGGAAGTGTGGCTCAAACAGTAGAGTGCCTGCCTTGTAAGTACAAAGCCCTGAGTTCGAACTCCAGTACCACCAAAACAAGTAACAACAAACTAAAACAACTTCCTGAGTCCCCTATTAGTGGCAAAATATCATTGTCTTAGAATTTTTGATTTCCTCACTCCCGCATCCATCCAGCAACTAAACTCTATGACCTGTACTGCAAAATGCATCTCCAATTTCTCCTAGTTCAAGCTTTATTTCTGCTCATCTGATATTAGTAACCCTAGCAATAATATCACTGCTGCTAATAATATCTACTATAATTACTTCCAATACAAACAATGCTCACTATGGCTCAGGCTTTGTTTTATGCAGTTTACATAAATGAACACGTCTAATTGTCATGAAAATCCTAAAGTCTGGTTCCAGATATATATTGATGCACTACTTTCTTACAGGGTCCTCGCTGGCTGCCTTCTTTATCCTCTTCACAATTCATCCTACTCGTTTTATTTACAGACTAATTGTCCCCACAAAAAAGCTCTAATCCAATGAGTAGATAGCTTATCCAGGGGTTCTTATTTTTCCAAACAGCATCCTGTTTTGTTACACTGGAATTAAATATATTTATAATTTTCCTAACACAGACATTCTTAAATTGTAGTCTTGGGACATGTGTACCTTACCTCGTGTCTATTAGATGACACTATTCTATATCATGACTTTGGTGGTGGTTATGACACTGAATTCTTTTGTCAAAACATATTGAGTCGTACATCTGAAAACAGAAAATTTTATGAATTGCCAGTCACATCTTGCTATGGGTTAAATGTGTCACCTAAAAAGCATATA
The DNA here is from genome assembly GCF_047511655.1 of Castor canadensis. Lineage (NCBI taxonomy): Eukaryota > Metazoa > Chordata > Mammalia > Rodentia > Castoridae > Castor > Castor canadensis. The sequence continues at coordinate 72,552,614 of NC_133391.1, read as the reverse complement.
CTGGAAACCAAATCTCCAAGGCAACAGTGTTGGGAGGTGGGTCCTAATGGTGGGTGTTTAGGTAGTAAGGGCGACACCTCATGAATCTAAACGGGGTTTGAGGATTTGAGTTCAGTCTGTTTCCTCGGTGATGCCTTCCCCTGTGTTAGGATGTAGGAGAAGGCTCTCGCTAGCTGCAGCACCATGACCTTGGATTTAAGGCACCCTACCCTTGGAGCTCCTAGTGTGCAGAACTGTAATTAATCTCTCTTCTTTATACATTACCCAGTCTGTGCTATCTGTCAGCAGTATAAAACTAACTGACACACCTCATAAAGCAGGTCCTATCGAAGAAGAGCCATCAGGCAAGATGAACTATACCTGTAGCAAAGGGGAGATCGGATACATCCAAAGGGGTGCTGCAGGGAGAGAAGCACAAGAGGAACACCAGGAGAGAGACTTGTGAGCTGATTCCTGTGAGGACGAAGGATGGCATGGAATGCTATCCTGGTAGTGAAGAGGGAAGGCAAAAGAAAGTCTTATGTGTATGACATCGAATGTTTAGATCCTAAATTATCAGTTTAAACCTGAAGATGATTACATTACCATGAATTGGGAAGACTACATTTTCTGCCATGAACAAGTTATACTTGAAAAATTAAACTGCATTTTTGCACAGGTGAGTTGTGGACTATTGCACTGTGTATTTTAAGTCATCTACATGTTCTTTTCTGAAGCTCAGCTCAAGCAGCACTTTCTCCCAGAGCCTCTCCAGGATACTGTGTAAAATGAAAGTTTCCCATATGAGTGTTCTCAAGGTTTGCCTTACATTTCTATTAGAGAAATTTTCACATACCCAGAAATCAAAAGCATTTGTGGAATTAATGTCCTCACAGAAGGGTCACAAGACAACATTTCTGCATGGACTGGGCTTTACAAAGCTGGAGAGGAGCTAAGTACAGGTGCCCCTGGACAGAGGGTGGCTCTAGCATGCGAAGCACCAGGCTTCACACCTGCCGAGTCCTCTTATCTGGGAGAACCCTTTTTCTCCCTTGCCCTTGCTACATGGTATTCATTTGTCAAGGCCTAGCTCACTTCTTGCTCCTCCCAAACTGCTTCCTTTTTGTACTCCTTTGAAACCTGTCCTACAGTATTACTCAGTCATTGTGAGTTCTTCACTGTTGTGTCCTGTATGTTTAGCTGGTCTCCCCAACTAATTGTGAGGTTCTTGGGGGCATGCATTTCACTTTCATATTATGCAGTGATTAGCTAAATGTTTACACTGGTTGGTGAAGTGTTGGCAAAGAAAAAAAAAACCCTACATTTTTCTCCTCGTTAATAGAGAGAAAACCTAGTGAGCAGAAACAACAACAGGTACCATTTTATGAACATTCCCAAAGCCAAGTTCTAAAATCAAACAAAAACCATGGATCTTAAAGTGATCTAAGGTTACCCCAGGGCACCACAGCAAACCCAGGGTTGCTGTAAGAGATTGAAATTTTTGAGGAAAATACGTTCATTAGCTACTGATAGCTTCAGGTTGATCACAGTTTTAACCGTAGACCATCTATGTGTCATATCTTTGCAAAGGTTGCTTTTTAGCAACTGGTGTGATGAAAACCACGTGTAATGAGAAAAATCTCCAAGAAGAAATCTCATTCTAAGATACAATCTGAGTTCAAGTTCAAGAAATAGTGCAGTGCTCAACATACATATCCCATGAGTAAGTAATTATGGTTACTTAATAAATTAAATCATTCTTTTTTCCCCTAAATATATATCTATTTTTGATAAGTTTACTGGACTGTTTGGATGTAAATATGAATTGTTATTTGGCCCTAATTACTTACTAAAAGAATTTTCGGATAGTTCTTTTGGCATAGGGCCATTGTGAAACAGTCACGGAGACTAAGGGCTCTGTGAACGGAGAATTTAGAAATCTCCATCTTCTATGGTTCGTGTCTTATTCTCATGTTGTAATTAATGCTGATAATCTAGAGAGCAGAGGATCTCGCTCAGGGGCAGATCCAGGATCCAATTCCAAGTTGCCCTCCATATAAAGTCCATGCTTTTAACCTCCTTGGTTTACTTAAGCGCCTTCAGAGCAACTCCTGGAGGCAGTCTCCAAAGAGAAAGCAGCTGGTCCATGGAGAAGTAAAAGGGGGAGATTGCCCTTGGGGTTAAAAGAGAGCAGCGAGGCCTCAGGAAGAAGCAGGGTGAGTGACCTTGGCTGTTTCTGACCACTAACTAGTCCCACAATGGAAATTTACACCGAGGGATTAAGTGACTTACTCAAGGTCCCATGAGGAGCTTATCCATTTTCCTAGACCATGGCATTCCCCCACATTGAACCCAGAGAAAGGGAGAGGGGCTCTTAGCTGTAAGTAGAGAAGTTCTTGAATTCCATTCACTTGCTTATGGAGTGTTCCTGGATTTTTATTTCAACCTCAATACACTTCAAGGAATGACAATGTGACCCTTTTCTTGTCCTGATGATCTGGGAGCATTTTCCTCCCCATTATACACATATTACTATCCTCTTAAGGGGTCACCAAAGCCCTTCATTTCACAATCTGATTTATTTGCATCCACAATCTCCCTGTTAGCTAGGCAATCTGCATAATAACCTGGCATGAAATATTTTTAACTAGGCTTTCCAAAATACAGAAGGAAGTTTCCATAATGATGGAAGGCATTAACTATCTTAAACAGGAACCCATTTGCAGATTAAATTTGCCAAGAGGTCAGCTTGCAGCTGCCACTGTGTTGCAAACTCCACGTGTCACAGACCGTGACATATCTTGAGAAGAGTCAGGGTCTTTTCCAGTCCGCTGATTCTCTGTTTCAATTAGAATAGATTTAAGAGTCCCCAAGCTCTAGTTTCTAGGTGGCCTTGCACAATATTATTAATAATTCAGTCATACCTGTGCTGATAACAGCTTACATTTCTCCTACCCTACAAAAAAAAAAAACCCTGAACAGATTAAAGATGACCCTGTGGCTAATTTCTTTAGCGGTTTCATATCTGATTGACATCCACTTATCTAATTGCTGCTAGAAGATTTAATTTAATTTCATTTTGTTGATTTAAAATTAATGGGAAAAACCTGTTTACATTTTAAATATTTGACTCATCTCCTGAATATGTTAAGATATTCCATTCCATGTGATGAATCTTATAATTTATCAGTTTTCATTCTCTGAATTTATTTCAGCTTAGTCTCACTATTTACAATTTGAAATCTAATAAGAAGTTTAATCTTTCATTGCAAATAATTTCATTTTTATGGAAGCCTAGTAATGAGGAGGGCAATGGGTATTCATTTGGAATTTCAGAAACTCTTAAGAGAGAGAAAAAATTTAAAGAACTATACACCATGGGTTTAAAAGCTAGTTTAATCATTCATGGAACTGTGATGCCAACATAAGTTATTTCACCCAAATCCGAGGCAAGGGTGAGACAGTTTTTGAATACAAAATTCAGGGAGGAGTTCACTCTCAGGCTTGTGCAAGTGGAGCCAGCACTTTCATGACACTGGTGTGAGTACCTCTTTCCTTATACGTTGTGCTGTAGACGTGCAGCTTGCTTCACTCTAGTCCTGGCCTGATCCTAAGCACCAGCTGTTTCATCTGCAAAAGCAACTTTCTTAATTGTGGCGCAGTGAGGATGAAATGAAACTATGCCTGCTACAAAGTAGCACTCTGAAAATGCTCCATGATGTTACTATTAATATTACATTACATTACACAATTTGATCACTTTGCCCCCAGCCTTCCAGTAATGTCGTAGGTGCTTTTGTTGTTTCTTCAGAATTCAGCATAAAACCATTAACATGTCCCCAAAGCCCAGCATGGTTTGTCCCGTGTACCTCTCAATTAGTATCTCCTAATACTGTTTCTAAAAAAATCTCCATACTTTGATCACACTGTTCTGTGGGTTTCTTTTATTTTGGTGGTATTAGGGTTTAAACTGAGGGCCTCGAGCTTGATCTATCACTTGAGCTATGATTTCTAAACTTTTTTGCTTTAGTATTTTTCAGATAGGCTCTGGAGCTTTTTGCCCAGGCTGGCCTCAGACCTCAATCTTCCTACTTCTAGCTCCTGGCCTAGTCTTTGACTGCTAGTCTCCAACCACAATCCTCACACTTCTGTTCCCACATAGCTAGGATTACAGCTGTGAACCACCACATCTGGCTTGTTCTTTGGGATATGGTCTTGCTAAATTCTTTTCACCCAGGCTGGCATTGAACCTCAGTCTTTCTAGCTCTACCTCCCAAGTAGTTGAGATTATAGCTGTGAGCCACCTCGCCTGTCTTCTGTTGCCTTCTTGATTGCACTATGATTTGCTTAGGCTATTCTCAGTCTAAAAGCTTTTCCATCCCTTTTTGCATAGTTAACTCTGGTCCGTGCTCCTATCACATTTCAAACATCATTTCCTTAGGGCCTAGATCAAATCTGTCTGTTAAACACTTTCTCGACTTTTAAAATGAATCACAGTCGATACTTAGGGATTTATTTGACTGATTATTTGACTGTTTAAGTTTCAAGAGATCAGGGACCCCTTCTGCTTTGATTGGCAATTTATCATCCCCACAGTGGCATGTGATCAGTAGGTTTGCAACAAGGAATTGTTTAATGCATGCTATAAAAACAATTGCCTTTGCTAAGCCACCTTTGATAGGGCTATCCTTGCTGATGACAAAGCATTCATTCCTTCACATGGGGCACCATTTCCTTTTGTATTGACAGCCTGTATTGCTTGTCTTTCCTCATTGTGAGCCCAAACACCTCTTCCCTCCATGTGGCCCCACTTAAGCCCTATTACCTGCCTTGTGCAACCACCTGCTTTTCATGTTTATTTGTTCACCAATATTTGTTGAGGGCCTACAATGGATAGCACATAAAGCTTGGTTGGGTTTATACAATGAATAATGTTATACACCCTACACTCAGGGCTCTTTAAGCATACTTGGTGGGGGGGGTCACACACACAGCCCTGATTTACCGAAGTGTATCCCTTAGATACCCTAAGAGAGTAAGCCTATCATTTGAGGAATCAGTGGCCGCTTTCTCAGTGAGGGCCCTTCTGAGTTAGCATGAAGAATGAGAAGGAGTTACACACATGAAGAGTGTAGCTGGGGGGGCGGAGAGAATGAGTATTCTGAAAGGACACAGGAAGAATGCTGAGGATTCTGCATATCTGCAGAGCTGACATATGCCATGGTCTCTTTTGTTCTTTCGACTGTTCATTTGTTCATTTATTTATTCATAACAAACAGTAAGTCCCTCCAATGTGCCAAGTATGACTTAGGTGTGGAAATATTGTAGGAGCTTATAAAAAAATAAGAAAAAGTAAAGTTCAGTCAAGTATACTAAAAAGAAGAAGCATTATTGTAGTGAAAAAGAAAGGTCTCATGCTCTTTTGGGGATTATACACTGATATGTTCAAATTCTGTCCATATCCATGAAATCCTCACCTAACATACAGGAAATGTTGCTAAAAATATATTGCCTGTTCAGCCTTGTAGGCTAATGCTTCATTTCAGGCCATTCTTAGGCTGCAGACATCCTGTGCAGACCCTGTCTAATCACGAAGGAGAAATGTTCTGAAGGCCAGACTGAGTTTATACTTTGCTGAAAGAGTCTACTTGCTGTGATTTCAGAAGCATAGAGAAAGTCATTGGATAAAACAATGCTAAATAAATGTTTGTTCTTGTTATTGTTACTGTATTACTTGGGATGGTAGGAGAACGCAGAGAGGAAGACTTGGTGCTTAGGAAGAGGTAGTCTTCACATACAATTGACCTCTGCCGAGAGGCAGGAAGGGATCCTGAGGGCTTATTCTCTCTCATTAGTGTGACTGACAACTGTTACCCAAACTTTCAAATTAGCCTGACACCCAAGTCAGAAACATTCAAGGAAGTTCTCTGCTTAGTAAAAATAGAAAGAAATAGGGGCCACTATATAATCTTTTTTCATTCTATTCCTCTTTACTTTTTGATTTCTTTGTCTCCAAATATGTCACATGGAAATAGTTTCCTCAGTCTCCTAGTCTCCCTAGCATGCAGGACCCCAGGGGGCATGTTACTTGACTTTTATGTTCTTATCTATTTTAAAAAGGTGAAATTGAATTGGAACATGGAAAATTTGAGGAACTTGATTTTACTCGCAAATAAATACAATGAATGTACTTTAGTTAACACTCAGTAACTCAAGTTCAAGAACTAACAGCTAAACTCTTGAAATCCTTTAATGAATTGAATTGTAAGGAGAGATTTAAGGATGATGGGATGTCTGCTCCCCGTTTAACTTCTGAGTTCTACTGAAATGTAAGTTACTTAGTGCTTTCTATTCTATTTGTATATTTTGTTGGTGGGATTTTTAGTCCAGGCAAACCTAATTCCAAATATATAAGGTTATAAAGAGTCAGAGAAAATGACATTGTGAAGAGCAGGTGGGTTTGGGAGACAATATTAACTATGTATATATGAAATCACAACAAGGATAAATATTTAATTTCCAATGTTTGAAAGAGAAAAGAGGGTTTCTTTGAAAGTGGACTTTAATGCATATTTAAATTAATTATAATTCATGATATTCCTTGCACAAATCATTATTTCAGAAAATGATGCAATGATTTAAAACCAATATTGACATTTTGAATGTTAACAATACTTTTGAAGATCTATTGCAATATATTTTCTCTTCTCTGAAGAGGGACTTCCATCATGGGCAAGATGAAATGCAAAATAGAAGCCACCAGGTTTCTGTTTGTCATGGTTTATAACTTGGGTTCACAGCAGCACATCCATTGGGTTCTTTGTGATACAGTGATTGGGGTGGTGGCAGTTGATACAACTGTTCCCTTAGACCTGGTACTTCATTACAACCTTTGTAAACTCATACCAAACATTAAAGATTTTTCTGTTTTCCTGGACACCATTTCCCATCTATGCTTATATTCTACTTTAGTATATGTCTACAACCATCCCCAAGTTTCATCTCTTGGCACCATCAGCTAAAAAAGTACAATCTTGGATCTTATCTGTCATTCAAATGACTGATTGAAGTTCTTCATACACATATATGAAAACAGGATAATAAAATAAAATTTTATACAATAAAATTTATAATAATTTTTAATGGATTTAATAAAATCCATTAACATTATTTTAAAGGGGAAGCAATGATAAGGGGTGATCTAACAAATATACAATATAAACCTATTTGGAATTGTCACAACAAATCTCTCCAGTACTACAAGAATATCCTAAAAATTGTTTTAAAAAATGGAGAAAGGGAGTGAGAAAGCATAATAGATGGGTGAATTTGATCAAAGTACATTATGTGTGTGTATGGAAGCACCATAATGAAACCTCTATAATTAATGTATACTCATTTAAAAATATGAGGCTTAAAAAACAACGATTACAGAAGCTGCCATTGATCAATTTGGCTATAATTGAAGGAAAAAACAAGTAGATTGAGGACACTGGCAAAGAATAATGGTAACGTGCCAATGAATAAATAAAGGAATGGATTTTATGAACAAAGATGTTTTCTTTGGCTAAATGATGATGCAAAAACAGATTCGATAGCCCAAATAGGAGTGCCAAAGAGACCACATACGAGTAGGCACATCTTATTGGTGTAATTTTGGGCCTGGGCACATTTTTATGAGTCCTGCTTTAGCTCAGAAGTATCTTCCTCACTGGACCACCATTCTCAGCATTAGAATCAACAGTAGCTTCCACAAAAGCCATTTTTATAAAGGTATTCCAAGTTAAAACACACAAAATTTTACAGAGCTGAAACCTGGGATGTCATTTCTCCCTTCTGTTTTACTCTCCATGTCAATTTTAACAGCCAATCCTGTGGTGCTATTCAGCTCTCAAACACTCTTGCCTCTCTTTACTACCACCAGTTCTAGTTCCAGCCACGGTCGTTTTTCATCTGGGTTGCCACAGCATGCTCAGTGGTTTTCTTCCTTCTGCTTTTGCCTCTTAAAAAAATCTACACACCATCAAGTATCCAGAGAAAAACATTTCAGAAAATGTGAATCAGAATGTGCTGTGCTTCTATAAAAAAATCCTCCAATGTCTTCCCATTGTACTCAGAATTAAATCAAAATTGCTCACTCTGGCATTTAACTAAAAACATTCTTCCCCCAATCTTTTGCATGCTAGCTCTTTCTCATTCATATATCACCTTTCCCCTACCTGATCAATCTAAAGCCATCCTGTACACATGTGTATGTGTACATGTCTGTACACACACATGAAGACACACAAAATACATATCCCTCCTTCAATTACTATTTCTTCATAGCAATCACCACTATGTAAAAGTTCAGCCACCTAAGCAGTAATTCTCCATCATGAATGTACTGTTCTTTTACTCTGAGTTTAGTTGTCACTGTCAAGTGCAAAAAGAGAAGGAATATGCTCCAAGAACTACATTTCCTTAATGACTGACTTGTGTATTTACTGGCCTTTGTTCCTTTGCAGATCACCATTCAACTCGGTTCATATGTTATTCTATCTTTTGAGTTACTATAAAGAAAATAAACTTTTATTAGCTCCTTCTCCTCTGACTAAGTTCTTATACCTGTCTTTTTTGATAATATATAAAAATGATTTAAAAAATCCAAACCAAAAGACACCTTTTTCTTCTCATCCTTTTTTGCAATGAAACCTTTTTTGTGGGATGCTAGGAATCAAACTCAGGGCCTTGCATATGCTAGGCAACTGCTCTACCACTGACCTACATCCCCAGCTGCAATGAAACTCTTTTAAGAAAACTTAATGCTTCACTACTCTCAATGCTTTTTATCCTTCCAGAGATGGTCAAGTTCTGTTTTTAGAAACTGGATTTGTGACACACATGACTTTCACTTTAGAGGCCAGCTTTTGTTCACCATTAAACTGAGTTTCTTAATGTTGGTACATTACTCTAGCACTACAAATGGCAATGACTGAAATAGTTTATACAGAATCCACCTCTGGTTGGTAGCTAAATATTTATTATCAAACACAAAGTTATCAACAACAAAAAGATGCAAGAGGTTAATATTTTAGGAAGGAACTTGAGTTATTGAAGTTCTTTCCAACCTAGAAGTATAAAAAGAAAGTTCTAACCCGATGTCACATCAGTTTTTGTTTTTGACTACCTAGAAGATGTTCTGTCTCTTTGAAGCTGTAGTCGGTTTCATCATATATTTGATCAAATGGTTTCAACTATGCAAGCTATGCATACTTGGCAGAGAGCGACAGAAAGAAATAAAGCAAGTGATTTCCTTTAATTCTTCTTTATCTACCTTCATTACTAGTGCATGCCCATAGTCAAACTCAGTAAATCTGGTATATGATTTGTGTTCAAGTTTTATGGAATCAGTGAGTGAATGTATGCAGCTAACATGACAGAGCTAGTACCCAAAGCAGGCTATCTTGAGTATGAGTCCTTGTCCCATGGCTAAACTATATAGACTTTTCCCATGTGTCTCAGTAATTGTGGTGGTATGCTCTGATGCCACTTTTTAATCTTTGCTGTGTATTCTCTTGGACTCTATTTTTGTATTTTTCTCACCTATAGTTTTTCTCAGTAAGTACCTGCCTAGGAAAGAACATTCCTTATTCACTGTATATTATTCTCAGAGTCAAAAAAAAAAAAAAAAAAGAAGGAAAGAAGGCATATGCTTATTAGTGTCTAGCAATTATTGTTAAGAAACTCACTTTATAGATAAGGATCTTCATTTATCATTCAGAGATATGCCCAAGGACACACACAATTAATGGTAGGATTGATTCCAGAATCTAGGCAACTTGCTCCCTTTGCATTCTTTTATAAACAAAATAGGTTACAAATTCATGATTGGTCACCTGGCTCCCAGTCAATATTCTAATACAACAATGGCTGCCTAAGTCAACTACTTCAATTCTTTAGCACAAGCATATTTCACAATCTAAATGCAGCAAAACTGAGGTGAAGGAAAGTGAACAGTCTAATGACCTGAGGAAAGAAAAGTTTTGCTTTCCTTTACCTTTACATTTGCTACCTAAGGACACATAGTATTTAACAGTAAAGTGCCAAGCAATTTTACACAGATGCATACATGTCATTTTGCAATATGCCTTTGCTTTTCACAAATATTGTCTTTTTGTGCACTAGAATCTTCCCATCTACCTCCCTTGTTGCCCCCACCTCACCTCCATCACTGGCTTTTATTGAAAACATATAACCTGGTCCACCTGCATTTTTGTATGTTCAGGCTCCAGCAAAGAATCAATTATGAAAATGACAGAACTGCCAGAAAGAATTATGACTTCACTGCCTAACAAGCCTGTGAATCCATTGAGGAGGCAACAAGATAGAGGAGCAGAACAACAGGAGGAAGAATATGAATTCTTCCTTGGGTTTTGCACCCTCCTTCTGCTACTAACTGAGAAATTTTTTTAACCAGTATTTCTAGATGTACATGTTTGTTCTATAACAAATTTCCTTAAATCTCTTTCCATAGTGCAAGGCAAGACTTTTGCCTTTTATCTAAAGCTGGTAACACTAAGACTGATGAGAATGAGGATAATGATGATGGTAGCTACCAGATGAGAGGTGATTAGGTCCTAACTATGCTAAGCTTTTGTGTACATGATTTTATCCAATTCTTTTTTTTTTTTTTTTGGTGGCACTAGGGTTTGAACTTGGGGTCTCACACTTGCTAGGCAGGCGTTCTACCACGTGAGCCACTCCACAGATTTTATTCAATTCTTGAATCTTCTCTATATTGCACTCCCATTAAAATCCTCTAAGGACTTCCCATTTCCTTTAGAAGAAAGTCCAAATGTCTAACCATAGTTTATGAGACCCTCTGACACACCATTAGCTTTTGCCTCTCTCTCAACCTCATCATATGCCTCTCTGCACCTTTCTGAAATGCCCTGGTGTTATCTTACTCCAGCATTTTTGGGTCTTTCTGTGTTTTATAGTTTCTCTTAAAATTTGGGCATTTAAATATGTCCCTTGTAATCATATTTCTTCTACTCTTCACCTGGTTAACTCATACTTCCCTCTAAGATCTTAATATATTTTTCTTAGAAAGTCTGTCTTCAACCCCCACCCCCCCAAAAGCTAGGTAGGGCTCTTTCCTGTTTTTTGCTTTCAGGTATATTCTACTTCCCAACTTAATTCTGGAAGTGACTATTCTACTATGTACCTCTTCCACCAGGTTTAACCTTTGTGAAGACTGGCACCATGCTTTCTAATCCACATTCATTTCACTAGCATCTAGCTGCATGCCTGAAACACAGATAGATCCTGAATAAACGAATGGCAATCAATTACAGGCAAAATCTATGCACCAGTGTTCCCATTTTTTAGAGCATATACAGGCTAAAAGGGATTAAATAACTTGCCCAAGGATGCAGTTAGTAAATCAAGGATGCAGTTAGTAAATCGAGAAGCCAAGCTTTGAATTCAAGACTGATTCCCACTCCCATGTTCACAATCATACCAGAGCATTGCCTCCTCAAAATTCCCTGCAGTGATCACAGGAAAAATAACAAAAACTAGTACAGAATATTTGTCTTGAAGAAAAATTGAGTAGAAAAGAAGCATATAGGGAGGTATTCTTTCTCTTATGGAAATCAGACTACATGAAGGAATCCAGGTGTTTTTACATCTTTCTGCACCCTAGGTGTGATGATGCACCTCCCTGAAACACAGCGTCTGACTCTCAACTGTAGGTGGTAGTGGATGACAGGCAACCTGTAGCTTTATCTTGAATTTCTCACATTCCTAGAGAGGTTACCAAGGCAACAAAGACAGAGCCAGAGCAATAGGACACCCAGCAGAGACATCTGCCCACTTTCCCATCTTGATGTCCACTTTTCTGGGGCAGCAGCCAACTGTGTTTATACACCCTTTGAATGCTAAAAGATTCAACAGGACACATTTTGCAAAAAGCATCTCCATGGACAGCCCCAGATTCTTGCAGTGTGGTCAACTGAGAGGCCTAATGTTTAATCTGTAAACTTTGTCAGAATAGCAACTCTTCTGGTGAAAAGCTCAGTACTTCCAATTTTGTGTCTTGTCATAAGTAAAAGTATTGGCCGTTGAATTTCATATTGATTTAAACCAGTTATCCTTTGTGACCTTTGATGAGCTATTTAACATTTCAATCATGAACTTGCTCATGTATAAAGTGGATTTATCAATGCAAGGAATTACCAAAGGATTTTTGTGTGTGTGAAAAGCAAGAAAATGCATGCAAAGCGCATGATTTGTGGCACATATAAATGAAGGCAACAGTAACTATTAGGGATTATTTGGGTCTCTGAAAAGATGGATAGAAAAGATTACATTGTCTTCCTTTGAGTCTATTTGTTGGTTTAGGTTTAGTGGCAAAAGCAAACTGATGTCATGTTTGCTCCTTAAGAAACAGCAAAGTGGGCTCCAAACCCTTCCTGGCATGGACTGTCTTTGACATACATGAAAGTCTTTATCTGGCCTAATGTAGAAGGCACACAGTGGGTACTCAAGAAATGCTTTCTGAAGCTTTCAACAATGGGATAGGCACCATAGGATCTGGATGTGTGGAGGAAATTATATACTAAAAATCATTGAGTCAGTTTTTCAGGGAGGGTGGTAACAACCTGACACCTTATTGTTTTGTTCAGGAGTACTTTCCAAATAAGTTATCCCACAAGAGGTGCTGTTCTTTACTACATAATTACGCTTCTGCCAGTCTCTACCAGAAGATGGTTTTCTACCATGGCTTGTTGGTGTGTGTCGCAGGGACAGAGCCTCAGACAACAGGAGGCAGCTTCCACCAATCTGCTCTACCGTGCTGTTGTGTCTTTATCTGTCTCTTTTTCTCTCTCTCTCTGTTTTGAAGGAATGAGTGTAAACATCAATAGTATCCATCCACCTTTAAAAGCAGGTTTAAATCTTATTTGATTATATTAGAAAATTGTTCTTCAGGCACAACTTAATCCTCAGAAAGTATTTTATCTTTGACCACCAAAATCTCTTTGGAGAAAATTAAAATGGAAATTTGTAAATGATGACTTCTCTAAATTGAACCATTTCTAGTTGAATAAAGCAAATTAGTCCTTTCAGGGATAGAGTACAATGTATTGGCTCTGATCTTTGTTCTTGAATAGAAATTCCAAAGAGGGAAATCTAGAATGAGTAACCTCCAAATGCTTATTGGCAAAACTAATGTCAGTGACTCACTAATATTTGTAAATCATCTAGGTTTTGTTATTTGGAAAAACAAACCTTATAAAGTACTAATTAATAAAAATATCATGTCTTATTAATGTTCATATAGTAATTACCAAAATCACAAATCCATTTGCTAAGTAATCAGCAAACAAGACAAATGACTATGCTCAGTTAAGCAGATTACTAAATGCCTTTGGGAGTATAATCTAACAGCCCCAACTAAACCATGAATCAAATAGCTACTCCTTTTGCCACGTGGACAGGCAGCAGCAACACCACCTCCTATGTGAGGCAGGACAGAGCACAGACATCCGGCACCACACTCTCCAGAGAACACTCTCTAGCAAGCATCAATTTGACTCTTGTTTGCTTTTCTTACAAGCTCTGTACTGACACTTATGATTTGGTTTCTTAAGACACCAGAGATTAGACCCAAAAGATACCACCTAAAGTTAAACAGAGTCTCACCAGCAGGATATTGGTGAGGCTTCTTGCTCCCAATAGAGAAGAGATTTCATCCTCCTGCAAACTTCTATTTCATGTCTACTTCTCTTATGACATTAATTATCTGTACAAATTTCCTGTCTCTTTTAGACTGGCATCTTAAGAACAGAAACCCTATCTTACTGCTCTCTTAAATGCAACAACTAATAATAATTGTGATTTAGAGGCTTACATTCTTACCAATGTAAGTATGCCAATCATTTGAATGAGCGCTTTAATTTACTGAACTTTTAATCCTTTAAGTTTTGCCATTTAATTTTTACAATGGTTGCTAGAGATAGGTCCAACCTTACTTTATATATGAGGCAACTGAGGCTCAAAGAGGCCAAGTGACCAAGCTGGGATTCATTCCTAGGTATGACAGATTCGAAAGCCCATGCTCTCAAATGCTGTGCTAAACTATACCTTCCCCAGTTTCTAGGTGGTCAGGACCAAATACATAGCAGACATTGATACATGTTGGTGGAATGAATTAATAACTTAATATCAATTCATTTCTGCATTTCCTTGGGAACTAGGGTTAAATCTTTGCAGTTCCCGCTTTCCTGTATATTTCCAGACACATGATGTCAAGGGTTATTATTAGTTTTGGACATCCAAAAATGTCAATAAAAGCTCCCTTTACCTTTTTTTTTTTTAAACATAAATAAACACCACTTCAGGGCTCTACTTTTTACTTCATAATCTGTCAGGATGACATCTATAACTGGGCACAATTGACGGCTTTTCATTTATATTGGAGTTACTCATGTGTTGGACTGCAAACTAGGTGGTAGGAGGCAGCCCAGGGCCTTTAGCACTGCCTCCCAGTTCTCTTCAACATCCTAGGCTCTATAATCTGATGGGGCAGCTGGCCCAGGACCTGCTGGTTACTGACTTCACCATTGTTAATGTGTTCTATTGCTGTAATAGGCTTTTGCTAGTTTAGACCCTCTCAGCACATTGCATTCTCCCTCCATTCTGTCAAAATACCCATGGACTTGGAGGTGCTCACCCCCTCTCAACTCTAGAGCAGAACCCTGGTTAGTTTAAGTCATTCAACACATCCCACTGACCTTGCTGCAGTGACTGGTTCAAATCAGAAGACTCAGTCAAAGCCAATAAAAAACAAGAGAATGTTTCTTGAGGCTTTGGGCAAAATGCCTCTTGGTTCAGACGGTCACTAGGAAAGAGGTTCTCTTTCTTTGCTGGACATTCATGTAGACTAGGAAAGATCCAGGAAATGCTAGAAATCATTTTGGAATTACGCAGGAATCCAGCTTTCAGATTAAGAAAGTACCATAGAAGAAAATGGGAAGAAAATGCTTTTGATGACATAACTGAGCCATTCAATCAAGCTTTGTTCCAAAGCTTGGACTATTTCTGGATTTTTCAGCTACATGAATGTTGAAATTACCCTTTTTTTGAGCAAGCCAGTTTTGATCCAGTTTTCTATGACTTGAAACTAAAAGATTTTTAATATATGCAAGTGACAACTTTGATTCTTTCATGCTCATCATTGCATTCAACTTTTTTTTTTTTTTCAGATAAAGCAAGCAAGCATGACAGTGGTCTGAAGGACCAGAGATCACTAACAAGTTTATCACAAATCTTACTGGCTAAAGCCTGAGTAGAATTGGAATGCACGATTTAGGACCATGATCTCAGACTTGAGTGACCTTAACTAAGGGCCCTGACATTAGTAGGTCAAGTTCTGGTCAATTCTTACTACGGTAGTCATAAAGCCTAATTGTGAAGACATGATGAGATCACTGTGATGTTGGACCAACAAGTCATGACCATCCTCACAAAGAGACCGGCTCATCCCAACATAATTCAGACAGACCTTTCTTGGTGTTCACACACATTAAACATTTTCAAGTGAATTAACCTGTACCAGCTACTTAAAGAATAACATTCTTCTTAGAGACTCCACATGCTGTCTTTGTTTCCAGGACTACTGCCCGTGAAAACTGCAATGTTAGTGTAACAGAGGAATTATAGATTTTAATGCACAGTGATTTATAGCAAAGTGTAATTGCAGCCTGATCTGAGACTGATGTGACATCTTGATCTGATCTCTTGAATTTCTAGTTGGAAAGGGTGGGCCCTTCCCAAGGGCTAGAGATTCTGGATACAAAGATGGTAAAGCAGAAGACAACAGGCAGAGACTGGAATAGATCACAGTGAATTCCAAAAAGGGGAGTGTGAAAAAACCTAGAGATTGTGATCTCTTGCTTGTTTTTAGGGCCAGTTTCATGGTGAACAACTTGGTTGTCACATAGGGCCTTTGATCAGAAGGGCCCTTGCTTGGCTTAATGATCTGCCATCACAATCTTGGAATTTGAAATAGGTTTTTAAAAAAGAGTCCTAGGTTTTCATTTTGCTATGGGTTCAGAATTATGTAGATGATCCTGCTTTTTAGGGATTTTCATTTCTCTCCTTACTAAAATCACACAAGGTCAAAAAGAATAGAAATTCCACCAAAGATTTGTCTTAGATTTTCTATGTTGCTTATCCTTTTTGACTAACTGCCTTTCTTGTGTTTAATAAATACTTTTAGTGTAGCGATTAATTCTTCTGTTCATTTACTTTATTTTTTTCTGTTATTTTCTTGGCAGTCGCTCTAGGATTGCAATATTCATTGTGATGTATCGCAATCTTCTGATTAATTCTAATTTAATTCTGGAAAATAGAAACTCTGCTCCAATAAAATTCCACACCCTCCTCCCTCTTTTGTGTCATTATTGTTTTATACATCTGCATATGTCATAATACCAAGAGTACCATGTAGTTTTCATCTACTCTAAAAGACATAGGTCTTTTAAAGGCATTGAGGAAAATAATAAAAATATGATTATGTAATTTTTTATACTAGCTCACATATTTATCATTTGCAGTTCTTCTTGTTTCTTCTTGTGACTCTGTTACCTTACACATCTGTGCTACCTTACAGTACCTTTTTTAAAGGACTTCCTTCTTTCTATACATCTTATAAGACAAGTCTGCAGGCACCACAGTTGCTCAGTCTTTGTTTATCTGTAAGTGTCTTTATTTGGCCCTCATTTTTGAAGAATAATTTTGTTAGGCATGGAATTCTTATTGGACAGTGTTTTTTTGGTGTACTATAGATTTGTCACTCTTCTGCCTCTGATATCTATGGCTTAGATGAGAAGCCAGCTTACCTATGTGGTGAGTCACCTTTCTCTTGTTGCTTTCAAGATTCTCTCTTTGGATTTGACTTTTTGGCAGTTTGACTATGAGGTGTCAAGGTGTGAATCTATTTGATATATTACCTGGGTTTGTTTGAGCTTCTTGGCACTACATGGGGGCAGTGCTGGGGTTTGAACTCAGGGTCTCATACTTGCTAGGCAGGTGCTGTAGCACTTGAGTCATGCTTCTAGCTCTTTTTTTTTGTTTTCAATTGTTTTTCAGATACAGTTTTTTGTTTTTTCTCCAAGGTCAGCCTGGGACCATGATTTTCCTACCTGTGATCTCCTGCATAGCTGGATTTACAGGAATGAGGCACTGTGTCCAGGCCTTATAGATTTTTTTTAATACCAAATTTGGGAAGTTTTTGGCTTTTAATTTTTCCAATAATTTTTCTGTTCCTTTCTTTTCTCTCCTGTAAGACTCCCCTTACATGGCTGTTCACATTCCTGACCCTGCTCTACAGGGCTCTGTGGCTGTTTATTTTACTTCAGCCCTTTTCTCTCCATTCTTTAGATTGAGCAGTCTCTCTTTATTTATAGTTCACTGATTATTCTTCTTTCTCCAACATGCTATTGAGGTCTCTGATGAATTTTTTAATTATTGTTATGGTACTCTTGTGCTATGGAATTTCTACTTGGTATTTTTCAATAATTTCAGTGTCATAATTAAGGATGTCTATTTGTTGATCTTTTGGTATTCCATTTTAATTCTTTAAATGTGGCTTGCTTTAGTTCTTTGAAAAAAGAACTAAATCTCTACATACATATACACATAGGCTATACCAGGGCTTGAATTCAGGTCTCATGTGCTTGCTAGGCAGGCATCATATGGCTTGAGTCACACCTCCAGCCCTTTTTGCTCTGATTATTTTGGAAATAGGGTCTCACTTTTTGCACAGACTGGCCTAGACTGTGATGTTATGATTCTAGCTATAGCTAGGATGACAGGTGTACACCACCACACCTTTTTATCTATTGAGGTGGGGTCTCACAAACTTTTTTGCCTGGACTGGTCTGGTACCATGATCCTCCCAATCTCAGCCTCCTGAGTAGTTAAGATTATAGACATAGGCCATCGTGCCAGACTGAAAATATTTATAACTGCTTTGAAGCCTTTGTCTGCTAGAATCTAGCATCACTCAATTTACATTAACTGCTTTTTTTCTAGTTTGGGTTATACTTTCTTTTTATCATAATTTTTAAAAAATGGAGCCTTTTAGGTCATATATTGCAGTTACTCTGAGTTCTGATATCCTTTTCCTTGATGATAGTTGTTTTGGTATTTTCTTTGTAGTTTGACTTGCTTAAATTTGTGAAATCTTTTTCCCCTGTGGCTACTAATATTTTGGCTAGAATTTCTCACAGTATATAGTCTTGATTTTAGTTTTAAACCTGGCTTGCTAGTGGTTGTGTGTGTGTCCTGGGCCTGTATAGCTGGGTGATCAGCTCTTGATTATACATCAACTGTGCCCAAACACCTTGAACTGACCAGATTCCCATCCTTTGCAGCAGGGTCTGTTGGTGGGTAGAGAGACCCATTCAGATGCAGGCTGTTTCCAAGTCTTGCTGAGTTTTAGTTTCTGCTGGGCCCTCTTGAGCATTCTATACATATGTATTCTGACATAGCATTAACCAAAAACATGACAAGGGTTTGTGTCCTCTTCAAGTCTCTGCTGTACCTGGGCACAGCCTTAGCCAGCAACAGGCTGTCTCTGAACACAATTGCAACCTCATTTCTACTGACTCCTTTGCTGAGTGTGCAGATTACCCTTCTTCAAATTGAGTGAGTCCCTTCCACATCTGCAGAGAAGCTGCAGGTCACCATGACTAGTTCTACCATGGCACAACGTACAAGCTGAAGTGGGATAATGAGGAAAGCCCCAGGCCAGAGCATCTCAGATTCCCATTGTTTCTATGGGAAACCCAGTGGGTTTTTTGAGACAGGGTCTTGCTATGTTGTCCAGGCTGGCCTCAAACTTGCTATCCTCTTGCCTCAGCCTCTCAAGTAGCTAGAATCATAGGTGTGATGTACCTCCTATCATTTCCCACATTCTTTGCTCTTTCCAAAGCATATTGCCTTCTGTAGTACTACATGACCTATTTACTTATAATCCTGTTGTTTAATATCAGTCTCCTCCTAACCCAAAATGTAACTCAAAAAGAGTGGGCATTTTGTTTTTGTTCACTCACACAACATTTTACAGTTTCTGGAAGAGTGCCTTGCACATGATAGGCATCCAGAAGCATTTGTTGAATGAGTAAATCAGTGGTTTATGGTTCTGATATAGTTGGATGTCTGAAGATGTGAACTAGATGCAAGAACAGTTGCTGAGGAAACTTTAAGGAAAACATAGTTCAAAGAAATGTCAAGAGAATATCCATGAAAATGAAAAATTTATGGTGAAGAAGATAGAGAAGAAGAGAGAGAGAGAGAGAGAGAGAGAAAAGAAGGGAAGGGGTAAAGAAAGAGAAAGAAAGGAAGATAGAAAGAAAGGAAGGAAGGAAAGAAGAAAGAAAGAAAGAGAAGGAAAAAGAAAACTGGTGATTGGGAATTGATGGATATTATGTTGGTGGATCATGGGGTACATTATAATATTACAAGTTCTGAGAAGGTACATTATCATATTACAAGTTCTGAGAAGTCCTGAAGGCAAATCATGGGCTTAAATTTAAAAAAAATCAGCACAAGGTCAATTTTTTTTTAAAGAAAGTTTTCTATATTACAATGTACAAGGAAAATGAGGAGCAGCTGTGGGTGTGGGCGCTGGAAATAAGACTACCTGGGTTTGAATTTTGGCTTTGCCCTTTATAAAAGTTATTTCATGTCTCTGAGCCGTAGCTCCTTTATCTATAAAGTTGGGGTGGTATCTATATCACCAGACCAAATACACAGCAAGCCCTCCCACAGTGTTTTTTTTTTTTTTTCTTTTGAAACAGGGTCTCACTATGTAGCCCAGACTGGCCTTGAATCTACAATCTTCCTGCCTTTGCCTCCCCAGCATTGGTATTACAGCTATGTACCACCATGCCTGGCTCTCATAGTTTTTAAATGAGACAATTATTTGAATGTATTAGACATTAGGGATACAAAATAGAAATTGTCTTACAGGCCTTACAGGACTTATATTCTATATGTTCTATAGTCTGTCTCCTGGTAGACTAAAACCACATAAAACTAATAGATGAACATTTTCTGATTAATGACACTATTATAAAGAAAAGAAATCAGGGTGATGTGCTAGGAAGAGGGGAATGGAGGACCTTTTCAAAGTGGATATTCCAGATGGCTTTTTTGAGAAGAGCATCTTGCACTGAACAGTGAGGAACCAGCCAGGCAAGGGTGTCTGGAGGAGCAGAAGGAAAATAAGGATACAGGTGTAAGGGGGAAGTGGCCTAGCTTGCTTAGGTGAAAGGAGGAGTCCAAGCAGCTGGTTATGGGTTGTACAAGGAGAGAAATAGCATCTTTGTAGCTTGAAATATTACCAATGCCTCTGGGCCTTCATTAATGGCATAACCCCTCAACTTATAATATTTTGGAGCCTGGGGTAGGGAGAGAGATAAAATTATCACAGTCCTGGGATTTAGGAAACTTGACCAGCCTGTTTGAATAAGTTTCCCAGGTCAAGGTGGTGATCTTTGCTGACTACTACCCAGAACAGAGGCAATGGGGTTAAGGTGAATATGAGTTATCAACTCAGAGGATAAGGCTATGTGAACTCAAATTGTAGAAAAAACAGCCTCTTACTGGATCCCATTGTCTCTGTGATTTCCCTGACCTGAAGCTCTCATTCTTGTTGAAGCCTATGTTTATTTCTCTTAGTTGACTTGTTAGCCTAACATTTCTCTTTGATGTATTCTCTCCCTACCTTTCACTTTATGGAAGGCAGAGACCAGTCCCTTGGGTATAACCAAACATCCAGAAAAATGCTCCTCAAATACCACAGGATATTCCTTTGAACTTGTAAAAGCTCAATTGCTCATCGTGATGTAATTAATCCTTTTCTAGACATAAAACCCTCCCCAAATGCCCAGCGAGTATAAATTCTCATTGGCATTCAATTGCCCAAGTAGCTGAAAGTTCTGTTCCCTATTGTGCCTACAGTCATTTTTAGTGCTTTTCTCAATGACCATAGCTGAAAGGGGGGGAAGTGATAGTTTGTAACCCACACCAGAGCCTCTACAATAATACATTGGCAAGGAACAATGGGATGAACATGTTTTCTGTGTGCATGATTTTGTTTCCCATCTTAATGTCCTGAATGTAGAACCAACCTATTTGTTATTCTGCTGCTACACAATTGGAAATGGAGGTAGGAAGATTGCTGACCTCCCTGCAGCTCTGACAGAAAATTTCTTAAGAAAGCACAACAGAGCTTGGAGCTCTGGAGCTGTGGAGAAATAGCACTGCTTTTCAATTCAATATAAGCTCTCCTTTCTAAGTGGGAAGCACTTCCTCAACTGACCTAAGACCCTACACTCAGCCAAGGGTATCTGATGGCACCAATTCAGTTAGTCTTTTATTTTTTTAAACAGGGATTTACTCCCTTCTTTCTCAACTTCTTGGCTTTTGAGGCATTTCATTATTCCTGGTGGTGCTAGCAAAGGGCAAGCAAAAAAGCCCTGAGAGAAAATTCAGGCCACTTTTAGCTTTTCATTAGTAGGTGTGGGAAATGCATGTGGGTGGTAGAAAGAATTGCATTGTCGAAAGTGAGGCTGGAGGAATCTCTATGGGCTTTGATTAGCCCCATCTTAGCCTGGTCCTCTTCTGCCATCGGTAATAGAATTGACATAAATGGGAAACATATCTCAATCATCTTAATGACTGACTAATAAAGAAGTTATTTCCTTAAGTCTTAGATTTAGAAGAGAATTCTGTGTGTGTGTGTGTGTGTGCATAGGGATACATGTGTGTGAGTTCATGCATGTGTGTGAGTTAATGGATTAACCCAAACTCTTTTCTCCAACTTCCAGCAGCTCATCCAGGCCTGGTAATTAGCACCCATCTAGAAGATTTCCTGTCATTCTTTGCTAGGCATCAAGAAAATTTCACATTCTTTGAATCTTCCTCAGTATGTTTGCACGAAATTGTTTGGATTGGCCACCCATTTACACAGTAACTACTCATGTCACATCACTCTCCCTTTCTTTTTTCCCCTTATACTAATCATCTCCAGGGAATCAAATTCTCAATTCAAGTCCTTTTGTGTCCTAGAGCTTATCGAGTTATCAACCTGTCCCTCAGTTTTCTATCCCTGGTTTTAAGGGATAAATTGAATTACCTAAGATATCAAATCTTTGGTCAAGAGATGCCATAAAGAGACTGAAGAGTCTATTGGTGCAGCTGGCTTAATTCTTCCCTCTGTGCTGAGTGCTTCTCTATGCACACCACACTTGTGATCATGGTAAGCAAGGTTACAGAGCAGTGAGAAAAGGAAAACAAACCATCTAGTGTATGTTAACAGATGCCTCATGCTGAAGCATATCCAGAGGCCCCCTTCAGAAGGAGGGCAAGTAGAGAAAGCTACATTCATCAAAGATATTAGCTGCTGCAGGATAATAGGGGCCTTGAGAATGGTAAGAGCAGCTAAAAACATAGCTTCCTTACCTGTAACAACATTAAGGATGGTGAACTATCCTTGTGGGAATTATATGGTATGTTGTTTTAATTATAGCTGATTGTATTTTACCTTGGAATTGTAACTAATTCTGTTTGTGCTTTGAGAAATTCTGTTTTTTTTTTTTAAAGAAAATATCCTTTGCTTCAGCAGCTGAGATTTCAAGTAAAAAAAGATTGGAAAATAATCCCATGTGTTTCCAATTGTATGAATTGTTAGCTTGTAAAGTTATTTCCTGAGGTTTTTTTTTAATTAGCATATTAGATCCTTGAGGAGTACCCTGGATAAATGCCCAAGTTGCTCTTTGGATAAGTAGAATAGCACAAAGTGTGTGTATCCAGGGAACCCAATCCTGTGATTAGGAAGCAGGTCAAACCTCATCTGAAATATTTCTTTGAAAAATAAAGAGTTTTTATCTGGCATTTATCTTCTATTTTCTATCAGATGAGTATTTTGGCTATGGTACTAGATGCTTAAGAAAAACAAAAGGAGAAAAAAACTATAGTCAACCTCACTTGCCATACTATTAATTGCTACTTTGTTTTGTTCTGAGATTTCCACTTCAGGGAAATTAAAAGCACCCAGGTAGAATCAAACTGAAATGCATGTAAGATCATGTGGTTTACTGTGACAGATTGAAGTACTGAAGTGCCCTGGAATTATAAGAGGTAATTTTTCAGAAATGAAAACAAAAGTATGTGTGTGTTGGGAGGGAGGGGTACCTGTGGGAGGCTTTGACTTCAAAGGCTGTATGTTCAATTTGTTAGGTTTAGTTGTAGCTCAAATCTTAAAACTAAATATTTAGAAGTTGGATCCTATTTCTTCAAAGCTGAAAGGAAAAATAGAGAACATTCTTTTATAGTAAAAGGTATTGTTGAGGTAAGCCAGGCCGATTCTTCCAACAACATAAATCACATTCCTCCAGATCTCCAATTGGTAATACCTGTAAAATAGGCATGGGTAGCCTGGATGTAGAGTTTTGGAGAAGGTGGGGCTTAGCACTGGTGTGGAAGAATAGTTGGGAAGTCATCACTCTCCTACTGTGAAGCAATCCTACTCTATCAGTGCGCCTTGATTCATTTATGCATTGATTTTTTCATCCCCTATTCTGTACTGAACTTCTTCCAGGTGCCAGGCATTGAAGATAGAATAGTAAATCAGGAAGACTTAGACTCAGTCTTTAAAGTACTTATACTCTTTCTGTGTTCCCTCAAATTTCATTCTGTTGTAATACTAACTCCCAGAGTAATGGTATTAGGTGGTAGGATCTTTAAGAGGTCATGAGCTGCCCCTATGGATAGAGGTAGTGTCCTTATTTTTAAAAAAAAGATCCAGAGAGACCCTCACTCTCTATCATCATTTGAGGACACAGCTGTCTGTGAACTACAAAGGAGGCCCTTGCCAGACACCGAATCTGCCAGTGCTTCGATCTTAGATTTCCAGCCCCTGGAACTGTACAAAATAGATTTCTGTTGCTTATATGCTATCCAGTTTACAGTATTTTTTGTAGTAGCTGAATGGACCAGGACATCACTTGATGAAGGATGGGACAACTATATAAGACATAACTGTGATATATGATTCAGGCACACAGTGGGGGAGATCAAGTAGCTCTGGGAGCACTTAGTGGGGGCCATCCAACAACATCTGGGGTGGTTTAGCTGAGGCCAGAAAAATGTGAGGAAGGTAAAGAAGAATTGAAAGTGAAGTGGGAAGAAAAGAAAGAGTTCTGATGGTATATTAGAGTAACTAAAAGAAGTTTGGTATGTCTTTGGTATAAAATTTAGAGGAGGGGTTGTAGAAAACATGGCTAGAGTAGGCAGCGAGGCTTGGAGCCATGCTGATTTCAGACCTGATTCCTGAGGTCTGCACAGGTTTAGAATCAGATGAAACTGGGTTTGATTCCTAATTCTGAACTTTTGTAACAATTTAGGTCAGCTACCTCACTTTCTTAAGTATATAGTGGCTATATAACTACTTCATAATATTGCTTAGAAAATTAAATGATGGAACATGTGTCCACTGGCAAGTTGGAGGTGTGCTGCAGATAGGAGCTCTAGCTGCTCTTTTTACTGTGGCCAACACAATGGCATTCCAACAAACCATAATGTCTCAGAGAGTAATATCTCAGCTCACGCATGAACAAGGTGAGATGTGTTGACATTTTGTATGTGCAGGCATGCTTTCTTGATGTGTCTCAATCGCTTATTCTTTGAACAAGTTGGGTCCTATTCTTAATTCCAAGACAGCAGTACAAACAATACAGTCACTTGATAACATACCATTTTAGGTCTTGTAGCTAACTATTATTATACTCACTGTCCTGATCATTCATGAGGTCTAGTAAGGTCCCCCAATTACCATCAAAATCTCCCTCTGAGTGGGCATGGGAAGTAGATTAAATAAACTGACTACATGCTATTGACTAGTAGATGAAATACCTTCTTTTTGCTATCATTCCTAAGAATTCTTGTAAGCTGTAAAATAAAAACACAAAACCAGCCCTAGACAGTTCTTATTATGGACAGTTTCTTAAAAAAATAAAAGATGGGTCTATTGAAAATTTTACAGCCTTTCCTGTTGCAGCTAGGCTCAAACAATCAGAAGTTCTCTCTCTGGATATTAGGAGCACACTCACAAAACAAAAGCAGCCCTTTCTACCTCTGAAAAGACAAACCCATTGCCTAATTTTTTTCATCCCTCAGGCCATGGACTTGCTTTTTCCGTGTGAACACTGTAATACACCTGTACTGAGAATGTACTCCATACCAGGTACCTGGGGATGACAGCAATAAGAGATCTTTAGCCCTCTCAGAGGTCATGGATCTGCTGGGAGACACAAATGGCGCATAAACAAGTCCACTAGACAGTACCTGTACTAAATGCTTAATATGCTTTCCTAAGAGTTCATCCTCCAAATGACACTTTGAACTAGGCAGTATTAATTTCCACTTGCAAATAAGAAACTTGAGATTAACGGAATTGAGTTTGAATTACTAGTAACTTTCCCAAACACTGATAAGACTTAAAAGCTGGGATTGGGCTGGGTAGTTCTTACCTCATAGACATACTTTTGAACATTGTATGATACCACCTTCCTACATTGATTATGCAAATATATTACTATGATATGTGGTGTTCAGTGACACTTGAGTACTAAGCACAGTGGAAATGCTGTGGAGAAACAGAGAAGAGGGTTTTACAGAAGACAGGGTAAGAGATAGAGCCAGGGCAGCTTCCCATGGTGGGATAGGAGGAGGGGTGAAGGCTGAGCAGGAGTTGGCCATATGAAGAGCAAGAAGAAAGGAGACATCATTTTACAGAAGCTTAGAGAACAGGATGTTCTCACAGAACTGCAGGCAGCTCAGTATAGCTCCTGCTTTTCTGTGACCATTAAGGAACCATGTGGGGTGGATGATCTAAAATTCATGTCTGTATGGTTTCTGTATAGATAATGTTTTTGTTTATTTATATTCTGCCTTATTCCACAAAGGTTTTGAGATGAAATTCATTGCATGGTTTTTATGCAGTGACCTTCCTAATTAAGTTTTTCTCGGCACTGTCATGTTTGTCTTTGTATTCTCTGAGCCATATGCAAAGAGACTTGAATAAAACTTGAATTGAATTTACATAGTCCGAACTCCCCATAAGTAGTTAGCAAGGGTAACTGGTCCCAGAAGCTTGGTGGGTGGCAGGGAAAGCTGGGCCTACTCTTTAAATTGCTCTAGTTACCATATTTCACTGAATCAGAGATGTCATTGATTATAGGCCATTATGTTACTCCATCCATGTGCTATTAAGAATAAAAAATCTAGCTGGGTTGTGGTTGTTCATGCCTGTAATCCTAGCTACTTGTGAGGCGAGATTGGGAGGGTCATATGTTGAGATGAGCCTGGGCAAAAAGTGAGACTCCATCTCAATCAATAGCTGAGTGTAGTGGAGGGTATCTGGAAAGCTGAGATCAGGAGGATCGTGGTTCCAGGTCAGCCAATGCAAAAAAAGTTTTCAAGTCCCTCCGTCTCAACAGAAAAAAGCTGGGAGTGATGATGTGTGCCTGTCATCTTAATGACAGTGGGAAGCTTAAAATAGGATTGTGATCCAGGCCAGTCTGGGCAAAAAGTGATATCCTGTCTCCAAAATAACCAGAGGGATAAAAGGGCTGGAAGTGTAGTTCAAGCAGTGGAGCACTTGCCTACTACATAAACATATATACATAGTAGCAAAAACCAAAAAAGAAATAGCTTAAAATTTTCATTATATGCATCATGTTAGCGTTATACATTAGATTCAAATGACAATAGAGAAATATTTATTTAAATGGAAATAATTTTTATATTGTGTTTTAAAAATCAGATGGGTGTGGGGGCACAAGCCACCTAGCCATCAGGAGGCTGATATCAGTAGGATCATGGTTCGAAGCCAGCCCTGGGCAAATAGTTCATGAGACTCTATCTCAAAAAAACCCATCATGCAAAAAGGGCTGGCAGAGTAGCTCAATTGGTAAGAGTGGAAAGAGCGCCTGCCTAGCAAGTGTGAGGCTCTGAGTTAAACCCCAGTGTTGCCCCCACATAAAAAAATCAGCTAATGATAAGATTACTGCTGTGTATGAAAATATATTTATATTTCATGCTTACCTAAGAGTAAAATCTTGAATTGTATATATCAGAATGTTAATAAAGGCTTTCTGGATGAAGGGATTTTAGTTGATCTTTTTCTTTATGTTCTAATTTTCCCAAAACTCAAAAACCCAAAATTGGTTAGATATATAAACCTTTCAGCAGACAATCTATGTGTGGATAATGGAAAATTAACCACTTTGACCTAGGCACTTCACTCTCCATGGAGAAATCGCCTTAGTCTCTCTGTTTCCTAAAGCAGCCTCTAATCGCTGAGGTCCTCATTATAAGAGTATAGAAAGGGTTACTTGAGTCTCAGTTGAAAATGCAACTTTAACACCTGGAGTTTTTCTTCAAAAGTTGACATTTAAAATGAGAAGACAAATATCTCCGGCTGCAAGTATGCCAGAGGGTTGGGGGAACTAGAATTTGATGCTGTGGGAAATTATGAGACCCACAGAAGGCAAGTTCTAGGTCCTACAAATTGGTGGGGAGGGAATGGGCAGATGGCCTCAATTTTTACCATGGCTAAAATGGTAAGCCCACTGGATCTATTTCTTGGCACACATTGCTACAAATTCAGTTTTTTCAAGTTATTTATAATTCTTCATAAGTGATGTCATTTCCTGAAATATATATTGTTGGGGCTAAGACTCCACCGTAAGGAAAAAGTGTTACATTCTGACTATATTTATTTATGAAGTAAACTTGTCTCCCCAGTTTACACAAGAGACATTAATTTTTAAATGGCCAATCTTGTTTGAATAGGAAAGTATTTAAATGTAACCATGCATTATTCTCAACCTAGTGAGCTGCCTTTTTGACATACTTTTCAATATAGCTTCATATGTCTTTATTTAAAGCTTGCTTTAAAAAAGCAGTCCTTATTCTTTCCAACACTATGTAGCTAATATTTCCTTAATTTAAAGCTTAGTTCATGTAAAAGTTTTGATTTGCAATTAATTTTGTTTACTTATTTATAGAATTAGGTTTGACATTACTTTTGGTCTTAAACCTCTGCAAGGTTTAAGGCATTTGTAATCTTTAAATACCTACACAGTACCTACTCCCCTTTCTTCCTTCCTTCCTTCCTTCTATCCTTCCTTCCTTCCTTCCTTCCTTCCTTCCTTCCTTCCTTCCTTCCTTCCTTCCTTCCTCCCTTCCTTCCTCCCTCCCTCTCTCCCTCCTTTCTTTCTTCTTTCCTTCCTTCCATCTATCTATCTATCTATCTATCTATCTATCATCTATCTATCATCTAATGCATCTATCTGTCTTACCTACGTACTTTTGTATAACATGTAACAGTTGTAACCTGAAAAAGTAAAGCATAGATTTTAATTTACACAGAGGCTTGGTCAAGGAGCAGTGGGTTAGTATTTGGGGAGAAAGGTGTTCTAGTGGATATTGTGTCACTTTCCTCTTTCTCTGGCCCACACTGATGATCTTTCCACCCATGTTATCATAATAGACTTGCCAGTTGAAGTGGCTGCACTCCTGGTTGCTGATCCAAGACTGGCTAATGAGAGAGCCCATCCCCCTGGCCAGGATAGGTCACTCAGCTGTGGACACTTAATCTAAATCCAACAGCCAGAGAATTCTTGGGAATAGTTGTGAGTGAACACGAAGAAAGGAGAAATGTTCTTCTCTTTCATCTTTTATTGTGAGCCATGAAAACACAAGTCAGGAACTAAACCTATTGTTCTGGCCAGACAGGAGAAGCCTATCTGTAGAAGGGAAAATAAGGCTACCTCCCAAGAAGGACAGAGGTAAGAGAGAGCACTGTGACAGACTCATCCAAAGGAGGACAGACAGAAACATTCAACAAGTCCTTAGAGACTGGATGCCATTCCACCCCTTGAATTCCCAACAAAATCCCTTTCTGTGTTTTGGTGTAAGCTTGTCAGAGTTGGGTTTCTATCATTTGAAACTGTCCAAGTTCTTGACTAATTCTTGGCCCTTTGCTTATTTCCAAATCACATGCTGTCTGTGCATGTAGAATTGGCTGTGCTCAGTTGAATTCTCTACTATAAGAGCATTCAACTAGGCACAGTTTTATTAAAATAGCAGTAGAGTGCAGTTACTTTAAAGCATTTCAGTGACTTCAGTCCAGCACTGTATTTTCCATAGCTGTAACCCTCCCGTAGAGTATGCCTTGTCTACTAATTTCTTTGCTCCAGTGTTCAGACTTTGGTCCTGAACTGGCATATTTGTTCACTTCCAATGCAGTTAGAACTTTCATTTTGCCTTGCCAAGGACCTGACACAGTCAGAGCACATGGGGTTCTTGGAGCCTTGTTTCCTTCGTTCTTAGGATTACCATGGACCACTCAGAAAGAAAGTGATGATGAGACTACATAAAACGCAGTAAGATTTTACGGAAATCCAGGGTGATTTTAGAAGGCAGCTGGAATAAAGGATACTCCTCCACCCACCCTCTCTCCTCCCAAACAAATGCCATATGTCTGTTCACAATGCTTTCTGGCTCACTGTTATGTGGTTGACCTTCGATACTGAAAAGATGCCAAAACACTTGGGACCTAATTTTCTTTTCAGCTCATTGTTACAGTCATATTTAATATGTTTGAGAGAAAAAATGAAAATGATGACAAACAGGCCTGGAATTTTTAAAGTAGTCCACCAATGAGACGGATCTCTGGATGCTTCATGATGTTTGTAAGAGAAGAGTTCACAGAAGAGTCTTTGGGGGGGCTTTGGAACATGATGCTTCTGTGGCCTGGGAGTGTGTTCAGAACCCTTCAGCATTTATGTCATCTGTAGAGCAACTAAGAAGTAGGACCTTTTTACTTCCTTTTCTCTGAACCATTCATTCAATTCCAGGTAATTACATTGGATGCTGAACAATTTAGACAAGGGATTTCTATACCATGTATGGCATGGGAGAATGGTGAATCCTATTACTGTCTGCATAGTAAGTAAGACTGGGGTGGGGGGGTGGGGGGGTGTTGCTTAAAATAGCAGAAATTTATTGCCTCACAGTTCTGAAAGCTTTAAGTCCAAACTCAAGGTGTCAGAGGACTATGCTCCATCTAAAGTCTGTAGCGAGAATCCTCCTTTACTTCTGGCTCCTGGTTTTGTTGGCAACCCTTAGCGCATAGCTGCATCACTCCAGTCTCTGCTTCCATGGTCACATGGCCTTCTTTCTTTGTATCTCTTTTCTTATACAGACAACACTCATTTTGGATGAAGGCCCACCCTAATTAAATATGACCTCATTTTAACTTGACTACATCTGTAAAAACTTTACTTTCAAATAAGGTCAAATTCTGAGGTACTGTGAGTTAGGATTTCAACATATCTTTTGGTGGGGACACAGTCCAACCAATAACAATTATATTGTCACCCTTGATTATAACACTAACACACAGTTGTAAAGATTGTAAAATTTTGAAGAGAAATATAAAGAAGAAATGAAAAATCACCCAGATTTCTCCCACCAGAAATATACATGTTAACAATTTGGTGAACTCTTCTCAAAGAAAAAGTTTTTGTTTTCTTTACCGTCAGAAATAAGTCAGCTTCAAGGACAGAGGCAGTAAAGGTATCTGCAGTTTCATGCAAATGATAACAAATGATGCTGAGATAGGTGTATCTCTGATTGCACTTGTGTAGCTACATCTTTCAGATGAATGCCTGCGACGGGATGTTTGGATAGAGGCAAAAATGCATTGATATATATTTTCATAATCCTCCAGAAAGGATGTATTAATTTTATTCCCACCAATAATACACCAGAGTTCTAATGTCTCCTACTTGCTTTATCCTGTAGATTACAAGTGTTAATAAGATGTATAACTTAAAGCTTTGTGTTTATGAATATGTTAAATATGTTCTTTTTTAGGAACTCCAAACCATTGTTTTTGTTATTCTCAAGTAATAAGCATGAATCTATAACTTTGCTGCTAGGCTCATAATCTTATTTTTTTATATTTAAGTTTTTGTTTATTTGTATATTTATTTTTTTGGGGCTGGGGATTAAACCCAGGGCCCTGCAGCATTTTAATCTTTAATTCTGACCCACTTATAACTTGGTGTGTGTGTGTGTGTGTGTGTGTGTGTATGTGTGTGTGTGGTGAGAAACTATAATCCTGAGATCCTGAGAGACTCCAGTTCCAATTCATTCTAAAAAAATTCTTATTATGTGGGATTTGGATGGGAAAATTTAGTGTGTTTCCTGTTCGCCTTTCCAAGGGATCAGGTTTATTTAATAAAAGGCCTTGTACTAATTCACACAAAAATGAACACTCAAAAGCAATCAAGGAAACAATGCTGAGCACCTGGTAATAAGCAGCACTTTTAGCTTCAATACTCATAGTTAATTGAATTTCCCAACTTTTTTTTTTTTTTTTTGCTAAAATGATCCCCTTTTTATCCCACTTAAAATAGACTATGAGATTATAAGAAGCAAATGAAATTACAGGTTTAATCTTGAATCCATTTTAATTTGTTTAAAGTGCAGTATTGGCAAACTTGAGTGTGTTAGTTATCACTCATTAAATTACTTGCATCTCTCAAATCTTTATACTGGACACCCAGCTAAGACCCCTGACTTAGCGAGGCACTACAATTTTTTTTTTTTTCTATAGCAAGTAGCATAAGCTACTTTTCCCAGAGAAAATCTGTTAAGGACCAAAATTTCCAGATTGAGTTTACTGAAACAAACAGGGTTTTCAGATAAAATAAAGAAAATACCCCAAAGTATCTCTTCCCTTAACCCTCACATGGCTTCACTGTTGTAGAACTTGCTCCCAAAATGCAGTGTCATTCACCCTGGTTACCTTTAACTTTTCTTTGGGTTGGCGAATTATTCTTATCTCTTCTTTTTACTACAAAGGAGAGGAAGCCCCATGCCTTGTCTCAGATGTATGACACTTCATGGCAGTGACTTGCTATTTAGCTACAGACACCAGCCTCCTCATCTTTATCTTTTTAAATGAGTAAATGAATACAAATTAAAGTTTTAATCTCAGACTGGAACATCAATGGTATTTGCACTACAAGTAGTTTCACAATGGTCTTATTACTGCTCCTAAGTGCAGCACACTGACTCGTCTAAATTGTTGAATTGTTACTACATGTATTCCTGGAAAACAGGTATCCAGGTAACCATGGCAATTGTGTCTCCAGGCAGGATGGGAGTGGGGTGGGAAACTATGTCATTAATTGAAGGTAAAAGACTGAAAAGAGATCGTCAAGCTCTAGATCAGAGAGAAAGAAAAAAGGCAGATTTTAGTCTTATTTTCTGTTCATTATTCAATTATGCAACCCAGAGAAGCTCCAAATGATTTGAAATGTTTAGAGAAATCATAAGATTAAGTAACAGCTGCATTCTTAGCCTTTCCACATTATTAATGTGGTTGACCTGTAGCAGATTTTATTTAGTTGGATTTTTATATAGTTTGTTTGAAGTTTGATATATCTCTCGAGAAAGCAGAATGGTGTCCTGTGATTCAAGAGGAGAAAGGAAATACAACTCACAAAAGCAAGAAGGTTGAGTAGGCGGTATAAGAGCTCTATTTATTTCAAGTTGATAGCACCTGAAAAAGCTGATTTTATCAGTAAAATTCATTTTCAGCCTTACTTCCCTGCCCTTTCCCCCAACTGATAGTTCTCAACATCAAATTCTTTTTTTTTTTTTTAACCAAAGGATAAAGAAATATTAGAAAAGAGGGCATCTGAGTGATATGGAGGGAAAAAACGTCAGATATGGTGGGAAAAAACGTCAGATATGGTTTCTCAGGGAAGTCTAATATTTTGTTTTCATCTAAAAGGTTCTGCAAATTGGTGACTAGATTGGCTTCAATTTAACTACAAGTACCTTGGTGTAACTTGCTGCTTTGACTGTCTGACAAAAATGTTCTAATGGGCAGTTTAGGATTTGTGAAAACCCAATTACCCAGATGAATAACCTGACTTCTAATATACACATTGGCCTTAACTGTAGAATTTCCTTTCAAATTAGACCAACACATAGCACCTTAGTGACCCATGTTGAAATTTCTCCAACTTCTGATGAATACCTACTCCTCTGTTCCCTGCATGTTGTGTCATTAGTTAATGCAGGAAGAAAAACAGACAGAGAACACCAGGTGCAACTATTACCAAACGTTGAAACCAAAATTTGGATGTATTCTGTGGATCCATTTCTCAAAGGGTAAATCCACTTTTAATCATGGAGAGAGGCAATGCAGGAAATTTTTATAGAACTGAGGAAAGCAACCTAAAATTGGGTAGATAATTATTAACCAAATGGGTTTCATTTTAAAACAAACATTTCTTTTCTGCCAAACAGATTTCTATCTTGGAAGGCAACTAACTCCAGAGAATTAGGCCAGAAATCGTGGTGTGAATTACAATAGTGATTTGGGTATGGTCCAAGTCCACATATTGACTACCTTGTTCCCTTTTGCAACCCAGAGGCTCTTAGTTACCAGGAGCTGAACTGGGCTGTGAAAGAAAATGACTGCCTTTCCAGGAGCATCATGGAAAAGGCCATGGGAAATAAAAGGAGCAATTTGTTTCCCTAAAGTTTAAAGGACAATGGCATAGGTATTTTCAGTCTTGTGATCATGGAAACAGCGTTTTATATTGAGCACACATGAGCATAAGTTTTCTTTTTTAAGTTTCTGTAGGCTTTTATTTTCTCCAAGGGGGAGACAAGTGGGGCATAGAATTGCTTTTACTACAGGGTATTTTTAAAAAATATTTTTATTAGAATATATTAATTGTATGGGGGGATTCATTGTGACAATTCCAAATAGGCTTATATTGTACATTGGTTAGATCACCTCCACCATCTCTCCCTCTAGACCCCCTTGCAAGAGAGTTCATTTTTCTATTTCATACAGGTATATGCAGTCCATCAGCCATGATCCTTCACCTTAATCTCCTTCATTCACCCTCCACCCTCTCACAAGTAACCTCCCCCCACTGTACCAATTTTATAGTCTTGTCTTTCATTATTAATTTCTAAGTTATTGTTCAAAGAGGTTTCTCAGTGTATCCCCACTGTGATTATACTTTGGTCCATCCAATGAGTCTATTTTTTGAAAGCAGAAAGTCATCACATAATAGTTCAATTTGAGAAAGAATATTATTGATGAGTCATTGTTTCTAAGGAAGAGCTGAAGACTGGGAATGGAGGAGACACACCATGTGTCAGCTCCTTTGATGAGCAGGTGAAACTGTGGACCCCTGCCTCACAGCCAGGGGATGGTCAGTTTCTGGCAATTCTGCCACCACAAAGACAAATACTGCACATGCCTGTAGTTCCAGCACTTGGGAGGCTGAGGCAGAAGGATCGAGGTTTCTAGGCCAGCCTGGGCTACAGAGGGAGACCTTGTCTCAAATAAGACAAAACAAAATAAAACAACAAAACAAAAACAACAAAAAACAAAGACAAATATTAGGATTGTGAAGTGACTGAAGGTTGCCCAGAAGACTGAGTGAATTTAATTATATTTGGGTTGATTCTAAACTACTATTTAGTTTTTGAGCTAACCAGCCATTAGTCACATGGACTCTATAAAGTGATCCATCTAAAACCTCTTTATCCCTTTTTATTCCATTTTCTAAACTGCAGCCACTTAAGCAACAGCTCCCCACAAAAGGACACACAATTAGCTACCAGTGAGTGTAGCACAAGTTTCCCATGCATACTTCAGTATTCCACTTGCAACCAACACCAGAGGAAGAGAGACAAGTTCCTTTCCCTTAGGAAGTTTTTTTTTTGCTTGAAGTGCTCACATGCTGAGTAGTGCTTGAATTGTGGTAATCAATTCCTCCTTTTTCAGTTCTGTGGTGTAGGTTGGGGAATCCCATGGAAAGGTTCTCTTTCAAAACCAGCATAATTAATAGAGTTAACTCTTCTGAACCCCAAGTCTATTCCTTAGTCTCAGCATGTCAGATTACATGCATGTCTACACTGCAAGTGGTGAATATTTTTATTATCTGAAATCACATTAGAACTGCTAGGCCAAGAGATTTCAATTTGTCATTGAATGTGAATATATGGAGAATTGTGTGTGGAGTATATAAAACCTTTTCTATATCTGATTTGCATTGCAAATTGAGAGGCTAACCAGAGGTCTTGAAGAAATAACATAAATAAAACATGGCTTCAACACTGTAAATGCTCAATTCATGCCAGGGGAGGCCAAAGCCATTACAGAGGATTGTTTCCATCTAAACAATTCCGTCTCACACACTTCCCCTCTAACAGTGGCTGCCCGTAGGATGGGGATTGGGTACATGTTGGGAGGGAGGATCTATTTAGAGAGCTTTGGAAAACACTCAGCAGAGAGAGCCTGAGAGGTTTTTCTCCAGAAGACCAACACATGGCTCATAATCGCACATCCTGGTCTGTGTTGAACACCCTCACAGCTGAAGGAGAGACAACAAACTGCTCTTCAACTCAGCTTGAGCCCAAGAGAACAAATCTGAGCTCTACACAAGGTCAGTGATCAGACAAAGCTCACTGTACTAGGTTAAGAAAAATATGCCCCAAACCCTTGGTTCACAGATAGCATTCAAGTCCTCTCAAAATCTGAACATCAGTGCTAGTGGGCATTTGTTAGGTTTCTGCCCACACTTACTCTCTCTTCTTATAACACACCCTCTGATTGTGCTCTGGGATGTATCTCCTCTCTATTATTTGTACTTTGTGATGGCTTCCTGGTTTCCAAAGGCAAAGCATATAAAGTTACTATTTTTGGAAGCTTTGGAGAAATGAACTGCTGTCTGGAGTTGCTGAACTTGTAGCTTTGAGCAGGAGATGACTGAGTCTGGCAGCTGCAGCCAGACGGAAGAGCCAGTAGGTAGAAGCCTAGGTGGGAAACCAGATGAGAGACACAAAGTGCCAAGGCAACCACATGTTCAAGCCTTACATCCTTCTGCCTGGGGCCAGCCCTATGCTGTGACTCTCTTTAATGAAGTGATGCATCCTCTTGTTGCTTATGGCTATATGCACAGTTCCCACCACCATCTGTCTGCATCTTGCCATCTACCACTTCCTTCTTGGAGCCACTATAAGTGAGTGTGACTTTCCACATAACCAGCGTTCTCATGAGTCCTGCCTTTACTTAGGCTACCGCTACATGAGGAATGCCCTTCTCTTTTCAGCCCAATCTCACTTGTTCTAGGAGTATTTATTAATACTCTTCCCCTACTTCCTCCAGGCAAAATTGAAAGCTTCCTGTTCTGCATTCTCAAAACCACTTCCCTTACTCCGTAAAATCTCAACACATCTTGAGAGTATTTTCTGAGACTGTCCATCGGTGCCATGGGGCTGTAAGGTCCGTACTATCAGGGTCTGTGATTTTTCATCACGCAGAGATAGAGAACACTGTCATGAGCGCAAGCTGTCTTTGGACTCAGACTGTCCGGGTTTAAATGTTGGCTCTGCTACTTTCTAGGATGTGGCTTAAATACATTATCTTTTCAGTGCCTCAGTTTCCTCATCTGTAACATGAGACAAAACACTAATACTTATTTCTTAGGTTATTATGAGAACGAAATGAGTGAATCCAAGTGAAGTGCTTAGGATAGTATCTGGAATAAGGTAAAATTGCAAAAAATAGTAGTTATTTATTAGGAATATTATCAAATTTCTAGTTGAAATATGATATAAACCTGTGTTCCTGAAAATATAAATATAAACCATGAGAAGGCAGCTTATACTTTGCAAGCTTTACATACTAGGTAGAAAAGAAAGAGAAAGAATGAATAATCCTTACAATTTTATTTTCTTAAATTCATATGTTCCAATGAAAAATCATGAAGGAACATTTGACCATTTTGAAGAGAATTGTTCATATTCTTGCTTTTAATACAAAAAACATTATTCTTGAGCCTGGGCATCAAAATTGATTAGGACAATACCCTTGCTTTCAAAGGGCTCATGGGTTAGTAGATGAATCTGGAAGGTTAGTAAATAATTATAATTGAGCTAATGTGCAATAAGAGAAGTGTACACCCATACCATGGGGAGCAGAGGGATGCTTCCTGAAACTTCTGCATGCCATCCAAAGAATTTGATTAAAAAAAAAAAAAACAGAGTCTCAGGACCAGATGTGGTGGTACACTCCTGTAATTCCAACACTTGGCAGGAGGATGGAGAGTTTAAGGCCAATCTAGGCAACATAACAGGGTCCTGTCTCAAAAGAACAATAACATAAACCAAATAATCAAACAAAGAAGACAAACCCAACCACACAGAATTTCAGACTCTACCCCTGGAGCTTCTGAAACACCAGGTGTGGGATGGTGCATCTGCATTTCTATCTGATTTCCTTGGGTGGTTCCTGGCCTGGGATACAGGATGACAGTCTTTGCCTGGATGGGTCAAAGAAGGCTTCATGGTGGAAGTGATGCATGAGCTGTGTTCTTACAGATTATCAGGAGTTTGCTAACTTTGACATGAGCAGAACAACTGAGCTCCAATAACAGTTCTTCCAGTGCTACTGTCAAAGATTGAGCACAAAGCCTGGCCGCTGTCCTATTGATTCCAAAGTATATAACATTTTTTTTTAAAACTTTAGTTTCAACTCAGCTGCACAGTGAATCACCTAGAAAGCACTTGAGAAATACAGACATTTGGGATCCATTCCTAGAAGTGTGGATTCAATTGCTCTGAGGTGAGCCCAAATAGTGGGTTTTTTTGTCTGTTTGTTTTACAGTATGGGGGATCAATACGAGTGTCTCACACATGGCAGGCAAGCACTCTTCCACTGAGCCATACCCATCAGTATGTTTTAAAGCTCCCAGATGATAATAATTGTGCAGGTAATGAATCTCTGTTTAGGCAATTCATGGTATTCCTGAAAAGACTTCAAGTACTGGATCATATGCCTCTGTGTGTGGGTCAGGCTCTATTTCCACCATACCAAGAGATTCCAGGGCTCTTGCTTAAAGAGAGATCATGATACATTTCAAAGGATTACATCCAA
The DNA here is from genome assembly GCF_047511655.1 of Castor canadensis. NCBI lineage: Eukaryota > Metazoa > Chordata > Mammalia > Rodentia > Castoridae > Castor > Castor canadensis. The sequence goes on along the minus strand of NC_133391.1, from coordinate 72,514,525 downwards.
CAAATTAATGCATTTAGTCCAAAACAGGATTCAAAACATAGGTATGCCATCTACCAGATAATTAACAGATATATAACAAATATTTAATTCTTAGTACCAAAGCCTTTAGGCAGTATGAATAGCACATTAAAAAGTGTGTGTGCTGTCATCTCACTTGGCGCTGCAGTTCTGTGATTGTATACCTCCTCATATAGAGATGAGACCAAGCATCTCAATGCGAGATTCTTCACATTTGAGAGGTCCAGCCAAGTGACATTCTATCATCCTTCTACTTGCCAGGTTGGCAGTTGTTTAAATTCACTTCTGAAGATGAACTCCAGATTTAAAACAAGTGTTATTTTTGAGAGTGGGACTCTAGAATCTGTTTGTTTTTTTTCTTTTTTAACTTCCACAGTGCATTCGCACAGCTGGTTCACCTTGGCATCTGAGAATTACCAAAATTGAAATTGTGGCTTTAGCATTTTTGTAATTCTGAGTTTCTATAAATAAATTCTTCCTACCTGAATAAACTGAAAATATACTGTGATTGTTAGTAATGTTCCATGGGACTTAAGGGGATAACTCTCCCTTCCTTTGTTTCTCTTTTGATTTTTGAAAATCCTTTCTTGGGATGGGCAAATGTATGTAACAGACATTTGTTATAAACCAAGAAGTGCTTGTGGTTCTCACACACCATAAACTGCTTGTGGAGATTACTTCCCCCCATCTATTCACTCTTTCTGACTGGCAAAAGCAGCTTGATGAAGCATCTCTTCTCCACCATTGTCTGCACTCCTAGTGAGACTGTCTGTCAAGATGTCTTGCATGTGATCCAAGCTGAGATAATCAGGTTTTCTCTCTAAGACTCTGGACCTTGAGCTGAGCAATCCAAGGACGGGGAAAAAAAAAAAAAGATTGGGGTCAACTCTGGAATAGCTTTCAGATGATGCAGTCAGTTGTTTACCAAGATATCTCGAGCTGCCCTTACTCAGCTATACTTTCAATTTGCTGAACTGCCTATGTTCTGTCAACCATTTCCTGTTTTGCTAAAGTTAGCCAGAGCTGGTTTCTGTCTTGCAACTGAAAAGCTATGTAAGGTACAGTATTACAAGCAATGTAGTGATCCTTTGTCTTTTGTCTGTCTATGTAGTCTGGGACCACAGAATCTGGTCTGATGGTAAATTAAGGCTAAAGGTGGGGAAGAGTGTGAGAGAGTGAGATTCAGAGACTCACCTTGGCTATTAGGTTGTGAGAACGAGAAACGTTAGAAAATGGATGTCTTGGTGGTTGTCCATTTCAGATACAATGTAAGTAAAGGAATAGAACCAGTAGACAATGAAGGGGTAGGGGATTTTGATCATGGTAAACTTGGGGGTATAACCTCAAGGTTTCAAAAAGAAATCCATACAAGAGATTAACAAATTAAATCTGTAAAAAATAAAAAAAACAATATTAAGAATTCCAAACTTCACAAGCCAAAAACCAAATAACTGGTGCCAAATTACACACCCTCCTACTAATCAAAACGGATCACTGAGTTATAACCTAGAGAATGTGGTAAGAAATGCTCATGAATCTGTAACTGAATAAAACTAACAATTATAATAAATCTGTAATATGATTCTGATAAAAGGTTTACTCCACCCATTTTCTTGTTATAGCTATTGCATTAAAAATACATACACACACAGATACATACACATACATGGATGTAGCTGTACTTGTAATTTATAATAGGTCTGAAATATAATGCTCCTATTCATTTGCAAAAGTGTTTCCAAGGCATTTGTGTTTTATCATTCGGAGAACAATGGATATGCCTGCCTCCAAGCATGGAGCTCATTGAATTGTCTTTTATTACCATGAAATGAGCATTTACTTTGAACTGAGGGGATGTCACATATTTTAGGTGGGGAGAGGCAAAAATAAATTCAGAGGTGTTAATGGCATTGGTTAAATATTTTTCATTAAAATAACAAAGAGAGACAAAGTGATACAAATTTGAACTTGAGGAATTGTCAGAAGTTAATGAGACCCATCAAGTGAAGAAGTGGGAATGGTTTAATGTTCAATGTTCATGGAGTGCTTGGTTTGGTTTAACATTGCACCAAGCCGTTTAGAAAACACGATGTGTGTTAATTTTATAACAATCCCATGAAGTACTTTTTATCTATATTTAACTATTAAAAACAGGCTTAAATGACTATTGGTTACTGAGGGTGTGTACAAGGCAAAACTCCAATGTAAGAATGCATATATCTAAAAATATGAGTTATTTAATAGGTAGAGAGATCTGTTAGAATAGAATTGTAGAAGCTACTAAGTAGTATTGAACAGTTTAGTTGGCCATTAAGTTAAAAATGAAGTCTCTAATGTTTCTAAGTTGGAATATGAATACAATACTAATTGATGTCTCTGAGTCTGACTGGGTGGATATGCAACTTTATTTTCCCTTTAAATAAAATGTTATGCTAACATTTCCTAAAGAAGATCCTATAGTTTGGTTTTATCAAGTGTCCCCCAAAGGCCCATGTGTGCATGTGAAAAAGGCTTGGTCCCTCTCCTGGTGTTATTGGGAGGTGGTAGAACCTTTAAGAGGTGGAACTCAGTGGAAGGTTTTCTGGTCATTGGGGGTGTGCCCTGGAAGGGGATATTCACAGCACAGGCCCTTCCTTTTTCTCTTTTTTTGCATCCCAGCCATGAGGTGATTGGGTTTTGCTACATGCTGCTGCTGTGCTATGCTGCCTTACCACAGGCCCCAAAGCACTGAAAGTAATGGGCAGAAGAGTCCAAAACTGTGAGCCAAAATCTTATCGCTTCACAAGCTGACTGTTTCAGGTACTTGTTATGGTAATGGGATTTGACTGTAACACCAAGAGAGACTTTTTTTTTTAACTTGGGGAGCTAAATGAAGCTACTTTCTCTCCCTCTTCTGAATGTTTCATTCCTGGAAGGTATTTCTTGGTATTAATTCTCTTGGACCTCCAAGCATTTAAAGATACTTTAGCAAAAATACTTCCCTGCTAATGTGGAATGATCAATGTTGAACTGATGCCTTGTTGATTTTTAGGTAGACTAAAAATCAGCTGGACTTCCAGAAGATGTATGAATTGAAGAGTCTGCATCTGTAGAGAAACACATATGCCAGTGCATACACTTGCAGTTACGTTGGTGTGAGGGTGTAGAAATCATAGTACTATTGCATGTTTCCGTCACTATTCCCGAAAATACCCCTATTTTCTGATGAAAAAAAGTAAACCAAGTACAATCTGCAGTGTAGGGGTTCTCAAACTCCACTGACCATCAGAATTAAAGCAGCTAATGTTTCTTTGAATGCTTACTATATACCAATAGCTGTGATAAATATCTTACTCTTCCAACAGTCCTGCCAAAAAGATATTATTTCCTTCTTTCTTAGATATGGTAACAGACTCAGTCAGTTTGAATTATTTGACCACTATTGTATTTAGCAAGGGGTAAAGATCATAATTTAAACCTAAGCAGCCTTTGCCAAGAACTTGCAGTGTACCAGTTATGGTAAAATATAATAATAGGACTGGAGCCTAGGAGTCAGTGAAAGACCCCAGAGATTGTTAGACACGCAGTTCCACAGTGTTCAAGAACCCACTGGTAACTCTGTAATGTGCAGATGAGCTCTCTGGAAATCATGTTCAATTGTAGATATTGATTCAGTAGGTTTGGGTTTGGGCCTGAGAGTCTGAATTTCTAACAAACTCCAGGGGCTGTAGCTGCTGCTTGTTCCCAGATCCCATTTTGGGCAGCAAGTCAGTGGGGGCATGACACTCAGGTGCACAGTGTTTTAAATGGCTCTGTAATAAAAATCATGACTTGTGCCCCCAACTGTACTATAAGCTTCTGAAGCATCTTATAAACTATCTCCAACCCTTATCAGTTCCAGACCCACAGAAATGAAGCCATTCAACTAATGTTTGTTAAAATGTGTGTGTTGCAGAGGATTGAACCCAGGCCCTCATCTGTGTCAGGCAAGCACTCTTCCACTGAGCTGTACCAGAGGAATATAATCTAGACTCTTTTTAAAATCCAGTACATGGAACTTGCTGTCAGGGTGCAGGTGCCCTGATTTAATTCTACATGGAAGAGATTGTGGAATTTACGCTGTATCTGGTCACTTGAGAGGTTGAATCTGACAATAGTGATCTTTCCAGGGAGTTCTGGAAAAATGGCCTCTAAAGAGATATCAATAAAGTCATTAGAACGTAGGACAAAGGCAAATGACACATATTCTTTGGGATTAAAAAAATAACTGAAAAAAATCCCCAAATTCTGTGGCATTGGATTTCCGTTTATTTGTTGCTCAGATTTTCCCATTAGTTATTACAAGGTCCTTGCACAATTTAGTCTCCTAGCTAGCACACAAATCCCATGAGTGGGAAAAGTTTGATGTGTTCTTGACTCCCGTGCTCTTTGTTTTCCTATCTGATCCCCAACTATGTGAACTGTCATCACAGAAAATGAATTGCCCCGGTCACTCCCCAAAGAGCTTGCTCAAGATTTTATCAACCTTTGTTTGACCAAAGATTAGTCTTTTGATCTTGAGAAGAAAAATATGTCCAACTCAGTCAGCTTTTGAAATAGCCCAGGATATTGTCATCATGCTTGTTTATTTTAGAATCACTTTAAATTTAGAAGGCTTGCTGTCTCTTTCCATAAACCCCCTAGGCCAAATAAACACACACTGGATCATAGAATTGGGGGTGTACCTCTCTCCAGAAGACTATAGATATGTATGTATGCATCTGTCTTAGTCTATTTGGGCTGCTATAGCAAAATACCATAGACTAGGTGACTTAAACCACAGTTCTGGGACTGGGAAGTCCAAGATAAAGATGCCAACAGATGTGGTGCCTGATGAGGACTCTCTTTTGAGTTCACAGGTGATCATCCTCCCTCTGTGTCCTTATACCCTTACATGGCGGCAAGGACCACAGAGCTCTCTTGAGTCTCTTTGATAAGAACACTCATTCTGTTCATAAGGATCCACCCTCATTGTCTCATCACTTCCTAATATCACATTGGATGTTATGATTTTCACATGTGAACTGTGAGGGACATAGATACTCAGTCTAGAGAAATATTCTAGTATTTCTAGTACATTTTGGAACACAAAATATTTCTAACTGAGAAGACATAGATAGTCAAAGTTTTCCCCAAGTGGCACACAATGTCCATTATCACATTGCTTGCAGAGAACATGTGCCTTTCTCTCTAGAGCAGTGACTTCAAAACTGAGTAGACATAAGTTGCCACAGGTCAGTCTTATTTTAAGCATGCAAGTTTCTATTTTCTGTGCCTAGCAATTCTGATTTAGGAGATCAGAAGTCAGGCTCAGGAATCTGCATTTTAGAAGCACACAGTTTAGAATGGGAGACAGCTATGTAAACACATAACTGCTATCCAGCACATCAAGTCAAGTGACAGAACTGGGCACCATGTACAGTACTAGCAGTGAGGAGAGGCTTAGTAAGAACTTAATTAGTCCAGAGTAGGGAAGGACATTAGGAATTACCTCCTCAAAAAGTGTTTAAGTTGAGTCTTGAGAGAGAAGTTCAGCCGATGTCAGTTGATGGGATACAAGCACAAACATCTCTGTTTGCATGACTGCTGAAGATAGAGTTGGGGAACTTGGGAGAAGGTAGAGGCACCTGGCACAAATGGTTCTGTAGGTCGTACATTACCCAGCATTACAGCACCAATTACATCATGGGCACCACACTTTTGTATATTTGCTTCAGTGATTTTCTGACATATAGCAAGAAAATCTCTTCTTCTTGAAGAACTCTCTCTCTCTTTCTGTTTCATTTAGGACGAAGACCAGGGGGCTCCTGGTAGGGCTAGGGCAGAGGAAATGGGAAGACCTTGTGCCCATTTTCAGCACATAAACCTCTTCACAAGGAACACAGGAGATCCTGGAGGGAAGGCCATGCACCCCATGACATTGTCTGCAAGTCCAAAGGCTGCATCTGCTCAAAGTACAGAGTGGATGAGGGAAAAGGGTCAAATAATGGGGGAAGTAGGAGAAGCTGCATTGCAAAAGGATCATCAAATATCATGCATATTGCTTTTTTCTTCCTTGTATTGGTCCAAAGACATTAACCAAACAACCAATACCCAGTGTTCCTCAGATAGACCTTGAAGCAGCACTGGTCACAGGCTCCTGAAGGCCGACCCTTTCCAACTCCAGACTCCACCTCTGAAGCACAGAAACTTTCATTCCCCTTTCTCTAGTCCTTGTCTATCTTAACCAGCTCTCCACTCTGTTGAATGAGTCTTCCTAGTTACTCCAAAGACTCCAATCTCAGTCAGATGTTTCCATTCCATTTTTGAAAGAAATATCGCTGACTTGATCTGCCTGCACGAGCACTTTCCAGATGTGACTTATTTATTTATTTTTCTGTAGAAAATTTTCTTTTGAAGGAGTGCTTTGCAATGCTGGCCATCTTCTGTAAACATCTTATTGCTCTATTATTATCATAACTATTAAAAATAATATTTATTACTTTCCACATGGCCATCAATTGTCTTAAATCTTTATAGTCATGATTTTTACTTAACCTTCACAAGAATTCCATGATGTAGCTATTTTTAAGCCCTATTTATAATTTATACCAAGACTCAAAGAAGATAAGCAACTTATCCTGAATCACACGGCTAATAAATAAATACCAGAGTCAAGAAGTAAATGCAGAACTGTCTGGCTCCAAAGGCCACAGCATAAATCAATACATACCACTGCCCCACGCTGGTGCCTCCAGTGAAGACCTGTATTATCACTGTCCTCACAATCCCTAACTTTGAGAGCAAAGCTTTTTCTATGTATTGGCTAATTTAATCCTCACAATGACCTTATGCAGTGGGTTCTGTTATAGCCATTTCAGAGTTGAGAAAACCATGGCACAAAGAAATTAAATTAAAAGCCCAAGATCAGCCAGTTAACAAACGGTAGGATCCAAATAATTCAAAATACCTCTTGGGATATTGGTTAAACTGCCTAAATCTCCTATTTTGCTTCTACATAGCAGTCTTAAATCCAACTAGCTCCACCATTTCAAGGTATTTTAGCAAATATCTAGAAGAATAGACTGACTTATCAGGCTCACAATTTAGTTCATAGGGAGAGTGCAGTAGGAACCTGAGAACTCAAAGTCTAAGGCTTTTGCCTTCAAATATAATCCTTAGAAAGAAAACAGAATCTTGTAAATAGTCAAATCTGCTAACCAGGAAGTCTTACTTGCATCAGTTTCTTCATCCAGTTGTTCAGTGACTCCTGTCTGTAATCCTAGCATTATTGGAGGCAGAATTAGGTGGATCATGGTTTGAGGTCAGCCTGGGCAAAAAGTTAGTGAGACCCAGTCTCAAAGAACAAGCCAGAAGCGAGTGGGGAGGGAGGTGAAGGGTGGGGGTGGGGGGCAGGGGGGAGAAATGACCCAAACAATATATGCACATATGAATAAATGAATTAAAAAAAAAAAAACAAGCCAGGTGTGTAACTCCAGCTGCTAAAGAGGAGTAGGTAGGAGGATTGAAGTCTGAGGCTAGCCCTGAGCAAAAAATGTGAGACCTTAATGGGAAAATAACTAAAATGATAAGGACTAGAGGCATCTACCACTTGACTATCCTTAGGTTCAAATTCTGGTACTGCCAAAAAAAATGTTCAATGACTGACATGTGATTCCTGGCTTTCAGTCTCAAGGACTGGAGAGTTTGAACAGGTTGAGACTTGATCTCTGCCTTTGCAAAGCTCATATTTAGTGAAGTAGACTTAGAAGGAAACCAGCAATTAGGGCACAGTTATTAAGTGCTAGGATAGAGGTCCACAAGGGCAGACTCTCAGTTTTGTTCTGCTTTCTATCCGCCTGCCACCCAGCCCAGTGCCTGGCAGAGAGTAAGAATGCAAATACTTATTATAGCATGCATGGGTGCATGGATGCACTTTGGCAGAGCTAAGACCCTGGGGTGTGGCGAGAGGGAAGAGAGACCCACACAAAGGCTTTTTGGTCCTTGAAGGTGGTGCTTGAACTGTGTAGTGAAAGCTGAAGAATCAGCAGGAGTGAGCCAGCCGAAGAGAAGAAGGTATGTGAGAAAGAGAGCAATAGACAGCGGTACTATAGGTGAACTTTGATGCTGTGATGGGTCTGTGAAAGGGGTCCAGGTTTTGCAGGGGGACAGACAGATATGTGAACCAGCTGACAGACCAAGGGAGAGTCGAAGTAGTTTGGGGAGGCAGCAATGAAAGACAGAGCTCAAGATCATGGTTCTCAAGTTCAACAATTCGAACCTGACTCTGAAGTCATGGATTAGCCATTCATAAGTTAACAATTGATAAATTTGAGTTTACTGTAAAATTTTTAAACCCTTTTTTCCTAACTCTCCATAGTAGCATTTTTGTTAGATAATGCTACATTTGTGTCCAGACTTACTGAGTAGTGGCCTCCCACCCCAAGGTCAGTCCTAGACCTGACTGATTATAACCTCCCTCTTACTAATAGGCTCCATTATTGGATCTTACTATTAGGCTCCATTGGCCTCATTGAGAGTATCAAGGATCATCCCAAGGCCTTTTTCTTCTACGGAGGGCATTCCATCTATCACTACAATCTCATTACATATTTACTGAATCTGTTGGCAGAAATGACAAACACATGCTCTTCTAAATGAAAATAACCCAGAGTCTGAGCAGAGCAGAACACAGAGCTATGATAATTAGAATGGAAAACCACCAGACCTAAATGGAAATGGACCAGGCAGTACAGACGAATCTAAACAAATTAGACTCAGAGCTTAGGCTTTTCTCTTTCAGGCAGGGGCATCAGCCCTAAATCCTCGGTGACAGGCCTTCACATGTTGCAGAAAAGTAAGTAGTAAGTTTTAAATCTAATAAAATGTCAGGGTCTATTTCTGGTATGTGGAAGCTGCAAGCTCTTTCTTGTTGTGTGGGGTGTCTGTCTTACCATTCCTTGATACTTCATTGCAGTTTTCTTGTTATAAAAGCAATGCATGCTGCTTGTAAAGTTCCAAAAAAAAAAAAATAGCTTTAAGGAAAAAATATTCATTGTACCTACCAGAGTCAACCAGTTGTAACATTTGCATAAAATTCTTGGCCTGACTTTTCTTTTTTGTTGTTATTTGCTTTTGTCTATTTAATGTAATGTGAATTTATATTCACAGCATGATCTCTTAAGCATGTGGAGTTTTCCACTATATGGATATGCCATCATTTTACTAATCTCTTCATAGAGATTGGGTTGTTTCTAATAACAAAAAGCTGATGGAGACAGAAGGCTGTAACGAACACCCATGTAGCAAAAATCTTCTTGCTCTTCTGTTGTTGTTTTCATAGAACAAAATTCAGGAAGTGAGTTTTGCTGAGGCAGATGGTTGCAGGTTTAATACTCGTGCTACATAGTGCCTGCCAGACTGCTTTCCAACCCGCTGTCTCACCAACTAAACTGTTGACTTTGCTCTATCTGTAACAACTTCACATGCTATCTTTGGCTCCAATCTTTGCCTACCTGTTGAGTGAAAACTAACCTCACCGTTTTACTTTTTTTTTTTAGTTACCTGTAAACTCGGATATCTTTTCATATGATGTATTGCATTTTTACATCCTTTGCTCATATTTCTGTTTGGTAATGCTTTTTACATATGAAGACTCTTAACCCCTTGAAAACTTATTTTATAGCCCGAAAATTGCAATTTGGTCTAGTTACCTGTTAAATAGAGTCTCTCTAGTACTGGATGCTGAAACACCCACAATCTGCAACCAGAAAGATACTGCTCCCCAGGGAGAAGCGCTTTTCAAAGGAAATGAATTACAAACCAAGAGGGATTTTTCTGTGGTGGCTCAATTAGTAAAATGATGTGGTCTGTGACCCATTTTAGCTTGGGTCTTTGGTGCATGTGTCCCTAGAGAACAGAATGAATTATGGAGTCACCGTCTAAGGTGTTTTAGAGAGAAAGTTGGCAAAAGCTTATTCAGCTACTTTGAGATTCATTTGTCTGAACAGACATCCCCTCCTCACCCCAAGATAATCTCATGAATCTGAGCCTGGTGGCGGCTCTTCTGCATGCCCTTGTGTTCGGAATCCTAGAAACACCGAGATGCTGGATGCTAGGAGCGTCATCATGCTTTCCCTCCTCCTTTGGGCCAGGGCAGATTTTTCCTCATGTTGACCTTTCCTCATTCCCTCCACTTTGCTTCCAGTGCCTCTCTTCTCCTTTGTATTTTTTAGAAGGAAGAAGGGTTAGCTAAGTGTGTATGAGTATTCGTTTGTGTGTGTTAAAGGCAGATAAGGCAACTTGAAAATTAAAAAACCAAACACACAAAAAACCTTAAAACTAAAAGTCGTAGAAGCCAATATCAATTGAGGACCTAATTAGAGATACCATTTCAGAATTATAAGCTTGACCTTATTTGATTCTGATCACCTTCAAGTTAACTTCAGCACTTGCCAAAGGCCACAAAGGTAGACTGTGGCAGATATGGGGATCCATCTCAGGGCTCTATGTTTCTAATCTCCTTCCACCATGTTTTTGGAGCCAGTCTTACTACGTAGTTCAAACTGACCCTGAACTCACTACGTAGCCCAGGCTGATCTTGAACTTGAAATCCTCCTGCCTCAACTCCTGAGTGCTGAGATTCCAGGTGTTTGCCACCACACCCACTCTTTCCAAATTTATTTTTATGTGGCCACGATGCATTATAAATCACCTTGCCTGCTCTCTCTGGTTCTGCAGGTGAGTGCACCAATGCCCAGTGTGCTCAGCAATTGGCTGGAAGCATCCAGACTTTCTTGGTAGAGCTGAGTGAGTACATAGGGCCTCAGTGGTTGGTCACTGTTGGTGCCCTTCAATGTGCTGACTCACCTTTGAAACGAAGACTCAGCTTCATGAGGAAATATTACTAAATGAACAAATGTGATTGGGACAACTGTTGTCTTCATCCATACTCTTCGCACTTAGCTTCCCATTAAAGACGCCTCTATGGGTGTGATAATCCACAAATTAAATCACAGTCAAAATCAGTGCAAACAATCACTGCTTGAGATTTGCTGTCTTCTTTGCGATTTTATGTAAATTTTGGGCTGACATCACCTAAGGAATTTCATGTGAAAACACCTCCCAGGCATTCTCCTTCCTCTAGAGTTGCTCTTCTTAGCACTCCCAGGCAGTGGGATCTGCAGGGCTAAGTGACTTTTCCCTCATCCCCCTTCTCCTGGTTCCTACCCTTTTCCACCGCCAGGTTATTTTCCACCACACTGAATTCTTATTCCTTTTCTGTGCAGAGCAGTTATGGAGCAGATTTTGTTACTTGAGCTTTTTCTTGGGGTCCCACTCTTTTCCTCAAGTTGTTTATTAGCAATTATTCTCAGCAAATGTGGTACAGGTAATATTATCCCAGTTTTTACATAAAATCATGATCCCCATTTTACAGAATCTGAACATCACTGAGGACAACCTGCTTACAGTCACACTGCCAACATATGTCACAGCCTGAATTCAAATCTACACTTGTCTGACTCCCAAAATTCTGCCTTTGTTGAATCTTACATTTTTTTTTGTTAATTTCCTAAATATTATATAAACAAGAATCCTCTAAACAGAACAATTAAAGTAGCTTGACCTTTCAGACCTCATTCAGAAGGTTCTTACAAGGACAGTTCTCACTGTGAATAATTTGCCTTTCTCTGGATTTCTTCCCATGAGACTTATCTTCTCTATGCTCATGGCCCTCCAAAGCAGTCCTTAGTCAGTCAGACACTAGGACTTGCAGGTGGTGTTTGTCTTGTCCTTAGTTTAGTGAAGGAGTTCCTAAGTATGTTACCCAAAATATTTACTCCATGATGTGCTATTATCTTATTATTAAAGTATTTGGATCCCATGTCCAAATATTTTGGAAGTGGAGATAGCAAAATGGAGTCAGTGTTTCCTAGCTGTGTTCTCTTAGTACTGTTGTGTGAGTTGTTAATAGATCTGGTAAATAAAAACAATCAAACAAACAAAAATTCAATTTGAGGTCAAATAATTTTGGCAAACTCTAAATACTCAAATTCCTTTTTGGAGATTCATGGTAAATATTAGCACATTAAAGATTCTGACAATTTCTATTAATTATTCTACTTTGTTTGAGTGAGTGCTTCTCAGACTTGGTATCTTGAGCAGCTTACAAGGACCCACTCTGGACAGTCACCTGGTTTGAATTTCTCTTCTGTATTTGAAGGAAGTTGGTAGAAGGTCCTCTTTTGGGAATCTAAGCCTCATCCTGCCATTGAACATTTGGTAGACTGTGAGCAAGTCATTCCTCTGTGAGTCTCAATTATCCCATCTGTAATCTGAAGGTGGTGCACCATTTTGTCTCAAATTTCTCTTCCACTTCTGCATACCATTACCTAAACCTATGGAACTGATGGGGCCCATAACCCCTAAACCACAATAAACTGCGTGTGTTTAGATCTCCATAATCTCATTCAATAACCCAGAGAAAATAAGCCTTTTCAAGCTATAGAACTTTTAGACATATAAATACTAACTTGCCCCATATCAGCTAGCAAATCATAGAAAGCATCCTGTGGAATTACACGATCATTTCCTTTTTCAGAACACTGAGGTTCTCTTTGATCAGCCAGTTTCCAGGGTAATGGGAAAGTTTGCAGTGAGTGCTTCTAGTGCACTGCAGTGGACCTCAGGCAAGCAATTACCTCTCTGGGACTTGTGTTCTTTCACAAGAAGACAATGACCGTGTGCCCATTCCTCTAAGACATCTCTTCAGGACTGTTTCTTCAGAATAACTGGTACCATATACCTGCCACTGCTCTGAATCTTCAGAAGTATTGTTGGTCTCCTTCCAGTCATTCCTAGGGTTGGTGGGTGCTACATAAATACTCTTTTTGAGAAGACTAATACTAGTATTGTACAGATGAGAATATGATACCCTAATATAGGAGACAATATGCTCTGCTTCAGAGACACTTATCTTAGCAATAATAATTCTTCTTATAATATGGAGCTGTACAGTAGCTATCTAAGCCTTGACATAAGCTCAACCTAGGTTTGAACCCAACACTATTTACCAGCTGTGTATCCATAAGCAAGCTTTTACTCTCTGATCCTCAAATTCTTCACTTATAAGGGGTACAGTATGACTCACTGCAAAGCTCATACAGTGATGCAATATAGTAATTTTTGTATAGGTCTTTGTACAGTGCCTGAGCCTAACATGTCCTAAGCTATGGCTGTTAAAAACATTATTTATTTCAGACACTAAATGCAAGGGAATTAAAGGAAAATTGTCACCATACCAAGTCTAGGTGTTGGAATCCTGAGTAGCTATTAGAAAGGATTCCTATAATTGGTGCTCATAGCAAATGTTCATAAGGTGACCTGAAACACTAATACTGGCTGGACATTCTCGCCAGTGGTTTCGTTGTTCATTATTGAACACTGCCACCTTGTGGATAAATTGGTCGCATGCAGGCAAGGAAGTCAAGGTTATGTCAGGTCACCTGGTCATATAAGGAAGAGACTATTTTGTTTGCCTTGTCCTTACTGGCTTCAGTTACTGGATTTGGAGTCAAGACCCAGAAGAGATCTTGTATTTCCTGCTTATATAGATTTCCCTCCATCTTCATGCCTTTGTCAAACTGATGCAAAGTCATGAAAACTATGTTCTTTCGGTTAGGCTGGTTGTTGACTGTGTGATCTGAGCCAGGTTGGCTTCACCTGACATTATCTAAAAGAGATGCCTCTCCCCCCAACACTGTAAGTCATCATACTGTAATGCATATCATTACCTTAAAATATTTATTTGTTTCTACCTCACCCCTAGCTGGAAGTAGAAAGAAGCTTTCCGAGTGCAAGGCCCAGACAGCCCTGGTTTCTTTATGTACCTTTCACACCCAACACAGCGTCTGGCAAAGAGTAGGTGTGCAAAAATATTTATAGCCTGTAGAAAAGAATTAGCAATGATAATGCTAATAACCATAGATCTCACTGTTTAAGACCTTATTGACCAGGCACAGGGCTACTCTGCACACAACTTATCTTTAATCTTTATAATCACATTGCTTGGTGGGTAAGGTCACCACCCATTTAGAATCTGAAATTTTTAAGGCCAGAAGTGATTTCTAAGGTCAGCGATCACAGTTTTACTTTGCCAGTATTATAACACCATACCTTATTGAATCCCCTCTTTCTTATAATCTATATTATTGTTTTACCCATTTTTACAGATTTGAAAGCTTAGCCTCATAGAAATGAAGCAATTTGCCCAAAGTCACACAGCTGAGGTTTAAAACCCAAGTCTTGGCTGGGGGCATGACTCAAATAGCAGAGCACCTGCCTAGCAAACACAAGGCCCTGAGTTGAATCCCTAGTACCACCCAAAACCAACCAAACAAAAATCCCGTTCTTATCTTGTTCTTTTTAGTACAACACATGGCCTTCTATTAGCTACATGGATAAAAGGGAATACTCAATTCTTTCCTGGACACTAGAATTGAGTTTTGACTAAGCATTTGAGAGAAACCAGCTCCAAAGCTAAGTCTCAGGCTGGATTTTTGCGTAGCCTGGTCTTCATGGGTCTCTAAGTGTCTCCTGCACTTCAGTGCTAAACAGGAGCTAAGATTTACTGAGGCGTTATTCTGTGCCAGGCCAGGGTTCAAATGATCTCATTTAATTTCGACAACATCTCTGTAAAACAGGTTCTGTTAATATTATTCCCATTTTACAGATGAGAAGGCTGAGGTACAACAAGGTTAAATAATTTCCCCATGGTTACTCATATTCTAAGTCAGAGCCCTGGTTTGAAACCAGACAGGCTGTTTGCTTCCAGGATACAAGTGATCTCTGCAGGGGACTTATCATGTGGACTCTGCTACCCCTGAAAAAAATCTCAGGGGTACCTTCACTTGGTATAGCACTTCCCAAAATGTTGAAGCTAAGGAACTATGCCAAAATTGGCACCAACAGGATGCTGGGCATCCTGCAGCTAGTTCTCCTTCCCTCTGAGTTTGCAGTTCCAGCCTATGGTTACTCCTCAATTAGTTTCCATCTGCAGGAGCAGCAATTCCCTAGGGGTATACAGGCCAAAAAGAGAGACCGACTCAGCCAAGATCCAAAAATATCTTCACTGCAGCAAGCGAGTGATGGAGAGGAGGAAAATTTTCCCTTCAAGGCCTGGACATTTCTCAAAGGCTGCCCACTCAGCTTATGTAAGCAGCACGCACCACTCAGGGATGCAACAAAGCTCCACAGATCTAGGACAATCCTGCCAGTTACATGTTAATTAAAAGTTTCATAGGGGCCGCCCACATGTCCTTTGAGGAAGCTGACACTGTGCTTATTTAATTGTCTGTCCTAGATCACCAGACCTTGGCAAAGGGGCCCATGCAACCCCAGGAACAGGGCAAACAACTTCTACCCTTTCTTGAGTCTTTCCTCCAAAGTAATATGCAGGGGTAGAGCTCAGAATTCTGGGCCTCCTTATATCTGTTCATGCATGTTCTCCTATATTTGTGTACTTGCATATTTACACATTTTGAATAAATATCTATTAGGCATCAAGTCTGCTTTAGGTTAGGGCCAGGTACTGAAAACATGAGCATGAGTTAGACACAATGGTGTGCTGGTAAACAGTGAAGATTAGGCTCTCTGCGTGTAGTGTTGACATGAATGTTGGTTGTCATTTTCCTTTAAGACAGAAGTGAAAGTGCAAAGACCTATGTCAATGGCATTTGTCAGTGACACGAGCAACCTCTTTGCTAGATCAGATAATAGTGTCAATAGTGGAAGCTCCTCAATTTTTTTTGGCTATTCAGACATTATTAATGTTTTTCCATCTCTTTCCTGAGTCTAGGCAATCAATAAAACAATAAATCAAGCTCTGGTTTGTAGCATTTGCCAATTTTTAAATATGCTCACTGTGGCCAATTTCAGGCTACTGATATTTTGTTTCTGAGTATGACATTAAAAAGAGATGGGTGGCACAGATACATGTTATCTGAGGAGCATAGATTAGACAAAATGTAGCAATTCAGAAGGGATAGGTTTTGAGCATTTATTATTTTTCTTTAAAATATACTGTTTTTAAACAGAGGCTTACATAATTTGATTTTTGATAATGGTTTGCAGCCATCCTGACCATTGCATATGACAGAGGCACTGGCAATGGTTTAAGGGATGATGAGTTTGCTTTAAAACAAGTTAAATTTATCTAAGTGAACATCCTATAGGAGAGATCTAGGAAGTAGCTGAACTTGTAGGTCTGGAGCTCAGAACACAGAATTGGACCGCAGAATAAACTTGGGAGGCACCAGCATACACGTGATAACCAATGCCTTGTGTGGGTTGAGATCATCCAGGGACATGTCAGAATCACTCAAGGTTATGGACCATTTTGTTGTCAGCATCATTGATCCACTTTGCATGTGTGTACCCACTCCTTTAATGCTGATATTATTATTAGCCCCATTTTGTGGATGAGGAAACTGAGGCATAGAGAGAGCAACTACTTTCCCACAATTGCATAGTAAGTGGCAGTGCTAAGACTGGAAGCCAACCAGTCTGGCACCAGAATCCACCCTCTGACCTGCTTCTGTGTCAAAATACTGAGACCAAGAGGAGAAGGCATGAGGAAAAGAAAACCTGAGGCATAGGAAGAGGAATTTTCAAAGGAGATTGTAAAGGGTGGGGAGAGGTCATAGGGAGCTTTAGGTTCATACCTGGAAGTTCAACTCCTTAAAAAACTTCTCACCACAAACATGGTAATTGAGTTGCCTTGCAAAAATTATAGCTACATTGCATTCAATGACCATAAAAATAATGCTTTGAATTTACTAATCATAAAAGCAATGCTCATTTCCCATCATAAAAGAATGCCTTTTTGGTAGAAAATTTACAGAATGCAGAAGATACAAAGAAGAAAATTAAAATAATCACTATTCAACCACCTAGAAGAAATTATAGTAACTTTTTGGCATATATCTCTTTAGATATTTATTTTTTTAAATGTAAAAAAAGGGGGGTGGGGTATTTCTTTAAAATGTTTCTCAGATTTTATTTCAAAAGTTCATTGCATTGTTTTTAAGGTTGCACATCTCAATCAGGATTTACCTCATAACAAGTGGACCTTTATAGGTAAAGCTTTCTTTCTAAGTGGTAACGGATAGCATCTTGGATTTGGTGAGATGTGGTAAGTGACATAGTTACATCTTTCAAAATTCAAAATCTACGAAAAGCCATGCCAAGAAAGGGCTCTTTCATCCCTGCTTGCTTTGGTGCTCCCCCTTAGAGGTAGACGATATTTTGCAGTTGCTTGTCTCCTTGTAGATGTGTTCCAGTGCACATGCAAGAGCAAATTACATGTGTCTCCCCATCTTTAGATACATGACAGCCTGCTACCCATGCTAGGGCATCTTGAAATTTTTTCACTTAACACTATATGTTGGAAGGATTTTTTTTTTTTTTTTTTTACTAATTGCAGATTTTCCCTTGGGCTACAATTTATTAAGAAATCTCTGATTTATGTGTAAAGTTACTTTTATCTTTTGCTAAAACAATGCCATGATGAATTATCTTATTTATTTTGCATGCATACCAGTATACCTATTAAATTTCTAGAATAAAACTGTCAAGTCAAAGGGTAATTCAGTTGTCACTTTGACAGACATCATGAAACTGAATTTCCTAAATGTTTCAACTTATATTTCTTCCAAGAATGTACAAAATACTGCTGTCCTACACCATTTCCAACATAGTATGTTATAAAAAAATTTATCCTTGCTAAATGGATAAGTGAAAATTGTATCTTCAATGGACTTTTTATTTGGGGATAATTTTGGATGTAATAGAAGAGTTGCAAAGATTGTTAGCACAGAGAGTTCATGTATACCCCACACTCATTTCCCCTTCTGGTAACGTCTTGTATTTCCATGGTATAGTCATTAAAACTAAGAAATAAACACTGATCCATAAGTAGCAAATAAACTTCAGATTCTATTTGGATTTAAACAGTTTTTCTGTGAATGTCTGTTTTATGTTTCTAGGTCCCCTTCAGGGGAACACACTGTATTTAGTCAACATGCCTCTGTAGTCTCCTCTGGTCTCTGACAATTTCTCAGTCTTCCCTTGTTTGTCATAACCTTGAGAATTTTAGGAGGTTTGGTCAGTATTTTGTTAAATGTGTCCCAATTTGGAGTAGTCTGATGTTTTTTCATGATTAGATTTGGGTTATGGGTTTCCTCATTGCATATCAAAGGGTACATGGTACCAACATGATAACACTGACCATGGTGACCTTCATTTGGTCTCCACTGTAAGGTCACTCTTTGTCTCTTTGCCATATTTTTATTTTAGGATATGAGTAACTAAGTCAAGCCCAAACTCAAGAGAGAAATCAGAGTACAGCTGTAATTAGCATTTATCATAGGAGTATGTAAATATATTTTCATAGGTTTAAGAATCATCTATGTTCCCTGGACTTTGTGTTAACATTTTGCCCATTTTTCTATTGGATTATTATTCTTTTTGGTATCAATTTCCATGAGAAATAAGTTTTTTCTCTGCAATAAAAATATGCAAATTTCTTCCAGTTTTCCATTTCTTATTTATCTTTGTTGTGTGTAGGTTTTTTTTTTTGCCATATATACTTTAACATTTTTATGTAATAAAATTTACCAGGTTTTTATGACTTATGGCTTTCTATAACACTTCAAAATATAGTACTGCTCCCTGCTGATCCCTAAAATGCTCTATGGTTTACTTTTTTGAGGTTATGCCTTTGATCTACCTGCAATTTGTTTTGGTGTAAAACTGAGTAGGAACTGATTTTATTTCTTTTTCATGGGCCTACCCAGTTGCTCCAATAGCAACTTGTTAAAGTGTATTTTCCACTATTTCATTTGAAATGAAATAAATAATTTCATAGGAAAAAAGTATACGAACCTCATCCCTGGTTATGCTTTGGATCTTAAATGTCCCCCAAAGGCCCACATTGTTAAAGGCTTGTTTCCAGGGTGGTGCTAGCGGGAGGCAGGAGAACGTTTAGGAGGTGGGGTCTAGTGAGAGGCCCTTAGGTCATTGGGTGCATGCCCTCAAGTGGGACTGTGGGATTCTAGTACGTTCCTCTTTCTTTTCACTTCCTGACAAATCTCAGTTATTTCATTATAATTACAGAAGCTGACTAACAGTTCTGTATATTTCAAATTCCATGTTCCTTCCATTGAAGCAGGTAAAATGAAACAAATGAAACCCTCGTATTTTACATTCTTGTTCATATAGACTCACTTCAGTATTTCTAGGCACAATTTTCATCTTGAACCACCCTTGTCACATTGGGTTTCTCTACCTTGACCTATTTCAACAACAGCTGAAGGTCAGCATGGCCCCAACCTGTAGCAGAGAGGCAGGTAAAGGCAGAGATCATTAGAGTCACATGGACTTACTAACATTATTTTAAGTATACAGTTAAAGGTGTGGGATCAGGTTGTGAGACAGATTTCATTGCTGGCAATGCCTTATGTATAAGTCAACCCCAGATTGGAGAGAACAGGCATTTGATTATAAGTGTTTGATGTTAGAATTCTTTAAGGCAGTACTGGGTACACTGACAGTAGAGATAAGTGATAGAATCTACTTATATTTTTAGAAGGTCTTTGACAAGGCTCTATGCCAAAATGAAATGAGACATGCAAGTGCCAAGTCCTTGGAGAAGACAGTTCTGTCATGGACAGTTGGTGAGTTAGAGAACAATGGGTGTGGCCCATTGTTCCTCATAGGAATAGGCCCTCATGTGAGTAGACCACCTTTATCAAGACTCCAGGGCCAAGGATCCTTGCTCCCCAGAGTACCATTCCAGGCCCACTCTTCATTAAAATCTGCAGAAATAATCTGGAGGCAAATGGGCAAAATTATGATTGTAAGTTTTTGCATGACCTTGATTTTTTTCAGATAATAAAGAACTGATCAAATAGTGTTTAAAAATAGTAAACTTTTATAAATGTATTTGAATTGGGGAATAAAGTGTCATTTGAGCTAGAATGTGAGTGAAAAGTAATAATGAATAAATAATGTTCTTTTTATTAAAAAAGAACAAAGACTCAAAGTAGTCAGAAAACAAAGGGCTCTATTCTGTAATAGGTATAGGTTCCCACTATTACTAACACAAAATATCACAATTCTTACATGCATTACACACTTCTAAGCCTCTTAACAGACATCAGTTTATACAATATTCAAGAGCAGCCATGGGGTAGGGTCCGTTATTCACCCCATTCACGTTACAAAAGGGAAGTCCAGAGAGAGTGAGTAACTTGTTGACATTTACACAGCAAGTAAGTGGCTGAGGGAGGTTTGCATCCCGCAGTCCAGCCCTGAGGCATGTGGGCATAACTCACTGGACTTGCTGCCTTCCCAGATAGGCTCTGTGCAGACTCTGCAAATGTCACACTGATTCATTTCTTCACTAGAAGCGTGGAGAAAGAGTCACACTTTGTGTTTTCAGGTTTATTGTAATCTTGGATACAAACTAGGTGCTTAATAAATTAGTAAATTTTGTTTACGTGAACAGAGGTGTGATTAAAGTCTTAAACAAGTAATTATCAAACTTTTAAAGGTATGAGATTCTGGTTTCTTTTTTTTAAAAACATCTTGCAAGGATTCTATGATAGACATCCTCTAAGAGAACCCCAAGTTCATCACCTCTTAGTATTCATGTCTCCTGCATTCTTCTCCCTTGAAGATAGGATGGATTTACTGATTTACTTTTAATAAATAGAACATGGCAGATGTGATGGAATGCTGCTACCAAAATTAGTTAGAAAAAGACAGTACCTTTCATCCTGGGCACCCACTTTCTCTCTTCTTTGGATCTCTCACACCAAGAGAAGCCAAGTACCACGTAGTAAGGCAGCCCTGCAGAGGGGCCCATGTGGTTAGCTTGGAAGCAGATCTTCTGAGGCCTGCCAACAACCTTGTGAATAACTTGGAAATGGATCCTCCAGTCCCAGCTGAGCCTTGAAATGATGCAACTCTGGCTGATGGTTTAACCAGAACCTCATGAAAGACCTTGAGCCCAGGGCATGTGGCCAGGCTTTGCCAGATTCTTGACCCATAACATTTTTTTGTTTTAAGTTGCTAAGTTTTGGGGTAATTTTTAATGTACAATAAATAAAGCAAATCCCCAAGATACAAAATAATCCATATAGAAATAAAATTTGTAGTTTTTAAAAAAGAAAAATGGCTTATTTTTACACTTAGACCTTTTATTCCTTTGTAACTTAAAAAAATGTGCGTGTCTTACGTAGTGAAAAAAAAAACCTAATTTTATTTTATTCAAAAATTTAAAACTTTAAAGCATTACAATTAAATATACATAATGTAATCTTTACCATCTTAACTATTTTTAAATGTACTGCTTTAGTAGTGCAAATTCACAATGTTTACCAATCTCTAGCACTTTTTCATCTTACAAAACTGAAACTCTATATTATGTACTAAATAGCTTCCATTTCCCTCCCCTGGCTTCTGACACTCATTGTTCTACTTTGTGTTTGTATGAATTGGACTGCTCCTGACACCTCAGTTAGCAGAATCAAACAATATTTGTCTTTTTTGTGTTTGGCTTATTTCACTTAGCACAATGTCTTCAAGTAAGTCCATCCAAGACCTCTCTGAGGGTTCCTGTGGAGATGTCTACCATAAGATCCTTGTAACACTTAAGAAGAAAAAAGAAGACCAGAATTCCAGATACCTGTAGCAAGTGTCAGAATTTCTTTCCTTTTTAAGGCTAATATTCTGTTGTGGCTATATATCACATTTTGCTTGTGTGTTCATAAGCCAATGGACATTTGATTTGCTTTCATTTTTGTTTATTGTAAATAATGCTGCTATACACATAGTTATAGCTATACAAACATCTCTTCTAAATCACCTTTTAAATTCTTTGGGGGATATATACAGAAGTGGAACTATTAGATCACATGTCAATTCTAATTTTAATTTTTTGATGACATAATGTTTTAGATAATGGGTATACCATTTCTTACTCCCACCATAGTATATAGGGGTCCAAATTCTCCATTACTCACTAACTTCATTTTCTGTTTTTTTTTTTTTTTTTGTTAGGCTTTTTTTTTTGAGACAGAGTCTTGCTAAGTGGCCCAGGCTGGCCTTGAAGTCACAATTCTACTGCTTCAGCTTCCCAAGTCCTGGATCACAGGCATGGGTCAGCACACCCAGGTTTGTGGGGGTTTTTTTTTGGGGGGGTTGTTCTTGTTAGCTTTTCTATGGCAGCTGCCCTAATGGGTATGGGATGATTTGCACTTCCCTAATGATTAGTGATATTGCTCATCTTTTTATATGTTTAGTTATTTGCATATCTTTGGAGAAATGTCTGTTCATTGCCCATTTTTAATTGGGTTGTTTTTGTATTGTTGAGTCATAGGTGTTCTTTATGTATTCTAAATTCTTTGTGAGATACAGGATATACAAATATTTCTCCCATTCTGTAAGTTACCTTGTCCTTCTATTAATTGTGTCTTTTGATGCACAGAAATG
Source organism: Castor canadensis (assembly GCF_047511655.1). Lineage (NCBI taxonomy): Eukaryota > Metazoa > Chordata > Mammalia > Rodentia > Castoridae > Castor > Castor canadensis. The sequence continues at coordinate 72,491,956 of NC_133391.1, read as the reverse complement.
TTTAGTTTCAAAGTACTCCAGTTTATTTATTTCTATTTTTGTTTCCTGTTTTGCTAACAGTGAAGAAATCATTGCCAATTCCAATGTCATGAAGAGTTTTTCCCTAAGAATTTCATAGTTTGGGGTTTTTTTACATGTAGGTCTTTCATCCATTTTGAGTTAATTTTTTTGGTGTAGTTCTGGATTTGAACTCAGAACCACACACCTAGCAAGTGCTTTACTATTTGACCAACACTCCCAGTGCTTTACTTTTAGTTTATTTTTCAGATAGGGTCTCCAGCTAACTTTGTCCAGCTTAGCCTCAAATGCAATTAAACCTCCTACCTTCACTTTTCTGTTAGCTGGGACCACAGGTGTGCACCATTACACCTGGTTTGTTTTGAAATAAGGTCTCCCTAACTTTTGCTGGGACTGGCCTTGGACCTATTCCTCCTGTCTCTTCCTTCTGTTAATTTTTATATGTCATAGAAGGGAAGAGTCCAACTCCCAATGTCTTCCTCCAGGTTAGCCAGTTGTCACAACAATGTATAGAATAATAAATGTTTTTTTCCCCTATGAATTTAAGCATACTTTGGTACATATACAAATTCAAATGTATATGAATATATTTCTGGATTTTCTACTCTGTTCCATTAGCTATTTATGGTATTGGTGCCAATGCCATATGGTGTATTTAATGTAGGTTAATTTTATACTCTGATTAAGCAGGCAAAGTTCCCTCTCCTTATTATCCTTTAAAATTTTTTTCTTGGTGATGTTTGCATACTCACTCATTCCTAAAAATTTTATAGATTTGAAAGATATCCCTCATCTACCCCCCTAATACTGCCTCACCTCTCCATCCCATAAAAAAACATGTAGAAATCTTAAGAGGGAAGTAGATTAAACAGGATAAAAAATTCACCATGTTTGATATTTTTCTCTCTGTAGGCTCCTCCAGTGGTATATCACATCTCAAATAACAAAACCTTCATCTTTCTATTTTCCCAGGAAAAAACAAGGAAATCATAAAACAAAAACCCTTGGAATCATCCCTGAGTGTCTTCACAGTACCTGACAATCAGTAGTAGACACTCTAGTTTGTAGAAGCAATTAATTCAATCCTTCTCTCCTTTCATTCAAATTCAGTTTGTTTCTTATTACAGTTCATAATTCAAACTCTTTAGGGAGGGTCTAGAGTAGTAAATTTTCTTAGTCTTTATAATCAAGAAGTTCTATTTTGTCCTACCCTTGAGCAAGATCATGAATTGTTTTCTGATCCTTAATATTGTGATTGATAATTCAGTCTAACATTCTTAGGAAGGTAACCATCCTTTTCTCTTTGGGAAGTTTTTTATTTAACTAAACTTCAAAAATTATTTTGAGATAATTATAGATTCACAAGCAGATAGAAGGAATAATACAGAGTCTTTGCCCAGATTATCTCATGGTAACATGTTGCAAAGTGTAGTGTAACATCACAACCAAAGAACATCTCCATTCTCTCAGGCTGCCCTCTGAGAGCCACACCACCTCCCTCCTACTTAAACCTTATCTTTAACTCCTGACAATCACTAATCTGTTCACCTGTCCTTTAACTTGTCATTTCAAGAATGTTATATATGTGGAATTGGGAGAGTGAATATACGAACTGAGATGATAAATGTAAAAGCTGGCCCTAACAACATAACTTTGATTCACAACCTTTGCAAGCATCAGCCCAGGAATGTCAAACCACAATGTCTACAGCAGTTGGTCCAGGGTGCTTGACTTATTTTTTGCTTTTACTTACAGAGAAATCACTATGTGCCCAAATCAACCATATAAGATGCTTTGCTTTTAGTTAGTTCTTATCCTTATTATTATTTTTTCTACTGCTTACTTTGAACTTACCTTATTCTTTTTCTAGGTTCTTCAGGTAAGATCTTAGGACTATTGATCTGAGATTTTTTTCTTTTTTCTAATGTATGGAGTTAGTACTATAAATTTTCCTTTCGGCTTTAGTCATGTTCCACAAATTTTGATATATTACATTTTCATTTTCATTCAGTTCAATACATTTATTTCCCTTGAGAATTCCTCTTTGACCTATGGATTGTTTAAGTGTGTTATCTAGTTTTCAAGTGTTGGGAAATTTTCCTGTTCTCTTTCTTTTATTGATTTCTAGTTTGAGTCTATTGAGGTCAGAGAACACACTCCACATGATTTTAATTCTTTAAAGATGGACGGGGTTTGATTTATGGTGCCAGATATTATCTAGGTCTCAGGGGCACTTGAAAAGAATATGCTTTCTGCTGTTGTTGGATGCAGGATTCCATAAACAGATGAAGAGAAAATATTAAGAAAACTCTATACTGTTAGGTGATGTTAGGTGATTTTTCATATCCTTGCTGTTTTCGGTCTAGTTGCTTTCTCAGTTGTAGGAAAGGTATTATAGTATTCAACTACAATATACTATGGATTTACTCATTTTCTTCTCTCAATTATTTCAGTTTTTTCAAATGTATTTTATACCTCTCTTGTGTGATTGTATGTATTTAGGATTATTATGTCTTTTTGGCAAGTTGATTCTTTTGTAATTATATAATGTCCCTCTCTGTTTCTTATTATTGTCTTTGTTCCAATGTTAACATAGCCACTTATGCTTTCTTTTGGTTAATGTTCACATGATGCACCTTTTTTTCCATTTTTTTACTTTCAACCTGCTCATATTCTTATATTTTAAGTAAGCTTCTTGAAGACAGCAGTTGGGTTATTTAAAAAATTAACCTTATCCATTTTTACATTTTAATTGGTATATTGAGACTATTTACATTTAATTGAATTTTGATATATTAGGTCTTTAGTCTGTCATTTTATTTTTGTACTTGTTTGCCTTCTTAAAATTTTCCTTTTCCTGCCTTCCTGTGGGCTACTTGAACATTTTTTATATTTCCAGTTTATCTGTGTTTTTGAGTGGATCTCTTTGTATAGCCCTTAATTTTTTTGTAGATATCACTTTATATAATGACTTATTATAGTTTACTGGTGCAGTCACTTTATTAGCTCTAATGAACTGTAGAAACTTTCCTTTATATTTCTTTGTCTGCATTTATAATTACCTTAAATATTTTCTCTGCATACATTTGGAATCACATTAGACAAACTTATAATTTTGCTTTAATCATTAAATATAATTTAGAAAACTCAAGAGAGGAAGGAAAACCTAATGTATTTACCCAGATTTTTGCATGTATATTATCTTCCTTTCATCCTGATATTCTAAGGTCCTTTTATTTTATCATTTCTTTTTTGTTTAGAGAATTTCCTTTAGAGTTGATCTTCTGGTGGCAAATTCTTAGTTTTTCTTTAGTCAATGGTATCTTAATTTTCCCTTGTATTCTTTAAAAAATTTTGTTGTGAGTTATTATTGTATGTATTTATGGGGCACAAAGTGATGTGATGTTATGATTTGTGAATACAATATGGAATTTTTAAATCAAGCTAATTAATATATCTGTCATCTCAAATATTTATCATTTTTCTAGTGAGAACATTAGAAATTTAATCTTTTAGCAATTTTGAAATAAATGATACACTATTATTATATGCTATATTCACTACACAGTGCAACAGATCTATAAAAACCCCTACCCTTCTAGTCTGTGACTTTGTACCATTTGACTATTATGTTCTCATTTCCCCTAGCCTTCTAACCTCTTAACCATCATCTGCTTCTATTACACTGAGTATTTTAGATTTTACATATAAGTGAGAAAATAGAATATTGTTTCTGTGCCTGGCTTACTTCATTTAATATAATGTTCTCTAATTCAATCCATGTTGTCACAAATGATAGAATTTTCCTCTTTTTTAAAGACTGACTAGTATTTCATTGTGTGTATTATATGAATGCACACACTATATTTTATGTATCTCTTCATGTGCTGATGGTTGCTTAGTTTGCTTTTACAACTTGGCTATGTTGAATAATACTGCAATGAGCAGGGGAGTATAGATATCTCTTTGATGAATTGATGTCAAATCTTTTGGGTAAATACTCAAAAGTAGGTTTGCTGAATCATATGGTAATCTTACCTTTAATTTTTTTTTTAGGATACCCAGTTATTTTTCCAAAATGGCCATACTAGTTTACATTCCCACCAACAGTGTATAAGTGTTCTCTTTTTTCCATATCCTCTTCCAACCTTGTTTTCTTATGTCTTGCTGATAATACATGTGAGGCAATACGTCATTGTGATTTTAATCTGTACTTTCCTAGTAATTAGCTATGTTGAACATTTTTCTCATATATCCTTTGGCCATTTTTATGTCTTCCTTGGAGAAATGCCTATGCAGGTCCCATGTCCATTTTTTAATTGGGTTATTTGTTTCCTTGCTATTGAGTTATTTGGGCTGCTTAAATATTTGGGATATTAAATCCTTACAAGGTGTTTAACTTGTGAATATTTTCTCCATATTCATCTGATGCCTTGGTTGTTAATTGTTTCCTTTGATTTGCAGAAGAGTTTTAGTTTGATATAATGCCATTTGTCTAACTTTGCTTTTGTTGCTTGAGGATATTAGGGTCCAATATAAAAAACAATCATTGCTAAGGCCAATGTCACATGATTTCTGCCCATGTTTTCTTCTAGTAGATTTATAGTTTCAGGTCTTATGTTTAAGTCTTTAATTCATTTTGAGTTAACACAATAAGGCCATATATCACAAGTCCACTTCTAACATTACACTCAGGGGTGCAAATTGAAAGTTTTCCCCTATGATCTGGAACAAGATGAAGATGCCAATTGTTACCCATCTATTCAGCATAGAATTGGAAGTTGTTGCTGAGCAATTAGGCAAGAGGAAGAAATAAAAGGCATCCAAACAGGAAAGGGAGTGAAATTATCGTGTTTGCTCAGAACATAATATTACATACAAAAAACCATAAAAACACACAGAAAACTGCTAGATCTAATAAGCAAATACAGTAAAGTTTCAGGATAAAAATTCAACACACAACAATTGAATTTCTATAAACAATGAATTAAAGGAAAAAGAAATCAAGAGAACAGTCTTATTCACAATAGTTCCAAAAATCAATTTAACCAAGGAGATTAAAGACTTGCACAATGAACACTATAAATTCTAGATGAAAGAAATAAAAAAATACACAAACAAATAAAAATATATTCCCTGCTCACAGAAAGATCAGAAAAACTTTTTTTTAAAGTGCTCATAGTTTTCAAAGTGGTCTATAGAGTCATTGTAATCCCTGTCAAAATTCCAAGGTCATTTTTCATAAAAGTAGGAGAAAGATCCTAAAATTTATATGGAACCTCAAAAGACTCTGAATAGCCAAGGCAATTATTGGCAAAAAAAACAAAGCTAGAGGCTCCACCCACATTGCCTGATTTCAAGTTATTCTACAAAACTATAGTTATGAAAACAGCATGATACTGGCATAGAACCCAAAACTTAGACCAATGGAGTAAAATGGAGAGCCAAGAAATGAACCCATTTATGTATGGTCAAGTGATTTTTCTTTGAAGATGTTAAGAATACACAATAAAAAAAGGATAGTTGTTAGGAAAACTGGATATCCCCCTTCTTCTTCTTCTTCTTTTTTTTTTTTTTTACATGTCAGCATAGGTTTTATTTGGGAGCAAGAACCTACGGAGGGGGTCTCCAGTAGACACTGGAGCCCACAGCTGCTTACAGACTGGGGATAGGTATAGGAGGTAGGTGGAGAAGTCCCGGGAAGGTCACTGGGCAGAAAAAAATCCTCAATTGGCCCTCAGAACTTCTCTAGATAATGGCTTAAGGGTGGGTGTTTGTCATTCTTTAAGTCTGGGTATGAAGTTTCTAGTAAATGGCTAAAGGTGGATGTTTGTTTCCAGTAAACCACCTGAAGGGAGAGGGAGTCCAGTTCTAAGATGGCTGCCCTATGTTCACACTAACATGCCTGCCTTTTGATATGTATATGTTTTTGGAAAAGGGAAATTGAAATTTCATTTAGCTACTTCCTGCTAAGGTAGGGTGTGGAGATCTCTTAAGGGGAGGAGGTATCGTCAGGGTCTTCTTGCTTTAGCTGGCTGTAGCAGCCCTTTGGAGGAACAGGATTGAGTTGATCTGCATTTAGGTAGCGTCCTAGACAAAAGCTTGGAGCCTCTGGGAAACAAAGCGAGAAAGTGTTTGCTGTCAATTTGACAGTAAACAATGGACAGCTAGGGACAGTAGTCTTCTTGGGCTAAGTAGATTCCGTGGGTCCTCCCTCTTCTGGGACCGCTTATTTTTCTTTATTCTGCTGACTATTGGATCCTGTCTTTTTCAGACACTTTCTTGCTTTGTTTCCCCTTTATTATTAAAGAATATTTACAATAGGCTATCAGATTATAGGTTGGAAGTTATTCTCTTTCAACACTTGGAAAAAGTGAGATTTGAGCAACTTGCTATAGTATCAGTGATTTCTGCTGATAAACACCACTGGCATTCAAATTGTTTCCCTTATAGGGGAGGTAAGGTGTTATTTCTCTCATGCTTTTCAAGGTTATCACTATACCTTTAATTTTCAGAAGTTTGATTATGATGTGTCTTGGTGTGAATTTCTTTGGGTTTATCCTGTTTGGGATTTACTTAGTTTCTTGAATATGTAAGATGATACCTTTTGTCAGATTTTGTTGTTTCACCCATTAGTGTTTTGAATACTTTTTCAATCTTGTCCTCTTTCCCCTCTATTTCCAGAACCCCAGTAAGAAGGATGTTAGATCTTTTTGTTGCAATGCCACAGGATTGTGAGGCTCTGATGATTTTTTCAGGTTATTTTCTTCCTGCTGCTCAGAGCATGTAATTTCTATTTTTAAATTCAGTCATATTTTCTTCTGTCTTCCGAGGAGACTACCCACTGAGTTGTGTTTTGTTTTAGTTTTGATTTTTGCACTGTGTTGGTCTAAAATTTCCATTTGGTTTCTCTTTGCCTCTTTTATTTGTTTGCTGAGAATTTCTGTATTTTTGTTTGTGTCAAGCATGTTTATAATTCCTTGTTGGAGTTTCTTTTTTTTTATAATGGGTGCTAAAAATCTTTGTCAGACAATTCTAACATCTTTGTCTCTTTAGTGTCAACCCTTATTGATTGCTTCATTCAGTTTGAGAACATTTCTGGTCTTTGTAGAATGAGTGTTTTTCAACTGAAACCTATGTTACCATGTTCTGCATCTTACTTAAACTTTTCATTTTAGTTGGCTTTGTTTTTACACTGCTGTAGAAAGGAAAGGAGAAACTACCTTGTAATTGCTGTGTGAGGTTAAAATCTAGGCTCCTCACTTGGCCTCCACTGATATCTGAGAAAAAGAACTCTTCCCTGACTCTCTATGCAGTCTCCACTTTTCTTCCCTAAATGGAAAGGAGTATTTTAAGTTTCTCATTACTGCTTCCCATGTAGCCTCAAGTGACACCATGCTGGGTTGGGGAGAGACCTTGTGAAATGTCTGACTTGTCACTTGTCCTCTTATAACACAGCCCTAGCTGGGAAGAGGCACGTCATAACCACCAGGTGGAAGTGGAAACTCAGGCTCCCCATGTGATCTCACTGACACCTCAGAGCAGAGGACTCATTACAACCCAGATGGGATAAAGTCCTGGGGTCCTATTGAGGATTCTGAGACCTGACTTCCCCAGTGGGACGGTGGCGGGTGAGGGTGGGTTCCCCAGTTGGCCTTTGCTGGTGGGGGTGCAGTAGTGGAAATATCTTACTTTGAAGTAAGACCCAGACAAAGTATGGCAGCTCTGGCTCCAGTGAACACCTTAATTCAATTTTTTATTTTTTAGTGAAGAATCAAGGTCAGAGCATGACCTTCAGAAAATCAATTTGACTCTATGAATTGCTGTTGTGTACATTTTTCCTTTTGAGCCTCAGCTCTCTCACTTTCAAAAATAAGGGTAATAACAATGACCTTTAAGGAGTGTTTGGAGGTTTTAAATAAGTAGGATATGCAAATTTTTCAGGGGTTCAATATGTAATACTTGCTATCATTATTATTTCAACTGTCATCATTGTCATTGTCATGTTAACTAGAAACATCCTACACAGTTTTTTACAAATGTGAGTCACAGATAAACCAGGTTCTTTCTTTTTCTATGAGGATACTTGGGTGGTTAGTAGCTGTACTCTAAGGATCCAGAGCTGCTATTGAAGCTAGCAGGCAGGAACAGGGCCCAGAGCTGTGTGTGACCTGCAGAAAACGTCTTCTCATTAAAAGCAGTGTGTTTTCCCTCTGGCTGTGGACCCACTTCAGGAATCGCTGAGCAGGCTGTGAGTTCTTGAGATCAAGGCAGATAGGCAGAATTTCTCTTCCAGCTGTTTGGCTCTAACTCTGCATTGTCCCAGCTGTGCCAGATGGGCATGTGGCAGGGGAATGGTCCATTTCGACAGCTTAGTGCTACTCAAGTAAGCTTTTTATTAAATCATGGAGGCACGAAACAACCTGGTGAGGTTAGTGGGGGCATTTTACAGGAGAGTGGAGAGAAGAGCAAAAAGCTCAGAGAGACCAGAACTTGCCTAACTAAGCAGACAAGTAGCTGAGTCAGGAAGGGGCAGTCATTCAGCACATTTTTAGTGAGTACCATCTTAGTCTGTGTTTCCCAGAAGCCATCCCTGACTCAAGGATCTGATTGAGAGTAGTTTTTATGGGAGGTAATTCCAGGAAATATGGGCAGTGAGGAAAGGAGAAAGGAAAGAAAGGCAACCTGTCAGCAATGTATTTTCAAGCAATTTAATAGTGTGGGGGGGCACAGGAACTTAAGTGTTCTGTAGAACATGTAACTCAGAGTTACCCCAGCTGAGGAGCAAGCAAGCTGATGCAGTTTTATCGACCAATCTTAAGAGTCTTTGGCTGAGTCTGCTTCCAGGAACATTAATTTCCTGTAGTCCGTGACTTTGCCTGCAGGGCATACTCTGCTTACACTCCAGGTTCTAATATTTGGCAGTCAGGAAGGCATGCATGGGAACAGTGGGTGGTAAGGCTGTGTGAAGGGTATTTACTTCAAAACATTTCATACCCAGAACTGTGCCAAGCACAAGAAATGAGCAGAGGTGGTCAAAACAGACATAATTTTTGCTCTTGTAGATTTAATATTTAATGGAGAACACCAAAAAGTAAATGAGCAATGAGAGTGTAGGGTGAAAAGGGCTGTGATCATGGGAGTGTAGCATGCTTGGGATCATATATTGGGGGAAGACCAAAATGGGGATGGGGCAGTGATTTAAGTCACCACCGTGTTGGCTTTGTGGTTTCTGCAATCCCTCCCCCTTGGCACAGAATACTCTATTCTCCATCCTCATTTGGGTCTCTCCTACATATTGTTCATGTCTTAGATTATATACCATTTGTCAGAGACTTTTCTAAATCCTTACAATGGATCTCACGTCTCAGCTCTATGTTCCCATGGTAATCGTCATTCATATTAAGATTAAACAGGATTAGTGCCTGCCTTTTTCTTTGTTGCATTCCCAGCACTGGGCCCACTTTCTGGCAAAGAGTAATAGTCAATTATTGTTTGTTGAATGAAGGAATGAGTAAGCTGTCTATAGAAAAAGCTACACTTTCTGTTGAAAGCTAGGACCACAAGGAAATTTGATTTGTAATTGGGAGTATAACTACTGACAGAGTAGTAGGCCTTTCGAGAATTAATTCTCTAAGGTGGAGTGTGCAGATTTGAATTCAGAAATGACATGGGCACTTCCAAGTTCACTGAAGTGTATAATGATATTCCTGCCAAGACACTGTGAAAGAAATAAAGGTTGTATTTGTCATCCACCTACCTGCTTTACCACAAGTCTAACTCCATTATTTCCTGCATGGCAGCTATATGCCAGGGATCATGTTTTGAAGAGTCAGAGGAAATCATGACAGTTTTCAACTTAGGAAACAGGACTTTGAGCTCCATAGAAGACAGTAAACACATCCATGAGGATAGAACTAAGGGCTGTGAAGATGTGAGCATAAAACAGGGCAAGAAGTAACCAAGGAGAGCAAGATTTCCTCTTCTGAATTTTCTGGAGGTGGCAGGAATAATTTGTTACTATTGGATGTACTAGAACTCTTAAAACCAGCAATATAAATTGTGAAATATGTGCCACAATTCAGTTTTCTCTGAGGTAGGATTTAAATCTCACCCTTTAATTATGATAAAGAATGAAGACACTAAGTGACAATTTTGGTGAATGTTTGGGAAGAGTCACTGGAATCCTGGAATGAGAATAAATAACCACTCTTACCATTAGTTAGTTTTCAATAACACATACACACATATAAGATGTGCTCATAGGCATATCCTCATATGGATATTAATTAATCTAAGCCTATGGTAGACTCATAAATAAAAATGCTCTCACTTCATTAAAGACTGAGAGGAAATTGATTCTAACTGGTAGATTAGAGGGCACCTTCACAGAGGGAGAATTTGAGCTTGGCCTTAAATGATGGAGAGAGAATTTTGATTTTAATAGGAGGCAGACAGAGGTAGTTTAAGCAAAGACAGGTTGTGAAAGTGTAGGGTATGCTTGGGGACTTCAACCTCTTGTGATATAGCTAGGGTATAGTTTTCATAGAGGAAAATATAAGGAAATAAAAGTGGAAAGCAAGTTGGATTGGGAAATGGAGCAACCTAGTGGATACTAGGAATATGGGATTATCCTGTTGTTACCAGGCAGCATTGAGGATCTCTGAATAGGAGTATTGTTTGACCTGAGGCTGGTGGCTGTATATAAGATTGACTTAAGAAGAGGCAGAAAGATGAATTGCAGGGTTACAGCACCTGTGAGAAAGAGGGCCTGGATGTTAGCGTTGGCAGAGGTGTTAAGGCCCCATGACTGAGTAAGTACATTGAAAAAGAAATTGAAGGCAACCTTGAGGTTTCTAGTTTGGGGTGAAGTGGATGATGTCATTAACAAAAAGGGAACTGAGCAGGGGTTCACTCTGCATCCCATCATTTTCATCTTCTCACTCTATTCTCCCATGGACTTCATGTTCCTGAAATCTTCTGCATCCCCAGACCTCTTTCTCTCTCTCCCTGACCCATTTCAACAGTGCCAACTTGTTTTTATTATTTTTTCCCTTCTCTTTAGGCAAACTGGCTTATAACTTTGGGAAAAATTACTTGACCTCTTTTCTTTTTAGCTTTTAAAATTATAAGATTAAAACACAGGACTGTACTCACTACTGAAGTTCTAGATTTTTCCAATTCACTTCTTCTTCAGTTGTTAAACTTTCAGGGGATCCCATTTTCTCACCAGGTATTTAGTATTTAAATAAGGCATTAGTGCCTTACAAAGAAACCAGTGGTGTAACTTCAAGGAGCAGCCATAAGTATAGGTCTGAAGAGGAAGAGTTAACTTTGATTCAGAGAAGTTCCTCTGATTCCCAGATCCCTTCCTGTAGCTACTGTATTCTGACTCCAGGTAAAGACAGTTATTAATGTTACCAAGGAAAAAAACTAAATAAACCCTCTAGCTTTACTTGTTCTTAGTTGGTTGAAAAATCACTTCTTTTGGAGGTTACACAGATAGTCTTTCCTGGCTTTGCTGTAGATAGCACCTTGGCTGTGTGGGTTATGCTGATAGCAGTTGCTTAGATTACTTTTCAAGTACATGAGGCTGTTTTTTGGTGAAAACACTAGCTCTTCACTTGGGTCTGATGTCTGGAAGAAGATGAAAAGACTTGACGTCCCTGTCTTCATGTTGCATCTGTCTCCTTTGTGGCCTTAATCTTTGAGCTAAAGACACCTAGCAGCCGCAATGACAGAAAACATCAGACCATAAAAGGAATGAAAAGAGGTGGCACCCAAGTTTCTGGACAATCTCTGCCTATTCCCAGAAAAGACATGAATATTCCTCTCCTCTATTAGCCTATCTTTCTCTCATTATTCTTATCCTAGATCTTTAACTCCTCAATTCCCTGGAGTAGAGAGGCTGATTTGTGAGCAAAGTTTTTTGCTTCTCCATTCCTTGGTACCGAATAAAACTCTTTCTTCTCTGGTTACTCTGTCTCTTGAGTCATTGGTTTTATCAGGTAGCACAGAATTGAACCCTTTTCTTGGTTTCACTAGCAGTAGCTGGTAGATCATTTGCTCAGGGTGGTCAGCCCTGCATGTAACAGGTATTTAAACCGCCTTTGTTGAAAAGCATTAACTTCTTACTTGGACACACAATTTAACCAAAAGCTGGAGAAAAGCTTGTCATCCCTGCCTTCCTTTTTGTATCTGTTTTTCCTCTGAGCCATTCACCTTGCAGTCACCTTGGAATACAGGAAGGACAGGAATTATCTATGACATCTTTACAAGGATGAATGGAGAATGTTGTTCTTAAGAAAAGGACAGAAAAGCCTCTTCAGGACAGACCACCCTCTAGGAAACAATGACTTATTTATTTCAACAAGATTGTTCTTCTCAAATGATGCCAGTGATAACAACTTCTCTGGAATCCCTTCCCACACCAGGACTGAGATAATGATCAACCAGACCACACCTGTGACTGGGACTGTTTATGCATACCTCTCACCCCTTGCCCTAATTCTTTTTCTGTTTAGCCCAAAAGCTCATGTCTGAACCTGGAAGATGGGCTGAAGTGCTTACTTTGTGTCTTCCAATGGCCTACTCATACTGCATAATAAACTTTTCTTTGCCCTTCACCATTACTCATCTCTTTCGTTGGTGTGTTGAGACAGGTGGTGGACCTGATGTGTGGAACCCCTGGAGTTTGAACATAGGGCCTAAAACTCTGATTTCATCTGGATAAGCACTTGGGCATAACTGTGCAAGTATAGCTCCTGTAGATGTGGCCTTTTGCCTGTGACTGACATTCTTAATAACCTTATGACAAGCACTCTTTCAAATTAAAACAGGGTTCTCTTGGGCTGGGGATATAGCTCAGTGGTTTAGTGTTTGCCTTGCATACATGAGGCCCTGAGTTCAATCCCCAGTACCACAAAAAACAAATTAAAAAACTGCAAAATAAAACAGGGTTCTCAATGTGTAGATCCTGGACCAGCAGCATTAATGTCACCTGGAAACTCAACAGAAATGCAAGTTCTCAGGCCCTACCTGGGACATACTAAATAAGAAAGGGCGGGTGAATCCAGCAGTCTCCATTTTCACAAGCCCTGCAGGTGATTCTGACACTTGCTAACAATTGAGAATCAATAAATTAAAAGTTGGAGGAAGAAAAAGAAAAATAGAACTCTTAAATAATACATGAACATTTTCATTATTTTGCTGAAGGCAGACTTAGTAATATAATGTATTACAATTTTTAGAATAGATGGAATTTACTTTTTGTAAATAAAGTAGATACTTTCATGAAACCTAGCAACATCTCTATGGTAAAAGAAGAAAGAAATTACCCAGGAGGCTTTGAGCTAAAAAAAAATTTCAGGCAAATCTAAGTGCTGAGTTTTTATTTGCAACCCATCTAAATGCATGGGTTCTAAGATGTACTCTCTCTTCCTTTTAAAGCTATGTAATGTCTGACTTAAACGAAATCTGAATGGAAATCCCAAATGTAAAACAGATAATTGGGTTGAACACTAAGAAATTGGGGAGGGAGTCAGATCTCTGTTTCCACCTTCTTCCCTGACTTCCTACAGTTGCCCAGAGGCTCCAGGCAAGACCCATTACTCCAGAAAATAGCTTTAATTCCCCTTTCACTTTGCATGCCCTATGAACAGACCTCAGGGAAATTCGATCAGATTCCTGGACCAGGCATTTTAATTAACACAAAAAGAAAATTTGTTTTTCTGTTATGTTTTCTCTAAAGACCAACAATGGTTGAGAAAGGAGGTGTACTTCACTTAGTAGGGGCCCCTTCAGGGAGTGGTGAATGCAGTGAAAATGCAGGCACTTTAATCATCTTTGCAGCTGGAAAACTGGACCACTTGCCCAGGAATGTTTTCTCAGTAGATAACTTTCATTGAGCCTGACAATTTGGGGAAGCCTACTAAATTGCTAACCCAGGAAGTGGGTGACTCAGTCTGTCACATGTTCTGCTTGAGCAGATGAGACTGACTATGTGGGCTTCATTTCTACCAAGCTTTTCCTGAAAAGCCCACCTATATTTGTGTGTACATTTGTAGCCTTCTAAAAAACAGCAACCTGATTATGTCAGCTGTTCATTTCTTTCAGAACTGAGTCAATTTCCTTGGAAATCATCCAGTGTCACAGGAAATGTTACCTGGAGGGGGTCATAGGTAACTTTCAGTCCAGTGGTTTGTGGACTCTTTTTCTTTTAATTTAAAAGGTAACAGAGAGGATTCCAAGATGGCAGCTAGAGGGAGGAAGCAGAAAGTGTGCTTCCTAAAGTAAAATCTTGGAGAGACACTGGAGATACACCTTACAGGAAAAACCACTGAAAAGAGGCAAAAGTTTGACTCCTCCACACCTCCAGCCTGCGCATAGCATCTCCACTTCACATTAAATGGAGAAACCAGGAGGGCTCCTATGCCGCCACCAGATGCCAGCACCCAGACAGCTTGGGAAGACATGGATCACAAGGTGAGTTAAGTGGCACGCAATACTCCCACAAACAACCCTGGGCCAGATCAGCATAGCCCCCTGGACAGACCGACCCCCACCCAGGGAAAAAAGAGAAAAAAATCCCTGAATAATAAGCAATAACAACAAAAAAGACATGTAGCAAAGAGGGCGGGGCACCCTGAGTGCTGAAGGGGAGGAGGGGAAATCCCTCACAACAAGCTGGCTGGAGAAGGCAGGAGTGGCAGCAGCTGCCCAGCAACCAGGAGGGGGAAAGCTTGTAAAAGTGGTGGTGGGAGGAAAACTCCACAGGAGAAGGGGGAAGATCCACCTCCCATGTGAACTGTAAACAAACATGCAGGCCTGAGAAAGCAGGTGCAGTGTCACCTCCCCCAGTGTGCTTGGAAAGGGGAAAGCTTGTAGCAGTGGCGGTGGAGCCCAGGAGAACTCTAAGCAAACAAAGCCTGTGGGATTAGGTGAGTATTAAGCTCACTCCTGAGATCTGCATAAACAAAGCCTTCAGCAACAGCAGGCTGACAGCACCAGGCAGGTGAGCCGCAGCCTCACATAGCCATTCACAGAACTGTCTCCAGACTTTTTTTTCCTCTCTTCCTTTGATGAGACAACAACCGAACTACACCTGTGTGCTGAAAAACTTACTATAACTGTATTGCATGTGAACTTGGGACACTTTGTGGTGTTTCTTTTGTTTTGTGTTTTTTTTTTTTGTTTAGTTTTTTTCCCTGTTGATGAGACAATGACAGAACTACTTCTGAGACACCATCTCCAGGATTGGAGGCTGTGAGAATAACAGCAAAATTAGTAAGACTGAAACTTTATTGTATTTGAACTTGGAGATTTTTATTCATTTATTTATTTTTTATTTTTTTCAATCCTCTCTCTGTCTCTCTAATGCCTGTTCAGCTTACTATTCATTAATATACTATCTCTCCCTGTTTATATCTTTGAAACTTGTTTTTGTTTGTTTGTTTTGTTTTTTCTACTTGTTTCTTTATTTGTGTTTCCCTTTTTCTTTAACTTCTTTGCTTCCCATCTCCTCTCACCCTTCCATTCTAAATATCACCATTGTTAATATTACAAGCTAGAAAATACTTAATTGCACACAGTACAGGGACAATAACAACACCAAGAGCAATGATGGGAAGACAGAAAAAACAGGGAAACCAGTTTCCCCACAGCAAAAAATTAGTACAGGAACCAGAGGGAAATGAAGAAAACAGATACTCAGATCCAGACTCCAACAAAATGAAGATAAACTATGCCAAAGAACCCAATGAAGCCCACAAGAACAATCTAAAAAAGAAATACTACAGGTAATCAATGAGAATTTTATAGAGATGATACTGGATATGGTCAACTAAAATGTACAGGAGACACTCAAGAAATTCCAAGACAACAAAAATAGAGAATTTGAAAATGCACAAGAAGAAATAAAAAAAACTATAGAAGCACTGTATAAACACCAAAGTGAAACAAAGAACACAATTAATAAAGAGATAAATGAACTCAGGACAAAAATAGACAACATTAAAGGGAAGAGATTCAGGATATAGAAAACCTCAGAAAAAAGAATGAAACAGAATTGCAAAACAAAATGGAAGGCCAATCAAGCAGAACAGAACAAACAGAAGACAGAATCTCAGAACTCAAAGATGAAATGGTAATTAAAGGAAAAACCTAAGAACTATTAGTTAAACAACTCAAGACCTGTGAAAAGAAAATGCAAGAACTCACTGACTCCATCAAAAGACCAAACCTGAGAATCATGGGCATTGAAGAAGGAGAAGAGGTGCAAGCAAAGGGAATGTGTAATATATTCAACAAAATAATAACAGAAAATTTCCCAAATCTAGAGAAATCTATTCCCATACAGATGCAAGAAACCTCCAGAACACCAAACAGACCAGACCAAAATAGAACTACCCCATGGCATATCATCATTAAAACAACAAGTACAGAAACTAGAGAAAGAATATTAAAGGCTGTAAGAGAGAAAAAACAAAAAACATACAAAGGTAAACCCATGAAAATCACAGCAGACTGCTCAACAGAAACATTTAAAGCAAGAAGAACATGGAGTGAGATCATGAGGGCACTGGATGAAAATAATTCAACACCAGGATACTCTACCCAGCAAAACTATCATTCAAAATAGATAGAGCAATAAAAGTCTTCCATGATAAGCAGAAACTACAACAATATATGATCACAAAGCCACCACTACAAAAGATTCTTCAAGGGATTCTGCACACAGAAAGTGAAACACAACATAACCATGAAAGGGCAGGCAGCACCAAATTATAGGAAAAGAAAAAGCAAGAAAGTAGAGAGTAACCTCAACTTAGGTACACACAATCAAACCTTCAAACAACTAAGACAACTAAATGACAGGAATCACCACATACCTATCAGTACTAACACTTAATGTTAATGGACTTAATTCATCCATCAAAAGGCACTGTTTGACAAAATGGATTAAAAAGGAAGATCCAACAATTTGTTACTTACAGGAGACCCATCTCACTGACAGAAATAAGCATAGGCTTAGGATGAAAGGCTGGAAGATTTATCAAGCCAGTGACCCCCCAAAACAGGTAGGAGTAGCAATACTTATCTCTGACAAAGTAGACTTCAAGCCAACATTGATCAAAAAAGACAAAAAAGAACATTCCATACTAATAAAAAGAGAAATAGACCAAAAAGAAATAACAATTATCAACCTATATGCACCCAATCTCAATGCCCCCAATTTCATCAAACATACTTTGAAGGACCTAAAAGCATATATTAACTCCAACACAGTGGTTGTGGGAGATGTTAACACCCCATTATCATCAAAAGATAGGTCATCCAAACAAAAAATCAACAAAGAAATCCTAGATCTAAAATATACAATAGATCAAATGGACCTAGTTGATGTCTACAGAACATTTCATCCAACTTCTACACAATATACATCCTTCTCAGCAGCCCACAGAACCTTCTCCAAAATAGATCATATCCTAGGGCACAAAGCAAGCCTCAGCAAATATAAGAAAATAGAAATTATACCATGCATGCTATCTGATCACAATGCAATAAAACTAGAACTCAACAACAAAAGTCAAGACAAAAGACATGCAAACAGCTGGAAACTGAATAACTCATTGCTTAATGAACAATGGTTCATTGATGAAATAAAAGAGGAAATTAAAAAGTTCCTGGATGTCAATGAAAATGAAAACACAACCTACTGGAACCTATGGGACACAGCAAAGGCAGTCCTGAGAGGACAGTTTATAGCCATGAGTGCCTATATTAAAAAGACTGAAAGATCCCAGATCGATGACCTAATGATACATCTCAAACTCCTAGAAAAACAAGAACAAACAAATCCCAAAACAAATAGAAGGAGAGAAATAATAAAATTAAGAGCTGAAATCAATGAAACAGAAACCAAAAAAATCGTACAAGGAATTAATGAAACAAAAAGTTGGTTCTTTGAAAAAATAAACAAATTGACAGACCCCTGGCAAACCTGACTATAATGAGGGGAGAGAAAATCCGAATTAGTAGAATCAGGAATGCAAAAAGGGAGATAACAACAAATATCATAGAAGTCCAGGACATCATCAGAGACTACTTTGAGAACCTATATTCAAATAAATTCAAAAATCTTAAAGAAATGGACAGATTTCTCAATACATATGATCATCCAAAACTGAACCAAGAGGAAATTAATCACCTGGATAGATCTATAACACAAAATGAAATGAAACAGCAATCAAGAGTCTCCCCAAAAAGAAAAGTGCAGGACCTGAAGGATTCTCTGCTGAATTCTATCAGACCTTTAAAGAAGAACTGATACCAACCCTCCTTAAACTGTTCTACTAAATAGAAAGGGAAGGAAACTGCTTACCACATTTTATGAAGCCAGTATTACACTTATCCCAAAATCACGCAAAGACACCTCCAAAAAGAAGAACTATAGGCCAATCTCATTCATGAACATTGAGGCAAAAATCTTCAATAAAATAATGGCAAACTGAATTCAACAACACATCAAAAAGATCATTCACCAAGACCAAGTAGGCTTCATCCCAGGAATGCAGGGGTGGTTCAACATATGAAAATCAATAAACATAATAAACCACCTTAACAGAAGCAAAGACAAAAACCACTTGATCATCTCAATAGATGCAGAAAAAGCCTTTGATAAGATCCAACACCATTTCATGATAAAAGCTCTAAGAAAACTAGGAATAGAAGGAAAGTACCTCAACATTATAAAAGCTATATATGACAAACCTACAGCCAGCATTATACTTAATGGAGAAAAACGGAAACCGTTCCCTCTAAAATCAGGAACTAGACAAGGATACTTACTATCTCCACTCCTATTTAACATAGTACTGGAATTCCTAGCCAGAGCAATAGCAATTAGGCAAAAAGAAGGAATAAAAGGAATACAAATAGGTAAAGACACTGTCAAAATATCCCTATTTGCAGATGACATGATCCTATACCTTAAAGACCCAAAAAACTCTACTCAAAAGCTCCTAGACACCATCAATAGCTATAGCAAGGTAGCAGGATATAAAATCAACATAGAAAAATCATTAGCATTTCTATACACTAATAGTGAACAAACTGAGAAAGAATATACGAAAACAATTCCATGTACAATAGCCTCAAAAAAAAATCAAATACCTAGGTGTAAACCAAACAAAGGATGTGAATGACCTCTACAAGGAAAACTATAAACTTCTGAAGAGATTGAGGAAGACTATAGAAAGTGGAGAGATCTCCCATGCTCATGGATTGGTGAATCAACATAGTAAAAATGTGTATACTCCCAAAGGTAATCTACATGTTTAATGCAATTCCCATCAAAATTCCAATGACATTCATTAAAGAGATTGAAAAATCTACCGTTAAATTTATATGGAACCACAAGAGGCCACGAATAGCCAAGGCAATACTCAGTCAAAAGAATAATGCTGGAGGTATCACAATACCTGACTTCAAACTATATTACAAAGCAATAACAATAAAAACAGCATGGTACTGGCACAAACACGGACATGAAGACCAGTGGAACAGAATAGAGGACCCAGATATGAAGCCACACAACTATAACCAATGTGTCTTTGACAAAGGCGCTAAAAATATACGATGGAGAAATAGCAGCTTCTTCAACAAAAACTGCTGGGAAAACTGGTTAGCAGTCTGCAAAAAACTGAAACTGGATCCATGTTTTATCACTCTATACCAATATTAACTCAAAATGGATCAAGGATCTTAATATCAGACCCAAACTCTAAAGTTGATACAGGAAAGAGTGGAAATACTCTGGAATTAGTAGGTAGAGGTAAGAACTTTCTCAATGGAATCCCAGAAGCACAGCAACTAAGAGATAGCATAGATAAATGGGGCTTCATAAAACTAAAAAGCTTCTGCTCAACAAAAGAAATCATCTTTAAACTGAAGAGAACACCCTCAGAGTGGGAGAAAATATTTGCCAGCTACGTATCAGACAAAGGACTGATAACCAGAATATATAAGGAAGTCAAAAAGCTAAATTCTCCCAAAATTAATGAACCAATAAAGAAATGGGCAAGTGAACTAAACAGAACTTTCTCAAAAGAAGAAATGCAAATGGCCAAAAAACACATGAAAAAATGCTCACCATCTCTAGCAATAAAGGAAATGCAATTAAAACCACACTAAGATTCCACCTCACCCCTGTTAAAATAGCCATCATCAGCAACACCACCAACAACAGGTGTTGGCGAGGATGCAGGGAAAAAGGAAACCTCTTACACTACTGGTGGGAATGTAAACTAGTAGAACCATTCTGGAAAAAAAATTTGGAGGCTACTTAAAAAGCTAAACATTGATCTACCATATGATCCAGCAATACCACTCTTGGGGGATATACCCGAAAGAATGTGACTCAGGTTACTCCAGAGGTACCTGCACACATTGCAGCACTATTCACAATAGCCAAGTTATGGAAACAGCCAAGATGCCCCACTACTGACAAATGGATTAAGAAAATGTGGTTTTTATAAATAATGGAATTTTATGCAGCCATGAAGAAGAATGAAATGTTATCATTCGCTGGTAAACAGATGGAATTGGAGAACATCATTCTGAGCGAGGTTAGCCTGGCCCAAAAGACCAAAAATCATATGTTCTCTCTCATATGCAGACATTAGATCAAGGGCAAACACAACAAGGGGATTGGACTTTGATCACATGATAAAAGCGAGAGCACACAAGGGAGGGGTGAGGATAGGTAAGACACCTAAAAAATTAGCTAGCATTTGTTGCCCTCATTGCAGAGAAACTAAAGCAGATACTTTAAAGCAACTGAGGCCAATAGGAGAAGGGGACTAGGAACTAGAGAAAAGATTAGATCAAGAAGAATTAACCTAGAAGTTAACACACATATACAGGAAATCAATGCGAGTGAACTCCCTGTATAGCTATCCTTATCTCAACTAGCAAAAACCCTTGGTCCTTCCTATTATTGCTTATACTCTCTCTACAACAAAATTAGAGATAAGGGCAAAATAGTTTCTGCCAGGAATCCAGGGGATGGGGGGGTTGGGGGCTAAAGGGGTTAGGGATGGTATGGGGTAAGGGGGAGAAATGACCCAAACATTGTATGCACATATGAATTAAAAAAAAAGAAGGTAACAGAGCCTGGATTAAAAAGTCAGTCTCTGATTCTGAGGTCTTGCCTTTGCAATATATCAGGTCCATAAAATTATTCCCTGGACTATCATAGTTTCTAGGCACTCGTTCATTTATCCTTTGGACAAATGTTTATTGAACATCTACTGTATTCCAAGCACTAGTTTGCTGCAGAGGATTCTGGTAGGCGAGGAAGATGTGGCCACTGTCCTCATGAACTCTTTTCACAACTAAATACATGATGAAGGAGTCTCACAAGTAAATGTAGAGTGCACAGGATGAGATAAGGAAAGTGCAGTCCAGTTTATGATTTGTGGACAACAACAGTGAATATTATGTAAGAACAAGTCTAAATCTTCTTATGTCATGGTTTTCAAGCATGCAAACTGTGATCACTCAGGTTAAACACTATACCCAAGCTCTATTCCCAGAGTTTCTGGTTGACTCAGTTGGAGAGAGATCTGGGGACTGGTACTTTTTCCAAGTACCAATTTTCTAGCATGCCACCAAGATTGAAAAACCAGTGCAGTTATCATTTCCCCCTCAGGGGACCTTATACAGGTCCTTCTCCATGTGATTGAAGCCCAACCATGAATAGAGCACACTAGGATCTTCAGAAACAAATTGATTTATACCCTAGAAAGAAACCAAGTCCCAGGAAATTCTGGTAAATATGGCATAGTACAATTTGGAAACAGCCAACACATATGGGCAGTAGGAGGGGAGTGGTGTAGTAGCAGTTGTACAGAAAGGACCCCAAACTCCCAAAGAAGTCCCGAGTCCCTTCTTCATCAGTCAAATGAAGGTATTTAACTAGGTAAGTGCTTTTAAAACTTGAACTTGAATCAGTATCACCTGGAGGCCTGGTTCAAATACAGATTCTTGGGCTTCACCCTTAATCTCTGGCTGACTAGGTGTGGAACAAGGCCTGAAAATCTACCACAAACATCAGCATCAGGTGATGCTGCTGCTGCTGACTCAGGCATCAAGGTTTGGATGAAGGTGTCACTGACAGAAGGGGGGACCCCAGGAGAAACCCATCCTTTATTTAAGACAAGGTTCCTAGTTTTATTTAAATTTGGATACTTTACTCATCATAAATTTTTGCATTAATTTTGAGTTTTCTGAATATTGCATTAAATATTATTTATTTTGATTTCCAGGTTTTTGGGTAAGATGAGTGCCTCTTCACTTAATTCCAAGCCCTACTGGTCAGGTATACACACAGAGAACCACTCAAGTATGTGATTTCTAAGGGAGCTTAGAGTTCTATCATTTTCATCAGAGAGTTGGTAGGCATGTGGTCAGAAGGTGTGCTCTGGAGCCATGTTGCCCTGTTCATACCCATGTAAGTGCCCCACCATCGATAAGCTATGTAGCTTTGGGGAGGGTGCTAAACCTTGCTGGACCTTTTTTCCCCACCTATAAAGTCAACAAAAGAATTCTACTGACCACTAGTTTATCATAATTGATTGAAATAACACACATAGAGCACAAAGTCTGGCAGCAGTCAGCATCCTTAACAATTACCTCTAGGTTCAGTCATCTCCTGAGGGTTCCCTGCTGATTTCTTTGAGACCTAAGAGGAACTTTTAGTTATTTTTCCCCAAGCCTGCATATGATTTATCAAGTCATGCAACTTCTTGTTTTTTTATGACTTTCCAATTTGTCCCTTGTGGGTTTGTATTTCCTTTATTCCAAAGAGACAGTTTAAGGATAGTATAATGAAATGCAGCATCACAAACAAAAGTCTTTAGAGGTAACAAGGACAACCTTTTAGACTGATGTTCATTATTTATTGAACATCAGTGAAATAAATGGCCAGTTCCTCCCAATGAGGCCAAGACTCACTGTCATTTATGTTGTGAACACAAATATTTGTAAGAGGAGAGAATGATTATTTGTTAGATCTTGAAAGCAAAATTGTGCTTTTTGTAAATGTAGTCAGTAGTAGTCAAATTGCATAATAAATTAGTGCGCTCAAATTTACAGATTTTTTTGGTCAGGTTTTTATTTTCTTTAGGGAGTCAAGAGAAATGAAAAAAAAAGGTTTATAGAGTAGAAAACCCAGGCCTCTCAGGGTCTATCCAGAAATCTTCACCTTGGAGTCTCTACCTATCTTTGCAGACTCATGCCTGCCATGGTTCATTGTTTGTCCTTACAAAAGAGAACTCTGCACTGTTTGTCAACATACTCTGTGAACCCACTACTTCCTGTAAGCAGTTTGTCCCCATGGCATGGCCTTCCCTGCTCATCCATAACAAAATCCTATTCATCCTTTGAGATGTAGTTCAATAATCACCTCCTCCAAGAAATCCATCCTGACTGCTACATGCCCACGCCCTTGTGGCTGCTACTGTTGGCCTCTATTGGAATACAGCTCAGAATTTAAGGGGTTTTCTATTCCTGCACACTATACTTGATAAGTTGTTTATCCTCCATAGAATGAGCTTAACCCTAGTTTCTGTTTGTGAACACAACTTTGATTGATTGCCAAATTTTAATCAGCAGCCAAAACAGCAGGACCCCACATTCTCTTCAGAACTTGATCTTTCAGCAGCTCAGTTCTTATCAATAGCATCAGTATGGGAAGTAACATTCATAAATCATCCTTACATTGCACTGCTTGGGCTTCTATAGTGATCGTGTTTTAATGGTGTGCAATCTACCTAAATGAAAAAACAGTATGGGAAAAATCCCTATAAATGCATTGCTACAATGATGTTTGAAAGGTCTTGGGGAAAACATGTCATGTGTCTTTATCACCCACCAGAGAAATTGTTCTCATGACCAGGAAAAAGACATACTCCTTCTTAACAACTGGTGAGGTTTAATCTTGTTGATAGCAGTCCTGTTTTCTGTCTTGTCCTGTTTTCTCCTTTGCCCTGGCTGGGAGAAAGCTCTGGAATAAACCTTGTATAGAATGTACTAGTGTGCATTTTTATACTGATCCCATTCCTTGCTTCATATTATTTTCCTATTTGTTTTGGTCTCCATCTAATTACTTCCCTTTTTGTATTTATCCTTCTGTAAGACACCTGGAGTCCTTTAGTGGGAAGGGGTAGATCCTTAGGTAATTTGTTTCCTTTAAGGCAGAAAACATATCATATGTTTTGGATTTCAAAAATTTAACCTAGAATTAACACAGTGAATGCATTTTTAAAGGTAAAAAGACGAATGATAATGCGGGAGAAGGAAAATTAAAATCAGTATTAGAGGTTATTTTAGTTACACTCAACTTTTACATTTAGGTGGATGATGAAAAACATTGAAGATAAATTTTTAGGGAAAACAGCTACACTAAACGTTCTAGAATGCCTGAGAACATAAAGTTATTATTTCAAATGTTCCCAATTAATTTTAGTATTAAACACAGATAATCTTTTTAGGTTATTTCCAAATATTTGGCAATGAACAGTTCAAGATACTGAGTTTAGAAAAAATTTAATGCGTTGTTCTCATATTCAGGGTGGCCATAGCACCCCAGAATGCTGCCAGTATAAAGATTATGAGAAAGTCCTCTGTGAAGTTACAAGTCTTAAGCAAAAGGAGCCTGGTGCTTATGTATTCACAAGCACACACTTTACAGGGACACTCATTTATCATCAGAAGGAAATTCCAGTGTTTTTAGCCTGATATAAAGGGGCTGTAAATGCAGCACATAAAAGCATACACACAAACACAAACCCAGCAGCACATAAAAACAAGGAAGCTATTACTGACTCCTTGGACTATTTGGTGCCATCTCAATTCTTCCTGTTCTCTCACTGCATACCCAGTGGTTCAGCACATTGAATCATCACCAACTGACTCCCTAGCTGGCACCTGAACCAGCCACCAGAATTTGCAATGGCCATGCCTCCTGACTAGCTAGACTCCTTTCTGTCTCTTATCCTGTTCTATATTCTTCACATGGAAACTTAGAGTTAGCCTTTGGAAACAGAGTCAGATCGCACCGCTTCTCTGCTCAAAACACTCCAGTTGTTGCACATTTCAGTTGGAGCAAAAGCCAAAGTCCTTGCCATGCCCTCTTTCTGTGTCTGCTAAGGGTACTTTTCCTACTATTGCCCCTTCTCAGTCCACTCGACCACTTGGCCTCTTTTCTTTAAATATGGCAGGCACATTCTTGGCCTTTGACTCTGTTCTTCCATGTGTCTGGAATGCTTTTATCTCAAATTTTCATCTAGCTCATTTTCTTATACACTTCGTCTTTCCTCTCAGTAAGACCTTCCCCTACAACCCTATTTAAAATTATAAACACTTTCTCATCCCCAAAATTATCATCATCTAACATCCACATACATATGTAATAAATATGTAACTAACTGTATACACATATATACATATATTGTTTGTTTAATTGTCAGTCTCCTTCAGCCCAAATTCCACAAGGACAAGGATTTTGTTGTCAGTCTTATTCACCAGTGTTGCTGCAATACTTAAAAACAGTGTCTGGGCATTAGATCAAGGGCAAACACAACAATGGGATTGGACTATGAGCACATGATAAAAGCGAAAGCACACAAGGGAGGGGTGAGGATAGCTAAGACACCTGAAAAATTAGCTAGCATTTGTTGCCCTTAACACAGAGAAACTAAAGCAGATACCTTAAAAGCAACTGAGGCCAATAGGAAAAGGGGAACAGGAACTAGAGAAAAGGTTAGATCAGAAAGAATTAACCTAGAAGGAAATCAATGTGAGTCAATGCCCTGTATAGCTATCCTTATCTCAACCAGCAAAAACCCTTGTTCCTTCCTATTACTGCTTATACTCTCTCTACAACAAAATTAGAAATAAGGGCAAAATAGTTTCTGCTGGGTATTGAGGGGGTGGGGGGAAGAGGGAGGGGGCGGAGTGGGTGGTAAGGGAGGGGGTGGGGGCAGGGGGGAGAAATGAACCAAGCCTTGTATGCACATATGAATAATAAAAGAAAAAAAAACAGTGTCTGGGACAGGAGGTGCTTAATAAACGTGCAGTGAATGACTAAACCATCTGTGGATCCTCCTTCTTCCAGTCAATCTTATAGGCTGTGCTAGGATTTATATTTTTATATCATTGCCCTGATCTAAAATCTTCATTGGCATTTTATGACTCTAGAAGAAAGTTCACATTGCTCCATCAGAACAGCATTAACCTTCTTCTTTCATTTCAACTTGCTTTCTCATTTTTCTTTCACTTCTTCCAAACCAATCTCCTTTGTTTGTCATTATATATGCTACACCTGCCCACCTCCATGCCCATATTTAAACTGTTTCCTCCTCCTGGAATGCCTTTTCTTTTCCTCTCAGAAGGTGAAAATCTTATTCATCTTTCAATGCATAGACCAAAGGCCATCTCCTTGATGAAGCCGCCTTGGATTCCTCCAATAGAAGGTCATCTGCTTTTCTGTTTTTCTGGTCTCTCTGTTGGCTGACATCTCTCTCATACCACATCACAGTACTGCAGAGAGCATACCAGGAGTACTTTCCTTAGCTCAGTCTTGGTGCTCTCAACATAAAATGGGGATAGTAATACCTTGCTTTCAGTGTGACTATGAAATTGAGTGAGATAATGAAAATAGGTCTGAGTTTTTTCTTTGTGATGCTAGGGATTGAACTCAGAACCTTGTACATGCAGGGTAAATGCCGTACCTCTGAGCTATATCTCCAGCCCTAAGTCTCAATTTCTGAATCAATGTTAGATGTTATCACTATTACCACCAACATCATCTCTTCCTTGAAATACAATGTTATTTTCATGCTAAACTGTGAGTTTCTTGAAAACAGAATAAATGTCTACACATATGTAGATGCTCAAGTAAACATTTGTTGAAAAAGTTGGAAATAAGTACGGTGATTTTGCCTTTTAGGTTAAAGCAAAGATACTTGCTAAAATGACAGTGACTTTTTTCTTGGCAATCATGTTCTAGTAAGTAAATACATTCCTAAGTGACTTTGATTTTGGTTTCAGATATTGTTAGCATAGAATTTGAAGCCTAATATTAGATTTCAAATATTTCCAAGTACACAAAAAAGAATTTATTAGTTAAGAAGACACCAACTTAAAGTTTTCTAAAATAACCATAAAAAAATAAGGGCAAGGAAGAAAATAAAAGAGAAAAAATAAAGTTCAAGAAGATATGATCCTTGCCATTGAGGAGATGGTCACAGAAACAGATACCTGTGGAACTGGTATACCCAGGAGGGATAGACTAGAAACAAGCCCAGAGTGCTGTAGGAACACCGAGGGAGGACACCCAGTCCTTTTTGTTAGGAGAAATGTTTCCTAGAGGAGATGATTGCTAAGATAAGCTAGTGCAGATATGTGAAAATAGGTAAAAAAAAAAAAAAAAAAAAAAAGATAAGCAGAATAGCATTCTATCCGGGCAGAAAACATGCCATCCCTCAAGGCAAAAAGGCCAAAGACAGCAAAATATATGTTGGATTCCACAAACATTAAGGCATGACTATAGCTCCTATTCCAAAGTAATAAGGAAAACACAAAGTCATATAGCAGGTTGTGGGCCAAGTCACAAATACCCTTGTGGTAGTCAGAATTTTCATTGGTGTGACAAATTACTTGACATTAGCAATTTAAGAGAGGATAGATTTATTTTGCTCATGGTTTCAGAGGTTTCAGTCCATTATGGCAGGGAGGGAGTGGCAGAGAAACTCACATCATGGAAGATAGGAAGTAGAGTGGAGCCTTAACAGGAAAGGGTCAGAGCTAGATACAGTTCCCAAGGGCATGCCCCCAGTGACCTCTTCCTCCAGCCAGGCCCCACCTTTCACAGTTTCACCACTTCTCAATAGTCTATTCAAATTGTGAATCCATTAATGTATTAAACCATTTATTAGGTCAGACTCCTCATGACCTAATAGTCTCTAGAAATGCCCTCACAGACAAACCCAGAGGTGTGCTTTGCTAATCTCCAAGGAACTTCTCAATCCAATTAAGTTGAAAGTCATAATTAATCACTATAACCCTAAATGCCGTGTTCTGAGGTTTTACTTTGCATATAAAGGGGAAACTTGAAGGATTGCAAGTGGCAAAGGGCCAAAAAAAGAAAAGAAAGAAAACTCAAACAAAAAACCAACACTATTGAAGGAGTATTGAAAAAATGAAAAAGCAAGGCTATTGAAGCACTCCAACCTAGGGAAATGGAATGCCAAAACCAGAGATGAGGGATGGAGGCAAGAACTGTGGGCAGTAAAATCAGCACAAGTGAAGGAAGGAGGAACCTGGGTTTTTATTTGGATAACTGAGCAGGAAGTGATGCTAGTCACTGGGATAGGACACTGTTAATGAGAAGGAGCAGAGTACAGGCGGGGCATGTGGGAGGGAGATAATGAGTCTAGCTTTTAGTCACACTGGAGCATCAGCACTCAGAGTCTTAATTTTAGGGGAAATTGCAGAGCTGGAGATAATGTTTGGTATCCTTAGAATATAGGGTGGTTAAAACCTGGGAAGTATGTAAACTCATTGAAGGATCAAGTTTATGTAGAGGCTAGAATTCTGGTGAATACAGTGATTTACAACCAAGGAATGATGAGCCCCATAGAGAAAGCACACGAGGAATGTACAGAGAAAGGGAAGAGGGAAATCAAATGAAAATGAATTTCTTGATGCTAAAGGAGTGGGGAACTTCAGGGAGAGGAGGGATGGATTGACAACATCAAATGCAGCTGCGATGTAAAGTAAGACATGGACTAAAAAGTGTTTCTGAGATTTGGCAACAGGCGTTTGAAACTAGGTTTAGTGCTAGAAGAAAAACAAGACAGCTTTATGCTTGCTGCTCAGAAAAGATGATGTCATGCTAACAGATGACAGGGAGAGGCCTCCAACATTTCTGTTGCTTATTTATCCTGTCAAGTAGGGGACTCTCCAAACTGGAAAGGCAGATTCAATGTCTTTAAGAAGGAATTAAAATCCAAGATAAGTTAGGAGATAGTAAGGACAGGCCTGTGTAGTTTTTTTTTTTTTTCCATAGAGCAAAGTTTAATGGCAGGCCCAAATTGCCAGGCTGGCTGGGGAAAAGATGGCACAGCCAGGCCTGTGTAGTTTTGCATCTAAAGAAGTCTTCCTTTGCCAGGTGTGCTGGTATACACCTGTAATCCAAGCACTTGAAAGGCTAAGACAGGAGGATTGTGAGTTCAAGGCTAGCCTGGAGTACATAGTGAGATACTGCTCAAAAAAACAGACAAAGAAGGTTTTCTAGGTCCAGATGAATTCTATTCTAGAACAACAGCAACACACACACACACACACACACACACACACACACACACACACACACTTTAGTCAAAAAGCTTTTATAAGCTTTTATAAGAGAGGATGTCAATTATGGTGAAAGGCTAGAGGCTTACAAAAAGAAAGGGGAGCTCAGAAAAAAATTGTGTTCAATTGTATAAAATATTATCATATAAAATAAGAAAGTTTACCCTGTGTAACTTCAACAGGCAGAACTCAAAACAAAGTATAGAAATTGCGGACACAGATTTCAGCTAAGTATATGGACAACTTGCCACCATCCAGTCATGACAGGAGCCACTTGGAAATAGTTTTCCTTGCCTGGAAAGTGTCAAGCTGAAGTTGATGGGCATCTGTCAGGATGGATAGTTGGACTAGATTTGGAAGGGTATACTGCCATAGTCAGTACTCATACCCTCTTCTCCCTTTGAAAGATACCATTTTTTTTGGAACCAGCACTTTTTCCTTATTGAGCTTAGAAAACAAATTACATTTGTAATTCTTACATTATACTATCTCTAAGGTCCTTTCTAAATGGAAAACTCCATTTATCTAGATTCTAAAAACTATAGAAAATGTTGAAATGAGGGTGAAAAAGAAATAGCTTAGTTAACTAAGCTATTATTTGCTATTACTGAAAGAGTCTGAGGGTTATTGTTATATTTACTTCATTTGTCAGGACACTCCTTGCAGGAGTGTGTAATTAGGCAGTATTCCATGCTGGCTTCTGACCACCAGATTTATAAACAAGTATTTAGTGGTGCCTTCCTGGTGCCAGTTGCAATGCTAGGTACAGCTACTGTGGAGAAAATGTGTCAAGACAGACAGTAGGCACACTGAGAACAGAAGGTGATGGTGTTATAAAAGACTTTATCATTTCCCTCTAGGCCAGTTAAAATGAATTTGGATGATCAAAGGCATTAGCATTGAAGTCTTGCTTTGTATAGTTCAGCCTACAAATCAAATACTACTCTCTGTTTATTACTACAAGATCATAACTCACAGAAGAAGGTTCAAGGAGGTCAGTATTTATGACTACCCAAAGTGTTTCATTTGCAAAAATTAAAAATGGAAAATCTGGCACTTAGTTAGAAATGTAGATCTTCTGATACATAAATTTACCCCATTGATTTTTATGTATTTCTTAAACTGTGTGCTGCTGCTTTCAATATTGTTTTGGAACAGATTGACCATAAATATTTAAATAACTGCTGTTCAACAATCAGAGCTACTCACAACAGTAGCTGTTTGAAACTACAACTGATCTGCTGAGGTCAAGAAATCCAAGATAAAATCAAAAGATTCAAAGTAAATTCTTACTTGATACTTGTTCCATCAACCAAACAAGAGAAAGTTCATAAGCTCACACTTGTCATTTAGTGGGTACCCAATAAATAGTTGTAGAATGGAACTTATGCCAAAGCATTTACCACTGATATGGAAGTAGGAGAAAAGGAGGATTTTAGTTTTCATAACAACTGAAAGGATGAAAGCACAAAACCTAGCAAAGTGAGAGTTAAAGCTTGACAAATATTTTCACTTTGCTTTTAATGTACCCATTACTTTGGAAAGAAGTTATGCCAAAAGCACAGAGTACTTTACATTCATGCTCTACCACCAAAATACAGGAAAGCTGCCTGAGTCTTAACAACTGGCCTTAGAAATCTGTGACTTTAATACCTAGTCTTTCCATTGCAGTATATAAGAGCGGTCACTTAAACATTATTTTAAGTATGTCCCAGTGAAGCTTTTTGCAACTCAACAAGCTGGGTCTGGATGTCTTGCATAGCAGCAAGGGGAGAACGCTGCTTAAGTCTTCCTTCAATGAATCTGTACTGGAGAAGTGACCGAGCCCAGCACAGGAACCAGACCCAACAGAGGATTCCTCTAGAAGGCAGCATTTGCTCTGAGTCTCTTCACTAAACCTGCTTGGACTTTCTCTGAGCTGTAAGAGTGCTCTTTGTACCCATTCTTCCTTCCTTTGCTGTCTTCAGATTCACATCACTTTCTGCAGCTATTCCAGCTTCTGTTTTCTATTTCCCTTCATAAGCATTTCCCCGGTATGTCTTGTATCACTTTGAGTTCTGTTTTCACATTTGACCCTGAACACTCTAGCAGACATACTCTCAGAGGACCCTCTACCTTTTCTTAAAAGCACATATATTTAGTAATTTTACATAATTACAAATAATTTACATAATTATTTGATAAATGATTCTATTCCTATGAGACTTTTGATTTCCACTGGGATAAGAAACACGTTTACTTCATTCCTAAAATCTATATTTAACTACCTGAAAATCATAAGTAATGTATAAATATTTATTGAATGAAAAAATAGTGACAGTGCAATATTGTCACAAAAGATTTGGGAGTTACATTAAAGATGGTGGAACAAAATAGTCACAATAGACCTTGGTGATAGAAGGAAACTGAGGCAGGGGTGAACACATAAAAGGAAGAACAAAAATTAGTCAGTATTTGTAATTTACTAATTATATCTTTCTGCTTATGTGGTTTTGTGAGGGATTGATAGAGAAGGTGTTCAATATTACAAAGATCTCAGAACTTGGATGGCTAGAATCTGTTACTAATACATTAATTAATGAGAACTGTGCTGGTAGGCTTAGTCAATATTAGTCATAGCCTTCAAATTCAGATGCTTGTATAATAGCTGAAAACAGAATAAATTTCCTAACCAAACCAAGCAAATTTGCATGAGTCCTGAGAGCTTCAGAAAACCATATAATTGAAGTTTGTAGGGTTCAGATCTGTTATCATTCTTACAGTTGCCGAAAATCTTGTGAGCTCCATTGTGAAACACAGAATTGGGAAGGTATGTTGTTATGGTTTGGATATTATTTGTCCCCTCCAAAGGCTCATGTGTTGAAGTCGTTGTTCCTCAGATGGTAGCTCTATTAAGAGGTGATTGAATTATGAAGACACTAACTTCATCAATGGATTAAACATTGACAGATGAGCTGTTAGGAGATGACCTCATTGAAGGAAGTCAGTCACTGGAGAAGTGCCTTTGAAGGGTGTAACTTGTCCTGAGACACTTTCCTTTTTACTCTCTGCTTCTTGTCTACCATAAACAGCTTTCCTCTACCATACTGTTCTGCCATTATGTTCCTGCTTTGTTACAGGCCTGAAAGCAATGGATCCATCCCACTATTCACTGAAGCCTCTGAAACTGAATTGAAATCA
This sequence comes from Castor canadensis, assembly GCF_047511655.1. Classification (NCBI taxonomy): domain Eukaryota; kingdom Metazoa; phylum Chordata; class Mammalia; order Rodentia; family Castoridae; genus Castor; species Castor canadensis. Next base: position 72,459,337 of record NC_133391.1, on the reverse strand, counting down.
ATCTTTCCTCCTTTAAGTTAATTTTCTCAGGTATTGTGTCATAGCAACAGAAGGTGGACTAACACATACATCAATAGAAGTGGAATTATAAAACTACTTTTTCTAGCTTCTGTTACTGACCATGGTGGAGTAATTGGTACCAGACTAGCTCTTCTACTGTAAACAACTAGAAAACTAGACAAACTGTAGGAAAGAAACTCCTGATAAGATTTCTATTAACAAACAACACAGAATTGTAATCCCTCAGGGGAGGGAAACAAATAAGTATGGCATTATAATGGCTTTTTCAGTTTAGAGGCAATTTGGTGTAGGAAAGGAGCATCCAAGGAAAATATGACATCTTGCTTAGCTGAAGATGTCATGAATCTATGAAAAATGTGTTCATATGAAGAGAGAACTAGGCTCTATGAAAAAGTACCTAAAATGACTTTTGGAACTAAGAATACTGTGGTTGAAGAAAAAATTTCCTGGATGAGCTTTAACACATATTAAACACAATGGAAGCAACAAAACAAAACAATGAACTTAAAGAAAGTTAGATAAACTACCCAAATTTAAGCATAAAAAATTACTAAAAGATATAAAAGTATGTTTTCTATTTTACCTTTTTAATTGACACATATTTGTTAAGTACAGTACTATTTGAAACAGGTATACAATGTGTAATAATAAAATCAGGATAATTAGCATTTCCATCTCCCCAAACATTTGTCATTTCTGTATGTTGGGAAACTTAGGAGTCTCTGTTTAATTTTTTCCTTTAAATGTTTTTATAGTACATCAGAGCTGTACACAGGGTTTTGCTGTGACATTTCCACGTTCATGTACAATCTACCCTGGTTTGGTTCATCTCCTCTATTGTTCTCCCTTTTCCCCCTCCCCCTTCTTAAATGACTTGGAAAGATGTCAATGTTCCATATTCAGACAAGTGTAGAAAATACACCAGCCATATTCACCCTCCTTTACCCTCTTCGTTTACCCTCCTCCTCCCACTAGTGCCCTCCCCTTATCATGACCTGTTTTACACTCCTGACCTTCAGTGGTTAAGTGTCTGTTCATTGTTCAGTGGGGTTTTGACTTAGTATTTTACTTGTAAATATATTGTAGTTTAATGAGTCTAACCCCTTTATTACTCTTCCTTACCTTTTTCTCCCTATATTGTATTATTCAATAATTTTTGGTGTGTTTTGTTGTGTCTTGTTCCTACACAGATGAGATGTATTTCAATATTATTCACTGTCTATCATTCTCTTCTTCTTTTCCTCCCCCCCAAGTTTCCTCTAACAGTCCCACTATTGGAAACATGTTCTCGCTCTCTATATGTATATATGATAATGAGATAATGCTTGTATTTGTATTTGGAGCTATCTTCCAGATATGAAAGAAAAACATATGACTTTTGTCTTTCTGAACCTGGTCTACTTTACTTAACATGATGCTCCCCAGCTCTATCCATTTACCAGCAAATGACAAAATTTCATTCTTTATGGCTGAATTATATTCCATTGTGCATGTATATATATACATGTATATTTGTATGTATATATATATATAGTATATTTTTTATATATGTATATCACATTTTCTTAATCCATTCATCAGTTGAAAGGCACATGGACTGTTTCCATAGCATAGCTATTGTGAATAATTCTGCAATAAACATGGGTGTGCAAGTGTCTTTATTATATCCTGACTTACAATTCATTTGGATATATACCCAAGATTGATATTGCTGGATCATATGGTAGTTCTATTTTTAGTTTCATCTAGTTAATTTGAAGGCTACTATTACTTCTTAATCAATACCAGTGAATAAACACATTGTTATTGTCTGAACATGAAGTGTCCTCCCCAAAGAGCTCATGTGTTGAGGTCTTGGCCTCCAGCTGGTGGATCCAGTCATTGAGGGGTGATTGGATTACGAGGATTCTGACCTACTGAATGATTAATCCACTGATGGAATTAAAATATGATGGCATTACTGTGAGGTGGTGGGAGGGGGTGCTTGACTGGATGAAAGAGGTGACATTACTGGGAGAATACCTTTAAAGGATATCTTGTGCCTGGCCTCTTCTGTCTTTGCTTTCTGCTTCCTGGTTGCCATGAGGTGAACAGCCTCCTCTGCCCCTTCCCCTTATGTCCAAAGCAGTGGATCCAGCCAATCTTTGACTGGAACCTCTGAAACTGTGAACCAGAATAAAACTTTTCTCCTTTAAATCATGTGTCTTATGTATTTGTCACAGAGATGAAAAATCTAGCACACATGTCTGCAGTGACTTGTGGAAATATCAACATTGAACATAATGCAATTGGCATGCCTGAGGAGAGGGAAAAAGTGGGCAGAAAAAGTATTTATGGAAATGATACCTAAAACTTTCGAAACTCAATGAAACAATATAAACTCATATTACTAAGATAAATTCAGATCTACATAAATAAAGAATAGAAAATGGTGCACATGAGTAAATATAAAACACTGTTTTCTATTTTCTCATTTTTTTGAAGTTTTAGCAAGGATTTATTTTAGTGTAACAGGATACAGTATAGACGGGGGGGGGGTGGGGGGTGGAGAAAAAGAAAAACATTTCCTCTTCCCCATGCAGGAAATGGGAGCAAAGATTCCTATTTTCTTATTTTTAATGTAATTTTTATTAACCCCCCAAATAATAAATTGTTATATTATGCATGTAGCATATATAACATGTATACATGTATATAGAAATAATAACACAAAGGTAGGAAAGAGAAAGGTATGCTGATGAAAAGTTCTTACATTTTAATGGAAGTGGTGTAATGCTGAGACCATGGTAAGTTAAAGACGCAATATAAATCCAAAGCAACCATTAAAAAAAGCAAAGCAGTATAGCTAGTAAGTTGATAGAGGAGCTAATATACCAAAAATAGTCAATTAATACAAGTGAAATAAGAAAAAAAGTGTAAATAAGGAGCAAAGAACAGATGGACAAATAGAGAAAATAGCAAGATGGTGAATTTAAAAATGGAATGAGCACACCAATTAAAAAAGCACAGATTGACAGGTTGCATAAAAATGCAAGGGTGAATTAAGTATGTGTAAAAGCACACTTTAAATATAAAAGCATAAGTCAAAAGTGGAAGGATAGAAAATAACGTATCATGCAAACAAAAAGCCTAAGAGGGCCACCTTGGTATAAGGTAAACCAGACTGCAAGACAAGCTATTTTGCCTATAACAAAAAGAGGAATTTCATACTCATTGTGTTGGTTAATTTTATGTCAGTTTGACTTTATTAAGGCATACCCAAATAGCTGGTAAAATATTATTTCTGAGTGTCTGTTGATTGTTGACAAATATATTGATTAATGTGTCAATACTTCAGAAAAAGATTAATATATTAAATGTTTTTATGGGCCCTAAATACAGCTTTAAAATATGTGAATCAAAAACTAACAGGAGAGAAAAAGAGAAGCAGATAAATCTGTAATTATAGTTGAAAATTTCAAAATTTTTCTCTCAGTAACTGATATAAAAAGTAGAACGAAAATCAGCAATTATATGAAAGAGATAAACAACATCATCACTCATTTTTCATGTAATTGACATGCAGAAGCACAACACCCAACATGTAGAAAAGTACAAATTTTCATGTACACATGAACATGGAATATTCACCAAGGGTGATCATATGGTGGCTCTAAGGTAAGGCTCAGTGAATTCAAAAAGAAGGAAATCATACAGAGAAAGCTCTCTGGTCACAACAGATTAAGTTAAAAATTAATAACAAATGCAGAGCTGGCAGATTCCCAAACTTTAGAAAGTAACTCATGACTCAAAGATGTCAGAAGAGGACCTTGATAACAACTTTGAACTAAATAACAGTGGCTAAACAACATGTCAAAACTAAGAAATTTTGGATAAAGAAGCATTTAGAAGAAAATTTATGGCTTTAAATGCTTGTGTTAGAAAATATGAAGGTTTACTTGGGGAAAGAAATTGAAGATGCTAGAAGATGGAAATACCTCCTGTGTTCATGGATGGGCAGAATCAATATTGTGAAAGTGACTACACTGCCAAAAGCAATCTATAGATTGAATGCAATTCCTATCAAAATCTCAATGTCATGCTTCACAGAAATAGAAACATATGGAAATATGAAAGACCCCAAATAACAATAGTAATCCTGAATAAAAAGTGTAATGCTGGAGGCATCACAATTACTGGACTTCAAATTATACTACAGAGCCATAGTAACAAAAACAGAATGGTATTATTACAAAAAAAAGACACAAAAATCAATGGAATGGAATAGAAGACCCAGAAATAAACCCACATGACTACAGCCACCTGATTTTTTCAACAAAGGAGACAAAAATATACATTGGCGAAAATACAGCCTCTTCAACAAATGATTCTGGGAAAACTGGATATCCACATGTATAAAACTGAAACTATACCCTTATCTCTCAACCTTTATAAAAAACAGTTCAAAATGAAGAAAAGATCTTAATATAAGACATAAATCTTTGAAACTACTATAGGAAAAATACTGGAAGATATTGGCAAAGGCAATCATTTTGTGAATGGAACTTTAATTGCCCAGAATATAAGAGCAAGAATTGACAAATGAGATTGTATCAAACTAAAAAGCTTCTGTACATCAAAGGAAACAATTACCAAAACAAAGGACAACTCACAGAATGGAAGAAAATCTTTGCTGTCTAATTATTGGAAAAAGGATTAATATCCAGAGTATACAAAGAGCTTAAAAAATTAAATACAAAAAGAACAACTAATCCGATTATTTAATGGGCAAATGAATTGATCAGAACTTTCTCAAAAGAAGAAATACAAATGGCCAATAAATACATGAAGAAATGTTCAATATCCTTAACCATGTTGAACCTGAGATTCCACCTCACTAGTCAGAATAGCTATCATCAAGAAAACAAACAACAACAAATATTGGTGAGGCTGCAGGAAAAAATGAACTCTCATACACTGTTGGTGGAAATGTAAACTAGTGCAACCACATGGAGTTTCCTCAAAAAATGAAAGACATGCCGACCTCATGACTTTGCTTTACCACTCTTGGGCTTATATCTGAAGGAATATAAATCAACATACAAGAGAGATACCTGCACACCCCTGTTTATTGAAACATTATTCACAATAGCCAATCTGTGGAATCAGCCTAGGTGCCCAACAACCCATGTATGGATAAAGAAAATGTGGTATACATGTATAATTCATCCCTAAAGAAGAATGGAATTATGTTGTTTGCAAGAAAATGGTTGGGACTGGTGATCATTTTGTTGAGCAAAATAAGCCATGTCAAAAAGCCAAATATCACATATTTTTGCCCATATGTGGAATATAGGCATAAAATGATGATGACGACAATGATGATAATCATCATGGGACATGAGTATAAGAGGAGGGAATAAGCAGGAGGGGGAAAAGAGAATGAACTGGGAGGCAGGGACAGGATCAAAAAACGTATATATATATATATATATATATATATATATATATATATATATAAAACTTTATTTACACACACACACACACACACACACACACACATAAAGATAGCATAATGGAATCCAATAAATACTATTTGAAAAGTGTGTGGGAACATGAGGAAGGAAGTTAAGCTAGTGCAATAAAGGTGTGACTTTTTCAAACTATACCATATGCATTTATAGAAAACCCCCTTGTATAATTAATGTACATTAGTAATAAAAAAATGTGGAAGGCTTAAAATCAATGATCTAAGCATCTAACTCAAGAACATAGAAAAAGAAGGGAAAAATTAACCAAAATGAGGAAAATTAAGAAAATCATAAAAAGCAGGCATAAAAATGGAATATGAGTAGTCTCTTTGAAACGAAAAAAATTTAATTGATCTCTAGTTAGGGTAATGATGAAAAAGAGAGGAAAAAAAAAAGCCAAATTGACAATATCTGGGATGAAAGAAGAAAGCTCCCAGATCTTACAGAGTTTAAATGGAAAGCAGGTGAATGTTAACAACTATTTCATGCTAATGACTTTCCAAGTCAAATGAAATAGAAAACTGAAAAGCGCAGACTAACACAACAGATATAAATACAAATATTATATAGAAAATCTGAAAATCCTTACATCTACAAAAGAAATAGAATTTTTAATCCATGAAAAACCTTTCCAAAGTGTGGATCCAAGTGGCTTTTAATGATCAATTCTTTCAAACGATTAAGAAATACAAGATGGCAGTGGTAGTTCACACCTGTAATCATAACTTCTTAGGAGGCTGAGATCAGGAGGCATGTAGTTTGAGGTCAGCCTGGGCAAAAATGTTTATAAGTCTCCATCTGAACAGAAAAAGCTGGTCATGGTGATATGAGCTTGCCCTCCCAGCTACAGTGGGAAGTATAAATAGGAGGATGGTGGTACAGTCTGACCCAGGTCAAAAGAGAGACATTATCTCACAAAACAAAACAAAACAATACACAGATTTAAAAAGGGCAGGCGGCTTGGCTCATGCGCCAGAGTACCTGCCTAGCTGAAGCCCCGAGTTCTAACTCCAGTACTGCAAACAAAACAATCAACCAAGAACTATAAATTTTATGTGAACTCTCTCAGAAAATGGAAGAGGAGGAAGTGATCCCCAACATGTTATATGAGGTGAGCATTGACCTGTCACTGAAATCACAAGACACTTCAAGGAAACAGGAGAAATTCTTTGTATCCTTGCACTAGGCAAAGATTTCTTAGTTATGTCATCAAGTGTATGGTTCAGAAGAAAAGACAGTGAACTGGATCAAAAGTAAAATCTTTCTTTCTCTAAAAGGTACTGTTAAAAGTGTGAAAAGATAAACCATAGGCTGTGAGAAAATATTTGCAAACATATATGTGATTTTCAAAACACAGTTGCAAGAAAGCACATAATCCAATTAAAAAATTTGCAACATATATGAACAGAATTTCCAAGGGAGATACACAGGAAGCTAATGCTAAAAATAGGTATGATACATTTTAACAAAATCTTAGTATATAGAACCAAATAAAAACATGAAAAGATGACCAAGCTTCATTTCTTTAAGACTTCATTAGTTCTTAAGGAAATACAAATTCAAACCACAATGAGCTCCTACTATATAACTATTCGAATGACTAAAAATAAAGTCACTTTATGAAGTGTTGATGAGAATATGGAGGAAATGAAACTCTTATAAACTGCTGGTGGGAATGTAAAATGGTACAATCACTCTAGAAAACAATTTCAGGTTCTTACTCTGCTAAACATACACTAACCACATAACCCAGTTCTATTCTTAGTATTTACTCCAGCAAAATCAAAGCATGTATTCATAAAAAGCCTTGCAAAACAGTGTAGCTTTATTCATGATAGCCAGACACAAACTGGAAACAATGTAAAATCTATCAGCAAGTAAGTGGACAAACACATTTTGGAACAGTCACACAGCAGATACTACACAGCAATAAAAAAGGATCAAGACATGCAAAAGCATGTACAAATCACAAGAACATTTTGCTGATTGAAGAAGTCACAAAAGAAAAAGAACACAGAGATTAACTTATTGACCTGAGTTCCCAGTCCGTTATCTCTACTGTTATAGTACAGCTGCTCTAGGTCCACTGACTAAATTCTTAACTTGAGTTTTTAATATTCTTATCCTCTTAACTTAAGGTTTTCATCTGTTTCTATGGTGTAGTATTAGAATGTATTTTGACTTCTGTCTGTTCCTACTCATCTTTCCTATTTGCTGTTATTCTTATATCTCCTGCATCTGCTGGTTCAAGAAGTGTGAGTTTGGCTAGATTCTACAGAGCTGCACGGTCTCTAGAAAACTTCTCTTGTTTGTGTTCCCCTAGAAAAGAGACATTATATTGCCTGCTTCGGGTGATTAAGATATTGTTTGCATGTCAGACACTTCTCTGCCAGTCTCGGAGAGCATCACTGGTTCCCCTGTCTCCTGGATTACAAGTATGAAGATTATAACTGAGGTTAGCATACCCACCACACAGGCTTTGTCCTTTCTCCAACAGCAAAGCAGTTACTCATCTACATGACTTGGCCTGGAAGATTTCTGATTCAGAGGGCGCTGACCTATGCCAGTGGGAGGGCAGTTATCACCACTGGGGTCTGACCTAAGCTCCCATTATGGTAGCTCTTTTCATCCACGGTTTTAGGGTTTTAGTTATCCACAGTCAACCGTGTTCCAAAAATATTAAATGGAAAATTCCAGAAATAAAGAGTTCACAAGTTTTAAATGGCTTTTATTACAGCATATTGTTGCAACTGTTCCATTTTATTATTGGTTTTCATTAATAATCTCTTACTACGCCTAATTTGAAAGTTAAACTTCATGTGTAGAAAAAGCATAATATATATACAGTCTGGTACTGAGTGCAGGTCTAGGCGTCCACTGGGGGTCTTGGAACATAGCTATAATTCCGTGAGGATGGAGGTCTCGATAGAAGATAGGGGTGGGGTTCAGCTTACTACCGTCCCCTTTTTTCACTTTCGATTCTGGCTCCTTTGCTGGTTCATAATTAACTCAACTGATAAAGATAGGAAGATTCTCAGGACTGAGCCCTGAGCCTTCTTTTCCTTCTCTTTTTAGTTTTTACTTTTTCTCTTAATGGTCATCCAGTCCCATGGCTTGATAGACCATTTATACTCTAATTCTGCCCTCTTCACAGTATTCCAGACTCTGATGGCTAATGGTTTAGTTAATATCTCCTCATGAATGGATGATACATGACTCAAAGTTAATCTTACACAAACATAGGTTTGATACCCCTGTATAGAGGCCTGGGAAATGCTTATTTTAATGTAGCATTCCAACACTTATGAATGTATCATTCTGTCCCTAGTTGGCAATAATAGTTTTGTGTGCCCAATATTTTGTTATATTTATTTTTATAGTCCATCTCCTTCTGGTAGAACATAAGCTCCATTGGAACAGAGGGGTGCCATCTTGCTTATTACCATATCACCAGTACCCATAACTTGGCCTAGAACAACACAACAGATATTGAGTGATTATTAGTGGAATGAATATGAAAAGATATTCATAGTAGAACAGAATAATAGAATCGAGGTAGGCTATGCCTCTTTTGCTTAGATGATTTCTGACTGGACTGGGATTGGGAGGATTGTGGGTAGGTTGGGAGGTCATGCTTCATCCTCATTTTTTTTGCCATCTGTAAGCCTACATAGCAAGTCAACTCTTCACTAAAGGCATGCCACTCATATTCCTCTCATTGACACTCCACTTAAACTTTTCTGTCTCATTAGCAATCCTATCAACTTTACCTCCAACTGATCCAAAATCCATTCTCTTCTCTCTTTATCTCTGCTGTCACCCTCATCCAAACCTTTATCCTCTCCAGCCAATCAAGTATAACAGTGTCCTACTGGTACCCTTCCTCCTACCCTTGCTCCTCTATAACTCACTCTGTACTCAGCAACCATATCTTCTAAAATATGAACATTGTGCTTGACCTGTCCTATACCTCCAAAGGTTCCAATTACACTAGGAATGAAACCAGGCTCTTCATTCTGGACTTAAAGGTTCTACACATTTGACTGCTGCTTTCTTTTTATGACTGGCTTCATCATTCTTCCTCTCATTAAGCCCCAGTCACACTTCCCTACTTTCTTTTATGTTACCATCATAGCGAGCTCATTGATGCTTAAGGTCCCTTGTACTTGCTGTTCCCTCTCTCAGGGTCCTCTCTCCTAGTTTTCATATGGCTCATGACACTCCATCTTTCAAGTCTCCAGCTTTCCTGACTATCCTAACAGCTGCCCAGTCTTTCATTACCACATTGCCCTGTATGATTTTTCCTTGAAATTCCTGTAGCTAACCAAAGTTATGTATCGAGAACTTTCCTATTGTTCGTTTTATTCACTACCATTATTTCAGGATTGAAAACAATACATGATACATAGTAGATGCTCATTACTTATTTGTATAATATGCAGGTGAATGACAGTTAAGGCCTCAATCTCTTACATACCTGTTCTTCTAAATGTCATTTCTTTAGGATGAGTCCTTGCTTATTTTTTTATTTAAAGGAAACAGTGTAAATTTTAAAGTCCATATTACCCCTTGTCCTCATTCTCTTTTCTTATAGAACTATTATGAATTTCTAAATAATAATTGTGATTTAACATCTATGGATCTGTTATTGGAGCCAGACAGTGTGCTGGATTATCTTATTTATTTATCCAATAACTGAATTAGATCCTATTATAATCCATAGTTTGTAAATGAGGTATCTGAGGTTTAGAATGTTTTTATCACTACAAAATTAATCAACAATCAATCTTACTACCTCAAGTGAACTTTAGAAATCAAGGAATCAAGTATAAGAAGGAAGATTTCAGATGACTGTAACTTTTTTTTTTTTGAACCCAAACCTTTTGGTAATTACAGATAGTAGCAGGAGTTTGGGGGCAAGCACTTTATGCCATGGTAACCAGATAAAACTTTGGTAACAAATTCTGAACTCAGTTCATTTAACATCATTTCCAGAAGGAAGGCTGAACCAAAGATCTACATTAGGTCATTAAAATTTTTTTTCTTCCTCTTTTCTTAGATTAACTCTCTAATTAATAGACTTCCAAAGCATTGAGTTCAGTAAAATCAGAAAAGCTGACTTTATTTTGACCAATTAACCTTGGGACTTAGCTTGACCAATTCATTCTGTTATCCAAGAACTATAGTTATACATAAACTTGAGAGCCATTTACATACTTCCTAGAAGTTTATAGTTCAAAATAGGAGAGAAAATATTTAAGAAAAATTTTAGAAAAATAAAAGATGTCACAGACCAAGAGATTGTCTTTATAGAAACTCAGATATTTTGATAACAACTAAAGGAAAAAGGACAGTTCAGATGTTGAGGTAACTGACTTAATTTTTTTACTTGGGCATTTGGTACAATGAAAATATAACCATGCTCAATTGCTTCCCAGTGTGTCAGAATTAGCCAGTGATGGATGCAATGAAGGGTAAGTATTTTTTTTAAATCAGCAAATATTATTAAGAAATATACATGTGTCAGTAATTTTGCTAACCACTCTATGAATTAGCTCATTTAATTCCTTATAAGGAAGTTAATTTAATAAGGTTAAGCAACTCTGCCCAAGTTAGCCTGTGGTAGAGTCAGGTGAACCCAGGCAGTCTAACTTGGGAACCTCACCATGACAGCACACACATTTTTAAGGAACCCACAGTTTCTATGGGAAAAGAATGACATGTGGGTCCAAGGAAAACCCCAATAACAGGGGCTGCAGGATCATCCTGAAAGAGGATGATACTAAAATTATACAAGACAAAGTAATTTCTCACACCATGATCCAAGGAAATATGAGCTCCATGTGAGCAAATTGTTAGACAAAGAAGTCAATAAGATGAGAACTTATCCTTGAATCTGGGATATATGGGTATATACATAAATCCACATACAAATGTAATATATAGAAATATATATATACACATTTGTATGTATATATATGAGAACCTGTATAATACACACACACACACACACACACACACACACACACGCACACACACACACATGTCCTTTGCCCTGTAACACCCTGAAATTTCCTTGGGCAGCAGTTGCCTTTGCCTTTTTTTTTTTTCCAAAGCAAATTTTTAGGCTAGGAATTTGAGGCTGGCCTGGGAAGCATAAGCAAGTTCCTGCCGAGAGAGAGAGAGAGAGAGAGAGAGAGAGAGAGAGAGAGAGAACAGAACGAAGTTTCCCTTACAACAATCTAGGTTGTCTCATAAGAACACATCTTATGTGAATAGAGGGTGTGGTGTTACCTACTGCAAAGAGGTTGGAGATGGGCAAATTCTTAACCTATCTACCTTGTGCTCCTTGTGCTTGTTGGAATTTTATTTCCGAGTTATCAGGATGGGTTTCTGGTGCTGAAAGAGAGTTTTACATTGGGTTGTGTGTGCGTGTGTGAATGAGTATCTACATGTACGTGCTGGTTGAGAGGAGCTGTTATACACCATGGGAAAATGAACATGTTTGCCATCTGTAGAATGGTGCTCAAAGCCACCAGGAGTGGTGCAGTGGTGTGAAGAAGGATGAGTCAGGCAGGGAACAGCATTTCCTGACCACCCACTCACAGGAACATTGCCAGGTTTTATTTTATTCCTTAAGTTCTGGCCGTTAGATTCATATGAAAGGATGATATTTCTGAGGCTGGTGATAAGGTGCTTTTTTTTAAAAAAAAGAATTGAAGTGATTAATTATGACTCTACTCTCTCACCATTGTATATCAGCATTTAATATGCTGCCCAGCATGAAGTCAAGACTAATAAATATTTGTTGAATGAATACATAAATAACAAATGAATGTGATGTCTTGTATTTATTGGATATCAACCTGCCAGACAGTCATTGCTGTCCTGGGTCACCGAGAAGCTGGCAGCTCAGATTGTGCTATGGGATATTTTTAAACCCAAGGTTATTTGACTTATTAGCAAAGCCACTTCCTGGCATATTCCTAGGGGTGTGAAGGGACAGAGTTTAGCCAGTGAGCTTCTATTGAGCTCTATTCTTTGAACACTATGAGAGGGAAGTGGGGAGAGTTCATTGAGTAAGGCAAAGGAATTGTTATTCTCATAGATCTTGCATTCTTACAGGGGAAGCAGCAGAATAAGTAAGTGTATATCATGCCTGGCGCTGATCCATGTAATGAAAAACTGGAAAAGGAGAAAAAAGGAGAAGGAGGATTTTAGGAGGACTGAAAACTTATCAAAGATTTCAAATCATAAAGCTTTGGGAAACTATTTTCTATTTTTAAAATAAATCTGTTCAATAATTGGTGAGTGGAATAAAAGAATAGTAGTAAGAATCAAAAAAGTGAAATTCTAGAGGAAACAACGGAAGAACTAGAGTAAGGTGATAGGCGTGTGTTGGTGCTTACCATGTTCTGGTAAGCACTTTAAGTTTATCGTTTTAACTTATCACCAAGAGATTCCCATGGAATGGGAATACTCTGATCCCGTTTTATGGCAAATGGTGCACAGAAAGATCCAGGAAGTTGCTCAAAGTCATTCAGCTAGAGGCAGAAAATCCAGAAGAGAATCCAAACAGTCTGACCCTGAGACTGAATTATTCCCTTATAGAGTTCGATAAGCTGTCTGGAGTATCTAGAATTCAAGTTTTTAAACTACCAAGATACATTGCTTCTTTGAAAAATGCAGTGAAGTGTAGAGTTTAAATAGTTGAAGGGATTTTTAAAAAATAAATCTACACACTCTACCAAAAGAGGATACTGTATTCCACATAAATCTTTCTGTTCCTTGAACACATCAGACTTACTCCAGCCTCCAAGCTTTTCTGCACACAGACTCCTTGGCCTGGAGTGTCCTTCCGTCCGCTCTTCAATGGCGGACTTTTTCCCACCAGCCAAGCCTCAGCTCTAATAAGCCTCTTCACTGAGGGCTTCTGTCTGCCCTGTTCCCACTTTCTCTCTTAGTTTCTCTCCTACTTATCCAACTGCTGTTTTCGTCCCTGCCCTCATCCCTGTTTGAACACTCCTGGTTACTGATGTTTCCTGCTGTTATCTGTTTCCTTACTGGTATACAAGCACCACACAGTCAGGGGCAGTGGTTGCTTTGTCAAGTGAAATTTCTCAAGCTTCACTTCTGCCTGCTGTATCTCAGAGACTTCAGAAACACTTGGATGGCTTAACACCATCCCTGGGGTCTGAGTCTGCAGACCCTAGGGACCTTTACTTCTGGGTACCATGCCACAGGCAGCATCTGCCCACCATTCTGTGCAGATGTATAGCACCATGGGAAAAGAGAGATCTACATCTGAGGCCTGAGAACACTTGCCAATAAGCACTGAAGTGAGCCATGTCTGCTTAGAGGTACCAGAGTCACCATTGTGAAGCCTGTTTGCAGGAGGATCCACATGCAGTGTAAATCTGTATTTAAGTATAAGCAAGGTCACTGTTCCAATTTTATCCAAATCTCCTTGTTTATGTCTTATTTTCTTTCAGTTCCCATCTTAATTTGGGTCCAGTACTTGTCTTGGTTTACCCCTGTCTCCCTCTACAAGAACACAGAGAGCAGGAATTTACCTGTCTTTTATCATGTGATGTAATCAGTATTTAGAAACATGCAACACACAGTAGGTGCTCAAGAAATACATAATAAATAGACCAAGAAATAAGCCAGCACTACATTCTGTCTGTAGACAGAGGAAGGCAGAAGTATAGAATGGAGCAAATGTTTATTGAGTCCCTACTAAGTCCCAGGCACTATTCAGACACTTTTACATACCTCATTTCATTTGTTTACCCTGTTGAGTTACAAGTTTTGGGAGCCTAACTTTAAAGAAGCTAAAACCTATAGAGCAGAAGACAACTTTCAACTTCCCTGTGTAAAATGAGATCTTTCTGGGCAAGTGTGTGTTTTTTTTTTTTTTTTTACTTGAATGTTAGCTATGACTGGGAGCTTCCCCACTAATCAATTTGCTGAGGTTTGGGCAATGACCTGATAGCACTATGTCAAATAAACCGTTTTGTATGATGTTCCAGAGGCCATCTGAGAATCAACAGAGAGTGGTAACTGAAGCCTTGGCCCCCTGTACCTAGTCCCATTTTCACTTCACTTTGAATTTATCTGACTAGGAGTCAAAAATAAAATTTCCAAACAGAAGACCATAAATGACTACAGATAAAGTTGATTTGGACCAAGATGTTCCAAGCAGGTGCAGCAAGCTTAGCCTGGGTCAGTTAGACAGGGAAAAATGCAAGTTGGCACAGTACAGCATCATGCTTGAGAGTGAAGCAGGAGAAACTGTAGGAGAAGCAGTTCAGATAATATCTGACTATTCCAAATCCCCAGTCTGGAATAGTCAGGATGGCCCACTCTTCAGGGAATTTCTGTGATACCTACCTTGGCACAGAGTTACATTGTTAGGTGCCTAATATGAGGAAGGCAGCATTTAAGAGAACATTCCTGAAGGTTTAATAAGAGATAATAGTCTTTTCAGCTTACTCTCTGTGTGCAAATAGGACCAATTTCAAAGAAAAATGACCTTCCTTTAAAAAAATTGTAAAATAATCGTGCCACTATACTTGCTCAGCTATTTAATAGTAGCTTGGAAAAGAAGAAATGCAAATGGCCAAAAAACACATGAAAAAATGCTCACCATCTCTAGCAATAAAGGAAATGCAAATTAAAACCACGCTAAGATTCCACCTCACCCCTGTTAGAATAGCCATCATTAGCAACACCACCAACAACAGGTGTTGGCGAGGATGCGGGGAAAAAGGACCCCTCTTACACTGATGGTGGGAATGTTAAGTAGTACAACCACTCTGGAAAAAAATCTGGAGGCTACTTAAAAAGCTAAACGTTGATCTACCATATGATCCAGCAGTACCACTCTTGGGGATATACCCAAAAGACTGTGACACAGGTTACTCCAGAGGCACCTGCACACCCATGTTTATTGCGGCACTATTCACAATAGCCAAGTTATGGAAACAGCCAAGATGCCCCACCACTGAGGAATGGATCAAGAAAATGTGGTATCTATACACAATGGAATTTTATGCATCCATGAAGAAGAACGCAATGTTATCATTTGCTGGTAAATGGATGGAATTGGAGAACATCATTCTGAGTGAGGTTAGCCTGGCCCGAAAGACCAAAAATCATATGTTTTCCCTCATATGCGGACATTAGATCAAGGGCAAACACAACAAGGGGATTGGACTTTGAGCACATGATAAAGCGAGAGCACACAAGGGAGATATGAGGATAGGTAAGACACCTAAAAAACTAGATAGCATTTGTTGCCCTCAATGTAGAGAAACTAAAGCAGATATCTTAAAAGCAACTGAGGCCAATAGGAGAAGGGGACTAGGAACTAGAGAAAAGGTTAGATCAAAAAGAACCTAGAATGTAACACACATGCACAGGAAATTAATGTGAGTCAACTCCCTGTATAGCTATCCTTATCTCAACTAGGAAAAACCCTTGCTCCTTCTTATTATTGCTTATACTCTCTCTTCAACAAAATTAGAGATAAGGGCAAAATAGTTTCTGCCGGGTAGCGAGGGGCTAGGGGGAGAGGGAGGGGGTGGGAGAGTAAGGGAGGGGGTGGGGAAAGGGGGGAGAAATGACCCAAGCATTGTATGCACATATGAATAAAATAAAAATTAAAAACGATAGTAGCTTGGAGCGGTTCTCTCCTGAAGGTTTGTTGAGATGCATGCCCACAATGCAAAAGGAAGTAGAATCTTTACTGTGTGTCCTTGAGAGATTTTCCCCCTCTATCTAGAGTTTCTACTCAGAGCATCACATTGCTGCAAAGTAGTCACAGAATTCTTGGGACAGTGAAACCACTTTCTATGGGCTACAGAGCAAAACCCCACAGTGACATCCATAGACAGGTGTAGTGGTAGCAGTTCATGAGCCATGTGGCTTGGCAGGTCATGCCATCTCTCTGCAAGATGGGGAGCGGGATCTAAACAGACTTCGAGGTCTTTTCCGGCTCTGGCTGTCTGATTTGATAAGAATTGCCTGAGACAGATGGGGTCCACTCTACCAGAGGATGCAACAGCCCTGCAGAAAACTGCTGTGTGCACAGACAAGTAAGGAAATTAATATTGCCCTTTGGCTTCTGAGTTCACCTCAAAAGTCCTTCTTTTAGAAAATCCATAGCTACATTCTCTCCAACAGAGACTCAGAGTGTTTGCGTATATCATACCTAACCCCATTTTCTCACTGTCATTGCCCCTTGATGCTGAGTCTAGAGTTTCCCCACCCTGGATGACACATGGAGGGATGAAGGAAATAAGATCAGTGGGTCACTTTCTTCTTTCTTTGTGAGACCAAGACAGTGTTTCTTAAAGTATTGCTTGCACTAAGGATCTCGGCTTGCTAGGCAAGCACTCTTATCATTTGAGCTATAATCCTAGTCCTTTTGCTTCTAGTTTGTTTTCAGATAGGCTCTCAAGTTTTTGCCTGGGTCAGCATTGGACCAAGATCTAATCATGATCTTAACGCTCCCCCTTGAGTAGCTGGAATTATAGGCATTACCCACCATGTCTGGCCACTGGGGTTCTTCTTAAAATTCAGGTTCTTAGTATCTGCTCAGGATCTAATAATACAGAATTTTAGCAGGGAGGGGGGAGTTTAGTCTCCAAATTTTCATTTTAAACCAAGTACTATGGATAATTCTTACATATGCTAGATA
Organism: Castor canadensis; assembly: GCF_047511655.1. Lineage (NCBI taxonomy): Eukaryota > Metazoa > Chordata > Mammalia > Rodentia > Castoridae > Castor > Castor canadensis. The sequence goes on along the minus strand of NC_133391.1, from coordinate 72,442,102 downwards.
ACATTTAGAAAAAGGAGTACTGTAACTTGTAACTCACTTGTCTGCTGCAACTATTAACCACGATTATTGCTTTACTTGTTCAACACAGATAAATCCCCACCTTTTGTATGGCAGATATAATGATAAGCAAAAGCACAAAGTGCTCTCATGGAGCTTGAAGTTTAGTGAGAGGAAGAAAACAATAAACAGATCAAACCTATATTATACATCAAGCAGTAAGATAATCTATGAAATGAAATAAAGGGCAGGTGATGAGGAGGAGTGCTTTCTAAGGATAGGTAGGAAGGTCTCCGGGTAGGATAATTTTTATGTAAAGACTTAAAAGAAGTGAAGGAAAGAACCATGTGAGGAGGAATCACATGGGGAGGAATAGTCCATGAAGAGAAGCAGCAAGGACAAGGACCGTGTGGAGGAAAGGTGAGGATGTGCTTGCAGAATAGCCAGGGGTCAATACAGCTGGAGCACCATGAGTGAAGAGGGCCTCAAAAGCCATTGGAAGGGCTTTCCTTTTTTAGATAACAAGTCATGGACAGGGCTGTGGTTGGGACAGAGATATTACACAACTCAAATGGCTACTAACATAGTTTGTTTGATTTATTTTGAAGTAACAAAACATTAGAGACTGGATTGGTGGGAATGGAGGAGCAAGTTTTGGTGATAGTGTGTCTCATTCTTATTCTAGGCTGCTGTCCTTTATTTTTATGTTGTGACTCCCTGTTCCTAGCAAACTAAAATAGGTATTTTGCTTGAGAATTGGGACAAAGAGTAAGAAAGCTTTGTTAAGGAAGTGTGGACTGAAGTGTGTCCCACTGTAAATTCCCAGGTTGAACCCTAACTCCTAGTGTTACTGTGTTTGGAAATTGGGCCTTTAAGGTTAAATGAGGTGATGAGAGTTGCACTCTAATCCAATAGGGCTGCTGTCCTTATAAGAAGCAGAAGTGACATAGGGAGTGTGTGCACGCAGAGGAAAGGCCACATGAGGACACAGGGAGGAGCAGACATTTACAGGCCAAGAAGAGAGGCCTCTCCGGAAACTAACTCTACCTGCACCTTGATCTTGTCTTCCATCCTCCACAACTGTGAGAAAATAAATGTCTGTTGGTTAAGCCACATAGACTCTGGTGTTTTTGTATAGCAGCCCTAGCAACTTCATATAGGAAGGGAGGGCCAGATGGCCTTGATTTATTTATTTACCCATAGATTTATTCAGCCAGTGTTTACTGAATGCTCAGTGTATGCATTACACTGTGCTCTGGTTTGCATACATTATTTTATTAATTTCTCAACAATACTCAGATAGGTCTTATAATGATCATCTTATAGATAAAGAAACAGAGACTTAGTTAGAGGCCATCCCTTAGCCAAGTAGGGCATTGGAGCTTGGAAAAGCTTCCTTCACCTGGGAGATGGGTGAACAAGGCCCTGAAGCCAGCCTCTCTGGGTTCAAATCCTATTCTTGTTGCTTGCTGTGGGATGTTGGGCAAGTTTTCTCTTTGGCCTTTAGTAACCACTTCTATAAATTGGGAATAATAAAAGTTGCTCTTCACTGGATTGTTATTAGAACTAAATGAACTAATGCACTGAAACAGAACAGGGTATGGCACCTAAATATCTCAGTTATCACCCGGACTGAAGGTAAAGCCACAGGAAGCTACTTAAAGGAATTTGAAATCTTTAGCTGGATAGGGTGTGGAGCTGTCATGTGGAAAAGATTTCTTATTTGGTAGTTACAAGAAACAGATTTTGGCTCAATATAAAGACCTCAGAGTAGTCAGCATTATCCAGAGTAGAACAATCAAGTTTGGGAGGGAGGGAGGGAGTTCTCTGCCATTATCCTGTCAGGAACAATGTGATAAGCTTCAGGGCCCCTGCGAGGGTTGGAATAAATGATTTAAGAGATCTTCTCTCAAAGACACTCTGTGATCTTTTCCAATGGAGTAGAAATAGGTGTCTTAAAGGTTAAAGGCTTGGGTTAGCTTTATTTATTTTCTTTATATCCACCCCCCCTCAGTTGTGTTCCCTATAGGCAGGACTTGAATTCACAAAATCATACAATATCATGCCTTTTTCAGTTGTCTGTTCAGCTCTTGCAGGAATTTACATTTAGAATTCAAACCCACATGACTAAACACCCTGTCATCTGGGTTATTGACCATGAAAAGAGGAGTTAATAATTGAAGTAGACATGGCTTTCTAATATTTGCTTACAAGACTGACTTTTGGTTCACTCTGAAGTCCACCTTGCTGCTTACATATGAACATACACAGCTGAGCATATGTTCAATTCTATCTAGAAGTTTTGACGCAGCAGCTAAATCTTGCTGAATAATGGTAATGATATAAAAACATTCTTAGTGATTCTGTACTAGGACAGCCTTCTTTTTCCTTCTAAAGAGCATACTTTGCAAGTGCAGAGTCTAGAAAAGAAAACTCACACCCATGCTCTTCCAAACAGAGCATAGTGTGTTCCTGCCATTGCTCATTAAGGATAAAAAAAAGGTCTTTGTCTGGAGGTCAAGGCAATGAACAGGTTGCCGTATTCATAGGAATGTTCTACTCAGACACATTTGCAGGCATTCAGGAATTTGGGGCATACACAGAGCCATCTAAAATCTACTCTAAGGCTCTTTTTTTAGAGACTGCATATCTGTTTTGCATGTCCCACAACTTAAAATATGTTCATCTACTCTTAGCCCTTCTAATTTATTCTTTTCATAGCAGTCAGAAAAATCTTCTCATGGTACAAATATGACCAGTGTTTTCTAAGATTTGTACCCTGACATACTTTCCAGTTGCTCTTTGGTTTAAGGCCAAACTCTGTAACTCATGTCACAGATACATGCGAGGCAGGACCACATGGTTCTAGAGCCTCATTCTCTACTGTTTCTCTTCTTGGTCTGTGTGCTCCAGTCACGCACAGTGACTTTTGTTTGTTTGCTTTTTGGTGGTGCAGGGTGCTAGAGATTGAACCCATGACCTGATGCATGCTAGACACCTGCTCTACCTCTGACCTCCATCCCATCTCATCCCTTTATTTTAGTCTTAACTCACCGTAGCTCTCTGGTGACTGGGTGTCCTTGACCTGAAAAATTCTTCCTGGCATTCTAACTACTTAAGTTATATGCATCCTTCAGATCTCAGCTCAGAGAAGCCATCCCAATCTTCCCATGCATAAGCATAACAAAACCCCATTAGACCTTGCCCCAAGGTCTGCATTTGTCACAGTGTACAATTAATTTGTTTCCCCCCATCATGGCAGGGACCACATCTATTTTTAACACCTGCAAATCATCTCCCAGTTGACATCTGATACATATCAGAGATGTTCTTTATGTGAACGTTTGTATTTTTTGATAAATGAATAAATAAATGAATATCTTCTTTTGCAAGAAGGTTCACTGACTACCTCATTTGCTCTCAAAATTTCCAGGAAGATGGCATTCCCATGTATCAACAAGAGGACACAGAGCAGGCTTTTCTGCACATCTTTGAAGCCATACATTTATTTGCCCCCTGTTCGCCTTTCCTAGTAACTGTATCTGCAGACACTTGTGAAGATAAAGACCTTGGCCATCTCAGCCCATCTTTTCTCCCAGCTCAATTTGCCTGTGAAGAAACAATGACTCAGAAAACTAATGGTCCAGGCTCTCTAAAGATGGCAATGATTTCACTGCCAGTGATTTTTCTATTAGAGTTATAAAATTGAGTCCAAATGAAGGAAATGCCTGAGGGCACAAGTACCAAGGATTGTATGTTGCTGGAGAATACCAGTAGAAGTGATGTAAGTTGAAAGAATTACAGATTGAAAAACTAGTGTCTTTTGATGGGGACATGATGAAATGGGAGCAAGCCAGGATATACAATCTGCAAGCTTATTGTTGTTCCTGGAAAGACAAACATGCCCTCAGAGTAAGTACAGTCACCACCTACTCAGTGCCCACCTGGCACATTCCATTCAATTTTGTTGGTTCTTACAATAAATATGAAAACGAAGCTTTAGTACTTCCTTTTCAAAGTTGAAAGGCCAGACACCTGGAGGACAAATGACTACAGCCACAGTTGGAACTCTAGTTTATTTGATTTCAGGGCCAAGGGCATTTCCAACTAAATACTTCATCTCAGCAGTACTGCCTCATATTTTCATCTATAAAACATGGATAATACCATGAAGGATTGTTGTGATAACTATCTCCATGTGGTAATACATGGAGAATATCTGGCAACCAGTTGGCTGTTATTAAACATTATTTTCTGAACTTCCTATTTTTATTGGCTAATAATCTCCTTACAAGGGTTACCACTCCCAGCTATGGGAAGACTCAAGAAGAGGTAAATCATAAGCACATGTAACTTCATTCAATACCAATATCACCAGTGTGCAAGCTTTCTGCTACTGTAACAAATACCTGATATAATCACTTTATAAAGAGGAAAAGGGTTATTTTGGCTTACAGAGTTGGAGGTTTCAGTCCACGATCCATTAGCCCAGTTGCTTTTGGGTCCATAGTTAGTATAACCCACCACAGTTCACTTCATAGCCAGGGAGCAAAAGGGAGGAAAAGGAGGTGGCTTGGGTCTCACTGCCCCCTTCGGGAACAGGCCTCTAGTTGTCTAAAACCTATCACTAGGCCCTACCTTTTAAAAGTTCTACCACTGGGCTGGTGGAGTGGCTTAAGTGGTAGAGCGCCTGCCTAGCAATCATGAAGCCCTGAGTTCAAACCCCAATACCACCAAAAAAAAAAAATAAAATAAAAGTTCTGTCACCTTTCAATAATGCCATGGGCAGGGTACCAAAGCCTTTAACTCATGGACTTTTGGGGGATATTCCAGACCCAAACTATTACAACCAGGTTTTATTATATTCCCAGCAGAGCCCTAGGCACAGAACTAGTCAATTTCTTAAGGGACACCAGTGGCAGAAGAGGACCAGAACCTAGATGTCTCTGGACTGCTGGCCCAGGATTTTTCCCATTATGAGTATTAAATTTGTACAAAGCTCTTAATTGGCACTGAGTCTCCTCCACACTATATAGTTGGTATGAACTGTCACTTTTACTCACAAAAGCAACTGTTTGATATATGTATATTTTTATGTTCCTTTTGAATAGATGACAAAATTAAAGTGTAAGAAACTGAATGACTCTCTATGTTAGGTAAATATCTTAGTCAATAGCTGAATCTAAACCTTGAAGCAAATTCACAGCTACTTTGAAGCAGACAAATGTTCAATAGAGTTTTACTGAATTTCTAAATGGATAACAGTGACCTTGATTTTTCCCAAGGCAGCCTCTTTTCTGCCAAATGTCTTCAGATGCCTTGACCACAAGCAACCTCTCTTCAGCTACAGAATTTTATCCTGCCATTCCACTTGGATCCAACTGAGCAATATTCTCCTCCCTGGGCTCTTTCCTTGAGCTTTTAGTATATTCCTCTACCCTGACTCACAGAAGGTTCACCTGGGAAACCTTAAAAACTAGGATTCCTGGGTCCCAATGGAGATGTTATAGAAACAGCCAAGGTATTTACCACAGGGGACTCTCATGTCCAGCTGGGGCTAAAATCTGTGGACAGAGATGTACATGTGTGCACACGAATGTGTGCCTCCTTCCTGCTAGACTATAGCCTCTTAAAATGGAATTAGTCTTTTCTACCTTTTAAATTTCTCACATGCTGAGAACAATGCCTAAAATTTAGTGGGGACAGGTAAGACAAACTTGTGGTCAGATACCAGCCTGGACTCTTGTCAGATGGTTGGAGTGCAAGTGCTAATAAATCGCATTTTAGCTATGTGGTTTTGGATAAGTTACTGAATCACTCTGGGCCTACGCTTCTTCATCTATAAAATGGAGGAAATTAATAGTGCTTATTTATCATGATGAGTTTTTGAGATTTGTGTGAGTGACTATAAAGTACTTAGTGGAGGAAGTGGCACATAACAAGCCTTTAGGCATGACAGCTATATGAGTAGGCAAAAAAGTTCAATCAACAAAGAATTATTAGTGCCTATATGGGACTGTCCCTGTGGCAGGTGTGATGGGGGATATAAAAGAAATAATATGATATCCTGTTCACTGAGAATATGTAGGCAGTATAGTAGGTATTTTACAGCATTACTTTTTTCATGATCATAACCATATTTTGATATATTATTGCTAGAGAAAGAAATGCACCAGTTGAATAACTGAGTCTTCCAAGTAATTATCAGTGCAGAGACTAGAACTCAGGTTTGTCTGATTCCAGAGCCTGTTTTTTTCTGCTTTAATGTAAACATTCATTCACAAATCCATTCATGCAACCCACAGATATGCATTACTTGCTTACTATGTGCTAAAAAATGGTGCTAGGTACTGGAGGTACAGGAATGAAGAAGACAGAAATGCCCCACTTTCTTGTAGCTTACATTTTATAGTTGGAAAAGATGGTCAACAAACAAGTAAATGTCCTGCCAGATAAGTGTACTAAATAAAATAAAACAAAACAAAAAGGTAAAATGACTAGGTGGGAGAAAAAGACAGGGGGGAGAGAGAGAGAGAGAGAGAGGGAGAGAGAGATTAACTTTAGATTTTAGATGGGAAGGTGGGAAGGCCAGGAAAGGATTCCCTGATGAAGAAACATTTGAGTGATGGATGTGATAAAACCTGATTGGATTCTGGGTATTTTTAGGAGGCTAAGCCCAGAGGAGTTACCATTGAATTGGAAAATGGATATGAGAGAAAAGAGGAAATGGAGGATGACTCTGAGGCTTTTGACTTGAGTAGCAAGAAAAATGGAGTTTTCTTTCTTAAGCTGGAGAAGAATACCGGACACACAGAGTTTTTTAGGAAGGAAATCAGGAGTTCTGTTTTTGGCATTTCTACTACACATCCAAGTGAAACTGTTAGATAAGCACTTGGAAGTACACATCTGCATCTTGGGTGAGAGGTTGGAGCTGGAGATTTAAATTAAACAGATGATGTTTAAGACAAGGCAGTGGATGAAGTCACGTAGGAACAAGCATAAATTAAAGTCTCCAGGATAGTGTTTACAGTACAGAAAGATGATAAGGAGACAGCTGGGGAGTCTGAGAATCAGGGCTGATCAATGAGGGAGAAGGAAACAGGGAGGTTGGGACTTGATGCTGAGACAAGAAACTCAGGAAGGAAACATAGCATGTGTGTCAGTGCTGCTGAGAGCTGTGGCCAGTGGAGACCTGGCAAAGGATGACTGGGTTTGTCAATGTGGTGGGCCTTGGTGATGCTCACAAGAGCCATTTTGGTAGGGCAGTGGAAAGAGCAAATCAGAGGAGAGGTGGGGAACAGTGAGTGAAGATGACTCTTTCAAGGCATTTGTTTAGAAAGGGGAGCAGGCAATGGGATAATGGCTGAAGGAAGATCCAGGTTCATGAGATGAGAACTTAAGGTCACATGATTTACAGCACATTTATGGACTGGAATAAAATGTCCCTGTGGAGATGAAAATCTTGGAGCTGATAGAGTGGGAACAAGTGCAAGTGTGCTGTGCACAAGAACAGAACAGGGAATGGAATCCATCTAGCTGTGGAAGCTCAGCCTTGCATGAGGGCAGAGATAGCTCATTCATTGTGCACAAAATTAAAAAATATTTTAAACATAAAGTAATATTAAACAATGGAAGAGTTTGTCTCATTTAATCCTTACAAGAGCCCCTCAAGGTAACTATTTTCTTGTTACAGAGAAACACAACATGCCTTGGAGAAGGACTTTAAATGTAAGGTATATTTATGAAGATGAGAGAGATTGATGAGAAAATGAGTAGTCAGGGAAAGCTGTAGGTGGAGGCGCATTTGATGTGGGCTATGAAGAGTGGGTTGATTCTAAATATGTGGAAGGGACTGAGAGGAGAATTTTAAAAACATGAAAAATAAGACTTCCAAACATATGAAAAAAGCACACAATATGGATGCATTCTTAGTATGTATCCTGGAACAAGACTACATGGGTTCTAATCCTAGCCTTGCCCTTATCAGGTGGGTGGCCTTAGACACAGCTTCGCTGTAACTTGGGTTTCTCATGTTTAAAACAAGGATAGTATCAGTACTTACCCCACAGAATTATTGTGAGGAATGCACACACATAAACACATACTCATTTACATTCACGTAAGAGCCATATGTCTTACTCATTTTTGTATTATTTATTATACAATAAAGTGTTAGAAAAATGTGTATTTCCCCCATTGTGCAGTGTGTGTGTGTGTGTGTGTGTGTGTGTGTGTGTGTGTACCCTCAGCAAGTCTGCTTTTGGTGGGTATCATTAATGAAAGAAGATGGTGGAGTACATTCATTCAAATTCCATCAGGATTTTGAACATCATTGAGCTCTGTGCTAAGCCAGGAAGGAAAGACTGAAGATGAGTGGGGCGGAATGCTTGTGCCTAAGTGGCTCCTGACCACTCAGCAGACAAACATGTAAATAGACCATTTCAATATGATCCAAAGGCTGTCTTCACACTGATACTCAGTAAGAAGCACTTCTCATGTACTTTGGACTTGGGTCTTGACTTTGCCACTTCGCTAACTAGCAAGTTACGTATGAGTCAGTTTCCTCACCCACGACGTGGAGATAATGGCATTTAGCATGAGAAACTATTGCTAGGAGGCTTGGACACAGCTGGGTTCCACAGGCTTCATGGGTGTGCTTCTTTTTCTCTGTGCTTTTTTCCACAGTGATTCTGGTTTATGTGATTCATAACAACCCCACCATCTTTGGAATTGTTAAAGTCTTCCTAAAGAGGCTGAATTTAAACTCAGTTTTGAAGAATGAGTAGGGGTTTGCAGATGGAAATGTGACGAGGACAATACAGGGAAAAGAGGGAACACATGGCAAGGCACATTGCCCTATCACTTTAGGAAAGGAAATCCTCCTGACTGCATAGACAACTTCTCCACCTCCCTCCCAGTGTCTGCTGACAAACTAGGCCCACCAAAAAATATCAGGCAAGGTTCCTTTGGCTTCACTGGATTTTCCATTCCTGTGGGGTTTGTGTCCCCTATATCTTGTCTTGCATGGTTTCCTTCTAGATGTGATTGGGATCTTGTTCCCTCAATCCTGAAATCATTTTTTTTCTGGGTGAATTTTCTCCTATTAAGAACGTTCCTTAATGAGGTCCACAGAGAAGGAAGAGAGTCCAACTGTCATCTCAGAACCTTGATCCTGCATCAGCATTATTTGACTGCTCTTATTTTGTTTACATCCTCTTATTTGAAGTTAAAGTATGCCTGTGGAACCCTTCCCAGCCACAGTGTTCAAGACAATATGCATGTATGTAAGAACTGGTGCTTTTTGGAATGTCTTCCACACATGTTTTTAAGTTGTATCCATATAGTCTTGGTATTTGCCATACTTTCATTCAATGAAAATTTACTGAGTGACTGTTATTATTCTAGTCCTGGAGTTACAAAGTAGAGTAAAATGGTACAAGGGTTCTGGTTCCACAAAGCTGTCAGTGCAGCAGGGAGACAGACGTTAGCAAAATAGTCATATTAGTTTAGTCATAATGACAAACTATGAAGTAAAGAAACCCAGTTCTTAAAGAGCTATGATCAAGTGAGGCTCCAGGATGGCTTCTTAGCTGACAGTTGAGGGCTGGAGTTAAAGAAATAAGGCAGAGGGAAGACAGCAGCATCATAAAAACCTGTGGTTGGAGGGAGAATGTTGAGGAACCAGTGATGGAAGGCAAGGAGGAAGTCAGGCAATAAGGAGATGTTTGAGGTCAGGCATGAAAGGCCATGGGAAGCCATTGAGAGACTTTAAATGTGAGTGCAGTGGACAGGTATTGAGATGATCATACACACACATACATAAAGTTATCATTTTTTGGCTGTACTGGGGTTTGAACTCAGTGCTTTGTGCTGGTGAGGAAGGTGCTCTACAGCTTGAGCCACGTCTCCAAACCTTTTTTCCCCTGGTTATTTGCCCAGGCTGGCCTGGGTCGTGATCCTCCTATTTTATGCTTCCTGCCATGGCTGAGATGACAGGTGCATGACATTGTGCCCAGATTTTTCCCAGATGGGAAAGAGTTTGATGCCTGGACTGGCCTTGAACTTCAATCCTCCCGATCTCAGCCTACCACGTAGCTAGGATTACAGGCCTGGTGCTGGGCAAAGTATCATATTTTTAAAAAATCATTCTGACTGCTTTATGGAGAACAAAATCTCCATATGACAGATAAAGAAAGAACTTTGAGAGCCAAGAGTGAGAGAGGGAGGAAAAAGAAAACAATATTGGTGACATATACATTCTTGACTTATTCTCTTTTTGAATGTGTTGCTGTATATGAGATGCTTACACAAAGCCTCGTACATAGTAAATTTAATGTAATTGAAAGTTGGTTATTATTATTAGTATTAACACCCTATGTATAGCACTCTGAATGCATTTCTTTGCGATGACACACTGGAGTATTAGTGTCCTTCTTTTACAGATGAGGAAACTGATGCCCAGAGAGATTAAAGAATTATCCAACCTCACCCTGCTGGTGACAGAGCTAGGATTCAAAACCCATGATCTTCCTATGTTGAAGAAAGTGTCAAAGCAAAGCCCAGAAGACAACCCCAAGTACAATGGCTCTGTCCCAGGTATGGGCAAAGATCTTAACAACTTAAGAACATTTTTTTGGGCCATTTGTATTTATTTGACTTTCACAGGGATATTCACAAATTATCCATTCTCCACTTTTCCAATCACATTAAAATGTGAAGCTCATATCTTTAACCTTTCCTGAAGTGACACAATTGCTAGCATTATAAAAAGCAACACACACACACACACACACACACACACACACACACACAGAAGAAAAAGAAACTTGGACTCATTCTGACTTTTTTTTCCCAGATAAACTTTAAAAAGGCAACTAGTTTTGGTGATAAAATGATATGTTTGAAGAAGCTGTTCATTGCTTATGGTAGTGTAACAAAGAGAGACAACTTGAATATCTAGAAAACCCATGAGACATGGAACTCAAAAACAGCCACACCTATCATGTACTGAGCTTTATGAAGAAGATTATTTAATTGTCACATTTAACTCTCAATATCTATGGGAGGAGGTCCTTTTATTACCATGTTGTAGATGAAACTGGGTACAGAGCAGGTAAGTGATGTGGCCCTGTGTGCCTTATATCTAACTCATGCCTTTCCCATATGCCCCAGGGCCTCACCCACGAGGCTTTTTGACAGATGCTATTGCCCTTACCCATTGTCTTTATTAGGTTTATAATGAATTTAAAAACATGTCTCCTCCCCAACTCTCTAAATCTGATGATAGTGGGTGAAGCAGAGAGTGTTTGTTTTGAGACAAAGTGGCATTTCCACTTTGACAAAATTAATCAGTTATAAGGGAAATATATAACTGTAAAAAACAACAAAAATGAGATCAATGTCTATGAAAAATATCACCCTTAGTCTTAAGTCAAAGATTATCCCAAACATCTATTCCCTGTTCCTGGGGGTGCTGATTAAAAAATTACCTTATAGTATAATGTATGCCTCTTTCATTTTATATACACATCTCTCAATTTCAGGCTCCTGCTCTGAGGATGAGAAACAAGGGTGGGTTTTCAGAACAGGCTGGATACCAGCTCTGTTCCAGAACACAGTGGCTGGACCTGAGGTGGAGTCCCATTCCTCACCAACCTCTGCCCTCTTCAATCAAATACCACTTGTAGGACAATCCCTAAGACTGAAAAATGGTCCAGTCAGCTGCTTTTCTTGAAATTTTCCTTTTTCAAGAATGCATCAGATCTAAAAAACCCAGCAAATCACAGAGAGAAGATGCCAACCAGTTACTGACTAGCGGAATGTTGAATCCTATAGTACTTCATTGAAGAGGAGTTGCCAGAATGCTTATAAGGCACACAGAAAGTACACACACATATACATATGATGTCAGGCTAGAAGGCTGAAGAGGAGGTGTCCAACAGAAACAGGAACTGGGGAATGTGTGCAAGGCTCAGTCCTCTCCCTTTGGAGTGTTAACTTAGGATCTCGGCAAGTGCTGAAAGTCAGCAGTATTCTTACTGCTCTGCAACCCGAGTACAGACTCCAAGTGAACCATTCCACCAACCAACACTCCACAGTCATGGGCTAAACTAATTCTATTCTGCTAATTGCTTTTTTGGGCATGCACCAAGTTATTAAACAGACAGTGACAAAACAGAGCTTGGATAAATGTATGTGGCGGCACCCAGTGATTTTTTTTCTTAGTACCAGTTCTAATGACTTGTTTGCATGTTAAATGGAACAAGGGGAATTGGCAAAATCTTTCTGTATTATTTTCTAATCAGCTGTCAGCTTTGAGATCACCTTTGCAACATGATTCTGCTCCTTACAAAATACTTCCCTTTCCTTGTAGAAGACAGACTGATTTTAGGAGCAGATCTAAGTCTGTCAGATGCAAGCTTTTGCCAGGAACGACAGTCATCTAGTAGCTACAGAAAGCAGCGTCAGCAGAACCTGTGGGAAGTCAGACACCAGCCCACTTTGTCCCACCCACCCAGACACTCTCCCTCTCTGGTCTGTACCTTCCGTGTGGCAGCTGGAAGAGAGGATGGTGTTCGGAGGTCTGAAGATGTAAGGCAGGTAACGAGAGAAGCATTTCATCTTCTAAATAAAAAATAAAATTCTAAAGAAAAAACCAGTCTCCTGAATCCATAGGGATTCTCTTGGCCTTTAAAGCTGGCTACATCACCAATATGTTTATGTAGGTTCTCTCCCAGATCTGCAAAGCTGGGAAGCCCGAGGAATAACTGGAGATGGGTCCCATTTTGCCATCAGCGCCAGGAAGCACTGCCTTGCATTTCTGCATGCAGCTCAAACTCAGAAGCCCCCAAGCAAGCCGGGATAGAGCCTCTTCATTGGCTGAAGCTCCTCCGAGCAGGATTGCTGAGTAAGTCAGACCTGCCTGTAAACACACGCTGAAATGCTCTGCCTGAAACCTCTACCTTTTCTCCTGTGGTCAGTTTCTTTTAGCAATAGAAATCCAACAGGATATGGGAGTAGTGAGGATAAGTGACCATCTCTTATTTAGCTGAAAGATCAGATGAAACAAAGACAGCACAGTGTTCTGCCCTGGAGGGAGATGGCTGTTCAAAGGAGCCACCTGTAATGCCAGGGATCTCAGGAATATTAAAGTACAGTGCAATGAAATGAGTCTCTGTCCTTGCTTAATCTTGATTTAGTTTTATTTTTTTTTGAATACTAAAGCCCAAACAATACGACCATTTATCAATTAGGTGGAGCCCAAAGCTGGGTTGAGTTGTCAGTGACAGAGGGCTAACACAGACAGATTCTGTGTTCCACTACAGACTTTCCCCCCACTGCCAGCCCTAGCAGTGAAGCAGTAAGTTAGCTTTGAGTTACCCTCTGTACAAATATAAAGCCACAACACAAGAGAAGAGGCAAACCCAGGAGACCTAACCTTTCTCCAACTCATGGACCCTGATGTGGTATACAATAACATGGAAAATCTACTAGCTAATCCAAGGATTACACAAGTTTACCAACACTCTCAGGGAGGTAGACAGAGAGAGAGAGAGAGAGAGAGAGAGAGAGAGAGAGAGAGAGAGATTACCAAAGGACATGATGAGTAATTTGGGATTGGGATTGATTTGGTTTTGGCCCAATAAAATCAAGTGACGTTGGGACCCTTACCACTGGAAGGCAAGCAAGCCAGAGCTTCAGCCTGGGATTTGTAAGTTCTGTCAAAGGCGCTATTGTATATGATGAAGAAAGAGAGGCAAATGTTCTGTGTGCTGCATACAGAGGCACAAGGAAATGATTTCAATAGTTTGTATAAGAAAACTAATATTCCCAAGTGGGGATTTTTTAAAATAAGATTTAAAATAAAAATGTGCCTTGAAAATCTGTTAAAATCACTTAAACCTGTATGAGTTCTCCACTTCACAAAAAAATTTAACTTAGTATTGAAGATATGAGCTGGTCTTCCCAGAAGAGAAAAGACAAAAGTAATTATAGTGGAAACCCAAGCACGATAATATAAATTGACTCTTTCACTGACCCGTCACTGCTCTAACTTTTTGACTATTGTGACATGAAGACAAACTGCTGGTGGAGCCAGGCCATTTAGTCCTGTGATAATCACATGACCTTCCTAGAGTAAAGTAGGGATCACGTGGGTGATCTCAAACTCAGAACAGAAGAGCGTGTCCACAATGTTCTTCCTAGGACATGCATTACATCCAGCCTCTGATCAGCAGGGTGACACTGGAAAGTGCAGGCTCTGGGGTCATCCGACACACATTTGAATCCCAATGCATTCACTTACTGGATGAGCAAACAAGAACCAAACTTTAAAACCTGTGAGCCTCAGTTTCTCATCTCTAAATAGGAACCATAACAATTTTTTCCTCATGTATTCTTGATAGAAGTGAGACAATAAGTAGAAAACATATAGCATATTGTAGGCATTTGATAAGTTCCCATGTTGCTGCTATGGGCCTTCTATGGCCTTGTGACAACTTAAGAGCAGGTAAAGTGTGGCTGTGGTTAAGAGGAGTGGCAATGCAGGTAGATCCTCCCTTTGACCTTGACTTGGCAAGTTGCTTAATATCTTGAAGCCTTGATATATGCTAATAAATAGAACAATAAAATCTCATGGCTCCTATAAAGCATTTAGCATAATGTATAGCACTTTATAGGTGCTCATAAATTTATTTACTGTTCTCTAAAACAGCAGTATCAACCCTTAATCAGAGAATATTATGGTAGCTATGTACTTGTCTTATCTGTATAAAAAAATTGTAAACTACTTGAAGGAAAGATTAATGTCCAATTCATCTTTGTATAAGTAGTGTCTAGCCCAGTGCCTAAAAGAAAGTAGATACTCAGTAAATATTAGTTGAGCAAGTGAAAACCAAAATACACTGATGAAAGTCTTTGGAAAATATTTTATCCCCCCTTTTTTGTGGAGGTCCTTCACAGCATGGATGATGTGAATCTGAGATGGAATAGATCATTCGAGCAAAGGCATTATGGAATTCATGAATAGCTATGCTTCAACTTCATATATTTCAGTCTGAGGTAAAGAGTAGCTATGTAGGAAACACCTTGTGAGCCAATGGTAGGCATTCCTGAGTAAATACTTTCTGAGTGAAGAACTCACTGAGAAGGTTGCCATCATTATCCTCAGCAAAGTATGAGCAAATATAAAATAAATGAAAACTCCTTCATTAAAAGTACAAAGACTAATGGGGGGGATGCCCAAGCCCCAGATGGACTACTGCTAACCAAACTGTCAGCCTCCACTGAGGACATCTTTTCCAATCCAAATCTAACATTGCAGATGTGGGGCCAGACCCTTTCACTCTACCTACGCACAGTGGAAAGGAGCAGAAAGAACACCTTGGAAATTTCCTTGGACAGGAGAATTTGACACAGGCAGTGAATGATTTCAGTGTACTTTCCTATCTGCTCTTCTCTTTGATCTTCTTTATAACCCCATTTAGCAGAGAATAAGCTGAGAGGATACAATGTTTTTGCACTGAAGTCACCTGGTGAACTAGTGAAAACTGCAGCTCTCACAAGCTGAAGCCCGCTGGTTCAGAACATCTGGTGTTATTGAAGTGCTTTGTTAAAGGGTGAGATCCTCTGGAGGGAGCTGTTGAATTCCATGCTGTTCCTTGATGGGTCAGTGTAATGCAAAGTTTTCCAAGTACTCTTGTCCTAAGTAAGGTACTCATCATTTTAATCCAATAATTTGTTTCCACCTAGATGATTTGTCAGGCATTAGTGATAGGGATACAGGGAATAGATATGCTCTAAAAGGAGTGCATATTCCAGACAAAAGAGAAACTAATAAAGCTGTGACAGCAATAAGAGGATGTGAGATGATTTCTTGGGATTGTAAAGCCCCAAAAGGTCAATGTTAGACATCCATACTTTTGCTTTGGCATTATTTAAAAGGCAGTTATCTTACTGGAGAGAGGCATAGCAAATTAAGAATTAGCTGTCAGTAACTCATCAGTAGAATCAGCTTCTGGTATTCCTGATGTCATCACAGAGAACAGGTCATCCACAGAGGGATGGGGTCATTGCAAGAAGAGAGGATGCTGTAAGTCAATAACAGAGGTGCCTGGGCCCCAAATAGAAAGAGATATTTGAAAGGGAACTCAGAGCCTATGGAAAGAAACAAATGCCCCATTTTAGGTACCATGTGAGGAGGTTCTGGAATGTGACAGAGCAGAGTCCAGAGAAAGAAATTCCTTTTGTGGTTTCTACCTGGGAGGGTCTGACATCAAACAGCAAAGAGCAGCTAAGTGACAGTTTCTTGAGTTCTGTGCTCCATGTTTCTTTTAGACTGACTTCCTGGGAGAACAGAAGCAATCACAATCCTGGCCCGGGCCCATGGGCTTGGAGCCTCTCAACTGCCTGTTTCCATTGTGCCATTCCTGCTGCCTACTGTCACTGAAGCCCAAGCTTTATGGGAATGGTAAGCTGACAATTCTCTTTGAGTATGTTTTCACATCATCACATCGTTGTCCTCCTTTGAGAGAGGGTTAATCATGATGGTTTTTCATTTTGCTAAGAAAGAAACTAAATCCCATGGGGAAAAGTTAGCTTATTTAAGGTCAGTCAGAATGAGTCTGTTCAAGTTTTCACTTTCAAGTTAAGGCAAATTCCTTCATTCTTCATTCCTTCATTCTTAAAATCTTAGATAAGATATCACATCTTCAGATCCAGGTTCCTTAATGTTTCAGACTGGGCTAAATCTTCTTGCTACAGTCTCTCAAAAACTATCCATCATTGAATGTATTTGTTGAGCATCTGCTTATGCCAGGAACTGTGCATGGTGCCAACAAATCCATAGCAAGCAAGACAGGTGAAATACCTGCCTTATGCTTCAGGTGTAATAACTATTCCTAACATATATGGCTGTGTTGAGCAAAAACCAAGGCAATTCAGTAAAGTGCTGAGAATTCTGTCTGGCACAAAGTGCTGCTCAATTGCTGTTTACTATCGGACTTCAGCCATATTCTAATTTGCAGGAGGGTAGAAATTTGACTTTTCTCTGCTGAATCTTGGGTTCGAGGTTCACTGTCTGGAGCATAACAGGAGTTTGAAAAGTCTGTGTGGGATTGAATTGAGTTGAACCAAGTATGGAGAATTTGACAATTTCCAGCACATTTCCCATTCCTTCCAGCCACTATGTGAAATCCGTAACTTGGTAGATTCTGATCTGGACGAAAGAAGGCCCCTTTATGACTAGTTCATGTATCCATTGATTCATACGATATGATCTTTTCAATAGCTCTGAGATGCTAGGCCATCTTCTAGGTGTTGGAGACTCCACAAGTTATATACTGGGACTTAGCTCATTGAGTTTATATTCTCAAAGAGTGAAATAGACAATGAACAAAGAAAAATGAGATGGTTATTTCAGATGAGGCAAAACAGAGTGACTGAAGTAAATCAGGGCACATGGTAGAGAGTGACTCCTTTTCCCAATGGTCAGGAAAGGCTTCAATGAGAAGGTGACATCTGAACTGAGGCTGAGAGACAAGTTATTGGTGAAGGAATAGGTTTGGCGATTTCATCCACTGTATCAGAGCCTGAAATTTACCTTCCCAGCATGTTTTTCTTCAAATTTAAGAACTTAATTGTTTCAAGGATAACAGCTTATTTAATATTTGTTTCACTGCCTCCCCACCCCACACCAGGTGCTGGAGATCCAACTTAAAACTCCACCCCTACGGTGTCATTTCTTTCGTACAGGCTCTGCTAGGCACAGATGGTGTTTTCTTGCTCTCCTATTGCACCCCTTAGACCTGGAGTCCTCATTAGTGACTTGATTCATGTTTTTGACTGGTAGTCAGGATCAATCACTAGCCTCCTTTCTTGGCTTGTGCCAAAAGCATCAGAGAGACGGACAGCTACAGGCGAAACTAAGAGGACTTGAAGGTGAAGGGTAGGCTCAGTAAAGAGCAGATGCTGCCACTCACCAATGAAGATTTTGGCTCTCTTGAAAAGACTTCGGAAGGAGAAACACAGTATGGCCAAGCAAGTTTTATACCAAATTTTACATACAGTTCCAATTCTCACAGTACCGAGAGGAAATTGATACACAGCCTTTCCTCACGTCTAATGAGATTTCAGAACAAGGAGAAAATGCGTCTTCTTTAGTTGTGAACCATGGTGACACGATGTGATTTTCATAGATGAATATAACAGTAGTAATATGAGCAACCACTAAATGTGGGTTCATCCCAGTTCTTTCTAGGTTCTAGTCACTCTGCTAAATACAATATCTCTTAATCCCCAAAAAACCCTAGAATAATGTAAATGTTCTATTTTACCTGTTTACAGAAGAAGGGATTTTCAGTTAGACAACTTGCCAAATGTAAGCAAGTGTAGCAGCTAAGATTCTACCTACTCACACTTACCCTGGGCTGTGGGGATGTCGTGATGCTCCCAGGGTTACCTGATCTTGATATTATCTCCCCTGTAGTCCAGTGTAGAACAGAGCAACAAGAATTAAACTTCTGTGTCTATTTATTTGATACTTGTGGGCATTTGACCAGAGATTGTCAAATTTATATCCTGCTCTATTTCAAAGAAAGGGTTTGCTCATGATTACCATAACCATGCAGAGGAATCTAACCAAATCCAAACACCTACCCATCAGTGCCTACAGAGATTCAATATACATTAAAGGTTTGCTATTCCCGGGATATTATGCCAGAGACTATGGGATTAGGTGAATGAATAAGTCACAGAATATAAAGGTGAGTAAGAAGCAAGCAAATGAGAGAGAGAGAGAGAGAGAGAGAGAGAGAGAGAGAGAGAGAAGGAATTAATAAAATATGAATATATTTCAAATTAGAAAAAGAGCCATAAAATAACAGATAAACTATAGAGTAGGAAACTCTCACACCTAATTGGTACATTTGGACAGATTCCAAGAAGACTTCCTGGAAGTGGTGGCATTTGAGATGGGCTTGGAAAGACAGGGAGAATTTAAAAGTATAAACAGAAATCAATAGGGAAGAACATTCTGCTAGAAGAAGGAAGAATAGTAGTTTGACTAAAACAACTCAAGTTCACTTTTTCTCATTTACACTAAATTAATGGACATACTTTAAATAGATAAATCAGATTCCAACTGCTGTTTTTTGGCTGTACCCTAATTACCTCTTATTTGGAATTAGTGGACTTCAACCTCCCTTGTCCAAGTGGTACAACAGCCCAGGAACTCAGTCTATGTTATACCTCAAAGCCTTCCTCAGAAGACAACATTCCATGTCAACCTAGACTGTGTTTCCAGTTCCTCATAAGGAATTGTCCTGTTTGCTTCCTTTCCCCATATCTCTGGGTCTTAATTAGATAATGAATAATTAGAAGAAGAACCATGACGCTGGGACAATAATGACATTCTGTAAGGATCTCTCTGAGATTTGATATCTACTTTAGCCTTCGTGCATTTCCTAGGATTCAGCAGAAATTTTCCTTTCAGACAGATGAGAACATTAGAGTATTTTAAGACAGTGCATCCCATGAATCCAGGGAGCAAAATCTTAGCTTCCTGACCCCAGGTCACCCTTTAGAGGTACAGAAAAGGTATCTGAGTGAACAGGTTAAATATTTTTTCTAGAAAACACTTCTAACCCATCTTTTCCTTTGATTCTGAGAAGATGTAACAGTAAATCTCTTAGGAGGCCACAAAGGAAAAATGTTCTACTTGTTCTTCAAGTATGGAACAAGACTTGCTCATTCAGAAAAGATCTTTTGCCCCTAGGAGTGTCACACTCCCCATGCCAAGCTGCAGGAAAGTTCTGCTTGGCTGAAGTGTATTTTATTTTTAAATTCAAGTTTCATGCCTTTAAACAGGGTATAGTCTCACCACTCCCTTTATATCAGCCTGCATCTGGATAGATTTACACATTTACACCCCCCTTTGTTGTCTCAATCTGAGTTTTGCTTTACAATAGGGTTCTCAGCCTTATCAACATTTTGGGTCAGGTAATTGCTGTGTGTAGGCAGGGGACTGTCCTGAGCATAGCAGGATGTAAATAGTGTACCTGCCCCCACCCTAGTTGTGACAATCAAAGTTTCCTGATTGTGGTAAATACCAAGGAAGGGAATTACCTTCCTCCACCCTATCTGGAGAATCTCTGCTTTGCAGCAATATGGTCTCAGAGACCTGGGATAACTCATGGCCCCATTAGTTGCACAGGAAGCAATACAAGGTGGACAAATAGGACCTTGACTAAGAGTAAGAACTATGATTTGACTGTAATTACCATAATTCACCACACTTTAGTCTCTTCACTTTGCTTTCCCACAACTCTGGTGTATAAATTTTTTTTTTTTTGGTGGTTCTGGGAGTTGAACTTAGGGTGGCCAGTTAGTTTGCTAGACAGGTGATCTACCACTTGAGCCACATACCCATCCTTTTTTCTTTGGTTGTTTTTGGAATAGGATCTTATGTTTATGTTTAGACTGTCCTGGACCTCAAACTGCCTACTTATGTCTCCCATGTAGCTGGGATGACAGATGGGTGCCACCTGGTGCAGATATGAGTTGAGATGGGGGTCTCATAAACTATTTGCCTGGGCTGGCCTTGAACTACAATTCTCCTGATCTCTGCCTTCTGAGTAGCTGGGATGACAGGCATGAGCTATTGGCACCTGGCTTGTATAAGTCTTATGAAACAGCATTTATAAAAGTGCTTTGAAAACTTAAAAATATAAGGCTATTGCCATTTAGTCTTTACCACATTGAAAACTGACAACTCTATTCTACAATAATTCATTTAAATTTTGAAGGAACTCCATCAACCCAGTCTACTGACAAGGAGTTCAACTTAGCAGTAAGAAATGATACTCTGTCACTAGAATGAATTTTCTTAACATCTCCTGTTTTAGTTGATTGGAAAGATAGTATTCATTCATGCATACATCCATTTATTCAGTAAATCCTTGTTACACACTGCTATGTGTCAGGCACTGTGCTGGATACTAAGAGTTTTTATGTAATTTGTAGATGTTTATAGGCAAATAATTATGGTAAATATGTTAGATATGGCCATACCTTCATGGAGAATATGATTCAGTAGAGGAAACATACAAATAGCAAGAAAATTATAATGCAAATGGACAACATTCAGAACCTTCTAGAAGGGTCACTAAGGTCAGAATATGAGGATGGCAGAAGCTCATGAAGCCAAATCTGAGAGCTAAGTAAGGAGCTGCCAGGGAAAGAGAGAGTAAAAATATGATTTTGGCAAAGAGGACACATGTGTAGTGCCAGGAGTGAGGGAATATGTCATTTGTGGAAATATGGAGCAGAAAGAACATGAAAGAGAATGTAAGTGAGGCTAGGAGTGTGTTAAGGACAATGAAATCTTTTGAGGAGGGATTTTAGGAGGTGAAGTGACATTTTTGCGCACTAGAAACAGTCTCTACATCACTGTGAAGAATAGAATGGAGTGGCCCTCAGGATAAGGACAGTGGGAGCAAACTGAAGATAAAATAGTCCCAAACGGGGATGGTGGCAGTGAGATTAGCGGATGGTTGAGGGATTCATCAGACTGACATACTTAAGAGGAAGAATGGCATATGACTTAGTGATAGAGCAGATTACTGTATATGTTGAGGGAAGTTAAGAAGGCAGAGCCAAGGATGCCCCTAGGTGTTTGGGTGGGCTTTAGAGGATGTAATTAGAGTTGACAACAGCCATTGCTATCAGTAACAAAAATCGAGAGAAATGTTTATGGGTCTTATAGAAATGCTAGTCCCTGAGATAAGTGCTAACAAGCATCATCTCATTTAAAGCTTGCCACTTCTTTGTGAACTCTGATCCATTATTCTTGTAGCTTTGGTTGGGTCTCTGTTTCTTTTTGTATCTAAATCTTCCATCTATACAGTGAAAAGAATAGAAACGATCAACCAGCTTCCTTCAAACTCCAATATATTATGAATCTAAGTGAAAATCACTGACTCATCTGCTAATTAACACCAAGTGGACAAGTCACACTTTGGGCATAAGAAATGTAATTAACGATACATGTCTGAGGCGTAAGCTAGCTATAGAGGCAACTAGTGACAGTTGCTCGAGGCAACTATGTATCTACAATTTTCTGTCAACTTCTTTGGCATTTTGTCAGCCAAACCCAAGTTCAGAATCTTCTACAGATGTCCACGTTCTTCCCAAGAGGAGTCTTGTCACCGTTCTCATGCTTTCAGTGAACACATGGGTCTTGTGGCCATTTAGAAGGAATCACTGAGAAGCACATTCAGTAAACATATCAAATACTCAACATTAAAAATAATAATGATCTAGGTGGTCATTTTTATTTCCTTGTAATCTGTGTTTTCAACAGCATCACGGCAAAAATTTACTTCTCATTTATTCTGTTTTATGTGGATTATTTTATTTAATCCTGATGGCAAGCCTCTGAAAGACAAACTGCAATCTTCCCATTTTACAAAGGGGAAAGTGCCATGAAATAAAATAAAATAAGGCTGCAGCATCTATTTGAAGTGATCCTCCTGGGATTCAAACCCAGACAATCTATTCAAAGTTGAAGTTCTTAATGATGACAACATTTTTCAATGCCTTGTTTCTATTATGAACACAGAATTTAACTTCCTGTGAAAAGGAATGAAAATATTTAAAAGTAATATCTGGGCTTTCTGTATATTTATTTATCTTGGTGGCATTGGGGTTTTAACTCAGGGCCTCACATTTGCTAAGAAGGTGCCCTTCCACTTGAGCCATACCCCAGTCTTTTTGCATTTAGTTATTTTTGAGGTCAGGTCTTGTGTTTTGCCAGGGCCAGCCTTGGACCGCAGTTCTCCTATTTACACCTACTATGTATCTGAGAATACAGGTGCATGCCACCTTACTCAGCTTGTTGGTTGAGATGGGGGTGTTGCTAACTTTTTGCCCAGACTGACCTTGAATTATGATCTTCTTGATCTCTCTCCTCCTCCCCTGTAGCTGGGATTATAGGCATATACTACCATGCCCAGCTGAGCTTTTTTTAAAAATAAAGTTTGTGAACTTTTTTCTGTTTTAGTTTCATGAATTAGTTTGCTACTATTAAATAAAAATATTTTGAAAAGACAGCTTGTCTTTAGCAAGCTGGAAATTACTTATTTAAAAACATTCTCTCTGGATACATCTGATGAGAAGCTGCATTTTGCATGAATCATAGACTCAAAAATAACAAGAAGGTAAATTCTGAAATGTGTAAATGATGAGTTGTAAAAAATTGCCATTAGTATTCCTTAGAAAATAGGTGCTCAGTATCAATACTTGAAAATCATTACTACTTAAAAATCATTTGTACAGATCCATCAGCATTTAAATTACTTGCATATTTGATTAATGGTGGAATAAGAAGCACACAGAGAAATTACTTATGCCATAATTTGGGGAAAGGTTGCCTCAAAAGAAGAATCACTTCTGAACAATTGATAGAAATGATGCTTTAAAAACAGGTTACCAAATTATGGAAATACTATGCATACTAAGAAGTAAAGTTAAAATATCACCTTCAAAGAACTATCATTTAATGTAGCATCTTCCATTCCCTTGCTCATCCCCTCCCATGAACCCAAATTACATATACTTTGTAGCATATGTCACCATCTGAAATTACCTTATGTTTTGTATGCTTTCTCTTTCTTTCTTTTTTTTGGCAATACTAGGGTTTGAACTCAGGGCTCATGCTTGCTAGGGAGGAACTCTACTGCTTGAGTCACTCCTCCAGCCTGCCCCTCCCCCCCTTTTTTCTGGCTGTTTTAGATATAGGATCTTGATAGGGCCTTGCTTTTATCCCAGACCAACCTGGACTGTGATCCTCCTATGTTAGGCTTCCTGATGTTACTATTACTGGGATGACAGGAATGCACAATTTTGTTCCATTGAGATGGTTTCCAGTGACCTTTTTGGCCGGAGCTGGCCTGGCGCCATGATTCTCCCAATCTCAACCTCCCAGGTCGCATGGATGACAGGCAGTGGCTACCGCACCCAGCTATTGGTTGTAATGTGGTCTTGCAAACTTTTTTTGCCTGGGATGATCTCAGCCTCCCAAGTAGCAAGGCTTTCAGGCATTAGCCACCCGTGCCTGGATAAGCTTTCACTTTCCACTGTCTATCTCTCCCCACTGTATGAAAGACTGGCTATTTCAAGTGTGTTTGTGTTGCCAACACCTACTATCTGATCCATGTTTATTGAATAAACAGATGAATGAAATTCAATATTCTTACCTCTAACTATACTGACATAAAGTTATCTTTACTCCCTTTTAAAAGCATTACTTAATAGATTAAAAATAAACATGCTAAGGAAAAAGCCCCAATACTTACTTGAAGTTTTGAGCACAAAACCAGGAAGCATCCCACAGCGTCCATGTACTTAATTATTGAGTCTTGGCTTTTGAATTCCATTAACAAATAATATAGGTAGTAAACAGGATGTTACTGAGCTTGCTTAATTAGTAGCATAAAAAAAGGCAAATGATCTCCACACATACCTCACTCAGACTGCAGTTTCAAGACAAGTCCGTCTAGAGAAACCTGGCATTCAGATTTGCCTGAGCTAAGTGTTCTACAAAGAACAAGTAATGACCCATCTCCCTTTGCCTGGTAGTGGCAATAGAATTGATCAAGCTATATCTGCTACTTCCTGCAGTTGACACTATTGCTGGACTACCTCCAATTGTACCCATTCCTTGCTACAGAGACCAGATTTTATTGTGGTATCCTCCTCAGAGATGGCAAGCCTCCATCAAATTCAGATGCAAGCCTATTTGTGTACGGCACATAGGCTAATCCCATTCTCCTTGTCAATGGTTGGTTCAGATGTAGGGAGATGACTCAGCCTATGGCCAAGGGGACATTAAAATAAACTTGCTATGGACACATGAGGAAAAAGTTCCTTGCTTAAAAAAAAAGAACACTCAATATCCAATAAACTTGGGTATTGTCAGGTCTTTCTGAGGATGACAACCAGATTGTTACAACTGTCTTGGGATAAAGCTGTCTTGTCCATTACAGGACAGCAGGGCAGGGGCATGGAGAGGATCAGAGTTCTCCATGCTGTGCTCAGCTACAGAACTTACCAGTTCCCAGGGCTCCCTGTCTCAGGTCCTATTATGTGAAATAATAAAAGTGAATTACTACAATAACCTTCTAACTGGGCTCCCTGCTTCTAATGTGTCCTTCTTACAATCTACTCTTGGCTGTTGCTAAGAAAGAGCTTTTTACAATCATTGTCTTTCTCATTGGGGTAGAAATTCAGTTTTACAATGTTTATAAGATCTCCTCTATGTTTGTTTCTTTGTCTCTACCTTTCACAACTTCCCCTTTGCTCATTCAACTTTTGCCACACTGGCTTCATGTAGAATTGTTGAACATAGCAGATGAGCCCTTGCCTCAGAGCATTTGCATGGGCTATTCGCTCTACCTGAAATTCTCCTCCTCAGAGATCCACATAACTTTGTCTCTAGACTGCTTCAGACCATTGCTCAAATGGGACATGTTGCATAAATCTTCAACCATCCTGTTTATTACTTATTTGAGTAAGTACTAAATGCCACCAAACAAAAATGCCCAACCTTGGGCGTTTTACAATTTATCTCTGTCTTTTTCTCTTAATCTCTATGAAGAATAATCTATCTACTCTCTATAATATCTATATTATCTCTTTTTGCATCTTTAACATGGGGTCATGACATCTACTCCAGTTATCTCCCCTGGGTTATAAGAAATAAAATCCTCATACATATTAAAAGAAGAAAAGTGCTATGGATCTGTAATGGATTGTTTCAAATGAGCCATTTTATTCTCTAAAAATCCATTATTGTTCTATTAGTGGCAGTGCTAATTTTTTGTTTGTTGACATTTGTTACTTATCAAAGACAATATAGTAGTCCCCCCTATTCCACATGGGATGCACTCCAAGACCCCTAGTGGATGCCTGAATTTGAGACTAGTACTCAACACGATAAATCCTATCGCTTTTTCCTATGTACCTTATAGTGCTGCCACTAGTATCAGAGTCTGTCCTTCCATGTTCTATGCCCTGCTGCCTCCTTGGCATCACTACTCTTTGTGCTTTGTAGGCATTAAATAAGATAAATGTTATTTGAACACAAGAATTACAGTACCACAACAGTTGATCTAATAACTGAGATGGCCATCAAATGGCTAACGTGTTTGTAGCATATACAAACGTGTGTGGAAATGCTGGATAGAGGGGCGATTTGTGGCTGGGTGGGATGGAGCAGGACAGTGTGAGATTTTGTCATACTCTTCTGAATGGTGTGCAACTGAAGACCTATGGATGGTTTTATTTCTGTCATTTTCCATTCAATTCTTTTGGACAACGGTTGACTTTGGGTAACTAAAGTGAAGTCACAGATTAAGGGTACAGATGCATTCATTTAACATATACTCATGGAGGCCCTACATTGTGCCATATTACTCTCCAGGAGTGTTCCACCAGAGTTTAAGACTGTTGACTCCAGGTCAGACAGGTATGTGGTGGGGTGAGTTGTTACATTTTCTAAGCCTCAATTTCCTCCACTGTGAAATGGGGTTCAACCAGCACCTGCCTCACATCTTATCGTTGTGGGAAAGATGAATGAGATCTTCATAACATATCAAAAACAATTATTACAGAATCTGCCCTGTGAAACCTGATCAAATAGACTTATTATCACTCTACCTACCCTGGCCAGGTATTGTGCAGTGCCTTCAAAGACCTTGTTAGCAAAGTCTCTCATTCTCTCATATGTGGAAGATACATCCAAATACAATCACAAGTGCAGGAATAAGACACAATGAAATGCACTCAAAACTGTTGAAAAGTACAGGGGCTAGGGGAAGGGTAAGGAAGAGTGAGAGAGTGGGTTTGACTGATTAAAGTACAGGATATTTACAGGTAAAACACAAAGGCAAAAACCCACAACAGTGAGCAGACACCAAAACAGTGAAGGTCAGGAGTGTAAAACAGGTCACGTTAGGGCGAGGGGAGTAGTAGAAGCGGAAGGTAAATGAAGACGCTGAGGTGAATGTGACTAATGTATTTTCTATACATGGATGTGTATGGAACATTGGTAAGAAGTGGGAGGGCAAAGAAGGAGAAAAATGGAAAGGATGAAGCAAACTGGGGTACAATGTACACATATATGAAAATGTCACAATGAAGCTCTCTGAACAAATATTATATATTAACAAAAACATAAAAAAAGGAGATCCTGGAAAGCCAAGTAATTAGGCCAAAGGAATGACTAAAATGTGGGCTCAAGTGCCTAACAGTCCTGGCTAACTCCTATTCTTCTTTGAGCCTTTCCTGCTGTCTCCCTGCCCATCGGGCATTGGATGACTTGCTGTTTTTCTGGCACTTGTCACATTCACTTTGGATTATAATAGAAAACCACTTGTTGAGATCCTCAGGAAAGCTCAAACTGCTTAAAGGAGGGGTCAGTCAGGTCTTGCCATGACTGTAGTCTCGTCACTCTTCATAAAGTATGAGTATGTAAAGATGTATTTAATAATCAAATCCATTTAAAGTGACTGACATTAGGGATGGGGTGAACTGAACGATCGTGGAGCTTTTTCTTGATGTGGAAATATTTAATTACCTAGTGTGTAAAAAAAAAAAAGAGTGTTTGGGTTCAGTGTGGTACAAAGAGCAAAATTCCCTTCCCTCACAGAATCCATTTCTTCCCAGGCCACCTGCAGAGTGCAGCAAGCCTCTCATATCATGACATCCCCATCACAGCCAAGGAAAGCACTTTCATGTCAGGCAACTTGTTCATCATCAGATCACTTTTGCTTCCAGCAGACTGGAGCACCATACAGAGTGAAGTTGCACAGCAAATCCCTTTGAAGACAGCTGGAGGCAGCAAGGGAGTTCCCGGCTTCCTCTGACACACAGAGGGGAGGTTTGCACTCCTGTCAGCACCTTAGGCAGGGATCTTGGCTGCACAGTAACCTCTTATTTATGGGCATTTGGTTTTCTTTAAAAGCACTCAAAATCATTCAGATCATCTATCTGCTTTGCTGTCACAGTAGCCAGCTGATGTAAGGAAAGAAGGAATAGAATTTCTCAGAGTGACTCTTGGATCAACCTATGCTAGAATTCTTTGGAATATGGGTGAAATATACAAGTTCTTTGGCCCTATTCCAGACTAATGGAATCATAATCTCTAGGGGTAGACATAGGAACGTGTTTTTTTTGGCATGGGGTTGAGCCCAGGGCTTCACACTTGTAGACAGGTGCTCTAACACTTGAACTACACCCCTGGGCCTTTTTGCTTTGGTTATTTTTGAGACAGAGTCTCACATTTATGCTCATGGCCAGACCTGGACCACAGTCCTCCTCTTTATACTTTCTGCATAGCTGGGATCACAAGTGTGTACCACCACGTCCAGCTTTTTATTGGTTGAGATGGAGTCTTGCTAAATTTTTGCTTGGGGCTGACCTCAAACTGTGATCCTCCCAACATTTGCCTCCTGAGTGGGAAGGATTAGAAGTGCGAGCCATCACAACCAGCTGGGACTATGTGTTTTAATACTCTTCCTAGGTGGTCATACACACAATAAGGTTTGAAAAATCACTTAAGGACCTATCTAAATAACTAAGTGCATAGCTGAACCAAGTTTAATTGGTCAGATAAGGATTATGTGACTTCAAACTGGTGCCTGATTAATAATCCCTTAGAGTAGCTGATGCAAAACTTCTGTCCAAAAGACAAAAATCTCTTCTTTCTGAAATGGGAAGTCTTAGTGCAGCCACCATTTCACCCTCCATTCAGGAGAAGGAAGGATGAGGTAAATAAAGCTCCCTTTTTCATTTTTCAGGCTAAAATCTTCGAGGGGAAAGCCATAATCACCTTATGCCACTATGTTGCTGAACGTCTACAAAAGGTGACTGTCAATCACCAAATTCTTTCTGTGAAATCAGGGGGTCACAAGCCTTTAGACTGATTTGAAACAACCCAATCCATATTTTTCTTTCTTAGGGTTAGCAAAAAGTCACAATCACTGAAGGGAAGCTGAAAAATCATTTCTGCTATCCTCCAATTTCTTAAACATCAGGGCAAAGCTTAGCCATTCTTGCCAATGTTATCTGTAGAGACTCCTTGCTGCAAAGTCACTCACAGGTATCAGCTTTTCCATTAAGGGATGTGAAATGTACCTCACATTGACAGCCTAATTGATGTTTTTCTCTCATTAGAAATTTGAATCAATAGTACACCTCAGGTGATCCCCATTTAGCAAAACAGAATAAACACAATTATTTCCCACAAAGAAGATGAAATGACCTGCATTGACAGACATTGAAGACTGCACAGTGACGTACAAACAAAAGTCCCTAGAATTGTAGTATCAGAAAGAAATTGTATATATAGCTGGGGAAAAACCCAGCTCTCCACTGGAAAATTCTGACTTTTTCCTATGTGCAGAATCAGAACCAAATCTCAAGAAATCACTCACAGAGCAGGTGATTTCCAGCATTCAAATTGTTCCTAATCGTGAAGGCATAAATATTCATAGATGAAATCCTCTACTATATGAACCACGCATGCTAGGTGAATCAAATATGAGTTGTATGGAATCAGAAACTTTCAGTGAGTAAGATAAGAATGAAACCAAGTGAACCATGTTCAGATCGCATCCTAACCACCCCAGAGATGGTGGCAGTCTAAGCCCATCAGGAAGTTGTTTCTTGGCTGTACGTCAACGTGGTGTGCATGTTGTGTGATTCTATCCAGCCCAGTGGCTCCAGCATCCATCTGTGTGGTGAGGCCACCCAGGTCCATCTCCGATTCTCTCTCCAGACACTCATACATACAACTTCCTTCTTGGCGTTTACACCTGGGCACCTCATAGCCACTTCATACTTAATTTGCTCAAAATGAAGCTTGTTATTTTTCACCCCGGTTACATTACTTTTCCAGGAATCTCTGGAAATAACCGGTGCCCACAAACCATTTTGTTGTTCAAGGCTAATGTCTGAAAGCCATCTTACTTCCTTATTTGATATTTCCTAAAATCCAAATCAACCTCCAAAATTTATCTGGAGCCCATTCTCACTCTCCATCTGTTTCTTCTCCACTCTAATGAAGCTGCATGGTTGCTCAGACTTCCTCTCAGATCATATTTTAACAGAACACACTTACCTTTAAACTCTCTCAGAGGGAAGGAGTCCACTATTCTAAAAATTAAATCCATATGCTGTAAGGTGGCCTGTAAGACTCTGGCTGATCTAGCTCTTTCACACCTGAAAGGACAGTTTTCTCTCACTCCACACTAACACCACTGGACTTTTTGTTGTTGTTGTTTTGACATACTGGGGTTTGAACTCAGGGCCTCATGCTTGCTAGGCAAGTGCTTTACCACTTGAGCTATTCTATCAGCCCCTTTTTTGTGTTGTGCATTTGTGAGATAGACTTTCACAAACTACTTGCCTGAGCTGTCTTCAAACTGTGATCTTCCTGATCTCTGCTTCCCAAGTAGCTAGGATTACAGGTGTGAGCCACAGATGTCCAGCTCCCACTGGGCTCCCGTGCATG
The DNA here is from genome assembly GCF_047511655.1 of Castor canadensis. NCBI lineage: Eukaryota > Metazoa > Chordata > Mammalia > Rodentia > Castoridae > Castor > Castor canadensis. The sequence continues at coordinate 72,411,537 of NC_133391.1, read as the reverse complement.
TGAAAATGTTGCCTTCTCTCCAGATGCTGAGCTGGCACATGTGATCATTTTGTTTGTCAGGCCAATGGCCAAGGTATCATTCTTCAACTGCTGGCACTTTCCATCTTTGAGGCCAGGGCTCAGAGGACACCTCCTCAGAGAGACATGACTTTGTGCCCCGCACCAGTGACCTCCTTTAGAAACTCTGTTTCTCTCTTTCCTCGTGTTCATCTTCTGCTTTTTCTATCTTTTTGTTGTCTGATTATGCTATTTTAAGATAATTGCTCTCAACATGTACTCACCTGGTGCAGTGCCTGCCATAGGACAGCCACACGACAAATACCTACTGAATAATTGATTTAGAGTTAATAAATCAGGAGAATAGAATTCCTATTTTACCAATAAATCAATTTCATTACATCGAAAAGAGTTGACATGACTTCAATTTTGTCTTTACGTCACAGTATAACTTCTTTAGGCCTCAGCAATGTCACCTGGCATTGTATGATCTAAATATAGAGCATCACTTCATGTCACTCAAACGCCTCATGTCCTGGGTCCCATCTACCTTTTCACTTTAGTGTATCACTTTGGTTCTGTACCTACACTACACCCCAGCAAAACAGAGTTCCTCCGCTTTCTAAATGTATAAACCTCAGGACCTTTGCACATGCTGCTCTCTCCACTTCATGTCTCATAATTTCTGCTTCCTGAAAACTTCCAAGACATTAGAGTAAAGAAGTATCAATTCAACAGATATTGAAAAATGATTTTTAAATGTTTCAAATTGAAGAATTTGGGAAATGGTCCCTGTTAAATATTGCTGGTGGCTTTGTAGGCCTCAGCCTTTCTCTAAGGGATCATGGCTACTTTGACTTAAAAAATTTAAAAATATGCCTACATAAACCTGGATCAAGGAATTCTATTTTTGATAACATATCCCAATAACAAAATTATGATAACTAAATATAGTTATTGAACATTTTCTTTGCGCTATGTGGTCTAAAGCAGCTGTCTTATTATATCATTACAACAGTTCTTCAGGATAGTTTTGTTATTCCAATTTTTCATGTCAGGAAATAGAATCTTGAAAAATTGGACATAGCTTGCTCCATGTCAATAAAGAGAGAAGCCAAATTTGAGCCAGGATCACATGTTTATAATCTCTCTATCATAAAGTTTTTCTGGATAAATGTAAAGATTTAATTATTAGGTGTTCATAATATTGAGATTTTGAATAAATAAATTAAGGCATACCTACTTTCATAACACAAAAGATAATCATTATATATTGTTAAGTAAAGATAACAACTTAGGAAAATAGGATTTCCATTCTTTTTTTTGTTAAAAAGTGTTGATTTCGTTGATATAAACTGAAAGTCTGCTGCACTGTATCTGGCACAAGGTACTTGTTAGTTGACTGAATCAGTGATGAATATATATGCATAACCAAAGGAGAAAAATACACCACAAATGTTTTACCAGTATTGATTGGTGGGTTGTGGGATTATGAATGAGGTTATTTTCTGGTATATGTTTTAATTACATTTAAATCTTGTTATATTGTGAACAATATAATATTCTGATATTATATTCTTGTTATATTCTGATTACTAAAGAAAAGTAATCAGAAAAGGAAGGAATAAGTAGTACATTTAGAATATTATTTAGGGTCTCTCTTAAGCACCTTTTTCTCATTAACTCAATCTTTATCATCCCCTGTACTCCACCACTCCAAATGTGTGAGATTTCTACCTCTTTTGTACTCAAGGCACTTTAGCTTTTGGTCAAAGCACTTTCTTTTTGGTTCACCTTGCCTTGTATTAATTGATGCTATACTGTGTTCTCCTGCAGCCTATTCTGTCTTCCTTTCAGTAATGCTTTTTTTTTTTTTCAGTTTTTCTTTTTCTTTCTTTCGTGGTGCTGGCGCTATAACCTAGGACCTTGTACACACTAAGCAAGTACTCTTCCACTTTTCAGACAGCATCTCATGCTTTTGCCTGGTTGGTCTTGGCCTCCCAAGCATCTGGGATTGCAAGTGTAATCCCAGCTTACTTTTGAATTAACTAATAACTATTTGCCAATAACTATTTGCTTGGGCCAGTCTCAAACTGTGATCCTCCTATATTTACCTACTGAGTGGGTTACCTACAGGCATTTGCCACCATGGGAGTTATAGCTGTATTTTATGTATTTTCATGACACTTTCTGGGATGGGATGGTACTGTGGATGTAGTAAGCACTCACAAAATGTTTATTATTTAACTTATAGTATAATTCACCTAAAGTCCTACTGCATAATGAAATATGAAAAAATTCAAGCCTACTACTGAAAAATACTTGACATGAATTTAATTAAATTAATAGTAACAATACCATGCTAAGCCACATCGGAGCCTGAAGCAAAAAGAAAAAATCAACAATACCGTTCCATATTTAGCATTACAATATTTTGTTCATCATAGATTCTTTATAATTTTGATTTTTAAAAGTGCTGGGCCAGGCATCGTAGCTCGTGCCTGTTATTTCGGCTTTTTGGGAGACAGGGATTGGAAGGGTCATGGTTCAAGGTCAACAAGGGCAAGAAGTTAGTGAGACCCCATCTTAACAAACAAGACAGGCATGGTGGTGCATGCTTGAAATCCCAGCTATGCAGGAGCTGTATATAGGAAGATCACAGTCTGAGGCATCCCCAGGCAAGAAGCATGATGCCCTATGTGAAAAAAGACTCCTACAAAAAAAGGGCTGGGGGCCTGGCTCAAGTGGTATAGCATCTGCCTAGCAAGTGTGAGAATTTCAGTTCAAACCCTAGTACTCTGTCCCACAGATAAATATTTACCTTTATTTTTATTACTTCACCTTAGCTCAGCTTCTGTAATACAATAATAGCAGTAATACAATTTGAGTATCTTATAACAATGGGTTTTATACACACACACACACACACACACACACACACACACACAAATAATAAGAAACGACTTTTTCGTCTCCCTTACAGTCATCATAATGGGTACCTACATTATTACTCCTGTTTTGTAGATAAGAAAACTGAAGCCAGGAGATGGGAGGTAAACTGACCAATGCCATCAGTCAGGAAGTGGAAGAACTGGAGTGAAAGGAAGCCATTAGCAGGAACAATGAAAGAGGAAGGGAAAATTGATTGTCATTGACATTGATTAGTTTAGAAAAACAACTTGGGAAGATTAGACCAATTAAAAAATGAACCTGACCTTTAGCCAACAGCAAGTAAGTTGCCCATGAATTCACTCAGCTCATTCACTTACCACTGAGGCGGTTCTAGCTCAGGGTAAATGACGTCTATCTAAAGACCCAATGGCCAGGAACCTAAAGGTCCTCTTCAAATAGTATTTGCTTTTTTCCAAAATGCACCATTTGGAAGTGCATTTTCCAGATAAAAGTGGGAACTGATTGTCATTTTGATCCTGATTCTCTACCCCGTTAGCAGTCAGTTGAAGCAAGCCACTTATTATATGCAGTTCCTGGATCCATGATGACCATCTAAGAACAGGTGTGAGAAATGTAGATTCCCAGCCTCATTCCAAGTGACTAGATCAAACACATTTCCAAAAGAATACTTAAAGAGCAAAGGCTTTGGATTCCCAAAGGGTAAATTTGGAAACCAGCTCACTCATTTATTAAACAGGGGGCCTTGAGAAAATTACTTAATATTTTTGTTATTTTGTTTAACTTCAATATCCTCACAGATAAAGTGGGAATAAAAATACCTGCCTCGCATAAGGTTTTGGTAAGGATTCAATTATAATGGAAGTCTAATTATACTATTTTAAATAATAGCTGATAATGAGTACTTATGCTAACTTACTGTCTTTAAAACATAATAGAGGGCTTACCACAAAGTAAATTCTCAGTTGGTTAGAGGGATGGCCAGACTCTCAGAATTCTCATAATTGGTGGGGAGCCAGTTAAAAAGATAAGATTTAAGTGCAAAGTCTGAGAATTATGGATAAATTGGAATAAGTCATCAGCCCTGCACCCCCCAAGTCCAGGCCACCCCATCAGAACCATGCACCACCCTGGCCCTGGCCCTTCAACTCAGTAGCACATGGGACCTGAAAGTGTTTATTGTTTAAAAATCACAAACGATTTTGAGTCATGGCAAGATTAAAAAACAATTGATTAATTCAAACTTCAGTTTTTTTAAGATCCAGAAGGTTGGGGTTCTGCTAATTTTCTCTCTCTTTCTCTCATTTTTAAAAATATCTACTCTCTAGGCAGGTACTCTATCACTTGAGCCGTGCTCTTAGCCCTAATATCTTCTATCTAGCATAGAGCTGCCATCTATAAGACGCTAAGATATTTTTTACATGCATGAAAATGTCAGAATGCAACTCATCCCCATTATTTTGTATAACTAATATGCACTTAATGAAATTATTTTTAATAGGATGAGCCTAAAATGGGCTTAATAATGCCTGCTTTGTCTTCACAGGGGCTTTAGCAGATCTTTTGAAAAACTCCATTTGACACTACATCTCAAAAGAGGAGATGTCATACAAAAATAAATTTTATGGATTTATTAGCTAATTTATTTCAGTGTTTTTTCCCCTGCCTCTCAAACATAGGTCACTTGATTTTAACCTCTGTACCGTTAGACTGAGTCTATAAAAATCACTTACAACAAAACTGTGGATAAATATCCTCCTTTAAATTACTCAGATCAATTTTTTCTCAAATTATTTTTTACTTAGAATTAAAATGTTACAGATTGACCCAATGACCACATGCATTTGCGCATAGTAGTTTCCACGTTCAAGTTCAGCCTTGTCCACTGTTCACTCTTCATGCATTAAAATGAATTTTAAACTAGTGTTATATCACCTCTGGAATCTGTACCTACCCTCAATGCAGTAAAATCTATTCCAGGAAACCCTTACTGCCTCCTACTAGAACAGCTAAACTTTGATTTAAAACTCCCAGAAGTGCTATTCTAGCTCCTTCCAATTGCCTATCATTCAACTCTTTTGAAATGCAGACATCCTTAGGGAGAGTTATGGTGGTCTCCAAACCCAGGCTTATAAGGGAACAAAATGAAGAGAATTAAAAACAAGTTTTTCAGGAGGAGAAAAACTAATGCATTATTCGAGGTAAAGGACTCTGGAATGAGGAAATCTCCTGAGAACCAGAAAGGCAACGATATTCTGATATGGGACTCAAATTTCCCATAAGTCAAATGACTAGGCTTGAATTCCAGTCTCCCTGTGTGCTTCGTGTGCAGCCAGTGATCCTCAACTTACAAGGGAAAAGGAAGAGATAGCACTGACAGATGTGAAATGATTGAACTCAAGATTCTACAGAGCTGACAGCCCCAAAACAAGGCTTGCCTCATTCAGCCTGTGTCCCTGCAAACCTATATATTTCACCAAACCTTCATTTCAGTGCTGCCCCATTGGTGGGAATACAATAAACTTCATCAGAAAGACAGAATAGGAAGAAATAATCAAATCCAATTTGAACTCAGAATACTCTTCTGGGATGTGTGCAGACATACTTACAAAGATGAAAGTTTTAAAATCTGAAACCAGCACAAACCCCCAAAGAGACAAGGCAAGGGATTGGGGGTGGGGGGGTGGAGGGGTTTTTCCTACCTTCTGTGGTCCCAATCTCGATGGTGCCTTTCACTTGGCTGAAGCACCATAGGGTGTCCTGGGTGAGCATTCCTATTCCTGAAAGCGAAACAAGGAGACACTGCAGGTTAGGTAAGTGCATCCAGTTGTTCTTAAAAGACCAACAAGAAAGAAATACACAGTGTGATCTATGCATTTCTAGAAGGAGACTTGCACACCAGGTATCATCTCCACAGGAAAGTGACCTAACGAGTGAGTCCTAGAACGGTTGGTCTGTGTGCACCACATTCTGCCCTGAATCATTGCTCTGTCTCTTGGCCCTGACCATGCCAGGACTGGTTTGAGCTGGAGCAATTGGAGTTCGTCCCTTCTTAGGCCCTGGCAGCAGCATCCTGAGTGGTTATGCAGGGCCTGCAGTCGCACCCTGTGTGACTGGCCCTTTTCACGGGAATACTAATGCTTTCCATTGTTTTCCGTCTGTGGTGGTGGAGAAGCAAAAGAGGCCGTTGGTTAGAGGGTGAGAGGAAAAGAAAGGCAACATTTAAAAAAAAGAAAATCTCAGTTACACAGCTTGCAAGACTGAATGGCTGTAAGGGGTCAGACACCCAGAAAACTTTCATCTCTCTTGTTCACTTCTTGACCAGTTGCCAAAGTCAGGGCTGACTGACTGGAGAGGAGGGGAAAGCAAAATGCAAAATGCAAAATAAGGGGGGGTGGACTGTAGATGAGGGGAGTAGCAGCTAACACAGGGTCAGAGAGCTAGTTTCTGACAAATGTGGCCTGTTTTGTTCCATTCAGATTTCTGTTTCAAAGATGAATTGGATATTTGGTTGGGCTAAATTTTTTGGCTTATCTTGTGATTCTTGGTTTCTATGAATATATGTATGTATTCAATACCAATTGCTATATGAATATATATTCTAATGCATTCACTAATGAACATATTCAAGTAAGGGAATCCTCTCCAGAACACTTCTGGAAAGCAGCCATGTCAATTTCCTTCTCAGTAGTAACAATGCTTCCTGCCACTTTACTGGCTTTGAAAATTCGAGGGAATATTGCACAAATTTTAGGAGAGGGTATGGACTTAAGAATGATTAAATTCAGTGGGAAAACTCCCAGAAAATACCAGATCCAAGTCAACCCTACGTTTAGAAAAGATGAACGAGTTGTCATCCTCGTGGTCAGCCACAGGTTCTTACTGAGTTTGTTCCCTTATGGAAGCCTTTGTTCCCTTAGCCATTCAGGGTCCAAGCTCTTTCCTATATTCTTTCTGCACTGCTGGAGAGTGCATTTGATGAGAACAGCGGAGGGTCATCCTGAAGAGCATAGACTTGGTTGTAGTTTAACTTTAACTTGAGATAAGTCCCTAAACAGGATATGGCTTTGCTGAGTCACCTTTAAAGTAGTAATAATGGTAGTACCCATCTTTCAGAGTTGTAGATATTGAATATGACTAGCACAGTCAACAATGTAACACATATTATTATTAGCAAAGATTTGGGGGTCTCCATAATGGGGATTGCACTCTGGGCCACACTTGCTAGGCAAGCACGCTATCCCTTGAACTGCACCTCAGCCCTTTTGCTTTTGGTTTATTTTTCAGTTAGGTAGGCTCTCAGGCTTTTCCTGGACTGTTCTCAAACCATGATACTCCTATCTCCACCTCCTGATTTGTTGGGATTATGGACATGCGCTAGTACATCCTACCTTTTTAGCAAAGATGCTAAAATGTTCAATAGTAAGAAAGAAGACAATTAGCTCAGAAATTTTCAATTTTAGTGACTATAAGGCAGGAACTCTATGCATAGAGTATTTCTATTCTCACATTTATGAGGAGGGTATTTTTATCACCCTCATTTTACAAGTTAAGAAACTGAGACTCAGGAAGTTTTGGTAAATACTTAAGGTCATATGTAGAGCATAGCAATGCATGAATTTTAAGCTAGGTGTCTGAATCCTAACAGCCCAGTATGCAGAGATCAGCTGCTCATTTAACCGTCAGAAACCTCAGGCTCAGAGAGGCTTCACCACTTGAACTGGGATTTCACTTGGAAGGCTTAGCTAGCATATAGTTTTCAAATGTCAACTAGCAAAGTATTGATGTTACCTCTGAGGTGATGCAGGTCTAAAAGTTCCCAATAAAGTCAGGGCCTGGCAGGAGAGCAGGCAGGCCTTCAGTAGCATTTACTATACTTCCAGCCTTATTGCTGTTTCCTTCTTGTACTTCAAGCTCTCACCTTGGATTTCAGCATCAGGTATTCTTTGAAAGGTTCTTTTTCTTTATTAACAGTTGTCACTGTCCCTCTCTAAATGATGCCAGCTGTGTTGTTGAGATCTGGGACTGTATCCCTCTCTTCGGGAACATTAGCTGCAGATGAGGTCCCTCTGGACTTGCCCTGGCACTGTTTGTGTATCATGAGCTATTATCCTGGCAGTAGACACTGTCCCTATCATCAAAATGTACTTTTTATTTTATTTTATTTTTGCACTGCTGGGGACAAAATGTGCTTTATTTGGCAGTACTGGGGATTGTGCTTTCCAGGCAAGTGCTCTCTACCCCTTGAGCCACACCCAGTCCTACAACATGTTCTGTAAAGCAAGCAGATATATAAAACTCTGAAATATACATAAACACATAGGCAAATTTACATATGAACCTGTGTCTAGATTTTAGTACTGCTTCAGGGAATTTTATTTGTAGAAGGAATCTTGCTTATACGTGAAATCAACTTCTTTCACATGTGGAAGAAGCAAATTAAAGGGAGTTATGGACCTGCTGAGGTCCATAACAGAGCAAAGAGTCATGTGACCAGTTCACCTGCCAATGACCATTCCTGTTGGTTATCCATGGATATGTTGGCTGGGGTGTGGGCTCAGTTGATTAAAATCAGTTGATTGATGTGAGTGGCCCAGTCAACCAAGGTATTGTTGGTTTTCTTGTCTAGAGTAGGCTTTGATTGGGTCCAGTTTCTCTCTCTACCTAAGATCACAGCCAACTGATGGCATTGGTGATATGTAGAGAGTTGGGACCATGCCATTTCTATCCTAAAAGTGCTAAATAGCAACTGAAAACACAAATACATACATAGGTCAGGATGCCCAGGAGAAAAACTGACCAGGTGTATGATACTTAACAAGCTGTCACTTGCTCTGAGGCAGCAATCAGCTCAGGAATGGTGAGGATGGTGAGACCTGGAGGACTCAGACCATTTCTACGGAGGAGGCTGCTCAGCTCCAGCTGAGGGCTGCCATGCAGGATTTCAGCCCAGTGTCATCAGACAGGCTGTGTTTTTTCAGAAGAAGCCAGAAATCTGCATTATGATGTAAATAATTTGAATGTTTGAATAACTCCAAATTTTTAAACATTGTCAATCAGTTCAAATTAGAACACTCACATGGCCTGGATTACACACCACAGGGCAAGCACACCACATCTGCAGGCTGAATATGCAATTTGTGACACCAATTTTCAAATCTTAGGCTAGAATATTTGGGCAGACGATGCCTTTTGTAATATCCAGTTCGCCTTCATCACAGATCAGAAAATGAGGCCCCAACAAAGGAAAGAACTCACAAAACAATTAAGTTACTTCAGTAGCAGACATAGAGTGCCATGCCTTTTGCCACCAGGTTTTGGAGAGAGATCTATCTAGACCTCATGGCCGCTCTTTGGGGAGGTGTATTCCATTGCTGAAGTGAACGATTGGGAGCAGTCAGCCAACATAGTGAGAAAGGAAAATTTGTTTTTCTTAAATTACAGACCTTGACAGCTTCCTGAAACCCCAGTGCCAAATGATACTCCAGTTGCTATGGTAACAGTGTCAATAAGCGACATTCTCTGTCAGGAGGCTGATGCAGGTTTAGTGGCTAATCATCCTAGAAGATGCTCTTTTCTTTCTCCTCACCTACAACTCAGAGAGGACCTCGGTCTCACCTATGAATGACCCAGAGTCTGCTCCTTGATGACACACACATCATGCAGTAGTTGGCTTCTGAGATCATTTGGTCCAATCAGCTCATTTAGAAGCAGAGAACACCGGTGTATTAACAGCAGAGCTGGAGCCAGCCCAGGCTCTGGTGTCCTGTACAGGGCCCTTCAGAGTTGAGGCTGGCTTTTGTGCTGTCTTTTTTCTGCCCACTCAGCTTTGTGAACACAATGAACAGAGGGTGTGACATGCAGCAAATAAAGCTTCTTATTGATTGGGAGGCCACAGTAAAGAGTTCTTTGCATGGGTTTGGTGTTTCTCTTTTCAGAGAGGGGAGAGGAAGAGTGAGAGACAGAGAGAGAGAGAAAGAGAGAGAGACTTGCCTATAGAAATTTCCTGAGAGTAATCTTGAAATTTATTATGTTATTTAATATTATATTAAACAATTATGCTACAAGATAATTATTCAATTATCTTGAATTTATTATGTTACATTCATTATGTAGATGTTAACTCAATTCAATAGAAAGTGCATACAGGTGTGCGATGCTGTGTGCGTTGTTATAAGGATACCATGATGACTTATAGCAGGTGTTTACTGTGAATATCTTGCTGATACAACACCCCAACTTGGCATAGAACTCCTCCTAGCTATGACTCCAGATCCCAGACAGAAAAGACTCATGTGCTTCATAACAAGAAGCAGGCTTTTATATTCTATTTTCTACCTCAACACCCTGTTTCTGTGTCCCCTACATGCCAGAGAATTAATAAAGAACAGGAACAAGGAGAGAGGATAAATATGACAGATTTTAAAATCAAACTTTTCATTTGTACGGGACTAAATGGGCCACTTACAAGGATTACAGGAAAAAAATCACGGGATCGATTTGGGGGTTTCATTCACTGGGTGATTTCAATTGGCAATCAAACAAATTGCTAATTGGCTGCTCTGGCCATCACAGAGTCCATCTGGTGCAAGGAAGGGAAAGGAGGTGGCAGTAGCCCACTGATTATTAAGAAGGTAAAATCAGTTAGGGATTTGTGATGATTTGATGTGGGGGGAGGAGAGAACCGGAGAAACCTTGGGCTGTTGTTGACACAGTGGAGCTGCTCACTCTTTATTGCTCTCTTGATCTTGCATCCCAAAAATGTATTCGCTGAACCAAGGAAAGAAGTATTTATGCCTTCAAGGAAATTATAATTTTGCCATGTGCCTCACTGGAAACTTCACCAACTTTACAGATCAAAGGAAATGGAGGTGTCCAATGTTCCCCAGTAAAGACGTGTACATATCTGTTTGTTAGCTGCCGAGAGAATGGGAGGACAGTTGTATTTCTTGTTTAACACATCCCAAGAAAGGAAAAATAAATCTTTTCTGGGGGTGGATACCAGTGGGGGTGTGGGCATAAGGAAAGGGAGAATGAGGGTATATATGGTAGATGTGTTTTGTAACCATATATGAAAATAGAAGAATGGAACAACGGAACCTGTTGAAATTGTTCTAAGAAGGAGGCAGGGGGAAAAGAGGGTAAATCTAACTAAGATATATTGTGAGCACATATGTAAATATCACAGTGTTTCCCTCTATGCTAATAAATCATAAAAAAAGAAAAAAAGAAGTAGACTAGACCAAAGCATTATATTTTACTCATCTTTTCCATGTACACAATAATTATTTTGTAATCATTTTCTAATATTTGCAGTAGGGTTTTGATAAATGATTAGTGTAGTCTGTTCCCTTGTCTCTTTTTAATAAGCTTTTGAAGACATGATTGACATATAATAAAATGTATGTGTGCTTTCTTTGGTAAATACCTAGAAGTGGAATGACCGTTTTCATATAACAAGTACATATTTAACATTTAAGAAATGCCAAACTTTTTCAAAGTGATGATGTCAACACTGTGCTGTTCCTCCACATCCTCACCATTTCACCAATACCAGGGGCCAGAGCTTGTCCCCTGGGAATACTGCAGTATTGTGTTTTATATGTGCACATCTTTTTATTTTTAATTTTTATTTTATTCATATGTGCATACAATGTTTGGGTCATTTCTCTCCCCTTCCCTTACACCCCCCAGCTTCCTACCTTATCTCCCCTTATACCTTATCTCCCTCCCTTACACCCCCCAGCTTCCTACCTTATCTCCCCTTAACCCCTGCTAGCAGGTAGAAACTATTCTGACCTTATCTCTAATTTTGTTGAAGAGAGAGTATAAGCAATTAATAGGAAGGACCAAGGGTTTTTGCTAGTTGAGATAAGACTAGCTATACAAGGAGTTGACTCACATTAATTTCCTGTGCATGTGTGTTACTTCTAGGTTAATTCTTTTTAATCTAACCTTTTCTCTAGTTCCTGTCCCCTTTTCCTATTGGCCTCAGTTGCTTTCAAGGTATCTGCTTTAGTTTCTCTGCATTAAGGACAACAAATGCTAGCTAATTTTTTAGGTGTCTTACCTATCCTCACCCCTCCCTTGTGTGCACATTTTCTTGATCCATTTGTCAGTAGTGGGGCATCTTGGCTGTTTCCATAACTTGGCTATTGTGAATAGTGACGCAATAAACATGGGTGTGCAGGTGCCTCTGGAGTAACCTGTGTCACAGTCTTTTGGGTTTATCCCCAAGAGTGGTATTGCTGGATCAAATGGTAGATCAATGTTTAGCTTTTTAAGTAGCCTCCAAATTTTTTCCAGAGTGGTTGTACTAGTTTACATTCCCACCAACAGTGTAAGAGGGTTCCTTTTTCCCCACATCCTCGCCAACACCTGTTGTTGGTGGTGTTGCTAATGATAACTATTCTAACAGGGGTGAGGTGGAATCTTAGTGTGGTTTTAATTTGCATTTCCTTTATTGCTAGAGATGGTGAGCATTTTTTCATGTGTTTTTTTGCCATTTGAATTTCTTCTTTTGAGAAAGTTCTGTTTAGTTCACTTGCCCATTTCCTTATTGGTTCATTAGTTTTAGAATTTAGTTTTTTAAGTTCCCTATATATTCTGGTTATCAGTTCTTTGTCTGATGTGTAGCTGGCAAATATTTTCTGCTACTCAGTGGGAGGTCTCTTCAGTTTAGAGAACATTTCTTTTGTTGAGCAGAAGCTTTTTAGTTTTATGAAGTCCCATTTATCTATGCTCTTAGTTGCTGTGCTGCTGGGGTTCCACTGAGGAAGTTCTTGCCCATATCTATTAATTCCAGAGTATTTCCTACTCTTTCCTGTACCAACTTTAGAGTTTGGGGTCTGATATTAAGATCCTTGATCCATTTTGAGTTAATATTTGTGTAGGGTGATATACATGGATCTAGTTTCAGTTTTTTGCAGACTGCTAGCCAATTTTTCCAGCATTTTGTTGAAGAGGCTGTCTTTTCTCCATCGTATATTTTTAGCGCCTTTGTCAAAGACAAGTTGGTTATAGTTGTGTGGCTTCATATCTGGGTCCTCTAATCTGTTCCACTGGTCTTCATGTCTGTTTTTGTGCCAGTACCATGCTGTTTTTATTGTTATTGCTTTGTAACATAGTTTGAAGTCAGGTATCGTGATACCTCCAGCATTGTTCTTTTGACTGAGTATTGCCTTGGCTATTCGTGGCCTCTTGTGTTTCCATATAAATTTAACAGTAGATTTTCAATGTCTTTGATGAATGTCATTGGAATTTTGATGGGAATTGCATTAAACATGTAGATTACTTTTGGGAGTATAGACGTTTTTACTATGTTGATTCTACCAATCCATGAGCATGGGAGATCTCTCCACTTTCTATAGTCTTCCTCAATCTCTTTCTTCAGAAGTTTATAGTTTTTCTTGTAGATGTTGTTCACATCATTTGTTAAGTTTACACCTAGGTATTTGATTTTTTTTGAGGCTATTGTAAATGGAATTGTTTTCGTGTATTCTTTCTCAGTTTGTTCATTATTAGTGTATAGAAATGCTAATGATTTTTCTATGTTGATTTTACATCCTGCTACCTTGCTATAGCTATTGATGGTGTCTAGGAGCTTTTGAGATTTTTTTGGGTCTTTAAGGTATAGGATCATATCATCTGCAAATAGGGATATTTTGACCATTTCTTTACCTATTTGTATTCCTTTTATTCCTTCTTGCCTTTTGCTCTGGCTAATAATTACAGTACTATGTTGAATAGGACTGGAGATAGTGGGCATCCTTGTCTCATTCCCGATTTTAGAAGTAATGGTTTCTGTTTTTTGCCATTAAGTATAACACTGACTGTAGGTTTGTCATATATAGCTTTTATGATGTTGAGGAACTTTCCTTCTATTCCTAGTTTTCTTAGAGCTTTTATCATGAAATGGTGTTGGATCTTATCAAAGGCTTTTTCTGCATCTATTGAGATGATCAATGGTTTTTGTTTTTGCTTCTGTTAATGTGGTTTATTACATTTATTGATTTTCATATGTTGAACCAACCCTGAATTCCTGGGATGAAGCTTACTTGGTCATGGTGAATGATCTTTTTGATGTGTTGTTGAATTCAGTTTGCCATTATTTTATTGAGGATTATTGCATCAATGTTCATTAAGGAGATTGGCCTATAGTTCTTTTTGGAGGTGTCTTTGCCTGGTTTTGGGATAAGTGTAATACTGGCTTCATAAAATGTGTTAGGCAGTTTTCCTTCCCTTTCTATTTCGTGGAACAGTTTAAGGAGGGTTGGTATCAGTTCTTCTTTAAAGGTCTGATAGAATTCAGCAGAGAATTCATCAGGTCCTGGACTTTTCTTTTTGGGGAGACTCTTGATTGCTGCTTCAATTTCATTTTGTGTTATAGGTCTATTCAGGTGATTAATACCCTTTTGGTTCAGTTTTGAATGATTGTATGTATCTAGAAATCTGTCCATTTCTTTAAGATGTTCGAATTATTGGAATATACGTTCTCAAAGTAGTCTCTGATGATTTCCTGGACTTCCATGGTGTTTGTTGTTATCTCCCCTTTTGCATTCCTGATTCAACTAATTTGGGTTTTTTCTCCCTTCATTTTAGTCATGTTTGCCAGGGGTCTGTCAATCTTGTTTATTGTTTTAATGATAACATGCCTTGGGGTAGTTCTATTTTGGTATGGTCTGTTTGGTGTTCTGGAGGCCTCTTGCATCTGTATGGGCATAGATTTTTCTAGATTTAGGAAATTTTCTGTTATTATTTTGTTGAATATATTATGCATTCCCTTCGCTTGCACCTCTTCTCCTTCTTCGATGCCCATGATTCTCAGGTTTGGTCTTTTGATGGAGTCAGTAAGTTCTTGCATTTTCTTTTCACAGGTCTTGAGTTGTTTAACTAATAGTTCTTCAGTTTTTCCTTTAATTACCATTTCATCTTTGAGTTCTGAGATTCTGTCTTCTGTTTGTTGTATTCTGCTGGATTGGCCTTCCGTTTTGTTTTGCAATTATGTTTTGTTTTTTTTCTGAGGATTTCCATATCCTGAGTTTCTTCCTCTTTAATGTTGTGTATTTTCACCCTGAGATCATTTATCTCTTTATTAATTGTGTTCTTTGTTTCACTTTGGTGTTTATACAGTGCTTCTATGGTTTCTTTTATTTCTTCTTGTGCTTTTTCAAATTCTCTATTTTTGTTGTCTTGGAATTTCTTGAGTGTCTCCTGTACATTTTGGTTGACCCTATCCAGTATCATCTCTATAATATTCTCATTGATTACTTGGAGTATTTCATCTTTCAGATTATTCTTGTGGGCTTCTTTGGGTTCTTTGGCATAGTTTATCTTTTTTTGTTGGAGTCTGGATTGAGTATCTTTTTCTTCATTTCCCTCTGGTTCCTGTACTAAATTTTTGCTGTTGGGAAACTGGTTTCTCTTGTTTTTCTGTCTTCCCATCATTGCCCTTGGTATTGTTACTGTTCCTATACTGTGTGCAATTAAGTATTTTCTAGCTTGTAATAATAACAATGTTGATATTTAGAATGGAAGGGTGAGAGGAGAGGGAAAGCAATGAAGGCTAAGAAAAAGGGAAAAACAAATAAACAAGTAAACAAAACAAAACATACAAAAAAAAACCGTGTTAAAGATATAAACAGGGAGAGATAGTGTACTAATCAACAGTAAGCTAAACAGGCATTAGAGAGACAGAGAGATGGTAAAAGAAAAAATAAAATAAATGAATAAAATAAAAATAAAAAATAAAAAATAAAATAATTAAAAAAAAAATCTCCAAGTTCAAATGCAATAAAGTTTCAGTCTTAATAATTTTGGTGTTAGTCCCTCAGCCTCCAATCCTGGAGATGGTGTCTCAGAAGTAGTTCTGTCATTATCTCATCAAAAGGAAAAAACCAAAAAAGCAAAAAAACCCAAAACACAACAAAGTGTTCCACGTTCAGATGCAATACAGTTTCAGTAAGTTTTTCAGCATGCAGGCATAGTTCGGTTGTTGTCTCATCAATGGAAGAGAAAAAAAAAAAAAAAGAGTCTGGAGACAGCTTTGTGAATGTCTATCTGAGGCTATGGCTCACCTGCCAGCTGCTGTCAGCCTGCTGTTGCTGGAGGCTTTATTTATGCAGATCTCAGGAGTGAGCTTAACACTCACCTGGCCCCGCAGGCTTTGCTTATTTAGAGTTCTCTTGGGTGCGAGCCACTGCTACAAGCTTTCCCCTTTCCAAACTCACTGGGGGATGTGGTGCTACACCCGCATTCTCTGGCTGGCGTGTTTATTTACAGTTCATGTGGGAAGGTGCACTTCCCCCTCTCCTGTGGAGTTTTCCTTCCACCACCACTTTTACAAGCTTTCCCTCTCCTGATTGCTGGGCTGATGCCACTGCTCCTGCCTTCTCTGGCCGGCTTGTTTATTTTCAGTTCCATAAGGGATTGCCCCTCCCCGCTCTGGCCCCACCCTCTTTGCTACGTGTGTTTTTTATTGTTATTGTTTATTATTCTGTTTGGTTTTTTCTCTATTTTCCCTGGGTGGGGGTCGGTCTGTCCAGGGGGCTATGCTGATCTGGCCCAGGGTTGTCTGTGTGAGTACCCCATGCCGCTTAGCTCACCTGGTGGTCTGCTTCTCTCAAGCCAGTAGAAGATGGTGTCTGGAGGCTGGGGAGCCCTCCTGGTTTCTCCATTTACTGTGGAGTGGAGATGTGGGCTGGGGGTATGGTGGTGTTGGAGTTTTACCTCTTCTTGGTGGTTTTTCCTGCAAGGGGTATCTCCAGCATCTCTCCAACATTTTACTTTAGGAAACATGTTTTCTGCTTCCTCCCTCTAGTCGCCATCTTGGAATCTCTCATATGTGCACTTCTTAAATAAAGATCTTTTCTGGTTTATTTGCTATCTACATATCTTCTTTTCTTGCCTTGTTCCACTGGCTAACCCTCCTGTAAGATTTACATAAAAGGGGTGAAATTAGACATCCTTGTTCTGTTCCTGATCTGAGGGGAGAACCATTGAGTTTTTCACCATTAAGTATGATATAACTGTGGATTTTTCATAGGGGGGGTTATCTCTTTACCATGTTAAAGAAGTTCCATTCTATTCCTAGTCTGTTGACAACTTGGCTTTATCAAATCAAGAATGCTTGCTGGATTAGGTCAACTGTTTCTACTGAATGAATTAAGGGGATTGCACTTTTTTCCTTTAAAGATGTGTTTGTGTGGTGAATTATACCAATTGATTTTTGAATGCTAAAGTAATATTACTTTTTGTCATGGCATATTATCCTTTTTAATATATTGTTGGATTTGGTTTGCTAATGTTTTGCTTAAAAGTTTTGCCTACTCATGAGAAAAACTGGCTTTAAGTTTGCTAACCTCATAGAGTATGTTAGCAATTATTTGTTCTTCAGTTTTCTGGAAAGTTTGTATATACTTAGTACTATTTCTTTCTGAAATATGTGGAATAATTCACCAGTGACCATCTAGGCTTAAAGCTTTTCATGTGTGTTTAATTAGAAATTCAATTTCTTTAACAGATATAGTGTTAATCAAGTTATCATCTCTTCTTGAGGGGCTTTGGTAATTTATGTCCTTTCAAGGAGAGTCTCTACGTCACTTCAGCTTTTGTATTTATTGGCACACTGCTGTCCCTAGTGCTCTCTTATTATGCTTTTAATCTTTGAAGAACCTGAGGACTTATGACTAGTTTATTCCTGGTATTAGTATTTTGTGCCTTCTTACTTTTCATGGTTTGTCTGGATAGATCTTCCCAAAGAACAAGCTTTTTGTTCTTTGTCTGACTTCTTCCTTTTTGGCGGTACTGGGTTTTGAACCCAGTGCCTCACACTTGCTAGGCAGGTGCTCTACCATTTGAGCTACTCCCTTTTTCTGACTTCTTAAAGTGGAAGCTGAAGTCACTGATCTGAGACACCTCTTTCTTAATACAAGCAATCAGTGCTTGTCATGTTTTGGATCTGGTTTGTCTCCAATGGGTTCATATTTTGGAGTCTTGGTCCCTAGTTTGGCTGTGTGAGAGGTAACGGGACCTTTAAGAGGAGGCCTAGTGCAAGATGATTGGTTCATTCAGAGCATCACCCTTGAAAGGGATTAAGTAGTGCTAGAGGGGCCTCAATTAGTTCTCGCAAAAGGGTCTATTATGATACAGCAAGCCTGTGGCACTCCTGGTCTCTCCTTGGCTCCCTGTCCCACCATGCTGTTTCTTCCTCTCACTTGTTCTTCTACTTTGATGTCATCTGCCATGATGTAGTGTGGTCACAGGGCCTCTCTAGAGCCAGGACTATGCAGTTTTGACTTTTGGAGTCCAAAATTGTAAGCCTAATAAAATGTTTTTTTATGTATTACCCAGCCTCACTCAGATATTTTGGTATAGCAATAAAGTGCTCTTCCTCCTTCCTTCCCTCCCTCCTTCCCTCCCTCCCTTCCTTCTTGCCTTCCATTTTTTATGGACAGGCTCTTGCTATGTAGCCTAGGCTGGCCTCAGACTTGCAATTCTCCTGCTTTAACATCCTGAGTGCTGGGATTATAGGTTTGAACCACCATGTCCACCCTAAACTTTTTATAGGTACTGTTTCAGTGGAATGCTAATTTTGATATATTAGGTTTTCATTTTCTTTTATTTTAAATTTTTATTGTGCTGCATGGGGGTACATTGTTGCATTTATAAAACTTCTTACAATATATCAAATATATCACACTTGAATTCATCCCCTCTGTCATTCTCCTTTATCTCTCCCTTCCTCCAGGTTTTCATTTTCATTCATTCAAAATTATTTGTAATTTCCCTCTGATTTTTTTCTTTAATCCTTGACTTATTGGCTGGTATGCTGTTTAGTTTTAAAACCTTTTGGATCTTTCTCAGAGATCTTATATTATTTTCTACTTTAATTCCATTACTGTCAGTGAATATACTTTTAGTGCTGGGTATCAAATCCAGGGCCTCACACATCTGGGTTTGTCTGTTTCTCCTTTGATTTCTGCCAGATTTTTCTTTATATTTTTCAAACTATGTGGCTATGTGTATTAACTTTTGTGATTCCTCCTGATAAACTGGTTCCTTTATCATTATGAAATAATTTTCATTACCTTTGGTAACACTTTTTCTTTCGCATATACATGGATATTAATATAGCCATTCCAACTTCCTTCCTTCCTTCCTTCCTTCCTTCCTTCCCTCCTCCCTCCCTCCTTTCCTTCCTCCTTCCCTCCCCCCTCTCTCTTCTTTTTGACAGAGTCTTGCTATGTAGCCCAGGCTGGCCTCAAACTCATGACCTTTCTGCTGCAGCTTGCTGAGTGCTTGGATTATAGACGTGCACCACCTGACTTCCATGTTTCTAATTTCTAGCATAAGCATGATATAAAGTTTCCTACCCTTTAACTTTTAGCTTACTTATGTTTTTAAAGTGTGTTTCTTGTGGGATGCAAGTGGTTGGATAGTTTTTAAACAAATGAATCTGACAATCTCTTAATTGAAGTGTTTATACTATTCACATTTATTGTGTTTATTGATGTTATTATTTAAATCTGTTATCTTATTGTTTTTAATTTGACTCATCTGTTTTTTGTTCCCCTTCTCCATCTGTAGTGCTTTCTTTTGAAGTGTTAGATATATTTTATCATTTCTTCTATTTTTTGAGTATTGAGATATAATTCTTGGTTTTGTTGTTTTAATGGCTGCTATAAGGTTTGCAATATATATCTTTAAATTATGACAGTCTATCTTTTAGTGAGTTTATAATTCAAATACAGAACAAAACCTTATAAGAATGTATTTCTACTTTTTCTTCCCAAACTCCGTGTGATACTGTTCCAAGCATTTGACATGTTTAACTCCATATACCATTGTTATTATTTTGGTTTAAAGAAGTTTTTAAAAATATGAAAAATACTTTTATATTTATTCATCTAGTTACCATTTCTGGTGCCCCAAATTCTTACTGTAGATCGATGCTCCATCTATTATCATTCTCCTTTTGTCTGAATAACTTCCTTTAATATTTTTGTACAGAAGTCTTCTGGATATAAATTCTCCCAGCTTTTATGTGGCTGGGGAAGTTTTTAATGACTATTTTCACAAGGGTGCAGAATTCTACGTGACACAGGGTTGTATTTCTGTACTTGAAAGGTATTATTCCTCTGGCAAGAAATCTGCTGACACTTTTACCTTTGCTCTGCATGTACTATGTCTTTAACGCTGGATGCCCTTAAAATTTTTCTCTTTCTTCACTGATTTTGTGAGGGTTATGATGTACAGTGACAGAGGTGTTTTGGTTCTGTGTGTTTATGATCTTCAAATTTGGAAACATTTCAACTTATTTTTTTACTGCCCTTATTTCTTTTTACTTTAATTCACTTGTGGTTTTCCAAAGCTTTTGTTCATCCTTTAAGATTCTTTTTTCCCCTTCATTTTCATTAGTATATTTTGTATTGCTATATCTTTAAGTTAACTTATCTTTTTCCTGCAATGTCTAGTCTTTCATTAATCTTATTCAGGGTGTTTTTCATTTTAGACATTGTAGTTTTCGTCTCTACAAGTTCAATTTGAGAGTTTTCTTTTTATTTCTTCCTGTCTCTATTTAATTTTTGAACATATGTAATACTATTTTGATAGCTACCATAATCCCCTGGTTTGCTGTATCTATGTAAGTTTTAATTGATTAATTTTCTTCCTACTATGGGTTATATCCTCTTCTTTTGCATGCTTAGTAGTTTTTTATTGTATTACAGACACTGCAGAACTTACTTTCTCTGTTACTATATATTTTTGTTTTCATTTTTAGCTTTCTTTTGGGAGGTAAAATTACTAAGAAACAGTTTGATCTCTCCATGTCTTGCCTTTAAAATTTATTAAATGAAAACAGAACTCTATTTAGTCAAGAGTTAATTACTCTCTTTCCTGAGGCCTTAACTTTTAAATGCTTTATATGATATCCTGTGAATTTTGAAGGCTTCCAATTTGGTGAGTGGGAACTGGCACTGATCCTGGCCCTGTGTGAGTGCCGACTATTGCTCATTCTGATTCTCTTATGTGGTTTCTGTAGTTTTCTCACATTTATAAAATAATGACTGCCAAATACTTGACAGAAGTATTCTCTCTGTGAAGTTCTCTTCTTTCCAGTTCCCTGTTCTTGAGACTCTAGTTGACTTAGTCTCTTGAGAACACAGCTGCCATTCTCAACTCCATTTCCTTAACTGAGAGAATTTGTTGAGATCCACCTGAGGCTCCTTCTTTGTGCCATGGTGTGGGTATTCGCTCAAGGATGTGAGCTGGGCAACCATAAGACTGATGTCCTTTTTCCAATTTTAGGAGCCACTGTCCTTCACTGTGTAATGTCCAGTATCTTAAAAAATCACTGCTTCACATGTCATATCTTTTTGTTTATTTGTTTCATATAAGAAGTAAAGCCAATCCTTGTTATTCCATCATGGTCAGAAGAAGAAGCTCAGGAAACCAGAATAACCATTTTTAGAGCTCCTGTGTGTCATAGCATCTTTTTCGTAGCTCTGCAATGAGCATGGAATTCTGGCCTGGGCCTATCTGCTCTTTCTCGTTTTTGACTATTAGAAATTTATAGTGCACCATCAATGTATAATAAAAACAATTCTCTGGGTTCCATTTATATTCTATATGTTTTGTCCTTATGTCAGGTGCATT
Organism: Castor canadensis; assembly: GCF_047511655.1. Taxonomy (NCBI): domain Eukaryota; kingdom Metazoa; phylum Chordata; class Mammalia; order Rodentia; family Castoridae; genus Castor; species Castor canadensis. Next base: position 72,389,973 of record NC_133391.1, on the reverse strand, counting down.
CATAATTATTTGCTCACTTATATTTCCATCCAATAAAAATGCTCATCAACCTTACAAAGCTTATGGTTATCCCAGATGACCTACTGAAGCATCCTGTCACTTCTGTGACTTACTTACTACATGTATCTGTCGTGCATCCTATTCTGTCACACCATGGTTTCTGCCAAAGGCAGTATTAACCAGTAAAACCAATTGTTCTAAGCCATGGGTTACTACTGTATTATTTCTCACTAACATCAGCACAGGAGATTATTCATTCACAGGAAATTAACTTTGAAAGTACATGCATAATCAAAAACCATACAAAAAGTTTTGGCCTATAGCAAAATTGTCATTTCTATATCAAAATGCAGCTCTGACAGCATACCCCAGCTCCCTGGAAGGTAACTCATTCTCTCTTCTATACTATGTTGTCTCTTTGCTTTGTACTTATAGTAAAATGGTGTGTTAGGCACATCTGGTTGTCTGTGTAAGATCCATAATTTCTTTCTATTTTACTGGGACTGCTGATTTTATTCATGGTTACTCATTGCCCTACCCCCACCCTGCAAAAAAAGCTTGGTAATCTTTGACTCCCTTGCAGCTAGGGTGGGCTGTGTGAATGAAACCTACTTCTGCTAAGAGTATCTGGAAAAATTTTTGTCTTCATCGTACAGATGCTACTCTTCCTCCTGTGCACTCATTCCGCTTTTACTTTCCTAAGACAGTTTGTGGTGATGACAGGTGTTCCTGTAATCTTTTGGGAATCAGAGACAAAAACAGAGATCCTGGCCCCAGTGTCTCCAGCCCATTGAACCCAAACTCCAACTGCCTGCCTCTGGCTGTGCACAACACACATACACACAGCTAAACAACAACAAAATGAATCTGTTGACGCCATAATGTAGTCTGTCACAGTGAAATCCAAACCCCTGTCCACAAATGGAGAAAAAGGATATTACCTGCAGATAATTAAATAATCACTTTTATTTCTTACTCAATAAAAGTTAGTCATTTTTAAGTTTTTAGGAGGAGAACAAGTTCAGAACAATTCATTTTGCTCATCCTCTGGCACAGTACTTTCAACCTTTAACCAAAAGGCCAAGCATCAGAGCACAAATGGCACTATTTTATAATTTATTTACAGCTTTGTTTATAGATTCTGAATTCTTTCAGGGCAGGAAATGTGTCTTCTGTGTCCTTTTGCCTTTAGAGACTGAAACGCCTCATGGGACCTATTAGCTCAGTAAGTTACTTTATATGTGAATTAAAATAGAAAAAGCAGCAGCTCTTTAATCCATGGTAGAAGCTGTTCCACAGGATAAAAACCAGTGCTTGGATACCTGGCAGGAAAGGCAAGCAGAAGGAGCCAAGACATAGAGCCAGCACCTTGTCTTGCCCCCTTGAATAGAGAGAATAACATGTGGCTCTCCAAAGACAAAACTATCCTCTAGCATGCTGAAGAAAAATGCTTTATAGAGAAAAGAAGCCCTGATAGCTGCGTTAGCAAATGCTCCTCAATTTTTAGCATTTTTCTGCCTTTAATTATACTTTACTGAAGAGGGAAAAATGAAACATCATACTTACTGCACTGCTTCATTTGAAATGAATAGTGAGTTATAAAATAGATAGAGCAAAAAGTCAAACAGTGCCATTCACCCTGAATGTTGTCTCTCTTGTACTGATTACTCACTCATCAATTGCCTTGGGTCTGGGAGTGTGGTGTTGTTTGGCCCATAGGGTCTAAAACCAACAGGAACCAGCAGCAGCTCAAATTGGATTTTTTCTCATGCTTCTACATAAAGGTTAGACAAGTCATTTGGGCATGAAACTCCCAAAACCTGAGTCACTGACAAATGAAATTGCCTAAGAGTGAGGTCATACTTCTGCCCTTCTGCCTGAAGGCCTGTGAGGACGTTTTTGGGATGGTGTCATTAAGATGGACAGAAGGGACATGGCCAATGTGACCAGATAATCTTGACATTGGAAATTTTGTATTTTGTGATTTTTATATATTGGAAATACACAGACCTGTAATCCTAAGAAATGTGGAGACTAGAGTATTTCAAAAGCTGTGTGTAGAAGTCCAGTTTTCCTGCAAGCTGAGGGGACAGATTTACAGCAAGGGGTTTGAAAAGAAGATTGTATTTGCAATCATTCTTCTTTACAGGCATGCCTAGACCACCTTAAATAATACATTTGTATTATGCTTATGAAATATGCAAATGGAGTCCAACTTTCAAAGAAATGCCTTGAAGAATTTTTAAAACTTTAATGGTTACCTAATCCTAGGATTTGCAGACTTCTTATTTGTGAGGTTTTTGTTTTATTTTGTGACAGCTGCCATCAATTCAATTAAACTACAGAAAATCAAATTTTGGTGGTGGTTGCTATTTATTTCTGTGCTGAAAGAAGAAAATGATCAAAAAGTTGGCAAGATGAGAAACATTGAGCACATTTGCAGTACGGAAATCAGACAATGCACCTGGAAATAAGAATGCAATTCAGCCAGCCAACAGGTGCAGCCTCACGTGTCACCCCTGCCCTTAACTCTCATTCTCAACATCCTCTTCTGGCTAGGTACCATTAAAATCTCCAAATTTAAGTGCTAAAATAATGCTCTGATAGCAGAAATGAAGACTCAGAGTCTGCAGATGTGGGAAATACTGCAAGAGGTGGTCATTTCAGATGTATTCCATGGTCTTAGGGCGGCCTCTGGCAGCTGCCCAGAGATAAGTAAGTAGCACAACCAATATTGGTTTCTTGTAAATGAAGCTATGAATGTCCTACGATATATGTATTCCCACGGTGGTAATAAAGAGCAGTTATGTGCACACAGAAATATATGAACAGAACCCCCGAAACCCCTTTATTTGTTAGACATGGTCTCTCGCCCTCTGTTGAGGACTTGCTCTGTGCTGGGCACCTAGAGAAGCCCAACACATATAATGTTCACAACAGTCCAGAGTGTAGGTGTTTATAAGCAGAGAAAGGAAAGCACAGAGAGGTTATAAGGGCCTGGCCTGAGATCATCAGGTGATGTATGGCAAAGCTGGAATCTGAATCCAGGCCATCCGTTCTTGAATTTAGGCCAGCCTGCTGCCATCTCAGGTGCCTCTGCTGCTAAAAGGCAGGTGGAAATTCTACTACAACTTGGGTTCTGTCCTACTGTGCATAATGGAAACATGCTGGTTAAAAATGAAATCTTAGGGATCCTTTGGTAAAAGAATTATTCGTGAATGGTAAAGTAGGAAATCAGATTTTTCTGAAAACTTTAGGTACATGCCAAGTTCAAAAGGTGTCAGTGATGAGGGTCATTATGTAGTAATGCTTGTGGCTTATTTTTGATGACTGGGCTTTCTCTTCTTTTACACTCCTTCTTGCAGGTCATACAGTTCCCATATGGGGGGAGACCTCTTCTCTGGCTAGAGCCTTGGTGATTGGAAGGAGAATCTCCTGGAAACCAGGACACACCTGGCTCACCTGTTAAACTAGCCCTGGAGAGTCAGATTCAGGAGAATGACATGGAAAATTCAGGGCATAAGATACTTTCTGGCCCCTACAGTTTTGCACAAGAGATGTGAAGAACTAAGTGGAGGAAGGACGATTACAATGGCAGTAGAGATGAAGTGGCTGAATGTCTTTGTAATTGTGTCACTTCTCCAAGCTTCTGGGTTGGTGTAGTGCTATATCTTATTACACCATTTATTCATCTTGTACGTTGTTGAACAAATATTTATAGAGGGCCAACTATATCCAAGATTGTCAAGGCCATGAGGATGTGAAAAGCAAAGCTGCCACTCTCATGAAACTTACCTTGTAGGAGATGAGAAGATACACAATAATGAAATAAACACATATAGAGTCGTTAGGTAGTGACAAGTTCTGTGAAGCAAACTGAACCTGGTTACAGCAATAAAAAGCTATAAGGAGCATTGATTTTTCTTTTCTCTTCTCTTCTTTTCTTTTCTTTCTTTCTTTGTGTGTGTTTGTTTGCTGGGTTTTGAACTCAGTGTCTTGTACTTGCTAGGCATATGCTTTACCACACGAGACATGCTCCCAACCTTTTTTACTTTATTTTTTTGGATTAGTCTCATAATTTTGGCCTGAGGTCAGCCTTGGACTGCAGTCTTCCTACCTTTGCCCCCTGCATAGCTGGGATTACAGAGTTAAGCTACCATACCCATCTTATTTGATGAGATGAGATCTTGCTAAATTTTTGCCCAGACTGGTCTCAAACTGTAATTCTTCCCATCTCTTCCTGGCACTAATTTTCTTAAGAAAGTCAAATAAGATCCTCTGACAAGGGTCTTTTGACAGAGACCAAAAAGAAGTGAGCAAGTGAGCCAGATAGCTAGGAGAAGTCATCCCAGAGGAAGGGCACAGCAGAGCAAAATCCCTCAAGCAGGCATGTTCTGTGTCCTGGGAACAGTAGAAGGGCTCAGTGGCTGCTGAGGGTAGGGGGACAGAAAGTAAGAAGAATAGACAGGTGGTGGTAGTGAGCAAATCACTTAGGATAATTGGAGGACTTTTACCTTATCCTCTGAATGAGATGAGAAGCCATTGGAGAGTTTTAAGCAAAGAAATTACTCTAACTGCCTTGCCAAAAAGAAACAAGAGTGAGGACTGGGAGTTTGGCTCAACTGGTAGCAAGAGTGAGGTCCTGAATGAGAAATGCTGAGTTCAACCCTCCCCCACCCAAAAAAACGTCAGTTAGGGGGCTAGTACAATATGCAACACTCTAAATGAGAAATGGATCAAAATGGCCTCAGTGAACAGAGTTGGATGTTGGGTAGACAAGAAAGACGACAGTGAAGGGTGATGTCAAGATGACTGTGGCCTAAGTGACTGGAAGAGTAGAATTGCCATTTGCTGATGGGGGAGGTGCTGTGGATGTTACACTCTAGGTGTCATCAGATGGGAAGTAAACATGCATATCAACTCCCACACTTGCAGCAAGCCCTTTCTCTAAGCCAGGGTTTTGTGCAAAAGCTTTGCTATGCAATAGGATGTCTGAGTTTGATTAACATCTGTCTTCTGCATTGGAGTTCAGTTTTCTGAAAGCAGTGACTCTGTTTTCCTCTCCTGTATTCAAAGCACCAAGCACAGGGCCTGACTTGGAGGAGGCACTCAGTCACTACCAGTATGTGAATGAAAGGGCACAGGTCTGAGTCCTCCCAACCACTCCATGTGGACCTTGGCCAACTGCTTTTATAGCTGGTTGGGACCAGGTCTGAGTTCCAACTGTTGTCAAGACTCTGGAATCAGTTCAATCCTTCCTCCTTCACTTTTGTTCAGGGAAGAACTTCACTTCAATTTAAGGTTCTTAAATGCTGATATTATTTTAACACTTAGAACACAAAGAAAACACAGTTTTCAAACTAAAACTATTATAGATTAGTTTCTTTGACTATAGGCCATTATGGCCACCTAACTTAAGTTTTCCAATTTTCAATAAAATGAGAATTTATTCTGGGGTTCCTTTATGGTTTCATCCAATGCTCCACCACAGCCTACCTATGTAATTTGTACCCCCAACATTATGCCCCAAGACTCTCATCCTCACCTTGGCTTTGTCTTCAGCAGAACAGTATGTGGTCTACACTTTAGCACCAAGACTCTGCTACCCAAACTCAGGGCACAAGCTGATCTTACTTAAACTTTAACCAAGAGGCATTTATCTGCACTTACTTTCCCTTTCAGGAGTCCTTCAATAAAATGGGTTAACCATTGATGCCATTATTTTCTACTAATATTTTCTTAGGATAGAATGATCTCCATATGACTTGCTGCACCTGTAAGGAGTAGTCCAATAGGGCATCTCCATCAGAAGTTTGGAGTGCTATCCTGTTGGACAATGAGTGAGCAACAAGGTTTGACATTACCATTGCCCCGATAGTAACTAACCCTACATAAAATCCAGTACCAGGCAGCAAACAGTGTGAGTACTGGTGTTTTAAGGCCTCCATCCTGTTCTACAGACAAGAGATATATGGCAAAGTCATCAGCTATGGCGGACACATGGCCAAGCACTGCCTAATGTTTATCTGAGAAAAAAGTGGTTCCATGGTCAAATAATTTGCTGACATTCTGCTTATTGTGGATAAGCATTCACCCTGTCTTGGATATTTACAAGGGGCATTAGCAGGTTAGATGCTGGAAGAAGTCTTAGATTTTAGAAAATTATTTGATATAGCATTTTTACAAACTTCACTTTATTACTAAACATCATTAGAAACATGAAATTCTATCAAACATGATTCATAAGACCCTGAGAAAATTTGCTGTAGCTAGAAGCCAGTAGTATAAAGCTGGTACACGTGCCAATAGCCCCAGCTACTCAGGAGGGCTGAGGTGGGAGGAGCACATGAACCCACAAGTTCGAGACCAGCCTGGGCAACATAGTAAGACCATATCTCAAAAAAAAAAAAAAAAAAAAGATGAAAGGAAGGAGGAGCTGCCTAGTTTAGTGAGAAATGTAGTGTTGAGTTCAGAGACCTGGATTCAAATCCTCAATAACCTACTTCATGGCTTTGTGGCCTTAAGCAAGTTACTTGACTTGTCTGTGCTTCTGGAAATTTTGGTTTTAATTTGGTTGTAACTCTAAGCTCTAGATTTCTAATTATTATAAAACTATCTGACCTGTAATAAATAGTAATACTATAAATGTATAATCTAAGCTCATCTTTGCACTTTTATCCTCCAGAACTGTGTGCTTCATCCTCATCAGCACCCCTGGTTTAAAGCAGTTAGGAGCAGTGTCTTAAAAACAAGGAATTTGGATTAGGACACTCTTAGGTTCAAATTTTCGCTTTGCCATTAATTAGCTGTGTGGTGCTGGGCAAGTTACTTGACCTCTCTGAGCTGCAGTTTCTTTATTCATAAAATAGAGAAGCTGGGAGGACTCAAATACTTCAGCACAGAGTGCCCAATCAAGAACCTACCTAAATGCCAGGTAAATGGCACTGAAAAATGCTGTTACAGGTTTCTGTTTTTTCACTTCCTTTCTTCACACTTTTTATCTCTTACTAATGGGGTCTGTCATTGTCTCCTGACAATGGAGTCTACCAAATTCTTTCCCCATTCCCATCCCAAAACAGTAGCTTCCTCCCTGGGGCAACTGGTGCCCATAATTTACATCCTGAGCTCTGGCCCAGCTGTGGGGGAGGGAGAACAGACACCAATTTCTCTTCCCAGGCCTCCTATGCATTAGTTTTCCCTGCATGTCTGATTTTTGACTTCTAAGTGCCCCCTGGCTGTGATTACTCTGGCAAAGCAAAGTGGACAGATGGAACAATTATGTGGAAAGCTCAGCCAATGGAAAACAAAACAAAAAGGAAAACTGTCCACCCAGCCCTGCAGTTGAGGGGAAAGGGCTTATTGGTTTAGATTATTCTTATTGCCTGCTGGCATGGATTGTGTTTTCCGGGTGATTGCTCAGCACTTCCCATTTAGCTTGTTCATGTAGAGATGATGATGTCTTTTTATCTATGGCATTACAGGTAGTCCTCTCTTGAAGGAATGGATGTGTTTGGGTGACCCTTGTCTAAAAGCAAATTTTTGTTAAGTGAAAACCTGAAGTTTGTCATGAAATTCAATCAACTCATTGGCTTTCAAAATAAATACAAGACTGGTTGGAGAGGTGGGGAAAATGGATCTCTGGATGAGATGAGAAATCATACATTAGGATTAAGGATACTTTTAAGTCTAGATTTAAGAAATTTCTGTGAAAACTCTAAATGATGTTTCATAGGCTATGGAGTCAAACAGCTTGGATTCAGTTCCTGGATCTGCCACGTTTTAGCTGTGTGACCTAATACCAATTATTTAGCTCCGACTTTCCTGGTCTCCTCACTGAAGATAACAGGAGTGCTTACAAACGGAGTGGTGATTAAATGAGATAGCAATGTGTATATGAGACTTAGCATGGTGCCTGCCACACAGTGAATAACAAATAAATGGATTAATGAATTATTAATAAATAGCATTATGTCTCAAGTCACAAAAGTTAAAGATGGAAAAGCCAGGTACTACAGATGAAGCAGCTTAGGGTCTCATGGTCTGTGAGATTTGAGCTCTTATTCATCTGTTTTGATTTATAGAGCACTGCAGTGTCAAATTCTCTGACGCACATTTCTTGTCATCGTGAAGTGTAATGTTGGAGTTTGCTCATTTTTCACAACTGCAGAAAGAACCTGGCTCAACTGGGCTTGCCCACGAGTGTTGGTTTGCTCTGGAACCTATAGACCCTAACTAGACCTTCCAGGCTGAACTGGCTCTTGGGCCAAGAGAGCAGGACACCTGCCCTGGCCTTCCCAGGGTGTCATTCTGCCTGAGTTTAGGAGGATTTGCTAGAGCCTGAGGCTGTGCAAGGTGCTTTCCAGACTTTCTGCTGTTCTAGAACAGAGATCAAAAGCAAAGTGGATGGCTATGAGCCTAAAGTTTTATCATCTGTGTAACAGGGTCAGTCAAAGAGGTCAGAGTTTTTCTGAAAGATAATAACGTACATTCCTAATAACTACCACATAGCGAGTACTTCTTTTCACATATCAGGCACCTATGTAAATGTTTTGCAAGAATTACCTGATTTAATTCTTATAACATACTTTCTGAGCAGGAAATTATTATTAAGCCTATTTTTTTTCTGGCATAGAGGGGTTAAGTGATTTGACCAAATCACACAAATAGTAGCTGGGTTAGTATCTGGGGCTTCTATTTCTGAATCAAAACGCTTGATTAACTACTCTGCTTTCTTTAACAAGAGTAAGTTTAGTCTTGGAACAGAAGAAACACCTGTCCCAAGGTGTCTTTCTGGAACCACTTTGTCTTGGTGTAGAGCCACAGGACCAACCATGACAGTCTGTAATACAATCCTGGCCCTTATCCCAGTTCTGTCCTAAACAACAGTAGTGAAGGTAATTGATCCTAATTCAACGTAGGTCCTTATAGCCACTGTAGTTTCATGAACACCTAATATATGCCAAGTATTATGCTTAGCACAGATGAACACAACTAACCTCACAGAACTGAGTTTTGGTGCCTGACATGGCTGCATGTGCACGGAACTCTGTCCTTAGTAAGACATTTAGTCTCTCTGTTTCTGCCTCTCCCTCTCCTCTCTCTTCTCCAATTTCTAATTTTCCTCACTTACAGGACAAAATTTGCTGTGAGAATTAAATGAGATAATACACAATAGAAACTTAGTGCTTAGAAGGTGGAAGGCTCCAACATCACTATTTTCTTTTTGAGAAGGTAGACAATTGAGGCCTCTTAAGTGGCAACTTCTGTGTAAAATCTGATTTGGTTTCACTACAAAGCTGGACAGCTCTTTTCACTTGATCCATGACTTGCACACCTGGCAGCATGTCAGAAGCAACTAGGCATCTTTTTAAAAAATCTGAAAAGTCTTTGGATCTCAGGAGAGTCTGATTCTGCAGGGTTGGACCTGCAGGCTGCAGTGTTGAGTGGGCATGTTGGCATTAGTTGCTCCTACCACCACCTCAGTCTCTGGGCCCTCTTCCTGTCCCTCATCCATTATCAGCAGCAGCAGAGAACCCTCTGTCTTAGCTCAGGCTGCAATAACAAAATACCATAGAGTAGCCGAAACGGTGCTGGAAGCTGGAAGTTCATGATCAAAGTGCCAACATGGTCAGTTTCCGGTGAGAACTCTCTTCCTGGTTTCTGGTGAGTCACCATTTTGCTGTGTTTTCACTTGATGAAGGGGTGGATTAGTGAGCAAACGCTCTACTATCTCTTCCTACATGGGGACTAATCCCATCATGGGGACCTAATCATCTCCCAAAGTCTCATCTCTAAATACATGACACTGGGGGTAGGACTTCAACAGATCAATTTTAGAGGCATGCAAGTCAGGCCACAGCACTCTCCTAATTAGCATAAGATGTTCTCCTTTCTTATTCCATTTCATTAGCAATCATCTTTAAAAAATTAAAAGATATTGGCTGAGCACTTCTTTGCTTAGCAATGTACCCAAAGGACTATTTACTTATTTATTTACCATTTATACTTGGTCTGCTTTCAAAAAAATGTAGATGCTTCTGAGAGTTTAAACCCTCCCAGGAAGCACTAACGAGGATGTACCCTATAGCCAACAAAGTTTTCCTGGTGTTGGTTTTCTTTGCCCCACTGTGATCATTATTCTCACTAATGGGGACATCTGCGCTTGTAGCTGGCTTTCATTATTCCATGACTCTGTCTTCTTCTGCCCACAGGTTCTTGTGGCTTCAACAGTGACTGAGCCATCTGCTGATTCTTGCCTTCAGGTGCCTCAGTGGAAGGAAAGGCAGCGTCTTTGAGGTGACAATCTGAACAATGTTCCATGGCCCTGGAATCAAGGCAACGATGACAGTAAGAACCTTCACCAAGTACTATCTGTGTGCCTGGATCAATTTCACTTGATCCTCAAAGTACCTTAGGAGATGGGGCTATCATCTTTCCTTCTCTGTGGAAGTGGAAACTGAGGCACTGATACATTGTTTAAGGACCCACACAGACCGTCAATCTGGAGGACACAGAGTCACGCTGTCTCCACTCAGGTGATTTGCCTCTCCTAAAATGTCTATTATTGTATTCCTGATACAATACAATCACTTATGGAGGAGGTACAAATATATAGGGGAAGAATGGGGTCTCAGTCAACATAAAAACACAAGCACCAGCAGTCTAGAGAGAAAACAAAATGAAACAGATTCCTAGACCCAAGTCTCATTACCGACATTTAGTACAAAAACTGATCTTAACAGACAACACTAGCATAACAATAGTTACAAATTTAATTTAATATACTCTGATTTTACTTGTCACAATCTAGAACTAGACTCAGAACTTAAAAAGCACTGTTAAATTGCAAAAGCTAAATAAGCAGGTCTAAAATAATGTTGAACAGATATAATTGGCAAGAGATGATTTCAAAACACCATTTTTCTGTCCAGTGTGGACATACCAAAAACATATAAACTGTACTCCAGAAAGCATGCAAGTTTAAAGAAAAAAGTGATGCACCATTTCTCTGGTGTTTATGCCCAAACTTTGCCATTAACAGTTCTCATGGAGTGTTAAGAATATGTATTAAGACTAAGGAATTAAGGCTGAAACTCTGTTCTCCAGGAGAGATGGACATGCTTCTTTCTCACTAGCATGTCTGCATTGATAGGCCTTCCCCAGGGGTTCAGGATCTGGGAGCTGGTCCTGATGCACCATTTGAAAGTCATAGTAGGTGATTTTAAATTTAGGCATAAAACATTTTATGCACTTTTATAGATATCAACATGCATACTGGACATTAACTTTTTGAATCAGAAGTGGGACAGAATATTACAGTGATTAAAGACAGAAGTTCTGAGATTAGATAGGTATGATAAATCTGGGCTCTGTGACCTTGACCCCAGCATACCATCTCTCTAAGTCTTGGCCCTCATATATAGCATGAAGACATTGGTTGTGCTCACTTTCTAGGGCTCTTATGAAGGTTATATAAGAAAATGCTGATATGTCACTTAGCAAGGCCACTGTATAGCAAGAACTAAATAATAAGAACAGCACTACAATTACCACCCTCTATACTATAACACCAAAATACTAGCATTATTATGTCTATTCCTACTGTCACCATTACCTCTCTTCCTCCAGAGACCACCATTACCCCTGCTATCACCAAAATACCATTACCACCACTGTGGCATTTTTATACATTAAAAAATGCCTTTTCTATCCTTATTTTCCCCTGTCTCCTTTTTACTCCTTCCATTAATAACAGGGAATAAAATTGTTTTTCCTGCCAAATGAGTTGCTTGAGATTGGAACATTAATTTATCTGAACATATGTGTGTCAGTGTTGCCCTGAATAAAAGGTCTCAATATGCTCTGCTGACATTTTTCATGAAAAAATGAAGTGTGGGTTTTGCATAAATTTTCCCTTCAAAAGCCTTGGGTCCACATTGATGTATCTCTTCTCCTAAACAGCCAACACCATATTCTCTAATTCTTCCAGGATTGTGAGACTTACCTCCTCAATCATAAGCCACCTGCAGGCAGGCTATAGTAGCCTAAATACAGTGGTCAGTTTGAAAATATCATCATATGCAAATGGCATTGACTAAACCAAGACTCTGAGCCCTATAAGGATATTTAATTGCTCATGTAACACAAAGTCCCAGTTAGGTCAGGAACAGCTGAATCCAGGGACTCATGAGAGGCTGCCAGGGTCCAGTCTTTCTCCAACTCTCAGATCTGCTTCCTTCTCTATTGCTTCATAGTAGATCTGCCCCTTTTGTTAAGGAGCTGTGCTCATATCTTTACCCAAGGAGTTCAGAGGCAAGTAGACTGTCCGCGGCAGGCCACCTTGCATTGGGTAAGCTCAGAAATGTGCCCACCTTGGAGCTGTAGCCTTGCAATCAGCACCTGTGCCAAGTGAAGGGGAGCAAAGCTTTCCCCAAAGAAGTTTTGGAATTAGGAAAATGAGCTTTGGCTGGGGGAAAAAAACCTATGTAGAGATCTTGCTTGTCTTTTAAAATTATTTTAGCAAAAAAAAAAAAAAAAAAAAAAAGAGGAACTCAGTAATTTTGAGGTAGACAGATTTCTATGCATAAGACCTCTAACCGATGTCCTAATCTGTTTTTCCTTGAATGTCACTTCAAAGTTTAGAATCATTCAGTTTATAAAGGACTAGAGTCACTCTGTCCTCTTAGTTGTTGTCTTTTTCACCCCAGTCCACAGACAGAAAAAATTCCTCCTTCTCTCCCTTGAACTTTCTTCTTATGTGTAGTATTCAATATTCTTGTTGAAATGATAAAGCCCTTACTCAAAAAAAGTAGGGGGTTGGGCTGGCATTGTAGCTCAAGTGGAAGAGCACCTGCTTAGCAAACATTAGGCCCTGAGTTCAAACCCCAGTCCCCCCATGAGATTATCAGTTCATACAACTGAACAGCCCAGGACTAAGTTCTCTTTCAGAAATGGTTTGACCCATGGTTCTTACAATGTCAACAGAATGGGGTTTTGTTCTCTATTTCTTTGACCACGTTCTTAACACTCCATTCTCAGCCCCATCACTCATAAGGAAGCTACCATAGCTCCAGCTTTTGTCTCTTGCTCACTTCTAATGATGAGAAATAAACATTTTTCTCAAGATCCCCATAACATAGTATATTTATTAATTTCTGGGCCACAAAGCCAAATGTAATGCATGACACATGCTGAGAGAAGCATAATAAATGTTTGCTAGAGGGAAGAAGGAAGAAAATTGCTGATAGAGTGTATGAACCATTGATTTGATATTTCCATCATTTTTCATTGTCATAGCACATCAGCCAATACCATCTTCCTTCATTTGGAGATGGAATTTGGAATTTGGGAATATGAAGTTACTCTTCGGTTTGACTAGCTTTAGCCAGAGCTAAGGCTGTGTGAACTAAAACTTTTCCACAGCTTTCAAGTTTGCTTCTTTACTTGAAACGTTTCTTAGTAAAAACTCTGGGGAAAAGATAATTTATGTCTAAATGAAGCTAAATTCCTACCTCTTGGCCCCTGGAATTATGCATTGAGCCCTGCAGCCATATGATATAAGAAATACCTGTCTATTTTGGAAAGAATTTTGGATTGCCACTTACAGACTTGGTTGGAGAACTGATTTAGCAGTCTGTCTTGATGAGGTAATTTACCTTGCCTTCTACACTCCACTAAATTTTGGCCCAATGAGACTTTAATGGTAATAATGTTCTCTTTTCACAAGGGTTAATTACAGGATGAAAATAGAAACTAAACCAGTGTCAGGGCTGCATTTTATAAGCAAATGTCATTGATATGATATGGGGCTCAATGGCTCAAACTTTTCTCACCTTCCCTCAAGGAAGCTTGCTATTTGAACTCGAACATGAGACCTGAAATTACAGTTTCACAATTTGACTTTCTTCTGCCTCTGTCAAAGCCACTTAGCTTTCCTTGGCCTTGTATTGCCTTGCTCACCTCTTCCATTAGCTACAAATGAGATGCAAAGGAGATGTGGCCTTAATGTCCTTCAAAGACTGAATTCTCATGAGGTCAACTTTTTTTTTTTTTCTAAAAAAACTGCCTGAGTTCACTATAATTTTCTTTAAAATGCTCTGGAATGACTTCTGTCTATATCATGAAGTTGGAAGCCAAAAAAAGCTACATTGTTGAAGATTCAGCAAAGATATATTTCCAAGTACAGCATCACTAGTAATAAACTATAATACTATTTGCATGATTAAAAAAATCAACTACAGAAACTTAGTTAGGAAAACATTAAAACTTTACATGGTTTCATTTTAAGGCAACTATTAAATTGTTATTAGGTCACTTGATGTCTTGATGATATGGTCTGAAGTAAGGGGGTGACCAGTTTATGTGACACCAGAGAAGTAGGAATGATGCAGAAAAAGGCTGGAAAAGACATTATTGGCTGATAATTTATGCCTTAGTTTATTTAACCCTATTAGACATAGGGCATCACTCTGTGCTAAAATATTGTCTGCCATGATAGAGTTTTCAAAGATTCAAAGTTGTTAATCAATGTTGGAACAAAAGTCTAGACTAAACAACGATAATTAATTTTCCAAAGTTTATTTCTGACTTGATGTGAGGAATTTAGGAGAAGAATAATGGGTACCTCAAGACATCTACTGGAACACAAAAAATGGTAATAGATTTTGTTCAAAAATAGGAAATAAAATGAGCTTTATTCAGAGTATCAGGTTCTGAAAATTGCTATAAACAGATACGATCTACAGAAAATAGACTAATATTTGAATTACAGATGAACAATTTTGACATTTTTACAGATAACATATTTTTCTAATTTTCAAAATCATAAGTGCTCATTAATAAATTTCCTTAAAGTTTAAAGAAAATTTGGTTGATTGTGGTGGATTACTCTTACAATTTTAGCTACTCAGGAGGTAGAGAACAGGGGGATTGCAGTTTGAAACTAGCACATGCAAAAAGGCAGGAAAATTCCATCTCAACAAATGTGCTGGGCCTGGTGGTACACGCCTGGCATCCCAGCTATGTGGGAAGCATAAATGAGAGGATTGCAGTCTAGGTTAGCACAGACCAAAATACAAGATCCTATTCCAAACTAACTAAAGCATGGGTGCAGCAGCTTAAGTGGTAGAGTACAGGCCTATCAAGTTCAGAGTCTTGACTTCATTCCCCAGTAACATAAAAAAAATGAAAAAGTATAAGAAAAGTATAAAATTATAGTCCCATTACTCAGAAATAATTATTTCAAACATTTCAATGTATTTCCTTTCATTTTTACTAGAATTTCTTTCTTGTTTTTTTTTTTAATATAATGAGTCTATTTGGGAAAAGTTTGGAAATATAAAAAGATTTTAAGATTACCCATAATTCTATCAGGAAACAGTAACCACTGTTAGTAGTCAGAATACATTTGCTTTCAGTATTTTGCTATATAGTTTTGCATAGTTTTATATACAATACTGACATTTACTCCCTTTCCACTTAAAATTACAACAATCCAAGGTAGACCTACAAAGTTCACTCTTGGGCATTAACTCCAGAAAGTTAAAACTTATATTTATACAAAAACCTGTACATTAATGTTCATAGCAGCCTTTTGGAAATAGTCAAAAACTGTAAACAATCCAAATGTCTCTCAATAACTGAAAGGTCAAACAATAGCATATTCGTACTGTGGCACAGGAAGAATTAATTATATGTACAGGCAAACTAGGATGAGTCTCAAGATTGTGTTCAGTGAAAAAGCCAATCTTCAAAGGCTACTTTTTGTATGTGTTTTTGTAACTCCATGAAATGATGAAGCTGTAGAGATGGAGAGCACATCAATGAAGGTGGGGCGGGGGAGCACAGTCAGGGGAGGTGGGGCGGGCTGCCAGGGTCTACAAATGGGAGGTCGGAGGATCTGTGATGGAACTGTCTGCACCTTAACTGTGGTGGTGGTTACAGAACATGAATGTTCAGATTGTAAATTTCACGGAAATAAACATGAACATAGGCAATGAGTTCATGTAAAACTGGTGAAAGCCCAATAGGATCAGTGAATTGTGTCAATGTCAGTTTCTTGGTTGTGATATCAAACTGTTGTCATTGGGAGAAGCAGGTGAACGATGAAGAGTATACAGCAACTACATTATTCCTTGTAATTGCGTATGAACCTACCGCTAAAATGAAAAGATAAGACGAACCAATACACAAAACAACTCAAAATATAGCAGAAGCATTTTTATCATGTAAACATAATTTTAGATGGAAACTCTGTAAACGTCACTTCATAGCCAACATGATGACTTACTATAGACACGTTGCTTACCTTACCATTTCTCTAATGTTGGATACTTAACATATGCAACAGTCACATGTGACAAATAGCAGTACAAAGATCTGTGCACATGCAACTTTACCTCATTTCAGAGTACTTCCTTAGAAAAATATTTCATAAAGTGAAAGATTAACAATTGCAATGAAAAAAATAAGTTCTATGGCTAATCATATTGGGAAAGAGCTTTGTTCATTCTGGGAATTCTGTCTTTAATAGGCAAATGTGCATTGTGAATCATCCGTAGGTGGTAATATGTTAATATTTCTAAAACTTACTTGCTTTGGAAGACCCCATGACAGACTAAAGATGACCATCAATCCTTCCACTCTACTCCCTCCACTCCCCTAACCTGAGTGGGCTGTAAGGCTGCTTGGAACAGTAGAAAGTGTACTAGTTTGTGAGGTCAAACGTCAAGAAACTTATAGATTTCATTTCCTGTCTCTTGAAATAGTCCCTTTGGGGAAACCTAGGAGCCATGTACGATGTCAGCATATCCTGTGACTTCCGTGTTAATCCAAGCTAGCTTTGTGGAGAGGATGCGTGAAAAGCCATCCCCAACTGCCCTGTAAACAGAACCCAGGCATTAGGTGTAAGGAGGGTGCCATTGCTGGGCGCCAGTGGCTCACGCCTGTAATCCTAGCTACTCAGGAGGTAGAGATCAAGAGGATCGTGATTTGAAGCCAGCCGGAACAAATAGTTCACAAGACCCTATCTCAAAACACCCTTCACAAAAATAGAGCTAATGGAATGGCTCGAGGTGAATGCCCTGAGTTCAAGCCCCATTAACTGCCCCCCCAAAACAAAACAAAAGAAGTGCCATCGTGAATATTTTAGTGGTAACAGAAGAAAGTGAAGTGAAACCAAGCAATCGAGTGCACAATAAGTACTAGGACTCCAGACATGATACCAGTGGGGCATTCCTAGACACATTCAACCATTTAAAATAATCCAGCTGACATGTAAATCATGGTGGGGCACAGCTGAAGTGTTCCACCACTCTGTGTCCAAATTCCCAGAGCATAAAATCACGAGCACAATAAAATGATTGTTTGTACCACTAAAGTGAAGGTTGTTTGTTACACAGCTTGTAGATAACTACTGTCCCTCTTTTTCATAGACAATCCAGCATAGTTTTTCAGATCATTTGACTTTAAAACCTGGGTTTCAAAATAGTCTGTGGTTTACAGTGTGATTTTAGAAAATGACACTCTGCAAAACTGAATCTCTAACTTGGTTACATGGAATTAGTGACACTACTCTCCTTACAGAGTTTGTGATAGTGAAATGAGATACACTCATAAAGTGTTCAGTAGCATGCCTGCTGTGCAGTGAGAGCTAAGCAATCATTTCATTCACCCTGTCACTGGTCATGTAGGGCCATGTTGTATGAAAGAGGGATTACTATATTAAAAGACGTGTATGTTTTACTTTTTGTTATATTTTTATATATAATATATGTTGCTTTCCAGAAAGTATGTAGCAGTTTATACTCATTTATATAGGGTAAAAGATTGAAAAAACTTTTTATTCTAGAGTCATGCTTGACAATCTTTTACCATAATGGGCCAGACAGCAAATATTTTAGGCTTTGTGGGCCAGTTTTAATTGCAGCTGTCCACCTCTACTGTTGTAGTATGAAAGCAGCAATGGGCAACTTGTTTTAAAAATGAGCATGGCTATTTCTAATGAAATGGTATTTATAAAATCTGAGACAGTTGAATTTGGACTGCAAGACTTAGGCAATCTTTGTTCTAGAGGTTGGATCAAGAGGGTTTTCACCCTGGAGGTGTGCTAATAGGAATGTTGAGAACATGAAAAACTATCTGGAATTTACTACACTACATGGCTTTGTGGGCCCTTCTGCTTCAAGACAAACCAGCTAGCTCATTAGGCATACATATGAGCAGTGTAACTTCATTCTTACCATGTTACTTCCTGCAAGATTAGCTACATCAGCTGCTTCTCCAAACTTTAATTGGTAATGATCTATGGGCAAGACATATGTACTTTAGTACTTGGTTAACTTGCAATTAGGAAAGTCAGCTTTTTCTTGAAGCAAAAGTGATTTGGATTCTTTTTTAAGCACAAAGTGGATATTCAAAGTTAACTAAAGCAATAGGCATAATCACTAAATATAGACAGTGGGCTTTCACAGCAAAAGGCCTGGGTGAGCAAAGAAAACGCCTGAATTCTACTTCCGCTTCTAGCTTCTAACTACCTACGGGACTCATAGGGACATCACCCTCAGTGTGCTATTGATTTATAAAATGGGACTAATAATCCCTTCCATGGCTGCCTCATAACATTTAGAAAAACTTAAAATATCAAGTAAGCTTAATAAAGTTCACATGGGTATAACTAACCACGTGTTATCGCTTCAGTTAGAATACAAGCTTTTTGGGGATGGGAGTAATGCCTTAGGAAATTTTAAATCTCTATTTCTTGATGCAATACTTTAGCAAACTGACCACTCAATAATGTTTACGAAATGAATACCTAAGTGGGCGAATGAATGAAAAGTTTGTGAACTCAACAAATACAAGCAAAACTAAGAAAAACAGATAACACTCAGGGGAGGGTCGCTAATAGCAGAAGGAAGGTAAAAGAAGGAAGTTAAGAAGGTGAATATGGGTGATGTACTTTCTATACAAGAGTGAATGTAGAATTTTTAAACCTGTTGAAATCACCATAAGAAGGGGACTAAAGGAGAAAGAAGAAAAATAGAGGGCATGAAACAGTTCAAGTTATAATACATATATACATGAAAATATCACAATGAAACACCCTGTATAGCTATCTTAAACAAACAAAAATATCTTTTTTTGAAAAACAGAGAATAGGAAGGCTGAACAGATCCTGTCTGGGGGTTGGTATCAGTGGGAGGGGGAGGATATAAGGAAAGGGTACAGGAGGGTGAATATGGTGAAAATATTATATACTCATATATGAAAATGGAAAAATGAGACCTGTTGAAACTATTCCAGGAATAGGGATTGGGAGGATAAAGGAGAATGAGAGAGGGGTTGAATTCAACTATGATATATTATAAGAACTCTTATAAATATCACAATGTACTTCCCAGCACAACAATAATAAAAAAGAACAAATTATACTGTAGTTTATTACTATGAAGCTGATCAATACATTTGAAGTGTTTGAAAGGGAGTTAGCAGTATTTATTTCCGTTTGTATAGAAAGTACCCAAGTAATTTCACTGGGCCATTTTCTCTGAATTTCTGAAATGTGGAAACACTTCAATTGTCTTATGACTCACTGAAGCATCAGTGAATTGTCAGTCAACTTTTGTTCAGCGAATACATACTAGACATAAATGTTGGCTCTACTTCTGAACTAAAAGTGACTGGCTTTTCCCAATGTCATATACACAATTGTCATTTGCAGCCCTTGAAACAACACTGACAGAAAAACTATGACTGTGCTTTATTTTAGTGCTTGAGTTAAGAGTAACATTCCTTTGAGACATCTAAGATGAAATTAGATGGATGAATCAAATAAGCATCTGTAGTTAACACAATACTTTGATGCAATATTACTTAGAGGAATAGACTTGTTTAGTCTTTTAAATAGTGATACATTTCTTCTCTTTCATTGGTCAGGTTGGCCTCCTTTAAGTGGAACTCAGAGCCTTAGAAAGCTTTTTAACTCTATTTGTTCACAAATCCATGGTACTGAAGTATTGCTGCAATATTTTATATCTAATATGATGAACTGATGAATAGCTTGCAAATAAGAATGACTCTCAAAAGATCTTCTACAAGGAAAAATCTCTGGGGTGTGATGGTTGAATAATGGATGTATTTAATGGATTGGGTCCTAATTTTCATGCAAATACTGTGGATTTTACTGTCATCAAGTGAGGTGACTGCATTAGCCCAGTATTAGGACTGCCCATGGCTGTACCAACATTACTGGGAGAAGAGTAAATAGCCAGGACCTGGGACTGAGGATTGGTAAGATTACTGTTAACCAGAGTGATTGTTTCTCCTCTGAAAATTCAGGAGAGGAACATTATTCTTTTCTCAAATCCTTCCCCACAGTAGGATGCTGGCTACCTAAAGGAAAGAGTATTTATATAGAACCTCGCTTTCCTGACCAATATAATTTGCATACTTCTGTTCTAGGTATTTCAATTCTTTTCCACATCTGAAAGAAGCAAGTTGTAATAGACTTGGTGAGCACATAGACATCAATATCTCCAGAACAGAAAATTAAGGGATCTTGAAATCTTCCATTCTCATTTTTTGGATTTACATAATTCTGTTTTAGGTTACGTTTTATTATTTTTTAGACCCAGAAACATGTGGCTTTTACAGAGTCTATAATGTAGAGTATATGTTATTATCCCTCACTGGGAGAACAAACAAAGGAAGTGAAAGGAGCTATGGTAATTATTCCTTTACAACCTGTAATTTTCTAATTTAAGTCAAAATTTACTGAATGGCTTGAAGGAATGAAACATGAGACTCATTGTGAGTTTATAGTAGATTCTTTGATATCCCATGTAGTTACATCTTCTTATCCCTTCATAACCTACAAGTTAATATTCCCCAATCCTATATTGTGAATCCTGAGGCACTCAAGTTCACACAACGTAGTAGTGACAGAGACAGGTAATGTGGTATCTTTACACCAACTAATGGAAATCTTGAGCTTTGTCTCCCAGTATTATAATAATTTTCAAACACAGTAAGTCTGATCAGAGTCCCCCAAAGAAATAGAATCAATAGAATATCTATCTGTTTATCTGTCTATCTATCTACCTACCTACCTATCTATCTATCTCACATATAGAGACATACGTAAATTTATTTGGGGAATTAACTAATACAGTTATAGAGGCTAAGAACTCCCACAATCTTCTGTCTGTAAGCTGAAGGTTGGGGAACCAGTGATGTGATTCCAGTTCAAGCTGAAAGCCCATGAATGAAGGACACTAAGGTCCAGGACAGGAGACTATGGATGTCCAGCAAGCTGAGAGCAAGTTCACTCTTCCTCTGCCTTTTTGTTCTACTCAGTCCCTCAGTCTGATTCCCTCACCATATCTTTTTTCTAGGTCTGAACATGTCAAATACAAAGTTGCTTGATAGGGATTGCATCCTGGTAAATCTGTCATAAGTTAAAAAGTATTTAACTTAGCAAACTTACCACCATCAAAAGTTAGCAACTCAGCTGTGTGGATGTCTGCTGTTTACACTCATGATCATGTGCTGTCTGGGAGCTGTGGCTTTACTGCTGCTGTCCAGCATTGAGAAAGAATACTGAAGCATATATCGCTAGCCTAGGAAAAGATCAAAATTTAAAACAGGGTTTCTACCGAAAGTCATTTCACACCATCATAATGTCAAAAAATTGTCAAAACTATTGTTCTGGAAACATATTGACAGACATACTCAGAAATAACATTTAACAGTTGTCTGGGTGTCCTTTAGCCCAGTCAAGTTGACACTTAGAATTAACCATGGCATCCACTATATTCATCCATATGCCATTAGCATTTTGCTATCTTTGTTTTAAGCCACCTCTGTTCTGTTATCCGTCCCCCTATGCATTCATCAAATTGTTTCATTTTTGACACATTTTAAAGTAAATTGAAAATACTAGAACACTTCTGCCTAAATAATTCACCATGCACATCATTCACTCACTACAGTTTAATGTTTGTTTACAGTTTCTCTTTTTCTGTTATTTATTTATTATTTAATTTGGGAAGGTTTGAAATAGGGTCTCACTAACTAGCCCAGGCTGGTGTTGAACTTAATCCTTCTGACTCAGCCTCTTGAGTGCTGGGGTTAAAGGCATGCCCAGCTTATTATTTTTAATGTAAAATTTACACACAATATTCGGTTATACATACATGGAAATGTCATAAGGAAACTGCCTATGTAGCTACCTTTATCACAAACAAGCAAAAATGTCATTGTTTTCTGTCTTCTTTTTTCTTCTATAAAACTGGCAAAAAGGAGGGCAGAAGAGGTCCTGCCCAGGGGGCAGGGGTCGGTACCAGTGGGAAGGGGGGAGGTGATAAGGAAAGGGGGTAGGAGAGCGAATATGGTGCACACGTGTACACATGTATATAAATGCAAAAATGATACCTGTTGAAACTATTCCAGGAATTGGGGGAGGGGGTAAAGGAGATCGGTGGAGGGGGTGAATTCAAGTATGATGTATTTGATACATTGTGAAAACATTTGTAAATGCCACAATGTACCCTCACCCAGCACAATAATAATAAAAAATAATATCTACAAATCTAAAGCTATGTATTTGCAAACTTTGACAAATCATACATCTGCATAATAGAAGCCCCTATAAAGATGTAAGACATTTCCTCATGCCCCCTCAGTCAAAATGTCTCTCATCTCCATTATTAGAGGCAAACACTCTTCCTTTTTTCCAGTTAAGCCTAGATGCCAGACCTCTGCTCAGTGTATGTTTTGACAGTATTTTCTGAGAGT
The DNA here is from genome assembly GCF_047511655.1 of Castor canadensis. Taxonomy (NCBI): domain Eukaryota; kingdom Metazoa; phylum Chordata; class Mammalia; order Rodentia; family Castoridae; genus Castor; species Castor canadensis. The sequence continues at coordinate 72,367,182 of NC_133391.1, read as the reverse complement.
TTGGTGGTTTTATTAGTTTCCTAAATGATGCCTTTGACAGGCTGAAGGTTTTAATGTTGAGGAACTTATTTATCCTTTTATTCTGGTCAGGAATTTCACATAAATCTAGTCACAGAGTACATAGTCCTTAATGTAAACTTCATTTTACTCTATATAACGATTCTGAGAATCATCTATCCTGTTTGATGTGTTAGCCATTTGTTTTTCTTTTGCGTGCTGACTTGTATTCTGTTGCATTAGTAAACCCAAATTCCTTTATTCTGCTACCCTTTGACCCCACAGCTACTGCCACCTAGGAGCATCATGAGGATGAAAATGATCAGGCTTCCTGTACAATTCCCTGTGAACTTCTCTCTTTCCCTTACTTAGGGACTCGTGTTTAGTTATAAAATATTATATATATATATATATATATATATATATATATATATATACACACACACATATATACAGTTTCATTACTCTCTATAGCCTGTGACAGGTCGGTTGCTCCATTGTAGCTGTGTTGATATTTGGTGTCAGGCATCTTCATTTTAGCCCTTCTAGAGGTCAAGAAGTCATCTCCATGTCATGTGGCTCTAATTTGTATTTTTCTCATGACTAATATGTAGAGCACTTTCTTGGTGTTAATTGGCCAATGCTAGGTCTTCTTCTGTGAAGTGTTTGTTCATCTCTTTTAACCAATTTGCAGGAGAATTATTTATAGAAACTAGATACCAGCCCTTTTGCTCAACATATGTTTTGAAAGCATTTCCTCCTACTTTGAAGCTTTTCTATTCATTTTCTAAAGTAGCAGTGTTTAATATTGAAGAATGCTAATTTATTGTTTTTCTTCTTTCATGGTTACATCTTTTCTGAGATTTTTCTAAGAAATATTTTGCTGCTCTTGACTCTAGGAGATACACTAAAGTTTTGTATCATTTGCACAGAGGTTAAGCTTCATTTTACTTTCTTATGGATATTCAGTTATTCCTACTTGATTTGTTGTGTTGTTTTTTCACTTGTTTTTCTTCTTATACATTTTTATTATCATACATTATCTGTAAAGGGGAGTTCCATTGTGACATTTCCATACATGCTTACATATATAGTTAGGTTCATCTCCACCATCATTCTCTATCATCACTTTTCCCCCTACTTAAAACAATTTCAACAAGGTTCATTGTTCTATTTTTATATAGAGTACATTGATCACATTTACCCTCCTTTATCCTCTCCTTCACCTTCCTCCCTCCCACTAGAACCCACCCCTAAAGAATGTCCTTCCTTTTTTAGTGTATATTTGTTGTTCAAAAGGGTTTTACCATGCTCTATTGCCATGAATATATTGTACTTTAATTAGATTTATCCCCTTTACTAATCTCCCTTCCCCTCCCCCCCCCATTACTCAACAGTTTTCAGTGTGTTTTGTTATGCCATCTTCCTACATAAACCTTCACTAGAAAAAATAAGTATGCATGTGGATCTGTTTCTAGGGTCTCTGTCTTATTCAGTAGCTCTGTCATGCCTAAGTCACTATCACACTGTCATGGTTACTGTATACTTATGTCAGAAACTTTTCTAACATTGTTTTCTTTTTCAGGCATGATGTGGATTATTTAGACCTTTTGCTTTTCTATGCAATTTTAGAATAGTTTATTAATTTTCTCAAAGATATCTGCTATGATTATGGCTATGATTACATTTATCTACATGTTAGTTTAGAGAGATTAACATTTTAGCAATAAGGAGTTTTCTGATCTATGAACACTTAAGCCTTCTCTTTTAAACATTTTTCTTTTAATTTGAGACAGTGTCACATATGTGTCCTGGTTTGGCCTTGAAATTTCTATCCTCCTGATTCAGCCTCCCTCCAGAATGCTGGCATTACAGGTGAACACTGCCACACCTGGCTTAAACTTTCCTTAATTTCTCTCAGCAGTGTTCTGTGCTTTGTGGTGTGGAGATCTTTCATGTTATTAGTTCAATTTAATAAGTTTTTATTAATTTAATATAAATGAAGTTGCTTCTAAAATGTTGTTTCCAATATTTTGCCACTATTATATAAGCACATAATTATTTTGGTATATTAATCTTGTGTCTTATAACTTACTACATTCACATTTCTTCCAGTTTTTTCGATATTCTTTTAGGACTTTCAATGTAAGCAATAACTTAAGCTCTGAAGAGGTAATATTTATTTTTCCTTTCCAATTTTTATACCTCTTATTTCTTTCTCTGAAATTATTACAACAGCTAGTGTTATCGGCAAATGGTATTTCCAAAAGTCCTTGGTCCTTGCATTCTGGTGTGGAAGAATCCAAGCAGAACACACAGTGTAAATGAGGTTTATTGAAAGTTAGGGAAAGGAAATACAAAGGGAGCATCGTGGGGCGCAGGTGGAGTCTGCTGGTGGAGAAAGTGTACTTTTCTTTTTCAGGTGCTTTAAAAACCTACAGGAACCCATGGGAAGGGCTGACCCAGGAAATTTCCATCCAATAATCAATGAGTGGGGAGGGGTATGGGTGGTTCTCAGCCAGGTGTTAGTGTTCTGGGCCATCCCTGAGCACATTTTATGAGCCCCGATATTTCCTACTTCTAGCCTGCCTCAGATTCCCCTTGAGAGACAATAGCCCATCTTCAGTGTCTGCTTCAAGCTGACAAGGTGCAACAGACCCTGCCTATGCAGGGACATTGTCTTTTCTGTTTTTCTCCCTTGGGGCTCATTTGAACACAAGGTGTCTGAATTATTATTCAGCACCATCAGGGTTCCTCATGGAGATCTCGTTCATCTGTAAAGATCAATAGCCCTGTTGCCTCATGATTTGAATTCTAAATTTATCTCATGCAAGAGAGATAAATCTGGTTTAGGAGGCATGACCTGAACATTAGCAATGATAGGAGCATCAGAAGGAGCCCTGCCTGGTGTGGCAGGAAGAATAAAGTAATTTTGAAAAGTGACAGAGAGTCTTCTGGTTACTTTTCCTATAGATGTTTATACCTATAGCTATTTTTAATTCTCAGATGGCCCCCCTATTTTAGAGTGTCACTTTAGTGTACAGTTAAGAGCTGCTTACATTAGGGGCCAGGTGTACCAGGGGCAGGTGTCAGTCCTATTAGAGAGTAAACATCAATGAGTCAATTCTGTACAGAAAAAAGACTCACAGGGTCCCTAAGCAGAAGTTAGATACCACTGAATGTTATATTGCCTTTGCTTAAACAGAAGGCCTTGGCCAAAGGATGAGTTTGCCTGTTGCCAGAAGCCTAGAAAGCTTAAATATCAGAGCATGTGCATAAAAGCCCCTTTTAAAAAATGTCTCAGCTTTGTTCCTTTTAGAGGTCAGGCATGGAGTTAATTATGACTCCATGTGGATCTGGAGAAGTCCCCTCATTGTGCAGTCCTCTCAAACTGTCCGAGTGCCACTTGTTCTAAGAAGCTGGGGATGCTGACTGCTCAGGGGTTATCGCATTCTCTTAAACTGTTTCTCAGAACAGTCATCTCTGAAGAGTTTGCCAGTTTGGCAGTTTTGTGCCTTGGAGTGGGATTGACTTTTTCTGGAAAGTTCAGAAAGTCAGATTTTGTCCCACAGAGGACAGGAAGTCACGGATCAAACAGATCAGAAGTCAGTGCCAATGTGATCTTTCTGGCCAAAATAAGCAACAAAGGGATTTATTTTTAAAAATGGCTCTTAGGTTGGGCTTAATTAAATCTAATTGTCCCATAGGGATGTACTGATACCTTTAAATTGCTGCAAAGTGTCACCAGGTAACAGTTATAAGGTTTTTACAAGGAAAATACAAAATTTAAGAATGTCTGTCCTGGTTGATAGTAAGCACTTGTCAGAGTCATTTTTCATGGGCTGGTTTATAAATGTTCCTGAAGGAGCAGAACTGTAATTACAAAACTTATAGTAGCCATGGTTAAACTTTGAATTTTGGCTAGATAAAGTAATAAGTTAGTGGTTATCAGCAATGTCAATATAGTACTGATAATTAAAAACCCTAAATTTCCCAATGGTTAGAGGAAGGCAGTGTCAGTAATTTTAAATAGACTGTTTTGATGTTTAATTGTATGTCATCTATATTATTTAGCCAATGTCAGATAAACCAGTGTTTATCCAACAAACAGGTATCAGGTAAACCAATGTTTACCTGACAAACAGATGTTAGGCCTAAATGGAAGAACTTTTAGCAATTCTCTTTAGAGCAGAAATGTCAAAGTCCTCATTAGAAAGAATGTACCTTAGAAAAAAGAACTCTAGCTGTTTATATGTATACATTTTTAACTGCATACGTGATTTATAACACTTAAATACATGTACAAGACACTAGCAGTATTAGAACCATTTAAAAGAATTTTTATTTAGTTTAAACTTAGTTTTCTCAGTGTTATCAGAAAAATATCTTATGCTTTTTGTGTCTAGCAAGGGACTAATTTAGCCAGGATGTGAAAAATAGTAAATAATTTTAAATGGTCTATGAAGAGAACTTGTTATCTTATTTTTGGTTAGCAGGATCAGAGCATCTCCCAGTACTTAAGGATGCAGCCAAGTGAATATGGTGGCTTTCCCCTAGGCTAGCTGGTGGAAAAAGAGAGAGGAAAGGGAAGGGGGAAAATCCATTCACTCCTCCACCCCTGCATGAGAATTCCTGAATGGCATTCCCTATGCTGACTGGTGGAGAGTGAAAGAGAGGAAAAGGAAAGGAAGAAAGTTGCCCTTTGGAGAGAGAAAATGGGAGCTTCTTGAGATCCATGAAGTGCCCGCCTTGTATCGTGAAAGCCTCAATATAGGTTTCTCTGACCTGTTTCCTTGAGACATCTCTGGAACAAGTGAGTGGCAGGGTCCCCTGTCCTGCGAGTCAACCATTCTTCTAAGGGACAGTCTCTTCCACCCCGCACAAAGATTTCTAGATGTGATGCTGATCCTGAATGTTGACCCAATTTTTAAAATATCAGAACTGTTATGAACTGGGCAAACAGTCTGATACCAAAAGTAACATGTAAAATGAAAAGATAATATAAAGGAGGACGATCTCTTGAGTGTTAAAAGGGAAACAATATGAACTTTTGTAACCAGTACAGAATTAACTACAAATCCAAATTTCACCAAGGTAAGCTTGGCTGATACAAACCCATCACTTCTGGTCAGTTTTCACATCAGGCCATGGGGTTGTAGTCAGCTTGTAAAATGAGAAAAATTGGGGAACATGTAAACCAATTGAGATTAATGTCTCAAATGATTAGAAACAGAAACAAAAATAAGGAGATAAGAATAAAGGTAGGAGACACAATGACTGAGAGTCATGATTTGGATGTTGTTAAGAAATTACACCCTAGACTGCTGATGTTAAGTAATAGAATGACTTGGAACACATAGCAGGGTTGTTGTTGACTTGTGTGTGGCCCTGGTAGCCCAAAAATAACAGGCTCAGTCATTGAGAGTTAATGATCTGCAAAATTTAGTATTTTAGGCTTAATTACATTTTTTGTAGGTTTTTAAAAACTTAAGATTTTATCATCCTGTCTGGAGGGTGAATTTTTGTTTGGTTTTGGTAAAATTATGTATCAGCCTACAGCACCAAAAACTCTTGATAATTATTTTGATAAAGCAGAAACACATTCTTTTAAAGTACACATTAGTACCTTAAACTTTGGCCTTAGAAGACTTTTAGGTAAACTTGAAATTACAGTCAACCCAATCACACACACACACACACACACACACACACACACAAACCTATAAACTTTAGGATCTTAATTTTTATCTTGAAACAACTATTGTAAAAACCCAAATTTAGATAACACTGTTTTAAATAAAACTCTTAGCAACCTTATACCTTAAACTACTTAGGAAGAAAATTAAATTAAACCATCTTTTTAGTAATAGCAATCTATAAGAACACATGGGTCAATAAACTGAATTATAGAAGAGTTAAATGCAAATTATACTCATGATAGAATGAAATTATTGTTATAAATTTTCTTTACATCTAAGGCAGAGGATGGTTAAGCCTGACTGGAATGAGAACCTTAGATAACTTTTGACAGTTGTGCATATTAATTTCACAAAAGTAGCTTAAGAACCATCCTAAAGACATCTACACACACACACACACACACACACACACACACACACACACACACAGATGTTTTGATCTAAGCGTGCCAAAGAATATCAATGTGCACACATATGAGCTCAAAAAGGTAAAAATTAAGTGGCCACAATTGGTAGGACACCAAGACATACACAGAAAACACTCACAATGACACAAAACAATCACCTTAACTCAGAGTGCACTCTTAGACAATTTATTTGTCATTATCTTCAGCAGATTAGTCAGCTAGATTCCTAAGTGGTTCACAACAGATCTCCAACATAAATACTCTACTCTCCATCCAATCCTTAACAGAAAATGCAATAAAAATAATGTGTATAAAAACGACATCAATTTAAAGAACTTCAACCATGGGCTATAATTTTTTAGAGGATGGCAAGATGGTGTCACCCATCCCAAGGGAGTGGCAAGATGGCGTTGAACACATGGTGGCTCCATCATGGTGGCAGCATTTCCTGTGACCACATGCTCTCCCCAAAGGGTCTCTCAAATGGAACACAAAGATGTTATATGCAACATATAGGTTCAAAATAGCAATCTGTTATAGGAATAAAAGAAATCTCCTCCTGAGAGACAGGTGTCCATAGGAGTTAGTCATCCTAATGAAAAGACCAAATAATTGAAGCAAGCTAAGGTGGAATTTGAACTCATGGCCTTATATCTGCTAGGCAGGTGTCCCATTGCTAGAATCCCACTGTCAGTCCCTATTAGTTTCCTATTAGAAAGGAGACTTAGGGACTATCTTTAGAACCTACTATGTAATCCCATCAGTCCCATCAATAATGGATGCCAACCACTTGCTGGTGGGCCCCAGGCATGTCTCTGGAACAAGGGGATCTGACCTCTAGGTGAGTGTTTTCTCAACCCCAGCAAGCTATAGGGGGCAAGGAGAGCATGGGTGATAATTGGGATGGGGTGCCTAGGGCAAATGGGCATGGCAGGTAGGCAGGCAAGGGAGTAGGTCAAAAGAGAAAGAGAAGGCTGCAGATAGGAAAAAGGTAGTCCAGTCAGATGCAGGACCTTGGTCACCAGAGGTGGGCCTTAACATTTTTTTTTCTTTTTGTGTTCCCTGGAATGGGAGATGTGGACCCAGGTTTTGGGGCATATAGCCCCTCCTGCTGCCACCATTGCCATGGGGCTGGTGAGAGCAAGTATGGTCCCAGTGGGCTGCTGGGTCACAGCCCATCGTGCCCTCAGTGCCCCAGGCCTCCTTGGCCTTTCCACTGGTGGTGCTGCTGCAGTGCCTTTATGCTCCCTCTTCCACCCAACTCAGGGACTGGGAGTCTTCCAAATGTCGCTGCTGGCCTGGGCAGATAGGGTCTGAGCTTGTGCGCACAGGTGCTGCAACCCTTGTGCTGCAGCACACATGCTACTGCGGCCACCACTGCTGGCTAGGTGGGGCTTCTGGCCCACACTGAAAGGCAGGACCTGGGCCTGTGCTGCAGGGTGAGGATGGAAATCCACGCCTGCTGCAGAGGCAGGGCGGGAGGGCACCGCCAAGCCCCGTCCATGCCCATTCCCAGCTCCAGCCCTTCAGACTGGAACTTCAGGCTCCAGGCAGGACTTCTGGTCGCCCAGAGGCAGGGCTTCTGGCTGCCTAGAGAGTTGCATGCCCCGGCCCTAAGGGGCAAGCCAGAGAGCTGCGCGATGCTGATAGCGGTGTGGACGGAGCAGCAGGGCTCCGTTCCCTTTACCACCTGAGTGCTTGCCTTGCACGTCTAAGCACCTGCAGTTTTTACCCCTGGTAGGTGCTGGTGCATGCATTCATGGCACTTCTTCCCCACCGACGGAGAAGTTGTGTAGCAGCTTGTGTTTTCCCAGGGCAGGTGCTGTCATCAGCCTCTCTGAAGGCAGTATTTTCCTTTTGAAAAAAAAAAAAAAAGCCTGTGGTCAGGTGGGTTAAGTGAGGTGTGCCTCCCATTCGCCTTCTAAAACCACCAGTTAAGCCAGTTAAGGGAAAGGGGGAGAGAGAGAGAGAGAGAGAGAGAGAGAGAGAGAGAGAGAGAGAGAGAGAGAGAGAGAGAGAGAGAGAGAGAGAGAGAGAGAGAGAGAGAGAGAGAGAGAGAGAGAGAGAGAGAGAGAGAGAGAGAGAGAGAGAGAGAGAGAGAGAGAGAGAGAGAGAGAGAGAGAGAGAGAGAGAGAGAGAGAGAGAGAGAGAGAGAGAGAGAGAGAGAGAGAGAGAGAGAGAGAGAGAGAGAGAGAGAGAGAGAGAGAGAGAGAGAGAGAGAGAGAGAGAGAGAGAGAGAGAGAGAGAGAGAGAGAGAGAGAGAGAGAGAGAGAGAGAGAGAGAGAGAGAGAGAGAGAGAGAGAGAGAGAGAGAGAGAGAGAAAAGGAGAAAAGAAGAAAAGAGGGAGAAGGAGAAGGAGAGAGGGAGAAGGAGAAGGGGAGATGGGAGAGGGAGAAGGGGAGATGGGAGAGGGAGAGGGAAAGAAGAAGAAGAGAAGAAGAAGAAGAAGAAGAAGAAGAAGAAGCAGAAACCCATCCCGAACGCCTGGGGTGTTCCTAATTGTACCCGGGCCAAGTGGGTGTTAGTGACCTTGGAGTATGGTCTTCCACAGTGCACCTACTATTGGCAAAGGAAAGGATGGTGGGGGATGGGGGTTAAGGGCTAGGGATGATAGGGTTAGGGTTAGGGAAGGGGTGTCTTGCTTTAATGTGGTCCATACCTTGGCTCAGAGCCAGGGAACATGGACGCAAACCCTGTGACTTGGGGTGCTCGGGGTAGTTCATGAGTCCTGAGGACGAATGCTGCATTCCACAAATCAGGGTGCAGCCCGCCTGCACCACTCTCTTGGGGCTCCAAGGGAGTCCTGAGCAGAAGTAGATGTCCCAACGTGAGGGTCCCACACCATTCATGTTTGGTTCCAAAGTATCAGGGGGAGGTGCATGGGGTCAGAGGACAAAGAAGGATGGATTAAAATAAAACGATAGCATATTGGGAGCTCACCCTTCAATTCCCCCTGGCTGGCTGACCACAGATGTTGTCATGAAATGGTCTTTCAGAAGACTTTGGTTCTTGCGCTAGAGCATGGAAAAATCCAAGCAGAACACGCGGGTGTAAATGGGGTTTATTAAAAGTTAGGAAAAGGAAATACAAAGGGAGCATGGTGGGGTGCGGGTGAGTCTGCTGGCAGAGAGAACATGCTTTTCTTTTTCAGGTGCTTTTAATACCCACACTAACCCATGGAAAGGGCAGACCCAGGAGAGTTCCATCCAATAATCAATGAGTGGGGCGGGGCCTAGGGCCATCCTTGGGCAACCTACATAAAGCCCAAACTTCTCCTACTTCCCAGCCTGCCTCACTAGGACCTATAATATAATGTTAAAAAGGAAAGGCTAGAGTGGGCATCATTTCATCCTCTCTGAGTTGAAGGGATGTGTCTTAATGTTTTAGTAAAACCCAGGCTCCTCTTGGGGGGGTTGAGGGGCAGGCAGCCAGGATCAGCTTGCTGGAGTAAGCAGGTTCTCCAAAGTAGTCCTGTGAGTGGTTAATTTGTGAGCAGTGGCCAGGACTTCCGGTCCACTGGGCAAGCCTGGGAGCTAGAGTTGAGCTGTTTGTTTGAAAGCTCTTTTCTGAAAATTTGGAGGCTACTTAAAAAGCTAGACATCGATCTACCATTTGATCCAGCAATACCACTCTTGGGGATATACCCAAAAGACTGTGATGCAGCTTACTCCAGAGGCACCTGCACACCCATGTTTATTGTGGCACTATTCACAATAGCCAAGTTATGGAAACAGCCAAGATGCCCCAGCACTGACGAATGGATTAAGAAAATGTGGTATCTATACACAATGGAATTCTATGCAGCCATGAAGAAGAACGAAATGTTATCATTCGCTGGTAAATGGATGGAATTGAAGAACATCATTCTGAGTGAGGTTAACCTGGCCCAAAAGACCAAAAATCGTATGTTCTCCCTCATATGTGGACATTAGATCAAGGGCAAACACAACAATGGGATTGGACTATGAGCACATGATAAAAGCGAGAGCACACAAGGGAGGGGTGAGGATAGCTAAGACACCTAAAAAAATTAGCTAGCATTTGTTGCCCTTAACACAGAGAAACTAAAGCAGATACCTTAAAGCAACTGAGGCCAATAGGAAAAGGGGAACAGGTACTAGAGAAAAGGTGAGATCAAAAAGAATTAACCTAGAAGGTAACACCCACGCACAGGAAATCAATGTGAGTCAATGCCCTGTATAGCTATCCTTATCTCAACCAGCAAAACCCCTTGTTCCTTCCTATTATTGCTTATACTCTCTCTTCAACAAAATTAGAAATAAGGGCAAAATAGTTCCTGCTGGGTATTGAGGGAGGGGAGCGGGAGGGGGCGGAGTGGGTGGTAAGGGAGGGGGTGGGGGCGGGGGGAGAAATGACCCAAGCCTTGTATGCACATATGAATAATAAAAGAAAAATGAAAAAAAAAAAAAAAAAAGAAAGCTCTTTTCTGGGAAGGCTTTTGTTTTCACCTCCCTACCAGATTCTCCAAGGTGCTTGAATACTTGTTATTTTCCCCAGGCTGCCCAAGGTGAGTCACTTGTCCCCTACGCAGGCTCCATCAGCCCCAGCATTTTCTAAAGAGGGTCTCAGGCATAGCTGCCCCTCCCCCATCAGGCAGGGCAGGATATTTCACTCTTTATTAAGCCAATGGCTTTGTCCAGGAGGGATGGAATCAATGCCTGCAAACTGCACTGGACTATGCAGCTTCCCCCAGGCCAGAAGATGTGGGAAGCTCACCTGAAAGGGCTGTAGTTTCTTTTGGTGGCTTTGGGGGTTGCATCGTACTAAATGGGGAAAATTGCAGCAATTTCCTCTAAAGTCGTAAGAGACAAGAGTGTCCACTCTCTCTACTCTTATTCAACATAGTCTTGGAATTGCTAGACAGAGCAAATAAGGCAAGAAGAAGAAATAAAAGGAATTCAAATAAGAAAGGAAGAAGTCAAACTATCCCTATTTGCATATGACACGATTTTATACCTAAAGACCCAGAAAACACCACCGTCAAAATACTCCTACACATCGTAAACACCTTCAGAGAAATAACAGGATACAAAATCAGTTTACAAAATTCAGTAGCCTTTCTGTACACCAACAATAATAGAAAAAATATAGGGGAAAATTCCATTTACAATAGTCTCAAAAAACTATACCTAGGAGTTAACAAAGGAAGTGAAAGACCTCTACCCTCTACAAGGATAACTACAAGCCATTGAAGAAAGAAATTGAAGACCAGAGAAGATGGAAAGATCTTCCATGCTCATGGATTGGCAGAATCGATATTGTGAGATGGCTGTCTTATCAAAAACAATCTATGTAGTCAACACAATTTCCATCAAAATTCCAATGACATTCATCACAGAGATTGAAAAATGAGCCCTAAAGTTCATTTGGAAACACAGAAGACCTCAAATAGCCAAGGCAATATTGAGCAAAAAGAGCAGTGCTGGTGGTATCACAATATTCGGCTTCAAACTATAATACAGAGCCATGGCAACAAGACATTATGATACTGGCACAAAAACAGATGTGAAAACCAGTGGAACAGAGTAGACACCCAAATATGAATTCATGCAGCTACAGCCACCTGACAAAGATGCCAAAACCATACGATGGAGAAAAGACAGCCTCTTCAACAAATGTTGCTGTAAAAACTGAACATCTTCATGCAGAAAACGTCAACTAGATCCATGTCTTTCACCCTGTATAAGTATCAACTCAAAGTGGATTAAGGACCTTAATATAAGGCCTGAAATATTGAAGTTAGTTCTGGAAAGAGCAGGGAATACATTGGAAGAAATAGGCATTGGCAATGACTTCCGCATTAGAACTCAAAATGGCTCAGCAACTGTGATGTTGCAGGAAATTCAAGCAGGGAAATGGGACACCAAGGCAGTCAGCAGGAAGCAAGTTTTATTGTGCCAGCACAGACCCAGAGGACTCTGGGCTGAGCCCTGAGAACAAAGGGGCCTTACCTTATATACCCTTGCAAGCAGGTTACAGAAGCAAGAAACAAGCAGAAAGAAGCAAGGTTTAAGATTTGTGTGCACATCTACTGATGACGTCACCCCCAGTGCTACATGACCTTCACATTTAGATTCTTTATCTCCCTGGTATGCCATCCCCTGCTCCCTGCTACATAATCAGAACACAGACTTGCTTGCTTCTTTTCTGGCTTTCCTCCTTGCTACATTATTCTCTTTGATGCTCAGACCCACCTAGGTTCAAAGAGCATCATCCTGATTTAGGGGTTTATATTTCCACAGCATCATTATATTGGCCACCATTTTTCTTTTGACTGTGGCCTTGATGAGGCTGGAGACAGGCCTTACAACCAGGGAAGCCAGGCTGGGCAGAACCAGGCAAGCCCCTAAAATCAAAAGTATAACACTTATGAGGGTTTTGAATCCCCTGAAAGTTGAAAACCATCCTCCAAATAATTCCCGGGGGTTCCAGCCTTTCCAGGTCTGGTCTGGGATGTGGGTGATTTTTCTCATTTGGTCTGTGATTTCTTCTATGACCTTTCCTTCATCATCTATCTGTAAGCAGCAGTTGCTCGGTTAAATTTTCCACAAACTCTTCCCTCAAAAGCAAGCAAGCAAATAGTCTAAGGACAAGTGGTTTTGATAGATGGCGTTGCACATTTTAGTACTTTGCTTAGCCAATAAATTGAGGGATCTTGCAGTTTCATTAATTATAATTTCATCAACAGCCTGTAACCTGATGATACGGTTTAGCATATCTATTGCGGGAAATGACAAGAGAAACAAAGTCATCGAGACCATTTTTACAGGAAGCAGGGAGTTTATTATGCGAGCAGACTCAGCGGAGATAATTTGTCAAAGACCCGAGCCCCGATCAGTGTCAGAAGCTGGGTTAAATACAGAGATTGTCCCCCACCCCTCTACAGAATGTGGTCACAGTTACAGGAAACATTGCAGAGCTAGCTGAAGGCTGGCAACTTTGCAGAGCTAGCAGAAAGCTGCTTGTAGACTCAGAGTGGGGAAACCAAGGTGACTACCAGACACAGTCAATCCTAGGGAAATAGACAAGCTGACCCCAACAATGGGAGTACGGTATCCCCAAAACCCATCCTCTGCCCAAGTGGCTGGCCATAAAAATGGATTAAACACTCAGGGGGCCATTCATCATCCTTCCAGTTACCAATTGGTAAGGCATGCCATTTTCTTTGGGCTTCCCAGCTTTCACATACTGGAACTCCTAAGAGTTCCCCTCTGGGAAGTGGAAGCATGAAGAAGGATGAACGGATCGACCCCAACACACAAAATCCTGACCAGTTTGGGGGAAGTACAGCATGGGCTGCTTTCCCACATTCAATGTCTGCCATTCAATGTCTATGTTGATATTGTTCCAGGTCTGTCAGAGATGAGAGAAGTTGGACAAGGGGTGGGGGTTTGGTTCAGTATGGTTTGGGGATCCCCACCATTGTGTTTTCGGTGAGGTTGTGTTATAGAATCTTTGGCACAGGCATGTTGGGCTTCCAACAGAAGTGTTAAATTGTCCTCCCCATTGAGCAAGAGAGTTCTTTCTAATAATTGAGGTTTTGAGAAACCAAACACCAGTGGCCGGCTGGGGGTATCTTGTCTCATTATAGGGCTTGTGGGGATCCAGTTCTCTAGCCTTCCAGGGCCATTGACCCCTCATCTGGTTCCCCCACATATATAGCAGGAAGTGATTTTTAAAGATTGAACTATAGTTTTTGCTAGTTCTAGAAACAGATTTCTAGTAGTAGTGGAAGTGGGGGACACAGTTCTTTCCGTTTCTTCATAGAAGGAGTGAAAGACCTGGTGGGAAGAGGCTCTGTGGGAGACTGCAACTCTTTTAAAGTACAATATAGTCCCCAGGTCTTTGCCCTACACATAGACATATATTGTGATCTGCCAGTCACTTTTACAATTAGGGTCTTCTGGATCAAGGATGGCAAAATTAACAGGGTTACAGGCTTCTATGTCTGTAACATATGTCTGGGGTAGTGACATCCTTTTGAGGGAGTGCTATTTTGTCTTTATTTTGCCAAGTGGCCCAGGAGACACATTCCTTTTTTTTTTATTATTATTCATTTATTCACATGTGCGTACATTGTTTGGGTCATTCTACCCTCTGACCACCCTCTCCCACCCTCCCCCCTCGCTTCCAGCAGAACCTGTTCTGCGCTTTTCTCCAGTTCTGTTGAAGAGTAGAAACAAGCAATAATAAGAAAGACATAGTGTTTTTACTAGTTGAGATAAGGACAGCTATACAGAGAGATTCCTGGCATTGCTTTCATATACAAATGTGTTACAAACCAGGTTGATTCATCTCTAACTGATCTTTACACTGGTTCCTGATCCTCTTCTCGTGTTGACCTCTGTCGCTTTAAGGTTTCTGTGTTAGTTCCTCTGGAGTGGGGACATCAAACACTTTCATGTTTTGGGTTTTCTACCTATCCCCATACCTCCCATATGTGTTCTCCCCTTGTCATGTGACCCAAGTCCTACAACATTGCTGTATTTGCCCTAGATCTAAAGACCACATATGAGGGAGAACATATGATTTTTGGTCTTCTGAGTCTGGCTAACCTCGCTTGGAATGATGTTCTCCCGTTCCATCCATTTATTTGCAAATGATAAGATTTCATTCTTCTTCATGGCTGAGTAAAATTCCATTGTGTATAAATACCATATTTTCTTGATCCATTCATCGGTAGTGGGACATCTTGGCTGTTTCCATAACTTGGCTATTGTGAATAGTGCTGCAATAAACATGGGTGTGCAGGAGCCTTTGGAGTAACCTGTGTCTCATTCCTTCGGGTATATCCCCAGGAGTGGGATTGCTGGATCACATGGCAGATCTATGTTTAGATTTTTAAGAAGTTTTCAAATTTTTTTCCAGAGTGGTCGCACCAGCTTGCATTCCCACCAGCAGTGGATTAGGGTTCCTTTTTCCCCACATCCTCACCAACACCTGTTGTTGGTGGTGTTTTTGATGATGGCTATTCTAACAGGGGTGAGGTGGAATCTTAGTGTGGTTTTGATTTGTTTTTCCTTTATGGCTAGAGATGGTGAGCATTTTTTCATGTGTTTTTTGGCCATTTGGATTTCTTCTTTTGAGAAAGTTCTATTTAGTTCAGTTGCCCATTTTTAATTGGTTCATTGATTTTAGGAGAGTTTCGTTTCTTAAGTTGCCTGTATATTCTGGTTATCAGTCCTTTGATGTGTAGCTGGCAAATATCTTCTCCTATTCTGTGGGTGGTATCTTCAGTTTAGAGACCATTTCTTTTGTTGTGCAGAAGCTTTTTAATTTTATGAAGTCCCATTTGTCCATTCTTTCTCTTAGTTGCTGGGCTGCTGGGGTTCTATTGAGGAAGTCCTTGCCTATACCTATTAGTTCCAGAGTGTTTCTTGCAACTTCCTGTATAACTTCAGAGTTTGGGGTCTGATATTAAGGTCCTTGATCCATTTTGAGTTGATACTAGTACAGGGTGATAGACATGGATCTAGTTTCAATTTCTTGCAGACGGATAACCACTTTTCCTAGCAGCATTTGTTAAAGAGGCTGTCTTTTCTCCATTGTATATTTTTGGCCCCTTTGTCAAAAATAAGGTGGTTGTAGTTGTGTGGATTTATAACTGGGTCCTCTATTCTGTTCCACTGGTCTTCATGTATGTTTTTGTGCCAGTACCATGATGTTTTTATTGCTATTGCTTTGTAATATAGTTTAAAGTCAGGTATTGTGATAACGCCAGCATTGCTCTTTTTGCTGAGTATTGCCTTGGCTCTTCGTGGTCTCTTGTGTGCAGGAGACACATTTCCAGCTTGGGCAGAGTAGGGCACATTTGTAGGTCTCAGTTATCTCACACATATACTTATCATTGAACCTGTACTCTTGTTCCCAAGACAGACCTCTACATGGACTGTGATAGCTGGCTTCTATTAGTGCTCTCTTACTTACTGTGTACATATGAGGCAACTCAACACTCTCCAGGGCCCCACACTCATCAAATTGAATTGACACTGGATGTTTTGGATTAGTGATCTGGACCCTTGAATCATGTGACCTTTCTTGTCATGGCTCATGACTTCTAGCCATTCATTGTTTGGGGAGTACTATGGGTCCAAACAAGTGTATTGACCCTCCTGCAGGCAAATAGAATAGGTAGTTTTGTTGTGTTTGTAGCTCCCCAAGACTGTTCCTTGGTAGGAGAAATGAGTGTGGCAGAGCAGGGTCCAGGTAACTCCCTGATCCTGTATGCAAATACATGGGTCACAGGATGAGGGTCCTGGAACTGTAAAAGAGGACCAGAGGACCAGATCAGTAACAATAAATAGTAGCTATACATCCTTCCCAAAAGAAGTAGAAGAGAACTAATAAAAACCTTTTGCTGTGGGTCCAATCTGTGGGGACAGTTTCTGCTAAACCTATGGTGAAGATTAGAGTGAGAACTGCAGCAACGGTTACAGACAGGAGGTCACAATGCATTACAGTAAAACAACTGACATAGAATACAGTTCATTTATCATGTTGGACAGTTGATTCCTCAAGCTTCTGCTGTGCATAGATTAGTTGGTCTCCAGAGTGACTAAAGCAAGGCTGTTGTCCTCTCATTTGTGGTCTCCTGTTGTATCTTGGGAAGTAGAGTCCTGGCGGGGAAGGGCATGGGCATTCTGGATGGTGATCTTGTACGATGAGGTGCATTTCCACTCAAGAGAGGCTGGCTTATTTGGCTGTTGTGGATCCAAGGAACAATCTCTACAACTTTAACTGCTGCAGGGTAGACAAAATAGCAACAAAAGGGCCTCTGAAATGAGGTTTTAGCAGTTAGACATTCTATTCCTTTGCCCAGGCAGCATCCCTTGGCCTGTAAGCATGTGTGGGAGTTGTCAGGCTAACAGGAAGTCTCTCCTGGATGCAATCATTGATTTTTGAGAGAGTCAACCTGAGGCCCTGCATCTGCTGTCTCAAGGTGAGGTCTCTTATTTCCTTGAGGTCCCCCTATATGCCCTTGGTTAAGGAAACTGGGCTTCCATAAAGGAGTTGAAAAGATGAGAGCCCTATTCACTTTATGGAACTAGACCTAATCCTTAGTGATGCTATGGGTAGTAATTGATCCCATTGCAAATGGGTCTCCTGACATAGTTTTCCCAACTGTAATCTTAGGGGCTTATTCATATGTTCCACTTCCCTGAATTTTGCATGCAACTTCCAGATGATTCCTAAGCCCTTAGCTAACAACTACACCACTTCAACCACAAATGCTGGCCCATTATCTGACCCAATAGACACAGGTATTCCAAACCAAAGGATGATTTCTTTTAGTAGACACCTGGCTACCTCCCGGGCCTTTTCAGTCCATATTGGGAAGGCTTCCACCCATCCTGACAAGGTGCAGGAAAACACCAGTGGATATTTGCATCCTTGAGCTCATGACATTTCAGTGAAGCCCACGATCCACTTTTCAAGAGGAGTTCTGCCAATTCTCTGCACCTGGGGAGGTGCCCTTGGCCCTTGCTGGGGGTTGTTTTTGGCACATAGGCTGCATCTTGCACATATTGCCTTACTTATGCTGGAGAGTTTGGGGACATAAAAATGTTGGGCCAGGGTGGTCTCAAGGGTATTCACCCTAAATGAATTCCTTTGTGGAACTGTTTAACAAATGTAGGAGCCAGTGACTCAGGGATGACAATGCAGCCATCAGCAAACTTCCACCATCCATCTGGTGGAAAAGTTCCCTCCTCAGTCTTAAGCCAAGGCTGTTCTTGTAGTGTGTACCTTGGGTCCCATTCAGCTAAGGGACATGGGAACAAGGCAGTGGTCAGGGCAGTGGGGTTGATCCCCTTGTGAGGGCTGCTTATTTGGCCTCCCTGTCAGCTTTCTGGTTTCCCCAAGCAATTGTTGCATCTCCTTTTTGGTGCCCTCAGCAGTGTATAACTGCCGCCTGTTTAGGAGTCAATACAGCATCTAGCATTTTGAGGATTTCCTGCCCATGCTTGGTACTTTTTCCTCCCGAGTTACATAGGGCCCCATGGACATGAATGATTGTGAAGGCATATTTAGAATCAGTTTAAATGTTTACTCATACTCCTGAAGCAAGCTGGAGTGTGTGTGAGGGCAACAAGTTTGGCCTTCTGTGCAGAAGTTCCCACCAGCAGTGGATGGGCCTCAGTGATTGAGTCCAGAGTTACCACAGCATACCCAGCAAAGCTGCTGCCATCTGTGAAATAGTCAACATCCAGATTGTCTATCTGCTGATCAGTTAGATCTGGCTGGCTTGAGGAAACCTCATGCATGACCTCTAGGCAGTCATGCTCTGGGGGGCCTGGGTCAACTGGCAATAGAGTAGCTGGGTTTAGAGTCTTAATCTCCAGCTGGATGTGTGGGTTTTCACATAGCATACCCTGGTATTTGATCATCTGAGAGTTGGTCAGCCAATAATTTCCCTTATACTCAATGAGAGTCATGATAGAGTGGGGATTCCAGACAGTAAATTTGTGCCCCAGGGTAGGCTTGTATGCTTCTGCCACCAGGGCAGCAGTGGCTGTTAGGGCACATAAGCAAGGTGGCCAGCCTCGGGAAATTGCATCAAGTTGTTTTGACAAGTGAGCCACTGGACGATGCCAGGAGCCTAGTAGCTGAGAAAGGACCCCAATAGCTATCCCATTTTGCTCATGGACATACAGGAAAAAGGGCTTCATCACATCTGGCAGGCCTAGAGCAGGGACATTTGTGAGTGCACTTTTGATTTCTTTAAAGGCTTTCTCTTGTTCTTCTCCCCTTGTTCCTCTTCCCCTGCCCCCCTTTTGTGGCTTCATAGAGGGATTTGGCAAAGAAGGAGTAATTAGGGATCCAGATTCAGCAGAAACTTGCAGCCCCCCCTGCCCCAAATTCCAAATTTCCTGATTTACTGGCAGGTCTTTGAGGCTGGGATGGAATAGACAACCTATTTCCTCTCAGGGCTGAGCCTGTGTTACCCCTGGCACAGGTGAAAGTCAAAGTATTTGACAGTGTTTTGGCAAATTGAGCCTTTTTCCTAGAGACTTTGTATCCTGCCTCCCATAAAAGAGAAAGAAGGAAGCGAGTCTCTTCCATATAGTCCTCTCAAGTTGGTCTAGCCAGCAAGAGGTCATGTACGTACTGGAGGAGTATGAAGCCATGCCAGATGGCTGAGAAAGCTTTGAGGCCAGATGCCAAGGCAGTTCGAAAGATAGTTGGGGAGTTTTTGAAGTCTTGTGGCAATTGAGTCCAGGTTAGTTGCCCCTTTTCTCTAGTATTGGGATTTTCCCATTGGAAGGCAAAAATAAGCTGGCTCTGTGGGATTAGGCAGATGCAGAAAAACTTGTCCTTAGGATCTAGACAGGTAAAAAATTTGCCTCAGCTGGAACAAGGTCTAAAAGCATGTAAGGATTTGGGAATATTGGGCGCAAGGTGACAGTTGCTAAATTCACTGCCAGGAGGTCCTGAACTGCCTGAAATCCTCAGTCCCTGGTTTTTGGATGGGTAATAAGGGGGTGTTCCAGGATGATTGGCAAGGTCAGAGGATCCCATGTTTTAGGAGTCTGTCAAGGTGTTTTTGAATTCTGACCTGGGAGAATTGTGGGGATTGAAGTACTGTTTTTGGCTGATGGGGGTGGCTCCTGGCTTTAATTACACCACTACTGGGGACCAGAGATGGGGGGTTATCTTCAGCACGTACACCTGGATTCTTGAAGGGAAGCTCAGGAATCTCAAGAGTCCTTGCCTCAGGAGCATAGAGCTGCCATTCCTCTTCTTGTGCCACCATGAGGATTAGGCTCTGACTCAGGTCTTCTCAACTTTAAGTCTGCCATACCATCTGAATCAAAAGTTATCTGTGCCCTCAGTTTGCATAATAAGTCCCTGCCCATCAAGCCCATGGAGCAATTGGGGAGATAAAGGAATTCATGCCTTACTTCATTACTCCCAAGATTGCATCATATGGACACTAAAAAAGGGTGTTGGGCCTGGCCCCCTGTATCCC
Source organism: Castor canadensis (assembly GCF_047511655.1). Classification (NCBI taxonomy): domain Eukaryota; kingdom Metazoa; phylum Chordata; class Mammalia; order Rodentia; family Castoridae; genus Castor; species Castor canadensis. The sequence goes on along the minus strand of NC_133391.1, from coordinate 72,347,089 downwards.
TGATAATAGTTGTGTGCTTTTGTGAAAGCACTGGGGCCACTGGTTGGGACACAACTGAATGTTCTGCACCTGTGTCCACCATGAGGTCAATGGGATGACCCCTTATTTTCATTCAGACCATAGGCTCCTGGGGGCCCAATAGAATGGAGCCTGGTCTTTACTAGTCCTCCTCATAGCCTTCCATGGCTACCAGTCTGACAATATTTTCCTCCCAGGAGCTGGCTCCCCTGTGGGTAGGCTGATATTTTCCCTCAACAATCTGGTCTCTGTCTCTGATCTGGGGGCCTTTTGAAGTTCCTGGCCCATTGGGGGCATTCATTCTTCCAATGCCCTTCCTGATGACACTAGGCACATTGATTTCTCCCTAGTTCCTCCCTAGGTCGGGGGCATCCTGAGGGCATTGGTCGTCTTCCATGGTGATTGCCTCTGCCTGGATTAGTTTTCTGGGTCCACCCAACTGTTCAGCAAGAGCTGCTATAAGGAGGTCCAACTTTCCTGTTCATCTTTCTATCTGCCTCCCATCTTGCCTCCTGATCTCCATTGACAAAGACCCTTGGGACAACCTCCAAAGCTGGCTGGCATTCATTCCATTGAATCTTGCAGTTTCTGCGATTTTTGCCTTATGTCCCCATGGGCCTGGCCAACAAAAGCAACATTAATTATCCACTGGTTTTCAGAGGCTTCCAGGTCAAAGGGGGTAAAAGTGGAGGGCCACACATAAACTCTCATAAAACTGGCTGGGACTCTCATCTGGCCTTTGGAGGACCTCTGATATTTTGCTTATGTTCATGGCTTTTATCCCTTCTTCCTTCATGCCTACTAATAATGCCTCCTGATATTGCTCAAGCCACTAGTAGCCTCGGTCATCATTAGGGTCCCAATGGGGGTCTTCCTTAGGGAACTGAGCTAGAGCATATGCTTGGGCATTTAGGGTGCCCTCAGGGGCACAATCTTCTAACCATTTTAGAGCTTCCAATGTTCTACAGAGCCACTCTTCAGTATTAAGTAGAGTCAGAAGAAACTGTTGACAATCTGTCTAGGTGGGTTTATGGGTCTGAATGATAGACTGAATCAAATTAATCAGAGTCTGAGGTTTTTCTGTGAAGGAGGGGGTATGATGTTTCCAGTTGAGGAGGTCTGTAGTGGTAAAGGGTTGGTAGACAAATGTTTGCCCTCCCCCTTGTAGTTGACAGTTTTGGTCATAATACATTGGGCCTTGGACCTCCCTCAGAGGCATCTGCAGGGCAGTGGGGGCCTGAGAAGAGGAGGGGGTCCTCATGGAGAGTGGTTGGATGCCCCTGAATGAATGGGAGATGTGGATTGAGAACTGGTGGACTCAGAGTGGATATGAGGTCCATAGGACTCAGGTAGGTCAAGGGAGTTGAAGCCTCATGGGCTTCTGAGACAGATTTTACAGGTGTGACTGTCCCTTGGGCTTCCCCATCCAATGTCAAAGGGTATGGAACTGGGTGCTGGCGGCAGAGATGGATAAATTGGTACATACGGTGATAGCATTTCCTTGGACTCCTCAGCCAGTATAGGCTCTTTTGTGTTCTCCCTACACTTGGAAGTTGCGGCCACCCTAGCTACCATAATCCTACATACCTCTTCAAGGCAGGGTCTTAGCCATGTGGGTTGGCTGAGGACAGCATCCTGCCAGCAATCAATATAGGGAAACTGATGTGGGTGCCCAGGCTCCCCTATAATCACCCTATAAACTTCATTAACCACAGTTTTGCCCAGTGACCCTTCCAGGGGCCACTCTACACCACAGCAGGCCAATCTACTTCACAAAAGGCCTTAAGCTTGTTAGGAGTTAACTTAACTCCATAGTTTCCATTAAATCCCTTTTTTAAAGTGTTTAGCTATACACTCCAAGGGAGTGATTTCCACCCATTCCTTCCAGTTACCAGACATCAAGACAGATATGGAGTGGTAGGGGTTTTGGAGGAGAGGTAAAGGGGGTGGTCCTTTTCTCTGACACACAAAGGAGAACAATATGTGTCCCTTATTGATGACGTGGATGTGGTTGCCTAGCCAGGAACTGCACCTACACAGGGTTTTCACTCATTTCGCCCATCTCTGGCTGCTCCCCTTGTGAGGATTTGAGGCACCTCTTACCTGTAATGAGTCTGTATAAAACCCAGACCAAAAGCCCTGTTAGGGCTCACCCTAGACCATATGAGTTAGCCATGGACCTGTGAATTAAGACTCTGCACTTGCTTTGTAGCAAGCTACGTCTCATTCACGCAAGTTCACACACATGTTCCAATGTTTCCACTCCCAGAGCCTAGGATTCACAGTTTCTCTTTCACTCAAAGTTACTTGAGTGACTCTGGGAGGTGATCAAGTTCCTCTTCTGCCACTTAGGGGCAGGCCTAATATTTGAAACCAGGTTCCTATCAGTCTAATGGGTGGTGCTCCCTTCACTGGTTCCTGTGCCTCACTGGATTCTGTTGTGCATCCAAGACCCTCACCCCAACTTGCCTGGAGGCCAAGTTCCTCCTCTGGATCAAACCATCTGTTGGTGCCTGGTGGGATCATTTCTTCCAGAGGTCAGGGGGACACACCCTGCTGACAAAGGAGGTGAAAAACCTCTATCTCCAAATCCTGGACGAGTCCCTAGAAATGTTGCACTTTATTCAAAAGGGAAACAGGACACTGAGGTAGTTCAACAGGAAGCACCCCCCAAGTGCTATGTGACCTTCTTCACATTTAGATTCTTTAAGTTTTTATCTCTCTGTTATGCTATCCCCTCCCCCTGCTACATTATCAGAACACAGACTTGCTTGCTTCTTTTCTGCTACAATGAGAAAGTATTGACAAATGGGAATAAATGAAATAAAAAATCTGCACAACAAAAGAAATGGTTTCTAAACTGAAGAGGCTCTCCACAGAATGGCAGATAATTTTTGCCAGCTATACATCTGATGAGGTAGTAACAACCAGAAAATACAGGGAGTGCAAAAAACTAAACTTCTAAAAAAATCAATAACCCAATGTAGAAATGGGCAAACAAACTGAGCAGAGCTTTCCAAAGGAATAATTCCAAATGGCCAAAAACACATAAAGAAATGCTCAACATCACTCGTTGTAAAGGGAATGCAAATCCCCTTTAGATTCCAGCTCACTACTGGTAGAATGGTTACCATCAAGAACACAAATATACATACATGGAAATATCACAAGGAAACTCCCTGTGTAGCTATGTTTATCTCAAGCTAAAATGTTATGGTTTTTGTTTTATCTATTCTCTCTTTTCTCCTACAAAATTGGAGAATAGGAGGGTGGAACAAGTCCTGCCCAAGGGGGAGGGCTGGCACCAGTGGGAAGGGGAAGGTGTTAGGGAAAAGGGATAGGAAGGTGAATACAGTGCAATAAAATGTGTATGCATGTAAGTAAATGCAAAAATGACACTTGTTGAAACTACTCCAGGAATCAGCGGGGAGGGGATGGAGAACAGTTGAGGAGGTGAATTCATGTGTGGTATCTTAGGAGCATTATAAAAACCTGTGTAATTGCTACAGTGTACTCCCAACCATCACAACAATAAAGGGAAAAAAAAGAACACAAACAACAAATGTTGGTGAAGATGTGGGGGAAAAGGAAACATCACACACTGTTGGTGGGAATGTAAATTAGTATAGCTCCTATGGAAAACAGTATGGAGGCTCCTCACAAAACTAAAAATAGAACTGCCATACGATCCAGGATTACCACTCTTAGGGATATATGGAAGGAATGTAAGTCAGGTTACAATAAAGATACCTGTACACCCATGTTTATTGCAGCACTATTCACAATAGCTGAGCTAAGGAAACAGCCAAGATGTCCCACTACTGATGACTGGATTAAGAAATGTGGTATTTATAGACAATGGAATTTTATTCAGCAATAAAGAAGAATGAAATTTTGTCATTCGCAGGTAGATGATGGAACTGGAGAACATCATCTTAAGTGAATTTAGCCAGGCTCAGAAGGTCAAAGACCACATGTTTTCTCTCATATGTGGAATATAGGCACAAGACAAATACAGCAATATTATATATTCATAGAAATACATGCATAACATGCATCCGAAAGTGGGACTGGTAAAGGAGACCAAGGGAGGAGGAAACAAAGGAAAGAAAGATAGCGAATAATAATGAAGTACATCACATAGTGTAGAAACAAGATATTATGAAACACACTGAAAACTTAAATAATACAGGAGTGGGGGAAAGGGTGAGGAAGTCCAGTGGCGGGGGGTTACACTGACTTAAGCACAAAGCATGTACAGGTACACAATGCATGTACCAAGGCAAAAATCCCACTGACAAGTGAACAGACCCCTAAACAAAAAGGACAAGAATGAAAGCAGATCACACTAAAGCACTAAATGGAAGTCAGTAACATAAGGGGGAGGGTAAAAGAAGGAAGTAAGTAAGGCAAATATGGTTAATGTACTTTCTATATAAGAATGGATATAAAATACTTAAACCTGTTGAAATCACCATAAGAAGGGGACTAAGGTTGAAAGGGGAAAAGTGGAGAATAACCAATTTGGTATATAATACATATGTATATGGAAATGTCATAAAGAAACACCATTTATAGTTATTTCAAACAAACAAAAATGTCTTTTAGGTAAAACAGGTCCTGTCTAGGTCTTGGTACCAGCGAGTGGGGAAGATATAAGGAAAGGGTGTAAGAGGGTGAGTATTGTGTAAATATTAAGTACACATGTATGGAAATGGAAAAATGAGACCCATTAAAGCTATTCTAAGAATGGAGGGAGAAGGAATAAAGGAGAATGATGGAAAGGGTGAATTTAACTAAGATATATTGTGAGCACATTTGTAAATGTCACAATGTACCCCCAGTACAGCAATAATATGATAATAAGAATTTTTAAAATTTCAGGAACACACAAAATGTTAGTTGTGGACTTTGCATAAATTCCATTCATAAGAATGAGGATGTTCCCTTCTATCAATTTGCTGAGAATTTTTATGTTGAACAGATTTTTCATTTTGTCATTTTTCTTCATTCTGCTTGAAAGCATCACATTTTCTCCTTTTATTCTGTTATTATAATGAGTTACCTAGAATGATTTTAGAATATTAAATCAATTTTGTATTTCTGAGAGAAATCTTATTTATCCATGGTATAAATCATTTTTATGATAACAGATTGTTATTATTTTATGAAATATTTGTACTTTTTTTTCTGAAGGTCTGTAGTCCTCCATCTCTTTATCAGTGTTCCTTTTGAAAAAAAATTCTGTCCTCATAAAGTGAGTTGTAAATAATTCTTAGTTTTCTGAAAGATTTTTTGTAAATACTTTACTGTTTCTTTTTTTAGTATTTGTTAGAACAAAACCATCTGGCCCTAGAGTTTCATTTGTGGGAATGTTTTTAAATAACAAATTGAATTTCTTTACTAAATAGAAGGCTATTTGGGTTTTCTGTTTCATCTTGTGTCACTACAGTTAAAGTTAATTTTTTTCAGGATTTGGCCCATTTCATCTAGGTGACTGAGTTTGTTGACAGTGTTTTTCTACATTACTTAGTGCTCTTTAAATGACTGTAGACTCTGCCTATCGTGTTGGTAATTTGTTTCTCTTTTTTTTTTTAAATCAATGATCAATCTATTTTTAATTTGTTGAACTTTTCAGGGAATCAATATCTTGCTTTTCATTTTTTTCTTTTCTTTTTTATTAATTTCTACCTTCAGAACTCTTTATTATTTTTTTAGAAGCACTGGGATTTGAACTCAGGGCCTCATGCTTGCTAAACTCAGGCCCTCTATTGCTCGAGCCACTACACCAGCCCTGATTTCTGGTTTCATATTTACTATTATCTCCTTTCTCCTTGCTCAGTATTAACTTTGCTCTTTTTTTCTAGCTTCTTAAGTCAGAAACATAAGTCATTAGTTTTGCATCTTTCTTTTTTAAAATAAGCAGCTAAAGTTTTAAATTTCATTCTAATTTGCATTCTTCATATTTCAATACACAGGTTTGTTTTACCATTCACTTAAAAATGTTCTGTTTTTTCTTTTGTTATTTCTTTCTTGACCCATACATTATTTAGAAGTTTGTTGTCTAAGTCCCAGATATTTGGAATTTCCCTACATACTATTTGTTACTAGCTTTTATTTTAAGTCCATTATGGTTAGGAAATATTCTCTATTTGATGTCAACTCTTTTACATTTGGTAAGGTGTGTTTTATTACCCAGGATTGGTGAAAATGCAGTGCACACATGAAAAGTATTGCAGCCTGCAGTTGTGTAATGCAATGCCATTTGAAATTAGCCCGAGGGATTAAATACGAGTATTCAGATTTTTGTCTTTATTGATTTTTTGGTCTTGTTTCCCTATCACAGAAAAAGAGGTGTCAAAATCTCCAATTACGTGGGATTAACAATTTCTCCCTTTAAATCTTTCAGTTGTGCCAGGCATAGTGGATACACACCTATAATACTAGCGCTTAGCAGGTGGAGGCAGGTAGATTGAGAGTTCAAAGCCACCCTAGGCTAAATAGCAAGACCCTGCCTCATTTGTGGCTTGATATATTTTGTTCTGTCATTTGACATACATTCCTGTGATAGTTATGTCTTTTTAATAGATTGATCTTTTAAAATCATTATGATCAATCTTTGTTTGCCTTTGGTGATATCTTTGTATTAAAATCTTTTAACTGTATTGAGTCTTCAGAACTTTTCCTTGGTAAATTTTAAATAGCCTATGTTTTCTTTATGTTATGACTTTTTTAAATTTAATTTTACTGTTTTTACATTTACTTACATGTGTATACACTATTTGGGCTACCACTTTCCCCTTGTTCTCCAATTTTGTAGAAGAAAAACACATAAAAGATAATAAGAAAAATGTGGCATTTTTGCTAGTTTGAGCTAAAGCTAGCTATACAGGGAGATTCCTTGTGTTGCTTCCATGCATATGTGTATTACAACCCAAATTGGTTCATCTCTATCAGACCTCTTCACTCAGGCTGGTGGATTGGTTCAAGTGGTAAGAGTGCCTGCCTAGCTTGTGTTTTTAATATTTATTTTGCCTCTTGTCATATAGATGGATTTTTTTCTTTTTATGATAATTTCTGTGTTTAATTAGAGTGCTTAGGTCATTAATACTTGATGTAATTATTTATATGGATGGGTTTAAATATTTCACTTTATTTTTTGTTTTGTACTTGTTCTCCCACTATTTTATTATTATTATCATTATTGTTTAAACTCCTTTCTGTTCTGTTTTCTTTCTGATTAATTGAGTGCATTTGAAGAATTACCTTTCAATTTATTTACTGACTTTTAAAAATTGAAACCACATTTAATATGTACATTCATTTAGAGAGATAGACCAGCATTAATTTTTCATAGTACATGGTATATTTTTCTACTTATTCAAGTCATTCTTTGTGTCTCTATTATTGGAGCTTTATTCATACACAGCTTATGTAATTTTTAAGGTTATCCTTTATTTTTTATTGTTCCTACAATTTTAAATGGGATTTTCCATGTTATACTTTTATTTATTTTTAGCATGAAAGCTATTGGTTTTGGTATATTTATTTATTTATTTAGATACTTACTACAGTATGACAACCATTTTGTCCTGTGACAGGAAATTTTCCCAACACTTATAGCCGTTGTTTTTGTATCATATCTAATTGCACTGACAAACACTTTTGGGATGACTCTAAATAATCCATATAGTGCGCATTTTTGTTTTTTACATTGCATTCAAAATGATTAAGCTTAACCGTTTTGATTGTTCTTCATTGTATTAACTTTAGACATTTATCTACTGAGGCATGACTTTGAGAGATGAGGACATTGGTTGATTTGCATTTCCATTTTTCTCTTTCACACCAATTTATTTTCATATTAATTCTACATTATTGGTGTTTTAAATGATTGTTTTCTGTTCTGTGACCCTAGCTCTCAGTTATGTAGCCTTAGGACTCAGTGTTCACTGAGTTTATATACATGTATCTCATGTCATCTCCTGACTGACTGGATTCTACAATGGAGTTTTGTAAGTCAGGCTCATGAGAACTTGTATTGACTTGCTGAAGCTGCCATAATAAGCACCATAAACTAAGTGGCTTAACAACAGATACCAACATAAGCAATGCTATGAAAAACAGGTCATGCTAAAGGGAGGTGGGTAATGGGGAGGGAGTGTAAAAGAAGGAAGTTAAGAAGGTGAATATGGTCGATGTACTTCCTATACAAGAATGAATATAGAAGTTTTAAAGCTGTTGAAATTATCATAAGAAGGGGACTAAGGTAGAAGGAAGAAAAATAGAAGGGATGAATCTATTTGGATTATAATACATATATACATGGAAATGTCACAAGGAAACTCTCTGTATAGCTATCTTAAGCAAAATAAAGATGTCTTAAAAAAAAAGAGAACAGAAAGGTAAAGCAGATCCTGTCTGGGCACTGGTGGGAAGGGGGAGGATGTAAGGAAAAGACTCAGGAGGTTGAATATGGTGGGAATATTATGTACTCATGTATGAAAATGGAAAAGTGAGACCTGTTGAAACTGTCTAGGAATGGCGGGGAAGGGATGGTAAGGGAAAATGATGGAGGGGGTGAATTCAACCATGATATATATTGTAAGAATTTAGGTAAATGCCCCCAGTACAACAATAATAAAAGAAAAAGATAAAAAAGAGAGAAAAAACCAATAGAATCTTACTGTGTTACAGTTCTGGAAGCTAGAGTTCTGGAAGCAAGGTTCTGGCATGGCAGGCTCCTTCCAAGGGCAGTGAGGGGAGGATCAGGCTCAGACCTCTCTCCTCACCTATCGATGGCCATCTTCTGTTTCTCCACATCTTTCTTCTATGAATGTCCGTCTCTGTTTCCAGATGCCCCCATTTTATAAGAACACCAGTCTTCTTGGCTTAAGGGTCCACTCTACTCCAGTATAACTTCATCTTCTTACGTCTGCAATGACTATTCACAAAATCAGTCACATGCCAAGGAGGTTAAGATTTCAATATATAAATTGGGGGGGGGGTGCATGATTTCACCTGTAGCAAAGCTCCATGCCCAAGGCCAGGCATAGTTAGACATGTTTTCCTGTGAGCCATACATAAATGGCAACTGGACTTCCTTTAAATTCTTGATTAGCACTTTTTTTAATCCTTCTTCTCAGAACTTTTCACACATTATTCTCCTTTCTTTTGAAACTGAACATAGCATTGAATGAGACTGAGTAGACATGTGTAATTTACACTGATTTTACCAGGCAATGTCAGGGTGTGGGTCATTTTCTATTCAATTTTTCCAGAATATGATGTGCCTTCTTAATATACAGAGTTATGTCTTTCACTATCCCAGAGAGTTTTTGCTTTGTTTTTCATCATAGTTTTGAATGTAATCCCTGGCCATGTATTAAGTCTCCCTGATAGTCCTTTAAATCTACTATCTTCCCTGGAAGCCCTTCCCACCCCCATTAGTTTTTAACGCTTAAAAATATTTCCAATTTTTCTCAAGCAACTTGTCTTTCAGGAGACAACATTTTTTGGCAACACACGCAACCAGAAGAAATTGTGCACGTTGCATTATTCTTAAGGGCTTTGTGTAGGGAATATAATATGCATTCTTCACTTTTCAGATTGTTCTAGACTTGTACCACTTCACGTGTGCTGTAGAAACTTTGCTACATCATATAGGTGCATTTCCAAGCCCCCTTCCAGCCTTTATTTCAAGGTCTGGCAATGACAGCCCATGGATGACATCAAACTTGCTTCCTGGTTTTGTATATAAAGTTTTATTGGAACATAGTCACTTGCATTTGTTTGCATATTGTCATTCGTACTCAGTGGCAGAGTTGAATAGCTGTGACAGAGATGGTATGGATTTCAGTACTTCAAATATTTGTTAACTGACCCTTTTCAGAAAAAGTTAAGCTCTTATTTATGCCATAGCTGACATTTATATTGCATCATATAAAGTTATATGTTGTACAAAAATGGTATAGTTTTTACTTGAAGTAGTCAGATGATCTTTTTAATTAAGAGGGAACACAGTCTTATACATTATTCCAGATATTGGCAATTTATATTTTATTTATTTATGAACATTTTATAATTGTAGTGAGGACACATTGTGACATTTACAGAAGTACTTACAATATATCTTAGTTAGATTCACCCCTCCATCAGTATCCTTTATCCCCCTCCCCCTTCTTAGAACAGGTCTCATTGTTCCATCTTCATGCACGAATACATAGTACTTCCATCACATTCACCCTCCTTCATCTTTTCCTATGTCCCCCCACACTGGTACCAACTTCTGTACGGAACTTGTTTTACCTTCCTGACCTTCATTTTTAAAAAGACATTTATGTTTGTCTGTGGTGTCGGGAGTTTCGTTGTGACATTTCTTTATACATATGCATCATACCCCGAATTGGCTCCTTTCTCCCTTAGTTTCCTTCTTATGGCAATTTCAACAGGCTTGAATTATATTATCCCAGATGTTGCCATTTCAGTGCTTCTATGGTTTCCTTTATTTCTTCTTTTGCTTTTTCAAATTCTCTATTTTTATTGTCTTGGAATTTCTTGAGTGTCTCCTGTACATTTTGGTTGACCCTATCCAGTATCATCTCTATAAAATTCTCATTGAGTACTTGTAGTATGTCTTCTTTTAAATTATTCTTGTGGGCTTCATTGGGTCCTTTGGCATAGTTTATCTTCATTTTGTTGGAGTCTGGATCTGAGTTTCTGTTCTCTTCATTCCCCTCTGGTTCCTGTACTAATTTTTTGCTGTGGGGAAACTGGTTTCCTTGTTTTTTCTGTCTTCCTGTCATTGTCCTTGGTGTTGTTACTGTCCCTGTACTGTGTGTAATTAAGTATTTTCTAGCTTGTAATAATAACAATGGTAATATTGAGAATGGAAGAGTGAGCTGAGATGGAAAGCAAGAAGTTAAAGAAAAGGGGAAAACAAATATACAGACAAGAGGGAGAAAGCAGAACAAGGTATCAGACAAGAGAGTTTCAAAGGTATAAACAGGGAGTGTTAGTGTACTAATCGACAGTAAGCTGAACAGACAATAGAGAGACAGAGAGAGGATTGAAAATCAAAGATAAAAAAATAAAAAATAAGTATATGAAAGTAATATCTATTTATAAAAATGAATTAAAATAAAATGGAAAATAGAAAATTAAAAAAAAAAAAAACCAAAAAACTTCCAAGTTTATATGCAATGCAATTTCAGTCTTAATAATTTGGATGTCCGTCTCAATCTCCAGTCCTGGAGTTGGTGCCTCAGATGTTGTTCTGTAGTTGTCTCATCAAAGGGGATGCATAAAGTAGAACAAAACTACACTCACACACACACAGAAGAAAAAAAAAAAAAAGCCCCACCAAGTGTCCCCAGTTCAAATGCAATACAGTTTCAGTAAGTTTTTCGGCTTGCAGGTGTAATTCGGTTGTTCTCTCATCAAAGGTAGGGAGAAAAAGAAAAAAAAGCATCTGGAGGCAGTTCTGAGAGTGGTATCTGCAACTGTGGCTTGCCTGCCTGCTGCTCTCAGCCTGTAGCTGGCGGTGTTATTTATGCAGATCTCTGGGGTGAGCTTAGCACTCACCTGGTCCCACAGGCTTTGTTTGCTCAGAGTTCTCCTGTGCGGGGGCCTCTGCCACAGGCTTTCCCCTTTCCAAGCACTGGGAAAGGTGCCACTGCCCGGCGTTGTCAGGCCTGCGTGTTTATTTACAGTTCACGTGGGAAGTGGGTCTTCCCTCCTCTCACAAGCGTTCCCGCTCCTGGTTGCTGGGCGCGCCCCGCTCCCGCCAGAGGCTCTCCGGCCCGCCCGGCTTGTTTATTTACAGTCCCGGGAAGGATTCCCTTCCCCCAATCTTCAGCGCTCAGGGCGCCCCACCCTCTTTCCAGCGTGTCTTAACTGTTCTTATTGCTTAGTACTCAGTTTCTCTTTTTTTTCCCTGGTGGAGGTCAGTCTGTCCAGGGGGCTATGCTGCTCTGGCCCAGGCTTGTCTGTGGGGCTACCGCGGTACCGCGAAGCTCACCTGGTCCGCGTCTTCCCACGCCGTATGGGCGCCGGCCACTGGCGGGCCCCGGGGGCCTCCTCGGTTCTCCGTTTAACGTGAAGTGGAGATTCTCTGCGCCGGCTGGAGATGTGGAGGAGTCAAAGTTATGCCTTTTCTCGGTGATTATGCCTGCAAAGTGTGTCTCCAGCGTCTCTCCAAGATTTCACTATAGGAGGGTCGCTTTCTGCTTCCTACCTCTAGCCGCCATCCAGATGTTGCCACTTCAGATGATCTTTATTTCTTCCTGAAAATCTGATTTCTATCTGGTTTTATTCAACTTTTGCTTTAAGAACTTCCTGTGTGTTTTTTTGTTTTATGTATTTACGTATGTATGTATTTTGTTGTGTAGTTTATTTTTGGCTATAAATTCTCCTCCTTTTAATTTAACTTTTAAAAGTCTTTATATCTGCTGGGCATGGTGGCTCATACCTGTGATCCCAGCTACATCAGAGGCAGAAATCAGGAGTATAAGCCCCAGCAAGAAGTTAGTGAGACCCCCATCTCAACCAATAAGCTTGGAGTAGTGTTGTACACCTGTGGTTCCAGCTACACAGGAGGGTATAGATAGGAAGATCATGGTCTGGCCCAACCCCGGGCAAAAATGCAAGATACTACCTGAAAAATAACTAAAGCAAAATAAGGGCTGGGGATATGGCTCAGGTGGCAGAGCACTTGCCTAGCAAGTACAAGGCCCTGAGTTCAAACCTGAGTTCTGCCAAAAAAGACCTTATTTCATTTTCATTTTTGGAGGGTACTTGATATTTTAATTGTGTAACTTTCTGTTTTGACTCCCTCACCTAGCACTTTGAAGAGGTTGTCCTACTGTCTTTTGGTCTCTTTAATCACCAATGTGAAGTCAGTGTTTTGAATCAATGCTTCCTTCCCTTCATGAAATATGTCTTTTGTTTTTCTATCTGTTCCCGAAGTTTTTCTCTTTAATCTTGGTTCGAAAGGTTAAGTGTGATGTGTGCTGGCATGGTTTTGCTTTCTTTGATCTACATCTATGTCATTCACCAGTTTTAGCCATTATTTCTTCAAATATTTTCCTACTGCACTCTGCCTCCCCTTTTCTTCTCATACTCTATTTTTTTGTACATTATGTATATATGTTTTGATACTCTCCCACAGATTCCAGAGTTTTTTGTCAGTTTTAAAAAATCATTCTTGTCTCTGCTCATTGTATTGGATACTTTTCATTCATCTTTTAGTCCACTGACTCTTCTTTTACCTCCATTCTTCTGCTATCCTCATCTGGTGTCCCTTTTTGTTTCAGACATTATGATTTTTAGATTTAGGACTTACATTTGTGTGTATCATTATTTTCTCTGATTAATGTTTCCCTTTTAAAATTAATTATACTCATCTTTTCCTTCATGTCATTGAGTAGTTACAGTGGTTTGCTTTTGATAATTTCCAAAATCTGGGTTATCTCATGAATGGTCTCTTTTGAATATCTTTTCTCTTGAGAATGTGTCACAGTGTCTGACCTACTGCATTAATTTTAAAAATAAATTCTACAGATAGTGACATTGGATTTTATCCTGGACATTTTATTATACTTTATAGATTTTGGATTTTATTATATTCCTCTGAAGAGTATTTTTTTTGTTTGTTTCTGTTGGTTTGTTTTGGAAAGCAATTAACTTTGTAGACTCAAACTGTAGTCTTAGGGGAAGCAAGTCAGTTCAGTTCTTTTAGCACTTGAATAAATCTTCATGTGTATGGTTCAAGAGTCAATCTGAGACTTGGGGAAGAGTTCTCCTTTCTGACATTTCATTTTTTGGATGTTTCCCTTTCTTTATAGTAGGTGTGGCTGCCCCAAATCCTGTTGTTTTCAGACCAGAAAGGCTACAGGTTTTCAAGTCACTCTGTAGATGGGCAAGTTAAAAGCCATAAAAATAAGAAACTCACCCTATATAGTCCTTAATCTTAAATTTTATGGCCTATCTAGAATTGGATAGTTTTGTTCTTTTTTAACTGCTTTTGTGTGGTTGTTTTTGTGTTTTTCTCAGAGTTTATAGTCATCAGAGGATCAGTCCAGTTGGAACTTTCTCAGATATTCTGGCTTTCATATTGGCTCTGGGGATCAGAAGCTTGCCAGTTTTATGTTTCTTCTTTATTTTGTATCAAAATGATATTCATATGTAAATGTTAATATGCCCAAATTCAGATCGTTTCTTCAAGAAAAAAACAACTAAATCATTTTACCTTCATTGCAAAGACAAAATTTTCACAAACATCCCTTTAAGCTGGACATAACTAGCTTTAGTTTTACAGATGGGAATAACAGATTTGAAAGAGCTTGAATGAATTGCCCAAGGTCAGTTATCTATTGTTGTATTGCAAACTAAATTCAATGGTTCAAAACGTTAATCATTTTATTTGCTCATGATCCCAACTGAGGGATTTAGATAGGGCACAGAGAGGATGGGTTAGTTGGGCCCCATGATGATGTAAGCCCAAGCTGAAATGGCTTGAATGACTGATGGTCAACTAGTGGCTTGATTAGGATCATATATCTAGGGCCTCAATTCTTGTCATATGGTTTGGCTTACAGTGGTTTCACTTATGAGTTTTCAACTTTCAGTTTCATCACCATATTCAATATATTATATGAACTATTAAACACTTCACTATACAATGGGCTTTGTGATTTTTCACACTTGGCTAATGAAAGTACTGTAGCTTGTTTAAGGTAGGCTAAGCTAAGTTGTGATGTTCAGGAAATTAGATATATTCAATGTAATTTCAACTTAGGATATTTCTACTTACAATTGTTTATTGGTACATAACTTTATCCTAAGTCAAGAAGTATCTGTAGTTGGTAGAGCTTTATTCTTTCCTTAAAGTACTACATGTGGGTAGCTTGAGCTCTCTTCCAGCATGGTGGCTTCTTCCTAAACAAAAACAAGTTTCAGTTTCCTTAAAGCCTAGCTCTAGAAGTGGCAGACCATCATTCTTCTACATTCTATTGGGCAAGGCATCACAGGGCAGGACACCCATATTCAAGAGAAAGTGAAACTACCCTACTACTTTATAGAAGGATCAGTATCACACATAGCAATGGGAGGAACTGATGGCAGCAATTTTGAGACTATTTACCACAGTTAGAATTATATGGTAAAAACAGATTCTCAACTGAGTCTGTCAGATTTCTAGAGCTAGAATCCTTCTATTAAGTACTACTTCATGGGTTATCAGCATTAATAACTGCAAGGCTCATTATTGCTGGGAGTTATAATCAGCAGAGCCCAGTCTTGGCCTTCCTCAAGTCCCTATAAATCCCAGCCAACAAGGGAGACTGCCAGAATAAATTTGGGCTTTTGCTTCAGGCCATTCAATTAATTTGCAATCCACTAGTTGAAGCCCTCTTTCCCTTATTGTCTCTATTTGTGATGATAAGACTAAAACACAGTGTACTTACTTAATGAGTCTGAACTCGGTGTCCCATGCTTGCTAGGCACTCTACCACTTGAGCCATGCCCCAGCCCTCTAGAACTTAAACTTCTTTTTTTTTTTTTTGGTGGTTTTGGGGTTTGAACTTGTGGCCTTACACTTGCCAGGCAGGTACCCTACCTCTTGAGCTACTCTGCCAGCCCCTAGAATCTAAACTTCTTGAGGGCGAGTACCTTATTTCTCTTGCTTATCATTATATATTTGTACTTAGAACAATGTTGGACACATTGTAGATGATCATTAATTATTTGTTAACTTTCTAATTGAGCAATCCAAAGTTTTCTTTCCTTGCTTAAAAACTTTTCTTTGACTGCTGCTTTCAGGGTGAAAGTCTCAGCATTTTAATATGATCCATTCTGCCTTCCAAAATTTCACTCCTGCCTACCTCTGCAATCACATTTAAAATTATTTCTCCCTTAATTATTATCTTTTGCTTTCCTTATTCATTTATTATGGACTAGGAGCATTTAGTACATTTGCTTGATTAGTACTAAAAGAAAATTTAACATGGATGCTATTATTCCCATAACAGGAAATTAAAGCTCACAGAAGTGAGGCTAGTTCAGTGAAATGGTAGAGTTGATTCAGGACTGTGCCCACTATTGTCATGCCGTGGTATCTTCCCTCAGTGTTCCAACCACACTTCACTGATTATGTTTCCCCGTGCAGTCCATGACCTCTCAGACGTTTGTGTAGAACACGTCCCTTTTCCTGGAACAATCTTCCTAACTTTACTTGGTTTATTTCTATTCAACATTTGAGAGTTCTGTTCTACAGAAGCCTTCCCCAGTTTTCCCCCTACTACAAGCTGGATTATGGGGACCCTCTTATTTCATCCTAGCATACTCTGTGTACTTTCTTATTATCAGACTTTATATACTTCTTGTGTGCCTCTACCACTATTAACTCCTGGAGGTGGAAACCATTATTTATGCAACCTTCCATCCCCCAAATATCCAGAGCTGTACTGTCTAACATGGTAGCCGTTAACCACGTGGGTCTATTGATCCCTCCAATGTGACAAGTCAAGATTGAAATGCACCATTAAATACATATTGGATTTTGAAGACTTAATATGAATAATAGGATGCAAAATATGTCGTTAACAATCTTGTATATTGAATACATGTCAGCACGATAACACTTTGAATATCTTGGTTTAAATAAAATACATTAAAATTTAATTAAGACTATTTAGCCTTCTTTGGTTACTTGATAATTTTAAATGACATTCTTCTAGTGTTCTGCTATATGGAAAGTGCTTACTAAAACTTTGCTAAATAATTAAATGTTTTGAAGATATACTACAAAAATCATCCTTCTTGGTTTGCCTTCTTTAGTTTTCTCTACTGGTAGAGACGAGGGAGATGATCTAGTTTGTCTTTCTGTGTGTGCTTATAATGTAGCCTGGGATATTGTTGGGGAGATGGATGGCCAATGCATAGATGTCTTGCTAAGTATATGACCACAGGCAAAGGACTAACTTCTCTGTGCCTCAGTTTCCCAAGAATAAAATAAAGATGAGAAGAGCACAGAAAGGATGAAATGAGTTAATTTTCTGAATAATTTCACAGGTCACATGCTGGTTGGCATAGAGTAAATGCTCAGCACACACTAGCTTGATTATTTATGTCTCCCAGTGTGGCTCCATATGTCTCTCTATGGTGAAACGTAGAGAGAACACTTCATTCAATGCTCTGTTAGAATCTGTGGAAGACCACAGAAGACAATGACTGTCTCCATGCCCTGGACAGTAATAGGCTCCTTGGTGGCAGGCTGTGGGGTCACTGGCAAGGTCTTAGGAGGCCAAGAATCCTGTGGATGAACAACAATTTGACTCTTCTTGTCAGTTCTGGAGTCTTTATACACAGCTTCCCTTCTTCAGGACACTGCAGCTGAGCATCTGGAGAATAGCAAGCTTAATTATCTTTAAGCAAGGGAAGCATAGCAGAAGAAATAATGGTCATAAGCTCCAAACTTGCAAATTAAAATGCAGAAGGCACTGTGGGTCATACATACAACGCATTCATGGACCATGCCTTCCAATTGCCTTTCTACAGTGTATCTGTGCAAAATTGATCCTTGACCCCAAAAAGCAAGACAAAGGGAAGGGAGCTGGGGATGGCTCCATGTGCGCTTAATGCATCTTCAAATCTGCCAGGGAACTCCTTTCTTTGATCTATTATAACTTGGCCCAGGCTTGCCAATTAAATGCCATTCCATTCAGATCTGTTCAAAGATCAAATATGCCTGAATACTTGATTTTTCCAGGGGACTGATAGGTTTTTAGTGATATTTTCTGGCACCCATTGCTAGCTAAGATTCCTGAAGGCAGCCTTTCAGGTCAAACTGCCGAAATGGTTGGGTATTTTTAGCGTCTCTGTATTCCTCCAGATGTTCCAATTTTGGATGCAACTCTTACGCAGAATAGGTCCAGCCAGTATAGGCAGAAGGATGGTGATATTCTTGGAAATCCTTTGAATGCCAGCCCGGCACTTGCTAGCTACATAACTAAAGATGTCGCTTCTCTTTAAGCCTTAGTTTTCTCACTACAAAATGGCTACAAGGGTAACAATCTTGCAGAGCTAGGGAGAAAATGAAATGAAATAATGTATATAACACTTCTAGCTTAATGCCCGCATTCAGAAGGGATTCAATTATGGTAGCTATTTTTTTAAATTGCTGACTATCAGTAAGAATAAGAAAACAACATGCTTTTACTCTGTCCAGTTTCTAGTAAGTATGGAATTGCTTAGCTCTGCCTAACTAGGCTCGAAGACCTCATTATTTGGTATTGAAATAAATTCTTTTATTTATTCAGTTTTCAATGAAAAAAAATCTGTGTTCATACATTTATCAAGCCTCTGTTAAGACAGAAAACTGTGCCAGCCTCTAGATAAAGGGAAAAGAGACAGCACTAGAATTTTCCTTATGGAATTTCAGATTCTGATGAGGATTGAATGATGTGCTCCCAATATTTCTTATACAATCTTGGCCAATAAAGCATTTAGAGTAGAGGTATAAATTTTCATTGTTTCTTTAATCTGAAGATGCACAGAATGAAATATAAAAAAAAGTTCCAGGCTCTCACTCTAGAAATGTCACGTTGTGTAGCTAATAAGAAAAAGCAGAGATGAGACAATTTTACATGTCATTTCATTCTATTCACAGTGAATACAAATTTAGTCTGAGAGCCTAAACATGAATGCAGAAGTGCTTCAGCCAAAAGAATTTAACTGCTAAAAAGGGGAATTGCATGTATTTTAAGAGTTTACACTATTCAAACAATGAAATTTGCTTAGTTTTAATAGTTATCACTTTTTTCTTTCTTAGGTTATTGCTGTATAGACAAAGGAGGGTAAGAACACATATATAATTAGATCTACTTAACGTATTTTTTTTCATAATTCTATTAACAGTGATGATCATACTCACATCTGAAACACTGAGTATTCCTAGGCTCCAAGCACTTTCTATACATTTTCCTTCTGAATGCCCATGACAGTCTTAATGGCTAAACAAAGCAAAACCAAGTGACTAAGAAGTTATGGAGGCAGAATATGGTGGAATGTTACCCCATTGCCTGGAACCCATGTGCTTTGCTTCTTGAAAGTAAATATAAATAATTAAAAAAAAAACAGAACTATCTTTTACAGAGTTTTGAATCTGTAGCTTATCTATATGCTGATGTACCAAGCCTTCTTTTTTTATCAGCGGGTGATAGTTTTACAGAGGGATACATTGTGGTATGTATACATGTGTTTAATATATGTTATTTAGATCCACTCCCTCCATTGTTCTTTCTCATCTTCCTCCCCCTTCTTAGAACAATTTCAACAGGTTTAATTCTTCTATTCTCATAGATGAACACAAAATACATCCACCGTATTCACCCTCCTTTACTCTTTCCTTATGCTCTCCCCTTTCCACTGGTGCCCACCCCAGAAAGGACCTGTTTTACCTTCCTGTCCTTCATTTTTCTAAAGTATATATTGATAGTCCAAGGCTTTTTACCTTGTCTTTTCAGACATGTGTAATTTGTGATTTAATCAGATTACTTCACCCTATTACTTACTCTTTCTCTATTGCCCTGCAGACCTATTGTTCAACAGCTTGCAGTGTGTTACAGTATATTAGCTCCATACACAGATGGAATGTTTCAGTATTTTTCATTCTCTAACATTCTCTTTCCTTCTCCCACTTCCTGCAGTCCTCTCAGACAGACCCATTAATACAATCTTGCTCTCCCTCTCTCATATATGTATTCATGTGTAAAATTATCTTATAGGTCTAGCTTCTGCCAGGTCTTCCTTAATAAGCAAAATGACTATAAACTATTTCTGGTTAGAGCTATTTCTTTACCTACTTGTGCTCTGTGTTTAGTCTGTGCACTGCTAATGTTCTAGGAGTCTATGACTTCTTCTTTCCACCTACATAAGTCCTTTTCTTGATCCTTAAATGAAAACTATCGTAGAACTCACACCCTGAAACTCAGGGTTGAGATGGGTCTAAATGACATCTGTAACAGCTTGTCTCTTCCCCTGGAAAGGACTGAGATAGCAAGCCATCATGGGCATACTTGTCAATGTTCCAGGTGGTTGAAGACAAGGAAAAATGTGTTTGATGTTTAGGAGATGGGACTAAACTCTGATTTTAGATGAGACCACTGAGATCTGATTTAAAAACAAATCAAGACAGAACTATACCATGGATTGCACTGATCTACCACAAACATGGATTAATTAGAATGAGACTAAGAGATAAATGTATTTTGTGAAGAACAGACTAAAAGTGATTTTAAAAATAAGAAGATATAGAGATAAGAGCAAAATAGTTTCTGCCGGGTATGGTGGGGGTGGGGGGAGAGGGAGGGGCCAGAGTGGGTGGTAAGGAAGGGGTGGGGGCAGTGGGGACAAATGACCCAAGCATTGTATGCACATATGAATAATAAAAAAATAAGAAGATAATCAACAATATGGAAGAGCAGATTAAAGATTAGAGAAAAATATTTGTAAGCCATTTATAAAAAAAATTAAAAACTCATACAACTCATACAATTCTTATAGTAAAATGAAACCCAAATAACCCAATTTTTAAAATTGATAAACAACCTAAAAAGACATTTTTCACAAAGAAATAGCCAACAGGTATATGAAAATGTATTCATATCACCAATTATCAGAGAAATACAAACCAAAACTATAATGAGATATCATTTTATATCTGATAAAATGGTTATTATCTTTTTCTCTTTTTGGCAGTACTAGACTTTGAACTCAGGGCTTCATGCTTGCTAGGCAGATGCTCTACCACTTGAGCCATGCCTCCAGCCTTAGGATAGCTATTATTAAAAGACAAGAGATAGAAAGATCTGGTAAGGATGTGGAGAAAGGGAAATCCTGTATACTCTTGGTAGACTTGTAAATTGGGGTAGCCACTGTGGGAAAGTATGGAGTTACCTTTAAAATTTTTAAATAGAACTACCAATCATATGACCCAGGAACAGCTAAGCATCTGTCAACAGATAACTGATTAAAGAAGTTGTGATGTATACATATATGTACACAAGTGTATATACATATATACATATACATACACAATGAGATACTATTCAGCCTTTAAAAAGGAGATCCTGCCATTTGCCACACCTGGATGACTGGAGGACACTAGGCTAGTGACATAAACCAGACACAAGAGGGAAGTTACTGCATGATCTCACTTGAATGTGAAATATTTTATAATGTCAAATACATAGAACCAGAGAATAAAATGGCAGTTTCCAGAGGTAGGGATGGGAGGAGACAAGGAGAGGTATATCAGGAACACAAAGTCGTAGATATGTAGGATGAAAAAGACTAGAGATCTGGTATGCAACATGTTAACAATATTATATTACATTTAGAATTTTTGTTAAGAGGGTTAATTTAGGTGTTCTTGCCACAAACACACTAAAAGGTAACTATGTGAGATAATGCATGTGTTAATTTGCTTATTACAACCATTTTGTTATATACAAATATATCAAACATGCATACTTTTATGTTACAAATGATTAAAAATAAATTTTAAAAAATAAAATGAGAGAAGATAGTAGTCAGCAACTTTCTTTTCCTTAGAACCTATGACACAACTTATTCTAACTAGTAATTTGTGTGGTTTAACAAAATTGACTCTTTTTTAGTTTAGAATTCAAGACCACTTCCCCTTGCAATAAGGAATGAAGGAGTGGACCCCCTCAGAGATTATAAAAGTCATATTGGGGCAATTAGTATCAAAGGCGCTTTGACTCTACCAGGTTTGATTTGGCTCCTTACCAGCTGTGCAACCTGAAGCCAGTTATCTAATGTTTCTGAGTTTCAGTTTTCCCTAATGGGACAATAATGACTAGCTGGTAAGTTTATTGTGGGAATTATTATGTTTATATCTCCTAAAAAAATGCCTCAAACAGAGCAGAATCTTAGTAAGTGTTCATTGTTATGACGATTATTCACAATATCTTATGCTTTGGAGTCTATAATTTATTTCCTAAAATTACATATTTAGTTCAGGTATTGGATCTTAGCAAATGCTTAATATTTTACCTATTATTGCTATTGTTATTCTAAAATACAGATGTAGTTACTTTAAATTATTTTATTTATTTATTTATTTTAATTTTAATTTTTTTATTATTCATATGTGCATAAAATGCTTGGGTCATTTCTCCCCCCTGCCCCCAACTCCTCCCTTACCACCCACTCTGCCTCCTCCCTCTCCCCCCCAAACCCCTCAATACCCAGCAGAAACTATTTTGCCCTTATCTCTAATTCTGTTGAAGAGAGAGTAGAAGCAAAAATAGGAAGGAACAAGTGTTTTTGCTGGTTGAGATAAGGATAGCTATACAGGGAGTTGACTCACATTAATTTCCTGTGCGTGTGTGTTACCTTCTAGGTTAATTCATTTGATCTAACCTTTTCTCTAGTTCCTGGTCCCCTTATCCTATTGGCATCAGTTCCTTTTAAGGTATCTGCTTTAGTTTCTCTGCGATAAAGGCAACAAATGGTAGCTAATTTTTTTAGGTGTCTTAACTATCCTCACCCCTCCCTTGTGTGCTCTCTCTTTTATCATGTGCCTAAAGTCCAATCCCATTGTTGTGTTTGCCCTTGATCTAATGTCCACATATGAGGGAGCACATACAATTTTTGGTCTTTTGGGCCAGGCTAACCTCACTCAGAATGATGTTCTCCAATTCCATCCATTTACCGGCGAATGATAACATTCCGTTCTTCTTCACGGCTGCATAAAATTCCATTGTGTATAGATACCACATTTTCTTAATCCATTCGTCAGTAGTGGGGCATCTTGGCTGTTTCCATAACTTGGCTATTGTGAATAGTGCCGCAATAAACATGAGTGTGCAGGTGCCTCTGGAGTAACCTGCATCACAGTCTTTTGGGTATATCCCCAAGAGTGGTATTGCTGGATCAAACGGTAGATCAGTGTTTAGCTTTTTAAGTAGCCTCCAAATGTTTTTCCAGAGTGGTTGTACTAGTTCACATTCTCACCAGCAGTGTAAGAGGGTTCCTTTTTCCTGCATCTTCGCCAATACCTGTTGTTAGTAGTGTTGCTAATGATGGCTATTCTAACAGGGGTGAGGTGGAATCTTAGTGTGGTTTTAATTTGCATTTCCTTTATTGCTAGAGATGGTGAGCATTTTTTCATGTGTTTTTTGGCCATTTGAATTTCTTCTTTTGAGAAAGTTCTGTTTAGTTCACTTGCCCATTTCTTTATTGGTTCAGTAATTTTGGGAGAATTCAGTTTTTTGAGTTCCCTATATATTCTGGTTATCAGTCCTTTGTCTGATGTGTAGCTGGCAAATATTTTCTCCCACTCTGTGGGTGTTGTATTCAGTTTAGAGACCATTTCTTTTGATGAGCAGAAGCTTTTTAGTTTTATGAGGTCCCATTTATCTATGCTATCTCTTAGTTGCTGTGCTGCTGGGGTTCCATTGAAAAAGTTCTAACTTATACCTACTAACTCCAGAGTATTTCCTACTCTTTCCTGTATCAACATTAGAGTTTGTGGTCTGATATTAAGATCCTTGATCCATTTTGAGTTAATATTGGTATAGGGTGATACACATGGATCTAATTTCAGTCTTTTGCAGACTGCTAACCAGTTTTCCTAGCAGTTTTTGTTGAAGAGGCAAACTGTCTTTTCTCCATTGTATATTTTTAGCACCTTTGTCAAATACAAGTTGGTTATAGTTGTGTGGCTTCATATCTGGGTCCTCTATTCTGTTCCACTGGTCTTCCATGTCTGTTTTTGTGCCAGTACCATGCTGTTTTTATTGTTATTGCTTTGTAATATAGTTTGAAGTCAGGTATTGTGATACCTCCAGCATTGTTCTTTTGACTGAGTATTGCCTTGGCTATTCGTGACCTCTTGTGTTTCCATATAAATTTAATGGTAGATTTTTCAATGTCTTTAATGAATGTCATTGGAATTTTGATGGGAATTGCATTAAACATGTAGATTACCTTTGGGAGTATAGACATTTTTACTATGTTGATTCACCAATCCATGAGCATGGGAGATCTCTCCACTTTCTATAGTCTTCCTCAATCTCTTTCTTCAGAAGTGTATAGTTTTCCTTGTAGAGGTCATTCACATCCTTTGTTAAGTTTACACCTAGATATTTGATTTTTTTTGAGGCTATTGTAAATGGAATTGTTTTCATATATTCTTTTTCAGTTTGTTCATTATTAGTGCATAGAAATGCTAATGATTTTTCTATACTGATTTTATATCCTGCTACCTTGCTATAGCTACTGATGGTGTCTAGAAGCTTCTGAATAGAGTTTTTTGGGTCTTTAAGGTATAGGATCATGTCATCTGCAAATAAGGGTATTTTGACAGTTTCTTTACCTATTTGTATTCCTTTTATTCCTTCTTCTTGCCTAATTGCTCTGGCTAGGAATTCCAGTACTGTGTTGAATAGGAGTGGAGATAGTGGGCATCCTTGTCTGGTTCCTGAATTTAGAGGGAATGGTTTCATTTTTTCTCCATTAAGTATAATGCTGGCTGTAGGTTTGTCATATATAGCTTTTATAATGTTGAGGTACTTTCCTTCTATTCCTAGTTTTCTTAGAGCTTTTATCATGAAATGGTGTTGGATCTTATCAAAGGCTTTTTCTGCATCTATTGAGATGATCAAGTGGTTTTTGTCTTTGCTTCTGTTAATGTGGTTTATTACATTTATTGATTTTCTTATGTTGAACCACCCCTGCATTCCTGGGATGAAGCTTACTTGGTCGTGGTGAATCATCTTTTTGATGTGTTGCTCAATTAGGTTTGCCATTATTTTGTTGAGGATTTTTGCGTCAATGTTCATTAAGGAGATTGGCCCATAGTTCTCCTTTTTGGAGATTTCTTTGCCTGGTTTGGGATAATTGTAATACTGGCTTCATAAAATGTGTTAGGCAGTTTTCCTTCCCTTTCTATTCCGTGGAACAGTTTAAGGAGAGTTGGTATCAGTTCTTCTTTAGAGGTCTGATAGAATTCAGCAGAGAATCCATCAGGTCCTGGACTTTTCTTTTAGGGGAGACTCTTGATTGCTGCTTCAATTGCATTTTGTGTTATAGATCTATCCAGGTGATTAATTTCCTCTTGGTTCAGTTTTGGATGATCATATGTATCTAGAAATCTGTCCATTTTTTTAAGATTTTCAAATTTATTTGAATATATGTTCTCAAAGTAATCTCTGATGATTTCCTGGACTTCCATGGTGTTTGTTGTCATCTCCCCTTTTGCATTCCTGATTCTACTAATTTGGGTTTTCTCTCTCCTCATTTTAGTCAGGTTTGCAGGGGTCTATCAATCTTGTTTATTTTTTCAAAGAACCAACTTTTGTTTCATTAATTCTTTGTATGGTTTTTTTGTTTCTATTTCATTGATTTCAGCTCTTATTTTTATTATTTCTCTCCTTTATTTGTTTTGGGATTTGTTTGTTCTTGTTTTTCTAGGAGTTTGAGATGTATCATTAGGTCATCGATCTGGGATCTTTCAGTCTTTTTAATATATGCACTCATGGCTATAAACATGCCTCTCAGGACTGCCTTTGCTGTGTCCCATAGGTTCCGGTAAGTTGTGTTTTCATTTTCATTGACTTCCAGGAACTTTTTAATTTCCTCTTTTATTTCATCAATGATCCATTGTTCATTAAGTAATGAATTATTCAGTTTCCAGCTTTTTGCATGTTTTTTGTCTTTACTTTTGTTGTTGAGTTCTAGTTTTATTTCATTGTGATCAGATAGTTGCACGGTATAATTTCTATTTTCTTATATTTGCTGAGGCTTGCTTTATGCCCTAGGATCTGATCTATTTTGGAGGAGGTTCCATGGACTGCTGAGAAGAATGTATATTGTGTAGAAGTTGGATGAAATGTTCTATAGACATCAAGTAGGTCCATTTGATCTATTGTATATTTTAGATCTTGGATTTCTTTATTGATTTTTTATTTGGATGACCTATCTATTGATGATAATGGGGTGTTAAAGTGTCCCACAACCACTGCATTGGAGTTAATGTATGCTTTTAGGGTATGTTTGATGAAATTGGGTGCATTGACATTGGGTGCATATAGGTTGATAACTATTATTTCCTTTTAGTATTTCCCCTTTTTTAGTATGGAATGTCCTTCTTTATCTCATTTGATCATTGTAGGTTTGAAGTCTACTTTGTCAGAGATAAGTATTGCTACTCCTGCCTGTTTTTGTGGGCCATTGGCTTGGTAAATCTTCTTCCAGCCTTTCATCCTAAGCCTATGTTTATTTCTGTCAGCGAGATGGGTCTCCTGTAAGCAACAAATTGTTGGATCTTCCTTTTTAATCCATTTCATTAAATGGTGCCTTTTGATGGGTGAATTAAGTCTGTTAACATTAAGTGTTAGTACTGATAGGTATGTGGTGATTCCTGTCATTTAGTTGTCTTAGTTGTTTGAAGGTTTGATTGTGTGTACCTAAGTCGAGGTTAGTCTCTAGTTTCTTGCTTTTTTTTTCCCTGTAGTTTGGTGCTGTTTGTCCTTTCATGGTTATGTTGGGTTTCACTTTCTGTGTGCAGAATCCCTTGAAGAATCTTTTGTAGTGGTGGCTTTGTTGTCACATACTGTTTTTGTTTCTGCTTATCATGGAAGACTTTTATTGCTTCATCTATTTTGAATGATAGTTTTGCTGGGTAGAGTACCCTGGTGTTGAAGTTATTTTCATTCAGTGCCCTCATGATCTCACTCAATGCTCTTCTTGCTTTAAATGTTTCTGTTGAGAAGTCTGCTGTGATTTTCATGGGTTTACCTTTGTATGTTTTTTGGTTTTTCTCTCTTACAACCTTCAATATTCTTTCTCTACTTTCTGTACTTGTTGTTCTAATGATGATATGCCATGGAGTAGTTCTATTTTGGTCTGGTCTGTTTGGTATTCTGGAGGCTTCTTGCATCTGTATGGGAATAGATTTCTCTAGATTTGGGAAATTTTCTGTTATTATTTTGTTGAATATATTACGCATTCCCTTTGCTTGTACCTCTTCTCCTTCTTCAATGCCCATGATTCTCAAGTTTGGTCTTTTGATGGAGTTAGTGAGTTCTTGCATTTTCTTTTCACAGGTCTTGAGTTGTTTAACTAATAGTTCTTTGGTTTTTCCTTTAATTACCATTTCTACTTTGAGTTCTGAGATTCTGTCTTCTGTTTGTTCTATTCTGTTGGATTGGCCTTCCATTTTGTTTTGCAATTCTGTTTCATTCTTTTTTCTCTTCCTTTTAATGTTGTCTATTTTTGTCCTGAATTCATTTATCTCTTTATTAATTGTGTTCTTTGTTTCACTTTGGTGTTTATACAGTACTTCTATAGTTTCTTTTATTTCTTCTTGTGCATTTTCAAATTCTCTATTTTTGTTGTCTTGGAATTTCTTGAGTGTCTCCTGTACATTTTGGTTGACCATATCTAGTATCATCTCTATAAAATTCTCATTGATTACCTGTAGTATTTCTTTTTTTAGATTGTTCTTGTGGGCTTCATTGGGTTCTTTGGCATAGTTTATCTTCATTTTGTTGGTGTCTGGATCTGAGTATCTGTTTTCTTCATTTCCCTCTGGTTCCTGTACTAATTTTTTGCTGTGAGGAAACTTATTTCCCTATTTTTTCTGTCTTCCCATCATTGCCCTTGGTATTGTTATTGTCCCTGTACTGTGTGCAATTAAGTATTTTTGGCTGTAATAATAGCACTAGTGATATTTAGAATGGAAGGGTGAGACTGGATGGAAAGCAAAGAAATTAAAGGAAAAGGGAAAAACAAATAATCAAGCAGAAAAAAAACAAAAACAGAAACAAAAAAAGTTTCAAAGGTATAAACAGGGAGAGACAGTGTACTAATCAACCATAAGCTGAAAAGGCATTAGAGAGACAGAGGATTGAAAATAAAAAATAAGAATAAAGAATAAATAAAGAAAAATAAAAAATAAGTAAATGAAAGAAATGTATATATATATATAATAAATAAAATACAATAAAAAATAAAAAATAAATAAAATTAAAAAACAAACAAACAAAAACCTCCAAGTTCAAATGAAATGAAGTTTCAGTCTTAATAATTTTGGTGTTCGTCCCTTAGCCTCCAATCCTGGAGATGATGCCTCACATGTTGTTCTGTAGTTGTCTCTTCAAAGAGATATAAAATAGAACAAAACTGCACAAAACAAGAAAGAAAAAAAACCCCAAAATTGTCCCAAGTTCAAATGCAATACAGATTCAGTAAGTTTTTCAGCATGCAGGTGTAGTTCGCTTGTTTTCTCATCAAAAGTAGGGAGAGAGGAAAAAAAAGAGTCTGGAGACAGGTCTGTGAATGGCTATCTGTGGCTGTGGCTTGTCTGCCCGCTGCTGTCAGCCTGCTGTTACTGGAGGCATTATTTATGCAGATCTCTGGGGTGAGCTTAGCACTCACCTGGCCCTGCAGGCTTTGTTTACTCAGAGTTCTCCTGTGCGCAAGCTGCTGCTACAAGCTTTCCCCTTTCCAAGCACACTGGGGGAGGTGACATTGCACCTGCTTTCTCAGGCCTGCGTGTTTATTTACAGCTCATGTGGGAAGTGGGTCTTCCCCACTCTCCTGTGGAGTTTTCCTCCCACCACTGCTTTTACAAGATTTCCTGCTCCTGGTTGCTGGGTGCGCGCCCCCGCTCCCACCAGAGCCTCTCGGGCCAGGCCCAGCTTGTTTATTTACAGTTCCTGGAGGGATTCTCCTCACCCTTTCTTCAGTACTCAGGGATCCCCACCCTCTTTTCTATGTGTCTTTATTGTTTTTATTGCTTATTATTCAGTTTCTCTTTTTTCCCCGGGTGGGGGTCAGGCTGTCCAGGGGGATATGCTGATCTGGTCCAGGGATGTCTGTGGACATACTGCATATCACTAGCTCCATGTCTTCCCAAGCCATCTGGGCACGGGTGACTGGAGGCGGCCAGGGAGCCCTCCTGGTTTCTCCATTCAATGTGAAGTGGAGATGCTCTGCACAGGCTGGAGGTGTGGAGGGGTCAAAGTTTTGCCTCTTCTCGGTGGCCTTGCCTGCAAGGTGTGTCTCCAGCATCTCTCCAAGATTTCACTTTAGGAGACATGCTTTCTGCTTCCTCCCTCTAGCTGCCAATCTTGGAAACTCTCCTCTACATTATTTTTATAATTATTAAGTATATAGGGTTTTGTTGACTACTGGGGAGGACTGGGGGCAAGTAGTATTTGCTATTTGCATTGATTGAATATAAAATGTGCACATGACATGATGGAATCAAGTGAGAAGTAGAACATTCAAAGTTTGTTGAGTACTCTGAGAGGTTAATAGGAAGAATTCTAAAATGTCTATGTCCTTTATTGATCACACAAATAATCCTCAAAGAGGATATTATCATGCCCATTTTGTAGATAAAGAAAATGAAGTTCAGAAAATCTAAGTAACTTGCTTAGGGTTCACACTGATATGTGGGTGAATTAGTCTGAATTCTCTTTCACTTAACTGGAAAACTCTTGTTCTCAAAATCTTAGCTACTGACTGAGAGTGAAGTCACCTTGAACACTACCCTGTTAACCTCTGCGGATTCTTTGGAGGATAGAGGAGAACACCACACATATTCAGTGCCCCTCCAAGAAATTGAAAGGAGTTTGAGAAATTGTCTTTATTCCTTTTGTATTGGTTTTGAATTTGCACTGCATTTAACTAATACAGGTTGGGCACCCCACGAAATAACTTAAAAATTAGTGAAGTTTCACTGTAGTAGACATTCATTTCACTAGAAAAAGTGAACTCAAGAAACAACAAAAGAGTAACACAGTGAGCAGGTTGACTAATCAGGCACAACCAGCACAGAGGCTTTTCCTTCACTGATGTATCCACGGCCTCCTTTGGTTTAGTGCCTCCAGTCTTGTTCCAGTCCCAGGCTGTCACTCATTGAGATGTATCCCTGGACAAGGATTTGACTTCTCAAGGCCTCCATTTCCATTACTGAAAAATGAGACTAAGTGCTCATATCTCAGAAGGTTGTGAGAATTAAATGAGTTGTGTTAGTAAACCACTGGGAACCACATTTGGGACCACAGAAAGCACTCAATGGTAGCCACTCCCATGGGAGATAGCTTTCATATAGGAATGGATTCAATTGAGATATCTAAACACAAATAAGTGCCCAGTAAATAAACACTTAATAGTTAACTATTTAAACTAGAGGAATTAAATGTACAATGTGGACTCACTGTTTTCTTTTAGTTCTCTGACTTAATGAAGGCTTCAAGGTTCCTAAGGAGGGGTGCTAGGGGACAGTTTGTATCTACAATGAGAAATCTAATGTCCTGTATTGGCAGAAGCATGTCCATGCTGAGACCCATACCTAGTCATGGAAACAAGCAGCAAGCTTCCAAACCCTGAATGGTTAACAATTTTCCAATGTGGCAACCAGCCAAAGAAAGGCCTGTAACTGAAAATAGCAGAGGGAGAGATCCAAGAGGCTATGGGGTCATTCCTAATGCTGAACAAGTTTTTGGTAATCTTATCTGCAATAAGCATAACATAACAGCATGTTTTTTCTTGTTAATAAGCTATATTCCAAAAAATAGTGCTGTCAGCAAAACGTAGAGGGAAATAAGCCCAATGTAGAATAATGATTCCATTCCCCTCCTAGAGGTTCCTGGTTCTTTACAGTCATTTCATACCATATTCTTTTGAGGCTAGGAGTTGACAGGTAACTTCAGAGGGAGGAAAGGAGGATTAATTTGTTCAGTCTGGACTGGGAGTGAGAAACTGGGCTGTGTATTCAGCTCAGCTGCAAAATCAAGACATTATGAGCAAAATTGCTTCGCCCCTGAGGCCCTGGCCTCAGTTTCTTCATCTTTGAAATTAAGGAATTTTTTTTTATTTTATTATTCATATGTGCATAACAGGCTTGGGTCATTTCTCCCCCCTGCCCCCAACTCCTCCCTTACCACCTACTCCTCCCCCTCCCTCCCCCTACGCCCTCAATACCCAGCAGAAACTATTTTGCCCTTATTTCTAATTTTGTTGTAGAGAGAGTATAAGCCATAATAGGAAGGAGCAAGGGTTTTTGCTAGTTGAGATAAGGATAGCTATACAGGGAGTTGACTCACATTAATTTCCTGTGCGTGTGTGTTACCTTCTAGGTTAATTCTTTTTGATCTCACCTTTTCTCTAGTCCCTGGTCTCCTTTTCCTATTGGCCTCAGTTGCTTTTAAGGTATCTGCTTTATTTTCTCTGCATTAAGGGCAACAAATGGTAGCTAATTTTTTAGGTGTCTTACCTATCCTCACCCCTACCTTGTGTGCTCTCGCTTTTATCATGTGCTCAAAGTCCAATCCCATTGCTGTGTTTGCCCTTGATCTAATGTCCACATATGAGGGAGCACATACGATTTTTGGTCTTTTGGGCCAGGCTAACCTCACTCAGAATGATGTTCTCCAATTCCATCCATTTACTGGTGAATGATAACATTTCATTCTTCTTCATGGCTGCATAAAATTCCATTGTGTGTAGATACCACATTTTCTTAATCCATTCGTTGGTGGTGGGGCATCTTGGCTGTTTCCATAACTTGGCTATTGTGAATAGTGCCACAATAAACATGGGTGTGCAGGTGCCTCTGGAACAGCTGAGGTCCAGAAGGCAGGTACTGGTGAATCTGTAATTCAGTGCCCATCAGTGCCCAAGTAGGCACTGCATGAGTCAGATACTGTTATTAAGCTAGGATAGTTAAGAAGATCCTTTCCTTTGTGGAAGCAACTCCATTCTTTGAGCACATCCAAGAAGCTATGATCAAAGCTAGTCATATGACCCTTTAGAGAAAATGGTGCTGCTTCTGTGAAGCCCAGCTCATATTGCATGCTGATCCCACAAGGGCAAAGACACCCAGCCCAAAACTGAACAAATCTTTGTTAGAATCACAGGGTTGTGAAGGACAGCTGAGGTCTTCATTCTCAGAATCCCCATCACAACATCTTCACTGATGGAAGAAGGGGTTGCACTTGGAGGAAGCCCAACTCTTTGAGAGACAGCAACAGCACTTGCTATTCACAACTCAGAAAGCACCTTTTGCCCTGTGAGGAAGGGAATCAGTGACTTGTCTAATGCAGAATATTTGACTGAAAGTCAGACAAGGGATCCACTTGACCAAAGTTAATTCATTAAGGAAGTTAAGGTGTCATTAACTCCTCCCTTTCAGTCTCAAGGGAAAGAGATTTGGTGGAAGGTATTGGTTTAGAAAGGACCCCTCTATCTTCAGCTCATCAGAATATGCTTGGGGAGCCCAAAGAGGTCTGTTGCTGTGGTTCGGGATGGATCTGCCAGTATCTTTCACCCCAGGTTTTCAGCTGCCAGAATGTTTTCCTTTCCCCCTCTGGGATCATGTATCATGATCCTCTTCTCTGTTTCTAGCAGCTCTGCCCTTTTATTTTGCCAAAAGTTTTCTCACTGGTTAAGGCAGGGCTGAGAGAAGTGCTTTCCTGCTACTTTTAGGAGCCTTCATCAGTTCCTCTGAGGGAGGGTTAGAGAGCAAAGGGAGG
Source organism: Castor canadensis (assembly GCF_047511655.1). Lineage (NCBI taxonomy): Eukaryota > Metazoa > Chordata > Mammalia > Rodentia > Castoridae > Castor > Castor canadensis. The sequence continues at coordinate 72,314,498 of NC_133391.1, read as the reverse complement.
GCAAGGAGGAGGGACAATCATTAGACCCTCAATCATATTCAAACTCACCTATGGCTTTCAAGCACCTGCCACATTCCAGGCACTGAATTATTTCATTCATTCACTCAAAACAAGACACCTGTTATGCATCAGGTGCCAACCTGGTTGTTCAATATTAATTAATTAAAAATATCACTGATTGTCTATAAATATCAGGCCCTGTCAGAAGCCTTGCTCATAATAAAAATATTTGTTGAAAACTTACCAATGTTCTAAGCATATCATATTTACTCACTGATTCTTCACAATTCTATGGGATTGATAGCATTACTATTTTACAGAGCAAGAAAAAGAGGCTTAGAGAGGCAACATCACACAAATGGTAATGGTACGCCCTGGATATAATAACTAAAACTCAGACCCAGCCTTCAGATAGAGAAAAAGAACCTTTTCCAAGGCTTCAGTTTACACGAAACCATCTCTGATATGCTTTCAAAGTCATTCCATTTCATTGAACAAATGAGACATGGGCTCAGAAAGCTTAAAGGACCTGCTCAGGTGCCATTGTTAGCACATAGCAAATCCAGTGTGGGATCTTCCTACCAAACCATCTTTGCAAATCAACCTGTGGGGAAACTTCTTACATTTTTAGGTATCTCTAATGCTAACTGCAAACCAACTCTTTGGTTATACTTATTTGGGAAAGAGAATTCTTTATTCTCACTAGTCTTAATATGTATTTCAGAGTTTTCTGATTAATTCTGAAAATTTTGCCAAAGGTAGACCCTTGTTTTGGTTTCTTGTGCAAACACTCCACGGTATGTGCTGGCTGGAGGTTGGAGACTTAGGAATAGTCTGGGGGTACAGGCTTGGATGTCTGCAGTAGAATATGCCAAGTGTAATGGGGAAACCCTGCATTTAAAAAGTAATGCCCTTGCAATGTGGAAAGAAATTAGTACTATTTATGAGTGTCAAGATGGCAAGTTATTGAGGACATTTAGAAAATGTCAGAGATGCTCTCATCTGTTAAGATATCACAGAAGGAAATACTCATAACCTACTCATTGTTTGCCTTAACTGAAGACAAGAGTTTTTTTAATGGGTCAGCATTCCTCCTGGAGCATGACTGGCATTCTGAATGTAGAATGTGATATTAGGCGAATCACTTGAGTTTTCTGGCCCTCAGTTTCCTCTTTTAAAAGAAAATTTTAGAAAGAATCATTTCTATAATGTTTTTTGTGGGGGTCATAGGCCCAGGCCACTTTGGGAATATAACGAAATTTCTGGATCCTTTTCCCTGAAATACTCGAATACTTTATGTTAGATATGTTGCCAGACCCTTACCCCAAATCCAGTGATGGGTCCCTTACATGGAAAAAACTCTGATGAATTTCTAAATTCAGTTTCAAAAAAATGTATCACTTCCAATAGTTATAAAGTTTGGGATTTCTTGTATGCCTGTGCAACCATCCATTTTTGTTCTCTAATTGCCAAGTGGGTCAGCAGCTGAGATCAGAGTTCAAAAGGAAGTCCTTAGGATTAAGAGATGTTCCTTTTTTAACTCTGAGAGGAAATAACCCTTCTAGGTACAAGAGATGCTTCTATGAGGTAAAAGAGGGGATAAGTCTACTAACCAAATAAATTCCAGGAGTAAGATGTTCCTTGATTCAAACTGACTGTTGCTAGGAGAATGTAATTTACTAGTCCATCTAATTCTCCTTAAACCGTTAATTTGGATGATGTCTATTACAGGAGCAATTATCTAGGGCTTTTTTTTTCATTCTGTTGGCTCATAATTGCTTTATCACATGCAAGAACTTGGGAAATACAAAGATGAATCACTAGTTTGTTTTTAAACACATTAAAAAGAGTTATATTTTTAATTTGCCTTAGTGATAATTCCAAAATCAAATAGGTCTTTGTATTGTTTTGCTGCCTATTATTTCTTCTGATTTTTTCACATTGCCTTATCTCCATGCATGTACACATGTGCAAGTTTATGTATTTGACTATGAGTTATGTTCCTCGTATACTTATCTATGGAAATTTGGGGAGGGCTTGAATCAAGGTTGCGTTCCTTCAGTGAGGAACATCGTGTGTTCTCTGGATGTACCATCTGTACAGAATAATGGGAATAATACCAACATGGGGCCTCTTTCATCCCCTTTGAGTAAGTTTGTGTGTTCTAGGCAATATGAATTTAACCACAAACCCACTTAAGGACCAACTAAAAATTTTGAATTATCAGGGAAATTCTAACGTTTTCCTTTTCCCCTACATTCAGTGCTGTTCAGAGCGATGGGTTGATTTCCTATTTCTGCTTGGTTTGAAAAGCTGTAGCCCTTTGAGAGTCTCAGGAGTGGAGCTCTCATATTAGATTCCTAATTTGGGGAAGGTTGTAGACTTTATCATCTGTCCTTTGTGCAGCCTTCCAAGTGGAAGCTCCGTGTCACCGCTTTTCTAAAGAGGCCTTCTGGGAATTATTTCTGTTTTCCTTCATTATTTTCTCTACAGTTTCCTCATATCATATGCTCTATAGTTCATTTTAAATTACAATTGCACAGGAAGTGATATATTGCACATTTGTATGGGTGCATAAGTTTTCATTCACACCTCTAGAATGGTTACAACTCATTTAAAAATCCACATCTTCAAACCAAGACCAGAATCAACTTCCACAAGCACTTCAACTGCTTTTGCCATAACGTATGCAAGAGCAATTCTCAAATTGTGGTCAGAGGCCAGCAGCATCAGCATTCACTTACAGCTAATTAGAAATGCAGATTTTTAAGCCCCATCCTGGACCTACTGAGTCAGAATTTCTCCAGCCAGGGTCCAAGGTCTGTGTTTTAATAAGCTCTTCAGGGGAAAAAGCAAAAAACAACAACAACAAAAAAAACCCGAAGATGTATCTGACAGGCAGAGGAAAAGTTTGAACAAAGACCAAGACTGGAAAAAAGTAACATATGTGGAAGTAGCAAGTCATTGGTTGGGCAGAAGCTTCTATTTATCAGGGCCAGACTGCAAGCCACATCACCTTGAGTTCTAAATTCACTTACATTCTTTTATAGTGTCTTAATATTCTTCAGGAAAGTGGAAAGTGATGGAGACAGGGCAGTCGTGGAATAAAGCAATGAGTTCTTTCCTGAGACGCGTGGAAATAACACAGAACACGACGTTGTGATCTGTGAAAGGAATAAGGTGGACTGGCAGAGGCTGATGCTAAGATTAGCTCAAGGCTTGGACGTCTACTGATGCATCTCACAGCTCTGGGTTGGCACAGAGCACATGGAAATGTATTTCACGACTCAAATCAAGAGGCTCTGGGAAAGGACTGCCAAGTGCACAGATGCAGAGGATGTTAATTATTCTCAGGGATAAAGCACCTGAGGACTTTGTGTGAATTATTAAAATGCTAGGCTAACTTATTGCATTCGAATGACAATTGACTAGATTTCCGTGCTAGTAGATCTTTATTTCAGGACTAAATAATAACACTTCTAGTTCCTCCCTCCTTCACAGAGCTGCTCTTATTGTTGCCTTTATGGAATTACAGGATATGGAAATTGGAATGGTGACATGTTGGAACAAATGGATTCTGGGGGCCCGTTGAAATAGGAAAAACAAAGAAGCAATATTGTAGGTGTCAATGACCTTATTTCTTTGAGAAAATAATGTTATCAATTTTCTCAAAAAATGCTATCCTGATGTTCTAATCACACAGCACCAAAGAAAAGCACTTAAACAGTTAAGCTAAGGCTGGACTGGAAGGAGGGTGGGGACGTGGGGAGCAGTGGAGTGTTCAGAGCTGCCAATAAGTGACTTGCTGATTGATTCCTCATAGACATCTGCATGTAGATTAACCTCATTAGCCTCTCTGAAAAATGTAGACAGCAAACACTTAATTCATAAAGATTAACAAAAAATGCATTTAATGCATCTTGAAAAATTTATGATACAAGGCAGGGGCTTTCTAAATGGAAGTTTTTACTCTTATTCATGAGTCAAACTTGACTGGGAAGGTTAAGTCTGAGTCAGCCCACGTGGCTGGTTGTCCATTGTTTCCACGCCCCAGTGCCTGCTCCCTTTCTTTCTGTTAATTACTCCACAGTTGTATTTTGCAGAATGACCCTAATCATAGAGGTTGGGGATGTCAGTCAGGCCCTTATCCTCCCTGCCAAAAGGTCTTGGGGCTCCAGGCCAGGTGGAGTCAATGCTTACTGCTGGGCAGTAATCAAAAGCCTGAACCAGCCCTGCCAAATAAAGTGGACACAGTTACTGCTCCCAGATCCAGAGAGCAGTGTCACTCTGGTCCCTTCTGAGGTCTGGTTCTTTACTTTCTCTCCAATTCTTGAAGCTTTCTATTGGTTTCAGTTGCCTGTAAACAAACAATCCAACTGACAGACTATGAGAACTAGAAATAGCTTCAATGTCATCTACCTTACTTCCATTATAACACAGAGGAGGAAGCTAAGACCCAGACTAAGATCTGCTTTTTTCTAGGTCACTGTGAGAATTGGGACAGTCCTGTTTGTGCTCTGTCTAGTGTTCTTCCACGGTTTGTTATTATTCCTACCTGGTTAGGGTCCTATCTTTCAGGGAATCAATCTATGCCATAATTTTGGACATAGTAATAAAGATTTAAGAAGTAAACTCTGTGAGATCCTTCAAGAGTTTGTGAATTTAAGTCACATATGCAGGAATCAGCTGTTACCCATGTAAAGATTAATGAAGATCTCTTTCATTATGTTTGGTACTCAACATTCTGGGTGCAAGTCACACTATACCTGGGGCTTCCCTTAGAAAGCTGTTCTGAACAGACATGGGACCTGCTGTCCCCAAACTGTGACACCTGTCATTCACATCTCTTTTCATTGAAGAATGACTTCTCTGCTCAGAATTAGTATGTATAATCATTTTTATAAATAGCAATATCTATTGTTTAAGTGCCTAATGTCTTCTAGGAATTGTGGCCCCAGAAAGCTCCCAACAGGACTGGGGATTGTAGTCAATAGAAATTCCTCTCTGTCTGAGTCACTATAGGTCTTAGTGTCTTTCATTTGATCTCCATTGCCTTCCCATGCTTGTATAAGTCTCGCTACATCTGCCTGTCAATTCTCTGAAGGCAATTTAGGTACACACATATGCATGTGATGAGAGTGATGCACAGATGTAGAAGCAGATGCTGATTTATATCAATAGTGGTGCTTAACACAGCACCAGGCACATAGTGAACTTAATATTCGCTTAACTGTTTCATAAATTTATTAAAAAGATAACCAGAGCTTTTGCTGTTACTTCCTAGTTCTTGGTTCAGAACATACATTGTTCTACCACATAGCACCAAGAACTTCAAGGGGTTTTGAGTATGGTAATAGCATTGGCTTACTGTGACTGAGCTCTTGCTACATGCTGGGGGCTTTGCATGGCTTATACACACTGTGAACAGATTTCTTGTGTTTTAATTCTTCACTCTTTTCACGGCTGCTTCAAGTCATGCTCTGTCTCAGAATATCGTTGTTTCTCTTACCATTGCACAAAATTTCCAAAGCATTTGTAATTAAACAGGGGTTTACTGAAGGCTTCATAAAGAACAGAGGAGAGTGTCATGCTACATCTGATTCAGCAAGATTTAAACTAAGCTCACCACGAAACATTTTACCCTTCTCTCAAAGTGTCTTCTACTTGGCTGTCCTGTTGCGGGGTCTGTTCTCTCCTTTTTTGTCATGTATCCTCTAGAATGTCCATTTTGCTTGCACAAGCAATGCAGGTCTTCCCCTCAGATCTCACACTACTTCATCAAAGCAAATCCAATAATTAATCTATGTGATTGTCAGTGTAAATCACAGTTGACTGTGACCTACATACAGTGTCCATCAAGGTTGGCCTTTTTAAATTGGTATATATTAAATTGTAACAGTAAGAGGTTTCATCATGACATTTCCATACATGCATATGATGTACTTTGATCATATTCACCCCTTATTGTTCTTTTTTTCCCCTCTTTGGCAGTCTTGGGGTTTGAACACAGGGCTTGCTAGGCAGGCACTCTACAGCATGAGCCATGCCTCCAGTCCTTTTGGTCTGGTTATTTTGGAGATGGGTTCTTGCTTTTTGCTCAGGCTAGCCTATTTTAAGTTTCCTCCCACCACTGGGATGGCAGGTACACATCAACTTGCTTAGCTATTGGTTGAGATGAGGTGCTTGGAACTAGCAGTCCTCCTGATCTCAGCCTCCTAAGTAGCTAGGATTATAAGCATGAGTCACTGGCACTTGGCTACTCTTCTTATCCTCTCTTCTCTCTTCCTCCTGTCCACCAGAAGTTCAAAGACCACTGGCAACATGTTAAGAGTTGCAACTAGCAAGTGACAAAGCTTTGTTTGAATGCATATCTTTCTCACTCTTACAACTCTGCTCCTGTATTGAACACACCTTTCTAGGGACATCCCTATCACTGGGAGGCTGAGGGTACAGTTTCACTTGTTAGTGCTGCAATGTGGCTTAAGAGGTCAGGTGGCTCATACAGCTCATTCACTCCTGAAGCCATATTTTCTGTCACACTGTGTGTGTGATCTATTCTTTGAGTCTTCCACTCATAACTAGTGCACTGTGCAGAAGCATGAGAGCAGCCATCACATGGCTTAAAACATGGTCGTGTAAAACCGCAAAAGTACAACACATATTCAAAACCGTCAAGGGACGTGATTCAAAATCTGTTCCCCACGCTATAAAGCTGTTTTTCCTTTTCCTCTCCTTTTCCTTCTTAACTGCACATTTCTGCCCTCCTTGCTCAGCATATTTTCTGCATATTTTCCCTTGAGGCTACTGGGATGCTGACACAGAAGTCATTAAGGTGTGTGATGCTTGTGCATTGCCCAAGTGTGCAGTCCTCAGTGTCTAGCCCAGCTGCTGTTACAGAGCAGCAGTGTGCAGTGGCATAGCCACACATGTGAAACACATGGCCTGGCCAAAGCTGACCTCATACAATCACCAGTGCAGAGGATCCAAGTCAGAATCCTCTCCATTCTAGCAATAATTGCAAAGTTTAGAAATGAAAGAAGCCTCCGGGGAAAAAATATACAGAACACATTTCATCTGGCTTCAATGGATCTCTGAAGTAGAAGCAAAAACCTTACTTCACTGGAGTATTTATTACATCCTAAGCTTCTCTTTCAAGTACCTTGCTTATCATTAAACATTCATTTCCCTAGAAACGGGAGCTTTCGCTTCTTGTAGTTATAGCAATTAAGGACAGTTTTGGCTAGGCAGCTCTGACTTCCCAGCAGGACTCTGAGAGCTCTGTGGCCTTTACTCGACTCTCCATTGCACAGAGAACTATGCTCATTTACAAGTGTTATCATTTTTCTGGGAAACACGAGATAAATCCTGCCCTAATGCAATAACCCTGGTCAGACCCATAAACATGATTCTAGTAATAAATGGACTGTAATTGTTGAGAGGAAGCTATGGTTATTGATTAGCCCTCACTTTTACTTCTCAAACAAGGCATCTTATTATATCTAGAGGTACACTTTCTGCTGTTTTATTCCCTGTGCTCTAATCAAAAGTGTGGAAACCAGCCATGCTTGATATTCCACTCTCTGTAGTGTTTAAATGCAAAAAGGCCTCAGGATGCCTGAGAAGCATGGTTTCATTCATAGTAGACAGTTCTCATTCAGGAAGGGATGAGGTGTCATACCTGACAGGTGCAGGAACAGAGGTGACTGCATTAAGTGACACTGTGGGCCAGTGGCTGTACTAAGAACAGGAATCGAGTTACTGAAGGAAAAGCCCAGGGTATTTTCCTCCTTCACTTCGTGCCTAGAAATCTGTACCATCACCACCAATTCACATTCTGTCACAAAAGCACGCTGAGGAGTTTTGTGTTTGTGTGTCATGTGAGGCTCTCACAGGTTATGAACATTTACACACAGGCCACATCATTGTTCTTCAGTGAGGCAGTATCTTCCCCTCAGTTGAAGCTGCTGTGGATTCTCAATTACCTATGCAAATTGAGGAGAACAGATACTAAAAACACAAGGTAATCAGAGAGTCACTAATAGCAACACAGAGATTTTTCTCCCAGGAATGTTTACTGCGACACTTTCATAAGGAAAAACTTATCTCTTTTCTCTTGAGGGATTTCAGAACTAAATAGAAGAAAGCACTCTTGATGAAAGGCAGCTAGTGTTCTTTTGAAAGAGTAAGGCTGCCAGATACTTCTCACTGCAAAATAACACCAGAGCTATAAGAAAGACAAAAGATGACACCGTTACAAATTGTGTGTTTATGAAAGAATAGGTCTTTGTGAATAGCCTGGTTGGGAGACAAGGTTGTGCTGAATTCTGAGCCATGTCCAGTGATCCATGGTGACAGAAGGAACGAAGTTCACCCTGGCATATCTGAAAGGCCTCATCATAAAGAAGACTGAAAACTAACCAAAGTCACCCAGGAGCCTAGAAGACTAAGACTAATATCAGTACTTGAAACACTTGGATCCACCAGATAGAAAGCATCAACACTAGACTGACAACTCAAAGCAGAGGATTTAGAAACCTGACTGATAGAAAGGAGGTAAGCAATCAAAGGCACCTGCATTTGAGACTAATCCCTTACAGTTATGAGTGGGGGTGACATTGGGCAGGTCACTTCTTAGAGCTGTGGTCTCTCTTTGTGGTTGTTGAGGGGATTAAGTGAATTAATATGTGAGAAGATTAACAAAGCCCTTGACATATAACATGTTCACAAATGCTACTGTTACTATTACTATTATTACCATCTTACTGTAAAGGGTGTTTTTCTATCCTGGATGGATGGCTACACTTAGTGACTCCTTTCCAAGAAGTACAGTGTAGAGGCAGGAAAAAAAAGAACCTTACAATGTAGAAAATCCCCAAATACTAGTTCACCAGGCTCCTTGTCAACATCAACAGTGATGTCATGTTCATAGTATTCACTCTCAATGTTATGTGATGAGAACGACACTTTACCTGTGGTCTTCTTCCCTTAAGTTCATAACTTCATTGTAACCATGAGTAAAGCCTCAGGAATTTCCCAACAAGAGGGACATTCTGCATTCTGACCAGTGTGCCTCGAAACTGCCAAGGCCATTGCAAACAAACAAAGTCTAAGAGAAAACAGTCAGAGCACAGAGAAGCCTGAGACATGGTGACTGGATGTAATGTAATGTCCTGAATGGGATCTTGGAACATGAAAAGCACAGTGAGAAAAAAGTAATGAAGTCCAAATAGAGTAGCAAGTTCAGTAGAGTAATGTGTCACTACTGGGTCACCAGCTGTGATGAAGGTATCATGCTGAAGCAAAGTGTTAGCAATAGGGCAAACTGAGTATGAGGTGGACAACACTCTCCATCCTGTCTGTGAAACATTTCTGTAAATCTAACACTAAAGTACAAAATTTATTTAAACCAAATAAACAAAAAAGGCTGAATGTCACTTAGGAAGGATGAGGTCACTTTTCAGCTAAGATAGTAGAGTTTTATCCCTTAAGATTGTATCCTGGTAGCCACATTCCCCTTCCTTGCCATGTTAAAAATAAGATGCCTCCATAACTCACATCCTCCCATTTTAAATATCAGGCATGGAAATAGACAGTACTTACATAATATGATCAACACAGAAGTTTACAAGGCTTTGGCTGACATTGGATTCTCTGAGAAGGCAACTTTTAAAAGTGACTTAGTTACTGAGCACATATCCAATGCTAACCACCAGTTTAAGCACTTTGTAAATTAATTTCATTGAATCCTCACAACAGGGTGCACCCATGCTACTATTATATCTCCATTTTACAGATAAGTAAATTGAAGCACAGATTATTTGAATGACTCATGTAAGGTTATTCACTAGTAATGGATAACTTGAAGTCAGGCTGTTCTGTATTCAGAACCCAGTAAGAGTGAAATTCAATAAATCCCCCTACACACATAGTAAGTGGGACATTATATTGAGTCAGAATAGGTAGGGCGATGTGTCTCCAATCAGTTGTCCCCTCACCTTCAGAGTGTAAGTCTTCATCCAACAAATCAGGATGCAACTCAGCTGCTCCCAAATGTAAGAATACATCTTCACTAACTGATGGTTGGTTTTTATTATTTAACTTATACCAGATATTTTTCACCTCTGTTCCATCTTCAAATCAGTCATCAATTGCTTTATTTCTATCTCATACATTAAGCCTGAGACTTGGTACAGACTGAGACAGTAGCAAGGATGGGCTGTTATTACATTACCTTCTCATTCAAAATAGCTGACCTAAATGGATTGATTTCCAACCTTTGTCAAACTATCTCTGGTTTCATACATCCTTTTGGAAATAACATAAGCCCCTCCAGAGTAGGAAATGTCCTTTGCAAACAGTATTGCTTACAGGTAAGTGTTTACCAAAGGGTTGCTTCAAAATAAAACAACCTCAATACCAATCCTTAGGTTGATTGAGCATTTTCTAAGGAATTGTAGTGGAAGGGCGCTTCATAAAACATTTATTTTATACTAATGATGATGATCTAATAAGGCATTTCTATTTTAGAGTTGAAGAATCAGACTTGCACAAAGTCACACAGGTGGTAAGTGGAGGAGTAAGTTAAGCAGAAATCCATTTGATCCAAATTTTAAGGCCTTTCCACCAGCCCATAGGCACCCTTTCCTCTAATCTTTCTCCAGTGAGCCATGCCCAAACAGATGTGCTTTTTTTCTAGCCTTCACAGGGCCTCTTTCTTCTTCTTTGCCAGTAGCCCCGTCTTGGATAGCTCTTTCTCAATTTCGGGGTATCAGCTTTCTCATTTGGTAACAATGACCATGTTCAGTGGAGAAGACCAAAATGCTGTGGCTGTGGCTGAGAACACTGCACATCTTACCTGGGGTCTCTGGAGAAATGTCCCCATCTCGCATCCTTTGATAGTGAGGCAAGTTGTCACAACCCACACAACCCCTCAGTGTTCTTTGCCGAATGAACACAATTCTAGTTGTCCTGCTACCTAACACCTACTAAACAGATACTGATAAGTCATTCCGGCAGAAGATTCTTATTTATGGAAATATTTTAAAGTAAAAGCTTACTGAGGAGGATGGGCCATTTTATAGTTAAGAAGAATCAGCTGTGCAGAGTCCACACAAGCACAGGCTAGGCACACTGATGACATTATCTCATTTATTGCTCTTGGCAACCTTATGACAAAAAGTATTACTGGTTTCATTTCACATATGAAATAATTTCAGCTTAAAGATGGTGAAAGTCTTAAACTGGTAATGCAGTTAGAAAAAGTAGACATTTAAATGTGTACAAAATATATTAAAGTATTTAAAAAATTGTGACAAATGAGATCAATCCATTCAAACTGAATGCACGAGAACCGCATTCATCTCTCAGCTTGCTACCTTCTCTTCTCTGATTCCCTGGTCTTAGGTTCAAGACCTCTTCATACCTGACTTAAGAATGAGATTTCCTGTTAACTTCTCTTCCTAATGAGGCCATCCCTTCCTTAACAACTTGCCTGTCTCTTTATCCACTGTGCAAAACGCCCCAAATCCTGCTGAATGTATTGAAAAGTCGCACCTTTCTGATCTTTAGTACAAATCAATAGTCCATCTTGGGAAATAGATTTCTTCTCCCTTCAGGCTTCTGTGTCTGTAATCAGCTTCTGAAGCTGGAATGCCAAAAGGCTGCAACCAGAGTCATCTGTACCTTTCACAAACACTGATAAGTCAGCCAAGGAAGCCTGTACGCTACAAATTCCCTGCTGCTGAGATTTTGTTTGCTAGCAAGGCAGACACTGCAAGGGACCAAAATAAATCATTAATGACTTTGCTTTCCTCAGATGTGCTGAAAAAACAAGTAGCCCATGTCCTTTACTGATTTCCTGGAGATGCAATGAACCTGGCATCTTCAGTGACCCAGAGCCTTGCACCCCTGGGTATCTGTGTTCTTACTAGGTACACAACTGTGCACAGGTCATTTCACCTCTCTGAGTCTGTGTCATCAGGTAAAAAATGGAGCCAATATTCTTTCTTTAGGCACAAAACTTGACAGTATATAAGCCAAAAATCCAGAAGTCATTCTTGTTTCCTCTTCCTTACCCCAATGCCCAATTTGTCTCTGAATTCTGTTAATTTCAGGTCTTCAATCTCTCTCAACTCTCCTTCTCTCTGTTTCCACCAGCTGTGTTGGTTCAGACAACATGAGTTCCTCACCAGAGGAATGCTTTATTTTCCTAGTCAAGCTCTTTGTTCCTAGTTTAACACCAAAATCAGTCCTTTTCTTCTCACCGAGACAGTTATCTTGTATAACTCTTCATCTTGCTCCTGATTAAAGTCATTATCCACCTCTCAATGGTTTATAAAGTACCAAATTAGCAGCTTTGGGTATGAGACCTTCATGACCTTGATCTTACCTAGCTGTAATGCTTCTTAGCAGTTAGGAATCATTCAGATTCAAGAGACAGAGAAACTCTCAATAAGCTTAATCAAGGAGGGAGTACTTTTAGCTTATGAAGCTGGAAAGGCCTTGGGCAGCCCAGGCAAAACTTGGTCCAGAGGTTCAAACAGGCTCATTAGGCAGCTGTCTGTCTCTATCCTCAGCTTTGCTTTCCTCCATAATGGTTTTATTCTTGATTAAGCTCATTCCATTAACAACAAATTTGTCTCTAGCAATTTCAGTTCACTTAGTTAGCTATCTCCTTTCTCCATACCTATCCCTGAGAGGATCTTTTTCCATTAATTTCAACAATAGCTACAAGGCAAAAACCTAGCAGTCTGATGTGGGTTATTTGCTCAACACTTACACTGTACCTGAGGAGGAACATAGTGGCCAGGTGTATGTCCAGGAAGCAGGGGATGTGGCCAGCCCCACTTGAACTACATGTCATAAGAATAGGTACCCACATAAAACCTTATCATACTGCCTTGACCAAAATAAGAGGAAATGAGTACTAGCTTGTCAAAAACAACACCCAATTTATTACTCTTACCAGGGGAACTTATTTCCTATTCTATGCTCCAAAATTCTGTGCTTAAAACAACCATGTTATTTTGTTCATGATATCTTGGAGGCCCAGAATTCAGAAAAGGTTCAGGTGGGCACTTCCTGGCTGGGTTTCTCATGTGGTTGCAGGGAGATGTCAGTGGGGCTGTGGCCATCTGAAGACTTGATGGGGCTGAGTGTCCAAAACTGCTCCCTCACAAGAATGGCTGTGGCTGCTGTGAAGGGGAGCTCAGCTGGGCTCTCATTGAATGACTACATGTGGTTTTCTCAGAGTAGATGAGATGCCGTGCCTGGTAGCTCAGGGATTCAAGCACCAGAATCCCAGCAAAAGAGGGAAGTGACATCACCTTTCCGACTTAGCCTCAGAAGTCATATAGTGTCATTTCTCTGTATCCTGATCATCACAAGAACTCTCACATTCATGGAGAGGAGGTATAGACTATACCTTTGGACAAGAGAAGTGTCAAGTAATTTGCAGTCATAGTCACTTTCAATTTTCCTATAAACACATTCTTGTTAAATCAGTAACTCTGTCTTAGAATGTCTTTTTTCTCTTTGTCCATTTCCCAGGCTATAATGACATTATAAGATGCAACCACGCTGTGAAGTTTCCCCTCTCCCCATCCCAAAGGAGGATTTCTCATCTTTGGACCACCACACCCGGAGTACATGACTCTTTAATAGTGACTTTTAGCAATGTGTTGTAAAACTTTTTGTCTCTGTTTCTACCACTAGGCTATCAACTCCTTGAAGGCAGGGACCAAGCTTTACTTGCCTCTGTACTTCCCATAGTAACTGTTTCTTGTAAGCCCCCAGTACCTGCCAGTTGGCTGAATGAGAGTATTAGATTTTATATAGCCATAGAGCTTTTCAAATGTTCAAGTGCTATTCAAACAAAGGCTGTCATTATTTACAAGATAAGTGAGCCTTTTACTGAGAAAATGTAATAGCTTCTGGTGATAGTTTTCCACCTGACAAATTTTAAATGAATAATCCATTTAACTGTTTTTGTTAAACTATTGAAGATTTTTCTTTCTTTCTCTTGCTTAAATACTAGTGACACCTAGTTGTTTGTGCTTTTTATTTTATCTAGCATTCAGATCACTGTTACCAAGGTTTTATCAAGCCTCCTCTCCATGAGCCTGTTTGATCATGCCTATCCTTCTCTGAGCCTTTATACTTTGTTCCTAAATTTTTATTATCTAATTTTCCTGGACCATTACATATTATCTTTTTGGGGGATTTTCTGGGGATTGAGCTCAAGGCCTTGTGATTGTTAGGCAAGTGCTCTGCCATTTGAGTCCCATACCCAGTCCTTTTGCTTTTGTTTGGTTTTGGTAGCATCTTCCTACTTTTGCCTCCTGAGTTGCTGGGATTACAGCATGTGCCAACCTCTCTGGCCCATATGTTATCTTTCATTAGTCTTTTATTTATTCAATATGCATCTGCTGAGAATCTAAAGGCCTAATATATACCTGGGGATGCCGGGAAAATACGTTATAACCCCTCTGCACAAACTCAGTGTCTAATGGAAAAGGAAAACATCAACAGAAGGTAGAGAAGCTAAGCCAGAGAGGCATGGGGCCTGGATGCTAAGTCAGAGAAGCATGGAGCCTGACCTTGTATGAGTTCCTCTACAGGAGGAAACAGCAAACCATTTACAAAGATGAACAGGAGTAAGACTAATCATGCAAAGGTATGAGATAGGAAACCACAAGTGTGTGAAAGACCAAAAGGCACATTAGGCTCTTATATGTAAAGTAGAAGATAGAAAATGGAAATTTTCTGGCGCTTCTACCTAACAAAGTTGTGGAAACACCCTTGCTTTTCAACCATATCTCTGATTAACTGGGAAGCTAATTATTTACCAAAAGAGATCCTCATCCCTCAAATAAGATGCAGAATAATCCTGTGTAACTAAGAAAGCTTCTGGGAAGATCACACATGAAAGCATAAGCAGAAATTCCTTTAGTGACAGGGCCTACTTCTGTCTAACCAGACTCCTTGCCATGTCTTCTGAGAGGCACTTTTCTGTCCCTATTTCTTGGGCACTACACCTCCCTTACTTCACTCCACATGAGAGCATGTGAACTGGAACTAAGCATGCATCCCTGGGTGCTTTAACCAATGATCAAGTAGTTCTATCTGATTCAATCAAAAAGAAATTCTGTGATTCATAGGAAACTTGGAAAGAAGCTTTCTTTCCAACAGAACTTGTGAATACTGTTCAAACCAAAACCATAAAAAAACCACATGTAAGAAACAAGCCTAAGAAAGACCACTGAGGGAAACAGAGGAGATGAGAGTCAGGTAACTGAAGATAAAGTATGAACCTTTGGCTACAGTTATCCCTAAAATAAAAATAAATCTTAGAGTTGTTAATTCCATTTTTATTATTTTACTGTTGTTTCTATATCTTGCAACTGAAAAAGTCCTGATTTATGAAGTCCTGTATATAATTTAAGAAAATATAATATCTAAAAATTCTCATCTTTTATCTGAATATGTTCTTTACTTTTAATATTACATTCTCAGACTTCCCTTTCAAAACAACTTCTGAAACTTACAATTCAAGAATTTTTTGAAACAAATTGAAAAAATGTACTAATTTGACATGCTATGTGCCTAAGAAAATTGACCCAGAAATAATAATCTCCAAGATACAGTCATTCTTTTTGAAATAGTTTTTGAGATATAATTCATGTACCACACAAGACATCCACTTAAAGTATGCAATTCAATGTGGTTTGATGCTTTAGCTAATGTTCTGAATTTCTCTACTTTTTCCTAAGGATTTTTATCATTTTAGTGTTTATGTTTATTTGTATGATCCACTTAGTGTTAATATTTGTATATGGTAGATGGCAGTGACCAGACTTCATTCTTTTGCATATGGTTATTAAATTGTTCTAACATCACTTATTGAAAAGACTATCCTTTTATCCAATGACTTGTCTTGGCATCCTTGTTGAAAATAAATTTATCATAAATATAAGGCTTTATTTTCTGAACTCTGAATTTAATTCCATTGATCTATATATATCTTAATCCAGGACCACCAAGTCTCTTTACTGTATTTGGAACAAATTTTGCAATTGTAGGGGGTGAGCCATTTCACTTTGTTCTTTCTCAATATTGTTTTAGCTCTTCTGGATTCTTGATATTTCCATATGAATTTTAGGGCCAACTTGTCAATTTCTTTCTTTTTTATTAGGATATATTCATTGTACACGGGGGGATTCATTGTGACAATTCTAAGTAGGTTTGTATTGTACATTGGTTAGTTTGCCCCCACCATCTTTCCCCTTTTACCCCCTACTTGCCCCACTTAAGGCAATTGCAAGAGGTTTCTTTGTTCTATTTCATATCAGTATATGAAGTCCATCAACCATATACCCTCCCCTTAATATCCTTCATTCACCTTTCCCTCCTGTAAGTAACCCCCCACAGTGTACCTATTTTATAGTCCTGTCTTTCATTATTAATATTTAAGTTGATGTTCAAAGGGATTTCTCAATGTATCTGCATTGTGAGTATACTTTACTTTGGCCCGTTCAACCCAGACTCCATAGATCAATTGTGGGAGTGTTAACATTTTAAGAATTTTATATCTTCTGATCCATGAATATAGATTATCATTCAATTTATTGAAGTCTTGAATTTCAACAGCGTTTTATAGTTTTCAGTGTTCAATACTTGTACTTCTTTATTATATTTATACTTAACTTATACTTTTTAAAGTGATATTGTAAGTGAAATCATTTCATTGTTGGGAATATTCATTGGGAGTGTGAAGAAATATAATTGATTTTTGCATATTGATTTTAGAGTTTACAACCTTGTAGAGCTTGTTTATTATCTTTAATAGCTTTTTCTATAGATTCCTTAGAATTTTTGAAATACAAGATCATATCATCTGCAATCTGAATGTCTGTATTTTTTTTTTTTTTTGCCTAATTGTGGTGGCTAGGACTTCTAGTACAAGGTTGAATAGAAACTGTGAGGTCAATCACTTTGCTTGTTCCTGATCTTAGCCAGAAAGAATTAAATCTTTCAGTATTCAGTATAATAGGAACTGTGGATTTTTTGTAGATTTCTTTTATCAGAGTGAGAAATTTCTATGTTTTATTTGTTGAGTTTTTTAAAAATCATGACAAGGTGTTGGATTTTTGCAAGAGTATTTTTTCTGTTTATTGAATAAGGTATACATTTGCTAGAATTATTAACTTAGAATAAAATCAAATAACTATCAAGATTCTCAACTTCAATGCTTTATTTCAGAAGAAAGTGAAGTAACATATTTAAGATTTTCAAGGAAAGTAAATAACCTTGAAATCTGAACAGTGAGAACAGGAAAACTAACAGGTGATGGAATTTATGACTATAAATACAAATATACTATGAATACAATGCATCTTAAAACAGCACTACATAAAAATATTGTCTTATGTGTCTAAATTAGGATTTTTCCATGAATGTGAGAATTGTTTAATGTAAGGAAATTAACATATTTCATGCTATTTGTTAAGAGATTAAAAGAGGTCAATCTCTTCTGCATCTTAATAGATGCAGCAAAACTAGGAATTAAATAAAAATTGATTCAATGCCCATCCATAATAAAGTTGTTAACACAGAAACGATAGAAGAGAATTTCCCTAATCAGCTTAAGGATCTCCTCTAATTAACTTTCATATTACTTAATGTTACATGAAAGAACATTGTATAAGTGAGATAGGAAAACCAAAGATAATATACACAACCAAGCTTTGTTAGTAAGAGTATTCAGCAAGGTTTCAGCATATAAGGTAAATAGACAATAATTTTATTTCCATTATTTAATTAGAAATAAAACCTTTAGAAAATGTAACTCCAATAGTAAGATAATATGTAATTTTAGAAATATATCTGACAGCCTATATTCAGTAACAGTGAAACTTGCGAATAGCTTCTGCTTCCTAATTTTGCACACTCAGCAAGTTGCAGATGATCAGGGAAAAGAGGACATATTAGGAGTGGATCCAAGATGGCAGAACAGAGATGCACACACTCACCTCCTTTTCCACAAGCTATTCAGTAAATAGCTGAATTTTGAGGTGAGTGGTTGTGGGAGGACACTGGAAATCAGCAAAAGAGAGACTGGAGCCTTATAAGATTCAGAGATCAGGGATATGTCCTTCACTCCAGCTCTCAACTGAGGGAGGGTGAGTCTTCCTTTTGCAGGAATAAGGCGAAACGAAGAGTCCTCGCAAAGTCCATTGGTACAGATCCTGGCAATCCCAGCTACTGGGAAGTTTCACAGTCCTCATGGGCTTATAGTTCATGTAGATAAGTAACCCAAACTCTGCCCTAAAGCCTTGATTTGGAAAAGGATCTCACAACATCTCCCAGTGAAGCCCAGGGTGCTATAGCCAGGAGTCATCTTGGGAACTGAGCTCTCTTGTCTGAGTTTGGACCACTAAGGGGTCACACAGCCCTGCATATTCCCATCTCTGGGACTCCTCAGAGATTCCACTGCCCTTGTCTGAGGGCAGCTGCCTTATGAAATCAACTTGGCCAAGCAGAGTGACTGTGCCTGGACCCATTGGGTGCCCTGCAATATATGCATTGTGACTTGGAGGTCCTGTCCTTGATAACCACAGGCAGAAAACTTGTCTTCTCTGACCAAGAGCAAGGACAGCTACATGTGCTCTTCTGCCAGTGCCAGCACTGAGGGTATGTCCTATGCAGTTCCTGCCACCCCTCACCTTGTGGTGAGTTCAGGCACCTGTCACTGACAGGGCAGAGAGGGAATACCACAATTTCCACTGCTGCCCTTCCCACAGAGGCATAGTGATGAAGGCCTTGATTCAGTATAATCTCCATCAAAACACCAATGGTATTCTTCACAAAACTAGAAAAAAAATTCTAAAATCCATATGAAAGCACAAATGATCCCAAATAGCCAAGCATTTTTGAGAAAAAAGAGGGAAACTGGGATGAGGACATGGTGTCACACACTCATAATTCCTACTATGCAGGAAACAGCCTCAGGCAAAAGCAAGACCCGATCTGAAAAATAAACTAAAACAAAAGAACTTGGGGCATGGTTTAAGTGGTAGAGTGCTTGCCTGGAAAGCAGGATGTCCTTATTTCAAACCCCAGTACTATCGAACAAAGTCCCCCTAAAAAACAAAACAAGAACAAAGAAAAGACAAAAAAACAAAGCTGGAGGCATCATAATGCCTGATTTCAAGATATGCCACAGAACCATAGTAACCAAAACAGCTTGGTATTGGAATAAAAGAAAAGAAATACCAGAAATAATCTCATACATCTGACAACTGATTCTCAACAAGAGTCCAAATCATAAGGACAGCCTCTTAACAAATGGTGTGAGAAAATTGGATACGCACATGCAATAGACTGAAATTTGTCCCCCAACTCCCATCCTATACAACAATCAAGACAGATCAGAGATCTCCATGAAGGACCTGAAACTCTGATACTACTAGAAGAAAACATAAAGAATCTACTTTAAAGTCATTAGTATAAGGAATGATTTTCTGGATAGGACCCCACAAACACAGAAAACAAAAACAAAAATTACAAGTGGGAGTACATCAAACCAGAAAGCTTCTGCACAGCGAAGGAAAACAATCAACAGAGCAAAGCGACAACCTAACGAGTGGGAGAAAATATTTGCTAACTATTCATCTGACAGAGAGCGTTCATATCTAGAATATATAAAGAACTCAAAAACTTAACAACAAAAAACTCCAAGTAATTCAATGTACAAATGGGTGAATGATTTGAATAGACACTTCTCAAAAGAAGATACAAATGGTCAATAAATGAGTTTAAAATACTAAATATCATTAGCCATCAGGGATATGCAAATAAAAACTACAATGAGATATTATCTTACCTCAGTTAGAATGGCTATTATTAAAACCCAAAATAACAAATGCTGGTGAGGATGTGGAGAAAAATGAACTTTCATATACTTTTGGTAGGAATATAAATTAGTACACTGATTATGGAGAACAGTACTGAGGCTCCTTAAGATACTAAAAATAAATCTACCCTATGATCTAGCTATCCTACTTCTGTATATATATCTTAAAGAAATAAAATCAGCATACCAAATAGACACATATATGCCCATGTTTATTGCAGCATTATTCATGATAGTTAAGATATGAAATCAGCCTAGGTGCCCATCAAGAGAAATGAAAAAATGTAGTATATATAAATCTAATAGAGTGATATTCAGTCATATGGAAGAATGAAATCCTGTCCTTTGCAACAAAATAGAACATTACATTAAATTAGCCAGACACAGAAAGACAAGTACCACATGTTCTCTCTCATATATGGAAATTAAAATATGTTGATCTGCAATAGAATGACGATTACTACATATTGGGAAGGAGGGGTTAGAAAAAGGGAAGTTGGATTTGATTAGTGCATGCTATACAGATGTATGGAATACCACTCTGAATTCCATTAATATTTATAATTGATATGTTGTTAATTTTTTAAAAGATATAATGTAAAACTTTGCTGGAAGATTAAATAAGCTTTGAATAAATGAAGAAATAACTGAGGAATCGATATAGTAAAGATGTCAGTTCTTCCAAAATTAATCCATAAATTCAATTGTACTCCAAATACCAGTAAAACTTTCATGAAATCTGAGAAGTTGGTTCTAAAATTTATGTAAAGTGCAAATGTCTAGGTATGAATCAGGAATTTTAAGGAAAATCAAGTTGGAATTTTTTTATCACCAAATATCAACTTTTATTATAAAATAGTAGTAATTAAGATAAGATAGCATTGGTAGATTTAGATAAACTGACCAGCTGAACACAATAAAGAGTAGAGAACCAGAACCATATAGATGTAGAAATAGGATGAAAGTCATAGGCGCTGTTGGGGTCAGTGGAGAAAGACATCCTACCTACAAATGGTTCTGGGACATCTTATGGGTGAAGAAAAACTAGATCCTTACTACATGTTGAACTAAAACTCAATTCTTGGTGTGATAAAGATCTGAGTGTGAAAAGTGAGACATCGACACACTTAAAGTACACAAGTCAGCTATGACACTGTAGTGTTTAAGTAAAAGATGCAAAGCATAAATATTAAAAATTAATATATTCAACTATATTAATACTAAAATTCTAAACATTACCAAAATGCACCAAAAAGATATACAATACATATTGGAAACCAAAGATTTTTTAATACTATGACAATGAAAGATTTGCATATATATGTAATGTGTGTGTGTGCCACACACAGTTATGTATCTTTAACATACTTACAAAATAATTAGTAAAACATTTGAAACTGATAAATCATATGAAGCCAATGCATGTAAAGGAAACCCAAACAAAAGAACAGAATAATGTGTACAGTCTCACTAGCAATCATAGATGTGATTATTAAAACTACAATGCAAACCACATCATATGATATGCAAAAATCCTCAAACTGGGGGTGATTTGAAAAAATATGATATTTCACATGCTGGTGGATATCAACTGATAAAACCCCTTGGCCCCTTGGGGAACAATCTGACAACATGTAGTTGAGGCTACTCAAATGATACTGCCCTATAATTCCACTTCTAGCAATAAAGAGCTCTCCCATACAAACCAACTAAGAGATGTGTATAAGCACGCCTATCACCTGATGGGTGGACAAATAATTTGTGGCATATTTATAAAATGAAATGTTACACAGCCATAAAAATAACCAAAGTTGCAGGTGCAGGAGATCAAAGGTCACATATTTTCTCTTGTGGGGAAGCAAGATAAAGATATAAGATAAAGATACACATAAATATTTAAATATAGATTATGTTTATTATATATAAATATATATTATACTGTATAACGTATATGTGCTCTAATAAATATGGGAAAGAGAGCAGTTTTGTGTTAGTGGGTCTGTCTGAGGGTATTATGGGGAGGCAGGAGAGGGAAAGAGATTGGTAAAGAGTGAAAAGCACTGAAACATTCCATCTGTGTGTGAAGATAGTAGAATGCATTGCACTGTAAGCTGTTGAATAATGGGGGAACAGGGTGATGGAGAAAGAGTAAGTAATGGGGAGGGGTTACTCTGCTCAGTGCACAATATATACATGTTTGAAATACCGAGGCAAAACCCTGAGCTGTTAATACATGCTTAAAAACATGAAGGACAAGGAGGTAAAACAGGTCCTGATTGAGAATAAGTTCCAGCGTGTAGGGGAGGGCATAAAGGGTAAAGGAGAAAGAAAATGGCAGATGTATTTTGTATTTGAGCATGGAAATAGAACAATGAAACCTGTTGAAACTGTTCTAAGAAAGAGGAAGAAAGGATGAGGAAATGATGGAGGGGGCAAATCTAATTAAGATACATGGTAAAGATATATGTAAATGTCACAGTGTATACCTCTTGTATAACTATTATATGACAATAAAAAAGAAATTCAACTTAATTGGTCATAAGCTTTATTCTTAACTGGTGATGGGCACCTAATATTTGTTATACTGTTCTTGATATCTTTTTGTATGTCCAGAATAGTAGCAATTAATACATTTTAAAGAGAAGAAAACCTCACACTATCACAGAAAGATGTTTTGCATGGAATATTTTACAATTAAACAGAATACACGTAAACATGCACAAGATACACCACCTATTAAAAATGTCAATGTTAATAAAAACACGTGAACGGAGAGCTGTATACTATAATGTTAAGTGTAGTTAAAAGCTTGGTAATATGATTGTTTTAATTTGTTTATTTGTGTTTTAATAATTCATTACCCCTAATGAACATAATTAACTCTTAATGAATCTGTTGAATTAATTAATAAATGTTTTTGGAAGTCATGTTTGTAATAGTGACAATCCACTCTTGATATCTTTAAGAAGCAAAGATAATAAGAGCTGTGACTCTCTGCACCATATTGTATTTGACCTCGTTGAGAAAAATAACTTTAAAACAGGATACAATCCCAATGCTCTGTAAGTTCACCAACTAAAAGCAAATGGCAAAACAGAAACCCAGGCCTATAAACTGAGCATCAGAAGACTGAGTTTAAATGTCGGCGCTCTTTTGACTTTCAGGCATAAGGATGGTCTCCATTCTGCCTTTCGATTCTGGGGAACAGCTTAATTCCTTTAGCAAGGGTGTGAAATCGCTGTCCAAACATGTCTTTCTTTTTCACACCAAATGTTCCTCTTGCTTTTTCAGATGAGGAAAAGACTGTGCCGACTCTGGGAAAGGGATGTCGTCAAAGCGTGATTTGTGCTGGGATTTTGTTTTTCACTCACCTCCATAGTGCAGAAGCCTTCTCCCTCCAAGCAGCCAGCTCTGTGTGGGCGTGCAGTGCTTCCCTAACTTGACCATCCAGCCTTGCTGGTGATAAAACAGAAATAACCAAAATGTTGCATACTTTTCTATAGTCTCTCACTCTTCACTCTCTCCTCCCACAAAGAAAAAAAAGTTATGTAAAAGAAAATCAAAATGGTTCTGGAAACAGAGACAGTTGTTAGTCTGCTTGATTACTTACAAATACATGAGGAGGAATTGATGATTACTTAATCCACACCTATACTGAGTGAGGGTTCTTGTTAACACGTACTTCAAATGTAATATATAACTATTTGGTGGTCATCTGTGCTCTATATTATTATGTTAAATGATAATATGTTCATCATCTCAATTAATTGTCCTGACAGGCAACTGTATTAGGTCAACTGTATTTTACCAAGGTACAGATGAGGAAACTGAGGTTCACTGATGGCTTTCCAAGGCCACGAAACTGGTAAATGAAGGAGTGAAGATTTGGACCCAAGTCCCCTGTCTGTTGCCTGGACTCTTAACCTCTCTACACCTGTCTACAGGACTGCTCAGTGGATCTGTGCTTTTCATTTAACTTTTTTGTAGACATTAACGGTTGATATTATAATCTGTTTACTGATGAAACAACAGAGTCTCTGAAAAATCAAATAACTTGCCTGAAAAGCCAGAGCTATATAACTTCAAAATCTATGCATTTAGCTCTAGGCTTGTTCTTTTTTTTTTTTTTTTTTTTGCAGTGCTGGGGTTTGGACCCAGGGCCTTGGGCATACTAGGCAAGCATTCTACCACTGAGCTACCTCCTCAGTAGGCTTGTTCTTTTTTATAGACTCATTCATGTTAGTTATTCTAAGCTCTTAATTTGCTCTTTGTTTCTCCATTTGCGTGAGGAGTCCTATATTCTCTTGAAAACCTCATTTTTTATTCTTTTGTGCTGGGGTCTGTCTATGTAGCCTGATCTAGTCTTACACTTGAGATCCTCCTTCTTCAGTCTCCCAAGTACCTGCAGTTCCAGGGCTATGCCACCATATCTGGATGAAAACCTCAATGGTGGATGTGGGGAACAAGTAATATTTAATGGTGACATAAGGGATTCATGTTTGCAACCATGCTTCCATGGGAAGTGCCACTGAATGTGTCAGCATGGACTTTCTCCATGTGAAATAAGAAGTGTGATCAATACCAGGTGAATAACACGCTTCTTAGTTTGAATGTTGTTGTCAGTTTTATATACTGACACCCAGAAAACATTTTCTTATATCTCCCTAAAGAGGAGGCTTGAAATAGTGAAAAGACAATTGGGATGGTTGGTTCCACCCCAGGCCTGGCCTCATATAAGGACTTTGGGCTCTACCTTGGGCTAGGGCCAAGTGTAGACCAGGTAGAGTGGACACGTGGAGAGAGGAACAGGGCAGGGAGGCTCACAAAAAAAGAAGACACAATTCCAAAAGCTCTCTCCATCTTGGCTACAACTCCATGAAAGTGTTTTCAGCCTCACACAGAGGTAGGATGCTGAAATAGCTTCAAGCAATTCGCTAATTCATTTAAACCAGATCTAGATTTACACATGTCTGCAGTGGAAAAGAAAGAGTTGGTATTCTCTAAAGTCCCATAGCCAGGAAGCTGTGAATCCAAGGGTCACAACATGCTTTGCTTGTGGCTTCATGCTACATTTTTTTAAAAAACTAATCCTGTACATTTTCCCTCTTTTGTTTCAGAATGAAGGATCTTCTCAGTTCCCACACTCTGCACAATACCATATAGCCCAAGACACTGTCCACACACAGTTCTTGTCGTATGAAGTGACAGGATGCTATTTACTTAAACACACAAGCAAGCAAACAAACATTTTGTTTTATTCTTTGCCTCCCCCCGTTCATGAAGATAGCCAGGCTTTTTGTGTCTCCATTTCCTGGGTCTTTTTTGCAAGCGAAAAGTGGAGGTTGCTGGAGCACAATTCTCTTATTTTCCCTTTCTCCTCATTCTCCCTTCTTCCTGTCTTCCTTAAGTGAAAGTTGAGCTCATGAACACAGTTTAAGATGCAGGGAGAAAAGCAACAGAGAAATAATGTTGTAAGCAGCCACAGAAAGGCTTCCATCTCCCACAAATTTTGATTGCTATTGGGGACTTGCTAGGGAAGTGGGGCTATAGGCCAGGGTCCTCCAAGCAAGGAATACGGCAGCAGATGCTTGATCTCAGGAGAGCAGCCAGGATTGCAGAATGAACATCTCTGTGGCAATCTGTACGAAAGAAGCTCCAAGAACAGACTACCCCCACCCAGACCCTTGGGACAGTTCAGTAACTGGAAGAGTTGGGTGGAACCTCAGTAATGACAGATTGAATTTCTCACCAGTCTAGAATGGGAACTCAGACATACTTAATTTGATTTAGGAACAGCAACAAATGTGACATTTTTAATGTACTTTTGCTTGCATGGTGTTAAGACTCATGTCACCTTCTACATTAGAAGTCATGGGAAAATGAGTTTTTAGAGAAATCCTTAAAACTCATCGAACCTCATCATTGCATTACATAAATGATCCAGAGAACTGTGTAATTTCCAAAGGTAAGTGAATCACTAGTGCCAGACCACAGAGTAAACTAGTATTTTGGTATATTATTCAGCCACGTTTCCAAAGCATCACGTGGAAAAGAATACTGACCTGCAAAGCTGAGACAGCTCTAAGAATTTTCAAAAGAAAAAAAAATCTCTCTCTCACTGTCTCTGTCTCTCTCTGTCTCTCTCTCTGTCTTTCTATGTGTGTGTGTGTGTGTGTGTGTGTGTGTGTGTGTGTGTGTGTGTGTGTGAAGATTCAACCACCAGTAAGGAAAGCAGCAGGAACCTTCAGAAAAGAAATTGGATTTCAGAAGCAAACTCTGGCTCTGACTGCCCCCTGGTGGGTAGGAATAGAAGTGTCTCTGTTTAGCAGGACAGTAAGTTCTAAGAGAGTGAGTGGGAAACTGCTAAAGAAATAAAATAGGGAAAGCCTCTTGTTGAGATTCCCATAATCTTTTGGAATCTATAAAATTTGAGCCCTTTGATTAGTATAATTACATTCACAAGAAAAACAGTAAGGTGTATCAGTAAATAACGTGATCTTTAACCAAATGGAAGGTTAGCTCCCGTTCTGGAACTTTGGAGAAGTTACCCAAGCTCTTTGAACTCATTTATTTTATCTGCAAAATAGACATACTAATAGAACTTGTCTTTTAGAGTTTTTGTAAAATTTACAGAAGAAAATCCACATAAAATTACTTAGAAAAACACTGGGTATGTAAGAGCTCAGCATAAATGCTATTATTGTTGCTGTTATTATTACCATCTTGGTAATTTTGCAAAAAGGAAACTCCTATGCACATGACTAAAATACTGACATTTTGGGAAAGTATCAAGAAATGGCCTTACGATAGTATGGTTACGTGCATTTTTCATATATTCTATGACTTCTGTAAGAAGTTTTTCTATATTTACCTTGGGTTTCTGTGTATTCACCTTAGTGCTCATGTTCTATTTATATAAACACCCTAAATATTTCTATTGATTTTTCATTTCTGTCCTTTTTGCAGCTAGTGATATTTAAATAAAGTAGAAGAGTAAACTTATTTTAGGTTTTATTTGTGGGGAGAGAATTCCTAATTTGAAGACCCTCAGGGAAACTATAGTTCACGCTGCAGAATCTGTTGCATGGGGCACTAAAACCCTTGCTTCCTTGTCAGCTACCTGCTACTGTGTGAGGGTCAACCCACAAGCCTTAACACAGTAATCATTTCTACACTTGATCTTAGCCAGAAGGCCAAGAAGTGATCCCACACAGTAACAATTTCTTACTTCTCTTGATTCGATTGGCTAATCGACCTACCAAGCTATGATGGTCTCTGCTTGACTGGGCCCCTCCCTCTCACCCATCCTCCAGCAAGCTACTTGGGGCTTGTTTTGTGGTGGCCCAGGGTTCTAAGCAGAGAGATGGGGCAGCAGACCTCAACACACAAATACCCTTTAAACCTCTGTTTGCAGCATATTTGCCAATTCTTATTAGCCAAAGAAAGTCACAAGGCCAAGCCCAGTTTAATGGAGTGGAAAGAGTGGTTCCTGATCTCTTTTAAAGGACTGACAAAATCATAATGCAACAGAGTGAGCCAGCAACCAAAGGGGAAATTAGTGGGCATTTTTGCAATCTACCACACTTCCTGGTCTCAGATTCTGAAAAGGGCTGGGAACTGAAGCCAAACCACAAAAACCCATCTTAGTAATAGCAGCTGGCATACATTAGAGTGCTTTAGGAGTGTCTTGATTCAATCCCTATAAGAATCAGGCTTTAATGGGGGCAAAAGAAGGTTTTAAGGAGGAGATTACGGCAGGATGTTGCTCACTGTCCATTTTGCTGCTCAGCTTTGCTCAGGTGTCCTCATGTGGAAGTTCAGGCTCAAAGTGTAGACACTGATTTTTCAGGACATGGCAAAACCTACATTGTTATATAATATTTCCTGATATTAAAATGTTGACAATGAATCCTATCTCTTCAGCTTTGTTCTGGGACAAGCAAAGGTTTTGAAGAGGGCAATGAAAGGCCAGTGTGGATCCCCTGGCTGATCAAAGTGGTCAGTACTTGGGGGTGCTAGCTTCCTGTTTAGAGTAATGCACATGAAGTGGGAGGAGTCCCACAGCCACAGCCATATCTGTCACAAAGAATAAATGCTCCAGACTTTTACAGTTCAGCTTCTGTGGCATTTGCTACAAGAGGCAGCAGTGCTCAAGTGTGTGGGTTTTAGAGTAAGACAGACCAGTTCTGCTGACTACCAGTGTTCCTTTTTTTTTTTTTAATTTACCCTTTACATTTCTTTCTAAGACTCAAAAGCAAAACCTATAGAACCAAACTACCTGGGTTTGAATCCTAGTTTTGCCACTTACCAGATGTATACATTTGCTATGGGTTGAACATTCTTAATACAAAAATCTGAAATCCAAAATGCTCCAAAAGGTGAAACATTTTGAGTTACAATAAAATGTTACAAGTGGAAAATTCTATACCTGATCTCATGTGACAGGTTGCAGTCTACACAAGGGTACACTAAAAGTGTTGCTTAAATTTACCTTCAGGCATGCATAGGTGTATATGAAACACAGGTGAACATCAGGTTTAGACTTGAGTTCCATCACAAAGATATTTCATGTCTATGCAAATATCCCCAGATCTGAAATCTGAAATACTTCTGGTCCCAGTCATTTTGGATAAAGCATATTCAACCTATATTATGAAAGTTTTATCTATTTAAAAGAGCCCTTTATATATTAAGACACAAAGTATTTCCCGCCTGGG
The DNA here is from genome assembly GCF_047511655.1 of Castor canadensis. NCBI lineage: Eukaryota > Metazoa > Chordata > Mammalia > Rodentia > Castoridae > Castor > Castor canadensis. The sequence continues at coordinate 72,285,869 of NC_133391.1, read as the reverse complement.
GTGTCAGTTGTATTCATATGTGCTTTCCTTAGTATAGTATAATCACTTAATAATAATATGAACAATGCTGAAAAATTACTTATAGAAATTTTAACTTATCCTTTACCTCATGAGTTGAGTGATTTATATGCATTGTATAATTTAATCCTTATAATTCTAGGAGAATGACATTCTTTTAATTTCCATTTTATAGTCGCAGAAACAGAGACCTAAGTAACTTCTACGCAGTTTACACAGTTAGTAAATTGGTGGTATTGCCATTTGCACTCAAATGGATCAACCCCAGACAAGGTTTCTTAAACTGGGATCTGCAGACCTTTGGGATGCCCAATGAACATATATTTGAGATCTGATAATTCTCAGAAATTAAAAAAAAATTTTGTCTTCATTTTGATGAATTTAAACACTTACTACCAACACTTCTCGAATATCCAGATGATCTTGTCTAAACTATGATGTGTGCTTCATGATTTCAATATTCACATCTGTGTTTATCTTCCCATTGGCACTCGGTGGTGCTATTTTAATTGTCACAGCATAAAGAGAAGAGAGAAGCCCAGTATGTCAATCTCATGCTTGAGCTGTGTGAAGGCAAATGTATCCTCACAAAGGAAAGTCTTGGTACTTTTAATGGAGAAACTGGTAATGCATTGAATCTTTGTGGTCCATGGTTCTAAAGGCAAGCTGGGAAAAGAATTCCCAGCACAGAATCACAACCATATCCCTGCTGAGTGACAGATTAGTTTCAGTAAAATGAGATTCATTCCCTCCATTAAGTTGTGTTAATTTGAATTTTGTTGGTTTTCTTCTTAATTTACAAATATATTTTGGTTTGACAGTTTCATATGAGTTGTAAGTATAAAAGCATGAACCTAGACTTATGTTTATACTTGTAATAAGCAACATTATAATAAAAACAAAATAAAATAGCTGACTTTAGGGGTTTTTTTCCATTTAAAAAGAGCGTATTTCCCAACTGTGAGAATGTGGCATTACACTTCAACACCTCTCAAAGTTAGGGAAAATATAGGAACTATTTTTAGTTTGGGTTCTGAAGTCACACCACATGGAACTGAGTCTCAGCTCTAGTACCTGTTAGTTGTATGGCATCGGCCAAGTCACCTAACTTCTCTAAGGCTCATTTTCACAATATATTGAGTGGGAGAAACAGGACAGCTGTGAGAAAAAGAAGAGATAATATAAGAAGAATTTAGCAAAGTACCTGGCAGAATAAAACTGACCAGAGCTGATAATATGAATAATTGAACACACACACAGCATTCATATCCACTGAGTAAATGTAAACTGTAGACAGCTGCAGTGATTCTGAATTAGGAACTTCTAGATGCAGAAAAAGAATTTACCTCTCATACAATTGTGCTTGTCATCTTGAGGTCACAGGTAAAATCATTGTGGTTTGCATGTAGCCATTTAATTTCTTAGAGCATGTTCCTTTTAAAAAATAGCTTTTAAAAATCTGGGATAACTTCCAATTAGGCAATTAGATTGGTTTCCCAGAATTCATTTCTTATTCCAAGCTAAATACATTATTGTTTTACCTATCTTCTCTTTGAATGTCTTTGTGGGCCATAACAAAGGAAATCCACTACAGATATTACTTTATTTCATTAAGGATTAAACATCCTACTGACTCATGGTTTGGCAAGTCACTTGGAAAAATTTCAGCAGAAGAAAAAGATGTAATATTTTTAAAAACAGAATGTGATTCTCATATCATGAATAATAAGTTGAGACTTGATATTTTTAATAATTATGGAATAATATTAACTGCTTTGCTATGAAATACTGTCTTAAGTGAAATATATCTGTCCATTTATGGCTAGTGACAAGACCATGTATTTTAGAGTCAGACAGCTTAGATTTGAATCCTCGCTTGATGGTCAGTAAAGTGAGCCTAATTCTTTTACCTTCTTTACTCTTGACAGCCTGTACTTTTAACTGGGTGAGTCATCATTTGATAATATGAATTTTAGCAATTTCCACTACTTTTTCTTCTATCTCCCTGGCAGGGGAGTGTCTGACTCAATAAATTATTATAACTATTTCAGAGTGCTTCATGTTGTACATTTCATTCATTCATTTATTCCTTCATTCAGCAAATAATTATTGAGCTATTGCTATTTGCCAGGTACTCTGACAGTTGCTGGGGATTCAGCAGTACTTTAGACTGGGTAATTAACAAATAATAAGAATTTATTTCTCACAGTTATGGGAGCTTGAAAGTCCAAGATCATGTCTGGTGAGGGGTGGGTCTCTCCTTCTAAGATGGTGCCTTGAATGCTGCTTCCTCCAGAAGGAAAACACTGTGTTCTTACATGCTGGAAGGAATGGAGGTCAAAAAGATGTCAAGAAGCTCCTTTGCACCTCTTTTGTAAGGTATAATCTCACTTAAAAAGTCCCTCTTGTCATCATCAACATAGTAAGATTATCTCACAACATGAATTTGGGAGAGTCACCAACATTCAAGTCATAACAGAAGGAGACTCACCAGGACACGGTTACTATAGTTATATGATAATGGCTGGATTTGACTGAGGCTATGTAGGAGAAGATGGAGAGAATAGAATCAGGAGTGAATAGATTCACTACACATTTTAGAAGTAGAATGGGCAGAACCATTATGACATATTGTCTCTTGGGTTTCTTCAGTGCACCTCCTTTTTAATGGAAATCATGACCGTAATGCCCTGTTATTTTCACCTACTTTGTAGAGATTCATAAGAGTCATGCTAAATTGATTCTCATGGGACAGAGTGCTAAAGTTATACCATCCAACATGAAAAGTCTTCAGAGTTCTGAAGCTTGCTCCTGTTGTCTACAACCTACATGATAAAACAAAGCACATTCACAAAAATAAAAACTTAAGTGAACAAGTGGGCTAGATAAAAATTTTTCCGACCAAAAATAAAAACAAAAGGGAGAGGATGTTAAGTTGAAAATGGAATTCTATTTATTCAAACTTTAGTATAAGAAATTTTGGGGACCATGTCTTTTGAGGCCATTGCATTGGTAGAAACTGCCTTCTGTTCACTCACGTCCAAAAGATTCCAAATTCCTTACTATTTTGAATAAGAAGTATATGTGTTCCACATGTATACACATAGGTAAATATGGGTGAATTATCTGGCCTGGGTTGAGAGTAGTTAATAAGTGATAGTTGTAAAAAGGAAAATGCTATTGAAAGCACATTCTTAAAATTTTTTTTCAAAAGAACCTTAAAACCACCTAAAAGGCAGTGTGCCCCTCCCATTATTTGTTACATAGAAAATCAAGATGTTTATACAGCATGCTAAATTGACAATGATTCAACTAAAAGGTTATTGGTCACTGCCTTTTGTTTTCTTTAGATCAGAAGAAGCCCAGAAGCAGTTGAGAGACCAGAAAATAGGTCCTTGAGAGGTAAAGAGACATTTTGTTGGATGGCTTTTTAAAATGTTCCCCCTAGTGCTACCTGCCTCATTAGCAATGGTTTTGTTTTAGAAATCTCCCTTTGATTTTATAAACTGGCACAGTTTTTGTTCTATTATGAATCACACTGCTCTAGCCCCTCCATATGGCCATTATACATTTTCACCACGTTTGACACAATTCTCTCCCCTTCCCCAATATTGGGAACATCTTGCATTGTTTTGCCTTCATTTTCTGTTAAAGCACTAACAGTCTTCCTTCTCGAGGGCAGACAGGGGAAAATGATCTAAGGCTATGTGAAGTTCAGACTGAAGTCAAAGCCAACCACTTTGCATTCAACTGCAGCAGAAGCTGGAGAAACCATATATATTCACTTCCTGAACCCAGTGCCAAGGAATAGATCCAGGATGATGTATTTCAATTGCTTTGAAATATGGCTAAGTTCCATCACATACCACTCCCAAAAAAGGCACCTCATGAATGAATCATTTCACCACGTTTATCATGGAGTCTAGTAGTATTGGAGCATGGTTCCTTTTGGCTTTTTACCCTTCAGTGGATTTTCATGAAAATCACTTAATCTAGCAGAGCTGCTCAAATTCATATTGTTTTTCTGTGTGTAAAATTTCTTAAATGTTCAGTAAATTAGCTCCTCTGTAAGGTTATTCTTACCTAGGATTCATTCATTCTACCCTGACATTTGGTCAGGAATATGTTGATGCAGTTCTTGAGCAAGACTTTTTGACTGATTAACATTTCAAATCAGGTTAGATACTATGAATGTAATACCTATTTGCTCAAGTATGTCACAATAATGTTAAAACATAATTTTCACCATTCAAATATTTGTAGAAATTGGTTATGTGTAAAGGCTCTAATTGCTCCTCTGTCTTTTGTGGTAAATATTGTAATTTGGATAGTGAATTTTAATTTTATCTAGTTTTGCATAAGAGGAGTTTTTAAGAAGTTATGGAATTAATACTTGTAGAACTCACATGCTTGCTTAGAGAAACTCTGCAGTCATTTGGTTAATCCTGAAAGATCACCAACCACGGCAAAAGTATCAACATATGCCATGTATAGGAAAATAACTGTGGTTGCATTTCCCAGGACTCCTGTCCAGATGACCAGTCTTCACTCCTTGTTGGTTGTATTTTGGACATTGTGAAATGATTTTTGGAAAACTGGAGCACAATCTCCTCTGGCAACTCTCTTTGTTCTTTGTCCATCATGGGAACTTATTCATTCTGTAGCTGGATGCTGAAGCGGTCTCCTTGGCTACTCTCAGCTTGCTGCAGTGGAGTCATGAGTTCCAACATTACACAAGCTATTTTTTGTCTTGGGGAATTCTGGGATGTTCTGTTGTATTTCATTCCTCTCAAGGTGCCCTAGAGAAGGCAACTGGCAACCAGGGGCAATGAATCCTTAGGTTTTGGCCACCACAGACTGACTCCATTGTTTTGGGGAATATAGGCATGGATGGGAATAAACCTTGATGTGCCTGAAAATCTTTCATGGCCAAGTACAAGAGTATCTTGGAGCTCTAGTTAGGGATGCTAGGCTATAAGTCTAATAAGGAAGATGTTGGTACAGAAGCAGATGTCTCAGAATGGTAGTATGCTGCTGACTTTCCTACATGTACAAAATAACCAGAGACAAAATCAGCTCTTCTAATTGCACATTCTTCCTGCTACGTCTCATTCCTTTCTAGATGCAATAAGTTTCATGAGAGGAGAATTAGCAAATCTAGGTTCCAAGTGGTCTTTAGGGATTCACATTTATTGAATCACATTTTCAGCTTTTACATGAAGAATATGAATTTACAAGGTTATGAATGCAAAAGATTATGCAAAGCAATCTTGCCTGTTCCCTTTTCATATGCATCCACTCTGCAATGACAGAGTGGGAATTAATTACATTTTAGCTATTGGTTTCATAAACTGAGGCAGTGGATTGAGATTTGCCACTATTCAGAAACCAGATATCAGTAAGTTTTCTATGGTAGCTATTATTTTGGTTAATATGTTAGCTCAGGTTGCTATAATAAAGTGCCACAGACTGGGTGGCCTATAAACAAAAGAAATTATCCTGACAGTTCTGGAGGCTGGAAGTCTGGGATTGAGGAACCAGCACAGTCAGATGAGGATGAGGATGTTCTTATAGTTGCACAGTTGGCTTTTGGTTGCGTTCTCACATGGCAAAAAGAGAGAGGAGAGGGAGGGCTGGCTCACTTCTACTTTTCCAAGAACACTAACCTGTCCTAGGAGCACTGCCCTTGTGACTTAATTTCCTTCCAAAGACCCCAGTTCCCAATGCCATCACATTGGGGGGTCAGATTTCAGCATATGACTTTGGGGGTGGCCAAACACTTACTTCTTAACAATTAATAGAAAGAATGTTTTCCTCTTCCATTGCTACCATACAGCCACTATCAGGAAAACAGACTGATGACTGCCTCCACACCAGTCTTCGACATCAGGAAGGAAGAAGTTCCTGTGCATTCTGGTGCCACGGAGGCAGTTGAGAGAGAAAACTGGCAAGTGGACTCCAGGGGGCTCTGGTAGTGTCGATGGACAAAGAGACTCAGGTGGCCTCAACAGCAGAGCACTCTGATACCCTGAAACTGAAGAATAATATTCAAGAGAGGTATTCAAGGACTCCTCCCCTTCACGATCAACACCTCTCCTGTCGCCACCTCGAGCAGCCAGCCTCCCACTTAAACCTGAGCTCGTGGTATTATGCATACTCCTAGACTACCCTCAAAATGTGGGAAAAGTCCAAGTGGGAAATGGGGTTAAGAGGGTAGTGGAGGAGTCCTGTGCTTCGGGTAAGTTCTGAAGTACTGCATGCCTACATTCAGCCCTACACACCAGCATGGTCACAATGATCATTAGTGATTAGTGACTCACCCGGTCAACACGCAGATTGCTCAATGTTTTCAACATTACCTTTGATATTATGTTCTCAAGCTGATATCAGGAGCAGTGCAGTGCTTACAATTTCCCTCTCTGCCCCATCCAGACAGTACTTTTATTACTGTGTACTATTAATAACTTGAACCATTTCAGGGGCACATACCTTATTTAGCAATACTTCAATTCACATGGTTTATTACTTATAATAGTTTCATGAGGCAGGTATTAGAACTATCATGTCTTTATAAGTGTCAAAACAGAGGAACAGAACCAGGCACTGGTGGCTCACACCTGTAACACTAGCTACTTGGGAGGCTGATCTATAGAGAATCTGAGTTCGAGGCCAGCACAGGCAAAAAATTAGTGAGAATCCATCTCAACCAAGAACTGGACTTGGTTGTGTGCAGCTGTCATCCTAGCTATGGTAGGAAGCATCCTAGAAATGGTGGGATTGCATCCAGGCCAGCCTGAACAAAAAGTGAGAGGACATCTTCAAAATAACCAGAGCAAAAAGGACTGGAGGTGTTGCTCAAGCAGTAGAGGATCTGCCTCACAAACATGAAGCCTTGAGTTCAAATCCCAATACTGCCAAAAAAAGAAAAAAAGAAACCAAACCAAACCATCAACTAAACACCCCACAGAGGAACAGAGAAGTTAATAAATTTCCCCAAATTCACATAGAGAATCATATGGAAGGCTGCAATGGCCTCTCTATCAGTATATCCCTGATCAAGAGATACAGAATAAATTGGACACTTTTAGTTAAAAGGAGAAAAGGCATAGGCTAATCTTTATGGTTTTTTGCCTAAGAGAAACGCTTAATATCCACTGTGGATTTCAATAATTCCATTCTTTGCTCAGAATAACTATGGAGCAGAGCACATTCATTAATTCATTTATTCAATTAGTATTTATTAGGTACCCTCTATGTTCAAAGTATTGTACTAAATACTAGTAGTATAAGACTTTATGTCATAAAAGGATTATGTAGAATCATGTTTGGCAGTGATATAGAGGAGGAATTAAATTACTAGGGATTATAGCAACCTGGAGAAACATGTAGAAGTAAAATTTCCCCTTGTCTTCTTTTCAAGTAGACCACTATAAAGAATACCCTACTGGCTCCTCAGATGGTTCCTGCCAAGTCCAGACTGTGGACACAGCAGTGACAAGCTTAATTCTCCAGTCACCAGTTATATTTCTCCTTTCCCTAGTTGAGTCTTCTGCGTCTTCCTCTCTCCTATGCCTGTTCCCTGTATTCACTTCCAAAAGTAGGTTGTCTGCAAGTGAGCCCTTGTTTTATGTTCTGCTTTTGGGAAGAATGCAGGCTAAGTAGTTGGTACAAAAATGACCCTAGAGTCTTCCCTTCAGACAAATGAGTTTGCATCAAATTTAAAAGTTTCTTCACATCAAAGGAAACATTAGAATCAAGAGATAATCTACAGAATGTGAGAAAATCTTCACCAGCTATTCAATGAATAAAGGATTAATATCTAGAATATACAAAGAGCCAAAAAACTAAACACTAAAAGAACAAATAATCTAATTAATAATAAATGGGCAAATGAATTGAGCAGACAGTTTTCAAAAGAAATAAAAATGGCTAATATATACATGGAGAAATGTTCAACACCTTTAGCCTTAAAGGAAATGCAAATCAAAATGACATCAAGATTCCATCTCATCTAAGTCAGAATCACAATCATCAAGGAAATAACTAGCAGGTAATGTTGGTGTGGATGCATAGAAAAAGGAATCCTCATATACTGTTAGTATAAATGTAAACTAGTGTAACTGCTACAGAACTCAGTGTAGAGGTTCCTCAAAAAACTAAAAATGCACCTACCTTATGACCCTTGCCATAACACTCTTGGGCATATACCCAAAGGAGTATAAATCAACATACAAAAGAGATACCTGTGCACCCATGTTTATTGCAGCTCTGTTCACTGTAGCTGAGCTGTGGAATCAGTTGAGATGCCCAACAAAAGATGAATGGATAAAGAAAATATGGTAGTGTATATACACATATACACATACACATACCATGGAGTATTTATTTAGCCATGAAGAAAAATTAAATCATATCATTTGCTGGAATATGGATGCAACTGTAGACCATGATGTTAACATATAAACCAAACTCTAAAAATCAAATATCACATGCTTTCACTCATTTGTGGCATCTAGACCCAAAATGATGATGATAATAATAATGGAACATAGCAATAATAAAGGGGAAATTTAATAAAAGGAGCAGAGCTACAAAAAAAACTGCATGTGTGACATTCTGTGGGGACTTAGTGATGTTTTCAAAATGCCTACGTACATTGAACTAGACTCCAACATGCTGCCCTTCCCCTCCCTATAAATTAGAATATATGGGTTGAAGACCAAGGATGGAAATGGAATTTATTATTCTTATTTAGACTGTTAGAGACCTACTCAAATAATTTGTTTTCTGTCACTACAAATTTATAGTTTTTTAAATTAAAAGTTTAGGTTCTTGTGATGAGAACTTTAACCATACTATTTAACAGAGGTCATACTGAACTTGAAGCTATGACCACCATCTGGTTATTTGGATTCTCACATCAGTGGACAAGCAAGAAATGGAGCTACTATATATGCAGGGGTTATTGATCCTTATTACCTTGAGGATCTTGGGATGATGTTATCCAATGGCAGTAGGAAATAGCATTTTTGTATCCCAGGCATCTTTTGGTGCTTTCATGTGTAATAATCATTGTAAATGAGCAGTTGTAGTAGTACAGTCCAACAAGTGCTCAGGCTTCAGGTATGAAAGTGTAGGCAACCCAAACACCTGATTGGGCAAGCAATAGTGAGCAAGAATGAGGGAAATTCTAGACTGGGTAGAGAAGAGAGAAAACAAATGTCAGTTGTAGCCTAAGAACTAAGTGCAACCTATTCTCCATGGCAGTTACATAGAGGAGGTATTGTCATGTGTACATGTACATTATTATTGTAGGTGATTTTTGCAACGGAAAAAACAGAGTTCAGAGAGAGTTCAGAGAGAGAGAGAGAGAGAGAGAGAGAGACTGAAAGACTTGTTTGGTGGTGGAGGGGCTTAAGTGAAATTCATATATTTATTGTCTAAACTGGGATATCTTTGAGAGTTAAAGGCACGGCCATTAGTAATTACATTGGGGTAACAGGTATAAATAGGACTTTCCTAGACAAAGTCACCACACCTACTAGTCATGTTCACAGAACTCTATGATAGAAATTTGCACAAATGCCTTAACGGAAAGAAAAATATAGATGGAGTAAATTGTTTGGCTCAGTTATCCCTAAAACTTCTTAAAATTGAGAATTTGATTTTTCAGAATCACTTTTTTATGTCGTTATCAATGTCTGTTTTTCTGTACTATATTTGTTCTATGCGACATTAAAAGCATTGGTCATGTGGCATGTCTCTTCAAAAAATCCATAATAGAATTAAAAGCTGTGGTGCTGAACTATTGAGCAGGCTTTGCATTTTCTAGAGCCAGCCATCCTTGGATGCCTGATTTAAGAATGTTCTAAGCATGCCTGATTAGCCAAATCTTCTACTTTCTAGGAATTAAAAGACCTCTCTATCATTGCCTCCAGATGCCCTCCTAGCTGCAGGCAGTTTCTGGAAGTTTTGATGGTAGCATTTCTATATACTTCTCCACACAATGACCACTAGGCTGTGTTTTACAGCAATTGTAAGATGATATTGACATTAAAATACATCCTTTAAAGGATGTTAGATATGAAAAAGTGTGCATCTCAGAATCTTTTAATTACAGAAAGAGGTATTAGTTAAATAAATGTGTAGAAGAAATGCATTTTCTCTGATTTATCATAAAGCATATTTTAAGAGAGTTCTTTGGAGCTAGTCTGTCACTAGCTTGCTTTGTCTCTGTATTTGTGGGTATAAGTATAACTATATATAAGTATGTATATGTATATTTTCTGTTTGTGTTCTTTCATGATAGTATTCAGTCATCCATAAAAACTTCTAAGATTCCATCAGCCAGATAGGTTTCCATCATTCAATTACTCCAGAATGTTAAAGGACTCTAGGAAAGGGATTCTTTGAACAAATAATATAAGTCAGGAAGCCACTTCAGAAATAGAAATCAAGTTGAGTGACCATGACATTGTCTGTTAATGTTGTGATGACATTAGGAGTGTTTATATTGAACATCAGCCATATTTACTGATAGTAACTAGTCTCCTCTACTCAAGAAGATAAATTAGTCCACATTTCTTCTGGTAGAAAAAATAAGAATTTCAAATTTGGGAGCTACAGCTTTTCTATTAGCTAAGAAATCATCTTATAAACAAAGCCAATCAATTTTCCCCCACTTATGAGATAAGAGGAGGCTTCCAGATAAAATCATCAGACGGCAAGATGGCAGCAATTGTTGACCTAAGGCAGGGTAGGAAAGGGGTGGCTGTGCACACTCAGTAATGAAATCAGAGACATAAGAGAAGAGGTCAGATATACGTTACCATCCAGATCCTTAAAAAAAAAACTTAATCAGGATGAAGCATTATTATATTTTGTCTTAAAACATTTAGTTCATTTGACTAGCATACATATCAACAAGCATTCACCTTTGTGCCAAATCCATATCACTGCCTGCTTTTGTAGATTAAAGTTTATTAAAAGACAGCCACACCTATATGTTCATACACTATTTATGGCTTTTTCATGCACCAAAGTAGATTCCTTGTAAGACACTGAACCTAAGAGCCAAAAATATTTATTCTGTGACCCTTTAAGAGAAAGTTTGCTAACCCTTGGAATGGTTCATTCCTCTATAATCAAATGTTAAGTTTATATGATTCCCAAAGCCAAAAAGAAATGACTCAATTATCAAGATCCTGTTAATATTGCCTGATTTCTTGTAAGCTGAAAGTAATAATTAGAAAAAAGCACTGTGGCTTTACAATTTTAAAAATATAGACATAGTATTTCTAGAGAAAAATAAATATGCTAGATATGTGATAAACATACACATATACTAGGAAACATCTACAAAAATGTTGTAGAGAAAATCTAAGAAATCCAAGTGTCTACTAATAAGGGATGTCTAAATAAATTATGCCACTGTAAAAAGCAGGATGTCATATTTCAGTAAGAATATATAAAGTTACATGTATTATCAGCATGACAATCTCAAAAATAGGTTAAATGGAACACATGTTGCAAAGAAATAAATACAATATATACATTTAACATAATTTTAAAAAGCTAATGTAATTTACAGTTTTATGTGCATGAATACAGTAGCTGTATAGAAATATGAGGTGTGGTAAGTATATATTTAACATTTAAAATAAGGGTTAACCTGTTTTCCAATGTTGTTATACCATATTCATATTCATGAGGATACATTAGGATACATGTTCAAGTAATTATCTCTGGGGAGAGAGAAGGAATGAGATTGGAGGGGGGCTGTCAATTTTATGCATGATGTTTTATGTTTTAAATAGAGTGATGGCTACATGCATAGATATTGCACTGACTGCTGTAGTTTGGATTTTAAATGTTTCCCAAAGGTCCATGTATTGAGGCTTGGTCCCCAGGTTGCCATTTTTGGGAAGTGGTGGAACATTGAAGAAATGGGTTCTTGTGGGAGGTCTTTAAATCATTTGGGGCTTGCTCTTGAAGGGGATTGTAGGACCCTAGCCCCCTCTTCACTCTCTTTTGCTTCCTGCAAAAAAGTGTGTGTTTCTGCTCTGGCATGTATTCCCACCATAATATAGTGACTTGGGACAGGCCCAAACAATGAGGACAACCGATCATGGACTGGACCCTCCAAAACTGTGAGCCAAAATAAATCTTTTCTCTTTATAAGTTAATTATCTTAGGTTTTTTGTTTTAGTGATGCAAAGTTTACTAACACACTATCCTCTGTACTATTCTTGTACCTAAAAAATACAATAATTAGACAACATGTACTCAAAAGAAACATTGAACTGACCTGGAGAGGGGAACAGTTGTTAACAGTTGTCATCATCAAACTTTTTTAAAGATTAAGCCATCCTAAAAAGTGTATTGAAATTTTAATTTAAGACATTTCAAAATTATATCCAATTTGTCTATGGATGAAAACTTCTGCTGTCTACTAAATTTGAATACCTAGTCCTCTTGCTAGTGGGTAACACACTATCTTGTTTATTAAAAATATGCATAAACTATACTACAACATATGAGTGAGAACTACCATATGTAGGGCACCTGACATTTGTCTGACACCTGATGTGTGGGGAGTAGAGTATGAGAAGCCTATGAGAACTTGACATGAGCACATCAATGGCAAATAATCTATAGGCTAGGATTTGGCACAGCCCCCAGCTGCAGAAAGGGGTGAGGGCAAAATGCAGCACAGCTGCTCTTTGTAAGATGTTTACGTGCAGAGAGTAGCTATCTCACCTTCCCCCATTCCTGAAAACTACAATGTCACACCCCTCGAGAACTGTTGCTCTACTTCCTGGTTTGCCACTGTATACAATAAACTTGTTAGAGATGGTGGAGGCTGTGTGTCTCCACCAGAGCACTCAGCCCACCTGATCCCAGCTTTTTTGGGTGTTTGTCTTTTCTCAATCTCCTGTTGCTCCCAGTTGGGTTCCTAGGACAAGCTTGCGCAGGACGTGAGACTTATGTATGATTTCATTGCGTTTAATCTTCATCATAGATATTCTTAACCCAACTGTACATATCAGAGTGCTGAGACTCACAAATTAAAGGAATATGGTTAGGAAATGACAAAGGTTGAGATCTGTATTTGATGCCTCTTATGTGACTGCTCTGCAGCATGCATATCTTCCATTCACACTGCCTTCCCATTTTGCCTTCTGTGAACATCTTGGGAAACATTCTGACTATAAGGAAGCCTGTTACGTACAAAGTCAGCCATCTCCCATAATATGAAACATTACAGTGGTGGTAAACAAGGTCTTTAGGTTCACAGTTTTTAAACATGTAAGATTCATTTATTTTATTGTATATTTGAAAATGCATAACTGATATAAGACATCCACCCATCAGATGGATGCCTATCTCCTTTCACCTCATTATCTGAGAGAATTCCCGTGGAGTCAAGGATTTGACCTGCCACTTACTTTACTCCAATACACATTAAGCATGCAACGTGTTCTATATTTGGAGAAGAAAATTGCCACATCTGACCAGTGAGACACAGCTTGTGTGGGAATATAACACACGGGCAATTTTACATGCTTTAAATGGTGATGATATTTTATACAATGTAACAAACAAGGAAAGCTTGAAATAGCTGAAGTAATTGTCCAGCTACATGGTCTTATTCTAGGAGATTCTTACCATCAGAAATCATTCTTAGATGTGGCTCAGACCTAAACTGGTAGATTTCTTTAGCTTGAAGTATTTTTCTTTGTCAAAGTGGAAAATTTTCAGGTCCTTAAGACCCTTTAAATGGGCTAAGTGTGGTCTACTTAGCTGAATGATGTGATCAAAATCTCTACACTGGTGTTTCATCTAAAATAGGTCCAGATATTGTTTTTGTGCCTAGAAACAATGCTGATTTTCTCACTTAATTCCTCTTTATAAAGTAGGTAACTTAAGCTATAATTATGTATTTTCCCACCTCCCTTTCACCGAACTCCATACAGTGTGGTCATAAAGTGTCTTAGAGGGACCTCCTAAAACTAAAAAGCTTCTGTTCATCAAAAGAAATGGTCTCTAAACTGAAGAGACCACCCACAAAGTGGGAGAAAATATTTGCCACCTATACATCAGACAAAGGACTGATAACCAGAACATATAGGGAACTTAAAAAACTAAATTCTCCCAAAACTAATGAACCAATAAAGAAATGGGCAAGTGAACTAAACAGAACTTTCTCAAAAGAAGAAATTCATATGGCCAAAAAACACATGAAAAAATGCTCACCATCTCTAGCAATAAAGGAAATGCAAATTAAAACCACACTAAGATTCCACCTCACCCTTGTTAGAATAGCCATCATTAACAATACCACCACCAACAGGTGTTGGCGAGGATGCAGGGAAAAAGGAACCCTCTTACACTGTTGGTGGGAATGTAAACTAGTACAACCACTCTGGAAAAAAATTTGGAGGCTACTTAAAAAGCTAGACATTGATCTACCATTTGATCCAGCAATACCACTCTTGGGGATATACCCAAAAGACTGTGACACAGGTTACTCCAGAGGCACCTGCACACCCATGTTTATTGTGGCACTATTCACAATAGCCAAGTTATGGAAACAGACAAGATGCCCCACCACTGACGAATGGATTAAGAAAATGTGGTATCTATACACAATGGAATTTTATGCAGCCATGAAGAAGAATGAAATGTTATCATTCGCTGGTAAATGGATGGAATTGGAGAACATCATTCTGAGTGAGGTTAGCCTGGCCCAAAAGACTAAAAATCGTATGTTCTCCCTCATATGTGGACATTAGATCAAGGGCAAACACAACAAGGGGATTGGACTTTGAACACATGATAAAAGCTTTAGCACACAAAGGAGGGGTGAGGATAGGTAAGACACCTAAAAAATTAGTTAGCATTTGTTGTCCTTAACGCAGAGAAACTAAAGCAGATACCTTAAAAGCAACTGAGGCCAATAGGAAAAGGGGACCAGGAACTAGAGAAAAGGTGAGATCAAAAAGAATTAACCTAGAAGGTAACACCCACGCACAGGAAATCAATGTGAGTCAATGCCCTGTATAGCTATCCTTATCTCAACCAGCACAAACCCTTGTTCCTTCCTATTATGGCTTATACTCTCTCTACAACAAAATTAGAAATAAGGGCAAAATAGTTTCTGCTGGGTATTGAGGGGGTAGGGGGGAGAGGGAGGGGGTGGAGTGGGTGGTAAGGGAGGGGGTGGGAGCAGGGGGGAGAAATGACCCAAGCCTTGTATGCATATATGAATAATAATAAAAAAAAAGAAGTAACTGCCACAAAAAAGAAATAATAAAGTGTCTTAGTCTGTTTTTTGCTTCTGTCTTATATAAGAGAGATCAAGGAATAACCAAGAAGAAGTTAGGAAGGAAAGAAACCAAATAGGTTTGCTAGGGCATTTCTTGACAGAAGGGCTGTGTGCAAAGGATTTAACTTCTTCCTGTTCCTTTTTATGTGGCTCAAAAAAATTTTAAAAATTAGTGAATAATATTTTATTAAAAATTAAATCAATATTTTGACAGAAGATAATACCCACTCCCAATGTACTAACTTCTATGTAATAAAAACTGACAACAGCCGAGACTACAGAGTTGAATGCAGTGAATTCCAACCTGAGGTCCATGATATCACAACGGATTTCATTTACAGAATTATCGATATTTAGGAAGAGGGAACATTAGAGATCATCCAGCCCCAAAGTCATCTGACAAAGTAGGAAATCCAGCTCAAATATCGTGGTCAGAAGGATGATAAAAACCTAGGTTCCATTACTAGAAACTTGTATTCTTTTGTTCATTCACCAAGAAGACCTTGACTGTCCACTGTGTGATGGGAACTCTTCTGTGTGTAAGGCAATCAGTGAACAAAATAGAAATGACCCCAGTCATTGAGGATGTTTGAGTAAAGCGTTCCATTGTTTAGGTCTGTGATTCTGGGTGTCTGAATCTTCAAGGATACTGAGTGGCTCCCCAATTGTGGTGTTTCAGGGGTACTATGGTTTGAATGTATCACCTCCAAAATTCACTTTTTGGGAGGTGGAGCCGAATGGGAGGCATTTAGGACTTGAAAAGCCCTCATGAATGGATTAATGGTCTTATAAAAAGAATTTCAGTGTGGGTTCACTTCTTGTGCTCCTCTGTCCTCTGAAATGCTCAGCATTCAAGATACATGTTGGAAGCAGAGTGACTGGGTCCTGAACTGCTGACACCTTAATCTTTGACTTCCCAACCTCTAGAACTGCAAAGAATGAATAAATTACTTAGTCCCATGTGTTCTGTTGTAACAGCACAAAACAGATGAAAAAAATTACATTGGATGGCAGAGGTCAGGAGGAGAATCATTGGGAAGTTGGTGCAACTCCCTTGAGCCAGATGGACTCCCATGTAACTATTTCATATATTAGAATTCCATGTAAAATTTTAGTTATAGAATTGATTTAATTAACTCTTAGAGGAATATGACCCACTCTCCATTTATTCTGACTCAGGAAGGCTGAGTGGAGACCTAGGAGCCTGCAGTTTCACTAATTGGCAGGAGAACCTGTTGTGTTTACTAAGAACTCCATGCTTGGAGAAATACCAGGACACTTAGTAATGAACTGGCATATAGTTCTGAAACAAACACTGCATGTGTTTTAAAATCAGTATTTAAATTCCAGGAAGAAGTGAATTTGGTTCAACACTAATAAGTCACGGGCATTTGAGGAAGAGTGGACTAATGTAAATAAGGGAGAGAAGATCCTAACTTTTAGAACACGGAAAAGCTGTCCACTTAGTCTCCATGCAGATATAGCTCTACAAAGCTAAGTCAAACGAATAATTGTCCATGTGTGCCAAGATCTGACTTGGCTCCAATGAAAACTTGGCTAGATCTAGTAATAATTGTGTGACCAAGAAAAGGAGCTTCAATATGTCAGTAAAAATTAGTGTGATTTGTAAGAATTCATTGTACCCAAAAAGAAGACAAGCATTGTACTTTGGGAGGTTAGAGTTCACTATAGTTTTTATGAATTTTTCTCTCATGATTATAAAAATAGTATGTTAAATGGAAATAATTTGGAAATTACTGAAATTTTTTAAAAGCAAGTTGTGGTATACTCACAAAACAGTAATGACTTCTGCTAACATGTTCTTCCCTAATTAGTGCATCTATTTAAATAAAAGATAAGTTCTTTTAAACCTATTTTTTAAAGTGACAAGAGACAAAAATCAATCTTATAAAAGTACACATCCTATGGTAGGAAAACTAACATAACATGTAGTATATTGGTCAAAAATTTCAAAAGCCAAATCAAATCATAGAATACTTATGCTATGTGCAACTTATCTGTTGATTATACCTCAATAACATGTTTTATTAAGAAAATATCGTATATTAAAATAATATATTTTAATGAACTTAAAACTTAGATTTTTAGAAAGACTTTTTCCTTGGCCTACAGCATTAACTTACCAAAAAACACAACTAGGAATTATTGAATTTTCTGGCTGTAAAAGAGAACCATTATTTCTCTTTACAACCAGAAAGAATATCATCCTCCAGTTTTTGGCAAGCCTTTTATGGAAAACTATTAAGGCCACACAATTAGGCAGTGTCAGTGGGAGCCATGAAAAGGAAAAGAAAATGCTGAACACTGGAAGCCCTGTGCTCACTTCAGAAAATGAGAAGAATACTCTCTTCATCTATGACATTATTTTCTTTGACTTTCTAGTTGCATCTGGGGAAAAAAAGAACTATTTATAATACAAAGGTTATTTGTGCTCCATTATCAAGTTAATATACAGCAAAGGCACTTGATATTTATTCTTACACAACCAATAATTTGGAAGGGTATACTTAGTAGATAGTTAGAGGCTTTAAGAAGAAAAGGGTGTCTGCAGTTAAATTAGAACTAATTGGGAAAAATAACCTAATCTGTCATAAACCACAGATAATAATTATGTTAGAGCAATAATGTTTATTATTATAATGTTTACATAAGTATTGCAATTAACTAAGGAATTTTCCTGAAGCACAGTGTATCATTTATCCTCAAAGCTCTCTTGTGGCAGGAGACAAATACAATATCTTATTCAGATAAAGGGCTGAATAAGACTAACACACAAGACAGTGGCTGAAATAGAAACCAAATATCTTTAATCCCTTATTAATACTACAGTTTTGGCTTGGAATGTGTCACTTCAGAGAAATATCTGAAATTGCGGAAAAGGGAATGGTATTTGGAATTCTTGTATGCTTGTGAGTAGGGCTCTGGTGACAAAATCCTCTAAGATGGGAGCAATGCTGAGCATGGATTGCATAAACTGTGATCAGCAATGGTCATGGGCTGACAACGAAGCATAGGCTAAGGCTGACCCTGGCAAGGTCCTGAGTATATATTCCTAGAGTTAAGGATCATTGACTGAACTCTTGCTGGCTTCATTCCATTTCTTCTTTAAAGTGTATATACATTTAAATGACCAAGATAACCAGTGGTTTGACAATCCAATAAAGTTATCAGAAAGATAAAGAATACTTTCTGGGCTGCAGATTATTCCTTTACTCTAGCTATCAAGGCCTGACAAGAATACAGAATGAGCAAAGACATTGGTCAAGAAGGTCGTTCTGGAGACTCAGAGGGCTGGAATATGTGGCTTAGTTTCTCCCAAATGTGACAGTGTAGCATCTTTCTTTAAGCATTTGGCATAATCACCACTTGCACCCTTGTGGAATGAATTGTAATGCCTGGTATTTCCCTGTACTTTTAGCATATATTAAACTTGTAACATTTAGTAGAAACACATCTTTCAGGGGGGGGTGGTTTGTATGTACATAACATAGGTGTGAATGTATCATGGCAAAACTGCCCTTGGGAAGGCTTTATTTGGAAATCTAATACATGTTGTTTAATCAACATAGCCAATTTTTGTCCCCTGCTTTTTTCTTTGATTGAACACTACATTAGGTAGCTAGTTTGCATAGGGACATTATGCATTTTAAAGAAAAAAGTATCTTTCAAGCCAAGAATAGTACTCTGTATGGAGAAATGTTCCTGACTGAGTGAAGCAGCAGGAAAGTCCACCCAGATTCTTTCATGCCCTCAGGGGCAGGTGTCCGCTGAATGGAGAGGAAATCAGAAGAGCCTGCAGTATCTCATTCATTCACTTGCTCTTCTCAAGCTCATTCACGTAGTTTGATTTCTGTTTCTCTGACCCTCCCTTTCCTTCAAACCTCCCTTTAGTAGAGCACATACCTGTGACTTTGCATATATGAAATATCCCCTGGAAGTGATTCCACAGTAGCACTCAAGGCAGACCTCTCCAATCTATCACAATAGGATTTTCCTTTCATCAGGCCCAGACTGGACTCCTGGTCTTTCCCAAGGCAGCTCTCCATGCAGCCACTATCAGTTGACCTGTGAAGCCCCTGTGACTACTTAGGTTATTTTACTATTTTTGAGCTTTGCTTCCCTATATTAATAAAAATAGTGCAATAGTTTAAATGCTTTCCAGCTCTTACTCTAAAAGTTTATGATTTTATAATCCTTTAGATTATAGCAGAGATCTACAAACTGAGGGCCACTGATCAAATCCACTCAACAAGCTCTTCTGTGGACCAGGAACTAAAAGTGAATTTTATATTTTCAATTATGGAAAAATCCAAGCAAGTTTATTGTTTTGTGAAATACACAAATTATATAAAATCAGGCAGGTGATGTAGTTCAAGTGGTAGAGCTCCTGCCTGGAAAGTGCAAGGGCCTGAGTTCAAACCCCAGTACTGTAAATGTATGTATATATGATGAAATTATATTAAAATTTCAGGGCCAATAATAAGGTTTTATTGGAAAGCATTCACACCCATTTGTTTACAAATCTTCTATAGCTGATTGCCACTAAGTGGCAGAATTGAATAGTTTTATCACACTCCATATGGCACACAAAGCCACAAATATTTACTAATTGATCCTCTATAGAAAAACTTTGGACTTGAGTAGGTAGAGAAAATTGGATTGAATTTGACTTGGATTGAATGCAAGTCAAAAGAACTGGTATCTAATGCACAGCTGTAAAGGATTTTGAGGCCTAAGTTAGGGAGATTGCATGAATATTTATAAAAAAAATCACCCAGCAGTACACTTTTAATAGATAGTTTATAATTTTGTTACAACTTTCATAAGAGAGCATGTCAAACAAAAATAAGAATGAGCCAAGACCTTCATGGGAAACTATAAAGAGAAATTTATAGGGACTCCACAATAGAGGCTACTCTGAAATATAAATTCAACATGAAATTTGTCAGTATTTCATAATCCAACTAAATTGTAAACTTAACGAATACTGCTTTGGGAAAAAACCATTCTATTCCATTTTTCTAATTGTTCACAGTTTGTTTATTAAATATTTTCATAGTTATTAAAAGAAGTTGAAGGAAATTTCTTCTTCCCTCACAGAAGGAATCCCTAGGAAAAATGCTAAGTCAAAATATGATTACTAATATTCATATTTAATATCAGCATCATAATTCATTTTAAAATTGCTTAGCTATAGTTTGCACCTGCTTTTACAGGTTGAGTCAGCAACAAATGATGCAAACTTGTGATTAAGTTTTGATGTACGCAAATGAAAATTCTTTAATATCAACTCTCAATATGTCAACATTTGATTGAGAACCTAATTGTGTTTCATTCAAACTAGACTTTTGTTATAGAGGATTTTGGAGCTATTAATGTCTCTCTATAAAGTAATAAAGGCCTCATTAGCTGATACATAGTTTGTAGTTTCTTTAGTATTTAGGTAACATTAAGTCCCTATTACTGGAAAAGAACAACTGACAGAGAAGGAACAAAGAATTGGGCAGTAGAAAAAGTATACTAAGTGTCTAGTGGAAAGAAAATTTAAAAATCACACAAAAGAGGAACAATGGCCTCTAAAGGAAAGTTCATTCAACTCTTCATGGTTGGGATAAAAATGTCTTTTCAAAAGATAAAAGAAGTTGGAAATAGACCAGATTTACAGGATTTCTAACACTCAAATAGAAATAGCAAAACCAAATTAATAATCCAGACATTTTTCAAAATCCTAATTAGTTGCATATGGGTAGCCTGGGGATTTGGAAGCACACAAAAACATATATTATTGAATCTAGATTAACAATGGATGCATTAAAATGTGTTGAATAATTGAAATGAGGCCATAACTGATAACTCTGTCGGAGTTAATTAGGTCCACTGTAATATCCAGTACAGCATCTCAGGCAAGCAATTCAAAAATAAAGAAATTTCAGAAATAATTCTGAGGTGACATACAAAAGTGGCATCAGATTGACCAACTCAACCTGGTTGAGTTCTGGATTGGTACAATAAGAGAGAGTATTTATTTCATAAATTTCTATGAAAATTAAATTCGCATACAGAGTAAGCACTAAATGTTTGTGATGTTCCCATAATCTTGCAGTTGTGTTTAGACACTGCAAAATAGTTTCCAAAAATAATATTTGAATCTATTTTCCATGTTTAGAGTTATGGAATTTCTAATACTACATGCTAGTTATAAGCAGACACATTTTGTATTTCATATAATTTAAAATTTTTATTTAATATGGGCTTTATTTTAAATGCTGTACCTTATTGAACTGTTATTTCACATTGCCTAAACTACCCAGATCCATGGAAAGTTCCTGCTGTAATTGTGTTTTCATTCTAATGAAAACAATTCATCATTATTCTCCTAATAAGCAAGAACTTAAAAAGTTGGGAAAACTACATCAGCAACTTTCTTAAGTTACTTGCCTTACTTACACAAAGCACTGTTTCATATCTGCTGAAGAACTGATGACATTATTCTTCATGAGAAAAAAGAAAGCCAGGATTTGAAAGCAGAAATCCAGAATCTAAATGTGTTTTCACCTGGAGTGTTTAGAACCATAGTGGAACCCAGATTCAGATAAACTAGAAATTTTAACTGTGTTGTGCCATTTATTTGCAGCCGGGAAAATGGGGACTCTGATTTAGGGTTATCAGAGCTCAAATCCCAGTTTAGATTTAATTGTTAGCTTTAATAAATGATGTACCTTCTGAGTCTCAGTGTCCTTATCCTTAAGGCGTCACTTTAATGTTCATAAAATGAATTCATCACTGCTACACTAGCATTCCCTTTCACCAGCAGAGATAATTTCAATGGACCACAACTGCTGTGATTTTTGTCAATGTACATTCCTCAAATGTCAGTGCAGAGGCAAATTTGACCAAACAAATCAGATCACTGTTTTCAGGCTAAAGCAAAGGAAGAGGAACTATCTTAACAACTCCAGTTTGACATGCACAAGAAGGAAACAGCATGCCCTAGATCTCTTTAAACAATCTACCCCATGCTTACAGTACTCAATAGTTTATGTAAGAAACAAAGAATTCTGCTACTCTATTCCAGTACCTTAAGAGTTTATCTAAGGAACAAAAAATCCCAATCAATTCAAAGAACTCTCCTCCATGGGCTGTGTCTGGAACAATGAATTAAATACATCAGCTGTCCTAATCAAGTGACCAACAGTGCAGGTCTGCCAGAACTGACAGTCCCATATCTTGGCAATCCTCTCAATCTCTCTCAGTCTTGGGCAAACCCAAGATAGGTGGATGACCAATGTCATCCTAAGCATAGGTCACAAGACATGTTCTATCATCACAGAATAGCAGCACTAGAAAGGACCATAGAGACTACTGAGTCCAACTTCTTCATTTTTCAGAAGGAAAGTCAGATCTTAGGTCTGGGCTCAACGATGTCCCCACAGGTACAGAGCAAAACCCAAGGTGTATTTTAGGTTACAAGTGAGCTCCATTATTCTAATTCCAGATTTGAGAACATCTTTCAGAAAGAAATATTCTGTAGTGGCAAAAATGTGGACTCTGATGCCACACCTCCTGGGCTTTTGTCCAGTGATTCTGGATAAGAACCTGGCCTCTATAAGTCTCTGGTATTCTTGACTGAAAATTGGTATTGTTAGCATTGAATGGCAGAGAGCAAATAAAATGCTGAGCTTAGTGCTTGGCATGTGGAAACACTAAATAAATGTTGACTATATTATTGGAAGTTTAAATGTATTTTTCCTTTTTCCCCTCATTATTAATATAACCCCCTGCATCTAATTAGTATTTGCTACTTAGAACGAGGAGACGCAGCCTAAGCTCATAAAACCCATTCTTAGATTTTCACTAGAAGCATGGTGACTTTAAAAACATCACAGGACAGTGTTTCACACTTGAAATTTTCTTGAGTAAGTCATTGTGAACTTGTGTCATGATGATCTGAATAATGTACAGATCCTTTTTTGAAAAGACACCTCTCAGACTATGAGAATTACTTTAGTAATTCATTTTCAGGGTATTCCATTAAGGTTCACAAAATGCTGGGTTTCTATCACCATCTTCTAGGTGCCAAGCTATTTTTCTATAGAGTCAAACTATGAAAAGCACCTGCCATCCTAAAATAAAGATGGACTATATTAGAAATGATTTCATTAATGTGTGATTAAACAATATGGTTTGCAGAATGAAGTTATTGAAAAGTAATGCTTCATGAATATGCTTAGTATTCAGAAGGTTGAGCCTGTGTGAGCTACAAGAAAGCAAAGTGCACATTCCTTTCTTCTATTCTTCTATAGGTCAATATTACGATTTGCTAAAATGTAAGTGATTTTCATACCCAGGAATATACAAAATGATGGATTACAAATAACTTCAGCAAAACAAAATAGGTGTCTCTGAGGACAACCATATTCTTTCTTGGACCTGCTTCCAGTGGAGGTATGTTTTAAAGAGAAAAGGACAGTACCTTACCCTTATTTACATGAAGACTAAGATAATGCACAATTTCCTAGTTGACTGGTACCCTGGATTATTCCATATTTGATTTTTGGAAGTTTCTCAGTGAAAAAGCCTTCCGAAATAGAAAACTTCACAACAACTCTGGGAGAAAATGTCTCTAATTATAGCGTGGATAGGACAGACTGGGAAACAATTTGTGTCTAAACAGGGTAATGTTTTAAGGAGGGAAATTATTCACAGAACTCCATTAATTTAGAAACAGGATTCCAGAAAAAAATACATACATTAACCCAATGAAACTTATTCATTCTAAACATGAAAATGTGATTATATTTTTATAGATTTTAAAAATCTCTTTCTAGGCAATTGAAAAAAGAAATATAATGTCATCAGATCCATTTTCCATTGTCAAAGTACAGCTCAATGACATTCTCTTTACCTCTGGGTCATGTGTAAGTCCAAGTTAATGTTGAAGACATCCTGATTACAAAACCACTAGGAGTAAGAAAAAGAAGAAAGCCAGGAGAGTGCTCTTTAGTGGGTTATGCTATCTAGATAAATATCAGATTCACAGCTTGTTCCCCCCAAGCTCCTGGGTCCCAGTCTAGAGAAGTACATATGCTGGTCTATGGCTGTGTAAGAGTATCGCATGTTTGTTGGCACAAGGGCTGGGGTGTGTGGGGGGAAACCAGTGACCAAATGATCAAATTAATTTTTTTATAAACAAATAAGTTCCCTCCTTCCCCTCACTTTCTATATCGCATTATTTGATCTCTCATAAGAGTGAGGAGTAATTTAGTGATATAGGGGCAAAGTCAAGTTGTATCTGATCTCTTTCTTTTTAAAAAACTAATTTTTGAATCTTTAACTGATACATAAAAATTGTGCATAATAATGTGATGTTTTGATACATTGTTTAATGTTCCAGTCAGGGGAAACCTAACTAACTCCTCAAGTAGTTATAATCTCTTTATGGTGAAAACATTTTTTATATGATACAATTTATTTAAGAAATTAAATTATTGTATATTTTGAACTATATCATTCATAGAACACTTGGTGCAATACTGTGAGGAGTTAACATTAGATAGGTCACATTTATTTTTTAATTTTTTTGTTCATTTATTCACATGTGCATACATTGTTTGGGTCATTTTTCCACCCTGCCTCCCATCCCCACTCTTCCCCACCTCCCCTCCTCAGTTTCAGGCAGGTCCCGTGATAGGTCACATTTAAATCTCCCATCTTTGAAACAGTTGTTCAAGAATGTTCTCTTTAAGGTTGTGTTTTCTATTGTTGTTTTTATGATACCAAAGAAGATTCAAGTTGTATCACACACGTGTGTGCACACACACACCGTGCAGAGAGGATGCCTGCACTATAATGACAATACTCTGGGCTTTGCAGTAATGCAGACCTGGATTGTGGGAAACTTACAGAAGCTATCTGTTCCTTTTTTCATTCTGAAAACAGAAAGTAACACCACAGGATTCACAGATCTGTCATGCAGGTTACATAAAGTGACATGGTTGCATGTTGCCTCCATCACATCCAGGATATGCATTTGCTGTTTCCTCTGTGTCTCCTTTTGAGCCCGCTACTCTGAAGTGTCTGGGGTTCTCCTGCCCACAGCTTTGTTTTTGCTGTTCCCTCTTGCTGGAGCGCTCTTTCCCTTCCACATGCACCTCTAACTTGTACTTGCTTCCCGGATCTCACCTGGACACCACTGTTCTGCGACTGCCTTGCTGTCGCCCTCGTCCTGGACTGTGAACTTCACTTACGCACTCACAGAATCCTCTCACTTCTGCTGTCATGACCCCTGTCACCCACATTGAAATTGTCCGTTCTTTACTAGCTGACAAGATTCTTAAAATAAGAATCTGTCTTGCTCATTGCTGTAGCTGTGGCTTCTTGGCCCATCTGAGCGTGCAGTGAGATGTGTGCTCTCACTCTTTTCTGTACACGAACAGCACTTGAGGTAGCAATAATACACTTCTTGGGTCTACATGGAGCAAAGCATTGCATGCTTTATCTCATTTAAGCACTTCAAGAATAGCGGCTACTACATCCACCTCATACAGATCCAGAAACAAAATTTCTCAGAGTCTAAATTACTTGCACAAGGGTGTGAAGCTGTAGCGGTGGAATCAGTAAACGCGCTGAAGTCTACTGATGCTAACGACAGGTTTGCTTAACAATGTTCTACTGTACAAGGGTTCTGGAAAGCAGTCAAATCATTCACACCTCAATTAATGCTGCATATATATATATATATAATTTTGATACATATATATAAAATTTTGTATAACCATAAATGTTCATGTCTTCTGTGCTTCATTTCCTTCTCTTTTCTTCTTTAGGTATGTTTTAGGGAATGTTTTATACTGTATGTACCTCTTAGTTTTGACACTAGAAATAAAAAGTCTCCTTTACTTCCTAGTGTTGTTTCCTTCGCTTTCACCCCAAATATTACATTTTTTATGCCTCCATTCTCTCTGATAATGTGGTCTGACAGCTGAATGAGAAAAGCATGTCTATGCAAAAGGAATAACCACCCAAATGTCCTGTGGTGGGGACAAGCTCGATGTGGTAAAGAACAGAAGGCTGCTGGGCAGGAGTGGAGTCAGTGAGAGAGGAACCCTGGCCCTGGATGAGTTAGATACAGTGGACAGCATAGGCCACCTCTACTGGACTAAAAAGTCAATTTACTCTAAAAGCAGCGGAACTCAGTGGTAAGTTTCAAGCCAATAATGATATGGTTGAAGGTGTGTGGTATTAATATTTGTGTTGTAAGCCATGATTTGCTTTTAAATTTTTTAAAATTCTATGTATCTAAGATTGTCTGGTTTACTCATTACTTCATTCTCCTGTCCACCAGGGGGCGTAAGAGATTGCCATATGTATACAATCTGGTTTACCAAGTACCTTTGCTGTGACAGTCTTGTCTTTCTCCAACAGTTATGTTTGTGATAGGAACACCAGCAAGAGATATAAACAACTGATAATATGAACAGCTAAATAAATAAAAGATCAAAACATAATTAGCTAGCTAAAACATCTCTGCCTTTGATAGTTTGCAAGTGATACAGCAATAAGAATCACGATTTCTCTACAAAAACTATGATATGCTGCCCTAGACATGAACAAATGCATTCAGATTGATTAGTGGTTTTATTTTAAGCAAAAGTGACTGAACCAATGGAAAGATGCTATATGAAACAGATCTGAGAAGTATGAAGGCATAACCTGGTAGCCTGCTTATTGAAATGACAACCTTATGATTGCCAGTTTCTGAGTGCTTACTTGTAGCTGCCGAGCACCATGTTAAGTGCATTATTACATATCACCTCATTTAATCCTCTATCAATCACAGATGATAGAAATGACCATTGTTCCATTTACTGACATTGGAACACTGAAGGTCAAGGCCTTTAAGTGACTTGGCCACAAAATCTCAAAGATATTAGTTGGCAGTGTTGGCATTTGGCTGAAAGTCCAGAGCCAAGCACAGCGCCAAACTGAAGTGGTTTCCAGAGACTTCTGTTTCAGTCTTAGACCATTTTCTTGTAGTTTCAGTTTCTTTGGTGACAAAATGGATATCTTTATGCCCTAAAAAGATGATAGTACAGTCCGAAGAAATTTTTAATGCATGTGCAATACCATCAAGATAGTCAAATAATTTTATAAACTACTAGAACTTACACAAAACAATATATTTTTGACAGGTACCTGATTTGGGCCTTAAAATAAAATGCTTGCAAAATTAGTTCCTCAAGACCTCTTTTTTTCTGAACTTGGTTGCTTTTAGCCTCTTTTGCAAAAAGTGGTAGAAACAGCAGGATGAGAGGTAATTTTCTAACAGTTCTCCCGCTAACTTGCTATATGGCTCCAGGCAAATCTCTTCTGGATGCCAAATGAAAAGTGAAAAAGTGGGTTAGCTGAAGATAGTGGCCATTCCAAGTTTTCAAATGCTAGGCAAGAATATAGCCCTTCTCATACCAAATCAAATTCAAATGGTCTTCTTGTAAGACCAGAAACTCTGAAACTGCTAGGGGAAGACTCTGGTAGATAGAGGCATGAGTAAAGCTTTTCCAAATAGAACCCTAATTGCATACCCCCTCCAAAAAAAAAGAAGAACAATTGAAAGATGAGATTGGGTGAAGTCAAAAGCTTCTGAACAGCAGAAGCTTTCTTTTGATTTCCAGAATCAAAAGAAAAATCTGTAGAATGGCTGACAATTTTTGCCAGTTATTTATCTGATAAAGGATTAATATCCAGAATATATAAAGAGCTCCAAAAATGAAACATCAAAAGAATAAATAATCCAATTAATAATTGGGCAAATGAATTGAACACAGTTTTCAAAAGAAGAAATACAAATGGCTAAGAACTATATGAAGAATTATTCAACATTAAAAAATGAAAATCAAAACATCATTGAGATTCCATCTCGTGTCAGAATGGCTATCGTCAAGAAAACAAACAACAAATGCTGGCAAGGATGTGGGGGGAAAAGAACCCTAAACACTGCTGGTGGGAGTCTAAATTAATGCGGTCACTACAGAAATCACTACGGAGGATCCTTAAAAAAACTAAAGATAGACTTACTATATCATCCTGCTATTGCACTCCTGGGCATATAACTGAAGGCATTTAAGTCAGCATACCATAGATGCCTGCACACCCATGTTTATACAGCACTATTCACAAAAGATGAGACATAGAATCAGCCAAGGTGCCCACTGATCATTGAGTGGATAAAGAAATAATATAGAAATATTATTCAGCCAAAAGAATGAAATTAGTCATTGCAGAAAACCTCTATTATGTTTAGCAAAGTAAGCCAAACTCAGAAAGACAAATATTGGATGTTCTTTCTCAAACACAGGCTTTAGTCCTTAAAAATAAATAACAGGAATGTAAAACACAATCAGCTTGGGCTTAGGTACAATCAGAAGTGGGGAGGGTGAGTAAGGTTTTTATATACATGCATGAAAAGAGAAATGTGAAACCTGTTGAATTTGATCCCAGAAGGGGAGGAAGAGAGGAGGTGGGAAGATGGGTTTGATGGAGTTACATTGTGTGCATGTATGGAAACATCATAATGAAACCCCTTGCATAACAAATCTATGTAATAAAAATGGGAAAAAAGATATAGCCCACGGCTGCAAGGAGAGAAAGAGGAAAGGCCTGGATGACAGTACAGACGCCCTGACTTATTCATCGAGTGTGTACCTTATGAGGCTCTTGACAATTTCAGCAGATATCTAAGACGCATCAAGCACTATCCTAAGTGGATACCTAAGTTGGTATAAAAGTGGTGGTTAGAGCCAATATAGTTCCTGCACTCTGCGGAGTTTTACATCAAGATGGACTAGTGAGTGTGTAAAAAACGAAAAACAAAATGTCAGTCACAGAGCTTTGTACTTAACCAAAGCAGTTTAAAAAAGGTTTGAAAACTCCAGGTTTGAAAAATAATAGGACTCGCCATACAAAAGTTCTCATTTCCAGTCTTCTCTTTCAGGTCTACATATTAGGCTACGCTAATACGGCATTCTTGCGTGGCAAGAAACTGTGGAGCTGAGTAGACACTGTCCTCACTACACCTGAACTGGACCCACACTGTCCCTTTCTCCCCGCCAGGGCTGCTGGCTGTGGCGCACTCCCCAGGTCCGGCGCGACCCACGAGCCAGCTCTCCTTGGCTGAAGTGCGCGAGACTCGGGTTAGAGGAAAACAGTAAGAAGTTATTATTTCAATTGTGTTGATTGTTACAAAGGGAAGTAGAGGGAGCTGCCAAGGAAAACTTCCCCCTGGGGTTGCCTTCTTCTCTGCGCCATCTGTCCCCCTCCCCCACTACTCCGAGCAGAAGGTGAGGGTCAGCTTGCGGAAGGTCTGGAAAGGTTGGGGGATTGGAGGACTTGGGGGCAGGAGATCTGGATCTCCAAAAGATTAACTTATCCTGCACTGGGCAAGTATGTCCTGTCTCTGTGCCTCATTTCCCCAGCAGTAAAAGGAGGAAATCTACCGGGCCACTGTCCTTAAGGGGTCTTTTCCTGTTGGAACCTGAACCTTCTGGACACTCTTTCCGGTCTCCCCCACTGCCCCAGGGAAGTCCGAGGGCAGCGTCGCCTCCTCTGTCTGAGATCTCCATGCTGGTACCTGTCAGCCCACGTCCAACACCTCGCAGCGCTGCCCGGATCCTTTCCAAGGGTCATTTCAGGGGAACCTCGCCCCAGTCCGGGAAGTTGGGGCGCGCTCTGCGTCCCGGCGGCTCCAGACAGAGCCAAGGCGCCGCGGGATCCCGCCGAGGTCTCGGAACCGCGCCCACACTCCACGCCCGCCTCGCCCTCCCCGGCCCCGCCAGCCCCCGCCGGTGACGCGCGCCCCAGGCGACCGCCCGGCGGCTCCTGGCGACTGGAGACCGCGCTCCCCGCCCACCGGGGACCCGCGCGTCCCTCGGGAGCTGCGCGCCCAGTTCCGCCGCAGGCGCCCCGAGTCTCGGCAGCCGCAGGTGCCGCCTGCCCCGCGCTCTGTCGCAGCCGCCGCGGGTCCAGCCAGGTGGGTGTCTTTCCTCGATTCCCGCCTTGCTCCCTTTAGCCAGGTTCCTAGGATGCAAGCATCGTTCTAAGCTTCCTGGGAGGACTGAAGGAAGACCAGGTGGGTAGTGGGTGTACACGTGTAATAAAATTGCATCTTAAGGACAGTGCTGGGGAACTGGGAAGGGAAAGGGGAAGCGAAATAACACAAAGGCAGTTCCTTAGTCAAGGTAACTCACAGGACCAGACTGGGACTGGGACCAAGTCACCTGTTCCCCCAGCTTCTAGATTCAGGCCCATAGACTTGAATGAATATTTGCTGGATTGAGATAAGTGAGTTGAGGTGTTCTGCTTGTTTCTTTCATCCAACTTCAAAGCAAGCTAAAACTGTTTTAAATGGTTGACTCCGTCTTACTCCCGTTCAAGGCCGAAGGATTTGAACATCTTTACTTAGAAAAGAAAAATATGTTGTATTCACGCCAGGACTGCTATGCAGCACTTAAAAAGCAGAAATCAGAGTTAGAGATCAACATGCAGAAATAGCAGGAAAATGAACACAAGAAGCAAAATATGTCTCTTTCGTAATGGCACTTAGTTGATTTATGAATGGAAAATCCTAGAAAGTGGAGGGTAAATTTTACACTGGATTTATGATTGTGGCTGCTTTTTGGGGCTATGAAAGAGCAATCAACTTGGCACAATGATAAATGTGGAAATAAAATTGACCAATAAGTTTTAATATCTTAAAATGTTGAAGTTGAAAAAAAAAAGCAATTGTCAACTGAGAGTGTTAACTTGGGTGTGTTTCATGTTTTCTTTTTTTCCTCGATTTAAGAAGTTGTGTTTTTGTAATGCAAAACATAAGTTATTTCTGTGCACATACTGTGACAGTGAAATCAAAACTGTTCTATTAGAAGTTGCAAATTTCTTGTACCTTGCTGTATGTTCTCCAGCTCCTCTAGATAATCCCGCAAAGTACAGGCCAAAGCTGAAATGCTGATTACTGGGTTAAGGTAGAATCAGAACACTCCTCGTGTTTTTGCAGGACAAATTTCTCCTCCTATGTGTAGAATTTTCACTTGCATGCATATTGGCTGTGATTATTGAATGCTGTGGACTTAGAACCAGAAGGCCGGAAAGGGTAGGGAGTTTGGTGGAGGAGAGTCCTGCAGTTCTACTGTGGCTCTACTCAGCAGAATAGAAAGAATGAGTTTATTTTCCTGCTGGAGAAAGGCTGGTTTCTTTCTGGATGTTGAGGGAAAGTTATCTAATCTGGTTATCCACACGAGGGCAAGAAGACAAAGACAATTCTAAGCTGGATTGTGTGTGTCAAGTGTAATGTGTTAGCTCTGTCTATCTGCCTCTCCCCTAAACATACATAAAAGTGGTTCCCCTTTCATGTATTTTCTCACCTCTAGTTTCTATAGAAGTATGAATATAGAATTTTTAACCCTGTTGAAATCACCAGAAGAAGGGGACTAGGTTGAAAGGAGAAAAATAGAGGGGATGAATTAATTCAGGTTATAACACACATATATACATATGGAAATGTCAAGATGAAACACCCTGTATAGCTATCTTAAGGAAACAAAAATGTCTTTTTGCAAAAATAGAGGACAGGAAAGCAAAACAGTTCCTGTCTGGGGGTGTACCAGTGTGTGTGTGTGTGTGACAGGAGGATATAAGGAAAGGGTGTAGGAGGGTGAATATGGTGGGAATATTATGTGCTCATGTATGAAAATGGAAAAATGAGACCTGTTGAAACTATTCCAGGAATGGGCTGGCATGATAGAGGAGAATGATTGAGGGGGTGAATTCAACTATAATATATTGTAAGAACTTTTGTAAATATCAGTGTGCCCCCAGTAAAACAATAATATGAAAATAAAAATATAAATAAACACATACATATGTTTTACAAAAAAAAAATCAGTGGATATGTACTCAAGAAAATTGCACATCAGAATGAAACTCTGAAACATGGACAATTGTGATAATATTCCACCTACTTTTGCCTTCTGATTTGACAACGTGCAAGGCCAATACTTGGCATGTCTCCTGTTGCAGGAAGGTGAGCTACTAAAAAAAACCCCTGAGGTATGAAGAAAAATACGCAAATGGTAGGACTTCAATGTTGTGTGAAAACTTCATGTATTCAGATTTAAGCCCCAAATAAGAGACTGCATCCCAAGTCTGCAGTGTTAGTGGTCAAATCCTTTAAGATTCATGATATTTTTAGGACTGATTCTTTTTAGTGCCTTTAGTGGTTAGGGCCTTGCACTATTCCCCACTTGCTCTGAACTCTAAGTGAAAGAATAAAACACAAAGGGCGCCTGTTTGTGCTTTGGCCCTCAATAAAATAGAAATGACATCCCAATGCTTCTTCTTAATTCAGTTTTTCACTGTAGTTTAAAGCTTTTTGGATTTGAGCCTACAGAGACTGCAGAGTTCTTTCTATCTTCCTCATCTCAATAATCCCACTGATTCCTTTAGCCACCTGTCGCCACCTGCCTCTTTTTCCCTCCCATCCCATTTAATTGGTGGCTTCTTAATTGCTGACTCTCCTTCTCCTCCATTTAATGATTCTTTTTTAAGTCCACAGGCTCTTTGCCAGCAGTTGGCTTTTAGTATGAAAAGTAGCAATTCCTTAATGAAGCTGCCTTCCAAATGAAGGTCTGCTTACATTTTTCCTAATAGCAAAATGAGCTTTTCTTCTTTACCTGCGGAAGGGCTTCCCAAGCCCAGATTTCTTGGGCATTTTCTCTAATCCTGCTTCTAAACCGTATTTCCTTCATGTGTAAAAAGTCCAGGTGGAAATCAAACAAGTGTCAGCAATTAAGAAATAAAGCCTGGTAAGGAAGTATTGCTTTTATCAAAAATAGCAGAAGCTAACAACGATTCTTTGCATGTTACATTTTGGGGACTGTGTGAATTGGCTTTGAATCATGATCCTCCTGATCTCTGCTTCCTGAGTAGCTGGGATGACAGGAGTGAATCACCAGTGCCTGGGAGAAAGCAAGATTCTTTACCACTATGTTTTAAAAGGAAAGATGTGTACTTTCTAAAAAGGATTTTTAATCTCTCAGATATATCATTTGAACTTTAGAGTAGTCACAATCATTCAACACTTATGCTGCAAAAATTGCTTATGTATTGAGTTAAGTGTATATATATATATCAACACTTGTGTAGCTCAATACATAAAGACATATGTATTTAGAGCTATGTGTGGTGTCGCACACCTGTAATCCTAGCACTCAGGAAGCTGAGACAGGAGGATAATGAATTGGAGGCCAGCCTGGGCTACATAGCAAGACCTTGTTTCAAACAAACAAACAAACAAAAAAACAAATGAAAAAGATAAGTGCATTCATAAATATGATATAACATACACATACATATGACATAACATAAGGTGTTAACATCCTATATGTAGTATATTTAAAAAGAGTTAAAAGTAATACATTTATAAAGAGTGAAATGTGTATTTAACTCTTCTTTGAGGTAAGTCTTTATCTTTACCTTAAACGGAAGGAAAAAAAGAAACATGTTTGGAGCAATTCAGTCACTTGCTGGTGTGGTAAAGCCAAGTCCAGAACTTGCTCCTTTTATTGCATGGTACCTTACAGGGCAGGGGAAAGACAAGGCAAGTTGTTTTTGGTCTCACAGAAAAAAAGAAAATCTGAAATTTGTAGACTTTCTTAAAAATATAGAGATTCACAGATTATTTTATTATGTAGTCAAATAAAGCAATGCTGAGCTCATTTTAAACTTTCTTCACACTTAGAAAAATATCTACTTTTGTTAGTTCACATATGCTATTGATGAAATCACACAGTGGGTTCTCCTGTTGCTCCCTGTTTTATTGTTTCTGAAATCGGTATTTTCAATGACAAAAATTTCTGTTGCAGCAATGCAGACTAATATTTCACGTAAGACTGTACTCAGGACATCTACCAAATACCATATTATAGAGATATCATTTCTTTTTATTTTTTCCTAGATATCCAGCTAAGTTTTCAGGACCTGTTTTGAACAAAGACGAGTGTTTCTGCAGGATAATGTAATTAGAGGTCCATGTTAGGGCAGACTTGACCATGGGAGCCAATACTTCAAGCAAACCACCAGTGTTTGATGAAGATGCAGATGGTAAGGCATGTTGGATGTGACAAATAAAAATGGAATTCTGTGAAATGCAAATATAAACTCCAAGCTTCATCAGTGAAATGCAAGCACGGTCTGTAGGGACTTTAAGAAAATAGGCAGAAATGCAAGAGAAGCTCAAAGACTGTGTTTGCTAATAGCTGGATCTGTCTTTTACTTTCTATGGGACCTTTGGCAACTTTCTTAATTGCAACTATACCAATGTCTTCCCTTGTCCAAATGGAGCTGTGATTGGGCACATGTGGCTATTTAAATGATTTGTTTGGTTTTTGTTCTGTTCTTTTGACAGTAACAAGCTATCCCCATTGTTAGCTGTTTTCGAAAATTTCTTTTATTATCAAATTGCATGTGAATGATAATCAATACTCGTAATATTATAAAACAGTTATACAATGTAGGTGTCTTCTGAATTTACAACTGCTGTTCTTCACAATGCTATGTCATGGGAAGAAGAAGCAGTTTAACTGGAGAAAAAGGAAACTTTATAAGCCAGATTCAGCAAGACAAGAAATGAAGGCATGAGTTCTCCTGATTCTCCCATTATTCAAACAAGGTGTGTCAGGACAGGTCCTGGACCTCCCCTTGTCACATTTCCTTCCTGTAATGGAAGTGTGAGCAGCCTTGGTGGAATACGTAGGGTGGCAGCTGTTTGTGTGTTGTATGGGGATAAAAGGCCCTGAGTCCCGGGTAGAAAGTTACCCAGGAACGCATGCCTGAGCTTCCAAAGTGGTGATCAAGGAATTAGACTACAAAGAGAAAGAATGAACTGAAACTCAAGGAGATTTAGTTCCAGTCCTACTACAAGCCATCTGTGGGGCACAGGAAATTTGTCTCTTCCTCTAGTTTTAATTTCCTCCTCAATATAGTAAGGAGGTAGGATAACCTTGAAGGTCCCTTCCAATTGCAAAGTTTTGCAAAACTATGAAGCAATCTCTAAATCAGCAAAGAAAGTTCACTGTGTTAGAATGTAAGTTCTAACTTACATTGATGATTGAAACAGAAATGACAAATGACAGTAGCTCATGCAACAGGAATGTGTTTTTCTATCTCATCTAGCAATCTGGAAACAACTAATCTAGGCCGTATGTGACTTCAGAGGGTTAGGACCCTGGCCGTTTCCCATGTTTTTCCATCTCTATGGTGCTACCTTTCCCTCATGCCTCAGGACGGCTCACTGCTTCATCCAAATTCCATCTATTAGGAAAGAAGGAAAGTCAGGGAGGCCATGCCCATTCCTCCAAGGGCATAGGTTCAATCTGCCTTGTAATTTTATTCATATGCATGTACCTACTTGTAAGAAAGACAAGAAAATGTAATTTGTTATCTTGGGTGGCCATGAACCTTCTAACAATGAAAAGTTCTCTTTATTACAAAAGAAGGGGGAGAATTAGCAGTTTGTCATGCTTGGGGAACAACTGTATTTGTCAGAGTTGAGCAACACAATCTTAGTTTTGAATATTGAATGGAGACCCCTTTAAAACAAAATAAATGACTGATCAGGATGCCTTATTTCAAGCTATTTACTCTCAACAGAGTCTCATTCTTACTACCTACATAACATATGACACAAGAATCATGAAAATTCATAGTTGGGAGGATCTTAAATTTTTTTCATTGCTGTTTTTGCTCCCTTTCTTTGTTTTA
Organism: Castor canadensis; assembly: GCF_047511655.1. Lineage (NCBI taxonomy): Eukaryota > Metazoa > Chordata > Mammalia > Rodentia > Castoridae > Castor > Castor canadensis. The sequence goes on along the minus strand of NC_133391.1, from coordinate 72,249,691 downwards.
TTAAGTAATATAGCAAGGATCCAGAGGCCAGTGATGTTGCATGGCTTTTCCATCTCTTAAGTGGAAAGACAAGTATACTTTTCATTTATTTGGTTCACTTTGCTCCCAGTGGATTCAGAACTAATGCTTTCATAAGACAGATCTTCATAGAACAGAGTAAGAAAGGTAGGCTGACCTCATTCTTGTAGTTTGCTGGGAATATCATGTCATTTGAAGGTGCTAGCATAGTATTATGATGAGAAAACACACCCCATCCTCCTCGTAGGGTACCCAAGAAGACAATACACCCAGTGGGTTGTGACACCTAGGTAACAGGTACTGCTTTGTAACTGCCCTCAAGGAATTCTGGGGAAAAAATGAGGGTGGAGTAGAATTAGGCTTATGAACCAGATAAATCTTTCTCAACATCTTCTAGGTTAGTGCCTTTTTCTTGTCTAGCCCTCAGTCCAATGGGAGAAAGCTATAGCAGCATCCATAAGGGGAGGAGCTAAACATAGCCACAGTCTGTGCTTCCCAGAGGGCTTGTCTCCACGTTCATTCACATACATAGCTGCAAGGCAGAGAAAGTGGAAGGTCAAGTTCACTTGGTGTGAACCTGCCACTTTTCTGGACATGAAAAAGAGAGGAGGAAACAAGGTATCCTTGCTTTGTCTTTGTGAAGCCCCTGTCCTAATGGTAGAAGGCAAACAGAAAGAAGTAAACACATACACAAACCAGAAACCTTGAGGGTGTTAAAGGAAATGACCCTGCATGATCTTATGGAGAGTGACAAAGTGATGGACAGGGCTGGCCTTTTTAAGGAGGTGGTAGCATTTGAGCTGAAGTCTGAAAATGAGAAGTCAGCAATGAAATGATATGAAATGAATATTTTAAGCATAGGAAAAAGCAAATAATGGCAAAATTGAGAAGGCATACTTGCCTATATCTGGTAATGTGAGTTTGTCAAAGGGATTGTATTTTAGTTCCTATATTAATTTGTTTATAAGATCATTGAATTTTAGGGAGGAAAAGTATGACATTCTGGAGAACGTACTTTGGTTTTTTTATCCAGTAAGTACTATAGTGTTCATTTGGCTCTTTATATAACTCTGCATTGAGGACAATGTGAAATTTTATTTGATTGCTATGAAGATTCTGAACAAGAAAGAAAAAGAACAGCAAAAAAGTATGATTAGTCAAAGAACACTCATGCTTGTAGCATTTTTCTTATCCATATTTTTGTATAAGTAATGAAACTGGATCAGAATCAAGAGCACTAAAATGAGCCAATTTAATTATTTAAAAAATATTGTGGAAAAACTTCCAATATGTGATAAAAAGTAATTAATATTTCTTCAAGTTGTTTAATATTCCCAATATATAGATTTAAGAAAAAATTTAACTAGTTTTCTCAAGTACTATTTCAAGGTTTCTTTCTCATTTTGTTCACTTTGAAAGTAATTAGGAAATAAGATTAATGTTATTGGGTGTCTTTGAGATAAGCTATTTTTGTTAGATTTCATCCTGACACTTGTAGTTCATGGTTTTCCATTTGATATCTGATCTTGAAAAAGCCGTTCTGTTGGTTACTTATGCTGATCTTTAGTGGAAACAAAGTATGAGGTTTATAGGACTGGTGAGCAGAATAAAGTTGGCTTTAGGATTAGGTCACGCTTTACAAAATAGATCTCAAATGACAGTTTTGTTTTATGGCTTTAGCTTTATATGTTAGTGCAAGCTTAAGTTATAATTATTTTTGTTGCGGCAAACGATACATAAAAATGTACCACTTTGACCACTTTTTAGTGTCCACTTTCATGGCAGTAAGTGAATTCTCACTGTTATGCACCCATTACCACCACCACCTAGCTTTCAAAATTTTCCATCTTTCCAAACTGAAATTTATACCCACAAAGCTATAAATTCCAAATTCTCTACTTCTCCTAGCCCCTAGCAACTACCATTTGAGTTTGTTTCTATGAATTTGTCTATTCTGAGAATTTATATAAGTGAAATTATATATAAAATTTCATGTCTGGCTTACTTCATTTAGCATAATGTTTTCAAGTACTGGCATGGGTCAGAATTACCTTCCCTTTGAAAGATGAATAGTATTCCATTGTATGCATGTGGCATATTTTGTTTATCCTTTCATTGGTCAAGGAACATTTAGTTGTTTCCACTTTTTGATTATTGTGACAATTCTGCTATAAGTATTGGTGCACACATATCTGTGTAAGTCCTTGTTTTCAATTCTTTTGGGGTATTTACACAGAAGCAGAATCATTAAATCATTTGGTAATTGCTTGATTTTTCTGAGAATCCACCATAATATCTTCCACATAATTGCATTACATGTCTTAGTGATGGGACAATAATGGGCTAAGAGCATCAGCTCTGACATAAGAAAGGTTCAAAATTTGATACACAGTTTCAAATCTCAACTGTGCCACATACTATTGATCTGTGTGCTTCTACCAGAAAATGGAAAGGGAAGTGGCCTGATCAATTACTACTGTACACTAAAGGCATTTGAGTACCATGAAAAAAGTCTCCAAACCTCAATTGCTACTAATGAATTAATTTGGAGAAAAAACTCCTATTGGTCAAGTTATTCAACTACCATAAGCCTCACTTTTCTCATATGCAAATATGAGAAATATTTCACTAGGTAATTGTGAGGATTAAATAAAATAATGCCAGTAAAACACTTAGCAAGGTGTTTCACATAAAGTAACCACCCAATTAATGCTAATAATAGTAATACTAGCATCAAGAGTTTCTTAGCATGAACTGTTCAACTTCTGAAGGAACAAAACCAATTAAATGCAACTCAGTAGATACATATCATTGTCAGGAGGACCTGCTCATGATTCTACTGATTGAATTGGGTTGACAGAATAGAGATTTTATAGATTCTGCAAAGACCTGTAACACCCTTTAAAAGAAGCCAAGTTATTGAGTGCACAAAAACACAACTGGTTTATCTTTCATCTCCACTGGGATGATTGTATTTTCTTTCTTTTATTTAAGTTCAAAACTGACTATTAAAGTAATTTCATTTGATCAACAGACACAGTGAAGCATTTTTCCCACCCTACCTACCATATTCATATTCTGAAGAATAATTAATGACACAGAAAAACATTTTGAGTGTTTTGAAAGAAAACAGATTTGTAAGTGATACTTGTTTTTAATGTATATGGCTTTTCCCCTTAAATCTACTTTATTTCCTCTGAGTTCAGTTTTTATATTTTGTTTGGTAGTTGTTGCTTATTTGTTTTATTTAAAAAATGTAATTCATTGAGGTTTTCCAGGCTAATTTAGAGAAAGAGAATCTTTATAGGAGAAAATGGACTTATTTACAATTCAGCAAGAGAACAGAAGAGGGTCTTGCCATTATTATGAATAATGTGTATTTGCAGACATAAAAAGAATGCGGAGATGATAAAATCGGCTTAGTTAAACCAAGAGTCAGCCTTCTTCTGCAGTATTGTAGCTAAGAAAAGTTGGCCTTTGGTTAAAAAGTTTCTCTAAAGAGTTCATCAATGCCCCTGAGTTTTCAGAGAGAGCTCAATTATTGCATTATTCTTTGGACTTGGTGAAAACTCAATGTTCTTTCATTTGGCAACACTTGTCTCCTAGGATATGTGGCTGTTTCCACTTTCCCAACATCTTCTTCAGTGACAGAGGCAATGGGGTTCTTCAACTTGGCCACTGATTTGCAATCCAAAAGAAATAGGAGGCTCCTGAAGTGACTCCAACCAAGAGGGCCTTTGGGAATTTGCTTTGTTGTTTAAATGTCCATGTATTGCATATTTGTTCCCAAGTGGGAACAGACTTTCCCTATCAGAGACCTTAGTAGTGTTTTATATGATATTTATTATTTCACATCAGAATGATTGAAAAAGTTAAAGGAAATTTCTCTAGTGAGAACTGGCTTCTTTACATATCAGCTCATCTTGGACAGTCTAACATTCAGTAAAGGCATTTGTCATAAATAACCTCAGGTCCAATTGTTTATGGCAACTTTTTAAACTTGTAAGTGCTTTATTTCTCCATTCCAAGGATTGGAAGAGATCCCCCTTTCACATTTTGAGTGATAAGTTATGAATGCATGTTTAGGAGGATCTACTCAAATTTAGAAAAGCTGTATCTTGCTTTTAGACAACCATAATTTATTAGCATCGTATAGGCTCTGAAAGGACCTACAATTTTGAAAGCTCAGTCTTCCAATGCTTTTCATACTTATTGCAAAATTAACCCACTTTTGTGGAAAACCTTTTAATATTTTTGTGACACATGAAAGTCTGTGGATCTTGATTTTGGAAATGAAAGTTTATGACCATATCTACTCTTTTTCTGGTAGAGACATCCTTTCTCTTCATTGATTTTTTTTTTCCTGCTTGCTTAATAGCAATAAATTTTTACATGTGAGATATTTGTAATGCAATTTATAGGAAAATAATGGAATTTTCACATTACACGATGAAGAGTGACTGTGCTCCTTGGTAAGGTTTCTTCATTGTAGAACAATTCATGTTCACTCAGGTTCGTGAGAAAACATAGGTATCTTAGTTTAATGCTGGAATGTTCGATGTTTCTACTGGAAGTAAGAGTTGATTTGGCAAAAGATTGATGCTTCTTTATTATTATTTTAAAGTCAAGAACATTTTAAATTTAAAGAGGGTCATATGAACAAATTCTGGTGAAGTAGCTGATGACTATTAAATAGTACTCTTTCTATACTTTTTGTCTTACCCCACACTGTAGGCATTCTTTATTTTCATCTTGGAAGTACATAGGTTGGAGAAATAAATCTGTAAATATTTTGATTTTCAGACAATTTGACCATCACTCCAACATTACTCTCTTCAATGAGAATGGGCCTGAAGACCTTTAAAGAGATTCAACTCCTGCTGTTTTGGCTTTGCAAACTTAAGTACAGTGACCAATACCAGCCTTTAATTCACAAATTCAGGTCTTATGAGTTACATGGAGATTTCAATTATGAATTGTCATGTGACCTTTTATAGAAGTTTCATTTGGAAACACAGACATAAAAAAGCCAATAATGCAATAATATTATTATCAAATGACATTAAACATAGTTTTTATGGCAGAAAGAAAGATTGGAAAATTTTAGGATTATAAGTTTTGAATTCAGTAACTGACACAGGCTTTACTTTTGCTTCATAAACTATTTTTCCTTCCTTTCTGGAGGCATATTGATGGTAAAATAAACAAAAATTAACCCTTTTTATACTTGAGTTGTCTGTATCTTTGCATATCAAGTTTATTTATGGGACTGATTTAAAGCAGTAGCTGGCAAATTTTTTCCCTAGTGGGCCAGATAGTAACTATTTTATGCTTTTGGAGTCATGTGGACAGTCTCTGTCACAACTTCAATCCTGCGATTGCAGCATGAAAGTAGCCTTAGACCCTGCTGAAATGAATGTGGCTTCCTGTCAATAGAACTTCATTTATGGACCCTGAAATTTGAATTAAAAAATTCCAGTGGTCACCAAATATATATATATATATATATATATATGTAACTTTTTATCTAATCATTTAAAAGTGAGATGGTGGGTTACATTTGGCCCATGGGCCAGATTGAGCTGACCCTTGCCCTGTGGCATCTCACAGGCATTTATTTACCTACTTTGATATCCACTCCTCATCCTATGGTCTTCAATCAAGAGACTTGACAAGGAGACTAGAACCAACTCTCTGTAAATGTTTAGTAAATTCACTCTCACAAACTCTCATTTGGTTGGTCAGTGTGAGCCAGTGGAATTACTTAGACCAATAAATCTAGTGCTTGGAAGATTAAATATGTTAATTGGTAATATTTTGTTTGACAGATGTATCACTGGGATTCAATTAAGTGATTATAACCTGTAGCACTTTTGAAATATGACCAGACAGCTTGCTTCCTAATGGGAACATTTATCCAACCGAAGGACATCCAACAGCGGAGACATTAATGCCCCATCTTACCTGCTGTTCTTCCACTTTGTGAGTTCTTCTAAAGTTAGTGTCAATGTATTTCTGAGTTCTAAACAAATTTATGAATTGGGGTCCAGGCAGCAGGACAAGAAAAACCATTACGACCCATTGCTTGGTCTTGGCATCAGTGATGGATGTCAGTAAACTCCAGACTTCCTGGGGCACCATGTTTCATAAAAGGGAAGTGCTGACAGTGCAAACAGCTGTCATCAATTGTCCTTGGAGGCCACTTCTCTGGAACAATTCCAATCATATTCTTAAAGCGCTTGCCAAGCTCCCATTATATTTGTATTAACCATCTGGGATGATGGTGGTGTGGTGAGGGAATTAAGTGAGTTTTCACCAGTGGATCATAAGTGGTAGGCTTTAAAAGAGCTGACTTTTAGCCTTAAAAATTATCATGGTGTCAGAGAGTTAAAGTTTAACTCAGCAATTCCCAGACACTCTCCTTGCCAACTATGACACAGTTTTTCTTAGTCTGTGTTAAAAGAAAAAAAATGATGATAATGTAGTAAGTTTCTTACTAAGCCAGGCCTTTTAAAATTTTAACTCTGAGTTTATGTCCTTGCTGTCTTGTGTGTGCATGCATACACACGCATGTGTGTTTAATATTTAATGATTGTAGAAATAGAAATTATTTTTCATAGTGAGAACTTAGGTAGGCAATTTGCGTCTCTGATCCTGTGTTCTCATATGTAAAAGGGGGTAAATAATAGTGTTTGCCTCATATAGTTTTGTGGGAATAAAAAGATATTATCCATATAAAGCTCTTAGCTGCTGCCTGGCACATAGTAATTGCTCAATAAATGTTGCCAATTATCACTGTAATTATCATAATTATAGCTTTCAATGATGTTACTTGGCAAATAAAAAATCAAAGCCACCCAATGCTGATTTCCTCTTTCTCACTTAGATTTCTTTTTTAGAGGATGGGGAGAAATGAGAGATTTTATGATCTATGAAATCCAAATGTATAATTGCAGTTTTCATTAAGTGCCATGTACAGAACTTATTGAAGTAGCTGAGATGAAAAAATAATCAGAGGTGATCTCTTTTCTTTAGGACCATCATCTTCACTTAAGTGTAAGGTGATAGTATCTAGGCTGAGCAGGTGGACATATGCAGGAGTGGGCAGCAAGGAGGATATTGGAGACTTACGCTCAAGTAAATTAAGAATGGATGGATGGAGGTGAGGATGTGGATATAGTAAATATACATGATTCTTTCAAGAAATTTGGTCTGCAAGTAAAAAGCTGAATAGAATGTTAAGATGGAGTTTTTTTGTAAGAGCCAATGCTAGAGCATACTGATGTGGATGTGATTTAAAGGGAAAAAAATGTTAAATCAGGAGACCAGGGACCGGAGCTGGCATCATGGTAACATAGTGCTTGGGTCCATGTTACCCACAGGAAGTCTCCTTTATTTTACAAATTTTAGTGGGTTTTATTATGTTTTTTCATACATACATATAATGTACTTCAATTTTATGACTTAATGATCTTTAATCCTTAAAAAATATTTTTGTGGCAGAGATGGAAATTTCAATCATTTCTACAATAAAATAGTATTTAAAGTAGTTTGGTTGATTTAGATAGGATTAATTATAAGTATGAATAGTATTTTAAAAGTAAATACAAACAATTAAAAGATAAACACTTAAAAGATTTGTGGATATTTCCATACCATTATTCAAAGCTGACTCCTTTCTTGGCATTTTCTACAGTGGAAGGTATTTATATAAAACATACAATTTACCATGTAAACCATTTTTAAGTGTACAATTCAGCAACATTAAGTACCCTCATAATGTGCAACCATCACCACCATTCATTTCCAGAACTTCTTTTTCCCAAACAGACACACTCTACCCAAAAAACCAACTCAATTCCTTCTATACTCTGCCACTGGTAACTCACTCTACTTTCTCTTCTATGAATTTAACTATTCTAGGCCCCTCATGTAAGTGGAATCACTTAATATTTTTGTAGCTCACTTCACTTAAAATGTTTTCAAACTTCATTCATGTAGCTTGTATCAGAACTTTAGTGCCTTTTATGGATGAATAACTTTCCATTTTACATATTTACATTTGTTTATTTGTGTGTTATAGACACTTGGGATGTTTCCACTTTTGAAATCCTGTGAAAATGCTGCTATGAACATTAGTGTATAAGTATGTATTTGAGTCTCTGCTTTCAATACTTTGGAAGTTTATTTCTAGGAATGGGATTGCTCAAAAAAACAAACAACAAGAACAACAAAAAACAAACCTCCTAAAATCCAAACATTAATGGTATTTACCATGGAGAACTGTATTTATCTATATATACTGGTAAAGAATGATGCCTCTGTTCACTTCAGGATATTTTTCAAGAAGGGACCTTGTGGTCAGATATTGACTACAGTCAGGACTGCAGCCGGACATCACTACTGGACATGCCAGAGATTTTGCTTATTAACACTGAAATAGTGAGTGCTTTGAAGACCAGTGAATATCATTTTATTTTCATTCAGAATTGCTGATCACAGGCAGCTTCAGTGGTCAGCATTTCCAATTAATGATGGAAACTACACAGCAGAAGCATTTCCTCTTGGTTTCCCTCCTCCCAGTGTTGGGCTTGGCACATAGGAGACACCATGAAATCCTACAGCCCTTCCTTCAAGGTTCTTAATACTGCTGTCTTTCTCTGCTTGACACTTTGACAAATCTACTTCTCCAATAGTAAGAGTACACTTCTATTTATCAAGCTTTAGGAATTCCTAAGTGGAATTATAATTAACCTACATTTCTCCTGCCTTTAACATTTATCACATTTTTAAAGATTCTCCTTGCTTAAGCCATTCTTCCCATGTTTTGAGATGGATGCAGATAATGTGCTACTGTCTAGAAGTAATAAGCTTATATTTTGTCATATACTTTATTAATTTCCTAGCACTACTATTATGAATAGCACAAACTGCATGATTTAAAGCAAAAGAAATGTATTGTCTGGGAGTTTTGAATGCTGGAAGTATGAAATCAAGGTGTTGTCTGGGCCATCTATACGTCCTTGAGGGATGATATTCCCTGGCCTCTTCTGACATCCCACCTGTTCCTTGGGGAACTCCCCCAGCATAACTCTAAATATGTCTCTGTCACATGTCTGTCATCACTCTGTCTAGATCCATATGCAAAATTCTCTCTTCTTATAAAGACACTAATATTAAATTAAGGTCTCTCTGTTCCAGCATGATATGATCTTAATTGAACTAAGTACATTGGCTATGACTGCATTGCCAAATAAATTCATATTTTTGATGTACCAGGGGTTAGGACTTCAATGTTTCTCTTTGAGGAACACACAACTCATAATAGACATCCTTGTTTAGGTCACTATCTCCATTCTTACCAGCTCTAAAACCTTAAACACGTTATGTGGTGTCTTCAAGTGTCATCGTATTACTTGTATTTTGGGTGGAAAGGAAATATATGAAATACTGCAAATAGAATCCCTATCACATTACTTCACATACTAAGGGTTCAAAGGTGCCAGAGGAATTAATTATCATTAGATTTGTGAAGGGGACATGTGCTTAGTGTGTTATGTTAGGATTCTGCTTTACAGCATGTCATCTTTCATTTGGAGGAAATCTAATTTTTAATGAAGAACCCATAAATCAGATTCTGCAGACCTCTAAAAACTATAAATGAATATTAATTTGTATATTTGCTTTCCTTTTTTCTCTGAAAAAGAAGGGGTCCAGATATGTGCCGAAGGAGTCCATGCTGTCCTTCCAAATTGAAGAATGTGCTTGCATTCACATTAGCAACACGTGGTTCTCTTAGGGCAGGAGGCTTATACGGGAACTTCAATCTAGAAAACACAGAGCTGAGTCAGATTGTGATGCATCTGTGTGGTGAAACAGGAGGGAACAGTATTTAAAGAGTGGGTCTCAAAACGGGGTGGTTTTCTCAAATTGTCTCATTTTGATCTCTTCAGGTATTATGAGGAAATGATCAGCTATATTGATTTACAGAGCAGAGAACTGAGACTCTTGAAGGCAAGAAAACCTGTCCAAGCTTGCACAACTGGCCAGAAGTAGAGCTAGAATTCTACCCCTCTAAGAAGCAGAGAGTGCTTTGCATTTCACAGAATTTGCTCATCCTCTTACCAATTTGATTATTAGAATAATCTTGAGATATAAATAAGAAAGCTCTTATCACCCCATTATTTGATTGAATGAGAATATGAGTCTAAAAATGATTTTTAAAGAACCACTAACCAATGTCACAAAGCCAGTGAGTGATAAGAAATGATTACCTCTAACTCCTCACATTAAGTTTTTTCTTTCAAAAACACAAATAGTTCTTGTTTATTTTATAAATGAGAATTTTCTTTTTTTTTCTTTGGTGGTGCTGGGGTTTGAACTCAGGGCCTTACACCTGCTAGATTTCCTAGGCAGGTGCTGTATCATTTGAGCCATTCCATCAGCCCTATAGATGAGAATAAAAGAAACGGAACTTCTGGGGAAAGATGGTGAATGGAACACATTCTCCTACTTCCATTCTCTTCTAGAAGTCTTTGTTTTTTATTTAAGGTCTTGCTATGTTGTCCAAGCTGGCTTTGAATTTGTGTTCTTCCTGCCACAGCCTCCCAAGTGCTGGGATTATAGGCTTATACCACTATTCCAGGCTTAAAAATCTCACTAATAGGATATGAAAAGTTTACTACCTAAGCCTACACAGCTGAAGAGAAGGACAGAGGGGACTTCACTATCAATAATGCAGAAACTAGAAAGCACAGAAGTAGAACCAGGAAAACTAGGTCCTGAATTGCAGTGAGAAAAGCTGAGAAATTATCAGGCTCACACCAGAGAGTTGTGACACTGGCAGTGTCTAGAAGCAGAAGTAAAGTGGGAGATTTAAAATAAAGATGATTTGGATAGCTGTTTAAAAAAACCTGTCATGTCACTTCTACCAACTTGGCAAAAGACAAAGAAAAAATCTGTAATTTTCTTCACCTTACATTATGATTTATTCTCTGAAAAGGAAGCATTTTTACTGGGAAACGCCCAGCACAGTTGAGTGTGGGGCATTCCTTATGGAAGATGAAGGAACCAGGCAGTGGAAAACATCCTGGGGGTTGTATGTACCGCAGCCTTCTTTTCCAATTTTCTTCCTATTTCTCAGCATGGCAATATAGCAACCTGCAGACAAGGGGATGATGGAATGACCTACTCCAAAAAGAAGATCCAAAGTTATCAGCATTAGGGTTCTCTAACTCAACATTGAGTTAGAAGTTACACTTAGAAGTTTACTGTTAGCAAGATTCACATACTCACAACTCTCCCAACAAGGGTGTAGGACTCAACACTTAAATATGAGCAGACAACCAGGGGTTATGAGACCCTTGGGAAAGGCCTGTAATGTGATTGCCAAAAAACTAAAACAACTGAAGGGGAGGGAAATCTTAAGGAAAACTATCAGAGAGAAAAACTTAAGGATAACTATCAGAGAGATGGGAGAAAGATCTAAGAAACAAACAACAAAGAAGTAACAAGATAGAATACTAAGAAAAGACCACTCAGACATTTAGAGAGAAAAAAAAATAGTTTTGGAAAATCATTTTTAGCATAAATGGAACAATTTAAAGAAGTTTTAAAGGATGAAGAAAATTTCTCAGAACAACGAAAAAACAGAGGAGATGAGAAGTTAAATCTAAAAACATTTAAGAGTCAACCTATGCTGGACACTAATTCTAAATAATAAAAGGTACAGAAAGAGAGAATCGAAGGGAGGAAACCATCACTATATGATTTAAGCAAAAAAGCCTATGACTGAAGTTACAAGATTCTAGATAAAATGAATCTGTCAAGTGTCCAGCATAATGAATAAACTAAACCCATATCATCATAAAATCTCAAAATAGTCAATACAATTATATGATACTACAAGGTCCTGGAGAAAGGAAAACTGTTGCATAAAAGGGCTAGGCTTCCTAGCAGCTCTAGACGTCTCAACAGCAACATCAAAATCTGGGAAAAAAGGAGAGTAATGCCTTCAAATTCTGAAGGAAAATAATATTGTAGTGTTTAATACTCAGCCAAACTACCAGGTGAATGTGAGTAGAATAAAAATCGTTTTCATAATATGTCAGAAGTTAATATCCTACGCAAACTAACTTTCTTACAAAACTGTTATAGAACATGCCTACTTACACAAGGTCATAAAACACAAAAAAGAGGGTGATATTGCATGCAATAGCCAGGAATCTGTTCTTAAAGAGAGAGAAGGATGTCCCCAGGGTGATGGTGGAAGTAGTCCCAGGAGGACTGCTGTGCAGCAGTAGAGATAAACAGTCCTGCCTGGAGTAGGTCAGAAAGCTCTGGGAGAGAGATTTTCAGGAAGATGACAATGTGACTGGGTCCCCTAAATGTGATGACTGGTATTAGAAAGCCAGGGAAGAGTTTGGGATTGAATTTGGTAAAAAGATATAGAAAAGTAAGCACACGTATAAACAAGACAATTATCAACCCCAGGGAAAATGTACATTGTGCAAGAAGGGAACATATCATAGCAAACTAATCATAGTTTTACTACATGACACAACTGAGCATAGCATTTATGTACTCAGCAGATTGGAAATATGGAATATGATCTAATTGAAACTAATATGACAAGTACAGCTGCTTTGGGAAAATGGGAGTATGCTGGCTTTAAAACCAAAAGAACAAGAAAGTAGGCTGTTTTTCATCTGCCATGTTGGAAATTCAATAACTAATGACTAAAACAGAAAAGTAATGATAATAAATTTATACTGTTTAACGACATGATGGAAGCTACCAAACACATTAGCTAAAAGAGGTATAAGTGGTTGCTTCTTGGCTGGGAGAGACTGTAAGAAGGACAAGTGAATCATAGGACTGCTATTCTATCCTAAAACTAATAAGCTTTTTAGAAATTTTTGAATCTTTACATATAAATATAGATAGCTATAGTTATACAACTTGGATAAAAATAAAAATATTTAAAAAACAAAAATAAATCAAAATATGAAGTTGTTTATTTTTAGGTGATTTTGCTTTTCTTTTTTCTACTTTTCTGTATTTTATACCAAAAACATATTCTTTTTTTATTAAAAATTATCTTCACTGTAAACAAGAAATAGGAAGCTGAGAAAGGCCAGATAAATGTCCTCATGTCACAGTTCTTGTATGTGGTGGTTCTGGGATTCCAGTGCAAACCTCACTGACTCAAATTACTTTTATCTTCATCAAATCATTCAGTCTTCATTAAAATCCAAGAAGCAAAAAGTTGTGTTGTCAGACATGGTGGTTCACTCCTGTAATCCCAGCTGTGAGGGAGGCATAGATAGACGGATCATGGTCCAAGGCTGACCTATTGGCAAAACAAGACCCTATATGAAAAATAAAACCCTATATGAAAAATAACTAAAGCAAAAAAAGGTGGAGATGTGACTCAAGTGGTAAAGTGCCTGTCTGGCAAAAGCAAGACCCTGAGTTCAAGCCCTATTATTGCCCCCCCCCAAAAAAAAGTTGTGTCTCATCATTCTCACACATCTCTAATGGTGCTTCTTTGTACAATGATCTATCTATTGATTTATATTCACCTGCTTCCAGAAAGGTGAGTCAGAATTCCAAAGACATGTGCGCTATTTAGCAAAATAAAATAAAATAAAAATGAGGAGAGTATTTGATTACTCTGGTTTCATGTTCTCAGACTGCTGAGTGAATCTGCTCACAGAGTGCTCTGTCTTCCTTTCCCTTGGAGAGTGGAAGTCTCCTGAGGACGTCACTGAGTCCTCTTGTTTCCCCCTGAGTGTCTGGTGCAGGGCTAGGCACCAAGATGCGCGGTGAGTGTTCGCTGACTGGACTTGCTGGGAAAGCTGTGGCTTCTAGGAGTGAGATTTCAGCTTCTTACCTCCCTCACTGTGACTGTCCTAAAATGGTATATGTGAGCTTTTCTTGGTAACTGACTCCATTTGGGAATGGAGCAGGATAGATTAAACATTTAGTTTATGCAAAATTGTAAAATTGATCTGAAGAATTGTCTTTTTAACCAGGGCCTACACTATGTCTGTCCCTTTTCTTGTTTCTTTGACCAGTCATGCAGATTTCATTCTTTAAAGTGGACAGGACTTAGAAAAGGGGAGGATTTCATCTTTGTTTGGAAGACTGTGGTTTGGTGTTAGTGCCTTTTTGTTGCCATAGTGAGATGCATTTATTCTGTTCAAAGATCAGGGAGCTCTGACAAAGTAAATACCCCCAACTCCCGCTGCTAATTATCCTTCAGTGCTGTGGGTCCATGTCCTCACTCAGGGGACTTGGTGGCTGTGCAGTAGATGGGATGGAAAATAGCAGTTATCAACACCTTTGAGCTCAAAGAGTGAGTAAGTCAGTCTTTGAGGTTTGAGATATAAATGCTTGCAGAAATCTGAAGTTATACTATTAGAACAACATTCAGATAGGGACTTTCTTTGCTGCCTACCTCATAAGAAGTCTTTTCATAGTATGTTGTTGGTAAGATGTTTTTTAGGAAGTACACATTGTAAGTGTGCTAGAAAATCAACATGAAGAAAAATATTTAAAAAACATTTCAAGGCCATCTGAATTCTGTGGGACCTTGCTGTTGGTACTTCATTTTCTCCTACCTTAAATAGCAAGTGTTTATTTTACTCTTGCTACGTGACCAAAATGGTTCTAGGTCATGTGCATTTAGCAGATGAGCAAAACAGATCCAGGGCTGTCTTCATGGACTCCATGGTCTCGGCACTGGTTTTCCCATGTAAAGTTTCAGCATTGTTTGCCTAATATTTTAACAAGAAAGGAGACATTCTTAGCTGCTGCTGAGGTAACTTATCTACTAACAGTAGAAATAACAAAAACATTTTAATTATAATACATTTATTGGGTTTGTACTTAATAAATACTTGATAAGCACCTTTGATATGGCTATTTCACCTAGTCCTTGGAACCTATAGTAAAATATGATCAAAATTTTAGAGTGGAGGAAACTGAAACTCAAAGACTTTAAATAATATTTAATGCTCATAGTGAGTAGCACAGCCAACTTGGAGCCACACAAGTAGGATTCAAGTCTAAGCCACAACCCTGAGTGATTTAACTTTTCTGGGTCTATACAACTCATCTACAAAATGTCAATAATAATATTACCACTTCATACTGTTTGAGCAAGGACTAAATAAGATAGTGCACATTAAGGTGCCTGGACTGTGCCTATAATGTATATACTTATCGGCATGAATGCGGTCATTAACTGTGACCCAGAGGTGGCAGAGTATACACACAGAGACACATAATTAAGCATTTATGGGCACCATTATTAATTTTCTTGAGACTCATAGGGATGGGGTGAGAGGGGAAGGGGAGACTTAGGATAATCAATTTAATCAACACATGCCTATGAAGACCTCGTCACCTTAGGTTTTGGGTCACTCAGTGAGCATAGCCTCTCTGCTCCCCTCTGCTTGGCCATCTGCTGAACTCCTACCCAAACTACAAGTCTCAGGTGAAATGCTGCCTCTCCTTGGAGCTTTTTGTGTTGAAATAGGAAGTGATTTCTTCCCCCTTAGAACTCTTGTGGCTTTTGCTGTATAGAATAGTGGTTCCTAAGTAAGCACCCACAGACTGGTTCCAGGCAAGTTCTATTGGGAACTCCCCAGGAGCTATTAAAATACAGAATACCAACTCAAGCCCCAGAGAGTCTGTTTATAGGAGGTCCACCACTCTGCATTTTAGAAAAGGTATTTGTGTGGCTGGGTATAGCAGTGGATGCTATACTAACAGCACTCAGCAGGAGGATTGAGAATTCAAAGCTATCTAGCAAGAACTTATCTCAAAACAACAGCAACATCAAAAAGTATTGGGGTGATTGTGATGGGTAGACGTATTTGGGAATCATTTTAGGACCAGTCCTGTGGCTCTCGGTACATATACATTACTTTATATTATATTCTCTTTTCCCAAGAAGTTATCTTTTTGATACTCCAACTGCTATGCTTTGAATATGTCCCCAAATTTCATGTGTTGGAAAACGAATTCTTAAATTTTTTTGCTGGTGGTGTTTGGAGGTGGCGTCTTTGGGAGATAATTAGGATTAGATAAGGTCCTCAGGATGGGCCCCTGTCATAGGACAAGAGGAAAAGAGTTGACACATGCTTGCTCTCTCTTGCCATGTGATGCCTTCCTCCATGTTGTGATGCAACAAGAAGCCTTCACCAGATTCCAGCTCCATGCTCTTGTGCTTCTCAGACTCTGACCTATGAGCTAAAAAACCTTATTCTTTATAAATTACCCAGTTTCAGGTATTTTGTTACAGCATCAGAAAACAAATTAAGACCCCAATGCAGGAATAAAATGAAGAAAAGCTATGGGAAAATACAGAAGGATGAAAACCCTTACGACATTTCTCCAAGGTTTTAATCCTCTCTAGAACACTTTGCTGAATTCCTGTGGACTAAGTTGGCTTTTCTTGATCTCCAAATGCAGTGGTGCTTGCATTACTTACTTGAATCTGTTTTTTTTTTAGTAAAAAATTGAATTATTGGAAAGATTTGGAGCTAACCAAAGAGTAATCAAAATAAGATGTCTATGGATATCGATCCAGAAACATCAGTGCCCTGAGTGCTTGTTCCTTATCTTATGATTCTACTGTATTCCATGTTCTAGCTTCATTCTCTTAGCATGCTGACTGGCTTTCTCTACATTCATCTAGTTGTCTTCATGTTCTGGAAGATTGTGACAGAGGGAGAAACATGCATGTCCAGACCAGAAAATCCAGCGTAAGGGTGTAGATTGGAATGGCCTCGGTCACAATCTCACATCCAGGCCAAGGATTCTAGCCAGGGGTTTGGAATATGGTGATTGACAGACACCAAGCAGTCTGTGGCCCATGGAAAATGGAAGTCCTGCATAAGAAAATGAGAAGCAGAGATAAGAGTGTTGTTGGGGGTCCAGCTTTACTCTGCTCTTGCAGCCTAGTGTACTCTTTTGTGAGAAAGACAGAAAGGTACAGCTGATAAACTGTGTTCAATGGAATGCAGTCAAAAGCAGGGTTTGAGGGTAGCTATGGAGTCCCCTTGATTAGGACTCTACTATTCTGCCACTCAAATACTCCAACCTTGGGAAAATTACTTAATTTCTCTGCACTCCAGTTTCTCCAATAGTAGTAGTAGTATTTCATAGAGTTGATGGGAAATTGGGATGATTATGTAACATGCTTAGAATCATGATAGGGATCCTTTACACAAATGTTGGATAATAGCCATGATTAATTATTCTGCTGTCTCTTTAGATGTAAGTCCCATGCAACAACCTTGGCTTTCTTTCTCCCAGGACTAGCACAGTGCATGGCTTTTGCTGAGTAAGTAGTCAGTAATGTTGGGTTGTCAGTGAAGGTAGACCATGCCCAATGAGCAATGCCTTTACTGCACTTAGTGTCCTCTGCTATCCCAGGAAAAAGAAATCAAAGACTCTGGGGACTGGAGAGCAAAAGTGGAACCTGCAGTCAGCTGAGCATGTTCATGTTGAACTGACTTTCCCTTTGGAGAAGCACAGCCCTATGCAGTGTCGTGTTTAAACAGAAAATCATATAACAAATGAGCAACAAGAAAGAGGCAGGCAAGACTTTGTTTCATTTTTTTTCCCTTCTGAGGAATTTATCTTATTTTGGTGTCTTGAACTTAAATCAGACTGCACCAGCTTAATCTTCTGGTAATTGGAACCATAAAGCATCAGCATCTAACACTGTGCTTTATAAGCAAAACATTTGCTAAAAACTTATCAGCATAAGCAGGATACACAAGACCTACTTAAAGAGGATATTCTTGCAAAGCACCTCAGAAGCATGCACTTCCTTGCGATTGCATTGGCAGGAGTGCATACAAGAAACTATCAATGTTTTAGCTTTTAGTTTAAGCAGTAGTAGAGGGACTTTTTGAAAATTTTGCAATTTAGAAAGTGTTTTGATCTATGTATCTTGAATGGATACAACAATTTATTCTAAGGTTATACGCTAGAAAAAGACTTAATGGACAAAAACATCCATAACAACAAAAATTCATGTCAAGAGCTCTTAATTTAAAATATAGTATGGCTTTTAACATTCTTGAAATAGGACATGAACCCAGAAGATCAAAAGGGAAAGAGCATACATTTGACTCTACAAATTAAAAACTTCATTATTAAAATGTTTTAAAGCCAAATGGACAGCCTTGAAAAAATATTCCTGAGATATGTTAAAGAGAGAACAATTTACTTAATACTTTTAAGTGCACCTGCAAATCAAAGACTAACAAGTACACAAAATAAGTGAATGGGCATTTTTCTGAAAAATACATATAGACACATATGCAGCTTTACTCATTGTTAAAGTCATGAGATAAATCAATAATTCCATATTTTTCATGTGCTAAATCAAGGCCAGTCGATGTAGGAGTGTTGGCAAGGTGGTGGGCAAAAAGTCATTCCTACATATTATTGATTTGAAGGAGATTGGGTGAGCTACTGGCAATAGCTGTTACATTGGAAAATTTGCATATATTTGCCAGTGGTGATACTTCTATAAATTTAACCTACAAACATATGCACAAAAGCCCACCAAGGATATTTGTGGTAGTATTGTTGGCAATAGCAGATCATTTACCCATCTTTCAAAGATCATCAGTAAGTTAAGTATTTCAACACAAGGAAAACCGTTTAAAATAATTAGATGGATATGTGATGGTAGAAATGGATAGAGACAAAGAATTAAATGGAAATGCTTAATCCATGCTCCTCTAGGAATGACAGCATGTTGTTTTTGCTGTTAAAAAGGAATGATGTATGCAGAGAAAATCTCTTACAGGATACACAACTTTGCTAATAGCAGTTGCATTGTGGGAACAGAATTGAAAATTTGGAATGGAAAGGAGGCCTAATTTTCATGGAATAATTGTACTTTTTAAAATCATTCGTAATTTTCAGCTTTATTAGGACCAGACATTACACTTAATGGTTTACAGTGTTTCATGTTCAAAGCCATGTGCAAGTTGGACTTAATTACCTCCATTTTCTAGATGGGCGTTGTGATGTGGAAAGACTGAGTCACTTGTCCAGGGTCACACAGCTGGTGTCCTTGTTCCATCATCAATAGCAAGATTCACATACACAATAAGATGTACTGTTCTCAATCCACTCACATATGTTCATGATTTACTACTTACTAAGGCTGAAATCATTTTTTTAGGAAAAAATAAACTATCCTTTTAAACAATTACTTTTACTCAAAAATAAAAAAAAGAAAGTGCATTTTCTGCTATACCTTCTAGAATGCTCTACCTGCAATCTAGGTATCAGGGTGTTATTACAAACTCTAAAAAGGGTTTCCTTTTTTTGTGTGTGTGTAAGCTAAAATTTTTTTTATTATTATTCATATGTACATACAATGTTTGGGTCATTTTTCCCCCCTTCCCCCTTCCCCTCCCTTAAACTCTCCACCCCTCCCTCTCCCCCCCCACCCCCTTACTTCCAGGCAGAAACTATTTTGCAATTATCTCTAGTTTTGTTGAAGAGAGAGCATAAGCAATAATAGGAAGGACCAAGGGTTTTTGCTAGTTGAGATAAGGATAGCTATACAGGGAGTTGACTTGCATTAATTTCCTGTACATGTGTGTTACCTTCTAAGTTAATTCTTCTTGAACTAACCTTTTCTCTAGTTCCTGGTTCCCTTCTCCTATTGGCCTCAGTTGCTTTAAAGTATCTGCTTTAGTTTCTCTCAGTTGAGGGCAACAAATGCCATCTAGTTTTTTAGGTGTCTTACCTATCCTCATACCTCCCTCGTGTGCACTCCCTTTTATCTTGTGAACAAAGTCCAATACCTTTGTTGTGTTTGCCTTTTACCTAAGTCTGCATATGAGAGAGAACATACAATTTTTGGTCTTTTAGGCCAGGCTAACCTCACTCAGAATGATGTTCTCCAATTCCATCCATTTACCAGCGAATGATAACATTTCGTTCTTCTTCATTGCTGCATAAAATTCCATTGTGTATAAATACTACATTTTCTTAACCCATTCATCAGTAGTGGGGCATCTTGACTTTTTCCATAACTTGGCTATTGTGAATAGTGCTGCAATAAACATGGGTGTGCAGGTGCCTCTGGAGTAACCTGTGTCACAGCCTTTGGGTATGTCCCCAAGAGTGGTATTGCTGGATCATATGGTAGATCTATGTTTAGATTTTTAAGAAGCCTCCAAATTTTTTTCCAGAGTGGTTGTACTAGTTTACATTCCCACCAGCAGTGTAAGAGAGTTCCTTTTTCCCCTCATCCTCGTCAACATCTGTTGTTAGTGGTGTTGCTGATGATGGCTATTCTAACAGGGGTGAGGTGGAATCTTAGTGTGGTTTTAATTTGCATTTCCTTTATTGCTAGAGATGGTGAGCATTTTTTCATGTGTTTTTTGGCCATTTGAATTTCTTCTTTTGAGAAAGTTCTGTTTAGTTCACTTGCCCATTTCTTTATTGGTTCATTAGTTTGGGGAAAATTTAGTTTTTTAAGTTCCCTATGTATTCTGGTTATCAGTCCTTTGTCTGATGTGTAGCTGGCAAATATTTTCTCCCACTCTGTGGGTGTTCTTTTCAGTTTAGAGACCATTTCTTTTGTTTTTAGTTTTATGAAGTCCCATTTATCTATGCTATCTCTTAGTTGCTGAGCTGCTGGGGTTCCATTGAGAAAGTCTTTGCCTATATCTATTAGTTCCAAAGTATTTCCTACTCTTTCCTGTACCAACTTTAGAGTTTGGGATCTCATATTAAGATCCTTGATCCATTTTGAGTTAATATTGGTATAGGGTGATAAACATGGATCTAGTTTCAGTTTTTTGCAGACTGCTAACCAGTTTTCCCAGCAGTTTTTGTTGAGGAGGCTTTCTTTTCTCCATCGTATATTTTTAGCTTCTTTGTCAAAGATAAGTTGGTTATAGTTGTGTGGCTTCATATCTGGGTCCTCTATTCTGTTCCACTTGTCTTCATGTCTGTTTTTGTGCCAGTACCATGCTGTTTTTATTGTTATTGCTTTGTAATATAGTTTGAAGTAGGGTATTGTGATACCTCCAGCGTTGTTCTTTTTACTGAGTATTGCCTTGGCTATTCGTGGCCTCTTGTGTTTCCATATAAATTTAATGTTAGATTTTTCAATCTCCTTGATGAATGTCATTGGGATTTTGATGGGAATTGCATTAAACATATAGATTACTTTTGGGAGTATAGACATTTTTACTATGTTGATTCTACCAATCCATGAGCATGGGAGATCTCTCCACTTTCTGTAGTCTTCCTCAATCTCTTTCTTCAGAAGTTTATAGTTTTCCTTATAGAGGTCTTTCACATCCTTTGTTAAGTTTACACCTAGGTATTTGATTTTTTTTGAGGCTATTGTAAATGGAATTGTTTTCATATATTCTTTCTCAGTTTGTTCATTATTAGTGTATACAAATGCTAATGATTTTTCTATGTTGATTTTATATCCTGATACCTTGCTATAGTTGTTGATGGTGTCTACACCATCTGCAAATAGGGGTATTTTGACCATTTCTTTACCTATTTGTATTCCTTTTATTTCTTCTTTTTGCCTAATTGCTATTGCTCTGGCTAGGAATTCCAGTACTATGTTGAATAGGAGTGGAGATAGTGAGCATCCTTGTCTGGTTCCTGATTTTAGAGGGAATGGTTTCAGTTTTTCACCATTAAATATAATGCTGGCTGTAGGTTTGTCATATATAGCTTTGATAATGTTGAGGTACTTTCCTTCTATTCCTAGTTTTCTTAGAGCTTTTATCATGAAATGGTGTTGGATCTTATCAAAGGCTTTTTCTGCATCTATTGAGATGATCAAGTGGTTTTTGTCTTTGCTTCTGTTAATGTGGTTTATTACGTTTATTGATTTTTGTATGTTGAACCACCCCTGCATTCCTGGGATGAAGCTTACTTGGTCGTGGTGAATGATCTTTTTGATGTGTTGTTGAATTTGGTTTCCCATTATTTTATTGAGGATTTTTGCTCAGTGTTCATGAAGGAGATTGGCCTATAGTTCTCCTTTTTGGAGGTATCTTTGCCTGGTTTTGGGATAAGTATAATACTGGCTTCATAAAATGTGTTAAGCAGTTTTCCTTCCCTTTCTATTTCGTGGAACAGTTTAGGGAGGGTTGGTATAAGTTTTTCTTTAAAGGTCTGATAGAATTCAGCAGAGAATCCATCATGTCCTGGACTTTCCTTTTTAGGGAGACTCTTGATTGCTTCTTCAGTTTCATTTTGTGTTATAATCCAGTTGGGTGATTAATGTCCTATTGTTCAGTTTTGGATGATCATAAGTATCTAGAAATCTGTCAGTTTCTTTAAGATTTTTGAATTTATTTGAATATATGTTCTCGAAGTAGTCTAGTCTGATAATTTCCTGGATTTGTTGGTGTTTGTTGTTATCTCTCCTATTGCATTCCTGATTCTACTAATTTGGGTTTTTCTCTCCTCATTTTGGTCAGGCTTGCCAGGGGTCTATTGATCTTGTTTATTTTTTCAAAGTACCAACCTTTTGTTTCATTAATTCTTTGTATGGGTTCTTTGGTTTCTATTTTGTTGATTTCAGCTCTTATTTTTAATAATTTTTTCCTTCTACTTGTTTTGGGATTTGCTTATTCTTGTTTTTCTAGGAGTTTGAGATGTATCATTAAGTCATTGATTTGAGATCTTTCAGTCTTTTAAACATATGCACTCATGGCTATAAACTTTCCTGTCAGTACTGCCTTTGCTGTGTCCCATAGGTTACGGTAGGTTGTGTTTTCATTTTCATTGATTTCCAGGGACTTTTTAATTTCCTTTTTTATTTCATCAATGAACCATTGTTCATTAAGCAATGAGTTATTCAGTTTCCAGCTGTTTGCATGTTTTTGTCTTTATTTTTGTTGTTGAGTTCAAGTTTTATTGCATTGTGATCAGATAGAATGTATGGTATAATTTCTATCCTAGGGCTTGTGCCCTAGAATATGATCTATTTTGGAGACAGTTCCATGGGTTGCTGAGAAGAATGTATATTGTGTAGAAGTTGGATGAAATGTTCTGTAGACATCAACGTGGTCCATTTGATCTATGGTACATTTTAGATCTAGGATTTCTTTATTGATTTTTTGTTTGGATGACCTATCTATTGATGATAGTGGGATGTTAAAGTCTCCCATGACCACTGTGTTGGAGTTAATATATGCTTTTAGGTCCTTCACTGTATGTTTGATGAAATTGGGTGCATTGACATTGGGTGCATATAGGTTGATAATTGTTATTTCCTTTTGGTCTATTTCCCCTTTTATTAGTATGGAATGTCCTTCTTTATCTTGTTTGATGAATGTAGGTTTGAAGTCTACTTTGTCAAAGTTAAGTGTTTCTAATCCTGCCTGTTTTCGGGGGCCATTGGCTTGGTAAATCTTCTTCCAGCCTTTCATCCTAAGCCTATGCTTATTTCTATCGGTGAGATGGGTCTCCTGTAAGCAACAAATTGTTGGATCTTCCTTTTTAATCCAGTTCATCAAACAGTGCCTTTTGATGGGGGAATTAAGTCCATTAACATTAAGTTTTAGTACTGATAGGTATGTGGTGATTCCTGTTATTTAGTTGTCTTAGTTGTTTGAAGGTTTATTGTGTGTACCTAAATCGATGTTACTCTCTACTGTCTTGCTTTTTCTTTTTCTGTGGTTTGGTGCTGGCTGTCTTTTCATGGTTAAGTTGGGTTTCACTTTCTGTGTGCAGACTCTCTTGAAGAATCTTTCATAGTGGTGGCTTTGTGGTCATATATTGTTTTAGTTTCTGCTTATCATGGAAGACTTTTATTGCTCCATTTATTTTGAATGATAGTTTTGTTGGGTAGAGTATCCTAGGGTTGAAGTTATTTTCATTCAGTGCCTAGAAGACCTCACCCCAAGCTCTTCTTGCTTTTAATGTTTCTGTTGAGAAATCTGCTGTGATTTTGATGGGTTTACTTTTGTATGTTATTTGTTTTTTCTCTCTTACAGCCTTCAATATTCTTTCTCGAGTCTCTGTACTTGTTGCTTTAATGATAATATGCCATGGGGTAGTTCTATTTTGATGTGGTCTGTTTGGTGTTCTGGAGGCCTCTTGCATCTGTATGGGCATAGATTTTTCTAGATTTGGGAAATTTTCTGTAATTATTTTGTTGAATATATTACACATTCCCTTTGCTTGCACCTCTTCTCCTTCTTCAATGCCCATGATTTTCAGGTTTGGTCTTTTGATGGAGTCAGTGAGTTCTTGCATTTTCTTTTCACAGGTTTTGAGTTGTTTAACTAATAGTTCTTGGGTTTTTCCTTTAATTACCATTTCATCTTCGAGTTCTGAGATTCTGTCTTCTGTTTGTTCTATTCTGCTGGATTGGCCTTCCATTTTGTTTTGCATTTCTGTTTCATTCTTTTTTCTGAGGTTTTCCATATCCTGAGTTTCTTCCTCTTTAATGTTCTCTGTTTTTGCCCTGAGTTCATTTATCTCTTTATTTATCTTGTTCTTTGTTTCACTTTGGTGTTTGTACAGTGTTTCTATAGTTTTTTTTATTTGTTCTTGTGCTTTCTCAAATTCTCTGTTTTTGTTGTCTTGGAATTTCTTGAGTGTCTCCTGTACATTTTGGTTGACCATATCCAGTATCATCTCTATAAAATTCTCATTTATTACTTGCAGGATTTCTTCTTTCAGAGTGTTCTTGTGGGCTTCATTGGGTTCTTTGGCATCGTTTATCTTCATTTTGTTGGAGTCTGTTTGGATCTGAGTATCTGTTTTCTTCATTTCCCTCTGGTTCCTGTACTAATTTATTACTGGGGGAAAACTGGTTTCCCTCTTTTTTCCATCTTCCTGTCATTACCCTTGCCATTGTTACTGTCCCTGTACTGTGTGTAATTCAGTATTGTCTAGCTTGTAATAATAACAATGGTGATATTTGGTGGTATGCTTCTCTCGAGCTGGTAGGAGCTGGCGTCTGGAGCCCTCCTGGTTTCTCTGTTTACCGTGGAGTGGGGATGCTATTGTGGGTTGGGGGTGTGGTGGTGTCAGAGTTTTACCTCTTCTTGGTGGTTTTTCCTGCAAGGTGTGTCTCCAGTGTCTCTACAAGATTTTACTTTAGGAAGCATGCTTTTTGCTTCCTCCCTCTAGTCACCATCTTGGAATCTCTCTTCCTTTTTTTTTTCAGCACTGTTTATCACATGGAATGTTGAGACTGGGAGATGGTAAGAGAAGTAAAAGAAAAGTAACAACAATAGGCAGCATGCTTCTCAGAACCAGCATGCTCGTGTGCAGCGAAAGACTTGGAAAAACTGATTTGGCTCTCATAATTCTAGAAGGAAGGGAACAAATCACATGTCACTTCATCTCATTCTGCTACTAGGATGGGTAGACACACAATAAGAATAACATGAAGACAATTAAACAAAAGTGGGTGAGAGTCCAGGTCCACAGGGAGAAAGGCAAATCCTATATGTTTATAATACTCTTGGATTTTTGCTGACAAAATAATCCACAACTCTGAATTCATCTCTATCTCTTGATAGTGACTGAATTTATGAGGTTTGGCTGTATTGTCAAATTAGTTTTTCTGCTAAATAGTGATTCTGTTGTTGGACATTTTAGAGGGACTGTTGAGATTGAATAAGAGCTTCTTTTCCTGTCACTTTCAATCTCTCTCTGATTTTCTTCCCAGGTTGTGTTACAGGTGGAAGTGATTTTAAGTTGCATAGTATTGAACTGGACTGTTCTTTCTTCAACTGACTAGATATAAGGACATAAATGAGATATGCTATCTCCAAAACTTTAGACCTGTCACTTTTCTGAAGGGCTTAATTTAGGCAGCTTTATTCATGTAAATTTACTAGGAACATGACATGTACTCTTTTATCATTTTAGTTGTTTAAGAATGCTTTATAAAAACAAAACACTGTTCCTGAAATGGATCACAACGAAAATTCACGCTTTCTAGGTACTTGTGTGCTTGAAGATTCAAAATCTCATTACAGTATTCTAGGCTAGACTTCTAGTGGAAAAAAATCACTGTGGATTATTGGATTTGCTCAAGGTAAAATATTGTACTTGCAAATAAATCCTAGTAAACAATATGAAACTCAAACTCATATAATGAGTTTAAAGGGTTCATTACTTTGGCTATTATAATGTGTACATCTAGAGAAAATGTACAGAAGTATTTTGTAAATTATTTTGATCACAACCCAAGGTAAAAAAAATACATAAAAAATTGCATATCCACTCATGTACATGAAACTGAACTGAAATTTTCAGAGGCAATGTATTATGTTATCTCATTTAAAGCATTTCTGTCCTACCCTATCTTAAATTTTAGTCTTCTTATGACAGTTAAACTTCCTTCCTAACTGACTCACAGTTTGAAAAATGCTTCCTTACAGGACCCAAGTGCTCACATTACTCATATTTGCAAAAGCAATTTTTTTGTGTGTTCTCGTATGTCCTTATAGCTTAGTTGGATTAATTTATTGTGAACCAAGATTGTGGAAATCACTATGCCTTATACTTTCACCAGTCTGAGAACATCAGGAATGTTCTGAGGTTGTGGGGAAACCTGTGTGAGTAAAATGATGAACAATATCAGCCCTCATGGAGAACCTGTGCTGGAAAGGGTGAAATAAATTCAGAATTCAAGAATAACTGTTAGTAAAGAAACTCCTTTACTAGCACTTTCTGGGTAAAGGTGTTCTTGTCTAATCTAAGAGGGTCCACTGAGAAAATAGAGGCAGGGAGATTCTTTCATCTCAAGTCACATTGTTATTTTGAGTGAAAATCCAGGGTTATTTGTAAACTGCATACCACTTCACATGATTGAGTGGAATTTGTGCTAAAAATAAAGTGGTTTGTAAGTTCAGAAGAGGAAGTGGTGATGAAATTGTATTATAAAAATATTTGAGCTTCAGAAAACTCAGAAAGACCTCCAGTGGTCCCTTTACCATTTCTTTTTTTCCTTCAGAAGGAGCTAAGCTAATTATTGTTTTTTTTTTTTTTTAAAGACAAAATAGGTCTTTTAGAGAAATGGGAGGTCCTGTCTAGTCTTTCACAATGTTTTCTAAATAAACTCTTAAAATCCCTCATTTGGCATTTACTCATCTAAATCCTTTTGAAAAAATAGGAATAAAATTAAGCATTTCTCTAGTCATCAGGGCATGAAACCAAAGATTGTCACTTGCTGGGTGACAAGAGTCTATATTTTGTTCTTCTCATCCCCAAGTATTTTGTGAACGTTTACCCAAGAGAACATGCAAGCTACACATGTACTAGATGTCCATCCACTGCGTCTTACTTCTAAGAGTTACAGATGTAAAATGGTCCATGTGGAAGGTCATCTCAGCTTCAAAGCAGTCAGTCTTCAGTAGACTTCTGTACACATCCTCACTTGTTAGCTGTGTGGGTCTTAGAAATAAGCTCATTCTGCAAATATGGGTGTAACAGTTCCTTGGGAAAATGGAAATCATGTAGATACAAAAGAGCAGTGTAGGGACAAAATAAGCAAGGAGAATGCTCTTAAAGTACTGATTCTAAGTAAAGACATAGCCCCACTACCTCTATCCTTGGCATTCAGCGGGAGTTTTAATTTTCCATTTATTTTTGTGACTAATCTGTAAGAGTCTCTTTCTTTATAGTGCCCTCACAAGACCATAGACTCCATAAAGATAGAGATTTAATTTTTATTCTATTATTACCATCTACCCAGCACCAAGCACTATGGTTAATATATAATAAGTGTGCAATGAATCTTTATCAGATGAATAATGTACTATAAGGTAATGTGGCATGTTGTCTTAAATGTACTTCAGTTTAGCCCAATCTTTGTTTATGATTGATTCACTACTGAAGAGCAAATGATAATAATTCACAATGTTCTTTTTTTATTATTTTACAGTCAACTTTGACCACTTTGAAATTTTGCGAGCTATTGGAAAAGGCAGTTTTGGGAAGGTGAGAACTGAATTGATTAACCTCCAGTAGAGTTGTGTAGCTTGGAACAGAGTCTAAGAATGTTCAGATTATTGAGATATAGGTACCATAAAGAAAACAAATTAGAAATATTTTTATAATGACTTTGTATAAGATTGTCACCACAATTTGAGGAAAGTATGTGAAAAGGCAGCTTCATAATTAACATATACTGTTCTCAGAATTATCTTATTCAAGTCAAATCTGATTATTCTCACTAGAGTCTGAGAGTTTTCCTTCTACCCTAAAGGAAATTAAGATTTCAGAATCATTTTCAAATTGTACAGCTGTTACTCTAATAATAGTTATTTTGTCATTGAAAGAGCTACTTTCTTTTCACATGGGAAAGAAGCTGTCTGGTTTCTACTTCTTTTTCCCCATTGAACTATGTTTGTTTGTTTTTTTTAAATCTACTATGAAAAATATGCATAGTCTGAATTTTTGTAAGAATCTTCTAGTTTCAAACCTTAACTTTTTAGTCTGTAATGTATGCCATAGACTAAAGAGAATTAAAGAGTGAATAATATTTCACATAAACTTGCATTTACTTTACCAGGTATTATATGGGCTTTAAAGGAATTTAAAAATATGGACATTATACTTTGTGATTCCTTATGTGTAGAATCCTTTTCATGATATCATCTAGGCTGTAAACAGAAACTCTTTGCACAGTGTTGTTCATCTTTACAGTTTAGTTGTGTCAATTTCAGCCCCTGCAAGCAGTAGTAAAGATTTTATTTGTTGTTGTTATCGGAGGATTCTTGACATGGAGGCAGATTTTCAATCTCTGAAAAATCTTAGAAACAAAAACGGACAAACTTTTTTGAGAAAGCAGAGGTTCAATAATTGACCTGGTGCCTAAAGGAAAGAAAATGAAAATTTCATTCTGAAATCAGAGCTAAATAGGAACTTTCACAGCAGAGACTTTGCAAATGATGAAGCATCATGCCAGCTAAAGATCAAGCCCTGTTCTGTCTCTCAGAGCCATGATCTGTCATTTCCCTAACTGCTTGCTTGGGTTTGCATCATTAGGTCTGCATTGTGCAGAAGAATGACACCAAGAAGATGTATGCCATGAAGTATATGAACAAGCAGAAGTGTGTGGAGCGCAATGAAGTGAGGAATGTCTTCAAGGAGCTCCAGATCATGCAGGGGCTGGAGCACCCTTTCCTGGTGAATTTATGGTAAGTGGTGTGACGACAGACCCTTTGAATGGAGCTGCTCCTGTCTCCATCCCCAAACACCATTACACAAACCCATCATGATTCCTGAGTGTGCATTTGCAAAGGTCTCATTGGGATCTTTCTCAAGCATTTTTGGTCTCCTAGATTTTTTTGGAAGGTGTTTCCTTTTTCTTTTTCCTTGTGCTGTGTATTGAACCTAGGGTTTCGTGCATGCTAAGCAAATGCTCTGCAAAAAAATTTTATTGTTCCAATAAATATGTCTTAGTTCAGTTGTCAGAAGTCCCCTGTCCTGGGTTTTGAACTCAGGGCCTCACTCTTGCTAGGCAGGAGTGATTTGAACCACATCCTCAGCCATTTTTGCTTTAGTCATTTTTCTTGTGTTTCTACCTGGGCTGTCCTGGACTGTGATCTTCCTATCTGTGCCTCCTACATGGGAGGGATGACTGTAATGTATCAATGTATCCATCTTACTGGTTGAGATGAGATCTCACTAAATTTTTGCCTTGACTAGCCTCAATCCTCCTAATCTCTGTCTCTCAAGTAGCTGGGATTACATATATGACCCACTGCACCAGGTTCGAGGGCAATATTTTTTAAAGCATTGTGATTAAGTGAGCTGACAAGGAATGAACTCAGGTGTCTTTCACTCACTAGCTAGTTTTTCCCATAAACTGTGGGGAAGAGACTTTGGGTACAAAGTATGTCCTCCCTGGTTAGCATTGCTCTTTGGAACTTGTACAAATCACTTTCTTCTTAAAATAATTGGTAACAGAACTAATTTCTTTTTAGTACACCTTGTAAATAGCTACAGATATACCTGTCACTTGGAAAAGGATAGGCACTGCCTTTCTCATCCAATAGGTTTGAAAAGAGTGGGAGTTAACTTATGTCAGTGGCTACACATTAACTCTCTGCGATCAGTTCTCAAAACCATTACCACAATCCAAGGTTTAGAAAATGCTGAAGAACTGGCGGTGTCTATTACCCCTGCTCTTCTTGAGGTCTTTATGCTCCTCTCTCATCTTGCTTTACATTTTAATGCAGCCATTATGTTAAGAGCCAGTTCTTAAAGCTAATTCAGCATGACTGTTACTTAAATATGCATGCCAAGCAGTTCTTACTCACCAGCAAAGCAAAGGATATGAAAGGTCTTTATCCAGAGAATGTTAAAATGCTAATGGAAAAATAATTGAGATTTTACTATGTGTTTAGGGATCTTTTTGGAGGAATCAGTGCATAAAACCTGCCTCCATCTGTCTTTAACTAGTACAGTTCACTTAATATACAATTTGCTCAAAGCCTTTATGCCACAGTTGAAAAGAAGATGGCTCTGTGTGACTTTGAAATAGATCTCTTTATAGTTTGTGCACTACTCAGACATGGTAAGAGTCTCATTTCGGCTCAGCCTCAGTGTATTTAATCAGTGTTTTTAAAGTGGCCTATTCAAAATGCTGCCCTGTAAAACATTAAAATGGATGATGCTCTCTCTTCCTTAGTAATCATCAAAGTGACTTTTTCCCTCTCTTTCTCTACCTTAAGAATGAAAAGGTGCTGTCATTTCACTGCCTCCCTTTGTTCAAAGGCATATTTTCCTTCTTTAAAAGTTCAGCCAAGTAATTTTATTTTGTAAAGGCCAAGAGCTCTCCACAAGGATAGATGTAACATTTGGCCCTTTTGTGTTTGTCTCTCATTGCTGTGTGGTCAGAGTTGATTTCGTTATAATCCTGTGTTTTCAAAATATATGAATGTATGAGACTTCAGGCTGCACAAAGTTTAAAATTTTTGTTATTTGGATGTACTATAGTTTACTCTGGCAATCTTTCATGTAAGGACAGAATTATTTATCTAAACATTAGGCTATCAAAACCTAAACCTCTTTGTATTTAATAGAGAAAAGATTCACATTCTATTCCAGAAAGAAAAAAAATTAATTCTTCCAATGCTTATTTTATAGTATGCTTAATAATATATTAAAATAAAAATAGTTATTTGAAAATTTGGTATTGTAAGAAAATATAGGCCCCAAAATGTGACCACGTGGAGAGGAGTGATCTGGCCAAGAGATTCTTTATTGCCAGGTGGGAGAGGGAGAGAGCAGAGAGCCAAGAGAGAGAGGGAGAGAGGGGCAGGGGCTTAAATACCCCTCAGTGGGACTCAGCATGATCTGATTGGTTAAGATCTTATGGTTCATGCTGATTGGAGGTTGGGGCAGAAGGAGGGTTCAAGCTAGACTTGAGGCAGGACCTTGACCCAGGAAAACAGAAGCTTAAGGGTACAGTAAGAACTGAAACCCATCGGTGCCATTATTGCCAACATTCCTCCCTTTTTTGTTTGTTAAGGAAGGGGGACGTTGTGTTCACTCTGGCTTCTTCGAGCTGGCAAGGGGCGGCGTAGGGGAAGGGAGGGTCAGTTGGCAAACAGTGTTGGGGTGCTGAGCCTCATGATGGCGTACACCCAGGCTCCAAAAATGAAGATTTCCTCTTCCCTGAAGTTGATGAAGGTCCCTTGCAGCCACAGGTCATAAAAAGTCTAGAGCCAATCCTCCGACCTCTGCGTGGTGGGTATCAGCCAACTATCCTCGCATTTTGGAGAAGTTGGTATCCCTGGAGGTACAACTGGTTAAATTTTTGATTAGCAATAGCAGACATGTAGTATGATACAAGGGAGGAAGCTTAAGAATAAGAGAGCAAGAACACAGGCATTAGGATGGGCATTGGCCAGGAGAACCACTGTGAAATGTTCTTCCCTAGATGATTTCAAGAGTCCTCCAAGGTTAGCCTGGCCCAACAGACCAAAAATCATATGTTCTCCCTCATATGTGGACATTAGATCAAGGGCAAACACAACAAGGGGATTGGACTATAAGCACATGATAAAAGCGAGAGCACACAAGGGAGGGGTGAGGATAGGTAAGACACCTAAAAAACTAGCTAGCATTTGTTGCCCTTAACACAGAGAAACTAAAGCAGATACCTTAAAGCAACTGAGGCCAATAGGAAAAGGGGAACAGGTACTAGAGAAAAGGTTAGATCAAAAAGAATTAACCTAGAAGGTAACACACATGCACAGGAAATCAATGTGAGTCAATGCCCTGTATAGCTATCCTTATCTCAACCAGCAAAAACCCTTGTTCCTTCCTATTATGGCTTATACTCTCTCTACAACAAAATTAGAAATAAGGGCAAAATAGTTTCTGCTGGGTATTGAGGGGGATGGAGAGGGAGGTGGCGGAGTGGGTGGTAAGGGAGGGGGTGGGGGCAGGGGGGAGAAATGAACCAAGCCTTGTATGCACATATGAATAATAAAAGAAAAAAGAAAAAAAAAAAGAGTCCTCCAATTCCCTTCTCCATTTTCTAATTGTTTCTTGAGAGGTGCCACCATTGGGGGACCCATTGAGCTTGACAGCAGTGGGTGTTATGAGAATGACCAGATGAGGGCTGGTCCATCAAAGTCCCAATGGAGAGGGTAGAATATCCTTTTTGGAGAACAAGATGCCCTGGTTTAACAGAAATTGTTATAGGGTGGGGCAGGATCTGGTCTGCATGCTCTCTGAGAAGTTCCCTGAGAAGGCAGAGGAGCAGAGTCTGTTGGAGGCAAGTTTTTCTAAGAGAAATGGGTGGCCATACATTATATAAGACCCAAATAGGAATATTACGAGGAGCATAAAAAGGTGTCTGCTCAGGGACTACATACCTAGGAATCTAAATTCTGCAAAATCCTATAACTGCCAGGAAAACTGTAAGCTGTCTTATGGTATGGGGGTTGGGAAATGGAAGATTGGGTTGATGCATTTAAGACTCAGGGAGTGAGTCTGTCCCTTTAAGGCCACACCTAGGTAGGTGACCTGTGGGAGGCAGGGGCTGTCAGGATTTAAATGTAACACTCTTGGATAAAAGAAAGCTTTAGCTCCTTATTTTATATAAATTGACACTTTTAACCTTTTGAATATTTGTACCATATTTAGATAAAGTATAACAAAACACTGTTACAAGGTGGTCATTTAAGACACATAGGCAAATATATAAATGAACTCTGATTTAGTAGTACTTAAAAGCTTGACAAGATCAGCAGAAAACACAAATAATTTCTTTGATAAAATCTTTTTCTGTAATGTTTTTTTGTAGCTGTTACTCAGAGCAGAACAATATTAAGATAACCTTGTTATTTTATAGACATAGAGGATTTGATTTTAGTTTGACATGACCCTAAAAATCTTTTAGGCAACTCTTAGATTATATTTAACTTTAACTTTATCACACACTGAAGTTTCCTATTATGCACTTTTAAAACTTACTTAGATATTTATATAACATATTAAACCCTTTGATGGATTGTTTTTATCCCTCCTATTTGAAACAATCTTTAGGATAAACCCTTTTTTACAAAATCCTTTCTCATCCAAAAAACCATTCCTTTTCTCTTTAACTTCCCCAAAAATACATTTATTACCTATCTATATCCTTTCCAGTTGTTTACTTTGTAACTTGTATTTTAAAATTAACTTTCATAAGAATTTTAAATTTATTATAGGGGCTGGAGCAACTAATTAGTAGCCCTTGTTGTTTTAAGGAATTTATGATAGGCTTAAGGCCTCATCATCCCTCAGGCTTGAGGGGATGTTGTTTTAGGTGTGGAAACTGTGAGGGATTTTTGAGTTTTATTTGAATAGGGAGGGCCATCCTGTCTCACCCTACACTCACCTCATCAGTCCACATTGTGGAATCTCTTTGTTCCTGAAGGATGGGGCAGCAGAGATAGCTGCCTGGGGGGAGGAGAATTTGAGCTTTTAATTGTAAATCCTGTCCCAGCAGGGACACTGGAGTTTCAGGAAAGGGTGACAAAAGAGGAGGTCTCCCCAAAAGCAGGCCAGAGGCCAGGTAAACTAATGCTCTAGGGGCTAGCCAGATTTGCCCCGAAGGATAACTTTTGTCATTGGACCGGGGACCAGGAGAAAAAGGTAAAACAGAGAAACGGGCTCCACTGTCTAGGAGGAAAATGACCTTTTATTTTTCTGCCATATGGCTCCTCAACATTGATGCCAAGAAGTGGAGTGTGGACAGGGGGCCGGGACCCATCAATCCATAGAAGGTGGCACCTCGCCTTCCATCTGGTGAAGGGGGCACTTAGACCTCCAGTGGTTACCCTTGCAGAGGGCAGGGTCCCGGTTGGGGTGGGGCTGTCTCCCAGGCTGTCCCCCTTAAGCATTCTCTGCAGAAGTGCCCCTCCTGTCCACCACGGTAGCAAGTTCAGGATACAGGTCCCAGTCAGGTGCCCTCTCTGAGAGCAGCAATGAGTCCATGGTGTCTCTTATCTTTTTCTCTCCTGTTAGTAAGGTCCTGGGCATACAGACGTAGCCGTAAATACAGACATGGCTAGCTGTGTTACTTGGTTCAGTGACTTTTCCCTTCAGCCACAGTCTGAGTTTTTACGAATATCTGGGGCTGACTGTTAGAAATTTATCTTTGAGGAGAACCTCTCTCACCTGTGACTCTGAGTCCACCGTGGTATAGTCAGATAAGTTGTTGCTGTAAAGCAAAGTTGTTATTTTACATTGACACCTGACACGCTGGAGAGCAAGTCTTTGAACTGTTCTGGGGCTCAGTTTCCTCGTTTGAAGAATGAGGGATCTGGTCTAGGTTAAACTACATTTTTCCACTATGAGATGGCTGAAGTGACACTAATGCCACTTATCTTCTTTACCATTTTTTATTTATTTTTTTTTAGTAATGCTGGGGAATTGAACCCAGGGCTTTGCACATGCTGGGCAGACATTCTCCCATTGAGCTACTTCCACAGCCCCAAATATTATTATTATTATTTCTTACTTTGGCTGTACTGGGCTTGAACTCAGGAGTTTCTGCTTGTAAAGCAGCACTCTACTGCTTGAACCTTATAATCATTTCCAACCTGAGTGGCCTGGGCCAGAACCCACTGCTTTTCTAATGAGATAAGAGTCTGATCTAGAAGCATAATATCCTTTCATGTCAGTTGAAAGGTTTGGATCACAGAGTTAAAGGCTTGAATGTATTTGTCTGGGCATCAGTACAGCTGTTTAGATGTTTTTAAATTTCCCTTAGATCTAATAACTGGAAGGGGACATACGATTTGCCCTCTTCCTACCATTGCCTGTTGGAGAGGGAAGCACTCATTAAGAGGTTCTGAGTACTGGGGTGGCTTAGAAGGTAGAAATTTGTATAGGGGACCTCAGTTTACTTTTTTTTACTTTTATAGAAAAGGTCTAATTGGAGTATGGTATTGTAATTTAAGGAACCCTGTGAAGGCCACTTCTCTTGGTCACCCAAGGCATACTGAGGCCAACCTCAGTACAAAGCTTCCAACATCTACCAGCCAGAAGACTGGAAGATGCAGGTCCCATCTAGAAAGAACAAAATGTTAAGATCCTGTCTTTTAGCTAACAGCAGGCAGCCTCTTTAATAAAGGCTACCTTTTTAACAAAGAAATCGTTTGTAAAGTTAGAGAAGGGCATTCAGAGGGCATTTCAGGCCAATAACAGTGTCATATGGGACAACTAGTATTAATATTTGGAGGGAAAAATTTATGCTGCGGCCAAAGGTATAGAAAATTCTAAATGAGAAGTTTAGAGACCACAGTAATGTCTATTTTGTTATTTCTGGAGCTATAACCTTGAGCTAACAATTGACTTACAAGGGTCTGATGCCCTGAGGTGTGAGGTGGGGCTAGGAGCAGAACTTGTGCCAGGTGCCACTCCCTCCACACACACCTGGGACAAATGACCCTGACTGCCTAGGCCTGATCCTGTGGCCCATCGCCCCTCCCCCCTTCCTGTGTACTCTGCGCATTTATTCTAGGGGAAGTAGTGGCAGGCCACAGCCATCGCCACGTGTGGCTGGCGGCCCAGGATTTGCTGGATCCTCTCTATGGATTTTCTTAGCTATGGCAGGCATTTTTGCTCTGTCCAGGAGCTGGCATCCTGTGCACAGGTGCGCCTGCTTGCTTTCCCTCCTCCCCTTGTGGGGGTGGAGTTAGAGTGTAAGTGTGGCAGCTGCAGGCTTTTGTAAAGCGGCTGATTTAAAGTTACTTTAGACTGAGAGGCCTGGCAAACTAGTTGGAATAACTTAAGTCATAAGGTACCATGCTACAGGTTTTTCATGGGAGGCAGGGTCCCAGTAAGCCCAGGGAGGGGAAGGCAGACAGAAACAAAGGACACATGGTGAGACCATGGAGGAGGCAGAAAAGGTGAGCTGACATCTTAGGTAAGGGAGGGGAAGGCAGAGCCTGGAACATGACACACGCTTAAGGGATTAGCCATCACTTGTATCTCCAGGTTGCTCCCATTCATTGGTACTGGCAGGCTTTCAGGAAACGAAAGAAACCTCCATTCTCCAGTCACTGAATAAAGCATGAGCTCTCTCAGAGCTGGAATCGCTTCGAGGTCAGAATTGGCAAAGAGTGGCTTGCTTAACTCCATGACAGGGAAAGTTTTTCAGGAAGATAGGAGATAGGTATGGTCTGTTTACGTGGGGAAGGAGGAGGTTTGGAGAGGAATTGGCTGATTTAGAAACTGGTTTACAGGCTGATAGAATCTGCATAGGGGAACAGAACGTACGGAGGGAGGATTTGAAGTCAGAGAGCTGGATTTAGGTGGAGGTATGAAAAGGCTTGGACATAATGGAATCTCTCCCCATTGTCCCGATCACTCACAGTAGTTATATGTCCCATAAAAGGTTGGGATTTAAAGACCCGAAAAGGGGCCAGTGACTTTGGTTGTCTAAAGGATAAGTGGGCCAGATTTGAGTGCAAAAGCAGATTAAATTTTTGGTTTTATATCTGGGGGCAAACCCAAGGTGTCTAAATTATTGAGGAGGTATCTCAATGGGGAGTCAGACAGCAGAGAAGATGTAAAGGCACCCATTATGAGGGACCCGGTCCCAGAATGGGAGAGGAGGATATTATGTACTGTGAAGTGTCCTTGCACAGCACAAATATCCGAAAAAAAAAAACGCAAAGCGCATGTGACTTGGCTGTCACTGAGTTCAGGTGGTTTGCAGGCCAGAAGCCGGCGGCTTGGATTACCTAGGCCTAGGTTTTGTAGGGTCCCGGACCCTGTAAAATCCAAACCCTGCAGAGAAGGGGATCCCTCTACCATCTGAGCTGCCCAGAGATAGCCCAAAGCATGGGAAGTGTTCTAAAACCCAGAGACACCAAAGGGAGAGACCGTAAAGGGAGCCCAAGAAGGGTAGGTGGACTCACCAAAGAATGTCCGCTGTTGGATGCAAGCGAGGGCGATCGGGAGTATGAGTCCTGGCCAGTCACGTCCTCAGGGTGGTCGTGGGGTGAGTCGGAATCAGGGTCCCACCAGGATTAGTGGGGAAACCCGTCCGAGTCATGGCACCAAATGTAAGGAAATATGGGCCCAAAATGTGACCACGTGGAGAGGAGTGAGCTGGCCAAGAGATTCTTTATTGCCGGGTGGGAGAGGGAGAGAGCAGAGAGCCAAGAGAGTGAGGGAGAGAGGGGCAGGGGCTTAAATACCCCTCAGTGGGACTCAGCATGATCTGATTGGTTAGGATCTTATGGTTCATGCTGATTGGAGGTTGGGGCAGAAGGAGGGTTCAAGCTAGACTTGAGGCAGGACCGTGACCCAGGAAAACAGAAGCTTAAGGGTGCAGTAAGAACTGAAACCCATCGCGCCATTATTGCCGACAGGTATAATTTCAGACAACATTCTGTTCTCCATGCTTGTTGACCTGGTGATACCATGATGTCTATGTCACACACACACACAAACACACACACACACACATACACACACGTTTCCTTGTTCTTGCTTCTCAGACCGAATCTCATAGTGGAACATGGAGCACCCTAAGATTGATAAAGGAGAGGGAAGAACTCCCCGCCACACACATACACCCAATGATTCTAACACCACATTCAGAACTGGAAACCAAGAGTACAGCATTTCTAGTGGTATAGCAGACACCATTTTGTGTTTTAAACCTTGAGAAGAAAATACCACAGAACACATTTATTCTTTCTAATGAATACTCTCTCCCCTAATAAGTATGGTAGAGTGGTTGGAACTCTTTTCTCAACTACTAAGCACCTTGCAATGCTTCTGAATATGTAATTATGAGTGATTTATCATTTTTAAGTCACATTGTTCGAGGATAGGTGAATGAATGTGCTTTTTTTTTTTGGATGAAATGAGAGAAGATGCTATGCCCAATACCTAGCATGTAGTAAGTGCTTTAAAATGTTAGTTTTTTTTTTTTTCCTTCCTTATTTGATAAAGTTGTAGCATTCTGAATGTGCCCATCATGAATGGGCCAATGTGATGTCCAAAAGACAAATTAGAATAATACTTGGTCCCAAAGCATCATGGGAATTTGTATGCTGGTGTCTTCAGTTCATTCTTCACTAGAGCCTATGTTGATTTTTTGTTTTGTTTTGTTTTTCACCCTCATTCCTCAAATCACTTCCCAACTCCCCCAACCCCCAGTTGAAACAATCACTTTTAACGTGGTGGTGTGTGCTTTCCAACAAAAGGTCTGCATTTGATTTTCTGGTTTTGATTATTCATTAGCCCCATTCTTTCCTTCATTCATGTGTATGCCAACTGAGCATAGGAAACAAGTTATAAGTAGGGGTGCCCTAAAATACAGCATGCAGAGTTATATTCGAATTTCAGAGAAATAAGTTTTAGCCTCAGTCCCAAGTGTCACAGAATAAATACATTTCTACAGAAAATTATTCCATAACTGAATTTTGAATGTAACTGGTGTCTTGTACTTTTATCTGTTAAATCTAGCAATGCTAACTATAATAGAGACCCATACTGCAGGGATTCATGGGAAGAAGTTCACTAGTGTAGGCCCAAGGATGTTAAGGGAGGAAGAAAATTCAGAAATAAAATTCAGCCTATCAACCTCCACAGACCAGGTGCCAGTCAGGATCAGTCTTCAGATATAGGCCATATTATCAAATGAAGGCTGCCAGACGGCTGGTATCCAGTAAAAGTAAACAGAATCTTCCTGCAGTCCCTTCCCAAAGGCTGTTAACAAAGCCCTGGCAACTCACAACCTAGAAACAAATAGGCACCTCATTCTCAGCACAGCTGCTTCCCCAGGTGGCTTTTGTTAATTGAGATTAAGCCTGCAACTGCACACAACTAAATCCTGGGGCCTTTCTCTGCTTATCCTGTCCCTTGGCCCTGTGAACAGAAAGAGTCCACCTGGGGTTTCAGTAAATTGGAAGACAAGATCATCTGATTTAAGTGGAGAAGACCACCTGTACCAGGTGTGTGACAAGGGGGTCCTTTTAGGTAGCTGTATAAAGCCCCATAAATGGTTCCCTGGAAGGAGCCTCCATCATCCCTACTCTGTGCTCACATTTCTCCATGGAATTCTAGACTGTGAGATCTCAGGTACTCAGAGCCACAGGTTGATAATGATAATGTCCCTGTTACTTTGGGTTTTATACATATTGTATCTTTTATGCATCCTAACAAATGTGCTGGATAAGGATTATTGGTCCCATTGTACTCCTGAAGAAACTGAGGCTCCAACAGGCTAAAGGCTTTCCCCAGAGTTATACAGAAAGACACTGGTTGAGCCAGAACTCAAACCCGAGATTTCTGACTTCAAAACTTCAGCCTTTCTTTCCTCACTGTATCACCCCCCGTAGAGGCCTTGTGAGACTCCCTTACAAAATATAGAAAGGAGCAGAATTTATTTTATTGTTCTTCACACTCCAAATGAATAAAAGCTCCATGAGGCAGGCACATTTGTATTTGTTCCTCTGTGTCATTCCCTGCCTTTTTCAACAGTGCTTAGAATACATCAAATGCTCAATAAATACCTGTTGAATGAATAAATTAATGAACGCATAATTAAGTTGGTGGTGGGACCAGACCTCTGGCTCCTGGTTATTTGCTCTTTTCCAATCATATGAATGTCGCCTTACGCACACTCACATACCCCCAAATCACCATGCCCACTCCAGTTTCTTTGGTGGCCTTGATTTTAATTCCTGTTCCACCACTTGGTAAGTGTGTGAATTAGACCAGTTACAGTAGGAATTTTGCTTGGTTTCCTCAACTGTAATTGGTAATAACAGCAATATTCATGTCAGAATGTATTACTATGAATGATAAAAATATATATATAAAGTACCTCACAAAGTAGGTACCTAATAAATGTTAACCTCAAACAAGCAACTCAGTGAAGACCCTCTCAGAAGTGGGCTGTTTCCTCTTCTCGAATCGCCAGAGAAGATGTTATTTCTCCTGATCCTGTGACCTGAATAGGCAGTTCATTTCGTCTGGGCCTGCTCAGTTGAAGTTGCATGACTCTTGAGTAGGAACCAACCGTCCAAAATTATCTGCCCATTTCCTGATGATGGATGCCAGCCATCATCTCTTTTGCTATCTGCACATGAGGATGGAAGGTTTTCCAACAGCAAGAGGGTGCAGACTTCATGAGCCAGCACTTTTCTAGCCTCTCTCAATGTTTGATTTTCTAATGTCCCATTGGCCATAGCAAGCTATGGGGTCAGGTTCAGATTCAAGGAGTGGAGAAGTTGGTTTCACCTGTGGTGCGGGAATTGCAAAGTCAGTACCACAAAATCAATACACCGTGTTCAGTTTTGCAAACAATTTACCACAATGCATGAAATATTTTTGAGACATGGACAAAATTATCAAATCAATGGTATAAGCTATAAATACTGTAAGAATTGAGAGCCATGTGAGGTCACTAAATGCCTGGTGCTCTGTGAGAGTCGCCAAGGCAGAATTTGTCCTTTGGCATGATCCTAATGAATGTGGAGAAGAAGGGGAGACAGTCTCCGTAAAGGAACGTGGCAGAGAAACAGTGTTATTATGTGGCCTGGGAATACTAATTGTACCATACATAGTTGATGACTGACTGA
This sequence comes from Castor canadensis, assembly GCF_047511655.1. Classification (NCBI taxonomy): domain Eukaryota; kingdom Metazoa; phylum Chordata; class Mammalia; order Rodentia; family Castoridae; genus Castor; species Castor canadensis. The sequence continues at coordinate 72,208,562 of NC_133391.1, read as the reverse complement.
CTAACTGATGGATTAATGGAAACTAAACAAGAAAATAGGTGAGTCTTTTTAACACAGACATTAACTTATCATTTACTCATCCACATTAGAAAAGTTTCCTTTATTGAAAACAACATAAGGAGACAGTAGACACTGGAGCTAAAAAGAAATTCACTGGGAGGACGTGGGAGAGTTTACAGATTAAGAAGTAAAGCTGAAGGAGCAGGTCCCAGGAAGGTGAGGGGCAAAGACAGTTCTGGGAATGTGTGTAGCAGACACGAATGGACAAGCTCTTGAGGCTGTCTGGGGCGAGATGAGTCAGCTCCAACCAATTTTCTAACCTTCTGTCACCCACTCAAGATTCAAAGTCCTGGGAGAGATTCCAAATGGCCTTGCTCAGTAAAGATGGCTGGCCCCGAGCTAAAAGAATTAGATTGTTGGCTTCAGCAATGTGGATGATCGTTTCTTCACTGAGATGAGGGGGATCTAACTAGGAACGAATTTGTTGTGAAAAATCAAGAAAACTTTATTTTAGCCCTGTTAATTTTGAATGGCCTCTCAGCAATCCAAATGAAGCTGTTGAATAGGGAGTGAATCTGGAATTCAGAAGAGAAGTCCAGACGCTAAGAAGTCCAAAACACACAAGTATGGAAATCAGTGGTTTATAGATGCTGTTTAACCCAGGACCTCAACGGGAACATGTTTGGAGAGATGTTAGATAGAAGACAAGGGCCGAGGACTAAGGGCTTAGAGCGCTCTGACCTCCTCACAGAAGAGGACAGAGCGAACAACACCATAGGAATCACATTTGTTATTAAGCCACTCACAGGCAGGTATATGTTCCCCAACTTTATTCCATGGCTTCACTTGAACACTCTTGCATATTTATCATACTGACTCCATATTAGATAGTAATATTATTTTTTGATTATGCTGACTATAGTTGGCAATTTCATATAAAGTTCCTAATATCTTTTCAATTTTGTACTTTAAAGAAGTTTTATATTGGATAACATTGAATCTACAGATTAATTCAGGGGGAATTAAAGTCTTATTAGAATACTAAATCTTTTGGTTCATTGATTTAAGTGCCCCTTAATTTGTCCCTTTGGTTTTTTTTGGGGGGGAGGTTGTTTTTCATTTTGTTTTGTTTTGTTTTTTGTGGTACTGGGGTTTGACATCAGGGCCTCATGCTTTTTAGGCAGGCGCTCTAATACTTGAGCCACTCCACCATCCCTTTCTTGGGTTGGGTATTTTCAAAATAGGGTCTTGTACCCCATTTGCCTGAGCTGACTTTGAACTGTGATCTTCCTGAGAAGTCAGGGGTACAGGAATACGCCATGGGTGACCAGCTTGTTTTTAATTTTTTAAGACAGGGTCTTGCTATGTAGCCCAGGCTGGCCTCAAACTCATGTTCCTCCTGCTTCAGCCTCCCAAGTGCTGAGATTATAGGTGTGCACCACAGCAGTTTTTAACATAGCTCTTAGTGTAGAGGCCTATGATGTCTGTAGATTTTCTAGATTAGTCGTAGGTATTTGATGTTTTTGATAATATTATAGGGTGGTATTTGTCTAAATTTTCTTTTCTAGTAGTGTTGCCTGTATACTAAAATAAAATTGATTATTAATATTGACTTTGTATTCAGTGATCTTGCTAAATTTTCTTGTTAATTCTATTGGTTGCCTCACAGATTTTCAATTATATCATTAACAGCTAATGACAATTTTTTTTCTTCCTTTCTGATATCCCTACCTTTAATTTACATGCTGTTGCATGTGCATTGAGAACAATGTTGGATAAAAGCAGTGGTCCTGGGCAGCTTTGTCTCCTGTCCCTGAGTTGGGGAAGGTTTTCAATCTTTCGAGATGTCATATAATATTTACTATAGACTATTTGTAGATATCCTTTGTCATAGTAAAGAAGCTTTTTAAATATAAATATGTATTGCATTTTATCAAATACCTTTTCTTTTTTAAATTGAGATCATTTCTATTATATGGTAAGTTATTTTGCAAATCTTAAAGCGGCCTTGATTTCCATAAATGAACTGTACTTGATCATGTTCTCTTCTTTTATATATATCATGGGACAGTATCATATATTTTTAAATATTCAATTTTGTATATTTAATTTATATTATTACTCATATATTATTTGTAACTACTAATATATTCTTTTATTTTTAAATTTGTATTTTCTTTGATAAATACTTTAACATGTATCTAAACAGGTTTGGATGCCAAAAAGCATGAGCCAATTAGAGGAAGGAATTGGTGATGTAGAAGAAAAAGGGAATGAGTGCCAAGAGAGGTCCTACAGGTGGTGAATGAGCTAGCCTTAGGTGGCAGGTGCAGTGAATGGATTAGCCTCAGGTGGAAGGGAGAACACTTCTTTCATTGTGGTTGGAGAGAAGGCAGAACATGGAAGCATAGGTGTGTGTGGGATGGTGGGTTTGTTGGTAGGCAAATGGAATTGTTCTCACGTCATTGCCTCTGTTTTCCCTATGATGACAACTGAGAAGAGGGATGGGAGAGTATACGAAATTTTGAGGGGAGAAGCTATGAAGTGAATGAAAGCATGAAATTAATAGAGAATTAGAATAGGATTTCCTAAGTATACATTTGAGACTTGTGGTTATAAATTTAAAGTGAATCCAATCAACACAGTTTTGTGTTTTACTCCTTGGATTATACTTAACAGATGCTAGTTTGACTTTTTAAATTATTTTAAAGCATATTGGTGGGTTTAACCAGGATTGGAATTTAATTAGGTGAGGTGTGACCAAGGTTAATGACTTAAAAAGTATATCTATAGGTAGTAGAATCAAAAAGTAAATTGTTGGGAAAACTGAAAAGAATACATGTGTGTGTAAGTCACTAAGACCACACATGTTTTTGAGATGATGTGCTAAAATGTCAAAATCTCAGTAGTTTCAATGAAGTTTCTATAAGGTAGGAATTAGTACTTTTCCTTCACAAAAATGAGTAAGCCGATGAATGACAGTCTCTAGTCTTTGCCAGAGCCACAAAACCAGAAAGTTATGGCAAATCTGTATTCTATCTCCCAGTCCCTAAATTATCAAATACCCTCAATGTTAAGTAATATTCACTGAAATGTTACTTACATATGTATCATCACTCATACAACTCAAAAACAAACATTTAAAAATTAAATACAAATGCAAAATCACCTAAAAAATTAGCTAGCATTTGTTGCCCTTAACGCAGAGAAACTAAAGCAGATACCTTAAAAGCAACTGAGGCCAATAGGAAAAGGGGACCAGGTACTAGAGAAAAGGTTAGATCAAAAAGAATTAACCTAGAAGGTAACACCCATGCACAGGAAATCAATGTGAGTCAATGCCCTGTATAGCTATCCTTATCTCAACCAGCAAAAACCCTTGTTCCTTCCTATTATTGCTTATACTCTCTCTTCAACAAAATTAGAAATAAGGGCAAAATAGTTTCTGCTGGGTATTGAGGGGGTAGGGGGGAGAGGGAGGAGGCGGAGTGGGTGGTAAGGGAGGGGGTGGGGGCAGGGGGGAGAAATGACCCAAGCCTTGTATGCACATATGAATAATAAAAGAAAAAAAAAAAAAGAAAAATCACTTAAAAATATTTTTTGTGGTGATGGAGATTGAACACTGGGCTTTGCACATTCTACATCAGTGTACTACCAATGAGCCACACCCTAGCCTCCAATTAAAAAATGTTAAAATGGCTATTTAACATGATATATTGCATATTTTAATAGAACAAAATCACTTCTTTTATTTTAATATATTCCCATCTGAGAAAAACTATTATGCTGTTTTCCTGCTTCCCTCGTAGAGTTTCAATTGCTAGGTATCCATAAGTGGAGATAAGTAGTAGAGCCCTGACAAAAGCAGAGGCAGGAATACTGTAGACATTTCTGAAGGTGCAAGTGGTTTAGTGTGGCTGTAAGCAAACTTCAGGTGAGGGGAAGTTGGGGGCATTAAACATGGAGGGACAGAGAGGAGGGCATGAAGGGCAAAATCAGAATCTCTGTGTTTGTATGTATGTGGAGAAGTATTCTGCCTGCCTTGGAATTCTAGAAGTTGTATACCTTGGTCAGTAAGGAAATAACTTGTCTTTTTGGCTAGAGAGATAGAGGGGTGGACAACACACTGTGCCAGATGAACATTCTGTCTCTCCACTCTAGAGAAAGGCCCCAATCAACAAGTGTGCCTCAGCACATTCTGCACCTTGCTCATTCCAACCAGGGCCCGTCCAGCCAATCTCTAAACAAGTGGCCATTTCCAGTCCAGTCAAGGACCCAGACTCACCAACTTACACTGGTTTTTCTGCAATCAGCAGATGATTATTGTGGAGCACAAAAGGGATCAATTTCCAACACTTTTTTCTTATATCCCTGATAAACCAAGTGAATAATAGTCTGCTTTAATTGCCCCTCATTAACATCTGAGTATGTGTCTTGGCTTTCCCTTTTATTTGTGGAACAAGGTGATGTTATTCCCCTTTGCCTGTTTCCTGCTACCTTATTCTTTGAGGAACTGTCTCAAGAGATTCTATAGCAAATAATGATAGCCAAATGTCCCCACCCTGTACAGGCTTCATAAATAACACTTCCAGAGCCAGTATACATGATCACAAAATACTCTTCAAAGCTCTTTCCAGAGAAAGGTCAGGGCTTCAGAAAAACCTATTATGACATCGAATATCAGGAAAATAAGCTACAACCTGTTATGTGACTTAAAAACATTACACATTGTCTTGATCTTGAAAATTGTAGGTTTTCGCACACTTTACTGGAGTCTGTAGTTTATGGCCTGAACTACACTAGGATGTATATTCATTTCTGTGAGGCTTTCATGATCCCTATGGTCAAATTTAGGTTTATTGTATTAACCTTCACCATAGTTCTATATACTTTTATTTCACAGCTCTAATCGAATTTTGTAACTACCTGTTCATTTGTATAAATATTCCTGTGTCTTTTATAGATGTCTGGCTTCAAGATAAGGAAAACCATGCCCTTTGGTTTGCTCCTTTATCCTCAACTCCTTGCACAAGGACATAGACAACCAGTATTTGTACATTGGCCATTGAGTAAACAAGTACACATTATGAATCAAAGGGTTCCTGGTAGCATAGAAATGAGTGAGGCACAGAATCCTCAAATTATCTGGGCAAGGGTGGAATTCATACCAAAAATGACTAATGGTGGAGAGAGAGAGAATAACCTTGATCATGGAGAGCTAGGATTTTCAATGAGGGGGAAAGGAGTTACTAGTGTAAGACTGATAAGGTTAAGAATTTTTATAATTACAAATAGAAATTGAAGGTGTTATCGTGAAAGTTATGAGGAAGATTACATTTGTGTATACATACATACACTATGTGTATACTTATGTATCTACAAAAGCAAACACTTCCATCACCCAGACTGTTGGGAACAGAGACTAAAAGAAACAGCCAGCAATATGTTTTCGTATCATAAAGTCATAAAATTATCAAAACCTACCAGGGACATGTCAAAATAACCCAAGATCCTACTCTATCATGTTACCCTGGTCCATGAATTGACCTTATGAACTGAAAAATAACAAGAATGATAGCATAAAATCCATGTGTTCATTATGATATTTTAAAAATAATGTATTGATTGCTTTTGGAAGATTCACAAAACCAACAAATCATTTTGAAAAGTGGTTAATATAGGGAAGATCTAAGCATTTGTTTTACCTTTTCTGTATGAACTGTTCCTTGTAGTAAAATAATCAATGAAATTAAGTTTCATTTTATAAAAGTACCCCAGGTAAAACATAAAGGAGAAATGATAGAATTCAAATGTTACCACTCTTAAGGAACTTTGGTTTTGGCAGTGATGATTAATGGCTGATCTATCTCAGGATAGATTTGTTTATTATATACCTCCTGATCAAAATACACAACATCATCTGTAACATAGTCTTGCCAAAAATAAATCTGACTTGAAGCTGAGCAGGTAACCACAATTTTCACAAAATATAGAGAGTTGGGGAACATGTAGACAGATTTGACATGAATGCAATTTGCAAAAATGCAGACTGTGGCAATGCTGGAGCAAAAATGATTTGGATTCTTCAACAAAAAGTAGCTAGGAGTGAAAAAGGAGCAAGCCAGAGAAGCAAAAGAATAAAAACAATTTAAAGGAACCTTGTTTGAACCCATTTATAGGATCCAAACATTCTATAAAACCTTTTTCTAACGAGGATTGTTTGTAAAACAAGCAAAAAAATGTGAATACTGACTGAGTACTTGATGAAAACAGCTGTCCTGGGTAAGTTATACATGGGAGAAGCTGGATTATTTTTCTTAGTTCCTTTCCAAACGAGACAACGTATGTTGGATATAAGTAAAAGAAAATCTTTTTCTTCTAATTATTGCCTTTTTTAGATACAAAATAAAAATAAAATAGCTCATAATATCATTAAAATGACTGAAGTTTTATAGAAGAAATCTATGGATATATTAGAGTACGTGTGGTTGTGTGTTTATCATTTTTTTTTTTTGCTGGATCTTGAACTCAGGGCCTCATGCTTGCTAGGCAGGCACTCTACCAGAATATATATTGCCTATTTTGAAAATCACTATGCAACTTGCAGCATGAATTTATTGTCATGTATCTGAATGTTGGTGATGGCTGTGAAAATTGCTTTTTAAATTTTATCTGATGTAATGAATATCCTTCTAAGGATATTCTGTCATACTTTTAAAGTATATCCATAGTGGAAGTTCCTTGCAATGGAATCATAGGGTCAAAAACTATGTGGTTTTTCAAAAGAGATATTTCTGAAATGTCCTCAAAGGAGGTTTCACCAAATTACCCTCCATCCATTGCACACAGGAGTGCCCATTTTTTCATATTGTCACCAACATATGCTTTCACCAAGCCTTGACGTAAATGTTCTCACTCCAGTATTTCCAAGATACTATACGTGCTGTCCCATTAGTGAGTAGATTATGAATTGCCTCTCCTTAAATGTAGAGCAGAGGTAATTTAGATTGTTGCTTCAACTTGGTGCCAGTGTTTTTAACCTCATATTGTCACATTGTGGTGCTTCAGTTAAAATAAAATAAAACACCTGATATGGTTTGAATAGGCTTGAAATCTGAAGGTTTTTTTTTTTTTTTGGTGTTTATTTTGGCAGTACTGGGGATTGAACTCAGGACCTCATGCTTGCTAGGCAAGTACTTTAGTCACACTCCCAGTCCAGAAATCTGACTTTTAAAAACCTTAAATTATCTGTTTTGTCATGGTAAATTAGGTGAAATAATACCATTTTTAAAATGAATTTCATTTTATTTATTTATTCATTTTTATTATATTATTGTTGCACTTGGGGTGCATTGTGACATTTATAAAAACGCTTGTAACATATTTTAGTTGAATTCACCCTCTCCATCATTTTCCTTTATTCTTCCCCCCCCCACTTTTGGAATAGTTTCAGTGAGTCTCATTTTTCCATTTACATACATGAGTACGTAATATTTCCACTACATTCAGACTCTGTCACCCTTTCCTTACATAGGAATATACCTTGGAAAATTGTTGCTAAGCCATAAGAAGAGACATAGGAAGAGACATTGCTCTAAAAACGATTTAAATAATTTAAATTTGTACTCAACCAGTATGCCATGTACTTATTCCTTGTGAAATCCTGAGGGATCTCTCTTCATAACTGATAATGCTTTTCCTAAGCTGTGAAAAGCTTGCTGTGAGCACTTTCTCCTCACAGTCTGAAAAACTAGGTTAACTGTTCAACAGTTTTAGTACCTAGAGCAAAACTGGTTCTTGAAGACTCTTTTATGGAGACCTCTGGCTAAACATCAGAGATGTCGCAATATTGGAGTGAGACCACTCAGGAGGCATGCAGATTGAATCTGGGGAACTGAATTGAAGGGCATTTAAATAATTATACCAATCCCTGGTAGAATTTTATTATCAACTTTAGAGTGGCTTGCTCACTGACCTTTATTGATCATTATAAGGACAGCATATGTGGTAAGTACAGGGTTTTTGACACAGTCCTGAGCCCACAATTTCCTATCATGTGGTCCTTGGGCATCATTTTAGCTTCTCTACACCACAATCCCTTCTCTCCCTATGCAGTTTCCCCTATGTCATTTTAAATAACAGCTTCATTAAGGCGTAGTTTACATATCATAAAATTCACTCATTGCAAGTGTATAATGCAAAGATCTGTAGTAACCTCACCACATGGTACAATCATGATGGTGAACAAATTATAAAGTCTTTTCATTTTCCCATTAAGGTCTCTCATGCCCATTTATAGTTAATCCCTGTTCTCATCTTGAGCCTCATGAGTATTTTGAAAATACTCATGTGTTTTCCGTCTCTATAGATTTGCCTTCTGGCAATTTCATGTAAATGGAATTATAAAATGTAGGCCTCTGTCTGGTTTCTCTCATTCAGTTTGATGTTTATGGGGTTCATCCATGCTGCAGAATGTTCATATAGTTCAATCATTTTTAAAGTTGAGTATTTCCTTTGTAATGATATGCTGTATTTTGTCTCTCCATTCACCAAATGATGAAACATTTTAGCTTTTTTCCAATTTTTGGCAATAATGAATAATGATACAATGAACATTTGTATACGAGTCTTTGCATAGATGTATGTTTTCATTTCTCTTGAGTAGACATCTAGGAGTGGAATTGCTGGGTGTCATGGTAGTTTTATGTTTGTCTTTTTGACAAACTGAGAGACTTTTTTTTTAAAGGGACTGCAGCATTCACATTGCCACATCAACATATGAGGGTTCTCTTTACATGGGAACTGACATTTGTTATTATCTGCCATATTTATCATAGCCGTTCAGATGGCGTGACATTTCTCTTCTCATGTATATCTTCTTTAATGAAACGTGTGTTCATTATGTTTGGTCCACTTTTTTGACTAGGTTGTCTTATTTCTTCATAAATTATAATAGGTCTTTCAAATCCTGGATATAATCCTTTATTATTGTTGTATTTTGTAAATATTTTCACCAGTCTATTGTTTGCCTCTTCATTTCCTTAATTATGTACCAACATTTTGAATTTTGAGCAAAGTCTCATTGAACGTATCAACTTAATAGTATACTATGCATTTGATGTTGTGTCTCAGAAACTTTTGCTGAATCTAAGGTCTGAAGGATTTTATCCTATGTTTTATTCTAAAGTTTTATTGCTTTTGCACTGGCACTTAGGTCTATGATCCATTTGAGTTAATTGTGCATGGTATAGAGATTTAAATTCATCATTTTACACATGTATGTCTAATTGTCTCACCATTTATTAAAGTGACCATCATGGTACTTGTGTCAAAAATCAATGTGCTAAAAATACAAAAACATTTACCTCTAAACTCTTAATTCTGTTCCACTGACACAATGCTAGTGTCACTATATTCATAACATTTAGTACATTTACTGGAGGTGAAAGTCCTCCAGTTTTTTTCTTCAAAAAAATTTTGGCTATGCTAGATGTTTGCCATTCCCTTATGAATTCTAACATCTGCTCATCAATTTATGCAAAACTAAAAGCCTGCTGGGAGTTTGATAGAGATAGATGCCATTGAATCTGTAGTTCCATTAGGGAAGAATTGATATACTAATAATATTGAATCTCTGAATCTACAAACATGGACTCTTTCTCCATTTACTTATATCTTCTTCAAATTTCCTGAGCAAATTTTTATAATTTTCAGTGTATAAGACTTGCACTTTTTGTTAAATTTATTATTAGGTATTTTAAAATTTTGGGGGACTGTTGGAAATGTAATTGTATTTTAATTTCATTTTCATATTGTGCATTGTTTCTATAGAAAATATAATTGATTTTCATATATTGATGTGGTATCCTGCAACTTTATTATACCTATTTATTAGTTCTAATAGTTCTTTTGTGTTTCCTGTATGATTTTTTATATGTAGAATCACATTGTAATTGAAAGGCAGTTTTACTTTTTCCTTTCCAATATGAATGTTCTTTATTTATTTTTCTTGCACTGGACACAACCTCAAGGACTAATAAGAAATGAGTGCAGATGTTTTTGCCTATTCCTAACCTAGAGGGAACCTGTCTTTCTCCTTTAAGTATGATGTTTCCTGTGGGATTTATTGTAGATGTCCTTTATTAGTTGAGGAAGTTCTCTTCTATTCCAAATTTGTTAAGAGTTTTTATCATGAGTATTAGGCTTTGTCAAATGCTTTTATTGTCTCTATCCATATGATTGTATGCTTCATTCTTATATTAAAAAGATATATAACATTTGGTTTTTACATATTAATCCCTCCTAGTCATGGTATGTAATCTTTTTTGACACGTTGATGGATTGTTTGAGGATTCTTAAGATTAGCAAAAATGGCAATAATACTACTACTTGCCTTACAGGTTTATGTTTGAAATAATACACATAAAGTACCTAGCATGTCTTACACATAGTAAGCGCTTGTAAAATGGGACCATGTTGGTTACACCATTGACAATTAGTATCTTTATATGATTATCTCATATAAAGCAGTAAGGGACAATCACATGAATTGAATGATTGCTTGTTATCATATGTTATATTCATGAGAAGATGAAGAAGGCAATTATACAGTAGCTAACATTCACTACTTGCTGTCTTCCAGGCACTATTTTAAGCTCTATGTGTTTCAACTCACTTAAACATATACCATCTTTGGGTTTCATTTTTTAAAGAGATTTTCTCTAAGTTCACATAAGTGATATTGCTGTAATTTCAACTTGGGTCTGTCTGAAGCCTATGCATTTTCCACTTGTATTATGCTTGAGCGTATTTTAAATTGACTCCATCCTTGATGACTCAATCAGTCTTTTTCTACAAAAGCTAGGAACTTGTAGAGCTAATCTTGAATTTTCCTTTGCTTTGCTGGATGGGCATATCACAAGTGACTCTTGATCAAGTGAGAATTTGGAGCAATAGTTCTGCAGTGTGAAGTGCCATGGTCTTCAAGCTTTTTTGACTGTCAGCCATAGAAAAGAATATATTTTCCACCCCAACCCAGTAGATAGGCTCTCAGAGACACAAAAACAAAAAATTCACAATTTTTAGTCTTATGTGTTAATGGTGCTTATCATATGTTATTCAATATATTTTATTTCTTTAAAATAAACTCAACCAAACTTCTTTCACAACCCATTAATGGGCTATTACTACAATTTGAGATACCCTGCATTAGAGATAGTTTTAGATCCCTGTATCCCCATATTTGTTGTAATATAAATATGGGACAGCTTCAAGCATATGAGTTACCATTTGAACTTATATGGTAACCATGCTAATTTGTAAAAGTAAAATATAGAGAATTTATATAAGACCCACCCCAAGTTTGTGTTTTAAACTTGATTCTCTTCTTCCTTTCTTTAGTTCATTTATTAATTTATTAGGTTTTCTATGACTATTTGTAGAATCTACGTCTTGGGTGGTGTGTTGGTACTGAGCCATCAGTAAGAATTAACCTAGAAGGTAACACCCACACACAGGAAATCAATGTGAGTCAATGCCCTGTATAGCTATCCTTATCTCAACCAGCAAAACCCCTTGTTCCTTCCTATTATTGCTTATACTCTCTCTACAACAAAATTAGAGATAAGGGCAAAATAGTTTCTGCTGGGTATTGAGGGGGGGAGCGGGAGGGGGTGGAGTGGGTGGTAAGGGAGGGGGTGGGGGCAGGGGGGAGAAATAAACCAAGCCTTGTAAAAAAAAAATAAATGAAAGAAAGACTTAAAAAAAAAAAAAAAAAAAGAAAAAACAGGTATGCATCCTGATGGCAGTTTGGGAATAAGTAGAGTTAATCTGAAAGCATACAGGAAGATATTTTCAAATTATGATAAATTCTGTGAATAAGATTATAACATTGCATATAATAGGGAGACTTAAGTTGATATGGAGTGTTAGAAATTCTTCTAATGGAGGTGAGACTTGAAAGATGAACCACACATAACCAGGCACAGAGCACTCTGCTTTGCCAGCTTCTAAGGCTAGAAGTGCCATGGACTACTGGAAATCCTCAAGATAAGACTGAAAAGATAAACAGGGCCAGAGCAGATAAGTTCCTATACACATGGAAAGGAGATGAACAGTTTTTAGAGGTTGGATAATATTGTAAAACTCACACTTAAAGAAACAACTCCAGTGTGGAGAATGGAGTAGAGAGGTTCAAGATTATAGAGGGAACAATGAACATAGTGCAATGGTCTGGATAAGAGGTGATGGAGAATGGAATATGGTGGCTTTTGGTAGCTATCTCCTTTCTTACTAAGCACACTTTGCAAAGATTTTCATATGTGCTGAGACCAGATTTGTTAATTTTAGAGCTGTCAACTAAGAAATAAATAAGCCATGATATGACATACTAAAAAAAAGTTATAGAAATATAACAGCCTGTGTGATAAATTGTTGAGGTACAAGAAGCTCTTTCATTTTTATCTTAAAAATCAGATGTTCTAGCTATTACCAAATTGTTATGTCTGCTTACTTTTTATTGAGTATAATGCTGGAGCATAAAATACTTATCTTCTTTCCCTCAGAAAATGAAGAATCTGGGGTAGAAGAATTCAGATGACTTTTAACAGCCAAACTTGTCTTCACAGTTAAATAAATCTATATTTATAGTGGCCGAGGCAATCACGTTGCTTCTTGCCTTGCCCTCTTCTTTCTTTGATTAATAATTCTCTGCATGTTTGAACACTGTTGTTAACTTACCATAGCTGGCACCTTTATCAGTTTGTTCTTCGAATAAAAATAGCTTATCCCAAATGTCAACAAAAATGCTTGCTCATTCAGGCTGAATTTAGTACAACCACTACCCTCTTTGCCCCCTTAGAGTTTAGTGCAGTAATAGGAGAGCTTACATTGGTCAACAGCAGAGTAAATAGAACCTGCTCCATATGCGAACTTAGTCTAAGTGGGTTGTCTTCATTGTCATCTAGTTATGATTATGCTTATCACTCTCTTTCTCCTTCTTTTGGTACCCAGTCCTCATCCTCGCCATCCCTACTCCATCTGTAACTCAGCCCAAAAAAGCCTTGCTTACATCCCATGAACAACTGATGAATATAATTTGTATTGGTGAAGTTGGAAGGATGAGGAACCAAACTGCCTCGACTCAGCCACTTTCCTGGTACCCACTAACCCTTAGCAGGGGGGCTATTAGCATGGCTCAGTGGTAGAGCACCACTCTAGCAAGTGCAAGGCCCTGAGTTCAGCCCCCTCCGTACTGCCAAAAAATAAAATAAAAAAGGAAGAAATAAATGTATAGTAGAGATGGCTAGCTAGTCATTACATCAAGAATATAATTTCCTAAAAGACATTACCCAGCATATATGTCTCAGATTTTACAAAGCACTTCCTGTATTTCTCTCTGAATTCTCCAAGTGCTTAATTTCTGACATCTGTGTGAATCAGTCTTCAGTAGTAATCAAAATTTTGTTTATGGAACCACTGAACATGAGGGACTGTTAGTCTTCATTGAAATGTAGGCTCCCTCAGAGTAATGCTTCACTGAATTTCTACTTCTTTGTTTGTAACTCCCTCCTTCTCCTGTAGTACAGTGATAATTATAAAGAAGAAAATGTACTAAGCAAGATTGTCACAGTTACTTCCTAAGCAAGGAATTTATCACGGGGAATTGTTGTGAATCCTTGGTACTGCTTGCAGGCACTTCATTCTTTAATTCAAATAAAACTTCCAAATGCGATCCCAGTGACATTATATAGGAAACCCGTGTCAAACAGTGTTGATTCAGAGAGTTTTATTATGACTAGAAATCATGCCTGTGCATTGGGTAAAACAAAACAAATCAGCACAGTAGGAATGCATATTTCCTGGAGACCGCACATAGCAGAGGGCAACTCTGCTCTATTTCATTTCCTCTTCTGATCCCTCAGCCCCACACTCCTTCAGTGGAAAGCCCATGTCTGATCATACAGCCTGCTTAAAACCCATCAGTGACTCCCCAATGTTATAAGTAAACTCCTGTCATGGAACTGGCCTCTGTCTTCTCCAGACACTAGTCTCCCCATCGTACCTATTGTTCCAGCAAATCCAGACTTTCCCCTCCCACTGCAATTGTGCTCCATGTCTGTGCTTCTACACACACTACTTTTGTCTTTCAAATTTCACTTTCACATCTGGAGAACCTTTGTCTGTATTCTGTTCTTTGGCCTCTACAAGTCATTTAAACTTCACTGTGCCTTAATATCCTCCTGTGACAATGGGAGTATGACAGTAGACTGTGGGGCCACCTGGAAAATGCTTCAGAACCTGCTCTACTGAAGTCACCCCACAGAAATAGCAGGAAATTTGACCTTTAATTTTCAGTTACTATTATCACAATCCTTCAGATTTTAGCTCAGGACTCAATATTGGTGAGATACTTTCTTACCTCCCTATCCCAAAGTCTGAATGAATTATTTCTTTGTAACCTTCACTTCTTTATTGTCTCTTAATATCTTTTTTATTATTAATGTTTGACTTGATTTGTTACAATATTGGCGGACAGTGAAGTTACAAGAAAAATTGGAATACAAGTGGTTCAAGAGAGCCTCCTAACTGCTATTTTATGGACTTCTTGCAACAGTGGGGTAAGGACATGAACAATAAATGGATAAGTGGGGTGTTCCTTATTTCCTGGGCTTTATTGTAATGTAAGCCCACAGAGAGTGCTTACTATGTGTCAAACCCAATCATAAATACACATATCAATTTATTCTTCACTGTGATCAAATATGGTAGATATTATAATTATTATTATTCCATTTTACATATGAGGAACTGAGAACCCAAGGTCTGAGAGCTTGTGAGAGACCACTTTCTCCCACAGACCAAGCTCTTAGCTCAAGAATTCTGTGTTCTGGTTGCCAAGGTCTCCTTTGTCTCTGGGATGCTAACATGTAAGTGTAGCTGACTTTTACTTCTCAATGTTTTCCAGGTATTCCTTCCAAGATGAAGAAGACATGTTCATGGTGGTAGACCTCCTACTCGGTGGGGACCTGCGTTATCACCTACAGCAGAATGTTCGTTTCCAGGAAGACACAGTGAAGCTTTTCATCTGTGAGCTGGCCATGGCCCTGGACTACCTGCAGAGTCAGCGCATCATTCACAGGTCAGTCAAGTCCAAGGAGAGAGCTTTGAACTAAGTGCACAGGAGGGAATCCTTAACCTCCCGCATTTAACAGATCCTTGTCAAACATGGCATTTAATGCTCACTTAATTCTTTTCACAGTCCTCTGAGGTAGCTTGATTGTCCCCATTTAATAGACCAAACAAACAATTGAACATATGCAACTAAATTTGCCCTAGGTCACAGTAAATGACAAGACACAAATCAGTGACCCTTGGTACTTTGTTATAACTAAGCCTAGACAAACAGGAGAAAGGGTGACATGTGAAACAAAATGAATTAAGGGGAGGGGAGGATAAAGGAGAGCGCCAGGAGGGGGTGAATTCAAATATGAATATTTGATACATTGTAGGAACTTTTTGTAAATGCCACAATGTTCCCCTACCCAGCACAATAATAATAATAAAAAAAAGAAATGGAAATGGAAGAAGCATATAGGGAAAAATAGCTGGGAAGGGAAGAATGAAATTTCTTTGGGAAAAAAACTTGAGTCTTTGTATCATTTCCCTGTCATGCTGCCTTCTCAATGGAATCCCTAATGTGTGTGCTGCAACTAGAACACATGTCTCCTGCACTTGGAGCATTTGTAGTTAGAAGTAACAAAAGAAGCTATAAACATATATGACCAATAGAGAAAACAGAAATGCATTTGTAAAGAAATGAGTAGTTTTAATGATGGTTTCATATATACTAACTTGTTTGATCTCTAAAGCAACTTATGATAAATTATCAGAGCAGATATAGCTAGACCAGTATTAAATATGAGAAATTCATGGTTTATAGACAGTAAGTTATTACTGAATTTATTTATAAATATTGTGATATTTATAACAATATTTAAAATATCAAATATATTTATATTTGATTGTAACCACTATCAAAGCAGCTACTATTTATGGAGGCTTACTTTGTGCTTACTTTGTACTGCTAGGTTCTTTTTATACATTGTGTTATTAAATCCTTAAGTTTCAACAGAATCCACATTTCATTACAATGTTCCCATTACACAGATGAAGATACTGTAGCTCAAAGATTTGCCAAAGGTAAAGAGCTAAGGAGTGGCATTGCCACAATTTAAACCTAGATCTCTCTGACTCCTAGGTCAGAGCTATAGTATACCAACTTGCATTAATTACATATATGAAATATAGGCATCTATTACATATCACTAAATAAAAATAAGCATTTATAATTCTGCCACTGTCAACTCTAATATTTGAAGAATTCACTGAGATTTAAAGTATAATTACAGCTCATTTAATAAAAATTTGGCTAAATAAAATATTTGACCACTATGGGTTGACATTTACCTGAATTAGTACAGAGCTTGTAGATGAAGATGTAGCCTCACAATTTATAGTTTGTCTATGCAGGCACCATGAACCAATCATCCAATCTTTTTATCCCCCATCGCTTTGACCCAGTAAACTTAAGTGGGTATTTAATTTTCCATCTTTGGAGAGTCTGTTTGTATTGGAAATGTGCTCTTCAGGCAACAGTTAAGTGGAAAGTAGACCAATGAATCATGCAGGATCTTGGAAATGAATTTACACACCTGGTGTTTTGTCAATAACTAGAAACCCTGTTTTCAAGCATTCTTTCTCCTGCCCTGGCTTTCTGGTCTTCCCCAGCTTTCTCTGAGGAGAAGCTCTCATATCTGTAGTCTGTGGAGTCCCCTCAAAACCTTCACACTCATTCATTCTCCCCTAGACTACTGACATTATAGACATCAGATAGAAGACAGTTGCTATGAGAAGCCAACATGGCCTAAGAGCACCTTCTAACTCTCCTTTCTGTGTTTGAATTTATGCCTTCTTTGTTTTAGGCTTCATTTTCTCTGTTGTCACAAATCACTATGCTCTGAACATTCTTGCCTTGTGCTTAGAAATTATTCAAAGAGGAATTCAGAAGAGAATACCCTAAAACTGTACAATTTCTTATCCTCAAGGAGCTTACCAATATAAAATATTGCGTATCTCTCTTCTCCCCCATTCCACAGGGCCCCTATCATCTTGTTGCCACTTACATCAGAAATCAACAATTAATTTCCTATTCCTTGTATTTTAAATACCCAAAAATATTACTTAGAATCCCTTTTCACAGAGTATCAAAGGGCTAAAATGTCTCCACAGATGGCACATGAATGGAAGGCAAGTGCAGTGGCATTCTGAATGCTGTGTTCAATTGAAGTGACATACTTACGGTGTTAGAAAACGATTCATGTGTATTTCTATGGCCTATGGACCACATCTCACCTCCCATGAGTTGTATTTTGGGAGATTTTAAAGCATCTTGTAGCTCTCCTGAGGAGTTCTGACATTTTTGGTGTGCAATTAACTTAATTCATTTGTTTCCACTAGTAAATCATGAACTCTGTGAGGCAGGGCCATGTGTGTTGTTCTTTCCATTGCATTGCCAATGTGTGCCAAATTATGAAGGAATGGGTGTTGGCTGAGTCTCATGAATGATGTATCTAGGAGCCTAGGATCACAAAGAATAAGAACAAAATTAAAATACGAGGCATTCCATCCACCGTGGTCTTTGCATAGGGTATTACTTATCACTCAAACCAAAGTACTCCTGAAAGCTAAAAAGAGTGCTATTAATAGTAATTCTCAGAAGACAATCAAAAACTCAGAAATGTGGGAAATTTAGGACATACATTAACATTATGAAGGATTTTCATGACAGTAGACCAAATGGACTTTTTAATTATGACAGGGCACTGATAACTTGGAATTTCTACCTTCAAGACACCAGATATCAGTTTGATGTGACAGCAATTTGAAAAGGCTCAAATGGCTTAAAAAACCATGGACTTGGTAAAATAAGCTACATTTCTCTGTTGAAGAACCTTAAATGATAATAATGGTGGCAATTCTGATACTGGGGCTCCTGAGGTGGAGTTAAGAGTAGGAAGAGCAACACAGAAGAGGTACAGGCTTCTGAGTATTCTGATTCTTTTTATGAGATCTCCTTCTTCACTTATTACTACAAATACTTATGTGTCTTGATGATTAAGCTATTTTCCAGGGTGTTTTAGAATATATAATAAAAACTTTTCAAGGAAAAAATTTAACTTCAATATATATCTTCCTTAAAAAGAATCAATAAAAGCAATGTTCTAATTTGATGGACCTAAGATAACAAAACTTCTTTCATTTAGAACTTTGTATTGTAAAATATATGAATAGAAAAATGGATGAAATATAGTACATTCTCCAGATGAGGAAAAACATCTGGATAAAACTGCAGATATTAAATATGGGAATCCCTAAGTTCAGATTCAAAACTATATTTTGCCTCTGGACATGGTAGAAAATTCATAATTATCCATAAGCAGTCAAAGACTCTATGTGGAGCCCAAGGTAGCAATAGCTATCACTGCCTAGGGGCTCTTTTGGTACCAGGTACTCTAAAAGTATTTGTGAATGATTTCATCCAGTCTTCCCACAACTCCAGGATGTCCATAGTGCTGTCCCATGGTGCAGTCAGTGAAACTCTGGTTAAGAAAAAGTTGGTGACTTGGCCCAGGTTGTATGGTTAAGTTAGTAAGTGAGTCACTGCATTAAGGACATGTGGACCTCATAATCACTCTGCATCCTACCAAAGCTGAGCGTGGCTGGAGCCCTGAGGAGGGCATCAGGAAGGTATGCATGACCACAGGCTTTTTAGCACACACAGTCTGGCTGCATAGACTAAGCTGGTACCATGTAGAACCACGAGATGGGAGAACAGCCTATAACCAGATGCTAAATTGTGTGAGAAAGGCTGAAATATTTCAGAGAAGATGGTTTTGGATAAGAAAACAGCCTCACGGTAGCCCAGTGAGCTTCAAAGGGGTTTTAATAGCTAAAGCAGAAAGGGGAATCGAACTCATGTAAGGGGAGCTGAATGAACGAAAATACCCATTTGTCTCTCTGTGGAAACATAGAATGGATTCTGTTTCAAACTTTTTCTCACATTGCTTGCCCACGAGCAATGTCTGGCTTATTTTTCTAAAGCACCATAGGTCCTGTTTCCTCTGTAAATTCCATGTGGGTCATAAATGAGGATTTGTTTTATTTTATTTGTAATTTAAAAAAAATCTATAGACTTGGAATTTTTGTAGTTTTGTAACTATGTAGAATATTCATCTAGTTTTCACTGATTCAGAATCTCTCTTTTCTATAGTTGTTAAAGGCACAGAGTTGCATAACTTTCATTTTGCATTGTGTGATGAGACAGTTTTTTTGTTAAGAAGTCAAACATTTTTCTAAGCATAGCTTGAAAACTTAATAGATTTGAAAGTGTGTCCAGCTTCTAGTTTACTCACTTTGAATCAGTGAGTGAAGGTTTTAAAATGTGGACTAAGTGATTATTTGTTTCTGTTAAAAATGAGGAAAAAAAAGGCATTGCAATTCGAAGGATTGTGCTGTTTGATTTGATTGTCATGGTCTCTCCAATGAACAATTTAATGGAAACTAATTAATTCAGGCCAAACTGAGTTTGTATACATTCCCTTGTCAGTTGTTAAAGAAGACTCAATTATGAATTTAAGCCACTAAGATGAATTGTATAGGATAATTAATAGTAAGTCATCTTGTATTAAAATACCATCTGAATTGACAGTTGATTGTTTTTCCTTCCTTCTAAGAATTATCCCCCTCTAATGAAGTTATAACTCATTATTTTCTAAATTCCTATAGGAAATGAGATAAAATCTAATTAAGGAATTTGTATAAATAATGGAAGTACAAGAGAGAATTGCAAAATTTTAATCTCCTATTGATAACAAAAATATTGAAGACAGAATAGAAGAAAATGCTTGATATTCAAGAAGAACACAGGATTGTATTTTTATTTATCACTTTTGACTTCTTTGCTATTATCAGAGATGCCTATGACTGGCACCCAGATTCATCTTGAAGCTTGTGAAAGATGGAGATAGGAATTAATCCTGACACATGGACCTGTGACTAAAGCAGCTGCTTATGAGAAGCGCCTATCGTTCTGATAGGAATCAATACCTTGACAGTGAAGAAAAAAAAACCCTTAGGAACAATCCTTCTCTCCTAAACTTTGGTGCAAAGCTATTCAGCACCTGGTTACCAGACAATGTTCTCAAAGCTGAGGTTCCAATGGTGAATAAGAGAAACCCTCTGTTCTAGAGTTGATAATGAAAGTTAGCCAAATGAACACTTCAATCCTCATGATTTTAAATTTTGTGGACTGTATTATAAAGACTATAAGCTGATATATGTCTATCATGAGTTATTCTCTCTCTCACTCTCAGTTACATTTTCACAATGGTCATGGTTTGACTTCTAATTGACATAATATTCTTTATAAAATGCTGTCTGCCTCTCTTAAACTTATGTCTTTATGGGTAGAACTATACCTCACTCATTTTTTAATATTCAGCTTTTAACACAGTACCTAAACCAGATGGTTGCTAGATAAGTCAAAGACTGAACAGATGAATGAAAAGAGTACGCTCGTGTAATTGAGATTAGCAAGTAAAGGTTGCTGTTGATGATGTTTTCTGCAGCAAGTGCTTGATTGTTCCACACATTCCTGTTCTCTGTCCACAGAAGGAGGGGTTTTGTGTTGTCTTAGTTTTGTGTTCTGTGTAACAAATCACTACAACATAGTGACTTAGGTCATATTTATCAGCTCCTGGTTTCTTTAGGTCAGAATTTGGGCACAGTTTAGTTGGATTCCCTGCAAAGCACCCATCTGCCATCCAGGTGTTGGCCACAACTGAGTTCTCTTCCCAAGGCCAGACTGGTGAGTTTAGGCAGGACATTGATAGACCTCATTTCCTCATAGCTGCAGGACTTATGGTAGCTTGTTTTGTCAAGTGAAACAAGGAGAGAAAGACTCTAGAGTGTGTCGACTGGCAAGATAAAGTATGTGTCTTTGAATAATGACATATAATACTATGTAACATAACCAGTAACAGCAGTGATCTCCCATCACGTTGGCCATGTATAGTTGGTTAGAATCAAGCCATAGAATCAGCTCAGAGGTTGTGAATTATGCAAGAACATGAACAAGGAGGTGGATATCATAGGCGTCACCACAAAGTCTGGCTGCCACATTTCTTTTAAAGAAGCATACTTTGCCACTTTCCAACACCAGTTTCCTCTATGACCTTTAATATATCACTGAACTTTCCTGTCAAGGAAAAATGGAAAGAAGGTTTGATCAGGTGATCAGGAATGATTCTTTCATACCTAAGACTGGAATAGTTTCTTCTCAGCCCTGGTAGGGTGTCCTTCAAAGTGAGATCTCATCATTCACTGCTCTCTACTATACATCCACTCCCCTTTGAGAAGGCAGCAAGACTGAAATGAGCTGTTCAAGGAGCACATGACATTGAGGTGTGATAAACAGCTATTACCACATTTGCCAGTAAATGTTTTGTTTGCAATTCAGTTGTGAACCAACATCTTGTCTTTAGTTTATTATACGCAGGAAGGTTCTGAGCTGGATTTTACTTTGGGGTCTGACTTGCATACATTGTAGTATCTTAGCAGTTACATTTTATTTTCTCAAGGTGATAATTCACATGAAGGTGGAAAATCTTTCCACAACTAATTATTGACTGACAGACGATCTTGCCAACACAGTGACACTCTAGTTTTCTGAAGCCTTTGGGAATGAGTCAACTGGTGAGATGTTTTCCTAATTCTTGAAGGTGTTTACTTCTTTCAGGTCACCAATATTTTTAACTATTTAATTTATACTAGAAAGCACAGATGTCATTTTTTCTTCATGACTTAACAAGAATTATCATTTATTGCACATATACCAAAACCAGACATTATGTTAATAAAGTATGCTGCAGCCCCTGCCCGGGTTGATACTGAACAATACTATGAAGAGGTAAGGTAACCAACAATGTACAGTTAGTATGTGGGGAGCCAAATTCAAATGTAAGATCTTTGAATAATATATAATACAGTATAACATTTTTGATGTAGCCAGAGAGTATAACTTAGTGGTAGAGTGCTTGCCTAGCATGTAGGAGGTCCTGACTTCAAACCCCAGAAAGTCCTTCTTTAAATATAGACCTCCTTGGTACTACCTTATGAGAATTACAGACATTCACAAGGTCAGATGAACTATTTAGTGCAATTTACCCAAAACGTGGCTATTTTTGAATAGGGTCTTTACAGAGGTAAGTTAAAGTAGTCATCATGGTGGGCCTATTCCAACATGACTGGTTTCCTTTACAAAGAAGAAACTTGGATACACATACAAAGAACATATTGGGAAGAGCTATGGGGAAATGAGGATCGGAGTGGTGTTTCTATAAGCCAACGACTGCCAGATTGCCAGTGAGCCAGGAGAAGCTAGAGAGGCAAGGTAGAATCCTTCTCTATGGGAGCGTGACCCTGGCTCACACCTTCATTATGGTCTTGTAGCTTTTAGAACTTCTTGGATTTTTCAAGGTACACATAGTTTGTGGGACTTTGTCACAGCTGCCAGAGCAAAATAATACAGTATACTTTTATAGTTTACTCTGTTGCTAAGATTTCAATCTTCCCTTCTCCAAGAGGTGCTGCTCAGAGCACTTTGTCTTTACTTCTGACATGCTGTTTCCAGTATATAATGAGATGGGAGACATGATACCAAAACTTGTTTGTAAAATAACCAAAAAGAATATTCAATAAGTCAGGTCAAGCTTCAGCATATGGTAACCTGTTTCAGGTTTCTCAGGGTCTGTCTTTTCTTGCTCTTATATTTCAGGTTTTGTTAGAAATTTCAGCTATCAGTGGCTTTTTAATACTGTTTCTCTTGTTCAAAGTACTTTGTTTTTCTTTTATATATCTGTAAGGGAGGTTAACTCTTTTCTAATTTGTCAAGGCAGTATCTTCAGCATGAGAAAACTAAAAGTCTCAAAATGATTATAGATGATCTGATTACTGATAGCATGTGTGCTCTGCTAGACTGTGTCTTTCTTCCTTTCAGCATGTTGATAATCACTGTTTACTGCAGTGAAATAATAGATTTTGGTATCGGCCTACCTACCATCTTCAGTGGAGTGGTTAAGAAAATGTCCTTTCTGCTTAATTAAATCTTCTCTTCAGTAGATCACAAACCCTTGCAAATGGTCTCCTTTTCTAACTCCTGTAGCAGAAGGGCCACTTGAGCCTCAGAAACAAAACGGTGGTGTGGTAATGAGGGTATTAAGTTGATGTGTTCTATTCAGCACCTGCTCCCAAGCTGCCGAATAATGAATGAGCAGGAATTACACATTGTGAAAACAGGAGACTCTGCCTTCTTTGTGTTATGCATCAAGCAGTTTCAAAAGGGCTTTGAAACTGTGCTGCTCACACAAGGCCACCCACTTGGGAAAACTCAAAGGCAAAGAACTGTTTGTTTATAGGTTAACCTTTAACTAGTCAGGGCTAGACTTTTAATAATTTCTATAAGGTTAAGAGTTTCATTAATATACCACCTATGACTTGCTCCAAATTAAATTTCACTTAGTTTAGCAAACATTTTAATATAAAGCATAAGCTTCATTCTTTTAAGTTTAGTCATTTAACACTTAAATAGTGTTGATCATTTGTGTATGTGCCAGGCACATAGGTCTGAATAGAGCTTTGAAACACAAAAACATGGTTTTTGTCCTCTTAGAGTTTACACTTTACTTGAAAAGGTAAGACAATGAATAGCAACCCAACATGTAGGAAGCCGTGTTAGTCACATGTCGTGTTTAGTGCTTTATGGAAATAAACGAGGATCTAAAAAGAGAGTACAGGTTTGGGCATGGAAGCTGCTTTTGCACTGTGCTCAAAGGAGAGCTGGCCAAATGGTATTTGGGGCAAGACTGGGGTCCAGCAGCTCTAAGGTACAGTTTGCTATGTCTTGGGCAGAACAGGGGGCTTTGTGGTTGGACCATGTGAGAGAGGAAAGAGTAGGTAACAAAGCCACACAGGTGAGCTGGTGCTCTGTCACCCCACCATGTTCAAGCATACAACTTTGTTTTCTGTTTGTGCTTTAGTGAACGGGCAGAGCCAGCAGGCAAAGGTATATAGTTGAATTTGTTTTCTCTTTAGAGAGGGCAAGAAAGATCCTGCAAGGTGGCTAGTCTGTCTTCTCACCTGCAGACACAGGAAAGGCACCCTTTTTATAAAAGGCTAGATAGCAAATGCTTTAGGCCATGAAGACCGTACAGTGTCCACAACTCATCAACTCTGCAACGCAGCGTGAAAGCAGTCATAGACAGTTTGTGAACAATGATCATGACTCCGAACAACTAGAACTCTGTTACGGACACTGAAACATGGTTTTTAGAGGAGAGTGTAGAATAATGTATATAAAGAGGCCTAGCATGGTTTCTCACCTGTAGTAAAGCCTGTCATCATTATTATATCACATGGTTCAGTGAGAGCTGGAAACACCTGTTTATCATTTAGCATCCTCAGTTTATCACCAGTCTTTCGCTGTCCAGCTCTTCCTACACCAGAAACGTACTAATTATTTGTTCAATGTTTTCTGAAACTTAGTTGAGCAATTACCTTGTGTCAGTTACTATGCTTAGAGCTTTATATGCATCATTTAACTAATTCATCACAATTCTTCGAAGTAGAGTCTTTGATTGCAGATAGGGAGCATTGAGTTTCAGTGATATTACCAATGTGTTTTTTGGTCTCAGAAAACCTATTCCACACTGACTTAAATAGCAAGAGGAACTCATTATCTTATGCAACTAGAAAATCCAGATATATGCCAGACTTGCAGGTTACTTAAATTTAATAACTCAGTAGCATCACCAACTACTTGTCTTCTTCCATTCTCCTCTCTGCTGTCATTTTTCCTCATCTTGTTCCTACTGACCAAGACTCCATACTAACTCCTCTAAGGAATTACATTTCTCCAGAAAATTTCTCTAGGATAGCAAGGAAACTTCCTTCTCAGAAGCTCATGCCATAACTCTTTCTTCTACTTAGAACTCAAATTGAGTCATCAGCCTGACCCTGATGCAGTAACTGGGGCTCTGGAATGAAATAGTTCTCTTGGGCCTAGAGTCAGGGGTGGAGTAGGTTTTCCCAAAGTATATGTATGTGTGTATAACAGAGAGATTTCTGTGCTCAAATGAAAACTGAAATAACTATTAGAGAATAAGATTCATGCCTGTAATCCCAGTACTTGCAGGTGGAAGCAGGAGTATCAAGAGTTTAAGGCCGTTCTAAACTATATAACAAGACCCTGTCTCACAAACTCAAAAAAAAGAATCCAAACAAAAACCAAGGACTGCTTATATAGCTCAGTGGTAGAGTGCTTGTCAACTATGGACAACGCCCTGGGTTCTCTGGGGTGGGGCGGGGGGGAAGAGATCAAGGAATGTATATTAGAAAGGTAAACACATTATACAAAGTTATAACTTGCCCAAGATCAGAGAACTAGTTAGGATGAAGCATTGGGATTTGAACCTGGGTCATTAGACTGCAAAGCCCATACTCTTAACCTGTACTATGTACCGCTTCCCAAATGAACCCAGAAATTCCTGGGTTTGGAAAAGGCATTTGTGGCTGAGACTACTGCCACTGTGAGTCTACATACTAATACACTCTACATACCAAATTTTAGGTTACTTGAATGTATGAGTAAAATATATATTTACATATAATTGTGTCAAAGTAAATATATGTTATATACTTACATATTTACTTACATAATTATAAAAATGTATGAATTTAGATTCATACACAAATAATACAGTGTAGTCTATACAGAGCCCATGCTTAGCCTGCCTGCACTAATCTGGCCATACTATCACAAACAACTGAGGGTTTTTTACTCTTTTTTTGCATGGAAATCATGAATAGGCAAGGAACAGCTACCTTAGCGTTAGCAGTCTTGAGCTCTTAAGTGTCAAGGGATTATAGGCTGTGCTGCTGGCTTTGATAGGCAGAGGCTTAACTCTAGGACTTGGGAAGTAGAGGCTTATGGCTTCAGGCTTTCAAAGCCAGAGATTTTTGGTTCTGGCTCAAGTCCAAGGCTTATTGCTGTGGGCCTTGAGTATCAGCAGATGAGCACACAGCAGCTAGCATTCTGGCTTTTGAGCTTTACATACCAGGGCCCCTGGAACTCTTCCAATGGCTGGGGTTTGCAGTTCTGGGTTTTATTTATTTATTTATTTTCCCCTGGGTCTGGGGTTTGAACTCAGGACTTTGCACTAGCCACACCTCCAGTCCATTTTGCTCTGGTTATTTTGGAGATGGAGTCTCAGGAACTGTTTACCTGGGCTGGCTTTGAACCTCAATCCTCCTGATCTTAGACTCCCAAGTAGCTAGGATTACAGGCATGAGCCACCAGCACCTGGCATCTGTAGTTCTTTTGCTCAGCTTTGCACAGTTGTTTACTTTCCAGTCTCTCCTCTTGGCAGTCCTTTGTAGTCTTCACAATCCGTGCTCTCAGCTGCTGTCTGGAGCTCCTCATCGCTTTAGGCTGCTGAGTGAGCTGAGGACTAACGGCCCCTGGAGTCCTCAGAGGTTCATAGACTTAGCAGTCAATCACCAGCCACACTTCTGGCTTCCCAGGGCTGGAAATCTCAGGGTTTAAACTGCTCGTAGTGTAACTGACTCAGCCAACTCTACCTGTTATAAAGACCATAAGTAAAAATAAAAGACCATTTGGGAAAGACTTTTACTGGGGCCTAGTATTTCAGCATGGGGATGGAGTAAGGCAGTGACCAGCCGGGAAGTCTCCTGGGCTAGCCCAAGAAAGCTGAGAAATAGGCCATTTATATAGACTGAAAAGGTGAGACTGACTCTAATGTGCAGATTCTATTCCACCAATCACAAGCTTCATGTGAGCACAGTCTCCAGTCTATCAACCAGAGGCTTTTTGCTGAATCACCTGGAAGATCATTGCCCCCTGGACACTCCCACCAATAGAAATAGCTGCAAGATGGTCAGAGCCATCCAAAGTGAGTACAGTGGGATCATCTAGAGGTCACTGAAGCTTATCATGCCAGCACAAGCTGTCTGGAACAGTCATGACTGGATCTAGGCCATCTAATGCAGAAGTCATGCCTTTAGCTGCAGCCATACTCACAGTGTTCTTTGCAGCTGGAGTGGAATTTCCCAAGGGCTGTGAAGTGTTCAGAGCAGCCAGGCTGCCATGATGGCAGTCCAGCTAGTTGCCAAAGAAGAGACTGTTTGATTGACAGTGCCCTGCTCAATGCATCAGGACACAGGGGAGAGTCTGACAGCTATTAGTTGAACAGGTCACCCCTAGCAGCTTCAATTATTCAAAGGAAAACATTAAGGAGTATTTACAACAAAGATTTAACATTTTCTTCAAGGAACTTTGTCCAATAATACCAACTTCTGTCAGACTAATGCCCTTAGGAAGGGTTGGCTCCTTCTGTCTGTCTCAGAATTGGTTGTAAAAATGCCGAACTACATTTGTATTACTGTCCTGGATGTGTCAGCTGAAGTGCTAACTTCTGGTCCAGCAGTTATCTTCTATGTACTGTTCCTGTGTCCCTACCAAGCACCCATTAGCCTCATGACTGAGTAGTGCTAGTTATTAAATATTTTGACCATCACTCCTTTTTGCAAGTTCATATACTTATATAGAATATTCCATATGCCCATGGTAATTTAATAACATCTAGCAGTTATGCCATATGGACAATTTGCTCTTATTGGAAATCGTGATCACTAATTCAGTAGCTACTGTGCTCTAGGCACTTTTCTAAGCATTTGACAAGTATTACTGTATCTATTTCTCTCAGAAACCCTATGAGGCTCATTCCCATTTTAAAGGTGAGGAAACTGAGGCACAGGGAAATTTATTAACTTGACAGAGTCAAATACAACCAGGCCAGAATTCAGCCTCATGTCATCTGGTGACAGCTGGTTGGTTCTTTACACATTTCCATACTGTATAGCTGCAGGAGGTGCTGAAATTTGCTTTGCCTTCTTTCTTGGTAAGAACCCCAATTGGGAGTTGTATGCCTAGTCCCAGATGAGAGATCATGCTTGACCTAAGTAATTTGTGAATATTCTTTTCCCATCATCACAGCCTCTTTTAATATTGGTATGAGTCAGTATGACCAATGATGTTCGGGGGATTTTACAATAAGTGACTTCAGAAAAACTTTTGCTTCTCTAATGAAAGGGGAGAAATCCAGTTGGTACTGCACTCGTAAGCTTCCTTAAACCCTGAAGGCATATGTGAGGTCTGGAGCTGTAGCAACCATTCTGAGACCAGGAGAAAACAAGCCAAGTTTCTAGGGTGGCAGAATGGAAAGACAGAATGAAGCTAGGTATTTGAGGATAGCATTGGAGCCACCGTGAGCCTAGGACTGCTTGTTTCTCCCACAGACTGTTCACGAGAAAAATCTTACCGCTTGGTGATGCCTATCAAAGATCACCATAAAAACATGAAGTCCATCTGCTGTCCAACGAAATTGGTTTTGTTGGTATTTGTTCCAAAAGGAAAACTGCATACATGAGAAAGTATAGGGCATCTCAGAAAGTGTTGTGAGAGGCTCAAATAGAATGGGGGCTGTATTAGATTATTTGGGAGAAATGTTGAGACAGAGAACTCATCACTGCTGAAGATATAGCATCACTCTTATTGGTCAGTTTTTTTGTTTGTACAGTGCTCTTGTTATGTGCTCAGACGTGATTCCATGGCTACATGGCTGTCTCTCCCTCTCTTGATCGCTATCACAGAGCAGCCTCTGAATGGGGGTGTTTAACAGGAAAACATAAAGCCCTGCTCATTGCCCAAGAGCAAATCCCAGGTGGTAGTTGTTGAGGCTGCTGGGTATCCTCATGTTCTCTGCTTCAGCCAACAAGGGTCAGGTTTGGCACTTGGTTGCAAACGCCACACACTAATTAATAAAAGACTAGTCACCCCCATACTGCCATTTTGCTCATTTTAGCAATTTATACTACTTCATTCCTCCTCTAGCCTCCTTCTTACCACATCTGCCAAGACAGCTTGCTTTCTGGCATTAATTTTTCACTGCCCTACACACAGCTTCTGTCGTTTCCCTACAATGTCATTGTCCGTGATGTCTGGGCCTTGTCCTCTGTTGACTTTCAGACTTTATGACCACCTCATGTATCCATCTGCAGTTTCACACTATGCCTCCTTCACATAGAGGTGGGGATTGGGTTTATGCAGCTGACGTTCCCATCCTGGGTCTACCCTTCAGTAGCTATGTGACAAAGAAGCTTTCCCAATCTCTCTTAAGCTCAGTTTCATTATCCATAAAATCTAAAGGCCAATAATACTTGCCCCTAGAGGGTTATTTTTTGGGGGCGGGAATAAATGAAATGATACATGTAAACACTTAGCATGATCAGAGCCCATGATTGATAATCAATTTTGGCACTTTATTATAATCTTGTATGCTTTATAGGATAGTAAAGCAAAATGTCTTAGGGTGTGTACTAGTTGTGTATATTCTGTGATTTTGTCTTTTCAGGCATGGGGGGGTTCCTAGAGCTTCTAAAAGCTGATAAATTCATAGTCTGCTCTGGAAAGATGTTCTCTCAGCTTTATGTTCTTTTTAATTCTCTTGATGTCTTGGGAGTTAATTTGCTTCATTTTCAAATGACAAGTTTATTTTTCCTACTGCTAGAGAAGGTACTTTCAATTCTGGAATTGAAAAGGAACAAATTACTTTTCACTTCTAATTGAATACTCCTTTCTATTACCTATTTAAAAAAAAACCCGAAAAACAAAAAGCTCTCTCATGACAGCTTCTCTCTGATTATCAACAGACCACAATTGATCTCGTTCCTTTTTGGTTCCTCCTACTTTGCTGATGCTTTCCCTTCCTCTAACTAGGAGATTTCTTTACTTGAATCCTCCTGAGAGCAGTATGTTCTCTCTGTGGCTGTATGATTTGGCACAAGTCTTTAATGTTTTGTGTCCTTGCTACCTAAGTTGTAATATATATCAATTGTGACTTGTATTTCCCTCTTCATAAATCTGAATCAAAGGAAATAATGGTAGAGAATGATCATTGGCCCTCAATCATAAAGGAAGAAGCTTTCTCAAATAATTATTCCAAAGACGGTGAGGTAGTTAAAAAAAAATCTCAAGTTACTGAGATTGTGGTATACTTGGGTGTCTGTACTATTAGATTCATAACATATAGAGAACAGAATTTTCTCCACAGTAAGAAATTTGGAACTTATTTTTCTTTGATTAAAAAGAGGCATGAGTGTACATGTTAGTCTATTTTTTTTATTACTGCAATAAAATACCTGAAGTCGGGTACTTATAAAGAAAAGAGATTTATTTAGCTTATATTTGTGGAGGCTGGAAGTCCATAGAGCCTAGCACTGGCTATGTAGAGGCTTTCTTGCCTATAACATATGGCAGATGGCATCACAATGGCAGGAATGCATAGGTGATGCAGGAAGCCAGAGTAAGAGGATCAGCAGTTTTTTGGCTTCCTGTTAGGCTCCATCTCTTAACAATCCAGCATCTCTCAACATCACCACACTGGGGACCAAGCATGAAACCTTGAGCAACATGCTCAAACCATGTTCGAGTCATAAAAGTGTGTTCTAGGACAGAGTGCAAAGTCTAAATGGTTTCCAAATCTACAATAGAAAACTATGAAATAAATAACTTACTGTAGGCCAATTGAAGCACACCCCAGGCCTTTGTATGTGAGAACATTCTTCTCTTTCCTTAGGAAAGAGGTAAGATAGAAACGTCTGCTATGTAAATTAAGATTACATCATCTCAACAATCTTTGGTTGCAATCCCAGCTCTGTCAATTACTTCAAAAAAAGATAATGCTGCCTATCAACGCTGCTGCATGCCTACCCCAGCATGGACAATAAGTGCTGCAGCTATAACCATTCTCACCACTCATGGGAGGCAGGGCACTTTCAGAAGTTTTTGATGATTCTCTTCAAACATCCCTTCCTGCATCCATGGCAGGAAGTACTGATCGACCTTGGTATACAGAGGCCCTCCAGATCAACACAGGCAGATGCTACCAGTTAAAAGGACCTATTTGCCACCCTACTTAAAATAGCCGAGCGAGTAATTGCAGGATAAGCATGAAATTTAAGTCTCCCCTCTGCCACTTATGAGCTGCGTGATTGTGGATCAATTAACTATTCGCTATTGGTAACTAGCTTTCCTTTACTGATTTAGCTAAGTGATAAATCAATAACAAGAACTGGATTTCAGTGAGGCTCCTTTGGAACAAGACTTGGGCGAATCACAGGTCAGGGCTCAAGGACTTTTGAAGGTCAGCAGTCAGGCAGGTTTTGCTGTACTTCTTAGATAGATTGCTTCCAAGTGCTTTTCCAGCTTCTGTGACAGCTGTGTCACATTTGTTTGAATAGAGCTCTTGTCAACTTCGGAAATCTAGGAGTGTAAAGAACTTCTTTCTCATATCTTGACTTAGTGTTTCTTTGTAATTCTCTCAACTTGGAGACATCTACAAAAGTTTGATCCATTTTCACCAGATGGCCCTTCAACATCTGCTCCCATTTTCCTTCCCATTCTACTGAAGAAATGTATCTGTGTTGGGTGCATATCTTGGGAAGTTGCTTAGGCTGTGTGGCTTTGGAGAAGAATGAGATCCTGGGATGGGAGTCTAAATAGCCTAGCTTTTGTTTTGCTGAGTAGGCATTTAGCCTAATTGTTGGGGACTATTGAGAAGAAATTCAGAGATCATAGGAGAAGACACCTGAGAGGGAGAAGGCATTGGTGAGTAGGCTAGTAACTTGAGAAACCCATTGGGGAAAGAAACACAAATTGGCTAAAGTATGCTCATTGACATTTTCATGGATGGTAGAACCCTTACCCTCATTACCTCATGAAAATGAGTAGAATCTACTTTATCAATATATAAGGGAATGGGCTCTGTATATTGAGATGAAGAATATAAAGCAATGCTATCCATGAAAACCAGTTGCACCCAAATAAAGACACTATGCAAATCTGTACAATGCATTGTTTTGAGCACTGGCAGGATTCACAGAAACACCTGAAATTCCACAGTCCCTTTCCCTGATCTCCCATAATGATTTCTGGAGCTCATATTCCCGTGAACAAGTTGTGAGATATGCTGACATTCAGCAAAAGCAGCAGCCAGTTGGGAAGAAGGGGTTACTGGGAGAGTTTATATTATTTGTTCAAGATCATATGACGAGTGACCAACAGAGCCAGGATTACATCCAAAGACTGCGAGATACAGTCTTCAAGGGATGCTCTTCTTGTTCACAGTATAGTGATCTACTCCAGTAAGCATTTTCTTCTGTTTCCTGTTTTAAATTATGATTTTGCTTATAATTTCCCCTCAGGCCCTTTCACCTCACTCTTCTTTAAATATGTCTGTTTTGTGAGCTTTTTAAGGTGTGACATCCTAAATAGTATACTGTAGAATTACATGTATTTTTTTCCCTTCTCAAGAACTTGAAGTTGGCCCAGTCTAAGGGAATGTTAGGTGATGCAGGATTAAACCCAAACTGTGGAGCAGTTAGAAAGCTGCAGGACACAAAGGAAGTTGATTTTGGGTTGGGTACACTGATTTCCTTGTTCCCTGTTTGTACAGGCTGTGGGTTGGGTTGCAGGGTGAGCACCTTGATTCAAGGGTAGGTGCAGTGAAGGGATGTAATTAGCCTACTAAGCTTCACTAATGTCTTGTAAAGTCATTCCAGTGAGAATGGCAGATGTATCAGTTCCGCCTTGGACCCTACCACAAGGGGCATTGTATTTTCACCCTGCTATTTATAGTTTTCACAGTTGAGATTGGCTGCTTCAACACAGCTTTTTCTGTTTTGTGAAACCAACAAGGCAAAGAAGAATTTCTGTGAAATATGTGTGTTCTGACAATTGTACTTTCCTACCCCAAAAATTTATACTTCCTCTCTGAAGTCATAAGCTCCCATGCCCAGAAATCAGTTCCTTATTACTTTTACTCTAATATACTCATAGCACTTCCCAAAAGTGGTCATTTGTTTTTAGTTGGCCAACAGTGAATACAGTGCAGCTGACACAGAGGATATGGTTGGGGTTTTGGTTTTGTTGTTGAGGTTGCTGCTGTTTTATTTTGCAGAATTCTGTATTCTAAGAGCTTGAGAAGTCAAAGGACTAGGATTTATTTATTCATTCATTTTTTATGATGAATACTTATATAAACACTTACTTTGCTCTGGGCACTTTTGTGAGCACCAGTGACTACATCATTAAACAATACATAAAAAATAGCTTTTGCTCTTAGAACTTGCATTCTAGTGGAGGGAAGAAATAAATACATAAACAAACAAATAAATAAAACTACACACAGTGATAAGTATTGTGGTGAAAATTAGACATGATGTGGTAAGGATGGAGTGGAGGTGGTCAGACAAGAACTCAGAGTCAATGGTGTTTTAGCTGAGATCTGAATGCCAAGAAGAAACCAGCCACATGAGGGTTGAGGGATTGGGACTGCAAAGGAGATAAGAAGACCAATGTGGCAGGAGCATATATGGCATGCGGCCTGGGTATGAGCTGGAGTACAGCACATCTGGGGCATGTGAGGTCAGGGGCCAGTGGTGGGGACCTTACTGCACTGGATGGGAACCAATGGGAGCTGGTAGGCTGGGAAGATATGTGCAATGAAGAAGTCTACTCTGAGTGCTATAAGGATAAAGGGTTTTCAGGAGAAAAGAGGAGAAGCAAGAAAAAGGATGCAGTTAAACTGAGAGATGGTTATAACAGTGGTAATGTTAATGCCATTACCAGTTTATTGATTGATTTTTAAGTATAAAATGTAAAATTTGCCATTTTATCCATTTTTAAATGATGAAAGTACATTAGGTATGTCCACACTGTTGTGCAATTGTAACCATCTCCAGAACTTTTCTATCATCCCAAACTGGAACTTCACACTCATGAAACAATAAATTGCCATTCTCTCTTCCCTCTAGACCTTAGAATCCTCTGTCCTATCTTCTATCTCTATGAATGTGACTGTTCTGAGTACTTCATATGGCTCTTTTGTGTCTGGTTTATGTCACTTAGTATAATGTCGTCACAGTTCATCCATGTTGTAACATGCATTGGAGGTTCAATCTTTTTTAAGGCAGAATAATATACCTAATGTTGGGGAATGGGCTGGATTAAATGGTAATTCCATATTTAATTTTTTGAGGAATCCCTATACTGTTATCAGTAACTATATCTTAAAGGTAGATTGATCAGGAGTTGCTAAGGCATTAGTGTTAGGAGTTGAGAAAAAAGAAAAACTAAGAATGATTTCAACATTTTCACTTTTAAAATGGGAGAAAAATGTGTTCACTGGAATTCTGTGTGGGGTGGAGTTGTGGATGAATATCAAAGATTCTGCTTAGGGCATATATGTCATGGCTATTCGATAAATGGAAAGCTGTTTTATGTACTAATCTGGAACATCAGTTTCATATACATGTATTTAAACAGCAGAATTTATCAATGAATTTTATTATTGCACTTTTCCAACACAAAGAATATTTAAAATCACAGGACTACAAATGGCCAAAAAACACAAGAAGAAATGCTCAACATCCCTGGCCATAAAGGAAATGTAAATCAAAATCATGGTAAGATTCCACCTCACCCCTGTTAAAATGTCTATCATCATGAACACAAACAACAACATGTCACCGAGGATATAGGGGACAAGGAACCCTCATATGGTGCTGGTGGGAATGTAAATTAGTAAACAACTATGGAAAACAGTATGGAGGCTCCTCAAAACACAAAAAATAGAATTACTGTATAACCCAGCATTACCACTCTTAAGGATATACCCGAAGAAATGTATGTCAGGTTGCAACAAAGGCACCTGCACACCCGTGTTTATTGCAGCACTATTCACAGCAGTAAGCTAGGGAAATAGCCAAGATGCCCCACTAAAGATGAATGGATTAAGAATATGTGGTATTTATATACAACAGAATTTTATTCAATCATAAAGAAGAATGAAATTTTTTCATTTGCAGGTAAATGGATGGAACTGTAGAACATCATCTTAAGTGAAGTTAGCCAGGTTCAGAAAGCCAAAGGCTTCATGTTTTCTCTCATATGTGGAATATAGACCCAATACAAATACAAGCAATATTATGAAAAACAGGTCACCCTAAGGGGAGGTTATACACAAGAAATGGAGGATAAAAGAAGGAAGTTAAGAAGGTAAATATGGTTGATGTAGTTCCTATACAAAAATGTATACAATTTTTAAACTTGTTAAAATTATCATAAGAAGGAGACTAATGTAGAAAGAAGAAAAACAGAGGTGATGGACCAATTGGGGTTATAATACATATATACATGGAAATGTCACAATGAAACATTCTGTGTAGCTACGTTAAACAAACAAAATGTCTTTTTTTTTTTTTTATGAAAACAGAGAACAGGAAGACAAAATAGGTCCTGTCTGGGGAGGTTGGTACAAGTGGGAGGTGGGAGGGTATAAGGACAGGGCATAGAAGGTGACTGTGGTGGAAATACTATGTACACATGTGTGGAAATGGAAGAACAAGACCTGTTGAAACTATTTTCGGAGTAGGGGGAGAGGGATAAAGGAGAATGATGGAGGGGGTGAATTCAACTGTGATACATTGTAGGAACTTTTGTAAATGTCACCTTGTACCCCTAGTACAACAATAATAAAAATTTAAAAACTAAATCATAGGACTAAATGAAATGTTTTAAGTAAAGTGTAGTTGTGTATTTGAACTTTAAAGAGTTCCACCATTTAGAGGTTGAGCCAAGAAGGCACCAACAGAGGAGCTGAGGGAAGATCTCTGTGAAATGAAGAGAGGGGTAAAATAAGGATGTTTCTAAGCCTCAGAAATGAAATGTGTCAGGAGAGGAGTGCTCTACCTTCCAAGAAGTCAAGCATAAGTAACAGCATGATCATTGCATTTGGTGTGCTGGAGGTAACCAATGTACCTGACAAGAGAAATTTCAAGGACTTGAGGAGATGGAAGCCTGGTAATAGCAGGCTGAGAGGAAAATGGTAGTTGCCCTTTCTATTTCCTCACCTGTCAACCACTCAATCCAGAGGTTTCATTGTTAGGGAAAATAGGAAGATGGGGCAATAAATGGAGGTAGCTTTGGGAGACCCCATCATAACATTTTCATATAAGAGAAGGAGAAAGAGATGGTATCAGAGAGGAAAAGAGTACTTCCTGAGGGAAATCCATGAGAAGGTGAGAGGTCAGGACCCAGAGCCCAGACAGAGCAGGTGCGGGGACTCTTCATCCAGTTGCATTAGAGGAAAGGCAGTGGTAAATTGAAGGTTGGTTGACTTAGTGATAGGTGAGGTCACAAGCCTTGGTGCACTTATCTCTTAAGGAGGTTCAGTCTTTTACTGCGAGAACAAGGGAGGCGAGAGTATAAGAGGCTTGATGAGCAAAGCGAAATGTGAAGTGTTCATCATGGAGAGGGAGAGCACCACAGCGTTGCCAGGCACATTGGTGTTTATTTGAATGAGAACAGTCAATATTATTTATCTTTCCTTCCAGCAAAGTTTAGGAGGTTAGTTATGGGCAAGAAAAATTTGAGAATTTGTGTTTAATTAACATAGGGGATTTATTAGGTAAGTACAACTAAAGGGGATGAGTGAAAGATTTTTATAAAGAATATTAATAATGGACATGGGAGGGAATTGAGAATATGAGAATTTTGATATATAAGGAAAAAGTTACAGGGTCAGTGATTGGTGGTCTCATTGTGGTTGATAAGCAAGTTTGGAAATTGTGTCAGGGAAAAGTCATACTGGTCAGGGTCTAGGCCGTAATCCTAACTAAGGGATAAGGAAATAGTAGTAAGGAAACTGAATGGGATAGAAGAAAAGATCACTGGAGGGAAGACAAATGACTGCAAGCCCAGGGTTTGGGATGGAGCACCCACAGGACACTGAGCTAACAAACAACGATGACTGTTACCATTAGCTACGTACTAATGATAAGGAGCTGCAAAAAGACTGCCACACATTTGTAAGCAAAGGAATTTGTCTAGGAATGTAATTTCTCTAGGATCACTTTTTCATTCCTAGGCAAGCTGTTAAGAGATTCATATTTTAAAATCAGATCGGCATTTTGGGGTCTTGTGAACTTTTTGCCTGAACTGGCCTTGAATAGCCATCCTCCTGATCTCAGCCTTCCAAGTCACTACCAAGCAGCTAGGATTATAGGCATGAGTGACTGGTGCCTGGCTAAGCAGTATTTATGAACGTGTTTGCACATGAGGACATCTGAGGATTCTGATTGGCTCTGGATGGACACCACTTCTGTCCACAGAGTCTGATGCCTTAATACTGAGGTGGGTCAGAGAATTCTTACTGTCCAAAGCTTCTCAAGTGATTCTGAAGCATATTCAGCCTTGTTAACCACTAAGTTAAATCATATTCTAGACCATCTTAAGTGAAAGAGTCATTTTTGAAAAAGTTATTTCACATTTACATTTACTTGAAAAGACTGAAGTGCTGCTAAAGGAAGAAAATAGAGATGAAATTCAGAATTAGAAAATCTCAACTTGTTCTAGCAGGCATTTTATTACAGAACTCTGGGTTTCTTTTCATTTTCCTTCTTCTGGTCCATAAGTAAACAATTCTATCATACTGCAATTTTCTCTGTAGTGACTTAGAAGTTACCTCATCACATTTTTCAGAAACTGTGTAGTTAGAACCTAAGTTTATGTAATTTTATTTATGCTTAAAATCTACTTTTTCTTTTATATGTTCATTAGATTTTCTTCTGCTTTTGTAGTAAACACGCCTTTTACTACTTTGTACCTTTATGGAATGGATCCTCAGGATCCTCATGAACCTTTCTCATCCTCACTATACCTGAGGCAACTATGTCTTGTTTGTCTTTATTTTATCCTAATACAGTGACTTACAAAGTAAATAAATGTTTGATGAAGGAGTAGAAAAGCACATTAAACTAATTGTTACCTTTCTGATTCCTTCATATTATGAAGTTTCAAGGTAGTTTCTGGGAAACAGTGGACATAATGATATGTGGATTCAAACAATAAGAAAAACAATGCCTAGGATCTTAATAATAAATTCATAAAATCTCAACTCTATACTAACTCGTTTTTCTCATAAGCCCTCATAAATTCAAGCCAAGAAGTCTTGATACTGATCTTGCCACAACCAACTGTATCCTTCCTGGACCTCTTTCTCTCCCAGCAAACACTAACCATTGCTAACTACATACAGATATGAAAGAAGTAGAAAGAACCCAAGGCCTGGTTATCGAGCTGCAGAGAGGATTGGTGGTGTGTGACAGCACTCTGGCCGATACTGCTAGGATCCCACTTCTTCAGCTTACTGGAGTCCCCTGAGGTGTCATCATGTGTTGTGAGCCTATGTTATAGAATATGACGTTAACCAAGAAACTGTCCATAATACCTAGGAGTTCAAAGTTAAACCTAAGTGTCATAAATGCTATTGTGGAAGAGAAAACTAGGTGGTCAGAACACTAGCAAGGGCATTTGACCTGGCATTGGAAAGGTATGGAAGAATCCCTGCTGAAAATGGCTCCTGAACTATGAGGCTAAGGATGAATCTGCCGTGTGTGAGTGCAGTGGTGTGCAGGTCTGATTTGGGAAAGGAAGCTGCAGATATGTTGGTGAGGAGTTTAAGGGTTGCTGGAAGATTTGGGAGGACCCTATGCACATCTGAGTGGTTGGACCACAAAGGAGACTTTCTGTCCATGAGTGAGTTTGGACTTGATAATTCCTAAAGTAATAGCACCCATCAAAGGGTATGGTGTGGATGCAATATTATAAGAGCATCTAGCCTCAGAAACCTGCAATTTGAGTCCCTTACACCAATCCTAACAAATTGTAGCCTGAACCAGAGAAAACTGCCAGAGATGCAGGTGATTCCTCTGCAGATCCAGAATGAATTGTAACATCTAACAAATGAAATCAGAGGACTTTCAAAATTCACAGGGTGACTCATGCCACCTGTACATGAGGTGTAGATGCACTTAGTTCTCTTTCTAAGTAATATTATCAACAAAAGAGGATTCCACAGTCTTGCTCTGTTAAAGACTAAGGTCACTTTTTATTCTAGCAACATAAAAGCCACTTGACCAGGCTGAAAATGTGTTCCCAGACCTGTTTCAGAATTTCTTCCCTAATGGCTTGTGCGAATCTAGGCTGAAGGGCTTTAATGGTACATTAGGGAGGGGCAGTGGAAAACTGAGAGTGAAAAACTGAGGGCTGTTGTAACCACAGAGCTGTGCTCCGATTCTGAGTACTGCCCAAACTAATACTCAACTCATGAGGACTTTGAAAACTCTGTCCACTGTTGCTCTTAGTACTTGCCATTGAACTATTCCCTTCATTGGGAAGGAGTGGGTTTTGCTCTCCTCAACAGACTGTTTTGGTTTTTATTTTATTATTTAAAAAAATGGCATGTGTTTATGGTGCACAATATGATATTTTGGTAGGCATGTATACGATGAAATGAATAGTACTGTCAAGCAAATTAACATCTCATGTGATTACCCTTTTTGTCCTTGTGGTCAGAATGCCTGAAATTGGCCCTTTTAGCAAATTTTCAATATGCAACACAGCATTATTAACAGTAGTCACCATGCTGTACATCAGTGCAAGGAAGATTGATCTCTTTGGAATAATAATTGAGTAATTGGACCCATTAAACAATCATCTTAAAACATGTCTAATCTCTTCAAGTTTAAAGTGTAGAAATTATGACCACATTTCCCCTATTTCATTGAGTAAATTTACATAATCTGTATCACTCTGGGGTCACACAGAAATGATGACTAATATTACCAATGTGACTTTAGGACAACTTAAATCCCCATATAATCCTGCGGACCAGTACTTGCCTGCTAATATGCTGCAGGAATTAAGAGTCTGAGCTTTTGAATGAAAGAGATCCAAGTTCAGAGCCCAGTTCTTCCATTTACTAGCTCCGTGATTTTGGTGGAGGCTTCAGTCTTCTAATATACAAATGGAGATATTAGTGGTAACTATCTCATAGATTCACTGTGAGGATAGGATGAGATTGTGAGTGATGAAGTGTTAGTACCTTGTTTCAACCATAGTTAGTATGCCCTTGGCATTTTTGCCTTATTACATTTGTTTGTTTTATTCTGATCCTCTTGCTCTTTTCTTTTTTACTCCCCTAGAGATATGAAGCCTGACAATATTTTACTTGATGAACATGGTAAGTAAGTGGTTTATTTGTGATCAACTACATGATATGCATGTAACACAAGTTGAATATCTCCAACAAAGGAATATTACATACAAAAAAGGTCTCTTGCTTGATTCAGATGAATTATATGTACAAATTCCATTTTAAGGGTAGAAGGAACAATATGGGGAAAGTATGACAGTGTCATAATCCAACAATATGCCCTTAAATAACATTGAGTTTACATAATGAGAAAGTCATTCTCTACTTAATATTCTCCCACTATTGCTGTCTTCAAGAAAGCCTTCATGGTGGTTTTGGTGCTAGTTTGCTTTAATATCTTATGATATGCAATGACCTTTTTTGTGTTTTGTAAAGACAGAGCAGGCCTCAAGCTTACAGTACTTATTTGGCAGATAGTAGTATCCACCAAGTAATACTATTTTGTTTTTGCATCTACTTTTTTCCTTCTTATGAAGGTAAATTGCCTTTACATTTACAGAAAAGATATCACATTTTCTGTTCAAAAATACGTCAGTTAAAAAATCTGGAAGTTCAAAGAAAAATATAAAGTTCATAGAAGGAGTATCTATGGTACCTAGATGTATGTGGCAGGATATGGCAAAAAATCATGAAGATGGTGAGTGCCTGAAGTCCAGGAAACAATGATTAGTTTTCTCTGGAGCAAGCTTTGGACAACAATGATTAAATGTGTATAGGCTTTGCCTAATATTTATTTTCATGAGCATTTGGATTATTGATACTACATCAGAGAAGACCTGTAAGGTACAGAACTTGTGTGTTACAGATGTTGCAGTGGCAATAAGATCTTTGTTCTGTGTTTGGAAAGTTGCTAGATTAGTCCCAATTCTGCAAAGCTCTTTATTCATGCAGTTTTTACAAACAGGATTTG
Organism: Castor canadensis; assembly: GCF_047511655.1. Classification (NCBI taxonomy): domain Eukaryota; kingdom Metazoa; phylum Chordata; class Mammalia; order Rodentia; family Castoridae; genus Castor; species Castor canadensis. Next base: position 72,167,342 of record NC_133391.1, on the reverse strand, counting down.
CAAGGGGAACTGAAACACCAAGTGCCATCTATTGTTCATTATTTATTTACTTAGTTGAGTTTTAAATCCTGATTCACCAGACTCCACTGTGCTCAGATGACTAAGAAATGCTTTTGTGTATGACCACTAATCTCAAAGCTCAGGGTCATTATTTATTTATGGACTGTCTGAAGAGATTTTTTCCACTTTCTTCTACTGCTTTATTTCTTCCTTACCTTTACTGCTTCTGACATTTGGGAACAGATTTCTGAATCTCAGAAACGTAGGCAATGGTGAGACTTAGCATGAAGGTGACTTTCATGAAAACACCAACTATCCCTGCCTTCAATAAGAGGCCTAATCCTTGCTTGTCCTTGTATAAATAAACCCCATGAAGATTTATAACTGAAGAGACATAGCCTACAGAGACCACCTTTTTCCAATTAGGCAAAAAGTGCTCCCTCTGCCACCAAGGCAGGTTGGGGTTTAGTCATTACTTGCTCACAAAGGTAGCCAGCTACCTTTGTGCATAACACCTGTTACTCCATCATTTGTAGAAGCTTTGACAGGGACATGTAGATTTTATTAACTAAAACCTTTTTAAGTTTTATCTTCCATTCTGAGAATGGTGCAGTTAGTACTGGGTCTCAGAGATGCTTCCTCTTGTTTCTACCATAAGAACACCCTTTTCTTCTTCATACAACTTCTTCCTTCTCATTATTTTCTTGGTAACTTGGTTATTGTAGATTAGAAAGAAGATAAAGAAATCAATTAATCTGTAAGTTGAACCACTCTTAGAGACCACCCTCATGAAAGATTAATTGTGTAATACTGTGGGCACTACTCACTAACTCTGAGAGTTTTGACAAGTTGCCTAAATATTCTCTGTGTCTTAGTTTTTCAGGTCACAAAAGCTTACTTGCTTCTTAGGGTCATTATAAAACTAACTGATACAACACTTATGAAGTGCTTGATGCAATGTCTGCTACAAAGAAATCACTCAGTAAGAGTCAAATATGAATACGACTCCCATGAGGTAGAAGAGGCTTACTTCCCTAGGCAAGGAAACTTGAGGTACTTTATTTTGTTTTATGTGGTGGTGTGTATGGAAGTGTGTATGTGATATGCACCAATGCTATGTCAGATAGACTCTGTGTGAGTATTTACTTGTCTTCAGCAGATAACTATTTGTATTCCAGAAGTGATAGTCCCAAATTTTGCTTGTCTTTTTGTTAGATCTTTGTGTTTAAGCAATGCCATTTAACCCTTAATCCTTAGGGAACTCTATTGTTATTGGTCCAGTCTGCTTTCCTTCATGTGCACAGGAGTCTAATGCCACTGTTTGTGGCATTTTTAATTCTGATGGGGCTACAGTTTTGTTCAGGGAGTCTAAGCCATCATCCTGGTCTCTCAGCTGGTGTGTTATTTCCAAAGAGCCCTTTCACGCTTACATTTTTGACTTGAACAATGAATTCAAAGGAGGCTTTTCTGTATTATGTTCCCATCCTGAACTCAACTTGAGAATAACTGCTGTTAATAAAAGAATAATTGGAAGAATTGTACATGAATGTGCTAGAATCAAACAAACAAAAAAATGAGAACCATTCTCTAAACATCTCTAAACATTGTCATAAGGATCCCTTTCTGGAGAAAATATTTTTTGTCATTACTTTCTATTCATTTAGATTCTGTAAAACTAGGACTTCAGAATTTGCTCCTGGATGTTAATTAACCACTTTTAACCACATTCCTTAGCCCATCTCCTCCCAGCTCATTATGTGTTTGCTCTTGTGGGAATCAGATAAACCACACATGAATACTTGCCTTTTGGAGCATCTGCTGGTGCAATTTTCTATGTGGATCTCATATAAGAAGCCTTCATTTGGCTTTCCCATCCACATTTATAATGTCACTCCAAATGCACCATCACCTGGGCCTCTTGCATGTGGATTTTAGCAACTGTGATGTTGTCTAAATTTTTGTACATTCTTCCTATGCTTATCATTCTAAGTAAGTTATACATTACCCCATGTGGCTTAGATTTTAATTCAGCACCACCTGGAAACAGGCGGAACTTTGTTTTATTCTTATTGACTTATATTATTTATATTCACCAGGAAATGTTGACATTTATATGAGGTGGATGTGATGTAGGCAGTCTCTCCACAATGATAATGAAGATTTCTTGCACATCAGCATTTGACATAACAAATGTTTTTAATTTAGAGCTACCTGGTACTGTCCTCCCAGGTGTCTCATTTACTAGTTCAGAGCCAAGATGGCAACAGGTCTTAGATGACTTATAAATAACTGTCCTCATATGTATTTTCACATCCTGCCAGTTTAACTGGCCCATCCAATTCTATCAATTCCATAGTGTCTAAAATTCTTGTGCTTTTCATAAGTTATTCAGGAAATAAATGCCACATTCAGAACAATAATGTCTGGATATCTGACTGTGAACATTATGGAATCATAATTTAGGTTTCTCTATATCATCCTTAGTCACAAGGAGAAGAGGCAAAAACTCAACCTGGAGGGTGAGGAAGAACTGAGCTTTCTATGTTAACAGTTTCCCCCATTGACAGTCCTCAAATGTGCTTAAAAGTCAAGTGGAAGATGTCTTTTTGAAAAAAAAAAAATATATATATATATATTTGAGTATATATATATAATACTGTATCCAATCCCGAGATAATGAGATTGAAGTCTTGGGTAATGCCTAAGGCTAACAAGCATTGCAGGGGAATTGTGGTACACCTACTCTAAACACCTGCAAATAGAAGAGAGTTTTAAAAGTTGGAGGCAATGCCAACTGATTGTTTCTGATGCCCTAGAGTGCATTCTTGATGAGAAAGGTCTTTAGACTGAGCACAAGGCACAGTGAAAGAGTAGAGATCATGGCAACAATAAGATGAATTCGGATTTTTAAAATGATCCTCCATCTCAAGTCACAGAAGTAGAAAGGAAAAACTAAATCTGTCCCCCAACAGGGCTAGATCAGGAAGTTTTTATCCTTAGCAGTGGGCTGGATGCTATCAGGATGCAGACAGTGACATTTAGTATGATGTTTAGTGTGTACTGTGAGCCCTCTGAAAATTTCAGTCCTATCTCATCAGATAAATGGAAATGCCAATGCTTCAAGATCCTCTGAAAGCAGATGACTACTGTGCCAACAGCTAACATAACAGTCTTGCCGACCTGGGATTCCTGTACTGTCCTTTTTCTTCCTTCTTGCTGTGAATGCAAGGACCCTAGAGACTTGGTGGGGTGTATTCTCTGTAGACTCTACACTGTATTTTCTTAAGTTTTAGAGCTGAGAGATACCCTAGAAACCATCTTGCCTACCCATTTTTCTTTTGTAAATAGAAATCTGGAGCTGGGCACCGGTGGCTCATGGCAGTAATCTTAGCTACTCGGAGGCAGAGATAAGGAGGATCATGGTTTGTAGCCAGCCAGGAAAAATAGTTTGTGAGACATCATCTTGAAAAAAACCCATCACAAAAATAGGGTTTGGAGTGGCTCAAAGTGAAGGGCATGAGTTCAAACTTCAGTATGGCAAAAAAAAAAAAAAAAAAAGAAAGAAAGAAAGAAAGAAGGGGAAGGGAGAGGAGGGGAGGAGAGGTGAGGACAGTGGAGAAAGGAAGGAAGGAAGAAAGGAAGAAGAGAAAGAAAGAAAGGAAGGAAGAAAAGAAAGAAAGACAGAAAGAAAATTAATTTGGTATCAGCCTAGGAAAAGGACTTAAAGTCTACTGTGTATTAGAACAGGGCAGAGCTCCAGTCTCGTGGCCCCTAATCTAGTGTACTAAATAGAACTCTTTTAAAGATAAAAGCTGATTTTTTTCCCTTGCTATACATTGTAAGTTATTTTACTGGGGATTGATGGAGACAACCTGAACTACCCCTCAATACACACACACACACACACACACACACACACACACACACACACGCACACAAAATACTAGTGGCATTTTAGAAAAACAATGATAACAAGGACTCTTTCTTGGCCAAAAATATATGCATCCACACTTGTGCTAGCTTGTAGTAATTTTGTCTCTATTTTTTACAAGATTCCCTAAGAGATGCTTGGAATTGTGATACTTTGAATAGCTCTTGGCTCTCTTCCTCATGATACTCACAGGCTAAAAAACTTAGACTTGTGCCAACAGACAAAAATTGCCTAAGTAGAATTACCAGAGCATAAACTCAGCTATTAAGTTTCAAAGATTCTGAGGTTGAACTACAAGTTTACAATCAGAGACTAATTTGTGCATGTCATGTCCTGGTTGCTGGAGGGTTGCTGGTTTAAGACCACATTGGCCTTGAGGCTGGAATAAATGAGCTTGTATTGCCTGAACCCAGCTGCAAGGAGCATAAACAGTGAACAGACTAAGCTTCCAGATGTTTTCAATTAGACTCATGTTCCACTGGATTGAATGGGACTTAGCATTCACCATTGTCCTTCTCTGTCCCTAGGGCACGTGCACATCACCGATTTCAACATTGCTGCCATGGTGCCCAAGGAGATGCAGATCACCACCGTAGCTGGCACCAAGCCTTACATGGGTATGGGCTTCACAAGCTGCCATAGTTCTTAAGTGCAAAGCTTTTGTTTCTCATTTCTATGGACACCATTTATTGCAGGTTGAATCTGCAGGGACATGCAGCTAGAGCAGACAAGTTCCTTTCTGACTTTACCTGGGGAACTTCTGATTTAATGGGTCTGAAGTGAGCCTAAGGACTCTCCATTACCAAGTACACAGGATGATCTTGACTCAGCAGGGCCATTGATCACATTTTAAACTAGACATTTTGTGAGATAATTAAGTCACTTTCTACCCACTTCCTAACAAAAATATTAGTTCAGTAAATGGCTACTAATTGTCTCTGTGTGCTCTGCAGGGTTTTCAGACTCTGGTGACCCAGTAGTGAGCAATATACACAAGGTGACCCCATGGATCTTACCTGATAGTGAGAAAGATAAAAAACAGAATCAAACAGAAGTGAAGCAACAGTTAGAAATAGGATGGTAAAAATAATAATTTTAGCTATTATCTATATAACACTGTATTACATGCACAGGATTGTAAAGTACTTTTTCAGTTATAATTTTAGCATCAGTTTTATTGACACAACAGTCTCGTAAACTCTTCTTTTTAAAGGTGAGTAAAACATCCCTCAGAAATATTAGATGACTTTGCATAATTTAGTTTACAGTGCAATGAAGAACTGGGTTTGCCTTGAGGATTTAGAATTTATTAAAGGGTGACTAGCAATGTAAGGTTAGGTGCAGAATTGCTACTAAGGTCACATATTTCATGGTAGAAACAAATTAACTATAAATTCTAACTTCAGTTGGAAGAGGCTGCCATCTCTGGATAGATAATATTTTAGTTGAATTTGTCCTACCTCCTGTCCATCCCAGAAAATACATAGAACTGTCACCCTTCAGAGGTCACACAGTGCTCAGAATAAGGGAATTCTTCTTCCTTTCTTCCTATTGTTCCTAAGGCAAGTGAATCAAATCTTAGGTAATTATCTGCAAGAAGAGAGGCTGTCATTCTGTTCATGGTGCTAGTCACTGGGCTTGCTGACTGGTCCCTAAGGAGCTTAGTTGGCCACAGAGGGTCAGTGTGTTTGGTGGCAAGTCTTACTGGGACCATAGCAGCAGGAGACTGAGTGAGTGTATTTGGGGTACAATCGAGAGCCCATGGCCCAGGTTCACTGGGGCACCTTCAGTGCAGGCATGCAGCCTATAGGGGCAGCACCACACTTGTGTTAGGTAGGATCTCTCTGCCTCTGCCCACCCTCTTAAACTCCTAAAACAAGCACTGCTTTCAAGTAAACTGAAGAAGGAAACCTGTGAGAGCCTGATCAAGTCCTCCATCTTCACACCAAGGTGGCAAGGTCCAGATTTGAGGAGCTTTGAATCAGATATGAGATTAGTTTTGAAATTCACAGGAATAAATTTTAAACTGTCTAATGTAAGTGTTGGACGTAGCAAAAGGGATTAAAGTATGTTAGGCGATAGACTGAGAGGTCAGTAGGGGAACCCCCATCCAGTTAAAAGCAGGAGGTGAGACATGCACGGTTGCTGGCAGATGACAGAAGAATAAAAACCATTCCTATGCTTCTGTCCTAATTAGTTAAGATGTTAAAGCAGGTAATTTTGCTTTTTAAATTGATGGAATTAAGTTAGGGGTAGAATAAATTGCAACAGCAAGATGATTCAAAAGCAAAATATTTGAAACTGAAAATCAAGGGCAAGAGCAATGTTGCTTCCATATTTCATTCTTTTCCCCTATGTGGGAGTTGGGGAGGGAGAGAGAGACAGAGAGACAGAGAGAGAGAGAGACAGAGAGAGAGAGAGAGAGAGAGAGAGAGAGAGAGAGAGAGAGAGAGTGAACTGCTCCCTATGTACAGGAGCAGTTCACTTTCCAACAGAGAGATCTGTGGGGAAAAAATGAGCTTTATTTTATATGATATTTGAACAACTGCATATTTCATGGCTTTCAATTACCAGTGGGGGGAAGTAAATCTCTTTTGTCACTTCTCAAATAATGGACACATATAATTCAGCCTATTTTCTGCCTAAAACCCATGGCACTCAAATGATAAAAGGGATATCCATGCTGGCTGCTCTGATGAGCTTTTCCCCCAGGTTTCCTGGACTTCCGTATTACAGGCTATTTTCTTGGAGCCAAATCAGAAATGTGCATCTGGGGTTTCTAGGGCTGGTTTCCATGGTGAGAGAAGTAAAGGGAGGCTACCTTTCTTTCTTCTCCCCAGTAATTTTTAGTACAGTATCTATGTAATTTAATTTTTTTCAAAATTGGCATTTCTAGCCTTTTCAATAAAATAGAAGAAAGAAATTTGAACCTAGGCAGAGGCCACGCAACACCCCACTTTCACCCTTATAATTAACAACTGGTAATATTTATAAAACCTCTCTGAGCACCAGGTAATATGCTAAATGTTTTATGTTCATTTACTCATTTACTTTTCTCAGTAACCTAGGAGGCAGACTCTATTTGTCATCATTTTGAATGAAGACAATCAGAAGCTCAGTAACTTGCTAAAGGTCCTATGGCTACTAATAATCAAAGAAAAGCTAGGATTTAAACCAGGCTCTGTTTAACATAAAAAATCAAGCTTCTTCTTGAAATAGGCATAAAGAGAGGAATAAAAAATATATACTTAGATATTTTCAGGAGTTTTTTTGACTTTTTAACTTTTTAATTTTTTTATTATTCATATGTGCATACAATGCTTGGGTCATTTCTCCCCCCTGCCCCCACCCCCTCCCTTACCACCCACCCCACCCCCACTCTCTTCCCCTAACTCCCTCGATACCCGGTGGTTTTTAGGGGTTCTTAAAAGGTTCTATGTCAATTTAGTTAGGCTAATATGTTGAGAATGTTTCTTGTTTTATTCCAAAATAAATATTTGAATGTTGTAACTTATCTCTTTATCCAGAACTGCTCTTGCCTTTGATTTTTGGATAGGAGTCTTTCCAAGAGGAATTGTGGGTAGAAGCCAGTTTTCTCTTTTTAAAAATTACATTTCCAATAATTTGATGAACTCTACCTACCAGGTATTCACCAGTACCCATTTTATAGTTATTATGTAGGATACTAATTAGCATTTAACCAGAAAGATAAAAACCTAAAAACAAAGAAAGAGAACTATGCTGAAACACAGAGGGAAGATTAAAGGAATGTCTACCAAATATGATGAGGTGCTGAATATGTTGTGAGCAGGTCCCTGACTGAAAACAAGTCTGTCTACAGGGTACTAACTACCTTCTACATAACAAGGCACCTTTGCTTTTGAAAATCCATGACCTTCTACTTCCATTCTCCCTGATTGCTCTAGGACCTCCTTCTCCCTACTATTAGGCTTGTGCAAATACAATAAATACCACTTAAGAGTTTCATCAATTAAAACATTCTCCTTTATACAGAGGAGAACTCTGTGTGTATATGTGTATGTTTGTGTGTGCACAAGTTCACTATTGAAAAAGTATAAAGTGCTGATAAACAAAAGGGAAAGTAAATTAATTCTTCTACCAATAGTTGTTTATGGTTTCCTTCCAGACCTTGTTTTTTCTATGCACACAAGTGTATATTCTTTTTCTTAAAAATTAGAGCATACTGAATTTCTTTAACCTAAATTTTCACTTTACAATGTAATAATGACAATAACAATACATTCATATAATGGTTGTTTATGAGGCTCCAGGCACTTTTTTGGGTTTTTAGCATTTATCATATCATTAAACTTTCAAAACAACCCAATGAAATAGATTTTACTATCATTTCTATTTCACAGATTAAAAAAAATCCAGCCCAAAGAGAGAGAAAGCAACATGATCATAACCACACAACAAGTGATTGACAGAGCATGGAATTAAAACCTGGTCTAGAACCACCTAGCTGGGGATAGTGAGGAGGAGGATGACAGTGATAAGGGGTAATGAATGATGTTTCCCGAGATGTTCTGACATGCTGAATCCCGTTCCAAGTGCATGCATGACATTGTTTACGCTAAAATGAATTTGTGAGGGAGGAGCTATTGTTATTTCCACCTTACAGAGGAGTAGACCGAGCAGTTAGGAAAATTGTCTAAGGGGGAATCAGGCACACGGTAATAAGAGATCTCATGCAATGTGCTGTTCTGCTGCCTTTTGTTCAAGTAAATAAGCAGGTGTCTGCTGGAATCGCAACCCTCCCCCCTCTGACAGCAGAGCCTAGGTCTTAACGGAGGACACTCTGCTTAATTTCCTGTGCCAGAAAATGATTGCTTTTAATGGTCATGTGCCATAGATAAGAGAGTGGCAATTAAACTTATCTAACTAGTTCCTTAGTATGGAACGTTGGGTTGTTTCTTATTTTGAAGTGTATATAATTTTTGCAGTAAAATCTTATTAACAGAGTTGTTTCCTGCAAGTTATTTTTTTGTCATAAATTTCCAAAAATGCATTCTATTCTTGAAAATAAAAAATGGTATGTGAGGTAATGCATAAGTTAATTATCTTGATGTAGCCATTTCCAGTGTATACATATTTCAAAACACGTGTGCACAATACATATATATGTACATATATAATTTTTACTTGTTGATTAAAATTAATTTCAAAAAGAGTTTATGGTCAAAGGGAAGATTCATTTCCCTCCTGAAAGTTCATATTGATCGCTCCTTGATTTGAAGCCATTTCAACTTTTCATTCCCCTGCACCCTCACCACTGCTATGCCATCAATATCTTAAATTTTCCCAAAATGATAAGCAAAAATGATATAGCATTGTGATATTAAAATTGTATTTCTCAGACTTTTTATATATTGCCTGTTCATATTCTTTGCCCATTTTCTATTTAGGCATTAATATTTTTCTATTTTGATATATCTCATTGACATGAAGAATTCTTGCCTTTATGTATTAGGAATACTTAAATACTAGTGTATCATATTTGTTGAAAGCTATTGATACAAATATGATCTCACACTTTTTAGTTTGCTATCTTTATGAAGTTTTTGACCTAAACAACTTCTTTCTAATATTCCAAACTGCTCACCTTTTGGGAGGAGGGTGCTGGAGATCAAACCTAGGGCCTTGCATGCACTGAGCACGTGCTTTGCCACTGAGCTACACCTGCTGCCTCTTCATTTTTTTACTTCATACTTTCTATCTTTCATGCCATTCCTAGCAAGTCCATCTTGCCTCCAGATTTTAGATAAGTTTACCTAATTTTTATTATTGCTATTCATTTTTGTTTAATCCAGTTGTATATTATTTTGACTAACTTTATTTTTGCTAGTTTATTAAATACTTGTTCTGAGACTATGCATTAAGTAATACAGTTCTCATACTGATTTGAAAAAGACTTATAAACTAAAAAATTTATGTACTAACATCTATACTACGTGACTTTCAAGTCATAATCTCAGTAGGTTTAAGTGTAACTTAATGCATGGGATACGTGTTTTTTTTTTTTAAATCTTCATTATTTATGCATTTTTGACAGTACTACAGTTTGAACTCAGGGACTTGTGCTTGCTAGGCAAGGGTTCTGCCATATGAGGCATACCCCAATTCTTTTTGCTTTAATTATTTTTCAGGTAGGGTCTTGTGCTTTCTGGCTGGGCTGGCCTCAGACTATGATCCCCCTACCTATGCCTCCTGCATAGTTGGAATTACAGAAGTGCACCCCTTATGCACCCCTTATGCACCCCTCATGACTGCCTTATTTGTTGAGATGGAGGGTCTCAGTAACTTTTTATCTAGACTGGATTCAAACCTCAATCCTCCTGATCTCTGCCTTCTGATTAGCTGGGATTACAGGTTTGAGCCACCATGGTCAACCCCTACCACCACCACCACCACATTTTTTTCTTACACATGAAGTTTAGAATAATTTTTGTAATGTCCCATGAATCATTTTTATTATATTAAGTTTATAGATTTCATTTTTGGGTCATTTATGTCCTGACCAATCTAATATCCAGGTTTTGAAAATATCTGAAAATGAAATGATTGAAATCCAAATATGTAATAAACATATTAAAATGTAGCTAAGCTTATTAGTAATCCAAGAAATGTCCTTTTAAACTACAATGAAATACAATTATGCATTCATCAGATTGGTAAAAACCAAAGTGTCAGGTAATACCAAGTGTGGACAAGGGTGTTTAGCAAAAGGAACTCTGATACACTGCTGGTCATTGTGTTAATGGCACAACCCCTTTGAAGAGTTTGTCATTGCCTACTGTGTGGGAAGATGCACATCCCCAACATCAGCAGGTCCTCTCCCAGGAATATATCTAAAGATACTTACAGAAGTCCTACAGGTGCAGGAATATTCAAGAAGACATTGTTCACAATGCTCCTAAATTGAAATTTACTTAAACAGCTATCAGCGATAGGCAGGTAGGTAATTTACAGTGTATGCATATAGAATCAAACATGAACAAACTGTAACTATGTGCAACAACTCAGATAAATCTCAAGTGAATGTTGTTGAGCAAGGAAAGCAAGATACCAAAGAGTACAAGGAATGAAATTTAACTTAAGGGGACTAAGAAGAATATAAGGAACAGCATGCCTTCTTCTTCTTCTTCTTCTTCTTCTTCTTCTTCTTCTTCTTCTTCTTCTTCTTCTTCTTCTTCTTCTTCTTCTTCTTCTTCTTCTTCTTCTTCCTCCTCCTCCTCCTCCTCCTCCTTCTTTCTTTTTCTTTCTTTCTTTCTTTCTTTCTTTCTTTCTTTCTTTCTTTCTTTCTTTCTTTCTTTCTTTCTTTCTTCTTCTTCTTCTTCTTCTTTCTTTTCTTCTTCTTCTTCTTCTTCTTCTTCTTCTTCTTCTTCTTCTTCTTCCTCCTCCTCCTCCTCCTCCTCCTCCTCCTCCTCCTCCTCCTCCTCCTCCTCCTTCTTTCTCTTTCTTTCTTTCTTTCTTCTTCTTCTTCTTCTTCTTCTTCTTCTTCTTCTTCTTCTTCTTCTTCTTTCTTTTCTTCTTCTTCTTCTTTTTCTTCTTCTTCTTCCTTTTCTTCTTCTTCTTCTTTCTTCCTTCTTTCTTCTTCTTCAGCTTTTCATTGATAGTGTTTCCTTTATTATAAAACACTGAAATAAATTAAATAAATGTCTGTATATCTAGGCAGTCTCTCAGCCAGTTCATCCTCTGCCCCTGGGAGGTATATATAATATAAGAAAAATTAAACCATTGTTTACAAATCAAAAGTAATCATTGTCAAAAATTAAGAAAATTGTTATCGTAAAAATCAGGACCATGAGTTATAGGAACAAGACAAGTGGTGGGAGTAAGATTCAACTTCTTGACCTGTGTAAAGGTTACATGGGCATTTGCTTATGTTTCATTTACTTTTCTGAATGTAGGTATGGAAATACTTAAAAAGCAATACACACAAAATACACAGTGGCTTTTTTTGAGGAAACTCAGTCCTTCTCCTGGTCTGTTTGTACCCTGTCAGAAACAGGGCTTTTTCTTAAAGGGTTAGGAAAGCCCCTCTGAGTTTTCTCTGGTTTTTCAGCCCTTTGAAGGTTCAAAGAATCACCTATCTATTATGCTTTTGTATATATTGTCATGACTTTTGTTGCTAATGTCCTACAAAAACTTCTCAAAGTACCTAGCACAGCATGAATATTTGTTCAGTGAGTGAATTTACATCCAAATGTCTTCATGCCTAAAAATACAGCAAGTAGGAGAAAGAAGAGTCACTTAATAAAGTTGTAAAAAAAGACATTCCCATAACCTATTAGGATGGTCCAATATGATAAAATATGCAACTTTTGTAGAGTAATGTTTATTTTGTTTGATATTTTCCTAGCACAATGGATCTGGTTATCCCTTGAAATTGTCTGCAGTTTCTTTATGTGACATGTCTGTCACCTGTCACCTGGGAGACTATCTGAGATGACTTGATAGAATATACTGAAAAGGGAAGGCGAAATCTAGCCCATTCTATCCACTCTGTGGGAGTATTGTGGAGTCAGGGTCATTATCTCACCAGTTGCTTTGGGAGTTGGGACGTGCAGAAAGGATGCAGTGCTGCGTGCAATGTGAATTCTCCAGAACATGAGACCCGCTTAGCCCTGTTACATCAAGTTCTTACAGTCAGGGTCAGTCTTAGACTTGGGAATGTCAAAATTCTACAGCTTTAATTGGATGTTGTCCACAGAATTTTATTTAGAACTTAAGTGCACTTGACAGGCAAGCTTGTGTTCATATGTCCCAGGTCATCATTTCCTTTGTCCAGAGTCAGCACCTTTCTACAGGAGTCTTGGAGTCAACCCTGGGTATGTTTAGAGTGGGTGAATTCCTTCAATTTATATGCATGTTTGTCTGTCTTGAAGAGTTCCTGATCTTTTCTGAGCACTTTGTAAATGTTAGGCACTGTGCTGAGATTGTGGCATGCACTATCTTATTTATGTTCTAAACCAACAGAGACCACCTTCTTCTTATTCTGTTTGCAGAGGAGGAGATCATGCTCTGCCAACCAACTTGCTCAAGGGCACAGTAAATGGTGGAGATCAAATTTGAACCCTAACAACATAGCTCCAGAGCTAATGATTACAACTATGACTTCAGTAGTTTATTCAAATATTCATTTAACAAATTTCTGCCCATCAGCTCTGATTGTCAGGTTCTGTACTAGGCACTGGGCATGGAATGGTGAGCAAGCAGACAGGGTATCTGCCCTTGTTTGGTGCTTCACTTCCCCTACTTCACCCTTCAGGATTTAAGCATATTCTTAGAAGGGTGTATAGAAGGTCTAGGTATGGAAAATAGCTTAGAGGATTCATAACTGGGGGGTCATTTCTGGAGGTAAAATTGACTGTGGCCTGCCTTCCCTTGTTGTCAGTTCAGAGAGCTATGGTTACAAAGTTTAAATGACCCACAGCTGTTGTAAAACCTTATATTTCCAAGAGTGCCTGCTTCCTCTTTTCTCCTGCCTTACCCCAAGGAGGAGACTGCAAGTGCTTCTCTTGCTGTGTCCAGGTGATTCCAAGACAGAGAACTGATTCAATGCATGTTGCATACAATTATAAGCATTGTTTGCATCCATAATATAAATTTAGAACCTTTAGCACAGACTTTACGAATTAAGTAACAGCATCTTCTTGGCTTTATTTCAGAGTTAGCTGCATATTTGAGGCCCAGTAGTACCCAAATTTTAATAGGTGCATGATCTAAATAAGAGAGGAACTTATTGTATATTAAAGTCTGTGCATGCCTGTGTATTTTAGTTGATAAATTAGGCTACTGAGAGAGCTAAGAAAATTAGAAAATTTTGCCTGCTGTGAGCAATCTAGCAACAGATAATAAACATCCATAAGTTTATACTCTACGCTGATAATTCTCCTTCAGAGGAACATGTTGGGAAAAGAGATTTGTTAACATCTCAGGGAGTAAGCTGGCCTGACTTTTTTGTTTTTCAGCACCTGAGATGTTCACCTGCAGAAAGGAAGCAGGCTACTCCTTTGCTGTCGACTGGTGGTCCCTGGGAGTGACGGCATATGAGCTACTGAGAGGCCGGGTACAGTAGATTGCATGTTCTCTTTGGTTATTTTTCCAGCAAGTTCTATTCTAGAATGAGAGAATGTGTTGTTTGCCAAGAACAAGCACTCTGAGAGCTGAAAACAGCTATGTGTGTATGATGCTGATAACACCACTTGAGACTTCTGCACAGATCAATTCACTGTCCTACATATGGAACTAACCATGTCCGCTGACATTAAATTGCACAGATAAATTGAATTAATAATATGGATATTGTAAACTCCCAAAGGGGAAATTGATACACCTCATTAAATACCTTGGGTAAATATACGTGTTTGTTTAAAGAAAGTCATTTTGCAGCCACAGTATAGTATAATTCACACCCCTGTCCAAGCAAGTGTGAGTTATTAAAACAGCATAATTCATGCCCTATCTTGTCAGACTCCTGTCTGTCATTTGATCCCAGGGTTCTGGGTCCAGTGACAAATTAGAGTTGTTTCCTTTTTAAAGGAAACATTTCTTAAACAGGAAACTCTTTCCTAGGAAAAAATCAGACAAATGTGATGAAACTTATATTTTATATAATTTTAACATACTATTGCAGAATCCAAATATCCCCCTATGATTGTGTCTTAGCTCAGCTCAGCCTGCCATATAAAAATACTATCCTGTGTGGCTTAAATGAGACATTTATTTTCTCACAGTTACAGAGGCTGAAATTCCAAGCTCAGATTGCCAGAAATGTTGGGTTCTGGTGAGGTTTTTCTTTGTGGTATGCAGGCAATGGTCTTATTATGTTCTCATAAGCAAGAAAGAGAGAGAGAGAGAGAGAGAGAGACAGGGAAAAGGAACGGGAAAGGGAAAGGGAACGGGAGAGAGAAAGAAAGAAAAATCTTCCTCTTCTTAGAAAGTCACTAATCCTATCATGAGGGCTCTAACACCATGATGCCAAAGATCCAATCTTCAAATACTGTCACATTGAGGGTTAGATATCAACATATGAGTTTGGTGAGGACATATTCAGTCCATGATATTTCACCCTTAGCCCTCTAAAATCATGTCCTTCTCACATGCAAAATACGTTCACTGCATTCTAGTAGCCACAAAGTCTTCTCATCCAGCATCAACTCCAAAATCTGAAGTCCAATGTCACAACTAAATATCATCCAAATCTAGTATGAATGAAACTCAAGGTATGATTCATCCTGAGGCAAAATTCATCTCCAACTATGACCCTGTAAAAACAGATAATGTTGGCACATAGGAAAGACAATCCCATTCCAAAAGCAAGAAATATGAAAGAAAGAACAGATACCATGTCCAAATTAAGTACAAAACATAGTAAGACAAAATCCATTACCATTACATCTGAAGACTCAAGAATAATCCTCTTTGCCAGGTGTACACAGAGGGTAGATAATGGGTACCACAGTACAGTTGGGGGAAGTGGTTCTGATGTTGTAGAGAAACTATGGCCTACGATAATTAATTGTACTTTTCAAAATAGCTAGAGAAGACTTTGAGGGTTCTCAACAAATAGAAGTGAAAATGTTTTTTTCAGAAGTGGTAATGTTAATTACTCTAATTTCATCACTACACATTATATACTAGTATTGAATTATAATTCTCTGCCCCACAAATAAGTACAATTTAAATTATATGTCAATTAAGAGGGAAAAGAAAAAGAATGATCCTCTAAGGTTTAATTATCTGCCTTCCAGGTCTATTGGCATGGTAACACCACCCTCATGGCTGGGACAGAATGGAGAGAGACTCACAAAAGTGCCTCTACGCTGGGCACCTGTTGCTCACGCCTGTAATCCTAGCTATTTGGGTGACTGAGATTCGTTTGAGGCCAGCCCAAGCCAATAGTTTGTGAGATTTTATTTCCAAAATAACCAGAACAAAATGGACTGGAGGCATGGCCAAAGCAGTAGAGTGCTTGCTTTGCAAGCACAAATCTAAGAGTTCAAACTTCAGTTCCATCAAAGAAAAAAAAAAATGTGCCTCTACAAGGTCTCTGTCATATGGGTCTGGCCTGCTGTCTCTCACACAGCTCTCTAATGGTAGTTTTGCCCTTTGAAACTGGACCAGAGGAATCCCTGCCCCCAAGCCAGTGTACTCTGTACCTTTAGGGGAAATGGCAGACCCTGGTGATCTCTTACTCCCCGTGGGGGTCCTTCTCTTTACTTGCAGGGTGGTGTATGTCCACAGTCAGATAGCATTATGGTTCTGTCTTGTGAAATGTAAGTCTGACAGCCTTCTTTTATTCCATCTC
This sequence comes from Castor canadensis, assembly GCF_047511655.1. Taxonomy (NCBI): domain Eukaryota; kingdom Metazoa; phylum Chordata; class Mammalia; order Rodentia; family Castoridae; genus Castor; species Castor canadensis. Next base: position 72,151,074 of record NC_133391.1, on the reverse strand, counting down.
ACTTGCTGTTCCAGCGACATCTCTGCAGGTATAATCCCATCTTTTTCTCTGGTTTTTGTTGAGAGGCTGATTAGGTTCATGAGAAACAGGCATCATCTCTATCAATTGCGTTCAGCCAGGTCCTTAACATTCTATTCAGACTAAGCTTTATCATTTTTTTTTTTTGCAATATGAATAGGTCAAAAATTTTCCAAATGTTCAATTCCTATTTTCTTAATGGTTTCTTCAATTCCTATCGCATCTTTTGCATTTTTCCATAAGTAATCAAGAGAAACCCAGTCACTACCTCAACAATTTGCTTAAAAATCTCCTCAACTATAAGTACAGTTTTATTATTGTTGTGTTTCATCTTCCACAAAACACTAAGAATACAGATCACACAAGTTCCTTGGCATTTCCTATATAACAAGATGACTTTTCCTCCCGTTTCCAGTGAATGTTCCACATTTTTGTTTGAGACCTGACAGGAATTCTCCCTAACATCCATATTTCTGCCATGCACCTCAAAACTCTTCTAGTTTCTACCCAATAACTACTTCCAAAGTTGCTTCCACATTTTAGGTAGTGATATAGCAGCACCTTATCTCTCAGTTCCAAAATCCATTAAGTCAGCTAAGACTGCCTAACAAAATATATCCACTGGGTGACTTAAGCAACAGAAATTTATTATCTCAAATATGGAGGGTGGAAGTCTGCAAACAGCATGTCAATGATTGTGTTCTGTTGAGAGCTGTGTTCTTGGTTTGCAAATGGCTGCCTTCTCACTATGTCCACACATGATGGGGAGAAAGACTTTCTTGTTGTTGTTGTTGCTGCTGCTGCTGTTCTTTCTTCTCCATCTCTTTCTCCTCCTCCTCCTTCTCTTCTTCTTCCTCATCCTCTTCCCCTTCCTTCCCTTTCTTCTTCCTCCTCTTCTTCTTATTTCTTCCTCCTCCTCCTCCTCCTTTTCTTTTGGTCCCCTTTTTCCTCCCACCATGAGGGCCCAAACTTCACATCCTAATTGAACCCTAACTACCCACCAAAGGCCCCATTTCTAAATACCATCATTGAGAGTTAGGGCTTCAACATGTGAATCTGGGTGGGGACACAAATATTCAGTCCATATTAGTTGTGTACTCTCCAGGGCCGGGTGATGGATGCCATCAGTAATTCCTCTAAGACCAAGGAGTTGAAGACTTGTCTTTCTGCCTTTAAGTACTTAGTTGTCCCACAGAGGCAAGGCATTGTTCTGAAGTCATCATCCAGATACCACAGCCAAGCTAGCCTATTGTAATTTTTCTTTCTACTTCAGTTAGCAGTCCTCTTCCTGGTCTTCCATCACACTACCATAACTTCTATATTAAGAGAATCATCTCACAACTCATTGGCTTACTAACATTTTACAGCAAGTGTTAGAATTTGGGGCTATTTCATCATGGCTCAATGGCTTCATTTTGCTCAGGGAAGCAAAGATAAGGAGGACCTCACACTTGTCTCTGTTTCATTCACTCTATAGAGTCAATTTCACACCTTAGCATTAATTTGTTCACTCACCCTTCCCTTAGAAGACAGTCAAAGCACTATTGGTGAGGCATATTCAAAAAACCAAGGAGATTATCGTCAGAGTCTGCTGGCCTTAGATTCATAATCCTCCTGTCTCTGCTTCTTGTATGCTGAGATTACAGGTATGTACCACCATGCCCATATTCAAACTTTGATGGGTTATTTATATTAATGGAAGAGAACTACCTTTGTAAGTCAGGTATACAGATCCTCCATGGACAGTCTCAGGTACTACCTGTTTCCATCTTCTGATGGATTCTGTCCCATGTTCTAAAGAGATATAATGAGGCAGTGGATATGATATTTACGATTACATTGACAAATAGGAAGGAAAACCACATCATTAACTTAAAAGCAGAAACATCTCTGCTCTTTCCCACCTCACCCTCAAGCTTTTCCTTCTAGACAACTTCCTCAGGACGCCATGTCTAATCTCTCTGTGGTTTAGGGGAACTGTGCTTTCTCCCCATCGTCTGTAACAGATTTAGCAAAACAAAAGCTGAGTAGTGAATTGACAAACAAAACAGCTGTGATTCTTCTTCACATGTGCTTAATATTGTGTTTATGTCTCGCTCATCTAGAAGACGTCTTCTTGCTTGCCTGAAAGAATTTTGCTAAGAAATTCACTCTTCGTTGTTCCATATTATTATTTTCATGGTAGTTTCCTGTGATAGGACCTACCAGTTTTAACAAATTCGTTTTTTCTAAAGCACAGATCTGACCTTTCCTTTAAAAAATGTTTTTGTTCTCCCAATACTGTTCTCTCTCTGTCTTTTTCTGTCTCTTCAAATGCCTTAACTTTGCATTGTTGGCTCTTAAAGTGAGATTAACTTTCAGAGTTTGCTTCCATTTGAATATCCCCCCTTCTCGAACTCACTGCCTTCTCTTTGCTTTTCCTCCTCTTCTCAAAGCACTCTTGGGCATTTTTACCTCTCATTCCTTTGACCATACAAAGTAAGCCCTGGATTTCTTAAAAAGTCACTCTTCATAAGTTTGGGAATTGCTAAATCAAGTTTGAATAAAGTTAAGAATGTGTCTTGATGTCAGGGCTTTTCAGGATATTTAGAACCAATGCATATTGGTCTTTTTTTAAAAAAGGACATACTACTAAACTATCACAATTTCTTGCATTTGGTGGTGGAGAGGCTTCTGCAGGTCTCTTCCTGTTAAAATTCCACCCTGACTATTACAAATAGCAGGTCTTCCAAAGAAACTTTCTGTGATCTCTTTAGCCGAAGTGGGCCTTTAGGTAGAGAGAAACATTCATATATTTTCTTATGAACCTTCTAAAATTAAGCTTATTGGAAAATATAGAAAACCACAATATGAAAACAAGAATCAATTATAGCCCTAAAGGAAAAAAACAAAAAAGAAATCCTGTAAAACCGTAAAAAAATTAAGTTTGTTGTATTTATTTCCCCAAATTTTCTGATCTTATAAGGATTTTCTATCTTTATATGTAGAGAGAGATATTTTGTTTAAAAAAATAGAATTATGTTTTACCTTTCTGCTGAAATTTAGTATTCTTTATTTAATAAGATGAAATATGTAAGCTTCTAGATCAGAACAGTAAATGATTTTATTTCTCATGATCAAATCATTTTGTAAATGTGTTGCCTTTACACATTTTTCTAAGTATATGAGTTTTCATGTTTTTTCTCTTCTACATTATTAGACTGTTAATTCATTAAAGGGGAGGCATACATAATTAAGTATTTTCCATAGTATGCAACTTTAATAGATAGATAATAAATGTATATTCAACATGTGGAGGAACAAATCACTACAAACCAATTTTAACACATTCTAAGAAAGAATCACCAAGGAGAATTGTATGCAATTATATTTCAAAATGTAGCTAATCTGAAAAAAATGCAATACTAACATTTAATTAAAATATCATGCTATCTAAAGCATAGGAAGTGTTGTAGAAATAACTTCATCCACATTTACAAGTTCTTATTTATGGAAAAACTATATTTTTCTGAGGGAAAACATGCTTGAAAACCTCCCCAGAGTTCCTCAGCTTCATCAGGCTGGGCAAATGGGTCTCTTTACTGTCCATTGAGTGTAATCTCTGTTTCTTGGCTATCCTGCTGCCATTGAAAGGCATAGGTGCATATCTTTTATAGATTTGTATTATCTATAATAAGTACCAAAAATTACATCTGACTTGTACAACATTAGCTACAATGCTTTTGCTTTTTTTTTTTTTTTGATAGGATTTCACTATATAGTCTGGAATTTGCTGTGTAACTCAGGCTGGTTTCAAATGCAAAATCCTCCTGCTTCTTGTGAGCTGGGATCACAGCACACCCAGCTACTCTTTTGATTTGTATGCAACACATCCTTTACTCCCATCTAATATTTTACCTTTTCCACCTTGTTCATTCTTTATACTCTCACTCTTGATTTCTGTTCTGCCTTATGGCTGTTTGATACACCCTATAATACTCTGCAACTTTTCTCTGTTCCTTGTATCTCATGTATGTATGTATGTATGAATGGATGGATGGATGATTTTTCACTTCTGACTCCCATGTGCTGGTATTACATGTATGAGAGACCACACTAGACTCTTTTTCTTTTAAAATAGTTTTATTATATTTTTGAACTGACATATATCATTAATACAAAGGGGTTTCATTGCAGTGACTCCATGCATGTGTACAGTGTGCTTTGAACAAGTTCACCCTGTACATTGTATTTCTTTGTGAAAGAGTGTGTATATGTACACAGTCTATGTAAACTACTTATGTGTTTCCTTACATAGACTCTAGGCTCCACCAACACAGCAATAAAATTTGTCTTGTTGTTTTCTCAGTGTCCAACAGAGTTTCTGGAACATATGAGCTATTCAAAAAGTATTTGGAAAATGAATAAATATATTATTCTGGTAGTTGATGAATTAAAGTGAATTTTCAAATTTAGAAATAGGAAAAGTAAAGTAAGTTAATGAATAAGATAAAGACAGGTTGATCATTTTTATAATGAATTTTTTTGATGTTAAATTCAGTTATATGGTAAATGAAGAAAAATACCCACTCTTGAAATAGTTGCGTGTCGTATTCCCAGGTTAATGAATTCAAGTCTATCAAAGTATTTTGTTTTCTAGATGGCCAAGAGACAATAGGTTTAAAGGCATCAGTGACTTGAAATAAAGAAGAAAACTTAGGGAAAAAAAATACATGTGCTTGTGCATACAGTCCTGGAAGCTTGTCTGTGTTACGCTTGCACGGTACACATGGAGTGAACCCTGTGGGGGTGTTGGAGGGTACCCACAGGCTAGTTATAGTCAGTTAGCAGTGGTGATGGTGACAACACATCTAACACCCCTTCTTGACACTCAGCTGGAGCCTTTTTCCAGTGTTATTACCGAGACAAACAATTTAGCTATGGTCCTTTAATAGTCTTGAGAGAAGAAAAAAATGGTGGCAGCTGGTTTTAGACATTATATATAAATGAGTGAAAAGCTTGGCCTAATTTTCCTGTTGTGGTCACCTCCTGGTACTTCATAGTTTCTGGAGTCACTGGCATGGATTCATTGTGTGTAGAATTTTTTCTTTACATCGTTATTGGAGATGCGTCTTGTTGATCACTATTCACAATTATATCTGTCCTTTTCTAATTAAAGACCTCTCTCCTGTATTGTGTGTAATGGGTGTTAGACTCTCTCTTTATGTGTATTATCTCCTGTAATTTCCCAGCACTTTCATGAGGTGGTTCATTTTGCAGAGGAGGTATCTTTATCATACAGATGAAGAAACTAAAGCTCAGAAACTGAGTGACTGAGTTAAGCAGCAAAATCCTTCTGCCTCAGAGCTCAAACACTTGATCATGTTATGGTACTTCTTAACACCAACTGACTACAGGGAAAAATATGAACCATGTCCTCTCCCCCAGTTTAGTTCACCAGTCAGAGATCACTTGTAAAGTGAATAAGGTGCCTATCCATATTAACTGTCCTGTGGTTACTCTAGTGTGGAAATGTTGTTCATTCAACAAACGTGTTGAACACCTACTAGGTGCTGGGTTTCTTGGAAAAGATTATGAATATGGTGTACTCTCTTGACTTTACCTTGCTTACAGTTCCCATAAAAGACATGAAAACTCAGTATTGGTGAGTTCCTTACAAAACAGAATCAAAAAAGGCTGCCCTCTAGTGGACATCTGGGAAAACCATAACAAATCCAGTTTTGTTTACTTCCCCCTAAATTAAAGCTGCAAATGAACTTGGTACTTTCAGAAAAATAATTGTTTTTTGAAGCTTTGTCCTATTGCAAAATCCCCACATTATATTCCATGGAATAAGGTACCTCCAGCATGTGGGGGTGGGGTTGATGTTATCTGTCCTGAACTCCCTCATTATACTACAAACAAGTAAAAAAACAGGTATGGTAAAATTCTGGATCTCTTTATAATCAACCTTTATATAATATTTTTTATAATTTGGGTTTATTGTCTGATTTAATATAAGAAAATACTAATATTATTTCATAAAAACAGTTTCAAATCAGCATCTCAGAGACTGATTCAACCCATTGAAATATTTTGTTTGGATCTGTGGAATTGCCAATTTTCAAAAATTATGATATTTTATGAGAAACTATATGTTTATGGCATCTCTTTAAAAACAGTAGGAGGTCTGGCAAAGCTTGACCACATACACTATGGCAATATAACAATCAGCCGGAAGGGATTATAATTGATACTGACATTTAACTGGGTGAAAGTTTAGCTTGTAAGTATTTGCACAGTTTTTTCGTTTGTCCTGTAAAAATAAAGCCTCTTACTTTTTTTCTCCCCTAAGAGACCATATCATATTCGCTCCAGTACTTCCAGCAAGGAAATTGTGCACATGTTTGCAACAGCTATTGTGACTTATCCTTCAGCTTGGTCACAGGAAATGGTGTCCCTTCTTAAGAAGGTAAGAAGGAAGACTGCATGTGAAAAGGAATCAATAAAAGGAAGCTTCTTTCTGGCTTAAGGTTAGAAGTTAGGACATAATATTGTGGCAATCAGGACAATATACCTTTCTAGAATGGTCGTTTTAGCTAACAGCTTTCAGATAAATGGCTTCATTAATTCAACAACTCACAAGCACTTTGGAAATCTCAAAGCCTTCTCAAATGAATTGTGTCCAAAATGAAATTCATAATCTCTCTGTATTTCTTGAGCTTCTTATAATGTTCCCTCTCTCAGTGATTGGCCCCTCCATCTATTCATTTATGCAAGCAGAAACCAGAACTCATTCATCATCTTCATCTTCAGTCCATCCTGGACCATTGCCTCCAGCCCTATCTCCTCCATCTTTCTCTCTGAGATCAGTACTAGTCAGTGTTAGTCACTGCCTGGTCCATGAGTTGCTTCCTATAAGTCCACTGTAAGCATAAATCTAAGAAAATTATTCGGAAACATTTGTGACCATTTGACATTGCTTTAGAATCTAAGCACATGGTCAGTGGACTTGTCTCATTGAATCAGACACAGGCTTGTTTGGCTGATATTGAACTCAAGTCACAAGTTCTGCATGTGTGGAACATCGTACTAGCCACGCACAGTAATACCACACGCTGCTTTGAATGGGTCAAAAATTAATGTAAGCAAACAGAAGACAAAAATAACTAGCTCTTCCACATAACTTGAAAAGCAGTTTCAGATCATAGCTCAAATATCATTTTCTTGGGGACCCTCTGTTGTAAGCTTTTTAACAGCATCTTTCCTTCGTAGCATTTTTCACAGTTTGGAATTATTCGTAGGTTTTGTATGACCTTTGGGTGAATGGTTATTCTCTTATAAACTGCATGAAGGTAGCGACCATGCCTAACTGTGCACCAGATATTCTCAGCAGCTGACATAGACCCTGATAAGTAGTAAAATTTGATAAGTGTTTGAATTAATGAGGTCCATAGCTTTTTATCAGATTTTCAGGGTTCCCATGTTCACCAACAAAATGAAAACAATTATCTTTAATCTTTAAAATAAAACTAATTAATCCCATTTAGTAAAACCCAAACAGTATAGAAGTAACTTCAGTTATACCTTATCTATATAACTTTCAATGTATTTTAATTAGTCATAAAAACATCTTAATAGTGTATGTTAAGTAATTATAGAAAACAAAGATCGAGGAGCCCAAGAGTATTGGCTTGGATTTGTTTTTCTTAAGAAGAGAAAATTGCACAGGTTGTGGCTGGCAATGGAGAAGAACTCTAGGGACTAAAGATTTAAAATCTGTGTTTCTTGTTTTTGAGGTCAAGTTCCCTGTTTTGGAACAGGACAGGGTCATTAATTATGTCTAAGATGAAGAACTGTGGTCATTTTCTATAGGCAAATATTTTTTAGTTCTAAGACAGCCCTGCTTCGCCCCAGACTTTCACCCTGATGTTCCGCCCTTGTCTTCTCCAGGATTGTTCCCATGTGGGAGCGACATTGCCCATTTGAGCAATATCATTGATGTAGAACTAACTCGAGAGTGAGTAATGAGGAAAAAATTTTAATCTCATTTAATAAAACCCAAAAATTTAGTTTACATTTTATCTGTGCTACCTTTAATGTATCCAATTAGATGCAAAAATAGCTAAACATTTTAGTGACTTGGGAAAGTGTATGGTCACTTATCACCTAATAGGAGCAGACATTCTTTTAAGCTCTTTATATACATGGCCTCACTTAATCACATTTGCAACATTAGGGAATAAGTTAACATTCTATTTCTACAGCCTGCTAACCTCAGGTTCAGAGAGTACACTTGCCCATAGTTAGCAAGTAGAGAAGTCAGAAATCGAAGACATGTTTGATTGAGTAGGACAAGCTATTTGTACTGATCATTGCGAACCTTACTTCTAGTGTTTACTCTAATCATGTACTCGCTACATTATTTGCATATGGGGTTGAAGAAGGGGGATGTTGCTCTGGAACATTCAGTTCTACAATTAAACCACCTAGGGAGAATTTGTATGAGTTTTTGTCTCCTTAGGTTTTGACCTTCCTTGTCACCTTGATGTTTGTATTCCATTGACAGCTGCTTGAACCTAATCCAGACCAACGGTTTTCTCACTTGACTGACATTCAGAACTTCCCATACATGAATGATATGAATTGGGATGCAGTTTTGCAGAAGAGGCTTATTCCAGGTTTTATTCCTAATGTGAGTCAATCCTAAGAAGTCTGTGATAACTCTCATTCAATGCACATTACTCTGTGTGTCAAGTCTACACGTTGTAATCGTTATCAGTGTTGTGAAAGAGTCCAAATACTGATTTTACAGGTGAGGAAAGTGTGATGCACATAGGGTAAGTTGATCACTAAAAATCACACAGCTAATACGTGCCCAAGCTGGAGTTCTAGATCCTAACCACTTTATGTGCAGTGTCTTTACTGGAAGGAAGTACTAGTCCCTAAATAGTCACTTCCGTGAATCTCTTGGTTGCAAAATGTTTCCTATGATTCCAAAGATGTAGTAATTTGTATCCATGAAGGTCTGTGAGTCAGAGAATTGAAAACTGTTGAGATGAGGGTAATTAATTTTTACTATTCACCTTCTTTTGCAACTCTTATCTCATGGATCTGTATTTTTTAAGGGCTAATCACCAAAGAGAAATAATTCCAACTGAGTGAGTACCAACCAAGGGACATCTGGGTCCCACTTTAGACTGCTGGTAAAAGTGTAGGCCAAGGGCCCTAGGGTAACCTCTGTCTCTGCTGAGGTCCTGAATTATGCATTGGTTGTGGGACCACTGGGAAGATTAATGTGTACTTTCAAGGGCTTGCAGAAAAAAAACTCAAAAGTTTTCTGTTCAAGCTCTAGTGAGGTGCTAGTTCTGGGCACAAGAGAGTGTGATTGTTCATGCAGAAAGCTGGGTGTCTTAGTGAGTGGGTCAAGTGATAGAGCAGGGAGAGTGGAAAGAGCAGCATTGTGGGATTTTGAGGGTTCAAATCTCCACCATATGAAGCAACAGGGTAGTGAGGTGAAATTTGTACCTGTCCACTTTGCAAGTTCTCACAACAAACAGCTTCTACCATAGGTGATGTAGGACTCCATAGAGGTCTAGGCACCACCTAATCCTGCTTCCCCCTCTCCTGTTAGCTATTCCTCTTGCCTTAACAGAAGCTCTATGTTACAGCTGTCTGGATTTACTATGAATTTGAATCATCTGGGGAAGTTTATTAGAGGGAAGATTCTTGGTCTCATGTTCAAAAATCCTGATTTGAGAAGCCTGGTGAGAGAGCTGGGAACCTGAACAAGCAACTAAGATGACTCAGCTCTACACAGTCATTAGAAAAAACTTGAGAAATCCAAAAGCTCACACCTTAGAAACAATTTTAATGTGGTTTCCAGTCTTACATGCTGAAGGCTAATTGGAAGCTTAAACAAAAGTATACACAATCAAAGAATAAGAAAGATAATGTTGGCAATAAATGATATAAAACTTAGAATGGGAATCCAAGCTTATTATTTTTGGACTGCACCAATCATACTAAGTATTATTCTCCATATTAGGTCTGATGAGTTTTTAGAACGATACAGAAATGATACAGGAAGAGAGGTTGACTGAGCCAAACTTTCTTCCTTGCAGAAAGGCAGGCTGAATTGTGACCCCACCTTTGAACTTGAAGAAATGATTTTAGAATCCAAACCTCTCCACAAGAAAAAGAAGCGTCTGGCAAAGAAGGAGAAGGAGATGAGGAAATGTGACTCCTCTCAGGTAAGGAGGTCCATCCACACCACACTCAGGTGGTAGCATTCTCATGACGGCTACAATTCCTACAGAAGGTTCTGTTGAGGGGTCATCTGTATGACCTGATGTGGAGGGACTAGTAACAATGAAATTTGTTACAACAACAGTGGCCACCATCTCCTTGTGCCTCTCTGATAAGAATCAGCAACCAGCAATCAGAACACAGATCCCCACTATTTGGAGGATGCAGTCATAATCTCTCATCACAGCTCCTGCAAGCTGTATGCAAGCTGCTCAAGGACATGTGCTCAGTTCCCTGCCAAGGCCTGGAGGGCTGGTGATAGGTGGCTGATACTCTGCTTAAGAGATGAAATTAGTAGTGATCAATTGTACTTTACCACTCATGACCTAGTGGAAATTGCAAGACTGCAGCATACTCCATAGTTCCAAAATCATAATATCAGACAGATAGATACTGCCAGTGCCATTGTCTAGGTGGGGACAATTCTTCCTCTACCGTCTTCCCGAAATTTTCTTCAGAGCACTTCCATTTTGAAGCTACTTTAGTACTACTTAGATTAGGGTTATTCACTGGAGAGACACTGTAGGTTATTAGTGTTTGAAGATTCTTGCTTGTCTGTTAATTATACTTCTATTCTTTTTCAATGTTCCCCTTGAAGACATATCTCCTTCAAGAGCATCTTGCATCTGTCCAGAAGGAGTTTATAATTTTCAACAGAGAAAAGTAAGTAACTCCTAAGAATCCAGCAGCTTAAAAATGGTAGTATTTCAGGAATACTTGGTTTGCAGAGACTTTTTATATTTTTAATGTTTTTTTTTTCTCTTTCTCTTTTACTTATTTTTTTAATTTCTTAATTATTTTTGGTGGTACTGGTGTTTGAACTCAGGTTCTCCCACTATTAGACAAGTGCTTGTCCTTTTTTCTTTAAGCTTACTTTGCAGGTAGAGTCCATTTTTGCCCAGGGCCAATCTCAGATCTCGATTCCCCACCTGGGATTGTCACAGGTGTGTATCACCACACCGCACTTGCTACCTTTTTTGCCCAAGCTGGCCTGGAACCACAATCCTCTCATCTCTGCCTCCTGGCATAGCTAGGATTATAGCTATGTACCACCATGCCCAGACTTATTTTTCTAATTATAAAAATAATATAAATCTATCATAAAAATTTGGAAAAATTAGAAGCCCTCTTTTCTTGTAAGGGATTTGAATTTTTGATAGGCAAACTAGCCTACTATTAGGTGTTTATGGGAATGACAGAGGAAATGAGATGTAAATACAATCGATTCTTTAAGGTTTACTTGGTTCATTCTTCTATAAGTTGTTGGGCTTTGTGTTATTTCAAAAATTTAAACTTTTAGTTTTTATTTTCAAAGCATAACACTCCCTTTTTTTCTCTTAAGAGTAAAAAGAGACTTTAATCAAAGGCAAGCAAACGTAGCCTTAGAACAACCCAAAAACCCACAGGAAGAGGATGGCCAGAATAACAACCTGTGATGTCCTCACATCTTGGGACATTTCTTGGCACCTCAGGCCAGGAATTTTGGATTATCCACATCAAGAAGAGCTGATACTTCTTGCCCCTCCACACCTCATGAATTAGAAAATGTGAATGAATGTCCTTCAAAGGAGACAGTGCAATCCAGTGGAGAGAGTCCTGGGCCTGCGATCCTGGGTTCTAATTTCACCACTAATTAACTATGTGGCCCTGAGCAGTCATCTAACAATTCTCCCTGCTTCAGTTTATCCCTCTAAGAGGAGAGGGTGATATTAGACAAGCTGTATCTTGTGCTTTTAGTGCTACAATTGTTATTCTAATTGGCTTTTGTTTTCATTTTAAAAGGAATAGTTGAATGTGAGGTTTTTTTCCCATACTCCTTCTGATTACACTGTGACAAATAGACATTAGACATAGGAAGCGTCTTCAGAGCTAGAAAATTTCATGAATAGGTCAGAATCCAAAAGCCTGATTGGATAGGAATAAAGAATTCCACCAGGAAGAAATACATAGAGTCAGATTAGAATCTAGTGTAGATTTATAGGGTCTTCTATTGTGGTACGGACCCCAGCACCCTATCAGCTCTTAAAAGGTAGCAAGAGCCCACTGTGTACATGGCTTCCTGACTTCCTCTTCTGTAATGTGACATTGGTTGAATTTGGTGATGGTAAGAGGATTTACACCCTGGAAAATAGCAAATGCTGCAAATTAAGGCACTTTTTTTTCCCCTTTCAGCAAATCAATTGTTAAATATTATCATACCACTTTCCTTTTACCAGTAAGCATGTCTCTTAAGGGCTAATTGTTCTCAGAAGATTAGCAGAGGCCTGGATCTGGAAAGGACCAGAGAATACTGTTGCACTAAATGCATGTTTACTTTGTAGTTCAGTGAAGTTGCACCTCACAGAGGAGTTATTTTGTAAGTTAGAAGTGAAATTCAGAAGATAGTAAAAATTATCCTCCAAAGCCCCCCTTAATTAGACATAGCGTATGGGAAGTGTCCCCTTCTATGAAACACATATTGCTTTGTTTTGTTTTTGGTCTCATTTTGGCTAATACTAGGTAAACTGAAATATTGAACAAGTTATCCATGTCTTTATAGACTAGGATTACACTCAGCACAGCAGCTTGCTCACATGGAGTGTGACAAAGGGAACAGTGGAATCCTGTCCGCTCCCCACCCTACCCCTACCCATGCTCACTGTGAGAATGGCAGACAGAAATGTCTACTTAAAATATTATTGATGCTTCACTTTTTCTTTTCTTTGTATTTTATTTATTTTGTGTTTAATTTGCCTAAGTGTGCATAACTTCACTGCACTGATATATAAACAAGATCTTTGCAGAGGAACTATTTTGGCAACCCTTAAGATGACAGTAGTGTGGAGAAACTAATGAGTTTTGCAGAAGTTTGTTTAATTTCCTGGCCACTCAGATCATCTAATCCTGTCCTTGCTAATGGAGAATATGGTCTTCGCCATGAAGATAGTAAGCTGGCAACAGAAGGGACCAGACCAATGCTCACTGGAGTGCCAAAATAGGTGGAAACAGATGAGAGGAAAGATGGCTGCTGCCTGCTATACCACATAATTTCAGAGGGTGATCATTGAGGCAACTAAGCATGGGTAGTAAGCCAAAGCTAAACCTAAGATAGGCATTGATGGCTCTCTCTTCCTTAAGTCAGTGGACCCAGGATTTCCGGCACAGTTGTAAAATAGTGCTTCTCTATTTTAAAAGCAATCAGAGGTTTTGTTAAAGAATTAAAAGCCAGCTCTTTTGTCTGTTTGATTCTTGTACACTAAAGTTTCCACACTTCACTTGTCTGTGATATTTTGTTTTTTTCCAAACGCTGTAAACTCAAAGAGCTTGCTGAGTCATTTTCAGAGGGGAGGATGGTTGGAAATGAGCAGCAATACAAAGGTGACCAGATGCTGCTCCAGGCTGACAAACCAACCAGTGTTACAAGCCACTTGCATGTTTACCAGCTTCCACCTTCCATTTGTCCCCTGTCATCTGGGTCCCCCTGCCAGGACCTTGTTTGCATCTGAGCCTTTCAGAGTTGCTTGCTAAAGAGCAGTTGGATCAGTAGTGTCTCCCTCCGTGTGGACAAGTCAATCCTGTATTCGGTTTCACATCTATACAGCTTAGGGTTGGATAGGAGCCCATGCAGTCTCCGTAGTTTGAAGCCCTAGTTTTTATTTCCAGTGAGTTGATTTCTGTGCCTGAAGCACTGCTGTTGACTTTCAGAACTGTGGATGCACTGATTACACAGTCCAGTGTGAGAGAGTCAGGTGGGTTTCCAGTGCCAGCCAGATGACCAGCGCGCTATGTGCTTCCAGTTAAAAAGAGAAAGCATCGGGTGTGTAGCTCAGCACTGGAGTGCATGCTCTGGGTTTCACCCCTAGCACCAAGAAAACAAAACAAAACAAAAGATACACTGCACCTGGTAGATTCCAAGCACCCCCTGCCACTATGTGTTTTAAAGATGAGGGACAAAATTTCCCAAAACAAGCAAAATCCCTTTCCAAAATTCTCATGGTTATTGCTAGTTGTTGAAATCAGATCCTCTGGTTTCATTTCAGTACTACGGTTATAAGTTATCAGCTCTCCAGATGGACCATGTCTCATCTAGATTTGTGACAAGGCTCAGGGCTGAGAATTTTAGAAAACAAGGTGACTGCTGAATCCTTTTTGTCTGGTATTTCTGGAACCATTTTCTCCTAACAGCTTCCTCCCTTGCCTGTGCAGAGCATCTGAAAGGTCTGAACAGGGTTGGAAGATGAGAACATCCTGCTTGGAAAACCCCTGCACTATAGCAGATCAACCACCTCTAGGAAACTTTTAGTGACCTCGAGTGCAGGGTTGAAGCAAACCAGCCTGCAATCCTGGCCATGATCCCAACTCCATGGAAGGAAACGCTCTGCTAATGGGCAGCACTCCCCATGGCAGCACTGGTTTGGGCTGAGGTCATTGCTAGGGCAGGAATGAACTTTCAGCAGCACAGAGCACTGCTAAATTAATTAGAGTAATATAATTAAGGGCGAGGCTTTGTGTGATAGGAAAAATTCAGCCAGAAATATTTAGATTGTTTATCATTATAGCTTTCCTAGGTTAGATGAAAATCAACGTAGCTATTGAGAGACCAGTGTTGCTGCTTGTGGCTGCTGTGGTAACGCTAAGGCTTTAGTGTTTCAAAAGCTGAAAGCAAAGGCATGAAGAGCATTATGAGTTTGCTTCAGTACCCTGTTGTCTCTGTATTCTGTCTACAAAAATCTGACTCCTGCTTCTGTGTACATGTGATTACTGTTTATTACAAGCTCAGCGTGTCTGGCTGATATTAAACATCAGTGTGAAACTCCAAACTTCAGTGTTCTGTGCTGTTATGAATTGGCAATGGATCTGGCAGACCCTGAATGAGAAACATGTGCCTCTGCCGAGCTGTAGTAGATATAAATGTGCCTGCATGTATTCAAATGTCTTCTATAACAGTAAACCACTGACTTTTCTTAGGCAGCTGGGTATGTGTGTATGCATGTGTGTGTGTGTGTGTGGTTTGTTTTTCCTAGAGGTAGTGTTGGGGGTTTCCAAAGTTACATATTCTTTCTTCCATTTCCTGTTGCAAGGAATTTTTCTTAGCAGAGATAAGCTGGTGTTAGAGATGACATTCTGTGACTATGGAATGCCGCACATTTTAACTGGCCCACATATATGAAAACTAAACACCTGACCCCTCTAGTATTCACACTTAGGGAGCACAGCCAGAATTCCAGTTTCTGCCTTCACTATGACCTCAAGTTCATGGACAACGCATGCAGCTCTTTCTTCAGCACTCTGCTCGGTCCTGTCCCGTTCCATACATCAGAACAGCAGGTGAATGTTCCAAAGCCCATATTCTGGGACAGGAAGGGAACAAGCACCTCTGAACTCTTGCAGCTGGAAGCACCTTCTTTCTTAGCCAGAAATGAGGTGAGCTTTCAACTACCTCTGAGACAGTCAGCCATTACCAAGCTGTGGGCTCCCTGGGCTAGTCCTGGAGCAAACAGACCCTGTGATTCTCGTGGGCCCTAAGGTTCTGCAGGCTGAGTAACCTGTTGTGCAGCGTCTTACTGTGTTCTCGGCAGCTGGCCAAGAGAAAGGTAGAGTCTAGAATTCTTCCGATTCTGCAGAGGATCAGCCTTAGGCAGGTGGTCTCATTTTTGCAGATTGTTCTGGCCCTTTTAACCTCCATCTCCTGCTCACTGTTGGTGTCACCTTTGTGATGAGTTGGTGTTAGGAACTCATCCGAACACCATCCTGTGATGGGTTGGTGTTTGGAGGGAGTTCTTTAGTATGGTTATTATCCCTGTTCACTGTTCTCATCCCCACCTGGTCAGATGTGACTCAGCCCCTGAATACTTCTAGCCTCCAGAGGTGGGAAAGGTTGCCAATATAATTTTCACCAAAATTTTCTTAAACTGCTTCATCCCTTTTAGAGCACTCTACCCCGTAAGTGCTGATGATTCCCTTCACACCCATTCAGATCCTTAACAGAGCTCATTTGCTTTTCGGTCATGAGAAGGGAGAGGCATTTTCACCAATCCCCAGTTTAAGCTGTAATGTGAGGTACCAGACCAAAGATCATTAAACATCAAACCTTGAACCTAAAGTGTATACCTGTTCTTTATGTGCTCAGAACAGCTTTTGATCTGGTTTCTGAGCTTCTGTGTTAAAAGGTATAATAGTCACTCTGTGCTCCTGTGTTTATCAAACCAAGAGGAATTCATCACCCATAAAAGCAATTAATTGGAAATTGACATCCCCTGGAACCCATTTCAACTTCCCCACCTGTCCCAACCTACACATAGACACATCACTGGGCTGAACAAGGAAGCCTGCAGGCTTGGGAATGGTGTCAGAGGCTGTGCTGGTACAGTTTCTGCTTTCCTGGCATCCATCTCTTCTTCTGGCACCACAGGTTGTTTTCCTTTGTGGAGTTACGGCATCCACATGGTTCAGGTGGTTCAGTGGCTGGGCATGTGTCCAGGGGTGGGCATTCCCCATGCTCTCTTCTGACCAGTGGCTACTTTATGGTGAGCACATGACCCAAAGCAGACCAACCCAAGTCAAATTTCTTCAGCTGGGACTCTTGAGGAACTCTCCCCTCTTCTTCTGGGGTTACTAAAAGCAGGTGAAATAAAAACCTGGAGATGCCAACGGCCAGTGTATCCTCACATGGAAAGAGCTTTCCTAAGGAGGAAGCAACTACTAAAGCAAGAGGGGCCGAGATGGAAAGGAGAAGTTTTCTGCTTTCAGGGACCAACAGTGGCATCAGCCAGGCTCCAGTCTGTCTGTACCCATCCCTGAGCTTTTCAGTTGCACTAAATTTTAAATTTTCAAACCTCCACCCCCACCCTGTACACTAGAGCCTGACTTTTCCAATGAGATATGACCTGCACAAATTAGAATTAGATCTAGAGGAATGTGAAAAGATACAGTAGAAGGGTTTGGTTGTCAAAACTATTTCAGAACCTGGAATTGGACAACTTTTTTTTTTTTTTCATTTCTGCAGTGTTGGGGATTCAAGGCATAACCTTGCACTTGCTGGACAAGTGCTCTACCACTGAGCTATATCCCTAGATCTGAACAAAGTTTTAAAATCGTCTTTATTGTAGGATTTTTCAGAGTCTTCAGTGTGCTGGAATGTAACTTAAAGCTCTCAGATGAGAAGACAGAGCAAATAATCCTTTAAAACACACTGACTCCCCTGAGATCTGTTTGCTAAAGAATATATTTGGCATGTATTTGCTTGGAGTTTTCCCTCCAAGTCCAGGCTTTTCGAAAGAAGTACAAAATGCTTCCAAGACAACCTAATAGCGAGGCTTTAAGGGATAACCAAAACCAAGGCCAACAAAACAAAAAACTAGGTTCTGTCCAGCTAAATTTTTTTCCCAATGGCAATGCTTTCTACACTAATACCAAAGTTTATGGTTCATGGGAAAACCTTAATCATTACCCAAAATTTCAATATTGGTCTTGAAACTGTGAGGCAAACTAACAAGTCAATCTTGATGAAAAGATAAAAACTAAAGGAAATTTTCTCTGATAACTTATATTCAGATATGCCCTGCTTACTAACCATTTCCATCCTATTGTGCAATTATAATAGAGTGAAATGGCGCAAAATACACAGAAAACTGGAGAATGAAGTTGGTGATTTTATAATTATTTTAATAACCAGGTTTACATTAACAGTCACTTGATGAACTTATTTTTCTTAAATCTCAGCTAACTCAATACACAGTTTTCTTCATGGTCCAAACCAAACAACTCTTCACGCAGAGCTGCCTCACAGCTATCACAGATCACAGGGAGATTTACTGTCTGTCCCTATCCACCAGACACAGAACTGAACACCCACACACCATGTCTCAAAGGGGGAATTACGAGGAGTGCTGGCTGCCCAGGACAGCCCATGAGTGCTTCTGGGACTTAAGCTAATGTTGTTCAGGGGAGACTGCCCAGGAGGCTTGGGGCAAGACCCAAATTTGGGAACCATCCACCTGTTGGAAGGAGCTTTTCAGGGTGAGCAAAACAGAGTGAGGCCAGGCTTAGGATTCAGGCCTTGGGAGAAGAGAATGACTCTTTGAGTACAATCATGAAAAGGTCAAAGGATGACTGGACTTTGAAAAAAAAAAAAAGCCAATTTGAGAATGACCATATTCCTACTAGTTTTAGAAAACTAAAAGAAATATCTGTACTGGGGTGACTGACTTCAGAGTTCAACAGATGCCTTCTCAACTGCCCAAGCCTATGGCCTTGTAAGAGAGTATTCCAATGGATTGTTGGCTAGGTTTGTGGAGTATTCCAATGGATTGTGGAGGTGGGGAATGGTAAGGCCATCCTCAGAGGCAGCTAAAACTCATAGTCATTTTTTTTCCCTCAATGCTTTGTATAGGGCTGGCTGATGAGTCTATAGAACAGAATAAATTTAAATATAAATTTTTAACTTAAGGGACATGTTGCTTAGAAAAGTTCTCATGTTAATAAAATAGTGTGGCATCTTCTAGGCATTCTCAGGAATTTCTATGCTGATATGCTGCTGATAGTGAGTGGAGAATGGGGGTTTTCCTAAGACAATGTTGCTCACCCTGAGGACACTAAGGGTTGTTCCTATAGCATGGATACTTGTGTATAACATAAAATTCTGGGCTGATTTTGAAAGTCCCAAGTGCAGTGCAGACGGCCATTTGCCCAAGGAAGATGTATTTTCATGGCACAGAGAGGCTGTGGAGGGCTGAGTTGGACTCTGGGTTAGGTAACAGCAGAACAGATAGTGCAAGAGTGGATGCTCAGAACTACATTTATTTATGTGTCTTTTCTTCCATCTGGTGGCCATGGCTGGTATTACAACCTATCCTAAAGCCCAGCCTGATTACTGAGGTATATATATGCTTAAGATCTGGCAAACACCCTTTGTTATATATATATAAAAGTCATTCTGAGTTCCTTGACAGGCCCCTAAGTCTTTGAATTGTAAATTAAAGCTAAATTTTCCTTTTTACTTAAGTTTCCCTTAAAAAGAAAAGCACCATGAGAGCCTTAAAATAGCAAGATTCCCTATTACGAGGTGAGTCTTTTTCATAATTAGAGTAGAAAGCAGTTTGCTAGGGGAAATCCCCTTCCTGAACTCTTTCCAAATTCCTTTGCAGCCAAGTGTTCTTTTTTTTTCTGGTCTTCAGCTAATTAAAACCTGCAGTTAGGGCTGTGGGTGTAGCACAGTGGTAGAGCGCTTGCCTAGCATGTGTGAAGCTCTGGGTTCAATTGCCCAGCACTGAGAAACAAAAACAAAACCAACCTCCTTTACATGGCACAAAAATTCCCAAATCTGCAGTCAGACAGTGGTTTCTCCTAAGTACTTAAAAGGTGTTTGAGGCCTGCTCTGTCTTCAAAGTACTTAGCATACAGGGCTATGGGTTCTACCAGCTGGATCCCCTAGAGCACACAAGTCTGATCCTCAGTTTTTTTTATTTTCCAGCATGAGGCTGTCTGGTTCTACAGACCTTTGCCTTGCTTACAGAACTAGTCTGATAGCGAAATGGACATTCAACTCTGACAGGCAAAGGCAACATAAACAATCCCTGGCTCATTTCCTTTAGGTGCCCCATCAGGAAGACCACATCATGTCATTTCTGCTCACCTTGGAGATTTTAGTACCCCAATCAAAAGTTCTCCCCAAAGATCTTCTAATGGAAGAGGAAACAAATGGTTTAGAATTGAAAAAACAAAATGGAACTAGGGTTACATAATATGCTTCCTCTGCTCAAGACTGGCTTTCCCAAAACCCTGCTTTACTCTCTTATGAGCTGAGATGACGTATTAGTAGTAAAAGTTAGGGAGCAACTAATAAAATCAATTAAAAAAATCATATTCACTCATCGATGTGCCTGGATCTCAGGAGATTAAGAGAAATAGTCATTCACCACTGGTAAGAGAAGCCTTTCATTTTGTCCCATCTGAGCTGAAATCCTAACTCAGGATATCAGAAGTATGAGCCTCTTCTCAGTTTTCAGAGGCAGGAGAGGGGGTGGTGCCTCTCCAGAGTTCAGAGGGAGGCTATTTCAGCTGCTGCAGCCTGCCTCACTGGGCACCTTTTAAGAGAAGCGTCCCTTGCCCTCTTCCTATCTGGTCTCCCAACCCAAGTAAGAGGAGGATTTGAAAGCATCACTGAGAATGAGGCTAAGCAAACACCAGCATAATCAAGTAGGTGTAAGAAATGGTTGGATGTTGGCATTCTAATAAATGTTCAAAGAAACAAAATCTACCAGGAAGGGACATGACAAAGTCCAGAACCCAAAGACTGTCTGCCTTCTCTGCAGAACCCCAGAGGACCATGATGAAGCAATGTCTCCTACAAGTGGGCACTTTCATGGAAATTAATGTATGTTGTCAACACAATACACCCTTCTGCACACCCAGCCCACCCACCTCCCTCCTACACATCCCGCCCCAGACTCTCTGCACCCTCTCTACCTTTCTCTGGGCTCCTACCACCCACTCACCCCAAATAACCTGCGTGTCTTTTGTTCATTTCCCTGACATCCCAGTTTTGTCTGTCCCCTTGTCATAAGATGCAACACTACACACGCTCTGAACACTATAATACAGCAGACTCTTTACCTTAGTGGCCTGTCTGATTGCATGCATGTAAGTGGGGGAGAGGGTCAAACAAATCAAGGCTATGCATAAACAGAAAACAAAGCAATATTTGTAAAGCTAGGCAAGCAAGCGTAACATGGAGAAACATAAGGCTTGAGGCTTATTGATTCTTTAGATCGCAACATTTTGGATTTGCTTTCTTTCTTAAATATCGGTGTACCATTTTGGCTTCAAAACAATCTCTTCTTGCTTCTGCCCCCCTCTTTGGGGAGGGGTTGCTTAACTCAGGGATGTGATATTAGAACGGCCTCCTGGGGGTGCCACGATGCGCTTGCTTGCTGAGCGGACACCTTCATCCACTTGGGTGCCTGCAGTTTGAAAACAAATCCCAGGGAAAAACAAGGGAAGGAGAGAGGTCCGGGCAAAAGAGGTGATTAATTTTAAGACTGTAAGATATTAAGTGCCTTCCTGGGCTCATCTCCCAAGAGACTTACACCAATTCACATTCATTCTCCCTTCCCTAGAAAAGTACTTTCTGTCAGGAAAAGCCAACTTCCTATCTAGATTTCATCTGACCGTGAGCATGACAATGAGGGAAGAACACTGGTAAGGCTATGAAAGATGGCTGCTTGCAGTAATTGCGGCTAGTGATGCTTTAAGAGTTCAGTGCATTATCTCACTGCACCTGCTCACAGAGGAGAGAGGGAGGCTTGGAGAGCCTAGGTCCCTTGCTCAAGGCCTCCCAGTTTGAAGGGGGATGGTCAGGTCCCTCCAAACAGGAAACACTAATGTGTGCTTGAGTCCATTCAGAAAGGAGCCTTTAAGTTAAGGATTAAGGTAGTCGGACAGCAATGGAAAATAGTTAAAATACTTCTTAAAATTGCTTGGGTCTTGCAGAATGAAACCTCTGGCAAGGTGAGCTCAAAACTTTGAGCCCTTTCCTTTGTCTTTCTCTACTAGGTCATGTCTCTCATCTTTTCTTCCTGTTGCTTTACTTCCGACTGCTCTTCCTTTCCCTACATGCTGTGACTTTCCCTTTAAATGTATCTTTTCTTTCTTGTTATTTTGCTTACCTCACATTTAAATTTTTTATCATGTAAATCTATATTTTTCCTCATTTTAAGACTACTTGTTATGGAGCAATTGGATAATTACTTTCTATCTATATCAGAGAGTTCTTAAGGACTAGATAAGATTAATAACATGGAATACACATGGTAAAATTTCAATCAATGGAAGCTATTCTTAGTGTTATTACTAGGGAAGAGAGAATATAAAAATCCTAGGTTATAAGAAGCTACTGCAATCTGAGCTTAAAAATAGTTTGAGCTTTCTTGTTTTAACCAGGAGAGATTAAAAAAAAAAAGAAACAATAGATTGCATGGTTCTCATAGGCTAATACAGAAAATCATTACCATTTCACAGTGGAAATCAACTCCCCTTCTCTGCCACCAAGCAGAGCTAATCTTTAAGCAGAATTTGTCATTATATGAACTTGACTTCTAACCTGACTGTGCCCTGTCTGACTGCCTCACCAGGACTACTTGCTGATTCAGCAAACCTTCCAGCTTGTCCAAGGAACCTTCTCCCTAAAGGGGATGCCAGCACTTAGCTGGAAAACACCCTTAAATCCAGCTCTTAGGATCGCTATCTACCCTGGAGGCACTGCTCTTTCCTCCTTCCCCCCTTCTCTCCTCCCTTGATCAGCGATCAGCTTGTTCCACTCACCTGACAGGCTAAATCCTGACTGATGGAGATTCCTCACTGGTGGGTTCGGCCGAGTGGGAGAGCCCCGGGTAGAGCCTGCGGGGGTGCCCCCTTTGGGGGTGGTGGTCAGGTCAAACACGGGTCCATCATACATGCCCCTTGGGACTGCATGCAGGTCTGCCATCTGCAATCAGAGAACTACGTGTCACTATTCATTCATTCAACAGCATGGGGTCTGCTGTAGGTAGCATAAATATGTCAGTGAATATAGCAAGTGGAGGGAGAACCAGGAGATAATAACAGCAATGGATATACTAAATTAATGTAGGGGAAAGTAGTGCAAAATCAATAAAGAGGCATCACAATAGACTGGGGTGAAAGTTGTCCATGATGTCTTGTCTAAATAGAAGAACTTCCATCTAGAGGATCAAAGGACCATGTTGTGGGATTGGGCTTGAGGGGAAGAAGAGGACTGAGGGTGCTGATGGCACAGGCAACTGCAGAGGGTGGAAAGTGAAAATGCTATGGAATGGGAGAAGCATCAGTACAGCTGGAGAAGAGCCATCATTGCAGCCAATCAAAGATGAGGTCATACACACTGGCCAGGATGGGGTCACATGGGAGCTCCACCCTCACAATCAGTACACATCAGTGTTGCCAAGCCCTGAAATGAGATTCTGTGGTCTGACCCACTGACTTCTGGCTGTGGTTGTGGACTTGCCCTGGGACTGTGGACCCAGCTAGCAATGTCAACCAAGTGTGTGTTCCTCTGCCTTGGGCCTTGTGCCCAGTGCTGGGGTTTATGGTCCTGTGAAACATGGTGCCTCTTGCAAAGGGGCTTAGAGTCTATTAGACAAACACTTCAAAACCACCCAAGGAAGCAGTTCAGCCAGCACACAACCTCCATCCATGTTGCATCATTGGCCAGAGTGAAGCAATGAGGACAGTCAGGAGGGACCATGGTGTGACTCTAAGGCAGTCCCTCCACTGCACCTTCCTTCTGTGCTCATGACTCAGGTGCAGGCACATAGGCAAGCTCATGAAATGTGCAGAGGATAATGATTCATGGAATGATGGCCACACCTGTGCTCCTCAGACTAGCAACTCTAGATTTCTTTGGTTCCAGAATCTATGTCACATTAATAGAGTCAGTACTAGGGAAGTTTGAATTTCATTCCCTTCTCTATGAGGCGAAAACTGGCCACACATATAATGTATGTGTTTCCACGTGTGTGTGTGTGTGTGTGTGTGTGTGTGTGTGTGTGTGTAAAATCATGTAAGTGAGGATTTGTTTGAATCACAGTAGCTAAACGTCGTGAACATTTATCCTGTGAAGCGGCCCAGGATAGGCTGGGACATGGATGAGTGGGCAAGAAATTCTGTTCTTCTTTTCAGCCCTTAAGAATAATATAATTTTATAAAAAATATACTAACATTATATGGAATTATTCAAATTTTAAACTATTTAAAATAAAAGCACTATAAAATGTG
Source organism: Castor canadensis (assembly GCF_047511655.1). Taxonomy (NCBI): domain Eukaryota; kingdom Metazoa; phylum Chordata; class Mammalia; order Rodentia; family Castoridae; genus Castor; species Castor canadensis. Next base: position 72,126,999 of record NC_133391.1, on the reverse strand, counting down.
GAGAAATTATTTGGAAAAAAGCTTTCTTTAGCTAAGAAGTTTTCAAAACTCCCTTTTATAGCCCATCACATCTGTGCCCTTGTTCTTCAGGACCTGATGGCTGCTGTGAAGTTCTTTGTGAGGGTCAAGGTGACACAGGTTCTCTAGCTTGCATGGTTGTTGTCTTTGGCCTGAATGGGACAAGCAGTCCCTCTCCACCTCTGGCCCCACATGCTCCTTACCTTCCTCCTGGCTTTAATACGCTTATAGACATAGTCGGAGAACGGGCTGCAGGGGATGAAGCGGCCAGCCCCCTGGGTCACATGCAGGTTGCCGTCTTCCAGCATGATCTTGCCCTGGCAGATGACCACCAGAGGCGCCCCTCGCAGCTCCATCCCTTCAAAAATGTTATACTCTGCAGCCTAGAGATTGGGTGGGGCAAAGTCACAGACAGCATGGGTGTGGGAAGAGAAGAAAGAGGAACACAGTCATCTTCTCTGTTTAGGATCCTGCGTTCAGTGTCTCCAGAAACTGAGTTACCAGGAAGCCAGGAAAAACTCACAGTGAGTCTGCCAGCTTCCAGACGGGAGAAGGCACCAGGAGACTGATGCTTGCTAGGTAAAGACTGGGCTTCTAGCAAAGAAAAGTATCTGATCTTTACCAAGGTCTTCAAGTGGAAGTCAATTTCTGTAGCCAGCAGTGTTCAAAAAGACACTATAACCATCAGAGATGCTGTGAATGGAGCCTTGTGGTGAGTTGGAGGGTGGAGGGACCCATGACCCTTTGGTCCCTACTAGCTCACAATTACATAATGCAATGTGATGTGATGGTTACACACTGGCCATTTCCACCCAAAATAAGATTTCTCCCTACTTCCTTCACTTAGTCAACAATAAGGGAGATATTACTGAAAAACATCAGTTTGGAGTTAGCGGTTAGGGTATCTGTCTTTTTTCTTTTTCCTGGTATTGGTACTTGGGTTTGAATTTAGGGCCTTGAACTTGTTAGACAGCCACTCTACCACTTGAACCACACCCCCAGCTCTTTTTTGTTTCAATTATTTTTGAGATAGGTTATTGAGACGTGTTGACGCAGGTACTGGTCTAGACTGCTATCCTCCTACATATGCTCCTCCATAGCTGGGGTGACAAATACACTGCACACCCAGTTTTTATTAGCTGAGAGGGATCTTGCAAACATTTTGCCCAGCATGACCTTGAACCGTTATCTTCCTAATCTCTGCATCCTGAGTAGCTAGGATAACAAGACTGAGACACCACACCTGGCTTTACAGTTAGGGTATTTGATTTTACCAGCTTCACCATTAATTTGCTGCATAAATTATTTAATTTCTCCACACTTCTAGAGATTAGGAAAATCTATAAAATGGGGATAATAATAGTAACTTACTGGTGGAAGACTGTAATGGAGATTCAGTAACCTAAAAGCACAGTGTCTGAGACATACTTGCTTAGAAAATATTAACTATTTGCTATCCAATATTAAGTACATTTTTTAGGTTTGGGGCTTTGGTTTTCATCTTCCACATGAACAGGACACATGACAAAAATATTAATACTTTCCCTCTTCTTGAACCAAAAGGCCTGCCTAAGCCTCAGCACCCCCTGGAAGCAGAGGTAGAAGTAGAAACCCTTATCAGCCTCCATCCCTGACAGATAAGGATGGACAGGACCCCTCTGCTGACCCACACACTGTGGAAACCAGGAGTGAGAAATACACAGTTTAAGTTTGAAGTTACTAAGATCCAGGTGTATTATTACTGAAGCCCATGTCTAGTCTACATAGGCATGCCACGGAAATATAATTCTCTGGACCCAGCCCTGTGCACATCTTCCCCATCCCACCAGCCCAAGCCTTACCGATTGGTGGCTCTTGGCAGAAACGATCTTCACGGCATCTGGATCCCAGATGACCAGGTCACTGTCAGAACCCACAGATATTCTGCCTTTGCGGGGATACAGGTTAAAGATCTTGGCAGCATTTGTGCTTGTCACAGCCACAAACTGGTTTTCATCCATTTTTCCTGTGGCCTATTGAAATGCAAAACTTAGATATCTGTATCTGTACACTATTTTTATCAATGCAGGGCTTCTGAGCTCAGAGGAAGACCCCAAAATATAGAGAAGGCTCCAGGTGGTAGTGAACACAGACCCTTGGCTGGATTGTCATGGCTGCTCTCAGGCAAAATGGATAAACATGAGGCTTAAGATGGAAGATACTGTCCTAGAGTATACATTTTTTCTAAATATGAACATATATTTACCCCTCCTAAATCCAAAGGGGATTAGAGAGAGTTCACAGTAAAGATAAGTGTGCTCATGAGCCCATTCTTTAGGTATGTGTGTTTGGATGCTCATAGGTAAATAGGAAAGCTCCTCCCCCAGTGGTCACAAAGGTTATCCCTGACTTGAATTATGAGCAGGATTTTTTTTTCACATATGTGTTTGTCTGAGGTTTTCAAGTTCTTCTGAGCATGTATCATGTTGGCAATTTAATGATGGAGTTATGCATCACCTAAGGATGGTGCTATGTTCTGAGAAATGAGAAATTCTCCAACCACCTGATTAGGTTATTGTGTGAACATCATAGAGTGCACTTAGGCAAATGAAGACAGCTATGCTATCCCTGGGTGGTATAATCTTAAGGGATCACTCATGTGGCCTATCATTGTCTGAAATGCTGCTATGCAGCATATGAGTGTATGTATTATTTTTTAATAGATTTATATAACACCAAGATACATAAATGCACATATTCATAAATGCAGAACAGTATTTCTAAAAAGGTAAATGCTAACTATGTAAGGAAAGAGACCAAAAAATTATACTTTCTGTTTTGTTAAAACAAATGGCCTGAGTATGTAAAGAATTAAATTTAAAACCTACCCTTGAGATTCCTGGGTATCAAGAAGAAAAGAGACTCAGTGGATTACACTGTGTAGACATTAGTGCGACATTAGCTCATGCATTCTATTTGGCACTGAACATGGGGAAGTAATCAACTTAAAAAATGAGTTTGTTATTAATTTTACTGAAAACTTTGGGAAGGTCTTCATTTAATTTGCTGGTTTTTTAAAATCAGGTCTTGTGATGTGATTATAAAAAATAAAATGAGGCCACTCTGGCAGTAGACACTGATAGATAATCTCCTTCATAGCCTGGAGGATCTGTGCCCACAGTATAGGGCATCCTTATGAGCAAAATGACTTTTCAAAGCCTTACATCTAGTCCTTTCAAAAAAAAGTCATAAGAGTCCCCATGCAAAAAGAATGAACTCATGCAATCAGAGCTATATGTCTGCTTCCTAGTTCTTAGCATTCTAGATAAGAATCTTTAGAATATTCCTTAAAATACAAGATCTCAGTATGCATCACTAGAAGGTAAATTATCAAGCCACCTGGATCTGTGTACATCTCAGCAGGTGTGAGATGTCCCCTGCAGCCTGAGGATCCTCACCAGTGAAGCCCACTTGGTTGGAGGAGCAGTGCCCTGATCTGCCCTGGTTACTTTTGCATAACCTCAGACCCTTACCACAGCCTTGTCCCAGATGACAGACATTCGCTCCTCTACCCCATTGGTACCCTCAGGGATGGCTGTAAAGTTGTCCTTTCCGATGGCTTTCTGGGCAGTGCTGAAGGTGCAGTGGGCACTTCCAGAGAGCTGCAGATCCCCACTGGAAAAGGAGAAAGCGCCGTATGAGCAGGAGAGATGGCTGGGGCACATCAGGGAACCAGAATCCAGTGTCTAGTGTGAGAGTTTAGTTTAGAACCCCCCTATCCCCCTTACTAGCTGTGTGGAACTTGGTGAGTTTCTTCCCCTCTCTGGGCTCAGTTACCCCATCTGGAAAGTAGGGGGTGAGGTTAGATCATCTCTTTTGTAGCAAGATAAAAAAGGACTTAAATAAGTGATGGCCCGATCCTACATGTCCACAGAAGGAAGTAAGAAATGATTTTGGCTAAGTGTCATCAAGACCAGTAAGTTTGATTTAGGCAAATAACCCTTTGACCTTGCTTAATTTGTAAAGTGGTGATAATAAGTGCCTCACTCACAAAGTTGTCATGAGGATCAGAGGTGATTAAATCATGTACTAACAGCCATGTCAGTGACAGCATGGCCTTTATTAACATTATTACTGTTTTATCATGTGAAGTATCATGGGGAAGAGCCAGTTTTCTGCACACAAGACTGCAGGAGATTCTCACACTGCAGACTCTAGTCTAACTGATGGATGGGACTATTCCAGCCCCAATCCCAGCTGGCCCTAAGATGTTTCCACACAATGCCTGCTACTTGTCATTCTTGCACCAACCTGGCCAGCAAGGAGTTGATGTAGTCAGGAGTGGTTGGGTCAGGGCTCAGAGGCGGGGATGTCACAAATGCAGCCGCCTTCGCCCAGTTCTTGCTCCAGTAATGGGTTCCATCTATTCCCAGGCTGGCGGTGATGGGCTCGCCAAAGACCACGTTTCCTGGAAGGGGTAGGAAATGGCAATAGGTTTGTGCAAACTACGTGCTGCATTGGACCCAGCATATTTAATCAGAGCTCCTGACCTACCCAAGGCTGTGGCTCTGGAGTTAGGCAGACCAGGGTTCAAACCCATGTTCCTTCCTTTCCTAGGCTCTGTTTTTCTATCTGCTAAGTATGAACCACTCTGTATTCCCTAGATAAGAAGAAGCCATTGATCCTCAAACTTGGAAGAAAATTAAAACTCAAGCAAAGAAAATAATGGAGCTCTATATAGATAATGAGAGTCATCTTCACTTCGGAAATATTAAAATGTGAAGAAGGTGTCTCCTAGAAATGATGAAGATGATGTCTGCTTCTCAGGCCTGCGAAATAGGAGGACTGAGCCCAGATGAAGGGTATGAAATGTAGTAGACGCCCAGTAAATACTGACTTGATTAAACTCATTGCAACTTAAAGAGAAATGTAGTTGGGAGGGAAGAGCAAACACGCCACACTCTGTCTTCCTGCGGGCATGCTCTTGACTCTTTCTTGGAGAATGATAGTTCACCAGATGTTTACTCACTTCCATCCTGGCAATCAATTTTTCATCACTGAAATCATACCTCCCTCTACCCTGTAGACCCAGCTGTACTACCATTCTTTCCAAAGAAACATGAGCCAGAAAGCTCATGTCTGAAATAAGACCCGTCTTGAGGATGGGTCCCAGGCAAGAGGCGACCATCAGTAGAAGGCATGAGGGGGTGAATATGGTGATCAGTCACGGCCAGAAGAGTCTGTGGTAGGGGCTAGGGGTTATCTCCCTCTCTCTCTCTCTCCCTTCTCTCTCTTTCTCTCTCTCTCTCTCTCTCTCTCTCTCTCTCTCTCTGCCTTTCTTCAAGAACAGGTAAGGAATATTGCACTGTTCCCCTGGTTGTTGCTCAGTGGCTCATGCCCAGTGCAGCATACCAGCCCTGTCAGCTGTGGCTATGAAAGCTTACCCAGAATCTGCCAGCTAGAAAGACTGCTGGACACCTAGGAAGATTCCCTTTCTATTGGAAAAGAGTTGACCTTCTCCAGAAGGCCAGGAATCTGGCAGTCAGCTGGGACTCCTCTTAGCCACCTCCATCACCAATACGTGGAGTTCCACAGACCTACTTGACAGATGATTCACCAGTCTTGGGATTCTCCACTACCAGATGGCCACTGACACAGCAGGAGCAGCTGATATCTGACCTGGTAAACCTGCTTTTATAACAAAACACAACCCACAGCTCGAGTTTCTCAAGCACACTGTTCATTTATTTAGCTTCACTTCTGAGCCCATTGCTACTGAGGACAAGACACACAAACACAAAAGTAGGCTTTGGAACAGGAGCAAAGTTTAGCCAAGCACAAGTCAAGCACCTGACACCCAAGTAGAGGAAACAGAAATGAAGTCAGGACTCTGTGGTGACAGAGCCCTGGGCCATGAAGGCCATTGTGTTAGACAACCTTCAGAGACTCATTCAACCCCTTTTCTAAAGTAAACTTCACTGGCTGGGCACAGTGGTTTGATCCTGTAATCCTAGCTACTTAGGAAGGGAAGACTGGGAGGGTTGTGGTTCAAGGCCAGCCCAGGCAAAAAGTTTAGGAGACCCCATCTCAACCAATGGCTGGACATGGTGGCATGTACCTGTCATCCCAGCTACATAGAGAAGTACAAATAGGAGGATCATAGTACAAACTGGCCCAGGCATAAAAACGAGACCCTATCTCAAAAACAAGCAATGCAAAAAGGAGTGGCAGAATGGTGTAAATGGTACAGCACCTAGTTAACAGGTGCAAAGTACCACCAAAAAAATAAAACAAAATCAAATAAAATAACCTTTGCCAACCTGGGTGCTTGGGTGGTGTGACCCTTCCCTTGCCATCTGCCCTCAATTCTGGTTGGCAAGATGATGCCAGCCACAGGGTATTCATTGGTCCAGGGATTAGCATAGGCCCCAATCCAAGACAATCACAGTGCTATTGGAGCATGTACTTAAGCTGTTGGGAAAGATGTATTCTACTTCTCTATGATGTATTCCACCAAGAATTGAGGACAACAGGAGACTCTTGGCATCTATTCTTGTCACTGCCCATACTGAGCATAAAACCATTAGGAAGGAAAGAGGAATGAAAAAGTGATAGAGTCTTAATGTCATTGTTGAAACCCCTCAATCTAGCCACACCTGAAACACCCATAAACAAGCATTTATTTTTGCTTGCATGTTTAAGCCAGTTTGGATTGGATCTTGATTAGCGTGTCTAGTTAGAAAGCTCAAATAATTCAAACTGAAAACAGCAGATTAAAGAGAGGAAGGGAGATGCACCAAGTCTCTGAGGAAATGATTCAAGCTGTGTCATCTTGAGCAAAGTACTTAACCTTCTTGAGCCTCAGTTTACTTATGTGTCTGGTGGGAGAAACCTCAGACTCTTAGATGTGAATAGAGGCTTCCTATAGAGGAAGGCAATGAGCAAAATAGGCACAATTTATATTACAGGGGACAGAAAAGGAGGGAAGGAACACATGGTGCATCAGGGGCTCTAAGATCCTGAGAGCATAAATCACCTTTTTTCCTGGCTTGTGAGATGAGATCAGCTGCACTCTTGCTCATGACCTTTGTGACATAGAGAGGGCAGTTGGTTTGGCTGGCGATGGTGATGGCTCGGAACACAGCCTCAGCTTCCAGCTGCAAAACAAGTGAATAGAGGCATGAACGCTTCACCCTTGCCACTCCTGGCCTCCATAGGCTGTGAGAAAAACCACATAAGGGGGTCTGAAATTAGACAGCCTGGATCCTGTCTCAGACCCACCACCTTGCAGTTATGTCACTCAACTTCTCAGTGCTTCTACCCCTCACTGGTAAGGTGAGATAAAGAGGAGCTTAGTGCAGGGCTGTGCCTGGGAGAAATGCTGGCACAGAATGAGTACTGATTTGCTGTCAGCTAAGTTTCCCTTAGACTCCCTCTTCTCCCTGTGGTTATCACAAAGGCTGCATGTTTCTGCCCCCACTCTTCTCAGGGAAGAGTCTCTGGAAAACACAATCATGGCACCATCAGGTCTAGAATCACCTGTGAAGGTGATTAGGTGTTATGGTTCCTCTAATCACTTCCTGCAGCAGCACGTACTCAGCAGAGGGTTAATTCTAGGAGGACTTTCTTTTTTAGAAAGAATTTATTAGCAAAATGTAGTTGTACAGGGGTATACATTGTGATGTTTCTGTATGTGTTTACAATATATCTTAGATTCACCCCCTCCACCATTCTTCCTCTTCCCCCCTCCTTTTCAGAACAATTTCAACAGGTTTCATTCTTCAATTTTCATGTATGAATACAAAACACATCCACCACATTCACCCCCATTCATCCTTTCCATTTGCCTACCCCCCTCCCACTGATACCCACCCCCAGAAAATACTTATTTTACCCAGGCTACTCGGCACAAAGACTTCTTTTATTGTCAATCTCTTCCATTCCACCCTAATGTAGAATTCATGTTTTGAAATATGCTAACTAACCCAGCTGCATTTAGTAAGCAAGAAGTATGAGTTTCCCCTTATTTTACTAACAAAGTAGGGCCTGAGAGTCCAGGTTCCTTAGATGGCCTGAGAATAAGTCCTGGTTCTGCTATTATAAGCTGGGTGACCTCAGGTACATAAAACAAATTCCCTGATTCCTTTGTCTGCAAAGTGGGGATAATAATAGGAACTGGCACCTAGGGCTATGGTAAGAGTTACATGAGTTAATCCCTGGAAGCAGTTAGGGACAAGACAAGTGTCCCTCAAAGGGTGATATTGGTCTTCTTGTTGATCACAGTTTCTGACCAGTGTGAGAATCCATTACTACCCATAGCCCAAGCAGAGACATTGGCATTATTTTTTCATTTAATCAACAACAGTTCCTTTTTGTGTGGCAGTGACTTTCTGGTTAGCCCAACACTTAAAAAACAATACTAAAAATAGCTTGCAGATGCCCAGTGGTTGTAATAATGCAAGCCAATCACTGCTGTGGAGGAAGTTGGCTGGCTGAGCTGGCATCCCCCAGACCACACTTGTCCTATCTATATAAAGCCCAGAAACCCCTGGATACAGGTGGACATAGCCACCCATTTGAAGCACCCAGGCACTGCTTCTAGGGTGTCTGCTAGAATGTCTGCTTTGTGCCTGGAGTTTCTCTCTCTGAACAGCATACATGAGAAGGAATCTGGATGTGCTCTGAGTCCTAGAGGGGCTGGCTTTTATACTCATTCTTCTCCCTTCACACCTTTGCTGACCACTTCAGCTCCCCCATGACCTCAGTCCTGGCTGCTTTGATCTAATTCCCTCATAGCACTGCAGGTTTTTCCACTTTGACAACACAACTATCTTTGGAAGGTTACATCATCCTCCAACTTCATCTAAAAGGGCTTCCAGGGTTGTAGAGATTTGCAGGCGAGACTTTTTTTTACTAAAAAGGAGACGGGAACTGAGAGAAGGTTGAGGTTGTGGGGGTAGGGGAGGTTGAAAAAACAAACCAAGAAACAAAAATAGACTTTGCTCTGAAATCTTCTGGCTGTTGCTGAAGGACTCTATCTTGCCAGCACATCTCTCCAGTGACCAGGATTTATAGTTTCACAAACAGTGCTGATCACCCTGGCCTGCTCACATTGTGTAAAGGCCTTTCCAATCAATCCCCAGACATGGTCAGCCAGTGGTCTAACTTCTCTGAGCTTCAGATTCTTTACTTCCACACTAATGTCAACTACCTAGAGTGGCAGCAAGTTTAACAATAATGCATGTAAGCAGCATGGTGGCAAAAATAAGCATGCCATAGAAATGACATGGTATTATTAAGGAGATAAACTTTTCAGAGGTGTGTGTAACTGGGATGTCAATCACAAACTTATAATATCAAATGGCAATAAAAGTATCACTAGACAGAAGAGAGCTTCTGGGGCACTGTATCTCTACCTGGATGCTACTTATACAAGTGTATTCAGTTTGGGAAAAATGCACTGCACTTTTATAATAGTTTTCTCCATTTCTGTTACATTTTAATTTTTAAAAACATTGTAAAAGGGATGGACAATGGAATGTGATATCTTCTGGTTCTGATTCTTCTACCTGTGGTAGAGTATGGAATGACAGGACAGGACAGGATTTGCTTCCCTGACATGAAGAGTCTTAGTTTCATTCCAGGTTGACAGACCCTGGCTGCTCTTCCACATGGGCAGGCAATCCCAGCTGTGTGCCCCATGCCAACAGGCGAAGTTGCTGACATCCCAGAGACATAGAATCAGTCACTAGTCACCTTTTATTGGTTCTTTAGCTGCTAAACACAGATGCGCACCATCATTCATTTTACATGTGGGCAACTTCCATACCTGGGTATTACACAGGCCGATTAACAACCCATTCAACCTTCTGTCCATGTGACCAATATTTTGCAAGACTCAAAACATAATGTAAAGTAAGAGAGTAAGTAGAAATATCCATAATGATTAAGAAAGGAATTAGAAATTTAAGACTCTTCCTGAAAATCCATGGAGCACACTGCAACTTGTGTTATCTTTAGAGAGAGTCAGGGTCAGAAGTAGTTCCTTTACATTCCTTTCTAATTTTCTCATAGGCCTTGAGCTAGGGCTGATCAGAAATTGTGTTTCAAAGAAATGCTCCAAATTTGCTATCTGGTATTCATAGATCCTCACCATATTTCAGGGATGCATGTGGCTTCAGAGAGTAGGCCAAATAGAAATGTCCCAAATGTAAAGAGTGGCAGGCCATAGCAAGGTGACCAGGACTCTAACAATCAGAGTCTCATGGAAGATGCTGGTAAAAACGAGAGCCCCCATTGCTACTGTCTCCCTCTCCCTGTGCCCCATGCCACACCTCCACTCCCTGTAACTCACCTCCTCTGGTCTGCTCAGAACATGGCCTTCTGGGCCAGTTATTCCCATTTCCAACATCCGGGTTTGCTCCTAAAATGAGAATACAACAGAAAGCGGTCTTAGATGAGTTCATCCAAGATTAGGAAAAATTACACTGATATGTTCTGATCCAAAGATGTGCTCAAGGGGGGTAAAGAATGAAATGTATATGTTGAACAAATATATTAATCCTATATTTGGAGTTCCAATAAAAGAATCTTAACCAAAAAGAAGAAAAATTTAAGTGTGGCTTCCTTTTATTTAAAGGAAAACAGTCAGTCTGAGTGTCCATTTTGTGTTTACATTACCAATCAAAAGTCATGTCATGTGACTTATTCTTCATTTCTTTCAGACCTACCTACCTCCGAAAATACACTTGTTTAACTTGTGGGTTTGTTCATCTAGGCACTTTAAGCCCATGTATTCAACAACATGTACTGAGTATCCGTTTCATGGGAGGCTCTGGGTTATGTACTTGAATGAAGGCATGATGCCTCTGACCTCAGGGAGCTTAGTTCAGTGTCATGTTCCCCAAAGTGTGGTTGACCTACCACCAACATCAGTCACCTGAGTTGCTTTTGTAGCGATGTGGATTTCTAGTCCTGTTCTGGCTTGCTAAATCAGAAGATAGGACCCTGAATCCTAGCAATGTACATTTTGATAAACCCCTCTGGGTATTTATGCTTTAAATGAATGAATTCAGAGTTTAGCCAGACAAAACAATGCTTCTAGACAGCATTACCTGTGTTAGTATTTTGGCCAAATTCGATTTAACTACATAGTGGACATTGCTAAGAAATGCCTGCCTCTTGTGGCAGATTGCTAATTTCCTCAGACCTCTGGGCAGCTTTCATGAAGAAGCAGGTGGCTGGGCAGTGAACACACACAGGAGCTAATTGGGACTGGCAGAAATCCCAAACCACCATATCTACAGTTTTGCTGGCATTCACCCTGAAATTACTAAGGCTAGTTCCTTTAAACCTTTGCTGCAGCAAGCCTATCCCAGTAGCCTGGGAGTATCCTGGTAATGCAGGAGTGATGGTAAGTAGAAAAAGCCTGTCTTACTTTGAAACTATGAGATGTTTAGCAAAAAAAAGGATTCTTCCACCTGGAAAAAAGAACCTTTTAGTTTTTGTGTTGTTAATAATTCAAATGACTAAAACAGGAGGGAAAAGGAAACTGTACATACTATAAGAACAGTAAGAATGAGAAATTTTTCCAGCAAAGCATCTCCACTTTGTACTCTTACCATTTCCGTGTACTGAAACCTGCATGAATAAAATTTTTTCCAAACTCCAATGGGTGTCTGCATGGCATTGCTTCAAGCCACACATGAGTTAAGGTTTACAACTAAGTATTTCCTATTTCATATGACACTTACATCTGTCCCTCTCACATGTGCCAGGATAATACACAGGACAAAACTAGTTAGGCAGTAGTTCCCAAACACATTCCCCAGAAACACATTTTGAAAATATGCTTTCCTGAACTCCACCAATTAATTACCGAATCAGAAGCTCTGGAATCAGGAAAATCCAGTGATTCCAAAGCACCACTTATTTTGGGAATTCTGTTCTTACATCCGAAGTGTTTCTACAGCTGGCAGATGAAAAATGACACGTGAAGACCCACTCATGCTCCTTTACACTGGGAGCAGTGGGTCCTCTGACACACTCGTCACAGCTATAATGACATCACAGCTCAGGTCATGGCACAAGTGTGTGTGGCTTGCTCCAATGAGGAAAGGAGCTTTGTCTTTTTTGCCTTCCCTCTCTGAGGCTTGGCACATATAGATGCTCAGGAGATATCTGTTAAATGAATGCTGAAGATGCTGCACTCTTAGACTATCTTGCTCCCTTGAAGTTTTGAAAATTGCCTTTGTTTGTACCCAAAGGCAAAGACGTCTTCTTGCTCTTCAGTCACTTCTGCAGAAGTGCAGCAAGAAACTGAGTACAGCAGCTGTGCCTTCATTTAGACCATGTGATACAATCTCTCAGCTCAAGCTGAATTTAATAAACACACACAAGAAACTCATCCAAATGGAAACATGCCTTTACTCTTTTCCTGACTGAGAACAGATCTACCCAAGGTAGAGGAAGAGTGGGGGCGGAGGGGAACCACAGAGAATTCTGTGCTGAGGAGCCACAAGAGGAAAGGAGCTGAGAGGACGGGGCTTTGCATTACAGCCTCTTGGCCTCCACAGAGGCTAGAATAAAGAGCAGGGAGCTTAGTCTCCAGGGCAGCTGGAGGGAGGGCTGGGACCTCTGGCTGCCGAAATGCACACTTGGAGAAGGAGAAAGAGTGGCAGTTCTATATCAGCAAGGCACCTCCCCTGGGAGCTAGGCTAGTACGCCTCTATGGAAGATTGTTTCCTTATGTTGGGGTGTGGGAAGAACGTGGGAGAAGGCATGTCAGAGGCTGGACTAATTAGCCTCGTTGGTCATAGTAGTGAACACACTTAGTTCACCTCCTCAACTAGCCAGATAACATTCAGAGTCTGAAATCACAACAGTGGGATTCCTGCAGTGCTGGAGTGCTGCCTCCCCAGCAGGCCTGTGGTTGGGCTGAAGGAGAAAGGGACCCCAGATACGCTACCCAGTGAAGCACATCGCCTTTGGGGCCAAGATCTGCTACTCCCAGTAATTTGCTGTGATTGTTGAACTAGTGATCTAACCCCTCTAGCCTTCATGTTTTTGTCTCTACAATGGGGAGAGTGATGGCATGCATCTCTGAAGGACTGGAAGCAGACTCAATGCACACATGCTAGAATATTTGCCAGGGCCTGGCATGTAGTAGTAAGCACTCACCCAGAGGCCTGCTATGAGGAGGCTAACTGGTCTGACATGAAGGCCAGCCTATACATTGCTCCTTAATCCTAGAGGGCATATTCACTAAGTCTAGGCATCTTCTGAAGTGAAAGTGCAGCCCAAGCGGTGTGAGCTATGGACTGAGTATGTTCGGTTCACCTCCACAGCCCAGTACTGGCACAAAGTGCTCAGGACACATTCTTTGAAAGAGTGACCGATGGTTCTCATTGTTAGTGTTGTCAAATGGACTAAGAGAGTTCCCGGTTCTTTTCTGACTGTTTCTTCCTAGCAGGGGCCAGTGATGAATGCATCTGAGATAAACATAACCCTGCCTAAGACACATCTGTGCATTGATTCTGAGCTAGAGAGGGAACTGCTTCTGCTTACTTACAAATGATCAATTTGGGCCTTGGGGTCCTTGATTTCATCACTCTTTCTTCAAATTTCTCAACATGATTTCCTGGAAACCAGTGGGACATCTGATCCCCATGAGACATAATTTCTTTATCTCTAAGGCTGTGATTCTAAAGCCCTGGATCAGGTTTCTGGCTTCTGAGAAATGCTGCCTCAGGGTTTTTCTTTAGGACAAAGAATGTCATGTAGCTTTGACTCATTTTCAGCAGAGAATCAGCACGGCCTAATTTGAAAGCCTCCTGTTCCAGGATGCCCTTTGTGATTTGCCAGGACAGCCAGACTTCCTTCTGTCTTATAAGCACATTCTAGTTTCTTTCGCTGGTCTTTATTTCTCCCCCATTTTATCCCCTCCACATAGACGGCAAGGATCTGTCTTTAGCAAAGTACTTACAACAAAGCCTTGCACGTACTGGGAGATCAAGTAACATTGAAGAAATGAGGCAACAGATGGGATGCAAAGCCTGGTCTGCAAGGCAAGCACACATCACAGTCTTACCTGGGCAATGATATCCCCATTCTCAGCGTGCACCTGCGCAATGGCCCCCAGTTCTCCCAGGCAGGTGAAGATCTCATAGAGCTGAAATAGAAATGAATCTCTGTCACTTTCACATCCACTTTTTGCAATCTGACATAAAGTCCAATCACTAAAGCCAGAGATAAAACAAATGGAATAAACAGTGACTAAGGCTAAAATGTAGACTGAACTAGCATTACCAGAGAGGTATGCTGTAGTCCAGCAATAGTCCAAATAAATGCTAAGAGGCTCTGCTCATATAAAGAACTTGCGGTTCTCCTAGACAGGACCACTATACAATGAAGTGCTGAACAACCTTGCTGTCTGCCCTTGGCACATATTTTTAATGGAATCCTTTCCCACTGAGCTGAGATACTGCTTCAGAATCTTCAACAAGTACTCTAGAACACCAGGACAGACTAGTCAAACTAACAAAAGCCAAAACTCTTATCTCTGAACCCTTTAAGACAGAACTACATTTATTTCCCCTAACCAGATTGCATGGGATTCATTCCTCGTATATCCTCTGATAACGTGAGGTTTATATAAAACAAACACATGCCATGACTTTAAGAGGTGGAGGCAAGCTGGTATAATTACTCCAAAGAGCAGGAGCCCTCTTGGTCCTATGAAGCAGAGAACCCCACACTTTCACTGAGCCATAAGGGATCTGCAACTTGTTCAGTAGATGGAGATACAGGTATGCCTTTCCTCTTATCTTTCAACAGCTGCTGCCAGTGGAAATTCTAACTCCATGTCTGCCTTGCCGTGGGCACCCTGCCCGCTATCTTATTTAAAATGCAGCGTGAACTGCAAGAGTTTCAAGAAGCAGTTTGGCCCAGCAGTTGGTCTCCTACAGCGACCACAGTGGCTCATGGTACAAGGCCAAGGTCATCAGTAGCAACAGGAAACCCATCCAGATACCCAAACCACATAGCAAATGGGTTGTTACCTCTGTGTTGGACACCTGATACAAATCCTTATAGGCCATGTAAACCATGAAGGAGTTAACCCCTGCAAGACAGGTAAGGAAGGGAAAACAGAAGAAACACAACATTATCATACACCCTCCATCCTTGCTCCCATCTCTGTCACCCATAGACCCTGAGTGCATTGCTCAGATGCCTGTCCAACATAAAGACAATATTTTATATTTCTCAAGAGCATTTTATTGTGTCCATTCCTACCCTGCAAAATCAGTAGTTCTTAAGTGAGAGCTCTTCTTCTGTACCTCTTTCTCAGCTCCCCCTCTAGCATTACAGCCTAGAGGTCAATATACTCCAGTACCACCACCAAGAATCACCCTGACACACCAGCTGTGTGCATGCATTGGGGCTGTACCACCTGAACACAATACAACCCTTAAGCAATAAGCTTAGAATACTTAACATCCCTGGTTTCCTCACCTGTAAAGTGGAAAAACAACAATTCCTTGCTTCAAAAAGTGTTGGTGACCACAGAAGGAGGTACACCTTAAAGGAAGACTCTAATACCTACTGTGGTGGACATTTGGTCTCCATAAGTAGATCTCCTGAGATGGGATTATTTCACTATTTACCAACTGCCTGCTTTACACTAGGTCTGTACAGAGTATGGTATTTTAGGGGAGAATGAAGACAATAAAACTAAGCTCCTTTAAAACTGCTTCTTTGGACTGGGGCAAGTTTCAAGTGGTAGAGTGCTTCCTTACCAAGTATACAGCCCTGAGTTCTAACTCAAGTACTGCCAAAAAAAGAAAAAGAAAGAAAAGATATTATTTTAGAGATTCAGCAGGTGCTGATGTATTTTCTGCCACTAAATGTGTACTTCTGAATATATATATAGATATTGTTTTCTACAATTTGCTTAAAGAATAAAGTTGAAAGACAAATCTGGTTTTGTTAACCTAGAAATATTCCTTATGATTTTTATAATAAAGAGTATTGACTCTAAATGCAGTTTAAAGAATAGTTCTTCAATTTAAATAAAGTTGTCTTCTGTGCTTAAATACTTAAGTCATCAGGGTTATAAGAAAAGAGCTATTTAATTTTCACCCAAAATAAATAGGTAGGACTGGAGAACAGAGAATTATTTTGAGGAAAGGAAGGTAATTTTGGTCTCCAACCATTAGGGCCATTTCAGCCCACAATGTTCCAGGCCACAAATGCATTATAATTTGAGAACGTCCCTACCCAGAGGGGTTCAACTCAGGGCAGTTTTCCCCACCACTGCCCTTATCAAAAGCCTCTTCACCACCCATGGAATGATCTATGTTCTATGTGGTTGTTAAAGCCATTCAATTTTCTACCCCAGATGAGATGCCCTGTGAAAAGGAGATGCAGAAGGAAGGAAAGGGGCAAGTCTGACATTCCCTGTCACCAAGGATTAGGCGGGACTTGTGGGGTACAGAAAGAAAAAGAAAGAAAAACACATCCTCTGAGGGACCATCCTTTTCCCTCCAACCTAGGCACATGGTGCTTCTCCAAACTCTTTGCATTTGGTCTACACTACTGATAAGATCAGTTCTTGCTTCTTGTGGCATTCATTCTGTTGCTTTTCCTGGGACTGCTCTCTTTTCCATTAAACACTCAGCAGAGACCATTACTTACACTTCCTTAAGTCTCCCAGACCACCTTACAATGCTGAGCACATGGTACATATGTGTATTTGTACAGTGGAGGAGGATGTGTGTGTGTGTGTGTGTGTGTGTGTGTGTGTGTGTGTTAAAATATCTTGTGATGAAAACACAGAAGTAGAGAACAGAAGAATCTAAATAGATAATGGGACAGAAATCATGTATTCACACACACACACACACAGGAACATATTTTCACATACTAAGGTCGAAGCCTAAGTGCCAATGTATCCTTGATCATAGAAATATTTTTGCTTTTTCTAAGGAGGCCATTGTTACATAGTAGTAATAATTTGAAAATTCCTAATCTATATTTGCTAGCCATGTAACCTTATATAGGAAAATTAACTTCTCCTAACTCCTGTTTCTTCCTCTGCAAAATGGGCAGTATTCTATAGAGGTGAAAAACAATGGCTTTTCATAGATCTGTTGCTTACTAACTGTGATTCTGGGCACTTGTTCTGACCTTTAGACTTTAGTCTGCAAAGTGGGACTAGCGATCTCTGTTTCAGAAGGAAGGAAGAGTGCATAAATAAAGTGTCTGGAACAAAGTGGAATCCCCACATCTAGTATACATGCTTAAGATTTCAGAGTCCAAACAAGAAGTGATTCAATCTGGGTCTTAGCACTCGGAAAGCTGAGGCAGGAAGAGCAAGAGTTCTAGGCCAGTCTGGATTACCCAGTGAGACTTTGTCTCAAAAAAAAAGGAGTGTGATAACTCAAATGAATTCATGGTGTGATGGAGAGGACAGGCAAGAAGAAGCCAAGGGAGGAGAGGGGAGACATGCTTGAGCTCACCTTTGTCCTTGAGGAGGCTCTGTACTTCTTGCTTGACGCTGTCATTCCAATGGGTGATGTCTACATGCAAGGCATAGTCACAGCAGCTCTTCCCATCAGCCCACTCACGCCACTTCTCATAGGCCTCAGACAGGCTGGACTCAGGCTCAGGAACCACATGATCAACTGAATGGCAGAAGCTCAGATGGGTGACTCAGAAACGACTCTGATCTGCCCTGCTTAGGCCTGCTCCTGCTTATTTAGCTATGCCTGCTAAACCATTTCTATGTCCAGAGCATGAAATTAAACTTAGTGTTCTTGATAGCTTTAAGGATGCTGATGATTTAATGTCTCTTAGCTATATGATTTGGGATGAATTACTAGCTTCTCTAAAGCTCAGTTTTCTCTCCTTAAAACGGTGTCAGGTGAGGTGGGTGATGGGGTATGATGGTGCTTTCCTTCTGAGTTTGCTATACAATCAAGTGGGAAAATGCATGTCAAATGCTTCATCTTGTGCCTGGCACATAGTAAGTGCTCAGTAAATGTTAGTCAGCAATGAGTACCTACTATGCACTGTTATTATTAAACAGAGTCACTGCTCTTGATCAACATGGAACTGTCCTCCCAGGGTGGAGGGAGAGGTTTCTAGGTATGCAAGGCAGAAGAGACAGAGGTCCTTCTGCTAACCGATTCAGAAAGATCTGGCGTCACTTAACTGAATCTGAACTTAGCCCAAAGATCTCATTTCTATGCTAGAACTTTCTAGCAAGAATCTGTGAGGCCCAGACCTTTTTTACTCCTGCAACTGAGAATAATATTTTTTTTTAAAATAATCACATCTATAGTTAGCCCTCACTAAGGCAAAATTGTACATTTATAGTTCTCCCCCCTGGGGAGGTAAGGCAAAGTGTGAATTGGCACAATTTTCCTGAGAACAACTTTGAAATATACATAATACATATCAAAAACATGGACAATTGTCATACCTAACTCAATCATTATTCCCATGTCTAAGAATTATTCTTAAGGAAATAAGCTCTATCTATCTGTATACGAAATTTAGTTTCTAAGGATGTGTGCTAATATAGTTATGTAACTGAAAAGCTGGAAAACATGAAAGTTGTTAACAACTGAGGTTTGGATAAATATGTAAATTGTGATGCCTTCATAAAATGATGAGGAGGCACCCATTTTTAAATGTTGTAGAATAAAAATGAATGAGTGGAGAGATGCCCATGATGTACAATTTAGTGAAAGTGGCAGGCTAAGATATAAATATTAAGATCTTATTGTGAAATGGGAAAAATTATGTGTGGATTGTATAGCCAACCCTAACAGTGATGTGGGATTACAAGGCTTCTTTTCTTTTTATCTGTCTAGGGTTTCTAAGTTATTTACCAAGGACATGAAGGTTTTTGTGGTTCACTGTATGCTTTACTCTTGTCACCTGGATCTCTGACTTTCCCTCTGCTGCTTCCTCAACACAGAAAACCAAGGATAACATGTATCTCAAGGAAGCTGAAGGTCCAGCTCCTCGCCCACATGCAGACAGTCAAGCCAAGGTCACTATTTCCTCAGCCTTCTTTCTATCAAAGGCAGCCCAAGTGTACTTATCGGAAAGCAAACACGTGCAGCTAGATTACTAATGTCTGGAACCACATTAGGGCATTCGTGAGCAGGCAGCTGCTGAGAAGTCAGCTGGCTTCCTTCTGTCAGCTGGAGAAAAGCTTTGGTCTCCCTGGATTGCACCTTTTATGGCCTTGATGCAATTTTCCTGGGTTTCCACACCCAACTAGCTGAAGCTAAATCCGGCTAATGCTCCAGTCAAAGGAAATACAAGACAGACAGTAATTCTATGACCCAGGCTGCTCAGTGTGTGTGGGTGGATGTAAGCAATGTTAAAATAAATAGTGCTCTGAATGACCGAGCTAGGGGCTAGAGTTGGGCTACAACCCAACTCATTGAGATTCCTTCAGGATAGGATGGACTGCCCTGGAATGCTATTGGTTCAGTAATCCAGTGGCATGTAACTCCTTCACTTTCTTTGGAATTGCAAAGTTACAGGAAACTAAACTAAATAAGTAAAGAAAGAACGGGGCAAATCACTTACATAGCTTGCCCAATTTTAAAGATACAAATTGGTTAAAATACAGTGCAGACCAAATATCACCAAATCCACTGAAGCCATTAATATCCCAAGAACTGCAAGTCTCCATTATCATTCTTTCTGTGAATTATTTTTCTCTTGGCTGTTTTCATATTTATAGCCTCATATGACTATCAGGCTCCATAGCTCCTCTATGTAGTTATGGGGAGCTACCAATTTCCTTAAAACAAGGCCAGATCTCATCAAGGAGAAAGACTACACACCAAATTGACAGATGTGGACAAAGTATCATTAGGCAGCACTGTGGCTGGCATGTTTGTCAAACACGCACCTCTGGGCAACAGGAGTGTATAAAATCTGAGAACTTACTGATCATGGTGGTGCCACCCGCTAAGGCTGCCTTTGTCCCTTGGAAGAAGTCATCCACCGTGGTCATTCCCTTGTAGGGCATCTGGAAATGAGTGTGGACATCAATGCCTCCAGGAATCACCATCTTCCCATTGGCCTCGATGGTCTTCACACCTCCAGGGACAATCAGATTGTCTCCAATTTGCCTGGTAAGACAGTGAAACAACTGGCAATTTAAAAGAGCAACTCGCAAGACAAATAGTATTATAAGGTTTTAAATGTTGTAATATCTGTCAAGGAAGTCCTTGCAAGTGACTCAGAAGTCTAGAAATCTTTAAACAAAGAAAACATGTTATTATTGACATAAAATGATCTGATATGGGACTGTGTGCTGGCTTTGTACTGTAACTCATGGATTGATAGTGTCTAGAGTACAGTGTGTGTGGTTAATATTTTTTAAAGTAAGCGTTTCATTATTCTTTTCATTTTGTTCTTTTAGTTAAGGGTGAAGAATAACAGTTGAAAAAACTATGAAGAATGTCCAATAATAGACTCTCAGGAGAAACAGAAGAAGGTAATGAATCATTGCAAGAACAGGTTGAAAATGTAGTTATCTTTTAAGCAGGTTATCTGTGCTCCTAACAAAAGGACTCTGCCTGGGTCATTTCCTATTCCAGTCTTCATTCTCACTTTCACTCCTCCCTGATAGCTCGTCAGTCACCTTCACCTGATATCAGGCAGACTTGCAAGGAAGAAGTCAAAGGTACAGATGCCTCTGGCATCTCAATAGAAGCTTCAAGCCAAGGAAAGAGATCACAACAACTGCTCCAAGACACAGTATGGTCCAGGAAGCTTCAGAAAATCCCAAGGAGGAGTTGGGGGAGACTCAGGTTGGGAGCCAAGCTGACAAGTGTCTCAAAGATACACCTTACAAGGAAAGTGCAACTTTTCCCTGTACAATGTCACCTAGAGATCATCCAATGTCACTCATTTTTATGTGATTTCATACTCCTATTTTAACAGCTGATCAAACCTATACCCACAGATTTCAAGTACCATATTCTCTACATTATCATTAAATTTCTCTTACCTGGGGCATATTTGTACCCCAGTGCCAGTGGCATGAATACTTTCTCCTTCTCTATATAGCCAGACAGAAAGACTGTCTTGGAGCAGTACGGAATTCAACACTGGCCTGCCAAACTAAGTTCTGAAACTAAAGTTTTTCTGACATCTCTAAGAGTTCAACTTCACCACATCACCACAGAGCCATTCCAGGGCTACCACAATTCAAAACACACTGTGGAAAAAATGCAGCCTCTGACTGGAACTCCACTGTAGTCCAGAAGCTGGCCAGTTTTGTGCCCATTTTTCTTCCTTGCTGTTTTTCCTCGAAGAGAAATTGAGAAACAATAGAAGCCTTGCCTGGCCTGGGTGCATGTTTCATGTTTTTTTTTCTACCCATCTTGACAATTAGCATAACACAAAGTCTGAAACGGAAATATGTTTCCCTTTTTTCTCCACCACACTCATCAAGGTCACAGCAATTTTGAAGGTTCACCTTCCATCTCTTGTCTCCATCAAGTTTTTACTGACAGTTAACTCTAATAATGAATGGTGTAGCTGTGCTCTGAATATAGACTACTAGAATTCACAGTCCTAGCTCTGCCAGTTACTAGCTCCATGGTCGTGGCCAAGACACTTAACTTCAACATGCCTCAATGCTTTCATCCATAAAATGTAATAAATATCTCCTCCATATGTCGTGTAGAGTACATGTTAATATCTCTTAAGCCCACAGAATACTGTTAGGTGCATTATGGTTCAACAGACATAAGATGTTAAAAATTAAGAACTAGCCCTCTTCCTACTCTGAGTTTCACCTATTCTAATTTAATACTTAGCAATGCTATTACCCATATCTCAGTTCCTCTACACGATTGCAAGGTCCTTAGGGGAAGAAAGCATGATGATCTGGACCCCAATCATAAAAGGTGCTAGAAACACACAGCAGTGTCCAGTGCCTCGGACAACTGCCTTGCATGAAGAAGTACTCTTTAAGACAGGCAAACAATTATGCCACAACTGGAAGATTATTTCTTTCTTAAGTTCTGTGAGTTGAGAACATTGTTGAAGATAAACAAAATGTCAGGATTGGATAAAGATCATATTTACCCAACTTTCTCTCTACCACCAGCGCAGACAATTGGTGGCAAATTGTCTATAACATCCTTTGCAAGCAATCTTCCAGTCTTTCTAATAAACATGGCAGAAAGATTAATCTTGTTTATTCAACTGCTAGTGCCTGCCTAGGGCACTGTGGAAAGATGGATTCTGAATCTGTATTTATGGCTTAAATGCAAAAAAGTTCTGTGATCAATGAATAATGACTGTCATAAGCTATGAAACAAGGGAATGCTAGATGCTAATTATTTATTTCTACAAGTCTCTACATGAGGGAACTTGTACTTCCAACAATATATTATAATTTTTTAATAAGAAAAAAATACATACTCAGTGTGTCTTATAGTTTGACGATATTATCGTATTATTCAGTTTGGCTTACCTATTATTTCTATTTCTCCTACTATTAATATGGAAATTAGCAAAGCAACTATGAATAAATATTATTGCTCATGCATTTGTTCATTCATTCACTCACTCACTGAATATATTTGATTAATATGCTGATCTTTATTTACTTTCTCTGTGCCCCTCTCTATCCTCATCTGAGGAAAAGGGTATTTGTATATTTACTTCATAGGGTTGCTGGCAGATTGAACAAGATAAAATATGTAAAACACTTAACACAGAGTCTGAGACATACTACACATTCAACAAAAGGTAGTTCTTATTAAATCTTTTTGTGCTAGACTTTTGGGAATATGGAGATTAACAAGATGTGACCCTTGCTCTAAAGGGGGTCTAACTTCATCAGAATTGTTGTGATTGATAAAAACACAGGATGTTTGATGTTTTGAGAACATGGAAGGTGAAGCTAGCTGAGACTTGGGACCTGGTGAAGAATGCCTGCCTACAGAAAATTATGTGAGCCGCTTTTTTGAAGATAGGAAAAAGATCTCCTGTAATCAGAAACTTAAACTAGCCAATGAAGTTGAACAATATAAAAATCAAACTGAATGAAGTCAGAAGGGGCTAACAGGAGGGGCTGGATACGCCAGCCTTATATGACATCTTGCTGAGCATGTAAAAGACCATGTAAATCAAATCTTCCTTTGAAATTTGTTATGTAAGAAACATAAACATAAAAATGAACTGGACATGATTCTTACAGGTGTTAAATGGCAAGCTGTTTCATAAAGAAATTGTGCATCCCTGATGAATTTGTTTGGAAACCATGTCTGAAATGCATACCTCATCTTGCCCTGCCCTTCTGAGTCCTGCCCTTTTGTTAAAGTTTATTTAAACATCCTCTCTATCCAAAGTCTTACTTATAAATAATTACTTTCTATGTACTTCTAAATCACATATCCTGATTGGAACTCCTTTGATACCTATTACCCAGGGTCTTGGTATTTTTAGGATGCTGCAATTTGTGCCCATTTCTCAATATCTTGAAGGACAGTGACCACATCATCCATTTTCCATGACCCATAGAGTGCCTGTCCATATACTTGCACAAAGAGGCCCTTAGAATTATTCAGTTGATTGAATTCAGAATTTTCAATTTATTGATGCAATCCAAGGTTCTTTCTAGGCCTCAAATGAGAGAGGAAATGAAAAAAGAAAGAGTTTCATATACATACTTTATTAACCCATCCTCCATGTAGATATCAGCATAAAAAGACTGATCATCATTGACGATTCTGCCTCCCTTGATAAGAAGACGGTCACTCTAGAACAGAAGGAAACATGTGTTATTGTCACAGTGAGGACTTCTGCCAAGGCATTCTCAATTCTTGTCCTAGATGTCTAGTAGGGACACACTCAATAAGGGCATTTGTGTGCTCAATACACTCCACATTCGAACTAGGTCCATTTGCTAGTGATCCAGTCTTCTTTGTTTGCTCCTAATTAAAATTATTCCAGAGCTTCACCTCTTATTTCTGCAGCTATCACAGTCACAGACTTTTTAGAAGTATTTATAATAGCATAAGGACATGCTCAGCTTAACATTATGTTAAAATTTCAGGATACATACATACACATACACACAGAATTGTGAAACATAAGAAGACCACGAGATGGCTAAAACATAAAATATCTATAGTATCTATAGTATTTAACTCATGGTAGAGAAACTATACAGGATTTATATTTGCTTATTATTTTTTAGCATTCCTCACATTTGAATGCATTTTTATTGCTTTTATTATGAGAAAAATAATCTTTTGAAAATAGTAACTTAGATGAAATATGGATAATTAATCCCAGCAGAAACAATGAAAAAATACTCCAAAGTGTTAACAAAATATATATTTATTTCCTTTATGAGTCAGAAGAGGGAAAATTCAGTGTCAGCTCTA
Source organism: Castor canadensis (assembly GCF_047511655.1). Classification (NCBI taxonomy): domain Eukaryota; kingdom Metazoa; phylum Chordata; class Mammalia; order Rodentia; family Castoridae; genus Castor; species Castor canadensis. The sequence goes on along the minus strand of NC_133391.1, from coordinate 72,102,562 downwards.
AAGACATAGATTTCATTAAGTTAATAGTGTTATGCCCCGATGGATGTAGCTTTGTTGGATTATGGGGGAGAAAAATATTTCCAGGAGCTTGGCTTAGTGAAGCTATGGCAGGAGTAAAAAATGGTAGGTTGGATTTTGTGAAGAATTCAACTTAGAGACTTCTGCTCTATCCATCCCTCTATCATCCATCTGCAAATAATTATTTAATCTAACATTAAGTTTAAATTACTTAATTTATTATGAAATAGCCAATATTTATAAACAATAAGCCATCAAAACCATTTATTAACAAATGAACATTTATTACTATCTGTTATTTAATAATAAATGCATAATATTTATTTTACATAACATTTATTATTACATAGAGCACAGTGTGCATAGGCACACTGAGTCATTGACTTCATGAGACTTAAAAGAGAAGTCTAGCAATAAAGAAATAAAGTCAACAAAAACAAAACAATATAAAATTGTGTTAAGTATCACAGAACATAGGGGAGTGGGTGTTGTTTAAAGAGAGGCTGCAAAAGATCTTTTCAGGGGCAAGAAATTTACATGGGGGTGGGATTTCAGGCAGAAGGAATAGCATATGCAGAGCCCTGAAGTAGAAATAAATTTTGTCTGGAAAAAAGAGTAGCATGAGATGAGGTTGGGGAAGTAGACAGGCTACTTATGCTGGGTCTGGTAAGAGTTTGAGTTTGAATGAAAACACAGTGAAACACATGGAAGGATGATAGTAGAGGAGTGAAAGCCAGTATAGGAAAGGCAGTTTTGGACTGTACCGCTCTGGATGATGTTCTTTACAGTTATTTAAAGGTGATGGATCAACGGTCAGACCTATTCACCATCACCATTCCTTTGACATTTGTTCCCTGGCCTCTGTTAAAGAAAACAGCTTTCAAAGAGGATATAGGCTTTAAGGAGAAGGAAGCTCCAAAGGTGACTTCTGCTTCAGAAATGAATGTGTGTGAATAGGGCCAGAAAATAAGATGTGCAGGTAGGACCCCAGGTGTGATTTAGAAAATTACTACGTAGCTTCTGCTGCTTCTAAGGTATTGCGTGAGAATAAGAAATTTCATCATGCCATATTGCTGGGGAAAGGACACATAAAAGACATAGATCAATGAAGTGTTTAGAAAAACACTACGTATGTGACAAGGAAGATTGGTAATGAAGTCATACAAACTCCCAAGCTCCTTGTATTCTAGACTCTGTCTAGTATGTATGTCCACCCTCATTCCTATCCTGTATTGCTTAGTATTTTGTGATGATGATGAAACTCTGAAACATGTACTTCTTGTCACATATCAGGCTTTGTGGCCATTAAACCTTTGCAAAAATGTTCACTCTGCTTCTTACAAATTACCTGACATCTAGCAAACATCTTCTCCTTTGCCAAGCCACCATCCAAAGGGTTTCTTGGCCCTCTGGCATGCATTGCCTGACTTAACAGAAAATTTCGTAAGTTTCAACAATTGCAATGTCCTCAGCAGCTGACTTACTGTTTGATTGTCATCTGACTACATAAAAGACTTCTTTATTCTCAGTATCACGTGTCCTTTGATCTTTTTGCCTTCATTTCTAAAAACCACCTTAGATAGCTGTTATATACTGGGTAAGTGAATGAAGGGTAGGACACAGGAAGGTGAAAGGAATCTGTGTCAGAACATTATGTAAAGTGACCATAAAATTTGACTTTTAAGAAAGAAAAATGAAAGGCTGCTGCAATCCGTTTTTTAGATCTTTTTTAATGGTTGTTCATTAGCATAAATTAATGACACAAAGTAGTTTCATTGTGATATTTCCATACATGCATATAATGTACTTTGATTAAAGTCATGCCCTCAATTACTCTTTCTTAATCCTTCTTCCCTCCTTTTTAACAGTTTTTAGTGGGTTTTATTATGCTACTTTCACACATGTATACTTTGATCATATTCACTCCCCACAACTTTCTCCTTTCCCCCTCCCTCATACTGCTGGTCCCCCTCCACGCAAACAGTCACCTTTTTATAATCACAAAATAGCCAAGCTATGGAGTCAGCCTAGGTGCCCATCAACTGATGACTGGAGAAAGAAAATATAGTATATATACACAATGAAGTATTATTCACTCATAAAGAAGAATGAAATCGTGTTGTCTGCAGGAAAATGCATGAAACCAGAGGTCATCAGGTTGAGTGAGATAAGCCAAGATCAGAAAGACAAATAGCATGTTTTTGCTGCTATGCAGAGTCTACACCTAAACTATTGTTTTAACAGTACCTCAACATTACATGAGACAGTTCTAGATTTGTGCTTCCCAACTAGTATGCACATTAGAAAAATACTTATTCACAGCCCTTGCTCTCACATGCCAAATTTGTATTTCATAAGCTTCACAGATGGTTCTGATGCAGCCACCAGCCAGCCCAACCTACCCTAAGTCACAGACCAGTGCCAGGAACAACTGTAGGTCTGTGAAGGTAACCTCTGTAGCAGAAGCTTCGTAATGAAATAATCTTAGTTAACTGTAAGAATTGCCTCTCAGAGCTCAATGCTCTTCTGATGGTCTTTATCTTTCCAGCAAAGAGCTGAATTAAACTGGGTTTTGGAAAGGGGCCAGTTTCTGTCTGAAGTAGGAACAGATGTGAAATATGATCAGCCCAAGGACATTCAGCCCTGGACCATTGGTGTGATCACCACTTCCTTCAATGAGCATCAAATGTAGCAAAGAAGCAAAAGTTACCTGAGGCTCTATGAATATCACAGGGATAGCAGGTGCTGATCCAAGGAGAATTAACATCATTGAGAAGGCGTCATTGGAAGCTCTTCAAATGATAAGGAAATAAACACTTTCTGGATAAATAGTCAACAATCCAAACAGGGCCCAAAGATGAATGATAGCCTGGTACAGATTTTAGAGAGGGGAGCAAAACACCCCTGTTTCATGTACTGTCAATATTATTGTTATGTTTTCATTATGAAGGGCAGAAAGGTGAAAACCTGATTACGGATTTCAACCCCCACTTCTGGGCGTCCTCAGCTTGTTCTCTGCGCCTTTTCCCTCAAAACTCACTTGAGCTTTGCATTGAGGAATATGAGGGTTGTGTATGACATGACTACTGAGCATCCCAGGTCATATAAAAGCAAAGACAACTAGATACAAAAAGTGCTTATCTTTGTAATCATGGACCAGCCTCATAGACTAACACAAGCGAGAATCTAAAACCAGCAAGATGAACTCAACATCTGTAATTCAATGTCATCTTCAGTGATGGATATGGCTTTTGGAGGCTCTTTATTTTCTGTTCCTACCACCGAGGCTGCCAAGTATCCATTGTCTAGTTTATAGCTTACTGGTCTTTCTCAATAAATGCTATACATAAAGAATGATGTGAAAGAGCATGCTCAGGTAATCTGGAAGGTATCTATACTCAGATGAAGCCTGAACCAATCAGACAAAGACCCTTACTTATGCTTTGCATAGCTACCAAGAGCTGAATGTTTCACCCTCTTACAGTCTAGTAGGGTGATAGGCCACTGGCTGCAATCTTCGGTCCATCTGTGTTCTCCCTACTAAGGGAGAATTAGACAGACCACTCATGAGATGTGTGATCTTGAGTTAGGGCATATCTGTTCAGTCTCAATTTTTTAGGCAACACTTAACTTACCTCCCAGAGTGGCTTCTAGGAATGAGGAAGAGGTGTGTGTGTGTGTGTGTGTGTGTGTAAGAGAGAGTGAGAAAGAGAAATACCTAGCACAAAGTAATGTACCAAATAAATATCAGTTATATTAATTCTATTAATACTATTTATAGTATTATATATAAATTCTTTTAAAAGCCTTAAGAAGTATCTTGGAGACACACTGTTGTTCCCCTGTTGTAAATAGTGAGATATATGCAGAGGTGACTTCCTCCAAGTGAATTAGTTACAGGTGCAGCAAATCCAGGTTTCCTACCTCTTGGCACTACACTGATCCCCCCGGGCCACTATGGAGCATATCCACGACCTATGACAAAAGACTCTTTCTGACAAGACTCTCTTCTATGCTATTGAATCTAACTGTTTTTGTGCTCTGTACTGGTCTAACTTTAGGAATTTAATAACTTTTAGCCACTACTTATAAAATCAGTTCATAAACTTGACCCTTATGGTCTTAATGTGTTAATGAAGTTTATAAAATAACCTAATTTACAATTCAAGGTAGCAAGGGCTCTTAAAGTGTGATAAAACTTTAACCTTTTTCCTTTATTAGGGTATAATGATGATTAGGAAAACTAAAAATTATGAGTTGATGAGAGAAAGAGAGGGGAAGAAAGGAGGAAAGGAAAAATAGAAGAAAGGAAGGGAGAGAAGGATGAGGGGAAGGGAACAGAAAACAAAACCTTTCACAAAGAATGTTAAGAATGACTGATTAATGATGGATTCAAACTAGAATAGGGAATGAAAAGACAGAATCTTGAACTGAAGTCCACTGGACACAGTGGTTCTGTTTTGGTTTTCCTCTCCTAGTCTTCAACATAAAGAATGTAAATTGCCACCTTTGTCTGTCTGAGATACTGAGCTCTGGATTCCAGAAGAAACCAGAGACCTCCACAGACTTCTTCCTATTCAATAAAACAGCCTGGGAACAGCACTAAAAGCACATCTGTTCTATACACTGCAGACATTCCAGCAGCTCAGGATAAAAGTTACACTCCTACAAAGACAAAAAGAAGTTATATAATGGGGAATGAGTCTTCCAAAATCAAATATTTTCTTATCTGCACTCAAATCACTAAGCACAGACTCTGATCCTTGGGGGATATTCAAGATCCTTTTAAAATCCAAATGAAGGCATGGGTGTTTATTTTAAATAAATTACCATTTGGGCAATTAGATCTGACTTTTTTTTTTTTAATTCATATGTGCATACAATGTTTGGGTCATTTCTCCCCTCTCCCCCCACCCCCTCCCTTACGCCCCATCCCACCCCTGCCCTCTTCCCCCCTCCCCCTTGATACCCAGCAGAAACTATTTTGCCCTTATCTCTAATTTTGTTGAAGAGAGAGTATAAGCAATAATAGGAAGGAACAAGGGTTTTTGCTAGTTGAGATGAGGATAGCTATACAGGGAGTTGACTCACATTGATTTCCTGTGCATGTGTGTTACCTTCTAGGTTAATTCTTCTTGATCTAACCTTTTCTCTAGTTCCTGGTCCCCTTCTCCTATTGGCCTCAGTTGCTTTTAAGGTATCTGCTTTAGTTTCTCTGTGTTGAGGGCACCAAATGTGTTTGCCCTTGATCTAATGTCCGCATATGAGGGAGAACATACAATTTTTGGCCTTTTGGGCCAGGCTAACCTCACTCAGAATGATGTTCTCTAATTCCATTCATTTACCAGCGAATGATAACATTTTGTTCTTCTTCACGGCTGCGTAAAATTCCATTGTGTATAGATACCACATTTTCTTGATCCATTTGTCAGTAGTGGGGCATCTTGGCTGTTTCCATAACTTGGCTATTGTGAACAGTGCTGCAATAAACATGGGTGTGCAGGTGCCTCTGGAGTAACCTGTGTCACAGACTTTTGGGTATATCCCCAAGAGTGGTATTGCTGGTAGATTTGACTTTCTAAAAACACTCTCACTCTAAAGAATATTACCAAGATGGATAGATTACAATGGATGAAATCTTGTTGATTTTCTACCCCAAAGCAACATCATTTAAAGAAAGAGAAAGCTGGGCTTTCCAAGATAGTCCAGTTGACTCAAGGTGGCTTTCAGGAAAAGGTACTGACTAGGCTCTTAGCAGACCAAGCTCTCATCTGGACTCTGCTATTAAACACACAGCCTTGGGTGAGGCACAGACACAAGTTTGAATTCTAGTGCTAATACTGCCAGGGTTTGGACAAGTGACTTCACATCTCTGGGCTTCAGTTATGTCATCTGTGAAAGGAGGACAAAGATACCTTTTTCTTAGGACACTGGTAAGGATTACGGGTTATTCAACATGTAAAGGGGTGAACTCTGCTTGGCATCCTGCAAACGATGGATGAATGTGAGCTATCATCATTGTTATTACAATTAGAATAAGCCACCGTAAAACTCCGGTCTCATAAATAAGAACTGAACTAACACTTTGTTAATCAAAATATAAGAGACCCTGCCATAAAGGGAATTCCAGAGACACCAGTCCCCACCCAGCTCTCAGCAACTGTTCTTTGTTCTGCTACCAGCAGCCAAGGTCAGTCAAGACTTCTCCTTTAAAATCTACCCCAAGGGCAAGTTCCCATGGCCCTTTAGAGTCAATCTTCCTCTTTAAAACCCTCATTAAAAGATAGCAATCCACTCTCTTCCAGAAGGAATGGGGAGTGGGTAGTGAGATCTTAAAACTGCCTCCTCATCCACTTGTCCCTATCCAGCATATGGATTTGTTTCTAGGACACTCAGTGACAAGGATACCTTTAAGACAAAGAAAGAAAGAGAAAAAATGTCTGGGAGAAGGTTAAGAGTCCTCAGGATCTACACTTTTCTTGTCTCTGAGTCTTGAATGAAACAGGGCGTAGTTTGGTGGAGGGCGCTATGCCAAACCTCTTAACTGCTACAGATTAATCTCAAACACACTCTTACTTCCTCTCACCATCCAAACATACTTATGCCCATTGAGGCATGCTGGATGCACGCGAACTTGAGGCACTCCCTTCAAAATGCGACCCACTGTGCAATACACAACACATGGGAAGCACTGCTTTCACCTTATTGCATTTGGTTTAGCCCTGGAGCAAGAGGGAGGAAACACAGAAAGGTAGAGGAAGCAGTAGCCAAGGACAGTACTACCTAGGACAGAGTAGCTGCTGAGCCTTTGGAAGTAGATATCAAAGCCAGTCATGTGCATTCTTCCCTCCCCAGAACTTCATGTTTACCATTTTAAAAACTGTCAAAGGGTCTGATGAGTGACATGGTCTGCCCTGGGTCAAAGTGGATGGGGGAATGGACTATGGATGACACCTTAATCCTAGCCCCTGATAACAGTCTCAATCTGCAACAGGGTTCCAGACATGGATAAGCTCAAGTGGATAGCCAGGCTAAAAGGGAGAGCCTGGGGAGGGGAGGGACACCCAGCACTGGACAGGAGGAAACAGGTCATTCTGTTCTTGTACAAAGGTCAGCTGGGTCTTTGTAGCCCAAACCTCAGTCACTTGTGCTCTCCTTCTTGACATGTGACATATACTGGTGCAGACCGTGCTTTTATTTTCTTAATATTATCCTTAAATAAATGTATTTTACAATTAAACATTGTCTCTTACTCCTATAAATTCTAAGCCAGTATCACTTGTCAAAAATAGTAAACCAAGGAATAAACAGAATAAAGCACTGCTAAATTTTGTCTATATTCTGTTACCTTCAAGGGAGTTCAAAAGGATGAGCACAGACTTGCTATTTTATTAAGAAGACTGTTATCAGATATTAGGAAAGCTTTTATGATAGACTAGCACTAAATTGAGACATTTTTCTTTGATTTAACCAGATTTGAGAAAGAATTAGAGAGGGGACAAATTTTCTCATCACATAACTCAATGTTATTTGCTGACCTCTTCCTGAAACACCCAAAGTGATCTGATGTAACAGCAGGAACACTATCCCTGCTTAGAAAGCAGGTCAACATAAGCCTGTTAGAAGCAAGAGCTGGGCAGGGTCTCCCACATGCCAGACAGCACAGCCAGAAGGAGAGGATTAATGGGGATCACAATCAGGGTAAGAAGACTGGGGAAATGAGAAAAAGAGAAAGGCTGGATAAGAAATTTGCCTTATGAGAAAACAAGGGACTAGGTGTAATGGCACACACCTGTAATCCCAGCAACTCAGGAGGCAGAAATAGGAGGACTGCAGTCCAAGGCTGGCTAGGACAGAACCATGAGACTTTATCTGAAATAAAAGATAAAAGCAAAAGAGGGATGTATATCACACTTAAGTGTGATGCCATGAGTTCAGTTCCTAGTACCTCCACTCATCAATCAATAAAATAAGCTATGTAAGATCTGGGTAAAAAGAAGAAATGGGGCATATTGCTGGTTGGGCTTTTGGTTTGGAAAAATGGAAAAACTACAGTCTGTGACAGAAAGCAGCATTTATGGTAGTTTGCAGACATACCCAAAACTAAGAGAGTCAGAAAGACAGGGCTGTATTAGTTTCCTTGCTACTAAGTTGCTATGTGATTTTAGGCAAGAGACTTGATCTATACCTGGGTCTCAGCTTCCTTGCATGCATGAAGATGTATCTCCCTGAAAAGACAAGTAAGAATGCATCCCTCACAAAGCGACTGTGGGAACTAATGGCATATGATAAAGGGTTGGACACTTTCAGCAGTCCTACACGTGGAAGCCATTACACATGTGACTACTGCCACTCTTCTACTGTTTTTGTTTTAATGGATGTACAATGAAAGTCAAATCCAAGCCGCAGGATGAATGTAAGGTAGCTATTACCACTACGTATAAATTGCCTAAAAGGAACAGTGCTTGGGACCAGAGTGTACAGTGCAGTCCTTTAGTGGACTAAAGGAAAGTCAATGCTCTAGAAAACTAATGAATCCTCATCTTTTGTCTGGATTCATATGACAGTTTTGTGTTTTGTTACTTTTTTGTTTTGATCTGGATTGTTTCTTCTTAGACCTCAAATCCATGTGCTGGGGTGAAAGCTCTCTGGACAGATACAGGCCAGGGATCTTGGATCCAACTTCCATTAAACATTTAATCCTGTGCCAAAGTCACAAGTCTATTCCATCAGCAGGAAGTGCCTGAAATTTCAACCCAGCCTTTGATTCTAAGGATAAACAACTTTAAAAATTCATTCCTGAAGCATAGGTCTGCATGACAACTAGCCATGATGTTCTTTCTATATTAAGTGTATGGAGAAGCAAAGATGAAAACAGTAATAAAAGTAAGGTAGGAATACAAGTAAGAATGTGAAGTAAAAAGACAAAGGGTAAAATTACAGAAACAGTAAAATGACTCATGGTTATTAGAGGTGAGGATGCGAGGAAGAGGAAAGGATGACCTGGTAATAAGTGAACACTTAGGATTATCAGGGTAGTGAAACTATCCCAGATGACATTATCTTGCAAACAGAGTAAGTCCTAATGGAAACTATAGACTTTTGTCAACAGTGTGTCAATGTTGGTTCTTCAGCTGTAACAAGTGACCATTCCAATGCAAGGTAACAGTAGGAGTTCTCTATATTTTGTGCATAATTTTTCCTGAGAAAAACCTAAAACTACTCTAAAAATACAAATATTAGTTGAAAGAGAGAAATCTTCTGTCTGGCAGAACTCAAAGAAGAGTCCACAGGAGCTTTGTTTGACATGGATCTTAAGGAAAAACTGTTTATTTGGACACACAGTATGGTCAAAAGAAATCCCAGTCAGAGTAGGGGAACACTAATTCACATCTAGTATTTACTGAAAATTTCTTATGTGCCAAAGATTGTTATAAGCTTTATGTATCTTTTGGTCAACTAATTCTCAATAAAATGCTATGACTATAATTGTCATTATCCCCAGTGAACTGATGAGATTAGCTCATCACATAACCGGTCACTGGGACAGCCAGTGGTACCCCATGTAAGAAATGCATTTCAGTGATAAATTGAGAAACTGGGTAGGACCCTGATACTGGAATGGGGGTGGGGAGAGGAGGAGTGGCAAGAGGCAACCAGCTATGGAGTTTGACCTTTATTCTGAGAGTATCTGAAAGTTCTTAGAAGTCATTTTGAGGAAATGAATGAAATTCAAACTCAATTTAAAAAAAAATGAGTTGAAAGAATGGTCATGCTGTAAATAAAGGAAGGACTTAGCTTGAAAGTAACAGGAGGAAAACAAACAAATAAAAAATAACCTTTAGCATTCAGTGTGCCAGCAGGAAGCAGATGGGGTAGTCATACTGAATTATTAAGGAGGGTTTAACAAGGGGATTATCTGACAGTATAGGCAGGGTTTAAGGAAATTCAATGGATGCACAACATGGAGGATTTACAAACAGCAGGGAGCCACTGCCACCTGGGGCCTGTAGAGAACAAGAGGAGGAAGTGATAGCTAGAATGGGAAAGGGTAGATGTATTGAGAGGGTTCTGTGACAGGGGCCATTCTCTTCTGTAAAGGCATGCAGCCAGCCCATCGTGACCCAACAAGAAGGAATCACACAAATCTTCCAATCTCCTAAGCACAATCAGAACCTCAAAGGCAACACAGCCTATTAAAGTAGACAATACAGGCCCAGGGCACACACAGAACAGGAACACAAAGGAAGAGGTAGTAGGATAGCAAGGAGAGAATACCAAGGCCAGTCCCTGAATATCCCACAATGGGACATGATTTAATAAAGTGCAATATAGCCACAGTATAGACTATTATTCTTTTTTTAGACTATTATTCTTAAGGCTATCTTTTAAGCAGATTAAATCTACATCTTGAACTGAAGAAATATCAAAAATAAGTATATTGCAGACCAATGTGCAATATAAGATGTAATTCTTGAAAAGGCAAATAAAAAATACTAAATGTCCATATGTTCATCATGTTTTGTGTGAGCAGGAAGGATGGGCATCAAATTAACATTGAGTATGGTAGGAGGAAGGAATGCAGAATGAGGAGGTACAGGGAACTTTTAAAAGTCTTTTCTTCTCTTTCCTCGATTTATTTATTTATATCATTTCTCAAATTGCAAAATGTGTATGGCATTTTATAACTTTTTGAAGACAGTTAATGAAATTATAGAAAGGAAAAAGAATAAAGGGATTGTTATAGTTGTGTGTGACAGCAAGAGTATGGATTAAAAAGTGCATGACGTACTGCAGAGGAATGCTTGAGTCAACCAAGCAAGTGAAGAAGGGAGAGCCACATGTAAGAGCCCACTGCCCTTCCAAACAGGATGTCAGGAAGGACCCATCAATAGAAATGAAGAATAGAAAAAGTTGAGTTGCAAGACTATGAATAGTAATTTTAAGGTAATGGTCAACCCTACAGCCATCAGAAATGAGAGTCTGGGATTTAGGGGAATCATAGGTGCAAATGGATGAACCTGAGTTAACACCATAGTGAAAATGGCTATGTCCACTGAAAGGCAATGAAGGATAATGGAGAGATTTCTGGAATAAGAGTCAGGGGCCATGAATTCTGGTCACAAGGCATGTGACTGCAGCAAGTCCACTGTATGAATGGATGGTACCCATCCCCCTGTAAGAGGCAATTCTCTGTTTTGATCATTCCTGACTGACAACTGGCTTTGACAGAGTCTTCATAATAGCAGGGAAGCCAAGTGAATTCCCACCCCATTGCTTTTCAGAAGCAAGACAAACTGAAGACTTGGAATAAAGGAGGAAAGCAAGAAACACTAAATCTGAAAGCCAGCCAAACTGCAATTCCCAGAAGTGGAACCCAAGCTTGGACCTTGGAATGCATGAGCGGCACCTTCAAATGACAGATAATTGCTCCCATCTATTTGTGGAGGCCACAGAGTTTCTTCTCCAAGTCTGACATTATACTTTTAAAGCTGGTGAGGACTTCTTGGGACTTGTGGTTAAGAACATACAACCACTGCCTTATGCAACTTCCTAAAACTGTCCTGTGGTAGACTTTAGAGAAGGTACAGCTATGGTGCTCCAGCTCACACCCTGGAGTGGGGCTGTGGAGAGAGGGTGTGGAAGAGGTCATTTCAAAGACCAAAGATGTCCCCCAGTTGGTTCTGCCTTAAGACTACAGATGTCAGAGAATGGACCTGTTGGACAAAACAGCAAAGGGGGCCTCAACATCCTCTTTGCAGCCCAACATTCTAAGTGGTGGACAAGTGACACAGAGCAGCTTCATGAGTTAAAAAAGAGAAGGACTGACTGCAAAGCAAGGACAATGATAACTGCCTCCAAAGGATTGCTCTGAGGATTAAGCCCAGATTCTGAGCAGATGGTCAGAAAAAATTAGGCTCTGTTAAAAGCTAGAACCTAAACCTTACTGGTCAAACCATCCACCTGGAAGTGTACCCTCCTTTCCTCTAGCCTCAGAAAACAGTTTGACTTTTCATTTCTTCTTAGTTCAGTTTATATATATATATATATATACCCCATATATATATATATATATATATATATATATATATATATCCCATATATATATATATATATATATATATACCCCAACTAACTTCCAGTAAGGATCCAAATACACTTCATAAAAAGGATTATAGGGAAGGGAGGGAAAGGAAGAATTCACTAATCTTTTTTTTTTCCGGTGATTTCTTGATACATTAAGCAGCCACTGGTGATGACTAATTCTCTTAAGCAAAGCCTTCCAGCTGTCTAAAAGCCTATATATCCACAAGTTCTGTTTCCATTTGAGAGATAGGTGGTTAGTAAAGCAGTGGTTATTTTTGACTCTTGGGCCCCAAACTTCCCCAAGTTATATTGACAGAGAAAACTGCAGAGGCTCTGAGAATAAGGTCTGAAGAGGCCATTCAGACCTGGAATGGAATGGACTCTTGAACTAAACACATATGAAGCACCACTTAAAAATTATCAGAGCTCAAAAATTAGAGGGCAGTTAGTCCTACAAGAAGTTTCTTCACCTTCAAAGTTCTAAGGCTTTACACATGATAGACCCCTTCTGGAATGTATTGAAGACTGTTTACTCTTGGCTATAACCTTGCTAACTTTACAGAAACACATTCCCTGCTCTTCAAGGCATACAGATTTCATCCTTACCCCAAAGACAAGAAGCTGATCTCTTTTCTTCCCCATCATTATTTAACATTTTATGATTCTAACACAGGATAACATTCTAGAATCATTCTGAAATAGTCTTTTATGACATGTCTTTATTCAGAAGGGTTTCAGAATCAAGTTTACAGTTGCCCATGTTTTATGCTTAAAACATAAAGCAAGATGTCCATTGTGACTTGTGTTAAATTGTGTCTAAAGAGTACCAAATGAAGCACAACCTTTGAAAGCATCTCAGATACAGGAGGTTTTTTTTGGTGTTTTTTTTTGTTTGTTTGTTTTTTAACCTAGGATACTATTTTCCTCCTTTTATTCCAAGTCTTTATCTTTCTTCATCACTCTGCTCATTCAAGAGCAGATGGCGCTAGGCCTTGGTGGTACAGTGGGAAAGCATAAGGATGTTCCAATCATCACAGAGCACATAGTCTAGTAGGCTTTTGTTAACCCTGTTTCCTTGACATCTGCTCTTCTCAAACCACTTAACCTAGGAAAGAACAGTTTAAAGTAAAGGAGCAGTACAACTCCTTATTCATTTATCCACTCTTTCCTTCATGTAACTTTTATGAATCCATCCTGTTTATATTACTGGGGATTTTATATGGAACAAAAGAAATCCCCTGCAGTGGAAAGGCATAGAACAAATAAGCTACTGGATGAGTAGTATACTTTCAGTAGTGATAAGTGAAATTTAGAAGGAGCATACAGGGATGGTAGAGACTGGGAAGAGACTGGGACAGAGAAGGCATGTCTGAGAAGTTGTCAGCTAACAGAGATCTCAATGGTCTGAGTCCTAGAAAGAAACTGGCCGACTTTGAGCAAGCAGATAGTACAGAAACTTGAACTGGATACGAGCATGTCATGTTCCAGAGAGAGCAAGAGGGAAGGGATGGCCAATGCCAAGTCGTCGGAGGCAGTGGCAGGACTGGAGACCAGGCCACTGGTAAATCATGCATGGATGTGTGGAGAATGAACTTAGGGGAAGGCAAGATAGTTGCACAGAGGGGAGTTTTTGCAGTAAGATGATGGGCTTGAGCTAGGGTGCAGCCAGTGATGGAAAATGGTGGGAAGTGTTTGGTTTAAAGACTGTGTTGCACAGGTACAGAGTTAATAAAGTTGCACAGCTGTATCAAGTTAGCTGGGACCTAACCTACTGTCTGCTGGAAGCAAAGCCCAGTCACCTCTTAACTTTACTATTGTCTTCTTATAGATATGGTGGTAAATTCAGCAGATACATTTAACCACCAATAGACTACACAACTTTAAAACAGGGAGGAAGTTGCTGCAATAGAGCCATCTACATGCAGAATTTAAAGCATTTCATACTTTCCGTACCAAAACATCTGGGTTTACCATACCACAGGGTATGCGTGTGTGTGTGTGTGTGTGGGGGTGTGTGTGTGGGTGTTTGCTTGATTATATATTCATAACATTTTTTTGTTTAATGTACTTCTAAAAAATGTTATAAAACTCTGGCATAGGCATTTTCCAAGTCACTCACATTATAGCCATATGGATTTGTTTTTCTGCTTTAGCAGAGGTTGACCAGAAAGGGTAATTAATTCTATAATGGTCAGATTTCTTCAGGGCCTGGCTCCATCACTACAAAGGTTAATTCTCCATATTTCCACATATGAAAGTATAACTCACTAGGCAGACTCTAGTGAAACCTAAATACCATGATTGTCTTAAATTTTCTTGATCTCTATTTTTACCCTAAAATCACCAAGATAAATATTTCCTGTCTAATCAATTAAGTGGTTTCAAGGTCTTTAGAATTGAAGTATACTTCTTCTTTCTCCAAACAACTTCATAGGTAATAGCTCCTAAACAGCTTGGATTCACTCTTATTGGGAAGTAGAAATTGTAGTAAGTGAAGGTTTTTAACATCAGACAAGAGAGTGAGTTTGGATTTAGCTACACTAGTAACTATATGACTTTAGATAAGCTAACTTTCTGAGACTCATTTTCATCACCTGCAAAGTAGAGATAATAATACTGTTATGTAGGTATGTTGTCAGGGCAGAATGTGATGCCATACATAGACTAAGATTAAAAGTCAATTAGCATGGGCTCTGCCATGGCATAGTTTCTTACAAATTTCAATTATCTGGGTTTCACTGTTCTGCTCTTTGAGAACTTAAAAGTTTGAAGTTTGAATTTTTAGATTTTTTGTTCTTAATTTTCCCCCTGTGTGACTTTGCTAGAGTTGCTGTACAAAAGTAATAGACTGGTGGCTTAAACAATAGCAACTTATTTTTCTCTGTGTTTTATAGACTAGAAGCCTTAGTTCATGGGTCAGGAGGGTTGTTTTCCTCTGAGGCCTCTCCCCTTGGCTTGTAGATGGCCTCTCTTTCTCCTTGTGTTTTCACTTGCTCTTCTTCTGTATCTGTTATCTACCTTTCTCATCCTGTAAGATCCCAGTCATGTTGGAATAAGGCTCACCCTAATGCCTGTATTTAACTTACTTATCTCTTTGAAAACTCTCTTTCCAAATACATTCACATTCTTCTGTGGTCCTGGGGGGTAGGACTTTAACATACCAACAGGGGGTTACAATTTAGGCATTAACATTTTCTCTCTTACCTCCTTACCTCCCTCCCTCCCTTTCTTCTTCTCTACTTCCCTCAAAAATGCGTGAAAAAAAGCACTGAGCCATATGGCCCCTTAAAAATATTTTATTATATGACCTTTGGCAAATTATTTTCCCTCTTTGACCCACATTGTCTTAATGCAATAAATGAGGGAGTTGGAATAATGGGTCACTTCTCTTCCTGCCCTTATCCAAGCAAAGCTGTTTTCCTCATGATTTCTCACAGTTAAAATGGGTCTGTGATAAAGCACATAATACAGTGACTGAAACAAAAGAAAGATATAACTTCTTTGTGGAATAACCCAGGATGAAGTCTCTAGAAGCAGAGGATTATATTCAATTGCTGTAAAACCTTCTAAATTGCTTACAGCCTTTCCTCTCTATAAGGCCATAATTTAAACCTACTTAGTTGGATAAACCAGAAACCCTACTCTGGATTTATCACTATCCCCAAACAAACTAATCTCACCAAGATATGAGGTACAGATTGGCTTTGAGGAAGAGAGCATGATTTCATATAAAATTCTCCTTGAAAGAATTAAGGAGGAAAAGTTTTAAAAACAAACACATATACACAGAGAAAATGTAAAATTAAAACCAGCTTCCAAGCTTATAGGTTAAGCCAATAAGGAGAAAGGGAATAAAGAACCAGCCATGTTTCCTCTCCAGCTGTGCAGTTTCAGGTCCAGGATACTGTGTACCTCCACAAATGTCAACAGCCTCAACAGACAGGAAGGCAAGCAAGCGTGGTGGTGAGAAAACAATTGTGTTATTCCAGAGCTGAAGAAAACAGACAAAGAAAGAAGTCTTCCATGGAAAATGGCACACTGATGAAGTGACCAAAATGGTGATATTCCAGTAAAGATATTCAGATCCTAAGGCATAGTCTGAGACTCTGAATTGGGTGTCTCCAACCTGACATCTTGAGGTAGCTTTTAGTTTGACTTCAAATGAAAAACTGCAACTGCAAATGTATCTGCCATTTCATTTTTGTTAATACAAAGATCTTGGAAACAAACAGAATAGTAAAAAAAAAGTAGATTCCTTCTGCCAAATGGAATAATACATAGCTGGTTAAAATCAGGTTATTGAACGGTATTTAAAGTATGGAAAGCTGTCATAATATATTGTGGGATGAAAAGGACATAAAACAATGTGAAAAATATGGTACCATTTTAATAAATGTGATATGTAAGATTAAAATTCTAGAGGAGCATATTAATTGGATTCAAATAGCTCTCAATAATAATCTCACTGCAGCTCATATTTATTGTCCCTATTTTATTCATATTTTTAGTGAATCTTTCTACAACCACTGTACTTTTTTTATAGTAGGAAAAAATATCTTAGCTTACTTTTTAAAATCTCAGTGACTTACAGTAGGAAAAGCCCTAATTTAGTTGGGTCTCAGTTTTCTCAGCTTAAGGGGAGTCTAGACTTACAAATATCTCTAAGGACACTGTGAGTTTTTCAGGGTCACACTAAGTTGAACCCCAACAGAATCTTGTTTAGGATTTATTTCAGAGGCTGGAGCATGAGTGTAGGGTATGGAGATTGTCCAGAAGGATCTCTCACTGGTATTTCAATGCACAGTGGCCTTCGGTGCTAAGAGTGAAGGCACCTGGCTGGAAGGTTGCTCGTGTCAGTACAACAGTGTGGAACTGCTCTGGACATGCCAGGAAGCAAGGCTACTCCTAATGGGAAGGTTGAAAAGCCCCCCATGCCAAGCACTGCTTGAGAGCCCAAACCCCACGCAGAGGAGAGGACCAATTGTCTGCTCTTCACATTCTCCTGCAGAAGATGGACACAGCCGTGGACTTGAAGTGAGTGAACTCCAGTTAGAACCAATGTTTTGTGACTCCAGAAGTGTGAGAGGTAGAATTTAAGGAAGCACTATATACCGGGGGGTAAGAATGTGATATTGGGTTGGGGGTGTGGCTAAAGTGGTAGAGGGCCTGCCTGGCAAGTGGAGGCTCTGAGTTCAAACCCATTCCTCCAAAAAAAAAAAAGTGATAAGTGATTTGAATTTTGGTTCTACCACTTAAGGCTTATGTGATTTAAGGCAAATTACTTAGTCTTTAAATTTCTTTAACATTAAAATGGGAAGATCTTTGTTGGAAATCTGCCTAATTAAGTTATCTTGAGGACTGAGAAAATGAATAAAATCACTTAATATAAGCTGCAGTAAAAATTATTCTTATTATTAAGCTAATTTTCCTTCTATATTACTTACTTTATATGTCCCTATGACAATCTTCACATTTCTAGGAACATAGCTAGTGGTCAATAAATCCTTTAAATTGAGTAAAAATAGCAAAATGCTTCTATTATATCAGATTATATTATACATGGCACCACTACAATACATGCAACACTTCAAATGCTTCCTAAGCAAAGGTTTGAGGTTCATGAACACACTTTAATGCCCTTCCCTGTAGATATTTTTTTTTAAAGGACCTAGTGATTGCTATTACAGTGAGGTCTATTGAGATCACTGTTTATACTGAGATAAGCTTGGTAAGATATGTGTTATCTGACCTCATTCTCAAACCAAAGAATGAATTTTAGAGTAAAAACTACTTATAAGAATAGCTCAAAATATAAACCCAAAGAAAGGTGACAGGGGCAGTGGCGTGAGTGACGGAAAAGATTTTGAGAGAACACACATACAAAACATAAAAACACTCCATTTAAGTGGCCAACGCTAATATGGAAACAAGAACTATGACCTGCTCCTTCATCAGTATTTCTAAAACGCTAAGTTTGCTGTACAAATGCAGGTTGGCCTATCTAATTGCTGCTGATAACTCTGATGACTTTGTGGTTTATGTAAAAAGGCAGAAAGAGGCCTCAATTAAGATCTAGGTTGTATGCTGGTTCAAAGAGCCCTGGTGACAATTTCTCTATTGGAAAGAAGATTAAAGGTCTGCATTAATTCTTTGACATCGTTTACAGTAAGAGAAATGTCTGTTTGCAAGCAAGAACTCCCCAAGGAGTCCCATAAAATAAACTCAGAATGGTCCCAGATGCAGAATGTAGAAGCAGGAGAGGAAGGGAGGCCATTTGAAAGAAGTACAAATGATGGCTGGGTTCTCTAGCACATTTGGCCATGGCAGGTCCTGGATTGCGATAATTCGCTTATTTTGCTAGAGTGGTGTTATGTTTCTTTTGGCCCAGTGATCTTATGCCAGCTTCTTAGAGACAGGGCTTATCTTTAAGTCTTAAAAGTTAATAATCTAGAAAGAAAGTTGTCAATGAAAGAAAGGATGATGGTCAAGAACAAATATGTATACTTTTAGGTCACCTCTTCCCTTTAAGTGTCATATTCAGTCATTCACAAAACTTTTACATAGGACCTAATATGTGCCAGACTTAGTGTTAAAAATTCAGTGGTAATCTCATGCAGTAACCACAAGACTTTGGGGTAGATTATTTGATTATTTGCATTGGATGGCAGCCATCATATTTAAAATATTGGCAAGAGTAACCAAAAAAAAAACAAGCTTGAAGCTTGGGCATATACAGACTCAGAGTTGTTTTCTGTTTGCTTGTTTGTTTGACTAGTATAAATTTGGGGCAATTTTTGCCTTTGTGCCTTTACCATACCAATGGTAGCCTTCTCCAAAAGACAGATTATTTGTGTCAATAATCTTTAATTAAATGAACTTTAATGCTCATTTTAATTAATGTGAAAACTATGCTAAAGAAAAGACCTATCAGTCATTACTATTCCATTGCTCTTCTACACAATCTATTAAATAAGCCAACTCCCTGAATGAGAAAAGGCTGGGACTTTAAGAGTAAAAAGCAGCCAGAATCCCTTAGATCCAACACAGATGCTGGCTGGTCCTGCTGAGTGGAAGCCAACAACTGCTGCTCTCATCCATTTTCTCCTGCTTGCTCTTCCCTCACAGGAAGGGCTCATAACTCCTGTTAATTTGGAACAAAATGAGGAAGGGCTGGCTCCCAGGGTCATTTGTATTGAGCCAGGACCTCAGGGATCACATAGTTCAATACTCTCATTTTATCAATGCAGAATCCAAGAAGAATAATAAGGGTTTGCTGAAAGTCTCAAGGAAATTATAGGCAAGACACAGGTGACTACACCACAGATACTCCCTCTAGTGTTCTCTTGTGCTGCATCATAAAAAAAAAAAGGACTCCTTTGCTCTGTTAGACTGAGAAATGCTTCTCTTAAAAAATAAAATCTGGGCAGGGGATGTAGTTCAGTGGTAGAACACTTGCCTAAGAAATGCAAGGATTTGGGTTCTATCCCCAGCACTTACCCCCTACCACCACCAAAAAAAAATCCTCTTATTTCATCCTGTGTACCTCATTGTCTAGTACTTCCACAGAAAAAAGGAGATTAAGCCACGAGAAATGTGTCCTTGAATTACAGATGTCCCAATAAGTTCCTGGACCATTCCTCATTCTGTTGGGGAGCTCCCCCATCTGGCTTAAAGTAGTGGGTTTGTCTCTGCTTGGAGGAATGGGAATGGGGTGCCTGGCTCCTTATATGTCTGGGAAAAGGATGGGAACAGAGAGTGAGAAGGGGCCTTGGGCCAAGATCTGCACTTAAGCAAGGCAGAAAAATAGCATCTGCTTTTCCACCCTGTGCTCACATATGTGCCTGGGCAAAAGCCAGAAGTTAAGTCAGGCAGCTGGCAGAAGCAATGCAAGAACCACTGTTAGAAGGACATACACCTCAGTTGTTCTTCCAACAGTGATATGATAGGTGTGGCCAGACCATCTCTACTCCTTCCACCCTGTGAACACTGGCCCATGTTTGTGAGCTACAGGTGTGGACAACTGGAGGTGATGGAGGGAGGGAGCAGCCTCTTGTGCATTTGGAGCTACTTGCTTTTTTGCTTAGGAAACTAACTGGCCTCTGGATGGAATAACCCCAGGATCTTGTGTAGTCAGCTTTGTGACTTTCATCAAGTTACTTAATCTATTTGGTCCACTCTCCAGAATGCAAAATGGTAGTTCATTACTGTACATACAAGAGTTACTGTGAGTTAAATGAAATCATCTATATAGTTTCTTGACTTGCATGGGATAATGCCTGCAGTTTGGGCTCAGGCACTTAGTAAATGGTCTCTCCAACAGCTCCACTGTTTCTTAGCCCCATCCTTGTAACTACACAGTGACCTACAATTGAATTAACAGAAGAAATGTTCCTCAAGAGAAGGAGTCTTTATAACTTTAATCCACGTGGAGACTGAGACCAAAGGAAGAGGCCAGGTTGAGGGGCTCATCCTGTTCCGCCAAACTAGCTCTGTTTAGTTTGGGGAGAACCTTATTTTGTATATTGAAATGCATATGTATCAAATTTCTCCATGTTTTCCAAGGTCTTTCTTGTTTGTTTCCCACAGGAAACAAATGTAAAGTTGTGTACTGATTTGAGGAGGGAGTAAGCAAGGGGCGGTTTGGCTCTCCCATTAACCCCCACCCAGGAGCTGAGGACATATCCAAATTCCAATCCCCTTCTGATTGAAAGCACTGATTTAATCAAACAGGCACATTTGCACTTTAGGGATACATTCCTAACTCTTAAACATTTTGCAGCTTTTCAAATGTAATAAGGAGGCACAAACATTTCTATAAAATGTGCCAATAGGTAAAGAACAAAGGATCCTTTAGGATATAAAGGGGTTTTGCTTTTTTCAAAACTCAATTTAATTTTTTCCAGTTGGGGAAAAAGGGTAGAGAAAAAGCAACTGAAAATCGAGTTGTGAGGAAACTGCTGGAAGGGTGTCTATAACTGTCACTCTAGGTTACAGAGCTGATCAAGATAGAAACGACGACAATTCATCTAAGTTAAGAAGATGTCCATATTTAGTTTAAGGGACAGTCTCTGAATCAAAGTCCAAAGGTGGTCTAATAGCCTCTTGTCAGAAGTAAATGCCACGCATAATTCTGCAGAACAGTGTAACAAAACTAAAGCAAAAAAAAAAAAAGAAGATATTTATATAACAGTGTTCATTTTTGTTTTTTAAAAACTTTTGTTAAAAGAAGTTTCCCAAGTGATCTCTTTCTTAACTAGACCTTGCGAAGTCTTCCTTTATTAAATTCCACATTCCAAAATAGTTGAGATTTTATAAACAAATCAGTGTTTACTATCATAAACACATCTGTGTTCCCAGACTGCTTTCATTGTCATGACCTCGTTTGAGCCTCTCAACAGCTCACTGGGATAACAAGGGAGGATTTTCATAAATGGATGGTTCTGCCATGTAGATGTGAATTCTCCATGTAAATCTAGCTCTCTGGAAATCTCCCAAGTATTCAATTTACTCACAGTGACAAATATTCAGAGGTCTTTATACCCCTAAGGCATTTTGCTAGTATTTGAGAAAGAAGAATAACCTGACTGAGAATCATGGTGCACCTATTCAAACTATAAAGAAACAGAGAACATCCAGGCTGAGATTTCCATGATCAGATACCTATGACACCTTCCATTCCTAAATGTTTGATATTTTTCTTCTGTCTTTTCCTCTGGAATCTCCCTTTCAAGATGCCTTCCATAGATAGGCTGGTTTGGGGCAACTCCTTTTTTTGGTCACCCAAACCCCAATCCTCCATCTCCTAACTTGTCTTCCCGTTCTTAGAAGACTGAAGATAAATGTACAGATGCAGGGGTGGGGTTCCCTCTCCAGGTTCCAGTCTAGTCCTAGCACCCACATCAGGTGTTGCCAAGAGCTGCATGTTTCTCCCCAGTTCCTAAGATTCCTTTACTTCTCAAAAACATAATAAATAAATCCTCATGGCTCCCACAAAATTCCCAATCATATCCTTTTCAATGAAATCTCAGAGCTTAGACTATATGCCCTAGATTGAACTTTCCAGGTGACATTCCTACCTAAGGATGTCTTCCAGAAATTTCCAAATATTCCCCACAGAACCCAACATCTATTGCAGCAGAATTGTATTATGAAGCCAGTTCTCTGTAATTTGTCTCTTAGAGGGAATTCTGGAGCTCGTTAGCCACACCTTCCAAAAAAATCTCAGTTGCACAGACTCTGGAAGGCAGCAGCTGTACGAAGGGCAGCCTTGGCTTTGGTGCTGGACAAACCTGGGTCGGATCTCCAGCTTTTTCTCAAAGCTCTTCTTATGTGGCTCTGGATAACTGACTTTGCCTACCTATGTTTTAATTTTCCTGAATTTTGAAGTGACTTTATGCAGAGACTCCAATAAAGAAAATACATACAAAGCCCTGGAACCTAAGAGGTCCCCCTCTTGTGGTCAGCTTCAAGTTGTAATTTATATCAGAGGACAACAATGACTGCAGTTATCAAAACTTTCTACCTGCACAATTGATATGGGGGCTACCATTCCGAATACTGTCTTCACAGTATTTACTTAATATATAAGGTAAGAGAGATTTTCTAAGTTTTTTTTTTAATCTATAAAGTAGTACCTTTCAGACTGGATTCATTCAAGGATTAAATGAGACAACACATGGATGGCACATAATACAGTACCTGACAGAAAATAATACTCAATAAGCATGAGTTATTGGAGTTAGGAATAATTCTTAACTCATCATTCATTTTCAGTGATATCACTAGGTATCTGTGTGCCAGGCACTGTACCAGAAAGCAGAGACACAAGGTCTCTCGCCCTGATCTAAGGATGTATCCAGAATGATCAGTCTCTGACATTTAGAAGTAAGGGCTTAGGGGCTAGTGCTGGAGTTGAACAGATGGTCCACATTGATGTCCTGAGAAGAAACAATGAAGATCTGAGGTCTGGGCTACTCACAGGAAAAGCCCAGTCTTGTCCACAAGCAACAGGGAACCCTTTAGGAAACCAGTAAACACATGAGAGTAGAATGCTTTAGTCTCAAGAGGGCATCAAGAATAGGAGAAAAACAAAACAAAACAAAAAACCCTACCCTGACCCAAAAATGGTGTCAGAAGGTGGTGCCTAAGGAGGCAAAAGGGACGGGACCAAGAAGTCTGCCCCCTTTGGCTTTCAGATTACAGTGACACTTCACCTACTGGGTGGGGCTGCCTTCACAGAAAGAGACAGCATAGGAAATTTAATTAAAATTACAGAATATTACTATGTTAAAAAGTACCAACATTGACAATAGGGGATATATGTTATATTTAGATATTTTATCACATTTTCTGTATATGTAGATGGGTGTTTATATTTTTACATTTTACCTGTATCTAAGAAGGACATGTGAATACTGCAGTTTGAAGATAATTATCATTATAGGCATGCAAACACATAAAAATATTTCATTCTAAGACAGAATCCTTGCTCATGGAAATACAAAGCATGAGAAAAATCTAGAAATGGATTCCTTATCCCCAAAGACCAACCCCTCCTGCCATACCCCTCTCCTTATCATCTCCCTGGTTTTAACAATGAACACAAGGCAGCCTGGCTTGAAGAAATTCACAGCCACTTTGCACTCCTGTTCCAACTGCTGGAGGCACAGCACCAGCTTCCAGGCACTGCATGTTCTGCAGCACCACGCCCCATACACACGGAAAGAACAGGAGCCTCACTGAAGATGAAGGGTGTACCCCAGCGAAGATCATCCACACAGAAACAAAAGGGAATCCGCTGCAAACCTAGCCTTGAGATTAGGGCGCAGTTACATTTCTCAGGGTATACAAGATAAGTTATCAAAGCTAAATTTCTTTATCTGTCCTTAAAGGTGGCTTAAATGATACCTAGCAGAATGGGCGTGGCCTTCAATTCCATGACACTGGGCTGAGTCCTTAGAAAGAACCATTGCAGTCTTTAGAAAAGGAGAGAAACAAAATTTCCTATCCCAGAAAGGAGAACTGGCAAGTGCACACTGGCTGTGAATAAGTATCATGCACACGCAGCATACCTGCAACATGTAATAACATTAGAGCAGTAGCGCTATCTCCTCAGTCAGGGAAATAAGCATAAAAACTAAGCTTTGTTCCCATCATTTCCTGATGATACCTTCTACAGCTGTTTTCAAAGACGGGCTGCCACTGAAAAGATACTTTCCACTGCAAAAGCATACAATGTTTCCTCAAGAATAGAAAGTGAACATCAGGTAGTGGTAAAGGAAGACCCATTGAAACCCCAAACCTCTACAGGCAAAAGGATCCCTACCCAGCTCAACTCTTCCTCCTGGAAGTGTTTCTTCTCTGGGACCAGCTGAACAGCTAGTAGGGGTGGGGCACATTTGTGTGAAGTGAGGCTCAGGTGCATGGAAAAGGTGTGATGCTGCAGTAGGAATAAACCATTAAAAATAAAGTGCACTAAGGGCACGAGAGGCATCTTCTTGGCTGTGGGGAGTGAGGTCCTGCATTGCAATTGCACAGGATATTCCATGCATAACAATAAACAAGTGCAAACAGATCTTGGCACACAGCAAAATTGTGGCAGATCCCTAAACAGGAGCTATGGTAGCAGGTAAAGCTCTGCCCTGGGGCAGCTGTAGAGTCTCCCAGGGGCTAGCTATCACTTCCTTTGTTCGCCTTGCAAAGATGGAGTAGCTATCCATTCCTCTAACACACACACACACACACACACACACACACACACACACACACACCCATCTTATTCACTATAGACAAAGTGCAACCAGACTGCTTCCTGCTAAACTCACAAATGTCAGTGGCTTTTGTTTTTTGTTTTAATGTCTCTCTCAGCCTGCCACATGTCTGATTCCCCGGCATCATGTCAGCACATCACTGAGGCGTCCTAGGCTGGAACACGGTATTTTATCCACGAGATTGTCTAACTGGACACCGGTGAAGATGCGGCTTCGGTACCTGATAATGGCCTGTTCCTCCTCCACCCAGCACTAGGTGCACGCCCAGAGCATCCAATACCCGCCTGCCGCGGGTGCTAGGGCTTGCACACAATGGCAGTTGGACAGGCATGCACACTGGTCGTGCACCACGACCACCAACTAAAATCTGCTCTAGAAACTCAGGTTTTCTTGGGATAAAGGAGAAAAAAAGACATGAAAAATATAAAATACATTCATCAGGGTGGGGTGGGGTGGGGGGCGGGGAGCTGACCATTCCTGCTGCAGCCACGTTAGCTGTCCACTCTCGAATACGACACCCCAAAACATAAGCGGGGAAAGAAGGGGACACGGCAAGCAATGGTGGTCCAGACACCCCACCACTCTCGTGGCGCCGGGAGTCGGAGCTTTGGGGCTGGAGCTAGGAGAGGGGCGCGGTCGGGCTGCCAAGTACCCCTGGGGAAAGGTGTCATCTCTCTCCGCACCCTGCCAGGCAAAAAGGATCCTTTCACAAAAAGCACATCTCAACCTGCGACATCACACACCGACTCCCCAAGGCAGGTTGGGGGTCCATGAAGGGCCAGGCGCCATGCGTCCTCGGCGGTGCAAAAGGAGGACAAATAATCCAAAGTTCTTCGCGCCACTGTTTGGGTTTCCTCTTTGTTTTGTTTTCCCCCAAACCCCAGGGTCGCCCCGTCTGTGTGGCGCCCGCCGCGCCGGCTGGACTGACCGCCGCGCTCCACCACCCGGACCGCGGGTCGCGTCTCTCCCCGAGGACGGGGACGCGGCCAGGGAAGCCTGCGGGTCCCAGCCGCCCCGCCCGCGGCGCAGCGGGCCACACGAACCGGGCAGGAGGGCGCGGACTCACCGTGATCCGCGGGATGTTCTTCTTGCCTTGGTAGGACATGGTGGCGGCGGTGGCTGCAGCGGCTGCCTCCCTCCCTCCTTCTGCTCCTGCTCGCCTGCGCCCGGCTCAGCGCACAGCGCCCGAGATCAGGTGGAGCGAATGGTGCGCGGGCCGCGGCCGCCGCCTCCTCTCGCCTCCGCCCCCCTCCCGGGCTCCCGCGGCGGCTGCCAGAGACAATAGTAAATCTCCCTGGTCCCCCTTTCACCCCGGCCCCCCCACCCCCGCCACACACACCCTCCTCCACTCGCGTTCACGCCCGGGTTTTTTTTTTTTTTCTTTTGTGGTGCCAGCTGGGACCCTGTAAGACAAGAATGGCTGATCTGCGACTCCTCCCTCTTCTCTCTTATCCCTATTGATTTTCCTCTTTACATCTGCCTCACCCACTTTTTTCTTTTTCTTCCCTTTTTTTCTTCTCTTTTTCTTTTTTTTTCCTGCCCGAACTCGCTAGCGCAGCGGAGTCAGCCTGCTCCACAGCCACCAGGGGGCGCGAGGGACTTTACGGGCGGGGATGCGGCAGCCCCGGGTGGAGCAGCGCTAGTGTCACCCTCCCGGCCTCCAGGGCCAACGGCTTCCAAAGTCCGGGCCTCCCACCGGTCCCTGCACCGATTTCCCACCTTCCCCACCCAAGTTTCAGAATGGCGATGGCACCGGGCTTCCCTCCCCGAACCCACTCTCCTCCGCCAGCCGCGCGCTGACTGTGGCGCCACCGCCTTTGTTCGAGACAGCACCCGGCGCCGCCTCTGCTGTTGCTGGTTAGTAAACAGCAGGCGCAGTCCTTTAGAGAGCAGAGACCTGGTCACCCTCTGGGCAGCCTGGCTGGCTTCCTGGTACCCCGAGGTCATGAAAAGAGATATTAGAAAATGTAAAGCAATTATTTATTCTAGGAGAAAGGTGAGGGGGGTATGGCATCTCCTCAATCATCCCCTGCATTAAAAAAAAAATTTTCTCAAAGTAGCATTTTTGAAAGAAACTACATTGCCTCACTCTTCACAGTGAAGAAAGATGAATGCTGCAGCTCAGTGAGTAGAAAAACAGCTGTAGTGGAATTTTGTGAGTGCTACCAGTATTGCTGCCTCTCATCCACGAACAGGTGCGCTGCTCAGAGGTTACAGTAGCAAAAAAACAGGACCCTTCAGCTCTAAGATATATTGTCCTTTAGCTACCGGCTAAAATTAAATGGCCAAATGAAATTGAACAAGTCCCTGGGGTTGGAGTCTGAATGGTGGTTGGGGTGGCAGAGCTTCCTCTGCTCTCCTAAAAAGTAATCCCAAAGATGCAACTTAAATAACAACAACAAAAAAAAATTGGCTTGCTATGCAAAATTTATAAAATCCTCTTCAGTATGCTATCACCCCCATTCTCCAAATGTCAGTCCTGCTAAGTAGAAGTTCTGCAGCTGTCACTAAACATGACAAAATCTGTTAGGGATCTGTAATTCACATTTCTGTAAGGTGGATCTGACCACACTTCTGGACATCTTGTCATTAGGTTGAAAGCTTACTTACAATAGAGAGGCTATTTAAAGGACCCACAGAAGGAGGGTACAGAATGCAACAGCCAGGCTATTCCACAAACCTGAAATAAGCCAGCCTGGTCACATAGTCAAAGGGCACAATACCCTTCTCTCCCCAACACTTCCTCCCAACTGAGTTAATTCATTCATGGGTAACTGGACTGAACTCAGTCTTCAGAAAGAAGCAAAGTTCAGCAACTCCACTTCATTTTGGTGACAGCCTGGCAAGAGGACAGATACCAAGCAGAAGTCACCTCCCTGTACTCTTGCAAAACACAGGAAAAAAGAAAGAAAGACTGGGCAAAGGCACACCCTAAACATCTTGCTTTGTTCTTAAGGCATAAATGCTGGGACCACTAGCTTGGAATTGTGAAATCACGAAGCATTCTGGAAGTTGCATGCAAATGAACAGGATTATATTTAGAGCAAAGTAAAGGAGAATTAACCACATTCTATGAAATCCTGCAGAACTCATTCTGTGTCTTTCCCATAGATTTTGTTGCCCAAACTTGCTGGAACACAGCTTGAAATTTTTGCTCAAGACAATCAGAAACAGGGCTGGTGGAGTGGCTCAGGTATTAGAATGCCTGCCTGGCAAGCATGAGGCCCTGAGTTCAAACCCCAGTACTGCCAAAAAATAAATAAAAGTAAAAACATACAGGTACCGGACACTTACAATCTTAAAGGAATACTACTTCATCTTCTTAAAAACAAACAAAATACCTCATGAGTTTCTTTGCCTTTCTCACATCTGAATTATCTCCTCTGTCCTGTCATTATAATCCAGAGCACTCTTTGCCAGATAGACTTGTGCCACATTTTTGATCATTTTGATGACTGTGTGTGTATGTGGGTTGCTTCAAATTACAAGACTTGATTAAACCTTTTGAGGTCAGGTTTGCATGAAAGAGGCCATGCTAAATAGGAACCGTGATGTGTTCCTGGGACCAGACTGCTGTGACAAGCCATGCACAGGAATGCATACTAACCAGCTAATGGGTTCAAGCTGTTGTCATCAACAAGCATAATTTTTCCCTGTTTCATTCCCTTCAATTTTCTTTCACTTTCTTAAATCAAAATAAACCCTCCAAGATGAATTTGAAGGAAAAAGTCTTTCTTAGCTATGCCTTTTTTTATTCCAGGAATATGACAGCCATCAACTCAGGATGCCTCTGTGTCTGGCCAAGAGTGCAGCAGAACCCGGGTAGAAGTTTTCCCCAGCAGAATGACTGAATAGTTTTCCTTGGATACATATCAGTGCTTGGCTTTATGTATCTCAGAAAACTAAGAAAGGGAGAGGAGGACATAGAGAGACAGAGATTTGACTCTGGTCCAAAAAAAACTTAATTTGGGCCACCAAACTCCTAACTTCTGACTACTGTGCCTCACTCAATGCCTTCTTGTAGTCTAGTTACTCAGGTGGAAGTTTGTCCCCATCCTTGGTTGCTCCTTCTATCACATTCCTATACTCTGTAGCCAGTCTTCCAATAAGTGGTATCAGCTGTGTCCTTTAAAGACTAGGAGTTCTTTCCTCCCTGTCTAGCTACCATTAGCTGCTATCACCTGCTTACAATAACCTCCTACCTGGGCTCTTTTCTTAACTGTCACTCAGTCCCAGAATAGTCACACAGTATTCACCTTGTGTTTATTACATTCCATTATTTTCTAGGTGCTAGTTGCAAAGGCAAATAATAATAACAGAAGCAATTATAAAGTACCAAATCTTAGAGTTTATTTTATACCTTTATTTAAGAGTACCACTTGTCACTTGTTAGTCCCCTTCTTTAATTTATTTATTGTCATAGTACTTTTCACTACATGGTATATTAATTTACTATTGGGTATTACCTTTCTCCCCTTCACTAGAATGTTAGCTCTTTGAGGGTAGGAAATGTGTTGACTTTATTCACTGAGTGCTTAAATTAGGTCCCTGTCCTTAGAAACTTCTCAATAATTAATAGGTGAGAGAATGTAAGAATTTCTTTAAATGTATGTTTAAAAAGAGTAAATAAGTATAATAAGCTTTCCTGTAACTACAGGGCTTATATTTAGGATCTAGATAGATTTGTTAAAGTATATAGTTCTGCATCTCTCCAAGGCTTATTAGGGTTTCCTGATTCTAGATTTCAAACAAGTCAAATTCACAATGATGAATCATTTTGCTAATATAATAGAATTAAAAAATCCCAAGGCAACATATAGAAAATATGGCCCACAAAGAATGACCCAGTAACATAGATTTAGTGCCTGAACACTAAATTGAAGGGTTGGAGGGTAACAGCTTTGAAAGAAAGTACCATCAAAGCTTATAGGAGTAAAAGCTTTGTCTTCATTTAACCACTTCCCAAAAAAAAAAAAGAAAAATTAAACTGATATTGAGTTCACAGCAAAACCTATGGACTGGAATCCAGAATGACATGCTGTTTAAGAATCTAGAATTGGGAGTGAAAGGAACCTCAGTCCACAGTCCATTCTACCCATTTCCCATTTCCATGAATTTCAGCAGATCACTTTGAATATCTGAGTCGTCCTGGTTTCCTCATCTCTAAAGTAAGGATCTTACCACTTGTCTCACAGTGTTTTTGTGATGATTTATCAGCTCATCCAACTAATATTTAATGAGAACCATAGCACTAGCAATACAAATATTTGAACAAGCCAGACAAAAAAATCCCTGCTGTCATGGAACTTACATGTTATGGAAAGAAGCAAGTCAAGAAAAAAAGTTAAAATACACATTATTTAAAAGGGTGGCAAGTGCACAGGGAACAAATAAAGCAGGGAAGAGGAAGTGAGAGTCATTTAAATGTATGGAGGATGGGGTTGAAGGGTCACCAAAGGCCTTGCAAGATGCTGGTAGCTTGCGCCAAATGGTAATGGTAGAAGCAGTGACAAACAGTCACATATTGGGAATATTTCAAGGCAAAGCCATCAGTATTTGCTGATGAATTTGACTGGGAGGCTGGAGGGGTGTGTGAGAAAAACAGGAATCAAGGATTACACTTATTTTTTTCTCATGAAACTGAAGGTGATGCTGGGCTCAGAAAATGATATCCCAAGGACTGGTACTTCAATATGCCAAGAGGTTTTAGACCCTACCTCTGAATCAAGGATGCTGTGATCTTCACTTGTAGTTCCCCTGTCAATGCAGGGAGAAGCTTTGTATAAAGTTCCCTTATCTGTTGACCAGTTCCATGAAGAGAAACACAGTCGTCTTCCATCTTCTTACTGAAATTTCATTAGTCAGAGGCTAAACACACTCTATAGAAAGAAACACTGACATCTGTTTATACATCTGGGTACTCTTATGACACTGTCATCCCTTAGAATGACAAATTCAGTCTCATGAAAAATCATTAACAATCCATCATCTGTTCTGTGGGCCAGACTTCGTCCTGGACCATTTTATGTTATCCAAGCCCATTAGGTTCACCTAAAATCATTCATTCCTCTAAAATGTTTCTGTATTTCCCCATCCTCCCCTTTCTCTGTAGAATAAGGGATATATAAGTTCCTGAATCATGCAGAGTTAGTGGCTATTACACTATGTGATTGCTTCTGTGCACATAATAAATTCATTTGTCTTTTCTCTAATTAATCTGTCTTTGTTAGTTTATTCTGGTGGACCTTAGAGAGTAGAAGAATTTCCCTTTGACCCACAGTGTGTCTCAGCAATATGAGAAATTCATGGAAGAAATGGGACTAGGGGAAAAGGCCAGGAATATGTTTGTGGACCTTCCCATTAAACATCCAAGTGAAATATTGAGTAGACAGATGGATATTTGAGATTGGAAATCTAAGGGAAAATCTAGAGTACAGACAACTATTTGGGAGTTGTCAACCCGAACATGTCACTTAAAGCAACAGTGCTGGATGAGATGATCAAAGAATGAGTACAAGGGAGTGTGATGATCATGAGAGTATGGTGTTCCAAAGGTCAAGAAACAGCATGTGTTCACTTTGTAAAGAAAGGCCAAGAAAGACAAGAGCAGAGAATTAACGTATCAGTGGATGGAAACACTTTTGAGATCGCAAGGACCTTGACTAGAGCATCTGTAAAACAAGTATCTTTATATCCATCTCACAGTGCTATGTGAGGATGTATTAAATTATTTGAGGAATATTTATTGAGCACCTAATATGTGCCAGTGCAGTTTTAATGGAATTGTAGGATGAAATCTCATTGGAATGTTTTCCGGAGAAAATCAAGGTGGAAATTGCAGACATCTAACACAGACAGCTATTTGAAGGGATTTTATTATAAGCATGGACAAAGAAATGGAGAAGTGACTAGCACAGAATTGCAGGATCTAACAAATGGCATATTTTTATGCTGATGAGCTGATTCAGTAAGGACAGGAAACTGTATGAGGCAGAAGAGAAAAGAACTTGAAAGTTCTTGAATAGGCAACACAGGTGACATCTAGTGTTCAGGTGGAGGGCTTGCCCTTAGTGAGGAACAAGAATGGCTTCTCCATAGTCACTGAAGAGAAGACTACACTGGCACAGAGACAGGTAGGTAACTAGGTCATTACATGGAGGTAAATTTCATGAAGGGAGTTTATGAAACTTGTTTTCTAATTCACCTATTTTCTCTACTATCAGCTAAGCCAATCTGGAAGAGAAAATATTGGAAGTTAGAGGACAGAGAAGTTGGTATGAAATCATTTTCCAGGACAGTAAAGGGACTAGGTAAGTAAAGGTATGATATCTGGCAGCACTAAGGATTCCCTTCAATTAATGCCCATGAATTTAAAGAGAGAATGGTGCACATGGCTGTGGACTTCCCTCCAGCCATACAGCTGCAAAGGAGCAGGCATGGAATGGGGAGGGTGCAGAATTTAACAAGGGTTAAATGTTTCCAGATAAGTGCTGAGAAGGGAAAAAGAAATTCAAGACAAGAGAGGGTGAAGCATGGGACCAGCTGGTTAAGAGAGAAGGGAGGACGAGAGTGCTTAGGGAAGGTAAAGGACAGTGAGTGCAATGAAGATTAAAGACGATTATTCATGCCAAGCTCTGAGGACAAAGCAAGTGAATTAAACAGCAGCATTTCCTACCATTACTATTAATGTTTTGATAACTGCCTGCTAAACTCATTTATGTCAGGTACCATGTCTTATTTATCTTCGTAGTCCCCAGCTCTTTTATGGTGTTTGGAATAGAGTAGAATCAATGCCAGGAAAGTTAATTTAATAAATAGAGGGAGAAGTCCAGAAAATTCTATCTTCCTTTTAAATATCTAAAATAAGTGCTCTACCAATTGCAGTTTTGGCCATTAACAATATTTTCTACTTTAAAAAACACATTTGTATTTTGCTATATTGCAGGGTTCAACATTTTTCCCTTGGTCTTGCCTTAGAAAAATGGAGAAAAAAGATTATAAAATAAATATAGGTGAGGGGCAAAATCTATATATCAGGTCTATATTTAAAAAATAAATATTTAATCTTAGGGCTGCCTGCTAGGTCATTTGGTAATATTAGTTTTATCAACAGTTCAAATGAAGAAAATCTTAGTCAGATAACTCCATCATTACACAGTGTTGATTAGCCTGCTATTATTAGATGTTTACATATTAAACAAAGAAACTAACAAGTTTGCCTTTGATACCCATGAGTAAAAAAAGAAAAAAAAAAACTATAACCACAAAAAAGTATTTCCTTGGATTTTTTTATTCCAAAATCAAACTCATAGCATTTTAAGCAAAGGTGGGCAGGTGGGCCTTCCAGGCTTCCCTAGATGAAGTTTTTCATTTCTTTTCTCAGTCAATATGACTCTGAAGGCTTCTCGTCTGTCCCATAAGCTCTGATGGAAACTCATTTCAAAGCGACATGTCAAGGTTATGGGGTTGTGGTAGGATATGAGGTTGGTTTGTGGGATAAATTATTATTACATGTTGATGTCCATGACCCAGCACATGTTAGACACACAGAAGAGGTTGTATTCTTGCTAAGGAAAAGATCCTGATAGCTTTGCCTTGGAAACTAGAGGAAGAGACACCATGGTCTGATTGATTTATTTAAGCTTCAGGAACATTTAAAAGACTTTTTTTTCCCAAGATTGCTGCTGTGAGTCACTTTTCAGGAAAGAATTCCAGAATTTTCAGTGAGGTATATGGATAGGATAAGAATGAGAAAGAAGGCAGCTCAGCGTATCATTATGCTTTTGATTATTAAGGGGCAGTTGTGGATGTATCTTTATTGACAATCACAGCCCCATAGCAGTAGCATCCCTTCCTACTGGAATCACTTCAGTTGAAACTCCCATATAAGAAAACCAAGGTGATGGAACTGGATGCTTTTGGAGGAGTGATGGGGCTTGAATTTGGTACTCAATATAAATTCACAGTTTTATCTCAATCATTTACTCACTAATGTATACAAAAATTTAGCAAATATTATTTAATCCCTTTTAGATTAGGATTGATGATAGGAATCATTTCTCCCACAACAAAGGCAGGTGGCAGCACTTAACCATTAGAAGCCAGGTGGTTACAATTTTCATAAGTGCCAAGGTCAGAGTGGTAGCCAAGAATATCAGAGCTGAAGAAGATTGAGAGGAGAAGCAAGTTTGATGGAAGTTGCCCAGAAAGATACTGTGGTAGATACAATAAAGTTCCCCCAGAATGTTCATGTCCTCACCCCTAGAGTCTATGAAAATGTCATTTTACATGGTAAAAGGGATATGTGTCAAGGTAAAGATCTTGACATGGGGAAATCTTCCTAGATTGTGCAATGTAATACAAGAATCTTTATAAGAGGGAGGCAGGAGAGAGAGAGAGAGAGAGAGAGAGAGAGAGAGAGAGAGAGAGAGAGAGAGAGAGAGAGAGAGAGAGAGAGAGAGAATGAGATGCAATGCAGGAAGCAAGGTTGTTGCCAAGGATGAAGATACAGTCATGAGCCAAGGAATGTGGGCAGGTCTAGAAGCTGGTCATCAGCCTGTGGTTTACTTTGATTGTTACCTACCATAGTTTCTCATTGCTGCCATAGTGAGTTACCGCAGGCTTAGAGGCGAATGGTACAGGTACTCTCTTACAAATCGGGGAAGCAGAAGTCTAAAACGAGTCTTCTCTGTCTTACTCGAGGCAACAGCAGGGTTTAATCCTGGAAGCTCGAGCAGAAAACCATTTCCTTGATTTACCAGCTTTTTTTTCACCAGAAAAGGAGACCAGATCAATTTGCACACATTTGGAACTAACAACATCACAACACAGTCTGAACGATGTACACTGAGAATCCTGGACCTCTCAGTGGTGCACTCTATTGATGACACAATGCCAATATGAACAGAGGAGCTAGCAATGACAAGTGTATGAAAGGTTTTGGTGAGACTTGTGAACTCTGGAGAGTGGAAATAGTTTACAAAGTCTTGGCTTCAATACCTTAGTGAAGTTTTAAGAGTCCTGTGGATTTGGACATGCCAGGACACTTTCTCCAGAGGAAAGGATACATTGTTGAACTGAGCAACACTTTCCGCAAAGAAGGAAACAGAAAGCCTGGAAGGCTTCAGGTTTTACAAAGAGCGTATTCCAAACCTGAAAATGTGTCACAGTCCACATACACAACAAGCAATTTGTTTGAGCAGCATTGCAAACAGTCCTGCCACTTTGGCCATAAGACCCAATAACGCCTATGGTATTGGGAAAAGATGCCACATGGAAGTGGTATCAGTCCCAACAGAAGAATCATAATTTTAACCCTTCCAATGCTGGGGCTACAGAATTATGCATTATTTTAAAAATAGGCCCTTGAGTGCTGCTGGACCCTGCCTGATAGAGATGGAAGCCTAAGCAGAGTTATCCAGTGGTCATGCAGCCATGAATGCCCATATGAGCTAGGTGCTATCTATCAGACCCAAGGCATCCCAAAGGAAGGTGGCCTTATCCACAGTCACTACAGATGGAAGACATTCAGAACTGGCCACGAGAAGGGCTGAAAGTAAACTACCTGAGCAGCTGGTCCGGTGTCACTTATCTTCTACTACCACAGTCAGGATCTTTCTGTTAGCACACCCTGTGGCCCTCACCATCAACTGATGGAGGAGGAAGAAACCTGAGCCTGTTTGACAGGTGACTCAGCTTGGTATGTACAGTAAGTTGACAATAGACCATGGTCATATGATAACCCCATTTAGAAGTGACCTGGAAGACAATAATGAGGAGGTAGCTGGCCATTAACTGATAAATGAATAAAGAAAATGTGATGTGTATACATAGATGTATATACATATACTCTGTGGAATATTATTTGGCCATAAAGAAGAATAAAATTATGTCATTTGCGAGAAAATGGGTGAAACTGGAGGGCATCATGTTAAATGAAATAAGCCAGACTCAGAAGAAAAATACTGCATATTTTCCCTCATGAATGTAAAAGGCAGACTATTTGGGGGGACCAACAAAAGAAGGCAAAAAGAGAGGGTGATGGGGGTGAATATGATCAAAGCACTTTAAATGCATGTATGAAAATAGAATAATGAAACCCATTAAAACTGTAAAAAATAGGAGGATAAGAATCAGAAACAGAGGAGGTGGATTTGATCAAAGCACATCAAATGTATGTATAAACATATCACAAAGAAACCAGTTTGTACAATAGTTTTGGTGATATTGGGGTGAACTCAGTGCCCCACGCTACTGGTCTACCACTTGAGCCAAACTGCTGGTCCTTTTTGCTTTAGATTACTTTTTAGATATGGTCTTGTGTTTTTGACTGGAGCTGGTCTTAGATTGGGATCTTCCTGCCTGAACCTCCTGTGTCTCTGGAATTACAGACACATGACACCTTGCCTAGCTTCTTTGTTGAGATGGAGTCTCACTCACTTTTTTGACCAGACTGCTCTCAAATGGTGAATGGACAGGCATGTCAGCCATAATGAACGTGAACCTGATCCCTGCCTCCCCAGTAATGGATTACCGGACCACTGTGTTTGGCCCTCTTTGTACAATTAATAGACAATAATAAAAGCTTTTTTTGAAATGAGAAGATAAAGAAGGGAAAAGACAAAAAGATAAGAGTAAGAGGCCATTGATAGAAGCACGTGGCAGACCTAAGGGAATACAGTGAAGATTTCCGTGTTCCATGGTGATCCCCTTCAGAGAGCATCCACCCCCAAGACGCAGAGGTAGATAAAACAGTGAGGTATATAAAATGACGGGGCCAGCTGACATCAGCTAATCTCTGTCATCAGTCAACCAGTGTTAGCTCAATGGGACATAAGTGACAAGGGCTATACAGGAAACCAACACCCACTCTATAATGCTGATATGGGTGCTGGTGCCATCAAATGTCCACACTGCCACCAAGAGAGAGTGATACTGCCTGCCTGCCCAATATAGCTTTATCCAGCAAAGACACAAGCAGCCACTTGGTGGCAAGATGAATATGCTGGAAGGCACAGTGATTCATTTTCATAGAAAAGGATATTTTCTAGCTATGGGCTTGGGCTTTCTGCTGCTATGGCCTCAGTTGACACCACTAATTGAGGACTTAAGGATTGTTTGATTTACTGGCAAGGATCACACACAACATCACATCAGAACAAGGGGATTGTTTGATAGCAAACAAGATTCAAGAAAGGCCACTTGAGTAGGGGACCCACATTCAGGGTATGGAAATATATGGCATATTGAAGGCCAGACTAAAGCATCATGCAGAGATGATTCTGTGTAAGGACA
Source organism: Castor canadensis (assembly GCF_047511655.1). Lineage (NCBI taxonomy): Eukaryota > Metazoa > Chordata > Mammalia > Rodentia > Castoridae > Castor > Castor canadensis. The sequence continues at coordinate 72,065,393 of NC_133391.1, read as the reverse complement.
GGACGCCATCCTCCGTGAGTCACTCCACATATTTAATCAATAACATGCATGACACTGGGTCCCTGAAGGAAGAAGGGATGTAAGAACCAAGGAGAAGAAGCATGAGTGACCCCTTTAACTTTTACTCCCAGGATCCAGCTGAGGAATGTGTTCTTTTCACTTCTGCAATTTGGGATTATTTCATGAATTTTCCCCAAAGGGGAAGTATTTCTGCCAGGGAGCATAGCAAGGGAAATACTGAACTATAAGAGTCATACACTACCTGGGTACCTTCGGCTGTTTGTGTCTAGGAAACAAACAGGCAAGGAGAACTGGCATCCTTTTAGGACCTTGGTTGTCAGGAAGAGGTCGAGCTGCTGTTACACAATTAAGGGGTATATGTAGCACCTTGTGATCTATGTGGGTTCTTTTATGTACTATCTCACCTAACCTTCATGGTAAATGGACAGGCATGTCAGCCATAATGAACATGAAACTGAGAAGGGCATGGTGCCCAGGGGTTCTAACTTCTCAAAGATAGGGGTCCACGTTCATGACCAGGCAACTCTCCTGGACCAGTGGAGGTGCTAGCTGAGAGTGACAGAGTCACTCAGAGTATTTTTGTGGTCTTAAGACCAGTTGTGGAAAAGAGGTCAACTGATGTGTTTAAGACCACAGCACAGTTCCACTTGTCCCTCTGCCCAATCCTTCCTCCCTTTCTGTTCCACAGATAAAAACCCCAGAAACACTGCCTAATAAACTTCCTGAATCCTGTTCTCAGAATCTGCTTCCCAGGGAACTCCATCAACAGCTACACTGACATCAGATAAATATTTACAGAGAGAGACAGTTGTTTTTTTTTTTTTAATTTAGCCAGGATGTAAAAATTTATACAATTCATAAACAAATTTAGATTTTTTTGTTTATTTGCTTTTAACTGATTTAGACAGGGTCTCTCTATACAGCCCAGGCTGGTGTGGAATACATGATCCTCCTGCCTCAGCCTCCCAAGTGCTGGGATTACAGGCATGTACCACCACAACGAGCACATTTAGATTTCTTTAAAATTTAAAGAGCCAGGCAATTCTAGGTTCATCTACATAAAATTAGTATTCATCAGCTAGACACAAACACTGGGTGTCTTCTGATGGAACACATCTTCTCCAGTTAGCCAGAGGGTCTGTGCCTCCTCTTCCTTTACATAGGGCTGGCTTCCTTTTCTTCATGCCACCTTTCTAGTTTATGGTCATCTGAATTTCTGACATTAGAACTTATGGGAACTCTGCATTATTTGGGAATTAGAGAGTAGGGATTCTGTGACTCAAACGTGAGGGTTATTGTATTCCAAAGTGGTCTTGGGTGTCACTTCAGAATGGAGGGAGCAGTGAGTTATCTCCAGGGAGCCACTTTTTTCAGCCCACCTCCTACTCCACTCCCCATTGAGCCCTGAATCACAAGGTTGAATCTCTGAACACCCAGACTTTCTGTTAAAAGCCTGTTTGGGAGCTTGAGCTGGAGCTGCTGAAACTTCAGCTAAGTTCACTTTCACCTTGGTGAATGGAAACAAATGTACCAGGTTCACATCTTCCTGTACAGCACCACAGCTCACTCCCAGATGAAGGGCATGAGACTTGCTCCTGGACAGGACTCAGAGTAGCAAGCCAACCCCAAATGCAAGGCTGCAAGCGTTGATATTTTCCAGGTTTCCGATCTGTCTCCAGGAAGGAACTTGGGCTGTGTGTGTGTGTGTGTGTGTGTGTGTGTGTGTGTGTTTTCTTCTGTTTCCTGTGCTCAGCTATAGCAAATGCTCCAGGGCCAGGGAGCCTCATCTGTCTCAGGCTCCCTATCTTTTCAGAGAAATAGAAATGACAGAGACAAATGCCTGAGAGTTTAGTCACAGGTTGCTCCCGAGCGAGTCATGGAATGAGAAACAGGCGTCTCTTGTCCATAACTGGCATATCAACAAATGAGTACTTCTTTGTTGAATGCTGATCCCAAATTAGACCTTGGATTTCTGACCTTAGGTGTGCAATATCAAGTGCTCCCCTGGCCCCAAAGAGAGGACTTAGAAAGTTTTAAATGTCTAGGCACTAATTTTTGTTGATGACATGAACACAAGAGGCAAAAACCAGAGACTGAAATCGTGTTAGATTTTCCAGATTCATTTAAAATATGTGCCATTGGAACTAACAACTTGAAAAACTTTCTAAGCCTGACTTGTCTTATCTATAAAATGGGTCAGTAGAATAGCTGAGTGGATATGCTGGCGCAAACTTGAAGGAACAGGTCTCAGGAAGCAGAAAGATGAGTCAACTCATTTCTAAGGAGCTGCCAGTGTAAAACCTTATACCATGGGGCTATTAAAAGAGTATGTTTTGGGATCCCTGTAGCAGTGAGCGGATAGAAACTGGACCTCTGCCCTTCTTATCCCCCAGCCAAATCTTAATCTTACCTTTCTGCTATAATCGTATACCAAATTAGATGATGACTTTCTGGACTTGTAGTCAGTACATAGAACATCTTCCAAAATGTGTAGCATCAAAAATACTTCATGCATGTTTTAGCTAGTGACCAGGCCCGTTTTCATTACCTCATAGCCACAAATAATTTACAATGACTTCTAAAACCTTCAAGGTACTGCTGACCACAGAGATAATGACTTCGTGTCACTGACACTTGGCTGATTTCTGCCTCCGTGGAGATTGTCTTAGTCCATTCCTTCTGCTATAACAAATACATAAAAAACATAAATTTGTTTCTCCCATTCCTAAGGCTGGGAAGTTCAAAATAAAGGCAGCATCAGATTGGGAGTAGGTGAGGACCCTGCCCTTACAGATGTGTCCTCGCAGGGTAGAATGGGCAAGGCAGCTAGGCCCCCTCAACCTCTGGTTTCAGGACACTAGAACCATCCTTATATTGGGCCTTCTGAGCTTACTCATCTCCTAAAAGGCCTCACCTCTTAACACTACCACACTGGGTAGTAGATTTATACACATGGATTTTGAGGGACACCAACAGTCAGTCTACACAAAGCTGCTCCATAGCATAACAGAAAAGAACGCATGAAAAGATGCTAGGTAGTAGACAGTGGTTCTGTTTAGTGAGGGTTTGGGCTAATGCCACCATGCAAAACAATTCTTATTAATATCCACAGATCTTTGACTCAGCTCTCAATAAAATTAAAGTTAGTATTAGAGGTCCACTTTCTTTTTCAAAGTAGAAGCCCCAAATGTCTCTTCTAAAGGCAGCTTTGTGTGAGTCAACAGAGTTGAGAATCCTGAATACCCATGTTCCATGGAAACATGAAAAAGAAAAAAAAAATTTTGACGTAGCCAATCACCTACCTGTGACCTCTGGGAAACCCTATACACTGTTGTTATAAACTTGGTGGGACTATAAATTAGCTCAGCCACTGTGGAAGTCAGTATGGAGGTTCTTCGAAAAAACTAAAACAGAACTGGTACATGATCCTGCTATACCACTCTTGGTCATATGTTCCAACTACTGTAAATCTGCAAACAATAGAGACCCCTGCACATCCATGTGTACTGCAGCACTATTCACAATAGTAAAGTTATGGAATCAGTCTAGGTTCCTAAACTCAGACAAATGGATAAAGAAAGTGTGGTGCAAATACACAGTGGAGTATTATTCAGCCATAAAGAAGAATGAAATTTTGTCATTTGCAGGAAAATGGATGGAAATGGAGATTATTGTGCTGAGGGAGATAAACCAAGCTCAAAAGGACAAATATTAAATGTTTTCACTCACACATGGAATCTAGACCTTAAAAAAGTACTATGACTGCTTGGGGGGGGGGAACCAGTGGGATAGGCAAAGGAGAGGCTGATAGGGGGTGAATGTGATTGAAATACCTTATAAATGGCATGATGAAACCCACTAAAGACTGTGAAAAAGAGGGGGAGTGATGGAGGTTAAGGAAGAGTGATGGGGGTGAACTTGACCAAAGTACATTATATCCATGTATGTAAATATTGAAATGAAAATCCTGTATAATTAATTTATGCTAAAAAGATTCAAGCATAAGTATGTAGGCAACTTTCAGCCACAGTCTGGTTTCTGCCTGCTGAAGCTGCACCATCATTCTCTCTACTCCATTCTGTACAATGGCTACAGTTTTTTTCTCTATAAATTTGGCCATGCTGTATTTCTTCTTTCTAATCACATTCTGGGGAATTTAGTACCTCTTGGATCTAATTTCCAGTTGGAATGAATCTGATTAGCTCTGTTTGGGTCAGTTAACCTATAATCTGGTCACCTATGGAGACAAGATGGAGGCATCTATGAGCCTAAACACAGCTGTAAGGTACCCACCCATGTGGACACACAGGCATTTCTCAGAGGAAAAGGAGCCATTATGACACTGCAGAATCCAAAAGAGACATTTAGTGCGCCGTTTGCACTAGATGTTATCCACACAGAAGGAGCAGATAGGGTGCATAGCCTTTACCAAGGGTTGGAGAATGACCAGACTAACCATAAGACAGAAACAAGAGTACAAAAAACCAAACTGAGATAAACTTTGCAAAGGTTATCCTTTAAAACTTAAATCTGCCTATCTGACATATGCTAAGAAGTGTTTTCAGTTCAAAGGTTTATGATATATATCTGTTTTTCTCTCTTCTCTCTTCTCCCCACTTCCAGGCTTCATGGTTTCAGCATCATTCATCTTTCAGCTCTTTGAAGACATTTCAGTTCCATGAGAGTATAGTAATCAAGCCACTCTATCTGACGGCGAAGCACAAGTGACTGGAGATGGCACAGAGTTTGCCCCCCAATACCTCCACAGTTAGTGACATCACACATGTTGAGTTCTGACTTAAAATCTAGAGATCCACCTTCCATTACACACTTCCTCCTTAAAAGATCAGTGGAATGGGGATATGAGTATAGCTATCTCCCTGCGCAAAGGTTCAGTAACACTAAGTTCAGTTTCAGATGAAATAAAATTGTACACAACAACAGAAAAAGATGGGTAAATGTAGAACCAATTACTATCCTGAAATTCTAGGCATAATGATAGTAGAAAGAGTTGTAGTAGAAACAGAAAAAGAATAAGGAGGTAAGAGGCTCAGGTTTAAGCCATATTTTATTTACAATTTCTTCAACCTTAAGCATTTCACTTAACCTTTCCTCGTCTCCTTAATAAAGAACAAATTCTTTGCATCCAATCCCTTTGGGCTGATGATCAAATGAGATAAAGGAAATGTCTCTATGTGAAAAAGAATGCATTCTGGAAGGCTATATGAGCACCAGGCCTAAGTATTATTTTTTCCATTGTGTTACAAACAGATGTAGGACTAACGCCCCCCTCAGAGGACCTTTTACCATTGATGCTTTCCAGTTTTTCAAATTATGTTTTTCTCCAGATGCATGTTTCCAGTTTTCCAGGCTGAGCTCATTTGTTCATTTCCTGTCCATATATCTAATCTCTCTAGGTTGCTCTGCACTGTCTCTTCCTCAGTGGTGTCTATCACACCATCCTATTTGCCCTCATCTGCAGATATAATTATGATAATAGGTTTATGGCCTCATTCCAAGCCATTAATAACAATGCAAAGTGAAATGCATCTGAAGCTGATCTCTGCAACATCCTCTTGGAACTTGCAGCATGAAGTCTTTTATTCTCATTGGGGTTTTCAGTCAATTTTAAGGTCATTTCTCATGGTTCAGAGACCTTCTAATGCAACTCAAGACTTTTTCCTCCTTCCTTTTAACCATACGGGAAGCAGACCTTGTTTCTCTTGTTCATGATAAAATAAATAAAATGAAGTAAAAGAAAATAAGTTATGGCATGCCAACACGTGAAGCAGGACACAAAGCTCTGAGAATAAATAACAGGCTCCCATCCAAACATCTCCTCTCACGTCAACGTGCTCATTGCAATTCAGTCTCTGTGTTGGTCCAGAAGCCTGGAAGATCTAAGTTTTCCAAATGGGCCTCCAAATCCTTGTGTTTCTTTCTAACAAGGACCTGCAGCCAAGTTCTTTCACAAACCTGAGGGATGGGGCACAGAATGTCTGAAGCTCACTACAAAGGAAACAACTTCTCTTTGTTGTTTTTCTCAATTGGCTGACGTTAGAGTCCCTTTCTTGCTTCCATTACAACATTTGGCAGTTTCTAAAGAGAAAGGAGTTTGAAGAAGAAAAAGCAAGAACACAAAGACTAAATCCATGCATGAATACACTTGAAAAATGCTTTGGATGACATATTATTGCAATCAGTTTTCATTCTTTTTCTTCTTAATTTGGAATTTGTTTTTATTTTGTTTTTGCTTTTCAATTGAGATTAACATGGGGTACTTTGTCTTCTAATCTCTAAGATGTATTCATTTCTTGCTGAACACTTCTGGTAGTAGACTTTCCCAATCCTAGATTTGCCTTTTGTATTTAAATTGTAACTCAACTTCTAAACAGTTGAAAATTCAGGCATAAGAAAAGCCTGGGGGCCCTTCTTCAATTACTGTTAGGGATCTCCAAATTTCTTTTCACTATGTATTTTAAATTAAAAATCTTAGAAATGTTAAAGTTTAGTTCCTGAATAAAAAAGAAAAAGAAACTCAAAATGTCTTAATATTCTAAGTTAACTGTAGTATTTTTTCCGTCAATTCCTTTATGTCTGCAAAACAGAAAATTCATGGACTTTGGCACAGAAAGACCTGGGTTTCTATTCTGGCTACATCAGAATTCTTGCTTTGTGAAACTGGGAGATGTCTTAACCTTTTTGAATTTGTTTCCTCTTCTATGAACTGATTATAAATAACATGGTCATCATGCGTCATTCTTTGGATTAAATGTGCAAATCCATTAAATTAAGCAAATTCAGTGTCTGTGCATAGTAGGGGTTCAGTGTCAGCTGCTTCCCTTGCCCGCCTGAACACGCAGCACAAAATCTGTCATCATTTATTAATATACGTGGTGCACTTTCTTATAACACTATTACCATGCAATTATGAGCCACTAAAAGGAAAATGCCTTCATGAATTTAATAACAGTGATAATGATACTATGCAGGCGGCATTCTGAGAGTTTTATATGCATTATTTCATCTGCTCCTCACAAAGGGAAGTACTTTTAGTATTCCTATTACAGAAAAGGATTTGGAAGTTGATTACAGTAAATTGACAAACTAGTTGGTGGATGGGTCAGGATTTGAATTCAGGCATCCTGGTGCTAGAACTTACCCTGGTTGGTCACTCTATACTATCTTCTATAACAATAGTGTTTGAGATGTGTTGGAAGGAATGATTATATGAAATTACACACAGTGATATAAATAAAGCAATGTATGTAATACTTGCCACATGGTGAACTCTTTTTTTGTTTTGTTTGATTTTGGTGGTACTGGGGTTTGAACTCAGGGCCTTATGATTGATAGGCAAGTGTTTTACCTCTTTGGCCAGGTCCCCAGCCCCACATAGTAAACTCCTAGTAAATTACAAATTTGGTGAAAGAATTTGTTTTTAATAAATTGTATCTTTTGTAAAAATACAAAAGGTATACTGAGATATAACTCACATACCAGGAGATTCACATATTTAAAGTATTCAATTCATTCTCAAAATGACAAAACTCTAATAACAAAACTGATTTTATTTGATGGAAAATAAGAACAGTGGGAAAATTAAGACAGTGTGAAGGAGTTCTCTGAATGTGAGGGGACAATGCTATATTCACACACCAATACAGTAGATAAATTTGCATAGAACTGTAACATGAACAATCCCACACTCACCACACACACACACACACGCGCGCGCGCATGCAAGTGCACACATGCAAAATTGGCGAAATCTAAATATGACCCTGCCATCTAGTTAACAATACTGTACTGATGTTATATGTCAGCAGTGACGGGAGCTGAGTGAAAGTGCTCAAGGGACCCTATATACTATTTTTGCAGTGAGTTTATGGCTATTTCAAAATAGAAAGCTGAAATAATGACATTTCAAAAGCAAAGCTAAGACACGTTTTGAAGAAGATACCCAGACCTAAAAATCTGGTATGTATATAATTTTTGAAAGTGTTCCTAGTATTGACACAACTTGTTCATGATTGTGAAAGCCCTAATTAGAAAAGTCAAAATTCCAAAATAATGGAAAATCATTCAAGGGAATGGAGAGAACACCTTGAAAGAACAAATGAGAGCAAAGCCTCAAAGTTAGTAAAATAAAGACAAGCTGAATTAAAAGTTAAATAAAACATATCCTAGGAAAGGTGCAAAAATCAAAGTAATTAAATCTATAAAAGTAATCTCATGTAAAGGGTTATCTTGACATCTTAACATAATGAGGAAGATGACTCAAACTCTTGAAAAATTCTTAAAGCTTTCATAGAGGGAAGTTAGGGGGAAATCAGAAGTTAATCTGTTTGAGTTAAGAGTGTGATCACAAAATACCACCAACACATACATCCTCAACCATGAATGTATGATTTTATACTACTTTTATAAATAATAACCAATAACACTGACAAAGGTGAAATCATAAGTTCTGTGAACCCAGGAACTTCTCTAAATATTTCATCTATTAACTTATGCAATTCTCAAAAAACACTACTGAAGTTGATGCTATCATTATTGCCATTTTTACTCATGAGAAAACTGAGGGACGATGATTTTATATTGGTTGACACAGCACAGCACACACAGCCAGTTGGTGATGGCACTGGAACAGGAACTGATGTAGATAGAAATGGTCATAAATTCCATTTTGAAATTCAAAATTAAACAAAGGCTGTGAATTAATCTATAACTTAAAAATGGCAAATGTAAGCCCTAATGCTAATTATTTCCTCAATCATCTTAAAAACAGAAACTGGTTTTATGAATTAACACAGAGTGTGGTTTAGTGCTAGATTGCTTGCTTAGTAAGTGCCAGGCCCTGAGTTCAAAGCCCAGTACTATCAAAAAATCAAGAATTAACATAAAAATTTCAGTTTTCAGGGTTCAGTCAGAGGACTATTTTTTTAATTTTTGAAAAATATTTTTGTATTATCATATTATTGCTGTACTGGGCGTACATTTCCAATAGTACTTATATCTTAGTTAAATTCACACCCTCAATCATTTTTATTTATCCCCCCACTTCCATTCTTAGAATACTTTTAATAGGTCTCATTTTTCCATTTTCACACGAGTACATAATATTTCCATCATATTCACCTTCCTAAACCCTTTCCTTGTATCTCCACCTCCCCCCCACACACTGGTACCAATCCCCAGACAGGACATGTTTCACCTTCCCATCCTCTGTTTTTGAAAAAAGACATTTTTGTTTGTTCAAGATAGCTACTGGGAGTTTCATTATAACATTTCCATGTATATATGCACTATAACCAGGATTGGTTCATCCCCTCCACTTTTCTCCTTTCTTCTTTAATCCCCTTCTTATGTTGATTTCAACAAGTTTAACAATTCTATTCTATTATAGAAATTACCTCAACCATACTCACCCTCTTTGCTAATCAGAGGACAACTGTAATGAGTATAAAGTGACTGGTGCTCAGTTGAGCAATATGGTAGAGAGATGAATGCCCTTTGGTCCAGATCAAACGGGGAGGAAACAAATAGACTTCCATATAAACTTGTTCTCTCAGGGAAAAAAGTAAACTAGGAAGATCTTCTCCTGAATATAGGGTGATGATATGGGGGGGGGGTCTTCCCTTGGCCCATGTTCTTGATGGTATTATGGGGGAAGTCTCCTCAGAATTTGCAACACTGACAAGATCCTCATATTGGTTTGGGGATTGTTTGAAAACATCAAGTTTCTAAATTGAAATATTAACATTAACAATAGCCAATGCAAAGACATCATTGGGACAGCTGGCAAAGAACAAAACAACTAGAAAGACGAACCCTGGACCCAGGCCCATTAGACTACTCAGGAAAAACACTAACTAACATGAGTGCACAATTAAAGTTAAATGCATTTTAAAAGACTGACTCTGGGCAAGATGAACAGGCTTAGTAGGTATACTAAGCCCCTCAAAACTTCATAAAGTAAAACAATTGGATAGATAAAATCAGCATGTTTAAATTGATGAAATTCCCAGTACAAAGAACATTTACCTATAGGAGAAGAACAAAATACTACCAAAACAAAAAACGCACACCTGAAAAAGGGAAAGAGTATGTCTTGTTTGGAAATGAAAAAAAAAATAGTGAACCAAAAAAAATTAAACCCTCAATGGACAGTTAAAGTGAAGATTACTCACATCCAAAGAAGGAATCTGTGAGCTGGAATGTACTATGACCAAGTAACCCTCACCATGATGAAGACTGAAAAGACACGCAAAACAACAGAGGTGAAAACACTTGGACATTAAAGAGGTCGTCCGCCATGATGTTAACAGAGATTCCGAACAGGAAATAAAGAGAGTCAATATTCACATAGATCATTTATGGTTGTGACATTTCCAGAACTGTTGAAAGAAAAGAATCCTCAGATTTGGGAAGTGTGTTGAGTTTAGAAAAAGAAAATTAAAAACACCTAACCTGTTACTACAATTGCAAAGCTTTAAGGAAAAAAAAAATCCATATTAAAGGCAAGCAGAGAGAAAAGAAAGATTACTTATAATGGGATAATGATTCTGAAACCATATTAGATTTTGAAAGACTCCTGCATCTTTAAAGAAACAGAAAACGTTGTCCAACACAAGGTAAATAAGTGTTTAAAATATTTTATTTGTTTTCATTCTCAGTAATCCATGTAAGTGGAGAAAAAGTTTTTTCTCTATATATGTAGTTCACAGCTTTTCAAAATTTCTTCTGTATGATGAGCTTAGGCCTGAGGATGTGCTCTCTGGTTGTGGAGTCAGATGGCAAGAACTCTTAACTGCCAGAAGCTTTATGTATGGCCTTGGACAAGTAGATAATCTCTGTGTATCACTTCCTTCATCTACAAAGTGCTAGCACTTACAGGTTATTGTTATATTTTATGTTTTAAGTGAAATGTTCATGTAAAATGTTTAACATGGCCTAGATTATAGAAAAAATAAATGTCAGGTATTATTATTATAGTTTATTATTATTATTGCTTATTGGATCATCACAATGGCTTCATTATAGAGACTTTGATTCTGTTTATCAAGGAAATTGTATTATTTGGTAGTTAACAACTCATTCAGAATCACAATTAGACTTTTTAGAATTAGACCGGAATTCATGTGTCTTGAGTCCTAGCATTTTGAGTTCTCTTTCAACATATTGCTCTTATAAAAGTGTTTTTCAGTGTAGGACTTATCCTGGGCTGCATACTGCATGAGACATGATCTCTCTAGACCTCTCAGAGCTTCAAACATTCCCTTTGCATCCACTGGTCTGTTGGAGAGAGTTCACAGATCTTAACATGCACACTGAGTTTTTAATTTTTGCTGCATCTCCAGCCAGCACACATCAATGTCACTCAGAATTTCCATTCAGCTGTGTATAACTCTATCTGGAAAATGTAGTTTTCAGTCTGGGCACATTGCATCCCTCAACAAAATCAGAGTTGCCTTAGTAAGAAAGAGACAATTGATTATTAAGTAGACAAACACCATAACATTTAAGAGCAGTGGGTTGAGAATCAGATGACATGTTAAGAAAGAAAGCAGCTAAGAGAATCCAAAAGAGCCTCTCTGAATTTATGGCCCTGCACCTGCTTTGTAGGATCCTGCAAAACATGGTCCTGGCTGACCTCTCTGCTTTGACTTTTATTTGATTTATGCTTTCTCTCTTTCTCTCTCTCTCTCTCTCTCTCTCTCTCTCTCTCTCTCTCTCTCTCTCCAGGATTCCAGAAACCTGCACATACCATGTTTTTATCTTTTATAGATCCTCTTCTTGGAATTCTCTCCAACTCCCCCAGCCCACGTACAACAGCATGTATTTCCATCCATCCATAGATATTTTGATAGACTTTCTCAAATGAGGAATGAAGCCAAAGGGAGCATTCCCTGTCTCCCAAGTCCTGGTTTGGTTCTCCATATGTCTCTGAGAGCCCATTGTACACATCTCCATTATGAGGAGGTACTTTAAAAGTTGAGGGTCATGACCAGTCTCCCACCCCCACCCCAATACCAGCTTGGAATCGTTAGCACCTTGAAGGCAGGGTCTTTATTTTCACCAAGACCAGGTTTGCATTTTGCTCATTTTTCTTCACTAATTATTTGTACAGTATTTGGCATCTATCTGTGAGCAATACACATTTGTGGAACATATAAATTAATGTTTTACTCTGAGTTTATCAAGATTTCATAAAAATAAAAGAATAGTGTATACAGGAAGTAGTAGTAGCTACCATTTACTCAGGGTTTACACAGTGTAAAGCATGTGCAGAGGTTTTCTTCATTTATTTTTGCAATGACCTATGCTGTACATACAATTACCATGGTCATTTTACAGAGGTGGAAAGTGAGGCTCTCAGAGGCTACTTGCCCAAGGTCATAAAGCTAATGAAATGCTGAGCAGGGATCTGAACCCCTGTGGTGGCTGTGTCTACTCCTACATCCTTGAGTACCAGGCTGGGCTGCCACCACACAGTGTCAGCCCATGTGGCTGTCTGTCCTGAGAAGGTTCAGTGACATGGAACTCTGCAGCATAGCATAGATGCCTGGTAGAGCGAATTGTGCTAACTCAGTGAAGGACGTTTAATTTTGTCTGAAGAAAAGAGAGAAGTGAAAGGCGAGGGGGGCTTTATTTTGAGAAAGAGAGGAAGCGGGATGACAGATGAAATAAACTGAGAATCCCACATCAGAGCAACTGCAAGTCCAATCAAAGACAGGCATTTCATCTATCAACACCCTTCTGACAACTAGCTAATTAAATGTCTCTGGGGAAAAGTTTCTCATTTTGACTCACAAGGGCAAATCCTGAGTCCTGAAGCCTGTTCTCCACATGCAGCTTAGGAAGGCTAGCTTCCCAGATGACCTGATTATCTCTCAGCAAGGGTTGTACCCAAGTCTCACTGGAAAACAGGCAAAGGGAGAAATTATACAGAAAGCAAGCTTAGCAGGAAAAGAATAGCAAAGGCTTACATTTGTTAGGCATGGAAAATCAGTCTCAACCAACGAGTGGCAATTTCATGTAATCGTCCAAAAGAATCTAATGAGCTAGATATTCTCCCCATTTTACAGACATAGCACCATGGACAGCAATTGTACCAGCTATTAAAGTCCGGCTGCTCAGCTTCAAGCCCATCTGGCTTCACTTTGTATTTTCTAAATTTGACTTGACGAGACTCTACAGAAGGTATGGCTCAAGATCCCTAACCAGATAGTTCCCTACTAGCTTCTACAAACAGAAGGCAGAGTGCAGAGAAAAGAAGGCCAAGAAAGGGAAGCAGACTTCTTTCCTGTTTCCTTGTCCTGCCAGCGCCACTCCTGTACCTGCGGCTTCTTTTGCTCTTACTCCCATTTTTGTCATTTCCTCTTGGGAGGACCAGGAGAAGCTGGGTGGCGCTCCCGCCTCAGAAATATAAACACTCATCCTGTGGGGTAGCCCCACGTCTCTGCTCACTCAGTCTTGAGTGCTGCTTCCTCCACTTATTATGTCAGGACTAACTTCTATGTTTCTTTTTTCATCTTCTACTTCCAACACATGTATAATTAATTCTCCGTAGTAAATCCCCTTTCACTGAAGTACCTAGTAGGGTGTTTTTAATGACTGAACATGGACCAATGTGAAATTTCTTGTCCAGTGTCATTCAGCTAGCAGGAAGCATGCCCATTACTGAACCCAGGTTTTCCACAGAACTTCACATGGGTACCTTTCTCTGCAATGGAGAGCAAGGACTGCAATCAATACCCATTTGTTAAATGAATTAATTTCTTAGTGCTTATAATTACATTTTTATTAAAAATAGCAATATGTGTATAATGCTTTCATAGTCATTATTTCCAGGTAATTCAGAGAATAAATATATTAGCATTGAGGATGTGACTTTTCAAATAATACAAGCTTAGTTTTTGTTCTGCCATGTAATATCTGTGTGATGTTTTGTGAAAATTTTGTTATTTATGAAATGTGGTTATTAGAACTACTTACCTCATAGAGTTGTAATAATTTTATATATATATATGTCAAGAACTGTGAAGGGTCTGAGATTGTTTTACTACTTATAACCTAACAAGTTAACAGGTTACTATTTCATGGGTGCTGGCAGAAAACAGAAGACTCTCAATCAAAAGCAAAGGACCTTTTTACCCACAAGCATTAGCCAGAGCTTAGTGTTGGTTTTCCTTCGTTGCCAATGCCTCCCACGTCTCACAGGAATGATGCCAAGGGCCCACTATGGACACCTGTACATGCAGAGGCCACGAACCTTGGGAATTCACCACTTATATTTTAGTTTTCATTATTTGTTTTTATTTTGTTTACTTTTATTTTTATTTATTATTTTAGTAAGCTGAAACAAGACTACGCTGCCTGGGGAAAACATTACCTCATCTCTCATGATTACTCATGGAAGAGATAACCGTGAGAAATGATCTAGATAAGAAACTGTCAGGGTTGCACATTTTTTCAAGGACATGCAAGGCCACCAAATCCCATACGAGATGGTATCTCCCCACATAATTTACCAAGGACTTACTAACTGCACAAGAAATGGTAGTCATCACTATGAATCTCATAAAACCCAATCACTAAAGAATACCTTCCCTGATTTATAGATGAGGAGACTGGCTGAGAGAAGTGAAATGGTTTGATCAAGGGTAATACTCTTTGGGGAAGTTCTGGGTTCAAAAATCAGACATCATAACCCCAAGTCTCATGCTATGCCTCTCCATCAGGGTGCCTGGTTATGTGGTGCCTATCATCAGTTCAGACTGGCTACATGTCTGTGGGGCTCTATTCCTGTATCTCCAGAACACCTGAACTTTAGAGCCAGAAGGGCATTAAATACAATCTACTCTAGACAGAACTGTGACACACTAAGCTGACCATTCCTCACTTCCCACTTGAGCTTCCTCTGAGCCCTTCGAGGAGTGGGGATGGAGGACAGTAAGGAAAGGTAGGGAAGGTCTCTGTCCAGGCAGCTCTAGTGTATTGGGATAACTCATAAGATTATTTCTGAGGATTTCTTTTTTTTTTTCTTTTATTATTCATATGTGCATACAAGGCTTGGTTCATTTCTCCCCCCTGCCCCCCACCCCCTCCCTTACCACCCACTCCGCCCCCTCCCTCTCCGCTCCACCCTCTCAATACCCAGCAGAAACTATTTTGCCCTTATTTCTAATTTTGTTGTAGAGAGAGTATAAGCTATAATAGGAAGGAACAAGGGTTTTTGCTGGTTGAGATAAGGATAGCTATACAGGGCATTGACTCACATTAATTTCCTGTGCGTGTGTGTTACCTTCTAGGTTAATTCTTTTTGATCTCACCTTTTCTCTAGTTCCTGGTCCCCTTTTCCTATTGGCCTCAGTTGCTTTTAAGGTATCTGCTTTAGTTTCTCTGCGTTAAGGGCAACAAATGCTAGCTAGTTTTTTAGGTGTCTTACCACTATCCTCACCCCTCCCTTGTGTGCTCTCGCTTTTATCATGTGCTCAAAGTCCAATCCCATTGTTGTGTTTGCCCTTGATCTAATGTCCACATATGAGGGAGCACATACGATTTTTGGTCTTTTGGGCCAGGCTAACCTCACTCAGAATGATGTTCTCCAATTCCATCCATTTACCAGCGAATGATAACATTTTGTTCTTCTTCATGGCTGCATAAAATTCCATTGTGTATAGATACCACATTTTCTTAATCCATTCGTCAGTGGTGGGGCATCTTGGCTGTTTCCATAACTTGGCTATTGTGAATAGTGCCGCAATAAACATGGGTGTGCAGGTGTCTCTGGAGTAACCTGTGTCACAGTCTTTTGGGTATATCCCCAAGAGTGGTATTGCTGGATCAAATGGTAGATCAATGTCTAGCTTTTTAAGTAGCCTCCAAATTTTTTTCCAGAGTGGTTGTACTAGTTTACATTCCCACCAACAGTGTAAGAGGGTTCCTTTTTCCTTTCTGAGGATTTCTTAAAAGGAAGAGGATGAGCTGATACAGTGACGTGCACGTCTAGTGACATCTGCTCAAGAGGGTGAGGCAGGAGGATCACAGAGACCAGATCTTTGAGCCTGGGCAACACAGCAATACTCCATCTCAAAAAAAAAAAAAAAAAAAAAAAGGATTGCTTCTAGAAAATCTCATATTTGTTAAATGTAGAAAGTAAGACCCAGAAAGGTGAAGGAATTTGACCAAATTCACACAGTGAGTAACAGAACCATGTCTTACCCTTGCTTTTCCAGCTGTCAGACACATATATTGTGAGTCACCTGGCCAGACATGATAATGGCAAGGCAACATTGTCACTGTAGCCAGGAAAGAGTGGTGTCACTCTTTCTTGGTAATGAGCTCGCTAATACATTCACTATTTCATTCAAATATTTATCAAGGGACTCATATGCCAGGCATTATGCTAACTCTCAGATACAACTATAAAAATGAAAAATGTTGAATAAGTTACTGGGACTTTCTCATTCATTTCTTCATTCAAAAACATACTGGGTCAACCTGGGGTTGGTACTAGTTAGGTGGTAAAGACATTTCCCTCAGTGGACTCCCAGGATAATGGGAAAGATGTTAATGGATATTTACAATATGGAATAATAGTCGTGAAACAAATGTACTGAGGAACACGCAGGTGATTCTCATCACGCTTTGAGAACCTGGGAGAGAGTTAACTGAGCTCTGGAGAAGGGGAAGGATGGCGGCCCATAACATCACCTGCAAAACGGGAATAACAGAATCTTCTTCTGGGGGAACCATGGAGGGCTGAGATTCACATGAAATGTCCAGCCTGGTACACAGGGTGGCATCACACATTGTTTCTTATCCCTATCTTCATACACACAGGACCTGATCAGGACCTTATCTCTGTGTGCAGATGGTGACGTGAAATTATCAGCCCACAGAGGGAGAATCCTTTGCCTCCATCTTCATCTTGGCTTCCACCAAGAAACCTGGTCCAGACCCTGGCCTTGGAAAGGAGCCAGCATTGCTGGCCACTTCAGTAGGGAATTTCACCCTGCAGCAAAGACTGCACCAAACAATTTTTTCTTCTAAAGTGATTTCCTCCCCCACTCTCTCCTCCCTCACCCAGTGATTTATGTCTCACTGAGGGCCTTTTCCCTTCATAACCCATCTGGCCTTCCTGTCTCAGCCTGCAGGGAGGGTGTAATTCTGTGTTTGCAGCTTTACAGACGGTTTCTATGGAAATTATGACAATATTAAAGCTACTGTGGAGCCAAATCACTGCTGATTGAATAAGGAGATGGGACTTGGAAGGGGAAATCTACAATCAAATAGCAACAACCTAAGTCCTTAGAGACAATGACTAGTTTTCACAAAGTTGTTCCTATCAACTGTAATAAATAATTAGCTAATACTGTTTTTGTATCAACAATATGAAGGAGGGTTATTGCTCAAGTCCTTTGTGAGGCTGCACAGTGTAGATAGAATCAGGCCCCATGCACATTTGCTCACTGAAATATTCAGAAATGAGAGCCAAGTAAAATTATGGAGAGGAGTTAGAGAATCAAGACATGTAACTTGAATGAGTGCTTCAAATCCCAACAGTGTCGCACAAGACCAGGCTACCACTGTTGAAGATTTGGCACAGTTCACTAACTGTTCTTTCAAATTGTCAGAAGAAATTGGGAAATAGAAATGCTTATTTAAGGAAAAAGAGTGGCCAGAATCCACTAATAGTTCCCAAATGTCAACATGGTGAAGACACTAACCACAAAACTGTACCTCCATTTGGAGTTTCTCACCAGCACAGTTCCTTTTTTTTTTTAATTTATTTTATTTTTTTTCCTTTTTCTTTTATTATTCATATGTGCATACAAGGCTTGGTTCATTTCTCCCCCCTGCCCCCACCCCCTCCCTTACCACCCACTCCGCCCCCTTCCTCTCCCCCACAATACCCAGCAGAAACTATTTTGCCCTTATTTCTAATTTTGTTGTAGAGAGAGTATAAGCCATAATAGGAAGGAACAAGGGTTTTTGCTGGTTGAGATAAGGATAGCTATACAGGGCATTGGCTCATATTGATTTCCTGTGCGTGGGTGTTACCTGCTAGGTTAATTCTTCTTGAACTAACCTTTTCTCTAGTACCTGTTCCCCTTTTCCTATTGGCCTCAGTTGTTTTTAAGGTATCTGCTTTAGTTTCTCTGCATTGAGGGCAACAAATGCTAGCTAATTTTTTAGGTGTCTTACCTATCCTCACCCCTCCCTTGTGTGCTCTCGCTTTTATCATGTGCTCATAGTCCAATCCCATTGTTGTGTTTGCCCTTGATCTAATAATGTCCACATATGAGGGAGAACATATGATTTTTGGTCTTTTGGGCCAGGCTAACCTCACTCAGAATGATGTTCTCCAGTTCCATCCATTTACCAGCGAATGATAACATTTCGTTCTTCTTCATGGCTGCATAGAATTCCATTGTGTATAGATACCACATTTTCTTAATCCATTCGTCAGTGGTGGGACATCTTGGCTGTTTCCATAACTTGGCTATTGTGAATAGTGCCGCAATAAACATGGGTGTGCAGGTGCCTCTGGAGTAACAGTCTTTTGGGTATATCCCCAAGAGTGGTAGATCGATGTCTAGCTTTTTAAGTAGCCTCCAAATTTTTTTCCAGAGTGGTTGTACTAGTCTACATTCCCACCAACAGTGTAAGAGGGTTCCTTTTTCCCCGCATCCTCGCCAACACCTGTTGTTGGTGGTGTTGCTGATGATGGCTGTTCTAACAGGGATGAGGTGGAATCTTAGCATGGTTTTAATTTGCATTTCCTTTATTGCTAGAGATGGTGAGCGTTTTTTCATGTGTTTTCTGGCCATTAGAATTTCTTCTTTTGAGAAAGTTCTGTTTAGTTCACATGCCCATTTCTTTATTGGTTCATTAGTTTTGGGAGAATTTAGTTTTTTAAGTTCCCTATATATTCTGGTTATCAGTCCTTTGTCTGATGTATAGTTGGCAAATATTTTCTCCCACTCTGTGGGTGTTCTCTTCAGTTTAGAGACCATTTCTTTTGATGAACAGAAGCTTTTTAGCTTTATGAGGTCCCATTTATCCATGCTATCTCTTAGTTGCTGACCAGCACAGTTCCTTTACTCTCCTGCAGTGGGCTCATGTTTTTTTTTTAAATATCTTTATACATTGCTGCAATCCATGGGAGGCTTAATCTCTTTTTTTACTGAAATATGTTTTGACATTGATTTCTCTTATTTGTATGAGAAATACTCCTGCTTTGTTCAGTTACAAATGCAATGCAAGGCATTTTAGAGAATGTGAAAAATGTAGCTGAAGGAATAGAAGAAAACATGTTACCCACTTATCTCTCTGCTCAGAAACAGACTACTACTAAAATTCTGTTTTATTTCCATTTATTTTTCGATGTGGCTAACCATGTGGGTTGTGGGTATGGACAGAATTCTAGTTTGGGGGCTATTGAAGGCCATGCATATGATTAATCCTCTCTAAACCACAGTCTTCCTACTCAAAGAGCTGACAATGCTTTCCTTCAGAGGGCTGAGGAACAAGATAAACCAGAAACATCTTTTCACACTATTCTTCTACACCATCATATCTAAATGGCTCTAGAGTATTTGGTCATATAAATGTGCCTCAATTTATTTATAATGCCCTGTTACAGAATGTTCAGTTGCTCAGTATATTTACTATTAAAATACACAGGCTGACTTAAAAATAATCCCTAGTCCTTCCTTTTGTTTCCTGAATATTCTTTAACAGAAATGTTTAATTCAACTTATATACACCCAACATACTAAGCACATGTGAGTGTGGTGGACATTGAGGAAAGCAGTCAGGAACCAGTGGTATATCCTTCCAAGAAGATATGAGCTGGGAGACAGAGTGGGTCATAACCTCTACTTCCCAGTTCTCATCTACTAACTGTAACTTGGACAGTGACCTAATTTTTATTCTCTTCTCTCATTCATAAAATGAATACAACTATAGTACTTTCCCTTAATGATTTGTTGTGAACACAATTAACTTCAGAAATGGAAAGTGCTTCTAAAGGTGCTTAGTACAGCACTATTCACAATAAGTAAAGAGTGGAAAGAATCCAACATGCATCATCTCATGAGAGGTAAAATGTTACATACAAATACTGAAATGCTACATAGTATTTGTTACATATACAAATACTGAAATGCTACAAAGGTTAACCTTAAAAACATTGTGTTAAGTAAAAGAAGTCAAGTGCAAAAGGCTTCATATCACACAATTCGATCATATGAAATAGCCAGAACAGGTAAATCCAGAGAGAGAAAGCAGGTTAGTGCTTTCCAGAGTCTAGGGTCAGAGGAGAGAATAGGGAGTGACTCTTTAATGGACACAGAATCTTCCTTTCAGAAGATGGAACAGTTCTGGAACTAGGTAGTTGTGATGATTGTACAATATTTTAAGTGTGCTTCATACTACTGAGTTGGTTAAAATGGTAAATTATATGTTATGTGTATTTTACCACAATAAACAATGTGGGCTGCCATATAATAAGCACTCAGTTTTTATTTTTCATCCTTATTCCCTTTTCAAGACCGCATTTTCTCTACTTGTAAAGTGAAGAGGTGGAACCAAATGAACTTTGAAATTGCTTCTAGTTCTGCATCTAATGTTCAGTTGGACGAGTCTGCCTCATGATGGAGAAATCTTTCATGGATATCAATCTCCTGCCTCCTCCCTCCTCTGCCTTGAAAGAGGCTCAGTGCCTTTCTTAGCACTCATTTTTGAAGCTGCCATTACTTCTTCAACTCAGTCTCTTTGAGCACCTGGTAGATCTCCATCTGCTGGTGCCCCTGAATGGCTGAAAGAATAAATGAGTGAAAGGCTAAATGGAAAGCCACTGACTGTCACTGAATTCCTTAGGTGGACCTACCCTTGGCTGAATTCTTGAGGGCAGATTTTCTGAAATCATCTCACACTCTCCCAAATATACTCTTTCCCTGAAAACTCTTCTTTTTTTTTTTTTAATTTTCTCCTTTTATTTTATCATTCTTACATTTCCTTACATGAATATACATTGTTTGTGCCACCCCTCCCCCAACACACACTTCCAGGCAGAAACTGTTCTGCCCTCTTCTCCAATTTTGTTGAAGAGAAAACATAAGAGATAATAAGAAAGACATATCGTTTTTGCTAGTTTGGGATAAAGATAGCTATACAGAGAGATTCCTAATGTTGGTTCCATGCACTTGTGTATTTCAACCCACATTGGTTTGTTTCTACCAGACATCTCGCTACTTCCTGGTCCCCTTCCCATAGTGGCCTTTGTCAATTTAAGGTTACTTTATTTGCTCCCCAACAGAGAGCACATCAACCACATTCAAGTTTTAGGTTTCCTTTCGTTTCCCTTAGTGTGTGACCCATGTCCAATAATATTACTGCATTTGTTTTGGGTCTATAATCCGCATATGAGGGAGAACATGCAACTTTTGGCCTTCTGAGCCTGGCTAACTTCGTTTAAGATGATGTTCTCCAGTTCCGTCCATTTACTTGCAAATGGCAAAATTTCATTTTTCTTTGTGGCTGAGTAAAATTCCATTGTGTATAAATACACAATGTTTTATTTTTTTAAGAAGCCTCCATATTGTTTTCCAAAGTGGTTGTACTAGCTTACATTCCCACCAGCAGTGTGTGAGGGTTCCTTCCCCTTGCCCCCCCCAACACATCCTTGCCAGCATTTGTGGTTATTCTTGTTCTTGATGATAGCCATTCTCACAGGGGTAAGAAGGAATCTTAGTATGGTTTTGATTTGCATTTCTTTTATGGCCAGGGATGGTGAACGTTTTTCTATGTGTTTTTTGGCCATTTGGATTTCTTCCTTAGAAAAAGTTGTTTAGTTCAGTAGTTGCCCACTTCTTTATTGATTTATTGATTTTGGAGGAATTTAATTTTTTGAGCTCTCTGTGTATTCTGGTTATCAGTCCTTTGATGTATAGCTAGCAAATATTTTCTCTCACCCTGTGGGTGGTCTCTTCAATTCAGAGACCACTTCTTTTGTTGTGCAGATGCTTTTTAATTTCATGTAGTCCCATTTATCCATACTTTCTCTTAGCGCTGGGCTGCTGGAGTTCTACTGAGGAAGTCTTGCCTATACCTTTTGTTTCCAGGGTATTCCTTGCTCTTTTGTTATTCCTAACAGCATTTATTACACAAGCTATTATTTCAGCTCTCCAATTTAGGTGTGAGTGAGCCTAGCATTCTCCCCATTCATTTAATAATGCCAATAACTCCAAGAGCTAACAATTGTTAACAACTCCAAGAGGATTTCTTTCCATGTTACCTCTCCGCAGCCTGAGCTATTTACTGCTTGTCCTCTCCTTTTTCTAGCACATCAACAAAGCTCTATTTTCAATCTGACCTTATTCCTAATCACTCAGACTTCCTTTGTTTCTTTTCCACTGTAATTTCCAGGTTATCCTCTTCAACCGCCCCCTTTCTCCTGTCTTTGTTCTTCAGGGCCCTTGCTTCCACTTCACAAATTTGCATTCTCTAAATATTTTGCATTGTTCTCCTCTTCAGTGTCAGATGCGTATTTATTTTTTAATTTCCCCTGCAATCTCAAGCATCCTGAAAGGCAATGAGTGTTTCTAAGCCTTCAGATTGTCTTGCTCAGTTGCCATGTTTACCCAAATTTGTGAGTCTTTCCACTGTAAAATTGCTGTGGCTTACCCTGCCACTCACTTACACACACACACACACACACACACACACACACCTCTGTGTGTATGTACTTTTTTCTTATAGTCAAGAAAAGTAAAAGAGGTTGCTAAACTTCATATAGGCCAAATCCAGCTCACTACATATTTTTCTGTAAATAAAGTTTTATTTGCACATAGTTACCACATTCATTGGCTTTTAGTCTATGGCTACTTTTGCTATTTATAGTTGAGTATTTAGAATAAATATGTTATAACCTACAAAGTCTCAAATATTTACTATCTGCTTCTTTATAGAAAATTCTTACAGACTCTTATTCTGGATAATTGAGACACAGCTCATCATGTATTTATAAGCCCTTAGCTGTTAGCATGCATTGCCAGATGCACTGCCTTCATTTCAAACCCCTCATGCCCATTTCAACTGCACTCTTCTCTCTGTAATCTCACTAAGACATCCCTAAGTGTAACAACATCTGGCTTCAGAACTCTGCCTGAGTGGTGTGTGGGAGAAGACACTGTCTCTAGATACATACTTCCCTCTAACAAACTGTGAGATATCATTTGTCAATGAATTTTCCCTTCTCACTCAGTATCTATTTTTCACAACTCTCCATTGCATTGGTTTATTTACCACTGTCTAAGTGGCAGGATACAGGAATATTACCCAGAGGAAAAGAATACTTCCCTATAGCCCACTTCCAATCTAACATAACCATTTCATCTTTTCTTTTTAGACATAATGTAGTTTTAGGGAAATAAACTAAGTGATTCTTCACTCAAAGAAGATCACCTAGAATAAAGGTGTATTGGATCCCGGGTCATGTGGTCCTGGGTTGAACCTTATCTCTGACCCCATCCTTTAAATACTATCTGACCTTAGTGGGAGCCTTTCAATCAGGCTGATCCACCAGCAGGCTGGCCTCTTATACCTCAAAGCTTCAATGTGTTTTTTTTCAGTTTTTACTATCCTGTTCACCTTGTGGACTTAAACAAATTCCGCTTTCCTTTTTTTACTTAGATTCTCATTGGTAGTGGATTAAAGACTTTGATGTACAATGTGAAACTTTGAAACTACTACAGGAAAAAATATGGAAAACACATTGGCACAGGCAATAACTTCTTGAACAGAACTCCAATAGCTCAGCAATTAACACAAAGGATTGACAAATGGGACCACATCAAACTAAAAAGCTTCTTTATAGCAAAGGAAACAGTCCCCAGACTGAAGAGACAGCTTGCAGAAAGGAAGAAAATCTTTCTCTGTTATACAACAGGCAAGGGATTAAATAACCAGAATTTACAAGGAGCTCAAAAAACTAAACTCCCAAAGAATCAATAACTTAATGAAGAAATGGGAAAATGAACTGAAGAGACATTTTTCAAAGGAAGACGTCCAAAAGGCCAAGTAATACATGAAGAAATGCTCAACATTCCTGGCCATAAAGGAAATGCAAATCAAAACTACACTAAGATTTTACTTCACTCCAGTCAGAATGACTACGATCAAGAGCACAAACAACCAACAAAATGTTAGCAAAGATTCCAGGGTGAGAGGGGAAAAGGAGCCCTTATAAACTATTGGTAGGAATGTAAATTAGTATCACCACCACAGAAAACAGCATGGAGGTTTCCCGAAAAACTAAAAATAGAACTACCATATTACCTAGGTATACCCCTCCTGGGCTTACCTCAGAAGGAATCTAAGTCAGGATGCAATGAAGACACTTGCACACCCATGTTTAGTTCAGCATTATTCATAATAGTCATGCTATGGAAACAGCCAAGATGCTCCGTAACTGATGAACGGATTAAGAAGATGTGATACACACACACACACACACACACACACACACACACACAGAGGAATATTATTCAGCCATAAAGAATAGTAAAATTATGTCATTTGCAGATGGAATGGAGATCATTAAGTTAAATAAAGTTAGCCAGGTTCAGAAAGAAAGAATTTGTATGTTTCTCTCATATGTGGAAAACAGATTCAAAAGATAAACATATACACAAATAAAAACATGATTTTATGCATATATTTATATGTATAAATATATACACATATTTATCTATATGTACAAAATGTTTGCAGTAGTGGGACTTTTTGAGGGGTTAGGGGGAGGGAGAGGAAAACAGAATGATAGAGAGTAAATAACATCAAAATACGTTGCATCTGTGTGGGAAGAAAGCATAGCAATGTGTTTTGAAAGTTGTTGAATAATAGGGGATGCTGGCAAAGGTAAGGAAGAGTGATAGAGGGGGGATAATCTGATTATTTCCATGCTCTTTCCTGTAGTAGTTTCCAAGTTTCAGGTCCTACATCATATTCACAGGCAAAATACCATGTTGAAACCCCTTTGAACAATGAATATACACTTCAGTAATGAAGGACAGGATTGTAAATCAAATTCTGTTAGGAGGTGAGTACAAGTGGGAGAGGGAGGGGGAGTGGAGAGGTTAAAGGAGAGTGAATATGTACTTTATGCTCGTGTCTGAAAATAGACCAAGGAAACCTGTTGAAACTCTTTTAAGTAGGGAGGAGGTGGATGAGGGAGAATGATGATGAGGTTGAACCTAACCAAAATATATCATAAGCATATATGGAAATGTCACAACAAAGCTGCCTGTATAACTAATATATTCTAATAAAATATTTTTTTAAATTCCCACTGATAAAATGTTATTTTTAGTGGTACTGGGGTTTGAACTCAGGGCCTTGCACTTGCTAGGCAGGCACTTGAGTCACAAACCCCCAGCCCTTTTTTGCTCAGTTTTTTTTGGATAGAGTTTTGCATTTTCGAGTGTTTTTCTTTTGTTGTTGTTGTTTGTTTGTTTGTGCAGGGATGGCCTCAAACTGTGATCCTCCTGATCTCTGCCTCCTGAGTAGCTGGGGTTACTGCTATGCATTCCCACTCCCAGCCCCGACAGACATGTTATTTTCAACAGTCCTCTTAAGGGCTAGATCTCATCCGTCCTGCTGCTTATCTGCCTTCATACCAGAGAACAGGGAGGCATACAGAAAGCAAAAGAGAGTCCCTGGGTTTAAGGGCTGGCTTTGTCCTTTCTAGCTGTATGATTATAGGGACTCAAGAAACCTCTCTGATCCTCAGCTTTTTTTCTACATTATGGGGATATTCTGTAGAATTGTCATGAGGATTAGAGACATCACTGTCTTGCTTAAATAAGCATCTGTAATTGTAATGTTCATTAGAACACACTTCTTGAACCTCACATTTGTGTCAGGGAAGTTCAGAAAAAAGTAAAATTTCAATTCATTACTGAGGGGACTATTTTGGCAGAAAAATATTCTGTTAAATGAGATCTTCTTTCACAGTCTCAACATTCTTTATTTTCATGTTTTTTTTTTTTTTTTCTCTAGCTAGATTTAAAATTCCTCCTCTTCCCGTGTCTTTTTCTTTATCCCATTTACCTGGCTCTATGGTCTCTGATTCTTATTTACTACTGCCTGCACCCTGAGATGCACTCCTCTTTCTTACAGAATTCACAAAAAAACTAAGCAGCTTTGCACACTAGAGTGCTCTTCCTGAAGTTTCAACCAGGAAGCACCAGTGTTTCTGCAGCATAAAAATAAAGAGAGCGACTGGGCTGTAGTTCAGTGATACAATATGTGTGAGCATGCATGAGGCCCTAGGTTCAATTCCTAGCACAAAAGAGAAAGAGAGAAAGAGAGAGAGAGAGAGAGGGAGAGAGAGAAAAGAAAAACAAAATGACCATACACAGGTATTTATAAAAATTGGACATTGACAAATAGTAACTATAGTAGCAAAGGAAAGTAAATATAAAATCAAAACTAAGAATGAAAACATAAATGTCCAATTAAAGAGGAATTGGTAGTTAAATATGTGACACATCACAATGGAGTGCCATAGCTGTAGTAAATTACACTTTAGAAAATCTTTGATGTTTTGTGATGATGCCATAATAACTGAAGTTTAAGAAACTAGTTGAGGGTTTTGGTCCAGCATGTAAGGAGCTGAAAAGTTATCATTCCATTCTAACAACAAGTAGAAAGATGAGAGGTGTGAAGAGACTGGACGAGCATCAGAATAAGAGTCAGATATGGCAGGAGTGCTGGAATTATCAGAGCAAGAATTTAAGGACACTGTGATTAATATGCCAAGGGGTTTTTAATGTAAATTATATAACATGCAAGAACAAATGAGCAATGGCAAACAGAAATTTTAATAACCAAAAAGAAATGCTGGAGCTAAAATATACTATAATAGAAATGAATGCTTTTACTGTACACATTAGTAGACCATGACAAAAGAAACTTCCCAAACTATAAAACAAGGAAGAAAAAGGTTGAAAAGCAAATAAACAAACAAGAAAAGTACAACAGAACATCCAAGAACTATGAGAGAATTTCTTAGGGTTCAACATATGCATAATGGGAATACCAGAAGGAGAAGAAAAAGTAACACTATTTAAAGCAGCAATAACTGAAAATTTCCTCAAATTAATATCAGATAAGTAGAAAGAAAACAGCAAACAAGATAAATATGCACAAAACTGAAGTTGGCATATCCTATTCAAATGTCAGAAAAATCAAAGATAAATCTTGAAAGAAGTGGGGTAGGGGAGAGATACCATATGTCTAGAAAAACAAACATAAGAATACCATCAGATTTCTCCTCAGAAATGAGAAGAAACTAACTAAAGTGGAATATACAATTTACCAAGGAAAAGGAACTATCAACCTATAATTCTGGCCCTGTAAAATTAATCTTCAAGAGTAAAAGAGATATAAAGACTTTCTTAGGAAAATAAAAACACAAGAAATTTGTTTCTTAAAGACCAACTTTGAAAGAACTGTTAAAAGAGGTACTTCATGGACTGGGGATGTAGCTCAATGGTAGAGCACTTGCCTTGCAGGAGGAATTGGGTTTGGCTCTCAGCACTGCATAAACAAACAAACCAATTCCTTAAAATAAAGATCTTCAGAGAGAAGGAAAATTATGTAGGTCAGAAGCTCATGTATAAAGAAAGGAGGACCATGGAAGGATTAATAAGCAAAGATAAAATGAACCCTTTTTATTCTCAATATATCTAATATAGAGCAGTTTTTCAAATTATAATAGCACTATGTATTTGATTTTATATGCATATGTACATAGATGGTTAGATATAACTTAAATAAATTAGTGTTACAAAGAATGGGAAAGAGGAATAAGAACATTTTGTTACAAGGTCCTTGTACTCCCTATGAAGCAGTATATCATGATTTGAAAATGGGTTTGGGACTAATTATAAGCATATATTGCACATTTTAGGGAAACCATGGAAAAAGTAAAAGGAGTGTAATTGCTGTACTAAGAAAGGGAGAAAATGAATTCATATTAAATGCTAAGTTAAAACTATCAAAGGCAGAAAAAATATGGAGAACAAAAACAGAAAAAGAAAGAACAAGGACAACAAATCATTAATAAATGTGGTAGAGATCAGTCCTACTATATTAGTTATAACCTTAAGTGTCAGTGATTTAAATATAACAATTAAAGGAGATTATCAAAAAGCAAGACCCAACTACATGCTGAGTACAAAAACCTACTTTAAAATAAAGACATATGGATTAAGTGCTAAGGAATGAAGAAAGTGCTGCTATGATGATATTAATCAAAGAAAACCCAAGTAGCTATGTTTATTTCATATGCAGCAGACTTCAGAGCATGGAAAGTTATCAGGGACACAGAGTACTACATAATAATAAGGGAATCATTACCAAGCAGAAAATACAGCAAGCTCAGTATGTATGTGCTCAATAACAGAGCATCAGAACACACCAGGCAAACACTGAGAGAGACCCCAGGAGAGAGATGTGAGTTCACTAGTTAGGTTGGAGACCTGGACACCCTCTATCAAAAATGGACAGATCCTGCAAGCAAAAAATAGGTAAGGACAGAGGTGAACCAAGCAGCGCTATCAGTCAGTTGGACATGATGAACAGATGACTTCATCTGTCAACAAAGATTATACATTCTTCTGAAGCTCATAGAGAGCATTTATCATGTTTACCAGAGGCCATAAAACACATCTTAACGCATTTAGTGGTAAAGAAATCATACAATGTCTGTTGTCAAACCACAGTGAAATTAAAATAGAAAGCAATAACCAAAAGGAGGAAAATTCCCAAATACTGTGAGATTAAACAATACAATTCCATTTTTTTGTTGTTATTGTCTGCTTCTTTGAGACAGGGTCTCACCATGCTGTCCAGGCTGGCCTTGAACTCTTGGGCTCAAGAGATTCTCCTGCTTCAGCCTCCCTAGTAAGTGGGACTACAGGCACATGGCACATGCCTGGCTAAAGAATACAATTCTAAATAAATAAATAAAAGAGATATCAAAAAAACAATATTTTGAACTAAATGAAAATACAGCTTTTTCCACATCACATCACAAAATCTGTGTGAAGCAGCAAAAGCAGTGCTTCAAGGGAATTTTATGGCATTTAATGAACATATTAAATAAAAATATAGATATAAAATCTGTAATCTAAATTTCCATTTTGAGAAACTAAAAAGGAGCAAATTAAATCCAAAGTAGCAGAAGAAAAGATTTTATTCCTTTTAAAACAATTAAATAGATACATTTATGTTCAATAATAAAAAAGTAGAAATGAATGAAACTGAAAACAGGAAATCAGTTCAGAAAATTAACCAACGCAAAAGCTGGTTCTTTGAAAAGATCAATAAAATTTATAAGTCTCCAGTAAGGCTAACTAAGAAAAAAAGAGAAAAGATACACATTACTAATATTGGAAATGAAAGGGGAACATCATTACAGATCCTATGGATATTAAAAGAATAGTGAACAAGTATTATGGACAACTCTATGCCCACAAAAGTTGGTAATCTAGATGAAATGGATGAATTCCTTGAGAGACACAATTTATCGAACTCATGCCAGAAGAAATAGAACTTCTGAATAGGTAGTTCTATATCCATTAAATAAATTGAATCAATAATTGCTAATCTTCCCAAACAGAAAGCAACAAAACCAGATAGGTTTACTGATTAATTTAATCAAACATTTAATTCTTCCGAATTCATTCTATGAGAACAGTATTACTATAATACCAAAACCAGATGCAAACCTTACAAGAAAAAAGCAGGCTTTACACCAAAAATCTTCAACAAAATATTACCAAATTGAATCCATTAATATATAAAAAGAGTTATATGCCACAGCCAAATGATATGCAATGCTGGGCCAACATTCCAGTCAATTATGTAATGTATCATTTCAATCACATGATTACATCAATAGATGCAGAAAACACATAATAAAAACTCATCAAATCAGTAGTAGATTGGAACACTCTCAACTTAATAAAGAACATGTACCCAAAATGTACAGCTGTCATCATAGTTAATGATGAAAACCTCAAAGCTTTCCTGCCAAGATCAGGAACAAGGAAAGATATGTAAGATACACCCTCCCACCAGTGATCTTAATCCTAACTAATGAAATTAGACAAGAAAAGGAAATAAAAGGTATACAGATTTTGAAGAAAGAAACAGAGTATCTTTGTTCACAAATGACATAATCATTTATGTCCAGAAGAACTGACTAGCCCTAAACCCACTTGGAACTAGTAAGGAACTGTAGCAAAAGTGCAGGCTGTGAGGCTAATACACAAACCAGTCACTTTCCTATATACTCGCATTTGAAGCTAAGACACATTATCACTTATAGTAGCACTCCAAATGAAATACTAATATATAAGTCTAATAAAAAAGGACCAGATCTATGTGAAGAAAACTACAAAACTTTATATCAAATAGCTAAATTAATAGAAATAAATTCCATACTTATGGACAGAAAGACTCAATATTATCAACATGTCAGTTCTTCCCAATGTGGTCTATAGAGTCAATGCAATTCAAATCAAAATCTCAGCATATTACTTTGTGGATATTGCCAAATTAATTTAAAAGTTTATATAGAAAGGCTAAAATAATATTGGAGAAAAACAAAGTCAGGGGACTGAGACTACCCAACTTCAAAATTAAAAAGCTGCAGCAATCAAGACAGTATCATATTGGTAAAATTGACCCCTTGATCAATGGAACAGAATAAAGAGCTCAGAAATACACCACATAAATATAGTCAACTGATCTTTCTAAAGAAGCAAAAGCAACACAATGGAGCAAAGACAATATTTTCAATAAATGGTGTTAAAGCAGTGGAAATCTATGTGAAAAAAAATGAGGATAAACACAGACCTGATGCCTTTCACAGAAATTAACTTCAAATAGAATATAGACATAAATGTAAAATGCAAAACAATAAAGCTCCAAGAAGATAGCATGAAAAGCTGTGAATATTGACAACTTCCTGTAATCCCAGCATTGGGTAGACTGAAGTAGGAGGATCTCAAGTTCGAGGCCAGCCTGGGGTATACAGTGGGACCCTGTCAAAATAAATAAACAAATAAATGAAATAAATGAAGGAAAAGGGAGGAGAAGGGAAGGGAGGGGAGGGGAGAGAGGGAAAGGAAGGATAAATTGAACTTTATTAATTAAAAATAATTTTCTCTCTGTGAAAAATGATGTAAGGAGAGTAAGAAAAACACTCACAGTGGGAGAAAATAGTTATATAAAACACATCTGAGGAAGGACTGCTGTTCAAAATATATGAAGAACTCTTGAAACTCAATAATAAGAAAACAAACAATATGATTAAAAATGTGCCAATAACTTAACCGACACCTCCCAAAAGAAGATAGACAGAAAGCAAGTGAGCCTGTGAAAAGAAGTCCACATCATTTGTCACTGGAGAACTGCAAATTAAATCAACAATGAGATATCACCACATACCTGGAAGAATTTCCAAAATTCAGAACACTGACAACATCAAGTGCTGGGAAAAGTGTGGAGCAACAGAAGCTCTCATTAATTGCCAGTGTGGATGGATATTGTTACAGTCATTTTGGAAGGCAGTTTGGTAGCTTATTACAGAACTAAAAACACTCTTAGCATATGACCCAGCTACCGTTCTCTTTGGCATTTACAACAATGAAGTGAAAATTATGTCCATAGAAAGTCTGCACACAAATGTTTATAGCAGCTTCATTCATAATTTCCAAATGTTGGAAGCCCTCTGATGTCCTTCAGTGCTTAAATGATTAAATGTATAAATAACCTATGCTATACCCAGACAAAAGAATACCAGTACTAAAAAATGAGCTATCAAACTATGGAAAGCCAGGGAAGAAATTTAAATGCATGTTATTAAGTAAAAGAAGCCAATATGAAAAGGAAAAATATTGTGCTGTTCCAAAAACACTCAGTTCTCTGTATTCATGGGTTCTACATCAATGGATATGGAGGACAAGTTTAAGGGACTTGAGTATAAACAGATTTTAGTATCTGCAGGTGGTCCTAGAACCAAAATTCCCTAGGATACCAGAGATGGCCTGTATATGATATTCTGGAAAAGGCAAAACTACGAAGACAGTGAAAAGATAAGGGTTTGCAGGGGAAGTGGGGATGGATAGCACAACACAGAGGCCTTTTATGGCAGTGAGACTATTCTCTCATGATGCTACAATGGTAGAAAAGTATCATTATATTTTTGCCCAAATCCATAGAAGGTACAGCACCAGCAGGGACTCCTGCTGTGAACTGTGGCCTTTAAGTGGCAATGATGTGTTGGTGTAGCTTTATCAGTTGTAAGAAATGTGGCACTGTTATGAGGTGTTGATAGTGAGGGACAGACGCGGTGTGCCTGTGGGAGCAGGGGACATGGGAGCTCTTGGCATTTTCCACTTAACATTGCCGAAAGCCTAAAACTGCTCCAAAATTAAAGTTTGTAATATTTTTTAAAAAATAGTATGTCAGTCTTTAAATGCTGCTGTAATAAATACCACATACTGAGTGTCTTATAAACAACAGAACTTTATTTCGAGTAGTCTGGAGGTTGGGAATTCCATTACCAAGGCGGTAAGCTTTTTGGCTTATGGAGGGTGCCTTCTTGCTGTGTTGCCACATGGGAGAAAGTACAAAACCAATTTCTGGGAACTCTTTTATAGGGCACTAATCCCATTCATTCATGAGCACTCCACCCTCATGACCTAATCACCTCTGAGAGGCCCTACCTTCTAAAACCATCACTTTGGGAGTTAGGATTTTAACATTTACATGGGAGGGGGGAGGATACAAACATTCAGATTCCTCTAAGTGGCAAAAAGCAATTTAACCACAGACTTACTGCAGCTTCCCACTTATTTTTTTGGGGGGGGAAGTATCCATCTTTGTGTCATGCACAAAGATGGGAAAAATATACTATTGCGTTCATGGAGTTTTAGAAAATTCTTCTATTATTTACCTGACCAGATTTTTTTTTTTTGGTTTGGTAAGACAGGGTCTCACTATGAT
The DNA here is from genome assembly GCF_047511655.1 of Castor canadensis. Lineage (NCBI taxonomy): Eukaryota > Metazoa > Chordata > Mammalia > Rodentia > Castoridae > Castor > Castor canadensis. Next base: position 72,032,273 of record NC_133391.1, on the reverse strand, counting down.
GCTCAGGTTGGTCCCATAATTCCCAGCTTTATAAGTGCATTTTTATCTTTTCAATGTTTGATTTTGTTTGTGCACCTGCATAGCTTGGGTTTAATAAATTGATTTTGAATAAATGAGTAAAGAATAACTATCAATAGGCAAAGGGAGATTTGGGGACTTTGCTGGTCACCACACCTCATTGGCCAACCCCAAATATGTATTTATAATGAGTGCGCACTGAGCACTAACCAGTATCTCATCATCAGCTTCATCTCAAGCACTCTACAATTTTCTCTTAGAAGCTGTTCAATAAAATGGCATATGTCACTAAAGACCTCAGGTTGATGATGAACTCAGACTGTTTTTGGTCTAGAGATCACAGACATCCAAGTACTCACCCAACTGGTTGGACAAGACACTGGGCTAAACAGCAAAACACCAGAATTTACATTTGCAATTTTGGAGTCTTTCTGGGGGGAGGTATGTTTTTTGTTTTTTGTCTTTGAGACAGTCTTGCTATGAAACCCAGGCTGGCCTTGAACTCACTATGTAGTCCAAGCAGACTCTGAATTGAGCTCCTCCTGTCTCATTCTCCTTAGTGCTGAGATCCGGGAGTACATCACCACTGTAGGCTCTACATATGTATCTTTTATCTTTTATATTTTTCACTTGGTTTTTATAAGCTTGTAAGGTAGTAATACAATATTTTGTCATATACACACACATGTGTACAGGCATATTCAGAGAGAGGAGGAGGAGGAGAAGGAGGAAGCCATAGCACTTCCACGCAGTACAGCAGGTTAGAGGTTGAAGTTGGGAACTGAGACCGCTAATACTTCATCCAATTTTTTTCTGCCTTTTCTCTTTGTTCTTTGATAAAATCGAGCCATTTTTGAAATGCCATATGATTCCATATGAAAAGTTAAAGACATTTTAACAGCATATTTTCCTGTCAACTTAATTTAAAAAGTGCTTATACACCTAAATGGACCTCTGCCTCCTCCAAAAGTGGATGGCACAGCTTGCATTCTCCTGTTCCTAGTAACCTTTATCCACTGTCTCACAGGAACATTACTGTACGGGTAGTGCCCAGAGGAAATTAATCATGAAGGGAATCGGCCATAGGAGTCACTGACAGAAATCATCCCAGACAGCACTCTGGCCGTCTTAAACATTACAAGAACCGTCAGCAAAACCTGGTCTCCAGGGACCATTACTCTGAGGGAACTCTGCCAACTGCAGCATTACTTAGAAGGTGCATTTTTTATGTTCCTCAAAAGCCTACTGTCAAACTAAACCAAAGTTCAAAAGGTTTCAAACACTTCCAAGTTTGGGTATGGCCCGCAAGCCAGGTAAGCAGGCGCCTTTTCCCCTAGCCAACATACAGACTTTCCTTTGTCAGAACAGCCTTGTAAAATTCATTTATGCTATAGGGCTTAGAATCAGGCTAGAGGAGCCTGTTTAAGCCTGCGATTCTATTGCCAGCAGTCTTCACTGTGCAGGGCAAGGAAGAGGAGAATGATCAGAGTCAGTCTGAAAACTTTTAAGGCAGACAAAAAAAGACAAGTAACAAATGGTGAAAAGGTAAGGGCCACACATCTTATTTGTTTTGAATTCTCTCTGTATATACTCAAAGTCTAGGTTGACTTCACAAAGGGAACATCTTGCACAAAAGTGGCTCACATGGGAGTAGGGAACTGGAAATGAACCCAAGGCTCCTGACAGGAGGTTGTCAATAAACCTGTATGATCCGACTGCCATTGCCATGTCTTCACTGGACGACAGTCTTTGTAACATCATTTGCTCTTGGCAGACTGTGTGACATAACTTTCCTCATCTTAGTAATTTTTTGGTGATAGGAAAATTCTGCATTCATGGAAAGGAATCTTGACAAATGATGAAAATTCTTTTTACTAGCATTTCTTTCCTATGCACATAGTGTCAAAAATTATAAACAAAATGTACGTATGCCATCTGTGGAGGACTTTGACAATATGAATGCCTATCATGAGAAAAAAATCAAAATACATTATTTTAAAAATATTTACAAGCAGTTATAGAAACATACTGGCTTCTAGTGATGTCTTAACCTAGAATTAGGCATTCAGAGTATAACTCAGAGACAGGTTTTCATTTTTATTCTGCCAAAAATGTTTGTTATCTAACCTATTCATAAGTTATTAAATAAACTCATTTGCTTAAGATAGGAGTAATAATTAGGTATACCAGCAACAAAATATATTTTGATTTCATCAAGACACTTGAAACAAAAAATCTCTTGACAGGTTCTAATCAAATTGTAAGAGGAAGGATTTGCAGTAACTGTTCGTACAGGTTGAACACCTGGCCTCAAAGTTTCCGTGAGTAATGGGCTGGTGGCAAGGTGACAGAAGGTTTCTAGAGGTGCTAGGGGAAGATCTGTTCTTGCCCATCATTACGTTAACAAGTCAGGAGCTGACACAGTGGTCAGCCTAGCTGAATTAAAGTAATAAAGTGGTCTCCCCATCTACAAAGTGCACAGGCTCTCAATTTAGAAAAGTTGGAGTTTGAATTCTGCCTTCCCCCACTTACTACCCATGTGATTTGGTACTAAATATCTATTTTCTGAGTTTCAAGTTCCTTATCAATATAATCATATATAGTAGGCACACAGAAAGTGCTCAAAAAGTGGTTGACTTACTATCACATGTGTAGATGATCCAAAGATGGGGCTAGGACTGCTGTAACATAAAATAAAGGTTCAAAAGTATTATGACAGAACAGAAAGATAGTGACAAATATAGGCAGAAGAAAAATAAAATCCTACAGTTAAGTTTTTTTTAACTTTGACTTTGTTTTAAATTCATTTGTACCAGCACAGAATGGGGCCATCCTAGCTGAGTAGCTCATGCGAGAGTAAGTTTGAAAACTCCAGTAACAGGGAGCTTACCATAGAGGTAATAGCAGGACTCAAGAGCTTATTTCTTCGGTGTAATCTTGTACTGCACAAGCATATGCTACATGTAAACCCAGAAAATTAAGAAGCTTAATGTACTCTGCCATGGTCACATTCCATCTGGAGCACCGTGTTCAGTTCTCGGCAATGTATTTTCAGAATAATATCCACAAAACATGGTATGCCCCGAAAAGGAAGCCGGAGCGCGGACATGCTCATACAAGAGAAGCTAGGAATCATAAATCTAGCAAAGAAAAATTTATGGGGAATAACAAATGCCCTCAAACATATAAAGGGCAGTAAAAATTAAAAGTAATGGTAATGACTGATAAAATGAGTATTTATTAAGTGCAAAGTAGTCACTGTCACTCTCATTCTGCCGATGAGAAAACTAACACAAAGAGGCTAAATTACTTACCTACAATCATATAACCCCTAAGGGCGAGGCCAGCTTTTCCCTAGTAGCCTATCCCTAGATCTGGAAGAGATACTACAGCTATTCATCAAATTTTTCTGGTCTTACAGGATCATGGAAAGATTGCACTTTTCTCCATCTTTTACAGTTGAGTATGGACACATCATCTGCTTTGACCAATGAAACGTGAGCTTACGTGTTGTTCCTTACTTCAGTGAGAGCCTTTCCTAGCCTGGGTGACTCATCACATACTCTTTCCACTGAACATGTGCAGAGATGGGGCCTCCACCTATTTGGGTCTCTGAGGGACAATGATGAATGAGCTCCCCTGCTGACCCATGCTGAATAAGTAGGAGGAACAAGGAGCAAGCTGTTACTGTTTTACTAAGCCAGTGAGGCTTGGAGGTTTGTTACCTAGCATTACCCAAGCTTTTCACACATACTTAAGATCTCTAAAATATCTCCAAATAAGGAAAAATATTTATTCTTCTATTTTGAGAGGTTAGAATTGAGAATAATCCATAGAAGCTACAGATAGGCAGATTTGGCCTTAGTTTTCTTTTCTGAAGAAAAGTTGTGCAAAAGTTGCTTCATGAGCTGGGGGCATGGTTCAAATGGTAGAGCACCTGAACAAAGTCCTGAGTTCAAACCCCAGTACGAAAGAAAGAAAGAAAGAAGGAAGGAAGGAAGGAAGAAAGGGAAGGAGGGAGGGGAGGGAAGTGAGGGAGGGAGGGAGGAGAGGGAGGAGAGGGAGGGAAGGAAGGAAGGAAAGGGAGGGTAGGAGGATGGAAGGAAGAAACTTCAGTAGGTAGTGAGCTTCCCAGTGATGGCAGGATTTAAGTAGAGGCCAAATAACCATTTTGTTCCTACGAAGACAGATGGCTTAATTAAAGAAGTTAAAGTTTCAAACATTCAGTGAGCAACTCCAGTGTGCCAAGCATTCCAGGCACAAATAAATCTATACACACAGTACCTATCCTTAAGGAAATAACCATCAAGAACTAGATAATCATATAACTAGATAACCTCTGTGGGTTTTTTTGAAAACAGTGTGATTCAACCAAATTAAAGATAATAACATGGCCTGGATGAAGCAGGCACCAGGGCCGAACTCACAAATAACCGTGTAGCACTAGAAACCCTGCTGATGCTTAGGTCGTATTATTATTTTTCAATTAGGAGCCAAAAGTATAGGGCTTGTGAAAGGCAGGGAAATGGGAGAATTGCTGGGTTTAAAGGAAGAACATTTTCCCTTTCTCTAGTTACCATTCTTCAATCTTGCAAGTCAGGCATATTATCTGGCTTACATCAGGGGTGTTCCAGCAAAGGGACCACACTGACTCACAGTGATTGTTACCGACCTTTTCCGTCACTTCTCCCACCCCTTAGGGCCAGGAAGGGAACACTTCAATACTGATCAAGTCACACTTGAAGACAGGCAATTACCTTTCTTTATGGAGCTAGTCTTCAGAAATCAACCCAAGCCTTTCCAAACTAAAGTTTTTCCTGTAAGGGCATGCGGAATCCCAAATTCAAAGGAGGATGTGAAACAAACAAACAAACAAACAAACAAACCAAAAACCACAAACTAAATGAGTGATTCCAATGGATACAACATCGTTTCACAAATGGCACCTATAAATAGTACTAACCTAATGTCAGTACTTGCTTTCCCTGGTGGAGTTAGTAGCTCAGACTTTGGGTTTGGCTTTGTTTTTAACTTTTGAGGCTCAAACAGAGAGAGATAACAGTGTCCTTTCACTGGCTAGCAGCATTTTAATGGAAAAACAACCAAGTCCGGGATAAGCGTTAACTGTAATCACTCAGGGACAGACATTTCCATTCCAGGTTATTATTCATGACGGTATTAGTGCGGAATAATACATGCGGATGGATTTTGCAGCCATTGCCTAGACAAGGGTGAAAGCTGGTCTGATTACTATTGTTTGAACTTTAAATCCCCCACACTGCCTGGGCCCTGAATTTTTTGAACTATGGCTTTAATTTTTTATGAAACAAACACAAATCATCAGGATAAACTAGATTTCACTGCCAGCCTTTCACAGTTCAGTAGGGCATGAGTTTCTCTACAACATATATGGAAGAAATTGGCCTTCACACGAATGAACAGCAGGGAACTTGTAGCTCGTGCTAGTTTAATAGGCACCCTTAATACCCTCGTCTGTTTCCAAAAATATAATAATATTCTTGCATAGAGACAGCTGGATCCCTGTGATACCCGGTCTTGTGCCAAGCTATGTATACAAATACACTCTTTGCAAACACAGATGTGAACTGTCGTGCTAGGACATAAGGGAGGCATAGGGATTCTGGTGTTTAGTCTAGTGTCTACACACCCAAAAGTTTCAGGGACAGTGCTGATGTTTGAAGAGTGAGATAGGGGACCGCCCATCCTATACTTTCATCCTGGCACTATGGAGATGACCCCATTTTCCTAGCATCAGGTTGCCTTCTGCCCTGGTGACCTGGGTTGGGATTTAATCTAGCGCCTGAGGGGACCAACACAATTGTGCAGAGGGACAGAAGGTCTGAAAATTACGAAGCCTTCCCAGGCTGGCTGGGCTGACACACCCACCCAGAACAAATGGCCCAGGGGTGCGGCGAGGAGGCAGGGATCAGGACACAGGGACAGCGGGGGTGGGTGGGTGGCTGGGACCCTTACAGTACACCACGAAGATGCTGCAAGTGGGGACACACGCGAATGTAGGGACAGTGGGGGATGCTCTCTCCTTCTCCAGATTCCCCATCTCCTTGCAGAGTGAGAGCGAGAAAGTTGTGCCGGGCCATGGCCGCCAGGGCTGCTATATTAGGGGGCCAAGAGCAAGGCAGGAGAGACCCGGGCCCCTTACCTTGTCCTTGGGACCGAGGTTCTGCAGCACTTCCTTGCCGGTGGCGCTTCGGATCTCCACCCCGGCGGGCGCGGGCGCCGGCGCGGGCTCCGCGCTGTCCTCCCGGCCCGGGCCCCTGCGCAGGGCGTCCGCCTCCACCCCGGGCCGGCCCCCCGGCGAGCGCGCACTGCCCGGGCCGCTCCGGGGCGTCTTGGCGCCCCGCTGCCCCACGCTCAGGGCATCGAAGTCCAGGGTCTTGCTCTCGAAGGCGCCCTCCACGTTGCAGAACATGCCGCCGTACTTCTGCCGCGGGACCTGGTCGGTGGTGCCCGGCCGGGCCAGGTACACTGGCAGATCATCCTCGTGGGAGCTGTCCCAGCCCCTGCGACCCGAGGCCATGGCTGGAGCGCGACAGCAGCGGCGGGCTTTCTTCCCCAGAGGCGGAAAGGGCGGCCGCCGGCTGCGAGGGCCGAGCCGCAGTGACCCGGGCGGAGGAGGCGCCTGAGCCTTCGCGCCAGAGGCGGCAGTGCTGCTCCCGGCCGCCGCCTGTCCCCAGCGGGCGGGCGCGCACAGCCAGCGCGCTCTCCCCCTCGCGCTCTCCCTGGCTCTCTCCCGCGCTCGCGCGCGGGACCTCCTCCGCACCCCAGCCCTACTGTGGCCTCCAGGCTGACGCAGCCCCGGTGCCCATCACAGGTCCAGATCCAAACTTGGCGCGCGCGCACGCACGCACACTTCCCCTCAGGCGGCGAGCCCCGGACCTCCACGCGCCCAGGTCCCAGCCGTGTCCAAGCTCCACAGCCTGACTCGCATGTGACCCGAACCCTGCGTGGCCCACGTTCACGCGCGCTTGGCCTCGCACGTGCTAGTCCTCTATTAGTCTGTATTAATTGTGCAGACATGGTGATGTTTCCATAGACGTGTACAATGCACTTCGATCAAACTCACCCCCCCAGCTCTCTTCCTTATCCCCCCTCCTCTTTTTAAAACAATTTAAAAGGGTTTCCTTATTGTATTTTCATACACAAATATGAAGTACTTCCATCCTATTCACCCCCCCTTCATACTCTCCCTTCACCTCCCCTTCCGCTGGTTCCCACAACCAAACAGTCTTCTCCTCCTCCACGTTTTACACTCATGACATTTTTTTTCTTAAGGTCTAGACTCTGCATATGAGAGAGAACATTCCATATTTGTCTTTCCCAGTCTAGTTTATTTCACTTAACATCATTTTCTCCAGTTCCATCCATTTTCTCCCAAATGACTTAATTTCATTCTTCTTTATGGCTGAATAATACTCCAGTGTGTGTGTGTGTGTGTGTGTGTGTGTGTGTGTGTGTGTGTGTAACATCTTCTTTATCCATTCATTAGCTCATGAACACCTAGGCTGCTTCCATAGTTCAGGTATTGTGAATAGTGCTGCTGTAAACATGGGTAAATAGGTATCTCTTGTATACAGACTCACGTTCCTTCAGATATATGCCAAGTGGTGCTACACAAAGATCATATGGTAGCTCTATGTTAAGTTTTATTTTTTGAGGAACCACATACATGATTTCCATAGTGACTGCACACTAATATACAATCCTGTCAGCAGTGAGTTAGGCTTTATTTTCCCCAGAATCCTCACCAACATTAGTTGCTGTTTGTGTTCTTGATGGCAACCATTCTGACTGGGATGATATGAAATCTAAGCACACTAATCTTTTTGGTTGTTGTGTATACAAAAAATGGTTCATCCAGGAGTGTCCATCTCGAAGCCAAGTCCTGATTTACAATCAACACAAACTCAGACTCAGTCCTACCCATAATCCTAGATCGCCTCATCCAGTCTTTGAACTGTCACAATTACACCCAGTTCCAGAATCTGCCTCACAAACCCATACCTTCAAGTAACAAAGTCCTGAAGTGGGTTACACACACACACACACACACACACACACACACACACACACACACACTTGTGCGGAGGGGGAGAACACCTAACTCCATTGACAATCACAAAGGCCTGGAGTTGACTCACACAAACCCATTGTTACCTCAGATAGACCATTCATCATACAATAAAACTCCACACTTACATCTCACACAGTGACTGAAGTCCGAGTTCACCTCCCTCAGAATCTACACAAGCCTGGGTGTACCCCAAAACTGACAACCAAAGGCTTTGCCTTCTAGCACACCTCTCACATACAGAGACATTACTTGTGTACGGTACTGCCTCAAGCCCTCCTCCTCGAACCACCCACACACCCTGACCCAGACACTGCTGCATAAACTCAGGATCCATGAATGATAAGTCTCGCACCACACCTGTGACACCACCCAAACTCAGAACCTGCATTGCTCAGATTTAACTGGGCCCCCTCTCAGAAATTCTTTCCCTGATTTATCTATTCAACCAACTTGAATGGAGTGCTCACTGTGCTTTTCACAAAACTCTGGAACAGCAGTGTTAAGGAAGGTGATGGGGCCTGTCCTCACCAGGCCTGTAGTGAGGTGCCGCCCCTCTAGATACAGTCAGTCGCTGTTCTGCTCAAGACACCAAACTGCTCATTTTCTGAATCCTGTTCCCTGCACACTAAGCTCCACAAAGGCTATGTCTGGTCTGCTTCGTTTACCTTTGTGTATTTTGTGCATAGAACATCTATAGGCATACAATAAGTACCTATAGATTCTTTTTGAATAAATGGGTGATAACAACAAGAAAAAAAAGTAACGTTAATGGCACTCTTGGTGTGTTGTTTTTGATTTCTTTTTGGCAGTGCTGGGATTTGAACTCACGGCTTTGCAATGCTTTACATTTGAGCCACTCCCCTTTTTGTTTTTAGTTGTTTTTTAGAGACAGTCTTGTATTTTTACCCAGAACTTGCCTCAGATCATGTATCCTGTGTAGCTAGGATCACAGATGTGCACCACCAAACACAGCTTGTTGGTTGAAATGGGGTCTCACTAACTTTTTGTCTGGGCTGACCTCAAACCAGGATCCTCCCAATCTCCACATCCTGAGTAGCCAGGATTGCAGGTATGCACTAGCATACCCGGCTGCCAGTCCCTATTGCAATTGTTTCATATGTGTTATTGACTCATTTAATGACCGTAAGTTTGTGGGAGGCTTCTCTGTGCAAACACACCAGTCTTTGAGGCATCTGCACTGAATTCTGTGAAATGAAACTCTAAACTTCAGTTCTGGAGTGAAATATGCACACTAGGAACTGGGACCCTGAGGAATCTCAGTGGCAGGCCTGTGGAAGCCACAAGGGTTTGTGGAATGGAAATTGGCCTGAACAAAGATAAGTGTGCCGACACAAAGCATATCTGCCTGCAGTGAAGAAAGGAGCACTTACTAAACTGACTTTCTCTGGGACCTTCCTTTTTAAACAAATGCTAATTGGTTATACAGCCGCTTCCTACATCTTTGCCTATCCTCCTATCTGTGCTCCTACACAGCTGAGATTACAAAAGTATATCACCAAGCCCAGCTTGTTGGTTGAGATGAGGTCTCACTAACTTCCTCTTTTGTTATTTTCTTCATTTTTTCCATTGCTGTTACATCTTCTTTAGTCATTAACTTATTTCCAGGTTTTATTTACAGGCTTTGCTTTGTCTCTAGCACTGTTGTAGGCCCTCTCTTCTTTGGAAAATAGTTCTGGTGGGGGGAAACAAATGAACAAAAGAAAGATTAGCACATGTAGTCATTGAGCTATGAAGTGCTATGAAGAAAATGGCTAACATTGATTAAGAATTTGTTAGTGACAGGCTGTGTGCAAAGGACATTTCATGCAGTATCTTCACTAATCTTAATAACTTTAGGCCAGGTACTACGATTTCTTTTTTTTTTTTTTTCATTTTTATTAAGATATATTCCTTGTACAGGGGGGATTCATTGTGACGATTCTGAATAGCATTACATTGCACCTTAGTTAGATCACCCCCATCGTCTCTCCCCCTTGGCCCCCTCTCTCCACTTAATGCAATTGCAAGAGGTTTCATTGCTGTATTTCATATAGGTATTACGACGCCCAACAACCATGTTCCCTCACCTTTATCTCCTCCATTCACTCTTCCCCTCTCACAAGTTCCCTCCCCACTGTACCTATTTACAGTCCTGTCTTTCATTATTAATTTCCAAGACAGTGTTCAGAGAGGTTTGTTGATGTATCTCCACTGCAAGTACACTTAACTTTGGTCAGTCCAACCCCTTCCCTTCCACACCCCATTATTCAACAGCTTTCAATACGTGTCATTATATCCTTTACCTATCGTTATCCTTTATCCTTTACCTGTCTTTCTGCTTTCCTTTCCCTCCTCCCCACTAAATTCCATAAAGTAGTTCCACTGTCACAAACATGCATATTTTTGATAGTGATTATTTCTTTTTTATCATGAGGGAAGCAGAGTTTCTGAGTGAATACTCAGCTTTTGACAGAGTCAAAACTTGAGGCAAGATGTGTGAAAGAAGTATGGGTTTTCCTCTGGGAGGGGACCTATTCTGAGTACAGGGCCGGCTGCTGTGCCCACACGTGGGCATCCCAGACCTTGCAGCTGTACGCAAGCCCTGTTATCATAGCTGGGTCGCCTCACTATTATGTTTAATGCAACTTGCATGCACGATTGTTAAATTTGTTGACAAAACATCACATTTAAAAGTCAACTGTCGTTATACACATGTGTGTTTAATTAAGAAAGCAAAGCAACCTATTATAAAAAAACTTAAATAAGAATGTCTGGTGTGACTCCATTTCTGCAACTATGTGGCCTTAGGCAAGTGTCTTACTTCACTTATTTGTCACTTTCTCTTTCATGTTTGCCTCACTCATCTAGCAAGTTTATAAAGGACTTGATTCTTTGAGCAAAACATTGTGCTAAGAATTTCATATGTGTTGACGTAATTTTCATAAGGGACCCCATAAATCTGGTGTCATTATTAGTCCCCTTTTTACCAGTGAAGAAAATGAGGCCTAGAAATGTGAAGTTCTTGCCCAATGTATCACTGGAATTCAAACTGGAATTCACACCTTCTACTAGTTGATTCAGAGCCTGTGCTCTTAAAAAACAAACAAACAAACAAAAAACTGTGACCGGGTACCAGAGCTCATGCCTGCAATCCTACCTATTTGAGAGGCAGAGAATGGGAGAATTGTGTTGGACATAGTGATAGAGCCTGTTCTGTACAATCTCATCTACATAGGAGGCATAAATAGGAGAATCCCTTGCAATCCACACCTGCCAGGACAAAAATGCCAGGCCCTATTCAAAAAATGACTAAAGCAAGAAGGGCTGGGGGTGTGGCTCAAGTGGTAGAGTGCCTGAATGGGGAGAGTGAAGCCCTGAATTCATGCCCCAGGACCACCAACTACCCCCCTTCACACAAGGTACTTATCATATGAGCCCTGTCATGACAGTCAGAGAAACAGTACCTGAAAAGATCAAAAGTAAGTCATCAGCCAATGATATAACTAAGTGCCTGAGGAGTTTGTTCCTGGGCAGAAGTTAACTTTAATTAAGACAAACTCTCATATAAAGAAATCTCCTACAGGTATGTGACCAAGAGTGGTATAGCAGGATCATATGGCAGTTCTATTTTTAGTTTTTTGAGGAAACTGATTTCCATAATGGCTGAGCTAATTTACATTCCCACCAGAGAGGGCAAGGGTTCCTTTCCTCTGAATTCCTCTGTTTGTTTTCATGAAGGTAGCCATTCTGACAGGGGTGAAATGGAATCTCAACGATGTTTTGATTTGCATTTCTTTCATGACCAAAGATGTTGAAAGCTTCTTCATTTGTTTATTGGTCATTTGTATTTCTTCTTTTGAAAACTGTTCAAATTCGTTTGCCTATTTATTAACTGGATCATTCTTTGGTGTTTAATTTTCTGAGCTTTTTATATATTCTGGATGTTAACCCCTCCTCAAATGAATAGCTGGTAAAGGTTTTCTCCATTCTGTAGGCTGTCCCTTTACTCTGATTATTGTTTCTTTTGATGTGGGGAAAGTTTCTAATCTGGTGCATATACCCGAAGGAATCCAAATCAGCATGCAACACAGACACCTGCAGTACTGTCCTGCAAACCCACGTGATAGCAGTGTTGCTCACCATAGCCGAGCTAAGGAATCAGCCTAGATGCACTTCAGCTAATGAATGGATGAAGAAAGTGTGATATGTATATATATGCATTATTCAGTCATAAAGAAGGATTAAATGATGTCATTTGCAAGAAAATGGATGAAACTGGAGATCATTATATTAAGCAAAATAAGTCAGACTCAGAAAAACAAATGCCATATGTTTTCTTTCATATGTGGAATCTAGCTCTAAAAAACAAGGGCAGAAACAGGAAAGGGAGCGAACCAGCGGGAAGGGAGAGGGGAAAAGGGAGAGTGGGAGGGGAGGATATAATTGAAGTGCATTGTATACACATTTGAAAAGGTCATAAGGAAACTTACTCTCAAAAATGTGCAAGAAATTTAAAGGGGAGTCAGGGGAAGAGGGATAAGAAATAGTAATAGAGAGGGCTAACAAAGTACATTATATGCATTTTTATACATCACAGTGAAGCCTTACTTTGTACAATTAATATATGCTAATAAAATAATTTTAAGAAGAAATATCCTACCACTCACAAACACATGACAATTTTGTCATCTCTCTCTCTAGGAAGTTAGAGAATAAATGTGACAATCATAAGCATAAGAGCAACATATGTGTACGTGTATCTTAACTTAGTGCACCCACAGAAGCAATTATCCAAAAAATGTTCCAACTGCAAACTATTTCTATAACACACACAGCAAAATAGAGCTTTCAATTTGTCACACAAGATCAAATTTGCATTTCCTGTAACTCTGCAGTAAACTGCATGCCACTTTGCATTGAGATGACCTGTGATGTGAGTCTGTGGCATATCTGATAACTTTAGGGAAATGTATTCAGGAGGCATCTTCTATTACCTAGAGATCAGCGGAAAGCAGGGACTCCTCACCAGTAAGCAGACATCAAGCCATCTCAACATCACAGCACACAGAATATATTTTTTGCCAAAACAAATCACTCTGCATTCTTATAAGGCAAAAATTTACCCAACAGAAAAGAAAATTTGACTACTCACTAAGGTTATGCCTCCATGCTCAAAATAAAGGTTAGAAAGAGTAGTTATACAGTTTGCAGTGAATTTATTTACCTTTGCCCCTCAGTTTTTACCTCATAATCAGAGTTATTTCATAATTCTATAGTCCAGCAAGACTTGCAAGCAATTAAGGATGACATGGAACCCAAAATCTGCACCCAAAGCACAAAGATTGTTGAATATTATAAGCAGGTACTGGGGAGGGATGCTTCCTGAGCTACAGAAGGAGCAGTCTCTTAGGATAAAATACAAGTATTTGTTGCCCACAGTCGTCAGTGGTGTCTTGCTGGGCACGATGTTCTTGGACATAAATGGCTTCCATCACATTCATGTCTTTTTCCATCTCCCCAAAGGCCACATTTGCCACCCAGTGTTGTCACTGCAGATGAAAAATGGAACCGTTTGTGTTGGGTTCAGCATTTGCCATGGGAAGCATGTTGGGACTGCTGTGCTTCAGGGTGAAGTTCTCACTATCAAATTTCTCCCCATAGTTGGACTTGCTGCCAGGGTCATTATGATGAGTGAAGTCACCACTCCAGCACATAAGCATCCTGGAACAATGCTGTGAAACCAGCAACCCCTATAATCCTTTCTCTCCAGTGCTCAGAGCATAAAAATTTCTCCTGTCTTTGGAAATTTGTCTGCAAACAGCTCTTAGGAGATGCAATCCAAAGGCTCATGGTTGACAGCAGTGTTGAAGAACTAGGTTAGCCATGGCTTGCACAGGCAGCTCTAGGCAACAGCAGTATTTGCACAACCTCAACACAGTGAGTAGAAACATTTCTGATCATAGCCCATCCCTGTCCTTTCTTTCCTGTGTCATCTTCTTTTCCCATTTTATGGACACAGAAATGAGAAAACCCGTTTTCACTTGCAAACTCCATGTATGAATGAATGAAGCAATGTTTGCAAAATATTGAGCACTGTGCCTGATGCACAGTAGGTGTGTGTCAATAGCTACAATTCCCTATTTTCCTTTGAGAATAGATACATCATTAATATCAGAATTAGTAAATGATCTTGAGTATTTTCTATAACTTTAACTTTGCAGAACTCTGTGCAGAAAATTGTTACAAACTGTGATATTGTACAGTTAAAAATGGCTAAATCTTCCATACACCTCCAGCATACTCTACGAATTTTCCTGACGGGCTGCTGCTGAGTGTCAGCTCAGTACCTAGTGACCAAAGTATTAGTGAAAAACTTGAAAGTAGGATTTTTTCAAATATATGCACAATGTTACAATTAGATTATAAAATATTTTCAACAATCCTGATAACACATGAATGAAAATATCCCTAGTTTCATGTGAATATACACATATAAAGTGAAAAAACCTATAAGAACATGTATAAAAATACTGTATTAGTAGAGTCTGAGTCAATGGGATTATGGGTAACTTCAGTTTCTTCCTTAATGCATTTTTCTGTTTTTCAAAATCTTGGTTATTAAGTGGATTTATTTTCAAATGTGTGTCCAGGATGTTATTTTACATAAAAATACACTTATTGAACCTGGTGAAAATTGCTGGTGAAGAGTTATTGAACCAAATAGTTACACCTATTATCTAAAATGAGAAATAAAAATAAACTAGTTTTCTCGTCTCAGTCAAACTGCCACCTCATGCAAAGCATCCTTGCAGTTGGACAGCTGAGGAGAAAAGCTTGTCATGATGAGGATGAGAAACGAGGGCTTACAAATGTCCTCAAGGTAAATCCTTTTCACCATGGGATTAATTAATAGGACATGACATAACCCCCTTCCTGGTGGGGATGGTGGGGTGTCCTCTCCGTGTTATGCATTGAGCATGTCTCTTTGATTTTTATCATTCTCAAGTGTTTGGAAGGCTATTTTCCAAACACAGCATTACCTTTTGCCTTAACTGGGAGGGAGACAAATGTAAAATTAGTAGCTGACCAAACTGATAAAATAGATATTCACTTCCAGTGTTTTCCTGCTTGATCTCCTTAGTGAGGATTCACAGGTACACTTTAATTTGGAAAATCAAGATTTCTAAGTAAGGACCAGAAAGTAAAGCAAGTTACAAAATGTGGCAGGAAAATAGCACCACCACCACCACCACCACCACCACACACACACACACACACACACACACACACACACACACACACACAGAAACAAAACAAAACAAAACCATCACCCATCCAACATCTTCCCATGTCACAATGGCTGACAGTGTTTCCAAACTTTAAAAAAATGAATGTATTTTGTTATTTTTCTAGTTACTCTTCACGTTTTTTGTCTATTTACAAAATAATTGCATAAGTTTTACATTATTATTATAAGAATCTCATTCTTAGTATCTGAAATCAAATGATACGCTTTTAAACTTTTACTCTTCAAAGATAAAAATAACAAGACATCCCTTGTTTATCTCTCCCTCTCTTCTTAGCTTCCTCCCTCCCTTTCTTCCTTTTCAGTGAAAAACTAAAATACAGACAGGCAAAGAGTGATTTAGCAAATGCCCATGTACTCACTGGCTAGAATTTATAAATGTTAACTTTGTATTATGTTTTTTCATATATATTAAACGATTAAAGTGCCTTATGTATCCCTTACCTGCCTGTTCTCTCTCTGTTTCTCTGTCAGTCTATGAAAGAAAGCCACCTATGTTAAATGGTCATATTCTTCTAGAGTCTGTCATGTGTTGGAAACTGATCCTTTAATTATTATTTTATTATGAAATAAATTATTATCTCATTTACTTGCTTTAAAGAATAATCCTTGGCCTGGGATGATGTACAGAAGTTCCTCACTCCTGGAAAGTAGAGACTTCCAATAATAATGATAGATTTTGGCCTAAAATAAAGGTAATCATAATTCATGTATAAGGGAAGAAAATGTTAGACTCACATTTTAAGAGAAGATGTGTGTCTCAAAACACTGGACTTCTGAATCAACTGACACAAAAACCAACCATTTTTCCCTTACTGGGAATATTTTTGTTATCCTGATGGCTTGAATGCTCAAGGAACTGAGAGGAATCTTATGTGTGACATTTTAAAAAGGAACTTTCATTTTACTATCTCCTTGAGCCTGAAATAAATAATGAACAAAGAAAGGTAATCAAATAAGATGACAGTGTGAAAAGAGAGCTCTTTTCAATCCAGCGAGAAACTTGCTGGTTCCACAAGACTGGGGCACATCCGGACTCCGTCACGTGGCAAACAGGCAAAGGCGTGAATGACAGAGGCTAAAAATCTGAAGAAAAATACAAAAACAGTGAATAATTCTTTCACTGAGAACTTTATAGTTATGTGTAGATTCAGAAAACATAAATGCATTGGTTGACTTCTTATCCTAATGCTTTTGTCTGATTTCATTTTTCTGTTCATAAATAACTCCTTGTCTGGGCAGCTCTCTGAAACGCCTTATTCCTCCAGATCTGCCATAATTAAGATGAATGGATAGGAAACAGGATCCCTTAAACATTTCCAAGCTTTCAGAACAGTTTATGTTGGAACCACGAAGAAAAATATGTGCAAACCATTAATCTAATTATCTACCCCCAATTTCCATGTCTTATTAAGAAATACCAGGGTATTGATGGGATGTGAGATATGAATGAAGAAAACATGGGTTTGAAGTAAAAAAATTTGGACTATAATTCTAGATCCATGACTGGAGAGCTGAATCTGGGGAAATTGCATAAATTTTCTTTTCTGTTCCTTCATCAACAAGATGGAAAAAGTGA
The DNA here is from genome assembly GCF_047511655.1 of Castor canadensis. Classification (NCBI taxonomy): domain Eukaryota; kingdom Metazoa; phylum Chordata; class Mammalia; order Rodentia; family Castoridae; genus Castor; species Castor canadensis. The sequence continues at coordinate 72,015,257 of NC_133391.1, read as the reverse complement.
GATGTTTCATGCTAAGTTATAGCTGTTTTATACATTGTTTTATTTTCTTCAGTGCCTGGCCACAATTTTTGTGACCTAATATGTAAACAACAAATGTGTGCTGAACTAATGTTGCACAGAATTTTTATCTTTCAGTGGTAGACCTGCATACAGTATGTAGCTAGTTCTTACTAGTCAGTCCTTAGGCAGGACCAAAGTGAAATTTACAATCATGAGATCCTGAGATATTTCTTGCCCAAAAGTGTTCTTAGATGAAAGATACAGTCAATTGTATATGTGAATCTTATTATTTAAAAATACTAAAAACATTTAAGTTATGGGAAATTTGGGGGGGATCATGGGTCTTTGTGCTTGCTAAGCAGGTGCTCTACCATTTGAGCCATGCTCCCAATTCTTTTTGCTTTATTTATTTCTCAAAAGGGTTTCAGTTTATGTCTGCCTACCTGGACCACAATCCTATTTATGCTTTCCATGTAGCTAGGATGACAGGCATGTGCCACCACACCTGGATTTTTTATTGGTTGAAATGGGTCTTGTGAACTTCTTGCCTACGATGATGTCAATGCATGATCCTCCTGATCTCTACCTCTTGAGTAGCTGGGATTACAAGCATGAGTCACTGTGCCTGACTAGGCAAATGTTTTTAAATACTGACATAGTTCATATTTATCATATGAAAATTTACTCAGCTTTGGATATACAGTGTCTAACAATTTATTTAATAATTTGTAATATTGGCTGGTCACTAAAAATTGATTTTACATTTAAAGTGTAATGTTGAATTAGGGGTGGGGCTCAAGTAGCAAAGTCATTGCCTAACAAGAGAGACCCTGAGTTTAAATCCCAGTACTACCAATAAATAAACAAGTGAATAAATAAAACAAAGTATAATCTTAACTTGTGAAATGGTTTATTCCTTATCAAAAATATCAATATAATCACCCACTCAAATGATATACTGAACAATCATTAATGGTACTAAGGTTCTCGAAGTTTCACCTATAGAAACATACATTATAGTCTACTGCTATAAGGCTGACTGATTAGTTTTAGGGATAATTAAAGAATACTAAGATGGACTAGATAATTTCACATTCTTAACGCCATAAATTTTTTGCAAATTGTTATGAGGGTTTCTAATGCAAAATCTAAGATTAAACACAATGCAAAAATTGTCGTGGATTATTTATCTGGTAAAGTTTTTTTATTTGAACATAAAAAATTACCCCATTTTTAGCTAACAATTCTTACATTAAAAAATGAGTGACTTACGAGCCAGTTAGAATTTATAAAATGTGCATAATATTTCAGTAAGTCTGGTGGATTTAGACGTTGGCAATTACTCTGGTAATATTGTTAGCTGGATTATTCCTTAGTATGGACATAATTTTTGGCATTGGCTAGACATTTCATACTTATGTAGAAATTCAGTAATCAGGAATTAAAACATAGTCATCAGTCATGTAATGATGATTAATTTTACCATGTGGATTTTTATACCAGTAATCTTCACAACTGGATTTCAAGAAGTCTTTAATTCATAAAAGGCATAAGTGAAAATTCCCCATGGGGAAGGCGGATCTAATTTTATATGAAAGATGCCATTCCAAAATTGTAGTATGCCTGAGAGTATCAAAATCAAATTTGCTTGTTTCTTTGTTCCTTTCTTCTTTCTTTTTGATTGTTGAACAGCATTTAGAAAATTGCCCTTGTCAATGGCTGTGAAATTGTTTTTTGTGAAGGTTAAATTTGGGGCTTACTAGGCAGGCCTCTACCCCTTCAGCCGTATCTCCATATCTTTTGGCTTTAGATGTTCTTCAGATAGGGCTCGCGTGTTAGTCTGGGCCTCTGATCTCTGCCTCCCGAACATCTGGGATCCACCATGTTCAGCTCAAAAACTGTGAACTTTTTTTAAAAATAAATGCATGATTAATTTTTATTGTGTTTCATAGACACATAAATACATTCTCAATTTGAAGGTCAAATAAAAACTACAATCTTTTCAGTTCACCTTATTTGTCTTGTTTTTGTATCTAAAGAGTAGTTTTTTCAGTGGATTTTGGTCCTAAAATAATGCAAATGTTGAAGAGACAATGTCTGAGTCAAGTTCATTCTGCCTTAACTAAGAAGAGATTAGAACCCTGCTGGAGTAACAAGAGGAAAGCTATTGGTTTAATCAATTCAAATTATTAATATTTATTGAGCACTTATTCTGTGCCAGAGTATTTTGGAAGTATTGTGGGAGTGTAGGAATACAGTAGATATGACAAATGTACTTGAATGCATTCAAATATAACGTAACTCAGACTGTCAAAAGTGTTGTCACAAGAGAAAAGTAGAGCTACAGATCAGTCAAGGCATTCAGAAAGCAAACGTGAAGAAAGAGTGGGATTTTGCCAGAAGAAGATGGGCAAAGTCATTCCTGGCAGAGTGAGAAATGCTGGGAGAACAGGGAGCAATCCTGCTCAGCTGGAAAGCAGGACACTTGCAGGGCAGGTATGAATGAGGCCAGGAAGAGTAGACAGGGCTCACATGTGGACGGCATTACTGCCTTTGCCCTCTGCTCGCATTTCTCCTGTCTTCACATTGCTGTCTGAAATCACTTTGTATAACTTAAGACTCCAGAGCTTTTGTCAATATAATTTTTCCTGGCAGCAAAATACCTCCAGCTATTGGTATATACACACCCAGTACCTTCTTGGATGGTTTTGGAGGTTAGGAAATTGTCGGCGTGCTAAATCCCAAAGTATCCTGTAAGGGGTTTCTGGAAGTAGGCTTAGAATTTGGAGGTAAAGTTCCTCTGGGAAAGGGAGGCTTTCTAAAGGAGGCTCTGTTGAAGATGACACTTGACTTCTCCTTGTTAGGGATTGCAGATGAGAAATGGTTGTTGGGAAACCAATCATTCAACAGTAGAACAGAAAACTGGGGATGTTGAGCACACTTTGGTCTTCCTGAGAAGGGCTGGAGTGGTGTAGGGTTTAATTACTGTAGGGGCATTTGAAGAAAAAAAAAAATCATTTCCTTCTATGAGAGTATATTACTTTTCTAAAATTAAATGACAAAAATTTATTATGTCGGTTTTCATGGATGGGGAATTTGGATATAGATTAACTTGTCAAGGTCTCAAGGTCTCACCAAGCTAAAATCAAACTGTCAGAGGAAGGTGAGGTCTCACCTGGGTCTTGGGGTCGTCTTCCAGGCTCATTGGCTGGTGGCAGAATTTACTTCTTTACAGTTGCATGTCTATCCACCATTGTCCTGTTGGCTGTCATCAGAGGGCACTCTCAGCTTCAGGACGCACCCTCATGTCCTTGCTTTGTGATTCCTTTCCTAGGTAGTTCACAAGATGGCGATTTGCTATACCAAGGAGAATCTCAGTTGTTTGAATTGCTGACTTCTTTGATTAGATCAAGTCCACCCAGTATAATTTCTCTAACTTCAAATGAATCTGTTAATGACTTTAATTACAACTGAGAAGTTCCTTCAGAGTAATACATGTATTAGTATTTGAGTGAAGAATTAGGAAGAAGGTGTGTGTACCAGGTGAGTGGGACTCCTGGGAGCCATCTTAGAATTCTATTTGCAACAAAGAGACACATGCCAGAATCTTTAATAAACTCCACTGATGTTTTTGCATTTTTTGTTATTGACTTTTTTGAGAGAAGGCACTGGGACTTGAACTCAGGGCATTGTGCTTGCTTGTCAAGGGCTCTATCATGGGCGCATGCTCTCAGCCCCTTTTGCTTTACTTATTTTTTAGGTAAGGCCTTGCTTTTTGCCTTGGGTCAGCCTGGACAGTGATCCTCCCACCTGTATCTCCCTTGTAGCTGGGATGACAGGTGTGCACCACCATATACAGCTTATTAGTTGTGATTGGGTCTCACTAACTTTTTGCTTAAGGCTTTAAATCTTGATCCTTCTGTTCGCTACCTCCCAAGTAGCTGAGATTACAAGTGAAAAGGCCCAATGCCCAGCTCCCTACTGATGCTGTTAATTACATGAGGAAAAGCTTTTGAAAGATGAGCAAAGCAAACCATCTCTTATATGTCTATACCTGTCTATACAATCTCTACGGTGTAACACGTAGTGATTCAGAAATCAGTAAGCACCAAAATATCTAGTGTTTATAATATTTGAGGGTGGTTATATCATATGGATTTGACCATATGACTCAAAATAATATTTATACTATACAATAACTTTACTGTATATTGTTTAGGGTCTCATCACAAATGCATGAAACAATGGTACACTGTCTGGTAATATCCAGTAAATATACACTAATTTAATGAAATACTTTGTCCTTTTCTTTGGAGACAGGGTCTCCCTTAATAGCCCAGGCTGGCTTCAAACTCACAATCCTCCTGCCTCAGCTTGCCAAGTGAGTGTAAGGATTACAGGGGTGCATAACTACTCCTGATTTCTGTATTTTTATTGAGTTGAATTTTGGGGGGAGTTTGTATTCTATCTCATGCAACATCAGTTACTAGCAAAATGTTCTCAGTCCACTTCAGTCTGAATCTTTATATTTTTGTAATATTGTGTATTTCACAAAGTTTCTATAAGGAGTAAGGAAGGTTGTATAAGGATCAAATGGTCTTATACAGTTATAGACCTATATATTATTTGGAAATTTTGTATGAAAATATAGGAAGAAATTTTAGGCAAAATCTTGATGAGTTATCAGTTGGGCAATACTTCTGAATTAAGTGCCAGATAAATAAAATATTGCAAACCTGAACAGAGACAAACTCTTGCCTCATTTGGTCAGGATAGGATAGTTCTTCCAGCTGGGCAACTGCTGCTATGGTAGCCTCAGAAGCTCCCTTTAATTTTAGTTGGCTTTAGAAATTCATATGATAAGGCTAAGAAGTGCTCTATCGTTGAAGCCTTGAGAATGTAAATTATTATGCATGAGGCCAGGTCTCCCAGCTCTGGCTTTGTAAGAGATGCCCTTATAAGGGTAAGTTGGAAGAGAAGTTTCTTTCTTTCCTATGTGTATTTTTAAAAGGCAATAATGGACGTGCAAAGGGGCTGATTTGGAAGTTGTATCATTTATACATGTGAAAGCAAACTGCTAGTCCAAAAATAATGTCTGTAATGATTACTGTAGCTGACTTGGGATCAATAGTATTGATCAATAAACTGCAGCTCATGGGCTAAATCTAGCCACAGGCCTGTTTTCCTGTAGCACACATAATGAGAATTTTTTTACATTTTCACATAGTTGAAAGAACTATCACGATGAGAAAAACACACAATTCAAATTTACATGTCCATAGGGAAGTTCTATTCCAACCCAGCCATACCCATTTTCTCATGTATTTATTACCCTCTGCTCTTGCAATGCACAAGTTGAATAATTGCAACAAAGACTGAATACTGCCAAGAACTGAAAATATTTGATCTCTGATCTTCACAGTAAAACTTTGTAAACCCTGATCTATAGAATACATATTTTTGTTCATGTGTAGTAAAATGGTTCCCATATCCATCACTTCTGGGAGTATTTATAGGTGCAGCACTTCTAGAGGGCAGACTGACAATAGATACCAGAGTAAGACACTTTCCCCTAGTTGATTCTGCTGTGAGTGGTTCTCAGGCTGCATTCTGAAATACAGTGTTCTCTGTTCTCCTTAATCTGAGACTATCTCTAATAAGCCCTTTAAAAAATTTCATGCTGCTGGAGCTTCCTTGCTTGGAGAAGTTTCTCAGGCTTCATGGCCCTCCGGGGGTAGGTGAAAAATTTTTAGTAGGAACTGTTCTTTCAGCACTACATCCTTCAGGTGCTTGTAAATGCAGTTCACACCTGACAGCAGTCTGAGAACTAATAAGTCTCTCATCATAAAGCAAGTTCTCCATAGTCTCAGAATTCCTTATTCTTAAATATAATAGCCTTCGTCAGGCCATGGTGGCTCACACCTGTAATCATAGCTACTCAGGAGGCAGAGATCAACAGGATCATGGCTCAAGGCCAGCCTGGGGAAAACAGTTCTAGATATACCCAACACAAAAAAAGGGCTGGTGAAGTGAATCAGCTGCAGAGTGCCTGCCTGGCCCTGAGTTCAAACCCCAGTACAATCCCCACCAATATGTAATAGTCTCATATCGGAAATCAGTAATTTGGGATTCTTCCTAATTCCATTATAAAGCACTTACTGGCTTAATTTTTAAAATTTCCTCTGAGGAGTATGTTTTGATGCTTTCTGGGGAGCCAAAGGCTTGCAGTTTCAGTCAGTAGAAGGATCCTGAATGTAGTTGTTATGACATAAGATCTTATTTTGTCTTTCTTGTTTTTTAAGCCCAAAACCTTTAATAATTTCAAATATTTGAAATTGTGTTCCATGTGTTAAGAAGCACTTAAAATCTAGACTGGTTAGCAAATGAATTAACTCAATTTTCTCTATTCCTTTTTCTTAATCCGAAGCAAATTGAAACTTAATATTTCTATATTAGTCAAAAAGTAAAGATAGAGAGCAGCCCAAGAAAAGTAAATAAATGAAAAGGAATTATGATTAAGTAAAACAGTTTCATGTGTCCCTGCCATCTTGTGCCAAACAGTTTTGGAGTTTGAAAATACATGGTGTACAGCCTAGCTGATTCAGTATGAATTATAGAAATTGGAAATAATTATGTTATTAAAATTTCCCTATGTGAACACTTTCCTATGCATATCCAATGCAACAATTATTGTAGTACAGGAGCTCCCAACATCATGGGAGAGAATGATAAACTGCAAATGAAAATATATCTTGTTAGATGCTACTAAAAGGATGAGCCAGACATGGGACACATATTATGCCATCTTTTGAGGGTAAGGTCAATTGAGTTCTCAAACATGAATTGGGAGAAAACTGGTAAAATTGAAGGAGGGTATTGTAGAAGAAAAAAATTTGTGCAAATGACCAGTGACAAGAGATAGCTTGTCACTATCTGTTTCATAGTGTCACTGTTTGACAGTAAGCAAATAATTTCTAGTGAACAGAGGAGAAAGAGCTGAGTTTGAAAAATAAACTGAGTAGACATGATGTACATAAGTATATAGATGCATAATTTTAAACATGCGAAATATTTCATTAGTTTAAAAATAAAAATATAGGGCCGAGAATGTAGCACAAGAGTAGAGCGCTTGCCCAGCATTCACAAGGCCCTGGATCTGATCTCCAGGACTGAATGAGTGAATAAATAAAGTGTTAATGGTCTAGAAGATGTGCTTCAAAGAAAACAAGGTATATATAAAGTAGTTAGTGCCTGGTAATTTCTCAATAGGTGTTAGCTATTAAAGCCTTATTTGAACTAGAATAAAAGGGCAGCATCTGGACGGAACTTTATTTGTCATGTGGGTCAAGTAGAAATTTGATATAATTGTTAGAGCCAGATAGACTTGGATTCAAATCCAGGTGCTAAATATTAGCTCTGTGCCCACGGGCAAGTTTTTAAAACTCTCTAAGCCTGTTTCCTCATCTGTAAAATGGAGATAATAACACCTCATTCATGGAGCCCTTGTGGGGATTAAATTTAATAATAGATGTGAAATAATTAAAACAAGTTCACTGGCACAGAAAAAACACACAAAAATGGATGCTTGTGTCATGACAAAAAGAGACATTAGACATGTGGTGGAGATTGAGGGACATTCCCAGAAGATGCATGGCAATGAGGATGATTGTCTCAGCTGGATGTGAATTCATCTTGCTGTGGCAGGGCCTGCTCACAAAGAAGAATAATCCCACAGATGAACAGGCAGCCAGCGAGCATGCTTGATCCTCAGCATTGGTTCTAGCCAGGGAAACTGAGTGCGAGCAGAATGCAAATCACCTGCTTACTGTAAATTAATTATTATTATTCACTCAGCAAAGAGGAAAAGATGCTTGGTCAGAATTAATCATCTAAAAAGCTGAGTTATTTTAAATTCATTACATTTGAATATGGTAATGAAACATTTGTCACTTTTATAGCTCTTTGTGGGGGATACTGTCTATTGTAGGATGGAAAGGATTAACATATACTTTTTAGAGTGTGCCCCTCTTTTTTTAATCTTTTTTCATATTTGTTTACACCTAATATAATGTTTGCTGTATAGCTTTTATTTATGGATAAGAAAATAGTCTTTGAAGTGATTTATAAAGACCTTATCATTCTTAAGGTAGTGAAATGGTGTTAAAAATCAAGATGTCTTTACCTCTAAGTAATGGATTTAGCATTAGAATCACTTGAACTTTTTAAAAACTAGTTATGCTTAGGGCCTTGACCTAGTGATTGAGTTTTTCTGAGTTAAACAATCCCTAAATGTGAAATTTCTTGGTTAAAACAAACTCCTTTAAAAATATTTGACAAATAAATGGCTTCAAATTTAAAATATGGTTATGCTGTCTACTTAGGAACCAAACTTGACAAAAAATACATCTTTTTTCTTCTGCTGTTGTATTCTTCAAAGGAATAACCTCAGAAGCAGGTTAAATACAGGGAGAATGAATCCAACCATTTATGCTGTGTTGGGGGAGGGAAAAGAGTTTTCTGCCCCTGACCTTTGGGATGAGTCATTGATAGCCTTACTATGGCAACTCTTTGGCCTCATCAGAGAACAAATCCCTTCAAACATTCTAAATAATCAGAACATTATCTAACACTTGAATGAACTTGGTTCACATCCCTTAACCAATTGACCTTGGAGGCTTACTTCTCCAAAGGAAAGATGAACCAATTTCTTTTTATTCTTTATGTCACTCTATAGGCAAGCATTTTGAAATGCCATCTCTTTGTTATCCTGGGAAATTGAAATGATCTTATACACTTGAGGCTTTTTGGAATCCTACTCTCTCTCCCTGTTGTACATTCACTCACTCATGTCAAGTGTTGGCCTTGGGGGAGAGATGGAACAAAGGGTGAGTCAAAGCAATTCTCTCCTGCTGACTGTAAAAAAATGATAAAATGATTCTTCTTTTTATTGTTGCAGTGAGTCTTAAATTTGGGGTAATCCTAATTCTCTTTATGTTGCTAAGAAAAGGCCCTCAAGGGAAAAGTTATTAAGATATGTATGTTTCAAATATTTACCTATCTTGACTTCTAAGGATTTCTAAAATTACAATTAAGGAATTTGACACTCTGTGAAAAAAATAAATGTGTTCTTCATCTTTTACTTATGGATATGGGGATATAGTAGAAAAAACAGATAATTCAAAAGTGAAAATGAAATCTTTTTATTTGTTTTGATATACATAAAAGCAATCAAAACAAAACAGAAGCAAAATATAAAACAAAGAACTTTTCTACCAACCAAAAGAAAGAAAGAGAAAGGAAAGAAGGAATGGAGGGAAGGAGGAAGGAACTGACTGTGATTATTTCCTAGAAATATAACTTCTTTCCACTGTGTGCAGTTCACAAATAGTAATGTGTATATTGGTAAATACTGACCCTCCCAATCTGGCTTTTCAAGTCAGTCTAACATTTCCTTTCCTACTTCTACTTTTTCAGGGTTCTTTTTCTTATTTTTCCTTTTATCACCTAGTCATCCAATCACAAATATTAGGAAAGAGATCTGCTATCAATTAGCCAAAAATATAAGTGGTAAAATGTAAGGTCATAGGAAACCCTAAAATGTACCTGAAAATATTTGATCAGGAATTGACTAGAAACAGATTCTAAATTGCTACCTCCAGATTGTATCTCTGGAGACAGAAGTACCCCTAAAAATTGTGTCACAATACCATTTTATATTTTGACAAGAGATTTGTAAGAAATCCTGGGAGAATAGGGGTGAGATGAGGGTGGTGACAGTAGTGCCTAAAAGTGAGACAGGAGCAGAAAAGACTTACTGCCTGTCAATTTAAGAGACTTGGTTTGAAAATCCCAGGGCTAACATTTTAATGCTTTATTTATAAAGTAGAACAATATTACAGAATAATATCTCAAGTGAGCTTCATTCTTCTTTTTTCCTCAACATATCCTCTTATAAATGGAACCATGACTAAATGACTGAAACATGGGATTGGTAAGGTCTTACTTTTGTCTTTAACTTGCTAAGATTTTATAGGTTCCAGAATGTACCAACATGTCTCTTTACTGAGTAATGATATTAACACACAGTATTTGTTGAGCTTTTCCTATGTATTACACATTGTTGATAAACTCATGTAGTCCTTTCAACAATAGCACTTATAAAGCTAGTACTATTATCTCCTCTGAGGCTAAAAAGGATAAATAATCATGCTCAAAAGCTTAGGGAAAATGTGGTCTCCTTGAGCCAAAGGAATGGGACTGTGGAGCCTACACTCACAATTATTGTGCTGTATTTCCCCTAAACTCATGCATCTTTATGACCTGAGCTGTTTAAAGCAGTTTCAACCTCATTAAAATGTAGTTTTCAAAGCTAGACAAAAATCTTGACTCTTAGACAGATATTGCTGAGGTTTAGTTCCTAAGTGTCCCTGAAAGGTTCATGCAGCAAAATTTGGTCCCAGTGTAGCGCTATTGGGAGGTGGGGAAACTTTAGGAAGGGGATCCAAGCAAGTGGACTTTAGGTCTTTGTGCTCTCAAAGTGGATAGTGGCACCCTAACCTTCTCTTCTTTTCTTCTAGCCATGAAGTGAATGGTTTTGTTCCACCATGTGCTCCCTCCATGATATTCTGTTTTGCCACGGGCCCAGAAACAACTGGGTAGACTAATCATGGACAAGAACCTCCAAACTTTCAAGCCAAAATACATCTTTTCTTTACAAGCTGATCATTGCCAGGTATTTGTTACAGTGAGAAAGCTGATGAACACAGACTTAAAAATTAAAACATATTAAAGATTTTATTTAGCTCAGTAATGAGGAAAATAAAATGTGCTACAACTAATTAAAAAATCATATATTTATAGGTCAAGTCTATGGAGTGAATGTGCAAATAGAGGCAAAATTGGACTGTTCTACAGGGAAGAGTGCAAATAATGTAAACCTCTCCTGAACAGAATTTACACTTCTGTGGACAAGAACTATTCGACATTTCCATGATTTTTCTACATATTATAGCTTCCACAATATCAGAATGAGATAAATCTAGGAATCTGTGCTATAGATAAGCATAGATTTTCCTCCGAAACACAAGTTTTTTCTTATGAAATTTATAATTCTTCCTCAGTCCTCAAACTCAGGAAAACTTATACATGATAGGCCTAAAAGGTGTTTTGGGAGATATACATATGAATTAAAAATATCTTACAAACTACCAAAATAGAACTTGATACATAATTTTCATAAGGCAGATTGTTAAGGAATATAACAAAGAAAGAAGAGATTCATTCAGCTCTGGGAACCTATTAAAATTTTTATATAAGGGGCATTGAGTGGAGTCAATCTAATTGGAAGAGGGAGATAACCTGACAGTGGTTGTAGATACTACTTTATATAAAATTAATAAAAACTAGACTTTCTATTAGAGAATTGGATAAAGTATGATAGGAACCCTGAATCCATACAAAGCAGTCTTGTGTTTTGTATTTGAAATCTAGAAAATTTCTTTGGAGAAAAAGACATTTAGATTGACCTAGTAGGAAAATGTAGAAGTATATGTCCACACAGAGTGGAATGCTGATTCAAATCAAAGAGGCCAAGAAAAGAAAGTGACTCGGGAATAGGAATGGTAAGAACCAGGCAGTAACAGGAAAGGAGTCCGCCTAAAAGTCCGGTGCTCTTATAGCCTATGCAGGTCCAGGCACTTACTAAGCTCTGTTTCCTTTTACAAGGATCTTGACAGCGGACTCCTCTATTTTAAGTCCAGAGCCCTGGTCTTAGCACATAAACAAACTCTGGGTGAACAAAGGTATGGAAAGATAAAGGGAGGGAAGGAAAGACCAAATCTACCTAAGCCATCTGCTACCCAAAAAACATTTTCCAATCTTTCCTGTTTTAGGAAAGAGCCAACTACAAAAGACTACCCTTCATATTTGTTTCTAGTTAAAGGCCCACCTCCACTCTAGCTCACTATTTCTTTATCTACCCCTCCATAAAACCACAGGCTCCTTCCTTTTCTTGAAGATATTCTTCGTTAATAAATATTTTTCCTATTGTAATATAGTAAGATCTTCCCAATCATCCTGTTCATTTTGTCTTTCACAGTTGGAAAGAAAAGGGTTCATTCCCCAATCTCTGTTTTTGAAGAACCCTTACGTGGGCCAATACAGGATAAAGGTCTGCAAATCCTTTATTTATTTTAACTGCATCCTTTTTATACACACGAAAGTATAGAGATCACAGTGATGCAAAAGCCTCTGATTATAATTTGACCAAGAAAGAAGTGTAATTGCTGGTGGCTCTGGCATGTACATCTTTGTCCTTGGGACATGATGCAAGTTCAGGAAGTTGTTTGAAGTTCATCTTTTTTGGAACCAAGAAATGTAATGGAGGATGCTTTTTCTTTTCCTTCTTGGATAATGGACTGGGGAGGGAAGATGTGAATTGGTGAAATTACATCACCAGAAAAACCAGTTTGGGAGAGAAAATAGACACATGCTTTTATTCAGCCAAAGAAAGTATTCATGATGTCACTAAAGGTAGTTTAAATAACAAAGCCACTTTTTACCTGTTTAAGAAATAAACAAAATCAGAGAACTTACTGAAAAGATGAGGTTTAACTCAATCTTTGAAGACAAAGTTAAAGTGTAAATGCTGCAGTAGGATAAAGATGCTAAAATGAATGGACAGGGATGACAAGCTCTGACTCATAGATGTCCCATTACCAAAGAGTCAAATTCTCAGGAGAGCACATATGATTGATAGAACTTGGGTTAACCTGCTACCCCTAGCCACGGGATGGCCCAATGAGTTCACTGACAGTTCTATCAAAATTATCCAAAGAAGGAAAAATTATGTAGCAAAATGGAGAGGAAACTAGAGGACTATTCCAAGAAGGCAGAGTCAAGTATTTGGGGAAACAAAATAGTTCCTTTACAGAGAATTATGCGATTCTATGTAAAGCATTGTGATTTTACTCTTGGGTACATATACCCAAGAGAAATGCAACCCACATTTATACAAAATGTTGTACATGGATGTTTGGTCCTCTGAACTTTATTCATACCAGCCATAATGTGGAAACAACCAAAATGCCTATCAATTAATGACTGAGTAAGCAATTGTGGCATCTTCATGAGATGGAATATTATTCAGTTATAAAAAGGAAGGAATGTAGTGCATGATATATACTACATGATGAACCTTGAAAACATGATGCTAAGTGAAAGAAGCCAGACACAAAATGTTTCATGTTGTATAGTTTATTTATATGAAATATCTAGGAGAGGCAAATCTATAGAGACAAAAAGTAGATTACTGTTTGCTTAATACTGAAAGAGTTGAGAGTGAGGCAATAAGGAGAGTAGTAGAGATTGGATGGTAATAGATGTGGATTATTTCTCCTAGGGAAACAAAAACATTTAAAAATTGTTACAATGATGATTGCCCAAGTACTATAGCTTGGATGTTGAATGTTCCCCCACAGGTCCATGTCTTAAGGGTTTGATCCTCAAGGAGAAATTACTGGGAGATAGTGAAAGCTTTGTGAGGTGGGGCCTAGTGTGAAATCCTATTGTTAAAGCAAATAAGGCATTTGAAAACATAGCCCAAACTATGAAAATTTTATAAGGCAACTTTAGTCTTTAACTTATTTGCCTCAGGTATTTCACTATAGTAAAGGAAAGTTGATGAATACAACAAACTTGTGAATATGCTAAAAAACTTTTAGTTGTGCAGTATATGAATTAACTCAATAAAACTGTTTATTTAAAAGGCAGATTTGCCATTATAATACTGTTATTGCAGTGAGGAAGTTTGGTTTTTATTAAGTTTAATGTTTTCTCTTACCAGTAAAGTAGGGAGAAGATACTGTGGTATGGTCATAAGAGGTGGGATAAAAAAGGTTACCAGTCTACCACAATTTCTGAAACCTAAATTATCCTTTTATATTAGGATATTTTCTTTCTGTTGGAAGCAGCTACTCCCAAGGCAGTTTCTTAGTTAGCTTTATAAGTAGACAAAAGTAAGTGTGGATAACACTGTCATATCCTACCAAATGTGTGAACCTGACTAAAATAGGCCCTGTCTGGGATGAAACTTACATAAGGCAGTGTAGAATACGGCAAAACATGCCTACCAAGAAGGCTATGCCATTAACATACCATTAATATATACTTGACATAGACTGTGTGAAGTTCCTTTCCTTCTCTGGTCTCAGTTTCCTCACCTGGAATGGGAAAGGATCAAATTAGATCAGTGGTTACCATTAATGGTTTTGAATTAATATTTCCTCAAAACAAATTAAATAAAGTGAATCAATAATAAGAAAATTCTAGGAAAATAGCAGTGTGGACTTTGTACAGATATGGCAAAACCATGATGTTAATATAATTACTGGAATCTGGAAAATGCTGCATGATTGATATATCCTGCCAGAGCCTGGTTGTGTGGAATAAGGTCCTGCATATATGTCTACAAACACCATTACTTTGTAAAACCATATCCCTCTCCCATTTATTTATGATATTAAGTTTTAAAATGATAATGATGCTAGTAATATTAATGAACATTTGCTTTGTTAAGTGTCTACTATATGATGGTTCTTGCAAATAAAACTCAAGAAGATATTATGACCAAACCGTGGTTTAGATGACTAAGTAAGACCTCTTTGAAAAGCAGAGACAGGAAGGATGATGGAATTAGTAAGGTTTAGTAAGGATTTAGTGAAGCTAGAGGAGGGCATCTTTCTATAAGTGAAAAGGCATCTGCAAAGGTTTAGGGTTGAAATCTAACATGTGGTCTATCCTACAAACTAATTGGTCCTGTGCAGTTGGAGCATGGGGAAGGAAGAAGAAGGAATGAGATCAGTACCCAGTGCTTGCTGAGACCATCACATCTTACTTGTCACACACCCTAAGTGCTCTGCTTCCTTCATTTAAGCCACACAAAGTCTCTATGGAGTCAGGATCATTATTCCTTTTTACAGATGAGGACTAATGCTTCAAGTTAAAATATCTTGTCTGTGGTTACAGAGCTAGTAGGGGAAAAAAAAAAAACCTGGATTTGAATACAACCAGACTGTCTCCAGATCTACAGTGTAAGCCACCACACAAGACTGCCAGCTGACTGCACACTGGTCATCTTCCTTTCTCCAAAACATTGCCATCCTTTGATTCCCCTCTGCCCTGGCTAGGCTGAGTTAGCAAGAGATCACGTGCTCTCTGATCCTGCATAGGAAGCCTGTTGTTAAAGTAAATAAGGCACTTAAAAACGTAGCCTAAACTATGAACATTTTATAAGTCAACTTTACTCAAGATTCTGTACCGGAGGTAAACGTTAAAAGGGCTTATTATGAAATCATATCTTTTAGACCATCCATATAATTTCCTTCTCCTTAACAGAGTTGACAAAGATAAAAATAACATTTATTTTCACTGGGAAAATAATATAACTTTATTTGGGACAAGAATTGAAATATATTTGTTTGGTCAGTTTTTTTTACTCTCATACTATGATTTGATACAAAATGCCAAACAGTTATTTTTCACTGTGTTTATAAGTGGTTCTCTTAAAGTTGTGCAACTTCTCATAATCCAGTGGGTACACATCATAACAGACTAAGTCTCTAATAATAAAAATTATTACTCAAAGGATGAAGAAGGTAATACAAGTACTTGCTAACATGCTGGAGGTCCTGAGTTTGACATCTAATATTGCCACAAAAAAGAAAAACAGAAGAATAAGAAGGAGGAGGAAGAGAAGAAGGAGGGGGAAGAGGAGGGGGAGGGAGAGAGGGAGGGAAAGAGGAAGAGGAGGTAACATGAACCCAAACCCAGCTTCAACAGATAGAACAAAGGACCCAAAACACTTTAATTCTAGTCCAAATTTTGAAAGAAAGCCCTACTGTTAATGTTTAGATTTACTAATTTACCACTGAGAATTTGAAAAGAAAGAAAAATAAAATAAGGTAATGTTTATCCATGATGGATAGGTGTCACACCTACATTTTTGAAAAATATATTTGCCCTTTTCCTAAGAGGCATTTTGGAATGGAGTCATAACAGTTATGAAACTCTATCTTATTCTGTTAAAATGTTCATTGAGGAAGAGAAACTTTCAAGAAGTTAGATGAAGTGGTTCTTCCCTTGCACATGTGACTATTTTGATGGTTTTGATGCTTCCTGAAGAGATGAATTGAACACTTTCATGCTATGCACTATTCTTTCCAATTTTTATTCTCTTTGTACCGTGACAAAGGTGATTTGATATATACCCTGACTAGGAGTCCAGAGAAGAGGATTTAGGATGATCACATATGCTGGTTGCTCAGGACTGAGGGACTTTCTGGGATGCAGGAATTTCAGTGCTAAAATCAGATTCCAGTGCTAGAATCAGCCCAGGAAAATCAGAAATCTCCTTAGAATGGTGTTTTTTAAATGGGTCTGGTTACATCTCTTTCTTTAAACAAATGAGAGATCTTCATCCCTTGTCTACTGAGACATAATCTCCTGAGAGCCCAGGCAGCTATTATTTTCAAAATTTTGACAGATTGCTTTGATGACTAGCCAGATTTTCAAGTTTCTGACATGGTGCAAGTAGTTCCTAAAGAGAACTATTGCTATTGGTCTTAAATGGAAATGTAATAAATATGTTATTTTCTAGGTACTTGAAGTTGAACTGTATTTAAACACAAATCAAGTGGTTTCTTTCAGAAGAGAGCCTGCTACAGTCTTCAATTTTCTCAAGATATATACCTTCTGAAACTAGACTTTTGTCTAAAACACTAGGAACTAGAGCATCAGTTACCTATGTGGCTTTAAATAGACTATAGTAGTCTGCATCTAGACTTGATGATCTTTCTCTCACTCCTTATCATTTCCCATTTCCCAGAGAATAGATGGGAAAAAGAATTCCAAATATCCTTCAATGCTCTTAAAATCCTCAAATAAAATGCTGGTTTGTTTTGCTTCTTACTTTAAATTTCTGACTTTAGTGCAATTCATAGTTTGCGTTATGAAATAATTCATACTTATTGCAAGACTTTTGAAAAAGTAAAAAAGGAAAAGATTATTCATTTGTTTGACTTCTGCCCAACCCAATCTGTCTTAATATTCTGATGTATTTCTTTTTTGTATTGTTCCCATGCGCTTAAAAATATATAAATATAACAAAAAGCTAGTCATGGTGGTGCACACCAGCTATTTTGGGAGTGGAGGCAGGAGGATTGTGAGTTTGAGGCTAGCCTGGACAAAGTTGGTGAGAGATGCTGTCTCAAAAACAAAAATAAAAACAAAAGTGCTGGGAATATAGTTCAAGTAGTAAAGGGCATGCAGAGCAAACACAAGGTCCTGGGTTCAATTGTACTATATATGCAATATTTTATGAGCAGCATTATATTTTGTTTTCTTTTTAAACTCACCATTATAACA
Organism: Castor canadensis; assembly: GCF_047511655.1. NCBI lineage: Eukaryota > Metazoa > Chordata > Mammalia > Rodentia > Castoridae > Castor > Castor canadensis. The sequence continues at coordinate 71,997,836 of NC_133391.1, read as the reverse complement.
TATACATATTCCTATGTTGTGACAAACCATAACTAGTTCTTTTATTTATTTATTTATTTTTATTCATTTATTCACATGTGCATACATTGTTTGGGTCATTTCTCCCCTTTGACCCCTGCCCCCACCTTCTGCTCCTTCTCCCCCTCACTTCCAGGCAGAACCTGTTCTGCCCTTATCTCTAATTTTGTTGAAGAGAAGACATAAGCATAATAAGGAAGACAAAGCATTTTTGCTAGTTGAGATAAAGATAGCTACACAGGGAGATTCCTAGCATTGCTTCCATGTACAAATGCGTTACAACCCAGGTTGATTCATCTGTAACTGATCTTTACACTGGTTCCTGATCCCCTTCTCATATTGACCTCTGTCGCTCTAAGGTTTGTGTATTAGTTCCTCTGGAGTGGGGACATCAAATGCTTTCATGTTTTGGTTTTTCTACCTATCCCCATACCTCCCATTTGTGCTCTCCCCTTGCCTTGTGATCCAAGCCCAACCACATTGCTGCATTTGCCCTAGATCTAAAGTCCGCATATGAGGGAGAACATACAATTTTGGTCTTCTGAGCCTGGCTAACCTCTCTCAGAATGATGTTCTCCAGTTCCATCCATTTACCTGCAAATGATGAGATTTAATTCTTCTTCATGGCTGAGTAAAATTCCACTGTATATAAATACCACATTTTCTTGATTCATTCATCAGTAGTGGGGCATCTTGGTTGTTTCCATAACTTGGCTATTGTGAATAGCACTGCAATAAACATAGGTGTGCAGGTGCCTCTGGAGTAACCTGTGTTGTATTCCTTTGGGTATATCCCCAGGAGTGGGATTGCTGGATTATATGGCAGGTCTATGTTTAGATTTTTAAGAAGTCTCCAAATTTTTTTCCAGAGTGGTTGCACCAGCTTGCATTCCCACCAGCAGTGTACGAGGGTTCCTTTTTCTCCACATCCTCACCAACACATGTTGATGGTGGTGTTTTTGATGATGGCTATTCTATCAGGGGTGAGGTGGAATCTTAGTGTGCTTTTGATTTGTATTTCCTTTACGGCTAGAGATGGTGAGCATTTTTTCATGTGTTTTTTGGTCATTGGAATTTCTTTTTTTGAGAAAGTTCTGTTTAGTTCAGTTGCCCATTTTTTAATTGGTTCATTGATTTTAGGAGAGTTTAGTTTCTTGAGTTCCTTGTATATTCTGTTATCAGTTCTTTGTCGGATGTATAGCTGGCAAATATTTTCTCCCAATCTGTGGGTGGTCTCTTCCATTTGGAGACCATTTCTTTTGTTGTGCAGAAGCTTTTTAATTTCATGAAGTCCCATTTGTCCATCCTTTTTCTTAGTTGCTGAGCTGCTGGGGTTCTATTTAAGAAGTCTTTGCCTATGCCTATTAGTTCCAAAGTGTTTCTTGCTCCTTCCTGTACTAACTTCAGAGTTTCGGGTCTGATATTAAGGTCCTTGATCCATTTTGAGTTGATACTAGTACAGGGTGATAGACATGGATCTAATTTCAGTTTCTTGCAGATGGATAACCACTTTTTCCAGCAACATTTGTTGAAGAGGCTGTCTTTTCTCCAATATATACTTTTGGCACCTTTGTCAAAAATGAGGTGAGTTTAGTTATGTGGATTCATATTGGGGTCCTCTAGTCTGTTCCACTTGTCTTCATGTCTGTTTTTGAGCCAGTACCATGCTGTTTTTATTGCTATTGCTTTGTAATATAGTTTGAAGTCAGGTTTTGTGATATCTCCAGCATTTCTTTTTTTGGTGAGTATTGCCTTGGCTATTCACGGTCTTTTGTGTTTCCAAATAAACTTTAGGGTAGATTTTTCAATTTCTGTGATGAAAGTGATTGGGATTTTGATGGGAATTGCATTGAACATGTAGATTGCTTTTGGTAGTATAGCCATTTTTGTTATGTTGATTCTAACAATCCATGAGCACTGGAGATCTTTCCATCTTCTGGAGTCTTCCTTGATCTCTTTCTTCAGGAGTTTGTAATTCTCCTTGTAGAGGTCACATCCTTTGTTAAGTTTACTCCTAGATATTTGATTTTTTTTGAGGCTATTGTAAATGGAATTGTTTCCATATATTCCTTCTCAGTTTGTTCATTGTTGGTGAATAGAAAAGCTAATGATTTTTGTAAGTTGGTTTTGTATCCTGCCACCTTGCTATAGCTGTTTATGGTGTCTAAGAGTTTTTGGGTAGAGTTTTTTGGGTCTTTAAGGTATAGGATCATATTGCCTGCAAATAAGGATATTTTGACAGTTTCTTTAACTAGTTCTTTTAATGGCAAAATGAAATTTAAAGAAATAAGCATAGATATCAGCAAGATTCTTGGTTAACTACCAAGAGCAATCCAATAAAACAGATGCAAGTAGATCATTGTCAGATAGACATCCAAAATACAATCTAAGGAAGAATGACTGTCTTGATAATTTACCTACAACTAAATTCTTCCATTTAGGATATAGAATGAATCTTTTCTCTGGAAAATTTCTCTGTCTTCATGTTTTGCTGGGTTCATTTTTAATTTAGATGATAGAATAGCCTAAGATAAGATTTTTTTTGTGTGTGTTGGGTTTTTTCTTTTGTTCTTTTTTTTTTCATTTTTCTTTTATTATTCATATGTGCATACAAGGCTTGGTTTATTTCTCCCCCCTGCCCCCACCCCCTCCCTTACCACCCACTCCTCCCCCTCCCTCTCCCCCCCCTCAATACCCAGCAGAAACTATTTTGCCCTTATTTCTAATTTTGTTGTAGAGAGAGTATAAGCAATAATAGGAAGGAACAAGGGTTTTTGCTGGTTGAGATAAGGATAGCTATACAGGGCATTGACTCACATTGATTTCCTGTGCGTGGGTGTTACCTTCTAGGTTAATTCTTTTTGATCTAACCTTTTCTCTAGTACCTGATCCCCTTGTTGTGTTTGCCCTTGATCTAATGTCCAAATATGAGGGAGAACATACGATTTTTGGTCTTTTGGGCCAGGCTAACCTCACTCAGAATGATGTTCTCCAAATCCATCCATTTACCAGCGAATGATAACATTTCGTTCTTCTTCATGGCTGCATAAAATTCCATTGTGTATAGATACCACATTTTCTTAATCCATTCGTCAGTGGTGGGGCATCTTGGCTGTTTCCATAACTTGGCTATTGTGAATAGTGCCGCAATAAACATGGATGTGCAGGTGCCTCTGGAGTAACAGTCTTTTGGGTATATCCCCAAGAGTGGTATTGCTGGATCAAATGGTAGATCGATGTCCAGCTTTTTAAGTAGCCTCCAAATTTTTTTCCAGAGTGGTTGTACTAGTCTACATTCCCACCAACAGTGTAAGAGGGTTCCTTTTTCCCCGCATCCTCGCCAACACCTGTTGTTGGTGGTGTTGCTGATGATGGCTATTCTAACAGGGGTGAGGTGGAATCTTAGCGTGGTTTTAATTTGCATTTCCTTTATTGCTAGAGATGGTGAGCATTTTTTCATGTGTTTTTTGGCCATTTGAATTTCTTCTTTTGAGAAAGTTCTGTTTAGTTCACTTGCCCATTTCTTTATTGGTTCATTAGTTTTGGGAGAATTTAGTTTTTTAAGTTCCCTGTATATTCTGGTTATCAGTCCTTTGTCTGATGTATAGTTGGCAAATATTTTCTCCCACTCTGTGGGTGTTCTCTTCAGTTTAGAGACCATTTCTTTTGATGAACAGAAGCTTTTTAGTTTTATGAGGTCCCATTTATCTATGCTATCTCTTAGTTGCTGTGCTGCTGGGGTTTCATTGAGAAAGTTCTTACCTATACCTACTAACTCCAGAGTATTTCCTACTCTTTCTTGTATCAACTTAAGAGTTTGGGGTCTGATATTAAGATCCTTGATCCATTTTGAGTTAATCATGGTATAGGGTGATATACATGGATCTAGTTTCAGTTTTTTGCAGACTGCTAACCAGTTTTCCCAGCAGTTTTTGTTGAAGAGGCTGCTATTTCTCCATCGTATATTTTTAGCTCCTTTGTCAAAGATAAGTTGCTTATAGTTGTGTGGCTTCATATCTGGATCCTCTATTCTGTTCCACTGGTCTTCATGTCTGTTTTTGTGCCAGTACCATGCTGTTTTTATTGTTATTGCTTTGTAATATAGTTTGAAGTCAGGTATTGTGATACCTCCTGCATTGTTCTTTTGACTGAGTATTGCCTTGGCTATTCGTGGCCTCTTGTGTTTCCATATAAATTTAACAGTAGATTTTTCAATCTCTTTAATGAATGTCATTGGAATTTTGATGGGAATTGCATTAAACATGTAGATTACTTTTGTGAGTATCGACATTTTTACTATGTTGATTCTACCAATCCATGAGCATGGGAGATCTCTCCACTTTCTATAGTCTTCCTCAATCTCTTTCTTCAAAAGTGTGTAGTTTTCCTTGTAGAGGTCTTTCACATCTTTTGTTAGGTTTACACCTAGGTATTTGATTTTGTTTGAGGCTATTGTAAATGGAATTGTTTTCATACATTCTTTTTACGTTTGCTCATTGTTAGTGTATAGAAAGGCTAATGATTTTTCTATGTTGACTTTATATCCTGCTACCTTGCTATAGCTATTGATGATGTCTAGAAGCTTCTGAGTAGAGTTTTTTGGGTCTTTAAGGTATAGGATCATGTCGTCTGCAAATGGGGATATTTTGACAGTTTCTTTACCTATTTGTATTCCTTTTATTCCTTCTTCTTGCCTAATTGCTCTGGCTAGGAATTCCAGTACTATGTTGAATAGGAGTGGAGATAGTGGGCATCCTTGTCTGGTTCCTGATTTTAGAGGGAATGGTGTAATGCTGGCTGTAGGTTTGTCATATATAGCTTTTATAATTCCTAGTTTTCTTAGAGCTTTTATCATGAAATGATGTTGTATCTTATCAAAGGCTTTTTCTGCATCTATTGAGATGATCAAGTGGTTTTTGTCTTTGCTTCTGTTAATGTGGTTTATTACATTTATTGATTTTCGTATGTTGAACCACCCCTGCATCCCTGGGATGAAGCCTACTTGGTCTTGGTGAATAATCTTTTTGATGTGTTGCTGAATTCGGTTTGCCATTATTTTGTTGAGGATTTTTGCATCAATGTTCATTAAGGAGATTGGCCTATAGTTCTCCTTTTTGGAGGTGTCTTTGCCTGGTTTTGGGATAAGTGTAATACTGGCTTCATAAAATGTGTTTGGCAGTTTTCCTTCCCTTTCTATTTCGTGGAACAGTTTAAGGAGGGTTGGTACCAGTTCTTCTTTAAAGGTCTGATAGAATTCAGCAGAGAATCCATCAGGTCCTGGACTTTTCTTTTTGGGGAGACTCTTGATTGCTGCTTCAATTTCATTTTGTGTTATAGGTCTATTCAGGTGATTAATTTCCTCTTGGTTCAGTTTTGGATGATCATATGTATCTAGCAATCTGTCCATTTCTTTTAGATTTTCGAATTTATTTGAATATAGGTTCTCAAAGTAGTCTCTGATGATTTCCTGGACTTCCATGGTGTTTGTTGTTATCTCCCCTTTAGCATTCCTAATTCTACTAATTTGGGTTTTTTCTCTCCTCATTTTAGTCAGGTTTGCCAGGGGTCTATCGATCTTGTTTATTTTTTCAAAGAACCAACTTTTTGTTTCATTAATTCTTTGTATGGTTTTTTTGGTTTCTATTTCATTGATTTCAGCTCTTATTTTTATTATTTCTCTCCTTCTATTTGTTTTGGGATATGCTTGTTCTTGTTTTTCTAGGAGTTTGAGATGTATCATTAGGTCATTGATTTGGGATCTTTCAATCTTTTTAATATATGCACTCATGGCTATAAACTTTCCTCTCAAGACTGCCTTAGCTGTGTCCCATAGGTTCCGGTAGGTTGTGTTTTCATTTTCATTGACTTCCAGGAACTTTTTAATTTCCTCTTTTATTGCATCGATGATCCATTCTTCATTAAGTAATGAGTTATTTAGTTTCCAGCTGTTTGCATGTTTTTTTGTCTTTACTTTTGTTGTTGAGTTCTACTTTTACTGCATTGTGGTCAGATAGTATGCACGGTATTATTTCTATTTTCTTATATTTGCTGAGGCTTGCTTTGTGCCCTAGGATATGATCTATTTTGGAGAAGGTTCCATGAGCTGCTGAGAAGAATGTATATTGTGTAGAGGTTGGATGAAATGTTCTGTAGACATCTACTAGGTCCACTTGATCTATTGCATATTTTAGATCTTGGATTTCTTTATTGAGTTTTTGTTTGGATGACCTATCTATTGATGATAATGGAGTGTTAAAGTCTCCCACAACCACTGTGGTTTTTCTTTAAAAAGAAAAAAAGAATACCCATAATTCCTCTGCTCTAATATTGTCACTCCAAATTTTATATATGTATATAATGTATATATATAATTTCCCACAGGTATAATTATATAATGCATGCATTTATGTATTCCTTTTTTCCATTTAATATTTTATTATTACTATCTTATCATAATATTATGTCATATTCGTATTCATAATTACCACTTTTAATAGTTGCATAATCATACACAGGTTTGTGGCAATACAATTCTTTTGGAAATAAGAACAGGAAATATTCAAGCATATTGTAAAGTAGTGATTTTTAGGGCTGGTAGAATGACTCAAGTGGTAGAGTACCTGCCTAGTAAGGGTGAGGAGTTCAAATCCCAGTACCACCCCCACAAAACAAATAAAGCAGTTTTTTTTTTTAATTGTAGGCTTTGGTATACTCCAAGATTACCTTGGTAATGGGGAAAAAAAGAGGAATCTGGGACCCCTCAATCTTTCTTCAATCAAAATACTTCTTCTCTAAATTTTCCTCTCTAAATAGGTCTCCTTGATCTGATAAAAGGTAAAGAGTAAAGTATAGCACTAAATGACACAATTTGTGGTACAGTATGCCATTCACCAAATAGGTGATATTACCTGAAAGTCTGAGTCTCCCCATCTATAAAATGGGATGTTAATTTTGCCTAACTCAGTGAGTTATGGTAAGGATTAAGTAATATATATGTGCTATGTATATATTACTAGGACAATTCCAGATATCTAATGGCTGTGCACTTATTAAATAAATAAATGGGATACTAGAAGAAATAGTATCCAGCCCACAAACCTAGAGTGTATTCATGTGAATTTTAAAGCAAGAACTAGACCAGTTACAGACAGGTCTCTCAAGGGCACTGACCACAGACAGAAGAAAGCTTACACCTAGGCTTAGGACAAGCTTGACAAGGATACTTCATACCTGTGTGATTCAAGGCAACTGAATGAACTTTCCTAACTCTCAGTTTTCTTATCTGCCAGAGTGGTGGTAATATTAACTATGTCATCGAGATCTTACGAGCAGTAAATAAACAATCACTACAGAGAACTTAGCCTGCAACTTGGCCCACCCTAAATCTTCAGTGACAGCCAGAATCATCCCAAGGTCAGTGAATCCTTACTCACAAACTGGGGTTTGTGGGGAGGGGTGTGGCTACATCTACAACTTGTTTCATTTCTTATAATGTCAAATATGTTCAGTATGGGGTCCAGATGACCAAGTTGGAAAAGAACTTTTGTTTCACTTTTCAATTTGCAAATGGACAACAGAGAAGGTAAAGTCAGGCTGATTTATCCCTGGAAGTCAATGTGCCAAGATCTTGTCTGCAGTTGTAGGCAGGAGTTTGGGAATGCCTTGGAATGTGTGAAGCACAGTGCCTTAGCAGTTAAGCAATGAAGTTCTCCTCGTGGTTTTGTCCTAAACTTGTTACATCACCTTGAATAAGTCAGTTTTCTACTCTACTTCTACATAATCTTCTCCCTAAAAGTTGACAGTTCAGCTATAGACAGCCTCCCTTTCTCTATAATTCTTCTGGTGCAAAAGGATCTCTGCCAATTTAAGAATCTTCAGGGCATCAAGATTTTGTAGACAAGAAGGTGTTCGTTACATTTTACAGAGCACTATGCAACTCTGGTGAAGATTGCCACTTGTAGGTCAGTTATATTGGCTCCATCTTTCCTTGCTCTGGGAGAGGAGCAAGGAAATTCCTAGAGTATATGAATAGTGCTGTTTCTGCTTCTAAAAAATATTTTATCTGAACTGTTGGAGTTGGAATTCATGTATTCAGCTTAAACACTCCTTGTCTGAAACAAAATGAATTACCACACTGCTTTAGCATTCCCTCTGCCCCTAAGCAGAGGAGAGAAAACATTTTTGGTCAATTGTACAGTAGAATTAGAGAACGTTTGCCTTATTTAGTCATGGTCTGTCTGAGTCATTCTCACTGATAATGTTTGGAATAAAAATTAGACCAGATGTTCACTTAAATGAACTAGAGAGATTAACTATTAGTCCTACTGCGTTATCTTGAAGGGTGGGTAAAGAATTTCCCAAAGAATTTCCTGGAGCTGGACACAAAAGTTACTGATTATAATTGTAGCTAACACAATGTGCCAAGCACCATTGTAGGTGCTTCACATGTATTAAATTATCTAGTCACATGATAACTCTTGGAGGGAGGTACCATTGCTATCTTTCTTTTGTGAATGAAGTCACTGAATCTCAGAGAGTTTAAGTGCTATGTCTAAGGTCACCCACCTAGTAAGTGGTAAAAGCAGGAATGAGTCTAGGACCCGTGATCCTTTAGTTCCTGCTTTCCAACTATTCTGGTCCATTACCCTCTACAATTCACTGTACCAAGGTACCATTAAAAGTTGAAAATATTATATTAATCATTAATTTATAAGTGGATGAAGAGGAGCTAGAACTATTATGAACATCAAAAAAAATATATATATAGTAGCTGACTTAAGAGAAAGGAAAATTGCTAAATTTTGGAGACTATATATATATATATATATATATATGATTAGAAATGTCTTGAGTTACCAAAACAGCATAATAACATATCCAGTATTTATTGATCTTTTAAAATAATTTGAGGTATGTGAGAAGAACTGGAGTTTAGATCTGAACTTCTTGTTTGAATGAGGTATCTGGAATTTGTTTTGTTGTGATCAAAGCCAAATGTATAATATTGGTTGATGCTTCTTGGTTAACTTAAAAAGAAGCAAAACAAAACAGTTGGATTTTCCTCATTTACAATGGAATCCCAGATATTTCTTTATTGTTGAGGTTTGTTGGAGTGTTGGGTTGACATTGGCATTCTTCTGAGTTTAGCTTAATGTCTAAAAGCTCTTTCATCATTTGTTAGCACACATTTTCCAACAATATAAAGAAAGCATAACACTTACGCTAGCCATTTACGTTTTAAAACACCAGAAGATGTAGCTTCCAAAGGGTTCTGATTCTAGATGGGGAGATTTGTGGATAGGTCCTCTCAAATCTGAGCCTGAGGACTCCTAATGTACTTGAAAGGCATAATTCTCCCTCAGACTCAATCCCCCATATTTTTTGCCCTCCTAAGACACCCAAGAATTATGTTAAAGATACTTTTTGTATAACATACTTTCCCCCTTATCGCTCAGTGAAGGTTTTAAGACTTTGTGCATGCAATGAGAGCTTTATTCTATATAAGTAGGGTTCCTGAGATTTGCATGAGTTGGCCATAACATCTGTATTATGTAATTTTGTTGTTTTAAGCATTGTGATATGACATGTGAATGAATAGCCTCAGTAATGGAATAGAAAAGATCACAGGGAGGTGGCTTTGACACAAGTGTAAATGTTGTGCTCACCAAAAGAAGTCAAAGAAATTGAAACTCAGATTAACATTTTGATTACCTAGGATATAGTCTGTCTTGAGAGTAAAAGAAATCACCTGCACTATGCCTTTTACTAAAGGTGAACTTTCTCCAACAGAGAATAGTTTATCTTTAATCACCTGAAGTTTCTTCTGTTTTAAAGAATTTATGTTTGTTTCACTATTAAAAGATTATATATGACTAATGAATAAAGCAAAAAAAAGTAGAAAGATTTTTTAGGGTCTCAGTACCCTCACACCTCACGACTTACGTGTTGGCACACTTCCATAGTTAATTATGTTCACTATATTAATGCTACATCCTTCATTTTAAAAGTTTAGTATTAATTGATTGTATTTTGTGTGTGGAAACATATTTTTATGGTTTTCTGTGAATAAATATTTTAACTACATAATCTTTTTATCCCTAAACAAATAAGGGGCTTCCATCTTTTCTATTCTAATAAAAAGTAATTCAGTATTCATCTTTATGCCTAAACATTTCTTTTCTTAGGATTATTTCTTTGGGTTAACTTCCCTCAAGTGCAATCATTGCTCAAAAATGTATTTTGAAGTTGATTTCAAGTAAACAGATTTTTATCAGTTTATATTAACTTCCTACAATAAATTTGCCCACAATACGTGGTTAACTTAACTGGTTTGTACAACTCCCAAAGCAAAGCTTAGAAGCAGACAGTAACTGTTCCTTAAAAGGATTCTGAGTATTCTGATGCTTTAACTAGAGTTTCTGATTTTTTTTTTTTTGATAGTTTTGGGGATTTGAATTTGGGGCCTCAAGATTGCTAAGCTAGCATTCTTAAGCCATACCCTCATCCCTGAATTTCTCTTATGGGGTTTTAACTCAATGTTTTGCATGTGTTTCTCCCATGTATCTAAGTTCTTGAATTTACTCATTGGAAGGGTCTGGTTTGATCATTGACTCTTTGCACCTAGCTGAGTTCCCTCGTTAATACATTGGTTTTCTGCTTCTATCCTGGCAGGAGTAGATATTTTTCCACATTCATGTGTCTTTCCTGTATTAATCTCTTAGGAAACTGGTCCCACCACATCTCCAGAGGTGTCACTGATTAATCAGTCCCTCACTTGCTCACTTCCTTATTAAAACTGCTCTGGTAGTGTCACCAGTGACCTCACTTTTGTTAAACCTAATAATCAATGCTCTATTTGCATCTTACTTCACCTCTCAGCAGCATTTGGCCAGTTTAATTACTCATTCCACTTTGTTAAATCTTTACTTGCCTTCCAGGACCTAATCAAGTAAATATCTAATCAGGAAAATAAAAACTTGTCTTAATACTTCCTCAGAGAGAATTTAATTCAGGATCTTGATGACATCAATGACAAAGTAGCTGAAAAGCCAAATAGATCAGAGTGAGGCAACCCAGAGACTGGCAACAGCAGAAACACAGTACCAACATGGCTGAAAAAAGAAAGAAGAGGAGGTTATAGCAGAACCTATGGGTAGCAGTGACTCAGAAGAAGGTAGAATGATGCAGACTTGTCTGGTAGAAGCTGGAGCCAGGGAAAAGACATAGGTACCCATGACAATAGACACCACCCTAAAGAGAGGTAGGAGGGGTGGGGATAGAGAGAGAGAGAGAGAAAGAGAGAGAGAGAAGGAGGAGAAGGGCAAGGAGAAAGAGAGAAAGAGAAAGTTGTATTTTTATCGGGTACATCAGACTTGCTTTATCCCCTACTTTGGTGGTTAGTCCTTCTCAGTCTTTCTACTGTTTCCTCCTCTCCCAATCTCTTAATGTTGAAATGCTCCAAAGCTCAGCCCTTCATCTGTCATCTTTCTGGATATTTATGGCTACCTAAAACCCCCTCCCCATCATAAATTATTTAGAACAATAATTTGTTGCTACTTCTTGTGATTCTGTGGATTGACTGAATTTAACTATACAGTTGTCTCTTGGGCTCTAATATAAACTCATAGATCTGGTTTATGAGTTCTGATCCATGATAAACTCATCTGTGATAAAGTTTATGGTAAACATAACGATGTCAATCAGATCCCACTTCAGGAATGAACAACTTATAACCTCAGTTACTGAGGGGATGGTTGGAAGATAGCACTTGGAGATCAGTCTTTTGGGAAATGTCTCAGTTTGTGAGTCACTTTGCCCAAGTTCTCCTATCTTTCCCAAAGTGGCACATATCCAATGATTAACTGATATGGGTATATGATGCACAGCCTTCTTATAACTACTTGGGATAGCTATAAAATATCACCCCATCTTAAGAACTCCCTTGAGGGTCAGTTGAGTGTTGTGAAGAAATTGCATAGCAGTTCAACTGTTCTCTTTCCCCCTTCTCTTCCTACCTTTCCTTCCACAAAAGCACTCAAAGCACTCTTTAATGAGCCTCCTCTGTTTCAAAATCTGCTTTTTTAGGAACCCAGCTTTCAACATGGTTGCATTCAGATAGTAGCTGAAGCTGGACATTACTGTGGGTCACTCACATGACTGCCAGTTGATGACTGTCAACTGGCTGTGCCAGTTGCAGGTCTAGACATTTCCTTTCCAAGTGACTTTGAGTCTCTTCAGCATGGTGGTTGTGTTGTAAGAGGGAGATTTCCAAGAATAAATGTTGAAGAGGGCTAGGGACATTGTCACTTCCTTGAAGGTCACTTGTATCAGTTAAGCAAGTCACAAAGACTAGCCTGAATTCAAAGGGAAAAGTATGAGACTCCCTTCTTGATGGAAGGAATTTTCACATAGAGAGTGAAAAGAAATGTTTGGAAAACATCTTTGTAGATTTTCTACCACATCTTTTCCTTTTTCTCTCTGTCACCACCCCCAGTGAAATTGCTCTTGTCATGGTCACTATAAAGCTCCACATTGCTAAATCAAAGTGATCTATTCTCAGCTATAATCTTCTTTGACATCTGAACAGTATCTCTCACTTATTTGATGATATCATAATGTTTATATACAGATGAGTCTCAAATTTTTATTCCAACTCCCCTCCCTCATAAACCCCAGACACTTCTATCTTCAATTCCTTCTTACAATCTCAAACTAAGGCGACAAAACTAAATTCCTTGTCTTCTGCTGAAACCTTGCTCCCTTCATAGCCTCCTCTACATCATTTGTTGGTAACACCATCCTTGCATGCAGTTGCTTAGCAAATTAAAATCCTTATTGTTGCTTTATTTCTTATTCCACATTTAACTCAATAGAAAATCTTGTTAGGTTTATCTTCAAAACATGCTCCAAATCTGACTACTTTTTACTACTTTCTGCTACCACCCTAGTCTGAGCAACTTTCTCCACCTGGATTATTTTAAAAGCCTCCCAACTGAATCCTCTCCTTCAACTTTTGTACCATGGTAGTCCATTACCAGGTTATCAGCTTTAGTGGTTCTTTTGAAATAAGTCAAATGATGTAGTTTCTCAGCTAAAACAATGTAGACATTCCATTTCTCACTTGAAATAATAGTCAAGCTAGTTGACCCTCTATAAGTGCTCACAAGACTTACATGATCATCTCCATTACCTCTCTGACATGATTTTGCCTATGATCCCTCCCTCACACCACTTTATCCTCAAATTATATGCATATTCATGCATTGAGGTTTTTACAATGGCTATCCACCCTGCCTCAAATGCTTTTCCTGAAGATATTCTGATGACCAACTCTCTCCTCTTTGTTAATGTATTATTCAAATGTCATCTTCCTCATGAGTCCTATCTTGACTACCTCATTTAAAATCAAAACCATCAATTTCAACTTTTAATACTCCAACTTCCTTTTCTCCTGCTCTATTTTCTTTTTTTATTCCACAGCATTTATCTCCTTTCACAATGCAATATAATTCATTAATTTGTTATGTAAATATCTGTCTTCTTATAATGAGATAGACCTTTGTTTTGTTTACTATTGCATTCCAAATGCTTAGATCAATGCCTGGAACTTATGAGGCACTCAGTAGATATTGATTGATTGATTGGGTGGACAAATGAATCATTTTAGTTCAGCCCATAACAAGTGCATGGCCTTCACCTCAGTTAAGCATGCATTCATCAGTGAATGGCACTCACCATGTTATCAGGAATATGCCCATGACCCAGATTTATCAATGAGACAAAGGAAAATCTTTGGTGAGTAATTTCAGAAGTATCACACTCTTCTGAGAGGAGAAAGTTATAAAAATCATCTTCTGTATTGTGTGGTCTGAAGATATAAAATGTGTACATTACAGCCATTTTGTCCTAAGGGTGGTCTTCCCTATAATAAAGCTATCAGCAGGGGCTGAAGAGTAGAATGATGGAAAGATGTACCCTTGACATTATTGAGTTGATTATCAAATGAATCCTGGGATTTTCATACCTCTAGAGTTTTTAGTAATGAAAGACACTACTTCTCTTTGTGTGGTAAGCTAATTTGAATTGCATTCTTACTAACTGATATATTTCATTGAAATTCCCTTTCAACAAAATTTCAGTTTTTGTGGTAACCCTTAGGCTTATCTAGGATGGTCTAATCAAAGTCTTACACTTATTTTCTGTCTCCCAGTTTTTTTCTGTTTCCAATTAATTCAACCACACCCCCTCCATTGTTTTCTTAGTTTATGAATGTTTGAAAAAGAGTGGGTACTCTTACTGTTTGCTAATGAATCAAATAATACTGGTTCCTATGTTCTGACAACTGACCCAAATAAGCACACTTGGATATGAGCACTGTTGAGTTCTACTCATTTGAATTTATTTCTGTTCCTTCAGGAACATGTATCAGCAAGTTGTGCAGTTCCTCATTATCATTTCCTTTCTGAGAGGAGAAAGTTATAAAAATCATCTTCTGTATTGTGTGGTCTGAAGATATAAAATGTGTACATTACAGCCATTTTGTCCTAAGGGTGGTCTTCCCTATAATAAAGCTATCAGCTTTATGGACATATTTCCTACAACTTTTTCCTTTGTTCACTCTACTCGAGTCATGATAACCCTCCTGCTGCCATTCTCAAAGCACCAGCAATTTTCTGTGTCAGGTCTTTTGAACTTGGCATTTCTTCAAACTGGAGAATTCTTTTTCTGGTTGAATTCATGGTTTCTTCACTCAAAATTTTCAAGCCTTTTTGAATGTCATCTTAATGAGTCCTTCTGTGGCCCACCTTCTAAAATTGTACAATTCCCACTTCCCCACCCTCTCCATTCCTGTTTTTATTTTACTTCATAGTACTTAGAAGCTTCTCTTATGTAATTTACTATGCTAATTTATTTCATGTCTGTCTTCCTTGGTAAGATAGACATTTGGTCCACTTTATAACTCCACTCCCATAAATAGTGCCAATAATTATTTGCTTAATTTATTAAGTGAATGAATGAATTCATACAGGATAATGCAGATAGAAATAACCACTTTTTTCAATGAAGTCACATGTGTGGTTCATATATATCATTATTCTATGCAGTACATTAACACTTCTATAAATTTTTCTATTATTGTTTCATAATATTCTATGCAATAGCTTCTTGAAAATGAAATGCCATGCAAGAAAAAGTGGAAAATGCATGAGTTATACACTGTATCCTTTGTGCAAAGCACAGGGACGCATAGTCCCACACAACCCAGGTCCTAATGTGGACTCAGAAGTTAATTGGGAGTGAGGGTGGCTCTTTGACATGTTCTCAGCTCTTAGAAGTCACCTAATCCTTTAAGATTACAATCACACTTACTGGTGAAACCATTCTTCCTCTCCAGATCATTATTCTGAAATATTTTTCAGTAATCATAAATTTATCTCTGTGGATTAATTTTATCCTGTAACATAATATGTCTCCTAGACACACATTTGAGTCAGCTCCGTATGTTCCTGAATTCTCTTAGCCAAAGGACAAAATAACAGAAACATGTACTTCCTAATTAATGTGACCCAATAGGGAATAAGCCAGGATTTAGAAAAGGGCTTCTGAGGTATTTCTTGCAGAGTTGGAAGATTAATATCTTAATTTTATGTTGTCAGGTTTTTTTTTTTTTTTTTTTTTTGAAAAGCTTGATTCTGAGGAAAAGGCTTTGGAGACTTTCATATAAAAATGATGTTGTAGTAAAAATATAGGGACAATCTGAGATCAGAAAATAACCAGTCTACACATGAATCACAGGCACACATGGAGAACAGATAGTAAGATGGAAAACAGTCCTTATTCTTCTCCCTGAATCACCTTTTGGAGTTAACAGGGACAGCTTCTCTTTCCTTCCTTTCTTCCTTCCTTCCTTCCTTCCTTCTTTTTCTTTCCGGTACTGGGATTTGAATTCTGGGCCTCACACTTGCTAGGGAAGTGCTCTACCATTTGAGCTATGCCCCCAGCCCAGGTGGCTTCTCTTGTATAATTTGTTCCATTGCCCAGTCTCCATTCCATCAAGCATCAAGGTTAAGGCCATGGCAAATCTTTCACTCTATCTGCAAGAGTGATGCGGACTCCTTTACAGACCTTCTCAGGAGTAGAATTAGGATGCCCAACATACAATGCAAGCTCTACCTCTCTCTGACTAAAGGTGAATGTCTCTCAGTAATATTAACAATAATTTTTAAATAATAAACTAAAGATTTTCTTCTTACTAGTGTAAAAATACAAAAAAGTAAATGGTGATAAAAGGGTAGTGGGATATCTTCCCACAACAGGAAGATACAGAAACTTGTTTGCTATATAGTAGAGTAGTTTAGGTACAGAATAGTTAGAAGTTAGATCCAACAAGGAAGGGATTCCAAAAATATTTGTTGAATCACTAAATAAGTCAATGCTTTTGACTCAAATCCCAGTTGTGTCTAGCTTTTTTGTTTGTTTTTGTTTTTGCAGCACTGGGGATTGAACTCAGGATCTTAGATCCTCTAGGCAAGCACTCTAGCACTTGAGTTATATTCCAGTCCTTTTTCTTTTAGTTTGTTTTTCAGATACAGTCTGCTTAGCTGCTTGGGTTGTCATCAGCTATAATCCCCTGCCTCCACCTCTCAAGTAGCTGAGATGTGTCTAGTTTTTAAATCTTTTTTAGTCTGTTTTTTTTTTTCAGGTACAAAAATGGAAGTAAGGAGGATTGCATAAAATAATGTGTAAAGTACTTAACACAGCACAAGCACAGAGTAAATGCACAATGGATTCAATCTATTTTATTATTCTACTTGACATCTTCATGAGTTTGAAAAAGTTCATGAAAGATGGGAAAGGAGCTCCACACAAAATAAGAGAGTTGGATAAACTAAAGATGTTGCCAGTGATGACTTAATAGTGCTACAATTTCTACTTTGCCCTTTTGTTTATTTGTTGATCTACTAGAGGCATCCAGAGACTTTCCTGCTAGTTGGATATATGAACTGTCCTACACAGTACAGAGAACCACATGGTGACTCACATAAGTAGTCAGGTTATTTTCACTTTCTGTTCTGAGGACTCAGAGGTACCTAGAGATGCCACATAGCTCCTCCGTTATACCCTTGATGTATGAGGTATCTGTACATGCTGCTGCTTGTCCCCTAAATATTTAGATATTTAGTCCTTTATGTGTTCATATTTCATGTAGGTGCTGCATATATCACATTAAAAAACAATCTCTGGCGTAATGAAGTTTATAGTCTTGTGAGTGACATGGAGATTATAGAAGAAAACACATGAAAACTATGTGAGTATGAGTTGTAAAGTGTGATAAACATGAGGTTTTGTTGTGAGTTCTGTTTACTAAATTAATGATGAAATACTTTGGGGACATATGACATCACCAAATGTAGAAAAGAGTGGGCAACTGAACTTGGATCCTTTCTACATTAAGATTCACAATTTGGTATCTTTTCTCAGGGGCCTTATTAAAATGCATTTCCACACTGAGTCTAGAATAACTAATTTTTCAAAAGAATGAAAATTCCTACTGTGAAGAGCAATGGAAATGTAAGGGGGAAAGGCTTGTGGAAATGGGCAGTCTTTTAAAGTTTAAGCATGGGAGCAATTCTGAGTGGAATTATTGGTTTGTGGGGAGCCAGTGGTAATATACAGTTGCATAGTTGCTTTAAGAAATGTCACTGTTTTTAGGTCAATTTGTTGTAAAGCCAGAGTTTCTTTCTATGATTTCATCTCTGAGTAACGATGGAGATAAAAATTTGTGATCCTGACAGTAGAGAGCAAGTACAACCTTGAATCTAGCAGGGACTGACACTAAACCTAAAGTTTTTAGGGCCTGCTTTATTTAAAAAATAAAGTACTCACTTGTACTGAAGTAAGTATAAGAGGTCACAAATCAGCAGTGCTTACTTCACAGACTTAGGAGAAAGTAAGCACACCATACAACCATTTCCCAGGGGAAGAATTAAAATAATGCTAAAAGTCCTGATCGGGTCACCTCTCAACCACTTCCCTCACCCCTCACTGGTCATTACTATCCTGAAGCATATCATTATTCATATATTTACCTTACAATCTGTTCAATACTCTGTATTCATAGCTATATAGGCATTGTATACAATGAGTCATGTACTATCTAATCCTTCATGTCTAGAATTATTTGGGACATTTTCCTGTGTTGTATATAGCAGAAGCTCAGTTTTCATTATTATTGCTATATGGTCTTCAATTGTATGAATGCTCCACAATTGATTCATTCATTCTGCTTCTGAGAAGCATTTAGGTTGCTTTAAAATATACTTTTAAGGAGTTTTTAATAAGGAAATCCATTTATTGCTGATGACTATGCATCTATACATCTAGGAATGAAGTTTCTCAGTCATAATCTTGAATAGGTTTCATGTTGGTAGATAAAATTAAGCAGTCCTCCAAAGTAATTGTGTTAGTCAACTTTTGTCACTATAGCAAATAGCTAAGATAATCAATGTATAGAGAAAAAAGGTTTATTTTGGCTCCTGATTCAGTCAGTTTTGGCTCAGGTTTCAGAACATTATCAGTTGAACATGTTGCTTTAGGTCTTTGGTGGAGGTGCTAGATATCAATGACAGAGAGTGCATGGTATAGAAAAACCCACTCACCTCATGACCAGGGAGCAAAGAAGAGAGGAGAGCACTGGGCTCCCACTGTCTCTTAAAAGACACTTTAGTAATGACTTAAGGACCATCTCCTGGGCCTCACCTCTTAAAGGTTCTGTCATTTCCCAGTAGTACCACCCTAGGGACCAAACCCTTAACACAATTAGTATATGAGTCATACCCATTTTTATTCCTACTACCAACATATAAAAATTCCAGCTTGAATCTGGGAATGGTCAATATTTTTAATTTTAGATACTTTGGTAGGAAATAACTTCATTTTAATGATGTGTATTTAGGCAACCATTTGCTGATTTTCCATTTGCTTGTCATAGTTGTATGTAAATGTCACTTTGTCATAAATCACTTCTTAAAACTATATACTCTAAAAGGCTTGGTCATCACCAATTCCTGATTTCACTATGTTATTTTCCAAATGTAATAGTAATAAAAATGATAATAATAATAATGATATACTCTGTTGAAAGTTTACTATCTGCAGGATACTTCTTGTTACTCTTAACAACATTAAATTCATTTGTTCCTCATAACACCACTAGAAGATAGATTTTAGTGTACTTCTTCTTTTTATAACGTCTGAAACTGGAAGCCAGAGACATAAAATTAAATTAACTTTTCCAAAGCCACATAGTAACTGATGAACCTGGGTTAAATAAAAGGCAGTCTAACTTTATAGTCAGTATTTAAGAGTGCTTTTCATTGCTACATGTAGTAGGAAATTCACCATCCTGCCATTATCTCCAAAAATATTTAGAAGCATATATTTTCCCTGTTCATTCCTTCCTTATTTTTCTGATTTATGATGAATTTTTATTGCCATTTTCATCTTTCTGTCTTCATTCTTCTCCTGTAGGCTGGGTTTCACCTACTTGTAGTCAGCACATTTTCCCGACTTCCTAAAGAGATTTCTCACTGATTGAAGGAAGGCTCCTTTCATTCCACAGTTTGGCTATCTTCATCACATGGCTTCTTAAGTTTCCAGTGCTTTTTTTAGCACCAAGTCAGGGGAATGAACTGACTTGGCTCATGGAGGATGACAGCTGGGAAATGTTGATGAACCAGTGGTACCTGACCACAGGGCAGGATAGGAAATGTCTTCTGGCTGTGAGCCTAGTAAGGAGAAGAAATGGGTCTGGTGGGTTGCTGGTAGTCTCTGTCCCTAAGCAATGCGTAGTCCTCTTCACCTGTCATGAATTAAGCTATCTCTCCATCTCATTCCGTTGAAACAAAAGTAGTTCCTTTCATCTTGATGTTTAATAAGCATCTCCATTGAAGCACAATGGAGAACCAGGAATGTGCATATCAAATAGGTATCCAGTGACTTCCACTGCAAGAGAAGCAATAGAACAGGATTCATATGGACTAAAGAGGAAAGGGAGGAAAGGAAAAGGAGTTTATCTGGATCAATAGCCCTGGAGTATCATTTTTACTTTAATAATTTCTTCTATTTATAATCCCTTCCTGTTAAAAGCATTCAATAAAATTGATGCTTTGTCATTGTTTCCTGTGAGAAATAAAGTAGGAAGGATGTGATTTCATAAATAGGGGAAATGGGAATTTCAAGGAGGTCAAAGTCATGATGTAAAGGAATTCTGGGCAAGAAATTGAACTTTGTTCGTCTTCTGTAATCACTAAGTGTCATGCCTTATGTGTGTGTATGTGTGTGTTGGGGAAGGTGTTATGTTTGATTGCCTTCCCTCTTTTCCCTCTATTGTTTATCCCTGCCTCCACACATTTTACAGAGAAAATTGGCCAGGCAAATCAAAGAGAATTTTATGAGATAGAATTGACATTTTCTCATAGTGTACTATTTCTGTTTGGAGCTTGTGGATAACTGACAAATTGTGTTCCGATTGAACTACTCTTTTTGTCTTTAAGAGGTTGAGTATTTGTCATTCGGTTATTCACATCCACATTTTTACTCTCTGGCAGTAACTGATGAAAACCCAGAGATTTCCTATATTGTAAATATGCTGGGATTTATCTACAGACATTTTTGTTCTTTTTCATATTATTAGAGAGAGAGGGAAGATAATAAGCAGAGCAAGTGGGAAGTAAAATTCTTTCAACTTTTAGATACTGGGATTTCCCCTCACTCAATTATTTACTATTTATGCAGATAGGGAAAACAAAGGGGGAGAATTATAGTTTGGATATGAAGTGTCCCCTCCCCTATTGAAGGCTTGGTGCCTGGTTGGTGACACTATTGAGAAGTAATTGGACATGAGGGTGCTAATCCATCAATTGATTAATCCCTTGATGAATTTGTAACCGAATAGACTACCAGGAGTGGACCTCATTGGAAACATGGCTTTGAAGGGTATATCTTGTCCCAGGACCTAAGGTAAGAGGCTAACTATTGGTTAAAGAGAAAAAAATTTGAAGTCTGTACCACAGTTGGCTCTGGAACTTTACATGAATGTGGTAGTGGGTAAGTTACCTAACCTCTCTGCTCCTTACTTTTTCGTCTATAAAATAAGAGCGATAATAATAATAACAATAATCCATCAAATTACTTAAATGGTTAAATGAGTTACTGATTATAATGTGCTTATTGCAGTGTCTGGAACAAAGTTGCCTGTTCTCTAAGGCAAAAAATGACATCCCTATCTGATGCATTCTAAACTTGAACTCAATTTATCTGTTAATCCCCAGCACTCACATATACACATATAACACATGATACCCTACAATCTAGGCTTTTTATCTCTGTGTACATAAAAAGTATATATACACAATTACATATTATCTATTTATATGCTTTTATTCAGTAAAAATTAAAATGAGATCTAATTAACAATCATACTCTTCAACTTGATTTTTTCCCTCTTAGTGTTTTTTGACCCTTATTCTAAATCTATTATAATAATCTATTTTTAAATTTTTACTTAGGATTCCATTGTATAAATATGCATTAACTTAACTAACCCTCTTCTGAAAGATATTTTCGTTCCCTTAAACTTTTCACTCTACCACACAAAACAATGAACATCCTAACTAGGGTTTTACACACTTTTGAAATATTTAAGGACATGTACCAAAGCAGGAGCCATAGATTCAGTCTTTTAAAAATAAAAAGTCATTTGCCATTATTTTAAGAGTGTAGAAATTGAGACACAGAGAAATGACTTGTCCAAGCTAATCAGTACTGAAATGAGATTCAAACCATTTTCTGGAAAGTAAGTGTGCATGGTTGGGTAGGGTGTTGGCAAAGCCACTGGATTTGGAAAAATTAGATTTGAATCTCAGACAATGAGAAACATTCCTCAGGTATATGTGAGTCACCAGGATCTCACAGTTTGCAAGTGACAGAATAGGACTGCTCTTCCTAATCTCCATGTCCTTCCATGAACCTCAAGACTTTTCTTCTGGGAGACCAAAACCAGTTGAACTCAATATTGTAATGCTGACCAAGTCCAAGTAACTCAGACTGTTGGGAAACTGCTCCATTTGGTCCATTTTTCCCTTCTGGAGAGTGAAATTTTGCACTGCAATTGAGGATTTCTGTCCTTCTTGGCAGCAAAAAGAGAAGAGCTCATGGGAAGTATTTAGTATGTTCATTGTGACGTTTATCTAAATATATTCTTTGTGGTGGTCTGCCAGGATTCCCGGACTTTCCATATTAGTTCACTCTTTTATGTATCACAGGCATTTTTTTTATCATATGTGTTTAAGGCGTAAAGGTACCCATCAGGCCTTTAAAGAACTTAAGTGCTTGTCATATTTAGTTTCAGACAGAAGGATGAGAAGGAAATGGGACAGAGCATATTTAATTTTGATGGGGAAGAAGAAATGGATTTGAATTTTGGGACACAATGAATGTCATGAATAGCCTAAATCATTGATAATAGCTTCAGTAGAATGGCTGTTAAATAGCAAAGGAAGGGGGCTTTCTTTGTGTTTTTTAATATATTGACCTTATGAAATATAACTCAGCTACCATATAATTCACCCATTTAATGTATATGATTCAATTGTTTTTAGTATATTCACAAAGTTGTGTAATCATCATCACTACAGTAGAGGAAAATTTTACTTTCCTTACCCAATGATAGGTTCAAGGCTTAGGTACCACTAATAAAAGGCAGAGTAAAGTGAGAAAAGCAGGTAGATTTGTTTAGTATGAGTTTACACATGGCATGGGCACTTGCAGAAAAGAAGACCCAAAGAATGCAGAAACCTGTGTATAGATTATGCTTAGGTTTGTTGAAGATTGATAGTTGTGGAGAAGTACAATTGGACAGAGGGGATAAGACCTAATGGTAATGGGCTGGGGGAATTAGCAAGGTCTGATTTTCTTGTCCTTGTATCTTCTGTGGTAAAGATTTCCCTTTCCTCCTGGTATAGGGAAGGCATATCTGGAATGAAGGTCTTATGATGATTCTGTTTCAGGGGAGGATGAAGTTTGACTACTTTAACTGCCTCATACAAGCAGAGCTCTTGGTGTTTGTCCCTTTACATCTGTCTTATAACCCTCAGCATAACATTTTCAAAGTTCATCTGTATAACATATATCAGAATTTCCTTCCCTTTTAAGGATGAATGAGTATTCCATTGTTTGTATATATCAAGTTTTATTTCTCCACCTTGGGTGTTTTTTGCTATTATGAATAATAACAAGTAGCTGCTAATGAACACAGTTCAGAAATAACTGTATGAAATGCTGCTTTCAATTATTTTGGACACATAGGCATAAGAGGAATTGCTGGTTTGTATAATTTCATATTCAGTTTTTGAGTCATCATTGTACTGTGTCCTGAGACTGTACCATGTTAGCACAGGATTCTAAGTTCTCCACCTCCTCATCAACACTTGTTATTTTCTGTTTATTTTTTATAATGGCCACTTAATGGATGGAAAGTGACACCTTGTTGTGATGCTGATTTGCATTTCCCTAATGTTTATAACAGTGAGCATTTTTTCCATGTGTTTATTGGCCATTTGTTTATCTTCAGAGAATTGTCTTTTACCCATTTTTGGGGGGTGGGGAGGTGGTATCAAGGTTTGAACTCGGGACTTCGCACTTGCTAGACAGGTGCTGTAACTCTTGAGCCATGTCCATTTTGCTCTGGTTATTTTTGAAGACAGGGTCTTGCTTTTTGTCCAGGCTGGCCTGGACTGCTATCCTATTTTAAGCTTCCTACCACAGCTGGGATGACAGGCATAAGCCACCTTGCCTAGCTTTTGTCATTTGAGATGGGGTCTCACAAACATTTTTGCCTGGGCTAGCCTGGAATCATAATCCTCCAAATCTCAGCCTCCCAAGTAGTTTGGGATGACAGGCACTTGCCACTAGGCCCAGCTTTGGTTGAGATGGTGTTCTTGAGAACTCGCTGCCCAGATTGGACTTAGCAATCCTCACTATCTCAGCCTCCCAAGTAGCTAGGATGACAGGCATGAGCCACCAGCATCCAGCTTTGCCCATTTTGACTTTTTGTTGTTGTTGAATTGTAGGAATTCTCTTTATAAGGATATTAATCCCTTTTTAGATATACGATTTGTAAATATTGAATCCAAATTTTTGGAT
Organism: Castor canadensis; assembly: GCF_047511655.1. Lineage (NCBI taxonomy): Eukaryota > Metazoa > Chordata > Mammalia > Rodentia > Castoridae > Castor > Castor canadensis. Next base: position 71,973,614 of record NC_133391.1, on the reverse strand, counting down.
TTCCTTTCAGTCTTCTGATATATTTCCTTGATGTTTTTATTTTTAATGTAGTTAAATTTATCTGTTATTTTCTTTTGTCATCTGTGCTTTAGGTGTCATGTCCAGGAAATCATTGCCAAATCCAATGTTCTGAAGTTTTCTACTGAGTGTTTTCTTCTAAGTGTTTTATAATTTAAACTCTTATGTTTAGCTATTTGATTCATTTGGGGTTAATTATTATAAATAGCATAAGGTAAACGTCCATCATCCATCTTTGTATGTGTATATTCAGCTTTTCTAACATTATTTGTGAAAGCAAATGAGTTTTTTTTTCCCTCTCTCTTTTTAAAACAATTATTTGTACGGGTACATTGTGACATTTACAAAAGTTCTTACAATACATCAAATATATCATAGTTGAGTTCACCCCCTACATCATTCTCACAAAAGAGGTTTTTAAATAAAATGTTAAAGGCTTGTTTTGAGTTCTTCTGAAGCAGAACCTGTCAGATGAACTTATTTACAGATCATTTATTTGGGAGGTGATCTCATAAGCCAAGAATCAGAAAGAGGAGAATGGCAGAAGAAAGGACAAAGGCCAGGCATGTTGGCTCACACCCGTAATCCCAGCTACTTGAGAGGTAGTGATCGGGTGGATCACAGTTTGAGGTCATCCTGGGCAAAATGTTATGAAGACTTCTTTTCAACAAACCAGCCAGGTGTGGTGGTTCATACCTTTAATCCCAGCTACTCAGGAGTCATAGGTAGGAATATTAAGGTCTGAGACTGGTCTGGGTAAAAAATATGAGAACTTATCTGAAAAAGAACTAAAGCAAAAAGGATTAGAGGCATAGCTGAAGTGGTAGAGTGCCTGCCTAGCAAGCTCATGGCTTTGAGTTTAAACCCTGTACCACTCCTACATCCTCCTATCCCCAAAATAGGCCACTGTGAAGGTTGCTGCCATATATGACAGGGGCTCAGTTCTACCAGGACATACGAGAACAACAATTTAAAATACCTCCAAAATAGCCAACTGAGGAACAGAAGAATGAGGTAGTTATCCTCATATCTGTCCCCACTTGTTAAGGGGTACCACTGATACTCCAAAGGGTATATGTGTGGGTGGAGTGGCCTGCTATGACTTCAACAAATGTTGTGTGTGGTACTCACCTGGAAACCCTAGTGAGGATGTTTCAGCTCGTGAAGAGTCATGCTCAACAACTCATACTTGAGATGTGGACTGAGAAAAATGATGCAGACTCCCAAAAGTGTCTGCTACAGCTAGGAGCCAAAAATAAACATCAACTGCTTCAACGTTTAGCAGAGGGCACTTCATAGAATCAGGCCTGCACCTTTTAATGAGCATCTCTGATATATAAGCATATGTACAGTGGGCTATAAAACTGAATTTGACATTCCCAAATAAGCTACAGTTTAATACAGAAGGCATGATGCCTATGAAGACCATACCTTTCAAAGAAAGGAAGTGGAATGGGGTGTACTTCAGTGGTAGAGCACTTGCTTAGTATATGTGAGGTCCTGGTTCAATCACTAATGCCACAAAAAAGAACAGAAAAAAAAAAAAAAAAAGGAAGTGAAAATGCCACAGAGATGTGTGTGGGAAGGAGAGAAGTTTCCTAGTAATGGGTGGTAAAGTCTCAACCAAAGAGCTCACTTATTTATTTACTCATTCTAAAGATACTTCTATTGATAGTCTTTTGTGCATCAGGCCTTTATCTAGATGCCTGGAATTCTGTGGTGAGCAAATCAGAAATGGTCACTGCTTTCTTTATGATCTAATGGAATCAGGCAATGAAGTTATCAAATAAATGAGCAAAATAATGTCAAGCAGTGTTGTATGCATAAAGGAAACAAGATCAGATAATTCAGTAGCATTCTGAGCTGGGGTGGGGTGATCAAGAAGTTCTTTAAGGAGAAAAAAAAACAGTTAAGCTGAAATCTGAATGACAAGGAGAAGATGTCATCCCCCAAATAAGAGGAAAGTGTTTTAGGGACTATAAAAGCAAGTGCAAAGGTCAAAAGCAGGAAGGACTTTGGATGCTTAAAGAATGGGGAAAAGACTAGGGATTCTGAAGAGTAAGAGCCAGGAGAAGAGGTATGAAATAATGTTAGCTGGATGGACATAGGTCAGGTCATTCAGGACCCAGTAGGCACTGCAAACTTTGACTTAATCTGTGTACCAGGAAAGTCACCGGAGGTTTTAAAGCAGGAGGGTGACCTATTTATGTTTGTAAAGTATTCTGACCATTCAAGACAGGAATAGGAGTGTGAGCCTAGTTTCAAGGCTCCTGCTGATGCCATCCAACTTGGCTCTGGAGATGACTCCAGTCAGGCTGGTGTCAGTAGGGACAGACAGGAAGGGAAGGTTGGGATTCTATGCTGCAGATGGACTTGAGGTTTGCTTTTTTGTATAGAGTTGGTAACTGGGAGAATGGATAGGGGCACCAAGGTTGAACAGGAATCTGTCTTAGAAGAAAATTAGGCCTTTTCCTCCTTGGATGAAGCTTAATCGGGTATTGACAAATAACGGTGAAGAACTGACTTTGAAAGAGATCAAGGAGAACTTTGAACCTAGGCAAAGGAATCAGACTTAATTCTGTATTGATGATGAGTAAAAGTACTTTTAAACAATGGGGGACAGGAACCAAGGTGCACTCTTAAGTCTTACTGGGTCAACTAGCTCATAGGTCTAACAACAAGCAAATCAACAATCACACCTTCACCAGTGTGTGTGTGTGTGTGTGTGTGTGTGTGTGTGTGTGTGTGCATTTAAGCAGGAAGAGTGAGAGAAACTTGGATAGCAAAGCCAGCACACTTGTCCTTCAGAGGTTAATGTACTTCTCTGTTTATTAGAGTTGCTATGGTGATGCTAAACCACTAGCCAGAAGAACGGAGAACAGTTGACTGTCTCTGCACTTAATAATCTGATTTTATGTAAGACATCGGAAAAGAATGCAATAACTCAGGCCTTTGCTGGGAGCATTAAAAGAAACCAGATGAGGCTGAGCTCACATTCTTCCCAGCCACACCAGTCCCTTTCTTGGGTACAGGGTTTCAGGCCCAGCTGTCCTGGCACAATCTGTCTGACATTTGGAGGAACTCATCCTGCATTTAGTTCCCTCTCCCTCTCTTGCTGTCTCTCTCTCTCTCTTTCTTTCTCTCTCTCTCTCAATCTTTCCCTCCCCCAAATCAGACTATTACAAAGAGCCTGCAAAATGAAATGAAAGCTCAGGGATGTTGAAAAGGAATCTTGCCTATAAAAAGGGGGTTGTGATGGGAAGCTATTTCCCTGCTGAAGGGTAACTGTCTCCTGGAGTCCTAGAAGATAATGGCCCCAAGCACAGGTCTAAGAGAAGTTGCAAGATTGTGTTTAGATTTGGATTTTTCCACTTTCTTTCAGGAAGTCAGTGTTTTGATACTGGTGGTCAAGGTATTTTCCCTAATTAGAAACACATTCTTCTTAAGCAGTAGAGTGCCTGCTTTGAGAGTGCAAAGCCCTGAGTTCAAGCCCTAGTTCACCCCACACCCTTGCAAAAAGAAAAAAAAAAGGAAAGAAAGGAATACATTCTTTGTTATTTAGGGTAAAAAAAATGAATTTTTTGCTTTCCTTGGTGACACAGTAAGTTTTTTCTTTTCTTTTTTCTTTTTTTTGTAGTCCTTAACTGGATTTTTTAAAAATGGGATTAGTAACAAAACAAACCTTTTGTCACTCTGAATTCTAAACCGTGGATATCCTAGATTCTTAGTAACATTTTTATTCATTCTTTCCATAAATGCTCAACTTCTTCTAACAAGAAGAATATTGTAATGGCACTAAGAATATGGTAATGAGTGCATTGTTTCTTTCTCTAACTTCCACAACCATGGTGCTGACAATGAAGGGCAGTATCATTTCATTTTGGCTATGTGGAGCCTTTGTGGTTACATCTGCTTCAGACGTTGTCCCACTTAAAATTCCTAGCATCAGAGAAAGTGTTAATATTAGCCTAGGTTACAGAAGAGGGAGCTGAGGCTTCAGTGTCTGGCATGGAGGCTGACTGATTATCATTGTGTTATGTGTGGTGTGGTTTGAGGAGTAACAAGAAAGGTGACATTCTGAAATAACAAGAGTAGACTGTTTCTTAGATTTAAGAGTGAGGTAAGAGTTAAGCTATCATAACACCCTCAACCAAGTATCACTCAAAAATCATTTTTGATGGTACTTGGAAGGCTGAGGAAGGAGGATCATAAGTTACAGGCTAGCCTAAGGTATATGGCAAGACCCTGTCTGAAAACATGAAGGGCTGAGGATGTAGCTCAGTGGTAGAGGACTTGCCTAGTAAAGCCCTGGTTCAATCTCTAGGACCATATGAATAAATAAATAAATAAATAAATAAATAAATCACTCTTAGCATGCTATTGGCTGAGAACCATCTATCTTGGGAATCAAAGCAGGCTCCTTAGTTTCCCATCATGAAGCCATGGACATTCCAGGTTTTGATGTTGTGAAGCCCTATCTCAACAATTGCCAGGAGATTTTACAGTGGGTGAGTTTTATTCATGAATTCTTCAATGTTCTATAATTGCATTCACTTGGGGCTGATTAGTGTATTGCCAAGGTCCTTGGTTATATTGATTTACTTTATTTGATGTGCATCAATTTTTTCTTTTCTCTAAACATTAGAGGATTTCAAGGATCTTGCAATGTAAGTTGAATTCAACTTCACAGCCTTGACAACTCTGTGCTTAGCAGAGTAAGGTCTCCCTTCTGCCAGTTTGTGACCTCATATTCTGAATTGATGAGATAGACACTTAAAATCAAGAACTATCCTGAGAAACAAAGACTAATAAATTTGTTCAACTATAACCCAGAATATTTTTAAAGTTAAACAAATATATTCACATTTATCATCTGCTTCAAGTTAATTTTCCAATAGTAAGGAATATGCTGATAATCACATAAATTAAACTTTGACTTGACCATTGTCTTTTCCAATCTAGCATGAAAACCCTTGTGTTGAGCATCTCTAGAAACATATACACAGCAAGAAGTGGAATGCCTGTAACAAATATGGAAAGAAGCTATTGATCATTTTACAGTGATTATTTTCAAGTCCTTTCCTGCTTATGTACGTACAAGAGCAAGACTTGGGGAGAAGTTTCTAAGCCATTTGCGAAATATCAGATTTGAGGAAGGCTTGTTGGAGATGTCCTGGTGGTGCCACTGGTTTAGTGAAGAGAAAATTGTATCAAAGTCAATTTCTGCAGGAGGATGAATATCTCAACTTAATGTCTTTTACTTAGGGAGGAGTTCCCTGACACTTTTGACCAGACATATTCCCTGGAATAGCTACAGTCCATCCTATAACTTTTATTCACAGCATTTGTCACAAAAGTATATTAAACAAATATTTTTGTGATGATTTGCTGAATGAAAACCTTTATCACTAGAATATAAGGTCCATGAGATGGTGTTTGTCTTTTTCACTTTTTGAAGGAATCTAAGTGTTTAGCTCAAAGCTGAGCATATCTGAGGGATTTAATTTGTTTTGGTTGAACTAATCAAAGTCAGGGAAAATAACAACCAAGATGATAAACCAAAACAATTAAAAGAGTGAATTCATTGGAAATGAGTCTAGATGAATGGCTTCCAAGATTTTGATATTAAAGAAAATAGCCCCACATGCAAGTGGCAGTACTTTAAATTACTGATCATTGACATAATATGGGAGATTTATAAACCTTTGTGGATTCTGCCATGTTGTCATGATTCTATCTAGAAAATAAAAAGGAGATTTTTAAAATGTGATACAGGTACATTGCCTTATTTCATCTCCAGGCAATGCTCAGACAAGAACACACACTTGATGCTTTCTTCCACAGCTCCCTGGATAGGCTTAGGTGACTATCACTGAACTTCTGGAAACTACTAAGCTAAATAGCATGCCAAATTGCTTCCACTTCTAAAGTTCAGAGTCTTATACATTCAGTGTTTGGCAACAAGGTGAACAAAAGACATAATGTTTAATAATTAGTATGAACATCCCTAAGTTCTCTAAAATGCCTTTCCTTTCAGTGTTGCACTCATACAGTGTTAGCCCTATGCTCCTGGGGCACATAGGTACCTGGCAAGGAGTAGGTGGAAGAGACCCGGTTCCACTGGGTCCTCCTAGATTCTAGTCTCCTATTGGTCGAACCTGACAGACATCAGTATGTAAGGGAGCCTAGATGACCCACATCCATCAAGGTCTCAAGGCACAGAGTAACTCAGAGAAGGGCATAAAGGATCTAGAGGGGCAAGTGTTGACTAACCAACACAACAGGGAAACTCTTATACTTGATTAACTCCTCCAAGATGAGGATTGGGACAATGACAATGGAATGAAATAGGAAAGGAGATCTGTTAGGTGAGTTCTGAAAGGTCAACAGCTAGTGAGACATTGAACTAGACCCTTCCTGAAGCAATTGGAGCCCTGCTTAGTGTCTGTGTTGGGAGCATGGTTCTCTTCCCCCCACCATCCCAAACAGGGCATTACTGTACCTAGAAATCCTTTGGTGCTCTGGCTGAACAATGTGGGTGGTTTGTGTTCTGTTTCTTTTCTGTTTGTTTGAGGATTTTGCCTCTGTTTATAAAATATTATCTCTCCCTGTCTATAGTATTTTATTATTGCTGTTAAAGTACCCAGAATCTTTCAGACCCTCAGAGTGGAAAAGTTATGGTCAACATAATGCCTGATTACTTATACCATGGGGGAGAAGTGCAGGCTCTTATAAACTTACAGAGGGCTGCCCCCTGGGGGCCAGAAGAATGAGCCCCTTCCTGGTAAGGAGTAGAGTGGCTACAGGATGATGATACATTAGAACACTTGGTCTCCTCCCTTGATACTGGAGAAAATCTCAGTGGTGACATTCTGTTGAGATCATTTATGCCAGTCCTAAACTTTCCTGTGAATTACTTTTCTCACCCTTTACTTGCCAGATTATGTTTAAAAAGACCCAACTTTAAAAACTAAGAAGTATTTCTTAAAAAAATCCCCCCCAAAATTAGCAGAGATGAGAGATAAGAGAAAGAAATAGAAAGAGAAAATTGCCCACCAACACCCAACAGAAAATTTTCATTTAAATCTTCCTAGACTTTATTTTCTGCATGGATATACATGCTTACTATAAATAAAATTTATTTTTAACTGGAATTATTTTATACACACTGCCCTGCTTTCATTTTATCCTCTTCAGTGTCTTAACAGGATAGATTTCTCAAATCTCTTACAGAAAGCTGGAGATGAATGTCCTATAGTTGGAACAGGGAGTATGTTGGAATGCCAGCTCCTCAAACTAAAATGTACATACAAATCACATGTGAATTCTGTTAAAATGCAAGCTGTAATTCAGGAGGTCCAGGGTAGGTTTTAAGATTCTGCATTCCTAAGAGTTCCCTGGAGGTGCAGATGTTGCTGATCTGTGATCCTTCTTTGTGGAGTGTGGACATTGGATTATGAAAAGCCTATGAGAACTGGATGTAAGCAAGGCGAGATGCGGTTTAATTGCTTTTACCTGTAGGCTGAGATAGGCACAGCCCCGGCCACGAGACAGAAAAAAGCATAACAGCTGTATCTCCTAAGCTTGCATTCAAAGAAACAGGAATGCAGGTTTCTCCTGTTACAATGTCATACCCCTCCCAAGAGCCTCTGCAAAGGCCCACTGAAGGGGAACTTGGGAATTTTTGCTTTTTGCCTTTGGCTTTTATTTTGGGCTTTGGAGGGTTTTTCCGCTTTGGGCTTTTGCTTTGGGTTTTTTTGTGTGGAAAGCTTTTGGAAGGGAAAAGAATTACTGAAGGGAAAAGATTTGCTAAAGGGAAATTGTTAAAGGGAAAAGAATGGCTAAAGAGGGGTTGATAGAAAGTCTGAATCGAGAACTTTAACATAGACTTTAGAAAACTAAGCTAAAGAAAGAACTTTATACATAGGCTTTAGAAAAGCTAGGCTAAAGAAAGACCAAAGAAAGAACTTTACAGTACAAGATAGAGGACTTTAAAAGTTATGCATATGTAGTTTTTAGGCATGACTGTTTGCAAGTCTTAGCACTGAGGCTTTAAGAAAGCTAAAGGGAGAATGCTAAAGAAAAGCTGCAAGCCTGGGGGCAAAAGACATTAAGAGTGATTAGGCTAAAGATAAACTAAAAGAAAACATGGGACAATGTGAGTCTAAGGAAAGAGGTTTTAAACAAGGTTTTATTTATTTATTTATTTATTTCTTATTTTTTCATCTTGGCTGTTTCCATGCCTTGGCTATTGTGAATAGTGCTGCAATAAACATGGGTGTGCAGGTGCCTCTGAAGTAATCTGTGTCACAGTCTTTTGGGTATATCCCCAAGAGTGGTATTACTGGATCAAATGGTAGATCAATGTTTAGCTTTTTAAGTAGCCTCCAAATTTTTTCCAGAGTGGTTGTACTAGTTTACATTTCCACCAGCAGTGTAAGAGGGTTCCTTTTTCCCCACATCCTCGCCTGATGATGATGATGATGCTATTCTAACAGGGGTGAGGTGGAATCTTAGTGTGGTTTTAATTCGCCTGATGCTGATGATGGCTATTCTAACAGGGGTGAGGTGGAATCTTAGTGTGGTTTTAATTTGCATTTCCTTTATTACTACAGATGGTGAGCATTTTTTCATGTGTTTTTTGGCCATTTGAATTTCTTCTTTTGAGAAAGTTCTGTTTAGTTCACTTGCCCATTTCTTTATGATTCATTAGTTTTGGGAGAATTTAGTTTTTTAAGTTCCCTATATATTCTGGTTATCAGTCCTTTGTCTGAAGTGTAGCTGACAAATATTTTCTCCCACTCTGTGGGTGTTCTCTTCAGTTTAGAGACCATTTCTTTTGATGAGCAGAAGATTTTTAGTTTTATGAGGTCCCATTTATCTATGCTATCTCTTAGTTGCTGTGCTTCTGGGATTCCATTGAGAAAGTTCTTACCTATACCTACGAACTCCAGAGTATTTCCTGCTCTTTCCTTTATCAACTTTAGAGTTTGTGGTCTGATATTAAGATCCTTGATCCTTTTTGTAAACAAGGTTTTAAAGAAGACTTTAGAAGTAAGGTTTTAAAGAACTGCAAGGAGTAAGGCCTTAAAGAATAAAGATAGAAAAAAGAAGCACCCAAGTGCCCAACACACCTGACCCCACTTTCTGTCTGTCTGTCTATCCTATGTATTTTCTGAATCTCCAGTCACCGCCAGTTAAGCCCAGTTAAGTTCAGTAGTAACCAGGAATGAGAGATAAAGCTTGCTCTAACAAGGGAGGGAGTGAGAAAACAGCACCCTCTGCAGTGGAGCACACAGGTGGCAATTGTTATGGAAAGAACTCCAACGCATGAGTTCAAATTTTGGCCATGTGATTTGGGGTAACTTTCTAATCTCTTAGACTTAGTTCTTTTATATAAAAAGAAAAGTTCATAAAATCTGAAAATATTTAGCTTAAAACATGAATTTGTTAAAATATAGTTGAGTTGAAATCCAGTCATGATAAAAGAATTCTCTTACTTCATATTCCCTATTCCCTTCTTTCACTATGCCAAAGGAATAAAATCTGCCTTCACAACAGAAACCAATGTTCTTAATGGCTATTGTACTGAAAGAAATCCACGAGACTGAATTTGGAATGATAAATTAACCCTTTTTGCCTTTTTAAAGCATACAATAAAAAAAGAAATTTGAACCCATATTGATTGGTTCCCCTGAGAGTTTCTGTTTATCCTACAGCAGCTTGAAGGCTGATTCTTTTACAAATACAGTAACATCTCAAACAGAACTCTAAACCTCATGAAATTCACTTTTCCTAATTCGTATTTTCCCTTTTTCTCTCTCTCTCCACCCCCTCTCCCTCCCTCCCTCTCTTCCTTTTCTTTCCCTGTTTTCATGCCAGAAAGGTTCTCTTTCTCTATCAAATCTCCCTTTCCATGGCCTCCCCATCTTGCTGATCTTACTGGCTTCATCTTCTTTTGCCTTCTAGATATTCCCCAGTGGCTACTTTCACATCCCTTTTTGTACTGTGTTCTTCTCTTCTCTAGTTTGTCTTCACATGCATTTCCTTGCTCAAGAGGAAGGCTCCTTTCCAGGGAGCTCATGTTTTTCTTGACATAACCATAATCACCTTTTTTTAAAAAACTAAAAAAATTAGTCTTTCATGTTTCTCTTTTGAACTAGGGAATTTCCAGAGACCTTATTTCTACAACCCTGATAATATCTTCCTTCCTTTCTTACTTTCTTTCTTTTCTCTCCCTCCCTTCCTCCTTCTTTTTCTTTCTTTCTTTTTGTCTTTCAACAAGGGGAGCCCATTGATCACTCAGGTTGGCTTTCCTTGCAAAGGTAAAGGGGAGGGGAGCCATGATGGTCCTAGGAACAGGACTTGCACCCCCTGCATTGGGAGCCACTTGAGACAAGGATGGTTGTTCTAGTTTTGTGAGGGAGAGATGTGGGACTGAGCCTGTCTGGTGTCTGCCTATGTCCCAGAAAGTTCTTTGTACAAAAAATGAAAGAACTGATTCTTCAGGGCTGTTTGATTCTGGACTCCTGTGATTAAGTTCTGAAGGTCCCAACACTGAGACCAGTATTCCCCACTTATTCCATGTTCTTTTGAAGAATAAGCTTGGGTGGGCTCAGCTTGGGGATAGAGAGCTCTAGCTAGACAAAGAAAAACTAAAATAGTTTAATTGGCAAAATGGGCCAAAATAAACTTTCTGAGGCTTAGATATTCAGTTATTTCATGAGTAAATGCCATCCTCTACTTGAATGTTTTAGGTAGTTGTATCTAATTTACTGTGTTGCAATTTCTTGTTTATTCTCATGGAGCCTGACAGTCTCTAGCTTCTTAACTTGAAGTTAGCAAACCCACCATGGTGGGGACAGCATGATGATTTCCTTGTTGTAACATGACTGATTTTTTTCTCTCAGATTTTTGATTTTACTTGATAATTGTTTGGGGTGGGGTGGGAGAAGGGTAGTGTTAATTTAAATGATATGATATAATTCAAATCACTTTTAGGATAATTTGGGAATACTTTTGATATAAATTATAGAATATACTTACATAACAGAGAAGTAATGCATAAGTGAGAACAGAGTAACAGAGGAAAGCTGACCAGGAAGGTGTTTTTTGGTATATTTTGGGGATAAAAAGTCAGTTAAGAACCAGACTACAGTTTGGCTCTTGAGAACATGTGTATGGACAAAACTGGAGATTAGAACACATTTCATGAGTGGTGAGAATAATATTCTAAAGTCACTTTGATATATTTTTCATGTCTTGGAAAGTAACTTCACATCCCAGTGCCCACACGTCATATTATAAGCGGATACCATTTATTTATTAAGTACTTGCCTATAGGAAGTACCACATCTCATGCGTACTGGGCTCCAATCAATGAGCAGGTTTATTACTACCTCTGATACCTCCCTTGGTTTCACAGAGAATTGCATGAGGAGAAATACAGTTAGCAACACTGGGACATAGGCTTTGCTAGTTGGCCACAGCACTTCTTTTTTTTTCTTGTTTCAAAAATGGTTTAATGTATTTGACAGAGAAGGTTGAATAATATGAGCAAGGAAAAGTTAGGCTTCAAACTTCAGTGTAATGAGGCCAGAAGTCATGTTCCTTACCCCTGCTTACTTCTGCCATCCCAAAAATACATTACCCTGCACACTCCCAACTAGGGGAAGTAACAGGGAAGTAAGGGACTATCACTCAGGTCTACTGCTCTGATAATTACTAAGTATTTACCAGTCCTCTCAATCCCACTTGTATTTATTCATGAATGCATTTACTTGAGGAGGGGCAGAGGCTCTGTTTGCCAACTTCTTTGTGGCCTATTGGAATTCTAGTTCAGTCTTCAGTATGGGGAAATCTGAGCCCCATAAACCATGCTATGGCCACATCAGAGTGAGGGATTTTTTTTTCTTTTTCTTTCTTTCTTTTCAGCCCCCTTAGCCAAACCAAGTTGAATGACCTGGCTCTTGGCAACCTCATCATATCTATTATGTTTTGATCATTACTTAAGCAAATGATATTCACTGGGGTCCAAGTCAGAGGGACAGGACACAGAGAAGTCTTTTTATCAGTCAGCTGGACTGTTACTCGCTTTTCACAGGTCTTTTGTGTTCCCTGAGGATCCCTCAAGTGTGAAGCAGCTCACAAAGGCATGAGATGCACACAGCCTTTGTCTGGGAAGGGACATCCAGTCACCCCCTCTGTCCCTCTTCAGACAACTTGATCCTTTCAGATTTTTTTTTCTTGTCTTTATTTAAATCAAAAAGTGCTGAGGGAGTACCCCAAACACTTTTAAGGCACTGAGGTAGGAGAAGTAGAAAGAGTCACATGCAGGTTTTTTTCAAGGTCACAGACATCATGCAGAAGGAATAGGTGTTGAAGCAGTATGGTTCTGCAGACTGGGTGCCTGGGTTTCAATACTAAGTGGTCTTGAAAAATGTCTTAACACAGTAAGAATTATATTCTTTATCTGTAAATGGAGATAATAGTTATAGCCATGTCATAGCATTGACTTGAGGATTAAATGAAAAATGATATTCACTGTGCTTATTGGCACATTTAGAGCTTTTATTAAATTTTCACTTTTATGGTTATAGCTGAGGAGTACTTCCAGAGGGAGGTGGTCATGAGTCCTGGAAAGGAGAAAACTGATAGAATGTTTTAGGCTCAAGTCTAGTGTGTCATGGGTTTGGGGAAAGAAATAACAAATCTACAATTTGTCTTTTTATTTTATAGTACAATATTTTTTTTTTTAAAAAGAAAGTTTCACAAATCTAAAGCCTTTAGTAAACTATACTGGTTAGCACTTTGAGCTTGCACATAATTTCCCCAACCACAGTTCCACAGTCTAACAGTCTAGGAATTTTTTTGTTAAAGTTGCCTCTCCCAACTCTGTACAAAAGATGTTTTTTGTCAAACATATTTTAAAAGCTCAGCCTGCTTAGAAATTCATAATGAGCCAAAGGACAAAGTTTCTGAGCAGACCTATATGAACATAACACAGTCAATCCAGTGTTAATAAGTTTGAAGATGAAGCCTTTTTCTGTGGTCTTTTCCATTGCTGCTGCTATTGTGTGCTATTGTTTGTAGAAGGTTGCAGGAGGCCTGAATTAGGGCGCTCTGGTCATTCCTAAGAATGGAGTGAGCGCTAAACCAACTCAGACAGCCATGTGCAGCGTTTGCATGCAGTGTGTTTAGTCCATCAAGTGTTCTTTACAACAATTGTGGTGACATTAAGTGCTGCTCTCAAATGGTGATCCTAAAAGGCAGTGATTCTGAAGACTCTGGAACTGAGAAGCTGGTACAACCAGGCTGACCTAGGTCAGGAGAAAACACTTTATCATGATATTGGGGATTTGCAGCACAGTTTTGACTAGATTTAATTACCTGATTTTTCAAGATGTTTTCATTATCAGCGTCTTCCTGAAAACATTTGTAAAAATGTAACTCACTCCAACTGCCTTTCCTCTCAAAGTATACAGAGCTTATGAAAAAGCTGGGCATTGTGTGGGACAGAGAATACAGAGATGTGCCTGCTGGACATTAAAAGGGAACGCAGGGGAAGGGAAGAAGAGAGAAAAAGGGAGAATGGTGATGCTGTGCCTCTCAATTTGAGTCTACATAATATGAAATATATAGATTAAAATATTGCCCTGTTGGGTGCTAGTGATCATGCCTATAATCTTAGCTACTTGGGAAGATGAGATCAAGAGGATCACAGTTTTAGGCCACACCAGGTAAAGAAGGTCACAAGGCTCCATCTCAACAGCTGGAAAATAGCTGGGCATGGCGGCATACACCTGTCATCCCAGAGATGGCAGAAAGTCCTGGCCTGGATCTTGATCCTCACTTGCCTGGGCAAAAAGTGAGACCCTATCTCCAAAATAACCAGAGTGAAAAGGGCCAGAGGTGTGGCTCAAATGGTACAGTGCCTGCCTAGCAAGCACAATGCCCTGAGTTCAAACCCCAGTACCACCAAAACAAAAGTTATCCTTACAATAAATTAGTAGCCATGCTTAGGTATTTATCTATAAAATCTCTCCTCTGTGTGTGTGTATTATATATATATATATATATATATATATATATAATACATATATATATAATACATATATATATATGTATGTATGTATTCCGGATTTTTGGAGATAGAAAAACCTTATAGTAAATTGATAAAAATTTCAATTTTCTTTTATGTATTTATGGCTATAATAACTATAGTTTAAAATTTGCTGTGCCTAATTCTTTTAAATAATTATTTAGTATCTCTTCCATCATTGTTATTGCCTCATGAGAACTTCTTAAAGTTGAGCTTTTTCTTTTTGATTTGAGCTAACCTAGTCCATCTAAAATAATGTGTCCTTATAACATCTCTTCACGCTGTGGAGTGTTTCTTAGATTCTTCCTCTGTAAACTGAGAATAATCTCTGTTTTCTGGATCTTTATGAAACAAATAATATTAAGTATTTATTCTCATATTCCTTTCCATGTGCCGGACCAGATGTATAACAAGATTTTTATGGATCTGGAGTAAAAGGAGAAAAAGTAGGATCAGTGTGATAAGGTGCTAGTCGAATTTCACACAGTTAAAAAATGGAGAGTTCTCTCTAATCTAAAAATGTTCCACTTTTTAATGAAATGTCTTTGCAAGATTTCTACCTATATTTTCCCCATTATATTTTGTAAAATTTTTTAATTTTAAGTTTTTTTAAGGAATCATTAATAGTGTAAGGGAATTTCATTGTGAAAATTCATAGATGAATACAGTGTACTTTGAACAAACTCACCCTGTCCATTATATTTCTATAACCATTCTGTCCTACTCCCCACCTTTTTCAAACAGTATTTGCTGGTGCGTTTCATTATTCTCTCTCATCTACCTATCCAACTATCATCTATCTATCTATCTGCCTATCTATCATCTATCATCTATCTACCTATCTATCATCTGTCATCTATCTATCTACCTACCTATCTATCTATCATCTATCATCTGTCTATAATATACAGCAAACCTCTCACGCTCCTAAACAATGAGCTGATGATATAGAATACTGGGGCCAAGAGTCGTAATGGTCAGTGTTCCTGTGAATTTTGCTTTCTGGATGGTTATCCCTTCTTTGACGTTCATGGCATCCAGCAATAAAAAGAGAAAGAGAGAAAAATATATCTTCAGATATAACTAATGTAAACTTTTTGGACCAGACCATCTTAAAAAAGGTATGAGTGGCTGCCTTAGAGATGTCACCTCTAAGGTGATGCCTTATGGAGCCTGTGGAACCCTGCAAATTGAATTGCCACAAGGCCCAGGATCTCATGGCTGAGATCTCGCTAGGCTTATACTACAGATTGACATAGCCAATACAATTGGAAGAGAGCCATGGACTTTCTTTTCCACAAATATTACTGTTTTCCTGTTAGTCATCATTTGACATTTTTCTGTGTCTTTTTCCCAGATTCGTGTTAACTGCTACAGGTTCTTTCCTTAATTCATTTGACAGACATTTACCAGGACCTGTTGTTTATCAGATATTGTGCTGAGAACTTTAAATACTTCACTACCTCATTTAATCCTCATAGAAGTTCAGTGAGCCAGGCATTATGTTCTTCATCAATTTTTACAGTGAGGAAGTGATACTCTGATGGTATGTGCCATGCAAATGCCATTTATCAAGTGAGTCAATTAGCTGGGTTCAAGTCCAGGTATTTCCTATTTTGAAGACCATGGCATGAATTGCCAATATCCAAGTCTTTCAGCAGAGCAGGGAGACAGTATGGCAGAAACAGTAAGAGCAAGGACTTTCGAAATACAGATGTAGGTTGTTGTTGCTGTTGAGTTTTTGTTCTTTTTGGAAAATCAGGGCAATAACTGTGCCTTACCTTTATAGTTGCTGGCATGATTAAATCATGCATACAGAAACGTAGAATATACTAAGTTTTTGTGAAATGGTGACTGTCATTAAC
The DNA here is from genome assembly GCF_047511655.1 of Castor canadensis. NCBI lineage: Eukaryota > Metazoa > Chordata > Mammalia > Rodentia > Castoridae > Castor > Castor canadensis. The sequence continues at coordinate 71,957,630 of NC_133391.1, read as the reverse complement.
AATGGTAACAATGGCACTGTGATGTGGTTATATGAGACTTTGTATATGAGAAAACAGATCTACAATTTAAAGTGAAGTAGGGCATTTGGGAGGTGGGCTCAGAGGTGGGTGGAAGGATTGAAGGATCACAATGAGGTGCAAAGGCATCTGGATTCCAGTGTGGTCAGTGCTTCCTTGTTGAGTCCATCCTTAACTGGTAGACTTGGCAGCCCTGGAGATACAGGGTCTTAGTTTGTGCCTGGCTGCCAAGTATACTGAGCTTTGTCTCACTCCTGGTGGGGAGGACAGGACCAAGTGAAGTATGAGGTTCATGCATCTGAGACCCTGTGAAAGGAGTTTGTAAAGATGAGAAAGTGAGCCTGGTTCCCAAGGGGAAGCCCTCCACCCTGCTGTCTGGCTCAAGTTGGGAAAAACAGTCAGACTTTGATTACCTTGGCCAAAAACCCTTCATGATGGTCCAGGAACTGAAAGCTTGGGATCATTCTGGCAGTTGCTGGCATGTTCTGAATCACAAGGCTTGGATTTACTCCAGAGTTGGGAAGCAGCTGCCCTTTGGAGAGAAAGAGGAGTGGCTCTCACATGTGTAAGGCCGTGAAAGGGGGAAATGGCTATGGAAGGAAATGAAGTCATGGCTCCTGCAGTATAGTGTTTGCTCTAGATTGGGGGATCTTAGTTATGATTGAGCTATCTCCAGAGATTAGAATCCATCATCTTGATGAATATTGAGAATGTGGGAAAATTTAGGGAGACTGTCATATTTATTTAATATTTATTTGCATAGATTTTCAGTGTAGACAAAGCATCAAGAAATTATAAGTACTCCAAAAGAGAATTCCTTTCTCTTGGTTTTTATCTTGGTTGTGACATCTGGGAGATCTGAGGAGCACTGGGTTTAACTGGGAATTTTCTGTATTTCTTGTACATATCCCTATATTGATAGCTTAGGTAACAGTTACTGATGGTCCACTGGCTGTATTATTCATTCTTCCTTCCTTTCTTTCTTTATTTTTTCATTCTTTTTCTCTCTTTCTTTCTTCCTTCCATCCTATCAGCTATCTATCAATCTATCATCTATAATATCTACACATATGCAGATAATATAATAAAGTACATATTTATATATTAAATTTTAAAGACAATTAAGTACTAAATGTAGTAAATATTTATAAAATGTTATATTGACATAGTACTTAAATTCTTATTTCAGAATAATTACATGTTCACAAGAAGATGCAAAGATAGCACAGAAAGCCTTGCCTGTGTACTTCACCAGGGATTATATGTTGCCTAAGTAGAGTATAATATCAAAGTCAGGGAATAAATTTTGCTGAGATATGCACTATTCCTTTTGGTTTGCTACCTGTGTAGATTGTTGTAATCACTCCTCAACTGAAGCAAGATACAAAATAATTCCATTGCCACAAAAATTTCCTTCAAGTTATGATTTTACACTCATGCCCATCTCTTCCCTCCACATCTGTAACCTCTGGCAACCACTAACTTTTGTTTTCTATTTCAAAACCAACATATTGAGAACGTTATGCCAGTGGAATCAAAAGTAGGTGATCTTTGGAGATTGGCCCTTTTCACTCAGCGTAATGTCCTTGAGATGCAACCAAGATGTATGCATCAATAATTCTGGGCCTCTTTTTGCATATTCTATAGTCATATGACTGTTTGTTTAAGCATTAAACTCTTCTGTGTGTGTATGTGTGCAACTAGGGTTTGAACTCAAGGCCTTGTAGTTACTAGGCAAGTGCTCTACCACTTGAGTCACAACTCTGCTTTAGTTATTTTTCAGATAGGGTCTCAAACTTTTGACTGGGGCCAGCCTCACAGTGTGATCTTTCTGCTTCTGTCTCCTGCATAGCTGGAATTGTAGGCAGGAGCCACAATGCTTAGCTTTTTTTTTTAAAGATAAGGTCTCTTTGGCCAAGCTGCACTCAAACTGTGATCCTCTTATCTCCTCTCCAAGGAAGCTCAGATTAGAGTTGTGAGCCAAACATTCACCTCTTGAAAGGATATTTTGGTTTTTTCAGGGGACCAGGAACTAGAGAAAAGGTGAGATCAAAAAGAATTAACCTAGAAGGTAACACACATGCACAGGAAATTAATGTGAGTCAACTCCCTGTATAGCTATCCTTATCTCAACCAGTAAAAACCCTTGTTCCTTCCTATTATCGCTTATACTCTCTCTACAACAAAATTAGAAATAAGGGCAAAATAGTTTCTGCTGGGTATTGAGGGGGTTGGGGGGAGAGGGAGGGGGCGGAGTGGGTGGTAAGGGAGGGGGTGGGGGCAGGGGGGAGAAATGACCCAAGCCTTGTATGCACATATGAATAATAAAAGAAAAAAAAAAAGAATGAAAAAAAAAAAAAAAGTTGTGATCAGTACCACCCTTTACCATAAGTGAGCTGCAGATGTTAATGGCTGATGGTGTAGTCTGTGATCAGAAGATCTCCAAAGTCCTTGTGTCCTGTGTGGAAGGATTCATAGCAGGACATGTGGATATAATTGGGGTTTATCAAGTTAGGGAAGGGAAATACGGGTGGAAGCTTGGAAGCAGGGAGAGTGTGCTTCTCTTCAGGTAGTTTAAAAACCTATGCTAACCTATGTGAAGGGAAGAACCAGGTAATTCCCATCCAATAATTAGTGAGTGGGGAGGGTCATGCGTGGTGCCTGGGCCCAAAGAGGATGGCTTGAGCAGTCTGTGAGCCAGGCGTGGGCAGCCTACACACACGCACACACATGCAATTAATATTTTTTTTATGAGTCCCAAACTTTCCCTAATTCTAGCCTGCTTCCAATTCCCCCTGAGAGACAAGATCCTGAAAAAAAAATTTTGAAGTTGTTGAGGGACTGAAGTTCTCTTTTTCTGAATTTGCTTTGAACTGACAAGAGGATATTGTCTCTCCTATTTCTTTCCTTTGGGGCTCATTTGGACACAAGGTGTCTGAATTATTGTCCAGTACAATCAAGGTTCCTCATGAGGATCTTCATGTTCTTGGAGATTTTGTTCATCTGCAGAGATCAATAACCCTGTTGCTTCATGATTTGGGTCCTAAAGTCTTCTATCCTGGAAGAGATAAATCTGGTTTAGAAGGCATGACCAGAACATGTATACTGACAGGAGTGTCAGAAAGGGCCCTGTCAGGTATAGCAGGAAGAGTAAAGAATTAAAATTTTTATTTTGAAAGGTGACAACCAGAGTCTATTGGTAATTTTTTCTATAAGTGTCTATACCTGTAGATATTTTTTAACTGTTGGATGGCCTCCTGTTTGGATTGCCACTGTGGTGGGCAGTTAAGGACTGATTATTTAGGGTAATATCTATATCAGGGGCCAGGTGTCAGTCCAATTAAAGGGTAAACATCAATGGGGAGGCACATCGGTGGTACCCTGGCCAGGTGAGGGTGGTCTGAGCAGTCCCTGAGTCAAGCATGGGAACCTATACATGCATACAATATTAAGTCATGCATTTTTTTATGAGTCCCAAATTTTCCCTAATTCTGGCCTGCCTCACACATACTTCAAAGAACAACTTTGGATATAAAAGAAAGGCAAGAGTCCATTGGCTTTGCATAATTGAGGGAAGAGGAGTAAAAGAAAGAGGAAGACAACACATGATAATCCCAAAGGTCAGTTTTCCTTCTTTTCTGTGGTACTTTTCAATTTTGTTTGGCTTCCTCTGTTCTTCAGAGAATGTAACAGCCTCACTCTGGTTAAAAATGCAGTATTTATCATTAGACAAACATGGGCTCACATCCCAGATTCTCTTTTACTTTCTACCTGTTTGATGTTTTCAAACTTTAGTTTCTTCTTTTTCAAAATTAGGATAACAGTAATATCTTCCTCATAGATTTATAATGAATACTAGGTAAAAAAAGCATTTAGCAAAGCACCATGACATATAGCAGCTATTATTATTTTCCCTGTCCAAAATTACAAGTTGTCTGCACTGTAATCCATTTCTTTGAATCTTGCTCTGTGAATTGAAAGAAAATCCTCATTAATTTCTTACTAGACTTGAAATATTTTTCTTTTGTGGGAGTAAGGAAGATTTCAATTTCATTTATGCTTTAATTTCCTGAGTGTGTTGTAAACTGCACTGGGTTACTTTTCTTGTGTGAGGGTGTTCAGGGTCCCAAGATCATTAGACTTCTATTAACATGTGATAAAAGGCGGGGGAGGTTGCAAAAATTGGGGTATCTGTACCTCACATCACTGCAGCTAAGATAGAACTCAATCGTCAACAGGGACCATTGTATAAAGTTGCTATGAGAGTCAAAGGAGGGTAACTGCTGAGCCTTTAAAGTTATGACATTTGCTACATCTGTAAAGTGGTTTCATTTAATCCAAATACTTGCAAAGTGAATTCTATGACAAAATAGCAATGGTTACGTTATGCTTCATTAACTTTGTGCTACCATGCTGGTGACCTCAAAATAACAGTCAAAAGAAGACACTATGGTGAAAATCTGTGCTATGAAATCCAGGAGGGAGTCAAATATAAAAGGCCTACTTTTTGATAAAGGTTCTAAGGCATACGGAAAAGTTAAAGCTCTGTATATCTTGTATCCTTTTCTGAGACTTTCCTGGCCTGATTATCCTGATGCTTCCTTTCTTAGTGGTATGATCTATGACGACAGGAAATCCATGAACTCAACTTATAATTTCAAAAGCCTTAATTTTAAGACTGAAGAAATCATCCCATAGGCTCTGGTCTGGTTGTATTAGAAACTCAATATTCCTATGTGTGTGTGCGTGTGTGTGTATGAATATGAATATCTATGGCAACAAACTTATTTGATTATTACAGTTTACTATTAGGTTCTGTTAAACTCAAATGCAATTAAATTATTTATACACATTTAATTGCAGGATCTACTATAATTCTCTATCTGTATATTTACACAGGAAGATGTTTATGATGATGCCCACCTATGATTCCTCTGTCTTTAAATTTTCCTATATTGTTTGAGAATTTTGTTGTTTTGTTTGAGGTTCTCTTTCTTCCACCCTCGTCCGCCCTGTTTTTCTTTATATCTTTCTATCATAAAATCATTATAAACCCCACAGTAAGTTGGAAAAATAGAATAAATTGACATTGGTACCATACAAGATACAGACTTTGTTCAGATTTCACCAGTTTTTACATGTACTTATTTGTGGTAATGCTCCATCTTAACTCCACTGTGATTAGGGATGGGTGGAGTTGGGCAGGAAGCATATTGAACTTTGTGGGGATAAATGCGTACTTTCTTTGAAAAGTCATACTATCTACTACCCATGTGGTAGTAAACAGGCAATAAGTAACTTTATCCTTCCCAAAATATCAGTAATGATGTGCTTATCCCAGGTGTGGCAAGGCAATTGTTAGTGTTCAGGAGTTCTGCCATTGATAGTTTGAATCAGTTAGGGTGAAATGATTATCTCAGAGATACCTACAAAGAGTATATATATGAAAAATTTCCTCCCTTCTTACAGTCTGTTCAGCAGCACACTGCTGTTTTTCTTGGTTAATCTATTTACCCATTTAGCTCTTCTTATCTGCATCTGTCTGAGTGAAACCTTATTTCCTAGTAGTACATCCCCTTATCATTCATGATGTTTCTTTTCCTCTTGGTTTATAAAATAGGGCAGTGAAATAATCTACTAAAAAACCAAGGTTTTCTGTTAATGGATTCAAATGCTTCCTTAAATATACCTTCTGGAAGTAATTTACTTCCATCTGTCTCCCCCAGGGACTTTCTGGAATATGTAGGGAACATCGAGGGCATATGTGAGGGTAAAGGGGGTGTTCAGTAGAAGCTGTCAGCCCCTCTCAGTTCTCATCAGGCAGGCAGCTGTTGATCTTACCCATACTCAGGGGTCTTTCCCCTCATAGATTCATCCCTTTCTCTCCAAACAACTGGGACTCATTGGGCCATTTTTGTTGAGGCAGATGGTGGAACCTGCAAAGAGAACCTTGCCTTAAAGTTGAAAAAGGGTCAAAAGCCACAGGGATTCCTTTGTAAATAGCAGCGTGGATTCACAAGCTTCTAGATAGTGAAAAGACATATCCCTTTACTTTAGTAAAGTTATATTTCCTTATAACCGTTAGTACATCAATTATAGTGAGAAAAAGAGTAAAACGAGCAATACTGTCTTGTTCTATAGAATTCCCTTATTTAGATGCACTGATTGTTTACACTAACAGTTAGTGTAGACTGTTCCATGTACAGTCTATTACAGGTCCTGCAGGGCAGATTAAATGTTTTCCTACCTTTAAGACATCATAACTGTTTGGAGACAAAAATTATACTGGCAGCATAATAGTGGTATTAGCACAAGCTATGGTGTTAGATTGGAGTTGATTCCTTCTTGGCCACTTACTAGTTTAACAAACTTGGGCAAGTTGCTAAACTTTTGTGTGTTACTTTCCTCATTAGTAAATGTAATGTTGTTAAGAGCATGAATGGTAGTGATTGAGCATGTAGGAAGTATTTTCTGTACATTTTACAGTTTTTCACTTTGATTCATTTAAATTTAATCTTTGCCATTACCCGTGGTTGCATTATTTCCATTTTATGGATGAGAAAATTGAGCCTCTCAGACATTCAGTAGGTTGACCGGTGTTATAGAGCTAATGGGAACAGTGCTGGGATTCAATCGTGGGCTTCCAAAGTAAACTGAGACCACGCTAGAGGCCACATAGCATATGGAAATATAAATGAAAAGTTTCTGACTCAGAGCAGGGGCTCATTGTTATTTAATTAATAAATAATGAAATATATGTGTTAGTTATGTTGATAATTACACTAATATTTATTATGTAGAGAATTCTACAATTTATTATGCATCAATTAAATTAATTATATTATTGCTTTAGTGAAAAGTTCTCTAAACTTGGAGTAAGATGATCTGACCCAGCTCTTGGCTCTGTTTTTTTATCAGCCTGTCAATAGGTTTTCTTATTCATAAACATTCATGTCTTCCACATTGTAGCTTTTCAACAAATAACTTGTTTTAAAATGAACAAATAAATGTATTCTAGGTCTTAAAGATTATGTTTGTTGTGATTTACATAAATGAAAAATGAAATAGTTAATGCTCAAATAAAAATTGACTAATTTCTGAGTCAGAGGAGCCAGAACACAGCATTTCTTCTACAGTGCCTCTTTTGGCGACATCAGGTACTGCAAGGGTTTTTACCCAGGCTTCACATTACCTTGGTACATGGCATTTTGCCTGAGATTTGCCCTGCCACTTGTTTCTTCCTTTTCTACTGCCTGTTCACCCTATCCTGAACAGGAAGATTTTTGTTTTGTTCTTTATTTTTTGAGGGGTGCTGGAGATCAAACTGAGAGCCTTGCACACTCTGTGCATGCACGGTACTACTGATCTACATCTCCAGTCCGTTTATTCCTTAAAAAAAGAAAGATCACTGCTTATTTACTTAACACTGTGATGGTCTTGCTTAAGATGTTTTACTTGGTTTTGCTAGAGAGTCTTAGGGGTCAGGGAAGGATCAGGCAGGATGTCTGGGGTAAGAAGCGTCCTCTTCACCACTGACCTTTCATGCATGAAATGAAAGTCCTTTTATACTGACAAGCTGAACAATGTAACTTTAAAAAGTATGACTTATTGAGACTTTATTGTAACTTTGTGTACTAATTCTGTTAGATATTGAATTCTCTGAGTGGTGCAATATGGTAAATGGTATTATTGTCCCATCTTACATATAGGGAAAGGGAGGTTTAGAATGGTTAAGTTATTCATTCAATGACACATACCTGGTGGCAGAGATGATAGGACTGAGACCTGCTCTAGCTGACATATATATGATATATATATATATATATATATATGTATTACCTTATATGTACATTATATATATAATGCAGCTTGTAACAGAATAGAAAGAAAAATAAGTCAGAAAGAGAAAAGATTAACACACAGATCTCTGCTTTTCTGCCATTTTGATTAAAACAAAATTGACGCACCTAGCTTATTTTGAGTTGTTCTTCCTTATAGCAGCTCCTGTACAAGTGGGGAAATGCCAGCACTAAGAAGCCTGGAGGCTTTGTCAATTACATAGGGACACACAATGACATTTCTGGTTTGGAGTGGTGAACTAATAGAAGAAAAGCTTATAGTTCTACTGTTTTATAAGAATAAGAAGAAATTACTGTCTTGTTCATTCTTGGGAGGTAAATATTTGTAAAGGACAAATTCCTGTTTTTTTTTTTTTTAAAGTCCCTTTTAGGAAACATAATATGTTTTGGCAAAGATATTTAAAACATAACACTGTTATTTTAAAAAGCAATCAGAGGTATCCACATAGTAAGAGACGTTCTAGACACAATAACATGCCTTCTTAGTCTCTCCCCTGGGGACTTGTTTCAGGGGTGGGGAGTTAGGGAGTGAATCTGATGAACCGCCTTGACCCCCTTTGTCTGAGTCTGAGCCAGTCCGGAATATTTGGAGACTGTGTAATTGGTGTCCAAGTTTCCTGGGGGCCTTTGTGCTTGCAAATGAATTTGCTGCCTGAGTGAAGACAACAGCCCAACCTTCCTAAAATGAGAGGCTGCTGCACTCAGATGGTGAACAATCATGCCCGAAGAGTTAGTACACAAAGCAATGCTTACATTTAGGTTATTGCTTTCATCTGGGTGCAGGGAGGAGAAATGCAAACTAAGGAACACAAACTATCAAATGAAATCTTAGCTTCAGATTTTTCTTGAGCTCACAGTTTCTGGACTTTTGGACAAATGCTCCCCTCCTGTGGTCAGATTGTAGAATACAGAGGGACAGAGAACTGGCAGGACAAGGTGAAGGGAATGGAGAATGTGGTAGTTTATTTGTACATGTTTTTGGAAGAGGTTTTGGTTTATGAAAAAACAAAAGTCTTTCAAAACAACAATAACAACAACAACAAAAACCAAAAGTGAAAGGAAGAAAGCAACAAAACAAGCAAACACCAGAAACAACAACAAGATAACTTTCTAATCAAATGGCCAGGTTTTGCAATTTCTTCCTTCATGGAGCCTTCTCTGATCATTCAAACAGTATATGACTTCTCCCACGGTCCAGTACATAAAACAATTGGAACAGTTTAGGAGGCTCTGCTCAAAGCTGAAACAAGTCATACTCTCTGCCTTCAGGTAACTTGTATTTAACGAGGGAATTAAGTAGAGAAGTACAGAACAAGGACCTTTAATATACCTGGTCAAGTGAGTTAGCTACACAGGAATGCTTTGCGAGAACAAAGGATATTTTATGCAACTCTTCAAGAAGATGATGGCTACCTGAATTTCCAATTGTAAGATTTGTCTGGGTGAGGAAAAATAGGACAGCATTCCTGGCCATATAAATCATAAAGCAAAATCCATACAATCAATTTGACCCAAAGCCTGTATAGATACTAGCTCTTCAGGTCTGCCAAGGTTTCCCACATTTGACTGTAAACATTTTGAGGGTGTATTCATACATTCAAGGTCATAGAAATGGCCCAAATGGATGCTTATATAATGCACACTCAGTATTATTTGTTCTATATAGTAGTTCTATGAGAGAGAGAGAAAAATGTAAGCAGCTAGAGGAAGGTAAGCAATACTTAGAATTGTGATTGCAAATAGCCAGTAAGATTCTCTCTTAAACTACAATCAAAACAGAGACTTTACTAATCATGGCTCTTTTCTTACGAGTGGAAATTCTGACTTGGTCTTTATTGCAGTGTCCATAGCAGGCACACACAAACTCAGAATTTCAGGGTAATAATGAGAAGGAATCTATTTGCTGTCCTTGTTATAGAATTTATTTCTTGACATTACACTGACAATTCTGATTTGTCTCACCGTGTTTTATAAAGTAGATAAAGAATTCAGTTATCAAAAAACAAAGCAAAACAAAATAAAACACACAGAAATACAGCCAAACAAAAAGCACCCAAACTTATGCACAACACTAGATCAAGTTTTAAAAAAATGCAGCTTGTTTTATTTTTATAGAAACTAAAACACTGGAGTTCATTGATTCCTATATTAAATACATAAATTATAAAATAACCATTCATAAAACTTTACATACAATAAATTGGTTCCAATTTCTACAGTAATACATATAATACATGTACATGTCCTGTGTACTTCAGAGGATCATTTTGGTGAAACTCAGTCAGTTTCTATCTTTCATTGATAAACAAGCACTGATGCATTATATGGAGTCATGCTAATGAGATGGGCAGAACCAGAAATGAGGCTGCTGATTGGAGGAAAGTTGTGAGAGACAGGTCCCGGGCTACTTTGATGTAGTAGATATCTGAGGAACTTTGCATTCAAACATATTACTTCTATACTTAATCCCCACAGAATTGGATATTGAGGATTAAATCATGCGTGAACCCTCTTAGAATGAGATTTTAGTTAATATAATATTGGACCTTTGACTGATTTTAACACTGTAAATTATGCTGGATTTTCTGTTATCCTTTTCCAAAATTGCTGGTTTATGGGCCTGAATAATTGAAAACTCAGTGAGTAGTCTTTGCTATAGTCAACAAGAAGTAGTAATGAACAGAAGGTGGGATCAAAGAGAAGAGTCAGGCAAGGAGGAGAAGAACACAGATACTAGCTGGTAAACAAAAACATGAGTTGCCCAGGAGCAGAAAAACACCTTCTTTAAATTCTCTATCCTGGGTCAGAAGTGCACATCTAGTAAGCGTTCACACCTTCATACTATGTACAGAATATATATGCATATCTATGTATATCACATATTTATAAAAGTGTTTGGATTTTGATCTACCTCACTGTGGGAAGATGTTAAGGTTAATGGGGAAAATAGGCACATTTTGTGAGATGTTTGTCAAATGTTAAGTGATTGCTGTTACTAATGGATCCTGGATCTGCTTGCATTTGGTTGGGAAATTACATCATTTACTCTTTAGTAAGTTTGTGGAGTCTTCATTGTAGGGAAAATTGGACTCAATGTTGCTTGTTTACATTAGTCCCATCCTGTATAACTTTGCATATAACAAAGATGAAAATATAAGCGTGGGTATAAAGACCCCATAAATAAATAAAACAAAAATGGGAAACTTTCCCTATTTAACCATCTCCACCTCTGGGTTTGATAAATTAGGATGAATGCAATAAATTATAATCTTATTTTTTTGCTACTTTGTTCCTATATCTTTAATAACTTTTATTAAACATTGGACTTAGACTCTCTGAACAATAGGAGATGCATTTAGGAAGAACAAAACTGTCAAACTGGAGGCAGCAAAGGAATGTGAAACTGTCCTGCCCGATCTGAAAAAGAATCAAAGAATCTGGATCTTGAAGAGGCCATAAAAGATCAACTCCAACCTTCCATTATGCCAGTATGTCTGAAGTTCAGTCTCAAACAGCATATTATGTAGAAATGACAAAGAAGTTGGACAGAATGGAGGCTTCCCTTTCTGAAGATTTGTGTTGTTCTTTTTCTCCCCTCTAGAATAGAGAAGTCCACCTTGAGAGTGGCATGAGCCCATCCTAGAAGCATTAACTCATGACATAAGCAGTCATCTAAGACATGTTTTGATTACTGTTTTTTCAAAAAGTTATATTGAACTTTTTCATTATTGTAGATAGATTTAAATTATTAAAGTGATAGTTAAATGTCAAAAGCTAATTAAATTACCAGATCTTTGTTATGAATCACAAAAGGTAAACGATGAACCCCCTAAACAATACAGCCAATTCTTACTCTATTGTGCACACACGTATGAGTGTGTGTGTGTACATGTATGGTTATATTATGAGTCATTCTTTGACAGATCAAAAGAATGCAATTAAATGTTTTTAAAATATAGTATCTATGTACTCCATCCATTTTGGTTTAACATAACACAGATGGTTCCATTATTTAAACATTAACACACAACCAATAAATACTATTTTTATAATTTCCATAAAAACCCAGGCAAGTAATTTTTTACTTAAAAAAATTTTAAAATAAAGAACTTATGAATTATATTAAAGGCATGAACACACAAGTTACATAGTATGTTTACAGAAAAAGTTAATAAATAAACAGAAAGGAACATGTTTGCCAGAGATTTATTTAAAATAAAAAACAAATAGGTCAAAATAAAATACTAATATGAATAAAAAAAATAAAATACTATAGCAAAAGTTCTTCAGCAAACTTCATTTCTTCTATTACAAGTGGAAAATCCTTCCTACTCAGTGATGACCAATGTCCTCTCTATCATGTGTCCTTCTGTGTTGGGAAGAACCATACTGCCAGCTGAAAAGTTATTTATATACTGAAGAAAATATCAAAGAAAATTATTTTTTCACTCCTAAAACTACCTGCTGACAATAATTTCAAAAGGATCTGATTTTTCCAGTATATTCTCTTATCTCCTTAAATGAAATTAAGATATTTTTTAAAGGACAGATTAGTGATGATGCATTCCAGTTGGTTGTCAAATAGTCTATCCGTTTCTTCCCTCTTATGGAAATTTTCTGTCTTGAATAATTATACTAAATTGGGGCTTTAATTTATCTCAGAGTTTTTAAAATAATTATGTTATTTTCTAAGGAATCAAAACTTTGCTGAGAAAAATTAAGTAAATCTTCTCTGATCTGATTGCTGCTAGCTCGTTGATCAAATGTGTCCAATGTGTGCAGAAATTAAAGTCCAGCATATGAGTAATCTATTTTTTTAGAGCAACGGAGCCAGAGCAGACCTATTAATAATGAGAAGTTAATAATGAGAAATTATTTTTACTGTTGCAAAGGAAACATTCATTTAAATATCATCCTTTTCCATGGATCCATGAGTGACTGGAAAATATAGCTACAATTTTCCTAAAATTGTTATCACTGTGGAAATGAGTAACAGAATTGAATCTATCAAGATATTGACTTTTCCTGTGATATTAATTTTGAGGATCATGAGCAAGACTTGATAAAAATATCACCATTTATCTTACATCTAGAGAAATATGCTTGCTATCTTGAATTTTCAACAAGAATTCTTCTTTTTGCATTTGCCCTCATCTCATCTAAAACCATTTAGATGCTCATCCTAGCTTTTGTTGCTACCCTATAATTTGCTGTGTGTTATAATCCAGTGAATAACAAATAAGCAAATGGGACATATGACTAAACCACACTATTTAAAAAAATATTTATAGTAATTTAGAAATAGTCAATTATCAGATATAAAATTTAACCTACAAGTTTCTCCGTGGGAAGCCAAATGAGGAAAAAAAGAAGATATGGTTGGTGGAGCATAGATTTACTCAGATGGGACCTGGAATGGTAAGTGAAGAGTAATTAAAAAGTTAGAGATATGAAACGGTCATTTGTTGTCTTCCATATTTTTTGACTGAGGTTTGGTTGGGTTGGGTGACAGACATTGTAGAAGTACCCTGTTTCACTTTTCATGCAATGAACACTCTGTTCATGTTTAGTCTGGAACCTACCTAGTGGAGCAAAGAGTCTAGTAGGATAGCTCTGTTTTTTTAAAAATTTTTTTTTATGTTCCCACTAGGATATATCACCTGACCTTTCTCGAAGATGAAAGAGATAATCAATCAAGCTTATTATATTATACATAATATAATGTTATGTATTATTAGTTCTCTCCAAGCCTTTGTTTCATGGTTGGTTCTTCTGTGATAACAGTGGAACTTTGTTTAATGGCATGAATATGCAATCAGGAGAGTGAGGAGATGTTTACTACTGAAATGACACACTCCTTTGTTTTGTTCAATAGCACGAGATGATCTACTTGCTATAGATTTGACATCCTGATTTGAATCTCTCCATTTTTATTGCTAATAATTCCTGATAGCTTGATGGGAAAGCTTCAGTACTGCAGTGCTCAGATTTAACCAAACTGAAGCAGTATTTTATTACACAGGGGACTTTTTCTCTCAACAACACAAGAAAGTCAGATAACACAGCACTTAATTACAAAGCACTTTGTGCTACTTTAAGCACCTCTTGTTCCAGAATTGCAAATAAAACTTTATGAAAAAAAGCATTTAACCCCATTAAGCAGATGAGGAGACTGAGGCACAGAGAGGTTAAGTGACTGGGACAAAGATACCTGGGTCAGTAGTAAATATAAGGACAAAAAGTGGGACCCCAGCCTGCTAGTATTTCTTGAAGATTCTTCAGTTATTATTCTGGCTTTGAAAATGCCAGTACTTAAACCAAAGGATAAGCTACTGAACTCACATATGGAAAAATTTGTGTAGAAGTTCATTGAGCTTCTGGCTCCCTACACATATTCTCTATACATGAGAATTCTAGCCCCATAAAAAACAAACCTTTAAAATTTGAAAACTTGAGGTTGTCTTGTCATCTACAGTAAATGAGGTGTAAAATTAGCTTTACAAGAACATATATTTGCTCTCAGAGCTGAATCAAGACTTAGTAATACATAACTTAGGAAAAGTACCAGTTTTCTATGTCTCTGGTAGAAAATTACCTTTTCAGCAATATAATGTTACTTCTGTATAAAAAAGTACAGCTATCTTGCTGCTGTTAGCTGTCTGGGGGAAAAGTGATAATTGTAAATGACAAGAGGTCAGATTGCTCTAGATTTAACAGTTAACTTTTAATGTTTACATCTCTGTAGCAAATGAGACTGTTGGTAGAAGTTTACTTATCACCTGTATGATGTTTAAACCTAAATCATATAGTATATTCGTTTGCAGGCAATTTTAAATTCAAAACCAACATGGAAATTGACGAATTCAGAGGTGCTCACTGGCCCATGCTCCCTACAGGTGTTGGCGTTCTAAACAGAACTAGTTGAGCTTGTGATTTAGAGTATCATCTTCTTAATTTTCAATATGAATGAGATCAGTCCCTTGTTGGTGGAGGAATGCAGACTTGAGAGAACAAGGAACATCAAATCTGCAATTATTTCTCATGTTACATTCACCTTTGACTTGGTTGCCAGGTTAGTTGAGACACTGAGATCCACTTCTCATCTGTGGAGGCCTGCTATCAACTCCACCCTTCGGAGAGAAACAAAACGGAGAGGGCTTTCCTTGCATTCACATTGTAGATGTCTCTGTTCCTGAGTTTAAAACAATCACAAAGAAAGAAAAGCAAATCCCTGTAGTAAGAAACCAGACTTTTCAAATGAAACATTTTATTGTAAATAGCTCCTCATAGGTATTCCTCGTGCTTCATTCCCCACCCACCCGTAGTTTTTCTTTTGTTTGTTTGTTTTCATTTTTTAAAAGGATGTTTATTTTCAGGAATAGTGTTTCCATGGGGTGTGGTGTTACATTAAAATGACCCCCCCTGCACAGCAGGGGTTGAATTGTAACTTTGGTTCCATGCCCAAGACACATCTTTGCTTGATCTGCTGAAACTGGTCCTGTTGCTGAATTTTTTCTTTACACAATATATGTTTATAGCTCTTTTCTTTAGGGTTCTTTTCTTCTGGTTCGATGTACACACGTTTCATTAAATGCAGCATATAGTGTAGATTTTCGACAGGGTCATGTAGGAACTATCAAGTAAGAAACCTTGAATAATGGCTTTAAGATACACAGTCGCAATCTTGACTACATGGTAGGTCATAGCTTCTGATCTCCCTTGCACTGGTGTAAACAATTTTGCCATCTTCGAAGGTTTAGAAGCATCTTCCTTTCGGGAGTATGATCCGTGTTTTTGTTTTTTCTGTAAAACAGAGGAAAACATTCTTTAACCATCACTTCTGTTAACAGCTGGTTTAGGAAAAAATGAATTCTTGTACAAGGCAACTTTGGGGTTCAATTCCTAGCACCAAAACAAACAACAACAAAAAGGTGAACGTTTAAAAATAAAGGAAAAAATTTTTTTACTCTTTTCTCTCTTACAGTTGACTGCTTTTGTGCAACATCTTCAGGCTTTATTGCTTTATTTTTAAAAAAGAAAACAGAAGTGTTTATTTCACTGTTTATGGCAATATAATGTAGATAAAGCTATTAACAATCTTTGTCTCCTAATATGTAGCTTGAGATATTAACTATTATCATTATTGCCTTTTCCTCTGAAATCTTCCAAGGTAATGTCTTAAAACACAACTGAATCATCATGCTCCCAAACATCAAATTCAGTTTATTTTAAAAACAGGCTTGTGACTTGCTTCTATGCCACACTTTCTCTGGAGCAATTATAACCACTGGCAGGTTATCTCCACTCTAAGGACTGATTGGAAGCCTCCATGGGAATCCTGTAATATAGGCTGACCCTGAGATGTCTTAGAAAAAAGTTCCATCCATGAGTTGGGTCAATCAGGAATCTTAGCCCTGTTCCTTCTGTTGTCCATAGGTTTGGTTCCTGGGAAGAAATCTAGGTCATAATCCTCTCTTTGTCCAAGGAGAACTGGCGATAGCACAAAGGCTGCGCTATCATGCACTGCTTATGGACACGGCCTTCAGAGTCTGATTAACATGCAGGATGATGGAGGCAATGCAACTAATGTACAATACAAGTCTAATCGGAATTGTCCCTATGAATCTGCCCATATATAATGAATATATCCTAATAAAAATTATAAAAGAAAATGGGATTTCCATTTTTCTCCCTGTATGCCTAGGACCATGTTATTTAACTTAGCTAATCCCCAATTTCTTCATCTATAAAATAAGGATACTCATTCTGTGGAGAACATCTTTATTGTTTCAGATATGTTGACCAAGTTCCAAAGCAGGGGAAAAGGAGATATTTAATATCCCAAGGACACTTCTTGTTTACCAAATAGAGGTAAATTAAAGATCCAAAGAACTTTCTGCCATAAGTATTTGGAATGTATATTTGTAGCTCATTTTCTCCCAAGACTGGGTTAGATTAGGATGAAAGACTGATATAGTCACAAAGTTGACCCTATAGGAAGGAAGTACAGTGGCTGAGGTAAGACCTTAGTGAAGGGAAGGCTCCAAGAGGCATAAAGAGACTTGTGGTGTGTACATAGTGACTTGCCTTCTATTGTTCAAACACAGACTTGCTTGTCTTCCCTTGTCTTTCTGAGCAAAGAATTGGAGAGGTTGTATTATAAAGATGGAGTAGAAGTACAATTGTCTCCTTGCATTGTTTTCAACAAAAGATTACCTCCTCAGCAAGTTGCTGTGGGTTATACCATCCATGACGAGAGCCTGAGTGCCAGCAGAAAAGATTGGGTCTTAGCCAGGCCTTCTGAAGAACTCACATGTGTATCTCCAGGATGGCCAGTGGTTGGCCCCTCTCAGAGAAAAGACATAAAGACCTACATAGTTAAGGCCAGTGAAATAGCCTCAGCTACTGTCAATAGATTTGAGAAGCAGAATCCCTTTCTCTCTCCTCTTCTGTCCCCTCAAGAAGGGCTGAGCTTTGAAGACAGAAGAAAGGGCATGAGATTACCTAGAGACACCATGAACTCACTCTTTCCCAAGGTTTTCTGACTCATGAGTAAGGTAGTGTAAGGAAGGAAATGTGATTAAACAGAGTCAGTGACTGAATTTTTAAACTGGGTAAGAATTTTTAAGAACTGAAAGTGACTGAAAAGTTGGGGAACCAACTTAAAATTTAATTAAAGGATGAGAGAAGGAAATAAGTCAGAACCTAAGAAGACAGATTAAGTTCATATTTACATATATTGACATGAGAGCTTCAAACAACTAATTATAAATATAGTATTCTCCTATTCCCTATCAAAGAAGAGAACTAATCTGAACCTATATGAAAGACCGTTCAAGAGATATATGTTTGTGCATTTGTACACATAAAATAAATATATTAACACACAAAGACTTTTACTTGCAAACTTTCAATTTATATTCTATCCTAAATTTTGTGTCAAAGCATGCATATATAAATTTTTAGACAGGGTCTCACTATGTAGCCCAGGCTGGCCTTGAACTTACACTCCTCCTGTCTTTATTACGTAGTGTTGGGATTATAGGTAAATGCCACCACAGTGGACTATCATTTCTGCCTATCATAACTGAGTAAATCCAACCTGTCGCTGGAAAAAACACATATTGATTTTAAAACCAATGAGCTTATAAGTGTTTTCTAGAATGCTACATTCCTGTAAATTAAGGGGTATCTACACAAAGGGAACTATTATTTCCACAGTAAAGCCAGATTTATTCAAATTAACATTCTGAATATTTGCAATTATCCAGAATCACAATTTGGGTCACAAGGTTAAACAGGTTACAGCACTGAGCTTCAGTTTCCTTCTGTATGAAATACCAATTGTAGCTATAATTCTAAAACTCTTTTTTTTGTGGTACTGGGGCTTGAACTTAGGGCCTTCACCTTGAGCCACTCTACCAGTCCTATTTTTGTGAAGGATTTTTCGAGATAGGGTCTCACAAGCTATTTGCCTGGACTGGCTTTGAACCACAATCCTCCCGATCTCCTCCTCCTGAGTAGCTAGGATTACAGGGATGAGCCACCAGTGCCTGGCTTTCTAAAACTTTACTATGTAACCATCAGACTCTGACTTGTGAGGACAGTATTTGAAAGAGGTCCATTAAGGAACTGGAACTTGATCCTAATGGATGATGTTTGCTAAGGAAGGGAGCAAGATTAGATTTGGGTTTCAAAAAGCTTACTCTGCTGAGTGGATGAGGGGAAATGCTGAGCCCATATTGTAGACTATTCCACTGTGGACGAGGGGAGAATGTATTCGTTGATATATTCTTTCTTTTGTTAATGAATTCCTTAAGTTAGTGTCCAAACAATATATAACTAGCAAATCAAATGGTTTTTAGGGGATCAAACCCAGGGCCTCTTCACATGTTAAGCGTGCCCTCTACCACTGAGCTACACCCTGAGCCTGGTTATGTTACCTTGGTATTGTATTGTTATGCTATTCATGGCTCTGATCAAACATGTCACAAATCTGCTTTTATATTCATCTGCCCAGCTAGTTATTCCATCATCCATCCACCCTTCAATCCATCTGTCAATTTAAAATGTATCTAGCACCAAGTATGTATGTATAAAGCATTGTTACAGACACTGAAATTATAATGTGAATAAAACAAAAGCTCTCCTCTGGGTTTGACTGAGTCCAACTTGTAAGGCAGGTAGGAAGCAGGAGGCAGGTAGTATGTGTGGATAAAAGATAATAGATACAATCATATAAAGGAATGATTAATTGGAACACAACAATTCATCTTATAGACTTTCTTTTAAACAACAAATAGAATAGAGGTTTGTCATATGACTGTTTTCCACAGGTCACTTGTAAACATTGGTGGTTTGGCATACTAAAATTATAAATGTAATAAAAAGTAAACACTTGCATATTTTAACAGATACTTTATATTCAATTTTTTAATAATACAGTATCTAATTTTTTAAAATTTCTTTTTGCATCAAAACAGTAATATAATTTTTTAAATCATTTTTATGTTACTACACAGAAAGTAAAAATATTGAGTTATCTAGTTCAAGAATTCATGGTTGACACTTAGAGAGGTGTCATTAAAAATGAACCAGACCAGAGTATGTGGATATAGGATCATGATCACCTGTTCTCTGGCCTTCCCCACTTTATAAGGAACAAAACTGGAGGGCTGGAGGCAGGGCTCAAGTGGTAGAGTGCCTGCCTTACAAGTGTGAAGCCCAGGTTCCTGCTCCCAAAAAAGCAGGTAAAGGAACAAAGCTGAAGCTTTCTCTTCACTAAGCCATTCCTACTCAGAAGAGGATTTCAGTGGCTCATTTAGCCTGGATGTAACAACTAACCCGGGGATAGAGTTCTATCCCCGAATTTTCTCTTCTCATCTTCTTCTTTCCCTTGTTTCCTTATGTAACTCCCTAATGTGGAAGTTTAGTGGTTATGATGATTTGGATGTGTCTCCCAAAATCATGTGTTGCAAATTTAATCCCTAATGCAAGAGTTATGGGAAGTGGGACCTAATGAGAGGTATTAAGCCATGAGAATGGAATGAATGGGTTATGTAGGAAAGCCAGAAAAGAAGCAAGCAAGTCTGTGTTCTGATAATGTAGCATTGGGGAGGGGACAGCACAGCAGGGAGATAAACCTTAAAGAATCTAAACATGAAGAAGGTAACGTAGCACTGGGGGTGAAGTAGCCAGTACAGTTGCATGCAACCATATATGGGTTAAACCATGCTTTTTCCTTCTATAACCTGCTTGTAAGAGTATGTAAGGTGAGACCCCTTTGTTCTCAGGGCTCAGCCTTCAGATGTGAATCCACTGAGCTGCTGCTGGCCTGCTAAATAAACTTGCTTCCCTAAAGCCTTGGTGCCGAGTCTCTGTTTGAGCTGTCCTATAACATTTTGATGTAAGAACTCAGGGTTCTTTTGCCGTTGGACCCTGGGACTTACACTCGTAGCCTTCTGGGTATCTTGGGTCTTTGGCTTTGGACTGAAAGCCATACCATTGGCTTTCTCGGCTCTTGGGTCTTATATCTTGTACTGAGCCACAACAATGGCTTCTCTATTTTACCAGCTTGCACATGGCCTGTCATGGGGCTACTTAGAATAGTTCCTATTCTATTCGATTCTATTGGCTCTGTCTCCCTTTAGAGGACCCTGACTGATACAGTGGTATGCTATTCATTTGGAATAAACAGGATGCATGAGTAAATAATATCTCCTGGAACTACCTGGGGTCCTTCTGTTTAAGACAAAAATCCCAATATAATCCGTGCAGATGAGTTATTTAGTCAGAGTGCTGAGTGCAGCAAGAGGACCTATGTGGAGCTTTTAGTCAATTCTGTATCATTACTGAAAAGATATAGGGAGTCTATTATCTATCTATCTATCTATCTATCTATCTATCTATCTATCTATCTATCATCTATTTATCTATCTACCTATCATCTATCTATATATCTATGTATAAAGTAGTCTTGGGTTCATGAGAAGAATAATTAATTTCATATACAAAAAATGTATGGTTATTTGCAATATGCTTTTAGTATCTGTTAACAATCCAAGTACTTCCTTTCTTTCTTTCTTTCTCTTGACTGCTTTGGAGACATAAGTAGTATTAATCAGCTTTCAGTAATGTTATACTCCCTTATATTAACTGAATCCAGGTTTTTTTTTTTTTCTGAAAAGAGGTGACTGAAAGCAACTTATTTGCATTTAGGCTATAAAATACTTAAGAAACAATGTAGGTCATAATTTCATCTTTATTTACTTGAAAACTCAGTAAATGCGATAGCTAACTTTTTAGTAAAACTAGTAAAAGTTGCTGGTTATTTAACTATTTTCCAGGCAATGTGGTAAGTGTTTTATATGCATCACCTCATTCAATTCCCTCAACACAGCACCATGCTGAACTTAACATGCTTATAACCATTTTATGGAAAAGGAAACTTAATCTTTACACATTAAATAAATTGCCTACCCTCACATAGCTAGTCAATGGCAGATTCAAGCCATATTTCAAAGCTGTACATTCTAAACTACTTACCATTTTCCTACATATATTTTGTACTGGCCAGATTCATTATTACATTCATTTGCTGTGTTATTATTATCATCTTAGTCTTTCATTTGACAATTACTAAGTGTCAAGTATGTGCTTCTTTGGAGAAAAAACAAATCATTCCCCAAGGAGTTACAGAAAATGGGAAAAGATGTAGAGATGAGTACATTGTAATTTCGAAAGCCAATAGTTAAGTGGTACTAGGCAAATAGTAGAAAATGCCTCTGATTGCTGACATATCCAAATATAAATGTTACCCAAAATACAGGAGAAATGTCCTCTTTTATTTGGTGGTTAAAAGTGGACTCTGGAGTGAGGCCGTCTGGGTACAAATCTTAGTCCTGCCAATTGCAGCTGCCATGGTCTTGGGGATGTCACATGCTGTCACTTTTCTAACTGTAAAATAGGAATAAAAGTAATACCTACCTCATAAGGGGCTTGGTGAGGATTAATGTATCTTGCTTAGAACATCTCCTAGATTTAATAGTGTTAACCATTTTTGATGTTCATGCTGAAACCTGTTCATTTTCTTATTAGTTTCTATGAAGTTTGATTTTTCTTCATAAATCGCCTCATAGTTTCTTGTGTCTCATTGAACTTTATTTACCCTGTGTATTTGTCTACTTGGGGCTTTGTTTTCTGAAACTGGTTATTTAGATCCTTTACTAAAGAATCTCACCCCTTTTCAATTTCAGTAATCTTATTCACTTTAAGATGCTCATTCTTCTTCTTTGCGTGCTGCAAGGCTATCCCCAGACAAAGGATAAATTTTGATCTGAAAAGAGAATCCTTTGGAATAAGGAATAAAGCCAGATAATGTGTTATAAGGGGACATAAGTTTTCTGGGCATATCTGCTTAACTCTCCTTATAGTGGGTCATGCTAAAGCTCTTTTTCTTGTTTGTTTCACAAGCAGGTAAGAGAGTTGACACCCATAGAGGGAGAAAATTTCTCTCTTCTATTGTTCAGTTTGCTAGAAACAAATGTTAGCCAGTGTAGAGTCTAGGAAAGATCTCTGGATGACATAGCTCCATAGGATAATCAAAATTGACATGAACCACAATCAATGAGAAAAACAGCCAGCACTTCTTCTTTTTGTCTTTTTATTTTTTAACAATAATATTGAGATCAGTAGTTTCCATACATGGCTGGACATCAGAGTTGCCTGTTATGCTTGTTAAATGCATCTCAGGCTATTGATCTTCATCTCTCCCACCCTCTATCTCAACTCCATGTCAGTGATCTGATTCATTCAGTCTTCAGAAAGTCATGTGAATCTGTTATTTTCAAGCACTGGGAATCACTGGCTATGATGAATTATAGGTGTGTTCATGAGACATGGACCTGGTAATGGCAATAATAAGACTCTTTTTTTTTCCTTCCTAAATGGTACTGAAAACTGACTTATTTAAAAATAAGATCCAATTTCATGAAATAGCCTGCTTTTCTGAATTCCAATGATGAGAGACTGGAAAAAAAGAGTTGAAAAAATAGTAATAATTATTGACTTGTTAGATTCTCAGAATCAGTATTTCAAGCTGGAAGCAATACAAAAGATACAGACATATATAGCTGAAGATGTAGAAGTGACTCTCAGTGTAATTGGAAGTTAAATTGAGAATACTGAGATTTTCCCATACATTGTGAGTTCTCAAAGTAATATAGCTAATTGGAAAAAACTCTTAATTTCCATTATGTTTTGTAACTTTTTAAAAATTTCTTTGTCAGTCAAATGGATTGGATCTGTTTCTCATTTTATGGCTTATCAAACAAATGTTTTTAAAAAAACTCATGGCATAACTCTATGCAACATCTTTGTTATCCAACACCTCTTAGAACCACATTGTGAAGTTAAATGGAATCTTACCTTTAAGAGGCACCTTGACATCAAGGCCATAGAATAAAGGCAAGAGAGAAGAACAAGAATAGAAACAGAAACTGCAGAAGAAAAAGAAGAAGATTATGTAAATCTGAACTCTGAAGAGCCATTCAGGTAGTACAAAACCTCAGCCCTTCTACATTGCTCAAGTCTTCCCACTTCTTACATGTACAAAATACCTTTCTGCTTCAAAAATCCATACTTTTCAGTTATCTACTGGCAAAGTAATACCACCATTCAACTAACATTGGTTCATACACTTTAGAATTGCAAGGGGTCTTATGGATTAGTGGTCTGAGCTGCCAACTTTATAGATGAGGAAGATAAACACAGAGCAAATCAACTTACACAATTTCATGACACAGTGAGGGCTAGAGCTTAGCTATTTTGAGTCCTATATCATTATATATCATTGGCTCTATCTTCTGTGGATGAGATAGTATTTAAAAATATGATTAGTAAATATGATTAGTAGATATACTTATCATCACTATTGATCTACCATTACTTGGTTAATATGATGGATTTTAAGATCAAGGCACAACAGGGAAAATATTAATCTGTAGGATAAACGTATGTTACCCTAAACATTAACTATCCACAGTGGAGCCTTTCTGAGAAGGAAACTGGACACTACTAGCAATTACATTGGGACAATAAACTGGGTCTGTCCTGTGCAGACATTCTTATTGGTATGAAATATGCTTCTACATCAATGGGTATTTCAGATAATGAATGAGTGTCACGCTTCTGAGACCTCTTCTTATTTGACTCATAGAAGTAAATGAAGTCTGATCTATCTTTTTTTACTGAAAATCTTCACTAGAGACTCAGATAACTGAATGAACAAATACATTCTGTGTAGCTCTGGAATATAACTAACTGCTAATTACAAAAGATCATAAATTAGTTTCTTTTTAAATTTTGATTTCCTTGGCAATTTAACGTTATCCTATTCCAGGAACATCCTGTTTGACACAGCATCTTCAAATAAGGGTCATGTGTGGCATTCTCATATTATATATGCTATTTGAATATTTCTTTTATTGCCACTGCCTCACCTCTGAGGTCCCTGCTTCACTATGGCCAAATTCTACAAACAAATTATAAATGTGGTGCCAAGAGCCGTGTGTTGTTGACTGTTGGATTATTTTGAAAAGCAGAAACCTCATCCCTTAAAAATTAGTCCTTGAAAATATAGCTGGAAAAGCTATGGAAGGAGAAACTATAGAAGGAGAGGAATAGAAGGCTTCTCACTATTCCTATGAGGAGGTCAGACATCAGAGCTACTTTTCTGGGCATGAGGGAAGTCATCACTTTGTAACAAAATTCCTAGTCCTTGCAGTGTGGTGGGCAGATCACGACACCTGGAGTCAGATACCTTGACTTCCCAATTCGTCATAGATTGGCTATGTAATGTTGAGCATGTTTTTTCACCTCTTTGATCCACTGTTTTACTATTTACATGAGCAGGGATCATAATGTATGCTGGCTGTCCCATGGAATAATTACGAGGACCAAATAATGACAGCGGAAGTGCTTTGGACATGGTGAACTGTTGCATAGTGTTCAGAGTACTCTGCTGGGTTTGTCAAATACTCCATCTCTGACATAAATATCTTTACCCATTTTACTGGGTTAGAGGGTGAGTAAAAGGGAGGTAAATGAGTAGATTGTCCAGTATGAACCTCATCTCTCATTTAACTCTCTAGCCAGAAGTCGATTGGGTTATATTTTAAAACTAGCTTAGTTTATTATCTTATGGACAATATGAAGCTTTGATAACAAGAGGCTCTTATTCTCTGTATAGTTCATCACTACTTCATTATCATAAATATTGAGGAAGTTCAGACCTGTAAAATATATTGAGCAAAAGAATTGTGAAAAATTCATATTAAATTATAGGAATAATCTTAATCTCTCTTCTCTCAAAATTTTTGTGACATCTATTTAGAGAAGGAATAAAGTGGTGACATTAGTAGAAACACTGCCATGCTTTTTTTTTTTTTTTTTTAAATTTCAGTTGTGTGGAGACTGAATGGATATCAGAAAGTTTCTGGGAGCAGACTTGTCCTGATTGTAACTTCTTCCTTGATCTAGAACTGGGAAAGGGTAGGAATGGGTAGATAGCAATGTGTGTCTTCCTGCCAAGCACTGGGAACTTAAACTTAGTTCTCAGTTTGTTGTACTTTACCCTTGCCTCAATCAATGCTGCAGAACTAAGTAGCCACTTCTAAAATGAGGAAAATTCAAATATAAAAATTTTGCTGAGGTTGTACACATTAGGGGTGAAAAAAAATTTAAATTATACTTTTTAATTTGACTTATATATTCTCTGTGTTTCTTAATGTTCACATATGACCTAATTCCTCATGGGACCCATGAAAAGAGGTGAGTACAAGTGTTAACATTCCTACTTTGTCACTTCTCCAAGGTGAGCTAGGTACCTGAAGACCCAACTGTCTAAGAATCTAGATGCCTGGTGGTCCGGCTCCTAGAACCCACCAATACTCTCTGACATCATATATATGGACAACTAGAAGCAATTTAGAGTGAACCAAACTCTAACCAGATGTTTTGCTATTTTTTTCTTGCATGCCTGTGTTAGACACTGCAAAACAACCATATCCTTTCTTTATACAGGAATTTAGTCAATGAGACTGGGATGCTAGAGAAAACCTCCTGTGGTCTTTTCAGTATTCCTTGGCAGGACACTCCTGGCATGTTGCAAAAGGTGGTTCTTTGCTGTATAAGACTCTTGAGCTCAGGGCAGCTTGCTCAGCATCCTTGTCTGAGTCTGGCCACTTCTCCCAACAACCATCTCCAAGTGCCCTCTTTAAAACAACTATGCTTTAATGCCCCCAACACATTAGCTGTCTTGGCGGAATCAGTTTCTCTTTCAGCCCACTGGGGAAGGACAGGAGGGCAATAGTGATCAGGTGTCAACCTAAATTTCTGAATTTATTCAGGTGAAACTGAAACAGGAGGATAAAAGGGATTTATACAAACAGTGATGGGAAAGTACTTTTTAAAAGTTGCTAAAAAGATTTTTTCAAGAGAAAGAGCAAACTATAATAACAAAATTGAGAAAAAAATCTCTTAGAAGGGAAATGAAGAGGAGAAAGGGTAAGTTGAGAAAAGAAAGCACTTAGAGAAAGTAATAGGAATCAACACGAAGGGCAAAGTGTCCAGGCTAGGTGACAGATGGAGCAGCCTCTGCCTGAATTTGGGTACTCAACTGCAGGTGAGCACTACGTTTACTGCACCTAACACCTGCCTTTGCCAGGTCCACAGTAACTGAAAAACAAGGGAGAAAGAATGGGACTAGAAATCAATATTGCTTTCTAATTTAACAAATAAAGAATAAGATACATATTGAACTTAACACATACC
This sequence comes from Castor canadensis, assembly GCF_047511655.1. Taxonomy (NCBI): domain Eukaryota; kingdom Metazoa; phylum Chordata; class Mammalia; order Rodentia; family Castoridae; genus Castor; species Castor canadensis. The sequence continues at coordinate 71,930,922 of NC_133391.1, read as the reverse complement.
TTTTCTTCTAAGTCCTTTATCTGTCTTTTCTGGATGTCTGTTTTATCTTCTAGGTCACGGATTCTCTGAGTAAAGGAAAAAAGAGAAGAAAAGGAAGCATTGGTAGGTGTTAAGTTGTACAGGAAAATTGTTCACTGAACTAAAATAAAACCTTCTATTACAATATTAACATTATACTAGCAGTTGGTGATATCACACATATACTTCTCCATATCTACAAAGTGGTTGTATGCTTCAAACATTAGTCAGACTTGTGGGGGAAAATAATTATCACTGATTATATTAAAAATATATTCTCCCCTCTGTGGTTTGGATCTTAGATATTTCCCAAAGGCTCATATGGTAAAGGCTTGGCTGCCGTCCTGAAGTGTTATTGGGAGGCAGGAGACGCTTTAGGAAGTGGGCCTACTAAAATGAGGTTAAAGGAGTGGTATTGAGGACATATTGGAACCTGTGTTGCTTTTATCTTTCTTTCCTTCTCACTGGCCACGAGGTGAGCAGCTTTGTCTCTCATGTGCATTCTACCATGATGTACTGCTGCAGGTCCAAAAGTGACAGAGTCAACTGACCATGGATTGATACCTCTGAAACCAAGAGCCCAAATAAACTTTCTTCTTTACTAAGTTGAGTTTTGCAGGTATTTTGTCACAGTGACAGAAAGCTGACAAGCAAACCACCCATCTCTTCTGGACCTATTCCTGCAGAGACCTTTCCCAGTTGAGAGGTGCAAGTACCACCACACTGACAATGGGCTTCGCCATGAGACTTGTTCTGGCCAAGATAATATGAGTTGGGTGAGATATGGGAAAAACCCCATTCTTGTAAAGAGAGCAGGATGCCCCATAGCTAATGAGCAAGAAACAGGCTGTTGCAAACTCTTTGGATTGAGATTCCTGGTTGTTTATTGGCACAGTAAAAACGGTTAAAGCTCACTGGTACAAATGTAAATGATCTCATTGTTTGTTGCTAGCATTTCCTTTCTTCCTTATTTCAACCTTGTATCAGGGTAGAATTTCCTCACAGACAGGATTGCCCAATTCTCAAAAATACTTCAATATAACTCCTCAGAAGGGAGTTGATAAACTAAAGAAAAAGACAAGTCCTAACAAAAATAGCCCAAGTAATCACAAAGACAAAAAAGCTTGTCTCGTTGAGCTTACCTGTCAACCATGTAACCAAATCCCACACATTTAAATTACATAGACTGCATATCAACATTACATATTCACAAATGAACAGTCTTCACAATTATAGCTGGTAATCTAAAGGCTTTTTGTGTCTGTGCACATGGCCACACTGTGTAGGCTTGTTATTTAATGCCTCTGTTGGAAGTAACTAAAAAATAGAGAACAGGGGCCTATGAAGAATATACTAGAAGCCAAATGGAGTGATAACATACCAAGAGAGGTTTTTATAATGCAATGTGGGGAGAAAAGCTGGAAAGCTGAACAAAGGACACTTTTCTGTAAAACAATAGTTCTCAACTGGGGTGGTTTTTCTCCCTCCCCGGGTGGGGGGGGCAGCTGGCAATGTCTAGATATTTTAAAACAGTATGTTTATTATAAAATGTATAATTTAGTGGCTTTTAATATATTCACAAATTTGTGCACCTCTCACCATGACCTAACTGTGACGACATTTTGTGTTGTTACTGCTGGGGGTATGTACAACTAGCCTCTGATGGGTAGAAGTGCAAATATCCTATAATGAAGAGGATAGTCCCCTCCGCATAAAGAGTAAAGAATTATCTGGTCCAAAATGTCAGTGTTCTGAGATTGAGAAAAGAGGAACTGATGTGTTTTGGTCAGAGTGAAACCATCGAGTTTGCTCTTGAAAGGATATGACAGTGAATGCTGGAGAAGCAGCTGGGACCAGATGCTGATGCTATATGTGTATGTGTGAAGTGTGTGCTGATGTATAATTTTTTTAGTGGTACTGGGAGATGGAATCCAGGGCCTAGAGCTCGGTAGGTAAGCACTACCCTTTCCCCTGCCCTCTTGTCTTCATTTCATTTTTGAGATAGGGTTTCATGCTAACTTTGTCAGGGCTCATTTCAAACTGGTGATCCTCCTGTCTCCACCTCCTTGAATAACTGGGATTGGAGGCATGTGTCACCATGCCTGATGTGTATTTTCAATGTGTTGCCTGTGTTCCAAGGCTACACATTAAAAGCCCAAATGTGTTTGGCATTTCCACCGTGCAAGCAATTCCTTGGCATGTCTCCTGAATGCAGAGGCTTGTATTATATTGAGAAAATCCTGAATACATGAGATTACTAAAGTACTTTATTCAACCATCCACTCTGTGCTTATTGGATACTTTTATAATGAAAAACACAGATAAGGCATCAACTAATTCCTGATCTTGATGAACTATGAGATCCAGATGGGAAGACAAAATTTAAAGCACAGAGAATAACAAATTGAGTTTAAAAGTTAAACAATGCCCCCAGAACATATATAGCTTCATCACCAATCTCCAATTCCTAGCGCAGTGTTTAGCATGAAGAAGCTGACCCCTCATGTTTGTTAAATGAATCCATTATGCTACATTATTTGATATAGGCTTGATTTCTTTTTCCTTCATATCCCCTTGCCATCCAACCCAATGGGAAATCTTATCAGACCCAAAATACATCATTTCTACCTACTTCTTTTTATCTCTACTGCTACAAAATAAACAAAGTCACTGTTATCCCTTTATGGGGATTGGTATGACAGGTTATTATTAGCTCTTCCTGTCTCTTTTCTTATCTATCCTACATCCATCTACAGCCAAGATAAACTTATGATGTGAAAGTATTGGGCTGGGGTATGTTAGGGCACTTGCCTAGTATTTATGAAGACGTGGGTTCTACACCTAGCACCACAGGAAAAAAAAAAGTGAAATGATCACAGCAGATCAGTTTAAGAGGTTTGGGAAAGGAAAGAAGTTAGCTGAGCTGTACTCAGAATAAATCCCTGCAAGAATAAAAGAATAAAAAAATAAAAGAATTAAAGGCCTGCAAAGTCCTACATGATCTGGCCCTTTGTTTTGCCTCCAACTTTGCCTCATATTAACCTTAGCCAGATTCTATGTACTCTTGCCATACTGATCTTTGCTCTGTTCCATGAATATTCTAAACTTATTCCTACCCTGGAGATCTAGCCCTTGCTGTTCCTATCTTCTGGAACATTTTGTGAAGATCTTTGTGTGGCTGCTTGCTTGGGTTGTAGATATTTTCAGATAGTAACCAATCCTACTACTAACCTCATACACATTCTCACACATACTATAATTTTCTCTGTGGTGTTTATTGCCATTCTTGGAAATTGCCTTTTTCAGTGTTCCTTTGTGGTATGGCTTTGTCCCTTTCCATCTGTAAGACAGATCAGAATAGTGATCTTTATGTTTTCTGTCACTATCGCATCCCTAACACCGGGTACTTATCAGGCCCTCAATAAAAGGTTTTGAATGAGTATGAAACAGGGAATGAAATGCAGATTTTTTTAGGCTTGTATGGTCCATTTTGTATATCAAGGAAAGAATCATGAAGGAGGTGGATCATACAATGGGACTGGAAAAAATGGGAATGCTTGAATAAATGTAATGGGAACTGGAGGACATTTTAGGATAAGCAACCACCAGGGCTGCTTAGCCCTCACTTTTCAAGTCATAACATGAGTGAGGAATTGGAATTAAGAATTTTGTTTGGAAATGGGTACTGGATGCCTATATTGAGTCACGCTAGTCTAGATGAATCATGGATAACTTACATGACATATGATATCACTATGCACTGGTCATTCGTACTGATCTTGGAGTTAGGCAGACCTGGGTTGTATTTCTGGATCATTGTTTACTATCTGTGTCATCATGGGCTGATCAGTTAAGCCTCTTGTCTTCAAAATTGTGATAATAAGAATACTTACCTCATAGGGCTGTTGTGAAGATTAAGTAAGTATAGCCCTTAGTTTGTTTCTTGACATAGTACGTGGTACTTAGTATATAGCAGCTTCCAGGCTTTGTTGCTGTTTCTATTTGTTCTGGGAATAAAGAAAAGGCCTTTGTTCTCTTTCACCCTGTTCATATTATTGGATCAGGTTCCATCATGGACTAGAATGAGTAATAGGAGAGAAGCACTCTTTCTGCCTGAAGAGACAGCACCCTGCTTCCTGCATAGGGGAGTAATCAGACTCCAGGAAATTCAAAAGGTACTTTATGAAAAAGTAGTTCTAAAAATGACAGCAAAGTTGAAATGTCAATTTTCTGAAGACTGAGCTATTACAAAACTGTATTAGTGATGGTGGAAAATAACGGTTATTCAATTTAGTCTCTGAAAATCTTCTGAGCATCTATCTACGTACTTACAGTTAACACGATGTACTTAGTACTATGTCCCACTTGCTTAGTACTAAACTATACAGATGCAGGGGCTCGATCCTCACCTGATGGGCTTGCTGTAAGAGCTCCATTCTCTCCTGGAGAATCTGACAGTCATACTCTCTGCTCTTCCTCAGCATTTGCCGTCGTAACTTTTCTACTGCTGTCCTCAGCTCCTCTTGCTGTTTTTCGCTTAACAATTCACCAAACTTGATAACAGTTTCTTGCTGCAGAGCATTGTACAAAGTAGCTTCTAGTTCCTGGATTCTCTGGCAAATAAAATTAGAAAAGTCTAACTTTGGAACTGAGCATTTGTGCGTGGTGTGAGGATGCATACATGGGTGCCTGTGCTCATGGATTTGGTGCTTTAGTTTCACAAGATCTTATCCACAGAAGGAATTTCAAAGCCTTTCTAGGTCAACTCCCCTCTGAACATTTTCTTTATGAGATTCCATAAATGTTATCTAGATAACAGGTGAACTGCTCTAGTGAGAGAAACTTGTTCTCTTTTTTGGGATCCTGTCCATTTCATATACTTTTCATTTTTAGAAAACCCTTTATCACAATTACTGTACCTCCTCCTCAAGTGTATCTGAAAGCATCTATCATGGTGGCCATACTTTAGGAATAAGTGGTCTATGCTGGAAAAAATACTTGAAATTTGAGATATGTTTCATACACAAAATGCTACTTCTCATTCACATAACAGTCCTCTGTATTTCAAGATGGTTTAATGGTCTCCGTGTTTTTTTCTTGAAATAAAAATTGGGAAATATGAATCCAAAAATGGAGTCCTGGAGTTGGTCTGGTTTTAATACACTGAGAATGATCCTTGCTTTAGTTCTAATGTTTCCCTTTGAGTCCCTTCTTTGAGAGATGAAGGTCTAGTGTCTCTTGTATTTCAGTGTTTTTTCCCACATTGAGTTGTTAAAATCTATAATCTTATCCCCCGTAACTTTAACAGGAACGGCAGGGAATATTTTACTAGCTCTTGTTCTGGAGTAAGGATATGTCATCTTTTAAAGATTAAATATGGTTTTCTGAATGAGGACTTGATAGCTTCAGGAGCCACATAAATACTCAGCTTAATTTTATTATCTATAGGCAGGAGAGACAAGGGTGAAAGGGTAGGAAAGGAGGAGAAACCCACTTGCTTCTTTATTCTCTAATTAGTGACCAATTCTCATTCTTTCCTTTCCCCATCAATCATCACCAGAATCTCCTATTCATTCTGGAAGGGGAAGACTAAGTCATCCTTGTTATAAGGAGGGGCTAAGTGTTTTTTGCTCTTTTCCCCAAAGTGACTCAAGCTGCTTCCAGGAAAGCATTATAAAAACCTCTGCTAGCAACTTCTTGAAATATCCCTCTAATGTGTTCTTTTTCTTTTGATTCATTACGATGAACGAATAAGGTTGAGACAAAAAGAGAGAAGTAATAAGAGCTGTACCATATGAGGAATTTTGCAATATGAATTTTGTAGACTGGAAAAGTTCAAATGTAACTTTAATCATCATAACTTTCTGGAGGAGAAAAAAACGCATAGTCCACTTGCTAGCGTGGCCTCACTTGCTGTGGCTGGATTATGATAGTTAATTAAGGTCACAATTTCTGGAATCAGATCTACACAAAACCAGTCTACCAACTTGGGCAAAGTTTCTAAACTCTCTAAGCCTTACTTTCTTCATATGTAAGATAGAAATAATATTCCCTATGCCTCAAATGGTAACTATGAGAAATAAATGAATTGAAAATATGCATAAGAAGCATTAAATACACAATTTAAATTCTATCACTGGACTAGACTCCCCAATGATTGCTTTTGACTTGATAAAATTATTTTTTAATCTACATTGACATCCAATATGCCCTTCATCTAAATATTATTTTACAATATACATTTAATTTTTGATGAAGTATAATTTTCTATTAAATATTATAATATTTTAACAGGAAAGACAGGGATTTTTTTGGTTGTTGTACAATAAGAACTAGAAATCAATACATAAATGACCTACATGCTATGTCTGTTCAAATCTATTCAAATACACAGCATGAAAAATTAAATGGGATGCCTTATTTCATAGTACATGGACATTTCAGGTGTCTCCATCATTTGTTATACCTACCATATACGCTTGGTCAAGAGCTTGTTTTCTGTAGTCTAGTTCTTCCTCCAGATAGCCTTTTATTTTACAGAACTGTTCCTAAAATAAAAGGTCATATTGGTAAATAGGAAGAGCCAGGTAACTAGAAAGTGATATACAAAGTGTACTGATTTATGTTTTCTCCAATTCTAACGTAAGACAAATGTCTAGTATTTATAGAATTACAGATTTTTGCCTATTAGGGAAATAGTTCAACTTGCACACACATACACAGGGAATGTGAAAATCAATAGAAAGAAGCAAAAGATATAATGTAAAATCCACATGGGATGTTCTTAAAGATTTTTAATGCCAATCTGAGAGTATGTGATTAAGTAGAGATCTTAACAAGTTGTGTGTGAACACTGGTGGTCTTCTGTTTCTGCTGGTTCTGCACCCAGAGACTCAACCAACTATGGTATGGAAATATTTGAAAAAATTACACTGTATTGAACATGCAAACACTCTCCATTATTCTTCATGGAAACACAGTATCAATCACTACCTTACAATTACATAGCATTTATTTCTGTATTAGGCATTATAAGTAATCTTGAACTGATTTAAAGTACATGAAAGAATTTGTGTGAGTTTATATGCAAATACCATGCCATTTTATATAAGGAACTTGACCATTTGTGGATTTTTGTGTTTGCTGGGCATCCTGAATCAATCTCCAATAGATATGGAGGGGTAACTGGGTATTGTAATAGTATATTTTTGTGCGAATATTACAAAATGTAATAGGGCAGCACTGTATAATAAACAAATTTAACTTATTCAAATTTATTTTTGTACAATTAGTACAAACAGAGACAAATAATTAAAGGAGAGGGGGTGGTGATTCTGCCTGCACTGCAACTTGGTAAATAGGTGTCTCCCTTGCCACACAGCTGGGGTGAGCTGGTAGACACAATCTGATGTTTCCTCACTTGTCAGTTCCTGTGTGCCTCTTACAACAGAAACGCCTTTCATTAGCATTTAAAACTATATTTTTGAGTACAACATAGTCCCAGGTGAAAGTCAGTTACTGAGTGTTTAACTGAAGGAATAAGCACTGCTTCCAGCCTGCAGGAAAGCCCAATTGCTGTGGCTTTTGCAGGAATGTGTAGTCACTGATCACCCCTGAGTTTCATTGCCTATGACACTACCTGGCACAGGCTGGTTGCTTCATTAATATTTGTGCATTTATAGAGGTTTCAAGAGTAATTGTGAATACAAACAGTTTTTGCTTTATGCCTTGACTGTAGAGTCTAACCTTCTGGTAAAATATAAACTGCATGTAAAATATAATCAAATGATTTATAAGCTATAATATGTTATAAGATATAAGTTACTATTCTTAATACAGAATTCACTGGCTTGAATTTTACTACATTTTAATTAATAATAATAACATTGATAAAGTATTGGTATAAAATTTTATACATTGTTGTAAGTTAATAGTGGCCAGTGCCTATAGTTGGAGGTTTACAGTTTTAAAAATTATGTTAAAATACACATGCCATAAATTTACCACTTTTATCCTTTTTAAGTTATAACATGAAGTATTCTCACATTATTATGCAACCAATGTTTACAAAATTTTCATCTTACAAAAGTGAAACTATTCCTATTAAATATTTCCCCCTACCCTTTTTTGCGGTACTAGGGTTTGAACTCAGTACAAAGTGTAGTGGCCTACACTTTAAGCCACTCTGCCAGCCCTTTTTTAGCGATTGGTTTTTGAGATAAAGTCTTGCAAACTACTTATTTGCCTGGACTAGCTTTGAATTGAAATCCTTCTGATCTTTGCCTCCTGAGTAGCCAGGATTATAGGCATGAGCCTCTGGTGTCTGGCAATTCCTCATTTTTGTCCTTTTAATCAAGGTAACCAAACTCTCTACTTCATGTTTCTATGAATTTGACAAGTCTAGTCTCTCACATGATCCAAATTATACAGCATTTGTCTTTCTGTGACTAGCTTATTTCCCTTAACATAATGTCATTGATGTTTATTCACATTGTAGCTTGTGTCAACAGTTCCTTCTTTTCTCTGGCTTAATTATACCACATTTTGTTTATTCATCTGCCAGTGGATATTCTGATTATTTCTACCCTTTTTTTTGTTGTGAACATGGATACACTATGAACATGGATGTATAAATATCTCGTCCAGACCCTGCCTTTGATTCTTTTGGATGTACGAATCCAGAAGTAGTATTGTTGAATCATATGATAATTCTACTTTGAAGTTTTTGAGCAATTATTATAATGTTTGCCATACTGGCTGTACCATTTTACATTCCCTGTAGTGTACAAGGGTTCTAACTTCTCTATATCTTCGCCAACACTTGTTATTTTTCTGTTTTTTGATAGCAGCCACTCTAATTGATGTAAGGTAGCTTAGGGATTCTTAAAATCATACTGATACCCACCATTTCTGTGATTTCTATTTCATAATAACTTATGGCAGAAAAATTACTTAGTTTAAGAAAGAAAACACTTAATTCAATTTTCTTTAGCTTTAGTTTTAGAAATATCACTAAAGCATAACATGTTTTTCTGAGAGACTAATGACTTGAAATTACTGGCTACTTCGGGAATTTTGTACCACAGTCTGTACATAATCTAAAAGGAAGACTATAAACTTTCATCCATTCCACACAACACTGGCAAAAGTAACTCTCACCTTCCATTTGCCTTGGAAATGTTACTTAATTTTTATGATAGTTCATCTTTGCACTCACCATGTCACTTTCTAATTCCATCATTTTCTGGTGCAGGGCAGCCTCTGCTCCTTCGATCTGCTGGATCCACTAGGAATTAAAAAGACAAAGTTTGAAAATGATTGCTTGATGAAGAACAAACCTCGTGGACTGATCCTTGAGGTGCTCAGTCTCCTCACTTAATCTCAGGAAGCAGACTGAGAACTTAAAGTGAAAACTGACTGCATTACTTCCTAGTTCAGACACGAGGCTATATAGTCTTCCATGCATGCACCATTAATTTAATAAATGCATTCTCCGATGTCTACCACATGTCAGGCACTGTGCTAGGTCCTAGGGCTGCAATGGCAAACAAGACCAAAGGTTTTGCCATTTTTGGATGACCCAATGAGAGGTCTTCTTGGAAACAACAGTTGCACTCAAATCAGAAGGAAGAATGGAGAATATTTGGGAACAAAACCAGGAGGAAGTTCTAAGCAGAAGGAGCACCCTAAGTGATATGAGTCTTTGAGTAATATGGTATGAGTCCACCATAGATATGGTTTAGTAGAACGAATTATGATAATGGATCTCTATTAAGTTAAATGTCAGCTTATGCCTCAGGGGGCAAACGGGCATAATTATTAAGTGTGCAGGTTTTAGAAGGAGACTATCTTGGCTTCAATTCAAATTCTAGCTTTTCATGGCTGTGTGGCCTTAGAAGATAACCTGATTTCTCTGAATCTCAAATTTCATATCCGTAAACTGAAGTTAATGATATGACAGCAAGGCATGGGGGCTCACACCTGCAATCCAAGCTACTTGGGAGGTGGAGATAGGAAGATTGATGTTCGAGGCCAGTTGGGGAAAAATTTAGTGAGAACCTATCTCAAAAAACAAGGTACAGCCAGGCACTGGGGGCTCATGCCTGTAATCCTAGCTACTCACGAGGCAGAGATCAAGAGGATTGCAGTTCAAAGTCAGCCTGGGTAATAGTTCACAAGACCCTATCTCAAAAATAGCCAACACAAAAAAAGGGTTGGTGGAGTGGCCCTGGGTTTAAACCCCAGTACCACCAAAAACAAAAACAAGGCAGGCATGGTGGTACATGCCTATAATCCCAGATACTCAGGAAGCAGAGGTAGAAAGATCAGCCTCAAAAGTGGGAAAACATATCTGAACAAAAAAAGAAAAACTGAAGCAAAAAAGATTTGGGGGCATGACTCAAGTGGTAGACTACTTGCCAGTCTAAGACTCTGAGTTCAAACCCCAGTACTGCCAATGATTAGTTAAGTAATTAACAACCATAATGTGACAATTAAAGGAAGACATTCATGTGAGCTGTTATTCATTGTGTACTGCATATACTAGTGTACTCCACTACCAGGTATTTCTTTTGAATTTACCTGTTATGAATTATGGACCGAGTATTTCTATGTACTAGAACCTGGATAATTATGGAGCTGTCCCAGGTCCAACCACCTCTCAGCTATTGGAATTGGGGGGTGGGGGCAGAGAAAACGGCATGTCGAGATGGGAGAGGCATGATTCTCCCAGCCCTCTGTACATATACAGGGCTTACTCTTGAAACAAATTTCAGTCAAAAGCCATGGTTTCTTGTATACTGTCAAGTTTTTACTAAACCTCTTCCTCTTGTTTCCTGCCCTTTGGTCATGGGGAAACAAATGTGAGAAAACAAAAGTCATATTTTTAAGAGCAATGTGACACTTAGCAGTTAAGTCCTAAGCTTTAGATGTAGCTGTGTATGGCTCCTGCTCCACACTATTTGGGTACCCAGGGCATTACTGATCACCCCAGCCTTAGTGTCGCCATGTGCAAAATGAAGATAGAGGCACCTATGTTGTAGGGAACAATGTGACCATATATGTACAGTGTCAAGTATAGTGCCTGACCCACAATGTCATTCGAGGTCATTGCTATTGTTTTTAAATACAAAGACACAATAGGACTTCCTTGCTAGAATTTTGTTTAGGCATCAACTTTGGCTAAAGATCATATATCCATACAGTGAGAGTTCAAATTTGTAGTATCAGAAAATTCAAGACTGACATTTAGAATTGCTTGAGAGTGAAACTTAACTGAATGCCAAAGGTGAGATATGACTTTAATCTGTGAATTGCAAAGGTCTACACCAAAACCAGTTTCATAGGCCACGAGCATCAGGGCAGGCTTGTGTCTTATCCATCTGGTCGCTCACTTTCTACCACAGCGCTAAGAAGACAGTCATCACCCTGTGCTTGTTCAAGTGAACCCAACAGAGTCTGTCTTACAAAAGAGGAAAGTGGAGCCATGTGATAATTCACCACAGCTGTAATGGGCCATCCAACATGCTCTGAACCGCCTGCTTCCTGGTTTCATAGGATTCTTGAAAGAAGTCTGGCACAACAGTAAAGATTACGGACTCTGGTCCAGACTCTGACTCCATCAATTTCTGGCTGCGTGAATTTGAACAGTCACCTACTTTCTCTGTTTTTCAGATTCCTTGTGTAAAAGAAAACACTAATGTCTAGACTTGGCAGTCATAACAGTGCATAGTTTAACAGCAGCACTATACACGTGTTCATTATGACTCAATACACTTTGCACCAAACGTATAGGCATCGCTGATTTAGATGGATGTATCTAAGTAAATGCAATGCATGCGAGGTTGTTTTCTGTTTCTTTCACCTTCCTAGTCCACACCTTCCATCAATTGTTCCTTGTAATAAATAATTGCAGGCCCCTCATGAATCCAGCTGAGATGCTCTGGCCATAAATGCTAAATGAACATCTAACCTAGTGGTACAGATTGTGTTGTATTCATCTCTGAGCCTCGTGTCACTAGAACAGTGTCTGGACATTCACAGATTCACTCATTCACTTCAGTGAACATTTACTACCTATTATACTTGATGTCCTTGTTGAAAAGCTAGGAGGAAAGGAGAGAGGGAATATACATCATATTCACCCACATGGGCTTAAAGTCTAGAGGGCAGTGGAGGAATAAAAGTAAATGGGCAGTTCAGTACAATTGTCAAAATCCAGGGAGCAGGAACACGGTCACTGCAGAGGTGTGAATGGGAAAGCTTCTCTGTATGCGGAGCAGCCTAATAATTACGATTCAGGCAGGCAAAAGTGGAGAAGGAAGATGGGAACCTCTTCTAGGTGAAGAGAACAGGTAAAGGGCCAAGATGGAGACAGAGATAGAGATAGATGTAAAGGAGAGAGAGAGAGAGAGAGAGAGAGAGAGAGAGAGAGAGAGAGAGAGAGAGAGAATGCTAGAAGAATAGGTAGGTAAGGGCTGGATCCCAGGGATCCCTCTTGCCAAGTTGTAGATTCTGAAGTTTCTGTTGGGGACAATGTGGTGCTCTTAATTTGCTTGAGCGGGGGGAGCTGGTCAGGTCCCTGGTTTCTACAGATTTTATGTGACTGAAATTGTAAACACTTCAATAGGCCTTTCTAAAAGATAAGGCCTTTCTTTCCCAAACAAAAACAAAACAAAACAACAACAAAAAACCCCCATAATCACAAGGTCTTTCTCATACTTTGCAAAGTTAACATTAGTATCTTTTGTCATCTGACACCTGCTGTATATTAAAATTTGGACAGCAAAATGTCTTTTAAAAATCAAACCAAAAAAACTCTTGGTTTACTTAAATGAGGATCCCAAACAGGATCATTTCAATATTTCTCAACACTCTTTGTATTTTATAGTAAAGTTACTTCTTTTTAGTTTTCTCCCTTTATATAACTATTTTGAGTAACATAACAATGTTATTTGACCTGTACAATTCCCTCATTTTAAATTGGAGAACATGTATTATTTCTAAGTGTTATGTACTCTGAAATTAAGAAAGCATTCTGATAAATGTATACAGTACAATTTTCACTTTATCCAAACATGCGTACATGATTCTCGTCTCTGTGCTGAGTGATGAGGCATTTTGCAAATAACCAGGCTCTTTCCTCTTCTTGCTTGTCTTGGCATTTGCCAGGTTTAGACACAAGAGGGCAAGAGCACCCCAGTGTTGCTTTTCTCCTGACAGTCTCTACGTTGAGATTTCTCAGTGAGACTACACTACAGTGAGCGCCTCCAAGATGCAGAATCACTGGAGAACAATAGGTAAGTGCACATCCACGGGAGCCTCTGAGACAAGAGCAATGCTCCAGTTTACCACCTCTCAACAAAACCCTTCTTAATTGGTTCCCAGCTTGGTAGGATTGCTTGAGTAATGTAAGAAGTTTTCCCATTCTTTAAGAATGATACATATTCAAGGTAAAATTATTCATCCACTCCAAATCAGTGTCTGGTGTCTGGACTTTTCTTGTGTATTCTCTCATCTCTTTGGGTTGGATCACATTTATTACATATTCAATAATTCAAGGTCATGTGCAGAAGGAATGCCTTCTACACCTTGCCCATTTCTTTGGATGTGGAGTCTGACATGAGATGATGTGAAATGTTAGTATGACTTATTACCTTCTCTGCTAGGGACAGCACAGTGCTGGCTTGAATTATGGCCACTTGTTCTTCATTTCTTAAATTCTGTAAAAAAAAATAAAAGAAGAAAGACAATAAACTGAAGATGTTTATGATATATACCCAATAGAAAAAAATATGTCACAGGCACTGCTGTATATGCATACATGAGACCTCAATAAATTCCTGCTCTGTTTAGTAATAATTCTTAACAAAGAGTTCAGAGTTAATTCATTTACTATGCCAAAAGAGGCATGTTATATGTGATTCTTTTTTCATTTCTCTAATACTTAATTTTGCATTACTGTAAGTGTACTTCATTAATAGCAAAATTGTGAGAAAATCAGAAATCAAGAAACCATGAAATAAAGAACAGTTCTGTTCTTTCCTCTGGTAATCTTTCAAGAGAAAAACGGTCACTCCTCAACTTGCATGCATCATTCATGTCACAATGATGGTCCTCTCTGAGAATTAATAGACCTCGACCCTGTCTGGAAGGAGTTTTTAGAAAGGAAAAGGACTATAGCTTTCTACTTCACTTTTAGGGGCTGCCAACAATCCTAATATTTAGCAGGATTTGCAACTATTGTGCTGATTAATTTTACAATGGTGCCTCTGAGCAGCAGTCAGACAGTAATTAGCTTTAATCTCTACAGATGTGGTCTGCATTCAAACCTGAAACCTGCCCAGGAAGAACACTTTACTAAATTGGGTTTCTGCTACTACCTTCCTGAGAGCCTTCCAGCCCCTGAACCATGCTGTCTGATAAACTGTAGATGCTCTCTTGGGAGCTACATGCTTAGGTGAGTGAGTATGGTGTCTCACTTGCTGTTATTTTACACGTGATTCACTGGCAAGTATTTCTTACCTGTGTTCTAGGTAAATCAATATATATGCCATATTTAGTTCATTACTCACCCCATTATCACCCAAGATATCAAGTTGCTTTATGAGATCTGGGATGTTTACATCCTGCAAAATCAAGAAGATGAATTCAAGCCAAAGACATAACTGAGGTCTCCCACTTTACCAGCACCTGAACACTTAGAGAAGATAATTGGGGCTATACTTTGTTGACTGTTTCCAGCCAGGTACACCAGGTTTTAAATTTCTTCTGTGCTTCTTACAACCTGTGTGAACTTGGAGTACCATGTAACAGTTCATTCTGGAGATAATAAATCTGGACATTAACTTTTCTTATAATTGCCAATTTAAATTTTTTCCAATTATGATAGCTATTGGGCAGAGAAAAAGTAATATAAAGAATCAACCAATTTTTTTCTAATTTAGAGGAAGTCTGATCTGGATGAATTTTGGACTTTCATGCAGTGAACTATAAAACTATAGTGGAGTTCTTTTTTTTTTTTTTTTAGATTGTTGGGATTAATTTTATCCTATGGGAAAGTGCTTGTTTTTACTTTAGAGCTTGAGTCTGTTTGAAGCAGCTGGACTCCATTTGAAACAGTTCCCTTGAATGTGAATTGTACCCATTGGATTAGGTTGGGATTTAGGTAAGAAAAATGCATCTCAGGAAAAGAAATAGACAATTTCTTTTCTTTTAATTAAAACTGAATCAGAAAATTACTTTGGTTTACAAATTTTCATGTAGCCCAGGAAGGCCAGAAGTTTAAATACTGTGAAAATGGCTGAAGATGGAAGACAAGGAAGCACGGCTTTGCTACCTCATTCCTCTACCACATTTGCAGCTCATTACTACAGTTCTTTCCATAGACTCATGTTCAAACAGCAGTACAGCAAAGCCCTACCACCAGGAAAGGGAAAGTCTAGCCCTCTATCCTAGGGAGAGAGAAGGCAATTGGAACAGGTATGTCCAGCAGCTCAGAGTGGGAGCAGGAAGGACCATACAGAGTAAAGGAGAGACCAGGAATAACAGGAGCCACCCCAGCTCTCCCTCAGAAGAAAGTATTCACAATGTGATTTCTTTACATTACATCACTTATTTCTGGGAAACACAGCCACCTCAATCCAACCTTAATATTTAAAATGTGTTCCAGTGGATTTAATATAGATAGAATTCTATTTTAGCTAATAAACAACATGTCATAAACCTTAAGCCCTTCTAAAAGGAAGAGATCCTCCCTAAATAAAACACATCAAAAGACAAGGTGAACTAGATGACTTCAAAGGTCTCTTCTGGCTCCCAAATCCTCCACAGGGCCTAGAAAGTCACAACAAAGGGATTCAGCAAATATGTTTTTATCTGGCAGACTTGAAATATGCTTCTTGAAGTACTGACTTTATTTCATATTTCCCCCAGATAATTAAGGCTAATTATCTCAATAAATATTTTGATTCTACACTGTTCTTTATGTTACTCTGTTCTAAATGATTATGGCTGTATTCTTTGCCATTACCATTCTTACATCTATCTCACATTTATTTTGCTCTCCTGGCTTTTCAAAAGATGTGACAATAGTCACATCTATTGAAAATATTCAAGTCCTACATGATTTGTACCAAAATGAGATCCAGTGACTGTAAGACAAAACAGTCCAGAGCAACATGTCTTTCTCCAATTCCCAGTTTTTCTAATTTCTACAAACATAAAATGTTTAATGTCTGCTCACCTTGACACCTTCCTTCATACAGTAGATCTGCAGAGCACTCACACCATCTGAGAATGGGTGAATTTGTAGATTAAATGGAGGGGATCGCCTCTCTCTCTCCTTGGAATACAGAGAAAAATATAAGTGAATTAAAAAAGCAACAAGAGATTAAACACTAAACTACTTCTCTCTTTATGCTATTTCAGCAGTTTATCAACATGCCATTTGACCAAAAAAAATCAACAACTAAACTCAAGATGCTCATGCTTAAATTGAATAGAAAAGAACTAACTAGTCAACTAAGAAATATGGGAGAAATACATAGAGATGGTGTTTTCTATTCCTGAAAATTTTTTTGATTAGGGAAATGCAGACAGCAGAGTTTCAACTTAAGCTGTATAAGGACTTAGAACGTTCAGATATCACAGAGTGGTCTTGCCATAAAGTTTTATGGTAGCAACCACCCTTTTGTACACAGTCTGCTCAATTTTTTATGAGCAAGATATACAGGCTGCAAGAGATGGCTTACTGAGGGTTACCAACTGCTAACTTTTTCACAGACCTAATCTGAAATACTCTCAAGAAGAAATCACTGCCAAAATAATAGTCATACAGTCTTTTTCCTTATACTCTTGCCTATCAACCAGATCCTATGACAGATTCTACATGATACAATCAAAGTTCTATTTGATATATGTTTTGTTTAAAAAGCAAAACCCCAAAACAAAGACTGGAAATTTGGCCTGGTCCATCTAGTATGTCATAAAACAAGCTACATTGGTTCTTAGCCTTCTTTTTGCATAAATGCATTGTGGAATAAAAAGTTTACTTATAATTCAAATTTAACTATAAGATATTTTATATAGCATATTTTGAAATATAATTTTACTAGTAATATTTCAATGTATCAAAATTCAATGAAAGATGGACATTATTTGAAAGCAACGAATTAATGAAGTTTTAATCTATTAATTTATTTAGAAATTGTTCATCAGACTTGTCTATAAAGATGGCAGTGTTTGAAGAGCACATCTCTGTGTGCTGCAACAAGATTTCTGTACTTACCAGTCCTGGACTTGGGCAAGTTATTTTATCTCAGTTGTTTCAGCTACAAAATCCTGAGGTTAATTGTGAGTCCAAGTGAGAGTTTGAATCTGAAATGCTTAATTCAGCCCCTGGTCCCTAGTGTGCTCAGTGCATGACCTGATTATTTTTATTATTACCACCATCCTTTTCTTACTTCTAGCTCTAGGTTTCGAAACTCCAGCAGCTCATTCTGGTCTCTGGCATCCTGAAGTTCCTGTTGTAGCCGGTGATTTTCTGCCTCCTGTTTTTCTATCTAATAAAGCAAATCCTGAAGTTAGATGAACATTGCAGCTACAACTTTGCAAAGCAAGCATGAATAGTGCTCATTTACTCAGTAAATGAATCATCTAGACCACGAAAAAAATTCCTAGGTAGATATGAATAAAGTAAGTTTTTAGCTTTTCTTCTACTTATCTTTCAGTCAAGAGGTTTTGTTGTTGTCATTTTGGTTTTCATCATAGAGAAAAATGCCCAAAGACATCTGTTTCTGGGGATAAAGTCTACGACTTCTGTGAATAGTGAATCTGAAATACTCACATGCCTTTGTTGGGAGTCAGACTCAGTACACTAGACCCAGATTTAAGGGAATGTGTAAAGAAGATTGACACCTTTAGCCCCTGGAGTTACCTACCTACCAGTTGTCAGAGAAATAATTTTCATTGTGAATTGACGCTTCATAATTGTATAAGTTTATTGGGTGCAAAGTGATGCTATAATTTGTGAACATAATGTGGAATAATGAAATCAAGTCAGTGAACATTTCCATCACCTCACATACTTAACATTTTTAGTGATAACGTGATAAATACTTAGGAATTTTGAAGTATATAGTAAATTTTTTTTTAAAAAAATCCACTTACTTTGAGAATTTCAGTTACTTACAGATGAAAGACAAACTCCTTAATATGGAATTCAAAAATCTTAGTAATGTGGTCTTTAGCTTGTTTTCCAGTTTTACGTGTCATCAGTCATTTCTATATACTCACATGCAACCCCACACTTACTAGAATCCTGCAGTGCTGATTTACCCTATGAATGGACTATTCCAGGAGCTCTCTCTGTGTTCATCTCTGTCTGTAAAGGACTCCTCATTTCTCCTTTTGAAGTAGAAATCCTCTACTTCCTTGAATGCCAAGCTTTAAGGTCTTATAAGAGCCTTCCCCCTCCCACCCATCCAAAAGTGACACCTTTTCCTTCTACTTTCCTATTTCCTGTAGGCTTTTTTTCCTTAGTGACAGGGTCTGAGTATGTTGCCCAGTTGGCTTCAAACTCCTGGGCTCTGGCAGTCCTCTGACCTCAGCCTCTCAAGTAGTTGGGATGATAGCCATGCACACTGAGCTCCTACAGGATCTCTCATACAACTTGATGAAGCGTGGAGTTATATCAGTTGTGTGCAGATGTGCTTCCCCTGTAGGTTCATGTCAGAGGCATCTTTGGATTTTAAGGGATCAGATAATTGTTAGGAACTATGGTAGATTTTGGGCTTCCTTGGTCATTAGCTCTGTGGGTGGATGTTATGTACAGTAATTACTTTAAATCTTGAATCTAGAAATATAAACCTAGGGGCTTTTTAACAAAATCACAGATGAATCTTATTTTCCCAGACAGATACATGTAATGTAAAATATTTAGTTTTCTTGTCACTTCTGTTTTCCATTTATTCTTAGAAGCCAAAGCTCAAAAATTCCCTTTTTGAACCAAAGAAAATCAGATAGCAGATATACTGGGAATTATTTTTTATGGTAAAGAAATGTAACAACATTTGTAACTAGACATCTCTAAGGTTGACAGGAAAATAAAGGTGGAGATATAATGGGGAATCCTATAACATTTATTATTAAAGTCAGCTCAAGTTTTTCTCCGTGGATATTTGTGATCTAATAAACTTTAAGAAGTTTTTAGAAGTTGACTTGGATTGTAAAGGAGAATCTCCTTCCTTGAATCTTGTATTGGATCAGGGATAGGATATTGGAGGTGGGGGTGATTGCTGGCTCTGGTTGTTAGGAACAACTAAGTCAGTTGTTCAAAAATTCCAATGCACAGACTGGGGCTGAGGTCAAGGAAGCTTCTTTCCATGGACCCTTGGGCCTCCTGAGAACACTGGTTCCTAATTCACTCTGTCTCACATCACGCACCAAGTGACACTATCTCAAATTGCCGCACTACAGGAAGGGAGACATCTGTTTCTTCCTTTTCATGCTGACCAAGTCATTGCAGATAATTTTTATTACTTGTCAAGGATAAAACATATTGTTAAAAATAACCCTAAAATAATTTCTTTATCACTATGAACTGACCTCTAGAATTAGTTCCTTTACTCAAATGCATTTTCAAATTCTGTTTCTGTCAAAGATCATCTAAGATTATTTTGTTTTCTTTCACTAGATTTGTAGAAGATATGTACCAAAGAAAAGCCATCTTTGAACTTAAAATGCTCTCTATTATGTTTAAATCAAAACTGTGTTCAGATAACCAAAATTTATTATCTATTTGGCCTAAATCATGTTTTTGTATTGTGGTTTGCTGATTAATTCCCTGGACGTGCTGTTTGTGCTTTAGATGTGTCTAAAAAACTATCTTTCCTTAAAAAAAATAGGAACAGCCAAGCTTAGCAAAAAGATTAAAGTTGAGAATGCAGTCTGTACTAAGTTGTAGCACAATCTTAGAGTCGTATTCTGTCACTTACTGCCACAAAATAACGTTGGTAGTATGTTTTTTGGGGAGGTATACAACCACATAGGATGTGTGCATGTGTGTGTGCGTCTGTACATATACATATATCCATGCACAGTCTATGTACAATATATATGTATATGGCTAACCAATCGGTGAGTAGCAGGGATCACATCTTTTCAAGTCTGAACAATGCGCAGCACAGAGCCATGCACACGTGCCACTTAACTGATGGCGATGGCAGTGACGGGATGCGGTTGAGCACGCAGCAGAGGACAGAGCAGCACCGGAAAAGCCTCCCCTTCCCTGGCCCCTGTGCCACTCCTGAGAGCACCCCCTGCTGCTCCTGGATCTCTCATCATTGTCTCCTCTGCCCGCTAGAGTGTTGTGCCCAACATACCTTTTCTAAAAGCTCCTGGTTTCTCTTAATGAAAAGTTGTTTATCTTCTACCCAGTGTGAATCCTGTTTGACAAAGAATATGGTGCAGTCAGCATTTCAGAGTGGCACAAAAGAGCATGTGTCCTCAAACACTTGGCCAGAGCTGTCTTCTTTTCACCCTGTTGGTTTGCCTGCACATGGTAACTGGTAGCTTGTAAATGGAACTCATCCCTGCCAGCTCCTTCTTCAAAGATTCTGGGGCCAAAGTTGCCAGGAACAATTTAACCCCCTTTTCATCATGACTTTCTACCTCTACCTTTCATTCTCAATAATCCAGGACCAGCCTTCTGGGGACTCAGAAGTGACCACACAGGCAAAAAGTGAAAAGGTCAGAATGCACACAGGCTTGATACATATGGATGGAAAACACTAAAATGCAGAACCATAAATGTAGCATAGAGGCAAAGAATGCAGCTGGGGGGTGGGACTTTGTCTAAGCAGTTTGTGACAAGTCTAGGCTATTTGTATGGGGCTCCTCTTCCTCTGGCCTTCTCTCTTTCTTGCCCACCTTCATTCACTGTGGTGGCTGGGTTTGCACTCTGGCCAGGAAAACACCAGGGACAGAAATACAGAGTTGCACATTCTGACACAGTTTGAGAGAGGTCACTGTGGAGAGCCAAGCCGTGTCCTGGATGCGGCCCATGCTGGGGTGAGCTAGAGGAAGGTCCGATCAAATGGTCTGCCTCTGCAGAAGAGCTACGACCAGGCGCCTACCTGCCCTTTCTGAGCCAGCGTCGCTTCCAGATCTTCGATTTTGGCTTTGTATCTGAGCACCTCTGCTTGGAGCTGTTCTTGAGCCTGGTGAGATGAAAATTACAGAATTCAACAAATCCAATGGTCATTCAACATTTTTCTTTCTCTCATGTTCCTTCACCAGTACTCAGAAAATGAGAGAGGAAAAAATTAAGAATTTTCTAGGATAAAAGTGCCTTTCTAAACTACTTTCATGATCTAACGTGACTAAATTCTTGTTTAAAACTCCCTGTGGTTCCCTTGATCATCAGGTTAATATTTGAGCTCTCTTTAGCTTGGCATTCAAGAACTCCTGTTACATTTCCAACCTTTTCATACTTCTTGTCACCATGGCATGCGCCTTTACCTGTGGGCACATGCTTGTTTCCTAAATCCTTCTTTGTAACTTGCCACTGCTTTTTTTATTTGAATGCGTTCTTTTTCTGGGAAGCCTTCTCCTACTTTGCCTCTCCAAATTCCATCCGTTCTTTCAGAGCCAACTTTGTGCTTGGTATGTAAATCTAAATTCAAATCCTATCACTTTATCTGCCCGTTCCTGTGGTAGTATGAATGCTTAGTAAATATTGATAGTGAAACCTGCAAATATTATAGGATCGAGGTGAACATGTGATGGCATGCAGGGACAGCTCTTTCTAGTGATTGCTTTCCTAGTTACTCCAAGCTAATTTTTTTTTAAAATTAATAAACCAATCAATTAATTGGTACTGGGATTTGAACTCAGGTGCTGGACAACTTGAGTTCAAACAACTTTTTGCTTTGGTTAGTTTTGAAGTAAAGTGTTACATTTTTGCCTAAACCACTATCCTCCTACTTGTGCTTCTTGTGTAGCTGGGATGACAGGCATGCACTATTATACCCAGTTGTTTTTGGTGAGATGGGGCCTTGCTAACTTTTTGCATGAACTGGGCTCAAGCTGCGATCATTCCCATCTCTGTCTTCCAAGTAGCTGGATTCCATGAGCCATTGCATCCAGACCAAAGTTTTAACTTTTAAACATGTTTACTCTCTTATGCAGGTGTATGTACAGGTATCTGTTACAATTTAAAAATATATAATGTTAACATTTATTTTTCTTTGTAAACAACTAACAGCAGTTGCTACAATACTCCCCAGTGCATTATAATCCCTTCAGAGAAAAAAGTAGGATTAGGATAAAAACCGTTGGGTAGCCATGCTCTCTCTTGCCTCATGCAGACTAATCTACGAGGCAGTGACAGCACAGTTATGGCATGTTGAGTAAGACGCTGAAGTGAGAGGCTAAGTTTGTATCTCAGCTTTGTGACCTCAGGTAATTTCATTAAGCACATTTAACTTCTCAGTTATTAATTCATTTTCTGTAAATAGGAGCTAATAATAGTATCTAATTCTAAGGATTGTCTAGGATTACTTAGATCACTCATGTCAAGTTCTCAGCACACCAGGAACACAGCAAGCACTCAATAAATCCTTCCTTCTTCCTTCCTTCCTTCTTTCCTCCCTCCCTTTCTCTTTCCTTCCCTCCCTTTCTTCTTTTCTTCCTTCCTCCTTTCCACTTTTGTATGTGTATGTACAGGTGAACACTGACATTTAAAAATATATAATTGTAATATTTGTGTATTACAATTATTATTTGTATATTACAAGTCTTCTTCTTCATCCTTTTTTGATGTAGGAATAAGAGAGACAATTATGATGTAATTAAAAAAACATTTCACCCAGTAAGATTTGAGTTAAAATCCCAGCTTTGCCATTTATTATCTGTGTCAATTCAATTAAACTCTCTGAGTCTTAAATTCTTCTTTTATAAAATACCTGCCTTAGGAGGCTGTCACAGGATTATATGAGACATTATCTGTTAAAATTCTTGATAAGCTGTCAAATACAATATTGTGCACTCATCAACTAAGAAAAGAAACAGACTATAACCATTTCTTTTGAAGATAAAAATTGTTTTTCCAAACATGAAACTAAAAAAAAAAATGGATTATCAAAATCCATATTATTTAAAATATAAGTTTTCAAATAGTAAGAATATAAACTATATGCTCAACTATCTTTCAAGGAACAAAAGCATTTGTCTGAGCTGGTTCTAAATGGCTTTAGATCCAAGGTTTGTTGACGTAAACGACAAAACAGTTCAAAGGCTGCAGAGGAGAGAAGGGGACAGGGAAGTGTGCTACTGACGCTTTTATGTCTGTGGTACTGTCATGCTGTGACCACTGCAAGCAAACGCAGAGCACTATGCAGATGCACACTACCTTGGCTTCTCGTTCAGCATCAATGATGCCTCCAGTCTGCTCCTGCAGGAGGGCATATGCTCTTTGGAGAGCCTGGTATTCTTTTGTTAGTTGTCGAAATCGTAGTTCAGATTCTTCAGCTGCTAAACTCTTGAGGTTAAAAATATAAGCCAAAAAGTAATTGGGTTATGTTCAGGTTCTGTGTTCAATGTGAATACTAATATCTGCCCACTTTTAAAAAAGAAGTTAAAGTTTGTTTGATTTAACATGGTTTGATTTTATTTTTAATTTAAACTGTTATTACACAAATAACAATAAAATTTGTTATGACACACATGCTGTTATACTTCCAAGGAAGACATTGCAGAAATATGTAAGCAGTTATTTAAAGAAACATTTACTTTTTCATAAGGAGCACATACTCATTTATTTATCATTACTACCTGTTTCATCTTGGATGTCAGCCATTCCAAGATCCATTATGAGAAGACATACTCAGACTTTGAATCTAAATTTGAGGCAATGACACTTAAGAGTTTTACTTTTATTTCTTTTTAATTCACTATGTCCACAAATAAATTATAAATTTTAATTATATTTTATCCTAAATAAATTATAAAAACTGTTTTATAGATTTAGGTCATAAACTTTAGGGCATAACACTATCATCAGAGAATTTTACTCTACAGATCCTGAAGCAGGAGATGGTGTTTGGGTCCAGGAATTTTTATTGTAACCAAACCCTCTAGATGATTTTCATGAAGTGGTACCCAGAGCACACTTTGCCAAATACTGCCTTGGACTATATCCAGAAGCCTTCTGAGCTTCTTTTAGTTCACACCTTCCCCAGATGAAGAATTTTGGAGAATAACTTTTATTTTGAAAGAAATATTCAAGCTATAGAGATGAACTGTAGAGAAGTTTCTAAAAAGGTTGCATGAAATAGATGATGTTATTTTTCAAGAGGTAACAAAGTCAAGTGTGGTCTCAAACTTGGTCACTGTTATGATATCAATTTGTATGAGTCATAAAGGAGAAGAAAAATGAAATGCTTTTTTCCTCCCCCTTTCAGGAAAGATTTGGTGACAATATCACACAAGACTAGAAGAATGGAAAAGCTTACTTCATCCAAGTCATCGTCGGGAGTAGCCGGTGTTCTATCTGTTCTAAATGAGGCCATGGATGACGTCTCTGAATCCATGGAATCCTCATCATAGCCAATGAATGGGTCCAAAACAGGCCTCTAAATGAGGGAAAGGACAAATGTACAGACACAACCAGAAATGGAGAAAGCTGACATATCAAAACTCTGCTAACTGACACATGTACATGAGTAAAGAATTCATGAATTCTTTTAAATGCAATAATACTAATACATGTTTCTCCTCTATTATTCACTTTGGCTCATTCAAATATAACTCATTAATATTTGGATGCCTTCATAAAAACATGATAGCCTCTCTGTATTACATTTTATATCATGATGAATTAAGGTAGTTTATTCTTTCTAGTATTTAAAATATGCTCAAAGGACTTCAAAAATTTGGGTATCTATGTCAAAAGGGTTATCAGATCATCCAATTCTGCATTCAGACCAGTTGATGTGCTTGGCAAAGAAAATTCTACCAAAATCAAACAAATGGAAAACTTAAGATTTCTGTGATTCTAAAAGGCCATAAAGATATTGGTGGACCGAGTGTCATTATCAATAATAATAATACATAATAATAATTCAAACATATGAAGCAAGTATAGGATAGGGACCAAACACCAATATAATTCAGTGGAAAACATCAAATCATGTGTCTTTTTTTCTTAAAGTGTAACTCTCCTACTCGTCAAGTGGGCCTTTCTATAATAATGGCTTCTCTGTTCAGAGAAAGTCAAGTTAAATCCACTACACAGTCATTTTCAGATCCAGAAATGTCAAGAGGAGAGATTTCTTCTAGCAAATCTTTATCGTGGTTCTGCACAGAGGTTCCTTGGCAGCCTCCTTTCATTGGCTACCTGTGGCAAATGCCTGATAACCAAGCTTTTGCATTACCTTAATCGGCTTGGAGCTTCTTCTATGTTTTCTCCTACGGATGAGCTTTTCCCGGTCCTGGAAAACAGATGAGGACTTTTCAGATCTAGAGTTGGTTCATATTTCCCTATAGTCTTTTTTTTTTTTTGAAGACAAAGTTATTTTTCCCATCAGGAATTATATATTTTTATTTAAGGAAAAATTTTTTTATAAATTTGGGCAACTGTTGGATATGATACTCAAATATTTTCAGAGTATGAATACTATATTTTTCTGATAATCTATGTGATTCTGAGAACTTCACAATCAGGAAGTTCACTGTATTCCTTCATTTCATACTTGAAAACCAAGTAGCTCAAAAAATAATTTGTTTTTTATTCCCCCAAAGTACAGTTCTCCCAGACACAAAGGTACTTTGAATTTGTAATTTGTGGTGAGAAAATGTGATTCCACAACAAAATTTTTAATAAAACTTACTAATTTTGTCATTTATTCCAGTCTAAATATCACCATTGTTATTATTACAAGCTAGAAAATACTTAATTGCACACAGTACAGGGACAATAACAATACCAAGGGCAATGACGGGAAGACAGAAAAAACAGGGAAACCAGTTTCCCCACAGCAAAAAATTAGTACAGGAACCAGAGGGAAATGAAGAAAACAGATACTCAGATCCAGACTCCAACAAAATGAAGACAAACTATGCCAAAGAACCCAATGAAGCCCACAAGAATAATCTAAAAGAACATATCTTACAGGTAATCAATGAGAATTTTATAGAGATGATGCTGGGTAGGGTCAACCAAAATGTACAGCAGACACTCAAGAAATTCCAAGACAACAAAAATAGAGAATTTGAAAAAGCAAAAGAAAAAAGGAAACCGTAGAAGACTGTATAAACACCAAAGCGAAACAAAGAACACAATGAATAAACAGATAAATAAGCTCAGGAGAAAAATAGACAATATTAAAGAGGAAATGATCCAGGATTTGGAAAACCTCAGAAAAAAGAAGAAAACAGAATTGCAAAACAAAACAGAAGGCCAATCCAGCAGAATAGAACAAACAGAAGACAGAATCTCAGAACTCGAAGATGAAATGGTAATTAAAGGAAAAACCAAAGAACTATTAATTAAACAACTCAAGTCCTGTGAAAAGAAAATGCAAGAACTCACTGACTCCATCAAAAGACCAAACTTGAGAATCATGGGCATCAAAGAAGGAGAAGAGGTGCAAGCGAAGGGAATGCGTAATATATTCAACAAAATAATAACGGAAAATTTCCCAAATCTAGAGAAAGATATTCCCATACAAATGCAAGAGGCCTCCAGGACATCAAACAGACCAGATCAAAATAGAACTACTCCACGACATATCATCATTAAAACAACAAGTTCAGAAACTAAGGAAAGAATATTGAAGGCTGTAAGAGAGAAAAAACAAGTAACATACAAAGGTAAACCCATCAAAATCACAGCAGACTTCTCAACAGAAACATTAAAAGCAAGAAGAGCGTGGGGTGAGATCTTCCGGGCACTGAATGAAAATAACTTCAACCCCAGGATACTCTACCCAGCAAAGCTATCATTCAAAATAGATGGAGCAATAAAAGTCTTCCATGATAAGCAGAAACTAAAACAATATGTGACCACAAAGCCACCATTACAAAAGATTCTGCAAGGGATCCTGCACACAGAAAGTGAAACCCAACTTAACCATGAAAAGGCAGGCAGCACCAAACCACAGGATAAGAAAAAGCAGACAGTAGTAGAGAGTAACATCAAGTTAGGTACACACAATCAAACCTTCAAACAACTAAGATAACTAAATGGCAGGAATCACCACATACCTATCAGTACTAACACTTAATGTTAATGGACTTAATTCACCCATCAAAAGACACCGTTTGACAAAATGGATTAAAAAAGAAGATCCAACAATTTGTTGCTTACAGGAAACTCATCTCACCGACAGAAATAAGCATATGCTTAGGATTAAAGGCTGAAAGAAGATTTACCAAGCCAATGGCCCCCGAAAACAGGCAGGAGAAGCAATACTTATCTCTGACAAAGTAGACTTCAAACCTACATTGATCAAACGAGATAAAGAAGGACATTCCATACTAATAAAAGGGGAAATAGACCAAAAGGAAATAACAATTATCAACCTATATGCACCCAATGCCAATGCACCCAATTTCATCAAACATACCCTGAAAGACCTAAAAGCATATATAAACGCCAACACAGTGGTTGTGGGAGACTTTAACACCCCATTATCATCAATAGATAGGTCATCCAAACAAAAACTCAATAAAGAAATCCAAGATCTAAAATATGCAATAGATCAAGTGGACCTAGTAGATGTCTACAGAACATTTCATCCAACCTCTACACAATATACATTCTTCTCAGCAGCACATGGAACCTTCTCCAAAATAGATCATATCCTAGGGCACAAAGCAAGCCTCAGCAAATATAAGAAAATAGAAATAATACCGTGCATACTATCTGACCACAATGCAATAAAACTAGAATTCAACAACAAAAGTAAAGACAAAAAACATGCAAACAGCTGGAAACTAAATAACTCATTACTTAATGAAGAATGGATCATCGATGCAATAAAAGAGGAAATTAAAAAGTTCCTGGAAGTCAATGAAAATGAAAACACAACCTACTGGAACCTATGGGACACAGCTAAGGCAGTCTTGAGAGGAAAGTTTATAGCCATGAGTGTGTATATTAAAAAGACTGAAAGATCCGAAACCAATGACCTAATGATACATCTCAAACTCCTAGAAAAACAAGAACAAGCAAATCCCAAAACAAATAGAAGGAGAGAAATAATAAAATAAGAGCTGAAATCAACGAAATAGAAACCAAAAAACCATACAAAGAATTAATGAAACAAAAAGTTGGTTCTTTGAAAAAATAAACAAGATCGATAGACCCCTGGCAAACCTGATTAAAATGAGGAGAGAAAAAACCTAAATTAGTAGAATTAGGAATGCAAAAGGGGAGATAACAACAAACACCATGGAAGTCCAGGAAATCATCAGAGACTACTTTGAGAACCTATATTCAAATAAATTTGAAAATCTTAAAGAAATGGACAGATTTCTAGATACATATGATCATCCAAAACTGAACCAAGAGGAAATTAATCACCTGAATAGACCTATAATACAAAATGAAATTGAAGCAGCAATCAAGAGTCTCCCAAAAAAGAAAAGTCTAGGACCTGATGGATTCTCTGCTGAATTCTATCAGCCCTTTAAAGAAGAACTGATACCAACCCTCCTTAAACTGTTCCACAAAATAGAAAGGGAAGGAAAACTGCCAAACACATTTTATGAAGCCAGTATTACACTTATCCCAAAACCAGGCAAAGACACCTCCAAAAAGGAGAACTATAGGCCAATCTCCTTAATGAACATTGATGCAAAAATCCTCAACAAAATAATGGCAAACCGAATTCAGCAACACATCAAAAAGATTATTCACCAAGACCAAGTAGGCTTCATCCCAGGGATGCAGGGGTGGTTCAATATACGAAAATCAATAAATGTAATAAACCACATTAACAGAAGCAAAGACAAAAGCCACTTGATCATCTCAATAGATGCAGAAAAAGCCTTTGATAAGATCCAACATCATTTCATGATAAAAGCTCTAAGAAAACTAGGAATAGAAGGAAAGTTCCTCAACATTATAAAAGCTATATATGACAAACCTACAGCCAGCATTATACTTAACGGAGAAAAACTGAAACCATTCCCTCTAAAATCAGGAACCAGACAAGGATGCCCACTATCTCCACTCCTATTCAACATAGTACTGGAATTCCTAGCCAGAGCAATTAGGCAAGAAGAAGGAATAAAAGGAATACAAATAGGTAAAGAAACTGTCAAAATATCCCTATTTGCAGACGACATGATCCTATACCTTAAAGACCCAAAAAACTCTACTCAGAAGCTTCTAGACATCATCAATAGCTATAGCAAGGTAGCAGGATATAAAATCAACATAGAAAAATCATTAGCATTTCTATACACTAACAATGAGCAAACGGAAAAAGAATGTATGAAAACAATTCCATTTACAATAGCCTCAAACAAAATCAAATACCTAGGTATAAACCTAACAAAAGATGTGAAAGACCTCTACAAGGAAAACTATACACTTCTGAAGAAAGAGATTGAGGAAGACTATAGAAAGTGGAGAGATCTCCCATGCTCATGGATTGGTAGAATCAACATAGTAAAAATGTCAATACTCACAAAAGTAATCTACATGATTAATGCAATTCCCATCAAAATTCCAATGATATTCATTAAAGAGATTGAAAAATCTACTGTTAAATTTATATGGAAACACAAGAGGCCACGAATAGCCAAGGCAATACTCAGTCAAAAGAAGAATGCAGGAGGTATCACAATACCTGACTTCAAACTATATTACAAAGCAATAACAATAAAAACAGCATGGTACTGGCACAAAAACAGACATGAAGACCAGTGGAACAGAAGAGGATCCAGATATGAAGCCACACAACTATAAGCAACTTATCTTTGACAAAGGAGCTAAAAATATATGATGGAGAAATAGCAGCCTCTTCAACAAAAACTGCTGGGAAAACTGGTTAGCAGTCTGCAAAAAACTGAAACTAGATCCATGTATATCACCCTATACCAAGATTAACTCAAAATGGATCAAGGATCTTAATATCAGACCCCAAACTCTTAAGTTGATACAAGAAAGAGTAGGAAATACTCTGGAGTTAGTAGGTATAGGTAAGAACTTTCTCAATGAAACCTCAGCAGCACAGCAACTAAGAGATAGCATAGATAAATGGGACCTCATAAAACTAAAAAGCTTCTGTTCATCAAAAGAAATGGTCTCTAAACTGAAGAGAACACCCACAGAGTGGGAGAAAATATTTGCCAACTATACATCAGACAAAGGACTGATAACCAGAATATATAGGGAACTTAAAAAACTAAATTCTCCCAAAACTAATGAACCAATAAAGAAATGGGCAAGTGAACTAAACAGAACTTTCTCAAAAGAAGAAATTCAAATGGCCAGAAAACACATGAAAAAATGCTCACCATCTCTAGCAATAAAGGAAATGCAAATTAAAACCACGCTAAGATTCCACCTCACCCCTGTTAGAATAGCCATCATCAGCAACACCACCAACAACAGGTGTTGGCGAGGATGTGGGGAAAAAGGGACCCTCTTACACTGTTGGTGGGAATGTAGACTAGTACAACCACTCTGGAAAAAAATTTGGAGGCTACTTAAAAAGCTGGACATCGATCTACATTTGATCCAGCAATACCACTCTTGGGGATATACCCAAAAGACTGTTACTCCAGAGGCACCTGCACATCCATGTTTATTGCGGCACTATTCACAATAGCCAAGTTATGGGAACAGCCAAGATGCCCCAGCACTGACAAATGGATTAAGAAAATGTGGTATCTATATACAATGGAATTTTATGCAGCCATGAAGAAGAACAAAATGTTATCACTCGCTGGTAAATGGATGGAATTGGAGAACATCATTCTGAGTGAGGTTAGCCTGGCTCAAAAGACCAAAAATCGTATGTTCTCCCTCATACGTGGACATTAGATCAAGGGCAAACACAACAAGTGGATTGGACTATGAGCACATGATAAAAGCGAGAGCCCACAAGGGAGGTATGAGGATAGGTAAGACACCTAAAAATCTAGATAGCATTTGTTGCCCTCAACGCAGAGAAACCTAAGCAACTGAGGCCAATAGGAGAAGGGGAGCAGGAATTAGAGAAAAAGTTAGATAAAGAAGAATTATCTTAGAAGGTAACACACATGCACAGGAAATCAATGCAGTCAACTCCCTGTATAGTTATCCTTATCTCAACTAGCAAAAACCCTTGGTCCTTCCTATTATTGCTTATACTCTCTCTTCAACAAAATTAGAGATAAGGGCAAAATAGTTTCTGCCTGGTAGTGAGGGGTGAGGGGGAGAGGGAGGGAGTGGAGGGTGGGTAAGGGAGGGGGCAGGGGGAAGGGGGGAGAAATGACCCAAACATTGTATGCACATATGAATAAAATAAAAATTAAAAATAAAAGAAATTTACAACTTAATCTCAGGGTGTTCACAACCAGGTAAATTCCTTGTCTAGTGAAAATACGTGATTCCTAAGTTATTAAGATGTGGAAGTGAAGTGAGGGACCCAGGGCATCAGAACACATTTGAAAAGCAACCTGGTTTAAGCCAGTGGTTTTTAGGCTTTTGATATTTTGCGTTTATAGGTAAGAAATATTTTGATCATGCAGCCTTAATATGGCTGAAACTTTTAAAGTTTATACAGTATATATTTATACTAATCTAGTGTGTATGCATTCTAACATATACTCAACACAGAAAACTTTAAAAAGATGAATGACAAGTCATTACAAACAGAAGTTCTAATCTTTCTTTTTCTCAATGGCAGGGAGTCATCTTGTTCACCTACTCTGGAGACAACTAGCTGCCTAACACCTCACCCCCATCCCCTAACACTAGTTCCTCAAGTCCGTCTGTCTTGGTTCGGTCCCTAAGTGAGGGGGACCAAAGGTGTCATTCTCAGAATAAAGACAGAGAGGCAAAGAAGAACCCCGAGGCGTGTGAGGACTCAGCCAGCTGCACACAAAGCAACAACTATTCTACCTATTCAGCAGATACTGAAGTAACAAGAGAATCTGGACCAGAATTTCAGCTAAGTCACATAATTATGGCATTGTTGTACATTCAACGTTTATTAAACAGTACCTACATTATAGACCCTGACAAGGTGTTGGGGAAAAAGAAGTATATGGTTCTGTTATTGGAAACAAAATCTTTAATCTTTGAGTCTTTGGATCCTGATACTAGCAGGCAAGACACAAGTACCCACCATACATACTTATATATAATGTGTTTGAAAGCTCTTTTACCGTGCTTTGCAGTCACATTTGTGTTACCAAATTAGTTGGCAAAGGATTACAATTGAAAATGTATAAAGTAGTTTAATAATAAAATATCTTTGGACTAGAGTCTTCTGAACATAATTACATACTTAGTGTATGAACTTGGGCCTCTGGGATTAATCTAAAATTATTAACTGCTTTCAATATGTGTTGGTTTGTTGGCTACTTGTCTTTAGAAATGGTTTAGAGTTTACAAATTAATTGAGACCAACCCTTGTGAGTTCATCGATGATATTCTGTTGCTCAATGACTTGAAGTTTTAGAAACTCTGTCTCTTGTTCTTCATTAGCTTGGTCAAGGTCATTCAGAGATTTTAATTTCTTCAAGGGTGGGTGGGATGTTATTTTTTCTCTCTGGATTAGAAAAGAAGAAAGTACAGGTGGAAACTTTAAAAATCTTAAACTTCAGTCATTAATATAAAATATTTATAGAACATTTATAAGACTCCAGCTAACTTTGAATACTGTCCCACTAAAATATAGACTTTCACACCCACCCACTAAAGTTCTCAAGTACATTTTATCTGCCATAGTATGTTAAAATCCTTGGGGATTTTCTGTAGATCTTGATAGCTGTTCTGGAAGTTGTTAAGGAGTACCTTACATATCACTTATCCATACATAATACAAGTGATATCTATTTCACAACTGTTGCACGAGTTTTTAGAAGGCAAGGTGTGCTCTCTGTAGAAGTCTCTAAATTTGGAAGAGGATTGAGGATGGTTGTGGATGCACACTGAAACTCTGCTTCTCTGTTTTCTAGCTTTCTGAAAGCATGCAGCTTCCTGGAAGCACTCCTACAGTTTTGCAAATTTAGAAACTCCATAAAATTCAGAGGCAGCAAGCTTTTCTTTTTCCCTTAAAGCATCCTTGCTTACCTAAGGGAAAATCCAAATAGCACTGGATTTTAAAAATAAGCTGAGAAAAAAACAGTAAGTCAGGTTATTGTAGTGATACAAAGGACTGCAGTTTTGTAGAGTCTGTGATACCCACCATTTCTGAATTTTCCTTGGTAATGGCTTTCAATTTCTCTTCCAAGCGCTGCAAAGACACCATCAACTCATCGTTTCTCTTGGCGAGGCACTTGTTCCTTTCCAGGAGAGGTTTGCACTGTTTTTCAGTTTCTCGCACTCGTTTTAACTGGGAAGAAATACATTAGACCTTATCTTTTGTATTTGGGTGGAAGTGGAGTCAGGGGGTCAACTGTGCGGGTAGAGAAAGCCCCTTTGTTTGCTTCACTGTGTGTTGCAAGACTGACCACTGACATTCCAATCCTCCATTTAACAGATGGATTACTTCGTTTCCACTTGCCTCTGATGGTTTTTCCCCCCCATATCAATCTGTTAACCTTGAAGGAGGTGCCGCAGACAGAAATGCTGGGTTTGGAAGTACTCATCTTTGCTGGTACCACCTCAGTAACCCCACTATGCTCAGCCCCTCTTTCTGGAACTGTAATGAGCTCTCATTGCCTCAGAGAGATACAGCAGCTCAGTAAGCACAGTTACTAAATACCACAACCAGGACCCACACCCAAGCCTCACTGTCTCCAAAACCCCTTCTTTCCCTCAGAGATCTTGCTGAAATCTCTCACTAAGACCATTTATTTTTAAGGAAGCTTTATTGAACAACAACAACAACAACAACAACAAAACTCTCATGTAATTTGAAAACTGTATTAATGATTGTGTTTAAGAACAATCACCTCTACCCATGCCTAGGCAGAGTAGAATGGGACTGTAATCTACCCATAACTAAGAGTAACCACACACTCTTGTCTGACCAGTTCTAACAGAGGCAGGGCTTTTCAACCTAAGCTCCCTTGATGCTTTTGGTCAGATTTTATTTGTTCGTTTGTTTGTTTGGGGGCTGTCCTGTGCATTGCAGGATGTTTAACAGCACCCATGCCCTCTGTCCATTACATGCCAAGAACATCCTGCCAGTTGTGACAACCAAAAATGTCTCTAGATGGCACCCAAATAGTTGCTAGTTTAGAACCATTGGTCTAAAATTATGAATGTTGTCTTGGGGTACTCATTAATACTTTCTCCCTTTATTCTCAAAATTCTCCTTGTTTGGATGATTAATTTTATGGACAAGCTATACATAATGGATTCCCAAAGTTCTAATGATTGGTTCATTTCCCCAATATTAATAATTCTGAATATGAATGTGTATTGGGGAAGAGCTACAAATCCAAGGAAAGGAGAGAGGTGTCAGAAATACTTAAGAAGATGTTTTACAGTATTCATTCCTATCATGGAGAGTCTGTAATATTGAGGTCGTATTGAGACACACTGAGGGAAGAAACCACTACCTATGAATATTTTGAAAAATTCCTTTTGTGATTTTCAAACAGTACTCCTCCAACAGCATCCCAACTTCAAGTTGAAAATTCCAATTTTATATCAAAGGCCCAAAATGGATTTATTTCTCATAAATAATCTGACCTCATTCTCAGTTCTTGAGCTTTAGTGTCTAAATAATTAATATTAAATATTGAGCACATATAAGAATGAATAAATTATTCCAGTAGGTTTATTACTTCAATCTTTACTTCTTTTCTGGAGGTCAATGACATGCATTTTAAATATTTAAATGTATTTAATGCATATCAATCATAGAAAATGCAGATAAGCACAAAGAAAGGGAAATAAAATGTCTATAATACTAACATAAAGTACATCAATCATCACAGTACCACAGCACCCAACAAAATGTTCCTTTTAAAAGATATACCTTAAACCCAATAGAAAAAGACTGAAATTAAAATGCATGTGTTTGCTCACATATGTATATTTGTATGTGCATGCACATGTATATTCATGCAAGCACTAAATGAAAAAATCTGATAGTTAACATATAACAGATAGACTTAAGTTAAGACGTCTCAGAGAAAAGAAAATATTTCATAATAAGCAATTAAATATGCCAAAAACATAGAGAAAATATTAATTTATATGCATCTAGTGATATAACTTCATGTAAAGCCAAATTGACTGAACTAAGAAGAGATATATATCAATCTGTTGGGGGAATAAGCAGACAAAAATATGAGTAAGTATATAGAAAATTTTAAATAAGAATTAAACTCAAATGAAGCTGTAACTAATAGTTATAGACTATACCTTCTTTTCATGTGAACATGGGACCCATGCTGGGGCCATAAAAGAAATAGTGAGGCTGGGCGCCAGTGGCTCACACCTGTAATCCTAGCTATTCAGGAAGCAAAGTTTAGGAGGATTGAGGTTCGAAGCCAGCCTGGGCAAATAGTTCGTGAGACCCTATCTTGAAAAAATCCATCACAAAAAAGGGCTGGTGGAGCGGCTCAAGGTGTAGGCCCTGAGTTCAAATCCCAGTACCGCAAAAAAAAAAATAATGATAAATTCCAAAGGAGTGGAACACTACAAAGTATGTTCTCTGACTATGGTGGAATTAAGAGAGAAACTGAACAAAAAGATAACTGAAAACTCTCCAAATGTTTGGAACTTAAATGATATCACTTCTGGATCAAAGAAGGAATTACATGACCCTAGAAAAGACTTTTAATGAAATAGAAATGACACCTAAAAAACTAGCTAGCATTTGTTGCCCTTAACGCAGAGAAACTAAAGCAGATACCTTAAAGCAACTGAGGCCAATAGGAAAAGGGGAACAGGTACTAGAGAAAAGGTTAGATAAAAAAGAATTAACCTAGAAGGTAACACCCACGCACAGGAAATCAATGTGAGTCAATGCCCTGTATAACTATCCTTATCTCAACCAGCAAAAACCCTTGTTCCTTCCTATTATTGCTTATACTCTCTCTACAACAAAATTAGAAATAAGGGCAAAATAGTTTCTGCTGGGTATTGGGGGGGGAGGGGGGGGGAGTGGGTGGTAAGGGAGGGGGTGGGGGCAGTGGGGAGAAATGACCCAAGCCTTGTATGCACATATGAATAATAAAAGAAAAATGAAAAAAAAAAAAGAAATAGAAATGCATTATGACACATTATAATCACCGGCCTAGTATGGTCTAAAATGAATATATTTTTAAAAAGGAGAGTCTGAAATAACTCCTTTTTATGAACAACCCCATTAAAAATGTAAGTCACAGAGCAGATATCCTAAATAAAATAGCCCACAAAGGATTTTAAGAAGTCCTAACATTAATAAGAAAAATAAAGGCAGCAGAGCAACAAATGAACAAAAGGCTGAGTGCAAGCCTAGGTATCCAACAGGCCAGTGGATATTTGAAAGGTCACCTAACCTTATTACAAATGTTAAAATTATAATAAAAATAAGAATATACCTCATGGTCACCAAAATGGCTAAAATTAACAATTATCATTGCATGTTGCCAAAGATGTGGAGGAACTGCAATCCTCAGACATCCTTGGTGGGGTTGTAAATGTCACAACTTTAGGAAATTAATAAGTACCAAAGCTGACCACATGCTTATTCTGCCATCCGGTAATTCTACTCCTTTGTATATTCCAGCAAACATGGACACTTTTTTTTTTTTTTGTAGCCGAACCCTTCTTAACAAGTTAAATGTGCTAGGAAACAACACAAGTATCCCTTAACAATGGAATGAACACATGTGTTTTGATACATTAACTGAATACTAGAGAGTAAGTCAATTTAACAAGCTGTATATACAACACAATGGATGAATTTCACAACCAATGCTGAGCAAAAGAAGCCAGGCACAAAGATTGAAAATTGTATGATTTTGTTTAATTTTTTAAAACAGTGATATACATTTATGGTCATAGAAGTCAGAACAGTGGTCACCTTTAGAAGGATGGAGGAGGTTCTGAGACTTTGGTAATCTTCCACTTATCCATCTGGGTGTTAGTCAGGTCGCTTTGACACTTTATGACTATTTATTGAACTGTCCTTTTAGTATTTGTGCCCTTTCCTCTTATGCCACCCTTCTCTAACATAACGTGTGCTTGCATAACATAACGCTTAACAGCAAAAGTAAAATAAAAACCTTGAGTGCAACTCACCAGTTCATTTCGTTCATCTCCAAGCAAAGTGTTCCTGTCTTCTAATTTTCTTATAGTGGCATTCAATTCAGCTATTCTCTTTTGATTTCTTCGCAAATCCTATATATGAAAATTAAAATGGGTATTTCTTCAATGATATACTTTCATAAAGATTTGGGATAACACGCACAAAAGTAATAGGCTCATTTCTCCTCATATGGCTCAAAAGTGACAGTAAAGTGTTCTTTCATTCAGAGAGGAGTAAGTATTTATCCTTTTCTAACTACCAATATTCATCACTTTTAACCAAGCCTTGTTAAAAATGCAAATGAATTCCATGTGGCAGATACTCCCTGAAGCCCAGACCCATGACAGAGGGAATGGCAGAAGATTGGATCAGCTTATCAGAGCGATGTTCAGCGAGACCAAGGTCCTGTTATGCTTACATGAGGTTCAAGGAGCATTCTTATGTCACGTGCACATTGCTTCCTTCAGCCTGGACAGCTGTACTGCTATTACACACATTCACAGAGAGGGTGGATTAGGAGGTAGGGGTGGGGCTTTGTAAATTTCTGCACACTTCTGGATAAAAAGGTTAATGTGAGGAAAGATACATTGCCTTAATGTTAAAAGGTAGTAAGTAGTTTATAGGGTTGTATAAAGCGTAATTGCTTTTTCTGCTGGCAGAATTGCTATGAATCTTCTTATACACCATAATCAAATTCTATCATCATTTTTCCTTTTGATAATGTTTTCTTCTCTCTCTCTCTCTCTCTCTCTCTCTCTCTCTCTCTCTCTTTGGTAGTACTTGGGTTTAAACTCAGGGTCTTGCACTTTCTAGGCAGGCAGTCTACCTATTGAGCCATGCCCCCAGCCCTAGATACTGTTGACAGACATCATATCCTAGAGTCCCAGTACCTAACAGATTGAGCAGAGTCCTTCAGGTAAAATTCAGGGAAGTCATAATTAATCTCAGGGGTCTTGTGGCTAATGTCAGTAGATCAAAAAACTAATGTACTGAATGTTAGCTGCTTGCCAGATACTGTGTTTATCATTTTATATGTCATATCTTTTGGTCTTTAGGCCAGACTTACAGAGTACTTGTGAGCAGTGAAGTGGGTAGCCACTTCAATGGGCCACTCAGTTAAGGACGGATCCAGAATTTGAAGCAAAGGATCTGACACAGCCTATTCTCTGGTCATGTATGCTGCACTGTAGATAGGTGTCAGCGATAGAACTGAAAATTATATCTGTTTCATCCTGGATCAGTATGCTTCCTGCCACCTACTAGGATACACATAGCTTGGAAACCAACTCATAAATTATTCATTACTTTTTCTAAGTACTACTTTGGAACTCATCTCTGTTCCTAAATAATACATTTTCACCTTTTTAGCAGCTAAATAATTTGAAAGGTAAAGGATACACTAGCCAACTATATACAAACTGACATCTCTTTGCTGTGCTTCTGCAAATCATTTCTCATATAAAATACTGAACATCCAGAGAAATAAATGGAAAGTTCAATCAGATTAGAAGTTTTCCTGCTATGATGACACATGGTTTAGCCTTTTATACAGGTATACATTTCAACCTTTGTAGATGGTAACTGTCTATACCAATTTCTAAGTCAATTGTTTGCACAGGGAAAATTGTCAGTCTTGGCAAGAGGCAAAATATTTTCATTTAAGTTATGAT
The DNA here is from genome assembly GCF_047511655.1 of Castor canadensis. Classification (NCBI taxonomy): domain Eukaryota; kingdom Metazoa; phylum Chordata; class Mammalia; order Rodentia; family Castoridae; genus Castor; species Castor canadensis. The sequence goes on along the minus strand of NC_133391.1, from coordinate 71,891,819 downwards.
TCTTATAATAGACTTAAGTTTGAGTAGGTATTTCTTGGTTAGGAAAATTCTATGAAGGATTTAAAGAAGCCTGCAATTCTCATGCAATCTGCTGATGTACTGAGACTCTGTTGTCTATGAGTTTAGAAAACCTTGTTCCCAAGACATTAGCTGGTTTTATATAAGATGTAGAATTGATTTCTTCGTAGTAAACAGGAAAAGCTCTTAAGTGAAAAGTTAAACTTGGGAGCTAAATAAAAGATGACTCTAAAGTTTTTAACCTCAACTTCATGAACTCACAGGGCTGCTGCAGTGTTCAGAGCCGTCTCCTGCCCTTCCTGGGATTTCTCGCTTCGGACTGCTCATATTACACTCAGCCTCCTTGACCAGGAAGAGTTGCTCATCCAATGCCTCCTTCTGCAGTTGGAGTTTCTGTACATAGCCTGTCTGGGTCTCCAGTTCCTTTTCCAGGGAAAAAATGATCCTGTCCTTGGCTTTGATTTCATCCATCTGAATTAAATGAGATCCAGGGAATTTTATTTAACAATGCTGTAAAGAAATGCATTTTTGCAAGGGTATGAGTTTAACTTTTTTCTGATTGATACAGGAAAAAATTCATGAACATGACAAATGTATTGAACACATGAATTTGATGGGACAACACTGTGTAATAAAGGGCTATCCTAGGTTAAGTAGGTAGTAAAGAGAGAAATTTTTTTTCTCTCAAGTTTATCCTAGATAGATATTTTCATTTCAGATATTGTTTGAAATGGTCTCGGTTGATTAGAAAAGGCTAATTTTAAAAATGGGTCACGTGTGTTAATAAAGATGGATACCCAATACCCCACAACAATGTTTCCCAGGACAATACTCTTTTAAATGTTACCTCTTTTTTGGAGGAATGAGCATCTGAGTTTATACCAAATAGCAGTTGCTATGATTAGCTGATCAACCAAAACTAAAGTAACTGCAAATGTTTTAGTACCCTAATTATTTTCCAAGACTAAGATGCTCTCATGTAGGTGGTGAATTTAGAGGAAGGTCCTTACAGTGTTTCATGGCCTATGCTTCTTTTCATTCCTATCCATATTTCAGATCAGCCAGTTCTTAGCAACCATTTCACCATTACTGTCAGAACACCATGGGTTGGAACTAGAACAGGGACAGAAAATACCTGACAATATTAGACACCATTTCTCCTCCTACATCTGTGGGATATCTATCAATCAATCAATCTATCTATCTATCTATTGATCTATCTCCCAACACTTGTTCTAAGACTGGGCATGACCTGAAAAGTACTTCTCAACTAAAGGACACAGGTATTGCATACAATTGATCAGAGTTTCCATGGGAAATTTTTTGCTGTCACTGGATGATAGGTAATGAAATTAACATCTGTAAACACTTTTTTTTTTTTTGGTGGAACTGAGGTTTGAACTCAGGACTTTGAGCTTGGCAAAGCAGGTGCTCTACAACTTGAACCATACCTCTAGTCCATTTTGTTCTGGTTGTTTTGGAGATGGGAGTCTCACAAATTATTTGCCCCCAGTTGACCTCAAACTGCAATCCTCTCCATCTCATCCTCCCCAGTAGCTAGGATTATAAGCATGAGCTACCAACACTCAGCCATCTATAAATACTTTTTGAAGAATGCATAGCCATTTGATGAAACCTTTGTTCTCAGTTCATTATATTCTATGTGAATATTCACAACAGAGGTAAGGAAAGACATTTAGCACAAATCTTATGCTGTTTATTTTCTTTCTAAGAGAATCTCATTTTTAACAAATCACTTTTGTATAAAGCTTTGGAGTGGCCTTTAGACCAGGAGAAAAAAAGAAAAGCATTTGGGAATTAAATTAGGTTATACAGTCACGTATTTTCCACATATCAATTCCTGAGATATTCACTGCAAGTCACATGATTAAATTTTAGGTCAACTCTGGGAAGGCATTAGGCTAACGTCTTCAGGGTCCAGTAGGAACGTCTGATAATTTGATGAGATTATGATAATTTGTGAGAAAAGTAGCATCTGTAGCTTCTAACTCCTTGTAGAGGTTTTGAGTCCAGGGCTGAGTAACGCATTCATTTGTCAGACTTGACATGTCCAGTGTTATTTACAGTTTAATATAACTCCCAATCTGCACGCTTCTGGTTGGTTCAGAGGCATACTACCTATCAAACTTGCTAGGAAAGCATTTCCATTACCACCTTACAGTCGTCCTCACCATCACCACCATCAGAACGGAAATTACCAGTCTTTGACCATATCGGAAGCACTGTATTAAGATCATTACATACCTTATTTCATTTTACGATAATCTATTCAGGCCAGGTACTTGTGGCTCATGTCTGTAAACCTACTTACTTGAGAGGCTGAGATTAGGAGGATGGCAGTTTGAGGCCAGCCTGGGCATATAGTTCTTGAGATGCCTGTTCCAAAATAACCATAGGAAAATGAATTGGAGGTGTGGCTCAATCTATAAAGTACCTACTTTGCAAGAGTGAAGCTTTGAGTTCAAACTCTAGTCCTACCAAAAAATACAATAATAATAATCCTTTTGAGAAAGTTCTATTATCATCATTTTGCTGATGATGACTGAGAACCTGAAATGTTAAACAACTTGGTTTTAGTCACTTGGCTTGTGAATGATGAAGATTGATTTTTAATTCAGTCTTCTGATTCTATAGTCCATTCTGTTAGGCACTATGCTATACTGGCTCCAGATTATCCATAGTCTCCCAGTATCTCCCAAAGTGGTTCCCTGTGGAATCTAGTAAATAGTGTTGATGAGACTCTATCATATAGTGGTGATCAGCATGGACTCTGACCTCAGAATAATGAAAATCAACCAAAGCTCTATTTCTTAGAAGGGAAAGGGTATTCTTTGAGAAATTTCCTAAACAGAATAGCTCCCACTTCTTTCTCTCTCTTAGTTTCAAAAGTAGATCTGGGTGGCAGGTAAAGATAGGTGAGAAAAAGGGAAAAGTCAAGACAAGTGCACGTGTACTTTTTAAACATTTTCCCATTTTATTCTGCTCACACCCAATTTTTCTTTTGGAAGTACTGGGGGACTGTGTCCCCCAGTCCTGAACCCAATTTTTGAACAACTGCTCAGATGGTTTAGTTTTACATTGTTATTGAGAGGGATTTTGAGACTGCTTTATCAATGTGCTAGTGAAAGGAAGTCATGGAAAATATTTGCTCATCGACAAGTGCATATACTCATAGATTTATGCTGGAAGGCATTAATAAACAAAAGTATTTAATGCAAAACTTCCCTTTCAGTTACTTACCTGCCAACTCCAGAGTTTACTTTCACCAGGCATGTTGTTTCAACAACTAAAGGCAGGGCAGAGACCAAGATTTCTGCACCATGTTTGGTCATTATGTCAAATAACAGAGGATAATAAATTGCAGATAAAAATCCAGAAAATCTGGCAGAGGCAGCATTTTACAGCCACACTGGATTATAGTACAGAGAAATTTACACATGTTGAGCTTTTAAAAATGTTCTATGGTAACCAGTTTTAACTTAAAAATGAAATTTTAGAGAGATCATCCAAAGAATGTAAATGGAATTCTATGAAAATAATTACAGGATTGGCAGACATAAGAGTAAAAATAAAGTTTTTTTCTATGTGAAAGTACTATAGTTAGGGTGGCATAAAGTACATTCTAATAGGTGATGGTTAATTCAGTAAGATATAACTAAGATCTAGCTAATGCTAAACTTCTGAGAATATAAATGCTTCTTCTAAAATAATTGGACAAGGTCAACTTAAGACAATATAGATTTAGATATAGTTACATTTGTTTTATTTTTGAGCATGATAAGAGTCTAATGTGGTTTTTTGTTATAAATGTTAAAATGAAAGACCCTATGCTGCAGGGGTCTTGAAAATTACAACTAGCAAAACAAGTTATTTAAGAATAACATCCAACTAGAAAATTACAATGGCTTCTGTTCTGAATGCTCCTTGTTTATTTTTGGGGAAAAGATCTATTTTAAAAATAATTAGGGATTTTAATAGCTCTGTGCTCTGCTTTCAGACATGGCTCCTGAAAAAAAAGACTGGTGAATCACTCGAGATGTTCTCAGTGGGTGCCATTTTCAGACATCTTGAAAATTGTAAATACCCCCTATGTCCTGTAAAATACCCATTGACATTTGATAAATGGAAATCCCACAAAAGCATGTTGAGTATGGAACCCTTCATAATTTATAGTACTTTTATAAGTATCCATGAAAACAGGAATTACTGAATATACACTCTTCACATGTGTGGTCCTGAAAGAATCCTGTTATTATGAGAAGGGTGATTCCAAAATCTCTTAGATTTTGCAATTCCAATTTTGACCTGAGATATCTATCTATCTTTCTACCTAACTACCTACTGCTGTATCTTGTATTTTGGATAGAGCACTGAACAAATCAAAGGCATTGTTTATAAATCCACTGACAAGGAAACATCCTAAGAGCAAATCCCATGGAGCTCTGAACCTGGAAAGAGACTGTTTCTGCACTGGTCTGGTGGAGTTACTAACCAATCTCCGAATGTCCCGCTCCGACTCCCATTTGATCTTTGAGATGGCTTCTTGGTGAGACTGATGCTCACTCCTAAGGTCCCCAGCCTTGATTTTATCCGCTTGGATCATATTGCTCAGAGCCTCGTCCACCTGCTTCTTGGCTGTTTTCAGGTCTGTAATTTCTTGTAAGAGCTTAAGGCGCTCTGCATCAAACAGTTTCCGGGCCTCCTCCCGCGCCTCAATGGTGAGCGCTGTCCTTACTTTGTCACTGCTGCCGTCCCGGAGAGCACACAGAGCAGACTTGAGCCTCTGGATCTCTCCATCCCGCAACTTCACTGTCCTTGACATTTCTTGCTCGTGTTGCTTGATGAGATTCTCCCGCACAGCCTGCAGCTCCTTCATCTTCTCCTCATGGAGCTTGGCTTTGAGTTCTGTCACCAGGACCGTGTGCTTGCGCTGCTCCAGCTCACGAATCCTCTTTGCTTCTTGAGTCTTCTCTCTTTCAAGCTTTGATACCTAAAGGCAGAGAGGCAAAAGGATGAAACGAAATGAACCTCAAAGAAAAGGTGTTGCTCCCAGGCAGGATTTGCAGCTTAGGCTACTGTGATCTTTTAATTTTCGATCTCTTTTCAACAATTCTAGGTCACTGTGTGCTCAGAGGAGAGGGAATCAGAGGCCTTAAAGCTAGGAATACAGTGTGTGTAAAAGGAGGAAACACTTAAGACTGTTTATTTTACTCTGTTCAGACAAATACTGGATATTCTGGAGGCTGATATTCAATGTGTTGTCTGCAGGCACAAGCAGCACAGGCATCACCAAGAAGTTTGATACAAATGCAGAATCCCATATTTGATCCCAGAGCTGTGAATCATGAGACAATGATTTAACAAATCCCGAGACAATTGGTCTAAACCTTAAAATTGGGAAGTATTGATATAATGGGTCTTCTTTTGGTGGAGAAAAATTCAATGCAGATCATCTGGATAGCTTTCTGGAAAATACAACCCTAGTTAGATAGAAACTGACCAATGTGGGCATCTCTGGATAGCTCAAAATTTGATATTGTGATCAGGCTAATACATTAGTATTTAAAAATGAGATAATAAAATGTGCCTCTTCCTTTTCTTTGAGTTACTGCTAATTGGGAAGTTAAAAGATAAAGTTAGTTGATGATAGCTTTATCTCAGTTTACCGACTAAAAGTTCCCAAACTTAGGAACACAAGTATACACCAGTCACCCAGCCAAATAATGAAACACTTTGTCCTGTAGCTGTTGTTATTTCTGCACCTTCCATAGGTGTCTTTTTGCCTTTCATCTCCACTCTCACTCTTACCCCTCTACCTTGCTGCCACTCCCCCACCAAGCAAACACTCCAAGTAAAGTATTCCTTATAACCTTTTCACCTGTCAAGAATTCTGGTTAAATAATCTGGGTTTGGTTGTATTTCCAGTGATAATACAGGCTTCCTTGCAGGTTCCCAGTGGTACTGCCTTGATCTGGTTGGTCAGTCTCTAATTTAGTAGATTAAGGTTGGGTGGGTAGGGAGGGGACTGGCATTAGTAGCTTGAAAAGGCCTCTGGGTGGCCCCATTCTGCTGCCTCCTTCCCACACTTCACTTCTGCTGCCTGTCTCTGTCTTCTCCCTCTGTTTCTTTGTCTCTGTCACAACACATATACACACATACAAATTTGAAAAAAGAGAAGGAAATTTAGGTGCCCCAAGAGTATTATCCAGTTGAGTGATACTGTGTCTCTGCTATTTCTCAAATTTGAAAGTTATGCAAAATAATGGTTTAGTTAAGAGCCTTTCCAGGTTTTACAAAAGTTTTAAGATTCAAAATCTCTCTTGAAATCATTGTAATTATCATTATACTATATATTATACAATATATAATAATAGATATACAATGTATATGTGCCTGAGATTTTACTTACCTCAACAATTTACCTACCTTTAGTTATGTCAGTATTTCCTAGGTCTGCATTTTCTAAATATTTTATTTTTCAAGGCATAGCAGCTATTCTCATAAAAAACTATTCTCGTTTATTCTAAAAGAGCCCTGAGCACAAGCATATTCAAACAACCATCCTTTGGTTTTTGTCCAGTATAGGCCCGAGATCCGTTCCTGGATGCTGTTCTCTCACATGCTTTAAACTGTGTGGTACAAGTTTGAATTGAAATTGTCCTCAATATTAAATAAAACTCTGGAATCTGAAGACTTATTAGTGAGATAAAAGAAATAAAGTTTCTTGTTAATCATTTTTATGCTGATCACATGCTGAATTTGTAATATTTTGGATAAGTTGTATTAAATAAGCTGTATTATGGAAACTAATTGCGTTTCTTTTTACTTTTTAAAATTATAGCTAGAAGAAATTTAAAAACCACATACATGGCATGTATTTGCAGGTAACATAACTCTATCAAGGTTGTTCTAAAGTTCTTGGAGTTTCGTTTTGTGAACTCAACAGTCTCTAAATTGCTGGTGACATTCTCTTACAAAGCTAAGTTCTGGCCTTATTTATGTGCCCACTCAAAAACTGTCCAGGGTTCGTTATGCTATAGAGAAAAACAATCCTAACACCTCACATTCATAATTCAGGCTTTCATGAAGTTTTAGGTGGACTTAGCTCTTGTTTCCTCTCTCCCTCTCCTCACCTGCACCATGTTCCATGCACAGGACATTATGCTCTCTTCTGCACTGTGCTACATCTTTGTACCTATATGCTTACATTTTCGGGATCCTTTCATTCTTCCCGGCCCAGACAGATGACAGCTTCTCCTGTCATGCAACCCCAACTGACCAGGAAAAAATCTCATTTTTCCTGCCTTTGGCTTCTCAGTGTACTTTAGTACCATCTCCTTACTGCCCCTTTCCATTTTTCTTTACCTTATGGTGTTTTGTAGGCTATCTATCCGTACCACCTCCTTTCCTATCCCTACCTCAGCTTAGGGACTCACTCAAGGTCACCACTGTATACCCATTGGTTCCCAGTATACCACATAATAAGGGGCAGAAAGCATGTGTGGAATTAAAGGATATATGACAATATGTTTCCATGGATGGCAAACTAACCAGAGGAAATAATAATATATGCAGTTATACAGTTTAGAGAATCCAGGCTTCTACAGTTACTACAGTTGCCCCTTGGTCATCCCTTCCTTATAAAGCAAAAAGCAAAACAGAAAAACTCCTAATGTAAGAATGTCTACTTATCTGCTTGATGTTTCTTTCAGTGCTTCAGTAAGGACAATCAAGATCTTATTCTCCATTTTTCTAAAGTGAATGTAAGAGGATACATCCCAGACCAGAGGTCCATCCTGCCTCTGCTTTTATGAATAAAGTTTCACTGGAACAAGGTAATACCCAATCATTTATCTATTGCTTAAGGCAACTTTCATACTACAATGGGATTGAGTAGTATAACAGAGGTTGTCTAGCCCATGAAGATTGAAATATTTACTATCTTTCCCTTAACAGGTAAACTTTGCTGATTGTCATTATAAGTAATTTTTTTTGTTAATTTTAAAACTCAATATCTTTCATATAAGAAATTATGAGAGTAAACTTTATCTTAAGTGATAGGAACATAGTCCTCTTCAATTTCAGCAAGATATATTTACCTTAGGCATTTGTGACAGTGTCATGCCCACAAAGGCTGTTGGATAACAAGTCACTAAGGGAAATTTGAGCAATTCTTCTTAGAACAATGAAAAATGGACGAAGGGTAAGAAATTACGTAGTTGTATTTCTATTTCACTATCTACTATCTTTATGAAACTTGCTTAAAAATGTCTGTTACAGTTATTTCTAGGTTCAAATTAGAGAATGTATGGGAAATAACTTGGACTCCAAAGCACTGTGTCATGCAAGATAAAATTGTTATTAGATATAACAGGTGACACTCCATCTAAAATTATTTGTGTCAAATTTTCTGCAGGTGCATAGGATTGTATTTCCCTGTGATTCTGTCATTTCTCTCGAATTATAAACAATAATCTTTTGTGTGCATAGACAAGAGGAGAGGTGAACAAAAAGGGAAAAAAGTGAAAATTCAATCTGAAGACAAAAACAAATACAAACAAATACCAGTCTTCTTAAGCATCATTTAAGGTAATCCACAAAACAAAGAAAATTCAAGGGAACTAAGTAGTATTTAATATTTGTTATGTCTACTTGTTTTAATTGGCATGGAAACTGGTGTAACTTTTTCTGCAGGATTTCTAGATCTGACTTGAGAGAAGTATTTCATTGTGAAGAAGAGCCAGAGGCTGTGACTAAAAATTTGGGGAAAAGAAGCAATAAAATAATTGTAATAACTTAGTATGTCTTATGCTAGCTACTTGAAAGGGTGAGACTGGGAGAATCACAGTTTGAGGCCAGCCCAGGCAAAAAGTTTATGAGATCCCATCTCAACCAAAAGCCAGGCATGGTGGCACACACCTGTCATCTCAAGCTATTCTGGAGGCTAAGACTGGGAGGATCATGGTTCCAGACAAACTCAGGTTTTAAAAAAAAAGGTTGATGAGACCCCATGTCAACAGGAAAAGAGCTGGGCATAGTGGCACGTGCCTGTCACCCTAGCAATGGTGGGAAGCATAAAATAGAAGGATCGCAGAACAGGCTGGCTTGGGCAAAAAGCCAGACTCTATCTCCAGAATAACCAGAGCAAAACGGGTTGGAGGTGTGGCTCAAGTGGCAGAGTTCCTGCTTAGCAAGGGTGAAGCCATGCATTCAAACCCCAGTACCATAAAAAATGCAGTAATATAATGTTCTGAAAATTATTTGCAGTACAGATTGGAAATATATTTAAATAACTAAGGAAATTTATTTAAATAGCTTAAAATAAATCTTGAGATGAATACACAAAACGTAAGAACTATTCTTGTGTAGAAATAAAAACATGAAGATATTTTGAAATGGAACAAATTATTTAGAAGAAAGAAATTATTTTGATTAATAGAGATGTTTTATGCAGAATAAATTCTGCTCAGTCATATAATAGCTAACATTTAGAGACGGCTCCTTTCTAAATAGACTTTTTACTTGCCAGTTCATTTAATCTCCTGGATAGCTCTGTGATGTAGGTAGTATTTGTTCATCACAGTTTCAGATAGAAAAAAAGTGAGGAAGACACTATATATAAGCACAAGGTAAAGAAGGCTGATTAAAGTGGAAGGTGGCCAGGGGCTAATTGTGGGTCAGAGCCCAGGTCTCCCTGTTTACTCTGAAACCGTCACCTCTGTCAGCCTCAGTTTCTTATTGGAGTTGGTAATAATAATTCTCCTATGGCTGTGGTGAGGATCAACTCAGACAAGGACAAAAATCCCTTTGGAAATCCTGGCGCATGTGTAGGACACATAATACAATGTTAATTTTGATAAACATTATTGTGTACAGTAACATTTATGTAATGTTATATTGATACCTCCACCAGCATAAATGTAAGTACCTATAATACATGAGAAGACTAACATTACTAGATTACATTAAGACTGTAACAAATACTTTCCAGAAAGAAAGAGACATTCAAAGGTAAAACTGGGTTTCCCTGGTATTGGTGGCATAGACTCTTAATTGGAAGATACCTGGAATATGTGTGGGTATAACCAGTGGGTGTGGGCTGAGGCAGGCAAGGAGGAGATATTTCTAGAGTAGAAATATCTTCTATTCTAAATGTCCTATAGAAAAGAGATGATCATTAGGACAATTTAATCCAGCTGGTGAAAGGTTACACTCGACAGAGGGAAGAGAATTCATGGCTTCCTTACGTAGTCCTCACACTGTATTTTTATCCTCTGTCCTAATTCTAATTCCTTGAAAATGTCAGTGTAAATTCTGCCAAGATAAGGATGGTGAAGATTTGAGCTCTAATATGAGCTTAGAAGTCTATGATTAAAACCGGAGACAAGTCAAAGGTGAGGAAAGGTTGAGAGGTTATCGAGGTAAGACAAGCTAACAGAAGCTCTGGCTCGGATTATCTGCATTAGATGTTCCTGGAAAGCAAACCCACACTAAAATGGCAGGGATTTTTATGGGTGCCAAGGAACTTTCATGCAGGAGAGGTGGAGGAAGGAAAAGTTGCCACTGCACAAGAGTTGCTCATAAGGGAAGCCTTGTACAACCTGGAGTTACACAAAGGATTTTTAAAAGTTCTTGCTTTCAGCTCTTGGGGCCCAAGCCCAGAGCCTCTGAAACCTCAACAGAAGAAGTTAGCTGATTTTCTGCGAGAGCCCTGGGGGCCACTGGTAGCAGAGTCAGGCATCAGTATTGCCTTCATCTCCACCATCTTAGAGAAGAAGAGAATCCCTATTTTGGCTCCTCCACTTGTGGTCACTGGGAGCAAATGAGTTAAGCAGTCTAAGCGCCATTTTCTTTCTTAGTGCAATCAGAATAATAATCACACCTTGCCTATGTCCCAGGCTTGCTGCGATTTTTATAAGGCTGGGTGTAAAAGTACTTTGTAGTCTGAGGGCTGTTCCAATGCTGGCAGCTCCAATCTGGAGCTGATTCCTCCCAGCCTCTGACACCTAAGCCTGCAACCTGCAGCTCCTATCCTGGAAACCCTGTTCTAGGATCACTTCCCTTTATCCCTTCTGTCACTGTGGCCTCACTGCATCTATTGTCAATCTCTGAGGAAAAGCACAAACTCTGGAGACTCTGAAGGATGAATTTCTCATCTCACAGCAATCCCTGGTGTGTTCATACCCATTGTGTGGCCTCACAGTGTCCACAAAAAAGGCAGATGAGAAAAATATCATAGTTTAATGGCTCAGAGTGCTGGTTCAAGGAAACGATACACCTAGGTAGAAATTCTTTCTTCACCCAAACCTGAGACTTCCCACCTAAATAACTTCTGTAACGGAACTGAAATCCTAGGGTTTCCAGGGAAGTTTTGAAAAAGAGTCACAAGTCATTAGACAAGTGGTTTTTAGCACTTTCTATATGCCAGGCAGTTTTCTTGTCTGTAAACTGGAAATAGCAACAGTGCCCACCTTAGAGGATGGTATGGAGTGTCAACTGAGGTGACCCCAATTCCACACTTAACGGACTTGACATAAACTAAGTGCTCAGAAATTCAGCTCCCTTATGAAGTAGATGTTACTCTTGTCCCATTTGACAGACAAAGGACAGGAAACATTAAAGGGGCTTCAAAACCTGCTCAGGGTCACACACCTGTTAGAGTGTGTGATGGGTAGTACACATTCAGTAAGTAGTCACCATTTATATTGTCAACCATATAGCTTATGACTCTGTTCTCTGCACATGGGATGTTCTGTAAATGTCAATGGGATTATTTGCCTGACTGGAAAAATGAGTAATGGGCTGTTGCCCTAAAGGTCTCCACTCTTTAGTCCATTCCCAGTAGTCGAACTGTTATCTTGCCATCAGAGTCTTGGAGCCCAACGAAGAGTGTAAATTTACATCTTGGCAGTGATCATATTTTCTCTCTTAAAGGCTGGCCTCTGAAAACACAATTGTATTTATTTATAACGAAACTGCTTTATGACTTGTTTGTCCTCTGGGATGCCTTTGCTCTTCGGGGATGGCTGCTGACAGGGAGGGAGGCTTTGCTCCAGGTCCTGTGCTACTGTAATTAACAGCACAGAAAGGGAGAGGGGCAGGGGCAGCCAGGATTGGGAAGGGCGAGGCTGTGTTAGTATTCAAGAGGCCGGCTGCCAGGGCCTCGTCAGAGGGCAAGGATATTACACCTGCCTGCAGGCTTAGAAGGCAGTGCCAGGCCCTAGAGAGACAAGCAGCCTCGGAGAGGCTCGGGAGTTACCCATTTTAAAAGGCTTGAATGGTGGAATGTTGGCAGCAGTCAGGTCATTGGGGCCTCTGCTTTGGAATCTCATGAGTTTGTTCTCTGTCACACAGTGGTGGCTTATGCTTACCAGTTTCCAGACCGACAGGCATCTTCCTGTGAGTATTATTTGTCATCCTGTCTTCACTAAAATTAAAGAAATATGCCTCCCGTCAAATGTTTCATTGCCCCAGGAAAAGCTAAAATCAATGAGATGTTCAAAAGTAAGACCTGGAAGGCATCTTACTCTGGAGTGTTTGTCACCACCACTCTGGAACTCCTTCCACCTGAATTGCCTGGTCATCACCTGATTACTTTATTGGCATCCTTGGTCTGTGAGCTCAGCAGTCTCACCTTTTGATAAGTTCCTCTAGGTTATTCTCTGCACAGCGATGCTGCACACAGGTGTGGAGAAATAGATTCAGTCATATAGATTACAGATAGAGACATAGAGACACTCATATTTGTCTCCAAGGAGAGAGAAAGACAAGCAACACTTAGGACTTCTGCTTCTCAAACTAATACTTTTTAAAAATGAGATCATGTTTCCTTTTGGTTTATGGAAAGTAAGAATTTCTTCGTTAACTTTGCATTGGGGTTTATTTGTCCAAGATCAAGGCTGAGCTGAACCAGGAGGCAATGGGCTTTGGCTGGTCCAGATCCTACTTATTATTGTCAAAATGAAGACAAGTAGATTTTGGGGATAAATCACAAATTAAATTTTAATAGTGATGTCAAAGAAAAAGAGGCAGACAAACTGGAGTAAGGATATTTGTTGGTTTGTATCTTGCTGCTTGCTGATCAGAATATTTTTTTTACTATGCCAAAAGTTATCTAAATGAGGCAACTTTAATGCTGACTTGGTTGTCTCTAGCTTATCTGGAACAAAATATGTGTATGCATGTTGGATATTTCAAAATGCTTTCCTAGCCATAAGCTACTCAGTACTTACACTGTCCTGGTGAGATATGCATTAGCAATCCAGTACACTGATGAGACTCTGAGGAAAAATATTTTCCTAAATTTAGTTAACAACTGAGTCAAATCCAAAGAATATTAGGGGGAATAATAATATGAATAATTCCTTGAGTATTTACTATATTCCAGGCAGCTGTCTTGGTACTTGCTATCAATTTTCTTATTTATTCCTAACAAGTATTTTATGTACCTGTCTAATTTACACCTCATTTTAGCTCCATGAGATAATAGTAGCATTTTAATGATGCAGAAACTAAGTTATAAGTAATAAACTACCTTCCATTAATTCTTCTATTTATTCAACAAATAGATGTTGAGCTTTAACCTCTGGACATTATTTAGGCAATAGGAATATGAAGTGAGCTAAGTCCCTATTTTCACAGAGACTATACTTGATTGGGAAAGGATAAACAATAAATAAATAAATATATAAATAACTATGAAATAAGTCAAGAATAGGCTAGGAGGAGTTATTGGACCCTGGGGAAGTTATCTGTTTTAGAGACTGTGGTCAGATGAATGATGACTGAGCATCCCTTGGAAGGAGGTGAGGGAGGGAGAAAGTAGATAACCAGAAGAAAAACAAGGGCAAAGGCTCTTAATGTGATTGACATATTGATCTTGATCCAGCAAGAGGCTGGAACAGCATGATCAAGAGAAGGTAGCTGGAAACGACCTCAAGAATGGGCTGGAGGTTAAATCCTGCAGTGGTAGGAAAAGTCTTTTCCTTGAGAGGGACTCAGAAAGCACTGGGGAGAACTAAATACTGGAGTAACATGATATGACATATTTTTCCTGAAGGATTGTTCTGAATTTTCTTCACAGGGCAATAACAGAACTTGTTCAAGGTCGTGCAACTATTAAGTGCTGTGTTAGGAGGTAATGACGGTTGGATTTTATTGTCTCAATTTTTATATCTGGCTTTCTGGAACAGGCTTTCTGAAGAGGCAGAGATCTGTCTAGTGATCATCCTCATCCCACATTCTGTGTATATGCTCTCAGTCAACCCTGTCACACACACCACAGTCTCCATGCAGATGGGAATTGCCTCTGGCAACTGGTAGGAGTGCACTGGAGTCCAGTAGGCTGAGCTGTGATTGCTGCACATGGACACAGCCAGGGCTGCTCAGTGCCACAGCCAGAGGTAGGCTTCACTCACCTTGGACTTCTCCTGATGAAGCTCTATCTGAATGTCTGTGAGCTTGGTCCTGAGGTCTTCATTGGCAGCTTGCAGGGCGACAATGAGTGCCTCGGGCTTCTCGCCCTTATTTCGCCCTTTCTTGGACATTGTTCCTTTCTAAATGGAGTCTGTTGGTTTTTAATCCTTTCAAACAGGCACTGCCATGTTACTGTTTCTTATCCTGGAGTGTGAAGTCTCAACATCTACTGCATGGTGCTCCTCGGTAAGGTCTCTTCAACCGCTGCCCTGGAAGCCCTGAGAAGAGGCAGAGACAGCAATGACTATTTGGCAAAGACCTGGCTCAGTGTCAGCAGATCCACTCAGTTTAAGTGGCCTGTGGGCACCTCCTTCTGAGGCTCTCCTGTTCCCATTACCTCCTCCATCCTTTGCAGTGAATTTACAGTGATTTCTCCACAAGCTTAATCTGGATGGTTCAACACTCTGCCTAAAATCCTTCACCTGTAAGCATATGCCTTTTACACCATGGCTTTTGCCAGAAATTGCCTACTCTTTTATTCTGATCTCCACCATGTCAATCACTGATACTCTGACCATATAGAGCAGGGTTGTCACCATATAGGTGACATCCTAATTCCCAGACATTCAACCTGAAGAAAATCCAATATACGCAGATAGAGGTATTCAGTGATTAAACTGAGAAAAGAAGGGATTAAGTTTAGACTGCTGGATTGAATTACTTAGTCAGTTAATATTGCTAGAATTTCTTCCATATGCTTTGTTAGATGCGGAATGTTAAAATTTTAAAAATCAGAGTTCCAAGGCATAAAAAATTTATCTATTCATCTATCTATCATCAATCATCTATCTTCATCATTACCATCATCTGTCTAATTAGCGTTTTTAAAGAAATGCATATTATTTGTTTCAGAAGTACAGACAAGGACATTTCTTTCTGCCTAGACTGGATAAGGAAGGCTTCCTGAAGAATTCACCAAAGCACTAGTTTTTGAGGAGTAGGTAAGATGTTAACAGATGGAGAAAACAGGTAAAGCATCCTGGAATGAGAAAATAGCAGGTGCTCTGGTACAGCAGAGAGAAAGCACAGTGACTATTTTATGGGGAAAATAGGGTCTGATTAATTACCCCTGTACCTGGTTGGTGTGTGTGAATGCTTGTGATAGATGGTAAGAGACCTTAAATTCCAAGCTTAGAATTTTGGAGGAGATTTCCAGTAAGTAGCCGGGGAGCTGTTGCTTCTGGCAGGTAGGGGCTCTAACAGGATAGTGTTTGAGTTTGGTTATTTTGGTGGCAGAATGAGGGAAGACTGGGCAGAGGGCTACTGAATTTGTCTAGCTGATGGATTATGAAGGCCTAATGAGAATGGTGGCAAGAAAAAGAAAAGGACGTGTATTTTGATTTACAAACTTTTATACACTACCTAGGAAAGAATGGGTCAGAAAACTATAAATACTAAACCATTAATGATGATGGGAAAATCATGATAAGCTACTAGGGTAAGTTTCCCATGTAGCATTTCAGAAAGTCAGGTGTTGTATGAGTTGAGGTGCCTCAGTCCAGAACTAAGGGGAGCTCCTACTGATCACCCATATGTTCCAGCAGCTGCTGCTCTCTTAAGACCCTCATATTTAGCTTTGAGGACTGTGAAGGCATCCTGGGCTATGTGCCATCCCTCACAAGCACTGTGGCTGTGCCCTTTGGAGTATGTCCCTGAGTGCATAAGGATGGGCAGGGGTTGGAGGTAAGGGTGGGTGAGCATGGAACTGTCCAACACATTCCCGCCTGTGCTAGATGCTGGATTGGCCTTTGTGATTTTTTTTTCAAATTTTGCCTAATTGTTAAAATGCAGAGCTGAGAGATTTCTAAGGAGCCACCTTTCTTCCCTTTTAGTATTGAAATGAATTCAACAGGCACTGATTGAACATTTGTATGACAAACACCATTAGGCATAAAGATAAACAAACAGTACTCAGCCCCGTGGGTGACGAGTTTCAAGCAAACCCGTCCAATAGCTTGCTCTTCCTTTGGCTGATCGTTAAATGTTTCTGTCTCTGGGCTTCTCCAGATGATGTCTGTTGGCCTCACCTATGATGCCTCCTTTACCTCCATAGCCCTCAGTGTTTTCTAAACCCCAGACTCCAATGTACATCCCACTGCTACTTACCACTTCAATATCTGACAGGAATCTCAAACCTAACAAACTAACACCGGCATTGTTGTTGCTAGTCCCCCCAGGACCACATTCTCCTCTGGTTTCCCAGTTGTTACAGATACAAGCTCAGACGTCATCCTTTCTTCTACTTTATTCCTTACATCTCTTATCCATTTCTCCAGGAAGTCCTGCTGCTTTACCTATAGAAAAGTTAGCAGACTTCTAAAGTGCTGTTGGAACACAGAAGAAAAAGAAGCTTGAGAAAAGCTTCATAATTGCTTTATAGTTCCTTCGTAGTTGTACAGACTTCTTGAATAAAGAATGGGCTTTTCTAAATGGACATGGAGGGGCAGAGGAAAGAGTAAAAACCCGGAGCCATAGATCTGCCTGATGTGTCAGGAGGCTGGAAACTGGGAGAAGACAGACCGAGGTCAGATTTCAGTGTCTCGCATGGTAGACTAGGGAGTTTGGCCTCGATTATGTAGAGATGAGGAAATAGCAGCATTTGAGTAGGTATAATAATAATAAGAGCTAACAGTGACAGATTACTATGTGCCTGTCATTGGATGAAGGGTTTAACATACTATCCCCATATAATCCTCACAAAATTTAGGGAAAATTCATTCACAGAAAGCTTAATTAACTTGCCTAAATTGACCAAGTTAGTAGGCAGTGAGACTTAGATTTCAGGCAATTTGAGATCAGGGCTCAAGCTTTTTCCTCCTGGACTGTACTGTGCATTTTAGGAAGGCAAGTCTGTGTATGGAAGATGAGTTATTAGACAGGGAAAGCCTGGGAGAAGGATCTCAGTTAGGCTGATTCGGTGGTCCACATGAGAGGAGACTTACCCTGGAGAAGCAGCATCTTTTACATATGGAAACATTGATGGAACCATGTCATATTTCTAGACATCATTTTCACAGGTTTCAACATTTTTTTCTTTGATTATAGATAATTGGTACCAGCTCTCTAGAATTCCTTGCAGTCAAAATGTGCGAAGCAACACATTCATTTTCCTTTTTCACTTATAACTCTTTCCGACGAACATAAGTCTGTGCACCTGAATTCATGTACTTTTACTCTGAGAAGTACTATGACTTAGTCTCATAAAAGCTGAAGAAAGAGTGAAAACTTATGTACATATTCAGGAAGCTACTGATAGAGTCAGCTTAAGGTGAGCAACTTTCATAATTATGGTGACTATTGTTCCCTCTGGTGGCAAACAAATTCCCAAAATCTCCAGTGGTGATGGGTTCTTGGCAATCTCATGATTTTAATTTAATTATAATTATTCTGTATCATTGTGCTGCCTGTTTAGAAAACAGATTTAAAAAATAATTCCTATCCAGTAAAATTCACATTTTTAAAATATACAGTTCTGTGGTTTTTGTACAATCACAAGTTATATAAGCATCACCATAATTAATTTCAGGGCATTTTTATCAACCCCCCCCCAACCCACATTTATTGGTGGTCATTTGCAACTTCTCACTAAACCCTCCCCCACTAGGAAGCCACTATCTACTTTTTGTCTATGAACTTGCCTATTCTGGACATTTTATATAAAGAGTAACCATATAACATTTTTCCCTCTGACAACTCTCTTTTCTATTTTAACATGATGTTTTCAATATTCATCCATGTTACTGCTTTATGGATACTTTCTTTCTTTTTATTGCTGAATAATATCCATTCTGTAGATAAACTGCACTTTACTTACATTCATCACCTGAAGACACTTGAAGGGTACTTGTGCTGCCTTTGCTTAAGTGGATTAAGGTCAGGTTCCTACAGAAGCTTCCCATGAAAAGCGGCATCACCTGTCTAACGAGTGTGCCCAAGGATACAAAGGAAACACTTGAAGATATCACTGCGCAGAGAGAGTGTGCTTGTGGCCCTCCCAGAATTCTTGTCATTGATAAGGTCTGACATAGCATATTATCTGGAGGAAGGGCAGAAGCCGTGTTCATCTAAGGCTCAAGCCCTCTGGGAGTATTATAACATTAAGATAAAATTTAAAGGGCTTTTAGGTGAGTACTGTGTTTCCTTCTCATAGCTGCATGGTAAAACAGGGGTAGTCCCTGGCAGCATTGTGAAATCAAAGATGTGATTTTTACCCTACCCTTCTGACCCTCCTCCATCCTTAGCCAGGCACCTTCTACAGCCACAGAGGCTGAGTTCCTCTGTTACTCCATCTTTGATAATGACAATAGCAAATTTATAGAGACAGCCTTTCAGGAGCGTTTGCGTTTTAGAACGAGGATCACTATTCAAGCAAGCCCCAAGGAAGGAAAAGATTATTAGTGGAAGAATTGAAGGCATCATTCACTCACTCAACAGACTTTTTTTTTTTTTTTTTTTTTTGGTGGGACTGGGGTTTGAACTCAGGGCTTCAGGCCTACAAAGCAGCTCTACTGGAGATGAGGGTCTTGCAAACTATATATCCAGAACTGTGATCCTCCTGATCTTAGCCTCTCAATTCGTTAGGATTACAGGTGTGAGCCACTGGCACCATGTCCTCAACAGACATTTACTGAGGAGGAAATACACTTAGTGACTTAGAATAGAGCTTCTATTACATCAAAGTGTACTGGAGAGTTTAGAGATGAGGACTGCACCTCGGGGATTTGATGTAGTACATACCTCGTGATTCTCATTCACAGGCATCTTTGAGGACTTCTGGTTAAGAATATGGGCTGTGGAGTCAGACAGATCTGAGTTTTCTTTTTTTTTAAATTTTGTTTTCTGTTCTGTGGATTGAATTCAAGGCCTTTAGTATACTAAGGAAGTGAACTGCCACTGATGTACATTCCTAGGCCCCCACCTCTTCATTTAGTAAGTATACAACCTGGAATAAGCCATTTAATTCTCAAGGCCTCAATATTCTTCACCTTAAAAATGGGGTGAGAGGAACAGGAACATATGGGAGCAATGGCATTAGATAATCTGCCAATTAAATGAAAGAATGTAAGCAATACTTTTACTTAGCTCACAAACCACATTAAGTGCTTTCTGTTTCTACTATTAGCCTAGGTAGGGGAATTGAAATTGCCTATAAGCTCTGTCCTCAAGTTGCTTAAACTGGGGAAGAATGTTTAGGGATATGCAAAAATAATAGTAATTCAAACTGCAACACTTCTGGAATGTCTCATGTATCAAAAAGCCCTTCTTGCTAGGCTCTACCTTCTTGCTTGCTCTACCACTTGAGCCATGTCCCCAGCCCTTTTTATTTTTTAGATAGGGTCTGACATTTTTTTCCGTGGCTGGCCTGGACTGTAATCCTCCTGTCTATGCCTCCCATGCGGCTGGGATTACAGAAGTATGTCACCACACAAGCTTTTTTTGTTGTTGTTGCTGAGATGGGGTGTCCCTAACTTTTTTGCCCTAGAAGTCCAAATATTTTGATGTTCACTTACATTTTTAAAAAATATGGAATGCTTCATGAATTTGCATGTTGTAGGGACCATGCTAATCTTCTCTGTATTGCTCTAGTTTTAGCATAAGTGCTTCCAAAGTGAGCATGAACTATTTTCTACTAGTTTTCATATCCTAAAATACCACACAATCCTTGTCCTTGTCAGAAATGTGGCCACATATTTGGTCAAGAAAATATGGCCACTGTTTACTAAACTTGGCTTTCTGTAGTGCTAAAAAACATACGTATCATTTCTACTCTTCAGTGGCTTCTCGTCTATGAGAAGAGATGAGCTTCTGCACAGAGGAAACAAATTCTAGAGAACAGTGGTTGGTAAAAGCTGAGGGAGTAGCTCAAGTGTATTGAGAAGGCAAGAAGACTTCATAAAATAACTGCCATGTGAACGGCCTCTGAACGGCACTGGCTCTTTCTCTGTGCCACATACTGTGCTAAGAACATAATAGCTGTCTTAATTAACACTCTCTGGTATTTACTCTTATGATTTATTTATGTATTTATTTATTTTTGGTGGTACTGGGGTTTGAACTCAGGACCTTGTGTTTGATAGGCAGGCACTCTACCACTGGAGCCACACCTCCAGTCCAAGTCATATTATTTTAGATTGGGCTAATAAGGATTGAAGAGGTGTAACTTGGAAAATATTACTCAGTTTTGAAATGATAGAGCTGCAACTCAAATGAAGCTTCTTGGCTACAATAATACTTTCTTAAAGCAAGGGTAGAAGTCAGATCTGGCTGCCAGCAGTCTACAGAGATGGTGCAGGACAGAACTTTCACCTGGAGTTTAATGAAATAGAATGGTAGAAGGTGGTGGTCAAGACAAGACACAGAAATGAAATCAGAAAAACTGGCTGTGAATTAAATTTCATAGTTGTATATTCTCGAGATATTGCTTAAACGCTAGCTTCCATTCCCTTATTGCAAAATGTGGGAAAGAATGTATTTACCTTTCTGAACTCTTTCAAGAAATAAAAGACTTAAAGTGTTTGAAATAATCAGAAAATTACTATTATTATTGTTGACATAAGTAGAGTTTTTCAAGGATATAAGTATACATTAAACACCAGATGAAATATAAAGGGCAGAAGAAACTAAAACACCACCCTTTGGTGTTAAAAAGATGGGCCAGGAAGGCTCAGAGATTTCTGAAAAGGCTAATGAATTCCAATTTTATGTTTCTGGAGAAGTGAGGCCTGCAATAGTGGGTGCAGTGTTCGGAAAGTTCTTGGCTTTGTAGGTGGTTCTGCCCTAAGCTGTAAAACTGAATGAAGTCATTATTAATCTCAGCGTTTCCAACAAGGCTGCTGCCAGGGAGCTATGATTTGAGAGCACTGTTTTATGAAATAGCTGGAGTTCACACCTAAGAAGCTAAATGCTTCAAGAGTTTTCCATAATTAATATTTGGAACTGTCCAATTAAAAAGCCTTGTTAGTTTGTCTAAGCCTTCCCTCTTTTCCAAAGATGATTTTTTTTTGTGAGTTGCTGCTAAAGTTTAAAGTGAATTAAACTTGCATGCTTTATTCATGGTGACTTACTGAGACATGTTAGCACTCCTTAAACCCTTCTCTGTGCAGGAGAAATGTTTCACTGCACATTTATAAATTTGACACTGAAATTTGATATAAAGGAGGGAGGGCTGTGTTCAAGCTAGTTCTGGAGTTATAGCTTCCCTATGAAAAAGAGTCTTCTGGCTCTGGGATAAAAAGAAACCATTTTAATCAATTACACCTGTATTAGATGTTAGCATTCAGCCTGGTAGTGATTATGCATTTTCAAGACTGAAAGATGCTAGGCTTGTGTATCTCTTTATGTTTGTTTTTCTTTCTCATTCTCTTACCAAACTGTCCTCTTAATCACATAATAACAACCATTATTAGAATTATTTAATGTTAATGAACCAAATATTTCATACGAAGAATGCTTTATATAGTCAGCCAAGAAGTTACTACTGATTAGTTAGCTTTTTAGACCTCAGGTTTAAAACTTCATATCAGGACACTTCAGAAACTACAGAGTTGGAAAGAGCTCTCAGCACACAAATAAGAGACATCTAACCTTGTCAAGGCGGCTTGGTGGAAACGATGCTTAAGTTGAAATCCTAAGCAGGTGGCATGATCCAGAACTAATCTACTATGCAGATTCCTGACTTTGTGCATTGTATTTTTGTACTTCAACTACCTGGTGAAATATATTCTACTCTTTTTTGTTGTTGTTGTTTCTTGGCAGATCTGGGGACTGAACTCATAACCACACAAATGCTAGACAAGCGCTCTACCACAGAGCCAAACAAACTCCCTAACCTCCAGTCATCTTCTCATCTTTTAAAATCACATTCATGTCACTTTCCTTCACACCTTTTCATAATACACTGGGTGAAATAAATTATTCCCTAGTCTGTAATTCCATTTTCACTTTGAAGACAGAGAAATTGGACTCCAGACTCATTTATTAATCTATTCACTCATTAATTCACAAATAGTTATGAAGCAACTGGTAGAGGACACGGTCCATGTTAAGCAAGAAAGAGAAGATGCAATTTAATATACTGTGATAATTGCACAGATGATAAGACACAGGAGTCAGAGGAGTATTGGTAAGTCAGGAAAGACTCCATAGTAACAAAGATGAGAAGGAATCAGCTGCAAATGGTTAGGATGGGAAAGAACTCTTTAAGCAGGAATACTGAATATGTGGGTCTAGAGGTAAAAAATGATTATGAAAGATGGTCCACAGAGAAAGACTGACAATAGTTTCATGAATTAATGAGAAAAAATCAGCACAAGATAGGCTTGGAAAAGTAAGCATTGGCCGGATGGTAGAGGACAGATAAATTGTTCAAGGCTAAGGACTTTCTTCATATGTGTGGTCTCTGGAGGGTGTTGTATGGAAGGAAGCATGATTACGTGACATGTGGATTTTAAAAATAGTTCCCTGGCAATAGAGGAAGGAATGGACTAAAATGGGTAAGGCCCAGATGTGGAAAGAAGAGTCACTTTTTAGTAGTGGCTGACTTCCATTAATACTGTGTCATATTCATCTCTGTACTCAAAGTACCTGTCAACAAGGAATCCTCCAAAGTTCAATTTCATTACTATCAATCCCTATCCAAGGAAAATACAGAAACTGAACAGTATACTTCAGAATTTCTGCAAAGATCATTATAATAAGGTTTAGTACAGAAAATTTCTTTTGCTTTGTGGGAGCTCTTGAATAGCAGTTTTGATTTCAGATAAAAAATAAAACTTGATACAAAAACTAATTATAAACAATAAAATTAAATGAATTTAAGACATATACTAAGTTTTTTTTTTTTTTCAAGGGAGTCTTCTATGTAGCCCAGGGTGGCTGCCTGCCTCCTCAATGCTGGGATTACAGGCCTGTTGCCACCAGATTTCTTAATCATGGCTACCAAACATCATGGTCCCAAATTTAATTTCGCTCCTTGGCACTGGGTTCACCTCACACTGTATTCTCTTGTCAGGATTTATAAGGCTTTCACCAAATATGAATTTATCAAAGTGTCTAAGTAGTATATCATCTTATTTCATTGTCCTGTGTAGATTCAAAGTATTTTACAGTTATTGTGGAGCTGCAAATATGATCTATCAAACAAGAGAGTGAAATCTCAAACAGTTATGTATTCAAGGTTAGGCAGAACAAGAAGCATGCATTAGAGGCTCTGCATACAGCAGGCACTTGCTGCATATGTCACTGTTGCTAAAATCAAACTGGTATGTAAAGTAAAATACCCAAAATATTGGAGGAAGAGGTTTTCATAGAATTATATTTATAACTGTTAACAAGCTTTTCTATTTTAGGTATAGGTGAAACATACACAACATATCCCATCGTTTCCTTGGTGACTGTTTTCAAAGACCTTGAATTTGAAAAGAAACTGTCTTTGAAGGCACCTTTAAAAAGTGTCAAGCAGGAACTGAAATTTCTATATATAGGAGTTGAATAATGTGTGTCTGCTATTTTAAAAGAAACACAACAATTTCAATACAAGGATTTACATTGATTAATATTAATCAGGTAAAAACAGAGAAACTTTGAACAAAATAGCTTTTGGATATATTTTATAGTTTTATTGTAAAGAATTACATTTCATTTTCCAGACTCTACATAAGTTTAACTGGTTATCAATGTTTCCTCTGTGTTGTATTACGGTATGATGAACTAATAAATTATAGAACAGTATCAATCACTTTGTAAACATTTAGGATTCTGTTTTGAATTTTGTTCCAGAGTCCAATGCTTAACTATGAAAATTTTAATTGGGTAATTTTACCCAACTGATGAAATCTTGGAAGCAAAATTGTGAGGATGACTAATGAAGGTGGTTAACCTAACCCCATGGGCCAAACTCCATAGGAAAAACATTTCAAGAATCAGATCAACAATTATTTCTTAACCAATAATTATGTGTAAGGCATTATGATATGGTTGAATATGATACAATTTGCATATACTGAATGAATATGCATATTCTAAATGCCAAAAGAATGGGTACACACACACACACACACACACACACACACACACACATACACATACACACACACACACTGTGAGAACAAGAGGGATGGTATCATGGAGCGAGATTACAACATTTAACTCCTGTGTCCTTATTGAATCCCAGTGTTTGTTGTGGCCCTGACCACAAAATGGATTCCAAATAAATATTAATGAGGGCATAGATGACTGCCAAAATGGAAGGCCTTAATAAGGCTGGGATGTGGAAGATAAGGAAAATTCAGAAAGGAAGGACAGGTGGAAGTGTGGAGAATAAATTGTACAATTTTATGGTTAGTGTGGAAGATTCATTCTAGGAAACCAATAAGTGTATAATTAGGAAAATAAGGTGAGGATAAATTATGCATGTCTTGACTACTTAGAATTTTAATTTTGTGTACTAATTACTGAGAATCTAACAAACATTTTAAAGAAAAGAGGCATGTTTCAATTTGCTTTTAAGGAAGATTTACTCTTGAAGTTGTCTGTAGGTAAGAATGGAACAGAAAAAAGCTAGAGTAGGAGATCCAGATAGGAAACTGTTACCAATATTCAGGCATAAAGAGAGAAGCCTGGACTAGGATTGAGGGGTAAAAAAGCTACTCTTTCTTAATCTAAAAGAACTCTGATCCATCTCACCATCATTGTCTTCCTCTCTTCTTTTTAGGGAATAGCTATTATGTACTGAGCATAGCACAACATAGCAATTTATGCATATCCTCCCATTTGGGACTTAAAACAAGACTATGCAGTTATAGAGATATGCAGTTATTATTCTCCATTTATAGATGGGAGAATTGAGTTGATACAAGGTAATTCTCTTACTCAAAGTTCCAGAGCTAGGTCAATAGCACAATCAATATGTTTTGAACATGAAGCTTCTTTGTGCTTCTCTTCAGCTGCTCTGTAATGCAGGAAAAGTCTATATAATGTGCTGATTATTGGCAAGAAGTGAGGTGGTGAAGAAAAGTTTAAAGAAGACACACAATCCTTGAGTGTGGGACACTGGAAGAATGTAGGTAGTGTCAATAGACTGTAATATGCAAGCAGTCATCCATGGGTCCAGAAATAACATGAGCTAACATCTTCAGGTTGCTTAACAGAGGCCAGGTACTATACTGAATGGTGTCTATTCACTTCTCATTTAATCCACATTATACATATTACAATTAAGGAAAGAGATTGAAGAAGAAACACAGATTGTGCAAAATGAGGTAGATGGTAAGCATCAGTCAGAATATACTCCAGAGCCACACAAGTGTCACAGAAATGCTGTACCAGAAACACTCTGCTTTGTTCTTAAAGAAATCACACTTGAGGAATAACATTACTGTTTTTCCCCCCCAGGGGAGAGCTCTTTATTTTGGCAGTACTGAGGTTTGAACTCAGGGCTTTGTGCTTGCTGGGAAGGCACTCTACCACTTGAGCCCGTTTTAATCTGGCTGTTTTGGAGATTGGGGTCTCACTTTGTGCACAGGTTGACCTGGACCACGATCCTCCGGCTTTTGCTTTTTTCTGTAAGTGAGATGACAGGTGTGCGTCACCACACCCAGAATTTTCCATTGAAATTGGAGTCTCATAAACTTACTTTGTCAGGGGTGGCTTGGAACCTTGACCCTTCCCATCTCAGCCTCCCATGTAGCTTGGTATAACAGACACGTGCTATTGTATCCAGCTATTGGCCAATATGGGAGTCTCACAAGTTTTTTACTAGGGTTGGGCTCCAATGGCTCCTGACTGTAGCCTCCCAAGTACGTAGGATTGCAGGTATGACCCACCAGCACCTGACTGGAGGACTTTCTTTTTATTATTTATTTATTTACCTATTAACAGTTTCTTTTACATCTTATTTGAAAATCAATTTCCAAGTACTTTATAGAAATAAACTTCAACTTAATATGATCTAAGACATTTAAAAGAAAGCAAACAGTACATGTGTATGCATGTATAAAGACAGATGTTCAAGTAACAATTGTTTTTATTGAGTAGAAGATGCTGGGATGTTTTAATTTAAACTGAGCTGAGGTTTTAAGTCTTGATTCTAAAGTTTCTATAATAACTATTGTATTGCTTCTATAACTTGAAAAAAATCATGTTTCTGGTGGGGGGACCAAAACACAGAAGAATTTCAGGAAAGTGGAGCAAAGAGAAAATAAGGTAGGCAACACACTGACTCCAGGAGCAAAGCTGGAGGTCAACAACACTGACATCACATGGAAGAGCTGGAGTGAATGCAAGCACAGAGACCATGTTCCAGAATTTGAAATGGTTTAGACTTTGAAGGTGCCTCTCCTCTCCAATGAACTAATGTGTCATTAGCCACAGCAAGTCATAGAACAATTATCTCTCTGCAAACCTGACCACTGGAATCAACCGGGCCAGGAAAGACTTTTGAGTGTATGCCGGCCTCTTCTCATGAACTATGTAGTCATGAGGTCAATTAGATTATGATCTGAAATCACTCGAGGGTACTGCTTTCTATCAACTCTGCCTTTCTTAAGGAAGCCTACCTTACCTGCCAGCCTCTTCTCACACACATCTTACAGAGTTAAAGAGTACAGATTTCCCAGGGAAATAACTGCATTTCCTAGGATATTAACTTTCTTATCTTCGGTATCTCTCTATTCTGTTAGGCTCTGGAGAGACAGGGATTTTCCAGGGCCTAACAACCGCTTTATTCCAAGTACTTAGCACAGTGCTTCACAGCAGCTACTCAAAACCAAAACGTCTGTTGAGAAACACATGAATGCAGCCAAAACGAAAGCGTCATTGGCAAGAATAATGACCTCCTTAAATACACAAAATCTTAAATGTAGTTCTCCTTAAATATGGGTTTTTCTAGGGAGGGGAATCATTCACCTTGTGTTAGCCATAATCTTAGTTTACCCCATATTAAACTTTGCAATATACTAATAGTATGTGAGTACGTGGAAAATTCAGCAATGTCTTTTCAAATGGTGCCAACTTATATTTGATAAACACATTTTTCTCAGAAATTTCTTTGATCTATTACTTCCTGGCACAGAAACTAGGAATTGTATTTCTCACTTTATGTTTTAAACTGTTTCTGTAGAGAGCTTTATTTAGCAAAACAAAGTCTCAAAGTCTCAATTTTCTTTCCTTCATATCTCAGAATTCCAAAGTTTCAAGAGTCACTCTTTCCTCCCTGTATAGTAAACAGTCTTTGATATTTTAAAGCCCTGGAGACCTGGCCTATAATATTCTCGAGCATTATAGCATTTGTAAAGATAATTACTATCCTTCATCTGCTTGCTCACCTCTTACTGTGACAGATGAATGCCACTACTACCCTTAATTGTCATCATCATCACTGCCATTGACCATTTACTCCCCCAGTCACTGTGGTGAGCTACTTACATGCACTACCTTTTCAGTGCTCTGAGGAGGTGTTTAAAGTCATCTAGTCTAGTCCTGTATGTATGATTTTTGAATCCTCTCTACAACTCTTCCTCATGGGGAGAGACCAACATGTAAATAATGAACTGCAGTCTGCAGATGTAAAGAGCACCACACTAGGCCCCCAGTGCTCAGAGGAGGTATCTACTCCCTCAGGAGGACAGTCAGTGCTTACAGCAGAGGGTACGGCCACAGCCTTGAAAGACGGCAGAGGATTTGCCATGTGGTCCAAGGAATAAGGAAGAATTGAGAATATATAAGGACTGGAGGTGTGGCGCAAATGGTAGAGTGCCTGCTTTGGAAGCATTAAAACCCACTGGGACTGCCCACCTGAAGAAAGAAAGAAAAAAAGAAAGAAATTCAGAGAATAAAGAAGAGTTGGTGAGAATTATGGATGCATGAAGATAATTGATTAACTCTAATTTGAGGAGGAAGATAAAAGAGGAAGGGAGAATTTTGAAAGGGTTTGTTTTTATGCCTGATACTAAGTTCATCTGCATTCTTCAAGTAAAACATTTAACTTGGGGCAGAGGGTTCCATTCTTTAGAGTGGGAAAATTGTTTATTAATGACTCTATAGCTCAGTGATGGAGCACACGCTCAGCACACGCCGGGTTCAGTCCTCAGCACCAAGGTATTCATAATAATTCTACTGAAATTTTCACTATGTCAAGCATGGTATTCACCACTGCACACATATTATCTCAGCGAGACAAATTCACAAGGGAGATATCATTTCCTGTTATTCAAAAGAGAAAATTAACAGTTTTAAATTTGCTCACCACCACAACTCACATGCTTATAAGCCATTCATTGATTCAATTAATGTTTCTTGAGAGCCTAGGATGCATCTGTCAAATTCAAAATCAAGTCAGCCTAACTCAAAAGCACTTGTTTTTAACAACTGCACAATGCTCTTGTTCTCGTTTAGGACCAGAAAGAGAATATTTTTTTTTTTTGAAAAAGAGAATATATTTCCTTCCTTTCTTCTTTCCTTCCTTCTGCTGCCTTTAGAATTTTCATGTGACTTAAAAAATAAGTCCTGTTCTATAGAAATCAAAATATAAAACCACTACACACATTTCTTGTTTAGAGTATTAGAAATATTTAACTCACAACTGTATATTATTCATTGCAGTA
This sequence comes from Castor canadensis, assembly GCF_047511655.1. NCBI lineage: Eukaryota > Metazoa > Chordata > Mammalia > Rodentia > Castoridae > Castor > Castor canadensis. Next base: position 71,862,705 of record NC_133391.1, on the reverse strand, counting down.
ATAATCTGAGCACTGATTTACTTGCCTGCTTAGAACATTGCACTTTAAAAAAATCCCATTTTTCTGTCTGGGTACAGTGGTTTAAGCCTATAATCCTAGCTACTCAGCGGGCTGAGGTCAGGAAGATTAAGGTTGGAGGCCAACCTGGGCAAAGTCTGTGAGACCCTGTCTCAACCAAAAGAAAGCTTATATGGTGGCGTGACCCAGCTATTCAGGAAACATAAATAGGAAGACTGTGGTCCAGGCATGCCTGGGCAAAAATGAAGCCTCTATCTCAAAAACAACCAAATCAAAAAGGGCTAGGAGACGTGGCTTAACTATTAAAGCACCTGCCTATCAAGCATGAATTCAAACCCCAGTAACATCCCCCCTCCAAATTCCCATTTTGGGGGGTCCTTACAATCTAGCAGTTAATACTTTTCCTCTGCAATACAGGGTCAGACAGAGGCATATATTACACCTGTAAACAGTATGCACAAAACAGATATTATATTTTAAATGATCTAGAGAGATAATCAAACTAGATGGTATTTGATGCCTAAATCTGTGGCTGTGGTTGAAAACTTCTTAAACTGTCAGAATTGTTTCTTCGCACAGAATTTGATAAAACACAACAAATAGTAATACATAATGATCATAAATATTTCTCTTTTATCTGTTCAAAGGGGTAACAGAGACCATATGATTGAGTTTCTGCCAAGAGCAGTGGAGCAAAGGTTTAATTCAGGGTATTTGACTGTACAGCCCATTCTCTTAAACACTGTAGTACTCCTCTAATAAGATGGTGCTGAAAGTTACATAGAATGATGCAGACAAAGGGTTTAGTGGTATGTGCCAAATAAGTTATCTGTATTAAACTAAGTTCGCTCAACAAATAGGTATTGAATGTTTTATAAATGCCAAGCACTGTTCTTATCATGGAAGAAACAACATGAAGAAATAAGGACAAAAATCACACACCACTGGGTCATGGAACTAACATGGTACTTGGGAGAGACACACAATAAACATGCATACATACACATACCTACATACATACATAGTATGCTAGAATATGACAAAATGTTATGAAAAAACTAATATAGGAGAAAGTAGAAAGGGACCTATTTAAGAAGAGGAAGAGGATCAGTATGGAGGGGTAAGAGTGGTAATAGGGGGGTGTCAATGGGATGAAAATACATTATATACATGTATGAAAATGTCATAATGAAACCCATTACTTTGTCCCAATCAATAAATTAACAAATTAATATTAATGTTGATTAACATCAATGTGTTGATATTGTCAATATTGTTGATTGATATTATTCTATTACTTTATTAATATTAATTGTGAAAAATAATATTATTAATTAATAAAACAGATAAAAACTAATATAGTATAGAGGATGATAGGAATTATGCAGACAGGCTGTGAAGTTAGACCTAAATAGATGTTATCTGAATATGCTGAAGGCTGGAAAGGAATGATGAGGCATGTAGGTGCCTAAGGGGAAAGAAAGCATTCCAGAAGAGGAGTGAGCTAGTTCAGGAGCTCCAGGGTGGGCACACGTGCCCAAGTTCATGGAACTGCAGGGAGCCAGGGAGACTATAGGGAATGAGCCAGCTAGGACAGCAGCCAAGTTAAGGGCAGACATTAATGGGAGGGCATCTTGTACCAACCATGCTGTGCTTTTTAGGCCTTTTTACATTGACCCGTGCTTTTACTCAGAGTAGGTGCAGAGCCCTTGGAGGTTTTGAGAGAAACAGTGTCTGATCTGACTGAGTTTCTAACATTTCACTCTAACTGTTCTGGTAAGAATAGAATATACATATGGGTGGAAACAAGGAATTTAGTTGGGAAGCCATTGCGAAAATACAGCCTAGAGACAGTACCATAGTGGCTTAGACCAAAGTGGAAGCAGGGGAGGTAGTGAGTGGGCACAGATGTAAGCTGGTGGGTAGAAAGGATGTAAAGTCTTGACTGTGTGGAGTTTATAGTCTAGTAGTGTGAAACAAATGTTAAAAGGGAGATACATAAATTTGATAGCATATGAAAAGGTAATAATGAGAGACTTCATGATGATCAAACCATACCTGTGCAACACCATAATAGAGAAAAGTTACAAACAAGCAAGGGCCTAGTTAAAGAGACCAGCTTTACAACATGCTACATACAGTCTACAAAGTATGAACTAACTAGTGCTAGTTGCAATTCAAAACATGTGATTTGGTCAAGAAAGCAAAATGATCAATGAAGCCCAAGTATAATGTTATTCATGTAAAAAATAAATTATATATATGCACATATACATACACAGACACAAATATTTCTACATGTGCATGTATGTATGTAAGCTCATGAAAACATTTTGGAAAATATATAGAGTAAAGAATTCCACTTCATTCAGGGATCAGTATGTCTTGATTATGCTCATGTCTGAAATTCTCTGGAGAGTGTGGCTCCAAGCCTTCTGCTCCTCCCCTCTGGTTAGTCCATGGGTCATTCCCTATAGCTTTGTGGTCACTGCATATATGTCTCTGCATGAGACAACAACTCTGACAGATGACATATTTGGACCTGTTTCTGGAAATGCTAAGACCCTCAGAGTGGACAGGATTTGTTGTAAGTGAGAAGATTTCTCCAGTTTATCTATGTTTATGCCTTCTTTGGGCTGAGGTGACTGAAGCCCTACTCTGGTCTCCCATCTCCTTTTCCTGACTTGTTATTATCTTCCTTCATCCTTCCCAAGACCAGTTGATGTGATAAACCATTTCTGCCAACATGCTAACCTTAAGAAAGCTTTGTGTTTAGAAACGCTCTCATCCTCCAGATGCCTGAGTTTTATTTTTAAAGGGTTAGAAGACACAAGCATTGCATGTGACTGTATGTGAGAAAGCATTGTTGCCCATAAACCACAGTCCATATGGTCAGTTATTAAAATGATTCCTACTAACTCTCCTACTTTCTCCACTGTGCAAAGATTAAACGCTATTGTTATTACTAACCTTCTCACCTCCTCCGTGGCATACAGATTGGGAAAAACTATTAGTGATTCTCCCCCTTCCCAATCCTGATCCTGTTGTAGCTGTGAACACATTTTTGGGTGAATTGTGCTAGGCTTAGAGGGCCCAAGGATTTTTTTAATCTTCCTTATCCTAAGTAGCATTTGAAAGAATGCTCCTCCTCATTAAAGTTTATAAAGAACATGCTTTGTCTCATTTAATATAAACAATGGATACTACTCTGTTCACTTTTTAGATGACAAGACAGCCTCATAATCTTATAGTCACTTACTCAAGTTGTCAATCACCTGGGATCTAAACAAATCATCATCTTCCAAACCCCATGTTCATGTCCCACAACCCAGGCTTTGGCTCTGAAGGAGGCTTTACCTTATGGACTTTCCTACAACGCAATCCAGAACAGGGATCGTTTTCCAGTCTTTCCTTTATGGACCCATGAACATGTTGGTCAACCTGTGGACAGTAAAGCTGGGGTGAAGATGCCCAGGTTTGTGATGTCTGCACTTCCTAGGAGGGGAGTCTGTGTCTGGGAGCCTGTCCTTGAGTCTCTTCACTCCTGTGTTTCCTTGGGTATGTGTGTCTATGTGCTTTTAAGTGGTCAAGTAGGATGTTATTTGCTTGAGGCAGGGAGAAGCATACTTTACAGTACCACTCCCTGGACAGAGATCTCTGTTCCTTAGTATCTAGTACCTCAGCTCAAATGTAATTGACTCAAGGAAGCTTTTGTGTGCCGAGTTGTGCCTCTCAAGATATTTTCAAGTCCTAATTCCCTAAAAATGTCACTTTATGTGCAAACATGTAATCAAGTTAAAATGAGGTCATACTGGATTAGGATAAGCCCTAATCCAATGAACCAATTCAGTTTATAATGCATATACACATGGAAATGTCACAATAGAACTCCCCATATAGCTACCTTAAACAAACAAAAATGCCTTTTTCAAAAATGGAGAACAAGAAGATAAAACAGGTTCTGTCTGGGAGTTGGTACCAGTGGGAGGGGGAAGGATATAAGGAAAGGGTGTAGGAGGGTGAATGTAGTAGAAATATTATGTACTCATGTGTGAAAATGGAAAAATTGGACATGTTGAAACTATTCCAGGAATAGGGGGAGAAGGGGATAACGGAGAAAGATGGAGGGGGTGAATTCAACTATAATACACTGAAGAACTTTTGTAACTATTACAATACACCACACAGAGGGTAGAATGCCATGAGAAGGTGGAGACAGGAATTGAAGAGATATGTCTCCAAGCCAAGAAGCAAATTCTCCTCTAAAAAAACACCAACCTTGCTGATACCTGATTTCAGATTTCTGTCTCCCAGAGCTGTGATAAAATGCATCTCTGTTGTTTTTAGTCACCATGTTTCTTGTGATCTGGTAATTTTATTATCTAACTACTACAGAAATTCTCTTGGGTTATACAGATCGAAGCCATGATCTTTAGGGCAAGTTTCCATAGCATCAATTGTTTGTCATAGCTTGTGATCAGATGCTTGATTTTTTATCAATATTAACTTTCCCCACAAAAAATAGAAGCCCTGTGAAAACAGGGATAGTGCTAGGAGAGTGACCAGCATAAAAGCTGTATAGTAGCCAATACATATTTTTAAAATGAAGGGAAAAGTTGAATACATGAGTGGACAAGAGAGTACAGTACTATAATTTTGGCCTGGGAACATGTGGAAGTGGTCATCTGAAAACAAAACAAGTATCTCTTCCTCTCTGCATCTCTCTCTCTCTCTCTCTTTCGCTTGCTCACTCTCTCATATTCAGAATATTTATTTTCTTAGAAGTATGTGAGAATGATAATGAAAGATGGACTGCAGGATGTCCAAAAAGGTGATAATTGGCCAAGGAGACATTTTTCCTTCCCAGCAAACTTCAGTTTGCACCTGAGAGACATCTCTGCCCTCAGGCAATAAAAAAAAGGCTATAAAACCCCAATTTCCAGCCTGACCCATGGGACCACAAGTTTCTGGGTCCCCATGCATGTCCCCATGCAGCCTTTCTATTATCTTCTCTACAAATAAAATCTTTCTGACCTCTGCTTCTGGAGTCCACCTGTGCTTTCATTCTCAGAGTGGACCCAAGAACCCTGAACACCTGAAAATTCCTGCGTGTCACCTGTTCATCATGTTTGGTGACCACAAAGGCACACTTCTTTACCTGAGGTCAGTACATGTTGCACCAAACTGGAGGAGACTGCTTAGGAAGTGACTGTGACCATCCAGCACTTCAATGGAATCTGTCTTCCAGGAGAGCATCCCCACCACAGCTTAGCTATGATGGACCTCTCTGGCAGACTTTCTCTCTCTCTCTCTCATTAAGAAGGGTTTTTCTCCCTCAGGAACCTGAGGAAAAGCTCTGAGCCCATTAAAGCTGTAAGGCAGGCAACCTGGGAAATCGGGGGCTGGCCAGAGGCTTATACCAGACTGCCAATGCTATCTGGGCAGAGTTAAATTTCAGTGCAAGAAGGTTTTTTTTCCTCTCAACCCTTGGATCCCTCCTTCCTTAAACTCTCACTCCCTTTCAAGATCTGACCCACTTAGGAGAAGGTCTGAAAACAGCCAGTGGAAAGGAAAGTTTCTCTTTAAGCTATTAGGGTGCTCTGGCTAGGGCAACTCCCTGGTGACACCCAAAGGCTGGAGATGCAACTTCCTGACCTTTCCTGAGGCTCCAAAGGAAGCTAAGTCTCAGACCCCTCAAGCCATGTCCACAGCTAACAGTCAGTCAGATCTCTTTACTTCCTTCATGGCTTCTGTGGCCCGAGAGTGGAGCTCACCCCTTGCTTCCAGTACTCCAGTACTGCCTCTGGCAGGATCCACCTGGACAGCAGGGATGATCAATAATCCCTCATGCGTTGAGCCTGGGAACACTTTTTCCCCCAATCCTCATCCTTCCTTTTTCCTTTTAGATCAGGATGAGTGGCCTCCCCCCTTTGCTCTAAATAGCAGTGGGCTTCCTCCTTTAGCTGAGTCTGTGAGAGTTCCCTGCATCCCCTAATACAGACACCAGAAAGTGCTACTCTCTAATTTGGGCTTAAGTGTCTTTGTCAAGAATCTTGTTTATCTGGTTAAGCTGATTCCACAGTCTGCCCTCAGGGAGTCGGGGGGGGGGGTGGGGGGGGTGGGGGGGGAGGGGGGCGGCGGGGGGGGGGGAGAAGAATTAAAGGGACAGAGACTTCAAAGGTCTTCTGCTTAAACAGGTTCTGAAGTCTGCCCTCAGGGAAAAGAAAAAAAAAAAAATCAGTGCTTTCAGATGCTCCCTCTCTTCTCATGGAAAATATATGTCTCATAGGATAAACAGGGGGACAACAGTCTACCTCATCAGGAGTCCCTGTGTGTGCCTCTGCAGGGGTTCTCCCTCTGACCATGTAAGCCCACTGGTTACTTTGATAGAGTTGTTTTTAAATTACAAACCTTCAGCTGGTAGAGGGGAACCAGGTATCTGGGTTGCAAGGCAAACAGGCAAGTCAAAATGAATAAATAAAAAAATGATCAGGGGACACTCTGGCAGGATAGCTGCAGTCAGATGTACACAAATGTCTTCCCCGTGACCTTAGCCACAGGTGGCAGTGGTGAGAGAGCACAGAAGAGAGGGACGCCCTCTTCCACATAGAGTTTCTCCTCACCTGAGGATGCCTGGGTAAAAGCAGAAAACCTCTGTTAAGGTGATCAATTTTCCCTTGCTTCCCTTTCAGGTGGGGAATCAAGCTTCAAGGATCCCGGAGGATCCCCGCCTTGCCTGCTTACTAAAACATTGGAAAGACCTTGATCCAGAAAGTCTTCAATGAAAGTGACTCAAGTTTTATTGCACCCAGGCCTGGCCTCAGTATCTTCTGGGAGATGGGGAAATATGGCCAGAAGGAGGGAGCATTAACTATAATACCATTCTTCAATTTGATATGTTCTGTAAAAAGGAGGGAAGGTGGACTGAAGTCCCATATATTCCTAAGAGGCCACCCAAAATAGCTGAGCAAATGGTCTAGGTACCCAGACCATGGTGACCCTTTACAAAAAGCCCCCAAACTCCCTTGAGGAACCAGAACCAAAAACACCATCTGATGCCCCATCAGCTCCCCCTCTATCCCCTTCCCAGCTACCTCACTCCCCCAACATCATCCCACAGGACTCTACCCACTCCAGTCAATTCCTGGAGGGGATAGGGCTTGTGTTCCTTTTAGATTAAGTGACCTTAAAGAAATAAAAAAGGATTTAGGAAATTACACAGAACACCCATATCAGTACATCCAGGCATTCAGAGAAGTCAGCCAAAACCTTGAAATGAGCTAGAAAATGTTTATCTCAGACCCTCACTTCTCTGGAGTAACAGTGAGTACTAGATCAGGCAGCTGCAGCTGGGGATGATCATCATTTAGATTAATGTGGCCTTATAGGCCTGTCCCAGACTGGAGGAGGAGGAGGAGGGGGAGGGAGAAGACAGACAAAGACACTGGATACCTAAAAGGGAACCCTGATTCCAAATTCCAACAGGAGGTCAGGAAGTGCCTAGGTATTATCCTAAGAGGGACCCAGAAGGTCCCAAGGATGAATGGACCTGTAACTACTTCATCCACTGCATTCTTGAGGGTCTAAGGAGAGCCTAGATAAAACCCCTTTATTACTCCCAAGTCACAACTATACAGCAAGGACCCTTAGATACCCCAGTAGCTTTCCTACAGAGACTTAAGGATGGTTTACAAAAGCATACCAACATTGTACCAGAGTCACAGGAGAAGATCATCCTAAAAGATAAATTTCTAACACAGTCAGCCCCAGATATCCATAGAAAGCTTCAAAAAACTGGAGGCTGAAGGGAGCAGAGCTCTAGACCAATTGGTGTGGATAGCCACATCCATATACTATAACAGGGACTTAGAAAAAGAAAAAAAGAGCTGGAGAGGGAAAAGAGAAAGGATAAATGGCAGGAGGCTCTGATCACAGTGCTCAGAGAGGTTCCCCTGGGGCAGAGTCCAAACCGGAGGACATACTTTCAATATGGACAGGTAAGCCATTTTAGGAGGGAGGGTCCCCGGAGGAAGCCATCTCCTGTCCCATTTGTCAGGGAAATCATTGGAAGGCACAGAGCCTCCCACTCAATGACAGGTCCTAGGGCCTCCCATCCAGCCTCCTGTAACCACCGTAAAAGCAGGGGAGGCCCGGGTTATACTCACTATGGAAAAGCACAAGGTCAGCCTCCTTATCGATCCTGGAGCCAGCATCTCAGCTATTTCTTTCTCTACCAGACCCAGGTCCTCCAAGAAAATTACTGTTTGAGGCATATCAGGGCAGCCTCTAGAGTGTTATTTCACTCAGCCTTTAGCCTGCTTCTGGGGAGAGTCCCATTTCTGTCACTCCTTTTTAATTTTCCCAGAAACCCCTACTCCTCTGCTAGGGTGAGACCTTCTATCTAAATTGGGGTACAGCTCCTTTTGCCCCCAGGAAAGTACTTCTGCTTGCCCCTGATAAAGGAACAAGTAGTCCCTATGGTGGGGATGGATGGACATACTGTGGCACGGGCACAAATAGTGGTCCCAGTTCCAATTCATCTCAAGGACCTCTCTTGGTTTCCCCATCAAAAACAATATCTTTTAAGACTAGAAGTTAAGGAGGAACAAATTCCAATAATCAAAGACTTAAAAATACAGGGACTGCTAATAGAATGCTCTAGTCCATATAATACTCCTGTTTTTAGTGTCAGAAAGGACTTAACAAATGGAGGCTAGTTCAAGATCTCTGCCTGATCAATACAGCAATAGTGCCTCTCTACCCTGTAGTTCCAACTCCCTATATACTTTTAGCCCAAATACCTTCAGGTACTGCCTACTACTCTGTTCTGGACTTAAAGGACACCTTCTTTTGCATTCCCTTACATCCTAAAAGTCAACCTATCTTTGCTTTTGAGGCCCCCACATGAAAGTCTGGACAGGTTGCCTGGACTGTCCTCCCCCAGGGATTCAGAGACAGCCCCCACCTCTTTGGGCTGGCTCTAACCAAAGACTTGGCAGAACGGCAATATCCACAAGCTACTCTGCTACAATATGTAGATGACCTCCTGCTCTGTGGACCAAATGAGCCTGTCATTTCTCATGTCACTGAATCCTTACTAAAAACTTCCTAGCAGATAGAGGATATAAAATCTCTAAAGAAAAAGCCCAATTGTGTCATACATTACATATTTAGGTCTTGTCCTGGAGGAGGAAATGAGGGCTCTAGGAGGAGATAGAATCTGTCCAATTCTGATATTTCTCCTACCTAATACTCTAAAGCAATTGAGGGCCTTTTGGGTGGTCACAGGATACTGTAGAATTTGGATCCTGGGATATGTAGACCTAGTCAGGCTTTTATATTAATCCTTAAGGAAGCACAGAGGAATACCCAGCCCTTTAGTGAATGGGATGACAAGTCAGAAAATGCATTCCACCAGTTAAAAGAGCCCTTATGACAGCTCCAGCCCTAGGTCTCCCTGTACAGGACAAGTTTCAATTTTATGTCAATGAAAAGGGAGGACTTGACTTGGGTGTGGTGACTCAGCTCCGGGGCATCACACCCCAGCCAGGGAGCTACTTAAGCAAAGAATTAGACCAGGTAGCCAAGGGATGGCCAGGATGCCTTAGAGCAGTTGCTGCAGTTAGCTTTCTAGGGCCTGAAGCTCAAAAACTTATTCTAAACCAGCCCATAACAGTTTACACCCCACACAACCTAGGTAGGATTTTAAACTCAAAAGGAGAACTTTGGCTATATGACAGTTGTCTAGTTAAATATCAGACTCAGCTTCTGGGAAGGACCAAAATAACTTTAAGGACCTGTCAGAGCCTAAACCCTGCATCCCTTCTACCAGAGGCAGAGGGAAACCCTGGACACTCATGTGAGGAGGTACTTATGGAAAATTGTGCTGCCTGACTTGACTTAACTGATTGGCCCTTGAAAAGCCCAGATCTAAAATTATACACTGACAGCAGTTCCTTTGTCAAGAATGGTGTCAGACATGCAGGGTTTGCAATTGTGACAGAATTTGGCATCCTCAAATCAGGTCCTCTTCCTCCTAATACAAGTGCTCAACTGGCAGAATTATAGCCCTAACAAAAGCCCTAAAACTGTCAAAAGAACAGACAGTCAACATCTATACAGATTCTAAGTATGCCTTTCTGATCCTACATGCTCATGCAGCCATCTGGAAGGAAAGGAGAATGCTAACTACAACAGGAACAACTTCCCATAGAGATAAAAGGGAGACTACTCTAATAGTTTTAGGGATAACAGCATTGATTACAGCACTATCTGAAATCAGCTACGGGGTGACTGCCAATAAAGTAACTCCAAAAAACCTAACCAAAGTAGGAGAGGGCACCTCAGACCAGGTAGGCCTTGCCATTAAGGACATGCAAAGGTCTTTGTCGTCCCTTGCCTGTATGGTCATGGACCACTGCCTGGCCCTATACTTTCTTTTGGCTAAACAAGGAGGGGTATGTGCCAGCGCCAATACTTCCTGTTGCACATATATAGACACTTCAGGCATTGTAGAGGAATGTGCAGATTACATTCTCAAACAGGCTAAGTGACTCCAGGAACAGTCCCTTGAAACTCAGGTTTCTACACAGGTACGGGACCAAAAAAAATCCTAGCTCCCCTCCAGGACTTGGTTCCTACCCTTTCTGGGGCCTATAGTTGCCATTATTCTCTTGCTTGTGTTTGGGACTTATATTTTAAACTTACTTGTCAAGTTTGTTTCCTCTCGTCTAGAATCCATCAAATTACAGATGTCCCTGACTGAGATGAAAACGACCTTGATAACCCTCTCATGGTCAGTCCTGATGCTGTGGGCCCCTTCATTGCCACCGCCCCTCCCCTCCCAGTCAGCAGGAAGCAGTTACTGAATAGACTTCTTTGTGCCTTTGTCCCTATCCCTAACAGCAGTTAGGGTGATCACTGAGGGGGAGAATTGATGGACCACTGCAGGAGGTCCCAAAAGGTGATAACTGGCCAAGGGGAAACTTCTTCTCAGGAAACTTCTGTTTGCCCCTGACAGACATCTCTGCCCTCAGGCAATAAAAAAAGCTTATAAAAACCCAATTTCCAGCCTGACCCAGGAGATCACCAGTTTCTGGGTCCCCCTGCATGCTCCCATGCAGCCTTTCTCTTCTCTTCTCTTCTCTACAAATAAAATCTTTCTGACCTCTGCTGCTGGAGTCCACCTGTTCTTTCATTCTCAGAGTGGAACCCTGACCACCTGAAAATTCCTGCATGTCATCTGTGCATCAATAACAGTGACAAAACTACTCACAGTATTAGAGAGAACTGTCAACACTAAGTATGATAATAGATACTGTAAAACTGTGAAACAAGTCATTTCTTCCTGTAAGTTAGAGTAGATGGATGCTTTTTATCATTCTGTCTTATTATCAACTAGAAAAATGGTAACAGTTTGTGCCATTAATTTGTATACAATCTAAAACTATATACAAATTTCACTTGATCAAAATAGTAAAATGTTGTATTTTTTCTGTCTTTAGCATTAGCTGTTTACAAACATGATCACAGATTCAAATACTGCAAAAATTACTGGAGTCAGAACCCATATTTAAAGTGTAGTTCTGACTAATTACTAACTGTGCAACTTGGACATATTCATTCCCTTCTTAGCTTTTAATTCCTGCATCTTAGGGGAGTTATTTGAATCTACTAAGCTAACGTATGCAAACACAAACAGAAGTAAGTGGCACCTATTAAAACTCAATCCATGTTCACCATTCTCCTTACCGTTAGACATCTGGCATCTGATGAGACCATGGTGAGTAGTGACTGGGATAACATCTATTTCAAAACTACAAATTATAAATCATTTCTCTTTTTCGTCTTTAAGAAATAGAAAGCAATGAATAAAATAGGTAAGTGATGTGTGGTGTTAGAGTTAGGATAGAGATTTTTCAAACTCACTTCTTTGTAATAAAAATGTTAAGAGTTTAATTAATCTTTTTGTTTTGGTAACAGAATAAGGGATGTAAAATAATGTCAGAAAACCCTCTTTACTTTCACTCTGTTAAAGGTATCAAATTATTTTTATAACTTTAAAATTCAAGTTTTTGTACATCAGTTCCAGTCCTGTCAAGTCAAGCTTTCAAAGAATTGTCAAGCTGAATGTTTAACTGAATGGTTTCTATACTCAGAATTACAAGCAGTTTGGAAATTGAATTTCTGATCAGACCAGTTAAATCAGAAAATAAAATCCATGAAGTATATCCTTGGTGTTTGCCCCTTCGCAAAGAAATACCTTCTAAAAACATTGCAAACACTTCTTTGGTTAAAGAATTTTATGGTCAATTAATATGTTTAAATTGACTGTCAGAATAGCCAGGCTAGAACTTAACTCTTCTCTCGGTATCAAATTGTGATCACTCTTGTTCAGTCCCAGATTTAATGTGGAATTATCTGCTGGAAATCACTACTACCTACACTGGAGAAATATCCACGTTGAAAAATCCCCTTAATGCTCCATTTTGCTAGCAAGGATAAAGTTCATTTCCAGTGAGATGCCAGCAGTTCCTTTGGGACACTGGGTATCTCCCATCTAACCGCTGTGGTTAATTGTGAGGTGACAGTCATATCATCAAGAATTAAATACAAACAAGGCTTCTCAGTGGTCTGTCAACACTACAAGCCGTCATTATGCTGGGTCAGGACTTCCTGAGAGCTGGAGAGACTCTGCAGGAAAATGAGCCATGCCAGAGAAATTCTTACAGGTCCAGTAATTGTCTTCTGAAATTGATAGGCTATGCCTGTCAGAGCTGCTGGCTCCTCATTCTTCCTGCCTGCTTGCCTCCCTCCCTGCTTGTGGCTGGCAATTTCCACTTGCAGCCTTTGCAGTTGGATGTGTAATTTGACTTCCTATGCCTGCCTGAATGTACCTTCCTGTAACTTCTCATTCTGAAACTGCTTCTTCCTCACACTTTATTTTAATCTCTTAGTATTGTGGAGTCACTCTTAAAGTCAGAGTTGAAGAAGAAGAGTTCATCTTTGACAAACATAGAGTAAGCCCACCTTATTTGTAGATTTTTTGACCAAACACAATTTAAAAAATAATTTTTTTTAATCCAAAGAAATTTTAAAAACAAAAATTTTAAATTCCTACACACGCATTATGTAGCTCAGTTGATGTAGAGAAGCACTTGGTCAGTCCTGCACTATCATCAGCTGTGTTTAAATCATTTTGTGATCTGCTGAGTGTTTCCCTGCCCTTAATTTTGTGAAAATATAATACGCCTTCCCCAAAGCAAATGATGCCTAAAATGTATGTAAAAGTTATGGTAATCCTCCCAAGCCAAAAAGGGCATGTAACATGCTTAATTTAAGTGGTACAGTGAAAATTTTACATTTGTTGAAGGGCAGCATGTCTTTAGTGGAGGTTGGGTGGCATCATGGGAAAAAAATGAATCAAGCATCCACAGACAGCACTGACATCTACACATTCTGAGCATGTGTGGTGTTTTCTCAGCCATGGTCTCCTTGAAACCATACACGCATGGATACTGAGGGTATACTGCACACAAAAATAGAAACAAGTGTCAAAAGCAGAAAAATGGGGAGCTAAACTGTTATGTCAGGCATAGAAATTAAATTTTATGTCTCTTGTCTTTCTGAGCAAAATATGAATATATGGATTTGGTACTTATCAAATTGGAGCAAATTTTGTGTATTTAAGGTTCTATTGAAGGCTGAATGATTTGGAGCATAGAATAAAAGGAGTACATGCAAGCAAGCCAATTTGTCCTCTTTGTGACCATTATTAGATTTAGGACTCAAAGGAGTTTTTTCTTTTATTCTCAAATTTCATTTAGGAATAAGTATTAATGATCAAGCAAATAATATAAGAATTAATCCCTAGAATTTCTATGAAATGATTATTATACTAAATTTAGCAGTTTACATACAGCTGCCAATGATCCGACTAAATTAAGTCAAGTGCTCTTTAACAATAGCTTAAGGGAAGAAAGGCCTATTTAGCGGTTGGGAGGACAAAAATGAAAAACAAAATGGAAAAATTTGTCTGGCTCCCTTCCATGCCCACCCCACAAGGTAAAGACTCTCAAGGATGTAGGTTTTCTTTTCTTAAACTCAAAAGAGGTGAAATTTATTATGGGCAGTGGATTAATGGTTTCTCTTAGTCTGCAGCTTGGCTATACCAGTTCCCACATTTCCTGCCTAGAGAACTGGATTAATAGGCTTCCTTCTTAAGGGACTGTTTAATGAGAATGGCAGTGTGCCAGCTGCAGCATACCTAGACTGGGCCCTGGGCCCAAACATTCATGTTTCTTCCTGGTTCCAGTCTAGAAAAGCAAGGCTTGCTTTTCTCTTTTCTTTCCCTATAGTTACACAAATGGAGTGTGTGTGCGTGTGTGTGTGTGTGTGTGTGTGTGTGTGGTGTATAAAAGAGAATCAGAGAGAGAGATTTATTTTATACTGATTTATAGAAGTCAAGGTCTAAGTATTGGCATACCTGTTTGATTTAGACTGACGCATAAGTTATATATTTATCTGAAACTTTATTTTTGGGGGGTAAGGTTATGAAAAATAATAAACCATTCTATTACATTATACATTTTAAAGGCCTAATAGATCCATGGACTAAAATCTGAATATAGTATTATGACAATTGCTTCCATTTTAAAGAAGAGACAAAAGTACAGCAGTATTTATGGAGAGCTTTCTAATATACAGGCTGTTACCTGCCTTAACTTTCCTGTTTCACTAAAGGTTAGGAAACTACACTGCAAATATACAGCAAAACAGATCCCTTATGGAGGCGGAACAAAATTCGGTAAACATATATTGGGTGCCAACCATGTTTAAGATGCTCTATAGAGTATGCGGTTTCTTGGGGCTGGCATGCTGCACGCCTTGAGGATGTTTTCATCCACACATCTCACTAAAGTTGCACAAATGTGAAAGTAGAAAAATAAGGGCAATATGGGCTTTCAGCGGTGCTGGGTGGCCTTCAGAACGCCACTACCTCCACCCCATTGAAAGGTCTTTACAATATGGCTTCTTGAACCTTATTTATCACAAGCCATGTTATCTGAGGTTTGACTCTACAGGATCCGTTCACTTCCCACTTTTTCCTGTAACTGGACTATACTCTCTGCCCATTCTGGTCTTTACTCATGGTGTGATCTTAATTTAGTTAAGCACCTAAATTATACACCCTTCCATTATATAGTAGGAAAAGCACTAAGGCATACTATTTAAGCTATAGAATACGGGAAATTTAAAGAAAAGAAAGTTAGAAAGTAATTCAGGCCAACCAAAGGCTTCAGCAAGCCACAGGGTTGCCGATGTGTATGATGTGTGCAGATGGCCTGCTAGTAAGTCAAGCTGTGTTGCAGTCAGAAAACCATGGCAATTGTTAAACAAGACAGAGTCCAGGTCTAGCATGGGGTGGAAATGGAGGAAGATAAATACAGAGAGATTTCCAGGGCAAGAGAAGTTAGTTGGCAGACACACACCTGGAAGTAATTACATTAGTGAAAAAAACAATGAGAAAAGGAGTCTTTAAATAAAAGTAAGAGCATAGGAAAAGCAAGTTAGGTGGGGTTAGAATTGAGTGACTTGAGGAATTAAGAAGAGGTTCTTTCCCAGCTATACAGTGAACTAATTTTCTTGAACATTTTACCTACTTTAGAAAAAAATCATCTAAAACTTCTGGATTAACAATAAAAGCAAAAGCTAATAACAGAATAAAAGTAGGATTCCAGAAATATGAAGAAACACTCCAGATAGGGTTTTTCCAAGGGTATCAGCAAAAATGTGATGACCACTGGGCACTGGGGATAAAAAACAAACCGTGGAATTTTACTTCAAAAGTAAAGCTGGCTTTCCAAAGAGAACTAAAAATTGAACTGCTGTACCAGAACACCAAGGAAAATTGCCTATTTCAAACTTCCTGATGTGTGAAGGCAGGGAAAATTATTTCCTGACCTGGAGGAACATGTCATTCTTCATGTTGGTATGAGATCTTAATACATGATTTATATATGTTGAAAACATTTGGTTGAGAGACTAGTGTTTTCAGTGAACCAAGAAAAGCAAACGCAAACTCACTTTGTTGAAACAGCCCATCTACACAGTCTGCAAAAACGTCCTGAGAGAAAGTTCCAAGGTTAGGAAAGTTTACTGAGGGGAGGGGGGGCTGACTACAAAATTGGGCTAATATAGATTCAATTATGGAAATTACTAGGCATAGAATAATTTTATATTAAGAATATAAAATATTTTAAATAGGATAAGATGGGCTAAGGAATTAAAAATATAAGCATTGAAAATGAAGTGAAACTTCAGGAAGGAAAGTAATTGTGTGTGAAAATAAAGTGGGTGGGGAATATTAGATTAGACAGAGATGGAGAGACATTTAGTAAACTGGAATATGATCTAAAGAATTAATAGTATGATTTAAAAGACAGAGATTGAAGTATATACATATGTGTACACACACACACACACACACAAACACAGACACCCTCCCAGAGCTTTGATCAGAGCCATGCCCAGATTCCTAGCCAGAGCCAAGAATTAACAAATCCCTGAGGGGTAAAGCAACTGCAGATCTTTGGATTACCGCTAGATGTTTCCTGCCTTTTTATGATTTTAATACTTTAAAATATGATTGTTTTATAACACATATGGCTTCTCTAATAGTTTTCAGTAAAAGCATGAAATACTTCATTTTAGTAGGAAATGGAAATTTAGGATGGCTTCTTTAATATTGGAAAATATGCAATTGCTTGGAGCATTTGAGTAAGGACACTGTGGACAGAGGAAAGTGATGAGGGTGGTAGCAGAGTCAGAATATGTAGAAACTATAGGTTGTGGTAAACATTTGTTTTTAAAAGAGCTGTAGGGGCAAAGTATGGTTAAGACCTTGCTATGAAAGAAAATGACTCAAATGAAAAAAATAAGATATAGAAAAGGAATATGATTATGGGTGAGGGAAGAAGGATTTCCTGGAAACAATGAAGCTGCTTAGCTTCCCAAAAATTCCAGTCCTAGAACTTCAAAGCACATACAAACTCAGAGATAAGGAGGACACTTAAGGATATTCTGATGGGCTTCACCAGTTTCATATGAGCTAATGATGGGTTTAGTGCTAAATTCCAGGTCTCTTATGCTTTTGTTCTCCAAGAAGAGATGACACGGACTTTCCCTGTGTCTCTTTGCCTTTGAATTCTGTGGACTTTGTTGTTACAGAAGCAAAAAGAATCTCTAACATTAGAGGTAAGAAAGGTAAGAGGAACCAGTCAACCATGGAGGAATGATTCACTCTCCCAGATGACTAAATTATCCATTAATAATCAGTTTCTTCATGGATTCCCTTTGCTAATCAATTGACATAGTCATTATTCAACAGTGAAGTCTGGCAGAAGGTTCATTCCCTTGACTTCTAAATATCTTTGACTGTCAGTAATCATTTGTACTTGATACTACTGTTTATGCTGACATTAAGAAAAGCTGGTGGAGTTAGGAATTTCCTCCAAAGAAGCAGGACTTCATGTGATTGTGCAAAGGCATTCAGAGACCTGAGGGAATGTATTTGTTCATTTTTCTGAAGGAGGCTGAGTTTATTGGATGGAGTCAGACAGAGAAAACAGTGCTAACAGCATGGCAGAGTGTGAATGACAAGGTACAGGAAAACATCTGCACACAAATCAGGCAGGATAATTTTATCCCATCATCTGCCATTCCCAGAATGTGTGAGCAAAATCTCTTTGGAATATATCACATTGGTACTGCAAGAGAAAATACTTTGCTCTTAATGATAATTATCCTCTGATTTCTTGGTCCTTTGGAATGCCTTTCCCATCAGATAAGCCTATTATGATTGTGTGAAAAGCTTATACAGATCAAGCTGAGTTTGAATTGCAAAATTTTAATAAGTCGCTTCTGCACCTTAAGCAATGGATTATTGGAGCTAGGAAGGGAATTCAGAGAGCAGTTAACTAGAGACAGCAAATGGCAGGTTGGTAAGTGAAGAATAGTTTGAGATCCTATGTAAGCCTTAACAAATCTCTCTCCACTTTGAGCTTCACCTTGGAGATATGCAAAGTGAGGACACTGGACTAAGAGACATCTAAGGTCAATTCCAGAGTGGAAGTGCTCTGCCCCTCTCTCCTCAGGATAAAGCATGAGGCTCTGTGTCACTTTGACGCAGAGCATTGAAAGAGCAGGGACTCAGGCTAAACCTTATACACAATTCAGGACTTGCAATTTAAAACCACAATTGTGTATTTTTACACAGATTCTAAAAAATGTGTTTTAAACGCACTGCTTTGGAACAGATGTGAGCAAACACTCCTGCAATGTAGTGGGAGTGTAAACTAGCACATGCTTTGTGCAGGAAAATCTGTCAACATACTTAACTATTGAAAATGCATATAATCTTTGATTTATACATTGCATTCAATGAATTTATGCTAGAGGGGTATCTATACAATTGTGAAATGATTTTTGTATAAGACTAACCACTGTAGTGTTGCTTCTAGCAATAAAACACTAGAAACAGCTTAAATATCAGTATCTATAATGTTATTTCTTTGGAATGGAATGTCCTGTAGCTATGAAAAACACAATGTAGATTTGACAGAAAAAACTTAAGGCATTTTAAAGCAGAAAGACTCTTACAGAGATAAATTACGTTGGCTGATATTGGCCTTTTCTATCGTCCTGGAGACTTGAGACTCTAGAATAGGTGTGGGGTGCTCTAAGAATTGACAGGTGACTTTATTTTGTCAACACTGGACAGGAAGGGGAATGGGGGACTGGCTGAGAAATTCCACTAGTGGTTTCTTCCTCTATCGTTATCCCTCTTCATACAATTGTTCCTTTCCCTGCAATGTCTAAGTGGCAACATCTTCTGTTATAAGTACTTACAAACTCTTATTTTTGAACACTTTTTATGGTCCTCCAGTATAATGGACATCTCTGTGAAAAAGAAAATAATAACGTTAGAGTATTCCAGTCCTACCAAGTGCCATGTAGTGTGATCAGAATTTCATATGGATTCCACCATGTATCCTAAAAATTATGATCTCTCTAAATATCTCCATGTATCAGATAGTAAAACTCAGAGAAGATGACTTATTCCAGCAGAGGATGTAAGTCAGCACAGCTGAGATTCACACTCAGTGTACTCATAGGCCTTCTTTGAGGATGTATAAACCATATTTTTCTGCATAGGTAGAAACTGAGGTTTAATATTAATTGATTAAATAATTAAGAGCCAGGTACTATGTGAAGTCCTTAGCAAGTATAACCCAGCTGCCTACTCCCAGAAGGGACAGAAAGGAACATGTGCACTTGTTAATGCTAGGGGCCCACGTCAGTGGTACAACCAAAATTAGTCAATGCAGTGTTTCCAAAATGCAGACATTTGTGCTACCATCACAGTTTTCATCATGGCCACCTGCCAATGTAATCTTCTTCAATTATTTTTTTTTAAATAACCTCAGTTTTCCCCCTTAGAGTCTATTTATTTAGCTTCAACCTAAGCAGACATATCTATTGTGTTAATCAGCTTTTAGTTGCTGACATAAATGATTTTTAAGGACAAGAGATTTATTTTGGCTCCTAGTTTTAGAAGTTTTAGCCAGCTGGCTTCACTACTTTTAGGCCTGTAGCAAGGCAGAAATATGAAGGAAGGGCATGATGGAGAAAGCTGTTTACCTCATGGCAGCCAAGAAGGAGAGAGAGAGAGAGAGAAACAGAGAGAGACAGAGAGAGACAGAGAGACAGAGAGAGAGAGACAGGAAAGGGTTGGGGAACAAGATATATCCTTGTATGACACTTTTGCACAGTTCCAGTGAACCTGCTTCCTCCAACCAGAACCCATCTCCTCACAGCCTATTCAGTATGAACTCATCAATAGGTCAATCCATTGATGAAGTTAGTGCCTTCATGATCTAATCACCTGTCAATAGTGCCACCAGCCAGGGACCAAGACTTCAACACACGAACCTTTGCAACATTTTACATGCAAAGCATAATATCTATACAACCAAAGTTGTAGTGTGTCAATATTTTTCCAGTACATATCGATATATGTTATAGTGTGGAGGGATCTATTCATGCCCTATCTAACATCATACATTTGGAAATACTGGATTTAGTCAATTGTCTCATGATGACAGGGATCCCTCACAGACCCCATAAGATTATCTTACTGAGCTTCTACGATGCTGTAGCTTGCAGAAACACAACGTGTGGCTACCAGACTTTCCTGAGCATCAGTACATCTCCCATGGTGACATAGCCTGTTCCAAAATTGATAGACTTACATATGTTCTATCATGCCCCACCCTTCCAAAATGTTTGACTTCTATAGATGTGATGCATAACAGTGGGTTTTTATAATAAAGTTGTGGTGAGTCAATGAATGATATGTAAATTGAATTAGAAATAGTAAGTAAAGAGTTTTTTCAGTAAAATGGAATTGAAGCTGGGGATAGAAGGAGCCAAGATCTGAACCAAATGTTTCTGTAGGACAGAACTTGGACTGTTTTGAGGTGGGCTATATCAGTTGGTTTAAGAAAAAAACCTTAAGCTAGGAATGATTTTTCATCATTTTTCCCTAAAATCGTAAGTCAGAGAAGAGCGTGGTTTAAATTTCTATTATATACCTATAAACAAACATTTGCCTGTTTTCTAAACAGTATTTAGGAGACATTCTTGGAAGTGTGAGATTACTGAGTTAGAGTATGAAAATATTTTCCACATTTAGACACTCCCAAAGCCTAGGATTCAAGAGACAATGGGAGGGTAATGTCAACTTGAAAACAACAAGGCAAACAAAAAATTAAAAATAAATAAAAAGAAACATGAACCAAAGAAAAATTCATGTTTCCCTCTGCACTAGATTTCTAACATTAACTCTCGAGCCTTGAAGAGCATCAATATTACCTGAGGAGTCTGTTAAAAATATGGAAAATAAGCTCAAGCCTGTAATATGGAAAATAAACTCAGGCTGTGGAGATACAGAAGATCTCAGTTCAAAGCCAGCCTGGGCAAAAGTTTGCTAGACCCCACTCAACCAACGCAATAGCTACAGGTGGTGATGTGTGCCTGTCATCCCAGCTACTACAGCAAGCACAAAATAGGATCACAGCCCAGGACAGCCTGCATATAAAGCAAGAACCTATCTCAAAAATAACCCATGCAAAAAAAGGACTGGAGGTGTGCCTCCAGTAATTGAGTACTCGCCTCACAAGCGTGAAGCCCTGAGCTGAAACCACACTACTGCCAAAATAAACAAACAAACCAAAACTAAGGAAGTTAGGCTCCACCCGTGTAAATTCTGAATTAGGAGCTTTGAAATGAGGACCAAGATCTCCACTTTTAGCAAGGTCCCAGGTGACTCTGATGCACATCACATTTGAAAACTCTCATTTAATGAACTGCTAGTCATATAGGAGAAACAAGGTGGAAATATGGTTACCTGCACTCACGTTTTAATTAGGATTTCTTTTTTAATCAACCTACAGAACAAATAGTTCTTTACACTTGTTTTTTCTTCACAGTTTTAACTTCTGTGCTTTCTATTCTAGCTTGAACTTTTCTCCCCATATTTCAATGTTCCTGAAATTGAGATGTTTTTAAAATTGTGTCTTTTATCCTGAGATGATGTAATTCCATGTGTCAAAACACAAAGAGTTGTCTCACTCAATGAAACACCACATTTGCAAGGGATCTCAAAAATGGAGGACCTGAGAGCCTCCAGAAGGCGGTGGTTGATGATTTCAATCTGTGAGCACTCTGAAACTACTGTGTAGCTGAGGTTTTCTTGAGAAATAAGCTCAGGCCCCTGCCCAGCACAACAAGGTGGCCTTACTCTGCAGAAAGTCAGAGTCACCTAAGTGGTGAAACAGCCACCTCAGCAGCATATTTTGTTCTCTTGTGAAAAACATCCACAAATTTAGTCAGAGGTTAGAGCTGGGAATAAGAGCAGAGAAGTCTAGGATCAATCTTCTAATCTAAGAGGTGGTATTTTGAATTAATCCAGGACTTGGAAAGACAGTCAATAAACTCTATTAGATAAATCACATATAGTTTGGATTTATAGAGCTCTCCAGTGTACCAGCGATATTTTATAATTGTATTGTGAAAACCCAAATGACATTAGGGGAGTTGGGAAGATGTGAGAACATGCTAAGAACATAAAGGGTCTACATCATAAGACCCATATCTATCTATCTATCTATCTATATATATAAAACATGTGAAACACGTGAATACACATGCACGTATCACAAAAATACCTACGCACACGTCTACAAAGTTATACACACATGCCTGCATTACACACACAGATATTTCTGTACAAATTCCCATAGATCTAAAAGCATCTCTATAAAACTGTATACATATTCTGATGCATAAAATATGTTTCAATAGTTTTTAAAATGCAATTAAATATTTATATATTAATGACTTAGTCTGAAGTCAAGATAAGAATAATAGGAGATGAAAATATTATTCGTCTTTCTTCTTTTGTTCTTCTGTTCGTAGTTTTTTAAAGGTCCTACTGTACTCTGCATTTCATTTTATTCATCAATGTGCATTCGTCATCTCTCAGTTAGTCGAGAACTTGCTTAAAGGCTTTGATATTCTGCTTGTCATTGCATCCTCAGTGCCTAATGGGGTGGTCTGCATTGTGACAAAGGCTTAATAAAAATCCAAAGGAGTGCTGAATGAACAAATGAGCCTGAAAACATGAGCCTCAGTATAAGTTCTTCTGTAAATGGCCACCTCGAACATGGGCAAATCATTTAACCTTCTTGAAAATAAGTTTAGTTATCTATATAATTACAAGGTGGATGCAATTATTCTTCAAAGAATCTTTAAAGTTACAAGAATTTAAAAATATTTGTGAGTGATTTAGAATAGTATGGAGGTATAATCTGTTGCAATGCACATTGTATCACTTCTTCCATCAGATATATGAGCTAGAAAAAAAGAATAATTGAGTAAAATACCTTTAAAAAGGTATAAAATTTATTTATATCAGTGTCATGGAGAAGAAATAAATAAGAAAGCATAGGTTTAAAATTCAGAAATCCTAAAATTCAGTCTGGGCTTTGCCATTTAGAGGTGACTGACCTTTAGAAAAAAAGTCAATTAACTTCTGAGGTTCCGTTTGCTAGTCTGTAAAATAAAGATAATGGTACTTTCTCTATCTCCTTTTCAGAGTTGTTGTGAGGTCTATTAAGATAATATATGTGAAAGCGGTTTGTATGATGCTATGTCAATGAAGGCTGTAGTTTTAGCCTTCAATACCAATGGTTTAACGATATTCAACTATATATTACTATGGAACCATGACTTCAAAATCTGCCATGGTGCTACTAAAAAGCAACATAAAATAAAATGATATATGTGATGGAAAAACAACTCTGAAAACTTAATTACATTATGCAAATGTATGGCAGTATTATTTTATATCGATGCAGATTTCAAAAGCAGTTAAAAAGGATGCATTTCAAGTAGTAAGGTGCTTAGGTAAGTAACATATAAATGTTTCCAAACAGGGAGAAGAATAAAAATCATCATACTATTTCTTATTTAAGCCAAAAATCTCATGTTCTTGAATTTTTCTGGACAACATTCTCTAATGCTGAAATGATAACATGTTAAATAACAACAACTGGAAATAGTAGAAGCATGAATTGATCTACCACAAAAAAAGCTTCTTACTTTTATTTTCTTAGGGACTTTGAAAAGATGGGCTCAATGGCAAGGAATGAATATAATGATGAAATTAGACACTTGTGCCTGTGCAAGGAAAGACCCAAAACCCAGGGCTTGTGATTTCTTAGAGTCATAATGGAGTAGCTGCTGGTCCATAGCAGTGACTATAAATTGGAATACTCTATTTATTCATTTATTTTTTCCTTTTTTATTTTATCATTTTTATATTTACTCACATGTGTATATTGTTTGGACCACCTCCCCCATCCCTGTTCTGGGCATTATTTACTCATTTATTTGCTGATTCAATAAGCATTTATTTAGCATTGGGTACTTTGTTTGGAAGTGGGGACTAAGTAGTGAATAAAAGGATAGGTAGGTTTCTTTCATTCCCAGACATTACCATAGGCACAGAAGGAAATATTAAGGAACATGGAGGTAGGTGGTGCATTGGTGACATGCAGACAGCTTACAGAGACAGTCACTTAGGGAATTGGGGAACAATCTAATTTTCTGAAGCTTCAGTTTCCTCATTGATAAAAATGGAATAATTTTATTACTGATCTCTTGGGTCTTTGAGAAGATAAAGTTAAGGAACAGGCACAAATCATCCTATACGATCCATATTAAATTTTTAATGAATGGTAGATTTTATGGTCTTGATAATGATATCTTTATCAGTTATGCAATTTTGAACTAATTTTTTAGCTCTTATGCCACCTTAGAACATTCTACCAAAAACCTTGCTTTATTCATACATAGAACCTGAAAATGTCTGTCATGTTGCACTTTGAACAATGTTTTCTGATCCAAATCTTCCACTTTCTGACCTGTGATTTTGTCTTTTGTCTTCAGCTTCACACTTTTGTCAGACCCAAGCCTCAAACTGTTTGTCTTGCTCTGGCCTGCCCTACTTGGTTACAATCCCACCCACATGCAAAAGTCACATTTTCTAGCTCTCCAGAAAACAGTTTCATGGTCTAAATCAAAGTTCTCCTGGGTTTGTCTTGGTGGGGGAGAGGATTCAGACAATTCTATTTTGTGATGAAGCAGTTTATGCTCTACAGGTCATGGTTTCCATATCCATTACATGACAGAATTTGATTAGATAATGCCTTTTTATTCATTGTCTTTTTAAATTTTATTTTTGAATTATCATATGTCACTAATAAGAGGGAATTTCACTGTGATAATTCCAAACATACATACAGTGTACCTTAAACAAGTTCACACTCTCCATTACATTCCCATTCCCCCTCAGCTTCCTTCCTCTTTTTTCAAATAGTGTTTTGGTGGGTTTCATTATGCTGTCTTCATAGACATATCTAGAACATACTTCTATCTTCTTTACCCATCAGTGTATTCCTGTTTCTATTTCTTACATTTTATTTTGGTGTGAAAATGATCCAGTTTTGCATAGACATACTTCTAAATTCATATGAAATCTGCTGAAACAGTAGGAACAAACATAGAGTCCTTCCACTCATAATACTCATATAAGGTTGCATTTTCATCTTTTTTCTGAGACTTCCTTACATTATAAAATTGCTTTGCCAATATCAGTTAGTAGAGGGAGAAAGAGGGTACACTTTAAAGTCAGAAATTGAATGTTTCACTTGGTTGCTCTGTCATCTATCTTAATTTAGACAGCATAACCACATAGTACCTAGCATCCAACCCCTTACACTCTGATGGAAATAATGGGTATGTCTATGAATGTTTAAAAGCAAAAATGGATGGGCACTCACTTCCTTCATAGACAGACACTTTTTATTCTCTTTCCTAAGTAAAAGTGTGAGTAGTAAACCTGCTGAGAATACTAAAGATTGAGACAAATTCTCTGTATTATGCTGAGATAATAAATCTGAGAGATTCCAGTTAGTCAGGCTTCCTTTAAGGAATATGGCTAATGATTCAGAAATATATGTTATGGGGAAAAGGCGGAGAAAGAGTAAAGGTAACTGTCAAAACTGACAAGTTCTAAAAATAAACCACATCCTGAAAACTAAAAATGTATTGTATGAAACTCAATTGGAACATTTTATATTTAATATTATCAGTAAGAATTACACAATGCAGCTGACTCAGATATTTTTACATGATATTTTTTGATAAACAGCAATGGTATTAGAAAAAACCAATTTACACTAAACTTTATTGGCTATTCACTATGTATTCAGTGCTATTCCTGGGGCTTAACATGCATCAATTTACTTTAAACAGTCCCAAGAAAGAGGTAATCCTTTTTTTTAACATAAAAGGAAATGAAAAGTAGAAAACATGGTAAAAATTATAAGTATATTGGGTATTCTCCTTAATTAATGGGAGGTTGGATGCTTCTGGTCAAGCTTCAGTCAATGACTATGATTTAAAATATTAGGGGAGAAAACGCAATTTTAAAGAGCTGAGAACTGGGATGGGGGACAGTAAGAGCCAACACCCAAGAACACAGAGTCCTCAGGGTCTTTTTCTTTGGTGGTATTTGCTGATCCAGGAGAGATGGATAAGAGTTTTTGACAGACTAATGAAAGCTTTATGGGAAAGGCTGGAATCCATGTTCACTGCCCCTGTTTTAGGTTGTGGTCTCAAAGTACCACACCCTAAAGACAAAGGTAAAATAAAAGTAAATGAGTAGCTTGACTGTAAGGCATTTGGGTGACCTGGAAAATCTCAAGCCCCAAATTAAGATTAAAGTAATTCCAGATTGTTCTTGCCCAGAGCCTGGAAAAGGAAAGTAATTTAATGGGGAGGGGAGGGTTATGGCTCAAAACTATTCCTAGTATTATCAGAATGTCACTTTCAACACACAGTCATAACTAAATACATGAGGAGCCAAGAAAGAATAGGTGAGAACTTGCAGAACCAAGGAACAACAGACATACACATAAGAATTCAAATACTGTAATTAATACAAAGGTCCTGTAATACACTACGTTCCCTTAATCCAAGGAGAGAAAAGCCAATCTTGAAAATGTTGAAAGACATCTTGAAAATATATTAATTGATATAGAAGACTGGAGAAAGGACAAAATAGAAACTGCAAAACTGAGAAAGACAGCAATCAAATTTAAGAAATCAATAGACAGGTTCTTAGAAGTTTAGAAGAGGAAGATAATCAGGAAATGAGAGATAAGTCAAAAGCATGAGAGACCAAAAGATGAAAAACAATACAATAAATAAAAGAAGGTAAAAGATATTGGATGGTAGACAAAAGTCTTGTCATTCGTTCAGTAGAACCATAGACGGATTCAAGAGAGAGAATGAGGCTGAGGCAATGTTTGAAGAGATACTGGCTAAACTTTTTCTGGAATGTACCAATATACACACTGAAGAAGTCTTATAAATACCAACAAGAATCAAAGACAAAGAGGAAATGATATCTTACATCCCATCAGAGAAGATAGCTAGCTAGTCTTCAAAGGATAACAAACTGACAGTTGACTTCTTAACAGCAGAAGGCAGTGGAAGAGTGTTTCCAACATGTTGAAAGACAGAAATTGCCAAATTATAACCCTCACAGGAAGTATAGGAAGTATCCTTCATGAAAAGGAGTAAAACAAAGACAGATGCATACAAAGGAAACGAATAATGCAGGGAAAAGGAAAAGGACATAAGAAGCAATAAGGAGCAGTGTATAAAGAAAAAGTTATGTGTATCTGGTCACATGTAGATGCACATTAATTATTTGAACATATTAATATTTCTTATGATATGTATAATTATAATTCACAAAACTAATAGCATATAATTCCATAATTCATGAGGGGAAATATGGTTTTAAGAATGAAGAGAAGGATAAATGTAACTATTAAAGTTTGGACTTTGATAAGACAATAATATGTTATAATTAATAGAGTTAACACTAAAAAATAGAATAGTCTATAACTTCTAAGTTAATAGAAGGAAAAAGTTGAATGATTAAAAATTTTTTCTATCAATACAAAAGAAATCAAGAAAGGAGTGAGGAAAAACAAATGACTAGGGAAACAGAAAACAAAATGAGGTTGCAGATTTAAATCCAAATATCAGTAATTATGATGAATATGGATTAATTAGATATACCAATTAAAAGATAAAAATAAGCACAAAGGGAAAAATCCAAGCAAAAAGTCAATATATAAAATAACTTAAAATTGTATGTGCATATTTGCTATTATAATATACATAACATAACAAAGTTTAGAGAAACCTGTAGTGGCTGCATTAATACCAGAAAAATAGATTTTACTAGATATAAATGGAGTAACTTCATAATGATGAAATTTAATTGCACCTAGGAAAATATGCCAATTTTAAATTTGCATGTATCTATTAATACATCTACTCACATAGCCTCAAAAAAGGAAACGTCAAAGAAATTATAAAGAGAAACAGGTATATTCATGATCATAGTAGAAGCTTCAAAAAATTCTTCTCTGAGTAAAAGCCAATTCAAGACATGTAGTGATATTTTTTAAAACCCTATTTCTTCTATATTAATGTGTGAGAGGAAACGGATATCAACTTCCTAATTTTTTTCTCAGGGGTGGACCTCTTTGGAAGCAGTCACCCTAGAGAAAATAAGTATTATAAAATAATTATAGCCCCCTTCTTTTGGTGGGACTGGGATTTGAACTCAGAACTGCAAAGTAGGTGCTTGCAAAGTAGGAGCTCTACTGCTTGAGACATGCCTCTAGTGCATTTTGTTCTGGTTATTTTGGAGATGGGATCTCTCTCAGGAACTATTTTTCCAGGCCGGCCTCAAATCTGGATCCCCTCGAACTCAGCTTCTCAAGTAGCCAAGATTATAAGCATGAGCCACTTGTCAGCCAGCTTGCAAAATCACTGTAAAACAATTCCTTTCAACAATGCTCAGTCCTTTTTATCCTGGATTTTCACAAATAACCTACAGTATAAAAGTATTTTGTGATACAACATTTTAAAGCCAATGAACTAGCCTGGAGATACAGCTCAGTGGTAGAGCTCTTGCCTAGCAGGCACAAAGGCCTGGGTTAAACTACCAGCACAGATTAGATAGAAAAATTGATAGACAGATACATAATTATAGTCAGCAAACTGAATGATTTCTAAAGGGGTCTCTATATTTATAATAATTTAAAAATCAACTGGTTGCTGTTTGTATTCTCTACCCAACTTTGCTGCAAATGACTAATTTCAGTACTTTGCATCTCCTTGCAATTTTCACCCTGATGGTTTTATAAATACCTGTGCAATTTTTAAAGCATGATTTTATAACCTGCTATCACAGGTTTCAGGTTTGTCTCCTTGCTCTTTTTAGTTATTTCCCTCTCCTTCTCCTTTTCCTCTTATGTCTTCTTTCCCTTAGTCTTTGTGGTTTTGACAATACATTTTGCATATGGGAGATTCCTTGTGTAAAAAGCAGATTTTTCCCGAAAATTCCTGTCCTGTCTATGATTTCCTAAACATCTATATCCTCGAAGGTTTGCACTAATCAGCTGCAGGATACCATAGGCTGAAATGTATCCTTTTGTTATGAGGGTTTTGTTTTTGTTTGTTTGTCTCATAGAGTGAACAAAGATTTTTAAATACAAGGCCAGCATAGCAAAGTGTAGCATGAAAGGGTAACATGGAAGACAATGTCAGTCACAGAGGGAAGCTGATAATTTTGATCATTAGATTAGAAATGAAGAAGAAACTAAATCATCTGAAGATACTAAGTTTGGTGTTTGGTCTGGCAAAACAAGATCACCCATAACTTACTGTTCTCTTGGTCCAAAAAATATCTACTTAAAAATTAAAGGCAGACACTTTGGAACACACTATGGAGGCTTCTTAAAAAACTAAACATAGATCTGCCATATGATCCAGCAATACCACTCCTAAGGATATACCCAAAGGAATGCGACACCCGTTACTCCAGAGGCACCTGCGCACCTTTGTTTATTGCAGCACTATTTACAATAGCCAAGCTATGGAAACAGCCAAGATGCCCCACTACCGATGAATGGATTAAGAAAATGTGGTATTTATACACAGTGAAATTTTACTCAGCCACAAAGAAAAATGAAATTTTGACCTTCGCAAGTAAATGGATGGAACTGGAGAACATCATCTTAAGCAAAGTTAGCCAACCTCAGGAGGCCCCCCCAAAAAATGCATATTCTCCTTCGTATGTGGATTATAGACCCAAAACAAATGCAGTAATATTATTGGACATGGGTCATACACTAAGGGGAGAACACGCACAGGAGGAATAGGGAAAGGAAAGGAAACCTAAAACTTGAATGTGGTTGATGTGCTCACTGTAGAGGAGCAAATATGGTAATTTTAAACTGGCAGAGGCCACTATGGGAAGGGGCCCAGGAAGTAGTGAAGAAGTCTGGAAGAGATGAACCAATGTGGGTTGCAATACACAAGTGCATGGAAGCAACACTAAGAATCTCTCTGTATAGCTATCTTTATCTCAAACTAGCAAAAACGTTATGTCTTTCCTATTATCTCTTATGTTTTCCCTTCAACAAAATTGGAGAGCAAGAGGGTGAAACAGGTTCTACCTGGAAGTGGGGGGATGTGTGGCCAAAACAATGTATACACATGTGAGTAAATGTAAAAGCAATAAAATAGAAGAAAGAAAAAAATTGAAGTTAGAAAATAGTTATGGTCCATTTCTATTTGCATCCTGTTCTTTTTTCTTCTCTGCAAATCTGTTACATGTTAATGTAGGAAAGATTTACTACCTTTACAAAACTCATATTATTGCATAGTATCAACAAAATATTTTAGGGAGGTGAAAAATAAGAATGTCATGTAATTAATTACATTTTGATTTTTGAAAAATTTAGCCATGCGTCATTAGCACTGTATTGTAACTAAAAGAAATACTGTGGATTTTAAGATCTAACTAATAAAGTTTGCATTTCACTAACCTTGGTCTTTCTAAGTTGCTTGTATTTTATCAGACTACAGAGAAAAAAGCACCACATATCCTACATACTCACACACAGAGAGAACACAAATACATGTGCATTTTTTTGTGTGGTACTGGGGTTTGAACTCAGGGTCTCACACTTGCTAAGCAGGCGCTCTGCCACTTGAACCATTCTGCCTGCCCATGTGTGCATTTTTGTAAATATGTTGATTGACATGGCACTTAGTAACCCACAATTTTATAAGCATTTTATAAACCAGCATACAATATTGTAATTTTAACCCTTACTTTTAGCTTATATCTTTAAGAAAAAAAACTAACTTTATTTCCTACACTTAATCTGCAAAAAAAGATTTCATTTTTAGAGAATAAGATAGAATTTAACTCCACAAATTAACAGCCTCCCACATATGTTAACTGGAAGCTTTTCAAGAAAACATAGAGATCACCTAAAACAGTTCTTCTAAAAATAGGAAACATTTATGTGATTTTTAAAATTTTTGTTCTAACAGAATGGGTGAAGAGTCTAATACAGTGGTTTTGGACATTCTAGGTAGTGTGTTCTATGACAGTTTTCTCTTTGGGCTGAAAACATTAATTTGGGGCAATGCCATGGGGTAAAGGTCGTGAGGTTTCAAAGAAAGACCTTATTTTCTCTCAATGTTGTATGTCTAATTCCAAGCAATTTTTAAAAACCAGTTATCATTGGTCAAATAGTGAAAAACAGATACTTCTTAATATTCTGAAGAGTATTCTCTTCTTTTAATGCCTTGACACCATTATTTTTAGAAATCACCACTCTGCCTTGTGTCTCATTCATTATGCAGTCTATATAAACTCCATGAGACATTACAGGAAGGAACACCATATAGCTTTCAAAAAACACTCATTCTGCCTTATCCATCAGCTATCACTGTGTAGCTGTCTCTTTACAGCAGACCAGGGCAAGCAGCCCTAAACACATTGACAATATAATGAGTGATCTATATCCCAAAGGCAAGATGCACAACATAACTGGAAGATTCTGTGGTAAAATGACCACAAGCTTTCTCACTACCTGTGAGAAAGGGGTTTCAATTAAATTCCACCCAATATCCAGAAGATACCATTCATTACCAAGAACAATTTACTTAAGCAGATACCTAACTGACAACTTCTTTTATTATCAGTCACACTACAAGAAGAAGGGGTTACAGAGATGAGTGAGAAGGTAATTAAACAAGTTATTCTTTTATTCATAAATTAATTTTTAATGATTAATATTTATCAAGCAGTGAGTTATGACTTGAGGGTGCAAGGCACTCAACCTAAAACTCCAGTTCTTATTTTATATTTTTTACAATGCAAGGTAGTTTTCTTTCACCATCCAATGCGCTGTATGCTCATAGATGATGGCCCATGTAAACACGTCAAATATATTTTCTAGCACCATTATTTTTGTCATCTTCCTCTTATTTATCATACCTGAAGCTTGTATAATGAAGCAAGCTGCTGAATAACAGTATCATTTTTATGTCTTTCTTGTTCTTGTTTAATAACAGCAACAATAAAAAAAATCTTGTGTGCTATGCACTTATTATGTCTGGCATTGGGCTAAGCACCTTATAGGCCTTGCCCCTTACATTAAAAATCCATAAAAAATCAGATAGGAACTGCTATCACTTTGACTTAATGAGAAGAAATTCAGATTCAGAGTGATTTACTCAATCACTGGAGTTAAACAGAATAGTTGGAGGCTCAGCTGAAACTCAAACCTAGGTCTGTTGCAGAGAAAGGTGACTTAGAAGGAAGATTTTCTTGTACCCACTTCAGTCTTCATTCATGAAGTCTTCCCAGGTCAGGAAAGTGTGAGCTGACTTTTAAAGAGTTGGATCAGAAGATTGACAACTTTTCTTTTCCTTTTTAACCACTGTTTTGATAATTAGGAAGGAAGGAATTTCTCTCTTACATGTTAATTCAGGAAGCCCCTGAATTAAGAGCTGGCCAACCTCAGTTTTAGTCATGGACCTATGTCCTTGGCCAAGACATTTACCATTTCCATGTTTGTTCATTTATAAAGTCATAATTCCAGGATTTATGGAATTTCTCACTTTCTCACTTTTGAGGATAAAATGAAAGAATGCTTGAGACAGCACTTTGAAAACTGAAAGAAATGTTCAGATGACATCAAAAAAACTGGGGAAGGGGAACAGGAAAAGTCACTAAGTTTTATGTCTCTTAGGTGTTATAATTTTGAAAGGCTAAGCAGTGTTAGATGCTGTCAAGTAAAAATGCTTGTTCTGTCAACTATTTACCTCCTGAAGAAACTTTCTGAACAAAGCAGAGGAAACAAAAATGTTAAAGGGTAAGTAGCTGAGAGCCATGGTTCAGGAAGCAGACATGAGGTCACTTATGCCTGGCTTGAAATGAGCTTGACTATTTCATTTTTCACTAAAAGATAGAAGTTGTGTCACTGTTGTTCTAAGTCTAACTTTCTTATTTGTTTCTATCTGATAAGGTTTACAAAACTTAAACAAAAATAAGGCAGGCAAAGTGCTTGGCCTTGTGCCTTGCACAAAGAAGATGCTTAATAACTGGTCTCTGAAGAGTCTGATACAGTAGATGATTTCCTCCCAATATGCTTGGATTTGTTTATTTGTCTGTTTTTGCAGTGCTAGGGATTGAAGTCAGGGCCTCGTACTACCAAAGTAAGCACTCTACCACTGAGATACATCCCACTGTATCTCATCCATTCCTGTATTTGCCAAGCCTGAGGGGCTTCAAGCCAATTAAGGTTAATAAAGAATGCAAGAAGATTAGATATATTAGGAAGTGATAAGATTTTTTTCATTGCCAAACTTCAATCAGGATCCTGAACCTTCATGTACTTCTTGTAAAAATCCAGTTTTATCAAGAACCCTGCTAAGTCAGTTTAGCAAGAAACCCCTACCCTTGATATCTTATGATCTCCAATATCTGATTGATTGAGTTTCCCACTCTTCTTCCTCCAGGTGATATCTGAACATATTGGCCTTTTTTCAACTAGAATCCTGTTAGGCTAGTTTATCTAGAATTCTCCTTACCCCTAATGTTTTCGCTTAGTCACTTTTTACTCACTGATCCACTTGCTCTTCCTTGGCTATAAATTCCCACTTGGCTGTGCTGTATTCAGAGTTGAGTCCAATATTTCTCCCCTACTGGAAGACTCCATTCTAGAAATACTTATACATACGATGATGGTCCTGAATAAAGTTTCCCTAACTATGAGTTATCAAGTATTCCTGAATAATTTTTTTCTTAAACAGAAGATTGGAGGTAAGATTGGTAGACTGAAACCAAATGATTTCACAAAGGTGATGTGAAGCAGAAACAAGAATCACATTGGCTCCACTTTGAATGGAGTAGGCAAGAGAGGTCACCAAGATCTCTTCTGATATAAAAAGCATTTTCTGGAATTTTTAGGAAAAGAAATTATTAAAAAACAAAGAAATTCTTTGGGGAATATGAGGTAATTTAGACTTCTGAATTTAGCAATGATAATATTCCAGTTCACTAAGAACAGACTAGCATTGCACTTGTTATCCTGGCTTTGTATCAGCAGCGCTCTAAAAGTGCCCAGGTCTGGACAATGAACTATACATATTCTCTCTACTTCTGAAGATTATTTAGAAGGATTTGGATGCAGCTTTTATAGAAGTTGTGAGGGCAGCACTTCCTCAAATAGCACAAATTTAAACTAATGGTTTCCTAAATTCATGGTCATATTTCCCAGGAAAAAGAGCCTCAGATTTAACTGGCGTCCTAATGAACACAGCCATGTCCTCTTCTTTCTTTTATCTAGATTATTCTCCTCCAAGATAATCACAACAATAATTTTGAAAAATAGGTCACCTAGATTTCAAAACTATTTTGTTTCTAGCCATCTGGAGCTGAGGAGGGTTTTGAAATTAGCTGTTCTTGGTATCATGGCAGAAACCTGACATTACACATTTATTTGCACATTCCCCAGTGTTGCAGCATTGTTCTGGGTATTTGATATTCAGAAGATGTATTAAGCATTGGAGCCTCTGAGAAGCAAACCACTCAGCATTTCAATTAGGATTACTGTGTTGTGCATACAAAACATCACTACAGAAAATCTTGGAACATGATGGATTGTACATGGTGGATTGTGTGGCTTTTAAGTAGGAAATATTGCCAAGCAGTTGTAAGGTAAATTCTCTCTTCCATGGTATTCTCACCCTGCCCTTGAACTTTCTTTTAAGGAAGGTATTTCATCCAAATCCCTTCCACTTTAGGTTGTCCGTCCATATTTAATGAATTATTCTCAGCACATTTAATCAACTCTGTATAAAGCTTTGATCAAATGGCATCTCAGAAGGTCAGTCATGTGACTCCATGTATTTCCCATAGGGCCCCAAACTACTATAAAAAAAATTAGTAGCTTCATTTACAATCATTGACACTTTTGTGCCCTTCCCTCATCTTGCTGATATAATTCTTAGTGTTCCCTTCCCCATGTTTCATGGGAATGCTTAGTTCTATTCACAACTGCTAAGTATCAACTCAGAAAACAGAGATAGCTCCTCCACCTTGTATAAAAAGTTGAGTGTGTTGGAATTTACATAGAGCTATTTCTTCCTGTCTGCTTTAGTGGTGTATACAGGAGAAAGCACAGGGCTCACTGTATTCTTCTAGATATGAATAATGATGAGCAGCAATGCTAATGCTAATATTAGTAATATTAATGATTCTGTGATGAACATTTCCAGGTGCTGAGGGCTTTACCTGCCTCACGTCATTAGTCCTCACATGTCATTACCTCGGAGATAAGTACCATCACGCCTATTGTTTGAGGCAGGAGACTAAGGTCTAAGGTTTAGAAGATTGCCCAATGTCTCTTTTCCATTAGATCAGGATAGAAACCCAGCTCATGCTGTGATATTTCTTTCCAAGGAAGAAGTTCTGACATAAGCAACACTATCCTGCCATTTGATGTTACTACATTAAGTTAGAATGCTTCTGCCTTCCTGGCATATTGAAGGACATGTCTAAGTGTGTGATCTTTATGAATCGTTTAGAATTAAATTGCTAAGAAATCACCTGTGTGAATGTACCTGTAATGAAGTCATGGTTTAGGTGAGGATTTTTTCAATCTATTAAACTTTGAGGCTCTTAAGGACAGAGATGGTGTCAATTATTTCATTCCCATTAATGAGCACAATAATTGACAAGTAGTTGTCAACAAACAATGCTGATTGAATAATGTGGCCAGAATTAAAAAAACAAAAACAAAAACCCATTACTCATGGTAATATTATTCACTTTAAATGTAAGAGTAGTTCAGAGATAGGAAAGCTGAAATGGACAGCACTGATCTAGTCTGGGCTGGGTCCTACAAGGGAGGGAATGAACAAAGAGCACTACTGCACTACTCTGTTCTCACTGCTCCTAATCATTGCCCTTTGGCACTGCCATTTTCCCTCTTGTTCCCTATGCCCTTTTGCATAGGATAAACTTTGCATCCTTTCATTTCCGGTTCCTGTTTCGCATCTTTTCATGTGATTATTGACAAAACCAATTACTTTCAAGAAGAACAGGAGGTATTGATTTGGGGATAAGATTTACTAACTACATGCAGATCACAACAAACTGTTTCTAATGGGTGTGAATAGTCTGATTTATCCTCTGTGTTGAAAGGGGGTGATGGGGGGGGACACCGAGGACCCTTGTGGATGTCTGTGTAAGAAGGAAGTGCTGTGCTGTAGGAGGCAAAGCAAACACCTCCTCCAGGAGTTTCTCCAGACATGTGCAGGGTCACAACACCCTCTCAGGGTGTTCCTGTGATCTGCCTATCCTGGGATGGGCCCTTGAAGGGCTCCTCTGCGACTCTTGCCATTTGTGTGTCTCTATTTTAGTGTGTTTCTTTCCTGCAGTCTCTACCAATACTATGACCTTGGTCAAATTATGAAACTCAATCCTTATTTTAAAAAGATAAGTTGATGTAAAACTCAAGACAACTGACAGAATATGAAAATGATTTTCAAATCCAAACGCACACCTCAAATGTTACTTACTCTTATTATTTTAGGTATTACATTTCAAAAGCTTCCACCAGTTCAATGATTAATGATTTGTTGATAGTAAGCCTTAATTAATTGTTGATCATCTCAATATTATTTTAATTAGGTATAATACTTAATTTTTTTTTTTAGCAATTATGTTTTCTAGCAAACATTCCTATTGGTAGATTCCATTTCTAGGAAAACTTTAGTAAATCAGATTTAGGACTTGTTGGAAGTCAGAATTTTGATAGTTCCGTTCTCAGTTTGGAGCCCAGCCTGTTACCACTCTGGACAGATCAGGGCAGATTAAAGGACACAATGCCTCTAAACCAATGTGCTTTTCCACCCCTCACTCCATAACCTGGCTTTAAAAAGCAATATAGTAAACAACTGCTTCCCAGCTATAATTCTTAGGAAATGGGATTTTCCAATTCATATAATTTCAAACATTGCCAAAACATCTTATTATAAACTGATTTTTTAAATTTAAAGAACATTAACTTTGAAGGAGGTATTCTTAGAGTTCATTTTATCAAAACCCTGGATTTTAAAGATTTCTGATATTGAGAATCTATGTGTGATTTTTACACAAATCTTATGGGAGCCCTTTATTGTCTATACTGGAGATATCCATGTAACTGGTAGCAATTTAGGAAATTTAGGATCAATATTCACACACAACTGCTCAGTATTATTATTTACCAATCAAG
The DNA here is from genome assembly GCF_047511655.1 of Castor canadensis. Classification (NCBI taxonomy): domain Eukaryota; kingdom Metazoa; phylum Chordata; class Mammalia; order Rodentia; family Castoridae; genus Castor; species Castor canadensis. Next base: position 71,825,326 of record NC_133391.1, on the reverse strand, counting down.
TTCCCAAATTAAGGAAGAAGAGAGGGGTCTTCGAGAAGAGATACTGAGCCTGGGAAAGATAAGATTTAATTGCTGTGCATGCATGAGGCATGTGATTTATGACCTGTGCATAACTGTTTACTCACCTCTCTTATCACAAAGATGACCAGTTAACCTTTTAGGAAAGATATTTGCTGAATATCTGATGTCAATCCCAGCAATCTCTATTAAAGAATATAATTTGGGCAAATATTCAGAACATATTATAATAACAGAGATTTTGAATGCTGTTTGTAATTTTCATTTCTGAGATTTAAGTATTGCCTGAACTGGTAAAATGAAAATACTTCCCACTTTGACGTCAAAACACCTCTCAATAAAATTAAGTGTTGAGCTGAAGCATATGATTATCACAGTTCATTTTTCTTTGTGCCATGTTCCAGCCCCTGCTGTAATTCTGTTCTTGCAGTGTTATAAATCAAGACTCTAAATAAAGACATAACTCATTGTGTATGTGTGTGTTCTTAGAACAACTACTCAAGTATGTTTTCCTAGACAGGGATAAATGGACATGAAAACCATGACTAATACAATGGAGGTGATGATGACATAAACTTGGAAATGAAGTTCTCAGAGCATAATCTTCAGACAACTCTTCCACTTTTGCAATCTTTAAGGCATACATTCTGACAAAGAATGTAATTAAACTACGTTTATCTATTTAAAATAATATATGAGGACTGGTTCTAGCAGCTGCTGATTAACTTTGAGATTCTTCTGCTCATGAAACTTACTCTTTGTTGGAAAATACGACCTTCCTATTTGAAGTATATATTGATTGTTCAAGGGACTTCACCTTGACATTTCAGATGTATATATTGTGCTTAAATCAAATTAAACCCCCTTATTACTTACTCTTTTTCTATCAGCCTTCTCCCCTACTATTCAACAGTGTACACTGCATTACTTTATACTATCTTCATATACAGATGCATTGTATTTCAATATTATTTGCTATCATTCTTTTTTTCTTCTTTCATCTTCTGCCTTCCTGCCTGCTCTCAGTCGGATCCATAATACAATCATATAATCATGTGTTCTCTCTCTCTCTCTCTCTCTCTCTATATATATATATATATATATACATGAATACATATATGTGCATATATAGATACATATGTGTGTATAGGATCATATATGTATTTATGTGTACATTTATCTTCTTTTTTTGAGAATTGAGGTTTGTACTCAGGACCTACACTTTGAGCCACTCCACTAACCCTTTTTTGTAATAGGCTTTTTAGAGATAGGGTCTTTTGAACTATTTGCCCAGATTGGCCTCGAACCAGGATCCTCCTGAGTAGCTAGGATTGCAGGTATGAGACTGAAGTTTGTCTCTTCAGTTTGGTGACCATTTTCTTTGCAGTGCAGAAGCCTTTTAGTTTCATGCAGTCCCATATGTCAATCCTTTTTCTTAACTGCTGAGCTATTGAAATTCTATTCATAAAGTTATTACCTGTGCTTATATGTTCCAGTGCATTCCCTAGTCTTTCTTGTGATAGTTTCATGGTTTTAGGTCTTACACTGAGATCACTGATTCACTTGGAATTGATACTAAGAAGGACAGGAAGGTAAAATAGGTCCTGTCTGGGTGTGGGAGAGGGAAAGTTAACAGAGAGGCTGAAAGAGAGTGAATATGATGGAGGCACATTGCATTGGTATTTGAAAATAGAACAACGAAATCTGTTGACATTGTTCTAAGAAGGAGGGAAGAAGATGAAGGATAATGATGGAATGGGTGAATCTAGTTAAGAAATGTTTTAAGCACACATGCAAATGTCACAATGTATCCCCCCTGTACAACTATTACATGCAAACAATAAAAGAAAAAAAAAGAAAACTACCCTCATTAAAGGTAGTGTAGATTCCTCTAATTCTTGCCCCTGATTTTAAACTAATTTTATCATCACTTTTTACATCCGATCATTCAACTTACTAAGATAAATTTGGGAAATAGGGAAGGCACAATCAATTAAATAAGTGGTACTATATAGCTCTCCAGGTTGTTCTTAATTTTTCTTTTAATTTCAGATTTTTATAATTTTATCATTTTTTTGGTGAGCACATTCAAATTTCTCTCTTCTAAATATTTTGAGATATATAATGATGTGTTGTTGTTAATTATATTCACCCTACTTAGAACTTACTCATCCTAGCTGGGCATGTGGTTCATGTCTGTAATTCCAGCCACTGGAAATTGGGAGAATTGTGATTTGAGGCCAGCCTGAGCAAAAAGTTAATGAGATTCCATCTCAAGCAATAAACTGGGTGTGGTTGTATACCCTCCCAACTATGTGGGAGGCCATAGGTATGAGGATCATAGTCCGAGGCTAGATCTGGGCAAAAATGCAAGAACCTACATGAAGCAAAGTTAGGGAGGCTCAAGTGATAGAGCACTTGCCTAGCAAGTATGATGCTCTGAATTCAAACCCCAATACGGAAAAAAAAAAAGAACTTATTCTTATAAAAAAATAATGTTACACCCATCTATCAACCTCTCTTCCTTGTCCATCCCCCTATCCTTCCAGTTGCTGGTAAGCACTATTCTGTTGCAATTCTTCTTGATTAAGTTGGGTGATACCAAGTTAAGTTAATGTAAGTGTGCTATCAAGTGCATATATGTAGATACACTTTTTCCTCACAAAATGTTATAATGGGTTTAAGTAGTAATGTCTTACAGACAAGAAAAACTTAAGAAAGTTCAATGTATGGAAAGTCAAGGTATAAGTCAAGCAGACAAGTTAATGACATTGACCTTTCTTTAGAGAACATTAGAGTTATGGCAGGAAGTATGTTAGTGCATGTTAATTAAAGATTAAGATCGCTGGCTTTGGACTGAGGAAAGTTTAGGATAAAATATTGTTTCTGCCACTTAGCAGATGTGGAATCTTGGACCAGTTACTTTTCTAAGTGTTAATCTTTACATCAGAAAAAGTGTAGTAAGAGTAGCAATTATCTCACATGACTTATAAAGATTTAATGCAATCATGATCTGGTCAGGAGGAAAATGCAGTTAATGTTAGAGTTTTAAGTAAGGCCTGAATGCAAAAGTCTACAAATTAAAAACAGTTACTGAGCACACATGTGATACCAACACTGGGGAGGCAGAGCCAAGGGGCATCATGAATTCAAGGCCAATTTGGGCTACATACTGGGTAAGACACTATCTCAAAAACACAAGGGCTGGGGATGAAGCTCGGTGGTAGTAGAACACATTCTTAGTGTGTACCAGGGCCCAGATTTGATCTACAGCAAGAGAGAGAGAAAGGGAAAGAGAGAGAGAGAGAGAGAGAGAGAGAGAGAGAGAGAGAGAGAGAGAGAGAGAGAGAGAGAATGATTAAAATGGACATTTTCAGAACCAGTTTAATTACCCTTGGACTTCATCCAAGGATCTTTAAACAACACAAAAAATTTGAGGTTGAAAGGAGGGGATTTCTGTTTGGATGATTTTGGAAACAGTTTTTGGAGGATCATATGTCACACTGGCTTCTTAACTGTCTCTGAAGGGTCCAGAGATCTTTTCACCTGTGCCTAAGAACAGCACTTGGAAGGGCACTGGGAGCCTCTTTGAGGTCTGTGTAGAATGGACTCCCAGACAATGACAACAGGGCGGGGAGTGGCGAGCCACAATAGACATTGCCTAGCTCCTGAGAGTAACAACTCTAAGAGTCCATCAGGGCCTTAGAAGGATTCACACAGGTAGAAGAGTCAGCTTTGAGATTATTTTTCTTGTAGACACAAAAGACTCCATGAGAAAAGGAAGCACGAAGTTCTCAGAAAGCAGTGTGAGCTTCAGTGACATCTTCTCTGACCCCTTTTCCAGTGCTCCAACTTCAGAGAAAAGGTTGGAGAGTCAGAAAAAAGACAAGGAGACACCCCCACACACACCTGCCACACACACATTAAACCAAGATCAGAGTTGTGATCACCCTCTGAGACTAGACAGTGTCATCTCTGAAATGAGACTGTGTAATTTAAAGAGATCACTGTACTTCACAAACTGACCAGAAATGTTGTATCTCCTGTTCTTTTTCCCTCATAGTCATAGAATGCCTACCTCTAATGTATACATTTTAAAGAAACCAATGAAAGATGAAAATAAAGTATATGGTACATTTTTCATGAGTTATTCTTGTTCAAAATATAACGAGTAGGGGCATAGACAGCTCTCAGTATTTTTAATCAACTGGAAAATCTTATTTGTTGGATACCAAACTCTCAATCATACAAGCATACAGGGCTCTTTGTTGAGTTTCACTTCTAATCTACCAGCCTGGCTTTAGCTGGAAGGCACCACAGGTGACGAGTGCTTGCCACACATACCCAGTATAATGTTGTGTTGAATAATATGTAAGTGAGAGTGCAGGCAGCATAAGATCTAATTATAAAATCAGAATGCAAGACATATGCCAATCACAGATGTAAAGAAGGAATGGGGGACTGATTGCCATTACGCACATCACACAACTTTATTTATTATCAGCACACTGTGAGGCCAGAGAGGACCTTACTGGACATTAGGGAGCTACGACAAACAGGTCTGATTATAATCATGTTTTTGTAGAACAAGCCTCTTTCCTGAAATTTCTTACTTCTGCCAGTTGACTGAGAGTCTTCCTCAGACTACAATTGAGAGGTTGTCCTCATGAACCTGTAACACAGCGGGAGGGACTTCCTCGTGAATGCTCAAAACAATTGCATTTCCATAAACTTTTGGACAACCTAGAAGTAACACGAGGTGGTGCCAATTATCCTGAAATCTTTGCTTTGCATGTTCTCTCATCTTGGAATACCCTGGCATAATGAAGCTAAAACTAAGGCTGCAACATCGGGGATGCCTCTGCAACCAGAGCTCAGCGGAGTGACTAGCACTACTTGCAATAGCTGGGAAAAAGTGTCTTATCATTAATGTGACCATCTTGAAGAGCAAAACTCATACACTTGGTTGATAGAGAGGGGCATTGTCTCCAAAATGAACTGTGAGTTTCTTTTGTGTGAGAAGACATATCAATGTAGTCATACATAGGGAGAGCTGGAAGGCCCAATGGGAGTGCTGATTGCACTCCCTCGAGGTATCCTAGACAACTGACTCCCCATCCTCACTTAGGCCTGACTCATTAGGAACAAATTGAAAAATACAGGGAGCCCTCTCTCTTCAGGCTTTGAAATACATTACAGATATATACTACTGCAGAGATCATGGTTAACTAAAATACCAACTTGGTAAGCTAAATTGCATATTAGGAATATCATTTCATGAAAGAAATATTTTACTTCACTTAAATGCTAAAATATTTTAAATATTTCTCCATATATAAGTATAAAACACACAGAATACATTTATCATAATTCTGATGATAATTGCACTGTAAAAAAATTTACATATACTATTAAAAAAATACAAATTTTGTAGCTTCAGAATGTGATACAAAATGCTATTTCTTAGTACAATTATGTGTAGAACTTATGTGTGTATTCTTTTGAATTACATTTTAAATTAATTTTCTAAAATGAGCACATATAACTTGTTTAATATATAAGAGAAAAGTTATAAGTATACATCTTTTCCTAGAAGCATGAAATGTTGCTCACTTCCTGCATTAATTCACCAGAATAATAACAAATACTTGTTCTACTTTGTATTTGCCCACAGAACTTGGTAATATATTTTTTAAAGAAAATAATTACACAGAAGACTGGAAGAGATGGGCAAAATTCATTCTAGACTTTAAGTAAGAAAGACAGTTTTCCTTCAGCAAAGCACAAAAAACATGTTTTCTTTCTAGCTCCAGGGAAAATCTGCGAGCTATAATTAGGTATTGAATAATGCTGTTAGTTTGGAATCAATGGTGAGTGCAATCAATCCCGTGCCTGAATAAAGCAGGGGTGCAGCATCAGCAAAACTCCTGAAAAGAAACAGCACTACAGAGGAACTCAATCTGCTTCCCCACGTCACCTAACCTTAGCGATCAAGCGCACAATTGTATTAGTGTTGGCTCAACCCTAAAATGTCCTGCTCAAGATTTCATTTAAACACACACACAAACACACACAGGCACACAGGGACACTTTATTAAAAGACAATAGCGCTGCCGTTATAAAACCACACCGCTAAAAGGGCACTGCTTTCTGATATTGCTTTGTCGGTGACCTTCTCTCTTTGTTCCCCTAACCTCAGAGAGCTATATATATTTTTATACCATTATATCTTTTAGTGGATTCCTTGTGGGACTTTGGCAGGGTCGCTACATGCTTCTTAAGATAACTAGAAAGAAATATCCTGAGCTGTCACAAAACCTTGATACTTATTTATCGAACGCAACTAGAGTTCAGGGAAGCCTGCTCTCAACCCTGGCCTCTCATGATCCTGTCATCTAATATTTCAACTCATTCTTGAGCTCTTCTGTGGCAAGGAGCAAAGGGGTTTTCTTTCCTCCCTTCCTTCATAAATATTCACTGAGCCCTTACTATGTGCTAGATCTATGGTAAATAACGAACGAAGTTTGACTCTCATGGAGCTTGTGATCTCCTGAGGAAAGACAGACTAGCAACAAAAAATAAATATGTATTGTGGTAGGCGATAAATGATAATTAGAAAGGTAAAACTGGGTAAAAGAATAGAGAGGTGGGGTTAACCTATGCAATTTAGTCATCCTCAATAAATACTTACTGTGTACATGATATAATCCCACATTTGTTATTTAGTTGGTCTTTCAAGAAATGATGACGTTCATCACTCCCACCCCCTCACCCACCTCCAGGTGTTTCCTTTTTAACTTGCTGAGTTGGTTATTGTCCCTACACTATTTTGGCGTTAGGAACAAATTAATTATTGAAATGTGAGTATTAGTTGTCAGAAAAATGTCTAATACCTTGCTTGGTACACAGTAGGTATTTTTTCAAGCCTTATTGACCTATGGCATTGAAAACTAAAGTAAGACTGAATTTTTATTCACTTTCAAGAATTGTCCACACTGTTTCCCAACCTGCAATGTTTGACTTTCTCCCCAAGAGAAACCTTTCAGGGGCTGGTAGTGTGGCTCAAGTGGTAGTGAGCCTGCCTTGCAAGTGGGAAGTCCTGAGTACAGCCCCCCACCGAGAGAGGGACAGAGAGAGAGAGAGAGAGAGAATCATAATCAACCAAATATGATCATGAGCACTTACTATGATGTGTTATGTTCATTCTTTAGATCGCCTTCTCATGAATCCTCACATTGACCCTGAGGGAAGTACTCCTGCATACTTGTGTTTTTAGATGTGGAAGCATGCCTCTCAAGGTTATCTGACCTGTTGTACACCGTGCAGCTTTCCAGAGGTACAATAGGCTTGGGTCCACAATCTTACCTGAAGCAAGGCAATGATCTTCATCACTCTCAAGCTACCACCTAAATATACCTCAGGTTACCATTTAGTTGGAAGCAACTTCTAATGTAGGTGGTAAAGATACAAAAGTCACTGACGGTTATTGAAAAATACTACTTGAGTGAGAATGATGTGGTATGTGTGTGTGTAGAAATCTTTTAATTAAGATCTGTGTATCTTTCACAATAAAATGCAGGCATTAGAATTTGATCTCAAAGGAAACTTATGGCCATGGTTTTTCTTTGTGCAGTATTGAGATTTGAACTCAGGACCTCATGCTTACCAGGCAGATGCTCTACTCCCTGAACCACGTCCCTAGCCCAAGCCCTGGTTCATTTTAAATTACTCTATATTAATTGTACAAAGGGGTTTCATTGTTATCTTTCCATACATGTATAAAATATACTTTGATTAAATCCCACCATGTATTGCTATTTGTCTTCCCTCCTCCCTTTAAACAATTTTATAAGGTTTCATTATCCTATTTTCATATATGCATATAAAGTACTTCAATCATAATTACTCTCCCCCAATTATCCTCTCCCTTCACCCTACCCCTACTACTGGTGCCTGGCTTAATTATCATTATTTCTGATTATTAAACCCAGTGAAGACTGCTGAAGCTTTTAGAGAACCAAATTTTGAGAAGATAATACCAAATTTTTAAATCCTGAGAGTACAGGATCCAAGCTTGGAAAATCTAAAAATAAATATATAGTTAGAAGGAAGGAGACTTTTTCATCATCAGATTCAGTCGGAGGAAACAGGGGCACTTTCTCAGGATAGAGCAACTACGTTTTCCTGACACAGCAGGACTTGACTAAGTTTCAGGAAATGCTTAATGGGTTTTCATTCAGACATGGCTGACAGAAGTATTTCCTTATCTAATGTTCTCCTGGAAAACACCTAGTGAGGACTAGGGATGTAGCTCAGTGATAGGGTGTTGGTCTAGCACATAGGAGTGCCTCAAACCAAACAAAACTAGGTGACAGAATTCATACCTGCACATGTACATGGAAAACAGAACGAATTGACCCAGAGACAGAACTCTATTCTGTTGGAAGAACAATGTACTGGAAAAACCTGCTCTTTTGGGAATTTAGGATCCCTTATGTTCTATAAACTAGTTTTTATATAAAAACGTGAACATGTGTAAATATGATAAGTATATAAAATATAAATAATAGATCATAAAATATAAAATAAAATCTATAATTTATATATATACATGCAGCATTTTTGGAGCCTGAAATATGTACAATACTCAAGAAACATTAGGTAGGTCTGTAATTGCAGAATTAAACACTGAACTCATAAAGCATCAATTGTATAACTATCTTCCTCCACTGTTACACATCTTCATTTGCTCATTAGTATAAATATATACTTTCATTTTCCTAAAGCTAGTTATTACTCAGAAATCCCCATGTACGTTTCCTTAAAGCACTCCTGTTGTTCACAGAATTGACTTTATCATTGGTGGCCTAGGCCTAGTAGGCCAATTGTTTGCTTTAGCTTAGTTTGAACAGTGATTTCTATATCTTTGACCATTTAAGCCATTTATTCTGCTAATAAAAAAAAAATGTCCCCAATGAGCCAGAGCCCATAAGTTGGTGCATTAAGGCAGGAGAGTAAGTTTTTCTTCTTAGTTGTCAGCAGGACCATCCTTCCACAAAGTGAAAGCCAGCCAGTGTCCAGCACTTAATGAAGATCAGGTAGCATGGACTCATGGGGCATGAAAAAGTCCGCCTGAGCACAGATGCCCCCAACTGGCCCACACACCTCTCCGTTTTCAGATGGGGGAGGGCAAAGGCTGGAAATACTACACATAGAAATGTCCCTGGAAGAAATGCCCAAAACACCACTTATAACAAGCCAGTGAGAGTTTCTGTCCTGAGAGTGAATCAAACCCTCACTAGCTTGTTATAAGAATACAAATTATGACACTGAACACAGCTGACCTGAGAACATGAGGCTCTAGAAACAACAATCAGGAATAATCAAAGATGCAAAGTGAATGAGTTTCCATCTGTCCTGATGGAGCTTGGTGGCTATGTGGCCAGTCTCCTGACCTCACTGTGAATTCAACAGCTCTCTACTAGTCTTCCCCTTCCCAGACTCTGTCCTGCAAGCCATCTTCAAGTTGCTGTCAGAGGTTACTAGAAGGCATCATTACTTATGTCAAGTCAGTAAGTGGCTCTTCCCCAGGTCCCTTACAATTTATTTAAACCACCCCAAAGTTTAAACTTGGCCTACCAGGTCTACCGCCCAGGTGTATTGTGCCACTCTGCCTACCTTGTGTTATGGTTCAGCCAGACTGCATGCTTACTATTCTCCACAGAGGCCCTACGTCTTTGTCTCTTTGCATCAGCTATTCACCCTGTTACGAGGCCTAAATGCAATAGTTTTTTCCAGGCCTGGGTTTGCTTAATCATTACCATTTTTTTCTTTTGGCAATACTAAGGGTTAAGCTCAGGGCCTCATGCTTGCTAAGCAGGCACTCTACCTCTTGAGCTACAGTCCCCATCCCTTTTTGCTTTATTTATTTATTTATAGAGTCTTGTGTTTTTACCCACCCAGGCCTCAGACAACAATTCTCCTGTCAATACCTCCAATGTAGCTGGGATTACAGGCATGGAAAAATCACACATGGCTTATTGATTGAGATGGGGTCTTGTTAATTATTTGTCCAAACTGACATGGAACCACTATCCTCCCAGTCTCAGCCTCCCAAGTTGTTAGGATAATAGCTATGAGCCACAGTGCCTGGCCCTTTTCTTACTACCTATTTACTTGTTGACATATATTTTCCAAGGTGCACCTCAGATGCCACCTCTTGCAAGGGGTCATCTTTCCAGACACTCTTATTTATGACAATTGGGAGCATTTACTGAATGTTGGCACTGCCTGAGCACTTTGCTAAAGGTTCCACAGATTTATATACAAGCAAGTGAAAATAGTGTAACACAGTGTTAAAGACTGCAGAGTGTCAGGTTGCAAATCCTGGTGTTATCACTTACTGACTGTTTGAAATAGAAAATGGCTCGTTTTGTCTGCTCAGTGTCCTCCTGTGAATGGGAAAAGACAGCCAATACTTATGAAGCTAACAGCTCTTGTGGAAATGGTAAGATGGTAATATCTGATAAAGTTATTATGAGGATTATATGAAATAATACCCATAAATCCCTTAAAACAGTTCTTGGCACACTGTAATTATAATATAATTACCTTGTAGCTGTATGCTACAAGGTAAATGGCTTTGTTATTCCATCCACTCTAAACCTACCTGATCTTATTTCTGTAATCTAGGCTGATTGGTGTCTTTTGGTTGCCTTTGGTTGGTTTGGCTCACTTGGGAAATGTGCCCTGAAAGGGCCAAGCATGTGAGAAATGTCAGAAAGGGGGACATTTCATAGTAAACAGGCTTCATTCTTAACCCAAGAGGCACAATTCCCAGTGGATGCCTTTGTGTTATTAAGATATACGAAAAAGGCCCCATGACAAGCGTTCTCCTATCTCACGGAGAGTGACTTTCACACATAGCATTTGTTTCTTTAGACACTTTCATCTCCAACGTGGTAAAAGCTACAAGATTAGAACTGGTGTGAAGTTTGAGAGCCAACAAGAAAGAAAGAGTAAGCACAGAGATTTCCCAAAGAAGATACTGCTAGTGTTGTCAAAATGCTCACACACACACAAAACCTATCTAGCTCCATCAATAACGAAGTCGTATTACATGAAATTGAAGCATTTGAATGTTCCTTAAAAATTCATATGTTAAAGTCCCAACCCACTCAGGGTGACTTTCTGCACACAGGGACTTTAAGAAGGTAACTAAGGTTACCACTCATTAAGAGTACAACTCTAAAGTTACAGGGTGGTGTCTTTGTAAGGAAAGGATTCCATGCAGATCTCTCTCCCAGTGCACAGAGAAGAGGCCTTGTGAGAACTCAGTGAGAAGGTTGCCATCTGTAGGCCAGGAAGATAGCCCTCACCAAAACCCATCCTTGCCACCTTACGGACATTGGTTGGACTTTTAGCCTCCAGAGTTGTGAGAAAATAAATGACTGTTGTTTAAGCCACCCAGTCTGTGGTATTCCACTATGGTAGCCGATACATGGACTCACCTTTGTATTGAATTATTTCCCATACTCCTATAAAGTAATGGTTCTGTTTTTCTAGTGAAGAATCAGGATGGCTTTTAAAAGAAAGGGTATTTGCTTCCTTTTCAAGTCAAGAGTTAGGAGATCTAGCTTGGACTTTTGGGCTTTTATACTTCAGACAAAAAAGAATTAATATCACCCCAGGTGTAACCTTTCTTTTGTAAATTTTTTCTTTCGTAATAGTCCCTTCTTGAACTACCTCCCTAAACTTCAAGCATGGACAAAGGGGCACAGGGAGACAAAGACCAGCCACATAGCTTTGAGTACACTTAAGGATGACATAGGCTCATTGTTAGATGGACTTTACTCCTTTTACTTCTGAAATTTAAATTTTTTCTAGTTGCAAAGGATTTTACAATTCCATCCCCTTAGCCAGTGACACTACAAAAATTTTGGTTAGAGAAGGTGGAATAAACCTGACTGCTGAGGTTCCTTAGGCCTTAAAGGGCTGCGGGTTGAAGCAGAGCTCACAATGAACAACTTCATAATGAATAAATGACTTCTTTCCAAAAAGTACTTTTGAGGCCTGTTCTGTGCCTGATGTTGGGCAAGGCCACAGCAAGAGAGCAGCAAGACAGCGGCCTGTGTATTTGCTTCAGCAAACACAGATCATCAAGTAAAACTGACCAAATTAATAATGAGGACATTTCTGATGATGGAAATCACAGAAAAGAATATAGCATAGAGTAATGGATGATTTTAAATTACATTTGGAAGGAGACTGAACTGTGGCCAAGAAGGCTTCTCAGGGATGCTCTTTGATAGATAAGGAGAGTTCAGCTATCCTATGATGGGAAGAATTCAGGGCAGTTAGGAAAAAGGCTCTGTGGAAGGAATTACCTTGTTCTGAAAATCAGTATAAGGCTGGTGGAGTGGCTCAAGTGATAGAGAGCCTGCCTAGCTAGTGTGAGGCGCTGAGTTCAAACCCCAGCACTGCTTAAAAAAGAATGAATGTTGAGTAAATACTTTGCTCACGCCTACAATCCTAGCTACTCAGTAGGCAGAGATCAGGAGGATCTCGGTTTGAAGCCAGCCCAGGCAAATAGTTCGCAAGACCCTATCTCGAAAAACCCTTCACAAAAATAAAAAGGGTTGGCAGATGGCTCAAAGTGAAGGCCTTGAGTTCAAGCCCCAGTACCACAAGAGAGAAAGAGAGAGAGAGAAAGAGAGAGAGAGAGAGAGAGAGAGAGAGAAGGAAAAAAGAAAGAAAGAAAGAAAGAAAGAAAGAAAGGAAGGAAGGAAGGAAGGAAGGAAGAAAGAAAGAAAATGAGTATAAAGGATGGAGCGGCTGGGGCAGAAAGGAGCACTGCATCAAGGAGGGCATGCAGACCATGATGGGGAAAGCTGGGGATATATTAGTAGTACTTGAGAGGCCTTTGTAGGGGTTTAAGTTAAGTGAGTGACATGATCTTATTTCATTTTTACACAGATCACCCTCACTAATTCAGCCTATAGTCTGTTTTTGTAAATAACCCAATCATTTAAGTATTGTCTCTAATTGCTTTTGGGCTGTAAGGGGATATTTGAGTGCTGTGATAGAGTTAGAAGCTCACACGACCTAAAATATTTACAATCTGGCTTTTCACAGAGAAAAAAATGCTAGGGTGGAAGCAGGAGGAGCACCAAAGGCTGTGGTTCTCCAGTGTAGAAGCACTGGAGTTTGGACTACTGTGGTGGGTGGCAGTGCAGATGTAGGGAGGCGGGCAGATCTAAGACATGCTTTGCAGGGAGAGCTAGCAGAATTCACTGATGAATTAAACATGGCGGGGAGAGAGGACAGGAGAGAGAAGGAATCAAACTATTTTTGACTTGAACAGCAGAGTAGATAACAAGGCCATATGCTGGGGGAGGAGCAGCATTGTGGAAAGGATGAGAATGAGGAAATGTTGGAGAATGCTCAATTGGAATAGCCTTTCTATAGGGCTGCTATGTTGTTTTGGTTTCCTAGGTCCTCAAAGTCATGTAGTGACTTCTTTTACCTCATTGTTTTATAACACAAACCAAAGCCATGTAACTAGTAGTATACCTGACATTTGCTAGGATGCTAACCTATAAACTCTGTGAAGATCATACAGTGGTTCTCACCATTCTTTCTCCATGTGTAACCTGGGAACTGGCAGACAGTACAAACTCAGTAAATATTAATTTTGAAGCCAAGAAATAGCAAACATTTACAGAGAACTTACTATGGCATCAGACACTCAGTGAGGCACTTCATATAGATTTTATTGCTTAATTCTTTTTTTGGAGGGGTACTGAGATTTGAACTTCAGTGTTTTGTGCTTGCTAGGAAGATACTCTACCTGTCGAGCCACACACTCCCAGCCATTTTGCATATGGTTATATTTCTGAGATAGGGTCTCACATTTATGTCCCCTGGATGGACTACAATTCACATAGTTAAGATGACAGGCATGTGCTACCATACCCAGCCATTGGTTGAAATGGGGTCATGAGAACTTTTCGTTCAGTCTGGACTTGAACTGATATCTTCCCAATTTCTGTCTCCCAGGTAGCTAGGTTTACAAGCTTGAGTCACCACTTCTGGCCACTTCACTTAATTCTTACTACTGCCTCTCATTGCCGGTTGCTGTTAACTATACTAATTACACAAATTTGGAAACTGAGAGTTAGAGAAAGGGACCAAAAGTACCAATGCCTACACAGCATCAAATTAGGATATATGAGTGAGTACAGGAGACCATGTAGTGACTAATGAGAACTGATAGGGCCACAGCCTTCCTTAAATGGGCAACGAAATGAGCAAATTGCTCATGAGAGCAATTGTTCTTTGTAAATGTAGCCACACAGTACTGCCAGTTCTGATTTGTCAAGAGACGCTGGAAATTATTTTGTAACTGTGAAGTTTCTCAATTAAAAATAAAAAAAGATGGCTTAGAGTAAGCACTAAAGAATTCAAACCTAGCAGCCTCCTGTCATATACTTTTTTTGTGTGGTAAAAGTTCAAATCAATCCTTGATAAACATTATTGGTGAATGTGGTAGTCACACTTCCCTGTGAGGTCAGCCAAATATATTTTTTTGTTATTGTTGAAGGTTTTTTTTATAATAAGGGTCACACTAGGCACTTGCTTTTTGAGTCTAGAACACTGTATTCATTCTCTGAGATCTGAATATGTGTCTGGTGACAAGGGTGAAATATCAAATCATATTGCCTGAGTGGCTCATGAATTCCTGCGGTCCTCCTGACACAACAGTGCTGTCATGCTGACCTCACTGAGTCACCAAGCTGTGCGTATTTAGAACTAAAGATATGGAATGCTCCTCCACGCACAACTTTTTATGTAACATTTTATAGTGTATATTAATTGTCCGAAGTAGTTGGCTGCACTATGACGTTTTCATGCATGCATATAAGGTACTTTGAGAATATTTACCCGCCTCCATCACCCACATTTAGTATATCCTTTGTTCTTCTTCCCTCTGGTCTGTTTCCTATTCCCTGGGATTCCCTTCCCCTTCTACTTTCACATCTTTTTCTTTACTTTTTTTGATTCCACATATGAGAAAAAACATCTGACACTTTCCTTCTGGATATCATATTGATGTTCCAACTTAATTTCATAAAGATGAGGGATTAGAAAATGCTAGCAATGACTTATCTTTGAAATTTTTGGTATGACTTTTAAATAATGTAATGAAGAGGGAGACTGGAAGTTTAAAGTTTCTAACAAATTCAATTTGGTGAGCAATTACTGTATACCTATTATGTGTCAGATGCTAGCTATATCCCAAGATACAAAGTGAATTTCATTGCCTCCTCCCACTAGTACAGTCCAGTGGGACATATGGCCCATAAAAATAATAAATTAAGCCATATACTATAATAGAAGGATTACAAAGTACTCTGGGAACTTAGATAATAGAATGTTTAGTAATGACCTCATGGGGGCAGAACTGGGACGTCTAGTCCAAGGAAAGCTACACAGGAAAGATTATTATTCTGCCCTGACTTTAAGTTGACTTGAGTTGTTTCAGATTTCAGGTATACGAAGAAGTGCATTCTGAGTAGCTAATAGCTACAAAGTTTACCACAAATGACACGATTGAGCTTGCATTTAAAACTCATTCCTCACAATAACTCAATAAGTTAAGATTCTTTTAAAACTCTACTTTTCAGATTAAGAAACCAAGACCCAGAAATATGATATAATTTAGCCAAGTCCTCAGAGCTAGTTATGTGGAATGTTGGTTGTCTATTTCAGGTCCATATGACTGGAAAACGTGCTGTTTAAAGTACTACACTCTATGTCCAGGTAGGGTAAATAACACATGGAAATAAAATACTTTGATCTGAGGACTAGAGACTAGTCCAATATGAGTAGAAGATGTTTGTACAAATATCCATATAAAGGCCTGTTTTATCAAACAGATGAGTATATCAGTGAAAATGGAAGGGACCAACACATATATTTATTCAAGTTTTTTTTTTTTTGGTGGAACTGGGATTTGAAATCAGAGTCCCACACTTGCAAAGCAGGTGCTGTATATTTAATTTTTTAAAAGGAATATTTATGTAATTACTGTTTGACTACACTGAACAAAATGAAAGAATAATAGTTTTAAAGAATTACTTTTCAAAGCGTTTTATATTTTCACGGAGTTTTAAGGAGAAGAATTCTATTAAAGACAATTTTTATTTGTGCTGGCTTTATTAGGAGAAATCACTTTAATCAGTAAAAGTCAGTAAAACATGACAAGGAGACTTTGCCCTCACTCTTACCCTGGCTCACACAAAGAGTCTAGGGCATCCTAACCACTTAGCCTCAGAATTACAGCATATTCTACCTTCTGAGCTATTCAAAGAGGGTCTGTGAGCAGTTCTCATGGTTACACAAACATGAAACAGAAAAGAACTTGCTCAGCATGATGTGTTGCATTCATGCTTCTTTGTTTGAGGAACTGAAAGCACTTTACAAACAAGCTCTAATAAATCTCCTTAAGACAGTTGCTTACTGAGGCCAATAGGAAAAGGGGACCAGGAACTAGAGAAAAGGTTAGATCAAAAAGAATTAACCTAGAAGGTAACACCCACGCACAGGAAATCAATGTGAGTCAATGCCCTGTATAGCTATCCTTATCTCAACCAGCAAAACCCCTTGTTCCTTCCTATTATTGCTTATACTCTCTCTACAACAAAATTAGAGATAAGGGCAAAATAGTTTCTGCGGGGTATTGAGGGGGGGAGCGGGAGGGGGTGGAGTGGGTGGTAAGGGAGGGGGTGGGGGCAAGGGGGAGAAATGAACCAAGCCTTGTATGCACATATGAATAATAAAAGAAAAATGAAAAAAAAAATAAAATCCACTGGGTAAGCAAAAAAAAATAAATAAATAAATAAAAAAGAAAGACAGTTGCTTGTGGGAACTCTTTCCAACTCAATGGAGACCAGGACAGGTAAAGGGAAAAGAGAGACTGGGGGTTAAGAAGGGGCATGGACAGGTATCCACACTGTCTAAAGTCTCTAAAGAAAAGCAGAGCTGTGCACATTTGTCCTTTGATAGGACTTAATGTAAATAGGCTGCACTGTACCCTTCCCATGTGGTTGCTGATGTATCTGGATTTACCATTTGTTAACACAGGTGAGCAACAGCGAGCAAAACACCAGAAGCACAGAGAGTTGGGGTGGGAGGTAAGAGAAAGCCAAGAAAAAACAAAAGATTGCAGAGCACTGTACTCCCTGGTTTTCAGACACTGTGTTAGATGCTGTCTCATTTTATACTAGGGACTCAATAAATGCTAATTTTCTTCCCTTCACATAATATATTGTCTGATTCAAGAAAACTGGTTTTCTGGGAGAAAAAAAAAGATAGTTCTTGTAGATGAATGCTGCTGATCAAGAAAGAAGCTAACCTATGTCTGCTTGGAGGCCCAATAAGAAAAGTTAAGTACGGTGCTGGTTCGAGATCTGCTTATGCATTCTATGTACTGTTTATGCCTTTGCAAAGCCATTCAATTCAAGGAAACATCATTTATCAAAAATGAAGAGCCTAGAAGAAGACAGAAATATTCACTGGGATAAAATGTTTAAATTTTCCCTAGTGAAGCAGACAGTTAAGGAAATGGAGAACTCCTCAGAAATGCAGTTGCTGCTTTAGTTGTTGACTTTGGTTGCAGAGCAAAGACTGATGTGGCATGAGGGAGACATTTATCGAACACAGGATTGTTGGTCCCTGTGCTTTATAAAAATATAGAGAAGATCTTTAAGGAGTTATTTCACAAGACAAGTGAGCTACTCAAGGATAGTATCCCATTGGTTCAGAGTCAAATAGACTGGGTGTGAACCCAGCTTCTGCCCCTTAGTCAGGACCTTCTATGTTTTCCAGATGCTTTCCACCAGGTGGGTTTCTTATCTAGGAAATGAGCAATAATAATAGCATCTATAATATCTGCCTCTCAGAAAATCGTGGTAGTGATACATATGGATATTTGGCAGTACCAGGCATATGGTAAGAAATCCAACACATCTTAGTTTATATTGATCACATATTTTAAGATCCTGGAGTGATAATGTACTTATATCTAAGGTTTGGTATCAATCTACATAGATTTTAAAATATTACAATAATTTTTCATAGAGATGACAGAAAATTTAACATTGGAGATTTATTTCAATCCAGAGGCTCTGCTTTTTTATTTTCTTTGAATTGTATCCAGAATGAGTTTTGTTTTTTCTGAATTTTATTTATGAATTAGCATACATTAATAATATGGGAGTTTCATTGTGATAACTCTGTACATGTGTACTTTGAGCAAGTTCAACCCCTCCATTATATTCCCATTCTCCCCTCTCCCCCCCACCTTTTCAGATAGTGTTCAGTGGGTTTCATATTTTCATATGTGTGTGTGTGCACACACTGTACTCCAATCCCCTTCACCCCTCATTGTCTTACCTTCAAAATGTAACCCATGATTTTTTAAAACTGATGCATCGGCTATGCCATGTGTATCTAACTATAAAGGACAGACTTATCTATTAAAAGGTTATTCATCATAGGTTTTACTTTAGGCAAAATAATCACATGTAGTAAAAAAACAGTTTATAGCTAGCATTTGTTGCCCTTAACGCAGAGAAACTAAAGCAGATACCTTAAAGCAACTGAGGCCAATAGGAAAAGGGGAACAGGTACTAGAGAAAAGGTGAGATCAAAAAGAATTAACCTAGAAGGTAACACCCACAACACAGGAGATCAATGTGAGTCAATGCCCTGTATAGCTATCCTTATCTCAATCAGCAAAAACCCTTGTTCCTTCCTATTATGGCTTATACTCTCTCTACAACAAAATTAGAAATAAGGGCAAAATAGTTTCTGCTGGGTATTGGGGGGGGAGAGGGAGGGGGCGGAGTGGGTGGTAAGGGAGGGGGTGGGGGCAGGGGGGAGAAATGAACCAAGCCTTGTATGCACATATGAATAATAAAATGAAAAAAAAAACAGTTTAGTAAAATTTCAGAAAATAATAAAGGTCCCTAAAATCTAATTCCTCCAATTAAAATGCTATGAGACATGTAATAAGAGCACAGAAATGCTGAGTTACCAAAATGTCAACCAGTAGTTAGCAATTTTACAACTTTATCTAATAGTTATAGCAGAGTCCATGGAAATGTAGCAATTAAATGATTTAAATAATTTCTGTTGGTAATGGGACGCTTAGTGACTAATTGCTAAGATGCATGTGAAAGCTAATTTAAGAGGTAAAAATAACTTCTTTGAGAATACAAATTTAATATGAAATACAGTAAAGAAAAATATTTTGGAAAAACTTAGACAACATATACTCTATACCATATACCAAAACAAGCTTCAGGTGCCTGTGATTCATGTCTGTAATTTAGCTACTTGGGAGGCTAAGAGGATCACAGTTCAAGGCCAGCCTGAGCAAATAGCTTGTGAGATCCTGTCTCCAACATAATCAGAGCAAAATGGACTGGAGATGTGGCTTAAGCAATAGAGCACCTGCTGTACAAGCACAAAACCCTGAGTTCAAACCTCAGTCCCATCAAAAAGAAAAAAAACCATTCAGTTTGCATAATGAGTTAACTATAACCTTCAAATCACAGAAAAACTAGCTTAAAATAAGCTACCAGACCTATGAAGCTTCCAAATGTTTGAAAAATGGAGACAGTAAATCACAAAGAAAAAGTTTAACAGGATTTACTGTAAAGGCATTAAAGTTTTATACAATGACAACACCATTACAGAATACAAAAAAATACCACATACACATGCAAATGCCAAACCCAGGAAAAAGCAAAATAAAACTCTCAAGAGTGTAAATTATGGAGCATGCATAGTCTAGGAATATTGTTCATTTTGTTTTGTTGTAGTGCCAAGGGTCAAATGCAGGGCATCCTCAGGTGTATTACTGAAGGTGCTCTCACTAGTGTCCCTACCACTGACTGGAACCCTAAGGGACACTAGTCCCCTACTACTTACTTGAAAGTATCCTTCTGCCTGCTCTATTGCCTTGGAAACCTCTCTCTATCTTGTCACACCTCTGATGTCCATTTTTGGTAATAAAAGCCTCAAGGGTTAGAGAGAAGAAATATGTTTTAAGATTTAAAGCATGTGTTTAATAACTATATTTGATCTGATTTCTATTACTGGGTAAATTCATCCCCAAAAGTAATTAAGAGGAAAAGTGAAAACACATACCTAAAGATGTTCCTATTAGTATTATTTAAGAATGAAAAACAAAAGAAAATAAATGGGGAGGGGAGAGGAGAGGGAAGAAAATAAGGAGAAAGGAGGAAGGAGAAACAAGGAATTTTCCAAAATGTCTAACAAATGAGATGGTATATCAATTATTTCTTTTTAAAGATAGTTTCTTGGACCTTGCAGGAAACGTTTAAGTGAGCTGTAGCTTTGTGCATTCATTCAACACATACCTGAAGTGTCTGCTCTTCAGACACCATTTGAGGCTTCAGGGACTTGAGTGCTGGTGTAGAAAGAAAGCAAAATATCAGTCAGAGACAGGGGTTAAGCAGATCATCAAATGAATGAAGGGACGGAGACTTTCTGGTTTCCCCTCTAGATTAGATCATCTGTGAGGGCCTCTCTGAAGAAAAAGGACACTGACGTTGTGATTTGAACAGCAAGAAGCCAGCCTTGTTAAGCCTAGAGAGAAACAAACACCAAGAACACTGTGAGGGAAACAGGAATGCAGACGTGAGGAAGAGGGCAGCAACATGGTCAGTTTATAGGACCTGTAATTTTCAACATGAATTTTGAATTTGTTAGAAGATTTGGGAAGAAAGTTGTGATCTGATTTATGTTTACAAGGGCTGCTCTACGATTTTTTGCAATGAGAATTTGCTGTACGTGGGGACAGATACATAACTGGAGGTATTTCAGGCAGAGAAAGAGGGCCCTGTGTAGGAAGGTAGAAAAAACCACAAAAAGCAGGCTGCTTTAGGGAATGTTGGAGGCAAAATTATCAGATCGAGGAAAGAAATCAAAGACAGCTCTCTGATCGTCTTTGCAATTTTAGAAGACATCAATGTCATTTACTAAGACGGGGAGTGGAGAAGGACAAGTTAGTGCTGGAGGTGGCGCATGCACCTAAATCAAGAGCTCTACTCTGTGCCTGATAAGTTTGAAAGTTCACACACACATTAGCATAAATAGTAAGTAGGTGAGTGAGTGTGAGTCTGAACTTCATAGGAGAAGTGAGTGCTGCAAATTGGTGTAACTATTCTAAGACAAGAATTTATGAGATTACCTGGGGGAGTGCAGCTAGAGAGCATAAGGAGGTGTGGCATTGAGCCTTGGTTGATTCAAGCTCTTAGGAAAGGAAGTACAGAGGGAGCAGCCATCAGAAAAGATAGTGAATGAAATAAAAGAAATAATCAGTAAGTGTAGTTATAGAAATCATAAAGGGTAAACCATTAAAGAGGGGGAATGGTCATGAAGTACGGTGGCTCACACCTGTAATCTAGCCACTCCAGAGTCAGAAATTGGAAGGATCGAGGCAGCTAGGCAAAAAGTTCACAAGATTCCATCTTAACCGATAAAAGCTGGGCATGTTGGTGTGCACTTGTCATCCCAGTTATGCAAGAAGAGTAAATAAGCCTGGGCAGAAAGGTGTGATCTTATGGGGAAAATAACAAAAAATCAAAAAGAGCTGTAGGCATGCTCAACTGGTGCAGTGCCTGCCTAGCAAGCTCAAGGACATGAGTTCAAACCAAAGAAACTTGAAGAAGGAGGAAGAGGAGGAGGAAATAAAGGCACGCGCATGCGCGCAAGAGAGAGAGAGAGAGAGAGAGAGAGAGAGAGAGAGAGAGAGTGAGAGAGAGAGACAGAGAGAGAGACAGAGAGAGAGAGAAATGATTGGCCCTTGGGAGGCAGAAGCAGGAGTTCAAGGCCAGCCTGGGTTATATGGTGAGACCTTATCTCAAAACCAGACAAAGCAAAATAAAAAAATTCGTTATGAGGGAAAGGGTGAACAGTCTTAATGTGAGAGGTCAATCTAGAAAAGGATGGAATAAACAGCTTCAGAATTTGGCATCAAAGGACAGAGGTTGTTATGGATTGGATGCACACAGGCTGAGTAGTGCAATGGGAATGGCAGCCATGGGCAGGTGAGGAGAACACATGGGCTGAGTCACTACAGACAGCATTGAGAGGCAACTTTTCAGCAGAAACTGCAATGAAGGGTAAAATCTAAATGGGATTGTGATCAAAAGAGGAATTTTTTTTTCAGTGCTGAAAATTGAACCCAGGGCTTTGTGCACACTAGGCAAGTGCTCTGTGACTGAGCTACATTCTGAACCCCTAAAGGAATGCTTTATAAACATTTAAGGTACAAAAGAACATTTGTGTGCTGATGTGAGCGATCAGTTGAGAAAGAAAAGGGTGATTCAGGAAACAGAAAAGCTGTTGAGAAGAGGAGAAGGGATGGAATCCAGAACCCATAAGCTCCTCACCGACCTGGACAGGTACAGAGACACTCTCCCACTCTGCAAAGAAGGAGGCATGTGGCTAAAGGCATATGCATTAGCTATTGCCACACACAGGTATTAGGCAGGCTGGAAGGAAATATGAGAGTTTGGAGAGTTAAATGAGGACACAGGGTGACTCTCCCTTCTTCTAGTGCCCTTATCATCTGCCTTTATTATAAATAGACTTTTTTTGCAATAACAAATTCTTGAAAAATCTTCTAAATAAAGGTGTTCCCATCAGTATGTAGCAAGAAAATAGTTAACAAATACATGTTTTTTTTGTCAAATATACAAAAAACTTGAGCTAATAATTTTGGTACTTCTGATGGTAAAGACTATATAATATCCCCTAAATTAATTCCTCATATAGTTGATACATACCTATATAGTTTTACTATGTGTCAGTACTGTTATAATAATTTTATAAATATCAACACAGTTAATACTCAAATATCATATATGATATTCAGCATATCAGTTGCATCACTATTACCATTTTATACATGAGAAATCTGGTGTACAGAAAAAAATAATTTGTCTACAGCCAAAGAACTAACAAACCAGGAAGTTAAGATTGAAGCCAACACACTCAGATCCCAGCATCTTTGCCCATAACTGTTAACTTCTTAACAACAAACTTACAAGAAAAGTATAATGAGTCCATATATTTAACCGCTAAGAAAAGCGAGACTTAGAAAAGTTGAGTAAATTTCTTTCATGGTCACACTATTTAAGTGGCATGGCAAGTATTCAAAACTGAATCTGTCTGTATGTGTGCCTTCTCAGCACTTAGCACTTAGGAGGTTTTAGAAACAGACAATAAAAAGAGTACATCTTTCATCTCTCAAAAATGCTGAATAACTATGACAAGTGGAGCACAAAGGGAAGTTTTTGATGATGGGAATGAAAACAGATGAACTCAGAAGGAAAATGACGATAATTAATTATTTACTGACATTATAGGCAGGAATTTAATATGATATTGCTAGTTATTGGATCTCAGGAGCTTTAAAGTCTGAATCAGTTTTATTCTATTTGGAAGCTACTTTTAAGACATGAGATAAAAATACATATAGCTTATGAATACTTCTAAAAATAATTCATGTTTATTTGGAAAAATCGGCTTTTCAGACAAGCTTAAAAAGAAAGGAAGGAAGGAAAGGAGGGAGGAAGAGAAAAAAGAAAACTATATCTGGAAAGGACGTGAGGGTTTTCTTGCATCTAATTCTGACATTGTGCACGCACACAGATAGATACAGTTTTCTACAAATAAGATCATATTATGTGTTTTTTGGTAGCCTCCTTTTCTAACTGAAACCCTATTGGGAGTGTTTTCTCTATCAAGCATTATATAGATCTTCATGTTTTATAGTTCCATTGTTAGATTGCTCTCTAATTCATTGATTGCATTGTATATTAGCTTGCCAGTGCTAACATAGCAAAGTGCCACAGACAGGGTGGATGGTTAAGCAACAAAAATTTGTTTTCTTACAGTTCTGAAGTATTAAGTCAAGATCAATGTCATTGCAGGTTTAATTTCTCCTAACGTCTTTCTCCTTGGCTTTTGGATGGCCACATTCTTGCTGTGTCCTCATAGGGCCTCTTGTCTGGGTGTGTACATCCCTGGTATTCCTTCCGTTTCTTAAAAGGACACCTGTCATACTGGATGAGTATTCCATCCTTGTGAACTTATTTAACTGTAATCACATCCCTAAAAGCCTAATCTCCAAATGCAATCACATGGGGGTTAAGGCCTCATATTATTTGTTGGGGATGTAATTAAGTTCATAATAAGTTATCTCCAGATTTTTAGCAGTATAAATCTTATCGATGATAAGTTAAAAAGTGATTTTTAACCAATTATTTCCTGGGATGTAATCCTAACAGAATAATTGCTCGATCAAAGGTTATGCTATTTCAAGGCTTTTATATGAACTCTCAAGTTCATTTTTCAACTCTTTTGCAAATTTTTCCCTTCAAACTACTACCAGTAGAGTAGGAGAATGGAAACACAATCATTTTAAGGAGAAACATGTATGTGTAAACTTCTCTAAGCTGGAATCTAACCTTTGCTCAGATTCTACCTCTTAACCTTCACTGTGGACAGCAACCAATTTGTTCCTGAGCTCCATCTGAACTCTGGGAACAAACTCCTGAAGAATGATGGGGATAATGTGCTCCATTTCTTTTAGTATCTTTGTTGCCTGTTTTCTAAGTTATTCTTATTTAATTCTTCATATTGCATTAATGCAAATGCAAAACCCAGTTTATTCCACTGACAGAAGCATGGCAAGACAGAAGATGACAGGGGACATGCGTGTTAATTTGGGGATGCTAAGAGGCTGCCTCCTCTTTCTTCCCACTAAGCTAGCACAGTTGAAGGAGAGCTTTTTCCTACTCAGCATTCTCTCTGTAAATAATACGTTCTGCTGTCTCTGGCTGGCATTAGATTACTCTATAACCTACAGGCAATTAAATATGGAATCACTGCTTCCTCTGTTGCCTTTTACACTGGAGTCCAGTGTCTCCACAACTGGGTGAATATTTTAATTTCAAGGTAGATACAAATCTCAAATTGAAATAGAGATATGATAGGTTCTTTCATGCAGGGAATGGAGAGAGCTTACTATAGTTCCTAGGATAGAGGAGTAATTCGATGTTGGGAACTTTGAAATTTAATGTAGTTTTGATGAGTGGAAAAATATCATGGGAAAGAAGCCAGAAGAGGAAGGAAAACTTGGCATGGACAGGGAAGGCCATTTAAAAGCAAAATTCAAAAGTTTGTTATATTTAATGTTTTCTACCATTAAATTTTACCTCAATTATGTCAAACAAAGCAAGAGTATATGAAGGTAGAAAATTAAATGAAATTATAAGTGAGCTGCCAAACATCATGGTGGAATGGAAAACATTTAGAAATGCCAAGACATACAACTCTTATTATAACTAGCTGTGTGGTCTCAGGAAAGTATACTGCCTCTCTGAGTTTCAGTTTCCTCTCATGACAGATGAGAATATGAATACCAACTTTATAGAGTAACTGTAGTGCTTAAATGAGATAATATGCAAAATACTTATTAGAGTACACACAAGATTCACTCCTCAAGTGGGTTTCCTTCCACTTCTAGGAACAGGAAGAAGACTGAACTTTCCTTAAGTCCCTTTCAACCCAGATGTGGAGTCTAGATGCTCAAATAGACTCCCAGATGTGGAGTCTAGATGCTCAATTGTTCTTGAGAAAAGAACAATTATGCACTCAACAATGTGCGTTGGTCACAAGAACAGCAGGAATTCAGACCAAGGGAAACCTGAGTGTGCTGGATTATTCTGCTTGGAAAGATTCATCTAATTGTGCAGACACAGCAGGCATAAGCAAAGTAAGAGAACCTAGTTGAGGAAATAAGATATTGAAAGTGTGCAGAGTGAAGGTGGGATACTGGAGCAAAGACAAAAATGGTCGGAATACTGAACTAATTAAACCCTTTGACTGGTCTTTAACTCATAGAAAGAGTAATTCACACTCCTAATAGATGCATCAAAAACAGCAAATGACTAGGAAGGTTTGCAGTGTGAGTATGAAGCAAATAAGTACTAATAGATAACAATAATGGTTTATGAGAATTCATTTTGGAAATTAAAAAGACCAGGAACTGTAAACCAATTGGTCACTTTCTCAAAAAAAAAAAAAAATGACCCTAACATTAATCTGCATGACTGTTAGTAGATAGAATAGTAGAAAGCGCTAGTTCTTTCTATTGAGTAATGACACACTTTCTATGGTTGGCTTGGTCTGATCCTATGGCTTTTCTTTCAGTACCAAAATGACTTTAATTCTGGCAGGACAGTGGTGCTGGTCTTAATTTGGCTTGTCTAAGTCTTAGAGTTTTCACTTTGTGCATATATTTGTTATTTTAATTCACATATTTATTTAAATTATTTTAGTTCACATTAAATTACAAAGAAAAATGGATAAAAAATAATTTGCTCTAATGTTGAAAAAATATGAGACTTGTTTTCCACTATCAAAATCCCTCAGGAATTATCTAAAATCTTCAGGTTAAGCCAACTTTAAAAGTTCTAATTGTTTTTTTTTCTTATTAACCAAGAAATACATGTTTATTGGGGAAGACAAGTAAACAAGATAAAAACATAAAAAATAAAAATTCAATTACATTTCTACCACCTGAACACTATAATTTTATAGTGTCCTTAAGTCGTTCTTCCCTATGCATATACAAATATACTAGACATACTGTTTCCATATCTACATTTTCATTCCACGTATTCAAAACATCTTTGCATGTCATAACAATTTTAAAAACATTTATAACGCACACTCTTCTGTGATGCTCTCTCATTTTATCTTCACTATGTGGCAGTCAAGACAATTTTATGTAGTTTTATATTTTATGTAGCTAGATATTACAATTGCAGAGAGTAAATTACTGTGCAATTTGAGCCATCTGAAATTTCCTCACTCCTTCCTGGGTTCTGATCTACTCTTTAGGATTGTGTTTTCCTTCTTCTTCTCCTTCTCCCTCCCACCTCACTTCCCTAAAGGAGACTAATAATGCTAGTAAGGGTAATAAGTCAAGCCCATAAATAATTGTAGTCACTACCAATTATAAGCCAAAAGGTAAATGAAAAGATTCTGTATTGCAAAGGAGGATTTCTTCAATCACATGGCAAATATGCCCACATACCCAAAAGCAAATGAATTAAAAGAACCTTACACACATATTTTTCCTTCTCAAGACAAGGTAAAGGGGAGCTGATACCTTGTATTTCTCCCTTTTCACAACCAAAAAGCATAAATCAAGAATGGAAGGATGTCTGCTCATGTCCTATAGTTGGTTCATAACTGAGCAAAGATTAAACCCAGGATCTCTGAATTCTAGTTTTGTTCCTCTGCATTGTGTCACACAATCCATCCAGAAAAATCACAACCTGGATAAGAGAACTTGGTACCTAGTCATTGACATGGGAGAAGAATATTTGATAATGCAAAGGATTATCATTATAAGAGATTTTCTTTTTATTCCGTATGTGACAGCATTACATGTTCTGAGAAATAAGAGAGAAGAAAAAAGAGAATCTTTTATCCTTTCATTTGATGTTTTCTTCCAGGTAGAACTATAGTCATATTTTAATTAAAGTGCCATAATGGCTATTCCAGCTTCCAGCATGTTCTCTAAAAAGGGAACATTAGACAGGGACTTTCTAAATATGCAAGAGAAAATGTACTGAAGGGCACAGAATGCTTCTGCCTTGGGGTTCCACTTACTGCAGGTTCACTGTGTTGAGTGGACAGAATCCTTAAATGCAATCTAGACTATAACCTCTCAAATAAACCAGAAACCCTCAATAATAGGACTGTCAATCATTCACCTTGCGCTTGGATATCACGCTTATGGATACAGAATCCGGGCTCAATCAGGGAAAAAGTATGCACTGCATTGAGAAGCCCGGCCACAGTACTGACAGAAAATATAAAGGACAATCACAAAACCATAACACATAGATTTATAGCTGCAAGAGTCCTTGTACATGATTTAGCCCAAGACATTCTTTTTACTTAAGGGGAAAAAAGAGTTTAAGGGATTTGCAATGGTTTTACAGATTTCTGCCTCAGTGACATTTGACTACACAAAATGTCAGAGAAGCAAAGAGAGGAGAGGAAGCTGGAAAGGGAGAGAGAAAGAACGAGAGGAGGAAGAGGGAAGGAAGGAGAGAGAGAGAGAGAGAAAGAGAGAGAGATTGATTATGTATTATTTAATACTGAGGCTGGAGCACTAATAATTATCCCTCAAAGAAGGAAAACCAGCAACGTGAAAGCAAGTTGAGTCAAGATCAATATTCTCATTAAATACTCAGTGACCTTCATCCCCCTGGGTTTATATTTTTCTTCACTTTCTGGGTTACTTTTTTATATATTAAATGTAGAAATAAATAATAATGGAGTCCCTTGACTGTAACTAGAATCAATGTATCTAATATGTTCTCCAATAGTTTCCGTTGTGCATATGCTCTTGTTAGAGTCACATAAAAAGAAGGGTTCGGATAAGGAAAGAAAGCTTTAGTAAGCCATTCATAATTTTCTGTGCAGGATTTCACAGTCATTTTTTATTTCAGTGTTACGGTCTATTTCCCAAGTGCTAAAGTTTCATCTGTGTGAAAATTCAGAGTATAGCAAACTTTAGATTCCACAAAGGGCTTTGTTTCTGTGGTTTTGTTTTGCTTTATTTTAAATATTCATATTTTGCACTGTTCCCTGAATATTAGCCATTTGCAGCTTAATTTTGCATAAGTGTAATTTTTTTTTTCCTTTGACAAAAGCAGGTTACAGCATGCCCCCTTCCCATTTCAGGTGCATGAACTCTATCTCTGGAATTTGCTGTTTTTCTTCATTCATGGGCATTGATTGATGTTTCTCACAAAGTTTTCTTGTATAGGTTTCATATACTCTATACCTATCTTGTAAATGTTCTTATGTTCTGATAAAGGCCCCTGGGTCTTATATCTTAATTTTAGTGCCTGAAAGCTTATTGCTTACCATACTTTTAGAATTGATCCTGATTCATCTTTGTAGGTTTCCCATTTGCTGCTGACTCCTACATACAAACACCATAGAAGAACACTTGTAGGTGTTAGAATTATCTTTAAACAATTTTTTTTTATATTTTAAAATCAGGACCACAAATTGAAAGAATATCCATTTGTTTTTAGTTTAAAGAATATTTTAAAGTCCAAGTCTTTATCTAGTTCAAATCAAATAAGTTTACCAGGTAATGTCATGACAAAAAATTATCTTTGACAAATAATTAACATATGAACTAAGACATTTGAGTTATCTTAACATTTATGGTTGAGACACATTTGGTCAGGCAGTATTAAAGTACATTATGAAGTATACAGCACATCAATGTAATATACAGCCACAGGAAAGTAGGCATAGACTCTTATCTTTATGGCAAATGTGAAGATATTAAAGTTTTGTTTGCAGCACAGGCTAAAGCAAAGAAAGATCTCATTTCATCTGAACTTCAGAGAGAGCAGCAGAGATTATGCAAAGGCTTCATGATGGGGTATGCAAATGCCTACCTCCTAAAGGGAAAAGGCTGAGGACTTCAAAGAGTTCATGTGGATTTTTGTCCTCTTATGCAATAATCCTTATTTGAATGTACTTTAGTAAATTTGTAAGTCAAAGAAAAAACTTGTATAATTCCACCTAACATTTTGATTTATACTATTTTGATCCTTTAAGTGTGTGTGTGTGTGTGTGTGTGTGTGTGTGTGATTTTTCCCTCTTTACAAAATTAGAATTAAATTCTACCTTTTGACTTTTGAACTTTTTAAAACTTTCAACACATATTTTACATGTTTTCCTCTATTACCAAACTTTTTTTTTAAACAGCATACTACTTAAAGAACTTCATTGTATTTTACAGTTGAAGTAGGCCACAATTAATTTGGTTCATATATCTGATTTGTATTGAGAGACGAACAAATCAAGATTTCAATCTTTTCTCATTCAATCCTATTCTTGTTATAAATCTTGCCTTTCTCTATAAACAAAAATTGAAACAAAAGAGTCTTGAACTGTGGAATTTATATTATGGAACCTATTGGACTCTAGGAACTATACTATTCACCACATTAAGTTCTGGAATTTGTGCTGCTTGATCTATTTTGCAGCTGGGGATTTTCCCACAGATGAAATTCCTATGGAACTTCTCTTTGAATCTCTTCAGAAGAAAATAAAATGTTGATAGTTTACAGAACTGTCAAAAACTTAGCTTAACATTTTGCCCTAAGTATTAATTGCATGAAAAAAAAGTAGAAAGGAAAACTAGATAATTTTCTTGTTAAAATATATTTAATGCCTATTTAAAACTTGCTTTTAAAAAGGGGTTTCTGAATTATATAGTACCAAAACACAAAACTCACCCATTGATCTCTAATAGTTATTTAAACATAAAATCCTCAAATGGTTTATATTAGAACTAGGATTGATTCACCCCTTATTTTGTCTCCTTACTGAGAAAGTCGCAGTTATGTGGACTTTGTTTTTGAACATAAATTGTAGTAGAGTGTTGTCGTCCTCTATAGCAAGAACTGGGTCTTTGAAATAAACATTTGGAAATTGTTTAATCTGAATTTATTTCAAAAAGTAACTTGAGCTGGCAGTTACTGGTTTAAGTGGTAAGATAGCAAGCATGAGGTCCTGAGTTCAAACCTCAGTGCCACAGAAAGGTAGTAATACCTCTTAATAATTTATATTTAGTAATGTAAACATTACAATGTTTGATTCATTAAATGAAAGATATGTCTTAAGAGAAGAAAAGGAGGATTGAAGATCAATTCAAAGTCATCTTTGTCAAGGTGAACATTGATAGGTTAAGTCCATTACATAGAAGTCACAGGGGTCAGTGTACAAAATCAAAGACTTATGCAGGGAAGTGGTTTCTATATCTATCCCCTGTAACTGTTCCATGGACTGCTATTCTTTGTAAAATTTGGCCCATTTTTCCTTTAAAAAACCTAAGTTCTTTTGGACAGGGACTGAAGTTAATGATCAGAAGTCTATGAAACCTTTCTATTTTGAGGCTCTTCACTGAGGCTTTTGTGTTGATGACGATACTATACTCGTGAAAATTATCAATACATATTCTCCCTACATGCCAACCAACCAACCAAACAAACAGAAAGGACTCAGCTTATTTAGTGGTTTCCATACACAGGTACCTGTAGACTGGCTGCCACTGATTGCATAAAGGAAGGACTGGCAAGGGTAACCAAAGACCTAACTTACATACACTAGTATTTGATATCTGCCTCACTGATGTTTGTGTGAGATTTAACTAAAGTGTTAAATGTCCTTTGTTCTTTGTAAAATAAAATAATAAACACATTAACTGTGCAACAATACCTTAGACTACTAATCTTGAAAGACATAAAATAATTGATGGAGTATAAGAGGGATCACTAGAACTTGCAGACTTTTCTATTGAAACGTCATTGTCATTGTCCACAAAGTATAACTAAAACAGTAAACTTCATTTAGAGACAATTCATTTTTATCAAATGTTTGTCTTTATGGTCACTTTCGGCTCTGATACTAATGAAACCTATTTAACTGTACTTCAGCTTAACTGAAAAAAAAACATGAATAAAACACAGCATAACAGACACAAAAGAAGTGCTCAAAGAATTTAATTAACTCTCCTTTTCTGAATAATTTGGAAAAGGTTGTTTTACTTTTTTGGTAGTTGTTATAATCAGAGCATATCAGATATTCTCATTAACAGGGTCACAGCTATCCCATTTGTTGTTGGAATAAATTGTTTTGCTTCAATTATAAAGAAACTTCCAAACTATGTATCTTCCATGCCTTCACAAGAGTGAAGATGAGTCAGTATTGAGTCCAAAACAATTTTCAGAATGACCCAAAGAGAAGGTATCTTTACTCAAAGTACATCCCTTGAACAAAATGCTTTTCATTCTGTCATAAAGGTCCTTTGGTTAGTCAAACAGCATTTAAACACAGCAGAACATATTTAGTGATGGCAACATGTGAATTGAGAATGGATCAATTCTGCTTAGATTATTTTTTGACTACAAAGTCAATGTTCCAAAGCAAGAGGATTATACAAAATAAATGTAGATAGTTACTGTTTTCAAACTATATAAACATTAGTGAAAGTTCAGTAAGCAAATGACCAATGACTGACTAGGAATATTCATCTTGTCTCTTTACTACCTTTCAGGGGCCTTGGACAAACCATTTAGGCCATTTCAGAGTCATAAGTAGAAAGGAGAAAAATATAAAATCATGTACTACAGTCAAAAGAGATTAGGCAACATGTGTAGTTAAACCTGCCCAGAAAAGAGCATTTGAATGAATCAGGTGTATTTCTACATGGATCTGGACACTAGACTTCATTAAAACGATGCAGGATAAAAACCTGAAGGTCAATTTCCTCTTGTTGCAGACCAGTGTTTTCACTTCTTTTATTTTCAAGTGTAGCATTGCACCCTGCAGATCTAAAATGTGAACAATCTAGCTAAGAGGAGAGTGAGGGGGTAAACTATTCCTTCTATGTAAAATTAACCAAGGGAAAGAGTTCTGAGTTAGTTCATATTTTAAACCTAGGATTTAGTTTTAATTTTTGTTTATATTTTTGCCATCTGGCTAAAAATACTACAAACTCTAAATCTTACAGGTGCTTTCATTAAGTGAAGAGCTTTAAAGATAAAAGGAGGGACAAGTAATATAGCTCAATGGTATCACATATTAATTGTGCCAAGGCCCTTCATGTGAACCCCAATAGCATAAAAGAAAAAAAAAATCAATTAATCAACATATAAAGGGAAAATAACAAATTCAGTTGTTTTCCATAATACAGCTAGAAATCCCATATATTCTCTAAACTACAAAATTTTATGTTTTATGCAAAATATAAAATGGTAATTATCTATCACTTAAATTACTTCTTAATAGACATAGGAGGCTGAGTCTGAGCCAGTGCAGTTGGAGTAATTCCTGCCTTTGGCCGTAGGTGACTAGTGCTGAGCAGATGTTGGAGAAAACACAGCAGTTCCAGAGTGTCCACCTTCATAATCTGAATTATCTAAGAACTTCATAAGAAAGGTCTATAACACATATTTTCAAAACATTCAAGTCTTTCTCTCCATCTTATCAGTATCAACAAGTTGAATTAGCAGGCTGTGAATTCCACCATGGATTTTTTTTTTAATTGATTCTCCAAATTTCTTATCATTATATAAAAAGTAGTTGTTGATGACTTGGGGTGGTGCCTAGTGGTAAAGCATTTACCTAGCATATGTGAGACTCTGATTCAATCCCCAGCAACACCCTCTCTCAAAAAAGTAATTGTTGATGGCTTTGCTCATCATTTAATGATTTCTGGTAAAATGACAGAATAACCTAGATTTTGCAGAATAACACTTATTGGAAAAGTTGTTTTAATCAGTATTGTAGCATCTAAAATTCCAGCAATCTTTGTCTTAGAAAATAGGTTCAAATTAGGTACATTTGATTTTATGAGTTTGTAAGGGTCTTAAGTATGGATTTCAGTGATGACTACAGAGGCAGAACTCAGCTTCTTTTTGGAAGGTACCTCTGTCCCTGAAATGCTATACAAGAGCCAGATGAGAAATTATTGCTTAGTTTTCATTTTTAATGTGGTTATACAGGGAAGCACTTTCCACAGGAATATTTCCAGTTTGAAGCAGAAGGCATAATGAAAATATCACCATTTCTACTTAGCTAGACACTCACAGACTTTTGTAGTCATAACAATCCCAGCAAAATTTTGTTCTTGAAAATAATGGCAATGAATTGTTCTCTGACCAAATAAGTGGTGAACCAAACTTAGTCAGATTTGGTTCTTCATGTGCATTTTAATTATGACTGAACTCCCAAAATTCAGGAATTGCAGTAAATTCCATCATCTCGACTTAGATCCTACTTAAGTTTCAGTGTATCAGCAGGTTAGGCACCCACCCAGATAGCTTGAAGGTATACACAGTGGCTTGAAGGTATGTCTCTGTGTCTGTCAAACATAATCTTTCTTCCATGTCACCCTTTATATTTGATTTCAAACCTTCATAAAAGCAGAAGGTGCCTTAATTTATCTTTGAACAAATTACATTTGTTTCACCTTACTTTGGGGAGATAGACATTAAGGAGTGATTTGTATGTGATTAATGAATTTGGTAGAGTGGATTTCTAGAACAGCAGAATTGCTATGAATGTGTATCATATAATTAGATGCTAATAATAATTAAATTACTAATTTATTTTAGTAAATTCAAATTAACAATTTCACTATTTTCAACTTCTAATACAGATTCTAAAGGGGAAATAAAAGAATCACAGAAATGTTTATAGCTTTTCTTATGTCAGCACGTAGTGAAAAATCTTTAATGATGGATTATTAAATATTGTGCTTTTTACCTTTATGAATTTTATTTTCCCCATCAATAGCTTAACAAAATCCTTAGAATATCATACATATGAATACAATCTATTTTGTTTTTACAGGTTATTTATTTGCCATGCTGGGGATCAAATCCAGGGCTCTGTGCTTGCTAGAGAAGTGTTCTACCATTGGGCAATATCCCCAAACCTACAAGTGGTAGTATCTGAATAGCAACTGCGAGGCACTGAGTTCACACACACACACACACACACACACACACACACACACAAACACACACACACACGATGAGAGTCACAGTCTAAAGAACTACTAGTGGATGGAAATCTCCTCCATAATCACGGGCCAATGGCCATTGAGGACTCTACACTCATTCACTGGATCAGTTGGTCAGTCAGTTGGTCAAAATTGTTTATGTAGAACATATGTTGTGCCAAAGATTATTTTAATCAGTGAATGAGACGGCCCCATTTTCTGCCCTCATAGAGCTTATCATCTAGCAAAGGGAAGGGAAAATAACTAGTTCTAAAATTAGAACTTTTTGTAAGTGCTGTGAGGGAAACATATAGGGTACAGGAAATACACCTATGGAATTCTCTTCAAGACGGCATACTTACCGAAATCGAGACCTAATGTATATTGAAGATGAGGAAGTATCATATACATAATGTATATGTTGAAGATGAGGAAGTCAGATGACCAGGCATTCACTGGAAAACTATTCTATACATGTTTAATGATGACAAATATGAATCTTGGTTTATACTGAGAAATCGTGTACAGCTGAGTGTATATCATTTAAGAATATTTCCATAAAGGATTTGAGTTGGTCACACAGGTTACAACTACAGGATGCACTGCTATCACACTGGGAGAGAATGACATGAATCTAAAAGAGATTTGTTCTTGGCTTTGTGTTTTAATTGCTGCTGTTGTACACACCTAGTGAACTTCCTAGTGAATGAAACAAGGATTTCACTAACTTGGGGTTAGAACTCATTCATTATTAGCAGACAAGAGGTTAATTTATTACTCATTGTGAGACCCAGTGGCAGGTAGGCAACAGAGCTCATATTTCCTGAGAATAATACCTGGCTCACAGCTGAGGTAAATAAGCAGGCTCTACCTGTATCTGAGAAGTAGTTACAGCAATGTGTAAAGATTCCCAAGTGGGGAAAAGCAAACGTGAATCATGGAGAAAAATGCAAATGGAGATTAAAAATTTAGTAGACATATTCATTGACATTAAAAAATGTCCACCACATAGAAAGTAAAAGAAATATAATCAATGGTTAGAGTATGGTCCATTTATGAAATCCTCTATGTGTGAGTGTTTCTATGTATGAATAGAAAATAATGTAAAAGGAAATATGAAGAGGCCCAGATTTTTCTAAAATATTTTTGTGTCTTTTTTTGGGCAGATACCCTAAATGCACAATCAATTCGGCAATTCAGTATGGTCAAAAATATCAAGGTACGTGAAATATTCAAATAAAACCCAAATAAGAGTGAGTAACACAATGCAGATTTATTATACTTTATAAATAAAATATTCAAGTTAATTTGTTACACTTTCTTTTTTCTACATTTTACAATGTGGAGGTTTTCTTTTTAGTATTTCCACACATGTATAGAATATATTTGATCACATTCACCCCTTCTAGATTTGTACTCATAAGACTTGGGATGTTAGACGATTTACCAAACACAAATTTGGACAAGTTTGATCTCCTGAAACAATTTTCACTTATTTAAAAATTATAACAACTTTACTAGTAGTATAGAACTTGGGAGTATAAAATAATAAGTAAAGAATGGAAAATAACCTTGAGAGCTTAAAAGATTATAATAACATAAGGTATATTTACAGTACTAATTATAACTGCAGTATATTGTTTCATAATTAACTATTTCACATATGTACATCTTATATCCTCCAAGGAAATTCTACGTTGTTAGCATAAGCAAATTCTGCTAATCATATAAGAGCTCTACAAATAGTGTTAGCCAATTGATTAATTCATCTTGCTTGAAAACACATTGTGCTTGATAAAATAATAGTGGGATGTGTAAACAGGGAGAATTGTAATTGACTTCTCAGAGTAACAATGAAATATAAACCTAGTTTATTTATTTCAATAAAAGTTCATTGTTGAATTATTTATGTTGAAACTTCCATGACAAATTTGGTTTTCATTTCATGATAAATTTGGGGCAGCATCAATGATTTATGAATCAATGAGAAACATAGAAAGAAGTTTTTAGTCTCCAAATATTTTCTATGTTATCCTGAAAAAGACTTGCAGAAATGCATATAAATTAAAATATGGCCTGAGGCAAATTGAAGAATTAGAAAACATCTAATCACAAAATACTAAAATAAATAATGTGCATTTTAGTTGAAATAGGTGTTCTTAAAGATTTACATAGCACTTGAAATATTTAATTTTAATATTCCAACAAGAATGGCACTTTTGGCTAGTAGATAGGCTCACGTGGTACAATGCCTGCCTAGCAAGTGTGAGGTCTTGAGTTCAAGCCCCAGTACCACAAAAGAAAGGTATTTTCAAGACAGTTTTTGGGTAAGAAGTAATTAGTACCTTTTATTCAAATTGCACATTTGAAAAATACATGCAAACAATCATTTACATGTGTTGTTCATATTTTTTCTGACATCTGCTTGGTAGCTCTTGAATTATTTTGTATCTAGACTCTACTAAGTAATATATCACACATCTCAAAATTAACCGTACAACAGGGAGTAATTTTAATATTGATATTTGGTATCTCACTCCATAAAGTTGCTGAGAAAGAGGGACTTATGAACAGGTTAATGCCTATATCTGTCAGGATTACATAAAAATTTCTCCAGGCAGATGCTCAATCAAATTCTTTAAAAATATTCAGATCTTGTAACTTAGAAGCTCATTGCAAAATGGAATTTTGCTGTTATAGGTCTAGAAGTAATGTGATATTAAACAACTAAACACATGCTCTTGAAGGTATGGTTTACTCTGGAAAGAGGCAGAGGAGTTCTTGAGGAGGAATCTAGTCTACCTCAGGCAAACACATATCTAGGTCATACTTTTGGAGGTTTTGATGACAAAAGAGTGTACTGCTTTATCTAACAATTAACATGACTACTCACACCTTGAAGAACTTCTACATTTTATGTTTCTGATCTTCACTTTTCCTAATGAACTTGAAGCCCATTGACCATATTTTAGGTTCCAAAAAATAGCAATAAGCAATGTCC
The DNA here is from genome assembly GCF_047511655.1 of Castor canadensis. Classification (NCBI taxonomy): domain Eukaryota; kingdom Metazoa; phylum Chordata; class Mammalia; order Rodentia; family Castoridae; genus Castor; species Castor canadensis. Next base: position 71,787,587 of record NC_133391.1, on the reverse strand, counting down.
CATGTAAAACCAGCAGCTTATCTGAAACAAATGATTGTCAACTCTCAATTTTCTCTTCTCCAAATGACATAATTCTTGTTTCTTTATCATTCCTTGGAGACAGGGTCTCATTGCTGAACCAGTTTACAGCAGTGAGTTTTAAGCCCATGTCCTAGGATGGTGTGCCTCTGCTCAACTGTACCAATTTGGCCCACAAAAACACATCCAAATAAAAACTCAACACAAAGGAAATAAAAACAAAGCCTCAAGGTATCCACTTTCATTGTGTAAAATAGAATTAACTGCTATATATCTTAACTTTTTAATGTTTACTCTAGATCTACCTGAATTTTGAATTTTGGAAGTCAAAGGTTATCATTAAAAATTCAGGACATGTGTTTTAAAAATTTCGATGAGACATACAAGCCTAGTAAACCCTTCCTTGCCCTACTTTCTGTAGTTGTTACAATTAGGCACACGGTAGCATGTGTTTACAGAGTGTGGAATTCATATAATGTATGACATGCCAGGGGCATATTAAATTAAGTTACTAAGGAGTTTTCCTATCTATAAACCAAATAGTACAATTATTCACAGAGAAATACAACTATAAAACTGACACATGTAAAAATTATAAATGAGGGAGAGTGGGTGAAAAACACAAGATTAAAACAAAACTCACTTATTTTACATTGCAAAAAATGTTTGTACTGACAATGATATTGTTGGAGAAGAACTTGATGGATAAAATTAGTGTGTGTGATGAATGCACTTGTGCTAATAGTGCATTCATCATACACACTAGTTTTACCTGCAAGGATTTTTCTGGCTTTAATTCAATGAAATCCATTATCCTGGGTAGGAATGGAATCATGTATGCTACTCATTTCTGGCACTTTTAGTATCCTGAGCTGTGTTAAAGCCTTGACATAGTAAAAGGTCAAGCAGAAGCCAGTAAGCATTTATAAACTATAATCGCCCCCATTTCAGCTACAGCCACACATTCTCCTGCTAAGCTTTGCTCACTGTCTTTCATTTTATTGCATGAGCAGGCTAATTTGGAAATGGTTATCCTAGGGTGCTTGGAACACCTAGATTTGTAAAACAATCCTACTTTCCTGCTTAATGACTTCCAGAAGCAGACCGGTAACACATCTTACAGAACTATAAAATGGTGCCTGGATACTGAAGGGATGAGCAGCAAATAGCAGCACTATTAAATAAAACAAATGTATCTCACCTCCCAGCTCGGCTGTGCTACCTGAGACACACTGTACCACCATGAAAGGGTTGGGGCAGAATTTCAAGGGAACTGATTTGTTTTGACATTAATTTGGGAAAATGCTGGATGCAAAATAATACCAAAGTCACTTCTCTTTCTCATCATTGTAAATTCAGAGCCCTAGATACAGGCCTATAAACCCGATGAAATATACAGAAGGGAGGCAGCCTAGGAATTCACATCTAGCTCTATAATACAAGTCAAACAATAAGCATAATTGTTTGTAATTGGTCACAAGGAAACCAAGAGACAATAATAGGAATAAATGTCACATTAACCTAAATGAAGACAGTGAAAAATAAAACAATCCAGCAAAATAGTTTCAAAAATATGCAATTACTTCCAAGCATGCAAGGACATTTAAAACCCATAATGACAGCAAAGCAAACACACTCTCTATATAAACATTCTTGGTAAATGAAATATATATCTAAGTAATAAGTTTGTATATGATAGTCCTATCCATACGAGGCATTTGTGTATATTCACAATCAAATCTATATACTAAAAATGAAACTCTGGATCTGTCAAATGGTTTTTCAATGAGTGCATTAGAATAGGAAATAGAATATCAAATTCTAGGGCCACCTTAGGAATAAAGAAAATAAGCAAAAGTACCTTATATTTAAGAATGTATTTTTGAGGAAGGCCCAAAACTGTATGTGAGAGCTGCAAATGAAACAATTCTTTTCAACAACTCCTTTTTCATGTTATTAGCTCTTTTTCCTGATTTTGTTCCTAAGCTTGGAAGGAAAGGAATCAAGAGGCTCAGTCTGTATACTCAGCCAAATTGAGATTAAAAATCAGACACCATTAAAAAAAAAATCAAGCGGATGCCTTCTCACTTCTCTCTTCCTAGCAACCGTCCTCTGCCTCCATCCTCATCTGTCTCCACATCTCCCCCTCCTAGACTGAGACGCGAGTCATTGTTCAAGTCCAGGCCACAAATGTATACACAAGTCATTTAATAACCAGCTAAACCAAGAAGGTAGCCCCACTGTCTCCTACTTACCATGATGAGACCCGGAGAAACTGCTGAAAGGAGGAAGAGATGCAAACTGAATCCATTTTCCTTGTGCTCAAGTCGTATGCAGCCTGCAAACCCAACATCAGCAGCGGCTGCTGTGATTTTTTTTTTCCCTCCCTCTGTGGTTGGCGACGGTGCGAATAGGAACCACCCTTCCCAGCCCCACTAGAATATCAGCAGCAGAGGCGGCAACAGCAGCAGCATCACTTGGGCCTCCTCCCTCCTGGAGGATGGGGTGAGCTCAGAAGCAGCCAGGAACTTGCAGCAGATACCTCCTCTGGCTCCTCCTTTCCCTCCCCCACCCCCAACAGCCCCACCCCTGCTGCGGTAGAAGCAGCCTGCCTGGCAGCTGCTGGTTGTCATGGCAATAGCCAATGGTAAGCGGCAGGTTAGGGGGAGGGGAGAGGAGCACAGCAAGCTGCAGAGGCAAAGAGGAATGAAGTTGAGAGACTGCCCTCTGAGATGATGTTGGTCTCCACTACCCTGGGCTACAGGACTTTAGAAAGGGGACAATGGTGAAAAGGTACGGAAAAAGAATAATTAGAATTTAATGGATAGCTAGACTGAAATATCCAAAGTAGCTTAGTTTTTTTTTTTTTTTTTTTTTGCATTTTTCTGTCCTTTTCAATGAAACGTATTAAATTTGCTATCAGAGAAAAATAAAATCAAATGTGGAGAAAATTTCTTGTATGATAACAGATTATTACTACTGCAAATTTGTCTGTCCTTGTTAGCATCTTTTACTCAATGCCATTCAAGGTTGGACTTTGCCAAAAACTGAAAGTCTGTTCGATTCTTTTGCACTATTCCTAGCTTGTGTTGGTCACTTGGTCACACTGTTTTTCCAGGTCCCCCTCTGAAGAGGACTTGGAGGTGCTGACACACTCCTAAGGAAAAGGAAGTTGAAATAGAGAAACAGGAAATTCCTTTGAACAACTAAGGTTCTTAGCAGCACTACTTGGTGGACAGTTCCATACTTGGTGTTATCAAACTCCTGGAGTGATTGATTTTCTGCATCTAATTCCATGCTATTTTTGTGGATGCTCTTTTGGAGTTCAGAAGCCAGCTGTTAGTCAGGTTGGTAGGTAGGAACACTGGAAGTGCAATCAGCGGTGTTGAGTTATACCTGTGTTCTGTTTCTAACTATAAATTATAGATGACTCTAGTATTTATCTCATGCAATAGTAAAGATTGATTGAGATAATGCACTAAAAGCACTTGGCATGTAAGTAAGTGTACAATAAATATTTACTATTATTATTATTATTATTAGCAGTAGTACTTTGTAGCCACTACTTAATCTAAGGGCTTTAAGGAAAGAACATGACAATTTCAGGTAGGAGAGATAATTTAGGTGGGAAAATACTAAATACATGATAACTGTGATAATGAAGTTGATGGTGATGGTGATGATGGCGATAACACTGATGCCCTAAGAGAGCACATGTTCTCTAAAACTTGTCAGTTAAAGACATTGTAAATCTTGGAGGAGTCAAATAACTTTCCCCAAATTTACATGACAAATAAATGGCAGAGCCATAATTAAAACTGACTCTTCTAACATTAGTGTTTGTTCTCATGATAGTTGCTTTTCTGCCATTCCTCCACAGAATGAAGACAATCTTTATTCTTAACTCACAGTTATTTAAGAGTTTAAATGGGATTGATACTAATTTCATAGTCTGTTAGCCTAGGCTGGATTTCTGGTGCCAGTATTCACTGTAAGTATGCTTTGGGAAAATTTAATCATCTTTAAAATGTAAATAATCATAGACCCTCATGAGTCATTGTGCAAAGTGAGTGGGATGACGTATATGAAGCCTTAGCACACTGTGTAGTGCATAAGTGTTCAGTAAACATTGGCTATAGTTCTTTGTTACTATTCATATGTAGTTGATGTGAAAACATGAGAGGATTTTTTCCACACGGGGTTGCCCTTGGTGCCACAGGTTTAATTTCACAGAATTGACTTGAAGGTGACTAGGTGGTGGAAGGAAGGACTGCAACTCTTCCTCAGCACCTGATACGTGGGGTCCACTCCAAGGGAAAGACAACATCCTGCTTTGTGTGGCTAGAGGCCCCTGCCTTCTGCCAGAGTCTCCACAGTCATGCAGTCTGCACATAATTCCAAATCTCCATCACTCAAGTGTAGTTGTGCAACATGAAGAATGGGTTGCAATCATCTTGCTTCTTTTTGTATTCTCTGTATTTCATCATTTCCTCCACAAAGATAGTCTTGTAAGTGAGCAGAGAAGGAACTGCTGGCTGTTAAGTTTAGGCATGCTGAGATTGGCCTTGCTATAGAACATTTCACCTCAGCACCAAGAATTGACTGGATTGGAGTGAGTGATTCTGGTTTCCCAACTCCCTTCAACAAAGACACAGATAACCAGGAGTGAATTGGATGAGGGAATTATTTGGTGTTTCTGGTTTTAACCATTCCCCAACTTAACCACTTCTACTTTCTCACTTTTTTTTCATACCCATGCAGCACTACCATTGTTTATAATACTTTTCTTCAAATATTTACTTTAATTATATATGATTTACTTTAATTGTTATGTATTCATTTTTAAATGAAATTTGTGGCTTCAGCAGAATATAAATAAAAATTGGAAAGTTAAAGAGATTGACCCTAGAGAATAAATCTGAAAGCCAATTTTTATTTTTGCTTTTAGTGAAACAGACTTCAATTATATTTTAAAAAATTTTAATTAAGGAAAGAAATTTTAAAATTTCACTCCTGTCTGTTATCATTTCTCTCTAATTGTGCTTTATATTTCCATGTGCTATATATATGGTTAATATTAATTATCTAATGTAGAACATGAAGATAAAATAGGTCCTGTCTGGGGGGGGGTCAGGATCAGTGGGAGGGGAGAGGAAGGGTTGCAGGAAGGTGAATGTAGTGGAAATATTATGTACTCATGTATGAAAATAGAATAATGAAGCCTGCTGAAACTATTCCAGGAATAGAGGGTGGGGATAAAGGAGAATAATGGAGAGGGTGAATTCAACTATGATATATTGTGAACACTTTTGTAAATGTCACAATGTACCCCCAGCACAACAATAATATCATAAAAAAAAGGTAAAAATATAATGTAGTATAGTAAAACATAATGTAGCTTAATGTATTATTGAGTATGTTATATACTCTCTATATTTGCCTGTATGCTCTATAATTTTAATATACTATATGATAGTAATAATCTGTCATATTAATTATTTGTATTTCTGTAACCAAAATATGAGCTATAAAATGGCAGGGAGTTTTGTTTGTGTATTTACTTGTGACCAGTGCCTGGGGTAAATTGGCCATGTGGTAAATATTTGCTGATTAGTAAACCAGCAAATAAAAAAACAACTTTTGGTACTGAATCATGGATATATAAGTTATTTTAATATTATTGACCATATATATGATCCTTCTCATAGTTATAAACAAAGACAATTATGCTTGTTAGCATGTATACATGTTAGTATAATGTCTATCTACCACAGATTTAAAACACAGCTACTAACAATAAATGTTTGTTTATGCATAGTGGAAACTGCCTAGCACACCCTCATCAGCATGCATGGTACGCTGATTTACTCTAACAGCTTATTGTTCAGTAATACTAGTGGGACCTTTCCAACTTTGACTTGTAACTTCTATGAGAAGTCTGAAAAAGTACAGGGTGGGTCTTGACTCCAAAATGGCATTAAAATTTCAGGGGATGCCACAGTATAATGGAAGGAATCTGCAAATCATGGGCTCTCAGACAGACTGCCTAGACTTAGCCCAAGCGTCACCATTTGACCTTGGGCCAGTTGCTTCACATCTCTGTGCCTCAGTTTATTCATCTATATGACATCATAGCAGTACCTACACCATTGGATTGTGTTGTTTTAAAGATCAAAGTTTGTGTGGGCCAAGTAGAGTAACTGCCCTATGATAAATAATATTAATAAATGTCACTATGAATCATTTCTAATACTACAGTTATGGAAGGAACATTTTATGGATTGTCTGAAACACTCAGATTAGTTTGGGCTAATGAGCAAGTTATAACTGGAGACCAGCTGTCAGCATACTAGAATGAATTCTGGAGATGCTCGTCTCAGAGATAGGCAAATGTTTGGATTTCTCCCCCAAAACAATCAAAACTGGATGGTTTGGATGAGTGTCTTCCAAAAGTCCATGTGCTAAAGGCTTGGTCCCATAGGATAGTAATATTGGTGGAGTATAGTAAAAGGTCCTTGGGTCATTGAAGGAATATTCGTAAAAGAGTACTATGGCACTCTGATCTCTCCCTTTACTTCTTTCTCTGCCTTACGTTCTCCCTCTCTCTCCTCCTGTCTCCATCTTGCATCCCGTCTCATGAGGTCAGCAGTTTGCTCATGTGATGTGGTGGACATGATTGTTTCTACCATTATGTGCTGTACTCACCAGAGCCCAAAGCACTGGGCTACCAGTCTTGCACTGGAACTTCCAGAATCATGAGCCAAAATGAACCTTTTTGTTCTATGTATTAATTGCCTCAGATATTTCCTTATAGTAAGCTGAAGAATACAGTGGCTTCCCCTGTTTCTGTTGGAAGTCCCTTTCCTGCCTGAATGCTTCAACCACTAAGATCTAGCCATCGCTTCCTTCAGGGCATCTTTACATCATGCCAGGTGTGTTGTATCATAACTGTAATCCCAGCACTCAGGAGTCTGAGGAAGGCAATCACAAATTTGAGGTAAACCTGGGCTACACAATGAGACCGTGCCTCAAAAAGCAACAACAGAAACCAAAAAAAAAAATCCACAAAATATATCAACAGATGTTGTCATTTGTCACATTTTATTTCATGATGGCTAATGGTAAATATTTTTTTTGTCATTCTCTCCTATTTTATTGTTAGCATTTTGACTTCAGGGACAATATTCATTGGTTTCTTTATTGATACAGCAATCTAACAAATGTTTACTGCTAGCTGTTGCTATGTGTTGGTGCTAGGTATCAGGGATGTAGGTGTGAGTCATAATATGAGCACTCCCTTTATGGAGCTTACACTCTAAAGAAAAGGAGAGATTGCATGGGTACAAAAAATAAACTAGGTTGAGAGCCATAAGAGAGAAATATAGGGTGCTCAAAGGATGTCACTTAGTTTGGGAGACTATGTAAAACATAATAGAGGGACTGTAGGATGGGAAAGCAGGTTGTTTCAGATAAAGGGAAGGATATATATGCAGATCCTAGTGCAGAAGATGTCATGTGACTGTTTTCATTTAATCCTGGTATGTAGCGTGTAGCTGGTATGTGTAGCTTACCTGTTTGATGGAAGTGTTTTGCCTCTTCTACCTCCCAACACATACAAAACACATTTCTTTCCTCTGTTTTTCTTTTGGCAATTTATTTGGGAGATTAATATTTAAGAATAGTTAAGAAACTGAAAAGCTTTAGGGATAAGAAGTCATGAAAAGAGATCAAAAGATTAATTTTCTCACAGTATAGAAAGGAGGCATGAGACTTTCACAGTGGCCACTGCTCCATCGCAGATTACTGATTTATGTGATAATACACACCTTTGCTCTGATGCTGAAACCAGAAACAGCTTTTCCCTTTCAAGACCTGGGCAGTTTTAGATTATTAGGTCAGACAACACACGGACTTAGGGTACCACCAAATCAGGAATACCAAAGAAATCAGAAAATTCTGTTTCAGTGACCTTTTCCAAACTTATCTAGGAATAAACCAGGTTCATTTCAGTATATGTGCATATTTTATTTTAACTTTGGTGTAGTTTTTGGTTTTGGTTGCCTATGGAAGGAACCATACTTTTGATAATTTTTTTCATTGCTTAAGGACTCAAAATGTCTTATTATAGCATTAGGCATAAGAACATGAGTGTTGAAGTAAAACAAGCACATGAGTTCCACAGTGAACAAAACAGACATCCTTCCTGCTCTCGTGGAATTTAGACCCTTGTGTGTCAGACAGCCAAAGAACACCAATTTTAAAAAATACTTAAGTAGTAGCGAATTTTCCTCGCTGCTATGAAGCAATGAAAAGATCAAGAGGACAAATAAGAACTGGGAGTGGGAGAGTGAAAATGGTGGTATGGGTGACATTTAAACTGAGAGATGGAATTTGGTTTATGCTTACCATGTAAAAGTGGAGAAAAGAGCTTCAGGTGGAAAGATGAGCTTCTCAGGAAAGGAAAAACCAGGAACGAGCACCTATTTTTTTAAGGCTGCTGCTAGACTATGGTGATTAAGAAAAGTCTGGCTTGAGAGGAAGTTGGAAAGGTGGGCAGGGGCCAAAATTATGCAGCACCTTGCAGCCTACTGAGGTGATTGGAGTTTTTCTTCAATGCACTGATGAGCCATGGAAAAGTTTAAATTTGGCATAGGGCACTATGGGAGATGAATTAATGGTAGGCCAAAGGGGTGCAGTTAGTATGTTGCAATCACTTAATCTACAGATGATAATTGTTAGATTAGGGTACTGGGAGTGGATGTAAAGAAAAGTGGACTGTTTCAAATATATTTTATAGGTGGAGTTGTGAGGACTTGCTGATGGGTTGGATCTTGGAGTTGAGGGGAAGGGAGGAATCAAGGATTGCATGTAAGTAGACAGCTAGAATCTTCCTTTAGAAGTGCCTACTGCCAAATTTTAGTTTCTACCTTCTATAGTGAGGAAAGGCCTGGGTCTCTGACTTTGGGAAAATGTGTGGAAACTTGAGGGGTTTCTGAACACTGAGCTCACAAGGCCCCTTCTATATACTTCTCCAGGTTTGGTGATTTTCACACTTGGGCCATAAATACCATTGGGCAAATCATCACCAAGCTTATACTGCTGCAATGAAAGCAACATGGCTGAGAAGGCCAGGAGAGTCCCTAGATCTTCATTCAGAAAGTTTCAAGGACTTTCAGAAGTGAGTTGTAAATAAGAAATGGACTTCCTCTTCTCTGACTCTCCCAACAGAGACTGAGGGAACCCAGTTTCCTACTGCAACTCACTTGACTTCTTTCTCAGTTACAGCCCTCATCCTGCCACCTTCTAACCATGTGACCTTGGAACTATTTCTTATCTCAGCCTCACTGGCCTTGTCTATGAAGAATCCAGAATAATAATCTCCTTTGCCGACTAAATGGATATTTAAATGGGTTATGTTTGTAAAGACCCAAGCACTTGCCTTGGCACGTAAAAACCCTCTGTGAATTCCTGCTCTTCTATTATGTAATCGGCTCTCTGATAGCTGAGTATTTCTTACAAAACTCTTGAAGGCCCACAGGCTTTCCCTTTAGTCCCTCAAGGTTTTGAAAACTTTTCCTAATACCTTCCATCTCAAGATCCCCAAATTAGCTCTCAGTCCCTCAAACAGCCAAGTATTTATTTTCCTCTGAAAGATGTGCCAGGTACAGGGGGACAGACCACCAAAGGGTTGTCAGAAAGTGGAGCTCAGACATTTCATGGTCTGCCTCAAATATTTATGAGCCCACTTTCTTTAAATATTCACATCCTGTATCTACCTTTTATTACTATTTGATTTGTTTCTTACAGTTGATCTGAAGTGTGAAATTGGGAGGCTGTAACTTGCCAACACTTCCATGTTAGAAAAAATTCCACAATGAAGGAGTTTGAGCTTTGTATTTTTTTTCTCTCCTTTTCCCTACCAAGGACAACTCACCCTTGAGAAGAATATGCCACCCTACACTCAGCAACTCCTCCTGGAACACTATTGCTTACAATTTCCCCAGTTGTAGCTACATGCTGAAGGTCTTGACTGAAGTGCCAGAAATGACTCCTCTGGATCAAGAGTGTTTGATTCTAAATGAAGATAATGGAAGAAACACAAGGCCAACTTCAGAGAGAGGTATTAAACCTCAGGAAAGATACTTCCTCATTTCTTTTTTTAGAGGTATTGGGTTTAAATTCAGGGCCTTGTAATTATTAGGCAGGCCTACTACCACTTAAGCCATGTTCCTAGCCCTTTGTTTTAGTTATTTTCAGGTAGGGTCGCTTGGTTTTACTGGGCAGACTTTGCACCAAGCTCCGTCTACCTATGCCTCCTTTGTAGCTGGATTCAGAGTTGTGCACCACCATACCTGGTTCCTCATTTTAACTCTTTCAAACTTCTTTTATCCTAATCCAAAATCCTTCCCTTTTTTAAGCATCCATTTCTCCTTCTAATACATTTCTCAATACTTAAAGCCCCAATCTGTCTCTCAAATAAATCTGTATAATGCTTAGCTCTTATTGAAGTATAATTTTCAAAAATAATAAAATCAAGAACTTCAGGCAAATACAAATGAATGTATCAATGATATTAATTAATTAATTGCATATTAAAACTGGTCTAAAGAGCATTTGTGAATCTAGGTATTTCTAGGCAGTATGCAAATGAGAACAAGAGTCACTTTACCCAAAGTTACGTGATCCCATCATCATGAGATGGGATGATGTTACATACAAGATTGATCTTCGAGAACCTGAATAAACTAAGCCAATAGTCAACTTTTTGTAAGTTACAAAATCCAGCTTTTATAGCATTGCCTGGACCTCCAGGTGGAATTAATATTAATCTCTCTTTCCCTTCCTCAGAGAGGCCTCAAATAAGATGTAAAGGACACAATGATCTGATACTGAAGTCAGAGAAAGGAAATTTTATACCTTTTATTCCAAATCTCTTTTGTTTGGTCAAACTGTTTTTATCTCACCTGCTGAATCACCACACGCCCAGTATTCTTGTTCTTGTTTTGTCCATGTCTTCATCTGCCATAATATCCTCCCATTTTACAGCTGTATTTGTGGAAGCAAGATGACGAACTGAAAATAGAGGACAAAAGGAATAGATGAAAACAACTTTTCCAGTCTACTGGGATCCTGGACTCTGAGCCAGTTCAGGCCCAGTCACACTTGGGGTGTCAGATGAACTGTACTCTGTGTAGAAAGTAGAAGTCCCACTGACTGAACACATACTCACTTTGGGGCCCCAATAATTCTTCTCTGACAACTCTTCCAAAAGAAGATGGGAAGAATTGTTCTCACCTCACTAAAATCACTTAATATAGAGAGGAAAGACATCCTTAAAAAGACCACAAGAGTATTAGAGACATAGCTGAACTGATAGAACACTGGTCTGAATTCAAACCTGAGTCCCTAGTCCAGCCAAAAAAGAAAATAAAAAAAGGCATAACCACATAAGGCAGAGGTTGCTGTGAATCCTCCTAATCTTGAAAGAGACTATTAAGCATTTCTGCCTGAAAAAGGTTGAGGGCATTGGAGACCAAGGTCAATCGATCAACAAATATGCCATGGAGGAAATGAGGACTCCAGGTGGGTGCAGGAGGCTCAGCAAATCATGTGTGAGGTTCTGCATGTTTAGTGTTGCTGATGCAGGGCAGGTGCTGAGATGCAGAAGTCAGAGGTTGCTGTACTAATTCTTGGGCTCCAATGATAAACCCCTTGGGGAATTTTAAAGAAATATTGAAGCAGAAGATGCAAAGAATAGTAGAATATCTTTTTCTCTAGTAGGAATGAGGCCTTTTCAGTGTGTCAGGATCATTCATTCAAGAAGTAAGTTACAGCTGGGTATATTTGTTTTTGCACAAATGGTTATTATTATTATATTTATTTAATTATTATTATTTATAAGTCCCTTGCTGATTCTCCCATGTATTCCTGCCAGATAGGTGTGCTCTAGGCATGCAGTCCAGCACTGTGCCACATTCCTATCTTTGTTTAACCTTTCATGTTTCATTGCCTCCATATCAAAGTACAGAAGAGTGGTAGAAAATATAGACTCTTTTACTGGTACAATTTGCTAAGGCTTAAATTTCCTGTTAATCCTACCATTTGACTTCTTGAAAAGGAATTTCTTGTAGGCACATAAAAGAAGGGGATTTTTGTGTCATGATCTACAAATGCCTGGTAGAGGCCTCCATGGCTCAGAGCTCAGCACTTCAGGTCTCTCCTTCTGTTTAACAGAACAGAGCTTGCCTCTCCAGTGTCCCTTCAAATAGAAGCTTCTCTTAGTAAACCTGACTCTGTGTGGTCACTGTTCTCCAAAAATGTGCAAATGTGTCTGGGAAATGCAGAGAATCAATGGATTTTTATACCACAGAGGACCATTGGAGTTACTTATACTACCTCAACTATAGGAAGATTATGATTTTTACATTCTAATATACAAGATTGGGTCAAGCCCTTTTCTGGAGCTTTGAGGGTTTGACCTTTAATACAGAAACAGAGTATCAGTGGCAGAATTTAGGACTGTTTCATTATTTTAGACCATGGTTTTGTTTCCTGAAGAGCCTCATAGGTAATAATTCCATGACCAGTGAACTTAACCTCTCCTTTTAGGCTACCATATTATTCTAGATGAGGTGTTCAAATTACTTCAGGAGCAAATTGACACTGACTGAGAAAAATGTCACTTCCTCTACACATCCAAAAAGCTCAGTTTTCAAGCCTAGACCTAGAATGTCACAATGCTTCATGATGATTTTCCCAAAAAGCTATAATTTGCCTTTGTAAAATGGAACAATATTTAAATATAAGAGAAAAAAGAAAATGTGGCATATTGAGCTTCATGCAAATTCCTCTGCAATTCTTGAGATTTGCTAAACCTTCAAAAATTGAGAGTAGATTTTTATTCTTTACTTTGATACACTGGAATGACTAATAGCTACTTAGTTCAAGTATTTAATTATTGAGGGTAAAACATATTGTGAATCAAAGGAAATAGAGTTCCTAATATTTTCCCTATTTTTGTATCATTTGGCCCCTAAGACATGATGTCAAGGAAGGAGAGAAAAGTGCTTTGCATCATATTTAGCCCAAATTTCCCAGCATTTTCTGGAAAATGGCCTAGCTGTGACTTTTTGCAGTGATCTTTGTGAGACAAGAGATTTGTTTCATGTACCTTCCTTGAAGGAACAGTCTTCAGTATCCCAGAAATATATCTGGAATATTGGTCATGGAATAAATATTGTATGCCCAATTGTGGCCTTTGTAATTTCAAGTATACTATCTAAAGCCTGGCCTTTTAAATATGTCATGATGATAAATTTCTAGTTGAAAGGAGTCTAGAGCAGTGAACATTAAGTAGCATGGGCTCTTAGGTTAGAACCTGGGAAAGCGAACAAACAATCCACCTGCTATAAAGTACATCAAAGAAATAATTGCCAATAGTTGACTGCAATGTAAAAATTAGAGAAAATTAGATTAATGATAATTTCCTCATTTTGATAAATGAACTCTTGTTATGAAAGAAATTGTCCTTGCTCTTAGAAAATACATTTCAAAGAATTTAGGGAAACACTGTAACATTAGTAACTCCTTTGTAAATGTTCTTTCTTCCTCCACTTTTTCTCCTCCTACCCTTCCTCCTCTTCTGCTTCACTGTCCTACTTGTTCTTTTCCTTATATTTCCCTCTGTTTTATCACCCTGTATGTACTTATCTGTGTGTGTATACATGGAAAGCCAGAGAAATCAGCCAGCATTAGAAGAATAATCTAGGTGAAGGAATATAAGAGTCTTTGTAAATTTTTTACAACTTTTCTATAAGTCTGAAATTAAAGGAGAATAACACAGCAAATTAAAAAAATTTCTCACTCAATCTATAACGCTTATAACTAGTCTTCATTTTCCATTCCTCTTTCTTTTGTCTGTAAACCATATAACAGGCACAGGGTCTTAGTAGTCAGGATCCTTGCTTTACATCAGGTCCTCATAGTCCTGAGTTTTCTGCCTATGTGGCATTCTGACTACATAGTTGCAGGAGGCCCTGAGAGTGGTGGGAGGAGACATTGCTTTGTGAAAAGCCCTTAACCTCCTGAGATTCTGCCCTCTCTGTATATATTTCCATATAACAGAAAAAAGGTTTTACTCTGCCTAAGAGAGCAAAGGTGAGGTGGGGTGGGAGCTAGTCCTTGAGCAACTAATTTCTTAATCTTGCCGGGACCATATGGAAAAGTGTTTCCACGGGCCACACAGCATGAGTGATGAGGCCATTGTACCCTAGACTTTGGTCCCCCTTCCTCCAGTGTTTCCCTATGAGGTACTCCCTTTTGGGGGGCACCAAGCTATAGGTTGGTACAAGTGCCGGGAAATCTTGATGGGATGTAAACAAAGTTTGCGTGTACATATTCCTGAGCTAAACAGAGCCCTTTGGAGCTCAACTCTATTATGCTTTGTCTCCAGGGATCATTTCAGTTTGTGTGTTTGACAGAATGTCTCATATCACTCTTCTCTAAATTATGTGATTCTGGCCTTCTTGTTGCAGAAAAATCATGGATAACTCCATGTCACGGACATAAACTTTCTAAGGCCTGCTGGGATCTGGGTGAGGAGAAAAGTGACTTTCCTGTCCTATCCTAAGATTGGTCTAAGGGAAGCTTTAATATCTTGTATGTTTCTCTACAAACCACCGATTTCTTATACTTTGTCCTACAGGCACTTAAAAGTCAGGATCAAGGCTGATTAAGGAACTTGAATCCAAAGTAACACTCATTTCTTTGCCTCTCTCTTGACATTTCCCTAGTGCCCCTTTAGGGAAAGAAATCTTATAGCTATTTTTTCATTAATTTAGAGAGAACGTAGTATGTGTCTGGCAATTGAGTTGTAAGACATTGATAGCCATACATATCTAAAATTGCAGCTGGGTCTTTATAATCAGTTGCATCTATTGGTTAGTCCCCCATTCCCAATCTTTACAAATAAACTACTGGAAACATCATTTGTAGTCGTTTGGGTAACTGGTTTTCAAGTCCTCTGGACTGTGATTGCAAGCAGTCTTCCATATCCCCTTCCATAGAGCTGCCCTGAATGGGCTTCCTGCATTAAGGATAATCCCTTGAAGCCAACTTTGAAAAAACATTTAAGCTACATTTTTTTTTGTTCTACCTCTCTTAGAGAACTATCTTTTACAATGTGCATACTCTGAACCTAAACATTTATAACTCATTTAATTTATTATGAAATTATAATAGTCTTCTTACTGTTTCTCCTTATCTCTGGTTTCTAGTATTCTAGTCCTGCTGTCTTTAAAATTTGAGCTCTATTGCAAACCCCATACCCCTTTAAATTCACAGTGTAATACTCATGTTTCACTCTGTGCCCCAAGTAGAATTTCTTATTTCCCTATGAATTTCTACCACTTGTGCTGAAGAATACAATCTAATCTAAAATTACATTTTGAAGCAGTAGCTGCATCTATTATTCTGCATAGAAGTTGGACTAACATTTAAGGCTTTATGTGTATATTTTTCTTGATTAAAAATGTAAGACAGTCTGGGCATGTGGTTCAAGAGGTGAAGTGCCTGCCTAGCAAGTACAAGACCCTGAGTACAAACTCCAGCATCACATCCTCCCCCCCCCCAAAAAAAGCAAGACATTTTGCATGATCAGTGGAGATCCTGTTTCGCTGCCTGTCAAGAGTCTTGAATATACAGTCCTAGGTGTCTATCACTTCTTCAGAGTTTTCCCCTCATATGTGTAGACTCCTTAAAGATGACAAAGCTGGTCAATAAATGGCTGAGTAAAGAAAATGCACATTTAGTGCTATGATCTGAATGTTTTCTGAAATACATGTGTTGAATCTGAATCACCAATAGTGTTAAGAGGTGAGGTTTTTAGGAGGTGATTAATCATGAGGGACGAGCCCTTCTACCTTCCACTATAAGAGGACATGGCCATCTTGGAAGGAGAGAAGAGCCCTCACCAGACATTTAACATCTCCAGAACGATGAGATATAAATTTCGATTACTCTGTCTGTGACCTTTTTCTATGGTAGCACAAATGAGCAAGATGCACTATTCAGAGCAAATGAGTAAAGCAGAAGCTAGACACATAGGAAATGAGATATATGGGGAACAATCTATCACTTTGACTTTTTGGTCCTACTCCATGAATCTCACGTGTTAGAGATACCCATGAGGTCTTGAATGACTTTATCTTAGTGTGATCTGGGTACAGTAACAATTTTCCATGTTGACTAATTTTGTAAAGCAATTATTCTCCAAGAAAGTATAGTTCAAATATCCTATACAGCCTACTCTTATGTAGGAAGAGTCCGAGACTAACCAATTGGCTTTTCCACTTTCTCACAAATCTCACTGAATTGACATTGATGTGATTTTTCTGCTAGTTCATGTTTAAAAGAAAAATTTCACAAGAATGGTGCAGTAAAGAGCATCAGGAGCACGTTCCCTAGAATGTGGAAGAGTTATCTGTAATTACACATCAGAAGGGAATTCCCAGTTAAAAAGACACTGAAGGCCAGACTAAAGTCAAGATTAGCAGATGATGTGGCAGGAATGAGTTAAATCTAAGGACAGGTTTGCTGCAAGATCACAGCTACACAATATCGTACAAGAAATGTTATGAAAATCTTTAGAAGGAAAACTTTTGGTCAAAATCTTCCATGCATGTTTATAGTCATCTCACAGGCCTGAGAGTCAGCATTTCTGATAAGAAAATTCTAATCCAATATACATGGATCCATTCTAGTTTATGCACTCAAAGTTAGTAATTTTGTGTTTACTTAATGACTTACTTAATGACTTTGTTAATTCAAGCTTTTTAAAAATAGAGACTGGAGGAGCCCAAGGTGGCAGATAGCTGACAAACCCAGGAACCCTGAGCTCTCACAAGTCTGAAAGAATACTTCAGATTCATGGTAGCAAGGACCAGGTAACCTGGCTTTTTTTTGCCAACTAAGATACCACCAATACATATAAGGGGCACAAAATGTACAACCGCCAACTTTTAAATAAGTTTTTTATAGCACATCACAGTCCTGGAAGCCTGAGAACCCGACAGAACAGCAGCTGTTGCCTGGCCCACTCACTAGAAAGCTGTTTTTTTCTTTTCTTTTCTTTTTTCTTCTTTTCTCCACTCTCTGAAGAGCAAAAACACAATGCAGAGAACGGCAGAACAAGTTCTTCAAGCATCTGGGCCATCCTGGACCTGCCAAAATTCATAAACATAACATCTCTGACTGCTGCCTGCCTGTGCCCATTCAGGCTGACCCCTGATACCACCAAGTGAAACTACAACCTTGCCAAGTGAGCATGCCACATCATTTATTATGGAGGGAACACATAGTTCAGTGCAGCTTGTGAGCATATTGTACCCCTGTTGGACAAAACTGGTGGCCTAATAAATGGAGGGAAAATTTCATCTCCACCTAGTGGGGAGGGGATGTGGAGCTGAGCTGACGCAGCCTGTGTGTGGTTTGGGTGGTCTAGCTGCAATCTGAGGAAAATAGCAACACATTCTATCCCCTAGAAGAAGCTGGTAGTGAGCTGAAACTGACAACCTTCCAAGAGAAAAGCAGTAGGCCACAAAGCTCAATTGTAGTTCCCAGTCTTGCCCTGTGGGTGGAAGGGGCTGGTGACTGCTCACATACCAGCTTCTCACAGCACCACTTGGGAGAAGCTACTTACAAAAAAATCACACTGAACCAGATGGCCCCTCCTCCCAAGAAGAGCTTGGGTTCAAACATGAGCAAATCCCCCCAAAGCTGTCCAGTAGAGAGGGGCACCATCCATTGTCAGACAACCTAGCATATCAACATTTAAAAGAGGCAGAGACAGAGCAAGTTCCTGTCAGAAGGATCAACACCTGGATTAGAAACCAGGGGATAGAGCCCACAGCACTCATTGAATTCAGAGAAAACCCACTCCTCTCCATAACAAGGAAGAAATTTGGACAATAAATACACACACATATCTATTTTTAAGCTTTTTTTCTTTTTACTTTTCTTTTTATATTTGTTGTTACCTATCTTTTTTCCATTCTGTCCAAATTTCAACTTGCTTAGCCTTCTCTTGTTCCACTTTCCCTTTTTCCACTAATTTTCTTCTTCTCTTTTCTTCTTTTCCCTCTTCACTTCTCCTCCTTACCTTCATCTCCTTCCCCTACACTGACCCTACCTCCTCCACATTAACCACTTACTGAATAGTTTTTTATACCAACTTTATACATTACCCCATCCTTCTTATCCCTCTGCAATCCCTGACAATGTCACCATCCCCCACTATGACTGAACTATACTTTTATACATGTTAGGGCCTTATTGTCCCATAGCCCCCATACCTCTTCTCCTCCTCACTCCATACCAACCTCCCTACCCCCTCTTCTAGCACCATCATTTTAATTACTATGTATCAATCTCTATGCACACAACTATTATCTCCCCAATACTCATTGTTCATAGAGAATATTGACAAGGGTTTTATATACTATGTAAATAACTGGTTTGGCATTGAATCTGTGAATTTTTTATTGCTAGGTTATACCACCAGTTCAGTGAACAGAAATATTACAACAACCTAGCTAACAAAAAAAAGTTGGTCAAAACAAAGAAATTAAGTAAAGGTAAAGATAACAGGTGATTAAAACCCTCAACTAACTAATCGATAACATATGAGCAAAGCACAATAGAAACATGGGGCAAAAAAGAAAACAGGGGAATATGACTCCTCAAAAGGCTAGCAATAACACAGTAGAGGATTTGTTGGAATGATAAGATTGTTCAGTGAGCTTGAAGAGGACATACACAAACATCTCAGTGAATCTCAAGAATTAAGTCCCTTAACATTAAGTGTTAATGTTAGTACTGATAGGTATGTGGTGATTCCTGTCAGTTAGTTGTCTTAGTAGTTTGAAGGTTTGATTGTGTTTACCTAAGTTGATGTTACTCTCTACTGTCTTGCTTTTTCTTTTCCTATAGTTTGGTGCTGTCTGTCTTTTCATGGTTAAGTTGGGTTTCACTTTCTGTGTGCAGAATCCCTTGAAGAATCTTTTGTAGTGGTGGCTTTGTGGTCACATATTGTTTTAGTTTCTGCTTATCATGGAAGACTTTTATTGCTCCATCTATTTTGAATGATAGTTTTGCTGGGTAGAGTATCCTGGGGTTGAAGTTATTTTCATTCAGTGCCCGGAAGATCTCACCCCACGCTCTTCTTGCTTTTAATGTTTCTGTTGAGAAGTCTGCTGTGATTTTGATGGGTTTACCTTTGTATGTTACTTGTTTTTTCTCTCTTACAGTCTTCAATATTCTTTCCTTAGTTTCTGAACTTATTGTTTTAATGATGATATGTCATGGGGTAGTTCTATTTTTACCTGGTCTGTTTGGTGTCTTGGAGGCCTCTTGCATCTGTATGGGAATATCTTTCTCTAGATTTGGGAAATTTTCCATTATTATTTTGTTGAATATATTACGCATTCCCTTCACTTGTACCTCTTCTCCTTCTTCGATGCCCATGATTCTCAAGTTTGGTCTTTTGATGGAGTCAGTGAGTTCTTGCATTTTCTTTTCACAGGTCTTGAGTTGTTTAATTAATAGTTCTTCGGTTTTTCCTTTAATTACCATTTCATCTTCGAGTTCTGAAATTCTGTCTTCTGTTTTTTTCTATTCTGCTGGATTGGCCTTCCATTTTGTTTTGCAGTTCTGTTTCGTTCTTTTTTCTGAGGTTTTCCATATCCTGGCTGGTTTCCTCTTTAATGTTGTCTATTTTTGTCCTGAGTTCATTTATCCGTTTATTCATCGTGTTCTCTGTTTCACTTTGGTGTTTATACAGTGCTTCTATGGTTTCCTTTATTTCTTCTTTTGCTTTTTCAAATTCTCTATTTTTGTTGTCTTGGAATTTCTTGAGTGTCTCCTGTACATTTTGGTTGACCCTATCCAGTATCATCTCTATAAAATTCTTATTGAGTACCTGTAGTATGTCTTATTTTAAATTATTCTTGTGTGTTTCATTGGGTCCTTTGGCATAGTTTATCTTCATTTTGTTGGAGTCTGGATCTGAGTATCTGTTTTCTTCATTCTCCTCTGGTTCCTGTACTAATTTTTTGCTGTGGGGAAACTGGTTTCCCTGTTTTTTCTGTCTTCCTGTCATTGTCTTTGGTGTTGTTACTGTCCCTGTACTGTGTGCAATTAAGTATTTTCTAGCTTGTAATAATAGCAATGGTAATATTTAGAATGGAAGGGTGAGCTGAGATGGAAAGCAAGAAGTTAAAGAAAAAGGAAAAACAAATGCACAGATGAGAAGGAGAAAACAGAACAAGGTATCAAACAAGAAGATTTCAAAGGTATAAACAGGCAGTGTTAGTGTACTAATCGACAGTAAGCTGAACAGACATTAGACAGAGAGAGGTTTGAAAATCAAAAATAAAAAAAAGATAAGAATAAAAATAAAAAATAAGTAAATGAAAGAAACATCTATATATAAAAATGAATTAAAATAAAAAAACCCAAAAAACCAAAAAAACCAAAAAACCTCCAAGTTCAAATGCAATGAAGTTTCAGTCTTAATAATTTCGGTGTCCATCTCAGTCTCCAATCCTGGAGATGGTGCCTCAGATGTTGTTTTGTAGTTGTCTCATCAAAGGGGATGCATAAAGTAGAACAAAACTACACACACACACACACACACACACACACACACAAACACCACCAAGTGTCCCAAGTTCAAATGCAATGCAGTTTCAGTAAGTTTTTCAGCATGCAGGTGTAATTTGGTTGTTCTCTCATCAAAGGTAGGGAGAAAAAGAAAAAAAAAGAGTCTGGAGACAGTTCTGAGAATGGTATCTGCAGCTGTGGCTTGCCTGCTCACTGCTGTCAGCCTGCTGTTGCTGGAGGCATTATTTATGCAGATCTCTGGGGTGAGCTTAGCACTCACCTGGCCCCACAGGCTTTGTTTGCTCAGAGTTCTCCTGTGTTGGAGCCTCTGCTACAAGCTTTCCCCTTTCCAAGCACACTGGGAAAGGTGACACTGCACTTGCATTCTCAGGCCTGTGTGTTTATTTACAGCTCATGTGGGAGGTGGATCTTCCCCCCTCTCCTGTGGAGTTTTCCTCCCACCACCACTTTCACTTTCACAAGCTTTCCTCTGCTGATTACTGGGTGGTGCTGCTGCTCCTGCCAGCTGCCATGTTTGTTTACAGTTCACGTGAGAAGTGGGTCTTCCCTCCTCTCCTGTGGAGTTTTCCTCCCTCCACCACTCTCACAAGCTTTCCCACTCCTGGTTGCTGGGCATGTGCCCCGGCTCCCACCAGAGCCTCTCCTGCCTGCCCGGCTTGTTTATTTACAGTCCCAGGAAGGATTCCCTTCCCCCAATCTTCGGCGCTCAGTGTGCCCCATCCTCTTTCCCTCGTGTCCTTATTATTCTTATTGCTTATTGCTCAGTTTCTCTTTTTTCCCTGGGTGGAGGTCAGTCTGTCCAGGGGGCTATGCTGCTCTGGCCCAGGCTTGTCTGTGGGAGAACAGTGGTACCGCAAAGCTCACCTGGTCCACGTCTTCCCAAGCTTTCTGGGCGCAGGCAACTGGTGGCCTGGGGGTCCTCCTGGTTTCTCCATTTAACGTGAAGTGGAGATTCTCTGCGCCGGCTGGAGGTGTGGAGGAGTCAAAGTTATGCCTCTTCTCAGTGATTATGCCTGCAAAGTGTGTCTCCAGCATCTCTCCAAGATTTCACTATAGGAAACTCGCTTTCTGCTTCCTCCCTCTAGCCACCATCTTGGAATCTCCCAGTAGATTCTTAAAAGAATCCTATTCGTGAGAAAATCCATCAGTGATAAGTCAAGTTACAGTAGAAGATTTTCTAATTATTTTATTGAGTGTGTGCAAAATGTGGGATGATTCTGGGTTTTGTCATTGGTCTTGGAGAAATAGCCAGTCACTGTTTTATATGACAGAGATGAATCCCAAACAATGGGAAAATTGTTCTTTTTCAACTTGTGGGTTTTTGTTTTGTTCTCTATAATGAAGCATGTAAAATAAAATACGTCATTAAAAAAAAAATCCTATTCGCAATAAACAGCAATGAAAGGATGGGTACTATTAAATCTAAAGAGAAGACCAGACAAATAATTAGAGAGTAGCATAGAATTAGTTACACATCCTCAGACCCGCACCCAACAAAAACAACTAAATTCTAGGAATCACCACTTACCTCTAAATATTAACACTGAATATCAGTGGCCTCAACTCCCCCATCAAAATATATAGATTGGTGAACTGGGTTAAAAAGAAAGACATGACAATTATTCTTTTTAAGAAACTCACCTTAATTACAGAAACAAACACTGCCTTAAGGTGAAAGGATGGAAGAAGCTTTACCAAGCTGATGGTCCCCTAAAGCAGGCAGGAGTAGCAATACTTATATCAAATAAAGTAGACTTCAAACCTAAATTACTCAGAAGAGACAAAGAAGGTCACTGCATACTAATAAAATGAGCAATAAATCAAGAGGAAATATCATTTGTTAACATATATGTACAAATATCTCTGCACCCAACTTCATTAAACATACTCTACTGAACTTAAAAACACAGATAGACCCCCAACATAGTGGTGGTGGGAGAACCTCAATGTCTCTACCACCAATAAATAGGTCATCCGCACAAAAAATCTCTAGAATTGAATGACACTGCAGATCAAATGGACCTAACAGATGTCTACAGAGTATGCCATTCTGCAATGGCACAATATACATTATTTTCAGCAGTCCATGGAACTTTCTCCAAAATAGACCATATTTTAGGTCACAAAGCAAGTCTTAACAAACATAAGAAAATTGAAATAACCTCCTGCATACTGCCTGACCACAATGCAATAAAACTAGAACTCAACAACAAAAGCAGCAAATACTCAAACAACACATTGCTCAACAATCAGCGGGTCACAGAAGAAATAAAGGAGGCAATCAAAAAGTTCTTGGTATTTAATGAGAATGAAAGTATAACCTACCAGAATTATGGAACACAGCAAAGGCAGTCCTCAGAAGAAAGTGTATAGCCATGAGTGCATATATTAAAAACACAGAAAGATCTCAAATAAATGACCTAATGCTGCATCTAAAACTCATAGAAAAACAAGAGCAAGCTAAATCCAGAACTAGCAGAAACAGAGAAATAATCAAAATAACAGCTCAAATGGAGACAAAAAAAAAAAAAGCACTATACAAAGAATCAATGAAACAAAAAGCTGGCTCTTTGAAAAGATAAATAAGATTGACAGACCCCTAGAAAATTTGACTAAAATGAGGAGGGAAACGACCCATATTAATAAAATTAGAAATGATAAAAGGGAGTTCACAACAAACATCAAGGAACTCCAGGGAATAATTAGGGACTACTTTGAAATTTTCAAATTTTTCAAATAAATTGAAAAATCTAGAAGAAATGGACAAATTTCTAGACACATATGACCATTTACAATTGAACCAAGAGGATATAAATCACCTAAACTGATCTATAGCAAGTAATGAAATTGAAGCAGCAAGAGTCTCCCAAAAAAGAAAAGTCCAGGACTTGATGTATTCTCTGCTGAATTCTTCCAGACCTCTAAAGAAGAACTAATACCAACACTTCTTAAGCTTTTCCACAAAATAAAAAGGGAAGGAATACTGCAATACTCATTCTATGAAACCAGTATTACACTCATCCCAAAACCAGATAAGGACACAATGAAAAAGAATTACAGGCTAATCTCTTTAATGAACTTAGATACAAAAATCCTGAATGAAATATTGGCAAACTGAATTCAACAGCATATCAAAAAAGATCATATGCCATGATCAAGTCAGTTACATCCCAGGGATGCAGGGATGGTTCAACATGCACAAATCATTAAATGTGATACAGCATATTAACAGAAGCAAAGACAAAATGACATGATCATCTCAATAGATTCAGAAAATGCCTTTGACAAAATTCAACATCTTTTCATGATAAAAGCTCTGATTAAACTAGGAATAGAAGAATGTAACTCAATGCAATAAAGACTATATATGATATCATACTAATGGGGAAAACCAAAACCATTTCCTCAAGTCAGAAAGGAGACAAGGGTGTCCACTCTCCCCACCCTCATTTGACATAGTCTTGGAATTCCTAGCCAGAACAGTAAGACAGGAAGAAGAAATAAATGGAGTATAAATTGGAAAGGAAGAAGCTAAACAATCCCTATTTGCAGATGACACAGTCTTATACCTAAAAGACTCAAAAAATTCCACTAAAAAAAACCCTCCTAGACATCATAAACAGCTTCAGCAAAGTATCAGGATACAAAATTAATTTAAAAAAATCAGTAGCCTTTCTATACAGTAACAATGAACAGATTGAGAAAGAGTATAGGAAAACAATTCCATTTACAATAGCCTCAAAAAATATAATACATAGGAATAAACTTAACAAAGGATGTGAAAAACCTCTACAAGGAAAACTATAAACCATTGAAGAAAAAGATCAAAGAAGACTACAGAAGATGGAACGATCTCACTTGCTCATGGATTGGTTTAATCAATATTGTGAAAATGGCTGTATTACCAAAAGCAATCTACATATGCAATGCAGTCTCCACCAAAATTCCAATGACATTAATCACAGAGTTGAAAAATCAACCTTAAAGTTCATTTGGAAACACAAAAGACCACTAATAGCCAAGGCAATACTGAACAAAAAGAGCAACACTTCAGGAATAACAATATCCAACCTCAAACTATACTACAGAGCCATAGCAGCAAAAACAGCATACTACTGGCACAGAAACAAATATGCAGACCAGTGGAACAGAATAGAAGACCCAGATACGCATCCACACAATTGTGCGTACCTGATTTTTGACAAAAGTGCCACACCAAAAACATACAGTGGAGAAAAAACAGCCTCTTCAACAATTTTTGATGGGAAAACTGGATATCTACATGCATACAATTGAAACTAGATCCATGTATTTCACCCTGTACAAGTATCAACTCTAACTGGTTTGTGGATATTAATATAAATCTGAAACTTTGAAGGTAGTGCAGGAAAGAACAGGAAATACACTGGAAATAGTAAGCAATTACTTCCTCAATAGAACTCAAATGGCTCAGCAATTAAGAGAAAGGATGGACAAATGAGACTACATGAAATTAAAAAGCTTCTGCACAGCAAAAGAAATAGTCACCAAATTGAAGTGGCTGCCCACTGAATGGGAGAAAATCTTTGCCAGCTATACCTCAGACTCCAGATTATACATGGAGCTTAAAAAACTAAACTTGCAAAAAAATCAGTGACCCAATGAAGAAATGGGCAAATGAACTGAACAGAACTTTTTATAAAGGAAGAAGTCTAAATGGCCAAAAAACACATGAAGAAATGCTCGACATCCCTGACCATAAAGGAAATGCAAATCAAAACCACATTAAGATTCCACCTCACTCCTGTTAGAATGACTGCCACCAAGAACACCGGCAACAACAAATGTTTGTGAGGATGTAAGGGAAAAGGAATCTTCATATACTGCTGGTGGGAATGTAAATTAGTACAACCACAATAGAAAACAGTATGGAGACTCCTCAAAAAACTGAAAGTAGACCTACCATGTGATCCAACAATTCCACTACCAGGGATTTACCCAAAAGAATGTAAGTTACAATAAGGGCACCTGCACACTCATGTTTATTGCAGCATTATTCACAATAGTTAAGCTATGGAAAGAGCCAAGATGCCCTACTAGTGATGAATGGATTAAGAAAATGTGGTATTTATAGGCAATGGAATTTTATTCAGACACAAAGAAGAATGAAATTTTATCATTTACAGGTAAATGGATGAAATTAGAGAACATCATCTTAAGTTAAGTTAGCCAGGTTCAGAAGGCCAAAAGTCACATGTTTTCTCTCATATGTGGACTATAGACTTAATACAAGTACAGCAATATTATATAAAACAGATCATGCTAAGAGGAGGTCACAAGCAAGAGAGGGAGGGTAAAAGAAAGAATCTAACAAGGTGAATATGGTTGATGTACTTCCTATACAAGAATGAATATAGAATTTTTAAACCTGTTGATATTATCATAAGAAGGGGACCAAGGTACAAAGGAGAAAAATAGAGGAGATGAACCAAATTTCCATACATATTTCTATGTGTATATATGGAAATGTTACAAGGAAAATCCTCATATAGCTATCTTAAACAAACAAAAATATTTTGCTTTTTATAAAATCGGAGAATAGGAGGACTGGAGTGGCTGGTAAGGGTTGGGGTAGGTAGGATGTGGTGGAAAGGTGTAGGAGGGTGAATATGTTGAAAATACTGTGTACATGTGTATGAAAATGTAAAAGTGAGAACTGATGAAAATATTCCATGAATGAGAGGAGTATAGATAAAGGAGAATGATGGAGGGGGTGAATTCAACTATGATATATTTGATATATTGTAAGAGCTTTGTAAATGCCACAATGTACCCCCACCCAGCACAACAATAAAAAAATAAAAACAGAAACTAGATTCATTTGCATTCTAACATTAATACTAAAATAAAAGAGGTTTCCTAAATAAATCCCTCTTGTTCTACACAAATATTTTTCTCATTCTCTACATACTGAAAGACATAGTAACACAGAATGCAAAATCCTTTGGTTGACATATGGTGAAATTGAAACTTTGGCTCATCAATCATTCTTTTCTAGTAGCTCTGAGTAAATAACTGTACAACTCTGTCCTGGGAGAAGTTACTCCAGTTCAGTTTTCCAGAAACACCAATTAAAAACTCTCTGTGTGCACCAAGGAGGACAAACCCACTAAAATTAAGCTGATATGAAGACAAATGTACAGGTTTTAAACCTGCCACTCTTGGGCAAGAGACAACATCCAAACAGAAATGTTGACAAAACAGAAAGATGGAGAGATAAAGATGAGATTTAGAAGATAGGTCAGATGAGTGATTAGATTAACCTGAAAGTTGACAGAGGTTTGGAGTACTTACATGAGATGAAGAAGGGAACATTAAAAATACTCTTGACCTGAAATAATCTTTTCCCAGGAAATCCTAGACTAATGGTGATATGTTTTTGTTTTGTACCTTTACTTATATTTTCTGACTAGATTCTTATGCCTGTACTTTTCCTTTTCTCACACATACAGTAATCTCTCCTAGTTCAGGGGGAAAAACTGAGAATAAATTACCCAAAGGTAATTGCAAATGATTGTTTTGGAGCTTGCTTAACTGGGATCATAGAAGAAAAACTGAAATACATATCTTTATTTTTCTGGAACAATTTAAATGTTTAAGGATTTGGTGACAATTCAAAGGTAGAAATTAGAAGTTGGGGAGGACAGAGTCAGATGTTTCTTATGCCCAACCCTCTGTTTTCTTTTCCAGGAAGGAAAAAGGAGTGGCACATGAAATTTCCTTAATGTGAAAAAATAAGTGGGTAATCAAATAGACACTAGATTGACTGGCATCAGGGTCATGGGTGAACATCATAAAAAGCATTAGATTTTCCCACCTATTTCTTCTGTGTTCCAAGGAGCAACACAGAGCAATGTAGTTCTGTCAACACTACATGAGTCATAGTGGAGACAGCAGAGTTACATGTTCCTGGTAGATAGTTTACCTCTTATAGGTAAGTGTACAATTACTCCTGTTACAGTTTGAATGTGAACTATTTCCCCACCTCCAAAGACTCATATGTTGAAGGCTTGGTCCCAAATGCAGTGATCAGAGGTTGTATTGGGGGAAGGATTAGATCATGAGGATGCTGACCTAATCAATGGATTACTGCACTGATGAATCCATAATTAAATGCACTAGTGGCACGTGGTAGAGACTAGAAGGTGGGGCCTGATTGGAGTGTGTTGGTTGGGGTGTGTCTTGGAATAATATGTTTGGTCCTCAGCCTCTTCTTCTTTCTCTCTCTGCTGCCCAGCCACCATGAAGTAAGTCGTCTCCTCTCTCACATGCTCCTGCCACCATAATATTCTGCCTTACCACAGGTCCATTGAAATACATCCCGAAAACTATGAAGTGACACCTCTGAAATCATGAGCCAAAATGAATCTTTCCTCCTTTACGTTGATCTGTTCAGGTATTTTTTTTCACAGTGATGAGAAGTGACTAACACACTATCTTGGGACAAAAGTGCAAATCTCCTTACTGCTAAATGAATTCTGTCATAGTGCAAATTAGTTCCTTAGTACATTGCCTATCAGCTGAGACAGACCCCTAGCCAATGCTCTCTTGAGAAAGCTGTTGCTGCTTGGGTTTTATGAGGCCTCACTTTCCCAACCTCCATCTCTGTCTATCTTGATGAAGTTCAAGGGAAGTATTTCTCACAGACTCCTTAGAATAGGTCAAATTATTCCTCTGCTTCCTTTCAGAATTTATCATCATTGATACAAGTGTTTCTCAACTTATTGAGAATATATTATATTAGGTAAGTAACTCCTGACACTTGACCCTTTGAATGTTTGAGAGGAAAATTCTAAACAGATTTTTAAACCATAAATTAATAAACATCCTCCTTCCTAATCAGATACACAAAAAATACTTATTCTCACAGACACAGTTTGTAGAGATGGCATGTTTCATTCTATTGCAGTAGAACTCTAGCTAAATGCAGTAAGGACAGACTGACAAAGGCAAGAACAGAGGCAGGTGGTAAAGGGAAAAGTAGGTGCACTTGTTACACTGGGGCAGTGATAATCTTTACCTTGAAGATAACTCTCCCCGGTGTTTAATTGTGTTTCTCCATGCTTTGGGTGTTACTCTGACCCATAAGATGTTGTTTACATCAGCATCCACACTGAGCCGTCCTCCCCTTGCCTTCTTTGACGACTGTGGTTTTCGTCCCTTGGCAGTAGTCCTTTCTTCCATTCTAGTGTGTTCAGAATTCTATCTAGTGAACAGAAGAAACCCTCATCCATGTACGCTCAGAACACGTAGCCTGACTGCACTGGGATTGGTAGTAGTGCTGTGGAGGAGACTGGAGGAACTGAGTAGATAACTCTGTGCCTTTAGACTCACAAGACTCTTCATTAGCAGTAAGCTAATGGTAGGGAATCTCTACATGATGGGAAGACATAATCTTCATTTTTCTTCATTCCCCCTAATTTGATCTCCTTCTTGTACTGTCTCATATACACACCATATTCTTTGACTTTTCAGCCCTTTATTGTTTGCTTAAAAGGATTTTGATTCAGCATAGCAGAATCAGAAATCCTAAACAAAATCCTAAACCACATGTTTTAGGATTCATCAACACAGCAGCATCATCTTCAGATAGGACCAGACTTCTCTCCCTGAATCTGGACCATTATCTTGCTCTTCAGAGCTTCCCATGTTTATTTTTAAGTATTTATCCCTAGCATAATCACCACTTAATAAAGTGGTATCTGAATCACAGTTCTATAGACTTTGTAATTTCTATTCTTTACACCACAGAGGAATATTCTATAGATAATGCTTATAATTTCTGGGAAACTTACTTTTTAGTTGCAGATATAATTGTTGAGACAACAGGACTATATTCAGTGACCTTAACCATGGCAGGAGATGCTGAGTTATGTTTCTTTGGTTATAGATCCATAATAGAAGGAGGAAGATTGAAGAGAAAAAGAGTAAGAAAGAACATAGAAAGAGATATAAATGAGATAAGACTGAGAGTGCATAAGTATGACAGAGAGAGAGAGAATTATAATAAAAGGATAAAGTCAGAGAATGGATAGAAACTTCCAAACCTTTATAATAGTTAGATAATATCACCTCTCCTATTAATTTAATTTTTTTCTTAAATCATTAATAGTTTTCATAAGCAAATAATTTGTGTAATTCAGTTTACATACTTATTTCAGTTCTTTGAGCAAACTTGTATTCATTATTTCATTTTAAAGAAACTTACCCTGAAAGGTAATTTAACTTGCCTGAGAGTATATAAATGGTTTTTCTATTATGCACACTGTTTGCCTAGCTAAGATTTTCCAAACAAGAATTCTGTGTTAGGATACAGTGATCAGAAAGAACTTGCAGCCTTGGAAAATAGATTTCTTACCAGTCTTATAAAACAGAGGTTCATATCTATGTCGGTTAGTGTCAAACCCAGGAATCATTCTAAATATTTGAAGGAAAAAATAGATTTAATGCAGTCACAAGGGGCTTAGAAAAAACAAAAAGAGAGAAGGCTTTTACTTAGAAACTAGAAGCTGCTGTTGGACCTGACCTGAAGCCTTGTTGCTCTTGCCAGCTGTCTGCTGGAGGTGCTGTCGTTAATGATGAAATTGCATCCATGCTGCTGAGCACGGGTGCAGGAGCTTACAGTCCTCTTGCTGTTGCTGCTTCTACAGTTGGATCCACACTACTGCACTTGAGCAGGATCTCAGGAGACTGTGCTTCTAATGATGTTGCTATCACTTCTTGATGTACTGTACTATAGACAGCAGAAAATGGAATGGTTGTCCTCCCTTCTTTCCATCTCTTTTAGCCTCTGCTGCCAAAGGAGCCTGATAAAAATGGTTGGTGAACTCCCATTCCTGCCGTTGCACAGAAAAAGCTCCAAAGAGTAGGGGTAGAGCTTATAAACTAATAGACAAATAATCCACATAGTTTAC
The DNA here is from genome assembly GCF_047511655.1 of Castor canadensis. NCBI lineage: Eukaryota > Metazoa > Chordata > Mammalia > Rodentia > Castoridae > Castor > Castor canadensis. Next base: position 71,756,937 of record NC_133391.1, on the reverse strand, counting down.
CCTTTGGTGACACAGTGCTCACTCACCTCCCTTCTACCCTTATTTAAACTCAATTCAATAACAGTCATGATGATAGGTTGCTTTGCATAATATGATGAATGATTTTGCATGTAAACCAAAATGTGCTTACCCTGGGTTTCCTATAATTTAAATACTAAATTATAAAAATATCCATCATCCCATATCTGATATAATGTAGGGTAGAAAAGGAAAAGATGTAACAATGGATTAATATACAAAAATATTATGTAAAAAGCAAGACCAAAATCATATATATAATTACCACAGTCATAATTTCTAAAACTTGATATTAACAGGCAGTGAGGCAACCATGATATTTGTAATTCCCTCTTCTGCTCATTTCATGTTCCCTTTGAACTCAAACTGCCCCTCATTTCAGTCTTTACTTGTTGAAATTAGTCAAACATTAATTCTTGAAGAATCTGAGCTCTTATTAGTCCTTTTTGTTGAGTTGCTGTAGATTTCCAGCAACTTTCATTATTGAACACAGAAGTACTACATTCACCTGGGAGGCACCTCAGGGGGGCCTTTTGGTTCTAGATAGAATCCACTCATCCCTCTGTGGACTAGCATTCTATTTGCCTTCAAAAACAGAGAGTGAGTACCCTGCTTAGCTTGTTGTTTCAGTGACAAGATTCCCAAATAGCCACATGATGGTCCCTATTTCACAGATCAATGGAGCCATCATGTCATATGGTAGAGACATTTTCTCTTGGGAATAAAGACATCGAAAGAAGCAGAGCTTAAATTTACAAACATGAAGCCAAAATTATTCACCTTGGCCATTCCTTGATTCTATCCCTTGATTCCAAGGTCTGTGAATCCTGGTAATGACAGAAAGAACATCATATTTTCATTGTTGGTTCAAATCAGATGCCACATCTTTTTAGGATTGCATCACACCTTTGGAGTGATTTTGAGTACCACTTCTCAACCAGGAAGTGGTACTAGTCTTTAACAGTACATTCTAATGTTTTATATAAGAGTAGGGATAGTGTTTCTGGGTGATAGCGTATACAATAAGATCAGTGAATTTTATGGGGGTGGGGCCCTTGATACACTTTATCTTCTGTAGAATAAATTATTAGCCTAAAGTTATATAGCACAAATAATGGTGACCTAATTTGTCTACCAACTAATCCTGTGAATATACTATATTACATGATGAAATGGAATTTGTATGTGATTAAATTAAGGAGTCTGAAATTGGGAGAGTATCCTGGATTATCTGTGCAGTACCCAATGATGTAATCACAAGAATGATGTAATCACAAGTACTTGCTCATGAGGGAGGTCCTATTACAAGAGAGAAGAAGGCCATGTGAAGGCAAAAATAGAGGTAGAATGATGCGCTTTGAAGATGGGAAAGGGTCACAAACCAAAGATTACAGGTGGACACTAGATGCTGAAAAAGGCAAAGCAATAGATGATTCCCTCAGAGCACCCTGGAGGAAAGAGCTTTGTGGCTACTCTAAATATCTTGATTTTAATTCATTGGAACTAACTTTAGACTTCTGATCTCTAAAACTGTAAGTAAATTAATTAATTTGTGTTGTTTTACATCTTTTAAGTATGTAGCAATTTTTACAGTAATAATAGGAAACTAATACAGCAGCAATGCTATGTGGAATATTGTACCTCTAAATAAGGCATTCATAAGTGTACCAATGAAGGCATTACCTGTAAGAATGGGAAATTCACTGACAGAATGACAGTCTCTTTTAGTGGTGGTAAATCACTTCTTCCTCTATTATGGAAGGGGTGAGGTAAGATCATTCTAATACTGTATAGCTGTTTGGTCCACCAGGAATGATGTTATCATAGGACTCAGCATCAGTGTCTGGATGGGTCCATGCAATACTGGTAGTCAAATCAGCCCTGGTGAACTCCATGTCCAATAAATAGTTGTCACCTCTACTGCCTTGGGCATTTTAACTTGGTCTCATTGAGTGATTACTGGAATGCCCAGGAAAATAGATTTGCTGATATACCAGAACACATCACCTAGTCCATACGATTTCTTAGAATGTCCTCTGCAGTGGGTACACTTGACTGAGCACTCATATGGAACACAAATATCCTCACATTCTGCATCTATCCCTAGAAGTTTGTGAATATACCTTTCCCTCCCATCTTCTTTTAACCAAATCTTCAGTCTTGTTTTTTTTTCAAGTTACTAATGACCTGGACAGTCCATTATAGTCACTGACTATGAAATAGTATGTAAGTAGCTTCATCTAACTTTCCAAAAAAGTAGAAAAAAAAAACCAAGGAAACTGCTGGACGTTATTGTAAATTGTAGTCTTGCTTTCTTCACTTTATCATAAATATGCCTTGAATAGGGCTCAAATGCTGTATCAATGCATTAATAGCTCAATGTGAACATTATATACAAAACCCTTCGTAATTAGAACTCATTTGCTTCCTTTCATGTTAATTTGGAATAAAGAATTCCAGATGAGGCCACAGGTGTATACTAGAGGGAGAGGAATCAAGGAATAGGAGTAGGTCTCTGGAATCTCAGTGCCTGCTCAGTACTAGTCAGTGCTTCTGAGCATGCTCACTGTATCATTTTCAAAAGCTTCTCCTTTTAAAAAAGTGTAAAACATTGTCAGGGGAGACTAAGCTTCCCAGATATCAAGATTTACCATGTTATACCTACATTAACCCCTACTTTCTTACACTATCAGTTTTTTCCCTCTGTGCTTAACACTGGTATAACAAATATGCTTTGAACCCTTCCAAAGACCTCTGTTGACTGCATTTCTCTCCACATGTCACCTCACTTCTCTGCTTCCTATCAGCAAAATTTCTTGTAGTAGTTATCTTTTTTTACTCTATTTCTTCACTTTCCATCCACTCTTCAGCTCATTCCATGGTAGCCTTTTGGTTTGATAATCATTTCTCTGAAAGTGCTCTTCATGTGTCACTAGTGGCCTTCCTATAACATGTCTAGCAGATATTCCTGTCTTCCATTCTTTAACTTCTCAGTAGCATTTGATCCAGCTGACCATCAACTCTTTTTTTTAGAGAGGTATTTTTATATCTTGTCTTTTATGACTTTGTATTCTTTGATTTCCTCTTATTAAACTGGCCATACTTTTTATGGCATCGCTATCTGACCAAGATTTCTTTTTCTATTAGCTTGTCACAGCTATTATGTTCTTTAATAGCTTTCAACACTGTCTATTTGCTGGAAAATTCCCCAAATTTATATCTCTATCTGTGCTCTCTCCCCTGAGATCCAGACAGATAACCAATGACCTCTTATGCATCTCCACGCCACGTAATAAAACTTTCCCCAAACCAGATATCCGTTGTCTCTTTTCCAGTCCTAATCCACTTCTCAATTATTCATTCATACGACTTAGCCAAAAATCTAGCATTTTCAATTCTTCTCTTTCTCCCCATAACTATTCATTTCTCTATGAAAGCTCCCATGTTACATAAAATTTACCTTCAATAGATTTGTATGCTTTTCTCTTGTTAATGTTTCATGTTATAGGTGCCACACTAAGAACCCAGCAATGGATAAGGGAAGAGGTCTTTTCTTTCTCTATAAGGTATATATTTTTGCTAAGCACAGTTACTTGTAAATGAACTATTTAAAGCTTTAGGGTACATTTAATTCTGTGGCACCAATGAAACTCAGCAAAAACGATTGGGAGACTTGTTTGACTAATAATCTGTGATTTTTGTCTTGATCTTTTTTGAATTAATACATTACCTATTCAGAGGTAGTTCTTGAACCAAGATGTGATAATTCATTTATATGTGTTTGTGGAAATAGACTGACTTCAGAAATTGCTGCATAGAAAGCATAGGAATGTGACTATTGATTCAGAAGACTGCTTAGATGTGTTTTCTTTTTCTTTTTCTTTTATTACACTTCCCTTTTCATTTCTCCTTTTTTTCCTGCTCTCCCTTTTTCTCTCCTACCTCCCCCACTCTCCCTTTTCTCTTCTGTTATAGGAATGATACTATACCACTCTGTATTTGAGTGAAATACCACAAATGCACTTTTTCTCTTTTATTGTAATGATATCAGTAAATGGTACCAAAAACCCCTAGAATATGACATGGAAAAATGGATCTCAAATATTAAAGTATCACATAGACAAAAGTGAACTCAAAATGAATCACAAATCGAAATGCGAAAAGGTAAAACTAGAACACATTTAGAAGAAAGTACAGGAAAAAGCTTTGCAATTTTGGAGTAAGCAGATATTTCTTACTTAAGAAATAAAAAGAAAAAAATGATAGAATAAGCTTCACTATAAAATGTTCTCTAAAAACACCATTAATAAAATAAAAAGTAAAGTTACACACTTGGAGGAAAATCAAAAACATTCATAACTTAATAATTGTGATAAGGCAAACAAACTACACACAAGATTTTGATAAATAGAAAAAGATACATAAATAGATACACAAAAAGATTCTCAGCATAATTTGTCATCAGAGAAGTAAAATTAAACCTATAATGAAATATCACTATTTTGGTAAAATTACTAAAATTAGGATTGACAATATTAAATATTATCGAGGATGTGGAATTAGAAACTAGTGTGGTTTCATCAGCATGTATCTGCATAAAAACTCACTGAACAATGTAAATGTACAACATTTTAATAAGGATAACTTCCCAAGAACTATGGTAATGTTTTTCGGTTGAAAAGATGACTGTATTTTCATCATTATGAAAACTTTCACAAAATATGCTTAGATTCTCAATAATATTTGAGTTGTTGGTTTCATTACATCTTGTGTTACTTATTTCCTAAGAAAAACATGACATGTTTTCATAAAGCTGAGTTAAAGCACTCTTTCCACTTTTATTTTAGAGTTTTTGAGTTCTCAGATATTGTAGGTTATATGGAGAGGGTACTTGCAGTTGGTGTGGCTTGAAAACATTTGGTTTATCTGGATTGGGCTCCAAAAGAATTAATGCCCGAGAACTTACTGTCTTTAATAGTTGAATTATTCCTTATGACAAGCTCTTCAATAGCATTTAAAAACCTTCCAAAAGGAATATTGCAGGGTTTTTTCCTTCATTCTTGGTTTTGCTAGTAGATAAGGAAGAATTTCTGTTGCCTGATATTTGGGACACTTAGAGAGAGTATGTAATACTGAATGGAAACAGTTTCTGTAGCATAGTACATCAGAAATTGCAGAAACAGAATCTATGTTGGATATTAGTTACATAATTTGAAACAAAATCCAAATGTGTTTTGAAACCACAAAATATAGATAAATAATATTGAAGTACAAAATGGAAAATTAATCATTTAATTTCCAAAGGCTTTCCCCCCTCAAGGTATCTACTGCTTAAAATTTCATTGTAACATTATTAAATAAAAGCATTTGATTACATTCTTTAAACATTTGGTCTAGTCAATTTTCAAAGAGGAATTTTCAAATAAGATGAAAAAATAACTTAAAAAAACTTTGAGTTTTTGGAATATAAAACTAACTTTATTGAGTTGATATACAGATATTGTGCTGTGATTGTGTAATGTGGAATTCATAGATAATTATTTGGGAAACTAAAACAGAAAAATAAACAAATATGCACACATTTCTCATATATATGATCTCATTTAATCCTTTTGATATTATTTATTCATTTGAGGCTGTGTGCCAACACATATTCTAAGTTCTGGTAATACAGAAGTGAACAAAAAAGTTCTTGGTCTTTTAACTGTTGGTAGAAAATAGTTATTTCAAGGCACAAAGTAGTTCATTTATTGAAAAGCATCACAATTTAGTCTGTACTGGAAGCTGTACTGAACACATTTTACTTTAATATACTTTCTTATATTTCAGGTTGACTACACTACAATCAGACAGGAATCAGCAAATTATTGTGAGAATTTAGAGGAGATCAGCTTGAGAAAGCAGGTAAAGTTCTTGATAGAAACACCACTGAGCTACCTGATGACTCACTGGGCTCCTCCAAAATGGGCTGGTCCTTTGGAGCATTGTGAGGGTGAGACCTGGCCATCAAAGTGCAGAGAAGCTCTTCAAGTGATTCAAATGCTTTGTAAAGTTTGAGATCCTATGTTAAATGATAGCACTGGTGTGTTTGTATGTGTGTGTGTGAGTGTGTGTGTGTGATATTCATTCAACAATTTTGATGGGTAATAAAGTTGTTTAGAATGATAACGTAATGGGAAAAATACTTCAAACAGGGACATGTGGGGTTTTATGTTGCCAAGGAACTATTGGCCTAAATTAGGACCATTTTTTTAGTAAACTATGTGTAGCCATTATAACTTTTTCATCAGCGTGAAATAAAAAATATTTTTGTGATTTAGAAGCATTCTCTGCTTCAGGATGAACTGGCATTGTTCGGAGTGCTTTGGAGAAGGTATGTTGGAGTAAACTCAGGCAAGTAGAGCATTAAACTTTCTCAGAGGTAACACAGGGCATGATGACGGCAATTGATGGGGAAAAGAGACAAGACTGGATTTGAAAGATCATATATTTTAAGAATGAATTCCATGGTCCAAGTTCCACTGCAAATTTTGTTTTGTCTGGATATTTTGTACTGCGTGGTAGCAGGGATTTTATAGTGAGCATGGGATAGAGGAAGGAATGTTGTTTGGTTATGAAATTGATTTAATTAAACTGCTCTAGTGCTACTGTTAGGAGACAGAAAACTGATAAATGAAGAGAAGAAAACTTTGAGAAGTCTAGGTCTTCTGCCATGGTAGTGATCTTAGAAAGACACAGAATTTGGCAAGCACAAAAAAGGAGCAAAAAGTGGAAAGAACTTCATTGAGCTGTAGCAGATTGATAGAAGGTTCTCAGAGAGTTGATACCTGCATTCAGATAAGTCAAGGAAAAATTAGATGGTGAGTGAGTGTTTGTGTGTGCGTGTGTGTGTGTGTGTGCATGTGTGTTCCTGTGAATTATTTGGATGTAAAGCAGTAGTACATTCAGTCAGAGTAGGACAGAGGACCAGAGAACATGCCATCTTGGGGGACTTGGGATTATTATTTCCCACAGGCAAGTCACTGTTATGTAGGGCAGGAGCAACAGCAGCCACGAGAGACTGACAGTGTGACATAATGACAGGCTAAGGACTCTACATTTGGACTAGTTCTGACCCTGAGTTATTTGGAATCTCAATTTCATCATCCCTAAATTCAGAATCTCAGGATTTCTTGAGGATTCCATGTGACAACACATGGGAAGCCCAGCACAACACAAGGGGCTGGCACAAACCATTGCACACACAGGTTTGTTCTCACTATCTTTATTACTCTTTCACTTTCACCTTATGATGATTTATGTGCGTAAGTTATTAAAGTTAGTAAGTGAATCTTTTGAAGATTTTAAACATCCTTATAGTATAAATGATCAAAATATGATTGTAAGTTGTAAGAAAAGAACATGCAATTGCTTTCAGTGAATAAAGGGTTTTTTAAAAAAAGAAAAGTTAAGGATCCTTAAAAAGTTAAGGATTGGGGGCATGGCTCAGGTGATAGAGTGCTGAATGTGAGGTCCTGAGTTCAACCCCGAATACAGTCAACACACACTGAAAGTCAGCCTGAGCAGTCCATAATGAGGCAACCTATTGTGAATGTGGCTGATTACAACCACATGTACTCTGACCTCACTCTGTTCACTGTCTTCGCTTCTCCATCTTTGTCTGGTCAGGAGCTTCATTCTCTGTTTTGCTTTTCTTTATTTACTCTATGAATAATAGGCATGATTATGCTTTTTCCTCTTTCACAATTATGTATTTCTTGTTTTCTTTGTAGTTTTCTCTTGGTCTTCACTTTTCTGCTCCTGTTTCTAACTCAACTCTTCTCCTAGAGACTATTAATCCCCAGTGTTGTCTTATTCCCTTTTATTTGTCCAATAGGGAAGAATATAAAACCCAGAAGCATTGTGATTTACTTTGTCCTTCTTATTATTGAAGCTACTACCACCTGTCAACAGTAAGTCAGATCATTAAAACTTTTATAGTTTATTGGAAATACACAGGAGCAGTTCATGAACTATAAAATCTCAAACTGAAAAAATAGCAGGAAATGTCAATCTATAGTACCTATAGCACAATTTATAGAGGACAAAGGAGGAAGTCTTTTGGACTTTTGATGATTACCTGTCACACACTTTTTTTGAAGATAAACAGAGCTGTTCAAGTGGATTTGCTGACTGGATTAATCTCAATGAGTCATGCTGATAAGACCAAAACTAACATTTATGGGTTTTTTTTATGGTTTATAATTTACAATAAGTGTCAATAGGTGATTAGCTTTATAGTAATTAAACTGTGCCCTCCATTTTTGTTTATTTATGTTTAATATACTTAAAAATAATAGAACCCCAAAGATCCCATTCAAGTAAGTGGCTTTTGCCTGATCTCCAAACAGGTTTTTTGTTGTTTGTTAGCTTTTTAATGACTTTTGACTTATTTAAAAGCAAAAGATGTGTATAATTTCCATAAATAAACACTATTTTATTATCTACATTGTCGATATTTTTAGTTAAATGTTGCCTGTTATTTAAACAATAAATATAATCAAATTTTTGGCAATGGTAAAGATTAAAGAAGTAAGAGCTTTGCACTTTTTAAAAATTGTAATTGCCTTCTTTATTATGCAATAAAATTTATTTCCACGTAGTTGGTATAAAATGGGTCATAGAAATGGAAATAAATGTCCAATGTATTTCATGCCACCACCTTTAAATGCCAAGTAAAGAAGCATGGTAAAGGCAGAGAAAGGAGATTTATTACTTGGCTCTGGACACACCATGGGAAGAGGCAGAACATACATTCAGTTAATCTTCAGCCACCTTCATTCAAACAGAACCACCTACATGGACACAGTATCACATGCTTTCTGACAGGCCAGACAGCAGAGCCATTACAGGTAGATGATCTGGGTTTATGTCTTGCTTCTGCTTATAATTTCCAAACTCTTCTTGCTATACTTCCAGAATGGTCCAATTGTCCATGATAATTTATAACATTCAATTATTAAAATATTCAAAGTAATTAATACTAGGAGTGGCTGCAAGTGTCTTCTAGCATCACAGATAAGACTCTGGGAGCCATCTTGCAAACACAACCTCTGTTACCAAAAATTTGGTAAGGTCAGTCAGGCTCTTTTTTAGCTTTGTCACTTGGCAAACTATGGCATCCTCTAGTGGACAGAATTGAATCACAAGACACGTACATTAGAAATATCAAAAAATATGAGTGCTAGGCAACTTCATTTTGCAAGTGTGGAATAGCTTTTCATTGGTTATTTTGGGTTCAGTGAGCAATCTGCCCCCAACTGTTACTATAGTAGGGATCCTGATGATTCTCAGCCTCTATTAGCTATCTATTCACGTCTCCATTTTAGGCTTGCGTCTCTGGAACTTGGGATTTCAAGCTGTATTTACTTCTCCCATTTTGTAATACTTAGAGATATTTTTCTTTTGGGGAAATTCTTTATTTATAGAAATACAAACACAATGGACCTTATGATAGGAGGATGTTATACACAGTACCTATACAAGAAATAAGCAGGGACAAAGCAATGGAATTTAGGTCAGCCCTATGTTAAATGTCGAACTCTGCTACTTTGTTTGCTGGTAATACCATAAACAAAGTTATACTACAACAACTTGTCATTTATTTATTTTGCTTTTTATTAAGTTTTTTAGAGGTATTAGAATTAAGATAAAGAGGAAATAAAGGATGAATTCAGCAGGAAAATAATGGTGAAAGGGTGTCCAAGTGGTTGTATTCTAAATCATGTAAATATAAAAAAGTCAGCTGTTAAAATTCAGAATGGGCATTGACTAAGTGGATGGAGTATTAACCTTTGTTGTCTAGAATATGTGAATGATTGCTAGGATAAGATTAGAGAGGATGAGGGCTAAAACTCCTAGTTTATTAGAAATAGATCATAGGATTGCATAAGCAACTAAGAAATACCATCCTAGGTTGATAAGTGGCAATGTTATAAGGGGGTTTGCAGATGTATAGTTTATAGGAGATCAGGAATGTGGGATTAAGAACACAACAAGGGGATTGGACTATGAGCACATGATAAAAGCGAGAGCACACAAGGGAGGGGTGAGGATAGGTAAGACATCTAAAAAACTAGCTAGCATTTGTTGCCCTTAACGCAGAGAAACTAAAGCAGATACCTTAAAAGCAACTGAGGCCAATAGGAAAAGGGGAACAGGTACTAGAGAAAAGGTTAGATCAAAAAGAATTAACCTAGAAGGTAACACCCACGCACAGGAAATCAATGTGAGTCAATGCCCTGTATAGCTATCCTTATCTCAACCAGCAAAAACCCTTGTCCCTTCCTGTTATTGCTTATACTCTCTCTACAACAAAATTAGAAATAAGGGCAAAATAGTTTCTGCTGGGTATTGAGCGGGGGGGGGGGGGGAAGTGTGTGGTAAGGGAGGGGGTGGGGGCAGGGGGGAGAAATGAACCAAGCCTTGTATGCACATATGAATAATAAAAGAAAAAAAAAGAAAAGGAATTATAGGATGTCCTTAATTGAGATATCAGATGACTTCACTTTTCTAAGTTTAATCACAAGATAAGAGAAATCTTACAGGATTACTGGGCTCACATATAAAACAAAGTCCTCACAATCAGTTCCTCTGGTATATAGTCCCCTGCCCCCACTTTCTTTGTCCAAACATTTTTTGGGGATGGTTTGAAGGTAGGCAATTCCATGCCTCATATTAACTCAGAATTAGGTCACTCCCTTCATCCTGATTTGCCCAATACATACCCCATCAAGTCTTTGAAGCAGATTTTCAAGGGAAACTGTAGATGAAGTCCTCCATCTTGTCAAGATATATATTCAAAATGGGATAATTTTGGTCCACAGCTCACAAAATGGAGTTGAGTGGAGACAATTAGATTAGAGTTTAGAAATATCTATATTCAAACTTGTGACCCTGCAGCTTGTGCATATGTTCCAGGATGCAAGCTAGCTTCATGGAAGAAACCAAACCATCACTCCTTGGGACACTGGCATTTTCTGCAAAATTGAACTGAAATATTCCTTTCTCCTTCTGAGAAGCTGTCCAGAGATTGCTAATTGTTGCCTGACCCTAAACTAACAAAACAGCCCACCCTATGCCAGCATCCATCCAAAATCCTAATGTAACTCTTCTCTCCTTTCATGGTTTGAAGCTTTGTGTAAGTCCTGAATTTTGTGAAATGTCAGAACTAAGCTGGAGAGTGATTGAGTCATTGTGTCATAAGGTTGAAATCCTTATGAGCCCTTAATAAACATTTTTTTTCTTCTCAACCTAAATTTATGCACAAGGTTGGCAATCCAGACTTTAAGTAACCAGGGAAAACATACAGATTTACCATACTTCTTATCATTTTAGGGTAATGGGAAATGACCTCTGCTGGGAAAGAATGAAGGAAAAATCCAGAGATCACCCAACAGCATTATTAAGAAAATGTAGATTTTTTTTGCTTGTTTTTCAATAATTCATCAAGGGTGATAATTTCTGAAATAAAATTTACATTCTGAAATATATGGACATTTTCAAGTATCAAACTATTCTACCAGACAGGCAGCACTATGTCCATGTATGTAATCCTAGAACAGGTACAATAGACACTCACTTAAATTTGAAGGAATTATTTCAATTGGTAAAATGAGACAGAGTTAGAGTCTTCCAACTATTCCTGAAAATGGTAGTTCAATCCTACATGGATCACATGTGTTCATGATCCACTCTGTCCTGTAATTTAATATCTTCAATCATATTTTCTCATACAGAGAACTTGAATATGAGTAAAATGTAGAAGGAAAAGATATTGTGAGGGAAATCCTATCTGAAATTACAGAATTGCTGAATTGATAAAACCCTGTCTATTCTGAGTCTTGTCCAAGTGCCTTGGCCCCAATATAATCATGCAGGCATTTAAGGAAGAAGCAGTTGGAAAGCATGTGGTGTGTTCAGATGCATTTATTCAACAATGTGGCTAGCCCAAAATCATAAGGGCCTCAAGAGCCTTCAGGATTTGCAAGACCCAGCTGCTCGAACAAGAACAGGATACTCACGTTCCCTATAGAACCGATTGAGAAAAAAACATAATAAATTTAAACTTTACTGACAAAAAAATTGGCTGTAAGAGAAAGACAATGGAAAAATCACATCAGCTTTATTTAAAACAGAGATGTTTCCAGTTTATCTTTCTTTCATCCATTTATTCATTCACTTGTCCATCAAATAATTGATTATTATTACAGTCACTAGGGATCAGAAAGGAAACATCACTTCCTTACTACACTTCCAGATCTTGTGGGGTATTTCAGTCAGCCCCTGAAATTAGTCTTGAATCTATTGTTGTTTCTCTTGCTCCTATGCTACTGCACTATCTACCAGGTTTCCATCTTAATTGATACCTGAGCAATTGTAGGAACTTCTAATTGTTTGACATTTCATATTAGAAATCTGGGGATCCAAAACTGAGATATCTTGCCAAAGAAACTCAAATATCTATTATATATGATACAAGTTATTCTCCTTTACAAATAAAAACACCTTTTTTCTCTCCTCTCCCTGTACTATTTTTCCAATGTTTTTTCATTCTCCAAACTTAATATTCCTAAATCCTATAATAGCTTCTCATAAGTCTGTTTCCATATATCTCATCTTTCTAGTCATCCTTTCCATGAATAATTTGAGTTACAAATTTCTTGTATTTCTCTATGAATAGAGAACATCCTACACACTCATATCATTTTATACCTGGACTTTGTTGAGTCTTCATTTTAACAGATTTTAATACTTCCATGTCCCATAATCATTAAGGCTAATAATACTGATTTCCAAATAAGTTACTTATATAAGCAGAAGCATCTATGAGAGCACATAGGTTGACTTGTTTCCCATAGTCATGTCTTTGCATGTTTCACATTTGGTTATTTTGAATTTACATAAAAATTTAAGTAATGTTAAAAATCCAGTGTCTCAGTTGTACTAGCCATGCTTAAGTGCTATACTAATAGCAAGTGGATTGTGGCTATGTTTTGTAGATCACAGATAGAGAGTATTTTCATCATTACAGAAAGTTCTGATAGATGATGCCAATCTATAGAAATGATTTTACCATTATAGATTTCCTAAGAAGACATAGAAGAAATACAAAGAGTCTTAATTGAATCTACCTGCCAGGCAGCTAATGATGAAGGGAACCACCAGATATACATCCTTACTTGGTATTATATACTCCTCTCAAAAACCATCCAGAAGGGTCAGACCCTGGCTCTAGTTACTATGCAGCAGATTTGTTTGGAGATTTTAATAAACAACAGAATAAAAGCAATATGGAACCTCAGGAAATATGTTGTATTTAGAAAAGCCAAATTTATCTCTTAACATTTTTCTTATCTAACATATATAGGAAAATATGTTTTCTGGCACCCAAATATTCCTTTTCTAATTACACATATTTGAAAGAATAAGGAGGAATTAGAAGGTTTTAAAGACCAAGGAAACATGACCTTCCAGCCAATTACTCACATTTCCCCAAGTTTTCATTCTAAATAGAAGGCCTTTTGACCTTGGCAATTGGAAATTTCCCAAGTCTCACTGTGTTCTATTGCTTTCTCCTCCCCTTGAGTGAAAATAATTTTTAATCCCAATGTCAACAAAACAGGTAATGAGAAAAGCAACAAATTCCTTTTACAAGTCTTCATAGTGGATACAGATTCACCACAAAGCAGAAGTTTGGGGTCTGAAACTTCTTACTCTGTAGAGCTATTTTCATACTCTTGGCTAAATTCTGAGATTTGCCTGTGATCATTTAAAACAGCCCAAGAGGGTTTGTGTTATTTGGAAAGGAATTCATGCTGTAGGATAATGGAAATTTAGTTATTTGAGCCTAAGTCAGTTTTTATTATCAAGTGAGTCCCAGAAAAATCAAGTGTTTTTGGGTCATTTGTGGAATCTCTTTTGTTTTTACTGGTTCACAGTTTATTTAACCCGAAATGTTCTTTTTTCTATGCTGCCAAAATGTAGACCCCTGTTTAAATGGCAGCTTATCATGAGTCACTTCTTGAGCCCATTCAATATGAAGACATTTTCATCTTGCTTTATGTCTATAATCCTTTGCTTATTTGCTTATTTACTTGTTTGCTAACATTTACCACAACTTATAACCCATTTTCCTGGGCTCCCTGGGCCTGATTCCCTTCACTTATTTCTAGGTACTTCAGAAAATTAAACTTCATTAAGCTAGTTCTCATATTCCTGAATAAAAATGTTATATAATAGATTTTTGCTTGCCCAGATCTACTTATATTTGCATATTTGGGGACTGTAGAAAGCACAGGAAATACAGAGAATAACCACTGTTATCCTCAAGAAATATTTTAAAGGTATTTTGTGTACACAGGCTTTCCTAAAATATAGACTATATACTGTGTTGCTGTGAAAATCTGGATTCTTATCAGACAAGTTATTTTTAAATCACATACCAAATAAATGAAAAGGGAAGATTTTCATGCTAATAATATGTAGAGGCTTTAGAAATATATATGAAAAATTAAAGTTTCTACTCACATATTTTCCTTACAAAGAATACATTCACTGGAATAAGTAATTCCATCAAGCCCACAGATAGGTTTGAAAACATCGGGGCATTTTAAAGGCATCTTGTTGCAAAAAGGCTAAAAGTGGAATTAAACACAAACATTTTCCCTTATTGACCATTCTTTTAATTTATAGTAAAATATTAAAATAGTTTTAATTTCTCTGGGGAAATAGCTGTATTTGGGAGAGTGACACTGTGTGTTGCAAGACAAGAAATCTAAGATCTGGAGTCAGAAAATCTGGTTTCAAGATATGCTGCTGCTATTTATAAGCTGTGTGACATGGTGAGTCTATTGACTCCTCCCTGAGCCTCAAAACTTCATCAGCAAAATAAGAATGATCTTATTATTTTCCAACATATTTTACAATGCTATTATGGGGAGGTTATTTTAGACAGGTGAGATAACATCCAAGTTCACAATTACTGCTTGTCCTGGCTTCTTTTATGTCAACTAGCTGCATGGGACCTGTTCTTCCTTGCACACTGTAGCATACTCTTACAGATCTTCCTTTAAGTGTGCAATATCTGCATGTCTTTCTTTTTGGAGTCCTTGTACTCTGGTTCCTCTACTACAGTAAGAGCTAATAATCATTAAATGACTGTTATAGACCAACAAATGTCTTAAGTACTTTTTGTGTCTTATTCTACTTAAAACATTTATTGACCAACATTAAAAAACTCATCCCTTAAACAAAATTGTCAATTATCTATTCACTTGCCTATTTTATAGCTATTATGTAAAATTATTAATATAATACTATTGTTTAGGTGGAGACAATGAGTCACAACGTGATGAGATCATCCAAAGTGACACAGTAGTAATTCCTGGATCCAGAATCCAAACCCAGTCACTCTAGTTCCTGGGCCTTAGTTCTTAATCAATTCATTCTGCTGCATCCGCCCACCAGTTATGTTTTGCTAATGCTTCATCCTGCATGGTTCAGTAACTCTCACTTGGGGCCACCTTCTCTCATCTCTCTAACTAGGTTACATTCCTAATGGTATCAGATCTTTTTCACAATACTTAACACAAATACAATAGTGCTTTCACTCATGAATTTTGGGTTTATTAGCTGCCTCCCCTTAGACATAAATACAATGACAAGAGGGGACTTCTTTCTCTGGTCTCAAATGTATTGAACATTTATGTCTACAACCTTTTGGAAAACATGGAAAAGTGGGATTTAAACAGTTTTTCTAGAGAACAATCTTAAGTTGTTTTCTGATGTTCATTATAAATCAGAGCTACACCTTGGTATAGGGGAAACTTAACACTAATGTGATCAAATGGTCTAAGAAGAAGGGCTACTTGGAGTAGACTTGAGAAAGCTTCTATCTAAAATACTTGTCCTACCAGCAAGCACTAGTGTATATTAAAAACTCCTTCACAGCAAGCATTAAAAATTGCATAGCACTTGTTCATGCATCAGTGAACTTGTCACCATCATAGAACTGTGGGCATGGAGAAACTGCTATAATTATCTGCACTTAACAGGTTTAGTCTCACAGCATTCAGACTCTTCATCTTGACTTCAGGACAAATGGAAAGGTGACTGCTAGACTGCACTTTTGTTGGATATAACAGTTTCAGCCTAAGAAATAAGAAATTATAAAATTCTCCTTACCAATACTCCTGCACAGAATTTTCCATCATTACCTAGAAAACATAAAGAAGACATATTAAATTGAATCCTGAATGGGAAAACCCAGATATATTCTTAGTTAGCAGAGCATATACTGTTTTCATAGAAGCTGTGACTTCTTTCCTGACACCTTCCACTCCCCACTTCTTATTTTTTATCCTCTTTCAAAAACAGATGACTGTTTTCCCATTCATGCCTTTCCTGCTAACATTCTGAAAAAATTCAATAAAATTTAACTGTTACCAAATCATTTCAATGTGGCATTTCAGAAAGTTGGTTCATTCTCTTGGAAATAGAAATTGTCTATTTACTACTTGAATTTTATCAGGCACTAAACTAATGTCTACTAACATTCTTAAAACTATCCACTAGACCTGGATCTAAAATTTATAGATAGAGGTAAGGATCATTTATAACCAGCTAAGAAAAAAGAATTATCAGACCTAACCAGCAAAAGTATTCTGATACAATTACACTTAACTCTTCTTTTGTAAGTTTTGCAAATTGTGGCTTGTTCGCCAATGTGGTATCTGTTCCTAAATGGCTTTTTCCCACAGTTGCATTACACAGACTGACTATATATCCAATTAAATCCAATTACATTTCTTGAATTTAAAAAAACTGGCTGTATTCTCTACAAAAGAGCAGGTCTTGCTGACATAATGTAGGGTATGGCAACTGTGGATATGAATGTGTTCATTGTATAAAAAGGACATTTATCTGGTAGTACTGACAGGAAGAAATGTTGATGAGATTTAGTTTTGATAGCAAGAATCTCTGAGGGTACAGAGAAGAAGAGCTCCTAGAATAGTCTGAACCTGATGCTGTTGATAGGTCCTATTTGATTTCAGAATCTAGATGAGTGAAAAAAATTGATGAGCATGTGCTCACTATAGGCATCTATTTATATTATTTAATGCATAAGGAGGGGGAAAGGGACCTCTGCTCCCATAAATATTTAGCAAATGCAACAAGTGTTTTTCTTCTACTTGACAAAGTACTGATTTGACTTCCAATAATACTATCTGGTAGATTAAAGGTAAAGTTGAAAATGTTCATTTCCAATGATAAAAAGGAAAGTGATCTCAATCTTTTGAGTTCAGCACAATCTGACAACATTGTCAAGATGAAGTTTGGGGATTTATGCACATCACCTGTTCAAGCTGAATGTACACGCCCCAGTCATCCTACAGATCAGAAATATATCTGTTTTCTGCAATTCCATGAGAATTTCCAGTTTGTAAATTGGCCTTAAGCCAATTTAAAGAGTTAGAAAAGGATTTAAAGTTGAAGTATCTTTCTTTTCTCTACCTTATCTCTGGCAAAGAGTCAACCATGTCCCTAGAGTAAAACTTTCTATCTCCAGGCCTTTCTCACCAGAAATGTTTTGTTAATTTTATATTAAAAATTATTCTATAGTTTTCTTTTATTGATTTTATTTCATTTCATTAGGATCAAAGGACTAGCTAAGCTTAGCTAAAACTACACTAAGTCAAATTTCTAGAAGGTACTCTGCTCAGCAAAGCAAGCAGTCAAAAAGTTTGACTCAAATTTGAAATATATGCAAAGATACCTACCAGGTAAACTGAACAGGATCAAGGCAGTGAGAAGAAAGACACTTGGCACCTTCATTGCTGCACTTCTGGGTCTGAAGTTTGGTTGAACACTGTCCTGAACTTTCCACTTCTTTTCAGAATCTGGGAACTGAAGGTTCATATAGAAGAGGGCAACACAAGCTCCACCTACCACAGTGTGTAATAGGTATCCTTGGTTTTTGATCAACTCTGTTTCATAAGCTGGCTTCCAGGCTTGGGAATTGCCACCTACGTAAGAAAGGTGAAAGGAGGGTGGGTCCTAAATTTTGATAGGGAACAGTTCTTGTGGTTAGCTAGTTAGCTTGATCCCTAACTTCTCCTGTGATTATGAGGAGGCCCTCATAATCTGGATAAATATGCAGACATCTCTTTTCTCTCTTTTTCTGTCATGCATTTGCAAATCCTCAAGTGGTACATAGAGGGACATAGGGAGTTTCTTCAAGTCTGTGCCTTGGATCTGGATTGTGGAAACTGGGGTTTAGGAAACCAGGTAAATGTTGATACTCTAACCAGTATTGAAGATTGAAAGACCCTTGTCTCAGACCCAGAAGTCTGAGTCTTCTGCCAGTTTCCATTAAAGGGTTGCTGACCAACATGTTTTTTTCAAAAGTAGGGTAAGGGTAAAGTCTTATACCTTATAAGTCTCAGCCTCTATTAAGTGCTGTATTCATCACTTCGAATATACTACTAGTGATTATAAATGACAAAATTCATGTCTTCATGTAGTTTCCATGCATTTTTTTAAAGGAGGATACAAAACAAAAAGTAGTAAAGGATTATAAAATATATCAAATTGTGCTAAACAGCACAGCTAAAACACAGAGAGGATAATGGAAGTTTTGTGAAATTTTTATGACAGAGTATGCAGAGACAGTATTATTGAGTGGGTGACATTGAAACAGACTGTCTATCCCAGGTATAGAGAAAGGCAAGTGCAAAGGTTCTAGGGTAGAAGTGGGCTGAAATCTTTGAGAAACATCCAGGATGACAATCTGTTTGGAGCAATGTGATAGAGAGAAAATCAGGACATGAGATAAAGGAAGCAGTAAGGGCCTAGATCATGAATGTCCATGCAGGGCACAGTAAGAACTTTGGTTTTTATCAAAGGAAAAGTTTTTGAGGATATTAAGTGCTTTCCTGATGTTATCATTTGGGCAAATTGTAGGCAACTCAAATTTAAAGTGTTCTGTGTTACTACTGCAATCATTTACTGCCAATATTTTTCTTTTCATCTTCTCCCTCCATAGCTTTGTTTCTTTGCAGCTGATTAATCTGTCCAAAACCTATGTGTTCACCTTGATGTGTCCCTTTACACTTACCATGTACCACCTTCCACACTTAATTTGTTACCAAGATCTGTTTTTGGCTCTATGTCCAAGATAACCTCAGTTCTGGGCATTTCTCATAATTTTCCATTGTCATATCTAAAAGAATACCATGATTGTCTCTTTGACTTTTCACCATATCACTTCTCCAAAATTCTCATAGCAACTCAATAAATGAATCAAAAAAATACTGAATGGGCTGAAATGTCTTATACAGAATTCAAAAGCCTGCTTTTAAAAATTATCAGAGACCTCAAAGAGAATTCAAACAAACAGATAAATGATGATAGGAAAACCATCCAAAACCTTGACAAGAAACTCATCATCATAGGTGAGAAATTTAGCAAGGAAATTAAAAATGTGAAAATACCCAGACATATTGGAAATGAAAAGATCAATAAATCAAATAAAAACCACAAGAAACAACATCATCAGCAGACAAGATTAAGCAGAAGAAAGAATATCAGGATGGAGGTGAGATCAAGGAAATATTGCACTCAGACAACAATTTTTTAAAAAATGAGCAACTATGTCACAATGTTCAAGAACTCTTGGACATGATCAAGAGTCTAAATCTAAGAACCCATGGTGTAAAAGAATGAACTGAAATATAAACTAAAGGCATTGAAAACCTAGTCAATGAAATTATAGTAGAAATTTCCAAACCATAGGAACAGACATAGACAGCCATGTACAGAAGCCATTTTGAACACCAAATAGACATGACCAGACAAGAACCTTGCCATGTCGGATCATAATTAAAATGCCAGGACTAGGAAAAAAGAAAGGGTATTGAAAGTTGAGAGAGAAAAATGCCTACTTACATATAAAGATAAACACATAAAAATCACTTCAGACCTCTCAAACCAAACCCCAAAAGTCAGAAAAACATGAACAATATATTCCAAGCACTGAAAGAAAATAACTGCCAACAAAGATTACTATATTCAGCAAAGTTATCCTTCAGTTTGATGGAGAAATAAAGACTTTATAAGAATAATCTAAATCAGTTCATGTCCACCAAGCCTGCAGTGCATAAAATACTTAAGGGAATATTAAGAAGAGGAAAGAATAAAATTTAAAAGTGGAATAGATAAACACATGTGAACTAGGAATTATCAAATATATTAACCTCAGCAAACCAGCAAAACTCAAAGCTGAATAATGGTGAAAGAAAATAACAAGAAACCTGAGAATCAACCTGGACCAAAACTAATAGAAAGATAAAAAACAGTAAATATCCCTCAATCATAACCTTAAATGTAAATGGTCTTAAATCTACAATGAAAAGACATAGATTATCTGATTAGATTAAAAAGCAGTATCCTTCAAATGTTTTCTCAACATCTCTTGTTTCTTCCTCAAGGTTCTGTCCATAGAATGGTCAATTAATTTTTATAGAATGCAAACATGATCATAGGGCTCTCAAGTTTCTCACTGTTCCAACTCCTCCAGATGGGTTTAAGCTCTACACAATTTGGTTTCTTTCTATTTCTCATGCTTTATCCTCTACCAGATCACCCCCCGCTCCCCCCGGTCCACCTACCTAATTGTCTTGGTCCTTTTGTCTGTTCCTCCTTGATCAGATAAAAACAAAACAAAAATCCTTGTAAATCCCAAGGCTCAGTTAAATGACAGAGTTGCTCTTGTTCTTCTTCTTCCCTTTTCATTTAGATAAGACTCTCTTATTATATTATTTCATAGTTCATATTTTGGCAGATAAAATTATTTTAATTCTACATCTACCTGATGATCATGGAATATTTCTTCACCTTAGGGGGTAATATGATTGTTTTGTTTGCTGAAGTAACTAGGGAAGTGGCTTCAAAATAATAGGTACTGAATACATATTTGCTGAAAACATAAATTCAGCCTAATACATACTGATTTTTCTCGAGAATGAAGGTGAATGCCTTGTTTATTTCTGTGTTTTCAGTGTCTCCCATACAGTAGTCATTTATTGGTTCAGTCATCCTTTAATTCATTCATACTATTGGTAAAAATTCAAATTATCATTGAGCCCTACTATCTAAAAGTTCTCAGGTGAATATTGGCGAAATGGATGTGATTGTTGTTCTCATGGAGGTTAGTCTTAGCATTGACACCTATTAGTTGAATCTGTAAAGATCTTTCTCTTTATCTCAAATCAGTATTTAAATAGAAGTTTTGCAGCCAGTAAGAAAGTTCCAGTAGCCACTGTTAAGGATAGTTCATATTTGAAAAAGAATTGCTTTCTTTGGCCCACTTTGGTAGAGGACATTGACTGAGGTCTTGTCATGGAATATCTTTAGGTAATAGTAGCAATAGTAACAATATTCAGATGTAGGCTTGGCTAATGTCGGACCCAATGTCTTTGCCCCAAACACTGATTTTTATACATTTGACTCTGAATCTAAAAAAACAAGTTAAATTTTTTGTTATGGTTATGCTATGAATATGTATGAAAAGATAAGCAGTAATGAAGAAACAATGTAGTCTTTTGTTTTCACTTTGCAGAAATGAGATTTGAACTCAGTGCCTTTCTCTTGCTAGGCAGGAGTTCTACCTACTTGTGCTACATTCCCAACCCTTTTTGCTATCATTATTTTTCATTTTAATTTTTTTTGTGTGGCCTGAACATATCTCCTATAGCTGGGATGACAACACAGTAGCTTCTTGGTTGAGATGGCGTCTTGCTAACTTTTTGCTCAAGCTATCTTTGAACTACATTCCTCCCTGTCTCAGCCTCCCAGGTACTTAGGTATGAGCCACAGGTTCCCAACTTTTTTTTTCTTTTTGACAACACCATTTTAAGGTAAAGTAGGTGTTAGCTGGGCTTCCATGTTTACAACTATTCTCTAGAATAACTGTGTTTGCCAAAAGATTGGGAAGGATCAAATCATCTTTTCCAAATCTGATTGTGATGTTTAAATCCCATCAAGTCCATGCTTAAATATTTGAGGTGATAAGGAAGAAAAATTCTTTATGGGGAAATGAAACTTACCCTAGAATTTTCATTTATTTCTCTTAGTCCTAGACCTCAAAAGCAATTCTGCTTTTTTGACTCTATGATACTCCTTCAAATACATGTTAACAATGTCTGAAGTCCCCTCTAAAGCTCATTTATCATCTCCTTCTCATTTGATGTTGTTCCAAGTTTTTCTTCCTCAGAACATTTCCATCTTGTGTCCTTGTGGTTTTAAAAGGCCATCCTAGGACACTATTCCATGAAAGTGTGGTCAGTACTGTTCATAGCCTTCATGACTGCCATCCCCTCTCTCTAGGCACTAAAACTATGTTAAAAATGTCCATACCTTTGTACTTGGCCTGTAGGTACATCTTCCTTCACCTATGAGATGCTTCCAAATTTCCATCCTCAAATCTGTTTTTTTGTTGACTTCCCCACATGGATTTTACCTAGGGTAAACCAAATGTGGAAGTCTCTAAATTTCCCCACTTTCTGGGCACATGGAAACTGTATAATAGATGTATTTTTATCATTCAAAAAGCACTTATCTAAGACATAATATGTGTTAGGTGTTGGTAGAAGGAATACATAAATTTCAGTTAAAGAGAATTAAAAAGTGAAAAAATGCAAGGGAAGGGAAACAATGAAAACATTTCAAGAATTTGGGTTCTAAATGAAGTGGAAATGGGAGAATTGATGAAAGGGGATGTAGAGATAAAGAGAGTTTTAAGATGAGAATTGCTACACTTTAAATGTAGATTTTTGAAGACAGCTATCTAGTCCATTCTAAATATTTTTCTACATGTTCAAAACTCTTAGTTCCTTGACTCAATTATGAGAGTAAAAACAATATATGTCATAAGTCCTCTATAGAGCCCTCTGGTAGTCAAAGTAGAAAAGGCAGGTAGTATTTCCTGTTGAGGTAGTAAAGGAAGAAAATAGCTTGAGATGGTCATAGTTTTGAACAAAGCACTACTGAGAAAGAACACAAGAAACCATAGGACTCAAAACAGAGGTTTCTTTTAGCATTGGGAATCCTGGTAGCTTATTTCCAAATAGCAGCAATTATTGAACACAATCTTTGTGCTTTTGTTGCCCTATGAATACATAGCTGGAATAATCCAAACAGAACTCATCCAAGCAGAAGGAGTTCCTCCCTTATCCATGCATACTCTGCATTTGCACATCTCCATGATAGGATATCAAATTGAGAACTCTAATTTTTCAATGGCTTATTTGTTTCTTCTACCAGACTAAATTCCTGGACATGACCTTTTCATCTACTCCCAGAGTTAGGTACATTGTTTAATTTAGTGGTGTGTGACGTGACCAAATGGAAAAAAAAATCCATTCATGCTAATCATTTGTGGGCAAAGTATATTTAATGTTTACAAAGGAATGATACAGGGGATTACATTAAACACCAGACAACAAAATACTATTTTAAAAAGTCTGTTTTATATCAGTCTTAATCACTGTTCCTATATATTAATATTCCTTGGTCTTTACCCCCAAGCAGGAGGCAAACTAAAAATGGTGCTCATCCCTTCTTTTTCTTCTTACTTTCTACACTTAGAAACCAAATGGCTATTTTTCTTTACTAACTATAGCAGAAGCAGATTGCATCTCACCCCTGGAGATACCACATCCAACAGGCCCTTTTCCAGATAATTTCTGAATAAAAGAATATTATCAAAGTTCTGAAATCAGCTGTTAAGATGATATTTCCAGAATGTTAAAGAATGATTGAAATCTCAGCTTTTAGAGAAGGACAGACCTCCAAAAGGTCCCTGTGGAGCTGTGAGCTAAATTTCACACTTATAATTCTTGTTTTTCACATTTTTTTTGCCAAAACCCCTAGGGTCAAATGGGTTTTGGAATTCATATTTTTTTATTTCAGAAAAGTTATGGGATGCATTGGCAGAAAGCCCAGTGCTTTCTGTCTGGAGCAGCACCTACTATAAGCACCACAGTGCTTCAGGAAAACATGTAACATACAGATGTACTTCTAATTTTGATGCGGTTACATCTTGACAGGCCCATAAGTTGAAGGTGCATTCAATTAACCTAACCTATAGAACATTGTATCTTCAATGTCCAGAATATTTATATTGATCTAAAGTTGGGCAAAATCACCTCATACAAACCTACTGGTTAATCAAAAGTTGTCTATCTATATAATTTATTGAATTCTGTACTTAAAGTAAAAAATAGAATTAGAAGTTGTATGAATATGCTTTGGTACTGCCATAATGTTGAAAAACGAGGAAGTCAAACCATTGTAAGTTGGGGATTGTCTATAAATAAAATAGATGGGAGGGGTAGGGAAACTAAGAACTTGAGTAGGGTGGATGTACTCACTCTGCAAGGATGAATATAGAAATCTTAAACTGACTGAAATTTCCGTAAGAAAGGGACTAAGGTAGAATGAAGAAAATTAGAGTAAATAAATCAATTGAGATTATAATATGTATATATATATATAGAAATATCATAAGAAAACTCCCTGTGTAGCTACCTTTATCTCAAGCTAAAATGACACGCTTTTCATTTTATCTTTTCCCTTTTTTTGCCTACAAAATTGGAGAACGAGAGGGTGGAATAAGCCCTGCCCAGGGGGATGTCTGGCACCAGTGGGAGAGGGAAAGTGTTGGGAAAAGAGAGTAGGAGGGGAAACATGGTGCAAAAAAAATGTTTACACATTTAAGTAAATGAACAAATGATACCTGCTGAAGATACGCCAGGATTCAGGGGAGGGGAGAATGAAGAAGAATGTTTGAGGGGGTGAATTCATGAATGATATATTTGACACATTGTAATAACCTTTGTAATTGCCACAATGTACCCCCACCCATCACAACAACAAAGGAAAGAAAAGAAAAGAAACAGCCTTAAATTATCTCTTGACAGATTATGCTGACAAGTGACTCACAAAATAAAACAGAATCTTCTAGTTATCAGATTTTCTGTGGGGTTTGGAATTATGACTAGGGTCTGAGGCTGTATCCCCAATTTATGGACTTGTCACAAGGAATGAAAAGGACAATGCATGTGAAGCTCATAGCTCATGACACTAAAGGCTTAATAATTGGTTACAACTGCTTCCATTTGCTAGCTCATCTTAAACCTGGGTTCAATTGCCTGCTATTTCTCTTTCCTTATGTTGGTATAATCTTTCTTACTGTATATTTATAGAAATCTTCTGAAACTACTAACTTCTTTTAAGAGGGGCAAGCCTTTGGTGATGGAAACCACCCATGTTGGACACAGGACAGTTGTGAATAACTCTTGTTTAGCTTTCCCCATTGATAGATTCCTGAATCTCACTCAAGAGCATTTTGCTCTTCTCCAGCCAGGTGCTGACCCCTTCAGCAATGATTAACTGAACTGTGAAGCAGATAGAGAAGGGAGCATTCCAGGTACCAAATATAAATGCTTATTGGAAGAAAAGAACTTTAAAATGATATGTAGAAACCAATGAATTCTGTAGTGAAAGGCAGTAGCATATTTCTGGAGATAAAAAAATCAATTAAATAAGTGACAACATTTCAAATAAGGAAATACAGGGTAGGTCAGTAACAACCATAGCAAAAAGGAGAGTATGCAATGAAGATGAGAACAAATGTAATGGATTCTAGCTTCTAACACTCTTAACCAAACCTCTCATATTTTATTACTGAATTTATTCTTGCCAGTTCATATGATCTTCTCTTGGTCTTTCTCACATCTGTAATGCTTGGAATATATTTGCACACTCTACCTGGCTTTATTTCACTGTGGAGTATTTCCACTAGCTGCCCTGATAACATTTCAAGCTTACTTTATGAAACTAATCTCATTAACATTCTTTCCAATTCCCTTTCCCCAAACCTTTCCAGTTCTCTTGAAAACATCACCATTACCTCAAATCTCAGGTTTAGAGTCATCTTTGGTTCCTGCTTTTCCATAGCTCTTGATCTAAGCAGTCATTAGTTTTCTTAATTTATCTTTTATCCACATTTTCTTCTATTCCTTTTCTATCACTGTCTATTCCTGGGTTATCCATCCAAGTTCTTTCAAATGGATTCTCTGATATGCTATAGGCTTTGTATCTACCAGTCCTAAGGATTCAGAAGATGTGGATTTCTGACATGGTTCTTCCACTCACCAGCAATGGGATTGTTGTGATGTCCCCTCTCTTTTCCTCTCCAGCTTCCTTTGACCCTTAACATAGTCCCAAAGACAAATTAGACCTATTTTCAAAACGGTCAGTTTTTCGTCACCTCTTTCTTCTCTCTTTCTTTTTTCTCTCTTTCTCTCTCTCTCTTTCTTTCTTTCTCTTTATCTCTCCTCTCTCTCCTCTCCCTTCCTCCATCTCCCCTCTCTTCTTCCCTCCTTCCTTTTTCCTCCCTCCATCCCCCCTCCCTCCTTCCTTTTGTTTCCTACTCTTTTTTGAGGCAGAGTTTCAATATATAGCTCACACTACTAGACTGAACTAGGGCAGTTCTCCTGCCCTATCTCCTAAGTGTTAGGAATAAAGACATTCACCATGCCAGACTCTTCTTTATCTTCTTACTGACACTTCCATATTTCAGACCCTATCAATTTGTTGAACAGTTTGTTTCCCGTGATATTTGGTTTTATTTTAGGACAGTTTAGATTGCAAAAAAAAAAATAAAAATATAGTATAGATCTCACGTATATTCTTAACATGGTTTTTCCTGTTGTCAACATTGTACTTTACTCGAGTTAATTTTTCAAGACTAAGAAGCTAAACCCTAACACATTATTGTTAACTACACTGCAGATGTTATTCAGATCTCACTAGCTTTTCCTTGCTGTCCTTTCTCTACCATAGGATGCCCTCTAGGATGCTATATTACATTTAGCTGTCATGCTTCCTTAGCCACCCCCAGTCTGTGCCAGCTTCTCTGTTATACCTCGTTGTTCATGATCTGCACAAGTTTTGAGGAGCACCCAAGTATTTTTAAAAATGTTCCACAATTTTCCATTTTTTCTGTTTTTCTCATGATTAGACTATAGTTACTGACTTGGGAAAAAGCATCACAGAAAAGACATACTCTTCTTACCACTAATCAGGGATACATGCTATCAACATGACTTGTCAATGATGGTTTTAAATTTTATCAACTGGTCCAGGTACTATCTGCAAATAATCTTTACCTTTTGTAGAAAGTCAAGAGACACAGCTGCTGGGGGGAGAAAAGAGTTCAAGTCCATGTCCCTGACAGTGGAATATCTACATAAATTATTTTGAATTCACCCATGATTTCATAACTCAGTTATAACCCTTATTAATATTTTGTACACATTCTTTTTTATTTTTTCCAAGACTGGGTTTGGACTCAGAGCCTTCTGCTTTCTAAGCAAGCACTCTACCACTTGAGGCACACCTCCAACCATCTTTAACTGTTTTTACACATGATTATGAGTCTGTGAAATCATAATTCATGTATAATGATTTTTTTGAGACAGGGTCTTTCTATGTAGCTCAGGCAGTACACACACTCATAATCCTCCTGCATCACAATCACAACTGCTAGGATTATGCCAAAAATAATGATTTCAACAAATTTAATATTATTAGTTTTTCATGTTTTTAAATTATTTTTCTTAGAGATGGGATCTTACAATGTTGGCCAGGATAGTCTTGAAATCCTCAAATCAAGCAATCCTTCTTTTGAATACCTGTGGCTATAGGGTTTACCACTCCACCTGCTTTATTTAAATGATTTTTCAAAGAACCCTTTCCCCTCTTTTCATAACTTCTAGTAACTTCCCCCCTCACTGTGAATACTGTGCTGTATACTTAATGGTGTGATTTACTACCCAGGTGCCCTTTTGCCTAGCATATATCTCTTATGGCTCACCACTGGAGAGCATGTCTGCAAATTTTCTTGGCGAAAGGAGCTGCCTGTCCCAACTTTTGACACTAGAGAAGCCCAAATGATGCATTCCCATACAAATGGTCTTTCCTTTTTGGAGGGGAACACCATGGTGAGATAGCACAGGCTACAATCTGCTTGGCAGTTCAGGGAGCATCTGGTTGGCCAGTGGGTCTCTGATTTTGGTTAATTGTTTGTTCTGTCATGCAACACATGTTTATTGAACACCAACTGTACTGCCTAGTATGCTCCTAGGAGTATTGTAGGGGGTGCAGTGGAGAAAAAAAAAGGCAACAATTCAAAATCCCTGCTTTCATGGAACGTATATTGTGGGAATAACAGTGGAAGAAAAACAAACATTACAAATAAATATAATTCACAGTATGTTTGTTGGCAAGAGGTTTTATAAAAATCGAGCAGAGAATGAAGAAAAGAAGTTGTATTTGTGTGTAGGAAGGGAGGGATATTGCAATTTTACATAGAAAATTGGAGAAGACTCATGGAAAAGATGGGATACAGATGAAGACTTTTAAGTAGAGACATGATCTTGGTGACACCAAGCTATTGCCTGAATTCTTTTGATCAAAATACCTCATATCTGCCTGGTTTAACTTGATGCAAATATCCAAGATTGATCTTGTATAGGCAAAATGTAAGCTGTTCCCTGCCAATGTGCTAGACACTAACATTAAATCATTGCTGTAGGTCCAGATCCCACTTCATGACCAGTTGTGCCATAAGATTCTTATTGTTTCTTGCTTGAGTTTGGTGAGCTGCTCAATATGTCTTTCAGTTTGAGAATGAGACGTTGTTTGTTTTATGCCCCTTCCTCCCAGACATTTAAGGTTCAATGCCTGAACCATGATCCAGGACCTGCAACTAACTTGCAAGTTGTGATTTATTTATTTATGCATTCGTGTATGTATATATTTATGTATGCATGCATATGTATGCATGTATTTACTTATTTATAATAGGCTCTTTATATATCACCTTGCCTGGCCTTGAACTAGTGATCCTCTTGCCTCAGACTTCTGAGTTCTGGGATAATAGGTGTGTGTGAACACACCCAGCCTTACAAGTTATGTGATTCTCTTACATTCTGTTGGATCTTGGAATCCAATAGACCAGTCTGGAAAGTGTCAGTGAGTTGTGATGAACTAGAGTGGTAAACTGGGATATATTATAAAGGACTAGGAGCTGTGATTTGGGCCTCTTTCTGGGTCTTCATGGAGCACTCATTCTAAGTGCAAGTGAAGCAAGAGCTCCTGAAAATCATGACCAATGAAGACATAGAGAACAGGTTGAGGCAGCTGTTGTTAAGGTCATAGATGAGGCAATAGAACTTATGAGTAAGGCCATCAGGTCAGGTCCTCTGTCTTCCCTAGTCACAGAGACACTTGTTAAGCCACCAGTGGAGGAGGAAGTTGAATACCTGCAAGGGTTGCTGGACCTGGATAGCTGTTGTCTTATATCAAGACTATAAGGATGTTGCAGGCCATGATGAAGGATCCAAAGGGAAAACCACTGGTGACCACTATTTGGTTCTGCAGAATGAAAATCTTTTCCCACAGTCACTGGCTTCCTTGAATTTTATTCACAGGTCATGTAAGTAGCACCTTGCACCATGACTATTTCCTTGAAGAACAAGAAAAGAACTGAGAAAGAGATTGCCCAAAACCAGGCCCATGAAGGCCCCATAGTTGCCTTAGCTGGTACATAGTAGGTCTGGGACCAGATTGGCCAGAGGATGTAATGAAGAGGTCCATATGCGATAATTGTACAATGTGGAATTCATAGACAATTATTTGGGAAACTAATACAGAAAAACAAACAAATGCACATATTTCTCATATATATGATCTCATTTAATCCTTTCAATATTATTTTTTCATTTAACAACTTTGTGAGTGCTACTGTGTGCCAGCACATATTCTAAGTTCTGGTAATACAGAAATGAACAAAAAAGTTCTTGGTCTTTAACTCTCAGCAGTAGATATTCCTAGGCACAGAGTAGTTCATTCATTAAAAAACTGTAGTCTGTACTGGAAGCTGTATTGAACACAGTTTACTTTCATATACTTTCTTATATTTCAGGTTGACTACACTACAATTAGAGAAAAACCAAGAAATTATTGAGAGAACTTGGAACATATCAGTTTGAGAAAGTAGGGAGGTCCATGGGGGAGAGCACCACTGACGTACATGATGAATCTGCGGCCCCTCCCAAATGGACTGGTCCTCTGGAACACCAGGAGGGTGAGGTCTGTCCATGGAACTGCAGAGAAGCTCTTCAGGTGATTCAAATGCATTGTAAATTTGAGAAACCCTATGTTAAATGATAGCACTGGTATATGTGTGTGTGTTTGTGAGATGTTCATTCAAAATGAACGATTTTGACAGATGAGAAAGTTTGAAAGAAAACTTAATGGGGAAAATACCTTCAAATAGGAATATGTGTGGTTTTATGTTGTTGAGGACTTATTGGGCTAAATTAGGACATTTTTTTAGTGGACTATACATAGCCATTACAACTTTTTCATTGGAGTGAAATAAAAATTACTGTGGTTTAGACGGATTCTCTGCTTCAGAATGAATTAGTATACTTCTAAGGACTTTTGGGAGGGTATGTCAGAGGAAAGATGGGTGAGTTAACTCAGGCAAGTAGAGCAGTAAACTTTCTCAGAAGTAACACTGATCATAATGAGGGCAATTGATGAGGAAAGCAGACAAGGCTGGATTTGAGAGATAATGCGTTTTAAGAATGAATTGCATGGTTCGTGTTCCACTGAAAATTTTGTTGGTCCCAGATGTTTGGCTCTGCTTGATACCAGTGATTTTCTGGTAATCAAGGGAAAGACAAAGGAATATCATGTTTGGCTATGAGATGGATTTATTAAATCACTCTAGTGCTATTCTTAGTGTACTCAGAAGGGCTGGCAGAGTGACTCAAGTATTAGAGTATCTTCTAGCAAGTGTGAAGTTCTGAGTACCACCAAAAAAAAAAAAAAAGAATACTCAGAAAACTGAGGAATGGAAAGAAGAAAGCTTTGAGAAGTCTAGGTCTTCTGCTGTGGTACTGATCTCAAAAAGACACCTCAGAAATTGGCAAGCACAAGAAAAGGAGAAAAAATTGAGACTACTTCACTAAGGTGGAGGAGACTGACAAAGGGTTCACAGAGTGTTTACACCTACATTCAGATAAGCCAAGGAAAAATTAGGTGGTGAGGTGTGTGTGCATGTGTGCCTGTGATTTGTTTGGAAATAAAGTGATGAGTACATTCAGCCAGAGTACGGCAGAGAACATGACATATTGGGAGACTTGGGTTATTATTTTTCAGAGGGGAGTTGTCAGTCCTGTTACATAGGGCAGAGGTCATAGCAGCCATGAAAAAGTGACATAATGACAGGCTCAGGACTCTGCATTTGGACTAGTTCTGACCCTGAGTGATTTGGAATCTCAGTTTCATCATCCCTACATTCAGAATCTCAGGACTTCTTGAGGATTCAATGGGAAAACACATGGGAAGCCCAGCACAACATAAGGGCCTGGCACAAACCATTGCACACGCAGGTTTGTTCTCACTATCTTTATTACTTTTCTACTTTTACTTTTCTATAATTTATATCTGTAAGGTTTAAAGTTAGTAATTTATTTTTTTGAATATTTTAAATATCCCTATAGTATAAATTATCAAAATATGATTGTAAGTTGTAAGAAAAGAAGATGCAATTCCTTTCAGTGAATTTTTTAAAGCACTGAAAGTTAGGGATCAGGGGCATGGCTCAAGTGGGAGTGTGCTGAATGTGAGGCCCGGAGTTCAACCCCCAATACAGTCAGCACACCCTGAAAATTAGCCTGAGCAGTCCATAATGTAGTAACCTATTGTGAATGTGGCCAATTAGAACCTCATTCACTCTGACCTCGCTCTGTTCACTGTCTTTGCTTCTCCCTCTTTCTCTGATCAGAAGCTTCACGCTCTGTTTTGCTTTCCTTTATTTGTATTATTAATAATATGCATGACTATGCTTTTTCTCTTTCACAATTATGTATTTCTTGTTTTCTTTGTAGTTTTCTCTTGGTCTTCACTTTTCTGATTCTATTTCTAACTCAGCTCTTCCCCTAGAGACTGTTAATCCCCAGTGTTGTCTTATTCCCTTTTATTTGTCCAATAAGGAAGATTGTAAAACCCAGAAGCATTATGATTTACTTTATCCACCTCATTATTAAAGGTAAATGGAGTAACTACAATGAGCTACCTATTGCCACCTGTCAACAGTAAATCAGATCATTAAAATTTTTATAGTTTATTGGGAATACCAAGGAATAGTTCATGAACTGTAAAACCCTAAACTGATAAAAATAGCAGTAATTCTAAATCTATAGTACTTATAGCACAATTCATAGAGGACAGAGGAGGAAGTCATTTGAACTTTTCTGTGATTACCTCTCATATGTTTTTTTTTTAAAGGTGAACATTACTGTTTATGTGGATTTGCAGACTGATTTAATTCCAATGGGTTATACTGATAAGGACAAAAAAAACCTAACATTTGTGTTTTGTTTAGGATTTCTAATTTATGGTATGTGTCAGAAGGTGATTAGCTTTAGGGTAATCCAACTGTGCCCTCCATTTTTATTTATTTACTTTAATACATTTAAAAATAATAGAACCCAAAAGTACTCCATTCAAGTAAGTGGGTAAGTGGCTTTTACCTGATCTCCAACCAGCCTTTTTTTGTTGTTGGTGGTTGTTTTTTTGATGACTTTTGACTGATTTAAAATCAAAAGATTTGCATTATTTCTTTCTAGTAAACACTATCTTAATATCTACATAGTAACATTTTTAGCTAAATATTAGCTGCTATTTGAAAAATAAATGTAAATAAAGTAAATTGTTGGCAATTCTTAGGATTAGAGAAGTAAAGAGTTGTATACTTTTTAAAAATGTAATTGCCTCCTTTATTAAGCAAGAAATTTTTTCCATTTATTTGCTATAAAATGTGACAGAAATGTAATATGAATGTTCAATATATTTCATGCTACTTTTTCTCAAAAGATTAGTATAGTTTATTTTTGAGAACATGTTGATTTTAAAACAACTTCTTTGATAGGACAGTTATTAACATATCCTCTTCTCTTCAGCTAGATTCAAATTTCTAATAATCTGAAACCAATAAAGAAAACTGGACAGAAATATATTGGTCATGTGACTATGCAGTTCTGTGGTCCTGCATTTAATGAGGATTAAAATTCTTACCTTCAACCAGGGTGGGACTCCTGATACTAGGTGCTTGGTTTAACTGCCTTATTTCTTCTCAAAATCCTTTGCAATCTAGAATATTTCTTCTTCATCACTATCCTTGAATTTCTCTTTTGCAGGTGTGGTTTATAATTCCGGAATTTTTAAAAGATAAAATAGAGAGATTTTCATCTAATTTTGTATGAAGGTGATTTCTTCTACAAATCCCTGCTGATTCAATAAACCATCAAATCGTTACCAGAGTACCAGGCCAGAGGCTTGACTCTGAGGGGCACAAATAATTAGGTCTGGCCACTGGTATGGAAATCAACCCAAAAGTAACGGTGGAGGCAGAAGAGGAGCTTAATGAATATGATTCATATTCATGATGTGGGAAGACACATCATCTGCGGTGAGCTTATGTCTAAGAAGGAGAAGAATTGGGGCTGGGGGTGGGAGGCATGCATGGATTAAGCAGTCTTGCTCAAACTGATGTGGTTCATCATTTCTTAGTTCTGTCTGTGAGCATGATTCAGGTAATTCATCATCACTATCTTTGCTTTAGGGGACAATTCAGTTCCCATGAAATGACTGCTCCTACTTAAGGGGTATACTCAGTTTCCATCAAGGGCCAACTGCTCCCACTGCTAGGGAGGGATCACACCATAGGATGATCTGCCTAAGAGATTCACTGTTCCTGAAATCTAAGGAGACTGCAGATTTAGGGCAATGAGGAGATTATCAGATGTTCTTTTCTTTGTTTTAGCAATCTATAACAGGATGTTATAAAAGCTGACAATAAAATACTCTCATCTTGATGTCTTCACACATACCTGCAAATGAGATAGGTTAGGTAAACTTAAGACTAATCACCCTTGTATCATCAGTAATTACGCAGACACTTCTTGAATCATTGACATCACTATGTGCAGAGTCCAGGAGGAATCTGACCCAAAGTAAAGTAGATAGATACAAAATGAAGGCAGAGAAGCAAGGGTTTTATCTTGTTTGTAATTATTTGCAGGCTGAACTTGGGAGTGGTGCTTTTTACAAAAGGCAATGTCTAAAATCATTATTACCTTGTTACCCAAAGAGGTAACGTTTCTCTCATGGAAATGTTCATGCACTAAGAAACAATCAATTCCTTTTTTAGTGAGCTAAAGTATTATGAGATAAGTACGGATAATAACACCAGTACTTCTTGAGTACTCCCTGCACTGCAAAACTCCAGTTTCATTAGCATTGGGCTAATTGCCATATATGGAAACTGCTATTACAAATCCCACATTAAAAAGGATGACTGAAATTTGAGAAATTCTCTGATTTCTGCCAGGACACGTGTCTAGGTAGTGGCAAAGCCAGATGTTAGCCCAGGCATTCTAAATCAGAGCACTGTATTAGTATTATAGCATGCATTTCTTACTGAGTCAAAGTCAGGCTCTCTTTAATCCCTATCCAATTTTTCTAACTATTACCCTTTGGAGCCAACCAGAATATGTTAAATTTCCCTCTCTTGTTCATTTCTGTTACAAAGAAAGTATTAATTGGGCACTTCTAGGTGTTTAGAAATGACCTTTGAGCTCCTAATACAGGTGAAAAAGGGTCTATTATGTCTGCTGTCATGGTGTTGACATTTTTATCCCTTCCATTATCTGAAATGACCCACTAAGTTTTGAGGATTTTCCTTTCAGTAGCCCTATTTTTTATACCATCTAGGGGTACTGATTCTTTTTCTCTGCCAGATAAAAATTAAGAGACAGGAAAAAGTAAGAGTTTAGCAAAGTTTATTGGGGAGACAGAAAGCGAAAAGATATTTATTGGGGAAACAGAAAAGTGAAAGCTAAAGTAGGCAACTCCTTCAAGGAGATAGGGACCAGGATATCGGTAGTCTACTGATGCCCTTCGGGATCTTCCCTTTTAAGGTCCTCTCTCTTTCCTCCCCCAGGTGGCATGGGATATACTCTCCATTTCAGTTTGCCTGGGCTTCTGGCACCCTCTGTCCACGTGGCCTTTCCCTGTCCCTATTTTGATCCCCTGCCTGTGAGCATGCAGAGAAGGGGTCCTCCCAGTTCCAGGACATGTAGGGAATAAGTAGCCCGAGCATCACCAGCACCACGTAGAGTCTGCCAGCCATGTGGAATCATTTTTCCATGTCTGCCTGTATTCCACTATCTATCCCTCATTCCCCCCGCTCAATGGCACCCTAACTGCGGTTAGGGATCAGGGGCAATAACCATTCTGGCTTTTCTGACTAGACAGGGACACTGTAAGGGTGCAGTCATGGAGCATCCTTGAAAAGGAATGCTGGCCAGTCCAGTGGACTGCAGTGGATCTGAGGCGGGGACAATTTCCATCTCCATGACCATTTGGAGTTTGATTGATTCTAAAGAGAGGAGACAAATTTAACTAAAAGATTGAAAATGCAGAGTTCAAAGATGAGGAGTAGGAGAATAGCTAATAATGGCCCTAGAAGGAGAAGGAACCAGGTAACAATGGGTAACCATGTCTTGATCTGATTCCATACCTAGGATGACACCGCGACTGTAGTGACTGTTCCTTAAGCCATTTTGCTTGTTGAAGTATTCTGTCTGCCCTTTCCTCTGCCATCCCAGAGTTATTAACATATGTGCAGCAGGAGGTGTTTGCAACAGCACCTCCCCTCCCTGTTCAGCCAGGAGAAGGTCAAGGGCCAAATGATAGTCCAGGACCATTTTTGCTAGAGCCCTGAGGGATTTTTGGAAGTCCTTAAAGTTTAGTCCTGTATTCTCTGTCACCAACTCCACTGTTTTAGTTAAATTTTTGGAGGTAAGATAATTATTGACTACTCCATAGGAAATACCAGCAAATGCTGCTACCAAGGCCACTATTCCGACCATGATCAGGGTGGAAGTTTCTCTCTTTTGTCTGTGGGTGTCAGTAGCCAAATGGCCAAAAAACTCCGTAGACTGAATATTGAAATTGTTATAGAAAGTTACATAGTTTGTTTTGGGGAATCACTTGTATGATGGCCCACACACCTTGAGTGTGATTAGGATTTAAGCATTGGAGGCCCCGGACCCAAGTAAGGTTTAGGAAATATTCCACAAACAAGAACCCCTATTCAAGACAGAGAATTCAAGCTCCCCAGGGATGGAGACTATTTGCAGGGATTAGTGAGGGTGGGATTTGTCCTGAAAAGCTTAAAAAACTAGCCTGTAAAGTACTTAAGAAACAGGGTTTGGTACAGTTGTCTTTGTTCCAAGCAGGGAACCAGTTTTGATACTGTGTGATGGAGGTTGCAAGTAGTAATCACAGTAAGGGTGCAGTTTATGGTTCCTGGTCCAGCATTGGAGATAAAGGTCATGTTCCATGACCAAGGGGCAATGACACATGAAGGGTGAAACTGACAGGGTAGAGGGACAGTGGGTGTGGAGGCATGACCATCCTGGCAGCTAGTAATATTAATGACCAAGCCATTCTTAAAGGGACAAGTTCCTGTGCTCCCAATGGGGAGGGGAACGAAGTCTGGGTTTCTGAAAACTCCCAGGTCCTCTTGGGGTTGGGGAGAGAGTTAGGGACATAGAGATATTTGAGAAAAGCAAAATCATGGTATACCAGGTATATCTAGCATCCATCATGGGGGAGATACCCCAGTTAGGAGAACCAGTGAGTAAGGGGTTGG
Organism: Castor canadensis; assembly: GCF_047511655.1. Taxonomy (NCBI): domain Eukaryota; kingdom Metazoa; phylum Chordata; class Mammalia; order Rodentia; family Castoridae; genus Castor; species Castor canadensis. The sequence goes on along the minus strand of NC_133391.1, from coordinate 71,720,021 downwards.
GATCCCTAGAATGTAATCAGAGACTCTGGAGGATAAAATTAAATTGAAGTCATGTGGATAAGTAGGCCATGGTAGGCTTTTTGAAGCAAACCTAGCAGTCTGAGAATACAGAATTTGGGTATGTGAGGGTGTGAGTGAGGTTAAGGAAAGAATTTGAGTTCCAGAGGCCCCCTCACCAGCAAGGAGGGGAGAAGAAAAAAAGATCCCTGTTAATTACCTGAAGAAATTGGAATGTGCTCTTTAAGACTTTCAAAGAGGAGCTCATTGGAGGATTAGACATAGAGGAGACCCCAAAGTAGCACAGATATAGAATAGAAAGAGAAGCAAAGGAAAAATTTCTCTGAGACAGTCCAGTCAGAGGGGGCTACAGAATATAATCCCACACTGGAAATAATTATTACAACTGTCCAAACATGACAAGGGCCCAAAAAAGTCCCAGCGTCACTTACCTGGAAATCTGAAGAGTAGTTTGAGACCCTCGGTCAGTTCACAGGAGAAAGCACTGTCTAGAGCTGTCAGGCTCTGTGTCAGCTGTTCCAGTGGTGATGGGATGTCCTTCTTCCTGCAGTTCCAGTGCTTTATCCGTGAATAGTAAATCCAGAATCTAGTCCTGCCACTCACACTGTTGTTTGAGTGGATACGAAGAATGGAAATGGGTCTTCCCATGGGGGTATGTGTAAGTTTCAACCGGGGTGAAGACTAGGTCTCCCAGGCAAAAGAGGGGTCCATTCATTTATTTGTTCCCTGGGAATTCCCTGTCTTATTTCAGACAAAATTTGCTGCAATTTTGCAAGTTGAGTGACATGGGACACCAATTGAGCCATCTCTGAATCAAGTAGGAAGTTGTTAATAAGGAATGGCCTGCCATATAGAGCCTCAAAGGGAGTCAGGTCCTGCTTCTCAGGGGTATTTCTAAGTCTGAGGACTGAGATGGGCAGGAGTTTAGTCCATGGGGACTGGGTTTCCTGGATGAGTTTGGCCAGCTGTCTCTTTAAGAGCTCATTGACCTTTTCTACCTTATCAGAGGATTATGGCCACCAAGCACAATGGAGACCATAATTTATCCCCAAGGCTCTTGAGAGCCCTTGGGTCACTTCAGCTTTAAAGGTGGGGCCATTATCACTCTGGAGACTTTCAGGGAGGCTGAATTGGGGAATGATTTCAGTTGTTAGGATTCTAACTACTTCTCTAGTAAATGTGTCCTTTAGCACTAGAAACAATTTTGAGTAAGGCTCTCCCTGGCACATGGGTAAAGTCCAACTGCCAGTCCTCACCAGGCTAAGTTCCTTGTCTCTGTGTCCCCAGGGCCTGGAGGCACCTGTTTTTGGGATTTGTTCTTTGGCGTATTTTACATCCTTGCGCTACCTGCTGAACTGTGTCCTTGAGCCCTACTCCCTTGAACACCTTCCTTGTTAAAATAAGGGTATTTTCTAATCCTAAATGGTAGAGTTGATGAAGTGCTTTTAAAACTTTCCACTTAAGGGCTCTAGGAAGCCCTAGATTACCCTCGGGGGAGATCCACCAGCCTCTATGATCCAGATGGTCACCTTGGATTGTGGCTTGTTGGGCTTCCTCTGGCTGGTAATGGGGCCTCCCTGGGGGAATTAGAGATTTCCCCCACTCATAGAAGAGGACCAGCTAGTAACTCCTTGCTGCCCTTTTTGCAGCCTCATCAGCAGTTCTGTTTTCCCTCATCAGCATCTCCCTTTTGATGGCTAGAGCAATGAATTACTGACACTTGTTTGGGCAGTAAAACAGCCCAAACTTCTAGGAGGGCACGGGTCTCTGTGAATACTTAACAGGGGACCATGTGTCCATTAGCATTCCCTGTTCCTTCCAAATAGCTGTATGGGCGTGGAGGATTAGGAAGGAATATTTGGAGTTGTGTAGATATTGACTCTCCTCTCTTTTGATAATTCCAAGGCTTTTGTAAGAGCTGCCAATTCCACAAGCTGAGTGCTAGAATAAGGGTCCTACCCAAATTATGCCAGAATCTGATACCACCATGAATCCTGCATGTCTGTTTCCATCTCCGACAAGCAAACTTCCATTTGTACAAAATACTAGGTCAGGGTTTTCCAGGGGGTGGTCCGTTAGAGCAGATCTAGCAGCATAACTTTCTAATAATACTTCCTCACATGAATGTTTGGGTTTTCCTTCACTCTTGAGCAGAAAGAAGGTGGAGTTGAGGTTTTGGCATGCTCATAAGGTGATCTCAGATCCTTCTAGTAAAAGAGCCTGGTGTTTGAGGCTGTCAGATAGCCATAAGCCTCCCTTGGAATTTAGAATCCCCCTGTATCTTGCATCATGTGGAGTGTAAACTGTCGGGGGTCTGCCCAAGACAAAGGGATCAAAAGGCTTACAGCACCCACTGCCTGCAGGCGTCCTGGTCATCCCCTAGCTTCATGATCTAATTCTTTACTTAGATATCCTACTGGCTTGGGGGCAGGCCCAGTTGTGTTACCACTTCCAGGGCCAGAACCTTCCTCTTGAGGACATATAGTTGGAATGTGTCCTGCATGGGTAAACTCAGGGCAGGGGCCCTTGTTAGAGCCTTTTTTAATTGATGAAAAGCATTAGTGGCTGCACAATCCATTCAATAAAAGGCTGGGAGTGCTTTGGTCCTCTAGGAGGGCCTGGCATAGGGATGGAGTCAGATTTGTACAGCCTGGGATCCAAATCTTGCAGTAGCCTGTTATGTTATCCCCAGAAAGGCCCTCAGCTGTTAGGGTCCTAGGAAGAGGGAAGGCTGAAATTGGCCGTATCTTATGGTTCTCTAAGGACCTCGTCCCTTTAATTAAAACAAGCCCCAAATGGGTAACTTGGATCTGACACAACTGAACCTTCTCCCTGGATACTTTATAGCCCCAATCTGCCAGGAAGTTTAGAAGGGGCTCGGTAGCTCAGGAAGTGGTGTCTTCCAAAGGCTCACAGAGAAGGAGGACATCCACAGAGTGCACCAGGAATGTTGCAGATAGGCCCATTCCACTTGGTCCTGAGGTAGAGCCAATCCAAACAGATGTGGCTGTTCCTAAACCCCTGGGGAAGAACGGTCCAAGTGACTTGGCCTGTTTTTCACTTGGGTCCTCAAAGGCAAGTAGGCGTTGACTGTCAGGGTATAGTGGAATGCAAAAGAAGGCCTCCTTGAAGTATAAGACTGAATAATGGGTTATCACCCAGGAGGTACTGAGCCAAGAGAGCATAGGGGTTTGGGACTACAGGGTGGAGAGGTATTACTGTCTCATTAATCAATCGGAAGTCCTGGACTAGCCTCCACTCCAGTCCCCTCCTGACCCCCAAGATAGGAGGGTTACAGGGGCTGGAGCATTCAATTAGGAGTCCATACTCTTTAAGTCCCTTGATAATAGGAATCTGGCTCTCTCTGACTTCCAGTCTCAGTAGGTAGTGCTTTTGGCGAGGGATTTGGGAGAAGTCTTTGAGGTGTATTATGGCCAGAATGGCCATTCAGGCCCTTCCCACCATCTGGCCATCTGTTCACATAGCCAGATCCACCTGAGATTATATTAAGAACAGGCAATAGTATTCTACAGGAAGCAAAAGAAACTGAACCTTTAATTGGGATAATGGATCTTGCCACAAAAGCAGAGTTGGTATCTTCCGAACTATCAAAAAGGAGTGACAGAAGTGGAGATCTCTCTGCTAGCAGGCAACAAGTTGAGTGAAATAGTGCTCTAGGGTCTGGCCAGATATGTTCTGAACAGTTACTCTATTTTGGGTCCTGGGTCCAGGGAAGAAAGGTGTGGTGGAAAACCTCACTCTTGTGTTGATTGGGAAGCTGATCTTTCACTGTTTGACTGTGAGCATGACCCAGGGCACCTCTGTTTTAACTGTGGTTATAGGAACCTGAATGGGAGAACTTGGAACATCATTGTTCCCTGGAAGGTGGTGAGCCTGATTCTGTCTGGTTTCAGGAGCCTTCCAGTGGTTTCCTTTACAGATGGGGCAGGGTCCTGGAGGTAACCTTTGCCTCCAGGGACACGCCCTCCTAAAGTGGTCTTCCTGTCTGCACAGGAAGCAGGCTCTTGGGTTAGGGCCTGCCTCTGAAGGAGTCCCCCACATGGCCATGATCAGTGCCTCCTAGTGTTTGTCCTTTCTTCTTTCCTTTTCCAGGTCCCTATTATAATATATGGCAGTAGCTCCCTGGACCAACTGATCCAATGACTCGCCTCCCCTGGCCCCCAGTTATTGAAGTTTTTCTAAGAATATCCCAGGCTGATTGTGTCAAGAATTTATCTTTTGGGATGATCTCCTCCTCCTGTGTATCTACATTAGTATGCTTCTGGATGGCATCCTTTAACTGCTGAAGGAAGCCTCTCAGAGGTGCAAGATCCCCTTGATGAACAGCAGCCAGCTGGGAGTAATTAAGGGCCTTTACCTTAGTCTTTCTTAATTCCTCTATTATGCAATATATAAAGTGATTTCTTTCCCAGACATGGTCATCCTCACAGAATCCACATTTGGTGTTCTTCAAGGGAACTGCCTGGTCACCTTTGGGAACCTGCCCCTGCTGCTTTGTACAAAGGAAAGGTAATAATTGTTCCCAGAAGTTACTGCCTGCTCCAAAATTCTGTTTTTCCATGGAAGTGAGAGTCTGTTCTAGTAATAACATGATACCCTTCCATGTCATATCATCCAACTGGGTAAAATGTTGGAAGGTCTGAACATACTGTTTCAATTTATTGATATAGCTTCCTAATGTCTTTTTTAAATTTTTATTTCTTTTAGCAAAGAGAAAAGGAGATATGAACAAACTCAGGCTCAAATTCATCCTCCTGCATGAGGAACATTCCTGAGTGGGACCTTTAATTCTTCTTTGAGGCAACAAAGGGAACAGGTTATCTCATGTACTTAGATTGGAATAGAGATCTTTCTGGGCAGGTGAGGCTGATAGAGGTGGCAAGGGTTTGGGTTTAGAAGGGGAATCATCCTTTTTTGAGTTAGGCTCTTGGGGCAGGGGAGAGGGGAAGAATCCAACTCTTTGGGGGCACTGGGGGTACCTTAGAGCAGACCATGGCAAGAGTCTATGTATCCAGCTTACATTCTTCCATCCATTTAGGATGGTCTCTCAAATAAAGGAAGAGCTGGATGTGAGGGACCTCCATTCATTTTCTTTCTTTTCTATAGATTAGGTCTAATTATAAACTAGTACTGTAGTTAAGGTTGCCACCGTCAGCCCAGGTTTCATTATCTCCCAGTGGATATTTAGGCCAGGCCTCAATACAATGGAATATTAAATATTAAAACATTAAATATTAAAATATTTCAAATTAATATTCAATAATATCAAATGATTAATTAAATTAATCAATTATTTAATAATTAATTAATTAAATATTAAATATTTAATTAATATTTTATATTAAAATATTTAATATTAAAATATTAAAGCCTTTTAATTTAAACTCTGGGAGTCTAAGTCCCTCCAACGTTTTAACAGGCAGGAGAGGGGAGTTCTTTCAGGGATCTTGAAGGAATTTGTGCCCATCTGTGGACAAGAGAAAGGGACTTGTGAGTCAAGGTCCCCAATCAGACATCTCCAATTAGGTCCTGATTCCTTATATTGGGTAAATGATACTGTCCAAAGGCTCTGAAGAGGATAAATTCTTCACTCTGTAAAGAATTAAAGGATGGGGAAATAAAGCAAAATAGGATTTATGAAAAACAGAACTATTGAAACAAAGTCAGTCACCATGATTGTGAAGTGGATGTTGGTAGCATCAATGCCACAAAGCGCACACAGATAATGAAGTCAGCGAATGAAGGCAAAGTCAGAACAAAAAGGCTTCTCAAAAGTGAAGGGGACCCTGGAAACCAGTAGTCCCCCTCAAGTGCCCAAGGGCTTTCTTTTCACTCCCTTCTAGTCCCTCCTCTTCTCCTTCTCCACGTGGGACATGTAGTCTCTGACAAGGGGAACGGTGCAAGCCAATCAAACAAAGGGTTGCAAAAGGAGCAAGGGACCTGCTGAGGGCATAGCCCAGAGAGCAGACAGCAAGAGTCAGCAGGGAGTGTTCATTCCCAAAGTCTTTAAGAAGGCAGCCCATTGCTGCCTGGGCCAATGGGGTTGGCCATTCATGATGGAAATCTGGGAGTTTCAGTGCTAATCATGGCTGGGGGGACTCCCTGAGATGATGCAGCTTCAGAGGTACTGGATACTCAAAGATCGTTCTCTGACTTCTCCCATCCGGGCTAGGCCTGGTAGATGCTGACTTTGAATCAGAGATTTGGAGAGCTCTCAATATCCTGGGGGAGCACCCAAAGATGTTACCGTCTAGAAGTATGGATTCTTTTTCTCCATGGATAAAGAATTAAGAGGCAGAAAAAGTGAAAGTTTAGCAAAGTTTATTGGGGAAGCAGAAAGTGAAAGGATTTTTATTGGGGACACAGAAAAGTGAAAGTTAAAGCAGAGAACTCCTTCAAGGAGGAGGGGGCCCAGAAATCGGTAGTCTGCTGATGTCCTTTGGGATTTCCCCTTTCAGAATCCTCTCTCCTTCCCCCGGTGGCCTGGGATATACTCTCCATTTCAATTTGCCTGGTCTTCAGTCCCCTCTGTCTCGTGGTCTTTCCTCTTTCCCCTGCCTGCGAGCGCTGCACAGAAGTGCAGGGGTCTTCCCAGTTCCAGGGCATGTTGGGAAGAAGCCCCAAAGTCACCAGTGCTTTGTAGACTCTATCAGCCATGTAGAATCCACCAATTTTTTTCCTGGTCTGCCTGTATTCCACTATCTATACCTTACTACTTCTTTCACTCACTCATCATACAACCAAGTTTCCAATTCTTCTCCATTTTCATAGTCTTCCTCTTCTAAGCACATTCTGGTTTATAAGCCATCTCCTCTTGAAATTGAAGTTTTCATCCCAGGGTCCAAACTCCTGAGATTCCATATATCAGGTCTGGCTACCTGCTCTTAAATGCTAAATGAAGAAGCATGGTGAAGGCAGGAAAAGGAGATTTATTACATGGCTCAGAACATACCATGGAAAGAAGCAGAATAAGTAGTCAGCTGTTAATGGTGCTGGTACAGTCGGTGATCAGAAGACTTTCAAATTCTTTGTGTCCAGTGGGAAGAATCCATTGCAGGATACATTGAATGTAAATGGAATTTATTAAAAGTTAGGAAAGAAAACTACAAAGGGTAGCATGGTAGGGCCCAGATGGAAATCAAAAGCTGAGAGAGTGTGTTTCTGCTCTGTCAGGTGCTTTTAAAACCTCAATAACCTATGGGAAGAGGAGAATCTTCTCTCCTGAAAATCAATGAGTGGAGAGGGGCATGGCAGTTCCCATCCAGAACCACGGTTAATCTAAGATGTAATATTTTTCTGGAAGTCCTGAGCTTTCCCTAATTTAGCCTGCCTCAAGCTTATCTTCAGCCATCTTCATTCAAACAGACCGTCAGTCATGGACACAGTATCACATGCTTTCTGATGGCAGGTCAAATGGTAGAGCTGCTAGAGGCTGATGATCTGGGTTTATGTCTTGCTTCTGCTTATAATTTCCAAACTCTTTTTTCTGTACTTCTAGAATGGTCCATGATAATTTATAGCATTCAATGCTTAAATTATTTTTACCATGGCAAAGTTCCTTAAACATCATAGGGTGTTCTGCCTAAGAGGGTCATTGTTCCTGGTATCTAAGGTGAGTCAGGTTTAGGTCAATAGGGAGACTTTCAGATGTCATAGCATCATAGATAAGACTCTGGGAGCCATCTTGAACAGCAATATCTGTTAGTACAGGATTTGGGGAGATCTATCAGGTTTTGTTTTAGCTGTGTCACGTGTTAAACTATAGCAACCTATAGTGGACATAATTGAATCACATGATTTGTACATTTTGAATATCAAAAAATATGAGTACCAGGCAACTGTAATTTGCCAGTATGGAATAGCTTTTAGTTGGTTAGTTCAACTACAGTGAGAAATCTGCTCTCCACTAATACTATATTAGGGATTCTGAAGATTCTCAGCCTCTGTTATCCATCTATTCTCTACTCCATTTTAGGCTAGCTTCTCTGAAACTTGGAATTTCAAGCTGCTTTTCCTTATCACATTTTTAAAATAGTTGTAGATTGTTTTTCTTTTGGATGCACTTCTTTATTTCTATCTTATTTGCTATCACTGAATATAAACACAATGGATCCTGTCACAGGAGGATGTTACCTATAGTACCCAGAGTTGCACTCATCAAGGACAAAGCATTAGACTTGAAGTGACCACTGAGTGACTAACTCTGCCACCTTGTTTGCTGGTAATATCACCAGTAGAGTTATACTACAAGGGCTCTTCATATAACTGTTTTGGTTTTGATTGTTTGTTTGAGGTACTTGAATTAAGAGAAAGAGGAAATAAAGTATGAAAGCCAACTGAAAAAAATGGGACAGGGTATTCAACTGATTGGACTCCAAATCATGTAGCTATAAAAAAGTCAGCTGCTAAAATTCAGAATGGGCATTGACTAAGTAGATGGAGTATTAAGCTTTGTTGTCTGGAATATGTGAATGATTGCTAGGATAAGATTAGAGAGGATGAGGGCTAAAACTCCTAGTTTGTTAGGAATAGATCATAGGATTGTGTAAGCAAGTAGGAATAACCATCCTAGGTTGATATGTGGCAGTGTTATAAGGGGGTTTGCAGATGTATAGTTTATAGGAGATCAGGAAAAATAGGACGAGAGTTAGTAAATGTGGGATTAAGAAAAGGAATGATAGAATGTCCTGGATTGAGATATCAGGTGACTTCACTTTTCTAAGTGTATCACAAGATAACTCTTATAAGATTTTTGTGGCTCACATATAAAGCAAATTAAGCTACACAAAGTCTTTACAATCAGTTCCTCTGGTATATAGTCCACTGCCCCCACTTTCCCTGTCCAAACATCTTTTGGGGATGGTCCATGCCTCATGTTAACTCAGAATTAGATCACTCCCTTCATCCTGATTTGCTCAGAACATAGCCATCAGGTCTGTGAAGCAGATATTCAAGGGAAACTATAGATGAAGTCTTCCATCTTGTCAAGAAATATATTCAACAAGGGATAATTTTGGTTCAGAGCACACAAAATGTTGAGTTGAGGAGCTGCAATTAGATTAGAGTTTACACACATCTATATACTCAAACTTGTGACACTGCTGCTTGCGTATATGCTCCAGGATACAAGCTAGCTTCTTGAAAGAAACCAAATCATCACTATAGGACACTGGCATTTTCTACAAAACTGAACTGAAACATTCCTTTCTCTTTCTGAGAAGCTGTCCAGAGACTGCTAATAGTTGTCTGGCCCAAAACTAATAAAACAGCTCACCCTATGCCAGCATCCATCCAAAATCCAGACAAGCAACTGATGAAACCCTTTTCCCCTTCATGGTTTCAAGCACTGTACAAGGCCTGAATTTTGTGAAATGTCAGAGGTTAGGCTTGACAGTGCTTTAGTCTTTGCTTCCATGTTGAAAACCTTATAAGCCCCAAATAAACATCTTTCTTCTCTACCTGAATTTAGGCACATGTTGGAAATCCAAACCTTAAGTAATCAGAGAAAACATACAAATTTACCCTAATACTTATCACCTGAGTAACTAATGGGAAATGCCCTCAGCTGGGGAAAAATGAAGGTAAAATCCAAAGATTAGCCAAAAGCATTATTAAGAAAATGTACCTTTTTTTTGTTTGTTTCACAATGATTCATTAGAGATGTGGATTTCTGAAATAAAATTTACATTCTGAGATTTGTAGACATTCTCAAGGACTAAACTCTATTCTATGAGACAAGCAGCATTACATCCCTGTACACTCACTTAAAACTGAAGGAATTGTTTCAGTCAGTAAAATAAAACAGAGTTAGAGTCTTTCAACTACTTCTGAAAATGGTAGTTGAATCCTATGTGGATTACATGTGTTCATGATTGACTTCCTCTTGTCATTTAATATCTGCAATCACAGTTTTTGAGACAGAGACCTTGGAGGAATATGAGTAAATGTGGAAGGAAAAGGTATTGTGAGGGAAATCCTATCTGAAATTACAGAATTCCGGAATTGGTAAAACTTTGTCTATTCTGGGTTTCGCTCAAGTGCCTAGTCCCCAGTGTAACCACACAGGCATTTGAGGAAGAAGCATTCAGAAAGCAAGGGGTATATTCAGATGCATTTATTCAACAATTTGTCTATCCCAATATCATGGTCTTAAGGGCGTTCATTTTCAGCAACTCCCACCTGCTCGAATGAGAACAGGAGTCTGGCGCTTCCTATAGGCAAGATTTTAAAAAAAATCAGTTTGAACTTTACAGACAAAAAAGTGATGGTAGAGAAAAGACAATGGACAAAAACCCAGCAGCATTATTTAAAATAGAGATGTTTCCAATTTATCTCTCTCTTATTCATTTATTCTTTCACTTATTCATCAAATATTTGTTGATTACTATTACAGGCTCACGGGATAAGAAAGAAAAAATCATGTCCTTACTACATTTACAGATCTAGTGGGGTGTTTCAGTGAGCCCCTGAAATAAGTCTTGAATCTATGTTTGCTTTTTTTACTCCTATGCTACCACCTTACTACCAGGTTTCCATCTTAGCTGATGCCCGGGCAATTGTCAGACCTTCTAATTGTTTGATGTTTCATGTTAGAAAAGTGGACATCTAAATCTGAGCGGTCTTGCCAAACAGATCCAAATGTCTATACTGCATTTTCCAAACCACTTTTTTAATTCTCCAAGTCAAATATCCATAAATCCTGCAATAGTTCCTCATAACTCTGTTTCCAGATTTCTCATCTTTTTAGCCATCCTTTCTTTGAATATATTGGGTAACAAAAGCTCTTGTATTTGTCTATTACTAGAGAATATCTGACACTCAGATACTTTTGTACTGGACCTTGTTATTTCTTTGTTTGAAGACATTTTAATACTTCCATGTCCCATAAGCATTAAGGTTAATAATACTGATTTCTAAATATATTACATACATAACCAGAAGCACCTAAGAGAGCACATACGTTAACTTGTTTCCCACAGTCATGCTCTTTGCAGTGTTTTGTAATGCTATTCACATTTGGCTACTTGAACTTAAATAAATAATTAAGTAGTATTAAAAGTTCAGTGTCTCAGTTGTACTAGCCATGCTTAGGTGCTATATTAACAGTTAGTAAATTGTGTCTATCTATGCATTAGAAAGCATAGATAGAGAATTTTCATCATTACAGAAAGTTCTTTAGATGAGGCTAGTATATAGAAATGAATTTGCCATTACTGATTTCTTAAGAAGACATAGAAAATGTCCTAATTGACTCTACCTTCCAGGCAACTAATGATGAAGAGAACCAACACATATAAGCCCTTGTTTGGTATTATTTACTCATCTCAAAAACCATCAAGAAGGGTAAGACCTTGGCTCTAAAAACTGTGCAGTGGATTTGTTTGGGACTTTTAATAGGCAACAAAATAAAGCCAATATGGAACCTTAGGAAAAATGTTGTGTTTGATAAAGCCAAATTAATCTCTTAACAATTTTCATATCTAAGAAATACAGGGAAATATGTTATGTTTTCTGGCACCCAAATGTTTCCCTCCTAGTTACACACATTTTGAATACCGGAAAGAATAAGGAGGAACTAGGAGGCTTTACAGACCAAGGGAATATGGCCTCCCAGCCCTTTACTCATATTTTCCCAAAGTTTCACCCTAAATAATGGGCTTTTTGATCTTGGCGCTTGGAAATTTCCCAAGTTTCAATGTGTTCTATTGCTTTCTCCTCCCCTTGAGTGAAAGTAATTTTTAATCCCAATGTCAACAAAACACGTAATGAGAAAATTAGCAAATGTTTTCAAATTCCTTTTACAAGTCTTTATGGTGGAAACAGATTCACCACAAAGCAGAAGTTTGGGGTCTGAAACTCCTACTCTGCAGAGCTATTTTCATATTCTTGGCTAAATTCTGAGATTTGTCTGTGATCATTTAAAACAGCCCAAGAGGGTTTGTGTTATTTGGAAAGGAATTCATGTTGTAGGATAATGGAAATTTAGTCATTTGATCCTAAGTCAAAGTTTTTACTATCAAATAAATCCCAGAATAATAAAGTGTTTTCTGTGTCATTTGTGGAATCTCTTTTGTTTTTATTAATTCACAGTTTATTTAACCTGAAATGTACTTTTTCTGTGCTGCCAAAATATAGACCCCTTTAAATGGCATGTTTACCATGAGTCATTTCTTGAGCCCTTTCAATAAAATGAAAGTTTCATTTCTGCTAATTTCTGTAATCCTTCACTTATTTGCTTATTTACTTACTTACTGGTTTACTAACATTCGTCACAACTTATAAGAGAAAATTTGTTTCCCTGGACTCCTTGAGTCTGGTTCCCTTCACCCATTTATTGGCACTTCAGAAAAAATTACTTCATTAAACTATTCTTATATTCATGAATAAAAATGTTATAAATATTTTTTGGCTTACTCAAATCTATTTATATTTACATATTTGGGGGCTTTAGAGAATACAACTACTGTTATCCTCAAGAATTATTTGTTGAAGGTATTTTGTGTATATAGGCTTTCTTAAAACACAGATTATCTACTGTTTTGGTATGAAAATCTGTTTTTTTAAAATCCAACTGTCAGCTGGGTGCCAGTGTATCACACTTGAAATCCTAGCTATTTGAGAGGCTGAGAGCAGGACGATTGTGGTTCAAGGCCAGCCCTGGTAAATAGCTAGTGATACCAGATCTCCAAAATACCCAGGGCAAAATGGACTTGAGGTGTGGCTTAATGGTAGAGCACTTGAATTGCAAGTATGAAGACCTGAATTCAAACTGCACTCCCACTCTCCCCAAAGAAAATAAAACCCAGAGTATTTACTGTTTTACTATGAAATCTGGGTTCTTATTATATAAGATATTTTATAATTATATCATATCAAATATAAGAAAAATTGAAAAAATTCATGCTAGTAGTATACTGGGACTTAGAAATATACATTAATGTTTGAAAATAACAAAATAATACATATTAAAAATTAAAGTTTATACTCACCTATTTTCCATACATAACATGCATTCATTGGAATAAGTAATTCCATCAGTCCCACAGACAGGGAGATAAATCTTGGGACATCCAACTGATTGTTTGTCACATTTAGGCTAAAGGTGGAATTAAACACACATTTCCCATTACTGACCATTCTTTGAGTTTATATAAAGTATTAAAATGGTTTTAATTTCTCTGAGGACACAGCTGAATTGGGGAGAGTGACACTGAATGTTGCAAGAGAAGGAATCTGGAGTCAGAAAATCTGGTTTCAAGTTATGATGCTGCTACTTACAAGCTGTGTGACATTGATGAGTCTCTTGGTTCCTCCCTGAGTCCCAATCACTTCATCAACAAAATGGGAATGATATTATCATTTTCCCACCTATGTCATAATGCAATAGGGACATAGGTTATTTTAGATAGGTGACAGAATGTTCATGCTCAGAATTATTGCAGGTGCTGGCTTCTTTTATGTCAACCAGCTGCATGGGACATGTTCTTCCTTATACACTATAGCCCACTCTTACAAGGTTTCCTTCAAGCATGTAAAATCATTGATTGTCTTTCATTCTTAGAGTCTTTGAACTCTGGTTACTCTACTACAATAAGAGCTAAAAATCAAATGACTGTTGTAGACCAGTAATGGTCTTCAGTACTTTTTTATGTCTTATTCTACTTAAAATATTTAATAACTAACATTCAAAAACTCATCCTTTAAACAGAATTGTCAATAATTCATTCATTGACCAATTTTACAACTGTCATGTAAAATTATAATTATAATACTCTTTCTTAGGTGAAGACAATGAATCACAAAATGATGAGATCATCCAAAATGACAAAGTAGTTATTTCTGGATCTAGAAACCAAACCCAGTCATTCTTGGGCCTTAACTCTTAATTCATTCATTCTGCCCCTTCCTCCACCAGTTATGTTTTGCTAATAATGCTCATTCATCCTACATGGTTCAATAACTCTCACATACTTGGGGCCACCTTCTCTCACCTCTGTAACTAGGTTATATTCCTAATGGTATCAGATCTTCTTCACAATACTTATCACAAATGCAATAGTGCTTTCACTCATGAAATTTGGGTTTATTAGCTGCCTCGCCTTAAACATAACTTTAATGACAAGAGGATACTTCTTCCTCTGGTCTCCAAATTTACTGAACATTTATGTCTATAACTTTTTGGAAAACATGGAAAGGTGGGATTTAAATAGTTTTTCTGGAGAAGAAACTTAGTTTACAATTTTCTGCTGTTCATTATAAATAAGAACTGCACCTGGGTAGAGGGGGAAATTTGCACTAATGTGCTCAAATAGTTTAAGAAGGAAGGGCTACTTGGAGTGGACTTGAGAAAGCTTCCTCTTAAAATACCTGTCCTATCAACATGCACTAGTGTATATCAAAAACTCTTTCACAGCAAGCATTAGACAGTTGCATAGCACTTGTCCATGCCTCAGTGAACTTGTCTCCAACACAGAACTGTGGGCATGGAGAAACTGCTATAATTATCTGCATTTAACAGGTTTAGCCTCCCAGCATTCAGACTCCTCATCCTGACTTCAGGGTAATATGAAAGGTGACTGAAAAAGTACACTGTTTTTTAGATCTAACAGTTTCAGCTTAAGAAGTAAGAAGTTACAAAATTCTCCTTACCATTGTTCCTACAGAGTTATCTGAAGCATTGCCTAGAAAATGTAAATAAGAGATATTAAATTAGATATTAAGTGGGAGAAACCAGATACATTCTTTGTTAGTGAAGCATATACTGTTTTCTTAGAAGTTGTGGTATCCTTGTAAACATCTTTCACCCCCCACTTCTTCTTATTTTTAACCCTTTTCAAGGACAAATGACTGGTTTCCATTCACTACCAGCCTGCTAACATCTTGAAACAAAGTCAATCAAAAATTAACTATAACCAAATCATTTCAGTGTGGCATTTCAGAAAGTTGATTCTTTTCCTTGAAAATAGAAACTATCTACTTACTGTTTGAAATATATCAAGTACTGAGCTAATTTCTTCTGAATTCACACTAGCATTCTTCCAACCAGCCATTGGATCTTTTACCTCAAATTAATGAATAGAGGTATGGCTCACTTATTTAACCAGCTATGAAAAACAATTACCATCAGACATAACCAGGGAAATCTTCTGATGCAATTACATTTAACTCTCCTATTTAGTTTTGTCAAAAAGTGGCTCTTTTGCAATTTGACATCAGTTCCCAAAGTTTTTTCTCACATTTGCATTGCACAGAATGATTATAGGTCCAGTTGCATTTCTTGAATTTAGACAAATTGGCTGCATTCTCCAGAAAACAACAGGTATTGCTAATAGTAATGTAGGGTATGGCAACTGTGGATATGAATGTGTTCATTGTAGAAAAAGGGCATTAATATGATTGTATTGAAAGGAAGAATTGCTGGTGAGATTTAATTTTGATATCAAGAATCTCTGAGGGTACAGAGAAGAAGAGCTCCTAGAACAATCTGAACGTGATGCTATTGTTGGGTCCTATTTGATTTCAGAATCTAGATAAGTGAACAAAAATTGATGAGCAGGTGCTCATTATGGGCATCTATTCGTATTAATTATTATGCAAAAATAGGGGAAAGACCTTTGCTCCCATAAATACTTAGCAAATGCAACAAGTGATATTTTTCCATTTGACAAAGTACTGATTTGATCTCCAGTAATATTATCTGGGAAATTGAAGATAAAGTTGAAAATGTTAATCATTTCCAATGCTCAAAGGAAAGAGATCACAATCTATTAAGTTCAGCACAATCTGACAACATTGACAAGATGAAGTCTGGAGATTTATACACACTACCTATTCAAGCTGAATGTACACGGTCCAGATATCCTAAAGATAAAAAATTCCATGAGATCTGCAATTCCATGAGAATTTCCAGTTTGTAAATTGGTCTTAAGCCAATTTAAAGAGTTAGAAGGGTTTTTAAAGGTGAAATACCTTTCTTTTGTCTACCTTGTCTCTGACAGAGTCAGCCATGTCCCTAAAGTAAAAGCTTTCAACCTCCATGCACTTCTCACTAGAAATGTTTTATTCTATGTTATTAATTCTTCTTTCCATCA
Source organism: Castor canadensis (assembly GCF_047511655.1). Taxonomy (NCBI): domain Eukaryota; kingdom Metazoa; phylum Chordata; class Mammalia; order Rodentia; family Castoridae; genus Castor; species Castor canadensis. The sequence goes on along the minus strand of NC_133391.1, from coordinate 71,703,891 downwards.
TTTTCAATTAATCTTATTTCATTTCATTAGTACCAAAAGACTAGCTAAGACTAGCTAGGCTTATCTAACACTAAACTATGCCAGATTTCCAGAAGGCACTCTGTTCAGCAAAGTAAGGAGTCGAAAAGTTTGACTCAAATTTGTAAAACATGCAAAGACACCTACCAGATGAACTGAACAGGGCCAAGACAGTGAGAAGAAAGATGCTCACCACCTTCATTGTTGCACTTCTGGGTCTGGAGGTTGGTTGAAAACTGTCCTGAACTTTCCACTTCTCTTAAGGAAATAGGAACTGGTGGGTAATGTAGGCAATGGCAACACAGGCTCCACCTAATACACTGTGTAGTAGGTGTCCTTGGTTATTGATTGACTCTATTAAATAGGCTGACCTCCATGCGTGGGAAATGCCACCTGTGTAAGAAAGGAGAAAGGAGGGGTGGGTTCCAAATTCTGATAGGGAAACAATTCTGATGGCTAGCTAGTTAACTTGATCCCTAATTTCTCTTGTAGTTATGGAGAGGGCTTCCCTTCCTGAGTCCCATTTTCTCATTTGCAAGGTGAACTCAAAGGTTTGTATACTTTCTCCTTCTAGATAAATATGCAGATATCTCTTTTCACTCTTTTTCTGTAATTCATTTGCAAATCCTCAGGTGGCAGACAGACGGTCAAGTAGGAGATAGGGAAGATTCAGTTTCTTCAATATATCTGCCCTGGAGCTGGATTGTGCTTGCAGCTATAGACTCCTAGAAAAGTGGTTCACTTTTGCTGTGCCTCAATCTATTCATCTGAAAATTGAAATAATAATAGTGCCTAACTCAAAGAATTGATCTTTCATTCAAAGATATGTACTGAGTGTCTATCATGTGTTGTCAGAAAATGATTCATTGTTTCTTATGGTTCTGCATGTCTTCTAAGTAGTGGTATTGATCACATTTGTTTTAATCTATCTCTTCTGGAGTATTAGTTAACAGATTTAGAAAATGAAATAATGTCTCCCTTTTGTACAAAGGGTCAGCTTGTTTACTGTCTAGAATAATAAAGGTATCATTTTCCAGGGCAAACCTGACATAAACTTATTGTCCCTTTAAGATATAGGATTTTTATAAAGTTTGGTTTCTTTTTTCATGTAAAAAGAATGAGTATTACCTAGCCCTTTCTACAATGTCCTGTGGAAAATGGGGTTTGGGAAGCCAAGATAAATGTTAATATATAGCCAGTATTGAAGAGTATTTACTACCCTTGTATCTGACCTAGAAGTGTCTATCTTCTGCCATCTTCCATTAAACTGTCACAGACCAATGTGTTTTTTCCAAAGTAGGGTAAGGGTAAAATCTTAAACCTTTTATAAGTCTCAACCTCTGTGAAGTGCTGCACTCATCTCTTGGGATATACTATTGATTACAAAGGACCAAATTAATGTCTTCATATGGAGTCTCCATGCATTTTTCTTGAGTAGGACACAAAACAAAAAGTAGCTAGGGATTATAAAATATATCAGGTTACGGTAATCATTAAGGTGAAAACCAGGAGAAGATAATAGAAGATTTGTGAAATACTTATGACAGAGTGGTTAGAGAAGGTATTATTGACTAGGTAACATTTGAATAGACTATCAGTTCCAGGTAGAGAGAAAGGAAAGTGTAAAGGCTCTGAGGCAAAAGTAGCTGATATGTTTGAGAAACCTCTAGCAAGATGATCTTCCTGGAGCAAAGTGTTAGAGAGAAAAGCAGAACATGAGATACAGGAAGCAGTGTGGGCCTGAATCATGGAGGGCCATGCAGGGCATAGTAAAAGCTTTGGTTTTTATCAAAGGGAAAAATTTGGAGGAAATTAAGTGCTTTCTTGGCATTTTCATTTGGGTATTTTGTAGGCAAGTCAACATTTAATGTGTTCCATACTGCTATGTGATCATTCACCAACAAAATTTTCCTTTTGTCCTCACCCCAGCCCATAGCTTCTTTTCTTTGCCCCTGATTATTCTAGTCAAATTCTCAATATTCACCTTGATGTTCCCCTTTCCTCTTACCATGCACCATCTTCCACACTTAATTTGTTACCAAGTACTCTTTTGGGCTCTGTGTCCAAGATAATCTCAGTTCTGTACATTTCTCATCATTTTCCATTGTCATAGCTTAGGCAGTGCTATCATTTTCTCTTTGGATTATTACTATATCACTCCTTCAAAATCCTCATAACAACTCAATAAATGAATCCAAAGAGACTAAATGTGCTGAAATGTCTGTCAAAGAGCTCAAAGGCTGCTTTTAAAAATTTATCAATGCCTCAAAGAGAATTCAACAACAGATAAATGAAGTTAGTAAATCAATCCAAGACCTAGAGAAGGAAGCCAGCAACTTGGATGAGAAATTCAGCAAGGAGATAAAAAATATTTTAAAAATCCAGAAGTATAGGAAATGAAAACATCAAGAACTCAAACAAAAAACCAAAATGGACAGTATCATAAACAAACAAGATTAAGCAGAAGTAAGAATATTAGGATGGAGGTAAGATCAAGGAAATATTGCATTCAGAAAGCAATTTTAAAAAATGAACAACTGTGTCACAGTCTTCACTAACTCTGGGACATGATCAAGTGCCCAAATCTAAGAATCCATGGGGCAAACGAAGGAGCTGAAGTTCAGAGGAAAGACATAGAAAACCTATTCAATGAAATTATAGTAGTAAATTTCTGAAATATAGGAAGGATATACACATGTATAGACCATTTTCAACAGCAAATAAACATGACCAGACAAGAATCTTGCCATGTTACATCATAATTAAAATGTTAGGACTAGAGAACAAAGAAAAGATTCTGAAAGTTGAAAGAGAAAAATGACTACTTACATGCAAAGATAAATACACAAGAATCACTTTAGACTTCTCAAACCAAACCCTAAAAGTCATGAAAGTATGGAACAATATATTTCAAGCTCTGAAAAAAAACAACTGCCAGCCAAGATGACTACATTCAGCAAAGTTATCCTTCAATTTTGATGGAGAAATAAAGACTTTATAAGAATAGGCTAAGTCAGTTCATCCACCAAGTCTGCATTGCTTAAGTACGTAAAGGGAATATTACACACAGAGGAGAAAGAAAAGATAGTCACAAACACAGGAGCCTAAGAAAGAATAAAATTTAAAAGTAGAGTAGATAAACACATGAGAAATAGGAAGTATCAAACATATTAAGTTCAGCATACCAGCAAAACACAAAGATGAATAATGGTGAAAGGAAATAACAAGCAATGTGTGATTCAATGAGGTACAAAACTAATGGAACCACAGAAAATAGTAAATACCTCTCAGTCATAACCTTAAATGTAAATGGTCTTAAATTTCCAATGAAAAGACATAGGTCATCTGATTGGATTAAAAAGTAGGATTCTTCAAATGCTTTCTCAACATCTATTGTTTCTTCCTCAAGGTTCTGTCCATAGAACAGTCAATAAATTTTCACAGAATACAAACATGATCATAGGGCTCTCTAGTTTCTCATTGTTCCAACTCCTCCAGGTGGATTTAGGCTGTATATGATTTGGTTTCTTTCTATTTCTCTTGCTTTATCCTCAATCAGCTCCCTCCCTGTTCCATCTGCCAGTAGTCTTGGTCATTTTGTCTCTTCCTCCTTGATCGTATGAAACCAAATCAAAACACCTTTTAAATCCCAAGACTCAGTTAAATGACATTGTCTCACAGAGTTGCTTTTGTTCCGCTTCTTCCCTTACTTCCCTTTTCATTTAGATAAGATTCTCTTGTTATATTATTTCATGGTTGGCATCTTGCCACATAAAATAATTTTAGTTGTATATCTATTTTAATGACTACTATGTATCATCTCTTCACCTTAGGGGGCAATATGATTGTTTGCTGCAGTAACTAGGGAAGTGACTACAAAATAATATGTACTGAATAAATATTTGTTGAAAACATAAATTCAGTCCAATATGTACTGGTTTTCTCAAGAATGAAGGTGAATGCCTTGTTCATTTCTGTGTTTTCAGTGTCTCCATACAGTAGTCATTTATTGGTCCACTCACCCTTTAATTCATTCAAACTATGGGTAAAGTTCAAATAATCATGGAGTCCTACTGTCTAAAAGCTCTCAGCTATGTTTGGGAAATTGATGTGATTTCTGCTCTCATGGAGTTTAGTCTTAGCATTGATACATATTAGTTGAATCAGTAAAGTTCTTTCTCTTTCTCTTAAATCATTATTTAAATAGAAGTTTTGTTGCCACTAAGAAGGTTCTAAAAGCCACTGTAAAGGATAATTCATATTTGAAAAAGTATAGTTTTCTTTATTCTTACAAGAACTGTGGTAGAGGAAATTGGCTGGGGGCTTGTCATGGAATATCTTTAGGTAATAGTAGCAACAGTAACAATATTCAGATTTAGGTTTGCCTAATGTCAGAGCCTGGGCTCTTTTAATCAAATAGTGATTTTTATATATTTTACTCTGAATCTAAAGAAAAAATAATTTTGTTTAATGGTTAAGCATATCAACACATATGAAGAGACAAGCAGTCATTAAGAAACAATTTAGTCTTATTTTTACTTTTTCACAGAATTTGGGTTTGAACTCAGTGCCTTTCACTTACTAGGCAGGAGCTCTACCTACTTGTGCTGCACTCCCATCCCTTTTTGCTTAAGTTATTTTTCATTTTAATCATATTTTGTGGCCTGAGCATATCTCATATTGCTGGGATGACACCACATCAGCTTGTGTTGTTGAGATGGAGTCTTGCTAACATTTTGCTTAGTCAGGTCTTCAACTGCATTCCTCTCAATCTTAGCCTCCCAAGTACTTAGGTGTGAGCCACAGGAATTTATTTATTTTTTCTTTATTGACAACACCATTTTCAGGCAAAGTAAGTATTAGTTGAGACTTCCAGGGTTTACAAATGTTCTCTAGAATAACTATGTTTGTCATTGAATTGGGAAGGATCAAATCATCTTTTCCCACTCTGACTATGATGTTTTAATCCTATCTAGCCCATGGTTAAATATTTAAGATGATAAAGAAGGAAAATTCTTTATGGGGAACTGAATCCTGTCCTGGAATTTTCATTTATTTCTTTTAGTCCTAAACCTCAGAACAATTTTGCTTTATTGACCCTATGATATTCCTTCAAATATTTGTTAATAATGTATAAAGTCCACTCAAAAGCCCATCTTCTACAAAATAACCCAGTCTATCATCTGCTTCTCATTTGACATTGTTTCCAATTTTTATTCTCAGAGTATTTCCACCTTGTGTCTTTTTGTCTTTAAAAGGGACAGTACTAAATTACTAAATTGCACACAGACCAGGGACAGAAACAACACCAAGTGGATCAATGAGAAGACGAAAAAGGGATGGAAACCATTCTTCCCCACAAAATAAATTCATTCAGAGGGAAATGAAGAAAATGATTACCCAGTTCCAGACTCCAACAAAACAATGATAAACTATGCCAAGGAACCCAACGAAGCCCACAAGAACACTCTGAAAGAAGAAATACTGCAAGTAGAGAATTTCATAGAGATGTTACTAGACATGGTCAACCAAAATGTACAGGTGGCACTCAAGAAATTCCAAGACAACAAAAATAGGGAATTTGAGAAAGCACAAGAACAAACTAAAAAAAATATAGATGCACTGTATAAACACCAAAGTGAAACAGAGAACACTATAAATAGAAAAATAAATGAATTAAGGCTGAAAATTGACAATATTAAAGAGGAAGTGTCCCAATATATGGAAAACTTCAGAAAAAAGAATGAAACAGAAATACAAAACACAATGGAAGGCAACTCTAGTAGACTAGAGCAAGAAGAAGACAGAATCTTAGAACTTGAAGATGAAACAGAAATTAAAGGAAAAACTGAAGCACTATTAATAAAACAACTCAAGACCTATGAAAGGAATATGCAAGAATTCACTGACTCCATCAAAAGACCAAACCTGAGAATCATGGGCATTGAAGAAAGAGAAGAGTTGCAAGCAAAAGAAATTTGTAATATATTCAACAAAATAACAACAGAAAATTTCCCAAATCTAGAAAAACTATGCCCATTCAGGTACAGGAAGCCTCCAGAACACCAAACAGACTTGAGCAAAATAAAATTAGTTAATACAGGAAAGAGCAGGGAATATTCTGGAAGCAGTAGGTATAGGCAAAGACTTCCTCAATAAAATCCCAGCGGCAAAGCAACTAAGAGAAAGGATGGACAAATGGGACTACATAAAATTAAAAAGCTTCCTCACAACAAAAGAAATGGTCTCTAAACTGAAGAGACCACCCACAGAGTGGTAGAAAACATTTGCCAGCTATTTATCAGACAAAGGACTGATAACCAGAATTTACAGGGAGCTCAAAAAACTAAACTCTCCTAAAATCAATGAACCAACAAAGAATTTGGCAACTGAACTTAAACAGAACTTTTTCAAAAGAAGAAATTCAAATGGCCACAAACACATGAAAATATGCTCACCATCTCTGCCCATAAAGGAAATGCAAATCAAAACCACATGAAAATTCCACCTTACATAAATAGCTGTCATCAAAAATACCACCAACAAAAGGTGTTGGTGAGGATGTGGGGAAAAAGGAACCCTAATGCAACTGCTGGTGGGAATAAAAGCTAGTGCAACCACTCTGGAAAATAATATGAAGGCTTCTTAAAGACTAAACATAGATCTGCCATATGACCCAGCAATCCCAATCCTGGGGATATACCCAAAGGAATGAGACACAGGTTACTCCAGAGGCACCTGCACACATATGTTTATTGCAGCGCTATTCACAATAGCCAAGTTATGGAAACAGCCAAGATGCCCCACTACTGATGAATGGATTAAGAAAATGTGGTATTTACACACAATGGAATTTTACTCAGCCATGAAGAAGAATGAAATCTTATCATTTGCAAGTAAATGGATGGAACTGGAGAACATCATCCTGAACGAGTTTAGCTAGGCTCAGAAGACCAAAAATCGCATGTTCTCCCTCATATGTGGACTTTAAATCTAGAGCAAAGGCAGTAATGTTGTCAGATTTGGGTCACACGCTAAGAGGAGAGCACATACGGGATGAATGCGGAGAGGTAGGAAAGTGAAAACTTGAAAGTGTTTAATGTCCCCAGTGCAGAGGAGCTAATACAGTAACCTTAAAGAGACAGAGGTCAATATTGGAAGGTGACTTGGAAGAAGTGAAGAGATCAAGTAGAGATGAATGAATTTGGGTTGTAACACACTTGTACATGGAAGTAATGCTAGAACTCTCTGTATAGCTATCCTTATCTCAACTAGCAAAAACGCCTTGTCTTTCTTGTTATTGCTTATGTCTTCTCTTCAACAAAATTGGAGAAAAGGGAAGAACAGGTTCTGCCTGGAAGTGAGGGAATGTGGCGGGGATAGAGAGGAAGCAGGGGAGAAAGGGTCCAAACAATGTATGCACATATGAATAAATGAATAAAGAAAAAAATAATAGAGCTAAGTTCTGGTGGTGCCCGCCTGTAATCCTAGCAAGTTGGGAGGCAGAGATCAGGGAATTATGGTTCAGGGTTCAAAGCCAGCCCAGGCAAATAGTTTGTAAGAACCTATCTCTTAAAAATTCATCACAAAAAAAGGTTGGTAAAGTGATTAAGGTGTAGGCCCTGAGTTCAAACTTCAGCACCACAAAAATATATAAATAAATAAGAATAGAGCCTCAAAATACCTATTTCAAGTACGTGACTTTTTCCTGGTCTCTAAGCAGTATTTCTTGTAGTTTGCTGGGTGTTTAGTGACTTTTGACTTATTTAAATGCAAAAGATTTGTATTATTTCTAGTAATAAACACTATATTATTACCTACATAGTTCATATTTTTATCTAAGTATTAGCTATTTAAATAATGAAAGTAAACAAAGTAAAGTGTAGGCCATGTTGAGGATTAGAGAAGTTAAGAATTTAGCACTTTTTAAAATTTAATTGCCTACTTTATTATGCAAGTAAAATTTATTTCCACATACTTGCTATAAAATGGGTCAGAAAATGGAAATGAATGTTCAATATTTTTCATGCTTTTACTCAGAAGATCAGTATAATTTATTTTTAAGAACAATGTTTACTTTAATATAAGTTTACTTCTTCAATTGGACATTTATTAACATATCCTATTCTCTTCTGCTAGATTCAAATTTCAAATAATCTGAAACCAATAAAGGAGAGAAGTATATTGGTCATGTGATGGTGAGGTTTAAATACTTATTTTCACCAAGGGAGGAAAACCTAACACTGAATGCTGGGTTTTCCTACCTTAATTAATCTCAAGGCCTCAAAATTCTTCCAATTCACTGCTTTTGTTCTTGGTCACTACTCTTGAATTTCTCATTTGTAGGTGTGGTTTTGATTCTGGAACTTTTAAAATACAAAAGTAGAGAGATTTTCACCTAATTTTGTAACCAGGTGATTTCTTCTACAAATCCCTGCCAATTCAATAATTCCTCAAGCTGTTACGAGAGTACTAGTCCAGAGATTGATCCAAAGGGAATCCAAAAATTAGGTCAGGCCACTGGTACAGAAATCAAGATCCAAAAGGAGCTTGATGAATATGACTGTAATGGGAAGACAGAGGAGATCAAGCATCTCAGCCCATCTGATGAGAGCTGATGCTTAAATAGGGCAAACGATGAGAGGCATGCATAAAAACCAGTCTTGGTCAAAATGGTGTGGTTGATCATTTCTTAGTTCTGTCTGTGAGGAGGATCTAGATAATTCATTATCACTGACATTGTTTTAGAGAGCAATTCAGTTCTCACATGAAATGATTGTTCCTACTTAAGGAGCATCCCTGGTTCCATCAAAGGCCAACTGCTCCTACTGGTGGTGGTGGGTGGGGATGGGGGTCACATCATATGTTGATCTGCCTAGGAGACTCACTGTTCCTGGTATCTAAGGTGACTGCAGGTTTACAGTAATGAGGAGATTTTCAGATTAGTTTTTGTTGGTTTTTTTTTAGCAGTCTACAACAGGATGTTATAAAAGCTGACAATAAAATACACTCATCTTGATGTCTTCGTACATATCTATGAATGAGATAGGTTAGGTAAACTTAAGACTAATCAGCTTTGTGTCAGTAGCAATTACACAGACATTCCTTAAATCATTGACATCACTTTGTGCATAGTCCAGGAGGATCTGACCCAAAGTAAAGGAGACAGATACAAAAGGAAGGCAGAGAATACAGGCTCTTAACTGCTTGTAATTACTTGCAGGCCCAACTTGGCAGTAGTGCTTTTTGGAAAAAGCAAGGTCTAAATCATTATTACTTTGTTACATGAAGAAGTAAAGTTTCTCTCATGGAAATGTTCATGCACCAAGAAATAATCAATTGCTTTTTTAGTGAGCTAAAGGATTACAGGGTAAATAGGGGTAACAATACCAGTACTTCTTGAATACTCCCTGTACTACAAAACTCCAGACTCATAAGCAATGGGCTGATTGCTCTATACAGGAATTGCTGTTACAAATCCCACATTAAAAAGGGTGACTGAAATTTGAGAAATTCTCTGATTTCTGCCAGGACACATGTCTAGGTAGTGGCAAAGCCAGATGTCAGCCCAGGCATTCTAAATCAGAGCACCGTATTAGTATTCTAGCATGCATTTCTTACTGAGTCAAAGTCAGGCTCTCTTTAATCCCTATCCAATTTATTTAACTATTGTTGCCCTTTGGGGCCAACCAGATGTTAAATTTCCCTCTCTTGTTCATTTTTGTAACAATGAGAGAATACTAATTTCACTTTTAGGTGTTTAGATGCTATCTTTGAGCTTGTAGTAACAGTGGTAAAAAAGGTTCTACATTTCTGCTTTCATGGTGTTGACATTTTTAGCCCTTTCATTGTTTGAAAAATAAAACCTACTAATTCTGAATGTTTTCCTTCCAATAGCCCAATTTTTCCTATTTCTTTCATTCACTCATCATACAAAAAAGTTACCAATTCTTATGAATTTAAATAGCTTCCTCTTCTAAGCACATTCTAGTTTGCAAGTCATCTCCTTTTGACTGGAGATTTGGATCCAAGGCCCAAACTACTGAGATTCCATATGCCAGATCTGGCCACCCATCTTTAAATCCCAAATAAAGAACCATGGTGAAGGCAGAGAAAGGAGATTTATTGCCTGGCTCAGGACAGGCCATGGAAAGAGGCAAACTAAGCACTCAGCTGATCTTCAGCTATTTTTGTTCAAATAGAATCATCAGACATGGACACAGTAGCTACATCTTTTCTGACGGCCAGACAGATAGTGGAGCCACTAGTGGAAGATGATCTGGGTTTATGTCATGCTTCTGGTTATAATTTTCAAACTCTACTTTCTGTACTTCCAGAATGGTTCAATTGTCCATGATAATTTGTAGCATTTGATTATTAAATTATTCTTTACCATAGCAAAGTTATTAATACTAGGGTTGCCCTTCAAGTGTCCTCTAGCATCACAGGGAAGACTCTGGGGGCCATCTTGCAAGCACAACTTCTGTTAGCACAGGATTTGTCAGGCTCTGTTTTGGCTGGCAAAGTACAGCATTCTCTAGCAGATAGAATTGAATCTCAAGACATGTATCTTCTGAATATCAAAAAATATGAGAGCCAGGTAATTGTATTTTGCATGTGTGAAATAGCTTTTACTTGGTTATTTGGATTCAGCAAGGAATCTGTCCTCCTCGAATACTGTATTAGAGGTTCCAATGTATCTCAGTCTCTGTTAGCCTTCTGTCCACTTCTCCATTTTAGGCTAGCTTCTATGAAACTTGGGATTTCAAGATGCTTTTCCTTCTCACATTTTAAAGAAGTACTTGTAGATATGTTTTTCTTTGGGGAGGCACTTCTTGATTTCTATCTGATTTAATATCACTCAGTATAAGCACAATGGACCTTGTGACAGGAGGATGTTATCCACACTACATAGAAGAAATAATCAAGGAGAAAGCATTGGAATTTAGGTCAGCCCTGAGTTAAAAGCCTAGCTATGTCAGCTTGTTAGCTGGTAATATCACCAGCAAAGTGTTTCATTTTTGAGTTAGTTTGTTAGAGGTTCTAGAATTAAGATAAAGAGGAAATAAAGTATGGAAGTCAGCATGAAAATATTTAGTTGGATTCCAGTTCATGTAAGAATAAAAACCGTCAGTTGTTAAAATTCAGAATAGGCATTCATTAAGTGGATGGAGTATTAAGCTTTGTTGTCTGGAATATGCGAATGATTGCTAGGATAAGATTAGAGAGGACAGAGCTAAAACTCCTACTTTGTTAGGAATAGATCATAGGACAGCATAAGCAAAAAAGAAGTACCTTTTTAAATTAATATGGAAATGTGTAATAAGGGGTTTTGTAGGTGTGTAGTTGTATTGATCTGTAAAAAAAGGACAAGTTATCAAGGTTGGGATTAAGAAAAGGAATTCTAAGTTATCGTTGATTGTGATGTCAGATGACTTCACTTTTCTAAGTGTATCATAAGATAACTCTTACAGGATTTTTGTGGCTCACATATAGAGCAAGTTAAGCTACACAAAGTCTTCATAATCAGTTCCTCTGGTATGTAGTCCCCTGACACCACTTTCTCTTGTCAGATCATCTTTTGGGGATGGTTTGAAGGTAGATGATTTTGTGCCTAATGTTAATTCAGAAGTAGGTCACTTCCTCCATCTTGATTTGCTCAGAACATAGCCATCAGGTCTGTGGAGCAGATATTGAAAGGAAACTGCAGATGAAGTCCTCCATATTGTCAAGAGATATATTCAACAAGGGATCATTTTGGTCCAGAGCACACAAAATGGAGTTGGGTGGCCACGATTAGATTAGTGCTTACACATTTCTATATATCAAACTTGTGACTCTGCTGCTTGCGTATATGCTCCAGGATGCAAGCTAGCTTCTTGGAAGAAACCAAACCATCACTGTCTAGGACACTGGCATTTTCTATCAAACTGAACTGAAACATTCCTTTCTCTTTCTGAGAAGCTGTCCAGAGACTGCTAATAGTTGTCTGGCCTAGAATCAACAAAACAGCTCACTCTATGCCAGCATCCATCCAAAATCTTAACAAACTGATGCACCTCCTTTCTCCTTTCATGGTTTTAAGCTTTATATATTTGTATAAGGCTAGAGTTTTCTGAAATATCACAGCTTAGGCCTCAGACTGGCTAAGTTCATGCTTTCTGGTTGCAACCCATATGAAACCTAAATAAATATCTTTCTTCTTCTTAACCTGAATTTATGCAGGAGGTTGTCAATCCAGACTACAAGTAACCAGACAAAACATACAGATTTAATTTACTACTTATCACCTTAAGGACTAATGGGAAATGACCTCTACTGGGTAAGAATGAAGGCAAAATTCAGAGATTATCCAACAGCACTAGTAAGAAAATGTAGCTTTTGTTTGTTGGTTTTTAAATGATTCATCAGAGGTAAGAGTTTCTGAAATAAAATTTACATTCTGAGATATGTAGACATTCTCAAGGACTAAACTCTATTCTACCAGACAGGCAGCACCATGTCCATGTATGACAGATACAGTAGACACTCACTTAAATCTGAAGCAATTATTTCATTCAGTAAAATGAGACAGAGACTTTCAGCCCTCCAACTATTCCTGAAAATGGGAGTTTAACCCTGTATGGATTATAGGTGTTCTTGGTCAACTGTGTCATGTTATTTAACATCTACAATCACATTTTCTGAGACAGAAACCTTGGAATATGAGTAAAATATGAAAGGAAAAAGTACTGTGAAGGAAATCCTATCTGAAATTACAGGATTGCTGAACTGGTAAAACTTTGTCTATTCTGAGTCTTGCTCAAGTGCCTTGTCCCCAATATAATCACACAGGTATTTGAGGAAGAAGTATTTGGAAGCATGGGGTGTGTTCAGATGCATTTATTCAACAATCTGGCTAGTCCAACATCACAGGCACCCTAAAGGATTTCAAAATCTTCCTCTTTTGCAAGGTCCATGTTCTCGAATGAGTACAGGAATCCGGTGTTTCCTATAAAAGAGATTGAAAAAAATCATTTTAATTTGTTGACAAAAATGTAACTGTAAGACAAAGACAATGGGAAAAAAAAGCCCCATAAGCTTTCCTTAAAATAGAAATGTCTCTCATTTATCTTACTCTCATTCATTTATTCATTCACTTGTTCATCAAATATTTGTTGACTACTACTACACTTACTAGGAATAAGAAAGGAAAAATCGTTTCCTTGCTACATTTTCACTTCTAATGGAGTGTTTCAGTGAATCTTACTCTTGAACCAATTGTTGCTTCTTTTGCTTTTATGTTATTGCCCTATCTACTAGGATTTCATCTTAACTGATGCCTAGGCAATTGTAGGACTTCTAATTGTTTGACATTTCATATTAGAAAACTGGGGATTCAAATCTGAGAGGTCTTGCAAAAGAAATTCAAATGTGTATTTTGTATGATACCAGCCATCTTTATCTACAAATAAAAAATACTTTTTGCTCTCTTCTTCCCATACTGTTTTCCAAACCACGTTCTTTATTTTCCAACCAAATATCCCTAAATTCTATTATAGTTCCTCATAAATCTGTTTTCGGATTTCTCATCTTTCTAGCTGTCCTTTCTTTGACTATTTTGGGTTACAGAAGTTTTTGTACTTCTCTATTACTAGAGAATATCTGATACTCATATACTTTTATACCTGGGTCTTATTAATTCTTCATTTGAAGACATTTTAATAATTTCATGTACCATAAGCATTAAGGCTAATAATTCTGATTTCCAAATAAGTTACATATATAAGCAGAACCATCTAAGAGAGCACATAGGCTGACTTGTTTCCCACAGTCCTGCTCTTTGCAGTCATTCCCAGTGCTATCCACATGTGGCTGTTCCAATTTAAATGAAAACTTAAGTAATATTAAAAATTAAATGCCTCAGTTGTATTAGTCATTCTTATGTGCTATACTAATGGTTAGTAGATTGAGACTATGTGTTAGAGAACACAGATAGAGAGTATTTTCATCATTACAGAAAGTTCTGGTAGGAGATGCTGGTCTATAGAAATGAATTTGCCATTATAGATTTCCTAAGAAGGCATAGAAGAAACAGAAAATGTCCTGATTGAATCTATCTGCCAAGTACCTAATGACCAAGGGAACTACCACATACAAGCTCTTGTTTGGTATTATGTTCTCCTCTCAAAAAGCATCAGGGTCAGAGCCTGGCTCTAGTAATATGCAGTAAATTTGTTTGGGACTTTTAATAGGCAATAGAATAAAGGCAATGTAGAACCTTTGAAAATATGTTGTATTTGGTAAAGCCAAATTTATCTCTTATTCTTTATCTTAGAAATACTGGAAAATGTTGTTTTTTGGCACCAGAATGTTTCTCTCCTAATTACACACATTTGAGAGAATGGAAAGGATAAGGAGGAGCTAGAAGGTTATAAAGGCCAATATGTTCCCTCTAAATGATGGGCCTTTTGATCTTGGCACTTGAAAATATCCCAGGTTTCAAGGTATTCTATTACTTTTTCTTCCCTTTGAATGCAAATAATGGTGTTTGATCCCAATGTGAACAACACAGTTCATTAGAAGATTAACAAATTGTTTCAAATTCCATTTACATATCTTATTGTGAAAGCAGATTCACCACAAAGCAGAGTTTGGGGTGAGAAACGTCAGGATTCTAGACTCCTTACTCTGAAGGCGTATTTTCACAATGTTGGCTAAATTCTGATATTGTTTTGAAATCATTTAAAACAGCCCACGAAGAGGGCTTGTATTATTGGGAAATGAATTCATGCTGTAGGACAATGGAAATTTAGTCATTTGAGAACATGTTAAAGTCTTTAGGATCTAGTGAATTCCAGAATAATCAAGTGTTTTCTGGGTTATTTGTGGAATCTCCTTCAGTTTTATTGGTTCACAGTTTATTTAACTTGGAATACTCTTTTGCTTTGCTGCAAATATCTAGACCTCAATTTAAATGGCAGCTTAACATGAGTCATTTCTTGACCCCTTTAACAAGAAGACAATTCATCTCTGCTTTATTTCTGTACTCCTTCACTTATTTGCTTATTTACTCACTTAACTTGTTTGCTAACATTTATCGCAACTTGTAAGAGAAAATCTATTTCCCTGGGCTCCCTGAGTCTGATTTCCTTCACCCATTTATTGGCACTTTAGAAAACTCAACTTCATTAAGCTACCTCTCATACTCATAAATAAAAATGTTATAAAATATATTTTTGCTCACCCAAATCTATGTTATAACTAGGAATCATTTGCTAAAGGTATTTTGTGTGTATAGGCTTTCTTAAAACCCAGACTATCTACAGTTCTGCTGTGAAAGTCTGGGTTTTATAAATCCAGATATTTTCAGTCAGGAACCACTGGCTCACACCTGTAATCTTAGCAACTTGGGAGGTTGAGATCAGAAGGATTGTGGTTCAAGGCCAGTCCAGGCAAATAGTTGGTGTGACCCCATCTCCAAAATAACCAGCGCAAAATATACCGGAGGTATGGCTCAAGGGGTATATAGCACTTGCTTTGCAAAAACAAAGGCCTGAGTTCAAATCCCGTTTCCACTGCCCCAAGAAAAAAAATTAAATCGAGACTACTGTTTTGCTATGAAAATCTGGATTTTTATCATACAAGTGATTTTAAAATCATATCAGATGGATGAAAAAGGGAAAAGACACATGCTGTTAGTATACTGGGGCTTTAGAAATATAAGATGTATAAAAGTTTGAAAATAACTAAACTTATATTTTATACATAAAAGTTTCTACTCACCGATTTTTCATACATATCATACATTCATTGGAATAAGTAATTCCATCAGTTCCACAGACAGGGTCAGTAATCTCAGGACACTCATAAGAATCATAGTTGCAATTAGGCTAAAGGTGGAATTCAACACAAAGTTTCCATTATTGACCTTTCCTTGAGTTTATAGTAAAATATTAAAATGGTTTTAATTTATCTGGGGGAATAGCTATAATGGGGAAAGTGACATTTGGTGCTGCAAGACAAGGAATCTAAGATCTGGAGTCAGAAAAGCTGGTTTCAAAGTATGCTGCTGTTTACAAGATGTGTGACATTGGTGGGTCTGCTGGCTCCTCCCTGAGTCTCAGTCACTTCATCTGCAAAATGGGAATGATATTACCATTTCCCCACCTATGTCACAATGCTAATATAGGGAAGTTATATAAGACAGGTGACAGAATGTTCATTTATACATTATTGTAGGTGCTGGCCTCTTTTACATCAACAAGCTGCATGGGACATGTCCTTCCTTGCACACTGTAGCCCACTCTTACAGGTCTTCCTCCAAGCATGTAAAATCATTGGGTCTTCCATTCTTGGAGTCTTTGTACTCTGGTTCCTCTACTCCAATAAGAGCTAATAATCATGAAATGACCATTATAGAACAGTAACCATCCTAAATGCATTTTATGTCTTTTTCTACTAAAAATGTTTAATGACCAACATTCAAAAAACACAGCCCTTAATCAGTATTGTCAATTATTCATTCATAGACCTACTTCACAACTGTCAGGTAAAATAGTATTGTAATACTGTTGTTAGGTGAGCACAAGCAGTAACAAAATGATGTGATCACCCAAAGTGACACACATAGTAGTTCCGGAATCCAGAATCCAAGCCCAGTCATTCCAGTTCCTGGCCTTAACTCTTAATTCATTCATTCTGCCCCTTCTTCCACCACTTATGTTTTGCTAATGCTCTTTCATCCCATATGGTCCAGTAACTCTCACTTACTTGGGGCCACTTTCTCTCAGTTCTCTAGATAGTTTATATTCCTAATGATATCAGATCTTCTTCACAGTACTTATCACAAACGCAATAGTGCATTCATTCACGAATTTTGGGTTTATTGACTGCCTCCCATTAGACAAAAATATAATCACAAGAGGGCATTTCTTCCTCTGGTCTCCAAATTTACTGAACATTTATGTCTACAACTTTTTAGCAAATGTGGAAAAGTGGGGTTAAAACACTTTTTCTAGAAAAGGAACTTCATTTACTCTTTCCTGCTGTTCATTATAAATCAGATCACCTTGGTATAGGGGGAACTTTTTACTAATATGTTCAAATGGTCTCAGAATAAGAGCTAATTGGAGTGTACTTGAGAAAGCTTCCACCTAAAATACCTGTCCAACCAGCAAGCACTAGTGTGTATTAACACACCTTCACAGCAAGCATTAGACAACTGCATAGAACTTGTCCATGCATCAGTGAACTTGTCTCCAACACAGAACTGTGTACATGAGATAATTATCTGCATTTACCAAGGTTAGGCTTCCCAGCATTCAGACTCCTCATGCTGATTTCAGGACAAATGGAAAGGTGACTGCCAGACTGCACTTTTGTTGGATCTAACAGTTTCAGCCTGAGAAGTAAGAAGTTATAAAATTCTCCTTACCATTTTTCCTACACAGTTATCTCCAGCATTGCCTAGAAAACATAAATAAGAGATATTAGATTGACCCTAACTGGGAGAAGCCTGATACACTCTTAATTAGTAGAGCATATACTGTTTTCATAGAAGCTGTGACTTCTTTCCTGCCACCTTCCACTCCTTACTTCTTATTTTTATCCTCATTCAAGGATACATGACTGGTTTTCATTCACTCCTTGCCTGCTGACATCTTACAAAATTAAATAAAAAACTATGACCAAGTTATTTCAATGTGGCATTTCAGAGAGTTGATTCATTTCCTTAAAAACAGAAATTATTTATTTACAGTTTGAAATGTATCAGGTACTAAGCTAATGTCCAATAAAATTTTTATAACCAGTCACTAGATTTTCATCTAAAATTTATGGATAGAAGCATGGATCATTCATGTAACCAGCTAGGAAAAATAATTATCATCAGACATCACCAGAGTAAGTCTTATGATGCAATTACATTTAGCTCTCCTTTTAAAGTTTCTCAAAAATGGGGCCTTTTGCCAATTTGACATCAGTTCTCAAAGAGCTTTTTCCCAAAGTTGCATTACACAATAACTGTAAGTCCAACTGCATTTCTTGAATTTAGGAAAACTGGTACAATCTCCAGAAAAGAACAGATCTTGCTTACATAATGTAGAGCATATCAACTGGGGTTTTGAATGTGTTCATTGTAGAAAAAGGACATTAATCTGAAAGTACCAAAAGGAAAATATGATGGTGGACTTAATTTTGATATCAATAATCTCTGAAAGTACAGAGAAGAAGAGCTCCTAAAACAGTCTGAACATGATGATGTTGTTGGGTCCTATTGGATTTGAGAATCTATATAAGTCAAAAATTGATGAGCAGGTGCTCACTACATTTATATTAGTTAATATGCATGAAGAGGGTAAAAGAGACCTCTGCTCCCATACATAATTAGCAAATGCAACAAGTGACGTTCCACTTGACAAAGTATTGATTCAAATTCCAGTAATACTATCTGGTAGACTGATGGTAACATTGAAAATGTTAATCATTTCCAATGATAAAACCAAAACTGATCTCCACCTTGTGATTTCAGCACAAACACAACATTTTTAGATGAAGGTTGGGAATTTATGCACACAACCTATTCAAGCTATATGTTCACCCTCCAGATATCCTGCAGATCAAAAGTAAATTTTTTAGTAAGTCAAACTATGCCTTTTATATGGAATAATTGGCAGCCTTTATTATCTTTTTTGTGAAGTTCTATGAGAATATACAGTTTATAAATTGGCCTTAAGCCAATTTAAAGAGTTAGATGGTTATTTAAAGTTGAAACACCTTTCTTTTTACTATATTATCTTTGACAAAGAGTCAGCCATGTCCCTAGAGTAAAAATTTTCTATCTCCAGGCCCCTTCTCACTAGAATTGTGTTGTTCATTTCTTGTTAAAAATTTCTATCTGTAATTTTCTTACATTGATTTTATTTCCATTTATATGGACCAAAAGACTAGCTAGGCTTGGCTAAGGCTAAATTAAGTCAAATTTTTAGAAGGTACTCTGTTCAGCAAAGCAAGGAGTAGAAAAGTTTGACTCAAATTTGAAAACTATGCAAAGACACCTACCAGGTAAACTGAACAGTACCAAGGCAGTAAGAAGAAAGATGCTCACCACCTTCATTGCTGCACTTCTGGGTCTGGAGGTTGGTTGAAAACTTTCCACTTCTCTGCAGAACCGGGAAACTGGAGGGTCATATAGGCAATGGCAACACAGGCTCCACCTACTATGCTGTGTTATAGGTGCCCTTGGTTATTGATTGACTCTGTTTCAGAGGTTGGCTTCCAAGCTTGGGACATGCTACCTGCGTAAGAAAGGTGAAAGGAAGGGTTGGTCCCAAATTCTGATAGGGAAACAATCCTGCTGATTAGCTAGTTAGCTTGATCCCTAACTTCTCCTATGGTTATAAGGAGGCCCTCCCTTCGCAAGCCCCAGTTTTTTCTTTTGCAAGGTGAACCCAAAGGTCTTTGTACTCTATACTTCTGAATAAGTATGCAGGTGTATCTTTTCTCTTTTTCTGTCATGTATCTGCAAATCCTCATGTGGTAGACAGAGGGACAAGTAGGAGATAGGGAGGATTCATTTTCTTCATGGATCTGCCATGGAGCTGGATTATGCTTGCAGCTATACGCTCCTGGAAAGGTGGTTCACTTTTGCAGTGCCTCAATCTATTCATCTGAAAGTTGAAATAATTATAATGCCTAACTCAAAGAATTGATCTTTCATTCAAAGATATGTATTGAGTGTCTATCATGTGTTGTTAGAAAACAATACATTGTTTCTTATGGTTCTACATGTCTTGTGAGTAGTGGTATTGGTCACATTTGTTTTAATCTATCTCTTCTGGGGCATTTGTAAACAGACTTGGAAAATGAAATAATGTCTCTCTTTTGCACAAAAGGTAGGTTTGTTTACTGTCTAGAATAATAAACATGTCATTTTCCAGGGCAAAACTCAAGTAGAATTATTGCCCTTTTAAGATACAGGATTTTTACAAAGTTTGCTTTCTTTTTCTTGTAACACACAGCACTTTCTGATGGATATTACTTAGCCCTTTCTATAATGTCCTCTGGAAAATGGGGTTTAAGAAACCAGAATAAATGTTGGTACTCTAGTTTGTGCTGAAAAAATATTTAATACCCTTATTTCTGTCCTAGAAGTCTCTGTCTTCTGCAAGCATCCATTATACTGTGGCCAGCCAACATGTTTTCTCCAAAGTAGAGTAAGGGTAAAATCTTATACCCTTTATGAGTCTTGTCCTCTGTTAAATGCTGTGCTCATCTCTTGAGATATACTGGTGATGAAAATGACCAAATTCAGGTCTTCAGAAAGCTTCCATGCATTTTCTTGAGAACACAAAACAACAGTAGCAAAAGATAACAAAATATATTAGATTATGGTAAACAGTGTGGTGAAAACATAGAGAAAATAATGGAAGACTTGTGAGATATTTATGGCAGACTGGTTAGAGAAGGTATTTTTGACTGGTTGACTTTCAAACAGACTACCAATCCCAGGTAGAGAGAAAGCAAGTACAAAGGCTCTGAGGCAAAAGTGTGCTTTTTAAAATATCAGTGACCTCAAAGAAAATTCAAGGAAACAGATACATGAAATTTGGAAATCAATCCAAGTCTTAGACATGAAGTGAGCAATATAGGTGAGAAATTCAGCAAGAGAATTAAAAATGTGAAAAAAAACACCCAGGCACATTGCAAATGAAAAGATCAATAAATTGAACAATAACACAATTGACGAATCATTAGCAGACAAGATTAAGCTGAAAAAATAATATCATGATAGGTGTAAGATCAAGGAAATATTGTTCACAAACAACAACTTAGGAAAATGTATATCGCACAGTCTTCAAGAACTCTGGGAAATGACCAAGAAACCAAATCTAAGAGTCCATGGAGTAAAAGAAGGAGCTGAAAAAACCATTCATGAAATTATAGTAGAAAATTTCCCAAGTATAGGGAATATAGACATTCTTGTAGAAGTCATTTTGAACACCAAATACACATGAGCAGACAAGAACCTGCCATGTCACAACCTAATTAAAATGGCAGAACTAGAGAATAAAGGATACTGAACACTGCAAGAGAAAAATGGCTATTTACATGCAAAGCAAAACACATAAGAATTATTTCAGACCTCTCAAAACAAACCCTGAAGGTCAGGAAAGCATGGACCAATATATTTCAAGCTCTGAAAGAAAATAACTGCCATCCATGATTACTATATTCAGCAAAATCATCCTTCAATTTTGATGGAGAAATAAAGACTTTATAAGAATAATATAAATCAGTTCGTGTCCACCAAGCCTACATTGCTTAAAATACTTAAAGGAGAATTACACATAGAAGAGGAAGAAAGACAGTTACAAACACAAGAGCCTAGAAAACATTAAAATTCAGAAGAGGAATAAACACGTGAGAACTGGGAAGTATCAAACATATTAAACTCAGCAAACCATTAAAACCCAAAGATGAATAACATTGAATGAAAACAATAAGGAACGTGAGGATATACCTGGAACAAACCCAAAAGAAGCACAGAAACAGTAAATACCTTTCAATAATAACCTTAAATGTAAATGATCTTAAATCTCCAATGAAAAGACAGAGGTCATCTGAATGGATTAAAAAGCAAATATCCTTCAAATGTTTTCTCACCATGTATTGTTTTGTCCTGAAGTTTCTGTATATACAACAGTCAATTAATTTTTATAAAATGTAAACATGATCATGTCTCTCTTCAGTTTCTCACTGTTCCAACTCCTCCAGATGGGTTTAGGCTTAATGTGATTTTGTTTCTTTTTATTTCTCTTGCTTTGTCCTCTACCAGCTCCCTCCCTGTTCCATCTGCCAGTCATCTTGGTCATTTTGTTCTTCCTCCTTGATCAGATAAAAACAAAATAAAAACCATTTAAATTCAAAGGCTATGTTAAATGATATTTTCTCACAAAGCTGCTTTTGTTCTGCTTCTTCCCTTACTTCCCTTTTCATTTAGATAAGACACTCTTGTTTCTTGTTTTACACCATGGAACAAAAAAATAATTTTAATTCTATATTTTTATGACTATATAACATTGTTTCACGTTAGACGACAATATGATTGTTTTATTTTCTGAAGTACCTAGGGAGAGGCGATAAAATAATAGGCACTGGATTAACATTTGCTGAAAATGTAAGTTCAGTCCAGTATGTACTGATTTTCTCAA
Organism: Castor canadensis; assembly: GCF_047511655.1. Lineage (NCBI taxonomy): Eukaryota > Metazoa > Chordata > Mammalia > Rodentia > Castoridae > Castor > Castor canadensis. The sequence continues at coordinate 71,681,680 of NC_133391.1, read as the reverse complement.
GAATGAAGGTGAATACCTTGTTCATTTCTGTGTTTTCAGTGTCTCCATACAGTAGTCATTTATTGGTCCATTCACCCTTTAATTCATTCACACTGTTGGTAAAATTCAAATAATCATGGAGCCCTACTATCCAAAAGCTCTCAGCTGAATGCTGGGGAAATGGATGTGATTTCTGCTTTCATGGAGGTTAGTCTTAGCATTGATACATATTAATTGAATCAACAAAGTTCTTTCTCTCTATCTCAAGTAATTACTTAAATAGAAGTTTTGTTGCCAATATGAAGGCTCCAGACAACACTGTTAAGGAGAGTGCATATTTGAAAAAGTATTGTTTTCTTTATTCTCACAAGAACTGTGGTAGAGAAAATTGGCTGGGGGCTTGTCATGGGATATCTTTAGGTAATAGTAGCAATAGTAACAATATGCAGAAACTGCAATTTTTATACATTTTACTCTATCTAAAGAAAAAGTAAATTTGTTTTATGGGCAACTATATGAATACATATGAAGACACAAGCATCATTAAAAAACAATTTAGTCTTGTGTTTCCACTTTCTGACAGAAATGGGTTTTAACTCAGCTCCTTTCTCTTGCTAAACAGATGCTCTACCTTCTTATGCTGTATTCTCAATGCTTTTTGCTTTTGTTATTTTTCATTTTGATTATTTTTGTGGCCTGAACATGTCCCATATAGCTGGGATGACACCACACCAGCTTGTTGGTTGAGATGGGGTCTTGCTAACTTTTTGCTCAGGCTGGTCTTCAACTGCATCCCTCCTTGTCTCAACCTCACAAGTAGGTAGGTTTATAGAAGTGAGTCACAGGTGCCTGACTTTTTTTTCTTTTTTAACAACCCCATTTTAAGTCAAAGTAATTGTTACCTGAGCTTTCAAGGGTTTGCAAATGTTCTTTAGAATAACTACATTTCACATTGGATTGGGAAGGATAAAATCATTTTTTCCAACTCTGACTGTGATGTTTAAATCCTATCAAGCCCATGCTTAAATATTTGAGATGATAAGGAATGAAAATTCTTTACATGGAACTGAAAACTCTCCTGAAATTTTCATTTTTTTCTCTTAGTCCTAGACCTCAGAACAATTCTGATTTATTGACTCTATGATACTACTTCAAATATTAATGTTAATAATACTATTATTAGCATGTTAAGTTATTAAATGTTATTGCTAAATGTTAATAATAATTTATTCAATGTTAACAATAATTATTAAATGATAATAATGTCGGAAGTCCACTCGAAAGCCCATCTTCTATGAGATAACCTGGTCTGTCATCTCCTCATTTGACATTGTTTAAAGTTTTTCTTCCTCAGAGGGTTTCCATCTTGTGTCCTTATAGAACTCTATTCCCCAGAAGTCCAATTAATAATATATCTGTCCTCTCACACAGTCAGCATTGTTAGTTGTGTGTGGTAAGAGTACCTAAGATCTACTCTATTAGCACATATTCAAGATGCAGTACAATGTTATTAACCACATTCCTGATGCTATGGACTAGCTCTCTGTCTTTATTCATCCTTCACAAATTTGTACCATTTATCATCCTCATTCTCTTATTTTCAAAACCTCATTAACTTTTTTTTGGTAATTTTTACAGTACAAATTCCCTAACATGGCATAATAGGTCGTTTGTTACTAGGACTAATTCATCTGCATTTTGGTTAAATTCACTTTTTCTGGGATGTCTTCTTTCATCAATACCCTTAATCCCACCCTCCATACATGCAATAAGAGGTCTCTGTATTTGTTTGTTTTTCATTTTTTGTTTTTTTTTAGTGTGTATTGTGATATTGGGCTTTGAACTCAGAGCCTTATCATTGCTAAGCAGGCACTCTTATCAACTGAGTTATGCTCTCCACCTTTTTTGCTTTAGCTACTTTTTGAATATGCTCTGACATTTATGTCAGGACTGGCCTATCCTCCTATAGCTGGGATGTCAGGTATGGACTACCAAGCCCGGCTTTTAATTGGTTAAGATGGGGTCTGGCAAACTTTTTGCCTGAACTGGACTTGAACCATGATCCTCCCAAACTTTGCCTCCTAAGTAGTATGTTTACACGCGTGAGCCACCAACTCAACTCTATATGTTTTCATAGTGCTCTAACCACATTGTGATAGTTTCTAAATGATCTCTATTAAAAGAATCATGTTGGGCTCATCACAGTGACTACCAACTACATTTCTTCATTTTCAAAATCAGTTTATAGCTACCTATAGGTTAATAGTCTGGACAAAATGAACTATGTTTGTGAAAATGCTATAAATTTTAATCATTCCACAGATACAGATTATGCTAGAAAAATAGGGATTTGAATGCAGCCTTCTTCTTCTGTTTCAAGGCATATGATTTTGTATCACTGAAACCATAATTCATATGTAATGATTTTTATTGAGTCGGTATTTCTAAGTAGCTCAGTCTGTAGTCATACTCATAATTCTTCTACATCAAAAGCACATGAGTTAGGATTATGGCCAGCCCCAATATAATGATTTTAACTACTTAAACATTATCAATTTTTCATATAATGAAGTTTTTTTCTTCAAGATGGAATCTCACTATTTTCACTAGTCTGGTCTTGAAATCCTCAAATCAAGCAATTTCCTTTTGAATACCTGTGGTTATAGGTACCTGCTGCTGCAACTGCTTTATTAAAATAATTTTCAAAGCACCCTTTACCATGTTCTCAGAACTTGTAATACTTCCCACGTCCCTGTGAATACTATGCTGTATGGTGGATGCTGTGATTTACTTCCCAGACACCCCTTTCCCAAGCAGAAATCTCTGAGAGTTTCCCTTCAGAGTTTGTCTAGGAATTTTCCCAGAGAAAGGGAACTGCTTGCTCCCACCAGTGGCCCCACCCTAGAGAAGCCCAAATCAAACATTCCCATCCAAACAGTCTTCTTGGAGGAACAACTCCTGATGAACCAACACAGGTCTACAGTCTGCTTGGCTATTCAGATAGCATCTGGTTGGTCAGAAGGTCACTGATAAATTTGGTTAATCACTTGTTCTGTCACACAACACATGTTTATTGAACATCAACTATATGCTTGGGACTATTCTAGGTAGTGGGCAATGGAGTGTAGCATAAAAAAATGCAACAATCTGAAATCCCTAATTTCATGGAATTAATATTGTGTGAACAATAGTGGGAGAAAAATAGACATTACAAATAAGTAAAATTCACTGTATGTTAGTTAGGAAGGAGTGCTATAAAAATCAAGCAGATAATGAAGAAAATAAGTTGTATTTTTGTGTAGAAAGGGAGGAACATGGCAATTTTACATAGAAAGTTGGGGAAGAGTTGTGGAGAAGATGGGATACAAATGAAGACTTAGTAGAGATATGATCTTGATGATACCAAGCTATGGCCTGAAGTCTTAAGATCAAATTTCCTCATCTCTGGCTGGTTTGACCTGATGCATATGCCCAAGTTTGGCCTTGTATAGCTAAAATTTAAGCAGTTCTGCCTTAAGATTCCTATCATTTTTCTGTCTGAGTGTTGGTGAGATGTTCAATATGACTTCCAGTTTTAGAATGAGATATTGTTTGTTTTATGGCCCTTGCACTCAGGCAATTAAAGTTGAATGCCTGAAATATGATACAAACCTACAACTAACTTACAGGTTGTGATTTATTAATGCCTTTATTTATTTATTTATTTATTTATTTAATTTATTTATCATGGGGTCTCTCTGTATACCCTAACATGGCCTCAAACTAATGATTCTCTGGCCTCAGCCTTCTGAGTGCTCAGATAACAGGTGCATGCCACCACACCCAGACTTACAAGTTATGTTATCTTCTTAAGTTCTGTTGGATGTTGAAATCCAATAGACTAGTCTGGGAAGGTTCAGTGAATTGTAATCAAATGCAGTGGTAAATTGGGTTTATTATTATAAAGGACTCACATATCTAGGATATGGGATTTGGGCCTCTTTCTGGGTCCTCACTGAGGCAGAAAGTGAAGAAAGAGCTTCTGAAAATCATGACCAGTGAAGACATGGAGAACAGGTTGAGGTAGCTGTTGTTTAGACCACAGCAGAGGTCATAGAGCTTATGAGTAAGGTCCTCTGCTTCTCTAGCCACAGGGACACTGTTAGGCAACCAGGGCAGGAGGAAATTGATTACCTCAAGGACTGCTGGAACTGAACAGCTGTTGTCTAATCCTCAAGATAATAAGGATCTTGTAGCCCATGATCATGTAGCCAAAGGAAAAGCTGCTGGTCACCACTGTTTAGTTTGACAGAATGATGATATTTTCCCAGAGTCACTGACTTCCTTGAATTTTATTCAAAGGCCATGTAAGTAGTACTTTGCATCATGACTATTTCCCTAAAGAACAAGAAAGGAATTGAGAAAGAAGTTGGCCAAAACTAGGCCCCTATAGGCCCATAGTTGCCTTAGCTGGTGCACAGTGGGTCTGGAACCAGATTTTTCAGGGGATGTAAAACAGAGGTCCATGTGTAATGATTGTGTAATGTGTAATTCATAGAATTATTTGGGAAACTAAAAGAAAAATAAAAAATATGCACATATTTTTCATATACATCACCTAATTTAATTTGCTCAATATTATTTATTCCTTTAACAACTTTGTGAGTGTTGCTGTGTATCAGCATATATCCTATGTTCTGGTAACACAGAAATGAATAAAACAGTTCTTGGTCTTTAACTGCTAGCAAAAGATATTCTTAGGCACAGAGTGGTTCATTCCTTAAAATACATCGCACTTCAGTCTATACTGGGAGCTGTTTTGAACACATTTACTTTCATATACTTTCCTATATTTCAGTTGACTACAATATAATCAGACAGGAACCAAGAAATTATTGTAAGAATTTGGAACAGATCAGTGTGGCAAAGCAGGGAAAGTTTATAGGGGAGAGCACCACTGAGTGACTTGATGAGTCCGTGACCCCTCCCAAATGGTCTGAACCTCTGGAATATTGAGTAGGTGAGCTTTTCAGGTGATTCAAATGCATTATTAAGTTTGAGAAATCCTATTTTCAATGATAGCGCTGGTGTGTATGTGTGTGTGTGTGTGTGTGTGTGTGTGAGACAGAGAGAGAGAGACGGAAAGAGTGAGTGAGAGAGAGAGAGAGAGAGAGAGAGAGAGAGAGAGAGATGTGGTGTTTTATGTTGTTGAGAACCTGATGGGCTAAATTAGGACCTTTTTTTAGTGGACTATGTATAGCATTACAGCTTTTTCATCAAAGTGAAATAAAAAATACTTATTGTGGTTTAGATGCAGTCTCTATTTCAGGATGAACTGTCCTTGTTCTGAGTGCCTTTGAGAGGTATGTTGGAGAGACGATGTATGAGTCAACTCAGGGAAGTAGAGAATTAAACGTTCTCAGAGTAACACAGGGCATGATGATAGCAATTGATGAGGAAAGGAAACATTGATTTCAAAGGTAGTATGTTTTAAGAATGAATTCCACGGCCCAAATTCCATGGAAAATTTTGCTGGTTTCAGATGTTTGGCTCTGCTTGACATTCGTGATTTTATTTTGAGTGTGGCAAAGAAAAAAGAATATCACACTCAGCAAAAAGAGCAGTGCTAGAGGTATCACAATACCCAACTTCAAACTATATTACAAAGCAATTGTAATAAAAACAGCATGGCACTGGCACCAAAACAGACATGAAGAGCAGTAGAATAGAATAGAGGACCTGGATATGAATCCATACAGCTATGCCCACCTTATTTTTGACAAAGGTGCCAAAAATATACAATGGAGAAAAGACAGCCTCTTTAATAAATGTTGCTGGGAAAAGTGGTTATCCATTTGCAAGGAACTGAAACTAGATCCATGTTTGTCACCCTGTATAGTATTAACTCAAAATGGAATAAGGACCTTAATGTCTGGCCCAAAACTTTGAAGTTAGTACAGGAAGGAGCAGGAAATACTCTGGAACTAATAGGTATAGGCAAAGACTTCCTCAGCAGAACCCCAACAGCAAAGCAACTAAAAGAAAGGATGGACAAATGCAACTATATAAAATTAAAAAGCACAACAAAAGAAATGATCTCTAGATTGAAGAGACCACACACAGAGTGGGAGAAAACATTTGCCAGCTATACATCAGACAAAGGACTGATAACCAGAATATACAGGGAGCTCAAAAAACTAAACTCTCCCAAAAATCAATGAACCAACAAAGAAATGGGCAACTGAACTAAACAGAGTTTTTTGAAAAGCAGAAATTCAAATGGCCAAAAAACACATGACAATAGGCTCATGTCTAGCCATAAAGGAAATGCAAATCAAAACCACACTAAGATTAAATCTCACCCTTGTTAGAATAGATATCATCAAAAACACCACCACAAACAGGTGTTGGCAAGGATGTGGGGAAATAGGAACTCTCATACACTGCTGGTGGGAATGCATGCTAGTTCAACCACTCTGGAAAACAATATGGAGGCTTCTTAAAAAACTAAACATAGATCTGCCATTTGATCCAGCAATCCCACTCCTAGGGATATACCCAAAGGAATGTGACTCAGGTTACTCCAGAGGCACCTGCACACATATGTTTATTGCAGTGCTATTCACAATAGCCAAGTTATGGAAACAGCCAAGATGCCCCACCACTGATGAATGAATGAAGAAAATGTGATATTTACACACAATGGAATTTTACTCAGCCATGAAGAAGAATGAAATGTTATCATTCGCAAGTAAATGGATGGAACTGGAGAACATCATCCTGAGTGAGGTTAGCCAGGCTCAGAAGACCAAAAATCGTATGCAGATTTTAGATCTAGGGCAAAGGCAGTAATGTTGAACTTGGGTCACACACTAAAGGGACAGCACATACGGGAGGAATGGGGATAGGAAGGAAACCCAAAACTTGAAAGTGTTTGATGTCTCCACCGCAGAGGAGCTAATGCTGTAACCATAAAGCAACAGATGTCAATAAGGGAAGGTGACCAGGAAGTAGTAAAGAGGTTGGGAAGAGATGAATCAATTCTAGGTGTAATATACTTGTACATGCAAGCAGTGCTAGGAATCTTTCTGTATAGATATCCTTATCTCAACTAGCAAAAATGCTTTGTCTTATTATTGCTTATGTCTTCTCTTCAACAAAATTGGAGAAAAGGGAAGAATAGGTTCTGCTTGGAAGCGAGGGAGAAAGGGGGCAGGTCGGGGAAATGACCCAATCAATGTATGCACATATGAATATATGAATAAAGAAAAAATAAATATTGTTCTTAAAAATAAATTATACTGATCTGAGAAAAAGGAGCATGAAAAATATTGAGCATTCATTTCCATTTCTCTGACCCATTTTATACCAACTATGTGGCAATTGTAGGAAAAACACATGCAATTCCTTTCAGTGAATAAAAGGGTTTTTTCTTCAAATACTGAAAGTTTTTGCTCAGGGGGGATGATTCAAGTGGGAGAGTGCTGAATGTGAGGCTTTCAGTTCAACCCCAATACAGTCAACACACACTGAAAGTTAGCCTGAGCAGTCCATAATGAAGCAACCTATTGTGAATGTGGCTGATTAAAACCTCATTCATTCTGACCTCGCTCTGTTCAGTCTTCTCTTCTCCATCTTTGTCTGGTCAGGAGTTTCACTCTCTCTGTTTTGGGTTCCTTTATTTGCTTTATGAATAATATGCATGACTATGCTTTTTCCTCTTTCACAATTATGTAGTTCTTGTTTTCTCTTGGTCTTCTCTTTTCTGCTTCTGTTTCTAACTCAACTCTTCCCCTAGAGACTATTAATCCCCAGTGTTGTCTTATTCCCTTTTATTTGTCCAATAAGGAAGAATATAAAACCCAGAAGCATTATGATTTACTTCACCCTCCTAATTAGTGAAGATAAGTACAATGACTACAATGAGCTACTTGTTAACATCTGTCAATAGTAAAATTGGATCATTAAAATTTTTATAGTTTATTGGGAATACCAAGAACAGTTAATGAACTGTAAAACCTCAAACTGAAAAAAATGTCAGTTTTTGTATAGTATGGGTAGCTCAATTTATAGAAGACAGAGAGAAAAGTCCTTTGAACTTTTTCATAATTATCTATCACTTAAACAGATAAACAGCTGTTTAAGTGGATGTACAGATTGGTTCAATTTCAGTGGTTCATGCTGAAAAAGACAGAAACACTAACCTCTGTCTTTTGTTTAGGGTTTCTGATTTACAGTATGTGTCAGTAAGTGATTAGTTTTAAGGTAGTCAAACTGTACCTTGCATTTTTATTTATTTATTTTCAATTCATTGAAAAAATAGAGCCCAAAAGTATTTGATTCAAGTAAGTGGCTTTTGCCTGATCTCCAACCAGCCTTTTTTCTTGTTGTTGTTTTGTTTTCTTTTTAATGGTTTTTGACTTATTTAAAAGCAAAAGATTTGTATTATTTCATATTAGTAAACACATTTTATTATTTACATAGTCCATATTTTTCGTGAAACATTAGCTGCTATTTAAATTATGAAAGTAAACAAAGTAAATTGTGGGAAATTCTAAGAATTAGAGAAGTAACAGCTTTACAACTTTTTACAATATAATTGCCTCCCTTATGCAAGTAAAATTAATTTCCATATACTTGCTTTAAAATGGGTCAGAGAAATGGAAATGAACATTCAATATTTTTCATGCTTTTTCTCAGATCAGTAAAATTTATTTTTAAGAACAATGTTTAATTTTTTCTTTATTCATATATTCATATTTGCATAGAATGTTTGAGTTATTTCTCCCTTGATCGAAAGTCTGCATATAAGGGAGAACATACGATTTTTGGTCTTCTGGGCCAGGCTTACCTCGCTCAGGATGATATTCTCCAGTTCCATTCATTTACCTGCAAATGATAAGATTTCATTCTTCTTCGTGGCTGAGTAGTATTCCATTCTGTATAAATACCACATTTTGTTGATCCATTCATCAATAGTGGGGCATCTTGGCTGTTTCCATAACTTGGCTATTGTGAATAGTGCTGCAATAAACATGGGTGTGCAGGTGCCTCTGGAGTAACCTGTGTCACATTCCTTTGGGTATGTCCCCAGGAGTGGGATTGCTGGATCATGTGGCAGATCTGTTTAAATTTGTAAGAAGCCTTCAAATTTTTTTTCCAGAGTGGTTGTACTAGTTTGCATTCCCACCAGCAGGGTATGAGGGTTCCTTTTTCCCCACATCCTTGCCAACACCTGTTGTTACTGATATTGCTAATGATGGCTATTCTAACAGGGGTGAGTTGGAATCTTAGTGTGGTTTTGATTTGCATTTTCTTTATTGCTAGAGATGGTGAGCATTTTTTTTTCATGTGTTTTTAGGCCATTTGAATTTCTGCTTTTGAAAAAATTGTTTAGTTCAGGTGCCCATGTCTTTATTGGTTCATTGATTTTGGGGGAGTTTAGTTTTTTGAGCTCCCTGTATATTCTAGTTATCACTCCTTTGATTTGTAGCTGGTAAATATTTTTTCCCACTCGGCGGTGGTTGCTTCAGTTTAGAGACCATTTCTTTTGTTGAGCAGAAGCTTTTTAGTTTTATGAAGTCCCATTTATCTATGCTATGTCTTAGTTGCTTTGCTGCTGGGGTTCTATTGAGGAAGTCTTTGCCTATACCTATTAGTTCCAGAATGTTCCCTGCTCTTTCCTGTACTAACTTTAGAGTTTTGTGTCAGATGTTAAGGTCCTTGATCCATTTTGAGTTGATACTCGTACAGGGTGATAGACGTGGAACTAGTTTCAGATTTTTGCAGGCAGATAACCACTTTTACCTGCAACATTTATTGAAGATGGTGTCTTTTCTCCATTGTATGTTTTTGGTGCCTTGTCAAAAATAAGGAGGGCATACTTGTGTATATTCATATCAGGGTCCCCTATTCTGTTCCACTGGTCTTCATGTCTGTTTTTGTGCCAGTACCATGCTGTTTTTATTGCTTTTTCTTTGCAATATAGTTTGAAGTCGGGTATTGTGATACCTTCAATGTTGCTCTTTTTGCTGAGTATTGCTTTGGTTATTCATGGTCTCATGTGTTTCCAAATGAACTTTAGGGTAGATTTTTCACTCTCTGTGATGAATATCATTGGGATTTTGATGGGAATTGCATTAAACCTGTAGATTGCTTTTAGTAGTATAGCCACTTTTCAATGTTGATTCTACTAATCCATGAGCACAGGAGATCTTTCCACCTTCTGTAGTCTTCCTCAATCTCTTTCTTCAGTGGTTTGTAATTCTCCTGGTAGAGCTCATTCACACCTTTTGTTAAGTTTATTCTTAGGTATTTGATTTTTTTGAGGCTATTGTAAATGGAATTGTGTCCATTTATTCTTTCTCAATTTTTTCATTGTTGGTGTTTAGAAAAGCTAATGATTTTTGTATGTTGATTTTGTATCCTGCCACCTTGCTGTAGATGTTTATGGTTTCTAGGAGTTTTTGGGTCTTTAAGATATAGAATCATATCTTCTGCAAATGGGGATATTTTAACAGTTTCTTTACCTATTTGTGTTCCTTTTATTTCTTCTTCTTGCCTAATTGCTCTGGCTAGGAATTCCAGGATTATGTTGGATAGGAGTGGAGATAGTAGGCATCCTTGTCTCATTTCTGAGATTAGGGGAACTGGTTTCAGTTTTTCTCCATTAAGTATGAAAGTTGGCTGTAGGTTTGTCATATATAGACTTTACAATGTTGAGGTACATTTTTTCTAATCCTAGTGTTCTTAAACCTTTTATCATGAAGTGGTGTTGATTCTTTTCAAAGGCTTTTTCTGCATCTATTAAGATGACCAAGTGGTTTTTGTTTTTGCTTCTATTAATGTGTTGTATTACATTTATAGATTTGCATATGTTGAACCACCTCTGCATCCCTGAGATAAAGCTGATTGGTCATGGTGCATGATCTTTCAGATATGTTGTTGGATTTGGTCTGCCATTATTTTATTGAGGATATTTACATCGATGTTCATTAAGGAGATTGGACTATAGTTCTCCTTTTTGGAGGTGTCTTTGTCTGGTTTTGGGATGAGTGTAATATGGGCTTCATAAAATGAGTTAGGCAGTGTTCCTTCCCTTTCTATGTTGAGGAAAAGTTTAAGGAGAATTGGTATTAATTCTTTAAAAGTCTGATGAAATTCAGCAGAGAATACATCAGTTCCTGGACTTTTCTTTTTTGGGAGACTATTGCTACTTCAATTTCATTTTATGTTATAGATCTAGTCAGGTGATTAATAGTCTCTTGATTCAATTTTGAGCAGTCATAAGTATCTATAAATTTGTCCATTTCTTCAAGATTCTCAAATTTATTGGAATATAGTTTCTCAAAATAGTCTCTGATGATTCCCTGGATTTCCAAGGTTTGTTGTTATCTCCTCTTTTGCATTTATGATTTACTGATTTGGGTTTTTTCTCCCTCATTTTAGTCAGGTTTGCCAGGAGTCTGTCAATCCTGTTTATTTTTTCAAAGAACCAGTTTTTTTTTGGTTTCTATTTCATTAATTTTGGCCCTTATTTTTATTATTTCTCTCCTCCTGATTATTTTGGGTTTTGCTTGTTCTTGTTTTTCTAGGAGTTTGAGATGTAGCATTAGGTCATTGATTTGAGCTCTTTCTGTCCTTTTAATATACGCACTCATGGCTATAAACTCTCCTGTTAGGACTGCCTTTGCTTTGTTCCATACATTTTCATTAACTTCCAGGAGCCTTTTAAATTCTTCTTTTATTTCATCAATGACTCACTGATCATTGAGCAATGTGTTGTTTAACTTCCAATTGTTTGCATATTTTTCTACTTTTTTTTGTTGTTGTTGTTGGGTTCTAGTTTTAATGCATTGTGATCAGATAGAATGCAGGGGATTATTTCTATTTTCTTATGTTTGCTTGCTTTGTGCCCTACAATATGATCAGTTTTGGAGAAAGTTCCATGGGCTACTGAAGAATGTAGACATCAGCTAGGTCCATTTGATCTATGGTGTGATTTAGTTCTAGAATTTCTTTATTTTTTTGTTTGGATGACCTAATCTATTGGTGAAAGGGGGGTATTAAAATCTCCCTGTACAACTGTGCTGAAGTCTATATATGCTTTTAGATCCTTCGGAGTATGTTTGATGAATTTGGGTGCACTAACATTGGTGCATATAATTTGATAATTGTTATTTCCTTTTGGTGTATTTCCCCTTTTATTAGTATGGAATGTCCTTTATCTTGTTCAATCAATGTAAGTTTGAAGTCTACTTTGTCTGAGAAAAGTATTGCTACTTCTGCCTGTTTTGGGAGCCAATGGCTTGGTAAATCTTCTTCCAGCCTTTAACCCTAAGCCAGTGCTTGTTTCTGTCGATGAGATGGGTCTCCTATATGTAACAGATTGTTGGATCTTCCTTTTTAATCCAGTTTGCCAAATGGTGTCTTTTGATGGGGGAATTAAGTTCGTTAATATTCAGTGTTAGTATTGATAGATATGTGGTGATTCCTGTCAGTTAGTTGTTTTTGTTGTTTAAGGGTTTGATTGTGTGCAGGTTAGTTAATGTTACTCTCTGATGCCTTGTCTTTTCTGCGGTTTGGTGCTGCCTGTCCTCTTATGGTTTTGTTTGCTTTCATTTTCTGTGTGCAGAATTCTTGGAGAAACTTTTGTTGTGGTGGCTTGGTGGTCATACATCGTTTTAGTTTCTGCTTATTGTGAAAGACTTATATTGCTCTACCTATTTTGAATGATAGTTTTGCTGGGTAGAGTCTCCTAGGGTTGAAGTTGTTTTCATTCAGTGCCCAGTATACCTCACTCCATGCCCTCCTTGCTTTTATGGTTTCTGTTGAGAAATCTGCTGTAATTTTGATGGATTTACCTTTGTATTTTATTTGTTTTTTTCTCTTTCACAGCCTTCAATGTTCTTTCTGTATTCTCTGTGATTGTTGTTTTAATGATAATATGTTGAGGGGTAGTTCTATTTTGGTCAAGTCTGTTTGGTGTCCTGGAAACTTCCTGTACCTGAATGGGCATAGCTTTCTCTAGGTTTCAGAAATTTTGTTATTATTTTGTTGAATATATTACAAATCCCTTTTGCTTGCACCTCTTCTCCTTCTTCAATGTGCATGATTTTCAGGTTTGGTCTTTTCATAGATTCGGTGAGTTCTTGCATATTCCTTTTGTAGGTCTTGAGTTGTTTGACTAATAGATCTTTAGTTTTCCCCTTAATTTCCATTTTATCCTCAAGTTCTAAGAATCTGTCTTCTGCATGTTGTAGTCTGCTGTAGTGGCCTTCCATTGTGTTTTGCATTTTTTTTATTCCTTTTTCTGAGGTTTTCCATATCATGAGTCACTTCCTCTTTAATATTGTCTCTTTTCATCTTTAATTAATTTATCTCTCTATTTATAATGTTCTCTGTTTCACTTTGGTGTTTATTTAGGTCTCTTATGAGTTCATTTATTTGTTTCTGAGTCTTCTTGTAGTCTTTATTTTTGGTGTCTTGAAATTTCTTGAGTGTATCTTGTACGTTTTGGTTAACCATGTCTGGTAACATCTCCATGAAATTCTCAGGGATTACTTGCAGGATTTCTTCTTTGAGGTTATTCTTGTAGGCATTGTTGGGTTCCTTGGTGTTGTTTATCTTTGTTTTGTTCAAGTTCAGAACTGGGTATCCGTTTTCTTCATTTCCCTCTGAATCTTGTTTGGTACGCTGGATATCTCCCAAGCAGATTTGGAGCTGGTGTCTAGCAGGGGTGGGAGCCCTCCTGCTTTCTCATTGTAACATGGCATGGAGAAGCTTTCTACAGGCTAGGGGTTTAGGGTGTCTCCTTGCTGCTTTTTTCTGCCAAGTGTGGCTCCAGCATTTAGCAAGGTTTTGGAGTCATGGAGCTCACACCATCTGCTTCTGTGCCCTAGCCGTCACCTTGGATCCTCCACAATGTTAATTTTAAGACAAATTTACTTCTCAAAGGAAAACTGTTAACATATCCTCTTACCTTCAGCTTTCTTCAAATTCCAAATAATCTGAAACAAAGAAAACTGGACAGAAATATATGGGCCATGTGACTATGTTGTGCAGTTCTGTGGTCCTGCATTTAATGAAGATTATAATTCTTACATTCATCCAGGGAGAGACACTTAATATTAGACTCTGGGTTGAACTACCATATATCTTCTCAGAGCTGCAAAGTTCTTTGCAATTCAGAACATTTGTTCTTTATCACTACTCTTGGATTTCTTTTTTGTACATGTGACTTATAATTCTGTATTTTTTAAACATAAAAGTAGAGAGATTTTCATCTAATTTTGTATCCACATGATTTTTTTCTACATCGTGCCAATTCAGTAATGCATGAAATTGTTACCAGAGAATGAGGCCAGAGTCTTGACTCTAAGGGTACCCCAAAAATTACGTCTGCCACTGATATAGAAATCAACACAAAAGTAATGGTGGAAAGGCAGAAAAGGAGCTTAATGAATATGACTATTTGGGGAACACAGAGGAGATCAAGCATCTCAGCCCATTTGAAGTGAGCTTATGTTTCAATAGAAGAATTGGGACAGGGGGTGAGAGGCATGCATGGATTAAGCAGTCTTGGTCAAACTAATGTGGTTGATCATTTCTTAGTTTTGTCTGTGAGGGGGATCCAGATTATTCATCATCACTGTCATTGCTTTAGGGAGCAATTCAGTTCCCATGAAATGATTGCTCTTACTTAGGGTGCATCCTCAGATTCCATCAAGGGCCAACTGCTCCTACTGGTGGGGACTGGGGGGCATCACATCATAGGGTGATCTGCCTAAAGAAGTTCACTGTTCCTGAACTCTAAGGAGACTTCAGGTTTAGGGGAATGAGGAGATTATCAGGCATTCTTTTTATTTGTTTATTTTAGCAATCTACAACAGGATGTTATGAAAGCTGACAATAAAATACTTACTCTTATCTTGATGTCTTCACACTTACCTGCCAATAATATAGGCTAGGTAAACTTAAGACTAATCAGCCCTGCATTATCAGTAATTAGTTACTCCTTGAATCATTAACATCACTATGTGCAGAGTCCAGGAGGATCTGACCCAAAATAAAAGATATAGATTCAAAATTAAGGCAGAGAAAACAGGCTTCTAACCTGCTTGTAATTATTTGCAGGCCCAACTTGGAAATGGTGCTTTTTGAAAAAAGGAAGATCTAAATCATTAATATGTTGTGCATGGTAAAGTTTCTACCATGGAATGTTCATGTACCAAGAAATAATCAATTGCTTTTTTAGTGAGCTAAAGGATTATAGGATAAATAGGGATAACAATGCTAGTACATCTTGATCACTACCTATACTGCCAAACTCTGGTTTCATAAGCATTGGGGTAATTGCCCTATACAAGAATTGCTATTGTGAATCCCATATTAGAGAGGGTGACTGAAATTTGAGAAATTCTCTGATTTCTGCCAGGACACATATCTAGGTAGTGACAAAGCCAGATGTCAGCCCAGGCATTCTAAATCAGAGCACCATATTAGTATTCTAGCATGCATTTCTTACTTCATCAAAGTCTTTAATCCCTATCCAACTTTTCTAACTGTTACCCTTTGAGGCCAACAAGATGTTAAACTTCCCTCTTTTGTTCATTTTTGTGACAATGAGAGAATACTAACTGAGCATTTCCTAGGTGTTTAGATGCTATCTTTGAGCATGTGGCAACAGTAGTGAAAAATGGTCTAGGTTTCTGCTTTCATGGTGTTGACATTTTTAGCCCTTTCATTGTTTAAAAAAAAAAAAACCACTAGTTCTGAGTGTTTTCCTTCCAACAGCCCAATTTTTTCTACTGCTTTCACTCACTCATCATACAACAAAGTTACCAATTTTCACAAATTTTAAAAGCTTCCTCTTCTAAGCACATTCTAGCTTGCAAGTCATCTCCTTTTCAAACCAAAGATTTGGACCAAAGACCCAAACTACTGAGATTCCATATGCCAGATCTCGCCACCCACCCCTAAATCCCAAATAAAGAGGCATAGTGAAGGCAGAGAAAGGAGATTTATTTCCTGGCTCAGGATATGCCATGGAAAGAAGTAGACTAAGAACTCAGCTGATCTTCAGCCATCTTCATTCAAACAGAACCATCAGACATGGACACAGTATCTACATCTTTTCTGATGGCCAGTCAGATAGCAGAGCTACTAGTGGCAGATGATCTGGGTTTATGGTCTTGCTTCTGGTTATAATTTCCAAATTCTACTTTCCGTACTTCCAGAATGGTCCAATTGTCCATGATAATTTATAACATTCAATTATTAAATTATTCTTTACCATGGCCAAGTTATTAATATTAGTGGTGCCCTTCAAGTGTCCTCTAGCATCACAGATAAGAAGACTCTTGGAGACATCTTGCAAGCACAACTTCTGTTAGTGCAGGATTTGGAGAGAACTGTCAGGCTCTGTTTTAGCTATATCACTTGGACAACTACAGCATCCTCTAGTAGACAGAATTGAATATGAAGACACATTCATGTTAAATATCAAAAAGTATGACTGACAGGCAACAGTATTTTGCAAGTGTAGAATAGCTTTTACTTCGTTACTTGGGTTCAGCAAGGAATCTGTGCCCCACTAATGTTGTATTAAGTATTCTGAGACACCACAGCCTCTGTTAGCCTTCTATCCACTTCTCCATTTTAAGCTAGCTTCTTTGAAACTTGGGATTTCAAGCTGCTTTTCCCTACTCACATTTTTTAAAAATAGATGTAGATATTTTTGTTTCTTTTGGGGGCACTTCTTTATATCTATCTTATTTGTTATCACTGAATATAAACACAAGGTACTTATAGAATAAATAAGCAAGGAGGAAACATTGGACTTTTGATCAGCAAAGTTACACCACAAGAGCTTTTCAGGTAACTCTTTGGTATTTGATTATGTTAGAGATACTAGAATTAAGATAAAGAGGAAATAAAGGAAGGGAGCCAGCTGGAAAATAATTGCAAAAGGGTGTTCAACTGATTGTCCTCCAGTTCATGTAAGTATGAAAAAGTCAGCTGTTAAAATTCAGAATGTGCATTAACTACGTGGATGGAGTATAAAGCTTTGTTGTTTAGAATATGTGAAAGATTGCTAAGATTAGACGAGAGGGAATAAGGGCTAAAACTCCTGTTTTTTAGGAATAGGTCAAAGGATAGTATAAGAAAATAGGAAGTACCATTGAAGGTTGATGTGGAGTAGTGTGATAAGGGGATTGCAGGTGTATACTTGAGTAGGAGATCAGCAAAAATAGGACTAGAGTTAGTAAGTGTGGGATTAAGAAAAGAAATTCTAAGATATCCTTGATTGTGATGTCAGGTGACTTCACTTTTCTGTTTACTCACAAAATAAGAGAAATCTTACAGGATTACGGTGGCACAATCGGTTCTTCTGGTATATAGTTCCCTCTCTCTACCTTTTCTTGTCAGATCTTTTTTTGGGGATAGTTTGATGGTAGAGGATTCCATGCCTCATGTTAATTCAGAATTCGGTCACTCCCTTCATCCTGATTTGCTCATAACATAGCCATGTGGTCTGTGAAGCAGATGTTCAAAGGAAGCTGTAGATGAAGTTCTCTGTCTTGTCAAGACATATATTCAAAATGGGATAATTTTGGTCCAAAGCACACAAAATGGAGTTGAGTGGTGGCAATTAGGTTAGTGCTTAGACCTCTGTACTCAAACTTGTGAACCGCCTGCTTCTGCATATATTCCAGGATGTGAGCTACCTTCTCGGAAGAAACCGAACTGTCACTACCTTGGACACTGACATTTTCTACAAAACTAAACTGAAATATTTCTTTCTCTTTCTGAGAAGCTGTCCAGAGACTACTAATAGATGTCTGGTCCTAAACTAACAAAACAGCTAACTCTATGCCAGCAACCATCCAAAATCCTGACAAATAACTGATGCAACCTCTCCTCCCCTTTCATGGTTTTAAGCTTTATATAAGGCCTGAATTTTGTGAAAAGTCAGGCCCAGTGTTCAAGATTGCTTCAGTTTGTGCTTCCTGGCTGCAATCCCTGTGAGCCCTAAATAAACATCTTTCTTCTTCTCAACCTGAATTTATACAGGGGGTTAACAATACAGACCTCAAGTAACTGGGAAAACATACAGATTTATCATATTTCTTATCATCTTAGTAACTAAAGGGAAATGACCTCTGCTGAAGAAGAATGAAAGCAAAATCCAGAGATACTGAATAGCAAAATGTAGATTTTTTGTTTGTTCATTTTTCAATGATTCATAAGACATGAGAGTTTCTGAAATAAAATTTACATTCTGAGATATATAGACAATCTCAAGGGCTAAACTCTATTCTACCAGACAGGCAGCACCACGTCCATGTATGTAGTCTTATGACAGGTACAGTAGACACTCACTTAAATCTGAAGCAATTATTTCATTCAGTAAACTGAGACAGAGACTTTGAGTCTTCCAACTATTCCTGAAAATAGCCATTCAGTCCTATGTGGATTACATGTGTTCATGATCAAGTGTGTCCTGTCATTTAATATCTACCATCACATTTACTGAGACAAAGGCCTTGGAATATAAGTAAAATGTTGAAGGAAAAGGTATTATGAGGGAAATCCTCTCTGAAATTACAAAATTACTGAATTGGCAAAACTGTCTATTCTGAGTCTTGTTTAAGTGCCTTGGTTCCCATATAATCACACAAGCATTTTAGAAAAAAGCATTTGGAAAGCATGGGTGTATTCAGATGCATTTATTCAACATTCTGGCTAGTCCAACATCATAGGAATCCTAAGGCATTTCAAAGCCTTGTCTTCTGCAAGTTCCCTGTGATTTAATGAGGGCAGGACTCTCCAGATTCCTAGAGAGGAGATTAAAAAAAATCA
This sequence comes from Castor canadensis, assembly GCF_047511655.1. NCBI lineage: Eukaryota > Metazoa > Chordata > Mammalia > Rodentia > Castoridae > Castor > Castor canadensis. The sequence goes on along the minus strand of NC_133391.1, from coordinate 71,662,858 downwards.
GTTTAAACTTAGATAAAAAAGTGGCTGTAGGAAAAATTCAATGGAAGAAAACCCATCATCTTTATTTCTTTTTTTTTTTCATTTTTCTTTTATTATTCATATGTGCATACAAGGCTTGGTTCATTTCTCCCCCCTGCCCCCACCCCCTCCCTTACCACCCACTCCTCCCACTCCCGCTCCCCCCCCTCAATACCCAGCAGAAACTATTTTGCCCTTATTTCTAATTTTGTTGTAGAGAGAGTATAAGCAATAATAGGAAGGAACAAGGGTTTTTGCTGGTTGAGATAAGGATAGCTATACAGGGCATTGACTCACATTGATTTCCTGTGCGTGGGTGTTACCTTCTAGGTTAATTCTTTTTGATCTAACCTTTTCTCTAGTTCCTGGTCCCCTTTACCTATTGTCCTCAGTTGCTTTAAGGTATCTGCTTTAGTTTCTCTGCGTTAAGGGCAACAAATGCTAGCTAGTTTTTTAGGTGTCTTACCTATCCTCACCCCTCCCTTGTGTGCTAAAGCTTTTATTATGTGCTCATAGTCCAATCCCCTTGTTGTGTTTGCCCTTGATCTAATGTCCACATATGAGGGAGAACATATGATTTTTGGTTTTTTGAGCCAGGCTAACCTCACTCAGAATGATGTTCTCCAATTCCATCCATTTACCAGCGAATGATAACATTTCGTTCTTCTTCATGGCTGCATAAAATTCCATTGTGTATAGATACCACATTTTCTTAATCCATTCGTCAGTGCTGGGGCATCTTGGCTGTTTCCATAACTTGGCTATTGTGAATAGTGCCGCAATAAACATGGATGTGCAGGTGCCTCTGGAGTAACAGTCTTTTGGGTATATCCCCAAGAGTGGTATTGCTGGATCAAATGGTAGATCGATGTCCAGCTTTTTAAGTAGCCTCCAAATTTTTTTCCAGAGTGGTTGTACTAGTCTACATTCCCACCAACAGTGTAAGAGGGTTCTTTTTTCCCCACATCCTCGCCAACACCTGTTGTTGGTGGTGTTGCTGATGATGGCTATTCTAACAGGGGTGAGGTGGAATCTTAGCGTGGTTTTAATTTGCATTTCCTTTATTGCTAGAGATGGTGAGCATTTTTTCATGTGTTTTCTGGCCATTTGAATTTCTTCTTTTGAGAAAGTTCTGTTTAGTTCACATGCCCATTTCTTTATTGGTTCATTAGTTTTGGGAGAAATTAGTTTTTTAAGTTCCCTGTATATTCTGGTTATCAGTCCTTTGTCTGATGTATAGTTGGCAAATATTTTCTCCCACTCTGTGGGTGTTCTCTTCAGTTTAGAGACCATTTCTTTTGATGAACAGAAGCTTTTTAGTTTTATGAGGTCCCATTTATCTATGCTATCTCTTAGTTGCTGTGCTGCTGGGGTTTCATTGAGAAAGTTCTTACCTATACCTACTAACTCCAGAGTATTTCCTACTCTTTCTTGTATCAACTTAAGAGTTTGGGGTCTGATATTAAGATCCTTGATCCATTTTGAGTTAATCTTGGTATAGGGTGATATACATGGATCTAGTTTCAGTTTTTTGCAGACTGCTAACCAGTTTTCCCAGCAGTTTTTGTTGAAGAGGCTGCTATTTCTCCATCGTACATTTTTAGCTCCTTTGTCAAAGATAAGTTGCTTATAGTTGTGTGGCTTCATATCTGGGTCCTCTATTCTGTTCCACTGGTCTTCATGTCTGTTTTTGTGCCAGTACCATGCTGTTTTTATTGTTATTGCTTTGTAATATAGTTTGAAGTCAGGTATCGTGATACCTCATGCATTGTTCTTTTGACTGAGTATTGCCTTGGCTATTCGTGGCCTCTTGTGTTTCCATATAAATTTAACAGTAGATTTTTCAATCTCTTTAATGAATGTCATTGGAATTTTGATGGGAATTGCATTAAACATATAGATTACTTTTGGGAGTATCGACATTTTTACTATGTTGATTCTACCAATCCATGAGCATGGGAGATCTCTCCACTTTCTATAGTCTTCCTCAATCTCTTTCTTCAGAAGTGTATAGTTTTCCTTGTAGAGGTCTTTCACATCTTTTGTTAGGTTTACACCTAGGTATTTGATTTTGTTTGAGGCTATTGTAAATGGAATTGTTTTCATGTATTCTTTTTCAGTTTGCTCATTATTAGTATATAGAAATGCTAATGATTTTTCTATGTTGATTTTATATCCTGCTACCTTGCTATAGCTATTGATGATGTCTAGAAGCTTCTGAGTAGAGTTTTTTGGATCTTTAAGGTATAGGATCATGTTGTCTGCAAATAGGGATATTTTGACAGTTTCTTTACCAATTTGTATTCCTTTTATTCCTTCTTCTTGCCTAATTGCTCTGGCTAGGAATTCCAGTACTATGTTGAATAGGAGTGGAGATAGTGGGCATCCTTGTCTGATTCCTTATTTTAGAGGGAATGGTTTTAGTTTTTCTCCGTTAAGTATAATGCTGGCTGTAGGTTTGTCATATATAGCTTTTATAATATTGAGGAACTTTCCTTCTATTCCTAGTTTTCTTATAGCTTTTATCATGAAATGATGTTGGATCTTATCAAAGGCTTTTTCTGCATCTACTGAGATGATCGAGTGGTTTTTGTCTTTGCTTTTGTTAATGTGGTTTATTACGTTTATTGATTTTCGTATGTTGAACCACCCCTGCATCCCTGGGATCAAGCCTACTTGGTCGTGGTGAATAATCTTTTTGATATGTTGCTGAATTCGGTTTGCCATTATTTTGTTGAGGATTTTTGCATCAATGTTCATTAAGGAGATTGGCCTATAGTTCTCCTTTTTGGAGGTGTCTTTGCCTGGTTTTGGGATAAGTGTAATACTGGCTTCATAAAATGTGTTTGGCAGTTTTCCTTCCCTTTCTATTTCGTGGAACAGTTTAAGGAGGGTTGGTATCAGTTCTTCTTTAAAGGTCTGATAGAATTCAGCAGAGAATCCATCAGGTCCTGGACTTTTCTTTTTGGGGAGACTCTTGATTGCTGCTTCAATTTCATTTTGTGTTATAGGTCTATTCAGGTGATTAATTTCCTCTTGGTTCAGTTTTGGATGATCATATGTATCTAGAAATCTGTCCATTTCTTTTAGATTTTCAAATTTATTTGAATATAGGTTCTTGATGTAGTCTCTGATGATTTCCTGGACTTCCATGGTGTTTGTTGTTATCTCCCCTTTTGCATTCCTGATTCTACTAATTTGGGTTTTTTCTCTCCTCATTTTAGTCAGGTTTGCCAGGGGTCTATTGATCTTGTTTGTTTTTCAAAGAACCAACTTTTTGTTTCATTAATTGTTTATATAGTTTTTTTGGTTTCTATTTCATTGATTTCAGCTCTTATTTTTATTATTTCTCTCCTTCTATTTGTTTTGGGAGTTGCTTGTTCTTGTTTTTCTAGGAGTTTGAGATGTATCATTAGGTCATTGATTTGGGATCTTTCAATCTTTTTAATATATGCACTCATGGCTATAAACTTTCCTCTCAAGACTGCCTTAACTGTGTCCCATAGGTTTCATTAGGTTGTGTTTTCATTTTCATTGACTTCCAGGAACTTTTTAATTTCCTCTTTTATTGCATCGATGATCCATTCTTCATTAAGTAATGAGTTATTTAGTTTCCAGCTGTTTGCATGTTTTTTGTCTCTACTTTTGTTGTTGACTTCTACTTTTACTGCATTGTGGTCACATAGTATGCACGGTATTATTTCTATTTTCTTATATTTGCTGAGGCTTGCTTTGTGCCCTAGGATGTGATCTATTTTGGAGAAGGTTCCATGGGCTGCTGAGAAGAATGTATATTGTGTAGAGGTTGGATGAAATGTTCTGTAGACATCTACTAGGTCCACTTGATCTATTGCATATTTTAGATCTTGGATTTCTATATTGAGTTTTTGTTTGGATGACCTATCTATTGATGACAATGGAGTGTTAAAGTCTCCCACAACCACTGTGTTGGCGTTTATATATGCTTTTAGGTCTTTCAGGGTATGTTTGATGAAATTGGGTGCGTTGACATTGGGTGCGTACAGATTGATGATTATTATTTCCTTTTGGTCTATTTCCCCTTTTATTAGTATGGAATGTCCTTCTTTATCTCGTTTGATCAATGTAGGTTTGAAGTCTACTTTGTCAGAGATAAGTATTGCTACTCCTGCCTGTTTTCGGGGGCCATTGGCTTGGTAAATCTTCCAGCCTTTCATCCTAAGTATATGCTTATTTCTGTCGGTGAGATGAGTCTCCTGTAAGCAACAAATTGTTGGATCTTCTTTTTTAATCCATTTTGTCAAACGGTGTCTTTTGATGGGTGAATTAAGTCCATTAACATTAAGCGTTAGTACTGATAGGTATGTGGTGATTCCTGCCATTTAGTTGTCTTAGTTGTTTGAAGGTTTGATTGTGTGTACCTAACTTGATGTTACTCTCTACTGTCTTGCTTTTTCTTATCCTGTAGTTTGGTGCTGCCTGCCTTTTCATGGTTAAGTTGGGTGTCACTTTCTGTGTGCAGGATCCCTTGCAGAATCTTTTGTAATGGTGGCTTTGTGGTCACATATTGTTTTAGTTTCTGCTTATCATGGAAGACTTTTATTGCTCCATCCATTTTGAATGATAGCTTTGCTGGGTAGAGTATCCTGGGGTTGAAGTTACTTTCATTCAGTGCCCGGAAGATCTCACCCCACGCTCTTCTTGCTTTTAATGTTTCTGTTGAGAAGTCTGCTGTGATTTTGATGGGTTTACCTTTGTATGTTACTTGTTTTTTCTCTCTTACAGCCTTCAATATTCTTTCCTTAGTTTCTAAACTTGTTGTTTTAATGATGATATGTCGTGGAGTAGTTCTATTTTGATCTGGTCTGTTTGGTGTCCTGGAGGCCTCTTGCATCTGTATGGGAATATCTTTCTCTAGATTTGGGAAATTTTCTGTTATTATTTTGTTGAATATATTATGCATTCCCTTCGCTTGCGCCTCTTCTCCTTCTTCAATGCCCATGATTCTCAAGTTTGGTCTTTTGATGGAGTTGGTGAGTTCTTGCATTTTCTTTTCACAGGTCTTGAGTTGTTTAATTAATAGTTCTTCGGTTTTTCCTTTAATTACCATTTCATCTTCAAGTTCTGAGATTCTGTCTTCTGTTTGTTCTATTCTGCTGGATTGGCCTTCCGTTTTGTTTTGCAGTTCTGTTTTGTTCTTTTTTGTGAGGTTTTCCATATCCTGGCAGTTTTCTTCTTTAATGTTGTCTATTTTTGTCCTGAGTTCATTTATCCATTTATTCATTGTGTTCTCTCTTTCACTTTGGTGTTTATACAGTGCTTCTATGGTTTCCTTTATTTCTTCTTTTGCTTTTTCAAATTCTCTATTTTTATTGTCTTGGAATTTCTTGAGTGTCTCCTGTACATTTTGATTGACCCTATCCAGTATCATCTCTATAAAATTCTCATTGAGTACTTGTAGTATGTCTTCTTTTAAATTATTCTTGTGGGCTTCATTGGGTCCTTTGGCATAGTTTATCTTCATTTTGTTGGAGTCTGGATCTGAGTTTCTGTTCTCTTCATTCCCCTCTGGTTCCTGTACTAATTTTTTGCTGTGGAGAAACTGGTTTCCCTGTTTTTTCTGTCTTCCCGTCATTGTCCTTGGTGTTGTTACTGTCCCTGTACTGTGTGTAATTAAGTATTTTCTAGCTTGTAATAATAACAATGGTAATATTTAGAACGGAAGTGTGAGCTGAGATGGAAAGCAAGAAGTTAAAGAAAAGGGGAAAACAAATATACAGACAAGAGGGAGAAAGCAGAACAAGGTATCAGACAAGAGTTTCTTATTTTTTTTTTATTTTTCTTTTATTATTCATATGTGCATACAAGGCTTGGTTCATTTCTCCCCCCTGCCCCCACCCCCTCCCTTACCACCCACTCCACCCCCTCCCACTCCCCCCCCTCAATACCCAGCAGAAACTATTTTGCCCTTATTTCTAATTTTGTTGTAGAGAGAGTATAAGCAATAATAGGAAGGAACAAGGGTTTTTGCTGGTTGAGATAAGGATAGCTATACAGGGCATTGACTCACATTGATTTCCTGTGCGTGGGTGTTACCTTCTAGGTTAATTCTTTTTGATCTAACCTTTTCTCTAGTTCCTGGTCCCCTTTACTTATTGTCCTCAGTTGCTTTAAGGTATCTGCTTTAGTTTCTCTGTGTTAAGGGCAACAAATGCTAGCTAGTTTTTTAGGTGTCTTACCTATCCTCACCCCTCCCTTGTGTGCTAAAGCTTTTATTATGTGCTCATAGTCCAATCCCCTTGTTGTGTTTGCCCTTGATCTAATGTCCACATATGAGGGAGAACATACGATTTTTGGTCTTTTGGGCCAGGCTAACCTCACTCAGAATGATGTTCTCCAATTCCATCCATTTACCAGCGAATGATAACATTTCGTTCTTCTTCATGGCTGCATAAAATTCCATTGTGTATAGATACCACATTTTCTTAATCCATTCGTCAGTGCTGGGGCATCTTGGCTGTTTCCATAACTTGGCTATTGTGAATAGTGCCGCAAGACAAGAGAGTTTCAAAGGTATAAACAGGGAGTGTTAGTGTACTAGTCGAAAGTAAGCTGAACAGACATTTGAGAGACAGAGAGAGGATTGAAAATCAAAGATAAAAAAATAAAAAATAAGTAAATGAAACTAATATCTATATATAAAAATGAATTAAAATAAAATGGAAAATAGAAAATTAAAAAAAAACAAAAAAACCAAAAAACTTCCAAGTTTATATGCAATGCAGTTTCAGTCTTAATAATTTGGGTGTCCATCTCAATCTCCAGTCCTGAAGTTGGTGCCTCAGATGTTGTTCTGTAGTTGTCTCATCAAAGGGGATGCATAAAGTAGAACAAAACTACACACTCACACACACACATACACACACACACACACACACACACACACACACACACGCAAGCCCCACCAAGTGTCCCCAGTTCAAATGCAATATAGTTTCAGTAAGTTTTTCGGCTTGCAGGTGTAATTTGGTTGTTCTCTCATCAAAGGTAGGGAGAAAAAGAAAAAAAAGCATCTGGAGACAGTTCTGAGAGTGGTATCTGCAACTGTGGCTTGCCTGCCTGCTGCTCTCAGCCTGTAGCTGGCGGCGTTATTTATGCAGATCTCTGGGGTGAGCTAGCACTCACCTGGTCCCACAGGCTTTGTTTGCTCAGAGTTCTCCTGTGTGTGAGCCTCTGCTACAGGCTTTCCCCTTTCCAAGCACTGGGAAAGGTGACACTGTCCCCGCGTTGTCAGGTCTGCGTGTTTATTTACAGTTCATGTGGGAGGTGGGTCTTCCCCCCTCTCCTCTGAAGTTTTCCTCCCACTGCCACTTTCAGAAGCTTTCCTGCTCCTGCTTACTGGGCGGTGCTGCTGCTCCAGCTGGCCGCCATGTTTATTTACAGTTCACGTGGGAAGTGGGTCTTCCCTCCTCTCACACACTTCCCTGCTCCTGGTTGCTGGGCGCGCGCCCTGCTCCCACCAGAGGCTCTCCGGCCAGCCCGGCTTGTTTATTTACAGTCCCGGGAAGGATTCCCTTCCCCCAATCTTCAGCGCTCAGGGTGCCCCACCCTCTTTCCAGCGTGTCTTAATTGTTCTTATTGCTTATTACTCAGTTTCTCTTTTTTTTTTCCCGGGTGGAGGTCAGTCTGTCCAGAGGGCTATGCTGCTCTGGCCCAGGCTTGTCTGTGGGAGTACCGCAGTACCGCGAAGCTCACCTGGTCCGCGTCTTCCCAAGCCGTATGGGCACTGGCCACTGGCGGCCCCAGGGGCCCTCCTCGTTTCTCCGTTTAACGTGAAGTGGAGATTCTCTGCACCGGCTGGAGATGTGGAGGGGTCAAAGTTGTGCCTTTTCTCGGTGATTATGCCTGCAAAGTGTGTCTCCAGCGTCTCTCCAAGATTTCACTATAGGAGGCTCGCTTTCTTCTTCCTACCTCTAGCCACCATCTTGGAATCCCCCCATCTTTATTTCTAATAGAGATGTTTCCCATTTGTCTCTCTTTCAGTCATTTATTCATTCACTTATTTTTCAAATATTTGTTAATTACTATTACACTCACAAGGGATAAGAAAGGAAAAATTGTATACTTACTATATTTACAGATCTAGTGAAGTGTTTTAGTGAAATTAGTTTTGAATCTATTTTTGCTTTTTTTGCTCTTTTACTATTGCCCTATCTACCAGGATTTCATCTTAACTGATGCCTAGGCAATTGCAGGACCTTTTAATTGTATGACATTTCATATTAGAAAACTGGGTATTCAAATCTGACAGGTCTTGCAAAAGAAATTCAAATGTGTATTCTGTATGATATCAACCACCCTCATCTACAAATAAAAAACCTTTTTTGTTTTCCTCTCCTTATTTTATGTTTTCCAAACCATTTTTTAATTCTTCAAGCCAAATATCCCTAAATCCTACAATAGTTCCTCATACATCTGTTTCCAGATTTCTCATCTTTCTGGACATTCTTTCTGTGAATATATTGGGTTACAAATATTCTTTTATTTGTCCATTACTAGACAACATCTGACAGTCACATACTTTTATACCTGGACCTTGTTAATTCTTCATTTGAAGACATTTTAATACTTTCATGTCCCATAAGTATTAAAACTGATAATTGATACTCATAATACTGATTTACAAATAAGTTACATACATAAGCAGAAGTATCTAAGAGAGCACATAGGCTGACTTGTTTCTGACAGTCGTGCCCTTTGTAGTGGTTCCCAATGCTATCCATATTTAGCTATTTGAATCTAAATAAAAAGTTAAGTAACAGTGTCTCAGTTGGAATAGCTATGCTTAAGTGCTACACTAATGGTTAGTGGATTGTATATTAGAAAGCACAGACAGAGAGTATTTTCATCATTACAGAAAGCTCTGGTAGACAAAGTTTCTGGTAGAAAGTTTGGTCCATAGAAAAAAGTTTTGCATTACTGATTTCCTAAGAAGACATAGAAGAAATAGACATGTCCTGGTTGAATCTACCTGCCAGGTACCTAATGACAAAAGGAACCACCACATGTTAGCCCTTTTTTTAGTATTATTTTTTCATCTCCAAAACCATCAAGTAGAGTCAGAGCCTGGCTCTAGTAATATGCAGTGGATTTGTTTGGGTATTTTAATAAGCAATAGAATAAATGCAATATAGAACCTTAGAAAATATGTTGTCTTTGGTAAAGCCAAATTTATCTGTTATTCCTTATTGCAGAAAAGGGACATTAACTGGTAGCACCAAAGGGAGACTTCATTTTGATATCAAGAAAATTTACCAAGCCAATGCCTCCCGAAAACAGGCAGGAGTAGCAATACTTATCTAGGACAAAGTAGACTTTAAACTTACATTGATCAAACGAGATAAAGAAGGACATTCTAATAAAAGTGGAAATAGACCAAAAAGAAATAACAATTATCAACCTATATGCAACCAATGTCAATGCACCCAATTTCACCAAACATACCCTGAAGGACCTAAAAGCATATATTAACTCTAACACAGAGATAGTGGGAGACTTAATACCCCACTATCATCAATAGGTAGGTCATCCAAACAAAAAAAATCCATAAAGAAATCCTAGATCTAAAATATATCATAGATCAAATGGACCTAGTTGATGTCTACAGAACATTTTATCCAACTTCTACAAAATATACATTTTTCTCAGCAGCCCACAGAACCTTCTCCAAAATAGATCATATCCTAGGGCACAAAGCAAGCCTCAGCAGATATGAGAAAACAGAAATTATCCCATTAATTCTATCTGACCACAATGCATTGAAACTAGAACTCAACAACAAAAATAAAGACAAAAAACATGCAAACAGCTGGAAACTGAACAACTCATTGCTTAATGAACAATGGGTCATTGATGAAATAAAAGAGGAAAATAAAAGGTTCCTGGAAGTCAATTAAAATGAAAACATGACTACAGGAACCTATGGGACACAGCAAAGGCAGTCCCGAGAGGAAAGTTTATAGCCATGAGTGCATATATTAAAAAAAACTGAAAGATCTCAAGTCAATGACCTAACGATACATCTCAAACTCCTAGAAAAACAAGAACAAGCAAATCCCAAAACAAATAGGAGAGAAATAATAAAAATAAGAGCTGAAATCAATGAAATAGAAACCAAAAAAATCACACAAAGAATTAATGAAGCAAAAAGTTGGTTCTTTGAAAAAATAAACAAAATCAATGGACCCCTGGCAAACCTGACTAAAATGAAGAGAGAAAAAACCCAAATCAGTAAAATCAGGAATGCAAAAGGGGAGATAACAACAAATACCATGGAAGTCCAGGAAATCATCAGAGACTACTTTGAGAATCTATATTCAAATAAATTTGAAAATCTTGAAGAAATGGACAGATTTCTCGATACTTATGATCATCCAAAACTGAACCAAGAGGATATTAATCACCTGAATAGATCTATAACACAAAATGAAATTGAAGCAGCAATCAAGAGTCTCCCCAAAAAGAAAAGTCCAGGACCTGATGGATTCTCTGCTGAATTCTATCAGACCTTTAAAGAAGAACTGATACCAACCCTCCTTAAACTGTTTCATGAAATAGAAAGGGAAGGAACACTGACTAACTCATTTTATGAAGCCAGTATTACACTTATCCCAAAACCAGGCAAAGACACCTCCAAAAAGGAGAACTCTAGGCCAATCTCCTTAATGAACATTGATGCAAAAATCCTCATAAAATAATGGCAAACCGAATTCAACAACATATCAAAAAGATTATTCACCAAGACAAGTAGGCTTCATCCCAGGAATGCAGGGATGGATCAACATATGCAAATCAATAAATGTAATACACTACATTAAAAGAAGCAAAGACAAAAACCACTTGATCATCTCAATAGATGCAGAAAAAAACCTTTGATAAGATCCAACACCATTTCATGACAAAAGCTCTAAGAAAACTAGGAATAGAAGGAAAGTACCTCAACATTATAAAAGCTATATATGACAAACCTACAGACAGCATTATACTTAATGGTGAAAAACTGACACCATTCCCTGTAAAATCAGGAATGAGACAAGGAAGCCACTATCCCCACTCCTATTCAACATAGTACTGGAATTCCTAGCCAGAGCAATTAGGCAAACAGAAGGAATAAAAGGAATACAAATAGGTAAAGAAATTGTCAAAATATCCCTATTTGCAGATGATATGATCCTATACCTTAAAGAACAAAAAAACTCTACTCAGAAGCTCCTAGACACCATCAACAGCTATAGCAAGGTAGCAGGATATAAAATCAACATAGAAAAATCATTAGCTTTTCTATACACTAATAATGAACAAACTGAGAAAGAATATATGAAAACAATTCCATTTACAATAGCCTCAAAAAAAAATCAAATACCCGGCAGTAAACTTAACCAAGGATGTGAATGACCTCAACAAGGAAAACTATAAACTTCTGAAGAAAGAGATTGAGGAAGACTATAGAAAATGGAGTGATTGCCCATACTCATGGAGAGGTAGAATCAAAATAGTAAAAATGGCTATACTACCAAAATTCATCTACATATTCAATGAAATACCCATCAAAATCCCAATGACATTCATCAAAGAGATTGAAAAATCTACCATTAAATTTATATGGAAACACAAGAGGCCACGAATAGCCAAGGCAATACTCAGTCAAAAGAACAATGCTGGAGGTATCACGATACCTGACTTCAAACTATATTACAAAGCAATAACGATAAAAACAACATGGTACTGGCACAAAAACAGACATGAAGACCAGTGGAACAGAATAGAGGACCCAGATATGAAGCCACACAGCTATACCCAACTTGTCTTTGACAAAGGCACTAAAATACAATGGAGGAAAGACAGCCTCTTCAACAAAAACTGCTGGGAAACCTGGTTAGCAGTCTGCAAAAAAACTGAAACTAGATCTATTATTATCACCCTGTACTAGTACCAACTCAAAATGGATCAAGGACCTTAATATCAGACCACAAACTCTAAAGTTGGTACAGGAAAGAGTAGGAAACACTTTGAAACTAATAGGTATAGGCAAGGACGTTCTCAATAGAACCCCAGCAGCTCAGCAACTAAGCAATAGCATAGACAAATGGGACTTCATAAGACTAAAAAGCTTCTGCTCAACAAAAGAAATGGTCTCTAACCTGAAGAGACCACCCACAGAGTGGGACAAAATATTTGCCAGCTACACATCAGACAAAGGACAGATAACCAAAATATACAGGGAGCTCAAAAAACTAAACTCTCCCAAAATTAATGAACCACTAAAGAAATGGGCAAGTTAACTAAACAGAACTTTCTCAAAATAAGAAATTCAAATGGCCAAAAAACACATGAAAAAATGCTCACCATCTCTAGCCATTAAGGAAATGCAAATCAAAACCACACTAAGATTCCACCTCACCCCTGTTAGAATAGCCATCATTAGAAACACCACCAACAACAAGTATTGGTGAGGATGCGGGAAAAAAGGAACCCTTACACACTGCTGGTGGGAATGTAATATAGTACAAGCACTCTGGAAAAAAATTTGGAGACTTCTCAAAAATCTAAACATAAATCTGCCATATGATCCAGCAATACCACTCTTGGGGATATACCCAAAGGAATGTGACACAGGTTACTCCAAAGGCACTTGCACACCCATGTTTATTGCACCATTATTCACAATAGCCAAGTTATGGAAACAGCCTGTTGCCCCACTATTGATGAATGGCTTAAGAAAATGTGGTTATTTATACAGAATGGAATACTACTCAGCCATGAATAAGAATGAAATCTTATCATTTGCAGGTAAATGGATGGAACTGGAGAACATCATCCTGAGTGAGGTGAGCCTGGCCCAGAAGACCAAAAATCATATGTTCTCCCTCATATGCGGACTTTAGATCAAGGGCAAACACAACAAGGGGATTGGACTTTGATCACATGATAAAGCGAGAGCACACAAGGGAGGTATGAGGATAGACAAGAACCCCCCCACCAAAAAAAAAAAAACAAGATAGCATTTTATGTCCTCAGTCCATGGAACTAATGCAGAAACTTTAAAGAGACAGAAGCCAATAGGATAAGGAGACCAGGAACTAGAGAAAAGGTTAATTTGAGAAGAATTAATTTGGAATGTAACACATATGTACAGGAAAGCAATGAGAGTCAACTCCCTGTATAGCTATCCTTATCTCAACTAGCAAGAACCCTTGATCCTTCTTATTATTGCTTATACTCTCTCTTTAACAATATTAGAGATAAAGGTGAAAGTTTCTGCCTGGTAGTGAGGGGGTAGGGGGGGAGTGAGAGGGGGTTAGAAGAAAACGAGGGGGTGGGAGGGAAGGGGGAGAAATGACCCAAACATTGTATGTACATATGAATAAAAGAAATGAAAAAAAAAGAATCCCTGAGAGTACAGAGAAGAAGAGCAACTAGAACAGTCTGAATATGATGCTGTTGTTGGGTCCTGTTGGATTTCAGAATCTATATGAGTCAGAAATTAATGAGCAGGTGCTTACTACAAGCATCTATTTGTATTAATTAATATGCATAAGGAGGGGAAAAGAGACCTTGTTCCCACAAATACTTAGCAAATGAAATAAGTGATATTGCTCCACTGACAAAGTACTTATTTGACTTTCAGCAATATTATCTGGTAGATGAAGGTAAAGTTGACAGTATGAATCATTTCCAATGATAAAAGGGAAACTGATCTCCATCTTGTGAGTTCAGCACAATCTGACAACATTTTTAAGATGAAGTTTGGGGATTAATGCATGCTACCTCGCAAGTGAATGTTCACCCTCTAGTCATCCTTCAGATCAAAACTTGAAATTTTAATCAAAGTATGCCTTTTATATGGGATAACTGGCAGTTATTACTATATATCTTGTGCTATTCCATGAAAATTTCCAGTTTGTGAGTTTACCTTAAGCCAATTTAGAGAGCTAGAAGGGCATTTAAATTTGAAACACCTTTCTTTTCTCTACTTTGTCTCTTGACAAAAGTCAGCCATGTCCCTAGAGTAAAACCTTTCCATCTTCAGGCACTTCTCACTAATATTGTTATGTTAATTTTATATAAAAATTATACATTCTATAATTTTCTCTTACTGATTTTATTTCATTTTATTAGGACCAAAAGATAAGCTAAGCTGAGCTCAGAATACATAAGTTAAATTTCTAGAAGATTCTCTCTTTAGCAAAGCAAGGAGTCAAAAAGTTTAAAGTTTGAAAACTATGCAAAGACTCCTACCAGGTAAACTGAACAGTACCAAGGCAGTAAGAAGAAAGATGCTCACCACCTTCATTGCTGCACTTCTGGGTCTGGAGGTTGGTTGAAAACTTTCCACTTCTCTGCAGAACCAGGAAACTGGAGGGTCATATAGGCAATGGCAACACAGGCTCCACCTACTATGCTGTGTTATAGGTGCCCTTGGTTATTGATTGACTCTGTTTCATAGGTTGGCCTCCAGATTGGAACATGCTACCTATGTAAGAAAGGTGAAAGGAAGGATGGCTCCCAAATTCTGATAGGGAAACAATCCTGGTGGTTAGCTAGTTAGCTTGATCCCTAACTTCTCCTATGGTTATAAGGAGGTCCTCCCTTCGCAAGCCCCAGTTTTCTGTTTTGCAAGGTGAACCCAAAGGTCTTTGTACTCTATATTTCTGAATAAATATGCAGATATCTCTTTTCTCTTTCTCTGTCATATATTTGTAAATCCTCATGTGGTAGACAGAGGGACAAGTAGGAGATAAGGAGGATTCATTTTCTTCATGGATCTGCCATGGAGCTGGATTATGCTTGCAGCTATACGCTCCTGGAAAGGTGGTTCACTTTTGCAGTGCCTCAATCTATTCATCTGAAAGTTGAAATAATTATAATGCCTAACTCAAAGAATTGATCTTTCATTCAAAGATATGTACTGAGTGTCTATCATGTGTTGTTAGAAAACAATACATTGTTTCTTATGGTTCTACATGTCTTGTGAGTAGTGGTATTGGTCACATTTGTTTTAATCTATCTCTTCTGGGGCATTTGTAAACAGACTTGGAAAATGAAATAATGTCTCTCTTTTGCACAAAAGGTAGGTTCGTTTACTGTCTAGAATAATAAACATGTCATTTTCCAGGGTAAAACTCAAGTAGAATTATTGCCCTTTTAAGATACAGGATTTTTACAAAGTTTGCTTTCTTTTTCTTGTAACACACAGCACTTTCTGATGGATATTACTTAGCTCTTTCTATAATGTCCTCTGGAAAATGGGGTTTAGGAAACCAGAATAAATGTTGGTACTCTAGTTTGTGCTGAAAAAATATTTAATACCCTTATTTCTGTCCTAGAAGTCTCTGTCTTCTGCAAGCATCCATTATACTGTGGCCAGCCAACATGTTTTCTCCAAAGTAGAGTAAGGGTAAAATCTTATACCCTTTATGAGTCTTGTCCTCTGTTAAATGCTGTGCTCATCTCTTGGGATATACTGGTGATGAAAAATGAGCAAATTCAGGTCTTCAGAAAGCTTCCATGCATTTTCTTGAGAACACAAAACAACAGTAGCAAAAGATAACAAAATATATTAGATTATGGTAAACAGTGTGGTGAAAACATAGAGAAAATAATGGCAGACTTGTGAGATATTTATGACAGAGTGGTCAGAGAAGGTATTTTTGACTGGTTGACTTTCAAACAGACTGTCAATCTCAGGTAGAGAGAAAGCAAGTGCAAAGGCTCTGAGGCAGAATTGTGCTGACATGTTTGAGAAACATCCAAGATGGCGGTCTGGCTGGAGCAAAGTAACAGAAAAGTAGGACATGAGATTAAGAAAGCAGTGAAGTCCTAGATCATGAAGGGCCGTGAAGGGCATAATAAGAATTTTGGTTTTTACCAAAGAAAAATTTGGGAGACATTAGTGCTTTCTTGACATTTTCATTTGGGCAAATTATAGGCAAGTCAAATTTAATGTGTTCTGTACTACTATTGCAATCATTCACTACCAATATTTTTCATCCCTTCCACCCCCAAGCCTCTTTTCTTTGTAGCTGATTGGCCTAGTCTAAACCTATTTTTTTTTTTTTGCCTCGGTGTGTCTCTGTCCCCTTATGATACACCATCTTCCACACCTAATTTGTTACCAAGTTCTCTTTTTGACTCTATGTCCAAGACAACCTCAGTTCTAGGTATTTCTCATCATTTTCCATTGTCTTAACTCCGGCAATGCCATCATTTTCTCTTTGGCTTTTCACTATATCTCTCCTTCAAAATCCATATAAGAACTCAATAAATGATTCCAAAGATACTTAATATGCTAAAGTGTCTTACAAAGAATTCAGAAGTGTGCTTTAAAAAATTATCAATGACCTCAAAGAGAATTCAATCAAACAGATAAGTGAAGTTAAGAAATCAATCTAAATCCTAGACAAGGAAGTGGACAACGTAAGTGAGAGGGTCTGCAAGAGAATTAAAAATGCGAAAAAAATACCCAGAAGTGTTGGAAATTAAAAGGTCAATAAATAAAACAAAAAACAAAACAGACAGCATCAGCATCAGACAAAATTAAGCAGAAGAAAAAATATTAGGATGGAGGTTAGATCAAGGAAACATTGCACTGATAAAATAATTTTTAAACATGAACAACTATGTCACAGTCTTCAAGAACTCTGGGAAATGATCAAGACACTAAACATAAGAATCCATAGGGTAAAAGATAGAGCTGAAGAACAAACCTATGGCACTGAAAACCATTCAATGAAATTATAGAAAATTTCCCAAATTTAGGGACTGTAGACACCCATGCACAGAAGCCATTTTGAACATTAAAAAGACTGAGAAGACAAGAACCTTGCCATGTCACAACATAATTAAAATGGCAGGACTAGATAACAAAGAAAGTATGGAATAGTATATTTCAAGCTCTGAAAGAAAATAACTGCCAACCAAGATTACTATATTCAGCAAAGTTATCTTTCAATTTTGATATGAACCAAATCTGCAATGCATAAAATAGTTAAGGGAATATTCCACACAGAAAAGGAAGAAAGATAATCACAAACACAAGAACCTAGGAAAGAATAAAATTCAAAAGAGGAATAGATAAACACATAAGAACTAGGAAGTATCAAAGATATTAAACTTAGCAAACAAGCAAAACATAAAGATGAATAATGGTGAAAGGAAATATTAAGCAACATGTGAATCAAACTGGAACCACAAGAAATAATAAATACCTCTCAATCATAACCTTAAATGTAAATGGTCTTAAATATCCAGTGAAAAGACAAAGATCATCCAATTGGATTAAAAAGCAGTATCCTTCAAATATTTTCTCACCATCTATTCTTTCTTTCTCATGCTTTGTCCATAGAATGGCCAATTAATTTTTACAGAACGCAGACATGATCTCCATGTCTCCCTCCAGTTTCTCATGCTTCCAACTTCTCCAGATGGGTTTAGTCTCTACATGATTTGGTTTCTTTCTATTTCTCTTGCTTTATCCTCTACCAGCTCCCTCCCTGCTTCATCTGCCATGTATTCTTGGTCATTTTGTCTGTTCCTGCTTGATCAGAATGGCAAAAAACAAAAAATCTTTTAAACCTCAAACTCAGTTTAATGACATTTTCTCACAGACCTGCTTTTGTCTTCTTCTTCCCTTACTTCCCTTTTCATTTAGATAAGACACTCTTGCTATATTATTTTTGTGGTTCACACCATGGTACATAAAATAGTTTTAATTCTGTATTTATTTATATGACTATTATGAAAAATCTCTTCACCTTTGGAGGCAATATGATTGTCTTGTTTGCTGCAGTAACTAGAAAAGTAGCTGCAAAATAACAGGTACTGAATAAATATTTGCTGAGAACATAAATTCAGTCCAGTATTTACTGATTTTCTCAAGAATGAAGGTGAATGCCTTGTTCATTTCTGTGTTTTCAGTGTCTCCATACAATATTCATTTATTGATCCATTCACTCTTTAATTGATTCATACTATTGATAAAATTCAAATAATCATGGAGTCATACTATCTAAAGCTTTCAACTGAATGCTTGGAAAATGGATGTGATTTCTGTTCTTATGGAGGTTAGTCTTAGCATTGATACATATTAGTTGAATCAACAAAGTTCTTTCTATTTATCTCAAATCTTTGCTTAAATAGATGGTTTGTTGCAAGTAAGAAGATTCCACTGTGAAGGAGATTGCATATTTGAAAAAGTATTGTTTTCTTTGATCTCACAAGAACTGGGGTAGAAGAAATAAGCTGTGGTCTTTTCATGGAAAGTCTTCAGTTAATATTAGCAGAAGTAACAATATTCAGATTTAGGTTTGCCTAATGTCAGAGTCAATGTCTTTGCACCAAACAGTGATTTTCATATTTTGATTCTGTATCTAAGGAAAAAATAAATTTTGTGTTATGATCAATCAAATGAATACATATGAAGAGAAAAGCAGTCATTAAGAAACAATTCAGTCTTTTGTTTTCACTTTTTGGCAAAAATAAGGTTTGAATTCTGTGCCTTTCTCTTGCTAGGCTGGAGCTCTTACCTACTTGAGCTACTCTCCCAAACCGTTTTGCTTTAGTTATATTTCATTTTAATTTTTTTTTTGGTCTGAACATATCTCATATAGCTGGGATGACACCACACCAGCTTGTTGGTTGAGATGCGGTCTTGCTAACTTTTTGCTCAGGCTGGTCTTGAACTGCATTCCTCTCTATCTCGGCCTCCCAAGTACTTAGATGTGAGCACAGAAGACCAATATATATTTTTTCTTTTTTGACAACACCATTTAAGGCAAAGTAAGTGTTAGCTGAGCTTTTCGTGGTTTACAAATGTTCTCTAGAATAACTAAGTTTGTCATAGGATTGGGAAGGATCAGATCATCTTTTCCAGTTCTGAATGTTATTTAAATCTCATGTACCAACTAGTGGGAAGCAAGCCAATCCTTAAGGATTCAGGGAAGGAAAATTCTTTGCATGGGAACTGAAACCTGTGCTGGAATTTTCATTTATTTCTTCTAATTCTTGAGCTTATAACGATTCTGTTTTATTGACTCTATGATACTTCCTCAAATATGTGTTAAAAATGTCTAAAGTCCACTCAAACCCTATCTTTTCTGCAATAACTCAGTCTTATCATCTGCTTCTCATTTGACATCATTTCTAGTTTTTCTTCTTCAAAATGTTTCCAAAAAAAAAAAAAAAGAATGTTTCCATCCTGTGTCCTTGTGTTTTGAAAGGGGATATCTTAGAACACTTTTCCAGGGTAGTCTGGTCAGTAATGCCCATAGCCTGTAGGGTCATTGGCTGTCACTCCCTCTCTCACTCTAGGCACTGAAATTCTAATAAAAGTCTCCAAATCTCATTAACTATCTCCCAACTCAAAGTTGTACTTTTACTTACCTTGTACTTGGCCTGTATACACCTATATCTTTTTTCTCCTCATGAGATTCTGCCAAATTTCTGTCCTCAGTTCTGTATTATTGCTGATTCGCAGGACATTGTTTTTTTAACCAAATGGGGAAGTGCCTCAATTTCCCCACTTCTTTGACACAAGGAAGCTATATAACAGATGTATTTGTTCATTCAATAAGCACTTATCTAAGATGTACTATATATTAGGTGTGGGGAGAAGGAATATATAAGTTACAGTTAAATTTAGTTAAAAAGTGAAAAAATGTGAGACAATTGAATCAATACAAACATTATTTCCAGAAGCTGGTCTTTAAATGGCGTGGAAATAGGGGTAATTGCTGAAAGGGGACATGGGGCAAAAAATGGTTTTAAGGTGAGAATTAATACATTTTAAATGTAGATTTTTGAAGACAGCTATCTCTCTGATTCTAAATATTTTTCTACATGTTCAAAACTCTTAGTTCCTTGAATCAATTATGAGAGTAAAAAAGAAAATAATGTCATAAATCTTCTATAGAACTTCCCTGTAGTCAACATAGAAAGGGCAGGTAGTAAGTAAATCCCATTGGGGAAACGGAAAAAGGAAGAAAAGCTTGAGATGGTCATATTTTTTAACAAAGCACTGCTGTGAAAGAGCAGAAGAAACTATAAGACTCAATGAAGAAGTTTTTCTTAGCATTGGGAATCCTGGTAGCTTATTTCCAAGTGACAGCAATTATTGTGTATGGTCTTTGTGCTTTGGTTGCCCTATGAACACATAACTAGAATAATGTACTCCTCCAAGCAGAAGGAGTTCTTCTTTCATCCATGCAGACTCTGTATTTACATATGTCTCCATGATAGACTATCAAATTGAGAATTCTAAGTTTTCATTTATTTATTTGCCACATCTACTAATCAAAATTCCTGGACATGAAGACCTTTTCTTCTATTCCCAGATTTAGGTGCATTCTTTAATCTAGTGGCGTGTGACAAAATAGGGAAAAAAATCCATTCACTCTAGTCATTTGTTAACAAAGTATATTTAATGTTTGCAAAGGAATGATAGAGGGGATTGTATCACATAAGAGACAACAAAATACTATTTTAAAAACCTGTCAGTCTTTATCAGCACTCTTACCTGAGAACCTTTCATGGTCTTTACCCCTAAGCTGGAGTCAAACCTACAAATGTTTAATTATCCCTTCTTTTTCTTTCTACTTTCCCACTTAGAAGCCAAACAACTAATTTTCTCTATTATTAGAAAAGAACCAGTTTGTATCTCAGCCCTGGAGATATCACATTCAACAGGAAATTTCTGAATAAAAGCAATGTTATCTATAAGATAATTTTTGATATCAGCTGTTAAGATAATGTTTCCAAGATGTTATAGAATGATTGAAAACCCAGTCTTTGGAGAAAGACAGACCTCCATCCAAACTCTGCCTGTGGAACTGTGAGCTAAATTTCACACTTTTAATTCTTGATTTTCACATTTTTTTGTCAAAACTTCTGGAATCAAATGAGTTTTGGAATTCATTTTTTTAAGTTTAGATAAGTTCTAGGATGCATTGTCGAAAACTCAGAAGTGTCTGGGGTAACACCTATCATAAAACACTCCAAGTACTTCAGCAAGACATATAAAACACAGATGAGCATCAACTTATTACAGGGTTGCATCCTGATAGGATCATTTAGAGCAAGTTGAAGAGCTCCTAAATTGAAAATGAATTCAATAAACATAACGCACAGAACATTCTACCTTCAATGTGTCCAGAACATTTTTGCTAACCTAAAGTTGGGCAAAACCACCTCACACAAAGCCTACTGGTTAGTCAAGAGTTTTCTATTTCATACAATTTATTGAAATCTGCACTGAAAGTAAAAAATAGAATAAGGTTGTATGAGTATGCTTTTGTATTGCCATCATGTGGAAAAATGAGGAAGTCACATCATTATAAGTTGGGGATTTTCTATAAAGAAAATAAGTAGCCTTGAATTATCTCTTGGCAGATTTTGCTGTCAAATGAGAAAAAAAAATGGAACAGAATGTTCTGGTTTTAAATTTTCCGTAGGGTTTGGAATTATGACTTGGGACTGAGGCTCTCTCCCTGCTCTATGAACTTGTCACAAGGAATGACAAGGACAATGCATGTGAAGCTCATTGCTCAGACCATGACACTAAAGGCTTAATAATTATTACTGCTGTTTCCATTTGCTAGCTCATGTCAGACTTGGGACCAACTGCCTGCCATTTCTCTTTTCTCTTGCTTATATAATCTTTATTGTATTTAATTTAGAGGAATCTTCTGAAACTGCCAACTTCTTTTTTGAAGAGGGGCAAGTAATGGTGTTAGAAACCACCTATGTTAGACACAGAACATTTGTGAGTACCTCTAAACTAGCTTTCCCCACTGATAGATTCCTGAATCTCTCCTTTGGTGCTGATCCCCCTCAGCAATGATTAACTGAATTGTGAAAGAGAAAGAGAAGGGAGCATTCCAGGTACCAAATATAAATGCTTACCTGAAGAAAAGAAATTTAAAATGATATGTGGAAACCAATGGACTGTGTAATTAAGGTAGAAGCACATTGCTGTTAACTACACTGAAGATGTTATTCAGATCTCACTTGCTTTTCCTTGGTGTCCATTCCCTACCCTAGAGATGCCCTCTAGGATGCTACTTTACATTTCGCTGTGGTGCTTCCTTAGTTCCCCCAGTCTGTGGCAATTTCTCAGTTATACTTTGTTCTTCATGATCTTCACAATTTTTGGTGTGTAGTCAGGTATTTTTTAGAAGGTTCCTTAATTTATCATTTTTTTTCTGTTTTTCTCATAATTAGACTGCAGTTATTGACTTGGAGAAAAACATCACACAAAAGACATACCCTTTTAACCACATATCAAGGATATGTGCTGTCAACATGACTTGTTAATGACTGTATTAAACATCATCTGGCCAGGTAATAGCTGCAAAGTAGTTTTTACCTTTTGTAGAAAGTCAGGGAGCACAGCCTCTGTGGGGAGAGCAGAGCTAAAATCTATGTCCCTGAGAGTGGAATATCTACATAAATTATTTAGAATTCACCCACAAGGAATATTTGTCTCTTTTCCATAGTCATTCATTCATTTATCAAAAAATTGATTCATATCAGTGTAAATACTAAGATAAATAAGTGTAAAGCCTCATTGGTACAAACACACACACACACACACACACATATATACTTATACACATATATAAAAAAATATATATGACTATCTATCTTGTGAGTCAAATTATTCAGTTTTAGTCATTCTATTACAAGATTTTCTTACTGTCTCTGCAACTGTTTGTTTGACTGTTGAGGCTTTTTAAAAAGAAAAGTGTTTTTGTTGTTAATGTACATATTAATGTCAAATAGCATGATACCTATTTATTACTATAGTCAAGCCAATTAATAATACATCTGTCATCTCACATAGCCACCATTTTTAGGTGTGTGTGGTAAGAGCACCTAATATCTACTCTCAGCAAATTACCAAAATTCAGTACAATGTTATTAACTGTAATCCTGATGCTATGGATTAGGTCTCTGTGTTTGTTCATCCTTTACATCTTTGTGTCATTTATCCTCCCCATTTCCTTATTTTAAAAACCACATTATTTTATTTTGTAATTTTTATAAAATGCACATTTTTTAACATGGCATAATAGGTCCTTTGTGATTTGTTCATTGGTTAGGAAACAATTCATCTGCACCACCTCAATTAGATTCACTTTTTCTGGGATATCTTCTTTCATCAGCACCTCCATTCCCACCCTCCATACATGGATTAAGAGGCCTCTCTACATTTTTTCCCTCCGTGGGGTGTGTGTGTGTGTGTGTGTGTGTGTGTGTGTTTGTGTGTGGTGGTAGTGGGGTTTTAACGCAGGACCTTGCGCTTGTTAAGCAGGCATTCTACCAATTGAACAGTGTTATCAGCACTATTTGTTTTAGTTATTTTTTGAATAGGGTCTCACATTTATGTCAGGCCTGGCCTATCCTCCTATAGCTGGGATGACAGGGGTGGGCCAGCCACCTCATCTTTTAATTGGTTAAGATGTGTTCCCATGAACTTTTTGCCTGAGCTGGTCTTGAACTATGATCCTCCCAATCTCTGCCTTCCAAGTAGCTGGGATTACATGTGTGAGCTATCATACTCAACTCTAAGTGTTTTCATAGTGCTCTAACCATACTGTGGTAGGTTCTAAATAATCTCTACTGAATGAATCAAGTTGTAATCTTCACAGTGACAACCAACTACACTGTCCTCATTTTTTAAATGGGTTGGTGGCTTCCTACAGATTAGTAGTTTGAACAAAATGAGCTATGTTTGTGAAAGTGCTGTAAATTTTACAGCATTATGATAGAAAAATAGGGATGAGAGGTGAGGCTCCTGTTATACATGGAAACTTGCTAACTGACTTTTTTTCACTGTTGTAACAAATAGACATGTCATTCAGAGTGTGATAAGAATAGAAAGGAGCAGTGCAGAAGTGCCCAAGCTTAGAAAAAAAAAGTCTCTCCTATAATTGACATCATTTATGTATCCACTGAGAATAGGAAGAATCAGGAAGAATATCAAAGTTGATCTTTCCCCAGGTTCTATTTCCTGAGAAAAAGACATGCAATCTGAGCATAAGGATGAAAACAAAATCCTAGAAACCTGATTGCAAAAGGTTTTGCTAAAAGTGTTGGCTTTATTTTAAGAAGGCAAAATAGTGAAGGTACATAAGCAGGAAAGTTCCCTCATCAAAGTCATGTTTTAGGATTGCTGCTTTGGTGATGGGTAGTGCCTGTGACCTGCCTGGGTATGCTGCATGAACCTGACTAAGAGCAGCAGGGAATGAGAAATAAGACACACACAGACATACAGACATAAAACAGAAAACCTGGGGAAGGGAGGACTGAAAGTTCCTGGTGAGAAATGCAAGTGCCCACCTGAGCCAGAATGTTTATTTTATAGGTCAGTACAAGGAAAAGACTCAGGTAAAAATCAAGCTTCAACAATTCTTTGGTTCAAGGTAAAAGGAATGATTTTGAGTTCCAAGACTAGAGGGAGGAAGCAGATAGCATGAGCTCTGCAAAGCAAAATTCATGCTGAGATGCTGAAAACACACCTGGCAGAAAAAACCACCAAGAAGAAGAAAAACTCAGACACCCTGAGCCCCCAACCCGCACATAGCCTGTTCCCACCACGTTATACGGAGAAACCAGGAGGGCTCCCACACCACCAGATGCTGGCTTCTAACCTGCCTGGGAGACACAGACCAACAGGTGAGCAAATAAGTGGGATGCAGTATCCCCACAGCCACCCATGGGATAAACCAGCATAGCCCCCTGGAAAGCCTGACCCCCACCCCACAAAAAACAAGGGACTGAATAAAAAACAAGGGACTGAAAAGCACATGTATCAAAGAGGGCAGGGCACCTTGAGTGCTGCGGAGAAAGGGGGAGGGGCAGGCACCCACATGAACTTTAAATAAACAAGCCTGCCAGAAAAGGTGGGTTTGGCAGCTCCCCCCAGCCAGCTTTGGATGGACGAAGCTTGCAATAGTGGCTCACCTGTGGGATGCTCTGCTGGAGAGTGGGGAAGGGCAGTTTCCCTCAAGAACTTTAGACAAACAAGGCCTGCAACTGTAGCAGGCTGGTAGGACTCTACACTGGAGAAAAGGGCCAGGTGCCCGGGAGAACTCTAAACAAACAAAGCCTGATGGGGAAGGTGGGTTTGGCAGCTCCCCTCAGTGAACTTTAAGTGAACAAAGGTTGCAAGAGTGGCTTACATGCAAGATGCTCTACCTGAGAATTGAGGAAGGGCAGTTCCCCATGTGAACTTTGAAAATGAAGCCTCCAACTGCAGCTGGCTTGTAGGACTCAAGGGGAGGGGCAGGTTTCTGGGATAACTCTAAATAAACAAAGCCCGTGGGAGTAGGTGGGTGTGACAGCTCCCCCCAGCGAACATTAATAAATAAAATCTGCAGCAGCAGCCAGTTGGCAGTAGATGGCAGGTGAACCACAGCCTGAAACAGAGCAGATAGCAGTTCACAAAGCTGTCTCCTGACCCAACCACCTGGCGAGACAACCACAGTGTTACTGATTAAATACCAACACCAGGACTGGATGCTGAAGGAACAACAGCAGAACTACTAAGACTGACATGTCATGGTTTCTGGACCTGAAATTTTTATTCTTTTATAGTCTTGTATATCTTTTCTTTTTTTTTTAAGTATTTTTTTTTATCTTTTTGTTATTTTTTTTCTTTTCCTTTGGTGAGACAATGACAGAGATACTACTCAAATACCAACACCAGGACTAGATGCTGAAGGAGTAACACCAGAATTATTAAGACTGAACCTTTATTGCATCTGAACCTGGGATTTTTTTTCTTTTTTCTTTTATGCTCTTCTTTTTTCTTTTTTCTCTTTCTCTCTAATGCTTATCTAGTCCACTGTTGATTAGTACACTAGCTCTCCCTGTTAATTTCTTTGGTTCTCTATTTTTTTCTTTTTTCTTTTCTTTCTTTTTCCTCTTACTCTTCCATTCTAGATACTATTATTTTTACTATTACAAGTTAGATAATACTAAATTACACACAGTACAGGGACAGTAACATCACCAAGTGGGATAATGGGAAGATGTTAAAAGGAGTGAAACCATTTTCCCCTCAATAACAAATTAGTACAGGAACCAGAGGGAAATGAAGACAACATATACCCAGATTCAGACTGCAACAAAAAAGAGAAACTATACCAAAGAACCCAATGAAGCCCACAAGAACACACTGAAAGAAGAAATCATGCAAGCAATCAATGAGAATTTCATAGAGATGATACTGGATATGGTCAACCAAAATGTACAGGAGACACTTAAGAAATTCCAAGACAACAAAAATAGAGAATTTGAGAAAGCACAAGAACAAATAAAAGAAACCATAGAAGCCCCGTATAAACACCAAAGTGAAACAAAGAACACAATAAATAAAGAGATAAATGAACTCAGGACGAAAATAGATAATATTAAAGAGGAAGAGACTCAGGATATGGAAAACCTCAGAAAAAAGAATGAAACAGAAATGCAAAACAAAATGGAAGTCCACTCCAGCAGACTAGAACAAGCAAAAGACAGAATCTCAGAACTCAAGGATGAAATGGTAATGAAAGGAAAATCTGAAGAACTACAAGTAAGATAACTCAATACCTGTGAAAGGAATATGCAAGAATTCACTGACTGCATCCAAAGACCAAACCTGAGAATCATGGGCATTGAAGGAGAAGAGGTGCAAACAAAAGGAATTCATAATATATTCAACAAAATAATAACAGAAAATTTCCCAAATCTAGAGAAAACTGTTCCCATTCAGGTACAGGAAGCCTCCAGGACACCAAACAGACTTGACCAAAATGGAACTACCCCACAACATATTATCATTAAAACAACAAGCACAGAATATAGAGAAAGAATATTGAAGGCTGTAAGAGAGAAAAAACAAATAACATATAAAGGTAAACCCATCAAAATCCCAGCAGATTTCTCAACAGAAACCTTAAAAGCATGAAGAACATGAAGTGAAGACTTCTGGGCACTGAATAAAAATAAGTTCAACCCTAGGATACTCTACCCAGCAAAACTATCATTCAAAATAGGTGGAGCAATAAAAGTCTTCCATGATAAGCAGAAACTAAAACAATAAATGACCACAAAGCCACCACTACAAAAGATTCTTCAAGGAATTCTGCACACAGAAAGTGAAAGCAAACAAAACCATGAAAGGGCAGACAGTACCAACCCACAGAAGAAGAGGCAAGAAAGTAGAGAGTAACATTGATTTAGTTGCACACAATCAAATCCTTAAACAACTAAGACAACTAAATGACAGGAATCACCACATAACTATCAATACTAACATCGAATGTTAATGGACTTAATTCTCCCATCAAAAGACACCGTTTGCTAGAAGGTAACACCCACACACAGGAAGTCAATGTGAGTCAATGCCCTGTATAGCTATCCTTATCTCAACCAGCAAAAACCCTTGGTCCTTCCTATTATTGCTTATACTCTCTCTACAACAAAATTAGAGATAAGGGCAAAATAGTTTCTGCTGGGTATTGAGGGGGGGAGCGGGAGGGGGTGGAGTGGGTGGTAAGGGAGGGGGTGGGGGCAGGGGGGAGAAATAAACCAAGCCTTGTATGCACATATGAATAATAAAAGAAAAATGAAAAAAAAAATTTGCAATTAAAAAAAAAAAAAAAGACACCGTTTGTCAAACTGGATTAAAAAGGAAGATCCAACAATTTGTTGCTTAAAAGAGACACATCTCATCAAGAGAAACAAGCATAGGTTTAGGGTGAAAGACTGGAAGAAGATTTAAAAGCCAATGGACCCCCAAAACAAGCAGGAGTAGCAGTACTTATCTCAGACAAAGTAGACTTCAGACCTCCATTGATCAAATGAGATAAAGGATATTCCATACTAATAAAAGGGGAAAACACCAAAAGGAAATAACAATTATCAACCTATATGCACCCAACGTCAATGCACCCAATTTCATCAAACATTCCCTGAAGGACTTAAAAACATGTATAAACTCCAACACAGTGGGAGTAGGAGACTTTAATACCCCCCTTTAACCAATAGATAGGTCATCCAAACAAAAAATCAATAAAGAATCTTAGATCTAAATCATACCATAGATCAAATGGACCTAGCTGATGTCTACAGAATATTTCATCCAACTTCTACACAATATACACTCTTCTCAGCAGCCCATGGAACTTTCTCAAAAATTGATCATATTCTGGGGCACAAAACAAGTCTCAGCAAAGATAAGAAAATAGAAATAATCCCCTGCATTCTATCTGATCACAGTGCATTAAAACTAAAATCAACAATAAAAATAATAGCAAAAAGCATACAAACAGTTGGAAACTGAACAACACCTTGCTCAATGATCAATGGGTCATCAATGAAATAAAAGAGAAAATTAAAAGGTTCCTGGAAGTTAATGAAAATGAAAACATGACTACAGGAACCTATGGGACACAGCAAAGGCAGTCCCGAGAGGAAAGTTTAAAGCCATGAGTGCATATATTAAAAGGACAGAAAGATCTCAAATTAATGACCTAATGATACATCTCAAACTCCTTGAAAAACAATAACAAGCAAATCCCAAAAGAAGCAGAAGGAGAGAAATAATAAAAATAAGAGCTGAAATGAATAAAATAGAAACAACAACAACAAAAAACCATACAAAGAATTAATGAAGCAAATAGTTGGTTCTTTGAAAAAATAAACAAAATCGACAGACTCCTGGCAAATCTGACTAAAATGAGGAGAGAAAAAACCCAAATCAGTAAAATCAGAAATGCAGAAGGGGAGATCACAACAAACACCATGGAAATCCAGGAAATCATCAGAGACTACTTTGAGAACCTAATTTATATGCTAATAAATTTGAAAATTTTGAAGAAAAGGACAGATTTCTAGATACTTATGATCAACTAAAACTGAACCAAGAGGACATTAATCACCCGAATAGATCTATAACACAAAATGAAGTTAAAGCAGCAATAAAGAGTCTCCCAAAATGAAAAGTCCAGGACCTGATGGATTCTCTGCTGAATTCTATCAGACCTTTAAAGAATAACTAATACCAATTCTCCTTAAAGTTTTCCACAAAATAGAAAGGGAAGGAACACTGCCTAGCTCATTTTATGAAGCCAATATTACACTCAACCCAAAATCAAAGACACCTCCAAAAAGGAGAACTATAGGCCAATCTTCTTTTTGAACATTGATGCAAAAATCCTCAATAAAATAATGGCAAACCGAATTCAACAACACATCAAAAAAATCATCCACCGTAACCAAGTCGGGTTCATCCCAGGGATGCAGGGGTGGTTCAACATAAGAAAATCAATAAACGTAATAAACCACATTAACAGAAGCAAAGACAAAAACCACTTGATCATCTCAATAGATGCAGAAAAAGCCTTTGACAAGATCCAAAACCATTTCATGATAAAAGCTCCAAGAAAACTAGGAATAGAAGGAAAGTACCTCAACATTGTAAAAGCTATATATGACAAACCTACAGCAAACATCATACTTAATGATGAAAGGCTGAAACCATTTCCCCTAAAATCAGAAATGAGATAAGGATGCTCACTATCCCGACTCCCATTCAACATAGTATTAGAATTCCTAGCCAGAGCAATTAGGCAAGAAGACAGAATAAAAGGAATACAAATAGGTAAAGAAACTGTTAAAATGTCCCTATTTGCAGACGATACGACCTTATATCTTAAAGACCCAAAAAACTCTACCCAAAAACTCTAGACACCATCAACAGCTATAGCAAGGTAGCAGGATATAAAATCAACATAGAAAAATCATTAGCTTTTCTATACACTAATAACAAACAAGCTGAGAAAGAATATATGAAAACAATTCCACTTACAATAGACTAAAAAAAAAAATCAAATACCTAGGTGTAAACTTAACAAAGGATGTGAATGACCTCTACAAGGAGAAATATAGAACCCTGAAGAAAGAGAGGAAGAATACAGAAGGTGGAGCAATATCCCATGCTCATAGATTGGTAGACTCAACATAGTAAAAATGGCTACACTACCAAAAGCAATCTACATGTTTAATGTAATTCCCATCAAAACCCCAATGACATTCATCAAAGATTGAAAATTCTACCCTAAAATTCATTTGGAAACACAAGAAACTGCAAATAACCAAGGCAATACTCAAAAAGAACAATGCTGGAGATACCAAAATACCCAACTTCAAGTTATATTACAAAGCAATAGCAATAAAAACAGCATGGTACTGGCACAAAAGCAGACATGAAGACCAGTGGAACAGAATAGAGGACCCAGATATGAATCCACACAACTATACCCAACTCATTTTTGACAAAGGTGCCAAAAATATACAATGGAGGAAAGACAGCCTCTTCAACAAAAACTGTTGGGAAAACTGGTTACCCGTCTGCAAAAATCGGAAACTAGATCCATTATTATCACCTTGTACTAGTATCAACTCAAAATGGATCAAGTACCTTAATATCAGACCCCAAACTCTAAAGTTGGTACAGGAAAGAGTAGGAGACACTTTGGAAGTAATAGGTATAGGCAAAGACTTTCTCAATAGAACCCCAGCAGCTCAGCAACTAAGAGATAGCATAGATAAATGGGACTTCATAAAACTATAAAGCTTCTGCTCAACAAAAGAAATGATCTCCAAATTGAAGAAACCACCCACAGAGTGGGAGAAAATATTTGCCAGCCAAACATCAAACGAAGGACTGATAACCAGAATATACTGGGAACTCAAAAAACTAAACTCTCCCAAAATTAATGAGCCTACAAAGAACTGGGCAAGTGAACTAAACAGAACTTTCTCAAAAGAAGAAATTCAAATGGCCAAAAAAGCACATGAAAAAATGCTCACCATCTCTAGCCATTAAGGAAATGCAAATCAAAACCACACTAAGATTCCACCTCACCCCTGTTTGAATAGCCATCATTAGAAACACCACCAACAAGAGGTGTTGGCAAGGATGTGGGGGAAAAGGAACCCTTATACACTGCTGGTGGGAATGCAAAATAGTACAAGCACTCTGGAAAAAAATTTGGAGGCTTCTTAAAAATCTAAACAGATCTGCCATATGATCCAGCAATCCCACTCCTGGGGATATACCCAAAGGAATGTGACACAGGTTACTCCAGAGACACTTGCACACCCATGTTTATTGCAGCACTATTCACAATCGCCAAGTTATGGAAACAGCCAAGATGCCCCACTACTGATGAATGGATTAAGTAAATATGGTATTTATACACAATGGAATTCTACTCAGCCATGAAGAAGAAATGAAATCTTACTATTCACAAGTAAAGGGATGGAACTGGAGAACATCATCCTGAGTGAGTTTAACCAGGTTCAGAAGACCAATAATTAAATGTTTTCCCTCATATGTGGACTTTAGATCAAGGGCAAATACAGCAAGGGGATTGGACTCTGGTCACATTATAAGGTGAGAGTACACATGGGAGGTATGAGGATAGGTAAGAAACCCAAAAAACATGATAGTATTTGATGTCCTCAATGCAAAGGAACTAATGCAGAAACTTTAAAGTGACAGAGGCCAATAGGATAAGGGGACCAGGAACTAAAGAAAAGATCAGTTCGAGAAGAATCAACTTAGAATGTAACACATATGTACATGAAAGCAATGCAAGGAATCTCCCTGTATAGCTATCCTTATCTCAGCTAGCAAAAACTCTTTGTCCTTCTTATTATTGTTTATACGCTTTCTCAACAAAATTAGAGATAAGGGCAGAACAGTGAAGGGGTGGGAGGGAGGGGGAGGGGGTGTGGAAAAAGGGAGGAGTGGGGGGTAAGGGGAGAAATGAACCAAACATTGTATGCACATATGAATAAAGAAAATTTAAAAAAAGGAATAAGGTTTGGTGGACTAATTTTCCTAAGGCTAATGAAGTTTAATTACAACATATCTGTTCTGGAATCATCAAGGCACTCAGGACACCTTATCTAAGGTATTGATTAATCTGGCATCAGGAAGTTTCCTAACAGTTCTGGTACTTTATCTAGTTTTGCGTCAGGGGCTGGTATGCAGACACAGCAGGTTGTATTAGTCAAGGAGATGTGAGAACAAAGGTCAAGACACCAGGTGCTGAGAAGAATGAGAGTAGGAGAGACTGTGCAAGCTCCTACCATGGAGAAACTGTGTAAGCTCCATTATTTCCCAATCCAGGGTTCATGCCAGGTCTCCAACAGGGTAGAATTGATTACACCTGGAAATGCTATAAAAAGATGACTATCTGACAACAACTCTGTTAGGACAGGAATAATGCTATAGAAATAGAAAGCAAAGGAATAATGGCAGAAATACCTCAAAAAGAAACACTCACAATTTGGTCCCTGATTGCACTTGGGTACCAGGAATAGGATTGAATCTCATAGATCCATGCTTTGGTGATTGCTTTCTTGGAGAATGAGAACTTGGGAAGCACTGACTTGGAGTGGTCCATTCCAGTGTCACATGTTACACTCACCAGACTTAATCAGAATGGTCTGTATGGTCAAAAGA
Organism: Castor canadensis; assembly: GCF_047511655.1. Lineage (NCBI taxonomy): Eukaryota > Metazoa > Chordata > Mammalia > Rodentia > Castoridae > Castor > Castor canadensis. The sequence continues at coordinate 71,630,280 of NC_133391.1, read as the reverse complement.
AATAAGGCTTTATTACAGCTTGTTTTGAAGAACGCATGAGAGAGGAATAAAATTATGCCGAAAAGTAATAATTGAAGAAAAATGTTGGGCTAGAAAAAAGGAGACTTGGTGTAGTATAAAATTCAGAATTTTAGGGAGTGTGTTGTGTTTACTCCTGTTGCTCCCCTGTTTAGTGAAGCATAGTTTCTAAGTAGAAAGTAACAGTGCAGAAGTCCCCAAGCTTGTATAAAAGTATTCACTTTGCTAGTGTTTTCCTGAATGAATTGAATAAATAAATGAATGATGAAAAACACTTAAAAAGACATGAGGCTACATAAGTACTGTCACGTAAAAAGGAAGAAAAATTTTCTTTGTATTGTTGGGGGATAGAAGTAGGAGAGATGAGAGAATGTTACATGACAGAAATTTGATAAATACTAAAAAGTACTTGTCCAGTTGGAGCTATCCAAATATTAACATGACTTCTCAGAGTTCTTTGGGTTGGGGTGGGTTGCCACAGGATGAAAGTAATTTTACAATACACTGGTAGGTCTTTGGGCCAAGGATTTAAGGGGTTTTCCAAACAAGGTGTTACCCATGAGTTGCTAAAAACATGCAGAGAAAGGGATTTACTTAGAAATGTAAAATTTGAGGTTTTGAAGCTACCTTTTAATTATGTATGTATTCACATCCATTCTCACTTGGCTTATATCCTAAGTCTGGCTCTATCAGAGTTGAGGGAGAATGCTCCTTGGCACTGGTGGTCTCTGATGTTGGAAAAATGTTTGATTCAGAAGTTATCCAAGGTAAATAAACAAATTACTGAGTTTAGGAAAATGATTACCCCATGGGTATGAGAACACTTGGTAGAGGACTGGTATGGTGATTTTCATCACTGATAATTCTTCAGTCTAGATATACTAAAGTAACTCTTCAGTCAATGCTAATGGTAAAAACAAAAACAATTAAGAAATGTACCAGTAGCAACAAAACTATGAGAAATAATAAATAAATTATAGAAAACACATTTGGTGGGTCAAGAACTGTGAGAAATTCTATCAAACGCCATTGATAGTGTGAAGACATGTTACCGAATGTTGTAATTCCTACTTAACAGATGAGAAAATGAGGTTATAACAGAATAAGATGATTGTTTTCCACACTTGTCAGAGCTGGTAGACAACAACAGTTTTGAATGAGTTCAAAGCAAAGTCCTTCATTACTCCAGAGATTTATCTTACACCAACATGCTCAATTCAAGAAATTGGTGCTGATGAAATATCTATGTGTGTTTTTGGGAATATGTGAGAAAGTTATTCTTTTTCAATATTAAAAAATGAAGAATTCTCCAAAGAAGAGTATGTTGAGTTTTCGATTGGAGCTCGAGCATGGAAAGAATTCCAGCCAGGATAGAGACTTGTGCCAATGAGTCTTAAAATCTATAATTCATGTGCTGAATGTTATATAAAATCCTTGACAAACACTGGCTGCAAATTCAATGTTTACCAAAGGAAAGGCCTTTTTCAAAGGTTTATAGGAAAGAGCTAATGTTTGAAAGAGTTTTAAAAATATGTTTTAAATTTCAATGATTGTATATGCTCTCATAGAAAATTTGGACAAGTATATAAATATAAAAAGGAAATATTTTTCAATAAAAATCACCCACAATTTTATAACTCAGTTATAACTATTATTAATATTTTGTACAATTTCTTTCTATTTTTGCAATACTGGATTTGAACTCAGAACCTTGTGCTTGCTACACAAGCATTCTACCACTGAGCCACCCCTCCAGCCATCTTTGATTGTTTTTATGCATATGATTTTGTGCCTTTCAAACCATAATTCATATATAATTTTTTTTGAGACAGGGTCTTCCTAGGTAGGTCAGGTTCTACTCAAATTTACAGTTCTCCTGCCTCAGAAGCACAAGTGCTAAGATTATGTCCTGCCTCAATATAATGATTTTAACAACTTTAATATTATCAATTTTTTATGTAGTTAATTTTTTTTCTTTGTGATGGAATCTTACTATGTTTTCCAGTCTTGTCTTGAAATCTTCAAATCAAGCAACCCTCCTTTTGAATACCTGTGATTATAGCTGTGAGTCACTGCACCTGCTTTACTAAAATAATTTTTCAAAGAATCCTTTACCCTCTTTTCATAACTTCTAGCAACTTTCCACATCACTGTGAATGCGATGCCATATATTGAATGGTGTGATTCTCTACCCAGATGTCTCTTCAGGACAGGGGTATCTATGTATTCCCCCAGCAGACATCTCTGATGCTCAGCCCAGAGAACTTGTCCAGGAATTTTCCTGGAGAAAGGGAGCTGGCTGTCCCACCTTGTGGCCGCACTCTGGAGAAGCCCAAATCAAACATTCCCATACAAATAGTCTTTCCTTTTGGGAGGGAAATACCATGATGAGCTAACACAGGGCTACAATCTGCCTGGCAGTTCAGGTAGCATCTGCTTGGCCAATGGGTCTCTGATAAGTTTGGTTAATCACTTGTGCTATGACACAAAACATGTTTATTGAACCCCAACTATGTGCCTAAGAGTATTGTAGACAGTGAGGATGGAGTAGAGAATAAAACAGGCAATAGTTCAAAATCCCGTGCTTTCATGGAACATATATTGTTGTGAGAATAAAAATGGGAGAAAAATAAGTGTTACAAATTATAATTCACAGTATGTTAGTTGGAAAGGAGTAATGTAAAAAATGAAGCCGAGAATGAAGAAAAGTTGTATTTGTGTGTAGAAAGGGAGGAATATTGCAATTTTACAAAGAAAGTTGGGGAGACTCATGGAGAAGATGGGATACAGATGAAGACTTAGTAGAGATATGATCTTGATGATAGCAAGCTATGGCCTGAAGTCTTAAAATCAAACTTCCTCATCTCTGCCTGGTTTGACCTGATTCATATGTATAAGGTTGGCCTTGTATAGGTAAAATTTAAGCAGTTCTCTGACAATGTGCTAGACGTTAGCATTAAATCATTACTGTAGGCTCTGATCCTACTTCATGACCAATTCTACCTTAAGATTTCTATCGTTTCTCTGCGTGAGTCTTGGCGAGCTGTTCAATATGACTTCTAGTTTTAGAATGAGACATTGTTTGTTTTATGCCCCTTCCTCCCAGGCATTTAAGGTTTAATGCCTGAAACATGATACAGACCTGCAACTAACTTATATGTTTTATTTATTTATTCATTCATTCATTTACTTATTTATTTATGATAGGATCTCTCTGTGTAGCCTAATCTGAACTCAAACCTGATCTTCTGGGCTCAGTCTTTTGACTTCTGGGGTAATAGGTACATGCCACCACACTCAGCCTTATAAGTTTTGTTATTCTCTTAAGTTCTGTTAGATCTTGTATGCTCATAGATTAGTTTGGGAACATTCAGCAAGTTGTGGGCAAATGGAGTGGTAAACCAGGTTTATTATTGTAAAGAACTCACCTGTCTAGGATCTGGGATTTGGCCCTCTTTCTGGGTCCTCACTGAGCACTGATTCTAAGTGGCAGGAAGTGAAGCAAGAGCTCCTGAAAATTGTGACCAATGAAGACATAAAGAACAGGCTGAGGTAGCTGTCATTAAAGTCATAAATTAGCAATAGAACTTATGAGTAATGTCATCTAATTCAGGTCCTCTGCTTTTCTAGTCAATGGACACTTGTTAGGCAACACTTGCGGAAGAAGATGATCACTTGCAAGTGTCACTGGAACTGGATAGCTGGTGTTTTCTTCACAACAATGCTACAAGGATGCTGCAGCCCACGAGCCAAAGAAAAAGCCACTGTTGACCACTGCTTGGCTCATCAGAATCACGGTCTTTTTCCACAGTTGCTGACTTCCTTGAGTTTTATTCACAAATTATATAAGTAGCACTTTGCATCATAACTATTTCCTTGAACAACAAGACGTGAGCTAAGAAAGAGACTGCCAAAAAGCAGGCCCCCGAAGGCCCCATAGTTCCTTTAACTGGGGCACAGTGGGTCTGGGACCAGATTGGCCAGAGGATTGTAACACAGAAGTCCATGGGGACAGGGGTTGGTGAGAAGGTAGACACTGGCCAGAAAGATAAAGATTGGCATGATACTATTTGCATTTATTAGTATTCAAAGGGCCAGCTGTGGGGAAGCCACCATAACTGCTGGAAAGCCATGATAATGAGGATGATGATGAGGTCAGCCACAGTCTGAGGTACTATCACTTGGGATTGACTGTGTGCAATATGAACTTCAGCTACCCAGATGACAAGACTCTTGTTAACCAAACATGATACAGCCCATCATGAAAAAGTTATCAAGAGAATTGTCTCTCTAAAAAGAGTTGTCACAAGAGCCTAACATGGGTGTGGAACTCTCCACAGTCAGCAGTAACATCATATGAACATATATACATTCCAAACTTCCATAAAAATAGCCAAGGTTTAGCTAGGCTCAAGCTCCTACAACTGCATATACTATTCCTTTTTATAAAAACTATAAATAATGTTGGGAATGTAGCTCAGCTATAGAGTGATATGCAAGTCCCAGAGAGGGAGAGAGTTAAGAAGGAAGGGAGAGAAAGAGAGAGAGAGAGAGAGAGAGAGAGAGAGAGAGAGAGAGAGAGATAGCTTTCATGGCCCTGTTTTAAGATGAGTCATTTCATCATTTCCTATTGATGGCATTTGACGTTCTTCCTCCTCCCCCACCAACTCCTATTCCTTCTCTTCTTTTATTTTTAACTTCTTTTTCTGCACATCCATCTTCTTAGCTACATATTGAGCACTTATTCTATGGCAGCCACAGTGCTACCTACTTTCCATATATTGCATATTATTAATTAAGCATTTACTACAATTCCAATACTTTCTTCATGAATTGGATTTAATATATTCTTCATAAAAATCTATTATGCAGAAAGGAATTATTATAAGTAAGGAAACTAAGATTAGGAGAGGTTAATAAAGTACTGAAAGTCAAATAGTCTGTAGTTAAAAATAGAAGTGAGTTTTGAACTTACTTCTGCTTATTTAAAAATTCTTATTTTTGGCCTGAGCTTTGGTTATCTCTGTATAGTCTTCCCTCAATGGTATGAATGGAGTTCATACTTATAATCCCAATTTAGTTTACAAAATAATTGTCCTATGCATCCACTATTTAGTAATCCCCCAAATTCCATGCTAGCTAGGCAAGCTGTATTTTATGATTGAGCCCCTGCATCTTGAACCAAGACTTTTGAAGCCAAATCCCACCTTTTCCTCAACTCATCGCCATGTATCACTGTCATGGAGAAAAGACATCCTAAATCTGTGTCCTGGAGGAGCTCATCTCTCTCCCAGTGATCCTGTAAGTTCTTTTAGAAGATGGTCACATTGCATTTAGAAGCCAGAATAAGAGTCATACCGATGTTGAATCCTTTTGAATCAATCATTTCTTAGTTTCTATGGGAAACTTTGTAACTTCTGCTCTCATAATTTTGGTATAGCCATCTGTAACTGTTCTATTTTCCTGATTCAATTTTTAATTCCCTCAAAAGAGTGAGGGCCACTCTTCAATTCTCCTCCATAGTTTTGCTTAAACTGTTTTCACTGCATAAATTGCTTCCCCATCACTCTTTTCAACCTGGTAAATTTCTGCTTGCGCGCACACACACACACACACACACACACACACACATGCACACACAAACATACGCTAGCAGATTTAGTTGGTTCTTCTGTTTTGCCATAGCATGTGGTATATGTTAAATTAGAAAATGTTGTCTTAATTATCTGTTTTAGGATTCACATATTATTCTACTTCTAACATTTTATCTTGGGTAAGAAATTTACCCTCTCTGAGCTTTAGATTCCTCATCTTTAAAATTGATAAACAACATAAATTCATACCACATAGGGTTTTTGTGAAAAATCTAAGGAATAATTCTGGATATATCTGATATATTAAAAAAATTCAACATGTTGATACTTGTAACTTTTGTTGATGCTAATATTACATTTACACACTTTATTATAGTACTAAGAGAGAACAAAAATTCAGTGGGGTAACATATGTATCAACTGTAGAATATAAACAGTTATACAAAGCAGCACGCTTATCCTGAAAGTTCCCATTTGTTCTTTCTTCTTATTTGCATGTTTATGTAAGTGAAATTTCCCTCTTTTTGTTCAATCCTTACTTGACTTTCTATCTAGCACCTCCCTAAATGACCATTAAATTATTGAACCTTCCTGTGCCTCTCTCAGTTGTGGAATCCCCACATCCTCACCTTGACCAGGTTGGAAATGGTGTCAGTAGATGGAAGTCAAGTTTTATAATCATTGGAAGAAATAAAGTGAAAATAAACTTGGTGTCAAGTAAGTGGTACTAGGCTGTTGAGCCAGTACTAGGCTTCTTTGACTAGAATTTGTGTGCTAATGCAATTTTAGTCTGACTTTTTTCCAGCCTAACATTTCATATTACTTATGAGGTTTCAGAGATAGGTTGTTGGAGCAATTTATGTAAACTAAAAAAGCCTAATGTTACTGGGTGCCATTAATAGTCTCTAGTATCTACTTCAAAGGAGCAGGCAGTCCTGCTCTGTTCTGTGCTGGCCAAGTCTGTCTGAAGTTTCACTCTGCACTGTGGCATGCCTTGGGAGGAACCTTAGAACCAGTCCCTCTGGACCTGGTGAGGGGAGGTGATGATGGAAGACCACAGGTGTACCACTGTGGTCTGTGCCTCCTGTGCTGTTCTGTTTTCTAAGTTCTTGTCTAGGGCTTACATTTAGTGCTGTCCTTCCTAAATGATTTTGAAATTTGTTGATAATATCTCAGATTCCTGGAGTTGGCACCCATGGACTAGGGAATGCAGTGAGGATGGCATATCAATGCAGCCAGTGTTCACTAGGATGTTTATTTATATGTCAAGATCCTGGCATGACAGAATGTTCATGCGCTGGTAAATAATAGGGGATGCTGGAAAAATCCCTGAGGACTAAAAACTTCCAGGTATTCCATGTAATTGGTCTGTTTTGCCCTCACTCTGCACCCCTTTTTGCATTTCCCAAAATTATGTATTACAGTTGTTAAATCTTCTGCTACATTTGACATGGTGTTTCTTATGATCTCAAAAGTACAAAAAATATAAAATAAAACACTTCCCTTATCCTCTACCTTTTTAACTTCATAGTTCATTATCTTCCTCTAGCTCAGGACCTGGTGCTAAGAAGGTAACTTAGCTATAGTAACTAGTTCAGAAGGTACTGAACGATTGTCTGCAAGATTGTTTTACTTTGTTTTGTAGATAAACTGTAGTGCAATCTCTGATCTGGCCACCAGAGAGTGTGAGTGCACCATTTTGGAAGTAATTATTGTTGCATAGTACTCATAAATCCTCCTGGTTTCCCATGGTTTGGACTTCTTAATCCGCACTGAAAGAGATAAAATGAAACTGGAACCATATCAGACACAGTCTAATCCAGTGTGTTAGTCTGATAGACCCAGATAGCAGTATCTGTGATAGCATCACTCCTTAAAATATTGGTGAGGCATTGTGAGCTATTTTAAAATATGAAATACTATATTATAAATATCTTAAATGGTACTGAAGATAGAGTAGCTATGCTTTTGACTTACATCATCAATAGCTTTATTTATTTGATAGTCAACGCCTTAGAAAAATTGAGACCCATAGGAGAAAATAATTTGTGTATATACATTTACTAAGGTGGAGACTTTTCTTTGCAGTAATGTCCCAGAAATCAAATGATTATTAAAATTGATAAAGCTTTTATCAATTTTCATCTCCATCTCTTTTTCTTCTCCTCTTCCTCCTCCTCTTCGTCCTCTACCGTCTTTTCCTTCTCTTTCATGGTACTCAGGTTTGATCTCAGGGCCTCTTGCTTACTGGGCAAGCACTCTACCATTCAAGCCCCCCCACCCCCAGTCCCTTTTGCTTTTAGTTTGTTTTTTCAGATAGGGTCTTGCACTGACTTTACCCAGCCTGGCCTCAAACAGCCATCTTCCTACCTCTACTTCCCCAATAGTTGAAATTACACTTGTACACCACCTTGACCCTCAGTTTCTTCTTAAATTAAGTCTTAGGTTAAAGAAGCTATTAAGTCATTTTCTGTCAGGATTGGAAAAGGTAATGACGATGTGTTAATATGTCCTCTGTCTATGACAAGAACATTTTCTGCAATAAATCTGGCATTGTTAACCTTTGTTTGTGGGTTTCATTGCAGGATCACTTTTGTTATTTATGATCACATTTCAAAAACCTCCCAAGTTCTCTAGCAAGTCTGAATCTATCCTTGTTTCATTGTGATAGCTCTATAATATTTGAACAATATCTTAAGGGCCCCTTGATTCATTTTATCTCTGGACTGATATATCAAAGTTTATTAACTATGTCTTGTATGATCCTTTGAAAACTTCAATACACTTCTTATTTGCTGTGTGTTAAATATGACTATACATTCTTCACAACTACCTCCACTAAAAAGTGAAGTCTATTTCCTTTCTTCTTAGTTCTGGACTGGTCCTATGTTTAGATTTGAATAATAGAATGTGGCAGAAGAGAGGTTTTTGAGGCTAAACTTCAGGACATCTACAGTTTCAATTTTAATACCTTGGAATGGACTGTCTTAGAACTTAAGGGCTATTGAAGCCCCTTCCAAACAGCCCCTGCTGAGCTCCTCATCAAAGCCAACCACAAATGCCAAGACTTTGACTCTTCGGTCATTCCAGTTTCCTAACCAACACCAATCAATGAAGCAGATGAAGCATGTAATCATTATAAAGAATCATAAGAGAGAAAACACTATTTGGGTTTTAAGCCATTAGGATTTGGAATATTTTGTAATGTTGCATTAGATAACTGAGAGGTCCAGGTTGCAAATGTTCTCAGAGTATTGGGTTCAGGTCTAAATCGGATGTGTTGACTATGACTAATAGTCCCTAAATGACATTTGCTTTGATTGTGATGGCACATTTGAATAATTCTAGTAAAATTGTATACCTGTGTTTTTATAATTGGTGACATTTGAAATGATTTCTGAGACCAGACTGTTTTCACATTGACTTAAAAAGAAAGACTGCTGAAATTTCATCTATGACCTGTTCCTCACTTTGCTGTCTTGACAATCAAGTAATAGATCCAGAATTTTTTCTAGATTGTATGGAATTACAGCCATAGTTTATTAGTATAATAATCAAGAGTAAACTAAAGGCTTTTACATATATCATCATAATTGACACAATCACATGTGGGAAGCATTTAGGATCCGTTATATGCTTTTGAGTATATCACTTGTGATTCTCCAATGGTTCAGAAGAAAAATATTCTTTGTACTATACTCAAATCTTTCCTGTAAGACTGAAATCATTTCAATTAAAACCTTTATACAAAAAAGTCCCCAAAATTTGCTTACTGGATAAAGTGATTGTCCATGCCCTCCTCCTATTTTGGATATGAGCTGATGAAATATGGAATTCTTTAAAGAGAAATTGTAAACAAAACTGCACACATTTCACTTGAAGTAAAATAATTGAGAAGTAGAGAAGTAGTGCTCATGAACTTGTTGGTGATGGTAGCTACTGTGATAGCACTTATGGTTAGGAAGCTGGAACGTAAAAGTAGGCGCACAAAGAAGGTAATGGCATTAATGTTTAACACGTTATGTGCCTGCTCTGAAGAATTAACTTTTGAAAGTGTTTTGTATATGTTAACTCATTTCCTCATAACAGTCCTGTAAGGAAGTAGAGTCAACAAAACTTAGGCCCTGAGAGGTGAAGGAACCTCCCTGATGGAGGAGCTTGGACAAGAGTCCCCACAGGTTAACCCCAGGACCTGTGCTCTTGACCACTAAACAAAGAACAGGACTCTCAAGGAACAAAATAGCAGTCTCAACAGTAGGAAGGTTTGGAGAAGCTGGAGACAGTTCTGAGCAAATATCAGGCTTGCCAGGAGCCCCTAAAGTCCCAGTTAAAAAGTGTCCCATCCCTGTAACCTGATCAAAAATAACATAGTGTGCGTGAACATTTAGGAAGGGGAGACCTAGGGATGTAGCTCAGTGGCAGAGCATGTACCTAGCATGTGCAAGGCCTGGCTTTAACTCCCAGCCCACAAAAAAAAAATGGAAAATGATTTATAGTTAAGACACTAATCAAGCCCTGGTAACTTGATGAAGTTCAATATGAATCTTTGATACTCTTTGAGTCACACCCACATGGTAAATTATGTGCATTTTGGCAGTCATTGAAAAGGTGTGGAGCTCACATGTACAAGACAAGGCAAGGACAAGCTAATCTGACTGATTTTTCTGGGAAAAAGGATCCACTGTTAGATTTTGACAATTTGTGACTTAGCTGAACTGCCAAATAATAAACTAAAGGTGCCAGCTCCCTGTTATTGTCCCACACATCAAAAAGGACCACACAAAAATGAAAGGGGCTGGATTGATACAATGCAACCATGTTGCTGAGAGGCCAATTATAGACTGCAGCTAGGAGGTTTTGGATGGGCAATGTGTGAACCCAAAGTTCCCCAGATACTGACAGCTATGTCTGCCTTCTGGTCTCTGAATCTGCCTTATAAAATCCTGTGACCTGCTTCTCCTGCGTAAGCCTCTGTATTCCTCCCTGTTGATCAAATCTTGCCAGATCAAGTACCAATCTCATTCAGTCAATCAGAGCTTAGGGTTTGAGAACCACACTTTTCCATGTAACTCATCTGACACAGTGATTGATTGTTTGATTGTAAAGTAAAAACATGCTTGATTTCTGCCCTGAGTAGATGCTGTGAATGAGCATGGAAAGATGAGAAACCCTGACCCCCATGTCTTTCTTTTCAGTCCACAGAATTGCCTGTTTGTGTTCTGAAATAAGCCTCTGCAGATTCTAGGACATTCTTACCTCTCTGCTCATTTAAATCTTTAAATTCAAGTGCCACTTGAATTCACGAGGACGTCCTTGAAAAAATCCAGCTGACACTGACAGTTGGTCTCCCCTTCTGATGCTTCCTAAAGTTTTTTGATTCTGTCTTGATTTACCTGTCATTTCCTGTGTTTCCTTCCCTTACCCCTGGGTCTGCATTCCTTTTGGATATAGCTGGGAAGCCACTAAAGGTCAGTCTGGAAAGGCATGACACTGAATTTTATTAAACAGAACTTAATAAATATGCAAGGGAGCTTGAAACAGATTGCTTTGCTTTTTCTCCAAGCTTTATGAAATGGAGATAATGAGCTGTAAATTTTATTTGCTTATTTATTTGTTTGTTTATTTAGTGGTATTGGGTTTGAACTCAGGGACTTGTGCTTGCTTGAGCCATGGCTCTGGGTTTTTGCTTTAGTTATTTCTCAGATAGAATCTTGCCTTTTTTCCCCTCTGGGGCCACCTCAGACTGCAATCCTACTACCTTCAGCCTCCTGCTTAACTAGGATTATAGACACAGATCACCATTACTGACTTGGTTGTTGAGATGGGGTCTTGCTAACTTTTTGCCTGAGCTGGCCTCCATCTACAATCCTCCTGATTTCTGCATCTCGAGTAGCTGGGATTATAGTCACACCTTGCTCATCTCTTACTTCTGATTGAATTTTATATGCATGCATTTCTAAAAATAAGTTTCCTGACAAGCCCCCCTGCACCCTCACCTCATATAGGCTTATTTTGAACCATTTTGGAGCATGTCATTAGCAGCGAATACAAGAGAGAAGATAGCATGCTCTCCTTCCACATTTCCAATGTGACTTCCCAGAGATCATCTCCTTTTTAGCCAGAAAGAAGTATGTCAGGTAAGCCTTCAGGTCAACTCTTTTCTGTTTCCTGTCCAGTGTCTTGCATCTATATTCAGTTGGCATTTTCATAACTATCACTTTCCTCACAGAGAAAAAAAGTGACACACTAACTTGGTTCTAACAGTTTTCTTTAATATAATTGAAATGAGGCAGCAGACAGGCCAATTCGTGTTACTGCTATATTCCCAGAATCTACCACAGAGCTGGACACACAAAACATACTTAATATGATGCTTGCTGAATGATTAATTGAATTTCCAATTTGTCTACAAGTTCAGTTTTCACAAAAACTGCATTTGTAAAGCACATCCAAATTAAGTTTAAAACACTGATATTCATTTCCTTTGGCTTCATTTATATTCAGTAAATCAATATATTTAACAAATGCTTACTGAGAATGTATCTTAATTAAATGTGCATACGTAGCAAAATACATCAACAATAAAACACACAGACTCTGGGTGCATAATTTTATTATGTAAGTGACATTGATGATTAGGTTTCTTATTCATCAGGGGTTTTGTGATGAAATGATCATATATGGGTCTCAGCACTGAGGAGTGGTTCTTAACAATGTTATCAACAGTGCCTGGCTTTTTGTTAAGATCCAAACATGAACAAACTCCTAGAGATATTTGCAAAGTACTCTTTGAAGAAAGAGTTTGATACAAATAATTATGCTGAAAAAAAGTATTTTGAAGGTGTATTTTAGGGCTGGCAGAGTGGTCAAGTGGTAGAGCACCTGCTTAGAAAGCATAATGCCCTGAGTTCAAACCCAGCCAAAAAAAAGAAAGAAAGAAAGAAAAACATATTCATAATGTATCCTCACCTACAGACCAGGAGATGCAGGCACTGTAAACATAGTTTAATATCTGCACAGATCTTGGTCCAGGGGACATGCCACTGCACAGGAAAGTACCAGGATCTGTTGGCAGACAAATAGAGTGGAGAAAATGTGGTCAAGGGCCTTTCTTGTGGTTTTGAAGGGAAGAGACAGGAAAGAGAGGTTATCAGGTTAAAGATTAACTACTTTGAATAACTTCGGTGGGTTCTGGGGCTTAGACATTATCCTTAGTTGGTGAACCTGGCTCTGGGGAAATTAGGGAAAGAGAATAGTGTGTAAGAGCCTTGTGACAGTGTTTAGGGGTGTAGGTTCTGGATTGGTTGGTTTGCATATGGAATTAGGTATCCACCTAATAGGAACTGTTGTGGAAATATTGTCAGATGAGAAACCAAGCAACACTCAGAGAAATGGAGAACTCAGATTTTATTTTACTCTGGAGGTCCCAGATGAGCTCACACTCAAAATTCTGGGCCCCCAACAATGAATTCACAGGATTCTTACAGGGTAGTGCAGGGCACCAGGTTACAAGGAATGTGTTAGGATTAATAGGTGAGCCAGTGCTGGGTTAGAGACCTGGGGTTGTTTAGCTAGGAGCAGCAGGGGAGGTCTGCTTTAGAAAGTGTGTTTACAGAAGAAGGCAAAGAAAGGCAGGAATGGGCAGTTATCGCTACATGGGGCCTTTTGCCTTGGCCCTGGACTCACTTTATGGCTTAACTAGAAATTTCTAATATCCTATGGACTGCTTGAGAAAATCTTCTTGTTCAGAACTAGGAATTCTTCTAGGAATTAGGTAGCCTTAAGAGGAGCATTCTCTTCTGGATCAGCAATGACTCAACATGTGTTGTGTGGAGCAGGTTCTAGTCTTTAGTCTAAGTCATCCATGGCTACCACTAGGTTCTGGCTGTACTGCATGTCTGGTGGATTACTAGAGAGACTCATCAGAAATCTGTTTACAGAGAAGATTAAGGAGACTGATGGGAAAGGACTTACCATCCAGGATCATCAGAGAAACTTGAGATAGCCCCAAACATTTCAGAAGTTGGAAGGGAGCAGCATTTCTATGAGTCTGATGTCATATTTCTCTTGAATGGTCCTGTCACACATAATTTCATAATTTGCCACCTTTGAGATGAAGTCCATACTTTAAAACTGAAAGACCTATTTTTTATTAAGAGTTTTATAATATTTTAAGATGCTACATCAGCCAGAACTAAACAAGAAAGCTAAAACCAAGTGATTGAATAGGAACAATTTAACAGGGAGGAAAATGTACAAGGTGCAAATAATGCAGTTAAAAAAATGCAGGGGAGATTTGAGTGATCCCTGAGATTAGAAAATATGAGAAGATGCCACTGCCTCCAGAACAGGAGGGACACTGTGTGTGTGTGTGTGTGTGTGTGTGTGTGTGTGTGTGTGTGTGTAGGGAGGGGGTGCTGTGGTCCTGCAGTAGGAACTGAAACAATGATAGGTGTGCCTGGTAGATGTGGAACCCCAGATGAGGCCTTGCTGGAAGGAGCTAGAGGCACAGAGAAAGTATAATCACTGCCTTGATGTCTCTGGAAGCAAAGAGAAGGAGAAACACCTGGCTTCTCCATTTCTTTCTTGCTCTATCTACCAGTGGCTTCCATTAGTTGAACTTAACCAAAAGCAGTTGGTGAAGGAAGCCTGGAAATCACAACTTTGAAAACTCAGTTCTCTATAGTACAGAGCAGGGGAGAAAAGAGAATGATAAAGATTTGAAATTAAACTCCCAATAGGAGCAGTGGTGGGCTCATGTATGAAAGAAGTGATAGCATGAAATGCAAGTATGGCATCAACCTCACCATCGTTTTACCACATGACCTGGGTCTTTGAGGGATTGGTATTTCTGCATCTCCAAGACAGTTGGTGATATGCTTGTGAAACAGAAGCAGTATCTAGGAGAGCAAGTGGTGGGAGTAGCAAGATTGAGTTTGGATGGCAACAATTCATAGTCTCTTTGGCTCAGTTTATAATGTAGCTGAGATAAATGGCAGAAACAATTTGCTAACATAGGAATTAATAACAGATTGTGGTAAGTATTAATCTTGGTTTGGCACAATTATTTGTTCCTTTGTATAATTTTATTAAATTCTCATAATGATAGCATACTCTCACATGGAAACAAGTTAGGCCCGAACTTCTGGCTTTGCACATTAAGAGGCTGCCATCTTGGTGTGCCTCCTTTGCACTTCCTGTGTTCCCCTTTGGTGTTGGGGATGGCCAGAGCCAGTAGAGCCATTTTGGTCAAGAACCCCTGGACTGGTTTCTGGGACCACATGTGCTCTGTCCTCTGTTTCTCTCTCTCAAGTTTCTTTCTTTCCCTCTTCCTCACATTTAAGGCCCACCAGATGCCCCCAAAGAACTGCAGAACATATGCTTACACATGTAGTCATCTTCAGGGACCACAGTTGATCTCTGCATCTAGGAAGGCAGTCTTTGAAATAGATTTCTGGGGCCAGCAGAATATTTGTGTATATATATGCACACACATATACATAGATGTATACATATATATATATATATATACATGTATACATATACACTTACATATTCATATAATTGCACAGGATTGGAATGTCAGAATGCTTTAAAAATTCGTATCTTGAGTGACTTAATTTATTTGTGTAGATAGGGTGTTACAAAAAATATTTTTCTCAGGGTTCCACACCTTAAGGTCCGTCATGCTACTTATGTCCCCATTTCACATGAGAAGATTGTTGTGTCTGGAGACCTAAGGCAGATGAATGAGTATCCTATCCCCATGGAGAGCAATATAATTCCTGCATCCTGAGGAGTTAGAGGCCTGCATTCCTGCATCCTAAAAGAGAGCTACAGAGTCTGATACATCTGCCACAGGGTCAATGAGCAAAATGCTCTCAAGATTGTTTCCCCTCTCCCAATAAAGGTGCAAACCAAACCAGTTCACCTGAGAAAGCCCACAAATCCTTGGCCAATGAGAAAAGCCCACCAAAGCCTGAGTTAAAATGTCCATAAAAACCCCAGCCTTCACCTGAGCACTGAGCTACTGGCTTCCGGCTCCTCTGTGCTTCTCTAGCTGTAGCCTTTTTTTTCTCTCTAATAAATTCTACTTTATATACTGCCTTTGGCTCATCATTTAGCTGACTCACCAGCCAGTTCTCTGGCTTGTGAAGGCAAGGACCCTCAACACCAGCACGTAAAAATATCAATGTCACAGATCTAAAATGTCTAATCCAGGATTACACAGATATAAAAATTGAATTCCAGTTTTATAAAAAGACATTTTAATTTTAGATCCTGAGCCTACTGTTCTATATGACATCACAGAGAAGGCAGACCCTGAAGATTCCCCAGGTACTTGGAGGACACTAGAAAAGGTAACAGAACTCTGATGTTCTAGTCATAGGAAATGAGGATGAGCAGAATTCCAGAGAAATGTGATACAAAATGTCATTAAGCTGACTGTGTAGCATAACAGGGCTGAGGTAACCCTCAGTTTGCTCCCACAACTGGGAAGCCCATCAGGTACTGTGATTCTTCAAACTCCAAATGAATAGAAAAACAGAGGATCTTAGAAAACTGGGAGAAAGCACTCCTTTTAATCCCAGCATAAAACCTTCACTTCTTTTCTATGTTCTTCCTGGAAAAGAATTCTTAGGGCTCTTTACCTCTCACCATCTCTTCTATGTGAAGGCTTGCGAAAGAGATACTCAAGAATGCTTTTATTTAGGGCTTTGTTTTTCATGGGAACCTGAGGGAAAGTGGAAAACCCTCCAGTTTGTTTAACAAGGAAACATGACTTTCAAGCTCTTCTTTGGTGAAATGAGTTAAAAGGCAGTGAATGAAATTCAGTACTTCAGTGTGTGTATAAATATGTGTGTAGGTGTGAGAGAGAAAGCAATTGTTCATACTTTGTATGACGAGTGAAACCACGGGCTTGGTGGCTTCAAGAAAATATCAGAGATACCTGCCATGAAGCTAGTAACTCTCTTCCTGCTGGTGACCATCAGCATTTGTAGTCACTCTGGTAAGTAATCTGGAACATATGATATTTCTTTACTTTTCTGTAAATAAGGACACAACTAGTAAGCCTGGCTTGCTGACAGTGGAATATGGTGGAGGTGGTTTAGAATCACAGAAAAAGGTAATGCTGGATATATCACAGATACTCCACTAGTGAACATCCAACCTAATGTAAGTACTAGCCCTAATGAATTTTGAATAGAAAATTAGCCAATTCCCACTGATGGAAATGAAGCACATTTCCTGTTAGACATTGATCATCAAAATTTTCCTTAATCTTGAGATAGAATCTGACTTTGTAACTTCTTTCTTTTATGATTTTGAAGCCATTGTTGTCATTTCCAATTAGCCAAGTTGCCAGGGTGACTCTCCTACACTTGGCTACACTCATTTTATTTACCTGCTCAACAGATATTTATTGAGGGGCTGCAACTAATTAGGCACTTGATAAACACTGGAAGATTCAGGCATGTGTTACATATGAAGACTACTCTCAAGGTGCCGATAGTCTGGTAGGGGAGATAAGACTTTGACAGGAGTTACTGCAGGACTATCCTACTATAAAAGCTCAATTTAATTTACAGTTATAGCTCTGTAGGTGTACTTAGAGGTAAAGAGTTTAATTTCTAAGTAAGGGTAAAGAAACTGGCATCTTGAGAAGAAGGGGTAATGATCCATTTTTTTGGAAAGAATCTTTGTTAACTATCAAGAAGACACATCTGAGTAATTGGAAAAAAATGCTTCATGATAGCCACTGCTCACCAAGAGGATCGAAGGCTTTGAGGACCTTCCTCCCAGAAAGACATAAACATATACAGAGGAGATATTCACCACAAAGTCCAATGGGAGCAGTGTGAAGATTCGTCATGAGAAGCCTTGTATTGCCTACACTTAAGCTGGCAACTGTGATCTGAGATTTCTGTGGAATTTTTGGAGGAATTTATAACTGATCAGTTTTGAGTATTTTGTTTTCTGTAGCATGCACTCAATAGGAGTATCCTTGTTTTACAGTTGTTCTTATTGTTCTTTAGAGTCCAAGGACAAGTATTTATGGGCAAAGATAGCAGGAGAAAAGGGGTGGAAAGAAATAAGAGTCCACCCACTGGGGAAAATAGGTGTCAGAAGATGGAGATAGTAAATATGCACAGGATTGAAGAGCTATAAAGATTTCCAGAGAGCAATAGCCAGCAGGAGGGTATATGTTCTTATGTGTTTGCTCACATGTATGTGCATTTATATATCTGCGCAGTGTTTTTGCAAAAAAACATATATCAGATATATTTTTCCCAATCACTACTCTTTCCCTTCTATTTATCTTCTATGGAAATGATATCTTTTTTTTACCTTTTATGTTTAACTGGAAAATTTGATGCATTTATTTTTAAATTATTAATTATATATTGAATATTATATATTATATTTTATAATATAATGTTAATTATATATATTAGAAAGATGCAGTATGGTATTTACATATATCCATACATCATACATTAATCATGTCTTTTTTTCTCTTCTACTCTCTACTCTCCTTCTTCTTCCCAGTACCCCTCCAAGTGCCTAAAAGTCCCTCTGAATTTCCTTCTCACTCCCCTCCTTCTTGCACTTCTCTGTCTCTAGTGACCATGATTCTCTTCTGTAAAAGTTATATTTTAAAGCCAAAGATGTAAAATGCAATCGTCCCATGTAAAATCCTCAGTAGTTCCCCCATTCTCCTCAGGAAAAAATTCCATACTCAGTGAATATGGCAACTGAGTTCAAAAATCTTTCAAAACTCTGACCTCACTTAAGGTTTACAGCTCTGCCCACTTCTTCCCATAGCCTATGGGAACTCTGCATTCCATTCTCTGGGCAGAAGTCTCACCATTCTGTGTGTGTACTTCTTTCATCTTAACAGCTCAGCAGTTTTGTTGATCTTGTTTCTAAAATACTGTCTTTATTCTTTGCCTGTGATCTTGACATTTGCCTCACAACTTAGCTTTAGCATTTCTTCTACGACAATTCCTGCGATGTTGTCCTGCATTACATTTTGTCATCCCGTCATCCCTCTGTGCTTTCATGAAGTTTGTCTACTGGTTTGTGGTAGATTTCTGAGTGGAGGAGCATTCTTGTCTTATTTGTCTACTCATTTGCACAAGTGGCATAGAATTGGTTCTTAATTATGTTGTAAGATTGAGCTGAATTGTTTGGGAGCCATTTCCTGGTTGACCTGTGATTTGGTCTATTGTTTTCCATGAACAGAGATTTGTTATGGCATCACCCATAATTCATCCATCAGTATCGATTCATTCACCCATTAGTATCTATTGAGTGCCTTCTACATGCCAGGGTCAGTTCTAGGCATGGGGTACTATAATGAGTAAAACACAAATTCTTTATTCTCATATGGCCTATGTTGTAATAATAGGATAAAACCAAAAATATATCAAACATGTAGTATTGTAGATAATAAGAAGAAAAAAATAAAGAATGATGGAGGGTAACAGCTGGTGCTATTTTAGGTATAGTGGCCATTGCAGGTTTCCCTACAATGGTAGGTAAAATTTGAAGACAGATCAAATAATATGAGGAAGGAAGACTTGTAGTTATCTGGAGAATGAAAGTATGGGGGAGATGGAACAGCAAGGGTAAAGGCCCAGAGGCAGAAGTTTTCATGGGAAATCCAGATGAGTGGGTCCAGGATGGAGCTATTGACACAAGGAGTGAAAGGTCATAGGGTTGTAGATAGGGGATGGATGTGCCTTGTGTCATTTGTTTCTCTTTTGCTCCTCAGCCACTGCCTTCCTCAATAATGCACCCCTTCTTGTTGACAAAGTACTACCTTTGCCTCTGGACAACAACCTTCCCATATTTGATCCATTGGAGCTTCTGCTGAAAAATCTAGGCATCTCTGTGGAGCACCCTGTGGATGGTCTAAAGAAGTGTGTAGATGAACTGGGCCCAGTGGCAGCTGAAGCTATGATGAAACTGCTGGTAACACAGTTTGCAGGATTGACTGCCAAGAGGGTTTAGTCATCTGAATGCTTACCCCAATGTGTGTCTTTTTTACTGGTCATACTCATAAAATCTGTATGTCCTGGAGTCTCAAGGAAAGTGCATTCTTTCTGCATTTACAGAAAGAATAGTTGAATAACAAAGACCTGTGTTGTAGATGACTTTGGAGTTACCTGGTTTTGTGATTCTGGATGGGATTTAACCACTCCACGTCTTTGTTTCCACATCAGCAAAACCATGGTCAAATAGAATAACTTTTCTGAAGCATCTAATTACATGTAATCTACTCCTATTTTTATTATTGTTCTTCTGCCTTTCAGGAGTTCCTATTACACCTGGTGCTACGTTTGGATAAAGAGAGAACAAGGAAGGCACAGGAAGGAGAATAAGCCTCTCCCTTCCCAGGCTGAACTGCATTCTACCCAGTTATAAACTAAGTATCTTTAAATACAGCAACTCCTGAAAAGAATGAATAAAGCAATAAAAGGTTTCATTTTGTTCTATGGTTATTTCTGGGTCTTAACTAGATACTTTTTCCTTTGAATCCTAGATTCTAGAGCCTGTGTTTACAAAGTTAACTCAGCATTTTACCTAAGATATATGCATTCCTTTTCCTCTCCTTATCTGTAAATTAACTATCTCCATTTTCAAATATTCTTTATCTGACAGTATTGCCAGACTCCTTATTCTTCCATTCTCCTAACACTAAAGAAATTATTACATTTAAGACATGAAATAAAGTTTCAAAATACTGTTTAACATGATTAGAGCATTCTTAACTTCATTGGCTTAGGGTTTGCATCACCAGAATGTTAGTTTCTAGTAAGTTGATAGAAGTTATTATGTCTACTCAATAACTTTTAGAGTCCCTTCTATCAAGTCAGGCCTTTATTACATAATTCATCTATACAGGGACTCTCTGTATAGATATTTTAGGAAAATGAAAATGTCATTTTTTTTCCAACTCAAAAACAGAGGGCAGGAAGGTAAACAGTTCTTGTCTGGGAGTTGGTAACAGAGGCAGGGAACAGGATATAAGGAAAGAGTGTAGGAGGGTGAATATGGTGGAAATATTATGTATTCATGTATGAAAATGGAAAAATGAGACCTGTTGACACTATTCTAATAATGGGAGAGGGGAAATAAAGGAGAATGATAGAGGGGGTGAATTCAACTATGTTATTTTGTAAGCACTTTTGTAAATGTCACAATGTACCCCTAATACAACAATAATATGATGATTAAAAACCAATGCCAGAAATATTTTTCCATAATACTATTATGAATGATCATCTATAGGATGGATTTCAAACTCCTGAGCATAGCATACATGGCTCTGCATCATCAGACCTTCGCTCACATGTCTAATCTCATCAATTTCCTTTCTCTGTATGTGCTCTGGCTGCAAACACATCTAAGAGATGACTGGATTTCTTTTCTGCTAAGAGTCATACATGTTCACGATAAATCAAGTTTCTTCCAACCTAGAGTATCTGCTACTGTCTGCCTTCAGACATGGGTCTGTTCAGCTTTGGGACTGTTTGCCCTTGAATTGATCCCTCCCCTTCCCCTGCTCTTCTTTCTGTTGTGGGAAGAGAGGGAAAATGATTTTGATTGCTATGGGCTGCATTTCTCAGTGTTTTACAAGTTAGCTGACATTGAGCTGGGTGGTGTCCCTCGGAGGACCAGACATTGAATTGGACGCAGAAAAAAAGAGGAAAACCACTGTGTGCTCCCCCTCTGCTTGTCTTTGGAGGAAGTCTCTGAAGTGGCTGCACCATGTCTGAGGTTCCAGGCCCTGCTGCTTAGATCTACAATGGCTCCAGCTTTTGTCAGGCAATTCCAGTCTCTGGCCTCTGATTATCTATTGCATCCTTGTTTTCTTTCTCTCCAAACTAGGATTGGGTTCCTATTGTCAGTTTCTGAGTTGCCTCATCAATACTTAATTGACCTTTAAGCTCTTCTAACATCTATTCAATTACTTATTCACACTACATTCCTTCTGTTATAAGGGCTTGTGTCCTTGTTGGATTCAGACTAATCTACTATTAAATATCATATTCTCTATGAATATTGCCTTGATTTCCTGTTTTTTCTTTGCTCCTGTCTTTTTTCTTCACCTAAAATACAGAAGCTTCTTGACTTATGATGGAGTTAATTTCTGATCAACACATTGTAAGTTACAAATACCACCAGTTAAAAAATGAGTTGAATATGCCAAGCCTACTGAACATAACACTTTAGCAACACAGTTTACTGCAGAACATTGGTTGTTTACTGTCATGACTCTGTGGCTGACTGAGGGCTGTGGGTTTCTGCTGCTGTCCAGAATCACAAAAGAGCGTTTTCCTACCTATTGCTCTCATGCTATTGTAAAGTTGAAAATTCACTAAGTTGGGACTAGCTTTAGTTGAAGTTTGAAACTTCCTGTTCTATTTTCTCACATTACCTCCATCTATAACAATAGATTAGGTTGTCCAGCTGTAGTAATAAGTAACCCCAAGTCTCAGTGGCATTCATGCACGACATTGAACTTTTTCCTCACAACGTATGGCTATCTTTGATTGGATAAGGCTCTGCCCTGATATTGTCTGAATTCTGTAACCAGGGCTGATAGAATAATCTTTGTCTCCAGCATTTTTAATTTAGGTCACAGGAAAGAGAACTTGATGAAAAGTGAGCTAACTCTTCAAACTTCTTTTTGGAGGTGATATATATCACTTCCAATCCTGAGTTACTGGCTAAAGCAATTCATATGACTGGTCACACCTGACATATTCAGGAAAGGGATGTAAAGTTATCTTATAGGAGGTAAAGATACCAAATGTGGTTTAATACAATGTACTTAACCATAACCCACGCACGCTCAAAAGTAGCTGTCACGTGAGAAGCCTCTATTCTAGTTACAGTTTCCTGCTCTATTGAAATATGAAATATTGTTCCCACATCTGTTTTCTTCTCTTTGGCCATTAGTTTTCAGTTTCTTTAAATGGGCCTTATTATTCTGACTTCCTTTGTGGGTCAGCTGGATGCCTCCAAAGATTCTAAGCTTGCTTCTTTTCTTTTCTCTTCATATAGAACCTTTATTGGGAAATCTCAGGTACTCCCTTGAATGCCAATATAATCTCCATCTTACAAACTTCAAAGTCTCAGCTACTCTCCTTTGAGAGGAAGAGAGATATGATTACATGTAAGAAACCTCCAAGAGGTGATTTTTTAGTGTTCAACTCAACAGACTCTGCTTAAATTTGTTGTCAGTCTTTCAGAACATGCTCCTATGATTTAATTTGTTGTTTTGCACTGTCAAAACAAGCACTGTTTTAATTTCCTATCTCAGTTTATAGCACAGCCACACTCATGGTTCCTTAAAACCAAAATTTATGAATTATCCTAAGTACTCCCTCTTACCAACCTTCCTTTCTAATTGATAAGCAAACTCTGCTAATTGTAAACCTTTTTCACATCTGTTTATACATTTTTCATTATTATTACTGTGGATGCTTTTCTTAAAACGTTATTGTTTACTAAGTTACTGTAGTCATCTACTAAGTGATCTCTGTATTCCCAAACATCCATTTCCAATCTGTCGGTCAAACAGCACAAAAAGTGTTTTCCTGAGATCCAAGAATAATTTCCCATCATCAAGCTCATCAATAGTTTTTCCATACTGATTGAAAAAAAGCCAAAAACTATTTTAAGGCATATTCATAGCACTTATTTTGTGCTTATTTTAAAGTGTATTCTTTACTGTACCAGTAGGTAGCTGTGTATCTTTATAAAATAAGAATTTGTTTCCTGATTATATAATAGATATGATGATAGCTATTGGTTATTGTTTTATTTATACATTTTTGTTTAGTAAATGATGATTAAATATTAATTGCAGTAATTTTTGCTAAACATTGAGCATAGAGAGCAATAAACAAAATTGTCATGGCCCATACCCTCACAGATTGTATAGGGCACCTTCTCAGTCAAAAATGGTTCTGGATGGAGGGTCCTGGATGGGTAAATATCCTCACATGAGGAGGATAACATGGCTTCTTCAAAGACATAAAGCATCATCTGTGTGGCTAAAGTCCTCTGAGTAGGAACAAAGCAACTCGAACTGAGTCTGGATATGTAGACAGAGGTGAAATCATGCCCTGGGCGTTATGGTCATGGGCACTGATTTTATCCAGGAAAGCCTTGGGCAGTTTTGTGTCCAGTGTTCTCTGTCTCCACAAATGGCACCACCAAGCATGCTCTTGCCTTAGTCAGATGCCTAGGAGTCATTACTGACACTTCCCTCTCCCTGACACATCATATAGGACTCATCACCACGCCCTGTCAAATTCACCTCCTAGTAGTCTCCTGAATCCTCCCACATCACCCATCTGCACTGACCCTTCCATATTCAAGTCTCTCTTACCTCTCATAAGAACATCTGAGCTGGCTTCCTGCTTTACTCTGGTCTGCACGCAGCCAAGTGATCTCTGCAAAATATGACAATGATCATATTCATTCTAACGCCTAAGACCCTTTGGGGGCTTCCTATTGCTCTCCAGTTGAAGAATAAAATCTTATGACCTATGAGATCCTATAAGACTTGCTTTCCTCCCCAACTTTCACTTGCTCTTATTTACTTCACAGCTACCTTGACAGCCTCTCATTGCTGAAGAACAGAACTCCCTCCTGACATAGGCCTTTTGCAAATGTCACTCATTCGGCTATAAACGCCTCTTCTTCTTCATTTTATTCTTGTGATTTTCGTCCAATTTAATCACCTTATTTTTAAATTTTTTTATTCAGATCTCAGCTTAAGTATCCCTTCCTTAAAAAAAAACCCTCTGTCTGGGTGAGATATATTTACAATAGGTTCTAAGAAATCGTATTTTTTTTCCTTTCTGAACATCTCTCAAAACATAATTATATATTTATGCATGATTATTTGATTATTATTTGTCTCTCCCACTTGTTTGTGTGCTCCAAAGGAGCAGAGTCCACTACCTGGCATAGTACATGGAACAGAATAATATTCAATAAGTATTTTATGGAAAAATAAGAGTTAAATGCAGGGTAAAGAATAAATTAATACTTTGAAATCAATCTTAATAATTCCAGAGAATGCAAGGTAATCTATAGTATCAGAAAGGATATCACTTTTTTTTTTGAGGAAAGAACAGGAGTTGGGGGGAGGGAGAGGAAAAGATTATAAGTGACAAGAGAAAACTATTGGGGTAATTATTACAATCATGTGATATTCTTGTGGATATATACATATGTCAAAACTTTCCCAATATGTACCTAAAATATATACAGCTTATTGTACATCCATTTTGCTTTAACAAAGTTGTAAAATTACTCATACTTTGAGATATAGATATAATTTTTATCAATAAAGTACCAATTTGTATCAATAAAGGAATTGATACATTTGTAAGACTTTATGACAGTATCTACTGGCACTTTAAAATATGTCCTTTCATCTAACAATTCGATTTTTGGAAATATGAAGTAACAAAAGGCATCAGTGCTTGTGCTTGTGTGTATAAGGATGTTTATTGAAGAGCTGAAAAAATAAAAACAATTATGAGTGCCCATTAATAAGGAAATAATAATAGCTGAGATTATGAGATATTTAGCAACATTTAAAGATTTCTATCTGTTTATCTAAACTAAATATAATATTAAATAAGAAAGGAATGCTGAAGATTAAAGTGCACACCCAAATCCCTCTTTGCATGTGTATATGTGTTTGAACAAGCAGGGTAAGCATAGTTAGCACTGGTGGCTGGGGGGCTGGTTTTGGGGTAGTGGTGTTAGATTGGAAGGTTGCTGAATTAGTTTTTTCCTCATTGTAACTAATACCTGAGAAACAGTTCTAAAGGAGGAAAGATTTATTTTGGCTCATGGTTTCAGTCCATGTTCCCTTGGTTCCATCACTTTAGGCCTGAGATGAGGTTAAATTCCATGGCACTGAGTGCATGTAGTGGAGAAGGCTGCTCATTTCATGACAGTCACAAAGCAGAGCAAGAGTGACAGAGAGAAGAGGTCTGGGGATATAATGTTCCATGGCATGTCTTCAGTGATCCACTTTCTCCAACCAGGACCCATATCCTACAGTTTTATCACTTTTTGATAGTCCACTTAATTATGAATTAATGAATTAATCCACTGATTTGGTCACTGCCCCCATGATCCAATCACCTCTCAATGATTGCATCCACCAGATGGGGACCAAACTTTAATACAGGAGCCTTTTTTAGGATACTTTTTTTCCAAACCACAATAATTGCTAACCTGTGTGCGTGTGCATGTGTGTGTGTATATGTGTGTGTGTGTATGTGAGTGTGTGTGTGTATGTGTGTGTGTGTGTGTGTGTAAACACATTTCCTGTATCTTCCCTCTTACATGATGAGTGTGTGGTACATTAATAATTTTTTGAAGAGTAATTTTGAATAAACCACTTGTCAATTAGCACAGATTAGAAAGTAGTCCTCTCCCTCAGAACCAAAACAAAAGCAACAAAAGGAAATCCTACCCCAGACTTAAAAAGCAGTGAATTAAAAAATAAGGGCTTTAGAGTTCACACAGACTTTTTGTCAGTGTGTTCACACAACACTTTTTTTGTGTTGTTAGAAATACCTTAAATGTTGAGGTTCTCGTTGGTTTTATTTCAAAAGGGAATAATAATATTTACTTCATGCTGGTGTGAAAAGAGGTAACATTCTGAAGGGCCAAGCATGAGAGGTGTCCTGCTAACATCGTTCCTCAGCAATGGCAGGAAAGCTTGAAGGATTGTGGGGTCACCATTGAATGCCAAGCATCACCACAGTATGAGTTTTCGTTTAGGCTTTGCACCATGGTCGAATTGCCCTTTTTCTTCCTTTTCCTGGTCTCCAAATCCTTTATTATCTATAAAGACATGGCTCCAATATTATTTCCTGTGATAAGTCTTCCCAGATCTCCTGAGGGAGCGTGAATGGCCCTTTGTCCTGGTTCCCATGTTCACATGTCAATGACTCTGTAGTACTATGTCATGCTGAGTTTGGTGAGTTGATTTGGTGTTCATATTTCTGTGTGAAGACTCTGGGCATCAGGTGTTCAGATTTTCACCCTTAATATCTTGCACATAGGTAGAAAATTCTATGATTTCTATTTCTTCACTTAATGCAGAATACAGGAAATATTTACTGAACTCTCTGTTAGACACTGTTATTATTGCTTATAATTGGGTGAGGAACATTGAGTAAAAGAGTTAAAATTCTTAGCTCATGAGGCTCACATTCTAATGAGGATAGACAAAAAAGGGAACAAAATAAAGTCAAGTTCAAACACTGTTAAAAGATGAATGCTATGGAGAAAAATAAAACAGTCAAGGGAAATAGGTAATATTTTGGATGCAATTCGAAATTGTGTGATCAAGGAAGACATCACTGACAAGGTAATATTTGAGAAAAATTTTAGGAACTGAGGAAAAAAGTCATGTTCTATCTTGTAGAAAAGTATTTTAGGTAAAGGGAAAAGCAAAATCAAATCTCCATGGAAAGAAGATGCTTGGGACATTTAATGACTGATAAGGATCCACGTGTAGCTAGAGTGGAGGAAGGCAAGATATGAGCAGTAGGAAAAGAGATGGGAAGTGGGACACTCAAGAAGGATCTTAGCCATCACTGTAAGGTAATTAAAAAACATAGTTTTTGTTATGAATAAGATGGAAAATGGCAGAAGGAATTGATATAATTTGAATTTCATTTCAACAGAAGTAGTCTTACTGCTCAGCATGTCTTTTTGAAAGACTTTCTGCAAAAAAACAGATGTATAATGTAAAACAGGTCCTGTGAACTGAGGTAAGTAACGTCAAAGAGGACACATTTGTTCTGATTTTGTAGAAGCAGAAATGTAAATCACAGAACTCACTATGAGTTCTGTTTGGTTGAAGCTGGGGTCTCAATCCTGAGAGCTTGCTGAGAGAGCTGCCAGAAGTCTGTTCTGGAGGATGTGTGAGGTAGAACTGGAAAAGCAGGATGCGGCTACCTTTGGATTGTCCAGGAGCCAGGCAGGTGTGTCCCTACCAAGAGAGGATCGCAGTTTCCACCTAGAGAGGATTTAAAACCTAAAACAAACAACGAAGAATTTTGCACCTTTTCTTCACAATGCATATACTTCCACATTTCACAGGAAGAGATAATTTTTAACGGAATCAACTATAACACATATTTGAGGAAATAAGCAACAAAAACTAAAATTTAAACATCAAAGTATATGAGGAAAGACTCAAGAACAAGGATAAAGGGATAAAGAGAGACTGCACATAGAATAAACAAAAGGATAAACTGAGCCATCAAGTTCACTGTGAGTTTCTGGATAGATGAAAAACACAAAAGAAATAGACCTAATCACATAAATCTTTTGATCAGAAAAGAGAAAGCAGACCTTAGGGTTGGCAAGTTCTTTCTCATTCTAAATTCTAAAATGAAACTTTGTCCAAAGACTTCATGAAGGGCATGTTAAGTGATACTGTGCCCAACTTCAATTTTGTTCCTCTGTGCATCAGACTTTTATGTTCAGTTTACTTAGTTATTCCCAGGCCTGACTCAGTAAGTCTAAGCATAGAATACTGTATGTCCATAACACATATTTTCTTAATCCAATAAATGTGTTTGGAAATTAAGAATTCATAAAGTGTTTTCTTATCTGTGACTTCTTCTGATAATCTCAATAATCTAGGGAAGGCCATCAAATTTTTATGCAGAAAAGATAATTTATATCTAGACATGTTATTGATTTAAGACACAAAGAGGTGCAACTTGAATTCATGTGGTTTCCACTGATGCAGGACAATAAGTGTTGTGATTTTAAGGCTATTGCAAATGCTAAGTGTGCTGGAAATCATGTCAGTGTTGTTGAGCAGAGATTGAAAGGGTCTTAGATTAATCAAGTGCCCAATTATCAGATATTATAAATTTTTTGGCTACTCTTCTGCTCTCTGCTCATCATGAGATTGTATGCAGGATCAAGCACAGTTTACCTTTTTTGGGAGGACTTCATCATGCTCTCCCCTTCCTCTAGGTATTCCTTTTTGTTGTATGTTTCACATATGACTTTATCATTTTCCTCCTAGTTATGAGCTACCCTGTGCTAAGTGATAGCCTACACTGCAAACATCTCAAAGGGTGGCTAATGTTACTCATTTAGGTAGCACTGGAAAAGTCTGACCCATAGTAGCCATGGATAAAATGCTCATTAAAGGAATGTGTAAGCTGATTATTGTGGCACATGCCTACAATCCCAGATACTTTGGAGGCAAAGGCAGGAAGATCACAAGTTCAAGGCCTGCCCAGGCAAGAGTTAGTGTGACCCTATCTCAAAAACAAAATACAAAGAAAAGGGCTGAGGGCATGACTCAAGTGAAGAGCACTTGCTTAGCATGTGTAAGGCCCTGGGTTCCATCCCTACTACACAGGAAAAAAAAAGGAAAGTGTAAAAAAAGGAGTTATATGTTGTGAGGAGGAACATGGGACATCAATCTATCTATGTATCTATCTATCTATCTGTCTGTCTATCTATCTATCTACCTATCTATCTCTTAATTTAGGAAACACATAGAGCTTTGGTCAAATTTTCTAAGATAGAGAAACAAGCGTGGTTACGAATCACTTAATTTTAAGTGATGACTTGCTTTTGATTACATAAGACAATTATACAAATTCATCTTTTGTAGCTACTTATTAAGTGCCCAGTCATGGCCATTTAATGAGATATTCCTGATCAAACCACAAAAAATTCAATCCCAATTTTAGAGGCTTTCTTCTTTCTAGTCCAAATTTTGTACATTCTAACATTGAGTCATTTCTTCCTGCTCATTAGGGCAGCTAAAGTTGTTTCAGGAATCTATTAAAAAAAATTTAAACTATGTGTACTTAAATTCTGGCATTAATATCCAGAGCAATTAAGTTCTCCATATTTTTAACATTGAAAAGGAGGAAAGTGAGGATCAGGGAGGTGGGGTGACCTGTTCATAATTAAGCAACCACTAAATCAGAGGTTGACTTTACATCTGCTGTATGTCTTCTGCTCTTCTTACTCCTCCATGTTGCTATGCCTATTGGACTGTATCACATATTGAAGTGTTAGGGAGCTACTGCAAGTATTTTGGATGTGGGTACCAATGGTGGCAAGTTTGTACTAGCAACCTGAATGTTGGCAAAGTGTTAGACACCTGCATTAAGAGGAAGGTTCTTCTCTGAGAAGATGTGGATGGAAACATGCAAATGTAACTGAGTATTTTTAGAAGCTTATCTGGCTTCGGATGGGAGTCAGGACTATGTGGGTTGAGCATATCTTGATTTCAATGCCCAAGCCTTGTTTCCATCCTTAGAAGCTTATGGGAAAAGGTAGACTAAGTTCTGGGGTAATACAAGAATAGCTTTCTTCTCTTACACTAGTCACACCCAAGTTATGAAATGCAACCAGCAGGGAAAAGAAACTTTCTCAGGCTAAATAACAAAAGTTGGGAAAGGCCATGCCTTCTGGAAATACATATAAGGCAATCCAATTCATCAACAGGGCAGTGTTTTACTTCAATGTTCATCTTAAGCCATGTGTAAGATCACATAGCTTAACCATTGCTCTCTGCCCCCTACTCCTATCTTAGTCTCTCTTCTTCAGCAGCACAGTGGCTTAGAGATAGAGCACAAACTCTGTAACCAGGCTTCCGAGTACCAATCCTGCCCTACTCCCTCAGTAATTTCACCACATTAACAAATCTTCCTGAGCCTTCAATTCCTTATTTATGAAACTAAGGTTAGTTTTCATATGGACTATGAATGTAAATTAATAACTACACAACTATACTTAATGCCTAAAACAGAGTACTTTCTTCATGTCATCTAATGACATTACCTTTCTAACTCTAAAACTTCTGTTTCTATATTTCACTATCCATTCTCAGGACAGAACTGAGTAAGGAAAAATCACTTTTTCTGGGCACTCAAACAATATTGTTTGCATATAATGTGAGATGCAGAGATTTAGTCTTGTTTCCTTGAGTCAAGCCGAGCAAATTTCACTCTCCTATCTAACTTACCGCATGATTATGTGGGCCCTTAGATTTTTAGTTGTAGACTCCTTCATTTCATAGATAAACTTGTACAAAGCAAGCTATAATTTGGATCTGGAATGTCTTCCAAAGGCCCAAGTGTTAAAAACTTAGTCCCCACCTTGGGGCTTTTTGGACATAGTGGAACCTTTCAGAGATAGGGTCTAGTGGGAGGTTTTCAGGTCTTTAGAGACACGCCTTAAAGGAAATTGTGGGAGCCCAGTGCATTCTTCTTTGTCTTTCTTTTTCTGGCCATGAGCTGAGCGGTGCTGCTCTACCAATGCTTTTACCATGATGTGCTGCCTTGCTTCAGGCTCAAAGCAACCAAACCAACTGATCAGGGACTGATGCCTCCAATTTTTCTTTATAAGTTGATTATCACAGGTATTTGATAAAGTGGCAGTAAGCTAACACAGCAGGTGCTTAGGAGAATTGTGACGGGAATCCAATCTCTTAACCCCCAGTGCTTAGTTGTTTCATTCCATAATTTGCCTCCTCCCTTAAGAGAATCTTAAGTTAGCAAATAAGATGATAAAAATATATCCAATTAAAATTAATATAAAAACTACAATAAGAATAAAGCAAGAATAAAAAATACCTTTCTACTTACAGCCACACATGGGTGCCCCAAATCATTAAATAAAAGTTCCTTTCCATCTCTAATAAATTATTTTAATTATAAATTAAAATCACTAGAGGACTTCACTTCAAGGACTCCTCTCCTGGTTTTTCACCAAATTCTATAAATCTTCTTGAAAAGAATTTAGGCTGGATGGGAGTGTAAGAATGATCATTAAGGTGTTTTTCTGTTGTTTTGTTTTGTTTTCTTGAAGTAAGGTCTCACTATGTTATCCAGGCTCACCTCAAACTCACACCACTCCTTCCGCAACCTCTACAGTACTTGTGGGTTATAAGCACATGCCACTTTGCCCAACAGTAGGGTGTCTTATATTGATTGTGCCGTAATTTTCTTCAAATTTTCATATGTAGAAGGAAATAAGACCTAAGATTTCCAGAACAATTCATAGTGACAAGCTACATATATGTAATTATCTCTTTGAACTTGTCAACAAATATGTTAGGTGTCTCTTCATACATAAACTCCTAGGAAGACAGATGTTTTGATATCTTTGTTCAGTGATATATTCCCGGCACATAGAACAGTGCTTGGCATATAGTATGAATTAATAATATTTGATGAATGAATTTTTATTTCCTCTTTTTACAGGTGAAAAAAATTCCTGAAGATCAATGTAGTTGATCTTTAACTACATTTCCAAATCACATGGCTGTTAGATTGCAACACAAAGTTTAAAACGTAGACCTCCAGAGTCATGACTAAATGCCAAAAACAGTATGCTCAAGGATTGGGAACAAGGGTAGCTTCTGAGATGATAAAAGATGAAAAATATGGTTTTTGAAGAAACTGTTGTCTAACGGAGAAAGCAGACACATTCAGATACAAATGATTTCAAACAATGTGGCTAAATACTTCCATGAACATTCCTACTAAGAATTATGTAATCCTAATACAAAAACTGAATTCTGCAACTGTAGGAATCTGTGACTTCTTCACAGAGCTTGTTTCTACATTGGACTTTAGAAAATGGTGAGACTTGACAGACAAATAGAGTAGGAGGACTGGGGCTTGAAGCTAGACATTGCTGGCAGAAAAAAAATGCATGTGCAGTATAAAAGCATATTCTGTCCTGTAAACAAAATCCATCCGTAATTGGGGTCTCTGGTTGTAGGGGTGAGAAATGTAACCAAAAAAATACAGGAACATTAGGGAAGGACTTTTACCACTAGCTTACTGTATTTCCTCTGTGCGATAAGTAGTGCAAATTCATAAAAGGGATTCAGGCATGTGGTGATATGACCAAAAGTGTACTTTTTAATAAGATGTACTGTAGGTGGGTAATATGGGTTGGAGTGAAGAGTGACAGAAATAGCAAAGTAGTTAAAAATCTAATCAGATGATGAAGGGTTGACTTAGACCAACTCATCAATGTTGCTGAAGAAAGGGAATAGTATAAGAAGACAATTTAGGGTAGACTATTCAGAAACTGGATGAAGATGCTGATGAGCAGGAAGGACCCAAGTAAACCTGAGGTTTTCAAATTCTGCGTGAATGGGGATGCGATCTTTTCAGACAAGATAGGGCAGGTTTTTGAGGGAGATGATGGACTTGGATTTAGACACTGAATTTGTGGTTCACATGGTTTTTGAGTTTTATAATCATGTCAGTCTTGAGCTCAGGAGAAAGAGTAAAATGGAGATCTGAATTTGAAACTCATCAGATTTTTTGAAAGACTCCTGGCATTCAAACTGCAACATAAAAAATCACACACATTTGGAGCCTTGAGAGACAATGTCATTTAGGGAGCAGATACATGATGTAAAAAATAAAAAAGAATGAGAAAGAATCACTACAGGTGGGGAGAGATGGAGGAAAATGTGTCATGGAAGCCCAGAGGGGAAATATTCAGAAATATTTGAGGCTTCTGAAAAGGTGAGGGGAATATAAATATTTGTGGTTTTTGAGAACAATGGTGAGTGGAATGCACTCTCCCTGGCTCCAGTGTAATTCCAAAGGTAAGTGGAGGGAACAATCTGATCTATTCAGTGTCCCAAAGGACAGATCTTGCATTTACTGTGTGCCTGACACCTTACTTAGGCATCAGAGTAAATAAAGCAAAATTTCCATAGTTTTGAATCCCCACCATTCCACTAATGTTTTGTTCCACATAAAATCTCATTCAGTCTTTCAAGGCCCCAATTCAATTTGCTATAAAACTTCCCTGAGCACATTGGTCCCACCAATAGTTCTGGAAATAACTTATGATATTCAGCTGACACCTTCCAAGGCATTTTAGCTGTCATTGCATTGGCTCATGTCATTTTACCACAAGAACTGAAGATTCATTAAGGAGAAAGGATTTACAGTCTAGATTTTTTGCTTCATAATTCCCATCCCTGCTTTGCATATTTTAATGCTTAGAAATGGCCTCTTACCATCTCTCACTCCTAATATCTGGTCTTCCTTTGAACCAAAAGTCTTAGATATATCTTAGATGCTGACTCCGCCATCAGCTAGATGTGTTCCCTTGAGCAAGCACTATTGTATCTTTGAGCAAAGATTTTCAGGTTCCCCTAGTAAGATTGGAGTAAGTGGGTTTCTAGCATAATCTCTAAGATTTCTTTCCTGAATTAAGTAAATAAAAATTATTTGATGAGTCCTGACACCACAGGCCAGATGTTATGCTATTACAGTGAGCTAGATGAGATATACCCATTTTCTTTTTTCATTTAGTTACATGATTAAAAAAGTAAATGATTTCAGATGGTAACATGTGTCATAATGATATATCGTAAAACAAGGTGGTAAAGAACAATAGAAGGTAGGAATAAAAGGAAAGAATATTAATAAGAATGTTGTAGAATACTTTTCTGAGGAGGTACTTACAGACCACCTTCGGGACCAAGCATAGCCATGAGAGAAAGAGTTCAGGCAGAAGGGAGAGCAAAGGACAGAGAGTGAAATGTGGTTGTTAAGTTGCATCAACAGAAAGAAAGCCATTTACTTAGAATACAAGGCGGAGAAGAGTAAATGATAGAAAATGAGGTACCACAACTGATCTCAGAACTCACAGAAATTCTTTAATGGGTCACTTAGTAAACTTTCCTTTTTTTTTTTTTTTAGGGTTAATATAGAGGAAAATGTGCCATTTAGCATCTGGGAAATTTTTTGTGGAAAGAACAAAGAGTGCAAGTTGCCAGTGGCTCACACGTGTAATCCTAGCAATCAGGAGGATTGCAGTACAAAGCCATCCCAGGCAAATAGTTCATGACACCCTCATCTCAAAAATACCCAACACAAAAATAGGTCTGGTAGAGTTGCTCAAGTGATACAGTGCCCACCTAGCAAACATGAGGCCCTGAGTTCAAACCCCAGTAACACCCCCCAAAAAATTTAAATTAAAAATAAAGAGAAATGTCCCAATTCCTTTCTTTGCTATGTTGTTATGACAATATTAAATACAGTCTGATTTGTACTTTGTAATATACAATGAGTGTCATGCTTATTATTTTCTTATTTATTTCCTTCTTGCTGATATTAATTGTCATGGGAAGGTATCATTGCAAAATAAACCACATTAGAAATTGTGACAATAGAAAGGAAGCACCTGTGAGTATTTCTTCTCCTTCTTTGTGGAGAAGATTCATATGGAGAACTCTGCCCAACAAAATAAATTGATTTAATCTTATAAGAATTGACAAGAAGACTCAGATCACTTCTGTAAAGAAGTGGTTCTTTATTGTTGTTGATTATATTGGAGAATATAATAGAAGCCATAAACCCAAGTCCCCAGAAAATGTGTGAATTCACATCTGCACAAAATATGAATAAAACATTGAAAGCTATGTGAAACTTTAAGGACCAGATCATCTGATCAGGCATTGCTTTCATATCAATGAAACTGGAAAGTTTGGTAAAAATATATGTCCTTGGCCTTGCCTTCAGGTAGATGCAAGATGGCATATAGAAAACTGAAATTTTTAGGAAATGAATTCTCTAGTGGATCTTGAAGCAGGCAGATAAGAGATCATATTTTGCAAAACTCTGCTTTGGGGTCCATAAGAGAGGATTAGAAAACAGAGGCTTAGAAAGAAACCACCTGGAAGTTCAGAAGAACGAGTGTGATCTCGGAAAGCTGCAATCAGTGAGATTAGCATGAGAAGAATGAAGAGAAAGTTGAAGTAGTAGTGTGAAACCAGAACTACGCAGCTGAAATAGGATATATTAGAAGATGGGCACAGGCACGTGGAAGCAGGCTGAGAACACTGCACTGTGGAATGGACCATCTTCCGCTAAGGCTGGGTGTCTCTAAGGAGAGATTTATCCACTGCCTTGCTCACCCACTTGAGCTGCAGGAGTTAGAAAACGAACCCAAAGCTCACTACATCCATCACTAGTAGCACTGAGTCAGCACCAGAACTTGGGTTTCTGTCCCCTGGTCCAGTACCCTTCCTCCTCCTTATTTGGTCCTGAGATTAAAAAATATTTTGTGGAACCATTTGATAGGAATTAGCTTGTATTCAAAGTGTTCAGGGCAATTCATTTAGATGCAGAATATATCTTAAGGCAGAGCAACAGTTTTCAATTAAAATATAATGAATTGGCCCTTGCCACAGTTTTTTTTCAATATTTTAATGCAACGTGATCATTATCAACAGTGAACAAGGCAAAAAGCAGAATTTATTTCAGTGCTTACGATCCCCTGGCCATCGAGCGGAAGATGAACTCAAATGCATTCTCAATGATCTCTGTGCCCAGGAGGCTGAGAAATTTCGGGAAATCATCTGGATTTTTGTGTGAGTCATCTGGCTTCTCGTCTGGTTTGTCTTCTGGGTTGTCACTTGGTTTGTCATCTGAAAAAACACAACAGAATCTCAGAGGTGATTCTTAGTAATAAGAAAGAGAAGTCTCTTTTCCATGTAATAAGCCCTTTAGAGCACTGTGTAACCCAGGTCACTAATTGTATTGCCTAAGAGTTACACTTGACAAAAACTTAATGCCTGCCTTATTTGAGTCTTCATATGAGCTGTCTAATTTATAGATATGGACTACCAAACACCGATACTTAGGTTGATATTTGAATCCATTTGTGGATGCAAAAACTGGAGCTCATGGAGGTTAAGTACCTTTCTTAGAGTGAAGCAGCAAGTAAATGCCAGTACCAGGGATGAAACACAGAATGCCTTCAGTTTTCCATGTAATATAGAATATCTGTTTTTCTGTGCAATTTGCATGCCCATGGTAATAATAAATTGAAGATGAACTCTTAATGGATTGAATTTTTTGAGCAAACCCCCATCATAGACAATTCACATGCACTGTCTCTTTTTATCCTCACAACAGATCTATGAGTTAGGAAAATTATTATGCCAATTTTAATGATGAAGAAATGGAATTGGAGAAAGGTTTAGAAGCTGATTCAAAATGACAGAGATAATAAGTGTCCAAAACATAATTTAAATCCCTATTACTGACAATAAAATCTTGAGTTTAAGCACTGTGATAAACTGCATAGTTTTTGACAGAAAAGCAGTACAATTTGTACTTCTTTTTTAAAGACTTTATATACTTCCATTTTATTCTGATAAATTCTTGCAGATTATGTTTCCCCTTTTCTTTGATGGATATTTTTTCTTTTTTTAAAAATTATGCTGGGGTACATTATAGCATTTACAAAAGTTCTTACAATATATGTAGCTATATCATACTTGAATTCACCACCTCCATCATTCTCTAGTATCCCCTCCTCCTCCAATTCAGCAGGTCTCATTTTCCATTTGCATACATGTGTAGACAGTACTTGCACCATATTCACCCTCCTGCACCCTTCCCCACATCCTACCCCCTCCCAGTGGCAGAAACCCCCCAGTCAGAGACTGAAAATAACATATTAATAATGATAACAAAAAGTCTGCCACTTGTATACCACTATTAGTTTTATAAATAATGATTTTTATGCTGTATAATTTTACCCTCCAGGAAATCCTATGCTATAAGTTTTGTAGCTTACTGTACTGCCAAACTGCAAAGATTAGGGACTTGCAGAAGACCTCTCAAAAATCAAGAGAAGAACGTGTGTGGAAGCAAGACCTATAAGTTAAATGTATATATATATATATAGAGAGAGAGAGATTATATCTATCTATATATGTTTATATATATTTATATAAATATATATATATATGACAGAGAGAACAAAGTTCATTAGTGAGTCCCTCTGAGGGGGCTACGGGGTTGGGAGAGAGAAAAAAAATGTTAGAGAATGAGAAATATTGAAACAACCCATCCATATAATATAATAATATAATATAATGCACTATACAGTAAGCTGTTGAATATTAAGGGAGTATGGTGATAAAGAATAAGTCAAAAACAGAAGGGAGGGAGTTAATTTGGTAAAAGTACAATACATACAAACCAGAAGTACCAAGGCAAAACCCCCTTGGACTATCAATATATACTTAATTTTAAAATATGAAGGGCAGGAGGGAAAAATAAATCTTTTTCAGGGGTGAGTATCAGTGCGAGGGGGGTAGACACAAGGAAAGGGGGCATGAGGGTAAACATGGTGGATGTATTTTGTATCCATATATGAACACAGAAGAATGAAACCTGTTGAAATTGTTCTAAGAAGGGAGGAGGGGAAAGGCAAGAGGAAGAAAGATGGAGGGGAAAATCCAACTAAGATATATTTTAAGCACATATGTAAATACCACAATGTATCCCCAGTACAACAATTATGTGCCAATAAAATCATAAGTAAATTTTTATAAAGAGAGTTGCTATAAAAAATCAAGAAAAGATGGGACCTTATAAATTCAGGTGTCTTATACTTTGTCTTTAATCATGTTCCCTGTGGATCGGAGGCCAAAGATCCAGGCTGGTTTCCCGCAGACTCTTGAGGCATTTTGGATTTGATTAATGCTCTTTATTTTCATGAGGTGAAAAGGAATGAAGAGTGATGGCAGCTACCATGTACTTCCTTCCCTTTGGGCCCTTGTGACAGAATTATGTAGGAACTCTGTCTTTTAATGTTATTATGGCCTTAGAAGTAGTGTGACTAGACTTGGTACAAAAAAAATACAGGGTGTCCAGCTAAATTTAAATTTCAGATAAATAACAAATATTTTTAGGATACATAGTGAAAAGTCAGTCACTGGTTCTCTGAAATTCAAATTTAAGAATGTGTGTAATATTTTATCTGGCATCCCCACTGCAAATTTTGACTGGTGAAGTCCCAACTTCTGCACCATAAATCCTATGACTTGAGATGAAAGACATGTAGCTAGCTTTTTGTAGAGGCTGTCAAATGATCTCAAAAGCTTTGCATCCATGTTATATAATAAAATGGAAACTATTAGTAAAGAATTAGCTTTCAGTTTTGCAAACATTATTGTTTATTATGTGACAAACAAAGATTTTATTGGAATACCAGTCTGGACCTATAAACAATATTGATACACTAATCATTAAGCATTCATTCATCCAGCTATTGATTCCTTCATTCAGAAAGTACTTTTCATTTTCTAAACTTAGCATTCATTATATGGATTGCTTTTCTACCTAAGAGTTAAGGTAAACAAGGATAGATAAAGACATGACTTTCACATTAGTACAGGGTGACCACTGTGCCCAGGACTGGTTCATTTTCATCATGAGAAGGAGGAGTAAATAGACTCCTCTTGTGGCGCAACTTTTGTGCAAGTCCCAGGCTGGTGCTTCATCACACCCTTTTATCCACACTCAGCTCAGTGATAGTGTGAAATTTTTACCAAAGAGAACAGAGACACTCAGGGAAGTAAATGACTCATCTAAATATCACTCAGCTGAACAGTGACTGAGCTAAGGTTTGAACCTGAAGTTTTTAGACTACACAAAGCATGTTCCCTGAAGGTATCTGCTAAGTGCAAAGCAGTAATTCCCTTGTGAAAGGTGAGTTCTTTCATTTTTCTATGTTTCTATCTACCTACTTGAATAATAACTTAGTTTTATTGATGTTTTATTTCAATATTACAATAATATTAGTTTTTTAATATCCGACGACTCTGAGATTAGAGTGAGAAGACCAGAATCTTGGCCTCAATCTGTGGAACACGCATAAAGTGAGAGGTAGTACAGTAGTAAATCAAAGTTAGAATTCCTACAACCTGAGTTTATTTCCTGTTTTCAATAAGGCATTAGCCATGTAACTTAGCACACAATGCTTATCACCATCTTTCAGTTTCCTCATTGTGTGTCACATTGTATATTGTGAAAGATATTTTATTTATCTTTCATATGTATCATATCCATGTATATTTATTTATAGAATGTATATTCCACCAGTGCAGTGCTAAATCCAAGATAAGTTCACAATAAATGTTCTGCATTATTATAACTGTTATTAATAATAATAGAAAAATGATCTATAGTTCCATTTCTCCTCTAGCACTTCAGGGGTTAATGAATTTCAAAACTGCTATTTAAATATTAAGAAATTCCATATCCTAGAAAGAAATCATCAAAGCCCAGAGTTAAGTATTTTCCTTTTTCAAATATAATAAAAAAGCCTTGATTTATATTAGTCTGTGGCTGGATTTCTTAGTCAAATATGATCATTAAGTTCTGAAAAAATAAAGTAATGCTGACATTTGTGTAGTTTTTATAGTTTACAAAGTGATTATGAAACATGTTCATTTGATCTGGTAAAGTTGATAGCTCCCACTTTCAGCTGAAGAAAATGAGGCTCAAAACAGTAAACCGATTTAACTACAGTTAGAGTTTAGGAGAGACAGGACTGTTCTCTAGGACAAAAATCTCAACTTTCACTTCATTGTGTTGATTAGTTTTGGAGTAGAGTGGACACAAACATCCCTGTGAGCTCCTTGAGGGTAACTCCTTTGCTGTGTCTGCCTGTGTGTTGTACTACTAGGTTGTGGCCTGGGGGTGTGAATTGTGCCAACTTACATTCAAAGGACTCCATTGCTAAATATTTGCACTGTTTTCTGATCTATTATTCAGAATAGAGATAAGAACTCACAAGTCTTCTGCAGACAAAATAATTAATTAATGAAAATGTTGTGTGTTGCCTTATGGTCTTATATATGCTTGGATAAGATATGGAAGAAATAGATATTTAGTTATAATATGAAGAACCTAGAAACTCAGATTTCACTATCAGATGCCACTTCTGCTTAAGTCTATGTTAAAGGAAGTTTCCTTCTGAGAGCTCAGTTTATTACTCTGTATGAGGAAAATGACAAAACTGTGCATGTTTACCTAATGGGATTATTACGAAAATAGATTAAGATTACATATAACAATAATTGCTAACATTTTGAGTGTTATTACTGACTAGCTACTATTCCAATTTGTTCTGCCTCTTTTATTTACCTTTCATGATAACTTTATGAGAAAGTTAACTATTAATGTTCCCTTGTCTAGATGATGCCCAGAAAAGTTAATGCTTTAATCTTTAAATTTCCCAGTCCAATGCTCTTTCTGAGCCGCTCAGTCCTCTCCCCCTTTTTATGTTTTGGATCAGTGCCAACTTTCCTACAGTCACTGCTAGCTATGGCACAATCCATGGACTGTGAGGAGAAGGACTTACCTGCATGGCAGGTCAGGATTAAGACAAGCAGTCCTAGGACAATTGTCAGCCGACGTACTGAGACAGCCATTCTTGTAATACTGGGTACCGATGCAAGTAAACTGCTCAAACGCACCTGGAGCTTTGCTTCATTTATAGGGCATACAGATGACATCATCCACTATGGAATTTAGGTTGTTGCACAAGATGTCTGCTCAGCTTGCTTTTGGATCTCCAGTAATGAGACTCTATCCTATTAGTGCCCTATCTTTCAAAACCCAAAGTTTTAATAGGGGAATAAAAGCCCACTTGATTTTCGCTAACCTGTGTATGTATAAATGGCAGTGGAGTCCATCTTTGGGGAGAAGTTTCAATGCCATTGTGGATAATTAGATGCATATCAGGTAGACTTACTCTTCAGTGTCAAGCAGCAGGCAATAAATCAGACTAGCAAAGTGTGTTTGCTCCCCTCCCTATGTGCTCAGTACCACACCCCGTGCTAATCCCCCAGCCACACACAAGCAAGCCGTTTCACACATGGTGCCTTGGCTCATGGTGCTCTTTCTTCTTCCTAAACCTTTCCCATAATCTCCCCTTGGAGCATTCCTACTTATTCCTTAGGCTC
Source organism: Castor canadensis (assembly GCF_047511655.1). NCBI lineage: Eukaryota > Metazoa > Chordata > Mammalia > Rodentia > Castoridae > Castor > Castor canadensis. Next base: position 71,588,811 of record NC_133391.1, on the reverse strand, counting down.
AGGTTCAAATGCTCCCTTTTCTATGAAACCTTCATGATAGCCATCCTACCTTCTTCCCAATAGAGCTTGTTCTTTCTTCATTTTCTATAGGACCTTTGGCACATTATCTGTAAACTAAGTATTTTATACATCTCATATGTCTCTTCTCATTCAGCCCATGGGTGGATCTGTTTATCTATCTATCTATCTATCTATCTAAAACCAATAATGATAAATCCATAAATACATGTATGTGGTATATAACATAGTGTTTTAAAATAGGTATACATGGTTAATATATAAATCAAGTCCATTAATATATGCAGTACCTTGCATACTTACCATTTATTTGTGGTGAAAACACCTAAAATCTACTTTCCCAGCAATTTTCAGGTATATAATATGTTGTTTATAATTACAGTCACCATGTTATATGATAGGTATCTTGAATTTATTCCTCTCATCTAACTGAGATTTTATATGCTTTGATCAACATCTCTCCAGTCCTTCCTCTAAGCCTCTGGCAATTATCATTCTGCTTCTATAAGTTTACTTTTTTAGATTTCACATATAAGGAAGATCAGATGCTATTTCTCTTTCTGGGCCTGGCTTATGTCATTTACCATAATGGCATCAAGTTTCATCCATGTTGCTGCAAATGATGGTTTGTTTTCTTTTTAAATGCTGAATAGTATTCCACTCTGTACAGACAACACTTCCATTATCTGTTCATTTGTTGATGAACACTTAGGTCGATTCCTAGCCTATGAATCTCTTAAGGACAAAAGCTTTTATTACTTTGGAATCCTTGGGGAGCCTTGCAACCTCAAAAAGATTGGCATCAGTCTCAGCTTTGACTTCATATCCTCTAAAGACTTATCTGATTCTTCTAAGCAGAGAGATAAATGGTCTTTTGAAGTGCCTGGTAGGTACACATTTAAGCATCTCTACCAATAGGCTTCTTGAGGGAAAGACTGTCTTTTTTTAGACTTAAATAAGTATTAACCAAGGCATATAACAAACATTTTAAAAAGAAAGAGAAAGAAAAAAATAGCTTGGAAGTTGAGTTCAGGCTCTCTCCTCCTCTACAAAACCTCATCATTACGGTCTCTATACCTGTCACCATGGCCCAATTTTAAAATAAAATCTGCCTTATATCTTTCAAAAGAAAAGTTAAGAAAAAAAACAACAGTTGAGTGCATTTAACTTAATTGCATTTGGTAAAACAGAATGTTGGATTTGAGCTGCTGCTCTGTATCATAAGTGGAAAAGGTCATTCTTTTTCTAAAAAGAGGATTAAACTTGGCTCAAGTCTAGATATGAAAAAGAGCCTTACCTAATTTGGGTTGCCAATCTCATAGAGAGATTTCAAAGTAAGAATTAGTGATTAAAAGCATGAACTTTAGGTTCAGCCAGAACTGAGTTTGAATTTTAGATTTGCTACTTATAAGCTGTGATGACAATGTGACACTAAACTATTACCTAATTTCTCTGTGCCTTTGATCCAATATCTTTAAGATAGAAATAATGATACCTCTAGGGATTGTTTTTGTGGAATGGATGAGAAAATATATGCAAGTAATTAGCACAGTGCCTTGCATATACTAAGGGTAAAATAAATGATACACCTATTCTGTTCTATTCTATTCTATTCTATTCTATCCTATCCTATCCTATCCTATCCTATCCTATCCTATCTTATCCTATCACCTTGGATTGTCCAGGAATGACTCTTAACCATGCAAGAAGCACTAATAATAATTATAATAAGATGAATACTCTGGTCAGGTGCCAAACTAGATACAACATATGAACAAAGCTACTGGGAGGCTACCATTATTATCCTCATTTTATATCATGAAATTCAAGCTTGGAAAGATTAAGTAATTTGTCCAGGGTTACAAATCATATATGAGCCAGGGTAGGGAATTAGACCCAAGGACATGTGACTCCAAAGTATCTGCTCTTAACTGGTGCATTCCATTGCACTGGCACATGCTAAGCAGTTGCTACTTGCAAAAAGCTTGGGCTAAGCAAGGAACACTGCAGTCACTAGCCTTTCTATCCACAGATTTATCTCTCTGCACTCAGTTTTCCTCATTAACCACTTCATTTCCCACTGGCATGTGAATGAAGTTCTGGTCCACTTCACCCACCTAGGCTTTAGCTCAGTTTAATATATCAAACATGCAGGGTTACAGTGCCTTCTTACTCCATGTTAGAAAGTGAACTGAAGATAGGATTATAGGATAAAACACTTCATTCCCAATTAAGTTTTGAATTTCATGTAAACAATGAATAATTCATTTAGTATATCACAAATATTTCATAGAACATAGTTATACTAAAAATAATTTGTTGAGCTGAATTTGTTTATTCTATTGTAGCTGACATTTAATTTCAACTGTGTATCCTGTATACTATTTTATTTACTTTAATTGCTGATCTAGCAACACTAGCTGGAGAAGCCTCATAACTTTTCTTACATAAAGCCTCATATCATGGAGTGAGGTAGAGGACTGAATAAAGTCAAATGCACGGATAAAGAATGGTATGTGAGAAGTTCCAATCACAAATGGAAACTGTGAGTTAGTAAGGGGCTTGAATTCCTCTTTTATTTTTTCTCCCAGCAGTACTGGTGGTTGAATGCAGGCCCTTGTGCTTGCAAGGCAGGTGGTCTGCCACTTGAGCCACGCCCTCAGTCTCTCTAGTTCCTCTTTAATATGTCACCTGGGATAGGTTTTCTCCTGTGCACCTCATAAAGAAATTATAGGACCCTCTCTTGTTCCTGGTTCATTCCAACTGAGGTTTCAAACCAGCCCTGGAAGGTATGCGTCTGGTGCAGGCAGGGCTCCCGCTCTCATGGCAGGCGTCTGCAGAGGAGTGGCAACACTCTCTCACCTTGAGACATTTCTGATGTATCTTATAACTTAACTGAATATCATGCCACAGATCCATTCACTATTAGTCAATGAACATTTGTGGAGATTGTTCTATTTGCCAGGTACCCTTCTAGGCACTGGAGGGAAAGAAAATACAAAACACCAATCCCTGACCTCATAGTTGCTAAAGAGACAAATTTGTAACCATGTAATTACAATTTAAATATGAGAAATGCTAATGGATTTATAAACAGATTCATACAGGGGATGGGTGGGGAGTGGTTAACATTGCCTGGGGGCAGGGGGGTGCAGGCATATCATTTGTTTGGACTTTGAAAGGTAACTGTGTAGGTGTTTGCTATGCAAGCAAGATGTAGAGAAGACACTTCAGATAGGAGGAATTACTTCTATGAAGACACAGAGGCATAGCACATTTCTAGGAATGATCCCTACAATTCCAGTTGTGCATATTACAAGTGGAAACTAAGGTGAGTTATCCGAATCTTAAAATTTGTTTTAATAAATGTATGTGTTAAGAATATGTAATGGAAGAGAGAGAAATAGAATGTTTTGTTATGTAAGTAAAAAGTCACTAAGTATTAAGAATCATAGCTGGAAGTATTTCCTCTACATTGCTTCTCTAATCAGAATTTCAGATAAGGACATTGCTGTCCACTTGATTACCAGATAAAAATGCAAATTTTCTTTAGCTTTTTATCACCAGAGAAACAAATTTCTCACAGAGTCCTCTCAATTCTCCTCTCAAATTTCCATAAAATTTGTTAGCCTCTCTTCACTTCCACAGAAAGTGTCACAGTTGGAAATTTTGTGTGGTCTATGGCAAGAACAATCTGAGGTCTTCATGATGTGGACCTCTTCATAACACAGGCTCTCCTCCACATTGCTGCCATTTTAATCTTTTTAAAACATAATTATCCTCTGTCATTTCTTTTATCTAATAATTTCCATGGCTCTTTACTGCATGTAGATAAGACCTTTTATATTCCATTTCCAGTCAACAGCTGTAGGTTTGTCTCAGGAGTAATACAGAATCATTCTTCAAGCATAGGTCAGATGGCCTTCACTCAGTTTGTGACTTCACCAGGACTAGTTATTTGCTTGGCATGTGCTAGAATGCACACACTTGCTCTTAACATGCAGTTTCGCCATGCTGCGCTGGCTTCTATACCCTAATTGTAAAATAGTGTGTTACCCTCTCAGTTTCTAACGCCATTCCTTATTTGGCAAGTTGCTTATACTTTCTAAACTTCAGTGCTACATTTCAATATGAAGACAGTTGGTCTCATAAAAATTTATGAGTACAAATGAAATTATACTATAAAGAGCTTGGTACTATGTGTTTCTAATAAATTTTGATCCTGCATCATAACCAGTCACTCTCTAACCAAGTCACTCCCACTCTTACCTTACCAGAAGTACCTTACCAGAAGTACGTACTTTTATTTGTTTATCATTCTATTTTATTTTGCTTGGAATATTCAAATCCCATCAATTCATTGTTCAAATATTACACCCTTCAGAAAGACATTGTGATCACATTGCTGATCTAGTTCATGACAAAATTAATCACTTCTATAAGCTTACTCTGCACACACCTCTATTATAGCATGTATATTGAATCATAAGTTATTGTTCATATATCTTCTACCTTAATTAAGCTATAGGCTCTTCAAGAATGAACCAGGCTTCATTTATCCTTGAATACTCTGCTTATAGTCATCACTAGCAAGTAGAGAGTGCTGAATAACTGCAGTGAGTATTCAAAGGGTGCTTATTAAATGTGTGAATGGACAATTGGGGCCACTAGCAGAGGTGACTCCAGAACTCCACTGGAATGACGCCAAAGCTCAAGCCAAGACATGGTATGTAAACAGGAAGGTAGTTAAGAGTCCAGTTGCTTTTGTTTTTCCAGCAGCTAGAAGTATGGCTGAGGGTGGAGGCAACATTGCTAAAGAAGGGCTTTGTCACGTCTCACGTTAACATACGGAATGGAGTGGGGGAAGGGATACATAGATACAGATGAATATATGTATATACATCAGCACTGTATCTATCTATCCACCATCTATCTATCCATCTGGAGATAGTGGTAGGGATTATATGTAGCACCTCGCCCATACTAAGCACACATTTTACCCCTGAACTCCACTCTCAATCCCTTCCCTAATGTATTCTCCCCTCTCTCTCCCTCTCCCCATCCCTCTCTCTCCATCTTCCTTTCTCTCTCTCTCTCTCCCTTTCTCTCTCTCTCTCTGTCCTGAAAATGGCATACATTAATCAATGGAAGTTGTGGTTTTCTCCTAAATTATGAAATTCACAGTACTAAATTAATAGTGTAAATATTTCTATGCCAGTTATGTATAATTTGTGTATGTCAGCTAAGGGTATAATAATATGCAAATCACAAGGATTTTGCCAAGTGAAGTGATGGATACAGAATTGATTTAAAAATCATAAAATGTCAATTGATATTAATTAAAGGGAGGTTTGTCTATTGAGGTAGAGATAAGATATCCATTAAAAATAGTCAATCCAAAAGTAGGTAAAAAAGTTGTGATATAAAAGAAAACATCCAGTAACATTGCAGATTTTATCATAACCATATTAGCACTCAAAACATTAAGTATAAAAAACCTAAACACATTAATTATAAAAGATCATCATATTATACTATATATAAAAATACTCTATATATAAAGAGACAAATAATAGAAAATAATTACAAAAATGCTATATCATCAAACAATAATAAAAGAAACCTGGATTGTTTATATTAATATCAGGATATCAGTACAAATAGAATTCAGAACAAAGATTATTACCAGAGATAAATACATCATTACATAAAAGAAAGGGGCCAATTAACTAAAGAAACATTATCTTATATGTCTATGCAATTAACAATAGTTCCTCAAAACTTTCGAAGCAAAAACTGACAGACAACCAAAGAGCATACAAATTGACTATAGTTGTAAACTTAAAAGCTAATTTTCCATGATTGATAAAGCAAGCAGACAGACCAGGTGTGCAGATTGGAAGATTCTTGAGTTCAAAACCAACCTTGACCTAAAAAACAATAACAACAACAACTAAAATCACAAAAACCCAAGCAGACACAAAAGTGATCATGATACATGCAGAAAATCTGATACATGGTCCTCCTGTGTCTATGAGTTACAGGTTTCAAGATCCCCAGTAAATACCTGAAACTGCAGATAGTATCCACCACATGTATAATCCATTTCTGTATACATTTATATTTATGGGCTAATTATCATTAATATTTAAAACAATACTCTAGGGAATGGTAGAGTGGCTCAAGTGGTAGAGCATCTGCCTAGCAAGTGTGAGGCCCTGAGTTCAAACCCCAGGACCACCAAAAAACCAAAATACTCTAACCCACAGAATGAAATGCAACTTTTAAAAATCATTAGCTAGATGGACCATTAATGAAGATAGACTTTATTTGAATCATTTAAAGAATCTACAAAAATGCTTTGTCTTCCTTATTATGCTTATGTATATTCTTCAACAAAATTAGTGATAAAGGCAGAACAGGATCTGCCTGGAAGTGAGGGGGTGGGGAGAGGGTGGGGGAGGGGGGCAGAGGGGAGAAATGACCCAAACAATGTAAGCACATGTAAATAAATGAATAATTTTTTAAAAAGAATCTTAATAAGTTTAACAGAATTGAAATACTAAAAAGAATGTTTTTAAAATAATGGAATCAAACTAGAAATCAAATTATTTATGGCAAAGGTCTCACAATATTTGCAAATTTAAAAAGTCTTAAATAAGACTGGGTTAAGGAAGACATTCCAAGATACACCAAAATATATTTTAAATTGAATAAAAATGTAGAATTTGAAAAGTTTTGGGAGGCAGCTAAAGGAGTGCATAGATAAAAATTTAGAGTACTAAATTATTTCATGAGGTTGGATGTAATGACTGGTACCTATAATCCCAGCTATTCAGGAGGCAGAGAGTAGAAAAGTCATGGTTCAAGGCTAGTCCATGCAAAAAGTTAGTGAGACTCCGTCTCAACACCAAAGCAAGCCATGGTCATGCATGTGATCCTAGTTATTTGGGAAGCTTAAGTAAGAAGATTGTGATTGAGAGAGAGAGAAGAAATATCACTATATACCTCTAATTATTAAAAGACTAATAAGGAGTGATATGAGCATCTCTGTGTCCATAGATGTAACAATTTGGATAAAGTGGGCAGATCCCATGAAACACAAACTGATAGAGATCATTGGAGGAGAAACAGATTGCCTGACTAGTTCTGCATCTATTAAAAATTATATCTATACTTCAGAATTTTAACAAAGAAATTCTTGGATAAGATAGTTTAGAAAATAAATTATATTAAGCATGTATGGAACAAATAATTACAGAGGTATGGAAAACTCATCCAGAATATAGAAGAAGAGGGAATAGTTTCCAACCAATTATTTAAAAAGTGAACTATAATCCATACGCAGAGGGGGTGAATTTAACTAAGATATAATGTAAGTACTTTTACAAATGTCACACTATATCCTTAGTACAACAGTAATGTGACAATAAAAAATTTAACCATTGAAAATGTATAGTTCAATTTTTAATATATTGACAAAATTGTTACAGTGAATTTGAATTTTAGAAACTTTATCAGTGACCCTAAAAATTCATATCCATTAGCCATCACAATTCATCTCCCTCATATCATTTATTCCCTAGTCCTAGCAATTGCTCTTCTACTTTCCATCTGTATGGATTTGCCTGTTAAGGACATTTCATTTTCAAACAATCATAACTTATTATGTTATTATGATATATATAATATATATTATATATATATCAGCACTCCATTACATTTTATTGCTGAATAATATTATAATGTTTGGACCCACCACATTTTACTCATCCATTCACCAATTGATGGACATTTGGGTTATTTCTATTATTTGGCTACTATGGATAGTGCTAATTTGAACATTCCTGTATGAGTGTTTTAATGGGCATATATTTTCATTTGTCATGTGTATAACACATAAGAGTGGAATTTCTGGGTCATATAGTAACATTCTGATCTTATGAGGCCTTAAACCCTTCCAAAACAGCTGTACCATTTTGTATTTCCACTACCAATATACACGTGTTCCAATTTCTCCCCATTATCACTTAGTCCTTTTCTGTTTCAATTTTGTTTTATCATTTTTACATTTACTTCTTTGTGTATACATTATTTGAACCATCTCCCACTGCCCCTCACCCCCCACTCCCAGCTTCTGGGAAGAACCTGTTCTACCCAGTTGTTTTCCAATTTCGTTGAGGAAAAATCATAAGCAATATTAAGAAAAACACCATTTTTGCTGGTTTGAAATAAAGATAGCTATATAAAGAGATTCCTAGTGTTGTTAACATGCGTATGTGTATTACAACCCATATTGTTTCATCTCTTCCAGACCTATTTACTACTCTTGTTATTGTGTTTTTTTTTTTAATTCTATCCATCCTAACAGATGTGAAGTGATACGTAATTTTGACTTCAGGTAGCATCCCATTGATTGCTAATATTAAGCTTATTTCATTGTGCTGATTGGCCAAATTATTTTTGAGGCCAAAATTATGTGGACTCCAAATCAGAAAAATAAATGACAAAACAATAAAATCACAGGTTAGTATCTCTCATAAACATAAAAATAAAGATCTCAACGAAAGTAAGAACAAGTCAACCAACTAGGCTTTATAAATGAAATTCAAGGGTCATTCAACATTTGAAAATCAGTAAATGCAAGCTACCATAAGACCATATTAAAAAAGAAACATAGTTATCTTAATAGCTATAAATCATTTAACAAAATTTAATATAAATTATATATAATATACTTTATATAAAATATATACTATTATGTATGCATGTGTATACTGCTCAGTAAACTAGGAATAGAAACAAAATGTCTGGACTTGAAAAGGAATACCTGTAAAACAACCACCGCTAACATTACATTTAGTGTTGAAAGATGACAGCTTTTCCTCAAGAAATAAGACACAGATATGATACTGTGCCAAAGGCTCTTACCAGTACAGTAAAGCAAGAAAGAGAAGTAAAAGAATTGGAGACAAAGAAATAAAACTGTCTCTATTCACAGAAGACATGATTGGCTGCATAGAAAACCTCAAAGAATCAACAAAAATGTACTATAACTAACAAGTGTACTCAGCAAAGTTGCAAGATGAAAAGTCAACATAAGAAAACCAATTGCATTTCTATGTATATACTGGGATAGAATAATTGGGAGTAGAAACTTAATTGCACCATTTCCAATAGCATCAAAACATAAAGTAATTATGTATATATTTAACAAAACATGAACAAATTTTATGTGCTTTAAAACTAAACTATTTTGCTAAAATAAATTAAAAATTACTTAAATAAATGAAGTAATTTAAGTGTTCATTTATAAGAAGATGCTCATTCTTCCTAAAGTGATCTACAGATTCAACATTATTCTCATAATAATTCTAATAGGATCTTGTATGGAAACTGGCAAAATATTGCTGCGCATGCTGGACATGCCTGTAGTTCCAGCTACTCTGCAGGCAGAGGCAGAAATATCTCAAGTTTGAGACCTGCCAGGGCAAAGTTTGCAAGACCCTACCTCGGAAACAAAATACAAAACCAAAAGGCATGGGAGCATGGCTCAAGTGGTAGAGTACCTGCCTAACATGAGGGAGACCCTGGTTCAATCACTGCTACTGCAAAACAAAACAAAGTGATCTCAGGCCTGGAATTGCTGGGTCATACAGCAGCTCAACTCATCTTATTTTCTATTTTAACAGATAAGGGAAAGAACTAGTATAACAAATTTTTAAAATTTAATCATGTTTGAGGAATCACTCTAGCTGATTTCTAGACTTCCATAATGCTCAGAAATAAAGACAGTTTTATATTGGAGAAAAGTTAGGCAGATTCATGGAATAAAGTCCAGAAATGTACTGTTACTTCGAAGGCCAATTGTTTTTCAATGAAGGTACACATGTAATCCAGTGGAGAAAAGATGTTGTTTTTGACATAATGTGAGAAATATTTGGATACTCATATGCTAAATGAAAAAGGAGCTATACCTTGTACTATATGAAAAATTCATTCAAAATAGGTCACACATATCTAAATATAAACCTTGAACTCAGACCAGGTGCTGGTGGCTCACACTTGTATTCTAGCTACTCAAGAAGTAGAGATCAGAATGATCACAGTTTGAAGCCAGTCTGGGCAAATAGTTTGCGAGACTTTATCTCGAAAAATCCCTTCACAATAAAGGGCTTGTGGAGTGGCTCAAGTTGTAGGCCCTGAGTTCAAGCCCCAGGACAGCCAAAAAAAAAAAGAAGAACAAACTTTTAACTCTAAAATTTATGGAATTTTCAGGAATATATTTGTACTGTTGGTTGGACAAAGATTCCTTAGATATAGCAAAAGTATGATATCTCCACACAAAACTACCATTAAAAAACAAGTCACAGACTATGTTGAAGAATTTATAACCAGAATATATAAATTATTTTCAAAACTAAGTAATAGGGAAACAACCCAATTTTTTAAAGGGGTACAAAAGGTCTGAGCAAATTCCAACAAAGTAAATATGTGGATAACTATTTCTTACTTAGTTAGTACATGAAAAGACACCCTGCATCCTTTGTCCTCAGTGGAAGGAAAATTAAAACCATAATGATACATCTCTACTCACCTATCAGAATGGCTAACATTAAAATACAACAAATACAAAAAAAAGGGTTAGCAAATAGAGAAATGGAAACTTAAAAAATTTTGGTGGGAAAGTAAGGTAGGAAAAGAGTCTGTTAGTTTCTTACAAAATTAAATATATGCTTACCCATATGACCCAGTAACTCCCCTCCTGGATATCCTTGAGTGAAATCCTTATGTTCACATGAAAACTGTATGTGAATATTTATAGTGTTTTTATGATCATAGCCCCAAACTGAAATTAATCCAACTGACTCTTAGCTAGTGAGTGAATAAACAAACTAAGGTACAGCCACATAGTAGAATATCGCTCAACACAGTGAATAAAGAACTACTGATAAGGGCAATGCCATGGATGGACTTCAAAGCATTGTTCCAAATAGTGGAAACCAGACCCCAATGCTGTGTATGGTATAGTTCTAATTTTGTTTATAGGATGTTCTGAAAAGTATAAATCTGTAGAGACAGAAAACAAGCTAGTGTTTGCTAGGGAGTATGCTGGGAGGGAGCTTATTATAAATGAACATGAGAAAATTTTGGAGGGATTTTATATTTTATATTACAAGTAAGGTCAAGGTTACAGAATTTCCTGTGTGGCAAAACTCACAGAACTTCATATCTAAATAGCAACATCAATCTGTGTATAAAACATACTTTAATATTTTACTATTTCTGAATTATACACAAAAGAAAAAAATATTTACAGTAGCCTTCTGGATGGTGGTGGTGGTAGGAGGGGTTAGGATAACAGTGGACTTGTGGTTATGTTTGCATGCCAGTCATGCAACCAACTTGCTGGGTGATCTTAAGGACTTCTTTTCTTTTCCCGTTCTGTGATTAAGTCTCTACATTTTTCCAATGGGAAGGCTAGATATCATGACGGATGGCTTTCCTTCCCACCGTGGCCTTCTCTCATGGCTAAAGGATTGATTTCTCAGGTTGCATTTATGTTCCCTTGATCTGTGAGAACTGATGCTTTTGCTGAGGTCTGGGCTGGGCTCATGCTCTGACATGTTACCATGCGTAACAAGAAGGTGTGAGTTGTGGATGACTAGGACTAGAATTAACACGCTCATCACCCTTTATTCTTCATAGGCATCTTTTATCAAGCTGTCTATGACTGAGCTGTGAACAGCAGCCATCAACAGCAACCTAGTCTGGGAATAAATTTAAAACAAACAGCACAGAACAAACCCTAAACATTTATCAAGTACACCAGGCATTCTGTGTTGTTTCTTGACTGAACAGCTCAGCTCAATAGGATTAGTTAAGAATAATTTCCATTCTTAAGGCCCACTCCCATATGGGAACTCACACATTCCTCACAATTACCCTACCCTGAAAGGTAGCTCAGGATGTGTATAATTACACTAATTTTGTAAATTATTGAAAAGAAAAAAATTGACAGCCACAATGACAAAATAAACTGAGGTGTGCACATTTTAATTCATGAATCTAGTGTCAATCTTCTGTTAAAGGGCAGAACTAGGACTTACATTTCTATCTGATGCTATAACCAATAGTGGATCTAACTGGGTTTCAATCTGAAATGCAGGAACCTGGTCACCATTCATGTGTTTATTAATTCATTCCTTCATTTACTTATTCTCAAATACTAACCAACAAAACACCAGAAGCCACACTGTGCTCGAGATACAACAACACATGGGATGAACCTGATCCATGCCACATGGAGTCTGCAGTCTCCTGGGGAATGTGAACAAACTTATAGGGAAATGCATTTCAGCTGCATTATTGTCACAGTGATATAAAAGCACATAAAAGAAGACTGGGGAAATCTTCCCAGGGGAGGAAATGTGAAAGATAAGTGGGAGTTACACAAAGATTTACAGGTAGACAAAAGCAAGTAGACAACAGATAGAAGCATAAGTAGCTTAGGACTTTGATGCAAAGTGTCTCTAACTGGTGTTAAGCGAGACTGAAAATATCTAAGGGTTGACTTATCTAAAATTTTGTAAGCTGTTTTTTATAGATGAGATTTTTTTCTAAGAACAATGTGCAAAGGTTTTAAGTAGGTGACATGAGCAGATTTTGTTTTTCAGATTCTTCAATCTGAATAAACCTACATTCAATGGAGACGCTTGCACATCCGTGTTTATTACAGCACCATTCATAATAGCCAAACTATGGAATCATCTTAGGTGTCCATCAACTGATGAATGGATAAAAGAAAATGTGGTGTATATATACACAATAGAGAACTAATCAGCCATAAAGAAGAATGAAATTATGTAATTTACAGGAAAATGGGTGGAACTGGAAATCATTATGTTAAATTAAATATACCAGACTCAGAAAGACAAACATTGCCTTTTCTCTCTCATATGGAGGATCTAGATCTAAAGAACAAAATGAATGACATAAGTGAAAAATGAGGGAAAGTGGTTGGGGCTGGGAACCAGAAGGAGGGTGGAAGGTAAAGGAGAGTATGAAGGTGGGGAGGGATGAATATGATCAAAGTATTTCATATGCATGTATGAAAATAGAATAATTGAACCCATTGAAATTGTTTAAGAAGGGAGGAGGGGGCAAGAAAGAGTAACAAAGGGATGAATTTTATCCAAGTACATTATATGCATATATGAAAATATCACAGTACAACCCCTTTGTACAATTAATACACTCTACAAAAGAAAGATAAGAAAATAATAGTAAATCAAGACTAAAGGCAAAGGACCCATTTTAGAGATTATTATTATCATAGTAATGATACTATTGTAATAATGCCCAAGAAGATAGTGACTTAAGGTAAAGCCAGAGGGAATGCAGATGAGTGGATGAACTAGAGCAGTACTTTTTAAAAAAATTCATACTAAATGCAGCATTTTTGACATATTTTGTGATTTTCCTTTCAGCTTGCTAAATTGGTAGATTATATATCTTACTATCACATATAATTTTAAAAATCTTTTCAATTGCATAGCTGTTATATAGGTAAGATTTAAGATAAATGATGTTGTATGTATTTTAATGTGAGTTAACAACATGAGGAAAGAAAGAAATCCTCCCTAAAATTTTAACCTGCACCCTCTGAAGCATGGCCATCTTCTCAAAATGACATTATGACATCTGATCAAAATGACATTAAGGCAGTCACATTGGCAAGGCTCAGTTATGGTTGGGCTTGTTGTATGAGGGCACAAGGAGAAGCCAAATATGTTTTCTCTCTTTCCTTTGAGGGTGGCAGAGTGGTTGTGGTACATTGTCCAACAGGGCAAATACAAGAGAAAAAGAGTTTGGGATTGGGGAAAGATTCCGTAATCTCTCAACATGTTCAGTACTGGACGTGTTGAATTTAAAATGCTCCTGAGGCATTGGAGATAAGTAATAATTAGCTATTAATTAGCTATTTCATATGACTGAATATAAACCTGAAGCTCTGAAGAGAGGCCTTTACTCGAGATATGGGTTTGGAGTTATCACTGTAAAGATGGAAAACAAAGCTATGAGACAGAGGAGACCATACAAGGAGAGTGGGTCAGGCTAGAAGAAAACAGCACTTAGATGGTGCTGAGGACCACCCAAAGAAGTATGTCTGTATGGGAAGTTTAGAAAAGTCTCTCCAAAGGAGAAAATGAAAAAGAGGATATTTAGATGTCATAGAAATCAAGCGAAGAAAATGTTTATGGCAGGGGGAACTGTTCCACTGTGTTAGATACTCCTGAAAGACAGAGGAAGATGAAGACCAGGATGTTTCACTGACCTAACAATGGGAGGTCACCTTCACGAGTGTCATATGGTGATGGAATGAGTTTCGTTTCATAATCACAGTGTGAGGAGTTAGTGGAAGGCAAGGAAATAGATTTCATCAAGATAAGCATTTCTCTGAGGATAGGTCCCTATGTCTGAGAAAGGTGCTGATGGCCTCTTTCTACTTCTGAAGTGTACAGAATGCAAAGAATTTAATGTGAGACTGATTATGATGAAAAGTTAATAATCTATGTGCATAAAATGAAGACCAGTCCTACTAGTAGTGTGATTTTCAAGAAATGTACAGATATGAGGTCTAAGTTAGAAATGATTGCAACTTTCTCTATTTCTGAGAATATTGAGTATGTTCATGTTACTTAAAGAACTAAATACTTGCAAATATTTATAACACGTTATTATTAATGACAGGGAATAAAAAATAGAAGTAAGTACTGAGGAAGTTCACATTTCTGGATAGTGTGATTAAAAAAAAACTTCCTAATACTATATACATTTTCGACTTAACTTACAGGAAGGCTAAGCCAGATGCCAGTTGCTCATGCCTGTAATCCTAGCTACTCAAGAGGAAGAGATCGGGAGGATTGTGATCTGAAGCCAGTTCAGACAAATAGTTTGTGAGACCCTATCTTGAAAAAACAATCACAAAAAAGGGCTGGTACCATGAAGAAGAACGAAATGTTATCATTTGCTGGTAAATGGATGGAATTGGAGAACATCATTCTGAGTGAGGTTAGCCTGGCCCAAAAGACCAAAAATCGTATGTTCTCCCTCATATGTGGACATTAGATCAAGGGCAAACACAACAAGGGGATTGGACTATGAGCACATGATAAAAGCGAGAGCACACAAGGGAGGGGTGAGGATAGGTAAGACACCTAAAAAATTAGCTAGCATTTGTTGCCCTTAACGCAGAGAAACTAAAGCAGATACCTTAAAGCAACTGAGGCCAATAGGAAAAGGGGAACAGGTACTAGAGAAAAGATTAGATCAAAAAGAATTAACCTAGAAGGTAACACCCATGCACAGGAAATCAATGTGAGTCAATGCC
The DNA here is from genome assembly GCF_047511655.1 of Castor canadensis. Classification (NCBI taxonomy): domain Eukaryota; kingdom Metazoa; phylum Chordata; class Mammalia; order Rodentia; family Castoridae; genus Castor; species Castor canadensis. The sequence continues at coordinate 71,573,399 of NC_133391.1, read as the reverse complement.
CTGTATAGCTATCCTTATCTCAACCAGCAAAAACCCTTGTTCCTTCCTATTATTGCTTATACTCTCTCTACAACAAAATTAGAAATAAGGGCAAAATAGTTTCTGCTGGGTATTGGGTGGGGAGAGGGAGGGGGCAGAGTGGGTGGTAAGGGAGGGGGTGGGGGCAGGGGGGAGAAATGAACCAAGCCTTGTATGCACATATGAGTAATAAAAGAAAAATAAAAAAATAAAAAAAAAAAAAGAAAGAAAAGAAATAGAAAGAGGGAGAGGGAGGGAGGGAAGGAGAGGATAGAGGCCAATTTGTTCATGTGTGTATAATATGCAAATATGGTCCTTGAGAAAGTAAAACATTTCTAGGAATGAGAAGGAAGGGTAAAGGAGGATGAAGGATGGGTGAATTGAAGTGTGATACATCGTAAGAACATTGTAAATGCCACAATGTATAGTACAACAATAATATGATAATAAAGAAATTTTTTAAAACCTTTGAAAATCAAAAAAAAAAAAAAAGAATTAACCTAGAAGGTAACACACATGCACAGGAAATTAATGTGAGTCAATGCCCTGTATAGCTATCCTTATCTCAACCAGCAAAAACCCTTGTTCCTTTCTATTATTGCTTATACTCTCTCTTCAACAAAATTAGAGATAAGGGCAAAATAGTTTCTGCTGGGTATTGAGGGAGTTGAGGGGAGAGGGAGGGGGTGGAGTGGGTGGTAAGGGAGGGGGTGGGGGCAGGGGGGAGAAATGACCCAAGCCTTGTACATATGAATAATAAAACAATAAAAAATTTTTAAAAATATAAAAAAAAACAAAAAACAAAAAAACAAAAAAGGGCTGGTAGACTCATTCAAGGTGTAGGCTCTGAGTTCAAACCCCAGTACTGCCAAAACAAGAAAAAATAAAACCTTACAGGCCTATATTCAATGATGTGACAAGAGACAATAAGTCATTCTAGGTGGAAAGAGCAAGGTAAGGAAAAGAAGATGGAATGTAAATTAATGCAACCACTATGGAGGTTTCACTATATGATCCTGCTATTCCAGTCTTGGGCATATCTCTAAAGGCATAGAAGTCAGCATATAATAGAAGCATCTGCACAGCCATATTTATCACAGTACTGTTCACCTATAGCCAAGCTATGGAATCAGTCTAGGTGCCCAATGACCAATGAATGGACAAAGAAAATGTGATACTTATATCACAATGGAATTACGTTGTTTGCAGGAAAATGGATGGAACTAGAGACCATCGTGTTGAACTAGATATGCTCCCAAGCTTAGAAAGAGAAATACTGGCACTGGGTGTGGTGATCATGCCTGTAATCCTAGCTGCTCAAGAGAAAAGAGCTTGGAAGGATCACAGTTTGAGTCCAGCTGGGCAAAAACTTAATAAGACCTCCATCTCAATCAGTAAGTTGAGTGTGGTGGCACCCTTTAAAAAAAAGAAAGAAAAAGAAATATTATATATTTTTACTCATGTGCGCAATCTAGACTTAAAAATAAATAATGACATGATTGTAAAGAGGGGATTGTTTTGGGGAGGCACCAACAGTGGGAGGGGAAAAAGGGGGGTGTTGAGGGATGAATATGATCAAAATACATTGTATGTATGTATGAAAATTGAATAATGAAACTACTAAAACCTGTTAAAAGGGGGGAGGAAGGAAAAAGGAGGGATTAATAAATTAATAGGGAGGGTGAATTTGATCAAAGTGGATTAGATACATGTATAGAAATATCATAAAGAAACCCCTTGGTATAATTAACTTATACTAATAATAAATAAATAAATAAAACAAGCAGCATTAGGAAGCACAGTTTTAGAAAGATTTTATTTATCTTTCTCACCCTTAGCACTTTTCCCCTCATAATCTTCTTAATTTTCTGCTCCTAATCAGTATTGTCATTGTTTTATCCATTCTGAAATTCTTCTTTCTATGAATATGAGAAGTCTATTCTCTTTTCTCCCTTTCCTAACTCTGAGTTTGCTTCATCTTGACCTCATTGTCCACCTCCTCTTCCTCATATTCACTGGGTGGACCAACTCATCTCCACATTGTTTTCCCTATCTTCATTTTTGTCCTCATTCTCTTCCTCTTCCAAGTTGACAATGGGATTGCATAAACCAAAATGCTTCCAAACAGCAGAGTGAAGAGACAGACTACAAAATGGGATAAAAATATTTTTCAGCTATTCATCAAAAAAAGGATTAGTATTCAGAATATAAAGAACTCAAAAAATTGAATAAAGAATCAAAAATCCAATTAATAAATAGACAAATGAACTAGACAATTTTCAAATGAAGAGATACAAATGGCCAAAAATATACATGAAAATACGTTCATATCTTTAGCCATCCAGGAAATGCAAATCAAAACTACTCTGATTCCATCTCACCTAAACTATAATAGCTATAATCCAGAAACATAAGAAATAAGAAATATTGATAAGAATGCAGAGCATAAAGAACCCTTGCACTCTGTTGACATAAATGCTCCATTAGCAACTATGAAAACCAGTGTGGAGTTTCCTCAAAAACTAAAAATAGAACTACTATACAATCCTGCTATACCACTCCTCAGTATATATGGGAAGGAATCAAAGTCAGAATACAATAGAGATACCTGAACCCTTACATTTATCCTGGAATTATCATAATAGTCAAGTCATGGAATCATCCTTGCTCTCTATCAACAGATGAATGGATAAATACAATGTGCCAACAGAATAGTCAACAGCATCCAAAGAGGTGGGACACTAATTTGTTCCCCTCCTCCTTTTCCATAATATCACAGTTCCCTTCCCTTCTGTGGTTATTCAGACACTTGCATGATTTTTCAAAGTGTGATGTGATCAGAATTATATTTTAGAATATTATTCTGATTATAGTGTGTGAAAATTGGACTGAAGAGATAATAAACAAGAAGCAAGGAAATAAATGTGGTAAAGTTAGCATGAGACCCTATTTGAAAAAACAAACTAAAATCAAAAGGACTGGAGGTATGGTTCGAGTATCAGAGTAGTTGCTTAGCAAGGGCAAGGCCCTGAGTTCAATTCCCAGTACTGCCAAAACAAAAGTAGACCCTAAATATAAGACAGTTAAAACTTTAAACAGATAAAAAATTGGGGTATATTCCCAACTCTTTAAACTATTAAATATTAAGAGGTACTTAGGATGAATCTGAAAAAAATAGTAAGATAGTTTTAGGAGTCTCTGGAGGTTTAGAGAAGAGAATTTAAGGAGATAAGGGATGTCTATTTGGGAAAAGTGAGATATTTTTGTGATAATGCTAAAAGCACTGGCAAAAGGTTTAGTCTTACAAATGAAAAGGTATATTTCTTTTTCACAGAAAGTAGTATGGTCCACTTATAGGTTAAATATATAGACATAAAATAGCAAACTATACTCCCTATCCTCATCTTTTTTTTCTTGACATTTGTTCCACTCTGGGTCAAAAAGAACATAGTATCAGAAGCACAATAGATAAGCTTCAATTTGCTCATCCAGAGTCCCTCACCACATGCATATTTTCCCACTGAGGCTGATTTAGTTGCATTATAGCAATGGGTCTCTCTCCTCTTGCCTTCCCGTTGGCTTTGATGAGAGATCACAATGCATAGGAAAGTGTTATGGGGCATTTTCCCCAGTTCTTTGCTTGCTTCTATGAGCCTAGACTAGCGCTTTGCTCAAAGTGTAACCAGGAAGCAGCAGAATGGACTTCTCTTAGTAGCTTACAGAGATGCAGAATCTCAGACTCCACACCAAACCTACTGAATTAGAATAAAAATGTGCCCAGACACTTTTTATGCACATCAGAATTTGGGAAATAGAGAAATATTTACAATCATAGTTATAGGATGAACTTTGGGGTCAGACTGACCTGGATTTGAGTTTTGACTCTAACTCTTGTTAGCTCTATAGGAACTTGTGACATATTATGGTATCTTTCTGAATCTCGAATTTCTAAACTGATAATAATCCTAGTGTCATTATGAAAAGTCAATAAGACAATGTAATACTTTGTTGCTGTGCAACACTTATTCATTAAACAAATAATTATTGTTAAATCAAATAAAGATAACTTAGTCTGAGGTTGTCTCTATAACTGGAGCTCCCACAAGAGCAAACCACAACTCAATACAATGTGAACAGTAAAAAGAAACTTAAACCTAGCCAATCAGAAACCAGCAACTAACTTTTTTTTCTGGTACTGTGATTTGAATTTAGAACCTTGCACTTGCTATGCAAGAGCACTTCCAGTTGAGTCATGGCTGCATGCCCTCCACCAACAAACTATTATTTAGGAACGCTCACCTAGATTATACACAAATAGTGCAAATGCCTATCTGTATCCAGTTACACAATTTCTGTACTTTGCTATTATGAAAGCTCACTGCTATCACTGCCAAGCAGAGCTCTCTGAACTTCTGGTTCTGAGTGCTGCTCGATTCATGAGTCATTTTTTGCTGAAATATGCCTGTTAAATTTTGGCTAAAGTTTTTCCTTTAACTTTATGGACACTTTCAATGTGCCAGGCACTGTGCTAGACAGTCAGCAACAAAACAGATACAGTTCCTGGACTTGGGCAATTTTTGCAGCTTATGGACAAAGTTACATCTGTTCTGGACCATAGCAGCACCCCTGTAGTAAGCAGAACATTGATTTCAAAGGGTCATACACAGTTTGTAAGCCTCCTTTTAAAAGGCACACTGAAGTACTTTAAACAAGTCACTTCAGCTTTCTGAACATTGTCTGCAAATGGGATCTCAAGACTACTGGAGGACATTGGCATATCTCAAATTATGTTTCAGATAACAATGAATTTAGGAGCTTCTCCATGGAGGAGACAAAAAGCAACCTGTGGCTAAATAAGTTAGGGAACTTGTTCCTCTATGAGGAGATCACAACACTGTTTTATCATATTAAAGGCTTCAAGAAGTACCAAACAAAACAACTCTTCAACTTATTTTAATTCAGCATTTCTGACACTTACTGATAAAGGATAAAGTGCTCTCTCTCTTTCTCTCTTTCCACTCCCCTATATTCTCTCCCTTCCTCCTTCCTTCCTTCCCTTCCTCTTTCTTTTTTCTTTCTTTCCTTTCTTTCTTTCTTTTTTCTCTGTCACTATTTCATTAATCTGTGCAAATATTAGACTGGCTCTAAGGCCATTTGTGCATATGATAGTTTGAGAATCTCTTCTAGAAAGTCAGGAAGAAAGGAGAATTTTGCCCAGGACAGTCCTCCTTAACTACTCCCGTGGTTGTTGGTTTCCCAAGAGCAAGCACCCAGTTTAACGGAGGTCAGGGGGATTAGCAGTTGTCTGACACTGAGCCAGTCTCTGGCTCTGTAGGAGGGAGTGGGACCACCCTGGTGGCTCAGAGGTCAGGGCTGTGTCTGAACTGTGTACAACCTAGCACTTAGAACTCCTGTTTAACTGTAGGTGAGGTGGAAGCCGTGTGTTGGAGCCCATGAAAAGCAGTGGTAAACTTTAATGCTCTTCTTCCTTTTTGACATGGGAGCAGTGTTTTCCAGCAAAAGTTGGGCATTCTATCCCAGTATAAGGGTTGGAGTGACCTCCATTTGGCTTGACAAGAGCCTACCGACTTTGATTAGTGCCAAAACCTGTACCCCTTGCTTAGTGTGAGTTTCAGAAATATGGACCCAATGTAGAATGAAGCCCAAAGTTTGTCTCCATAAGTATTTTGTGGTTGTTTCTTCTCTCATGCAAAGTACCCTGGCCTTTATCATAGGAAAAATGACAATAAAAACAAAACAACTCTTATCAAGCTCTGCATCCTGAACTTTATTTCCATATATGCTGATGAATGGAAACTGTACAACTGGTCTATCCTGCTCTGGCGCAGTGTGAAGAGATGACAGACATTGTTACACCCGCAATGGAGTCAGGAGGTCCAGCAGGTGAGAAGGAATGGGATTGGAGAAAGGGAACTGGGGTAATAGAAAAGAGGCCTCTGGTTACATTCAGTGAAGATCTTCCACCCAGCTACATTCAAAACAAAGGCCCAGGTACAGTGGAAGGACCACACAAAATGCCAGGTAGTTTTGAAGGACACAGGTTCTAAGAAGACAAACCAAATACAAACCCCAGCTCTGCAGCTCCCTGGGTAGTGTAGAGAAAGTCATTTCTCTTAGTTCTTGGTTTATTATTCTTTAAATTTGATAGAAGTACCAAGGTCATCATGTGGATTTAGAAATTAAATATTATAATAAATATATGTTATACATATTTATATGCTTATTAGTTGATATGTAGCCAGCATATAATGCAATTTACTGATTTTTTATACTATCATCCTTATTAAAACACTCAATACTGTCCTATCATGTACATTATATATTCCAGGTAAACATCCTACCTCAGAGAATAAAATCCCATAGCCACTAATATTTTGATAATTTAACAAGATATTTTGGGTTATTGGATACAGTAACAATTCAAACCTATGTTTGAATCTTGGTTCCGCTTTTAGACTGTTAGGACAAAATCTTTTAACTTATCTAACAGTGTACAAAGATATGAAAGAAGTAATAATAAACCAATGTGTCTAGTAGCAGTGCCTTCAGTCATGATAACTATCATCATTGCTAATGTAGATTATTTGAGTTCTAAATACAAATATCTGAGGAAGCTGATATGCAGAACCAGTGTGAAAAAATGACTTCTTCAAAGTTATAGAAAGTCAAGGACTAGAAACAAGTTCTCCAAGCTTTCAATGTTCTATGTACATGGAACACTCCATGAAGGAGACCTTGAAACACATTTGAGCAATGGAGAAGTATGGTGGCAAGTATCATGCTCTTGTAGTGAAAGAAACAAGTTAAAATCTGGCTCTACTACTTAGTGACTGGGTGACATGTGCAAGTCATGCAACTTCTATGAATCTCCTTTCCCTCATCTTGTAAAATACTGATAATGACCTTACTTTCTTTCCAGGAATATTGTAAAGTTCAAATGAGATGAAAAAGACATTAAAAATGATAAAGAGCAGTAGACGTATTTATATTACATGCTCTAAAGTGGTAAGGGAACTATTTGCTTAATACTGGTTGGAACATATATTGAAAATGTTTGACTGGTTTTGTTTTGGAGCAGGGAGGAGCAAAAGAGATAAGTACTGCTGTGTTGGCATTCTGAGTGTGTGGGTACCGCTGACTATTTCTGTAACCAGAACAAATCTGGGAACTCCAGCTGCCTGATGTTCTGTGTGCAGTCAACTTCAAAGAAACCAAGTTTGATATTCAAAGCAACTAAAAGTGATTCGAATCTTTATTTGAATCTTTTGGCAATGAGCAACAGGAATATATTTCACAGCTCAAATCATCTTACCATCCTTTCTTCTCAGCTCCTCCCTATCCTCACTTCTCTTACAAGTTGGAGCCACTCCGCACTTTACTTTAAACCTTTTCTATCACTCTACTCTCCTCTTGATTAAAAAGACAACAGAGAAATGGTCTTACTGGCTTTTTTCTTCTCATCTCTTTTCTTTCGGCTTCTACATTTTATGCTTTCATTCAATTAAATATTTGCTTTCCTTATGAAAATTCCATCTCTGGACTCCTCTATCCATCTCTCTGCTAATTTGCCAATTCCATTTCAAAAATAGGGCATAACAAAACTGGAGTGCTCTGAATTCACCTTGTGAAGTTGAGGAAGGAGTGAGACTTAGTAGAAAATGAAGATTAAGCACAACTTGAATTAATGTACTGGGAAAGAGTAAGCAATAATAAACACGAGTTAATACATACATAGATTAAATTCATTGTTTTCATCTCTCCAAAGAAATGACTGAATTTTTGATGTATGGATGGGAAGTTTGTGTAATAGAAGCAGACATGGGATAATTTTAAGAAGTTGCTTAATTTTTTATTGATACTCATTAAGATTTTCCACTCATACTATTTTCAAGCATTTGTTAAGGGCCTAATTTTTTACTGTGGATCAATTCTTTTTAACACTAGCTCAAAATATCTTTATATAGTTTAAGAAGAGCAGATATATTCAAGTTTCTACTGACCTTACATATTGAAAACCCTCTCCTGGAGGAAAAACACTTTGTTAATAATGATTAAGTATGTACTCACCACCTTTGGATATTTCAGGTTGCTCATTGAGAGTGCTTAGCAGGACAACCTACTCTGTCTTTGAGCGCCACCTGGTGGATACATAAAGAATGACGCACGCATAGTTGGGGATGTTGCAATTTGCTGCCTACCTTGGACCAACTACATCAGCTAACTGTCTGAGTTTTCTTACCTGTAAATGAGGATAATCTATTGACCTCTAGGTGCCTGATTTTATAGTAAGCATACAGATATGCTAAAATTATTCCTTTGTATATTCCAATTTGAGAGGCACTGACCAAAAAAAGCACCAGGTTTCTAGATAAGAGCAATTATAGCACGAAGTAATAATAATACTGCTATGGCCGGCTTTTGCCGAATATCTGCTTTATGATGGACATTGTTATGTATTATTTTCTTTAGCATTAGTTATTTTTTAACTTGTTCCATTAATTTTTTATTGGGATATATTCATTGTACAGGGAGGATTCATTGCGACAATTCCAAATAGGCTTATATTGTACATTGATTAGATCACTCCCACTGTCTCTCCCCCTCAAACCCTTCCCCTCCCCACTTAAAACTATTGGATGAGGTTCCTTTGTTATATTTCATATAAGTGTAAGACATCCATCCACCATATTCTCTCGCCTTAATCTTCTTCATTCACCATCCCCCCATTACCCCCAAATACACAGTCCTGTCTTTTGTTATTAATGTCTAAGTTGACGTTCAAAGGAGTCTCTCAGTGTATCCCCACTATGAATATACTTTACTCATTTCAACCCCTGTCATTACTCTCCATTACTCCTATACCTTCCACCTTCCATTTTTCAACAGCCTTCAATACATATATTTATATCTTCTACCTTCACAGATGTTATGTTTTATATTATTGATGTTCTGTCATTCTCTTCTCCTTACCATCCTTCCCTGAGTTTCATAGTATAGTTCCACTATTACAAACATGTTTTATGTATGAGTTTGTATTTGATCACTCTTGTTTTGTGCATATATTTATCTTCTGGATCTATTTTCCACATATGAGAGAAAACATGCAGCCTTTGTCTTTCTGAGCCTGGCTTCCTTCACTTAACATGATGTCCTCCAATTGCATCCATTTACCTTCAAACTATATGTTGTCATTATGGCTGAGTAAAATTTCTTTGTGCATATATACCACATTTTCTTGATCCATTCATTAGTTATAGGGCACCTGGGTTGTTTCCATAGCTTGGCTATTGTGAATAGTACTGCAATGAACATCAGTGTATAAGTGTCTCTATTGTATCCTGATTTACATTCCTTTGGGTATATACCCAGGAGTGGTATCACTGGATCATATGGCAGTTCTAGCTTTAGCTTTTTGAAGTCTCTCTGTATTGCTTTCCATAATGGTTGTACTAATTTGCATCCCCATCAACAATGAATAAGGGTGCCTGTTTCACCGCATCCTCACCAGCATTTGTTGTTGTTTTTGCCCTTGATTATGGCCATTCTAACTGGGATGAGATAAAATCTTAGTGTAGTTTTGATTAGCATCTCTTTTATAGCCAAGGAATTTGAACATTTCTTCACTTATTTATTGGCTGTGAGAGTTCCTTATTTAATTCATGTGCCCACTTCTTCATTGGAATGTTGATTCTTTGGGGGTTGAGTTTTTGAGTTCCCTGTAGATACTGGATATTAGTCCCTTATCAGCTGAATAGCTGGCAAAGATTTTTCTCCCATTGTGTGGGCAGTCAGTCTCCTAAGTGCAGTGACTATTTCATATGCTGTAGAAGCTTTTAAGTTTGATGCAGTCTCATTTGTTCATTCTTTCTCTTAGATGCTGAGCCATTTGAGTTCTATTTAGGAAGTAGTTCCCTATGCTTATGTTTTCCAGTGTATTTCCTACTACTTCCAATAGTTGTTTCAAAGTTTTAGGCTTTTTATTAGGGTCTTTGATCCACTTTGAATTGATATTGGTACAGGGTGAGAGATATGGATCTAGTTTCAGTTTTCTACATATGGATATCCAGTTTTTCCAGCAACATTTGTTGATGAAGCTGTCATTTCTCCATCATGCGTTTTGGGCTCCTTTGTCAAAGATCAGTTGGTTGTGACTGTGTGAGTTTATGTCTGGATCTCCTATCCTAATCCATTGGTCTTCCTGTCTGTTTTTGTGCCAATACCAAACTGTTTTTATTATTATAGCTCTGTAGGTATAGTTTGAGGTAGGGAATTGTGATACCTTCAGCATTGGCCTTTTTGCTCAGAATTGCTTTGGCTATTTGAAATCTTTTGTGTTTCCATATATATTTTAGGATTTATTTTTCTATCTCTGTGAAGAATGTCATTGGGATTTTGACAGGGATTGCATTCAACATGTAGATTGCTTTTAGTAGTATGGTCATTTTTACAATATTGGTTCTACCCCATGAATATGGGAAATCTTTCCATGTTCTGATGTCTTCTTGGACTTTTCTACTAAGTAGCTTATAGTTTTTATTGAAAAGGTCTTTGGTTTCATTCGTTAAATTAATTCCAAGTTACTTTATTTTTTTTGAGGCTGTTGTAAATGAGATTGCTTCCTTGATTTCTTTCTCAGTATGTTCATTGTTGGTATATAGGAAGGCTACTGATTTCTATATATTAATTTCATCTCCTGCTACTTTGCCAAAAGAGTTTATGATTTCTAAGAGGTTTTTGGTGAAATTATTAAGGTCTTTTATGTACAGGATCATGTCATCTGCAAATAGGAATAGTTGGACTTCTTCCTTCCCTATTTGAATCCCTTTTATTTCTTGCTCTTGTCTTATTGCTCTGTCTAGGAATTCTAAAACTGTATTGGAGTGCAGAAAATGGGCATCCCTGTCTCATTACTGACTAGTGAGAATTGTTTCAGTTATTCTCCATTACGTATAATGCTGACTATAGGTTTGTTGTATCAAATATAGCCCTTATTATGTTAAGGAACATTCCTTCTATTCCTAGCTTCTTCAGAGCTTTTATCATGAAAGGATGTTGAATTTTGTCAAAGGCTTTCTCTGCATTATTGAGAGGATCTTGTGGGTTTTGTCTTTGCTTCTGTTTATATGTTGTATTACATTTGTAGATTTATGTGTGTTGAACCATCCTTGAATCCCTAGAATAAAACCAACTTGGTCAAGATGTATGATCTGTTTGATGTATTGTTGAATCCTGTTTGCAAATATTTGGTTGAGAATCTTGTGTCTGTATTCATTAAAGATATTGGTCTGTAGTTTTCTTTTTTTGTTGTATCTTTATTGGGTTTTGGAATAAGTGTAATACTGGCTTCATAGAATGAGTTTGGTAGAGTTCCTTCCCTTTCTATTTCCTGGATAAACTTGAGGAGTGTTGGTATTAGTTCTTCTTTAAAAGTCTGGTAGAGAGGTATGCTTCACAAATCTCCTATACAATTCTCAATCAAGTTGACAATTACAATTAACCATAACAATTGAAATCATTTAATATATGACCATTCAATGCAAATATCATCTTATACATTTATATTTTCATTATAGAATAAATATAGATTATAATAATGGAAAAAAAAAGTCTGCGAGAATTCAGCCAGGAATCCATCAAGTCCTGAACTCTATTTTTAGGGAGGCCCTTTATTACTGCTGCAGTATCATTGGTTGTTACAGGTCTATTTAGATGATTAATATCTTCTTGGTTCAATTTGTTTGGTTATATGCATCAAGAAATTTATCCATTTCTTCTAGATTTTCCAGTTTACTTTAATGTAAGTTTTCAAAGTATTCGCTAATAATCTTCTGGATTTTATTAGTATTTGTGTTTATGTCCCCTTTTTCATCTTTGATTTTATTAATTTGGGTCATTTCCCTCTGTTGGCTAAGGGTTTGTTGATACTGTTAATCTTTTCAAAGAACCAATTTTTTATTTATTTGATTCTTTGTATAGTTGTCTTTGGTCACAATTTCATTGTTCTTGGCCTGGATCTTTATTATTTCTCTCCATGTGCTAGTTTGGGGTTTGATTTGTTCTTGTTTTTGTAGAGGCTTAAGATGCATCATTAGGTTGCTTGTTTGAGATGCCTCTGTTTTTTTTTTTTAATGTAGGCAGTTATAGCTATAAACTTTCCCTTTAGCATGGCCTTTGCTATGTCCCACAGATTCTGGTAAGTTGAATTTTCATTTTCATTAGATTATAGGAACTTATTGCTTTCTTCCTTTATTTCTTCAGTCACTCACTGGTCCATTCAGTAGTGTGTTGTTCTGTCTCCATGTGTTTCAATATTTTCTGTGGCTTCTTGGGTTGTTGAGTTCTAGTTTTATTCCGTTGTGATCTGATATGATACAGGTATTATTTCAATTTTGTTAAATTTGTTGAGACTTGCTTTGTGTCCTAAAATATGATCTGTTTTGGAGAAAGTTCCATGAGATGTTGAAAAGAATGAATATCGCATGATAGTTGGGTGAAATACTGTATTGATGTCTATTATGTCCATTTGGTCTAACATGTGGATTAGTTCTGAAGTTTCTTTGTTGATTTTTTGCCTGGATGACCTATCTATTGGTGATAGTGGGGTATTCAGGTCTCCCACTATTACTGTGTTGGCGTCTATATGTGTTTTTAAGTCCATTAGCATTTTTAATGTAGTTGGGTGCCCCTGTTTGGTGCATATATGTTAAGAATTGATATTTCCTCTTGATAAATTGTTCCTTTAGTTAATATGAAGTGACCTCTCCGTCTCTTCTGATTTTTGTTTGAAGTCTACACAGGTAGCTACTCCTGCTTGCGTGTAGGGTCCATTTGCACCCAAAACCTTTTTCCACCCTTTGATTCTGAGTCAGTTTTTGTTTTTCTCAGTGAAACTTGTCTCTTGTAAGCAATATATAGTTGTGTCTATATTTTTTTTTTGCCAAATTTGCTATTCTATGTCTTTTGATTGGGGCATTGAGGTCATTAACATTCAGTGTTAGTATTGACAGGTATGTGGTGTTCCTAGTAACTTTTATTTCTTTGGTGTTTACTTTCCCCTTATCTTTGCTTACTAGTCTGCTTGGTCAAAAGGGTTTATTCTTTCTTGCATCTTCCTGTGTAACTCTAATTTCTTCTTCTGTGTGTAAGAGTCCTTTAAGTATTTTCTGCAGTGCTGGTTTGTGATCATGAATTCCTTTAGTTTTTGCTTGTTGTGGAAGGTTTTTCACTTCCCTTTCAATTAGGAAGAATAGTTTTGCTGGATAGACTAGTCTAGGTTGATAATTGTTTTCTTTCAGGCCTGGAATATGTCTTTCTGTGAACTTCTGCATTTATAGAGTTAAGAAATCTATTGTTATTCTGATGGATTTGCTTTTATATGTGATCAGTCTTTTCTCTTTTGCAGTTTTAAGGTTCTTTCTTTGTTCTGTATATTGATTGTTTTGGTAATGATATATTTGGGGGTATTTCTGTTTTGGTCTTGATGGTTTGGTGTTCTATAAGCCTCCAGGACCTAGATATTCTTCCTTTCTCAAGGTTGGGGAAATTTTCAGCTATTATGTTATTATTAAATTATTATTATGAATAATTTATCTATGCCATTAGTTTGTATCTCTTCTCCTTCTTCTATATCCATGATTCGTAGATTTGGTCTTTTGATGGTGTGCTAGACTTCTTGCATGTTCCTTCCATATTTTCTTAGCATTTTTTCATGGTCTTTGACTATTTGATATACTTCCTCTCCTTTGTCTTCCATTCCTGACACTATTTTTGACTTGCTCCATTCTGTTCATCAAGATTTCAATTGAGATTTTTATTTGGGATATTGAGCTGCTTACTTCAGATTGGTTATTTTTTAGGATTTCTATATCTTTATTGATTTCCTCTTTCATATCCTACATGGTCCTCTTAATTTCATTCATCTATTGTATGAATTCTCTTTTAGCTCTTTCAGCTGTTTATTCATGTCCTCTTTTAGTTCAAACAATAGCTAGTGGGTCTCTTCTTTGAGTTGATCTTTGAGTTGAAGAAGAAAGCTGGCTTTTGAGGGAGAGATATTGCCTTGCTGCTTCATGTTTCTGTGTTGTTTCTAGTCCCCTGAGCCCTTTTAGTTGGGGTTTTATGGAATATTATAAAGGACTGGATGGTGGTTGATCTCTGGTACGTTTTCTTGTCTTAAGAAGGGAGTGGGTAGTAGCTCTATATTAATCTCTTCAGCTTCTATTTCACAGGATGTTGAATTCTATCCCCTAACCCACATAGGGCAAGGAGGCTTAGCTACTAAAGCTGTCACAGTTATAGACCTGCAACCTTGAAGTTATAGTAATCCCTGATGAGGATCAGTTATGACTACTGTTCTAGTATGTTTGATTTTCTATTAGAGCAAAGGTGAATCTTCATGGTCTTGAAAGGCTAAAGGTCCTGAGAGTTGTGATGAGAAGAAGACAGAGGGAAAGAATAATATGAGGTAAAAAGTGTATATAGCAGGGGAAGCTGGTGGCTGAGCTAATTTAAGTCTTTAATTAAGAGGCAGACTAAGATGGGTAGAAGAGATCAGGTAGGTAATAAAATAGGGGAGGGGGAGAATAATGGAGAAAATTGAACAGACAGACAAACAAATATAACTTGCATGGAAAAAAAGAGAACAAAGAAAATCTAGGAATCCCTTTATCTATGGGAATTATTGGTAGTAATGGAGTATTGTGAAGGGCAGACAAAGAAGGAGATTGAGAGCTAGGGAGTTGTTCTGGTTAGTGACAGGTAGAAAGTATAAATTGCATATGGTGGTAGAAAGGGGAGAAGAAGAGATGGTTTAGGGTTGCAAACTAAAAGGAGGTTTATGGGGGTCTCATAAATGTAGTGAGAGGGGACAGAGGGAGGGAAGTCAAAAGAGAGAATTGGGGAGCAAGAAGAAAAACACTGCTGTTGGAATGTACAGGAAAAAAAAAACTGCCAGTAAATGAGTAACAGATCTACATCACAGTTTCAGCAGCAAGGCACTTAGATTTTACATAAAAATTGCAAATTTCTTTTGCTGTTGCTCTTCCTCCACCCCTCTGGATCTGAATCTTTCAGTCCACTAGATGGCAGGCTAAATTGGATACCTGCCTCTGGGTTGGTGACTAGTGCTGGAGTGAGAAGAGTGTTTGTAGATCTATTTAGAGTTTGTACGGATAACTTGTCAGCTATACCCCATTCAGATTTGCAATGTTCTTGTCTCTCAAAGTCCCCAGAACTTACAGACTGTAGTTATGCACTAAGTGCAGTGTTTTGTCCAGATGTTGTCCAACCTCTGGCAGGACTGGAGGTGCAGCTCCCTGTTGGTAGCACTGCCATATTATACCCTGCTCCCTATGACCTCTGTGGGCTGTTGCTGGGTCCCAGTAAATTTTCCCTGTTGGGTACCTGATCCTCACAGGCCTTTCACATGTGGTCATGCAAACTTGAATGGAGGTCTCCCAAGAAGCAGTGGGAGTTGTTCCAGTTCCAGAGAAGTTAGCCCCCAGCTCCAGAGAGGGCTTTTGTTCTGGCCTGGTGTGCTGTGTGGCTCCACTTCTGTTCATTGTCCAGTAGCTTTCTTCAGCAGATTGCCTGCTAGGCGCCTTTGTTGTTTGAGCTCCCAGATTCTCCATGAGGTTCTTGTGCAGAAGGTTTCAACTATTCCTGCCCCACTGGGGGAGGCAGCACTTGGCTCCAGTGCTTTTGTGGGGGAGGGAAGTCCAAACATGCAAACATTTCTCCATGTATTTTTCTGCCTTACTTGTTTTGAGTTCAGGCATAGTTCTCATTCTACAGTTCTTTGAGTTGAATTTTTGTTCTTTAGAGAGAGGACAAAAAGAAAAAAAAGAGGAAAAAAAAAAAAAAGGCCACAGCACTTGGTCTTCCTGGGCTATTATGTCCTTCCAAAAATGAATTTAAAGGTGAGTCATCATACATTATGTGCCCCCTATGTATTGGCAGTATTTTACTTTATGAAAAAGCCACATTACCCATTCCTTTCAGCCATGAATCCTTACAGTTTTCTTGCAGATTTATGAGAGATCCAGGGTCTGTAAGCGATCTGCCATCTTGGTCCCCCCTATTATTATTTACATGAAGAATTTAACTTAATCCTCACAAAGTCCTTTTAATTAAAAACTCTTAATATGTTCAATTCACAAATGAGAAAACTGAAACACTGAGGTTAACTGATTTGTCCAGAGTCTCTTGATTGATGAAGAGAAGAGATGAAATCAATTCCAAGTCCACTGTCACAACATAAAATCTTTAACTGCTCTGAGATGTTCGTGAGAGTTTGGCTGGAAACATTTTTTACAGAGAAGACTGTGTGTGAGAGATGAAAGGGGGGATGGAGGGAAAGAGAGAGTGAAAGAGAAGAGGAGCAAGGGGAGGGCAGAGTGTAGTGGAGGTAGGATCATTCAGATTGATAGAGAAAAGTAATACAATTCAAATTTTTCCAAATTAATCTAGATTTTTATAACATTTGAGGCAAATAGGTTTCTGCCTATTTATACAGAATAATTTCCTAGTAGCCAAGAGTTTCTCAAATACGGAATGATCTGCCCATGCAGATAGTAAAGTCATCATTATTAATAACAGACATTTATCAGTGTCACTTGCAGTTTATAGAGTGTAGGGACTGTGTCTGATCGAGAGGTACCATCAAGGTCTTTTCAAGCCTTCAGGGGATACTATTTCTATAGTAAAATTCAAAATTCAATACTTTCTCTGGCCAAGGTGATCCTTTAGCTGCAATTGTGTGTTAAATAGAGCCCTTATGACTGCAAATTACAAAATAAAAACTCATTTAAGAAAAATGTGGATTATGAGGGTCAGAGATGTCTTAAGAAATCCATGGACAAGAGGAAAGTAGATGAAATTAGATGTTGGAATATCATCTGTTTTCTCTTTCCATTCTGAATTTGTGTGCCTGCTTACAGAATTGACTTCTTTCTGCTGTACCTCCCTGCAAGACACTTTTCTCTCTGGTCCCCTGACCACTCAGCAGGTTTCAAATTGGTATTTGAATGTTTCTGAGATGACATGTCACAGAGTCTCCTATCTCAAGAATAAGGAAAATCTTATCTTTGGCTCCAATTCCCACTTTTTTTGGTGACATGTTTTATTATAAAATTCATACAATTTAAAATTACCCACTTTAAGCTGTACAGTTAAATGGCATTTAGTAATTTCATAATGCTCTGCAGCCATCACTTCTAGTTGCAAACATTTTCAACACCCCTGAAGGAAATTCTTTTCCCATTAAAGTCACTCACCACCCCTCCCAGCCTCTCACAATCACTAATGTGCTTTCTGCCCCTATGGATTTACTTACTCTGAATAGTTCAATATAGGTAGAATCATGTAATATGTGACCATATGTGTCCAATTTCTTTCCTTTAGCTTAATATTTTCAAGGTTTATCCATGTTGTAATGTTTACAGGTAGTCTTCCATGTCCACAAGTTTTGTTTATGTGGATTCAATCAACCATAGATTGAATATGTTTTTAAAAAATTGTGTCTGTAGTACATATGTACAGACTTTTTCTTATCATTAGTCCCAAAACAATATGGTATAACAACTATTTGCATGGCATTACATTGTATTTGGGTATTATAAAATACCCAAATGTATAAAATCTAGAGAAGATTTAAAATATACAGGAAGGTGTTACATAGGTTTTATGCAAATAATACATCATTTTATGTAAGGGACTTGAGAATCTGCAGATTTTGATATCAATAGGGCATTCAAGAATCAATCCCTCAGGGATATCAGAGGATGACTATACTTCATTTTTATGAGTAAATAATATTCCTTTGTACAGAAATACCACATTTTGTTTCTCTATTCATCTGATGATGGATGCATTATTTTTGTCTTTTGGCTGTTGTAAATAGAGCTGTGATTTTTGTCTGAATAATTTTAAAAAATTATTTTAGTCATACATTAAGGGTGGAATTGTTAGATCATATTGTAATTTTATGTCTAATTTATTTTGAGAAACTACCAAATTGTTTTCCACAGGGGCTGCAACATTTTATGCTTCTCCCAACAATTTATAAGGGTTCTACTTTCTCCACATCCTTGCCAAAGCTTGTATTTTAGAATTATAGCCATTCCAGTGAGTATAAAATATCTCATTTATGTCACTTCTTTGTAGAAATGTCTGCTTAAGTCCATTGTTCATTTAAAAAAATTGGCTTGTCTTTTTTTTGTTGAGTCATAATAGTTTTCTTGTTGCTGTTCATGATGCTTGGTTTGCAACTCAAGGTCTTACGAATGCTAGACAAGTACTCTACTGCTGAGTCACACCCTAGCCCCTCACAGTTCTTTATGTATAGAATCTTATCAGATGCAGTTGATTCTCTTACCTGAATATTCCATAACTTGCAATCCTGCCTATTTGCAAAAAATATGTGTGCTGAAAAATCAATCCTGCAGTGCTTTTGTGTCATGTGAAAATGTAGAGTGCAGAAATGTAGTTGCCAGAAACACACATTCTCTTCTGAGGTTGAGTAAGGTGGTAGTCCATCTTTTTTTGTTTGGTTGGTTGGTTTTTTTGAGACAGTGTCTCCCTGTGCAGAGCAGGTTCACCTTTAACTCACAATTCTTCCTTCTTGTTTCAGCTTAGTGAGATGACCAGAGAATGGAGACAGTAAGATCAGTGCATGCACTGTAAGGCGTTCCAGCTGTGGGGCCAATTGGATGGAGTTTGAATCCCAACTCTGGACCTATTAGTCAGGCAGCCTCAGGTAAGTCCTTTATCTATGCTGAAGGTTTTTTGGTCTCATATAAATTAAGAAAACGGTACCTACCAGAATGAGTTACTTTTAGGATTTAGGCTTATAATTTATGTTATAGTCCATCATTTTATGTATTCATAATTTAAAATGAGATTATGTCTTGATAAACCCATTGTAAGTTGAAAACATTGTAAACTGACAATGCATTTGGGCTGGACATGGTGGTGCATGCCTATAACCTTTGCTCTGAGGAGGCAGAGGCAGGAGCATCATGGTTTGAGACCAACCTGGGTAAAGTTAGCAAGACCCTATCTCAAAAACAAAATAGCAACAAAAGAGGATGGGGGTGTGGCTCAAGTGATAGAGTATTTGCCTAGTATGTGGGGGAACTGGGATTCCTCAGTATTGGGAAAGAAAGACGGGAAAAAGAAGACTCATTTACTATACCTAC
The DNA here is from genome assembly GCF_047511655.1 of Castor canadensis. Classification (NCBI taxonomy): domain Eukaryota; kingdom Metazoa; phylum Chordata; class Mammalia; order Rodentia; family Castoridae; genus Castor; species Castor canadensis. The sequence continues at coordinate 71,554,164 of NC_133391.1, read as the reverse complement.
CAACTGAACATCACAGTGCAGTAACACGGTACATTATAGGTTCAATTGTCCACCTTCATGGTAACATAACTTACTACAAACTGTGGTTTATGGCCCTGCCAATATTGTGAGACTATCTTTGTGTCGATCACTAGCACAAGTTAGGAAAAAGACTAAAATTCAAAAACTTAAGGTGTGGTTTCTACTAAATGTCTATTGCTTTTGTACCATCAAAAAGTTGAGCAATCACTTCAGGTCAGGAGTATATTTGTGTGTGTTTGTGTGTGTGTTTGCAATGATTTTTTAAACCTGAGTACCATTAATATAATGGACATTTACTTTGCATGAATTGCAAATATTCCCCTTACTTGTAAGTAGTCTTTTCACTTTTGTGATAAATGTCCTTTGATATGTGAAAAATTTAATTTTGATGAAGTCCAATTTGCCTGTTTCTTGCTTGTGTCTCTAGTTCTAACTTTTAAAGCAAAGTAACTTTGCTTAGTTCCATCATAAGTGAAGCGACTATGCTTACACAGTGGGGTCTCATTCACTGATACCTGGTTGCAGGAATACTTAGGAGAGAAATTAATAGATTTACCTAAACTTAGGTGCTAAAGAAGGGCAAAGTTTAGAATCAAACTCATGGTCGATAGTATAGCCTATTATCTCATTGCTGTAATTATGCAATGAAAGCATAATTATGGTGAGATAAGGGAAAACAAAAAGATGGTCTACTTTCAAAGAGTGGTTAGTTTAAATGAAGAGGAGAAAGGATGTGGTTTTGGGAGTGGCTGATGATTGCAGTTTTGTTCAGATGTAGCAAGTAAGGAAAACAATCAGTGACACACTCTGACCACCACCTCAACTCCTTTGCTCCAAAAATTCCACTTCACTATCTTAGACTTCCTTAGCTATTACTACATAGCCTGGTTGGCTATTGCAATCACTAGGTATGGACACAGGAGATGCTGAAGATCAGGTGCAAAATAACTCATATTTCTTTTCCCTTAATGTTGCTTCCATTTGAGAAAATTAACTTAGATTTAATGTTTAGATTTCAAAATTAACTGATATTTGGTCTCAGAGTTCTTGATGATTCAGTATCATTTTATATGAATATAGTAGAATTTCAGTGCTACAAAGCTATTTGAGATTATTTTTCCTTTTATCCCTTTCTGCTCCTTTCCTTCCTTCTGTCTTCCTTTTTCCTTCTTTCCTGGGACACTTAGTTTGATACAAATTTTCCAGATTGGAAAAGAAAACAAACATAACTGTTCTTTGTTCTAGTGATTGGGCACTAATGCCCAGCTCTGGCCTTATCTTTACCTACAGCAGGCCTGGAGATGTCTGTGTAACCTCAGGGTGCCACATAGAAAAGGTTGAAACACCATTGCTGAAGCTCAGGTGGCTGACAAACTATGCCCTCAGATTCAATCCTGAAAATGCCAGTTGTTGTATAACCTGAGGTCTAAGGTGGTTTTTACATGTTTAAGTGATTATAGGAAAAAACTATCTTATATGAAATTCAAGTTTTAGTGTCTCTAAGTAAAGTTTTATTGGAATATAGCAATGTTCATCTGTGATTGTATTGCCCATGGCTTTTTTCACATTATAGTTACAGAGTTGAATAGTTGAAACATAAGCTTCCTTAATAGACATAAAATTATATAAATTAATAACTACAATAAAATATTATTGGATTTGTAACATATGATGAAATATGATGTAATGTATATAATAGTACAATTGCTATACAGCTCACTTCAATTATGCTGGTATAAATCTGGAGTACGATGTAAAAAGTTAAACTGTGTTTAATAAGCTCTAGAAAAACAATTAAAAATAGCTCAAAAAATAGTAAAAGCAAAGCCATTAAATGCATTAAGATGCCTTATTAGAATATATCCACTTAATAGAAAAGAAGGCACTAAAGGAAGACCAAAGAGACAGAGAAACACAAGACATATAACAAAATAAGACAAAATTTCAGATGAAAGTTTAAGCATATCAGCAATAATATTAAATGTGAATGGCTTTAAACTATTTAGTCAAAAGGCAGAGTTTTTCAGATAGATTAAAAAACAAAATCCAGTTATATACTGTCCATAGTAGACATCATTTTGTTTGTGTTTTTAATTTGCTTTAAGTTTTTATTATGTTTATGGCATTCAATTTAATATTATGATACATGTATACATTCTGAATGATTTAATCTTGTTAATTAATATATCTATCACCTCCTTTAGATTAAAAATCTGCTTTAGCAATTTTGAAATAGATAATACATTATTATTAACTATAGTGGTCATGCTGTATGGTAGATGCTCTTCTTTATGCCTAAGTGAAACCTTGTGTCCTTTGACTAACATCTTCCCTTTCCCCATCCATCACTACTTCCTTGTCTATGTATTCCACCCCCATCAGCCTCTGATAACCACTGTTCTTCTCTCTATTTTTATGAGTTTAACCTTTTTATATTCCACAAGTGAGATCATGCTTTATATGCCTTTCTGTGTGTATGTCTATCTTATTTAACTTAGCACAGTATTCTATAGATTGATCTATGTTGTTACGAATGACAGTTTCCTTCTTTTTAAAGCTGAATAGCATAGCATTCCATTATGTGTATGTTTATACCACTGTTTTTACCTGTTCATCCAATGATGGACACTTAGGTTGTTTCCATATCTTAGCAATTGTGAATAGTGCTGCAATGAACATGAGAATACAAATAATCTCTTCAATTATTGATTACAGTTGCTTTGGGTTTTCCAGATCATGTGATAATTCCACTCTTAGTGCTTTGAGAAACTCCATATTGCTCTACAAAATGGTTTTGCTAACTTAAATTCCCACCAATATTTACAAGGGCTCCTTTTATGGAACACTATTTTAGATTAAAAAATACAAACAATTTGGAAGCAAAAGAATGGAAAATGATATCTCATACAAATAGTAGTTATAAGGAAATTGGAGTAATTATATTAATAATAGGAAAAAACCCTTTAAAACAGAAAGTTATATGTACTGAGAAGTCTAAAACATTTACTATCTGCCTCTTTGCAGAAAAAGTTTGCCAATCTCGGCTTTCAATACATAGGGTGATTCACAGGGATGAAGGAAAATATATTAAAATTTTGTTCTAGTTTTTAAAAATCTAATTATTTAAACATTTTTATTTGTACTATGTTTTGTGCTCTGCATAACAAATTAGAATAGCTCTGATATGCTGTTTTTAAAAAGTTAAAAATGTATTTGTACGTGCATGTGTAGAAATGTTTTCCTAATTCAAGTAAGAAAATACCTTAAGAAACCATTCTGGACTAATCCTATCGTCTTGCAAGTGGGAAAATAAAATAAATTAAGAGAGGTAAAATGATAGTTCAAGGGCCCAAAGCAAGGTTTTGGTTGAATAAGATGTAGGCTTCTGCTCTTGGCACAATGTCACTTTGTAGATGTGCCCATCCCATTCCCTTCTTCCCTTCATTCTGAGGTTTGTATTGCTAGATTTATCACTACATGATATATTTGGAACCTTTTTCCTAGTCTTTATAGGGATCTTGATACATTCTGGCCTTAGGAGTGCCCTTTGGCTTCTAGAGGGAGGCTATGTCATCACAACTATTTTTCTCTGAGTTGAAAATATCTTATAGACAAATGAAGTATACAGAAATCTGTATCTGCATGGCCCAATCCTCCTTTTTTGTGAGTGTGGTGCTAGGAACAGCAAGATCAGAAAAGTTTCTGTAGTTGAGTTTGGATGTCTCTGATTGGAATGATACATCTGAGCTGTACGAGCACACACCAAAAAGAAAGTCTATGATGAGGGAAAGATAGGCAGCACAATGTCTGTCAATACAAATAGAGAAACTGGTTGCTACTTAGTCCAGAGATGGCTCAGGTGCCAAAATAATTCCCTTGAAGTATCTGGGTGGCTCTCCTGGGAAAGGAGGCACCACATGCCCAGAACAGGACCTGTGGATGGAATTTGCTAGGATTTAGACTTGGGCTAAACCAGCCAGAGAAGTCTAATGATAGACCAGATATTACTTAGACTAAGATATCAGAAAATGTGGGTATGATTCTCAGCTTCACTTCTGATTGCCAGTATGACCCTGAAAATTATAATTGTGAAAATGAACATTCTGTACTGTCTTATGTGTCTTTTTTTTTTACCTTTTTCCACACATTCTGTATCCCAGTCTCCCACTGCCAGCTTATGCAGAATTTTGTAACTCAATATTGAGAGCAGTTAACTAAAAGCGTTTTAATACACAAAATTTGGCTTTTAAAATGAAAGTCCAGATAATCTGGAAGATAGTACACCATAAAGTACATGTTAAAACAATAGATGTGGAAATATAGAGTAGGAGTCACACTGTACCACCCTCTAACACCAAATAAAATTCTCATGGGCTAAGGATTAAGGTATGGAGATATAAGGAGGCTGTTGGTGGGACTCCATATGCCTACAGTTCAACATACCTGGAGGAACCAGGGGAACAGAAGTGGAATCAGCACTGAGACTAATCAACTGCTTATAAGAGAACCATTTATCACAAAGTAGGAGTCGATCTTTGCAAGTGCATCACATTAGGTATCTGTGCTAATGTCATAAATCATCCATGTCTTAGATCATAGTTACCTGTCCTTAATAATGAGTCTTATAAAGCCCTCCCACTAACAGCAATAGCAGACTGCTGCCTATTGTCCTATAGAGTGACAGTTCTTTGAGACACAATTTTGCTGAGCAGAGTCCAGCTTTCCCAATGTGGAAATAACTTCTGTTGGCCAGGTACATTCTAAGGCTTTGTTGAGATAATAAGAGGTCTCCCAAACACCTACAGGAGGAAAGGAAGCCTTATATCTATGTACCTGTAGGAATTGTCACAACTGATTTGAGGTCTCTTCTATGGGACCTCATTCACACCCCAAAAAGTAGCCCCAATTACATGTTAACTGTTCTTTTACCCATCACACCTAATCACAGTAAACTTTTTAAAGATCTTTATTCTATTATAGATTTTAACATTAATCATCATTTTATAGTGCTTCTGTGAAATGAAGTAACATAATACATTAAAATATTAACATAATGGTTATCCAAAGATTTATTCAATAAATGGAATTTATTATTACTGAAGATGTGATGAGACCATAATGCCTTTTGGTACTTTTACGAAGCTGAATGACCACTTGGTGTTTATGTGATAAGACATTAGGATCCCTAAATAGAGTAGTAATAATGGTAATGGTGAGTGACTTGTCAGTTTGAATTCAGCATTTTCAACCTGCTGCTCATATTCTAGATTAGGCAGCATCATAATAACCTAAGACAACTTTTTAAATCATCTAAGTCTGGGCCCAAATCCAGGTACAGTGACTTACCAGATCTAGAGCAGGGTCCAAGATAATGTGTTACTCAGAAACTGCTTTCTTCATGTGCCTTTAGTGGAAGAATCTATTTCCTTGCATTTCCCAGCTCTGGAGGCTGCCCGCGCTCCTTGGCTCATGGCTCTGTATCAGTCCAACTTCTGTTTCCAGTGTCACATATCCTTCTCCTACCCTCATGCCTCCCCTCCTATAAGAACCATTGTGATTATGTTGACTCCTCCAGGGTAATCCAGAATAATTTCATTATTTTAACATCCTAAACTTAATCATCTAGTCGGTGTCCCTTTGCATATCCTTAGGTCCTAGGGATTGGGATGTAGGCACCTTAGGGGAGCCATTATTCTGTTTATCACAAGTGATAATCTACTATTTGGACAAATCTACTGCTTGGACAGTTAATTCCCACCCATGAGCATGCATGAGGATCTTTCTTTTACACCATTCCTCTAAGTGTCCATTTCCTAAATATACAGTTATCCTAGGATACTGATGAAAAGTTGACAATTCAGGGTAGGCTGAATGACAAAAAACAAGCTTAAGGCTGAGGTATAGATGGCTTTCATTCCTGCCAGATGATCAGTGAGTTGCATCCTGACTTTTGCCAAAGGGAAGACCTCACCATACAACTTATATCTGAAGGTAATAGTTACTATTTCTGAAATATGGCTACATGTGATGTATACTCCAATAGACACTGTCTATCCCTTGGTTGTTGACCCAATGCTATCCTTATGCTTCCTCTGGCTATGTCCCCTCAATCCTTCTCTAGCTAACCATTAAGTCTCTCTTCTTTCTCCAGCCAAGAGGGTCCATTCTTTGTCTTAGAAATCAGAAAATTTTCTCTTGTGCATAGTCTTTCAAAATCTCATTTTTTGTAGCTGAGTCATTTCTTGGTGGTGGCTAAACTCAAGAGTGAAAAACTGACATTCTGTTTTCTGCTATTAGCTCATATGTAGGCAATAGAGAGAGAATGCTTAGTCGACTGAATGAGGGAAGAAACAAGGGTTAAAGCATGTTCTAGGAACAAAAGGCATTTTAGTGATGCCTCAAAATATTATCTATCTACATGATTTTAAAAACTTATTCCAGTATTAAAAGTCAAAGACTCAATTTCCTAAGTCTTTGATGTGAGTTTTTCTGCTGTTCCACAACACTTGATATGCTGATTCATTTCACTATTTCAACAACTTTAAGTCCTTAGCTTTCCAAATTGGCCCTGTCATAATGTAGCTTTGCCAGTAAACTTCCCCACTATTACTAAATCTCCTCTCTCACTGTTGTGAGAATGCCCTGCTCTCCAGTTCCTGGGAAAGGCTAAGTAACAAGAGACCTGTACCACCCTGGGTTAGGCTGCTGGTCTGCCTTTCCATAATTTCAGCCAACTCTCTATCTGACTCAGCTCTCTGTCTGCAAAACCAGGCAATGACTTGTAAGAAACCATGTCCTGCCACTTCTCTTCTCCCAAGGAGAACAGGATTAGCCTGAGCATAGGGCAGCTCCTTTTCAGTTTGTTTGTCTGGCATTAAAAGAGGATGGGAAATAGCTTAAGGTATAAACTGAGTTTCTTCCCACAGGTACCTGCCCACCCTCTAATACCCAAGTACACATGAAGAATGTGGACTCTGCATGGCAGTTCAACTGGTCCAGCCTCCTTAAAGCAAGTGACAGCTCGTCTAACCATGTTTCACCATTCCACTCTTCCCTTCAAATTCACAGTGAAATAGTTAATACACAGATGCAGTCTAGATTAGTGTGTACCCTGCATTTGCGTCAGACAAAATGTGGATTGAGTTCCAATTCAGCTACTCACTAATTATATGACCTTGGGCAAGTTATTTAATTTCTGAAAGCTCCAGTTTCCTCCCCTGTAAAACAAGGATGAAGACAACTACATCACTTGGTTGTTATGATGATCAAATAAAATAAAATGTGTAAGGCTCTTGGGGGTTCTATGTGGCACACATTGCTCAATAACTGGAAGGAGTTTTTATATTCTGCTTATTTAATAAGAGTGCTGAGCATCTACATGAAAAATACCATGCTTGAAATTCTGAAAGTAGGTAAAGCAGAAAGACCTATGGTTGCTGTCTTCAAGATACATTGGAGACTAATATGAGAAATAGGAAATATCAAAGGAAGTAAAGGAAATAAATGAAGGAGCTTACAGTAAGAGGGAAAAAATGGGGTGGTGATGAAGTTGGAACCATACAGCTGGGAAAAGGGTCCAGAGAGAACCCTCATGGCCAATGTGTGGGAATGGCCAAGTTGACATTGTGCCTCATCCTGAGGGCAAAAGCTTCCCTGTGTCCTTGTGTGAGACTCTTGTATTCAGGAAGTGCTGCACTGGGACCATGGAAATATATGCTTCTCTTATTTTATATTTTCTGGGGTTCTCATAGGTTAAAGCTACATATAGTTAGGGGCCTGTAGGAAAATGAACTTTCTTCTGGTCTACCTGTCTTTCCTTCACCCTGATATGACAATGTTTTTCATAATTAAGAAGCTCAGATTTAGGGGGACAAGTTGTAATGCATTCATATATAATTTCTAGAACATGTCAGCTAGTTCTAAAATTGGAATGGAAACCAACAGGAATGTGTGTACGCCAAGCTAAATACAAACATGCCCTCTCCACACTAGATAAAGCATTCAGATTCTCTGAATACTTGGCCATAGAGTCATTAGCATGTGTGGGCAAGTGCCTTGAGTAGTTCGTGGGAAGCTGGCTGGGTCATTTCTCAGCTGACTTGCACAAAAGTTACCAAATTCCCCTGTTCTGCAAATGTCACAAGGAGACAATGGAGTATTGGAACAAGATTTAGGGCACCTATGTTTTAGTGCTAGCCCAGCTGGGACAAATGTATGTAAAATCAGGAAAATTTTTTTCACTGCGTTCTCAATTAGCAAAATGAATGAAATAATCCTTACCCATGGTTTTGTGGAACACCTGTGCAATTTTTCTTTGAAGAATCCAGTACTTCTTAGTCATAAAATGGCTAGAAGTGATAAATTTAGCTTGGCCTAATTTACTTGGTTGTTGTGAAGATCAGAGAATATTAGTTTGGAAACTTCTCTAACATGGGATTTTAGATGTTTGCGAAGATTGCCTATATCTCTATTAAGCTTTCTCCAGTTCAGTCATTTCCTATTCTTCCAACCTTTTCACATACAGTTACTAAGTCCCCATGGATCCTCTTAGGCAGCACTCCAAGCTGGTAAACTGTTATTAATATCATATACATTTAAGCAGGGCATTCATGAGTCTCAGGTTTTCCAATTATAGTGAAGAGGCAATGGGAAAGGGAGAGTCTTCTAGAATTTCAGTTCCTCAGAGTATGGCATTTTATGAATATGATAACTACATTTCAATGTATTTAAATCAATCTAATGCCTTCTCCTTGCCAATGGAATAAAATACAGAGTGCTGACCACGAAACACCGCCAACACTCACATACTCTCAGGCCCTGGCTTATCTTGAGCAACCTGCATTATGACCTACTCATGTGTGCCTTCTTTCTATTCTTCATATATGCCAAGACTATTCTTTTGCTTTCCTTTTTCCTGTAATGCTCTTTCCTTAGATCTTTGCATGGCTGTATCTCATTATTTTATCTGCATTCTTGTCTTGACTCAAATCTCACTTCCTCATGCAGGTCTTTTCTGATCATGTTTCTGAGGTTCCCATCTCTATCCCCAGCACTATCTCATTCTTTTATAGCTCTTATCACAATCTGAGATTGAACGATATACTGTTTCACTCACTTGGTTGCTTTGTTCCTTCTTAATAGAATAGAACCTGTTCTCCTAGGGTGATAGTGAAACTATTCAACAGGAAGTGACACAGGATGTTAATCATCCATAATTGACCTTCAAAAGCTCTGATGTGGTGTCCAGAATATTTGAGTTCTAATTCTTAAATTTCTGGGGTTTTGGGGGGTCTAACTGTCCTGAGGAAGGGACTAGAATAGATAGGGCAATGTATATGAAATAGGGGTCTCAAAGGAATGCCACATATCCCTCAGTATGAAGATATTTCAGTATTTTAGCAGTCATTATGTCCTGTAGTTTCTCCTGGTTGAATAGCAACTCTACTTAGCTCCCATGGTCAACACTGTATCCTAGAACCTACAACAGTGACTGGCACATTATCATCCCTCACATGGTGAAATATTTAAGCATCACCGAGTCTTGTCCACCTTCCATTTTCCCCAACTTGATGTTTCCTAGAAGACTTGGAAGGTGTCTTACATTCATGTCACTCAAAGAGTAAGCAATGTCAGATATAGGCCATAAGGTCTGTCTGGTAGTAGCTACTGTCATTAATTATTCATAGTTTAGATAATATGCACATCATTTTCTCATTTTATTCTTACAACCATCCTAAAAGGCTCTCAGAGCAAGAATTATAATAATTTTCAGTTGGGTAAACAGCCACCTGTAAGTCAAGTCATAGTTAATGGTAGGAAAAGATGGGAAAAATCCCTTTTCTCACACTAGACTATCTGTTCTGTTCATAGATATGGCTGAATCTTGTCTGAGTATAGAATACTGGACATAGGCATGAATATCCTCTGCTCTGCAACTTAAGTTTATTTACACTTCTAGAGCAGCTGCGAGTACCGCACAAAGAGCAAGCGTGACACAGATTAGGAAAGTCTAGAGGTTTCTAGAAAGCCCACTCAAGAGGTTGGAGAAACATGAAATGATCAACCTGAGAAGTCTTAATGGATATGTAGTAAATCTCAGATACTCTAGGGTCAGCCTTGGAGACAACATTGCTCAGACTTTTTATCGGCAATATCACAGAGCAACAGTGAAATAGTGAAAAGAAAAAAACTGCTAAAAAACAAATCAGATTTTGGTTCAAAATATGCATTTTAGCTGGGCATGATAGTTCATGCCTGTAATCTTGGAAGGCTGGGGCAGGAAGATCAGAAGTTCAGTGTCAGCCTAGACTGCATAAGAAGACCCTACCTCCAAAGATAATAAAAGAAAGAAAAGAAGGAAGGAAGGAAGGAGGGAGGGAAAGAGGGAGGGAGGAAGGAAAGAAGGAAAGAATGAGCATTTTAATAATGAAAAGTAAAATAGTTTTAGAGTGACGTTCCCCCAAAATAATGTAAGTAAGATGTTTCTACTTAGAACATGGATGAAATTCTGTACAATTTTATTAGTTATAAGTTTACTTTAAAACATAGTAGTGCAAAAACACATAGTAAGTACACAATTTTCTGCTTTCCAAGGTATAAGAAATGACTAAATATGTATTTAAGTTTTCTATTTTTTTCCCGACCTTGCCTTGTGCAACTCTCTACCACTAAGCCATATCCCTAATTCAAGGTACTTAAGGATTTGTATGGACTGTTTAAAGAAAAAGACTTATGAATAATAACAAAGGTACTTTTCAAATATGCTATGAAGTTATAAATAAGTGATTGAAGTTTGTGAAAACTACATTATTTGAAGACAATTCTATCACTTTGTGTGACCACAAACACATTCCTAACATTGTAATGCTTGTTACCACATAAAGATAATACTGGAATCTGTTTAATAAGTTTGTGGAAAGTATTCAATGGTTTAATGCATGGAAAATGTTTAGCATCGTGTTTGGCACATAGCAAACCTAATAAATGTTAGCTATTGTTTTTACCTTTTATAAATAACAATGAGCACTTTTGAACCATGGCAAGCTACCATGTGAAGCAGAAGGCTCCTCAGCATGGGAGGAGTGTAACAGGACTAAGTGGGCATTTATCAGAAATGCTTCAAGAGAGATTCTTATATCCACAGGTGAAAGCACAGATAGCACTTTGAAGTTAGTACAACCAGGCGCTTTCCACGACTCTGCTTTTTGGAGAATCTCGGGGTACAAGAGAGACTTGAAACTGAAGTTTTCTTTCTACATCTCAGGAGGACAGTTAGCTACTGATCCTCAGGACCAATGCTCTGTAAATACCATTGTTGGCCGAAGCAGGCAGACCTGGCCTTTTCCTAACCTACTTCAGTGTCAAAAGCAGAGCTGTCTGAGAACTACGCAGCTATTGTCCCACAGATCTTGCCCAACCAGGAAAAGCACCTGTTCTGTCCTCACATCCTTTCTTACAACCGTGGGAAAGGCTGTAAGTTTTCTCACAAGTACAGAAAGGATCCATCCTGTCTAGCCTTCAAGTGGAACCTGGCCTTTTCCCAGTAGTGGCTGCTGACAGGCAATCAATTCCACCTTGAGAGCTCTGGCTGTGGGAAATCCTTCTTTACACAAGTGAAATGTTTCTCTGTAGCTCTCACCAGCATGTTCTACTCTCATCTCCTGGAGACACAAAGAACAAGTCTCCCCATGGCCTCCCATGAGAACCCTTCAGAGCTTTGCAGACTGGTGGAGTGTTTACCCTATGGTTTGTCTCCCATGCTGTTCTCATAAATATATTGTTCCTGTCCAGCAGTTTCCAGACCCCTCTCCTTATTCTTCACCAGTATTATGCTCAAATACAGTTCATTTTTAACTTTTTTGTAAGATGTGGCATCGCATTCTTTTTTTAAAATAAAGGGAGTTAAGCTGCTTTCAGCAACAGTTCAGTCTGTCCTTCAGTGACAGATTATGGTGTGTTTGTACTGTTTAGTGTTCTGGCCCCCTTCCCACACTGCACATGCTTCTGAAAGATCTCTGTTAGTCCTACTTCTCTAGTTTCCATCCATAGACTAAGGATTCTAATAGCTCATGCTAATTTCAGTTCTTTTCTGAATCCCAAGATTGTGTGCAATGGCCTCCTAAAGAACCACATGTGCATATCTGACAGATGTTTCAATCTCACTGAGTTTGAAGTGAAGCCCATCTTTTTTCTCTGAAGTTCCCCATATCTGCACTGCAGATCATGTTAGTGCTACATCATGGGGTTATTATATAGATGAAATAAGTGGATATGTATGTAGCATTAAGTATAGTACCAGACAAATAATAAACAGTACGTATGCTGCTATCATTGGTAGGGAGAGGAAAGCAAGCAAGGAAGTGAAATATAATATACCAAAGGTAGCATTTCATATGGAATATGAAGTGGGAAAGGAAGTGTTCACATGGACTGGAAGATGCCACAAGATAATTTTGGAAAATTGATTACTATTTCTCAAAGTGTACTTCTTGGAAGCAAATGTATAGAAATATTGATAAATAGATATAAAATGCTGATGAGCACATTTGTCTATATATAATCTCCACAAATGTGTCATATAGTGGTTGGTTTCTGAGTATTTTTCAAGTTGCTCAACATATTAAGACAGCCCTTCTGGTTTATGGCTCAAATTGCTTCTAGGTTCAGGATCCATTTTTCCAGAATCCTCACCATGAGAGTTCATAGGAGTTCATATCCAAGGAATAAGGGATTGTAATTGTAGCTGGCAACTGCCTGCTTTGCAAGGCATATGCAAGTCAAATGCAAATAAGTTTTGAAGAAGAATCTTGTGAACCTGGAAAACCAGGTTGTTAGACAAGACCCTTGGGGCATTGCCACTCAAAGTGCTGCTCCACCAACTGCTAGTGGTCTCTGTATGATATGCACATAATTGAGAGTAAGCCTCTCAATGGCTATAGCAATCTTACAGAATAACTTTTTACTTTTAAATCAAACTGTGGAAATATGTATTTCATATATGTGTATATATTTTCATTTAATATGTAGCATTGGTTTGTACTGGATGGAAAGCAAATAAAAAGAAAAGGAAAGAGAGAAGAAAATCAGAAGCAATCAGTTCTTCATAGCAAACTGTTGGAGTCTACTGAAGCAAGCATGAAGTAATTACCCAGCTCTGAAATCAACTATGACACTCTAAGCAATTCTTTTCCTAATATATGAATTAAAAATATAGGAATAACTTATTTTAAATTTTCATTGCTTTAAAGATGCAATAATTACAAGAATTCTAAAAAATATTTTGACCAAAAACTGACTAAATAAAGCCTCATTACTTGATTTTGAGTTAAATAATCCTGCTTTCTGGTAAAGACTCAACCACAGTCAAGATTCTGACCGTTTTTCTTCAGTTTCCATGAAGACCATCTGGTTTTCTTTGGTGATTGTGTTCCAGTCTGTCAACCTTCACTGAAAACATCTCTTTTTCTTGCTGTCTTCAGGTTTTCCTCTTGAATCCCAAATATTTTATTGGAAAAGCCTTATCTGCTAGATATTCATGGACTGATGACCTTACTGAATTTTTGAGGGTCCTTATGAGGATGTTTTATTTTTAATTTTTTCTTTTATTTACTTATTATCATATTATAGTTGGACTCGGGGTAACTGTGACATTTACAAAAGTGCTTACAATAGCTCTTAGTTAGACTCACCCCCTCCATTTTTCTCCTTTATCCCCACTTCCCCCTTCTCAGAACAGTTTCAACAGGATGTTTTCCGAATAAAATCTAAACACTGAGCCATTGCAAGGAGTTTGGATTTTACTTTAGGAGTAAGGGAAAGCCACAGAATAGATCTAAAAAAGGATAAGAACATGGTAAGATTTATGTTTCCAAATATCTCACTGGCTGATCTTTGGAAATTGATTGTAGGGGTCAAAAAAGTAGTCAGAGAAGAGCAGAGAGAACACTGAATAGGGAAGATATGCACTAATGGAGGTTTTTCTATGGGGCATAAAGAATACGTTCTGATATCTAAACAGCCTCAGGAGTATTATAGTATGGAATTGTTTACATATCCAAGATGTGACTTAGGTATGTTGGAAACACAGTTGTTTTTGGAGTTATAGGTAGTAATTTTTAGAAGTTAACATTATTTTGCAAAAAAGTTATGTGTGGAAATTATTACTGAATGTCCCAGTCATGTTAGTGTGTTCAATCAGAAAAGGGGTAAACAAAGAGGAACGATAGATGCAGGGTTTCAGATACGAAAGAGGCTTTCATTCCTTCTCTCTTCCACTTAGAAAACAAAGGAGGTAAGTAGGACTGTGGCAGTGTACAAGTCCAAAGCCATTCCATACAAAGTGCTGGCTCGTTGGATTCTTCACGCAGGACTCCTGAGAAGATGAAGAGGCCTGCCTTTGGGGATCAGTTACCTTTGGTCATGCAGCCATCTCATTAATTGACTCAGCCTTAGCAGGCAAAGTGCCATCTATCCACTTTCCTAGGTCTGTATCCAGGCATTTCACTGAGAAGTAAGAAAGGAAAAAAGTCAAGTACTCCCACCAGGTAAAACTATTTTGGTAATACAATTGTTTGGAGATTTCTATCCAGGGAAATGCTCAGCTCCACAGATGATTGATATAAGCAGCTGCACAGCAAATAGAACAATTTAAGACGAGGACGCTATCCAAGAAACATATGAAAGAAGGCAGTTAGAAGTGATGCAAAAGCCCTGACTTTGGAGTTTCAGCCAAGATTCAATTTCCTACCCTTTTACGAGCTTCTTTCTTCAGATGATTGCCTGATTACCAGAGGCTATATTGCCTCTGAAAAATGAAATAATTGCACATTAATGGTTGATGCAGGCATCAAGTGAAAACTACATAAAATTGTTTGTAAACTGTATAAAGCCAAATCAGTTTAGTTAAAGTAATAAGGCCTCCACGGAATTGCATCAGACTATCAAAACTATTTGTGGAATTCCCACAACTTGCTAAGCCACAACACTACTGGGTAAAACTTAAAAGACAATGTGAGACAATTCCTGCAGGTATGGAATTGCATAATACATAAATATGAAGATTTTATGTGCATGCACGTGTATGCTTGTGGGCTCTATATCAGTGCTATATTTACACTTGAATATTAATTACATTTTGACAGGGAGGTATCAGATACAATATAGGAACAAAAGTTCATAGCAAGGGCTTTGGATTCAGAAAGACCAATATTGTTCAAACTCAAGTTTTCAGGGTTGATGACTTTAGATAAAATCACTTAATTCATAAGAGCTTTTGTTTCATCATATATAAAATGGTAATGGTAATATCTGTCTAATAGTGTAACATGGAAGTGAGAAGTGAGTAAGATAAAGAATATAAAACCCTTACCAAATACTGAGAAAAACAGATGATGTTAGAAAATGCTGGATGTCACTGTTGTCATTACTTTTAATAAAACCCACTTCGTGCACGCATGAAGGGATGGAAACTGTTGCCTGAATGACAGTCTCTAGAAAGGGACAGGTAAGTAGGACTGATAACCAGAATATATAGGGAACTTAAAAAACTAAATTCTCCCAAAACTAATGAAGCAATAAAGAAATGGGCAAGTGAACTAAACAGAAATTTCTCAAGAGAAGAAATTCAAATGGCCAAAAGACACACGAAAAAATGCTCACCATTTCTAGCAATAAAGGAAATGCAAATTAAAACCACACTAAGATTCCACCTCACCCCTGTTAGAATAGCCATCATTAGCAACACCACCACCAACAGGTGCTGGCGATGATGCGGGGAAAAAGGAACCCTCTTACACTGCTGGTGGGAATGTAAACTAGTACAACCACTCTGGAAACAAATTTGGAGGCTACTTAAAAAGCTAAACATTAATCTACTATTTGATCCAGCAATACCACTCTTGGGGATATGCCCAAAAGACTGTGACACAGGTTACTCCAGAGGCACCTGCACACCCATGTTTATTGCGGCACTATTCACAGTAGGCAAGTTATGGAAACAGCCAAGATGCCCCACCACTGACAAATGGATTAAGAAAATGTGGTATCTACACACAATGGAATTTTATGCAGCCATGAAGAAGAATGAAATGTTATCATTCGCTGGTAAATGGATGGAATTGGAGAACATCATTCTGAGTGAGGTTAGCCTGGCCCAAAAGACCAAAAATTGTATGTTCTCCCTCATATGTGGACATTAGATCAAGGGTAAACACAACAAGGGGATTGGACTTTGAGCACATGATAAAAGCAAGAGCACACAAGGGAGGGGTGAGGATAGGTAAGACACCTAAAAAATTAGCTAGCATTTGTTGCCCTTAACACAGAGAAACTAAAGCAGATACCTTAAAAGCAACTGAGGCCAATAGGAAAAGGGGACCAGGAACTAGAGAAAAGGTGAGATCAAAAAGAATTAACCTAGAAGGTAACACCCACGCATAGGAAATCAATGTGAGTCAATGCCCTGTATAGCTATCCTCATCTCAACTAGCAAAAACCCTTGTTCCTTCCTATTATTGCTTATACTCTCTCTACAACAAAATTAGAAATAAGGGCAAAATAGTTTCTGCTGGGTATTGAGGCAGGGGGGAGGGAGGGGGCGGAGTGGGTGGTAAGGGAGGGGGTGGGGGCAGGGGGGAGAAATGACCCAAGCCTTGTATGCACATATGAATAAAACAATAAAAAAAAAAAGAAGGAAAATAATTTCCTGAGTCTGCCCTTCCCACTTTGTGGAAGAAGTCTCCACAGTCAGCCCTAGGGTTTACTTCTCTCTATTTCTTTTCTCTTGAACCTCTTCTAGTAATGAAAGGGACCAAAGGGTTCTGGAAATTTTGAATGAAAAAAAAAAAGCAGACATGTTTTATACACGTTTCTGAAATCATCCAGGGAATGAAGCAAGATGAATAGAGAGACCAGCAGGGAAAGTGACTTTATGAGTGCACTGAGAGAGAGACAGAGGATTGACACGTGGGCACACAGTGGCGCAGCTGAGGAAGCTGTCCTAAGAAGGAGCTGGGAGGTCAAGTGCTTAACACAGTTCTTCTTCACAGCAGGGAAATTTGCATTCACTTTCCAGTTCTGCACTAATTGTGCATAGTTGGGAAGTTTTCTCAGTTCTCTGTAAAATAGAACATGGAAAAAAATGATAGCTTTCTTACTGGGATAAAGTAATGCATGTAAGGTGTTTTGCAAATATTTTTTGTTTGATAATACTTTTACTACTTTTAATAGTTAAGAACCAAAACTTTCTCCTTTATAAACTTATTTTTCCCTTGCTATAATTGACATGGATGAATGTTAATTTTGAAAATGCCATTCCATTTTTTCATTGCTAAGATCATCAAAGAAAAAGGATTTTAGTCCAAATGAGGACATGATTGTAAATGAGGGAAATGGCCAGATCTACTTGACCCACAGAGCAGTGGCAGCAGATCTTAAAGAGAGAAACTCCAAAAGGAGGAAGAACTCTGACCCTTTAGTCAAGGCTTGACACTGGATTGTTGATCCTGAGTTCATGTCCTGGAGAAGTCAACCAAGCAGGAGTTAAAAGTAAAGCAAACACAAAGTTAGCTGAATGGATGGCAAAAACTCCCTAGTGGGGGAGGGGCTCAGGAAAGCTAAAGCTGTAGTATAGCTAAGGTCTAGGAGTGATGTAGGGCACTACCTGGCCTAAATCCAACTATGCTACCTTGAAACTATATTTGTGATTGGTTGGTGCCAAGTCAGCTTCTCACTGAACTTGGCCACCAGTCTTTCACTTTCCTTATGGAACTAAGCATTCCAGGAAAATCTGGTCAGTTCCTCCTGGCCTTGGAAGTTTGCCCAATTCATCCTGGCCTTGGGGCCCACTACTCACACTATGCAGCTACATTCTGTTATTTTGGTAAGGGACTTGTTATTTCTCTGAGAAGTCTGTTGTTTCCTATGTGCTTTTACATGTGTGCTTCTAAAGTGCCTCTCTCATCCAAAATGGAGTAACCCCTGTCATTACTCCAGTTATGGGCTGACAGAACAGCCATGCCTCTTTTTTTTTTTTCAGATAAAAAAATTATTATTTTATTGGATGCTCTTTTTTTTTTCTTTTATTATTCATATGTGCATACAAGGCTTGGGTCATTTCTCCCCCCTGCCCCCACCCCCTCCCTTACCACCCACTCCACCCCCTACCTCTCCCTTTCACCCTCTCAATACCCAGCAAAAACTATTTTGCCCTTATCTCTAATTTTGTTGAAGAGAGAATATAAGCAATAATAGGAGGAACAAGGGTTTTTGCTGGTTGAGATAAGGATAGCTATACAGGCAGTTGACTCACATTAATTTCCTGTGCATATATGTTACCTTCTAGGTTAATTCTTTTTGATCTCACCTTTTCTCTAGTTCCTGGTCCCCTTTTCCTATTGGCCTCAGTTGCTTTTAAGGTATCTGCTTTAGTTTCTCTGTGTTAAGGGCAACAAATGCTAGCTAATTTTTTAGGTGTCTTACCTATCCTCACCCCTCCCTTGTGTGCTCTCGCTTTTATCATGTGCTCAAAGTCCAATCCCCTTGTTGTGTTTGCTCTTGATCTAATGTCCACATATGAGGGAGAACATACAATTTTTGGTCTTTTGGGCCAGGCTAACCTCACTCAGAATGATGTTCTCCAATTCTATCCATTTACTGGCAAATGATAACATTTTGTTCTTCTTCATGGCTGCATAAAATTCCATTGTGTATAGATACCACATTTTCCTAATCCATTTGTCAGTGGTGGGGCATCTTGGCTGTTTCCATAACTTGCCTATTGTGAATAGTGCCACAATAAACATGGGTGTGCAGGTGCCTCTGGAGTAACCTGTGTCACAGTCTTTTGGGTATATCCCCAAAAGTGGTATTGCTGGATCAAATGGTAGATCAATGTCTAACTTTTTCAGTAGCCTCCAAATTTGTTTCCAGAGTGGTTGTACTAGTTTACATTCCCACCAACAGTGTATGAGGGTTCCTTTTTCCCCGCATCCTCACCAACACCTATCTATTGATGATAATGGGTGTTAAAGTCTCCCACAACCACTGTGTTGGCGTTTATATATGCTTTTAGGTCTTTCAGGGTATGTTTGATGAAATTGGGTGCGTTGACATTGGGTGCATACAGGTTGATGATTATTATTTCCTTTTGGTCTATTTCCCCTTTTATTAGTATGGAATGTCCTTCTTTATCTCATTTGATCAATGTAGGTTTGAAGTCTACTTTGTCAGAGATAAGTATTGCTACTCCTGCCTGTTTTCGGGGACCATTGGCTTGGTAAACCTTCTTCCAGCCTTTCATCCTAAGCCTATGCTTATTTCTGTTGGTGAGATGGGTCTCCTGAAAGCAACAAATTGTTGGATCTTCCTTTTTAATCCACTTCGTCAAATGGTGCCTTTTGATGGGTGAATTAACTCCGTTAACATTAAGGGTTAGTACTGATAGGTATGTGGTGATTCCTGTCATTTAGTTGTCTTAGTTGTTTGATTGTGTGTACCTAAATTGAGGTTACTCTCTACTGTCTTGCTTTTTCTTTTCCTGTGATTTGTTGCTGCCTGCCTTTTCATGGTTAAGTTGGGTTTCACTTTCTGTGTGCAGAATCCCTTGAAAAATCTTTTCTAGTGGTGGCTTTGTGGTCACATATTGTTTTAGTTTCTGCTTACCATGGAAGACTTTTATTGCTCCATCTATTTTGAATGATAGTTTTGCTGGGTAGAGTATCCTGGGGTTGAAGTTATTTTCATTCAGTGCCCGGAAGATCTCACCCCACGCTCTTCTTGCTTTTAATGTTTCTGTTGAGAAGTCTGCTGTGATTTTGATGGGTTTACCTTTGTATGTTACTTGTTTTTTCTCTCTTACAGCCTTCAATATTCTTTCCTTAGTTTCTGAACTTGTTGTTTTAATGATGATATGTTGTAGGGTAGTTCTATTTTGATCTGGTCTGTTTGGTGTCTTGGAGGCCTCTTGCATCTGTATGGGAATATCTTTCTCTAGATTTGGGAAATTTTCCGTTATTATTTCGTTGAATATATTACGCATTCCCTTTGCTTGCACCTCTTCTCCTTCTTTGATGCCCATGATTCTCAAGTTTGGTCTTTTGATGGAGTCAGTGAGTTCTTGCATTTTCTTTTCACAGGTCTTGAGTTGTTTAGTTAATAGTTCTTTGGTTTTTCCTTTAATTACCATTTCATCTTCAAGTTCTGAGATTCTGTCTTCTGTTTTTTCTATTCTGCTGGATTGGCCTTCCATTTTGTTTTGCAGTTCTGTTTCGTTCTTTTTTCTGAGGTTTTCCATATCCTGGGTGGTTTCCTCTTTAAAGTTGTCTATTTTTGTCCTGAGTTCATATATCCATTTATTCATTGTGTTCTCTCTTTCACTTTGGTGTTTATACAGTGCTTCTATGGTTTCCTTTATTTCTTCTTTTGTTTTTTCAAATTCTCTATTTTGTTGTCTTGGAATTTCTTGAGTGTCTCCTGTACATTTTCGTTGACCCTATCCAGTATCATCGCTATAAAATTCTCATTGAGTACCTGTAGTATGTCTTCCTTTAAATTATTCTTGTGGGCTTCATTGTGTCCTTTGGCATAGTTTATCTTCATTTTGTTGGAGTCTGGATCTGAGTTTCTGTTTTCTCATTCCCCTCTGGTTCCTGTACTAATTTTTTGCTGTGGGGAAACTGGTTTCCCTGTTTTTTCTGTCTTCCTGTCATTGTCTTTGGTGTTGTTACTGTCCCTGTACTGTGTGCAATTAAGTATTTTCTAGATTGTAATAATAACAATGGTAATATTTAGAATGGAAGCGTGAGCTGAGATGGAAAGCAAGAAGTTAAAGAAAAGGGGAAAACAAATACACAGACAAGAGGGAGAAAGCAGAATAAGGTTTCAGACAAGAAAGTTTCAAAGGTATAAACAGGGAGTGTTAGTGTACTAATTGACAGTAAGCTGAACAGACATTAGAGACACAGAGAGAGGATTGAAAATCAAAAATAAAAAAAAGATAAGAATAAAAATAAAAAGTAAATGAAAGAAATATCTATACATAAAAAATGAATTAAAATAAAATGGAAAATAAAAAATTTAAAAAAAAATAAATAAACCAAAAAACCTCCAAGTTCAAATGCAATGAAGTTTCAGTCTTAATAATTTGGGTGTCTGTCTCAGTCTTCCATCCTGGAGATGGTGCCTCAGATGTTGTTCTGTAGTTGTCTCATCAAAGGGGACGCATAAAGTAGAACACAACTACACACACACACACACACACACACACACACACACACACACACACAAAACCCCACCAAGTGTCCCAAGTTCAAATGCAATACAGTTCTAGTAAGTTTTTCCACTTGCAAGTGTAATTCGGTTGTTCTCTCATCAAAGGTAGGGAGAAAAAGAAAAAAAAAGAGTCTGGAGACAGTTCTAAGAATGGCATCTGCATCTGTGGCTTGCCTGCCGCTGCTGTCAGCCTGCTGTTGCTGGAGGCATTATTTATGCAGATCTCTGGGGTGAGCTTAGCACTCACCTGGCCCCAAAGGCTTTGTTTGCTCAGAGTTCTCTTGTGGGGGTGCCTCTGCTACAAGCTTTCCTTTTTCCAAGCACACTGGGAAAGGTGACACTGCACCCGTATTGTCAAGCCTGCATGTTTATAGTTCATGTGGGAGGTGGCTCTTCCCCCCTCTCCTGTTGAGTTTTCCTCCTTCCGCCACTCTCACAAGCTTTCCCGCTCTTGGTTGCTGGGCGCATGCCCCCACTCCTGCCAGAGCCTCTCCGGCCCACCCGGCTTGTTTATTTACAGTTCCTGGAAGGATTCCCTTCCCCCAATCTTTGGTGCTCTGTGCGCCCCACCCTCTTTCCTGCGTGTCTTTATTGTTCTTATTGCTTATTACTCAGTTTCTCTTTTTTCCCCCGGGTGGGGGTCAGTCTGTCCAGGGGGCTATGCTGCTCTGGCCCAGGATTGTCTGTGGGAGTACCACGGTACCACGAAGTTCACCTGGTCCGCGTCTTCCCAAGCCGTCTGGGCGCGGGCAACTGGCAGCCCGGGGGCCCTCCTGGTTTCTCTGTTTAACATGAAGTGGAGATTCTCTGCACTGGCTGGAGGTGTGGAGGAGTCAAAGTTATGCCTCTTCTCAGTGATTATGCCTGCAAAGTGTGTCTCCAGCGTCTCTCCAAGATTTCACTATAGGAGGCTCACTTTCTGCTTCTTCCCTCTAGCCACCATCTTGGAATCTCCAGCCATGTCTCTTCTGGTGACCATTAAGCTGCTGTCCCTCGCTTCCCAAACCTGGCAATGCTTATAGTCTGAATTAACTAGGTAAATTTTTGCCTGAACAATAGCTTTGCTCTTTTTGTTCTCCCTTTAATTTTCTTTGTTCCACAAGTGATTGTTAAATAGATGCTTCAAATAATGACATTTTTAACATTGGAAGAAACAGAAAACACTATGAATTTTGTCCCAAATTGCCACAACATAAGACGACATGCTATTTCTTAAGAAACCTAAGGGAAAATATCAGAAAAGCACTTCAGAGTTGCAGGAGGAAAGATTTCCTAGACCCAGAATTTGAATTATAGAACTATTTGATTATTCACAAAATTTCAGAAAGAGACAATGATATGAAAAGAACTGAAAGGCTAAAGTGTAGTGAACTTTCAAAGAGCTGTAAGTAATTTAGTTTGGAGGGTCAATTTTTGGAACTGTTCTAGAATTCATCTTTCATCAAGGTATTAATACACTTAAGGGAATTGGGACTGGAGTCTGGACCTTCTTGTTTGAATTCAGCTTTCTTAAGTAGCCTCAGTGACCTAGGGCAAACTACATGAGTCTTCATGGCTGTTTCTAAATCTATAAAATAAAATCATAAAATACTCTGAACTCTTAGTGTGCTGAGATGATTAGATTAAGTAGCCAATTTAACATTAGCTCTCAATAAGTGTACACATTTATAATTATTAAGATGATTCTGAATTATGCTTAAGGACAGGAAAAGAAGATTTGAAATTCATGCCAAGATTTTTTTTTAAAGGGACACACCAATTTCATGAAACTTGCACCACAGAGCTTTGCTCAGAAGGTGCAATATCCTTTTAAAATATCCACCTTATTACTGGGTAAGAAGTAATAATTGCCTGTAATTCTAGATTACCTGTAATTCTAGATACTTGGAAGGCTGAGATCAGGAGAATCACATTTTCAGTCCAGGTAGGGGAAATAGTTTGAGAGACCCTCCCCTCCTCCAAAATAATCAGAACAAAATGGACTAGAGATATGACTGAAGCAGTAGAGTGCCTGCTTTGCAAGCCTGAAGCCCTGAGTTCAAACCTCAATCCTGTATATACAAAGGCGTAAACTAAATCTGTATTTCTTTGTAATGTTGCTGCTCCTAGATTATTGTACTCGGAACCAACAGAACATGTTATATCTCACAGTATGATGTTAACAGGGGAAGCAGGAGAACCCCTGTACTTATCAAACTCAGCCAATGTTCTGCACTCTTCTTCTCTCTTTTGGTTAATCTGCTGATTCTTCTAAGCCAGATTAAATAGTCGTGATTGTGAATGAGTGCTTCCAATAAATGTAATAACCAGGCTTCTTTTTAAAATGCGTTTAAAGCATGCCTTATCCCAAGAAAGAAATTAAAAATAAAATTATCTTAATACTTAACATTAGTTTGTGAAGATGTTTGCTCGTGTCTTTGCATCTGTGCTGTACTTCATAACTAGTACAGTAGTAGGACATTATGTCACAAACTTGATTTTATTCTTGGCTCTGGCACAGGGCTACAGTGTTGCATGAGTTTAGAGGATGCCATACATATGGACTGAAATATGGATGGTGCCAACCAGAGTTTCATACCATGGAACTTCTTGCTGGCAAGCTAACTAACCTCATGGGCTTTGGTTCCTTATTTTTATTTTGGAAATTCAGTATCACAGAGTTTTTGTAAAGTTTAAGTAGGTTGTGTGGTCAAAATATTCATCACAATCCTTAGCACATAGTAAATCATAAATGGGAGTTATAATTATTGTTATGGCCATGGTCCTGACCTCCCCTAAAACTTAAGGTGGTGTTCTGGACTTGGCAGTCATTGTTATACCCACTTTACAAACACGGAAATTGTGGCAATGTAGAAACTATTTTTCTTCAAAGTAGGAGCAAATTCTGCCACGATTACTTTTAGTTACTTAAGACTTGTGATTTTTTTCTTTTGTTAACATATTCATGTTAAGAAACATTGCTAAAATTTCTTTTTTACTCGGGGTGTCAGTAATGGGGTGTGAACTCAGGACCTCTTGATTGCTAGGCAAGTTCTCTACCAGTTGACCTAAGACTCCAGCCCTTTCTTGTTTTAATTACTTTTAGAGAGCATCTCAGGTTTTTGCCCAGGGTCAGCCTGAGATCCAATACTCTTGCCTAATTCTCCTACATAGCTGGGATCACAGGCATGTGCCACCTTGCTCAGCTTATTGACTGAGATGGGATCTTGCTAATGTTCTGCCTTAACTGGCCATAAGCTGCATTCCTTTAGAGCCTCCTGATCTCTTCCTCCCAAGTCGTATTATAGGCATGAACCACCACACACAGTTACAGCTGTGATTAACACATGATAACCTTAGGTATTTATAAGGAACCATGTGACCATTCAGTAAACTTTTACAACAAGAACTGATCAAGTCAAGACAATGTTTCCATCTCTTCATCCTTACTTTGTGTTTGGAGCCATGAAGTACTCAACAGGTAACTGCAAACTGTAAACATCCTTTTGTGCAACTGAACTCTAGAATTTATGACTTCTATCAAACTGTTTGGGTACCTGCTATCCAACCTCACTAAAGTCACTTCCCTCAACTCTTCCCAATCTCTAGCAATCTTTATACTGCATTTAGACTGACATTTTTATTCACATTTGTTAATTGTACAAATTAATGGTGTTTAATGTAATATTTCAATACATTTATACAGTAAGGACTGATCAAATTCAACCTCCCAAATTTACCCTGACTCCATCCACCTCCCAATCTTTAGTAACCACTATTCTACATTCAAGCCAACTTTATGTTCTACATGCAGTGATTATTTCACTTAATATAATACCCTTCAGTTCCATCAATCTTGTTATTTTTTGGTTTTTGGTAATAGCATTCTCAATGAGCCTAGCTATAACCTTACTGTAATTCTGATTTCCATTTTCCTGGTGGTTAATGATATTGTGCATTTTTTCATATAATTTTTGCACATTTGTTTTTCTACTTAAGTTAGGTTATTTGTTTTATTGTTGTTAAGATTTTGAATTTAGATCATCTTTTTTCAGTATCTGCATCTCAAAGAGAATATGTGGTATTTGTCTCTCTGTGTCTGACTTACTTCATTTCATATAATGTTGAGCACTTCCACCCTTTTTGCTGCAAATGATAAAAATTCCCTTTTCAAATGGTGGAATAATACTCCATTGTACAACTATGACAGTTCCTTTATCTATTTGATCATTACATATTATATACATGTATTATTTTATGATATCATACCCCATAACTTTCTACAATTTAGATAATGATTAATAAAAAAATTAACTTAGGCAAATATACTATAACTAAAATTTTGAAATAAATTTGTAAAATTTTTTGAAAAGTCCTATGTGAATTTTGTTTAGAATTTTATTCATTTTATCATACCTATCTGAAGAAGTCCCATCCTTATGAAATTGTGTCTTCCATGACATGGTATATTCTGGGAGTTGCTCAGGTTTTTATGTCCTTTAATAAAGTGTTTTCATTAAAAAATTAAGTGGTGTTCTTTGTTGTTTTGTGGACATCTGTGGAAACTAGGGTCTAAGGCCTAAGCACTAGATCAGCTGTGTGGCCACTTCACTGTCTTTGGCTGTGATGCTTAGATAGGAATGTGCCATTGTTCTCACATTCCTCAGGCAAGCACCCTTAGCAGGCTGACTTGGTTGGACAAGTCACTTGAAGGCAGCTTTCTCCTGATGACACCAGGTGTAACAACAGAAGCACTGACTGTGAAAATTTTTCTCCCTGACAGAGTAACATGAAAGTGCACATGTGGGAACTATGCGCTTAGTCACCAGATTTGTTCATGGAAGGCAGCAGTGTCTCATAGGTTCGATCATGCTGTAATTGCTGACTGTTATTCTGAAAGTTTCTCAGAAGGGCAGTGAGAGAATTCGTGATATTTAGTAATAATGGGAACAAGATGACTCATGAGTGAGAGATGTGATGAGTAAAGAAAAAAAACACTATGTGATCTTGTGGGCAGGTCGATGTTTTAGAATGATTTCTTTACAAAATTAAAAATTTTTGTTCTCTAGTAAGTAAATTTCTTCTTATATATTTTTCATAAATTTGAGCACCTTTAATTATTATTTTATAGGATAAAAGTGTATTAAATGGCAGCTACATGACAAGCACAACTCTTTTAAGAGTTAGAGATACAACCTGTGGTAAAACAGATATAATTTCTGCCCTGACAATCATGCAGGAAGACAAATAATTAAATGAAGGGCTTTAGGACAATAAAGGAGGCAGAGGGATCATCTCACTGGGAGAGTTTTTCTTGTCTGGAGGGTGAGGAGGACCTTGATTGAAAAAGCCATGTGCAAGATGAATGATGAGCAAAAATTAGCTGCACCCCAAAACAAATCTAATTCTGTTCATTTGTTTATTCCCTCATCCTTTCTTGTGACATATGTATATTGTTTTCCTTCCTACAATGAGGCATCCTCTATTGTAGAATATAAAGACTTATGAATGAGCAAGAACTGTCTTTCCTGCTGTGTGTTATTCTGAAAGTTTCTTATAATTGCAGTGATAAAAATTGTGATATTTAATAATGATTGGAATAGAATGACTCATGAGTGAAAAATGTAAAGACTACATTTAGTGGACTCTTGGGCAGGTCGAAGTTGTGACAATAAACAAGTTTGTACTAATAAACAAGTAAAAATGTAAGATAATTTCTGGTCATGGTAAATAATAAGAAAGAGGAGAAGATCAATGACCATGATGATGACAATGACAAGGAGAAAATTACAAGAGGAAGATGTGGCAGGGGAGGATGATCTGGGACATCTCCTTGAGGAGATGACTTTTCAGATCAGTTCTCAATTAAGAGAAGCTGGCCAGGCCACCATCCATGAGTTATTCTCAGTATTGCACCTTCCTTTCATTATCCAAAAAGCTTCAGTAAATTGTCAGAAGGAAGAACTTTTGTCCAGGGATGTTTTGAGTAGCAAAAGCAAAACAATTTGGGCTACATGCCTTCTCCACCAGATGCCAGAAGACAATGGCAGTGGTCATCTCTGAATGAGAAGAGTATCCATCCAAATCATGTTTTCTAAAGGTCATTGATCATGGAGACTTTGGCATTATGAAGAGTTGTAGGTGAGAGAACTAGAAACTCTGTTTCCTAACTACATAAATAGTAAAAGAGTGGGGAAATCTCAGAAAATCCTGCAAGACCTGTGGGAAATGACGGAGTTTCAACCATAGGATAATGAGTTCCTCCCATTTTGGTTACAAAAAGGAAGTGTGACCTCACTTTATTATCACATCCTGGTGGAGTCTGGAATACGTGAATTATACTTAACTGTAGGCATTTTTAGTCAATATACATTCAAAGACTATGCACTAATGATACTAGACATTTACTGAAAATTAACTATGTGTCACTTTAAGTGTTTGTATTTGTTAGCTCAAGTGGTCAGATGCAGTTGTTCATCCTCATAATTCCATCAATATGAGAGGCAGATATAGAAGGATTACGGTTTCAGGCCAGCCCATGTAAAAAGTAAGTTAAACCCTATCTCAAAGAATAAGATAGGCTTACTGGTATATATCATTAATTCTAGCTATGAAGAAGGCAGAGGGAGGAGGTTCATGGTCCAAGGCTGGCTCTGGGCAAAAGGAGAAGACCCTTTCTGAAAAATAGCTAAAGCAAAAAAGGTTGGAGATATAATTCAATAGCAGATCACCTGCCTAGCAAGTGTGAGGTCCTAAATTCAAACCCCAGTACCACAAAAATAAAAACTTACATAATCCTTGTAAACACCTCTGTAAGTAGCTACTATTAAATTTTGCATTTTATATATGATGCAGGAAAGGTGTTAGGGAATTGGCACAAATTCTCAGAGCTATGAGATTCTCCCAAAAGTCAAGTGCAGGCTCTTCAAAACCAGTACTCGTACCTGTGTTGCAAGCCTCTCCCTCATAAGTCACATCAATACTTTACTGTTCTTGACTATTAGGGAAGTGTATGTGTGTGTGTGTGTGTGTGTGTGTGTGTGGTGTGTGTGTGTGTGTGTGTGTGTGTGTGTGTGTGTGAAAGAGAGAGAGAGAGAGAGAGAGAGAGAGAAGTAACAAGCAGTATGTGGACAGGCTGCAGCACTAGGAGCTACCTCTCAGAAACTTCTGAAGAGGCCAGGTGTGGTGGCTCAAACCTGTAATCTCAGCTACTTGGGAGGCAGAGATTGGGAGGATTACAGTTTGAGGCCAGCCGCCACTAAAAGTTAGTGTGACCCCAGCCTCCATTTATAAGCTGTGCATAGTGGAGCATGTCTGCAATTCAAGCTGTGTGGGAGACATAAGTAGAAGCATCTCAGTCCGAGGTCAGTCCCAGGCAAGAAAGGGAGACCCTACCTAAAAAACTTAAAGTAAAAAATGTCTTGGGACATGGCTCAAGTGATAGAATGCCTGCCTAGCACATGTGAGCCTGAGTTCTAATTACAGTACCAGAAAAACAAAATAAGACAGAACAATACAAAAACCCTCTGAAGAAGAAAAATAGAAGAATGATTTAATTAGCAATGAAAATAGTTAAGGAAAATCTGATTTAACTAAAATGGCAATGGCAGTCCGGATTTTTCTGAAATCTCAAGGCCAAACACAAAGCACTTTTAGCCTTGTTGTATAAGAGGATAAAGTATTATGTACTTGTATGAAAATGGAAAGATGAGACCTGTTGAAACTATTCTAAGAGTTGGGGGAGGGTGAGACAAAGGAGAATGATAGCGGGGGTGAATTTACCTCAGATATATTGTAAGAACTTTGTAAATATCACAATATATCCTCAGTATAATAATAATAATTTTTTAAAAATGAAGCAAAAAAAAAGAAAAAGAAAATTTAGCCCAGAGAAGTTCAGCAACTTGCACCTGCTTCATGCCTAGGTCTATGTCTTGACACTATTCTTCTCTAGGCATAATTAAAAAAAAACTCACAAAAACAAAAATTAGAGCCATTATCTAACCTGTCCTCCAGGCATAGACCATGGTGCTGAGATAAGCATCCACACGAGAGAAAACATGAAGGGAGCTTTTAACTAGAGACTGAATGAAGTATATTTGAACTTATAAAAATCTACATTACTCACTATTCACAATGGCCATGTTATGGAATCAGCCCAGGTCCCCATCGACCTATGAAGAAAATGTGGTATATATATTCACAATGGAGTATTATTCAGCCCTAAAGAAGAATGAAATCAGGTCATCTGCAAGAAAATGGATGTAACTGGAGATTATCATGTTAAGCACAATAAGCCAGACCCAGACAAATATTACATGTTTTCTCTCATATGAGGAACCCAGAGCTCATATACATATATTTTTATATATTAGATATTTAAATATATATTTAACATGTAAAATATATATTTATAAATACTAATATATAAGCAAAATATGTAACACATGTAAATATGGTTATATAGATAATATATTAAATATATGTAGTTATACATATTTAATATATATGCTAATGTTTAAGTCCAATAGAGGGGGTAAATAAGATCAAAGTATATTACATGCATACAAGGAAATATCACAACAAAACCCTTTTGTACAATTAATATGCGTTAATAATAAAATGAATTAATTAACCGATAATTTTCAAATAAAGAAATACAAATAGACAGTAAGTACGTGTGAAAATGTTCAACATCCTTGACCATAAAGGAAATGAAGATGAAAACTATACCGAGATTCCACCTCTCCTTTGTAAGAATGGCAACCATGCAGAAAACAAACAAATCCTGGCAGGGACGCAGAACAAAAAAGGAACCCTTCTACACTGCTGGTGGGAATGTAAACTGGTGCAGCTACTATGGAAAAAACTATAGAGTTCCTCAAAAATTTAGAACTAGAACTTCTATATAACCCAGGTATACCATTCCTGGGCATATATACCCAAAAGAATCAAATTCAGTTATAGTGGTATCTGCACATCCATGTTTATTTCAGCACAGTTCACAATAATCAGATTAGGGAATCAGCCTAGATACTCTTCAATGAATAAAAGGATAAAATGTGGTATATACACAGTGGAGGATTATCGGTCATAAAGAAGAATGAAATCATGTTGTGTGTAGGAAAATGGATGGAACTGGAGATTATGTTAAGTGAATTAAGCCAATCCCACAAAGACAGCTGTCGCATATTTTCTTTCATATGTGGAATCTCAAGTTGGGGAGCACATGAATATAAAAGGGGGAGACTGTTGGAGATGTAAAAGAAAAAAATAGGAAGGGGGTAAATATGATCAAAGTACATGGTATGGATGTGTGAAAACGTCACAATGAGACCCTTACTCCGTACAATTTTTAAAAATCTGCATGATTCAAAATCCAAATACTCTGTGGAAGAACGGAGGCCACTGCAACCTTCTCCATCCTCTGCCAGGCTCTTCAACACCTCGAGAAGCCTGGAGAGTCCTTGCAGGTTCTCTTCGTGCGGCCTGCGCGCGTGCTTGCGTGCGTGCGACGGTGCGTGCGACGGTGCGTGCGTCGGTGCGTGCGTTCGTGCGTCAGCACGCACAGGAAGCATGAAAAAAGACCTGCAAGGAAGGTTTGAGAAAAAAATAATAAACCTTGTAAGAGAAAAACGTATAAAGGTACGTTATTGGGAAAGTTTCTAAATATGGCTGTTATTTCTGATCTTGATTAAGTTACATTCCCTTCGGGGTTATAATTTTTGAGGAGTGTATTCAGCTTCCTTTAGCATTCTATTTTTGATTTTTTGGATGTTTAGATTCAGTCATCTATGTGAGTGACAGTTTTTTCAAAAGCTCATGCTCCCTTACATAATCATTTTATGAATGTACCCTCGCTAACAACAATACAAAGTTTATGACACAGTTTTTGGCTTGATTAGAGTCCTTGATTTCGTCTCTATTACTAGTCATATTTAATGACTGGGTTTGATTAATTTAAATGTGCTTCTAATTTCTGAATTAAGTATAATTTTATATAATTGATTTGTTTCTATTTCGGTATAGTTTTATTTAAATTTTTAGTCTAAGCAATTCTTTGACCACATTCTATAAATTTGGGTATGAAAGTGTTGCTATTTTAATTATTTTGAATATTTTTCAATGGTTGGCTTTTGTCAATAATTTCAGTGTTTGTTTCATCTGTAATAAATTCATATGTCATAGCACTATAACACTTTATATTTGCTTCTGATTATTCTTTAAATAGGTAACACATTTCACTTTATATAGCATTTTGTTTCATAATGTTTTGTGTATTTTTAATTATATTTTAACTGCTATGAACTGCACCTCTGATATTCGCTTAATAGGTTTTGCTTAGTTTCATCTTTTCTGCTATTGACAGCTGTGTTCTTCTTTTACTTAAATATATTATTTTTTCATTTTCCCAGTCTTTTTAACTAACTAAAATTAAATAAATTAATTCATAATTTGGTTTTTAATTTTTTTTTTCAGTACTGGTACTCAAACTCAGGACCTACACCTTGAGCCACTCCATAGCCCTTGTTTGTGATGGGTTTTTTCCAGATAAGGTCTCACGAATTATTTGCCCAGGCTGGCTTTGAAACATGATCCTCCTGATCTCTGCCTCCTGAGTAGCTAGGATTACAGACGTGAGCCCCCAGTGCTCAGCTAAAAATGTCTTTAAAAAGTTATGCTGAACTCCTTTAAATATAGAATAGGAAACTCTCAGTGTTTGATTAGGCAAATGAAGACTAAATTTTTTCATGATTTGATTTTTGTATACTTCCTTGGATCTATTTATATTTACTTATACATCTATTTCTAGAAAAAAAGATTCTTGCTTGGTTTTGTTTTGTTTAATCTGAAGAATGCAATTCTATCTTTGATTTTCATTTTCTAGTGATCATTATGCCTTAAAGTTCTTTAAAACATCACATTAATTTGGAGTGGTCATTAGCTCAGATTCTTCACATTTGCAGTTAAGGTTTTACTTTATTTATCTTCCTAATAATATTCGTTGGTATTTTGTATGTTGAGATTTTTTTTCTTTAACCTTCATTATTTTGCGTAAGTTCTGTATTACTTTTCTGTCATAGGAGAGCAAATTGTCACCAACTAAGAGTGACTTAACACAGATTTGTTCTCTGACAGTTTGGGAGTCAAGAGTCCAGAATGAGTCAGCTTGGTACCAAGGTCATAGTCTCACCGGGCTGAAGTCAAGACATCAGTTGAGGCTGAAATTCCATGTGAGTATCTTGGTTTTCTTCCAAGACCACCTGATACTGAGAGAATTTAATTCCTTTTTGAACTTAAGCTTTCAACTCCTAGAAAGCTTGTCATTTACTGAGAGGTGGCTCTTTTCAAAATATGGCAATGTGCTTATTCAGGATCTGCAGGTATGTCTGCTACTGTTTTCAATCTTTCTGGTTTCTCCTGACCTTGATCTCTAGACTCTGTAGGACTCACCTGATTTGGCCTAACCTACCCAGTGCAGGGTAATCTCGTTTTTAGTTAAATTAGTCAATAGGCCAAGTACCTTAATTATACTTGCAAAATTGCTTTACCTCTGACATATAACGTTATCTTGAGGTAAGTATCCTTTCATATTTATAGTATCTGCTACACTCAAAAAGCAGGTATTATATAGGGCACACATAATAGGGGGTGTGAAATTGTGAGGGCCACCTTAGAGTTCTGCCTACTATAAGGTCAGTTATAATTATACAGGTTTTGTATGTTATTTGTAAGCTTTATAGTCAGATGTGTAGTCTTATATACTATCTGATTCTGATTCTAATACCTGTTATTATTATATTAGTATAGCATTATAGAACATTAATTTTCCTTAATTTTTACATAAATATGTACAAATTTTTGGACCAGAATTCTCATTCCTAAAAATATACACTAAGAGCACCCTCATAGGTGGACATTAGATCAAGGGCAAACACAACAATGGGATTGGACTTTGAGCACATGATAAAAGCAAGAGCACACAAGGGAGGGGTGAGGACAGGTAAGACACCTAAAAAATTAGCTAGCATTTGTTGCCCTTAACGCAGAGAAACTAAAGCAGATACCTTAAAAGCAACTGAGGCCAATAGGAAAAGGGGACCAGGAACTAGAGAAAAGGTGAGACCAAAAAGAATTAACCTAGAAGGTAACACCCACACACAGGAAATTAATGTGAGTCAACTCCCTGTATAGCTATCCTTATCTCAACTAGCAAAAACCCTTGTTCCTTCCTGTTATAGCTTATACTCTCTCTACAACAAAATTAGAAATAAGGGCAAAATAGTTTCTGCTGGGTATTGAAGGGGTGGGGGGAGAGGGAGGGGGCGGAGTGGGTGGTAAGGGAGGGGGTGGGGGAAGGGGGGAGAAATGACCCAAGCCTTGTATGCACATATGAATAATAAAAGAAAAAAAAGACAATAAAAATATTATTGTACAAAAGGTTTATTTTTATGATTAATTTTTTTGTGGTACTGGGACTTGAATTCAAGGCCTTGTTCTTGCTAAGCCTTAACACTTGAGCCTCTTCCACAGTTTTTTTTAAACTTAGTTTATTTTTTAATCATTTGTCAAATCGTGCCTTCTGCTTTTCATAGGGCTGGCCTGGAGCTTGATCTTTCTATTTATACTTCTCTGTAGCTAAGATAAAAGGCACGCATCACAATACCCAGTTTTAATGGTTGAAATGCAGTCCCCCTAACTTTGCCTGGGCTGGCTTTGCATCAAGATCCTCCTGATCTCCACCTCCCAAGTAGCTGGTATTTATAAGTGTGAGCCACTACACAATTGGTTTTTTTTCTTTTTTTTTTTTATTCATTTATTAACATGCATACCTTGTTTGGGTCATTTCTCCTCCTGCCTCCTCCCTCTCCCCCATTCCTCCTCGCTTCCAGGCAGAATCTGTTCTGTGCTTTTCTCCAGTTCCTTTGAAGAATAGAAATAAGCAATAATAAGAATGACATAGCATTTTTGCTAGTTGAGATAAGGATAGCTATACAGAGAGATTCCTTGTATTGCTTTCATGTACAAACGTGTTACAACCCAAGTTGGTTCATCTCTAACTGATCTTTACACTGGTTCCTGATCCCCTTCTCATGTTGTCCTCTGGTACTTTAAGGTTTCTGTATTAGTTCCTCTGGAGTGGGGACATCAAATGCTTTCATGCTTTGGGTTTTCTATCTAACCCCATACTTCCCGTATATGTTTTCCCCTTGTCATGTAACCCAAGTCCTACGACATTGCTGTATTTGCCCTAGATCTAAAGTCCATATATGAGGGAGAACATATGATTTTTGGTTTTCTGAGTCTGGCTAACCTCACTCAGGATGATGTTCTCCAGTTCCATCCATTTATTTGAGAATGATAAGGTTTCATTCTTCTTCATGGCTGAGTAAAATTCCATTGTGTGTAAATACCACATTTTCTTGATCTATTTGTCAGTAGTGGGGCAACTTTGTTGTTTCCATAACTTGGCTATTGTGAATAGTGCTGCAATAAACATGAGTGTGCAGATGCCTTTGGAGTAACCAGTGTCACATTCTTTGGGTATATCCCCAGGAGTGGGATTGATGGATCATTTGGCAGATCTATGTTTAGATTTTTAAGAAGCCTCCATATTTTTTTCCAGAGTGGTTGCACCAGCTTGCGTTCCAACCAGCAGTGTACGAGGGTTCCTTTTTCCCCACATCCTCGCCAACACATGTTGGTGGTGTTTTTGAGGTGGCTAGTCTAACAGGGGTGAGGTGGAATCTTAGTGTGGTTTTGATTTGCATTTCCTTTATGGCTAAAGACAGTGACATTTTTTCATGTGATTTTTTGCCATTTGAATTTCTTCTTTTGAGAAAATTCTGTTTAGTTCCATTGCCCATTTCTTAATTGGTTCATTGATTTGGGGAGAGCTTAGTTTCTTAAGTTCCCTGAATATTCTGGTTATCAGTCCTTTGATGTATAGCTAGCAAATATTTTCTCCCACTCTGTGGGTGGTCTCTTCAGTTTAGAGACCATTTCTTTTTGTGCAGAAGCTTTTTAATTTCATGTAGTCCCATTTGTCCATTCTTTCTCTTAGTTGCTTTGCTGCTGGGGTTCTATTGAGGAAGTCCTTGCCTATACCTATTAGTTCTAGAGTGCTTCCTGCTCCTTCCTGTACTAACTTCAGAGTTTCAGGTCTGATATTAAGGTCCTTGATTCATTTTGAGTTGATACTAGTACAGGGTGATAGGCATGGATCTAGTTTCATTTTCTTGCAGATGGATAACCACTTTTCCCAGCAACATTTGTTGAAGAGGCTGTCTTTTCTCCATAGTATATTTCTGGCACCTTTGTCAAAAATAAAGTGGGCATAGCTGTGTGGATTCATATCTGGGTCTTCTATTCTGTTCCACTGGTCTTCATGTCTGTTTTTGTGCCAGTGCCATGCTGTTTTTATTGCTATTGCTTTGTAATATAGTTTGAAGTCAGGTATTATGATACTCCAGCATTGCTCTTTTTGCTAAGTATTGCCTTGGCTATTTGTGGTGTCTTGTGTTTCCAAATGAACTTTAGGGTAGATTTTTCAATCTCTGTGATGAAAGTCATTGGGATTTTGGTGGGAATTGCATTAAACACGTAGATTGCTTTTGGTAGTATAGTCATTTTTAGTATGTTGATTCTACCAGTCCAGAGCAGGGGCGATCTTTCCATCTTCTGTAGTTTCCTCGATCTCTTTCTTCAGGGGTTTGTAATTCTCCTGGTAGAGGTCATTCACATCCTTTGTTAAGTTTATGCCTAGGTATTTGATTTTTTTTTGAGGTTATTGTAAATGGAATTGTTTCCATATATTCCTTCTCAGTTTGTTCGTTGGTGTATAGAAAAGTTAATTATTTTTGTAAGTTGATTTTGTATCCTGCCTCCTTTCTATACTTGTTTATGGTGTCTAAGAGGTTTTGGGTAGAGTTTTTTGGGTCTTTAAGGTATAGGATCCTATCATCTGCAAATAGGGATATTTTGACAGTTTCTTTACTTCTTTGTATTCCTTTTATTTCTTCTTCTTGTCAAACTGCTCTGGCTAGAAATTCCAGTAGTATGTTGAATAGGAGTGGGGATAGAGGGCACCCTTGTCTCATGCCTGATTTTAAGGGAAATGGTTTCAGTTTTTCACTGTTAAGTATGCTTGCTGTAGGTTTGTCATATATATTCTTTACAATGTTGAGGTACATTCCTTCCATTCCTAGTTTTCTTAGAGCTTTTATCATGAAGTGGTGATGGATCTTGTTGAAGGCTTTTTCTGCATCTATTGAGATAATCAAGTTGATTTTGTCTTTTATTCTTTTAATGTGCTGTATTACATTTATATTAATGTAATAAATATATATATTTACTTAAAGAGTTAGATGGTTATTTAAGTTGAAATACCTTTCTTTTTTCGATCTTATCTCTGACAAAGAGTCAGCCATGTCGCTAGAGTAAAAATTTTCTATCTCTAGG
The DNA here is from genome assembly GCF_047511655.1 of Castor canadensis. Classification (NCBI taxonomy): domain Eukaryota; kingdom Metazoa; phylum Chordata; class Mammalia; order Rodentia; family Castoridae; genus Castor; species Castor canadensis. Next base: position 71,517,435 of record NC_133391.1, on the reverse strand, counting down.
CCCTTCACACTAGAATTTGTGTTGTTCATTTCTTGTTAAAAATTTCTATCTGTAATCTTCTTACATTGATTTTATTTCCTTTCATTAGGACCAAAAGACTAGCTAGGCTACTCTTGGCTAAGACTAAATTAAGTCAAATTTCTAGAAGGTACTCTATTCAGCAATGCAAGAGGTCAAAAAGTTTGACTCAAATTTGAAAACTATGCAAAGACATCTACTAGGTAAACTGAACAGGACCAAGGCAGTAAGAAGAAAGATGCTCACTACCTTCATTGCTGCACTTCTGGGTCTGGAGGTTGGTTGAAAACTTTCCACTTCTCTGCAGAACCAGGAAACTGGAGGGTCATGTAGGCAATGGCAACACAGGCTCCACCTAGTATGCTGTGTTATAGGTGCCCTTGGTTATTGATTGACTCTGTTTCAGAAGTTGGCCTCTAAGCTTGGGACATGCTACCTGCGTAAGAAAGGTGAAAAGAAGGGTTGGTCCCAAATTCTGATAGGGAAACAATCCTGGTGGTTAGCTAGTTAGCTTGATCCCTAACTTCTCCTATGGTTATAAGGAGGCCCTCCCTTCACAAGCCCCAGTTTTTTCTTTTGCAAGGTGAACCCAAAGGTCTTTGTACTCTATACTTCTGAATAAATATGCAGATGTCTCTTTTCTCTTTTTCTGTCACATATTTGCAAATCGTCATGTGGTAGACAGAGGGACAAGTAGGGGATAGGGAGGATTCATTTTCTTCATGGATCTGCCATGGAGCTGGATTATGCTTGCAGCTATACGCTCCTGGAAAGGTGGTTCACTTTTGCTGTGCCTCAATCTATTCATATGAAAGTTGAAATAATTATAATGCCTAACTCAAAGAATTGATCTTTCATTCAAAGATATGTACTGAGTGTCTATCATGTGTTGTTAGAAAACAATACATTGTTTCTTATGGTTCTACATGTCTTGTGAGTAGTGGTATTGGTCACATTTGTTTTAATCTATCTCTTCTGGGGCATTTGTAAACAGACTTGGAAAATGAAATAATGTCTCTCTTTTGCACAAAAGGTAGGTTTGTTTACTGTCTAGAATAATAAACATGTCATTTTCTGGGGCAAAACTCAAGTAGAATTATGGCCCTTTTAAGATACAGTTTTATAAAGTTTGCTTTCTTTTTCTTGTAACACACAGCACTTTCTGATGGCTGTTACCAAGCCCTTTCTACAATGTCCTCTGGAAAAAGGGGTTTAGGAAATCAGAATGAATGTTGATACTATAGTTTGTACTGAAGAATATTTAATACCCTTATCTCAGTCCTAGAAGTCTCTGTCTTCTGCAAGCATCCATTAAACTGTGGCCAGCCAACATGTTTTTTCCAAAGTAGGGTAAGGGTAAAATCTTACACCCTTTATGAGTCTTGTCCTCTGTTAAATGCTGTGCTCATCTCTAGGAATATACTGGTGATGAAAAATTACCAAATTCAGGTCTTCATAAAGCTTCCATGCATTTTCTTGAGAACACAAAAGAAAAGCTGCAAGAAATAACAAAATATATTAGATTATGGTAAACAGCATGGTGAAAACATAGAAAAGAAATGGAAGACTTGTGAGATATTTATGACAGAATGGACAGAGAAGGTATTGTTGACTAATTGACTTTCAAACACACATTAAATCCCAGGTAGAAAGAAAGCAAGTGAAAGGATCTGAGGTAGAAGTGTGCTTTTAAAAAAAATCAATAACCTCAAAGAAAATTCAAGGGATCAGATAAATGACATTCGGAAATCAATCCAAGTCTTAGATATGAAGTGAGCAATATAGGTAAGAAATTGAGCAAGAGAATTAAAAATGTGAAAAAACACCCAGGCATATTTCAAATGAAAAGATCAGTAAATCAAACAATAACCACAATTGACAGAATCATTAGCAGACAAGATTAAGCTGAAGAAATCATATCATGATGGATGTAAGATCAAGGAAATATTGTTTACACACAATTTTAAAAAATGTGTAAATATGTCACAGTCTTCAAGAACTCTGGGAAATGATCAAGAGACCAAATATAAGAATTCATGGAGTAAAAGAAAGAGCTGAAAAAACCATTCATGAAATTAGAGTAGAAAGTTTCCCCAATATAGGGAATATACACATCCATGTACAGAAGTCATTTTGAACACCAAATACACGTGAGCAGACAAGAACCTGCCATGTCACAACCTAATTAAAATGGCAGAACTAGAGAATAAAGGATACTGAACACTGCAGGAGAAAAATGGCTATTTACATACAAAGCAAAACACATAACAATTACTTCAGACCTCAAAACAAACCCTGAAGGTCAGGAAAGCATGGACCAATATATTTCAAGCTCTGAAAGAAAATAACTGCCATCCATGATTACTATATTCAGCAAAATCATCCTTCAATTTTGATGGAGAAATAAAGACTTTATAAGAATAATCTAAATTAGTTTATGTCCACCAAACCTGCATTGCTTAAAAAACTTAAGGGAGAATTACACATGGAAGAGGAAGAAAGACAGTTACAAACACAAGAGCCTAGAAAACAATAAAATTCATAAAAGGAATAAATACGTGAGACCTGGGAAGTATCAGACATATTAAACTCAGCAAACCAGTAAAACCCAAAGATGAATAACATTGAATGAAAACAATAAGGAACTTGAGGATACACCTGGAACAAATCCAACAGAAGCACAGAAACAGTAAATACCTTTCAATCATAACCTTAAATGTAAATGGTCTTAAATCTCCAATGAAAAGACATAGGTCATCTGAATGGATTAAAAAGCAGTATCCTTCAAATGTTTTCTTACCATCTATTGTTCGTTCTCAAGGTTCTGTCCATAGAACGGTCAATTAATTTTTATAAAATGTAAACATGATCATGTCTCTCTTCAGTTTCTCACTGTTCCAACTCCTCCAGATGGATTTAGGCTTAACATGATTTTGTTTCTTTCTGTTTCTCTTGCTTTGTCCTCTACCAGCTCCCTCTCTGTTCCATCTGCCAGTCGTCTTGGTCATTTTGTTCTTCCTCCTTGATCAGATGAAAACAAAATAACCATTTAAATTCAAAGGCTCAGTTAAATGACATTTTATCACAAAGCTGCTTTTGTTCTGCTTCTTCCCTTACTTCCCTTTTCATTTAGATAAGACACTCTTGTTTCTTGTTTTGCATCATGGAACAAAAAATAATTTCAATTCTATATTTTTATGACTATGTAACATTGCTTCACCTTAGAGAGCAATATGATTGTTTTATTTTCTGAAGTACCTAGAGAGAGGTGATAAAATAATAGGCACTGGATTAACATTTGCTGAAAATGTAAATTCAGTCCAATATGTACTGATTTTCTCAAGAATGAAGGTGTGAATACCTTGTTCATTTCTGTGTTTTCAGTGTCTCCATACAGTAGTCATTTATCGGTCCAGTCACCCTTTAATTCATTTATACTGTTGATAAAATTCAAATAATCATGGAGCCCTACTATCCAAAAGCTCTCAGCTGAATGCTGGGGAAATGGATGTGATTTCTGCTTTCATGGAGGTTAGTCTTAGCATTGATACATGTTAATTGAATCAACAAAGTTCTTTCTCTCTATCTCAAATCATTACTTAAATAGAAGATTTGTTGCCAATACGAAGGTTCCAGAAACCACTGTTAAGGAGAGTGCATATTTGAAAAAGTACTGTTTTCTTTATTGTCACAAAAAGTGTGGTAGAGGAAATTGGCTAGAGGGCTTGTCATGGGATATCTTTAGGTAATAGTAGCAATAGTAACAATATGCAGAAACTGCAATTTTTATACATTTTACTCTATCTAAAGAAAAAATAAATTTGTTTTATGGGCAACTATATGAATACATATGAAGACACAAGCATCATTAAAAAACAATTTAGTCTTGTGTTTCCACTTTCTGACAGAAATGGGTTTTAACTCAGCTCCTTTCTCTTGCTAAACAGATGCTCTACCTTCTTACGCTGTATTCTCAACCCATTTTACTTTTGTTATTTCTCATTTTGATTATTTTTGTGTTCTGAACATGTCCCATATAGCTGGGATGACACCACACCAGCTTGTTGGTTGAGATGGGGTCTTGCTAACATTTTGCTCAGGCTGGTCTTCAACTGCATCCCTCCTTGTCTCAGCCTCACAAGTAGGTAGGTTTATAGAAGTGAGTCACAGGTGCCTGACTTTTTTTTCTTTTTTAACAACACCATTTTAAGTCAAAATAAGTGTTATCTGAACTTCAAGGGTTTGCAAATGTTCGTTAGAATAATGATTTTTGACATTGGATTGGGAAGGATAAAATCATTTTTTCCAACTCTGACTGTGATGTTTAAGTCCTATCAAGCCCATGCTTAAATATTTGAGATGATAAGGAATGAAAATCTTTACATGGAACTGAAAACTTTCCTGGAATTTTCATTTTTGTCTCTTAGTCCTAGACCTCAGAACAATTCTGATTTATGGACTCTATGATACTACTTCAAATATTAATGTTAATAACACTATTATTGACATGTTATGTTATTAAATGTTATTGCTAAATGTTAATAATAATTTATTCAGTGTTAACAATAATTATTAAATGTTAATAATGTCGGAAGTCCACTCAAAAGCCCATCTTCTATGAGATAACCTGGTCTATCATCTCCTCATTTGACATTGTTTAAAGTTTTTCTTCTTCAGAGAGTTTCCATCTTGTGTCCTTATAGAACACTATTCCCCAGAAGTCCAATTAATAATATATCTGTCCTATCACACAGTCAGCATTGTTAGCTGTGTGTGGTAAGAGTACCTAAGATCTACTCTATTAGCACATATTCAAGATGCAGTACAATGTTATTAACCACATTCCTGATGCTATGTACTAGCTCTCTGTCTTTGTTCATCCTTTACAAGTTTGTGCCATTTATCATCCTCATTCTCTCATTCTCTTATTTTCAAAACCTCATTAACTTTTTTTTGGTAATTTTTACAGTACAAATTCCCTAACATGGCATAATAGGTCGTTTGTTACTAGGACTAATTCATCTGCATTTTGGTTAGATTCGCTTTTTCTGGGATGTCTTCTTTCATCAATACCCTTAATCCCACCCTCCATACATGCAGTAAGAGGTCTCTGTATGTGTTCTTTTTTTTCATTTTTTTGTTTATTTATTTAATCTATTTCTTTTTTCTTTTTTTTTCTTTTTTTATTGTTTTATTATTCATATGTGCATACAAGGCTTGGGTCATTTCTCCCCCCTGCCCCCACCCCCTCCCTTACCACCCACTCCACCCCCTCCCTCTCCCCTCCACCCCCTCAATACCCAGCAGAAATTATTTTGCCCTTATCTCTAATTTTGTTGAAGAGAGAATATAAGCAATAATAGGAAGGAACAAGTGTTTTTGCTGGTTGAGATAAGGATAGCCAAACAGGGAGTTGACTCACATTAATTTCCTGTGCATGTGTGTTACCTTCTAGGTTAATTCTTTTTGATCTAACCTTTTCTGTAGTTCCTGGTCCCCTTCTCCTATTGGCCTCATTTGCTTTTAAGGTATCTGCTTTAGTTTCTCTGCATTAAGGGCAACAAATGCTAACTAATTTTTTAGGTGTCTTACCTATCCTCACCCCTCCCTTGTGTGCTAAAGCTTTTATCATGTGCTCAAAGTCCAATCCCCTTATTGTGTTTGCACCTGATCTAATGTCCGCATATGAGGGAGAACATAACGATTTTTGGTCTTTTGGGCCAGGCTAACCTCACTCAGAATGATGTTCTCCAATTCCATCTACTTACCAGCGAATGATAACATTTCGTTCTTGTTCATGGCTGCATAAAATTCCATTCTGTATAGATACCACATTTTCTTAATCCATTCGTCAGTGTTGGGGCATCTTGGCTGTTTCCATAACTTGGCTATTGTGAATAGTGCCACAATAAACATGGGTGTGCAGGTGCTTCTGGACTAACCTGTGTCAGTCTTTTGGGTATATCCCCAAGAGTGGTATTGCTGGCTCAAATGGTAGATCAATGTTTAGCTTTTTAAGTAGCCTCCAAATTTTTTTCCATAGTGGTTATAGTAGTTTACATTCCCACCAACAGTGTAAGAGGGTTCCTTTTTCCCCACATCCTCACCAACACCTGTTGTTGGTGGTGTTGCTGATGATGGCTATTCTAACAGGGGTGAGGTGGAATCTTAGTGTGGTTTTAATTTGCATTTCCTTTATTGCTAGAGATGGTGAGCATTTTTTCATGTGTTTTCTGGCCATTTGAATTTCTTCTTTTGAGAAAGTTCTGTTTAGTTCACTTGCCCATTTCTTTATTGGTTCATTAGTTTTGGGAGAATTTAGTTTTTTAAGTTCCCTGTATATTCTGGTTATCAGTCCTTTGTCTGATGTATAATTGGCAAATATTTTCTCCCACTCTGTGGATGTTCTCTTCAGTTTAGAGACCATTTCTTTTGATGAACAGAAGCTTTTTAGTTTTATGAAGTCCTATTTATCTATGCTATCTCTTAGTTGCTGTGCTGCTGGGGTTTCGTTGAGAAAGTTCTTACCTATACCTACTAACTCCAGAGTATTTCCTACTCTTTCCTGTATCAACTTTAGAGTTTGTGGTCTGATATTAAGATCCTTGATCCATTTTGAGTTAATATTGGTACAGGGTGATATACATGGATCTGGTTTCGTTTTTTTGCAGACTGCTAACCAGTTTTCCCAGCAGTTTTTGTTGAAGAGGCTGCTTTTTCTCCATTGTGTATTTTTAGCTCCTTTGTCAAAGATAAGTTGCTCACAGTTGTGTGGCTTCATATCTGGATCCTCTATTCTGTTCCACTGGTCTTCATGTCTGTTTTTGTGCCAGTACCATGCTGTTTTTATTGTTATTGCTTTGTAATATAGTTTGAAGTCAGGTATCGTGATACCTCCAGCATTGTTCTTTTGACTGAGTATTGCCTTGGCTATTCATGGCATCTTGTGTTTCCATATAAATTTCACAGTAGATTTTTCAATCTCTTTAATGAATGTCCTTGGAATTTTGATGGGAATTGCATTAAACATGTAGATTACTTTTGGGAGTGTAGACATTTTTACTATGTTGATTCTACCAATCCATGAGCATTTGAGATCCCTCCACTTTCTTAGTCTTCCTCAATCTCTTTCTTCAGAAGTTTATAGCTTTCCCTGTAGAGGTCATTCACATCTTTTATTAGGTTTATACCTAGGTATTTGATTCTTTTTGAGGCTATTGTAAGTGGAATTGTTTTCATACATTCTTTTCCAGTTTGCTCATTGTTAGTGTATAGAAAAGCTAATGATTTTTTTATGTTGATTTTATATCCTGCTGCCTTGCTGTAGCTATTGATAATGTCTAGAAGCTTCTGAGTAGAGTTTTTTGGGTCTTCAAGGTATAGGATCATGTCGTCTGCAAATAGGGATATTTTGACAGTTTCTTTTCCTATTTTTATTCCTTTTATTCCTTCTCTTTGCCTAATTGCTGTGGCTGGGAATTCCAGTACTATGTTGAATAGGAGTGGAGATAGTGAGCATCTTGTCTGGTTCCCGATTTTAGAGGAAATGGTTTCAGTTTTTCTCCGTTAAGTATAATGCTGGCTGTAAGTTTGTCATATATAGCTTTTATAATGTTGAGGTACTTTCCTGCTATTCCTAGTTTTCTTAGAGCTTTTATCATGAAATGGTGTTGGATCTTATCAAAGGCTTTTTCTGCATCTGTTGAGGTGATCAAGTGGTTTTTGTCTTTGCTTCTGTTAATGTGGTTTATTACGCTTATTGATTTTTGTATGTTGAACCACCCCTGCATCCCTGAGATGAAGCCTACTTGGTCGTGGTGAATAATCTTTTTGATGTGTTGTTGAATTCGGTTTGCCATTATTTTGTTGAGGATTTTTGCATCAATGTTCATTAAGGAGATTGGCCTATAGTTCTCCTTTTTGGAGGTGTCTTTGCCTGGTTTTGGGATAAGTGTAATACTGGCTTCATAAAAGGTGTTTGGCAGTTTTCCTTCCCTTTCTATTTCATGGAACAGTTTAAGGAGGGTTGATATCAGTTCTTCTTTAAAGGTCTGATAGAAATCAGCAGAGAATCCATTAAGTCCTGGACTTTTCTTTTTGGGGAGACTCGATTGCTGCTTCAGTTTCATTTTGTGTTATAAATCTATTCAGGTGATTAATTTCCTCTTGGTTCAGTTTTGGATGATCATATGTATCTAGAAATCTGTCCATTTCTTTAAGATTTTCAAATTTATTTGAATATAGGTTCTTGAAGTAGTCTCTGATGATTTCCTGGACTTCCATTGTGTTTGTTGTTATCTCCCCTTTTTAATTTATTTTTTTTAGTGTGTGTTGTTATATTGGGCTTTGAACTCAGCCTTATCCTTGCTAAGCAGGCACTCTTATCAACTGAGTTATGCTCTCCACCTTTTTTGCTTTAGCTACTTTTTGAATATGCTCTGACATTTATGTCAAGGCTGGCCTATCCTCCTATAGCTCGGATGTCAGGTATGGGCCACCAAGCCCAGCTTTTAATTGGTTAAGATGGGGTCTGGCAAACTTTTTGCCTGAGCTGGACTTGAACCATGATCCTCCCAAACTTTGCCTCCTAAGTAGCTATATTTACACGCGTGATCCACCAACTCCACTCTACATGTTTTCATAGTGCTCTAAACACGTTGTGATAGTTTCTAAATGATCTCTATTAAAAGAATCATGTTGGGCTCATCACAGTGACTACCAACTACATTTCTTCATTTTCAAAATTGGTTTATAGCTACATACAGGTTAATAGTCTGGACAAAATGAACTATGTTTGTGAAAATGCTATAAATTTTAATCATTCCACAGATACAGATTATGCTAGAAAAATAGAGATTTAAAATGGGGCTCCTGTTATACATAGAAACTTGCTAATTGGCTTTTTCTCACTGTTCCAAAGAATACACATGTCATTCAAAGTGTGGTAAGAGTAGAAGGGGGGAGTGCAGAAGTGCCCAAGCTTAGAAAAAAACCTCCTTTCCTTTTATTGAGATCATTTATATCTACTGGGAATAGGGAGAATGGAGAAGGAAATCAAACTTTGTCTTTCCCCAAGTTCTGTTGCCTGATAAAAGACATGCAATCTGAGAATAAGCAAAAAAACAAAATCCTAGAAATCTGATTGGAAAAGCTTTTACTAAAAGTGTTGGCTTTACTTTGAGAAGGCAAAATAGTGAAGGTACATGAGCAGGAAAGTTTCCTCATCAAGTTGTGTTTTAGGATTGCTGTTTTGGTGATGCATAGAATGTGTCATAGCTGGGAGGGATGATAAAAATATGAGATTCAGTCAATAACCCTTTATTAGGACAGGAACAATGGTACAGTAAGAAAAAGTGAAGGAAAAATAGCAGAAATACCTCAAAAAGAAACCCCCCAAAATTTGGTCCCTGATTGAACGTGTATACCAGGCATTTGATTGACTCTCACAGGTCCATGCCTTGGTGTTTGCTTTTTAGAGAATGAGAACTTGGAAGGCATGACAGGGAGTGGTCCACTCCAGTGTTCCCATGTTTACACTGACCAGACCATAACCAGAATGGTCTTCATGGTCAAAAGAAATAAGGATTTATTAGAGCTTGTTTTGCAGAACACAAGAGAAAGGAATAAAATTGTGCAATAAAATAGTAATTGAACAAAAAGTTTGGCCTAGAATAAAGGAGACTTGGGGTAGTATAAAATTCAGGATTTTAAGGAGTGTGTCAACTTTTCTCCTGTTGTTCCCCTGTTGAGTGAATCATAGTTTCTAAATAGAAAGGACCAGTGCAGAAGTCCCCAAGCTTATACAAACGTATTCGTTTACTATTGTTTTCTTGAATGCATTGAATAAATAAATGAATGATGAAAATCATGTTGAAAAGATTTGAGGGAACATAACAGATGTCATGTAAAAAGGGAGAAAATTTTCCTTCATATCTCTTGGGGATAGAAGTAGGAGAAATGGAAGATATTTGATATATACTAAAAAGTACTTGTCCACAGTCAGAACTATCTAAATATTAATTTAGAGTTATTTGGGATGGTGTAGGCTGCCACAGCAAAAAAGTAATTTCACAAGAGATAGGTGGGTTTTTGGGTCAAGGATTTAAGGGGTTTTTCAACACGGTGTTTAACCATGAGTTTATGAAAACATGCAGAGAAAGGAATGTCAGTAATAATTTAAGTTTGAAAAGTTTTGAAGGTTCCTTTTGATTATGTGTGTATTCACATTCATTCTCATTTTGATTCTGCCCTGTGTCTGGTTTTATCAGAGTTGAGAGGAGAATGGTCCTTGGAGAATGGTTCTTCAAAGACTGGTGGTCTTTGAAGCTGGAAAAAATACTTGATTCAGATATTATCCAAGATAAAGCACCAAATTGCTGAGTTTAAGAAAATGTTTACCCCATGGCTATGAGAACACTTAATAGAGGACAGGAATGGTGATTTGCATCACTGATAATTCTTTAGTCTAGGAATGCTACAATAACCCTTCTTCAGTCAATGCTAATGGTAAAACCAAAAGCAACTAACATCAGCACCAGTAGCAAAAACTATGAAAATAATAAATAAATTATAGAAAATACATTTTGTGTGTCAAGAACTGTGAGAAAGTCTATCAAATGCCTTTGATACTTGTAAAGACATTGCTGGATGTTATAATCCCTGTTCAACAGAAGAGAAAATGAGATTACATAGGATCAGATTCTTCCTTGCCACACTTGTAGAGCTGGGTACAACAAGAGGTTTGAATGAGTTTAAACAAAGTCCTTCATTATTCTAGAGATAGGCCATTATCTTACACCAACATCCTCAATTCAGTTGGGGCTGATGAAATATCTATATGTGTTTTTGGCAATATGTGAAAAGGTTTTTCTTTTTCTATATTAGAAAATGAACAATTCTCCAAGAAGAGTATGTTGAGTCTTGGATTGGAGCTCGAGCATGGAAAGAAGTCTCCTGGCCAAACATTATGTTGTCTACTCAGAGCAGGATAGAGACTTGGGCCAATGTGTCTTAAAATGTTTAACTCATCTGCTGAATGTTATATAAAACCCTTGACAAATGCTGGCTACTTATTCAATGTTTATGAAAAGAAAGGCCTTTTTCAAGATTTATAGTTAAGAGCTAATGTTTAAAGAGTTTTAAAAACAAGTTTTAATTTTCAGTAATAGCACATGCTTTCATAGGAAATTTGGACAAAATAAATAAATATAAAAAAGAAATATTTTTCCTTAAAAATAACCCATGACTTAATAACTCAGTTATAACAATTATTAATACTTTGTATTCTTTCTTTTTTATTTTTGGTGATACTGGATTTGAACTCAGAACCTTGTGCTTGCTAAGCAAGCACTCTACAGCTTTAGTCACTTGTACAACCCTTTTTTTCTGCTTCAAGGCATATGATTTTGTCTCATTGAAACCATAATTAATATGTAATGATTTTTATTGAATTGGTATTTCTAAGTAGCTCAGTCTGTAGTCATACTCATAATTCTTCTACATCAAAAGCACATGTGTTAGGATTATGGCCAGCCCCAATTTAATGATTTTAACTACTTTAACATTATCAATTTTTCATATAATGAAATTTTTTTCTTCAAGATGGAATCTCACTATTTTCACTAGTCTGGTCTTGAAATCCTCAAATCAAGCAATTTCCTTTTGAATACCTGTGGTTATAGGTACCTGCTGCTGCAACTGCTTTATTAAAATAATGTTCAAAGCACTCTTTACCCTGTTCTCATAACTTCTAATAACTTCCCACCTCTCTGTGAATACTATGCTGTATGGTGGATGCTGTCATTCACTTCCCAGACACCCCTTTCCTAAGCAGAAATCTCTTGAGAGTTTACCCTGCAGAATTTGTCTAGGAATTTTCCCAGAGAAAGGGAACTACTTGCTCCCATCAGTGGCCTCCCCCTCGAGAAGCCCAAATCAAACATTCCCATCCAAACAGTCTTCTTGGAGGAAAAAATCATGATGAGCCAACACAGGTCTACAGTCTGCTTGGCCATTCAGATAGCATCTGGTTGGCCAGAAGGTCACTGGTAAATTTGGTTAATCACTTGTTCTGTCACACAACACATGTTTATTGAACATCAACTATATGCCTAGGACTATTCTAGGCAGTGGGCAATGGAGTCTAGCATAAAAAGTGCAACAATCTGAAATCCCTAATTTCATGGAATTAATATTGTGTGAATAATACTGGGAGAAAAATAGACATTACAAATAAGTATAATTTACTGTATGCTAGTTGGAAGGAGTGTTATAAAAATCAAGCAGAGAATGAGGAAAATAAGTTGTATTTCTGTGTAGGAAGGGAGGAACATTGCAATTTTATATAGAAAGTTGGGGGAAGATTCATGGAGTAGATGGGGTAAAAATGAAGACTTAGTAGAGATATGATCTTGATGATACCAAGCTATGGCTTGAAGTCTTAAGATCAAATTTCCTCATCTCTGGCTGGTTTGACCTGATGCATATGCCCATGTTTGGCCTTGTATAGGTAAAATTTAAGCTGTTCTGTCTTAAGATTCCTATCATTTTTCTGTCTGAGTGTTGGTGAGATGTTCAATATGACTTCCAGTATTAGAATGAGATATTGTTTATTTTATGCCCCTTCCACTTAGGCAATTAAAGTTCAATGTCTGAGATATTATACAGACCTGCAAATAACTTACAGATTGTGATTTATTTATGCCTTTATTTATCAATCATAGGGTCTCTCTGTATACCCTAAACTGACCTCAGCCTTCTGAGTGCTGGGATAACAGGTGCATGCCACCACACCCAGACTTACAAGTTATGTTATCTTCTTAAGTTCTGTTGGATGTTGAAATCTAATAGACTAGTCTGGGAAGGTTCAGTGAATTGTAATCAAATGCAGCAGTAAATTGGGTTTATTATAATAAAGGATTCACATATCTAGAATATGGGATTTGGGCCTCTTTCTGGGTCCTTACTGAGGCAGAAAGTGAAACAAGAGCTTCTGAAAATCATGACCAGTGAAGACATGGAGAACAGGTTGAGGTAGCTATTGTTTAGACCATAGCAGAGGTCATAGAGCTTATGAGTAAGGTCCTCTGCTTCTCTAGCCACAGGGATACTGTTAGGCAACAGGTACAGGAGGAAGTTGATCACCTCGAGGGCTGCTGGAATTGGACAGCTGTTGTCTAATCCTCAAGGTAATAAGGATCTTGTAGCCCATGATCATGTAGCCAAAGGAAAAGCCGCTGGTCACCACTGTTTAGTTTGACAGAATGATGATATTTTCCCAGAGTCACTGACTTCCTTGAATTTTATTCACAGGTCATATAAGTAGTACCTTGCATCATGACTCTTTCCTTGAAGAATAAGAAATGAATTGAGAAAGAGGTTGCCCAAAACTAGGCCCTTAAAGGCCCATAGTTGCCTTAGCTGGAGCACAGTGGGTCTGGAACCAGATTTTCCAGGGGATGTAACACAGAGGTCCATGTGTAATGATTGTGTAATGTGTAATTCATAGAATTATGTGGGAAACTAAAACAAAAATAAAAATGTGCACATATTTTTCATATACATCACCTAATTTAATTTGCTCAATATTATTTATTCCTTTAACAACTTTGTGAGTGTTGCTGTGTACCAACATATATCCTATGTTCTGGTAACACAGAAATGAATAAAACAGTTCTTGATCTTTAACTGTTGGCAAAAGATATTCTTAGATACAGAGTGATTCATTCCTTAAAAAAATATTGCGATTCATTCCTTAAAAAAAAATCACACTTTAGTCTATACTGGAAGCTGTTTTGAACACACTTACTTTCATACACTTTTTTATATTTCAGTTGACTACACTATAATCAGACAGAACCAAGAAATCATCGTGAGAATTTGGAACAGATCAGTTTAACAAAGCAGGGAAAGTTTACAGGGGAGAGCACCACTGAGTGACTTGATGAGTACGTGACCCCTCTCAAATGGACTGGTCCTCTGGAATATTGGGTAGGTAAGGCCTGCGCATCAAACTGCAGAGAAGCTTTTCAGGTGATTCAAATGCATTGTAAAGTTTGAGAAACCCTATGTTAAATGATAGCACTAGTGTATATGTGTGTGTGTGTGTGTGTGTGTGTGTGTGTGTGTGTGTGTGTGTGTGTGTGTGTGAGAGAGAGAGAGAGAGAGAGAGAGAGAGAGAGATGGAGTTTTTTGTTGTTGAGGACCTGATGGGCTAAATTAGGACCTTTTTTTAGTGGACTATATGTAATAATTACAGCTTGTTCATCAGAGTTAAATAAAAAATAATTATTGTGGTTTAGAAGCATTCTGTATTTCAGGATGAACTGGCATTGTTCTCAGTGCCTTTGAGAGGTATGTTGGATTGAAGATGGGTGAGTCAACTCAGGGAAGTAGAGAATTAAACATTCTCAGAAGAAACACAAGACATGATGATAGCAATTGATGAGGAAAGGAAACATTGGTTTCAAAGGTAGTATGTTTTAGGAATGAATTCCATGGCATAAGTTCCACGGAAAGTTTTGTTGGTCCCAGATGTTTGGCTCCGGTTGATACTCATGATTTTACTTTGAGTGTGGGAAAGAGAAAAGAATATCATACTCAGCAAAAAGAGCAATGCTGGAGGTATCACAATACCCAACTTCAAACTGTGCTACAAAGCAACAGCAATAAAGCAGCATGGTACTGGTACAAACAAAAACAGATATGAAGACCAGTGGAAGAGAATAGAGGACTTGGATATTAATCCACACAGCTATGCCTACCTTTTTTTTGACAAAGGCACCAAAAACATATGATGGAAAGAAAACAGCCTCTTCAAAAATTGTTGCAGGGAAAAGTGATTATCTGCCAGCAAAAAACTGAAACAGGGTTTATCACCCTGTACTAGTATCAACTCAAAATGGATCAAGAACCTTAATATCAGACCCAAAACTCTGAATTTAGTACAGGAAAGATCAGGGAACACTCTGGAAGCAACAGGTATAGGCAAAGACTTCCTCAGTAGAACCCCAGTAGCAAAGCAACTAAGAGAAAGGATGGACAAATGGGACTTCATAAAACTAAAAAGCTTCTGCACAGCAAAAGAAATGGTCTCTAAACTGAAGAGACCACCCACAGAGAGGGAGAAGATATTTGCCAGCTATACATCAGACAAAGGACTGATAACCAGAATATACATGGAACTTAAGAAACTAAACTCTCTCAAAATCAATGAACAAATAAAGAAATGGGCAACTGAACTAAACAGAGCTTTTTCAAAAGAAGAAATTCAAATAGCCAAAAAACACATGAAAAGATGCTCACCATATCTGGCCATAAAGGAAATGCAAATCAAAACCACACTAAGATTCCACCTCACCACTGTTAGAATAGCTATCATCAAAAACACCACTACCAACAGGTGTTGGCAAGGATGTGGAGAAAAAGGAACCCTCTTACACTGCTGGTGCGAATACAAGGTAGTGCAACCATTCTGGACAAAAATATGGAGGCTTGTTAAAAAACTAAACACAGATCTGCCATATGATCCAGTAATCCTACTGCTAGGGATATACTCAAAGGAATGCAATTCAGGTTACTCCAGAGGTACCTGCACACCCATGTTTATTGCAGTGCTATTCACAATAGCCAAGTTATGGAAACAGCCAAGATGCCCCACTACTGATGAATGGATTAAGAAAATGTGGTATTTACACACAATGGAATTTTACTCAGCCATGAAAAAGAATGAAATCTTATCATTCACAAGTAAATGGATGGAACTGGGGATCATCATCCTGAGCAAGTTTAACCAGGCTCAGAAGACCAAAAATCATATGTTCTCCCTCATATGTGAACTTCAGATCTAGAACAAAGGCAGTAATGTTGAACTTCTGTCACACACTAAGGGAAGAGCATAAACTGGAGGAATGGAGATAGGTAGGAAACCCAAAACTTAAAAGTGTTTGATATTCCCAATGCAGAGGAGTTAACACAGTAACCTTAAGGGAACAGAGGTCACAAAGGCAAGATGCCCGGGAAGTAGTGAAAAGATTAGGTAGAGATGAATCAATTCTGAGTGTAATAGATTTGTGCATGGAAGCAATGCTAAGAACCTTTCTGTATAGCTATCCTTATCTCAACTAGCAAAAATGCCTTGTCTTTCTAATTATTGCTTATGTCTTCTCTTCAACAAAATTGGAGAAAAGGGCAGAACAGGTTCTGCCTGGAAGCGAGGGGGATGGGGGGCAAGGGGGAGAAATGACAAAAACAATGTACGCACATATGAATATATGAATAAAGAAAAAAAAATTATTCTTAAAAATAAATTATACTGATCTTCTGAGAAAAAGGAGAATGAAAAATATTGAGCATTCATTTCCATTTCTCTGACCCATTTTATACCAACTATGTGGCAATTGTAGGAAAAACAATTCCTTTTAGTGAATAAAAGGGTTTTTTCTTAAAATACTGAAAGTTATTGCTCAGGGGGGATGATTCAAGTGGGAGAGTGCTGAATGTGAGGCCTTCAGTTCAACCCCTATACAGTCAACACACACTGAAAGTTAGTCTGAGCAGTCCATAATGAAGCAACCTATTGTGAATGTGGCTGATTAAAACCTCATTCATTCTGACCTCGCTCTGTTCACTCTCTTCTCTTCCCCATCTTTGTCTGGTCAGGAGCTTCACTCTCTGTTTTGGGTTCCTTTATTTGCTTTATGAATAATATGCATGACTATGCTTTTTCCTCTTTCACAATTACGTAGTTCTTGTTTTCTTTGTAGTTTTCTCTTGGTCTTCACTTTTCTGCTTCTATTTCTGACTCAACTCTTCCCCTAGAGACTATTAATCCCCAGTGTTGTCTTACTCCTTTTTATTTGTCCAATAAGGAAGAATATAAAGCCCAGAAGCATTATGATTTACTTTATCCTTCTAATTAATGAAGATAAATGGAATAGCTACAATGAGCTACTTGTTAACATCTGTCAATAGTAAAATAGATCATTAAAATTTTTATAGTTTATTGGGAATACCAAGAACAGTTAATGAACTGTAAAATCTCAAACTGAAAAAAAATTTCAAGAAATCTCAATGTATAGTGTGTATAGTACAATTTGTAGAGGATGGAGAGAGAAGTCCTTTGAACTTTTTCATGATTATCTGTCACTTGAACAGATAAACAGCTGTTTAAGTGAATGTACAGATTGGTTCAATTTCAGTGGTTCATGCTGAAAAAGAAACACTAACATCTGTCTTTTGTTTAGGGTTTCTGATTTATAGTACGTGTCAGTAGGTGATTAATTTTAAGATAATCAAACTGTACCCTCCATTTTTATTTATTTATTTTTAATTCATTTAAAAATAATATAGCCCAAAAGTATTCAAGTAAGTGACTTTTGCCTGATCTCCAACCAGCCTTTTTTCTTGTTTTTGTTTTGTTTTCTTTTTAATAGCTTTTGACATATTTAAAGGCAAAAGATTTGTATTATTTCAATTTAGTAAGCACATTTTATTATTTACATAGTCCATATTTTTAGCGAAATATTAGCTGCTATTTAAATAATGAAAGTAAACAAAGTAAATTGTGGGAAATTCTAAGGATTAGATAAGTACAACTTTTTAAAATGTAATTGCCTCCTTTATGCAAGTAAAATTAATTTCCATGTATTTGCTTTAAAATGGGTCAGAGAAATGGAAATGAATGTTCAATATTTTCCTTTTTATATTCATTTATTCACATGTGTGTATATTGTTTGGGTCATTTCTCCCCCCTGCCCCCCTCCCCTAATCTCTCCCCCCTGCCCTCCTCTCTTCCAGGCAGAACCTGTTCTGCCCTTACCTCTAATTTTGTTGAAGAGAAGACATAAGCATAATAAGGAAGACAAAGTGTTTTTGCTAGTTGAGTTAAGGATAACTATACACAGAGATTCCTAACATTGCTTTCATGTACATATGTGTTACAACCCAAGTTGATTCATCTCTAACTGATCTTTACACTGGTTCCTGATCCCCTTCTCAGGTTAACCTCAGGTGCTTTAAGGTTTCTGTATTAGTTCCTCTGGAGTGGGCACATCAAACGCTTTCATGTTTTGGATTTTCTACCTATTCCCATATCTATTTGCTATATTTGCCCTGAATCTAAAGCCCACATATGAAGGAGAACTTACAATTTTTGATCTTCTCTGAGCCTGGCTAACCTTGCTCAGAATGATGTTCTCTAGTTCCATCCATTTACTTGTGAATGACAAGATTTCATTCTTTTTCATGGCTAAGTAAAATTCCATTGTGTATAAATACATTTTCTTAATCCATTCATCAGTAGTGGGGCATCTTGGTTGTTTCCATAACTTGGCTATTCTGAATAGCACTGCAATGAACATGGGTGTTGCAGATGCCTTTGGAGTAACAAGTGTCACATTCCTTTGGGTATATCCCCAGGAGTGGGATTACTGGATCATATGGCAGATCTATGTTTAGATTTTTAAGAAGCCTCCAAATTTTTTTCAGAGTGGTTGCACCAGCTTGCGTTCCCACCAGCAGTATATAAGGGTTCCTTTTCCCCATATCCTTGTGAACACCTGTTGGTGGTGGTATTTTTGATGATGGCTATTCTAACAGTGGTGAGGTGGAATCTTAGTGTGGTTTTGATTTGCATTTCCTTTATGGCTAAAGACGGTGAGCATTTTTTCATGTGCTTTTTGGCCATTTGAATTTCTTCTTTTGAGAAAATTCTGTTTAGTTCAGTTGCCCATTTCTTAATTGGTTCATTGATTTAGGGAGAGTTTAGTTTCTTAAGTTCCATGTATATTCTGGTTATCAGTCCTTTTTTGGATATATAAATGGCAAATATTTTCTCCCACTCTGTGGGTGGTCTTTCAGTTTAAGACCATTTCTTTTGTTGTGCAGAAGGTTTTTAATTTTATGAAGTCCCATTTGTCCATCCTTTCTCTTAGTTGCTGAGCTGCTGGGGTTCTTTTGAGGAAGTCCTTGCCTATACCTGTTGCTTCCAGAGTGTTTCCTGCTCCTTTCTGTACTAACTTCAGAGTTTTGGGTCTGATATTAAGGTTCTTGATCCATTTTGAGTTGATACTAGTACAGGGTGATAGGCATGGATCTAGTTTCAGTTTCTTGCAGATGGATAGCCACTTTTTGCAGCAACATTTGTTGAAAAGGCTGTCTTTTCTTCATCGTATGTTTTTTGCACTTTTGTCAAAAATGAGGTGGTTATAGTTGTGTGGATTCATATCCGGGTCCTCTATTCTCTTCCACTAGTATTCATGTCTATTTTTGTGACAGTACCATGCTGTTTTTATTTCCATTGCTTTGTAATATATTTTGAAGTTGGGTATTGTGGTACCTCCAGCATTGCTGTTTTTGCTGAGTATTGCTTGGCTATTCGCAGTCATTTGTGTTTCCAAATGAACTTTATGGTAGATTTTTCAATCTCTGTGATGAAAGTCATTGGGATTTTGATGGGAACTACATTAGACATGTAGATTGCTTTTGGTAGTATAGCCATTTTTACTATGTTGATTCTACCAATCCATGAGAGTGGGATATCTTTTCATCTTCTGTACTTTCCTTGATCTCTTTCTTCAGGGCTTTGTAATTCTCCTTGTAGAGGTCATTCACATCCTTTGTTAAATTTATGCCTAGGTATTTGATTTTTTTTGAGGCTTATAAATAGAATTGTTTCAGTATATTCCTTCTCAGTTTGTTCATTGTTGGTGTATAGAAAAGCTAATGATTTTTGTAAGTTGATGTATCCTGCCACCTTGCTATAGCTGTTTATGTTTTCTAAGAGGTTTTGGATAGAGTTTTTTGGGTCTTTAAGGTATAGGACCATATTATCTGCAAATAGGGATTTTTGACAGTTTCTTTGCCTATTTGTATTCCTTTTATTTCTTCTTCTAACCTAATTGCTCTGGTTAGAAATTTCAGTAGTATGTTGAATAAGAGTGGGGATCATAGGCACCCTGGTCTCATGCCTGATTTGGGGGAAATGGTTTCAGTTTTTCACTGTTAAGTATGTTTGCTATAGGTTTATCATATATATCCTTTACAATGGTGAGGTACATTCCTTCTATTCCTTGTTTTCTTAGAGCTTTTATCATGAAGTGGTGTTGGATCTTGTTGAAGGCTTTTTCTGCATTTATTGAGATGATCAAGTTGATTTTGTCTTTTATTCTATTAATGTGCTATATTACATTTATAGATTTGTGTAATTTGAACCACACCTGCATCCCTGGGATGAAGCTGACTTTGTCATGCTGTATGATCTTTCTGATGTGTTGTTGGATTTGGTTTACCATTATTTTATAGAGGATTTTTGCATCAGTGTTCATTAAGGAAATTGGCCTATAGTTCTCCTTTCTTGGAAGTATCTTTGTCTGGTTATGGGATGAGAGTAATATTGGCCTCATAAAATGAGTTAGACAGTGTTCCTTCTCTTTCTATTTCATGGAACAGTTTAAAGAGTGTTGGTATTAGTTCTTCTTTAAACATCTCATTTAATTTAGCATTGAATCCATCAGGTCCTGGACTTTTCCTTTTTTGGAGACTCTTAATTGCTGCTTCAATTTTGTTTTGTGTTTTAGATCAATTCAGTTGATTAATATCCTCTTTGTTCAGTTTTGGATGGTCATAAGTTTCTAGAAATCTGTTGATTTCTTCAAAATTTTCAAATTGATCAGAGTATAGACTCTCAAAGTAGTCTGTGATGATTTCCTGGATTTCCATGGTGTTTGTTGTTATCTCCCCTTTTGCATTTCTGATTTTACTAATTTGAGTTTTTTTCTTTCCTCATTTTAGTCATGTTTGCCAGGGGTCTGTCAATCTTATTTATTTTTTCAAAGAACCAGGTTTTTGTTTCTTTAATTCTTTGTATGATTTTTTTTTGTTTCTATTTCATTGATATCAGCCCTTATTTTAATCATTTCTCTCCTTCTGCTTGTTTTGGGGTTTGCTTGTTCTTGTTTTTCTAGGAGTTTGAGCTGTAGTGTTAGATCATTGTTTTGAAATCTTTCTGACTTTTCAATGTATGCACTCATGGCTATAAACTTTCCTCTTAGGACAGCCATTGTTGTGTCCCATAGGTTCTGGTAGGTTGTGTTTTCATTTTCATTAACTTCCAGGAAACTTTTAATTTCCTCTTTTATTTCATCAGTGACCCATTGATCATTGAGCAATGTTTTGTTCAGCTTCCAGTTGTTTACATGTTTTTTACTGCTGTTTTTGTTGTTGATTTCAAGTTTTAATGCATTGTGGTCAGATAGAATGCATGGGATTATTTTTATTTTCTTAAATTTGCTGAGGCTTTCTTGGTGCCCTAAGATGTGATCAATTTTGGGGAAGGTTCCATGAGCTGCTGAGAAGAATGCATATTGTGCAGCGGTTGGATGAAATATTCTGTAGACATCAGCTAGGTCCATTTGGTCTATGGTGTTATTTAGTTCTAGAATTTCTTTATTGACTTTTTGTTTGGATGACCTATCTATTGGTGATGGGAGGTATTAAGGTCTCCCATTACCACTGTGTTTGAGTTTATATATGTTTTTAGGTCCTTCAGAGTATGTTTGTTGAAATTGGTTGCATTAACATTAGGTGCATATAGGTCGATAATTGTTATTTCCTTTTGGTGTATTTCCCCTTTTATTAGTATGGAGTGTCCATTTTTATCTCATTTTATCAATGTACATTTGAAGTGTACTTTGTCTGAGATAAGTACTGTTTCCCCTGCCTGTTTTCGGGGGCCATTAGCTGGTAAATCTTCTTACAGCATTTTACTCTCAGTCAGTGCTTATTTCTGTTGATCAGATGGGTCTCCTGTAGGCAGCAGATTTTTGGATCTTCCTTTCTAATCCAGTTTGCCAACCAGTGTCTTTTGATGGGGGAATTAAGTCCATTAACATTCAGCGTTAGTATTGATAGGTATGTGGTGATCCCTGTCATTTAGATGTCTTTGTTGTTTAAGGGTTTGATTGTTTGCAGCTGAAACAGTGTTACTCTCTACTTTCTTGCCTTTTCTTCTCCTGTGGTTTGGTATTGCCTGCTATTTCATGGTTTTGTTTGCTTTCATTTTCTGTGTGCAGAATTCCTTGAAGAATCTTCTGGAGTGGTGGCTTGGTGGTCATATACTGTTTTAGTTTCTGCTTATCACAGAAGAGTTTTATTGCTGCATCTATTTTAAATGATAGTTTTGCTGGGTGGAGTATCTTAGGATTAAAGTTAATTTC
This sequence comes from Castor canadensis, assembly GCF_047511655.1. NCBI lineage: Eukaryota > Metazoa > Chordata > Mammalia > Rodentia > Castoridae > Castor > Castor canadensis. Next base: position 71,495,203 of record NC_133391.1, on the reverse strand, counting down.
ATTCAGTGCCCAAAAGACCTTACTCCATGCTCTTCTTGCTTTTAAGGTTTCCATTGAGTAATGTGCTGTGATTTTGATGGGTTTACCTTCGTGTGTTATTTGTTTTTTTCTCTCTTATAGTGTTCAATATTCTTTCTCTAGTCTTGGTGCTTGTTGTTTTAATAATAGTATGTCATGGGGTTGTTCTATTTTGGTCAAGTCTGTTTTGTGTTCTGCAGGCCTCTTATACCTGAATGAGCATAGTTTTTTCTAGATTTGGGAAATTTTCTGTTATTATTTTGTTGAATATATTATGCATTCATTTTTCTTGCACTTCTCCTTTTCAATTCCCATGATTCTCAGGTTTGGTCTTTTGATGGAGTCAGTTAGTTTTTGCATATTCCTCTCACAGGTCTTGAGGTGTTGACTAATAGTTCTTCAGTTTTTCCTTTAATTACCATTTCATCTTCACATTCTGAGACTTTGTCTTCTGTTTGTTCTTTTCTGCTGGAATGGCCTTCCATTTTGTTTTTTATTTCTGTTTCATTCTTTTTTCTGAGGTTTTTCACATCATGGGTCACTTCCTCTTTAATATTGTCACTTTTTACCTTAATTCATTTATCTCTCTTATTCATTTATGTCTCTACTTATAGTGTTCTATATTTCATTTTGGTGTTTAGTTAGGGCTCCAATGACTTCATTTATTTGTTTTTGTGTTTTCTCATATTTTTTATTTTTGTTGTCTTGGAATTTCTTGAGTACCTCTTGTACATTTTGGTTGACCATATCTAGTAACATCTCCATGAAATTCTCAGTGATTACTTGCAGGATTTCTTCTTTCAGGATGTTCTTATGGGCTTTGTTGGGTTCTTTAGTATAGTTTATCTTTGTTTTGTTGGAGTCTGCATCTGGGTATCTGTTTTATTCATTTCCGTCTGAATCCTGTACTAACTTATTTTTGGGGGGAGAATGGTTTCCATCCCTTTCTCATCTTCCCATCATTCCACTTGGTACCATTTCTGTCCATGGACTTTGTGTAATTTAGTGTTAGCTGAGTTACAATAGTGAAACTAACAAAACCAAGAAAGAAGGAGAAAAAAGAGAAAAAAAAAGAAATAGAAGAAATAGAAAAAGAAAAGGAGAACTAAAGAAAACAGCAGGGAAAGATGGTGGATGACCAAACAGCAAACCATAGAGCCAAACCCTTAAAGGAAGGCAAAAAAGAACAAAAAAAGAAAAAAAAATCACCGGTTCTTGAAGAGTAGAATTTCAGTCTTAGTAGTTCTGGTGTTGCTCCTTTAGCATCTAGTCCTGTGTGTCTGTGTTTCCTAGGCAGGTTTGGAACCTTCCTGAGGTGGGTGGCAGGTGGTCGGGACCCCACGTGCTTGGGGGCAGAGGCCTGTCATTGAGGTGATCTGGCAGGCCTGTGGAGTATGGACCTGGTGGGCCTGAGGAGCAGGGACCAGAGGAGCAGAGATCCTGTGGCCTGCGGAGCAGCAGCTCTGTGGGATTATGGGGCAGGGCTTGGTGGGCAGTGCCAGCTGTTCTGTTAGTAAATCGTGGCATGGCGAAGCCTTCCACGAGCTAGTGGTTCAGAGTGCCAAAGTGTCAGCTCTCCCTGGTGCTTTACTTCAGCCAATTGTGTCTCCATCTTCTCAGCAAAGTCCCTGATTCATGGAGCTCACCTGGTCTGCAGTGGTGTCCTAGTCACCATCCTGGATCTTCCCACTACACAATTGTTCATTTTTATGAGATACAATACAATGAGATGTTTTGCTTCAAGTCTACATTAGCTAATTATAAAATCAGGGTAATTAGCATATGCATCACCTATAATTGGTCACTTCTTTATGGTGAGTATATTAAAAATTCTTTCTTCTATCTGGAGTCATACAGTGCTTTATTTTTCACTATATCTACATTGTGTCATAGAACATCAGAACTTACTCTTCCAATGTAACTGTAACCTTGAACCTATTGATGAACCTCTCCCCCTTCTCTGTACACTCACTGGTCACTATTCTACTCTCAATTTCCATGACACCAACAAAAAAGTTTATTTTTACACTGCATCATAAAAATTTGATGTAACCTCAGATTACAAAGTTGAAGAACTCAGGGTGAATTCTCTTTATATATACATACATATATATGTATATATATGTGTGTGTGTGTATGTATGTATGTATACATATATAATGTTATAAGTATGAATGCCATAAGAATATGAAATGTATGTACAATTATGTAAACACAAAATTATGTTTAAACTTCAATTACAACTATGTAACACATGCACTGTATTGTAGTAGGACTAGACTAATTTATGGGAAAATAAGAACAATTAACAAGTTGGTACATCATGTATAAAACAATTCATTTACAGCTACTAAAATGTTTATAGACTGTATCAGAAAAAATCAGGTTAGATTCCCCAGTTTCTGGTAGGATAGGTGTGGACCTCCTGGACTTCTGATTCTCTTTCATCTGAAATCTGCTGAGCCTTTACTAAGTGAAGGGTGAAATCTTCTATTGCCACTGATGAGAGCTAAGTGAATTATATTGGGAGTAGACAGACTCAGCCCTTGCCTCCAGATGATGACTCATTGGCAAACCTTCCAGATTGGGTGTGACTGAGGACTGATTCTTCATGACTAGGGACGGATAAAGAATGGAATGCTCACTTTTCCCTCCTTTTTTATGAGGCTTCAAGTGGGACTATTTCCTGTGACCAAGAAAGAGTTCCTGGATTATTTTACAAAAACATCAGAACTGAAAGGACCAGAGAAGATGGTTGAGTTCTTTCATCCAGTGTGAAAATCCCTTTTGATGTACATGTGAAAAAAACACTTTTGCCTTGGCTTTACAACACACATTACCACCACTGAACGCAGCCTCTAATTTTGACAAACAGTCCACTAACTTGACAGCCAACCACCCTTTTTCCTAACAGCACTGACCTTTGGAACATAATTTGGAAAAGGCTGAATTACAAATAATTCAGTAATCTTCACACAAAGAACTATGACAAATGATGTGAAAGATGAATTATAATTATTTTTCAAGATACCAAATGAATTAGATATCTAGAAAGATGACTTTGTTTAGAAGTCTACCTTCCTATCATTAGTAGTTCACAAACACGGATTGATGAACACATGCTGTTAATATTATGGGGACAATGCAAGTTTTAGGCTGGAGATTAGAAGAATTAGGAGAATTTGTGGCTTTCCAGCCAACTAAGAATCAGAAGAGAAAAAAGTAAAGACAAAGGAAGGGAAAAAGGAAGGCAGGCCAGAGGGAGGGAGAAAAAGCAAGGAGGGAGCTAAGGAGAAAATAAAGATACCTGGGCTGTATCTAAGCACTACTGAATAGCAGTATCTGGGCTTGGAGTCTAGTAATTTGAACATTTAATACACTGCCTAGGTGATTCTAATGTATGCAGTTTAAGAAACTAGGAAATGAAAATCAATGGACCAGATTGCTTCTTAAGGATAATTGCAGCCATTAAAAAAAGTGATTTCCATAGTACAAACAATAAATACAGCAGATTAGGCAACTAGGGATGGCAAAGAAGTGGCATTGCTTGTCTTCTGGGAATGAGAAAATAGGAACCTGGTCTCTGAGATTTCCGGGCTGGGGACAATGAGTGAATCTATTTTGAATTTCTCACCTTATTCTGGCAGATAGATGGGAAGCAGTGAGAACCAGGGAAGGAGGTGGCTTGGGAGGGCATTTTGAAAACAGCTTATCCACCCATGCATAGCCTCTTTCTTGCACTTGTTGTGCAAACCTAAGGTTTTGATTGCTTGAATCTGTGGCTATTGCTTCATGGCATTAATAAGGCAAATCCCATACAGAAGAGCTATGGGACTTCTCAAATGGTTATTACAAGGAGTGGCTTCTTATATCACAGCAATTCATTTAATCCCCTGCCAGCCAAGGCAGTTACTTGCTGAAAAGTACAGCTAGTTACTGGTTCAGGAAGTGTTTGGAAACCTGGATTGCCCTCCCAGAAGTTGAAGGTTCTTTCCCCATATATGTGAAGAATTACTGCTCTCCAGGGTTGCCCACATTCTGGAAAGCTAGAAGGTAATTGGAAGGCCCATTCATCCATTTATTTACCCAGTGCCAACTATATACTACTCACTGCACTAGGTACAGAAAAGGAAAAAAAAAACATAAGTAATAAAAATAGGCTGGATTTTACAGTCTTAATGAATTCCTGTACTTGCTGACTGACAAAGAATTAGCTAGCACCTCTTGGTACTCAGCAGCAACATCAGCAGCAGCAGGTGACTAGCATAACAATGACTGACATTTTTGGACTTGGTATCTATGTGCTAAAAGCTTTTTAATGGAATGTTCCTAATGAGATAATTATTGTTATCATGCCCATTTTTCCAATGAGAAAATGGAGACACATAGATAAGGTAATTGAACCACATGACCTGGCCTCAATTCATTGTGAGGGTGGGCATGGGAAAACAGAGGTGTAATGTTATGACCGTGAGTCTTGCTTGCTTCTGATCTCTTGACTTAGGGTCTGAGCTAGTCCATGCTCCAGTAGTACTGTGTTAAGGCAGGCCAGTTTCTGTTCTCAAATGGAAATGATTCTGAGGAATAGGGATTAAACTCGAACCCTGAATAAGAGAAGAGAAATGAAGTTTTCAGCAGCTGCCTTTGTACACTCAGGCTCATGGAGGGAGAGAGCTTGGAGCATTTGGAGATGGCTGCAGTGGAGCTCTCGTTTGGGTGGCCTAGAGGGCAAGGCTCTTTCCACCAAACTCTTAAACATCAAGAAAACAACAGGACACCTCAGACTGACTTCTTGGGTTCAGAGGGGTCAGCTGGACCTGGCCCCAGTGGGTCAAGGAAACTGCAAAACCTGAAGAGCAGGGTCTAGGCCAAGCTTCTCAGATTTAGTAAAGTTTAGTTACTGTACTACTGAGGAAGGCTCAAGGATGTGATTCATTCTAATGAGTCTTAGGTGTGACATCAGACCTGAGATTCTTTCAGCTTCTAATCTCTGAACTATTAAATGAAGACAGTAAGATATTACAATGCAATCCTATGTTCTCGTTTTACAACAGGATTCACCCTGTGATTGTACCCTTTTTAGCTGCTCCTTCTCCTTTTTTTACATAACATATTTCCCCTCACCAAGTTAAGAATGTCTTTGTCTATTGTTATAGATGTTTTACTGATTTTTTTAGGAGAAAAACAAATTTATTAGAATACCATTGAAAGGAAATAGAATAGCTGGCAGCTATGCAAAGGAACATAGTGCCCTGGACACTTTTTAAAAACAAAACTGGAATCATATATTATATATGATTTTGTATTCTTTTTAGTTCTTAACATTTTCATTTCATAATATTCTGAAATATTTTCTTATATTGATAATGAGTTTATTGTCTGTGATTTTTGGAAGGGTGAATGGTATTTTGTCATACAGATGGATTGTAATTCATAATTTCTCCATTACCATTTTTAGATTTCCACTCTTTTACTTTATTATTTATATTTATGATAAAAGTCAGAAACAAGTTGAATGCTAACACTGTTTAAATACATTTAAATACATTTGTTCACCAATCTTTATGTACCATTTCTACACTAGCTCAAATATTTGTACTTAAAATATTTTTTGCTATCTTCGATAGATACTGTCTAAGCAACAATCAGGATGGTTGTATTACTCTTAGTGACTTTGAGAAAGTTACTCAGATATTTTGTCTTATAAGTTTACCATTTATAATATAAGAATAATAATAGTACCTAACTCACAGAGCTAGCTAATATATAAAAATGATAGAATAATGACTCTGAAGTTCCTAAAACTATATATAATGATAATTATAACCATAACTTTAATCATAGTCATAACTACAATTATGTTTGCTATTTTGATTATACTCTCAATCATTAATAAAATTTTGGTGGCAATTTTGACATCTTTTCCTTTTATTAGATATTTTAAAAATACCAGTTAGTGACAAAAGGGACCCTCTTTTGATTACTAATGAAGTTTGACATTTATTTTGTATTTGTTTAGCCACTTGTTTCTTTTTCATGGATTTTGCTCATTCATTAATTGGATTTTCATTGTTTTTCTTAGCAATTTTATAAGCCTTTATGTGGTGACACTTTGCTGTCATATGTTGTAGTACCTTCCTGCTTTGTAGGATATTATTTATTTTGCTTTAGTTGATTTTTACTGTCAGAGAGGACTGAGAAGTCTTCAGTTTAAAAGTCACATTTGGGCTGCTCGCTGAGCAGAAGTGAGTGGGCTTTGCAAACTGCAGAGGTAGTAGAGAGAGAAAGTCTTGCACTAGGAGACAGAAGACCATAGTTTTCTCCAGGTGTTGTCCCTTGCATAGGTCAGTTAGTATCTCTGACCTCTAATATATTCACCTCTAAATATCTTATCAATGACTGCAGGATACTCCTCAAGATCAATTGCTTTAGCACATATTAAATTTCTGCATAAACTAAACAAACCCCATGTAGTGTGAACTATTTACCTTTAATAGTAATAGTCCAAGTAGCTCATTTCTGACATCAGTTCAGTTGGTCTTTTGGGTGTCCCTTCACTCAATACATCTCATTGACTAGATCAAATATCACATTATTCTCTATGGCATTATGTAACTGTTAATTATAGCACTCAGCAGAGTTGACAGTTCCACATTTACTGATGTGCTTACTTAATCAATGTCTGTCTCTTTCTTTAAGAGTAGATATCACTCTGTTTTTGTTAACTGTGATGTTCTGTATGCTAACTATATCTGAGTAGGCCCTCAATTAATATTGCTGAATGACTAGTGGAATAGTTACCCATGCACAAAAGCATTTCAGAGGGCCTAATAATGTAAGGAACAAAAGCAGGAACGAATATATCATGCTGGGATGTTGGAGAGGAGATAAGTAGGTCTGCACCAAACAGTACATGTAGGAATGTTATGGGAGACAGGACTGGAACACCATGGGAATGGTACTTGCATACTGTGTGGAAGAATTTTAGTGAACAAGATATGTAATGGGGAGCCATTAAAGAATCCTGAACAAGAGTGGCATGTATCAGGCTGGGATGTAGCTCAGTGGTAGAGTGCTTGCCTACCATGCATGAGACCCTGGGTTCAATCCCAGCAACAGCAACAACAAAAGACAAAAAACTAAAAATAAAGAAGAGTATTAAGAAGATGCATGTGATATGCTGAGTGAAATAGAAGAGAAAGTGTGGGAGCAGGGAGTCCAGTTAAGAGTCCATTGTAATATTCTTTTTAAAACTATTGAGTGCTTTCATCAGAGTGCTATCACTCAAATTGGAAAAAAGTGAACATTATTTTCCAGGAAAGAATTGAAATTGTTCACATTATATGAGGGTGGAGAGAGAGGAAGAGGGAGAGGGAGGAGAAAGAGAGGAAGAGGGAGAGAGAGGAGAGAGAAAGAGAGACTGTAGATTACAGAAGATTATTTATGGAAAGGGTTTAAGAGGTCTAGCATGTAATTTCCTACACAAAGGTGGAGATTTAAATAGAACTGCAAATGCTGCACAGAACATGACATATTGGAGGCAGATGGGGATCATGAAGATGGTTTTCCTAAATCATTTTTTTAATATAATGTCCTTGCCAGGAACAATGTAGATGAGTTGAAAGGGGGGATTTGTGAGCTCTGTTATATGCAAGTTGAGTTAAGAATGATTGATGGGATGTTCAAATGAAAGTGGCAGGCAGTTCATATGAGGTGGGAGTCTGGTAGGGAAGTCAGAACTGGTATTACAATTTTTCATTTAAGTGATTCAAAGATAGCACCTTCAGAGCAGCTGAAAATTTTCATTTCAAATTCAATTATTGTCCCTCCAATTTCCTATTTTTGAGAAAATAGGAAAAAATAGTGATACTCATTGTTACTATACTTATTATATGATAAATGCTTAACCAGTATCTCATTTAACTTTGTCATGAATACCAATACTCTTATTATTCCATTTTACCAATAAGGAAGCAAGATTAGAGGTAAAGTAACTTTTTCAATGTCTATTAAATTCCTATTAATATTTTTAAGCAGATTTGTCAATTGTGACATCATCCACAGTTTTAGTCAGATAATTCTTTGTTGGGGTATAGTGGGGGCAGCTTTCCTGTGTATTGTAGGATACTTACCAATATTTGCAGCGTTTATCTCCTATTGGACTCATCCTCCAGCCATGACAGCCACAAAGGCCCTCAAACATTACAAAATGACTAGGTGTGGTGTTTCACACCTATAGATTCAGCTACTCAGGAGATGAGGTTGGAGGGTTCAAGGCCAGCCTGGGTGACATAGTTACATTCTGTCTCAAGCACAAAAAAACAAAAACAAAGAAAAATACTGCATAAAGTCCCTTACCTGAGTTCAATAGCCTCCTCTATTAAAAATCTTCTCCAGAAATTTCAAATTTAGTTGCTGTGTTCTTCTTCCATGTCCTTGTGCCGCTTTTTGCCCAAATACTGCTTTCTGCTTTGTTTTATATATATCTTGCCTTCCCAGGAAGCTTAAGAGGCTTGTGAAGAACAAGTCTTTTGCATTTTGCTAAAATGTTGGAAGCTGACATTCTTCACCTATGTTCTGTTTCTTCATTCCTACTGTCATTTTATTCCCTCATCACTATCACAGACTCTCATAATTCTTACCTAAACTGTTAAAATAACTTTGCTGGTTCCCCTACCTGTATTTCTCCCCATTCAAAGGACATCTGAATTCATTTCCTATTTGAAGAGTCCTCCTAAAACACAGGTATGATAATGCATGTCTTTCCTACTTAGGAAATATATCCATAGTCTAATATTAAAGGTATGCCACTTTGAAGTATCAGCATTATTTTCATAAGGAACTTTATCCCCTTTCTTGGATAAGTTTGAGTCTGGTAAGTAGAAGATGTTCACTCTGTATTTTTTCTGGGTTCCTGATTCTAGCTGTTCTTCCTTGTCTTTCTGTACAGTCCTTAGATTTTTCTTTGTAAATTATGTTTAGTAGCTACTCCCTAATATTGTTTGAGGATTCAGGAAAACTGCTTGACATAGTGTTTGGTAAATAGTAAAAATATTAAGTGTTAAATAAATATTACCATATTTACTTTAAGTAAAATTATTTATCATCCACTTACTTTGGAATAAACAGATTAGATTGATTTGTTTTATACTTTACTTGTGTGATGGGTGAAGGATTTTTTGGTCAAGACCTACAAGGGAAGTGTCAGGAATTTAAGGTTACTTATTAACGATCCAATATAGAAATGATGTGTGCCAATAATCAAATCCTTCCAAGGAAAACAAGCTTTGGAAGGATTTTGCAATAGGAATATGGGGATTTAGTAGATAATGAAGCCAGCCCTTTTCAAAGTATGCAATGGAGCCAACTGGAAAGGCTCCCATAGCACAGAGAGAATGCCTTGAAGTAAAGTAGATGAATCACACAACGTCCGAGTAATGAGTGGGTGGATAGTGAGCATGGGATTGAAATACAAAAGACTGAATGGAACCCATGGTTCGGGAATCATGAATGAAATTCCAGGCTTTCAGTTTGAAGACACTTCCACCTTGCAGTCAGAATGTGTTTCTGTACAAAACTCATTTGTCTGACCATGGGATATAAATGAGTGGTAGAAGTCTTTGCAAGAAGCTTGGTAGATGGATCCATCACAGACTGGTGTCAGAAGCAAAGCTAACGCTCCCAGCAGGACAGGGTAGAGTAAGAATGTTTGGGACTTTGAGACTTAACATACCTGTGAGAGGCAGAGCAGTCACTGTAGAAGGGCCACAGCAGTAGGTTAAAAGAAGACTATGAAAAATGTAGGTGGCTCTGGCCATGAACAATATATAGAACCAGAGTCAAATTTGTGGGTTACTTCAGAAAATACTGATAATCCATGTGAATTGAGATTTGGGGGCATGGCACCAAAGGACAAGTAGCTATCATGTTAATGGTTAACATTTATTAACTACTAGATATCAACTATTTTGTGTCAATTAGCATAGAAGCTAATTGTTCCCCCATTTTAAGATGAGAAAAGCAAGGTAAAGAGTTTTTTTTTTTCATTTTTCTTTTATTATTCATATGTGCATACAAGGCTTGGTTCATTTCTCCCCCCTGCCCCCACACCCTCCCTTACCACCCACTCCGCCCCCTCCCGCCCCCCCCCCCCAATACCCAGCAGAAACTATTTTGCCCTTATTTCTAATTTTGTTGTAGAGAGAGTATAAGCAATAATAGGAAGGAACAAGGGATTTTGCTGGTTGAGATAAGGATAGCTATACAGGGCATTGACTCACATTGATTTCCTGTGCGTGGGTGTTACCTTCTAGGTTAATTCTTTTTGATCTAACCTTTTCTCTAGTACCTGTTCCCCTTTTCCTATTGGCCTCAGTTGCTTTAGGGTATCTGCTTTAGTTTCTCTGCGTTAAGGGCAACAAATGCTAGCTAGCTTTTTAGGTGTCTTACCTATCCTCACCCCTCCCTTGTGTGCTCTCGCTTTTATCATGTGCTCATAGTCCAATCCCCTTGTTGTGTTTGCCCTTGATCTAATGTCCACATATGAGGGAGAACATATGATTTTTGGTTTTTTGAGCCAGGCTAACCTCACTCAGAATGATGTTCTCCAATTCCATCCATTTAGCAGCGAATGATAACATTTCGTTCTTCATGGCTGCATAAAATTCCATTGTGTATAGATACCACATTTTCTTAATCCATTCGTCAGTGGTGGGGCATCTTGGCTGTTTCCATAACTTGGCTATTGTGAATAGTGCCGCAATAAACATGGATGTGCAGGTGCCTCTGGAGTAACAGTCTTTTGGGTATATCCCCAAGAGTGGTATTGCTGGATCAAATGGTAGATCGATGTCCAGCTTTTTAAGTAGCCTCCAAATTTTTTTCCAGAGTGGTTGTACTAGTCTACATTCCCACCAACAGTGTAAGAGGGTTCCTTTTTCCCCGCATCCTCGCCAACACCTGTTGGTGGTGGTGTTGCTGATGATGGCTATTCTAACAGGGGTGAGGTGGAATCTTAGTGTGGTTTTAATTTGCATTTCCTTTATTGCTAGAGATGGTGAGCATTTTTTCATGTGTTTTCTGGCCATTTGAATTTCTTCTTTTGAGAAAGTTCTGTTTAGTTCACATGCCCATTTCTTTATTGGTTCATTAGTTTTGGGAGAATTTAGTTTTTTAAGTTCCCTGTATATTCTGGTTATCAGTCCTTTGTCTGATGTATAATTGGCAAATGTTTTCTCCCACTCTGTGGATGTTCTCTTCAGTTTAGAGACCATTTCTTTTGATGAACAGAAGCTTTTCAGTTTTATGAGGTCCCATTTATCTATGCTATCTCTTAGTTGCTGTGCTGCTGGGGTTTCATTGAGAAAGTTCTTACCTATACCTATTAACTCCAGAGTATTTCCTACTCTTTCTTGTATCAACTTAAGAGTTTGGGGTCTGATATTAAGATCCTTGATCCATTTTGAGTTAATATTGGTATAGGGTGATATACATGGATCTAGTTTCAGTTTTTTGCAGGCAGCTAACCAGTTTTCCCAGCAGTTTTTGTTGAAGAGGCTGCTATTTCTCCATCGTATATTTTTAGCTCCTTTGTCAAAGATAAGTTGCTCACAGTTGTGTGGCTTCATATCTGGATCCTCTATTCTGTTCCACTGGTCTTCATGTCTGTTTTTGTGCCAGTACCATGCTGTTTTTATTGTTATTGCTTTGTAATATAGTTTGAAGTCAGGTATTGTGATACCTCCTGCATTGTTCTTTTGACTGAGTATTGCCTTGGCTATTCGTGGCCTCTTGTGTTTCCATATAAATTTCACAGTAGATTTTTCAATCTCTTTAATGAATGTCATTGGAATTTTGATGGGAATTGCATTAAACATGTAGATTACTTTGGGGAGTATCGACATTTTTACTATGTTGATTCTACCAATCCATGAGCATGGGAGATCTCTCCACTTTCTATAGTCTTCCTCAATCTCTTTCTTCAGAAGTGTATAGTTTTCCTTGTAGAGGTCTTTCACATCTTTTGTTAGGTTTACACCTAGGTATTTGATTTTGTTTGAGGCTATTGTAAATGGAATTGTTTTCATACATTCTTTTTCTGTTTGCTCATTGTTAGTGTATAGAAATGCTAATGATTTTTCTATGTTGATTTTATATCCTGCTACCTTGCTATAGCTATTGATGATGTCTAGAAGCTTCTGAGTAGAGTTTTTTGGGTCTTTAAGGTATAGGATCATGTCGTCTGCAAATAGGGATATTTTTGACAGTTTCTTTACCTATTTGTATTCCTTTTATTCCTTCTTCTTGCCTAATTGCTCTGGCTAGGAATTCCAGTACTATGTTGAATAGGAGTGGAGATAGTGGGCATCCTTGTCTGGTTCCTGATTTTAGAGGGAATGGTTCTAATTTTTCTCCGTTAAGTATAATGCTGGCTGTAGGTTTGTCATATATAGCTTTTATAATATTGAGGAACTTTCCTTCTATTCCTAGTTTTCTTATAGCTTTTATCATGAAATGATGTTGGATCTTATCAAAGGTTTTTTCTGCATCTACTGAGATGATCAAGTGGTTTTTGTCTTTGCTTCTGTTAATGTGGTTTATTACGTTTATTGATTTTCGTATGTTGAACCACCCCTGCATCCCTGGGATCAAGCCTACTTGGTCGTGGTGAATAATCTTTTTGATGTGTTGCTGAATTCGGTTTGCCATTATTTTGTTGAGGATTTTTGCATCAATGTTCATTAAGGAGATTGGCCTATAGTTCTCCCTTTTGGAGGTGTCTTTGCCTGGTTTTGGGATAAGTGTAATACTGGCTTCATAAAATGTGTTTGGCAGTTTTCCTTCCCTTTCTATTTCGTGGAACAGCTTAAGGAGGGTTGGTATCAGTTCTTCTTTAAAGGTCTGATAGAATTCAGCAGAGAATCCATCAGGTCCTGGACTTTTCTTTTTGGGGAGACTCTTGATTGCTGCTCAATTTCATTTTGTGTTATAGGTCTATTCAGGTGATTAATTTCCTCTTGGTTCAGTTTTGGATGATCATATGTATCTAGAAATCTGTCCATTTCTTTAAGATTTTCAAATTTATTTGAATATAGGTTCTCAAAGTAGTCTCTGATGATTTCCTGGACTTCCATGGTGTTTGTTGTTATCTCCCCTTTAGCATTCCTAATTCTACTAATTTGGGTTTTTTCTCTCCTCATTTTAGTCAGGTTTGCCAGGGGTCTATCGATCTTGTTTATTTTTTCAAAGAACCAACTTTTTGTTTCATTAATTCTTTGTATGGTTTTTTTGGTTTCTGTTTTGTTGATTTCAGCTCTTATTTTTATTATTTCTCTCCTTCTATTTGTTTTGGGATTTGCTTGTTCTTGTTTTTCTAGGAGTTTGAGATGTATCATTAGGTCATTGATTTGGGATCTTTCAATCTTTTTAATATATGCACTCATGGCTATAAACTTTCCTCTCAAGATTGCCTTAGCTGTGTCCCATAGGTTCCTTTAGGTTGTGTTTTCATTTTCATTGACTTCCAGGAACTTTTTAATTTCCTCTTTTATTGCATCGATGATCCACTCTTCATTAAGTAATGAGTTATTTAGTTTCCAGCTGTTTGCATGTTTTTTGTCTTTACTTTTGTTGTTGAGTTCTACTTTTACTGCATTGTGGTCAGATAGTATGCACGGTATTATTTCTATTTTCTTATATTTGCTGAGGCTTGCTTTGTGCCCTAGGATATGATCTATTTTGGAGAAGGTTCCATGGGCTGCTGAGAAGAATGTATATTGTGTAGAGGTTGGATGAAATGTTCTGTAGACATCTACTAGGTCTACTTGATCTATTGCATATTTTAGATCTTGGATTTCTTTATTGAGTTTTTGTTTGGATGACCTATCTATTGATGATAATGGAGTGTTAAAGTCTCCCACAACCACTGTGTTGGCGTTTATATATGCTTTTAGGTCTTTCAGGGTATGTTTGATGAAATTGGGTGCGTTGACATTGGGTGCGTACAGATTGATGATTATTATTTCCTTTTGGTCTATTTCCCCTTTTATTAGTATGGAATGTCCTTCTTTATCTTGTTTGATCAATGTAGGTTTGAAGTCTACTTTGTCAGAGATAAGTATTGCTACTCCTGCTTGTTTTTGGGGGCCATTGGCTTGGTAAATCTTCTTCCAGCCTTTCATCCTAAGCATATGCTTATTTCTGTCGGTGAGATGAGTCTCCTGTAAGCAACAAATTGTTGGATCTTCTTTTTTAATCCATTTTGTCAAACGGTGTCTTTTGATGGGTGAATTAAGTCCATTAACATTAAGCGTTAGTACTGATAGGTATGTGGTGATTCCTGCCATTTAGTTATCTTAGTTGCTTGAAGGTTTGATTGTGTGTACCTAACTTGATGTTACTCTCTACTGTCTTGCTTTTTCTTACCCTGTGGTTTGGTGCTGCCTGCCTTTTCATGGTTAAGTTGGGTGTCACTTTCTGTGTGCAGGATCCCTTGCAGAATCTTTTGTAATGGTGGCTTTGTGGTCACATATTGTTTTAGTTTCTGCTTATCATGGAAGACTTTTATTGCTCCATCTATTTTGAATGATAGCTTTGCTGGGTAGAGTATCCTGGGGTTGAAGTTATTTTCATTCAGTGCCCGGAAGATCTCACCCCACGCTCTTCTTGCTTTTAATGTTTCTGTTGAGAAGTCTGCTGTGATTTTGATGGGTTTACCTTTGTATGTTACTTGTTTTTTCTCTCTTACAGCCTTCAATATTCTTTCCTTAGTTTCTGAACTTGTTGTTTTAATGATGATATGTCGTGGAGTAGTTCTATTTTGATCTGGTCTGTTTGATGTCCTGGAGGCCTCTTGCATTTGTATGGGAATATCTTTCTCTAGATTTGGGAAATTTTCCGTTATTATTTTGTTGAATATATTACGCATTCCCTTCGCTTGCACCTCTTCTCCTTCGATGCCCATGATTCTCATGTTTGGTCTTTTGATGGAGTCAGTGAGTTCTTGCATTTTCTTTTCACAGGTCTTGAGTTGTTTAATTAATAGTTCTTCAGTTTTTCCTTTAATTACCATTTCATCTTCAAGTTCTGAGATTCTGTCTTCTGTTTTTTCTATTCTGCTGGATTGGCCTTCCGTTTTGTTTTGCAGTTCTGTTTCGTTCTTTTTTGTGAGGTTTTCCATATCCTGGCAGTTTTCTTCTTTATTGTTGTCTATTTTTGTCCTGAGTTCATTTATCCATTTATTCATTGTGTTCTCTCTTTCACTTCGGTGTTTATACAGTGCTTCTATGGTTTCCTTTATTTCTTCTTTTGCTTTTTCAAATTCTCTATTTTTGTTGTCTTGGAATTTCTTGAGTGTCTCCTGTACATTTTGGTTGACCCTATCCAGTATCATCTCTATAAAATTCTCATTGAGTACTTGTAGTATGTCTTCTTTTAAATTATTCTTGTGGGCTTCATTGGGTCCTTTGGCATAGTTTATCTTCATTTTGTTGGAGTCTGGCTCTGAGTTTCTGTTCTCTTCATTCCCCTCTGGTTCCTGTACTAATTTTTTGCTGTGGGGAAACTGGTTTCCCTGTTTTTTCTGTCTTCCTGTCATTGTCTTTGGTGTTGTTACTGTCCCTGTACTGTGTGTAATTAAGTATTTTCTAGCTTGTAATAATAACAATGGTAATATTGAGAATGGAAGAGTGAGCTGAGATGGAAAGCAAGAAGTTAAAGAAAAGGGGAAAACAAATATACAGACAAGAGGGAGAAAGTAGAACAAGGTATCAGACAAGAGAGTTTCAAAGGTATAAACAGGGAGTGGTAGTGTACTAATCGACAGTAAGCTGAACAGACAATAGAGAGACAGAGAGAGGATTGAAAATCAAAGATAAAAAAAAATAAAAAGTAAATGAAAGTAATATCTATATATAAAAATGAATTAAAATGGAAAATAGAAAATAAAAAAAAAATCCAAAAAACTTCCAAGTTTATATGCAATGCAGTTTCAGTCTTAATAATTTGGATGTCCATCTCAATCTCCAGTCCTGGAGTTGGTGCCTCAGATGTTGTTCTGTAGTTGTCTCATCAAAGGAGATGCATAAAGTAGAACAAAACTACACACTCACACACACACACACACACACACACACACACAAGAAAAAATAAAATAAAATAAAAGCCCCACCAAGTGTCCCCAGTTCAAATGCAATACAGTTTCAGTAAGTTTTTCGGCTTGCAGGTGTAATTCGGTTGTTCTCTCATCAAAGGTAGGGAGAAAAAGAAAAAAAAGCGTCTGGAGACAGTTCTGAGAGTGGTATCTGCAACTGTGGCTTGCCTGCCTGCTGCTCTCAGCCTGTAGCTGGCGGCGTTATTTATGCAGATCTCTGGGGTGAGCTTAGCACTCACCTGGTCCCACAGGCTTTGTTTGCTCAGAGTTCTCCTGTGCGGGAGCCTCTGCTACAGGCTTTCCCTTTTCCAAGCACTGGGAAAGGTGACACTGCCCCGCGTTGTCAGGCCTGCGTGTTTATT
This sequence comes from Castor canadensis, assembly GCF_047511655.1. Lineage (NCBI taxonomy): Eukaryota > Metazoa > Chordata > Mammalia > Rodentia > Castoridae > Castor > Castor canadensis. Next base: position 71,478,673 of record NC_133391.1, on the reverse strand, counting down.
TACAGTTCATGTGGGAGGTGGGTCTTCCCCCCTCTCCTCTGAAGTTTTCCTCCCACTGCCACTTTCAGCAGCTTTCCTGCTCCTGCTTACTGGGCGGTGCTGCTGCTCCTGCTTACTGGGCGGTGCTGCTGCTCCTGCCGACCGCCATGTTTGTTTACAGTTCACGTGGGAAGTGGGTCTTCCCTCCTCTCACAAGCGTCCCCGCTCCTGGTTGCTGGGCACGCGCCCCGCTCCCACCAGAGGCTCTCCGGCCCGCCCGGCTCGTTTATTTACAGTCACGGGAAGGATTCCCTTCCCCCAATCTTCAGCGCTCAGGGCGCCCCACCCTCTTTCCAGCGTGTCTTAACTGTTCTTATTGCTTATTACTCAGTTTCTCTTTTTTTCCCGGGTGGGGGTCAGTCTGTCCAGGGGGCTATGCTGCTCTGGCCCAGGCTTGTCTGTGGGGGAACCGCGGTACCGCGAAGCTCACCTGGTCCGCGTCTTCCCAAGCCGTCTGGGCGCCGGCCACTGGCGGCCCCGGGGGCCCTCCTCATTTCTCCAGTTAACGTGAAGTGGAGATTCTCTGCACCAGCTGGAGATGTGGAGGGGTCAAAGTTATGCCTTTTCTCAGTGATTATGCCTGCAAAGTGTGTCTCTAGTGTTTCTCCAAGATTTCACTATAAGAGGGTTGCTTTCTGCTTCCTCCCTCTAGCCGCCATCTTGGAATTCCCCCCATCGGTAGAGAGTTTAAATAACCTGCCCATTATCACATACACACTAAGTAACAGAGGCGAGGCTTGAATTCACTACAGCATCTCTGCTGTCAACTGCAAGAAATCAGTAGATTTCTGAAGTAGGAGGTTGAGAGGCTATGTAGTCCAGTCTTGATTCTAAAGTTCAAAGGCTTGCACAACAAAACTGGAGCAGGAGGCTCAGATAGTCTTTATAGTATGTTCAATTATGGAGGAGGCCAAGGATGGAGAAGCAGGAGGTCTCAGGCTCACCTGAGAACTTAGCCTTGTATATGTTTTACTTTATACCAGGTTGGCCCTTTAAGTGTCAGGCTATGTAAATAGTTTAGATCAGTTTGCTTTGTACTTTACTTATTGGTGATGGGTGAAGGATTTTTTTGGTCAAGACAAACAGGAGAAGTGTCAGGATTTTTTTACTTATTATGGCACCAATACAGAAATTATCTGTGCTAATAATCTAACCCTTTCAACAAAAACAGCCTTTGACCAGGACATTCCAACTAAAGGGTTGTGCATTTCAGAAGTCCAAAGCTTTCCCTTCCTCCTCCCCAACCTTGGGAAGCAATGGGGGATGAACTCAGAGCCTCATGCTTGCTAGGCAGCCACACTACCACTTGAGCCATGCCCCAGCCCTTTTTGTTTTTTAGTTATTTTTCAGGTAGTGACTTGCTTTTCCTGGGACTGACCTTGATTGCAATCTTCTTACCTATGCCTCCCTCTTAGCTGTGATTGCAGTCATTCACCACCACACTCAGTGTGGTGAGATACACTCAATAACTTTTTGCCTGAGCTGGCCTTGAACCACGATCCTCCAAATCTCTGCCTCTGGAGTTGTTGGAATTACAGATGTGAACATCTGTATCTTGCCAACCTTACCCCTTTGTGATGGCCATACAACAGAGGACATGAAACACAAGAGTAAATGAGGTACTATCTTCAGTGGTTAGTTCCTTCTTTCCTTACTTGCATAGACTGCTTTGTGAATAATCAATCCGACCTTTTTTTTTTAACTAGAAAATTGAGTAAACTACAAACTTCAAATCCACCATTAAATCCCAGTTGAAAAGAAATTTCAGTGGTTTTTGCAAGATGGTCTCCATCAGATAAAAGGACACTGATTTAAAACATAATTATCTATTAGAAAAAATAAAAGTGAAATATCAAATTATCATTAGGCACAATAAATGAGTTTTAAATTATTTATTCTCAACTTCATGTTCAAGGAATGTTCAACTTGAATCTTCTTGAGAATGTGATACTTATTAAAGTTTTCGTGACATAATTACTGCAGTTAGAATGACAGGACTGTGATATGTCACATGATTAAGACAACTCATCAGATACCTGTATTATTGTGGTGGGTTGGATCAGAGGTGAAGGAAGTTCAGTATAACTGTAATGATCAATTTCTGATGTTAACCTCACACATTTTCCAGTTGACTGTACTTATTAAATGTCATTTATAATCCCACTTACAAATGATAGAATAACATTTCTTAACACAAATTCAACACTGGATACCAGATATAGGATATGAACTTCAACTTTCTGAATTCCCACATGAATAATAGGAGAGAAGTACATGTTGTGTGATAACTTTGCTCTTGATAATCTTTCGTTGTCCTTTCTCCTGACCCAGTTAGCACTGGAAACCCCTATTATGCTTCTTACTTTGCTGAAATTTATTTCTGATTATAACTCTGTTTAATTCCCTATCTCCAACTATAACTAACACAGGGCAACTATGGAGCAAGCCCAAGTCTTTTTGTCTCCTGAAGGAATCAACTTAACCTTCAAAGTTGAGCTTGGACTTAACCTACACCATGAATTTCATCACTTTTTTTGGTTTAATGGTTGTCTCCCTTTATTTGCTTTGCACTTTGTGCTGTGAGAATGGGACTTGTTATGTGGTATGGATATTGAATTCATTCTGGACAAAAGTCGGCTTTATTCCCTTTCCCAGTACCAATCCTGTAATATTTTCAACTTAGTTACTATATTTACTTCAGAAATCTCTCAGTAAGCACATCAGAATTAATCATGATTTTGTCCCTAAGACATGCCCTTTCTTGTATAGTACACTGTGGTTGGCTATTTTCATCTACCCGTTCCACATGCCAGAACACTGTCTTAATCCTTACTATCTTGCACCATCACATCCTCCACATCACTAAAAACTATAAATTTACCTTCTGAATAACCTTGTTTCCGTTCCCTCTGTTTCCAGTAGTAACCTGATTAAATGATTATGGCCTGATCTTAATTGCTTTTCAACTGGGCTTTCAGCTTCAGTTATAACCTGTATTTGGTAAAGTTGTCAAAATAATATTTATCTTAGTCAAATTTTTGCCATTATAACACAATACCACAGACTGGATAGTTTGTAAACAACAGAAGTTTAGGCTCATAGTCTGAAGTCTGAGAAGTAGAAGAGCATTAGTGCCAGCATCTGGCTTGTGCCTTCATGCTTCCTCCTAGCATAGCAGGAGGCAAAGTGAGCACACAGAGAAAGAAAGAAAGGGCAAGAGGGGCTGAACTTACACTAAATCCACTGTCATGATGACTAAGCCACTTCCATGATCCATTCATGACATTAATACATTTAAGAGGGCAGAGATCTCATGACCTAATAATCACCTCTTAAAGTTCCCATCTCTTAATGCTGCTACAATAGTAATTAAATTTTGACATGAATTTTGGAAGCAATATGCAAGCCATAACAGTAATCAGGAAAAGAAATGAAACCAGGACTCTTCCATGCTTAAACTTTTAAGATATCTCAAATTCTACCTCTTACCTATAGAATGTACCACGTACTTTTTAGTATAACAAGTAAAGATCTTAGTGATCCAGACATACCTTTTGGATTGAGTTAGGTCAAAGACTTGACTTTTTCATTTCACAAATATTCATTGTATACATACACATTCTTGTGTCCATTCTTTGCTAAGCTTGGGGAAGTGGGCAGAATGTTTGCTGTATCTACTGGAAATATATATACATACACATACATATATGTACACATATATTTATTTATATCATATGTTTTTCTGTCATATTCATTGGGTACCATGTATATTGCATAGGACATGGTAAAGACTTTGAGAACCTAATTTCATTAGAGAAGATCCCTGTATAAACTCGCATGTATAACTAGGCCTTGTTAGAGGAAACACACTTTCACGGGCATGAGAGGAGAAAGCCTTTGCTTCAGACAACCAGAAAAGGCATCATAGACAAGAACACATTTGCATAATTAAGCAAGAATTTGTGAACTGAATAGAAGAAGGCATCCCAAAGATAATAACAAAGACAAAGGGAAGGAGATCTATAAGAACTTACTGTATTTAGACTTGAAGCTACAACATGAAATGTTGTGTGATGCTGGTGGTGGGGTAGAAGTGACAGATTTTAAAGTTTAATAAAAAATAAAAAAGGAAAAGAAAACCCAGAGTCTAACTAACTATCCTTCCTTCTTTGGTTAAAAGTTATCCTTCATAAATCATAAATCTTAAAATTTTTTTAGATTTTTAAAAAATTATTATACATTAATAATATGAGGGGATTTCATTAGGATAATTCTATATCTAACTAAATTCTACCCTGAATAAAGTTCACACCTTTCATTATATTTTCATTCCTCCTTCCCACCTCCCCCTGTTTTCAATGTGTTTGGTGGGTTTCAGTGTGCTGTCTGCATATGTACATGTGTAGCATTCTTCCATCCTTTTGACCCCTCAGCATCCTTTCCTTTCCCCTTATCCTCTCCTGCTGACCCCTCAGACAGTTCCCCATATATATTCATGTCCCATTATTATTGTTGTTGTTATCATTATTTTAGGTAGAGGTTCCACAAATGAGTGAAAACATGATATTTAACCTTTTGAGATCGCCATATCTCACTCAGAATAATGATCTCCAGTTACATCCATTTTCCTACAAATGACATAACTCCATTTTTTCCTTATAGCTGAGTTATCACCCACATAAACACACCCCATATTTTCTTTACCCATTCATTGGTAGTTGGGCATTTCAGCTGTTTTGAAAGTTTGGCCATTGTGAAAAGAGCTGCAGTCAACATGGGCATGCAGGTATCTCTCTTGTAAATTGATTTAAAACCTTTGGATATATGCCCAAGTGATATGGTGGGGGTCATAAGTATGTCTATTTTTAGCTTTTTGAGAAACCTCCATACTGATTTCCATAGTGGTTGTACTAGTTTACATTCCAGGGAGTCCTTTTTCCTGCATCCTCACTAGCATTTGTTGCTATTTGTGTTCTTCATGATTGCCATTCTGACTGGGGTGCGATGAGATGAAATCTCAATGTAGTTTTGATTTGTTTTTCCTTTATGGCTAAGAATGTTCAACATTGTTTCATGTATTTATTAGCCTTTTGTATTTCTTCTTCTGAGAACTTTATTCAATTCATTGGCCTATTTATTAATTGGGTTATTTGTTCTTTGGCAGTTTAGTTTTTAGAGCTCTTTATATATTTGGATATTGATCCTTTATCTGTTGAATAGCTAGTGAAGATTTTCTCTCATCCTGTGAGTCGTCTCTTGATTCTGGTAACTGTTTCTTTTGATGTGTAGGAACTTTTAACTTTGATTCAGTCCCATTTGTCAATTCTTGCTCTTGTTTCTTGGGCAATTGGTGTCCTATTTAGGAATAGGTAATTATTTTCTAAATCTACCAGAATTTTCCCTATGTTTTTCCTGAAGTAGTTTCAATGTTTTAGGATTTACAATTAATATCTCTGATCCATTTACAGTTGATTTTTGTATAGAATGAGAGATAGGGGTCTAGTTTCAGTTGTTTTACCCAGCACCACTTGTTTAAAAGGTTGCCTTTTCTCCAGTGCATGTCTTTGGCTCCTTTGTCAAGATCATATGGCTTCAGTTGTATGAATTTGTTTTTAGGTCTTTTGTTTCATAAGTCTTCATGTCTGATCTTGTGCCAGTACCATGCTGTTATTTTTTCTATACCTCTATAGTACAATTTGAAGTCTGGTATTAATATACCTCCAACATTGCTCTTATTGCTCAAGATTGCTTTGATTTCAGGGTCTTTTATTCTTTCATCTGAATTTTAGGATTGATTTTCTATTTCTTCAAAGAATGACATTGGGATCTTGATGAGTATTGCACTGAATCTAAAGATTGGTTTTGGAAGAATAGCCATTTTCATGATATTGATTCTGCCAATGAATGAAAATTGGTCTTTCCATCTTCTGTTGTCTTCTTCAATTTCTTTCTTCAAGATTTTATAGTTTTCATTATAGAAGTCTTTTACCTCCTTGGTTAAGTTTATACCTAGGTATTTTTTGAGCTATTGTGAATGGGAATCTTTTCCTGATTTCTTTCTCAGTCTGTTCATTGTTGGCATATAGAAAAGTCACTGATTTTGGGGGTTTGATTTTATATCCTGCTACATTGATGAAAGTGTATATCAGATCTAGGAGTTGTTTTGGTAGAATCTTTGGAGTCCTTTAAGTATAGAATCCTATCATCAGCAAATAGGGATAATTTGACTTCTTCCTTCCTTATTTGAATGTCTTTTATTTCTTTTTCTTGCATTATTCCTCTGAATAGGAATTCTAGTACCATATTAAACAAGAGTGAAGTGATTGGACATCATTGTCTCATTCCTGACTTCAGAATAAATTATTTCAGTTTTCCCCATTTAGTATGATATTAGCTGTAGGTTTGTCAAATTTAGTCTTTATTATGTTCAGATACATTCCTTCTATTCTTTTTTCTTCGTAGTTTTTATTATGAAAGCATGTTGAATTTTGTCAAAGGTTTTTTCTGCATAAAATGAGATGATCATGTGATTTTTGTCCTTGAGTCTATTTATGTGCTATATTGCATTTATTGCTTTATGTGTATTGAACCATCCTTACATCCCTGGATTGAAACCAACCTGATAATGATATTTGATCACTTTAACATATTGCTAAATTTGTCTTGCAAATATTTTATTGAGAATTTCTGAGTCCAGGTTCATTAAAGAGATTGGTCCTTAATTCTCTTTTGTGTGTGTGTGTGTATGTGTCCTTGCCTAGTTTTGGAATGAGTGTAATACTGGATTCATATAATGTGTTTGGTTGTGTTCCTTCCCACTCTGTTTCCTGGAAAAGTTTGAGGAGTATTGTGATCATTCTGTGTAAAGGTCTGGTAGAATTGGTATTGAATCCATCAGGTCCTGGGCTTTTCTTATTTGAGAGGACTCATTATTGCTGCTTCAATCTCATTGCTTGTTATCTTTCTATTTAAGTGGTTTATATCCTCTTTATTCAATTCTGGTAAGTCAGATGAATCAAGAATTTAGTTTGTTTGAATATGGATTTTCAAACTATTCCCTCACGATCCTCTGGATTTCATTGGTATTTGTTGTAATATCCCCCTTTTCATGTCTAATTTTATTAATTGGAATCTTTTCCCTCCTTTTACTCAGATTGGCTAAGGGTTTATCATCTTATTTATCTCATCAAAGAACCAACTTTTTGGTTTTTTTGATTCTTGGTATAGATTTTCGGTCTCTGTTTAATGAATTTCTACCCTAATTTTATTATTTCTTTACATATACTAATTTGGGGTTTAGCTTGTTCTTGTTCTAGGACCTTGTGGTATATCATTCACTATTTATTTGAGATTTCTGTTTTTTGGTGTTCTTTTTATGTAGGTGTTTACAGCTATAAACTTTCTTTTTGCACACTGCCTTTACTGTATCCCAAATATTGTGGTAAGTTGTGTTTTCATTTTCTTTATTTTCTGGAAACTTGCAGGTTTTCTCCCTTGTTTCTTCAATAATCCACTGGTCATTCACCAATGTGTTGTTCATTCGCCATATTCTAGAATATTTTCTGTAGTTTCTTTTGCTGTTAAATTCTAGTTTTATTTTATTATGTTCTAGTAGGATGCAGGGAGTTATTTTTATTTTATTATATTTACTAAGACTTGCTTTGTGTCATAAACATGACCTATTTTGAGCCAAGCACTGGTGGCTCACACCTGTAATCCTAGCTGATAAGGAGGCTGAGATTGGGAGGATCACAGTTCAAGGCCAACCAGCGCGAATAGTTTGTGAGGCCTCCATCTCCAAAATAACCAGACCAAAATGGTCTGGAGATGTGGCTCAAGCAGTAGAGTGTCTGCTTTGTAATATGAAGTTCAAATCCCAGTTCTACCAAAAAAAAGATATGATCTATTTTGGAGAAAGTTCCATGGGCTACTGAGAAGAATATGTGCTGTGAAGTTGCTGGATAAACACTCCATATATGTCTGTTAAGCCACATGGTCTATAGTGTTGTATAATTCTGAGGTTTCTTTGTTGATTTTTTTGTCTGAATGACCTATCCATTGGTGATAGTGGGTTCCTGAAACCTCCCAATGCCATTATAATGGGGTCTATCTGTGCTTTTAAGTCCAATAGTGTTTGTTTAATGAACTTGAGTGTAATGACATTTGGTGCATATATGTTAACACTTGTGTTTTCCTTTGGGTTATTTCCTTTGTTGATATTAAGTGTTATTCTTTTTTTCTTCTGAATGATAGTAGTTCGAAGTTTACTTTATTAGATATTAGTATCATTACTCCTGCCTGCTATAAGGTCCATTTCCTTAGAGTATCTTTTTTTCTACCCTTTCACATTTAGACAATTTTTTTGTCAGTGAGATATGTTCCTTGTAAACAACAAATGGTCTTGCTTTTTGATTCAACTTGCTATTTTGTCTTTTTATTAGAAAATCGAGACCATTATCATCAGTGTTAATATTGTAAAATACGTAGTAAGTCTGATCTCTGTTGTTTTTATAACTTTTGATTACGTTCTGTTCTTCATTTGCTTATATACTTATCTGGTAAAAATTACTTTTCCCATATATTCATCATTAGATTTATCTTCCTCTTCTTTGTGTATGATTCATTTGAGTATCTTCTGAAGTGCAGGGTTAGTCATCACAAATTGCTTTACTTTTATTTCTCTAGAAGATATTTTTTTCTCCTACAGTTATGAATGATAGCTTTGCTAGATTGAGTAATCTAGGATGGCAGTTATTTTCTTTCAGTGCTTGAAATACATCATCCCATGCCTTCCTTCCTCTTAGGTTTCCTTTGAGAAATCTATTATTCTGGTGGGTTTGCCTTTATTTGTGATTTGCCACTTTTTTTTTCTTACAGCTTTCGATATTCTTTTCTTGCACACTTAATGTTTTAAGTATGGTATTTAGAGTGGTTTTTTTCTGGTCTTGTCTGTTAGGTGTCCTAAAACCTCCTGTAAATGAATGGCTTTCTTTTTCTCAATATTTGAGAACATTTCTACTATTATTTTGTTGAATGTGTTTTCTGTCTCTTTATCTTGCATCTCTTCTCCTTCTAGGCCCATGATTCATAAGCTTGGTCTTTAAATAGTGTTCCAGAGGTCTTTCATGTTCCATTCACACTTATTTTTTTTTCTCCTTTTTCTTCATCTGACTGTTGTAATACCTTTACCTTGTCTTTGAGTCTTGATATTCTGTCTTCAGTGTGATCCACTCTACTGGAGAGACTTTCCACTGAGTTTTTATTTGACTTATTGAGCTTTTCATTTCCAGAATTTCAGTCTGATTCTTTTTCAGAATTTCTATATCTTTATTGAATTCCTCTTTGTATACTGTTTTCCTAGTTTCTTTGTTATTTATTTGCAACTTCTTTGAATTCATTCATCTATTTATACATGTCCTCTTTCATTTTGTTGGTCATTCTTATAATCATGTTTTAAGCACTTTCTCTGGACTTTCTTCCTCTTCATTGTACTTATTGTCTGTTACTGTGGGGTTGTTGACTTTTGTGGTTGTCATGTTGTATTGTCTTTTCATATTTCTTTTATTTCTATATTGAGATTTATGCATCTGAGACCAAATGGGTTGGCTGAAATTTGATTCACCAGTGGTCTGCAGTGGAAGTATTCTCAGTTTTCAGGAACTGTAGTGGGAGTGTTGCAGTTTAGCTTCTCACCGCTGAACTGAGGGTTAGCTCCATAGGCAAGCTTTTGTCCACATGTCCAAGATACCAGGTCTTACTTTTATTGCATTTATTATAAAATTAGAGATTTTATATTAAATTACTTTCAAATCCAAAATGTGATTTCAGAAAATATTAACTAGGAAATTTAAAAATTCATCTTAATTTTAAAGGTCATAATTTTTTGTGCAAAATTTTGATTTTGGGACATGACATAGCTGATCACATTCAAGATCTTAGATTTTATAAAGAGTGAAAGCTTCACATAATTGTACAATCAAATAGAATTTCTTTTAAAATGCAATATGATTAAACTTCATTATAATTATGAAAGCAATTGATTTTAGTGAAATTATAAAAAATATGATTTAGGTAACTTGAAAATTTATGTATCAAAAGTAAGTGGAACATCTGAAGTTTCTGGGGAAAATTAAAAAATATAACATTGATCATTTTGACTTTTGATTTAGTTATATTTAATTTTAACATATTATGATTTTTAAAAACATTCTTAATTGCCTTTTTAAATTTGAAGTCTATAGAATTAAGTTGAAGAAGTACATGAAACAGGTATAAATTCTGACACATGAATAAACAAGAATTAAAGATCAGTGTTTTTACTTACAGGTATTTATTGACATTAACAAAATTAAAGAGTTTGATCCTCTGTTGCAAAATTAGAAGATTTTCAATTGGTACTGGTTAAAAATAATTTTAATACCGAATTTAAGTATAATTGACCCACATGCAATAAACACACATTTAACAATTTGTTAGATTGTAACATATTCACATGTGAAACTTTTTCCTTAATCAAAATAATAAACATATCCATAACTCTCAACTTTCCTTATGACTCTTTTAGTGTGTTTCTCCCACTCCTCTCTCTCTCTCTGTCTCCTGAAAATGGCTGTTCTGCTCTTCATCTTTATGTAGCAGTTTGCATTTTCTTAACTTTATGTAAATGTAAGCTGAAGCACAATGAAATCGTGAATTTTTTTGAGAAAATGGTAATGCATTAATCATGCAGCTTAAAAATCATGAGTGCTTTGGGAGCTTCATTCTTCAGTGGGTGAAGGAACAGTGAGTGAATGTGACAGCAAGATGGTGACCATAGCTATAAAGTTTCCTTTTTTTGGTCTATCCCACTGGAAAGTCCCTACTTACATACTGAGAAGTTTCTTGGTTGATGCTGATTGATCAAGCTTAAGTTCAGTTTTTCTTCCTTTTCTTTCAGTACTGTGGTTTGGAACTCAGAGCCCTGAGCTTTGTTAGGAAAGTGCTCTACCACTGGAGCCACATCTTCGATTGCCCTTAGTTTTTGCTTTAGTTTTATTTTTAGATAGGGTCACCCACTTTTTGCCCAGTGCTGGCCTCAGACCATGATCCTTTTGCCTTAGCTTGTCTCAGCCAAGTTTAAAAACATGCACCGCCACACCCTACTCAGTTGCTCTTTAATAGAGTATAAGCATTGTAAGAAGTAGCTTACATTAAGGTTTGCTTAAATTTGCAAATCAAGTAAGGTTAAGGTAATTTATGATGACTAAGTAGTTTTGTCTGCTCCGAGTTTCTTCACATCTGGTATCCATTTCAATTTCTTTTAACAACTTTTATATATCTGGACTCAAGCTATATGTAATATATAATATTACAATGTAATATGTAATACTTTGCCTATTGTTTTTCAGCACAATTAGTTTGAGATTAGCCCATGTTGGAGCATGCATGCTTAGCTTATTTTTAATTGCTTAGTAGAATTCTAGCTCTGTAAATAGTGACATTGCTCTCTGAGTAGTTTGTAAGGGTATATACAATGTGTTCACTTTTTGTCATATATCTGAATTCATTCCAGTATTTGCCTATTGAAATAAAACCTATGGAACATTCTAGTGCAAGTATTTATATGTTATATATGAACACGTTTTCATTTCTTTTGAATAAATACCTAGAAGTAGAATGGCTGGATTGAAGAGCAGTATGTTTACTATTTAAAGAAACTGCCAAATTTCTTTCCAAACTTGCTCCATTTTGCATATGCAAGTTCCTGTTCTTTCACACCCTCTCCAACACTCAGTCTAGTTAACCATTTTGATTATAGCCATTCCAGCAGATATATTACAATACCCTATTGTGGTTGTAATTTATATTTCTCTAATTGCTAATGATGTTGAGCATCTTTTCGTGTGCTTATTTGCAAGTTTTTTTGGTAAATATCTGTTCAAATCACTTGATAGTTTTCAGTTTGGCTGTTGAGTTTTGAGAATTAATTCTACACAGAGACTTGTGGCTCCAAGACCTTTCCTCTCTTTGTAAAACAGCAATCTCAGAACAGTGTGTAGGTTGTGTGTGTAAATGAGAGTCTATCACTCATTTTTTACAGAAGCTGAATGCAGTAGTTCATTCTCATCCTTGGTTGATGAGCTCATTTGCTTTCTATGAGCAGAGAAGTTTCATGAAAAGTTACAACAAATGTCATCATTCTCATTTTAAATTTGTAAAATTTAAATCTATGGGCCTATTTGCCACCACAGAAACTCACAATATTTGAGAAATGTAAGTAAACCATGGGGGGCAGTTTTAGTTTAATGAAAAAAGTACTGTGCACTGAGCTCTTGACCAAAATACTTAGCATGTCTGGATGTTCTTTTATTTGTTTAAAAAGAAGGGGTTACAGACTATTTTAGCATAGTGTTCCTTGACCTTAATGTAGAACAATAGCAGGGTTTGAGGTAAACATTTTATATGCATTTAGACACTCTCAAGTTAATGGAAAGCAAAATGGGGTGGAAGTTTGTGATTTCAGTGGATCGGGGAAGAAAGGATGAATAAAAATTTTGACTCTGAACATCTTCTATTCTTTATAAGAAAAATATTACCCCTTTGTTATGGAAATTGTTTTGCTTCTTGTTTTAAATTAGCAAAACTAAGATCCAAGAAGATCTTATTTACAAATCGATCTTTACTTTTTTCAATAAACCCCATCAGGACACAGGAAAGATTATAGCAAGTTTACTTTGTTTCTCTAAGACATCTGGATAAAAAGTATTCTAATCTGAAAGGGTCAAGTGTCATAATCATAGAGATCATCAAATTATTTTTTGTAAAGCATCATTTAGTAAACATGTTTGGTTTTGTGGAGCATAGCTAATCAGCTCTGTCATTGTAGCGTAAAACAGTCATATGTGTTTGAATGAGTGTGATTGTGTTTGAATAAAAATTTATTCGCAAGCCAGACACCCGTGGCTCATGCCTGTAATCCTAGCTACTCAGGAGGCAGAGATCAGGAGGATCATGGTTTGAAGCCAGCCTGGGCAAATAGTTCATAACACCCTATCTTGAAAAACCCTTCACAAAAATAGGGCTGGTGGAGTGGCTCAAGGTGAAGGCCCTGAGTTCAAGTTCCAGTACTGAAAAAGAAAAATTTATTTACAAAAACAGACAGTAAAGCTGACTTGACCTATGGGTCATAATTTAACTTATTAACTGAGTAGAAAGAACATTGCTATAAAAATCAAGTTGATTGTGACTTAGTTAATCTTGCCCCAGGCCAAGTGTATAATGTCAAGAAACCCCTTTCCTCCTCTGGAACTCATATTTAGTAGTTATTGAGCATTTCCTACTTTATTGTAACTTTGTAAGACTCATATATTTAACGTTCACAGCAGTCGAATAATGCAGGTACTATCATTAGCTTAGAGCACAGCTAATGAGTTTCAGAGTGACACCATAAACCATGGTCTATTTAACTTTAAAGCTCATATTCTTAATTACAACCAAACTACCTCTGTATAGTGATGGATTTGAAAGTAATGTTTCCCCATAGCTCTTCTGTATCTTACAGTAAGTAAGTTTTGTGGAGGAAATAAGAGACTTCTCTGTAGGATGTCTTGATCTTTGGTGGTTCTTTAGGTTTTTCTTCAGTGATTTGCTACATTTCCTGTACTCTGTTTGTTAGTTCTAAAGTTGTTTTGGCTCTTGGGCAGCCATTGGAATGACAGACTTTAAGGAAATGCCAATGCCTTCCTGCCAAAAATGAGGTTAACCAAATTTCCCCACCCTCTGCAGACCATCTTGCCTGTGACTGACTGCCTCTGCCTGTTGGTGACATCTTCTTGGACTTCAGCTCAGAATTTTTAGGTTCTGTTTTTTAAAATCATCATTGTATTTTTATATTTCTGAGCTAATAAGATAAGGCACGGACATGCATTATTATAAAACCATGCAAAAGCCTCCAGAAGGCATGTATAATTTTCCATCTAAGATCTATAGGCATTGTATATTCATTAACATGATAGTAAAAACAAAGTTTCCCATGAAATGTCTTTAGAAATCAGGTCAAGGTAGGGCTTTAGAACAGTAGTAATATATTAAGCAATGCATGTGTAGTAGAGAGTCAATACATTACAAGATAAAAAAACGGTTTAGGCATCCTGTGTGCACACACATGCACCTTTGTGTGAGTGTGTGTGTGTGTGTGTTGCTGGGAATTGAGCCGAGAGCTTCTCTCATGGTAGGCAAGCACTGTAGCCCTGAGATAAATGCCCAGCTCCCTTTTGTTTTGATTTAATTTAATTTAAAGATGAGATCAAGAACTTAAAAGGAATGCAAGAGTTATAAAATGAGCTGGAAAATGATTTGCAGAGTTACGTTATTATATATGTGACATGAAGTTTTTTAATCTATTGCCTCTACATTAAATTAAAATTTTTGATACTGAGTTGCAAGGGCTGTTATAAGCAAAAAAAAATCATCATCCTCTAACACAATTTTTTCCTGTCCTTTAGGAAATTGTGTTAGAGGGAGATGGATGTCAGGCAGACATATGGAGATTGAAACTTGGAAAGTAGAAGTAGAATCCAGAAAAGGAGAGGAGGAAGATAGTGTTTAAGACAAAGATAGTTGCTCTAGAATCCAGTTGAAAAAGAGAGAGATGGAAATGAGATAGAAGAAATCAAAAGAAAACTCAGAGATGGAGCATGGGACCTGTTACAAGGCAAGAGGAAACATAGAAAGATAGAGTTGAATAAGAAAGAGGCTGGCAGAGACCAAAGGAAGTGCCAGAAAAGGAAATGGAGAAGAGAACTGCTGCAGAGTGAGAAGGTTGAGTTCATCTAAGCTTGAAATGAGGTAGGTAGGGAGAGAAAACCCAGTGAGAACAAGTGAGAAAGAGAAAGAAGAAGCTTGAGGAGGGACAGGATGGGGAAGGAGATGGAATGTGAGTACAGATTACTCAGGACTTCCCTCACCTTCTTTTTAAAACTTCCCCTCCTACAGAGCTTCCTCACATCCTCTTACTTCTCATACTCACGTCTGTCAGTTTCAAACCTGATACAAACAGGAAGCAAGCTGGTGAGACACTAAATATAGGGCAGACAATCTTCTGGAAGGAAGGCAGTAGTTATTTGTGTTTCATGACTGCCTCTGGGTTGGCAAAATGAGTTGCCATTTAAATGTCAGCTTTGATTGATGAGAGAAAGAGCTACAAGGCTCAAACAGGGACGCTTCTCACGCCTTTGGCAAGGGGTAGTGGTATCACCTAGACAAGTTTCTGATTTTGATCTAGAACAAGAAATAGACTGAGCTTGAAAAATCCTTTTTCTTTCTTTCCTTTCTCTTTCTTTCTTTCTTCCCTCTCTCCTCTCTGCTCTCTCGCCTGTCCCCCTCTCCCTCCCCCTGTAGTCTTGGTATCCCAGATTAGAATACAAATAATTTAAAGCCTGATTTTGAAAGATTTTTGTTCCTGGAGGTTTTCTTAATGCTAATCTTTTATCCCACTCATATACCAGATATTGAGCATTTACTGGGTGTTGTATACAGGATAAAGATTGAGATTAAAATAAATAATGGGACAAAGTCCCTGCATTCGCAGAGCACGTAGTCCAGTGACATAGACTGAGAAGAATTAGGGCAACAGCCCTACGGCCACAGCAGTGGAAAACATGGCACAGGGAGGAGGGTGAGAGGGCAGCAAATCCAGGGCAGAACTACCATGGAAGCTGCGCCTACAAGGTTACTAGGAGTAGGGCTGGGGGAGAAAAGGAAAATAGTGTTCTAGGCAAAGGAATGGTATGACTTCTTGGAGAGCATAGTGTAGCTCAGCATGGTTGGAAACAGGGCTGGAGTGTGCTTGGCAGATGTGTGGTGTGGATCAGTGGTGTATAGTAGATATGTTCTCAAAAGAAAGCTTCATTTCTAATTTTTGCCAATTTCTGTGGTGTAAATATTTTCACCATGATCAAATTCAGGTTAGCAATGATTTATCAGCTGACTTGCAGATTTCCTCTGGTTGTTGCCCAAAGACTTTTAGGAACCAAGACTAGTACACAGAGGTAAGCAGTAGCCAGACAAATTGAGCTCTAAAGCCATGGACTTAGACTGGACGCTTTGAAATGTACAGAGTCTCAAGGCAATGGTCTGGCAGTTCCATTAGGAAGTTCATGCCACACGGAAATGTTGGGGTATGGATCGAGGGAGGACAAGGAGGAACAAGAGGCAGTCTCTTTACTTTGGCAGTACTCGAACTAGAACTCAGAGCCTCATGCTTGCTAGGCATGTGCTCTGCGACTTGAGCCATGTCCCCATCCCACCTTTCTTCCTTTAGTTATTTTTCAGATAAGGTCTCACATTTTTGCCCAGGGCTGGCCTTGGACCACAATATTCCTACAGTTTCTATTTAGCTGGGATTACAGAGTGACCCACTATGCCCAGCTTCTTATTGAGATGAGGTCTCCTAGTTTTTGTGTGGGCAGCCTGAAACTAGTCCTTCTGCTCTCTGCCTCTTGGGTGGCTGGGATTACAGGTATGAACCACTTCACCTGACCTTGCCTTTCTTTCTAGAGCTTACATCTTGGCTCTGCTCCTTGCAGTAGCATGAATTTGGGCATGCTATTTAAATTCTTTGACCCATTGTGCTTCTTTCTGAAGAAAATATTGATGCTTTTACACAAGTTTCTTTGTGTAGGGGAGGTGGGGTAGAATGAGAAGAGATTATATGTAAGTAGTTTGCTAGGTGTAAAATTATTCTTTCATCCTCCCTCTAATCTTCCCAATCTCATCTTTCCCCCATCTCTTTTTCCCAAATTCCTCTTCCTCTCTCCTATCCTGTGTGCTAGAGATAGCATTAAACTGTAGTAAGCATGTTTTGGATCTCACATTGCTCTACCACCAACTTAACCTCACTGGACTTTTGTTATATCATGGATTTAATGACTGTCTCCTAATTCTGAGGAGATAAGAAACAGTTGCTGCTTAATTTATGGAGTATTGCATGTGTCATAAAATTCTTTCCCAGGATATTTCATACATGAAATAAGTTGAAGAAAATGCCTGTATGTCTTGTGCAGAGAGGATACATTGGTTACAGTGATTGAAAGCTGATGTTCTCTTTCCTTTTTGTTGATTTTAGAAAGGCAAGTGACTATTGCAAACAACAGTGAAGTAATATATGTATTTCTGTCTTAAATAAGATAGTGCTGTGTGGACAGAATACATTATGAAACGGAGTAACATCTGGCTACATTAAGGCTTAGGTGATGTAAATCTTGGAAGTTCTGCTGGTTGTGTTAGGGTTTTTCATGGATGGAAATGCAGACTTGTTTCCAAAGAGCAGGTCATAATTTGTTAACATTTTCTGCATATATGGTTTAGCATGGTAGTTTCTGCATTTGTAACCACAAATAGAATTGGTTGCCTATGGGTTTAAAAATCCATCTGGACATTTGTGGAATGGTTGTCTGTGGAGATGGGACGACTTCTGAGATAACACAAGTAGACTATGGAGCCATTCCAATATGACTAAAGAACAGGAGTCCTTAAGCTTTCTATGTATGTGCAGTGGACACCAGGGAACATGTGGTGACACCTCTGGTTTCTTTCTAAGAATGCTTGTAAATACAAACATAAAATGTGCAGGATTGCAAAGAAATAAATTATATCCAAATGCTGTAATCAAAATATTATAAATTTGTGATCTAGTCTTGCATTTAGTTGATGTTTAATATGCTAACAGGCCCTCAAATAACTAACATAATTTCTAAGTAGAGAAAACTGTAAATGGTTTTTGAGTAATATTATGAGGAATATCTGTGGTGTCTACTGGTGACAGATTTAGAATACTGTTTATTCTGCTTACATTATTAGCAATATTGTCATCAGAATGTATGTTAAATTTTAGTTTGAGATTCATGAAGGCATTTAAGGAGAAGGAATATGGTCAGTGTACTGTATACACTTGTATGAAAATAGAACAATTAAACCAGTTGAAGTTATTTTAAGTAAGGGTTAGAGGAGTGAGGGAAAATTGTGTAGAGGATAAATCTAACCAAGATGTATTGTAAACATGTGAAAATGTGATAATGAAAGCCTCCTGTAGGGCTAACATATGCTAATAAAATGTTTTAAAATTCTCAAATAGGTGTACTGAAGACTTTTCACGAAAAATAAATAAATAAGTAATATTAAAAAGATCAAGGTCACAAATCACAGGTTAAAAATCTTTTTAAAGGAAACTTTACCCTTGGGTTGTGGGACCTGGGGAAAGTTACATCAGATAAACTCTAGAGATTTTTAAATGATTCCCTGAATTTTATGCTCTGCGATTATAAAAGAAACCTACATAAACATTCTTCAGCCAAGGTGATGCTGATATTGCCATTGATGATAAAATAGTACTTAAAGCTTACTGAACACTCCTCATGTGCCAAGCACTGTCAAAAGAGGTTAAAATGCTCATTTTATTAACGTTCATCATGCACAGACACTTCTAAAAGTACCACTTTTCCCTTGTTGTGATTTCGCGTCACTAAAAGAATACAAATGCTACCTTAAATCTTAAAATATCTAGAAGTTAGGTTAGAAAAGCAAGTGTGTAACCTGGCAGAGGCCATTATGGGAAGAGGACTAGGAAGTAGTAAAGAGGTCAAGTAGAGATGAATCAATTTGGGTTGTAATACACATGTGCATGGAAGCAATGCTAGGAATCTCTCTGTATAGCTATCTTTATCCCAAACTTGCAAAAACCCTCCGTCTTTCTTATTATCTTATGTTTTCAACAAAGTTGGAGAACACAGGGTGGTGGAGGGGAGGGAGGGAAGATGGCCCAAACAATGTATACACATGTGAGTAAATGTAAAAGTGATAAAATAATAAAAAAATTAAAGCAAGTGTGTTCAACTCCAAAGCCTGTGTTGAAACCATCACATCACTGTCTCCCATACTGAATTGTTCTTTCCCGATTTTCATACCATACATCCTCTTGGAAAGCTCTTTTCCTGAGTGGATTGTGGAATCATCCTTATAAAGGGCAGAGCCTAACAGAAAAGACTAATCCTCAGGGATAATGAATGACCTTCCCAAAGACATAAAACCACGTTCCAAGAACCTTAGGAAGCAACAAATACGTCCACTCATGGCATAATTTGGGGACTGTTACATAGTACTTAGATTCTAAATATTCCAGTCAGTGGGTTACTTGTGTATATATTGAAGACGTGTGCTTTTGAGTAAGATTTTAACCTTTTCTCTGTAATGATGTATTAAATGTCAGGAGGCAGAGTAGTTTAGCAATGTGTCAATATGCATTGGGACAAAAATGCAATGAAATGCACAATTCTTCAATCTCTCAGAGACACTGATTCAGTGGGCCTGGGTGAGAATGAAGAGTGCATTTTTAATAAGCAGCCCAGGTCATTTCTATGTGGCTAAACCATGAACCACATTTTGGAAAAACTAGTTGATTGATTCAAAGGTTTAGAAGCAAGAGTTTGAGTTCAGTTCTTTCATCTGTCTTTACATACACACCTGGGCAAACTGTTTAATCTCCTCTTAGTCTCAGTTACCTCATTGGTAAAAATAGGAATGATAATGGTGGTGCTAATAGTAAAAAATAATAACACCACCAACACCAGTACCTACCTCAGGGACTTTCTGTTAATTATGTAAGCTTTTATTCGTAAAGTGTCTTAAGTACTTCATGCAAGGGACTATATTCCTTATCATTAATTTTAACTATTTAAGCTTTATACTTTGTAAACTCTTATCATCTTATTTATGGAAAGTTGTCTGTCATGTCTTCAACAAATATAGCTGGTGGTTAGCAGTCAGCCCCCTTGGTCTTGTTAGAGCTGCCCTTGGGAAGCTAGCCATCTGCCAATCTACTTCTTTACCAAATTCTTTTTTTTTTTTGAGCTTCACACTCAAGTGTTCCATGATATTTTTTCTAAGTTGTTTTTTTTTAATTGTTGTGCTAGTGTACATTGTGGCATTTACAAAAGTTCTTACAATATATCATACTTGATTCACCCCCTCCATCATTCTCCCTTATTCCTGCTCCCCTCCATTCCTAGAATAGTTTCAACAGGTCTCATTTTCCCATTTACATACATGTGTACACAGTATTTGCACCAACTGGAGTTACATAGTCTGTGATACTTATGGTACATAGCCAGTTGAAGCTATTTCTACATAATAAGGTCAAAAATAGAGATTTCCATTCTACTATTGCTAAGATGAAAGTATGTATACATTTCTTTTATATTTATTCATGACTTCTTACCATATGTGTATATATAATTATTCATTAGCCTTAACTCATTGTATTAGGTGATCTTCACATGCTACTTTGTCCAGCATAGGACGACACGTATAATAATTTACATGTCTACCTCCCTGCAACCTCACAACATACACACATTGCCTACTTTGTTTGTATACCCAGTAGCATTTGCTCAGTGAATGCTTGTTAAATTGATTAATGAATTTCATGGATGAATTAACTAAAAATAATATGCTTAATGTTGCAACTCTTCCTTCCTTCAAAAATAAAAAAAAATTGTCATTCAAGTTAATAAACCATGAAAATATATTTATTGACTCATCACCTTAAAACATCAGATACTGGCTTCTATTTTAAAGGAATTTATTTATTTATTTCTCCTAGGTAACTATAACTTAGTACCCATAGATCAACCTTTCCTTTCCTTCTTCTCCCCCTGGCCTCTTGTAACCACCATTCTACTCTCAGATTCTATAAGTTCCACTTTTTAAGATTTCACATATGGGTGAAATCATTTGGTGCTTGTGTTTCTGTGTCTGGCCTATTTCACTTAATATAATGATCTTCAGTTTCATTTGGGTTGCTGCAAGTGGTAGCATTTCATCATTTTTTTATGGTCAAATGGCATTCTACTTTGTGTATGTACCACATTTTCTTAATCCACTCATCAACTGATGAGCACCTGGAGTGTTTCCATTCCTTGGCTCTTGTGAGTAGTGCTGCAATAAAGGAAATTCTATCATCTAATGTTAAGACTTCCTCTTGTGCATTCTCTCCTGTGGGTCCTGTGCCACTGGTATGCTAATGTGTGGCTTCTGTGAGCATGATTTTTCCCTCCTCAGCATGTATTCTACCCTCTTCCAAGCAGAAGGTGAACTTTTTCTTTTTTTCTCTATTCATTCTTTTCATAGACTCATCTTATAAAAAAAAAAAAGCTGCCCTCATCTAACTGACCAGGATAGGCCAGATTAATGTGAAGAAAATACTATTATCACTGCCAATGAATAACTCAGGAATGATTCAAACTCAGGTCAATGGAATGTCTGCCATGGGATTCTGGAAAAATTTCCTCTCTCTTACAATGGTGCCCGAAGAGGAGATCTTTTTCACCTATGGCTTAATGCCTAGAATTATTGTAGCCAAGTTGGATCTTCCCTGAGGATGATGCAAACTCTTGTTACTGAGTCACCAAGTCTTGAGACTTGCTCCACCTCAGAATTTCCTATTGTAGGAGATAATAAATCTCTTGTTTATTAAGATCTTATAAGGAAACAGCTCCTTTTAAATAGGCCATTTTCAAACTATCTGAAAATGGTGGTTCCCAGTAAAGGGGATGAAGTGCCTGTGGTTAGGACAGGTTCCTGAAGTTTTGCAGGTTTCTGCAGAATCCATATGTACTTTAGGTATTGTTGATAGACTCCATAAATGGAGAAATAACTTTTGACTGGTAGAATCATGAAAAATTATGTGATAATTTTCAAACAGGATGCTCTGAAAACACAAAACAGTAAACAACTGACATTCAGTCTTGGAAAATAAGTAGTCTGGACTTTTCCAGTTGCTACATAGAGTTGCTCAGGTAAAATAGTTAGCCTCATCGAACTTCAGACACCTTTTTGTAAAATGAGAAAAACCTCTCACTGATTTGCCTCCCTAGCAGTGTTGTGAGGATGAAATGAAATA
Organism: Castor canadensis; assembly: GCF_047511655.1. Taxonomy (NCBI): domain Eukaryota; kingdom Metazoa; phylum Chordata; class Mammalia; order Rodentia; family Castoridae; genus Castor; species Castor canadensis. The sequence goes on along the minus strand of NC_133391.1, from coordinate 71,456,700 downwards.
GGACAAATAAAAGAGCTTTGCATATTCCAATTAGAAGAGGTACTTTAATAATTTATTCATTCACCATGTTTCCCCACCCCAATATTTGTTTTCTTGTCATAGCTTTCCAGTAGTAACTTGAAGAACTTTCTCCTTTTCTGTGTTTATCAGTTTTTCCATTTAATTTCAATGCTAATTGTAATTCACCATGAACATCATACTTCCTCAAATCTTGAATCCATAATTTATGTGTTATATACTATGTACACCCAGAGGACTACAGCTCATTATCCCTTTCTCATCTATAAATCAAAGGCTTAGTTAAATAACCACATTCTCAATTCAAGGACTTCCAGTGAACAGGTTTTACATACAGGGGTGGCACTTCAATCTCATAAGCAAATGATGTACATGTATTTTCTACAGAAAAATCCTGGCAGATCTAGAAAAAATAAGCAATAAAAATACAAAGCACATTCTTTTAAAAAATTACTTGAAACTTAACTCACAAAAATTAATACTGAAAAAAGAAACATAACACTAAGCCTTAACTGCCACAGGCCTAAGAAGTGAACCATCTCAATTCCATGCCTGTAAGGTGTGTAAACTCTGGAAAACACATGCAGGAAGAAGGGGAAAGAGGTCATAGTTCATAGGAAGTGAAGTTAGGGTAGGTATGATACACACATTATAAAAATGCATTTATGTTAAGAGGGTATAACTGAATTAAGCTGAGTGTAGAGGGCCAAGGCAAAAATATATATGAATATATATCCACATACCTATATATATCCCTACGTACATAAGCAGTGCTTATACATATACATACATACTTAAATGCATGTATAGTACCTAGAATTTTATAATGTAGAATAATATTGTTACTAAAAACATAGACTATAAGTAGTTGCTAAATACACCATCTCAGATATTCCTTATAAGGCTTAGGTAAGACTTACTCGTCTTACCAATATGAATAAAGAAAATGAATCTCAGGAAAAGTAGTTGAATTATCTGAGGCTGCAGAACTGATCAGATTTGAATTGAGATTTTAACTGATATTTATGGACTAAGAGTTCAGGGCTGTGCTTTTTTCTATATAGGATCAGTGTTCCAATGTTTCCAGATCTCTTAAAGTAGTCTAGTATAACCCTCCTTTAATTCAAGAACTAATCTTACATTTGATTGATTAGTCTTCCAGTTCATCCTACTCTATAGAGCAAAAAGGGAAAATAGAAAAATTATAGCCAATAAGATGTGTTAGTTTTTCACCATCCCTTCTCACTAGATAGTCACAATGCTAAAAACACAATAATCATCCTATTATCTTGCTTTCATTTATTCTAATTCATTAATTATCAAGTTTTATGCTAACTAATGGAATAAAATATATAATGTTAACAAGAAAAGCTTTATATAATCTCTGAGAGGAAGGAACTGCACATGGGATGTGTATGCTTCAGGTTGGACAAGGACTCACTGTCTGACCTTGGGCTAATCATTTGTTCTTTCTCCACATCAGTATATCATCTGTAAAAATGAGGAAATTAAAAGAGATGACCCTTGAGGCCCTTTCAACTCAAAGGATCTGTACTACTCTGAGGAGCTTGCTGGAGGGGGATGTGTGATTAAACAAGGGTACACATGAGTTATCTCCGGAGATTTCTTATCCCTTTGTGATTTTTCAGTGAAGTATAGCAAGAACTGGGCAGAGATAGCCATGTTTACTGAGTTCTGATGTTGACTGTTTCTGTTTCTCTGGGGAATGGTCAAATGTTGGCATAGCTCAGACATAATTATTTTGGGAAACCTAAGCTAGCCTTGGAAGAAGATCTATTTTATCATGGTAAAGGTAAATTTGCAATCGCATTAGCAGAACTTTCCTGATTTCTGTCCAGACCACTCAGGGATCTTACTCACCTCTCCTTCCATTTGTTACATAATGCCATTCATATTTACGGGTCACAGACTCTGGATCATCGAATGTGATTCTTTCTATACTGAATAGAGATCATTGTTCTAGCATATAGGTTAACATAGACAAAGAGGTAGTGAGTAAGAATGAAGAGGCTGGTGACTTCTTAGCCCTAAGCAATCACCAGAATTGAATTTCTATGCATTTCAACATAGAGATGGATGGAGATCTGTGTGCGTTTTCCGTTTTCCTCACCTAGCTTAGATGCATCTGAGGGAAATTTAATGAACAGTGCTTTCATGTTTAAGTCAGGAAAACTGGGTTTGGTGCTGGTTTTGCCACTGGCTAGTTATAATAAACCCAAACTAGTTATATATGTCTCAGCCACCCTCATCTAAAGACTAGGATTTAAATAGATCTGTTATCAATTCCACAGAATATTGAGGCAGATACAATAGATGATATATTATACCTTTGACTATACATTTATTTTTCTTTACATCAGTTATATAATCAGTGAAATAAGAGAGTTAAAAAAGATGACCCTTGAAGTGTTTTCTACTCAAAGGTTCTTTACCATTCTGAATCTGAGTGGAGGGGGCTGTGGCCAAGCAAGGACAAGTCCTGGTTAACTGCCATGTTATTGCATGACTGGGAGATAATGAGACATACATTTCCATTCATCTGTTCACTGACCTTGGCAAACAGGGACTCAATCACAGATGATGCCTTTAGAAATTTTAGGTCAGCCAACACAGTTTACTATTTATACGAAAGATATGGTGAAAGGCAAGTGACAGCTCATTTCTTTAGCTGACTAGTTAATAATGCAGATAGTAAAGTTTAACAGACTTAATTCAAATCATCCATTTATGAGCTATGTAAACTTAATAAGTACTTAATCCCCAAACTTCAGTTCACTTATTTGTAATGTGAAAATCCTATTGTAAGATATAAGGCACTTAGCAAGCTCCTGGAACAATACGTTGTATTGCTGTTAACATTGGACTGTTAGCATTAGAGGAACTTGGCCTTAATTTGCGGGGAGTGAGTTTTCATGGAGGAGATTGAGCATTATGGTGGGAAGTTGAGGAAGCATTATTTGAGCATCCAGTTGAGGTATAACACTGGATAATTCTACCAGCATTGGGCTCCACCTAATCATCTAAGTATGGACTCTAGGTCGTGGAGCTATGAGAGGAAAGAAATATAAAGTCCCAGGCTTAAAAGGCAGTAATTTTATTCAATTAAATAAATAGGGGCCAAGCAGAATTCAAGTTCACTGCACTGTCCCCTGTAGGGAAAGTAGAATATAGGAAGAGTGTGTCATGGGCAGTCCTGAAGCATTAGGCTAAGATGGATATAAATCAGGAGCCCAGAAGCTTTGATAGTTCTAGAAACACTGCAACCAAGAACAGGCTGGTATCTAATGAAATGTCTTTGAAGACTTTAAAAAAAACACCACGAAGGGCTAAACTTAATATGAGATTACATTTATATTTGCAGAAGGAATGCAGACTCGAGTTCTTACCAGGAGAAAGAGCAACTGGCAACATTGACCTGTGACCTCATCCAGACACCTGCAAGGAAGCATCTGTTGAGAAAAGGATCCATATAGTCAGGCAGCAGTCATTGGAATGAGTTCCCGATGCACTGCAGATTGGATTTTTTATCATGTGACACTCTAAGGTAGTTTCCCCATCTCAGTGAGGATGTTTGGCCTTCATTTCTCCTCTGCTTCCATCAAGGCAGCATTGACTTTGATCTGCCAATGAAATGAATCACAGTGAGAGGCACTGATAAGTACCTGTCCCATTTTTCATATATCATAGAAAGAATTGTAACTTTCACAAGTACAACACCTTTCTTTGACAGGTAAGGAAATTGTGATATAATGAGAAGGGATTTTAGCCTTTCTCTAAACTACAGGGCCTCTTGCATGTCATTTAAATTTCTGCTCTGGTCTCTGGCTCAAAAAAACGAGATAATTGTACCAATATATTTTTATATATAAATGTAAAATATATTTCAGTTTTTTTCTATGAAATGAGAAATATGTTAAAGCATTTGTAGGTGGTGAAGCATAATTCATAGTTAAACAGCTCATCTGTTGGGGATGTTCCGAGGGGTCATGTGTCTTGCTTGACTCCAAGGTTTCCACCTGGGATGGGGAAGCTCTGAATATAGGAACCAAAGGAAGAGAAGGAGGAAGCTTGGGCTAAGGAAGAAACAGTGATAATCATCACTGGTAAAAAGTTATCAGTTTGGGTGAAAAGGGAGGTTGAGATGGGAGATAACATTCTGGGATTAACTGCATGTAGCAAAAACAATAGACTAAAAATTAAATTGCCAGACATACCAGATTTAAGAGGTAGATAATGAAAGAAAGGAAAACAAGTAAATGCGACTGAGAAAGAATGTCCCATATGGTAACAGAAAATGTTTCATGTGGTAGTGGAAGAGACTGGAGCCACTGGAGTGAAATGCAGAGAAATCAGAGCGAAGTGGACTATTGGAAATTCTGTTGAGAAATTAAAGGAGATAAAAAAAAGAGTGTCTTTAAATAATTATGCTCAATGATCTTAAATAGAGGTAAGAGAGAGAAATTGCATCAGATTTGTTGAATGGTAAATGAATGATGTCAGGCCAGGAAATTAAAGTCCTAAGTGGGCCCTGACATGTAAGCTGGGCAAGATACAGTGCAGGGAGAGGCAAGCCCAGTGGCTCACACCTGTAATTACAGCTTTGGGGAGGGCAGAAACCCACAGGATCACAGTTTGAGGCCAGCCAGCGTCTCAACAAACAAGCCAGGCACGATAAAGTATATCTCTAATCCCAACTACATGGGACGCTATAGGCAGGAGGACTGTAATCTAAGGCTAGCCCTGGGCAAAAATGTATGACCTTACCTGAAAAATAACTAAAACAATAAAGGGCAAGAGGATGGCTCAAGTGATAAAGCATCTGCCTAGAAAGTGTGAGGCTCTGAGTTCAAATTTCAGAGCCACCCTCTCCCCAAAATGAGGGGAGAATAAGATAAAACATGTTTGTGGATTTTAAAATATTACTTTGTTGTGCTGAGAATAAGGAAATTCAATAAGCCAGTCCTTAAAAACATGAAAGGTGATGGATGAGACAGAGAAGAAAAGTGAAAGGTTAGTCTTGGAGAACTGTGTTCATTTTTCTCGTGATACAAAAGAGAAATGGAAAGTGGACCGAAATTGTTGGCATATTTTTGAAGAGGAAAAAAGAGATGAACATCGTTTGAAATTAATGGCCCTTCGCATGATATTTTAGCAGGTAAAAGCCAGTTTTCTTTCGACAGATACTCGTCACGTATCTGGTTTTGGTTAAGCAATATGCTCTATTTAGAGACAGAGCAATATGTATGCTGGACATCCAGAACAAGGCACAGAGAAAGAAGTTGAGTAAATGGTCTCAGGCCATTGATGTAGATACAGTGAATGGCAGTATTGAAACTCCAGGCCTGAATTCAGAGCCTGTCATATGAAAATAGCTGGCCTTTATTGATTAGAGTTGAAATTTTTCAAAAGAGGTTCAAGACAAGATAGGATTGAAGGTGACATAATAGTGTTTAACACTGAATTTATGCTAGACTATCTGGGAAGGAATATCTAGCCAGAGATAATAGGAAGGGGAGAATGGACTTTCAGTGTGATTAATATGGGGAGCAGTTTGAGTGGGAGTTATTGAATGGAAAGATGGAAGGACGCTCCATAATCACAAAGGGAGCTTAAAGTTTTACATCTTGGAGGTGGAGGGATTCCAGGTAATGATGAGACCTAGGGTGTGGTTATATAGGTTGTTAAAGTACAAAATTCAGCAAACAAAGGTTACAGGGTAACTCAAAGAACTCATAAACAGGACAAACAATCCCACAAGCCTCAATAGAATCCTACAAGTGTAAATATATTTTATCCAAGATAGACTGAATTATTTGAATTGATCTTTATTCAGGGAGGCAAAATGTAGGCGTACAGATTTTTAGAATCTTATCAGTATCTCACTGCACACTGATAAGTCATATGGCATGTAGAAGTTAATTACTTAGCGATCTTGAGCATATTAATATTCTGTAAAATATCAGCTCACTGATAAGATACCACTTTCTTTAAAATTATTCCCATTGCCTTCATGTTCACTAAGTATGCAAATCCTAGTAGTCTATGAATCTTCTGTTCCATTTCCTTTGGCTATGGTGCTGATAGGTGCAAGAGTTTCCGGATTTCCAAGACCTTCATTACTATTTCGGGAGATCTCAGTTGAACTTCCTTTATGCAAAGTCTGATAAGCATTTCCTCCTTCAGACGACATATCAGGAAACTCCTATCTACATTCTACCTGAGTCCCAGCTGCTTCCTTCCTACTCAGATATGTTGATAGTTCCATAAATATCTGCTTTCATTTAGCCTTTCTGACTTCTTGAAATAAGGAAAATTCCTCAAGTAAGAAGAGCATTAACAAAGACATGTATGCTACAGTTTTCAGAAAACTTATGCACATTTGAGGACCTCATGCTACCAGTGTGAGAAAGCTAAATATTTCCAATTCACTGATTGATGAGAGAAATCAAAAAACTTGTCCAAGGTTGTTTCTCTTAGTCAGTGATTATGGCCATTGTGAGGAATGAGATTTTTTTCAAAGTCAAATCCAACTCTGAAGAGCATCAACCTCTTATAGAAATAGGAGTTTTAGAGGTGGAGAAAATGATTTTAGGCAACGAGAATGTCAATTTTCCATTTACTGGTGCAATCCCATCCTCAATACTTTTGCAGGAATAGGGAATACATTACTTCTTATATAATCAATTTTAATAGTCTGTCTTGGATTATTTGCTTTTCTTTATAATGAGATGAAGTTGTTCTCTGTCTAACTTCTACCCATGAGTCCCAGCCCATAAATTGCAACCACACAGATTAAAGTAGGCTGTCCACTTTCCCTGGACCACCTTTCAGTATTATCAGGTACTCTTCTCTGGGAATGATCTCGCAGTTTTTCCTACTATTTTACAAGATATATTTTCAGTTTCTTTTGGGATGTCTCCCTCTTCTTAACTGTCTTATTTAGTTAATTGTGTCCCTAAATCTTAGAATCTACAATCGAGCATAGTATCTTAGATACATTCCTTTCAGTCCGAATTACAAGTTTTACTTCCATTATTCCAGTAAAATACTGCTGTGAATAGGTCCAAGGCTCATGCTGACTTTTTGGGGTAGCTCCTGAAAATTCATCTTGTGTAGAACCACTTAGAAATGTGGGTAATTGAGTTTTTATAATAATTCTTTAGTAATCTTGCTTCTAAACTCGTATTTGATAAAGGCTCATCAAGAACTTTGTAGTAGTGTTTATTGAACTTGGAAAGGTGACATCTAGGGATGCTGAGTTGGGAAGATATGCCACATTTATGTAAGTTACAGTAATTCCAGGTGCTTCACATTATTACCTACTCATTTTTGTTTTAAATCGATTCTAAGTACAATTAATTAATTTTTAAATATTTTTCAGTTTTATTTTTAATATATATTCTAAATAAACAAAAATATTGTGGTCTGGAAGGAAAAATTAAGCTTTGGTTTCAGTCATCTGCTATAACAATTACCCTTTTAGGTATCCAAGACATTCCTCTCCCAGTCCCAAATTATAATGTATCATAACTTTTACAACTTTTTAATTACTTTATAATAGGTATACAGTTTAATCAGTATATATATTTACATAATACACATATGACAAATTTTAAATTAGATTACAAACCTAAACATACTTGTATATCCAGTATTTTCTGATGCTTCCTTTAGAGAACACCCCTTTCTCCCCTTGAGAAAGATTTCTCTTTCTCAAGGGTGAAGGGTGACCACAGACTTCATATATAATATTATAGAATACTTTTGCCTTGTGGTTAGTTCTATATAAGTGGGATCATACTACTGTTTAAATTCTTTGTCTTGTTTCTACTATTGAAAATTATATGTATGAGATCCAGATGTAGGTCAGTTACTATCCTCACCACTGTATAGTATTCCATATGCATGTGTGACCATACCACATGCATTCTACAGTGAGATATTTGGGGAATTTTATCTTTTAGATTGTATAAGTAGTGGATATTTTGCATTTTGGATATTATGAATAGACATTATATACATGATATTATGTATACATTTGGGTTGGGAATATAATCAGGGATGAAACTGTTGGGTAATAGGATGCCTAAAGGTTATTATTGTTTGAACTTCTATCATTACAGATATGTTTCATCTGTCTGGAACTTTATAGAAAGGAAATTATATGCCATGTTATGTTTTGTGTCTGGCTTCTTTCGCTCCATAATATGTCCTTGAAATTTATGCAAGTTACTATTTAGTGTTTTGATGTCAGTAGGTTTTCAGTTTCTTAACATGCACAAAGATTGGGCTAGATGAACTCTAGGGACTTTTGAGTTCTGAGAGTCAGTGAAAAACTCTTTCCACCCACTGTTTTGCAAGAATCAAAATGCAGGAATTCTGACCTGAATCAGTTGCCATGATACCATAACAATATTGGAATGACAGTTTTGAATGTGTAATCCAGTGAGAGCATTGATGTTGCATGTCTGGTTAGGGAACATTTTATGTACCTGTGTTATGTAAGATGAGAATAAGTGTTCTAGCTCAGGATTCCCTCACTGACATCTGAGCTCTCCCACATCCATCATTCTTCCTATGTGACTTACTAAGTTCAATTACTCACACTGCAATGTAAAAAATCACTGATAAACAGGATTAAAATAAAACTATGTACAAAACTCCTGCCTAACTTTGGTTATTTATATGTGTAGTGGTGAGGAATAATCTATGGGGCCAGGCTGATGGCATTTCAATTCTGCTCCTTCACTTCTATCCATAAAACCTTGAGTAAGTTTCTTAAGTATATGTAGTCTGTGCTTCCTTACCTGGAAACAGAGATAATGACAGCTGTCTCACAGGTAGTTAGGAAAGAGTGAACGAAATGATGCGTGCAAAGTGTTCAGAGTTCTGGAACATAGGCAGTGCTCAGCTAAGGCTGGTTATTAATGTTGATGCTTCTTCTCTGCAAAGTTTGACATCCTGTGCTCCTGTGACTCCAGTTTCTTGGCCTGTTTGTTCACAACTGGGACAAAGGTTGTCTAAGCAGTGAGTAATGAGCAGTCATGAGACTGCTCATTTAATCAATCCTATGAGAAGGAAACTTTCCATGCAGAATGGAGTGGGGCATTTACGTAAGTGGAATAAGCTATTTCCTGAGTATGGAACCCTGTGCTTTAAGAACTTCTCTAGTCATGAAACATTTCATAATTTTGAATGCGGCATTAAATCTCTTTGGAATAAACTAAATAGTGTAATGTGTTAGAGTAGTGTTTTCATTCAAATCAGATTCTAAATCTCAATTTCCTAAAACTCTTCCAAAGGAAATTTCCTCTTATGTTCCTCTTAATGGCAACATAGTACAGAAGTAAGAAAAAATAGGATTGGATTCAGAACCATTGGGTTTGAGTCCCTATGTTGCCATTAGTGATATGTATAAAATATCAGGAAAGGTAATTTATTTGTCTGTTCCTTGAATTCCTGATCTGTAAAACATGCTGTTATAGAATTGGTTTATGTAAGAATACCTTTATGCTGTTACCACAGAAAAGTTAATCAACAAATGTTAACCATTATTCACAATAATAGGATGGGGGTGGGGAGCGGGGAGGGGGAGAAATGACCCAAACAATGTACGCACATGTGAATAAGTGAATTAAAAAAATGAGGGCTGTGAACAATAGAATAAATATAGACATTGGAAGGATACATGAGCACTTTGTAGGCCACAGCTAGAAGTTAATACCTAATCTACATGTGAGGCTTGATGGGAAGCAATGAGAAGTCTCTAAGAAGGTACTTTAATTGTTCTCATTTATATATTTTTTCTGAGAAGCATCTCCAGCTACTGTGTGAATATGGATTGGTATCAGTATCCAAATGGCTGTAAGGAAACTGATGAGGAGGCAGACCAGCAGTCAGTGTGAGAGGTGGTGTAGCTTAGTTCAGTGAGTTGCACTGGGGAGATTCACAGTATGTTGTAGAAGAAGAATTGACAGGATTTATTGAAAGATTAGACAGAAGGGAACAAGATAAGAATAATAGGATATTGGTTGGGAAATTGTCTTGAAGCTGGAGATACTTCCTAAGATAGGCTGTAATAATGAAAGGGCACTATTGAAGACTAGATGGGGTCAAGCCTAAAAAGTTGTATCATGGACACTCTATGTGTAGTTTTACCACTTTTCTTTTGTTGCACAGTTTATTTCATAGAGAGCACTGCAATTACTGAACTTGTATATTCAGGATAGCACACTTGTTCTATTATTTCATTAGCATAAAGAAGTAAACTACAGGATTAAGGAGCTGTTCTTTTAAAATATTTATTGAAGATGAATAACCTGAAACAGATATTGCTCAAAAAAGAACGTTCAATTGGACAAAAACATTTGAAAAATGCTCACCATCACTAATTATCAGGGAAATACAAATCCCATAATGAGAATGGTTGGAATCTCACCTCAGTTAGAATGGCTATTATGAAAAAGACCCCCCAAAACAAACCCCACACACTGGCAATGCAGAAAGAGGAGAACTCCTATACACTGCTGGTGGTAATGTAAATTAGTATAGACATAATGGAAAACAGTGTGAAGTTTCCTCAGTAATCTAGAAATACAGCTGTATCATTCAGCAATCCCACTATTGGGTACATCTCCAAAGAAAATGGAATCAGTATGTCAAAATGACAAGTTCACTTGCATATTTGTCACAACCGTATTCTCAGAAGCCAAGATATGGAAACAACCCACATATCTATAAGTAGATGAATTAGGTCAAGAAAATGTGACAAATATACATAATAGAATATTACTTAGTCACAAAAGAATAAAATGCTGTCATTTATAGCAACATGCATAGAACTAGAGGACTTTCTGTTCAGTGAGATAAGTTAAGCATAGAAGATAAATATTACATGTTCACATTGCATGTGGAAACTAAAGTTGACTTTAAAAAGGTGGAGAATAGAATAGTGGTTACCAGGATCTGGGCAGGCTGTGGGGAGGTGGGGATAGAAAGAGGATGGTAAATGTGTACCAGGGTACAGGTGGATAGGAAGAATAATTTCTATCATTTTATAGCTCTGTGGAAAATTTTATTGTGATTAATTGAATATTTCAAAATATTGAGTAGAGAGGGTTTTGAATGTTCCTAAAAACAAAGAAATGATATATCTCAAGTGACAGATGTGCCAGTTAATCATATACAGATAATGTACATGCATTGGGATTCTTCACTATACCCATATTCACATCTAATTATTATGTATTGATAAAATAAATTAATAAAAATAAATGAAATAAAATTATTTACTGGGTCTCCATGTTGCTCTTCAGAAAGGCTGTACCCATCCATACTCCCACTACAGTGTATAAGTGATGCTGGTTCCTACTCTCCCAACATTGTAGGTGTGTTCTTTTTTAAGTCTGTGAAACCAAATTGAGTCCTATTCCCAGTCATTACATACTGAAGAAGGAATGTTGCATAGAGCATTATCAGAGAGAATAAGGAATAAATAATAATAATAGCTGATGCTTATTGAGAGCATATGATTATTAGAACTGTTCTAAGCAATTTGTGTAAGTCCTAACTTATTTCATTTTGTTTATTTAATTATAAGATAATGCCTATAGAATGTATGTATGCATAATTTGAGGCAAGGAGAAGAAACATAACTTACCTAAGTTTACAGATGCAAAACCTGTGCCTCTAGTCATTACGATCTTCTCACAATCTACAAGACAAAATGTTTTGTTTAGGTAAATAAAAGAGTATGAAATAGTATATGTGATTCACCTTTCAAATACCCTAATAGTTAAGGGAAAATACATGTGAACTGACTAAGTCGACGTTGATTTAGTGAGGACCTGATGTATTGAAAGAGAGAAACTTTGTTTTAGTCTCTATCAGGTGGCCAGGAAAACCATCAACTTCATTATCACTATCATTACTAACAATTGAGAGCTTACTATGTGCCAGGCCCTTAATTATAAGTACTCTAAGTATTAGCAGCAATCCTCATATCACCATCACTTGTTCACACATGGAACTAGGTTAAGTGAAAAATGTAAGATCCCTTAGTTATGAAGTGGCAGAGCAGAATCCAAAAAGTTTGTGTCTGGTTTCAAATCCTCACTCTTCCAACAGTGGCAAATGGAAGAATAAGGACAGATATTCCAAATGGATCATGTCAAGGACAAAGGAATTTGAGTGGATTTGCATGTATTTAAACAATAGGCAATCACCCCATTGTGTGGACTTTGAAAAGCGAAAAGTAATAATACTTTTAAAAAAGAAAAACAGGAAGTAATAACCCTAAGAATTTTCAAATCTTACCTAATTAATATAACTCTGAAATAATATAACAGCCAAGTCTCAGAAATTTTAATTTGTTTATGTTTTCATAGCTAGAAGATAGCTGATCCAGTACTCAGACCCTGATCTATCTAGTTCTAAAGCTTGATTCTTTGATTTGCTCCTTGTAAATGTTAAAGGAACATAGATCAGACAATATTTTCAGATTTGAAAGTAGTGGAGACTGAACAGTGCTTAGCTGTTAGCAGTAAGAGCCAATACCATTTCACACACAAGAATGTGTTCTGGTTGACCATTTCTTTCTTTTTTTTAAAATTATTTTATTATTCATATGTGCATACAAGGTTTGGGTCATTTCTCCCCCCTGCCCCCACCCCCTCCCTTACCACCCACTCCGCCCCCTCCCTCTGCCCCTCAATACCCAACAGAAACTATTTTGCCCTTATTTCTAATTTTGTTGTAGAGAGAGTATAAGCAATAATAGGAAGGAACAAGGGTTTTTGCTGGTTGAGATAAGGATAGCTATACAGGGAGTTGACTCACATTAATTTCCTGTGCGTGTGTGTTACCTTCTAGGTTAATTCTCTTTGATCTCACCTTTTCTCTAGTTCCTGGTCCCCTTTTCCTATTGGCCTCAGTTGCTTTTAAGGTATCTGCTTTAGTTTCTCTGTGTTAAGGGCAACAAATGCTAGCTAATTTTTTAGGTGTCTTACCTATCCTCACCCCTCCCTTGTGTGCTCTCGCTTTTATCATGTGCTCATAGTCCAATCCCCTTGTTGTGTTTGCCCTTGATCTAATGACTATTTCTTTCTTCATCTTTTTTTTTTCCTTGAGAAGGCCACAAATGGCCATTCTGAAGTTCTTTGAGTTCCCTAGTTAGAATGTTTAAACCTATGTTTGTGTTTGAGCTTGTGTGTGCACATTCACATGTGTGTGTGGTACGTGATCAAGAAATGTATCTGAGGAGGAAATTGCTTCAGAATAAAAAGTGTTAAAACTTCATTTGGGTTTTGAGAAATATATGTAAATGAGATGTTATAAGAAAGTGGATATTGAATTGAAAATAATTCACTTGCTCATATGGATATGTAGGAAGGGAGAGAAATATAGGCCTGGAATTGGAGTGTGTGTGGCTTAACCTTGACTGTCACATTTCCTGAAGACTTTACCCTGAAACTGAACTATTTGGAGCCACCTTTCCACAGCTATGAAATGCAAAAAAAAATTTTACCTCACAAAGACATAAATTATAAAACACTTAAGGTATTTTATAATACCTGGAGCCAACATTAGTGATAGATTTTTTTGTCTCTACCAGGCAGTATCCATAATTTTAAATATACTCTAGGTATTTAAGTTAAATTTTTAATTAAATAATTTAAAACTAAGTTTTTCTTGTCAGTAAGTATTCACTGCCACAGTTACTGTGATTTCGAAAGTGTATAAGATATTGAGTCTGTCCCACTGGATACACAGCTAGGAAAAGGAAATAGAAATTCATATTTCAGTCAATAAAATTCAAATGGGTAACCCAGTTGATATGCACATGCTACAGGAGGTTGGTTGAGGAAGTGGTCCCCTAAGCCAGGAGGGCAGTGGTTCTTCATAGTAGGTTGAACTCTGCTGCACTTTGATTTTAAGATAATAGGAGGATCTTTTGATTGATACTGTGCTCCCATAATATCATAAAATGCTGGAATCAACTTTCTTCTGCATTTAATAGATATAGAAACTGGAGTTCAGAGAGGGCAATTTTCCTAGAATTTAGCTTTTTAAAATGATGAACTCAATGCTAATTTTTTTTATTTCCTTTACTCATATGTGCATACCCTTCCCCCTGCCCCCTCCTTTTCCCCCCACCCCCTCCCTCATGCCCCCACCCCCTCTCTTCTAAGCAGGAACTGTTTTGCCCTTATCTCTAATTTTGTTGAAGAGAGAGTATAAGCAATAATAGGAAGGACCAGGGGTTTTTGCTAATTGAAGTAAGGATAGCTATATAGGGAGATTCCTAGTTCAATACTAATTTTAAATGTATCTGGCTTCCAGATCACTGCACTGCAGCCCTTCTTTTCTTTTGATAGCTGATAATTTCCTTGGAAGACAACTGAAAGAGTAGGCTCTATCATGTTTATGTCACTGTTTACATCTAAACAGTAACTAGATTTTAACAGATTTAAGAATTGAGGTGTCTGCTTCAAATGCTTGTTAGAACAAGGCCACAAGGCTGGGTGAAATTAGATTAGTAAGAGCATAAATAGTCATGAGTAGTCTTGAATAAATGAGGTTCTGGAAATCATGTAGGTTGAATGGTACCTTGTATAATTCACATAAGAATATGACCTTGGAGATTTTGATGGTTATTAAAGACAATTTTGTTTAATTTTTTAAAGTTGGGATGAATGAGCTCTCATATGAAAGGGGAAGAAAAATTAATATATTGAATATTTTTGTTTTACAATTATTGGGCCAAACTCCATTTCACTTTTAATCTTTTAATACAAAATAATGCCATTATTTCTCCTAATGCACCTGTTTGAGGTAGAAGGCAGTCCTAAAGCCTGTGCCCTTTCTTCTTCACTGTAGGCTTGGACAGTCTACCAATGGAGACATTGGTAGGATCTTGGGTTTCCTCAGCTGCAAAACAGGGCAACATTACATTTTCTACTTACCTCCCACATAGGAACATGGGAAACAGTCTTTACATATAAAATATGGGTTTAAAGATATGGTAATATTTTCAAACATCATATTCTCTTATTTTCAGAGACTTAAGGATCACAAACTTATGGAACTTTAAATCTCAAAGGGAGTACCATGACACAGCCTTGGGGGAACACCTTTCTAAGTTGGAAGCCTGTCTGTGCCATTTTCTATAGTTTTATGATTTGTGATAAAGATTTTCATCCCTCTCAGTCTCAGTTTCTAACTTTAAAATGTAGATCATAATGCCTCATAGGTTTATTGTTAACCCCAGAACATATGACCAGTGCAAAACCTTGTATTAATTAATTTCTGTGTTCTAAGGAGAAGAGATTTTACCCAAACCACCTCTAGAAATAGGAATGATTCATGAGATAACATGTGTGATAAGACAGAAGGATTGGGGAGGTGATACATACACACAGTGGAATGTTAGCCATAAATGAAGGGAATTTTATTATGCTACAATATTGATGAAAGTTGAGGACATTACGCTAAGTGAAATAGCTAGATATAGAAAGACAAATATTGCATGACTCTCTTTACATGAGGTGTACAAACTGCTTCAACTCCTAGAAACAGAAAATAGAATCATGGTTGCCCAGGTCTATAAGAAGGGGAAATGGAGAATTTCTATTCCTTGGGTATAAAGTCTCAATCATGCTTAAAAATATTTTAGAAGTCTGTGATACAATAGTGTGCTTACAGCTAACAATACTGTGCCATATCCTCAAAATTTGTTAAGTGAGTAGATTTCAAGTACTTTGTATCATAATATTAAAAGAGAGAAGGATCATAAAGGAACTCTGGAAAGGCTTTGGTTCAAGACCAAAATCAGTGGTTTAATAAGCAGATGAAGAATCTGCTTATGGACCTAAAAACAATATTTGGCAGAATTTTTAAAAGATTTTGATATTTCATTGCAATTAGTTCATAACCATGAAAGGAGAACTCAAGTGTGTTGGTCTCCTGTACACAGATCTTGATATATAGCAGTTCACAGTTTTGAATTCCATATTTTGTGGAGGAATGTGTCAATATAGTTACAATATTTAGAAGCCTTCCCTTCCTTCATCTCTGGAACAGTGGATTAATTCTTCTGACTCCACTACTCTCCTGGCTTCAGAAAACTTTGTGATTCATATTTCTTTTTCCATTAATAGTTTGTTGATTCTCTCTATACTGTTGAAATTCTAATGGGAGGATTGTGCAGCTAAAATAGTTTCCGTTGCCCTTATCAAGCAGAAGACTTTGTGCATAGCATCCTTACCCTATGGATAGACTGCCCTTAGCCTATGTGTCCACCATAGCCCAATTATTGACCATGGATTCCTCATGCTCAAAGAACAGCCTAGAGATTCTTCCTCAAAGCAATCAGGTGGGGTTACTTCCCAAGACTTGTCAAGTGTCATGAAAGACAAAATTGCTATTACTGTCATTATTTGAGATTAAAGGTCATTTTGTTTGTTTTATACATGGCATAAATAAGGATCTCTGTCCTAAGAGGAAATGGAGATTATACTTAACCAGATGAGTTGGAATTGGTACCCAAGTCTTATGTCTCTGGATTTCTGTTTCCAATGTTTCTCCTCTGTCAGGTATTATCAGCTCGATCATTGTTCAGGAAAACTAGCCTGTGTCAAACACTTTTTCTGAGAAATACCTATCTGTTATTGCATCATACTGACTTTTATCATCACTGAAAGTTTTTGTAGATTGACATGGAGAGGTATAAATGTATGTAGGTTAACATAGATAATAGACATACATACATATATATAAAAACCACAAGCATGCACTATTATTTTATTTTTTCTTTTTACTTTTTGGTCTGGTGGTTGAATCCAGGGCCTTGCACATTGTAAGCAAGTGCTCTATCTCTGAGCTTCATATCCAGCTGCTGTTTAAACAACTTTAGATATTTATTTAAATACAAAAGCCCCACTTGTTAATTTCTAATAAGGAAAGAGTTGGTATTAGAAAACACCAGGTAGAAAAAGCCTATGGGAATGAATCAGGACCAGACCTGTGATCCAGGTATTGCATCCTTCACATTTTGGACCCAACTTCCTTTTCTAATCCCACCTGTCATTATTTTCATTCACCTTTGATACAGTCAGATAAACTCTGCAATATTCACTTCCTCCGAAATATCTTCCTCCTTAGCTTCACCTACATATCCAGACATGTACCCAGGTTATCTAAACCTCTCAAGGTTTTCATCAAATTTCATATCTCCCATAAATCCTTTCTTCACAGTTGATTGTCATATTTTTTTCCTGCCCTAAAATCTTATAGGACTTTATCTTTTGGCAGTTATAACTTTTTATTTGAAGTAGAGCCACACTGAGAACATGTGTTGTCTATCTTATTAGATTATAAATTCCTTGAGGGCAAGGCTGGTGCCTGATTCATCTCCAGTAACTTCCAGAGAACTGTGTAATTGATGCTCAGTAATGGCAACAAATGAGCGAATAAGTAGTTTTGAAAGAGAGGAAAGAGAATAAAAAAGTTGACTTTTTGAAGGTGGCAGCAAGTCTGAATTGTGTGTTTAGTTGGAAAAGATACAATCCTTCATTAAATGAGAAATATTCAATTGATACAAGATACAACATACCTCAGAGCACATGAGATTCAGAGGATGTAGTGGAATCATTGTGATTGCAAACCTGGCTTGAGTTTTCTTTTTCCCTTTTCATCAATAAATTAATACATCAATATATGCTTTTTGCATATGTCTAATGTGTTAGATTCTGGATATACATGGGATACTGTTTTTGGTAGGACTAGGGTTAGAACTTAGGTCTTCACACTTGCAAAACAGGCATATTACTGCTTGAGCCATGCCTCCAGTGAATTTTGTTCTGGTTATTTTTGAGATGGGTGTCACAATTGATTTGTCTAGGCTGGCATCGAACTGCAATCCTGCTGATCTAAGCCTCCCAGTAGCTAGGATAATAAGCATGAGCCACCAGCTCCTGGTTACATGGGAGATTTAAAATGTTATGCTACCTGCATTCTTGATAAAGTAGGAACTGGATGAGGCACTCTGTTCTTCCCATCTCTACTTGAAAAAAAAGCACTCCTATCTCTTATTTATATTATGACTGTACATATCATTTCATTTGAATAAATTTTATTAAGTATCGAATTATATATTGTAGACATAAAATTGAAAGTCTCACAGAAAGTTTCTAAGTAGAAAAGAGAGGAGATTAGGAATGTAAGCCTTGGAATAAAAATTTGAGATAGGCCATGCTTTACACAAGCAAAGAGTCAGACATACAAAAAAAAAAAGAAAAGAAGAAGGTTTAAACTTAGACAAATGGTGAGTTTCTGGGTAGGATGGTAAAGTTTTAGTATAGGTATATACCCAAAAGAATCAGTCAGCTTACACTAGAGATGCCTGCACACCCATGTTCATTGATTCACTGCCCACAACAGCCAAGTTTTGGAATCATCAACAGATGAATGCATAAATAAAATGGTGTATTTATACACAATGAAGTATTATTCAGCCATAAAGAAGAACAAAATTATATGGTTTGCAGGAATATGGATAGGATAAGAGATCATGTTAAATGAAATAATCCAGACTCAAGAAAAATGTTTTCTCTCAGAAGTGGAATTTAGAAGGGAAAAAAGGTGCATGAAATTAAAAGGGGGACTGTTAAGGATGTGTAACAGGAAAAGAGGGAGATGGAAGGGAAAGGGAAAAGAGAATAATAGATGGGGTGAATACGACCAAAGTATATTACATGTATGTATGGAAATTTTAGAATGAAACACATTACTATTTATAACATATATGAAGATCTTTAAAAAGAAAGGATCTGGAATTTAGCTCTAGAGGAATATAGCCTTAAAGATGATGAATGGCATAAGAATGATTGGAAAACAGAGAGGAGGGGTAGAAAGAAGACCAATGTAAAATTCCAGATTCTGTATATTCTCTTGAAAGTGGTCCTATCTCTTGCCAAAATAGGTTATTGATGGTTTGGGATTTGTTTGTACATCCTGTACTTAGTAGATAGAAGATATGAGTTTTCAAATCAGAAGTAAGAAACTAGCCAATGTAGATCATTCAAAACTGAGTGTTATTTGGCTCGTCTTGTAAGTATCCATATCTTCTTTTAGTGTCACAGCAGAGTTCTTTGTCACAGAATGATTCTCTAATCACTAAGATAATTAACAAAGCTTTGAAGCTAGTTCTGGTTGAAAAGCATTGATCAGCGTTTCCAAATCTCTGTACTGGCATTTTGAACTTGTTATTTGTTGTGTTATTATTATGTGCTATAAGATGTTTAGCAGCATCTCTGGTCATTATCCACCAGAGGTTAAAGCATCTCCCTAGTCGTGATGGACAAAAATGTCTCCAGACATTCCCAATGTTCCCTGAGGGGCAAAAGAGCCTCCACTGAGAGCCACTGGAATAGAGAAAAGCTACTAAAAAAAAATAACCTAGCCAGGTGCTGGTGGCTCATGCCCGTAATCCTAGCTACTCAAGAGGCAGAGATCAGGAGGATCAAGGTTTGAAGCCAACCCAGGCAAATAGTTCACGAGACCCTATCTCAAAAAACCTTTCCCAAAAAAAGGGAAGGGGTGGTGGAGTGACTCAAGGTTCAAACCCCAGTACCACCAAAAAAATCAACAAACATAACTTATAGTTTAAACACATTACATAAAATGTTGTTCATGAAACCCATTGCATAAGTCATGAAATAAGTCTGAGTTTATTCTCTGGAAGACAGTGTGGTAAAATAATCAATCCCCAATTCAGGCATGAGTCTGTGATTGAAAAAAAGTTGTGGTTTTTCACTGGATTGGGAACCAGGAGAATAGCTCTGTCACTTTGTAGCTGTCTGTCCTCAAATCAAAAAGACTCCCCATTGTCAGGGCTGATTAACAAAATGAAAGGATTTGAATTATATTGTGACCCAAACCAGCTCCAGGTCTTATTCATGAATCTATGCCTAGGTCTTTGGATATTGGACTCTCTCAAAGAATGTATACTCAAGAGGGCTGAGTATGTTTTCTTGTCATAGTCAAAATGTTTTCTTCATTCTTTCTTCCTGTCCCATAAGTGCCATCCCTGTATTCATCCCCACTGTCTTATGAGAAATAAGAGGTATAATTTGGCACAGACACCTATTTTCCTTAAAAGGATATTGATTTTTCCCCTGGAAAAGAGAGCAGGGGTAAAACAGTTCTGGTTATGTAAGCACTTTTTGTTGAGTTCACAAATGTAAGATAAGTGAGCAGGGACTAGAGGGTGAGTGTCCATGGGAATTGTATTGCTCATTTTCTGCACTTGCTTCTCTTTCCAGAAAATGGATGTCAGAGGATATTCAGCATTTCCACCATAAGTAGACTGCCATTTGTCTATTGCATCAGGGCTCTAAAACGAGAGATTGCTCTGACTCCCAAGAGTTGTTTTCCATACACCAGCTAATTAGGCAACATGACAAGAGGGTGGAGTGATACTGGCATTCTGGATGTCTCCACACCCACAATGGATTTGGCCTGGTGCCGCTGCAAACCACGCTCAGAGTTGTGTGGCATCTGTGCAGCCACACCCAGATGACAGCAAATTGTATTCTTTAAAGACAAGTACAAAATTGCATGCATCAGTTAATCTTGATGCAGAAAAGAAAATTGTCAGCTCTTTCTTATTCCCTCTAAACCCCTAATATTTCAAGATGGAAAGAACTAACCTTTTGAGTCCTCCGATCACAGAACAAAAGCTATTGAGGAATCTTGACACAAAATATCAGCTTGCACCAAACCAGGTTTTGGAATAGCATAAACAGTGACTGGTTTTACTCAATACCTTGTAGTTCATGGGGTGCTTCCACATATATTGTTTAATTACATCTTCATGATAAAACTGGTATCTAGGCAATAAGATATTTTATAAAAGAGAAAGAGGGTTCAGAGACATGTTTCTCTCCCTCTCTCTCTCTCTATGTGTCTAAAAACATGTAGACAAGTTGAGGGGCCCAGAATTTTCATTCATTGACTCCAAATCTCAGAGGTTTTCTTTCTTTTTTTAATAACTGTTCCATATATAACTGCTCAACGCCATTGTCAGTTAACTCAGTACATATATTCCAATGCTAGAACTGCTTCTGTGCAACGTTTATTACATTGGCTGTTATATTTGATGAGTACAGTTTTATTTCCTTCTTTTTTGTATCCTTTTTGCATTTTCAATGAGCCTCACTTCTTGAGTCATTTAGGAATTTATTCTACGCTCAGAGTCATTTCAGCTTTATATGAAGACTGGAATTAACACAGACTCTCTAATGCTAATCAGATATCATTTTGACTATATTCATGATCACAAAGGAAACTTACAATAGCATAAAAAGGCATTTTTTCCCTCCAACTGGAGGATAAGATAGTTTCCCTCTTTTAAAAAAAGGAAATGTTTGACCATTTCAGTTTAGAATGATCTCTTTGATTTTCTGGCCTATTTGAAAAGGTGTCACTTTTTCATTGTTCAAATGACTTGTCTATCCATCCAGTCATGTATGGCTATTGTTTACTAAAGGTGACCCAGTTGTTTGTAAAGGCCTCATGACTTGGAGTACAGAAAGCCATTCAAGGGAAGGGGCACTAATGATTAAATGACTCCTTTGTTCTCAGGCTATTCATTATATCCCTAAAATTAGGCACTAGTCTTTAAAACATTCCACAAAATATTCAGTACTTCATGAGACCCACAGTTCATTTCTGCATTGTGATCTGAAATTCAGTGTCATTTACAGACTAATAATAAAAGACATCCAACAATAGCTAGCAATGACCATGCTCCCATGTACTAGGTATCATTAAGAGACTTTACATGAATTAACTCATTTAATCCTTGGGGTTATCACTATTACAATTCTCAGTTAAATGGTGAAAAATTTGAGATGAAGGTTTCAAGTAAATCAATACTTAAACACAATTAGCATTGCTTGAAAGCTGAACACTCAACTTCTAATTTACACTCCCTTCTTGTCAAGTTGGCTTCATTGTGTATGATACGAACTGTTAATATTATTATCAATAATAATAGTCATTTCAGCTTTCTCACACTATCATCTCAACCTGTTCAGTCATTCTTTCAAGTGCATAACACTCTAATTATGTTTGCTGGTGGTCAAAATGATAGCAAGGCAACATTTCAAAAAACTCACTGATCTTCTATGGTAAAGGTTAGAGAACTATTCTCCATACAGACACTGTCTGGATCCACCATCAGGAGATGATCCAGGAAAATCTTGAAACACTGTACTTTGGGGTTATGGAATGTGAGTTTTGAAGGGATGAAAATTACCCCTACTTCTAGTCAAAGTAAGTAATTGCATTTATAGTTGAATCATGTAGCTCAGAAAAAAGCAGTACTCAGGTCATATATAGCTTATTTTTAAACAGAATAATTAGAAAAAGTCAATGTGTTTGCTTTAGCCCTCATTCTCTTCCCTTGTGGTGGTTTATTTTGAGTGTCAATTTGACTGGATTAAAAGATACCTTGAGAACTGGTAAATCACTTCTTTTGGGCATATCTGTGAAGGTGTTTCCAGGAAGATTGGTGCGTGGGTCAACAAACTGAGGGGGAGAACAGCTCTCAACATGGGCTAGCACTATCCAACTGACTGAGGGCACAACTGGAACAGGAAAGTGGAGACAGGCCCAACTCTTTCTCTGGCTCTTCCTGGATAGGGGAGCATTTCTCCCTTAGATTAGATTCTGGGGTTTGGGCCTTTGGACCCTGTCACTTACACCATTGGCCTGTTGTGGGATTTCTTGGGTCTCTGACTTGGGTCAGTGCCATTGGCATCTCTGACTCTGAGATTTCTGGCTTCTTGAACTGAGCTATAACTGGTAAATTCTCTGCCTCTCCATCTTGCAGATGCCCCATTGTAGAACTTTTAAGCCTCTAGTATTATGAACACCAATCCCAAAGAAATACTGTTGTGTGTGTATGTGAGGTGTGTACCACAGTTTGTTTTCCCATTTATCATTTGGTATGCATTTGAATTGTTTCCAGGTTTGAGTGACTGCAAATAATGTTGCCATAAGTAGTGTTATAGGTTTTATGTGGAAATACCTCCCTCCCACCATAACTGAGAATTGATCTAAGGTTTTCAGGCAAGCATTCTACCACCCGAGTCACTGATCCATGCCCTCAATCTTTTTGCTTTTAGTGTATTTTTCAGATAGTAGTCTCATGCTAACTTTGCTTGGGCTGGTGAATAACCCACAATTCTAGCTCTGCTGTGACTATAGGTGTGTGCCATCAGGCCTGGGTTTAGAAACACATTTTAATTTATCTTAGGTAAATACCTAGGAGTTAGACTGTTAGTTTGTATGGTAAGTGTACACAGGATTTTGCAATATATTTTTAAACCTTTCTTTTTTAGAAATCATTAGAGATTCACTAGAATTCCAAAGATGCTATAAAAATGTACTCTTTATCCAGTGTCCTTAGTAGTTAAACCTTATGTACTTATAGTACAATAACAAAATGAAGAATTTAACACAATGCACATGTATACTTGATGTCATTTTATTGCATGAGTGAATTTGTATACTTGCTCTTTCACTCAAGTTATCAAATTTTCCATCACCCTTAAGATCATCCTACCACTGTAGAGTCAGGCTCAGCCCTTTCTCTACTGCCATCCTTAACCTCCAACAACCAATAATGTTTTTCTTGTGTATAATTTTATAATTTTGAGGCTGTTATACAAATTGAAATATATTTTGTGACCTTTGCAGATGGGCTTTTTTTCACTCATAATAATGCCATTGTGATCCACTGAACATGTAATCCATTTTTACATGTATATATAATTCATTGCTTTTTATTGCTGAATAAGATTCCATGGCACAGGGGGCCATTTTTTGCTGCTTCTAACTTTTGGCTATTACCAATAACAGTACTAAAATATTTGCATATAGGTTTTTTATGTGGATATAGGTTTTCATTTATGTGGAATAAATACCCAGGGGTACAATTGCTAGGTGGGTGGTATAACTGTATGCTTGATAATATCAAACAACTGCCAACCTATTTAAAGTGGCTGTAATTCCCACCATCAACATATGAGAGATTTTGTTTCTTCAAATCCTTGTCAAGATTTTGTGTGGCCACTATTTTTTTGTGTTAGTCTTTCTTAAGTTCCCCTCATGTAAAATTATTTCCCTCTAATTCCCTTCTCATTTATCCATGGCAGTTGAAAGGTACCACATATTTCTTCATGCAGGCCCCACATTATTTTGTTTGTGGTGTTTTCTTATGCTGTTCTGCTGAAATATCAGTTGTATCTCATTGTTACATGTTCAAATACTCTTAAGCCTCAAGGCCTGAATCAAAGGCCACATCTTTCAAAACAAAAACTCACTGTTCATCTTCCAGATAAAATAATATATATTTCCTAGATACTCATCTGTGCTTATTTTTTGACATTTCTTATGTTCTATTAAATCATTTATTTGTTACACAAGTATTATCATTCTTGTGCTCACTAGGTTGCTAGAGTCTTTGAATAGAATAATCGTTTTTTGGGTTTTTTTTTTTTCTGTCCTTACCACCATTACCTAGGGCATTGGCCCAGATAGTAGCCATGATCTGTGAGTGTCAGCTGTAGTTTTCTGCCATCTCCAGAGATAAGACACAGTATGACTAAGACAACCACTATCTTGTTTCTGGCTAGATTGCATTGTTAGAGACTTGTTCCTTCAGTGATGTCATGCCTGCCTCTCACTTGAGGCAGGTTCTAGCTTTGCTTACGTGGATCATGTGTAGTAAAACTAACATTTTATTCTGTTTGATAATAAAGAATTTCAAGTCTTTCCTGTGACAAGGGTTAAAATTCTGGATTGCAGTGAGTTCTCAAAAATACCATAAAATCTCTGTATATTATATGAATGCTTGGAAAATGTTCTTTCATTCAATTTTATACTTGGCTAACTCTCACTTTTTAAGTACAAATCACTTAGAATTGGACCGTCCTCTTGATGAATTGCTCTTTGTCATCATGATACAATTTTGTTCTTTCCTGGTGATGGTCTTTGCTCTGAAATAACATAATCTCTAATATAAACATGAACACTTAAGTTTTCTTTTGACTATTAGCATCATCTATCTTCTCTCATCCTTTTACATTTAAACTATTTGTGTCTTTATATTTAAAGTGTATTTCTAGTAAGAAACACATAGGTAGGTCTTGCTCTTTTAATTTAATCTGACAATCTCAGCCTTTCAAATTTACATATTTATATATACTAAACATTTTAATATATTGCATTTACATATATGTTTATATTTAAATACATATAATTTATATAAAACAACTTTATATATTGTATGGATTATTGATAGGGTTAGATTTGAATATATCATAGTATTTGTATCACCTGTTCTCTACTTATACTATTTTTGTGCTCCTTTACTTCTTTTCTGTTTTCTTTTAGATTAATCAAGTGTTATATATCGTTTTATTTCTTTGTTAGTTTATTAGCTATAAATCTTTATTCTTGTTTAAATAGTCTATTCTTTTAAAAATAGATTTAAGTAAGACAATTTCTTATGCATTTATCCATGTAATCATCCTTTCTGATGATTTGATTTCTTTGTGTAGAACCATATTTCTATCTAGTATATTTTTCTTCTGCCAGAAAATCTTTCTTTAATATTTCTTCTAGTGCAAATCTTCAGTAAGTGATGTACTCTTGCAACTTTCTTTGTGAGAAAGTCTTTATTTCTCCATTTTCAAATTGAAAATTTTGTTTCACATAGAATTCTGTCTAGATTGACAGTTTTTACCTTTAGTCTTTTAAAGATGTTGCTACACTGTCTTTTCACTTATATTGTTTTCAAAAAGAAAACTGGAGTTATTCTAATCTTTCTTACACTATACATAATGGGGCTTCTCCTCATCCCCCCAGCTGCTCCTATGATTTTTCTGACTTACTGTTTATGAACAATTTGGTAATAGTGTACCTTTGTATCATTTCTTTCTTTCTTTTTAAGCTTAAGGTAAATGGAGACTCTTAAACCAGCAGTGAATTATTTGGAAATAATTTAGTTGTAATTACCTCACATGTTTTTTCTGTTTCCCAAGGACCACCATCAAGGATGGCAATTACAGTTTATTACTCCAGTTACAGTGGTCCCATAACATACTAGTGCTTTTCAAATTTTTTTCCATGTTTTATTTTTCATAGTTTTTATTGTATATCTTCAGGTTTACTAATCTTTTCTTTTGCAGGGTCAAATTTAAAGTTAATCACATTAGTGTTTTTTCATCTTAGGCTCAAAGTTTAATTTGTATTCTGTTTCCATATCTCCCATGTGTCTGCTTTATATGTTTAATTTCCTTTTCTGATAACTCCAACATCCACAGATGAGTCAGTTCTGTTCACTTGATTTTTCTCTTCCTCAAGGGCCATATTTTTGAATTTCTTAGCATGATCTACAATTTTAGAGTGAATACCAGACATTGTTAAGTTTACATTATTGGTTGGTGAGTATTTTTTTGTATTTTTAAAAATATTCTTGAGTTTTTCCTAGGACACAGGTAAGTGAGTTACCTAGGGTTAATTATCTCCTATTGAGGTGAGGCCCCTCTGAGTACTCTACCTATCTTATGCCCTATGAATTTTTAGGAGGTTCAGCCTGCTTTGTAGGAGTAGGTGCCATTCCTGTCCTTGAGAGCACTGAGTGCTGTTTTTTCTAATCATTTCAAATAAAGCAGGCTTTTCTTTGTTCCCTACATGCTTCTAATGAACAGAGGCCTACCAAATACTTAGGGAATGTTCAGATCTCTGAGGTTTCCACTTGTTTAGTTCTCTAATCTCCAGTTTTTTTTTCTGGCTCAATCATCCTGGAATTTCGCCTGTCTCCATAAATAGTCAGTGTACCTGTTCTGGGGTTTCTCCTCCATGCTCTGTGGCTAGGGACTATCTCAAGCCAGAAAGTTGCAGCAATTTTAGGACTCTGTTGTTTTGTTTGTTTTGTTTTTTCTGTCTCCCATAGATATTTTCTTTATTTTAAGAGCCTGATGTCTATAATTTCAAAAAACATTATTTAATATATTTTGCCTTAATTTTTCTTTCCTTGCTTGTTGTAGGCAATAAGGTAATACAGGTTCTTGTTACTTCATTTTGGCCAGAAGAATCAATCTTTTGATTGATTTTTATTCTTTTTATGGGACCAATTTCCTACTTCTTTGTATGTCTGGTAATTTTTAATTCTATGCTAGACATTGTGTATTTACTTCATTGGATGATATTTTGTTATCCTATAAATCTCCTTGAGTTTTGTTCTAGAAACAATTAGGGAATTGGAAATAGTTTGACCCTTTCAAGCCTTATTTTTAAGCATTGCTAGGTGGAAATTTTGGTTAATTCTGGTCCACTGCTGGGGTAATGCCTTTCTCACATCTCAGAATGACAAGGTTTTATCCTCTGACCCAGGGAACAAAAGCTATCTTCTCTCCTGTGTAAGCTCTAGATTTGCTCCTTCTTATTCTTACAGTAATTCTTTCTCCAGCTTTGAGTAGCTTTTTCACATGCCATTATTAATTAGCACTCAGTTCAAGATCCTACATTGACTACTTGCTACACATTTCTGAAGGTCCTTCTTTGAAATTCTTTCCTCTTATTACTATGCCATGTGAATGTCACCTTCCCTGGGTCTCACAGGCCCTCAGCCCTGTGTCATCCTTTCCATCTTCTCAAGAAACTTCTGGGCTCTTCCTGTCTTCTCCCTCTCCATGCTATGTCTAAAAAAATCTCTACAAGAGGAAGCTGTGGCAATGTAGGAGCAACCTGATTTGTTTTCCTTGTTCCAAAGATCACTGTCCTACAATAATGTACAATATCAGAAAACTATTTTTCATTGTTTCAGATAAGTGAATAAATTCTTGCCCTATTACTCCATCTTGCCAGAATAGAAATCTTAACTGTCATTTAAAAACAAACTGGTATCTCTTATGTCTCAGACACTAATTTCTGCTTCTCTTTTTAGGATATAAGGGTGTTTAATTTTTTTTAATCTTCCTTCTTCAAGCCTTCTCATCATTTGTTTCCTAATGGAATTGCAAAAGTTATTTCTTTAAATCTCATTGACAGGAAAATTGAAGGACAAGAAAAAGAATCTTAATTCAGTAGACTTTGTCTGATTTCAAGTTTTACTATTTATCATGTGTTTGAGAATGTTCTAGTTTTTCTCCAAATTTCAGTAAGATTATGAGGCCAAAAGAACACTTATAGAAAAACATCTCACAATTTGTATCTCATTTTTACAAATATTAGATTTACCTTCATCATCAGAATTGGTCTAATTTATTTTTCTCTTTCAATACATTTGACCTCCTTCCATTCTCTTTGTTTCTTCATGTGTCCTCTTTTGTTCTCACTCCATGTTTTATTTCTTTCTTTACTATTCTAGTATCTCTGAATTCATGTTTATAATTCTGTTAAATATGAGAAAGTAGAAAAAAATATCAGGATAAGTCAGGGTACCTGAGTTTGGTGTCATCTCTTTCACTTATGGCTAACAAATTTGAGCCAAATCATCATATCATACTAATCTTTCATCTTCATGACCCTGATGTGGAAAAGGAAATATTTTTCTGCTTAATTTGCAGTTATTGTGAGGACTGAATGCAGTCCTCTTCGTATAATGACTTGACTCGATTTTTCAACTTTAGGGTGGTGTGAAAATAATACACATTGAATAAGAACCATATTTTGAATTGTAAAGTTTGATCTTTTCCTGGGCTAGTGAGTTATGGTATGACTCTCTTCTGAGATGTTGGAAGCAAGCCACAGCTTCTAGTCAGCCATTTTATCATAAGAGTAAAAAACCAATAGTTTGAAGTTACTGTTTTGCTGAGTTTTGATGTTTAGTAAAATAGTTGTGTTAAATGATTTTCTGACATATGATAATTTCAATTTACAGTGGCCTATTTAAATGTAACCACGTCATAAGTTGAGATGTCTCTGTTTATATATATACATGTTCCTTACCAATTGGTATTGTGCAATGTGATTCTATAAATATGTATTCTATAGGAAAATGCATGTGTACTATGTAAGTATAGTAAACAGATGTATGTCTTTGTTAATGCTAGTAACTATAAAGAGTAACTAAATAAGTTCCTATACATTTTAAACTTTCCCTAGTAGCACAACTAGAATTTTATACCTAAGGATAAAAGAAAAATATATAATTATTTCATACTGTAGACTAAAACTAGTTATTGCATTTTCAAGGGTGTTTATGTGGTTGACAAGTACATTTCTCCTACTGATAGTTTTTTGGACAGAAATACTTAAATTATTTTCTAGAAAAAAATTCTTAACTCACACAGTTCTTATAGTAGGGATTTAATGATGGAATACATTCATATCACATAAGAGGTGTCACTTCAAATAAATAAAAGCCCACTATGTGAAAAAAGAATTCCCATATTCAATATTAATTTCAACTCCTTCCTTGCAAATGCTGTTATATAACTAACTAGTTAGATAGTGGGCTAAATGGTACATATAGTGGGTGATACAGCAACCAAAAAATTTCAGATAGAAGAAATATTGACAGCAAAATTTTGGTTCTCATAATAAATTTAAGAAATGATTCATTTCAGTTAGTTGAAATTTTCAGATAAATGAGCTTCCTTTTTAAGCATCCAAACTAACTTTTATGTATCCTATACATTGCACACCCCACCTACACATGACAGTTTATATAAATGATTTCTCTGCTTAGTTATGTGGCTGACCTGAAGGTCACTTATTGGGTCACAAGAAAATAAATCTATTAGTAGATTATAGAATTACAGAAGGGTTTAAATAAGGTTCCTGAAAAGTCACTAGTAGGATTAGTCCATATTCTGTACCTCAAAAGAAGTATCTAATTGTGACTTCTAGCTGTTTTCAGGATAAATGTAAAATTGTTCTTATTCTTTACCAACTTGTACAATTAAATTCATACTAATTCTCTTCACTTCTTGATACAGCAACTTTTTAGTTACTTCAGTTTCTTGTGGTGTAATTTTTTCCTCTTTATATGTGCTTGGAATGCTGTTATTTATCTTTCAGCTGGTTTCCACAAACTAATAGAAGTTATTTTAAAAAGTAATTGAGCATAGGTAAATCTTTATAGGTAAAATCTTTCTACTATATGTTAGTTTTTCTCTTTTCTTTATTGACACCGTCTTACAAGGTCTCTTGCAGATTCTACTGAATGATTATTTCTTTGACTGTTTACCTGTCTTTTTGAGAAAATACAGTCTCTTAGAGATTATATCTGTTTTGTTCACAAGATTAGTGCTGGGCTCTTGCACAGGGTTATGTAAATATAGGCATTTAGTAAATATATATTGTATTCATGTGAAGAGTATTATGAAATCCACCTGGTATATCATAACACACTGCTAACTTTAGGCTTTTATATTTAATTTTTTAAATCACATGTTAGTAATTCATCTCCATGGCTGAGAACTCTTGATTTCATACGTATTAGTCATTCATTTCTTGCTATTTTTTCTGTCTAATAAATCAAGGTTGTCACATAACACAATTGTTAGTATTATTTAACCTTCTTTATCTTTAAATCTTAAGTTCTATATATGAGCTTCAACTTGACCGCTTCCAAGTAATGTGTGAGTCATTCAGCCACTTTAAGTATGCTACTTTTCTTCTCTCTTTCTCTCTTTTCTTATCTGACATTGGGTTCCACCATGTAGTTCAGACTGCCCTCAAACTCATGATCCTTTTGCCTTGGCATCCTGAGTGCTAAGATTAGAGGTGTCCATCCATATGACTGGACTTCTTAAAGCAACTGAGATCAGGTAAAACAACAATTATGGAAGTTATAAATAATAAAGCTGAATTCAATTTTCAGGTATTTTTTGGTTATTCATTAATTTTATTTATTTTTCATTTGCTCTTTTTTTTTAATTGTTGTGCTGGGGGTACATTGTGGCATTTACAAAAGTTCTTACAATATATCAAATATATCATATTTGAATTCACCCCCCTCCACCATTCTCCTTTATCTCCCCTCCTTCCCTATTCCTGGAATAGTTTCAACAGGTCTTATTTTTCCTTTTATATGTAACAGGGTTAAAAATTCTATATTCATTCTTATAGAAAGAGCACATCAATCATTTTCACCTTCTTAACCCCCTTCTTTTACCCTCCCTCTCTCGTATGTGACCTCCCCTTAGTGTGACCTATTTTCCATAATATTGCTATATTTGTATTAGGTCTATATTCCACATGTGAGAGAAAACATGAGGCTTTTGGCCCTCAGAACCTGGCTAACTTCGCTTAAGATGGTGTTCTCCAGTTCCATTCATTTACCTGCAAATGACAAAATTTCATTCTTCTTTATGGCTGAATAAAATTCCATTGTATATAAATAAATACCACATTTTCTTAATCCACTCATCAATAGTGGGACATCACATAGCTTAGCTATTGTGAATAATGCTGCAATAAACATGGGTGTGCAGGTGCCTTTGTTGTAACCTGACTTACATTCCTTCGGATATACCTCTAGGTGTAGAACTGCAGATCTATTCCTTACTTTTAAATGAATGAGAGAGGGCAATGGGGGATGGATATGATCAAAGTACATTGTATGCATGTGTGAAAATGTCACAATGGAACCCATTATTTTCTACAATTAATATACAGTAATAATAAAAAGAAAGATAGGGCTTCTCTTTCTCTGGTAATAGTGTCTCTGGGAAAGTAGACACCTAACTTCAATAACTTGCAGTTAGTAAACACTGTTGCCCTATCCACAATGACCAACCTCCCCCATACTTTCCTTTAACATACCCCAGACTTTAAAAAGCCCCACTAGTGTTGGGAATATAGCTCAAGTGGTAGAGCACTTGCCTACAATGTGTGAGGTCTAGAATTCAATCCCCAGTAGGACAAAAATAAATAAACAAATAAATAAAAAGCTTTCTGCCTGAGGCAAGGGGTGTAGTTTAGTAGTAGAGTTTCAGGGTTCAATTCCCAGCATGAGATAAACAAGCAAATAAAACAAAAAACACAGCTTCTCTCACCTTTTGTTTCAACGGAATTGAGCTCAGTTTAAACTAGAATTTCTTTCCCTAATATAGCACCTTAAGTAAAATCTTTCTTCCACTTTTAACAAATGTCTAGTTCTGTTTCTCTTTAGCACTTTTCTACAGGTTCTTAACTTCAGTATAATGCTGAGGTAGAGAGAAAGCAGCCTATGTAAAACTAAATTTTCAACCGTGTAATTAGCTGTCCATACCTTTGTATATACTGTGCATACCACTGTATCAATGCATATGGGGAATATGTTGTTTACTAAGGATGCCCTAACAAAATATCAGACTGGGAAACTTAAAAACAGAAATTTGTATTCCCATACTTTTGGAGGCTAGTATTCCAAGATCAAGTAGTGCAGGTTTACCTTTAGCCTCTCACCTTGGTTTGTTGTGACTACCCTTTCCCAGTGTCCTCACAAGGCCTTTCCTTTGGGTATGCATGCCTGGTGTCTCTCAATAAATTTGGATTAAAGCCCACCTTCACAGCTCACTTTAATGTAATAACTACATGGTGACCCTATCTCCACATGTTGCTTTATTCTGAGGGACCTGGAATTAGGGCTTCAGCTTATGATTGGCAGGGAAAGATACAATTCAGCTCAAAACAGGGAGTGCCTGAGATATATTAGTTGTACCTACAGGTGTAGATAATGTGTTTACCACAATGTAAGTGGTTGGGAGCTTGGACTCTAGAGCTAAACTGACTTTGTTGCATGATGACATATGCAAAGATCACTACTGATAAGCTGGATGACCTGAGGAAAGTTATAGAAGTTCATTAAACCTTCATTTCCCTACCTGGAAGAAAATAATGAAATTATTCTTGCCTATTATATTTATTGTTGTACCTGTCACTAAATGCCTAGTAATATTAACAAATTGTATATTTCTTTGCAAATACAAATTAGGAAATCATCTTTTCCTAATATTCCTTGTAAATAACAGCTTTGTTCTTGCTTACTATATGCATAGATACATATTACATATATATATTACATATTACATATAAAATATGCATATTACATATTACATATAAAATATATAATGTTCTTTTGTCAAAATTCATATAATCTTAGCTATGTCAAAGTTATTTCATTCCTTTTTTGACACAAACCTTTGTTTTCTAATTGTCAGGATGAATCCTGACAATTTAGAATGTACTAAATTTCTAGATGATAGATATTGTATGTAACAGGGGTTCAAAGTAACATCAACTTTTGGGAGAAGCTGGATGTTATAGTTAAGAACCAAATACTATAGCCCTATGTGTAAAACTTAATTGAGTTGAAAATCAGACATTGAAGTTATCCTGTTTCTTAATCCTAATCTAATAGAAGCAACAATTATATCTATAAATAGCAGTCTGTATACTCAGTAAACAAACAGTGCCCATCCCACTCTATTATTGGACGAAATTAGATGTTTATCTCTATAGTTCCTTACTCTTTCCAGACAAACAGATAGGAATTCTCAGAGGGACTGAAGTTAATTGTTAATTTAACATTTTGCGATAAGAAGTCTGGTAAAGGGTATCTTCCAGTTAGACACAAAATACATGGGGGAAATATTAGAATTATAAGAGGGAATTAAGAAAAGGTTATTTTATTTTGCAAGATCTATAAGGAAATACAGATGCACCTCAACTAATGATGGGGTTCCTTCCTGACAAACACATCAAAGCTTGAAAATATCACAAGTCAAAAAGCCATTTGATATACCTGACCTGCCAAACACTATAGCTTAACCTAGCCTGTCTTAAATGTGCTCAGATTCATCTACTATTGGAAAAATAATCTGATACCAAGCCTTTTTTATAATTGTTAAATACCTTATGTAATTTATTGGATATTGTACTGAAAGTGGGTACAAATTTCCATCATTGTAAAGTTGAAAAGTTCAAGTCAAATCTCCTAAATTGTGTATACTTTTCAGTGCTACTCATTGTGTGTCTGTGTGTGTGTGTGTGTGTGTGTGTGTGTGTGTGTGTGTGTGTGACTGTGTATGTGTGTGTAAGAGAACAGAGAGGGGAATGGAGGACAGAATTACATTAGTGATAAAATGCTATCATGTCTGGATTCTCTGAACTGTGTGACAGACTGAGAAGCTGTTGTCATCAGTGATAAACAGAAAATCTATAAATTCTTACAGCGCCCATGATATCATCCATGCAGGATATGTAGATGTAGTGAGGCTGATAAAAGTTTATTAATAGTTATGGAAAAAAGGTTACTAACAGCCATAATGGGCCAGATATGATGCTGAAGCAGAGAGTTTTTTCCTACAAAATGTTTTTGAAAGTTCCCTCGAGACTGTGGGAGTGGTAAAACCTGAGCAGTTCTTGACCACCAATAATCATTGGGTGGGGAGGGATTTAGGTAGTCCCTGTGCTAGGGTGGTAGTTTGAGCTGTCCCAGGCTAAGGTATGAATAATTTGCACATATTTGCAGTTGGAAAGAAGGCAAAGAGAGAGATTTTTCACTCTGCAACATAATTTTAAGTAATAAGAGTACTGTTCTCTCCCTATTTTAGCCTGCCTCAAAGCCACAAAGACTAGAGAAGTTAAATGTATGTGGTGAAAAGACACGTAGGCTGGGATGATCACTCATACTAGTTCTAATTTTACGGTTCCTTAATGGTGCCAATTTTGGTAGGTTAGGAAAGGATAATACCTATTTTGCTACCTCATAACACTGCATAGACAAATCAAGAGAGCTAATGAATAGCTAATTGTTTTGAAAACTATGGAAGTTGATCTAATCATAAGGGATTATCATTATTGATTTTCATCATCAAGGATCTCTGCATAGAAACAGAAAACTAACTTTGAATTTTAGTAATAATATTTGCTTCTAGTAACATTACTAGTCTACAAAAATCTTGCTTACTTTGTACTCTTTTATTCCCTCTGTGTCAATATCTTTCTTGTGAATTCAGATTCTGGTTGATAAATGTGTAGGACTGCCAAATTCATAGTTTTATTACCCAAACCCTCTCTTTTCAAATGAGAAGAAAGAAGCTTCTACATATTTGATTAACTGAAAGAGCATAAAACCAGAATGAAATTTTTAGTTTGAAAAAAGTTCTCTGATAACCTAACTCTGATTCAAGCTCTGGTTTGCCAAATTTTCATCCTACTTATTTGAATTTAATAACTGGTGATTTTCATAAATAAGGAGTGATTAATAGAGCATGTGATAAATCACCCCCAGATTTATAACAGTCCTTAAATGAACTGGAGAAAATACCCTGATGACACAGTCCACCTAAGGTGTCCTTCTAATATTGGGGGTGCTCCCTGAAGGTTCTATTGGCCACTTTCTCTTAGAAAATGTTATTAGTCCCAAACTTCTTGTCTGTACTTTCAGGAGGCTCTGACTGCCCATGAGGAGCACTTTGTCATAGGAAGGAGACCAACTCTCCACATTTCCTCATAGCAGACATTCTTCAAAGAGGTGTCACCTGTTGTTTCTTTTGTTCCACTGTAGCACCTCTTCCACTCCTGGGAAAACTATATTTGAGTTAGATTTAAGATCATCAGAATGCATTACATAGTCACCAATTCTACTATAAGGCATTAAACTTTCCTACTACCAAACACAGAGTGTGGTTGAGACACACTTCATGTGGTCTAACAGGGCAAATGAAAAGGCTTTTATAGAGATAAGAATTGGTGATTATAATTATGAAGTGAAAAAGAGAACATTTTTTTTGTTTTAACTTTACTTCAGAAAGGCTGAGGAGTTATTCTATGCTGAGTAAACTTAAATCTGTTGTTCAGATTTGTGTTCAAGAGATGTTGACTTTTCTTGAAATCTTAGAAATTACCTAGTACAACCACATCATTATAATGGGGAGATCATCTATCATTAATTATAAAGCTCACCACATATACTTATTATTATTTTAAGCAGTAAACACATATACACATACAGTACAATATATGGATTATGCTTAAGCCTTACAACAATATTACAGTGTTGGTATTATTATCTTTGTTTTATATATTAAGAAACTGAGGCCCAGAGAAAATAAGTGACTTGCCCAAGGCAGCATAGCAATTGGTGAGTCAAGTTTTGGACCCAGTTGATCCCTTGTTCCAAAGCCTGGTTCATTTCCATTACACTGTGTAGTTGCAAAGACAGGAATAGAAACAGACTTCCTGACTCCCTGTTGCATTCTCTTTCCATTAAGCTGTGATGGACTTTGGTTTTCTAACTTGTAACAGTAAAGCAACATGACTTTGTGCTCTGTGGTCACTACTGTTACTGAATTATTGCAAAATGACAAAACTACTACAAAAGTGAAGACCTTATAACCAGTGATTATATTTTTAGAGGAAATAAATTATTTCATTGGTGGGAAACAAAAGATAGGACATATTCTTACTTTGATGGTGCTCAGAATACTGGGATGTTTCTAAAGTTAACCAGCTTGATAAGTTTCTTGAACAATTATGAAAAGGTCTTTGTTCACACAAACTCCAGAGCTGGAGTCAGACCATTTGGTTCTGACTTGACTCATTTTTGCCTGTTCTTCAGCTAATAGAGTTAAGCTGTTAGTATAAAATAAGCTGATAGACAAAAGGTATTCTTGTAGGATGGAAAAAGAAACTAAAGAGAAATTTTCTCTGGAAAAATTTCATGTCTATATATGAATAATCTTTAATATTTTACTTTTTCCTTCTTGAGAGACTACATAGTATGGGATTACACTTAATTTAGGGCAAAACAAATTAAGCCATATTTCTCAAGCAGTAATTTGGATACTTATGGGGCTATGGAAATATAAACCTTGAGTCTCCAATATTTATGAGTATGATGTCTGGATAGGATTCAGCTGTGGCTTCCAAGTGCAAGAATCCTTTGAATTGAGAATTTAAAAAAATAGTTATACACAAGCTTTATTTTCATAGATTTTCTTCCTTTACCAATAAGGGTGAGGCAGTGTGTAGAGTGAACAAAGAATTATGGTGAACTTGTGGTTTGTTATGGGTACCAGCTCTGCCTTTTCCATCTCAAGTATGTTCTCCTGGAAAAGTGATTGGTCCTTCTCTGAGTTTGTTTCCCTAAGAATGCAATATTAAAATTTTGCTAGGTTCTCTATTAGGATCATTCATCTCAAATGTATGTCTGATTCTAGGACAATTAGTTTAGACACTTCAGATTATCTATGGACAGAGTCACCAGGAACCCTATATTCTCTCAGCTTTCTCCAGATGTGGAAATCTTTAAATCTTTATTTGACTGATAGGATACCAATCTGTCTTCTTTTCCTCTCCCCTCCCTTTTATGAAGGGAGCCCAGTTAGAAATATGTTTGCCTACAAGGTAGTATGTTTGGTGTCCAGGAACTCAGTTCTAGGATTATGGAGTATTGAACTTTGAGTAGGGTGCTTGAACTCAGTCTCTCACTTCTGGAGGAGGTATCCTGAAAATACATTACTGCCTTAGAGACAGACGTTATCTGTTCATATCTGCCACCTTGACAGGATCCTACAGGATGGAAGCTGAAGTGGTGTGGTATATGAAGTCTAGCATGAGCCTGAACAACTGGTTTTACATGTCACTAGTACTTGCCAGCATGTATAAAAGTGAGCTACATCTCATGAGTTCAGTCTTAGAGCACCAGCTGAGCAATGAACAGAGCAAACCTGTAGCCGACTTACATCATCTTCAAAATGAAGGTAACCACAGTGCCAATGCTTCTGACCCTGGCTCTTTGCCTCATACAAGGTGAGAAATTTGCATACAATTGAAGCCTCTCCTCATACACATCTCAAAGCCCTAGGGAGGGACTTTTCTCCCCCACTCCTTAAAAATGTTTTTAAATGTGTATATTAAAATTCTGAAATGTCTTGCCAGATGCAGAATTTTGAAGATTTATATATATATATATATATATATATGGATTTATGACTATATTATCTTTAAAAGGGGCAAATAGTGTAAGAATATCTGAATTTTACCATGAGAAATCCTTGTTTTAATTTTATACTAGTCCTAAAAACCTAATAGACTATTTTTCATCTTCTCCTCACCAGGAACATCATTTCATACTACACATATATTAGACATTTGAAACTTATAATTATGTACTATATGTATAAATATAAATAAAATATTTCTAAATTCAATTATCCCTTCTTGTTTTAAAGCAGCTGTGTCTTCTAGTTCATTTGATTTTTGTGTTTTCAAATTCTAAATGGATTTGAAATATGGTTCCTAAAGGGTGAAGGACTTTTATTGGAGGTAGAATTAGGTTTTTGCATTTGCTATTTTATTGCTAGGAAAACATAGGCTGCTTGTATTTATCTTGCTTTAAGCAAGAGAGAATCTTGTTTAAAAGAGAGAATCTCAGAGATAGATCCAGTGAGATCATTATACACAAATGATGCTCAGTTTTCTAAAATAAAGTCAGTTAAGGAAAGAGTGTAATAGTCTGTGATTTTTAACTAGTCTTGTTTTTTTTTTTTACCATATCTCTAATATTTGCACCTGTAATAAGGAGGCAGAGTTGCCAGAATTCAGAAAATGGAATTTTATGGGTATATTTGATGTAAACTTCATGCTCAGTCATATTGTAAAAGATATTAACATTTTTGTGGTACATGGCATTTGAGAAATTAGATATTTTGAGGGGACTGGACAACATTGCATCATTCTCCAGAACAGTTGCACTTTTCTGAGTGACTCTGTGCGTGTGTGCACTGATCTCCTGGGACAGAACTCTCACATTCTTCTCCACGGTAAATCTTAACATGTGGCTTTTCAGCATATTGTCATGAAAGCAATGGCACCACTGTACTGAGTGAATTGTTTGCACCACTCACTGAGTGCTTTACATCCCCTTAACACGGTTCCTGCATTTTTGTTCCAGATGCTGCCACTGAGGATGCAAATCAGGTTAGTCCTGCTTTTTCTCATTGAACCCATCTATTCCAAGTTCCCTCCAGAAAAACGATTTGTGGCCAACACCTTCATGTTAATAAGAACTATTATACTGATAGGTACTAATAGCTTTTGTTAAAAACACAGAAACAAGTTTTTATGAATCAAGACATGAATCTTTCTATCTCTGTGTTTCTGTCCCTGTCTCTCTCTCTTTCACATACACACACACACACACACACACACACACACACACCCTATATTAATGGCAATGGATGTCTGCAAAGGGTAACCTACCATGTTAAAGGAATGCTCTAAAATTCCAAAAATGAATACAAAGTAAACCAGCAAAATAACTACTATTGTTTCATTTAAGCAGCTGATAAAGTCACAATATGCCACATAAGAAGCCACATGTTTCCAGGTAATCATTATACACAAAGGAGATGTCTGTATTTAGTATACAGTTGGTGTACAAATTTTATTAAATAAATATTTATGAGCATCTACTATGTGTCAGATCCTACTTGAAATACTAGGGATATTCTAAAGTAACAAAATAGATGAAAACCCTGCCCTGCTGAAACTATTTCAATGGAGGAAAACATAGAAATTCATAAGTAAATTAGCAAAATATATAGTACCTTAATAATTAGTGCTAGGAGAAAAAGCAAGATGCAGGATAGGAACTCTAGGGATTGGAAGAGGTATCCCACTGATTCTCAGTGGAATAATTAGGAAAGTTTTCCTGGAGAGAAAGTGTTAGCGCAAGGATTGAAGGTTATGAGGAAGTAAGCCATGAAGATCTTTGCACTTTATAGCAAACCAGGCAGAAGCACCTGGAATGGCTGGTGGGTGACCCTGATGCAGGAGGCTGCTGTTCCAACTATGAAAGGCCTTTCCTTTGGGCAATTAGAGGATCATTTTCTATAGAAATTAAATTTTTCTATCTATTTGAAGAGCCAGTTCTCATGCACATCTTTTATGTATGTACATAGACACACTACTGTACTGTTCAAACCCGGTACCACAAAATACATAACCATCACCAACAATGCAGTGTCATGTGAATAACAAAATTTTTTGTATTTCTCAAAGGCCATGAACATTAAAAGAATAAAAAAGTGAAATGACTCTTCTCTATACCAAAATTGTTTGAACTATGGTTAAAATATGTTCTTGCTTTATTTTATTGAAACTTTAAAAAGACAATGTCAGGAATAGCCTAGCAAATTTCATCATAGTCTCTATTACCTCATCCAAATTTACTGATGAAAGAGAGGTGCAGAAAGTGTGGTAGAGTAGAAGAATAGCTGGATGTTTTGGAGAACCAGACAGAATATGCCTTACACTGGATGTCTTACACTGGATGAAAGAAGAATGTTGCACCAATATCACTGAACATGAAGCCATCATTTTCTTTTTCAGAGTCCATGATGATGGGTGCTGATTACAAATTTTGCACTGATCTTTTTCATACCACTTAATTCTAATTCACTGAAAAGAAAGTTTCTAAAATACAGATTTACCTGCCTCATACAAGTATAAAAGGCAAGAAGCACACAAAGAAGTAATCATTTTTCTGGAAAAGTTTCTAATCACACTTTTTGCAAATTGTGCCAGAAAGGTGCTAAAATTTTTGTTGTTTTCCAAATTCAATAGCTTGAGTTCTTTCTAGCACCATAAAAGCGTGTTGAATGTTATAAACATGAGCCAGAACGGCATGGAAAAGAACTATGGCCCTCTGCAAGGATCTTACACAGATGACAAAATTTGTCATCAGAGAAAGGTTTTTATGAAGCCAAAGCAAACATATTAATGCTCTAATACCCTGATGGGGTGATGCCAGCTCCTGAAGGATTTGATTACCAGGTCTGTGGATGGTAAATTGAAGACAACAGCTAGACCATAGCCAGAGAGGCAAACAAAGAGTGCTTCACATGAGAGGGATCCAGTTTTTCTGAGATGAAGAGCAAACAAAAACAGCAACAATAACACAAGCGAACTGAGGTCTAGTAAGTAAACTACTTACTGGTAAATAGTTGCTGAACAACCATCTCAGGATGACTTATTGGTCTAGGTCTGCTCCTGTTTCAACCAGCCCTGTTATGGTAATTGCAAGATGACTTTCTTTTCCCCAAAGAGAAACACAATTTTCAATTTTTATGGTCTGTTCCTGTGTTCAAAGAGAATATACTGAATTATTTCATAACTCAGAAAAATAGTATTAAGCCTTCTGTTAACAAACACTGTGAACAAATTTCTTAATCTACTCTCTGAACCTCTCAAGCCTTTTGTAAAACAGTGGGTCTTTCTAGGAATTAAGCTCTCATCAAATTGTAACATTCTAGAAGTCCAATTGGGAAATTAAACAAATTGATGCTCTTCTTTTATGATTAACCATTAAACCTATTTAGAACTTCATGACTATATTATCATGACTCTTTGTTCTATATACTTTGTTTCAGGTCTACCTCACAAAGGGTTATGTTTTTCTTACAAAACACCAGGCTCTACTCTCATTTTGCTATCAGGCTTTTTTTTGTTGTTTATTCATATATACATACATTGTTTGGTCATTTTCTCCCCCCTACCCCCACCCCTTCCCTCTCCCCCCCAAGACTTTATACAACCACTTATGTTTGGCAAGCTAGGCATTAAGTTGCAAAGTTGCAATAAAATATTATACAATCAAAGACCAGACACAGATATCAAGAAGACCAGTCATTAATCTCTTGCTAGAAATTATTATTTTGCTCCTGAGACAAGATCATTGGGTGGTGACAATAATCTGAGACGTGTTTTAGCAGGTCACCCTTAGCAAAGTTTCCTAGGGTTGGTCTCAAATATTGTTTATTCTTTACCATTAATCATTCTGTAAATGCTGCCAATTACCTACCATGTTTAAGAGGCTAGATGAGATACACCATTTATCCCTTAGAATATAAGCACTATTCAGGAAAAGGTATTTCTAATTTTATACTATATCCTGGGGCACCTAACCAAGCATAGTAATTTCATAATAAGTGATTATTGACTGATTGAATTATTATAAAGATATAGGAGGCTGAATAGAATCCTGTAGTTTGCCAGGCATAGGTGTCTCACGCATGTAATCTTAGCTACTCAGGAGCAGAGATCAGAAGGATTATGGTTCAAAGCTAATCCAGGAAAATAGTTTATGAGACCCTATCTCAAAAAAACCCTTTACAAAGAAGGGCTGGTGGAGTGGCTGAAGGTGTAGACCCTGAGTTCAAACCCCAGTACCACAAAAAAATAAAATAATCCTGTAGTCAGTCTTTTCAGCGAGGTTGTATTTGACAGAGTTGGAGCAAGGCTTTCTTTCTTTAGTTAGTTATTTTCTCAGACAAGCATCTTGAAGCAGAATTTATTTTGGGCAAAAAAACCCAAAAAAACCCTCTAGATTCCAAAGGCTTGATCTAAAGGCCTAGTGAATATCTAAGCTAGTAATGAATATGACATTTTTAATCAGTACATTACTAGGTGGCACAGATGCACCATTGAATTTAGATGTGCTTCACTCCCAGAAAGTGAGTGACAGGTAGAACAGCCTTCGATGAAACACACTGAGCAAGTAAGCGAGAAGACAGGTTTGTTTCACCTTAAAGGAGGATCCCATTGTCTTCTCCTTCATGAATTCTAACACTCAAGAACGAATTCCACACTCCCCCCAATCTCAGTGCAGTGCCATCACCGGCATTTACAGAAATAAAACCCAAACCAAGTACAGTTCAATGTGACTTCAAAATAGTTGCACAAATTAATACAATAGTTGTCCAAGAGATTGTGACAAATGTAAAAGGGAAAGATAGGAGAGAGAGAAAAGCAAGTCTTAAAGACAGAGGTATATTGCTTCCATAGACTGACAAGCTTCGTTCTGGTGGTAGTGTTGGTAATATTTATGGTAATATTTATTGTTGGGGTGGGAGCGGAGGTATATTTAAGAAAAGAACACACATTTGAAAGTACAAAATGGCTGTTTCTCCCAAGACTTTGGAAGAAGGATGTGACAACAAAGAGCTCTGAAACTTCAGTTTCATTAACTTTAAAGTAAGTGTACTATTGTTCATATCAAAGGATATGGATTTTTTCCAGAAAATAATCACTATAAAAATTTGTTTTCCAAAAATACATGAGTAAGGAATCCTTTTTAATTTAACAACCATTAGTAGTTCTAGGTATTTATTTAGCAGTTTACATTTT
Source organism: Castor canadensis (assembly GCF_047511655.1). Taxonomy (NCBI): domain Eukaryota; kingdom Metazoa; phylum Chordata; class Mammalia; order Rodentia; family Castoridae; genus Castor; species Castor canadensis. The sequence continues at coordinate 71,413,461 of NC_133391.1, read as the reverse complement.
GGGAATATGAGCAGATACTTGTCTCAATCCTCCAGCAAATCTTTCATATTCCTTCTATGGCAGTTACTATTGTTCTACTGTGTACTAGAGGTTCTAATAATAATAACAACCACTGCCACAAAAATAATAAAGAATAATTTCCTTACTAAATTCGTTGAAGTCATAGGTCAGCAACCCAGAATATAAGCTCAGCTCTTTTGACTCTAAGTTCCATATTCTTTCCATTTTGCTAATTATATCAAATGAATTTGCTATCTCCAACAAGCAAGCCAGACTCATTATTTTTGTTTCTGTTACTCATAGTAACTGGGTAGCTTCTGTACAGGAGCTGGTCACCTTTAAATAATGCTATTTAAGGAAGCTTTTCTTTAAGAAAGCTTTGTTTTGATGAAGTTTCAGTAAAGAACATGGTTTTATCTTTTTTTTTTCAGGGCACATGCAGTGAATTTCAGGCATTCATAAGAAATGGAAAACTGTTCTGTCCCCAAGATAAACTTTTTAAAAGTCCTGATGGAATGACATTTATCAACAAATGTGTCACATGCAAAGCAATATTGTGAGTACACTTCCTCTTTTTCTTCAAGTGTTTGAGTTACCCGCTATTCTTTGCAGTTTTTCTTTTCTTTAAACTCTTATTTTTTTCTAAGCCTGGAATAGTAAATAAAAATTCCTAGCAGACCATTCTGACACCTTCCATCAGATAAAACTGGATAATTGCCATCCATCTAGCATGAGTTTAATATTCACTCAAATGGGATTTCAAAGGAATTTTAGAGATCTCAGAATTAATACTTTATATGCACTCTATAGTTAGGAAGTAGTTCTACTTTGTTCTTCCTGGTGATGGGGAAAATGAACTTAAGAAAGGAAATCATATTCTTTGGGCTTGTTAAGACCTGATTGTGTTGTAGCCAAGAGAACAAGAAGATCACTTTGAAAAGGATGCCAGACTTTCCTTGTGGCAGCCAGCCAGCAGAAGTGGTTTAAACAGACTAAATCCTGACACTGTGAGGTGCCAGTGTCTTTAAACCTGTAAGATTATGTAGGATGAGATGGACTAGATTGTTCATTGCAGCTTGTAACTCCCTACAGCTCAGAAAGAATTAGTATCCTGGAAGTATAACAGGATAGTACTCAATGTGTTGGAATCTATCCAATGTTTCTTAACTTGATTACTTTCTCTCCAATGACATCCAAAAAGTAGAACGATTAAGGTATCAATTTTAAATCCTCAAGCCAGACTGTGCTAATTTTTCTTGTAAGATTCCCTTTATATTTTTTTACAAGGCACTGGGTATACAACCCAGGGCTTGTGAATGCTGACCAGTGCTCTACCACTCTGCTACATCCCCAAATGTGTTTTTGAACAGGGATGTCATCTTCAAAACTTCAACAGTTATACCACACCAATGCTAATCTTATCCATGTAAGATAATTATGTTGTAATTGGCTTTTTAAAACTCAAGTTGGTGTGTGTCAGGGGATTTAATTTGACATATCCAATAATGTGGGGAGAATGAAGCTCTAATAATATGTGCTGCTTCTAGTGAAGACACTGTGGGAGAGTGAAAAAAGAGAGGGAAGGATTTAGGATGAGGAGAGGTCCAGGGCAGGATAAAAATTCCTTTCCCATTCTCTTGAGAGCTTAATCTAAGCTACCAGTTATATTATTTACTGTAAAGTTTCCTATTAGTTACATAGGATGTTTTAATAGACCAAAAAAACATGAATTGCTGACAAATAACTTTAAATAAAAATAGAATACCTTAAGACCTACAAAACAGTTTATTTCTTTGAAGTCACCCATTGAATTATTTTTATTACACATGTAAATTATGTTGGAATAAATTTGTTGTCTTAACTGGAAGGAAGGGGTCTGTATAATACAAGAAAATCATCTTCAAACATTGATGGGCCATGTTGATTTACTCTGTGGGATTTTAGGGGCTAGAATCAGCAGATTTTTGATTCAGTATAAATAGTCTCCCAAAGATTGGATTCAAATAATGCCATGAATAGTTTTTAGAGTTGATGGTCTTCTTATTGGTGGAAATATTCATGGGAGGTAATCAGACATGCAATTAAAGGCAGAGATTATTACGTGTACTAGTCCATATTTGAGTGTCTTGTAGAACAGAGAAGATACCACTTGAGGACATTTTTCCACTTCTGACATGTCAGATTGGGCTCAGGAAGGCAATCAAAATTAAGTTCACTGTGTAAGTTTTTATTCCTAAAAGTGGGGCAAATGATGTTTGAGCTTGTTCTTCCTTGTTCTCCTCCAGAGAAAAAGAAGCAAAATTCCAGAAAAAGAATTTACCAAGAGCCACTAGGGCTACTGCCCCAGCAAAGGTGAGTCTGTCTAGAATCCATCTGTTACGTTTGCTTTCAGTATAATGCTTGTCTCTATTTAGCACTATATGTTTATTTTCTAATTGCTAGGCTATTCCTGTTTTGAAGGCAACTACATATAAGGGAGGGAATGTGGCTTAGTCCAAGGGTGGGCTGAATATCTGGTACATCTTGTCCATAGATAGGCCCAACCCATGACCCAACTCCCGGAAAATATTTTAAGCACTGACAAACGCTCAGAGGTGGAGTAAGACAGGATGAAGTGTGACCATTTTCATGGCCATTTTCCATACTTCTATTCAGTCCAGCTCCATTAAGAGCCTTCCTGGCACTGTAGAACTAAGAGCAAATTTGAAAATTCATATTGTCTATATAACTTGGGCAATTTGTGTTTATCTGGGTCTCATTTTTTTTAATCTGTGAAATGAGTTGTGTGTTAAATAAGAATGTAAATTTAAAAATACAGCTACAGTGTTGAATATGTGTTAGCAGGCATTTGAATCATTCTATTTCCTCTCTCTTTCCTGTTTTGTTTCCTGTGGCATATCTTCTCAAATACCTGGAGTGTTCTCCTAATTCAGCTTGAGTTGTTTGTTTAATGCCTGAAACTCAGGCTAATATTTTGCTTGAAAAAAGTTTTCAGTGGGTAAATACTAATTTGTAAAATAAAAGGAAAGAAAGAAACCATCTAGATTTAGAAAATCACACAATCATTTCACTTGACAAACAGAATTTTATTTATATAAACTATAAAAGTAACATTTTAAAAATAAAAAATATGGACCCATATAGTTGGAAATTCCTCACAATTAATTGACAAAACTGGGCTGTCACCAGCTTTCCTGACAGCTACACACATTGCCTCTAGTTTTCTTCTTATGTGGCTTCTTTAACTCCTTCTTTCTCTTCCTCTTCTCCTGGCCCTAACACATAATTAAAATGATCAGTCAAGGTAGGCACACCCTAATTACTTACAATGTCCATGGTCTTACCAACCTACCATCTCTCTTGGTTGTATTACTCAGGAATGTCTGAGAACTTCTGCTTTTTCAGTAAACATAGTTGACTGAATTGTTGTCCTAGTTTCAAGAAGTCTCACTTTTAAAAACAGTGACACAGTCACCACTCAGTTGGTCAATATCAGCAAGTCCTTTATGTATAATAAAAGAGGACTGTGTCTTATGCTTCAAAATCTATGGGATCCAGAAAGGTTTGGTTGCAACTTTTAAATTTGTCCTTTTCTGCCACATTTCAGAGATAGAGTCATTTTGTAAGATCCGTTCTCCTTTCCCCTGTCTCTCTTCTTGATTAAAAGAAAAAAAATTAAAACAAACTGATGAATCAATGGTGTTTAATAATGTCAAACATAAGGAAATGACAAACAAAAAAAATACACACATTCCAATATTAACAAATCTGCTATTAGTTAAAAATACCAAAAATATGGCTAGTCACCTGTTTACATCTGTAGAATCAACTATATTGAATTTCAATCAGAGTTTTAAGAGATAGAACTATAGAATTCTCCTTGATAATGTTTTATGCCTGCGTTATGGTTTTTAATCTCTAGATAAAATTCTTGTGGCTATATGGGTTGCTCTCTGGGAAACTACTTACTTATAATTTAAAGCAGTTACTATTTGACCATGTACCTTTTAAGTAATTTCTGTCTGGAACTTATTACATTTTTATTATCATATTGTTGCCATACTGGGGTTACATTGTGACATTTACAAAAGTACTTACAATATATTTTTGTCAAATTCACCCCCTCCATTATCCTTTATACTCCCTCCACCCTTCTTGGAATAGTTTCAGCAGGTCTCATTTTTCCATGTTCATACATGAGTACATAATATTCCCACCATTTCACCTTCCTTCATCCCTTTCCTATATCTTTTCCCCTCCCACTGGTACCAGTCCCCAGACAGGACCCATTTTAACTTCCTGTCCTCCATTTTTGAAAAAAAAAGACATTTCTGTTTGTTTAAGAGAGCTACACAGGGAGTTTCATCATGACATTTCCATGTGTATATGTATTATATTCCAAATTTATTCATCCCCTCCATTTTGTAGTCCCCTCTTATGGTGATTTCAACAGGTTTAAGTATTCTGTGTTTATTCTTATATGGGAAGTACATCAGCCATATTTATCTTCTTTACTTCCTTGTTTTTTATACTCCCCCTTCTGTTAAATATCCTCCCATTAATGTGAGCTGTTTTTTATTCTTGTTCTTCATTGTTTAGGTGTCTGTTGGTTGTTCAGTGGGATTTTTGCTTTGGTATTATACCTATACATGCAATTTGAATGGATTGATGAAATTACAGTATGTGTCTTGTTGCTTTTTCCTTTGTAAAAGAGAACAATCTAATTCCCTCTATCTAGATTTCTGTCGTCAAAAATGAACCCTGTTAGTCACTCTGAGTATGAGGTGCTCTATCTCTTCAAGAATATTTCTCCTACAGAAATCCTTTCTCCCTTCCTTTCAATATTGATCTCTTCCTCATTAGGATGTCATCCTTTCACCTTCCAGCCCTGAATGGCACTCCATCAATAGTTTTGTTAGCCCTACTTTCAAAGTCGATCCCAAATTGGATACTTTTCACCATTTCAATTTCTACATCTTAGTCCCACCATCCATAATATCTGATCTCAACCATCTTTGGTCCAGATGGGGGCTTTTGCCTTTTATTGATGAATTTAATGATTTATGTTGCCAACTTTGTAAAATATTAAGTTTTATGAACGTATGTGTCTATTTCTGAGTTCTTTACTCTTTTCAGATTAGTTAATTGTTTTAACAGCTAGTAAGGCTAGTTTGTCTTATTGAAATTTGACTAAACTATGCATAGATATATTGTTTTCATCTATAACAGAAATTTAAAAATCACTATGTTTATTAAAAAATCAAACTTTAATAGGGAAAAACCAGATTAGACATATAAAGAATTTGTAAATTAATTTGGGTAAGACTGACTTTTTATGATACTAACTGTTCAACTCAAAAATATAGAATAGTTTATTATTAATTTACGTAATCTCTATGTGTTTTATGAAATTTATCAAATATTTCCAAGAATTTTTTATAAGCTTTGTTAATACTTAGAAATATTATAATTTTTTGCTATTTTGAATGGCATTTTGCTTTTTTACAATGTTTATATCTAATTAGTATCCATTTAGACAAATTCTATTGATTTCTTCAGGTTGTTCTTTCATAAGACAACCTAATGATATCTCATATTAATTCTGGTGGGTTTATTGATTATAGTTTAGGTTTTTTTTTTGCAATTGATTACAACATCTTCATGAAATAGGAGTTTTATAATTTCTTTTCAATCTTAATTCTCTTTTATTTGTCTTTCCTTTTATCATTGACAAGGGTCAAAGGTTGAAAACTTAAACATAATGAACATGAAACTGTCTTCTCTCCTCATTCTAAAGCTTCCCCATTAATTATAATGTTTATCATAAGGACTTTTAAATATTAAACTTTAGAAAGTCCTTTCTAATTTTAGCCTACTGAATATGGGTTTGTCATTATCCAATAACTTCTCTGTAAGTATTAAAATAATCTGCTATTTCTCATTTTGCCTACCAACATAATAAATTTCTAGATAGACTTGCTGATGCTAAATAATTATTGTTTTCTTAGGGAAAATTACATAAAATTTTTACATATATTGAATTTAGACAGTAATGTTTTATTTAGAGATTTTACAATTATGTGTATAAGTCAAATGAGTATATAAATTCTCTCTTTTTAGTTATTCTTTGTTTTTTTGTGGTACTGGGGTTTGAACTCAGGTCTTCACATTTGCAAAGCAGGTACTCTGTTTAATTCAGAGCCCTTTGGGCTCTGGTTATTTTGGAGATAGGGTCTTGCTCTTTGTCAAAGCTGGCCTTGCTCATGACTACTATTTTAAACTTCCCTAGGTCACTGGAATGACAGGTGAGTGCCATCATACCCAAATATTGGCTGAGATGGAGTTGCCCAAACTCCCCACCTGATTGGCTTAGAACAGTGATCCTCACCATCTCAGCCTCTCAAGTAGCTAAGATTACAGGCATGAGCCACCCACACTTAGCTTCTCTTTTTAGTCATTCCTGTTTGGTTTGGAGGTCTCTATAAAATTGCCTTGAGTGGTAGTACTTCAGGCAATGGCTGAATGAAGTCAGCAAATCCAAATAAAAATAAAAAGCGAGATAAAATTAACCAGGAAAACTATGTTAGCACTCTGAAAATTGATTAACAGCCTATTCCAATCTGAGAAACATTTATTCTTGGGAAACTACCGAACTTTAGATAAGAGGAATGAGAATCTGTGATGCTCTTGCTTAGGGACTCTTCCCACCTCGCCTCCTGCCTTGGTTGGTATGGAAGTTGTGTACAGGAGAGGCTATAAGCATCAGTAGCTGCAGCAGCACTATTGAAGAGGGCTTACCTAATTTTGGAGTAATGGGTGACTACCACACCCAGAGGTGTTTTGATGATCTTCACTAAGAGTAAGGAAGATGCGCTGGGTAAATGTATTACTGACTGAGTCTTCATACATGGGCATCAGAGACTAGAGAATACACAAATAATTCACAAACTTTTGATCAGCTCCAAGGCTGTAGACCTGATTAGAAGACATACAATATCCTAATGGAGAGCAAATATAAAAATGGTCTGAGCTTTACAAGTCCTCCTCTATACACAGAGGTTCATCTATAGAAGATAGAGGCCTTATTAAGGAAGGTATTTGAACACAAGCTATGTCAGATCTTTTGCTAATGACTAGAAGCCAAGCTTAAAAAATAAAACATATGAGCATTTTCTTACCAGACACATCAGCAGCTACAAATCTTGAGACAGCAAGATGTCAAAGAAACAAAAAGGAGTAATAAGCAGCAAAAATGAACTTTAAGGGAGAAATCATAATCCTGTGTTCCTATAATGCATTATCTAATATGTCCTGTTTCAAAAGAAATTATAAATGATGCAAATTAGTAAGAATACATTATCTATACTTAAGTAATACATAAGTAATAACATTTGAACATGGAAAGGACATTATGACAGCAAGGGAAAAACAAATAGAGACATTCAATACAATAAATTCTTTAAAAACAGAAATTTTAGAGTTGAAGAGCAAAATAATGAAAAGTCCAGTAAAGAGTTGCAAAAGCAGATCTATGGTTGAATAAGACAGAATTAGCAAACAAAGAAAAATAAATAAAAGCTAACAATGCAGTTCACAGAGAGAAAGATATCTAAGGAAAATGAACAAAATCATAGAATTATTGGGACAACAACAGGCAAGTTAACAGATGTGTAATAAGAATACCAAAAGCAGAGGGGAAATAAAAAGTGATAGAATATTGTTTGAAAGATCAAAAACCTAAAATATTCCAGATTTGATGATATTTTCATCAAGAAAACCACAAATTCAAGAAGCCACAAATACAATAAATGCAGGTATCTATACTAGACTTTTAATCAAATTATTAAAGTAAAATGACAAACAGAAATTTTGGGGAGTGGCAATAGAAAAATAACACATAGTATATACAGGTTACAACTAAAGACTGTTTTATCTAAAATAATGCAGGCAGCAAGGCAATGGAATGGCATGTTTGAAGTAATGACTAATCAAGATTCTATCTATATTCTCCAAAACTTAGAAAAATTAAGGCAAAATAAACATTCCCATATCAATGAAATGTGAGACACTTTGTTGCTTAAGAAAACTGCCTTATAATTATTATTAAAGGATATCATGTTGTTTAAATGGAATGACTACCAGATGGTAGCTTGACTTATAGAAAGAAATGAAAAGACTGGAAATGGTAAAATTAGGGGTTAATATATTCTATAAATGTATTTTTCCTAATTTCTCTTAAAGACATTGTTTTGTTCAATGTAATATTTATAATGCTACCTTACTGAATATATATATTTAATATGTAGGACAATAATACACTAAAGAGGAAGGAATAAGTTGAGCTATGTTGGGACAAGATTTCTATATTTTATAATAATTAAATATTAATCCAAATTGCATCATGATAAATTAATATGCATATTATAATTGCTACAGTAATTAGTGCCAAGAAAATACATGTATAAATTTATAAAATCAGCAAAAGTTTATAAAGGTACACTAAAAGGATTTAACCCAAAGAAAACAGTAGTAGAAAAGGGCATTTTTAAAGCATTTAGAAAAATAAAAAATGTAAACAAAACCAAAATAACAATCATATTAAACTTAAATGGTTTAAACATTCAATAAAAAACCAAAAAAATTGTCAAACGATACAAAAGCAACTACAAGATGTATCCAGTAAATGCTTCTTGGATTCAAAGACACAAAAAGTTGAAATGATGAGGGTGATATCAGGCCAAATACAACCAGCAGAGTACAGGATTGTTTATACTAATATCAGATAAAATAGACATGAAATAATATTATTACAGACATCTTATAAGAGTGCAGTGCCAATACATCTAATAACAGAGACTCACAATGTATGAAACAAAAAATGCCATGATTCAAGGTGTACACAAATCAACAAAAGTAATTAGAAAGTTCAATACTTACTCTCAAAACTTGATAGAATAATTAGACAAAATATGATCAAAGATATAGGATATTTAGACAATGCTATCAGCTACTCACTCAAGCTACGCTAAATATAGAAAGTCCTCCTTCAATGATTAGAGAATTTACATTCCTTTAAAATTACAGAGGAATGTTCCTCAAGGTAGCTTGTATGCTAAAATACAAACAGAAAAATTTTAAATGATTACAATCCTACAAATCATGTTCTTTGATCTCAACATAATTGAATACAAAACCAATAAGAAAAATAAATTATAGAAATATTCAAATATTTGGAAATTATGCAACATACCTCCAAGTAACTAATGGACCAAAGAAAAAAATATACATGAGAGAATTTAGAAAGCAATATGAATTGAATGAAAACAAAAACATAATAAAGACATGAGCTTCAGCCAAAGGAGTATAAAAATCTTTGCTTACCTAAACCAGAAAAAAGAAAGAACTCGAGTAATAATTTAAGCATTCACTTTTTAAGGAACTAAAAGGACAGCAAATTAAATGCAAAGTAAGCAGAGTAAAGTTATACAAAACTAAGGCAAAAATCAACAAAATACAAAACATACAGTGGAAAAATTCATAAAACTGAAGTTGGCTCTTTGAAAAGATGTACAAAGATGAAATTGATTAAGAAATCCAAAAGACAAAAGTTACCAACAGAAATTAAACAGGAAACATCAATATGTGCTCAGTAGTCCAATGATTACAATAGAATATTATGAGCAATTCTATGACGCAATTAGATAATTTCGATAGCATAAAAAAATTACTAGAAAGAAATAAATTATTAAAAGCTAACCAAGAAGTAATAGAAAATCACAATAGAGCTATGGCAAGTGAAGAACTTGAACCAGTAAGAAAATCAAAGAAAGCCCAGGCCAGATGACTTCATTGTTGATTTCCATCAAATATATCAGGTACTGATAGAAGAAATAATACCAATCCTTTACATACTCATTTACATACTCATTCAGGAAATACAGAAGGAAACACTTCCCAGCTCATTTCCTTAGGCCAGCATTATTCTAGTACCAAATCCACATAAAGATATCACAAGAACATAAAGCTACTGACAGATATCCCTCATAAACATAGATAAGTCCTTAAAGTTTTAGCAAGTTAAATCACAATATGAGAAGGGTAAAACTATGACCAATATATACTAGCAATGAACAATCTAAATATTAAATGATTAATTCCATTACAATAGCATAAATGTATAGAAATGTATTTAACAAAATAAGATCAAGGCCTAAATTACAAAATGTTACTAAAAGAAATGAAAGACTTAAATACAATCATGCCCCACACAAGAATGCTTTGGTCAGTGATAGACTGTATACACCATTATGGTCTCATAAGATTATAATAGAGCTAAAAATTCCTACTGACAGCTGGGCATGGTTTTCATGCCTGTAATCTGAGCACTTGGGAGGCTGAGATGGGATGATCACAAGTTTGAGGCCAACCTGGGCTACATAGTGAAATCCTGTCTCAAATTTTTTTTCTTCCTACCTAGTGATTTCATAGGCATTATAACATCATAGCACAATGAATTATTCACACGTTTGTGGTCATACTGCTGTAAACAAACCTACTGTATTCCCTGTCATATGAAAGTACAGCATATGCAATCCTGTGGTTCATAATGCCTGATAAATGATTGTTTCTTGATTTCTTGTTTTGTTTATTTAACTTTTTATGACTATTTTAGAGTGTGCTTCTAGTTTAGGTGTGTAATAGGCTCTTCTATCTTGGTTTATGTAATTATATTCTCTGATGCCCTCATGATGATGAAATCACCTAATGGTGCATGTCTCAGTGCACAGTCTGACCATTAAGTGAAATATGACTGTAATGGTGAGATAGTCCTTTTTCACTAATTGGAAAAGCCATTGTTGTCAAGATAATAATTCTACCAAAATCTAAAAATTCAAATTATTCTTTGTCAAAATCCACACATATTTTTAAAAATTGAAATTGATGAATTGGTCTTAGTATTAATCATAAGTAACTGAATTCAATACTTACTACAAAGCTGTTTGTCAACCTGTGACTTACGGCTACAAAGACAGGCAAAAAGCAAAGAATAGAATTAAGATTTCTTATATTTATGATCAATTAATATGTACCCAACATATCAACATAACCTATTTCTGGGAACATTGAATGTATATATTAAAAATAAAACATATTATTTTTACACATTAATTTTTTATTAGGATATATTCAGTGTATGGGGAGATTTATTGTGACAATTCCAAATAGGCTTATATTGTACATTGGTTAGATCACCCCACTGTCTCTCCCCTTCAACCCTCTCCCCGCCCCACTTCAAGCAATTGCAAGAGGTTTCTTCATTCTACTTCATATATGAAGTCCATCAACCTTATTTCCTCACCTGAGTCTCCTTCATTCACCTTCCCCCCCATCACACTAGTGTCCCCCTTACACACTGTTCTTATTTTCTAGTCTTGTCTTTTGTTAATATATGTTGATATTCAAAGGGTTTCTCAATGTATTGCCCCTGTGAGTATACTTTGGTCCATTCAGCCCCTTCCATTATTCTCCCTTATTCCTTAACCACACCCCCTACCATGTTTCAACAGATTTCGATATCTATCCTTATACCCTCTACCTTTACAGATGTTATGTATTACAATCTTGTTGACTCTCTATCATTCTCTTTTTCTTTCCCTTCTTCCCTAAGTTCTATAGTGTAGTTCCACTGTTTCAAACATGTTCTACGTATACATTTGCATATGATTATGTTTGTTTTGTATATATGCTTATCGTTTGAATCTGTCTTCCACATATGAGAGAAAATGTGAGGCCTTTATATTTTTGAACCTGACTTACTTCATTTAACTTGATGTCCTCCAATTGCATTTACCAATTGGTGTCATTCTTCCTTATGGCTGAGTAGAACTCCATTGTATGTGTATATATACCACATTTTCTTGATCCATTCATCAGTTGTAGATTCTTCCCTTACAATTTCTTTAAACATTGGTTAACCATATGACCCAACAAATTTAGACTTAGGAACCCAGTAAAGTTCATATGCCCACACAAAATCAGATGTACAAATATTCACAACAGCATTATTTTTAATAGTTGAAACTGAAACCAATTCAAATATTCAAATGTCCATTGGTGAATGGAAAAACAAAATATATTTCTACAATGGAATATTATTCAGCAATAAAAGGAATGTACTACTGACACTGTTACAATGTGGATAAATCTCAAAAAAATTAGCAGGTTAAAATAATATATGATTTCACTTACACAAAATATCCAAAGAGGGTAAATTTAATCAGAAAGAAGTTCTATGGTCACCTATGGCAGAATCTTAGAGATGGGATTATCTGAATAGTGCAGATGATGCTCTCAGGTGTGATGAAAATACCCTAAAACTGGTTTCTAATGGCAGTTTTACAACTCTGTAAATTTACTCATAAACCATTGAATTTTACACTTAAAGTAAGTGAACTTTATTGTATGAAAATAATACTTCAAAAAGCTCTTTAACATTTTATTTTCAGTGTATACACTTCTTTGATTTGGGGAGCAGTTTGTAGATTACTTGATACATATTGTTCTAAAACTTAAGAAAATTAGATTGTAAAGCTCTTTGGATTTGTGTTAGTAGGGGAGGAATATCTCAGGCTTGTTTATAAATTGGATTAATATGTATTGATCTCAGCAACATTTCTCTCACTTTTTGCACCAGCATCAGTATTTTGTACATGCTTTTCAGTCATGCATCCATTTTGTCTTTCAGATACACTAGCATATAGACCTAATATGCTTTTGTTATATTTATATCCCAACTTCATACTGTTACTTCCCATTATCAATCAACATATCTTTTCTTCCCATTTTCTCTTTCTATTAGTCATATTTAAAATGTAGTCTGTCAGCCTTTTTCTTAAAGATCTCTATTGCTTTTGTCTTCTATGGCAATTATTTCAGTTTCTTTATTCTTTCTCTATTCATTGAAAAATTGATTGAGGAATACTTAGTTTTTTGACATTTTTGAATTTTCTGACAATATTTAAAAATATTATTAATCAGCTTTCTCAGGATTGGTACTTAAAGTGCTTCCATTTGTCATTATTTGTCAAATATTTATTAATCCCCCTCAAATTTACCTCGTAGTACAATTAATAGTAATTATAGTAATTTTCACATATATAGCAATTTTTCCATTTTAGATTAGCTTTTAATTTGAATGAAATTTGATTAAGAAAGGTGGACCATATGATATTGATCATTTGGGTTTTTTTTAAACTTTTATTTGTGGCCTAACAAATATTCTACTTTTATAAATATTTGATATGTTCTAAAAATATTTATTGTCTTGGGGGTGATTTTCTAGAAAAATCTACTGGAATGAGATTTTTAATTATTTTTTTAATATATCAGTATCTAAGAAATGTTCCTTAAAATATCTAACTCTAGTTATTGATTGACCTAAAGCTATTATATATTACCAATTATTGTTTGACACATATAGAGTCAGTGTTATTTTGTGACTGTGTCGTCCTTATTGTTATACATTCTTACCTGCTTCTTCCTTTTTCTTTATATAATATCTTTCTTTATCAGTTATGATACATTTTTTCACTAAAGTCTACTTTTAGTGTTAATATTGCTTCTGCTCTCTTATTCATTTTGTCTTGCATTCTTATCTTACTATGCTAATATTTGTGTACTTTTTAATTTTTGTTTTGTGATTAATATATGGTCTGATCTTGTTTTTTAAAACTTCAGTCACCACATGTGTTTTAGTTTATGAGTTTAATCCATTCACATTTATTATTCCCGTATATTAGTACTTACCTCTCCCAATTTTTCATTCTTAGTTACATTTATTTTTTAAAGTTATTTTAAAAGTAGTTACCCTTTTCCAACTTTTCTTTGGTAATGATTTAAATGTAACATACCCATTTTTATTCTAATTATGACTATCTTTAATTCAAAACCCATAGTTCAGTGATTTATTGCTATTGACAATATTTGCATCTATCATTAGAATCAGTTTTCTCCCCAATATCTTTGCAATTTTGTTATTAGTAGCTAGATTCCAGAATTCACTTGTTGGCCATTTCTTTCTCTTGATCTTTCATTAATTCTAGAAATTTGCCCTATTTGTTCAGATATTTCTACCTGTGTAGAAATATCTTCCTTTTGGAGGTTATTCTGAATGTTATTTGACCTTTCTTTTCTATTTTAAAATAGTTTTCCATTTTAACTGCCCTTTAGGAAAATTCAGTGATCTGATCCACTATTTCATGAATTCATCATATATTTGCACTTATAACATTTTCATTTTTATATTGTTTTATTTATACCATTTAAATAGTTTCTGAATGCAAATCTTCAGCTTTTTTCTTTCCTTATAACTTCTGGGGTTTTTTGTTGTTGTTGTTTTATGTTATAAGTATGTTATTTCTCTGAAGAATACTTTCACTTTTGATAAATAATTTTCCTACTCATTTGAACAATTCTGCTTCAGTTAATAGAGGCTATTTAGTGTTTTGGCTTTTTCTTTAGTAGTTTGGTTTTCTGTGATGTGCAGAGATTTTTACTGTGAGATTCCATGATGACTGTAGCTAACGTTCCTGCTAACGTGAGTTAGATAATGTTCTAGGACAAGCTCTGGTGAGTGTAGAATAGGGCAAAGGATAAAACCCAGAGCTGGAAGGTCAGGAACCACTGTTGCCTCTCCAGTTTGCTGCCACTCCACTGGGTCAGAATCCACCCATGAGCTCTCAGCAATTGTCAACATGAGGAAGAAGTGTTTTCTGTAGAATGTGAATCACCAACTCTTGGAGTTTGGAGGGGAAGGAGGTGGAGTAGAAAATATTTGCACCTGTTCTTGTCACTTCCCAGCTGACCTCTTTATTATCCCTGTCATTCCTTGTTTGCTGCCAACACCTGTGACCTAGAATGTTGCTCTTGATTTTTCTGGCAGAGGGCAGAAGCACTGATTGTTCCAAGGTTTTTTGAGCCATAATTTCCTCATGCTTCCGTAGTTTCCAGAGATGATTTTTTGAGAGAACACCACCAGCTTTCCTTCTTTTTCATTATGTCCCAGTCACACTTCTTTCTGCCACTTGAGTAGAACAATCTGATTACTACCACAAATCCTTGGCAATTGCTGTTTTGTGCCTTGAATGTTTTTCCCTCCTCCTCATTAACCTTACCTCACATCAGATATCTCTTTTACAGAAAGACTCTGCTTGTATATATTTATATTTAAAGTTGTTAGAACTCTAAGCACAATTATATTGTTTGGTTTATTTTTATAGGACTTACAATATTCTAACATAGTTATGTGTATGGTCTTTTTTCCTATCAGCATACAAGCTCTTTAGAGCTTCTAGAACATTATTCTATTTCTGTTTTGCTATGGCAGTCTGACAGTATAGTAAAATGCCCAAAGCCTCATAAACACAAAATGAATCTTGTGGAACAAATGAGCAAATGAATCAATGAAGTAATTTATATGACCATGTCTTATTTTTGCTCTTTATGTTTCTTCCTAAACAAATGATATGAATAATGGGATAGAGATATAGTTTGTCCTTTCTATTTTAAAATCAATTTTCCTTCTATGTGGCCTTTTAGAGTCCTCCAATCTTATCTTCTGGTTAACAAATTCACTATAAATTTTCATCTGTGCTACTTTTATTATTTATAATTGTGACTTAGTAGATCATCACAGGTATGTACTTTAAGTGTTCTATATTTACCATTAAATTACTTTAAATAACATCAAAATGTATTTTGCAATCTGATATCCTAAGGAAAAATCTCAGTTGTATTCACTTGGTTTTGGATGGAAGCTAAATTCAAGTTAACTCTGTATCTTCTTTAGTTATCTTATGACACAATAATGGTTGACAAATAATATTTCATAAATATTTATTTGATCCTTACCACAAATCTGGAATGTGGGTAGGGTGTGAATTCCTATTTTCTAGGTGAGGACAGTGAGGTTCAAAGAGGTGAAGTGAGTGGGTGGCACATCTGATTTTTGAACAAGAGTCTTCAGTTATTACCTGGTGCAGTTGTTTTCTCACCACACTGGTTTGTCCTTAAGTACTCATCATATTGTTAAAACAGAGATTTGGGGTTTTCTCTTGTCCTCCTCTAAAGATGTTTCATTTTTTTGTCTTGATTGTCGGTAGAGAAAACATTTCAAATAGCAACAACAGAGGTGGTTATAATGTGTTAGGACTGTTCTAATTACTATACATGTGTTAACATGTTTAAATATCCTTCAAGCACAGAGAGACTGGTGAAATTATACCCATTTTGCAAATAAGAAACCTTAAGCACAGAGAGACTAAGTTATTTGCCCAAATCATGCAGGTAGTGAATTTATGAACCCTGAACCCCCAGATCTTGCTTTTAATTGCTAACGCTGTGAACCCATAAATCTACTATCCCAATGTAGAAATTTTATTGTAGTTTATAATTTACAGAGAGCTCTCATGTCGGTTATCTTTGGGCCTCAGTATGGCTCTGTGGGGAAGAGAGGCAGGATTTGACAGAGGAACAATATACTAAGTTCAGAGAGGTGGTGTAGGCTACCTTTTCAGACAGCAAATGGCTAAAGTCATACCAAACTTCTTTCTTTTGAAATCTAATTGTATCTCTGTTCTCAGACCTGATTGCACTACCTACCTGCTCTCCTTAAAATTCCTTTTTAATTTACAGTGAGGTATTGTGGGTCAAAAAGTCAGCTAACTGATGCATGTAAGGACTATTTTATCTCACATATTTTGACATCCCATGATCATGTCTCTTGCAGCTGAATTGTGATGAGCTTAAGAAAGGAGAAAAAGATGGGGAGCTTATCTGTACTGGTGATGTTGCTGCCGTCTGTGGCACAGATGGGAAAACCTATCGCAGCAGATGTGAGCTCTGTGCCGAGAATGTGTGAGTATTCTCGAAGCAGGCTTTCTCCCTAGAACATGTTGTCTATATAGTTACAACAGTTTTCTTATAGTCTTTAAGACAATTTATTTTGTAGGAGATGGTGATCTATAAACTATAGATGACTAACTCCAATTCTTTTGTTACTGTTAAGAAAGAATTATATAGTATGTAACACTTTATATTTTACAAAGCTCATTTGAGTGTAATTTGAGATGATTACCACTATATGAAATTAATATGATAGTGAGATAATATATACAACATGTGTACACAAATATTGTATCCACCCATAGTGCTACATACACACACCTATTTATACCTATCTGTATTCTGTCGACCACCTATCAGTCTAGTTGTCTTAGTGCATCTTTTAAACAGAGAATTATATGTAATTATATGCAAATTATGTGTAAGTGTTCAGTAATTTAAAATACTGTTATAGGTAAATGAAGCTTTTAATATTGAATTTCTTTGTATCTATTTAACCTTTGCCAAACAGGTAAAGCATCTCACTGTCTTACATTTTGCCCATGTCTTACTCTTTCTCCACCCTCAATGCTAGGCTTGGCTATTGTCTTCCACCAACAAGATGCATACCTGCTTTGCAAGTTCTGCATGTAACCTCAATCTTGAAGAATCTGCACCTTAGTTCTTGATGACATAACAACAAATGTATCAGACAACTAATAGGATAATATTTGTCCTTTGAGATTCTTCAAGCTTTATCCTTTCTGTAACCACTGTCTTCACCAAAATAAAACAATATTAAATCACTCTGGTCCTTCACATGACTGCATTTTCAGAAAATGTTAAAAAATTATGGTCTCAACTCTCACCAAGGGTCAACATAAAGAAATAGAAACCAAACATATACTTAAATAACATGCAGGATTTTATTAGCTATAGTTGTTAACACACTGTATGTCTTATTCTTACTATGTCTTGAAGGGGGAATCCTGTATTTTATCTTTGAATCTCTGGTCCAGATGAAGGTTTCTTTCCCTGAGTTTCTAATATCCAGTACTTAATTTTTTGTATACAGTGAGAATCATACCACTCCTTGGGTTTCTTTCTTAGCTCTGGCTTCTAGGAAATTCCACAGTAATAATGGATTTTAATTTTAATAGTTTCTCTCAGCTAGTATATTTGAAAAACATTTTTCCTTACACTCTTATATACTTACTTTATTTTTGTATTGTTTCAGTTATATTTTTATTATGATGCAGTTGCTAAATTGTAGGTTATCCTTTTAGAAAGTAGGAAGTAGCTTACATTTTAGTTCTGTGTTTTCAGCTATTCTTTGAAGCTCTATTAGATTACACAAAATTAATCATCAGGACTTTATGTACTTTTCATGAAAAATATAATACTAATTAGTATAATCCAACTGAAGACTACATACATACATGAGCTCGTTTACATAACAATGACAAAAGCAATAAAATCCCCTCAGAAGCCTCTAATAGATAGTTACAAGCCTAACTTTTGTTCATTTTCTGATGAAGATTCCATTCTAGACACAGGAGAAAAAAGATTTTGGGGCATAGTATTTCTAAGTCTGAATCTTATAGGCCTTCTAACATAACTCCATTTATTTGGCTCAAACTTAGAAATATTGATTCTCATTAGACAGACAAAACAAGTAAAGAAAATAATAGAATCTGACACTATTTTCAGGAGGAAAAAAACACAATACAATTAAGAGAAGTAAGGTTTAATGGTGGAAAGTTCTATCATACTAATTGCTCTTCTAACTTTTGATTCCAGGAAAACTGGGTCCCATGTTGACATAAAAAGTGAGGGAGAATGTGAGAAAAGTAGTCCAGAAGAGGTGAGAACATGGGCCAGAATGGTAGTAAACACTGGGGACTGACTTCAAAAGAGAAAGCAAATGCTTTCCTCGCTCTTCTTAGGTGGGGTACTTGAAAGGAGCTAACTCTTGCTTTACTTGACATGGAATACTGAATACTGCCTGTTAGTGTGGAAAAGCAGTAGATAGTTCCTGAAACTCAATCAGATTTCTCTGATGATTAGACCTTTCAGCTGTATTTCTGCTTTCTGTTAAGAAAACCCAGAAATCTGAAGAAAGCTGCATGTGCGATGAAAAGAACAGTAGACGTGATTCATTTAATCTGAGCTGAAGCCGCTGCATTGTCACTTGCTGTCAGGAGACCTTGGGCAAATTACTTAACTAAAATGAGACATAGACTAAATCACTATAGCACAGGAATAAATTTTTATGCTAAGGTTCTGTGAGCCTGTGGGAATAAGGAAAAGAAAGAAGGATCTCATCCATGCTACCCTTGACTTTCTCTAGCTGATCAGCATCCCTAATTGTCAGGGTATGATACCCTTGCTTGATGCTCTTGGAGCACCTAATTTTACCTTTCAGCACACAGTGTTTTAAATATCTCTTTGTCTGCATCATGTGGGACCTTGTGAGCAAATTGAGAATAAAGGGTAGTGCCACCTGAATTCTAGCACAATTATCAGTGTTTACTGAATAAATAAATAAGTAGATGAGTTTTATACAATATCCATTGAGCTACTTCTATATAACCAGCACTGCCCAAGGGGGCTATTACCCACCATGATGGGAGAGGCACTGACTTCTATACAATTTTTGTAAATGTCGTAAGCATTATAATTATGCTGGTAGATGCCAAGTTCCTTTCCCTGTTCTTCAGGATATATGCAGTGCTTTTCGACCCTTTGTGAAAGATGGAAGGCTCGGATGCACAAGGGAAAATGATCCTGTTCTTGGCCCTGATGGGAGGACACATGGCAATAAGTGTGCCATGTGTGCTGAGCTCTTGTAAGTATCATCATCTTCCGGTGGACCTGTGGGAATGCACTTGATTCCTGACCTGAGGATCCCTCCATGGACAGATGAAGGCCTTTTAATGAAACATGCAATCTTTTGTCTTTATAATGTGCAATAGACCTTGCTGCCAGGGTGGCTTCTTTTCTTTTTCTTCATGTCTTCTACTGAAGTTCCTAAAAAGGAAAGGATAAGTTGGTTATGCTAGTTATTAAACATAAGACTCTTCATTTTAAAAAAATTATAATACTTGAAAATGCCCAGTGCTTTATAAGGCATAATATTTTAAAATTTAAAAAGCATTTTCTTTTTGCATAATCTAGGTTAGTCATTTGACATTCATTGCTTCATTTGGGCATGTATAGAGAGACCCTTACTGAATCATGACAATATATTTTAAATATATAATGATAATAATTGCCATGTGTATCAATTCATTCTTAGTGGTAAAATGTGAATATTATGAAAGGGAAGAACTATTGTGTTAATCTGAGTGCTTGGCACTGGTTTGGGCCCGAAGACCCAGATATGAGTAAGAGGCGATTAGACTTTCACATTCTATCTGCTAAACAAGGTATAGACTCTAGGCCTTGTGGCAGCAACCTCAAAGTGCCATATTTACATCTCTAGATCTTTAAAATCAGGACAGAAAAAGATTTACCAGACTAATAAACTTCACACTTGCCTTTGAAAATTACAGTTAGCTGTTGTAGAATTCAAGGGCATGTTCTATCAGGTTCACAAGATAGTTTATTCATGGTTTTCAGACAGGAAATCAGTAGGATTTCCACTTTCTTACCTAGGAGGCATGTACTTAAAGTGTTCAAACCTGCCCTAAATCATAGGGTTTTCTTTATATGCACTAACTGAAAAAGAGAAGTATGCTTGAAACTTTGAAGTAATACAATAATGGCATTGTCTTTTATTAACACATGGATTGTCTTAAATGTTAAAATTCCTCAAGTTGACAATTCCTAGTATATGTATCATTAGGTTCAGATTTAACCCAGCATTTATAAATTCCTGGTTTCTTCCCCTGTAGAACTTAGATAGCAATGTTTATCCCCAGTATTAGAATGTAATTAGGTAATATATGTGAAAGGGTTTAGAAGCTCAATTCAAGTTTAGCTTTTACTAGCAGCCATGCTTTTTTACATGAAAGCGAACAACTACTTTACAAGGTTTAAAAAGTTAAGCACAGGGTGTGGGTAGTAATACCTCAAAGGCTTAGTTTGGTTTCACCTTGTCACAGCATTGTTTCAAACTCTTGGTTCTGCCTATTGGAGGGAATTTTCCTGACAGTCTTCTGTTTGTCACCTAAGGTGGCACACCCATCTAGTTCTGCAGAACAAAGCTTATAATTGACTGTCAGTGAGTCAGTTTCACACCCTTCCTTATCTTTGGCAATTTCTCTGGTACAGACATTGAAGACAGGAAAATTCTTGTCTCCTGTAAGTGGACAAGTTTCAACAGGTTATGGCAGAGGATATGAAAGTGCTTAGCACAGGGTAGACACAGGGAATATGATTGAGCCATAAACTCATCAGCTGTTTACTTTTCTTAACAGTTTAAAGGAAGCTGAAGAAAATGCCAAACGAGAAGGTGGAAACAGAATTCAGAGAGACACTGAAAATGTAAATAACTCAACAACACAATTTGGTTCTTGTAGCCATAAACACTACCAAAATTATGCTTGAACCCTTGAATAATGAAATTATTGCATTACCCTTTAAAACCACATGGACTTCTTTTAATATTAGATTCCTCAGATTGACTATCCTTAGTATTCTTAGAAAACTGAAGTACACAGAACTATCTATAATTTGTTCAGCACTCGTCAATGGTTGAACAAAATTCTTTTGTGGTAGTAGGTAAATTAGGTACAAATTTAAACAGCATTTCTCACTAAGGCTTAATAATGTGTAATTTCCAGTCCACCTTCCTCTTCCCCATAAAGAGGATATAAGACAGAAAGTTTGTGCACACAAAATCCTGCTAGTTTCTATCAGCCTTCTTTCTGGCACAGTGTAAGCCACTTTGCCTTGAGTACATTTTTTTTAATTGCATCATAGTATAAATTAGGAATAACTGTAAAATAACTTTGACTCTATTAAACAGTACATCCACTGGTAAATTTTATATAAAATTCCATTGTCTCAGTTGTAACTATTTACTTTTCCATATGGGTTGTTTCCATATAGCTATTACATTCAGTGAGACCTATATTAATAAAGGCCAAAGTGAAGATCTCAAATACTGAAATGGTGGTTTTGAAAAATACTCTTAAAATTAAACTTTTATCAAACATTATTTGGTAATATAATTTTTCAATCTAATGTGAAAAGTTTTTCCTTTTATTAATTGAATAAGTACTGTAGACAATGTGGCCTGGGCTACTTAAGTCACCAAGGTTATTAAGCCCTACTTTGAATAAGAGAGATAGCAGTTACTTTGCTAAATGGCTGGCCTTTTGTTGGGAAGTCAGGACATCTGAGTTTTAGCCTTCATTCTGTCATGCTTTGGGTGTGTAAGACTGAGAAAACCATCTCCTCTCTGGGCCTTAATTTTCTTGTCAGCAAAATAAACAGGTAGGGTAAGTGACCTCAATTTTGCCTTCCTGTTGAATTGTGATTCTGCACTTGGCACTCTTTTGTATTAATAGAAATATGCTACTTTTGTATATTGCAGGGCTTATGCTTTTCCTGTGGGAAAACAGGCCCAGTTTTTGATAATCAAAAGCTGACTTTCCACATCATAATGCTATTCAGTGAATCCAAGTTCTCAACCTAAATTAGGTAGCCTGAACTTAAAATTAGAAAACTGAAGTACACAGATCTATCTATAATTTGTTCAGCACTCGTCAATGGTTGAACAAAATTCTTTTGTGGTAGTAGGTAAATTTTAGTCTAAAACTCTGGATCATATGGTGATAATTAGCATCTGTTACTCCATAAACACAAAATGTTGTTTTCTCTTGTTTTCTGTCAGGTCAGGACCATCTTTGCCTCTTTCTCTCTGTGGCTGGAGTCATTAGGCATAATTGTGTTGAATAGGACTGCTTTACAATGATGGCTTAATACATGCCCTATAATTAACTTGTCAGTGAGTTGCTCACACAAGTACTTTTTCACAATCTCCCTGGATGAATCACAATTTATAAACTGAAATTATCATTCTTTCTCATATAGGAATCATTGAGCATTAATTTTATTACCATGCTATTATTATCAGGTGACTGTTTTCTGCATCATTATTCCTAGATTGTTCCCACCAGAAGTTTAGAGCATCCCCTTTACTCCCCCTAAAACAAGCATCTTCTACTAGGAGGCTATTGGGATTCTTTTTTAAAGTGTTCTGATGAAATTTGAGTTGCAAAAAAAAAACAATCAGGAAATACTTATCTAGGAAGGATCTATTCAAAGAAGCTCACTGTGTAAGTGGTAAGATTGAGGTCCCAAAAGTGATGGGACTTTGTTTCTGTCTCCTAGTGGCTTAGAGCCACAGTCTAAGTGCCCAAGTATCCTGATTCCTCATCCATCCTTTTTATGCTCATGTTTTCTAGCTGAAATGGAAACAGGAGGATTGCACAGTGAAAAAGAAGATCATGTTTATACTTTATATTATAGTAATATATGCCACCATAACATGCTCATGTAGACAGAAAAAGCTGAGCCTAGAGGAATTAAGATATGGTCTTTGTGAAGTTTAGCCTTCACCAAATAGCAGAATTTTCAAAAACAGAAATAAATCTGAAAGTTCATAGCATGGTCATAGAAATCATCAGGAAACCTAGGAACCCAAAGTCTTCTCTCTCTCTCTCTCTCTCTCTCCCTCCCTCTCTCTTTAATAGACACAGCATTTTTAGGCTTTTAGACTGAAAGTTATTCAATTCACTCTGTCTGAGGTTTTCACCTATAATGTCAGAAATGAACACAGGCAAAGAAGCAGAGCATACATAATGTTGTTGAGCGCCATCTTGCTCCTTGTTCCTTGCAAATAAGGCTGGCTTGTTCTGGACTTGACCCATCTTAAGTAACTTTTACACATCTGATTTCAAGAATTCCATCTTGAATTCTTGAATGCCCATCAGTGACATTTTTTTACCTTGTCTATTGTATTTGTTGGGTCTGTACTGGAACCACATCAAAGATCCATTTTTGTTTCTTACAGATTTGAAAGTTAACAAGAACTATTTAACTAAAGTTTTAGAAGTATTTCCTCAGCCTTATCCATCCTAGGCTCTTTTACCTTTTAATAAATGTACACACAACATATGCAAGTGCCAAGTAACTTGACAAAATAATTGCTAATTCTCATTAATATGTCATCCGTGTTTACCAACACTTCCAGACTTGTCATTCTGTGCTTGTAAATTGACCATATAAATTTGAAAGATTAAAGAATAGAAAATGGCAACTATAATTACTTTTCTTTTTAAAGGAACTTTGCAAGGAATTTGAAAGTCAAGTGAGGAGTGGAAGACTTTTTTGTACCCGGGAGAGTGACCCAGTCCGTGGCCCTGACGGCAGGATGCATGGCAACAAATGTGCCTTGTGTGCTGAAATATTGTGAGTATAGAAGCAGTTTCTTCTTGGTTACTGAAAAGGTAGAAGTAGAGATTGAGCTAAATGATGAATAAGAGTATTGTTGAACTGACATTAATAATTATTTGGGCAGTTTTATGTCCTCCACAAACCAAATACCACCTGTGTACATTAATGACGTGTGTCTATTTCTGAGTCCAAAGGGATTCCATTTTCCAACTGGAAGACTGATTTTCAAAATACTTCTGAACATTCTCAAACCCTGTGACCTTTTAAAGCCTCTTTATGAACAAGTCATACATAATGGGGTGAACACAGGTACCAAAACTTTGCCTTTCTTCAATAATTACCTCATTATGACAGAATTGATGAGACATACTCAAAAAATTCACATTCACATGTTAATTGGCTTATACTTATCTTCTTATCAGGGACATGTGAATTTGGGAAAAAAAGAAAATCTCACATCATACAGATTATGGCATTTATGACAGTATACCAGACATGATCTGGTTATACTTTCTTTCATCTTTGAAGTCCATAAACTCTTTTCTGCATGTTGTCCTACTGGTAACACCTCTCAGACTTGGCCAACTAATACCCCCTCTTTTTATAGACTGTAATTTAAGATTGTCTTCCTTGGATAAGACTTCCTAAATGTCTAATTGAAAATCAATCCTCATAATTCACTATGCTATAATCATCATAGTGGGTAATTATGTAATTATTTCTATGACTATTTGTTGACTACCACTCTGCTAGGTTATATGTTCCAATATGATAGGGATAGGTTTGTGTTGTATACTTTTCTGTGCCCAGGCTCAGACCAATGCTTGCCAAAAAACTAGTTACTAAATAAATGATGAGTTACTGAGTAAATACAGAAATGAATATCTCTGTTCTCCAGGAGCCTAAGATTGATAGCATAAATAAACCATGGAAATGTGCACACATGCTTACACATGTTTATATGTTGTAAGAGTGAATGAAAACTATTCAATAAGAGAAAAATATTTAGGTATGAACAATCTGTGGTAGATATAGAGTTTATTTCTATTTGTGGTCTGGGATGTCTTCTTTTTAAAAGGTAGAATTTAAGCTGGAATGATTTAAAAGAAAGAGAGATGAGAAGAAAACACCTAATGAGTATTTTGTAACATGAAGATTTGAAAAAAATCTCTACTCACTTATTTATTTTCCTTTCTCCAGCATGAGGCGTTTTTCAGAAGAAAAGAATAAAGCAGATCAAAACCTGAGAAAGGCTGAAGAAAAAATTAAAGCTAAAAGAGAAGTTGAGGTGAGGATTAGTCTGATCTAGTTTTATGTTTTGTGTGGATACTGTGAGTGTGTAAGCAGATTACTCTAGTATGCATTGTCAGTATTGGTTGATATTTTAACTACCACTATTTTTACTACTAATAGGTTTTCTGGAAATTAACTTATAATTATTGTTCTATGTCAAAGGAAATTATGGCATTACTATTTCTATATTTATTTAGGGGAAAATAACCAAGATACCACTAATAAAATAATTCAATCTTCTTAAATGAAAACATTATCTGAATTCATAGTATGACATGTACTCTTCCACTGTCTGGTAGCTGTGTTGAGCTATTCATTTTAAAAGCAATAGCAATGTAGAATTTTAATAGGCTTCCTTTAAATCATCCTTCATTCTACTTTCTAAAAATCTCTTAACTCTTCATTTGCCTATTTTCTATTGCTATCATCTTAGCTCAGACCTATAAGAATTTTCCTTTGCATTAATGTGTTAGTCTTCTATCTGATCTATATACTCTTAATTTCCATCTTCCTCAATCCATAAAATCAAATAATTCCCTGTATTGTTTTCATAGACTAGGAGGCATTTTCATGAGTTAATGTCATTATGAAATTTCAACATTTGAATATATTCTAGAGTATGTTTGTACCATTTAACTGCATGTGGAAATCCAATTTAACATATTTCTTACAGTTATCAGTCTTCTATGATATATAACTCACAATTTTACAAAGCAGTCTACTCTTTAGTCTACCTTCTGCCTCTGTAACTCTGTGTAACTTATTTCTTTGACCTCATTTTCAACTTCTTTTTTCCACTTACCAATTTCTACTAATTTTAGTACTCAAATATGCCTCAACTATTGTTTTGTCTTTCATTTCCAACTCCTCTCTTCCTTCCTGCTCCCTTCCTTCCTTTCTTCTTTCTCTTTCTATAATCCAAATTAGTTTCTCTAACTGTAATCCCTATTCACTCATCTACAAATCTAGTTGGCGGTAATCTTTCTAAAAACAAAGATTTGATTCTATTAGTCTCTGCTATAAATATTTATCTTGTTCCATTTCATAAAAAGAAGATACAAATTCCTTTCAAACTTTGTACTCTGGGGTATGATAATTTTTAAGGTCTTCTTTTTGACTACTTCTCAAACATTCTTATTTTCACCCAATTAATTCTTTAGCCACTGTCCTCATGGAAATGTTAGATTATCCCAACAGGATATACTATTTAATGCCTTTATGACTTCACATATCTCAATTTCTCTTGGAGGACCATTTTTGGTGTATTGTGTTCCTAAATACATCCTGTACATAGAATTCACTCATAAGTTCTTAAAACTTTGATGACTCACTCTTTCCTTTGTACTAGTACATTCCTTAGCTTTGCATGTTGTACTTATTCTTTCCACTGGTCTAATAAAGGACCTAAATTATATTCATATTTATATCCTCTTAACTTAATATATTTGTGGAACATGTAAGTGGATGAATATCATGAGAATGAACATCACAAATTTTTTGGATGGTCCTAAATCTTAAAAGTTTCATTTTTTCATCCTCAATTACTCTTTTCCAATTTCTTTTAAAAGCAATGTTCAAAATTTACAAATTAAGAATACAGACCTATGTGAAAACTTTCTCATTTTCATTATTCAGAAACTTTGCAGTGAATATCAGGATCGGGCAAAAAATGGAATACTCTTCTGTACCAGAGAAAATGACCCTGTTAGGGGTCCAGATGGGAAAATGCATGGCAACATGTGCTCCATGTGTCAAGCTTTCTTGTGAGTATAGAGTTTTAAGATGTCAAAGAAAAGAGGAAACCTTATAATACCTTAATAGAACCAGCTTGTTTCATAAATGGGGAAACTGTGGTTCAAAATAAGAAACGTAGTTGAATATGTTACATGGAAAATGTCGTATTAGAGATGGGAGTAAGTATTTATTTTAAAACACCTTGTTTTCTGTTACACTCCCTCTTAGCACTGGAACCTCCTGTGAACATATGAACTTTTACAAATATTAGTTGCTCCTTCACTGGTGAAACCTCATATGGGAACCCAGCATAACAGTTTATAGGCATTTCACCTTTCATGGGAGCTAGAGAACCAAGTCAGCATTTAACACAAAAATTGACTTTAGTCATATTGCTCATAAAACAACCAAAAACTCTTAAAAGCTCACCTTAAATGTTACTGTATAAATGTTGATATTTCTCAGTAAGTTAGAACTAACAGTTTTCTTTCATAATTTAAAGTAGTTCTCACTTTGATTAAACTTAGATTATTTGACTATATTTAAAATATTAAAAACTAAATTTATCTTTTTATTTTTATTAATAACCATGTATGGTTTATCTTTTATTTTTATTAATAACCACATATGGTTAAAATAGCATCAACTAACTATAGATACCATATAATTCAATTGTACAAAAATTGAGGTTCATTTGGTTTATTTGTGTATGAAACTTCTTACCTTTTACTCATCTGTCACACCTTCTGTCTTTTAGATAAAACAGCCATGTATAGATAACACATTTAAGTTTAAATTGAAGCTAGGGTATGCCTGATGTAGTGGACAGCCCATGGAATTGTGAGAGGACACCTTGGTTTTGGTCACATCCTGAGAGTACAGCCAAAGGATTTGTGCCTCACATCCTCTGTGATGTGCTTTGTTAAGGCCACTTTCAGTCTCCAGATGTATGTCACCATGATTCTAATTTTCATACCTACTTTGTTGACATTGATGATCTTTTTGTTACCATAGGCAAGAAAGATAATTTATATGAGTTTTTTAGACCCACTGGTGCCATCTTTATTTGAAGGTTAAGCAGAAATAATGAAGAAGACATGGTACCATACCACACTAGAAGCTGTTTTGTTGATTCTTACTGATATGTAGTGATACATAAGGACAGAGAACAGATTAGCAATACAGAGATGTGGAGAAATCAGTGCATGAGTTTGTTTCTAACAGATGCCTTTTATTTTCTTTTTCGTTCAGCCGAGCAGAAGCTGAAGAAAGGAAAAAGGCTAAATCCCAAGCAAGAAACAAAAGAGGATCTGAAAAAACACCTTCATATGCAGTGAGTGTGATTATCCAACAAATTGTGTGAGGTACTGTAACAGAACACACCTGAAAGCGCCTAGCAGAAAATCTAAACCCTTTGACCTGGGATAACATTGAGATGAATGTTGTGGGATACTGATCTGTTCTTGATGCTTCAGAAATTAACCCTATAAAATGAAAAGAAGTTGCTGTACTGGAGGTCTGAAAATTTGAGTTCTAGTTCTAGTTCATCATTAGCAGTGGTGTTAGCTTTTGCTAACTGCTTTGCAGAGAAATTCTCTGTGTATAGTTTCTACACATGTATTTCACTTCTGAGGTAAAAGTAAAAAAAAAAAAAAAGACCTGATTTTATAAGCAAGCATGATTGATAGCTCATCATCAACTGTAAGATATGTTTTAATCTCCTGTCTCTTCTAATTTGTCCTCTTACCTCTAATCAGAAATTCTTGCTCTATATGTGATATGTAGTTTCCTACCTATGTCTCTCTTTTTATTTTATTTTCACAATCTAATACATAGACTACCAAATCTGTTTTATTTTTTACTCAGAAATGATCCTATTTACTCTTGACAATCCCACTTAAAATATTTCTGACATCTTTCCTGGTTTCCTCAATCACATTTCATGGTCCTGACCTTTGAGTTATCATATGTTCTTGTACCTATCTGTTTGTACTTATTTCATTTTGTTTAGATTATAGTAGGATTTATCTTATTACATTGTGACATCCTGTTATGCCTTATTGGTTCCCATTTCTTAGCAAAGGATTTGTTGTTGTT
The DNA here is from genome assembly GCF_047511655.1 of Castor canadensis. Taxonomy (NCBI): domain Eukaryota; kingdom Metazoa; phylum Chordata; class Mammalia; order Rodentia; family Castoridae; genus Castor; species Castor canadensis. Next base: position 71,384,049 of record NC_133391.1, on the reverse strand, counting down.
GGATTTGAATTTTATATTAAGAGAAACACATTTAACTTCCTGGGTTTAAAAAGACAAAACAATTTCTGCCAATGTAGCTGTCCAAATCTTCTGTTCCTATTAGAAATAAAATAAATGCCCAACTTCCATTCTCTAACTTGGCAGGAGCTTTGTCATGAATACCGACAGGTTCTGAGGAATGGAAAACTCCCTTGCACCAGAGAAAATGACCCCATCCAGGGCCCAGATGGGAAAATGCATGGGAACACCTGCTCCATGTGTGCGGCCTTCTTGTGAGTAGAGCTGCAGCTAGGGAACTAAGAGAGGAGTTTGCCCTTTCTGTTTCTTCTACGTTCACTTTCACCGAGAAACAAAAGAACTAATGCTTATCTAAATAAACTGCCTGATTGGAGAAAGGTATAAAAATCATCTCCTTTGAAGATTAAGATGTAGGCACACTTAGACAAAGAGAGAGTCACAGTTTTAAAAAATCCAAGTAGTTTTTATTTTTAAGTATGGAAGTAGGTCTATTTCTAAGTTGTCGTTATGAGTGAAAGTAAGGCCATTGGGCCGATGGTGTAAGCTCTAGAAGACAGGTTCCATTCAGTGCTGAAAAGAGTATCCTAACAGTTGGATGATTTTGAAAATGGAATGGCTTTCCATCGAGTGTCAAGAATGACACAAGTAAAGAAATTACTGGAAGATTAAAACAAAGGCTAGATAGTCATCAGGCATATATCAATGAGAGTTGGAAATTTAGAAGCTACCTCTGGATTAAGGTTTAAATACCTCATCTGCACTCACTAACTCAGTCCTTGGACAAGTAGTGTACTTTATATGTCAAATTTCTTATTGGTAAGTTGGAATTATAATAATGATTTTACAACATGCAGGTGTGATGGTTTCATAGTGTGAGCACAGGATTAGACATGCAGTAAGAATTTAATAAATTTTAACTGTAATGATTATATTACATCTGAGATCATTCCCTATCTAGAAATTTCATAATTCTTTCTCATGGTTTTTTTTTTCAATCACTCTCATTTAGCCAAGCTGAAGAAGAAGAAAAGAAAAAGAAGGAAAGTGAATCAAGAAACAAAAGACAATCTGAAAATAAAGTTTCCTTTGAGGTGAGGGAAACTTCTTGGAGGCATATGCATCTAGGGAGTCATGGTTGACATTTAAGAAACACAAAAATTCCCTGAAAGCCTATGAGACACTTGCACAATTTGCGCTTTGGAGTGTGTTTACATGGTGCATGTATTTATGTGCATATGTATTTATTTCTTGCTTGAGGGTCTACTGACTTTTATTACTTAAAAATGTCTGTGCCTTCAAAGTTAAGAACTATTCTAAGATAGGCTAACTGATGATCTCCATTTAAGAAACAAAAACTCACAATTCCAGCCATGTTTGCAATCTGATCCAACTGATTTCAACACCTCCTACTTCCCTCCTTGATGTTATAGAAGCTATGTAGTGGATATCGCAATTCAAGGAAGAATGGACAACTTCTTTGCACAAGAGAGAATGACCCCATCCAGGGCCCAGATGGGAAAATGCACGGCAACACCTGCTCCATGTGTGAGGCCTTCTTGTGAGTAGAGCAGGAACCCCAAGGCTACTGAAAGTGGTGGGACATGGGAAATTCCATGGGAAATTTTTTGTTGCTGTTGTTGTTTTTAATGGAGATTAGATGCTAATGTATTTTCCTCTTAATAGAGAAGTCAGTTTGAAAGTCATATTTAAACAGACTTAAAAAAAACAATAAAAACAAGAAAAGCAAATGGAAAACTTTCAGATTATGACCATTATTATGTAAAGAGATGCAGAATAAGCAAGACATGAAAAGAAATAATGCATGATTTCACTTCTCTGTGGAGTCTCATAAAGTCTAACAGTAAACAGTAGAACAGTAAATAGTAGAAAGGAGGTTACCAGATGCTAAGAGTGGGAGTGGTGAATTCGGAGATGTTGATTAAAGTCTATAGTTTTCTGTTAGGAGGAGTAAGATTTTGAGACTTACTGTACAGCATGGAGACAATAGCCAACATATATTTCAAAATTGCTAAAAGTGTACATTTTTAAATGTTCTCATCATTAAAAAATGTTAAGTACATGAGGTGACTATGTTCATTACTCTGATTTAATCATTCTACAATGTATAAATATTAAAAACCACATCATAACCCATAGATGTATACAATTATTGTCAATTAAAATATTTATAAGAGATGAAGAATAATTTCTTCTATGGCATGTCAGAGGTAACTAGAACCCTTCACCTATATCAAAGAATATTCTGTGATAATCATACTAATTATAGTTTTCTGAAAAAGTATTAGCTGAAATAAGAACATTGGTAAGATTACATGTCATTATAGTACATGGGACATCTTGTAAGATATTTTTTCAATTCAGCATTTTCTTCCTACTAATTCTGTGTGATCTCGAGGAGTAAAACTAAAATGGATCAAAAGTATAGGGAAACAGATGTGGGCTCAACATGAAGAATGACCTTGCAACTGTAGGGAAGACTCAAGAATGGTGATTTTGGTATAAGAGAGTTAGGTGGCCATTTATGGGGAGGTTAAAGCATGATTTGAATGACATAGCCCTTCAAGTAAGAGTCTGTGATGTATCTGAACTCTTAATTTTTTACCAAAAAGAGATCCCAATACACTTTCTATGTGATAGTAATCTCTGGAAGGATTTACTTGCTGAGTCTTTCCAGACAGTGATATAATCCACTAGCTGTCTCTGATAGATTATGAGCCATGGAGCACTAAACTATTTATTAGATGGAAAGTTAAAATGATGATCATATAATTTTCATAACCAACATTTATTGAATGCATATAATTGGCTGGAACTTGATAAGAACTTTGCTACTTTATCTCATTTAGTATTCACTATGATTATATGAAGTAAGTTCTATATTGTCATAAGTTACAGATGATAAAACTAAGCCCCAGAGAAGTTGAGTATGGTGGAAAAGTCACGTAAGATATGTGCCATATAGGTAAAGAAAATACTATTTCTCACTGTAATGTACAGACAGAATATAATCACTTATCAATGCCTTTATCAATTTCTGGCAGGTATATGTTCCTATATTTAGGTTGTGTCAACCTGTTTATCTTTTCCTGTACAGTCATCAGACTGACCAGGAAGTAATTCTGCCACTAGTGGTCAGTTCTGCTGCCTTCACTGATAATTTCCCATTGAGGAAATAAAGCACTTCTTAAGCATTACAGACAAGTCAGACTTTGTGGTAAAATTTGGATAAGTTCTCATGCAGGGAAGTATGAAAAGACCCAGTTTTAATGTATTTTAATAGGTTTCTTTTGTAAATACAAAAAGTTCTTATAAAAATAAGCTTTTGTTAGCTCATATTTTATGGACATGTTAACAAAAGTTATTGAATATCTTGAGAAATGCTCTTTTCATAGTCATTTTGCATACTTTCATAGTGTGTGGAAATAGTCTTTCCAACTTTTTCAAAAGTCTTCACTTGATTGATGGTTAAATTAAGGTTGATTAGAACACATTAAAACATTTTCATGGACTGGGTACAATGTCACATGTACAATTATCTTGTGGACCCAGGCAACTAAATTCAATTTGCAGTATTGTCAGTTATTCAAAATAGTACTGTCACTCTCACTTCATTTTCATCATATGCCTGTTTCTAATGTTTATATACAATGATGACAATGATGCTATCAACTCCTTATATCATTTAGACCAATCCCTTTATTACATACGAGATATGTTCTAATTGCTTCATATATATTGAGTCAGTTAATGCTCCTAACACTTCTCTGAGAAAGGTATTCTTATCTCTTCTCCCTTCCTAAACAACTTCCCCCGAAATAAAGACAATGAAGACAGAGAGAGGTTAAGGCTCTTCTTATCGTCCTTACACAATCTACACCAGAGTGTTTTCTCTTAATTGCCAGGCTATATTGCCTCCCCCAAACCAAATATTGCCACTTTATAAAAAATGATCACAGAATGCCAGGCATGGTAGTTCATGCCTGTTAATCCCAGCTACTTGAGAGGTAGAAATGAGAGGAACATGGTGTTCGATGCCAGCCCTGGCAAAACATTAGCAAGACCCCTTCTCAACAAATAAGCTGGGTATAGTGGTTCATTCCTATGATTCTAGCCACCCAAGAGGCATAGGAAGAAGGATTGAGTTCTGAGGCTGGCCCTGAGCAAAAAGCAGAAGACACTATTTGAAAAATAAATCAAGCATAAAGGGGTTGGGGGCGTGGCTCAAGTGGTGTGGTTCCTCCTTAACCAGTGTAAGGCCCTGAGTTCAAACTTCAGTGCTGCCAAAAATAAAACAAAATATAAAATAAAAAGAGCAGAAAAGAAAGAATCAGGAAATAAGAAAGTGTTATTGCACTGTATGATCTGGGGAGTTTAATGGTTTTCCCCCATAGTTAAGGGACTGTCTCTTGAATGTCATTCTCTCAAGATGAGAACAACTCTGATTTCCTACCTAATCAGATGGTAAGCTGCTGTGAGTGGTTCTTAGCTGATGCTTGAGAATGGTCAGAGCATTCCACATCAGTTTCAAGTGTGGGCTAAGTGCTACTGGGTTAAGGTTCATTTCTTCTTTCTCATTTTTTTCCCTTTTCTTCATAGTAAACAGGAAGATAAAGCAAGAGCAAAGGCTAAAAGAGAAGCTGCGAAGGTAATTTTTATCAGAAATACTACAGCTGTGCCCTGACACTTTTTCTTCTCAATCATATTCTAGTTATCTCAGTAGCATAAATGTTTCCTATTTAAATTTCACACCACTTTCAATCTTGTACACACCTGTAGCCTCAGATACCTAGGAGGCTGAGCCAGGAGGGTCATGAGCTCATAAGTTCAAGACCAAACTGGACAACATAGTTGAGGGCCTGTCCCCCACACAAAAAAAAGAAGGAAAAGAGAAAAAAAAACAGTTTAAACCTGAAAAGGAGTCTTGATTACATGTTTCCACAGTACCAATTTTATTTCAAAGTTACTCAAATTTTAAGACTCATTCAATAAAAGCCAACAAAAACTTCCAAAGTGTTAACTCTTTCTAAGGGATTTCTACATACTTGGCTTTTATTAGATTTCTTTTGTTAGGCTAGACTATTAACATTAACTTGTACAATTTGCTAGTCTTAATTTATCTCATTCCTACCTATATTACATCAAATGGGGAATGCAAGACCCTATTTTGGGGTCAAAATGCACATATTTTATCATGTTTAATCTTTGTCACAACCCAGCTAACTTTCTTGTCCTTGATGACCATTATTATTTCATTTGATTTTCTGATTATTTTTAGTCTGCCCTGCTTGCTTTTATAATTTTATAATTTTAAGATAGCAAAAGCGAATCTGTTTGTGTGTTGATGTTGGATTATTGTCATCTAATTGCCACTAACAGATTTACCTTTATTTATTCTATTTCTTAACAACACCTGCAAAATTAGTCATTATTTGAGGAAAGCTGACACAATTTAAAGTTTACTGGCTTATTTTTAATAACTGTTTTTCTTAGCTAGAACTACATTTTTATGAATAACTTAGTACTAAAATGTGTCTAACTCATTGTACTTGATCAGTTTCTAAGTCCTTTCAAATCTTCCCAAAGGACCTGACCCATTCCTCCTTCTTTTTGCTACTATTGGATTTTCCTGATTCAAGTCCACATCCTCCATCATTTTCTCCAGGAAGGCTTTTCCTCCAGGCCTCCTGAACTTCCTCAGCTGAACCTTCCAAAGCTTTTACACAATGTAGTACACAACACAACACAAGCACATGCTTTCTATTCATCTCTACCATTTTCGCCATTCTTATTCTGCGCTTCATTTATAACCATCCTCAGGAGAGTGATGATAAATATGAACAGCTCTGCTCTGACTCCAGGACGATTCTGAGTTTCCGAGGGGGGCTTTGTACTTGCTTACTGGTTTATCACTATATGTTACCACTTTTCTTTTTACTTTTCCTACATTGCTATATATTTTTTATGCCTCATAATAGCAAAAATGCAGGGAAGGTAGAAAACTTCTGTGGAGAATATCTTCTTCATTTTCTAGGAGTCCTGCACTGAATTCCGGGACCAATCACGAGATGGAATGCTCATATGCACCAGAGAGAATGATCCTGTTCTTGGCCCTGATGGCAAAATGCATGCAAACAAGTGTGCCATGTGTGCAAGTGTATTGTAAGTACCCATCCCCACTTCTCCCACTGAATTTTCTCATCGTTATTTGTTCCTGATCTCAGATTCCTCATACACATGTATACACCATAGGTTAATGCTAGAAAATCTTAAAAGCAGGAGGATAAATCATTTAAGTAATATTGAGTCATCTAGTGACATTTTAATTCTCTATTCACTTATCCTTCTATCTTCTAATTATGTCAAGGATAAAGACTCAGCTTATCACTAAATGTTTTTAACACTTTCTAGTCTTCATTTATAACAAAGAGAGAGAAAATTTCATAGGGTGGATTGCATGCTGTCTTTGGTCTCTCTCCCAACTCTGATATTTTATGATTCTGAGTGTCTATTAGAGGAAAGTCAGTTGGATGGAAATCTATAGGACTATTATGTAAAGAGTTTTGAAGCAACCTGAATAAAACCCGAATTTGAATATGAACATTAGCTCCATTAAAATAACATTTAGACTTTTAATTTTATAGAACAACATGGTTTATGTGGTGGTGGAGCCATCATCTAGCTGGGCATCACCCCTTACTTTTCTCATTGGTATAGTACACATTTAGATAGGAAAAATTTCACAATTAAAAAAATCAAGACAAATGTGGCTTCTTATACATCATTGAACTCACTGACCTGCAAATTGTAATACTACCTAAAGGCCTCATACTGATTAAAAGTGCCTGCTTGTTTCATCATTATTGCTTTTTGAGAGGAGGAAATGTACATTACTGAATTCATCTGCATATTAGCCAAAGCAATAGCACTTCTTGGGATGGATATGATTGTCTGGAAGATTTCTGATCATTGGTTTGTAAGTACTTACTTCTTCTTGAAACATACCACCAGAATTAGTGGAAAATTGTACTCAGCTTGTGTCTCCTTCTATTGCAGCCAACTTGAAGAAGAAGAGAAGAAAAATAATACTAAAGAAGAAAAGGAGAAAGTTGAGAGTGAAAAGGTTAAGAGAGAAGCAGTACAGGTAGTTGTTTCAGATCATCAGAGCATATAAAATTTCAAGATCATTTTCCCTAGGGGAGTTTCCTAGCCCCTCTTCTCAATCCCAGCATCCTTTGTGACTGCATACTGAGCAAATATATTTAGATACTCATATATAAGGAGATGCTTTCTTCCTTACTGAACTTATTTACCCTTTTGCCATTTATAATATTACTACAAGCTATACCCAGATTTTGATATACTCCTTTCCTTTATTATTTTCTATTTTGGAAGAGCTCATTTATATATCTCTGTGCTTACCTTTGCTCCTTAATATCTACTTTTTCATGTTTAAACACAATAATATATTTTTAGAAACATAAGGTCAGTTATGTCACCCAGTGACTTCTCATTTCACCAAGAATAAGAACCAAAGTTCTAGTAGCTTACATGATGTAATCCCTAATCACTTTCCATGCTTCATTTCCTATTTTTCTGCAAATTGTTCTTGTGCCTTTTACACTGGCCATCTTGTTGCTTCTTGAACATGCCAAGAATTATCTCTAGGCCCTTTGGTTTGTGGATTTAATAATATTGTGGCTAAAATAAGTGGATCTGGACTCACACTGTCAGATTTCAAATCCTTGCTCCATCTTCTTATCAGGAAAGTCAGACAGTGAATACCTGTGTATCTTAGTTTCCTCACTTATAAAATAAGAATATTATTATCACATGTATTATTTTATTAAGTCTTAATAAATTTATCTATATGTAACAAGGTCTCCCATATATTGAGTCCTCAATATACAATAGTATATTTATTATTCATATTGTTATTTGTCTGATTTCATGGTCTAATGGGATGTGTTACATTAGACAATTCACCAGTTCTTCAGAATACAATGAACTCTTATCTTCTACATGGCATTGATCTTAGTCAGTAACGTCCCTTACTTCTATCTATCAAAAATTAGGCCACTTGTCATGGCTCAAAAGAATTGTTAGCTGCTCCCTAAAGATCTTCAATATATGTTATGCAAATATATTTATAACTCTATCATTTATAATACCAGGTTTCAAATTTTATTTCAGTTATATAATTTGCTTTATTCCAACTTTTAGTGACTTTTATATATTTTCTCCAGAGAAAGTAAAAATTCTTATTGGCTGCTGTAACAAATTATCACAACTCAGTGACTTAAACCAACATAAGTTCATTATCTTTGATTTTGTAGGTTAGAAGTTTAATAAAGATATCACTACATAAGAGCAAAGGGTTGGCAAGACTGCATTCCCACCTGGAGTCTCTAGGAAAGAATCCATCTCCTTGCTTCTTCCAGCTTCTGGAAAACAACCTTGTTTCTTAGATTTTTAGACTCCTTCCTCCATCTCCAAAACCAGCAACATTGCATGTCTCTGGCTACAGTTATATCTCATTCTCTGTTCTGTCTCATTCTTCAGTTTAATGATTGACCCCATTAGGGAAATCCAGGATATTTTTTCTATCTCAAAGTTCTTAATCCAGTCCACATCTGTGAAATCCATTTTGCCATGTTACATAATATACTCTCAGCTCCCAGGTATAAGACTTGGACATACAGATGAGAGTGAGAGCTTTTATTCTGCATACTATGAATTCCTTCACCAATTTCAAAGACAGTAATTTATTCTTTTTATTTCTCACAGTTTTAGTTGAAGGTTTTCTAATGAGATTAATAACAGCAATCTTATGTTCTAAATAATGTGTGACTTGGGTTTCTGAAATCTCAGCTAATATTGAATTCCTATCACTTTTTCTATGTATCTGTTATGTTTGGGGCATTATATCATAGTTTTTGAAGGGGTGATATGGAGGAGGATTTCCAGTGTTTAATTATTTTATTCTTCAATCCTCCTTCATTTGGCAGGAGCTCTGCCGTGAGTACCGTCAGCATGTGAGAAATGGCCGACTCTCCTGTACCAGAGAAAATGACCCTATTGAGGGTCTAGATGGGAAAATCCATGGCAATACCTGCTCCATGTGTGAGGCCTTCTTGTGAGTAAAGCTGCAGCCACTGCTGTTGAGTGTAGAAGAAAAACCATGTTGGGTGGGCAAGAAGGATGACCCTGGAGGCTTGCTCCACAGGTAGATATTGGAGCCTGTCTTTCTTTGTATTGAGTTGGGATTTATTATTATAAAGCCTCATACAAAGCACATTTCTTTCTAATACTTCAGTGTTGTTAAAGGTGCTTGAATCACCATCCAGGGAGGGCCATGTCATAATGGCAAGTTAATCTAAAGTTAATGGCACATAGAAGAACCCAGCTTTCTGTTTTCTGTGTACAGTAGGGCATAGCCATGACTAATGAAAAGGTGTAACCATTCGGTGCTAACAGGTTGAAAATATATTAGCATCCAGTCAATATCCTATAGTTGGTTTCTAGGAAGAATGATATCTTTATCTTCTATAAAAATGTGTTGACTTCTTTACTATGGCATGTATGTCATATTTTCTAAGCAACATGAAGAACAATGATGTGAGGTACTTGCACTTATGGTCTGATTCCCAAGCATAGTTGGCAGAGGTGAAGTCATGGAATAATCATACACAGAGAGGTTCTTCTCTTTGAGATAACCTGCATTGGGTGCTAGGAATGGCTCTCCTTTCCTCCTCTCTTATAGCTTGCAGGAAGCAAAAGAAAAAGAAGCTGAATCCAGAGCAAAAGCTAAAAGAGAAGCTGAAAAGGTACTTGTCCTGGAATCTCTACACCACAATGAAAGGGTGCAGTTTTGCCATTTCTCTAAAAATCACTCGTGAAATTGTGGAATGTCTTAGCTATGAGGAAACTTGGGGTCATTTAGTCCAGGGTTTGGCAAACTTTTTCTTATGGACCAAGTAGTAGATAATTTTGGCCATACCACCTCTGCCACCACTGCTGAACTCTGCTAGTGTAGCTGCAACACAGACATGAATGGTGTGCACACAAGTAGTATGACTGTGTTCCCATAAATCCATATCCACAAAAACAGGACATTGGCAAAATTTTGCTCATAGTCCATGTTTTCAACCCCTAGTACACTCCATCCCCATATTGTAAAATGAAGATTTAAATCCACAGAGAAGGAAGAACTTGCTTATAAAGTTCGTGGGATATTAGTATTAGTACCTGCATCTTCATATTTCAAAGTTCTTACAGGTAACAAATGAGAACAGTAATCTGCTCAACAATAGACTTCCTGACACCAAATCCAGCATTCTTTCTAACACCCTATGTGTTTTTGGATTCTCACATTTGGTCCAATTAGGTGCTTGTTTATTCCTTCACTTTTGATCATTTTCTGGTGTCAATCTGTAGAGATGAAATAAAATAGAAGCATCCTAAATAATATTTTCTTGAGCCTCTCTGTCAGCCCTTTTGCACTGATTATTTTTGAAGTATGGTCTCACTTTATGCTTTGGCCAGCCTGGACAACAATCCTCTTATTTGTGCTTTCCCTGTGTAGCTGGGATGAAAGACACACGCCACCATACCCAGCCATTGGTTGAGATGGGGTCTCAAGAAATTTTGCCCTGATTGGCTCCGAACCACAGTCCTTCCAATCTCTATCTCCAGAGTAGCTAGGATTATAGGTTTGAGCTGCCATACCTGGCCACAAACTTCTTTTTTAAGTCCTACGTGCTTAATTGCTTAATAAGAATTGAATGGTTCAATTGCTTGAGAAAAAAATCTTTAGAACATTTTCTCTTTCTTTTTCTAGGAATTATTTAGTAGAAACCAAGCAAACAAATATCCAAGAAAATGCTCAAACTCCTTTTTTATCTCCTTCTTCTAGGATACATGCAGTGAATTTAGGAGTCTTTTACAAAATGGAAATCTTTACTGCACACGAGAAAATGACCCTGTCCGTGGCCCAGATGGGAAGACCCATGGCAACAAGTGTGCCATGTGTAAGGCAGTCTTGTGAGTGCACAAATAACCCTCCTGTGTTGGTTAGGAGAGTTGGGGAGGCAGAAAGCCAGGCATAGTACATATTTTGTTTTCCTTTCCTTACATATAAAGAAATAACCATCTGTAAAGCATTTCCAGGTGACTCTTTTTAGAATGGCCAATATTCATAGTTCCAGGGACAGAAAATACATTATTAGGTTATTATAGTCTCTGTTAGTTCTAGGAGAGAATCTACCAGGAAATCATAACATCTTTCTTGATAATTTTTTAAGTCTTTGTCAAGTGGATCCCTTCTTTGGAATTATTTTGGGACTCTTATTGGGAAGGAAATACACAGATTTTATTGCCAATCTTATTTATATACCTAAATTTTTGAAAATTTATCATTTCAGAAAATGAAAAGTAGTTCACACAAAGTTTGGAAGTACATTTAAAATATTTAAGTCATTTAAGAACAATTTGCAGAATGTCCACAATGTACAATGTGCATAGTAACTAGGCAGGGATGAATGAAACAGATACTCTTCTCAAAAATCATATAGTTCACTAGGTATTAGACATGGACATAAACTAACATGACATGAAAGAGAAATTGCTAAATGAAAACGATGCTTTTTTTATGCTGTAGCTCTTCAGGGACCACTAGTAGTAAATTTTCAGAATTGGGCCTTATCATTTGGGTGAGATAGAGTCATGACAAGAAGGAATGAGAGAACACCATAATTGAAGATATAAGTTAAGAAAACTATAGTAAGTAAAGAACAAGTCATTTAGTTTATTAGAACCTACTTACTTTACACTTTGAATGCCAAACCCAGGACTCTTGAGGTCAATTCTACATGTAGTGGGAAGTTGCTGAACTTTTTCCTGTAGGAAAGCAAGTGACAGGAATATAGTTCCTTTAGGAAGAGTCACATATCAGCAGTCAAAAGAAGAAAAAGAGGAGGAAGGGACTCAAATTCAGAACACCGTTGATATGTGGGGAGAAAGGGTTACAGTAAACCAGTGAGGGGCCACTAAATCCAGGAGTAGGGCAGGAGGTGAGTAGATCAAGGTGGAGACATTGTGAAGGTAAAATCAATGTTATGTGGCAATGGGCATGCAGGTTAAAAGAGGGAGCAGAGTGGATTCCACTTGACAGAGAATCCAGGAGAAAGTTCATGCTTGTTACAGAAAATAATTATGTAGGGGCCTTTTGAATATGTGGGACATAAGAGAAATACAGCTGGAGATTCCCAGCAAACATTTAGGAAATGCTAATTAATTTTTCACCTTGTCTTATTTGCAGTTATGTATATATTGGTTTTCTTTTACTGTAGTGAGAGATTTTCCAGGCAAAGGACCTCATACAATTCTTTTTTTATTCTTAAGAGGACTTATAGTATAATGGTTGTTAAGGATTGCTGGTGTGTTCTGCACTAGTCTCTGTTGGTCATGTAATGAAACACTCATAGAAATGTGCTCCACTTTCTGTGAACTGTTTTCCACTTTCTAATTTCCAGCCAGAGAGAAGATGAAGAAAGAAAGAGAAAAGAAGAGGAAAATCAGAGAAATGCTGTGGGGCATAGGCCTAATGGTGGAGGAGGGAAAACTGAGGTGAGAATTTCCACAGCCAGGGTGGACCAGACTCATTATCAGTAAGACTATGGCATGGCAAAGGAAAATGTAGGGAATGATGAGTTTGAATGGATCTTAGAAGAACAGAGCACTTTAAGGTTAAAGATTAAGATGGTAGCAATTGTAGCTTCTCTAAGGCTCTGTTTGACTTTTTAAACCTAGAAATAACATTATGATGGTATCCCCTCAAGTCCGTATTCGTTCTCATAAGTATCACATACTCCTCATTTTCTTTTATTATTCTTTCTTGTCCAGGATGGAGCCAAGTTTTTGATATATATTTTCTATTGGTCCAAGGTAGCATAATATGATGAAAGAGCACGGATTTTGGAACAAGTTTGGAGTACAGTCCTTCCACCTACCGCTTAGACTTGGGAAGCATTGATACATCCTTTTATCTCTCTCATCTAGCAGTACTCTTATGGAGACAAAATGAAATAATGTACGCAAGATTAGCATGTTTCTTAGACAGTTTAAAGTGCCAGCTTGATACTTTAAAATGTTACATAAGATAACTCTGGGCCAGTGAATAGTTTCATCAGATTACAGTCACCTTATTTATTTATTGTGCTATGGCCTTGGATTATCAAGATCATCCTATGCTTTCAAGTCTTCTGTTTTTCCTACCTTTTCTGCATTAGGAGGCTGGATTCTCACTCTCAGGAAATGGACATGTTTAGACATTTTGTCTGTCTTCTCCACAATTCAGTCAAGCCTGTCCTCCCTTGACATTTTGCATTGCTTGTACTTACCCCCCACAGCATTTCCTTCCTACTCACACCAGATTTCAGTATTGTTCCTATAAAAAAACTACTTAGTAAATTCTCTAGAATTGCAAGTCATGTGGTCGTAACTATTTACTTCTGCCATTATTGTGGGAAGTGAGACATAAATAGCACCTAAATAAATGCATATGTGTTCCAATGAAGTGTTTCATGTCAGAACACCAGATTTGGCCTGTGAGCTATGGTTTTCTGACTTTTAATCTATGCTGTTAAGCCCCAGCCAACTGTATAATTTCTCTTTGTAAATCCTTAAAGGGAATATTAGGAGTTAAGACAACTGACTCCTTGGAATTAGCATATGGGTGATTCTACCTTCTGTTGCTCTGTGAATAGCCACCTTATCCACATTATTAGATGACATAAGTGTTTTTTTTTCTTTATTTTATTATTGTTGTGCTGGGTGAGGGTACATTGGAGTATTTGCAAAAGTTCTTCCAATGAATCAAATATGTCATATTTGAATTCATCCCATCCACTGCTCTCTTTCGTACCCCTGCCCCCAATTCCCGGGACAGTCTCAACAGGTATCATTTTTGCATTTACTTACATGTGTATATAGAGGCACCCCTCTGCTTCTGGGCAGAACCTGTTCCACCCTCTTGTTCTCTGATTTTGTAGAAGAAAAAACATAAAAGATAATAAGAAAAACACAGCATTTTTGCTAGTTTGAGATTAAAATGTCTATATAGGGAGAGTCCTTGTGTTGTTCCCATGCATTTATGTATTACATCTCAAATTGGTTCATCTCTACCAGACATCTTCACTACTTCCTGTCTGCTTCCCATAGTGGCCTCTTCCAGTTTAAAGTTAATATATTTGCTTCTATACAGTGAGCATATCAACCACATTCAAGTTTTTGATTTTCTTCCCTTACCCTATCCCTCCTATGCGTAGTCTCCCCTTAGTGTGACCCGTGTCCAGTAATACTATGCATTTGTTTTAGGTCTATAACCAACATATGAGGGAGAACATGTGATTTTTGGCTTTGTGAGCCTGACTAACTTTGCTTAAGATGATGCTCTCCAGTTCCAGTATTTACCTGTGAATGAAAAAATTTCGTTCTTCTTTGTAGCTGAATAAAATTCCATTGTGTATAAATACCATATTTTCTTAATCCATTAGTCAGTAGTGGGGCATCTTGGCTGTTTGCATAGCTTGGCTGTTGTGAATAGTGCTGTAATAAACATGGGTGTGCAGATGGTTTTCTTGTAACCTGACTCACATTCCTTTGGGTATATCCCTAGGAGTGGTATTGCTGGATTGTATGGCGGATCTATTTTTAGTTTTTTAAGAAGCCTCCATATTGTTTTCCATAGTAGTTGTACTGGCTTACATTTCTACCAGCAGTGTATGAGGGCTCCTTTTTCCCCACATCCTTACCAACATTTGTTGTTGGTGGTGTTCTTGATGGTAGCTCTTTGAACAGAAGTGAGGTGGAATCTTATTTAGTGTGGTTTTGATTTGCATTTCCTTTATGGCCAGGGATGGTGAATGGTTTTTCATGTGTTTTTTAGCCATTTGGACTTCCTCTTTTGAAAAGGTTCTGTTAAGTTTAGTTGCCCATTTCTTTATTGAGCCATTGATTCTTTGGGAGTTTATAGTTTTTTCAGCACCCTGTATATTCTGGTTATCAGTCTCTGTCTGATGTCTAGGTAGTAAAGATTTTCTTTCATTCTGTGGGTGACCTCTTCAATTTAGAGACCATTTCTTCTGTTGTGCAAAAGCTTTTTTATTTCATGTAATCTCATTTGTCAATCTTTTCTCTTAGTTGCTGAGCTGCTTGAGGAAGTCCTTGCCTATGCCTGTTGCTTCCAGTGTATACCCTGCTCTTTCCTGTACTATCTTCATGGTTTCAGGTCTGATATTAAGGTCCTTAATCCACTTTGAATTGATATTAGTGCAGGGTGACAGGCATGGATCTAGTTTTAGTTTTCTACATGCAGATAACCAATTTTCCCAGCAACATTTGTTGAAGAAGCTATCTTATCTCCAGTGTATGTTTTTGACACCTTTGTCAAAAATTAGGTGAGTGTAGCTGCACAGATTCATATTTGGGTCCTCTATTCTGTTCCACTGGTCTTCATTAGATGGTATAATTCTTATAAGGGTATATAAAAAATAGCTTTTCTTACTCAGATTATTTACCACATTTAAAGAGAAGATATTAATTAATTCAGGAAGCCTGCTTTCTGTTCCCTTTTCAGGATCCATGTGCTGAGTTTCGGGAAATTATGAAAAATGGAAAACTCAGCTGTACTCGGGAGAGTGACCCTGTACGTGGTGCTGACGGGAAGTCATACAACAATAAATGCGCCATGTGTAAAGAATTACTGTAAGTTCTTATCACAACAGCATGTCTAAAAGAAAGTCACATATCCTTCTTGAATTAATGGCTACTTCCTGTTTTGTATGGCTTCCTCCATGAAAGCCACTCTTTTTGTTAATTCCTAAATGTTATCTCTTTCCCCTGTATTTTCTAAGGAGCATAAGGGGCTGGGATGTAGCTTGGTGGTACAGTGCTTGCCTAGCATGCGTGAGGCCCTGGGTTCGATCCCAGCACCAAAAAAAAAAAGATAAAAAAAAAAAACCTCTCCCCTCTAAGGAGCATAAGCCCTAGAAGGACAACTGGTCAAGTGGCTGCTTCCTTCTCTGTTTTCTGTTATAGTTCTGTGACCTGTAAGTGCCATCATGCTGGAAAATTGTTCTTCATTGTGCCTGAATCCTGGGAAGACTTTATGGTTGTCATTTGGAATAAATTACCAGTGCAGCTAAAGAGAGCTGCTTCTTATCAAATGTGTAGGACACACTTATTGTACAAACAAGAGACTGCTCCTTCTATTTTCCTTGGTGAATATATAGAAGCAGAGAGCTTTAGAACTGAATTCAGCCACTATTGATTGGTGTTGTTAGGCCAAGCCTAAATTGAGGTAGTTCTAGATAACCTTAAAGAGTATTTGTAGTTTTAAAACTCACCACAATGCACTTAGCTATGGCAATTAATTGTTATATGTTTATTAAGTATATAATGTTCCCTCTTACCCACAGCACACACATTCCTCACCTTTCTACCTAAAAATTTTTTTACAATATTATGGTCATACAGACTATGTGAGCAATCTTATCCAAATGTTGCATTTACCAATTGCAAAACTGAAAATGGCTTATTCAAGGCCTCATGAGGAGTAAACTTTAGGGCTCAAGTTAGAATCCAATTCTTCTGAATATTGTCCTTAATGTTTACTCTACATTACTAATATTCTTCAATAGAAGCAGGATAACAGAGTGAAGGGTCCAGCATCAGAGAGCTATTTTAGTTCTGTGTTCTCAAGGCTTCAATATGCCATGCTTGTAAGGTAGAAAAGGCAAGTATAATCACAGGAGCCAAGTAGTGTTAGGAGCCAAGTAGTGTTTCTTGTTAGAGTTAAGCAAGATGAATCATGCAAAACTCAGCACACTGCCTGGTACAAAGTAAACATGTAACAAGGGTGAACTGTCACTGGCAGTGTTGTCATTAATGTTCAGTGAAATACTTGATAACATCATCTACAATAATAAGTAGACTAATATTATTGTCTCTTACTTGTTACCCTTTTTGCATAATGAATACTTTGAAGATACGAGAGTGTAATCAAGAACAAGCATTGATTCTCAAATGTGGAAGATTATTAAGATATTAATCCTAGCTCTGGGAGGTAGAGATTGGAAGAATTGAGGTTCAAACCTAGCTTGGGAAAAAAAGTTAGCAAGATCTCACCTCAGCCAATAGGCCAGGTGTGTTGGCATACACCTATGATTCCAGCTACACTGGAGACATAGGTAGGAGGATCAGAGTCCAAGGCAGTCTGGGGAGAAGTGGGAAACTATTGAATAAACAATAAAATTAAAATGACTGGAGGCATGGTTTAAGTGGAAGAGCAAACAAGAGGGAGTAAATTCAAACTCTAGTACTCCCCTCAAAAAAGATAAAAATTTGTTATAAGATACTTGGATTCACTAACAGAAAATAACATCAATTAGTTTTTACAGTATTTTAAAGATTATGCTACATTAAATGGTTTTTGTCTGCATACTATGTAACAGGCACTTTTCATGGGCAAGATTCTGCTATTATGAAATTATAATAGAACAGAATAGAATACAGACAGATGATAAATAAGCAAATAACTACATAATATAAGACAAGATGGTAATAATAATAAGGCAGTGTAAGGCTGCAGAAAGAGAATGGTGCTGCTATTTTATTTATGGTGTTCAAGGAACGCCTGACATTTGAAGGAGACCCATAAGACATGAGTAAAGCAAACCACTTGGAAATCTGGAAGAAAATTTGCACTGTCTCTCGACAGTGCAAGACCTGAACATATGTATGAAAATTTACAGGCCTTAGAACCCAAAAAGAGACCACTAGACCTCAAGACTATTAAATCATGGGGACAATTATAGGAAATGAATTTGAAAAGATACTGTAGGGCTGTTTAATACCATGGGAAAGACATTGGGATTTATTCCATGTGTGGTCAGATGCCACTACAGGTTTTCCAACTGATTTCTGACTATAATTAGAATTCTACCAACTGGGTCACTATAGGCATCCTCTTCTAGCAATAATTTGGGGGCAGGGGGAGGCAATACTAGGATTTGAACTCAGGGCTTCACATTTGCTAGACAGGTGCTCTATCCTTGAGCCACGACCTTATCCCTTTTTTCTCTGTTTTTGAGATAGAGTCTCACCCCTTTTCTCTGGTTATTTTTGAGATAGAGTCTCTCCAGGCCTGGAGCCAAAGTCTTCCTGATCTCAGCTTCCCATATAGCTTAGGATGACTGGCACAAGCTGCTGGTATCTGGTTTTCTTTCAATAATTTACTTGACTAAAATGTCATGACTTGAAATTTTCTTGAATTGTTCATTGTATTCTATTGTCCTCTCTGTTTCCTTACATTCAAAAGGAATTCCCTACAAAACAAATATATGTTAATTAAAATTGTACACATGTGATAATATATATACACATTGTTTTGTGTGAAAAGTCAAGTGAAATTTTGAAAAAGAAATAACATAAGCTGGAATTTTGTAATACTTAGATCTTGGCTTAATCTCATAAAAATTTCCTGACTTGATTGTCAGGTTATTAAGCCCAAATCCAGACTTTATGAATAAAAGTGTTGAGATGATCAGTGAATCTGAATTTTTAAGTCTCTCAAGTAATTCTTATGCATGTGACCACTGGCATAAATATTTAATGAGAAAGGTAAGACCACTTTAAGACTAATAGGTTGACTTCAAAACAAAAATGGGGAGTTGATGGAGCATTAGAAAACATAAGTCATGATAAAAGTTGAACAGAGGAAACTTGCCTTCAATACCTGAAGGAATGATGTCATGAAGTAGTCAATTCACCAGGAGTATCCTATGCTGTTCCAAAAATGGAAATGAAGACTAAAGAATGGAGGTTATAGGGAGATAAGTTTGGACACTAGTAACACAGACTTTGGAATTTTCTGAGTGATGTGGCCTGTGATGAATAAGCCTTTTGCACTGGAGTCTTAATAATGGCACTGACTGTCTTGAGGGGGAAGATTTAATGACCATAAAGGAAGAGGTTTAAGAAGCTTACTTTCAGGTCCCTGGATTCCCCAGTTTGTGCCAACAAGATGATAGGTAACCCTTTTCTCTTGTAGGCAAAGAGAAATTGAAGAAAAAGAAAATAATTCTGGCTTAAGATCAAATGGGACTGGACCCAGAAAGGTGAGTCATTAACTAGGTTTTGACAGAATGGTCTTTCTGTCAGTCAACACTTGGCCATCAAAAACAGTAGAAAGAGATTGTCAACATGGTTTGCCAACATCTTGCACTTAGAAAGTCAGAAGCAGTAATCAACACTGGCAACTTGTTCAGTGTAAAAATCTAATACAAAATGGAAATCCTGCAGTCTTAAAATTTACAAATCATAGTTTATTTAATTTCTTAACAGCATGGCCAAATAAGGCTTCTAAACATTATTTTAGACAAAACTAGATTCTACAAGTATATTACTTTTTATTGCTGTTATAAATAGTGGCTTACAACACAAGGTTATTTTCTTACATTTGTGGAGTTCAAAAGTTCTGAATGGTCTCACTAAAACCAGATCTTGGTAAAGTTGCATTCCTTTGTGGAAGCTCTGGGGAACTGTTTCTTTGTCTTTTCTAACTTCTGGAGACTGCCTGTATTGCTTGGTCTATTGCATCTTTAAACCAGCAATGCCACTCAAGTCTTTCTTATGCTCTGCCATTCTGACACTGAGTCCCTTGTTTCCCTCTCGAGAGAATAAGAACCTTTGGGATTACAGCGGGCCCACCCCAAAAATCCCCAATGACCTCCCCATTTCAAATACAGCTGATTAGCAACTTGTTTTCATATTCAACCATAACTACTCCTTGACAAGTAAAGCATCATAATTACAGACACCAGAAAATCAGACATGGATTTTCTCTGGCCATGATTCTGTCTACTACGACAAGATTAAGAGGTTGCCTGACTCTTGGATAGAAACCTTCTAATTTTCAAATCCAGTCATGCTATATGTAAACAGCATTTCCAACATAAACTTTCCTTCTTTTCAGGATGTGTGTGATCAGTTTAGAAGCCAAATGAAAAATGGACAACTTATCTGCACTCGAGAAAGTGACCCTGTCCGAGGTCCAGATGGCAAGACACATGGCAATAAGTGTTCTATGTGTAAGGAAAAACTGTGAGTATTTTTCCAAAAATGAGAGTTTGATAATGGGTCTTAAAATATGATAATCATTTCTCAACAATTTGAGCAAAAGTCAATTGTTTCAGAAGCAGATGTATAATTAATGAAGTGTTTATTAACTTTGGTAGAAATGTTTCTGGCCTTTCATTCTTTCAGGGAAAGGGAAGCAGCTGAAAAGAAAAAGAAAGAGGAAGAAGGCAAGAGAAACAGAGAAGGAAAGGGCAATGACAAAGAGGTAATACATTCTGGATATCACAGTTGTATTGGGGATTCAATGAACAGATGTTCTTTGGAATGCTCACTTTCCCCCAATCATTGAGGATATAACCATAAACATGAAAAACATGGAAATGTCTTACAAAGTAATAACAACTAAGAGCTCCCTAAGAGCAACACCAGCAGGTAGGACCAGGTAACACTTAATATCTAAATAATCAAGCAAACAAATGCCAAAAATTACAAACACGAAAGCAAGTATCAAAAATTTAGAGTTCTACATGAAAAATTCTGTTGTTTTTTTTTTTAATGGTGGTACTGGGGTTTAAACTCAGGGCCTTGCACTTGCTAGGCAGGCACTCTATCACCTGAGTTGTGCTTAGTTATTCTGTGGATAGGGTCTTGCATTTGTACCTGGGCCAGCCTTGCATTGTGATCTTCATATTTATTTTTCCCATGTAAATGTATTAACAGACACACACCACCATGCCCAGTTTTTATTGGCTGAGATGGACTCAGACTGGCCTCAAACCACCAAATCACCATCCTCCCAATCTCTGCCTCCTGAGCAGTTAGGATTACGAAACATGAGCCACCATACAAACTCTTTATGTGGCCGTTTACTGCCACCTGGTGTTCAATTTGGGGATCTATAGATAGAATTCAATGTAACAGCACAGAAAATTACACAGCACAATCTTTTCTAATCTGTCTATGAACTCTAATTAGAAAAGCAAAATCGTAACTATTTAAATGTATATATAAAATACTGATATTTTTGTGTATGTTCAAAATAAAGCTGTGGTTTTATCTACATATGCAATGTGAAATAAGGTTGCAAATTCTCATATTTAAACAGTCCCAAGACTATGCCATGGGTTGCTCCAAATTTACATTCTGAGAAAAATTTAAGAGCCAATAGCTACACATAAGTAATAGTAGAAGAGTAGATGATCAGTCTTTTGAAGCTACATGGCAGATGGATGCCATCATTAACTTACATGTGTGTTGTCCTGGGGGCACCTGGAAAGGAAAATACTTCTGAAGATGATTGTGAGAAAGTTAGTTGATCAGGTATTAAATTCCACAGTTTTTAAAAATGTACCAGATAAAAGTTAGGCCTAGAATTATTTTGGGGTAATCACAATTTAAAGAAAGAGGGGTAGCTACAACCTAGGTCACGAGCAATATGTTTTCAGGATAGTGTTTCCATATCTCTATTTAGTCTCTTTTGGAAGGAACCTCAAGAGACTTCTGTAAATTGCCAAAGACTTCACAGAGGCCAGACCTCATGTCTTCAACAGAAGCCAATTTTACTGGCTTCTTTTTAAGGCCCTGATTTTTCAATCAATGAAGAAGCCAAGATCTGTTTTCTTAAAAATGGACAGGAGCTTTATTCTCTGCCATGTAAATGCAAAATAGTGAAAAAGACTAGCCTAGTTGTAAGTGGACTTCTGGTCACAAGTCAGCTGCTACATTAACTACTTAACCTCTCTGAGCCTTATTGTTCTCATCTATAAAATGAGGGTAGTGAGTGTTTATCTTAGGACTTGCGTATGACTGCTAAATGAAATCTGTTAGTGCATACAACAAATTCATGGCATGTAATAAAAATGGCTTGTGATAAAAAAGCTTTAATTCTTAAAATTTGTTATTGAGGAGCAAAGCTGAGTTTACACATTTGTATGTCTTGCCAATGGGGTATTTTAAATTTATGCTTTTTTTGTTTGTTTCTGTTTTTTCGGCAAGGAGGATGGGATGCTTGTTATGTTTTTTAATTAGACTTCCTGTGCGAGGAGTGATGAGTGCAGCTGCAGGGACACAGATGTGGGCCTCAGCCTCACAGAGGACTGTATAATATACAATGGGATATCTACGCGAGGTAGTACATCCCTGTAATCTCAGCTGCTTAGGAAACAGAGGCAGGAGGATCACAAGTTAGAGGCCAGCCATGACAAACTTACCTAGACCCTGTCTGAAAAGCTTGCCTGGCATACACGAGGCCCTAAATTCAATCCTAGTACTGGATAAAAAGAAAAAAATAAAACAACAGACTGCTTTCGGCAGTAGTGAAATTCCACTGGGCAAACATGTTTTCAGGTGTTAAAGATTAGACTGTCATAGGAACATCTTTTTGTTTTTGTTTTTGTTTTTGTTTTGCTCCTATTGGCAGGATCAGTGCCATGAGTTCCGGAGCAAGCAGAAGGATGGAAAGCTGATCTGCACGAGAGAAAATGACCCTGTTCGAGGCCCATATGGCAAGATGCACCTCAACAAGTGTGCCATGTGTCAAAGCATCTTGTACGTGGAAAGGCTTGTCCATAAATACGACCTTGTGCCTGTTTGCAGAAAATAGTTCCTATTCATTTTGTTTTATTTTTGAATTAGCATTATTCAAAAATATTACACTAATAATATGAGGAGGTTTCAATGTGATAACTCCATTTATGCATACAGTGCATACTCTCCTCCATCATATTCTCATTCTCTCCTCCCTCCAACCCCTTATTCCTGCTCCTTTATAGCCTGTGACAGTTGGCTTCACACATAAAGATAAGTACCTCTTTGTTCATGAAGAAGACAGTTACTTTCCAAAGCACTTTGACAAGAATATTTTTATTTTAATGATAAGAAGCATCATCCTACCTGGAACTTTTGGAGTGGGAAAAGAGCCAATGTACAGTGACAAAATCATTGAGTTTTTTTTTTTTTAAGTCAATCAGTAGGTAATCTGGGACAGGTCAGCTCACTTTGGAGAGTTTCCATTCTTCTTATGTGTAAAAGAACTACAAAAGCTACATAATACAGTTTTTGTGGGGATTCAAGGTGATAATACTTTTTAAATTTATAAATTTTAAAGTATAATAACTATGTAAAAAACTATAAAAATGAGAGCTTAGTTCTAGTTTAATTGAAAAAATTAAAAAGGAAAAAAGTGACAGCTTTTTAGTATCCTGCCATTCTTTATGACAGTATAGTAACTGAATTGATGAAAGTTGAAAACATTGCCTCAAATATAATATGAAAATTGCAATTCAGAAGTGACTAATAAAAATTCTTTTCAGACTTATAGGTATGAGAAAAGAGTGTTAGATTTGTTAATGCTTAAAGTCAGGAAAAATCACATGATTAAAGACAATTCAATAACAGTCCTAGAAAAATTAAATCCTATCACTTCTTATTCTGCAGTGAGAGAGAAGCTAGTGAAAGAAAAAAGAATGATGAAGAAAAGTCAAGTTCCAAGCCCTCAAATGATGCAAAGGTTATTTCTTAGAAGATACCAAAATAACTACTTTACTTTTTGCCTTCACAATCTTGCCTTCTTCTATGGTTTTAGATAATAAACATACTAATATTTTATATAAAATTGATTTTGCTAACATTGTCACTTTGGTTCATAATAAGATTTTTTTGTTGTTCTGGTTTGGGGATTTGATGCTTTTCTTGATTCTGTAGAGAATTCTCCTACAGTGTGTGTCGATTATTGCTTCAGTCTGTTTTAGAAGAAATATGGGTTGACAAATAGAACAATTCTTTACCTCCTCAGCTGCATGCTTATCTCTGACAGTTTAAATGTGAAATGAGATTAAGTAGCTTGTCAAAGTTAATTTTAATAATTTAGGTGATATAAATTAATCTCGAGTCTTCTGTTTAGCTTTGCTCTTTGATGTTTCTTTTTTCTGTTTTGTCCAGATGATTTTCTCATAAGCAACAAATCAATAGTCTGCATGCATCATGCTGCCTTTTCTATTTGCTTTTCAAAACTGCAAGGAAGACATCTTCATTCAGTCATTTGTAGAGTTAGATTGTCATGAGACTGTCCTTGGGTTAAGAACACACCTCATGTGGAAAATGGGGGGAAAGAACAGTGAATAAAATGGAGCCAGAGCCAAGAAGGGTCTGTCAAGTGTTGTTTTGTTTCTCTGCATTTAGGACCAGTGCAAAGAGGTTCCGAATGAAGCAGAGGATGCAAAGTTTAGACAGTCTGGGAGTTCCTTGGCCTCCATTGCCAAAAGTGCAGTCAGTGAGTCGCAGCCCAGAGACAAGAGAGAGCTTCCCAAAATCAAGTTTGAGAAAACCACCAAGCAAAAAAGGGAAAACGCCTTGTTCACTTCCCCCTTCTCATTTTCTAGGATGAATGCGGTGACTTTCGAAAGTACATAAGGAACGATGAGCTCCGCTGTACACGAGAGAACGACCCCGTGCGTGGTGCTGATGGAAAGCTCTATAAAAACGAGTGCTACAAGTGCAGAGCTGTCTTGTGAGTAACGGAATTCTGTTCTGGCTTCAGCAAGCTGGGGATCTGCATTTTTAGAAACTGCTGATGGAATATGTGTACTTATAAAATAAGTCTCTATAATCCAGGCTGTTCAGGTGAGAATACCTGACATAGTAGAAAGAGCGGTTGGACCTGGAGACAGGAATCCACATGAGTTACATCCATGACACTTACTACCTGTGTCATTTAAATTTTTATCAACTTTCAGCTTCATAGATCAGAGGAAATTGTTCCAAATCCTGTTCCAAGTATGCAGACTCAATAGGAAAGTCTTTTTTAAAATAAAGATTTTTATACCTCAAAATATAATAAATCAGAGTTCCTAGGACTAAAGAATTTGTTGTCCAGAAAGTGTTTCTAAGTTGTTCTGTTACCAGAACCAGCAAGGATCCAGGGAGGAGGTCTCCAAAATGTAGGCAGCCTCCACCTGCTCTTAGGTAACAAGTTTGTGTTGTTGTTGCCAAAAAAAAAAAAAGAAGAAGAAGAAGAAGAAGAATTTTAAGATGCATCATGGTAGAGACCAAGAAAATTTCTTAGTAAAGCAAAGTAAAGGAATTGTAGAATGATAGTACACAGCCTAGACATGCGTGTGGCACATCTGGTAGCAGGTGCAATGAGTGTTCTAACATCAAAGATATTTACAGTGAAATAAAGTGAACTTAGGGTTTGACCCTTATTTACCCTGGGATGAGTGCTCTCTTTTGTTCTGGACACCTGGTATAATCCACCATTCTTGCTGTTAGACTACCTTATCAATTGGCCCCCGAGATTTTTAAGTTTGGCCTACTTACTAAATTTGGGAGCATAATTGCCTAGATATTTTAGTGTTCCTTTAACCAAAGGATGAGTTCTGCCAAATGCTTCCTTCAAGACAGTGTCCATCTTTGTGATAAGTACTTTCTTTTGTAAACACTTTTTGTTCCTGGAGGCACATTTTTCTAGGTGTTTTTTCCCCAGCATAAGTGTCATTTTCTAAGATATCCTTGCTGCTTTCCAGAGCATGCTAGTCATGTGGTCAGTGGGCAAGGTCAGAGGGAGAGAACCCCACACACCTTTTTCCCTTTTACCAAATGTTACAGCTTGCTGAGGTGTGTAAGACTTAAAACAAAGAAGATAGTGCATGTGTGCTTTTAATCAGCTATTTATTAACGCAATGTTTGTCTCTGAATTCCTGACTACTGTTTCCCATGCTTCATTTACTCTGATCTATCCTGCCTCAATTCTAATGTACAATCAAATTTTGAGACTAATATATTTGATGATGAGGATGGTTGTGAAAAACACTGTGAAGACAACAAAAATAGTGTTTGACTTTTCATAGTGTGTGTCCTTTAAGGTAAGAATTGCCAATTCTGCTGTCTTTTCATATTATAGGAAATTGAAACTCAAAGAGTTTAAGGACTTATCTAAGGTCACATACCAATTAAGTGATAAGAACTCTAAGTCAGTTCCTAGTTGTGTACTTCTCTTTTTCTTTCTTTTTTTTAAAGCAGGGTCATGGTTTGCAGACCAGGCTGGCTTTGAACTCACTATCCTCCTACCTCAGCCTCTATATCTGAGATTATAGGCATGCACCACTTACGTACTTTTCTTAACATATTGTCCTGGTCACTCCCTATTGAATGTTCTAAGGATCTGTCATGTTTTATTAGGATTGCTTAACTTCCCACTGGAAATTATAGAGCTGGTCCTTGTGAATATTATTTAAAATATTTTTTGTTTCCTTCTCTAGTCAAAAAGAAGCTTTGGAAAGGGCAAAACTTCGAGAAAAACCATCTCACATTAGAGCTGCTGAGGAGATAGTCAGCCCAGATTCCCCCAATTCTTCTCTGGTGAGAGCTATTTCTGAAAGCTACACATCAACTTGACCATAATCTCTGTTTATACAGAGGAGTCTGAAGGATGTTGGTTGAGTGCAAGTGATTTGAGAACCAAATGCAGTTCATGCTAGCGAGAACTCCGGGGCTCCTCATCAGTTACTAGTCAACATTATTCTGCTCTTTGAGATTATTAGCTCTGAGGGACTCCTCATCAGTTACTAGTCAACATTATTCTGCTCTTTGAGATTATTAGCTCTGATTCAGTTTGTGCATTTTGAAACTTTAAAAAGTGGATGTGCGGTGAGTGTGACTCTCTCGTGTGGTGGAATATATGGTCTGATGCCTCAATCTCTGTGATGTTGGCAGATCTAAAAGGTTCATCACTCAGTTTCCACTCACTTGCCTTCTATGATCCAGTCATCTCTCAGTTGTCTCTCAAAACACAAACTTAAGTGAATGGCAGTTGAGTGATGAGCCCTTTCGAAAAGAACCACAGGGAGGCAAGGGCAGAAACCCCACAGCTCATGAGCAATGCAGGGAGCCACAGAAGAGATGGTGCTGGTTTGAACACAGTGGAAGTGTTGGAGCTCATGAGAGATGGTTGCATACCAGTTCTGTTTTGAAGGCTGAGTCAAATCAAACTTGTCCAGAGTTGATATACTACGTGAAGAAAAGAGAAGTACCTGGCACCTATATTTGTCGTCTTCTTCTTTTTCCTTCTCCTCCTCTTCCTCCTCCCCCTCTTTTTCCCCCTTCCTCCTCCTCCCCCTTTTCCTCCTTTTCTTCTTCTGTACTTGGGGTACAGAACTCAGGTCCTCATGCAAACACTCTACCCCTTAAGCCCCTCCGTCAGCCCTATCTGCTGCTTCTTTGCAGTGCTTTATGCTAGCACTTACTGAACACTGCAGCAGTATTTGCCTGAAAAATATGATTGGCATACCTAGTTCAGTCATAGTTTGCCGGAGATTCATACCATTGCCTATTTAGATATTTGTACCAGTATGGAACTCACCACAATATGAAGCAGTAGATTTAGATATTTGATTTATCTAAACAAAAGAACAAGCACACAACTACTGCTTGACTTCTCTGAAATGAACACTTACAGATGTAATATTATTAAAACTTTTATTTCTCCTTGGAGTTTGTTTCAGAAATTAGTTTTCAGAGAACTGATTAACTTTGTCTAAGTTGTCAAATGTATTGGAATATACTTAGTCATAATATTTCCACATTATCCTTTTAATATCTATAGTTCTATAGTAATGTTTTTTGATTTTTAATGATATGTGTTTTCCTGCATTCTTGGTTAACTTTGAAAATAAGATTTTCAACTTATTTCTCTTTCCAAACAACTAACGTGTGACTTTCTTCTGTTTTTTCCATTTCATCAGTTTCTCCCTTTTTCTTGTCATCTGTGGGTTTAATCACTTGCTAGCATCCTGAGATGGTAGTGTAACTCACTGATTTTAGAATTTTCTTCTATTCTCATGTATGTGTATACTCACAACTTTCTCTTTAACCTCTGCTTTAGCCGCTGGGATCTGGTCATTTTAACTTTCATTGTCATTTATTCTAAGCTCTACTGTGATGATTTTGAGTCATAAGTTAGATGGAACTCATCCTTTTACTTTCAACCTGCCTGCTTCCTTACATATAAAGTATACTTCTTGTAAAAATCAAATAGTTGGGTCCTTTTGTTCTTGTAGCTTGACAATTTCTGTCTTTTAACTGGAGAACTTATTTATTAATATTCAGCGACATGCCTGATAGTCTTAGTTTTAAGACTTTCCTCATACTATTTGCTTTCAAATCTGTTCTTCTTTTGTCCTACCTTTTGACTTTTTTCTGATTAATCAGAAAAAGTTGTAGTTGCTATTATTGTATTATTTATTATTGAACTCATACTCCCAAAGGCTATAAAAAGCAATTATGTTTGATCTTTTATGTGGATTTTGCTTTTTAGCTAGTGGGGACAGACTTCAGGGCATTGTACATGCTAGGCAATTGCTCTACCACTTGAGCCATGCCCACAACTAGAAAAAAAGTTTTTAATTAGGGGAACATACTGACAACTACCACTCACTGAGAACTTGGTATGTGGTAGACACTATGTCAAGTATGGAGTTAAATGCTCTACACTATTAAATCTTGAAAGGCAGTAATGCAGGAGTGACTATTATTCATGTGTCTCCTGTGATAAGATAAAGCCTCAAAAAAGCAAGAAAAATCACGCTTCTAACTTGTTGCAGTTTGGACTCCCAAATGCAGGCAATTCACTAGTATTTATCTCCAAGTCTTTCCTTTCTAAGATGTATAGAACCAGTACCTTAATTTAAAAATGAATGTTATTTCAGACATAATTATCATCTTACTTTCTTCCTGTAAGCATACTCCAGCTTATCATACCTCATATTTTATAGAATTTCTTCTTTCTTATTGTTTTGTTCTTTTTCTTTCTTTAGAAACTTATCTTGTGAAATAAATGTGTGAGTTTGAATAACATATATCACAATACTGCTCCTAATCATTTATTCAAATGTGATTGAGAAAACCAAGAAGTTCTCCCAAATCCATGTCTTTGGATGCTGTTATACAAATCTGTTTTATGCTTTGCTCATTCAGGATTCTGAGATATGCAAACAGTACCGAATATTGCCCAGGATGGGTTATATTTGCTCAAAGAATTTCGAGCCTGTCTGTGGTGATGATGGCCAGACATATAGAAATCCCTGCATGCTTTGTCATGAAAACCTGTAAGTATACAAAGTGTAGAGATTCCCAACTGTAACAATCACTTAGAGTAGTATGCCCATATCAGTTTGAGCTGTGTAGCAAATTGTTTATTAATCATAACCATTAAAAATTCCAAATTAACTGGACATGGTGACACATGCCTAGAATTCCATATATGCAGGAGGTGTAAGTAGAAGAATTGCAATGCAAGGCCACCCTGGGCAACAAGCATGAGATCCTAACTGAAAAATAATCAAAAAGGGCATAGGGCATGGGGCATGGCTCAAATGGTAGAGTACTTGCCTAGTAAGCCCAAGACCCTTTGTTCAAACACTAATACCACCATTAAAAATACAGAATTATGAATTATCTTTCTTATATGTAAAATAGAAAGGATTTAAATGTTATCCCTTTAGTAAATTTGCTTATCTACATTGTTATCTACTTTACCAAGTAAAAGAGAAAGGAAAAAGTAGTGGAGTTACAATGATTATGGAGTATCTCTACAAATCTGTGTACACTTGTAAGAGTGTGATCATCACCCATCCTGCACATAACAGAGGAAAACAGTTGAGAACCACTGTCACATGGAGTTAGCCATACCTAAAATATTCTATGACTACAACACAGTCACTGATTTCCTGTGTTCTGTAAGCCTTTCTCTTGAGGGAAGTGGTACATGCAAAACAAAGTGCAAGAGAATAAGTAGCACATCTGGTGTCTGTTCTCAGGTTTATGACTACCTGTGTGTCGTGGGGTGGGCACATCACGGCATCATTCTGAGGCTCACTATCTACTTTAGGGAAACACAGGCAGTCTTATAAGCAGCTGAATTCACAAATTATTGTGTAGATATGAAAATATTTGTATTTTAAATTAAACACAAAGAATTTATTTTAGACTTTTTATTGGTTTATTTTTGTTGTTGATTTTCCACTCAAATGTTATTTGATTTTGGTAATAATTTCACCTTGTCTCTATACACATTCCTCGCCTTCTCCCAGCCTTCAGGTGACCCGTTTTCAATGAGAGAGAGCATGGTGACAAGTCTTGGTTTTTCCTTCCTGCCACACCCCAGACTTACACTGCAGTCCAAGTACTACTCCATCCTTCTTAGAACACTTTAAACAAGGTTCAGGATGTGAGGATAGGAGTCCCTAGTATCTTGCCTTTCAATCCTGGAAAAATATTTGAATTTACATTTATTTCTTTTTGAATGACCTAACTCATAAAAGAAAAAGTCACTCCTCAAGTCATATATTTAAAAGCATAAAATATGAATTAAGTGCTTATATGTTATTGCATCTATAGGAAAGTGTAGTTTAGATAAAGCACTTTTATATCTAATCAGTGGATCCCCACAATCTACTATGGAGTGGTATTATTGTCTTTGTGCTGAGGGTGAACTCAGGCTCAGAGAGTTCAAGTAATTTGTTAAAAGTTGCAAAGCTAAGAATAGATTAGACAGCATCTTAACCTTTTGATTTGGTTTTATTTCCTCACTGTACTACTGTTATCTCCAAAGCAGTGGTTCCATGTACATTTGTGGGACCAAAGATTCCTTTGATAGTATGAAGAAAGTTGCCTTTTTTAAGAACAGAAAAAATAATGATGTGATATATGAACAATTTGTGCATGTAATATGTATGGGCTCCTGGACTACTTGAAATCTAACCACAACTTATTTAAGGAATAAATATAACTAGCTGTCCAGGAATTCAGTTATCATATATGTCATAACTATGGGCAAGAAATCTTTTAACTCCTCTTTGTGATAAATGTCAGGGACCAAAGTATCAACATAATTTTATCAAATTTTCCTTTAACTGTGTAGACACATGAAAGGTAATCCTCTACTCCAAGGAACTATATTTTCAAATGATGAAAATATTTTAAAAGCATGCCTTATGGTAGTTTGTTTGGCTAAGAAAGCTGGGAGTATATATTAGAGAAAAGAGAAGATTTAGACTGTCCCAAGAAAGGAGGACCAACATTGGTTTCTATGTTGTTAGAGGAAGTTATAGGGCAGCAATTTCAACTTAAACAATTCCAAAGATGAATTTCACTGCCTTAATTGACTATTAATTTCCCATCAACATAGGCAAACAAGTGGATGCTAAGGAAATAAGAAACGGTGGTATTGAGGTTTGAACTTGGGGCCTTGTGCTTGCTAGGGAGGCACTCTACCACTTGAACCATGCTCCCAGCCCTTTCTGCTTTGATTATTTTTGAGATACAGTCCCACATTTTTCCCTGGTGTCTGAACCACCTGATCTGATCCTCCTACTTAAGCTTCCCATAAAACCGAGATGACAGACATACACTACTATGCTCAGCATTTTGGTGAGATGGAATCTCCCTAACTTTTTGCCCTGGCTGGCCTCAAATTGTGATCCTCTTGATCTTTGCTTCCTGAGTAGCTGGAATTATAGGCATGAACCATCATACCTGGCTTAAAATTCTTAATTTTGGTGATTATTTCAAAATTTAAAATTCAGGCCATAGTATTATGTCTTGTAATATTTTCTATTCCCAAAGTTACATTGCAAATACTCACATTAGTCAGACTTCTCTCTAGGATATAACTTTCCCATACACCAAATAATGGCTCTTGGAGAAGATGATCTCCAGTATTCAGCAGTTGTATGAGTGGATGAAATGTGATGGATAGATTCAGAACTAGAGGATAAAAGGCAGAGACTGAACTTAAATGATGCCTACTGGGAAATGGTCCAAAGTAGATCCCAGGCCCTCCCTCTATTTTGAGTTTGGTTTGATGTTCAGCGTCACCCACACTGACCTCATTTTTTTCTCATTAAAACTATGTTTTCCTATTGTTGAAGCCTCTTTTCTGTTCTGTTTTAGGATGCGTCAAACCAATATACACATACGTCATAAAGGGAGTTGTGAGGAGAACAGTACTCCAGAAACAGTACCTGCTGGCCTGCTTGCATCTGTGAGTACACTGATCTTCATAGTTATGGTGTTAGAAGTAGGTAGTTCTGTTTTTGTTCTCTTGCACCAGGTGATGCTAAAAAAGTTATAGAAGATCAGGTGACTTCATAATTAATCACATTTTTACTATGAAGCTAATTACTGAAATATGTGGAGATGTACTTCACATTTTAAATGATTTACTGGATTTTTAATAGACCATTTATGAGCAATGATTCTAGTCTAACTACCTTATGGGTTAGATTGCCTTAAGGTTGTACTGATAAGATATAGTTCTTCAAATAATAAATAATCTTGCCAGGGTGTCACATTTAAAAACTTCAGTGGTGTTCTTTCCTTTCCATTTTTGAGTGTTTTCTTTCCCTAAAATTCTACAGAAGGAATTATTAATGACAGAAATCATTTATTATGTTGGTTCGTGGAACAAAACAAAACATGTCCTGGGTGGATGAAATTTCAGATCCCTCTCTATAATTCAGTGTGGTGATTTTGGTTACAGGTAGTACATGTGGCACAGGGATCAGCAAGGCTCTGATTACTATTATGGCTTTATCTTCTGGAGGATGGGGCAGATTGCCTGAGCTTTATTCTAATGTGTGTACTTCTCTAAGAGAGTCTGATGTCCCAAGAATGGAACAAAGCCAGCAGTCACAACTTTCCTAAAAAAGTAGGTCAAGGATATGAAACCCAGATTTTTCCTTATTATCTAAGTAGTACTTTTATCATAAAACAACCCTTGTAGAATGACTACTAAGATTTATGTAGCTCCTTAGAGTTGTATGTGCATCTCCTCTGCATATTCACAATAGTCATGTGATTAGGGAAGGGATTCTTTGCCATTTTACAGACAACCAGTCTGGGGAAACTTCTGTCATTATTAAAGTTATTCAGTATTATATCTTGTGTCCAATGTAGATTTTCTGACTTCATTTCTTATATCTGAGTTATCCCTTAATCATTAAGAGACTCTAAAAACCAAAGGCTCTAGAAAAGGCATTATCACAATTAAAAGATTTGCTATATTAAAAAGCAGGTTCCAACCTCAGGATATACAACCATAATAGTCATCAGAGCAATGTTACTCCATCACCCATCAATAACATCTGTACCCAAATATTTCTTATATTAAGAGAAATATCAATATAAATGACTGTTCTCAACTTTGTGACACAGATGTTTTAGGGATTCAACATAACCATGCCTTGCTCCTTTCAAACCAGATCAAAGTTTGTGGAGTTGATATGGGCACTAAAATGGATGTTGCAGTTAGGAACAACTGTGCTACTCATACTCCAGATGGTGCTAGCTGACAATATACATTTACATGGAAGAAAACTTCCTACAGTTCTTGCCCCCTTTTAAAAGATTTGTAAATATTGATTTAATGTTTTAAATATTGATTTCAAAAGAGTGTTTGAAAGCATAGGCAAACCAGGCAAGGAAAACAGCTGGTTATATTCTAATTGCTAAAACAAACTATGATACAAAAGCATTAGTGTTACAGGAATCAGATTCATCTTGATCTAATCTGAGAACTTAGTAACTTACTAAACTCTGAATC
Organism: Castor canadensis; assembly: GCF_047511655.1. NCBI lineage: Eukaryota > Metazoa > Chordata > Mammalia > Rodentia > Castoridae > Castor > Castor canadensis. The sequence continues at coordinate 71,350,277 of NC_133391.1, read as the reverse complement.
TCAATGTCATTGTCTATGAAATGATATTCGTGGTGTTAGTGCCACCTGTCTTTTTATTTTTATTACCATGAGGGCTACATGTATTCAGGAGCAGAGCTGAGTCATGTTCATTCTTGTTTCTGCCTCCATAGATAGTACATACTAGGTGCTCAAACTTATGAGATCACATTGGATAAAATGTGATGAGCATGATTTAAAGTTCCCACTTTTGGCAAAATGCATGGCTCTATGGATTTCTTTGGTTACTATACAGCTGTAAGTGTATAGCCACATCTCTTCAGTGTCCTTGAGTTCTAGTACATAACCTATACATCTTCTCTTTCAGGACAAATGACGCAAGGATTGGTGAAAGACATGAGAGAAAAAAGATTCTGAACCACCTACCTTTATCACCTGTGTATACAAAGAATTCTTCAGAGCTTGTCTTTTTACTATAGAAAACAATACAGAGATGTTGGGATTGGACTCACTGATTTTCAGTTTTTTTCCATCTATTTTCCTCCTAGACTATGGTCTGAGAGAATGGAGAAGTCTCCATCCGGTCTGTGCTCTGAAAGTCTCCTGATCATAATGTTACCTGTCCAACTGCCTGTTGAATAAAAGTAGAAACTCAGCAGAACACCCTTTTTGGGATTTGTTTGTCACTACCTAGATAATAAGAGCCTTTTTTATTTTTTCTCACAGAAGCTGGATAAACTGTACCTTTTGTCTTGCTAAGCCCACTTATAGACAGAGACTGATCTTTTTTTATTATGTTCAAATTGCTATCAGAGTTGGAAAGGAGCACTAAAGGAGAGGTGGGATGATATGGATTGCCAGGCAGCCAACAGCTGCATAAATTGCTGTTTAAAAAAAAGTGCTATTTTTTCTATGTTATCATTAAGAAAAAGAAAAAATGTTAATCATTTTTAAGAATGAAAAATATGGAGTCATTTTAGTGAAAAAAATAAGAAAATACTATTGGAACCATTTTCTTTGGTAATCTCAGGATGAATGGGATGAGTTTTGAGATTCTGTGGAAAACTTGTATCTCCTTCCTGCTTCTATCTAGGAAATCTAGAGACACTCTTTTCGTGACTAAGACATAAGCTTTTTTGAGAAATAGATATATTGTCATGTCATTTTGAACATTTTGCTGATATCTAAATGAAAAACTCTTTGTATTTCTTTCCACAGTATTGTGTAATATGCATAAAAATCTTATCCCACCCTTAAGACTTAACTAACCTGTGATAATCATTCTAAGCACCAGGAATAGAGTGTGGATCAGAGACAGAGTGCAGAGGAGGGAATGGTGGCCCAGAATGGTATGAACACAGGGATAGGAAGAAGCCCAAGGACTTCACAGGTGTGACTCAAGAGTGAGATGAAAATGCAGAGATGGGCTAAGGGGCAAAGGAAATAAATTTAAGGGTGGAGTGAGGATCAGGGTTAAAAGTGTGAATGTGCTGAACACATTACTTGGGATTAGAGAAGGCTGAAAGTTAATTTCTTTTTGGATGCATAAACTAGGGCTGTATATAAAAAGTCATGTGTGTAAAAATCATTACAAAAATAGCTGCATTAAATGTCAGATAAAAAACTCTTTGAATTACTTCATGAGTTCCATCCTAATAGATAGGAGGCAAAAGAAAACCAGATCCGCTTCATTAAAGCTTTATAAACCAGCCCTAAATTCCTAAACCAGGAACTAAAGAAAGAAAAACTTTCCATTATTTCTTCTCTTCCACTAGCACAGAATTCTTCATTTCTCTGTAACTGTCTCTTAAGGCTACAAGGTCTCTGAAGTGAGCTATTGATCCTTTGTGTCAACAAAGGATATATGCTCAGGTTGTAGACAGATGCTAGAGAGAAACTAAGAAACATCACATCCTTCTCCATACAGACAACATTGCTGCACACTCAGAAGAGATGTTGGCAGCTGGATGGATTCATAATATAAGGATTACTGAAAGATTTTTTATGGAGCTGCCTACCCTCAAATTAAGTCTTACCCGGAAGTAAGATATCCCAGAGGAAAAATGGGATTTAGTATTTTTTTGACCACAGCAGTTTAAACTCAGAACTTGGTGTTTGTGAGGCAGATGTTTTACTTCTTGAGCCATGCCTCAGCTCAAGAATGGAATTTCAATACAGTCATTTTGATATCAGTATGTTGAATAAGAAACAGTAACACAACATTGACAATGAAAGCAATATTTAAAAGCTATTCATTACTTTTTCTTATATTTTTCACTTCTTATAATAAAGCTGTCAGAAGAAATTTATGTACTTTTTCCCTAGAGGATATTTGAGTTAAACTTGGCAAAAGCATAAAGTTGGACAAGAAAATACTATTATAAGTTTGAGTACTTAGGACAGTAAGCAAAAGATAAGGAATAAAATTTTCAATAGAAAAAGAGAGTGACCTGCAAGAGTTCTCCTTGACATCACTCAGCAAAAGGTTTTGGAAACACTCATTATCCATATGCAGAAGAATAAAATTACACCCTTATTTTATCACACAGAAAAAAAAAACACCACAAAATGAATTAAAGACTTAAATGTAAGACCTGAAACTGTAAGGTTACTAGAAGAAAACCTAGGAGAAAAGGTTCATAACATTGGTCTTTCTAGTCTTGGATAAGACATCAAAAATACAGGAAACAAAAGTAAAACAATTGCTGACAGGCACCACTTCTCCATGTCTCCATGAATCTGAAATTAAACATCAGGTACATAGCTGCAAGGAGAAGTGAGCAAATTAGGGTACTAAAAATGGGTATACCAGTCTAAGGACAGATAGTAGATAGAGATACCAATCTCTAATTAAACTGCTAAGAGTGCAAATCCACTACAGGTACAAAGATGTGGACCTGACCTGCTCCATCCCACAACCCTCCCAGCCTAGGTCTTTTCTTTCCTGTCTGAACTTGAATTTCTGCAAGTGCCACTCATGAGGGCCACCCTGTGAAGAAAATTTCATGAAGCTCTAAGAGCAGGTCAGCAGGCCATGCCCAGGTCACCAGACAGAAGCCAACTGAAGTCTGTGTCCAGCCACCTGAGCAGGAAGACCAACCAGGTGGGTGAACTGGTTTCAGTCTGTAGTGCCACAACACGGTCTGCTCTGTGTGTGGAGTGCAAATGCATCAAACTCACAAGAAATCCTTTGGCTAAGCAGACTGATTAAAGGCTCTCAGACCAGACTCCATGCCAGTGGGGGAGAAGGTACAGCTGTTCAAATTTTACTACAACCAGTACTTCCACAAAGGGCTGCTGCTCAGCCAAGTCCAGTGCACATAAACACATCTGACCCCATGGAAAACTTTTGGCTAAGCAAGCCGATAAAGGGATGCCACACCTGGTCCTGTCAGAGGCAAATGAAGCCACTTAGCCACTTAGCCCAGGGTCTCTATCAAAAAGAAGGGGGGGAGGGAACAAACAGGATGTCTCTATCCCAAGACAAAGAGGGCATCAAAGTGAGCTGGCCAGCTAGCTAGAACACTTAACCTACTGCTAAACCCAGCATCTAATACATATACACAAGTGACAAAAGCTATTTACCCCTCACTTGCCAACTGAAACATTAGACTGGAAGCCCAGGTATAAAACAGGAAAAGAGCTCATCGTGGAGAAGCCAGAGCAGCCATTAGACTCCCTAAACAGCAAAAGCAAGGCTTTGACACTGGCAAAGTGCTTTTGACCCACTACCTGTGCTTGGGATTCTACCACCCATATCCAACTGTTAAACTACATGCCTGGAATTACCCCATCTCACACAACTCAGAGACTCCCATCCCAGATTACACGTGGGCAATCCATGGTCCTCAAGGGACATGTTAGTAAACATAACAGGAGAAATGCAGACAAAAGTCTGAAGAATGGAGACTGGAGGGGAGCATTGTGTGTGCTGATAGAGCCCAGAGACATTCACACTTCTTCACAAAAAGGAAGAAATATTGACTTAATTTTTTAAGTTTTAATTTTTCTCTTTTATATTGGTATTTTCCTTTCTTTTCCATTGCTTTTTTCATATCTCGTTTGCAAACTATTCTACTGGTGGTTTATTCTATCTCCTTTTATTACCCTCAATCTTCTATCCTTTTGCAACCCCTGACAATAGTGTCCTTCCCCACAATTGTTGAACTATATCCCTACACACTAGAATTTTGTTCAACTACAGCTCTCACACTTCACTCCTCTTCTCTACATCTTCCTTCTTCCTTATTTCCTTCCTAACACCCTTATTTTTATTACCTAAATATGAACTCTTATGCAAACAAATTTTATTTTTCTAACCCCCTACTACTACTCTCCATATTATATGACATTATCATGTATATATAATCCTGCTAATGTTATTTTACTCCATATAAATATCTGGTTTGGTATTGAATTGGTGAAATTCTCATTGCTGAGTTATATCTCTTGGTCAGTGGTCAGACATTGCATAACAACCTAGCTACTAACAGTCCTGCAAGAACATAGAGAATAATTCAAGGGAAAGATTTTGTTGATAAAACCTCCAATCAACTAATTGACAACAGATAAGCAAATATCAAAATAGAGGCACAAGAAATATGAAAAAGAAAAGAATTATGATTCCTGAAAAAGTCAACAATGACACAACAAATGACCCCAATTGATACTGAAGAGTGTGAAATCTCAATTTCCAAGTTCAAAAAAATGATGGTAAGAACAATTAATGAGATGAAAGAAGACATGCTCAATAGAATCAAAGAAAATGCAAATAAGCAGCTAAATGAATACAAAGAGAATACAAAGAAAAAACTAAATGAATTCCAAGAGGTTACAAACAAGTAACTGAATGAATTCAAGGATAATACAAATAAACAGCTAAATGAAATAGGGAAGAAAGTGTAAGACATGAAAGAGGAATTCAATAAAGATGTAGAAAACCTGAAAAAAATCAAATTGCACTTCAGGAAATGGAAAGTTCTTTTTAAGACAAATAAAAATTTAATTGAAAGTCTCTAGTGGACTGAAATAAGTGGAATACAGGATATTAGAGTTTGAAGATGAAGATATAACAGAAAAATCAGATGAATATATAGAATAAAAATGAAGAAATACAAATGGCATATACAAGAAATCTGCAACTCCATTCAAGGACCAAAATTACAGAATCATGGGCATTGAAGAAGAAGCAGTGCAAGGTGAAGGTATGGAAAACATTCAACAAAATAATGCAGAATACTTCCCAAATCTTGAGAAAGAGATGCTCATCTGGATTCAGGAGGTCTCTAGGACTCCAAACAGATAACTAAAATAAAACATCTCCATGGCTTATTATAGTTAAAACATTAAGTACAGAGAATAAGGAAATAATATTGAAAGCTGCAAGGAGAAGTGCCAAGTCATGTGTAAGGGAAAACCCAACAGAATAATAGAAGATTTCTCAACAGAAACCTTAAAAGCAAGGAGGATATAGAATGAGGTATTTCAAGTGCTGAAAGAAAATAACTGCAAACCTAGATTACTCTACCCAGAAAACCTATCATTCATAATTGAAGGAGGAAAAACTTCCACAATAAACAAAAACTCCAGCAATTTATGACTACTAAACCAGTACTCCAGAAGATACTCAAAAGAAACCTCCACAGAGAAGATGAAGGTATAGTCATGAAAGCATAGGAATAAATAAATCTCACCAGACAAGAAGATTAAGAAATGAAGAGTCAGGATGAATCAAACACTAAAAATGGGAACAAAATTGCAGGAATTACCACATACCTTTCAATATTAACACTGAATGTTAATGATCTCAATTCCCTACCAAAAGACATACAATGGTGAGCTGGATTAAAAAGTAAGATCCAAAGATTTGTTGCCCACAAGAAACACATCTGAGCAACAAAAATAAAAGAAAAAGATTTTTGAAGCAAATGAACCCCCAAAGTAGGAAGGAGTAGCAATACTCATATCTGATAAAGTAGATTTCAAACAAATATTAATCAGGAGGGACAAAGAAGATTGCCTCATATTAATAAAGTAATATTATGAGGAAATAACAATTGTTAATACATATGTGCTAATATCGGTGCAACCAACTTCATTAATGAACACTTCTAGACTTAAGAGCAAAGAAAGACCCCAACACAATGATAGTAGGAGACTTCAGTATCTTGCTATCGCCAATAAATTGGCCATCCAGACCAAAAAATCAACAAACAAACATCAGAATTAAATGACACTGTAGACCAAATGAACCTAACAGACATGTACAGAGTATTTCATTCAATAAACTCTCCTTAATTCTTCTCATCAGCCCATGGAGCTTTCTTCAAAGTAGATCATATTTCAGGACACAAAGCAAGCCTTAGAAAATATAAGAAAGTTGAAATAACTCCCTGTATTCTCTAAGACCACAATGGAATCAAACTAGAACTCAAAAATAAAAGAAACTACACAAAATACTCAAACCCATGGAGAACTGAACTGTTGTTGAATGGCCACTGGATCATTGAAGAAATAAGTGATGAAATCGAAAAGTTCCTAGAAACTAATGGAAATGAAAACACAACCTACCAGAACCTATGGAATACAGCAGTGCTAACAGGAAAGTTTATAGCTATAAGTGCTTACATAAAACAAACAACAAAAAATAAATAGCATAATGATGCTAATTTTTTAGGTGTCTTACCTATCCTCACCCCTCCCTTGTGTGCTCCCGTTTTTATCATGTGCTCAAAGTAGTGCAACACTGGAAGTATCACAATACCAGACTTCAAATTATACTCCAAGCTATAGTAACAAAAACAGCATGGTGCTGGCATAAAAACAGACATAAAGACCAATGGAACCTAATAGAAGCTCCAGAAATAAAACCACACAATAGCCATCTGATCTTTGACCAAGGGGTCAAAAACATACACTGGAAAAAAAAGACAGTGTCATCAAAAGATGGTGTTGAAAAAACTCATTATCTACATGCAACTGAAACTAGACCTCTATCTCTCACCCTGTACAAAAATCAATTCCAAATGGGTCAAAGACCTTAATAAAGACCTGAACATTTGACACTACTTTAGGAAAAAGATAGGGAAAACTCTGGAAGTTATAGACCTATAGGTAATTATTTGCTGAATAGGACACAATTATCCAGGAAACAAGAGCAAGAATTAGCCAATAGAACTGCATCAAATTATAAAGTTTCTGCACACTGAAAGAAACAGTTACCAGAATCAAGAGACAACTTACAGAATGGAGGAAAGTCTTTGCAGCTATTCAACAGATAAAACATAATATACAAAGAGCTCAAAAAACTAAACAGGCAAAGAACAAATAATCCAATTAATAAGTGGGAAAATGAATGGAATAAATAATTCTCAAAGGAAGAAATACAAATGACTAATAAATACATGAAGAAATGTTTGACATCCTTCCATAAGGAAATGCAAGTCGAAACTATAAGATTCCATCTCATTCCTGTTAGATTGACTATCATCAAGAAAACAAACAACAACAAATGCTGGTAAAATAAGAGGAAAAAAGAACCCTCCATACACTGTTGGTGGTAATGTAAACTAGTGCAACTACTATAGTAAATCAATATGATGTGTCTTCAAAAAACTAAAAATAGACCTACTTTATGACCCCACCATACCAAAGGAGTATAAATCAATATACAAGAGAGATTCCAGTATAACCTTGTTGATTGCAGCTCTGTTCACAATAGCTGAACTATGTAATCATAATCACTCGAGGTCTCCAAATACTAATGGATAAAATATATATATATATATAATATATATATATATATATATATATATATATATATATAATATGTGTGAATGTATATACATATACTATTATATATTACTCAGCTATAAAGAAAAATAGAATTATGTCAGTTGCTGAAAAATGGATGGAACTGGAACTGGAGATCACCATGTTAAGAGAGGTAAGCCAAGCTCAAAAAGGCAAATATTGCATATTCTCACTCATTTTTAGAACCTAGGCTGAAAATGACGATGACAATGACAATCATGATAGACATGAATGTGAAAGAGGGATGACCTGGAGAGATCAACAACAAAATAGTGATGCTGCCCAAAGAGAAAAGAAAATTCTCTTAATTTTAGACGTGAAGTGGTTCTATCAAAGTAAAAATTGTTCTGAACAATCTTAAACAGGCAAGGAAGATGTTATTCAGGGATATTGCCATAGGGGAGAGGTCAGAACTCAGTCTAAATTCAATTTGCTAAAATGAAGGTAGTGGAAAGGGTTTGTAAGTGCTAGGGTAAGCTAATGAAAAGTCATAAGTTACCATATTTGCTTTATGCAAAGGGAAAATAAAAGTTTTATATCTTAATGGGAGGAGGTTATTTTGTAACTTGGAATAGAAACCAATCTCCCATGCGAAGCAGGTGCATACCATCCCACAGAGACTGAGAACAGGGTTACGGTTTTCACTGATGATTACATTTTAAAGAGATGGCTTCCACTTCCCTAACAAAGATGTTTCTGGGTTGGAAAACTGACTTGAGGTTTCTAAAAGAATTTTCAATTCAAATTTAAGAGTATAATGATTACCAGAGTCTCATAAAGTGTGTGGGAGGGTGAAAGATGCCAAAGGCAAGGCTGAAGTTGATCAAGGGGTACTAAATTACAGTTAGACAGAAACAAGATGTTCTGATGCACTCTTGCACAGGTGGATGATTATAGACAATACGCTGAGTATTTCTAAAATTGAGAAGAAAGAATTTTGAGTGCTTTCAGCCAAAAGAAATGATATTTGAGGTGACAGTTACATTTAAGCCTGTCTTAAACATTACATGATATATAGGTATCAAAACTTCATGTGGCATCCCATAAATAAGTACAATTTTTATGTTTTCATGTGTCCATGAAAAGATAAAAACTCTAACAAATAGATAAAGGAATAAATAAATTTTAAAATGTAGTTATAAGTTCTAAAGTAAATGTTCTAAGAAAAAAGAGGTCAGAAGCCTAGAACCAAAAAGAAGCCAGCCTAATACTTAGTCCACCCAAAGGAATGTTTAGGACATTAAGATCATCTTGGTCATTCCAGTGAACAGGCTCAATCACAAATTCTTTTTATATAAATCAATGGTAAAGACCAGCGCAGAGGAATATATAAGTCTGGCTAATGCTGTTCTGGGACTTCCATAGCATCCTTGAGAAGCCAAAGGTTTTATTCTACATTTTTGTGGTAGTCAGTGACTTTTCTGTGAGGGAGAAGACAGCTGCTGGAATCTGAAGGAAAGCAGCTGAGTATTGTGGTGGAAATACAATTGGTCAGTAGAATGGTCCGTACTGTGAAAGTACTGTGGGTTGGGCAGTGGAGATGGGACTTTCTACAGGAGGACAATGGAGTCTTAGCTTGATCTTGTGATACTAGAAGAGTTTCACACCCTGAAACATGATAAGAACCTACATTACATCATAAGAGGAGGAGTTTTGCTTTTAAACATGTTTGTTTGAGGTGACATTGGAACATATAAATTGAATTATTTCATAGCTAAGATCCTGAGCTTGGCATCCAGTGAGAAATCTTTATATTGTAGCTTTTGGGATCAGTTCATGAGTGTAATAGACATGGTTATAAACTAAAAATCTCCTGGGGGCATGTGTGATCCTTTAATCAAATTTATTTTCCTTCTACAATATTAGCTCAATTGAAATTTGGGACAGTTCGAAAATGCAGAAGGTATTTTGAACTTATTTCTTTCAAAGAACATTTGCTTTTTCTTCTGTCTGTGTACTTTAGGATTAAATAATTTTCATAGATTTCTGTCACATTTTTCTCCTATTAAATACAGTCCTGTGGTAATAACACGCAATCACATTTATCTTATAATATTTTGCTTTACCTTTGCATAGATAATATATTAGATTTCTGAAATTTTATTGTTTGATTTCTCAGCGCCAATGTGGCTAAGAAACACAAGGGCCACCATTAAGACCTAAATTTCACAAGATTCAAAAAACTAGGAAGTTACCTTCTTAAGTAATTATTTGCTTAATGACTTTCTGCTACTGTAGTGTGAGTTCCACTAGAGAAAGGATTATGCCAGTCAAATTTGTATTTCTAGTGCTTGTCACTGTTCCTGAAACATCAGAATCTCAGGTTATACAGGTGGTTGGAAGTCACCTACAAATGATTGTGTTGCTGATGAAATCCATAACAAAACAGAAAAATGTAAATTATTAGTTCTTGGGAGGGAAGCAATTTCACATTTAATTTTAGTTTTTATGTAATGAAGGGAGTTTGTAGCTCTGAGTCAACAACACTCACATGCATAGTAACTCGTGTTTAAGAAGCAGCCAAAATAAAATAGCATTTATGGTGGCTAATATAGGTCAGACAGTTTTCTAAGCTGTTTAAGTGTTAATGAAATTAAACCTCCAAGGATCTCTTTGTTGAAGGTGTGTTTACCCCAAAGTTCAAATGGAAAATGCTAGTTCAGAGGTAAGAAATTAAGTTGACAAAACATTATATCCAGATATGTTTTATATTCAGAACATTTTATGCACTAGAAAACAAATTATTCACTCGGAAAATATGACAGGATATTTTCAAAGTATTCCATACTAGATTACAAGTATAGAGCCCACAAATTAGAGAGAAACCTTCATATTTTAGATGATACCATGTACTTTCTGGAAGTTTCCAGTAAGTTTACTTATAGGCATTTAATAAAAAGAAACTATAAAATTAATTGACTGAGATAAATAAAAACCCACTATTTCCTCATTTAATTATAATAAAAAATCAGAATTACTCTAATCAGCCACAAATGAATATTAATATAATTATAATTTATGTATATGATAGAACATGACCTAAGTTATCTAAATTTACATTTTACATCACCATAGTTGAAACCAAGAAAATGTAATGATATATTCCTAAATGGAACAAAAAAGAAGAAAAAACCATATATACTACAAAAATGTGATTGACTATTCAGAGAAAAACATGTATATGTTTTTAACAAATAGGAATAATATAATTCAATATATGTTGAACATTTGTCTCTGATTTGTGAGACTTCATGGCTTTTAAAAATATTTCTATTTTCCAGTTTTTCTAAATGAACATGTACTTCTTTTATAAAAGAAAAATTGATCTTTACAGAAAGGAAGATAGAGGCAATAAAATCTGGTAACAAAGCAATTCAGCTTTGGTAATAGAATTTCCTTGTTTAAACAGCAAAGATTCGGGATTTCCACAGGGGAGAAGCTGCACCCACTGTATATGGCATCCACAGGTTTCATGCATCACTGTAAATTCCTATTCCAGCTTAGTCTTCCTTATGCATTTCCACACATTTCTCACTCTGGCTGAAAAGCACTAGCTCTGTGGAGCTTGTATGGTTTTTTCTGCTGTTATCCTTCCTACTATAACATGAGTCTTCACAGTGCTGCCCCTCTCAGATGTCTATCAATGGCTATCCCTTCCAATGACCTTTTCTCACCCCATCAAGTCTTCTACAGCACCCCATACTGAGAATTTGATCTTGATTCAACCAGAATTATGGACCTTCCAGGACCTGTATAACCCAGGATACAATGCCTCAGTGCCTCCTCTCTCTTATGCAGCTCCTCTGCCCTCTCTGGAGGCCCTAACATGTGCATCTTAAAGAAGAAGATACCAACCATAAAAGAGCACATTACATTTCCCTAGTTCCCCTCTCTCTAATGTGGGTCAAGTGTAGCATAGGGAAGGGAAGAGGAGACTTCTGGCATTGTGCTTTACACTTCTAGTTCCTACTGAGGTTGCTCCATTCCTACAAGAATCTAGGGAAGATGCTGGGATGAGATGGGAGTGCTCAGCAAAACTAGGGTGTTCCAGATTATCTCAGAGAAGTCAGCATAACCAATCTAGACATTGTGCCAAAAACTTCCAATCATTCTGGGGAGTGAGGTATTTTGGAGACTTTGTAATGTCTCTATAACAACCTATCCCACTAGAGCATATAAGAAATGAATTTACATAAATTACCTACTGACATGCTGCAGAGTTAAAGAGACTTATGACAGGAAAGACCAGGTCACTGTTGCGGGAGTAAGAATACAGAGAATTAAAGGTTGTCCTTGGACAGACTGGAACCTGTAAACACCATTGTCTGGAGTCAGAAATACTGGTACAAGAAAAGTCACCCCTTTGAGAGGATTTGCTCACTGACTTTTCGCTTTCTGTGTCCATATTAAAATGGTTTTGGAGCCCACATGAGATGCATAGAATGGGTAACATTAAATGTTGGAAGATTCATAGAAAAACCAAAAGTCAAGCATTTCTATAATATCAGCAATTCTTGTCTTGATCCAAAGAAGTGCTTTCTGGGCACCCTGTCTTGGGACCCCTCCCAGCTCTGAGAACTCTACTGTTTGCTACTTTTCTGTTTCAATAAATTTTCCCACTTCACTCAAAAACAAAAACAAGGAAGTGCTTTTTGCTTCAATAGCAAATAGAGTTACTTCCCCTTGTTGAGAAGAGCACTAGTAGTCCCATTATTTCTTTGGATCCTCTCAAAAATAAATGGAGTGAAACTTCAGGTAAGGAGTTACCTTTTCAAGACATCTGAAATATCTCCACACTAAAGTAATAAAATAATATGCATAGAATAACTCCTATTTTATTTTCTGAGAATTTACAGGTCTGTCACTGAGCTCTATAACTTCAGTCTTTTAGTGTTTGAGATGATTAATCAAAGTTTAACTTTTCCCAAACATTTGTTGCCAAGGAAGAGTGGAATAAGCTTTCCACATGCACTGTACCGTGGTTACAATGGGCTGACTAGAGATAGCTGTTCATTTTAATGTAATTTTAATCTTCTGATTACCTCAACTTCCTTGACTGTATTAGAGGCAAATGATATCTCAGAACATTATTTCATGGACACCCTAGTAGGAAATATAGTAAATCTTTGCTGGTACTGTGATCACTTTTGTTCATCATGGTACATTTGGTGTTGCCTTCTGGTGAGTAATTTGGCTAGTCCTGTTAGGATGTAAGGTTTCTGTGGGCTTTGACATTATAATCTGAAAGAGAATGCTTTGAACCAAAGAAGATTCCTATAAATATATTATGTATATACATACACAGACATGTATCTACATCTATATATCAATTTGTATTTCTGTGTGTATATATATACATTACATATATAAAGAGAATGGAGTGTTGTCCGAAAGGCACTGTACTAATGAGCAGGTGCCTTAGTTTTCCCATCTATAACATGCAGATTATAAGTCTAACTCATGGGCACAAGACATCCTGGGTAATTCAGTGAAGCAGCATGTAAAAATGACTAGCAATATGGCTACACCTGAGCACACCTCAAGAGTTCAGAGCTTCTTAAAATACTTCACTATGTGTTTGAAGGGATCGTGATATGTGTGGACTCTTCAAGAGAAGAGGTCATGTAGGGAGTCATGAAGAGACCTAGGCTCAAGGACTGGAGATCTTGATTTTTCACATACCTACCATGAGTTTCTGAGTATTACCGAACAAAGCATCTTTTCCCCATCTGTAAAATATGGGGACTGGGCCAAAGATCACAAAGTTCTAACATTTCCTATTTCTTTCCTATATTGGCTACCAGCTCTGAATCCCTTCATGCACTGTTTAGTGTTAATAAGAAATTATTTCGTAATCTGGGCTGACAACCTTTATGAGAGTGATGATGAATTGATATTCTCTGATGACTATTTATAGAAGTGTTATTCCACATTTTTAAAAAAATGAATGAATTCGTATATTAGTAAAGTCGTGTTTTCAATTATTGCAAGCTTCCTTTGTAATAAATTAAAATTCTTTCATTCTGCCAATAGATTTACCGGTAATTAGATTTTGTAACTATTTTCATATATTCTCCAGTTTTAGACCTTCAAATCTGGTGGCCAGAATATGGAACTATTAATGTTATCTTCTAAATTTTCCAGGACTGAGTTCTAACCTGATTCTTTTCTGTTATTTTGAAACAACAAAATTACTGTAGCACATCATCCATGACATGCATCAAAGTCTAGTCACATAAGAGTGTCATATATGCACCAGAGATGACTCCAAAATGCCTGAAAAAGTTTTTACTGCCAGAAATTTCCAGGGGTGTGACAAGTTCCATAGATGTGGACGTGAATATGATTCCTGCTCTCAAGGAGCTCAAGCTCAGAGGAAATAGCTAAAGCAAATGTTGCTAAGTGCAGAGATGTGCAAAGAATTTCCATAAGAGCTATGAGTAGGGACATCAGTCTCTCGGATTCAGAAGCAAGAAAATGTAAAGAAACAGGAACCTTCAGAACAAGATCTCGGCGTTATGTTTGCAACTTGAATGAAGGTGAAGTGGAGATGTTCTTTTCACTTTTTGCTTATCCCTCTGAGCATTTCATATATTGGGACGCTGATAAATGCATGGTAAGTGAAGTCAAGGATGAACAAGACAGTATTCTTTTTATATTTATATAGAATTATATAATTTTATTCCTTCACTTTAGAACTACTTGCAATTTAAGTTGTGTTTCATTAGTAAATTTAAATTTTACTTTATTACTTTTCCATTTTTTTCATTAAAAAGTAAATGAGTTGAATAATGAGAAAAATCTTTGGAGGGCAGCTTGGACTTCAAGAGACCCATTGATCAGAGTGTAAAACCTGAGAAAGGTGTAGTTCTAGCAGAAAAATATGCAGACTTGGTCCAGGAATTACCCCTGTCCAGAAGTTTTCTGCATCAGGAATAGCCCCATTTGCTCATCCATGATAAAGAGAAACAAATTCATTCATTTAAAATTTTTCTTTGAAAATATTTATTGAGTTGTGCCTTAAGATAAATTATGGAATAAAAGATAGAAATTCCTTTCTTCCTTAAAACCTTACAAAAGAGCAGAAAATAAACAAAGGTAACAAAAGAAAAAAAAAAGAATGTTAAGTCAGAGAACATTAATTGGGATAGAGATGGCACACAATGTGAAAACCTCTCTGACACAGACATCTAACCTGAGAGTAAAAGGAGGCATCCAGGTAGATATCAGTGAGAAAGACTCCACCTTGAGCCACTGGTTAAACACCAGAGAGACTGGAGTATGGGGTTGGGAATCACAGATGTTACAGTTCAAGCAGCAAGTGGGGACCATCCTTAGTGAATTTATATTTCATTCTAAAACCATCACTCTTTTTCCATCCTATAATCATTTATATAATCATTTATACATGTTAAAATCACTATTACTTGTGAGTTATAATACAAATTAATATCTTAGTATAACTTGGAAGACATTTTCTTGATCTTCTACAGATACTCTACGGAGCATCTTCAACTATAATGAACTCTTGTGGGATTTGTAATAAACCCCATTTGCCCATAAGGTGGCAGTAAAATATTGTTTAGATGAAGAACTTTGACAGGATGTTTGGCCAGCTTGACATTTATCAATACTGTGGTCTGAGACAGGTTGCTAATACCCTGTAAGACGCAGATATCCTTCTTTGCAGGAAGGTGAAATCGCCTAACATACACCAGGTGTAGCTGTTACTCAGATCTCGCATTGAGTTGGAAAATGTTTTATTCAAACAGAAGTTTTCTGACTAATAGAATGTTTCTAACTAACTAACTAATAGATACAACATTACTCTTCTAATTCTGCATTCATTGTCTTTTCTGATTAATCCTTTTTACTAGCAAAAATATGTTAATTTGAAGGGATAGACTTGAATAAACTGGTTTGCACAACTTTTCCAAACAAAAGTTAGGAATTACTTGAGTATGGGCTTATGCAGGTAGCCAAAAAAGGTTCATTGTTATTAGAAATGACATGCAAACAAGAAAAAAACCTACATCGTGGTTAATTTTCTTTAATTTAAAATTTATTTATTTATATCAAACCATAATTGTATTCACTAATGTGGACTGTCCTCAAACCACAAACCCCTCAATCTCTTCCTCTCGAGTAGCTGAGATTATAAGCATGTAACTTCATGCTCAGCCAAGTCCTTCACTTATTTTTTGTGTGAGACTTTTGAAATTTACTCTTACCTACTTTGAAATACAATAGTATTAGCTATAATCATATTGCTATGCACTTGACCTTACAGACTTATTACTCCTGTCTAACTGAAACTTGGTGCTCTCTAACATCACTCCATGACTGCCCATCTTCTAGACTCTGGTAACTGGCCTATAGCTCTCTACTATTGAGTTTGATCTAACTAGATTCCATATGGAAATGAGCTCATGCAAATTTATCTTTCTTTGCCTGGTATATCTCATTTCACACAATAACCTCCAGCTTCATTTATGTTGTTGTAAAAGACACAAGTTCTCTTTATGGCTGAACAGCATTCCATTGTGTACACACATATATAAAAAAATACACATATGTAAAAATTTTTCAGAAAAGAAGAACTTACAATCCAGCAATCCCATGACTTGATATTATAACCAAAAGAAATGAAATCATCACATCAAAGAGATACCTGTCCTTTCATGTTTACTATTCATAATTGGCAAGATATGTAATCAATTTAAATATTCACTAGTGGATGAATGTATAAAGAAAATGTGGATAAATGATGAAATACTATTCAGACACAAAAAAGCATCAAGTCCAATGTCATGGAACTTTTCTTCCATCTTTTTCTACTTTTAAAGTTTCAAGTCTTACATAGAGGTCTTTGATCTATTTCTAGTTATTGCTTTATACTTGATAGGAGAACCTGTTCCTCTGTCTAACTATAATAGTGTATGTGTTGACTCCCTCTCTCCCTATCTCTACTAACCACTGTTCAAGTCTCCACTTCTATGAGATCAGCATTCTGGCTCTATGTATGAGTGAGATCATGCTGTATCTGTCTTTCTGTGTCTGGCTTATTTCACTTAACACAATGACTTTCAGGTCCATCCACACTGGATTGCATGTTAGCTCTATTTTTGTCTCTCAAGGTAACTAATACTGTTTTTCATAATAGCTATACTAATTTTCATTCCCACCAAAAGTAAATGAATTCTCTTCTTCATATCTTTGTCAGCATTTCTATGTATGTATGTATGTATGTGTCTATCTATCTATCTATCAATCATTTATTGATTGTGGTACTAGGGTTTAAACTCAGGGCCTTAAACTTGCTAGGCAAGCACTTTCACCACCTAAGCTGCAACCCCAGTCTTCTTGCGTTTAGTTGTTTGTCAGATAGTATCTTGCACTAACTTTGCTCCCACTGGCCTTGAACTACAATCCTCCTACTTATGCAATGCCACATAGCTGGGCAAACTTTTAGCTCTTTTTTTTTAAGAAGGACTTTCTCTTTTTTTTTGCTAATGATTTGCTTGAATTCCTTACATATTCTGGAGATTAACTCCTTGTCTGATATGTAGAGTGTAATATTTCATTCCAATGTGTAGGTTATCTCTTTATGCTGTTTATTATATCCTTTATTATGCAAAAGTTATTTAATTTGGAGTAATGTATTTGACAATGTTTGCTTTCATTGTTTACACTTTGGGGATTATAGCCAAAATGGTCTTTGCTCATGCCAAAGTCCTGAAGCATTTCCCTGTGCTTTCTCTTAGTCATCTCATAGTTTGAGGTCTTATATTTAAGTTTTTAATTGTTAGAATTGATGTTTGTAACTGGTGAGAGGGAGGAGTCTAGTTTCCTTCTTCTGCATGTGAGTATCTTACTCCTGTAATCCTAGGTACTCAGGAGGCAGAGATCAGGAGGCTGATGTTTGAAACCAGTTCAGACAAATAATTCATGAGACCCTACCTCAAAAATACCCAATAATAAAAAGGTCTGGCAGATTGGCCCAAGTGGTAGAGCACCTGCTTAGCAAGCATAAGCCCTGAGTTAAAATTCCAGTACTGTCCAAAAAATATGCTTTGGATATTTGGGCCAATCTGTGATTACACATAAATTTCAGAATTGATTTTCTTATTTCTTTGAAGAAATACATTGCTATTTTGATGAGGATTGTGTTAATTCTATAGATCACTTTAGGTAATATGGCCATTTTAACACTGTTGGCTCTTCTAATTCATGAACATTAGTATCTTTACATGTCATGGGGGAATCCACAGATGTGCTAGTGGGTTCTTGCTCTCAGAACAGTCTCAGGAATGAGAGGCTGGAACACTGGAGTTACAGGCAAGGGGAGACCCATCAGGAACTCTAGAGGAAGAAGTTCCTGTCTGGAAAAAAAATATGTGGTCTACAATGGAGGGAGCATTCCCATTTACAGGTGTCCCAATAAGGAAATCCCTCCCAGGGGAGACATCCTCTCCCCTCCATTTTGTCTCTTCTGCCATCTGTGACTAAGACCAAAAGAAAAACTGAGAAGGCTTCAGGGTTGTAATTACCCTAGTGGCATGGCCTCAACCACATGTGATTCTGTCAGCCTTAAAGCCCAAATATTTATAATGTCTCCAGTTAGTGAAGGTGTACAGCTCAACGAGAACTCGTGAAAGGAAGAGCTCAATGAGAGACATGAGGGCACAGAAGGCCCAAGGGCGTGTGTCACAACCACAGTGTAACATTCCCTAGGGCAATCCTGAAGGAGAAAGATAGGGCAGCTGGGGTGCAAGGGAGGGCAGTGCATGGTGAGGTGTCATAAAAGTCCCCAAAATTGGCACTCAGTCAGAGGGGCATACATCATGCAAGAAAAGCTGGGGAGCAAAAAGGACAAGGGAGCTCCTGCGGGCAAAGACGCTTTATTATCTCCATACTAAATGAAGGCATGGTGTCCTCCCATATGACCCTGAGGAAGGTCATCCAATGTTGTTGGGGGCAAAACGGCCATTGCGTCATAGTGCAGAAATGAGACAGAGAGAGAGAGAAAGAGAGAAACCTGGAATCAGAGGGGTTCAGACTCACCCCTGTGGCAGTATGAACCCCGGGACAGGCTCAGTGTGTGGCACTCCAAAGAGGGATGCACTGGATTCTGCTGGAAGCCTTAATGGACTTGAGAAATTCCTCTCTGCTTTCAGGAGAAACCTCCCTATTGATAGAGGGAAGAAGGGAAAGGGTGACCAGAGAGTTCTGCTTTTGGCTACTCCACAGCAGGGCACTTTCCCAGTAGACAGAATTCAGAGGGGTGCTGGATAATCACAGTCACTTCCCAGGCAAACTGTCCCTGGTTAGGCACAGCCAATACCAAATTTTCACCCTGGAGAGAAGAGGGTCCCTTCATGGTTGCCAAGATGTCACAGGTACGAGATGTCATGGGGGAATCCACAGACATGCTAATGGGTTCTTGCTCTCAGAACACTCTCAAGAATGAGAGGCTGGAGCACCAGAGTTACAGGCAAGAAACTTTATTGATAGAGAAAGGCTGAGCGGAAAGACACACAGCAGGATCCAGAAACTGGGTGCCCCCTGAGTACATATACGTATGCATACATATATATAAGGCTTTCACCTTAACCTAAAGAAAAGCTCAAAGTGGAATTCTATACGTCCATTATTGGCACACGCGGGTTTCCAATACCTCCTGGTCATCCGGCAATAGGATTCCTCAGCTTCTCCCAGGTTGCAGGGACTTCTGCATTCCTAAGATGTCATGGGGCTAATTTATGTTATGGGACTGCTACCGTATATTTGAGAAAAATGTGTGTTGTTATGCTGTTGGACAGAATGTTCTCTATATGTCTGTGAGGACCACTGGTTCTAAGATATAATTCAAGTCCAATGTTTTCATAGCAATCTTCTGTCTAGATGGTATGTTTATCATTGAAAATGGAGTATTGAAGAGCCCTACTATTATTGCATTGTAGTTTATTTCACCATTCATGTAACATAATAAATGCTTCATATATGTAAGAGCTTTGCATTTGGGTGCATATATATGTACAATTATATCCTCTTGGTGAATTTACCACTTTATCCTTATGTAGTGACGTTCTTATCTCTTTCAACAGCTTTTGACTTAAAGTCTATTTTGTATGACAAGTGTTATATTTCTGCCCTTTTGCTTTCCAGTTTCATGATATATCATATTTCCATCCCTTTAATTTCAGTCTGCATAAAAATCACTTGCTGCTTTCAGAATGTTTTGTTTTTGATTTATGGTAGATAGGTTATAATTTGTTTCGATGAACTCTTCTTTGGATTGAATTTGGAAATCCCCAAGCTTCACAGATGTTTTCATGCTTCCCGATATTTGAAAATTTTTTTGTTTTTTTATCTCCTTACATATGCTTTCAGGGACCTTCTCTCTTTTCCTTCTGAAATTTTAACTGTGGAATGGTTAGTTTTGCTGATGCTCTCGCATAACTACTATAGGTCTTGTTCATTATTTTTCATTTTTTCTCCTTTAACTAGATAACCTAAGATGTCCTCTCTTCATTATTATTTTTGTTTAATCATGATTCTGTTTTATTCATTTCTCAGAGCATAGCTTGGCTAAGTATAAAATGTGAAATCCTTTCTTATGATACGTTAAGTCTTTTACCTTAGACTCTGAATGCAGTGTGGTAATAGAGGCTTATGTTACTTCTTACAGATGGTGAATAATTTTTAAGTAGCAATAATTAATTTTTAATCTTTAAGTGTATTCAGGTGACTAGTGCATATTTAATTGCTAATTCTAGCATGTCAGTTTTTCTGGGACATGATTTGCTGCAAAAAGTCATTACTATTCTCAGAGTAATCCCTCTACTTTATCTGTTGTGTTGTTCCTTCTTTTTATTGCACTGCATTTGACTATCCTTGTTTACAATTGTTAGGAATAACGCCACTCACAAAGAAAGCTCACAAGAAAAGTCTCATGTGCAAGAGCAAGGTTTAATGGCAGGCTCGAACTGCCAGGCTGATGGGGAAAGATGGCACAGCACAGACTCTGGGCTAGGTGTGGCTTTTATAAAAGAGGGAAGTTAAGGAAGTTAGCACATACACAGGAGTCTCTGTCAGGGGTGGAGCTTGTCTTAGAGTGGGGGAATTTCTGTTAAGTGTGGGGCGGCCTTGGGGTGGCTCCATTTCTCAAGAAGTGAAGCCTGAGGATGAAATGGCCACTGATTCACAAAATGGCTACATTATTGTTCTATCATTCCCCAATTTTTTCTTTAATAATGATGGAGGTAGGGCTGAGGATCAGGAATTGGGGCAAAGCGTCAGCCACTTAGCTGATCCCTGCTGGGAGGGGGCGTTGTATGGGGTGAGACCCTCAGACTCCTGTGTCCTGGTAGGAGTTCTCACAGCAGTCCTCCAGATGGTTTTGGAGAGGTTGATATTCCTGGAGGTACAACTGGTTAAACTTTTGATTAGCAATAGCAGACATGTGGTCTAAGAGAAATCTTTGTACTGTTTTTATAATACAAGGGAGGAAGCTTAAGAATAGGAGAGCAAGAAACATAGGCTTTAGGATTGGCATTGGCCAGGAGAACCACTGTGAAATGTTGTTCCCTAGAGGATTCCAAGAGTCCTCCAACTCCCTTCTCCATTTTTCTAAATGTTCCTTGAGAGGTGCTGCCACTAGGGGATCCCATTGATCTTGACAGGAGTGGATGTTGTGAGAATAACCAGATGAGGGTCAGTCCACCAAAGTCCCAATGAAGAGGGTCGAAGATCCTTTAGGAGAACAAGATCCCTCGGTTTAACAGAAATTGTTATAGGGTGGGGCAGGATCTTGTCTGCATGCTGTCTGAGAAGTTTGCTGAGAAGGCTAAGATAAGGTAGATTGTCAGCCAGAGGAGCAGGGTCTGTTGGAGGCAAGTTTCTTAAGAGAAATAGGTGGTCATACATTATTTCAAAGGGGCTCAAGAAGGAAGGGCTTCAGAGGGTGGTCTGGTATGGGGGGTTTTCTCCTTGGCCAGGGATTCGCGGGCTTTCTCAGGTGAACTGGTTTGGTTTGCACCTTTATTGGTGAGGGAAACAGTCTTGAGAGCATTTATTACGTAAGACCCAAAGAGAAATATTAGAAGGAGCATAAAAAGGTGTCTGCGAAGGACTGCATATCTAGGGATCCAGATTCTGCAAAATCCTGTAACTCCCAAGAAAGTTCTAAGCTGTTTTATGGTATGGGGGAATGGGAAATGGAGGATTGGGTTGATTCACTCATGACTGAGGGAGTGAGTCTGTCCCTTTAAGAATACACCTAGGTAGGTGACCTGTGGGAGGCAGGGGCTGACTGTCAGGATTTAGGTTAAATGTAACATTCTTGGATAAAAGAGAGCTCCAGCTCATTTTTTATATAACTTTGTAAATGTTTGTACCATATTTAGATAAAGTATAGACACAACACTATTACAAGGTGGTCATTTAAGACACATGAGCAAATACATAAATGAACTCTGATTTAGTAATAGTTAAAGCTTGACAAGATCAGCAAAAAACACAAATAATTTATTTGATAAGATCTTTCTCTGTAACAGTTTTTTGTAGATGTTACTCAGAGCAGAACAATATTAAGATAACCTTGTTATTTTATAGACATAGAGAATTTGATTTTAGTTTGACATGACCCTAAAAATCTTTTGGGCAACTCTTAGCCAATTTTAACTTTTTCACACACTGAAGCTTTTTATTGTACACTTTTTAAACTACTCAGACCTTCATATAACATTTTAAACCTTTTGATGGTTTGTCCTTATCCCTCCTCTCCATACTTGAAACAATCTTTAGGACAAACCCTTCTTTACAAAATCCTTTCTCATCCAAAAAACCATTCCTTTTTCCTTTAATTTCTCAAAAAATACATTCAATACCTATCTATATACTTTTAGTTGTTTACTTTGTAACATGTATTTTGAAATTAACTGTTATAAGAATTTAAATTTATTATTGGGGCTGGAGCAACTAATTAGTAGCCCTTGTTTTTTTAAAGGAAATTTATGATAGGCATAAGGCTTCATCATCTCTCAGGCTTGAGGGGATATTGTTTTTGGTGTGGAAACTGTGAGGGATTTTTGAGTTTTATTTGAATAGGGAGGGCCATCCTGGCTAGCCCTAACTCACCCCATCAGTCCACACTGTGGAATCTATTTGTTCCTGAAGGAGGGGGCAGCAGAGATAACTGCCTGGGGGGGTGGAGAATTTGAGATTTTAGTTGAGATAGTAAATCCTATCCCAACAGAGACACTGGAGTTTCAGGAACTATGAGGAAAGAATGACAGAAAAGGAAGTCTCCCAAAGAGCAGACCAGAGTCTGGGTAAAATAGTGCTCTAGGGGCTGGCCAGATTTGCCCCAAATGATAACTTTTGTTATTGGACCAGGGAGTGGGAGAGAAAAGTAAGACAGAGAAATAAGCTTCACTGTCTAGCTGGAAAATGACCTTCTGCTTTTCTGCCATTATGGCTACCCCGGGGCTCCTCAACATTGATGCCAAGAGGTGGAACGTGGATAGGAGGCTGGTCCCATCAATCCATAGGAGGTGGCACATTGTCTTCCATCTGGAGATGGGGTCACTTAGGCCTCCAGTGGTTACCTTTGCAGAGAGAGCAGGGTCCCAGCTGGGAGCGGGGCTGTCTCCTGGGCTGTCCCCCTTGAGCATTCTCTGCAGAGGTGCCCCTCCTTTCCACAATGGTAGCAAGCTCGGGATGCAAGCCCCAGTCAAGTGGGGGCTTCTCTGAGAGCAGCAATGAGGTCATGATGTCTCTTATCTTTTTCTCTTCTGTTAGTAAGGTCCCAAACATACAGATATACAGACATAGCTATACTTATAGACATGGCTAGCTGTATTACTTGGTTCAATGACATTTTTCCTTTCAGCCTCAGGCTTTGAGTTTTTTATGAATATCTGGGGCTGACTAAGTTAGAAATTTATCTTTGAGGAGAACCTCTCTCACCTGTGACTCTGGGTCCACTGTGATATGCTTTCTGATAGTGTCCTTAAGATGCTACAGAAAGGTAAGGGGTTTTTTTCAGGACATTGCTGTAAAGCAAAGTTGTTATTTTACCTTGACATCTGACACTCTGGAGAGCAGGTCTCTGAACCATTCTGGGCCTCAGTTTCCTCACTTGAAGAATGAGGGATCTGGTCTAGGTTAAACTACTTTTTCCACTCTGAGATGGATGAAGTGACATTTATCTTCCTTACCATTTTTTTGTTTTTGATTTAGCAATGCTGGGGAATTGAACCTAGGGCTTTGCACATGCTGGGCAGACACTCTCCCACTGAGCTACATCCTCATACCCAAATATTTTTTCTTTTTCCTTTGGCTGTACTGGAACTTGAACTTAGGACTTTATGTCTGCAAAGAAGCACTCTACTGCTTGTGCCATATCACCAGCCCCTTTTAGTGTGGATTGTCAAGGGGACTGCCTGTGCCCCTGTAGGTCTAGGCACATTTATCTGCACATTTTTAGGTGCCACTAGTATTGGGGCTCATTGTAAATGGTAATCATTTCCAACCTGGGTGGCCTGGGCCGGAACACATTGCTTTTCTAATGAGGAAAGAGTCTGGTCTAGTAGAAGCATAATATCCTTTCATGTCAATTCAAAGGTTTGGATCACAGAGATAAAGGCTTGAATATATTTGTCTGGGCATCAGTATAGATAGTTTTTAATTTCCCTTAGATCTGATAACTGAAAGGGGACATAAAGCTTACCCTCTTCCTACCATTACCTTTTGAAGAGGGAAGCACCCATTAGGAGGTTCTGAATATTAGGGTGGCTTAGAAGGTAAGGCAGAGGGTGGAGCAGTAGGGATGGGCCTTGTCATTGATAAGGGGCTTTTTTGGTCCTCCTTCCCCAGGTTTATCCTGTGGCTTACAAAGAATGGCCAGTATTTGAGTACCTAAATAGCAATTATGGAGCCAATCTGGGTTGTCCCAGAAATGAAAATGAGAAGTTTAGAGACCACAGTAATGCCCATTTTGCTGTTCCTGGGACTATAACCTTGAGCTAATAATTGGCTTACAAGGGGTGGATCTGGGGGCCTGAGGCATGAGGTGGGGCTGGGAGTGGGGCTTGCGCAAGGCACCTCTCCCCCCCATACATCCAGGACAAGCAACCCTGTCTGCCTAGGCCTGATCTTGCAGCCTGTCACCCCTCCCGCCTTCCTGTGTACCCACACCTGTGCATGTTTATTCTAGGGGAAGTGAGGCTGGCAGCCTAGGATGTGTGTTGGGTCCTCTCTATGGGTTCTCTTAGCTATGGCAGGCATTCTGCTGTGCCCAGGGGCTGGCAACCCCTGTGCACGAGCGCTCCTGTTTGTTTTCCCTCCTCCCCTTGTAGAGGTGGAGTTAGGGCGAGTGTGGTGGCTGCTGGGTTTTTTTGTTTTTTTTTTTTTTTTGTAAGCCCTTCTGCCTTCACTGGTGCCTAGCAGTTGATTTAAAGTTGCTTTAGACCAAGGGGGCTGACAAACTAGTGGGAATAACTTAAGTCATAAGGTACCATTCTGTAAGTTTTTCATGGGAGGCCAGGGTCTCAGTAAGCCCAGGGAGGGGAAGGCAGACAGAGATAAAGGACATGCACTGAGACCATGGAGGAAGCAGAAAAGGTGTCCTGACATCTTAGGTAAGGGAGGGGAAGGCTGAGCCTGGAGGCATGACACATGCCTGATGGATTAGCGATCACCTGTGCCTCTAGGTCGCTCCCATTGACTGGTACTGGAACACTTTCAGCAACACAAAGCCTCCACTCTCTCGTCACTGTCTCAGGCAGAAGGGGCATTAGACAGGGAGGGAAGAGAAGAAGTCATCAAATGCCATAATCAATCAGGACTCCCCCAAAATAGCATGAGGCGTAACCAAATAAATAAATAAACCCTAGGCTTAGTCTTGGCCCACGGGGAGGGAGCATGAGCTCCCTCAGAGCCAGAATCACTGTGAGGCCAGAGTTGACAAGGAGCAGCTGGCTTGACACCATGATGGGAAAGTCCCTCAGGAAGATAGGAAGAGACAGGCAGGGCAAGCAGTGCAAGGAAGTCTGCTTACATGGGGAAGGAGGAGGTTCGGGAGAGGATTTGGTTTGTTTAGAGACTGCTTTAGAGGCTAATAGAACCTGCCCAGGGGAACAGGAAGTACAGAGGGAGGGTTTGGTGCAGAGATAGGAAAAAGATTGGACGTAGGCTATTTCCTTCCATTTACCAACTTGCTCACAGAAATTGTATAAATCCCTTAAAATATTGGGATTGAAATTGCCATTAATTGGCCACTTGGAAGCATTATCTAATGGATATTGGGGCCAGGCCTGATTACAGAGAAAAATGAGCTTTTGGGACTTAAGATCAGGCATGAGGTGAAGGGGCCCAAAGTTGGCCAAGAGACATTCCACTGGGGAGTCTGAGGGAATTTGGGATGGTCCAACTCCAATGGTGAGGCCTCAACTGAGGAAAGGATATGACAAGCCCCAAGATATTGGTTCCTCAGGAGAGTAGAGGTGGGAATCCCGGGAGGGATGTCTCCATCACCAGGGAGCCCATAGTCCTAGGGGACCCTGTCCCCAGGGACGAGAGCAACCCAAGACCTTGCTCTAGGATTCTGAGGAAATGAGAAAGTGAAATCACAGCTCTGTGTGGGAGGAGGACTCACTGAGATAGGACCTTGAGGGAGGATTGACCAGTCGTGGATGGTGATTGGAGGCACGCTGGGGCAGAGGAAATTCCCTGTGAGCAGTGAGGGCATGTTCTAGGATCAGGGGTTCAGGCAACGCAGCTCAGATCCTGGAGGAAGGGAATGGGAGTTTGGAGAGAGAGAGAGAGAGAGGGCGGGATGGGGGGGGAGGTGGGAGAGCACACTAGATCTGAGTCATGGCACCAAAATGTTAGGAAAAACGCCACTCACAAAGAAAGCTCACAAGAAAAGTCTCATGTGAAAGAGCAAAGTTTAATGGCAGGCTCTAACTGCCAGGTTGGCAGGGAAAGATGGCACAGAGCAGACGCTGGGCTAGGTGTGGCTTTTATAGAAGGGGGGGTTAAGGAAGCTAGCGCATGTGCGGAAGTCTCCATCGGGGTGGAGTTTGTCTTAGACCATGGGAATTTCTGTTAAGGGTGGGGCTGCCTGGGGTGGCTCCATTTCTCAAGAAGTGAAGCCTGAGGATGAAATGGCCACAGATTCACAAAATGGCAACATTATTTTCTATAAACAATCATTTCCTGATTGCTTTGGTATCTGCCTAAAAAACTTATGTGAAGATTTTCTTTCAGCACCAATTTTTTTAATGTGTTTCTAAATCGTGTGTTAGATTTATAATTTTTTTGGGGAGTGGGTCTTCATTTAGTTTACTTACATGCATATTTTTCCTTTCTAGTTATTTTTAGTTATCCACTTTTTTATTTTATATAATCCTCTTCTGCTAGGATGAAACACAAAATATTATTTGTTGAGTTATATTTGTTTTTAGACACTGTTCTTCATGTTTCCTTTTTATGACCTATTCAAAGAAGTAGCTAATATTTCTTTAACAAGACAATGACCCAAACTCAGGAAATCATCCCAGGGGCCAAAATGATGCCTTCCTGTTTTAGCAGCCATTTCAGCCACCCAGACCAATTATCTTTTGCCCCCATCTCTCTGCTATAAAACTGAGAGATAAGGACCACCATTTTGAGGTTTTATTCCCATTTCCTACATGGAGAACAGGAAATGTCTCTTTTTCTTTCTCTCCCCTTCACCCCTTTGTTCTCACTGTAGAGACAAGCCACTACCCACCTGTTGGAAGTATATTCCTTTCCTAATAAAATTTGCTGTTACTTTTACTGAATCTTTGTATCTTGCTTGAATTCTCTTGCTGGATGCAAGAACTGAGGTAATTTTCAGAACCATTTTTTTCTGGAAACAAAAGCTACATCCTCAGCTACTCAGGACAGGTAGGGGAAGGCAAAGGCATAAACCAAGGTAAGCTTGATGACCCTGGTGACAGACTGATAATTCTAGCCACAAGATAAGCCCACACCTCCTGAAAGCCTTAAGTCCAGTGTGGGGATTTTATGACTGCTCCAAACAGGGGCTGCTTAAAGACATTCTGTTGTTCCTTTAACTTATCTTGGAGAGTTGTAGCAAGATTCTATCTTGAGAAAATGAGGCAGACTAAATTAGAGACTCATAGGAAAAAAACATTGCATCTTAGATTAAGCGTGCTTTGGCTCAGGAACCAGACTTACATGACTGGGAATCTCCTTCTCCCCTTCCCATAAGTTATCATAGGTTTTAAAAGTACCTGAAAGGCAGAAACACGCTCTCCCAACTTCTGGCTTCCACCTGGGCCTCACCATGCTTCCCTTTGCATTTCCCTTTCCCTAACTTTTAATAAACTCCACTTATAAGCACATGTCCTGCCAGGATTCTTCCTGGTGGGATACAAAGAATTTGGAAGTCTTCTGATCACAGACTGCACCAACACCTAACATTTTTGGAGAAGCCAGCCAAGGAGTTAAAAAGGTAAAATGCTATTATTGGGTCTGGAGACCTAAGGCAGATGAGCCAGTTCTGTGGCCTGTGAAGCCAAGGACCCTCGACCCCGGCCTGTAACATCCTCAACACCAGCACAAACCACTATGATTATTGATTTTTTTAACTTCCAAGCCATTTCTCTCTGCCCCTTATGCATCAGCATCTCCCCCAGAGCATGCTGCTGGGAGATGCTGGGATGTGCTGTATTAGCCCACCCCCGTGTGGCATGAGGCATGCTGGGCCTTCTTGCACTCATAGCAGCTATGGCAATGTTCTGATAGAAACACAGCTGGGAAGGGTGGAATTGCAAAGGTGGCCAGTGCTGCAGGGCACAAGTTCACTATCTGGTCCAGTTGGAGAGGGCAGTAAGGACTGCCCATAAGGCCTTAAGTTACTGTCCTTGGTAGCCGCTTCTTCTTTCCTGTGGCTGCCATGTATCTGCACCCTTCCCCTCACCCTTCTCCCTTCTCTCTGCTCCCTTTCTAATTCCCAGCCATGGTAGCCATGCTGGCGAGTAACAGGGCATGCCCCACCTGACCAGTCTCAGGTCTTATCTTTAAAGTGAGAACAATGGGGTCAGATTTGAAGGTTAAAATATTTACTAAGAAACTCTTAGCTTTGAATTCTTTTGGCCCTGGGTGGTTCTCTGAGTTTGGGTCATTGTCTTGTTAAGAGAGACACTGAGTAATCAATTGGCTCCTGCTCTAATGATATAGAATTTCTGGGTGAAATTCCTAGCTTTTGCTCTGCTTAGCTCCTTGGCTTTTTTTTTTTCTTTTCTCCTTTTATCATTTTTATATTTACTTACATGTGTATACATTGTTTGTGCCACCTCCCCACCCACCACTTCTAGGCAGAACCTGTTTCTGCCCTCTTCTTCTCCTATTTTATTAAATAGAAGACATAAGAGATAATAAGAAAGACATATTGTTTTTGCTAGTTTAGTATAAAGATGGCTATACAGAGATGCTTAGCATTGCTTCCATGCATATGTGTATTGCAACCCACATTGGTTCATTTCTACCAGACATCTTCACTACTTCCTGGTCACCTTCCCACGGTGGCCTCTGCCAATTTAAGATTACTTTGTTTGCTCCTCAACTGGGAGCACATCAACCACATTCAAGCTTTAAGTTCCTTTCCTTTCCCTATTTCTTCTGTGCGTGTCCTGCCCTTAGTGTGTGACCCATGTCCAGTAATATTACTGCATTTGTTTTGGGTCTATAATCGGCATATGAGACAGAACATGCAATTTTTGGCCTTCTGAGCCTGACTAACTAGCTTAAGATTGTTGGGTCTGGAGACCTAAGGCAGATGAGTGAGTAGCCCATCCCCCAGGGAGAACACTTTGAGCTCTACACCCTGAGAAAGAGATACAGGGTCTCATAAATCTGCCACAGGGCTGATAAACAAAATGCTCTCAAGGTTCCCCCCCCCAATAAGGGGCAAACAGACCAGCTCATCTAAGAGAGCCCACATGCAAATACATGGCCAATAGAAAAAAATCCACCTAACTATACCCTAAACTGGAGTTAAAGCATCCATGAAAACCTCCAGCCTTCACCTGTGCAGCGAGTTACCAGCTTCTGGGCTCCACTGCAGTGCTCTAGCTATAGCCTTTCCTTTCTCTCTAACAAATCCCACTTTATACAAACCAGCTTTGGCTCATCATTCAGCTGCCTCAAGAGCCAGTTCCCTGGCTTGTGAAGGAAAGGACCTCCACCCCGGCCTACAACACTTTGACACCAACACATAACAAGATGGTGTTCTCCAGTTCCATCCATTTTCTTATGAATGACAAAATTTCATTCTTCTTTTTGGCTGAGTAAAATTCCATTGTGTATAAACACCACATTTTCTTGACCCATTCATCAGTTGTGGGGAATCTTGGCTGTTTCCATAGCTTGCCTTTTTTTTTTTAAATTCACTTGTGAAACTTCCTTGCTCCAAACATAGTTATTTAAGATGTGGATTGTTCTTGGATAAAAAGTGAATTAGGCTTTAGAGTGAATTTAGGCTAACTTTAGAATTTCCTGTGATGACTTCTGGGGCTCTGCATAACTAAGTTTACATAGAGATTAATGGAGTTGGAAATTTAAATTAAAGTGATTCTTGTGGCTGCCATTTACCTACTACCTCTCAGAGGAACCCGGGATGTGCCTGTGCACCAAGTAGCTGGCCCTGCCTATCAGTATGAGCCTGGGAGCCTCAGCTTGGATCCTGGGAGGATTGAGCACCCACCCAGACAGCAACAGCAGCATCAAGGTGTGCCTGGGAGCCAGCCCCACCCAGCCAGCCTGCAGAGTCCACTTCTGCTGCTACAAGCTAACGGTACCAGCTCCAGTGGCTGCTGCCTAATAAAATGCCATTTTTTTACACTAGGATATGAGTGTTAAATACATACTTAGATAAGGAGAACTTAATGGTACTAATTAATCATTAGTATTTTCCTTACAAAACTTTAACTGTTCTCTGTTGATAAAATTAGGCTTACTTACAGTGAAGAAGTAAAAAAATGGATCCTTATGTGTGGGTATTTTAAACAGACAATTTAATTAAAGGTTTTATTCCTAGCAATTATATCTATCCCATCATGATACTTCAATTAGTAAACTGGACAAAAACAAAAGCCCAAGTTCTACAACCTATAACTAATTCTCCAAAACTATCAAGTGATGTCACATACAATGAAACTAAAAAATTTTTTAAATCCCATCTTAGCTTGCTTCAATTATTTTGTCTTTTCATTAGGATGACTAATTCATATGGACACCTGTCTCTTAGGCGTAGACATCTTTTATTACTATAACAGATTACTATTTTGCGCCTGTATGTTTCATGCAACATGCCTTTGTGTTCCATTTGAGAGACCATTTGGAGAAACCATGTGGTCACAGGGAATGCTGCCACCATGATGAAGCCACCACATGTCCAGACCTATCTTACCACTCCCTAGGAATAAAAAAATCTCATTGGTGATGTCATTTTGCCATCCTCTAGAAAAAAATATAACTAACTTGTGATTAAAGTTCTCTAAATTAATGTGGCTTTTATGCACGTTGTTTTTGATACATTAATCTGGTAAGTATTTGGCCCAGAATAGTATTTATGTTAAAAATCCGTTATAAAGTACTTAGGAATCTAACTGACTAACCTTCTAAAGGATGACTTAATGTGATTGTTTTGTGTGTCATTGTGTGTGTTTTCTGTGTATGTCTTTGTCTCCTACCAATTGTGACCACTTAATTTTTACTTTTTTGAGCTCATTATGTGCACTTATATTCTTTTTGGCATATGTAGGTCATAACATCTGTGTGTCTGTGTGTGTGCAGATGTCTTTAGGATGGTTCTAAAGCTATTTTTATAAAGTTAATGTGAATGACTATCTCAAAAGTTATCTAAAATTCTAATCCCAACCAGGCCTCACTGTTCTTTGCCTTAGGACTAAAGAATATTTATGGAAAATAATGTCAATTTATTTCTTTCTATCATGAGTGTAATTTACACTTAACTCTTTTATAATTGGGTTCATTGACCCATGTTGTTCTTGTAGATTGTTATTATTAAAAAAGATGGTTTAATTTAATTTTCTTCCTGAGCCTTTTAAGGTATAAGGTTACTAAGAGTTTTATTTAAAAGTGTTATCTAAAAAAAAAAGTGTTATCTAAATTTAGACTTTTACAAAGTTTTTTTCAAGATACAAATTAAGGTCTTAAAGCTTACAAGTTTATAGTTTAAAGTTTTTAGAAAGTTTTCTGAGGTCAAAATTTAAGGTACTAATGTGTATTTAAAAATGGGTTTCTGAAGGTTAGTTCAAGAAGAATTAACCTAGAAGGTAACACCCACGCACAGGAAATCAATGTGAGTCAATGCCCCGTATAGCTATCCTTATCTCAACCAGCAAAAACCCTTGTTCCTTCCTATTATTGCTTATACTCTCTCTATAACAAAATTAGAAATAAGGGCAAAATAGTTTCAGCTGGGTATTGAAGGGGGGAAGAAGGAGGGGGCGGAGTGGGTGGTAAGGGAGGGGGTGGGGGCAGGGGGGAGAAATGAACCAAGCCTTGTATGCACTTATGAATAATAAAAGAAAAAGGAAAAAAAAATAAAAATGGGTTTCTGACAACCAAGATGCCTCTCTAATGAATGGATCAAGAAAATGTGGTATTTGTGCACAATGGAATTTTACTCAGCCATGAAGAGGAATGAAACCTTATCATTTGCAAGTAAATGGATGGAACTGGAGAACTTCATTCTGAGAGAGGTTAGCCAGGCTCAGAAGACCAAAAATCATATGTTCTCCCTCATATGTGGACTTTAGATCTAGGGCAAATACAGCAATGTGGTTCTACTTGGATCACATGACAAGGGGAGAGCACATACAGGAGATATAGGAATAGGTAGAAAACCCAAAACATGAAAGCATTTGATGTCCCAGAGGAACTAATACAGAAACATTAAAGCGACAGAGGTTAACATAAGAAAGGGATCAGGAACCAGTGTAAAGATCAGTTAGAGATGAATCGGGTCGTAACACATGGGTACACGAAAGCAATGTTAGGAATCTCTCTGTATAGCTGTCCTTAACTCAACTAGCAAAAATGCTTTGTCTTCCTTATTAAGCTTTTGTCTTTTCTTCAACAAAATTAGTGATAAGGACAGAACAGGACCTGCCTGGAACTGAGTGGGGGGGAGAGGGTGGATAAGGGGGGTAGGATGGAGAAATGACCCAAACAATGTATGCACATGTGAATAAATGAATAAAAAAATGGGTTTCTGTTTTATCAAAAAAAAATAATGTTGGGGATTTTTGGTGCTATAGGCTGATACAAAATTTTACCAAAACCAAACAAAAGTTCACCCTCTACATGGGATACTGGTGTTTATTTCCTATCAATATCCAAGCCATGACTCTCAGTCAGTGGGCTTCCTAACTTTATGCTTACTTCCTTATCTCTGTTTCTGTATTTAATCATTTGAGACATTAATCGTGTTGGCTTATTATTTATCTTTTTAGAAAATGCACTTGTTTCCCTATTCTTCTCAGTTTACAAGCTGACTGCAATCTCATGGCCTGATGTGAAAACTGACCACGAGCCAGGGGCTTGTATCAGCCAAACTTAGCTTGGTGCCATTTGGGTTCTGTAGTAGTTATAACAGTTCTAATGTTTTAATAGTGGGGTTGACATTCAGGATCAGCATCCTATTTAGGGACCTTCATGCAGGGGTGCAAGAGACTGGTACTTTGGAATGGAAAGAAGTCTGGAGACCCCACTGCTTGTTTCACAGAGATGTCTGCTGAGGGCCTTTAAGACAAGCCAGGTCCAGAGGACCTGCAATCAAGACTTTCAAGATATAATGGGGATGATCCAAAGATCTTGGACTCAAACTCACTCTCTACCAAAGGGCAACATTCCTCCTTTCCTTTTATTCTCTCTCCCTCTTCACCAGCCAGCATAGAGAATTCTATTCAGGAACCTTCTTGCAGGGGTGGAGGGGTGAATGGATTTTCCCCCTTCCCTTGTCTCTCTCTCTTGCCACCAGCCAGCATAGCAGAAGCCAACATATTCACATGGCTATATCCTTAACCACTGAGAGATGCTTTGATCCTGCTAATCAAAAATAAGATGACTAGTTCTCTTCATAGCCCATTTAAGATTATTTACTATTCTTTACATCCTGCTTAAATTAGTCTCTTGCCATACATGAAAAAACCTAAGGTATTATCTTGGAAAAGCTGAAGAAACAAAGTTTAAACTCAGTAAAAATTCTTTTAAATGGTTCTAATACTCCTTATGCTTTATATGTGTATGTAAATGTCATAAAATCATTTATAGAGTTAAAAGTGTATATGTGTAAACAACTATAGTTCTTTGATCTAAGTACCTTCTATCTAATAAGGTCTTTCACATTTCTGTTCTTTATGACAAATGCTAAAAGTTTTGTCATTTAGGCCTGACATCTGTCTGTCAGATAAATGTTGGTTTATCTGATATCTGTTCATTGGGTAAACATTGGTTTCTCTGATGTTGGCTAGATAGAACATTCTTTTCTATATATAACATGCAATTAAGCATCAAAACAAGGGCTATTTGAAATTACTGGTACTGCCTTCCCTTAACCATTGAAAAAATTAGGTTTTTAATTGTAGTACTGTATTGACAATATTGACAAGAATGAAAACCTTTAGGACCCAAATCATGAGGCAACAAGACTATCAATCTCTACAGATGAATGAGATCTCCATGATCAACCCAGATCTCCATGAGAAACCATAATTGTAATGAACAATAATTGAGATAACTTGTGTCCAAATTTGTTCCAAGGGAAATATAAGAGAGAAAATTTTCCCTTGTTGGTAGGGTCTGCTGTCCCTTGTCAGCTCACAGCAGATACTGGAAATGGACTTCCCGCCCTTCAACAACCCCCAAAATGAATTTTTTGGAATATTGTCACTCAGGGGGAATTTGAGGCAGACTAAATTAGAGACTCATAGAAAAAACAAAAAAAACACTGCATCTTAGAATATCCATGCTTTGGCTCAGGAACCACCTTCACATGGCTGGGAACCACACATGCCCCTCCCTAATCATTGATTATTGGCTGGGAATCTCCTTCTTCTCCCCTTCCCATAGGTTATCCTGGGTTTTAGAAACACCTGAAAGGCAGAAACACACTCTCTTGGCTTCTGGCTTCCACCTGAGCCTCACCATGCTTCCTTTTGTATTTCCCTTCCCTAACTTTTAATAAACTCCATTTATACCCACATGTCCTGCCATGGATTCTTCCTAGTGGGATACAAAGAATTTGGAAGTCTTCTGATCACAGACTGCACCAGTACCTGTTAACAAATGGCTTATTTTTTGAGACTGAAATACTAATGAGGCTGGAAAACGAGGAACAAGTTTCCCACAAAAATATGCTTCAGGGAGTCTTGAAGCACAGTACCACAGTGTCTTGGTGGGAGGTGGCCATGAAAGGTGACTGTAGAGTGGGAGAGGGTCTGACATGGTTCTACAGAGAAGCTCAAGCAGCAGACAGCTCCAACAGTGAAGAGTGAGGTAATCAGAAGCCCTTCCTTCCCTGTTAAGGAACCAGTCCTGAGGGCTATGATGGAAAAAAAGGACTGAGTTTGTGGTTTATGTAGTATTTGTCCTCCAGGGCCTGCATCCTGACTGTATATGTTGACTGTTAGGTGGGCCAGAGATATGAGCTTGCACCCATAAAATCATGTGATACCCACAGCATCCTGCCCCCTATAGGGTGGTGAACTGCTGTGCAGGGCATGAAAACACTGAGACCCACCCACCAGTACTGTGTCCAGACATGTGTTCTTGCAGGGTGAATTTGAATCCCCAGGCCAGTCCAGCTGAATCACATGATTATCACAGAGTCCTCACACCAACAGGGAGGTGAACTTCAGGCAGGGTTTAAAAGCACTGAGACCCACCTCCAGGAACTACATTGTGGTGTATATTTGCTGCCATGCAGGTGTAACAGATCCCAACCCAGATTTTCCAAGTCATGTGACTTCCATAGCCTCCTTCCCTCCACATGGAAGTGAACTGTTAAACAGGGTCTGAAAGCACTAAGACTCACCTCTAGGAATATATTCCAGCATGTGACAGTAGCCTGGCCAGTCAGAGAGTCCTGAGTGCAGACCCTCTGAATTAAGAGTCCTCCACAACCTCTTCCTCCTTACAGAGAGTTAAACTGCTGGATGGAGGTTATAAGCATTAAGACCATCAAGTAGATCAACTACACCCCTTAGTTCTCCCCTAGCCAGTGTAAAACTCAGAGCTCCATTTGGTCTTTCTACTTTCTGACACATTGATGGATCACTGCAAGACTTAGATGTTTACTGCCCACTAGGAACACAAACTGTCAGACTTGTGGAGCTAGTAGGAACCTGCCCAGCAAAGTTCTCTGCAGCCAGCAGCAGCTCCCAGTACTCATAGAAGGAAAGCTTCCTGTGAAAGCAGTCCAGAAGCAGGCAACTGAACCTTGACAAGAGGATCCAGCTAGTTTACCTTAATATGAGCAGTGCTGAGAGGTTGACTGAGCCAAACCTTGAGTCCAGTGTTAATAAACAGCACCTCATTCTGGCCTCTACATTGTTCTACCTGAACACTAAATGTTAGTGTAATGAAACACTAAGTATTTTAATTGAAAAACTGCAGGTGATTAAAACTGCCAACCAACCTCTTGGTCTCAGATTTGCAAGTCCCAACTTATAAACACAAGAAAAATGTAAAAAACAAGGCAATGTGACTGTTCAAAATTCAACAACTCCAACAAACATTAATAAGAGTGAAGTAGAAGAAATCAACTTACAAAAGTCAGTAGCCTTTCTATACACCAACAATGAACAGATTGAGAAAGAATACAGGAAAACAATTTAATTTACAGCAGCCTCAAAAAAATTAAATACCTAGGAGTAAACTTAATGAAGAATGAAATTGACCTCTTCAAGAAGAACAATTCACTGAAGAAAGACATGGAGAAATACTACAGAAGATGGAAAGATCTCCCATGCTCATGAATTGGTAGAATCAACATAGTAAAAATGGCTATACTACCAAAAGCAGTCTACATGTTCAACCCAATACCCATCAAAATTCCAATGACATTCATCATAGAGATTGAAAAAAATCTATCCTAAAGTTCATTTGGAAACACAAAAGACTGCAAATAGCCAAGGCAATACTGAGCAAAAAGAGTAATGCTTGAAGCTATCACAATACCTGACTTCAAACTATATTACAGAGCCATAGCAATAAAAACAGCATGGTACTGGCACAAAAACAGATATGAAGACCAGTGGACCTGAATAGAGGACTTGGATTTTGACAAAGGTGCCAAGAACGTACAACAGAGAAAAGACAGCCTCTGCAACAAATGGTGATGGGAAAAGTGGCTATCTGCCTGCAGAAAACTTAAATTAGATCCATGCCTGTCACCCTGTACTAGCATCAACTCAAATTGGATTAAGGACCTTGCTATCAGACCTGAAACCATACAGTTTGTGCGTGAAAGAGCAGAGAATACCCTGGAAACAATAGAAACAGGCAAGGACTTCCTCAGTAGAACTCTATCAGCCCAGCAACTAAGAGAAAGGATGGACAAATGGGACTACATGAAATTAAAAGCTTCTGCACAACAAAAGAAATGGTCTCTAAGTTGAAGAGGTCACCCACAGAGTGGGAGAAAATATTTGCTAGCTATACATCAGACAAAGGATTGATAACCAGAATATACAGACAGCTCAAAAAACTAAACTCCCCCAAACTCAATGAACCATAAAGAAGTGGGCAACTGAACCAAACAGAACTTTTTCAAAAAACACATGAAAAAAAATGCTCACCATCCCTGGTCTTAAGGAAATGCAAATCAAGCCACATAAGGGGAGAGGGAGGGGGCGGAGTGGGTAGTAAGTGAGGGAGTGGGGGCAGGGGGGGGAGAAATGACCCAAGCATTGTATGCACATATGAATAATAAAACAATAAAAATTTAATAAAACCAAAAAACCCAGTACAGCAAAAAAAAAAAAAAAAAAAAAAAGATTCTATCTCATCTCTGTAAGAATGGCTATCATCAAGAACACTACCAACTAATAAATGCTGGTGAGGATGCAGGGAAAAAGGAACCCTCATACTCTGCTGGTGAGAATGTAAGTTAGTACAACCACTCTGGAAAACAATAAGGAGGCTTCTTAAAAAACTAACCATAGATCTGCCATACGATCCAGCAATACCACTCCTAGGGATATTTCCAAAGGAATGTGACTCAGGTTATTACAAAAGAACCTGCACATCCATGTTTATTGCAGCACTATTCACAATAGACAAGCTATGCAAACAGCCAAGATGCCCCACAACTAACCAATAGATCAAGAAAATGTGATATTTATACACAATGGAATTTTACTCAGCCACAAAGAAGAATGAAATTTTATCATTCACAAGTAAATGGATGGAACTGGAGAACACCATCCTGAGCAAGATTAGCCAGGATCAGAAGACCAAATATCACATGTTTTCCCTCATATGTAGATTATATACCCAAAACAAATGCAGCAATATTATTGGACATGGGTCACACACTAAGGGGAGAACACTGCATGAGAGAAATAGGGAAAGAAAAGGAAACCTAAAACTTGAATGTGGTTGATGTGCTCCCAGTTGAGGAGCGAATAAAGTAGTCATAAGTTGGCAGAGGCCACTATGGGAAGGGGACCAGGAAGTAGTGAAGAGATCTGATAGAAATAAACCAATGTGGTTTGCAATACACAAGTTCATGGAAGCAATACTAGGAATCTCTCTGTATAGCTATCTTTATCCCAAACTAACAAAAATGATACATCTTTCTTATTTATCTCTTATGATTTCTCTTCAACAAAATCAGATAAGAGGGTGAAACAAGTTCTGCCTGGAAGCTGGGGGTTGGGGGGGATTGAAGAGCAGTGGGGATGGGGGAAGAAGATGACACAAACAATATATATACATGAAAATAAATGTAAAAATTAGAAAATAAAAGGAGAAAAAATAAAAATATTAAATAAAATAATTCAAAAACAACTGAAAAAATGATCAATGAAACTAACAGATCTCTCCAGATCAAGTTAAAGAAAGAATATCAGGGCTGAAAAAGACTAAAAGAAGTGCAAACACAACATGTAAGACACATGGGAAGCCACTAAAAGACCAAGCCCATAATAGAAGAGGTACAAGCTAAAGGCATCAAAAGCATATGCAATAAAATAATAGCAGAAAACTTCTCAAATCTTGAGAAAGAGATGCTCCCCCAGGTACACAAGGCTTTTAAGACACATAAGACAAGCAAAGAACTTTCCCAAGTCATATTACAGTTAAATCATTAAGTATACAGAGCAAATAAAGGATATTGGTAATTACAAGAAAGAATTGCCAAGCCACATATAAAGACAAATCCGTCAGAATAGCAGCAGATTTCTCAACAGAAACTTTAAAAGTAAGGGATGGAGACATGAAATGGCATATTTCAAGTCCTAAAAGAAAACAATTGTCAACCTAGGTTACTATACTCAACAATACTGTCATTCATAATTGAGGGAGAAACAAAAACATTCCATGTTATACATAAATGAAAAAAAATGCACAACCACTAAATCAGCACTTAAAGGAGTATGATAATAAAAGGAATCCTACCCAAAGAAGATATACACAGCCATAGAAATACAGGAAATATTAAACGTCCTTAAACAGGTAGATAAGCAAATGTGGAGTAAGAAAAAATCAAACACCACATACCATCAAAATGGCAGAAATTACCATGTACTTTTCAATGATAACTGAA
Organism: Castor canadensis; assembly: GCF_047511655.1. NCBI lineage: Eukaryota > Metazoa > Chordata > Mammalia > Rodentia > Castoridae > Castor > Castor canadensis. The sequence continues at coordinate 71,310,652 of NC_133391.1, read as the reverse complement.
TGTTAATTGCCTCAATTCCCCAATCAAAAGACACAGACAGCCCTATTGGATTAAAAACAAGACCTGACCATTTACAACGTATAAGAAAAACATCTCACTGGAAAAGACAAACAGAGGCTTAAAATAAAAGATTGGCCTCAGTTGCTTTTAAGGTATCTGCTTTAGTTTCTCTGCGTTAAGGGCAACAAATGCTAGTTAATTTTTTAGGTGTCTTGTCTATCCTCACCCCTCCCTTGTGTGCTCTTTCTTTTATCATGTGCTCAAAGTCCAATCCCCTTGCTGTGTTTGCCCTTGATCTAATGTCCACATAAGGCCAATAGGAAAAGGGGACCAGGAACTAGAGAAAAGGTTAGATCAAAAAGAATTAACCTAGAAGGTAACACACATGCACAGGAAATTAATGTGAGTCAACTCCCTGTATAGCTATCTTTATCTCAACCAGCAAAAACACTTGTTCCTCCTATTATTGCTTATACTCTCTCTACAACAAAATTAGAAATAAGGGCAAAATAGTTTCTGCTGGGTATTGAGGCGGGGGGGGAGGGAGAGGGAGGGGGCGGAATGGGTGGTAAGGGAGGGGGTGGGGGCAGGGGGGAGAAATGACCCAAGCCTTGTATGCACATATGAAAACAAAAAAGACATTTTCAAATACAATTCATTAAAAGCAAAAAAAAAAAAAAAAAGATTGGGAAGTTTTTCCAAGCATTGGAGACTGAAAACAAGCAGGAATAGCTTCTTATATATTATCATCTCTTTAAGTGAAATAAGCCAGACTGACAAAGAAAATATTGCACATTATCTCTCATAGGTGGACTCTAAATCCCACCCCCCAAAAATGACATGAGTGTAAAGCAGGGGAACTGTTTTGGGAGTGGGAAAACTTGGGATGGGGAGAGTGAGAGAGTGAAGGGACTGAATCCAATCAAGGGGCCTCATATGTATGTATGAAAATAGAATAAAGAAACACATTGAAATTGTTCAAAAATGACAGGAGTGGGATAGAAAAGACAGAGGTGTGAATTTGATCAAAATACATTATATGCATGTATGTACATATCACAATGAAACCACATTGCACAAAATTCATAGTGCTAATTTAAAAAGAGAGTGATAGAAACACTCAAAATAAAGAATCCAAGCTTTCATAGTCAGAAACCAAAATTTTTATTTAACTGTAATCTAAAATAAGCCAAAAGAAAGACATAATAAAAATGAGCAAAGAAGTCAATGAATTTTAATATATCAATAGAGAAAAATCCATACAACAAAAACATTTCTTTGAAAATAGTTGCCAAAAAATAAATATAATCAATATTAAGAATGACAGAGGAACTCCACAGACATTTAATATAACAAGAGAATATGAAGAACTAACTTCCTTCACATAAATTTGAGAGCTAATAAGAAATAGAGAAATTCATTGATGCTCACAAATATTCAAACTCAGTCAAGAAGAAATAGAAAAAGAGGATAGTTATATCTTTATTAAATGCAGGGAATATATAGTTACAAAAGTTTCCAGGTATATCTGGATCAAAGCTAAATTCTATTAAATATTTAATGAAGATAAAATACAAATCAACAATTTCTTCCCTGAAATAAAGGTGGAAGGATTAGTTCCTAACTCATATTACAAAGCCAGTATTACCTAGATATCAAGAAAGATAATGCAAGAAAATACATATGTACATATATTTTCCATAAAACATGAGCAAACTAAATTTAACAATATGTAAGGAAGGTAATACATTAGCCCAAATTGGATTTTTTCCTATAAACCTATCTATGTAATTCATTGTATTGGCAGACTAAAATAGAAAGGCCGTATGAGCATTTCAGTAGTTACAAAAAAGTTCATAAAATTCAACATTCATTCAAATTAGAAATAAAATGGATTTTCTTCAGAAGATGAAGAACAACTAAATATATAAAATCCTAGATCGATAGACCCCTGGCAAACCTGACTAAAATGAGGAGAGAAAAAACCCAAATTAGTACAATCAGGAATGCAAAAGGGGAGATAACAACAAACACCATGGAAATCCAGGAAATCATCAGAGACTACTTTGAGAACCTATATTCAAATAAATTTGAAAATCTAAAAGAAATGGACAGATTTCTAGATACATATGATCATCCAAAACTGAACCAAGAGGAAATTAATCACCTGAATAGACCTATAACACAAAATGAAATTGAAGCAGCAATCAAGAGTCTCCCCAAAAAGAAAAGTCCAGGACCTGATGGATTCTCTGCTGAATTCTATCAGACCTTTAAAGAAGAACTGATACCAACCCTCCTTAAACTGTTCCATGAAATAGAAAGGGAAGGAAAACTGCCAAACACATTTTATGAAGCCAGTATTACACTTATCCCAAAACCAGGCAAAGACACCTCCAAAAAGGAGAACTATAGGCCAATCTCCTTAATGAACATTGATGCAAAAATCCTCAACAAAATAATGGCAAACCGAATTCAGCAACACATCAAAAAGATTATCCACCACGACCAGGTAGGCTTCATCCCAGGGATGCAGGGGTGGTTCAACATACGAAAATCAATAAACGTAATAAACCACATTAACAGAAGCAAAGACAAAAACCACTTGATCATCTCAATAGATGCAGAAAAAGCCTTTGATAAGATCCAACATCATTTCATGATAAAAGCTCTAAGAAAACTAGGAATAGAAGGAAAGTTCCTCAACATTATAAAAGCTATATATGACAAACCTACAGCCAGCATTATACTTAACGGAGAAAAATTAAAACCGTTCCCTCTAAAATCAGGAACCAGACAAGGATGCCCACTATCTCCACTCCTATTCAACATAGTACTGGAATTCCTAGCCAGAGCAATTAGGCAAGAAGAAGGAATAAAAGGAATACAAATAGGTAAAGAAACTGTCAAAATATCCCTATTTGCAGACGACATGATCCTATACCTTAAAGACCCAAAAAACTCTACTCAGAAGCTTCTAGACATCATCAATAGCTATAGCAAAGTAGCAGGATATAAAATCAACATAGAAAAATCATTAGCATTTCTATACACTAACAATGAGCAAACGGAAAAAGAATGTATGAAAACAATTCCATTTACAATAGCCTTAAAAAAAATCAAATACCTAGGTGTAAACCTAACAAAAGATGTGAAAGACCTCTACAAGGAAAACTATACACTTCTGAAGAAAGAGATTGAGGAAGACTATAGAAAGTGGAGAGATCTCCCATGCTCATGGATTGGTAGAATCAACATAGTAAAAATGTCGATACTCCCCAAAGTAATCTACATGTTTAATGCAATTCCCATCAAAATTCCAATGACATTCATTAAAGAGATTGAAAAATCTACTGTGAAATTTATATGGAAACACAAGAGGCCACGAATAGCCAAGGCAATACTCAGTCAAAAGAACAATGCAGGAGGTATCACAATACCTGACTTCAAACTATATTACAAAGCAATAACAATAAAAACAGCATGGTACTGGCACAAAAACAGACATGAAGACCAGTGGAACAGAATAGAGGATCCAGATATGAAGTCACACAACTATGAGCAACTTATCTTTGACAAAGGAGCTAAAAATATACGATGGAGAAATAGCAGCCTCTTCAACAAAAACTGCTGGGAAAACTGGTTAGCAGTCTGCAAAAAACTGAAACTAGATCCATGTATATCACCCTATACCAAGATTAACTCAAAATGGATCAAGGATCTTAATATCAGACCCCAAACTCTTAAGTTGATACAAGAAAGAGTAGGAAATACTCTGGAGTTAGTAGGTATAGGTAAGAACTTTCTCAATGAAACCCCAGCAGCACAGCAACTAAGAGATAGCATAGATAAATGGGACCTCATAAAACTAAAAAGCTTCTGTTCATCAAAAGAAATGGTCTCTAAACTGAAGAGAACAACCACAGAGTGGGAGAAAATATTTGCCAATTATACATCAGACAAAGGACTGATAACCAGAATATACAGGGAACTTAAAAAACTAAATTCTCCCAAAACTAATGAACCAATAAAGAAATGGGCATGTGAACTAAACAGAACTTTCTCAAAAGAAGAAATTCAAATGGCCAGAAAACACATGAAAAAATGCTCACCATCTCTAGCAATAAAGGAAATGCAAATTAAAACCACACTAAGATTCCACCTCACCCCTGTTAGAATAGCCATCATCAGCAACACCACCAACAACAGGTGTTGGCGAGGATGCGGGGAAAAAGGAACCCTTTTACACTGTTGGTGGGAATGTAGACTAGTACAACCACTCTGGAAAAAAATTTGGAGGCTACTTAAAAAGATGGTCATCGATCTACCATTTGATCCAGCAATACCACTCTTGGGGATATACCCAAAAGACTGTTACTCCAGAGGCACCTGCACATCCATGTTTATTGCGGCACTATTCACAATAGCCAAGTTATGGAAACAGCCAAGATGTCCCAGCACTGACGAATGGATTAAGAAAATGTGGTATCTATACACAATGGAATTTTATGCAGCCATGAAGAAGAACGAAATGTTATCATTCGCTGGTAAATGGATGGAATTGGAGAACATCATTCTGAGTGAGGTTAGCCTGGCTCAAAAGACCAAAAATCGTATGTTCTCCCTCATATGTGGACATTAGATCAAGGGCAAACACAACAAGGGGATTGGACTATGAGCACATGATAAAAGCGAGAGCACACAAGGGAGGGGTGAGGATAGGTAAGACACCTAAAAAACTAGCTAGCATTTGTTGCCCTTAACGCAGAGAAACTAAAGCAGATACCTTAAAGCAACTGAGGCCAATAGGAAAAGGGGACCAGGAACTAGAGAAAAGGTTAGATCAAAAAGAATTAACCTAGAAGGTAACACCCATGCACAGGAAATCAATGTGAGTCAATGCCCTGTATAGCTATCCTTATCTCAACCAGCAAAACCCCTTGGTCCTTCCTATTATTGCTTATACTCTCTCTACAACAAAATTAGAGATAAGGGCAAAATAGTTTCTGCTGGGTATTGAGGGGGGGAGCGGGAGGGGGTGGAGTGGGTGGTAAGGGAGGGAGTGGGGGCAGGGGGGAGAAATGAACCAAGCCTTGTATGCACATATGAATAATAAAAGAAAAATGAAAAAAAAAAAAAAAAAAAAAAGATTGAATGTTTTCCTCTTAAGTTTGGGGACCAGTGCAAGGAATTCATTCTCGGCACTGTGGTTCAAGATTATTCTGGAATCTAACCAGTGCCAATAATGCAAAAATAAGAAAAAAATGGAATACATTCTGGAAGGGAATAAATAAAATGGTCTCTAGTCATATTTCACAAAAATCCACAGAAGAGTTCAGGAACTGATAGGTAAATTTAGCAGAGTCTCATAATAAGAGTTCCACATTCAAAAAGTCATTGCAATTCTCACTATTAATTTGAAGTAATTTGAAGATGAAATCATTACATTTTAAGTTACACAATAACAAGTTTATATCATTTTAAGATAGGCAATATAGAGGGGAAAAGCAAAGGCTTACGCACGTATCATACAGAAAGGATGGATTTTGCTCTATGGTAAGATTGTTTCATTTTCACTTCATGTGTGTCTGTGTGTATGTTTCCAGAAAATTGATATAGAATGTATTTTATACTTTCGGTAATTGTTAGAGAAAACTACTATGAAAAGAAAAATAACAAAAATATAACAAGCAATAAATATAACCCAAATATCTAATCTGTTAAGGTAAAGTCTATTTTAACAGGAGGGGAACGCTGTGGTTTTAAAGAAGACTGAGGGCTGGAGATGTAGCTCAGTGGAGTGCTTAGCTAGCATGCACAGGCCCGGGGTTTGAGCCTAAACAGTGCAAACTCAAGACAGAAGCTAATTTTTTATTCATACTATGATTCCACATATCTATGTGGTCAGGATCCCTCAAATCCAGAGCTTGCCCACATTTTCTTTCTTCTTGTGCCTCTGCCATTCCCTTGAGCATTGTACTTATTTAAGTTGTCAAAGTAAATCAAATTAGTCAATTTTCTTTGTGATAAGTGGAGCTGAGTTTAAGTACATACTTCTACCATTCCTTGAGTGAAAAATTGTTCATTGGTTATTAGTAAAAGTGATGGAATTTGTGCTATTTTCAGTTAGTGGTAAAACTATGATAAGAAAAATGAGATTAGGGAATAATTTAGCAGATTGCCACACCTAAAAATTTATAATACATCAGCAGGTTCTTTTTAAGCTTGTATATAACAAAGTTTATTTTAAATTTTAAAGTTATATAACACCATGCTATGAGATGTACACATATTATAAAAGGTTTCCTTTGATTTGGCAGCACTGAAGTTGGAACTCCGGGCCTTGAAGTTGGTGGGCAGGTGCTCTATCACTTAAGCACATTCCCAGCCTTTTGTAGTTTGATTATTTTTTAGATAGAGTCTCACTTTATGCCTAGGGCCAACCTCAGGCCACAATCCTCTTACCTAAAACTTCCACATAGCTGAGATCACAAACATGTGCCACCAGGCCTAGCTTATTTGGTGACATAGAGTCTTGCTAACTTTTGCATGGGCAGGTCTCAAACTGCAATCTTCCAGTCTTTGCCTCTCAAGTAACTAATAATTCAGGGGTAAAAAGGCTCGTAAAAAGGTTTCTGTGGTGTAGAGAAATTAAAATATTCATCTTCTCAATTAATTATCCATGTTTCTAAATTTTGAGGCAAGTGACTTATCACAACATGCATGGGACTGGAGATCATTATGTAAGGAAATAAGCCAGGAACAGAGAGCCAAGTATTGCATGATGTCACTCACATGTGTAATTTAGAAAAACTGACCTCTTAGAAATTGAGAGTAGAATGGTGGTTACCAGAGACTAGGGAGAGTAGGAAGCAGAGAAGGAAGAGGAAAGGTTGATGATAAAGAGCACTCTAGCACATAGCACAGTAGGGTGTCTATGATAGCAATAGTAACTATGTATTTCAAAAAACTAGAAGGATATATATTGGAAGTTTAAGCATAAAGGAACAATAACTATTTGAGAAGATATATGTGTTTGACTTAATTTAAGCATTGCACAATGAGTTCATGTATTAAAACATCATATTACTCCATTAATATGTACAATTTTATGTATCCTGTATCAGTTAAAAATAAATATTATTTAAATTTTAAAAAAGAATTTTACACATAGAGGTAGCAGATGGAATGATATAAATAAGGTGACTTCGTAACTGTGGCTAGAGGATCCTACAAGATGGTGGAGCAGAAACTTTCTCCAACTCTGTGAATGAGAAAAGTCAAAGTAACAACAGAGAGACTATATTCAGAAGCGAGAAAGAGAGGAAGAACACTGAGAACCACTAAAGAGGGACAGGACAGCTGAAAAGCACAGTGAAACAGAAAAGTGACAGAGTAAATTAGGAAACAGTTTTCAGCTCCAGCCTCAGGCTGAGGGAAAACTGAAGCCTCCACCACAAGTAAGCTAGGAGGTAGCTTTGGCAACAGACTGGAGTTGCCCACAACTCCTGCAAGCCTTAAACCCAGAGCAGAGATTTGGTGGAACAATAACTTCTCCAGTATGATAGGCCAGCACTGGACAAAACAATTTTTCATTCCCCATATCTCAGAGAGCTGTGGAAAGAAGCCATCTAGAGGCCTATTGTTCAGGACTTGAAAATAAGAAATAATCACAACTCAGGGAATCTTGGGACAACCAGCTCCAGGATCTGGGAGGGAGACATCTAAAAACAAAACAAAACAAAACAAAAAGACTGTTGTAGAAGGGAGAGGGTTAGAATAGGGCAAGACCTGAAAAGCTTAATGGAGAAGAACTGAAAGCATTTCCTATAAAGTCAAGAATGAGACAAAGGCTTCTATTCTTTCCACTCTTACCCAACTTAGGGTCAGAATTCCTAGCCAAAGCAATAAAGCCAGGGAAAGAAATAAAAGGAATGCAATTGGGAAAGAAAGAAGTCAAATTATCCCTATTTTCAGATGACATAATACTATACATAAAAGACCTTAAAGAATCCACCAAAAATACTCTGATCTGATAAACACTTTTGACACAGTAGTAAAACACAAAATCAACATACAAACATCAGTACCTTTTCTTTATAGCAACAATGAACAGGCAGAGACAGAAATCAGGAAAAAATCCCATTCACAATAGCCCTTAAAAAAAAAAGATAAGAAAGACCTCTACAATGAAAACTATAAAAACACTGAAAAAAGAACTTGGAGAAGATACTAGAATATGGAAAGACCATGTTCATGGATTGACAGAATTAGTATCATAAAAATGGGTAAAAAACCAAAAGCAATCTACAGATTCAGTGTACTACCCATAAAAATCCCAATGTCATTCTTCACAGAACTAGAAAACACAATTCAAAAATTAATATGGTAGAATAAAAGACCCCCAACAACCAAAGACACCTGCACACTCATGTTTATAGCAGCGCTATTCACAGAAGCCAAGCTGTGGAACCAGCTTGATGAATGGGTAAAGTAAATGCAGTGTGTGTACACATGGAGTATTACTCAGCCACAAAAGACAATGAAATTATGTCACAGGAAAATGGATGTAACCAGAAATAAGTGAAATAAGTCAGATAGAGAAAGACAAGTATCACATGTTCTCTCTTATATGTGAAATCTACACCAAAGTGGGGAAGAATAATGACATAAGCATAAAATGGGGACTCTTTTGGAGAAACCATGGGAGGGAGAGGGGTAAAAGAAGATGCTGATAGGAAGTAATTATGATCAGAGTACTTTATATGCATGTATGAAAATAGAATAATAGAAAATTGTTTCCAAAAGGGGGAGGGACAAGAAAAACTAATACAGGGAGTGAATTTGATTAAAGTATATTATATGCATGTGTAGAAATATCACAATGCAATGAGACCTCTTTGTACAATTAATTCCCACCAAACACAGCATAAATGTTCCCTTTTTTCCACATCCTTCCCAGCTTTAGTAGGGATGATAATTATTCTGGCTGGGTGAGATAGAATCTTGGTGTCATGTTGATTTACATTTCCTTTATGACTAAGGATGCTGACTATTTCTTCATGTATTTATTAGTCTTTATATTTCTTCTTTTGGGAACAGTCTATTTTGTTCATTCACACATTGACTAATTTTTTTTTATCTTTGGTATTTAATTATTAGAGCTCTTTATTAATCCTTAGATGAATAGCTGGCAAAGATTCTGTAGATTATCTCCTGATTCTGGCAACTGTTTCCTTTGCTGTTGCAGAATCTTTTAGATTTGATGTGATCCCATTTGTCAATTCTTTTCTTATTTACTGAGCAATTAGAGTTCTGTTCAGGAAGTAATTGCCTATGCCTACATATTTAAGTGTTTTCCCTATGTTTTCTTGTAGTGGTTTCAAAGTTTCAAGTCTTACATTAGTATTTGGTTCATTTTTGAGTTGATTTTTGTACATGGTAAGAGGTAGGGGTCAAGTTTCAGTCTTCTACATGTGGCTATCTAGTTTTCCCAACATAGTTTGTTGAAGAGACTGTTTTATCTTCAATATATGTTTTTGACTACTTTGTCAAAAATCAGAAGGCTGTAGCTGTGTGAATATATTTCTGGTCTTCTATTCAATTGGGCTATGCTTCTGTTTTTATGCTAGTATCATATAGTTTTCATTAATATGGCTCTGTTGTATCATTTAAGTCAAGTGGCAGAAAGAGGCTTGAGAATCAGGAATAATCATCTGAACTTTACACAGGTGAGAAATAAGCTCCTAAGTTTTTATATAAAGGAATTTTTAACATATGCTGAATTTGTAATGAGTGACATGAGGTAAAATTTACTATACTAAGGGTATGAAGGTACAGGACTTATTGGACTATGCTATCTGATGGATACAGGAATCAGTTTCTCAGACGCACAGGCAGCAAGACCAAGCCATTCAAATTGCCTCCTGACATAGTTTGATAGGATAAAACTAACTTTGGAAATGAATGATTTCCATTTTAAAATTAACAAGCCCTGATCCTTTCACCCTACACAATCAGTTAGCTGCCATATGTAGTTTTTCCTAGTGGTTGTAAAGGGTACTCACATATATGTTAAATAAATATCTTCCCTGAAAGCCTTTCTCATATCTTAACATAATAAGTAATTTACATAAATATGATATACATTCATAATATGCTACATAGTACATGCCATGAAAGCTAAAATGTGCTTTAAGTCAGAAAGGAGATTGATTTGGAGGCTAGCTCCATAATTCATTTAAAAACACACTTTGTTTTAAATTAGTCAGGAAAATTGAGTCAAACTCTGATAATCAGACATATCAAAATGTGTTTTAGACAGAGAAAATATTAGTAGGAAAAAGTACAGGAAGAAAAAATTCCAGATTACTCAGAGATCTGGTGATTTGAGCCTCTGGAGTTTGGAAGAAAAACTGGGAGGTAATGTTGGGCCAGAAATATGGCAGATCCGAGAACAGCCATGAATCCCAAGCCAAGTCTCTTTAACTTTATTATCTAAGCCTTGTTAAGCAATGAAGAAGCACTCCTACTGATTTTCCCTGGGATAACTTGGCTGACTAGAGTTGAAAGGCTTGGGGCAGAATTTGTATACCAGAAATAATGGAATTTTTGAACTCAGAATTTCAAATTCTTGCAGTGTCTTTTAATTTCCAAAGTTTAAAGGAAGCCTAATTATGACTTGTTGGAACTAAATCACTTGACCTGGCAGTACTGCTTCCTTATGATTTTTAAAGACTTTGGCAAACTTTCCCTTTTCATATTGCAGTATCTTAGCAATATTTAAGAGGCTTCCTTTGATGGCTATAATTAAACTTCAAAGGAAATAGGCAAAGTCATTTAGTTGGGCTGAACCTATGTCTTTTATTCCATTGTTACTAATGTGCAATTTACTTTTTCACATCTCCATCACATTTTCCAAAGGGTGATAAATGTTCCCACTTAGGATGGTAAGAAAAGTCAGAATCCCAGCATGGTTTTTAGTACTGTCTGTAAATGGCATGACATTTCGGAACCTATTTTCAGCCATCCTTTGCCAGGTATTCTGTGCTCCAGTCTACTGAACTAGTCAGTGTTCATATAATTAATATCCTTTACACATCCACATCACAGGTTTAGTTTAGTTCTATCTCTGCACATCTATCCTCTTCCTCTTCTTCAGCATCACCCATTCTCACCTCTACTTCAAACAGCATTATTTCAAGACTCAAATGTGTCTTTTTTTTTTCTTAATGGGACTTTCTATCAGGACAAGCAAGACCATTAGCCCTTCATTTATGTTGAGCATAGCACCTTGAATACGTATTTATTCTGGAATGTTGTCACATCATGTTGAACTGCATTTCCGACACCTGACTTGATAAACTGAAATTCTGTAGTACACGGAATACAGTGGTATAAGTGCAATATTCAAGGCATGTGCAAAGGACCATAAGAATACTAAGGAAACAAAACCACACAAGCCTGTAGAAAACACTGAAAAAACTCAAGATTCAAAGAATGGCACATAAAATTACAGTAGACCTTGTATCCCTTAGAACCTATGGGTCCAAGGAGACTGACACTGGGAAAAAGCCCTGAATTCTCAGTGTGCATAGAGTTCTGTACTGTGCTGGATGCTTGATTCATTTTTTCCACAATGCCACCTGACTTCCCTTAAGACTTGCAGCTTTTCAACAAATCTACAATTTTCACTTTAGCAGTGAATTAGATGCAGCACTTTGATCTTGCTTTTGGAGCACCTATTTGCTCTCTGGGGGGCATATTTTCACAAAATTAAGGGTGATGAACACTGAGCAGATCACATAATGATTTAAACACAACTAACTATAATGAACGACTGGCTGAGAGCTTCTCTGCGTCAGTCGAGCTGCATGGCGTGCACACATTTAAAAATTTTGTTTTTGAAATTCCTTTTCAAAATCACATGTAATAGTATTAGAAATAAGGCAATCTTACTGAGGTAGGTAGGTAGTTTACATAAGATAACCAAAAGACTAGCAAATAAATAAATATGAAAACAATTTGTATATTTTGATTTAAAATATTTAGGCCAAGGGCTTAGTCTGGCAAATCTGTAGGGTAATTAAAAAAATAAAAAGATACTCTTGCTTTGCCTTCAAGATCATTATAATATTATGTTGTAAATTAAGCCACAAAACATGAATCAACCAGAAAATAACATCATAATTCAGAACCAAACTCCATGGAGCAAATGTCTAAAAGTTCTGAAAAGAGAAAGACAAATAATTACAGTAATGAAAATTAGCTATGTTCCCTTGAACACTTCTCCCACCTCCCAACCTGGACTTTTGAAAACTGATGGTAAAAAGCATATGACATGAAACTCAACATCTTCACCATTTTTAAGCATGCAGTTCAGAGTTCAGTGGTACAAAAATCAATATCATCCATCACCAGTGCATGTCCATGTTCCCCACCTGATACTCTGTGACCATTACACCACAGTGGGCATTACCTTAACTCTCAGATCCTTCAAGTCACCATTCTTCTTTCTGTACATGTGCTTTTGATTTTTCTAAGGATCTCTTGGTGTGGAGTCATGTAGTGTTTGTCTTTTGGGTGTGTGGCTTGTTTCATTTAGTACAATACTTTCAAGATTCATGTTATAGTTCATGCAGAATTCCCTTCCTACTTAAAGCTGAATAATATTCCTCTGTGTGTATCAAATTCATATAACCTGTGCTACTCATTTCCTCCATTCCCCCATCTACCTTCACTTCAATCCCATTTCACAAAGATCAAGGTAGTCTTCAGTTATTTAAATTGCTTATTAATTTATTTCACTATTTTAGCTACAAAAGAAATCAAACTACATCATATAGTGTGCTATATGAAACTTTTGGAAGTTACTCAATGTCAGGAATCTAAGAATATTATTAAGAAAATTTATGTTCTATTCAAAGATCTCTTCTTGCTTTGTCTTCTTTTCATGTTTTTGGACATTTCTTCTTAAACTTATTTATTTATTTGATTTGAGACAGGGTTTCACTACATTGTCATAGGCAGTATTGTTGACTCAAATGACCCTCCTCAGTCTTCTGCATAGCTGAGACTATAGCAGTTTGCCATGGCACTTGGCTTTGGTTTTTAAAAGTTGAAGTTTACATATGTGTTTTTATAGTAAGACTCCTTAAATGTCTTATTTCTTTAGTTCAAATGTTTATGCTTGACATTAATTCAGATAATGTTCAAGAAGAAATTATATGTTAGTACAGGCAATCTGAAAATTGCAAACACTGATTTCCAATTATAAGCTTGGTTGTAAGAATATGTAAATACTCTTGTATGAGAATTAGGAACTTTACACTTTATTTTGTGTATACTACCACAAAAATTATGAATTAATGCATACTGTTAGCATAATAAATTGCACAGGGAGAACATTGTTACATAGTTTTTGTCTTTACATAAAACAGAATTTTAGCACACATAACTAAAATTTGGAAGTAAATCATAGGACTACATGCTAAGTGTCAATACATATGCCATACCTTCTACTACCATCGATCACACATCCTTTACTGTTAATTTTTATGGTTTTTGTTTAGTTTCTTTTTTTATGATTCAATATACTGAAATTTACTTATCCTCAAATGTCAAGGATATTAAAACTTGTCCTATTTCCTTCACCAGGAAACAAAAATCCAAACAATTACCTTCTAATTACCTTGCAGCCAAAAGACTACAACTATATACAGTCCATGAATAATTGCTTCAACTTCTAATAAGGAGTTAATTAATTGATTCTTCAGAGAAACTTTCTCACATTGTTAAGTTGCTAAAAAAAACCCAAAACCTGGAAAGTTTCATCTGGTCTAAGAATCAAAAGAGAGAAAGAAATGTTGGAAGTAGAATATGGAGGAAGAGGAAGGTAGCAGCAGTCCTGATATTAAATCTTTCTAATAGTTTAGCTTCAAAGCATTGCTCCTTATATTATTTTATTTAATGAGAAAAAATACCATGACAAGTGGACAGAAGTTGAAAATTTCACAGCTTTCCTTAAGCATTTCTCATTTTTTCTGTGTTTCTAGATATTCCCATACTTCTCTTCCCATAAAGTTTTCAGGAAAGTTTGAAAATAATTTTTTGGGGGGAGAGGGGTAGGGCCTCATGCTTGCTAGGCAGGCACTCTACCATTTGAGCCACTCTGCTAGCCCTCAATACAATTTTTAAGGTTATTCATTAATGTCTTTGAAGAATTTAGTATCGAATGTTAAACACACCTTTCTGTAGAGGACTCTTCATTGTGTGCTATGTACACATGTACATGTGTTTATGGTGTCACATCACCTTTGAGTAAAACTTATTGTAGTGCATGCCAAGTGTGTGCTTTCTCTCTGCTTTTCCTCTCTTTCCTATCCACGCTCCTCTCTCCCCTCTTTCTTATACCATTTATATTCAGGTTGATTTTATTGTCAGAAAAGCAATGAAATTTATTTTTATCACAATAATACTTCATTTTAATCAAACAGTAATATCTTGGCTGTCAAATTCAATAAATACATTCACCACTTTGAAAGACTTGAAATTTATCTTAAACATTGTGATAAATCAAATTCAAAATCCTGAAAATAAGTAATTTCCAAAAGAAAACAAATTGCTGAGATAAAGGAACAATGTGCGTTTATACACTCAAAGCAACTACTTTAAAAGAAAACTATTCATTTGGTCATATAACTTATGTCGCATTTATTCATAGATTGCATGAATAATTTGTTTTGGTGGGTATATTTTACATAATCTTCCCATATTTTAACTTATTACATTTTTCTTCATGATATTTTACATAGTAGTTTATGTTTCAAGACAGACTTTCTCTTTGCCAATATTCTTTCTTTTTATTTTTTGTCCCCTATAAAGGGAATCATGGCATCCCACCACTGATCTGTTCTGCAATCAAATTGGCTGTGTAACTTATAAGATTCGTCTAACTTACATGAAAAGTTCATTTCCAAGGAGCTGAAACTTAAAGATCGTTAGTGTTACTATTTTTATTTTGTAGAATAAAAAGAATTACTAAATATTACTCATTTCAATATTCAATTCAATACTTAGTTCCACGTTTTTATTAGTGTATATTAATTGTACAAAGTAGGGGTTTCATTGTGATAGTTACATACATGCATATAATATATTATGATCATATTCACTTCCTCTATTACTCTTTCTTATCCTCCTTCTTCTAACCCCCTAACTTTTGAAATATCTGTTTTGAGACAGGGTCTTGCTTTGTAGCCGAAGCTGACTTCAAACTTGTGATGGTGATCCTCTTGCCTCTGCCTCCTGAGGCATTCACCAGGTTTGAAAAGAAGGGGATTAAGTAAGAGTAATACAGAGGGATGATTTCAACAAAAGTACATTGTATGCATGTTCTAAATATCACAATGAAACTCTTGTACAATTAATTTTTGCTAATAAAAAATTAAATAAAAATACATTGACTCTCCTCTTCATCTTGACTCTAAAGTTGGAAATCACTGTCATTTGAGTCCATAACAATTTAAAAATTAATGAGCTGATCCTTTCCCAGAAAATGCTTCTTCTGATGTAGTTCTGGTTACAATTAGCACACATCACTCCTTTTGGTATACCTTGGATGACTTGGACTCTAAAATCCAAGTTACACCCAAAGACTCCATCTCTCTGTGGTTACTCATCTGGACCACAGACATGTAGGACCTGTTCGAAAGAGACATAGGGAGCAAGTAGAACTCTACCATGACTCATCCCTTTAAAGTAGTTAAGCCTTAGAGGGAAGAGCAAGGAGGATGTATTGGTTGTGAGGAAAATGTAGGTTACTGGTAGAAAATGACATCCTCTATTAATAAGATCTAAGGTGCGACTCACATAATTGTCCTAATTTTTTAAGATTGATGGGGAGTGTGAAGAATTTCTTTAAGCTAGTGACAGGTCCCCATAAATACCTAAAGTGTATAGGACTACATATGGTTTTAGAAGGTGATTTTTATAAAAGAAGGTGGAGATCCTGACTCTCTTTATGCTGTCTATCTATCTCTATATATAAATCTGAGTGTGAGTTTTAGTGCCTTCTGAGAAGTGTCTGGACAGAGAACCCAAGCTGAGCAAAGTAGCCTTGATCTGAGTGAGCTAACTGACACCATGAAAATATCAGGTGTCTTTCTGCTCCTCTCTCTAGCTCTTTTCTGCATTTTCTCAGGTGAGTTTTTTTCTTAAAATTAACATCCCATATTTATATTGAAAGTAGTTCACCACCATATTTCAAAATTTTAATGACTTTGATGTAAAAGAACAATTAGGAGAGATCATTGTAACGATGATGATGAGTGTGGTGATGAAAATGATGATGGTAGTAATGATAAAATAATTGTCATTTATTGAGCACATACTATATTCAGTGACAAATGACCTGCACAATTAAATGAAATTTGGAATTTGAATCCAGATCTTGTAGACATCACAAATTATGCTTATTCCAAAGAACTAGTCTAGAAGATAAATAATTGCATTAAACAATGGTGTTGGTATTTATCTTGTCTTTCCAAGGTGAAAGAAAATTTTACTGTCCTTAATCACTATGACAAAAGGACTCAAATAATTTTTAGAAAACTGAACCAAAGTGTAAAATGGAAACTCAGTGAAGAAATTCTTGAAAAGAAATGATTGAAGCATAGAATAAAGAAAACTATGCTACTGGCAAATTAATCAATTCTTCAAGCAGGGAAATATCGTTGGCCACTTTAATGAGCAATAGCTGTATATTTTACTAGTTACAATAGTGCAAAAGATGATAGCACTTCAGATTGTTTTTCATTTGAGGATGAAATATTTCATTTCTAGGTATCAGGACCATCTAAATGAACAGAGACATTTATATCAATTTATTTTATCCCTTATTAGTTTATGTTGTTATATTTTAGTTGACAAAGTATCTAGTAGAGTTCTAGATCCAAGCTCCAGCCCTATCTTTTTCTGAATAACTTGTGTCAACTTAAGAAACATTTCAAATCTCTGAGATATTCTTTCCTGTGTAAAATGCTAGAAATCTAAGCTCTGGGACCTTCCAACTAAAATGCGTACATTTTATGTGATAATAGCAGATGAATTTTACTGCTATCAAAGATTTTAAATGGTTAAAAAATGTGAAGACAATGCTTCAATGAGATTTAGTTTCTGGACAAGCCATTGTTCACTGTAGCTGGTCATGTTTACATTAAAAAGTATACTTAAAATACAAAAATACTAAAGGATTTCTGTGATATTATGGAGTATTGTTGATCGAAGTCACATAATTCAAATCAATAGTTCACTAAGTTGCTAAGATGGCAGAAAAATAGACCTGACAGTGTTAAAATATAGTTTCAAAGATAGTCTACAAAATCAAATGCTATCCTCTTGTGTCTTCTTCTTTGTGAAGATGAACTTATCTTAGTAAGATCTGATTGACTGAAAGACCAAATTCACCAGAGCATGGGTATTTCATAAATATACTAGATATCATTTGGGAGGACAAAGTACCCAAAAGCCTTCATGTTGAAACGGAGACAAATGAATTTCAGTCCTAGTACTTCCTTCTTAATAGCTTGGTGACCTTCCTGAGTCTCATTTCCTTCATATGTAAGATGGATATATAAAAGGACAACATCAATCTGGAAAATAAAATGAGAAAATTCATATAAAAAGTTCAGCATAATAGATGGGCATATTAAGTGTTCAACAAGTGTCTTTTATTATTGCCATAATTAAAGCTTAATAAAGAGTATTGAATTGGATTCATGTCTTTTGGGTCTTTGTCTTGTTTCTGCTTTGCCATTTCTTACTTGTGAGATATTGGGCAAATTCCTTTTCTTCTGATCACAGATTTATGCAGTGGAGAGTTGACTAAAAAATGTAGTAATTTTCCCTCACCATAAAAATCACTGAGAGTATTTACATATATCACTGAATTTTCTGTATTTTTAATTACCAGTTGTCCTCCCTAAGTGTTGGCTAGCATTGGAGATGAATTTTGTTAATCCATTCTTTTTCTCAGTGAGGTGTCCTTGGGCTTATGTGTGAGAGGGGTAGCTCCACAGAAATGGCTACAGATCAAAACACAGAAGCTTGTGCCAAGATTGGATCTATGAGTTTCATTATTTTAGTATTTTAAACCACTGAGCTAATTATCCATAGTCTAAAATCACACAATAGAATTAAGAAGGAAAAAGAGAGGGTGAGAAAACAAGGCTATATAGACTCTTTTTCTTTTTCAGTAACTTAGAGATACATGGAAGGGGAAAATAGGTATAGAAAAGAGGATGAGTTTATTGTTAGTAGTATATATTTGAGCCATGTCTTTAAAGCTGTTTTCCTGTGCAGCAGGCAGAAGAGCAGTTCTGAGCTCAAACAACAAGCAGTACATTTCTCCAACTGCCTGTAACCATCAATTTTTTAAGGAAATGCATGGACTGAACTTTGGAATGTCAATGTTAGAGGAGATTCTCCAATCTAACTTCTCCAAAGCGAGACCAAAGATGATAAGATTGTTTCCATGGTAAACCAATGACTGGGCCAGGACTGTAACACGAATCTCCAGATCCCACCCCACCCTATTCTCTAATGAACACTTCATGTCCATGTCATTATATCACCATTCAAGTTTTTGCTGCTCCCTAAGACATGAGCAGATACAAAAAACAAAACAATGTACTGTGACTTTTTGAGCTGGCCCAGAACCAGGATGAGATATGACAATTTCTTAAGTTTGTAAATCTCAACTTCTCACATTCATAAATTACAGTGTTTGGATTTTTTTTTCAGGTGTCTTCAGTCAAGAAGGAAAGGTCAGTGCCTAGTTTTAATCTATTTTTGTGACTGAGGTGGTGCTTGGCTATTGTTTCCTGACCAAAAATGAGGTTTGTCTATGCTGGAAGAGAGCAAAAACAGTGAGCAGACAGGCTAATACAGACATTAGCTGAAATAACAATTTTTAAACTACAATTTCTCTATGAGCGTAGCATGTCAAATTTAAAGGAACTTAAACAAAAATTCTTGTGTATTCTCAAAGTAATATGAATATAAATAAAAAATAAGATGAATGAGGTAAAATTCATGCTCTGTCACTGACTTCACTGTGAAATCTTGGGCTAGAAAGTTACACAGGTTCTCTGAGCTTCAATTTCCACAACTATAAACAAAGGGTACTATTATATACTCATAGAATTGCAATTATGTCTAAATTGCATAAAATACGTGAAAGCATTCGGAAAGCTCTAAAGTTGTATGGGGATTTTTTTATTGACTAGTAATTAATAGCTTCTCAAGGAGTTAGGACAGAAGTTGTTATTTCTCTTTTAGAAGTAAGAACTTAAAGTATAAAGAAAATTTGCTTAATCTTTGCTAAGGATACACAAGCTGGCAACCCCAATTTAAATGTAATTTGGGGTTAAAGTACAAATGGGCATGAATTTTCTTCATTGTTGGGCTTTGTTACTTCCAATTTAATTCAACAACTTTTTGCTATCTTTTTTTGCTGTTTCCTCTGCCACTCTTTCTCCTTTGTCCATATTGAGCATTTCAACTTGATATTGGCACTAGTCTTTTCTTTTAACCTTGATGAGCCCAAGAACACTTGTCATTGAAATTTCCAGACAGTACTGCCAAGTGATTGGACTTGGAAAAGAAGTTGAGGCATGTTTTTTAACACTGGTATAAACTCATTATTACTAAGACTTTGTTTTTACAATTTGGGCATCACAGAAATTAAGATGTGTCTTATAATTGGTGATGATTACAATTAATGACCTCTGTGTGTGTATCTCTAACACATGCACACATGTGGTTTTATGTTGCTGCATAAAGCTATATATCTTTAAATTGGCTTATGTTTAACACCTTTGTTAGTACAATTTATGCTAAATGTAAAAACAAACACAGAAGGACAGGACATAAGACTCAACCAATATGTTTCATATCCCATTAGGCAGCAAAATACAGTGGTAAGACCATTACACATAAATCTAAGAGATATGTAATTTGATAGTTTTCTCATTAACATACAAGTCACTTCTCTTCTTTGGACCTTCATTTCTAAGAGTTTTAAATTGTATTTTCTAAAGCACACGCAAAATTTACCACTTGCTGTTTTTGTACCTTTAGATGGGTCAAAATCTTATTGTCTGCAGGCCTCAAGTTATCTAAGATGCTTTGTAACTATGCAGATCATTATGTAAGATGTTGAATAAAATAATTGTAGGGTAAGAAGTTTTGAATCTGCATTCCAAAAAATTATCCAGTATGACACTCATACACAATAAAATCTGAGCATTTTTTTTTCTAGATAATCAGAAGCAAGCAGTTCTAGGAAATACTGATTTTGGAGTCAGACAATACAGATAAGTCCTGATTCAAGCATTTACTTGCTGTGTGATTTGGCTAATATCTCTTCTCATTGATTTATTTCCACATCTTTAACATAAAGGTTTGGACTCAATGATCTCTAAAGCCTCTACCTGCATTAAATATTTGAATCATTAAGAACCAAATCTGTTCTGCCACAGCTGCTATCTCTCCTCCACTCAAATAAAAAGGACAAGGAAGGTTCCACCCTTTCATTTTACATCAAGACTACCCTTCATCCTTTCTACAGGTGAAGGAAAAGTAGAGCAGAAGTTGAAACTAATGTTAGGAGTGTGCTGGCTCCAGTCTGATGCAGTATTGGTTTCTCCCAACACTCGTCATTCTTGTCAGGCTAAGAACTCTCTGCACAGTGAAAAATCTCACTGGAGAGTATAGTTAGCAGTCCATATTACAGGCCTCAAAATTTTCACATTTCAAAAATATTATTCAGCCTAAGCAGAAAGCTTGTTCCTAGACTTTCGGAATTCATGTTCTAGTAAAATTTTCCTTGTGAATACAAATGACTAATATCTTACCAATCCCTTTATTTACCAAGTAGTTACATTAAGTGACATAATAACAGCAAAATAAAACTACTACTTACCATCACAAGCATATCATTAAAGACCTTCTGGTATAACATCAAAAGGTTTGGAAGATATTCTCAAAAAAAGCTGGTCCTTTGAACTGCATCAACTTTGCTTTTTGAATCACTCTCTGCATTATCATTAATGTTTTCTGTTCTCCTACCAGGCTCTGTTTGGGGACTGCATCCTTAAAGAGATGTTTAAATGAATAGTCTGGATTGGAGTGAACAGATCAAGTCTCTCAAAAGTTGATTGGCAACGATTTTCAATTATAATACCTTGTGGGATAATTGATTTTATTCTTGTACTTAAGATAAAGATTGGTGAATTTCAGTAGTTAGTAAAGCAATGTACCATGACTAGAATGAGTTTAGGGTTCTTAAATCTTCCTTATTAGCTGATTTTACTTATGATTAATATACTGACATAGTATCTAAGTGCAGTTTAGAGATCTTATCTGGTTAACCCACAAGTTAACCAGAGATGGGAAAACTGAAGGCTGACTTAAGTCCAGCAGCAGCAGAATTGCTATGGAATTAACATCTCAGGACTGCTGAATCCATGCTGAGTGAGCTCCAGTCAGCAGTAGAGAGTTGCTATGCAGTACAAGTGAAAGAGTTTTAACTCTAATTTTATAAAAAAATAAAGGGTAGTAACTATTATCCTCCTTTCTTAAGCAAAGAGTAAATGAAAGCCATAGTTTAAAAGAACTTTTCTCCACATCCTGGAAGGGAGCAGGAGGAAAAAGATGCAGGAAGAGCAGAACTTATTGTATTGATTCAGACAAGAAATGTTGAGGGCTGGTGCAGGTAGAAAATTTGGAATTAGTGAAGAAGACTTAACGTGAAGAAACACACAAAAGGTAACCCAAGGGGAAGATAATGGCAATACTTTAATCTGAGGGCAGGCATGGGAATCCAAAGAGCAGTGCTATCATGAGAAATGGAAAAATTAGGGTGAAAAACTGAGAGAGAGCGAGAGAAAGAGTTATGTTTTTTTCATAAATAATTCTTAAGTATGAGTCAAATTGTTGAGTACTAGTGTCTTGTAGACTCTGTCAACTAAGAAATAGAGCTTGAGTAATTAATGAAAATTCAAGGAAAATGTCTGGGATTTGTTAGTACTATTTAGGAAAATACATGTTCTTATAGAAAAAAATCAAGTGCATAAAACTATCTTGAAAATGACTGTAATTAATACTAAGAGGTAAAAAAAAAAACAAAAGAAAATTAACAATTGAAGAACCAGAGAAATGACAATTATAACAATGTAGAGTGAGTTTCAAAAAGGCTGGAATGATCAGGAGTAGCATATACCATAGGGAAATCACCAATGTTTTAACAATAGCCAACACATGCATCTTCAGAAGCATTACTTTTTTTTTTTAAAGCAGTTACAATACATGGAAAAGGGTGTGAAAGCAGGAAGATGGCAAATCAAGGCAGAAAAAGTTTAAGATACCTGGTTGATACAAGACTTATTTAACCACATTGGTAGTATTTTTCAGCAAGGGGAAATCAAAATGTTATCCTATATCCCAAGTCAGGGGAAGGAGACTGAAATTTTTCATTGCCTTTATTTGTCAACCTAAAATGATAGACTAAAATATTAATGATCCTGAGTGTGTAATTGAGTTGACCACGTATGGTCAGTTTTTTTTAACCAAGTTAAATTATTTTGTTGTGTCTATTAACAAAGATAACTAATCTGGGTACCAACCGGGTCATTCTATTCCAAAAGGTTTTAAGAAATACAACAGTTCATTGAAGAACCACAAGGGGTCAGGATAATACTAGAAGTCATCTTGAAACTGGAATACCAAAGGAAATAAATGGAATTTTTTTTGATAAACCCAATGCCAGTCTAAACAACATAAAAAATAAATTTCATTAAAATAAGGCAAGAAATAATGGACTCCAAATATTCTAGAATGTAATACGATTTATGTTGCTGGTGTTTATGATAGTGATCCTTCACATGGTACTTAATACTTTACAAAGTTTTATATTTCACTAATTATTACAGCAATCCTACTAAATAGCCATTAAAAGCCCCTGTTGAATATGTACAAATTTAGACTCAGAGCAATGAAGTGTTTACACATGTAATGCAGCTAACAATTGAGAGAAGTAAAATTCAAATCCAGGCTAGGCTAATTCCATCTACAGGACAACTGCTTAACATTACAGAACCATTGGGTCGTGTTCATTAGATTCAGGATTTCTGTTCTCCTGAGTCTCAAATGTTCCAAGGATGACTCCAGGAGTTTCCCAAATGCTCCAAGGAGAAAGTATAATCTTACATCACTCCCAATCTAGACCTGGTTTGACTTCTCCTAAGAAGTTAGCTGTTTTGATTTCCTTCAAAAAGATTCTACAACAAAAATTTAAGAGGAGAGGAAAGTCATGAGGTTAAGAAATCTTGATCTACTTCTCCTCAGGTTGTGAAAGCTGTGGTCTTTTTCTATTCCTAATATTCCTTTGCCGTGCTCTGCCTCACTGAAGGTATTTTCCAATAACTCTGCAAGGCCATTTGTCCTCTTTTCCCTCTTCTGGCCCTAGCCAATATGCTTAAATTTCTCACACACCGACTACAGAAGGCTCTGTAGATGTAAGAAAGCAAACATTTAGGCAATAGTTGCTTAACTAATAGTCGCTTGAAGAACTAAGGACATAAGAACTGTATTTAAGCTGCTTCACTGAAAGTAGTCACTGCTAAATCTTGGAAGCTAGGAAAGCCACTAGAGAGCATTTCAGTCTCATGGAATAGACCATTTGTACATATTACACATGCCTTTGAAGGCTTCAGCTAGAAAGGCCTTGAATAATATGGTTACTTTCTATACTTTTAGAACTATTTGAAATATTCCACACTGACCCTCTGCAATTCCCATATGACTGTATTTGATTTTTATAACAACCCTAGAAATCTGGGAATGAAGCATGTCAAGTGATTGTGTGTTTATGGTTGTGTACGTGTGTGTGTGTTAAGGAAAATGAGGCACAGATATTGAGTGCCTCATCTAAGATAATCTAAAAAGTCAACAGAGAAAGTTATACAACACTATTCTCAGTTCACTTCAAAGCTCATTGAAAGGTGCTACAACTTAACACTATGAAATATGTATGTTATAAGGCACATTGTTCACATACCATTGCCTGATTTTATTTATTAAAATTCTTTGCTCTTCCTGATCTCTTTCCAGGGAATAGGAGAAGGGAATAAGTGGGTTTAGGGGAGGAAGGTGGGGTCTAGAAACTCAAAATGAATGCTCTTCCCAAGTGCACTTCCATATCTGCTTTCCAAAGGACAAAAGAGGCTGGATCACAAGATCAGAGGGCCGAATGCCAGGGAAAGGTGGCTTAAGGAATCGTCTCTTTCAAGTAAGAGACTTTCTTGTTTTCTTTCCTCTCTGAAGTTCAAGACTCTAAGTCTAGCTACCCTTTGCTTAGCTTCCACATGGCCTATGCTTCTCCCACTGTGATACTTGCCACACAAGATTGTTGTAATGACCCTCAGCTCTTGTCTGCCTCTCTGATGCAGATGAGAGGATGTGCTTATGAGACAGTGTTTATTACCAATTCTCCTTTGTCTGACCAGTGCCCAGCACTGTTTCCATATTTTACTCATTGGGTGATTGTGGAATAAATGAAATATCGATGATAATACTGAAGTTCTTTCTTGACTCAAGGACACTTTTGTGAATGTGTACATGATGACTTAAATATAAAATACTTAAATTTTGGAGAAAAAAATCTGTGCCCTGTGGTTTATACTGCTCTTGAGATTTTCTAGTCTTCTTCCACTTGAAGATCTACAGGAAAGATTATGTTCTGGAAGTAGCATGAGAGGGTGAAATTTCCTTTTAAGGTAATGGAGAAAATTAGGATCATAGTTGGTAAGCACCACTTCAATAGTATGAATATGAGATATCAAATCTCAACACAAATGAGCAGTTTATTGCCAGAGGTACCTTAATGTTAACATATGTGTTAATATTTTTAACCTAATTGTATAGCTGTTTCACTGAGAATTTTTCCATGTAAACCTTTAGACATCTCTGTCAGTGTTTAATGGTTTGCTAGCATCTCAAACAAGTGATTTCTCTTGCTAGTGTTCATGCATATCCCTAATGCACTATTTTTAAAATAAATTTTATGGTTCATAAGCTATGATGTTTGGGGGAAATGTAGATAGTAAAATGGTTTCTATAGTAAAGCAAGTTAACATATCCATCATCTCACTGTTACCCAGTTTTTGTTTGTTTTTACATAGAAATAGCTAGAATATACTCATTCAGCGTGGACCTCAAATGCAGTAAATTATTGCAACTATAGTCCTTATGTTGTAAGTTAGAACTGATAGGTTATTGTAATGAAGGCTGTATGTCCTCACTCTAAGTGTGGTCTTTAATTCTCTTGATGAGGATATATTAGAAATCAACCATAGTAAATTGTTGGAAATTCTGGACAAGCAATGAGGAGTGTGGTCAAACATTGGGTAGGCCACTTAATTCTCCAGAATAACCTCTGGAAACCATCTTTCAACTGGTTAATATCATGTAACAAAACATACCACTCAGTGATATTGCTAGGTACAGCTGAGATAATCTACCTGAAAGTACTTAACTATTATGAA
Organism: Castor canadensis; assembly: GCF_047511655.1. Taxonomy (NCBI): domain Eukaryota; kingdom Metazoa; phylum Chordata; class Mammalia; order Rodentia; family Castoridae; genus Castor; species Castor canadensis. The sequence continues at coordinate 71,285,048 of NC_133391.1, read as the reverse complement.
TCAATTGATAAGCATAAGGCAGTGTTATTTTAATGGCACCAGCTTAGGGATAAAGCAAGTTACCTCTATTCATGTGTAAATGTCACTTCATTGCACACAGATGATATTTGCAGAGGTTTGGTTTAACATATTGCTAGCACCCTGGAAATAATGGCAGAACTGTCATTTGCTCACCCAATATTGACTCAACTGATACTACATTGAAAAGAATGTTACCATTATATCCACATTATTTTTGAGAGACCACTATAATTGAGAAGATATATTAGTGGCATAGGTGCTAACATTACTTCCCATGGTAATAATTAGTCAGTCATAACAAGTGTTCTCAAAAAGACTGAGTAAATCTTCAGAATCCTTCTGAACATAGTAGCTAAGGCAGGCATTACTAAATTGTTGCAGTAGGCACAACAGTTCAAATTCTACATACGGACTTTGAGACAAAGTAAGTTAATATAACAACATTCAAATTTTGTTTCCAAGAAATAATAAATGGATGTCTCACCCACAGGAAAAACTAACAAACCATCTGTTAATACATGGGAACCCTCTGGCAAGGATCATTCATGATTTTATAGAATATATACGAAGTACTGTTACAGTACACTAATATGGTTAAAAATAAATGTCACTTAATGACCCCAAACTACTCTCAAGGGGAGAAATTTATGTTGGAGCAACAAGTCTTACTGTTAGCGTTTAACATCATTAATTTACTCCTGAATGCAGAAATGTAATATATTTCTTATCATGAGTTCCTGTGCCTCAAAGAAAAAGTCTCAACTATATTTAGTGTATTTTACTTAAGCAAATAATGAGAATTATTTTCTATTTCAGAATACTTTATGTCATACATACATACATACATATATATATATGAGGGTGAGAGTGTGAGTGTGTGCACACAAAAAAGTTTTGCTCTCCAAAGCTTCCGTTCTGAGGAACACTCCACTGATGTTAATGTCACTGCATTTCACTGTAGATCAACTGTGATGAGTTCCGTGACCCCAAAGTCTTCTGTACCCGGGAATCTAATCCCCACTGTGGTTCTGATGGACAGACATATGGCAATAAATGTGCCTTCTGTAAGGCAATGGCGTAAGTATAGACTCCCTAAACCATTCTTTCTTTGAGATAGTCTAGGACGTTCTACTTATACCAAGCATAGATACTGAAGGAACAAGCTTCAGGGAAATGAATTGAAAGCAAACGTGTCAAAAGCAACAATAAAATTACATAATGACTTAATATTATTATTTTTTTTAGTGGTACTAGGGTGTGAATTCCAGGCCTCACACTTGCCTAGGCAGGCACTCTACTACTTGGGCCTCTTTAAATTACTTGAAAATAAAATCTTACTTTGTAACTAATGTTGATTTACTTTAGGGAAGTTTTTGAATATGCATTTTATACATAATATTTATTATATTTAATAATTTTTGTTATTTTTCTCATTTTTATTAGTTAATTAATTTTGAAAACTCACTATGCAGCCCAGGCTGGCCTTAGACTTACAATCCTCCTGTCTCAACCTCCCAAGTGCTGTTTAATTTATTCTTAATTTAAAATAACATTAATGTTGACACAGCAATGTATAACATAGCTGAGTAATTACTACCAAAATTTTTCAGCAGAAGGCCAGTGCTGTGGAGTGAGATTTTTATTAACTGATACATATTACTGAGTGGGCCTAAATGTGGTAGCTACCATAAAATGCCAAATGCCTCCATGTTTGGTTTACTTTCTTAATCTTCTTTCGAGATAGGACTATGACATTATAGTCGCTGCCATTTGTACCTTTTGTATTCTCACTCAGAGAATGGATAACTGGTACTGAAAAGTCTATTGCTTATCAGAACTCTAAGGTTTGTTTAAGATTCACGTTTTCTACAGTTACACCAGATGTCACCTGAGTGCATTTAATTAACCTCTGCTGAATCATAGTATGAATATTTATAGAATCAAATGATGAGCAATGACAGTTAAATCTGTTTCTAATCTCTGTGACAAATACGATATTGTACTGAAAAATATACTTGTCTTTTTTGTTTTTTTAAGGAAAAGTAATGGGAAGATTAGCCTGAAGCATCATGGGGCATGCTGAATTAGAAACAGTGTTTTCTGCTGGCGTGCTGGCTCTCTCCTTCCTCATTCACATCTGTTTTTACTTTTCTCTGACAAATCCCTTAAATTTATAAAGACACACCTTCTACTCTGCCTGTGTCTTGGGGAGTTCAACATATGTCTAGTTTCCTTGACTTGCTTGTCAATAAAGTAAATTCTGCAGAAGCATTGACTGTGTTTTTACTTTGAGATAAAGAAAGCATATACATATGATGTGGAATAATTGACTACATATGCACGTGGATCAAAGGGCCTGCTTTTGTGATGCAAATCAACTGTCCGCTCAGTGTGACAGCATGGAAAAATCAGTGCCCTTCTCTTTTTCAGAGAATCTCCAGGAAGATAATGAAGGATTTGTTCAACATGCCCATATGTTAGTCTTATAATTATTTAAAAATATCTATTATTTAACAATTAGAATATTTAATATTGGTCTGTTCTAACTTTATAAAAGACAAAACAATTGTCTTCTATTAACCATAGTTTTCTCCTATCCTTGGTATACTAGATTTGTACTGTGTAATGTCTAAATACATAGGTATATGGTTTCCCAGCAACATCCTAGGGTGTTCACGACAGAATGAAGTGAATAAACAACAAATAGTAAATATTCAATAAATGATGGAAATATAATAAGCAGTGAGTGGATATAAAACCTCTAAGTGAATATGCATTCAAAGAATGTTGCAAAATTTGAGTTTCTTTGTGGAATAAGAGAATCGTAAAAAAAATTAGGAATCTTAAGGCCCAGCAAAAGTTTAATTATTTGCCAGAGTAAACAGCTTCAGTTAAAGAAAACTGAAGGCTAAAACAGAATCTTTTGACAACCAGCTCAGTCTTCATGAAGCTGGCTCCATCTATGAAAACTCATTTATAAATTATCTCACTCTCAATAATCCAGATGGAAGTCTTGGGATCTCTTCCTTTCAATGCCTCCATGTACTAGAGCATAATTTTATTAATATTACTATCCTGAAGAAATTTGTGCAGAATACATCTCTAAATGCATTTTCAAGGAAATAGCCCTTACTATGTAAAAAAAAAATTACTGGTTGCCTACTCTAAGATAGGCTCTGTTCTAGGTGCTTAGGATGCAGCTGTGGATGGGGCAGGGCAAGAAAAACCAGAAGTCTTTGAATTATAAATGAAACTTACATTTCAGCAGGAAGAAATAAAACAAAAAATATAATAAAAAATAAATGATACAGTGAGGAAGAAGAATATTGGGGAATGAAGAGGATCAATGTACATATATGCATATACTGTTTGAAAAAAGGAAAAAGGAGAGATTAAGGGAGCATAACATAAGAAGTGAACTTGTTCCAAGCACACTGGATGCATCTGTAAAACTATCACAATGAAACCCTCTTGTACTATTAGTGCATGTTAATAAAAATAAAAAATTAAAAAGATAAAAATTATTCCTCTTGATGGATAAAAATGACTACATAATGTGTAATTTGGGTACAACAGTGACAAGGGTGGGCCTCAAGTCGACTGAATTATGCCTCTGGCACAAGCTGTATAATATTGGATAAGTCATTTTGACTTCTTTGTATCATTATATCTTCACTGAAAAACAGAGATAATGTATCTACCGTCTCATTTTATGGGGAACATTTAGAAAATGATGTATATAAATCATTTAGTCTCTGATATGTAATAAGAGCTTAAAAACAGTAGTTTTTATTCTTATCTTTTGTATCCTTTTACATTCATAAGGACATTTTTGTCCTATTTTCCTCTGGATATATATGCATATATGCATATTTTTAAAATCTGTCTCATTTGCTTACTATTTTTGGAAATCTCTTTGTGTCTGTAGACTATATTCCCTGCTCATTAGGGAAATTAAGCCATTTTCTCCCTTTCAGTTTTTACTTACTGAAATAACAGCAATTTCCAATGCAAACATGCCAAACACTATGTATAGTTTGATAACAAAAATGAAAATGCTGCTACTCCACATAACCCACTTCTCCTCTTTCCTACGGGAAGGCCATGCCCCAACTACAGCCTGGCCAGATTCTCCTGGCTGCTCTTCACACAAAGGTTCAATTCCCGCACTGAGCTGTCCTGCCTGGAAGGTCTCTCATGCCATCTTCTGCTCACTGCCCACTTCTTCCCTCATACAGATCTCTTATCAGCATCTTAATTTCATTTATTTCAAGGCTTGTTTCAAGGATCAGACCTGAAACTCATCAAAATATCAACTCCTGTCCAGCTCTTAAGCTATCTCTGGGAATGAAAGGAAAGAATGTGAAAGTAAGCCACAGAAGATGTGAAATCTTATATTTCTTAGAAAGAGAGGAAATTCACATGTAAAAATATCAACAGTTGGCCCAGCACAGTGACACAAGCCTACAATCCTAGTTACTCTGGAGGTAGAGATTGGGAGGATTACAGTTCCAGGCTGTCCTGGCAAAAAGTTTGTGAGACCCTCATCTTAACCAATGGCTGGGGCAGTGGTGCACACCTATCATCCCAGCTATGTGGGGAAGTATAAATAGGAGGGTTTCAGTGAAGGCTGGCCTGGGAATAAAGAGAGATCCTATCTAAAAAGAATCAAAGCAAAAAGGGTTAGTGGCAGGGTTAAACTGGTAGAGTACGTATCACACAAGCTTGAGGTCCTGAGTTCAAACCCCAGTACTATAGGTAGATAGATAGATAGATAGATAGATAGAGTGTATATATATGTATATGTGTATGTGATATATATATATATCAATAGTCAAAATATAGGAATTTGAGTTACATAAATGTAACCCACACATATCTGTAAATTCTCATGCTTTTCATGCTTTTTGTGTTAAGACTGTAAACATGCCGTGTATGGTGGCTTGCACCTACAATTCCAGATACTCAGGTGGTGGAGACAGAAGGATTACTGTTCAAGGCCAGACCAGGCAAAAGTCAGTCTTTTGAGACTGATTTTCAGACAAATAGTCTCAAAAATGAGCCGGGCACAGTGATGCATGACTATGACCCCGGCTAGGTGGAGGGTGGAGGTATGAAGGTGCTGATCCAATGCCAGGCAAAAAGTGTGAGACCCTGTCTCAAAAAACAAACTAAAAAGCAAAAGGGCTGGGGCCATGGCTCATGTGGTAAGGCAAACAGTCCAATCCCCAGTTAAAAAAAAGAGAAAGGGAGAGAATTATAAACATTTAGTGAAATCTTAACTCTAGCATGCATAATAAAGCTTTAGAGGTAAAGGGTATTGACGCCTGTAATTTACTTTAAATCACATCAAAGATTAATTAACAGACAAATATGCTCCAATGTATTAATGGAATCTTTTTTTAAAAAAAGATAAGATGATTAAAAACAGAGAGTAGAATGGTGGTTTACCAGGATAGAAGATAGGGGGAAATGTGGAAGCAAGTCAAAGCATACAAATTTGCACTTATGTAGGATGAAAGAGTCCTGGGGATGTAATGCTTTTATCATGTGGGTTACAGTTAATAATTTTGCATTGTTACAAAAAAATTGCTAAAAGGATGAATTTTAAGTGCTCTTACACCCTTAGTTAATTATAGCAATCTGTTCTGACTAGTAATAATTTCACTATGTATATGCATATCAAAACATATTATGCCTTAGGTATATATGATAAAATGAATTTTAAAATAATTTTACAATTGATTATATGTGCTCATTGTAAAATCATTTTAATATTGCTATGCAGTTGAAATTTTTTCCTTAGAAACATTTTTTAATGGAAAGCCACAAGATTCCTTCCCACTCCCCTACTCCCTCTGCACACACATACAGAGTGTGCCAACAGAATCAGATGTGCCAACCTGTCCTGCCCATAGGTCCCTCATAATTGTGATATCTAGGACAAAACACACTGTTTCAAGTATGACTTGTACTCCTCACTCCAAAGCATAAATTAGTTTATTTGATCTGAACACCCTTATCTATCATTATACCTTCTGAACACAATGGGCACATTAAGACTGGATCATGTCAAACTGGATCACTAACTGCCTTTAGGCACTTTTACTCCCCTACTCCAAATGTTGCCAACTCAGTATTTCTCAGCTCTTTTCTTGGTTTTTTGAAGGTAAGTTCATAACAAAATGACTTGGCGTGTGAATAATTAGAGTAAAGGGAGATGGCAGGGGTCTATCTTGCCAATGTGAAGATTTCACAAAGGGAAGCACACACACAAATGCACACAAGTAAAACGAAGTCAAACGTAAGAAAAAGCCAGAGAAAGTAAGCACTTACAGACTGAAATAACTCATCAGAAATCTATTTATTGATAATAATACACATTTATTGCCATGTTAAAATTTACTAATAGCTGTGAAGATGTAAACCATTTTATGAAAAAGGAGCCTCATTTACAGAGGTTTAAATAATTTGTTCACAATCATGTAGCCAGTGAGTGGTGAACTTAAACTGAGGACAGTTAAGGAAAATCTGTTCTAAACAATCTACCACATACTCACAGTACTTTGAGTGACTTGAATAGGTGTGTAAAATTGGAGGGAGTACACTCATGTATTTGGGGGCATCGGAATTAGTAGACTTCATAATTCAACTTAGGCCTAAGCACATACGGAAAGAGGATGGCATGGATCTGCCCTAATTCCTAATGTTTGTGTCATTGTGTTACTTCTGTGATGGGGCTGCAGTTTTAGTCCAAAAAGGCCTAGGTTTAAATGGGCTAAAAAATGCTGAACTAAATTTAATGAATTACTTCCTTTTAAAAAATATTTGTATTAGTATGTATTAGTTGTACAGGAGGATTCATTGTGACATTTCCACATATGTGCACAATGCGCCCTCAGTTTGGTATGTCCCTTACGTTATTCTCCCTCTCCCCACTCCCTTCTTAAAGTGACATTGATGGGTCTCAAAGTTCCATATCCATATGTGTGTAGGAAATGCATCAACCATATTCACCCTCCTTTCTCTCCTCCTTTACCCTCCTCCTCTGCTGTTACCCTCCCCTTATCATAACCTGTTTTCCATTCTTGTTCTTTATTGTTCACTTAAACAATGATTTAACCAGAATTTTACCTTGGTATTTTACCTGTAAATATATTGTACTTTCATCATTCTGACTCCCTCTGTTACTCTTCCTTGCCCTTTTCCCTTTACCCCATATTATTCAACAGTTTTCAATGCATTTCATTGTGTCTTGTTCCTATACAGATGCAGTATATTTCAATATTATTCACTCTATCATTCTCTTCTTTTCCTCCTCCATTAGTTTCCTCTAACAGTTCCCTATTGTAAACATGTTATATGTGTGTGTGTGCATGTATATACATGTGTATATATATGTGCATATGTGTATATATATGTATATATGACAATGTTTGTGTTTGTATTTGGATCTATCTTCTACATATGAGAGAAAACATGCGGCCTAACCCTGGCTAACTTCACTTAACCTGATGTTTTCCAGTTCCATCCATTTGCCTGCAAATGACAAAATTTCATTCTTCTTTAAGTTTGAATAATATTCCATTATTTATGCATATCACATTTTCTTGATCCATTCATTGGTTGTAGGACGTCTGGACTGTTTCCATAACTTGACTATTGTGAATAGTGCTGCAATAAACATGGATGTGCAGGTGTCTTTATTATATCTTAGATTACAATTCATAGGCTATATATGCCAGAGTGGTATTGCTAGATCATAAGGCAGTTCTATTTTAAGTTTTTGAGGAGCCTCTATACTGTTTTCCATAATGGATGTACTAATTTACATTCCCATCAATAGTGTATGAGGGTTCCTTTTTCTCTTGCATCCTCACCAACACTTGTTGTTGTTTCTGTTCTTGATGGTAGCCATTATAACAGGAGTTGGATCACATGACAGATCTATGTTTAGATTTTTAAGAAGCCTCCAGAATTTTTTCCAGAGTGGTTGTACTAGTTTGCATTCCCACCAGCAGTGTAAGAGGGTTCCTTTTCCCGAATCCTTGCCAACAGCTATTTGTGGTGTTTCTAATGACGGCTATTCTAACAGGGGTGAGGTGGAATCTTAGTGTGGTTTGGATTTGCATTTACTTTATGGCTAGAGATGGTGAGCATTTTTTCATGTGTTTTTTGGCCATTTGAATTTCTTCTTCCGAGAAAGTTCTGTTTAGTTAGTTCACTTGCCCATTTCTTTATTGGTTCATTGATTTTGGAAGAGTTTTATTTTTTGAGTTCCCTGTGTATTCTGGTTATCAGAATATAAACAGAATACACAGGTTACTTTGTCTGATGTGTAGCTGGCAAATATTTTGTCCCACTCTGTGGGAGGTCTCTTCAGTTTAGAGACTATTTCTTTTGTTGAGCAGAACCTTTTTAGTTTTATGAAGTCCAATTTGTCTATACCTTCTGTTAGTTGCTGAGCTGCTAGGGTTCTATTGAGGAAATACTTGCCTATACCTATTACTTCTAAAGTGTTTCCTACTCTTTCCTGTACCAACTTTAGAGTTTGGGGTCTGATATTTAGGTCCTTGATCTATTTTGAGTTGATACTAGTACAGGGTGATAAACATGGATCTAGTTTCAATTTTTTGCAGACAGCTAACCCTAACCACTTTTCCCAACAGCTTTTGTTGCAGAGGGTGTCTTTTTTCCATCGTTTATATTTAGTGCCTTTGTCAAAAATAAGTTGGGTATAGTGGGGTGGATTCATATCTGGGTCCTCTATTCTGTTCCACTGGTCTTCGTATCTGTTTTTATGCCAGTACCATGCTGTTTTTATTGCCATTGCTTTGTAATATAGTTTGAAGTTGGGTATTGTGATACCTCCAGCATTGTTTTTTGTGCTGAGTATTGCCTTGGCTATTTGCAGTCTCTTGTGTTTCCAAATGAATTTTAGGGTAGATTTTTCAATCTCTTTGGTGAATGTCATTGGGATTTTGATGGGAATTGCATTAAACATGTAGATTGCTTTTGGGAGTATAGACATTTTTACTATGTTGATTCTACCAATCCATGAGCATGGGAAATTTCTCCACCTTCTGTAGTCTTCCTCAAATATCTTTTTTTGGGGGTTTATAGTTTTCCTTGTAGAGGTCATTCACATCCTTTGTTAAGTTTACTCCTAGGTATTTGATTTTTTTTTGAGGTTATTGTAAATGGAATTGTATTCATATATTCCTTTTCAGTTTGTTCGTTATTAGTGTATAGAAAAGCTAATGATTTTTGCATGTTGATTTTATATCCTGCCACCTTGCTGTAGCTATTGATGGTGTCTAGGAGTTTTGGGGTAGAGTTTTTTGGGTCTTTAAGGTATAGGACCATATCATCTGCAAATAGGGATATTTTAACAGTTTCTTTACCTGTTTGTATTCCTTTTATTCCTTCTTGCTTTGTTGCTTTGGCTGGAATTCAAGTACTATGCTGAATAGGAGAGGGGATAGTGGGCACCCTTGTCTCATGCCTGATTTTAGGGGAAATGGTTTAAGTTTTTCACCATTATTATGATGTTGGCTGTAGGTTTGTCATATATAGCTTTTATAATGTTGAGGTACTTTCCCTCTATTCCTATTTTCTTAGAGCTTTTATAATGAAATGGTTTCGGATCTTGTCACAGGCTTTTTCTGCATCTATTGAGATGATCAAGTTGTTTTTGTCTTTGCTTCTATTATTGATTTGTGTATGTTGAACCATCCCTGCATTCCTAGGGTAAAGCCAACTTGGTTGTGTTGAATGATCTTTTGATGTGTTGTTGAATTTGGTTTGCTATTATTTTATTGAGTATTTTTGCATCAATATTCATTAAGGAGATTGGCCTATAGTTCACCTTTTTGGAGGTGTCTTTGCCTGGTTTTGGGATACGTGTAATACTGGCTTCATAAAATGAATTAGGCAGTTTTCATTCCATTTCTATTTTGTGGAACAGTTTAAAGAAAGTTCCACCAATTTTATTTACTCTTTTCAAAGAATCAAGTTTTAATTTTGCTGATTTTCTCTATTGTTTGTCTATTCTCTAGTTTATCTATTTGTGATTTAAAATTATATTTTTCTTCCTTTGATCAGTTTGAGGTTTTTATTGCTCTTCTTTGGCTATGTCTTTCAGATTTGAAATCTTTCTCTTTTTGTGGTACTAGGGATTAAACTCAGGGTCTTGAACATGCCAAGCAAATATTCTACCATTGAGAAATATCCATAGGTCCTTTGTCAACTTTTTTATTTTATGATGTATTCCCCAGGTATAAAGCAATAACTAACACATACTTAGTGCTAGTAAATGCAATTAAATAAATAAGTTTATTTTATAACCAGATTTATATGAGAATTTTGTTGGAGAATTGGTATACCTTCTATAGTGAAGTTTAAAAAGTCACATGCCTACAGACTATGGATTAGTGTAAAGCATCTGGTTGTAGAATACTGGAAATGTTAGGAAATGTGGTCCCTTGTAAATTACACATACTATCAAGACAAAAACTATCATACCAAAGACAGAATGGAGAAACTGTGGACTGAGTCCAGTCCATGGATCTCCAACATGTAACCACTGCTTTCGAAAATCAGCCTTTCCCACCAGGGAAAGCAAGTTTCATAGAAAAAAAGATCAGATAATGCCCACTTGGGGAAACAAAACTTGACAATTATATTATTAAAAATATGCTAAGATGATAGTGCATTCTAAAAATATCTGGAAGAGTGAGTTATAAATATAAAATACTTAAAAGTCAAAAGTGTGTTGACATTTAAGAATAGAGTGACAGTACAAAAGTACATTCAGGAAAACTAGTAGTGAGAAGTAAAGGAAATTACACAAATCTCAGGTAAGAACAGCAATGGCGATTACCCAAATTATTTTATTTTTTCCTATAAATAGTTTGACCTGAATAAACAATGTCCTCCTTAAGTTCTCACTATGAATAAAGCTATTTGTTCACCCAATAAACTCTAGCTCATATTGCTGCAATAAAGTCTTTGGATACAAAATGCTGTGAAAAGTTTTATAGACTTAAGCAGACGTCATTAAATACCTTCTTACTGAGTCTAAAAAGGCCTTGGGCCCTTCCTGTAGGCACCATAACTAATTATAGGTTATTCTCTGGAAAGCCTCGATACTGTTTTATTTGAGTGAAACTGCAGATCTCATGAACACATCACCAGGTATAAATTCCTTCCCACCTCTCTACAAACACTAGGTTTTTGTTCCTGAAATCCTATAATCTGGAATGACACTTGCTTCTTATACCTGCGAATAAACAGTGCACATGTCTTCCTTATAGGAACCTTACAAATGCTTCTTAAATGAGAAATATGGCATTGCAGAAACACACTGAGCAGGATAGAAATGTGTAGTCTAGCAAATCAAGAAATACCAAAAACAAAAAGTGGTAAAGGAGAAAACTCATTCCTTCCCATGGAATTCTTTATTCTCTTCTTGAGTACAAATGCATCTTCCTCAGGAGGTCTTTTTCCTAACTATGAATATCACAAATTTATACTCTAGGTAGTCCATCAGTCTTTTTCTCCAGAGAGTGGAAACCCTGAAGAGAAATGGATTTTGAGTTAGACCAATGTCTTTGGTTTGGGTTCTACCAAGAATTATGAGTTAAATCATAACTTGATACGGCTCCATTGTGTCACCTATATAAATAATGATTAGACTTCACAGATAGTTTTAGGAAAAATGAATTAATACAAGCTATATAAAGTCTATATACATACTTTAAAGTTCAGTTCATGTAAGTATAAGGAAATATGCTTCCAATGGTAATAGTTATGAAGGACATATCTTCCAGTCCTGGGGAGACAGTCCTGAAAATGTGTTCAATTGTTTAATAATGAGCTCTACTATGTTCTAACATTTTTCATGAAATTCTTATTTTGTTTTTAGTTATTAATTTTACTTTCTTTCTAAATTTAGATTTAATTTTCAATAAATGTTGAATAATTATTTACCTTAGTGTGATATTTCAACACCTGCAGACAGCATACATTGATTAAATCATGGTAGTGAACATTTTTTCCTCTCCTTATCATTTCCTTGTATTTTTTTTGTAATTTGCATTTTAATATTTACTAATAACACATGATTTACATGTCATATCAGAATGCTTTGTATTTTAATAAATCATCCACTTGGGCTAAGTTATCCTAAGTAATATATGCATTTATTATTCTCCATAACAAGAAGCACCAAAGTGGAATGGACTCCAGGCCCCAGATAATCAGGATTTTCCTTTGCTTCTCTGAGATTTTCTAAGCTCTATCCTTTTCCATGTACAAGCTTGTTCTCAGGATAAATTTTCTAATTATCAAAACAGGCTACCAGTGACAATGGTTTTAATAGGCTCACTTGTTAATTCCAGTGTGAACAAGGGAAAGAAAAAGAAAGGGAGGAAGGGAAAAAGGATGAGAGAAAGCAAAAGACAGAATTTTTCTCCAAACCACAGAAAAAACTTGTTCTCATTGGTCTTACTGCTCAATTCAAGTCATGCACCCAGCCCCTCACCAACCACAGTCCTCAGAGAAACAGCATGCTCTAACTGGCTTGAGCCAAGCTACACAGCCATCAATGCCAAAGAGCATGGGATTGTCATTATGGCCTGGACCAAGGGTCTGCAAGCTATGTCCCATAAGCCAAATCCAGTCAATCATCTTTTTATTACAACCCAGAAACTAAGGATAGTTTTTACATTTTAATTTTTTATTTGTATATATTAACTGTACAATGGGGTTTTATTATGATATTTCCATATGTACATGTACTTTGACCAAGTTCATCCCCTCTATTACTCTTTCTTATGCCCTTTATCCCTCCCCTCTAACCAATTTTAATGGGTTTCATTATTCTGTTTTCCTACATGCACATGAAATACTTCAATCATATTTATACTCTCCCTGTTACTTCTTTGTATTTGGAGACTTAAGCCCCTGTTTTTATATTTTAATGAAATATTTTAAATAACTTTTAAATTCATAGCAAAAAATTGAAGGAGAAATGTAGAATTCTCATATATGCCTTTCCCCAAAAATGTGTTCAGCATCTTTCAGCATGAGTCACCCTTTGGGATACATTTGTTATAATAGATGAATCTATATGGCGCATTGCTGTCAACCAAAATCCATAGTTTACAATAGAGTTAACTCTTCGTATTCTACAGTCACTGGATTTTGAAAAAATTTTAAACATGTATCCATCATTATGCTATCAAACAAAATAGTTTCACTGGCCCACAGTGTGTAACCCCGTTCTTCCCTTCCTGTCTCTCTGAACTTCTGGCAACCATTTTTATTTTCTTTATTGTATCTATCATTTTATCTTTTCCAGATATTATATAGTAGGAATCATGCAGCATGCATACTTCTCAGGTGATTTCTTTCACTTAGCAATATGCAGTTAAGTTTCTTCCATGGATTTTGTGACTCTTCATATCATCCTCAGCATTTGAAGCTGACAGTGCTTTGGATTTTAGTCAGTCTAATAGATGTGTAATGCTATGTCACTTGTTTTAATTTGCAATTCCTTAATGACAAGTGAGCTTGAGCTTCCTTCATGTACTTATTTTCTTTCAGTGTTTCTTTTTTTTTTTGAGGCCAAAGCTCAGATCTTTTCCCATTTTAAAATTAAGTGTTTTTTGTTTTTGCTTTAGTTTGTTTTTTGTTTTATTTTGTTTTGGAGACAGGCTCTCATTATGTAGACAAGGCTGTCCTGGAAGTTGCTATCCTCCTGCCTAAACCTCCCTAGTAATGGGATTGCAGACAGGTATGTGCCACCACTCCCAGCTTTTTGTTTTCTTATTATTAAGTTTTAAGACTTTAGTGAATTTCTGATAACTGTCTTTTATCATGCATATTTGGCTATTTTCTCCCAATCTGTGGCTTGTCTTTTAATTTTCTTCAAGGTTCTTTTTCATAGAACAGAAGTTTTAAATTTCAATGAAGTGAAATTTACTAATTATTTCTTTCGTAGATCATGCACTGATGTTGGATCTGCACATTGTTTACAAAACCAAGGTTATATACATTTTCATATATATTTGTGTATATATATATAGAGATGTGTGTGTGTGTGTGTGTGTGTGTGTGTGAATTTTAGCCTGAGGTTCTTCAAATCATTTTCCTAAAACCACAGAGCAGAAAGTTTATGAATAAATATGATAATGGGGTTCATATTTCAAAGCTACCTAGAAGTCATATAGAGAGATAATATAAGAAACCAGGTCAATGCATGCTAAAACTTGTGTTTTTCTTTTTGTATAATAACTGATTTAATTCTGTCTCTAATTTAGCAATTTCTCTACCTGTATTAGTTGCAGCAAACTAATGAAGTGATGTCCCTGACCAATTCAATTCCCTAGCAGCTAATTCCCTACCTTGAGGAAATCAGGCTTATAAATACTGAAGAAATAGCTTTATTTCATTTCATTTTTAGTTTTGGGAGTTGAGCTCAGGCTTTATGAATGCTAAGCTATGCACTACCACTGAGCTCCAAAGGAATTGCCTTACATAAAAAGCAAAAGATATTTGAAGCACATTAAAGGTAAAAAAAAAAAATAAGACTGAAGAATTGAAGACAATGATCTGAGGTGAAATGAATTAGAAGGGGTGAATTGTGAGGACACTAGACATCAAACTGCATATTGAGACAAGTTTCATAAGTACACTCAATGTCCTACTAATCCTCACCTTCTGTATACTACTTTCACAAAGTAGAAGCAGTGATCTTTGAAATTCTGTTTAGTCATGTTACTCTTACGTATAAATCTTGCCGCACTTAGAATAAAATAAAACAAAATCTTTAGTACAGAATTCAATTTTTGAAGAAGATTTAGTAAGAAGGAAATGGCTTATTATTTTCTCACATGAAATAACTAATAAACTAGACAAGATATATGAAACAATGTTTTTTATACACTGAATATTAGGCTTGGAACACTGGTCCCTGGTGGAAGAAAAGGCAGGAGATGAATGCTAAAATGGCATAAATTACTTCCTAGAGAGTTTCCATGTGAAAGCACAAGAAAAGGTAACACAGCAGAGCCTGTATTGTCTCCATAAGGTGAGAACAAGGCAGCTAGAGTTTGCAGGGCAAGGGAAAGCAATCAAGAGATCTTCAGCAGGGCATTCTCTAATTCTCAGCTGAGAGTTGATCACCTTTTGTACATTAAGAAACTACATGAAGCCAAGAGAAAAGAACTACCAAAAGGGGCACACAGAGAAAAACCTTGAAGTCCACCAAGAAAAAATGGTTCAGCATCCTACCAGCCAAAGTGGAAAGTTCCATAACACAGAGCATCTAGTAAAGTTCAAAAACACATTCATCTCTGAAATGAAGTAAAATTGGCCCTAGATCAAGGTTACTTTGATCACCTCTAACAAAGTTTTAAAGCAAGACTCAAAAAGAGTTGAACTACTTCCAAGTGAAAAGTATTTATAGAAATGTGAAAATGTCCAGTAAAACACACAATGTCTGGCATTCAAAGAAGTGGGAAAATATATGATCTGAGAAATATCAATCACAAAAACAGACAGAAGAAACACAACTGATATAATTAATAGAAGGGCTATTAAATCAGTAATCTTAGGTATTTGAGAAGTTTGAGGAAGTATAGACCAAGCATGTTAGGCAGATGGAAGGAAGATATAAAGAAATGAACCAAAGTACACTTCTAAAGATTAAAAGACACAATTTTTGAGAAGAGAAGTATACCATATGGTATTCACAGAAGATTAAATGCTTCAGACTAGCAAACTTGGAGACACAGAATTAATTTTAAAAAACAGAAACAAAAAATGCTGAAAAAAGGCAATGAAAACAATATTCTTAAATTATGGGACAAATTATCGCAGACTGGAAGAAGAGTGTTGATAAGGTGTAAGGAAGTATTTGAAATTGAGAACTGTTAGAAATTCTCTAAGCTTGATAAAATCTATAAACTCATAGATATAGGGATCATAATGGATCCCAAGTGTAAGAAACAAGAAACATGAAAAAAGAACCTATAAATTCTTTTGCCTTAAAGGTCTTTGAGTTTAAACATTACTCTCATTTTCAAAAATACACCTTAGTTCTTGTTTTCTTTTTTCCATATTACTACCTATTGTAGGAAAACTATTTCCTTTTTTGTGCCTCAAGATCTGATAATTCTGAAGGCCAAGTCCTCTGTGAAGCCTGGTCATGACCACTCCCTCCCACATCACATCCTACAACTTCTAGGTGTGTATGCTACCTTCAGTGCACCCCTCTTCATTTGGGTATTGCTTCAATCGCAATGTTCTCTTCTCCTTTTGCCCATGAGCTTCTCTTACTCATTCTTAAATTCCTAGCCCACAATAAAGTTCCTGGAATCAAGAGTTCTACCTTTAGGTGTTTGAGAAAAGAATGAAGAATGTAAGCTCTGTGAATGTCTTTGTTGTTACTATAGTTTTAACATCTAATAATACCTAAAATAATCAGTGCTCAATTATTGTTTTTGAGAGAAGAAAGTAATCTTTATTGGTTCGTATTTGCAAAATCCAATGGTGTCTATGTGCTGGTATGTGCAAGACATTGCTTTGTGCTTACAGACACAATAGCAACAAAGGCCTGTGGGCTTATATCCTAATGCTTGTGCATATATAATTTTTTATTTGGTTGTGGGAAAATATATAAGTGAACAATTATTAAATGCAAAAGTTAAGTTTAGATATTGGAAATCATTATGAAGACAATAAAACACATTTATGTGATTCAGGATGACAGTATTTTGAACAGACAGGGAAATCTGCATAGAGCAGGTAATATTTGAATTCACTTCTAATAAGAAGGAACCGGCCACTCAAGTTTTTAGCCTGGGAGTTTTCCAGGCAGAAGAAACAGTAAGAGTAAGAGTCCAAAGGTAAACAGCGTATGACATATTTGAGAAAGAGAAAGAAGGCAAGTGTGGGTGGCAGATATTCCCAATGACTAAATTTCACCTATAAAATACTTGTTAAAATAAAAATGTTAAATAGGAACTATCATGCATAGCCTGTCTACAATCAAGGGATTGAAAGGAATAGCCCTGTAATTCTTATTCACCCTGAATGTCTAGAATTTCTAATTCAATTACCATTCAGGACATGCTCTTACTCTGTTTAATAAATTCCTTGACCTCAAAATCCCTCACATCAGCATTTTTATTTTCCTGGTAGTTGTGACACAAAACCCTATTAACATTATGCACAAATTGTTCAGAACGTTCTCCAGGTCACTGCTATATGGACGCTTTTTGGCTCCAAGATTCTACTGCAAGCAGGTTCAAAATACACAAATTGGAAGGTAATGACTTGATTGCTATTATCACTGTGTGCTGAACAGGAGGAATTCTGGGTGTGTTATTTGCAATACATTTCATTCTGCCAAAACATCATTTTTGACCATTGTTCCTGACTGGATAAAGCCTGAATTAAGCTTCTTTGGTTTCTGATGTCTCTACTCTTTGGAGAAATAGATTACACAATAAGGGTGGAGGATGTGGTTGACTGACAAATGTATAGGTACTTAGATTGAGGCATATGGATCCACTTATAAATACAGCCTGTAGAACATCCACAGTGTTGAACTCTATTAACATATTTCTTCCAGACTTTGCAGACGTCATAGACATGAAGCTGTCAGGTACCCTTCTGCTTTTGGTCAGTGTGGCCTGTGTTTCGCTCTTTGCAGGTGAGTTTTCTATCTAGCTATCATCTATCTTTCTATCTATTTATCTGTCTGTCTGTCTATCTATCATCCATATTGGAATTTTGGGCCAGACTGCTCATAATGTAATGTTGTTTTTGCTATTGATAATGATCATGATAAAGATGGTTAATAATGGTGACTACCTATCAAACTTTCATTTAGAAGGAACCTCAATGTACAAATTAACCTCTTCAATTTTTGCTAAAATGCCCTACAAGTAGTTTTATACAATTCCAAAAGCAATGTGGCATCTCATATGCTAGCTCAGGTCTGGCCCCAAGTGGCTAATCTTGGAATTATAAGCCAGTTGTGTGTGTCTCTCTCTATAGGACACAATTAACAGCACAAGGTAACAAGTAAGCTTCATTCTTCAGGGAGAAATTTATATTACAATTAGAAACTCTCATTCAAAGTCATCTTTATGAAATTTTTATCTAATAAGCTTCAACTGCCAGAACTTTTTGAGACATTTTGCAGAAAGCTTGAATCATTCTTACCATCTAGGTAAGCAAAATAAAGAGAGGATTAAGGGAAGGAGGAGAGGGAGATGGCATGAGAAATGGAGAGGGAGAATAATATAATAATGTAATATGGTAGAAAGAGCCCAAAACTGAGATTCTAAGATTTGCTTTCTAATCTTCATTCTGCTAATATCTCTTTAATATTGAAAGTCACTCTCCTCCTCTGGATTCTGTTTCACATTCACATGGGAATGACACGTGTGAAATTTATGTGCACTAATGCTTCTTAAAAGGTTATGCTTAAGCATATTCGATTTAGAATCTAAGAGATCTAAGTTTAATTCCTGACTGTCATTTACAAGATGTATGTCATTTTCCCTACAGCTCGGTTTCCTTACTGTTAAAAATGGAGTTGTTATTGTGACTTAATATATGTAAGATTTAATATAGTGCTTAAAATGTAAGAATCCCCCAGTAAATAGTAGATAGTGTTAGTTGGAATGTAGGAAATCACTTTTCAATGATTTCAAAATTATTTTTAATTTTAATTGTTATATTATTACCAACTGTTATATTGTTCACCAGTTGTCTTGGCTCTCCTTTAATCAAATGGCTGTGAGTTTGTAATTTTCACCTTCTTAGTAAATATATATGTCTTTGACAAAGAAGTCAGGAGTTAGCCTTCATTTGTCCAGGAATATCCTTGTTACAAGACAAGCATTAGAGAATAAAGAAGAAACAACACACAATTACATAAAAGCCACAAATGCGAACTTAATGAGAACAGTCTTGTACTGATCATTTGCTCAGCCCTTGGTCATACATTTAACAAGCTGCCTGTCTTGATGTAGTTTTCCTCTCTTCCTGAGCCTCAGTTCTTCATCCATAAAGCCAAACATGCTATGGAAGATGTTAAGTTAATTTTAACTGTAACATTCTGGACTTCTGACCTGTTGTGATTTATCAGTGCCTGTTTTCTCATTGCAGAGGCTGTGAGCCAAGGAAGCTTTCAGGTACATGATTCTCTCTCTCACTGGTCATTTCTTTTCACAGCAAGTCTCATAGCAATGGGGACCCCAGGTTGGGAAGCACTGTGCCTGTTCCATTGAGAGCTTCTGTGCTCCCACAGCTGACTGAGTGAGAAGGAAGGAGGATGGATTCAGATCAAGTGTCAACATTGCTGCATACATGCTTCCTCAGCAGTGGAAAAAGACTTGAATGTTACTTCTCACTTTTTTCAAACTGCCAAATGTCATCTTTCTACACAAGGGTTTTACACTCATTCAATGCCTCTACAAGAGTTAGTGTCTATAAATCATTTATTTTTCAATTCAGTGTAAGTTTGAGAATGAAAGTGGTACTTAATAGTTATAACAAGAAGATAATCATAAAGTGTGGCTGTCCCAGGTAACCTAGAAAACACGAATCTGAGTACCATGTACAAAAAGTAATGACAAAAAGCTTGCTAAATGCATATTCCTGCTCACCACATATACATATTAGATAAATGGCAAGGAATATCTAAGGACACTGAGGCCAAGGAATCTGCATTTTAAGAAGCTTCCTGACATTTGGATGCGTATGAAAACTTGAGAATCACAATTCAAAATTTCACCTAATAGACTTGACAGTAAAGTAAGTGATAAAAATAATTGAAGCATGTAGAATATGGTTCTGTTATTAAAATTTTACTACTATACATAGAAATACAATCTTAGAGAATATATGGAAAGAAAATGACAAAATGATAGGAAAAAGTGTTTCTAGGTGCTGGGACAGTGTGATTTTTATATAAAAATACATTGTTTTCAATGTATTTTTATAATAATAAAATATGAGTTTTTAAAGAAAATTCTAAGCACACAAGAGAAGCACATCTTAAGAGTGCAAATGATATCATTGTCATGATTCATGAAATAAAAATACCTCATTTAAATTACAGGCTTTTTGCAGCAACTATGAGAAGAAACCAGGTACAGATGGAAAATCATGCCCCAAGACCTACAAGCCAGTGTGTGGCACTGATGGACAAACTTACCAGAACCCCTGCGAGTTCTGCAAAACAGCTCTGTAAGCACACAGAAGCCACTATTGATGGCACATACTTAGCTTGGGTCAATGGGGTATGAGTCAGGGAATTTATTTATTAAAAATTTAACATTCTATATATTTTTTAAATTAACTCTTACATAAAGTAAGGTAATATTATTATCACCAAACTGAGACCTATAACCTATGAGTACCTTTTCCCACTTCACCCAAAACCTGAAATTAATCCATATCAACCACATTTCATTTATGTATTCAATCTCTTTTCTTTCAGGGAAAAAAATGGAAAACTTGGCTTCAAACATGAAGGGAAATGTTGATTCCTCTGATGTTGCCATACTGGAAGTGCCTTTAGTTTGATTTTACATTAGGAACATATTCCTTATTACCCACCTTCCATTACAATTTATTTCCCACCAGTTATTATGCTCCCCCCAAAAGCAATTTCAATAAAATTATACTGGCAAAATTTCTGTGTTGATGTTCTATTTTGCTAATAATGGAGGCATCATTGTTTAACTGAGTTAGACTACTGTTATACTACCTGAGTATGAAATGACACTATTTGTAGACAGACTAGAAGATTACCATACTAATCAAATTCAGAATTCTCTAGTCAGTGGTCAGTTCTTCAGAAGTTTGCAGATGAACTCAAGGATAATAAATCTGGACCCAAGAAAATAAATATATATAATCTGAAACAAATTAGCATTTCTTATTATATGGGATATTTGTGAAGTATTTTTCCCTATGGCACATGCTGAGTTGTTTTTGAGCTTTTCAACTTATATGCTAAGGCCATAAATAAATTGTAAGTTAAACAAAACATTGGCCACCCAGTCGTCAGGGCAGCTGAATAGATTGTGGAGTAGCTAAAGCCTCCAGATTACTTGACTCTGGCTTTACCATCTTACAAGAATATACCACGATGTTTTCTCCTTATTGCAATAATCCAAGAAGTTAGAGATTCAACTCTCCACAGTCAGAAGACTGGAGCCACATGACCTCAGGTGGTCCAAACTGATGAATAAAGTCATGAAAAGTAAAAAAAAAAAAAGAATATACCACAAAAAGTGTAATTTTCTTTATGTAGAATGATGTGAAAAGCTTGAAGGTATAGATCCACTACTGTGTTGTGGATGCTTAGAAACAAAATAGTGGTATGGTAGAAAACACTGAGGTACAGGTTGGAGAAAGGGATTATTTGAAATTGGTTCTTTGAACTGAGTCCCAAAGGATGAGAAGGATTCAGATACATGTTAATATGGAAAAAGGGCATTTCAAGCAGAGAAAATGACAACTATAACAAAGATTACAAATAAATAAAATTTAAAATAAGGCTGGTAAGATCAAGTGAGTGAGAGGAGCCAGTACATAACTTTGTACAAAGTGCTGGAAGCTAGATAAAAATCCAGAGAGTTACCTTGAGTTAGAAGGGAACCATGGAAGTGTCTCAAGAAAAGATTTCATAGAAGGGATGACTTTTTAGTAGATTCCTGACATAAAAAAGGTTGATGGGTAGAGTAGGAGGGAGAAGACCTGAAACATGAAAACTGACATATTTAAAAAGAGAGTTTCCAAAGTCTCAAATTGAATAGATGGAACAAATATCACCAGAACTCAGACAGGGCACTTCAATATTACATAACTGAACATACTTTTTCTAAAGCAGAGCTCCTCAGCAAACACCAAATCAACTGGATGTGGGTTAGAAATATTTCTTTAGGTAACACCCTTATTATTTGTGGGGTTTTTCCATGATTTAAAAATTGTAAACATTCACATAAAAACTGGATTTCTTGAAACTCCTCCAATGTGAGAAAATCTAGTTTACATAATACCCAGTTCATTAACAAATAACAGTTTGTTAACTTCTGGCCTCTTTAGATAGACACAGTGCAGATCAATCTCATTCCTTCACATTAGTTCCTGGTTCCTGATAGCAAGTGAAGTTGTATCCCTTCCTTAAGGCATTAAACATCTCATGGAATATTTTTGATTTTGGAAATCCACAATCTAAAGAAGCAGTCTACCCCATCAATAGAGACCAATTTCTTCATAGTGATATAGGATTTAGCAGGGAGTGAGGAAACCTGATTGCTGAGAATGATGGCTTGCATGTTGACAATGGTGTTGATAACAAATCACATCCTGGATTGCTGACATAAAAGGAATCTCTCAGGACACAAAGTAGAGTTTTGCTGACCCAAAGTACTGCAGCCCGTGAAAAATGGCATTAAATTTTCTGACTATTTAATGCCATTAACTCCTCTGCCCAACATGTGAGAAAAGATGATAACACATACCCCACTCTCCAGAAGCTAATAACATCTATACTCAGTTTTCCAGGACTAATCATACTTTTGTCCATAGACCCCCATAACAACTCAAGTTCTTGGGACCTCCTGCTCAGAGTTTCTTGAGCTTGCCCACCTCCCATCTAGTGTGCTTTTGCTCTGCTTTCAGTTTTCTCTGTATTAACCTATATCTGATTAAGTCTCCTCTGTATTCATCCTTGAATTCTTTCTCTGAGCAGAACAAGAACTTTCTGGTCTCCAGACCTGGTGACCTAAATTCAGTGACAATAGCAAGTCAATATTTGCCTCTTTATCACTTACACCAATTAAATGACATCCCAACCATGTTTTTAAATGACATCCCAACCATGTTTTTATAACAGGCATGCAAAGACACAGAGGCACACACAATGCAATGTACAACTTACATTTTGTTTTAAACATCCTTTCAAATATCTTCTATCCTTTATCAATAAAGTATCGTCATCTGGTATTAACAGCTTGCTCTCTTTCACTCTCTCTCCCTTTCTTCTTTCTTTTTCCTTCTTGACTTCTAGACTTTCTTTCTTCCTTCCCTTCTTTGTTTTCCTTAAACATTTAAAAAAATTTTTAGATTAGCATGTAATAATTTTAAATATCTGTGAACAGTGTGACAATTTCAGTACGTATATATAATATGTGCCAAACAAATCAGGGTAATTGATATTTCTACATCTTTTTCACTCCTTTCTGTTTGGGGCCTTTTGGCTTCTGGCTGACTGTGCTGTAGAATACTAGAATCTCCTATTTTGATAACGTCAGTGCACACTAGTGACAAAATTAAAAATCCAAAAAAAATAGCTAACATCCATTGAATGCCTTGTACATGCCAGAAATTGTTTTAAGGGGATTTACAGGACATAACTGCATTAACCAGCTTTCAATTACTATAACAAGTAACTGAGATAAATCAAATTAAAAAGAGGAACGGTTGGCTGGACACTTGGCTCAAGAGATAGACTAACTTCCTAGGAACTGCCCTGAATTCAAGCCCCAGTATTGCAAAAGAGAGAAAGAAAGAAACAAAGAAATAAAAGGAAGAACTTGTCTATTTTTACCCATGGCTTTGGAAGTTTTAGTCCATGACCAATTGGCTTTGTAGTTTGGGGCCTGTAGTGACACAGTACATTGTGGTGGCAACCCAAGGCAGAGAAAGGCTATTTAGCTTATATCCACAAACAATAAAAGAGGAAAGGATGGTATGCCACAATCCCCTTCAGTAGCATATCTCCAATGACCTGGCACCTAAGAGGCCTCATCTCTTAAATGTTCTACTGCCTCTTAGTAGCACCACAGGCCAGAGACCAAGACTTCAATATATGAACCTTTAGGGGATATTCCAGATATAAACTACAGCATTAACTTATTGTATCTTCAAAAGAACACAATGAAACAATCAGCAGACCATAGAGACTGTCTACATTTTTCTCCTATTTTATTTTCTAAGATTTCTAGTTTGCATTATACATAAAACAAAGCTATAAGTATATGTAAATATATTTTTTATTTGCATTACTGGGATTAAACTCAGGACCTAGCATATGCAAAGCAGATACTCTACCGCTTGAGCTATGCCCACTGGTCTTTTATTTTTATTTGTTTTGACACATTGGGTGTCTCACCACCTTTGCCAGACATTGACCTACCAATTCTCTTGCCTCTGCCTCAGAGTTGCTGGGATTAATTATTTTGAATTAATTATTATAAAAGGTACAGTGTATGTCAATACTAATTGTTTTGTATGTAAGTATCCAGTTGTTCTAGCAAATAACTATCTTTGATCCATTGTATTGACTTTGCTCCTTTGAAAAGAACAGTTGACTTTATTTATGTGGGTCTTCTAGATTCTCAATTCTGTTCCATTGACGTATTTGACTACTGTCTTGCAATATGATTATCATAGCTATCTTGTAAATCTTGAAGTTAAATAGTATTATTCTTCTGACTGTTCTTTTCATGACCATAGATTTTTTTAATAAATGGTGAAATCTACATACTTGCTGTATGGAAATTTAGATATATGTCCACATAAAATTTTGTTCCTCAGCCCCTGGAATGAATTGCCTCAGGTTAAAAGTCACTAGCATGGAAGGTGGTTGATTTTTTTGGTATCCTTTCTGAAAGAACATGACCTTGGCATCAAAAATGCTAGCTGTTAACCTGGCATTGTATGGAAGGCATGATCCAGTACAACGTAAGAGGTAAATGTGTCTTTATGTCCTTCTTCTACTTTTTTTTTTATTGTTGTGCTGGGGGTACATTGTAGCATTTATAAAACTTCATACATTATATAAAGGATCATAGTTGAATTTACTCCTCCATTATTGTCCTTTATGCCCCTAACCCCATTCCTGGAATAGTTTCAACAGGTCTCATTTTTCCATTTACATACATGTGTACGCAGTATTTACACCATATTCAAGCTCCCACTTTTTTATTAAAAGGCAATGTTAGAAATAAATTAGAAGTCTTCTCTATGTAATCTCTTCTCATCCTGGCTTACACATGAATATTAATTCTTTACTGTCAAGGATTCACTGATTTTTCAACTGAGGACTTCATAAGGTGATCTGTATATTTATTCTCCAAGTTTCTATTTCTTTGAATGGTATTCCCAAGCTTCCAGATAGCCAAGGATGGAAGTCCTTACAAAGACATGTTAAAATACCTTTACTAGAGTTAATTGGGAGCACAATAATTTGATGGCTCTGTGAATGAGTATCCTTATCAAATGTCATTATTAAATGAGATAATGTATATACAGTGCCTTAATAAACAGTATAATTAACATACTTACCAGGTGTTTTTTATCCAGTGTAGAAATAGTGTAGTGATTATAACTTATAACAATTCACTTCAATTTAGGGGCTTAAAATAACAATCACACATTAATTTGCTCACATTTCTGCAACTTTTACAGGCAGGAATCAGAACCGAGGGCTCTGTTTCCATTCTTTGTAGTGTTGTCTGGGATATTCAGTTGGGATCCAAGACACCTCCAGTCATCCGGTATTTCATGCCATTGTTGGATGTTGTTCTCTTTATTATCTATCATCCAACATTTCCAGGCCTCTTAAAGCTTAAACCAAAAATCTGGCATGTTGCCTTGACCACTATATCCTATTGGCCAAAGGAAATTAATTAATACCAGTTCAGAGTCCAGGAAAGGGAAATAAGATCTTCTTCTGCAGGAGACTAGTAACTGGCATGAGGAGAGATGTGAAGATTTTTGGTTCCTATCTTTGTAAAGATATACTAAAAATATGCTCTTCCTTCAAAATATAATTATAAGTCTTATTATGAGTGGACAGTATATCAGAGGTGATTGAAAGCAAGGCTTGACAGACAAGTTGCAGGAAACCTGGGCTTGAGTGGGTAAATATAATACATCTTATGACCAGCATAGTATTAGATTGTATAATTTATTTTCATTTAAGTATGAATATATGGTTTTAAAAGCCTCTGTTTTTCTTAAAATGGTGGTAATCAGGAGGCTAATTTTGGGGTGAAAAATTGTATTTCAGATTTTATCCCTTGAACTTACAAACTTGCACAACAAAAGATTTCCATATGATGAAAGTTTTGAGAATGAGTCCATAAACACCTATTATAACCAACATACTTCATTACTACCACAATTATGCTCTATTATATTTTATTGTTCCCTACTCACCTCTTGTGGGTTCAGCTAAAATCAAAGTGTCAGGGGTCACGTTTCTGAATTCCTCAAGTGCTGACATGAATTGCATAGCAAGAGCTAACATTAATGGAATGTGTGTGTCAGATACATGTCACTTCAATAAATAATGACGAAATTGTATATATTTTCAGTTTGCAGTGAAATTCAGCTTGCAGCTAGACTTTGTGTGCTGAATGGAGAAATTGAAACCCAAACCAGAGAAGTTATTCAATGTCCTATCTCAAGCGTCAGCCCCCTCTAGGACTAGGTACTGACACTAAAGCTTTTTGTGTAGGGGGTAAGGAAGCAGATTGTGTGAAATTGGAACCAGTGAGTCAACTAAGGAGTGGCAAAGGGCCTTAAGTTTGGTAGGGCCTGTTTAGAAGGTGGCCTTTGGTCTTAAGGTTGTAAAGTATTTAATGAGGTTTGCTAACCAACTGCCAAGACTTCCACTGACCACTTTGGCAATATGATGCTGAATTTAAGAGACACTATGTCTCTTATGAAATATGAATTATATTTCAAAGACCAACCAAACATTCAAATTGTCTGACTGGATTCAGTCAAACATACTTGCGTCTATGTCAGTATAAACAATTATGCTATAAAACTCATGCTTTCTCTCTTCTACTGTGTTCAAATTTTAGACCCTTCCTGGGATCCAAAGAGCTAAGTTCAACATGTGCTTGACTTCCTTTGGTGACAAGTAGAAATAAACACAGTGGTTAAAGTATTCAAAAGAAGAAAACTACTGGAGGCTTCCTAATTCCCTGTACTTGAGGTGCATGGCAAAATGACTTGTTGGGATTAAATCAAATAATCTGGAAAAGGAAGATATGAGACATCCCACAATCAGAAACTAAGGTCACCAAATTGCAGGTAAGATGTTTTCCCTCCAGACAACAACAAAACACCTAGTCAAGTTTTACTCCTTCAATCATATATTCCTATCTTTACTTTAGAAAGGAAATAGGAGGAATAGAGAGAGGGAGGGAGAGAGGAGTTATGAACTTCTTAAAACCACATAGCTTTAAAAACGGCGGCGGGGAGAAACAACACCATGGGCTATTGGACTTGTTTGCTATTGTTATTTTATTATAATGTATTTATAAATACATTAAATACACACATGTAGTATGTATTCAATACATACATGTAGTATGTATTCAATACATACATGTAGTGAGCATCTTCTGAGCCTGCTCCAATCCCAAATTTTGACTTATTCCTAAATGTAAAGAAACATAAAATTAAAAAACAATTGTAGAGGTGAGAAAATTACCATTATTAGAAGATAAATAAATTTTTTTAGTTAAGATAAAGGGCAAAGGCTGGACCTGCTAGCAAATTTAAGCAAAGTTAGTGCAATCTCCTATCTGAAAAACAAACCAAAGGCAAAACGGCTGGGGTGTGGCTCAAGTAGTAGAGTACTGTGAGGAGAGAGGTCAAATCCCCATGTAGAGTGTGTGTGTGCGTGTGTGCGTGTGTGCGTGTGTGCGTGTGTGTGTGTGAGAGAGAGAGAGAGAGAGAGAGAGAGAGAGAGAGAGAGATTCTCTGAAATGGCATGAAAGATAAGCACCTAGAGAGTACATTTATTCCATGTATGCAGCAATGCCTTTAGCTAATCCTCTGAGACTATGACCTCTGAGACTCAGAGAGGAGCATCATGAAACTTAATCTTCCCACTGCATTGTCCTGACTTTCAATGCACTCAATAGCATTTCTTAATGCTCTTTTGAAGTGTCCATAGCCCTGGAGTTAGGAGAAGGCATGGGTGGCACAGATAATAGCAGTGTTTAAGATGCAAATATTTAAGCAAAATGAAAATGCAGCTATTATGAGTCATTCATTCTTTAGAAACTCACTGCAGTTGAGTTCTATTCAGTAGTATCTGGATGTGGAAATAGCTTCCACAGAATTTACCCTTTTGATGGGTATATAGAGAACAAAACAACTAATTATTGCTTGGTTAATCTTGTTGTGTATATGGGTCTTCACTATATAACCTTCAAATCTGTCTGTATTCTGTAACTTTATCATGAAATATTTGGAAAAATACCTGATTTTTAAACACACACAGACACACACACTCCAAGGCCTTTCCATTTCCTATGAACCTGTCAGTTTAGAGCACAACTATGCAGGGAGAAAATGTTGCCTTGGCATAGAAATTCCAAACCTTGTCCCTTATCTCTTTTTTTATCAGCATATATTAATTGTGCAAAGGGGTTTCATGGTGACATTTTCATACATATGTATGTATGAAATTAAATTTAACACTTTCATCACCCCTTCTCACCCCCTGCTGCCCTTCTTGAAATGTTCTGTTTTCAATTCTACTGCATATGTGTATCACATTTTCTTTTGCATTCAAAAAGAAATCTAGGCAGGCATCTAGGCTGATTCCATTATTCGGCTATTGTGAATAGTGCTATAGTAAACATGGGTATGCAGGTATCTCCATTGTGTGCTGACTTACATTTCTCCAGATACATGCCCAGGAGTGATATAGCAGGAGCATATATGGTACTCCTTTCATTTTTGAGGAATCTCCACACTGATTTCCCTAGTGCCTATACTAATTTACACTCCTATCAACAGTATACTAGGGTCTCTTTTTCCATATTTTCTCATCTTCTGTTGCTTTTTGTTTTCTTGAAGATAGCCATTCTGACTGGGGTGTGATGGAATCTCAGTGGTCCTTTTGTTGTTGATAGCTTAAACTTGCTGACTTGAGTAAAAGAAATCATTTATCATTTTAAAAATTCCCTTCTTCTCAATAAGCTAAAGAGAAAAATCAAACCCAATCTAGGACACTAATCTGAGGATTTTCTTCGTTTCTATTTTTCTATTGTTGTTCTGAGGGTACATGTAACATGGACAAAAGTTCTTACAAGATATCAAATATATCATCTTTGAATTCACCCCATTCATCATTATCCTTTATCCTCCCTTCCCCACATTCCTGGAATAGTTTCAACAGGTCTCATTTTTCCATTTCCATACATGTGTACATAGTATTCACACCATATTCACCCTCCCACACCCTTTCCCCGCCTTCTTCCCTTCCTGCTGATACTACCTCCTCCTCCCCAACAGGACTTGTTCTGCACACCTATTATCTGATTTTGTAAAAGAAAAAGAATGACACTTTTGTTTGTTTAAGATAGCTATACAGGGAGTTTCCTCATGACATTTCCAGGTATATATGTATTATAACCTGAATTGGTTCATCTCCTCTATTTTTCCTCTTTCTACTTAGTCCCTTTCTTATGGTGATTTCATCAGGTTTAAAAATTCTATATTAATTCTTATATAGAGAGTACTTCGACCATGTTTACCTTCTTAACTTCATTCTTTCACCCTCCTTCTCTTATATGTGACATCCCCTTAGTGTGACCTGTTTATAATAATATTGCTGTTTTAGGTCTGTATTCCACACATGAGAGAAAATGTAGTTTCTGGCCTTCTGAGTCTGGCTAACTTCACTTAAGATGATACTGTCCAGTTCCATCCAGTTACCAGCAAGTGACAAAATTTCATTCTTCTTTGTAACTAAATAAGATTCCAAGGATTGCAATCATCTAGCTCATCTCTCTTCCCACTGTTGAAATTTTCTTTAGAACTACAAAACTTTTAATATATGCTTACGTGTTAGTCCTTGTGCTGACTATGTAATCTAGACCTATACCAAACAAATAATACCTTTCTCTTAAATATGAATGTTATTGTGAGCATGAAGTTGATGACATATCATTTCCAAGCCTTTCCATTTCCAAGCTTATATTTTCTACTGTCATCAACATACCTCATACGACCTCACATTACCAAGGTCATCTTTTGGACATGCTCCAAATAATTCAAAATTTTCTCATAAGAGGCAGCCAAACTTGAACACAATATTCAAGTGTTTTATATCATTGAGTCTATGAAAAGTAAAAATCCCAAGGTGATTTTCACATGAAAGTTTAGTGTAGCACCTGAATAAAAGAAGGTCAGTAGTATAATGTTATTCTTCAAACATGAGCTCTCTTGTCTCTTCCTACCTCATAAAAATACATTACCTACCATCATTTCCCACTGAATGCATTCATAACTTCTAATGACCAATACTCAATGCATTTTATTTGCTCTTAATATATAATTTGAGATAAATAATTGGCATATAATTCATTTGAGGGAAAATGCCTTGAAGCTCTCTATTATAGACTCTATTACAGACTTCAAGAGTCAATAACAATACCAAGTGAAGAGAAACTATCCTTTACCATAAGAGAATGAACACTGAATTTACCAATTTTCCAGATGTGTTTCAACATTTTTGTTTTTGGGGAGAAGCTATCTGATAGATGCATATTAAAGTTTAGATATTTATGGGAGTTGGGGTGTGAAGCTAATTTTTCAAATGACAATTCATTCAAGAAGCAACACCTTTCAGTTTGTGAAAGTTACTCTGTAATTTTTTGAGACAGTGACAGTGTTTAACAATTAGGGTGGGGAATTTTTCAAATATATAACATGGTAGCAACCAAGATGGTTTATTCAGAAAGAAGCTACAGAAGAGTTACTCTTTAATCTACCCAACAACCAAGTCTGAAACAACTGACTCTGCCATGGGGGCTTTCATTTTCCTTCCCTTCATGTTCCTGTCTATGTTCTCAGGTAAGAAAGTCATAGATGATGACTTCCAACTCTCAGAGTGACGAATTAGAAAACTTAAGTGATTTAAGTGTTCTTTGTCAGAAGCAACAGGAAATCTCCACCAGACAGAATGGAAGAAGGTACTTTAAGAAAAAATAAATTCAGATGTAGAGGCATAAAATGGTGACAGCATATGACAAGAGTGAATAGGATGGTGGAGTTGGAGAGAAGCAAAAGCAAGGGAATGGGAAAGGCAACACATTAGAGAGGAGAGAGATATTCAGTCTAAAAAGATTATGAGAGTGTGTGGATATCCAACTTACTCCATAGGGAGTGGTTTTGTGCTATGATACTGGACTGTGTGGTCAAATAAAAAATGTATCTAAGTCTTGACTTTTTCTATTTATGTAATTTGGGACAACTTGTTTAACTTATCTCAGCCTCTTTTCTTATTTGATTTGTAAAATGTAAATGACACTTTCCTTTTGCTATAGGAATTATATGAATGATAGCACTTGAGTTCTTAGTTTTTTGACACTCAGCATACTTTTCTTTATTCTGTAGCTAAATGTAGTTGTTTTCAAAGATATAATTTCTAGGTCAGAGGCATAAATTTCTCAAGATAACAAATGACATAGTTAATACATTTCTTAACAAATCTGATGATAAAACAGATTTTTCAGGGTATATGGGCATAGTGCAGTTGTCCAGTGCATGGTAAACATACAGGAGGCCCTGCGTTCAATTCCCAGAACCAACAAAAACTCTGAAACCAAAACAGCATATTTTTATATTTCTGAATTATGACCTCTTACTATGCCACCTTTCTTACATTTAGTGAAAGGAAGTAACAGAATTAACATGCTTTAATACTTGTGAATTCTTGTACTTCTACCACAAGACATAAGTGGTTCTCATTGTAAACACTGCAGAGTTGCTTACTTTTGCTGAGTACAGGAGTGAATGCAGGCATCCTGTTTGGAAATATTGGTCTTGTAGTAATAGCAAAATTGGATTAGGTATGGGAACAGTTACACAGAGATAGCATGGAGGAAGTGCAAAAGTAATAGACAGAAGAAATAAGAACAGAGAATTGAGGAATGGGTTGAAAGCAGGAAGGAGTTTTAGAGGGAGAAAAAAGCCAGACAGTTAAAATCCTTCCCTGGAACATGTGCTTGTTCCATAAGAACAGGTACAGTACCTCTTGTGTTGTTCACTTCGGTGCCTTGCTAGGTGATAGTATGCATTCAGTAGCCATGGATGGATGGAGGAAAGGGTGCCACTACTGGACATATATGGATATACACAATCCATATATGGATTTGAAAGGTGAAGAAGAGAGAGGTGTGAAGCAATGCAGAGCACATATAAGAGTTTGTAAAATTAGGAGAAATGCCAAACAAAGCAAAAGCAAAGCTGAAGATAACTATTTTCCAAAATGAGGTGGTCAAATCAGAACGTAATCAAATTTTTTAGCCACTAAAATTCCACCTCTACTTTTCATTTTGTAAATGTATGCTTTTTATGTGAGAAATGTGATAGTACTAGGATTATCACTGAATAATTATGTGTAATAGCAAAATAAGGAAATAAATGAATTCCTTATTACTAAAAGACTGACTAAATTAAGATAATCCCATAAAATGGAATAGAATGCAGCCATCAAGGAAAAAAATGGAGGTGTTCTTTATGAACTGATGTAGTGGAAGCTCCAATCTTTGGTCAAGGGAGAAAATAAGCAGTAGAATGGACTATTAATTGTGTGGGGAAATATATTCATACATACTTGTAAATCTATCTGGAATAATTGAATGATTCACAATAATCTCATAAATGTGGCTGTGTCCTAGGTAGAAGCATTTTTTGGGAGAGGGACAGGGAAGGAAAGGAAACCTACTTTAAACTGTTTACACTTTGACACCTTTAAATTTTTTGTTTATGTCATCTATTCAGAAACTAAAAATTATAATAGTCCAACAATCCATTTTTTTCCATATTATGACATCTCTAGCTGATTTTACTTGATGTGAGTGACTGTTAATGACCAACATCTAATTCTTAAAACTCAAAGAGTCCACACATATACCAATTTCTTTCCTGAAATAATTATTTTCTTACCTATCTTTCTGGCTGCATCCTATATTTCTTATTTGTCACCTCCTCTCGGAAGCACAAAGTAGGCCACTTTTTCTGCTACTGTGATTAGGGGTCTCTTGTCTACTTCATGTCTCATATTGTAGTATTGATCATTACCACTATAAATTACCAATTACATGTTTATCCTTACATGAGTAGCCTCATGAGGTCGGAGCTACTCATGTTTCATTCATAGTTGTATCTCTAGCTCTTACTGTAGTTCTGGCATATAGTAGTGGAGTCTTTAAATATATAGTTTTTGTTAAGTTGGATGAGTGATGAACTCACAGACCCTACCCTGCTATACCCAGTTTAGTAAGGCATTCTGCTAACTGCTATTCCTTGACTAGGACCTGACTACCTGCAGGATACCACAGTAGGCTCAGCAGATAAAATGTGATGGTGCATCTGGTTTTATTTAAACTAACACAAATAAAGGTACAAGTCTGTACTCCTGGAATATGAAGCAGAACAAGCAAGACTCTAAATTTGGAGTCAGCTGCATTAAAATGATTCAAAGTTGTGCAAAGTGAAAAAAAAATAATCAAGGGAGCCTGTGCAGGAAAAATCTAGCCTGAATAAAATCTTTGAGGAAACCTCACAGTAAGAAGATGAAAGAAGAAAAGAGGACCGCTTATCAAACAAAGAAGGAGAGGGGGTAAAAAAGAAATACTTCCACCAACAAAAGATAGAAAGCACAAGACTTAAGGGAATGTCATTTTGCTTATCTCACTTATCTCTAAGGGTGTGCCATTTACTCACTCATTGTTTCTTAGACCTCACTCATGTTGGAAAACAATCTGAAAGAAACTAGAATATATATGCATACATACACATTCATGAGGTGGTGTGGGATTCCAAAAAATTGGACACAGACACTTGAGTTATGAAACATAGGTTTTAAGGAATAATCACATTACCTACTATTCTCATTAATTTGACTGCAAAAAAGAAACGAGAAAAATATAAACATCAGAGAAAGTGTAATTGATGCAGGACCTTTTATTGGAAATGATAGAAATAAATCTGGTAGAAAAAGAAAGTATGAAGACAAGGGAAACTTATTTTTGATTAGAGAAAGGGGAAGGAAGATGGCTACAGAAAGCTTATTTGGAGATATAGAAGAGAAAACAGAAGTATGGCTCATGTATGATAGCCTTTATAACTGGAAGGTTAATGATGGCATCATGAAATGAGGTTGGTAAACTCAGAATGAACTCTGTGACATGAAGGAAGCTTAGAATAAGCATCAAGCAGAGTCTATTTGCTCTATCAGGAAAACATTAAAGAGAATTTGGGGCAGAATGAAAAAGTTCAAATAACTCTATCATTTAGAAATGAGGCAAGCTGGAAACATGGTATGATTTTTGGAAACTATGTCATAAAGTTAAAAAAACTGAAATAATACTCTTTTGCGTATACATGTCACATTTTCTTTTTTAAATTATTTTTGGGGGGACTGTATTGAGGTTTGCACTCAAGCCCTCATGCTTCATATGCTTTTTAGGCAGGCATTCTACCACTTGATCCATTACCCAGCACCATGTCAGATTTTTTATATCCACTCATCCCTTGATGGGCATCTAGGCTGATTCCACAGTTTGACTATTGTGAATAGTGCTGCAGAACATGTAGGTGTGGAGGTATCTCTACTGTATGTTTTTATTCCTTCAAATATATGCCAAGAAGTAGTACAGCAGAATCCTAATCTTACTTCTATTTTCACTTTTTTGAGGAATAACCATTTTGATTTCCATAATGACTGCAGTAATTTACATTCCCATCAACAGCTTATAAGGATTCCTTTTCCCCATGCCCTCACCAGCATTTGCTTTTTGCCAGAAAATGAGTGGAACTGGAGATCATCATGTTAAGCAAATAAGCTAGGTTGAGAAAGACAAATACCACATGTTTTCTGTCATATGTGGTATCTAGACTGAAAATACAAAAACATGAATGACATGAGTGTAAAACATGGACTGTTTGAGGGAGAGAACCAGTGGGTGTGGAGGGAGAAGGGAGACGGTAAAGGGTGAATGTGACTGAGGTACATGCATGTATGAAAATAGAATAATGAAATCCACTATTATTGTTTAAAAGGAGGGAGGAGGGATAAAAGAAACTAATAGAGGGGTAAATTTGATCAAAGCTCATCATATGCATGCATAAAAATATCACAATAAAACCCTTTCGTACAATTAATATATGCTGATAAAAATGTGAAAAAATGGAGGAAACTAATATTTTAAGGTTTGGAAAACTCTAACTTAGGCTTGGCTAAAAAATTAGGGATACATTAAATAGAACTCTATCTTGGTGTGAATGCTGTTTATTTTAAATTCTTGAAGTTGAATAACTTTTATTTTTGTGCTTATATTGTAATTCCAGTGTCTTCAGACCAAATTTCAAAGCCAAATGTTTTCAAACTCGAAGAGAATCAAGAACCTGCACTTATTCATCTTGCTAGTCATGCAAGACGACAAAAGGAGTCTAACAGACAAGGAAACAGTCACGCACAAGGAATGCCTGGAGTGTTTACTCTGCAAGGAAGACCGGGATATCCTAACCAACCAGGGACACCAAGAAATTCTAATCAGCAAAGGAAACCAGAAGTTTTGATTCGACCTGCAGTGCCTGGAGCTTGGATTTTGCAAGGGAAGCCAGGGTCATCTAGTCAACAAGGGAAGCCAGGATCATCTAGCCAACAAGGGAAGCCAGGGTCATCTAGCCAACAAGGGGAGCCAGAGTCATCTAGTCAACAAGGGAAGCCAGGATCATCTAGCCAACAGGGGAAGCCAGGATCATCCAGCCAACAAGGGAAACCAGGGTCTTCTAACCATCAAAGGAAACCAAGGTCTTTTTACAAGCAAGGAGAAAGAAAAAATGTAGCCAACACCTTGAATGGCAATAAAATGGATATTCAGGTTAGTGTTCATATCTGTTATTTTTTTAAGTAGATGTGCCTCAGTTACTCTATTTCCCAAGACCAGAAATGGTTAACTTATTACACTATATTGATGACAACCAATTTGCAATGGTTAAACAAAACAAGAGGAGCATTGGAACTGATTGTCTTCACATATAATATGTTCAACCATTGAGTGTCCTAAATTTTTATTCCATCTCCATTGTCCTCTATCATTTCCATTCAAACCCCTTACCTAAACTGGATTAACTCAGAATCCCATCAACTGAGTCCATACCCCTACCAGGTTTAACTTTCATTTCCATGTCATCCATAATCTAAGAACACTTAAGTGATATTTCCTTTTTTAATCACTTTTTATTGAAAAATGCACTGAACACTAAATGTCCACCTTTACAATAAACAAATACAGTAACGATAACTCACACTTAAACAAAACATACTTCTGATAGCCATTATTTTGGGACAGTTTAAAGTTTTTCTTTTGTCACAAAAACAGGAATGTACCTATACAAAGGCTCAAAAGAGGTCATCTTTTTAAACAAAAAATATTTCTAAATAGAAAATATGATCTGTTGTTTCAATCCTTTGCTCAAAATTCTTCAAGGGTTCCAGTTACCCAGAAAATAAAACTCAAATTCCTAAACATGGCACTTAAGAATTCTGCATGACATCAGCTTCATTTCAACTAGACCATGAATACCTGGAAGAAAGTATAATTTCGTTTGAGGCCTGAAATCTGCTGAGCCTAGGATAAATGAGGCCTATAATAAGTTCTCTTGATTTGGAAGTTAAATGGATGAGTAAATACCTTATGCCAGGAGACCATCTTTATAAACAAATGGAAATCTATCTGACCAGCATGCTGCCAATATCCCCTGCTGAGTCCAAGTATTTTTGCCCTCACTTTCCATTCTCCCTCCTAACGGTCATCCTCTTGGTTCCATTTCACAGCGATTCTGAACATTCCATTTTATATTCATACCTATGACAGTTCTCTAGAAAACCTTCGTCTCATCATTTTAAGCAGAACTTTATTATTTTTTACCTTGTAAATTGTCAGTTCTCATCATCCTCTCAGATGTCAGTTATTTTATTCTTCTCAGTTGTGTTTCTTGGCTGGCCTGAAATATTAATTTCCCAAGGAGATTTATACCGTCCAGATCTCAATGCTGCCACCACCAGATCTCAGTCTTCACAATATCATGAAACTTTCCTAAGTTCATGTTGATTCTAACCTAGGGGAATGGGAGAGCCTAACTGCATCCTCTTTATACATTATGTGGGAATAAAAGGAATTGATTGTCATGAAAAGGTTGTGAACTTTACACTGATGGGAAATACTGAAATATTTTTTCATGTGCCTTTTACATTTGCCTCTGAGAAGACTAAGTCTCCTATTTAAAAACCTCACCATTCCCATTAGTATCTCCTTTCTCGTGAGCTAGTCAAAGCTGTAAGTTCACAGGCATCTGACATTCTATAGCTTACATCCAAGGAAGTGCCTACAGGTACTACTTTAATGAATTCTGCATAATGATATCCTCTCATCATTGTTCTTTCTCTGGAATGAGAAAAAAAGCAGGATCAATAAATTATGTGTTTTGCATTTTCCAGCATGACTTTCCCCTGACTATTGATTCTCTGTCTAGGGGAGGACTTGTCTCCAAAGAATTTAAGATCAGGGTGCCTGACATGTAATAAGATTGGGGGCTTTAAAGTAAATAACTCAGGGTTTTAAGCCACTGCTTTGACATTTAATCTGTTTATGGTCTCAGGCTTGCACTTAAACAGTATGCTTCAATGCCTATAGTTATAAAATGGGACAAAATATACTTTTTAAAAGTAATCTTTTAGAGATTAAACACAAGGAATTAGTAAAGTATTGGTAATGTATAATGCTTCTTAATAATATATGATAAATGAATTTTATCATGATAATATCTGAACTAAGTCGATCACTCTGTCCACCTAATAACCTTTCACATTATTATAGGCTGGCAGCATCAGCAGCAAGAGCCCAATTAAAAATAAAATATGTGAATCTGTCTACAAACCAGTCTGTGGTTCTGATGGAATAACTTATGGAAACCTATGTCTATTTAAGGAAGCAAAGAGGTAAGAAGACACTGCATTCCTTATCAGGAAGTGCTATTCTGATCCACAGGGAAAAAAGGAGTATTTCCCTATGTCTAAGTTGTTTTCTCTCAGTAGAAGTTTGGCTATTGTTTGTCAAAAGAAACATAAAAATTTGCCTAATTCTTGAATTGTTAATCCAATTAATTCCTAGGAGATGGAATTTATTCATATATTAAAGTAAGAGTAAATTTATTTTGAGTTACTCATTTACCAAATATTTATTGAACATTCATCATGTACCAGATGGTGCTTTAAGAATTGAAGGTAAAATGATGAACAAAACACAAAGAAACTTCTGCTTGAATGAGTTTTAATATTTTGCAATAGAAAGAAGCAAACAAAAACATATCAGCAGACAAAAAGAGTATGCAATCCCTGAATTATAAATTGTTGCCTACTAAATTATATTCTAATCTTAGTGATATTGATGTTTTGATTTGATGAATGACCTAAACCTTCAATAGTTATGCATTATCCACAATTAATAAAATGACTTAAGGCTGCTTAAAAATTGTAAAATGCAGCTACAGATCCTCCAGCTTTCAGAATTTGTGAATGTTCAACAATGAAAGGCAAAAAGATAAGAATAATACCTCTTTTTTTTAAACAGTTACAGAATTTAGCAATTACTTAGTAAATCCTTATTACAAAGAAACATTAAACTTAAGTGCCCCTTGCAGGGACTTCAAATTAGAAAACATTAGACACCACTCCTCTACTATTATTGATGAAGTAGTAATCAATAATTACTTCATAGATGAGCAGGGACTAAGGCCAGTGCATAGATTCTCAGAGCAGTCAATGAGAACCAGGCAATAGAGCTAGGGTCCTGGTTCAAGTGGTAGAATGCTTTGCCTAGCAAGCACAAGGCCCTTAGGGTCAAACCCCAATACACACAACAACAACAAAACTAAAAGAACATAACCAGACAAATCAGTGCCTGGGCCTGCTTTTTAAGCACTTGTGATTTCTAAATAATCACTTTTTCTCTTTGTGGTGCTACAATGACTTGGTCCTTAACTTCTCACATTTTTTTTTTCAGGTTGAGTAATGGAAAGCTGATTCTGAACCATGAGGGGAAATGCTAAGAATTTATGTGAACCAAATTACCTGGAATCTTAAAATTCACTTGCAATTCTGTTTCCACAATGGATTTCCTTGGACGTTCAACTGTGAAGTCAGCAGAATCTTATAGAGCTGATGGATCCCATGTGATGTTTCAGTTTGTTCCACTGCAAATAAAGTCAGTTCCAGAGTATCTTCTGATGTCTGGATTTTTTTTTTTTTTGTCTACAATCTCCCAAACCTTCTGAGAGTATTTGATCTCTCCTTTCCTGAAGTGTCCTGACAGCTATGAATTTTGGTTTCCCTTTAGGACCTACATCAGTAATTTCTAAGTCCTAGTAGATACAGCATCTCAGAATTACCTGTAAAATATAGAGATCTCCTACTTCAGGAGAACTGATGCTAGAGGTCTCTGGTAGAGCTAAAGAAAGTGAAGTTTTAAGCTACCTTCCAGGTTTTTGAAACAGAGTATTATAAGAGTATTGTAAAAAAATACTATGAAAATGTGAACATATTGGATGGCCTAAATGAAATGGACAAATTCATAAAACACACTATTTATCAAGACAAAATCATGAAGAAATAAGAAAATATGATCAGACGGGGGTCTAGAAAGATTGAACCCCTAATCAAAAACTTCCAACAGAAAAGTCCTGGATCAGATGTTTTCACTAGAGTACTCCAGCAAACATTTAAAGGAGAATTGACATGAATTTTTCTCAAACTCATCTAAAAAACATTGAAGAAGAGGGAACCCTTCCTAACTCAGTATTACCCAATGCTAATGACAGGCAATGACATTGTATGAAAAGAAAACTGCGGACTAACACCCCTTATAAATGCATAAAACACTCAAAGACATGCTAGGAAATCATTTTTAGCAGGAAAAAAGATGATAAGCCATTGCCAAATTGATTATTCCTGGAATGCAAGAATGATTAAACACACAACCTCAATGTAATACATTCATTAATAGAATGAAGAGAAAAAAACATGTTTATGTCAAATGATGCAGAAAAAATATTTGACAAAGTTCACTACCTTTTATGACAAAAAATGCAATGAATTAGGAACAGAAGAACACTTTCTTAGCAAGATAAGAAAAAACAGTAATTAACATCATCTTACTCAGAAGCGAAAGGCTTAAACCTTTCCTCTATGATCAGGAATAAGACAAGGATGCCTGCTTTCATAGTTTCTATTGAACATAGTGCTTAGAAGCTCTAGGTAGAGCAATTAGCTAAGAAAAAGAAATACAGGAATCCAGATTGGAAAAGTAATAAAATTATCTGTTTCCAGGTGACACAATAATATATGTAGGAAACCCTAAGAAACAAATACACCAAATTATTAGAGAAAATAAACCTATTTAGCAAATTTTGGTGTACAAATTTACATACAAAATCAAGTTATATTTCTACACACAATTAGTAATCCAAAAAGAAACTAAGAAATAATCCCTATTACATAGGGTCAGACAAAATACAGAGAAATAAATTTTACCAGGGAAGCAATAGACTTGCTGAAAAAAACTAAAATCCTTCATAAATTAAAAAAAATTTCTTGGTGTGTTGATTGGAAGACCTAGTATTATTAAAATGGAAATATCCCAAGTGGTAGTCTGATTCAAACAATCATTAACAAAATCCAAATAACATTTTTGTGACAAATTTGAAAAACACATCTTAAAATTCATATTGCATATCAAGGGACCTTGATTAACAAGACAAAAAGAAGAAAGTTTTAATTCTAAGTCACAGTTTCTAATTTTTAAACTTACTACAAATCTGTAGTAATCAAACAAATATTGTCATAAAGGCTTGCAAATAATCTAATTAGAAATAAATGCTCATTCATGTAGTCAAATGAATTTCAATCATGCTCTCCAAAACAATTCAAGTGGGAAAGGATAATGTAGTCCTAGGATAACTGAAAATCCATATATTAAACTTAAACTGCATTAAAAATTACTCAAAACTCTTAATGCTTCATAATAGTGTTTTTGACAATGATTGATTAGGTATGACATTAAAACATAGGTGACAAAAGAAAAAATTTTTTAAAGTGCATTTCATCAGAATTATAATGTTTGTAAAGGAAACTGATAGTTTCTTGATAAGAGAGTGAAAAGATAATCACAGCATATGAAAAACATTTGTCAATCTATCTGGGCATGTTTTTCATGCCCAGTTTGTAGTCGCAAGAGATTCACTTTAACACAGGAGTTTTAGAACAACCTAATGAGACATTCCTCCTTGCCATCTCAAAGAAAAATGTTCAGATCATCTAGCTGATAAAGAATTAATATCTACAATATACAAAGAACTCCTACAACTCAACACCACCAAGAAACAAAGAACTCAAATTAAAGTGGTCAAATTATTTGGATAGATGTTTTTCCGGAGATGTACAAATGGCCAGTAAGTGCATGACAAGATGATTACAGCGCTAGCCATTACGCTAGCCATTAGAGAAGGCAAATCCAAACCACAGTGAGATACCCCTCCATACACTGTAGAACTAGAATTATTTTTCAAAAGGAGGAAAATAGTAACTGGAGCCCTATGTGTTTCTGGTAGAAATGTAAAAAGGTACAGTCACCTTGGAAAATAATATGGAAGTTCCTCAAAAATTTAAGCATAGAATTACTGAACAATCCCACATTTCTACTTTTAGGTATATACCTTAAATATCTTAAAGAAGGGACTTGAACAGATGCTTGCATACCAATATTCACAACAGCTTTAATTAAAATATCCCAAGAACAAAACAACCCAATGCAAATGATAGATGAATCAATAAACAAAATGAGCTATATTTGTGCATAT
Organism: Castor canadensis; assembly: GCF_047511655.1. Classification (NCBI taxonomy): domain Eukaryota; kingdom Metazoa; phylum Chordata; class Mammalia; order Rodentia; family Castoridae; genus Castor; species Castor canadensis. Next base: position 71,243,027 of record NC_133391.1, on the reverse strand, counting down.
ATACACATAATGGAATGTTTTAGCTTTTTAAAATATTTTTATCAGTATATATTAGTTTTACGGGTGTTTGGTTGTGACATTTCCATATTTGCATACCATGTACACCAACTGGTTCAACTCCTCCAATATTCTCCCTCTCTCCCTTCTTCTTAAGATGAATTTGACAGGTTTCTATGTTCCGTATGCATACACCAACCATGTGCACCTTCCTTTAACGTGTTCATTTACCCTCCCACTAGTATCTTCCCCTTGTTATGACCTGTTTTACATTCTTGTCCTTTATTAAATGTCTATTCATCGTTCATTTTTAAAAACGAATAAAACATACCACAACACCTAGATGACCTCAAAGCATTATGCTAAGTGACATATGCTAGACACAAAAGAACAAATAAACAATTCCACTTACATGAGGTACCGTACCCAGAATAAGCAAATCAATACAGACAGAAAATAGAATAATGGTTAACAGAGGGGCAAGAGGAGGGTGGAAAGTGGAGTTATTGTTTAATGAATATAAAGTTTTAGTTATGGAGTGATTAACATTTTCTGAAGATGGTCAGTAGTGATGCTCACACAACACTGTATGTACTCAAGGCCACTGTACTGCACACATGAAAATGGTTGAGATGTCAAATTTTATGTTACAAATTTAATTTTACATAATAAATCTTTTAAATTAACTTATTATTAAAGCATATGCATAAGCTAAATTATGAAATCATAGATTTAAAAAATTATCATGCTACATACTACTCCCTTGAAATAGTCAACCATAACAGAAAAAAAAACAGTAGAAGGAGCATTGATTGATGTCATTGGAGATGGTGAACGTACATCTGACTGGAAAGGAAAGCATGCCCTGAAGGAGAAGGATGACCTCTGAGTTTGTGTCAGGGCAGAGGAAGCATGAAAGCCACAGAAAGCAGATACAGAGATGATGAGAAGACAGAAAGAGGGCTTATGCCCAAATAACTGATAAAGTAGAAAATATGGGAAACTGTTTTATAATGTGGAAAATATTTAGACTAAGCATTGAGTGAAATATCCTTTTGTTTTCTCTGCTGGGGGATGGAGTGTCTTTGATTCACAGGAAATTGTTAAAAGGAATTTGAGGTAGTAAGAAAGTTCAAGTCAAGTAACTCTGACTCTATGAATTACTAATGGGGCAAGTTGCTTTGACCCTGTGATTTCTGAAAACCATGCACTGTCAAGAAACGAATGGATTAAGGAAATTACTCAAGTTATAAGAAGGAATAAGATCCTGCTTTGCAGTTTGATTAAAATGTCAAAGGGGTATTAAATAAATACTATATTTGGGGTGAATACTGTTAATTTTAAATCCTTAAAGGTAAATAACTTTACTATATTTGTGCTTATAGTATAATTTCTGTGTCTTTGACTTGTATTTTGAAAAAAAAAAAAAGCATTTTCAATCTAAAAGAGAGCCCAGAACCTGGACTTATTCTTGAGGAATAAAAGTGAAGCTAGCACCCATCAGGTTTTGATCAAAGGGAATATAATAAACAAAGAGCTAGTAGCGCACAAGGAGAGTTAGAGTGTTTCTTTTCCTGCTGGGAGGACCACTAGAGGACCACCTTCCCTGCAGAATCTGGTTAAAAAAAAAAAAAAGGAAGCCAGGAATTTTCAATCAGCATTGAATGGTGGGACTTTGATTTCTTTAAGTGCACCAGAGAATGTACACATCAGAGAAGAGAAGCTTAACAGCATCAAGATAAACCTGGAACTTTAACTAGACATTGTAAATATATATGGAAATATCACAATGAAAAGTCCTATATTACTACGATATGCTAAAAATGTTTTTAAAAGAAGAAAAAGAGAAAAACTTGGATCTTCTAGCAGATTAGAAGACAAGGGTCTTTCCTCCTGCAAAGAAAGCCGGGGCCTCTCAGCAAGAAAAGTCAGAATCATTTATCCAGAAAGTGAAATCCAAGACTTCCTGTGACTAAGAAGAAAGAAAAATAGGAAACTTCTTGAATGGTAATAGCGTAGAATATCAAGTTAATTTTTATCTTTCTTTCCCCTAGTCAACTTAACTCAGCTCTTCTCTTTTCCAAAGCTAGAAATTAATAAATAAACATGTTAAACAATCTGTAATAACAGTGATCCAATGAAATGAGAGAAAATTTAGATCCAGTTATTATCTGAATGAATATCCTTGCTCATTAATGAGTGGGGTATCCCCCCATTCAGCTTGCATTCTACCACATTGCTTTCCACAGAAACTCTCTGCCTCTACTGGACTAGCCCAGGCCTCATTAACTGACCACACTTCTCCTTCACTTGACCTTCCTATGCTTTGCCATCCTCTGCACTATCTGTAACCCATGATAAGGCATAGATCTGACATTTACTCCCCACACCAAATTCTCTAGTGTCTCCGCACTATCTAAAGGGTGAAATTGAACCCTGTAAGCATGGCATTTAAGGTTCTTATTGAATGATCCTCTTCATTTATGCCCCTCTTTCTCACACACTAACAGTATAATCTGGAGCCATGGAATTTCCTCTAAATATTTTCCTAATAGTAATGATATCTTATGCTGAAGAATTTATCTTACTGTTTTATGAATTATTCTGTGTGCTCAAATAGACCATAAACTCCTTGAAGAAAAGAATCATTTCATTTAAAAGTTTTATCTGTAGAAGCGAAGTTTTAAGATTTATAATCTGCGTAGCTATAGGAAACAAGATGATTTAGGACATGTGGTTAAGAAAAAGTTACATATGTCAGCTTTCCAAATTTTTGAATGTTCAAAAGGATAGTATAAGGTAGGGCTTGTCGCTCTTGTTTCAATAGTTCCAGTATTTCATAAGTACACAATAAGCCCTTATTGCATAAATAAATACATAAATAGCAAAGGTAAATATCACCTGTGTTTACTAAAGTTGCAGTTAGAAGGAATGTAATACCATGTCTCTTTTTACAGATTAGGCACCTGTTTCAGGAGTTAGAAGTAACTGGCATAAAGTCCATAGTTCTTTAGCATTGTCCATGTGAAATAGGCAAACCAAAACCTCTGACATTTTTGCCCATGTGAGTTTTAAATAATTTATTTATAAATTTCACTTTATGGTAGTGTCACAGATATGGGTCACAGAAAGGAACAAGATACAGCACCATGTTGAAATCAGAGCTAGTAAAGGAATGAGTGGCAGAAAGTTAAAGTTTATTGAAAGCACTTTAGTAGACAAGATTTCAATCACTAGAGCCAGGATTGTGGTCTGAATTTACTGCTGCAAAACCTGGCTCTAGTGATTGAAATTCAGACCACAATTAATAATTGGAACATGTGGGTTGAATGTAACAAGTGTAGCAGGGATATAAATAAAAAAATAGGATACGTGGTCTAGGTCAACTGCAGAATGACTCTGTGTGTTATCAGACATGGTAAACTGTGGAGAAACCAGAGTGCAGCCAGTGTGCTATGCAGGGTTTTGGTATGGAAGTGTGAGGCAGAAAATATGAAGAAATCCAAGGCTTTGGAGAAATGCAGGTTATAGAAAGATTATCATTATTATTAAGGACATTCAATGCTACATCTAACTGGAAATAAATGAAATTCAGGGACCATTTGTGAAATCTTTCCATACTGTCAACTTTTGGAATTTACGAATTCAGCAGGAAAATTAATCCCAGATTCAAATGAATATAATCTGAGTACATTTTTACCTATATTGATTCAGTCCTCATTCGTTATGCCATAATTTGATTTAATGGAAGATTGAACAGAATGGCATAACCAACTCTTAAGCAAAATGTCTCATATACTAAGAAGTAAGTGAATTCTTTTGAAATGAGTGTATCCTGAATGGATTTCAATGATGAAAGTACTCTGGAAATTAATAAATATTAATGTTAATAAGTTTAGTTTGGGTTCATTTTGTTGATTTGCTTATGTGTTCCTAACAATACATTTCAACTAAAGCTAGACTTGATTTCTTCTTGTTCAGACAGCTGATTCTATCACTTGTATGTCCTCAGGATTTTTTTTATTTTTTTTTATTTTATTGTTTTATTATTCATATGTGCATACAAGGCTTGGGTCATTTCTCCCCCCCACCCCCACCCCCTCCCTTACCACCCACTCCTCCCCCTCCCTCTCCCCCCAACCCCCTCAATACCCAGCATAAATTATTTTGCCCTTATCTCTAATTTTGTGGAAGAGAGAGTATAGGCAATAATAGGAAGGAACAAGTGTTCCTGGTTGAGATAAGGATAGCTATACAGGGAGTTGACTCACATTAATTTCCTGTATGCATGTGTTGCCTTCTAGGTTAATTCTTTTTGATCTCACCTTTTCTCTAGTTCCTGGTCCCCTTTTCCTATTGGCCTCAGTTGCTTTTAAGGTATCTGCTTTAGTTTCTCTGCGTTAAGGGCAACAAATGCTAGCTAATTTTTTAGGTGTCTTACCTATCCTCACCCCTCCCTTGTGTGCTCTCGCTTTTATCATGTGCTCAAAGTCCAATCCCATTGTTGTGTTTGCCCTTGATCTAATGTCCGCATATGAGGGAGAACATAAGATTTTTGGTCTTTTGGGCCAGGCTAACCTCACTCAGAATGATGTTCTCCAATTCCACCCATTTACCAGCGAATGGTAACATTTCATTCTTCTTCATGGCTGCATAAAATTCCATTGTGTATAGATACCACATTATGTTGGCGGCAATGCGGGGAAAAAGGAACCCTCATACACTGTTGGTGGGAATGTAAACTAGTACAACCACTGTGGAAAAAAATTTGGAGGCTACTTAAAACACTAAACATTGATCTACCATTTATTTGATCCAGCAATACCACTCTTGGGGATATACCCAAAAGACTGTGACACAGGTTACTCCAGAGGCACCTGCACACCCATGTTTATTGCAGCACTATTCACAATAGCCAAGATATGGAAACAACCAAGATGCCCCACCACTGATGAATGGATTAAGAAAATGTCCTCATGATTTTTCACAGGAAGCAAAATTATTGTCAAAGATTGTGATTATATTAGCATCAATATTGATTGACTCAAAATTTTATGACTTTTTCTAAAGGCAAAACATAAAATGAAGTTCTGTATTTAGCCAGATTTTTGTGGGGAAAGGATATTATTTCTGGATATTTTTCCATCTGGTTTCCTTAAGTAAATTGCTCTGTGGTGTGAGCAACAGTTAAGTGTATTTGGTCAAATTCCAGTGCAATGTTAAAAAAGAAGATGATCACATAAAAATATTCTAACAGAATCTTTAAATATGGAGTACCTTTTTTTATTATAAATACTGGGGTTTGAACTCAGCGCCTCACACTTGCTAAGCAGGTGCTCTACCACTTGAGCCACTCCCTGGACCCTTTTTGCTCTAGTTACCCTTCAGGCAGTGTCGAGCATTTATTGCCTGGGCTGGCCTGAACCATGATCCTCCTATTTATACCTCATGCATAGCTAGGATGACAGGCAAGTGCCACCACACCCAGCTTTTTATTGGTTGAGAGGGAGTCTCCTTAACTTTTTGCCTGGGCTGGTCTCCAAGTGCAATCCTTCCCATCTTTGCCTGCCTAGTAGCTTGGATTATAGGCATGAACCACTGTGCCTGGCCACAGTGAGGACAGAAGTATGGTCTTTTCTAGTACAAAGAAGAGAAGGAAACTGGGGCATGCTTATTTAGACAACTAATTGAATGAATGATTAACACACAAGAATACCAGGATAACAGTTTCTTCTCACTTTCTCCATCTCAGTTGCCTGTATCTTAGTGCAAGCTACCATTGTTGTCTCTTTCCTGACATAAGTCTCTAAACGGTTTAGGGTCCCTTTCCTTTGAATCTTTAATATACTCTTCATTGACCAGCAAAGTCATCTCACTAAAATGTAAATCTGGCCATGTCACTTCAGTTATACCTGTATAAAATCCTTTGGCTCTATGATGTTTGGAGACAAACTCTAAATCCTACATGTAAACTGCAAATCCTCCAGTATTCTAGACATAGCACTTGTACTTAACTTCTCCTGCCAACCAGTACTTCAGCCATGATGGCCTTTTCTTTTCCACTTCACCAGTTTTCCATAGTTCCTCCCTAATGGGTCATTTTTGCATTTCATTCCCTCAGAAATTCAACAGCCACCCATTTCCACCTTACCTCAAAAAATTGTTTTACTTAGCTTTTGTTTAGCATTTTAAGTATACTATATTCTTGAGTAGTTTTCCTGACCATTCCCACCATCCTTTTTGTTGTGTAAAATCACCCCTAAATACTGAAAATATTTTCCATTAATAACATAGATCACTGGTAATTGCACATATTACTGATTAGTATCTACTCTTCTCTCCCACTTAAGCTCCATGAGGGTAAGGTGTCAAATTTCAGTTATAAGAAACATGCCTCTCAAAAAGTAGAGCTTAATAGAATTGTTAAAGGAATCAATGGGTATTATAAGTACTTAGGTTTTCAAAAGTATATGAGGCGAGCTAACGAGGCTGCCATTCTTTGGGCCTTCACTCCTTTCCCCTTATTTGCTTTCTTTTTCTCTCTGTCTCTCTCTCTCTTTCTCTCTCTCTCTCTCCTCTGCCTCTTTTTCATGAATAATAAACACACATACAAATGTGATACATATGCATATATTATATATAGACATTCTATTTGTGAACCATTATTTTTATTACTGAAAATATTTCTAGCCATAGAATCTTAAGGAGTCTCATTCCTGATTTCCAATACTGATAATCTGTGTCTGGCTTCATTTTCTGATTAGTGTATTTAGACATTTATTAATTTTATTGATTTTCCCAAAGAACCATATTTAATTCCATTAAATTCTTTTATTTTTTCTTTGGTATTTCTGTGAAGAGAAGAGTACATAATCACAGGTGTATCAAATAAACTGCAGGCTTGAGTTGGCACAGCCTCAGCTATAGAAGTGGGCAAGATGCAGCACAGCTGTTTTTCCTAAGATGTTTATGTTCAGAGAGAAGTGGTCATAGGTTTCTCCTGTTCCCAAGAATTATAATGTCACACCTCCTCCCCCAAGAACTGCCTCTCCACCTCGTTTTGCCACTGTATATAATAAACTTTCTGGAGGTGGAAATTGCTGGTGTGTCTCCATCCAAGCGCACAGCCTATCTGGCCCCAGCTTTATGCATGTTTGATCTTCTGTCTGTTGCTTTTTCTGCATCTCCCTTCACCCTCAGTTAGGGTCTAGGAAAAGCTCATGTGAGATGTGAGACTATTTCACTGATTTCCATTCTTGTAGTCATTGTTCTGTCGGTTTAAGTCTCATGCGCTCTTCTTTCTCTGGTTTAAGGTGGAAGGTAAAGAAGTTATTAGAGACTTAATTTTGTTCTTACACAGGAGCCTGGTGCTATATGATTCCATTTAATAACAGCTTTAGATGCTTCTCACTCATTCTGGTATTTTATGTTCTTAATTGTATTCCATTCAAGATATTTTCTAATTAACTTTTAGTTTTCTTCTTTGGGGTTCTTTTCAGATATATTTCTGATTTCTCATTTAACTTCATTGGGAAGAGGAATTCTTTGTTTGGCTTGATCCATTTTAATATATTGAGTCTTGCTTTACAAGAGTAAAGCAGAATGTGTTTCATCCTGGTATGCTTTTTGAGCAGCTGAAAAAGAACAAATACTCTACAGTTGTTAGGTGATACATTGTATAAATATAGATTCTATTCAATTAGAAGTGTTCTTTGAGTTTTCGGTATTCTTCCTGATTTTCTCATTCCACTTTTCAGTGTTTTAAACTTTTATCTAAACAGTTTCATACAAGTAAAATTTATTTGGGGATGTATAGCTCTATTAATTCCAATGCTTGAATAGATTTGTAAATCCAACACCACTGTCAGGATACAGAACATTTCTATCAACCATCTCCCTGAAAAGAGAAATCTCATCACACCTACAAGTTTTTTTTCAAATTTTCCTCATTTATTTCCAATGTAAAAAAATACAAGCAGGTTTTATGTAGTGTGGTTTTGATGTCTCTTTATTCTGTAATCTCACTTTAGTTTTTAATGCTCTCCCAGCCATTTTTGGGTGTCATGACATTGATATGTTTGAAAAGACAATATTAATTATATTGCAGATGGTTTAATTCATAGTGACAATTCTCATTAGACTTATATTGCACATTAGTTACATTGCCCCTATTGTCTCTCCTCCTCAACCCTTCCCTGCCCACTTTAAACAATTACAAGAAGTTTCTTAGTTCTATTTCGTATAGGTATACAAAGTCCATCTACCATACACCATCACCTTAATTTCTTTAATTTACCCTCCCCCTCCCACTAGTGCCCCACAACACACACTATACCTATTTTACAATCCTGATTTTTGTTATTAATATTTAAGTTTTTGTTTACGTACAGGGGTGTCTCAATGTATGCCCACCATGGGTATACTTTACTTTGCTCCATTCAACATCTTCCATTACTCCCCCTTACTCCTTTACCTCTCCCTGTCCATGTTCAACAGCTTTCAATACACACCCTTATATCTTCTACCTTCACATCTTATGGTATGCGATGTTACTGATGCTCTATCATTCTCTTTTCCTTTCCCTCTTTCCCGAGTTCCATAGAGTTCTGCTATTACAAACATGTTCTACATCTGAGTTTGTATATGATCATGCTTGTTTTTGTGTATATGTTTGCCTTTGGGATCTATCTTCCGTGTATGAGAGAAAACATGCAGCCTTTGTGTTTCTGAGCCTGGCTTACATCTCTTAACATGATATCCTCCAATTGCATCCATTTGCCTTCAAACCATATGTAATTATTCCTTATGGCTGAGTGATAATACTTTGTGTATATATACCATATTTTTTTGGTCCATTCATCAGTTGTAGGGTACCTGGGTTCTTTCCAAAGCTTGGCTGAGTAGTGCTGGGATGAACATTGGTGTACAGTTGTCTCTATTATATCCTATCTTACATTCCTTTGGGTAGATGCCTAGGAGCTGATCCAGTAATACAGGATCATATGGCAGTTCTGTCTTTAGTTTTTTGAGGAATCTCTGTATTGCTTCCATAGTGGTCATACTAATTTGCATTCCCACCAACAGTGTTTAAGGGTTCCTGTTTTGCTACAATCCTCACCAGCATTTGTTGTTATTAAGACCTTGATTATGGTCATTCTAACTGGGGTGAGATGAAATCTAAGTTGTTTTGATTTGCATCTTGTTTATAACCAGGGAAGTTGAACACTTCTTCATGTATTTACTGTTTGTACCTCTTCCTTTGAGAATTCCCTGTTTAACTCATGTGCCCATTTCTTCATTGAATTTGTTATTCTTTGGGGAGTGAGTTTTCTGAGTTCCCTATAGATTCTGGATAGTAGTCTCTTATTGGATGAGTAGCTGGGAGATTTTCTCCCATTCTGTGGGCTGTCTCCTGAGCCTGGTGTCTGTTTCCTTTGCTGTGCAGAAGCTCTTTAGTTTGATGTTCATTCTTTCTCGTAGATACTGAGCCTTTTGAGTTCTATTTAGGAAGTAGTTTCTTAAACCAATCTGTTCTGATGTATTTCCTACTGCTACCTGGCATTTTTTCAAAGTTTCGGGCCTTACATTTGATCCACTTTGAGTTGATTTTGGTATAGGGTAAAAAACATAGATCTAGTTTTGGTCTTCTACATGTGGACATCCAATTTTCCCAGCAACATTTGTTGAAGAGGCTATCTTTTCTCGATTGTGTGTTTTGGGCTCCTTTGTCAAAGATCAATTTTCTGTAGATGTGTAGGTTTATGTCTGGATCTTCTATTCTGATTCATTGTTTTTCCTGTACTTTTTTTGTGCCAATACCATGCTGTTTTTATTGTTATGGATCTGTAGTATAGTTTGAAGTCATGTATTGTGATGCCTCCAGCATTGAACACTTTGCTCAGAATTGCTTTGCCTATTCCAGGTCTTTTGTGTTTTCATATGTATTTCAAGTTTGATTTTTTTATTTCTGTGCAGACTTTCATGGAATTTTGATAATGATTGCATTGAACATGTGAATTGCTTTTGGTAGTGTGGCCATTTTCACAATGTTGAGTCTATTGATCCACAAACATGGAAGGTCTTTTGATCTTCTGATGTTTTCTTTGATTTCTTTCTTCAGTGGTTTATAGTTTTCACTAAAAAGGTCCTTGGTTTCTTTTGTTAAATTTATTCCAAGGTACTTTATTGATTTTTAGGCCTTTGGAAATGGGATTGTTTGCCTGATTTCTTTCTCAGTCTGTTTATTGTTGAAATATAGGAAGGCTATAGATTTCTGTATGTTAATTTTGTATCCTGCTACATTGCTGAAAGAGTTCATGATTTCTAATAGCTTTTTGGTAGAGTTTTTAGGGTTTTTTAAGTATAGGATCATGTCATCTGCAAATAGGGATAATTTGACTGCTTACTTCCCTATTCGAATCCCTTTTATTCTTGCTTTTGTCTTAGTGCTCTGGCTAGGAATTCCAAAACTACATTGAATAGGAGTGGAGAAAGCAGACATCTCTGTATCATTCCTGACTTTAACAGGAGTGGTTTCAATTGTTCTCCATTTGGTGTTATGTTGGTATAAGTTTGTCATATATAGCCTTTACTATGTTGAGGAACATTCGTTCTATTCCTAGATTCTTCAGAGCTTTTATCATGAAGGCTGTTGAATTTTGTCAAACCCTTTTTCTGCATCTATTGAGAGGATCATGTGGATTTTGTCCTTGCTTCTGTTTACATGCTGTATTATGTTTATGGATTTATATATGTTGAACCATCCTTGAATCCCTGGAATGAAGCCAACTTGGTCATGGGTATTATCTTTTTGATGTGTTATTAAATTTGTTTGCCAGTATTTTGAGAATCTTTGCATCTATATTCATTAAAGATATTGGTCTATAATTCTCTTTTCTGGTTGCATCTTTATTGGGTTTTGGAATGAGTGTAATGCTGGCTTCATAGAATGAGTTTGGTAATGTTCCCTTCATTACTATTTTCTGGAAAAGTTTGAGAAATATTGGTGTTAGTTCTTTAAAGTTTTGGTAAAATTTGACTGCGAATCCATCAGGTCCTGGGCTTTTTTTTGTAGGGAGGTTCTTTATTAATGCTTCAATTTCATTGTGTGTAATAGGACTACTTAGGTGTTTAGTATCTTCTTGGTTCAATTTTGCTTACTCCTATGCATCTAGGAATTTATTCATTTCATCTAGATTTTCCAGTTTATTGAATATAAGTTTTCAAAGTACTCTATAATGATTCTCTGGATTTCATTAGTGTTTGTGGTTATGTCCCCCTTTTCATCTCTGATTTTATTAATTTGGATCTTTTCCCTGCTCTGTTTTGTCATGTTGGCTAAGAGTTTGTCAGTCTTGTTAATCTTTTTAAAGAACCAACTTCTTGTTTCATTGATTCTTTGTATTGTTTTCATGGTCTCAGTCTCATTGATCTTGGCACTGATTCAAATTATTTCTGTCCTCTGTTGGTTTTAGGTTTGGTTTGTCCCTGTTTTCTAGGAGCTTAAGGTGCATCATTGGGTTGTTTATTTTATTTGAGAAGTCTTTGGTTTGCTTATAATGTAGGTACTTATAGCTATAAACTTTCCCCTTAGCACAGCCTTTGCTGTGTCCCATAGATTCTGGTAGGTTGTATTTTCATTTTCATTGGAAACTAGGAACTCTTTGATTTCTTCTTTTATTTCTTTGGTCACCCACTGATCTTTCAGCAGTTTGTTGTTCAGTATCCATGTGTTTAAATATTTTCTGTGGTTTCTTTTGTTGTTGAGGTCTATTTTTATTCCACTGTGATCTGATATGATGCAGGGGGTTATTTTAATTTTCTTGAATTTGCTGAAACTTGCTTTGAGTCCTAAAATATGATTTATTTTGGAGAAGGTTCCATGAACTGCATAAAAGAGTGTGTACTACCTGGTTGTTTAGTGAAATACTCTGCAGTTATCTACCATGTGTACTTGGTCTAATATGTGGGATCACTGTGAAGTTTCTTTGTTGATTTTTTGCCTGGGAGACATATCTATTAGTGACAGTACAGTATTCAGTCTCCCACTGTCACTGTTAAGGTCTATCTGTGCTCTTAGGTCCTTTAGAGTTTGTTTTTGTTTTTGTTTTTGTTTTAATGCAGATGGATGACCCTGTATTTGGTGCATATATGTTAAGAGTTGATATTTTCTTTTGATGAATTATTTCTTTAATTAATATGAAGTGACCTTCATTGTCTCTTCTGACTGATTTTAGCCTGAAGTCTACTTTATCAGCTATGAATATATCTACTCCTGCCTGTTTATGGGGTCCACTTGCTTGGAAAACGTTTTTCCACCCTTTGACTTTAAGTCAGTGTTTATTTTCTCAGTGAGATGAATCTCTTGGAAGCAACATATGGTTGGATCTTGTTTTTTAACCCAGTTTGTTATTCTATGTCTTTTGATTGGGGGAATTAAGGCCATTTACATTCAGTGTTAATATTGAGAGGTGCCGGTAGTATTCTAGTCATTTTTATTCCCCTGTTGTTTATTTTTACCTATTCCTTGTTTATTTGTCTGCTTGCTCAAAAGGGTTTATTTTTCCCTTAGTTTTCCTGTCTCACTCTAGTTTCTTCTTCTGTATATAAAATTTCTTCAAGTATCTTCTGTAGTGCTGGCTTGATAGTTGTGAATTCCTTTAATTTTCCCTTTGTAGAAGGTTTTAATTTCTCCTTCAATTAGGAAGGACAGTTTTGCTGGATAGACTAGTTTAGGCTGACAGTTGCTTTCATTCAGTGACTTAATTACGTCTTTCCATGACCTCTTTGTGTTTAGAGTTTGAGTTAAGAAATCTGCTGTTATTCTAATGGGTTTGCCTTTATATGTGACTTGTCTTTTCTCTTTTGCAGATTTAAGTATTTCTTCTTTGTTCTGTGTACTGAGTGTTTTGATTATGATTTTTCTGGGGGTGTTTCTTTTTGGGTCCTTATGGTTTGGTGTTCTGCACCTGGGTGACTCTCTCTTTCTCTAGATTAGGGAATTTTTTAGCTATTATTCTATTGAATAGGTTGCCAGTGCCTTAGTTTGTATCTTCTCTTCTTCTTCTACACCCATGATTTGTAGATTTGGGCTTTTCATGGTGTCCCAGATGTCTTGCATGTTCCATTCATATTTTCTTAGCCTTCTTTCATGATCTTTTACTGTTTGGTGCAATTTCTCCACCTTGGCTTCCATTCCTAATACTCTATTTACAACTCACTCCACTCTGTTCACCAAGCTTTTGATTGAGATTTTTTTATTTGTGATATTGAGTCGTTTATTTCAGATTGATTATTTCTCAGAGTTTCCATACCTTTATTGATTTTCTCTTTCATATCCTGAATAGTCTTTCTAATTTCATTCTTCTGTTTGTTTGTATTAATTTGACTTCATTTAATTGTTTATTCACATCCTCTTTGAGGTCAGATACTAGCTTTTGTGTTTCTTCTTGAGCTCATTAATCATTTTTACTATTGTCTTTTGGAATTCAGGATTTGATATCTCTTGTTCTATGCAGGTGTTTAGATCCTTAGTGGTGGCATTGGTTTTGAGGAAGAGTGGTTGTCTTGCTATTTCATTTTGTGTTGAGATTTACACATTTGGAGTTGGTTTTTGTTAGGGCTTTAACCCCTGTGGTTGGGTTTTGAGCTTTTTCTCCTGGAGTTCCTGCAGTTTTCCTCAGAGAGGGTTATGCTGGAAATGTTACCCCTTGCAGGGTTCTTGTTGTGGTGCAGATTACCTCTTTCCTCCCCTCAGGGAAGGAGCTGGGGTTCCCACTTTTTGATGAGGAAGTGGGGACCCTCCTCCAGTCACAGTGGGGAGCACTGTGCCTCTGTGCACTGCGGGAGGCAGGCCTCCTAGCACCTGCAGAGTGGTGGATTGCCATTCAGTGTAAGTAGCTGGGATTCCAGCTCTTGAACAGGAGAGATGGGACTCTCCTACAGGTAGGCACAGTGGGAAGTGCTAAACTTCTGGGCACCTTGTGGAAACAGGCCTTCTGGTGTTCCCCATGGTGTAGCAGTTTATAGCTTTCCTCCTCTCAGTGAGAAATATGGCATTCTCACTGTCAGGCTTTCCTGCTGTCAGTCTCAGTAGGGAGCACTGGACCTTTGTGCACCTTGGGAGGCAGGCTTCCTGGCGCCTGCAGAGTAGTGGATTGCCACTCAGTGGAGGAGTTGAGATTCCAGCTCTTAGACAGGGAAGATGGAGCTCTCCTGCAGGCAGGTACAGTATGAAGTGCTGGGCTTCTGAGCACTTTGAGTAAATAGGCTTTTGGTGCTACCCACTGAGTAGCAGATTATAGGTTTCCTCCCCTAGGTGGGGAATCTGGTGTTCTTGCTCTATAGTGGAGAAGTGTGGGCTCTCCCATAGTCAGGCATGGTGGGGAACCCTGGGCCTTTCCATGCCTTAGGGAAGCAGGTCTCTGGGCATCCACAGAGTGGCAGATTACCACTTAATGGAGGACCTGGGTTCCCACTCTTTGACAGGGAAGTGGGGGCTCTCCTGCAGAAAGGCATAGTTGAGAGCACTGTGCCTCCATGCTCTGGGGGAGGAAAACCTCCTGGCACCAGCATAATAGCAAAGCATGGAGCCTGAGATTCATTTGCAAGTGTACTGGCAGGCTTCTGTTCATAGAGTAGCAAGTTGAGGGTGCCCATGATGGAACAGCAAAACCAGTGGGCTTGAATCTTCTGGGCCCACAAGGCAGCAGAAGCCCTGGGGTCTACTTGTGCGTGGGCATGGGCTTCCAGGAGCCACAGCAGTTGTTGCAGGCATGGGAGAACAAAGCCTGCAAGCAGAAGGAGTTCTAGGGCCTGCTTGCTGGGTGTAGGCATCCAGGAGCCCAGTAGCATAAGGATGTAGGCATGGGAGAACAAAGCCAGCTGGCTTGCACCTTCTGGTACCTATGGAGCAGCAGGAGCCCTGGGGCCTGCTTATGCAGGGATGCAAGTTTCCCTGGCATTTCAAGTTGTAGCAGGGAGGAGCATGGAGCTCAGAGTTCCTACATGTGCTGGGAAGCAGGACTTACCATGAGCACAGAGGAGTGGAACCTGTGGAGACTTCAGGAGTGCGGAATCAGGAGTGTTGAGCTGCAAGTCATTCTTCCTGGTCTTCCCATAGTTAGTTGTTTCTCTATTTGTGGATTTGGAGAGGGTTTTGCTTCTCGCTGGTTATGGGACCCCATGGGTGCCATTTGTGTCCCCTGATCTTCCTTCTTCAGTGTAGTTAGTCAACACAGGGTTTAGGAGTGTCAACAATTGCCATCTTGGTTGATCTCTCTTAGTTTTGAATTTCTGATTGTAATCCCAAGTACAATAATAATATAATAAAAAATATAAATTAAAAATAAAAACAAATAGGCCTTTCCACCAAAAAAGAACAGTTAGGCTAAACTCATAGGTAATGTCTGGAAGTATATGTCCATTCACTGTATATGTGAGAGCCCTAAGTTTGATTGCTTGATTCAGGTATGGTCCACCAGTTCTCTCCATTAAAAACTTACCTTTTTCTTTTGTCTTTAATTACTTATCTGTGGTGTGCTTCTTTAGTGAGCCTGTGAACAATCTGTTTCACAGAAAGAGTTCAGAGAGTTGTTTTAGCATCCATTGATAATCTGCCTAAAACAGCTGTTAGCATAAGAGTTATCAATTCTATAATCTTTCTATATATTGTTAACCAACATTCTCCTGGAAAGAGTTTTACCTCTTGTGGTGTGGGATGATTTTCAAATTATTTCATTCAAATCCTGACATTACATATATGGCTTTTCTGATTGGAGAGACATGGCATAATACACAGCTGAAACTTATGAAATACCTGCAGTTCTTTCTACTACAGGTTTGCTGTCAGAACACAGATGTCATAAAAACCACACCTAAATTAAAAGCAAAATGCAAAAGACTCATATCAATGGCCTTGTCATTGTACACATAGAATTGAACAAGTCCACCACTCCTGGCCATATGATCTAAAAATGTGCTGGGTGGGATCAACAAAATAAACAAAAACTTTGATAAAGAGTCTGCTAAGATGAGAAAGGGCTTTATCAAGTATGCCTGGGTCTTTGATAAATTAAAAGCTGAATGTGAGCATAGTATTGCCATTGATATCTCTCTCTGGAAATTTGAAGCAAATAGATGTTTGTCATGATATCCTGTCCCCCAGGATACAGAGACTACTAAAAACATGATTACAAGCACATCTCAGGTTGACAGTGTTGCATTGATTGTTGCTGCTAGTGTTGGTGAATTTGAAGTTAGTATTTCCAAAAATAGGTAGACCTATGACCATGCTCTATAGCTAATAAACTAGATGTGGAATAACTCTTGATGTTAACAAAATAGATTTCATTGATCCACCTTACAGGTAGAAAAGATACAAGGAAATCATTAAGGTAGTCAGCACCTACCTTAAGAAAATTGGCTTTAATCTTAACACCGTAACACTTGTGCCAGTATCTGGTTGGAATGGTAACAGCATAAGGAACCCAAGTGATAACATATCTGGTTCAAAGAATGAAAATTCAACCATAAAGATGGTAGCATCAGTAGAAGAACAGTGTTTTGAGCTTTAGATTGTATCTCCACTAACTTGTCCAACTAAAAAGCCTTGTATCCATCTCTCCAAGATGTCTACAAAATTGGTAGTTTGGTACTGACTCAGAGGACTGAGTGGAGACTGATGCTCTCAAATCCAGCATAGTGCTCTAGTCAATATGAAAAATGAAGTGAAGTCTGTTGAAATGCACCATAGATATTTGCATGAAGCTTTCCCTGGGGACCATATGAGCTTCCCTATCAGTGTCTGTCAAGGGTGTTTGTCATGGCAATGTTGCTGATAGCTGGAAAAATGACACAGCAATGGAAGTAGCTGGGTTCACTGCACAAGTAATTACTCTCAAGAATTCAGGCTGAAACAGCACTAGATATGCCACTCTGCTAGATTGTCAGACAGCTTACCTTGCTTCCAAGCTTGCTGTTCTGAAGGAAAAGGCTGATTGCCATTCTGGAAAGAAACAAAGAGATGGCCCTACGTTCTTGAAATATGGTGATGCTGTCTTCATTGATATGGTTCCTGGAAAGTTTAAGTGTGTGAAGAATTTTTCTGACTATCCTTCTCTGAGTTGTTTTGTATTTGTGATATGAAACAGGTTGTTGCTATGAAGGTCCACAAAGCAGTGAACAAGAAGTCTGGTGGAGCTGGAAGTGTCACCAAGTCTACCAAGAAAGCTCAGAAGGCCAATGAATATCATCACTAATACTTGCCACCACAGTCTTTGTCTGGGGTAGAACAACAGTGTGAGAATACTTTGTCTCAGTTGGCCATTGAAGTTTAATAGTGAATCTGGTTAATGATACTTACACATTATAAAACTTCAGATGAAAAGGAATATTTTGTGAAATATTTGAGTTTTGTGTGTGTGACTATTTTAAGTGATTAGCCTTTATTCAGTACTTTTTAATGGAAATCTGTTCCAGAAACAAACAAAATTTAATGAAAATTTAAACAAAATTTAATGAGAAAAAAATAATCAATGCAATGAATGGTTGGATAGTACCATAACATTTTACTAGAATGTCAGGACTCCCGATCTGTCCTTATTGACTCTCCTTTCCTTCACCACATCTGCCTTTGTCTTGACTCTGGAACCATTTTTCTATTAATTTCTGATACAGGTGTTTAGTTTGAAATATCCAATTAAGATAGTGGATTTGTTAGTTTTTCCTCATGGGTCTTTTAGTTGTTCATTCATGTTATTTCAAGTTTTAGGAGAATAAACATTTAGGATTTCTGTATCTCATTCATCAATAAACTCGTTTATTGTTATGAAATGTCCCACTTAATCTTAGATAAAACTTGTTTCCCTGAAGTAAATATTTATTTTGCCACCATAGCATTCTCTTCAGTAATGTTAACCTGTGTGAAATTTCTGATGTTTTTCCTATAGACAGAGTATGTTTGCTTTGCTTTTCAATCTAATCCTATTGACTCTGCCCTTGAATTGGTACTGTTTAGACCATTTGCATTTGATGTGAAAATTTATGTGGTCAGGTTTGTATTATCATTTTAATATTTATTTTTGACTTGTTGTTAACTTCCTATTTGTTTCTATTTTCTTTTATTCTGTCTTCATTTTGATTATTTTCATTATTCCATTTCCTCTATTTTGTTGACTCATTTGGTATAAATCCTTTTGGTTTTGGTGATTGAGAAATAAATCTCTTTAAAATATCTTTGTTCCCTTCAAGTAAAATTATGCCATATCACAAATAGTAGAATGCCATATTTTAAGCCATCTTCACATTTTTTCTAATGCCTGATTGTAGCTGTTACTTTAGTAGATTACTTCTTTAAAGAAGACTTTTTTTGGTGATCAATAGAATGTATGAAAATCAAACTTAATTAAGTAGACAAACAGAATTTTCTAAAATATGATTCGAAGTACAATAGTTAAAAATCTCTTCCTGCTTTATATGCTGTTTCATTCTACTGTCATTCATTTTCTTTTTCCTGAGTGATCTCAATATAAAGTAAATAGAAACCATAAGTACCTTAAACTAATGTAATTAATCACTGGCTTCTGCATTTTTTTTTTCAGATTAACATCGACCTGGATCTTTGTGTGCTCCAGTCAGACATCTCTGACTGGAGCTAGCTAAGTCTCCTCACAAAACAGAGCCTATGAGCATTCTTCTTCCTTCTGCAATGCTGCACATGTTAACGTCCTCTTGACACCTACTCCCTGTTATGCACAGCCTCTTGTCGTTGCCTGCAATGTATTTCTTTTCTGTAAAAAACAAAGAATGCTCTGCAACACACAGCAACGCTGCCTAATCTCTGAATTCTTATATAAATTCACATCCACATACCTCATAATTTAATCTTAGAGAGAATTCTAGTCTTTATCACTTTCATTATATCACTCTTTTTCTCCCACATAGCCTGTCTTCTTCTGCTCCACGACCAAGACTAATTAGACTCACATATGTATTCTTCTTTGTCTGTTATACTTAGCTCCTCTGCTCCCTGTCCATCCAACAGCCTTTTCCTCCCCCACATTCACACACTTTCACCAACATCCATCCCTGAATCTTGCCATTTCTAGCTTATTTTCATATACTGCAGGAGAAAATAACATATACAGCTATGTATTTGATGCCGTGATACAGTCATGAATTTTCAACCATCCATATGAAAGTTTACCAGAATTACCATCACACTTTCAGAAATCCCAGAGATAATACTTGCAACTAAAGTAGAGAATATTTCTTATTATTGCTTATGTTTTCTCTTCAACAAAATTAGAGAAAAGAGCAGAACAGGTTCTGTCTGGAAGAGAGGGGAGTGAGGGGTTGAGGAGGGGGAGTGGGGCAAGGGAGAGGGATGGCCCAAAAAATGTATACACATATAAATAAGTGAATAAACAATAAAAATTAAAGAATAAAAAAGAAAATTATTCTCTGTAACTAAAAATAATGAAGTATCTCTTTGTGCTAATTTATTTGTAACCCAGGAAGATCTCAATGGCCAAGACAAAGATTAAAAACATTAATTAGAATCTGTTAGTGTTATTTATGTCTATGTGAATATAATTACAATCAAATGGTAGCAAGTACCTTTCCAAAGCAGATGGTTTTCCCTCTTTATAAATGAGAATGCCAACTTGAATAAAAGCAATCACATCCAAGAATAGTCAGCATTCCACATGGAAAAATCTACAAATTAAATAAATAAAATCTAAGTCAAATTGAATGTATCAAATTAAATACATAAAATCTAAGTAACCTGTTCTTCTCATGTCTGAAATTACTTTGTTTGTTATTAATATAGTCAATCTAGCTTTCTCTTCACTAGTGCTACCCTGATAAATGTTTTCCCTTACCTTTACTTTTAATGTGACATTTTTTGGGGAAGGGACAGAAGGGGAGTGAACTCAGGGTCTTGTGTGACTTCAATTTTAATATATATTTTTTGTAGGTAGCATCCATCTAGATCTTGATTTATTTTAATCCAATCTGACAATCTCTGATTTGGGATTGGGAGTGTTCAGATTATTTAGTTAATGTGATTCTTATGGCCAGGTTTAAATTTGCCATTTTACAATTTATTTTATATTCATATTATTTATTTATTTAGCCTTTTCAATTTGTTCCCTTTTTCTTTATGTCTGTCTTCTTTTGGATTAAGGCTGTTTATTTGTTTGGGTTTTTTGTTTGTTTGTTTTTGCAGTACTGTGCATTAAACACAGGGCCTCACACATGCTCGGCAAGAACTCTACCACTTGAGATATACCCCTCAACCTCTTTTGTTTTGTATTTTGCTTTCAAGAAAGGAACTCACTAACTTTTTCCAGGCTGGCTTGGAATTTGCAGTCCTCTTGCCTCTACCTCTAGAGTAGCTGGGCTCACATGTAGGCACCACCATTCCCCACCTACATTGAGTAATTGTATGAGCCATTTTGTCTGCTTTGTTGATTTATTAGCTGTAACTCCTCATTGTTTTACTTTAGAGGTTGTTTTAGGGTATAGAATATACACCCTTAGTGTATTTTGACCTTCTTCAAGTTCTATTATATCACATCATGTATATCATTAGATGTTTAAAATAATATGTTTTCATTTCTGCACTTCCAGCATTTATATTATCAATGTCATTCATTTTCCTTTCACATATTTTATAAACATCACAATGGATAGTTGTTAGCACTTTAAATAGCTTATTTTTTCAAGAATATTTATGTGATATAAAAGAGGTCCTCTTTTCCTCAGTTATTATGTCATTTTCATTCTCTCTATAGACTTAGAAGTTCGTGTGGCATTATTTCCTGCCTTGGGATAATGTTTTATTCATCTCCCCTTTACCCATTGTTGAAGAAATCTTGTCTCAGGGTTCTACAGAAAGTCAAAATCACAACACTAAACACTCTACAGATGAAACTGATGGCAGTTTACTATAGTCATGTACTCAGTGCCTGGGACAAGAAGGTATTGCACACCATGCACAGCTAATGAGGGTTTCCATTCAAGAACAGATTGAACAAATATGGGCTCTGAGGTGCAGGCTTTGTAGTAACAAGAGGGTAAAATGGCACTATTTCATGTGGAATTATGTGTATTGGATTTTTTGAATAATTTGAAAACTGGAAGAGAAGTGAAACTCTAAGTTTGAAGACGGGGTGAAATATAGGTAGTCCTGCTGATAGGGAAACTAATCTGATAGAGAGGTAATCCTATTGAACTGAGACATATCAATAAGAGCATGGAAACTCATGGTTAAGATATTGGGATCCTGTAAGGCACAAATTTGTCCAGGCAGCATTTACTCATATGTATCAACTTAGGGCCTCACATCCCAGATAAATATATAACATAACATGAGAAGCAAGGGGAAGTTTCTACTGAAAGCTGATAATTCTGAGGATTAGGATGTTTGTTCTATAGATTTTATTCTGTCATACCCATCACTCATGTGAGTTCTTCTCTGTAGGTTTCATCTACCTTACCTACACAGTGGAACCCTAGATTAATTAGAGGTCAGTTGTCTGCAATCATCTTTGGTATGATCACACAATAGTTATTTCTTTTATAAATGCACCTTCAAATATATGCAAATTTATTTTAATTATGCACATCTATTCCAGTAGTAATACATTTTGAAAAATACATTAGAACAGAACCAAAAGTAGAATGCATCTATTGTAGCTGAACTTGAATTAAAGACACTGTAGTATCCCACTGCCCTCCCACATATGAATTCAGATCATCTCTGTGACATTTCCACTGTCTAAAAGCCATGTACGAAATGCCTTTAACTTTCCTTTCCTCTTGGGAACTATTTAATATCGTAACTTTACCAATATCATTACAAAGAGGTCTTCATAGACAAGGAAGACAGATGGAGTTTTGAAGTTCAGAAGGCCAGCTAAGGCACAAAGCGATATCTATTACAAGCCCACATAAGCTGAGTCCAAATCATGGGAAGTGTCTCAGTTGTATAACACCAAAAAAGGATGTTTGGTGATTACGCTGTCTAGATATAAATAGAAAATGTCAGAGATTTGAAGAGAAGTCATGATAGGGACAGAAATAAAAGCCCATCTATGGGAGTAAGTGAAAACAGTATTTAAATTTACTTATTTATTTATTTAAACAAGTTAAAATTCAGAAATGCCCTAAATTTGCCATGTATCATTGAGTTTCTACAGGGGCTATTTCTTATTCTTCTATACAATCAGGTAATGAGGTCTTATATATGTTCTTGTACTTTTCTGCCTTGAAGCAAAGGCATTCACCTTACTGTCCTAGAAATTGATTATAGGCAACCTCTCTCCTCTTTAAATTCATAAAAAGTTTGTTGTTTAAAACATATGCCTTTATTACTATAATAGAAGTTTTAGAATACTTAAACTCTTAAGTCCTGTTTCAAAATCTTTGAACAAGGACTGAATATCTTATAATTGTAAATCAATCTCTTAAGTATCCACTGAGTTCCTTCAACACTTAGGGATCCAAAAGTAACAGAGAAAAGAAACCCATAAAACACATTACATTTTTTCATGGTTAATGCTTTTTATTCAGTAAATCTTTATTTTCATAGGAAAATAATGTCCTGTATTTTCCAAAACAAGAAATTAATTAAAACATACAGAATAGAAAATACTGATTTTATCAATTCCAAAAACTTAATTTCCAAAGAATGTATAAATCATATTTTATGTGGATTGAATTTCATCACCCTATGCAAAAAAGTATGAAAACATCTCAGATTCCCTCAACAAAATAGGGAGAACAAGAGTCATTTCGTATTTGAAGCTACATCAAGGAATCAGCATTGGAAAAAATGATTAAATTTAAGTTTTCCACCACGATTTCTAAAAAAAAACAAAGAAAGAAAAGGAAAATATTTAGAATCATTACATTTGAAATCCTGTATGAAACATAACAGAATTCCTCAAGATGAGGATTTCTGGTATCTATTTCCTGAAGGGCCGGGACCTGATTACTTCTTTGTAGTTCTTCCTTCTCTTCTAAAGAATAATTCAACCACACTTGCTCAGTGTGCTTCTATGAATGCACACAGTTTGACCTGCAAAGAGTGTTTTGAAGAACAAGAACCAACATTTTCTGTGTTAAAATTAATTGACATCATTGCCTGGCCTTAACTTCTGTAGAGTGTGATAGCTTTTGTCTTACTCTTGATCCTAACCTCATTATCCATGCCTTAACCAATTTTCATTAGGGAATTATACTTTGGGGTCCATGTTGACAAGACATACCCCAGAAGTTGGCTTACCATCTAACCATGTTACAAATATTCCTGACTCTCAACTACCTAGAAAGGAGGCCCTCAGAGGAACACGTGGAACAGGACAGGTCCTCTTCTACCACTGCATGTTGGGCCTGTGATTTCTTTACTGACAAATTCAACTATGGTGAACCTCCTGCTTGACCTGGTTTTGTTCCTTTCTTTTCCTTACCCTGTTCCTATACACTAAGCACATAGTGAAACCAAGCCATATTTTTAATCATCTTCATAAGAAGGGAAACTGTTTTATTCTATTACTTTATTCTAACTGGAATGTTTAATAGATTCTAACTTTAGTTAAGACATAATTGAGTGCTTATTTTAATGACTAAATAAATGAATGCATGACTATCAATCCTAAGTAAACCAGAGTAACAAAGTGTCTGAAATAAAGTTCATAGTACAATATGTAAGAGACATTCCTGATATATACTGTTTCATTCTACCTTTAGTCACTTTATTTCCCCTGAATGGAATAAAAAATGTGGAAGGAAAAACAAAGAAATGTGCCATGCAGATAGGAATAACAAAGTATTTCTACAACACATATACTTTCTTAATGTAATTAAAATAACAGCCCAAATTGTCTTAAGTAAAGTAATACATCAGTGACTAGAATTGTTAACAGCTTAATTAAATTCAATGTAACATGCTAAGGAAGAATAATTATAAAAACAACCACGAACCCTTTAGAAATAGTAATTCTTTTTCATAGATACAGTCAGTGCTTATGTTATTTAAACATATTGTTTGAGTTTTTGCCAGTATTTATAGCCCTAGAGATCTGGAATAAGGCAAGAATATTTAAAATAAGCAGATATGCAATTTTTTTCTTACCTAGCTTCCTGGCAAAAAATACACAGGTTGCTATATGTCTTGCCATCTGATCCACAAACAGGAAAGTATTCTTTGGTGCAACCTGCCATTGCTTTTTCGTACTTAACACAGTCAGGCTATAAAATTCAGAGACATTTTAAGATAAATAATAATAACAATAATGACACAATAGTGGATGCCATCTGAAACACACCATGAGCATCCTGGTGCACAAATAAAGTGGAAGAATTTCTACTCTGCTCTTTTAATTTTCATTTCCATTGTCCTTTTCTGAGCTACCATCCTTACTTGCAGGACAATTGCATTAATAGTTTGTCAAAGTAGTCTAATTATAGCCACATTTAGTAGACACCAAAAGTCAGTTTTGAATCCCTGCTCCTTTGCTAAAACCATTCCCCATTTTTCTTCAGGATTACCATTCTAATCCTTCACAGCTTACTATGATAGTTCCAGTCTCCATCCATCTCCACATGATCTTCTAGTAGGATCTCTTTAATTCATTGTGCTCTAGCTGCAGAGATCTTTCCATTTGCTAACCATCTACACTACTCCTTCCATGTTGTATTTGATTCACTTGCATCATTTCTCCAACACATCACAGCCCATCACATACTTCCTCAAACAACCCAATCTTGCAATCTCCTGCCTCTGTCCCCCAAATCTAATGCTGTGCTGCTAGAGAAAATAGCATAAATAATCATATATTCTGATGTCATTGCAAATAGACAGTTTAAAATTTTAAATCATCCAAATGAGGGTTTACCTGGTGTGGCTGCACACTTGAAATTCTAGAGAATATACCTGCAACCAGAGCAGAGGTTAAAAACAAAATGAACAGCAATGGTAACAATAAATGACCCACCCCATGCAAAGTAGTAATTGAATAATGGAATAAGGAATATTATTCTGCTTCATGGGCATCTGCAATTGGGAGGCTAGTATGGGCAAAATGTTAGGGAGATCCCATTTCTACCAATAGATGGGTGTAGTGGCATGCACCTATCGTTCCGGGGATCTCATGAAGCATAAAATAGGATTGTGGTCCAGGCCAGCCTGAGCAAAAGCAAGATATTAACTCCCAAATAATCAGAGGAAAAGGACTAGAGATGTGGTTCAAGTGCTAGAGCACCTTCCTAGCAAGCACTAAGCCCTGAGTCCAAAACCCAGTACTGCCAAAATAAGAATATTATTCTGTGTAAAAAAATGAAGTAGTGTTTACATACATGTCTTCTGTAACCCAAACAACATCTCAATACTTAAGAAAAATTTTAAAATTAAATTGCAGCATATAAGCATTCATTTTTGCCTGCTATAAATCTGCCTAATTTCCCCATCTCTCACATTGTAGTTTATATAATTCCAGTGACACCTTTATATAAAAACTAGTCCTCACTTTGCAGATTAGAACATTGAAGGTGAATAAGAGCAATGACTTGAATAAAAGGTGCTCAGTATTAAATGGGTAAAATCTATGAGCAAATTCATTATATTCAATCTAAGGTTAGTGCTGTTTAAAAGTACCCCTACATCTGGCATTAATGAGCACAGGCATTAAGAAGCTTCATCATCAGTCATTCAGAGTTGTTCCAATTTTTGACAAGTACTGAATGATCAAAGAGTACCTCTCACGAGAAAAATTGCTCACCACAGAAGATGGAAGATATCAAAAGGAATAATAAAATAGCCTTCATGATTAGAAATGAAGCCATTTGGTCTTCTGTATAAACTTGCACTCTGGAAAAAAATAAGTGGGTTCAGATATAATCATTAAGACAAGAACAAGTTTTGGCACTCAGTAGACAATGAAAGGGAAGCCACAAGGTTAATTTCTTGATGGATATGTGACAAAATGGTGCTTGAATATTTTGGGCATCTATATGTTTAAAGTGAATTTTAAAATATGCTTCACACCATATACAAAAATTAACTCAGAAAGAATCTTAGACATAAGTAAAACTTGAAACTCAATTTTAGTAAGACAAAAAACTTCATAATATTTCACTAGGCAAAAATATTTTAGATGTGACTTCAAACGTTGATTTGAAAAAAAACAAATTGATAACTTAGACTTCATTTTTAAAAGACTCATAAAACATTGAAGAAAGAAATTAAATAAAACACAAGAAGATGGAAAGATCTACTATGTTCATAGATCAGCAGACTTAATATTATGAAAATGGCTACACTACCTAAGCAATCTACTAATTCAATATGATTCCCATCAAAAATCCCAATGTCATTATTCACAGAATGGCACAGAATCCTAAAATTCATATGGGCATAAAGGACTCTGAAATGCTAAAGCAATCCTCAACAAAAAAGAGCAACACTGGAGGTATCACAATACCAGACTTCAAATTATGCTACCGAGCCCATAGCAACAAAAACAGCATGGTACTGGCACAGAAGCAGACACAAAGACTCATCAGAATAGAAGACCTGGAATTAAACCCACACAGCTACAGGTATTTGACTTTTGATAAAGGATCTAAAAATACATGTGGAAGAAAAGATAACCTCTTCAATAAATGATCATGTGGAAACTGGATATCCACATGTAGAAGATTGAAACTAGTTCTCTATTTCTCACCCTGTACAAAAATCAATTCAACATGAATCAAAGACCTTAATCCTAGACCTAAAACTTTGAAATTATCATGGGAAAACACTTAAAGAAATAAGCATCAGCAATTACTTTCTGAATAGGACTCCTACTGTTCAGGAAATAAGAGCAAGAATTGACAAATGGACTTGCAATAAATTAAAAAGCTCTGTACAGCAAAGGAAACAAATACCCAAATCAAACAACCTACAGAATGGGAAAAATCTTTACCAGGTATTTATCCGACAAAGGATTAATATCCAGAAAATGGATGGAACTAGAGACCATGATGTTTAGCAAAGAAAGCCAGACAAAGAAACAGAAGTATCTCATGTTCTCTCTCACATACAGAATTTAGACCTAAAACAAAAGGACATGTATAGAAAAGAGGGACTGTTGGAGGGATCAGTGGGAGGGAGAGAGAAAGGAGGGGGTGAAGGGAGTGAATGTGACTGAAGTACTAGATGTGTATGAAAACAGAAAAGTATAATCACTTGAAAATTGTTTTAAAGCGGGGAGGGAGACTGAGAAAGAATAATGGGGGTGAATTTTATTAAAACACATTATATACATGCATGGACATACCCACAATACCACACCTTTGTCCAATTCATATACACTTAAAAATAAAACTTGGAATATTTATTTGGAAGACCTCATGCCAGAGTCCCAGGTGATTTGGGGTTTAGTTCACATAGTCCCAATCTAAGGTAAAAGCTAATTCCTAAACCAAGCAGAAGCCAGCAGTTGGGGTAGTAAAAGCATGTCATTACTGGATATTAATTCCTATTATTTTGATGAATATTTGAGTGAGGTTGAGAGCACATTACTTCCAGAATAATAAAAATTATTCTATTATACAAACTCTTTCCATTAGCTGTGCAATGTAAATTGCTTAAGGTAGTACAGGCACAGGAAATAATATCTGACAATCTCTGCATTCAATCTCTTTTTAATCCAGGAAATATTATTAAATGTCTACTGTATACCAGCCTTGGTAGAAGGTAGTATGGACAGAAGGATGAGAAAAACAAGCAAGGTCACTTATTTCAAGCAACTTAAATTTTACTCACCAACTGTGTTCCAAAAAGGCAATTTGAGTTCACATTAATCACTGTCTCCACTCTACAATATATGCTTATCTTCATAAATACACGTTTTTATTCTAGCTTTAGCCATTGGGATCTCATTCAGTTGACAACTGTGTCCCTTTAACTCACCACCATTCCATGTCCTCATTTTCTGGCATTGCAAGATGCCCTCAACTCATTGTACTTATTCCCTCCCTAAATCAGCTCTTAATATTAACTATTTTTGCAGAGCCTCTTTTTGGAAAATGGTTTGAAAACCAAGATCTAGGCATGAGTATGCTTGCTGCTATGGGGGTATCATTGTTAGGGCTTCATAGCTCACAGAGCAAGGAAATAAATGTATATGTACTATTGTTTCCAGTGGGCAGCTAGATAGATTCTGGGTCCATTTTTCTAAATTTTACTATTAACAAAGGAACTACTCTAAATACCTAGAATCCTAGTAAGGATGGACCATTTGCTTTTTCTTATCACGATCCTCAGATTCAAGAATATGTGGTAGGTGAACAAGAGGCCTCCTTGATATGTAATATACGTATCTTCTTTGCACACAAGAAGGACCTACTTACTCTTAGATAAGCCCCAAGAATTCTAGCTGCATTTAAAAGAAAATACTTACTTTTGAATCTGAGTGTTTTCCTCAAGAACATAGGAAATTGCTGCTTTTTAAAGGAATATGGTACAATGTGGTTACCTCCCTATATATCACATACAACGTACCTCAGAGAAGATAGTGAAGACAGACTGGACACTGGTTGTTTTATCTTCTCCTTTCCTTGTCCGTATAGATCCAGCTGAAGAGTCCTTTAATACACCAGTGAGTGAGGAGTTTCAGGGTGTAAGACAGATGTTCCTAGATAAAGAAATACAAGTAATCTGTGTTCTGCCTAGAGGCTTTAAAGTAGCTCATGTAAGAAGTTCAGGTAATTTTTCAAATATCTTTCCTTAGAAGGAAGTTGGAAAAATTTAAGCTGATAAACCCAGAAGTATGAAGCCAAGAAAAGGGTCCTAATCATAAATATAGATACTAAGATGCAAAAAAAGAAGAGAAAACTTTCCAAGAAAAGTGGACTAGAAAGAAGCAAAAAAATCAAGGCAAGGGAAAAAGTTTGGGGAACTGCCACAGCGGCATAGTGTAACTAAGTCCTTAGAATTTTTTCTCCACTGGGAACACATTAGACTCAATTGGAGTTATTTATTTTATATATTAACCTTTATTATTAGATAATTATAAGTTTAAATAGGGTTATAAAATTTCTACTCTGTTTTTGAGGCTATGAGGACAGTGGCCATCTCAAATGTTCTTGGAGGAATAAAAACTAGCACAACCCATATTGACTAGTATTTCCTTTAATGGCTAATTTGTGGCAGTCTAACATAATTACATTTTTGTTACATTTTGCTAGTGTTTGTACTTATCTTTCTCCTAGGAAACCAACATCTATAAATATACTATGAAAATATGCCCTAAACAATAGAAAATTACATATGCACAGTTATTCAATGAAGCATTATTTTCAGTGATAAAATATTGGAAACTAATCAAATGTGCAAATTTATTTAAATAATCTATTTGCTTCAAGGGTGGTAGACTACTGCATATTTTGGCTTGTAGAAAGGATAATTTTGTAGAGTTTTGCTTATGATAAATCATTGATAATTTCTTAGAATTTTGCTTATGATAAATCATTTACTTGTGAACATTTTTCCCTAAAGCAATAAATTTTATTTTAAACAAAGTCAAAAATTAATCTCCCTGTAACTTTGGATTTCTGCTCAAAATGAAGAACCTGTAAGTCACCACTCCTTGTCTATAAACAAAAATAAAAATAACAAAAAAAAGGGACAAATGAAAATCAACAACTTTTGGAAACCTGTCAGAGTACCAAGTATGTAGAACAAAAAGCCAATGTGAAACATGGAAAGAAAGGTTCATCTAGCGAGAATTAATAGGCAAGTCTGCTTTCCTACAGCAGATGCCGCTGAAGCCATAAATTCCTAGGAACATTTAAGTGGTCAGTCTTGCAAAAAGTGCTGTAATCTTATTGTGAACTAGTAAATAGGGGGATAAAAACCTTGGAGGTATTGTTTTGGGAGGAATCTCACACTTCATTGGTCTTTACCAACAGAAACTCTGAAAAGTTCTCATAATTAAGGGAAAAATGTCTTTATAGCTCTGGCAGAGGAGCAGAATGGAAATCATGAAATGCACCTACAGACTAATTCATAGCAAAATTCTACACTCTGAGGAAAGGTCTACAGAAAAACCTTTTTTAAGCTAGGGAAACAGAATTCCTCCTGCCCCAGTCCCTTCCATTCTTACTTTCCCACCTAAAAGAGAAAAATAGAAATCAGGGTCTGAGTCCCCAGAAAGTGGATTTTGAACATGGTAGCCCAGGTAGAAAGTATGGGGCAGAGAAAAACTCTGTGGAAGTCAGATCTGTATCCACAGGGCCACTGAGATTTAACTAGAATATTACATTATGTCCCCTTTGAGGCAGACAGGGACCATCATGGGGACAAGAGGCAAATACATTCTTGTACCTTAATTCATAACCTGTTACCCATAAAAGGTAAAAGCATGTCTTTGCCCACAATCCCTTGTCTACTACCTATGGAGTGTGCCCTTCCCTATAAGCCAGGTGCACGGTGGCAATGTAATGTCTCCAAAGATGAACTGGTCACTGATCTTTATCTTATAAGAAGAAGAAATATCTTAAATACTAGGAAAAAACTTATTTAAAACATGCCATACTCATGACCAAGTGGGAGATTACCAGACTGTAGTCCACCCTAGCCACTCTTACAAAACCCTTTTCTGTCGGTTGGGGATAGCCTGATCTCCATTGATCAGTTCTGTTCCCCTCTCCTCAACCAAAATCTCTTTCCCCTTCAACTGAAGCTTTTGCCTGTGAGTTCCTGCTTTGTTCCTTACTTTTATTTCTATTATTGCTGAGTTAGAAGTTCCCTCATTTCTAGTGTCACCTTGTTATCCACACCTTACTTTCACACCAACAAACTTTCAGCATAATAATAAAAGATTGGAGCTGAAAGAGCTACTAAACACAAACTGACTCAGAGGGAGGTCTGAGAGTAAAGGCAAAAACAATGACATGAGGGGAATCTGGAGTCCCTAATGTATATGGCTCCAGAAAATATTAAACACAGACCACACTGTAGGCAGCTTAACAAAAATTTTAAAATAACAAAGTGTGCCAAGGGGCAAGAAAATATCCAGTCTACAGACAAAAATAAATCATTTGAATCAGACATCAAAGATGCCATAGAGGATGTAAGTATAAGGCCAAGAAATTAAAATAAATATGATTGATACATTCAGGACTTTAATGGAGGGAAAGTGTTGCTGGAATTTTAGGGCAAAAGTCCTGTCTTTGGGAACCCCAATAGATTAGGTTTGGCCACCCATCCTGATATGCCAATTAAAAATGCAAGTATTGGTTTAATAACAGAGAAAGAATATCTAATCATTGTAGCCAATTTGGGAAGTGAAAAGAAGTTCTGTGATCTCCAAAGTCTATCTTGGAGGTACTGACATAAGCTTCCAGATTATATATGCAAGAGGTAAGAAGTATGCATAGTTGTGTTGGCCAAACTGTGGTCTGTTTGATCATTATCTCAGGATTGGCCAGGTGGTCTTTTCATGTGAAGAAAATCATTGCCACTTGTGGGTAGATTCTACTCTTGTCACAAGATCTTTATCAATGAGTCCTGTCATTTCTGAAATCCAAGGTGACTGTAGGAGGAAAAATTTACAGAGGCAAAAATATAGCCAGAGAGAGACAAAATGGAGTTAGTTAAGCCAGTAACTATTGCCCTCCTTCTAAAGTAAACAACATGTAAGAACAGATGGTTAGCTTAGAAAAACAGATACTAGCTTAGAAAAAGATATGAAAAAGAAATACTAGTGTAGCAGAGGAAAAATAATTTTTCTTCTACCCTTCAAGAATTCTTAACTGGGATTCCCCATAACAAAATACAAATTAATAAGATAAAAGCAAATATAAATTTAATAGCATGTATACTTCCTAATACATGGAAAATAATCAAGAGAAATGAGTAAATTGCTAGAGTAAGTCTCAAAGAGTTGTCTTAGACTTCAGTTCTAAATGTCATCATTCTCTGAAATGCAGAGAAGGGTATGTGGAAAGTTCTGGTGGAGGTAAAATGGCCAAGGCTGGAGATGTAGGCAAGTGGTAGAGCATCTGCCTAAGGCACTGGATTCATCTGCAGTACTGCAAAGAGAAAAAAAAAGGGAAAAGGACAAGATGTCCAGGGGGAAAAAATAATAAGATAGGATTAGTTTGTGGCACAGATTCAATTCATTTAATTCAATACCTTCTCTGTTAATTGTCTATTAATTTAGTCATATTCTCTTCCAGGTATACTTTTACAAATGTATACTCAAGTTATAACTGCAAATTTTGCTTACAAAAAGGTAATTTCCAGGTTTGTTTTCAGAGTTACTCATGTGTATGCAGTTTCTCAAAAATAGCCATCTCAAAATAACTCTTGTGGAAAATGAGCATCTTTGGGACAGATACTTGGTCTCCTACAGTCCTGTTTCAGGGTATTGTGTCCTAAACCCCACCCAAATGAAAAGTACTGTAATAGAAAGGATGAATAACTTCAATTGACATTTCCACATTGAACACAGTTAACAAAAGAATTAATGCACTTGAAGATGAGTGAATGAAACTCCCCTAAATGATAAGAACCTGGATATGGGGGAAGAAACTAATAATTTTAAGTTCAAAGTCCACATTTGACCTAAATGGAAATTCAAAATATTCTAAAATAATTTATACACCAAGTAGATAAAATAATATTAGTTGACTTTTGTACTTCAGCACTATTGTTTCTGAATTAATTTTAAAACCTTCAGAAATAAACTGTCAGACTTTTATGAACTCTTATTGGGACCACATAGGGATCCCATTGCTAAATACTTTGGTTATTTCCCCCAAATTTGATGGATTAGAGCCTTAATCCCCAATGTGACAGCGTTTTTAGGCATGGCCTAGTAGGAGGTGCTTGAGTCATGAAGGTGGAGCCATCATGAATGGATTAGTGTCTTTATCATGGGAATGGGCTAGTTATTATAGGAATTCAGCCCCCTTTTCATTCTAGAACATGCCTCTCCCTCTTCCACCTTCCACAGGTTATCACAGAAGAAGGCCCTCAACAGATCTTAGACTTCCCATCTTCTAGAACTGTGAGCCTAAGTAGATTTCTTTCCTTTGTAAATTACCCAGTCTTAGGTACTCTTTTAGAGCAACAGAAAACAAACTAAGCGATCCAGTAAATTTAAACAGGTCCCCCCATACTGTTATGGGAGTTAATAAATATAAACGATATAGTATGGGGATGTAACTCAATGATAGAGCATTTTCCCACCATATGTGAGGCTTTGGGGTTAGACATCTAACAGCAGTAAATAAATAATAAATATAAAACAATAAATAATAAATAATAAAAATTAAGTTCTCACCTTAAATGTTAGAACTATTGGCTAGCATAAATCTTTCTGCTCATCAATGAGTAACAAATTAAAAGCAAATTCAGTCTTTGGCATTTCTGAATTGTCCTGACAAATGGAACCCACAGACCACCAGTTAAATAGTTATTATAGCATGGTGTAAGTTAAACAGGGTCTTTGTGACTTCAAACATTGTGTAAGATTAATTAGAGTTTTTTTTTTTTTTCTTAGAGCAAACCAAGACGGCGACTAGCAGGAGGAAGCTGCTAGCATGTGTTCTTTAAAGTAAAGATTCTGGAGACACACCTGGCAGGAAAAACCAAGAAGAGGCAAAATTCCAACACCCCTGCACCTCCAGCCCGCATATAGTTTCCCCATGCTAGGAAATAAGGAGAAACCAGGAGGGCTCTCGCACCACCAGGCAACGGCTCCTAACCTGCTTGGGAGATGCAGACCACCAGGTGATCAAATAAGTGGCATGTAGTATCCCCACAACCACCTCTGGGATAAAGCAGAACAGCCCCCCCTGGAGAGACTGACACCTGCTCCGCAAAAGAAAAAAACTAAATAATAAACAAGCAACTGAAAAAAAGACACTTAGCAAAAAGGGCGAGGCACCTTAAGCCCTGGAGAAAGGGGGAGGGGTACTTCTCCACACAAACTGTAAATAAACTACCCCCTAACCCAGCAAGCTTAGAGTGGAGAAGACTTGCAAAAGTGCCTGAAGGGCGGCAGGCTCTGCAGGAGAGTGGAGGATGGGCAGCTCCCCACATGAACTATAAATAAACGAGCCTGCCTGTGAAGGTGGGTTTAGTGGCCCCAACCAGAGAGCTTGGAGAGGGAAAAGATTGCAACAGTGGCTGACAAACTGTAAATAAACAAGCCTGCAATTGTAAATAGGCTGGCAGGACTTTACACTAGAGAAAAGAGAAGGGATAGGCGTCCAGGAGAACACTAAATAAATAAAGCCCGCTGGATTAGGTGAGTGTGACAGCTCAAACCCTGCCAACTGCAATAAATAGAGCCTGCAGCAGCAGCCGGCTGACAGTAGGTGGCAGGTGAGCTGCAGCCTCAAACAGAGCTGTCTTCAAATCCAGTCTCTAGATGCTACATGCTGATTAAAAACCAACACCAGACTGGACACTGAAGGAGCAACACCACAACTTCGAAGACTGAAACAGCATGGTTTCTGGACCTGAAACTTTAATTCTTTTATAATTCTATATACCCTATTGGGTTTTTTTGTCTTGTTTTGTTTTCTAGTTTGTTTGGTTTTTTTTGTCTCCCTTTTTTCCTTTGATGAGACAATGACAGAAATACTACCCAAACACCAACACCAGGAGTGGACACTGAAGGAGCAACACCATAATTATTAAGACTGAAACCTCATTGCATTTGAACCTGGGATTTTTGTTTTTCTTTTCTTTCTCTGTCTCTCTAATGCCTGTTTAGCCCACTGTTGATTAGTACACTTTTTCTCCCTATATATCTCTTTGGCTCTGTATTCTCCTTTTCTCCTTTTTCCTTACTTTCTTTGCTTTCTTCCTCCTCTTACCCTTCTGTTCTAGATATCATAATTTTTATTAATACAAGCTAGACAATACTAAATTACACACAGACAGGGACAGTAACAGCAGCAAGGAGAATGATGGGAAGACAGAAAAAAGATGGAAACCATCCTCCCCTCAATAATAAATTAGTACAAGAACCAGAAGGAAATCAAGAAAGCAGATGCCCAGATCCAGGCTCCAACAAAACAAAGATAAATTATGCCAAAGAACCCAATGAAGACCATAAGAACAATCTGAAAGAAGAAATCCTGCAAGTAATTAATGAGAATTTTATAGAGATGATACCGGATATGGTCAACCAAAATGTACAAGAGACACTCAAGAAATTCCAAGACAACAAAAATAGAGAATTTGAGAAAGCACAAGAACAAATAAATGAAACTATAGAAGCACTGTATAAACAACAAAGCGAAGCAAAGAACATCATAAATAGATAAATGAACTCAGGATGAAAATAGGCAACATTAAAGAGGAAGTGACTCAGGATATGGTGAAAAACTGAAACCATTCCCTCTAAAATCAGGAACCAGACAAGGATGCCCATTATCTCCACTCCTATTCAACATAGTACTGGAATTCCTAGCCAGAGCAATCAGGCAAGAAGAAGAAATAAAAGGAATACAAATAGGTAAAGAAACTGTCAAAATATCCCTATTTGTAGACGATATGATCCTAAACCTTAAAGACTGAAAAAACTTTACCCAAAAACTCCTAGACACCATCAACAGCTATAGCAAGGTAGCAGGATATAAAATTAACATAGAAAAATCATTAGCTTTTCTATACACTAATAATGAACAAGCTGAGAAAGAATATATGAAAACAATTCCATTTACAATAGCCTCAAAAAAAAATCAAATACCTAGGAGTAAACTTAACAAAGGATGTGAACGACCTCTACAAGGAAAACTATAACCCCTGAAGAAAGAGATGGAGGAAACTATAGAAGGTAGAAAGAGCTCCTGTGCTCATAGATTGGTAGAATCAACATAGTAAAAATGTCTATACTCCCCAAAGTAATCTATATGTTTAATGTAATTCCCATCAAAATTCCAATGACATTCATCAAGGAGATTGAAAAATCTACCCTAAAGTTTATTTGGAAACACAAGAGACCATGAACAGTTAAGGCAATACTCAGCAAAAAGAACAATGCTGGAGGTATCACAATACCCGACTTCAAACTATATTACAAAGCATTAGCAATAAAAACAGCATGGTACGGGCACAAAAACAGACATGAAGACCAGTGGAACAGAATAGAGGACCCAGATATGAATCCACACAACTATATCCAACTTACTTTTGGCAAAGGCACTATAAATAAATGATGGAGAAAAGACAGCCTCTTCAACAAAAACTGTTGGGAAAACTGGTTAGCATCTGCAAAAAACTGAAACTAGACCCACATTTATCACCCTGCACTAGTATTAACTCAAAATGGATCAAGGACCTTAATATCAGACCCCAAACTCTAAAGTGGTACAAGAAAGAGTAGGAAATACTTTAGAAGTAATAGGTATAGGCAAGGACTTCCTCAATGGAACCCCAGAAGCTCAGTAACTAAGAGAAAGTATAGACAAATGGGACTTCATAAAACTAAAAAGCTTCTGCTCAACAAAAGAAATGGTCTCTAAACTAAGGAGACCATCCACAGAATGGGAGAAAATATTTGCCAGCTACACATCAGACAAAGGACTGATAACAAGAATATACAAGGAACTCAAAAAATTAAACTCTCCCAAAATTAATGAACCACTAAAGAAATGGGCAAGTGAACTAAACAGAACTTTCTCAAAAGAAGAAATTCAAATGGCCAAAAAACACATGAAAAAATGCTCACCATCTCTAGCAATAAAGGAAATGAAAATTAAAACCACACTAAGATTCCACCTCATCATTGTTAGAATAGCCATTATTAGTAACACCACTAACAACAAGTGTTGGTGAGGATGCAGGGAAAAAGGAACCCTTTTACACTGTTGGTGGGAATGCAAACTAGTACAACCATTCTGGAAAAAAATTTAGAGACATCTTAAAAACCTAAACATAGATCTACCACATGATCCAGTGATACCACTCTTGGGGATATGCCCAAAAAAATGTGACTTAGGTTACTCCAGAGGCACTTGCACACCCATGTTTATTGCAGCATTATTCACAACAGCCAAGTTATGGAAACAGCCAAGATGCCCCACTACAGACGAATGGATTAAGAAAATGTGGTATCTATGCACAATGGAATTTTATGCAGCCATGAAGAAGAATGAAATCTTATCATTCACAGGTAAATGGATGGAACTGGAGAACATCATTCTGAGCAAGGTTAGCCTGGCCCAAAAGACCAAAAATTGTATGTTCTCCCTCATATGCAGATATTAGATCAAGGGCAAACACAGCAAGTGGACTGGATTTTGTTCACATGATAAAGCAAGAACACACAGGGAGGTATGAGGATAGGTAAGACACTCAAAAAACAAGATAGCATTTGATGCCCTCAATGCTTAGAAACTAATGCAGAAACTTTAAAGCAACAGAGGCCAATAGGAGAAAAGGATCAGGAACTAGAAAAAAGATTAGTTCGAGAAAACTCAATTTAGAAAGTAACACTTATATACAGGAAAGCGGTGAGAGGAATCTCACACTATAGCTATCCTTATCTCAAACAGCAAAACCCCTCGATTCTTCTTATTAATATTTATAATCTCTCTTCAACAAAATTAGAGATAAGGGCAGAACAGTTTCTGCTTGGAGGTGGGGTGTAGGGAGGAGAGGGAGGGGGGAGGAAAAGGGGAGGGTGGAGAGAAGGGGAGAGAGACGACCTAGACATCATAAGCACATATGAATAAAAGAAATTTTCAAAAGATTAATTAGAAGGAATAATTCCACTTAACAGGCTGATTGGGCCTGCTGTTAAGCCTTGGAAAATGAATGTCACTCACAGATTACTATAACCTTAATTTCTGGAGGGAATACAAAGATTAATGTGCCACCCACAAAGACCTAAAGGACACAAGGGTGATGATTCCTTGCATATCCCCTGCAACTCTCCTGTCTGACCTGTGCAGACAACAGGCAAATTGTGGAGAATGATAGTAGCAAACTGTTGTAAGTTTAACCAGGTTGTGATTCTAATTGCAGCTGTAGTATTAGATGTGGTTTCATTGTTTGAAAAAAATCAATAAATCCCTTGATAACTGGAATGCAGCTATTAATCTGTTCAATGTCTTTACTCCATACCAGGTACTCTGTACCTGTCAATACTACCTAGCAGAGCAGTTTATGTTCATCTGGAAAGTCCACAATATATCTACACTGGCCTACCTCAGGGATATCACACACACACACACACACACACACACACACTATCAAAAAGCCTCAAAATACCTGAAGCAAAATCTGACACAATCAAGGAAGAAAATAGGTAATATAATAGTCATAGTTAAAGACATCAATATCCACTACTCAGTAGGGTAAAACAATGCTGAGACCAACAAAGAAATACAAGACTTGAATGATACTGCAAACCAACTAGATCTAACAGACATTTATAGAAAACTCCACCACCAAATATCAGAATACTATTTCTTCTCAAGCACACATTCCAGAGGAGATATCATATATTAGGCCATGAATGAACATTGACAAATTTCAAAGAATTAATGTAATAGACAGCATGTTCAATGTCCTTGTTAATTTCTTCAAAAGAGAAAAAGACATCAGGTCAGGTATGGTGGTGCATGTCTGTATTTCCAACACTCAGGAGGAGGAAGCAGGAGGATTGTGAGCTCGAGACCAGTCTGGGCTACAAAGCAATAAATTGTCAAAATAAATAAACAGATTTTTAAAAAACGGCATCTTGGATTTTGAAAGGAATTGTATGAAATTTATAGATCATTTGGGGGACTACTGTCATATTAACAATAGGAAGTCTTCTGAGACATGTATAGGATATATATCAAATTATGTAGGCTTTCTTTAATTTTTCAACAATGCTTTAAATTTTCAGTGTACATATATTTCACTTCTTTCACATCTCAGTATTTTGTAGTTTTTCAGATATGTGATTGCAATTATTTCCTTAATTAAAATTTTCAATTGTTCATTGCTACGAATCAAAGCATATCACAGCAATGCAAGTATAATAGAGTATTTCAATACTTCACTTTTAATAATGCAAAGATTATCGAGATAGAAGATCAAAATAAAACAGAAGACTTGATAATATGAAGACCAAATGGACCTAAGAAACATATACAGGATATTCCACCCAACAGCAGCTGAATACACGTTGTTCTCAAGATCATAAAGAACATTCTCCAAAACAGATTAAATGTTAGGCAACAACATAAGTCTCAGAAAATTTAAGAAAACTGAAACCATGCCAAATATCTTTTTCAACCATCCAATTTCACTTATTTAAGTATCTTTCTTTGGTCTGTGATTAAGGAGATGGTCCAGGGAGGTATTCTGTGCCCTTCCTAGAGGTCATGAGAGGTGCCTACCACACACTTCTCGATGCATCTTCCCTCAACAAAAGGTGTGGGGACAATTTGATCTGAT
Source organism: Castor canadensis (assembly GCF_047511655.1). Taxonomy (NCBI): domain Eukaryota; kingdom Metazoa; phylum Chordata; class Mammalia; order Rodentia; family Castoridae; genus Castor; species Castor canadensis. Next base: position 71,203,564 of record NC_133391.1, on the reverse strand, counting down.
GAACTCAGCATATCAGGAAAGGAGAAGATATTCACAGATGCTATAATAACGAAGATATGTGAGCCAGGTATGGGAGTTCACATCTGTAATCCCAGTGACTGAGGAGGCAGAGGCAGGAGGATCATGAGTTTGAGGCCAGCCTAGGAAAAGTTAGCAAGACCTTATCTCAAAAACAAAATGTAAAACAAAAGGGCTTGGATGGGACCCAAAACTTTTGAAGGAGATCATTTGACAAAAAACAATAGAATGATCCATTTGGTAACTAGATGTATATAGAATCATGTGGATATATATTAAAGTCTGTGGGTGTGCCATCCCCCTATCTATCAAGGCTGTCAATCAATTGTCAATATCTATAAGAGACACGCTCTACAACTTTTTCATCAGGCATAACTCAATCTTTGTACCCAATGAATGGCAACTCCTCGTGACCCCTAACCTCAGTTTTTGGCAGCTAGCATTATGCTTTCTGCTTCTATGAGTTTGAACTACTTTAGATTCCTGAAATAAGTAAAATCATGAAGTATTTGTCTTTTTGTTACTGGCTTATTTGATATAGTGTAATATCCGCAAGGTTCATCTATATTGCTCTATATTGCTATATGTGATAGAATTTCCTTGTTTTTAAGGCTGAATGAAATTCTCTTGTATGTATATGCAAGTTTTTATTTATCCACTTATCCACCAGTGGATATTTAGATTGATTAACATAGGAACTGAAACATTTTCCATCCCCAAAAACAGTGCACAAGAGTTTCTATTTCATCATACCTTGACAACCCTTTTTTGAGAGGTCTACTTTTTACCTACACAGTAAAGATAAAATTATTTAACAAATAATTTAGGACAATGTTCCATTTGGTCTCAACTTTCATCCCCCAAATTTCCTTATCTCCAATTCTAGAAATTCATATCCTAACTAACTTTATGCTTATGGAAGTATAAGAATGTGTACCACTTTGGGTAAGAGTTTATCAGTTTCTAAAAATGACTGATAATACACCTACAATGCAAACCATTCATCAATTCCAGTTCTGGTGTTTACCCAGAGGGGGAAAAAGGTTCATACAAATACTTGTACACTGGTATCAGTATTATTCATAGCAGCTAAAAAGTAGAATCAATCTAAGTCCTGTGAATGTATAAAACAATGTAGGTTACCAACAAAAAGGGAATTGCATGCATCATTTAAAAATAATGAACTACTGTTACATGATATAAAGTGTATGAATATTGAAATAATTATGCCTAGTGAAAGACTCAGTTTAGATTACCTATTAATTTATTCTATTTATGTGAAATGTCCAGGAAAAAGCAAAACAACAGGGAGAGAATGTGTACTAGTGATTGTTTGGGGATGGGTGTGGGAAAAGGAATGATCTGTAATCATAAGAATTCCTTGGAAATAATTTAAATGACCTAAAATTGGAGTGTGAATATGATTGCATTTCTCTGTATACTTACAAAAATCATTGCCTTGTATCTAAGATAATTGGTCTTGGTACATAACACCTCAATAAAATTATTTTTAAAAAATAACAGGATGGCAAGATTTTTCTAATCAAATTTTCTTTTCATTACCAAAGTGACAAGTTTTAATTACAGTTCAATCCCCTGTCTTACTTTCATTGTGGTTAAATTATGAAACCAATGTCTAAAAAGAGTTTTTGTTGTTGTTTCACTCTGTAGCTAGCATGGAACATATGATCCTCTAGCCTCTGCCTTCAGAGTACCAGGTGTGACACCATTCCTGGCTCTAGTAAGATTTTTCTGGTTTATGATGAGACTAGAGTTTGAACTCAGGGCTTTGAGCTTAAAAAGAAGGCAGTCTACTTCATTTTGCTGTGGTTATTTTGGGGATTGGGGGGTCTCATGAATTATTTGCCCTGGCTGACCTCAAACTGCAATCCTTCCAATCTCAGCCTCCTGAGTAGTTAGGATTATAGGTGTGAGCCACCAGCATCAAGCTTCTATAAGATTTTTATAAGAACTAAGGTAATATTGGGGAAGCTGCCTGGCTCAAATTTTCTAAATAGCAGTCATTCCATGGAGACAAGTTTCCCTTCTCTATCAGGCAATACCTTTAAAAATACAGTGAATGATCCCAGAGGACCTTGGTTACACATTCATTTTCTTACCAATTTGTCACCACATTGGTCTTTATATACAGTAGACTTTGACATAATATGGTAAATTTAAAAAAATGTGTGAATATGCTATGTTTACTGAAGAAATATTTTAGAAGTTACTATAAAGAAAAAAGCCATGCATCCAGGTGAATGTACTTTTATACTTTAATGGAAAATATTTCCTCAATTATAAAAAATGAAAGACTTTTAACAAAGAAAATTTTCTATCTTTGACAAAACACTTAGAATTATGTTTTATGCTATCAAACATATGCTTCAGATACTCGTTTTTCAAACTGTTGTTGAAGAACTGAACACAGAAAATCAAAATCTTGAACTCCCAAACCTTAGTTAGAATTTTAAACCTGCTATATTTCATCTTCTGTTCACAGGAAGATGTACACGATGTCTATGAGCTTTAGGCTCAGAGAAGATTCTACTAATTCTAACAATAAGATCTACTGCAAAATGGGGTCACATTAGTGTCATATGGGTGGATATGTAGCTCCATCAATTTTCAGCAAGCTCCATAATGATCAAATTTAATTTTTTCATGAAGAATTCTGGAGAGAAAGCAAAGAGAAACAGAGTAAGAAAATTATTTTAAAAGATCGGTTTAAAGTCCCTGGGAAGTGTATCAAGTGCTTCTCAATGAGAAGGGTTTGAACTTGGGACAGTATGGAGAGGCTATGCTCCACTTCTACCAGAAGCTGGGCTCTACTTACTCCCCAATTCTACCTATGTCCTGTGATGGGGGCAATAAACCCACCTCACTTGCTCAGACCTGACTCAATCATGGAACCTGCCATACTTGAGAAAGGAGAGGACTAGGGATTGCATTGGTGATCCTTCAGAAAGAAATGGCAGTTAAGGGATTATAAATGGAAAGATTTTGTGAGAAGAAACAAGAGACACAGAGAGAGAGAGAAAGACTTGGGAAGGATGGAAAAACTTCAGACTGTATAATCCATTAGAGTGAAGGAGAGCAGAAAGGGGGTCTGGCAGAAATATTCTAGACTCTCCTGTAGTTTGAGGAAGGGTTGAAAGGTTGCCTTGGGACTTTAGGGCACTCTAAGAGCAGGCCCTTTCTAGTAATGGTCCCCGTGAAATGTACTTCGAAATGATTCAATTACATTCTTCATAGCTGGCGATCTGCAGTTGTGTCTCATAGCATCACTGAGATTTACTTTCCAGTCTCAAGAATTCTGAATTTGCCATTAGAAAATCAAAACAAAATCAGTCAACTTAAATCAATTGGCAGGTACATTTTCAGAACACTCGGCATCATTATATAGAGAGCACCAATATAAAGCTCCTTCTGATAAGTAGAACTGGGCGGAAAGGTTTGAGTTTTTCCCACACATCACTTTCACGTTTTGCAGTTATTCCATGTATATGCTGTGCAGAGGGAAGCGGATGGACTTTCCTGTCTTTTGTGATGATTTCTTCACTACTTTGGAAGAGCTGAAGTTTACAGTCATGTCTTACTTCCGTTCACTACAGAAAGCACATTTGTTACGGTAAGTTTGCCCATTGGTTGCGCAGATTGGTTCAAGATCACTGGTACGATAAGGTATTATGGATGTATACAAAAAGCAGGTTGGCTGGAAAAATATCGAGATAAATATGAAATTTACCAGACAATGAACATCTAAATATATGAAATGGCACACATCAAAACAGGATAACTACATTCTTTAAGCAAAACTCAATGTAACCCACGTAAAACTTTTTTTAAAATATCAAAGAAAAAGTATTTTTTGAGACAGGGTCTCTATTCAGTTTAAGTCGGCCTCAAACTTATGATCCTCCACCCTATGACTTCAAAGTGCTGGGATTATATATATGAACCCCTATGCCCAGGCCATATCAACATTTTTATATCTCCTATTATTTACAGAAGAAACAAGCAATTTTGATATATTAGTCAAACACCAATCCCTTGTAACTAACTTGTCAGTCCTCTCATCACACTCAAATACATCTCATAATAGTTTTTAGACTTCATTTCCTATTGTTTTGTATAATTTTACACACATACAACCACATAAACAGGTTAGTACTTTTTATTTTGAGTGGTACCTAGGTTTGAACTCAGGGCCTCATGCTTGCCACACAGGCACTCTATCACCTGAACCATCTGCCAGCCCTTTCTTGCATTGGTATTTTTGAGATAGGAGCTCTTGAACTATTTGTCCCAGTTGGCTTCCAGCTGCAATGCTCCTGATGGTTGCCTCCTGAGTAGCTAGAATTACAGGTGTCAGCCACTTGCACCAGGCTTAAACAGTTTTTATTCATAGTTTTGTAATTTATATAAATAAAACAATATTTTGTATTTTTACGTGACCTAAATTTTGTCTTCCTGTAACTTTTATCTATTCTGATATTTAGAGCCCTAATTAATTTTTCACCTCTGTAATATTATACTGTATAATTACTTGGTTTTTAAAAATAGATAATTAGAAATCATCATGCTAAACACAGTGAGCCAGACTCAGAAGGGAAAGGTCCCATGTTTTCCCTCATATGCACAGGCTAGACCTAAAATACAACTGTATACATAAACACATATATGATGCTGTATGCATATATAGATAAGTGTGTATGTATGATTGTAATAGTAGGTCTGTCCAAGGGGACTGGCAGAAGCAAGAGAGGAAGAGAGAAGGCTAGAGAGTGAATGATACGAAACTATATTGCAACTGTGTATGAAGATGGTATAGTAAAATGCACTGAAAGCTGTTGAAAAATAAGGGAGCAGGGCAAAAGAGAAAGCGTATGCAATACAGGGCAGTTAGTCTGATTAAAGTACAATATATGCTGGTGTGAAATACCATGGGGAAGCTTTATTGAATAAGCAATAGATACTTTAAAAATACAGGACAGACAGGTAGGGGAGGTGAGCACCAGGGGAGGGCAGAGGGTGTGAAGAGAGGGTAAATGTTGTTGATGTACTTCATGTACATGAATGAAAATAGAAACACATTGAAATTGTTCTAAGAAGGGGGAGAGGGACGAAGGAGAATCATGGAGGGGGTAAAACTAACTAAAATACTTTGTAAGCACATATGTAAATGTCATAATGAATACCCCCAGTAAAGCCAATATATGCTAATAAAAATGGTTTTAAAAAATAGATAACTGGGTTGGCTTTTTCCTTTTATTTTGCTAAAATGAACATTTCTATGCTAAACAATTCTAAATTTCTTTCAGATACCTGCAAATAGTAAGATGTATGCCTCCAAATGTAATTTTGTGGTAATAGAATATACACATTCTCATCTTATCAAGGTAATGCCAAATGATTTTGTATTTCTGATAAGATGCAATTTTTTGAACTTACTGCAATGGTATTACAGACTTTCACTTCTTGAAAAATCATTGTACATTCTGCTTGAAAAATTTTATTAAAATTCACAATATAAAAATGTTAATAGTTTACCTTTGTTAACTTCCTAAAGAATCAGTTGTTCCTTACCTTTCTTTTCTCATTTCCTTTAAATACAAAAGAAGTTTCTGCAAAAACAAAACAAGCAAAACCACACCAATGAAAAGAATTTTAACAATGAGTTGAAAATAAATATAAGCATAGTCCCTGGTAGTACGTGACTATATCTCTTAGTGGTAGAAATGCATAAATATTACCTATATTAACACTCAAATGATGTGATGTCTTCAAAGATATTAAGAAAACATTAAATTTACAAAATAAAGCAAAATCAGAAACAATTTTAGTTTCCAAATTAATCTCAATCTGTAAAAAAAATAGGTTTGTGCATTACTTTTCAATAACATCCTACACCTTGGTTTTTCACCTTTGTAGTTGAGCTCTCAGACAACAAGGCTTTGCATGAGTCATTTAAATGTGACTAAATTAATAGTGTTTAATTAATTAATCCTCTGCTTTAATTGTATACTTCTTCCCAATTCTTTATGGATTACTTTATTCTAAAATTCAAGAGCCCTAGTTGAAACTGACTTGGAGGGAGTAGTATCAGTGAATATTTTCCTTTCACTAAGGAGCCTTGATTTTAGGAAATGCAGAGCAGGAAAACATTGAATCAGATGGTCAAGGAATAGCAGATCTGAAAGAGATCATTTCTACCCATGTTTTCTGTCTAACAACAATGAAATCTGACTTCCCAAAAGGAAAAAAATAGAAGCTTGCCTTTTAAGTCAAAGATAAACAACAACATAAAAAAACAAGGTCTATAACCCAATCTGTCCTACCAGTCTACCTCTAACATGGGAAATGAGAAAAAGACATTCACTGAGGCAATTCTAAAGACATGGGTAGCATGCCTTATTTTACTTTCTCAGTTAAATATTGCCAATTCAAAGTTACAGTAGTTGTTTCCTGTCACCTCTACAATATGTGAAGTGTATCTCTCAGGATGAGAAAATTACTCACCAAAGTAAAAAGGAAATGCTAAGAACATGATGAAAATAGCTTTAATCCATGATGAGAAGAAAGGCATTTTATTACATCTGTGAATGAAAACATTCTAATCGTTTATATAACTCATGAAACAAACAAATCTCATTTTTTAATATGCAATCAAACAGAATCCAGGGTCACATATGAAAAGTTTATTAGTCAAAGAACTATTCTAAACACCCTAGATTCCTAATTTAGGTGGAGTGTTTCCCTTTTTCTTCCCCCAATCCTCAGATACAACAAGAAATATGGCACATGAAAGAAAGTCTCCATAGATATGTGAGAGAAAGCTTGAACCAAAATTCATTTTACACTTATAAGGAGAAGCTGCTTACTTTCCCAACCCTTTGGGTTAGCCAATAAGGAACCAGAGGGCATTTAAAGAAACACACATTTGCACTGTTCCTCAGAAAATAAGAACAGTAATTTCATGAAGGACTGATCCTCAGCAGTCTCTCCCAGAGATGACATACAAAGGGCTATCTCCCTACATGTCCCACCTGACCTACCTCACACAAAGAGATAATGTGTTCAAAGACAACAGCTCTAAGACTGTGTCTATTTTCTTCACTTTTCCTCTTCAACTACAGCCTTCCAGCTAAGTCCTTTTATTGATCTGTGAGTGAGGACTTGATGGGGCCAAACAAATGGCCCAGGGAAGATAAAAAAGAGGAGGTGTTTCTGCATCCTTCAAAGTTGGTCATGAGAAGTGCTTACCACATACTTCTTAATTGATCGTCCCACATCAGGAGGCATGGGGACAGTGTGATCTCATGAAACCAGAGTGTGAAGAGTAGGGAAGGTGATAAGATCTTAAGAGAAGGTGATTACAGATCTTAAGCTAGAAAAGAGATATGAAAGGTTCTAAGCAATTGATTTAGAAAGGAACAAGTGTATTTCAGCCATCAAGCAAGCTCCTCAGCCAGCTCAGAAGGTCAGACATGGATCTGCTGAGAATTTTTTGGCGGTAGGAACCTTGGGTTATGTAAGTGCAGTAGTCAGTGGCCCCACCATCTGTGGCAAGGAGCCCAACTACCTACAGATTGCTATGATGACTGAGAATACTAACAACTTGCCCATGGATTGTTTAGCCTCTGAAGCTGCTGCATTGCTGCTAGGCAGGACTGAAAGTTCTAAGCCCAGAACCAGTGGATTATTTGATTTCCCAGCCAGGCCACAAAGCTTATTAGGGCCAGCAACAGGCCTGGTACACAAAGAAGGAAGCTTTTAAAGTAAGCGTACTCCTGATGATGACAATATACCCTTGAGCAACCAGGCATAGTGGTGCACGTGTATAATCCCAGCTACTCAGGAGACAGAGGGTCACAAGTTTGAATACAGCCTAGACAAAGTTTATGAGGCCCTACCTCAAAAATAAAATAAAACAAAAGCAACACAAGAGGGCTTGGAGCTCAAGTCGTAGAGTGCTTGTTGGGTTCAATCCCCAGTACTTCAAAATAAATAAATAAATAAATAAATACCCTTGACCATTCCAGCCCTCAGCCAGCATGCAGCATCAGCCTGCACAGTGGGAGAAAGAGGGAATACAACAGACACCTTGTATAATCCGCCATTCTACCACCCTGCCCAGACCTGGCAGATTACAACATTAGAACAAAGAAGCCTTGCCAATTTTTGGAGTCCTCCATTCTTTTTTGTTACTTGTCTGTTCTTTATTATATTTTAGTATTGTTTTTCTTCATTTCTTTTTACATTTGTAATGCTTTATTCCTCTTTGTACCTTTACCTATTTTGTTCAGGTATTTCCTCTTTATTTTATAATCAGATTTTTGTCATTTGCTCTTTTCCTCTTTCTTACATCTTCCTTTTTTCATTTTCTTTTCTTTTATTTAAGTTTGCTTCTTTTTTCTCTTTTTCTGCCCACCCTTATTTCATTCATTTGTTATTATTACCTTTACCTTTATCAATGTATTACTTCATAGTTTATTCCATTTTATTTTGGCCACTCCATTCTATGGCTATTGGTGGTGTAGTAATTATCTTTCATTAATTTTTATTGTTTGCCATATGTGGTTTGTTTTGGTGTTGTTGCTGTTATGAAGGTTTTTTCCTCGCTGATTGGTACTGGGCATTGAGCCCTCAAGAAAAAGTTACTCAATAAGAAGACTTGTATAAAGTCAGAAGAGATATCCATCCCAAAAAGATGCACAAAGGGCAACATAAGAATGTAAAAAATATGAAAAAAGGCAATACAACTTCTCCAAAAGTTCATAACTGTTTAATAACTGAACACAAATAACTTGAAATAATGGAAATGCCAGATGAATCATTCAAAAGTGAAGTTTTCATTAAATGGCCAATAACCCCAAAGTGGATTCAAATTTTAAAAATGATGTAAAGAAGTCAATTGAAGAAACTCAGCAAAGAGATAGCAATTCTAAAAAAATATCAATTTTTTGATTTATTAAGAAGCTCGATAAATAAAAATTTTAACTCAGTGGAAAGCTTCACCAATAGATGAAGCTGGGCAGAAGAGTGGATATCAGATTTAAGACAAATTACAATCACAGAGCAATAAAGAAATATAAGTAATTAACACCACAACATTTATGACAGGTCAGATACCATTAAGAGACCAAATCTACAAATATGTGGTATAGAAGAGGGAATAGAAAAACAAACTAATGGTCTAGGAACCTACTCAAAAAATTGTAGCAGAAAACTTCCCAAATACAGGGAAAGAAATGCACATTCAAGTACAAGAGGAAGAAAAGAACCTCTCCATGTCATATTATGGTTAAAATGCCAAAAGTACAGAACAAAGAAAGAATACTGAAATCTGCAAGAGAGAAGTGTCAAGTTTTGTACCAAGGCAAAGCTATCAGAAATACCAGATCTCTCAGCAGAAAACTAAAGGCAAGGAGAGCATGGACTGGTGTATTACAAGCCCAGCCAAGGAACAACTGCCATCCTATATCACTATACACAGCAAAGTTATCCTTTAAAATTGGAGAAATTAAGATCATCCACGATAAGCATAAACTCAACCAATTCATGACCACTAAGCCATAATTGCAGAAGATCCTGAAAAGAATACTAGACCAAGAAGAAGACAGATATACTGAATCTTCAGCATTTAGTAAAGAATAAATCTCAATGGTAAACAAATGAGAATAAGTAAAGAACTAAGCATTGTTAACTCAGTAAACTTCTAAGATGAAAACAAGTTACTTACAAACCTTTCAATACTCACCCTACATGTAATCAGGCTTAACTCACTAATTAATATATGTGGCTACATGAATTAAAAAATAAAATAAAACTGCTTTTTGTCTGAAAAAATGTTCATCTCACCAGCAAAGACATGCACAGACTTAATTCAAAGAATAACAAATGATATTTTAAGCAAACTGAATTTGAAAATTACCAGGAGTACCCATATTCACATCTGACAAAGCAAATTTTGAACCAAAATTAATTACAGGGCATAAAGAAGGTTACTATATATTAATGAATAAAATCATCCATCAAGAAGATATAATAATTATAAACAGTATTATCAGTTGTGTTCATATCATTTTGTGATTGGCTGGTTCCTTGCACTTAATTTTGTGAATGTATGTCACCCAAAAAAGCAAAGTAAAAGTCATGATAGTCCTCCCAAGCCAAAAAGTGTATGCAATGTGTTGAAGTGATAAAGTGAAAATTTTAGATTTGTTGGAAAGCAGCATGTCTTTAGTGGAAGTTGGGAAGCATTATATAGGAAAATGAATCAAGCATCCACAGTAAAGTATTGAGCACTGTGAGTCCTGAGCATTCACAGTTTTTCCTCAAAGGCAGTCTTCTTGGATACCAAAGGTCTACTGTATACACCAAAATCAAATTGGTTTCATTCTAGGAATGTAAAGATGGTTCAATGTACACAAAGCAATAAACATTATCCAATACATAAACAGAACCAAGGACAAAAAAACACATGATAATTTCAATAGATGCAGAAAAAGTCTTTGAAAAAATTTAGCATCCCTTCATGATAAAAGCACTGAACAAACTAGGAAAAGAAGGACCATACCACAACATGATAAAAGCTATTTAGGACAAACTTATTGCCAACATTGCACTGAATGGGAAGAAATTGGAAGTATTTCCCATAAAATTAGGAATAAGACAAGAGTATCTACTCCTTCTACTCTTGTTCAGTGTAGTTCTTGAATTTTTAGCCCAAGCAGTAAGACAAGAGAATGAAATAAAAGTGATACAAATAAGAATGGAAGAATTCAAATTATCCCTGTTTTCAGATGATATGATCCTGGTACTTAAAAGACTTGATACCCTCCACCAGAAAAGTCTTAGATTTGATAAACACTTTTAGGAAAGTAGCAGGATACAAAATCAAAACACAAAAATCAGTAGCTTTTCTGTATACAAATAATAAGTATGCTGAGAAAGAAAACAGGAAAACAATACTATATACAACAACCTTAGAAAAGAAAAACCTACAAATAAACCTAACCAAGGAGATGAAAGACCTCTACAATGAAATCTATAAAACACTGAAGAGAGAAATTAAAGAGGACACAATAAGATGGAAAAACCTCCCATGTTCATTAATTGGCAAAGTTAACATTATGAAAATGGTCATATATCTGAAAGTAATCTTCAGATTCATTTGAATTCCCATCCAAATTCCAATAACATTCTTCACATAAACAAAAAAAAATACTAAAATTCTTTGGAAGCAAACAGACCTTGAATAGCCTAAGCAATTCTGCTCAAATAGACTAATGGTAGAGGTATTAAGAAACTGGATTTCAAATTATACTACAGAGCCATAGTAACAAAAGCAACATGGTGCTGACACAAAAAGAGGGTGTGTGACTAATGGAATAGAATGCGGAGAATTCAAAATGAAAAGCAAAACCCTTTATAGCTATTAAAAGATAGACTGGTGGACTGTATTTAAAAAAAAAAACAGGAAAAAACACAGTCTAAAATTGAAATGATGGAAGAAAAAATTTCAAGGAAATAGAACCCAAAATCAAGCAGGAGTAGCTATACTTAGATATGACAAAGAAGATGTCAAACCAAAATTAGTCAGAACAGACAAAAAAGGTCACTTCATGTTGATAAATGCAAAAGGATATAAGAATTGTAAGCATATAACCAACAAACACTAGTGCACCTAATTTCATAAAACAAATGCCACTGGATATAAAGGCTTGAAGACTCCAGTGCAATAAAGATGAGTAAATTTAGCACCCTACTCACACTGATAGAAAGACCATCTAGATTCAAAAGTTAACAAGGAAACTTCAGGAGAGATTCCAATATGGCAGCTAGAGGGAGGAAGCAGAAAGCGTGCCTCCTATAGTGAAATCTTGGAGAGACACTGGAGACTCACTTTGCGGGCAAAATCACGGAGAAGAGACAAAACTTTGACCCTTCCACACCTCCAGCCTGCGCAGAGAATCTCCACTTCACGTTAAATGGAGAAACAAGGAGGGCCCCCAAGCCGCTAGTCACCCACACCCAGACAGCTTGGGAAGACACAACAAGGTGAGCTTCGTGGTACTGCGGTACTCCCACAGACAAGCCTGGGCCAGAGAGGCATAGCCCCCTAGACAGACTGACCTCCACCCAGGGAAAAAAAGAGAAACTGACTAATAAGCAATAAGAACAATAAAGACACGCAGGAAAGAGGGTGGGGTGCACTGAGCGCCGAAGATTGGGGGAAGGGAATCCTTCCCGGAACTGTAAATAAAAAGCCAGGTGGGCAGGACAGGCTCTGGCAGGAGCGGGGGCACGCACCCAGGAACCAGCAGCAGGAAAGCTTATGAGAGTGGCGGAGGGAGGAAAACTCCACAGGAGAGGAGGGAAGACCCACTTCCCTTATGAGCTGTAAACAAACATGGCAGCTGGCAGGAGCAGCAGCACTGCCCAGTAATCAGGAGCAGGAAAGCTTGTAAAAGTGGTGGTGGGAGGAAACCTGCACAGGAGAGGGGGGGAAGACCAACTTCCCACATGAACTGTAAATAAACATGCAGGCCTGAGAATGCGGTTGCATTGTCACCTTTCCCAGTGTATTGGAAAGGGGAAAGCTTGTAGCAGAGGCTCACGCACAGGAGAACTCTGAGTAAACAAAGCCTGCAGGGCCAGGTAAGTGCTAAGCTCACCCCAGACATCTGCATAAATAACTCCTCCAGTAACAGCAGGCTGACAGCAGTGGGCAGACAAGCACAGCTGCAGATACCATTCTCAGAACTGTCTCCAGACTCTTTTTTTTTCTCTTTTTCTCCCTACCTTTGATGAGAGAACAACTGAATTACATCTGCATGCTGAAAAATTTACTGAAACTGTATTGCATTTAAACTTTGGACACTTGGTGGGGTTTTTGTGTGTGTGTATGTGTGTGTGTGTGTAATTTTGTTTGACTTTATGCGTCCCTTTGATGAGACAACTACAGAACAACATCTGAGACACCATCTCCAGGATTGGAGACTGAGACGGACACCCAAATTATTAAGACTGAAACTTCATTGCATTTGAACTTGTGGGTTTTTTTGTTTTTTGGTTTTTTGGTTTATTTTTTAATATTCTATTTTTCATTTTATTTTATTTTATTTTTATATATAGATATTTCTTTCATTGACTTATTTTTTTATTTTTATTCTTATCTTTACTTTTTTTATTTTTTATTTTCAATCCTCTCTCTGTCTCTCTAATGCATGTTCAGTTTACTGTCAATTAGTACACTAACGCTCCCTGTTTATACCTTTGAAAATTTCTTGTCTGATTCCTTGTTCTGTATTCTCCTTCATGTCTGTTTATTTGTTTTTCTCTTTTCTTTAACTTCTTGCTTTCCATCTCAGCTCACCCTTCCATTCTAAATATTACCATTGTTATTATTACAAGCTAGAAAATACTTAATTGCACACAGTAGAGGGACAGTAACAACACCAAAGACAATGATGGGAAGACAGAAAAAACAGGAAAACCAGTTTCCCCACAGCAAAAAATTAGTACAGGAACCAGAGGGGAATGAAGAAAACAAATACTTAGATCCAGACGCCAACAAAATGAAGATAAACTATGCCAAAAGACCCAATGAAGCCCACAAGAATAATTTGAAAGAAGACATACTACAGGTACTCAATGAGAATTTTAGAGAGATGATACTGGAAAGGGTCAACCAAAATGTACAGGAGACACTCAAGAAATTCCAAGAAAACAAAAATAGAGAATTTGAAAAAGCAAAAGAAGAAATAAAGGAAACCATAGAAGCACTGTATAAACACTAAAGTGAAAGAGAGAACACAATGAATAAACGGATAAATGAACTCAGGACAAAAATAGACAACAATAAAGAAAAAAACTGCCAGGATATGGAAAACCTCAGAAAAAAGAATGAAACAGAACTGCAAAACAAAACGGAAGGCCAATCCAGCAGAATAGAACAAACAGAAGACAGAATCTCAGAACTTGAGGATGAAATGGTAATTAAAGGAAAAACTGAAGAACTATTAATTAAACAACTCAAGACCGGTGAAAAGAAAATGCAAGAACTCACCAACTCCATCAAAAGACCAAACTTAAGAATCATGGGCATCAAAGAAGGAGAAGAGGTACAAGCAAAGGGAATGCGTAATATATTTAACAAAATAATAACGGAAAATTTCCCAAATCTAGAGAAAGATATTCCCATACAGATGCAAGAGGCCTCCAGGACACCAGACAGACCAGATCAAAATAGAACTACCCCACGACATATCATCATTAAAACAAGTTCAGAACTAAGGAAAGAAACTAAGAGAGAAAAAACAAGTAACATACAAAGGTAAACCCATCAAAATCACAGCAGACTTCACAACAGAAACATTAAAAGCAAGAAGAGCATGGGGTGAGATCTTCCGGGCACTGAATGAAAATAACTTCAACCCCAGGATACTCTACCCAGCAAAACTATCATTCAAAATAGATGGAGCAATAAAAGTCTTCCATGATAAGCAGAAACTAAAACAATATGTGACCACAAAGCCACCACTACAAAGGATTTTTCAAGGGATTCTGGACACAGAAAGTGAAACCCAACTTAACCGTGAAAAGACAGGCAGCACCAAACCACAGGAAAAGAAAAAGCAAGAAAGTAGAGAGTAACCTCAACTTAGATACACACAATCAAACCTTCAAACAACTAAGACAACTAAATGACAGGAATTACCACATACCTATCAGTACTAACACTTAATGTTAACGGACTTAATTCACCCATCAAAAGGCAGCGCTTAATGAAATGGATTAAAAAGGAAGATCCAACAATCTGTTGCTTACAGGAGACCCACCTCACTGACAGAAATAAGCATAGGCTAAGGATGAAAGGCTGGAAGAAGATTTACCAAGCCAATGGCCCCCAAAAACAGGCAGGATCATTGATCAAACGAGATAAAGAAGGACAATCCATACTAATAAAAGGGGAAATAGACCAAAAGGAAATAATTATCAACCTGTATGCACCCAATGTCAACGCACCCAACTTCATCAAACATACCCTGAAAGACCTAAAAGCATATAAAAACACCAATACAATGGTTATGGGAGACTTTAACACCCATTATCATCAATAGATAGGTCATCTAAACAAAAAATCAATAAAGAAATCCAAGATCTAAAATATGCAATAGATCAAATGGACCTAGTTGATGTCTACAGAACATTTTATCCAACTTCTACACAATATACATTCTTCTCAGCAGCCCATAGAACCTTCTCCAAAATAGATCATATCCTAGGGCACAATGCAAGTCTCAGCAAATACAAGAAAATAGAAATTATACCGTGCATACTATCTGATCACAATGCAGTAAAAGTAGAACTCAACAACAAAAGTAAAGACAAAAAACATGCAAACAGATGGAAACTAAATAACTCATTACTTAATGAAGAATGGATCATCGATGAAATAAAAGAGGAAATTTAAAAGTTCCTGGAGTCAATGAAAATGAAAACACAACCTACCGGAACCTATGGGACACAGCTAAGGCAGTCCTGAGAGGAAAGTTTATAGCCATGAGTGCATATATTAAAAAGACTGAAAGATCCCAAATCAATGACCTAATGATACATCTCAAACTCCTAGAAAAACAAGAATAAGCAAATCCCAAAACAAATAGGAGAGAAATAATAAAAATAAGAGCTGAAATCAATGAAATAGACACCAAAAAAAAACATACAAAGAATTGATGAAACAAAAAGTTGGTTCTTTGAAAAAATAAACAAGATCGATAGACCCCTGGCAAACCTGACTAAAATGAGGAGAGAAAAAACCCAAATTAGAATCAGGAATGCAAACAGGGAGATAACAACAAACACCATGGAAGTCCAGGAAATCATCAGAGACTACTTTGAGAACCTTTATTCAAATAAATTTGAAAATTTTAATGAAATGGACAGATTCCTAGATACATATGATCATCCAAAACTGGACCAAGAGGAAATTAATCACCTGAATAGATCTATAACACAAAATGAAATTGAAGCAGCAATCAAGAGTCTCCCCAAAAAGAAAAGTCCAGGACCTGATGGATTCTCTGCTGAATTCTATCAGACCTTTAAAGAAGAACTGATACCAACCCTCCTTAAACTGTTCCACGAAATAGAAAGGGAAGGAAAACTGCCAAACACATTTTATGAAGCCAGTATTACACTTATCCCCAAACCAGGCAAAGACACCTCCAAAAAGGAGAACTATAGGCCAATCTCCTTAATGAACATTGACACAAAAATCCTCAGCAAAATAATGGCAAACCGAATTCAACAACACATCAAAAAGATTATTCACCACGACCAAGTAGGCTTCATCCCAGGGATGCAGGGGTGGTTCAACATACGAAAATCAATAGACGTAGTAAACCACATTAACAGAAGCAAAGACAAAAACCACTTGATCATCTCAATAGATGCAGAAAAAGCCTTTGATAAGATCCAACATCGTTTCATGATAAAAGCTCTAAGAAAACTAGGAATAGAAGGAAAGTTCCTCAACATTATAAAAGCTATATATGACAATCCTACAGCCAGCATTATACTTAACGGAGAAAAACTAAAACCATTCCCTCTAAAATCAGGAACCAGACAAGGATGCCCACTATCTCCACTCCTATTCAACATAGTACTGGAATACCTAGCCAGAGCAACTAGGCAAGAAGAAGTAATAAAAGGAATACAAATAGGTAAAGAAACTGTCAAAATATCCCTATTTGCAGACAACATGATCCTATACCTTAAAGACCCAAAAAACTCTACTCAGAAGCTTCTAGACATCTTCAATAGCTATAGCAAGGTAGCAGGATATAAAATGAACATAGAAAAATCATTAGCATTTCTATACACTAATAATGAGCAAACTGAAAAAGAATACATGAAAATAATTCCATTTACAATAGCCTAAAAAAAAATCAAATACCTAGGTGTAAACCTAACAAAAGATGTGAAAGACCTCTACAAGGAAAACTATAAACTTCTGAAGAAAGAGATTGAGGAAGACTATAGAAAGTGGAGAGATCTCCCATGCTCATGGATTGGTAGAATCAACATAGTAAAAATGTCGATACTCCCAAAAGTAATCTACATGTTTAATGCAATTCCCATCAAAATTCCAATGACATTCATTAAAGAGATTGAAAAATCTACTGTGAAATTTATATGGAAATACAAGAGGCCACGAATAGCCAAGGCAATACTCAGTCAAAAGAACAATGCTGGAGGTATCACAATACCTGACTTCAAACTATATTACAAAGCAGTAGCAATAAAAACAGCATGGTACTGGCACAAAAACAGACATGAAGACCAGTGGAACAGAATAGAGGACCCAGATATGAAGCCACAAAACTATAACCAACTTGTCTTTGACAAAGGAGCTAAAAATATACAATGGAGAAATAGCAGCCTCTTCAACAAAAACTGCTGGGAAAACTGGTTAGCAGTCTGCAAAAAACTGAAACTAGATCCATGTATATCACCCTATACCAAGATTAACTCAAACTGGATCAAGGATCTTAATATCAGAACACAAACTCTAAAGTTGAAACAGGAAAGAGTAGGAAATACTCTGGAGTTAGTAGGTATAGGTAAGAACTTTCTCAACGAAACCCCAGCAGCACAGCAACTAAGAGATAGCATAGATAAATGGGACCTCATAAAGCTAAAAAGCTTGTGTTCATCAAAAGAAATGGTCTCTAAACTGAAGAGAACACCCACAGAGTGGGAGAAAATTTTTGCCAGCTATACATCAGACAAAGGACTGATAACAAGAATATATAGGGAACTTAAAAAACTAAATTCTCCCAAAACTAATGAACCAATAAAGAAATGGGCAAGTGAACTAAACAGAACTTTCTCAAAAGAAGAAATTCAAATGGCCAAAAAGCACATGAAAAAATGCTCACCATCTCTAGCAAAAGGAAATGCAAATTAAAACCACGCTAAGATTCCACCTCACTCCTGTTAGAATAGCCATCATCAGCAACACCACCAACAACAGGTGCTGGTGATGATGCGGGGAAAAAGGAACCCTCTTACACTGTTGGTGGGAATGTAAACTAGTACAACCACTCTGGAAAAAAATTTGGAGGCTACTTAAAAAGCTAGACATTGATCTACCATTTGATCCAGCAATACCACTCTTGGGGATATACCCAAAAGACTGTGACACAGGTTACTCCTGAGGCACCTGCACACCAGTGTTTATTGTGGCACTATTCACAATAGCCAAGTTATGGAAACAGCCAAGATGCCCCACTACTGACGAATGGATTAAGAAAATGTGGTATCTATACACTATGGAATTTTACGCAGCCATGAAGAAGAACGAAATGTTATCATTCGCTGGTAAATGGATGGAATTGGAGAACATCATTCTGAGTGAGGTTAGCCTGACCCAAAAGACCAAAAATCCTATGTTCTCCCTCATATGTGGACATTAGATCAAGGGCAAACACAACAAGGGGATCGGACTCTGAGCACATGATAAAAGCGAGAGCACACAAGGGAGGGGTGAGGATAGGTAAGACACCTAAAAATTAGCTAGCATTTTTTGCCCTTAATGCAGAGAAACTAAAGCAGATACCTTAAAAGCAACTGAGGCCAATAGGAAAAGGTGACCAGGAACTAGAGAAAAGGTGAGATCAAAAAGAATTAACCTAGAAGGTAACACCCACGATCAGGAAATCAATGTGAGTCAATGCCCTGTATAGCTATCCTTATCTCAACCAGCAAATCCCCTTGTCATTTCCTGTTATTGCTTATACTCTCTCTACAACAAAATTAGAAATAAGGGCAAAATAGTTTTGGTTGGGTATTGAGGGGGTTGGGGGGAGAGGGAGGGGGCGGAGTGGGTGGTAAGGGAGGGGGTGGGGGCAGGGGGGAGAAATGACCCAAGCCTTGTATGCACATATGAATAATAAAATTAAAAAAAAATTCTTATCTAAAGTAAACCAGTGAATGGCAAAAAAAAAAAAATTAGAGAAAGGTGATTAAAATCACAGTAAGAAATAAGTTCTAAGATGTTGTTGTTAGAATGGCCATTATAAAAAAGGTAAAGGATAAACAAGTGTTGACAAGGATTTAAAAAAAAGTAAAATCTAGTACACTGTTGGTGGTAATGTAAATTAGTATAACCAAATGGAAAATGGTATGCAGATTTCTCAAAAATTTAAAGTATAACTAGCTTGTGATCACCATGCCAAAGAATCATCTGCCCTCCCATATTCATTGCTGCCTCATAAATGATAGACAAATCTGGAATTAATGTGTCCATGAAGGAAATGCACAGTTACACATCCACATGCATATTTATATGCTCACATATAAACATATAATGGAATACTATTCATTCCCTTTAAAAAGGAATGCTGTCATTGTGGCAATATGGATAAACCTGGAAGATATTATGCTAAATGAAATAAGCCAGGCACAGAAAGACAATTATTATGTGTTTTCACTTACATATAGAATTTTAAAAGGTCAAACTTTAAGTTTAAAAAAACACTGTATTTTCCTTACCAAATGTTAATTTTTAGATATTGTTAAATGTCTCATGTTTCACTCACATTATGGTTAAAATATGGAGTTGATGTATATCTAACAGGTTTTTTATAGAACTAAACTATGTAACATGCAGGATGTAGGGAATTGACTCACAGAGCCTGTGTGGAAAATAGTCATGCAAAGAGGTTGCATTGCCATTCACCAGTGGACTCTAACTTCCGCCTGTCACTGAACATGCCTAATGGACCGTGATGGTATCTCTTTTTTTCTTACCAAATTTGCCCTAGCATTACACATATGGTTGATGCATAGTAGGATTTTTAAAAACTAATATGTTGAATAAAAGTAAAATGTGTGTAGATTAACATTCACTGAAAAATACTTTGATTCATGCCCTATGTAATAAAAAGAGCATAAAATTGAATACATTTTTAAATGTAGCTATAAAAGCATACACTGTAATGGACACTTTCATTAAGAACTAATGATAGACATAAATGAATTAAGTAAATCCCACATAGATCACTCTGGTAGATATTAATTTTTTTTACTGAAATGGAAAGCAGGCTTGACATAATATATGTGACACTTTGATAGTTATCTTCCTGTAAGTTAATCTACATTTCTGCAATTAAAATCAAGATATAAATGAACATTTTGTAACTCAATTACAGCCTGCTTCTTGTTGGTGGAGAGTTGGCAATCAGTTGCGAAATATCAAACTCAGCTGACAAAATGGCTCTCCTATGTCAATGGAGGCAGAGTTGCCTAGCAACCTAGGATCACCACCCTCTCCTTTCACTGATTTGTGAAACAGAAAAATGTAATTTTTCCCAAGACTCAGATTTTATAGTGTCCTTGAATAGACTCTGTAATGCATTCAGTTATAGACATGACCTATGTCTTAATTTAAGTTCACCTATCATTTGTGACCCTAAAATTCTAAAATTAACATGGGGTACTTGTTAGAATTCAAATTCATAGATCCTTCTCCTAGATATTCAAAGTCTTTAAGGATAAAGAAGTGATAAGCACTCATATTATTTATTATTTATTCATCTTTGAAATGTCTTTTAATTATACGTATCTTAAGCAAGTATCTTTATCAAGTGAAATATTTAGGATTATAAATTATACTAGGTTTAATATTATCAAACACAAAATTAAGATGGTATTTCAAATCATAATCAAATAATTGAAGACAGAATAACAATCCTTCAATCTCAGGTTTTCAGGTTAGAAAGATTTTACAACATGCTGTATTCCATCTTATGTCACATTTAAGGCTGCAGTGATTTTCTAGGAATTTAAGGCCCTGATTGAGAAGATTCCAGTTGACTGTAGGATCCGCCATGAAATAGGATTATGATAGACCCCATAAGAATGTGTGGCTCAGGCAAAATTCAGCATTCATCCTAGCGACTAAATTCCACAGGTTCCTCACTTAGTCTATAAATAAAGGAAAAGGTTGAAAGATGGAAAAATAAATTATTGAAAGAACATTTTAAATTCCCCTAAGCATTGCATAAAATACTTCTTAATGAGGAGGTTTTAACATGGAAAAGTTTAGAAAGTCTCTGTTCCACTTCTCCAAGCAGCTAGGCCCCACCTATTTCCCAGTTTTGCAGGAGACCTTCCCCCATCTGGTACTACTTCACTCTTAATGACTCAGTCTTGGGACCACCTCAGACTCTAAAAAGGAGATGATCAGAGATTGACTTACTGGGTCTTTAGAAGCAGAAGACAGTTTTGGCATTAAATACACAAGGATTTTTATGGGAGAGAAAATGTGGAGGGAGGTAGGAAGAATCGCTGAACCTTTAGACTGACAATTCAGAGTGAAGGAGCAGGAAGGGAGGTTTAGGGGAAGAGTCCCAGACTTTTCTGCCCCACAAAGGAGACTTGTAGGTTGTCATCAAGTTCGGAAGACAAAGTGGATCACCAGAGGAGTTTCTCTACAGCAATAGACCCCGTTGTAGTGGATTTCAGAGTTCTTTACCTAAGTTTCTCATTTATTTATGTCCCTCTCCCTTGTCACTATATCATGGATATGTGAGCTTTGGGATTACATTATAATGTTTGTCAGTCTGCCACTTGTGAAGTTAAGTAATTGATTTACAAATTTTCACACTGTCTAGCAGAGATATACTGAGAGAGCAAGTACCAAATTACTTTTATAAGTGAGAACCTTGAAAAGAGAAGTAAGTGAGTTCCTGTGGCTTTTCTAGATAGCTGTTTTCTGTATGTGTTGTGCTGAGGTCATCAGAAACATGGGTTTTCCTATCATTTCCTCATGATGTCCTAACCTATGCTCACTGCAGAAATAACAGTCATTGTTGTAAGTTTTGCCCTCAGTTCCACAGACTGGCTCATATTCTTTGTACACATATACGGGTGGACTGCAAACTCATTATAGTTAGGCTGTTAAATGTAAGAAGACAAAATAAAATTAATCGAATAATTTTTAAATAAAATATTATTCTTCACACAAAATACCACATAACAAAATAGAGTATAGTCAACATTAAGGTTTAAAAATAAACATTTGAGTTACCCACAACCCATTTTTTCTCTTTATTCATATATTCATATGTACATACATTGTTTGGACCCACACCCACTTAAACATAATACATTATGGCATATTTTTTAAAAATTCAATATTAGTCATATAAATGGATGAGTGTAACTTTAAAATTGAATTATTCAGTCACCACTTCTCTTCTCTTCAGATCAAATCTCCTGCAATATTTTATACTATAAGAAGTCATAAAACCAAATTTTTTATATTTCATTCTCTTGTCCTTCTTAATAATTTTGCTACACATGTGTATTTCTACAAGTGCATCTTTGCATGTATGAGTAAAACCATATATAATGTAATTACATATGTATATATGTATATATAATTTAGTTTTGGCAATATTGGTAATTTACAGAAATAAGCAATAGTGTGTATATTTTGCTGAATCTATTTTTTAAGCATCTTTGTGACTTTTATTCAGTTGCTTAGAATATAATTCATTTTCTTCACCTCTATATAATATTCCAGTATGTGAATTTATGAAAAAATTACTATTTAATCCACCCTTAAGTGAAAATAAAATGTGTTTATTTTCAACCTACTCTCTTTGCTAGAATATACAATTCTACTTAAACACCTTCTAAAATAAAATTAAATATTTTAGCACAATTAGGTCATGCCCATTAATGGAATTTTTTAGTAATGCAATAGTTCACCTTGTCTGTAGTGCTAAATACTTTTAAATAGCTGGTAAGACTCTATGGTTTGACATTCATATTATAATACAGAAGTTTTGCTATTTTTGTTTTGCTTTTGTTCTTTACTTTTTGGAGGATCATTCTATTGTACATTTCACTTGGTGACATTTGGTATTAAAATTTATAATATAAAAAAGCTAAAAGTTTACCTTTTTCAACTTCCAAATTAATCAGTCTTAACTTGCTCATATTCGTAGGCTGAAGGTACAAAAGAAGTTTCTGCAATCAGTACATAAAAGAAAAATTTAAAAATAAGAAAAAAGCTATGGTGAGAAGTACCTACATTTCTTAGTGGAAGACTTTGCTAATTGCTTCTCATGACCTTGCAAGTAAGAAAGAGAGCTTACTAACATAATATATTTATGGAATGATGTAAGATTTAGAAATACTTTGTAGTTCCCAAAATAATATCACTTATGAAAAATAATGTTATATATTGTTTATTAATCTCCAAAATCTTTCTATTGCCAGGTGCCAGTGGCTCACACCTGTAATCCTAGCTACTCAGGAAGATCAAGCTTCAAAGCCAGGCTGTGCAAATAGTTTGCAAGACTCTATCTTGAAAAAAAAAAATCACAAAGCAGAGCTGGTGGAGTGGCTCAAGTGGTAGAACATCTCTTTAGCAAGTGTGAGGCCCTGAATTCAAACCACCAAAAATAAATAAATAACTTGCCAGTGAAAGAATCATGAGTTCTCTCCTTATACAAGGCCTTGACTTAGAAGATTCAGAGCTGGCAAGCAAATGAGATTGTCAAGGAGTACCAGATCTGGAAGGCATCAACACTTCCCATACTTTACATTTAACAACCATAGAATCTGACCTCCAAAGTGTGGGGCGGGCGGGCGGTGTTGGGGGGGAGAGGGCGGGCAAGTATCTTTAGTCAAAGATGAACAAAAACCAAAGGTCTACTGCCTGTTCTTTTTCTTAATTTGTTTTTTTAAGAAACGGTCTCACTATGCTACCCAGGCTGAATTGGAATTCCTGGGCTCAAACATTCTCTTCTCTCAGTTTACTGAGTAGCTGGGAGTTCAGGTCTCAAAGGTCATGCCCAGTCTCTGCTGCCTATTCTGATTCAGCTTTTTGACTACAGTTCTCTAAACTGGGAAATGAGAAAGGCAATTAATTCACTGATGTAATTTTCAAAAGGAGTAATTTGTAACATGTCCTGTAAGTGATACTTCCCTCCTCTCTCTCATTCCCTCACTCTCTCTCTTGCTCTCCCTCTCTGTTCTCCTTTCCTCCGCCTAGGGTGAGAGCTCAACAGCCCCTCCAGCTTACTATGACCAAATGGCAACTGGACAGTTCTGCTCTCCTTGCCTCAGTCATGTAAGGGAAGCTAGATCTTGACCTAGATCTATATTGGCCTGAAGAGTAAACTCACCAAGGCACTTGCCTCTCTCTCTCTCTCTCTCTCTCTCTCTCTCTCTCTCTTTCTCAACACTTGAGCCACGCCATAAGCTCTCTCTCTCTTTCTCTCTCTCTCTCTCACACACACACACACAAATAGGACCTCCCACTCTACATTAGATGCATCCACTGGGATACCTTCTCCACACCCTCCCCCTTCGTCTCCAAGACGATATAAAACCAAAGTGACTGACCTATTACTGCAATACCATTTGGCCTCAGTACAAGCAAGACAATCATTCACAATGGCCTGAAAATGGTACTTCTGATTTCACACACTTCTAGATCTTGACAATTTCTGCCATCACAATGGCAAGTGATCCAAAAGTCCATGCATCCAAGCTTTTCTCTCTCTGCTGTCAACCCTCCCTGCTCCAATCTTGTAATGCTGTTCAAATCCTCCTTGCCAGTGACAACCCCCCCCTTCAAAATCTGTGTCTCTCCCTCCTACTGAACCCTCTCCTGGAGACTCTTCTCTTACTTGTGACCTCACGGTCTCTGTCTGCCCACCTCCCAACTCTTCCTGCCAGTCCTCTACATCAATCTCTTCTCCCACCCCATGTTCCCATGACTCAGACCCCCCCCTTTTTCCACTCCTGCTGGCTCTCCCAAATATCTGCCACCCTATTCCCCTTCTACAGTAGTCACTATTGACCCTGAGCCATTGGCTCCTCAGAGACCAACACTGCCAGCCTTGCCCTCAGCCCCTGTTACACCCTCACCCGTCTCCTCCCCACCTGCACCCCATACCCACTCCCATACCTCCTCCTAAGCACGCCCAGCCCATCTATATGCTCACCTGCCTTGTTGTGAGGCTACAGACTGCTTCCCCATAGGGCAGTCAATTTTGACAACCTTAGACAAATTATCCAGCATCCAACTGAAAACCCCACTGACTTTTTGGGATGCCTGACAGAAACCCTAACCCGCTATACTTTATCTTAACTCTCATTTATCTTAACTCTGGGAGGTGACAGGAGCTGACGGTATTATCAGAGTTCATGTGCTCTTTTTCATTACTGATCTCTCTCAAATTGAAAAGAGACTTAACTCCTTCTCTAATGACTCAGCCTCCTATATTAAAGAATTTAAATACCTAACCCAAGCATATGATATGACTTGGCACGAGACCCATCCTCCAAGGATGGAATAATTATTCTCAACTCTCATTTTATTTCCCAATCCTTCCCTGATATCCTTGAAAAGAACTTAAACAGGCAGAGGGTTTCCCTCAAACCCCCCAGGGAGATCTTATGAAAATGGTATTTAAGATATTTAATAACCAAGATGAGGCTTGAAACCAATGAAAGGCACAGCTCTTGATGGCTGCCCTGAGGCTACCTTCTCCAACTTCTAGATGGCTGGACAACAACACACGCATCCAGGGGCCTGCTTCAAGTGCAACCAGATGGGACACTGGGCAAAACACTGCCCTTCACCTCATCCACTACCAGGACCCTCTCCACAATGTGGCCAGAGTGGACACTAGAAGACAATTGCCCCTCTTTGTCTCTGCAAGGTAGGTCAGTCTCCCACTCTCATTCTCAACAGAGTGAAGGCCTCACGGATCTCTTGGGCCTGGCGGCAGAAGACTGACATAGCCCTGGGACCTCGACCCTCTTCAAGGATAAAACGTTGCCCACCAACTTCAGGCTCTTCCTCTACAGGAAAGGGTGAGTACTCTTGCATATTGCTGGGCCCCATGCAGCTATGCCTCTCCTGCAAACTCTCTCGCTCTTCTATTCCTGCATAAGCTCTTAGTCCTCATCTGGCTCTCCATCTGCTTTCCCTTCGCAGCCCAAAAATCCTCCTCCTGTGATCCATGCATGCACATTGCACAGGCAGGACGTGTTGTTACTAAGACTTTACTGTTCCACACTTACTATTCCTGTGCAGGCTCTATTATCAGGTCATCCACTCACAATCACTCCATCTATCAAGTGTGCTCCCATGATAATTAATTTACCTGCTTCAATCCCACTTATCACCCTGTGGATCAGTGGTTAGAATTCAGGAGTGGCCACTTCACTGGGAACATTGTTACTCACACCCAGGCCTTTGATCCTAAAAAACCAGTGTCATTATTGTTTGATGCTTGTGCAGCCACTGACAAACTATGCAGAGGTACAGGCTGTGCCTGTGGAGGCCTGGGTTGGGAAAGGACTTATATATCAAATGAAAAATATATGTGCTGGGGAGACAACTCCTGGTGTAATAATGAGGATTATCATTTTTGCCCTTATTGGAGTTGTGTTTCATGGGTCACATGGCACAGGGCTACACAGTTAGCCCTCCTTCAAAAGGACACTACTACCCCTAACTGCAGCCAAGGCACCTGTAACCCTGTAAATTTCACTGTACTTAAGCCATCTGATTAGACACAGGGACAGATAATTAGCATAAGGACAGATGGCCAAGGCTTTGACCCCAGGACTCTGTTACATCTTAAGTTAACAACTGTTACCCATGAGAGCTCCCCATACCAGGTCTTCCACTCCTTTTATGAGGAAATGCCTGATAAATTCCCCATCTCTGTTACAACTAAAAACTTTTCCTCACACTGGCCAAATCTATAGCCCAGACACTAAATGTCACTTCTTTCTATGTGTGCAGGGAAGCCAACATGGGAGACCTCTGGCCCTGGGAGGCAAGGGAGTCAGACCCATGAGTGCCTTTCAGTGAAAGTGCCTTCCCACGACACAGGACAGGCATCTGGCTCCTTAAAACTTCCATTATTGGGAATTACTGTATCTCCTGCCATGGAAAACAATTCTCCACCCTAGTGGGGGACCTAACTTGTCAAGGACAGAGTTTTACAATGACACAGCCCAAGAGACTCAGTGGTGGGATACTCCAAACCATACAGAACCCCAGCCTCACCCACTGGCCAACTTTTCTAATCTCAAAAGAGCATGGGACAATCTTACTGCATATATAAACTGGCAGGCTCCCAGGGGGCTATATTGGATCTGTGGAAGGCAAGCGTATACAGTGTTGCCTAGAAACTGGTTTGGGTCTTGTGTGCTGGGCTCCATCAGACCATATTTCTTCTTGCTCTCCCTCAAACAAGGTGAAATTCTGGGAGTCCCCGTATGTGAACAAAGATTAAATAGAAAAAAATGGGGAACCTTACAAATAGGCACTTGGAAGGATGACAAATGGACCCCTGAGCGAATCATCCAGTACTACAGTCCTGCCACCTGGGCAGAGGACAGGTCTTGGGGCTACCGCACCCCTATATATATGCTCAACCACATCATCAGGCTTCAGGCTGTTGTTGAAATTACTAATGAGGCTGCAAGAGCCCTCAATTTGCTGGCAAAAAAAGACACTAAGATGGCAATGCTATCTACCAAAACCACTTGGCTTTGAACTATTTGCTTGCCTCTGAGGGAGGAGTTTGTGGAAAATTTAACCTGAGCAATAGCTGCCTGCAGATTGAAGATGAAGGAAAAGCCATAGAGGAGATCACTGAGGGAATGACAAAGCTTGCCCATGTCCCTGTCCAGACTTGGAAAGGATGGGATCCTAATAACTTGTTTGGAGAATGGTTTTCTGCCATAGGTGGATTTTAAACACTGGTAGGGGGAGTGAGCCTAATTCTGGGATCATGCACAATACTTCCCTGCTTACTTCCCTCAGTTATATGATCTATTAGGTCCATTATAGAGGCTACTATAGAGAGAAAAAGAGCTGCACATGTAATGATGCTATGGAAATATAAACCCTTAAACCAGGAAAGTGCTCTTTAACCCTAGATGCCTCCAGGGAACTCAGCAGACAGACTTCCCACCAGATGCTACTACAAACTTCTCCCAACAACTGGCCTTGTTTGCAAATGAAGCCTGAGAAAAAC
Source organism: Castor canadensis (assembly GCF_047511655.1). Lineage (NCBI taxonomy): Eukaryota > Metazoa > Chordata > Mammalia > Rodentia > Castoridae > Castor > Castor canadensis. The sequence goes on along the minus strand of NC_133391.1, from coordinate 71,175,446 downwards.
CATCAACCTTGGCTCCCGAGGACCCCACAAATTTCCAAATTCCAGCTGACCCCCCATAATGATGCCCCCACTCAGCAAGAAGCAGCTAGATCAATAGGCGCCCATGATACCAACAAAAGGCTGGAATGTTAGGTCCCTGGCATTCTTGGGGCAGGCGGAAGGTCCCGAGGCTAGCACCAAAACCAGACCTCCTGATTTATGACTACTTGCCCAACTCCCCTGCTTGTTTCTCTGATTGTTTTTGTCTTGCAAAACAACTCAGGAACTTCCAGTTACTCCACTGGCCAGGCATGTCAACCTGTTCCATCTGGTAGTCACAGATAATCAGAGACCAGAAACTCTCTCCCTCCCCCATGACTTGGCCCCTCCTATAAAGCCCACTACTCATTTTCAGCCAAACCACTGCACTCTGAACCCAAAAGAGTGACAGCCCTGCAGTCTGGTTCCAATAAATCTTTCCTTTCCACATGTGGTGTGGTCTTCATTCAGCAGTACATTACACTTAGTATGCTGCAATAACAAAAACATATTAAACTTAGTTGGAGATTTGATTTTTTTAAGCTTTTTGTTTTGAGATAAATATAGGTTTACATAAAGTCTTAAGTACTTAGGTAGAGAGTCATGGTGTTCCTTTTTAACCAGTTCCCCAAATGGGAACATACATAAACCAATAGTACAGATTTACTACCAGAAATAGATGTCAGCTGGAGACCTTTTATCAATGTCCAGGTCCAGTACCATGATAATGAGTCAGTTGTTTGTCAAGAGTAATGGGCAATGGCATGTTTGACAAGCTCCTGGATGAGTGTCAGAAAAACCAGCCTTGGGGAATCCTGGCTAGGAGACAGGAGGTGGGATGGGAATAGTAGAAACTAGAGAAGAGGAAGGCTTAGGAGGGAAGGTGAGACCACATTGGGCAGTGCCCTATATTACACATTAAGTAATATGATACTACAGTTAAGTGCAGGATTTGAAATAGGGATTCATTGGAGTGATTTAACTAAACCTCTTCAGAACCCAATTTCTGCAAAAAGCTTTAGCAGTTGAATGTCTTGAGTTCAAATTCCATCTACAACTGAATAACATTGACACCATATTCACCATATTCAGACTTTCTAATCTACATCTTCCTAAATTTAAATGGTAGTTATTTCTCTCTCTCTCTCTCTCTCTCTCTCTCTCTCTCTCTCTCTCTCTCTCTCTCTCTCTCTCTCCTGGTTTTGTTTGTTTTGTTTTACTGTTTTTGTTGTTTTTTTTATTTGGTTATGTGAGACAGGGTCTTGCTACGTAGCTCAAGCTGTCCTTGAACTCAAAATCCTCCTGCCTCAGCCTCCCAAGAACTGGAATTATAGGCATGTACTACCATGCCCAGCTTGGCCTTCTCTTTTTATATGTATTCAGTAGAAATCAAGAGCAAGAGAGAAATCAACTCACAATAGGCCACAGTCATAGATAGATAGATAGATAGATAGATAGATAGATAGATAGATATAGATATGCATATGTATGTGTGCACATATGCATCTCTACATTCATATCCACATATATATACATGCAGATATATGTAGTACATAATTTTAACTTATAATTTTTGTCATCTAAAAATATTTTAGTTGAGATGCAATTGTTCTATATGTGTATTGGGTGTATATCTATATGATATAATGATCAAATCAGGTTAATAAATATTTTTATCTCCTCAAACATTTATCATTTCTGTTTTGGGAAACTTCAAACTTTTCTCTTTTGGTTATTTTTATTATGCAGTAAGTTGTTGTAGACGACAGTTACCCTACTTTGCTATAAAATACTAAAGCAAATTCCTTCCATCTAATTGTGTTTTGGTACCCTCATCTATCTACCCTTCCTCTCTCCTCTCTCCTTCCTACCCTCCTAGCATCTGTGACCACTTTCCTACCCTCTACTTCTACGAGATCAACCTTTTTAGCTTTCACAATGCATGAATAAAAATAGGTGGTATTTTCCATTCTATGCCTTTCTCATTTTACTCTACACGATGTCCTCCTGCTCCATCCATGCTGCTGCAAATAACAGAGTTCCATTCTTTCCATGATTGAATAATATTCTATTACATTTCTACCACATTTCCCTTCTCCATTCATCAGTGAATAGACACTATCATTGATTCCATATCTTGGCTATTGTAAATAGTGCCACAGGAAACATCAGAATGCTGATATTCTTTGATGCAGTGACTTTACTTCCTTTAGGTATATATTCAGTAGTGGTATTATTGTATCATATTTTCAGTTTATTCAGGGGATTCCATACCTCCTAGTATGGAATCATAGACACTTTTTATAATCAGACCAAATTAAACATGTCATGTGTTCATTTTCTATTGTTATAACACATTGCTACATAGCTAGTGGTTTAAAAGAGCTCACACGTATTCTCATACAGTCCTGGAGGGCAGAAGTCTGAAATCCCTTCACTGGGCTAAGATCATAGTGTTTGCATGGCTGGCTCCAGGAAGAACTCAAGTCAGAATAAGTTACTTGCTTCATTCAGATTTCAGGGTCCATCTGTGTTTCTTGCCTCTCTTTAAGCCACATAATTACTGTCTATTTTTCTGTAACCACTTTGACTTATCTACTGCAGTCCAGACCATCCTCTGGGTCCCTCTAACAAGAACAGTCATGACTTTATCTAAGGTCCACATAGTATAGGACAATCTCCTCACCTCAAATCTTCAAACACATCTGCAAACCCCTTTTGCTATAAAAAGTCACATTCACAGGTCTGGGAATTAAGACATGGATATTCTTTTAATTTTTAAATTTTATTTTAACTGATACATAAAAACATAAAACTATACATAAATGGAGTACCATATGTGTCAATATAGGTATATATTTTATAATGTTTAAATCAGTTAAATGTATCTATCTCCTCATTATCACCTTATTATGGTGTAAACATTCAGAATTCTTATAGCTTTCTGAAATAGATAGTATATAATTGCTACTTACAGCCACCGTACTGTGCAATAGCACTCCAGATTTTCTTAGTACTATATAACTATAACAGTACATATTGGTCAACCTTTACTCATTCTTCCCTATGTGCTTTCATTATTAGTTGATACATGGCAATTGTACATTTTTATAGGATACAGCTTGACAGTTCAATACTATATACAATATTAACCATCAGATCAGGGTAATTGGAAAATCTGTCATGTCAGATTTGTTTTTCATTTTTATTAGCATATATTCATTGTACGGGGGGATTTATTGTGCCAATTCCCAGTAGCCTTACATTGTACATTAGATTGCCCCCACCATCAACCCCCCTGCAACCTGCAACCCATTTAAAGCAATTTCAAGAGGTTAAATCATTCTGTTTTATGTATGTATATGAAGCCTGTTAACCATATTTCCTTACTTTCTTCTCCTTCATTCATCTTCCCCCCACACAAGTACCCCACTCTACTATACCTATTATGCAGTCCTTTCATTTTTAATTGCAAAGTCAGTGTTCAAAGGGATTTCTCAAATATCCCAGCTGAAAATATATTTAACTTTGGTCCATTCAAACCCCTATATTACTCTCCCTTTTCCTTTCCCTCACGTCCGCCATTAGTCAACAGCTTTTGGTACATATTGTTATGTTTTCTACCTGCCCAGGTATAATGCATTTCAATATTGTTGACAATCATTTCTCCTTTTCTTTCCCTCCTCCTCCAAGTTCTATAGAGTAGTTCCACTATTACAAGCATGTTCTACATATAAATGTGTATATGATCATATTTGTTTTTGAGTATATGTTTATCTTTTGAATCTGTCTTCCACATATGAGAGAAAACATGTGGCCTTTGTCTTTTTGAACCTGACTTGCATCAGATAATATGATGTCCTCCAAATGCATACAATTTACCTTCAAACCACATAAATTTTTTCTACCACATTTTATTAATTTATTCATCAGTTGTACCTGGGTTGTTTCCAAAAGCTTGGTTATTGTGAACAGTGCTGCAATAAACATTGCTGTCTAAGTGTCTCTATTGTATTCTGACTTGCATTCCTGTGGGTATATGTCCAGGAGTGGTATCACTGGATTATATGGCAGCTCTATTTTTAGTTTTTAAAGGATTCTCCATACTGCTTTCCATAATGATTTTACTAATTTACATTCCCACCAACAATGTATAAGGTTTCCTGTTTCACTGCATTCTCGCCAACATTTGTTAGCATTTGTTATTGATGATAGTCATTCTAATGGGGATAAGATGAAATCTTTGTAAAGTTTTGACTTGCATTTATTTTATGACCAGGGAAGTTGAGCACTTTTTCATGTATTTGTTAGCCATTTGTACCAGACATCTTTTATTTATTTTCGTTGGGAACACTCAAAATATTCTCTACCAACTATTTTGAAATTGTCGATTAGTTGTTGTCAAACATAGTTATGATACTGTGCTATAGAACATTAGAAATTATTCTTCCTATACTGCATGCCTGTACCCATTATTCATCCTCTCTCCAATGTCCCTCACCCCAGCCATGCACGCACACACACACACACACACACACACACACACACATACACACACCCCAAGCTCTGGTAACTACTATTCTATTCTTAACTTCTGTGAGATCAATATTAGATTGTTTCACAGGCTGAGTCAGCCAAGCTGCTTGGGGCAGCTGCACAGCACCTTCAACAGAACCCCCAGGTGTGTGAGGTCTCAAGGTAATATTGTTCAGCAGCAGACTGAGTTGGGAAGGATACAACATGGCCTGGTGGTCTGGGTTCTTTCTTTCAAGGCAATGAAGCAGCCAGGTAACCCAGGCAATGCCTTTAATTGCTGCAGGATTCTCCAGCAGCAAATGCTTCAAATGTATATGGCATGAGTGTAGACTCCAGGGGTCTCCTGCTTAACCTTTCCAAGCAGAGCAAAGGCTCTCTGGGTTCAGAGTTGATCTCAAGATATTGAAGGGTAGTATTATATGCTTAGTTCTCTTCTTTATAAGGCCATCTTGTATCTCCTTGATCTTCATCATCTCTGCCACATTCCCCTGAATTCTTCTGCTCTGCCTCAAACACTCCAGTGAAGTACTTGTTGTGTTACTTCTTTGTTTTGATCATTGGTTGTGGAGGAAGCATACAAGCATCTCCAATAAGTTGTCTTGCTAACAAATTTCATATACTTATTAAAGCTCCTTTTATGATTTAAAGACAGTAGTGTCATGCATTAGAGAGGATTAAACTAAAAGGTAACAACAGTTGTCTCTGAGGATGTGGAGAAACTAAAACCCTCACACATTACTGGCAGGAATGTCAGAAGGCACAGAAATTGTGATGATTAATTCTGATTGACAACTTGACTGAATTGAGAGATACCTAGAAAGTTGGTAAAGCAAACTTCTGGCTGTGTCTGTGAGGGGTTTACAAAGAAGACTGGCACACAGGTCAGTGAACTGAATGGAGAAGACACATCTGAATGTGAACAGCACCATACAATAGGCTGAGGGCCCTGATGGAAAGAAAAAGCCAAAGAGGGAAGCTTGCTCTCATTTGCACTCTTCCTTTCTTTCCCAAGCAGGTGCGTTTTTCTGCTGCTGTCACCCGTGGACATCAGACTCCAAGTTCTCCAGCCTTTAAATGCATGTTTACATCACCAGCAAGCCAGAGAGCTTTCAGGCCTTCTATCTTGGATGGGGACTGAAATGTTGGCCTTTCATTCATTGTGAGGCTTCTGACTTCTTGAGCTGTAGCTGCCAATCTTCCTGAGTCCCCAGCCTGGAGATGTCCATTGTGGGGCTTTTTAGCTTCTGTGAATAAATCTAATAATATATATTCTATTAGTTCTGTTTCTCTGGAGAGGCCTTAGTGATTCATCCCCATAAGACACTTGTTCAATAGAATCTTTAGAAGTTTGACACACACCTTGCATATGAGCCATCCATTCTACTCCTAGATATATATTCAAGGAAAGTATGACTCTGGTCCATAAAAAATAAATAATGTAAAGTAACATTTTTATAACAGCTAAAAAAGTAGAAACAACCCAAATTTTTACAAATAAGTGAACAAAATAATATTAAAAAGTGGCATATTTGGGAAAAAGTGAATATTATTCAACATTGAAAAGTAATGAAGTACTAATACAGGCTACAGTGTGAATGAATCACAAAAAACACATTAAATGAAAGAAATAATGTATTTCACTCTTCTCTTGACATAAAATGTCTAGAAAAAGGAACAAGAAGAATAGGTAGTAGATTAGTGGGGTTTGGAGTGTAGTGGAAAAAAATCACATCCAAACGGCAAGAGGAATTTTTTGAAGTTATTTCAGTACCCTGAAGTTGAATTATAGTGATAGTTGCTTATTTTGTTTTCCTCAAAGTCATTGTATTATGACTAAAACATTAACATTTGGTATATAAATACACCCAATAAGCTGGTTTACAGAAACGTGTAAGATATGGTTTTCTATTCAAACTTTCTTTGGTTAACCAAAATTCAAGATTTGAAGATCATTAATTTTGTATTTATTTTTCATTATATCTAAATATAGAGCTAAATATCATTATGTCTAAATTACAGAGCTACCTAACCAGAGTCTTATAAAAGCTAAGTTAGATAAATGTGGGAGGTTGTTTCACAAAGCTTTTGTATAGAATAGTCATAATATAAAGGAATTTTTCTGTTCATCAATGGATAATAATGTCAACCAGAACATTTAAGTTCTTCTTGGAACAGTAACTATCTTTGCTTTCAGCTACAGTCTTATTTATATCATTTGACATAAAGCCTGACCCATAGTAGGCCTTTGTTTAATAGGCTGACTTCTAAAAAAGAATATATACATAAAATATAAAAGAATACATACATACCAGTGCTCAATGAAGAAGTTTTTATACAAGTCATCTATAAGCACTCAAAAAACAGATGATATAGTTGGCTGGCCTTAAGTTTATTATCATGAACCTTAGGTAACATTGAGGTAATTGACATGGAAATGTCTGTCTCAGCAGTAATAGTGGAAACAAAACTTACTCAAAAAGCACAAACTCACAGGCAAAAGCTTTAATTTTGGAAGGGGAGGAGGTTCAGATTGAGGAGAAGGGGACAGCACTTAGATTCAATCTGTCCCCAACAGAGAAAAGAATAGGCCATTACTGGTTGTTGCACAGGTCCATGGCCTGATAATGTTCCATTGGTCATGAGGTTGAATTTAAAAAAAAAAAAATCTCTTCTTCATGTTTTAAGATATTTGTTCCTTGTGTAAGATATGTATGTGGGCCATTAACTTTATAATGTTTTAAAAATTAGCATTCTAGTGAATTTTTTTCCTTAAGAGGGAAATTAGAGATGCTGAATAAATAAATATACTTCACATTATTCCTTTTCACATGCAAAATAATTAATTGAAAAAGACAGCATTGGTCTGGCACAGCCTCTCAGGCTTATAATCCTAGCTACTCAGGAGACAGTAACTGGGAGGACTGAGGTTTGAAGCCAGCCTGAGCAAAAAGTTCATAAGACCTCCATCTTAACCATTGGCTGACTGTGGTGGCACATATCTGTCTTTCCAGATATGCAGGAAAGAACTAACAGGATGATTACATTCCAGGGCTGGCCTTGGGATAAAGCAAGACCCTATCTCAAAAATAACCAATGCAAAAAGTGCTAGTGGAGTGGCTCAAGAAGTAAAGCACTTGCCTGGCACATCAAGCTCTTCAAAAAATAAGAATAAGCCACACACAAAAGCAGTAGATAGAAGCAAATAATAAAAACAAAAGAAGAAATTAATGAAATGCAGGATAAAAGAAAATCACAAATAATCAGTAAAACAAAGAGGTGGTTGTTTGAAAACATAAAATAAGCAAACCCTTAGCCGAAGTATGCAATAAAAAGATGGAGCTTTTTCTTTCTCTTTTCTTAAAAAAAGCTGAAGACTGCAGATCAAACTGAACAGACTCTGTGATGTACTAGACCCTTAACTCATGGACAGCCTACATATGCCCCAATGACCTGGACACAGCAAGTGACAGGAACAGGCACAGCCCCACCAAACATCTGCCTTTGGAAAAGCTGCCTGCCATTTCTCACCATCCAGCCTGGACCCAACTCTGCTGGTGTGAATCTGTAGTCCCAACAGGTGAGTGCCACATACCATACTCTGTAATTGAGAGCAGGCTGTATGTAGATTGTATCCTCCCCTGAACAAAACTGACATCATAGACAGTGAACATAATTCACCTGTTGTTAGCGAGGGCAGGCCAGAATGCTGACCTGACCTCTGAGAGTGGGGTAAGATGCTGAACTGAGAGCAGGGGCAGAAAGAGGAGCAGAACATTGAGAGTGGGGGCAGGGTGATAAACCAAACTTCCAGAGCTGGGGCATAGCAGATTTGAGCTTATCTTATAGGATTGTGGGTAGGGCACAACACTGAGTTGCCCTATGAAAGCTGACCAGCCAGAGTTGCACCTGTGGAGTGATTCAGCTACTGCCTGGAGAAAGCAGAAACATATCTGACCATGTGGGGCAATCTGGTAGTGAGTAACCACAGACCTCAATTGCAAACTGTCTTTGGGCAGAAGGGACCAATGAGTGCAAACAAGCCAACCTTCTGGTGAGACCACTTCAGAGATTCCTCCTGCACAAGAAGGCCCATCAGACCAAGGAAACACAGGACTCAATAACCCCTGACCCAACTCCCCCTAAGTTGTCCAACAAAGAGTGGCAGCATCCTTCTCCACACAGCCGAGCATACCAACCTTGAGAAGAGACAAGAACACGAGAAAGCCCCAGTCAGAAGACCATTACATGGACTTGATGCCAAAGGAATAAATCCAGAGCATTCGCCAAGCTGATTTTTTTTTTACTTTATTCTATTTTTTCTTTTTATTTAGTATCTCTAATTACTACAATTTTCTTATTTTTATTCTTACTCCCTTCACTTTCTTTCCTTTTTTTGTGCTATAATCCATTGTTCTCCTCCCCAACTATTTTTCCTGCCCCTTTTCATCCATTCTTCCTTCCTGTATTCACCTTCCCCTCCTCACCTTTAACAAATTTTTTTATCCCACTGCTCATCCCTCCTCCAAACTTACCACTTGCTCATTAGGCAACACTAAACCACTGTACCAACACTAACACCCCTATCCTTCTTCAATCTCTGACACAATCACCCTCCACTACAAGTGAACTACACCCTAACACACGTAAGGACCCTAAAACCTTACGGCCCCCACACCTTTTCCCCTGCTCACATATCCCCTACTTTCTGCCCCCCTTAGCACCATATTTTAATTTCCTAAGTATCTATCTCTATCCAAACAGCCATTACTCCCCCCCAATTCCCATTGCTTATAGATAATATCACCATGGAGTTCTCTATATATTATGTGAACAACTGTTCTGGCATTGAATCTATAAATTTGTTATTGCTGATTTAAACTTCTAAGCCAGGGACAGAAATAGCACATCAACCTAGCTAACTACTAAGCCAGTCACAACACAGTAATTAAGTCAGGGGAAAGATAACAGGTGATTAAAACCCCCAACTAGCCAATCAATAGCACAGGAGCATTGCATAAAACAGAAGCATAGGAATAAGAAGAAGGCAAGAGGGCTGGGGATATAGTTCAATGGTTTATTGTTTGCCTCACATGCATGAGGCCCTGAGTTCAATTCCCAGTGCCACAAAAAAAAAATAGAAGGCAAGGGAATTCCCCTCCTCAAAAGACCAATGATTCAATAGAGGATTTAGTATGAAATGAATAAAATGAATACCCAGTTCTTGACCCCAACAAAATGATGATAAATATGTCCAACGAGCTCAATGACATCTGTAAAGAGTTGCTCAAAGAGGAGCTCAAGAATGAGCTCATTGAGATACTCATGGGGAAGCTTCCAGAGAAGGTTAAAGAAACATACAAAATCAACTCAAAGAATGCCAAGATAACAAAAATAAAAACCATGAGAAGATACATAAACAACTAAATGAACTCAGAGAGGACTTCAACAAACTTCAAAATGAAACAAAGGAGACTATAAAAAAAGGTACATGAAATAAAGAAGACAGCACAAGACATGAAAAAGGATTTTAACAAAGATATGGAAAATCTAAGAAAAAAATCAAATAGAAATCTTAGAAATAAAAGTTCCTTAAATCAAATAAAAAATATAGTTGAAAGCCGCTCCAGTAGATTAGAATGAGTGGAAGACAGAATCTCATGGCTCAAAGACAAAATAGATACTAAAGAGAAAACAGAAGACTTCTTAGACAAAAGACTCAAGAGCTGTGAAAGGAATACACATGAACTCAGTGATTCCATTAAAAGGCCAATCCTGTGAATCATGGGCATTGAAGAAGGTGAAGAGGTACAAGTCAAAGGTATACATAATATACTCAACAAAATAATAGAAAATGTCTCAAATCTCAAGAAAGATATGCCCATTCAGGGACAGAAAGCCTCCAGGACACCAAATAGACATGACCAAAACAAAACTTCTCCACAGCATATTGCTGTTAAAACAACTAGCACAGAGAACAAAACAAAGGGTATTGAGATCTGTAAAAGAGAAAAAACAAACAACATACAAAGATGAACCCATCAAAATAACAGCAGATTTCCTAACAGAAACCTTAAAAGCAGCAAGAGCATAGAGTAAGGTATTTGAACACCAAAAGAAAAGAATTTTAATCCTATAATACTCTATCCAGCAAAGCTATCATTCAAAATTGATGGAGAAATAAAAGTCTTCTATGATAAAAAGAAACTAAAACAAACATATGAGCACCAAACCACCACTAAAGAAGATTCTAAAAGGAATTCTACACAGAAGATGAAAACAAACATAAACATGAAAGGATAAGAAGTATTAAACCTAATGAAGAAAAGACAAGTAATCAGAGAGTAGCACTGATTCGGCTGCACATATTCAAATACTTCAACAACAAAAACAACTACATGGCAGGAATCACCACATACCTATCAATATTAACATAGATGTTAATGGACTCAACTGCTCCCATCAAAAGACACTGTTTGGCAAACTGGATTAAAAAGGAAGACCTGACAATCTGTTGTTTACAAGAAACCCACCTTATTGACAGAAACAAACACTGTCTTAAGGTGAAAGAAGATTTACCAAGCTAATGGCCCCCAAAACAGTCAAGAGTAGCAACTTATATATGAGATAAAGTGGACTTCAAACCAAAATTAGTCAGAAGAGACAAAGAAAGTTACATCAGTCTAATAAAAGGAACAATACATCAAGAGGAAATAATAATTATCAACATATATGCACCCAATGTTGGTGCACCCAACTTCATTAAACATATACTAAAGGACTTAAAAATCACAGATAGACCCTAACAGAGTAGTAATTGGAGACTTTAACACTCCACTATCACCAATAGATAGGTTATCCAGACAAAAAAATCAACAAAGAAATTCTAGAACTGAATGATACCATAGATCTAATGGAACTGATATATGTCTACAGAGTATTCCATCCTGCAACAGCACAACATACATTCTTCTCAGCAGTCCATGGAATTTTCTTCAAAATAAAAGCAAGTCTCAACAAATATAAGAAAATTGAAATGACTCCCTGCATACTATCTGACCACAATGCAAGAAAACTAGAACTCAACAACAAAAGAAGCAGAAGAATATACACAAACATTTGGAGGCTAAACAACACATTGCTCAACAATGAATAGGTCATAGAAGAAATAAGGGAGGAAATCAAAAAGTTCCTGGAATTTAGTGAAAATGAAAACACAATCCATCAGAACCAATGGGACATCACAAAGGCAGTCCTAAGAAGAAAGTTTATAGCCATGAATGCATATATTAAAAACACAGAAGGATCTCAAACAAATGACCTAATGCTGCATGTCAAACTCCTAGAAAAACTAGAACAAGCTAAACCCAAAACAAGCAGAAGGAGAGAAATAAGAAGAAATCAACGAAATAGAGACCAAAAAACTCTACACAGAATCAACAAAACACAAAGCTACAAAGCTGGTTCTTTGAAAAAATAAACAAGATTGACAGGCCCCTGGCAAATCTGAATAAAATGAGGAGAGAAAAGAACCCACATTAATAAAATCAGAAACAAAAAAGGGGAGACAACAACAAACCACAAAGAAAGCCAGGGAATCATCAGGGACTACTTTGAATGGTTTCTAAATTGAAGAGCCTACCCACAAAATGGGAGAAAATCTTTGCCAGCTAGATAACCAGACTGTCAGCGAGCTCCAAACTTTAAACTCCCAAAAAATCAATGACCCAATGAAGACATGGGCAAATGAACTGAATAGATCCTTTTTAATGGAAGAAGTCCAAAGAGCTAAAAAACACATAAAAACAAATGCTCACCATACCTGTCCATAAAGGAATTGCAAGTCAAAACCACATTAAGATTATATCTTACTCCTGTTAAAATAGCTACCATCAAAAACACAAACAACAACAAATGCTGGCAAAGATATGGGAGAAAAGGAACCCACATATACTGCTGGTGGGAGTGTAAGCTAGTACAACCACTATTGGAAACAGTATGGAGGCTCCTTTAAAAATAGACCTGCCATACAATCCAGCAATAACACTTATAGGGATATACCTGAAAGATTGTGTGTCAGCTTACAACAAAGGCACCTGCACACCCATGTTTATTACAGCACTATTCACAATATCCAAGCTATGGAAATAGCCAAAATGTCCCACTACTGATGAATGGATTAAGAAAATATGGTATTTATATACATTGGAATTTACTCAGCCACAAAGAAGTATGAAATTTTATCATTCACAGATAAATGAATGGAACTGGAGAACATCATTTTAAGTGAAGTTAGCTAGGCTAAGAAGGACAAAAGCAGTATGTCCTCTCTCGTATGTGGAATACAGACCTAATATAAAGACAGTGATATTATGAAACACTGGTCACACTAAAGGGAGGTTGTGCATGGGAGGGTTAGGGAAAATAAGAATTTGAATATGGTTGATATATTCTCTATACAAGAATGAATATAGAAATCTTAACAATGACTGAAACTACCACAAGAAAGGGACTAAAGTAGAATGAAGAAAATTAGAGGAGATAAACCAATTGGGGTTATAATACATATATACATGGAAATATCACAAGAAAACTCCCGTGTAGCTTCTTTTTTCTCAAACAAGCTAAAATGTCATGTTTTTCATTTTCTTTTCTCTTTTTCCTTCTACAAAATCAGAGAACAAGAGGGTGGAGCAGGCTCTGCCCAAGGAGAATGGCTGACACCAGTGGGTGATGGGGAAAGAGGGTAGGAGGGTAAATACAGTGCAAAAAATGTCTACACATGTAAGTAAATGCAAAAATCATACCTGCTGAAAGTGCTCCAGAAATTGGGGAAGGGAAGGATAAAGGAGTATGTTAGAAGGGGTGATTCATGTGTGGTGTATTGGATACATTGTCAGAACCTGTGTAAATGCCACAATGTACCCCGGCTCAGCACAACAATAAAGCGGGGGAAGAATGATGGAGATGACCCAAATTAATGAAATTGGAAATAAAATAGGTATATTACAATAAAAATGAAATTCAGAAAATCACTAGGGACTATTTTAAATGTTTATACTCCAGTAAACTGAAGTCTACACAAAATGGATAAATTCCTAGACACAAATAACTGATCAAAATTGTTTCAAGATCCACATAAACAGATCTATAATGACCAGTAAGATTAAGGCATTAATAGTTTCCCAACAAAGAGAACCTCAGGAATGAACAAATACATTGATGAATTCTTCCACATCCTAATTTGTTTATTTATTTATCTATTTATTCATTTATGTATTTATTTATTTATTTATTTATGGTACTGAGGCTTCTTCAACTCAGTGCTCTGCACTTCTTAGGCAGTCCCTCTATCACATAAGCCATACACCTAAATCTCTTCCAGACGTTTGAGAAAGAAGAGATGGTAGTGCTTTTCAAACTATCCCATGAAATAGGGTAGAAATACTTCCAAACTCAGTTTATTAAGCCAGTATTTCTCTGATACCAAAAATAAACAAGGAACCAACAGAAGAAAAGGAAATTATAGATCAGTTTCCTTGATGAACATAGATGACAAAATTGTCAATAAAATACTTGCAAACCTAGTTCACAGTACACTAACAAGTGAGATCATACACCATGATCAAGTTGGTTTTATTCTAAGAATGCACGTATGGTTCAACACAGACAAATCAACAAAGGTAATACAGCACATAAACAGCATTAAGGACTAAAGTCACCTGACTATCTAATAGATGCAGAAAAAGCCTTTGACAAAATCCAGCATCTCTTTATGATAAAAATTTAAGAAATTAGTAATAAAAGGATGATACCCCAGTACAATAAAGGCAATATACAACCAACCTATAGCCAACATTATAATGAACAGGAGAAAACTGAAAGCGTTTCCTATAAATCATTTTAGATAAATACTCCAAAGTAGGGCTAAAAGGATCATACCTCAACATAATAAAGGGTATATATGGCAAACCTATAGCCAACATTTAAATTGGGAAACTTAATGCATTTGCTATATGTTATTTTAGATAAATATGCCAAAGTGTACTGCTACAGAATATTATATTCTTATTTTACATTTTTGACTAAAAAAGTTTTAAATGCTGTTTTCCATAGTGGTTTCCATTTTGTATTCGAAGTTTCTGATTTTCCATACCAGTGCTAACACTTACTATCTTATATAACAGGCATTGTGGTAAGTGTGAGGTGACATCTCAGGTGACCTCTCACAGTGATTTTGAGATGCATTTCTTGATGATTAATGATGCTGAGCATCTTTTCTCAAACCTGGCCATTTTATGTCTTCTTTGTAGAAATGTCTTTTCATGTCCTCTGTAATCAGGAGGATTTTTAATCAGGAGGTTTGTACTTTGTTTTGTTTTTGTGTTTTTGGTTATCAAGTTGTATAAGGTCCTTAAAATAATTTCAATATTAATCCTTTATCAGATGGATGATTTTTTTTTCTTTTTTTTTTGTGGTACTGGGACTTGAACTCCAGGCCTACATCTTAAGCCACTTTGCCAGCCCTTTTTTGCAATGAGATTTTTTGAGACAGGATCTTGCAGAAGTACTTGCTTGGGCTTACTTTGAACGGTGATCCTCCTGCTCTCTGCCTCCTGAGGACCTAGGATTACATGCGTGAACTGCTGGTGCTGGCTGGGTGATTTTAAAATGTTTTTTCCATGTCCATCGGTTGAAACTCTTCAATAAGGAAAGACACTTATTTTGTGCCACAAAATGTGATGGATTTTATAAAGATTAAAGGAGCTATGGAATGAAGTATAAGGATGGTCTCAACTAATTTTAGTGGGTAAAGATTGGGAATGGAGGGAGCACTCCATAACAGATTTCTGGGCAGGTATCACTGGAGAAATCAATAGGTATGGCACCACAGAAATAGAAATGACAGGAATAGACAAGTAATAATTTATGAAATCTTTGAAGCAAAAATGCTTTTTTCTCTTATTTCATGTTGGAGAAAAAAATAACCTTTGAAAGTTAAAGTAGCAAACACTGATTAGCCTTCACTGTAAGGTCAACAAAGTACAGATCTGTTACTAGGAAACATGGTGAGGAATTAACTACTTCCTAGTATATAAGGTGGTACTAGAAACATGTCAAAAGTATGGTTTATCAAGATCAGGATACATAACCGAAGTAGAATCTAAAAATAGATAAGACACCTAAAATATTAGCTAGCATTTGTTGCCCTTAACGCAGAGAAACTAAAGCAGATACCTTAAAAGCAACTGAGACCAATAGGAAAAGGGGACCAGGAACTAGAGAAAAGGTGAGATCAAAAAGAATTAACCTAGAAGGTAACACACATGCACAGGAAATTAATGTGAGTTTACTCCCTGTATAGCTAGCCTTATCTCAACCAGCAAAAACCCTTGTTCCTTCCTATTATTGCTTATACTCTCTCTTCAACAAAATTAGAGATAAGGGCAAAATAGTTTCTGCTGGGTATTGAGGGGGGGAGAGGGAGGGGGCAGAGTGGGTGGTAAGGGAGGGGGTGGGGGGCAGGGGGGAGAAATGACCCAAGCCTTGTATGCACATATGAATAATAAAACAATGAAAAAAATAAATAAATAAACTGTACGTAGAACATTGTAAAATCTATAACAAGAGTCAATCTCTGCCCTGTAGTTTAGAGAAGAGTTAAACTTCTTTGAGGAGCTAAACTTCAATGTCTTAGCTGTGGGATAAAGCAGGTATTTGGATGAGAACAGAGTAGTCACTACTACAGTGACCAGCAAAGTAGATCCACACTATAGCCTAGACATTCTGTGATGGAGTTGAGATTTCTCCAGGTGCTCCAGGGAACCATGGATCCATGGATCCATCAAGTGATATTACAAGTTCCTGTAACCCATGACAGATAAATGAAGAATGCTTTGAAAATAGGCTGAGTTTTATAATGAAGTTATTTATCTGAGGTGACATTGGAACATCCAGGTAGATAATTCTAATGGAAAATTAGGAGCTTCTGAGTTTCACATAAAGTTTGATTTTTTCCTGTGGATGATGTTTATTGTGAGTATGCTGGTTTTCTGAAAATTCTTCACCTATTAATTTCCTATATATTCAATTTACTTTATGTATGCTAAACATCAATGATATTTTATATTAAAAATTCTAGAAGTACAGAAAGATAATAAGGAGAAACCAAATACAAATTAACAGTTTATTGAAAAAGAGTACATATGTTGGCATTGTTTTAAATGAATGCATAATTACTATGAGAAAGAACATTGTTATAATTTATCACATCACTAGGTAAAAGCAAAGTAACTATAAATATTGATAGATATTTTAAAAATCTATACATTAATAAAATCTACATATTTGAATGCCCTTTCTAGTAAGAAAATTGTTAAAAATGTTTAAAGCATTGTAAGTTTTTAAGTTGCTAGTACTTGTATAAATTTGTAGAAATTCTGAGAGTTCATCATACAGTTTTCTCCATGAATGTAAAAGAGTATTCATAATAGGAATTTTTATGATACTATAAAATGGAGCTCACACTATCAATGGTTGGTTGGATTTTAGCTTATCTATGAATGAAAAAACAAGTAGCCATTACAAAAAATCTTGTAAAAAGTTCTTGACACAGAAATATTTTATCCTGTACTTGTTACAAATAAAGTTATACTTTATAGAGTAATGCAAATTTAAATATAACAATAGAGAAAATTTAAAAGCTAGATGCATGTAAATTAAGTTTTATATAATTACATGAAGAAAATATAAAGACAAGTTTCAAATTAACAATGATAATTGATGGTTCTTGCAATTGTGTTTAATTTTTTGTCATTTGAATTTCTGTTTTTTTATTTACTGTTTTTTTGCATTGAACAGATAGTATCATATGACATCAAAAGTATGATTGCTATCCTCTAGTTATTTTTTATTGTTAGAAAAGTAGGGAGGAAGCTGGATATGAAGCAGGTTCTCACAAACAGAAGAAAAGATCAAGATTCTTTGGTTTATTAACCAATATACTGCTTACCCTCTCTCACTGCAGTCAAAAGGAATGTGGGTGCCATTGGTAGACAGATGTTTGTAGGAGATCTCCCTTTGAACACCTTGCTCCCACCTTGATAAGATTGCTTTAAAAATACCAAAGGCTACTCCTTTTTTATCTTACTGTGACCACTGATGGACACTTTTCATTAGGAAGGGGTATTGGGAGGTCTAAAAGCAATTTAAATTGCAAAGTTAAGGTAACTGTCAATAATTTAGAAAGTGACACTTGCACAAAGTAGAGTCACGACAAAGGCCTGAAGCTTTAAAAAAAAAAAAAAACAGTGTAGCCTGTAAAAGAACAGGAAGACCTATGTGGCGGGGGGAGAAGGAAGTGGGAGAGTGTTGTGGGATGTTAGTTAATACCAATTTCAAAGAGCAAGGACCGTTTTGACCTCATACTGCTGCGCAACAGTAATCAGCAGAGGTGTTGTGGGGCTGTGCTCCACTGTGCAGACATTGACAGGTTCTATGAAGGATTCAACTTTTATACGGAAAATACTGAGAAACAATTTGATGATTTGAATTGGAGGTGACTATTTAAAGGTATATGCTATCCTGATAATAAATTTTTTTAAAAAAGCAGAGGCAAAGTTCAGGAGAACAGCTAAACTGTAGTGCAGTGATTCAAAATAGACATTTATTCAGGTGACAAAGTAATGGAGATAACACATTGACTTCTTAATGTATTTTGAAGGAAGTGCTGGCAGGATTTTCCACTGATAAGTTTGCTTCTATACTTCTCAGGGCTCTCAGAGCTGGACTTCAGTTTGATGAAAAAGGCAGTGAGTGATAAAGATATGAAAGTAGTAATGATAAAAAAGAAATGGAATTCCAGCTGGAACCATTTCACTATAGCAATTAAGCAAGTAAGACTGAACAATCACTCTTAACAACTCAGACAACACACTTGTAGAAAGTAGAACTTCCCAAGCTCTTTCATATCATGCCCCACATAGAAAGTAATATTTATAAGGCACACTGATGTAGAGAGAAGCTCACTTGCCACTAGCAGTAATCAGCCTGAAGAATACAAGTGTCCTAGGTCACCATGCCAACTGAAAGACCAGTGAAGCAATATTTCACCAATATTCCATAAGATGAAGGTTAACATGTTTTTTGATTACTACAGTCCCATTCTGCTTCTACTCTACAGAGTCAGCAACAACAGCCAGGCTAATCCTCAGTTAGTACAAAAGTCCTGCTTTGTTTAGGAGTTGGCACAAATATGTGTGAGCTGATCATTTTCCAATGTATATTCCCTCTTCCAACCTCTTTCTCTCCAAACTCCCAAGGCAATCATTGCCCCTTATATAGATAAGCTTCTCTACCTCTTATAGTCACCAGGAAGGATCCAGACTAGGGCCTGGACATCACCCCTTCCTTTGTACACATTATCAGGCAGAGATCATAAGCTCTCAATTCAACTACTTAGACTCCTACACAATACAATCACTCCTACACAAACAAAAACCAGAACACTATTGCAAAAATAGATATGAGCCAAATAAGTATAACTAGCTTGTGTTCTGAGACATATGTAGAACTTTAGGTCAAATAAACAGAATAAACTTTCCTTTTAAGTTCACAGAGAACATTTATAAAAATAGATCATGTTTAGGCCATAAAGGAAGCCTCAATATATTCTAAGTCATCACAGATCATTTACTCTGAAATTCTTGTAGTAACATTTGAAATTAATAATGGAAGTAAATGTGTTATTCACATTCTTGTAAATTAAGCAATATGACTAAATATGTACAAATTAAAAAGAGAATTTAGATGGAAATTGTACAGTATTTAGTTCATATGACAATGAAAACATTTGCATTAGTGCAAGAAAACTAGTGTAGAAAATAATGCTAAAAATGAGCAATGGCTTGGGATGTGTAAGAGATATGTATTCTTACCCATATAAATAATGAAAAATGGTTCCAGATTTTTGGGAAGTCAGGTTCTCCTTCCTGTAATTATTCAGAGAAATGATCTGATGAAGGTTATTCTGTATATAATATGTGGCATCCATGATATTGTATTATGAAATCCAACATTAGTCAATAGTTTATACCTGACAGAAGACAAAATTATTCAAAAACATTAAAAAATGATTAAAGAGGTTCATGATTTGTCATTGTGCTTTTTAAAAGATGAACTCCCCTTCATTTCAGAACTTTACCCAGAAGTTAGACACATCATCTATAGGGAAGAAAACTCAGTCCTAAACCTATGAGCATCACAAAACCTTTCCATCCTTCTCTGGAGGTGGTCTTTATAACCAAAAGGAAGAATAGCCTTAACCAGATCTTGACATATTGTGACAGTAATTATAGTAGTTGCTGTAATTATAGTGATTACTCCATAGCTCCACTAAGTTCTATTTCATTCAATGCTAAAGACTCTAAGATTTGTGGAGGTATCTTCAAAAATAAAAAATAATTACTCAGGAAGAATAATAATATATTTGCATCTTCTATACATAAATAATAAGATGGATTCTGTAAATCTAATATTGGAAAAATACATGATTTTCTGCAAGAATATATAATACAAAACTTTTTGAAATCATGACTTTCTAAATTGATCTATCATGTTGTAAATTTCAAACAGTGACAGCCAACACGTCCTAATTCTGCCTCATGGCAGTGGGAATATAAACCACAGTCTATCTACCTATAACAACTTTATACTGTTCTTACCCAATTTGTTGCCTGAATGA
The DNA here is from genome assembly GCF_047511655.1 of Castor canadensis. Lineage (NCBI taxonomy): Eukaryota > Metazoa > Chordata > Mammalia > Rodentia > Castoridae > Castor > Castor canadensis. Next base: position 71,155,153 of record NC_133391.1, on the reverse strand, counting down.
TTAATCTTTGCCAAAGCAAACTTTCTAGAATGCTTTATAAAAGACCCAGGTTATTTAATAAGCATCCACATTAGTATGTCCATTCTCTACCTGTGGGTGGGAAACATCAGAACACTGCTGGCAGCACCCTTTTTATCTTCTTTCATTCAAAAGACCTTGGAATTCAGCACTTTCCCTAGTTTAGTTAATTAAGAACCATGGTAGGAGCAATTTAAAATTCTAACACCTAGGTTTCTCCAGTGCAGATTGTGATTCAGTAGAACTGAGGAAGAAGGCCAAGAAATTGTGTCAAATAACTACTTTCCTTGCCTCCCATACTCTGATTTTTATCTGTGTGTGCACAAGTTATCAGACACTTAGCTAGATCTGATCATTACCATTCTCGTGGTAACAGACTGGTAACTGACATGGGTGGCATTTATCTAATCACTAAGCTAATTTCATCTCATTATTACTACTTCTTATAATACAGATTCAGGATTTCAAGTTCACCAATGGACTTCATATCATTAATCAGTGAAATTATCACCTCATCAAGTCTTGAAATAAAACATGGATTAAATACCATTTGTAGATAAATCACTGAAGAAAGATATTGAAAAAGACATCAGAAGATGGAAAGATCTTCCATGCTCACAGATTGGCAGAATCAACATTGTGAAAATGGCTATATAACCAAAAGCAATCTATATGTTTAATGTAAGCACCATCAAAACCTCAATGACATTCTTCACAGAGACAGAAAAATCAATCCTAAAGTTTATATGGAAGCACAAAGACCTCGAATAGTAATGGTGGAGGTATCACAATACCTGACTTCAAACTATACTACAGAGTCATAGCAATAAAAACCATCTTTTACTGGTACAAAAACAGTGAAAGCCAAGGGAACAGAACAGAAGACTCAGACATAAATCCATGCAGGTATAGTCATCTGATTTTTGACAAAGAAGCCCAAAACATATGTTGAAGGGATAATAGTCTCTTCAACAAATGGTGCTAGGAAAACTGGATATCCACATGTAGAAGACTGAAACTAGATCCTTGCCTTTCACCCTGTACTCAATCCAAAGTGGATCAAAGATCTCAATGCAAGACTTAAAACTTTGAAACTACTTTAGAAAAGAATAGGGAAAACACTAGAACATACAGAGATAAGCAACAACTTCCTGAATAGAACCCCAATAGCTCAGCAATTCAGAGACAAGATGGACAAATGGGATTGCATCAAACTAAAAATCTCTTGTACAACAAAGGATATGGTCACTAAAGTGAATATACAGCCTATAAAATGGGAGAAAATCTTCTCCAGCTGCCTATCTGACAAGAGATTAATAACCACAATGTATCAGGAGCTCAAAAAACTAAACTACCAAAGAATTTACCCAATGAGAAATAGGCAAATGAACTGAACAAATTTCAAAGGAATAAGTACAAATGACCAATAAATACATGAAGAAATGCTCAACATCCCTGCCATAAAAGAAATGGCAAAATGGCATTGAGATTTTACCTCACTCCAGTCAGAATGGCTATCATCAAGATCACAACAACAAATGTTGGTGAGGTTAAGGGGGAAAATTAACCTATACACACTGTTGGTGGGAATGTAAATTAGTACAACCACTATGCAGAGCAGTACAGAGGCTCCTCAAAAACTAAAAAGAGAACTGCCATATAATCCTACAGTACCATTCCTGGCCATATATCCAAATGAATGTAAATCAGGATTTAATAAAGACACTTGCACACCCATATTCATTGTAGCACTATCCATATTAACCAAGCTATGGAAACTGTCCAGATGCCCTACAACTGATAAATGGATTAAGAAAATGTGGTGTATACACACAATGGAGTAGTATTCAACCATAAAGATGAATGAAATAATGTGGTTTGCAGGTAAATGAATGGAACTGAAGATCGCCATGTTAAGCAAAGTAATGATTCAATAAGACAAGGGTCATACATTTTTTCTCATATGTGGAGATATATCTGAAAGATAAACATGTACATAAATATAAACATGATAATATATATATGATACTACAAGCATATATATTATGTTTGTAATAGTGTGACTGTTGGAGGAAACTAGCGAGAAAAAGGAGAGGAAAAGAGAATAACAGATAGCGAATAATATCAAAGTACATTGCATCTGTGTAAGAAGATGGCATAACAAAACTCACTGAAAGCTGTTGAATAGCAGGAGATGAGATGAAGAGGTAAGGGAAAGTAACAGAGGGGTTAATCTGATGAAAGTACCATATATTCAGAAATGTAAAATAGGTCCCATTGGGGGTAGACAGTAGTGGGAAGGAGGAGGTTAAATGGAGAAAGTGAAGGAGAGTGAATATGGTTGATAAACTTTACATGCTTGTATAAGAACAAAACAATGAAACCTGTTGAAATCATTTTAAGTAGGGAACAGGGGGATGAGACAGACTGATGGTGGGGGTGAATCTAACCAAAGTACATTGTAAGCATGTATGGAAATGTTACAGTGAAAACCCCCTATGCAACCAATATATGCAAATCAAATGTTAAAAATAATGAAAAAAGAAAAAAACTCATTGACTTAGATTCTGCAACATTCCATGTTAAGATGAGCTTTACTACTAACTTGTTTTTATTTAGAGCTTTACTACTAACTTGTTTTTATTATTGTAACTCTTATGAGGAAATGCAGATTCTCTCCCTCGAAACTTGTGCTCAACAGGGCTATGAATCTGAGTCCAAGACCATACCTTTTGTCTGATTTACCCAAATCCTGCCACAACCATGTGCATTACTTAAAGAGCTTCCTACTCCCCTAGAAATCTAGAAACAAAAATGTAAGCACATGGAAGTACCTGACAAACCTAGTCACTAGAAGTTTCATCCATGCAAAAGTATTTGACAGGAAATAGAGATGTTTTCAAGAGGTACTAATAACCCATGTGGCTATCAATGTAAAAACTAAATCCAACTAGGTTTGTGCTTCCATGAGAATCAGCTCCTTGGCAAGTCTGGCCTGAGGCTCCCACAAAGGATATAAAAGTTAAGCTCTTTGGGAGTAATTTATACTGGTACTGAATTCAACTGGAAGGAGGTATTCTAACAAACTCATTGCTGTTCTCCTAGATGGTCTCACTATTCTTTCACACTAAAGTTATTCAATTACTTTGAATCGAATTTTACTAAAATATAAATAGTTCATTTAATAAATGCTATTTGTCAGAATTTAGGTTTATTCCAATTACTTTAAGGCTCACATTTTGCTGGAATACAAACAGTTTATTTAACAAATGCTATTTGTTAAAATTTAGAATTTGCTTGAATGAAATTGTTTGATGCTGGAAGGGGAAAGTGCATGAAATTTTCCTACACACTTACTTGTATAATAATCCAGCAATTAGCTATAGAATGGCTCAAGATATCATTAGCTCAAAATTACAAAACTGTATGTATTTAAAGAAATAATTATGTACTTGGACAATTGCTATACCAAAAGAGAGAGAAAAGTGATGTAGTGTATAAGAGAAAATATCTAATTAATAGTTGACGTTACAAACACAGACTACACAAGAAAAAGATGCAAATTCTGTCCAGTGCTAAGACTGATAAAGATGGATGGCCATTACTCATGGACTCATAGCTATTGGTTTATGTTGCTCCAAAAGAATAGCCATAGGGTAGATCGATCTTTAGAACCTAAATAAAGGAAGTACATTAAACACTGGATTTTCAATATATTCCCTGTGATAGCTGTGGGTCTGTTAATGCTTCATACATGAAAATATTGCTTAGAAAAATTAAACAATTACTAAAGAATATAAATCACCACAGAAGCATGATAGAAACTCAGAAGAAAATTCCTAGATCTTGAAAAACAAAACAAACAACAATAACAAATTTTTTTCTAAGCTGAAACTATAGATAATCAAGTTCCAGAGTCAATGCTGCTTAGATTTGGATTAGGTAAGACTCCATATAGACCTATATAGTACCTAGATCATTAATCATTTCAAAATATAAGCAAATTAAAAACAATGAAAATAAAGTTAATTCTCCTTACCTCCCTTTTCTTAGTGTTTACTTTAGAAAACTTGTAGTTGTGATTTTTTCTCTACCCATTTGGGATGTTTATAAATATTTTTAAAAGCTAAATAAGGCTTTTATAACTCAAGACCTCTTTGATATATAAGCATCCAGGAGAATAGCACTCTGTGTTAGTAATCTTTTCATTACTACAATAAATATGGAGATAATCAACTAAGAAAGAGAAAAGGGTTGTGTTGGCTCACAGTTTTATAAGTTTCAGATTGTGGGGGTTGGTCCCATTGCTTTGAATTCCGAGGCACATCATGGCAGAGCACAGGGCAAAGAAAACTATTCACTCATGGCCAGGAAGTGAACAAGAAGAAGTGGGGAGTGGGGCTGAGATTCCAGTGTTCCCTTCAAGTGCAAACTCCTAACAACTTCCCGTAAGGTCCACCTTTTAATGGCTCCACAGCCTCCCAGTACTGCCATGCTGTGGACAAACCCTTTACCACATGAACTTTGGGATAGACATATCAAAGCTATAACACATTACTCTTAGCCCATCTCCATGGAAATTTAACTTAAGTATTTCGGCTCCAGCTTCTAACTACCTGCATGTCACAGAAATATGAGAAATTTTGATATTTTTTGGATGAGAGCAAAAACAAACACCCAAGCAATTTACCAGATGAATTTAGAATTAATTGTGATGTGGCAAATAGAAGTATAAACTTCTTGTTTATAATTATGTTGAGCTGGGATGATAATGTGGCCTAGTGTGTCAAAAGATATTTAGAAATTCCCAAGATTTCAATATTAATGGAAGACTATCAATACAGCTATCTTCCTACTTCCTGAAGCTGAATTTTTGGCAGGAATTTTGTATCAGTGAAAATCTTCAGCTAGCTTTTAATTTTTATATAAATGAGGGTCAATGGCCAAGATAATTTTAACAAGTTAGAGAGAGAGACAACAAAGTAAGTGTGATAGTTGGATGGTGTAAGCTTTGAAGCAGTATGAGTCTTTTTGAGAAAATGTGAGAGTAGTTATATGAGATGACGGTGAAGTTCCAAAGGAATGTTGAATTCCCTGGCCCATTATAGACTTGTGGAAGAGAATAAATAGTCAGAAGCCTTGGTATGGTTATACCTATTCTGGGGTTCCTTTAAAATCATGGATTTATTCATTCCTATATTAAATTGCATAATCTGGGATAGAATTACATGTGAGAAATTGTACTTAACTGCTACTTAAATATAATACACCATTATGCAGAAAGTACAAAACGTGAATGGTCAAGACTTTAGGTCTTTATTATCTTACATGTTTATACTGTCTTCTGGTTTTTATAGTCTCCATACAACCCCAAATTCTGAGACCTTCTGGATAGCTGAATACACGGAGGCTCACAGGAAGGCATGAGAACTCATCAGGAGCCCCAGTAGCTCTTCACCTGGCAGCTTATCCATATCCTCTAAAGCTGCCCTTATAATCAACCAGTAAATATAAGTGTAGGTTTCCATAGGTTCTCTGAAGTCCTGTACTTGAACTGCATCTGGAGTGTGGGCAGTCTTGAAGACTGAACTGTCAACCTGTGGGATCTGACAGTACCTCTAGGTGGGTAGTGTTGGAATTGAATTGGCTGAGAAGACTTTCTCCTACTGTCCACTGCAGAACTGCTCGTGGATGGAGAGAAATCACCACACGTTTTGGTTATAGAAATCTTCTGTGGTGATTGGGAGCAGAGGAAAAAACAAAACATTTGTTTTCTCAACAGAGGGACTTACATTACATTGTCCTGGTCAGGATGCCTGAGCTGTTAAACATATGTCCGTAGGCAGGCAACATCTCCGTAACTGTGAGATGTCTAGTTCTGCTGCAACCAGTTAAAGCCAATCACTTCAGAGATAAAGTGACAGGCTGGGAGCTTTATTGATGACAAGCAGGCAAGTTGTCATCCTTTAACATGGCCATTTTGCTTCAGGGTTCCAGACACAAAGCCTATATTGGAATTTGGGAGGAAGTTTATCGGACAGGGAGGTATCTGGGTAGTTAAAATATTTTGAGTGGTTTGCTTTCTGATGCTCAGGCTGCTGTTATTTCTTTTACTCTGTAAGTGTAGGAAACTACATTTCTTAAAAAACATTTTTGGATATTAAAATGCATTTTATTTCTGAATTAGTTCCTACCTGATAAAGGTCTTTAAAAATACTGCTGTACAATTTTATGAACTACTGGTCACACTAAAAGGAGGTCATGATTAGGAGGAGTAGGGTAAAAGAAGGAAACTAAGAACTTGAATATGATTGGTATACTCTCTATACAAGAATGAATATAGAAATTGTAAACAGGCTGAAATGACCACAAGAAAGGGGGTAAAGTAGAATGAAGAAAACTAGAGGAGATAAACCAATTGGGATTATAATACATATATGCATTGAAATATCACAAGGAAACTCTTTTATCTCAAACAAGCAAAAATGTCATGTTTTTCTTTTTATCCTGTCTCTTTTTTCTTCTACATAATTGGAAAACAGGAGGGCAAAACAGGTCCTGCCTGACTGGGGGAGTTTGGGGGTTGGCACAGTGGGAGGGGAAGAGGAAGGGGAAAGGTTGTAGGAGGGTGAATACAGTGCACAAAATGTGTACACATATATGTAAATGCAAAAACTATACATGTTAAAACCATTCCAGGAATTGGAGAGGGTGAGGGAGAAGGACAGTGGTGAAGGGGTGAGTTCAAATATGATGTATTTGATTCATTGTAAGGACCTTTGTAAACCACAATGTATCCCACCCAGATCAAGAATCAAAGGGGAAAAAATCCCAGTGTCTGTAATCCTAGCTACTCAGGAGACAAAAATCAAGAGGATCTTGGTTTGAAGCCAGCCAGTGCAAATAGTTCCAGGAGACCCTATCTTGAAAAATCCTTCACAAAAAAAACAGGACTGGTGGAGTGGCTCAAGGTGAAAGCCCTGAGCTCAACTTAAGCACTGCCCCCCACAAAAAAATGGGGGAAAAAAAGAAGAGTATGGTGATGTCAATTGCATTTATTTTTTAAAAAATAAAAAATACTGCTATGTTCAATTTACTTATATTTTGTCAATACATGAAATAGCCCCTTTTATAAAGCTTTCTTTACCTACTTAAAATGCTGTGCTGTAGTACTAGGGCTCTATTTTATACTTATATAATGTGTGTAATGTGTCAGATACCTTTTTTCATGTAAAAAATCATTTGACAGTTATAAGAAGTTTGTTATTTTTATTCATTTTTATAAGTGAGATAACTTGCACACAGACAATATATGCAATTTTACAAGATGAGTTTTCTGCTACACCAAAAATCTAAGCACATGTTCAGGAAATAAGAACAAGAATTGACAAATGAGATTATACCTAATTAAAAGCTTCTGCACATCAAAGGAAATTATTCTCAGGATCAAGAGAAAACATCTAAATATCACAATGAAGCCCCTTTACACAATTAATTTATACTAATAAAAATTAAACTAAAAAAAATCTAAGCACAGTAGTCCAGCTCTTGACTCTCAGCTTTTAAGAATAAACTAAGTTACAGAGCCATAGCAATGAAAACAGCATGGTACTAGCATAAAAACAGATATGAAGACCAATAGAACAGAATAGAGGACCTGGATATGAATCCACACATCTATGTCTACCTAATTTTTGGCAGAGATGCCAAAAACACATGATGGGGAAAAGAAGCCTCTTCAACAAATATCACTGGGAAAATTACATCTCCCTGCAGAAAACTAAAACTAGATCCATGTTTGTCACCCTGTATGAATATCAATTCAAAGTGGATTAAAGGACCTTAATGTCAGACCTGAAACCTTGAAGCTAGTACAGGAAAGATCAGGGAATACACTAGAAGCAATAGGCATAGGCAAGGACTTCCTCAGTAGAACTCAAGTGCCTCAGCAACTAAGAGAAAGAATCAACAAATGGGACTACACAAAATTAAAAGTTTCCTTTCAACAAAAGAAATGGTCTCTAAATTGAAGAGACCACTCACAGAATGGGAGAAAATCTTTGCTAGCTATACATCAGACAAGGAACTCATAACCAGAATATACAGGGAGCTCAAAAAACTAAACTCCTCCAAAATCAATTAAAAAAAAAAGTGGGCAAGTGAACGAAATGGAACTTTTTCCAAAGAAGAAGTCCAAATCGCTAAAAAACACATGAAAAAATGCTCACCATCTCTGGCCATGAAGGAAATGCAAATCAAAAGATTCTACCTCTCTCCTACATAAGAATAGCAGCTACCATCAAGAACACCACCAACAACAAATGTTAGAGAGGATGCGGAGAAAGAGGAAGCCTCATACACTGCTGATGGGAATGTAAGCTAACACAACAATTATGGAAAACAGTATGGAAACTTCTTAAAAAAACTAAAAATATATCTGCCATATGTTTCAGCAATATCACTCTTAGGGATATACCTGAAGGAATGTGAGTCAGCTTACAACAAAAGCACCTGTACACCCATGTTGATTGCAGCACTATTTACAATAGTTCAACCATGGAAACAGCCAAGATGACCCTCTACTGACAAATGGATTAAGAAAATGTGTTTATACACAATGGCATTTTACTCAGCCACAAAGAACAATGAAATTTTGTCATTCTCAGGCAAATAGATGGAACCGAAGAACATCATCTTAAGTGAAGATAGTCAAGCTCAGAAGGCCAAAAGCCACATGTTCTCTCTCATATGCAGATTATACAGCACAAATGCAGCAATATTATGGGATGCAGGTCACACTAAGGGGAGGTCACACATGGGAGGGATAGAGCAAGGGAAAGAAACTAAAAACTTGAATGTGGTTGATGTGCTGTCTGTACAGGAATGAATTAAGCATTTTAAATTGGCTGGAGCCACCATGGGAAGAGGACTAGGGTGGAGTGAAGAGGATTAGAAGAGATAAACCAGTTGGGATTGTAATACATATATACAGGGAAACTCCCTGTGTAGATATCTTTATCTCAAACTAGAAAAAAAATGTCATGTTTTTCTCTTTTTTTCTACAAAATCAGAGAACAGGAGGGCAGAACGGGTCCTGTGTGGAGATGTGACACTAGTGGGAGCAGGGAGGTGGCAGGGAAAGGTGTAGGAGAATGAATAAGGTGCAAATAATGTATTCACATGTATCTAAGTAGAAAAACAATACCTACTGAAGCTGCTCCAGGAATGTGCAAGGGAGGATAAGCAAGAGCAGTGGAGGGGGTGAACTCAAGCACGATATATTTGACACATTGTAAGAACTTTTGTAAATGCCACAATGTCTGCCCCCACCCAGCACAACAGTAAAAGAAAAATTTTTTACTTAGGTTTTAAAACTGCTGAGGTTCTGGCCATACATGAGAACTATAGTTCTGGAGCACTGCTTTTCTTTGCTTTAACTCTCTTACCTCTAGGCAAGAAAGATTGGAAAGATTTCACATTTAATATATTTGGGGATCTATAAGTATACAAGGCATTTGTGACTTGTTTTTCCATTTATTTTCTGCTGGATATATAGCTTTGATAATGTGCACATCAGGCAATTTCCTGGTCATTGTTAGGACACATGACCCCTCTGTGACTTATCTTTCCTTACTCATTTGTTTTGCTTATACAGAGATCTTTAATGGGGATTCCTTACCATTGTGAAAGCAGACGAAGAAAGAAGACAAGCAGCTGTGAGGAAGGTAATATAGGGCATAAGTTATGATGGTTTTTACATGTAGAATGACTGCCAGGACTCCTCCAGATATGGTTCTTCTCATAAATTTCCAGCTTCTCTGAAGAATAAGTAGAACACTCGAAAGTGCAGACATTCTTAGATAGGACACAAAATACTATTATAATGTTATCTTAAATATTTGCCATATCTATTAGTTAACATGCTTATTTCTTGTTGGTTTCAGGGGTAGAGTCAGAGTCAGAGAAGAAGTAGACTTCTTTAAGGAGAAGTAAGAGAATGTAGAAACTCTAGGTTATAATTATTCTTTTTCAAATGGAAAGATACAGAAAATGGTCCCTCTTTCCAATTCTGCTCATTGATACTTCATGAATGTTATATATCTTTACAGCATTCTTCAAGGGTAACTGAAGAGCTCAAATTATCATTGACAATCAACACCATTTTTTTTATCATGTTGGCATTCCATTTTTCTTCTGGTAAGTGCATTTTCTAATTCTGTTTAGATAATTTCTTATGTCCTAGAAAATAAAGCCAAGATTTGGGAATAGAACTGGATGCTTTATTAAATTTAGTATCCTTGACATGGTAAGTCTAAGACAGCAAAGTACATACAACCCTTTAAAATTGCATTGCTGGACACTCTCCTCTGGGTCCCATATTGTAAAAAGGAACTAACTATGTGGTGACTAAGAATGGCCACTGAATTTTGACATGATAATTCATCTCTTTTCTAATCTCAAGAACGAGGGTACTTTAAATCCTTTCTGTGTTTTGGAGATCATATTCTCCAGTGGGATGGTTAGAATAATCTCTAGCATTTTATGTTTGACAGTCTTCTCAGGCTCTAACATTAAAGCATTATGTTATACAAGTCCTTATTGATAATTTCATGGACAATTAATCTACCTTAAAACTCATGGCTATCTATTACTTGCATGGTGAGGCAATTAATGTAGGCATTGAAAATAGAGCAGGGCACTGGTAACTCACACCTGTAATCCTAGCTACTCAGAAGGCAGCGATCAGAAGGATCGCAGTTCCAAGCCAGCCTGGGCAAGTAGTTCCCAAGACCCTATCTCGAAAAAACTCATCACAAAAAAGGGTTGGTGGAGTGGCTCAAGGTGTAGGCCTTGAGTTCAAACCCCAGTGCTGCAAAAAAAAAGAAAGAAGGAAGGAAGGAAGGGAGAAAGAGAGAGAGAGAATGAGAGAAAGAGAGAGACAGAGACAGAGAGACAGAGAGAAAGAAAGAAAGAAAAAAAGGAAAGAAAGAGAAAGAAAGAAAAGAAAGAAAGAAAATAGAGCAGGAATCTTTCTTGACTCTAAGCTCTAATTAGTTCTCTTCATATTTACGTAAACTTTTATACAAGGTATTGTCTTTCTTGAGTTTTAATTTTCTCATTTATAAAATGTACATGACAAATAAAATGTCATCTTCAACAGAAGGAGATGTGGGTTTAAACAATTGAATGTATTTGAAGCTGAGTTGGTTCCTGTAAGAATCATCCATGTTTGTCAAGCTTTGCAGTTTGAGTTTCCCATACACAACTGGTCCCAAAGAAGGCTCACTTCATAGCTTCTAGTTTCCTCATTGAAACAACTACATCCATTTTTTTTCTCACTACATATGTGAGAATGTCATAGGAGATATCAAGTCACTTAATTATTTTTTTTTTAAATACTGGGATTGAACTCAGGGCCTCAAGCACTCTACCACTTAAGTCACACTCTTAATTAATTTTTTTATTTGTGCAGGTACTGTCTCATCTCAGTCACATAATAACTCAATGGAAGTAATGTACTTCTAATTTTTTAGGAAGTTGAAAATATTACATTTTTTAAATTATAAAATTAACTGTTATATGGAAAAATGCTCCCAACAGAAGTGATGAATTATAAAGTATAACCCTGGGCTGGAGCCATAGGTCAAGTGGTAGAGCACCTGCCTAGCAACCACAATGCCCTGAGTTCAAAACTCCAGTACCATGCTCCCCAAAATTTATAAAGTAAAACTCTGTCATTACCTCTCTTCAGGAAAAGATATGGGAATTTCAGTACTCCAGAAGTGCTCTTACTCATGAAGACATTTCTCCTCTTTTACCAGTTGTATAGTATTCTATTGTGTGGAAGTAGAAGAGTTAATAATATCTTTTATATTTCAGCATTTAATGGTTTCCAACATTTTGTGATAATCTTGAAAATTTTTCTCAAAGAAAATTTTTATATGAGAAAATTTTAGGATAACATAAAATTACATATAATTTTAAAGATATTACAATCAATTTTCTATATGGGAAAAATATGATCCATATGAGTTGTTTTCATTTGCAGACCCATTAACAATGGTGAGAGTGCCCTAGTCTGCATAGCCTTGCCAAATAAGTATATTGTCAAAGATTTTTACTCTCTGTAGATCTTGTGTGTGGAAGTAAAGATTTTATTTGTATTTTCCTAGTTGTAAATGAATTTGAATATCTTTTCATATAATTCACAGCCATTTTCCATGATCTTTAGGAAATTTTTTCATCATGCAGTTTTTACATGTTTCTGTTGGCCATATGGTCTTTTAATCTCCTTAATTTTTATGAATTTTGAATTATATTATATTATTATAGTATGTATATTGAAAATATTGTCAATATCTTATAATTTGATTATGGTGCTTTTATGCCATGTGAATATTTTTATGTGATTAATTTGATCATTTTATAACATACTGATATTGAGTCAGATAAGAAAACCCCAAACCATTGGTTTTAGAAGAATCCACCCTTGTCAAAGTCAGTGTTTTTATTTTATGTATTTTATTTAACTGTGTCGGGAGATTTTTATAAAATATAGCATGAGGTATATATTCAATTTTATCTTTTTTCCAAATAGCAAGTAAGTTTTCTGAGGATCATTTATTAAAATTTTCATCTTTGTCCCTGTGATTTGAATTGCCATATGTTAAGTTTTCAATGCTCTTGGTCTATTCATTGACTTTCTCTTCTATGTCAATTTTGTGCCTATTTATTTGACTTGTACCACATTGTCAACTTGCAGATGTTTTACAGTGTTTCATCCAAAAATACTTTTATTATTCTTCATGTAATTTGCACAATACTTGTTAAGTATGTGTCTAGCTCTTTTATGTTCTTTATTGTCATTTTAAAGAGGCTTTCTCTACTATCAATTATATCTTCCAACTGGCTGTTTTAGTATATGTGAAGGCAACTGAGCTTTCTAGATTAATTTTATATTTTAGTAATGGACTAAATCATTTTATGGTTTGATTTAATTCTCAATGATTCCCTCAGTCTTCCTGTTGCACATCATATTATCTGCAAAAAGATGCAATTTGTAACTTTATTTTTTTGTTTTTATGTCTTATATTCCTTACTGAAGTCTCAACTACAATATTAAATAATATTGGGGATAATGAACATCTTTGCCCTTTTGAGTTGGTTTTATTCCTGTTTATCATCTTACCTTTAGTAAGATGTTGATTTAAATGTTGCATATTCATGTGTGATAATCATCCATTAAACATTGGATTCATGAATATTTTTTGGAAATAAAATGTATGTTGAACTTGTCAAATACTTCTACAGCACTATAGAGATGATATGATTTTTCTCCTTAGAACTATTAATAATGGTATGTTACATTAATGCCTTTCTAATATTGAATGACCTGTGTATGACACAAATTCCATTTCTATTTGTTTATTTTATTAGTTATACTGGGAGTTAAATTCAGGGCCTCATGATTGTAGGCAAGCACACTACCACTTAAGCCACTCTGCCAAGCGCTTTTTGTGTTGGTTATTTTTGAGATAGAGTCTCACTTTATGCACAAGCCAGCCTTTTTTCCCCAAGCAGCTGATGATGCAAGCCAGTGATATAGTGCCCAGTCATTAGTTGAGACAGGATCTCTTGGACTTTTTTTTTCCTGAACTGACCTCACACCACAATCCTCCAGATCACCCCCTCCCAGGTAGCTAGGATTATAGGTATGAATTTCTTTTTCTTTAATTTGTGTTTGATTCTGATCACTACAATCTTATTTAATAATATATTAAATATTAGTCTGAAAATTTACCATAATGTTTTTTGTTAAGTTTAGGTAGGTATGTTGTATTTACTTTCTTAACACATAGAAGTTTTCCTTTACTTTTCTATTCCCTGCAAAAGTTTGCATGATACAGGGACTGCCACATTTTGAGAGGTGAATTCTCTTTTGAAATTCTTTGGGTCTGTTCATGTTTTCTGTGTGATTTGGCTTAATAAATGTTTATGCTTCTTTTGGAAATGAGTCTTTTTGAGTTTTCTGTCCAGTAGGGCTAAGTTTGACAAAATGTATTTTGTAAAAGCATTCACTTCTTGTGGAATTTCAAAATTATTTGTAATGGAGGATACAATGTAGTCTTTCATATATTTCTAATTTATTACATTTCAACAACTTTATTCTTATTTTTTATCACATTTTGTGCCTTCTGCATTTTTTAAATACTTTAGCTTATTTTTTCAAAAGTCTAATTTTGACTAATTATTCATTAAATCTATTATATACATTTATCTATTTAATTATCTTCTCTATGCTTTTTGATTTTAGCCATTTGTTCATTTCTAGATTTTTTATTGGAAATTTAACATTTTTTATTGTTCCTCATTTTGTTTATAAAAACATGAGTTTTCTTTAGGGCTTATTATCATTTTTAATATATTTTAAGAATACTCTAATTTCAGTTCTATTTTTCTTTTTATGAAAGTATGGTCTAATATTTTTGCCTATTTCTTGTGATAGACTTTCTGTGTCTGGATTTTGTTATTAATGCCTTATTTTATTCAATTGTGATTTGAGCATCATTTATGTCACTTTTAGTAGATGGAGCTTACTGATTATATTGTAACCTCATATAATACCATTTTGTGAGTGTCCAATGTGTACTTCTGAAGAGAGTTCAGATTCTCAGTGTGTGTCACTTGACATATATCCACAGTCTGTGTTAAGGCTATACTCTTCAGCTCTCAACTCTTCGATGTCCACTGACTTGTCTTGTGCTGACAGTGATTTGTTCCAGTATTCTATGAGTATTGTGTTTCCATCTTTGCTGCCTCTTTCAGCTTTTGTTTATCTGAAAAAATAACTTAAAGCAAAAAGGAGTAGAGACATGGCTCAAGTGTTATAGTCCTTACCTAACTAGACCAAGGCCTTGAGTTCAATCCCAGTACTGCTTAAATAAAAGTTATTACAATATTCATAATATGATCTACATATTTAACATAAACTCCATTAAAATTCCAGTTGGGCATTTTTAGTAAAATTAGAAAAACATCCTAAAATCCATGTGGACAGACAAAGGGTGGCAAAGAGGCAACAAAGAAGAACAAAGCTAAAAATCCCCACAATATTTGATTTCACAATATTTTATAAAGTTAAAGCAATGAAAATAGTATGGCAATGGCACACAGACAGACATGCTGATCAGTGAACAGAACAGAGAGCCCAGAAATAAACCTATTCATATCTGGTCAATTGACATTTGCCAAAAGCATCAAGAGTATACCATGAGGAAAGTACAGTTTCTTGATAAATGGAATTGGGAAACTGGCCTTCCATATGCAAAATAATGAAATCAGACCTTTGTCCTGCACAACATAGAAGAATCAACTCAAAATTATTGAAGACTTAGGATAATACCTGAAAGTGTACAACTTCTATAGGAAAACCTTAATGGCATTAGTCTTGGCAATGATTTCTTGGATATATCACCAAAAGCATGTGCAGTGAAAGGAAAAATAGATAAATGGGATGACTTCTAACACAGCAAAGAAGATGACAGAAAGTCAAGTTTAGTATCTGATGGAAAACAGCATAGAAGGGAAAAATGAAAGTTGTAGTATATTTATGAGTCTTCTGAGAGAAAATCAGAAGGTTTTGTACCAGGGAATCATATTGAGGGGACTCATTCTCACTGTTTTTTTTTTTTTTTGTCTGTTTTGTTTTGCTTTTATTTTTTGTGGATGAGTGTTTGAACTCAGGGCTTCCTACTTGCTAGAGCCAGGACTCTAGTCCACATTCTCACTGTTTCATCTTGCTTCTCTTCCCTCCAATTTATGCTTTTTCTTTCAATGAGTCATTTTGTTTTTCCTGTTGGAATCTCTGCACACAATAACATCCCACATGCTGGACAAGAAGAGTGATAAAGTGGAACTTGAGGTTGAGAGTTGAGGTCTTTCTGCAAGGGGTCTCCTTGGAAAAGTCTAGTCAGTGAGTTGCATTTTGTACCAACAGAACCAGAAATGAATGAACCTGCTGAGACCAACTATTAATTCTCAAAAATGTATAGTTTATATCAATATATTTTATGCAACAGGCTCTAACTCATAAGTGGGTTGTGAAATCAAAGTAGTTAGTGAACTAGAAAATAATAAAATAATATAGAAAATATTACATTGCCCTGCACCCAGTGTGACCACACTTTTGCTAAATACCTGTTTCAGACATGTGTGTCCATGCATTTGTGTTTTGGTTGCAATCTAAAATTTGTTTCTTACTCTGAATTGCAATCAAAAAATAGGAGAATATCCCCATATAAATATAAAAAGAATTTAAGAAACATTAACAATAAAACTTTCATCTCTTCCTAACAGATAACATATTATGAAACAGACCAATGTATATTTTCTTTCAGGTTTCAAAAACATGCTATTTCTGTCCTGCCAGAAATAGAAAGAAGCCAATGTCTTGAATGAAAAGAACATTTCAGTAAGCAAACACCTTTGAAGTGAGACTTTGATCATTCCTTTTTTTTTTTTTTGTGATACTGGGATTTGAACTGAAGGTGTCTTGCTTACTAGGCTATCACTTGTGCAACACCCCTAGTCCTTTTTGCTTTTGTTATTTTTCAAAGAAAGTGTTGTATTTTACCAGGGCCGGCGTGGACCATGATGTCCTATTTACACCTCCCACGTAGCTGTACAGGTGTGCACCACTATGCTTGGCTTATTGATTAACAAGGGGTCTCACTAACTTTTTGCTCAGGGTGGCCTCAAACCATGATCCTCCTAATCTCTGCCTCCTGAGACATAAACTATCACATCTAGCTGTTCATTCCATGTTTTTGTTGTTGTTGTTGTTCAGACAAATTCCTCTGTGATATCTTCTCACACTTATTAGAATGGCTATTTAACAAAAAGATGAAAGTCACATTTTGGTTAGAATGTGGAGAAAGGGGAATCCTTGTAAACTCTTGATGGAAATGTAAATTAGCATATATATTTTCAAAAACAGTATGAAGTTTCTTTTTAAAAAATTAAAATGAATTACCACTTGACCCAGCAATCCCACTTCTGGGAATGTATCCAAAGGAACTGAAATCAATGTATCAAAAGATGTGCGTACTACCATGTTTATTGCAACACTATTCCATAGCCAAGATATGGAGTTAACTGAGTATGCATGAGCAGATGAAATCATAAAGAAAATGTGGTAGATATGCATAATGGAATACTATCTAACCTTTTAAAATAAGAAAAATCTGTCACTTGCAACAACATGAGTGAATTATAGTATAACATGCTAAGTAAATTAAACCAGGCACAGATTGATAAATGCATGATCTCACTTATGTAGAATCTAAAGAAGTCAGATTCATGGAAGCTGGGAGTAGAATGGTATCCACCGGGTTCATGGGGCAGGGGATGGAAATGATGACAGGGAGAGGGAAGATCATAGTCAAAGGGTACAAAGTTCAGTTATACAAGAGTAATAAATTCTCATGAACTTATGACAGCATGGTCACTATACTTGATAATAATGTAGCCATCAAAATTGCTAAAACAGTACATTTTCAATATTCTTATCACAAAGTAATAATAAATAGGTGGATTAGCATGTGTTAATTAGCCTGATTTGCTCATTCCATAATGTACAAACATTATAGTATAACATTGTACCCCATA
This sequence comes from Castor canadensis, assembly GCF_047511655.1. Lineage (NCBI taxonomy): Eukaryota > Metazoa > Chordata > Mammalia > Rodentia > Castoridae > Castor > Castor canadensis. Next base: position 71,137,468 of record NC_133391.1, on the reverse strand, counting down.
AGTATATACAATTATTGAATATTAAAATAAAAATTAAAACAATAATAACTTTTTAATAGTATCATCTTAAAAACAGTTCTGTAACTTCAATCTTACAGTTATGCTAAGTAACAGATTCACTGAATGTGTAGATCCTTTCTAAGAACCTACAACATTCATTAATAAGGCTAAGTTTCAGCTTACATATTTTGTCTTCATATTTCGTAGAGAGACTAAATATATGTGAGTCTGTTAATAAGCATGAATTTTGCCAAATTGAAAAGTTGCACTATGGAGAAGCATATACCTTTCAGAATATGATATATTCATAAAATTTGCTAATATGATAAAAAGTACTGATATATTACATGTACTTCACATTTCTCTACTTCCTAGTTTTCCTATAAAAAGAGATGTTACTAATGTTTAAAATTATAATCAATAGATGTTCTTCAAACTATTAGAAATAATAAAGGTGAAGGAAATAATTTTGGATGCAAAATATGCAGGGAATGTTGGGTATAGTTTTGCTAAAGGGAAAAGGAGAGTAAATTTGTCCTAAGGTAAAATGAGCTACCTGGTTTCTATTATTTAAATTAAAATTTAGCCTTCTCTAAATCCAAGTTTTGCTATAAGTAATAATCCTATAATATAAGCAGTGACTAGCCAAATGAGGAAATGAGTAAGGCAGCAAGATCAGACTTGTGTTTTAAAAATATTCTTAAAATACATATATATGTATATATATATATATATATATATATATATATATATATATATATATATATATACATATATATGTAAAGAGAATAGAAAAATTACCCTGCAGATCAAAAGAGGATGTATCGTACTCATATAAAAAGACTATGATGTGAAGATAGTGAAGATATTACTGTTTCCAAATCAAAGTTGCAGGAGGCCTATTTCTTGGCAGACTAGAGGCAATGTGTCTAAAATACATCCAGAAAGAAAAATTTTCAAAAATAGCTAAGAATGCAATAAACAAGCAAATAGATGAAATCTTTCCTTTCTTCTTGCTGTATATATCTGCTGGATGCCTATTTTACAGCAATTTCTTGACTATGGGTACAGAGTCAAAATTAGGAATAAGATCTTTCTCTTTATAGGAGTGTAATCTAATTTACATAGAAGAGGTATTTTAAAGGAATTAAAAGCACTGGCTGACTTTGAAAAAACTGAGATCTAATGAAGGGGGAAATTAAGGATGCTTGCTAAGAAAGACAAAATGTGTCTCATGATCTGTTGTTTCTGTTCTTGATGACGGCCATTCTGACTGGAGTAAGATGGGATTTCAGTGTCGTTTTGACTTGCATTTCCTTTATGGCCAAGCATTTTGAACGTTTCTTCATGTATTTATTGGTCCTTTGTACTTCTGAGAATTATCTGTTCAATTAAATTGCCCATTTTCAATTTAGTTGTCACTTCTTTTAAAGTTTTTTTTTTGGGAACTCCTCATATGTTCTGGTTGTTAACCCCTTTTCAGATGAATTGCTGGAAAAGATTTCTCCCATGCTTTTGGCTCTTTCTTCATTCTAATGAATATTTGCTTTGCTGTGCAGAAGCTTTTTAGTTTGCTGAGTCCCATTTGCCAATTTATGGTCTTATTTGCTGAGCTATTGGAATCTTCTTTAGGAAGTTGTTCCCTAGGCCTATATCATTCAGTTTTTCTCCATGTTTTTCTTGTAGCTTCAAATTTTCAGGTCTTACATTAAGGTATTTGATATACCTGGAATTGATTTCAGTACAGGATCTAGTTTCAGTCTCTTGGATATTGAGGTTTCCTAGCACAATTTTTTTAAAGAGGTTGTCTTTTCTCCAATGTGTGTTTCGGAACCCTTGTCAAAAATTAGCTGACTGTAACTCTGTGGACTTATTTCTGGGTCTCCTATTCTACTCTGTTGGTCAATGTATCTGTTTTTGTGCCTGTGCCATACTGTCTTTGTTACTATAGCTCTATAATATAATTTGAAGTCAAGTATTGAGATAAATCTAGTGTTAACCATTTTGCTCATAATTGCTGTGGCTATTTGAGGTTATTTGTGATTTCATATGAACTTTAGAATTGATTTTTTCTACCTCTGTAAATAATGTCATTGAAATTGTGATAGCAATTGCATTGCATATATAGATTGTTTTCAGTAGTATAACCATGTTCACAATATTGATTCCACTGATCCATGAACATGAACATGAGGGGCATTTACATCTTCTAGTGTCTTCCTCAATTTCCTTCTTCAGTGTTTTATATTTTTCATTGAAGATGTCTTTCAACTTTTTAGTTAAATTTATTCACAGTTATTTTATGTTTTAGAGGCTATTGTGAATGCGATAGTATTCCTTTCTTTCTCTGCCTAATCATTGTTGATATATAGAAAAACTGATTTCTGTTGTTGTCTTTGTATCATGTAACTTTGGGGAAAGCATTTATGAGCATTAAGAGTTTCATGATGGACTTTTTAGGGACTTTTAGGTGTAGGATTACTTCATCTGTAAATAAGAATAATTTGACTTCTTCCTTCCCTACCTAAATTCCTTTTATTTCTTTCTCTTGCCTTGTTGCTGTGGCTAAGAATTCAAGCACAATATTGAATAAGAGTGTAGAGAGTAGATATCCTTTTCTTCCTTCTGAGTTTAGAAGAAATGGTCTTGGTTTTTTCTCATTTAGTGTGCCTCTGGCTACAGACTTACTATATATAGTCTTAATTGTGTCGAGTGAGGTATTTTCCTTCTATTCCTAGTTTCTTCAGGACTTTTACCAGGATAGGGACTGAATTTTGTCAAGGCTTTTTCTGCATCTATTTAGATGAAACTTTGTCCTTTATTCTGTCTGTGTGCTATAGTATGTTGATTGATTTGCTTATGTTGAACCATTCTTGCATTCATGGAAAGAAACCCTCTTGATCTCTTAAATGTGTTGTTGAATTCAGTTTGCAGGTATCCTATTGAGAATTTTTGCATCTATGCTCATCAAGGAAATTAGTTTGTAATTTTCTTTCTTTGCCATGCCCTTATCCAGTTTTGGTTATACTGACTTTCATAGAATGAGATCAGTACTGTTCTTTACTTTCTGCTTATGGACTAGTGTGAGGAGCTTTGATGTTAATTCTTCTTTAAATGTCTGTTAGAATTTAAAAATCCATCCTTTTCTGGGCTGTTCTTTGTTGTGAGACTCTTTATTACTGTTTTAATCTCATTATGTATTATAGATCTAAAGATTTGGGGGGAAAGAAACCCTTACACACTGTTGGTGGAAATGTAAATTAGTCCAGCCACTGTGGGAATCAGTATAGAGGTTTCTCAAAAAACTAAAAATACAAATACCACATGATCCAGTGATAGCACTCTTAGGTATATATTCAAAGGAACATAGGTCAGAATACAACTAAGACAACTACACACCCATGTTTGTTGTAGCGCTAATCACAATAGCCAAGCAATGCAATCAGCCTAGATGCCCTTCAAGTGATGAATGGACTAAGAAAATGTGGTGTATACACACAGTGAAGTATTATTAAGTCATAAAGAAGAATGAATCTGTGTCATTTGCAGGAAAATGGGCAGAACTGGAGATTATCATGTTAAGCAAAAATGGACAAAGACTGCATGTGTTTTCTCAAATGTAGAATCTAGACATAGCATATATGTATGTACATATATACAACATGATTTTAATTGTTGGATTATTGGGGGGAACTGTGGAGGAGAATGAAAAGAGAATGATGAAGTGAATAATATCAAAATACATTTTGTCTCTGTATAATTGTGGCCTAAGGAAACCCACTGAAAGCTGTTCAAAAATAGGAACAAGGGATGAGGGGAAAAAGAGAAAGCAATCCACGGCATTAATCTGATCAAAGTACAATGTATGCAAGTGTGAAATACCACGGTAAAACCCCTTTATATAATTAATATACAGAATGAAAAACACATTTCAAAAATACATCACATGAAACATTCATAGTACAGGCCTGAGAAGAATAAACTGTTGGGGAAAAAACTGAAAGGAACATTCATTTTTCTAAGATAAGAGTAAATGTAGAGAAAGCAAGTGAGCATGGATTCTTGAGTTATTACTATTTTTGCCCATTGTAGCAATGTTAGAAGTCAGTTAATAAGTTCAGCAAATGAATGGCACCTTCTAAAACCCCATTTATTTTTCTATTATACAACATTCAGAATGGCATATACTTTTTAGAATTGTGAGAAATAAATGTGACTGAGGAATGTAAACTACATAACCAGCTGCTGACAGAGAGAAAGGGATTAATTTAAGTATAACTGTCTAGATAAACTGATATGGAGTGAAGGAGAAAAATGAGAAGAATGTAGATGATAAAATCTGTAGAATTTTAAAGTGGAAGGGGGTAAATTGGGGCTAATTCATCATGACCAATGTTTATTCGGTAATGAAGAGGTGTTTTCCACCGAAAGTAATGTAGGTGGAACAGGTTCAGATAGTTGGAGAAAATGACAAAAGAAAGGAAATAGCTTGGGGCAGGTGGCACAGTGGCAATTTGACCTTAAATAAGAGGCTTCCTTAGAAGTCTAGAAGGCTCAGAAAATTGTGCACAAACAAAGTCCATTATATGGAATTGTTTTCTATCCTCCAAAACTAAGGTCTGGGAAAGGAAAATCAGAGCCGAATGAATCCTCAGCTTGGAAGAATAAATAGCATGATATCAAAAGAGGATAGACACATCAAGGGGCTAACTATAAATGATAAGACTATAAATTGAGGCTGGGCCAGGAATACAAAGCAACAAAAAAGTGCTAACTGATCTAGAAAAGTTTGAACTACATGAAATAGATTTTTATCAGGTCATGGTTAGTTTTCTGGTTTGCCTATGTTGAGGTGTAGTGGAGGGCAACAAGTATAGAAATTGGGAGGGTTTGGCATTAGAAGATTACTGATTGGAATATGGGGGCTTTGTAAGCTAATGGAAAAATAACAAAGGCTAGGAACATAAAACAGGTAAGACTTCTGACAAGTAGGGGTAGATGAATATGGGAACACTGGAATCGTACTGGATCTGGCAAGAAAATTTACCCAATGGTCTGGAATGTGACAGGTCATTAGTCTACTTTGCAAATGTCAGATAGTTACCATTGCCATTTCTTCTTCTCATGAGCCATGAGTGGAAAGCACAAGTGCAGAGCCTCCAGGCATGTCCTTGGCTGACGGAGCATGAAACATCACAGCAGGTGGTTCAAAAGTGGGATGAAACTCAAACACCCATTAGAGTCAAACCATGCCAAGCAAGTGTCCGCTCAACTAAGCAAGGAGCATGCCCCCTTGGATCCACATGTCCCTGGCCACAACCTCACCAAACAGCAACTCTTCTCATGGGCAGTGCGACTTCACAGTGACTACAGCAGGTTCACATCCAGCCACCTCATTCAGGTAACTTCTCTGCCTCTTCTAACCTTAGTCAAAGTCAGAGATGTGATCTCTTTAGCTTTCTATTTCTCAGATTCCCTCCTTTTTCAGTTATTTTACTTTCCCCAATAACTTCCTTTTGTTTCTTCTATACATGAAAGTAGAGAAAACTTCACTTTTAATATGGTTCTCCTTCATTTCTCTATATGTCGACTGGCTACATTTTGAGAAGAGACAGAACAAATAGAGTAAGGCATGAGGTAGTTGAGGAAATGGGCATGGAAAGTCTTGAACCTCATTTCTCTTCTAGGCCACGACTGTGGTTTTGAATTGGTTATTGGCAGAAAAAAAAGTTATTGGTAGGTTTTTTTCTGTCCTTGCAGCAGATCTGCACTCTGGAGCCAAGACCAGTGTGAGACCTTGAAGGCTGTTTATACGGGAATGGCACCTGAGGGCACTGGGTTCTCTCATGTTTGGAAAATCAGTTGTGCAGTTGACAAACAGTAAACTAACTTGAGCATTTTCTCAGGCATCACCACAGAAGGACATTAAGATGAGATCAAATGGCTACTTAATCTATAAGATCACATTATTCCTGTTATGCTCTCCCTTGGCACATACTTCTTTTCCAGGTGAGCAATCTTGACCATTTGAAGAGATAAATATCTAATTTTCTTAAAATGATAACAAAGAAAAAGAGTTCATTTGTGACTTTAGATGAAGAATGTTTTGCTGAAACATAAAACTCTGGGCTTAATAATCAAATGGGATATAATTTAAATTTCCTAAATGCAAAAATCATCATTGTTTTCTATGTTGTAGGTTCTAATCCTTGTTTCTTTGTTTTAAAACAAAATGAACTCCTGTAGAGCAGAGAAAGTTGTAATGTTTCCATTGTAAGCAGCACATTGTGGGAATATATTTTTTCTGGAAAAATGATGCATTTTCATCTGTGTTTAAAGGTTTATTTGAATACAGTAATGGAAAATGAGCCAATAAAGAGTAAAAGATCGGTTGGAGATATAGTTTAATGGTAGATTGCTTGCCTAGTAGATACAAGGTTTTGGGTTCAATCACGAGTACTGAAATATAATAATAATATTAATTAATAATAATAATAAAAGGTGTTATGTGAATGATGCTGGATTGACGTGTGTATCTTAATATTTGGGTAATAAGTCTTGTGATTTAACTTAAAAACAAAACCCATGTTTCCCACTATGAGAGGCAGGATAAGAACCCAAATATTTAAGTCCAAGCCATCAGAACCTGGGAATATATTACCTTGGATAGCAAAAGGGACTTTGAAGATATGATTAAGGTAAGGTTCTTATTATGGAAAGATTATCCAGATGGGATTAATATAATCACAAAGATACATATAGGAAAAGTCAAGATGGAAATGTAAAAATGGAAGCAGAAAGAGCCATGGCCTGCAGAAGATTTTAAAAATGAATTATTTCCTAAAAATTTCAGAAGGAATGCACCCCTGGTGGTACTTGATTTCAGGACTTCTCACCTGCAGAATTATAAGATAATAAATTTATGTTGTTTTAGTAAAGTAAATTTGTTATAACTCATTACAACAACAATAACAAACTAGTACACTTAGATATGATACAAATTAAGTACATTCTATAGGGTATCTCACCAACTTTCAAATTCCCAGAACCTCCTTAAATAAATGATACTTAGCAAATGCTCAATAAACAAATGTGAAAACATAACTGCTGTCAATTATCTTCTCTGTGTAGATTCTCTGCATTGTGCTTTTAATTATTCAAAATATGCTTGAGTTGAATGAAACTGTGTTAATCACAATATTTGGTTCAAAACATATTGGGTCCAATCAATAAGCACCATAAACTTATCATTCTTGCAAAAATCCAGACTACTGATAAAAATTTAAATCCTTAAATGTAGTCTTCACATATCTAATTCCCTTTTCTCCCAAATTTCTTTACATTCATTCAAGGTAGACAACATTCTAAATCTTGTATCCAGTTTTCTCATTTTTTAAAAATAAATAAATTTTCTTATTTATACAAAGCATGGGAAAGTGTAATTCTTTTACATTGTGAACACAATTATACAACTTGCAGAATTTTTCACACTATCATATGGGAAGGATCATATTTCCATTGAAATTTACTTATTCCTAAACACTCAGTTATATTTTATGTGCAGCTATAGTTGATTTTCATTGATAAATAATACCTTAATGTGTGAATATACCCATATGTCTTTAGCTATTCTCTTGCTGAGCACTTAATTTGCTTACAAATTTATAATGTTGGGAGCAGAGTTAAAGAGATGTTCTTATGCACATTTTCTAATGCACACAAAAAAAGGTTTCTCTTGGGTGCATATCTAAGACTAGATTTGCTGTGCCACAAAGTACATGAATTTTCAATAGTTCAGAATGCCATCAGATGGCTTTCTAAAGTTATTATATGAATTAATAACTTCATTAGAAAAAATGAGAAAATTCATTAGAAAAGTGTAAAATATCCTACTGATCTATGACATCTGTCGCATTTGATACTGTCTAACGTGTTTAAAACTACAGCTAATGGAATCACATTTCATCCTTAGTTTCCTAATTGCTAATGAAATTGAGAATCTTTATATAATTTATTGGCCATGGTATTTCTTTTCTTCTATTTTTCTTCATGTCTTTTGTCATTTTTTAAGTTAGATTGTTTTAACTTATCTTACTAATATCTAAAAATTTATGTGTATTTGTTGGCTTTTTTTTTACAAATATATTTTCTCAGATTTTAAGTTCTTTATTGGCTTTTTTTTTTACAAATATCTTTCCTCAAAAGTACCTCAACATTATAAAAGCTATATATGACACACCTAGAGCCAGCATTATACTTAATGGAGAAAAACTGAAACCATTCCCTCTAAAATCAGGAACCAGACAAGGATGCCCACTATCTCCACTCCTATTCAACATGGTACTGGAATTCCTAGCCAGAGCATTTAGGCAAAAAGAAGGAATAAAAGGAATACAAATAGGTAAAGAAACTGTCAAAATATCCGTATTTGCAGACGACATGATCCTATACCTTAAAGACCCAAAAAACTCTACTCAGAAGCTTCTAGACATCATCAATAGCTATAGCAGGTAGCAGGATATAAAATCAACATAGAAAAATCATTAGCATTTCTATACACTAACAATGAGCAAACTGAAAAAGAATGTATGAGAACAATTCCATTTACAATAGCCTCAAAAGAAATCAAATACCTAGGTGTAAACCTAACAAAAGATGTGAAAGACCTCTACAAGGAAAACTATACACTTCTGAAGAAAGAGATTGAGGAAGACTATAGAAAGTGGAGAGATCTCCCATGCTCATGGATTGGTAGAATCAACATAGTAAAAATGTTGATACTCCCAAAAGTAATCTACATGTTTAATGCAATTCCCATCAAAATTCCAACGACATTCATTAAAGAGATGAAAAAATCTACTGTGAAATTTATATGGAAACACAAGAGGCCACGAATAGCCAAGGCAATACTCAGTCAAAAGAACAATGCAGGAGGTATCACAATACCTGACTTCAAACTATATTACAAAGCAATAATAATAAAAACAGCATGGTACTGGCACAAAAACAGACATGAAGACCAGTGGAACAGAATAGAGGATCCAGATATGAAGCCACACAACTAAAAGCAACTTATCTTTGACAAAGGAGCTAAAAATATACGATGGAGAAATAGCAGCCTCTTCAACAAAAACTGCTGGGAAAACTGGTTAGCAGTCTGCAAAAAACTGAAACTAGATCCATGTATATCACCCTATACCAAGATTAACTCAAAATGGGTCAAGGATCTTAATATCAGACCACAAACTCTTAAGTTGATACAAGAAAGAGTAGGAAATACTCTGGAGTTAGTAGGTATAGGTAAGAACTTTCTCAATGAAACCTCAGCAGCACAGCAACTAAGAGATAGCATAGATAAATGGGACCTCATAAAACTAAAAAGCTTCTGTTCATCAAAAGAAATGGTCTCTAAACTGAAGAGAACACCCACAGAGTGGGAGAAAATATTTGCCAACTATACATCAGACAAAGGACTGATGACCAGAATATACAGGGAACTTAAAAAACTAAATTCTCCCAAAACTAATGAACCAATAAAGAAATGCGCACGTGAACTAAACAGAACTTTCTCAAAAGAAGAAATTCAAATGGCCAAAAATCACATGAAAAAATGCTCACCATCTCTAGCAATAAAGGAAATGCAAATTAAAACCACACTAAGATTCCACCTCACCCCTGTTAGAATAGCCATCATTAGCAACACCACCAACAACAGGTGTTGGCGAGGATGCGGGGAAAAAGGAACCCTCTTACACTGTTGGTGGGAATGTAAACTAGTACAACCACTCTGGAAGAAGTTTGGAGGCTACTTATAAAGCTAGACATTGATCTACCATTTGATCCAGCAATACCACTCTTGGGGATATACCCAAAAGACTGTGACACAGGTTACTCCAGAGGCACCTGCACACCCGTGTTTATTGCGGCACTATTCACAATAGCCAAGTTATGGAAACAGCCAAGATGCCCCACCACTGACAAATGGATTAAGAAAATGTGGTATCTATACACAATGGAATTTTATGCAGCCATGAGTAAGAATGAAATGTTATCATTCACTGGTAAATGGATGGAATTAGAGAACATCATTCTGAGTGAGGTTAGCCTGGCCCAAAAGACCAAAAATCCTATGTTCTCCCTCATATGTGGACATTAGATCAAGGGCAAATACAACAATGGGATTGGACTTTGAGCACATGATAAAAGCGAGAGCACACAAGGGAGGGGTGAGGATAGGTAAGACACCTAAAAAATTAGCTAGCATTTGTTGCCCTTAATGCAGAGAAACTAAAGCAGATACCTTAAAAGCAACTGAGGCCAATAGGAAAAGGTGACCAGGAACTAGAGAAAAGGTGAGATCAAAAAGAATTAACCTAGAAGGTAACACCCACGCACAGGAAATTAATGTGAGTGAACTCCCTGTATAGCTATCCTTAACTCAACCAGCAAAAACCCTTGTTCCTTCCTATTATTGCTTATACTCTCTCTACAACAAAATTAGAAATAAGGGCAAAATAATTTCTGCTGGGTATTGGGGGGGGAGGGGGAGAGGGCGGAGTGGGTGGTAAGGGAGGGGGTGGGGGCAGGGGGAGAAATGACCCAAGCCTTGTATGCACATATGAATAATAAAATAAAATAAAACCAAATATCTTTCCTCAGATTTTAAGTTGACTTTTAATTCTATTAATAAGTTGTTTGACAAATAAAAATTCCTAATGAAGGAGTCATCTTTATCAAACTTTTCATTTATAAGCCCTCAAATTTTGCCAGTTAACTCCTTCTTCTCTCCTTCTAAAATATAAAATAAACTCATTCACATTATGAACTATGAATTTCTTATAAAGCACTAAGTTAGAGATAAGTGATATATAATAAGTTATATATTTAAATTATACAATATGTTTGACATGTTTACATAGCAGTGAAGCTACCACTACAATCAAGATAATAAATATAACCTTCATCCATAAGTTTCCTTGATTCCTCTTACTTTTCCTCTGACTCACACTACCCTAACCCACTCCATATTCAGACAAGCGATGATATGCCTTTTGTCAGAATAGTTAGCTTGCATATTCTACAAACTTAGACAAGTTGAATCATGCAATATATTATTTTGAAACACAGTTTCTTAAACTCGAGTGTTTGGGGGAAATAATCAGTATTGCTATATGTATTGATAGTTCATCCCTTTTTTAATTTAAGATATATCTCACTGTACAGATGTACTATATTTTGTTCCTCCATTCACTTCATTGATGGACATCTAATTTTCCAGTATTGGACTACTGTAAACAAAGATTCTGTGGGTGGTGATCTGATCCTATACTTATGAGACCTTAAAGATTCTACCAAAAAACACAGATCTGATGAACACTTTTGGAAATGTAGAAGGATATAAAATTAACCTATAAAAATCAGTAACTCTTATATACCAACAATGAATAGGCTGAGAAAGAAATCAGGAAAAAATTCCATTCACAATAGCCTCAAATAAAATAAAATAACTAGGAATAAACTTAACTAAAGAGGTGCAAGACCTCTATAATGAACACCATAAAACCTTGAAAACAGAAACTGAAGAAAATGTAAAAACCTCCTGTGTTCATTGGATTGGCAGAATTAATATTGTGAAAACGGCTATATTACCAAAAGTAATCTACAAATTCAATCCAATTTCCTTCCAAGTTCCATTGTCATTCTTTACAGAAATGGAAAACTTAATCCTACAATTCATCTGAAAACATAAAAGACCCTGAATAGTGAAAGCAATCTGAAGCAAAAAGAGCAATGCTGGCATTATCACAATACCAGACTTCAAACTTTACTACAGAGCCCACCCTGTACAAAAATCAATTCAAAAAGAATCAAAGAAGACAGCCACTGGTGGTTCATGCCTATAATCCTGGCTACTCATGGGGCAGAGATCAGGAGGATCGCAGTTCAAACCCAGCCTGGGCAAATAGTTCATTAGACCCTATCTCAAAAAAAAAAAAAATCACAAAAAAGGGCTGATGGAGTGGCTCAAAGTGTAAGCCCTGAGTTCAAACGCCAGTACAGAGAGAAAAAAAAATGATCAAAGATCACAATGTACAATCAAAACTTTTAAACTTCTATAGGAAAACCCTGGTGAATATAGAAATAAGCAATTATTTTTGCATAGGATTCCAATTGCCCAGGAAATAAAATAAGAATTGACAAATGGGATTATATAAAATTAAGAAGCTTCTGCACAGTAAAGGACACAATTACTAGAATGAAGAGACAACCCAAAGAATAGGAGAAAATCTTTGCCAGCTATTCAACAGATAAAGGATTATACCTGAATATACAAAGAGACAAAAAAAAAAACTAGCAAAAAGACAAATAATCCAATTGATAAGTGGACAAATGAACAGACAGTTCTCAGGAAAAAAAAGTATAAATGGTTAATAAATACATGAAGAAACAGTAAACATCCTTAGCCAAAAGGAGATGCAAATCAAAACTACATAAGATTCCATCCCACCTCAGTCAGAATGGCTGTCATCAAGAAAACAAACAACAAATGCTGGGGAGACTGGGGGAGGGGAGAAGGCACCCTCATACACTGTTCTTGGGAATGTAAATTAATTCAACCACTATGGGAATCAGTATGAAGTCTCCTCAAAAAACTAAAAATAGACCTAACTTATGACCTGCCATGTCACTTGGGCATATATCTAAAGGAATGCAAATCAACATACAAAACAGAAATAAGAGGTACTATGGTTTATAGCAGTACTGTTCACAATAGGCAAACTGTGAAATCAGCCTAGGTGCACAAATACTGATAAATGGATAAAGATATATATATATATCACATATATATCATGTTGTATATAATACCATGTGGTATTTACTATTCAGCTATAAAGAATAGTGAAAATATGTCATTTGCATGAAAATGAATGGGACTGAAGATCACCATGTTGAGGAAGATAAGCCAAGCTAAAAAAGTCAAGTATCACATGTCTTTGTTCATATGTGGAATCTAGACCTAAAATGATGATGATGATAAGATTTTAGTGAAAATGACATAATGAAACCCACCAAACACTGCTTGTGAAAGGAGAGTTAATGGGATATAACAGAGGGTGAATTTGTTCAAAGTATGTCATACACATCTATGGAATTAATACAATGAAACTCCCTTGTACTGTTAATTTATGCTAATAAAAATAGAAAGAAAATGTATTATGGTTATAAGTGAAGAAGTTATGTTCTTATTTCTCCTGTATAAATACCTAAGCATGGAATGACTAAATCATATGATTCGAGTATACTTGAAGTTTTAAGGAACTGCCAAACTGTTTTCCCAAGTGGCTTTACTATACTTTGTTATATACTCACCACCAAGGGAAGAAAGTTCCAGTTGCTCAACATCCTCAGCATCCCTTGGTCTGCAGCAAATGGGAGGGGAGGAAAAAGAGGATAATGGGAGGTAAATATGACCAAAGTACACTATACACATATATGACATTATCATAATGAAACCCATTATTTCATTCAATAAATATACACTAATACAAATTTTAAAAATTAACAAAAAATAACAGTTGATATAGTCAGTCTTTTTTTTTTTTTTTGGGTGGGACTGGTTTTGAACTCAGGGATTTACACTTACAAAGATGACACTCTACCTCTTGAGCCACACCTCCAGTCCTAGTCTTTTAAATTTTAGACCTTTTAATATATATATGTAGGAATATTCCAGTTCAGTTTTAATTTATATCACTAATGAATAATAATGTCAACCATCTTCATGTGCTATTTGGTCTTCCATTTTTAATCTTTGATGAACTGTGTATTTGTTTTGTTATGCAATTTTAAAAGCTCTTTATAAAATCTACATAAAAGTCTTTTTATCAGCTATATGACTTAGAAAAAGTATTCCAATCTTTGGCTAGGTTTTTCATTTTCTTAAATGATTTTGAAACCATGTCTAGGAAATTTTGCTTAACCAAGATCACAAAGGCATTCTTTTGTGATTTTTAGGAATATTTGCAGTGTAAAATTTTATGTTTATGATCTGTTTTGACTTTGTTTTATATTTGAGGCAATCCACAAATAAAGATTCTTTTTCATATAGATAAACAATTGTTTAAGAATCATTTGTTGAAAAGATGATCCTTTTTCCACTGAATTGCCCATTCACCTTTGTCAAAATTTCTAAATAGATGTGTGTGTCTCTGGACTTTCTATTCTGTTCCACTGATCTATTTATCTATCTTTAATCCAATAAAATACCATGCCGATTTACTATAGTCTTGATTTTTGAAACCATGATATGTCTCATATTCCAAGAAAAGAATTAGTAAAATCCACACAATGGAGGAAGCACCATAAAAGTGAATAGAAATAGAAACAAAGGAACTAAACCATATTTCACAAGAAAAATATGTCTAAATTTTTATATAGTAGCATGAAACTAACCCAGGTAATCCTTGAATACATTTCAATTATTTATTTTGTTCTAGAGACAAAAAAATCTAAATACATATTGACTTCTAATTTATAGGCTTCTTTTTCACAGAAGCAAAAATATGAATTCTGGAAGCTACTTTATGCAAGTTCTAAGATTGAGCAAATAAGTAAATATACTGTGTACCATAAGAAAGAGAAGTCTCTCATTGGAAAATGGAGGTACTCTGAAAAGTCCACCAAGATTTAAAAACTAGATAGCATGGTTCCACATAATGTAAAGGTTGGGGAAAATTATAAGGGCAAAATTTGAAATTACTGTGAGTATAAGGAAAATGAAACAAAATGAACAAAAAAGTTATTTTCAAAGAACTATCAGTGCCCCATGCTATTACTCTTTCTACTCCAATCCCAGCATCGTCCTCTATGTAACAAGTCTTATTGGTCTCCATGCTGCTTGTGTTTCTTTCTGCTCAAATAAATATACACACATAATTTCTTACATAAAAGCCAGCATACTATATACCCGTTTGCATCTTACTTTTGTCAGTTTACATCATCCTAGAAGTCAGTATCAGTCGGTAGGGATCTTCTTTTATTGAACTGCATAGAACTTCACTGGGTATATGTATGAAACTATTTACCCACTGGTTTATGTTTAAGCATGTAGTGTATTTCTGATATTTTATACTTCAGATAGTGTTGCAATAAGTAATCTTATGCACATGAATTTTTATAAGAGATGTATCTCTTTAGTTGAAATTGATGAGTTAACTGTAAATGCAGACTTTGTTTTGTTCAAAGTTGACAAATTTCACTCTATATAAATGTATCATTTTGCATTCCCACCATTAATAAGTGAAAATACCTCCTGAATAGTTCACCTGAAAGGTGAGAAATGGTACTTCATCTAATTAATTAGTTGAAATTGATGAGTTAACTGTAAATGCAAATTTAGTTTTGTTCAAAGTTGACAAATTTCACTCTATATAAATGTATCATTTTGCATTCCCAGCAGTAATAAGTGAAAGTACCTCCTGAATAGCTCACCTGAAAGGTGAAAAATGGTACTTCATTTAATTAATTAGCATTTTCTTATTATGAATGAAGTTGAATATCTTTTACAGATTTAAAGATCACTTCTATATCTTTGTTGAGTATGTGAACATGAGTAAATTACTTGTGCATATATATTGCCTATTCTGCAGCTGGCTCATTTATTATTTTTATTTCTTAAATTTTATTTTTTAATTTAAATTTTTGTTTTGTTTTGTTTTGTCTTTGTAGTGCTGCAGATTGAACCAAGAGCTAGGAAACTACCACTGAGTTACATGCCTACCCCTCAATTTTAAAGAGTACTTTATATATTAGTGATATTAGCCCTTTATCAAATATTGTTTTAGTTTTGTAGGTTTGTTCTTTCCATAAAGTTAATTGTATTTTTATGTAAAAAATACATTAGTCTTTTCTGTCATTATGCTTAAACTAATGACTCCTATATTAATATTGGAGAGGAATTTTGTCATGTGGTATTTCAATCCTTATATGGTGAGGGTAACTACTTTTCTTTCCTTGTGTCTACACTCAGCTGCTCTTGTCATTGAGATATTCTGAAATTCTAGAATTAGATAAAATCATTTCATTTTTTTTGTTTTATCTAGCAGACTGTAAATATAATTAAAATGTTCTATTCCTAGAAAGATCTGTAAGCTTATTATTTCCTTCTTGGAAAGATTTTGAATTATCATTCTGGATTTCTCTTTTGACTTTTGGAAATTAAAATGTTTGAAAAGTTAGACTATTCTATGATTTTTAAATATCATCTGAGAAAAGAGTATAACCACAGTAGGTCCTGTCTTTTTACATTCTCTAATAGCCAGCTGACCATCCTCTGTCTGTAGACAGCAAAAACATCCTGCACAAGACCAGTCTACAGTGAGTCTCCTGAAAGCCAGGGAGCTACTTCAGTTTTCTTATCATCACTGTGCCCTTTGTAGTTCAGCATCTTCGTAGGAACTGGTCTAATAAATTATTTACTACATTATATTCAATTTTTTTAAAAACCTGAAAATACCTATAATTATCCCAATTGTAGTCAGAGGAAACTTTTGCTGGCAAACTCAAGTAACTTACTGAAAATACATATCCAACTCTAAAGTGTTTCACCCTTTCTTCAGTGATGCAGCAAATTTACAAATAAAGTCAGAACTATGAAAATAAAGTATTGAAAAAATAAGCAAAGTAGTTAAGAAAGTAATGTCACCTACAAATTGTTACTGTGAACTCTTTTGTATATTTTGTACAAATAAGTTACCAAATTGCTCTTTTATTCAGTCAATGACTTCTGTGGGTGGAATCATATCCCATGGAGAACTATTTCTTTTAACTTACTGTGTTTGTACTTTATTTGCAGGAATTTTTAAATCACATAGCTTTGCTAACTGGCCCAAGGTAAATTTAAATTCCTCTGTTATACATTCTTATTCTAATCCAATCACTCTCGATACAAGAGTGATCTAAAACTTCCCAGAGATAAAGTAGAATTGCAGGTCTTTATGTGACTTGTGTCACACACCTTAACCACTCCAGGCTTAGACTCCCTCTCATGAAGCATACTCACTATAATATAATATTACATTTTAGTAACATAAATATCCAAGTCAAACCAAACATAACGAATAGCCTCATCTCTGAGAATTAAGTGAAACAACACCTGCCTTTGCTCAGTCACAAATCTAAATGTAGGTAAATCTAGAATTTATTCTCAGTCTTCATACAGAACCCTCACCCTTTCCTGATACACTTGAGCCCTGTCCTCTAGAAGTTTACAGACACATAGTGTCTCCACTGACAAACTCTTTACAATGAAGTACTAGGATTGGGACACCAAGGTTAAGTTAAAACTTTGCCTTTAGAATCCAGCAGGAATTTTATAAGTTATGACTTTAAGAGATTTGAGGACGGGAGGAGACTTGATCTAAGAATGGAGTGCAGGAAATCCTTAAAAATATCAGCCAACAAGTAAGATTCGACACTATTTTTAATGTGGTATAGAAATAACTAGAAAGGAGAAAATAAAGTATTTTTTATGTCTATGAAATTTTATATTTGCAGCCCTCATGTCATATGTATTACCCATCAGATCCTCTTTATGAAGAAAACTGTCCAGATATTACATCATTTGTTTGTGCTTCTAATGGTGTCACCTATAAAAATGAGTGCTTTTTTTGTATTGATCAGTGGTAAGTTCAAAATAAAATACCATTACTGCATTTTTCTTTATAATTCAAAGAAATTTCAAGAATTTAGGCAAGGCAATTGGATTTTACTGGTGTATGGATTTTTTAAAAAATAACCTCTATTGCTCACAAAAGATTGAGGACAGACTTCATATGCAATGAAGAGACATGTCTCTTAAAATTTAATTAGCATTCAAAACTGACTTTAAAAAGAGAAGGAAAAGTTTACATGATATTTTGAGGAAATGAGAAATCATGTTTGTAGAAAGGACATAGATTATATTGAAGCAATGAATGGAAATCAATTTTTAAAAAATACTCATATTTTCTTTCACAAGTCACATTGACAAACCTATGAATAGCACCCATCTGTGCTGTTTGATAGATATATAAATAGATACAGTCAGAGGTATAGACAAAGATATAGTTGTAGATGAAGATCTGGACATAAATAGGGGTATAAATATAACACACGAATATCATGTGTCATACCAACTGGTTATGGGGGTATTACATGGGTAAAAGTTGATAGTCAACTTCTAATATTTTTGCCTTTCAAATATGTTCAATGGGAGATTTAGATTAAAAATGATAATATTCCTTGTGATACACTTTAGCTCCATTTGAACCTGTTTTACAAATCAGTCTTGTCAGTAATTCTTTTTTTTCTCCCTTTTTTTTGTGGTATTGGGAACCCGCCTGCACGCTAGGCAAATGCTCAGTTACTTAGTTACAATTCCAGCCCTAATCAGTAACTCTCTCAAGACCTGTGAGATCTTCTGTGTCCGGGGATTCCCAAGACTACCTCAGATGTGATAGTACAGGGACACATGAAATACAGAAAAGTTGTTATATTCATGGTAACCATTTATTACAATGAAAGGATACAAATTAAAATCAGCCAAGACAGAAGATCAATAGAGTAGGGGCTAAGAGAAGTCACACACAAGCTTCCAGCTGTCCTTTCCCAGTGGTGTCACACAGGAATACATAGTTCTCCTAGCTGTAATGGGAAAAAAAATATGTTTGAAGTATCAACAAGCAAGGAAATATACCCAGCTAGGTATGGGGGGGGGGGAAGGAGTGTCAGTCAAATAGGCACAACACACTTACATAGCTGACCTGAATCACTGTCTCCAGCTCCCACCCCTAGAGGACACCCTGATAAAAAGTGGCTCAGTACCCTAATAAAGTGAAAACAGGTGTTTGCCATAAACTCTGCAGACAATGTAAATATCTAGCAGGCTCAATTTCTTAGGTATACAACAGCATTCTTATCGATCAGGGTCACCCAAAGACTTATGGATTATCTCCCAGGAGACGGTCTGAGCATCACTTTTGAGGGATTCTTTGGTCTCTATCCTTGGCAGCATTTAGACTCACAAATTAGACTCACAACTCAGAGATAACCACTAGTATGATCATAAAACCTTTGAAAGTAATTGAAAAACATGGAAGAGTGCAAACCTTGGCTAGAATTAATGAAGAGTTATAATCACTACCTTAAAGGTGTCCTTTGAGCCTACTCAGTCTGGGTCCTGATAACATATGCATAGAAAAAAAGCTGTATGAAACTGACCTCAGACTCTTCAGAAGTTTGTAGTCTTAAAGGCAAAAGGGATAAGCATAGAAAAGTTGATCATAAAAAGAAGCTTTGGTTTTGTTGGACCTAAATTATGTTTTAAACTTTATAGTGATAGTGAGCAAGGATTTCACATGCAGTAATAAGAAACAGCTGCCTAAGAGTAGTAGGAAATCCAGATAGCTGTATTCTCACCTCTCTCTCCTGTGATGGAGGTGGCTCACATCATTTACCAATATTACCCACTTGGCCCCAAGCATTTGTGTTTGTTACACCTGAAACAGGTAAGTATATAAAATGAGCCCAATTATGGGATTTAGAGATAGGGAGTGTCTTGAAGGAAAAAAGATTACAGGATTTTAAAGAAACAAAATATGCAAAAGAAAATTGAATCATTAATCTACATGTAGATGTTTGGGAAATCAGAGAAATGAGAAATGTATAGACATTTCACAATGAAATTCCTTGGTACAATTAATATACTTTAATAAAAAGTGTGGAGTAGTAAGTGTGTAGCATCATGGCTGTGATTATGTTTTACCTCTTGATAGGAAATATGGTACTGATAAGAAATATGTTGAGTGCAAATGTATTGAAATGGGAATGGATTAAATGATGAAAAATGGTTGAAATTTTTCATAGAGCACCTTTTGAATAGTCAAGGCATAGAAAAGGAATATACAAACTGTGGCAGTGACAAATGAAATGGAAGCGATGGTTGTAAAAGGAATTGCAAAAGTGGCTCCCTTTTTAGGACTTCATTTAGAAGATAGGGAAAGTGCACTAAAGAGCAATGCTTACCTTCTTTATAACACTAACCTTTTTTTTTTTCTCTCTTCTCTCTTTAGGGATTTTGGACTTCATATTAAATTTGTAAAATATGGAAAATGTGATTAATGAGTTTTGCTAATTCTTTTCATCACTCAATTCTGAAACTTATTTATTTTAGAACTTAAGGAACTTAGTTTACAAATTAAATAGTGCACCTCTATGTGTACATGAATTCAGATCCAAATTGGAAACAAAGGAATCAAACTAATGGAGAACCAAATGTCACTAAATATCACATTTATTATAAATAAACATAACAACAAAAGAGATCATTGATATTCATACTGTGACTGATTGTTTAAAGACGGCTTGCATAAGGTGGTAGATAAGGTCTGTCCATTCAGTGAGCTCATCACACATCCCTGAATTACACACAATGCAGTCCTGTCTGCAGGGTCATACCCTGACTCACTAGTCTCACTTAAAGACATAAAAAAAAAAAAAAAACAAGAGAGAAAGCATCCCTTTTGTGAAAGGCACACTCTGAAGGAAAGAATCCACCCAGGAGATTCTTTCTCTTCGAAAAATATCTCCTAGGCCTGGAGATATTTTTCAAATAGATGTTACATCTCCCATGACTGGAGAAGTAAAATATCAGCAAGAGATGAGAAGTGTTAATGTTAATGCATCCATGTTTCCTACTCAAGGAAAGAAAGCACATTAAGCCAGGCACCAGTGGCTCATGCTTATAATCCGAGCTTGAGTTTCTTGGGAGGCCAAGATCTGAAGGAGGACAGTTTGAGACCAGCCCTGGTGAGACCATCTCCAAAATAACTACAGGTGTTGCTCAAGCAGTAGAGTGCCTGTTTGCAAGCATGAAGCACTTAATTCAAAAAAAAAAAAAAAAAGAAAGGAAGAAAGAGAAATTACCCTAGTGCAAAAATAAGGAGATCTGAACTCCATCCTCAGTTTTGCTATTGACTATCAATGTCCCTGATCATAGTAGCTCCAAAATTTTCTTCATTTGACTTAATGTATTGTTTATGCAGAAAATTAATTCATCCAAATTAACTGGTATCTGGCCTTAAATATATTGTATGTCCTGATGAAAGCCAGCACTGCCCTACCATTTGTTGACAAGCAAGATTAGGATATTTAAATCCAGTATAAGCTTATGATTGATGGCAGAAATATTCCACCAACCAAAACTGAGTGTTGTTATTAGTTGTATGGGATCTAAGGATTGAAGAAATCTAATTGAGTGTGCATCTTTTACTGCTGCCTAAATATGCAGTCACATATGAAGACAGTTTAATGAAACCCACCAAGAACTGTTTGAAAGAGGGAGGGAAGAGGAAGAGGGAAATAGGAATATCATGAAGTGTGTGAACTTGTTCAAGGTACTCTGTACAATCTGTACAATGTATTGATTTATCACAATGAAGTCCTCTCACATTATTAATGTGTGCTAAATCAAAAATTTTAAATAAGATACAATATAATAAATAAATGACTAAAAATAAATATGCAGTCATCCATATTCTAGAAACTGAAATCCAATTATCTTTTGGTGGACTACCTCAGTGTCGGCCTTATTACTTCAGCGTGTTAACTCCATCACAGTCAGGGGTGGAACACATAACCTGGGCCTATACCAATCTACAAATGGGAAACATCCAGTGACAGGCATCAGCACCTGTCACAAACAGTCATTGGTATGCTAGTCTTCACCCAGAAAAGCTGGGTACTGGTGGAGTTTGAACTTGGGGCCTCATTCTTGCTAAACAGGCTCTCTACCACTTGGACCTCTTGACCAGCCCTATTTTGTGTTGGGTATTTTCGAGATAGGGTCTCACTAACTTTTTACCTAGGCTGGTTTCAAACTTCAATCCTCCTGATCTCTGTCTCCCAAGTAGCTAGGATTACAGGCACAAACCACCAGCACCTGGCCACTCCCTCTTTTTCTGGATGGATACTTGGAAATGTTTCCGCATAGCCACAGACAGCCATCTTGTAACAATAAATGAGATCCCCTTTAAGAATGAAATCAAACTAGAAGAAGCAGAGATAAGAAATAGAAACTGTGTATTATAGGCATCAATTTCCCTTCTCCAGCCATGCCTCAATGAGATCTACTCTTGAATTTTCTTTTGCATGTAATAATAAATATCCTGTTTGCTCCCACAGCTGGTATTGTGCTTTCTGTTCCCTGAGACAAGCCAATTGCTACATTAAAGAACAAAGGGTCTGGAGGGAAAATGGAACCCCTGTATTTTTTGCTTTGCAAAAACCCTTTCCCAAAACCTTTGTATTAGAAACTAGTCTTTTCTCTAGGGCAGAATGTGTATCCCATCCCAGTCATATTTAGTGGAGACTCTATGGCTATGGAAAGCCATCTTCTGGCAAAATTTTTATTTTTTTTAATGTTGTACTGGGTGGGGATACATTGTGCCATTTACAAAGGTTCTTACAATACATCAAATATATCATACTTGAATTCACCCCTTCTACCATTCTCCTTTATCCCTCCTCTCCCAATTCTGGAATAGTTTCAACAGTTCTCATTTTTCCGTTTACATACATGTGTTCACAGCATTTGTACCATATTCACCCTCCGACACTCTCTCTCCACATCCTCCCCTCTTCCACAGGTATCAACCTTTTTTGTGGCTGAATAAAATTCCATTGTATATAAATACCACATTTTCTTAATCCATTTACCAGTAGTGGGGCATCTTGACTGTTTCCATAGCTTATCTATTGTGAATAATGCTACACTAAACATGGGTGTGCCCGTGCCTTTGTTGTAACCTGACTTACTTTCCTTCAGGCATATCCCTAAGAGTGGAATTGAAGGGTCATATGGCAGATCTATTTTTAGTTTTTTAAAGAGCTTCCACACTGTTTCCCATAGTGACTATTCTAATCTATAGTCCTACTACCAGTGTATGAGAGTTCCTTTCTCTTCGCATCCTCACCAACATTTGTTGTTGTTTGAGTTCTTGATGGTAGCCATTCTAACAGGAATGAGGTAGGATCAAAATGGGTTTGACTTACATTACCTTTATGGCCAGGGATGTTGAGTATTTCTTCATGTGTTTTCTACCCATTTGGACTTCTTCCTTTGAGAAACTCATTGCCCATTTCTTCACTGGGTCATTGGTTTTTTGGAAGTTTAGTTTTTTTGAGCTCCTTATGTATTCTGGTTATCAAACCCTTGTTGGATGTACAGTTGGAAAAGCTTTTCTCCCATTCTGTGGGCAGCCTCTTCAATTTAGAGAGCATTTCTTTTGTTGTGCAGAAGCTTTTTAGTTTCATGTAGTCCCATTTGTCAGTCCTTTCTCTTGTTGCTTAGCCGTTTGAGTTCTATTGAGGAAGTCATTACCTATGACTATTAATTCCAGTGTATTCCCTGCTCTTTCCTGCACTAGCTTCAGTTTCAGTTCTTATATTAAGGTCCTTCATCCACTTTGAGTTGATACTTGTACAGGTTGACAGACATGGATCTGGTTTGTTTTCTGCATGCAGATATGTTGTTTTCCCAGCAACATTTGTTGAAGAGGCTGTCTTTTCTCCGTTGCATGTTTTTGACAGCTTTGTCAAAAATCAGGTGGTTATAGCTGTGTGGATTCACATCTGGGTCTCCTATTCTGTTCTTCTGGTCTTCATGTCTGTTTTTGTGCTGGTACCAAGCTGTTTTTATTGCTATGGCTCTGTAGTATAGTTTGAAGTTGGGTATTGTGATACCTCCAGTGTTGCTCTTTTCCTGCAAAATTTTTAAATAATTCAAAGCTATATACTGTAATGAAGTATCCATAATCAGGGCAACTGAGCCTTTTTTCCAAAGAGATAAAAAGACCACCTGGACAGAGTTTAGGGCAGCAGCCTTACCACAATCTTCTCTCTTATTCTCTTACTATTTTGCACCTGCTCTCCTAAGCTCTACTTTCCATGGTTCCTTCCCTCATAAATATATCTCCTGTGTTCCGTAGATCCTTAATAACAAATTATAATCTGCTTTAAGATAACAAGTTCACCTACACAATCATCTTCACTACCAAATCTTACTCCTTGCCATAGCTGATGCTACCATCTCTCTTAAGGACACATCTTATACTGGAGCAGTGGAGAGTGGGATTACCCATTCTCAGGACTGCAGGAGAAGCTGGAATTTCCTTGATTTTGTGAGGCAGTTTCCAGGCCATTGTTTCTCTGCCTTCCTAGAAAAGCAATGCTAAGACATATAATATCTAAATTAATCACTTTCCACATTTTATCTCTGTTGACTAGACACTGGCCATGCCCCCAAAGTAAACCAGGGCTTTTGGCTTCTAGTACACAGTCTTCATTGCCAACATGTCATGTTCTGTAACGACATTGTCCCAAGTGACTTCCATGTCCATTTGGTTTATTCATCCAAAACTTTAGCCTCATAATTCCTCAGCCTGGACATTTTAAAGGTCAGATATGATACACTTGAATATGCTTATGTTTATGATACACACTTATTCTAATTTAGTGTTCATTGCTGTTCTGAGAGCTCCAGAGGCTGTTCTAGAGGTACTCAATACCTCTAGGCTCATTACAGTAAATAAATTTTACTTCTGCAGGAAATTTCTCAACCTAACAGAAAGTTGCAAGAAATGAAAATTGAAAAGGATGCGATCACAAAAAGTGTCATGGGCAGATGAGCATTTCTCATGGTCATTGTGGCTCTGTGGTGCAGTGAACTGATGAACTGAGGAATGTATGTGCAGCTCAGAGACTTGGGTTCTGTTGCGAGCAGGCGACGGTGTACAGTTGACTGTCAGTCAGGCACTAAATAAATTAACTTAGGCCCCGGAACTAAGTTCCTCATACACACACTTTATTGCAGGGGGTTACAACCTAACACCCAATAGCGCCTCAGTCTTCCCCAAGCTGTGCTCACCTTTTGACGTGAATCTTAGCCCATCGGCGGCTGGCTCCAAACCGGTACTGGCTAGTTCTCAGTCTCCATAGTTCTCCAGGATGCCCAGGGAATCCGATGGGCCATACAGAGTATCCGATGGGCCATGCGGAGTGTCCGATCCACCTCGTCCGGGTCTGCTGTTCACCTGGGTGATGCATGTTGCCCATCAGGAGGAAGTGGCGATAGTCTCGTGGCGAGTGGAGTTTAAATATTCATAAAAGAGAGGTTTATCAGAGCCAGCTTAGGGTTGCTTCATTTGCATATCGGCACCAGATGAGAGTTGGCTGATTTGCATATCGGGCACCGTATGGTGTGTGTTTACATCATAAGGCTTACAAATGCATCGCATATTCTTTTCATATAGGCTTTACAATGTACCATATTTTATGTAATTTTTCAATATGCTTAATGCACATCAAATATAATACTCAACAGGTTCACATCCTCTTTCTCCTACTTATGAGACTCACATCCCCTGACCATCACCTTGGCTATTTTTAATGAAGTTTTTATACCTAATGTATGTGATGTGTATAGATATGACAAGACAGCAAGCTTGAGAACACATCTTCTATAAAGATGAGGGTTTAATTTATCATAGTATATCTTATACTAACCAATTAATTGCTTTATATATCTGTGCATTTTATACTTCCACTCATTTCGAAAGAATTCCAGGCTGAAGTGAATCTTCATCAGACAAGGCCCTGAAATCCAGCATGGATTATCTGAAGTGGATAGAGCATTCTGCTCTTCTCCCATTTGTGTTAGCAAATGCAAATAGAGCCTTGCTCTGGAGTAGAAAAGCATGACCTGGAATGTCCAGAAGGATGTTCTAGTAGTGAGGTTATTTCTCCTGGGTGTGAAAAATGTCTGATCCTTCCATGTCACAAATTCACGTGACAAGCTATGGTACAGTGAATGGAAAAAATGGTATTATATTTATAGATGTAATTGTGAAATTGTGTATGTCATGCACTTTACCAATTGTTTTATATGTTGTGTTACTTTATACTTACAACAAAATTATGCCATGAGTTTATCCATCTTCATTTTGCACATTCAACATATATTTATTCATTTATTTAATGGGTATGTATACTCGGCTTATAGATTCTAGTCTGTGATACAGATCCAGGGATGAAATTATAGATAGTATTGCTGTCCATATGGTAGAGAAACACAAATCACCAAAATAAGAGGATAAGGAGTAACATCTTGAGGGATAGATAGTGGAATACAGGCAGATCAGGAAGGATGGCAGACTCCACGTGGCTGGCATGGTGCAGGATGCAAGGGCTTCTTCTTCCCAACATGCCCTGGGACTGGGAGGATCCCCTCACTTCCATGCAGTGCTTATTGTCAGGTGATCCAATCAGGGACAGGGAAAGAGCACATGGACAGAGGGTGAGGAGAACCTCGGCCTCAGCAATTAAAATGAAGAGTAGATCCATGCCACATGGGGGAAGGGAAAGAGAGGACCTTAGGGAAATCCTGAGGGCATCAGTGGACTGATATCTGGGTCCTCTCCTCTTTAAAAGAGTTCCCTGCCTTTTCTTTCACTTTTCTGTTTCTCCAATAAAAATCCTTTCACTTTCTGTTCCTTAATAAACTTTACTAAACTCTCTTACTTTTCCTGCCTCTTAATTCTTTATCCGGAGGAGAAAAAGAACCCTTACCCCTAGACAGTAACAATATTGTTTGATTACTTCGTGGTTGAATGAGAACCATGTTCTATTTTGATTACTTTATGGTTGAATGATCTTTGAATCATGATCTGAAAATTGGAATTGTGATGGGGTTGACCAAAAAGCTTGGAAGTTGTCAAGGTGTAAATACTGGAGGAGAGATGAATGATGAACGGACACACACACATACACACACACAAACGTACACACAGCTGTGTGTTCACTGGGAGACTACAATAGAATGCATCATTAGGAGAAAATAATGCTAGCAGGAGAGTGAAGGAGAGCCAAGGGTTGAGGGAGCTGTTTTTTGAGCGAGAGAGAGAAGAAGGTGATGTCATTTGATCCCAGTTTCCAGCATAGCTAATGCTCACTCCATCTCACCCTGTTTATAACATGAATCAATAAGCCCAATAAACTTTGCTTTTTGTTTAACCTGGCTCATAAACTTCCATTGTAACTGAAAAATCTTAACTAATTCAGAGGACTGAGGACATTTTAATGTTTGGAGGCTGTGGAGATAAAATGTGAAAAAGCTTGCCTTTGGCTTCCATGTTCTCTGGGACATTACATATGTTCACCACTAGATGCCAGCCTCAGTCTTCTAGCTTAGTTTGTTTCATTAGAAGAATCAAGAGAGCAGTGCATAGCTCCACTTTCCCCATCACCTCTCCAGCTAATCGTCCCATCTTCTGCAGACAACAAGGATCTCCATCCTCCTCCACCTTCCTTCCTCCTTCCTCCTGTGCCCCTCGGTCCAGAGCACCAAGGTGACTCTTTGGAGTTGGAGAGCTAGAGCTTTAGTTTAGGTCTTTAGGCCCACAAAATAAAGCACTTCTAAAAACCAGATTTTTCTCTTGTTAATATTGACTGTTTCTTATAGCCTATTTCACTATTTAGTGACTATTTCACCATTTAGTTTCTTCATCTCTTCCTAATAAATAACAATAATTAATAATAAAAAGCCACTCTATCCTAACAGAATAAAAAGGAAAAATTCTATCTTTTCTTTTTCTCTCTTCAAAAAAGAGAGCTATAATTATTCTGTTTGGGTTGGGGAACAAATATTGTGTAATCTAGACATCCCTGAAGTATAAGTGTCTTCACCATTGTGTAAAAATGTTGTGCTGATTGGGAGATAGGCATAAATACAGGCAGAACAACTCAGAAGTTGGGTGTGGTAGATGTGAGGGCATTCAGGGTATAAGTTGAGATCAGAAATAATCATCTGAGGTTCTAGATGGGAACACAGTGCTCCAGCACAGTAAGAGCCAGTGTAATAGGGGGCACAGCCCATGGCTCAGGAACAGTTCTAACCACAATTAGCTCAGCTTAGTAAGTATATGCAGCATGCCAAGTGCTACAGTGTATTTTAGTTACTTTGTCTCAATTAATCCTCTTTACAGATACTATTACAGAGGAAATTAAACTCACAAGAGACAAGTAAACTATGTAATCTTAAAGTCTGTAAAAGAGAAGTGAGATTTAAACCAAATTATGCCACTCCTAACCACAATGGTTTTTTTTGATAACACAGATTAAACTAGAGAAAAGAGAGCAGATAGGCAGAGATAATTATAAGAGAGTTTCAAAACTGTACAGACCCAGATCTTCTTAAAAATATTAATCTTTTCTTTAAGAAAGTATTCTGCCTAGATGCATTAATAGTGTATCAAATAAAAATTTGTTTTATAATTATAAAAGCAGACCTCAATGGGAGCCTACTTTTTTTTTTTTTTTGCTTTCTTTTCAGACATTTGGAATAAATTAGGCAATACTGACTTAGCATCAACTTTTTGGAGTTGATCTATTATTTCCTCTATTTTCTGATCTCTAGATCTATTTAAGAAAAGATTGGCTGGGTCAGGAGGAGCATGAGTTTGAGACTTGCATGAGTTACATAGTGAGTTCAAGTCCAGCTGCAGTGAAATTGCAAGACCCTATCTCAGGAAAATAACTGCTCAGGGTGTAACACAATGGTAGGTCATTGTCCTAACATTTGTAAGGTTCTGGGTTTGAGTCTTGGCACTTCAAAAACAAGTCTGGTTGCTTGTTCAAAAAGTTAATCTCACAGAGAATACTCACATGTATTTTAGAAAACAATACTTAAAATTATTTCAACAAGCTTGAGAATGTTCTGTTTTAACTTTTATACAGTGGTAAGTGATACTGTATTTTTTAAATTAACCTTTAGTTCTTCATCAGCAGCCACCTTCAAAATTTGCTCAATAAAATGGCAGTAACATGAAATTACATTTGAAGAAATAGGTTCTGAATCTATCAGTGTCCTGTACATGAATATTTTTGACAGAAAAGAGAATAAGTTAAGCAAGTAGGTAGGAAATTACTGCAGTTTCCTAGACAAATGGGTGATACACCTGGGAGACAGACCTGGCAGGGATTAATGCCTGTATGGAAGGTTAGAGAGAAAGCATCCTTTCACTTCTTACTTTAAGAAATATGTATTGAGGAATTCCAAGATGGCAGCTAGAGGTAGGAAGCAGAAAGCGACCCTCCTAGAGTGAAATCTTGGAGAGACGCTGGAGACACACTTTGCAGGCATAATCACCGAGAAAAGGCATAACTTTGACTCCTCCACATCTCCAGCCGGCGCAGAGAATCTCCACCTCACGTTAAACGGAGAACCGAGGAGGGCCCCCGGGGCCGCCAGTGGCCGGCGCCCATACGGCTTGGGAAGACGCGGACCAGGTGAGCTTCGCAGTACCGCGGTTCCCCCACAGACAAGCCTGGGCCAGAGCAGCATAGCCCCCTGGACAGACTGACCTCCACCCGGGAAAAAAGAGAAACTGAGTACTAAGCAATAAGAACAGTTAAGACACGCTGGAAAGAGGGTGGGGCGCCCTGAGCGCTGAAGATTGGGGGAAGGGAACCCTTCCCGGGACTGTAAATAAATGAGCCGGGCAGGCCGGAGAGGCTCTGGCTGGAGCGGGGCGCGCCCAGCAACCAGGAGCGGGGAAGCTTGTGAGAGGAGGGAAGACCCACTTCCCACGTGAACTGTAAATAAACACGCAGGCCTGACAACGCGGGGCAGTGTCGCCTTTCCCAGTGCTTGGAAAGGGGAAAGCCTGTGGCAGAGGCCCCCCTCCCCCGCACAGGAGAACTCTGAGCAAACAAAGCCTGTGGGACCAGGTGAGCGCTAGCTCACCCCAGAGATCTGCATAAATAACGCCGCCAGCTACAGGCTGAGAGCAGCAGGCAGGCAAGCCACAGTTGCAGATACCACTCTCAGAACTGCCTCCAGACGCTTTTTTTTCTTTTTCTCCCTACCTTTGATGAGAGAACAACCGAATTACACCTGCAAGCCGAAAAACTTACTGAAACTGTATTGCATTTGAACTGGGGACACTTGGTGGGGCTTTTTTTTTTTTTTTTTTTTCTTCTGTGTGTGTGTGAGTGTAGTTTTGTTCTACTTTATGCATCCCCTTTGATGAGACAACTACAGAACAACATCTGAGGCACCAACTCCAGGACTGGAGATTGAGACGGACATCCAAATTATTAAGACTGAAATTGCATTGCATATAAACTTGGAAGTTTTTTGGTTTTTTGTTTTTTTTTTTTTTAATTTTCTATTTGCCATTTTATTTTAATTCATTTTTATAAATAGATATTACTTTCATATACTTATTTTTAATTTTTTTTTATCTTTGATTTTCAATCCTCTCTCTGTCACTCTATTGTCTGTTCAGCTTACTGTCGATTAGTACAATAACACTCCCTGTTTATACCTTTGAAACTCTCTTGTCTGATACCTTGTTCTGCTTTCTCCCTCTTGTCTGTATATTTGTTTTCCCCTTTTCTTTAACTTCTTGCTTTCCATCTCAGCTCACTCTTCCATTCTCAATATTACCATTGTTATTATTACAAGCTAGAAAATACTTAATTACACACAGTACAGGGACAGTAACAACACCAAGGACAATGACAGGAAGACAGAAAAAACAAGGAAACCAGTTTCCCCACAGCAAAAAATTAGTACAGGAACCAGAGGGGAATGAAGAGAACAGAAATTCAGAGCCAGACTCCAACAAAATGAAGATAAACCATGCCAAAGGACCCAATGAAGCCTACAAGAATAATTTAAAAGAAGACATACTACAAGTAATCAATGAGAATTTTATAGAGATGATACTGGATAGGGTCAACCAAAATGTACAGGAGACACTCAAGAAATTCCAAGACAATAAAAATAGAGAATTTGAAAAAGCAAAAGAAGAAATAAAGGAAACCATAGAAGCACTGTATAAACACCAAAGTGAAAGAGAGAACACAATGAATAAATGGATAAATGAACTCAGGACAAAAATAGACAACAATAAAGAAGAAAACAGCCAGGATATGGAAAACCTCAGAAAAAAGAATGAAACAGAACTGCAAAACAAAACGGAAGGCCAATCCAGCAGAATAGAAAAAACAGAAGACAGAATCTCAGAACTTGAAGATGAAATGGTAATTAAAGGAAAAACTGGAGAACTATTAATTAAACAACTCAAGACCTGTGAAAAGAAAATGCAAGAACTCACTGACTCCATCAAAAGACCAAACTTGAGAATCACGGGCATCGAAGAAGGAGAAGAGGTGCAAGTGAAGGGAATGCGTAATATATTCAACAAAATAATAACGGAAAATTTCCCAAATCTAGAGAAAGATATTCCCATACAAATGCAAGAGGCCTCCAGAACACCAAACAGACCAGATCAAAATAGAACTACTCCACGACATATCATCATTAAAACAACAAGTTCAGAAACTAAGGAAAGAATATTGAAGGCTGCAAGAGAGAAAAAACAAGTAACATACAAAGGTAAACCCATCAAAATCACAGCAGACTTCTCAACAGAAACATTAAAAGAAAGAAGAGCGTGGGGTGAGATCTTCCGGGCACTGAATGAAAATAACTTCAACCCCAGGATACTCTACCCAGCAAAGCTATCATTCAAAATAGATGGAGCAATAAAAGTCTTCCATGATAAGCAGAAACTAAAACAATATGTGACCACAAAGCCACCATTACAAAAGATTCTGCAAGGGATCCTGCACACAGAAAGTGACACCCAACTTAACCATGAAAAGGCAGGCAGCACCAAACCACAGGATAAGAAAAAGCAAGACAGTAGAGAGTAACATCAAGTTAGGTACACACAATCAAACCTTCAAACAACTAAGATAACTAAATGGCAGGAATCACCACATACCTATCAGTACTAACACTTAATGTTAATGGACTTAATTCACCCATCAAAAGACACCGTTTGACAAAATGGATTAAAAAAGAAGATCCAACAATTTGTTGCTTACAGGAGACTCATCTCACTGACAGAAATAAGCATATGCTTAGGATGAAAGGCTGGAAGAAGATTTACCAAGCCAATGGCCCCCGAAAACAAGCAGGAGTAGCAATACTTATCTCTGACAAAGTAGACTTCAAACCTACATTGATCAAACGAGATAAAGAAGGACATTCCATACTAATAAAAGGGGAAATAGACCAAAAGGAAATAATAATCATCAATCTGTACGCACCCAATGTCAACGCACCCAATTTCATCAAACATACCCTGAAAGACCTAAAAGCATATATAAATGCCAACACAGTGGTTGTGGGAGACTTTAACACTCCATTATCATCAATAGATAGGTCATCCAAACAAAAACTCAATAAAGAAATCCAAGATCTAAAATATGCAATAGATCAAATGGACCTAGTAGATTTCTACAGAACATTTCATCCAACCTCTACACAATATACATTCTTCTCAGCAGCCCATGGAACCTTCTCCAAAATAGATCATATCCTAGGGCACAAAGCAAGCCTCAGCAAATATAAGAAAATAGAAATAATACCATGCATACTATCTGACCACAATGCAGTAAAAGTAGAACTCAACAACAAAAGTAAAGACAAAAAACATGCAAACAGCTGGAAACTAAATAACTCATTACTTAATGAAGAATGGATCATCGATGCAATAAAAGAGGAAATTAAAAAGTTCCTAGAAGTCAATGAAAATGAAAACACAACCTACCGGAACCTATGGGACACAGCTAAGGCAGTCTTGAGAGGAAAGTTTATAGCCATGAGTGCATATATTAAAAAGATTGAAAGATCCCAAATCAATGACCTAATGATACATCTCAAACTCCTAGAAAAACAAAAACAAGCAAATCCCAAAACAAATAGAAGGAGAGAAATAATAAAAATAAGAGCTGAAATCAATGAAATAGAAACCAAAAAAACCATACAAAGAATTGATGAAACAAAAAGTTGGTTCTTTGAAAAAATAAACAAGATCGATAGACCCCTGGCAAACCTGACTAAAATGAGGAGAGAAAAAACCCAAATTAGTAGAATCAGGAATGCAAAAGGGGAGATAACAACAAACACCATGGAAGTCCAGGAAATCATCAGAGACTACTTTGAGAACCTATATTCAAATAAATTCAAAAATCTAAAAGAAATGGACAGATTTCTAGATACATATGATCATCCAAAACTGAACCAAGAGGAAATTAATCACCTGAATAGACCTATAACACAAAATGAAATTGAAGCAGCAATCAAGAGTCTCCCCAAAAAGAAAAGTCCAGGACCTGATGGATTCTCTGCTGAATTCTATCAGACCTTTAAAGAAGAACTGATACCAACCCTCCTTAAACTGTTCCACGAAATAGAAAGGGAAGGAAAACTGCCAAACACATTTTATGAAGCCAGTATTACACTTATCCCAAAACCAGGCAAAGACACCTCCAAAAAGGAGAACTATAGGCCAATCTCCTTAATGAACATTGATGCAAAAATCCTCAACAAAATAATGGCAAACCGAATTCAGCAACACATCAAAAAGATTATTCACCACGACCAGGTAGGCTTCATCCCAGGGATGCAGGGGTGGTTCAACATACGAAAATCAATAAACGTAATAAACCACATTAACAGAAGCAAAGACAAAAACCACTTGATCATCTCAATAGATGCAGAAAAAACCTTTGATAAGATCCAACATCATTTCATGATAAAAGCTCTAAGAAAACTAGGAATAGAAGGAAAGTTCCTCAACATTATAAAAGCTATATATGACAAACCTACAGCCAGCATTATACTTAATGGAGAAAAATTAAAACCATTCCCTCTAAAATCAGGAACCAGACAAGGATGCCCACTATCTCCCCTCCTATTCAACATAGTACTGGAATTCCTAGCCAGAGCATTTAGGCAAGAAGAAGGAATAAAAGGAATACAAATAGGTAAAGAAACTGTCAAAATATCCGTATTTGCAGACGACATGATCCTATACCTTAAAGACCCAAAAAACTCTACTCAGAAGCTTCTAGACATCATCAATAGCTATAGCAAAGTAGCAGGATATAAAATCAACATAGAAAAATCATTAGCATTTCTATACACTAACAATGAGCAAACGGAAAAAGAATGTATGAAAACAATTCCATTTACAATAGCCTCAAAAAAAATCAAATACCTAGGTGTAAACCTAACAAAAGATGTGAAAGACCTCTACAAGGAAAACTATACACTTCTGAAGAAAGAGATTGAGGAAGACTATAGAAAGTGGAGAGATCTCCCATGCTCATGGATTGGTAGAATCAACATAGTAAAAATGTCGATATTCCCCAAAGTAATCTACATGTTTAATGCAATTCCCATCAAAATTCCAATGACATTCATTAAAGAGATTGAAAAATCTACTGTGAAATTTATATGGAAACACAAGAGGCCACGAATAGCCAAGGCAATACTCAGTCAAAAGAACAATGCAGGAGGTATCACAATACCTGACTTCAAACTATATTACAAAGCAATAACAATAAAAACAGCATGGTACTGGCACAAAAACAGACATGAAGACCAGTGGAACAGAATAGAGGATCTAGATATGAAGCCACACAACTATGAGCAACTTATCTTTGATAAAGGAGCTAAAAATATACGATGGAGAAATAGCAGCCTCTTCAACAAAAACTGCTGGGAAAACTGGTTAGCAGTCTGCAAAAAACTGAAACTAGATCCATGTATATCACCCTATACCAAGATTAACTCAAAATGGATCAAGGATCTTAATATCAGTTAACTCAAAATGGATCAAGGATCTTAATATCAGACCCCAAACTCTTAAGTTGATACAAGAAAGAGTAGGAAATACTCTGGAGTTAGTAGGTATAGGTAAGAACTTTCTCAATGAAACCCCAGCAGCACAGCAACTAAGAGATAGCATAGATAAATGGGACCTCATAAAACTAAAAAGCTTCTGTTCATCAAAAGAAATGGTCTCTAAACTGAAGAGAATACCCACAGAGTGGGAGAAAATATTTGCCAACTATACATCAGACAAAGGACTGATAACCAGAATATACAGGGAACTTAAAAAACTAAATTCTCCCAAAACTAATGAACCAATAAAGAAATGGGCATGTGAACTAAACAGAACTTTCTCAAAAGAAGAAATTCAAATGGCCAGAAAACACATGAAAAAATGCTCACCATCTCTAGCAATAAAGGAAATGCAAATTAAAACCACGCTAAGATTCCACCTCACCCGTTAGAATAGCCATCATCAGCAACACCACCAACAACAGGTGTTGGCGAGGATGCGGGGAAAAAGGAACCCTCTTATACTGTTGGTGGGAATGTAAACTAGTACAACCACTCTGGAAAAAAATTTGGAGGCTACTTAAAAAGCTGGACATCGATCTACCATTTGATCCAGCAATACCACTCTTGGGGATATACCCAAAAGACTGTTACTCCAGAGGCACCTGCACATCCATGTTTATTGTGGCACTATTCACAATAGCCAAGTTATGGAAACAGCCAAGATGCCCCAGCACTGACGAATGGATTAAGAAAATGTGGTATCTATACACAATGGAATTTTATGCAGCCATGAAGAAGAACCAAATGTTATCATTCGTTGGTAAATGGATGGAATTGGAGAACATCATTCTGAGTGAGGTTAGCCTGGCTCAAAAGACCAAAAATCGTATGTTCTCCCTCATATGTGGACATTAGATCAAGGGCAAACACAACAAGGGGATTGGACTATGAGCACATGATAAAAGTGAGAGCACACAAGGGAGGGGTGAGGATAGGTAAGACACCTAAAAACTAGCTAGCATTTGTTGCCCTTAATGCAGAGAAACTAAAGCAGATACCTTAAAGCAACCAAGGCCAATAGGAAAAGGGGACCAGGAACTAGAGAAAAGGTTAGATCAAAAAGAATTAACCTAGAAGGTAACACCCACGCACAGGAAATCAATGTGAGTC
Source organism: Castor canadensis (assembly GCF_047511655.1). Classification (NCBI taxonomy): domain Eukaryota; kingdom Metazoa; phylum Chordata; class Mammalia; order Rodentia; family Castoridae; genus Castor; species Castor canadensis. Next base: position 71,101,494 of record NC_133391.1, on the reverse strand, counting down.
AATGCCCTGTATAGCTATCCTTATCTCAACCAGCAAAACCCCTTGTTCCTTCCTATTATTGCTTATACTCTCTCTACAACAAAATTAGAGATAAGGGCAAAATAGTTTCTGCTGGGTATTGAGGGGGGGAGCGGGAGGGGGTAGAGTGGGTGGTAAGGGAGGGGGTGGGGGCAGGGGGGAGATATGAACCAAGCCTTGTATGCACATATGAACATATGAATAATAAAAGAAAAATGAAAAAAAAAAAAAAGAAATATGTATTAACATACCTTGGTGAAGTCATCAATCAACTCTAAACAGTTTCAATGGCAATTTTTATTTGCAGATTGTCCTCTACTCACAGATTCCACATGGGTTTTAAGAGATGAGAGGCCGTATTTTGAAGAACTAATGGTAATAGTTTTCATGAGAAGAAGATAAATGCAAGAAAAGAGATTGAAAGTGCAGGGCAGGAAACTGATGATGAGAGACTAGCTGATATAATGAGGCTATAAAAATTTCTGAAGAGGTTCCAAGATGGTGACTAGAGGGAGGCAGTAGAGAGCATGAGCTCCATGAAGGAAAAATCTTGCAGAGATGCTGGAGACACACCTGACAGGAAAAACCACCAAGAAGAGGCAAAAATCTGACACCCCTGAACCTCCAGCCTGCACATAGCTTCCCCAAGCCACATTATACAGGGAAACCAGGAGGGCTCCCACACCACCAGAAGCCAGCTCCTAACCTGCCTGGGAGATGCAGACCAACAGAGCTACTACTCAAACAGCAACAACAGGACTGGATACTGAAGGAGTAACACCAGAACTATTAAGACTGAAACTGTATTGCATTTAAACCTGGGATTTTTTTTTCTCTTTTTTTCCTTTTTCCCTCTTCTTTTATTTTTTTTGCTCTGTCTCTCTAATGCTTGTTTAGTTCACTGTTAATTAGTAAACTATCTCTCCCTGATAATTTCTTTTGCTATTTTTGTTGTTGTTGTTGGTGGTGGTGGTGGTGGTGGTGGTGGTGATGGTGTTTTTTCCTCTTTTCTTTTCCTTCCTTGCTCTCTTTTGCCTCTTTCCCTTCCATTCTACATATCATAATTCTACTATTACAAGTTGGTTAACACTAAATTACACACAGTACAGGGACAGTAACAGCATCAAGTAGAATAATGGGAAGATGGAAAAATGATGGAAACCATTTTTCCCTCAATAATAAATTAGTACAGGAAACAGAGGGAAATGAAAAAAACAAATACCCAAATCCAGACTCCAATAAAACAAAAATAAACTATTCCAAAGAACCCAATGAAGCCACTAGGAACACCCTGAAAGAAGAAATCCTGCAAGAGAATTTTATAGAGATGATACTGGATATGGTCAACCAAAAAGTACAGGACACACTCAAGAAATTCCAAGACAACAAAAGTGAGAAAGCACAAGAACAAATAAAATAAACCATACAAACACTGTACAAACAACAAAGTGAAGAAAAGAACACCATAAATAGAGAGATAAATGAACTCAGGACAAAAATTGACAATATTAAAGAGGAAATGACTCATGATATGGAAAACCTCAGAAAAAAAGAATGAAACAGAAATGCAAAACAAAATGGAAGGACACTCCAGCAGACTAGAAAAAGCAGAATACAGAATTTCAGAACTCGAAGATGAAATGGTAATTAACAGAAAAACTGAAGAACTACTAGTTAGACAACTCAAAACCTGTGAAAGGAATATGCAAGAATTCAATGACTCCATCAAAAGACCAAACCTGAGAATCATGGGCATTGAAGAAGGAGAAGAGGTGCAAGCAAAAGGAATGCATAATATATTCAACAAAATAATAACAGAAAATTTCCCAAATCTAGAGAAAACTATGCCCATTCAGTTACAGGAAGGTTCCAGAACACTGAACAGACCTGACCAAAATAGAACTACCCCATGACATATTATCATTAAGACAACAAGTACAGAGACTAGAGAAAAAATATTGAAGGCTGTAAGAGAAAAAACAAAAAACATACAAAGGTAAACCCATCAAAATCACAGCAGATTTCTCAACAGAAACATTAAAAGCAAGAAGAGCATGGGGTGAGGTCTTCCAGGCACTGAATGAAAATAACTTCAACCCTAGGACACTCTACCCAGCAAAACTATCATTCAAAATAGACGGAACAATAAAAGTCTTCTATGATAAGCAGAAACTAAAACAATATATGTCCACCAAGCCACCACTACAAAAGATTCTCCAAGGAATTCTGCATACAGAAAGTGAAAGCAAACAAAACCATGAAAGGGCAGGCAATACCAAACAACATGAGAAGAAAAGGCAAGAAAGTAGAGAGTAACACTGATTCAGCTACACACAATCAAACTCTTAATCAACAAAGACAACTACATGACAGGGATCACCACACACTTATCAGGGATCACCACATACTTAGCAATACTAACACTGAATGTTAATGGAATAAATTCCCCTATCAAAAGACACTGACTGGCAAACTGGATTAAAAAGGAAGAGCCAACAATCTGCTGCCTACAGGAGACCCACCTCATCGACAGAAATAAGCACTGGCTGAGAGTGAAAGGCTGGAAGAAGATATACCAAACCAATGGTGGTCCCCAAAAACAGGCAGGAGTAGAAATACTTATCTTGGACAAAGTAGACTTTGAACTTACATTGATCAAATGAGATAAAGAAGGACACTCCATCTAATAAAAGGGGAAATACACCAAAAGAAAATAACAATTATCAACCTATATGCACCCAACGTCAATGCACCCAATTTCATCAAACATACTCTAAAGGACCTAAAAACATATATAAACTCCAACACAGTGGTACTGGGAGACTTTAATACCTCCCTATCACCAATAGATAGGTCATCCAAACAAAAAAAATCAATAAAGAAATCCTAGAACTAAATCACACCATAGATCAAATGGACCTAGCTGATATCTACAGAACATTTCATCCACTTCTGCACAATACATATTCTTCTTAGCAGCCCATGGAACAGTCTCAAAAACTGCTCAGATCTTAGGGTACAAAGCAAGCCTCAGCAAATATAAGAAAATAGAAATAATACCATGCATTTTATCTGATCACAATGCATTGAAACTAGAAATCAACAACAAAAACACCAGTAAAAAACATGCAAACAATTGGAAGCTGAACAACACATTGCTCAATGATGAATGGGTCATCAATGAAATAAAAGAGGAAATTAAAAGGTTCTTGGAAGTTAATGAAAATGAAAACATGACCTACCAGAACCTATGGGACACAGCAAAGGCAGTCCTAACAGGAAAGTTTATAGCCATGAGTGCATATATTAAAAGGACAGAAAGATCTCAAATCAATGACCTAATACTACAGCTCAAACTCCTAGAAAAACAAGAAAAAGCAAATCCCAAAACAAGCAGAAGGAAAGAAACCATTAAAATAAGGGCTGAAATCAATGAAATAGAAACAAACAAAAAAAAATACAAAGACTCAATGAAACAAAAAGCAGTTTCTTTGAAAAACTAAATAAGATTGACAGACCCCTGGCAAACCTCACTAAAATGAGGAGAGAAAAAAACCCAAATCAGTAAAATCAGAAATGCAAAAGGGGAGATAACAACAAACACATTGAAAATCCAGGAAATCATCAGAGACTACTTTGAGAGTCTTTACTCTAATCAATTTGAAAATCTTGAAGAAATGGACAGATTTCTAGAAACTTAAACCACCCAAAACCGAACCAAGAGGATATTAATCACCTGAATAGATCTATAATACAAAATGAAATTAAAGCAGCAATAAAGAGTCTCCCTAAAAAGAAAAGTCCAGAACCTGATGGATTCACTGCTGAATTCCATCAGATGTTTAAAGAAGAACTAATATCAACTCTCCTTAAACTGTTCCACAAAATAGAAAGAGAAAGAACACCGTCTAACTCATTTTATGAAGCCAATATTACTCTCATCCCAAAACTAGACAAAGACACCTCCAAAAAGGAGAACTACAGGACAATTTCCTTAATGAATATTGATGCAAAAAAATCCTTAATAAAATAATGGCAAACCAAATCCAACAACACATCAGAAAGATCAAACACCACGACCAAGTCAACTTCATCCCAGGGATGCAGAGGTGGTTCAACATACACAAATCTATAAATTTAATACAGCACATCATACTTAATGGTGAAAAACTGAAACAATTCCCCCTAAAATCAGGAGCAAGACTAGGGTGCCCACTATCCCCACTCCTATTCAACACAGTACTGGAATTTCTAGCCAGAGCAATTAGGCAAGAAGAAGAAACAAAAGGAATACAAATAGTTAAAGAAACTGTCAAAATATCCTTATTTGCAGATGATAAAATCCTATACCTTAAAGACCCAAAAAACTCCACTCCAAAACTCTTAGACACCATAAACAGCTACAGTAAGGTCGCAGGATACAAAGTCAACCTACAAAAATCATTAGCTTTGCTATACACCAACAATGAACAAACTGAGAAAGAATATATGGAAACAATTCCATTCATAATAGCCTCAAAAAAAATCAAATACCTAGGAGTAAATTTAACAAAAGATGTGAATGAACTCTACAAGGAGAATTACAAACACCTGAAGAAAGAGATCAAGGAAAACTACAGAAGACGGAAAGATCTCCTGTGCTCATGGATTGGTAGAATCAACATAGTAAAAATGGCCATACTTCCAAAAGCAATCTACATGTTTAATGCAATTCCCATCAAAATCCCAATGACTTTCATCAGAGATTGAAAAATCTACCCTAAAGTTCATCTGGAAACACAAGAGATCATGAATAGCCAAGGCAATACTCAGCAAAAAAAGCAATGCTGGAGGTATCACAATACCCTACTTCAAACTATATTACAAAGCAATAGCAATAAAAACAGCATGGTACTGGGATAAAAACAGATATGAAAACCAGTGGAACAGAATAGAAGATCCAGATATGAATCCACACAACTATACCCACCTCATTTTTGACAAAGGTGCTTTTGGCATGGAGAAAAGACAGCCTCTTCAACAAATGTTGCTGGGAAAAGTGGTTATCTGTCTGCAAGGAACTGAAACTAGATCCATGTCTATCACCCTGTACTAGTATCAACTCAAAATGGATCAAGGACCTAAATATCAGACCTGAAACTCTGAAGTTACTATAGGAAGGAGCAGGAAACACTCTGGAACTAATAGGTATAGGCAAGGACTTCCTCAGTAGAACCACAGCAGCCCTGCAACTAAGAGAAAGGATGGACAAATGGGACTTCATAAAATTAAAAAGTTTCTGCACAACAAAAGAAATGGTCTCTAAACTGAAGAGACCATGCACAGAGTGGGAGAAAATATTCACCCATTATACATCAGACAAGGGACTGATAACCAGAATATACAGGGAACTTAAGAAACTAAACTCTCCTAAAATCAATGAACCAATTAAAAAATGGGCAACTGAACTTAGTAGAACTTTCTCAAAAGAAGAAATTCAAATGGCAAAAAAGCACATGAAAAAATGCTCACCATCTCTAGCAATAAAGGAAATGCAAACCAAAACTACATTAAGATTCCATCTCACCCCTGTTAGAAAAGCCATCATCAAAAACACCACCACCAACAGGTGTTGGCGAGGATGTGGGGAAAAAGGAACCCTCTTACACTGCTGTTGGGAATGCAAGCTAGTGCAACCACTCTGGAAAAAAATTTGGAGACTTCTTAAAAATCTAAACATAGATCTGCCATATGTTCCAGTAATCCCACTCCTGGGGATATACCTAAAGGAATGCAACACAGGTTACTCGAGAGGCACCTGCACACCCATGTTTATTGTAGCACTATTCACTATAGCCAAGTTATGGAAACAACCAAGATGCCCCACTATTGATGAATGGATCAAGAAAATGTGGTACTTGTACACAATGGAATTTTACTCAGCCATGAAGAAGAGTGAAATCTTACCATCTGCAGGTAAATGGATGGAATTAGAGAAAATCATTCTGAGTGAGGTCAGCCAAGCTCAGAAGACAAAAAATAGTATGTTCTCCCTCATATGCGGACTTTAGATCTAGGGCAAATGCAGCAATGTGGTTGGACTGGGATCATATGACAAAGGGAGAGCACATACAGGAGATATAGAAATAGGAAGAAAACCCAAAACATGAAAGCCTTTGATGTCCCCACTCCAGAGGAGCTAATGCAGAAACCTTAAAGCTACAGAGGTTATCATGAGAAGGGGATCAGTAACCAAGGTAAATATCAGTTAGAGAGGAATCAACATGGGTCATAAAACGCATACACGAAAGCAATGCTAGGACTATTTCTGTATAGCTATTCTTTTTTTTTTTTCATTTTTCTTTTATTATTCATATGTGCATACAAGGCTTGGTTCATTTCTCCCCCCTGCCCCCACCCCCTCCCTTACCACCAACTACACCCCCTCCCCCTCCCCCCCTCAATACCCAGCAGAAACTATTTTGCCCTTATTTCTAATTTTGTTGTAGAGAGAGTATAAGCAATAATAGGAAGGAACAAGGGGTTTTGCTGGTTGAGATAAGGATAGCTTCTGTATAGCTATTCTTAACTCAACTAGTAAAAACACTTTGTCTTCCTTATTATGCTTGTCTCTTTTCTTCAACAAAACTAGTGATAAAGGCAGAACAGGACCTTCCTGGAACTGAGGGGGAAAGGGAGGAGAGGATGCAGGAGGGGGGCAGGGGGAAGAAATGACCCAAACAATGTATGCACATGTGAATAAATGAATTAAAAGACACTTCACTTAATAAGAACCAGCACCTAAATTTTGAAAGGAGTTCAACAAGAGTATGGGGTGCCATAAGTTAGAGATCTGCTGTACAAATATCCTCCATTTCCCATCACCATGTATGACGAGAACCTTTCAGCCCATCCCTTCCTGATGGAGCCAGGAACATCAGGAAGCCTGGAAAACCCTCTAGAGTAGCCCCACCGGAAGTTAGTGGTCATTTAACTGAGCAAGGAGCCTAAATCTAAATTCTTCCTCTTACCCTCCATCTGTTCCAGGCCTCCAATTCACTTAATTTGCAATCCACTTACTCAGGAAGTTTCTTTTCACCTGCAACTGTCCTTGGTTCAAGTTACTGCCACTTAAAAAACAGTGAATGGTGTCCCTTGTGCTTTCCCACTCTGTCAGTGTGGGGTGTTTTCCTAAATTTTATCTTCCAGCTTCTTTCTAAATCAATGACTTCTCAAACTTTGATCAGAACCAAAAACACCTAGAGACCTTGGTAAAAAATACAAAGACCTATCTCATTTTAATGACAGCATTTTAATTCTTATGCTCTGTACTAATTCTCTGGGTGATTCTAATATACACTTATACTTGACACCCATGCTTTTAGACTGAGTGTCCCCCCATTCCTGCATATCTTCAATGCTAGTAATAAGATAGTGCAGGATGGGAAATAAGGTCGCTGAGGAAGTAACATCAGGAAGACAGCCTCTCACTATTCACAATAGCCAAGTTATGGAAACAGCCAAGATGCCCCACCGCTGACGAATGGATTAAGAAAATGTGGTATCTATACACAATGGAATTTTATGCAGCCATGAAGAAGAATGAAATGTTATCATTCGCTGGTAAATGGATGGAATTGGAGAACATCATTCTGAGTGAGGTTAGCCTGGCTCAAAAAACCAAAAATCGTATGTTCTCCCTCATATGTGGACATTAGATCAAGGGCAAACACAACAAGGGGATTGGACTATGAGCACATGATAAAAGCGAGTGCACACAAGGGAGGGGTGAGGATAGGTAAGACACCTAAAAATCTAGCTAGCATTTGTTGCCCTTAACGCAGAGAAACTAAAGCAGATACCTTAAAGCAACTGAGGCCAATAGGAAAAGGGGAACAGGTACTAGAGAAAAGGTTAGATCAAAAAGAAATAACCTAGAAGGTAACACCCACGCACAAGAAATCAATGTGAGTCAATGCCCTGTATAGCTATCCTTATCTCAACCAGCAAAAACCCTTGGTCCTTCCTATTATTGCTTATACTCTCTCTACAACAAAATTAGAAATAAGGGCAAAATAGTTTCTGCTGGGTATTGGGGGGGGAGAGGGAGGGGGCGGAGTGGGTGGTAAGGGAGGGGGTGGGGGCAGGGGGGAGAAATGAACCAAGCCTTGTATGCACATATGAATAATAAAAGAAAAATGAAAAAAAAAAAAAAGGAAGACAGCCTCTCTAAGAGCTAAGTTGTTTTACTTCGTTAATGATAATTCTAACTTGGATGAGTTAACTATAATCTATGTGTCCCATGAATCCCTTGTCTTAAGCTTCACTCCTTTTACTATGACTCCAGCTTTCTCCCTTCTCTTGGGTCATTACTGCCTCTCAGGCTTCTTTCAGCTTCAGGGATATGACTGAAGTTTTATACTCCTGTGTTCCTAAATACTCACCTTCCTTGGCTCCTTCCATTCCCTGTGGCCTTACCACTTGTTCCTTCTTCATTTGTTCCTGATTTACTTGTTACTTCCATCATTCAGTCTCTTGGGTAGCTCTTATTTAATTTAACAACTCATTCACTTTGACTGCTTTATCTTCCCCCCATGTCCCCAAGGTGCAGTGTTATGAAGGGGAAACCTGAAGTATAGCTGCATACATACACTGGAATTCCTGGGAATCTTGTGGACCACATCTCTTCCTGAGCTCCTCCATACACACTGTCTACTTTGTTTTCTAGCCATTTCCAAAGAGGTAGATGTTTATGCTCACTTTATCAATGTTGCTCATCTTTCTAGAGCTGATTATAAAAATGCTAGCATCTCCTCTACCTTTGGTGACTTCGCTGTCTTCGGTTGTTCTATGCTTGTCAGCTAATCTCATTGGCCTGTTCTGTATCTTTCCTCACAGCACACACCTGTTTTTTCCCAGCTAGTCTATACTCCAGTTTCTGAATGATCCTGGCTGTTCTTATGTAGGGAACCACAGCCATCTCCTTGAATTTGTCAAATCTCCTTACTATTTAATCCATCTATATGCATTCTGCCATTTCCCTCTTGCTCATTTCTTCATCTTTTCTAAAATTTTCTGCAGCCATAATCTCTGCCCTTGCCCACCAATCCTCAGAACTTGTCCTCAAGTGCTTCTATTTTCATAGGAAATTTATTTCCTCAATTGCTTATTTACCTAGCTTCCCACTATTCCTTTACTTCTTTAAACCTTTTATTCAATTATATTCTTCACCTTTCTCAAACTCTTAAAATCATTTCCAGCTTTTCCCATTGACTTCCTCCACAATCCCTGCTTACTTACCTACTCCGTCTGGTTGCTTGTCACCTAATCAAGTCTTTTTACTCCTAGCTGATACTTAAATTCTCCACATGCTCATTTCCTACACTGTTCGCATATCCCACATCATGCCACATCCAATAACAATCCCTATTTGTAGTTAGCCAAACCACAGATTGAGGGCACAGGCCTCCATAAGACTGCCCATGCTTCTGACACCAACTGCAAGTTCAGGGGTTCCTATAACCCTCATACTTCATAATTTTCTAGGACTCTCAGAACTTCTCAAAAGCTATTATATTCATGGCTATAGTTTGTTACAGGGAAAAGATACAGATTAAACATAGTGAAAGGGAAACACAGGACACAGGCCAAAATTTAACATCTTCCTCTGGAGCCAGGACATTACTTTGTGTGTGGCACCAATGTGTGACAGTACACATGGACTATGGTCTGCCAGGGAAGTTCCATAAGTTATTGTGTGCAGAGTTTTTACTAAAGCTTCATTACAACAGCATGACTGGTTGATTGGTTGATTGCCCACATTATTGAACCCAGTCTCCAAGTCAACTTATACCTAATGAGCCAAAGCCCTCACCCTAAATCATGTGGTTGGTCTCTCTGGTATGGACAGCTCTACCCTCAACTGTCAGGTGTGACCAGCCCCACCCTCGAATCTGGTGTAGCCTGTCCTTGATCTAAACCAGCACTCTTATCTGCTATAACATAAAATACATCTCAGAACGCAAGTGCAAAAGACAGACCCTTTTTTCTTTACTACACAATCCCGTATTCTCTGATGCTATCATGTCCTATTTAGTTTGGAACTTACTTAGGTGTTCATGCATGTCATTACTTCTTTTTGGTTCCTACTGATTATCTTAGATATTTAGCCTTTGTTTTCCTCTTTTCTTATTTCTCAGAAGTTAACAAATAACCTTATCCTTTTTCCATGGTTCCAATTCATAACATACTTTAATGCTTTCATCTCCTACATAAAACTGGCATAGGATAGTGTGATGAAGACTCATATTTTCATTTAAAAGGCTACCACTACTTTGGCCTATATGTTTCCAACCCTCTTCACTCCCAGGCATGAACTACAGGTATGTTTTCCTTCAGTGTTCTTCCACAGTCCACAAAGCCTACTTCATTTTTCATGCTTTCTCTTATTTCTCCCCTTGTATCAATGATAAAGGTCAGGAATGTCTCATTTTTCATGGTCACTTTTTGAAAATCATTATTTTTCAACTTGGAAAAAAACTTAAGGATGATTTCCAGGGTACCTTCTCTTGGGACCCTCCCAGCTCTGGGAGCTGTACTCTTTGCTATTTTTCTATCTCAATAAATTCTCCCACTTTGCTCATGAAAAAGAGGATGGTTTCTATACTTAAGAATTTTTATCATATATCTACAAACCTATTAATCAAAAATGTCACTGATAGCAAAGAACCACCTGAAATAAGTGTTAATATACAAATCTTGAAGTTGGCAAGACATTTCACTTTTATTATATTGACAAACTGTGATTTTCCAGTAAAGTTTTTTTAATTTATATTTTTAAGTATCCAAAATGGCTGTATTACTTTGTCTCATTTAATAATTTAAATTTCTATATAATTATATCAATGCAAGTTAAAATTGCAAACAAATTTTAATAATTTTTCTTTAATCTGATTTTCTTTAACATTTTCAACACCAAAGAGGAAATATTTAATAAAATATGTAAAATGTTAGGATTTTCCATCTTCTTATGTGATTTTAATAGATATTAAAACAAAAACTAGCTTAAAGAAAAAGAAGGGAAACAACATATATCATGTGTATATTTGTTAAATATCATATATATTTATTGTATTCTGTAATATAAAGCACATATTATAATATAAATATCAAATATCTTCACAAATTTTTCGTGACTACAAATCTCCCTTAAATTAAATTTAGTGATTATATGTCTAACATTTTCACAATAAACTCATTAAATACTTGGTATTTAAGCTATTTAATGATAGGGCTTTAGTGGTATTTTTACATCAGTGCAGTAAAACTTTTTTTAGTACAACATAAAAGTATTGGGTATGAAAGTGAAAAGTTCTAGGCAATTTTTCTCCTATCTGCTCTAACAAAGTTTCACATTTCCAGCCATATGAAATAGCTTTACTCTGACAAGTACTTCTTTGTTATTTAATACTTACTTTAGCCAGAAGTATCTCATCTTTGAAGTGAACCATTTTTACAAAATTTGATTGCAAGTATAAATCATAAAATTGTCCTAGTACACTGAAATTACCCGTCTTTGACTATTCTGGGTTGATGCAAGTATCATACATTCTCTCACTGCTGATTTAGTCCACCTCCCTGAGGAGAGTTTGTGAAGTTTCAGAATCGGAGAATAACCTTGGGCTTAAATTTGCTAGAGTTGATGGTCCTAGGTGCTCTGGTCTTTGGAGTTTCTAGGTAACAACAGTGAGCTCTTACTTCCCAGTGTTCTGAATCATAAGCCTGAGTATGGAAAAAAAATAAAACAAGATAAAACAGCAAAGATAGGACTCTATGGAAAAATACAGCCCTCTCTCCTTATCCAGTTGCCAATTCCTTACACTATGTAGCCGCCTGCTCTGCAGTCCAGTGTAACCGCTCTTGAAAATCTTTTCAATCCCACTCTCACACACTCCTCCAGCTAAACCTGTCTTCTAGGGCAGGCAGTGGATGAAATGGAATTCTATCTTGTGGAATTTAAAGCATTTGTAATGGTTCTTTCCATAAAGGAGGAAAATGTTTTACTTATAAGCCTGATACACCTCTTCCATATCACTAGCCAGGTAGCTGAGGAAAGAAATTAGGTTATTTTTCAAAAACAGAAGGAGGGAAGTGGGGATCATCATTTAAGGTCAGCTTCCCAGAAACAATGAGAGGCTGATCCTCTTCAGTGTATGGCCATACTCAAATCTACTCAATGTTAATCAGGAAGCTTGCTCTTGGAAACAGATGTACAGAATAGCTTTCTCACATCTAATGACAAAGGTATAAACTGAGACTTTGAGGTTGTATTCTGCTTCCATTACACAATATAGTTTACATTGCCATTTCCCATCTTCCCTTCCCCTTGTTTTATGTACACATACCAGCAACTCTTATCATGTTACAAGAATATTGAGAGTGGAAATAGTGTCTGGTTGATTTATGCATCACCTCTCTTCCACCAAATGCTTAATACACAACTGCATTTATAGTGCCAGGTTAAGTAAATGAGCATTTCTTGAGTTCCTCCTTTGAATCTTCCTCTCATCTGCTCATGGTGTCTGGAATATTAGAGGTACTTATTAGATTATGTTTAACAAATGAATAAATTAAATCTAATAGCAAAATACTATACTCTCTTGGAGACTCACTCTAACTCAGACAAATAATTGTAAAAACTGAAAGTGCCGTACTGTTGCTTTGTCAAATCCTTACTTTAGGAGGTATATAGTCTAAACATGGTTGTGGAAGGGAAATTGAGATAAAAGAAAAACCTGTAGTTTAAAATGGTATTGCCATGCACAGTGGCATACTCAGGAGGCTGAGGCAGGAGGATTGAGAGTTCAAAGCTTGCCAGGGTTACATAGTGATTTCCGGTCTAGCCTGGGCTTTATAGAGAGAGCCTGTCTCCAAAAAAAAAAAAAAGTTATTATATAGGAATTTTGGCTTAAGTTTTGAGATGCACAGGTCTCATTTGATTGTGACAGTCAGAGGAAGCATAATGAAAGAGAAATTGAACTGGCTTCAACAATAGATAATCTTTTTTGTGTTACATGTATCTGAAAAACATCCAGATAGCATATACAGTTAAAAATAAAGGAAAGATGTAGGGCTTCTTAAAAATCTAAACATAGGTCTGCCATATGATCTAGCAATACCACTCCTGAGGATATACCCAAAGGAATACAACTCAGGTTACTCCAGAGGCACCTGCACACCCATGTTTATTGCAGCACTGTTCACAATAGCCAAGTTATAGAAACAGCCAAGATGCCCCACTACTGATGAATGGATCAAGAAAATGTGGTATCTATACACAATGGAATTTTATGCATGAAGAAGAATGAAATCTTATCATTTGCATGTAAATGGATGGAACTGGAGAACATCATTCTGAGTGAGATTAGCCAGGCTCAGAAGACCAAAAATCATATGTTCTCCCTCATATGTGGACTTTAGATGTAGGGCAAATATAGAAATGTTGTTGGACTTGGGTCACATGACAAGGGGAGAACACATACAGGACGTATAGGGATAGGTAGAAAACCCAAAACATGAAAACATTTGCTGTCCCCACTGCAGAGGAACTAATACAGAAACCTTAAAGCAACAGAGGTCAATATGGGAAGGGGATCAGGAATTAGTGAAAATGTCAGTTAGAGATGAACCAACTTGGGATGTAACACATTTATACATGGAAGCAATGCTAGGAATCTCTCTGTATAGCTGTCCTTATCTCAACTAGCAAAAACGCTTTGTCTTTCTTATTATTGCTTATGTCTTCTCTTCAACAAAATTAGAAATAATGGCAGAGGAAGCGAGGGAGGGTGGGGGGAAAAGAAGGGGGTAGGAGGGTAGTTGGGAGAAATGGCCCAAACAATGTATGCACATGTGAATAAATGAATTTTAAAAAAGGAAAGAAAACTGCAGGACATTTTGAAGAAGCAGTAAATAATTCATTTGAAAAAACAGGAATGTAACATCAGGAAAGCAAACAGTGTTGAGGGAGATGATAGAAGGGGCTGACTTCACACAGAACTAATAACAAAATAACTGGGAATCAATGATGCTTGTCAGGAGGAGTGGGAGAGGGTCAGCTCTGTGTTTCGGATTGAGTAGAAACTGCAGTTAGAAAATGAGCTGGATGAGTTTTGCAATAAATTGGTGTTATCCACAGCAGCCCTAAGGTAGAGACTGTGTCATGAGATTGAGAGGCAGAAGAGCATGAGAATCAGAGTTAACTAGTTTCAAGACTATTTGCTTGGGTTATTGCAGTATCATTTTTATTAGAAGAGTTTTATGTCCTGTTTTGCTTAGTTTTTTAAATCAATTTGTTTTTATATGCAGAAGCATAAAGAAAATCAAAACTCACATAAACACATATCCTATTATTTTCACACAGAGTGTTAAGGTTGGTTAAACTTTGAGTCTTTTCCCTGAGCATTGATGTGTTACCAGCTTGGTTTTCAGTGTCACAATGTTGAGTGGTCAGTGCGTTAAAAGGTGGGACCTAGTGAGAAGTCAGAAGACCCTTCCCCATGATCTGACTCCCTATCTCACATGTAATCTCTCTATTTTGCATCACTCCCACTATGATGCCATCCACATTGAGGTGACACAGCCAGGAGTATTCTCATTACAATCAACTATGCTGTTTGGACTTGCATGACCCAAAACAAAGAGTAAGTAAACCTCTTTTGTTTATGTACCCTGCCTCAGGTGTTCGGGTATAATAAGAGAAAACAGACTAATACAAGAATAGAGTAGTCCCCTATTATGCACAGTTTCCTTTCCTGTGGTTTAAGTTACCTAGCCAACCACAGTTCAAAAATATTAAATGGAAAATTCCAGAGTGAAATTTATAAGGTTTAAAGTGTATGCTTTTTGGAGTAGAGTGATGAAATCTTATACCATTCTGCTCCAACTCAACCAGGACATGAATCACCCTTTTGTCTAGCATATCCACACTCTATAGGCTACTCTCCTATGAGTCACTCAGTAGGTTATCATTTGTCACTCTATGTTATCAGATGGGCTGGTGCACTATCATAATCTCTCTGTTCAAGTAACCTTTACATAATAGCTTAGAGAAACATCATGACATAACTTACCTCATCTCATCATATTGATATTGTGTCATCTCACAACATGAAAACGCAATAGTAAATACAGTACAAAAAATGCCTAGAGAAGGACAGAGCTCACCTTTCATATAACCTTTATTACAGTATACTGTTATAATTATTGTTTTATTATTGGTTATTGCTTATCTCTTCCTGTGCCTAGTTTATAAAACTTAATCACAGGTAGTCATCCACTGAGGGTCTCAATGGACAAAGGGGACTACTATAGGGCAAACAGGCAAAAATAAAGTTCACTCTTCTCCCATTCTTACACTCCAAGCTCATTTGTTTGTTGATGGGATGAGACAATATAGAGAACTAGGAAGAAATGGATTTGTTAGTATTGTCAGGAAAAGAGGCCAGCCTGTCTAAAATAAGCAACCACTTTGGGCAGAAGATACTGATGAGGACAGAGGGAAATAGCAAAAGTATACTTAACATCCTGGAGGTCCTGGAAGATCAGAAGAGAATGGGAGACTAGGGTTACAGCTGAGAGTAGAGATATTTTTGTTTGAAGAAAGTGCTTATTGGGGATCACTGGGAGTGTCAGAAGGTTGGTACCAAATGAGAGAAGTCTTTAGTGGATGAGTCCACTATGCTGGAAAAATCTGGATATTTGAGAGTATGCACTCTGGATAGCTGAGACAGGAAGGGTTTTTACCTGTCTGGATTGAATGAAGTTTCAAAGAGCTAAGAAAGGAGGAATCTTGGAAATTAAGGTGGTGGTCACCATTGGGCAAAATCTAAGGCAGGACTGGGGCCCAGAGCTCAAAGTTCCAAGGACTGAATAAGATCAAAGGCACATTCAGTCACACTGGAAATAAATAACAGGAACTAGAAGAGAGGTGTTAGCAGGTAAGAGTTGAGTAAGATGGATTAAATTGTGTTTCCTCCAAATTCATATTGAAGCCCTAATCCCAACAGGACTATATTTTGAGATATGGCCATTAAGGAAGTAATCAATATTAAATGAAGTCATAATAACAGCAGTGCTCTAATCAAAAGGGTTGTTGTCCTGAAAGGAAGAGGAATAGACACTAAGTGTGTATGTATAGAGAAAAGGTCATGTGAGGGTCAAGAAGCAGCCTAGGTCTCTATAAGCCAAGGAGAGAAATCAGCCATGCCAGCACTTTGATTCAGGGCTCTAGAACTGTAAGCAAATAAATTTCTGCTGTTTAAGCTCCCCAGTGTGTGATATTATATCAGTCCTAGTAGGCTAATACATTTTCCAATGTTGAATAGATCTGGGGTAACAAGTATTCTTTCATCTCTGAGCAAAGTAGACATATTTTATCAATTAGAGCTAGGAGGGGTGTGTGTGTGTGTGTGTGTGTGTGTGTGTGTGTGTGTGTGTAAAAATCTACATCCAGATGAACAGAGTGTGTATTCTTATAAGCATTTGGGAGGATGAGGTAGGAAGACTGCAAGTTTGAGGCCATTCTAGGCTACATAGTGAGTTCCAGGTCAGTTTGGGTTTCATAGTTACACCCTGTCTCAAAAATATTGTACATCCAGATATGGGAAATCATTTAGAAGCAACATGAATACAAAGGAAAAAATTGTTGTTACTCTTCATTCCTATCATATTGTTCCATAATTGAACCCATCTATCCCTAGTGACTCAAAGGAAATTGAGTGCAACAAACTCATAGGATCTTTTGTTGTCTAACGTCCTATTCCCAAACACAGGAACATAACAACAGTGGGGCTTACATGAAAAAAAAAAAAAAAAAAGAACTGACGTGCAAAGAGTCCATAGAGTGAAGAGAAAAGAAGAAAAACAAAATACCAGAGCTACTCCAGCCAAATCTAGGTTGGTGATTTAAAAACTGTCCCAAGAAGGCCTTAAGGTTTTGGGTAGTATATTTGCTGAGTGTCAAGAAGGAAGGAGTAACCGAGCATGGTGGTAAATACCTGTAAAACCTGCTACTTGTAGGGAGAACCAGGAGACTCAATAGTTTGAAGCCAGCCTGTGCAAAATTAGTGAGACTTGGTCTCATTAAATAAATAAATAAATGTGTAAGAAGGAAGAAGTCCTGGGGCTGAAAGAGGGGAGCTGAAGCAGCTATGAGTATGGAAAACAAAATCAAGTAGCAGAGCTCCAGCCTCTCCTTCCCACTGCCTCTCTCCTTAGCTTTGTTCATCATTGTATATATTAACTGCCCTGAGGATTGGTATTTGAAGTGCTAGGATTCAACCCAGAGCCTAGTGCATTATAATAAAGTGTTCAACCACTGAGGTATATCCTCAGCCCCAAGGGTGGATTTTTACAAGCATAAAGCACCAATCTAGGTTAATCTCACTAGATGTTGGGTAAGCAGAAAGCTCAAAGGGAGAAAATATGCTGTCACAATTCTGTTCCTTATATAGACAATGGTAGGAAACAGGGCAGGACCCATTGGCCCCTGTCTTTGCCACCCCTTGTCCCAATGGGACTCTCCCACTTTCCAGATAATCATCACACGTGAAATGGCACACACTCTGCTCCAAGGCCCAGCTCCCTCTGTCACTCATTTACTACACAAGCTGTCTTCCTGAAGGCCCCACTTCTGCCAGTTTTTCTCATATTAATTCACCATCCCGTGTGTCTCCAAATCTGAAGGCAACAGCCAGGAATGATAAAATAGCATTAGCCTTTTGTTTAAACAACAAAAAGCCACTTCTCTAAGTTCCTGTTGCCTCAGCTAAACACAAGTAGCATTATCATACCTACTTATAAGATTGTTTTAACTTTTAAATGAGATTAGGCACAGAGCCAGCAAAGCACAGATCTAGCATATAGCAAGTGCTTAATGCATGGTTACTTTTCTTATGACCTTCCATCCCTACATCCACTATTCCATCCCTGTATCACTGCCCAGCGGTGGAGCAAGGCTTCCCTCTGTCCAGTAGGCTAACTGGCTCTAATTTAGCCCTCTGATACCTCTGTAAGCCTATAATGGGTCATCCCTCTCTTCTTTGAGGCACTCCACAGCAAGGGGAGGGGAGAAGAAATGCCTAATACTCTCAAAAATTTGCCTTCATTTTTGTGTTTTTCTGCATTAATTTTATCCCTCTTTCCCTGGGATGGACCCATGGCCAAAGCTCAAGTTTCACTCTTATCCGATTCATAGGAGGAATGAACAAATGCTCTCAGACTGAAATGGACTGCTTTCTGTCTTCACAGGCTTCACTTATCATCCCCAGTGCTCCATAATTTGTGGCTTAGTGCTCATCATGAAAACTTCTTCCTGTAAATAGTTGCAAAACCCAAAGCTACCCACATCTGATCTCTTGACATCACTTTTTTCTCACCCTTTTAAGTCCAGAGAACTTAATCTTCATCCATTCTTCATCTGCTTTACCTTTGGTTACACCCAGAGGGTCATTAACTCAACCCCACCCTTGAGAAATTAAATATGACAGTTTGCCTTCTAGCCACAGCCTCCATAAACTGTTGGTCATGATCTCCACCCCTATTAGTCAATGTTTTGCTTAAACTTTGACCTCTAAACATGCAAATGCTTGCACCTTTGAATAGTCCTTGAGAAACTGCTGGAATACTTGACTCTTAGAAGACTTGCCACTTCCTAACATGGTCTTTATGGTCCTCTCAAATCTTTGATGTACTCATTCACACACCATAAAATCACTGTTCTTCATCTGTCCCTCAGTGGCACAATGGGCTTCGAGAGAAATGTGCAGTAAGTTACGAACTGAATCTCCTAAAATCTAGTGTTGACTTTGTCTAGGGGCCATGAATCTTTATGTCCATTGTTGACTGTCTGACATATTCCATCAACGTCTGTGCTAGGCCTTGTTCATCCTTCTCAAACTACCATACAAACCCAATTCTTCCACTGCAAAAAGCAACTCTAGAACTAACAGCCAAAGCCTACCTTGCAATGAGTCTCCCTCGTCCTTCCATCCTTACCTTTCAAATTATCAGTCTCCACATTCATCAGTTCATCTCTGTCTCCTGTTTTATCTGTGTTTTTATTCTTATTTCCTACTGTCATGTGGGCCTCTAGTCAACCACTGTCCACCATGTAACTTAGAGCTCTTCTTCTTCCCTTTGCCTTTAATTAAGATGCTCAGTCTTTCCATGACCTCAGCTTCTGCTGTTACTCTCTTCTCTTTTATAAGCAAACATCCAAAAACTGATTGTGTGACCCTGTATTTCCACATTATCCTGGTCACCCTTAGATTCCATTCCTTCTCCTCTTTACTGAAGACATTTTCAAACTGCAATAAATATACCTCATCTAGAAATATAATGGCTTTTCTCAGTATTCATTATCTTTAAACTTTATAGCAAACAATGAAACTTACAATTACCTTTTCTTATTAGAGCAGTCACTTCACTTCTTTTCCATGACTGAACTCTGTGTTGTGTTCTCCATAATTGGTATCATGATCTTGGAAAGATTACTTCAATCCTCTAAGTTTCAACTTACTCACAGGTAATAAAAATTCCTTCTAGGCTGGGCATGGGAGTACATGCCTGTAATCCCAGCTACTCACGAGTCAGAGACAGAAGGATCACAGTTGAGGTCAACTGGGCAGGTGGGAGAGAGGGAGGGGTGGATTTAGCAAGACCCTATCTCAAAAAATAACCCAACTATGGTGGTGCCTTCCTGTGGTCCTAGCTAGGAGGCAGAGATAGGATGATGGTGGTTCTAGGCCAGCCTGAACAAAGTTAATGAGAGACTATCTGATAAACAAACTAAAAGCAGAAAGGAGTGGGGAAGTGGTTCAAGTGGTAGAGTGCTTGCCTAGCAAGCTTAAGGTTCTGAACTCAATTCCCAGTGCTGCAAAGAAAATTAAAAATTGCTTCTTCACTGACTTGTCATGAAGATCTACATTCAATATCATTAGTTAAAATATATCAAGATTTGATTAGGAGTTTTGTATCCTATACACAGTGTATGTGCATATGCACACACACACACACACACACAATCACCACACAGATAACAGATTTATGTTATATTTACAGCCATGAGTTGCATAACAATGTTTCAATTGACAACACACCACAGAGGACTGTGATCCCATAAGATTAAAGTGAAGCTGAAACCTTCCTATCACCTAGTGATGTTGGAGCTGTCGTAATGTTGTACTGCAAGGCATTAATCATGTTTGTAGTGATGCTAGTGTAAAGAACTCTACTGCATGCACTGCAGGTCATATGAAGGCATAGTATTTATTACTACATACAGGAAAGAATACTGGTAATGATAATGAATGACTATGTTACTGGCTTATGCACTCACTATACAATACACGTTTTACTGTTTTAGAATTTACCCCTACTATACAAAGAAAGTTTACTTTAAAACAGTATACTATCTTATGGCAGGTGCAGCCTCACACATATCTGGTTTGCTGTGGCTCTTAATTGCTTTGTTTTCTTTTGTGATTGATTTAATATCATGTTCTTTTATTCAGGTAGCCCTTTCAGAAAAAGGCCCTTTCTACACTATATATATATATAGTATACACACACATATATATAGTCATATACCCATTACATATAGCGTATACATATGAATGTATGTATGTGTATATATATATACCCATATAATTATAGTTATATATATATATATATATATATATAATATAATAACCTAGGTGTGTAGGTTGTAGCAACTAGGTTTGAGTAATTATACTCTGTGGTTTTACCCAACAAAATTGCAAAATGACACATTTCTCAGAGCATAGCTCCCATTGTTAAGTATGTGTGTGTATATATATAAAATTTCACGGAACAGTAAAAAACACCTTGTGAGTTAAAGATTATTTATGCTGAAATCACCATAAGAAAGGTACTAAGCTAGAAAGAAGAAAAACAGAGGAGATCAATTTGAGTTACAATACATGGAAGTGCCACAAAGAAACTCCCTGTGTAAGTACTTTAATAAAGCAAAAATGTCATTTTTTTCTTTTACAAAATTGGAGAACAGGAGGACAGAACAGGTCCTGCCTGGGGGCTGGAGGGGGTGGTCCCAGTGGGAGGAGGAAGGAGGTGGGGAAAGGGTGTAGGAGGGTGAATATGGAGCAAATACTGTGTATACATGTATGTAAATGGAAAAATGATACTGTTGACACTATTCCAGAAATGGGAGGAGGAAAGATAAAGAAGAATTAGGGAGGGGATGAATGCAAGTATGCTATATTTGATATATTGTAAGAATTTTTGTAAATGCCACAATGTATTTCCACCCAGCACAACAATTTTAAAAAAAGATTATTTCAGTTTCAGAGATGAGAAAATAAAGTAGCTGGTTAACCTACATATTCAAAGGTGCACAGTCACATTTTTTAGAGGACAATTTCAAATGAGAGTCATTGGATTCAATGATCATTTTCTTAACCACAAGATTATATCATCTCCTAAAAACATAGAGTCCACATTTTAGGGAGTCCTGCCATGTCATTTATTATTTGCTTAACATTTTTTATAGATGCGGTGCTTCCAGATCTATTAAAATAAACATGATAAGCAATAGACTAATAGAACAGAGTCTACTGCCTTCCCTTCGGTTTTCATGTCGTCCCTGAGTTCCCTAGACAAATAGCAACCATTTGTACAATTGTGCTTGGAGAATTCAGTTTACAATCCACCATCAGCAATCCATAGAACTGGCTCTTAGTTCCTCATCAATAATATTAATAGTCAGGATAGCATAATCAAATGCACTATGCTTTATAACAGACTTTCACATAAATGAATGCAATGATATAAATCTTGTGGCTGGCAATAGATCCTACTGGAGAGGGAATGAAATTCAAACTAGTCTCTTTGCTGTTTGCCACCTGCCTCCAATTCACCCCCATCTGGCTTTCAAGGGACAAACTAAGATAGATCACATTCATTCTGTAACCTCTATTAGGTGAGACCATATGACAGCCACAGAATACTGAGGGAAATGATAGCAGTGCCACTTCTGGGTTGGAACATTTATTTTATTGCTGAAAAGGGAAATCCTTAGGATTTCTTCAGTTCACCTAATATCAATATCCCAAACAGTGGCTATTCTTTCACCCCAAACCATAAAAAAACCAATGCAGCACCATCAGCTGACCATTTTAGCTTGTGTGAGAAACAAACTTGTATTATTTTAAGTCACAGAAGACAATCTGTATAAATCTCTTGGAATTACATGTTACCACAATATGACTAAGCCTTGCTAAAATGACTTATCCAAAATCACACAGCTAGAAAATGTCAATGCCTTTCCCCAAGCCTCTTGAATGCTTCCTTTCAGCAGGTTTCATTAGTTCATTGTTTGTAAAGTAAAATCATACTTTCCCAGGAGCTGAAACATAAATGCAGGTACAGTCTGGGTTTAAAATCTTCCATTTGGGAAAATAAAGGAAGCTTGAAATTTTCCCTTAGTTCACAACTAAGCCAAGCAGCTTAAACTTAATATCTTTTATGCGAAGTTTAGAGTTCTAAGCAACAGTCCCCACCTATGGGACAGGCAGGAAAAATACTCACCTCAAATATCCTGTTGGTCAGATATGAATTAAGCAATTAAGTTTCAAGGACTGCAACACCACTCAGGGTGTGACATGTTTTGGGATCCTTTCAGGGTCAACACTGACTCTGGATGACCTCACAGTAAAGGTGGAGAAACCAAGGCTTGGCATATAAACGTGGTCCATTTCCTAGGATATGGCATATTCAATTGCATGACAATCTCAGAGCAGCCCCTGCATCACAACCATCTCCACCATGAAGATCATTGTGGGGCTCCTTCTGCTCTGTGCAGTGACCCATTTCTGCAGCAGCTCAGGTGAGTGAGGGGAAGACAATTATCCCATACAGCCATTAAGCTTGTTTTCCCCCAACAATCTCTCCTGGAATGGGAGCATCTAAGAGAAATATCCAGTTACGTAGATTTAAAGAGTGCTGGTTTATAATAGAAACAGCTCTAGCCTGGGAAGGGAGAGACTTGTATTCTGGCTATAGTTTGATGGGATTGGGTCTAATGCCTTCCCTTTCAAGGATTCACACTTGCATCCATGGACCAAAGACAAACAAAAATTTAATTTTTCCATAAGTTATCCATTTCATAAGAACACCGTAAGTTGTCAGTGTTATTAAATGCTATTCCTCAGTGTAAAGATGTAGAAAAATGTAGGTGTTTTCCCAAATCAATATAGGAGGATCAAAATAAAATATGCTGCTCCAGAGGCCAGAAGTCAACAATTCAACTTTCATACGGTAAAAATAAAGTGCATAATTAAGATAAGTTTCTAGCACTTTAAAGACTTTCCATTATATTACTTTATATCAATTAGAAGGTAGAGGCTATCAACGGTGGGCTTCAGGCTCTCATGAGTGGTAACTGCAATACTTATTGTTACTGGTTTTAGACCATTACCAGAAACACTATAAGCTCCAGAAAATCGCCCCTTTACCAAAAAAGGGGGGACAGTTAAATAATTCTCTTTCCTGAACCAAGGGCTCACCTGACCTGCTGGCCACTCACCTTTCTCAGCATGAGCATGGGAGTGTCCTGAGACTCATTGCCAGAAGTGCAGAGTCTTTAGTTAGAGGAGAAAACTAAATTAATTAATGAAATTCCAGTCTTTGATTTATTTTCTAATATTTCTATCTGTATCTGTGTTTCAGAAGTTACCAGTCAGCCTTTAACAAGGGTGAGTATGTTGAATACCATTTTAATTTCAACCCCTATTAGCTATCACATAGTCACTAAATACTTACAAATCATAAACACATGGTTAACTCAGTAGGCTTTAAGGAGAGCAAAGCGGGAGACAAACATAGGTAAAGAAATGTATCTGACCTCCAGAAGGCAGAGGAAGAAATATGACATAAATATAAACAACCAGGTCCTAAAATTAGTTTTAATCCATAGCTAAAGGTGAGAGTTGACTTTCAGTTGAGAGATTGCTTACATTTTCATAGAAAGGGCCATATATGAGAGGTGGGGCAAAAGTAACTTGATTAACCACATATGTTCTAGAATTAAATCCTAACTCTACCATACTTATCAGAATTTACCCTATATGAGTTAACATCTCTTTCTAAGCTTTAATGTCCCCATCTTTAAATAAAGGGCCTAGTAGAAGCTACCCTATTCAATTGTTCTAAATATTAAACAAAGAATACTCCTATAAGATTAGTGTTAATTGCCTTGCACTTCCATCTGTTAACTCAGCATACTAGCAAAAATAGAAAGGGTACTCATAGTACTAGTATTTGTCACAGTCACATATTATTATGACTTATAAACATTAAGCATTAGAACAGCATTAGAACATCTGAGCTGAAACTTCCAGTTTTGTAGCCTGTCCAATAGAGCCAGGGTAGCCTAACTTGAGATCTGGCAGAAAAGAAGGACATGTTCTTGTGTCTGACCAGGTGGACTGCAGCAGTTACAAGAAGTATTCTGTGATGGCCATCCCCTGCCCCATCACATATCTGCCAGTGTGTGGTACTGACTACATCACCTATGGGAATACATGCTTGTTGTGTACCAAAATCTTGTAAGTATGTCATGAGAAGAAAAAGTGGTCCAGGGCTAGTTTTCTCCACTTAAACTTCCCCATCCCCAGTCCAGGATCCTACTTAACTCTCCACAAGCTGTACCTATTCCCACTTAGGCAGAAATCTGTCTGTAGCTCAGTCAAGTCAGCACTGGGTCAGCTGCTCTGCCAAATTGAACTGTTCTCAATTCCATCACCAATCCTCCAATACCTGTCAATTGTGGGTATATAGCAAGACCATGAGTTTTAGAACTGCTGTTCTTATAGCCCAGTGGTTCTATAGAGGCAAGTCAGGAGTCACCAAAGGGGTTAAGGGAACCATTTGGGGTGGTCCCCAATCATGACTGTTTTTAAGTAGTGGAGTTCCAGAACAAATGGTCCTTAACTTTATACCAAAAAAGTAATAGCAAAATATACCAAAAGAGTAATACCTAAAACCAAAAAATAAAATCGCTACCCTACATAAGTTCTAAGATATTTAACCACCATAATATAGCTTCATTCTTAGACAAACTGTGATTCAAGATCCTTTATTCTCAACTTCCTATCTGTAGCCTGAAGGGGAAACCAATAAAACTGTTGGTTTTCTTTCATCTAAAATAAAGAATACAAGCTGAATTCCCTGGACGAGGCATCGTTTGGCCTGTTCAGTTTTTTTGAAGAAATGTAATCAGGCAGATGTCACTTTTTTGATGCAAGACATGCAACTTAGCACTTTCTGTCGCCTACCAAGCCCACTTTGTATCATTGTTAACTATATTTTAAGCCACTGGATTTTGACTACTTAGCTTAGATTTTGTGCTTTCATCTGTGTGATTATCTTAGTAAGTTAGAATACCACTGACTAGGTCTGAGCCCAGAAGGATAGGTCTATAAATTTATTTCTGTTTTGGACTTTTTATGCCAAAAAAGGGAAGATTCTATAACATATACACATACTGGGCTCTTGGCTAGGAAATTAGCTATGTCCAAGGGACATTGAGAGAGAAACATGGTGGAGGTCCTCCTCACAGCTTCATCACAGGCCTCTGGATAAAAGAAGCTGAGGGAAAGGCCACCCCAATTCCCTTTGCCAGAGTCTTCTTCACTGGGTGATCTGCAGGGCTCTGGGATCAGCAGAGGCAGGGATGTTCTACTCCAGTCTCTGTCAGAGACTGCCTGTGGCAAGGACATGGCTTTTCTGAAACTCAGTTTTCTCATCTGTAAACTGAGGTTCTACCTTATAATCTTTATTATGAAGCTCTTTTTAGCTCTTATATTACATAGTATTTCCTCTGGATCAATGAATCTTGTTAACCATGTCTTCCCTTAGGAAAAGTAGTGGAAAAGTTCAGTTGCTTCATGAAGGACAATGCTAATTACTCCATGGACATGGTGGAGTGCAGTGCAATCCTCATCACCTTTATCATGCCTGGGCTCTGACTGACTTCCATCTTTGCTTCAGAGTCATCTTGGTCAAATGGAGGCAGTTGCTGTGCTCTTCCCTATGAACTCATGCCTCACTGACAGACTGGCTTCTTTTTACACCTGAATAAAAAGACTCTCCCCAGAAAGTCTATCGTTACTTCTGTTAGTATTTTTTTCTACTCTAATATAGTATCTCATTTACAAAAGAAAATTGAAAGACATACATTTTTTGTTATTCAGGAGAAATTTGTACAAAGACTTCCAAGTAACTTTCAAAAAAACATACAGAGAGAGAGAGAGAGGAAGGGAGACAGAGAGAAGAAATAAAGAGAAAGAGTGCTGCCAGTAAACTCCTTACCTTCTCCTACAGTCTTTATCTACTAAAAAGTAGCATTTGGACCATAGTGGTTCTTTATGTTGTGACTCTTTTCCAAAGTTCCCTAAACGGAAACCTCTCTCATTCCAAGATGGAAGGTTTTAATGCCCATTTCTTTCGAGGAGCATATCATGATTTCTCTGGGCCTACATCTATAGAATACAGATGGAAAAGTTACAACTCCATGAGGACACATATCCATTGCTGTTGGTGTCTGATTGTTGGGATATTGTACTTGTTCAGAGTTGAAAACTATGTTGACAAGACCATAAGACCATCAACTATCAGAGCCAGTGAAACCACAGCACAAAGAAGTTGATTCTTTCTTCTAATTAACAGAATTTTAAATATTTGAAGATGAATACTAAATCTCCATAAAATTAAATTTCTTCAGGGTAAAAATCTCCACTTAATTCAACCACAAAAATTGGATATGATGGACAAGTTAACCTAATTTAATCTTTCCACAATATATACATGCATCAAAGTATCACTTTGTACCCTATAGATATGTACAATTATTTCTTGTCAATTGAATTGAAATAGAACTTTAAAAAATTTACCATAAATGTAAGAGTTTAATTTTACTGTCATCTCTACTACATTCATCTATATTTTATCCTTATGCCACATTGTTTTGATTATTTTAACTTTGTAATAAATTTTGACATTGAGTCCTCCAACTGCTCTCTTTTTCAAGATCATTTTGGACAAATTTGGGTATTCTGGGCAAGTTGTATTCCCGTAAAAATTTTAAAAATAGTTTGTCCAGTTTTCCAAAAAAGGCAGTTGAGATTTGGTAGGGTTTGCATTGACTCTGCAGGCCAATTTAAATGGAGATTATCACTATCTTAACAACAAGAAGTCTTGCTGTTCTTGGATTGCATCATTTTGCTATTAAGGCATTGACACAGATGGCAAAACTTGAGTGGAATCTTCAGATGAAGAGCACATATGAAGTTCTTTGGTCCATTCTTACAATAGTGATTTCAAGTTTAAAAAATGACCTAAGTTGAAATGTGTCCGTACAGATTGTCGTGCAAGGCAGGTATTAGTAACCTGGTAAACCTGTTCCTAGAAATGAAGCCAATCCCTAAGAACACACGCTGCAGGCATGAGGACTTGGGCAGGACAAGCTACACTGGCTGAGTTCTGTGGTAAAGTCTCAAATAAGCCACAAGATTCTTCCCATTTCCCCATATCCACACACATTGAAAATATATCAAGATTCCTTTGTAAAAGGAGTCCCAATTTCATGGTGACATTCTAAGATTTTGTTTTGATTTGTTTTTCAGTATAAGCTCTGAGCTGCCAAAAGTTCTTTCTTACATAAAAAGAAGACTGTACTGTGCTGAAAGACATTTCTGAAGTACTCAAGTGATTTCATGTCACGAAATTCCTGGTTCCTGAATTTTGCAATAATTCTTTCCCCATAAGTTAGCACTTAACCCTTATAGACTCTGGAATCAATTTTCACCAGAAGCAGGAAAGGCTTAAACAATTGTCATCCTAGCCAGCCTAATTCTCACCAGAGACACTTTTATGTTAGTCATCCTCTGACTTAGAGCGTGAACTCAGGGGTTCCTGCTTCTAAGCAAGCACTCTATTGCTAGAGCCATGCCTCCAGCCCTTTTTACACTGGTTGGTAATAGGGTCTCCAGAAACAATTTATTTAATGATTCCTGCCGCAGCTGGGATAATGGGTGTGTACCACTGCAACCAGTTTTTTTCCCATTGGGATGGAGTCTCACAAACATTTTTACCCATGCTGGCAAAAATGTTTCTTCCTGAATTTAGCTTGAGATGAGAAGCACATATCACCGTGCCCACCTATTGGTTGAGGTGGGGGGGGTCTCAAAAACTTTTCTCCTGTGTCGCAAACCTATCATGATCTTCTTGATCTCATCCTCCCAAGTACCCAGGATTACAGGTGTGAGCCACCCAGTGCCCAGCCTGTGTGTAAAACCTTGAGATTCAGTTCCCTTCTTGGACTTTAGTGTAGGCCTTATTCTTTTGGCCCTGAGCACTTCCTGTTACAGTCCTGGAACTCTATGTTAACTTGCACTTTCTAGACCATCCTCTCTTTCTCCACTTTTCCCTTCTGAATTACATTCTTATAACCAGAGTTGAGTGTTATGAGGCTCTAATCTGAACAGCTCCCTCAAGCAGGACTTACCTGAGAGAATTTGTTCATAGAGTACAAAAGGTTACCAATTATGCCATGCTGGATCTAAACATCTGGTATTTATCTGGCTTTTTTTTTTCTGCTATGACCTTAACCAGTCAATAGGACTGGTTTACCAATGTCAGGAGAAGCTAGAGTTTTTGACACAGATTACTCTGGATTCCAATGCAAATTAAGTCATTTAATGGTCTTTTCTAGCTTCTGTACTAGATGAGTTTCTATAATAGATAAGGAAAAGAACATTTGGAAGATCACAGCTGGAATGGGGGTGCATAGGCAGCAGTAAACAACAGAGTTGCAAGTTCGCCTAAGTATTTGAAAGATTTCTCAAGAACAAATTATACATTTTCTTGCCTGATATCTGTAGTTCTATTGGACTCTCCTCAAGAACGCCATAGATTATTCTAAAGTTGTACTAGGTTGAATAGTTTGGCTCACCATAAAAGGAAAATTGGGAAGGGCAGGGAAACTCCTAAATAACCAGCATTACTTGGATATTTTTATTTAGTCTCTGAGATGATCCATGAAAATGTAGACAGTAAGTAAAGGTCACCTTCTCTCATGGTCAAGAAATGATACCGTTTAAGTCAAAAATGGGACATTGGAGATTATGTATACAAATGTTTTACCACACCAGAAAAACATAAAATAGTAAAAATAATTATTTTTTTAATTAAAGAGAAATCTTAAATAGGGCTCCCATAGGAAAAAAAATTATAACATGAAAAATTTCTCTTGTTTTGCCTCCTAATGACAAAATTTTGTCATAATCTAATTCTGGAATTTGGGAACTTCTCATGTAGAATAGTGATCTTCAAAGTATTCCAACTAGCTTAGAGGGTTTCATGAGCATGAGTCAGAGGTCATTGTAGGATAATGAGAACTAGGAACCAGGCTATCACATTCCCACATTCTCACTTCAACTAACAGAGCCCCTCTGTTTAATACATTGTGTTTCTATGTAACACCTAACTCTTATATACTTGCATAACTTATTTAACGTCTTTTACTTCACTTCATTTGTGAAGTCTTGGCTGTAATATTTGTCTAAGAAATTTGTTTCAAAATTTTAATGAGTTCATACAGATATAGCAGTTATAATAGTTCCTGATATTTAATACATGCACAGCAAGTATTCTTCTTTTCATTCCAATTATTATTAAAGAACATGTTTTGCTACTTAAAAAGAAAAGTTTGAAATCCTCATGCTGAATAAAGGAATTATTTATTAAGGGTTCCTGACAGGTATTTACCTGACTGCCAGTGAGAAACCTAAAATAACAAGTGCTCATTACCCCCAGCCATTGTCAAACATCTCTGACCATCAGTTCCTTTTCCTATCATTCCAAGATATATTATTTCCAATAAAGTCACGAAAATATATAAACGTTTAAAAATACTCTCAAAGTGCTTTCTGGATCTTTTCTTCTCTAAATCTGTGTCTCCATCATCAACCTTTTCATCATGGTCACTGTCAACAAATACTAACATTTGTTGAGAATTTTTTATAAGTTAGCTCCAAATAAGTGCTTTACATATAAAATCCAATGAAAACTCACAGCAAGCTATGAAAACGGTGTGACGTTGACTTTATTCTAAAATCTTGCTAAAAATTATTCTGACATTTACTGAGGCAACAAGGAAGACATTATGCAAGACTATTACAATAGGAGTATCGTAATAGAAGGCAGACTTTGGGCTCAATTCCACATACTAGGACAAATAGGAATTTATAGTCAAGGAGAAAAGAACGTGGATCTGTGAAAGGAAAATTACTTAGAGAAGCCATCAAGGGTAGGGGGATTCTTATTAAACTGACCTAACAGGATTCTTACTACTGGCAGGTCAAGGGTTTGTATATCAGAAGTGGAGGAAGAGGAACTCAATGAAATATCAAGAATGATCACATATCAAAGGTGTTGGGATGATTTAGCAAGATTCTTTTCTAAGACTAACCAAATAAGCCAAACACAGAACAAGGGCCAAATCAAAGCCTAGGAAAGAAGAGGGGTCAGCAAAGATATCCAAAACATATGATGTAGAAGAGACACCCGCTTCAACAAATGTTGCTGGGAAAACTGAATATCTGCATGTAGAAACTGAAACTAGATCCATGTCTTTCACCCTGTATAAATATCAATTCCAAGTGGATCAAAGACCTTAATATAAAACCTGATACTTTGAACTTAGTACAGGAAAGAGTAGGGAATACACTGGAACACATAGACAAAGGAGGCAACTTCCTAAATAGAACTCCAGTGGCTCAGCAATTAGGAGACAAGATTGACAAATAGAACTACATGAAACTAAAATGCTTCTGCAAGCAAAGGAAATGGTCACCAGACTTAAGAGACAGCCCACAGAATAGGAGAAACTCTTTGCCAGCTATATATCTCACAAAAGATTAATAACTAGAATTTACAGAAAGTTCAAAAAACTAAACTCTTAAAGAATCAATGATCCAGTGAAGAAAGGGGCAAATAGACTGAACAGAGCTTTTTCAAAGGAAGAAGTTCAAATGGCCAAAAAACACATGAAGAAATGCTCAGCATCCGTAGCCATAAAGGAAATGCAAATCAAAACCACATCAAGATTCCATCTTGATGTCAGAATTTTTACCATTAAAAACACGAACAACAAAAACATTGGCAAGAATCCAAGAGAAAAAGAAACCTTTATACACTGTTGGTGGGAATGTTAATTAGTACAACCACTATGGGAAACAGTATGGAGGATCCTCAAAACGCTGTAATAGAATTACCATATGATCCAGCAATCCCACTCCTAGGCATATACCCAAAGGAATATAAATCAGATTACAATAAAGACACTTGCACATCCATGTCTATTGCAGCATATTCACAAGATGCCCTATAACTGATGAATGAAGAAAATGTGGTATTTATATACAATGGAATTTTATTCAGCCATAAAGAACAAACTATTATAGTTTACAGACAAATGGATGGAACTGGAGAACATCATCTTAAGTGAAGTTAACCCAGTTCAGAAAGACAGAAAGGGTGCATGTTTTCTATCAAATGTAGAACATAGGCCCAAAACAAATACAAACATTATCATACATACATGTAAGTATACACATAACATGGCTCCAAAAGTAGGACTGTGAGAGGAGACTAAGGGAGGAGAAAAAGAAGGAAATAATGATAAAGAGTGAATAATAATGAAATACATCATATCTGTGTAGAAATAAGACACAATGAAATACATTGAAAACTGTTAAACAACAAAGGATAAGAGGGAAAGAGTGAGGAAAAGTAGTGGAGGGGGTTATACTGACTTAAGCACAATACATTTATAGGTAAAACACCAAAGGCAAAAATCCAAGTGAACAATGAATACACACCTAAACAATGTAAGATAAGAAAACAAAATGGGTCATGCTAAGCGGAGGGCACTAGCGAGGGGAAAGAATAAATGAACAAAGCTAAGAGGGCAAATATATTTGGATGATATACTTTCTATACAAGTATAAATATGGAACACTGAAACCATAAGAAGAGACTGGGCCAGAAAGAAGAATAGTGGAGGAGATGAATCAATTCGGGGTATAATACATGTATATATGGAAATGTCACAATGAAACCCTCTGTGCAACTATTATAAACTAACAAAAATGTCTTTTTTTTTAATGAAGGACAGGACAGTAAGTAGGTCCTTTCTTGGGGAAGGTACAAATAAGAGGGGAAGGGTATAAGGAGAGAGCAAAGGAGAGTGAATATGGTGGAAGTATCTTGTATTCATGTATGAAAAATAGAACAATGAAACCTACTGAAATTGTTCTAAGAAGAGGGGAAGAGAAAAAGCAAAAAGAGGGAAAGAGGTGAGTCTAATTAAGGTATATTGTAAGCACTTGTGTAAACATCATAATGTGCCCACTACACATTAATAATACAACAATAATATGGCAATAACAAAATAAGAGGCTTTTTTTAAAAAGAGGGGTCGGAGGATTCTGACTAAAGTTTTGTCAAGGAGAATCTTTACCAAACTACATGAGGGAAGTTACAAAGTTTTTTATTGACCATAGCATACCCAACATGTAATAGTCTCTAAGAACAGACAAAATGAATAAAAAGAAGTTGAGTAGCACAGATAAATTACTTGCACAAAATCATGTAAAGAATGTTGGTGCTAACAGTAAATTCAGCTGCTGTACTAGACTCTCAAAGTTTCAGTTCCCAGGAAAATCATGATACTTATCTCCAGACCATCTCAACACAAGTTCCATCTATCTTTATTATGAATTTTAGGCTCTTAGCCTTAGGTATTATTTCCATTAGTGATATATAAGAGAAAGAGGTCAGTATATCCATCTTGATATCAAAGTCCTACTTTTATGTAATTTTTAAAAAGGGTATTTGTAAGAAAATACATAATATATATATTAATTAAACTTCTGTTTGAAGGCTTACTTTTTGAGTATCAAAATTTGTTAACCATTTCCAAAACTGTAGACAGACCTCTCCAAAATGGAAGTGGCAGAACAAAGTGGGAGGCATGAACATGAGGGGTGTAAGTTGTAGGTTTGAGTTCTGTCTTTCTTCATGTGACCCCATGCAATACTACTATACCATTATACTTGAAAAGGAATTAGCACAGTGCCTAGTATGTAGAAAAGCTCAATAAGGACAAGTCATGATTCTTGTCATTTTTAAGTGAGTCACAAACACCTTTGTTCTCTAAGAAAATAAAGATTCTAATTCAATCTTTGTGTCAGATTAAAGTAGTGACTATTGTTTGCCCTATAGACCTGTGAGTTATGAGTACTCACCAGCTATACTCATTGTAGCATCTGCATCTATGTGGGGTTCTTGGGATAGTTATTCTTCTGATGAAAAGCGTTAATCATTGATTGCTTCTGCTGAAATGACATTGTTGAGAATACCTCTTCTCTCCCCAGTCCAAAGTCTCAGATGGCAACATCTCCCATGTGATGATGGAGTGAGGACGAAGAATGGTTGTATATGGAAAAACTGGTAAAGCTCTTTTTCCAGAGAAAATATGTATAATAAGGAATAAATAGTAATTTCAGTTCAAGTACTTAACCTGCATAAGACTTTCTTACCTGTAAACCAAAAAAATAATGATAGTAATTACTGGATCAATTTGTTATGAAGATCAAATTTTATAAGAGATATGAATGTATTCATAAACTTTCAGGCTTATAAAGAGGTAATACAATAACTCATGGAAATAATACCAGCTTTATTAGGTTCCATTAGCAAGAGAAATGACATATGCAATTACCTGTCCTAGCAGACATATATGACATCTCTCTAAGATCCTATCACTGGAAATAACTATTTCATAATTCAGGAAGGAAGTCTTGACAATCTATAAGGCAGGATCCAAGTGGCTGGGCAGACACCATAAGATCACTTCTTTTGTCTGTATCTGACTGCCCTAGGTCACTTCAGCACTATAAGAACAATCACCTTTACCTTACTGTTGGCTTTGGCACTTACAACCATATTTAGTGAGTATCATATCACTGAACCATATTCAGTGAGTATTCAGTAAGATACTCACTGAATACCAGTAACTTATCTCATCTCTGCTCACTCATCAGTTGACTGGATTTTAATGGTCAGCTAAAGTCAAATGCTAATCCATATAAATACTTTGTGTAATTTCTTAGGGACAAAACTATTCAGACTGACTTGTTATCACCATGTCTGGAGACCTCATCTCTCCATAAAACATTACAATCCATCATTTGGCTATATGAGATAGTCTTTTATTATTGAGTTAAAATCTGCCTCCCTAGAATTTTTATCATGAATTTACTTTTTATCATCTACACTGCCGTGTGAGAACAGACACTTCTTAAATATGACTCACTTGTATTTTCACTATTTATTAAGCTCATAAAGTAGGAAAGAATAAGACAAACTCCCCATCTGTCAAATCAACTTTTCCATCTTTTTGGTTACATTTCAATCACACTCCAAAAATATGGGGAGGGAGATGCGTTAAGAGCTTCAATCTTTCATACTAAATGGATTCATAGTTCTGAAGACAGATACATTGTTATGTCAAGCTAAAGCATAAATAAAAGATCATTTCTCTCATAAAATAGTTTAATTTATGGTTATCTAGTTTAATTTAATTTTATCTTGTTTTTTTCCTTCAGATATTGGCTGTGTTACACAATAAGAGATCAGTACATCCATCTTCATATTTTTTTAAAAACACCCTAATTTTTTTTTATCATTTTAAAAGTCAGCATAGGTAAGGAAGTCTTTGATATTATATATTAATTAAATTTCTGCATTGGAAGATTTACTTTTTGAGTATCAAAATTGGTTTATTTCCAAAACTGTAGACAGGCCTCTCCAAAATAGAGGTGACAGAACAAAGTGGGAGGCATGAACATCAGAGTTCTAGGTCAGAGGTTTGAACTCTGAGTTTTTTTTTTCATGTGACCCTAGAAAACAGTACAGTAAGATTGTTCCAAGACTTACAGTTGATTTAAGTGTTTAAAAAGGGCTTAGCCCAGTGTCTAGCACATAGTAAATCTCAATAAGGACAAGTCACAATTTTAATCTTTTGTGGGTGTGTGGTACTGGAGTTTGGACTCAGGGTCTCGCAGTTGCTAGGCAGCACTCCACCACTTGAGCCACACCCCAGACCTTTTTGCTTTAGTCTTTTTTCTAATAGGGTCTCCTTGCTTATGTCCTCCTATTTACCCTTCCATTGTAGCTTGGATGATAGGTATGCATCACAACACCCAACTTTTATTCATTGAGATGAGGTCTTACGAACTTTATGCCTGGGCTGGTCTCAGACCATGATCCTTCTAATCTCTGATTTCTGGGTAGCTAAGATTACAAGCATAAATCATTGTATCCTGCTGCTTCTTACCATTTTAAAGTAAGTCAAAAACATCTTTGTTCTCCACGAAAATAAACATTTTACTTTTCTCTCATGGATCACATTAAAACAGGGACTATTACTGAGGAAAACTAGGTGTAGTAATAAAAACTTTAAACCAGCACTCAGCATGTTGAGTACTAGGCTTACCACTGTTCCTTATTAAGTACGTGAACCCAGGGCCTGGGCAACTTCTTTCATGTCTTTGTGTCTTTTGTTTCACCCATTGAAGAAATAATAGGGCTAGAAAATAATAGGGCTAGAATATAAACTTTGGAGTTGGATAAGTTTGATTTTAAGCCATCATTCATATCTAAGAGTGTAAGTAAATGAAATTGGTCAGTGAAAATTTAGAGCTTGGTAGTCACCATTCATTGTAAGTATTACATAAACCCTGGCTCTGGGGATTGTGTTATCCAAGAAAAGATGTGAAATCCTGCTGGTATAGACTTACCATGGCAAACAACTGTTTTTATTCTGCTGCACTAGCCTCTAAGTTCCTCCTGCCTTTGTGTCATGCTTACTAATCTTTGCATCAACTGTACTCAGTTCATCCCTAAAATTTAAGAGATGCATAGAAGATAAAAACTGATTAATGAAATAAAATATTAATGAGTGGAGCATATATGGAGAGAAATATGGATTCACATTTCAGTTTGAGCACATACCATGAAATTTAAGGGGAAATATTTGACAATTAGTAAAGTACCATGCTTGAAACTCTGGGGCAGAGCAAACTGGAGATACAGAGCATTTCATATAGAGCTGGAGTCTGTGTAGGCCTGGAAATGAAGCCAAAGGATAAAAACAACAGCTGTTGATTATTCAGTATTTTTCATGCCATGTAGTGATAGGCATTATACACATAATGTTTTTGTGTATGTATGTTTTTACTTCATTTTACAAGGTGGTTAGTATTATTGTCATTTTGCAAGTGTGGAGTGAGCTTTTTTCTCGCTCACTTGTTACTACTGAATACTTAACTGGGGCTAACTGGGTGGTGAAGAGAGATGTAGAAAGGACACAGGATAGACAGACAGACAGAAAGTTGGGGCCAGATGTTTGAGCACTCAGAAGAAGACACACAAACTTCATTGCTTTTTTCTCTATTATTCTCTTCATTTTACTCTGCTTCTTTTCTCTATCTTTATTCTTTAAGGCCTTACTCCTTTATAATTCTTTAAAACCTTGCTTCTAAAGTCTTTCCTTAAAACCCTGCTTCACTAGTCTTTAAAACCCCTTTCCTTAGACTCACACTGTGCCATATTTTCTCTTAGCTGTTCTTTAGCATAATCTCACTTAAAGACTTTGCCCCCAGACTTGCACTGTCCCATGTTTTCTCTTTAGCTTTCTTAGAGCCTTGGTGCTCAGACTTGCACTGTCCCATATTCTCTTTAGCTTTTCTTTAGCTTAGCTTTTCTAAAGCCCATGTATAAAGTTGTCAGTGCAGACTTGCACTGTCCCACATTCTCTCTTTAGCTTTCTTAAAGTCTTGACCCTCAGACTTGCAGACAATCAACAGCAGCCATTGCCACACAAGCTGCCAACCAATTCTATTATCCCCTCTTTAGCAATTCCGCTTTAGCAATTCTCCTTCAGCAATCCATTTTCCCTTCAGCAATCCTTTCTCTTCAGCAATTCATTTTCCCTTCAGCAATCCTTTGCCCTTCAGCAATTCTTTTACCTTCCAAAGCCTCCCACATCAAAAAGCCAAAAGCAAAATGCAAAAGCAAAAGCCTTGCATCCTCCTTCAGTGAGTCTTTTATATCCAGTGGTAAACAGGGTGGAGCAGAGGTTCTCAGGGAGGGGTGTGACATTGTAATAAGAGAAACCTGTGATCTACCTCTCTGAATGTAAACAATTTAGGAAAAGCAGCTGTTATGCATTTTCCTCTTCTGTGGCCAGGTCTGTGCCAATCTCAGCCTACAGGTAAACATCTTAGGAAAAGCAGTTGAGCTGCATCTCGACTTGCTTATGTCCAGATCTCATAGGCTTCTCATAATCCTCTCTCCACATAAGTGAACAGACTAAGGCACAGAGGGGTAAAATAATTGTCAGAAAGATTTGAACTTGGATGTGTTTTATGTGTTTGCTATCTATAATCTTTAGTATGTTTATAGATAACAAGAAGTATGGAAAAACCCTCTACCAGGAATTTACTACCTGCTCCCACAGGCAACTCATTACCTTGACTTTGCACAAGTAATTTAGAACTGCTAAGATTTGTTCATCTGTCTGTGTGCTGGTGAAGTGTTTTACAAGTAACTTATAACCAATGATTAATGGTAAAAGTTACCAATGGTGTAGTAGCCCTTAAAATTATAGCTATTATCTCTATAGTATTTCTCATACTTCAATTCATTCTGGACTTTTTAGTGAAGGAACTGCCAGGACAATTCATATAGAACATGTATCACACTAATGTATGTTCTCACAAGAATGATTCCATTAGTTAATATGCCATATGTTTTGAGCTCTGATGTATCAACCACTACAATGGAAAAATTCTATTTTTAAGTAAAGTATGATTTGATAAATCAACTACCATAAAGATGCTTATCACCCATGATTTTTTATTATCTAACATAAAAAATCTTTACACTTAATATATCTAAAAGGGGCTAGATAAGAACTGACAATTGAACCAATCAAAAGTGTTTTGAAAACCCTCTGAACTTGTTTAGGAAATCCTAAATGCTGAAAATAAAGATTTTGTTAAAATAATTCAAGGTTTCAAGATTTTTTTTTAGAGTAATTGCAGTAACTTTAAAAAGCCACCACCAAGAGAAGAGGTATTTACTCTGCAATATAAAATCCAGTTTGTAGATCTGATGACAAAACATATTCCAATAAATGCTTGTTTTGTTCTGAAATTAAGTAAGAATTGCAGCATTTTCTTTTTTATATTTAAGGTAAAATTATGTGTTAAGACAAATGCACCTCCATTACTGAAATGGTCTGCAGCAAATGTGAGTCCTCTCACATTTACTGTAACAAACAGAACTCTCCAGTTTACAAGATTTGGGAGAGATCCTGGTGTCACTGTATCCATATATGTTCTGCCAGTAAGAATATGCATGAACCTTGAAGGTGGAAGGAAAGGTAAGGTCATCTAGTTCAACTTCTACCTGGTAACCTACTGCTTAAACTCCCTGTACAAAGAAGTCACCAAGGATCACTGTGTCTGCTGGATTAGTTCCAAGGACAAAGAATGTCCTTCCTCCAGTGTATGCCAGTTCACCTGTTACAGCCTCAACAACTCAGTTTGGAAAGAGTCAACTAAAAGATTGATACCAAAAAGGGAAATGTGTGAAAAGTCTGTTCTGTTTCAGGATTGCAGCTGTAGGAAAAATTATGTCTTAAAAAATGGAATAGCCAAAATAGAATAACAAAACCACAAAAATTATTTTAGAGTGAGGGAATAAGAAAAATAGAGGGGGTTTTTGTACCAGTACCATGCTGTTTTTATTGCTACTGCTTTGAAATATAGTTTGAAGTCGAGTATTGTGATACCTCCAGCATTGCTCTTTTTGCTGAGTATTGCCTTTGGCTATTCACCGTCTCTTGTGTTTCCAAATGAACTTTAAGGTATATTTTTCTTTCTCTGTGATGAATGTCATTGGGATTTTGATGGGAATTGCATTAAACATGTAGTATAGCCATTTTTACTGGGTTGATTCTACCAATCCATGAGCACAGGAGGTCTTTCCACCTTCTGTAGTCTTCCTCGATCTCTTTCTTCAGAAGTTTGTAGTTCTCTTTGTAGAGATCATTCACATCCTTTGTTAAGTTTACTCCTAAGTATTTGACTTTTTTTGAGGCTATTGTAAATGGAATTGTTTCCATATATTGTTTCTTAATTTGTTTGTTGTTGGTGTATAGAAAAGCTAATGATTTTTTTAAGTTGATTTTGTATCCTGCCATCTTGTGATAGCTGTTATGGTGTCTAGGAGTTTTTGGGTAGAGTTTTTTTGTGGCTTTAAGATATAGAATCATGTGGTCAGCAAATAGGGATATTTTGACAGTTTATTTACCTATTTGTATTCCTTTTATTCTTCTTCTTGCCTAATTGCTCTTGCTAGGAATTACAGGACTATATTGAATTGGAGTGGGGATAGTGGGTACCCTTGTCTTGCTCCTGATTTTAGGGGAAGTGGTTTCAGTTTTTCTCCATTAAATATGATGTTGGCTGTAGGTTTGTCGTATGTAGCCTTTACAATGTTGAAGTACTTTCCTTCTATTCCTAGTTTTCTTGGAGCTTTTATCATGAACTGGTGTTGGAGCTTACCAAAGCTTTTTCTGCAACTATTGAGATGATCAAGTGGTTTTTGTCTTTGCTTCTATTAATGTGCTGTATTACATTTATAGATTTGTGTATGTTGAACCACCCCTGCATCTCTGCTGAGAATCCATCAACTCCTGGACTTTTCTTTTTTGGGAGACTTTATTGCTGCTTCAATTTCATTTTGTATTATATATGAATTCGGGTGGTTAATATCCTCTTGGTTTAATTTTGGATGATCATAAGTATATAGAAATTTGTGTATTTCTTCAAGACTTTCAAATTTATTGGAATACAGGTTCTCAAAGTAGTCTCTGATGATTCCCTGTATTTCCATGGTGTTTGTTGTTATCTCCCCTTTTGCATTTCTGATTTTACTGATTTGGGTTTTTCTCTCCTCATTTTAGTCACATTGGCCAGGGTTCTGTCAATCATTTATTTTTTCAAAGAACCAGCTTTTTGTTTCATTGTTCTTTGCATGGTTTTGTTTTTGTTGTTGTTTCTATTTCATTAATTTCAGCCCTTATTTTTTTATTATTGCTTTCCTTCTGCTTGCTTTGGATTTTGCTCATTCTTTTTCTAGGAGTTTGAGATGTAGCATTAAGTCATTGATTTGAGATCCTTCTGTCCTTTCAATATATGCACTCATGGCTATAAACTTTCCTCTTAGGACCGCCTTTGCTGTGTCCCATAGGTTCTGGAAGGTCATGTTTTCATTTTCATTTACCTCCAGGAACCTTTTAATTTCCTCTTTTATTTCATCAATGACCCATTGATCATTGAGCAATGTGTTGTTCAGCTTCCAATTGTTTGCGTGTGTTTTTGTTGTTGATTTCTAGTTTTAATGCATTGTGATCAGATAGAATGTATGGGATTATTTCTATTTTCTTATATTTGCTGAGGCTTGCTTTGTGCCCTAAAATATGATCAATTTTGGAGAAAGTTCTATGGGCTGCTGAGAAGAATGCATATTGTACAGAAGTTGGATGAAGTATTCTCTACTCATCAGCTAGGTTCATTTGATCTAAGGTGTGATTTAGTTCAAGAATTTCTTTATTGATTTTTTGTTTGGATGACCCATCAATTGGTGATGGGGGCTATTAAAGTCTCCCACTACCACTGTGTTGGAGTCTATATATACTTTTAGGTCCTTCAGAGTATGTTTGATGAAATTGGGTGCACTAATGTTGGGTGCATATGGGTTGACAATTGTTATTTCCTTTTGGTGTATTTCCCCTTTTATTAGTATGGAGTGTCCTTCTTTATCTCGTTTGATCAATGTAAGTTTGAAGTCTTCTTTGTCCAAGATAAGTATTGCTACTCCTGCCTGTTTTCAGGGACCATTGGCTTGGTAACTCTTCTTCCAGCCTTTCACCCTACACCAGTGCTTGTTTCAGTTGAAGAGGTGGGTCTCCTATAAATAACAGATTATTGAATATTCCTTTTTAATCCAGTTTGCCAGACGGTGTCTTTTCATGGGGAAGTTAAGTCAGTTAACTTTCAATGTTAATATTGATAGGTGTGTGGTGATTCCTGCCATTTAGTTGTTTTTGTTGTTTGAGAGTTTGATTGTGTGCAGCTGAATTAATGTTATTCTCTGATTCCTTGTCTTTTCTTCTCCTGCAGTTTGGTGTTGCCTGTCCTCTCATGGTTTTGTTTGCTTTCATTTTCTGTATGCAGAATTCCTTGAAGAATCTTTGGTAGTGGGGTAGTGGTCATCTATTGTTTTAGTTTCTGCTTATCATGGAAGACTTTTATTTCTCCATCTATTTTGAATGATAGTTTTGCTATGCAGAGTATCCTAGGGTTGAAGTTGTTTTCATTCAGTGTCCAAAGTACCTCACTCCATGCCCTTGTTGCTTTTAAGGTTTCCATTGAGAACTATGCTGTGATTTTGATGCATTTACCTTTGAATGCTGTTTGTTTTTTCTCTCTTACAGCCTTCAATATTCTTTCTCTATTCTCTGTGCTTGTTGTTTTAATGATATATGTCGTGGGGTAGTTCTATTTTGGTCAAGTCTGTTTTGGTGTCCTGGAGGCTTTCTATGCCTGAATGGGCATAGCTTTCTCTAGGTTTGGGAAATTTTCTGCTATTATTTTGCTGAATATATTATAAATCCCTTTTGCTTGCACCTCTTCTCCTTCTTCAATGCCCATGATTCTCAGGTTTGGTCTTTTGATGGAGTTGGTGAGTTCTTGCATATTGCTTTCACAGGTCTTGAGTTTCCTTTAATTTCCATTTTATCTTCAAGTTCTGAGATTCTGTCTTCTGCTTGTTCTAGTCTACTGGAGTGGCCTTCCATTGTGTTTGTATTTCTGTTTCATTCTTTTTTCTGAGGTTTTCCATATCATGGGTCACTTCCTCTTTAATATTGTCTATTTTCATCCTTAATTCATTTCTCTATTTATAATGTTCTCTGTTTCATGTTGGTATTTATTTAGGGCTCCTATGAGTTCATTTATTTGTCTCTGTGTCTCCTTGTATTCTTTATTTTTGGTGTCTTGAAATTTCTTGAGTGCCTCCTGTACATTTTGGTTAACCATGTCTAGTAACATCTCCATGAAATTCTCAGTGACTACCTGCAGGATTCTTTAGGGGTGTTCTTGTGGTCATCATTGGATTCCTTGGGGTCATTTATCTTTGTTTTGTTGGAGTCTGGAACTGGCTATCTGTTTTTTCATTTCCCAATCCTGTATTAGATTATTTTTGCAGAAGAATGGTTTCCATCCCTTTTTCATCTCCCCATTGCTCCACTTGGTACTGTGCAACTATGTTCTTGATAGACTAGTTGGTGGTTTCAGTCACTTGTGTTTCTTTCCCTTGGTTTAATTTTGTTTTGTGGCTATATTGGGTTTGTAGCTAAGTGTGTGTGTATTATTTCTTTCCCTGGTCTGGGTGTAATTTACTATTTGCTAATTCACAACAGTAAAGCTGGCAAAAAGGAAAAAAAAAAACCTAAAGAAATAAACATGAAGAGATGAACAAACACAAACAAGAAACAGAACAAACAGACAACTAAACAAACAAAATTCCAGGCTCAAGAACAATAAAATTTCAGTCTTATTTTTTATGTTCTGGTGTTACTCCTCCAGCATCCAATCCTGGTGTTGGTATTTAAGCAGAAGCTCTGTCATAGTCTCACCAGGTGGTTGGGTAGTTTTTTTTTTTTTTTCTTCTGTCTTTCAGAGGCAGCTGCTTGGTCAGCTCCTCCCTTGATGGGGTGTGGCAGTTTAAGTTTGTATGTTGTCCTCAGGTTCCAGAATCAGCTCTATAGCCCACCAGCTGTCCTGCTTTGGAGTTGGGTTTTCACTGTGCTTGATTACTGGGGGCTTGTTACTTTGCATCCCCTCCTTTCTCTGGGGCAAGGTCAGTGATCCATCAGCCAGCCCCATGCTGTCAGCATGTTGTGATGGTTTGCTGATTATTTTTCAATTTTGCCATGTTGTTTGACTTTGGATGTTGCTCACCAGCTCAGGAGATTAGCTTTGTGGACCACTACCTGCCCTATTTCAGACAGCAGCTTATCACCTGCCCACTGTCAGCCTTTCTGCCTCTCCAGCCTATGTTTACAGATAGTGTGCATGGAGATCAGCTCCATGCCTCTCCCCTCTTCTCCAGTGCACTTCCAGCAACTCCATCCCTCTGCTGTGTGTTAGTTTTCAGTTTATTGTTTATTGTTCAAGTTTTGTTTGGTTATTTTTTTTGGGGGGGGTCAGTCTGCCCAGGGGGCTATGCTGGTCTATCCTAGGGGTGGATGGAGGAAAACCACATG
The DNA here is from genome assembly GCF_047511655.1 of Castor canadensis. Lineage (NCBI taxonomy): Eukaryota > Metazoa > Chordata > Mammalia > Rodentia > Castoridae > Castor > Castor canadensis. Next base: position 71,057,933 of record NC_133391.1, on the reverse strand, counting down.
ATGCTTGGTGCCCACCTGTTGGTCTGCCAAATGTCTCCAAAGCAGGTTTGGAGCCAGCATCTGGCAGCATGGCAGCTCTCCTGTTTTCTCATTGTAACATGGCATGGAAAAGCTTTCCATGTGCTAGGGCTTCAGGGTATCTAAGTTTTGATTCTCCTTGCTGCTTTATTTCTGCCAAGTGTGGCTCCAGTGTCTTGGTGAGGTTTTGGAGTCTTGGAGCTCACACTATCTGCTTCCTAGTCACCATCTTGGATCACCCATACATTACTTTCTAAGCACTTTTTTTTTTAGACTCCCACACACCTGCTACTCAGGCAGATGCTGAAGCTGATGTTTGGAAGCCTGTGTTCCACTCTGCTCCTGCTTGATCTCCAGAGGAGTGTTTGTGAGATGAATAGGTGAGCTGCTTTTGAGGAATGTTTAAGATTGATTTTTTCAGCAGACAGTAAGAACCAGTAAATTCTACATGTTAAAGTACATGACCTTAATTTAGGAGCAATGAGCATTTGACTAGATTTAAAGCCAATTATATGTGGCTGAGGGTGCATAGTAAAGGGTTGGCTATGGGACTCAATAGCTCTCCATGGCAATAAAAAAGCTGTGAGGAAGAACGGGGGTAATAAAAACCAACCTGTACAGTATTGAGCCATTCAGCTTCCATCTTATAGATCCAGCATCAGAACAGGTAGATGCTAAGCATGTCTGTACTTTAAAAAAACCACTTTGCAGACAAAAGTAATAAAAATATTTACAAGGAAATATGTAGCTTTTTCTATATGCCAGCTACTCTCCTTAGTACTCTATGCAAAAAAATTAAATTCATATCCAAAGTGACTATTGAAGATAGAAACTTTACCCCATTGTACAGATGGAAAAAGTCACAGAAAAAATAAGTAATTTGCCCAATTTTGAGGAGGTGAAATTTGAATTCAGAAATTCTAGCAGAATCTCTACTTTTAACCATTACACCATACTGTCTCTGCTTAGCTATAAGGTGAACAGATGCTGAGAAGAAAAGGAAAGAGAAGAGAAGAATAGTGACAGGAGGATAACATGGGGCAAATGTGACTGGAGACAAAATTCAGTAAGAGAACTGAGTTGGCAAAGTAAATATTCAAAGAGTAAAATATTTAGGATGTTAAAGTTTTTGTTTTAGACAATCAGTTAGATGATGATGTTATTACTTCTCAGTCAGTCTTCTATAAAAGTAACTGCAAAATTTGTAACATCAGTGTGTTCCAGTCTTTCATAGTTAATGTTTAATGTTTCTTTCCATTTTCAAGAGATATTGTCATTCTTGTCTCTACTGTTCTTCCATGGCCAGCATTTTGTCTCATGTAATTCCTGTACTCATCTCAGTGCCTAAAAAATAGCAGGGGAGCAACATGTCAAAGAAGAGTCAATAAAAGGAAGAATCTGGTCAAGAGGAAGAAACTGACCTACAGTTTGAACACTAAGGTTAAAGGTGCTGCAGAATATTCAGGTGGATGTGCTCAGCAATCAATTAGAAATTCAAATTAGAAACTATGAGATAGTAAAAAATGTATGCAGAAATTATAGTCATCTGGATGAATAATTAAAGGCAAAATCAAACATAATAACTAACATTTAGCCCTTACCATTTATACTTCACTAAGTACTAACCATGATTAATTGCTTTTATATTCCTCACCACAAAAGGATGAGGTTGGGTATATTCACATTTCATAGACAAAGAACAAGAGCTTTGACAAGTTTAGTAATTCATGAGCCTTACTCTATCATTTGTTTCATAAAAGATAGAAAAGAGCAAGATTTTTAAATTTAAAGTCAGCAAGATTTAATTGAAAAACCTAAATTCTTCTACTCCATATCAGCTAATAATAGTTCAAATAAATTAATAAAAATATTTCATATCAGCTGCCACTAGAAGAGTTATATATCAAAGACAATGAACCTATAAGTAAAACTAATTTCAAAAATTCACATTTTATTCCCATGGTAAACATACAAATTGCTTCTTGTCTATATTTAAGTTGCATAAATAAACTTCATTTGGGAGATTTTTGGATTTTAATGTGTCATATATTTGCTCTAAGGAATATCATTCTGCTGATGTTCAGGATTTTCAGATGGATTGTATGATTTTTCTCACAGCGTAAGCTGGTTTCTACGAAGACCCAGAGAATCATAAAATGTTCCTTGTTCAAATCTGCTGCTTATATTCTTTCCCCAGAAAGCCCACCAAGTTGTCTGCCATCCATATTGAATACTTCTTGTGACAGGAAATTCATTTCATTTCAGTTTGCACAACACATTCCTGAACAGACCTGACAGCTGGAAAGAGCCCTGATTTTTTTGTTCAATATGTTAAAAACTGACAAATGATTTATAAGTGCTTAGCTAAATCTAAGACAGTTTTAGAGTACTAGAAGCCCCAAAGGAGGATTTGTAGAACTTACTATATAGACTAAAATAGTCGAAAGGTCCTTAAGGACACATTAGCACTATATCAAGAAACAGAATAAAACTAAAACCAAATCTTCAGAAGTACATATCCATGATTTTAATCATTTACAAAATGCATTAATCATGAGAGAAAACATGAATAAAATATATCTGGAAGTTTTTTCACATTATCTTGCCCTCTGATCCCTTCCCCCAACAATTATAATACATAATAAAAGCTTCCAAATTATTCTGACTTCACTGAAAACAAAAATAAAATCGTGCCTAAAGAATATTAATTGAATATGGTAAATTTAGAAAGATATGTTTCTTTGTTACATTATGTCAGTCAGTATGATATTCTTGGGCTGCAATCATTCCCTTTAAAATTGTTCACAAGTAGAGACACATTTTCTGAATCCTAATAGTGAAATGCAGTGCTAAAACATTGGTTATAGCATTAGCATTTGTCATTTGCTTTTTTCTTTTCTCCATGAGTTGAATACTAATTAATTTAAATGTTTATAATTGGAAAGGTGAAGTGCTTATTAAAGAAGTTTGTGTTTCTTTACTGGGAATTGAAGCTATGGCCTCATGCATTCTATACAAGTGCTCTACCACTTGAACCATGCCCCCAGCCATTTTTTTTTTTTGAGATAGGGTCTCAATAACCTTTGCTGGGCTTGTCTGGAAGTCACAATCCTCCTGACTCCACCTTCAAAAAGATGTTACCCCTAGCGGGGGTTACAGGCATGAGCCACCATATCTGCCTTTGATTGCTTCTTAAGAAAAATGGACCTAAAGGAAATTCTTTCTGAAATTTTTGGTATGGAAGTTGTATTTTGGGGAGCATACTTAAATAATAATGACTAATAAGCTAGTATAGAGTTTATTTCTGCTAGAAGTTTCTGTCTTGAGTAATAGTATGAATCAGTAGACCAAAGGGTCTAAGGAATTTTTTTTTCATGGTTTATTTTATTCATGCAGATTCTTTACTGAAACATGAAAAAAATAAAGAAAAAGTCTTCATATGTAGTAGCTTTGGCTTCTTATCATTAAAAACTGACTGTACTTTTACCAGAATCTGCTAACATCCTTGAAGTACGACATGGAGAACTGGCCTGCATTGGGACTCCTTGACTGTTTCCACTTTCCCAAGTGGATTGGTCTGAACTGTCTAAAAAGAGAACCAAGATAATGTTCTGTATGTCCCAATGGGTCTTTTCTGTTCTTTTGTTACATTTTCAAAATAAGATCCCTAAAGCCATGCATAAAATTTGTCTTCTACTCAGATTTAGTTAAATGATCTTTGGAGATGAAGGAGGGTGCTTTGATCATTCTTGAAATGCTTGCATGTATTAGTCATCAGACAAAAAGTTATTGGCTTCCTAAATGTCTAGTAGTCTGAAGAGCTCTGGAGATGTAACAATGGATGGACTAGACATTTTCCCTGCTCTTACTGAGTGTTCTTTGTAGTTACAAAGATGTGATACAGCTGGGTAGTCATGTCTGGTATTGGTTTGATAGTCAATCAAAAATTGAGTTTAACCAGCATTTTCATACTGCTGTTTCCTACTTGAAAATTTCCAAAGGATGTAATTGGAGAATTTAAAGAAATGTAAGAAATGATTACTGACATTATGGAATTGCACTTGGGCTTAGGAGACAATTTAATAATCAATGTAGAATATCTTGTTTCAGTATAATGCAAGTGCAGGGGGGTCTGCTGATACAACCAGATCATGTCCCTTGCCTCTATCTCACTGTCCTTGATCACCTTGGCAGCATGAGAACAGCACTTTCCTCTTGTCTCATTGTCCTTTACGTCTCTCTTTGGTGTACAGCTCCCTACCACCACTGTCTTTACCAGGTAACACCTGTCTCTTGATTGCCTTCTGCCCTTGAAATTCTGAGATGCTGTCATCTCACAAATGGGTGAATATACTTTTCAGCTTTATGACTGTAAAGAAATTCTGAAAACACAGAGTTTGAAACAAGATATTCTTTAACTTTCCATTCATGTAGAAGCCTTAATCCATATCTCTGAGATATTATAATTCAACTTTTGTTTCTTTCTGAATATCCCCAAAGATGAGGAATTCAGGCCTCAATAGTGCAGTCTGTTTCAGTGTTAAGTATCTTGAACGTTCAGAAAATTATTTATTCACATTATTCTTTGTGCAAGTACTTATTGGTGCACAAAGTGCCAGGTTCTGGGCTAGAACCTAAGATGCAATGATGAATAGGATAGTCTTCATCATCAGTAAGTTCGTTATGTTGAGCCACAGTGTTGAATAATATAGTGGTTATGTTGGAGAACTCTGGAGCCAGATTTCCCATGTCTGAGTTATTACTTATTATCTTTGTGGTTTTGAGGAAATTCCCTAACCCTTTTTGCCTCAGTCCTCTCATCTGTGGAATGGAGATACAAATAGTACTTACTAGCAATTGTCACCTCACAGTTTATATTATGAGAAATAATGCAAATGTTAGCTATTATTTGTTCTATCCTCTGGAGATAAGAAAATGAGGCTGTCTACTTGAAAGCCCTAAGAAATTCAAGGACACTCTCATATCTTCCTGAACCTGTACTTCTCCGTGGTAAACTATACTATATATTTTACCCATTTGTAACACTTATCCTCCAGCTCTTTTACTGTCTTGGTGTTCTACAGAATCCCATGCCAAGTGTGACATTCAGTTAATGCCCCATCCCAAATATGGTCTGAGCAGAGAATATTCTCCTAAGTGGTCTGGAGATTATGCCTTACAATTTGAAAAAGTTCTCTAGGATAGCTAGCTCTTTATTTCATAGGTGGGAAACTGAAACCCTAAAATGAGACACAGCTTACATATCTTGCCAAGAATCGGTAGACACATAGTGAGAACTAAGCCTCCTGAATCAGATTTTCTTTTTAACCCATTGCTCTATAGAAAGAACCATAAGGATGTTTACGGGATCCTAATATGGCTGCAGGATGACTGCTTCCTCCCTGAAAAAAAGATATGGAGTGGGCTGCTGTTTCCTAATCTAAATGAAAGTGAAGTTGAGTTAAATTCTGAAGATGAAGTTACACTAGAGAACTCACACTGAACTTAAAGGAAGAGGATGGTACCAGTAGGAAACCAGAAGTCTCAGACTTCTCAGCAGATGGATCAAAATCTGAAAGAGACCTACACAAATGCATATGAAGGGTACCATTCTGGAATATCCATAAATTGCAAATTGGGACAAATTTCAAGAATTGCATGAAAAGCATTCTGAACAGAAAACCCAACCTCAAGATTCAGAGGGAAAACTGTTCCAAAAAAGATAAATTGAAGAATGAAAAAGAATCTCATAGTGAACAGTTCTCACATGAAACTCAGTGGAAGAAGCTTACTCAGTATTTTGGAACAAATGATAGATTTGATCCCCTGTGAAAAAGAAAAAAGTTGACAAGTCAGGCCTTGAGAAGAGGATAGTCCAGGCCGTGGGGAAGTGGGATGCTAAGAAGGCTGAAGAACTCAGCGATCAGCTAGCTACATGAGAGCTTGGTGTAAAAACTGCCAAAGCAATTGCCAGCCACAAGTTTGTAAAAGCCAAAAAAGAGGCTGAAAATTCATGGGCTGCTGGAAAGAAGAAGAAACTGGCATGGGGGTTTGAAGGAGAGATGGGAAGCCAAAAGTAACATGGGATATATGTAACCACAAAGTTCTTAAAGATGCTTGTAGACTTGCATGTTTAATTTAATGAAAAGATTTTCCTGCACACATTAAAAATGTCAGGAAATTGGTAGAAGTAGAAACATAAGCATAAAATTCAGGAGTTGGTTATCAACTCTTTTCAGACTTTTTCTGGAGTCCATTCTATTGACAGGCATCTATTTTGTTATTTGTATAAGAAATCTAAGCTTACAAACAGGAAAGAAGAAGATATTATTTACTCATTTATATAGACCTACAGTATGAAATCAATTTGCTTCTCATCTGTTACAGCATAGTCTTGTACTTTCTTACCTGTTCTTGGTATAACTGCACTTTTTCTGAATTATGTTTTTAAGATTGGCTTTTGTTTGTAATGGATTAGTCATAAGCACAAAAAAGTCTCAGTTGCTACTGTTTTTATAAGTGACTTTAATTACTTTAATGCTATAAAACAATCATTGATTATTGGAGGCAGTAGAGTTGATGCTTAAACATAAGATAATAAAAGCAATTGATTAATTTTATAAACCTTCAAATGAAATAATTAAAAGGGAGATGGAATGTAGTATTTGGAGGATGATTTAAATTCAATTCTATCTGGAAATGTCTTTCTTAATATCTCTCAGCCATGTAATTTTTTAAACTATGAGAAGAGAATATAGTATAGTTGTATTAAACAGATAATTGTAACTCAAGATAACATAAGAAAGAGCTATCAGTTCTACAATAATCCATTTCTGTTATTCAGACCCCAACACTGAGAAGAACCTGGGGTCCCTGGAAAATCTAGAGCAGATCTTATTTGTTAAAGTTCCTATCCTTAAAATCTAGGCCTGATTTTCTCACATTTTCACTTTGATAACAATATGAATTAAGCCTCATTGCATCTGGCCATAATACAATCTTCAGTGTAGAATCAGTGATCTTATGTAAGCTATATAACAGAAAGAACACAAAGTACCCTTGAGTTTCCATGGTTACTTAATGTTTTATGTTAAATATGACTATGTCTAGGGAGGTAGGAATGGGTGTGGTAACAGAAAGGGGTAAAGACATGGCTCTAACAACACATAAAAATTGCCTTTAGTAATAAAGGAAGACAGTATCCAGAAAATTAGCTCTTTAGTGCAAATTCTGTGCTTCCTATTCTATCAGTTCTCTATTCTGGACACACTGAGTCAGAATCCTGAGGTTGAAGAAGCAGGTATAGGAGGCAAACATGTAGATTTTGAAAAAAAATCCCCAGAATTGTTCATTCTAAGTTAATTGTTTTCACATTTTCTTCCTCTTATAGTTAAAAAAGGAGAGTATATATCTATGGAACAAATAATAATATAGCAGTAAACAAAACATTAAATTATGTTATACTACCATTGTTGTACAGCCTATTAAGAATGAAGAATTTTCTCCTGGATGTCTTTGATGACCTATGACTTTTCCATTGATGTCACATGTAAATAGATGACTTAAAAACTGACATCATAATGGGGTCTCTGGTTCTCATAAAGGGGCCATCGCCATTGGAGCATCACATCTGAGTCTTAAGCAGCTTGACAGTAAACTCCTGACTGAAGGACTTCAGGTAGATGAATTCCACTTCTCCTGATGGAAAAGACAAAAATGTTCTTCCTGGCTATTTTGGTTATTGGCTGCTTCTCATGTAAGGATTTAACAAAGAACCTTGGGGGAGGAACGGATAGTATCTTCTAGGGGAGGTAGCAAGCCAAAACTAATTGCTGTTTACATGTAGGGATTTTTTTTTCTCAAAGATAATTTACTATTTCAGTTTACTACAGTGGATATCAGTGGTTGACTCTGATTTTTAATACTCCAAAAACTCAGTCATAGACAATTTTGGGTGAGATATTTTAAGATATGGTTTATTAGAGCTGTAATCAGTATGTGCCAAGTAATTTGATCTTCTATGTTGATAATCAATTTCAAGTCCTCTTCCTCTTATTCCTAATTATTTTTCCCATACTCCCCACATACACACACACACAAGCATTTCCTAACTCCAACAAAGTGACAACAACAAGAGAAGCCAATGACATAAATCTGAATTTGTCAACTAAATGGTACAGGTAGAGGGAGAAGTGAAAAGGCTCAGCTACAGCAGTGGCTGAAAGAAGTCAAGGCTGTCATAATACAATGTAAAATATGAAGGTAAAAGGAGCTGTTAATAATTGGAGAAAGCAGATGTCTATGTAGAGATTTTATACAAAAGAATAAGCTTCCTTATGAGCAGATAGAGTGTAGAACAGGCAATAATCAGAAATGTAGGAAGGTATCTATGATTTCTGTTAGCAGGCAACCAAGATGACTAGGAAGAACTACACCTTTCTCTGAGATAGGTCTACACAAAGTCTGAGCAGCCCAGCAGTGGATGACACTACTGAGTTTAACCCTTTCTGCCTAAGTTCAACATTAAACACAAGAATGGGCTATGGTTCAATTCCCATATGAGATGATGAGGATCCCAGGCATGAGGAGAGGAAGGAAACAATATTTGGTAACCATGTTCTGAATAAGTCCTGTGTAAAGGAAGAACTGACTTAAGCTATGATTTTTATGGTTGCTCTTTGATACGTGATTACTTAATGAACTAATTATAATTAGCTATTCACATTTCAACACTGCATTGTTTTATTTGATTCTTTTCTTAAATATTTTTATTTCAGATGTTTTTGGGGATTCTTTTAAGGTAAGTTTGCTACTTCCTATATAATTTTTCTACTCTTGTAGAATTTCTATTAGTCTAAGCCAATCCTTCCTCCAACTTCATTGTTTTTGTTCAGGTTCAGGTTCTCATCTCTTCAGGTTCTCATCTCTTTTACTGAGGATTAGCAAAGTTGGGCCACCTGTATCTTGGAACAAGCACATGTTTCTTTTGTTCACATGTTATCTATAGCTGCTTTCAGACTAAAATAGAGTTGAATAGTTACAACAGAAGCCAAATGGCCTAAACATTGTAAAATATTCAGTACCTGAATCTTAACAGAAAAAAGCTTGCCAACCTCTGCTCTAATACTCAGAATGAAATTTATAAAACATAAATCTGAATGAGACCTCTCTTCTTAAGGCAACAACTCCCAGTGTCCTCAAGATAAGCCTTCTGCATGCTTTACAATACCCTTCTTAACCCAGCTCTTTTCCCCTAAAAGAACAGCCTTCTTTCACCCTAGATTCTAGTTAATGAGAACTATTTGGGATCTATGCTATACCATATTTGTGTTTTTGTGTATATAATTCCCTCTAAGTATCCTTCCCATACATTCAATCTTAAAAGTCATTTGCACATGTCATGATACCACCAAAGCATCAGTTCTTTAGTAAAGCCCTCCTAAACATATCATGTATACTTAATCGCTAAAAGAGGAGATGAGAGATACAGTTTTTCCCAAAGAGTAATTTGAATATTTTTAATAGTGTGGTTATTTTACTTAATATGACAGTGAATCTTTTATTTTGATAATTAAAGCTTTTCTTTAGTGTTTTAGAATACAAAATCAAATCCAGTGGTGATATTTAAGACAAATCCATCATTGTCAGAGAAGTTTAAAAAGTGAGCCAATTTAAAGAAAAATATTTTTAAAGAAAAATGGCACATGAACTTGGAATAAATTATGAACCAAGTGACTGAAGTTTGGCAACACTGGTGTAATGGGAGCATTGAGGGCTTATAGACAAAAGAATAACTGAATATTCTCTCTCTCTCTCTCTCTCTCTCTCTCTCTCTACATATATATATATATATATATATATATATATATATATATATATATATATATATATATGTATATATGGATTTACTGTGATCTGAACCACTGGAGAAGGAAATGTGGTTAGTGCATTTCCAATCTTTTTGTGATGTAATGTTCATTAACTTCTTAATCTCCCTCCCCCCTGTAGATCAATTATTCTAATATTCACAAATCCTCTAAGGTCAGCTTACTCCAATTCTGGTGGAATTGATGAAAGCAAAATAAAATGGGGAAATTTTAAGAAGATTTAATCCTGGTAGCTCCTGACTATTCTAGAACCCTAATCCCCAGAGGATTAAATTATAGCCAATACCGAGTAGGATGGCAGGGTGTCCTGTTTTAAACACTACAGTTAGAAGGTGGCTTTGAAGAACTAAAATGACAGAGGCACTTGGACAGTGTTCATAGTCCTTTCCAGTTGTTATAGTCATTTTTTAACATCCCAAAGTGGTTTCCTGTTGCAGGCCTACATTACACAGTAGGATATGGTCTGCACAGCCTCAGTTATACTATCAAGTGGTAATCCCAAAGGCTCTGCCTGCTAAATTTGATATAACATAGCTATTTTGTGTGTGTGTGTGTGTGTGTGTGTGTGTGTGTGTGTGTGTGTGTTTGTTAAAGGTCTTGCTATGTATCCCGGGCTGGCCTCAAACTTGTGATCCTTCTGCTTCCACCTCCAAAGTGCTAGGATTATAGGTGTACATCACCATGCACAAAGCATAGAATACTTTTGATACCTAAGGTTTAAAAAATCAATTTGTCATTTTTCCTTTTTGTACAAAATAAGACTCTCCAACCCCCAAATGAGAAATCATTAAGAGATCATTGCACGCTGGGTGTGGTGACCCCTGCCTGTGATCCCAGCTGTATGGAAGGCACAGGCAGGAGGACTGAGGTCCAAGGCTGGCCCAGGCAAATGCCACACCCTATCTAAAAAAATAACTAAAGCAAAAAAAAGCTAAGGGCTTGTCTCCAGTGGTAGAGTGCCTGTGTAGCAAGTGTTCAAACCCCAGTGGGGTTGAGACCGATTGAGAGCAGAGAGAGAGAGAATTATTTCAGGTTAGAAGGTCTGACCTGTGAGTTTTGTTTTAGGTCATTTCATGCGATTATTATCGAAGTAAGCTTGCACAGAAGAAACGCATATGCTCCATAAGAGTCAGCCCAGTATGTGCTTCTAATACTGTTACATATCCTAACTCCTGCGTGTACTGTTTCGCCAACATGTAAGTGAAAGCACCAATCCCAGCCAGAACCCTCTTTTGAGAGTCTATTGTGTAAGTGCTATTTACTATTTTGGAAAATGTGTATGAACTCAAGATATGATTCTGTAAATTAAGAATGATGTCACTGGATTTGCTGCTCCATTGGCTGAACTCAAGGGATGTGTATGGATGACAAGGAGAAAACAGATGGGACTCTGAATCCCACCTTCAAATTTACAGTAGAAACCACCTTTCATTTGCTTTGACCATTAGTTTCAATATGAAATTCTGTGTGTTAAAAAGGTTCTGTTTGCAAAATGTTTGAATGCCATATCTGTAAGAAACATCACCCTGCGCAAGATTAGACTACACCAGGAAGTCTTGGCACTTAAGATCAGAACTTAGGTTGAATCCTGCCCTCTGTAATTGACTGATATTAGGAAGTTTTATAATCCCTGAAACCTCAAGTTCTTACATGGAAACCCGAGACTGTATTTCTTCTTCAGTTGCTACATATGCTCCATCTATACCTACTCACCTCTCTGATATTTTCAAACATGTAATGCCCTTTCATGCTTCAGGAACTTCAGGCAAGATGTGCTCCCCTATGAGAATGCTTTCCCCATGTTGTTCACATGGCCAGTACTTCATCAGTTGAGTTTCAATCCAAATGTATCTTCCCAAGGTGTCTTTTCTGACCATTCAACTAGAATAAATCACCTCTGACATTTTCCACATTAATGCCCTTCTCTTTCCTTTGCAAAAATTATTATTTCCAAATATTTTGTTTATTTCTCTCCTGTTGTCACATGTAAGCTCTGTGATGTTAGAAAAGTAGGTATTTGCTGAATTTCTATGATTTAACACAGCATCACCATCATCTAAGCCCCCCAATAAGTATTTCTGAATAATTCAGGTGGTTCTTAGGAAGAATGAATATAATAATGGGTATAAAATTCATTTATAAACTTAAACCACCAAATTTTTGAAAATTTTATAGCTCAGTTGGCTCAGTCTTCTAAGTCAACAGTGAAGACTCTAAACCTATAGACATGGATTTGAATGTCAGCCATTCTGTGTAAACTATATGACTTAGGACATATAGTAACCTCAGTAATAATCTCAGAGGTCAATTGAAAGACATAATGCATACAGAAGGCTTAGATAGTGCCTGTAACATAGCAGGGTTTAGTAAATAACAGCCGAAGTGACCTTGTGTTGTTGCTACCAACTAGAGAAACAACCATCCCAATTTCCCTGGTTCTGAGCATTTTCCTCAGAAACTCTCAGAGATGTAAAATAAAACAGGGAGATCAGAATAGTTATCACTCTACTATCAACATGCCTTCAAATTTGCTGTCCCTAGTTTAGCCCCTTCCATATTTACTGACTCCTTTCACTCAAACCACATAATCTACACCATAACCATCCTCAATCAGTACAACAACCTCAAACCATGACAAATTTAAACCTCCAATGGGATGAAGGCATGGCTCAAGTGGTAGAGTGACTTCATAGAAAGTGTGAGGACCCAAGTTCAAACTCCAGTACCACCAAAAATGTCTTAAACTTCTAAGATGGTGGTCATGATAATTACATATCATACACAGGGATTCCTTAGTGAAAAAAAAAAAGAAAAGAAAACCTCAATAGATGACTGCTTCCCCTCCATCCACCACCACCAAATTTATTATTAGCTCTTCATCCTTTCTTCAAATCTACCGTCTACTTCTTTCTTTAGGATCTCAAGGTTTCAGAGAAATAAAAACAACCAGTCTAGGCTAGAAATTTATCCTTAGGATTTTAATTTTAATACCAGGGTGAATACAAAATTCCAATCTTCTTAAAATATTCAATTTAATGATCTTCAGTTTATCAACAGAGCCATGAACCGTCACTACTACTTGGTTTCAGAATGATTTTCAGTAAAAAGAAATCTACATTCCTCAATTCTTAGCCCAGTTACTTGGAAACTGTTAGTGTACTTTGTGTCTTTATGGATTAATCTTTTCTAGATAATTTTTATAAGTTCAAACATATAATATGGGGTTTTTGTTTCTGGTTTTCTTCACTCAGTATACATTTTCAAGATTCATCCATGTTGTAAAAAACACCACTTCTTTGTGCCTTGTTATGGCTGAATAGTATTTTATTACATAGCTCTGCCCATAGTTTACTCTTTCATCCATTGGGTGACACTGGGTTGTTGCCACTTTGGGCTAGTGTGAATAATGTTGCTATGACATTCATATATAAAGTTTTATGTGAACATATTTTATCCTTGGGAATAACCTAGGAGTGGAATTGCTATGGCAAATGGTATATTTTGAGGAACCACTAAGTGGTTTTTCAGAGCAACCACAATGTTGTGTAATCCCACTCTCAATATTGAGAGTTCCAGTGGCTTCACATTCTCACTAGCACTTGCTGTTATCCATCTTTTTGATGATACATTCCAATGAGTGTGAAGTGGCATCTCATGGTTATAATTTGCATTTCCATAATGACTAGGAATAGGTATTGTTCATGGGTCTTAATAGCCACTTATATATCTTCTTTGGAGAAATGCTTGTTCAAAAATCTGACATTCTAATCATTTCATTTGTCTCATCAGATCATCTGTTGCATTATAAAAGTTCTTTATTCGGGTTACAAGTTCCTTATCACATGTTGATTTTCAAGTATTTTCACACTGTATGGGTTGTCTTTTCATCAATGACGCCCTTTGAAGCGCAGATTTTAATTTTGATGAAGTCCAACTTATCTACCATTCTTGCAACTTGTGGTATCATATTTAAGAAACTGTTGCTTAACCCAAGGTCATAGAAGACCTATTTCTATGTTTTTTATTCTAAGAACTTACATTTAGGCCTTTGGTCCACTTGCAAGTTATTTTTATGTTGTTTGTTCTGTTGTTAGGTAGGAGATTCAACTTCATTGCTCTGTGTATAGATATCCAGTTATCCCAGCAACATGGGTTGGAGAATTCTTTCCCAATTTGAATTGTCTTAGTGCTTTTGTTGAAAACAACTTGCCATAAATATAGCGGTTTATTTCTGATGCTCAATTCCATTAATCTATATGTCTTTTTAACAGAAAATATTGTCTTTATTACTGTATTCTTTCTACTATTCTTTTAAAATTAGGAATTATGGGTTTTGGTCATTTTTACATTGGATCCTATCCTTAAGAAATGTTAAAAGTTTTCAAAGAATAATGTTCATGTCTGCCCAACATAACAGATCTGAGAGTAAAATTCTAGGAAAAATTAAATACTAGGAAAATACTGGGAAAAAATTAAATGTTCTAGTATTAGTTTCAATAACTTCTTAGTACATCTACAATTAATACTTCCTGGGAAAACTTTAGTGAATGCAATTGCATTACTGTGTGTGGTAATGCTGTAAATATCAATGCTCCAATGCTCACTGTACTGGCAAGAAATCCAGTATTTTCTAAGGTTTCTGTTTCCCAAACAGACAATAACAGGACAACATGGAAGTGCTCCTTTCGTCATTGTGGTGCTGTGACTTAAATATCCTTGTCCATGACATTCCCTAATGTTTGGTACCAATATCTTACTGGCCATCTTCTTTTGATGGCAGGACAGTTGAGAGATCCATTCTGCTTCTTATGCCTCCATTTCAGAGGTAGCTCCCAGTTAATAATTATCTGACACTCCAACTTTTACACTTATCTCCTTTAGCCTGCAGTTACTTTTTTCTTAGACTATCAAGGCATTCCACTGGTAGGGCTGGGTCATATTCCTGACAAAGTGAGGGGGCCAAGCATACCTTAATACTAATGTGCCTCCCTCCATTGCCCAGGTCCCAGTTAAGGGTCTGTCCATATTTTGTTTCTGCATCTTGGGACAATTAGAAGGTTGATCCATCTGAGCATCCAAAGATTTCTGGCTTTATGTTTTGCTTAGGTACTTGTCCTTTTTAAGCCATATATGACTTTTTTAATTTATTTATTTTTTGCAGTGTTGGGGGTTGAACCCATGGCCTTACATATGCCAGGCAAGTGCTATAGGACTGACCTACATCCTCAGCCACATATATGATTTTGTAAAAAGCCCACTACATATTACATATCAAGTTTTCTAAAAATAACCATGACCTAATGTTAAATGAAAAAAGAGATTAATGTGTGCATATGGCATAAACAGACTTTAAAGATATATTTATTATGTATAAACAGAAATAAAAAATATTAAAAGAAATGCACATTTGATAATCTTTTAAAAACTTATAAATATGCATGATTTTAATCTACTGTTTAATTATATACTAGGCACTGTGCTTGGTTTACATAGGAATGATCTCATTCAATGTTCAAAAGAATATTACAAAGTAGGTAGCTATTACCTCCAACTTTTCACATAAGAAAATTGAAGCTTCCTGAGATGTAGGGACTTATCCAAGATGTCACAGGTCATAAAGAGAGAAATCAAAAACAAATCCATGAACTTGACTCCTAGAACCCATGAGTTTTGCACATAGTGGAGCAAAATAAGATAATGCTATCTTCATGAATAGGATTTTATATTTGCCCCAATACTGCCACAAAACTAGAACTTTATATTGGACAGAATTCTAGAATTTTTCCATAACAATTTCATGGGCTACGGGTGTAACTCAGTGGTATATTCCTTGCCTAACATGTGTGAGGCTCTGGGTTTGATCCTCATTTGTCCCATAAGTATGTAATGAGTGTCCAGTGGATTCTAGACACTGGGGAAGAATTTTTTAAAAGATACTATTATTTTCAAACTATTGCCTCAAACAATATGGTTATAAGCATACAATTGTTTTAAAGTGCTTTCCCAAACAGGGCTCTTAAAAGATTCACTCCAAACTGCACAGTAGGCAGGGAAGCTATATTTACACTTAAAAAGAAATAACTTCAAAGTTAATTGTCTCACCTAATGTCAGATAGGATGTATTTATAGAAAATAGAAAATGAATAATGTTTTTATCATTTCAAGTACCTCCTATATGGTAGACTACTTGCTAGCAAGCACAAGGTCCTGAATTCAAACCCCAGTACTAGAAGTACAGGAAGGAAGAAAGGGGGGAAGAGGAAGGAAGAAAAAGAAAAAAGGGGCTCTTATGTGGCTATTATGAACTTTATAAATGGACCACTTTAGCATGAGATTTACAAACAAAAGAGCATCAACTATAATTCAGTGTAAAATGAAGTAACTGGTTGCTGTTGTTAATATGCTTCTGCTGAAGACAAGAATTTTTCACTTATGTTTTCCATACTCCTCTGTTTATCTTGTTCTTTTTAAATAATTATTTATTTTTAATTGTGCTGGGGTACATTGTGGCATTAACAAAAGTTCTTACAATATATCAAACATATTATACTGGAACTCACCCCCTGAACACTTTCACAGTGAGACTCACAAGAGTATATCTCAGTGGGTACCCAAATCATGGTCATTTTACAGAGACAGTAATTTTGATTCAGAAAAGTGAAAAGATTTTCTCAGGATATCTCAATAACTTATAATTATTCACTCTGATTACACAGCAGAGGATTATGCACAGTGGAAGGAGAAATGAGATGGGAGACAAATCTTTGTAGGTATGGGCTTTTTGTAAGTCAGGAATTTATGAATAAAGGCCTTCCCTCCCTTAAAATCACTATTATAGTACATTTCATACTAATGGTCTCTAAATCTTTATTTCAATTTCTCTTAGAGCTTTGAATCACACTCTTAAAGTTCAATACCATGGAATATGCCAGAAGCCCATCTCTTGAGCATGGCGTGATTATCCTTCATTCATCATGAGTGAAACAATATGAATTAAGCATCATCTTTCCCTGATAAAGCAGAATTCATTATATTACTTTATTTTTATTCAATAAATTTTATCTTATGGAAAGCTTCTCTTTGGCTTGAGATATGTTTAATGACATAAGTGAGCATTATGTTTGATTCTAGAAATGCAAAGCTGAAGAGAAAGTAACCCCAGACTTTGAGTAACTCCCAATTATTAAGTTCTTATGAAATTCAGAAAGTTGACTAGACTCTTGGTCTTTGGAAGCAATCAAAATGGGTTTGTGCATTTGTAATTTACAACCCAGAGAAGGAAGCAAGAAAACAAATTATTATTAAACAATAAGATAAAATGTGAGTAAGAAAAATATCCCATGACACCCAGGGGCTGACCTTGGCATTGACACAGGCTAGTGTCCTATTTACATATGGACCTTGATGTCCTCTTAAGATAAAAGAACATTTACAGAACATTTACATCTGACAAAGCCACTCTGTCACTATGATGAATCACAACAAAGACAGCATTGCTCCATAATCATGTATGAACATACACAAACATGAATATTACCTAAGTAAGCCCAGTATGCCAAATGCCCCCTATCTAGACTAACAATGAATGACTGCTGTTTCTTCGCCAATTACTACTTTAGCCTTAGGCTAATCTTGCTTCCTACTAAATAAGATTTTTAAGGATAGTCAATTACAGGATTACTTCTATTTTGTGAGAGTATCCAACCCAAAGCCAAGCTTTTCTAAATCGTCCTCAAAATGAACCTAACAATCCCAAATCCTACAATAGTCTTCTTCAAGCCCTCTTATTGGCATGTCTTATGGCTCCCAGGATGTGTTCTCTAAGGTTGTGATGAAAAAATAAACCCAACTTGTTAAACTGTTTCTGTGTTCCTGGTGGTCTCTGGATGGAGGGCATGACACAATACCTGAAAGCAGCAAAACACCATCCTTATTGCTCAAGCCATTTTTTTCTCATTTCTCTCTCCAGGGACATTTACAAAAGCATAAAGAATATGAAAATGGACAATCATGGACTCTTAAATTAAGTAGCAATGATATTTTATTAATTTATTATTCATTCATTGACTCATATGCTATCTGTTTCCAAAAGTAATTTAGGGTGGCTGATATTATTCAGTAGAGTCAGAGATAGAAAGCCAACTCCCTGAGAACTGTCATACAAAAACGACATCCTGACCAATGGAACTCCAAGACAGGATGAGGGTGCCCCAAGTGACACAGATGTTTAACAAGACATCCTTTTCCCCACAGTGGAGGCTCCCTCTTCTCTTTTTGTTAATTAGTAGTGATGAATATTAATCACTTGTTATCATATTCTACTCAACCCCCTTCCTACCACCATAAGCATCTTCTCTTTGCTGGACACACTTCATTCTCATTCCCACCTCCAACTGATGAAAAGCACAATCTGGTCTTGTACTCTAGAAAAAAAAAACTCTCCCCTTTAGTCTTGAAGAATTTAAGAAGCATTAGTTAAATCCTCAGGTAAAATCCAACACCAGTCACTCTTTGTCTAACAATAATCTTCAAATGGATCAGTACTGTACTTAGAAGGGCATTTAACACTTGTGGAGGACTTGATTTCTACTTGTCCCAGTGTCTAGCATTCAGTGACTATGGCCGTGCAATTCACTAGACAGTTGTGCTTAGTAAAGAACTGACCCATACAAAATGCCCATAGTGCTCCTATGATAAACATCTCTCCTGCTTCTTCCCATGCCTATACCGGTGTCAGGAATCAATGACAGCACACTCCACTAAGCTGGATATGGCCTCAAAATCTCAACACAGAAATCCATGCATATTTAATCAACATATTTCACTAGGAAGGGAACACCTATTTGACACTCCTTCCCTTACCTTTTTGTTTTAAGACAAAAGCTTCATGGGTCTTGAGATGAAGTCTCCACCTAGCACCTTAATACTGTGCCCTTCCCTGTGCTGTAGCATGCCTCAATCATCTGACTGCTCTCCTAGTCTTTCCAATAGAGACCCTCTCAGAGAGGTGAGCTCTGCTGCTGATACTGCACAATTTCAACAGGTCTCTGGCAGTGAATGACAGCATTTACTGTCATTACTTGCTCCTACTTCAATGAGTGAACTACACCATCTAGTGGGGAAACCACTTCTTGTGCTTGAACTTCTTTGGAAGTACAACACTGTCTCTATCATGTCCAGTACTGGTCAGAAGCCCCAGTTGTACAGTTCATTCAATCCAAAGTGACTGAAGGAAAAAAGAGAATAAGGAAAGTGGAAAGGCAAGGGGATACTATGGCTTTTATAACCTGAAAATTCCAAAGGAATCTCTGAAGTCAGGCATGGCTGCATCAATGTTCTCCCCAAATTTTGCAAGAAATCTTCCTGTCCATCTCTGGGATCCATCTACCCTTTCCTCAATGTTCTCTTTATTCTCAAGGAAGCTTTCTCCACTCTACCCCACTCCCATTCCCAAAGGTAGACCCTGTCAGCTCTAGAATTACAATTTTAGTTGAATACAGCTTTCCTTTTCCAAATCTTCAAACAAAAGCCATGCATCTTATTATAATAGTGGATATAAAAGGCTCATTCCTCCAACAGTTATTTATAGTCCCATGCACACTTCACTCTCACTGAAATGAACTGAATTATAAGATCCCGCAGAAGCCAGGAATGGGTCAGTCCAAGTCTATGAACTAGAAGAAGACTGTTCCCCCAAAGGAATGTCAAGGTGCTACCACCATAAAGAAAAATAAATTCAGGTCAGGAAACCAACAGGTGCTTTAACACTATGGTCTATATGCCATAATTTCATCCTCTGAGTCTTAAGATTTTTCCACAGGCCTGTCCCAAGCTTGATTCTCTGCTGTTTTCCCTTACTATAGTTAACATTTTTTGCTTGCTTTTATCATAAGCTATGATGCTCAAACACTGCATTTTGTTTTTAAAAAAAGTCAGGAAATATCACCCCAATATCTCAATCTTCAGGAGTAACACTCTTTTATACCAAGACAGAAGGACTCAACTTCACATTCCACAAACCATGAGAAGTCTGGTGTATTTCCAATTTCTGAGGACCCCAGGGCATTTGTGTTCTCATGATAACTCTTGCTCTGCATCCCTGTTTTTAAAACGAAAATAAAGTCTATGAATAATTAACATTTACAGTATTTTCCATGCTTTAAGAAACTACAGAATATTAAAGAATCTAATGGATGAGTCTGATTCAAATTTAAATTTAATTGAATTTTTATTTAAACCTGAACTATTAAGTTGAAAGATTAAGAATGTCCTTAATACTAAAAATTATTGGCATTTTGAGAAGTCTTTTGCCATACTTTTAAGTTTAATAGGTTTATGATATTTAAGTCTTTAGGAAGATTTTTCAACAACTGAAGTACTTAAAAAAAATAAGTATATGATATTTATCTATTCATTTATTAATCCTTTCAGTCAGCAAAACTGTACCTATTATTGATAAATTGATTCACCTGTGTGGTTTCTAGATTTTTCCATTTCTACCCACAAAACTAAATGTAGAAACATATACACTTCTCAAAACAATAATTTCCTTGTACCTGGTGGTGCCCAGGCCAGAGCAAACACCCAGAAAATACTTGAATGAATAAACCATGTCAGACTCAAAATGTAGCTGGCTCATAAAAAAAAGTGTAACTGTTTCCTCTCTGTTACATTTGAAACATTTTGCTCAGAATTAGACTTACCTATATAGGTCTATCACTGATATTTTTCTTCTTTCCTTTTACTAGCTGAATGAGGTTGATTCACTTTCTGCGTACAGAAGGGCAACTTGCTCATGCATTCTGGGGCTGGAGAGTTGTAGGGTATGTGAGGATAAACAAGCAGTCTTGTTTTTAATTGAAGCGTGCTATTTGTAAAGGAAAAACAATTGAAAATGTAGGCTGCAACCTTTATATATTGGACCTGAGAACGGAGTAACGAGTTGCAAATGTATTCTTTAAGGCTTAAAGTTTAAGCAAAAATAGATATTGAAAGTTTTTTTAAAAAAAACTTTATTGAGATATCACCGACATGCAAAATGCTGTTTGTGTTTAACTTGATGAGTTTGGGGATAAGTGTGTACCCATAAAACTATTACCACAATCTATGCTATAAACCTTTCCATCACTTCCAATAGTTTCCTCCTACTTTATTATAAATCATTGTGATAAGAAAACTTAAGATCTACCCTCTCAGCAAATTTTAATGTGTACAATATTGTGTAGTTAACTATAGGCACTACGTTGTAGAAATCTCTAAATTTATTTCAAGTAACCAAATGTTTAAACCTTTTGACTAATACCTACTCATTTCTCTCTCCCTTTTGTTCTGTGAGATTCAATACTTTGGATTCACTACCTAAGTAACATTACCTAGTATTTGCTCTGTGAATGATTTATTTCACTTAACATAATGGCCTCTCTAAATTCATTCATGTTGTCACAAATGGCAAGATTTCCTGTTTTCTTAAGGCTTAATAAAATTCCATTGTACATATGTGCCACATTTTCTTTACCCATTCCTCTTTTCAATTTTTTATTTTATTTTAGTAAACATTAATAATACAAGGGGATTTCATTGTGATAACCCTGTACATATGTACAGTATACTTTGAACAAGTTTGCTCCCTCATATTCTCATTCCCTTCTCTCCCTTCTCCTCTCCTTTTCAAAGTGTTCGATGGGTATCATATTATTGTCTTCACGTGCGTGTGCGTAGTATAGCGTACTTTGGTCCTCTTCACTCCTCAGTATCCATTCCTTTCCCTTTTCCTCCTCCTACTGATCCCCTCCTTAGACACTTTCACTTCTCCTTTTACATTCATGTTCCAGTATCTTCATCATCATCATCATCATAAGTTCCACAAATGAGTGAGAATATGAGATATTTGGCATTTTGATCTTGTCTTAGCTCACTCAACACGATTCTACTCCATCCATTTTTCCTGCAAATAACATAATTTCATTTTGCTTTATGGATGAATAATAGTCGAGAGAGAGAGAGATTTCTTTATTCATTCATCCATTCATCCATTGTGGGGCACCTCAGCTGATTCCACAGTTTAGCTATTTTGAACAGAGCTGCAATAAACATGGTTATGCAGGTATCACTCTTGTATATTCATTTATACTCCTTTGGATATATGCCCAACCCATTCATCTTTTAATATGCATTTCAGCTGCTTTCGTATTTTGACTATTGTAAATAATGTTGCATTGTACATGGGAGTGAAGACATTCTTTAGATCTTGATTTTAATTTTTTTGGATATATGCCCAGAGTAGGATTGTTGGATCATATGATAGTTTTATTTTTAACTTTGAGGAACAGTTTTCCACAGAGGATGTACCTTATGCTCCCATCAACAGTATATTTTTCTAAAACTAAATAGCAAAACAAAACAAAAGGAGGTGGGGCAAGAAGATGGATTAGTACAATCCACTGTTTTGATTACATGAATGAGATGAGACAGGTAACACAGGAGAGAGTATATTCTGAGTAGAGAGAGGAAGAGCATTGGGATCACTTAAGAGGTATCACGACAGCATAAAATCATAAAGAAAAACCAGCAAACAGTTCTAAGCCCTGTCCCCAGATCCCTGGGATGGGGAGTGGAAGCTGAAAATGCAAACACATGGTAAGCCAGATGCCCTGTTGACAGACTGAAAATTCTACTTCATGATAAGCCCAAATCATCTGCAAGTACAGGGATTTGGTGAGATTGCTTTGGTACAGAAGGCTAGCCTTATCTCTGAAAGCTATATCAAGATACCACCTTGAGAGAGGGATTATTGTTTGAGACTGAAATACTTTGGGGGCTTGAAAACAAGGAATAATCATGGCACAGAGAGTCTTGGTACAGCTGGCCATAGTATTTGGGTGGGAGACAGTCACAGAGATGGTTGTGGAAAAGGAGAGGGTCTGACATAGTTCTGCAGTAACGTTCAAGCAACAGGGTAACTTCAGAAGTGAAGGGCACAGTGGATGGAGGCTCCACCCTGCCTGGAGAGGAGCAAGTCTCATCACCTGAGGATCTGAGTTTATAGCAGGAACAAAGCACTAAACCTGTGACTGGCAAAATATTCGGCCTCCAGGGCCTGTCTCCTGGTTGCATGTGAGGGCTGACAGGTGGGACTAAGGGCCCTGAGTCCAGCCCCACCAAATCACATGCTATCCACCCCCCTGAAACACACACACACACACATACACAGACAGGGAGGTGAAATTCTGGGCAGGGTCTGAAAGCACTGAGGCCCACCTCCATACTGCATCCTGGTATGTGATTGCTGTCAAGTGAGTTTAAGGGCCTCACTCCCAGGCATTCCAAATCACATGATTTCCACAGCCTCCTTTCCCCCCCAGGGAAGTGAACTACTAGGTGGGTTCTGAAAGCACTGAGACATGTCTTCAGGAACTTCATTCCTATATGTCTGCTGCCAGGTGGGATTGAAGGCCGTAAGACCAGACTCTCTGAATGAGACTTCTAGAGCCTCCACCTCCCTACCGGGAGGTGAACTGCTGGGCAGGATCTGTAAGCATTGATACCAATAAGCAAAGTGACAGGTTCCTCAGTTCTTCCCTAGCCAGTGCAAAATGCAAAGCTCTGTTTGCTCTCCCCTCTCTCTGATGCATCTTGATGTTGGCCCTAGGCTTGGACTCTTGCCACCCCTGGGGATGCAAACTGGAACTGGGCACGGGGAGGCTGTGAAGCAAGTAGGGACTTGCTCAACCCACAGGCTATAAAGCTCTGTGCAATCAGCAATAGTTCCCAGTACTCAAGGAAGAGAAGCTTCTATAGTGAAAGCAGCTCAGAATAGGACAATGGACTCTTCTACAAGAGACTATAGCTAGATTTCTTGTATCCTCTTGAGCAGTGCTAGGGATCAGGACCTGAGTACATGGGTGAATACTTAGCTAGTAAGCCATACTACCAGTCCAGCAGTAAGAAATAGCACCAGAATTTGACCACTACACTGTCCTGAATATTGAGAACATTTGAACCGAAACACTATTGGTAATTAAAACTTCTTTCCTACAACTTGGCCATTAATGCAAAAATCCCAATAAAGAAACACAAGAAATATGAAAGGAAAAGACAGCAACATGACTCCTCTAAACCTCAATAATTCCACAGTAACAAACCCTAACAATACTGAAGTGGACAAAATCTCGGACAAAGAATTCAAAAAAATAATTATGAGAATGATGAAATTAAAGTGGACACAAAATAAATGTCTGAAATAATTCCGAGAAAATTCAAATAAAGAGCTGAATGAAATAAAAAAGACAATGCAGGATGTGAAAGAGGAATTCAATAGATTCAGATATAGAAATTCTGAAAAGAATCAAATTGATAAATTCTAGAAATGTAAAGCTCAGTAAGTCAAATAAAAACTAAGCTGAAAGCCTCTTCAGTAGACTGGATCAAATTGAAAACAGAACATCAGGGCATAAAGACAAAGTAAATGTGTTAGAATGTGTAAATGAAGATTAAAAAAAACCTAAGCAAGTACCAATGGAAGTTCAAGAGCTGGGACACCACTGAAAGACCAAACCTTTGAATTATGGGCTTAAAAGGAGAAGACGTGCAAGCTACATGCATAGAAAACATATTCAATAAAACAATAGCAAGAAACTTCCCAAATCTTGAGAAAGAGATGGTCACCAAGAACCTCTCCATGTCATAATTAAAACATTAGGCATACAGAACAAGGAAAGAATTTTAAAAGTTTCAAGAGAGAAGTACCAAGTCACCTACAAAGGCAAATAACAGATATCTCAACAGAAACCTTAAAAGCAAGGAGGGCATAAAGTGAAATATTTCAAGCCCTGAAAGAAAATAACTACCAAAATAGATTACTATAACTAGCAAAGCTCTCCTTCATAATTGAAGGGGAAGTAAAAACTGTTCCATGATAAATAAAAACTAAATTCATGACCACTAAGCCAGTGCTGCAGAACATATTTAAGGAAATCCTACACATAGAAGGGGAAGCTAAATGCAGCTATGAAAATACAGGAAAGAATAAATCTCACTAAATGAGTAGATAAGAAAATGAAGAGTAAAGAATCAAATACTGCAAAACCAATAAACTTGCAGGAATTACTATATTCCTTTCAATAACTCTGAATGTTAATGGTCTAATTCTTTGAAAAAAAAAGACACAGACTGGCAGATTATATTAAAAAATAAGACCCAGCAATTTTTTCAGCTACAATAAACATAACTCACTGGCAAAGACAAACATAGAATTAGTATGAAAGGATGGAAAAAGATTTTCAAGTGTCAAAAACAAACACTGGAGAAAAGATAGCCTCTTCAACAAATGGTGTTGGGAAACTGGATATCCACAAGTAGAAGAGTAAAACTAGATCCCTGTCTTTCACCCTGTACCAATATCAATTCAGAGCGGATCAAAGATCTAAATGTAAGATCTGAAACTCTAAAACTATCATTTAAAAAAAACACAAGGAAAACCCCTGAAGATGAAGGCATGGAGAATTACAGTGGCTATAATGTGAAATTCAGTAGAAAAATGGCTTATCTGCGTTCTTTATTTTTTTGGTGGTACTGGAGTTTGAAATTAGAGTCTTGTATTTACTAGGCAGAGGTGGTCTACCACTTGAGCCATGCCTCCAGCCCTCACATTTGCATTCTTGCTAGCAAATAATGTTTTTCAAGAGCAGAAGTGTTAAGCTATTTTAATAAAGTTTGACTACCCATAAATAATTACAATTGGCCTGATTAAAATTATGCAAAGGAACTTAATAGATATTTCCTCAAAGATGTCATACAACTGGCCAACATGTATACAAAAAGTTGTTCAACATCACCAATCTCAGAGAAATGCAAATCAAATTCACAATGAGTTATCACCTCATATCCTGAATAATTTAGTAATTAGGAACACGGGCTTTAAAGTCAGAAAGCCCAGGTTTCACAATTCCTTGAAATATACT
Source organism: Castor canadensis (assembly GCF_047511655.1). Classification (NCBI taxonomy): domain Eukaryota; kingdom Metazoa; phylum Chordata; class Mammalia; order Rodentia; family Castoridae; genus Castor; species Castor canadensis. The sequence goes on along the minus strand of NC_133391.1, from coordinate 71,032,069 downwards.
AGCTGTGTGAACTTTGGCAAAAGACTTAACCTCTCTGAACACGAGCTGCCTTACACGCAAAATGTAGTGATACTTCTGTGTTCAAAGGATTAAATGTGGCAATGTATTTTAAATGACTTGTAGATTGATATATCATGGTTTTAAAAGAATGCAAAGGCAAAAGCAAAAACAAAACAGACACAATGAAAAGCTGAATTTGTGTCATACAGGATAGAGCCACAATGACCAAACAGAGACATGACTGAGAAGTAGTGACACAGAAGCCCACTGGGGAGGAAGAACAAATAAAGAGTAGCTGCAGAGATACTGAACTTAGTGCCCCTCCTCTGTGCTGCTTAGGCAACCTGGCATTCCACTGTGGCAGGACTTCCCAAATTTCACTATTCTTTGTAGATTAGTGTCTCCCCACCATCTTGACAACACAGATTTTCCTCATCATCTCTGCAGGCCTGGTGTATAACATATCCCCAGGCCTCATATAGACTTTAGTAAATGTTGATTGACTGATTGATGGATGGACATTAGAGTTTGGGACCTTTCAAACTATTTTGTTTCTAACATACTTATTTTCATTCTAGAAATCAGGCTAAAGGATTTGAACTAGAAGCAACAACAGAATGGTAAGGATAATTTTGAAAGAAAGCTTGTTGATTCTTTGGCTCTTTTGTTTAAAATCAGAAGGCTGTAGTTGTTTGGGCATATTTCTGTGTCTGGGTTTTTATTGCTCGTTTTTTTTCCCCAGTGCCATGTCATTTTGTTAGTATGGCTCTATAGTATAATTTGAAGTCAGGTATTGTGATAATTCCAGCATTGCTCTTTTTGCTCAAGATTGCTTTGACTCTTGGGTGGGGGGATCTTTTATGCTTCCACATGTGGGTGAAAAGACAGCCTCTTAAACAACAGCACTGGAAAACTGGATATCCATATGTAAAAGTCTGAAACTAGATCTCTATGTTTCATTCAGTACAAAAATCAACTCCAAATGGATCAATGATTTTAATGTAAGACCTGAAACTAACACTGGAAAACACAGGGAAAATACTTGAAGATACAGGAATATGTAAGGAATTTCTGAATAGGAATAATATAGAGCAAGAGTTGACAAATGAGACTCCATCAAACTTAAAAGCTTCTGTACAGCAAAGGAAACAACTTCCAGAATGAAGAGACAATCCAAAGAATGGGAGAAAATCTTGGAAAGGTATTGTTTGAATAAGGAATTAAAAAGAGCCCAAAAATTAAATATCAAAAGAATCCAGCTAGTAAATGGGCAAATGAGTGAAGCAGGTAATTCTTAAAAGAAGTCCAAATAGCAAACAAATACATGAAGATGTATTCAACCTTCTTAGCCATAAAGAAAATATAAATCTAAACCACACTGAGATCCCATCTTATTCCAATCAAATAGCAATCATCAAGAAAATAAAAAGAAATGCTACTGAGGATGGGGAGAAAACTTCTTATACACTTTTGGTGGGAATATAAATTAGTGCAGCCACCATGGAAATCAGTATGGAGGTTCCTCAAGAAACTAAAAATAGAACCACCGTATGATCCAGTTATACTACTCTTAGGTATATATCCAAAGGAATATAAGTCAACATACATTAGAGATCCCCATTCACCCATGTTCATTGCAGCACTATTGACAACAGTCAAGCTATAGAATCAGTCTAGATGCCTATTAACTGATGAATGGATAAAGAAACACAATGGAGTATTATTCAGAAGAAAGCTTGTTAAGTTTCCTAAATTTCATCTTTAATTTTTCATAAAGAAGAATGAAATTTTTCTTTTGTAGGAAAATGGATAGAACTGGAGATCACAATGTTGCTCAAGATAAGCCAAGCTCAAAAAGACAAATACCATGTTTTCTCTCTTACATGAAATTTAAACCTTAAATAATAATAATGTATATGAAACTAGCATAAAGAAATACACTAAAACCTGTTTTTAAAAGGGGAGGAAAGAAGGAAGATAAGAAAGAGTAAAAGGATAGGTGGATTTGATCAAAGTAAATTCTATGCATGTATGGAAATATCATAATGAAACCCCTTTATAACATTAATTTTCACTTATAAAAATTAAATTTTTTTAAAACCAGAAGAAAGCTTGTTGAGTTTCCTAAATTTCATCTTTAATTTCTTTACCTTCTTATCATCTAACTTTGATCCTGTGCAGTATGGTCCAAACTAAAAATAATTAACGCCTTGTTGCTTGATGGGTTTATATTTTTTTAGTGTAAAAGCCTCTTACTTAGCGTTTGTTTTTCCAAATCTATTACCTTGTGTTGGTTTTGCAATTTCTATTCTCTATGCATATACCAACATACAACATAACGTGGAAAAACTTAGGGCACTTTGAAAATGAACATCAGAAACATCATATGCTATGTATTGAGCCCTTTTGACTTCAACTACCCAGTAACAGCTGAGAAGTTGGAAGGAAAACAGACCTCTGAACAATCAGGTAATAACAGCTAATCTTTTGTGGAGTGTTTGCTGCATGCCAGGCACTGTTCTGAATGGATTACAAACATTAACTCACAAGAAGCAAACAGGAGTAAGGATGTGGAGACACTGTAAACTTTGTGCACCGTTGGATGTTGTGAAGAAAATATCTCTTCTAAGTATTTTCACAATGATTTGCAAATAGGCTTTTGTTTCCTTTTCTAAACTTGAGATAGGAAACCTACCTTACTCACAAGTATTTACAAAACAAGGAATGCTCATAAAATGAGAGAATTTATCCAAATGAATTAAAACTTCAACTCAACTGTGCAGAACTAAATTTTACTGAATGGCTTCTGTACTTGCCAGGTCCTGTACTAGATACTCTCTTATTCCTATTCTTCAGAATAATATGGGAAACAGAAAGGCCAAGGTCTTACTTTGTAATTTGAGTTGAAATATGATATTGACAGAAACAAACAAGAATACAATTTTATCTTCACTTACAGGAAGAATGTAACATGAGAGCTAGGATTAAAATGAGCAGTACATGAATGTTACGATGTTTTTTCTCACAGAGCCTAGAATCAGTATACATGGATGGAAGTCTTTAGCTTGAACTGTGACTGCCTAAGACAGGTTAAACCTAGAGCGCCAACCTTTAGTAGGGAAAGAAAGGAAGAACCAGTAGGTTTCCTATCAACACTTAAAAAAGAACAACTCTTCGCCCCCCCCCACACACATACCCATACACATCATGTTTCTCTTCCCCAACAACATTGTCTACTCACCCTGGCTTGTCAAATTGTGTCCCTCACATGGCTTCCATGCATATTAGCTTCCCTTATGGGTATTTCTATCTACTTAAAACTAGCCATTGTAGCCATATTAGTTACATGCATGTAAAGGCAAGAACATGGGATCTGGAAGGTTAAAAAACCTGGATTTCGGTCCAGCTGTGTGACATTGTGCAAGTCAACCATCCTCTCTGAAGGTAATAGCTTACCCATTAAACAAATGAAAAAATAATTAAGGTGATCCCTGCACATGTGTCTCAGTCGTAGAAAGTTTTTAATGAGGCACTGCTGTGAAGGCTCTTTGGTCTGTAAAATACAATTAATTACACTCAAAGATCATGTCCCAAAATCACAGAACCGATCAATTAACATCAACATCTTCAACAGCGCCCCCCACACCTTTCTCCCCCGCAAAGTAAGGGTTCTCTATTGTTGAAGGGGTTCTTGGGGAAAACAAAACAAAACAAAAAACTCCACTGGAATCTAATAATTTTGAAAATAACATTGAGGGGCCAAAGCCTTAGCCAAGGCCACAGAATATCGTCCTAACTGAACCACGCAAACCTTTGGTTCTGGCAGATTAGACTCAGCGCTTCCGGTCTGGAGTTTACACGTCAGGTGACAAAGACCAGTTAAGTGCGTTTAGAAAGGCCACGCTTAACATGGCTGCCGTGCCTCGACGCATCCACACCCAACATGGACGCAGGGGCAGTCCCAGGCCAGGCCCCGGATGACAACATCCCGGAATGCCCAAGCGGCGGCGGAAGCGGAAGCGCGTCGGAGGTGGGGGCCGCGGGAAGTGTCTGTGGTGTTTCTCCCTTCTTCTCAACTACAATAACAGACGGAGGGCCGGCATAGGTGAGGCAGTCGCCCAGGGGACCCTGGAACCAGGAGGCGGGCGGCCCAACCTGGGGTGCCAGCGGAGGGGCAGCGGTGGCGGGATGGAGGAATCAGGGGCTCCCAACCGCCTAGGCGCTCAGGCTTTGTAAGCCTTGGGCCTAGAGCTCCCGGGAGAGGAGGGGTCGAATCTGTAGTTCTGGCCTTCTAGGCCTGCCTGCGGGGCGTCCGATTCCCTCAAAGAGATGGGAGGTTTCGCCCGGCCTGGGGACCCCCCCTCACACATCTCACTCCGGGCGTCACGAATTTCACGATATTAATATTAAATAGGTGTTTAGGCCAGTAAAGTAAGGAAGGTCTGTCCTCCACGCACTGAAGGGATGTTCTGAAGCAGGATGCAGTGAATGCGTGTTTGAGAGGCTGCCACGCCTGGGGATCGGGAGCCCCGAGTGTTAGTTTTGCGTTGTCCCACGACTCATATGTGACCTTGTCCAGGTCCAGTGCTTTGTATGTGCCAGTTTCCTTCTATGTGAAATGAATGTGTTGGGTGCCTCTGGTGCCCCGGCCAACTCTGAAAATCATGTTCTCAATTCCGCTTTCACGGAGTCTTAGAAACTTAGAGACCTAAAAAGCATGTCCTTCTTGCACCCTGCATAGTCAGGAGGTGACTGATAAGAGATGTCCACCGTGTTAATTTCCAGGTACCAAGCTGGCCAAGGGCAGTGGGGCATTTAAGGAGGCTCCTGTGCATTGGGAAGCTCTGACTAGAAAACCTTGTTTTATAAACCTACACCAGCAGTGTAAATCACTCCAAAGTGAAAAATACGAGGCTGGTTTTTGTCCTGTAGCCATTGTTTACTTTATGGTTCATTTTGAGCAAATCCCTTCCTCTCTTTGGACTCGAGAGATTTCTCATCTGTCAAAAGAAGGTGTTGGATTAGGTGACTGGTCTTTAATCTCCTTTCTTATTCTCTCCAGCGCAAGTGAAGGATAAAATAATGGCTCCGTAAAACTATGATTTTCTCGAGGATGGAAAAATTGGGACGTGGAAGATGCATACTATGCAGTTGTACATTGAAAAAAAAATCTGTGCTTGTATTTTTTAACTTTTATTTTGAGAATTACTGGTTTAGATGATTTGTTGGGCTCCATCCCTCTCTTTAAAATTTGTGATGGTGCAGTTGTAATGTTCTCTTCAGGTGAAGCACGTAGATGTGTGTGCATGTGTTTGTTTAAATGGTTCTGTGTCTGAGGTACACATTTTATCTGTAGTCAAAAAGACCCTAATGCCTAGCATAGGAGGAAAAAAGAAAACTAAGTTTCAGTAAAATTAGGTCATATAGTGAAATAAAATTGGACTTGAAGGCCTGGATCCTTGCTTCAGCAATGTCATATTCTGCCTCTTTTGGGAGAAGCCAGCTCACCTGTCTGGCCTCACTTTGCTTATTTATAAAATGAAGGGTTGAGCTAAATTCCTAGGCCCTTTTCAGCACTATAATTCAGGGGGTTTTGTTTATCAGAGCAGTGTGGTGGATGTGGGGTGGCATTTCATTAGGCAGGAGAGTATGTCCTAGGCAGTAAACATATAAGATGTTCTATTAACATTAATTAAGTAACATACAAGGTTACTTTGACATAACAAGTTGTAGCAAGTACAAACTTGAAGGTCAGAGAAGCCTTTGACTATAAAGGATCATTGAAGACATTGATACGTTTTAAGAGAGAAGGTTTGTATGTGCGCGTGTGCGTGTGCATGTGTGTGAGAGAGAAGTGAAAAGCAAGTGTAGGGAATTGAAGTGACTATATGTTCCAGAAGGTCTACTGTGATCTGAGGAAAGGAGTTAGTACAATAAGTCAAGGATAAAGGAGAATACTAATGATATAGGGAGGTTTTTAATTGTGAGGGGATTAGGGAGTAAAGGAATAATAATAATAATAATAATAGAAGTAAAATTTTATAGGTATGTGATTTTTAGAATTATAACCCATAAATGTTAAAACATTTGGAAAGAAAAGATTAAATGAAGAGCTTGATTTTGCAATCAAGGAAATGTTGGTGTTTCTCTATAAGAGATGAAAGTAACTTTTAGCATTGAGGGTTAAAAGACAGGCATAATTTGGGGAGCAACCCAAATGAATTTGCAGAGGTATTATTATTTTGTTTGGGATAAGGAAGGTATTTGAATTGGCAGGATGAAAAAAGAACATTTCTTATAGAAATTGTATTTTTGAAGGACCCTGATTTAAAGAAGACTCACAAACAACTCAGGCTTGATGTGCTTGAGATGACAGGACAAAACTGAAGCTTCTTGTGACTGAGGTCACTAAACAGGAAGTTGTGAAATGACAGTAGGTTACCTAGGCAGCTATGGGCTACTGTGTGGGAGCCTAAATTAGATGGACATAAACCTTAATTTGTGAAGGAGGGTGTGGTCAGAGACAATTCTATCAGAGCATCCCAAAGCCTATCTCTAGGCATTGGGACATAGCTCTGGAATGCAGGAGGACAGCTACAGTGGTACAGGACTGACCTGATGATAGGGTAGGTAGTATAGGCTGGAAAGTCTGAATCCCATCCTGAGTTTTGATATCTCTATGTGTCCTTCCTCAAATGATTTATTGACTTGTCCTCTCTGGTTCTGTTTGTCCACCTGAAAATTCAAAGAGCCAGACTTGGATACGGATCTCTAGATGTCTGAACCCTCTGAAATTGTGTTTATAATTCTGTTTGTATGAGAGTAGGAAGAGGATGTATACCATTTTCATCTTATTCTCAGATGGGTTTGTAACCCACACAAAATTAACAGTGTGTGTTGGTAGTCTCTGAGTGCCCCTCCAACTTTTAACATTCTGTCAGAGTGACATTTCCTTGAGGTTAAGTCTGAGCCTCCAGAACTTGCTAACTCTAGAAATAGCACATGGTGCTGCAAAATATAGTCTTCACATATTTTTATTCACTAGTTAGTTATACTCAGCATCCTTCACCTTCTATGACTCCTCTGCTAGGTCTCCTCCAACTTACCTTCTTTCTGTGTTACTTTACTCCTTCTCTTTTGACCTGCTACTACTTTGGACCTCCCTACCTTGTTGAGTTTCTCAGGTAAAGGCAGACTGTTTAGTGGTATATTGATATTTTGGAGAATAGGTTGGGAAGAAAGAAAGCAAAAGCTAGTCATGACAGTTTTCTCCTGTCTTCACTTGTTTTTATCCCCCTTCACACTAAAAGGAAAAGCAATTAAGAGATTATATTTCAGAGAGAGAGAGAGAGAGAGAAAGAGAAAGGCTGTCCCCAGTCCACTCTTGAGACTTTGCATGGGTTGCTTGGTGTTTTCTTCTCGTACAGGGAAACAGGCCCCTATTACTCAGTGCCTGGGATGAAATGCTCAGCATAGCTTAGCTGAGTAGTTCATTTAAATGAAGATGTTGCCAACTTTTTATTTATTATTATACTGAGATTTAAACTCAGAGCCATCAGCTTTTTATTCATTGAACCACAATTACAACCCTTTTTTTGCTTTAGATTTTTCAGATAGGCTCTTGCTTTTGTACCAGAGTTGTCCTCAGACCACTGTCTTCCTACCTATGCCTGTCCTGTAGCTGGGATCACAGGCATGAACCACCATACCTGGCTTACTTGTTGAGGTGGGGTCTTGCTAACTTTTTGCCAGGACTGGCAAACTGCGATCTTCTAGATCTCTGCTCCCAAGTAGCTGGGGTTACAGGCATGAGCAATCACATGTAGCCTATTGCCAATTTTAGTTAAAGGAATTTTGTTTTCCTTTATCAAAATTTGAGGAGGGGGTGAGGGAAATTAAATGAGTCCTTTACCAAAGGAACTTTTTATCTCCTGGACATTTTCAGAGACACCTACTTGGACTGGAGAGGGCTGGTGGGTTTCCTACTGGCTACAGATCCCTGGTGTAGGGTAAACATCTTATCCTTTATCCAAAGTTTTTATCTCCATAAGTCCCTTTGACACCAGAAGTTTTAACAGCAGAGAAGTCCATACTTCACCTATCAAGCATCTAGTTAGCTGCAAGATCAAGTCTTTAGTTCTAGGCACAATATAGGGAACAATAATGATAGAGTTTTACCTAAAATTTTGTTAGTCCTGATAATTTAGGCTTCTTGCAGATGATAGGTTAAGTAGACTTTCACTGGCTTGCTGGAAATTGAACCTTCCTATGATGTTATGTGTATATATATATATATATATATATATATATGTGTGTGTGTGTGTATATGTGTGTGTGTATATATATATATATATATATATATATATATATATACACACATACATTTTTTTGGCAGTACTGGGCTTTGAACTCGGGGCCTCTCACTTGCTAGACAGGCCTTCTATCACCTGTTTTGCTTTGGTTATTTTTTTGAGATGGAGTCTCGCATTTATTTCTGAACTGTGATCCACCAAGCCCAGCTTTTATTGATTGAAAAGGGGGTCTTGCAAACATTTTCACCCAAGCTGGCCTGGAATTGTGAACCTCCCAATCTCTGCCTTTCCAGGATTTTAGGTGTGAGCCACTGCACCGAACATGAATAACATTGTCTCTGTGAGTATTAAGTTCTAAACAAATTAATTTTATTTATTTATTTTTTTAATTTTTTTTTTTAAGCAGAGGGAATTGAGTTAACTTTTGAAAGGAACACTGCTTATCTCTCAGGGTTTTAAAGTGTGAGGAACATCACCTTTGTGCCAAAGAGTTCAATAAACTGTGGAACAAGCACTGTATGTCTTGGAAGAAAACTATCAATGGTAGAATCAGGAGGGCCTAGCACCTTGTTTCTCAACGAGAATTGTGTTACCCACTGAACGAGATACTGGGTAGCACTCAGTGTTTTCAAGTGGGTGAAACATCACCTTTTTACAAAATTGTTAAATGCAAGCGAAAGAAGAAGCACTGTTTCTTTTTTAATAAAACCATTAATGTTAGAAGAAAGAGGGACTAGCATGTTGTATACCAGTGACAATTGAGTTAACTTTTAAAAGAAATACTGCCTGTCTCTCAAGCTTTGAAAGTATAAAGAACATTACCTCTGTGCAACATAGCCGTTTTCAAGTGAATGGAAGAAGCACTGTTTCTCTTGTAAGAGAACCATTCATGTTAAAAGCAAGAGAGTCAAGCACCTTCTTTAGCATTGTGAAATGAGTTAGCTGCTTAAAGGAATAACAAATTAATTTTATAAACTTAATGATATTTAAGGTAAAGGCTATTTAAAGTTTTAAGTGTAGGTTGTGTACTAAGGCTACTAATTATGACATAAAACTATAGCATTGCAAAATAATAAGGAACAATCAGAGGTACAACAATAAGTGGAAAGAGTAAGTGGTGTGTATGCAGTGAAGAAAAAGGAAGAAGTGCTAAGAAAGAGTCAAGACATTGTCTTGGAAGGGTTTTCAAGAGTTTTAAAGATGAAGAATATATGATAGCTGGAGGATGAATTTGCCTATGAATCCATAGGCAGATTGGGCTTTTTGGGTCAGTAGTGCTTTGGGGACTTTTGTATGCTAGAGTGGAGCTGTGTGTGTGTATCCTTATTGGAGTAAAAGCTGATGCCATTATCACATGGGTTCTAGGCTGGCTGACATCATTGAGTGCTGTGGTGGCTAACAGTGTTCACAGAGTCTGAAATGGTTCTTAGCAGTAGCCTTGAAGCCAGTGGATGTATACAGAATAACAGAAAGACTGATGGATATTCATGCATCAGATTTTGAGGATTTATTGTGAGCAAGGACTTGTTATTACCTGAAGGCAAGGTTGAGATCCTTTTCCTGGCACAAACATGGCAATAAAACACAGCACAGATTGCTACAGGAGTACATGTTAAGTTCCACAGGGAGCTTAGATAAAAGAGTAAGAGTTTTCATAAAAGATTTAACATATGATAGATTTTGAAGGCCGATTACTAGTTTTATAGTTGAGTGAGTGAGTGGGGGGTAGGGGAAGAGGGAGGGAGAGAGAGGAGAGCCAGAGTTAATAGCATATTAGGAAAGAAAAAGGAGTGTTTCAAAAAGGTGAATAGATAGATATATTGGTTCTGCTAGAGTGGTGTGCCATGGAGCCAAATAGTAAGGATTGTAAGAAGAGATTGGAAAGGTACCTTGAGGCTAGATTGGAAAGATTTTATCTAGGAGCCAGGATTCTTTGTAATTCTGATTGTTTTCTTTTTGCTACATTTGTTAGTTTTGAAACAGTTGAGAATATGAAGTGAAAGTAAAAGTTCACTTCCTTAAACTTCTGTTCTCACTCCCCAGAGGTAACCAATGTTAGTATTGTATCATGAATCATTGCAGAAATGTCTCATGCAAACACAAGCCTGTTTGTCCTTTTTCTTTTAAAAACAAAAAAAAAAACCCATCAAGTAGTCATGGGAAGGGAGAGACCTGAATATATTTAGAATGGTTTTAAGGGTTATAGTTTAGGAAAACAGGGAAAGTGTGTGTGTGTGTGTGTGTGTGTGTGTGTGTGTGTGTGTGTGTGTGTGTGTGTGTGTGTGTGTGTGTTGGAACCTTTGGAATAGGTGCAATTGGCCAGCAAGAAGAGGGCTTGCAGGTGAAATTGGCAAAGGAGACTGAAGAATGGTCATAGAGGATTGAAGAGGAGCAAAAGAATTATCACTTTAGGTGTTCAAAGGAATGCTTAGCAGTTCCCTATAGGACAGACTGATCAGATGGGGGAGCACTGGAAAGAGGTCATTGGATTTGAAGCAAGAGTTCAGAATAGAAGAATCGCAGTTTTAGGAGCTATCCTAAGATGGGACAATTCATGAAGGGTGGGGGCAGCAGATAGGAAAAGGTGGGCTGTAATACAATCAGAAGCTGATCTGTATATTTATAATTTTTTTGTCTGTGCTGGGGTTTGAACTCAGTGCCTTGTGTTTGCTAGGCAGGTGCTCTACCACTTGACCCATGCCCCCAGCACTTACTTATAACATACTGTGAGCAGTTTCTGAGTATGAACTTTATTTTTCCAGAGGCCTATTAGCCAAAATGGGCTGGATAGCATATAAATAAGCATATAAATGTGTCACAAACTCAGTATACTATAGCTTTTGTGCTTATTACTTACAGAATCCTCTAGTCCCATACTGCTAGGTACCAGTTGACAAGAATCCACATGCAATCATAAAATCTTATTTCTCTGGCTTTCTGGGCCATAGCTGGTTGGAAGTGACAAATTGAGGGGGTGTACATTAGGATATGTGTGGGGTACAAGGAGTGGCAAGCATGCTGACACCTGTAAGAAATAACAACATATAACATTTTAGTGAAGGAAGAAGAGACAGGAACACACACATATAGACAGGCACATGAAATATGATGATTTACTTAGCTTGGTAGTTTGCTTCCACTTATTGCTGAAGCAAAAGAACTCCAGGAACTCATCCTTTAATAACCTGTGCCTGAGCTCTCAGTGCAGTACACTCTCACTGTACAACCCTTTAGTGCTTTGCTATCAGTCGAGGATTAGGAGCCCAGATAACAACTCAGCTTCATCTGGCTTACATTTTCTTATCACCCTCTGCACCCTAACATCTTTGGTTTGGTTTCACTTCCTTAAAACAGGCTCCTTCCCAGAGTCTAACACATGCTGTTCTCACCTCCAGGACTGCTTTACTTCCTTCTCTACTCTCTTTTTGCCCTAATTCTTGCTCTTCCTTCAGATAGCAGCACTATTGTTCCTTCCTGAGGAAAGCTCAGCAATTCAGGCTTCCTTGCCATATGCTCCTTTAGAACTGTGTTTACTTTCTTCAAAGCAATGAAGAAAGATGAGTTTGTAATTCCAAACTCATCTGCATGGTTATTTGATTATCTATTTTCACTTGCCCACAGGGTCATTTGTTCACTGTGCTAGACAAGCACAACAAGCATTCAAAGTAAATGTGAAGACATGTCTGAATTAACAAATGAATTAACCTTCTTTCAATTGTCAACCTATGCCGCTTCCTTCATCTAGAATACCTTTAATACTAAGGATTCCTGCTTTTCATACAAACTATTTTATATTTGGACCACCATTATTAAAATATTTATTCCCAGACAATTTGACAACTGGAGTATTAGTCCCAAGTGCAGATCACTAAAACAAAATATCTGGATGCTCACTCATTCCACTTTTTCCTTCTCCAAAATGTATGTGTGATGCAAAAGTGAATTCACTCCTAAGTATTCACAAGAGAGAAGGGTGACTCCATTCTCCCTCTAAAATTGTATGTAAAATTATTTTTGTTTTTTAAGAAGAATGTTTACAGTTTTTATCAGATTCACCAAAGGATCTGTTACTCACTGGTGTAGTGTTATCTTCTCACTTTGTACTTGGGAAAATGAGGAAGGTAAGTGGTTGACCCAAGTTCCTAGAATCCAGGATAAGAGTCCAAGAGTCCATTCTGCCGTCCTCTGCTGTGTTAGGGACAGCTTATATGAAGTGTCCTTATTAGTGGCATTACAGATGGAGTAGGTGGCATATATTGTCAGCTAAAAGAGTTCATTCATGTATTCATGAATTCAGACATGTCTTCACACATTTATATTGAGTGCCTGTTAAGAATCACAAGCTCCTGGAACTAAAAGCGTTTTGGTTACCTAGTTTAATGATCTTACTTTACATATAAAGACATTGTTGCTTGGAGAAATTGAATCAATTGCATAAGAAGCAACAGAGTACAAGTTAGAAAATAAGACTCTGGCTTCCTGGATTTTTGTTCATTGTAAATAATGTATATTTGTAATCTCAACTGCTGTTCAAGAAAAAATGCTTCATGCTTTTAGAACAGCACAAATTAATTATTTTTCTTAATTTGAATATGGTATATACCATTGTAATAAGCTATCAGTATTTTCAACCTTTATTTGTCAGTATTTTCAAATAAACATTGTTGTACCTATGTTGTAATAGGGTAATTTGGGGTTTGGGTTTAGTGTACTCCTTTAAGTGTACTCTGCTTGCTTTGCAGGTGCTTTGAACTCAAAGAAGAGCGGAGATTTGCTCTTTCATACTAAAAACAACGCAACAATGGGGCCACGAAAGAAAAGTGTTAAAACGTGTCTCATGAGTAGTGAAATCCCAGAGGAAACAATATCAGATGAAACAAAGGACTATATGAATCAACTTTCCCATGAAGTACTTTGCCATATTTTTAGGTAAGATTTTGTTTGGTTGACTTTTGACAGCCTGGAATGTAAAAGGAAGAGTTAAACCCCAGGGCTATGCTATTTGGAATGGTAGCCACTAGGTATAGGGGCAATTAAATTTAAATTAAGTGAAATGAAAATCCAGTTCCTCAGGTCCCCTAGCTATATTTCAAGTCTTAGTAACCATATGTGTCTGGTAGCTACTGAACAGGATAGCACAGGGCTACTAGCCACAAAATGAGAAATGGAAGTACTTTTGTCATAGGAAAGTCTGTTGGACAGCACTCTGGGCTTCTTGAGATTTTTCTTGATTGATAGATTTGTTTACTTTTTTATTATAAAAGTACCTTGTGTGCACAATAGAAGGCAGTGTTTCTGATTTTTTTTTACTATAATCCACAGTGAGAAACACATTTTGCTCATATGTAAGTGATTAAACAAAAAAATTATGAAAGATACTCATCTTACTATATGCACTGTGCACATTAAAGTTGTTTTATGATTAAAATACAACGAAGGATTTTTTCTGAATAATACTTTTTAAAAAATTTTTACTCAAATTGCATTATAACAACCATTGAAGAAACCAAAAATGAAAACATGTTATTCCAGTTTCCATTATCCTCTTCTTTTAGTCATTGTCCTTATTCAAATAAACAAATTCTAGCATACTTTTTCTTTGGAGTTAGATACTCAAATTAGAATCCCTAGTCTACCATTTATAAGCTATAGAACAATGATAGATATTACTAGAAGGATTCAATGAGTTGGTGCTTTTAAATCATTCATCATATTACATGGTATAAATGCATGGTGTTAACAGTTATTCATTGTATCCTTCCCTTGTTCATATTAATACATGGTTTTCATAATTAGCATTTTACTAATTGCTCTCTATTCCACTGAATATAAATGACATGAAACTTAAAATTTCTCTTGTTGCTTTATACCTAGATTGTTCCCAGTTTTTCTTTTTTCTATACGTAGAGTTGTAAATAACTTTCCTAAGCATCTAGATTTTCCATTATACTAGATAATTTATTTAGAAAAAATCCATATATGAAATTCTTAGAAATGTGAATTTTGCAAATTACTGAATATTTGCAGATTGTGAAGTTTTTAAATAGTGATTTTAAACACTTGGTTTTTTTATGGTTTATATTGATGTAATACTTTATGCTTATGATTTTAAATAATGATTAATAAAATTATGTCCTTATCTCTTACAACTAAATTCTAAATGGATCAAAGAATTAAACAAAGCCATTAAAATTCTAGAAGAAGGCATAGATAAAATTGTTTCTAGAAGTGGATGTTATATGTTGGCTAAATGGTCTTACACATTGTTATACATGATTTTAAAACGTTCGCATGTATTGTGAATACACTGGACCATATTTTTAAATTGAAAGGAGATTAGATAACATTTTGCAGTTCAACAGAATATATAAATATGATGGGTAGCATCAAATAAAAGGATTTTACCCTCATTCTAATAAAGGAAACATTCTACAAATTGGCAGAATGTAAGAACCATGAACTAAGCCAAGTACATGAACTTGGTAGGAGATATTTACTCTAAAAAAATAAACATATTGTTTTATTTTTAGGCTTCTAAAATTTTTATCTGAGGACTTCTGTTGTGATGCAGGTTTAACTTTTCTGAGCCAATTTCATCACTTGTAAAATGGCATGATGATAGCATCTACCCAATCAATGAGGCTTCCAGCACATAACAGAATATACATTCTGCTAGAATGAAGATAATTTAATTAAGGGACCATTTATATAGGTATAGATAGGGTTGAGGGAACCAGTAAGGTATGTCAAGGAGCTCAACTAGGAGACTAGTGGCAGCAGAAAGCCAACATGGCCGCCTCTCACCCCTCTAGCTCATGCCTCCCACTGTTCAAAGTAGCTTTTAGCCAGTGGAGCTCAGGAACATAGTGGGACAGAGAAGGTCAAAAAAAAAAAAAAAAACTGGGGCAATGCAGTGTGGCACAGACAGTAACCAGTTACTTACCTTGTGAGATGGTTGTGAAACAGTAAGTACAGTACAGTATTGATTACACAATACTTAATAAAGGGTAGCTTTTATTCTAATTAAAAAATTAATCTGTATGCGTAGAATCATGTTAAGACAAATAGGTGAGATTTTTATGGTCTTTTAAAATATGTAATGGTGTCATTAGAAGCAGAACAGAGGTAGAGGTTAATTGAAAATTTTCAGGAAGGAAGAGATTAAAAGAGGAAGATTGGGAAAAAAGAGGAAATTGTGATTCAGATGAGGTGTCCTCACTTAATGGTCATACAATACTTTTATTAGTGTGTATGACCTGAAAGCTAAAAGATCTAGGAAGAAAAATTTTGTGCTGTAAAATTACATATATTTTTATATATTTGTTGGTGGAAAAAATTTCAAGGAACAGAGTGATTGAGAAGGGAGGCACTACAGAAGTGTGTTCTGTGAAAGATATCAAATACTGTTGGCCTTGTAAAAGGTGATGAGTTCTGGCTAATCTTCCCAGCTTTCTCTTACCATTATACATTGGGATGCACTGAGATTTTATTTCTTCTTTCTTTTTTCTTTGGTTATTTTTACGCTTTCTGTATTCATGAAAACTTAAAGGCAGGAAGGCAGTTTTTTGGTTTTTTTTAATTAAATACCCTATTGAAAGAGCTCAGTACTTTATTTGGATACTTAAGTTATTAACTGACTTACATGTTTTTAGTAAAACTGTGTGACCAGCCTTAAAGAACTGTGAGTGTTCCTAAGGTCTCATATACTTTAGGGGTAAGTGAATTGTTGAAGGAAAACAAAAAAAAAAATCTGGTGAGAGGAAGTATTTGCCTACTTGATAAATATGAGTTTCTTTCTCTTACAAAGGTACCTCCCTCTACAGGATATCATGTGTATGGAATGTCTTTCCCGGAAGCTAAAGGAGGCAGTGACTCTGTATTTGAGAGTTGTAAGGGTTGTGGACCTCTGTGCAGGGCGGTGGTGGGAATACATGCCAAGTGGTAAGTAGATATTGCCTGTAAGGTGTGTTAGAGCCCTGCTTCAGAATAATGATAATGGTTTCATAGAATGTTACTTCTTGTTTTAAAGGCAACCTAAGATACCTTGTATGTTGAAAGAGGTAGGATTTTATCCAAATTATTTAGTTTTAGTTGGTAAAATGTATTTTGTCTGATGCTTTACTATTAAAGTGGTCTATGGTTTTCATTTCCTACTCTTTAAATAACTGCATCAGCCAGTTGTACACACATGTTTGGAGATCACTTACTTTGCCCATGATTACCCAAGTATATGTCTCATATTATAAAATGTGCCCTTCATTCTGTGATGTAGGTTTTTTGGTGAGTGATGACACTCTTCATAGTTTTCCTCTCTACCTTAATTGTACGGTTTAGTTAAATATTTGTTGATTTTACTAAAGCTGCTTAAATTGGCCACAGAAATTGCACTTTTATATCTGTTCATTTAAAAAGCCTATTCTGGTTTTGTTTGTTTGCTTATTTGGTGGTATTGGTGTTTGAACTCAATGCCTCACACTTGCTAGGAGATGCTCTATCACTTCAGCCACTATCCTAGATTTTAAGAGATTCTCAAATCTGATTTCTTCACCTGTAACTCAAAGCAGCCTAACCACAACAAATTGACTGCAGATAGACTGTTGGAAAAGAAAGTTGATGACTTTAGCTAAACAAAGCATACCTGAAAGGAAAAAATTAAAAAGACCAAAAAGGCTTCTTTTCAGAAACTTTTAATTAGTGTGCTTTATTGGTGTTTAGCAGTTTTGAATCTTTTTTAACCATCATTTTTCTACAATATACATACCATGAGACTTTGAACATGTGATGAACCTGAGAAGGATTGAAAAAAATCCCTTAATAAAAGTGAATGGCTGAGGAAATAATTGTCTTGTTCTGTTCTGTATCACCCAACACTATCTTTGTAGTGTTGCAGTATGTAGTTTGGGGGTGCTGTATCCCTTCCAGAGTCAACTTATAACTGTTACCGGTCGACCACAGTTGTCACCTTACATACCTTCTTGAGAAACATTGCATAGACCTGAGGCTAGAACTTAGCCTGGTGGAAGCAAACCACAGTTGTCTTTAATTACTTAAAATAGCCATCCTAAGGGAAGAGGATTTGTTTTATTCCAGAAAGCAGTTTATAGCAGGCAAGGAAAAAAAAAATAGGACACTGAAAATAATTATCTTACTCTTATATTAAATTCACTTTAGCAGAGCTTAGGCCTGTAGGAATTCTGGATGTGGGATTAATGAGGCAGGAATAGCAGAGCTCCCATGTGATATAATCTTAGTATTGATATCACTGTTCCTTATCAAATTAGAGAAGAATTTGTGTACACATGGCTGACTTTGAGGCTGTGATAAATACCTATTAATCCAAGGCTTTTTTTCATCTTTGATACGAATGTCAAAGAGAACTGAAGCAGTCTCTAGCCCAGGATAAGATCACAGTAACTGGTCACTAATGCTGCCCTGGTCTGTTCTCTGGAGCTTAGTTCTGATTCTATATATATGTACTTTATGGTTTGTCGGTATGTGTCTCTTTGGAGTCTCACAGCATATTTGCTAAGATGTTCGAACTTTTTCCATTTAAGGTGAGAGACAACATATACTGTATGAAAAAAAGAGAATGACATTGATAGTGGTCATACTTAATTTGGAATTCCATCACAGCCAATTGGTAGCCCTTAAACTCAACTTCATTTTTTGTACTTGTAAAATAGGAGTCTTAGAAGCTTTTCCAATGGATTATGAGAGTAAATGAGAAAACATGTAAAATGATTAGCACATTCTGTGCTTCAGTCAGGAAAGGTTCCTTTACAAGAAACTAATAAGAATTGTTATAATTACAGAGAGCAAGTAATCTCTAAAGTCCTCCCTTACTATTTATCTTTGTGATTCTAAGATTAGCAAATTGGATTAGCCCTATACAAATTGAACAACTTTTGAAAACTGTGGTGCTCATGACTTAGTCATTCAGGGTCTCATTGGTGAGCTGATATTTGGTTTTCACACACCTTCCAAGGCCCAAGTAATAGATATAGTATCATCTGTCTGTGACTTCTTTCCTTATTTATCTAACCAGTAGTTTCTCCTACTGTGGAAATAACTTGCCTTCCTCTGTTCCCATTTTGATTCCTACCACAGAGCACAATTGACCTCCTAGTTGTGACACCTTCCTTTCAACTCAGCATCCTCTCAGCTTGGATCACTTTTGTTCTCTTAGCCAACTTTTTCCTGTCTTTCAAAAGAATGAACTGTCTAAATGGCAGGGCATAATAGTTAAGCACAGCACAAAGTACTTATTAAAGTAATTATTAGGCAATGAATAGAATAGGAGAACCTAGTTTGAGATGGAAATTCGGTTGAAACTTTGAACTTCCCAAAGATGAGGGACATATCCTGTTAATATTTTTAGTGTTCTGCTGAGCCCTGGAGGTTTTATAGAACAGAGTACACATTTAGGAGAGGAAGGGACTGAGAGTGATTAGGTGGGTGCTCCCTTTCCACCAGTCAAACAGGTACACACCATTTAGGTTAAATATGTGTGGTTAGTTGAAGATTTAAATACCTTAAAAAGCCAGCCACAACAAAAAAAAGGCAAAAATAAAAAGCTTCACCTGGAAAGTATTAACTCATTAAGTAGAGTGACACATTTTCTCCTTTACTAAAGGAATACATCTTCTTTTGCAATAATTTGTTCAGTTAGTGTTAGCTTTATGAAATAATTTAGAGGAAGCCTTTGTAAAAATGTTTTTGATAAAAATTATAAGTGCTTTGTACAGAAAGATGAACCTGGCTCTGGATGCTTTTGAACTTCTAAGGTTTCACAGATTCCAGTTTTCTAACACTTTTGAAGAAGATGCCAGACGTTGAACAGCTATATGGTCTTCACCCTCGATACCTTGAGAGACGAAGAGTAAGGGGCCATGAGGCTTTTAGCATTCCAGGAGTCTTAGAAGCTTTACAGGCATGCCCAAATTTGGTGGTAAGTACACCTGAATGATGATTTAACATTAGCTGATTAATGAAATAGTGCATCAAAAGAATGATGGTGCTTCTTTATTTACATGCAAATTTCATTCATCACAAACTTTTGTCTTCAGTTCTATTGTATACTTCGAATCTCATGATAGAGAAAAGGAAGCATTGGGTGCTAAATTAAAAGCCTTTTTATGCTTGTTTTGGTGCTGTTATCTAGGGTGTGGAAACATCTCATTTGGAGTTGGTAGAATCCATTTGGACATACATGCCACATGTTCATATTTTGGGGAAGTTTCGTAATCGTAATGGAGCATTTCCAATTCCTCCTGAAAATAAACTGAAAATTCCTATAGGAGCCAAAATTCAAACTTTACATTTAGTTGGTGAGTACCTGTTTCCTGGGTCACTTGTAATGCTTTGAAATGCCATGTAACTGAATATACTGAAAGAGAACAATGAGAATTTTAGAGATGGTTTTGTTGATTGTTGAAAGCAAAAGAAATATTTGTGAGTTTTATTATTATTATTATTTTCTCTTGAGCCAGAATCCTGCGTTTGTTCCCTAGTATATACCTTTTCAGTCCTAGTAGTGTCTTCTAGAGGAGGGCTCTTCTATACAACTTTCTGAGATGGTAGAAATGTCCTGTATTTGTACCATTCCATGTGGTACTCATTGTGACTAGTGAAACAGGAGAACTGACATTTTTATTTTATGCTAATTTATTTGTATTTATTTTGGTTATTATTGAGATAGCATCTAGTATGTAGCCCAGGCTGGCTCGAACTAGTAATCCTCCTGCCTCCACCTCCCAAGTGCTGGCATCATAGGCATTTATCACCACACCTGGATAATTTATTTAAATTTAAGTAGCCATGTGTAGCTAGTGACTACTTCATTATACAGCTCAGTCTAGAGTATCACAAATAAAAGATCCTAGATAGTTTTAGTTTTCCTGAATCTTCTCCAATCAAAACTTTACTCTTGTGTCCTTCAACTTAGAGCCAATGGAACCCTTGGTCACTTATCTTTTCCCCTGAAAAATAGGGATACAGTGCTCTTTTTCCAGAAGCATCTTATTGCATTGATCATAGTGTGTATTCTCTATCTACATATTCTTAGAAATTGTATCTCCATAATTTATTCTAAGAAGATAAGGACAGGTATTTGCTCTAAATATTTTGTCATCTTTGGCTTAGACTACTGAAAGGAATTTTGAGGGCTCGCTGTTGATATAGTCTGACTTTCAATACATTTTAAATTATATATTTTATTAAACATACACATATTGAGTATATACTATGTTCCAAGCATTATTCTAGATTATTCCAGGTATTAGGGATGATCTGAAGAACTAGGAATTTCTAAAACTTGTTTGATGGTGAAGGGAGGGACCAGGGATGTTAAGGAGTAGGCTGAAATAAAATGATGTACATAACTATGGAAGAAGAGTAAAGTTCTCTAATGACTCTTATTTTTACATAATGAAGGGATTCTGTGTTATCTGAAGTTTTGGGGGTTTTGTTTGTTTTTTTGTTTTTTTTTTTTTTGTGGTACTGAGCTTCACTCTTGATAGGCAGGTGCTCTATTCCTTGAGCTGTGCCTCCAATCCTTTTTCCCCTGGTTATTTTTGAGATAGCATCTTGCTTTTTACCCAGACCAGCCTGGACAGCAATTCTCCTAGTTACACCTGCCACTTACCTGAGGTGACCAGCTTTTTCTAGTTGAGATGGGGTTCTTGCAAACTTTTTTGCCCAGCTGGCCTGTAGAGTTTAGTTTAAAAAAAAAAAACCCAACCAGTTGAGTACTCAAATTTTGCTTTTTCTAGTTACTCTTGTTAGGAGGGCTTCTGCTATCTCAAGTATTAACACTGCATTTAAACTAGTTTTGCCAGATACAGTTAAATACCATCACTTTGCATCCTTGACTTTCATAGACTTGTATCCCTTGACTTTTCCTTAGCCTACAGTATTTACACTCTTGGGGCAGGTTCCTCACACTGCTTCCTCCCACTTAGGATTTTTACACATTATCAGCCTTTTTTTTTCATAAATTCTCAGTTTTCCCTCCATCCTCCAGACCTCCCCAGATATGGTCATCTGTGTGTATGATTCTAATATTAAGCTACTCGATCAAAGGCATGAAATACTCTCAACCAGTTTGAGCTCTGAAAATAAATGACTGTCAGATTTCCTTTTAGAGCCATTTTGGCTGGCTTCTTCCACATATTTCCTTAAGATTAATCTAATTTGAAAATGACTTTTCCGACTCTGTCTTGGCTATATTCTAGAAACCACAATGTTTGAAATCCAGTTAGCCTGACTTTGTGCTGCAGTAGTCATTGATGGTTGATCAGATGGTGGCGATTTCATTTCCATCTTCACAATTTTGCTTTCAGAAATGTATTTTCATTTTGCATCTTCTGGGCAGATGTATACTGAATGAGTTATAGAGCTATGCTAAAGACTTCTATGTATAAAATGTAGAAATGCATTTTAAATCCCATCATCCCATATGCCTTTTCTAAAAAGCTAAAGTGATCATCTGTTTATGGTTTGCATAAATTGTTCTTTACCAAACTGTTTTATGTAAGCCACACTAGATGGACTTAAATTATGTAATTTGTTCTGATAAAAATCTCCTTGAAGGATAAATTGTCAATTTGAAAGCTAGACTCTTACATAGTGTACAGAGTATTTTTGTGATTTTCTTATTTTTTCTTTTTTGTGTGTGTATATGTGCTTTAGGAGTGAATGTTCCTGAAATTCCTTGTATCCCAATGCTAAGGCACCTTTATATGAAGTGGGTAAGACTTACTAAACCACAGCCGTTTAAAGACTTTCTTTGCATCAGCTTACGAACATTTGTCATGAGGAACTGTGCAGGTAATGTTTCACAGTCATGTGGAATTAAACAAGCTATTCTGAAAATATTCTAAAGCAAACTCCATAGTTACATTTGTAATTAAAATTATATTATGCTACTATGATTCATATTTTGTAACTCATTTTTTGAATATAAAATGTGTTTTTGTTTTAAAGATAGTATGAAGATATTTGTGCTTAACCTTAGCAAAACAACAAAACAAACAAAAACCAACAAAATCAGGCTATCTACTTTTTATAAGCACTTTTTATACTCTATAGGATTGTTTGATAGATTTCAGTCTGCTTTCTTTGCCTCTGGTCTCCTAATCATTTGCATAAAAATAGTTGACTAACCTAATCTACTTTATGATACTACTTTCTTGAACAAAGCCTTTAGTGTCACTTTTGCCCTAGAGTATGAAGTGGTTACTACACTGCTTCAGAGTTCATAATAAGGTGGGGGAGGGATCTCGATATCCTCATTTCTGACTTCTTTCCAAGATCTACCTTCTTTTCTGGTCATATATGCCTGTTCACTGTTCCCTACACAACTATATAGCTTTCAGCTCAGTGTCTGTCTTTATACTGTAATTTTCTTGCCCTGAGATACTCCTCTACACTTACCTATATCCTTCAGGGTCTACCTCTTCCAACTTAACTTTTCTTTTTTTTATGGAATACAGCAGATCTCATCTGGGTACTTGATGCATTCTGTCTTTTTATCCTTTTGCCGTTATTTACATTCCGTCTCCTTTTAATGGACAGGTCCATGTCTTTTTTGGTATTCCATAGTATCTTAACATAACACTGGTCATACAAAGAGATATTTTAATGCTTGAGCTGTTTACCAAATTTTCATCTTGGGTTTTTTTCTCTTCGAGCTCAAAATTGTTGAGACTTCAGTGTATTTGCAAGAAATACTACGTATCTTGCCATTGTTATTGAAAATTGCCTTATGCTGAGTAAGTGTGGTTAACAGGCTGACTGATAAGAATTATAAATCACAGAGAGCGAAGAGTTTGGCTGTCATTTTAAGTTACTCATTTCAGTTTCTGATTTGAAAATCATCTTTAAGGCAGTTTACATTGTTCCATTGTAGTTTTTTGGGGTTTTTTGTTTTCTAGGACCCACAAATTCCTTGAAATATGTCCCACTAGTAACAGGCTTAGCTTCTGCTCGAAACTTGGAACACTTAGAAATGGTTCGCGTTCCTTTCCTTGGAGGTCTTATCCAACATGTAGTTGAAGACAGTTGGAGATCAGGTATTCATTTTCTTTAGTTATTATTTTAAAAATCAGTTTTAAAAATTTATTAAGGTTTGTTTAGCTTCTCTTACAAATCTTTTTTAAAAGAAAATGTCAGTAATTGCACTTTCTCCTTGGTGTATTTATTTGATGGAGAATAATAAGTATCCATGAACATAGGCTAAATGAAGTCATTTTCTTTTTATGCATATTAAGCTTTCTTAAACAGTAGAGTGAGAAAGCGTGTTTTTTGGCTTGTTATTACTTACTGCTTAGGTAATATTTAATATCTCCTATTATATTTGGAATCTTCTTTAGAAGTATTAATAGGAATTTCTACTCCCTTTGATAACGAGAGCTATTGTATCATTTGGGCAGCCTAACTGTTCAAAAGGACTTAGACATTAGTAATGTTGATATCTAGTATTTATTGACTAGTATGTAAAATGCTTACATGCCTGAATCTTGGGTATTGTATCCACCCATTAGATGATGGCTGTTAAAAGAAAAAAATACTCTTTAGATTCCTTAGCTATAGCTAAGTAATGGAATGTGCTTTATGCTAATTATCTCATTGAAAACAAAAAAAGATTTAGCTAGATCATTAATAGGTGAAAGCTAAAGATCTATTTAATATAGATTATAAATAAGTGAAATAGAAAATAGGTGAAATAAGTAATAATGAAATAAAAAAGAACAATCCTCAAATATCATTGTTAAGAGGCAGACATAGTTACTACTGCTAAAATATAATCCAGAGTAAGCAGTACATTTGTAGACATTTTGTCAGTTAATGAAACATGGTGTAAGTGCACTGCATTATGTTGAGTCAAGGGCATAGAACAGGCTTCCTCTGGACCAACAATGTTATTTTTATTCATGGTTACAACTAACAGCATGAAAGTCAAAAGGAAAACAAATGCCATGTTATCCATTCACTAGAAAGACCTGGAGAGATGTAGCAAAAGATAAAGCTGTTTATAGGTCCTGGAAGGGAAACAGATATGTCTAGTTGATATCAAGGATGGCCTTGCCAAATATTTTTCTCGAGGAGTCAGCATTCTTTACACAGATATTAATTCCAGATGAATTACACATCCAAATGTGAAAAATTAAAAATGAAAATTTATTTGTAAGAATGTCTTACCTTATTAAACAGGACACACAAACATGCTATAAATAAACTGGACCAAATTTAAATTAAATTTTCTTATATATCAAAAGGCATGACTAAGAGAGTGAAAAGCCAAGCTAGAGAGTAAAAAGAGCTTTTTAATAAAGATCTCAGATAACAGGCTTGTATTGACAATATGTAGGAATTCTTGAAATTAATTAGAAAAAGAGACAACCCAGTTTAAAAAAAAAATGGAAAAAGACTTGAGTAGAAAAACCTTCATACAAGTGGCTATCCATATTACCTGTAAACATGAAAAATGTCACTGAAGATTAAAGAAATGCAAATTAAAACCACAAAGTGATATACAAGCACTAAAGTGACTACCCATATGCATGATTAGTATGAGAAAGACAAACAATAGTGTTGGCTAGAATGTGGAGCAGCAAGGCTTTTAAAAGCAAAAAGTACTCTTTAGATTCCTTTCATACAATGATGGTGAGAATAAAATTGACACAAACCAATTTGAAATACTGTTTGGTTGGACCTATTAACATTGACTATACACACAGCAGTTGCATTCCTGGCTTTAAACAAGAAATACCATACATGTATTCATCAAAAGACATATTTGAAATTTTTTCTTAGAAGCACTGCTTCTGATAGACCCAAAACTCAGCCAGAAAATGCTAGATTCCTTTCTTTATAGTTCCCTCCTGCGTTTCTAGCTTTCTGAAAAATCGTTGCTTAATCTAAATCTTTTGTAGTTTTTAGGTGCCTTCAGAGAATCTTTTGAGAATAAATACTTGTTTTCACTTGTTTTTAGGAAATACCTAGTAGTTATAATTCATCTTGAGATATTAATTTGATTGTATAAACAAATCAAATTTACCTCAGTAGTTATCATCTAAGGTCTGTAAAAATGGCTTTAACTAAAGTGTTGTATTCAAAAGAAATGCTTGTTTTTATTCCTTTCTTCATTTAGGTGGTTTTAGAAATTTGCACACTATTGTTTTGGGAGCTTGCAAAAATGCTCTGGAAGTAGACCTTGGTTACCTCATTATCACTGCTGCCCGTAGGTATGTTTCCTCTTTAGTCTTATAATTACATGATTTTTCCTCTTTTCCAAAAATTTTGGGTATGTGTATGTATTTATGTATGAAGTTTGATAGTGCCTTGCTTGAAATGCAAAGGAGCTATTTAAATAGCAGATGATAGGCTGGCAGAGTGGCTCTAGTGGTAGAATGCCTGCCTAGCAAGCAAGAGGCCCGAAGTTCTAACACCAGTACCGCCAATAAATAAGTAAATAGCAGCTGGTATCACTTAATGGCCATTTTAATTTTAGAACTATTGACTACTTGAGCTGTGGTCCAGACTTAGACAGCCCTGGAAGGGTGTGGTCTCCTAGCAAATAAAATCAGTTGACTCTGTAGAAGTAGCTAAGTCCAAAAGAACTGGAGTTGAAGCCCTGGTGTCTAAAACCCTCTCAGGAACCATTGTCTCAATCTCTGAATGGTTTCCTGAATTGTTTTAATTGGTGATAATACTTACTATTCAGAAATCAGAATTTTAAAATGACTTTTGCAGTGTTTGACCTTCTAACATCTTTGTATTTTGAACCATGTCATATCACATATCATAGCACAGTTTTACTATTTCCTACCTTTCAAAAGTCTACTTCTGCATTTATTTTTATATATATTTTTTACCTGAATGTTCTGTTTTTTTAATTTACTAAAAAATCAAAATTTTTATTTTTTAGCAATAGAATACTGATAAGACACAACAGTGTTTTCTAAGTTTAAGTAGTATTGTTACCTACTACCGAAGTATATTGTTTATTAAAATGAGGTTAACAACTGGTAAAAGGAAGATTTAAAGAAGTACCAGCACGAGATGTAAACTTTCACCTTGATTTAGTCAGGTTTAAGAAAACACTTTGCAGGGCTAGGTGTGGTGGCTCATCCCTGTAATCCTAGCTGCTTGGGAGGTTGGAGATCAGGAGGATCATGGTTTGAGGCCAGCCCAGGCAAAAAGTTGATAAGACCCTCATCTCAATAAGCTGGGAAATGGTGATTCACACCTGTAATCCCAGCTAATCATAGGAGGCATAGATAGGAGAATTGCAATCCCAGGCTGGCTCTGGGGGAAAAAAAACCTGAAATCATATTGAAAAAATAAATAGAGCAAAAAAGGGCTCAGTGGTAGAGTTTCATTGCTATTTAATGTATAACTAAGGTGAGCCTACACATCTCTGATATTTTCTACGGAAGGAGGGAAAAGATGTTGACATTATGTCAAACTTGTATCAAATTTTAAACTTCTGGAGCCTAACATCATAGATTTGGTTCTGATAGCTTTCCTTTTACTCTGATATGTTTCTCTTTATTCATAGGTTACATGAAGTTCGGATTCAGCCTTCCCTAACCAAAGATGGTGTATTTTCCGCTCTAAAGATGGCAGAATTGGAGTTCCCTCAATTTGAAACCCTTCACCTGGGATACGTAGATGAGTTTTTGCTACAGAGTAAGGCATCTCTTTTTATTCCTTACAATTGTTGTAGAAAACTCAGTTCACAAACTGAAATCCAAATAAGGGTGTGCCATATTTTCCTGAATATAAGACAACCTAAAATCTTAGGTGCTTCACTGCTTGGAAAAGAAACGTTTAACTCAGGAACGTCTGAACTCTTCCATATTGCCTTTGATGTTCACATATGATTGAAAGTATAGTGACTGACAGTGTACCAGTAAAAGATCCTTATCTAGATGTGATGTTGTCTCTACTGCACTGCCCAAGTTTCTTTCCTATTCTGCTTCAGTTTTTTTCACAGAATCCCATCCTTCGTTCCATTTATTGAATTTGATCTGCCACACTTCTTGAAGCTTTTCACTATCCTCTGTGATAAAGTCCCATTCCCTGCCCATACTTCATTTCCATAATTAGGCCACTGGGGTTTTGGATTTTGCAGATAGTGTGAGCACATAATGGCCAGTATTCACGTAATGATAGTTGCTGCTGACTTGTTCACAGCATTTTCTAATATGCGTTTATAATTGGGAACTCATTCCTTCGTGTTTGAATGCACGTCAAGTCAATTCATTATTCAAACTTTTTTTCCATAAGGCATTAGAGAGACATGCAAGAAAATTTGCACCATCAACACATTTTTATTTGTCCAGTATTTAGTTTCTTCCTGTGTAATTTGCAATAATTCTTGAACTTTCATATCACAGCAGATATTTTTTCTTTGGACCTAATTTGCATTTTAGAAGAGCATGAACAGACTTAATTCCTCTGATCAGAACAGTCCAGGTCCAAAACCACAACTTTTCCCTTTTTATTTCTAATAAATGTCATGATAGGTTTTTTGTGTGTATGTATGTATGTGTGTGTATGTGTGTGTGTGTGTGTTTTCTTCATTTTTGTAGTTCTCATTAGTATACCTGCAAGATTACTTTAAAAAGTTAAATCATCCTTTTCTAGCTTATTTAATATTAGAATCACTTTATATTGCTTGAAAACGATCAGATTTTGTCAAAACAGCTTCAAAATGCTGAAATAGTAAAGTGGTTTCATAAAAACATGACATATTTGATATCCAGCTGTTCTGGTTATAAGTGAAGTTGCTAGCATTCTGTGTTTCTACAGTATCTATGTAGTAACTTGGGAATCAATGTTTGTATTTTGTTTTCTTTGTTTCCCAACAGCTCAAAACATGACAAATTTTTATTGCTTGAGCCACTCCACCAGCCAAAACATGACAAAATTTTTATCTTTAGAGTGGCCACCTTTAGATCTAGAGTGGTGGGTCTTTGAAATAGGGGTCCACTTTCAGGGGATAGGTAGATATCTATAACCATTTATTTCCCTATAGTGTTTCTCCCCTTGTCAGACATTTTCAGTAGCATAAAAACATTTTACTCTTTTGACTACCATTATCTCGTACTTCTCAGTACAGTTTCTTTCATAGTCTCATCATTAGCAGTCTCTTATTGCTAACCTTTTTTATAAGCCATTCTCATTTTACTCACTGCAGATCAACCCTTCACTCTTTATGGACTCTAATCTGTTTTTCCACAGACTGCCTAGGATTCTCATTTTCGTGATAAGTGCCAGGCGCCTCTGACAGGCCATCTCAAGAGAGATGAGAAGTCACTGCTCGCTTAGGTTCTTTTCACTTACTCACACCTTCTCATTAATTTAGATTTTGAAGCTTCCCTCCCAGGACTAGAAGGCGAGGGGAAGGTAGACTCTGGTAAAATCTGAGTCACTTTTTTGTAAGTAAGGGTCTGGCAAAATAGATCAATGTAGTATCACCTTTGTTCCCTAACATTTATTAAGACTAAAGTACAAGATTGTGGAGATGATTGCACTAAAGTGATGCTGTGTATTAGAATAGAGAAACATGGCCTAGATGGGTTAGTTACTGACATAGGCTGAAACACTCATAGTGTATATGAGAAAATCAATGACCCAAAGATGAATACTTACAGCATTCTTTGTTTGCACAACTTTATCATCTCAGTGCTTCTTCATATGAAGGTGATAAGGATAATTCAATAAATATCTCAGAATTGTAGTCTGTGGTACAAGAGCTGTAGAGAGAGATGGAACTGAGGTCTTTGCCTACTACTGATCTTGAGACCGCAGCAATTTACTTAAGTCCATGTTTTCTCATTTTAAAATGGAAGCTAAAGACTTTCCTACTTTTTCTCTTTAGTGGCTCTGAGAATACAGTGAAAAAAATAATACATACATTTAGAACTATCTCTGACACTTAGATGTTCATTAAAGTGGTAGCTTTTACTTTTAGTTTTCCTGTGAACTGAAGAGAGAAAAAGAAACAAAAACAAATCCCAGATGGTATCAAAGGATTTTGAAGAGTGGTGGCAAGCAGGAAACCTCAAGAGCAGGAATAGAATGGTAATCTAAAGGACTGAGGACAAGACATGTGTTTGTCATGTTTGACTGGCAGTGCCTAGGGAACAGGATCAGTTTAAGATTTACCCCATTGTAAGTAAAAACAAGTTTCATTTCAACTCCAAAGGGCAAGAATATAATCCTTACCAGACCTTAATGCTCAGCTAGATTAAGGTGAAATCTAAGAAATGTCAGGAAATGCTAAAAATGGACCTCAATAAAGGCAAGTGTGAACTATATGGAAAGTAAAATTGGAAGAGTTTGGAATAAATTGGTTTAAACATATGCCAAACTAAAGGGTAGAAATTGCTATGATGTTCAAGGCACCTTCATCAAGGCAAACAGTTTTCTTTGTGCTGTGTGTCAGTTAATTGTGTGAGGACTGCAAAAGACATTTATGGAGCTGTTAGATTCCCGGTGCTATGCTGGACACTACAGATAGAACCAAACTAACTAGACTATCCCTTTTGTCTTCAAGGAGCTCTCATAGTCAGGTGGACTGTCTTAGAGAGTGAGAGAGACACAGATGGGCGAAATGATAACAGGAGACAAGGGGTGAGGTGTGGTTCCTAGCAGCCTGGTCTGGGATGGAAGATCATTTTAGTTGCATCCACTTCCCTGGTCTATGATCAGACAGTAGGCTCTAGAGCACATGACATGTGTCTGAGTTAGAAGCCTACTTTAGGGGACAGGTAGATATTTACTATGAGCTCTAAAACGGAAACAAAATTTGCACAATTTTCCCTTCTCTGCACATGGCCACACCAGACTTCCAAAACATGATCCTTACACAATGAAGGAGTTTCATTTTTAGGATTTTTATTTTCCTTTTTGAAAGATAAAACTAAAACTTCACAATGATCTGAACAAGTATACTATATATCTCAGTTACACTTTAAGACTTTCTGTTCTTTTTTTCTAAATAGGATAGCTAGGAAGTAGCTATCCCTTTGTCTTTAATGTAAATTCTTGTTTTGTACAAGAAGTGCTACCATATATTCAAAATACCTAATTTAAAATGAAATCCGAACTTGATAAACAGATGAAACAGAATAATGGTAAAGATTAATCACACTGGATGCTAAGGTACGATATGTGCATCGTTCTGTGACATTTAAGGATTTTACTTTCTTTGAAATTGATTTCTCTTCCTAGGCAGAATGGCTAATGCAGATTTAGTGAAGTATGGTTTGGCTGATGTGGTAGAAAATCCTGGTATCATCACTGATATAGGGATGAAGGCAGTCAATGAAGTTTTCTCCTGTATCAAATATCTGGCAATTTATAATTGCCCCCATCTACATAACCCCTACAATTGGATCTCAGGTACTGTAAGCTTAGATATACTACTATATTTTATTAGTGGTATTGAAATAAGATATGTCCTTGTTTTCCATGTAAGATGTGATTGCATTCCTATGTAAAATATGATATCTTGTTTGGATTTTTTTGTAGAACTTCTGAGAACCATTGATAACCAAGTTGGAAGTATATCCAATGCCTCTTTAATCTTTTGATGTTCTCTGTCTAGAAATTTACACTGTCCAGGTTTTAGATTCAAGTGCCCTGATCTTTATATGGACTTCTTTGGGTAAAGCACGTTAAGATTAAGGTTAAGGATTATTATCTAGGACCTAGGGTATTACAGCTTTTTCCCCCTGAGAGTTACCTTCAAAATGGCACGTCATCTGAAAGGATAAAGTAGGGATCTAGTTCTGAAAAACTTTAATAAGGTGACATATTACATATTTACCTGAGGTGAAGTTTTCTATAGACTCGAAATCCTCTTATTTCAGACCTCCTTTCCCTATCCGATGTCCTGTAAGTCAAAGTATGACTTTTGAACTTGATATTTTTCCTTAGGGTGGGAGTTCATTGTCCTTTCTGAAAAAGTAATGTGATTTGTGGTTTAAAAGGCTCTTCTTAAATGCCTAAATTCACAGACCTTTAAATAGATTCAGAGCTCAAGGAAGTTCTGGCGATACCTACTTTAACCAAGCAGATCCTCTCACTGACATCTGCAGAACACCCCCTCTGCTGTCAGGTCACCTCACAGAACCTAAACCTCTTTACAAAGCTACCCTCAGGCCTGTGTTAGAGCCCTGGGGTTTCTGCTGATATTGCTCCTTAGAACAGCCACGTCTTAACCTCCCGAACTTAAATTCTGACAGTGGCCCAGCTGAACCAAGAAATTATTGGGAAGTAAGAGCTTTAGGATGTAACAAGGTGTAGATCACTTTTTAAAAATAACATTTATTGGGTTTTTGGTTTGTTTTTCTTAAATACAGAAGAGTATAAAGAAGAAAACAAAAAAATGGCCTATAATCCCATCACTCAGAACTCCTGTTAACACTTAAAATAAAAGTAATACATGCACTTGATAAATTTCAAACAGTACAGAAAGGTACAAAATGAAAAGTCTCCTCTTCTCAAGGTAACCATCATCAACGGTTTCTTGTATATTCTTCTGGACAAATTATTTTGTGCATATTACATCCTATACATATTTGGCATTTTAAAATGATTTATATATACCAAAGGATTTTCCTGTATATACACTGTCCTGTACCTTATTTTTTGTGTAAGTATTTTGGAGAATTCTCCATATCATCAAGCATATTCAGCTCTTTTTGGTCTACCTGCCGTACCATTCTATTAAGTCAATGTGCCATAATTTCTTTATCCAGTGTCCTATTGTTGAACGACACGTAGGTTTGTTGAGTAAATCACATTTAAATCAAGGCTGACTTGGTTTCAAGTTATTGTTTCCCAGGCCATTTATTTCTCACAGTGACATTAGGTAGAGATGTTAATATGGAATTAGCAAATCTTAGAGATTATGAAATAAAGGAAAAGTTACTTTAAAAGGATTTGAAAATCTTTTGTGACCTGTTGCAAAATTCATCAGTAATGGGAAAGTTTTGCTTAACTTCTCTCTGGTCATGTCATTTTTCAACAGACCACTCTAGGTGGACTCGATTAGTTGATATCAACCTTGTGCGGTGCCATGCTTTGAAGCTGGACTCCTTTGGCCAGTTTATTGAATTGTTGCCCAGCCTGGAGTTTATTTCACTGGACCAGATGTTTCGTGAGCCACCCAAGGTAAATCACATTTGAGACAGTTTTTATTTTGGTATTCAAGGAACAAAACCAAACAACTCGTGTTTTTTTTTTTCTTTTTAATAGTAATACCCTTATAAGTGTTATAGTTGGGTTCTTTACTATCAGCCTCAGTGAAAGCAGAGTTTGTAACAATACATGGCCTCTTTTTGTTCTTGTAAATGAGTATTAAGGGCCTCCAGAGAGAAGGGAAAGAAAAAAATGTAAGCTGTCTCTATCAGATCTGTAGACTAAAGGTAATATAAGGGTGAGCCTGGAAATGTGACCTAAAACAGATATTACTACTAGGAGTAATTAGTTGGTAGATTTAACCTCTGCTCACAATTTACCATGTCTAAATAAGGATTAGAAATTTATTTTGGAAATGTCTTACTTTGTTGCTATCATTTCTATGAAGTTGTATATCCTGAGAGATCTGAGTTACCCAGTCATACAAAATGTTATTTAAAACTGCCTCACAGATAGAACTATCTTTTCATGGTAATAAAAAATTGATTCATTCTTCAGTTAATTGTGTTCTTTCTTACCACTTACTAATGGATATAGTCCCCTGTTGAAGCAATGCATTCTAATAGGGAAAACAGCATTTAAGGTCAAGTTACTAGGTTTCAAGCTACACCACTTACTAGTCCTGAAGCTGTTTGTACCTTATCATCTGTAAAGCAGGCTAGTAATACTTTGTCTTGCTTGAAATGTCATGAGTCTTAAATGAGATTTTTTTTTTATGCTTATTTGAAAAAGTGTTACATAAATGCTAGTTCTTACATAAAGATGAAATGAAGGAATGTTAAAAATGAAATGCTCTAGTCAGATGCTGGTGGCTCACAGCCATGATCCTAGCTACTTGGGAGACTGAGATCAGAAGCATTGCAATTCCAGGTCAGCTTTGGCAAAAAAAAATTGCAAGACCCCATCTCAACAGAAAAAAGGTGGGTGTACCTGTCACCTCAACTATGACAGGAATCATAAAATAGGAACATCATGGTCCAAACTGGCCTGGGCAAAAGTGACACCCTATCTCCAAAATAACCAAGTAAGAAGGGATGGAGACATGGCTCAAGTGATAAAGTGCCTAGCAAGTATAAAGCCCTGAGTTCAAACCTCAATACCACCAAAAAAAAAAAAAAAGATGTTCTGTACCAACCCAAACTAAATAAACAGATAGTTTGTTTTTTCCGTAGGGCTGTGCACGAGTTGGTCTGAGTGCAGGCACAGGAATCGGGGTTTCCTCAGCCCTTGTTAGCAACCAGAACTCCAACAATGACAATGATAATAATGCCCAGAATAACAATGCCAACATCCATGACAACAACCACCATCTCCCTGATGATTCAGATGAGGAAAATGACTTTCGTCAAGACTTACAACCAGGAGAGCAGCAATTTGCAGCCGATGGTAACCCAGATCTTTTGTGAGCTCCAGATAGAAACGATTTTTATTTTGTTTTCTCTGACTCCATCCTTTTCCCTTCTACTCATTTCAACTTGTCAATTCCCAGATTGAGGGAAGCTGGTTGACAAGGCAAATGGCAATGAAAGTTTTTTTCTTTGCTTGCTTGTTTGCAAAGCTATCCTTGTCCACAGAATCTGTACAAATACCCACAGGATGGGAAGAACTGGTAGATGCCATGGGGACTGGAGTACATTGATCGTGTGGTGTAGCTGAGATTTAACTTCCAGAATTTAGGCAAAGGAGTTTCTCTTAAGGTCTCCTTGACCAATGACTAGGTACTTTTAGCATGAATGTGGAGAACAGTTTTGAATGTGCCATGAAGTGAAAAATTGAATACCAGAAAATTAAGTACATAAGCTAAGAAAGACCTCCTGGATTTAGTTGTGTGATTATCTGCCCAGTTCTTTAATATTTATTGAACAGCTACTATGTGCCTAACCCATGTGTTTATAGGCTATCTATTTCTCTCTTGATTAGTAGGGATGGAGTGAGATTGTTTCCTTATCATGTTTTCCATTTTTTCAGTTCCCTAGCAACTGGAAAAGGAATCTTCTAGCCATCTTTTTATTATTGCTCTTTTGCCCGCATAGTAATTAACACAAAATAGAGTGCCCTGATACTACATAACCTCTTTTAAAATGAAGGCATACTATGAGCATATGGATTCTGCTCAGAGAATCACCTATAGGCATTGTCTTCACATTCTCACTTTACATGTTCTCTGTGGGGATTTCTTTTTTTTTTTTTATCTCAGTAGAGTCACTAGTGACTGTCTTACTAAATCTGGTGGTCATTTCTCTGATTTCATCTTATTTGACATTTCAACAGTATTTGATATATTTACTTTCTTCTCTTGGAAGTTCTGAAACCATTTTCTCTTCCCTCATTTGACATGTCTACCCAGTTTCCTTTGCTTGTACCACCTCTTCTGTTTCACTTTGGTCCTTGATCTCTTTCTTTACACATTTTCATTGAGAATTATGACATTAGTACCAGCTACATGCTGTTGAATTCCAAATCTTTGCTTGAACCCTTGACCTTTTTACTTTTTGAAGTGCTACTATATATGACTCCACACTTATGTCCACACAGTCCTGTTTTGGCGTTTGAAACTTAGATCAGATCTCTCCCCTGACATTCACATGAAAAGATACAAAAACAAAACAAAGCAAAACAAAAAAATGTAGAGTTAGCAGGCACTAGTGTTGAAAGAAGGGAGTGTGAAGTCAGATATTCTCCCTTTGCCTTGATCCGGGTGTCAACATATTAGTACAGGTCACTGACATAAAGATCTGGGCTTCAGAGGACATAGACCATCCAGGGGAAACTGTACAGCTGCAGTACAGAACTACAGAAGGTCCTACAAACCCATTTGTGGCTGAAGAGATTATAGATTTCACTGGGAAATTATATGACTATGGGCTTCTCAATAAAGTGTGGAGAAAGTGAAATATATGAAACCACATATTGTATGGGAAGGATTCATACTAGGAGTTTCCTGACTCAAACTGACATCTAGAGATGTTTGGGAAGTAAAAAGGTACTAGGTTGAGTGTCACGGATAATGACTTGAGGGACTTGGATTTTTGTAAAAAGATGATAAAGTCAAGGCTTTGGTTTTTTTCTTCAGAAAACTGAAGCTTATCAGTCTAGAATTTTTCATAGGATAAGTCCTTTGGGTAATAGGAGGATAAAATCACATTATTATTCATTTCTAGCCTCTAGCATTTAGCAGTTGTGAAGACTGATGGACATGAAGCATTTAAGTGATAGTAAAATGTTCAAAATATATTTAGTATGTTAAAAACCTTTACCACGCATTAGCCAACAAATGACAACCTCACCTCTAGAAAGTAGAAAGAGAAAGGTGTAGTTTGAGTTTGCCCAATATAGCCTGATTTAGCTGGCAAATACCACAAAGCTCACTGCTCATAAGATGATCACAAGGTCATAACTGGCTTTCACCATGTTCAAACAAGTATCTTTGAAGGAGACAAATCATACAGTCACCCTTGGTAACATCTTCAGGAGTGAGCACAGTATTTCTCTTAGTTGCATTCCTTTTCCCTGCTTTCATCTTACAATGATTTACTTTCTCCATCAAATGATCTTTTCCCATCTGTGATTTGCTCTTCTGTCGAATAATTGGACACTTCTTGTTAATGTCTCTCCATTGAAACATAGTTAAAGGCTTTTTCCAGAATGAATCTAGTAATCAATGAGGCTGTTCAGTTGTCAGGATTGCCACAGTTTTTCATGCCATCATACCTTTTTATGCTTCCCTAGGTGTTTACTTTGACTCCATTTATTTTTGTTTAAGCACTGAATGAGATGGAAGACATGGTGCAAGAAGATGGAGAGGTGGTGGCTGAGAGTGGAAGTGACACACCAGCTTA
Source organism: Castor canadensis (assembly GCF_047511655.1). Lineage (NCBI taxonomy): Eukaryota > Metazoa > Chordata > Mammalia > Rodentia > Castoridae > Castor > Castor canadensis. Next base: position 70,995,699 of record NC_133391.1, on the reverse strand, counting down.
CAGTCAGGCAGTTATTCCTGTGGATGTTGATGAGGAACAAGCAGGTAACCATTCCCACATTCATCATTCTGAACACAAGCCTGACTCTAGTGAAGAACATAAAACACTGAGACTGATTTTCTGGCCTTACAACTACTTAATGTGTTATGTATTGTTTGTTATTGAGGCCTGCAGTATATCATCAGTGCTCTCTTTACTGCATGGATGTAAATCTTACTAAAGGGTTTTTATTATTATTTGTACTTGCAGCAAGAGCTGCTTTTTCTGTATAATTGCATGTGCACATGTGTGCATGCAGAAAAGGAAAACACTCAAGATTGTTGATGGGAAAGTAAATGACCTGATTAAATACTCTGACTTATTGCAGGCTCTAGAGTCATGGGCTCTTAAAAATGGCCTAAAAATGGCCTAATGCAAGCCTAGTGATCAGGGAACAGATTGAGATCACAGCTCAAAGTTTTCTCACTCTTAGTCTGTTGGAATGCTACCTTGTCTTTGAATTGAAAATATCTTTATCCTTGTTTTAAGTGTCTTACAGATGCAGTCACTTATTCAACAAATACTTTTTGAGTGCCAACTCTGCCAGGCTTTGTACAGTGTGGCAGGAAAGAGACAGGCAAGGTTCCTTGGAGCTTACATTTATCAGTGGAGCTAATATTAGTCACTTGTCAGAGAGAACTGGGTCAGAAGACCTAAAGGCTTAAAACCTGTACTGCCAAGCAGATAAAAGCATTTTTTACATAAATGTGCATGTTCAGATAACTACAATATAACCTTCAGGACAGACTGTGGTCATTAAAGAATGTAAAAAGTTGCTCACCAGTCCCATATGTTTATAAGGTTTATTTTTATATGCTTTGCCGTGGCTCATATATTTGCAAAATTGGGAAAATATATAGCTTAGTTTTTAAATTTTTTGACTTATTTTCATTGTTTTTAGGATTTTTTTTTTTTTTTTACTTTTTGAAATAGTGAAGATGCTTGGAGGGGTGCCCTGATCTTCTAATTTAATTTGCCTTTAGAAGCATGTAAAGTTGATTGCCACTCCAGTTATGCTTAATGTTGACATATGCTTTAGAGTTAAAATACTTGTGCAGTATTTCATCCATGTATATATTCATTAAAATGAGGGACAAGTAGGCTACATCTCAAAAAAACATCTCTGTGATCCCAGATCCCTGAACATAATGCTTTCTGTGGGAACTTTTCCTAGACAAACTATTAGTCCTGTGCTTTTTGTTTTAGGACCTAGTGGTCTTCAGCGTGTGGTAAAACCAACCCCAATTACTGTTCATGATTCAGAGAGTGATGACGAGGAAGATAGTCTAGAACTCCAAGAAGTCTGGATTCCTAAGAATGGTGCTCGGCGTTACTGTGAACGGGAAGAAAAAACTGGAGATTCAGTGCAGTCCAGGGAACTGTCAGGTGAGAGGTGATGTCTTACTCTGATGTGTTAGTGAGAGTCATTATCAGAACCAACGTAACTTGGTCTTTATACTGTGTCCCTACCACAACTTGTGGTAACATATTCTTAGGAAATGGATAGGAAGCAAGGAAGAGGAGAGTCTGGGTGATGCTTTTGTGGACAAACGTAGCACAACAGGAACTCCTCAGGAGAGGAGTGAGAATTATAAATCCCATAATGGAGGCTTGAGGTAGTTGAGGTCTCAGGGTGTCAGTGATCAGCAGGAGGCCTGGGTTTATGTAAAGTATGGCTCCTGAGTCATCCAGAGCAATGAAGAAACAACTGTTCCCTACCTGACACTACCCAAATGTACTTACTAAATTCTGGTGGCTGGTTTGGTACTAGAGGGAGTCCTAAAGTATGCTTTTAGAATTCCTTTTCTCCCTTGAAATCTAGGGAACAGTTTATGCCATTTGCCTCACTAAGAAAATATAATTTCTCTTAAGTTTAGGTTCATACTACTTTGCTTTGCCTTCCTTCTCAGTTTTCAGAACCATTTGCTTAGCACTTTTAGCAAAGGATGGGATGTTTTTTCTAAATTTTCCACTCATTTTCCCTTCTTATTCTTTCATATGTTTGAATGTTCATTATACATTTAACACTGCCTGAAATATATATGCGCTTCTCTTTATGGAATACTTGGTTATTTTGAACTTGTAACAATTTACTAACCATTGACTGTTCAATTTTTAGTTTATTCCTTCTAAGAAATTCAGATAACTGAACTGTGGATGAAAAGAGCTTTTATGGGAACTAAAATTTAGGCAAAATAATGTGACCAGTTGACTAACCTATAATGTGTCCTAGAAAGTTCGGTTTGTAAATTTAGCAACTAGAGTCTCTATCAGCCAAACAAGGATCAGTTTATTCCTTTATATTTATTAAGCCTTACTGTGTGCCAAGTACTACGTTGGATACTAGGGGGTTACAGGGATGAATCAAATCATAGTCTTTCTTTCTTTATGGAACCTCTAGTTTAGTTGAAGAGTCAAGTTAAAAGCAGTTGTAACAGTATTGTAGGGCATATACTTCAGTGGCTTTAGGATGGGATGCAGAAGAGGTGGAACAGGAGTCCAAGGCTAACAGATTGGTAAGAAAAAAGGCCCCCGTGGTAGTGAAACAGGTATATGGAGAGAAGAGTTGGGGCAGAGTATAGATTGTAGGTAGAGGGGACTAAATGGGAAGGTAGTTTGAAGTCAGATTATGGTGGGCATTGAATGCTGAGCTGAGGAGTATAAACCAGGTAGGCACTAGGGAGCCAGGGAGAGTTTTGTAGCAGCTTAGTGATTGTGATCAGTTATACTTTAGGAAAGTTAGTGTACTTTATTTCCTGTTCCAGATTTACTCTTGCCTTTTGTCCAGAATTTGTACTGAAATCTCTTCTTTTCCTCGGGCCGTTCTTCTTTTTCTATAAGCAGTAAGTGGAAAAGGCAAGACTCCACTTCGAAAGAGGTACAACTCCCATCAGATGGGCCAGTCGAAGCAGTTTCCCCTCGAGGAAAGCAGCTGTGAGAAAGGCTGTCAGGTCACCAGTGAGCAGATCAAAGCCGATATGAAAGCAGCTAGGGATATTCCTGAAAAGAAAAAAAACAAGGATGTTTATCCCAACTGCAGCAGCACCACCGCCAGCACAGTGGGAAACTCCAGCTCACACAGCACTGCTTCTCAGAGCCCCGACTTTGTAAGGACGGTGACCAGCGGCGGCTCTTCCGAGCCTAGCCCTACAGAAGTGGATGTGTCCAGGCAGTGTGTCTGCTCCCCCGGTGGGTCAGAGGACTCTGAGGCCATGGAGGAGGGAGATGCAGAGAGTTCTGTCTGCCCCAGATGCTGCTGTCACAGGCCCCAGGAATCCCAAAGGAGAACTAGCAGGTGTTCTGATGAGGAACGTCCTTCAACCAGCCGAGCCTGTGTTGTGAATGGCCCGGATGGTACGAGATCAGCCTTTTCCTTTAGGACTCTGCCACAAGGGGGGTCTTCAGGCCCAGCACATGATGAGAGGACTAATGGGAGTGGCTCTGGGGCTACAGGTGAGGACAGGAGGGGGAGCTCCCAGCCTGAGAGTTGTGACGTGCAGTCTAATGAAGACTATCCTCGGAGGCCCCTAACCAGGGCCAGGAGCAGACTGTCCCATGTACCGCTGGTATCTGAGTCAGGTATGACAATGCTCCCAGGATTAGCAACTGCAGGGTAGGGCTGGAGAAAGGCATGAGCTTGTTCCATGAATTTTCTTATAAAAAGCATGTTTGATAAATTCTATTCTGTTTTGGGGGTGGGGAGGGTCTGTGGATCATACGGATTTTGAACTAATTTTCAAAAAATGTTTTCATGGATGGAGTGTAAAATGCTTTGTGAAACATTCAATGCAGAAAACTAAAAATAGTTACTCTCTTATGAAAAATATAACTGTGTATTTACCTTAAATACAATACAGATTCTGAAGTCTAAGCCCTAGTAGATGAACTCTGCTCCCATCTCACACTTAGGGAAGTCTTGGGAAAGTCTTAAACCTTAGCCAAAAGGTAAGGACCTGAGGTTGCTGGGCTGGGGGACACACTGAGCACAGTGCATCTTCCAGGGTATAACCCAGTATCTGCTTCTGCAGTACTTAGTGATTTTTTTGCTTCCAGTTAGGTTTGCCAAGAGATAACAGGTAAGTAAATTAGTTTTGCCAAGAATTCTTTGAATGAAGGTACTCAAAACATATGTACATATTTGTTTCATTAATATTTGTAATGTGTATGCCAAGGCATTGGGTTGAGCAGGAACAAGGACGTTCCGTAATCATTATATTTCTGACGTTATTTTTAGGTAACCATGTCTGCTTTTATTACCTGTCAGTGAATAATAATGGATTTGAATTTTTCCAAGTACCCCTCAATTTTAAAGTCTTAAAATCAGCCCCCAAATACTGGCAAAGTCAGTGCTTTTTTTATATACTAAATAGAACTAGGTGAATTATGTGGAGTCAAAATAACAAAAATAAACTCTCACAAGATAAATATGAGGCCTTAATTATGTGCCAATCATCATAGTAACCACTCATTTTAAAATATGTGAGTTTTATTTGAAGATTTCACTATACTGTCATTTTGAAGTATACAGTTTAGTAGCACTAAGTATAATTGTGTTGTACAACTGTCACCATCTATCTGAACTTTTTCATCATCCTAAACTGAAACTCTGCCCTTGAAAGCAGTTAACTCCCTGTTGTGAGACGTGTTGCTTTGTTTTTCATAATTGTGAAGTCAGATCTACTTGTTTTCCTTCTTTAAATTTTGATGCAGTGAAAAGCCACACTTCTCTGTACTTGGCTCAGATAAATGTTCACATATCATTCTTTCATTCATCTATTTTAGTTCAGTTTAGAACTGCATTAAATTGAGAACTAAAAACAAAACATCATTTTTACAGCACTAAGTCCTCTTTATTTATTTGAATTTTCCCCCATTTTTATTAGGATATATTTGTCATGACAATTCTGAATAGCCTTACATTGTATATCAGTTAAATCACCCCCAAACTCCCTCCCAGCCCCACTTAAAGCAATTGCAAGAAGGTTCATTGTTCTATTTTGTATATGTATATGAAGCCCATCAACCACATTCCCTCACCTTCATCTCCATTCAACCCATCCCCTCTCACAAGTACTTCCTCTCCCCTCCCCCCATTTTATAGTTCTGTCTTTCCTTATTAATTCCTAAGTCTATGTTCAAAGGAGTTTCTCCAGATATCCCTGCTGTGAGTATATTTTACTTTGGTCAGTTCAACTATTTTGTCTTCCATTTTATGTAGTTTCTCTCAATTGGTGAAGTTCTACAGATTTTTTGTTTGTTTCATTTTTAATTATAGATTCTGCAGATTAACTGTAGGTGTTTTGGTGTTTTTATTTTTTTTGCCTTATGTTCTGCTTATCAACTTTACCACTTCATTCTGACCTCTTCCATGATTTGAACTTTTTCTTGTGTTAAATAATTCCCTGGATTAAAAAAGAAAGAAAATCTCATTTATGTAGTGCTTCTATAAATATCCATTGCCTTATTTTTTTTCTCAATTTGAGAAGATTCCTAATGTCTATCAAGTGTTTTAGTAGGTAAATTATTTCCTAAAAATTTTAAAACACCATACAAATGTCCATTTACATTCAGTAACAGTTTTACTGGGGAAATATCAAGTACTAATTTTAATATTACCAGGCCTCTTTTGAAAAGAAGAATAAGTTACTTGAGTGGTGTACAAATTATTTTTAATCCACAGTGTTTTTGATAGGTTCTAAAGCCATTCTACTTTAATAGTTTTAAGAGAAATCTAGTAAGGGGGAATAAATTTAGATTGTTAAGGATTGTTTGATCAGTTTAAAAATACCATTTGAATTGTTTATTTTATTCTCGATTTATGGCCTTACAGAGTGTTAAAGCCAAGTTAGAAGTTAATGTGATTTACTGTTGTAGAAATAACTAGTAAGCTGTTCTTTCTATCCTCATTATATAATAATTCATAGAATAAACATCACAAAAACACTTTATTTGATTGTCAGAAAATAGCACTTAGGATTAATACAATTCTTGTAAACACTGAACTCTCTCCCTGACACTCCAAGACTGGGTTGTTCTGCTCTTCTTATTTCTGCAACATTTTGACACTATTGTGAACCATATGGTGTTGTAATTCTGTCTTTTACATCTGTCTTTCCGATAGTATGAGCTCCATGAGGGCAGGGGTAGTGTCTGCTTATTCACCATTATATTCACAGCTTTTAGCACTGTGTCCTGTAACATGGCATGGAGCTTAATGAGTAATTGGTAACTCAGTAAGTACAGAACCATCACATGAGGTGTGGTGATGCTAGAGGATATACAAAATCTCTAGGAATTTTCCATGAATAAAATAATTGTTCCTAAATAGGGAGGAAGGCATTAAAGAATGCTAACAAACACAGCAGCTCTCTTTTCCTGCTGTATTGGGAAACATTTGTTTTCCAAGGTCATCTACTTACAAAGTATTACATCATTTTATAACTTTTTGTTGAAAACACAAACTACCAATTTGGGCACTGTGGAGAGTAAGGAACATAATTTCGAACCTGATATTATAAGCAATAAAGTGGAGGGGGAGGGAGCAATTCAGGAAGATGAGAAGTTTGAAAATCAGATCATAAAAGGAGAATGGTAACAGAAGATCCTTATTAGAACACTGTCTTGGAAGAGTGGAAGCAGATACGTTTTTTAGTTCATTTGCATTTTTATAGTACTGGGGAGGGAAACTGGAACTATGTAAGGAAGTTGCTACAGGATGTGTGAATTTTGACAATGTGCTGCCTTTAGGAGGCGTCTTACCATGAAGACGATTAGATCTTGCATGAAGTTTCTTCAGGATAATGTAGAAGAAAACCTTCATCCAGTCTCCTGGGTGTCTAGTTTCCATGATTTTTCAGAACCTCAGGATTTTACTTGGTTTCAGGGTCCTATGGAAAAGTTTGATGGGTAGCACTCCCGTTTTTCCCTTCAGTCAAATTTACTTTCAATTGCCTTGCATAGTAGAATTTGGAATCTTTCACAAAGATTCCAAATGGTGAAGAAAGGGGTTCTGGTGTGTAAAATCATACATGGACTAGATGTCTAGATTTTGTCTTACTCTAAGCTTTTTGGAATTGGCAGCATTTGCATTTCATTTCTTTGTCTTTCCCTGTGTCTTTGAGATTACAGAATCTAGCAATAGTGTGGGACAAAGTATTGGTGAGGAATTAATTCATAGAAGTCAACTATGTTTACTTAGTATATGCTCTGCTGTTGTATGATTAAGTATCAAATATGAGGATAATGACTTAATATCTTAGAATATATATGTGCTTATTAAGTTTTAGGTAAGAATTCAGAATGTTAAATAAAATCAGTATATTTGCTTTTATAATACTTCATATAATACTAGTAAATGTCTTAGGACCTTACAATAGATTTTCTATCATAGTGACCAGTGCCAGATTGCCTGGGTTTGACTCCTGATTCACACTGAACATCTTGGCAAGCTATTTTCCTTTTCCATGCCTCAGTTTCCTGATATATTAAATGAGAAGAATAATTAATTATAAATCCTTCTGTTTGAACAATTAAGTGAGTTAATACAAGTAAAACCCTTAGCATGGTGCCTGACACATAGTAAATGTTCCGTAAATATTCATTTTTCTCCTTACGTTCTTGTGGTGCGTTCATTAATTTTGCAAATGTTGAGTACCAAATTATTCAATAAATGTTCATTTTAGCTCATTCCTAGTAGCTGACATTGAACTAAAAAAATGAAATATGGCAGTGTTGTTGCAACTTCAAGGGATTTTTAGTTCAAATGTGGAAACAAAATAAGCGTATAGGGAACTACAGAACAATATATGTTTGGAGGTCCAGAGTGATCAGTTAGAAACAAGTGGCACTTGAACCGGACCATTTAGGGATGGTTTGTATTTCAAAAGGTTAAGTCAGAAAAGATGTTCTGGGCAGAAGGAGCTAGAGTGATTAATGGAGTCAAAGGCATTGGCAGTGGGAGATGACTAGGATATTGTATGGAATAAAATTGAGAATAGATGGAGCCAAAGCATATCCCCCAATGTCAGGCATTGAAACGTATTTACTAAGCAGCAATCATTAATGTAATGGTGTTTTTGTTTTGTTTTGTTTTAGTAGAAAAGTCATGAGTTTAATCCACCAATAGTATTTAGGTTGGGGTCAATCAAATAGGCTAAAGGGAAGGAATATTGATTATACCATTCGACCGACCTGTGTATGAAAAGGGGCTGTTGGGTTTGATGTAGATATAGTCGAGATACTGGAGGGTCATCCTGATTTGGAACAGTCAGTCCATTAGAAATACCAATCTAACTGTATTCCATCAGGTACCAAGTTGGCATTTGGGAATTGCCTTGATGGAGCATATAGATATATGGTTGAATGTGCTCTGATGAAGGAGAAAGTGAAAGGCTGAAATTTGAATTTATTTAATTTGTTTCTTTGTTTTGCCTTTTCTAGAGGTTGCCAAAACAAAGCCACGTCATGCCATGAAACGGAAGCGGACAGCAGATAAATCCACCAGTACCAGTGATCCTGTAATTGAGGATGACCATGTACAGGTAAAGAAAAAACCCTTATCTTTCAGGCTAGCCCATTTCTTGAGCCGTACAAAAAAACTGAAGCTCCTGTCTGCATAGTTTTTTTTTTTTATCCTAAAGAGAAAAATTGGCATCAGTTGCTTCTCAGTTGTACCAGTTAAAGTAATGAAGCTTAAAAACAAACAAAAAAAAACCAGAAAGATACACTCATATGTCACTTTAAATTTTTTCTCCTTGTAGGTTCTTGTATTAAAATCCAAAAATCTTGTTGGAGTCACTATGACCAATTGTGGAATCACAGATCTAGTGCTGAAGGACTGTCCCAAGATGATGTTCATCCATGGTATGTATCGGACCCACCCCCTGGCTTGGCCACGTGGCTTGACAGCATGAATTAACAGTAAGAGATGTATGTACAGACAGATATACTGCAACTTGAATCCTGGCTCAATCATTTGCTCACTGTGTGATTTGGATGTGTTTTGTGCATAAATATATTTTTTGGGTGGGGGGAGCAGTAACTGAGCCTTAAGGACTTTTATTTAGTTTGTTTAAATTTAAATAGCTCCAGGTGGCTAATGGCTGCCATATTGTACTGTATAGCTTCAGACTAAAGGATCCAAATATTTCTGGGAACGCTTTTCAAGATTCTGTTTTTATGCTTTTGATAGGAGTTAAAATTAACTCTGACAATGAATTATATGATAATATATTCCAGATTTATTTGACAATTAACTATTAATTGTGTAGGTTGATACTCTATTAAGTAAATACTTCCTGAACAGTTCCTGTTTGGACAAGTTATTTTCTGGGACTTGATTTCCTTGATAGTAAGATTATAGAAGAAATGCATACCTTAATATCCCTTCTAGCATGAGAGCAACCAGCTGCTTTTGAACTGAACAGAATGACATTTTTAAATCCCCTATTAACTATTATTTGTACTCTGTGATAGTACTATCTTAAAACTATTTACAACTGCAATATCTTGTGCTAATAAAAGTTGGTCCAACCCTCTAAAAATCCTTTCTTATTTATAGAGCTTATTGCTGTTTTTATTTTGTAGCTACCAGGTGCAGGGTTCTGAAACATTTAAAGGTTGAAAATGCACCAATTGTAAACCGATTCGACTATGCACAGTGCAAGAAACTGAATATGGATCAGGTACTAGACCAGATACTAAGAATGCCTCCTGAGAGAAACCGCATCATATACCTACGCCCAATGCAGCAGGTAACAAGCTCTGTTTCTTTCTCATGATATCACATATTGTGATGGTATTTGTTTATTTAGTCTTCAACCTTTTATACTTGGCATTTATTCATTTGCTGAGTTCCCAGTTATAATTCTTTAGATTCTGTAGAGTTCTTTTAACTAAACCAGGCTTGTCTTGCCAGTCTTCTTTATTATTGCTTCACTACTAGATTCTTGTAAGTTTTTAGCAAATTATATGAGGGAAGTTTTTATTCAACAAGTTTTTATACATATTAAAACTTGTCTGTGGCTAAGAAAGTCCTGATTGAGGTTTTAGACTACCTGATTCAGCTTCTGGTTCTCTGACATATAGCAGATTCCTCATGTTTTTCATGCATAAAATTAAAATAAAATAATACACCTAAGGTTATTGTGATGTTTCAGCTAGTATATGTGATGCACTAGGATAACTGCTGGTAGGCAGTAAGCAATAATATGATAGGTACAATTACTATCAGTAATAATGAATAAACTTTTGTGTATAAGACTGTGCTTGATGCCAGAAGAGAGTTTAAAGGAAATACTAAACAACCTTGGAGTTGGTGTATGAGCCAAACCCTAAGAGTCAGTTCAGGAGATAAACTCATCAGTGTCTTAATACTCAAAATTTGCTGCATGCTGCAAAATACACAGAACATTAGCCTCCCCTGAGCTGCCAGGGTGGGATTCCATAACTTGAGATAGTGAAAAAGGCATTCCAAAGGCAGACAGCACCATTGATACAGACACTACAAAGAGGCAAGAAGTGTGTTGTCTTTAAGAATATCAGTGGTCCAGTTCCATTCTTACAAAGGAAAAAGCATTTGACTAGATGTAATCTCATTTTCATTTACTCTCTGTTATGACTGAAATTCTAACAAATTATAAACATTTATGCAGAAGAATTCATATTAAGAATTAAATATTTAAAGAATGAAAAATGTAGTCTTCTAATTTACATGCAAGTTAAAAAAACAGATTTTGTATTTTTTTCTGCCTTCCAGGGATCTTAACTCAGTTGCCCAAAAAAACCCATAACTGCCTCCAATTTTAAAAGTGTCTTATTAAAATAATGGCATAGCTGGTGGAGTGGCTCAAGTGGTAAAGCTCCTACCTAGCAAGTGTGAGACACTGAGTTCAAACCCCAATCCCACCAAAAAGCAAGTAAACAAATTATGTAAAATAATGGCATAAAGTCTGAACTGTACCAGCAAGAAAAATGTTTATTAGAATTGCTAATGTGTAATTTCCCTGGAATGTTAATGATCTAAAGCAATCTAAGGAGACGTTTGCTTTGGTCTACTAGGAACTTACTGATCTAACTCTGCTGGTGTGAAGTATTTGAACTTGAGTTAATAAAAGAAATGTGTGATTTAAAAAAAAAAGGAGAGTGGTCCATTTAAATAGGGCATTTGGTTCTACATATTCAGTTACACAATGCAGTCAGTACTGAAAACTATGAACACCACCCTCAAAAGTGATATGAATTCACTGAGATCAGTTCCCTGACTCAGGATTCTCTGGCTTCACAGGTACTTATCTAACAGTGAGTTAAATCACTGAGTGCTGGTCAGACAATTTACTGTCTTACTCCCAGGGTGGCAAGTTATGTTTAGGGCTGAATGTGACTATTTGATTTTCAAATCAGCCAAAGATTTCAAAATTGAGGGGCCAAAGGAAAGTTGTTGAAGCTCAAGGAGATTGGTTTCTGAGACTTTCTTTCATGGTCCAAAGACTTCTTTATGATATCTTCCACAGGTGGACACACTAACTTTAGAGCAGAAACTGTTTAGTGGCCCCTATCCCTATCACATCTGTATCATCCATGAATTCAGTAATCCTCCCAATGTGCGGAACAAGGTGCGCATTCGCAATTGGATGGACACCATAGCAAACATCAATCAGTGAGTAACTCTGTAGCCCTGAGAGGCCTTTTCAGTCGTACCTCTAAGTGAGGGCTCCCAGAAGCAAGTCCCAGTTCCTTATTTTAAATGATTCAGGCAGGCTCATCGTGGTATTAACAGATGTGAAAAACTGAGGGAAGTACAAACTTAAAACGAAAGAGTATGTGTGTATAATGTGTAACTTTTATTTTCAAACTTAGAGAAAAATTTCAAAAACAGACTACATGTACATTTGACTTTATGTCTTTAATTGTGAGGCATAGTAAGGAGATCAAGTTAAGAAAATCTTGAGTCTATGATGTTTCATATTATCAGAAAATTGTTATATAAATACTGTATTAAGCCCCTCTTTACCCAAGACATTTGCTTCAACTAATGACGTATTTTCCTTAATGTGATTTTGAAGATAGACTTGGTGTTTTGGTCTGAGATGTTCAGGAGAATTTGGGCCTAAATACTTCTCACAGCTCCTTTCTACCCTGTACCCTAACATTTGCAGTTTTGTAATTTCACTTAATTTTTCCTGTTGCCTCCAGAGAACTCATTAAGTATGAATTTTTCCCTGAAGCCACTCGAAGTGAAGAAGACTTAAAGAAGTATCCCAAGTACCCCTGGGGAAGAGAAATCTATACTTTAGAGGGTGAGTATTTACCAACGATTGAAAAGCTCAATAGCCTAGAACGAGATGGAGAGACATGCCTTAAGGAAGAGATGAGTGGGAGTCTTACAGTTATTCAAAATAATGAGTGATTTGAATACCTGCAAGAAAATCTTTACCATCCCTAGAATAAACAGAAGCAATGTTGAAAAAGGTAAATGGAAATTGAAAATAACTGTGGTTTGAGAATTGGAAATGACTTGAGGGACCCTAGTTCAATCTATTTTATGTTCTGCTTAGAAAACACTATACTTTGGTCTAATCAGCACTTCTGTACCACATTTACATCTGTCTTCTTATTTTAGGTGTTGTGGATGGAGCTCCATATTCCATGATTTCTGACTTCCCTTGGCTGAGGTCACTACGGGCAGCAGAGCCCAACAGCTTTGCCCGATATGACTTTGAAGACGATGAAGAAAGTAATTATGACCTGACTTGAGTTTTATTCTCTAGTTTGAGTATATCCTCTATGATAGGTAGTTAATATTTTGTTTGAGAATTAGGAGCAGGTACAGCTACTAAGTGGTTCCCCATACATTTTATTTCTCCACTCCCCAGAAAAAAACAGCTCTGAATTTGTATGACATATATTCAATGGACTTAACTGGGGTTGTATGATTGAAAGGATTCCTTCAAACAGATTTTCCTAGATTTTTACCTAAATTAATTAACTGATTTATTTATTTATTGGTGCTGAAGATTGAACACAGGGCTTTATGAACTGTACTCCGAGCCAATTACCTAAATATTTATCTTGTTACTCTCTGTTGAAGAATTTATCAGCAGTATTGTTTCATTTGTACTAATTATTTTCCTGCTGCTGAATGAACTACTTGTTGGGTAGCATGTGGAAACTTAGCATACTTAATATGATTTAGAAATAGAAATTTAGGGGAAACCTTTTTTGCTGGGGGTGGGGGGGGTGGGGAGATGGGAGGTAGTACTGGGGTTTGAACGCAAGGCTTTGTTTTCCAGGCAGGCGCTCTACCACTTGAGCCATGCTCCCAGTCCTTTTTGCTTTAATTACTGTTTTTCAGATAGGGTCTTGTGTTTTTTTTGCCTGAGCTGGCCTTGGACTATGATGCTGCCATCTATACCTTCCACATAGCTAGACTACAGGCACAAAGTCTGACATGTTTGTTAAGATGGGGGTCTCACTAAGTCTTGTCCAGGCTGGCCTTCACCTTTGCTTCTCCTGACCTCTGCCTTCCTGGTAGCTGCAATTATAGGCATGAGCCACCATGACTAGATGGGGGAATCCTTTAATTCAGTTTTTTTAAACGTTAGCACGCTGGAGTATTTCTTTGTAGCTAAAGTTTTAAAAATCATTTTAAAAGGAAATGAGTTTTATGAACTTCATATACATGTGTTTGGTTTACCTCTTGGTACATCATTTTTACCTGAGAGCTTTGATCGTGTCTGCTATCTTCAGCATTAAACCTGCTATGAAAACTAAAGAGATGGGTACACGTGCCATGAGCTTTTTATGCATTGGCTATATTATGTTATAGGCTATGGGAATATTTTGTGAGCCAGCTTATCAAATTGACTTTCCAAATGATTCTGATTATCATCCATATTTCCCCTTCTGTTTTTCCTTCCAAGGTACCATCTATGCGCCTCGAAGGAAGGGACAGCTCTCTGCAGACATCTGTATGGAAACTATAGGAGAGGAGATCTCAGAGATGCGTCAGATGAAGAAGGGTGTGTTTCAGAGAGTAGTGGCAATTTTTATTCACTATTGCGATGTCAATGGAGAGCCAGTTGAGGATGACTACATTTGATTACTCCTTTCTTCTTTCCAGCTGTTCTGCAGAAAGTAGCTGGGGCCATCCAGCTGCCAGAATGCTTCCCAGGGACTTGGGGCTTGGGGTTGGAATGGGAAGCCCTGGCTCAGCTTGGGATATGGAAATAGATGGGGAATGGTGAAATTGTACACAAAGATTTGTACATAGAGGAAACACACAGACACTTCCTAAAGTACCAACTTTATATCATATGTCCATATAATTTAATTTAAAAATTCATCTTAATGAAGGCAGATTATTTGAATGAGTTCTTTTGTTCATTTTCCTGACTTAGTTCATAGTGTCTTTGTTTTGAGCCCTCATTTACTATATTCTTAATAATCACTGTCATCCCCTTAAATCTGTGCCTTTTTCTTCTCGAGCGAAACTGTTTGAGTAAATCTGTTAAAGAGTGTTTGTGTCTTGTGTGCTTTTTTTTTGTTATTAAAATACCAACTAAATTCCATAATCAGACAAGGCTATATGTTTCTGTACAAAGATATGGTTCCCTTTTTTTCTTAGTGTTATAATAGTTGGCATATTTCTTTAAATAAAAAGACTCATGAGCTTAAAGAAATGAATTTGAAAGGAAAATGGAAAAGTTTCCAAAGCATTTCTAGTTATTTATTTCCACATTCAATTGTGTATATGCTTTATCTTGAATATAAAAATAAAAGTTTATTTAAAACATTTTTTTGCCTTGAGTTGAATCCCTCTTTTTAAAGAGTAGCAAATGCTTCACAGAAAAGCAATGTATAGAGTAGTGTCTATAGGAGATTCCAATGCCCAATTTCTGATCTCTTTTTTTGTTTTGTTTTTAAATTCAATGGCTGCAAGATGTTCAACTCAGAATTCTGTATTGCAGAACACTGGGGTCAGTAGAATTGGCCAAAATATCTGGTCATTAGGAGGTGGCTTTTCTCAAGAAGAGAAGCTGCCCTGATCTGAGAATGATGAATGTTGTATTAGTGTCAGAGTCAAGAGCAAAAGCTTTAGAGCAACACCTGTACTCCAGTCTTGACTTTTCTGCTTGACTGCTGAGACCTCAGTGAATCATATAGCAGAAGGTCTTGGAACTATTTTGTAAACCCTAAGCATCTAAGGAGTTATGATCTATATAAGGTGTACAGGTCCTTCAAGATTTGTCCAGCCCCTTCATTTTCCAAGGATTAATTGAAGCCCAGAGAGGGAAAAATTTTTCGTCCATGGTCAGGACCTGCTATAGGCTGAGTAGTGTGAGAGTCTGAGCACCTGATTTCCCACTACTCTGCCTTGCCTTGGTTAATGGTAGAATGTAGTGTCAGCAAGTTTTTTTAACACTCAAGTTTTCTAGTAGTAACCAGTGTCTTTGCAAAGGTCTCTCTTTTTAAGTCTTTTAAAATTCTTCCTATTACAAAGTATAATTCAACTAGATACTGCATTTTCTCATGTCTTAATTACGCTGGTTTTTAATTAGCTTCTCTTTTAGTTAGGAGAGCATTCTATTCCCATTATAACTAATCAGTAAGAGGCAGAAAATAAATTGAAGAATATCTTAGATATTTCAAATCAATCTGGGATCCCCAGCCCTCAATAAAACCCAGTGATCCTGGAATTTCACTGTAACCCTAACTCAGTCGTCTAACGCTTACATCAGCCACAAGAGGCCACTGTTCTTTAACTTACCTGTCTTGGTTTAACCATCTCTAACCCAAACTCTTAGGTAAGGAGTACAACACAGAGCACTAAACTTACACAGATGCCAATATTGGACAACTGAAAATCATAAAGCTTGAGAGATGCCCACTATTGTAGGTATTTGGTGAATGTGTGGGAAATGCATTGCCCTACAGCAGAGGTCAGCATGCTTTCTGTATAGGACTAGATACTAGATAAGATAGTCTCTGGGGTAACTACTCTGGTTGTGTGAAAGCCAAAACTGGTATAGATGAATGGACATGGCTATGCTACAGTAAAACTTTATTTATGGACAGAAATGTGAATTCCACTTAATTTTCACATATCACAAAATGTCACTTGAATTCGTACCCAGGCATTTAGAAAAGTAAAAACCATTCTGAAGGCCACAGTATTCCCACCCCTGCCATAGAGCACTGAGCTGTCCTGTCAGTCCATTCAGTGACATCACCAGTCTGTGATAATGTCTGGCACATTTTCTTTAATAAATATTTCACGTGTGATACATGGCAATGTCAATATGGAGAGAGAATTTGAGTCTCATGCTGCCTGGTATGTGGTTCTAATACTTTCTCTAAACACTGTGCCACAGTTTTTGGTGTGAGACCATATATGGAATCAGAAGATTGGGTTCTGATTCTGACTTCCTCAAACAACTGCTGAGAGATAAGAGACAATCACAGTGCTGCCCTGGATGCTGGGTTTTTTCATCTGTCAAGCAGTGACGAAAATGTTACCTGCCCCCAGGTCAGTAGTGATGGTCTAATGAGAACCATTAGCAAACTGGACAGCCAGATGCAAATGGAGGTAGCATTACTTCTGCTGTAATTCCCCATATTATAAAAGGCAATTTTTGGACTCACCTTTCCATACCTATCCCTTAGATCACATCTCAGGATGTATGGCAGGAAACAGAACTGAAGAGGCCATTGAGAGAAAATAACACAATGTTAAAGCTAGCATTTTTAAAAGTGATTACCAAGAGCCTTCCCTACCTCCTAGTAACCTAGCTTTAACGAATGCATGAACAGTGTAGCAGCTTAAATAGATTTGCTTGAAAGCACACATCTAGGAATTGGTACAAACAGGATGTCATCAGTCTGACTGCAAAGCCTGTACGCCTTGGGCAATTTCTCAGTACTTTAGTGGAGGCCAGGTGAAGCCCACTGCAGAGACTGTCCCCAGCAGGGCAGCTGCCACATATTTCCTGAAACCACTCCAGATGACCTTCCTGTGGTCAGCACAGCTTGACCACAGGATCTGTAGGGCTCAGATGCCCCACTCAGACATGGGTTGTGGTGAAAACCTCCAAGAACCAACACTGCAAGCTCTATAGGGATAACAGCATAAATTGCACATACAATAGCCAAGAAGAAAGGATTGTTTGTTTTGGTGTGAAATGGTGTTTAGGTCTTACTGTTGAAACAGTATCAGCTTATATATAAGAACAAAGCAAAAACTGTATGTTTTATATGTCCATTTGTATGATTTGCCTAGAAAAAAAAATCTCAAATTATTCACTTGCTGAGTGGAAAGGACTGAGTTGGGTTCAAGGGTTAGTTTGCTATATCTATGCAATTGCAACTTTTTTATAGTGGGAATATATAGACTACATAATTTATGTAGTCTAAAGTATATAATTTGTCTGTTTAGAAATAAAATCAACTTAAAGAAGGGGAGGAAGAAAGCCCTTTGTTAGAATGGAGGAAACTATAGTGTTTTCCATCTTGACTTTTACCTGGTATAAGCTCTGTCTTTGGACACATCACTTTCCTTGACAAAATCTTTTTCCTTTTCTATAAAATGAAATCAATATCCCTCCCCACAAGCCATTATGAGAGGTTCAGAGACTGTGCAGAGAAACTATAAAGTGCATACAGTGTGAGCCGCTGCTTATCGGGGCCAGTGGGGGTCATATCCAAATAGTGTTCCAGGTTCAAGCCATGAAACATGGGGAAGTCAGCCTGCCTTCTGCCGGGGCCACTCTTGGTGTGAGCAGCCCCGTGACTATCTGGAATATTAAGGACTGGTGCTTTCTTTGGGTCACACATCTGATTTTTATGGTCTGTTGCTGGTTATTCAATAACCCCAGGCTGAACACTAGAAAGACTGAAAGCACACTGCAGCCTTTCCTGCTGATCAACCATCTACAGAATCCCTCCATCATTTAATTGTGGAAATTGAGGAGAGTAATAAAACAATAGAATGGTCAATGGCAGCGTTCAGACCAGAACAGGCATGTCCATAGTTCCTCTCCTAAGCCAATGTGGAAAGAAGAATACTTGGACAATGGGAGAAAATGTTTGCTATTCTCTTATAACACCAGGTCCAACACATGAATGTAAAGTGAAGTAATCCTATGACGGACCACAGTTGGAGATGTTTGGAGTGAGGCTGGATTTGCATTCTTATGTCCTAGGTCTGTTAACTTAGGTCAGTGACCAGATGTCTTAGCTGGGGTTTGATGGGCTACAAAGAAGTGGGGGTAATTTGGTATCTGTTTTATAAGGATTTCATGAGGATTGAGATAACACACATAAAGTATTTAACCACAGCACATAGCAGAAGCAGCTCATTAAATGTTAGCTTCTCTTATTGCTGCTCTATTATTATTATTATCATTATTATTATTAACCAAGATATATTCTGGAGTGAGCTGAAAGAAAAGGGAAAGAGAAACTGAATCTCAGTTGAATTTAACAGTAGTTAAATTTGTAAGCAGTTTCCAAAAGTGCTGAATGCAACTTGTAGTTAAAGCAGTAATCTCAAGTTTGGAAGTTCTTTCTCTTGTCACTTCTCTTCTGACCCTTCCAGATAGCCTAAAGGATCCCTCAGAGGAGGAAGGGTTCCTCTGCTCCTGGACACTTGCTTTTCTCCCTCATGAATTTAGAAGCAGGGGACACACGCTGACTGTTGGCATCTAGCGAGAACTTAACAGCCTCATTTGCTCTCATTTGTTTATCTCTATAGCTGCTCTCTATTTATGGCAAGTAGCACAGATTTTCTATTTTTGGATACTGATGTAATGTTTCCTTCTACAATACATATGTGTCAGTGAAAACTTGAAAATGTTAAGTAATCAACAGTACCTGCTGAACACATATTTGGTGAAACTCCTAATGGTGGCCCTTGGTGACCAGTGTTGGCCATTCACAATGACTGAACCAGCTCAGAGACTGTCTGCATTTGTCAGAGCAAGTGGAGCAAGTGCTGGCTGGGGCCAAGGCAACTCAGGCCTTTAAGCCCACTACTGACTTGTTTAAATTCAAACCAAATACCCAGCCTGAGTTTGCTAGACTGGGTGGAAAAGACATTGCAAATTTTGGCCAATAGAGACAAGTGTATTAATCTGTGTTATCCTCCTAGACCAGGTGTTTCAGACAGATTTTGGCCAGAGCAAAGGAAAGAAATAGAAAAAAAAAAAACCACATTGATTTCTCAGCAAAGAGAGCCACAATACCAGAGAGACATGAGCAGACAGCACAGCACCAAGGTGATTTTGTTCTTACACCCAATATTAAAGGCAATTGTTACCTCCACCCCCTGCCCCTCCCTGAGTCCCCTCCCTCACCCCCATGCCCACCTCCCCATACCCCACCTAGACAGCAATTTGCTTCAGGGCATAGCAAGTTAGCAGCATGAAGTGTAGATGTTGGTGAGAAAAGAAGGCAAAATCTCAGGAAGAAAAGTCTTTGTTGTTTTTTTTTTGGTTTTTGACACTACTGGGTTTGAACCCAGGGCCTTGCACTTGGTAGGCAGTTGCTCTACCACCTGATCCACATCCACAGACCTTTTTGCTTTAGCTATTTTTCAGATAGTGTCTTACTCTTCTGCCCAGGGCCAGCCTCAGACCACAATCCTTCTACCCAAGCCTCTTTCATAGCTGAGATTACAGATGTGTACCACCATGCCTGGATTGTTTGTTGAGATGGGATGGGATCTCACTAACTTTTTTTTTTTTTTTGGCCTGGGCTGGCCCCAAACCTCGATCCTCCTGATCTCTGCTTCCTGAGTAGTTGAGACTACAGGTATGAGCCACTGCACCCAGCCAAGATTTTTTGTCTTTTATTACAAACACATACTTAGGTGTCAGATGAAGGAGTGGGTTTTATTTCTTTTGTTTCCTAGCTGCTAACGGTGAGGGCTGGAATGGAAACTTCAGAGCTGAATGTTCCTATGCACTGGAGTCAAGTGAAGAGGAAGCACAGTGGGTCCTTTATCCCACTCCAGTGATTGCCAAGGCCAATCTGGCAGATATGGCTGTGGACCCACAGCCCACTCAGCCTCAGGAGCATCTCCTCTTGATGTTGCAGGCTTCCTGGAGGAGTAGGGTCTTCTTAGGAAGAGGACAGCTAAACTCCTCCTTCTGAGTCTTCCATATATCTGCTATGTTGTCTGGACTCCAGGAAGCCACAGATGTAACTAATGCCAGGCTAGATGCTGTCAACATCTGACGCTGTCCTGACCAAGGCAGACATTTGGTTTATTACCATGTCATCCCAGCCCTAGTCCAAAGAGACAACAAAACATGCTTGTGTAGCTCTCTTCTGTAAAGGACACCACTTTCTTGACAATGACAAGGGCTGCTATTCCTGAAATTGCTGTCTTTTTCTAGTCTGAAGAGGTCACAGACACCAATTATGAGCTGGTTCCCAGAAGAAGGTCCAGAGAGTCAAGAAGAGTCTGTGATCAGGTGAGATCTCATTTTCCCATATATGTTGTAATCTTTGGGTCCTTATTGAATCCAAGTTGCCAATTGATATGGAAGACCTGCCACTGAGAAACTGAGCACATCTTGCTGTATTTCTCGGTATATATGCACATGCCCCTGTAGTGTAGTCAGTCAATCAATGGAGCAGGCATTATTTGAGCTGCCTCAAAGCACCTTGCATGTGCCTTCCTACTATAATATGCTTCTTCTGACCTATGTCTTGGTCCTTCCCAAAGAAGTGCTTTTGTGCTTTGAGAAGAACAAGATCTGCATTCAGACAGCACGTGGAGAACTCTAGACCTCCAAATTCACTACTCTCTGCCTTTTGCATAAAAAAGTGAAGAAAAGGAATCATCCCCAAGGAGGGGAGTTAGTTCTCAACATAAGGAGAGTCCCATCTATCTGACTGCCAACTATCCATAGTTTTCCTTGGTCTGTAGAAATCCCGGGATATAGGACTTTCTATGCTAAAACCAGATGGTCGGTCACCCTGTCCTCTGTGGTGTCTGACCATCCCTGTCACCATATCTAAAGACAGTGAGTTCTGCCATCATAGATTAAATGGTTGAAGGAGGCAACTATTGCCTGAGATCTCTGGGAAAGGAAGAGATCAATGGACCAAGTAGAAGGTCAGGGAGAGCTTTGGAGTTCTTCCTTAAACTCTTAGACGTCTTTACCTTTTAGTGGGTGTTATTTATACACCCATACTGCCCACCTCCTTCCCTGTTCCCTGTTTCACTATAAGGACAAGCAATACATTTCTCAATGGGGTTCTTAGCAGCAGCCAAAAGAAGGATAGCCCCCAAAAATTGTCCTCAGAGTCTCAACTTTGGGAGGATAATTCACTCACAATAAGTTAAGATGATGATGGCCTTGACATTGAAAGGCAAGCATTTTAGGTATTTAAGAGGGAGTGGAGTGCTGCTAGCATAGAAGGGGATCGATGACATTTTTAAAGAAAGAAAGTTGGACTGTGGTTATTCTTTGCTCAAAGTAGAAAATTTCCTGCCCAGGGCCAGGTGCTGCCTCAACACAGAACCCAAAATTTCCCTAAAAGGTGTCCGATCAGGAAAGGGGTAGGTACACTGTCACTGAAGAGAAATGAATGGGAATTCATTTCAAATGACCTAATCACACACACACTCCAGATCATTTGTAAAGGTACCTTTTGGTATAATCCTAAGCAGAGTCAAGGGAGAAAAAGAAAGATAAGAAAAATGCTCTTGGCTAGAAACCAAAACTCCTGACATTTGTCAGTACTTCAGGAAGACAGATATGTGAGCATCAATACCACCCTACCTTCTTTAAGAGAGCCCTGGTTAATTCACCTACCAAAGGACATCCAGAAAGACATGGCCGGAATGGAGCAGAAATTGGAGACATTTAGTTTAGAGAGAAGACTAAGAGGGGTAGTAGGGTGGCTCTCCAGGGAGAGGAGATCAACTGCATGGCTAGGGTGGAATCTGGAGCAGTGACAGACTCACATTCTAGCTGAGGACAGAACCTCCTTACAGTGGAAGCTTCCCCAAAACCGAAGGAACTGCATTAACAGGTAGGGATCTCCTGTCCCTCACATGTACAAGCAGAGACCCACCACCTTTCAGAGAGGCAATGGGAGGTACTACTCCCGCTTTCCGTGGGAGGCTGGATCTGAAGGTGCCTGATGTCCCCTCTCAACTCTGACATCCGTGGGGCTGCAGCCGCAGGTCCTGTTCAACACTGTCCTCCGTGTACCTTTGCTGGCCCCATCTGCCTTGTGCCACATTGGTGGTGATGAGGATCAGGAGCATCGCCAGCATGTCCTGTTCATGCAAACATGAATGGGAATGAATGGCTAAGTGGCAAGCCATGTCCTCAGTCAGAAGCATGATTCCAGTGATTCTAGGTCATTGTGTATAGGCAGTTTCTCAAGTTCCTGGTGATGGCCACTGTGCAGAACTGTGTACCTACGGAGGAAGGAGAGAAGGCATAATAATTCAGCAGACATCCTTCACAGGCATCAAGGAGAGCACTCCCCATGCTCAGCTTCCTGCCCTTGCATGCTTTGAGGGCACAGTAAGGTAGCAGTGGGATGGGGTGGTTTGAACTTCACAGAGAGGGAAACCAAAGAACTCACCTAGACTGCTCGTGTTACAGTGTGGACACTGAGTCCTAGAGGGAACAGGTCAAGGGTTGCACAGGGAGTGAGTGGCAGAGCTAAGGGAAGGACCCAGATTTCCTCTCATCAAAGTCTGGGGCTCCTGTGCTACTTGTCAGAATGAACCTTTGTGCTGCCTCAAGCTGCACCTGAATAAGCCAAGTCCCCTCTACCAATCATGGCTTTGGATTTGAAATATCGAAGTGGTGACTGAGATGAATAAACCACCTGGGATCTGAAATAAAATGTAAGTATATTTGTTTTTTTTAATGCTTTCTGGTGTCATTTGCAATAGTAAATCAAACAGCAAGTTGACTAAACATCACAGTGGAATTTACTACTTATTCTTTTTCCACAGTGTCACACAGTTGCACTCAATATTTTAATTGCCTTTAAATCAATCTCAATTGCAGGTGCAGCTTACCATCCATCACCCAGACTACGACATCTGGCACACATTTGTAGGAAATTTCTACAGAATTTAGGAGCTCGATCACCACTCACTCCTCTGAGGCTGGTGTCAAGTGCAATCATTGAGACAAGCAAACAAAGTTCAGCCATTACTTGGCACCAGATGCTGACGAAACATGTTGGTGGCGTCTCATGCTTTGCTTTTAATTATAGTACTTTATTACTGACTTATCTTGGTCAGCTGGTTTTCACTAATCCCTCTTTATGAATCCTCATAATAGTCCTATGGGGTAGTATTGTTTTCATTTTATAGTTGGGTTAGTGACTTGCCCAGGGAACATAGGTAAGATGTGAAGATACATCCAATCAAACCAACTCTTTCCAATGCCAACACCAATGTGCTTAGCTGACTCTCACATAGTCCATGGACCATGTATGTATAAATCTAGAAGAGTGATTCTCAACATCAAGCATTTTGTCCCACATGGGCCAACTGGAAGGCACTTCTGGTTGTCATTAAGGTGACAGTGCTGCTGGCACTTACTGGGCAGAGACCAGAGAAACTGCTAAACATTGTATAATACACAGCACGACCTCCCACAACAACAAAATACATGGTCCAAAATGCCAATAGTGCTGAGATCAAGAAACTCTAGTCTAGAACAAGTCATCCTCTTAGCTGGCAGAAAACAGGTGTTAACTGAGAGATATAGAGACAAAGACACAGTGAAGGGCACAGTCTGCTCTCACAGAACTGTCCACAGCACTGCTGCTGAGGTTGAAGGGATTTGACATAAAAGACCAAAAGCACCTGCTACTAGGAGCCAGCTAGAGTAGTGTTAGGAGGAAGTGAGAACAGGAAGAGAGAGAGACAGGGTCAGTCTATGAGCTATTTGCTTGAGCAGCAAAGGTCCCTGGAAGACTTTGTAAAAAAAGAAGGTAGTGCTGCTGTCATGGAGTTTAGACTCAGCCTCAAGGCTGCTCTTCTATGCAGGACTTTGCCATTCTGTAAGCCCAGTGTCAGAGTTTTGGGGCTGATTCCTTGTCAAGGTCATCAAGCAGAGTATGTTGGAGGGAGATGGGAAGTAAAAGGATTGCTCCTCCTGGGAACGTCCTGTTTGTGGTGGCTGTGAGCATCACTCCTGCAACACCTTTGCACTCTGCCAGAGGCAGTGCTCCTGCAGCAGCAGCAGGACCCAGTGTACGGCCTTTCTAGCTCATGCATGGCCAGCCTTGTGCAGCCCCTCAGTGACCAGCTCCATCTGGTCAGCACCTCCTCTAGGCCTCACCTCCTGCTCAATGGTGATTCCCATTATCTCCGCAGCCCAAACAGCAAGGAATTACTTCCTGTGGTTGCATCTCTACAATGCCTTAGAGTGTTCTGTTTTGAGCTTTCAGTAGTTAAGAACTATATGCTTAGTTAATAACTTAAATACTGTTTAAATATCTGGTGTGCTTTCTGTCTCCAGACTTAACACTGTGATATACAGTGACGGAAGGAGTATGTAGATATCTGGGAGAAAGACATTCCACGTAGGGACAATAGCAAAGTCCAAAGGTCCAGGGGCCAGCTCCTGCATGGAATTTCTAAAAAGTGGCAAGGATGAAGGGGGTCGAGGGAGAAGGAGTATGAAGAGGCAGGAAGGAGCTGGTATCAGAAAGGGAGCTAGGGCCAGACAGGAGTAAGGTGGCCATATTCATCCCTGTAAGGCTTTGGTTTTCACTACATAGGTGGAGTTTAAGCAAAGCAGTGGTCCAAATGACCTCCCTCCTGTATTGAGAGTACTGCCATGCATTGCTTGACAGTAGGGATATGTTCTTAGAAATGCATCCCTAGATGATGTCGTCGTTGTTCAAATACCATAGAGTGCATTACACACCTTGGTTCTATGGTATAGCCATTGCTCCTAGAATACAAACCTGCACAGCTTGCACTGAAACCTGGAGACAATGCTAAGCGCAATGCCACCAGATGGGAACTTTTCAGCCCCATTATAACCTTATGGGACCGCCACCATCATCTATATGGTACGTGACTAACTGAAATGCCGCTATGTGGCATGTGACTATAGATGGGACAGAGGTGAAACAGTGAGCCTTAATAATTTGCGGTAATAATCCATTAAGCAAGAGAAGACAGTGCCTTGGCTCGGGTGGTAGCTGCAAAGATGGTGAGATTTTTCTGGTACAAAAATAGGACTGGCAATAGTGTGTTGGACTTAATGCCACCTGAAGAGTTAGCCTTTAAACTTTCCTCGGGTGGTCATGTGTGTTTGCATTGCCCTTGCCCTATCTCACCGGTTAGAGGCTGTGTTATATAGATAGTGAACAAGGCCATGACTTGATTTTGACAGACTCAGCTCCTGATTCAGGCTCAGCCAGTTACCAGCTTTGTGATGTCTTGCAGGTTATTTCATTTCCCGATGCCTCTCCTTTCTCCTCTGTAACAGGGAGTGACAATACCTGCCTCACAGTATTGTTGTATGGCTTAACGTAGTACAGGGAAAACACAAGCACAGCGTCTGACACACAGGATACGTTCAACATGGGAAAGCTAAACCTATTCTAATGACATCTTTCCCTCAAGAGTATTTGGACACATGCCTGGGCTTCTACTCATCCTCACTTTAAAGGAATATTGAGGGATAAGAAAACACACGGCACTGCAGGCACAGAGAACAGTGCTCAGACCTCACAAACCTGCTGTCTGTATTAGCTACCGTCCCTCTAAGCTAGTTAGGAGTTTGTAATAATGATGGTGATGCACAGCTCTTAACTATTTAAAAACATTCTTCTCCTTTATTTTCTTTATAGGAATAATCCAAAAGGTATCAGGATATAGAAAGCTTTTGTCTTCCTTTCTCCCTTATCAGAAGCACACACCACTTTGGCAAGTGTGCATGTTAGACCAGCAACGACTGAACTTCCTGTCCACAGACTCCTTTGAAAATCACAGTAGGTCTGCAAGCTAGGCCAGGCCAGGCAAAAAGACCAATATGACTCCAAGGAGAAAAATGAGACACAGTGCAGCTGACTATAGCTCCTGATCACCTGGACCCAGGTCGAATCCCACCTGTTGCTCTCACCCTTGATCAGCATTGCTTAACAGCTTAAATGTGGGGTTCAAAATCAAACACCTCTGAAAACTGGGCTGTACTCTGCCATTCAAGATAGAAAGACACCCCTGAAGTAAATGCACAGGCATTTTACTTTCACAGTAAATTTGCATGCACACATACCTCAATGACACCCTACATGCTCACTCTGACTGAATTCAAGGCTCCTGTTTGCACACAGATCTTCCTGATGGTGTGATGACCGTGGCTCATTTTCTGCAGTGTTTCTCTAAGTAGGAGGTGCAAACCCCAGCAGCCTATCACATGTCCCTGGTCATTTAGTCATCGTCATTTAAGGAATGTTGAGAGAGAGAAAAGCATGTGGTACCACAGACAAGGAGAACAGCATTCAAATCCTTCCAAGCCTACCATTTATTTGTTGTGTGACCTGGTCAAGGAAGTTATTACCGCCTACCCTATACCTGTGTTGCCAGAATAAGTTAGCATCTACAAAGACCTTAGCCGAAGGACTGGGCACATAGTGACCGGAGGAATCCTCAGTAGTAAGGAAACTAAGGCTCAAAAGATGTGACTTTTCTAGGATCAAAGAAGTAGATGAGTGTGGAATGGCTAAGAAGATGGGTTCTTAGCCAGGCACCAATGGCTCACACCTGTAATCCTAGCTACTCAGGAGACAAAGATCAGGAGGATCACATTTCAAAGCCAGCCCCAGCAAATAGTTCTTGAGACTCTATCTGAAAACAAAACAAAACAAATCACAAAAAGGGCTGGTGGAGTGGCTCAAGGTGTAGGCCGCAAGTTCAAACCCCAGTATAGCAACAACAACAAGAAAGAATATTGGATCTTGAGACAGAATGCCCAGATTCAAATCCTGGCTTTGCCACTTATTCATACCATGAATTAAACCAAATGGTCTGGGTTGATGTAGGCATTAAACAAAATAATGCCCATCAAATGCTTATTAGAGTAATGACAGCCAAATCTTAAACAATAAACGTGACTTAGTTTCCTTGTTAATTGATGACTGAGGTAGGACTTGGTCCCAGTACTTCATTCTGGATTCAGTGAAGAAATTCATTTCTTTGTAACTGATCAAATGTTTGTGCCACTTGTTAATTGATCACTCAGCTGAAAGAAACCTTCAAGATG
Source organism: Castor canadensis (assembly GCF_047511655.1). Classification (NCBI taxonomy): domain Eukaryota; kingdom Metazoa; phylum Chordata; class Mammalia; order Rodentia; family Castoridae; genus Castor; species Castor canadensis. Next base: position 70,968,397 of record NC_133391.1, on the reverse strand, counting down.
GCTTTACATAAAGAAACATCCCCAGAGATCGAGTGTCATCTGTCAGGGTTGCAGAGGTCTCCCAGCTCTGTTTGGTGTGGGATCAGCCTTGCAGTCTGGGAAGCCCACCCCAGGTGAGTGGGTATACCTGGGCAGTACACATCCTGATGGAAACTCACTGTGTTTCCCCAGCAACAGCAATGCAGAAGGCAGCCCCCATGTGGGGCTCTTCCCCCCTTAGCATTAATTTACTCAAACATGATGGGGGCTACATTAGGTTTGGTAATTACCTGCTCTACAAATCACTCACTGAGCAATTAGCATGGAACTTGGAGCAGCCTGGATGCAGTAATTAGAATATAATAATAGTCCCCGTGCCTGCCCAGCCTGGCGTGATCAGGAAACAATTAGACCATATTTCACATAGCCCTGGTCCTCCCCTGCACAGAATAGCTCAGCCACGCTGGGGGCGCTTGTGAGAAGTCATTTTAATTATTAAAATATAAGGTGCTTTGGTTTAAAGAGATTCAGTCCTCAGGCAGAATGTCATGAAGGCCGGAGCTCTCTCACCTGGAACCTAAGATATCACAGTGGGCGTTTCTTCAGTGTTTAGAAGGAATGCAATTTTCCAGTTGTAGCCTTTATTAACTTAGCCACTTACTTAAAAAGGTATTGTGAGTGCCTACCCTGGATCAGGCACTGGGCCGTGCCTGGGAGATTTGAAGTAGAAAATAGATACAGTTGTTATGTGAGAGACACACAGGTGTCAAATTAAAGCCATGAGAAGCACTGGAAGTAAGAAGCATTTGGAGGTGCTATGAGAACACGTCAGGGGCATGTGACTTCGGCTAGTGTGTCAGTGACTGAGGGAGTGATGGAGACAAGAACTGAAAGATACCCATGTTTATTGCGGCACTATTCACAATAGCCAAGTTATGGAAACAGCCAAGATGCCCCACCACTGATGAATAATTAAGAAAATGTGGTATCTATACACAATGGAATTTTATGCAGCCATGAAGAAGAACGACATGTTATCATTCGCTGGTAAATGGATGGAATTAGAGAACATCATTCTGAGTGAGGTTAGCCTGGCCCAAAAGACCAAAAATCATATGTTCTCCCTCAGATGTGGACATTAGATCAAGGGCAAACACAACAAGGGGATTGGACTATGAGCACATGATAAAAGCGAGAGCACACAAGGGAGGGGTGAGGATAGGTAAGACACCTAAAAAATTAGCTAGCATTTGTTGCCCTTAACGCAGAGAAACTAAAGCAGATACCTTAAAAGCAACTGAGGCCAATAGGAAAAGGGGACCAGGAACTAGAGAAAAGGTTAGATCAAAAAGAATTAACCTAGAAGGTGACACACGTGCACAGGAAATTAAAGTGAGTCAACTCCCTGTATAGCTATCCTTATCTCAACCAGCAAAAACCCTTGTTCCTTCCTATTATTGCTTATACTCTCTCTACAACAAAATTAGAAATAAGGGCAAAATAGTTCCTGCTGGGTATTGAGGGGGTGGGGGGGAGAGGGAGGGGGCAGAGTCAGGGGTTAGGGAGGGGGTAGGGGCAGGGGGGAGAAATGACCCAAGCCTTGTATGCACATATGAATAATAAAACAATAATTAAAAAAAAAGAACTGAAAGATAGACAGGGGCATCCAGTGGGATACTGACCAAAGTTGTGGGCAGAGTGGGTCCAGGAGGACTTTATGTTTTGTATTATCGTTGGACTGTGCTGTGTAGACTGGAGTGGAGTGAGGTTGGAGTGGGACTCAAGAGAAAATTAGGAGATGTATTAGCATCCTTTTGCTGCTATAACAAATTACCACAAATGCCACTGCTTAAAGGAATATAGGTTTATAGTCTTATAGTTTTGGAGCTTAGAATTACATACTTGAGAGCTTGTACTCACGTTTTCTGCTTTCTTTGCAGCAGACTGACTCTTAGTAAAGGGAAACATGACATATGCATTACAGCTAAAGGCTTACTTATGTGGTATTCTTTCCAACAGAACCTGAGAATCTTCTAGGGGAGGCTGCTGGACAATGTTTCCTTCTGAATTAACATACTAGTGCAAGAAAAGTTTGCCTTGTCTTCTTGTGATTGTGTGGGGAAGATGCAATATCTAAAGCTGTGGCAACCATTTTGTGACCATGGATCATCCTGGGATAAAAACTGAAAAGCAGAGTAGAAAGATGCAAAGCATCTGTGCCTCCACAATGTTGTTGGATCAGTAAATTAACCAACCCGGAAATTACCAAATGATGGACTTTCTATCCTAGAAATTGATAAGTGGCTTCACTGGTTAAGTCAATTTTAGTTGGGCATTCTAATGGTTAATGTCAAAGTATACTAAAGGGTATACTACCCCGATCACTGACTTCCATGTCTATGATACCTTCCCATGTTCTGCCTCTTCCAAATCCTGCCTATCATTTAAGACACAGTTCAATTCCCACCTCCTCTCAGAAGCCTGTGTACACCATCCACTCACATTCATTGCCTGTAGGAACACAAATTTTATCTATCAATGTTAGACAGCTGGTGAGATATATGTCTGACCTCCTGATACTCCTGAAAGGCAGAGGGTCCACCTTGTTATGTTATAAGAGGTAATAATCTTTCAGTCCTCTATCTCACCTTGCTCTATATGTTTTAAGAGGAAGCTAATACACCTCCTAAATATTGTATTTAATGCTTACATTAATTATGATGTCAGTCCTATTATTTCAATGCTGCCTTCCACAAACAAGGAAAGTGAAACTCGGTGGGGGGGTTGAAGACTTGCTACAGCTCCCTCAACTAGTGATTGGTAGATCTGGGATTTGAACCTAGGCATGCTAGAATCCAGAGCCCTTTATGTGTGAATTTTTCCCAGCCTATTGATCTTTAATGTTTCATATATAGCTCTTGACACCACACACAATGTAAAGAGTGTCATAGGATGTGTGGAAATATTGACCAAATTGTTTACAGAAAGAGACGATCCTCCTCTGATATTGAACTGGCTTCAAAGGCTGTTGGTGACAATTCTGTTGATCTCCACGGGCCTTTTAGGTTCCACCACTCAGAAAATCCCTGCATTTGTCTTTTACCACTCCTCTGTGTTCAGTGCCACATCTTCACGGGTGGGTGTAGGGAAAGGAGCAATCCGGGAGCCCACATATCCTTTGTTCAGAAATAGCCCAGGTGTGACCATTTCTGGGTTTTGGTCTCCTGAGCAGAAGACTGGAAAAATCTTCCTAGCATCAAAAATCTTAAGTGGGGACATTCCCATAGAAACCCTCTGGTGGAGACACTGGAGTATGTGTGTCTGCTTCTATGAATCTTTACTTGTTGTATTCCCTAGTTTTTTGCTCAGAAAATATTTAAAGTTAGCTTGCATACAACTCTAGAAATTCTTCCACACACAGCAGAGTAACACTGCTAACAGTCAATGAACTGACTACTTGAAATAATAGCCAGCATGTGACAGAGAGAAAATAAACCAAGAAAGTCAACAAAAATTAACCCAGCACACTAAGTGGGGTCATTTAGTGCTTTTTTAAAAAAAATTTCAAATATCTCCCAAGGCTATTGTATAGAACAACAATGGAAATCAAAATGACAACTTTGAACCAAGTTGTTTCAAGGCAGATTTGGTACTAGATAAATCTAAAGTTTAGAGTTCAATTAGAAGTATTGAACCGGTGTTAGCTTTCTAGTTTTGATACCTATTCCATAGTTATATGAAATGTTAGCATTAGGGAAAACTGGGTGAAAGGTATGTAGGTTTTCTGCAGTGTTTTCATTCTCTATAGATATATAGTTATTTCAAAATAAAAAACTGAAAAAAAAAAAGCCTAGTCTGGCTTAGAAGTCACCACTCCATCCTAACAAGCAAAAAGCTGAACTGAACAAAACTCTTAGATATGTAAGAAAAATGAGGTCACAGAACAAACCACTGACCCCAAAACCAGAAAGACAGAGAGGTGCACAGAGAGAATCAGAACTTAGTGGACCGAAAACCTTCCCAGGGACCAGTACCAGGGCAGGCATTCTTGAACTGCAGCTGACAAACTGCTAGAGGCTCAGTGTGGACAAGTCTGAGAGAAAAACTCCAGGGAGACCCAGCACAGCTTTACCTCCTGGACTTCAACCACCATTCTCACAACCAATAGAGAAAAATCCCTTTGTGCTTCTGACAGAGAGACAGGAAAAATAACTATTTTGAAATAACTGAGGGCATTCTGTCCTTTTTACCAAGATCCACCTTCAAGAAGACTACATCACAGGGCTTACTCAATGGGTTGGTTTGTCAGAGCTCAACCACCTGGGAAGGAAATGCACAGCTCTAATCATTTGTTCTACCTAAGGTGGCAGGAGAGGGCTCCAGAAGCACTTATAACTCAAAAACACTGAGACCTGATCATCTAGAACACTATTCTACCCCAACTGCTGCATCACTAAAGGCCAGTCTACTATAGTCCCTTTACCCAGTACATCATGTCTAGCTATCAAAAAAAAAATTACAAGGTGTACTAGAGGAAAGAAAACACAGTGTAATGAACCAGATCAAGCCTCAGAAGCAGCCTCAGATGTGAATAGGATATTGAATTATCAGAATGGGACTTTAAAACACTGTGATGGGCTGGAGGCATGGCTTAAGTGGTAGAGCACCTGACTAGCAAGCATGAAGCCCTGAGTTCAAACCTCCATGCCACCAAAAACAAAAAAAGAAGAAAAAGAAACAACTATGATTACTATGCTAAGGGTTCGTGAACAAAGTAGACAGCATGTAAGAAAGACTGACAATGTAAGCAGAGAAGTGAAAACTGAGAATAAACCATATAGAAATTCTAGAGATTCAAAACACTATGGTAAAAAGGAAGAGTGCCCATGATGGGCTTACCAGCAGGCTGGGCCCAACTGAAGAAAGAATCTCTGGACTGGATTATATCTCATTAGAAATCCCAAAAACTGAAAAGTGAAGAGAAAAAGGACTGAGAAAAAACATTTCCAAAAACCATGCAAAAACTACAACAGGTACAAATATGAGTAACAGGAACATCAGAAGAAGAAAGAAACAAAAGAAATATTTGAAGTTATAATGATTGAGAATTTCCATCAAATTAATATTAGATACCAAACCATTGATCCAGGAAGCTCAGAGAGAACACCAAGCAAGATAAACACTAATGAAATTGTACATATGTATATCACATTTAAATTAAAGAAAATCAAACATAAAAAAAAATTTAATCTTTTTTATTATTGTACTGAGAGTACATTGTGACATTCACCAAAGTTCTTACCCTACATCATAGTTGAGTTCACCCCTGTCCATTGTTCTCCTTTACCCTCCCCCCATTCCTGGAACAGTAAGAAAAAATTTTAAAATAAGCAGGGGGCACTTCAGAGTCTTATCTATAGGGGAGCAAAGATAGGAAATATATTCAACTTCTCAAAACTCATGAAAGCCAGAAGAGAGTGGGCTGAACTATTTAAAGAGCCAAGAGAAAAAACAAACTCCAGCAATCCAGAATTTTGATACTTTATTCATCTAACAAATAAGTTTATTTAAAATAATAATAGCAATAATATGTTATGTTATGCATATTTGTGTATATATGTTTATGTATAAATTAAATTACTGACAGTAATGATACAAGGAATGAGATGGAGGAATTAGTAATATTTTGTTTTATAATGTATGCACACTACCCAAAAAATGTTCTAGTGTTACGTGAAAGTGGATTTTTATTAATTATAAATGTATATTGTAATTTGAAGAGCAACCAGTAAAAATATTTTTAAAAGTATAACTAGTGCTAGAAAGTAGAGGAAATGGAAACACATAAATGCTTAATTAAAACCACAACAGGCAGAAAGAAAAAAAATGGAACCCAAAAGTAGCAACAGAGAAAAAAGATAAGAAACAGAAACAGTAACAATATGATAGAAATTAATTAAACTATATTAATAATCAATGTGAATACTAATTATCTGAGTGCACCAAAGAACAATGATTATCAGAGTGGATCAAAAAACAATGCACAAGCTGTAATCTCCACACGTGCCAGACCAAGTCAGGAGGATTGTGAGTTCAAGGCCAACCTAGGCTACATACTGAAAAACTCCCTCAAAAAACTAAGGGCTGAGATGTAGCTCAGTGGTAAATTGCTTGCCTTGCATGTGCAAAGCCCTAGGTTTGAGAACCCAGCACCGCTCAACGACAGAAACTGAGAGGTGACCATAGGTTGTCTATAAGAATCCCACTTTAAACATACAGACACATACAGATTAAAAGTGAATGGATGGCAAAAGATAAACCATGCTAGCATGAATCAAAGGAAAGCAGAAGTAGCCTCACTAATTTTACTTCAGACAGAGCAGACTTAAGAGCAAGAAACTTATTGGGGGTAGAGGAGTATTACATAATGATAAGGGAGACAATATTCCAAGAAAACATAATAATTGTTAACATGTATATACCTAAAAACAAAACATCAAAATACATGAGGCAACAATGGCAAGTATGAGGAGAAGTAGATGAACCCCTATTATACTTGAAGACTTTAACACATCTCTATCAGAAATGGGCAGGCCTGTGAGGCAGAGTATCAGTAAGGACATCGTTGAACTTAACAGCACTGTCAATCAATAAAACTACTATCTACAGACTACTTCCCCTAATAACAAAATGGGTATTCTTCTTAAGCTTATATGAATCATTCACTAGGATAGACCAGATTCCACATAAAGCACACCTTACAAATTTAAAAAATAGAAATCATACAATATCTGTTCATTCACAGACCATAGTGGAATTAAAGTAGAAATCGGTTAACAGAAAAATAGCACAAACCCCCTAAATATTTGGAGGTTGAATGACACAATTCTAAATAGCAAAGAAGAAATTCTAAGAAAAAGTAAAAATATTTTGTACTGAATTAAAATGACAAAACAACTTTATCAAAGTGTGTGATGTGCAGTGAAAGCAGTGTTCAGAGGGAAATTTAAAGAATTAAAAGCATCCCTTTAGAAAAGATGAATGATCTAAAGTCAGTCATCAATTTGTAACTCAGGAAACTAGGGGTAAGAAGAAAACTCGATTCCAAATAAGAATAATGAAATAATATTAGAGCAGAATTTGATGAAATTGAGACTAAGAAATCAATAAAGCAAAAATCAACAAAACCAAAAGCTGGTTCTTACAAGTGTTAGGGTACAAATGTTAGGGTACCTTTGAGGCTTGCAGCCCACTCAGCCTGAAACCGGCCATGGCTAACATGACCCAAGCCACCACTTACTGGAACTAAGGGAGGTGGGATGGTTTCTGGGAACAGGGACTGTTTCTGGTTAATCTTGCTAAAACAGTATGTGAGTCAATGAGTTGAGACACCTGGTGTTTACCAAATTCCTGATAAATAATCTTCAAGTAATCTTGCCCCACCACCAGGATGTGGGTGATATCAGAAATATGTGACCCCAGGGACCATAAAAATTGCTGTGTAACCGTGACTAATGTCTAAAAAAATATAAAAGCAGCCTGAATTTTGTATTCGGGGTCCGTGTTGAAACCCGCTGCATCGGGTGGATACCCGGACCCCAGCTGGCTGGAAATAAACCTCGCTTTGTGGCTTACATTATCGTGAGTGTCTTTTGTTCCTCTGAGGGCTGGTCAACTTTGGACCCCAACACAAGGGTTAATAAAACTGAGAGGATTGTAACCAGTCAAACTAAGAAAAAAAAGTAAAAGGACACACATAATATGAGAAACAAAAAAGAGACATCACTACAGATCCCATGGACATTAAAAGGATAACTGAGGAAACAGCTTGATGCTAAAAAAAATTGATAACATAGATTTAAAAAGATTGATTCCTCGAAAGATATATCTGTCAAATTCACTAAAGAAGAAATAGACATAGACTGTGACTATATTATCTAAGGGCCTGTATCTATTGAAGAAATCGCATCACTCATTAATAACTTTCCAAAACCAGAAAACACCAGGCTCGGAAGTGTTCACTGGTGAGCTCCACAACACACTGACGGAAGAAATTATACCATTTCTCTTCACTATCTTTCAGAAGATAGGAGCAAGGAGACTATGTCCTGACTCATTCTACGAAGTCTGCATTACCCTAACACTAAAACCAGACAAAAACATAGCAAAAAGAAAACTATAGACTGGTATCACTGTCTTAATCTATTTTGTGTTGGTATAGTAAAATATCTAAGGGTGAGTACCTTATAAAAATAACTTTACTTGTTTCATGATTTTGGTTGCTAGGAAGTCTAAACAGCATGGCACTGGCACCTGGTGAGGGCCCTTTGGCTTTATCACCACATGGTAAGTGGAGCTTTCCCCCTGTTTTTATTTTTTTAACTGCTCCTAATGAAACCCACTCTCCAGTTCTGAGGAGTTGTTTTGAAACCTGTGTTGTATACCAGGACCCAGTCTCTCAAGCACAAGGTAAAACCTCTGACTACAAGCCGCCCATAAGCAGCCTGTAGGGGACGCTTCACAAGAGAAGTCTCTTGTCCCACAGAGGTGACTCCTTATGCAGGAGACCCGTACTTGATGGGTCCGAGTGTCCTCCTGACCATCCTTCATCTGACACTGAATCAGAATCTTGGGACTGAACTTTACTTTTAAGGTGAGGCTGACGGTTCAGTGCATCTTGTTACTGCCTCTCACACTCCTGTATGACTGCTTGAAGGGTAAATCCCCATCCCGGCTCCTCTACCAAGGAGGAAAGTCCTTTACATCTTACTTCTACCACTCCACTGTAAGTCTCCACAGTATTCTATTGTACAATTTCTACTTTATAATTCTTTTACAAAATAACACCTAATTCTACCGTATAATGCTTAATTCTTCTACCTTATAATTCTTAATTTCTAATTCTTAATTCTTTACCTTATAATTCTTAAGTCTTAATTCTTCTACCTTATTCTTAATTCTTAAGTCTTTTACCTTACGATTCTTAACATAGCTTTCTAAAGCCTAGAGTTTCCCATTTTTATACCTGACTGTATTCAATTCACTCTCTCTCTCACTTTATTTTTCTATTCCTTGCTTATTTTTCATTTCTCTATTATACACATGTCCCCTGGAGACTGTCTCCTCATCTCAGGCTTTGAGTTCTCCCGTAGTTAAATTAATCCCTGCAGTCAGGTCCCTGTTCGGGCACAACCTGGAGGGGGTGCTGTTTTCTCACTCCCTCCCTTGTTAGAGTGAGCTTTTTCTCTTGCTCCTGGTTATTACTGAACCTAACTGGGTTTAACTGGGGGCGACTAGAGATTCAGAAACAGACAGAAAGTGGAGTCAGGTGTGTTGGGTGCTCTGGTGGAGATGCCCAACCCTCATTGCTTCTTTATCTTTATTCTTTAAGGCCTTACTCCTTACAGCTCTTTAAAACCTTGCGTCTAAAGTCTTCTTTAAAACCTTGTTTAATACCTCTTTCCTGAGACTCACTAGCACTGTCTCATGTTTTCTCTTAGTTTATCTGTAGCCTAATCATTCTTAAAGTCTTTTGCCCCCAGGCTTGCAGCTTTTCTTTAGCATTCTCTCTTTAGCTTTCTTAAAGCCTTGGTGCTCAGACTTGCAAAGTCTTGGTTCTTTATATCGCACTGTCCCATGTTCTCTTTGGCCTTTCTTTAGCTTCTAAAGCCTATGTTAAAGTTCTTTCTTTGGCAAAAAAAAAAAAAAAAAAAAAAAAAGTCAATTACATCCTCGGACTAAAAAAAAAAAAAAGAAGAATCACATTAGCATATCAACAGATGCCTAAAAGACATTTGACAACATCCAGTAGCCATTATAATTAAAAGCTCTTAATAAAGTAGGAATAGAAGGGGAACTTCCTCAATTTAACAAAGAACATCTATAATGACCTGCAGCTGACATCATACTTAATGGCAAGAAGCTCAAATCTTTCTCACTATGATGGGGAACAATGCAAGGATGTCTCCTCTCACCACTGCTTTTCAACATCAAATTGGAAATCCTAGTGAATGCAAGAAGACAAAAGGGAATAAAAGTTATACAGATTGAGAAAGAATAAATGAAATTGTCTTTGCAGATGACATGATAATGATCATCCATGTAGAAAATCTGAAAAGAATCTACAAAAACTCCTGAAACTAAGCAATTATATCCTTCACAGGCTATGAGGCTAATATACAAAACTCAACTGCTTTCTTCTGTGCCAGCTATGAACAACCGGAATTTAAAATTTAAATCATGTTGGTATTTACATTAATATCCCCCACAATAAAGTACTTTGGTATAAATCTAACCAAGTATGTTAAATAAATTGAACGTACTCTGATTAAATAAACTGAGGTAGAACTGTATTAAATGGAGACATATTCCATGCTAATAGAAAGGTCCAATATCATCAAGATGTCAGTTCTTCCCAACTTGATCTATAGATTCAATGCAATATCAAAATGTCCAGCAAATTATTTTGTTGGTACAGAGAAACTGATTCTAAGGTTGATACGGAAACACAAAAACTTAGGATAACAAACTCAGTATGGAAGGAGAACAAAGATGGAGAAGTGACACTATCCAACTTCAAGACCTACAATAAAATTATAGCAAACAAAACAATGTGGTAATGGACAAAGAACAGGCAAGCAGGTTAATGGGACAGGATAAAGAGCCTATATAAACACAGTTTTTCATTTTTTGTTTTGTTTTGCTTATATGAAGGAAAAGCAATACAATGGAGAAAAGAGTTTTGTCAACAAATGCTGTCAAACCAACTGGACATTCATATGCAAAAAAATGAATCTAGAAATGAACCTTACATCTTTCATAAAAATTAACTCATCACAGACCTGAATGTAAAGCACAAAACTGTAACCCCCCAGATACAGCATGGAAGAAGATCTAGTGACTGTTGGTTTGGTGGTGACTTTTTGGATACAATAGCTAAGGCACAATCTATGGAAGAAATAATGGATAAGCTGAACTTTATTAATCATAAGCATTTCTGTTTTAGAAAAGAGATTATCAAAAGAATGAAAATATAGGATGCACTGGGAGAAAATATTTTAAAAGACTAATCCGAGAAAGGGTTATTATCCAAGATATATAAAGAGCTCTTAGAAGGCAATAATTAGAAAATGAACAATCTGATTTCTAAAATGCTAAAGTCAAAGACTTTAGCAGACACCTCAATGAATAAAATATACAGAAGACAAATAATTATATGAAAAGATGTTCCACATGTAATTAAGAAAATGCAAATTAAAACAGCAACAAGATATCACTACACACCTACCAGAATGGCCAAAATCTAGAATACTAATACCATCAAATGCTGACAAGGACCTGAAACAACGTTACCTTATTCATTGCTTGTTAGAATGCAAAATGGTATGACATGGAGACACAACCAGCAGGCTGAGGGAGGAGGATCAAGAGTTCAAGGCCAGCCTGGACTGCATAGCTAGACCCTGCTTCAACCCCTCCCCCCAAGAAAAATGCCACATCCACTTTGGAAGACAGTTTAGCAGTCCCTCAAAACTAAACATACCCTTACCATATAATACAGCAATTGAACCCTTTGGCAAAGAAGCTGAAAATTTACATCAACACAAAAAATCTACTCATACATGTTTATAGCAGCTTTATTCATAATTACCAAAGGATTAAAGCAATCAAGATGCCCTTCAGTAGGAGAATATAGACTGTAGTGCATCTGACAATGGGATATTATTCAATACTAAGAAGAAATGAGCTTTCAAAACATGGAAAAATGTGGAGGAAACTTATCCACATTACTAAGTGAAAGAAGCCAATCTGTGAAGGCTACATACTGTACATTCCAAGTACATGAAATTCTAGAAAAAGAAAAACTACAGGGAAAGAGTTTATCAGTGTTTGCCAGGTGTTGGGGAGGAAAGGAAGAGATGAGTAGGCAGCACACTGAGGACTTTTAGGGCACTGAAATTATTCTACAAACACATGTCATTTGTCCAAACCCGTGGGCTTGAGAGTGATCCCTAACATACCAGTCTGGTGGGGGAAGTTGATAGTCAGGGAGACAGAGAATATATGGGAAATCTCTTAACCTTCCACTCAATTTTGCTGTGAACCTAAAAATTAACTCAAAATTCATCACAGACCTAAATGTAAAGCACGAAACCGTAACCCCCTAGAATATACCATATAAGAAGATTTAGTGACTTTTAAATTGCTCTTCTAAAGTAACTTATTAAGTAGAAACACTTTTTAAAGAAATATGAAGGAGTCCACCCCTTATAGCCAAGGAGGGAAAAGATGAAATAGGGCAGGAGTTAATCCAGATGAAAGAGCCTATACGACCACATTTATGCTAGGTGAATGCAGCTCCATCCCAGTGCTCATCTCCTAACGCTGTTCTTCCAGAAAAGGGAAGAAGCCAAAAGAAATCATTAAGAAATTAAGATACATAAAAGAAATCTCCCAAACCATATGGATCTTTGGCCTTCAGGTCAATAGCAATCAAGGTCCGGAAGGAAGCTTGGTCTCCGGTTTCACCAGCAACTGTGATGTTTCATGTGTACCCTGAGTCCCATCCAGGAAGGACAGAAGAATGAACATAGACTAGGAATGTTTTATATGAAGAAATGAATAGAAAGACACAGACTCACAACAAAGACAGAGACAGACTTACAGAACACGTTCAGAGTTATACAGGAACTGGTCTATTGCAGAAGAGCAGGAAGAAACTGGAGACAGAGGAACAGCCACTTTTAGTCGAAACAGAAAACAGCCATAGATGAGGAAGAGCCAAGCAGAAGTTGGAGAAGGAAAAAGAAAGAAAACACAGAGGTTAATAGCTACATAATCTTAGCCTAAATGAGCATTACAATATTCTTAAAATGCTTTCAGAATAGGGTAAGGAAGGAGCATAATTGTTGCACAACATGGTTATGCCATACTGTATGTCTAGAAAGCAATTTTACAGCTAGTATCTCAAGTTGTACGACAATTTAAGGCATTCCCAGGGCAGGCTACTACCTTAATTTATCAAAACTCAGCCTCCTGTCCTCTCTTCTTCAGCTAACTTTCTATGGTATGTCTATACTGAAGAATCTTTGAAAATATAGTTGGATCTATCTGGCACTTCTTGAATATGGTCATTTCTGACCATCCCAATATGATAGTCCCTTTCCTCTTTTAAATAAATGTAGCGGTTTCTGCTTCTATAATTAATTTGACAATAGAAACTGCCTTGTGACAGCCCTTTCTGGGGCTTGTTAAATGCAACTGTACATGCATTTAAACAGGTTTCCAAATAAATTACAAGTTGGGGAAAAGGGCGATGATTTATTCACCCAGCACTTAGATATTTCACTGACCGTTAGCTGAACAATGATGGTTGAGAGTCAGACATCTAGAATTTGAATCTCAGCGCCATTACTTCGTAGTTTACTAACTTGGACCTACCTTGGTTGAATTTTCACCTCTACCCCACATAGATAATAACAGTGCTTTCCCCTGTGAGCTATGGCAAGAGTAGTAAGTGAAGCAAGTTGTGTACATCGTGCACATATCGTGCCCAACACTGTGCTCATCAGTATTTATTTTGGTTCTCTATCTTTCATTGGCCTGATATCATTAACTGAGCCTTGATACCATTAATTAACCAATCTGTCTAAGGGTTACCAAATGGACACTTTAACAAAAAATTCAAATTCCAAATGAAGTTACTTGAAGATTTGAGAAACACAGAAACTTTCAGTGGACTTGAAGTAATCAGTTGAGGATTCACATCTCTGGGTATCTGTTTGCATAATATTCATTTCTAGAAATCAGACTTCAAGGCCATTAGGACCCAGTCACAAATCAGGAGCCTCATTGAATTTTAGTGCACAAAATTGGTCAGGCTAAGAGAGGAAAAGTTCGGGACTCATAAAACATATATGACTTAGTATTGTGTTTCAGATTGAACATTCTCTTTCTCAAACTTCTTTCCAATTACAAACATGTGTATATTATTCACACCCTGACCCAGGGACCACCCAAACCCCTTCCCCAGCCATCAATCATTGGCAATCAAGAATCGCCCATGTGTTTCCCCCTCATAGATTAGCGTACCTGGAAACAGGAAGCGCAGCTTCTTCCTCTTTCTGCTTTTGCCTCATACCTGGCCAATCATGGTTGTTTGTAACTTTTCCCCTAATCTTTAATAAACCTTTATTATCATCCTTGCTATATTTACATATACAGCCTGGCTGCATCCATGTGGAATATAAGAATCTGGATTTTCTGTTTATGAGTGACTACATCAAAAGGGTTATTGAAATAATTTCTTTGCCCTTTTTTATCTCCCACAGTTATTTAGCTCTGAATACTTATATGGGTCTGGGATTATGCACAGGAAAATATTACTGTAAATTATTACAAGTCACTTACACTTGATATATGGCCCTGGGGATGGAACCCAGCACCTTCCACATGCTACACAAGCGCTCTGCCACTGAGCTGCGTTCCAGCCCATGTGTGTTGTATTTTTAGACTTTAACAATTCTTTAATTAAAATTTCAACAATGTTTATGTACTTTTTTTTACATATTTGCTTTTAAACTCAAGCAACAATGTTTTTTTCTTGGATATAATGTTGAAGAATCAAACGACTGAACTTCTGAGTGCAATATGTCTGAGCGTTTTGAGCAAATTCTGGCAAAAAAAAAATTCCTTGTGAAAAATCTCAGAAGAGAATATAATTCTTATCGTATAAACACTTCATTGCACTATGGTTAAAAATGAGGTATGTGGTTAATTTTACAGAATGAAGAAATATTCAGATGAAATTTATATACTTCCCATAATTAAAAAATTTTAGATTTTTCAGAAACTGTACAATTTGTATCACAGGCTTTATCTACAGCCCATGCCAAACTTCCTGAATTATTAAGTATAGTTTTCCAATGATCCCTGGCTGTTTGCATTTTCCCGGTCTGAAAAAACCATGTTGAACCCATGTTTCTGCAAACAGAGATTGTCACTTAACTTTTGTATTGCAAACTATAATTTTATAAGACCCTTTGACAGCAAGTATTTTATTTTCTCTTCGCCACAAACCCACGAGGTTGGTGTTTTTAAGCTTTGAACAGAAATGAATGTCACAATCCCCTCTCTCCACCCATACAACGAACTTTAGCCATTCTAACTGGTCAGTCTTACCTTTCTTAAGTTCAGACATGTTTCATGTGAATGGATACAGAGTGTCAGCCTGGTAAAGGTAAAGCCTGACCAGTCACAGACCCAGGACAAGTGACAGCTGCTTTGGCTATTGTTTGGATTGTGATATGGTGTGGTCACCAACTGGTTGGTGGTTAGCCAACTGCCTGGCAGCAGGTGTTGGGAAAACTCAAAGGAAGAATGACAGGGTTTAAATGGCAGACAGAGGCCAGGGACGAGGCAGAGAACTGGAATCCTACAACATTATCTCAGTATTTCAAACACCTGAAGAACTGCACCAGCTTTACCACTGTAAGAATCTTGACTTTCCTTATTAACCCAATGCCCTCTACCCTTGCCTTGGAGGAACTCTTTGCTACTTAAAAGGTTCTTATCCATAAATGTTGGGTTCCTCAGGAGAGAGGATTAAAGTTGGCTAACATAAGGACCTGAAGTGGTTTCTTCTTGGGCAAGGAGATCATCTCATCCACTTCCTCAGACTGAAAGCTCTGCGTCTCTTGAACAACGAGCCTCAAAGCTATTTCTAAACAAAATTGATTGCCATAATCAGTGGCAGATGTCATCTGCTTACGCTGACATGGTGAGCCCCTGTCTACAAAGTGTCCTTCGTCTATTCTACCCTATACATCAGGGACAATACTGAGGATTCACAAAGGTGATTTGCATTATTTTTGCAACTTTATCATAAAACACCAAATTTCATACTGGCTAGCATTACCACCTATTTGAATCTACTGCCTTAAAAAAAACTGAGCTAAAATAGGTTTAAGTAGTACATCAAACGATAGAGTAATATGTAGATATAATGACTCCTTTCATGAGCTAACTTTGAAATGTCACCAATTTTTATAGCTACCAACTTACTCTGCTGCTATACCACTGTGCTATTAACAGCTTTCTGTAAACATCACTCTGAGTGCACCTTGCTCAAATGAGTCTTGTTATTGCCTTTAGTCTGAACCAAATTAAAAAATAGTTCTGATCTGAGCACACCAGCTTTGCTGCCAAACATATCCTGGTTCCTCACCAAACACTCCCCTACTCCAGGTACCTCGGCTTGTCCCCAGTGGCAGGCTGAGATCTGGCAGGTTCTGAAGCTAGCCGTTAGAAGGCTGTTGGCTGCTGTTGATGAATCTCTCACTGTGGCATAAACAATGGATTTCTACAAGGGGGTTGTGTTTGTTTGGTCAGGGCTTTTTCCATTAGGCTTGGTCATCAGCAGTTGGCTGGTTACAAATGCAGTCCTGAGACCAAATGGCTGGAATCCAATTATCCCAGCTTCCTGTCTGCAGAGCCATGCCTACAAGGAACACAGTCATGTTTGCCCGCCTTGTCAGGCTCCCAGAACTCATAGGATAGCATTTGGCTAGCAAATGCTAGCAAGCTAACAAACAACAGACACTCAGATAGATATTATGATGTTGAGGTAGTGTAGTGTGTAAATAAGACTCGCTGGTCCAGAACGCAAAACCTATTGTTTGAGTCCACATTCTGCCTCTGTGGCTCAGTTTCTCTGTCTCTTTACCTCTCCAAGTTTCAGTCTCTCAGTCATTACAGGGAGATCATAACACCAACCACTAGGCTGTTGGGAGTTTCTAATGAGATGATGTATGTGAAATAGCTTTGAAAACTGTAATAATGACGATGGTGACGGTGATGATAGCAATAATGACAGCTGACATTTACTGATTACCCACCATGACAAGTATGCAATCTAGGTGTTTCATGTGCACTATCTCATTCAATAATCACAAATATCTCTCAAACATTTGATGATGGTAAGGATATTAATAAGAATAGCTAACATTTCATAAATGCTTACCATTAGCCAGTTTCTAATATCAGCATTTTATGCATATTAATGTTTATAATATTATATGAAATAAGTACTATCATTATCTCTATTTGATGTATGAAGAAAATGAAATATAGAAGTTAGATAATTTGATCAAGATCATGCTTCTGGGAAGAGGTCACAAAAATTTATACATAAGTATTCTGATCCTAGTACAGGAGTTACCAAACTTTCCTATCATCACTAAACTGTTCCTACGAAGGGTTAGATGTCACTATTTTAGGCTTTGGAGTCACATAAATCACTCTTGAATTTCTTCTTTTTTATTTTTAAGTTTGTTTTAATGTTGTTATCATTGCTTTATTTATTTTTATACCTCTTTACAAGGTCACCCTCAAAACAGGCTGATAGCTGAACTTAGCTCACAGATATTACCTGAGTAGTTTGCTAGCAAATGATATAAAAATAATTTCAGTTTTACAGATAAGGAAACTAAAAATCAAGAACTTAAGTAACTTGCCTGAGGTCAGTAAGGGCTGAATCAAGATTCTGATCCAGTTTGTCTGCTTTTAGGCACTGTGTCCACCCACAACAAATTGTCTCTGTGTATTCTGTTAACATGTGAGACACTGTCACCGAGTGAGAGATGCTGCACTTGCCCAAGTCAACTTCCAGGAATTTTTGTTTTATTTTGGTTTTGGCAGTACTGGGGCTTGAACTCAGGGCCTCACTCTCACTAGGCAGGTGCTCTAGCACTTAAGCCATCTGCCAGCCCTGGTTCCAAGTCAACTTCCAAAGAGAATATGCTTTTCCCTCTTGGTCTAGACTCTGGGACAAGACAGTAGACTGAGTTAGCTAGAAGTCCCACAGCCTAGTGCAGGGTCTGACGCCAACCAAGCATATAATAAATACATCTCTATTGAGTGACATAATTCTGGTTGCTGAATGAATTCAGTCCTTTCTCCAGAATCTCAGCCACTTGCTCAAATTCTTCTGGATTTAGCATTTAAGTCTGTGAATGAAGTCAATGATACTTCCCTAATTCGGCAAATAGGGAATCTATTATAATTTATGAAATAATTTCCATAAAGTTATTTGGAGGGAAGAAATATCTTATGTGAGGAAATATTAACTCTACAATGAACCATTCTGTTGATAAAAATGCACTAGGAGACTATACTTAGGAATTTGAAATAAATGCATTACTAGCCAGAAGTATAAATAGGAAAGACTGTGATTTCATCACAAAGTAATATTGTTATATCTGCCAATATAGACTCAAATTAAGACACAGATTTTTGTTTTATTTTATTCATACGTGCATACAATGTTTGGGTCATTTCTCCCCTCTTCCCCCCACCCCCCCTCCCCCCTACCCCCTCACTACCAGGCAGAAACTATTTTGCCCTTATCTCTAATTTTGTTGAAGAGAGACAGGAAGGACCAAGGTTTTTTGCTAGTTGAGATAAGAATAGCTATACAGGGAGTTTACTCACATTGCTTTCCTGTACATATGTGTTACATTCTAAATTAATTCTTCTAGAACTAATAAGGCACAGATTTTTTATGTTTAACCTTGAGTTTTTATTTCAAGCAATAAATAGAATTCTTAGAAATGTATTTAAAATTCTGTGCATATGCCCAGATTTTTTTTTTTTTTTTTTTTTTTTTTTTCATTTTTCTTTTATTATTCATATGTGCATACAAGGCTTGGTTTATTTCTCCCCCCTGCCCCCACCCCCTCCCTTACCACCCACTCCACCCCCTCCCGCTCCCCCCCTCAATACCCAGCAGAAACTATTTTGCCCTTATCTCTAATTTTGTTGTAGAGAGAGTATAAGCAATAATAGGAAGGAACAAGGGGTTTTGCTGGTTGAGATAAGGATAGCTATACAGGGCATTGACTCACATTGATTTCCTGTGCGTGGGTGTTACCTTCTAGGTTAATTCTTTTTAATCTAACCTTTTCTCTAGTTCCTGGTCTCCTTTTCCTATTGGCCTCAGTTGCTTTAAGGTATCTGCTTTAGTTTCTCTGCATTAAGGGCAACAAATGCTAGCTAGTTTTTTAGGTGTCTTACCTATCCTCACCCCTTCCTTGTGTGCTCTCGCTTTTATCATGTGCTCATAGTCCAATCCCCTTGTTGTGTTTGCCCTTGATCTAATGTCCACATATGAGGGAGAACATACGATTTTTGGTCTTTTGAGCCAGGCTAACCTCACTCAGAATGATGTTCTCCAATTCCATCCATTTACCAGCGAATGATAACATTTCGTTCTTCTTCATGGCTGCATAAAATTCCATTGTGTATAGATACCACATTTTCTTAATCCATTCGTCAGTGCTGGGGCATCTTGGCTGTTTCCATAACTTGGCTATTGTGAATAGTGCCGCAATAAACATGGATGTGCAGGTGCCTCTGGAGTAACAGTCTTTTGGGTATATCCCCAAGAGTGGTATTGCTGGATCAAATGGTAGATCGATGTCCAGCTTTTTAAGTAGCCTCCAAATTTTTTTCCAGAGTGGTTGTACTAGTCTACATTCCCACCAACAGTGTAAGAGGGTTCCTTTTTCCCCGCATCCTCGCCAACACCTGTTGTTGGTGGTGTTGCTGATGATGGCTATTCTAACAGGGGTGAGGTGGAATCTTAGTGTGGTTTTAATTTGCATTTCCTTTATTGCTAGAGATGGTGAGCATTTTTTCATGTGTTTTCTGGCCATTTGAATTTCTTCTTTTGAGAAAGTTCTGTTTAGTTCACCTGCCCATTTCTTTATTGGTTCATTAGTTTTGGGAGAATTTAGTTTTTTAAGTTCCCTGTATATTCTGGTTATCAGTCCTTTGTCTGATGTATAGTTGGCAAATATTTTCTCCCACTCTGTGGGTGTTCTCTTCAGTTTAGAGACCATTTCTTTTGATGAACAGAAGCTTTTTAGTTTTATGAGGTCCCATTTATCTATGCTATCTCTTAGTTGCTGTGCTGCTGGGGTTTCATTGAGAAAGTTCTTCCCTATACCTACTAACTCCAGAGTATTTCCTACTCTTTCTTGTATCAACTTAAGAGTTTGGGGTCTGATATTAAGATCCTTGATCCATTTTGAGTTAATCTTGGTATAGGGTGATATACATGGATCTAGTTTCAGTTTTTTGCAGACTGCTAACCAGTTTTCCCAGCAGTTTTTGTTGAAGAGGCTGCTATTTCTCCATCGTATATTTTTAGCTCCTTTGTCAAAGATAAGTTGCTTATAGTTGTGTGGCTTCATATCTGGATCCTCTATTCTGTTCCACTGGTCTTCAGGTCTGTTTTTGTGCCAGTACCATGCTGTTTTTATTATTATTGCTTTGTAATATAGTTTGAAGTCAGGTATTGTGATACCTCCTGCATTGTTCTTTTGACTGAGTATTGCCTTGGCTATTCGTGGCCTCTTGTGTTTCCATATAAATTTAACAGTAGATTTTTCAATCTCTTTGATGAATGTCATTGGAATTTTGATGGGAATTGCATTAAACATGTAGATTACTTTTGGGAGTATCGACATTTTTACTATGTTGATTCTACCAATCCATGAGCATGGGAGATCTCTCCACTTTCTATAGTCTTCCTCAATCTCTTTCTTCAGAAGTGTATAGTTTTCCTTGTAGAGGTCTTTCACATCTTTTGTTAGGTTTACACCTAGGTATTTGATTTTTTTTGAGGCTATTGTAAATGGAATTGTTTTCATACATTCTTTTTCCGTTTGCTCATTGTTAGTGTATAGAAATGCTAATGATTTTTCTATGTTGATTTTATATCCTGCTACCTTGCTATAGCTATTGATGATGTCTAGAAGCTTCTGAGTAGAGTTTTTTGGGTCTTTAAGGTATAGGATCATGTCGTCTGCAAATAGGGATATTTTGACAGTTTCTTTACCTATTTGTATTCCTTTTATTCCTTCTTCTTGCCTAATTGCTCTGGCTAGGAATTCCAGTACTATGTTGAATAGGAGTGGAGATAGTGGGCATCCTTGTCTGGTTCCTGATTTTAGAGGGAATGGTTTTAATTTTTCTCCGTTAAGTATAATGCTGGCTGTAGGTTTGTCATATATAGCTTTTATAATGTTGAGGAACTTTCCTTCTATTCCTAGTTTTCTTAGAGCTTTTATCATGAAATGATGTTGGATCTTATCAAAGGCTTTTTCTGCATCTATTGAGATGATCAAGTGGTTTTTGTCTTTGCTTCTGTTAATGTGGTTTATTACGTTTATTGATTTTCGTATGTTGAACCACCCCTGCATCCCTGGGATGAAGCCTACCTGGTCGTGGTGAATAATCTTTTTGATGTGTTGCTGAATTCGATTTGCCATTATTTTGTTGAGGATTTTTGCATCAATGTTCATTAAGGAGATATATGCCCAGATTTTTAAGGCAAAGCGATATTTCATAGGCAAATCCTGACAAAACACTTACCCTTCTGGGTCTCAAACTTCTCATGACACAAATGTCCTAGTGTACTTCATCCAATTCTATTCAATCAAAGGATTTTATTATGCCTTAAATGTTGGCACTATAGTAAAATTGTTCCAATGTAGTTCATACCTACATCGAAAGGGCAAAGGGGAAAGTTCCAGGTAGGTAGTGCTAGGTGTTCTAGAGGCCTTTGTCTGTAGGAAGCTTTGTTAAACCCTCAACTTACCCACACACAGTAACTCTCCCATTTCTAGGGGGCAACTGATTACCAGTCCAGGCTGGCTAGAGTAACCAGCACTCAGGAAATCCAGCAGTAAAGGCAGCCATAGAATACAGCAATACTAAGTCTCATCCATTGTACTTTTAGCTTCAAGATGACACCCACAGACTCCTACCACAAGTCCTAAGTGTATTATTTTGCATTTTAGCACCTAATGTGTGGTATACAGGGGGTATTTAATCAGAGTGTTTACATGAAGATAAGCAAACTGATGAAGTTTATGACAATTATTCCTTGTGTTCTTGAGAAGGTTAATAGAATTGTTTCACTTTTGTCTCCTGAGATACTCTATCTATATGGAATCAGTGACATTGTAAACTAGAGGAAGGTTTTATATTGTACTGTATTGGTGGTGGTGGTGGTGGTGGTTGCTTTATGTTGATATAGCTAATTTGGACATTTCTCTCTGGTGTGTGGCCTGGAAGCACTCTGGTTGTTGCCCAGGGAACTAGGTCACATGGGGAAATTTTATTAAAAAGATCAATGTGGCCTGAATCAGATTTCATAGATAAGATAATCTGTGAAACAGGACTTGGCTTTAACTGACAGGTGGTGGAGAATGCACGGTTTGTGGGCTATAGCAGAGTGGGAAGAAATCACAGATGACCCTGAGAGCTGGAAAGGCAGTGGGACCTATCCCAATTTTACTTATTCTGCTTTGAACTGGGTTCTGTGTTGAAGGTGTAGACAACATCTCAATGAGCAGTTGGGAACCACTTAAAGTGTTTGAGTTAGAGTTGTTGAAAATGGAAAATTTTCAACAGGTGGGTGTTATTTTTTTCTATTTGCTATTTATTGTGTGTGAATATGTGATTTTTAAAGATAGATTAAACTGACAGTGTATGCAGATATAGACAGAAAAGAGATAGAAAGTGGTGGTATGAATGAACCCTGAGAGAAAAGACCAGATAAAGTGTTTCAAAGTAAGAGAATTTGGAGATTAAATGAAAGAGGCTTAGAAGGTACAGAAGTCAAAGATAACTTCTTACCTGGAATGCAGTAATAACAATATTATTTTGAATAATATATTTTGATTTTTTTGCCCAGTCCTATACATTTTAGAATATAGTGTCTTAACTAAACTCAATGGATTTACCACTTTCTGCCTGGCTTTCTGGCTTTTGGGACTGCATCTCCAACCCTCCTCTGCCTCCATTAACATGGAAGTCATGAAAATCCATTGAACAAAAATGGTCTGTGAATCTTTCCTCTAAAAGCACAAGTTAATTCAAAGAATGAATAGAATTTGATGAAGTACATTAGATCATTTGTGTCATGAGAAATTTGAGACCCAAAGGGTAAATGGTTTGCCAGGATTCTCCCAGTTGGTGAATGGCAAAATGCAAGGTGGATCAGAACCATATTTTTTCCATTCCTCAAGCAATTATGCTGAAGCCATCACCTGAAATAAGAAGAATTAAAAAGCTAAGAAATTTCAGGAAATTAGAGCATAAACAGACTGTTCTCTACCAAGAAGGCTATTATTAAATGAAACAGAATTCTAGAATGGTTTTGGCCTATGAGGTCAGTATTTCCAGAAGGCCCTGTGTTCACTCAAGGAGATACAGTAATAAGGGTGACCTTGATAAGACTGTTCCTTCCTGGCTACTTCCACTGACTAATGCCCCTTGACCAACTGCCCACACTCCAGCTGACTGAGACAAGAGGTCCCAGAAAAGATGCCTCAGCCCAGTCAACCAAGGGCTTTTCACTTGAAATTATGAAACCTTGGCTTGAGTTCCCTTTCACAAAGCCTTAGTAACTGATGACTCACAGTCTCCCCCGTGGCAAATCCCTGAGGATGATAAAGAGAGAATGCTGTAAGCTTTAGAGAAAGAATGTGGGGTGGAAAGGAGGTGGTTTGTGTTCTGGCCAAGAATTTCATCATTAAGCAGTGGCATATGGGCCCCCATTTGGGACCCTGTTGACAAAAAGACCATGTACTGATGATTATCATGCTAATTCAGGGGACCAAGGCTGGAAAGAAAGGACATGATTGCCTAATGTCATTTGATACTGAGAAAGATTCACTTGAAATGATTGATCTCAACCAACCTATATAAAATACAGATAATGTCTTCCCTGTCATTTAATGTTCTAAACCAATTTAAATGACTATTCACCTGTGATACGGGGATATTCACACACATTATAAAATATCTTCTAATTTTAGGAGTGCCTCTTCAAGGTTTGATGCTACTGCTTCTGACTACCATATCTTCTAGGCTGGTGGAAAAATAAAGTATAAATTCTCAAGATAGGCAAATGTAGGCCTGTATCTTGGCTCTTATTATTACTTTCATGACCTTGGGTCAGAAAATTAGTCTCCTTAACCTCATTTTACTTATCCATAAAATAGGAGTTACATAAAAGAATAATGAAAATAATAATAGAAACTACCAATTATTTGCCTGGTAATGTCCTAATTGCTATAATATACATACTTTTATTTTAATTATACAGCCTCACAAGTTAGGTAGTATTAATTCCTCTATTTTTATCAATGAAGAAACAGAAGCACAGAGAAGTTAATTAACTTTCCTAAAGAAACACAACTGGTAAGCTGGGAAGCTGGGATTCAACCCCACCAATATTTTTTATAAAGAATTAAATGCTTTAAGATGTATATAGAGAAGAAGCAGTATTGATGTATCTTTGATGCTCAATAAAGTTTAAACCTTTTACTTTCTTAGAAGATGAGGTATGACTATTGCTTATGAGACACATGAATGAGAGAATTATCAAGTGACACTTTTTTTGGATGCTCCAGAACAAGATGCTGAATGACTGCTGGACTCTGTATCTTATCCATTTACTATGTATATCTTCTTTTCTGACTCCACAGCCAAATCCCCTACCACCTCCATCTTTTCCTAATAGCCTGCTTGCCCTTTGTCAGATTAGCTACCTGGCATAGAAACAACCATGGCTCTGAAACTTCCCTGTTCCTGGTTTCTCAACACTCTCTCCGTATGATTCTACATGCTGTTTCTGTATTTCAAATGTCATGGAATCCAGAGTAATAACAGCTACACTTTAGTGGGAGCTTACTGTATGCCAGAGACTGAACCACTATCCATCTGTTTTAACCCCCTGAAACCTCATAACAACACTCTGGGAATGTGCTTCAAAGAAGAATCTGGAACTCAAGAGAGTTAAGGAATTTGTCTGCAGCCACACAAGCAGTGACCCATCGAGCCTGATCTCAACCCATGTCTAAGTAATGCCAAAGGTCAAGGTCTTAACTAAAGGGAGCGTTTCAGTTTATAGATGGAAAAACTTAAGGCAGAAAGAGAAGGGAATATGACTAATCATATAGCAAGTAAATAAGAGTGCTAGAGAAAAAGTTTCTAAAAGCTAATATCTTTTGGAGAAGGTCAATTACATCCTAGCTTGAGTAGCTCATACATGGCAGAGTCTACCCTTTGGTCACTCCACACTGTCAATAAATGCAAAAAGTGCTGAAATGGTAGCCAGTGTCCTGAGAGTTATGCAATGTCAAGTAACTCATGCAACTTCAATCTGACGCATCACTGAATTCTAAAAATACAAAAGTTTAAACTTCAGGGTTTTTTTCAATAGACAGACATGAGTAAAAAAGAAAATAAACTTGAAATAAATCAAGGAAGTAATGGTATTTTAAAACTCCAATCTTTTTTCTAAAGATTTGATAAACATCTTGGTTTTATTCAAAACTGTCACAGAAAGATTTTCTTTTTATCAGAAAGCTGCAGCTTTTGCAGTGGGTGGAGCTTTAAGTGGAAGAGCAGCCGTGAGGTTTGGAGCTGGGCAAATGAAGTGGGATGCTACAGTACAGATGCCATAAATAATGAAAGACACTGAAGTCTTATTAACAAGCAAACTTCATGAATTTACTGGGTAGCTTCAGTGCACAAAAACACGTGTTGGGCACTAGAAAAAATTTGAGCAATCAGAAGTGGTCACTGTTCTCAAGGAACTCAAAATCTGGCACGGGAGCTCAGAAAAGTCACTGCTAGTGAAACATCCTGAAATCAAAGTGTCATAGGAAAGCACAGTGCTTCACAAGCAGACTAGATCAGCACAAGTGCTGTCCTATAGGCTGAAAAATACTTCAAGTACAAGTGGCATTTGCGACGCGTCACCTGAGATATGCCAGAGAATTGTACCCAATGGAAAGTAGAGCTAGACCAGAAACCTATGTGTAAAATACAAAGAGAAAGTGAGTGGGAGTTGGAGCATATTTGCTTTATAGGGACAAAGAGGAACAACTGGAGACAATTCTGCAAACATTACTCTTAGAAAAACATCAGTCTAGAAACAGCCTAGAATTGGCAGACAGTGAGTCTTTGAGAGGTTTTGATGGGATAATGGTTTTAGAACCTAATTCCCCAGTTTAGATGAAACATAATGTCAATTGCAAAGGATGATGTCAGTAAGGAAATGAGAGAAAACTTACTGATTACCTAACCAGCCAGATTTTTCTCTTACATCTGATAAAATAAATAGTTTTCATAGGAATCACTTTCTGGCTGGTCCAGAATTTGTGTGTGTGTGTGTGTGTGTGTGTGTTTCCAATAAGATGCAATTTGGACTTAGCTGACTTAAAAACCAATGAAAGCTTACTGTATTTTTCTATAGACTTCATGGTAAGAGAAAGGCAAGAAAGGAAAAAAGTGCACAATAGGAGAATCCTTTCATTTCCAGGATGGTTCTTGCTACAAAAGAGAGCAGGCCAGGGCATGGATCAAAACTTTTCCATAAATGATGTGTCAAGTCCAGGCTTATCTTGGTAGGGCCTGCATCGTTAGGCAAATTTCACATTAACTTTTCTGATGTTCAGCTTGTTCTCTTTATCCACATGCTGGAAATAAACTTACCTTATAGGATTAATGACATGACTTGGCAAATACCTCCCAGCAAGCCTGACAAATAACTGGTGAATGGTATCTACTGATACTGAGTTAATATCAGCCTTTACTTACTTACTTCTCTGATCCCACCTTCAACCACCTATGTCAAGCTCATTCCTGCCCCGGAGCATCTGCATTTGCTATTTCCTTTATTCAACACACTATTCCTCCAGAACAAATGGGTAACTGACTACTTCTGACCCGCAGTCACAGTGCTGACCGCTTTCTTTCACCCTTCCCTAACTACTCAAGCTGCATTGTCCCCCCGCCTTGTTAATCTGTTTTTAATTCATGTTCTTTACAGCTCACGTCACTATCTAAACTTGACTAGTTCATGTGTGTATGTCTCCTTGTTTATTTCCTAGTTTTTAGGGAGAGCAGAGACCTTGTCATATCGGTCATTAATACACGTCGGCTACAGACTCTGGCACATGGTATGTTCCAAAAGTATATTTCTCTGAACTCTGTAGTGCTATTGAGAGAATTAAGCCATAGAAGAAATAGAAACACCAGTGGTGCTTCACTCCCCTGGGATGAGTCTGAAGATGCTGCTCCAAAGTGAAGATAGAAAATTTAGAAAGAAAGCACGAAAAGAGACAGTCTCCCAAGACTGGGTTAGTCTGGAGACTGCCTCTGCAGGTTTCTGGGACCTAGTGCACAGAAAGTGCTTCACAGAAGGTAAAGATGAGGCTTTTGGTGTAGGAGGGAAATTTCAGTTGATGGGGTGTTTTCTGCATGAAGAAAAAGGTTTTGTAAGTGGGTGGTGTGATTCTGAGGAAAGTATTGTCACCTGGAAGGACAGCTTATAGAACTACTATGGATACTTTTTCAGATTGAAATGAGCAGAGATGGGAGATTCAGACCTAGCCCTTACCCAACACACTTGAATCCCTTAAGCAATGGGATTTTGAAAATTTATGTATGAAGAAAAGATTCTGATTCGAAAACCAAATTATTATGCAGTCCCTGTATTTTATATGTGAGAAGACAGAGGTCCCAAGAAAAGAGTTTTACTTGTTGGCTCCCACTCTGCCCCTGACTGAGTCTTTCTACTGCCACAATTCAGAAGAATTGGGATCTGGATTTTATTGATACGTAATCTGGGCCTAAGGGAGCTAGACCCAGGCTTATGGAGAATTCATGAAATCAAAAGAAACAAACTTTCAGCAAGGAGGCACATTCTCAGTAACCTCAATATAAGACCTCTGGATATATAGTTGTCACATGTGAGGGGCTCCCTGTGCTTTGTGTCCTGAGAGTGACTGGGTTGGATCCCCACTCTCTGCTCACAGGTGACCATGTCAGACAGAGAGCTCTACCTGGTTCTTGAGGCCCTAGTGAAGGTCTTATCTACAGACAGACAGGTGGAATCACGTTATCGAGGGGCCCCGGGTTTTTGGCTTTGCTTTGAGGAGAACCTGACACTGAAAACAAAATTCTCCTGTTTGAAATGACAGTAGCTTCTGGGGATGCGCTGGACTCTGGGGGTTACAGTACTGAGGCACAGGGGTTGACACTGGCATTTTATTACATAATCAAAATTCAGCTATGAGTTTTAGGCCTTAAAATTTCCTTTAATAGATAGTTTATATAAACACGTACAGAATACATTCATATAAACATATGTGTAATGTATCAATATTTATCAATAAATAGAATTGATCAATTTAAAAATCTATGCAAGCTACCGTTTTTTCCAAGGACACATTCCCAGGAACTGCATCAAAAAGTGGATAATAATAAAAACCAAGGGTACTTTCATGGAAACAAACTTAGAGTCAGGGAGCCTAGAACTTTCAAAGCCTTAGCTTTGAATAAATCAAGAGATACAATAATATTCTCAAAACACCAAGAATAAAACCATCATCAATTTGCAACCCTTGGAAATTATAAAATTAAGTTCCACGTTCTAGATAACAGGCACACATCTATGTACTTTATATGTTGGTTAAACAAGGGGACTCAGTGCATTATGAACTGTACAAATAGCTCCGTTTGCAATTCTACTTTACTCAAGTGTGAACAAAATTAAGGTTTTAGCCATAATTAACATTCACTTACATAGACTATCAGGTCAGGAGAAATGTCAAAATTTATCTGGGTATGTATCTTAGTAGACTCTTTATGGAACATCCTTGTCAACTGACCATTCATAATTTGGTCTACATTAATTTTTTTTTAATTTACAAGGTGGGAATTAATTTGATGATCCAGGATTTTTTTTCCAAATACATTTTTACATGACAAACAGATATAGGAATTTAGTTCATGTGACTTTGAAGTTACATAAAAAGTTAGACTCATTCTTACCAAAAATCAGCTTACAGTCTCCATTTCTCTCTACTCACCTTTTGAGAACAACAAAGTCCCTTTAAACGAACACATTTGTAACACATAAGTTTGTGTGCTGACCTGGAGTGATCAATGAGATGGTGCAGATTTGGAAGAACTGTGACCCTACAGCTGCTCCTCAGGTATCATTTTCAACACAGAAAGCTCATTCTCTAAAATGATTCACTTCTTAATGAATACATTCTTATCCTTGAGGGCTTGGGCACAGCTACAGTAAATCAAACCATCCAGAATAATAATAAACATATGAAGTATCATTTTATGATTTACAAAATGTTTTCACAAAAAATATTTATCTCCTCAACAACTCTGTGAAGTGGGCAGATGAGATTTTCTCTGAGGTCAGAGATGTTCAGCTATTAGCTTGATCTACTCAGTAAGTCAGTCACTGACTCAGGGAACATACTGCCTCTACAGCACCCTTCCTCACCAATGTGCTCATGGAGGCAGTGACTAGATGCGTGAGCAGTCATAGCATGTTGGTTGCATCTCATCCCTGGACTGAGGACCATGGGACTCAGAGCTTGCTGCTCCCCTGTTTGTTTTAGAAAAGAACTATCCTCAATGGTGCTTGCTTCTGCAAGTGGTTGTTCAGCCTAGTGATGGCGAGGGAGCAATGACTTGAAATATTAAAGGGGATTGATCCAACCACAGAGTCAGGCTGCACGTTAGAACTTAAACTCTTCATATTCGACAAGAATATGATCCCCAGTCAAAACTGCCCCACTGATAACTGAGAGTCCCAGCCTCCACAAGCATTTCAGCATAGGACAATAGTTCTCAGCAGCATTCAGGACTTCAAAATAACAATCTCTTTCCAAGTCTGTATGCCTTCCCTAAGGCATGCTTTCTCCCCTACAAAATCAAGCCACCACAGGACAGGGAATTCTTTTTGGAATTTGAATGATTTCAGCAGTCTTCTCTTCCTCAATCCAAAGTCTCTTTCCTGTCAAGTTTGAGTCCAGAACTAAAGTAAACATCAATGGGAATGTTAAGTGACAGTTCATGAGCAGTAAGAAAAAAGAGAGTATGGTAAATAATCCTGAGACGCTATGAAACTACAGCCAAGATGAAAGTTAAAACCTCTCACATGCGGCTCTTGGGAAGTAGCATTTTTCTTCCCTGGGACCTTTGCTCTGGGGTAGTTGGCAAGAACCATTGATTCACATCCAGGTTAACAGGAAGGGCAAAGCTGACAAGGTTAGAGGTCTAGAAGGCCCAAATGAGGAGGGCAGTTCCTCTGAAACAAAGCCAAAAGGCAGGCAGGCCATGGCTTTTGGAGGTAGCAGACGGCTGTAGCAGTATCCTGTCTGTTGTCCTACACATGGAATGAAATCTTAGAGAACCCCTAGTCCAAAAATCAGTTGACAGATGTACAAAGTGAGGTCCGGGAACTGAAGGACATTATTCGGGATCTCACAGCTTATTAGGAACAGAGCCAGGGCTGCATCTAGGTCCTCTGACTTGGAGTCAAACATTGCTTTCTCACTCCAGCACTGCGGGGCTCTGTACTTCTCTGTATGGGTGCTACAGACAGGGGTGATGAGGCCACCCAGTGTGAACTTCCAGTGGTTCTCTCCTTTGGGAGCAACAAGGCCAGATTAAAGAGGTTCAAATCAGTAATGTAGGCATCACCACATGGAAAAAGATTCCAAAGTCTCTTAATAAACACCCACAATGCCACCAGCCCTGCTCAGTGATCTTCAGAAGGAGATGTTCCATTCTAGTCTGACAGGGAAGTGAGCATCTCAGAACAAACAGGTCTATGGTCCAGAGCAGAGGGAAGCTGTCTGCTTCAGCTTCCCTCCAGGGTTGCTGCAGAGACCATGTTCCGCTGACAGATCTTTGCTCTGTTGTCCTTGGTAAATAAACGGAGCATTCCCTGAAGAGAAGGACTGACACTGGACATAGGAAAGAGGAAGTGGAAGTCTGTGACTACACAGGACTGGCCAAGAGGATGCACATTCTCACCCAGACACAGGAAGGAAAATGTGTTAGTGTCTGGCACAGAACATGGTGAAGAAGGGACAGTGTGACTGAGGTATGGCTGTGACTGAGATGACCAAGCAAGAAATGTGACCAAGACAGGCACAGGGAGGATGTGTTTTAGCAAAGTCTCTGAGTAGACACAGCAAAGAAAGCATATTTCAAAACATCTACAACTGAGGTAGGACACAGTGAATGATCATGAGACAGATCAGACACAGCAAGGAGAACACATCAGGGGTACCAAAGACTGTTATGCAAGAGTGGAAGAATCCAGAAATGAGAGTGCTGGGAAATGCAAAGTGAACAGGAGGTCATTCTGACCCCTGACTCCTTCAAACACCACCTGCTGGAATCTTGGAGGCAAAGCCCGGAGTGCAAGGGTGCCTGCACCAGCTGGTGGAAGGCCTCAGGTGAAGAGAATGCCAGGTGCAGCCAGGCACAAGCAGCATCTTAGGACCTGGCTCTCTCTCTCTCTCAGAGCCACAGCTGTCTTCTGGGTCATTGTGCCAAGGGTCTAAGTGTCACTGGGCTGAGCAGCCACCAAAGGAGAAGTTGCTGGGGGGTGACACTGACTCTCCCACTGGCCAGCACACTCCACTGCATCCCTGGAGGGGGAGAAGATTAGAAAGCCTCAGAATCAGAATGGATGTCAAGAAACATCTTGTGAGAGAGCCCTCCCTATGCAGGAACCATCTTGTACCATGCAGATAGATGGTGATTTGGCTTCTACTTAAGAATCTCCAGCTGGGTGTTATGGTTCATGCCTGTAATCCCCATCTTAACCAGTATACAGGTGAGGTAGGATGCATCTGTTATCCTGAGCTACACAGGAGGCTGAGATCAAGAGGATCACACTTCCAGGCCAGCTCTGGCAAAAAAGTTTCTGAGATCCTCATCTCAATGGAAAAAAGCTGGCATTGTGGCACGCATCTTACCATCCCAGTTACAGCAGGAAGCATAAAATATGAGGATTGTGATCCAATCAGGCCTGGACAAAAAAGTGAGACCCTATCTCCAAAACAACCAAAGCAAAAAAAGCTGGAGGCAGAGCTCAAATGGTAGAGCACCAACCTCGAAGCATGAAGCCTTGAGTTCAAGCCCTAGTACTGCCAAAAAAAGACCTACAGTGACAGGCCATCCTATAATTATTTTTGAGCAACTTTAGCTAGTAAAAATGGCTTACTACCATTCAGCCAAAATCTGCCTTCCAATCACTTTTACTCATTCAAACTACCATGCTTTTCAGGCCCACTCAAAATTCTGCCCTCCTCTGATTACATCTTCTAGCAAGCATTCCCATTTTCCTCAATGGTTCATTATATACTATAGTGTCAAGATTATACCTCATAATGAATACTGCTCTCTGAATATAATTCATAGTATGATGATCTCTCTTTAAATATGATCCCAAGAAGGAGCACAAATCTTCCCAGTAAGCCTGATGCATCATGTCCTGTCTATCATCAGTAGAGTTGACTTCCATGAATGCAGTCAAGTTTAATTCATGACGATATACTATGGGCTGATACTGAAAGTGTTGCCACTTTTCATCTTTTGACACAACAGCTGTCAATTCCTGCTGTTCCTTGCTATGCTGTTATGGTTGGTTTATTTATTTGAGTCAAAATATAGAGCAGAACATTTATCTCAATTAACTTCAATCTATGGGTTTGATGGCATTTTGGTCTATTGAGATCACTTCACATTATAACAGTATCAATAGGTAAGATGATTATCACCTAGTCAATCCAATGTGAATAGTTTTTTAAGTACTAGGAAGATCTGATAGTCTAGTACTACCTAAGTATTTCAGATTGGTGTCTTCTGCCTTTTGGGTTTTCAGTCAAGGTAAAAATGTTGATCAGAACAGGGATAAAACAAGGAATCATGGTATACCACCATGTACACACAGGATGCTCAGTGTACCTAAGAATGGAACTACCTGTGGCAGGCTTTGTATAGTGACTTGCTGAAATGACTCTATTAGTCAGTCTATTTTAATAGATAAGGAAATTTTTGACATGAATTATTTTTAAATGAAACAACTTCAACTATTGGTCACAAATCATTTTTGTAATATGTGTCTAAGAATTTTGGTAAGCTCTATTTAAAGCCATAAGTCTATGGTTTCTGGAGTTAACTTGATCTTTCTGGGGCAGTAGTTACTTGTGGCCAGGCTTTTACCACTACACTAGTCCTAAGGTAAACATTTGAACATATTTTTTTCCTTTTTCTTTTATTATTCATATGTGCATACAAGGCTTGGTTCATTTCTCCCCCCTGCCTCCACCCCCTCCCTTATCACCCAAACTGCCCTCTCCCTCTCCCCCCCAATACCCAGCAGAAACTATTTTGCCCTTATTTCTAATTTTGTTGTAGAGAGAGTATAAGCAATAACAGGAAGGGACAAGGGTTTTTGCTGGTTGAGATAAGGATAGCTATACAGGGCATTGACTCACATTGATTTCCTGTGCGTGTGTGTCACCTTCTAGGTTAATTCTTTTTGATCTCACCTTTTCTCTAGTTCCTGGTCCCCTTTTCCTACTGGCCTCAGTTGCTTTTAAGGTATCTGCTTTAGTTTCTCTGCGTTAAGGGCAACAAATGCTAGCTAATTTTTTAGGTGTCTTACCTATCCTCACCCCTCCCTTGTGTGCACTTGCTTTTATCATGTGCTCATAGTCTAATCCCATTGTTGTGTTTGCCCTTGATCTAATGTCCACATATGAGGGAGAACATATGATTTTTGGTCTTTTGGGCCAGGCTAACCTCACTCAGAATGATGTTCTCCAATTCCATCCATTTACCAGCGAACATGTCGTTCTTCTTCATGGCTGCATAAAATTCCATTGTGTATAGATACCACATTTTCTTAATCCATTCGTCAGTGCTGGGGCATCTTGGCTGTTTCCATACCTTGGCTATTGTGAATAGAGGCACCTGCACACCCATGTTTATTGCAACATTTGAACATATTATCAGCCAGTCTTGAAGACCATCAGATTTAATTCATCTTAGCTCAAAGATAGTTAAATGTTTTCCATCCATTCTGGACAACTTTCCCATAAAATATTCTCTTCTTTGTAGTTAGAAGTCAATTCTTATTGCAACAGAATAGACTAGATTTCTTCCATAAATAATGAGATCTAACTACTTCTGGGCTTGCCACTTGGTCTGAACATAGCTTTTGATTCAGACTTGGTTATATCCCTTCTTCCAGATTTTCCATATATCATTTTAAAGTGTAAACTCTCTAGATAATTCAAGGTGTGCCTTCACATTGTTATGTGCTGTTCTACATATTTATTTATCTCATTTATTGAATATATCTATTAAGAGGCAAGAAGAATGAATGAAAGGAGGGAAGGAAGGAATGAGAAGGAAGTATTGTTTATCTCGTTTTGGCCAAATTCTCTTTGTAATGGCCCAGCCTCTAGCTCCATGATAGACTCTATAGTCTCTCCCTTAGCAGGGCAAATGGGGACTTGAGAATAAGGCCAGAATGATTTGATGTCCCCATTGACCTGTATCAGTGTTGGCTCACATCATACTGACGTAATTGTCAACAGTTAACAGTTTATAGTCAGTTCAGTGGTACCTGTCTTTCAGGTCTTCATACAAGATTTTAAAAATTAGGATGCATTATACAACACCAGTGCAGCTTCTGGTGCAACAGTTTACACTCAATGCCAACTCAAAAGCACCCTACTAATGCAACAGAGAAGCAGCAGAGTGTGGCAATGTGAGCAGTAGGCCAGAAGACAAGGGGCCTGGGTTGTAAGGGGACTTTTAGCCTCCAGTTGTGTGTCTCTGATGGTGTAGTCCATTTCCTGTGCCTCACTTTCCTCATTTGTTAAATGAGGGGGAGGATAATCTATAAGATCCTTGTATGCTCTGACATTCTGATTCTGTGAATAGCAGGGATGGTGGGTGACAGATATAGGCCTTCTGATTGGGTGGCAGCTGTGTGTGGGACTGTTCTCCAAAACTGTGGGTAATTGCTTAAAATTTGGCTTTTAATATTCTATTGTTAGTATCTGATACTTTATATTACATGTAGAGGGAAGAGATTTTGCTGGAAACACAGGGAGGGTAGTTTTGCATTTGTATTAAAGACTCCCAAAGACCTCAATTTCTGAATCTGTGAAATTATACTTCAAAGCTGTGAAATGTTTCTGAGTAGGATATCATAGGGTGTGGCTGAGATGCCACAACTTAAAATGCAGTGAGATCACAACTGCTTCTCCTCAAACATATGCTTGATCAAAAACATTGGCAAAGCTACCCAAAATCCCTGGTGCAAAACATCATTAAAAAAAGAATCTTTCTCCAGTGATCCAACAAATAAGCTTTTTATATGCAGCTTCTTATTTCATTAGTTTTGGCAAGTCCTTTATGATTGTCATATCTTTTTCTGCACTTAATCCTCAGCACAAATCTGTAAGGAAGGAATATGTACAGTGTATGGCTAATGGTGGACCCAGTGCTATAAATTGGGACTTTTGCCCCATTCTGCCTTCCAAACCAGAAATTCTCTCCATTAGGAAATGTGGAAATCATTTGCGTGATGGGAGAAGTTTTGTGGTGAAACCTGATATTAGCAGATAATGAAAAAGACTTACAATTACCTGTGGTCTGTAAAGTGAAGAGGAGAAAGAAAAAGGGAAGAATTTTTAGCTAAGTCCAGAGACTATATGTATGAGAATTACATCATGTGCTTGCAACAAATACAGAATCTTAGGATCCACACCAGCTCTCTGACAGTAGGGGCAAGAGGGCAGGGGTAGGGTGGGGAGAGAAGAAATACTAATTTTTAAAAAACAGCTTTCAGTTAATTCTTATGCACACAGGAGTATGAAGTTCTCTGAGCAAGTGAGTATCAAGCTTTTCTACTCAGACCTGAGGTAGAGCTTAGAGACAGAGGACTTCAGGACTAGTAGAGCAAGTACAGGTAAGTCCAAAGGGTGAGAGCCTCGCGTTTTGTTTTTATTGCAGCAATTTGTTTTGTTTTGTTATTGTTCCTGAGATGGGGGTTTTCACTGTGTAGCCCAGGCTGCATTCAGTGATTCTCCAAAAAGGATCAGAATGGAAGCAATGAAGTAAGATACAAAACATCTATGTCAGAAAAGGGACAAAGGTATATTTATTGGTTTTTATGATATTGAAGATGAAAAGATATGGAAATGCTTGGTGAAAAATCAGGAAAAGGAGCAAAAAAGATATGTACAAGGCAGTATTTTGCGGTGTTCTTCATGGGATGAGAAACAGAGTGCCTAAGTACCGTTAGCTGAGTAGTCCCAGCACTGGGAAAACAAACACATTGAGTCGTCTAGAAGTAGTGAACTGTTATCAGCAAGTTTACATATTAAGAAGGCAATGCCCCCTTCAACTTTTTTCATTTGATTTTAGATTCACTAAGAATCAGAATAGAATGTTAATTCTGAAAGATCAGGTGTTCCCAAACATGGATGTATTTTACAGGGTGCCAAACAATAGTTTGAATCACAGCAAGGGAAATCAAATTATTTCTTTCACTCTTTCTGTTTACTTTAAATAGAAAGATTCAGTCTGGTACCACTCTGGCTTTAACATGTTTCTAATATTTAGCAAGTGGAGAGCAAGCCTCAGGTTCAGGGCCTTTAGCAAGCAGTACGATCAAGTTAAATTTTAATAACTGTGTTTTGTTTTCATTGCATCTACTTTTCTTGGTTTGAGACAGGATCTTACTGTGTAGTTCAGGCTCACCTTGAATTCACTATGTAGTACAGGATGACCTCAAACTCCTCCTGCCTTAGCTCTCCAAGTGCACGAACTACAGGCATGCACCACCATATCTGGCTTCATTGCATCTGTTTAAAAAATAATCTTCTCAATGTGATTCTGCATGTAAGGTCATGATACAGTTTCCTGTATATTTATCTTGATCTCAATAAATATAAGCTTATTTAGACTAAAATGCAAAAACAAATAGTAAGTAAATAACAGCATGGATAGAATGCTGGTACAGGGAAAGAAACTGTGAAAGTAGCATGTAGACACAAAGGCCCCTGTCAGGCAGAGGAGAACACTAAATTGCAGACAGTATAGTGCCTTGACTGAACATAAAGTAACACATCTGTAGGGCAAATGCTTTGGGATCTTAGGCCAATGCTCTTTCTATCATTTTGTGCTGTTTTCAGAAAGGACTCCAGACAGCTCAGTTTGTACAATCTGGGATGCCTATCCTTGTGGTCTCTGAGCAAAATGCATTGCCAAGGGCTCTTTAATTCCATCACCAGCCTTGGATATACCCACACTCCATCACGCCAAAGTGCAAGACCAGGTCATGCCTGGCTGATTCTAATCCCAGTGTAGTAGCTCCATCCCCACTTCTCAATACGCACACATAACTGAGAGGGCAAACCATTCTCCTTGCAAGATTTCTTTTTCCCATTGTCTACTACAGTTCTAAACAATAAATGAAGAGCTTAGAATTTTGAATCTTTGTGCAGGTCAGAATAAGTATTTGCCTTTTTGATGAACCATTTCAATATGAGAGAATCTAAAAATTACTAGAAGAAAATGTCTTTAAAGTACAGATGCATGGTAAGACAGCCAACATTTACTGAGTACTTATTATATGCTAATTACTGTGCTTAGAGAATCAAGGATTGTCTCATATAATCTTCACAACAATCCTATAACATAAAACTTTTTTGGCAAGCTTGCTTAGTGTAATGGAGTATACTAACTGGGCCCATGCAGAACATCTTGGGAGCAATGGAGCTAGGATCTGAACTCAGAGCCTTATTTAGCCAGCACAGTTCATCATCACTCCACAGGCACACTCAGCACAGGGCACTGCCCTTGAGAAGCTGTCCAGGTAGGTGAGGGTGTGTCAAGTACATAAAGATTACTTGAGATCCCATAGGATGAGCTGTGCTTCCAAGAGAAGGAGAAGCAGGTGGTAAAGAGCCCAGAGTGGAAAGCAATTAATTATTGCTCAGAGATTGAGAGGGTTGGGGTTGGGAAAGTTTAGAGAGCTTATACTGGAATTGGAATTGGAATTGGAATTGGAAGAAAGATTAGGCTAGTGTCAGACAGGAAAGTGAGACAGAGCATTCAAGGAAGCTGAAAAGGTCCAACAGCAAGGTAATTCACTATTTATTTGGGGAAAGCTGACCAATCTTGTATGCTTATTGCATAAAGAGTTAGATTAGAGTAGAGTTGCAAAGGGGAGAATTGAGGGAAATGAGCTGGAAAACATGATCATATCAGGCCAGAAAACTATCTATGCCCTCCACTATCTGCCCACAGCAAGTTACACTACATTGCTAAAGGTTATTCTATTACATCCCAATCTAGCTGGCATTTGTAATTTAAATCCCACATGTCTGAATGGCCTTTCTATCCTCCTGAATGATAACATGTGAAACAGCTTCTCTGTTCATGGTTATATATGCAGTACCCAAAGAAAACCAGAAGCAGAAAAATAAATTATAATTTGCAACCCTGTCAAAAAAAGAGCTATTTAAAATTGCCAAAATATGTGAACAGCCTTGAGTTCAATTATAGAGTCCACCTTTTTTGCAAAGTCACAGAAAAACTGCACTGAATGTCCAAGATGGTCTTATTAATCTGTGTGTACATTGGTGTGTGGTTTCCAAGGGTAGAGGTTGGATCATCAAAAAGAAGGAGGAAGACAAAAATTTCTGTGCTCCTTAATGATCTTGCTATCTCTGCTGTAGCCCCACAACCTAGAACAGTGCCTGAACCCTATTAGGAATATAATAATACAGCAATGAATGAATGGATGGATTAATGAGGAAGTGACAAGTTGGTCTAGGAGTTCTGAAACCTAAGTTCTGGTTTCCTTCTTTTACTGATTGGCTGCATTACCTCAGGCAATCTTCTTTGTTCCCTGAGCCTTGAATTTTCTATGTATAAAATATTGGGTTCACATTTGATCCAGCAATACCACTCTTGGGGATATACCCAAAAGACTGTTACTCCAGAGGCACCTGCACATCCATGTTTATTGTGGCACTATTCACAATAGCCAAGTTATGGAAACAGCCAAGATGCCCCAGCACTGACGAATGGATTAAGAAAATGTGGTATCTATACACAATGGAATTTTATGCAGCCATGAAGAAGAATGAAATGTTATCATTCGCTGGTAAATGGATGGAATTGGAGAACATCATTCTGAATGAGGTTAGCCTGGCTCAAAAAACCAAAAATCGTATGTTCTCCCTCATATGTGGACATTAGATCAAGGGCAAACACAACAAGGGGATTGGACTATGAGCACATGATAAAAGCGAGAGCCCACAAGGGAGGGGTGAGGATAGGTAAGACACCTAAAAAACTAGCTAGCATTTGTTGCCCTTAACGCAGAGAAACTAAAGCAGATACCCTAAAGCAACTGAGGCCAATAGGAAAAGGGGAACAGGTACTAGAGAAAAGGTTAGATCAAAAAGAATTAACCTAGAAGGTAACACCCATGCACAGGAAATCAATGTGAGTCAATGCCCTGTATAGCTATCCTTATCTCAACCAGCAAAAACCCTTGTTCCTTCCTATTATTGCTTATACTCTCTCTACAACAAAATTAGAAATAAGGGCAAAATAGTTTCTGCTGGGTATTGAGGGGGGGGAGAAGGAGGGGGCAGAGTGGGTGGTAAGGGAGGGGGTGGGGGCAGGGAGGAGAAATGAACCAAGCCTTGTATGCACATATGAATAATAAAAGAAAAATGAAAAAAAAATATTGGGTTCAGCAGCTGATCTCAGGTTATTTTTTAATAAGACTATCAAATAACATCATGGAGTGGACAATGTAAATACTAGACAGATAGGACAATGACCATGACTAAGTGCATACTTATCCCCACACCAACACAGTTCTATTGTCATCGTTCACATTTCCAAATAAGATTTTATTTGAACAAAAGATTTATACACCAGAAAAACCATTTGGGAACCACCAAAGTGGTTGAGTTCTGTTATTATTTCTACCTATATGATTCTAATTTTTTATAATGCTAAAATGAAGGGGAATAAAACCTGACCAAACTTTGCAATGAGTAAGGCTGTTCAAAGAGTAAAATTATTTACCCGGATAATAATGGTTATATCTCATTGGCAGTAGAGATGGATAGTTACCTAGTAAACAAGTTATAGGGGAGATCCCAGTATTGGTTTAGCTCAGCCATAGTTTGAATGTCTAATGCCCCCAAGTAGAACTATTGGGAGATAGTGGACTATTTAGGATATGGACTTAGTAGCTTCTCCTTAGGTGATTGGGGGCATGCTCTTGAAGGGGATTGAGGGACCTTGGTCTCTTCCTCTTCTTTTTCTTCCTAGTTGGTAAAGTTTTGCTCTGCCATATACTCCAGCCACAATGTTCTGCTTTGTCACATGCCCAAAGCAATAGAGCCAATCAGTCATGAACTGGAACTCCAAAACTATGAGCCAAAGTAAATCTTTTCTTATAATTGTATCAGGCTTTTCACTGTAGTGATGGAAAGGAGACTAACACCATTGGGATGTTTGAGCACATTACTTCAGAAGCTGTCCTCATGTAGAAGAATCAAGAGTTCTACATTTTTATGAGTTTTGGGCTAACTATCAAGGAATATAACTTAATGATTCTGAGTAAGGGTTTTGAAATCAGATGAAGATGTGTTAGAACCCTAGTCCTATCACTCATCATCTATGGGACCTTGGTCAAGTGATTTGATCCCTTTACTTCTGAGTTTCCCCATCAGTCAAATGAGTATGATAACAACTGTCCCCATAGAATTGATTAAGAACTCAATGAAATGACATTAGCAATACACTTAGCTCAATGCTTTGAATTAAACTGTTAAATATTAGCTGATAAGATGGTGGCTGTGAAGATGAAGCCATTGTCTGCTTGCCATATATATGACAGCCATTCATACCTATATGTGCATATGTACATATGTACTTACTTGTGTAAATATATCTAGACATTTCTCTCTCTCTCTCTCTCTCTCTCTCTCTCTCTCTCTCTCTCTCTCTCTGTCTCTCTCTTTCCCAAAGTCAGAAACTCAAAAAGGACAATGCTAATCCACAAGTACAGGGAAAAATTAAATTAAATTATACCAGTCAGCAGACACAAGAAAAGTCTGCTCATAAAAGGAACATGAACAGATACCAAATATATTTGTTTGTCAGGTTTATCAAAATATAGATTCACTCCTTTCTTAGAGGGTAAAAAGCTCTCCAAAAGCAAGTCTAACTGTGAA
The DNA here is from genome assembly GCF_047511655.1 of Castor canadensis. NCBI lineage: Eukaryota > Metazoa > Chordata > Mammalia > Rodentia > Castoridae > Castor > Castor canadensis. Next base: position 70,927,220 of record NC_133391.1, on the reverse strand, counting down.
ATGTTTCTAAGAATCTTGTTTAAAATAACCTGAAATAGGCATGGAAATGAGAAAAAGACAATTCAGAAATAATTTTGAGAAAAGTAGGTTCTTGTCTCTTTGGTTGAATAAAACCTAGAGTATACTCAGTGATTTATTTATATGAACAGAGGCCTTGCTCCAAGCCTGTGAACAGCTTCACGGTGGTCCTAGGAGAACAACCGCTAGACCTCTCTTCATTGCTCCTTCCCACAGTCACCTACCCTTCCAGTTAATGTGTGTTTTCTCCCCTCTCTTCTTTCTGTGCTCAGGAACGATCCTGTTTCTCGTCAGGAGGATCCTCTGGTGGTTGTGACACCAAGCCATTTCCCTTCAGACCCTGTTCTGATAATGAACCAGCCTTCCAGAAACCAATGTTCTTGCTTTTGCCTAATAAGATGATGATTATGATAGTGTATATGTACACTATCTTGTATAATGATAAACAATAGCTTAATGAGGTAAGAACTACTTTTGCTCCCATTTTTCATAAGAAGTAACTGAGGCACTGAGAGGTGAATTAACTTTCCCAGAATCCCACAGCTTCAAAATGGCAGGACCAGAAGCAAACAGAAGACCATTAAATACCGACTACTGTTCGTTTAACCCTAATACTAAACTACTTCACTGGTAACCATGTTCCTTTTAGATTGGGATTCTACCTTGTTCTTTCCAGAGCATAAATGCCTGATCCTAAATCCCTATGTGAAAAGGAAGCACCATAAAAACCAAATTGAAGGGAAGTCTTTTTAATTCCAGCCCACAGTTCCTTCTTAAAAATCTTTAAACAGAAATTCCATTCCTAATAGTGTCAAACACCAATAACTGATCACGGATCTGATCAATATTTTCCTCAAAGGCAAGGTTAGGTATCAAATCAGATGTATATTACTGAGCCTCTATAGAGCTCAGGAGTGAATTTCTGAACTTTTTACTTGCTACAGATTGCCAGAAGAATATTCAAGGAAAACAGAATGTCCTCTGCTATTGGCAATCTCACATATAATATCTTTACTTACAGTCATGTTCTAGATATTCTCTAGGTTCAACCAGACAAATTGGTCAAAGTTGGTTTTGCTCTCTGTTACACTTAAGTGCATTGTAGGGAGAAAAGTGGAGTCTGAGAACGTATCATTCAGTCTCTACCCCTTCCTCAGAAATACTAACTAATGATTAGTCAATACTCCAGTAACTGATAGTCTATCACCACTTTTAAGTAGCCATCCAATTTTCTCCTTCAGCTTTACTAGGAACTCCCTACATAAGGTGATCCATTCCATTTGCTGACATATGTATTCTTAGAATCTCAATCCTTGGTATCCTGCCATTATCACTTCAAACTGTGATGATCAAGTCAAATTCTTTTTCCCACAGCAACCCTTTAACTATGTAAAAGCAATGATATGACCTGAATTTTCTCTGCTCTAAGTTCAGCATTGTCTGTTCCTTCCTCTATTCTATATGTATCACAAACTCTACAGAGAAAATCATGGTATTTGCCCTCTTGGCACACTCCTGTTTGTCAATTCCCAGTATAAGATGAAGCTTCTATCGCGTCCATGGGCCACAGACCTGCATCATTCCACTGTGAACTAACACTCATTTACATGGGATTATGGTTTTTCCAGTGGGTCTCATAGTGTGCTTTGGAGGCAATTCCTTCCTGAACAGCTGCTCTGACTAAATTGGGAGGTCTGTGTCCTTGCCAAGTACATGCTGTAAGGGAACAAGCTCATAGAGCCTGCCTTGTGGAAAGGGCTTATCTGCAAGGTGGCTGCCAGCACCCTAACCATGGAAGTTCAAGTTCCTTCCTCCCAGAAACACCAATCACCTTCTGTAGGGTTTTCTTTTTCTTGAGAATGGGTTAAAAAGAGCCAACTGATTCAAGAGTTGCACATTCTGGCGTTGTTAAAGGACTTCTGCTGTCCCCTGGGAGTGATAGGGACTTTCTCGGTTGTCCTCTGTTTATCCCAGAGGACTAAAGTAGGAATTTTCAACTTCAGCACAATCTTGAAATTTGGGACATACAATTCTTATTGTGGGGGGCTTCTCTGTCACTATTAGATGTTTTGCAGCATCCATAGTCTCCGTCCACTGGATGCCAGTGACTAAAAACTCATACAAGGCTGGGCACAGTGGTTCACACCTATAACCCCAGTAACTTGTGAGGCGGTGATTGAGAGGATAGAGGTCAAGGCCAGTCCCAGATCCTATCTCAACCAACAAACTGGGCACAGTGATTACAGCCTGTAATTTCAGCTATGCAAGAGGCCACAGGTGGGAGAATACTGGCCAAGGCGTGCCCTGCACAAAAAACACAAGACCCTATCCAAAAAATTACTAAAGCAGGACTGCAGGTGTGGCTCACAGGGTAGAGTGCCTGCTTTGCAAGCGTGAAACCCTGAGTTCAAACCCCAGTCCCCCCCCCACAAAAAAACCCCAGTATTGCCAAAAAAAAAATCATACAGACATTGCCAAATGTCCTCTGGTAAGCAAAATTATACTAACTAAGAACTATGGGCTTAAACTCACAACCCCAGTAGCCTAAAATATGGATCTACGTCTACACTTAGAGCATTATCTAATTCAATTTCCTGATTTTATTGGTGCTAAGGGAGAATGATGACTGATTGGTGATCTATAAGGGATTAAAGACAAGCCTCCTGCTCTCTTCAGTACACAAGTGGTTCTCAACCCTGCTGCATAATAGAGCTTTGAAAGTCTATGGATTTCTGGTCCCCAGCCAGACCAGTTACAGGTAGAGCACAGGCTCAGGTATTGCTTAAGGGTACCTGGCTCTATGTGCAGTCAGAGTCAAGGATAGGGCACCACTCCACACTGCCTCCATTCTTGACCTCATATAATCCATTTCAAGATCGGGATGTTGTTTTGGAACTTGGACTGCACATGGGTGGTATGCACAGTCCTTCTTCATTGTGGGCACCAATCTGAGAGGGCTGCTACATAGAACTCTGGCACCCTGAGGGTAGGTGTACCTGCAGAGCAAAAGAGGGAAAACGAACACATACAGAATGTACTCAGCTTGTTTGACAAGATTAGCATGTTTTGTGTTGGGTCAAAGAAATACCTACAGGTAATTTAAAAGCCAGAAGGCATATTCAAAATAACAGTCCCAACTGTTCAGCACAGGGCATGATGTACCCAGGAAATAAATCTTGTCTCATGTTGCTTAAACAATTATTTATAAACAGTGTGATTAACTGAATTCATTTCTGGCTTTTCTTTTAGCAGAGAGAGTTCTACATTCCTCATCTAAGGAGAACATAGAAATTTTTATTAACTTATTCCTTAGGAGATATTTATCAGGAATCCCAGAAAATAACTGGAGACCTGGATAAGGGTGTTTTTTCAAAATGTGACTGATGTCATATATTTGACCATAGCAATCACAGAGGTTTCCTTTCACTGAGCACCTGCTGTACAATAGGGGCCCGGCTTAGCCTTGCATGTATGTTATATGCAACCTTGACAAGAGCCCCATGAAATAGGCTCTAATATTGGAACCAGAGAAGTGAGGTGACATGCTCTAGGTCATGTTGGTACTAAGTGGGAACTTACTGGTACTGGACTGAACCCCAGGGCTAACAAATTCTAGCACCTGCAAGCTGTTGTGCTATACTTGGTGGGACGTGCTCTAGTTACATAGCAAAGTTCACCTTCTACTAAGTCAGCATAGGAACTTTGCTTCAGCAATGTGTCTCAGTGGAAGGGATAAAGTTTCAGCCTCACCACTGACTGAGACAAGTTTAGGCCACCTGACTGACTAACTTCTGAAGGGCAAGTATATTCTGCAAAGAATACTAACTTTTATAATCCTGAAAATGTGGCGAGGTAAGTGCAGCTCTACTAAAGTAGTTATCATCAGTGTTTTCCTGGTGTGATCTCAATAATATCAATGTTTTCTGAGAAGTTATTTTGTGTTGGGATTTGGCAGGACAGGGGATTGGACTAGCTTTGTGGGTGTGTGACCAGTGTAATCCCAAAGGGACCTGATGCTGGGTTTAATGTTCAGCTATCACCATCTTGAAATTATTATTTTTTCAGTAGTAAGGTTTGAGTCAGGGGCTTGCACTTGGTGGGCAGGTAACTCTACCACTTGAACCACACCTTTTCACTATAGTTATTTTTTTTTCACTTAGGTTCCTGTGCTTTTGCCCTGGCCAGCCTGGACTGCAATCTTCCTTCCGATTCCTCGCGTACAGTTGGGACCACAGGTGAGAATAATCACACCTGGCTTATTGGTTGAGATGGGTTCTCATTAACATTTTGCCTAGATTGGCCTCAAACCACAATCCTCCAATCTCTACCTCCTGAGTAGCTGGGATTACTTGTGTACACTACACCTGGCTTCGAAACTCTTGTGACCTTGTCTTTGAACTTATGAAAGTTAGTAGAATGTGCATGTAACAAGAAGTAAGATGAGTTAGTTTTACACTGTGTTCTGGTAAAAAAAATACAGAAGCATGTATGAACTACAAAACATAATTTGTGTGATCTCAGTGACTCTACGTACAAGTTAAATACCCTTACATTTGCATTTCAAAGTAGCAATGCACAATATAAAGATGAATGATAAATTTTATGGTAATGATTAAATTTGTTTCATACTATATAAAGTAAAGAGCAAATAAAAATCAAATAAATAATAAAGAGAGATGGAAAAAAGAGTTTTACATTTTTCCTGCCTTTTGAACTGGGAGTCTATATTTTCATTTTGTATTGGACTGTAAATCATGCAGACCCTGGCAGGGGTTAAGGGAGATAAGGCAAGGTCATCCTCATCCATCTTTGATTCACCCAGATTAAGTCTACTTTGGCTCACAATAATGAGTAAATGTTGAATCCAATTGTAACCCCAAAGATCAAGGTAAAGGCCATGAAAATGTCTTTTAAATGTCAAACAAGTTTCCAGCATTAGTAGAAATCTCTAAGGATCAAAAGTAAATCAAATCTAAATTATTTCTTCATCTATGGGCAAAATCTTCCAATAAACAGTGTAAAAACCTTTATTTAAAAAAGGAATTCTGATAGCTAGGGGCATGGCCTAAGTAAGTGATAGAGCACTTGTCTAGCAAGCTTGGGGTCCTGAACTCAAACTTCAGTATGGCCAAAAAAGAAAAAAAAATAAGTCTTAAAAGTTGACAAGTGGCTTCACAGTGAAAAAGAAAAAAAACAAGTTTAGTTATCAAATTAGTATGTGTTTTTTAGAGTGGCAAAAACTTATTCTTAGCATTCAGTCCAATTGGATTGAAGTATTCATTAATTCAGAAAATATACTGAATAATGTTTACAGCTTGAGGAAATTTTAGGGAATAAAGGAGACATGTTACCTGCCTTCATGGACTGACAACCTGGCTGGGGAAACAGATAATAAACACATTATCAGAAATATGGTTGTAAATTCTGGTGATTGTTATTTATAAAGGAAACAAGGGGCAATAACCCAGAAGAATTTCTTTTTCTTCTTATTTTTTGAGAGGTGGGGTCCTCATTCTTTTTTTCTCTCTCATTTTACTTTCTCTTTATTCTCATATTTTTTTCTATTTATTCCCATATTTTTTTCTATTTATTCCATACATAAATCTGAATGTACATGGAAATGTCAAAGATTTATAAGCACATCCACTAAAGTTGGTGTGTTTATGATTGAGCTCTAGTTGATAACAAGATCTGGTGTATGTCTGAGGGAATGATATGTTATCTTCTTCCAGAAGAAGGCTGATCTAGCGCTAGGGCTGTTGTGTAATAGAACTCTCTGTAATCTTAGAAATAGTCTACATTTGTACTGTCTAATCCAGTAGCCACTTATCATTAGTGGTTAATGAGTGCTTGGAATATGGATAACAAAGCTAAGGAAGTGAATCTTTAGTTTTATTTTAAATTAAAATGTAAATAGCTACACATGGCTAGTAGTTACCCTATTGGACAACACAGTTCTAGAGAACTCCAGGTGACTGGAAAACCTGTGTATCAGGGGAGGTTGGGACTAGATAGTGGATGATGGTCAAGAACCAAATCAGATAGGCAGTAAATTCTTTGGAAAATGGTTGGGTTTCCAACCTTTCTAGGAACTGGGTATGCGTCCTTGGTTTAAGTAAGATCTGGCCTTGGGGAGCCAGGCAAGAGATGTAAGCCTAGAGGGAGAGCAGAGAAACCCATCTCCAAAGCTAAACTTTGGATGTGATCTCTTCTTGTGTTGCCTAACATATAAATAGTCTGTTCTTATCTTTCCCATGTGGACAGAACTTTGCATTAGCAAAGCAATTTCATATCCATTAGCTTGGTTGACTTTGACAATGAGGTAGTGACATAGGAGGACAGGGATTATCTACCCAAAAAGAATGAACTAGGGAAAGGTATATTGTCTTTTTAGCAGAATCCTTAGCAGATTTCACACAGAGAAAAATCTCTAAAATTATAGTCAACACCTTCAGTCCCTCATCTGTCCTGGATTATCAGAGGTTAGAATCCTAGAGGCAGTTAAACAGAAGAGAGGCCAGCAAAAAAAGGATGAAAGCATTCTTCCATCACTTATTTCATGTTCCACAGTGCTCCAAGCACTTTATTAGGCTCTGAGGATGCAGCAGTGAACAAGACTGGTGAGAAACTTGGTAGTTATCCAATGGATGAAGAGCCCTAAAATCTAATCCCCAAAGAATCCCAAATCAAATCGATAAGACTTGTCCCTAAGGAAGTGAATTTTTAGTTTTATTTTAAATTAAAATGTAAATAGTCACACGTGGCTAGTAGTTACCCACTGTCACCTAGTTGTGGTCACAAAGCAAGGTTACATGGTCATAGTATGTCTCCCAAGAGGGGAGAAACGTTTGGCTTAAAGCATGACTAAACTGAGGTAAACTTTCAGGAAGTTTTTGAAACTTTCAGAAACTTTTTGAAAGTTTTCAAAAGGAATTTGATACTACATTTTACTAGTTAATCTCAAATAAAATAATTGCCCTTTAAAAGACGCTATAAGAACTCAAGAACAGTAATATGTGTCATGACCCAAAGCCCTAAAGCATAGTCAATGTCAGCATACACTGGACCACTGAGATCCCTCAGAGTCTAGCTCCAGTGTAGCTCCAGAAGTTTATTATGCGTAAGATTCATCTTGATAGAAATGTCATGTTAATAGTTTTGCCATGATTCAGTGAGTGGGGCTTCCGAATCTGTGTTTTTACTCAGCTACCAAATGATGCTAATGTGAGTGCCCTGCTGGTCAAACTTTGATTGGCTCTTCTTTCTTAAGGGAATATAATAGAAGATGTGAACTTGATCAAGTACACTGTATGCATCTACAAAATGTTCCCAATGCAATTTCCTTGTACTATTAATGATACAATTTAAAATAAGAGATTTAAGTTGGCCCTATAGTATGTTAGTTCTCCATAAGAGACACAGAAAAGTGTCTGGATGTAGTAATACTTTAGAAGTTGATTCCATTTATGGAGATAGAGAAAACCCCAGAAACTTCAGGCTGGAGGAGGGAAGAGTAAATAGTTAGGAATTCTTTTTGATTTCATTAAACTTGGGATTTCTAAGAGACATTTAGTTGGGGTTGTCCCAATTGGATCTTATATATCTGGAGCTCAGAGGATAGCTGTGACCTGGAGATAGTATTCAGAAGAGAAGGCTGACAGCATGAAGATGGAAGTTAAAGTCACAGATGGTACAATAACATAAAGAACTATAGCAAAGAAGAGTATCAAGAACCATGTCCTGGGAACTCCAATAATTAGAGATCAGAGAGAGGGAGGAGCCTGTAAGGGGGAACTGAAAGAGGTGCTGGTGAGTTTGGAGAAAAAACAGAAAAGTAAGGCTCAAATGGTAGAGTGCCTGCTTTGCAAGCATGACAGCCTGAGTTCAAACCCCAGTCTCAGCAAAAAAAAAATTTTAACTTCTATAAGAAAAAGATTAACCAAAGTTAAAAACTAAGGATAAGATATAAAGAATTATATAACAAAGGATTTTATCTAGAATATAATAAAGAACACCCAGAAATTAATAAGAAAATACAATTAAGTTGTCACAAAAAAAGGCCAAACATGGGGTGAAGGAGTTCATACAAGGATAAATATAAATAATCAAGAACTAATTCACAAGAGTGTCAACCTGAAAAATCATCTGAGAAATAGAAATTAAATGAATGTTTTTTAATTAACAAAATAATGAAAGATTGACGATATTCAGTAATGGTAATAGGGAAGAATAAAGGATGCTCTCATACCCCACTGATGAGAATGCAATTTGCTACAATGTTCTAGGAGCTCTGTTTCATGGTAAACATAAAAATCATAACTGGCTATACATGTTAATAACAATTTCAATTTTGGTAACTATCTGAAAGAAATGCACAAAAATATGTTCAAGGGTATTAAAAATAGTACAGTTTGTAATAGCCCACTAATGGCAAATAATGAAATAAATTTTAATAGGTATTTTTAGTACAGAAGATTATGGAACAGTTAAAAATAAATATCTACATGTTCTCCATTAGCATTATCTCCAAAATGAATTGTTAAAGAATAAAAAGCAAGAGGCAGAGAAATACATACACAGGGGCTGGAGGCATGGCTCAAGAGGCAGGGCATCTGCCTAGCAAGCATGAAGCCTTGAGTTCAAGACCCAGTACTGTCAAAAGAAAAAAAAAGGCATATATAATGGTCCCATTTCTACAGCATAATGAGAGAAAAAAGCTATGATTTTAAACATTTTCATGAATGTTTATAAAACTGAAAAAAACACCAGATGAATATGAATTATTGTCTCTGGAGACAAGGTAACATTGGTGGGATAAAAGTTGATTTTTTACTTTCCATTGTTTTGATTTTATCTTTCTTCATCTGAATTTGTTGATGTTCTACTTGTAAGATTTTTAAGAAAAATGCTAAATTTTCTTAAGTTGTGCAGAGTTAAAACCATTGATCTGGAGAACTAATTTTATGATTTGTTTATTTATTCAGTAAGAGTATAACTTCATATATATATGTATATACACATATATATGTATATGTACATATACATGAGGTTCATATCTTTATATGAACCTCATGTATATAAGTTCATATATGTAAGCTCATATATATATATATATATATGCTTAAATATATATATATAAGTGTGTGTGTGTGTGTGTGTGTGTGTGTACATATAAAATCAAACAACATGTTGGGTATTGGGTGACTCAAACAGGCAGAATCCCTGTCCCCAAAAGACTTGTCTTATAGTGAACTAATCTCGTCTTCTCTGCATAGGTTACTCTTACTCTTATATGATTTCCCATCCCCAGAAAATAAAATAACTGCAGCCAGCTTCCTGCACTTTCACAACCTCATGAAAAAGTGCAAGGAGTACATTATGGAGAGTACATTCATAAGCCATCTCTAACCTGTGGTCTCTTAGCTTAAAAATCTCACTACAGGTTACCAAAAGCAGCAGAGAAAAATAGTATGGCATTAGTAAAATAGGCTCTATTGGGTTGTCCTAGAAACTTCCAAATTCTTTCTATGGTGGTGTCTATGGGATATAGCCACCAACTTCAAAACAACTAATTTCTCAAATATATTGCTGGAGCATACGTTGTTTGTAAGTGGTCGACAGCCTGTACTTGGGCAAATGCTAGCTTAAATAGCTAAAAACGTTCTGGCACCCACACAGAAGTTCTTGTACACACTTTGAGATTGGATTCTTTCTATAATACTCACTAAGGCATAATTAAAAGAGAATGTCAGCCTCTGTAGAGGAGTATCCTTTCAGACCGTTCTACCAGCTGGAACCTCAACACCATGCTAGACTTTAGCTACAAGCCTGCCCACACTTGTAACTGAAAATTGAAATCACATTTCTGAGCAGCCTCTGAGACCCAGCTTTTACATTTCACAATATTCCCATTTACTCTTCTTCTCTCACACATGAAAATAAAAATTCCCCCATTTTCAGCTGCCATAATAGCCAAATGTGGTCATCACCAGAAAAATTAAATGCCTATCTTTAAAGTGTAGTTTTTAACTACACTTTAGAAATCCCTGTGCATCTCAGGGCAAAGGAAAAATGTCATTGAGAATTCATTCATCTTTGCTACAGGATAAATATACTTAAAACACATGGCTTTTCATAGCTGAGAACAATTTGAGCTCAGAGTGGCCAGAAATCGCTCATGAAAGAAGCATCATGACTAGACATGGGACATTCAACTCCAGTGTCATTCCCACCTCCACCAGCCTATGTAACCTTAGGTAAATCACTTGACCTCTTCATGCTCTTCATATTCCATTCTCTTCCTCATGCTGTGATTTCTACCTGGACTGGTTCCTAGACATCTCCCCCTTGTCTCAAATTCTTATAAAATGCTGTTTTGTGAAGATTTCCCTAAGCCAAACCAGCTTCCATCCTGCTCATACACTCAGCCTAAATCACATACCTCATTATATCATTGACATGTGGTACTGTATTACACAGTTATTTTTGTATTTATTTTCTTTTATCAGATTACTTATTCATTTATTCATTATTAGGTTATCAGGCAATATATAATTACTCCTAGTCCTACTAATATTTGTGAAATTATTATTGCTATTATGAGCACTTGCTCTGTGTCAGGTTCTATAAATACATATTATCTCTAATTGTCACAAAAACCCTCTGAGAATGGTAGTATCATTTTGCTATATATCCAGTTGAAAGTAAATTCAAGAGAGATTATATAAATGGTTAATATAATCACTGAAAGTCAAGATTAAGTCTTTTCTATTTTAAAGTCCGTGCTTTAACTACTACCCTGAAATACTATCTTTAAATAAAATAGATAACACTAAGTGCTTCCTAAGTGTCAGGCTATGCACTACACACATTAGCTAATTTGATCCTCACAAAAACTCTGATGTAGATATAATGATTATAATTGCGAAAATTTTATTGAAAATTTAATTAAAGCTCAGAGTGGTTAAATGACTCACCTAATGTCACAGAATCATGGAGACTGAATTTGAATGCAGCTCAGTCTCCTTTCAGAGCCTGAGCCCTTACTCTAGTCTATGGCCACCTTGGAGAACCTTCTTTAAACTTTGCAAACACTGTAGACGTTTTCAGGAATTACCCCTGTGGAAAGGGGGGTTATCCCTTCTGAGTAATTCATATCAACCACACCGATCAGCCCCCTGAGCACTCACCTTAGTACATGTGTGGATCCATTAATGGTTGTGGTTGAACAGGGGACTGTCTGGCCCAGAATGGAAGGTCTTCTGTAGCGTTCATCATCACAGCAGAGGATGATGAGGAAGGCACGTCTAAAAGACTTATTCAAGAAGGCGTAAAGAAAGGGGTTTAACCCAGAATTGATGTAGCCGAGCCAGAGGAAAGCAGTCCACACCTGCCCAGGGACAGTGTAGTCTATGAAAGGATCCACGATATTGGTAACAAAGAACGGAGCCCAGCACAGGCAGAAGCAGCCCATGATGATACACAGGGTCTTGGCCGCTTTGGTCTCTGTCCTCATGCGATGAGTGCTATGCTGATCTGCTGGCTGAAGCCTGCCCTCTGAGGGGGCCCCTGCCCGTTGTAACATCTGGATCTGGTGTGCATGCTCCTTAGCGGTGACATAAATGCGGTAATAGGCCAGCACCATGAGGAGAAATGGGATGTAGAAGGCCACCACAGAGCATGTGATGGCGTAGGGCTTGTTGACCATGAAGACACAGTACGTAGAGTTGGAGTTCTGGTTGAACTTCCTTTTCTCTATCTGGGAGTTGGAGGGAGAGAAGAAGGAGCAGGAGAAAAATGAAGGAAAGTGAAAGAAAAGAAATAGATGAGAAACAAGACAAGAAAGGGAAATAAGATAGAAGGGGAAAGTAACAGGGAAAGAAAGGAAAAGAAGAATCAGAGAAAAAGGCAAAGGGAAAAGGAAAGAAAAACAAAAGTTTATCAGCAAAAATTTGTTTTTTGTATAATCCTACAACATATAGAACTTTGGTGGTACAAAAAGAACATGAACATATCTAGGGTTCAGAATGCTTGTTTATGCAAAAGGGGCTGAAGATCCTGGAAAGAGCAGAAATAAAATGGGGATTGGATCATTCTTCACCCATATGTTCAACCTCTCTTTTTCCCTCCTTGTCTGCTTGCACATAAGAAACCAGTGTCTTTTAACAGAGTGGTTGTAAACTGCAATCCTCTGTTGCGCTCACTCTAAGTGCATTTGGTCTCCCATCCAGATCTATTCGATTTAAGTATCTGGGCGGTAAGACTCAGATTTCTGCAATGTTAGCAAGCTTTTTTTTTTTGATAATTCTGAAGTTCATTAATATTGAGAATTTGCTCTAAGTTATTCTAAACACAGACTTTCGAGTGACTCCCTGAGATAATTTTCAAGACTCATTTCTCTGCTTACTGAGTGCCCTGATGAAGAATCTTTCTCATTTAGACAACACACTATCCAAAGTATCAATACAGAGTAACGGCCAAGAGAGGCCTTACAATCATAAGAGAAAAGAATATAGTTGAGAAATACTCTGAAAGTTATATGAACACTCAACTTTGAACTTTTAAAAGGTTTCTTTCACATTATGTTAATAACCATGCAATGAGCCAATATCACTGATGATTTATAAAATTTGAGTTTGAAGTATGGCATTTCTGAAAGTCCAGCTTTAAAAGTACAGATGATTTCACTGAACAAAGAAAGAAATTCTCTGGAGAAGTTTCCTGTCCTGGGCATTATCTATGTTTGCGTGTGTGTGGAGGTTTATACGTGTTGTTGTATGTCAATGCTCATTATTCATGGATTATATATTTGTGAACTCACCTGCTCACTAAAATTTATTTATGCCCCCCCCCTCCAAAAATCAATGTTTTTGGTGCTTTTACAGTTATTTACACACATGCATGTACAGAGCAGTGAGAGTTGCTCGATAGGCATGTTCCCAGCTGAAATCAAACAAGGCAATGCCCGGGACCTTCTAGTTTCACTCCAAGTATCCTTTCCACTGTTTGCTGCCACATATTTTGTACTTTGGTGGTTGATTCTTGTTGGTGATTTCATTATTTGAAATGGCCCTTAAGCACAGTACTGAAGTGCTGTCTAGTGTTCCTAACTGCAAAAAGGCTGTGATGTAACCTTACAGGAGAAAAATGCGTGCATTAAATACCCTTCACTCAGGCATGAGTTATAGTGCCTTGATCATCAGTTTAATGTAAATGGGTCAACAATAAAAATTAAATCAGTGTCTTTAAATAGAAACACACACGAAATGCAGTTCGATATTGATTGGCTGATAAAAAATGTGACCAGAGACTTGCAGGAATCTAACTCTGTATTCCCTCAGGAGCAAAGACTCAGTTTTTGCTAATTCAGTGTTTGCAGTGACTTTATAAACTATGATTGCTGGAGGAAATGAGAATCAGTTCCATCTATATTGTGTTCGATCATAAGCTTTCCTCTCAATAGATTCAATGTGCAAATGTGTGGAGAGAGATAAAAGGCAGGCTAATAGTAAGTAGATACCTCATCTATATAGGTGATACAGGTGAAGTAAACAGTAGATGCCTCTATCTCATTCTCATGAGTGAACAAAACCTTCCTCTATTGTTTCCCTTGGAAATTCTACACCAGAAGATAAGAATTCTGAGCCCTCACTAAAAATTCTCCCATGCACAAAAGCACATGCTCCAAACCACCTCCTCCAGAAGGGAGTAAGTTTTGCAAAAAAAAATTCAGAGCACAGACTCTGGAGTTCGGTAAGCCTGGGCTTAGATGCAGTCATCACCATTTCTTTCGAATAGGTTTGGCTGATAACTAAACCTCTCTGATCATCAGTTTCCTGATCTATAAAATGAGGACAATAATTGGTCTACTTCAGTGTTGGTGTGAGGCTGGTGAAGTTTGTAGGAAGTGATTGATGTGGGCTTGATATGCAATGCTTGCTGGCCATTATCATTATTATTAGTAGTAGAAAAATATTTCTTAAAAATTTGGATTTCATGTCTCCCAAGATAAAATGAACAGTTTGAAAGACATAGGACAGGATTCAAGAGAATATCCATGCACTCTCCCTGCCTGCATGAATTTTCTTTCTTCTGTTTCACTCTCCTGTCTCTAATACTTCTTTCAGAAGTCCAAGAACTTCTGTTCTGACATACCATGTGGAAAACCTGGCCTAGGTTTTGGTTTGGATGTATTTTTCCGGGACAAAGAAAAAGTCAGGACTAGGTGCTATGGATGGAGTAAAGGGAAGAAGGGCATTAGGCTGGAGATCACTCTCAGTCTCTTCTCTACTCTTTGTTCCTCTTCCTGCATCAAAAGGCATCCTGGGACTGATTTTAGAGTGATTTCCCAGCAGATTCCTTAGGAAAAATATATCCTTGCTGATCAATCCAGACCACAGATTTTGACTTTCATTATAATTTTGGTACACTAGAGATGGAGAACTCTCAAGATTATGTAGACAGGGCAAGATGGTTAATTTTATTTAACTTGACTGAGTCATGGAGTACTTTGACATTTGGCACACCATTGTGAGAACATTTTTGGATAAGATGACCACTTGAGCTGGTAAACTGAGTAAAGCTGATTTCCTTCCTCATTGTGGGGCTTCATTCAATCTGTTGATGGTCTGAACAGAACAAAAAGGCTGAATAAAAGGAACTCCTGCTGCCTTATTGCCTTCAAGATGGGATGTCAGTTTTTTTCCTCTCTTTGGACTTGAAATGAAAAATTTGCTCTCCACAGTCTCCAGTTTTCTGACTGCAGATCTTGAGACTTGTCAACCTCCCTAATAAGTCTTTCTGTGTCTGTCTCTGCCTGTCTCTCCACCTCCCCACTCATACACATACACATATACACACAAACATCCTACTGGTTCTATTTCTCTAGAAAACCAACACAAGGGCTGCCAAGTGCCTGGCATATGTGTCAAATGCCCTCCTATGCCCTTGGCAGAAACTTCTTTCCACTGGGGACTGAATGACCTTCCCATTGCAACCTTTCAGGAAATGGGACAATGGAAGAGCCAGGCTTAGTTCTCTTGACTTCTGGCCCAATGCTCTCTTCATTTCCTGGCAGTCCCCACATGTTTTCTCTGGGTCAATGCAGGCCTTACAGACTCAATGTAAAAGGGATCATATGACCCTGGGCCCTGAAATCTGACTCCTGTTCTGCTATTTGTGAGTTGTGTAGCGTTGGACATGTTACTTAACCTTTCAAGCTGGACTTTCTCATTTGCAAAATGGGGAAATACTTACGGTCTTCCCAAAAAGATATTGTTAGAATTATACGTAAAGTATTTAGTGTACTATCTGGCATACAGTAATATTTAAGAAAAAAATTGTTCATGACACTTGTTAAAGAAGCAAGTCAGATTTTATTCAGTATGATTGTGATAGGTTATAGGGACTACTATAATGAAGTTTTGCAGTCAGGGAGAGAGAATGAGCTTAACTCTGAATACAACAAGGAAAAGCAGGAAATGATAGCCAAGGGACACAGTGTATAAGAGTCAGTGGATAGAAAATTATTAAGAAACATTGGGGTAAGAGCCAACCTAGCAGGATTCTTGCTGAAGATAAGCCAGAGTAACCAGACTTCACTTGGGGAATGGTTAAAGATAAGGAACTTAATCAGGTATTGAAGGTAAGGGATTCTGGCTAACCTAATTTAATAGGATTCTTGCTGAAATTGAATGATGCAAAGATCAACAGGGATGTACATAATTTGAGGCTTAGATTGGAAGAGAATTCAGAGAACATGACCAAAGTTTGACCAAAGAGATACTTAGTATACAGCAGGCATTCAAAGATGTTATCTTTTTTTAAAAGTCTCATATAGACCACTATCAGACTCTTTCTTAGAACATTCACCCAGTTTTGGATTATCTATTTAGATTCCCAAGGTTGATCAGACAGCAAACCAGTAGGGTTTGTGTGGATACTCACCAAATCAACTATGCCAATGTTATTCCAGCCTTGCATTATAGGAAGAAAAGAGATAAACATGGGGATGAGCCAGCAGCCTCCTAGCATTAGTGCGATGCGCAGAGGGGTCATCTTGTTCCTGTAAACCAGAGGCTGGCAGCAGATGGCATAGTATCTGGAGAGACAATAGAAGGGGGTAGGCATGGGTGAAGAGAAATGGGGGGGAGAAGGAAAGGAGAATAATAAATGGCAAAGAGGAGGAGAGAAAGAGAGGGATGGGGAGGGATAGAGAGACGAGGAAATATTGAGAACAGAAGAATTAGAAAGAGTAGAGGGGAATAAAAAGAAGGAAAGAGAATAACGGGGAACAAAGGAGAGAGCAAGCAATAGGGAAAGGGAAAGAAAAGGAAGAAAGAAAGACAGGAGAGAAAAGAACAGAGGAAAGGAAAAAAGTGATTATTCAATAGCATATGTTAACTTATGCTAAACATATACTTTAGATCACATCTGAAAAGCACTGCCTGGAATTGAAAAGGCTCAGCATGCCTTTTCATTTCCCAGTGTCTGAAGGAGCTCAATATGCCTAAGGGTCTTCTCTGTCTCAGGCCACCTTCATGCCTAGGCATTGAGGACATTCTTATCAAGACCACTGGGCCACTGTCCAGCACCCATAGCCTCTGATCACATCTTGTGGTGACCAGGCTTTGTCCTGTCTTCTTGGTCACCTTCCTATACTGAGGCGGTACTCTACATCTGTTTTCCTCAAACTGTAGTCCAGGATTTCCCCTTCATCCTTTCCTCCCCACTCTGTATTAGACTTGGCTGAGAAGGCATTTTAAAAATGCAGATCTCAAGGTTCTCCTGAACAAGATCCTATTTGGCAGTGATTTGGAATCTACATTTTGACCAGAGGGAGTCAATGCTGCCATTGGTAAATATGCCCAGTCTCCCCCTTAAAGGAACATATACTTCCCGGGCTCTTTAAGTTGAATGGAGCCAAGTGATTGTCTCAGGCCAATGAGTCAAGGACAGGATTCACATGCATTACTTCTGGACAGACCATTAAATTGTTACTCTGATACTAGGAATGTAAAAATCTAGATATATTCTGCTCCATCATTTCCTACTCACTGGTTGAATCACCCTATCCCTATTTATCTCCTTCAGGGGACCCAATGCTCACCCTTTATTGAGCTCATGCTCTGTCTAAGCCTAAGATACTAGTTTTCCTTCACCTCCAGGTGGAGGTCTGACCTGCCCCATTAAGGGCCTGGTCTCTAACTCCCAGACTTCCCCTACATGTTACTCCAGCCTTGGGGATCACCCCTTACAAGCACAAGCATGGCATAGAATTTAACAAGCAAAATACTCAGTAGTTCTATCAGCCATTTCTCTTTGGGAGAGTCAAAAAAATACAAAAAGACAGGCTGGACGCTAAGTCTATTTTTTAACATTATTATGCTATTTAATAATAAGCCACCCCATTCTACCCTTAATTTTATGCAGTTTTACTTTATTAATTTTTCCCACCTCTTCTTTTCTTTTCTTAACTCAAAGCATAAGTAATATAACAATGGTGCATTCTTTGAAGAGGTGGTGGTGGGATGAGTGAGGAGAGAGGGTGGAATGAGAAGGAGAACCCAGAAATGGAGCATGAGAATTGGGTGCTTCAGGAACCAGGAGGGGAAAAATACAGCCTCCCCTCCAAGGTATCAAGGAACAGCTGACCACACTATGCCAGGAAGCTTCCTGTGGCCAGCAAATCCTGTGGGGTGTCCTGATCTGAACCACAGTGCATGAACAACAGGCAAAAAATAGAAGGGGCTTATTCAGGAGCTCATTTTCTCCATTATTATGACATGGCCACAAAACCTAACCAATGAAAACTTGGTAATGGAAAGAACTATGATTACCTGGAATTCTCTCCCAACTCTTGTCTTGAAAGAAATGTAAATTATAGATGAGTGGCTAGTTTTTCAAAATGGCAATAATAATCACCAGAGGTTTATTATTAACATAGAGTTAATGATAAATTTGGGGATTATTTTCTCTTTCAAATTTTTCTCCTTTCCTCATTTCCTTCCAGATCTTTTTTTCTTTGATCCCATTGGCTCACTCTTGAATTACATTCTCCTGTCCCCCAAAGATATGTTGAAATCCTAACATTCAATACCTGGGAATATGACCTTAGTTGGAAGCAGAGGTTTTTAACAGAGGAGGTCAAGTTAAAATGAGGTCATTAGGGCAAGCCCTAATCCAATATGATTGCCATCTTCATAAAAAGGAAAACTTGGATTTATGACAGACATGCACAGTGGAAGGACGCCCATGTGAAGATGGAGGATTGGAGTGAAACATCTATCAGCCAAGGAACACCAAAGACTGCCGTCAAAAACTAGGGAGAAGTAAGGAAGAATCCTTCCCTTACAATTTCCAAAGAGGACGAGGCACTGGTGACACCTTGACTTCTGGCTTTGAGAACTGGAGACAATAAATTCTGTTGCTCCAGTTTGTGGTACTTTTTATGACAGCTCAGGCAAACTAGTACAGCCGCCTAAAGGCTCTCCCTGTTGTTTGCAACCAAAGTATATTGCCTCATAAAGAGAAGTAAGAATGGCCGTGAATGTCAAATATGTCCTTCATAAATACACTTTGTTGTAAGCATGTGGTTTCATTCGACTCACTTCCAGAACGTAGCTTAGGCTATAGCACCTTCCATCTGCAATGCCAAAGAAAGTAACAGAGAGATAAGTGAAGAAACTATGCCCCTTATCTTTGCTGTGTAATTTATGATTTTTTTAATCATAAATTAAACCTGATTTGGAGCCAGGTACCATGATCTTTCCAGATTTCAGGATTGTTTTTGGATCACCAACGTTATAGAAATCCAAAGTTTCAAAAAGACAAGGCTGAACTAAATACTTTATAGGACAAAAGTTTAGTTTGAGGAAGCAGGATGTGTTACTTAAGAAGATTATTATTCTTTTGGTTTCAAGGAGATGTTCATGTGTAGAGGAGTATCATGGGGAGATAACAGAGTTCACCGAGGAGGATTTTAGAAAATATGGTTATCCTGGTGATCATACCAATTTTGTTGAAGTCTTTTCTTTCTAAGTCTAGCTTGGCCAGTATTATTGCCTGATTCCCAAGGCAAAATGAACATCCTGTGAACAATAAGATTTCCCACATAATCTGCAGTCCAAATGTCCTATGTTTCAATTTGCATTGCTCTACATTACTAGGATCTGCTGCTACAGAGAAATAAATATTGGTAATATGTCTCCTTTGAAATTCAACTTTGAGTGTGATACTATGGACAGGGTACACAGTTTACTAAACAGTCAGCTCTCTGGACAATACAGCCCCCCAAAAAAAGTTGCCTGGATAGCTCCATCCCTAGGGGACTAAGGTGAGATACCTTGCACAGACAGTTGTAGAAAATCACTCATTCATGATCTGGTGTGGTTGGGCAAGGCTGGCAAAAAAGTTTTTCTTTATCTATCTACCTAGCTATTTATTTATTTATAGTGGTACTGAGTTTTGAACTCAGGGTTTCATGCTTGCTAGGCAAACACTGTACCACTTGTACCACACTCCCAGCTCAAAAATTCTTTACCTCAACATTTAAAAATTACCAATAAGTAAAGAGGGAAAAACTGTAATTTTATTTAAATTTAAATTAAGTTGGCTAAGTTATGAGTGTTAGGTTTAGATATACATAAGAAAAACATGTACTTGCATCTAGATATGTATTTTACTTAAATTTTGTCTCTATGTTTCCTTCAATATGCCTTACAATAAACATAATATGATTCTTAAGTGCAAGGACTAAAAAATATCAGGTTTTTATGTGAAATTCAAATTATAGCATCCACTTAACTGTTCAAGATTCTTACCAAGGTTTTTGGCACCCGTGAGGCAGCAGCCCTAAATAAGCCAGCTTATGTCCTTTCAATATCTTTCCTCATATCCTTCTAATCTTTGCTTCCAAGCAAAGTATCTAGAAAAGTAAACATCCTTCTGAAGGATGGAATCAAAATCTAAATGAAGTAGGTAAAAATAAACATCACTAAACAAAATGATTTAAAAAATTAATTTCTAGTACGAACTGACAAGTGAAGCTTCCTTAAAACTCTGAATGTTATGCTAAGAGGAATTGCAAATGTTTCTTGAACTGGAAAATGTCCATCAACACTGCTGCATATTCTAACGAAGCTGAATCACAGCAAATCTGAGAACCGTTGCCTTTACAGGCTAGAGAGATGGTGTTCAGCTGGTAAAGCAATTGTGTCTCATCTCAGGAATGGAATAATCTCCAAGGTCTGTTTTCCAGCCTCTGTGGGACATTTTTGCATTCTTCTATAACTAAAGAAACTTTTACAAAGTAGTTAAATGAATGTTCAAATGACAAGTGAGGTTCCACATGGCCAAGATTAACTAAAATGTAGCAAGTGTATTTACACAGTAATTTCTTATGCAAAACATTTCAAAGTATTGCTTGTTTGCGCCATTAAAATCCCTTTGGTTAGACCAGCTACAAGCCTCCCAGCTACAGCCATGTGCAAATGTGTGATCTAATTGCGTTTAAATGTCTCTGGGGACACAATTTACTTTGACAACTCTTAGAAGACAGCAGCTTATTTTAAACTCCACACTAATCCCTTTCCCACTCCTCCTGCAATTAAGGAAAATTCTACCTCCTCAATTTACTGCCGTCCCAACCATAGGAAAGACAGAAGTACTGAGCAAAACTTAGAATCCTAGATATTCAGAACTGCCAGCAATCGCTGCAGTAGCATTTTTGTCTTCACAACTGGGTACCAACTCTCTTTGCATAACACTTATTTATTCTATGGTCTTCACTCACTTACTAAGCCTCTCCAAGATACAGTGTCCTCATCCACTGTAAAGAGGGGATTAACTATGTCTAACTCACTGACTGACTGTGAGAACTGATGAGAAAATATTTGGAAGAAATATGTTAAAATATGTTGAAAACAGGAAGTTCCTGGCGCAGAAATCACTCTTGCTCTCTCTCTCCATATATATATATATATATGTGTGTGTGTGTGTATATATATATCTGTTTATAAATATTATTATAAATATTTGAATGCATTTTGAAGCTAAAGACTCTAACTTATTTAGCAAATATTGAAATCCCTTAGTTTAGCATCTGTTCCAGAGGTTGAATCTCAGAAACAAAAATGTGAATGACTTTGACCCCTAAAAGTGAGTGGCTATGAGTAATGGAATTTATTATGTATAAGATCAAATAGTCATATGCATTGCTTATGTCACTAAGTTTTGGGATTGATGTTATATACTGATGGGTAATAATAACCAGGAAAAACATATCAGATACTCTGAGGTAGTTGTGGGTTCACTGGTGGGGTAACAGTCCTCCCACCAGGAGGTGGTTTAGCCATGTTTTGTAGCAGAGCTCTGATGAAGAGACTTGTCTTTCTGCTCTTGTTAATTAGTTTTGCTGTGTTTTAATTCTCTGTTTCCTATTTGAGGAAGCAGAAATGAGAGAAAAGCATCAGTAGGTTTAAGAAAGTACTGAAGGCCTCTTCCCTGTGGTCCCCAGGCTTGGCAAGCTGCCAGAGACCTGGAAGATCAGTGAGAAAGACCCAACAGGGATATTTGTCAGAGGCCAGCAACAAGAAGAGGGGCCCAAAAGGCAGTCAGAAGCAGAGGCAGAGCACTGGAAAGGGAGACGGGGGAGACTCCTAGTGGTCAGAGATCTGGAGGAATCAGATTCAACACTGCAGAAATCATAATCTCATGTTCAGTCTATTGACTGTGCTCCTCGCTGTTAAATACTCTTCTGTACCTTTGTGATGAGAAAACTTATAAGAAGGTTGAGTACAAGCTATCTAGTAAGGTGTCTTCCTAAACTATAAACTAAAGAAAAAAGAATAATTTGCCCAAAATGTCATCTCAAAACATCTTGGCGAGGGTTTATTGGACACTCACAGAAGTTACCAAGAGCTATTTTATAGTCTGAAAGTACTGATAATCTTCTAGCAAACACTATCTGATTGTCTCACTGATTCTTCCAGACTCATTCAGGGAGCTCGTCCTCTGGAAAGTCCCCTCTGGGCCCCAAAGCAGTAGCTGCTTCTTCACCTCTATCCTAATTTTTGTTTTTTGTTTTTGCAGCTCCTTGCATATGTCTGTGACATAGCATTTCTTTAATTGTGTTGTGATCACACACTTTCTGCTGGACTGCTCCAGCTCCCTGCTACTACACACATCACCCACTTATTAGGGTGCACTGTGTGGCAGGAAGTATGTTTTATAGCATATCTAATTCTTCTAAAAGGCAGATCTCAGAATCTGCATTTCAGACTTTAATCCATTCTCCCAAATTCATGCAACCAGAAAATGGTATAACTGGGTCTAACCCACAACTGCCATAATCTCTGTCCTTAGTGCTGGCAAATAGGGCAGGCCAAATAACAGGGACCCCATCTAGGAAGAGAAAGAAGGATATGCAGAGCTGTGGAGGTTTTTGAGCCGAGGACACAAGGGGAAAAAGAATTTAAAAATGAGCCTGGTGGATAGGATAATATTCAAGAATAATAACCAAGAAGCTACTGCAGTAATTCTGAAATAGGGAAAAGAAATAAACAGAAGGAAGATGTATTTGAAAGATATTTATGGAAATATAGCTGCCATTTGGTATCCAGCTGATCATAATAGACAAGTAAAAGAGAACCTCAAAAACTGGATTTAAATGACTGCAAGATAACGAATAGATGCACCTTTGATGTACAAAGTAGAGAGGATATTAATTATGATGGAAATTTCCATTTTGAGCATATTTGGTTTGAGATAACAGAAAGATGCTAAGGCAAGATCTCTAACAGGCAGGTAGAGACAGGACCTTGGAAACCAGGACAAAATTTAAGGAGAAGCCAAGGTAGAGGTGCAAGTAAGACACAAAATGGATGTGCTACCAGAAGGAAAAAGGGGAGATATCCAGGGCTGTAAGGCTGAGGATCTATTCCAAGGACACTCGGCTTTGAGGCAGAAAGAATCAGTTTCTGTGGGAAGACACCCACAGCAGCCACTAGGAATTTGCATTTGGAAATTTGCTAAGGGGCTAGGAATGTGGCTTAGTGGTGCCTTGCATGTGCAAGTCCCCAGGTTCAATTCCTAGCACTGCAACAAAACAAAACAAAAAACTCCTCTGAAAAAATGCAAAGACAACCAATGACGTAATAATATTTTGCCTAGCATTAATGGAATGGTTATTAGGTGCTGTGTAGTGGTCTGTGAACTATAAATATACTCACTTACTAATTCTTCACAAATCCTGAGGGAAAGGTACTGTTATTAACAAAATTTCACAGATTAGATAAAACCCAAAAAACTTAAGTAACTTTCTCAAGAACATACCATTCATAGTTGGTCAATGGAGGCAGTCCAGCACTCCACATCCAGTCTTATTCTTTGACACTATCCTTACTGAGATTTCTAGGAGGAAACAGATACTAACACAAAGTCGTATCAAACAAACATAAGGCACATCTAAGAGCACCATACACTCAACCAAATATGCACGAAGCAACTAGTACATGCCTGTACCAAAACACAGCGATGAGTGAGATGGGCTGATTCTCATGGCACTTGTATTTTAGGGTGAGACCAACAAATAAACATAAGCTGCTGTGCTTATATCCAGTGCACCATGGGAGATCAGAGGAGGAAGCAAGGAATCCTTGGGATCGAAGCCTTCCAGTCATTGCCAAAGGTGACACATCTTATCTGAATGCTGACAAAAGAGATGAGAGGTGGTGTTCACTGGGAAAAAGAAGGGGATTTCAGGTACAGGAAGTCACATAAAGTGATGAGGAAACACATAAATGCTGGGAATAACAGATCACTCACACATGGAAGCCAAGGTAGGAAAAACAGTTTGAGGACACACTGGGAAAAGCACTGACTGCCAGGCTGAGCATTTAGCTCTTAGTGAATAAGGTGTCATTGACAATCCTTTGGGGCTTTTCACATGCTGTTTCCTAGAACTGTTCATCTCCATGCCTCGCCCCCCTCTGCAGACATCTATATCTACAGGTCCTAGCATCTGCACACTTCCTCCAGAGCCTTCCCTGCTGCAGAGACAGCATGCTTCAAGAGTTTTTTTGACTTTTCTTTATTCTATTTCATTGATCAGCAATTTTACTGTAACTACCTATTTTTTATCTCTGTATTCCCCACTAGTCTAAAAACTCTGTGATTCAGAGATTTTTCTCATCATATACCACTGTATTTCCAGTGTCCAGTAGAGCTTCCAGCAATTAGTAAGCACTCCATAAATATTTGATGTAATGAATATAAAAGTAACAATTCATATCCTCTGGCATAAAATTCATCTCAACAAATATTACTATCAGGTACAAAGCATGAAGGCACCTGTCTGTCTGGTTGCACAAAGTATGCATGAAGAAGAAATTTTAGTGTGCTTTCCTTACAGATATTTATTCAATTCTATTGGGAAAGCAAATGTAATTGTGTGACACAAGTTCACAGTGACTGACACTTGTGATTTACACATTACAAAGTTGAGCTATATTCTAGGGAGATCATTAAGAAATGCAGACACACTTATCTCCAGCACAGAATTAAATATGCAACCTTGGAGTCAGAATCGTTTTACAAGTAAACCTGTTTAGAAGAAAAATCTGTGACTTATGAACTGTTGGGAGATTTTAAAGATAAAACACATCAAGTTTCTGGACTGCATAGAGGAAGGATAACAATTTTGTTTGATTCATCAAAGAGAATACTCTTGCAATGTGTACATATAATGGTATCTTCAATGAGTGAAATTGAGTTTTAAAGGCAATTGCATATCCAAATATAGGGAAAAAGTACAGCCTGTTCAAAGAAAGGGAATTAGAATGGCTAGTTCTGAAAAAGTATGGCACATGAGGCCAATGGACAAATGATAGTTGGCCTAATATACAGAAGATGCTCTATGTTGTGAGACTCCAAAAAGATACCACAAGGTCCTACAATCATCCTAAAAGAAGTTAGCATCTGGTCTCCATCCAACACCTATTTCCAGTGGGAGCTGCCAAGTTTCCATGCAAGGTGAAGATGGTAGTCATAGGGCCTCACCTCTACCCAGTAGCTAAGATGAGTCATCCCCACACCATGGGAGGGTGGCCAGTGAGGGCAGGTATGACTCAAGCAAAACCAGCTAAAGGGCTTCTGTGAGAAACAGCATGCAGGGTTTGGTTTTTTCCTACAATTCATGTGTTAAGAATGGCTTCAGACTCATTTTGCCTATAGCTATTTTTCTTTCCAGGTGGAAGAATCCACTCATTGAGAATGAATCCAAGAAGAAATCAGAGCTGAGAGAAAATAGGTACAAAGAAGGATAGGTATAAAGAGAGGAATAGAATAGAAAAGGAGAGAGAGAGAGAAGGTAAGATGGAGACAAAGAGGAGAAGGAGACAGAGTAAGAGCTGGATGGGTTGATACTGTTCAAATCTTTGTAGAAAGCCATGTCTGAAGCCGGCTGTTTCAGTTAAGTGAACCAATCAACTTAGATTCTGTCCCTTGCTGCTGAAAGAGAACTTACTAACAGATCATCCAATAAAGCCAGGAAGAATACTACATTCAGCCAATTCATATATATATATATATATGGAAAGTTCTCATTAAAAGCATATTTAAATTTGATCAAAGTTCATTATATGCATGTATGGAAATATCACAATGAAATCCCTTTGTACAATTTGATAGAACAATAATGCCGCCATTTTGTAAATCAGCGGCACCTCATGGAAAATGGAGCCATTCCCTCCCCCTTAACAAGGTTTCCCGCGCTCCCAAAAACAAGCTCCACTCAAGCTTGACCTCCATCAGGGACCCCCCCCCCCTCCCCCCCGGCATATGCGCCAACCCCTTACCCTCCCTCTCCTATAAAAGGCCATGCCTGGCCTGAACCCCTGCCCTTTTGTCCTTTCTTCTTCCTGCACTGCCTCGTTCCTGCCATTAAACCCTGCCCTTGGACATGAGTTTTCTCGTGAGTTTTCTTTGTGTGGCGTTTTTCCTAACACAATTAATATCCACTAATAAAAAGAGAGAAAAGCTGTAAACTCAAATGCATTCATTTAACAAGTCACCTATTGCACATGGAATGGCTAGAGTTTATATGGGTTTCCTTTCTATTCACAATGGTTACTTCAGGACATGCAGCTGGGGAGGTGGTGAGGAAGATTTGGGAACATTTTGATGTTGTCAACTGATGACATTTTTTAGCAGTACACAGATATTACTGCTATGATTTTTTTTTAATCTGTGATGATTAAAAAAAGACTTGGAATAGAACAAACACAAGGTCATGAACTGGGGTGGGGTAAACCAAAATCATTGTGAGAAAAAGTGTGGGAGCTGATGTTGAGGGCTCCCTTGGAGGGAGAATCAGGGCAATTTCTGAGAAGCAGAGAGAAAATACTGGTCAGAAAGATCCTCTGCTCCCTGCCTTGCTCTGACCTCAGGGATCACCTAGCACTGAACTCAGCATTTTCAACCAGTTGAGGAATGTGCCACCTGGAAGCACTTTCAGTTCAAGGCTACTGTGAGTACACTTAGGTTTGAGAAGGCCAATTTCTCCCAAAGAAATAATTGAAACTTAAATGTGCATTTCAGAAATTAGTTAAAGTGAAGACTTCCAGCCCTAATCTTACTGACCATCTAATGTAAGCAGTGTATGATCTACACACCCCTTCTTCTAACCAGCTGTTAATGGTTTGATAAACATTCATTCTCATTCCCCAATCCCCCTTCCCCTCCTACACTCTTATACCTGCATGGTGCATGACCAGATACATAAACATGGAATTGTGCTAAACATTTAAGTCTGAAACTTGCTTTTGCTCACATAATACAACCAGTAGTGAAGTTAGCATACACTACTTATGATTTTTAGTGGCTGAATTATATTTCACTTTAAAAAACTGTTCTATTACAGCTCCTTTATTGGTTTTCACTCACCACAGAACCTCCGATTTTAAAGCACCAACTCTACTATTTAGCTTTTAATGCAGCTTTTGACTTCTCATGATCCACCCTATGTGAAGCATTTATTTTAATTATAGTTTAGAAATTATTGTTAAGGAAGCAATCAATAGCTTTCCACTGACAGGATTAAATTCTCAAAGCACCAAGAAGTACAACAGTTTAAACCTGTATTGGGGAAGTGAGTTTTATGATATTAAGAGCCTGCGCTTTGCTTTAGTCCTGGAGGCTGTCATCTGGGTGTGGAGGGAGGAATCAAAGTGAGCGTTTTGCTCCTAAGGCACTACCCTGTACTAGTCATCCCAGAAGACTCATGTCAGTTCTAAGGAGGAGGACAGGACGTCTTGGCAGAAATCACATGGTTAGTGAGGACATCACACCTCACTGAGACACTCATTCTCTCTTTTGGTCCAGCCAAACTGTGGGACTAGCATGGACACAGTGAAAGCAGAAGCTAGATGTCAAAGAAAAAAGCACTGCCTTTCAATGCTCAAGATGAACCCTCCAACCTAAGGTGAGTATCACTCTTGGGACAAGGAACACTGAAAACAAATGACAAGTCTGCCAGGCTCCAAGAAAAACCAAACTAAACCATCTGATCCCCTCTTACTTTCAGTATTGGAGTTTTTGGTGTACATTATCAAGGAAAGAAATGGAATTTTTGGCAGCACTGCTCACAAAGAGAATGTAGTAACCACTCCATTTGTTCAAAAGTGTTTGTCAAAAATTCAAATAAGTGTTTAAGTAATTGCTCTTTGTCAACATGTCCATTAAAATGCAAGTTCCATGAGGGCAGGAAACATCTTGTCCTTGTTCATCACCTTAACCTTCCTCCCACTAGGGAGAATGAGACATTAAAAAGAATTATAGACTTAGTAGGGAGCAGTGGCTTATGGCTATAATCTCAGCTATTCTGCAGGTGGCGATCAGGCCAACCTAGGAGGTATAAGTAGGAAGACTGTAGTCCTGACCAGCCTGTGCAAAAATCATGAGACTCTATCTGAAAAATAGCTAATGCAACAGGACTAGGGACCTGACTCAAATGGTAGAGCACCTGCCAAGCAAGTGCAAAGTCCTGAGTTCAATCTCTATTGCTAGTTTTAAAAAATTACAAGATTTTTAATCTCAATTGCATCTAGTTCTGCAAAGGAAGAGAATTGTTTGATGAAGTCATAGAGAACTTCTGCAAAGAAGGCACACAGACTGAGCTAATGTCAGAAGACACACAGGAGAGGAGAGGGCAAAGGAGATGTTCAGGCAGGAACCAAAGCTCCCAACACAGGGCACTGGAAAAAGAGAAAGAAGGTCCAGATCTTAGAGCTTAGAGATAAGACTTGTGAAGGGCATGAAGTGAAGCTGTGGGCATACATAAGAAACAAACTGAAACACCTTACCTATCTAGAAGTTTGGTCTTGATTCTCAATGCAATGTAGCCATTGAAGGCTTTTTAACACAAAGCAACAGGCTCAGAGTTGTATTTTTTAAAGAGGCCATCTGATCTTGTGAGGGCAAGAAGACTAATAAAATCAACTGGGAGAAAGTAATCAGGAGGGTGTTGCAGTGATTTTGTAAAACATGATATTAGTCTGGGCTAGGATGACAGAGATAGGGAGAAATAGAGTACATGTATTTAGGAAGGAGAATCAATAGGACTTATCATTATTTAGATATAGGGAACAAAGAAAGGCCAAATTAAGAATAACTACCTGATCTCTGAGTGGTGCAGCTGCTGGCGTAGCTATTCACTGGAGAGGCCAATGATGACGAAAAAGAAACCCTGAGTTGTATGGATTTCTGGAAAAAACTGAAGCCAGCAACATCCATGAATGTTGTGCCAAGTTGGACCAGTACTTTGCCTTAAATGGATTATCAATTTATTCCTAACTGCAGTCTTATAAAGTAAGTGCCTTCTCCTCCATCTTTGGAGACAAGAAAACTGAAACTTAGAAGGCTTACTAACTATGATCTTCTCAGAGCTAAAAGTTGGCAGAACTGAGATTTAAACCTAAATCTCTCAGTTTTAAGGCAGACTTAAAAAATTTTTTTTAACTTAGAGAATACTTTATTAGTTTCTGTAATTTTTTTAAATTTTATTTTATCATTTTTACATGTACTTATATGTGGATACATTATTTGGGCCACCTTCCCCTTCCACCCTCCTCTGCCTTCAGGCAGAACCTGTTCCACCCTCTTGCTCCCCAATTTTGTTGAAAAAAACCATAAAAGATAGTAAGTTTTACTCAGCCATGAAGAAGAATGAAATCTTATCATTCTCAAGTAAATGGATGGAACTGGAGAACATCGTTCTGAGTGAGGTTAGCCAGGCTCAGAAAACCAAAAATCTTATGTTCTCCCTAATATGCAGACTTTAGATCTAGCACAAATGCAGCAATGTTGTTGGACTTGGGTCACATGACAAGAGGAGAACACATATGGGAGGTGTGGGGATAGGTAGGAAACCCAAAACTTGAAAGTGTTTGATGTCCCCACTGCAGAGGAGCTAATACAGTAACCTTAAAGCAACAGAGGTCAATATGGGAAGAGGATGAGGAACCAGTGGAAAAGGTCAGGTAGAGATGAATCAATTTGGGTTATAACACACTTGTGTATGGAAGCAATGCTAGGAATCTCTCTGTATAGCTATCCTTATCTCAACTAGCAAAAACACCTTGTCTTTCTTATTATTGCTATGTCTTCTCTTCAACAAAATTTGAAGAAAATTTTGGAAAATTTGGAAGTGAGACAGGGGGGTGGAGGGGGGGGTGGAGGGGAGGGGGGGCTGGAGGGGAGGGCGAGGGGGAGAAATGGCCCAAACAATGTATGCACATATGAATAAATGAATAAAAAAAAAGATAATAAGAAAAACATGGAGTTTTTGTTAGTTTGAGATAAGGACAGCTATACAGAGAGATTCCTAGTGTTGTTACCACACACATGTGTACTGCAACCCACATTGGTTCATCTCTACCAGAACTCTTCACTATTTCCTACTCCCCCTCCCATAGTGGCCTCTGCCTGTTTAAGATTGCTATATTCATTCCTGTACAGTGGACATATCAACCACATGCAAGTTACTTCCCTTTCCCTATTCCTCCCATGTGTGGTCTCCCCTTAGTGTGTGACCCATCTCCAATAATATTAGTGCATTTGTTTTAGGTCTGTAATCTGCATATGAGAGAAAACATGCGATTTTTGGCCTTCTGAGTCTGGCTAATTTCACTTAAGATGATGTTCTCCAGTTCCATCCATTTATCTGCAAATGACAAAATTTCATTCTTCTTTGTGGCTGAATAAAATTCCATTGTGTATAATTACCACATTTTCTTAATCCATTCATCGGTAGTGGGGCATCTTGGCTGTTTCCATAGCTTAGCTATTGTTAATAGTGCTGCAATCAACATGGGTGTGCAGGTGCCTATTGTATAACCAGAGTCGCCTTCCTTTGGGTATATCCTTAGGAGTGGGATTGCTGGATCATATGGCAGATCTATGTTTAGTTTTTCAAGAAGCTTTCATATTGTTTTCCATAGTGGTTGCACTAGCTTACATTCCCACCATCAGTGTGTGAAGGTTCCTTTGTCCCCTACATCCTCACCAACACCTGTTGGTGGTGGTGTTCTTGATGATGGCTATTCTAACAGGGGTGAGGTAGAATCTTTGTATAGTTTTGATTTGCATTTCCTTTATGGCCAGAGATGGTAAGCAATTTTTTTTTTGAAAAAGTTCTGTTTAGTTCAGTTGCCCATTTCTTTATTTGGTAATTGATTTTTAGTGTTTTGAGCTCCTTGTATATTCTGGTTATTAGTCTCTTGTCTGATGTATAGCTAAGGGTAGATGGTTTTAATGACAAACATACTGCTTCATGAAAACTCAGGCTTACTTAGGGAAATTTTTCTAATTTCAAAAGTTCATAAGTCTGAATCTGGAGCTTGTGGGAAACATCTAGACCTTCTTTCAAGGTTGTCCAGAGTAAACCTGCACTCCAGAAAAAAATGAGTCTACATTCTCCATTCTTTACTCCCCATCTGGCTCACTGCCTTCCCCTTGCTTTTGTCCAAATGTTAGTGACCTCCAACTGCCCTATCTCTTCAGCCTTGCCTTCTCCAAGTTCTTACAACACTTTCAGTCTTACTAGTCATTTAACAATGGTCATACACAGGTTACCCAGTAAGATTTCCATATAATTTCTAATTTCTTACATTTTATTTTCTATAATGTGACATTTCATACAATATATACTAAAAAGTCTTTCATATACTGAAATAATATTATTGCAAATAAGCTAATAAACACAAATTTCAAACTATGACATGTGATGTGTCTGGCTGTTGACCAACAGTTTGACTTTACATGTTTTTATCTCTAGCTAAATAGTGGAGTCTCATTATACATACATGTAATTTAGACACATTCAACTATAGGTCCTTGGCAGAGAAAAAGAGATATAGCAATTAAGTAGAGCAGGCCACTATGTCTGCCATTCCAGTCAATGAGCATGAGTTGGTTTCAGTTCCTAAGGACCTTCCCCAAAGTGAGTAATTCTCTGAAAAGACATGAGTCTACTGTTAAAAGGTAAATATTTTAGATATACCACAATCTCTAATTTCAGCCAACTACTTTTCCTAGTCCTCAATTTAAAAAACAGTGATCTATCTCAAGACTGGAGGGAGAGATTGGGGAATAGATCCATGGATTGCTCAAGAAACAGTAAGAGGCTGTCCCTGATAATTTTAAATGCACGTAATTTTCACCCCACACTTTCTTTGGGAGATAATTCCTCAGACATAACTATAGTTACAGCAGCATATGTTCTTGAAATCCTCTGACTTTTAAGTTGCATTGTGCATTTATTATTCAATACAAACGATCAGGAATTGGAAAAAGGGAAGTGTTGATAGAAGTGATAAACATACATCTCTAACAAATGAGACAGAAATGGAAATCCTTAAGCTCCTGAAGTCAAATATGAAGAAAAAGAACAAAATTATGCAGCAGGAATGAAATACTAGATGTGGGCTCCCCAAACAAGCCATTATTTGAGATCTTAATATCACTTCTAACTTTCTGGAAAAGAATCTGTAGGAAGAGACCATGTTCATTCTGAATTGACCCTGCTGCCTCCTGCCCTCCCCAACCCCCCACCAGCACAGATGGATTCATTCTTGATGTTTGGCTTCCTCAGAATTTTATTCATGGCATCAGTATAAAATTCAAAGCTCTAGAGTAAACCTGATTGCTGGTACCTATCACAACCTAGACTGTAAGCTCCTTGGAGGGGGGTGGGTTATAGGTCTTACTAATATTTGGGTCTATAAGAAATTAGAAAGTAGCTGGCTGAAAAGGGTCCCTCTGCAAAGACTGAATAAATAACTCAGTTATCAAATTTACCTCTCTGAGATTTATTTCTTGTAATAAATTAGGGAAGAAAGAAGGGCAATGCACAATATCCAACAATATCCACCAGGTCATTGCCTCTAGCACCAAGTTCAACTATACACATTGCTCTGACCTTACCTATCCAGGGAAATGCAGCACAGGTGAAAAATTGATGCTGTTGTAAGCAGGACGTCTAGAGATGTCCGAACAAGGCAAAACATCTCTCCATAAATCCAGATGTCTTGAACCAGCTCAATGGCACCAAAGGGCATCACCAACACCGAAACCAGCAGATCCGCAAAGGCAAGAGATACAATGAAATAATTGGTTTTTATTTTCCTGTGAGTGAAAAGGTATAAGCAAGGTGGACAAAGGGAGAAGTGAGAGAAGAAAGTACAAGAAAAAAAAAAAAGCAAGGGAAAAGGGAAGAAAAGAAAGAAAGGGAGGGAAGGGAGGGTGGCAAGAGAAAGAAAAGTCATTCATTCAGTACATACTCTGATACTTGTTTCCCCTTTGTAACATGGTTGAGAATATCCTTCATGGTCTGTCCTCTTCTGACTTCTCCACACTGACTTTACACCAAAGTCCTTTGTTCCTCTCCCTCCTGGCCCCTCTGCCTGATCTCAGGTCTTCCTCCACCCCACATTGAGCTCCCTCCCAAGGCTCTTTACACAGATGTTCTCTCTTCCAACTACTGGCCTAGTTACATCCCACCCTGACTCCAGTCCTTGGCTGGGCACTCTCAGGGAGCTCTGGCAAGAAGTGCACCTGACAAATAGTAGTCAAATCCTAACATTTTAAGTGCTTGGACTTACTTCTATGTGCCTCCCATTTATGACACTAGTCAGAATGGTGCCTTTAAACTTTATTTGTACCATCATTGGGTCAGTGCTTGCTTGGCTTAGAGAGAAACAACACCTGTTATCTCCAAGAGCCTTTTACGTCAGCTTGCACACTAGAATTACCTAATGATTTTTAATAAAATCAGGTCCAAGACTCATCCCAGATGAATTAGTTTAGGAGCTTTGGGTGAGTAACATTTTCCTACCCTCAAAGATTTGCCAGGTAAAATAGAGGATGCCTCATTAAATTTGGATTTTAACAACAAATACATTTTTAATATAAGAAGGTGCAAAATATTGCATGGGATAAACTAATATCACTTAATAGTACTTTTGAAAAGCTCCCATACCTAAATTCCATATTTTGATAGGGAAAACAAAGGGAACTGAGTTGCTAGAGCATGCTAGTGGCAGTTCTGCGAGCGGCTGTTAGCCTGGTAAGTGCACCACTGGGGATACAAAATTCTAACTGAAGCTCATGAAGTACAAAATGCAGAAGACTCAGGCTTAATTCTTTTATCAGTCATTCCTGAAGCACTGATAAAATGTAGTTAGATTAAATGTGCCCTCAACAATTGTATATATGGTGAGTCCAGCTATTTAAACAAATGAAATGTGACATAGCAAAACAGACAGTATGGAAATACACTGAAGGGCTTACACTGGTTATGTCAGAATTGTAACATTACATGTGATCCCCTCGTCTTTATTTTTGAAAAACTGTTCCCATAATTACAAATTACAATGGAAGTGTTCAGATCCAGCTCTCCGGGGACAACCCAGAACTCCACCCATGTTTTCTAAGAGGTTCCCTCATGTTGCTCACCTGAGCTGCCTGTCCCTGCACACAGCCACCATCACCAGCAGGTTGCCCAGGATGGCCATCAGAATAACCGCTGAGAGAAATGTGAGCAACACAACCTTCTCCACTGACCCGAAGCCCTCCTTGGAACTGGAAGATAAGGGTACACAGAACACAAAGTACTGAAGGAGACTCAGAGACACTGGAAAGAAAATTCCATCTTATCCTCCTTGACCTTCAGGAGGGTAACTTCACTGTCAACTGCAACACACACGTATTATAACAAATGCCAAGGGGAGTAGCTTTCACTTGAAGTGCTACCCTGGTTTACTCCTATACAATCAGAGAGTCAGGCTTAGAGAGGTGAACTGACTAGCCTGAGACTGCAGTTACTCCCACTTCTCAGAAACATTACCTTAGCTACTACATTAGGGATATATTTGGTTGATTCCTTTTTGTATACCTAATTCAACTAGCTACATTGTCAGCTGCACCTGGGCTGTTTTATTCACTGATGTGTATTCAATTTACACTTATCAGCTGAAGGAAAGTGTTGGGTGAATGAATAATAGTAACTGGAACCAGAATCTCTATGAACACTAGGGCCACCCTGTTTTCAGTACCCCACTGTAGTCCAGGTAGAAGCTGCTATTGACAGGGCTGTCCAGGCAGAGAAGATGTGCTAAAAGGATCCTCTCATCTCAGTTCACTTGGACAACTGTCCTCAGGTTCTGTGAAGTTCACAGGAGAGGCAGTCCTACCGATAAGCACATGGACTGTTTCCACTGCCTAAATTACTCTTCTTTTGGTGCTCAACATATATCACTTTTTTTTCACAGTTCAAATTTATGTTCTTCTCACTTTCTGCATCTGATTTGATGGTATAAATGCTTCCTTCCCAGTGTCAGCTCACAATTTTGTTTATTAGCATGCAGTGATTACCTCCTATCAATCAAAGCATAATATCTGCAGGTATTCAAAAACTATAGGTAGAATTTTATTTTTTTTTAGAGTGCAATAAAATGTTCTCTTTTAAGTTTCAAAGGATTTTAAATTCCCATACCTAAATTCTGTATTTCGATTGGGAAAACAAAAGGAACTGAGTTGCCAGAGCACACCAGTGGCGGTTCTGGGAGAGGCAGTTCTGGTAAGCGCAGCACTGAGAACACAAGATCTCAGGAACTGAGAATTATCTATCTTCCCTGACATTCTTTCACTGGAAAAATCAGCATAGGCAGTGATCCCTAATAGCAGCAGCCTGCCAAGTCCTGGTTCTGGCCTTGTACAAGCACAGAAGACAAAGTCCTGATGGGAATAAGGAACCAGCCTCGCCATGGCTAGAGAATGGGAAAGTCCCTGCCTCTGCTTAGAGGTGTTTCTTTACCAGACTGGGGTTCAGAGGAAAAGAAAAAGTATATTCATCTAAACCACCTTCCCACACTTAAGTTCCAACCATAAACAGTACAAATACTGGACAGAGAAGGTTTAATTCAACGCAGAAAAAGACTTCAATAGAGTGATGTGATTACCAAAAACTAATCTGACTTCAGGCCATGTCACTGAGGTAAAATGTCCAACAAAAAGGAGGTGACAGTGGTTCTTTTCCTTGTACTTCTCGGAAACTTTAATTCAGAGCCTCTCTGAAGTTCATTCTCCCCATAAGACTCTGCACTTGATGTGCCTTTCCCCTGGACTGTTTCTTCAGTGGCTGACTGCTTCTTGTCACTCAAGCCTCAGATTAAATTCAACCTTCATTTACTGTGCTACAGCCAACACTTTTCATTTTCTGTATGGCATTTATCATTATCTGAAAAGATTTATATTATTGACTGCTTCTGTACCTCACCCCCACAAATTGACTTTGGTTATCTTTTCCACCACAGCTCCCAGTGCCTTGCACAATGTAAAGTCTACATTCTGTGTAGCATTAGGTATAAGTAACACATAGGAAGTACTTGATTATTTACTGATTGAGTGAAATACATGTCACATTCATAATGGTGAGGTTTATTCTTCAATGTCCTTCAAGATTGGTTGACAGTGTAAAGGAGATATCACCTAGAGAAGAGAAGGCCCAGGGATAAGATGGAAGCTATTTTTAACTATCTAAAAGGCCGTCAATTGAGAAAGAGTATAGTTACAGATTTATTCATTCAATAATATTTTCTAAGCAGCTACTCTATGTTAGCCATTGCATGTTCTAGGGAAATAGCAACTCGAAAAACAGAACAGGCTATAAACAAACACATAGGAAAACATGAAGTGTCAGCTGTAAAAATGTAGAGAAGAGTAAGGAAGTCAAGACCACCAGAGGAGAATGGAGGGCTGGATGCTTCACGGGGTCATCAGGGAGGGTGTGGCTGTCCATCTTATGATGCTCAGGCTGTGTGATTAAGTAGGACCAGCGAGCCGGCTTTCAGAAGTGCTATTCAACCTTAGCTGCATATTGAAATCACGCACGAGCTTTAAAAAATGCTACTGCTGAGCTCCCATCCTCAGAGACACTGACTTAATTGGTCTGGTCTACAGCCTGAATATCAGAATTTTTTTCTTTCTTTTTATTTTTTTATTATTCATATGTGCATACAATGCTTGGGTCATTTCTCCCCCCTGCCCCCACCCCCTCCCTTACCACCCACACCACCCCCTCCCTCTCCCCCCCACCCCCTCGCTCCCTGGCAGAAACTAGAGAAAAGGTGAGATCAAAAAGAATTAACCTAGAAGGTAACACACACGCACAGGAAATTAGTGTGAGTCAACTCCCTGTATAGCTATCCTTATCTCAACTAGCAAAAACCCTTGGTCCTTCCTATTATTGCTTATACTCTCTCTTCAACAAAATTAGAGATAATTTTGTTTCAGAATTTCAGAATTTTTCTGAATTTTCAGAATTTTTTTCTGAAGTGATTCTGGTATGCAACCAAGATTGAGTATCTCTAGTAGAGGGAGACAAGGTTTAGGACTGAACAACAAGAGCCTCCTAACAATGAAGAATGACCTAGGACGCTCTCCTGGGACTGTCTGAGCTCCCTGGCACAGAAAGAAGAATACCTGGATCCAGTGAGCTGCTACTTCACACCCATTGGGGTGGTGATAATAAAACAAAACAAACAAATGATAACAACAAAATATAACAAATGTTGGCAAAAATGTGGGGAAACTGGAACCCATATACATTGCTGGTGAGAACGTAAAGTAGTGCAGTCACTGTGGAAAATATACTTCAGTGATTTCTTAAAAGATAGATATAGAATGACTGTATGATCCAGCCATTTAATGCTAAAATTAAAAAACAGGCATACAAACAGATATTTCTATGACAGTGTTCATTGTAGCATTATTCACTAGAGTCTAAAGGTGGACAGAACCCAAATGTTAAACAAACAGAATGTGAAATATACATACTATGGAATATTATCTTGAACAAAAAGGAATGAAAATCTGATACACACTTTAACATCAATGTACCTTGAAACATTATGTTAAGTGTGATGAACTAGACCTAAGAGAACAACATATATGTTTCTGCTTATATGAAAATCCTAGAATAGGCAATTCATAGGGAAAGAAAGTAGAATAATCGTTCTTAGGGCCTTGGGTATGGGGGAATGGAAAACTATTTAATACATACAGAGTTACTGTTTTGGATGAGGTACACCCTCTGGAAATGGATAAAAGTAATAAAAGTTTCATACCATTGCCAATGTAGTGATATCACTGAAATGTACTCTTAAAATGATTACTTTTTATGTTAATGGTAATTTTACATTATTTTTATTATAATTGTATTATATTTTTTATTTTTATTTTATATTTTTATTATAATAAAAAAAGACTCAGATGATCACATATCAGTATGTAATGGACTCCTGCATTTACAGCAGGCTAGGCTGCGTAATTTTAGGTTCCTTTCTTGCCTACAGCTGGTTTGCATATATCCTTAGAATGTGGATTCTCCATCAAGGACAGCTTTAACCTTAGAACCATCTCCACCATGCTGCTTTTTCTCTATAAGAAGCAGATTCGGAGTGTCTGTGATGAGCGTCTCTGGCTCCAGAGAATGTATATTTCAAATCAAGTGCGATGTCAGGGTCAGAGAGTCCAAGTTCATTGCTGTGGTTCATTTGTGGCATGCCAACTAGGAGGTAGAAATAACTAAACTTCTGTGAGTGACAAGCAAAATTTAACCATAGAAAAAGTTTTTTTTTTTAATTAAGCAGAATGGTCCACTGAACTAAATATAAGTCTAGTAACAATAATTAAAATAAATTAGGAGCCACTTTCTCAAAATCCATGTTAGATCCTTGGGTTACCTCTGTCACCCTCCAGAAATACTGTCAAATACTTCCAGATTATTCTCATCTGACCAGATAGCTTTCCACTACACTGAATTAGTTCTCTGACAGCTATTGTTACGAGAAATTTTAGTGAGCTTTTGACCCATTAATAAAGAAATTCCACAAACTTGCTGCCATGTAGGCCATTTTCTCTGTTCTTAGTAAAAGAAAACATAAAGACAGTAAATCTGGGTAGATTTCCACATAAATTAGTGTGTGAAAGTCAATTGCAAATAACAAAGTATAATACAAATAAGTAATTATTGTTATTGATGTCAGAAACCCAGCAAAGGAAGTTATAGGTTTACACTTTGTTTTACAGATACTCATACATACACAGAAACATACATAAATACCTTCTTGAGAATTAAGAAGATGCTTTGTTTGTTTCTGTACTGAATTTGTTAATCATAAACTGTGTGAAAAATTCACGCATCTTCTCCAAGCTTAAGTTTCTTCATGGATCAATTGAGAAAGCTAGATTAAATCTCCCACATTCATAAATACATGTTACCAAGCACTGTGCTGGAACTGGACAAAGACCCTCTCTCCTGGAGCTCACAGTATGGATAGAAACAGACATGAAGCAAGCGGACAGTTAGAGAAATAAATGTACTTTATGGTCACTGCTTCAAAGTTGTACTCCTCCAATTTTCATGTTTATATTAATTCACTGAGGATATTGTTAAAATGCAGATTCTAATTTTTCAGATCTGGGATTCTGTATTTCTAACCAGTTATACTGATGCTGCTGGTTGTCAAATCATGCTTAAGAGTGGCTAAAAGTCCTAAACATGAAGGTGTGACAGAGAATAATTAGCTAAGAGACAGATGTTAAGTAGTCCAGGAGCACTGGAGATGACATTCAGCTGAGTTCTGACCTTTGCAGAGATTCAGAATTTAGAGGAACCAGAGGAGTGA
Organism: Castor canadensis; assembly: GCF_047511655.1. Classification (NCBI taxonomy): domain Eukaryota; kingdom Metazoa; phylum Chordata; class Mammalia; order Rodentia; family Castoridae; genus Castor; species Castor canadensis. Next base: position 70,887,960 of record NC_133391.1, on the reverse strand, counting down.
AGGGTAAGTACAAAGACTGTGAGACAGAAAATATTTTTTGTGTTCACTATGAAAGGGGAACAAGCAATGGAAAAGCACCTGATTAGAGCTCAGAAAAGTGATCAGGAGAGAGACTCTGGCTGTAGGTATGCTCTGGTGAGAAGTCGATGTCCCTTTGGAAGATAAATGAGAAGGCCCAGCAGTGAAACAAGCAAAGCAATGGCATGGGGAGTGAACTTGTGGGAGCAAATACACATACCTTCCGGAGTCCTTGGAAGAATTCAAGTAAAAGAGGACAGAGGTAGAGAGTAGGATGGTAGCCATGAGATGAAAAGAAGCGGATGAGACAAAGGTGTATCTGGAAAGTAAAGGGATAGATAAGTATAACAGAGTGCATGGGTGAGTGGAAGGAAGTAAAAATGAAAACCATATTTCTAATTTACATGTCTAGATAAGTATTGGTACAACTTAATGAAAAAACATGTTAAGTGTGAAATACCTGTAAGACATTCGAGTGGAGATATTAAATAGGCTTGGTTGGATGCCTGTATATGGAACTCAGAAGGGATGAACACAGGAAACACACATAGAATTGAGGAGGGGTGGGTCACTAAAGAAGAGAATTGTCTTGGAGAACTCCATTATTGAGACAGACTGTAGAGAAGGGGGAACCAGCAGAAGATACTGAGAAAGAATGACCACAATGTCTGAAGAACACTAGATGACTGTTTCTCATGGAACCAAGAGGGGGGAAATAAAACTTCAAGTGAAAAAAAAAATATTTCCCTGGAATTGGGGAGGGGGGTGTAGGAGCATCAATTCTGGGAATAACAGGAGGCAAAGAGGCAAGGCAACTGAGCAATATTTTTACATACTGAACTCCGAAATAAAATTATGTTATCAAAAGGACTTAATCATTGAAGCGAAAGCTCTGCAGAAGGGCTTCACGTGCCACCTTTTAGGAGTACCATCTATGTGGAAACCATCCTTGAAAATACACAGAACACATCCACAAAAGCATCCTAGGCAGTTCAAACAAGTGTTTCTCTCACCCATCCTCCCTACCACTGCACGATCCTGTGTGAAGTAATTACATGCAAATTAAGGAAAACAGTGTTTCATTTTTGTACCAACCAACAGCACAAATAATGCAAAGACATTATGCCTTAAAAGAGAGAGTCTGCCTAAAACTGAGTTACTTTTTTCTAGTGTGAATTTTATTAACCATAATGGTAAAGTCCTTTAATTTTCTATAGTGACAAAATATTCAGTATTAATCAAGATGGCCTTTAAACTCTGGACAGACTTCTTTCTGACTCTAGGCACAGAGTCTCTTTTCTTAGAGCTCTTACTTCACAAATCTTGTAATTGGTAATTCTCTGACCCATTGAGATGTAAATCTTTCTAAAAGCCTCTTGATAGTTTCTCAAGCAAAATGCTATCTTTTTCAAGGTCTTGGAAGCCATCCTTTTGAAATGTAATCATTAGCAAGATAGTCCTGAACTCTTAGACTATGCGAGAAAGTAACCTAACTTCTTTGAACAGCTTGCTCGAAGCTGTAAAATAACCTGAAGAAGACACAGAAAGTTTGCTTTTCCTTTGGATAAGGTCATAGACCGTTCCTTTGGACAGTCTATGGCTACACCTTCCTCTCTCAACCAACACTACTTTTAGAAACTCCCCTGCCTTTTGTTTTTGTGGAACTGAGTTCAGATTGCAGTCTCTTCTGTCCTTTTCTCAATAACAAAGTCATCCTTACTATTTATCTTTGTCCAGTACAATTTTTGCTTTGAATAGTATATATATCATGTTACACATATTCTCTCTTCATGACCTTTATTACTTGCTATAAACAAAATCCATCACAGTTGGAATACATATAGGAAAGTCCAAATAATAATATATGTGTTGATAATAATTCTCATATAAATTACCTTTTGTTTTAAAGTAAAAGTAGTAGAGCCCATGAATATGGTAATTGTTTTCCCCTATAATCAATAACTTAAACAATAATGTAACTATAATCTTTTTTAAGTATTTGTCATTTCCTTTACATATGGCCAGTTTCTCTCTCAATCTTTCTCTCTTATCCCAGAATGGTTAAGGCATGTTTAGTAACTCCAGCGTTTCTATTTTTTTCTCCTCCTACTTAGTTCCAACTCAAGATCAAACACTAAAAGATAAAAAGACTCCCTAAACCAATTACAAAAGATGTCCCACTTCTTGTTAGTACATCTCCTGCTTCCTGATGTCAATAGCCTCCAATCAGGGCTTCAAGGCTTTTCTATTCTACAAAGCCTTTCTGCTTCCCTGCTATCCGAGGCTCCTCTAAATAAATGCAAGGGATGGCAGCTGGTTCCCTTGCTATAGCACACTCTGAATCAATTAGCTTGTTTGTTCTCATGGTCTTTATTTTCACATTCTAGTTAAGTTCTAGATATAGTCTATGTTCTAGATGTTACACTTATTTAGAATCTTTTTTTTTCAAGTAGCAATCTTTCCTGAAAATTTTTTTTATCATTTGCCCTGTTACTTTGTGTTCTTTTAGTATTTTGGTCTCCTAGTTAATTTTTTAACAACTTCCCCCCCCACCCCCAATGCTTTTTCTCATTGAAGTAGGCAGGCTAGAAGTAGGAAAAGTTTGGGGTTCATGTAGGTTGCCCAGGGATGGCCCAGACCACTAGCACCTGGCTGGGAACCACCCATGCCCCTCCCCACTCATTGATTATTGGATAGAACTCTCCTGGGTCTGCCCTTCCCATGGGTTCCTGTAGGTTTTAAAAGCACCTGAAAAAGAAAAGCATGTTCTCTCTGCCAGCATACTTCACCTGCACCCCACCATGCTCCTTTTATATTTCTCTTTCCCTAACATTTAATAAACCCCATTTACACCCATGTGTTCTGCTTGGATTCTTTCGTGCCAGAGCAAGAACCAAGGTCTTCCGGAAACACTGCCATAAACAGAAGAACTAAATAAGATCGTTTGGATGGAACTGTTCCATAATGATAAGCTTGCTTTGGACTCACTAGCAAGCAGTAGAATCACCTAGAGGGCTCAGTTAAAACATATTGCTGGGCCCACCTATATGGTTTCCAATACAGAACATTTGGGGTGGAGCCCAAATGCCTGGAGACTGAACTTTTGGAACCACTACCACTGACCTAAAGACTTAATCTCAATGCTCATACCCCACTGCAGATGGATGTGCTTTCTGCTCCTCTGCATGAAGCTCCTGCTCGGAAGTGGGTAGATTTTGACATTGATTTGCTGAGCACCTACCATGTGGCAAACAATGCACTAAGGAGATTTTTTATGTTTGTTTATTTCATCTTCACAATTTTGTGATCTGACATCATGATGCTCCATTTTCAGAATAGTCTGGCATATAGTGTGGTTAAAAGAGAATATCCTATGCCTATCAAATGGTAGAGCTAGGATTAAACCTACCTATTCTGATTACAAGTCTAGTGCTATTTCTTTTAACTTTTAAACTTTGGAACAGAATAAATTTCCTTTAAAAAAAAAACATGTTAAGTAAAACGGTAGGAAAAAAAGAAGTCCTATGGCATAGAAATTACATAAAATGGACAGGACGCTTTTCTCACTGTTTTTGAAGGCCCTGCAGACAAAGGTGAGAGGGTACAGGGTTGTTGGGGCACAGCTGGTGAGGGTCAGGCAATTTTGAACTGAAAATATGTGGAGTAAAATTCTTGTAGTAGTTCCTAGTAGAGTTTTTGAGGTCCCAAAGATAACACATATTGAGAAAAACTTCAAAGCCCACAGAGGATCAATCTGTATAGAGCAGAATAGAGTTAAAAACTGAAGTTAAAAGTTAAAAGTTGAAAGGATATCAAGATCAAAAACATTGATCTCTCTGAGGACATGCCTGTATATAAAACCAAGCCAGAACAGATGTAACAAGGTGACATCCACATTTGGGAGATCCTCGCCATGGCACAGTGTGTTAACTACTAGGGATTCCATTCTTATGAAATGAAATGCTAAATGACAATGCCCACAAATTAGAGATGGAGCTCACTTTAAGGAAATATTCTTCCAAAATTGAAACCGAGCAAACAGTTACTGAGATAGTTTTTATTCTTCTCACGTTTATATGAGGATTCCCTATAGGATCTCTGACTTGTTTTAGCAAACATTTTTTCTTACCCCTAATTGTTTAGGAAAATGCCAGTCACAGAAATATCTTCCTTTGTGCTAAAATACAAGGTGTGTTTTCAGTATTTGGTTGACCATTTCCTTCTAATTATTCTTGATTGTAAGAAATTCAGTGCAGGGAATAAATGGCCTCTCCAATATGGTCAATCATTTACCCCAAGGATAAGCTCTCAAGGAAAAGTGGAATTTCCCACCCTGTGATAACAACCTGTTCCCTATCTGTTTGCTATCTAGCCTGTCACTAGGTTGGATTGCTAGTGCATCCAACTCTACATAGTTAGCCAGCATCCTGCCTTGCTGTGACAATGTATTATGATTTCTGTTTTGCCTCTGTCTCTGACTATGCAAAAATCCTATGTCTAGAAGAAAAGGAAAAGTGCTTAATGTTACTGGCTACTGCAGAGATAGCCAACCAATGGCCAGCGGGCCAAATTCAGCCCACTGCATTTTTGTAAATACAGTTTTCCTGGAAGAGAGCCACACTCAATTGTTTATATACTTTTTACAGCTTTTTCATACTCCACAGGCAGTTGAATATTGTGACAGAAACTTTACGGGCAGCTGAGCTGACACTATTTACTTTGGCCCTTTATGAAAAAGAAATGATGACCCCACTCTTTTGGAACCAGAGATATAAGTTTGGTTTAAAGAAGAATATGGATGGAGCTGGGCACCAGCAGCTCACGCCTGTAATTCTTAGCTACTAGGGAGGGTCACGTTCAAAGCCAGCCCAGGCAAATAGTTTATGAGACACTCTCAAAAAAAAAAGGAGAGGCTCAAAGTGACCCTGAGTTCAAACCCCAGTATCACAAAAAGAAAAAACAGTATAGGGACACTAAGAATAAAAAAGGCCACTAAACAGTATGCATAACTGGGGGTCATTAATTCCTCTGGGTTCTCTCACTAAGTGGAAAGCAACATCACTGCAGTTGAATAAGCCATAAACCCAGCATCGTACTCACTGCTGTGAGTATCTCTTCATTTCCTCCAATCTTTTGTCAATACCTAGTAGAGCTCCTTCTTTTGTCTTTGCCTAGACTACTGCAACCACTCATATTCTACTATCCACTCTGTCTTCAGTTATTAGTCCATTAGGCAACCTAAATTTAACATGTCCAAAATCGAACTCTTGCTTTCCCTCACCTCAAACCTGCTTCCCACCACAATAACTAGCAAATCTGCTTTTCAAGTTGTTCAGATCAAAATTCTAAAGTAATTTTTTTCAAGCCTCTTTCTCTCATACCTTACATATGTCAGCAAATCCGTTTAGCTCTACCTTCAAAATGTATCCTGGATCTAACTTCACATGGGTGAAGTGAAAAAGCCTCCCAAATGATGATCCTGCTTCCACTGTTTTCCACACACAATCCACTCTTCTTCACTCACCAGATAGAACAAGCTTTGTAAAACATCTAGGATGGGGCATGCAACTTCTGAACTCACTGCCCATGAGACAGATGGCTTGTCACCCCACGGACAGCAATACCCACAGCCCTATCCATGGCCTAAAGGATCCCACAAAGCTGGCTCCTGGCTGCTTCCATGACCTCAGCTCTCTCCTTTTCCTGTGCTGCTCCAGTTCAAAAGCTTCCAGACTTTCTCATTGTTCCCAGAAAAGGCCAAGCATTCTCTCACCTCTGTCTCTCACCTGATGCAGCCCCCACCTGACTCTCTCTGCGCCTCCACCTCAGGATCTCTCTGTTCCAAAGGATCTGTACAGCCCACCCCTTCACTTCATGCAGATCTCTGCTCATATTCACCTCCCACCTGACCTCCATGTTTAAGATAGAGCCTCTCCTCCCTCTCCATTCCCTTGCCTTGTATTGATTTTCACAGTTGTTGCCTAGCATGGGTCCTACACACGGATACTAGAATGACTTCAGTATACAATCATAAAGAGCAAGATTATGTTTATTGCTGTATTTCTAGCAAATATTAGTGCTAAAAAAATCATTTGTGGGATGAATGAATGAGCTGCCTCTTAATTGGTTGTTTTGCCTTGATTCTTACTCTTGCCCAACCAGTCTCAACTGAAGTCAAAATGTGGCATTACTTGATAGAAAAAAAATTGCCCCAAATCCTGTATCTTCCCATTGCAATCTTGGTAAAAAAAATCTGGTTTAACTTGTTTCCTGCTAATCTCTCCAACTTTATTTAGACATGGACCCATAAGCAATTGCACCATAGAGAAATACCTAAAGTCCTACTCACAGCGATGCCACACTTATTAGCCCCTTCTTACTTTCCCCATCTTTACCTGGTAAGCCCTTGTATGTCCTTTGGTACTCAGTTTAGATATCACACTCTCTGGGAATCCATCCTTGACCCCAATATTATTCTCTTCCTATATGTCTCTATGCTACCATGTACTAATATATCATAGCTCATATTACACTATATTTAACTGTTTACTTAAAGAGATGTCCTTCCCAGTCACACCATCTTACTCATTTTGATATTAGCAGTGCTTAACACAATAAATACATATGAAACAAGTAAAAAAGAAGTAAAAGCCAGTCCTTGCCCAAAAGAAATTTAAACACTAGTAATCAACACAAGATGTTTTTTCTTTCTTTTTCTTTAACTCAATAGTGCTATTTAATCTTGTGTCTAAATCACTCCCTGAGTCAGGAGCATTAGGGATGCCAATCATCTCTTTGAGTTACAGCTTACAGTTGTGTTATCATTTCAGACTTCTCAAGAGTTAACTAGTTTCTCCAGAGCACAAAGAAGCCTTTCCCAGGGCATATTCTGAAGTCCAATAACACTCAGAAGTTTATTTCCTAGTCATCTCCTGAACATTGAAGTTGTGAGGATTAAGAAAATAAATATAAAACACTTGGCAAGTAGTACGTACTCTATAAATTCTAGCTACTATTATTCATTTTTTCTGTTCATTTCAAATATGTGGACATGTTATTGACATTTGTCCTGGTCCTCTAGCTTACAGTAAGACAGGTAACTCAGCTTGGCAGATGACTGATCACTATGATAGAACATTGTAATTTGGCTGAGGGCTGTTGAAATGACAAATATAAATAGCATCCAGAGAAAAGACATAGTGAGTAAGAATATATTGGGGTTTTTCCATGTCTGGTGGAAAAACAAATATGATAGAGCAGATAAGAAAAAAGTATGCAGAAAGTTCCTCGGAAGGGAGATGGAGTTGAGAAGGTAGCATACAAACATGAGGGGCAAGAATTCGGGGAATATAAGTAAGGAGTATATAACACCTCGATGGGGCTTGAGGGCTTTGAAAAGAAAGTCTCTGCATTCCATAACAGTGTGCACTCATTCTCACCCACATGTGCTCATAACCCATAAGAGAAGGCTGGGGAGAAAAGGGGTTGGAGGAAGACAGAAAATAATGGCATCTTCCTGACGGACGGACAGATCTAAATTCAGATTCTCTCCCTAGATCAGACCTTCCACCCACTTCTCCTCTGCACTATGACATTAGACTTCCCTAAAGCCAAAGACAGCATCATGTTTAAAGTAGACTTATTTAAAAAGTGCCTGCTGTGGCCTTCCAAACTGGAAAATCTATGAAATATATTATAGCGTATCCAGATAATGCTGTGACAAATGATAAAAGAACCTTTAAAACATTCATACTCCAAAAATTCCACTTCTAAGAATGTATCCTAAAGAAATAAACTGCTAGAACTATTCATAAAGATTTATGTACATTATTACTCACAACCATATTGTTTATAATTGGGAAAACTGGTAGCAGCCTGAATATTAAAATTTGGATATTGATTACATAAACAATTTACACAGCCATTGAAATCCAGGTTTGAAAAGAATAATGATGGGGAGAAGTTCTCTTAAACACAATTCAACACCAAAAGTAGATATGAAATATTGCAATACAAGCTCCATTTTCTATAAAAAATGTGTATTTATAGATGGATCCAGGCCAGGGGGGCACCTATTAAGAGAGTAAAATTTTGTTCAGATTCTTCTTCTCTCCCTCTCCTTCCCCTCCCTCTTTTCCTCCTCCTCCCAGGGTCTGAATATGTATCTGATCTTGCTTCTAACAAGTGTGTACCACCATACCGAGGTGTGACCTTTAAAAAACATATAAAAACAGTCTAGAAGGCATTAGTGATTATCTTCTTCCTCTGTCCTAAGAAGACAACTAATATTGATATGTTTGAGTTCTCAGTAACATTGATTATGGGGTCTTCAACTCACAAGGCTGAAAGCAGCTCTTGACTGGGTGAAATGATCTAATCTAAACTCAGATGTAGTCAACAACTCCACAAAATTCTTTATCTTTGAAACCTAAGGCAGATAATGTTTGCTCTCTGCTCAAAATCCTTTGACGGCTTCCTAGCACAGGCAGAATATGCCAAGTTCCTACCATGGCCTCTAAGGGTTTATGAAATCTGGCACCTGCTGTCCTTTGATTTCACTTCCTCCTACTTCTTCTGACACTGCTCCAGTCACCAAAACCTCCTCACTATTTCTCCAATAGGTCAAGTGCACCCTGACTGTTGCACATATTTTGGTTTCTTCCTGGAACACTCACCCTCAGTTATGTACTTGGTTTGCTCCTTTTCTTGGGTAGGGGTAACTGGAAATTGAATTCAGGGGGCTGGCACATTCTCAATAAGTACTCTACCATTTGAACCACACCCCAACCCTTTTTGCTGTTGTTTTTCAGATAGGGTCTTGCTAACTTTGCCCTGGCTGGTGTCCAGATCCTCCTGCCTCTGTCTCAGAGTAGCAGGGATTACAAATGTTCTCTTCCATGCCCAGCTCTGGTTTCCCTCCTTGACTTCTACTAAGACTCTGCTCAACAGCAGCCTCAGCGAAGGGGCCTTTCTTCACCATCCTAACTAATGTAGCATCATTCTCAGATTGTCTGTGCTGCTTTAACTTTCTTCATGGTACTTCTCTAACACATTGTATGCTCCTTTGTTTTTTAGTGTCCAGTAATTGTCTGCTCTCAGTATAAGTGCCATGAAAGTAAAGGCTTGTCAGTTTTCTAGGCACTAGTAGGTACCTGACAAGTATGTATTTAAATAAGTTTAGCAACGAAGGATGCCATTATAAACCATCTTGACTATCTTTTAAAATATGGTTTATAACACCTACTACAATAATGTTATTTGCCCATTTTGATCAAAGTGCTACTTTCAGATACTTGAATTGTCTACTTGCAAATCAAAAGTGCTATCATTCCCACAACACTTTATGAATATTATAACCAACAGAGGCCACAATGTGCCTGTCCTCTCAGCTCTATTGATATTTTCAAAACTCAGTTGAGGGCTGAGGATTTAGCTCAATGGTTGAGTGTTTGCCTACATGTATGAAGCTCTGGGTTCAATCTCCAGTACCAAAAGAAACATTAAAAAAGAAAGAAAGAAAGAGAGACAGAGACAAAGAGAAAGAAAGAAAGACTCAGTTTAAATGTTATTTTTTTTTAAAGTTTAGAGTACTTAACTACCCTTAGCACCATGCTTGTTCCATAACAAAACATTTTGTTCCATAAGCATTTCAGGATTCATTTTTTCCTTTTTATTAATTATTTCTAGTTCAGGTTATCTAATTCTGTTTGAGAATTAAAGAACAAGTGAAGGTCTCGTAATCAGTCTGTAAATCACTCCCAAACTAATCAATGTTTAATACATTTTACTAAGGTTGGCCTTAGGGCTACAGTGTTGAATGAAATAGACATGGCCCCTGTCCTCTGTCCTCATAGGGCATGTGTTATACATTATATATCATGGCTACAAGATTAGGAAAATATAGCTGAAAACAGTGAGTTAGAATTTTCACTCATCAGATAGGAAAAGCACTATGCTGATAATCTTTTGAGTTTATGAGGACATACTAAAAGGGGCACTCAGGACTAGCTGAGGACACTTTCGCAAAGCTTTTTGGATGCTACTTTGGCAGAATTTTTGAAAATTTTGAATGTGCACTTTCTATATATCTATGCTAGGGAAATACTCCAATACTTGCCCAGGTGTCTAGAGATGCAGGTAGAGGATATATGGTGTTATATTGCTTGCAAAAATAAACACTTGGGAACAGTACAAATATCCATAAAATTGTGAATGGTTAGTTCAATCATGGCATTTTGTACCCTTAATTATTATGCAGATGTTATAAAGACTAGTAAAAGAAGACAGGAGATGGGGCTTAAGCACTAAAGCTCCTGCTTTTTAAGGAAAAAGCCCTGAGTTCAAACTCAGTACCCCAAAAAAGAAAAAAAAAGTACAAAGACTGAAAGAATATCCATATAAATGTAATAAAAATATGAATATATGCTATAGATTGATAAACAATAAAATCAGAGGAGTGGTTGTAAAGTGAAGGCAGAGAAAGGAAGAGGTAGCTATTTGATCAAGAGGAGGTTTCAACTGTGTAATAATTGTACCTTAAGCTGGGTAATGGGCACAAAAGCATTCTTTCATTTTTCCCACACTTTATCTTATATCTGAAATATTTTATTTTTAATATAAATATGCATGCACACATCTGTACCTAAAATAATAAAGACACATGAGTAGATGAAAAATTATAGCTCAGTACACATATGACACCATAGAGGTCTAAAAGAAAACAAAAACTGAGGGAAAGGAAGACAGATATGCATATAGGTGCATATATGTATAGAAACATACATAAATCCAAAGGATAAAGATGGGTGCCCGTGGCTCCTTGCTGTAATTCTAGCCATTTGGGAGGCTGAGATCAGAGGAGTCACAGTTTGAGGCCAGTGGCAGGGGGAGGATAAATTCACAGACTTCCATCTCAATGGAAAAAGGCTGGGCATGGTGACTCATGCCTGTTGTCTCAGTCATAGCAGGAAGCACAAAATCAGAGGCTCATGGTCCAGTCCAGTCTGCACAAAAAGCAAGACCCTATTTTCAAAATAACCAGAGGAAAAGGACTGGAGGTGTAGCTCAAGTGTTAGAGTGCCTGACTAACAAGCACAAAGCCTAAGTAACAACAAACCCAGTACTACCACTAAAAATAACCCCAAGGAGTATGATCATAAGAATGCAAACCTAATTGTCAGTCATAACATTTTGGACTTTCTCTTATGGGGTATTATAGGAGCTTTAAATGTTAAGAGTCTGTGTTTATGTACTACTTGTTCAACTGGAGAATAAAGAAAGACTCCCTCACCTGTGACTCTCATCCTGTCTTGCATTTTTTTGGCACACTTACAAGCCTTTTCCTCTCACAGTAGCCCAACACACTGTTTTTGCCAAATAGGTCATACATGAGAGCATTAATTTTTCCAAGCAGCTGAGTGTAAGCTATGCTCTGGCAGAAAACAAACAAACTCACTGACTCAAAAAGAGGCTTGGCCAAGGAATGTCAAGTTAGTTTTGGGCATGTATGCTCATTTGTTCAATCATTTCTTGTCTATTCAACCATTTGTACATGCACTCAAGAGAATCTATTTCAGGCACTAAGGAAAGAAAACAGGCACAGTTCCTTTCCTTGGGGAGCTCAGAGGCTATAGGAAAAGACAGGCATTAATCTAATAATTGCATATATGTAAAATTGCAGCTATGGTAGATGCTGTAAGAGGAGTACTGACCTTGATGGGAAACCCGGAAACACTTTCCCAAGGAAGTGATAATTGAGCAGAGATTTAATGAAGAATAGGGGTTACTGAGAAACAGGCAGGGAACAGGGGCAAGGCTGCTAGTGCAGCAATGAGATCTATACTACTTAGTCCAGAAGCTGAAAGAAGAGCAACACAGCTGGGGTACAAAAAGTGAGGGGAGGGGAGGTGACAGATGAGGGCAGCCAAGGTCAGATCAGAGGTAGGTGGAGGCTGTGCTAAGGATTTCATCAATTCAGTGGGAAGCCAGCCTAAAGTCCTAGCTACTCAGGAGGCAGAGATCAGGAGGATTGTGGTTCAAAGCCAGCCCAGGCAAATAATTCACAAGACCCTTATTGAAAACACCCAACACGAATAAGAGCTGTTGGAGTGGCTCAAGGTGTAGGCCCTGAGTTCAAACCTCAGTACCACCAAACAAAAGAAAGAGAGAGAATGTCAACACTAGAGTCAGGCTGGGTGATGCATACCTATAATCCCAGGTACTTGGGAGACAAAGACAGGTGGATGGTTTAAGTTCAAGGTCAGTCCAGGCAAGAATGCAGCAATTCCCTTTCTCAAAAACAAAATAAAAGCAAAAGGTCTGGAAGTGTAGCTCAAGTAATAAAACACCTTCTTACCAGGCAAGAGTCCTACATTCAACCACCAGAACAGAAAAAAAAATATTGGCACAGAGGAGTAACATGATCAGACTTTCCTTTTGACCTGTGCATAGTATAGAGGGACGTGACACCAGTGGATATATTTATTTATTCATTTATTTTTGAGGGCTAACCCTAGTGATGTAAACATTTTCCTTTTACATATGTTGGTAAACCTGTGTAGAACATGGTTCTTAGTGGAGGTGGGGCCACCCCCACTGTTTCAAATATTTCATAAGAACATTAGGTCATGGTTATAATTGGGAAGCACTGCTTTACATTACACCATGATGGAGAATCTGTCACATCAAAAAATACAGTCCCACTTGATCCATGATTTAGAATGTCCCATCAACCATTTGTGTGGATGAAATATTTATTTATAGTTACCTGACATAGAAATCAAGTCCTTTTACATCTAAATACAAAGAATTTTTGCTATTTATACACAGAGTGAGGGGTAGACCATGCCTTCATTTTGTTCAGAACAAGGGTTCATCATGTGTAGTCACATCGTATTGGAGTTGTCAACTCAACATGCCTGTTTTAGGCTTTGTTGCAGTTGTCATATTCATGCTGATTTAATGTTCAAGTGCACAAATAATAGTAGTACTATAACATGGCTTCTATTGCAGACAAACTGATCATTTAAATCTGGAAATATACATTACTTTATTATAAATTTTATTCTTTTTATTTGTAGTTTTTTAGGGCATTATGTTATAATTTTAATTGTATAGAGATAGGCCATATTAATCACAGATTTATTTCACATTAGTATAAAAAAGGGATGTTGAAAATGCTTGTTTCTAAAAAAGAAGAAGGTAGTGGTTATCTGAGGTGACTGAGAACCACCTCACAACTAAAATAGAAAGTATAATGACTTTCAAGAGCTTGGCAGGTTTTACCTCTTGAAACTCATGTGTCTTACTTAAAATGAATGCATGATGTGCTCCTGGTTTATCAATCCTGGACATATGCAGTTAAGGAAGCTCAGCACATGTCAAGGGCTGGAAAGAATAGAGCAGAGGCAAAGGCTGCTCACCACTTTCCTGCCAAGAAAATTACAAAGATCTGCTTTAGCTTCAAGATTCTCTCCCAGTCCTGATGGATCATTAACAGCTGTGACACACATCTTCCATAAAAAGCTGTATTTCATTATCTTATGAATACCTAATTTGTCAATATTTGCAAATTGAATTTGTGGAATACTGGTGTGCTTGTGTGAGTGGATGAATGTGTGTGTGAGTGCATGAATGTGTGTGTTACCATTCTTTCTCAGAATAATTTATGGGGCAGAAATGCTTCATGTGCTAGAAACTGCTGAAATAGAAAAATTAATTTTGTAGTTAGGTTGAAAATAAATGCTAGGCTGTAATAATATGCAATGTAATATAATGTAATGTAATAAGGGCATCCCCTGAGGGCTGGCTGTGGCTGCTTTCCAATCTTCAGGACTTCTTGGCTTCTGTGCTTTAACAGTAATGGAATAAAAGAGTAGTCATTCTCATTATCTGAGTGCTACTATGTGCCAGGAAGAGTGCTGGTTTTTTATACACTGACTCGTTTTTATTGTCACAATAACCCTATGGCGATAGGTATTATTAGCACTATATACAATTTACAGATGCAGAAGCTGAAGACAGAGAACAGCAAATTCAGGATTTGTACGTACGTTTTCCTAACTCAAGAGCCTGGGCTCTTCATCTCTATGATGTACTAATTATTAATCAGTGACATGATTTATGAAGATAAGTTAAAATATTGGAACACAAACAAATTAAATGCTTACTTCTAAAGTTTTTTCTGGTCTCTCCTTCAAGAACTACAAGTTACAGGACTTGCAGTCCTCCAATGGGCTTGTGCTACACACATCTTCAGTTACTTCATTCCAGCATTCAAACCATGAACTTGTTATTACCAATAACCTCAAACAATTTCAATTTAAAATATTCCACTTTCCATCCATCCTCGTTACCTACCTCTAGAACGCTTTTTCTTTAGCATTATCTAACTCAGGCAATTCTTTGACTTCTCAAAGAATCAATCAAAGGTCAATCCCTTGATCCTAACGCCTTTTCACTGTACCCCATCCTCTTCACCTTGAAACATGGCACACCCTCAGCAGATGATGGAACCCTAAGGATATCATAGATGCTAAAGGTGCTAGAAGCCCAACAATACTCTGAAAATTGTTCTGGAGAAGACAAATCCAGAGGTACTCAAAGTCAACCAGAGCAACAACAAAAGGTTGTGCCACAGTTGAGAAAATGGAGACTAAAGGGTTTGGAGGTGCTTGTGTAGCCAACTCCAGTCTCTGAACTGTCAGGTAACTCTGACCCAGAGTGTGACTGGATCAGAGTCAGGAAGATGCTGGAAGGTGTCAAATGCCACGGTAAAGGGAACAAGAACTAGGTGGGCGACAGAGTGTTGATGTCTCAAACTGGTAATAAAAAGCTCCAGCCTAGAAGTGACTTGGCCAGAAAGAGTCAGAGCTCTGCCCTACCTGAAGGAAGCTGAGATGTTCAAATCTGCAGTGTGTCCAGCAGGAGAGATTAGTGAGGGTAATAATGGGTACTTCAGAGTGAGAAGTGGTGGGCCTCTGGGGTCCAGGCAAGGCAATCTGGCATTTGTGTTGGTGCTTCTCATTCCTCCCTGATCAACAGAGCTTCCCTGAAGAGTCTCACAATGCAGTGAGCTCTCCACACCACAAGAGTGCAAGCCAAGGTTAGATAACTGCATTGTTAATGACAATGTAGAGGCTGTTCCTATATCCAACAAACTAAGGAACAATAAGGAAGTTCACAGTTCTTGATTTCTACGTAAGTCTCTTGTCACAATGAAATAAAAGGAATTTGGCATTCTGCAATTCCTTTAGTATTCCAGATACCTAGAGAGAAACAACTAGTTCTCAAATCAATTAAATGACCAAGTACTCAGGTGAATTTTACTGTGGAGTAAAATTCACAAAACAAGCAAAAACATAAGATGACCATTACGGTTGCATCACTGCCCTGTTATCCACAGGAGAGCTATCACATCAACTATCTCTCCAAGAGATGTCACTGATTGGAGAATGAAACTTAAAGCAAGTCAAATGATTTCCATTGGGAGAGACCCATACAGAAAAATTTATGGTGCTAAATTTTCTTCATTGTAAAAACAGAACCTATCAGCCTCCTTCAGCTAAAGTACAGCCAAGGGTTGGTTGAGAAAATGCATTGCTGTGCATCCATAACCATTAGTGACCAGTTAATTATACCAGTCATCAATGGAGACAACGTCTGAAAACATCTGAGGAAAGAGCACAAATCCTGTAAAGACTAAAAGACTATCACACACACACACACACACACACACACACACACAATGGATTCTAAAACTTAACACCTGAATTCAGCTTTCATTTGGCAAAAGGTTTCCTAAGAATTCCTGCTTAAACCACATAATTCAGAGAGGTTACTATTTCTATTACAGCTGACATTTTTAGATAAAGAAACTTAAATTCAAAAAGATTAATTTCATCTACTCCTTATCCAAATGAGACTGTTCTGTGGTACCAGAAAAGCACCTTCAGCAGACATGTACTGAAAGTAACTTCTTACTCCTTCAAAGTAGACATCACCACACCACCACCACCTCCCCAGCCAGGGCTGGTAATGCAATGCTGGGCTTCAGGGACCATGGTTCGTGTGTTCTCAGGGAAATCATTTATGTTTTACACTCCATTGTCAAATTTCCATCCACAGCAGAATTTATTTTATTTTTCCTATTGTTAGGTGAATGAAATGTTTTTCTGGTTTATGCTGCTAATATATCCCTATAGTAGAGTTGATATGAAAATACCAAGAGGAAGAAAACATTAAAGGACAACTATTGAGCCCATCCATGGGGAAGTCAACCACCAAACATTTAATAAAGTGACCCAGTCAAAAGGAGCTTCTGGGTTCATCTCTTTGCCTCCAGCCTCTGTCTTTCTGTTTTTCCCAACTTGGAGCCACTACAGGCTCCTCTCAACCTCTAGTTCTGACACTAGTATTGTCCTTAGTAAAAGGAGTGGTAAGCAGTCCCTGGTTAATTACACATCTACCCCTCAATTCTGCCTTACTATGACTCCAGTATTGGCCTTCTCCAAATATGGAAGCTGCACTCTGGTTCAAACTAGATTTCTTTCTTTTCCTGTGTCTCATTTTTTTCTCTTCCCTTCCTCTTTCCTCCCTTTCTTTTTCACTTCATGGGGAACACATGAACACAGTCTTATTGTTAACGAAATCAGGTTAGCAATCATAAACATTTGGCATGGCCATGTGTTGACAGAGGTCTGGAACAATGTGGCTTGTTAGGAACTTCTGGCAGAAGCACAACATTGGAGAGGATTTTGTCACTACACAGTAGAGAGGTACACCCACTCCTAGGCATAGAACCTAAAGAAATCCCCACATGTACCCAAGGTGACAGGATTATGTATGGGATAATTATCTGTAATTGCAAAACACTGGAAATTATCTACATGTTCATTAACAGGAGAATAAGAGATTATACTCATAAACTACTACACAGACGTGAAAAACTTTAAACTAGATAAATTACACACATACAATATCAAGGTTAAAAGAAGCAATATAATAACGTGGAATATTATTCTAGGATAATGCATAGCATTTCATTTAGGTAAAGTTAAAGACATTAACATATAGAATAACATTTGGGAATACATGCTACATGTTTAATGTACTAAACAGCATTAAAAATACACAGGAATAATAGTCTCTAAAATTAGTGTAGGGAAGGAATTATCTCTGTGGAAGACTCAGGGAAACACAACATGAGGGGTAAACTGTACAGGTCATGTCTTATTTTCCAAATCAGATGTCAGGATTTGTTTGATTATACTATGTGCTCTATTGTTCATTAACCTATTTCATAATAAATTGCAAATGATCTAAGAAAACAGGTTCTGGGCACTATGTCGCAAGCCTGTAATACTAGCTATTCAGCAGGCAGACATCAGGAGGATCTCTGACATAAAGTTCCTTAGACCCCCATCTCAACCAGTGGTTGGATGTGGTGGCATGTGCCTGTCAATCTAGGCATGCAGGGAAGCACAGGTAGGAGGATTGCGGTTCGGGCTGGCCCAGGCATTAAAAAAAAAAAAAAGGCAATGCACAACTGGCTGACCAAGTGGCTCAAGTGGCAGAGCACCTACTTACCAAGCAGGAGGCCCTGAATTCAAACCCCCTTAGTTGCCAGGGCTTGTCTCAAGTCACAATCCTCCAGATCTCAGCCTCCCCAGTAGCTAGGATTATAGGCGTGAGCCACCATGCTTGGCCAGGCATTCTTTTCCTACAGGAGAATTTCTTTAACTTATTCATAGCCCTCAGTTCTTGCCAAGTTAATTGTTAGCTAAAGAAACACACTTAAGTATTTATATGTCACCATTCTTTCTCTTTAAATTAAGCCTGGGGACATGGCCACCCTCTTCCTTTTCCATTTTCATTCAAATAATATTTTATGTTGAGTTGCATATAGAACATGCAACTTTCAGGGAATTTATTTTCCCATAGATCTCAAAGTTAACTCCAAATTCACCACATCGACTGTGCATTTCATACTTGCACTTAGAAATTTAAAATATCTTTTCTTATTTCTTGCCAAAGATGAAATTTGGGGTTTGCCTAATTCCTCAGTATATGCGAGATTCAAAACAAAAGTCTGGAGTTGTTCAGACCCGAACTCAAATAATAACTCTGCCATAGGCTAGCTAAGTACCTAAGATAAGTATACTAGCTTCTACTGTTAGATAACAAGTTGCTAAAAATTTAGTGGCTTAATGCAACACCTACTGATTAGATCACAATTCAAAATAGGTCAGCAGTCTGGGCACAGTAACTGGGTACTCCGCTCAGAGCTAAAACTGAGATGTAGGCTGACTTCATGCGGTGATTCAGTCCACTGCTAAGCTCATGTGCTTTTTGAAAGAATTGTATCTGAAAGTTGTAAGACTGAGGCCCCTATTTTCTTGCTGCTGTCATCTGAGCCACTCTTGCTCATAGAAGCTGCCCCCAGTCCCTGCAGGGCCTCTCCATTTTAAAAGCCAACAAGAGTTTTTTCCCTTACATCAAATCCCTCTGGTGTTTTAAACTCTAACTTGAGTTTTTTTTTTTTAACCTCTGGATCCAGATGGAAAAGGTTCATGTGGTTGGGTCAGATCTACTTGTATAATCTCTCCTTATTTTAAGGTCACTTGATTTGGGGCCTTAATTGTATCTGCTAATATCCCTTCACCTCAGTACTCAGATCAATGTTTGATTGAATAACCAAGACAAAGTTAGAACTCCAAGGAGCAGTAAATATTGGGGGATGTCTTCAGTGTCTGTTACTCACAGTAAGCTACTTTGGCTTCATGCACGTTAACTACAGAAGCGGGGACAGTGGTGTTCAATGCAGAAAAACACCTGGTTAGATTCCATGAAACAATGAAAGTCCTCAAGTACTGACTGATCAGGATTAGACACTGTACTCATCATTTTATTTCACTCTTTTTTTTTTAATTGAAAATGTGAGTGACTTTATTTCTGCTCCATTTCCCAGACTTTTTTTTTTCTTTTATTATTCATATGTGCATACAAGGCTTGGTTCATTTCTCCCCCCTGCCCCCACCCCCTCCCTTACCACCCATTCCA
Organism: Castor canadensis; assembly: GCF_047511655.1. Classification (NCBI taxonomy): domain Eukaryota; kingdom Metazoa; phylum Chordata; class Mammalia; order Rodentia; family Castoridae; genus Castor; species Castor canadensis. The sequence goes on along the minus strand of NC_133391.1, from coordinate 70,868,883 downwards.
CCCCCCAGCAATCTTTTTTATATGGCTTTATTGAGGTACGACCTCAGTATACAAAAAATTGCACATAGCTACTATATACAATTTAGATATATATTTATGTTCTTGTGTTATTCTTGTGTTATTATTATTGTTATTATTGTGTTATTGTGTTATTATCACCACAATCCAAGCAATCAATACATCCATCACCTCCAAAAGTCCCTTCATTTTATCTTCTAGCAAGATCTATCCCATTAATGTATGTATAATTACACTATACTGTTAACTGTAGCTATATAGCAAATATATAGAATTCAGTCATCTTGTATAACTAATTTTATGTTCATTGAACAGTTCCCTCTCCCCTTTTCCCCTTCTCCATCCCCTGGTAATGACAATTCTATTGTCTACTTCTATATCTTCAACTATTTTATTTATTTATTATTTAGAGGGATTAGGTTTGAACTCAGGCCTTCACACTAGCAAAGCAAGCACTCTACCGCTTGAGCCACACCTCTAGTCCATTTTTCTGTAGTTATTTTGGAGATGGATTCTCATGAACTATTTATCAGGCTTGTCTCAAACTGCCATCCTCTCTAATCCATCAAAATTTTCAGCATACAAATAAGCCCTTCACCTCCTTGACTAGGCTTATTCTTAAGCATTTTATTCTTTTTGGTTCTATTTTAAATGAGACAGTTTTCTTAATTTGCTCTTGGATAATTCATTGCTGATGTATGGAAACACAGCTGATTTTTTTTGGTGTTAATTTTGTGTCCTGAAACTTTACTTTGTATCCTGAATTTATTTATTAGTTCTAACCAATTTTTTTGTAGTCTTTTGGGTTTTATACATATAAGACCATGTTATCCCCCAAGCAGCTAGAATTACAAGCATGAGCCACCAGCGCCTAGCCTCTTCAACTATTTCAGCTGCCTCATATGAAAGGAATCATGGAGGATTTATCCTTTTGTGACTTACTTCTTTTAACATAATTCTTTCAGACTTATCTACATTGTTTCAAATCATAGAATTTTACAGATTGAATAATATTCTACTGTATATAGCACATTTTTTCTTATCCATCTGTTGATGGACATTTGACTTGTTTCCATATTTTGGCTATTGTGAATAAAGCTCAATGATCATGAAAATGCAGAAAGCATCTCAAAATCCTGATTTCAATTCTTTGGGATATTTACCCAGAAGCAAGATTGTTGCTTCACATGGTAATCCTACTTTCAATTTTTTGGGGAACCTTGATAATTGCTTTCCATAGTTGTTGCACCATTTTACATTCTCACCAACAGTGTACAAGTATTCTGATTTCTCTACAGCCTCATTATCTCTTTTCACCCACATAATAGGCACCTGACTGGGCATAAGGTAATATCTCATAGTGGTTTTGATTTGTATTTCTGATTAGTGATGTTTAGTACCTTTCATATACGTGTTGGCCATTTGTACATCTCTCTTTGAGAAATGTCTATTTAAGTCCTTTTCTATTTTTAGATAGGGACATTTGTTCTCTTGCTATGGAGTTGTAGGATGCTTCACATATTCTGGAAATTAACCTATTGTCAGATATATGGTTAACAAATATTTTCTCCCATCCTGCAGGTTGCTTTTTTACTCTGTGGTTTCCTTTGTTCTGCAGAACTTTTTTAATTTGATAGAGTTCCAATTACCAATTTTTACTTATCATTGCCTGTGCATTTCTGTCATATCTTGCTCTTGGCAATGATTTCCAAGATATGATTCCCTCTGTTTTATTCCAGTAGTTTTATGGATTCAGATCCTGTGCTCAAGTATTTAGTCCTCTTTGAGTTATTTTTATGTATGGTGAATGACAGAATTTTTTTCCTTTGCATGTGGATATCTAGCCTCTCAATCATTTATTGAAGATACTCTCTTCTCCCCACTGCATATTCTTGACCCCCTTGTTGAGTATCAGTTCACAGGAGCTTATTTCTGCACTCTGTATTCTGTTCTATTGGTTTATATGTCTATTTCCATACTGCCAGTTCCATACTGTTTTGCTTAATGTAACTTTGTAACATATTTTGAAGTCAGGAAATGTTATGCTTCTAGCTGTGTTCTTATTCAAAATAAGAACAGGCAGGTTCTTATCTGGCAGGTTGGGATCTTTAAAATTACTTTTTCTATATTTGTTTTAAACAAGTATCTTTAATATTTATAGAGATAGCATTGAATCTGCAGGTTGCTTTGGGTAGCACAGATATTTTAACAATATTAATTCTTCCAATCCATAAGGATGGGGTATTGTTTCAGGAAAAGTACACAAAAGCAGACATTTTTTATCTGTTTTAATTTCTCTCATCCATGGTTGCTAATTTTCAGCATACAAACAAGTCTTTCACCTCCTTGGTTAGGCTTATTTTTAAGCATTTTATTCTTTTTGGTACTATTTTAAATGAGATTGTTTTCTTAATTTGCTTCTTGGATAATTCATTGCTGATGTATGGAAATACAACTGATTTTTTGAGTTTTGTACATATAAGACCATGTATCCCCAAAAGCCCTTTTGAAATGAGACTTGAACAGTATCTCCTCTGGTGACTTGTGCTGATGAGACCTCTGATAATTAATCATTAGGTGAACAAATGAGGCAAAGACTATCAGGACTCACATTCCATAGATGAAGAAACTGAGACACAAAGATAATATCTGTAAAGCAGTTGTCACTGGCTCTGGCATATATGTAAATGTGCCAGCTGCTATCGTTATCAGTATCATATATCATTTTATACTGAAAAGGAGAAACCCCAAAAGCCTCCTGGAGCACCTATTACAAATCCACTTGCCACTCAGGCCATGCTAAAAATGTGGAGACGTTATTATTCTGCAGGGTCTTTCTAGGGAGCTGCTTACCAGGGGAACTGTCAGGTCATTTTTCAGCTGCTGTTTTAATACCCCAGAAGTGCTGCTGTCAAGGTTCTAGTTTTGGGACTGATAATGCCAGACTGGATCCTGGAATCTTCCAGTCTCTTTAACACCCAACTAAGTGGTGGAATTTGCACTGCCTAGTACAAAACACAGCCCTTTTAATATTTATGTTTGATCTTTGTTTTCTAGTTACTCAGTTTCCTTTATCTAATTTTACTTGTTATTTGTTTTAAAGCTTTTCACTCCATCTTCCCCAACTTTTAGTGAAGACAAGTAGTATTCAAAAGCACTCTGAAGTCCTGAAACTGCATCTAGAAATCTCATGCCTATTAAGCTAACACTCCTCATTCTTTCCAAATGCCAACCCACAGTTGACACAGGATCAGTGAAGAGTGGTCCTCAAAGACACTATAGACTTCATCGGGCACGAACACCTCACTTCACTGATGACAAAACTGAGACTCACAGCGAGGAAAGGATCTGCTTAAGGTCATGAGGCAGTAGTGGCAGAGCCGGTACCAGGGGGACATCAGGAATCCACTCATCCCGTGTTGTGACTTTTCCAAGTACATGAGTGCAGTAGGCCTCTGGTTTATAATTCCCAAAACTCAGCTTAGTGACTAACTTATTTCATTTTCTCTCTGTGTGTGTTTACATAGAAAAGCCCAAACAAGCAATTAAGAAAGTGAAAATAGTTCATCATAGCTTGAAGTTACTCCTGAGCAATCAGAGTCTGTGATGATTCAAGCACCAAACTGTACTTACTATACATGTACTTCAGACACTAGTACTAATTTCCCAGCAGCCATTCTTTCCTTTTTCCTTGATGACAGAGCCCCAAAATTGAGGGGGAGGAGCACCAATACTCCCAGCTCCATCAAGCTTCTTTTCCACCATCTCCTGCTACCAAAGGTAGCAGGTGACAAGATACATGTCAGGTGACAAGATATGGTTCAGAACAGCAAGTTCTAAGGAGATGTTGGCTAAGACTCTGGAGAAGATTTTGCTGTCCTGAGAAAAAGGATGGGCATTTCAGGCATTGTCTCCTCTCCCTTTTCCTCCTGGAACTTCGGTGTGGTAACTAGAGCAACAGCAGCCTCTCAAAGTCATATATAGAGACAACAAAATGGAAAGAAGAAGCATAAATCCTTGATATCACTGACCTTTTGCCCTAGCCCTGTCTTTATTTAAGACAAGAAATAGGAATTCAGCAAGCATATTTTAGTGTGTCCAGTTTGAGACAGACCTGAGGTTTGAGTCTTGGCTAGCTGCTTGACATTGAGAAAGATCCCTAATTTCTGAGTATCACTTTTCCCAATTCTCAGGGTTGATTTAAACATCAAATAAAATCATACAGATAAAGTGCTTATGACGGTATCAGACACATTATAAATCTACCTTCAGAATATGGTAGCCTAGTTAATTCAGGAATCTATTTCTGAAATTACTTAGCATTCAATGTGTATTCAGAGAAGGTATATAGAACCTATGTATTTGTCAGGAAACAGTATGTATTATATGCTCACAACTTTACATGTAGATTGGTCATGGGTGGTACAAATTACCAAAACAAGGCTAAGAAATGGTCATCAGATTACCTTAGAATCTGACACTACTAAAAATTGCTTAATATTCATCTGACAAATATTTATTGAGAGCCAAATATATGTTCAAAATCATGCTAACCATTGTGAATGTATGGAGTAGGACCCTGTTTGTAGTGTTTATCTCCTCTGGAGGACATTCCCTGCAGTGCAACTGATATGATTTTCTTATTTTACAGTTTAGGAAACTGAAGCCCCAAAAGGTTAAATGACTGGTAGACACACCTAGATCACACAGCAGTGGCAGCTGCTGGAGCAAAGTTCAGGCCTCCTGGGTTCTACTATGCTGTCTTTTGTCTCTATCCTAATAGTCCTCACTTAAACTTTTGTGTACTCTTATCAGGTATTCCCTCCTGCCTAACTTGACAAGTGGAAAACCTTGTCCAAGCCCTATGCGCCTTCATTTTCTGACATCTTTTCTCAACTCACTACTGGTCACACTCAGAAAGTGTGACCTGGCTTTATTCTTTCAAACCAGTCAAATTTGTTCCAGGTTTAGGAATTTTACACTAGTCAGTGTAAAATTGCTCTTCCTTCCTATTTTTCCTATTCCATCATTTCTTTCTTAGCTCATATAACCAGCTGATGTCATTGTCCTCAGTTTGGTCATTTCCACATGCTTGTTGCTTCTCTGCATGAGGCAGAAACCTTACCCACCTTGTTCACTGCTGCATTCCAGAGGCCAGAACAATGCCTGGAGCCAGAGCTGACACCTAATAAATACAGGCCAAATAAATATTGAGTGATGCCATTAGATCTAGCATTCTAGACTTCAAAGGCAATTTATGGTGAATGAATGAATGAATAATGAAGCCATTTCATGTTTAGTTCTACAGGATATACAATGCAGAAAGCAGACTGGAACAAAGCTACTAAAATGCTTTTATATAAATCAGAAGAAAACTGAATACCTAAGAGTTGCCTTAAGATCCCAGTAAGTAAATTCAATCCAGGTGTATGGGGAATGAGGTTGGGGTGGAATTTGTTACAGGGTACCTCTCTAAACAGCTAGATGATGTTAGAGGAGACAACAAATGAGTTGACAATTATATGCCTCTATGTCTCTTGCCCCTGGCCCCCTGCTCTCTTCCCCATCCTCCTAAGCCTACTGTCATAGATGTCTGAAATTTCATCACAGATTTTCCGTTTCTTAAATCAGGGGCTACACATTGCTGGCCTTGGCTCATGTTTCTGAAATATTTCCATGTTGGATGCCTTTGAGTAAGGGGGGGCACCATCTCCCCAATCCCCCTACTGGTCCCTATTGTGGCACACCTGGTTGTTCAGAAACCTGTTTCACTTCCCTGGATGCCATCTTTATGTTATAGTTAAAATAGAATGTCTCCAGTTGTTACCAGTAGGTTATTAAACTTGACCATGAATGGTAATGCAGAGCTAATTTTGTAGTATAGAGGAAATTCCTTGAAGATACTCAATTGCATAGAAGATCAAAGGTAGGAGAAATCTGAAAATTCCTTGAAGATACTCAATTGCATAGAAGATCAAAACGTAGTCGAGTCCCACTACTTTCACTTGGGAACAAGGTAACTGAGCCTTAGAAAAAGTAACTGATAAGTTAAGGTCACAGAGCAAGCAAGGAGCAGACCAGAGTTTGGAACTCAGACTCAGTCAGATCACACCAAAATGGTCTGGTGCAGGGTAGGGGTGCTTTGAGGTTCTGACTGAGGTTGAGAGGAAGCTGGGTTGGTAGGTGGCAGGATCTCAGAACACCAAGGTTCAGCTCATCTGGGCTGAGCGCACCTTTCTCAGACATTTCCTTCCAGCAGAACTCTGAAAGGTGGGATGCTTGCTCCTCCTGCGTAATGATACATTTGTGCCTTCATCCTCCTCCTTCACTAATTTGTATCTGTGTCTTTCCTGTCACTTTATATAACTAATTACTGTTTACTCTTTCCAGGCAGGTTCTGGGAGATCCATACTGTGGGAGAGAACGATGTGCTTCTAAGGAAGTCTTTAAAGGAACAAGACAATCTGGAACAAAGGGAAAGTCAGGCTGCAGAATTAATTTCTTTTTTTCCTGCTAGGGCTCCAAATCTTCCCACCTCCGGTCCAGTGAAAGTCTGGTTCAGAAGTGACAGTTTGTAGCCCAAGCTCAATCTCTCTCAGCCCCTATCAAAGGGTACCCCGAAGGCTCCAAGCTCTTAGCACAGTCCTTCACCCCACAGATGTCCCTCACCCCACAGACTTCCTCCCCTGTCCACCTCCGCCACAGGAAGCAGATGGTTTTCCCTTCCTGACCTTTCTAACTGGATTTAGGGACCTCTTGAAGTAATTTCAATCACATAAGGAAGTGACATGGTTAACTGAAAGAAATGAAAACACCAAGACTCAAAAGATTTGGATCTAGTCTTGTTTCTGCCACCAACCAGCGCTGAGTCTTCTTTCTGAACTCACCACAGAACCAACTGACTTTCTTCAGTGTTTGTCTGATTTAATCCCTGCAACATTTGACATTATTGATAAAATGCTTCTAATAAAAAATGAAAATAATTTCTTACGAAACATTTCAAATTCAAAGAATACAGAAACTAATACATTGTGCTAAACAAACAAGGATGGAAGAGCCCACAGCTAGGCTTGAGGATGTTCACTGAGGAAAAGCTCAGTTGGCTGAAAGATAAACTCTGAAAGGGACTTCAACTCTGAGGATGGGGAAGAAGTAGGTCTGGTTAGAGCCTCCATCCCTTTACCTTCCCTTCCCAAGGGTTCCCACGAAATTCACAGGTATGTCTTAATCCTCTTATTACATATGTATATAGAGGTAAACCAGATATACTATTTTTTAAATTGTTTGTTTTACATATTCTTATAGTTTTTGAATACTGGCCTCATACTGATAGTGTCCTTTTCAAAGCTGCTTTTTTATTCAGTGTCAATTCTATTGAGATCATCTGTAGTGTGCAGCAGAGTGAGACAATTAATTCTAATGGTACCCCACTACATGAATGAGCCACAAGCCCTCCTTTCTCTGTGAAGGATACATAATTTGCTTCCACTGTTTTGCTATCATAAGCAAGCTAACGTAAACATTCTTGTAAACAAACTCAAGAGTTTTCCTAAGGCAGAAATCTCGATGTGGAATTGCTGTTATTGGGACATACTCTTTTATTCTATGGTTCACCAAAATTTTGCATAGTATTTAGTGAAAATTTTGATAAGGTGCTCTTCAAAATAATTAGGCCATTTAACTCTCTTGTGAACAAGTATTCCTGGTTCCCTCGTATCCTGCCAACACTTAGTATTTTGATTTATTAACTTTTGCCAACAGTTGGCATTTCTCTAATTTCTTATAAGATCATGAAGCCTTTTCATTTATCTACTGGTCATTCAGTTTTCTTCCTCTAAGAATTTTCTTATTTCTCATTTCTGGTTGGGTTGTTTTTATTTTTCTTCTCTTATTTTGTAGGGACTCTTTACATCCGAGGTATTAATACTATGATAGATATATATTTGCAAACAATTTCTTCAATTTGGCTTGTTTTGCATTTTGGCTTGTCATTCCAAATCTTTATTTTTCCCCAGTTTTATGGAGGTATAATTTACAAATAAAAATGACATAGGGCTGGAGGTGTGACTCAAGCAGTTGAGCACCTGCTTTGCAAGCACAAAGCACTGAGTTCAAACCCCAGTCCCACCAAAAATAAAAAAGATACATATTTGTGGTGTATAGTGTGATGGTTTGATATATCCGTACACTGTGAAATGATAAATGTAGCCAATGAACATCTTCCACCTTACATACTTTACATAGCTTTTAAAATTTTTTTTGTGTGGTAAAACATGTAAGATATACTCTCTGCCAGGCATGGCAATGCATGCTTGTAATCCCAGCACTTTAGAGGGTAAGGCAGGACTTCAAATTCAAGGCCAAGCTGGGTTACATAGCAACAACCTGTCTCGAAACAATAAGAGTAACTTTCTTGAAATTTTCAGGGATCCAATAAATTATTAGTAACTTTAGTCACCACACTATACCCCAGCACTACTTATTCATCCTATCCAACCTAAACTTTGTACCCTGTCATTTCCCCACCCCATTCCCACAGCTCTTGAGCCCATGGACACCATCATTCCACTCTGCTTCTATGAGTTTAACTTTCAGAAACTTCAATTTTAACATAGCAGCAAACTTTGATTGTTGGATTATGATTTTGTGTTCGTTAATGATGTTTTCACTACCTCAATATCAATATCACACCTTGAAACATCTTTATAATCTAAAATTCTGTACATGCAAACACACACACACACACACACACACACACACTGGATTTTATGTACACCTTGTTTTTAGTCTCTCAAATGGTCAGTATGTTTTATTTTATTTTATTTTAATAGAGCATAAGAGCAAATACCTGTCTATCACTAGCTATATGTTAATTAAGTTCCTTGTTTAATATTGCTTCTTGCATTGCAGTCCTACTTTCTGGTTCAATTTCTTTCTTCCTAAATTTTATTCTTTATCTTTAAGTGATAGACTCCTATGTAAACACTTTCAGTCTTGTTTAGAAATGTCTTTGTTTGAACATTGATATTGAAATATTTTTGGCTGGGTATAAATGTCTAAATTAATAATTTTACCTTCCCAGGTTCTGGAAGATAATTGTTCTGTATCTTCCTATCTCTTGTTGTTAGAAGTTTTGTTGCTCTGCAGATAAGCTGATTCTTACCTCTAATAATCTTTTGTGTTCTATGCCACTGTGGTAGTTTCAATGATGTGTTTATACATAGATTTGCTTTTTTGTATTTTATTTAGGAAGCATAATTCCTATATCTTAATATTAATCTCCATCATTAACTCCGGAAAAAATTAAAAAGTCATTTTTTGAATATTCCTTTCCCTCATTCATTCTATTTGATTTTTTCTGTCTCATACTTAAGTGTGTATTAAGTTTTTCCATTGCCCTCCATGCCTTTTAAACTTTCACATATTCTCTATCCCTGTTCTACAAATTTGCTAATTTCCTTTCTTTGGTCTTTTAGTTCATTAATTCTCTCTTCTGCTGTAATTAGTCTCAAGTTTAGGATTTTTTTATTGCAATTAATGTATTTTTCTTCTTAAATTTCTATTGGTTACAAAGATGTTTTCTTCATCACAGTATCAGGTTATAACTTGTCTTATACCTTCAATTTATCCTTTTAACTCTTTGTGAGTTCTATACAATTATTTTATAGTCTCCATCAAATTGGTCTACCATCTGAAGTTCTTGTTAGAATCCTCTGACTTGGGTCTCTGCTGAAAGGAGCTATTTCCCTCACATATTTTCCAGTGTTGTATTCTGATTCACCTTTGTAAGAATTCTGGACAACTTGAGTTCAGCATGTGCCCCTCCAGAGGAGTTTTGAATTTTCTTCAGGAAGGAGACCTGCCAGCTCAACTTTTATAGTATTTTCTTATCTTGTGAGTTTCTAGACTATGAGAGTAGTATAAATTTGAACCCTACATCTATATTACAAAATTAGAATTTTTCTCATCCATTCTCATACCACTCTTCTGATTTTTAGCTGACACAGACAGGAACCCTCAGTGTCTTGCATTTCCTACTCCCTCATGAAAGCATGTAAGTCCTATGACCTGTATCACTCTATTTTTTACTGCAATTCATCTGCGTCTCCTATCTTTAATGTTTCTGACTAAGTTCTTTAATCTCATATCTGAAATAAACTGAATTACTTCCTCTGCCACAAGTCCCGACTTCCTCTAATTCATTATCAACACTGTAGCCAGATACATTTTTCTAAAATTCAAATCTAATCATGTCACTCTACGGCTTAGAAACCTATATTGCCTTCCACCCAAATAAAGTGCAAAACCTTAAGATAAAATTCAAGGTCATTGATAATCTTATCCTCTTTTGACTTTTATCTCTTATCAGTTCCCCTCAATGCCTCCAAATGACCAATGCCTCCGCCATAATAAAATTTTAATTTACTTGAATTTCCCAGAATATGTTTTATATGCTAGAAAAAAAGTCAATGAGCTGACTTATATAATCTAGGTGCAATCTTCTCAACATGGATATCTGTTTGTAAAATTTATTTTTCATTATGTTTAGTAATGAAAGCATATTAAATTGTAATCAGCAACAACACTCAATTTTTAAGTGCTAGTGGAATTACTTTCATTTTTTAAAATATTACACTCACACATATTCCTAGAAACAATATGATATTTTGTCTTTTAAACATACCGTCAATGACAAATATAACAATAAAACCTTCATAGGCTGATAAATATTTAAGAAAAGTGAGCTAAAGTAGATACTTAGATAATATGCTTAGAATTATAAGAATAAAAGATTGGGTCAAAAAGATATTTGTGTGTGTGTGTGTGTGTGTGTGTGTGTGTGTGTGTGTGTGCATGAAGCTGCCTATCTAGTATGCCAGTAAGCATAATTCAGTGGGAGAATCAGTACAATCATAGAACATACATTTGGGCTGAAAGAGCCGTAAGCAAAATATAGCTCCACAGTCTCTCAGATCAGTTACCACTCAGATAACTGTTTTTCAAAGCAAAAATGTGAACATGTAAATCTTCTTTGCAGCTAAAAGCACACGTGGCCCTTCTCCAATCTACCAGCAATGCAAAGCCAACACAGAGACAAGATTTTAAAGTCACTGATTTACCCCAGCACAGACAAAAGACCAGCTGCCCATAGAGGTCATGATGCAGTTAAGGTCACACTATTACTTGGGGCCAAACCTGGTGCCAAACCTGATCTTGGAAGTTTCCATGAATTATTAGGGCTATAATTTTTCTTTTTTATAATAGTTTCAATCCTCTCTCAAAAAGCCATAGAAAAATTTGAAAATAAATACAAACAAACACATAAAAGAAATCTTCAGAACTCCTGACTGGTATAAATAAATGGCATTATGTTTTTCTTCTACAAAAACAAAATGTCTTTTACCCAAATGATATCATATAAAGGGTATTGGTTGCTATTTCTGCTTACAAACAGCAAAATACTCTTTAGCTAACTTATATTCCTGATCCTTGGTGTCTGTGTATATGGTTCCAGACACTGCCTTCAAGAAAAAATCATAATGCTTAAAATGCATAGAGCTTAAACACAACTGACTGTAACACGAGACTAACTGAGAGTTTCTCTGCATCAACTGAGCTGCCAACACACACATGGGAATATTTTGACCATTCTTGGTTAAATCCACATGTAACAACTCTGCAGATAAGGCAGGATTACTATATAGAGAAGACATTTATTGCAGGACATTAGGCAGCTCTAGTATCTCTAGGAAGGTCAGAAAGTCAGAGTTAGAGTCAACCTACACTACATAAATAAATAAATAAATAAATAAACCAGGCCAACAACATTGTTGGCCCACTACAGAGAAAATTCCAGCACCACTACCACTACTAGGCACAGACACCACAGCTCACACTCTGGATTCTGTGATAGGCACCAGAACCAATACCATCCTCACTGCCTCCTAAGTCAGATCCTCCATCAGCTCTCAATATCAGACAATGGGTTTCCCAAAACATCTGCATCCCCACATTCCTTTCTTCCAGAAGTAGGCCTCTCTAAGGTAGATTTCACTGAGTGTATACAGGATATAGGACCTACTCTATCGACAAGGAGAAAAAACATCCCAAACACAGAAAAGATGTTCACATCACAAATCTGACAATACAATGATATAACATTTGTAACGAGGATCTCTTCAGATTTTTTTTTGCTTTAATTTATACTGATGTCATTATATCATTGACCTGACAAGATTGACATTCACCATTATATATGAATCAACTTATTGAAAGCAATTTATATTGATTCCAAATGTAATGAATAACTCAATTTGTCATTTTCTATTTCTTTACATGAGATCTGAGTGAAAATTTTTAGGCTTTTAATGACCTCTCCCCACTCCCCAACCCCTCCACCATCTTCAAAATATCACGCTGAAACTCTTTTCCAATTTAAATGATGTGAATTCTAAAAATGACACATTTCATTTATAGGGATGACAATCCACAAACTGTGGGCCACATGCACAGTTATTTACTCCCATGACTAATAATCACTGCAACATCATGTTTTTCTCTCTCCAAGGTAGTTAAAAATATAGTACAGAAGATCCGTTGCTTCAGACACCCATCAACAGCCCACGGACTTCCGATCAAAGTCTATGGCTGCAAATCAATCAAAGCATATGGCATTTGTGCTTCTATTACAACCTGGAGCAGCAGCTGAGGACTGTAATTAAGTGAATGCTGATGAGCAATCTAACATTCCACGAATGTATGGATTGTGAGCAAACAGAACCTGCATGAAAATGCGCTCATAAAAGCCTTAGGAGGTAATGAGAATGACTTACTACCTGTCTCTGAATGTGTCCTGGGAATCCCTCTTTTTTAATGGAAATGGCACAATTATCACTAACTAACAAGTAATCTTGACTCATCTACCTTAAAGCAAAGCTAAAATTCAATTATTTTCCAACTTCAACTCTTGATCAGTTCCCATTTTGTACTGTTCAAAGTCTACAGTACTTACCTGGGCACTCAAAACTCTGTATTTATCAACTTGAAGCCACTTTTCCATTTGTTATCCCTTCATTTCTCTTGTCTGTAGCCTGGGGTTTCTCAATTTTGGCATTATGGACATTGGGGCAGGGTTTATCATCATCATCATCATCATCATCATCATCATTATTATTATTATTGACTGACTATGTATTGTAGGATGTGTCACAACATCACAACATCCCTGGCCTCTAACCATTAGATGCCAACAGCATCACCATCCTCCCTTAGTAAGACAACCGAAAATGTCCCCAGATATCACCAAATAGTTCCTGTGATGACTGTAAGGTGGGGGTGGTGTTCTTCAGTTAAGAACCACTGTCGTATCCAAACGAAATTATTCTCTAAGTAAACTCTGATTTTTCCTACATCTGTGTCCATAATTTATTCATTCAACAAATATTTATTGAGCAATCACTCTACAAACGTCTTCTGCCAGGTGCTTGAAGTTCAGTCACTACTGAACTTCCTGGCTTCCTGGAACTAATAGTTTTGTGTAATAAGCCAGAATAAGCCAAGAATTTAGAGATAAGTATGCAGGCCATAAAGAGATGGAGTGGAAATGCTCTTAGGACAAAAACCTCCACCTACCTAACTAGAGTGTTCTTTGTAGAACTGAGTATGTGCAAATTCAAGCAATTCCATGAGCCTCAATCAGACCCTACACTTGTTCACCTCCTCCATTAACTTTGTGTGAATGCAATCCTCATCTTCTGAACCTCACAATACCAAACATCCAGAGCTGACAACTATGGTACTTGTTACCTTCCTTTTTACTGTTTTCTTATTGTATATACAGTATTTTTTACTGTTTTCTTATTGCATACTTAATCTGATTACATGAAACTCTTAAGAATCTCTATCAGCCAAGCATTACAGTACATATCTATAATCCCAGCTACTCAGGAGCAAGAGGCAAGGGGCTCACAAGTCTGAGGCCAGCCTGGGCAAAGTTAGCAGGTCCCTATCTCAAAAACAAAATAAAAAACAAAGAGTTTGGGGGAATAGCTCAACTAGTAGATCATTAGCCTTGCAATTACAGGGCCTTAGGTTTAATTCTCAGCACCACAAAAAAAAAAATCCATGTCAGATTTATTTCTTATTCACCCACAATTTTGTTTTTGTTTTGTTTTACACAAGAAGAGTTAAATGTATATCTAACTTATGCTTCAACCAAACTCTTCTCCAAAGAGCAACGAAGGTAATCCATTCAAAATACAACACCATTCATGTCATATACCCCACCTTAAAATTCAGCTGAAAAGAGCATCTCACAATGCTTAGGGTTAAGAGCAAAGCCCCTGATGTAGCTTCCAAAAGTCCCCAATATCTGTTCCATGCTTTTTCTTTAGCCCCATCCTTTGAATTGCACCTTTCACCTGTTACTTTCCAAGGTAGCCCCACTTGATTCTCCATCCTATGTGTGGTTCTGAAACAAAGTTGTAAAATCAGCTTCCTTTCTTGAATAACTCATTCTCTTTAAATCATATTTTCATCCCTATGACTGATCTCCACTACATCATAAGCTTACTAGGAACAAGGATGTCTTGCACCTGCAACAGTGACTGACACATAAAGGTGCTCCACAAATGATTTTGTTACGATGATGAACAAATAGGTTGTTTAAAGGAGTTAGGATGAAAATGCATGCAATCAAACAGCCAATATTCTGAGAACATTTACACCCAAAAAGACAAATACTTTAATTCCACAGTGTTGGATGGAGAAGAAGGGTAAGAAAAGGATTTGATAGCAGATTAGATACGGATAAAGAGAGCATTGACAATCAGGAAGAAAGATAGGAAGACAGATATGTAGGGGGAAAAAAACCAGACTGAATCATGATGATAGCAGATAGATAGGAACACATGGAAAAGGTCTCAAGTGTATGCCATTGATATCCCAGAAAGGCAAAGTGAAGAAAGATTCACATGTAGTATTTGAAAAAAAATTGGAAATTTTCTAAAATATATCAAATCACAGATTCAAGAAATGCTATGAACTCAACCAAGGCCAATACAAAGTATAAGTATGCCTAGCTACAAAATAAAAATTAAAACTACTCACAACTCAAATACAAATAGAAAATTTTAAAAGCAACCTTGGGAGGAGGGGTAGAACAGACACAGTACCATCAAAGAATCAACAAGACTTACATCTGACTTCTCAAGAATAAGTGTGGAATTCAAGTGACAATGCAGTGAAATATTTACAGTCCTGAATGAAAACAACTGTCAACCTAGAAATTTTATGTTCGGTTTTGAAAATATTCTTCAAAACTTAAATAAAAATGCAAACACTTCAAGACAAATAAAAACTGAGCATTTGTCCTCATCAGGCCTCTACCAAAGGGTAATGTTAAGAGTTCTCCTAGGGTTGGCAGAGTGACTCAAGAGCTACAGCACCTGTCTAGCAAGCCTGAGACCCTAAGTTCAAACCCCAGTACTGCCAATTTAAAAAAAAGGAGTTCTCCTTGTGAAGGAAATGGCCCCAGAGGAAAACACAGGAATGCAGACAAAAATGAAGAATATACAATACCCCTAACAGTCAATAAGAAATGGACCCTCAATTCAATGGTAAAATAGACAAAAGGCTTAGACAAAAATTTCATTTAAAAAATGATATCAATACCAGCACTAGCAAGGATACAGAACAATTCAAACTCTTACATACTATCAATGGAAAGTTGATTGTATTGTATATCCACTGACCATATGCATAGCCTGTAACCTAAGCAATCCCACTATCAACTCAATGCATAGAAGAAATGAGTAAACATATGCACCAAAATGAAATAAAACAATAACCAAAAACTTGCAGAGCACTAAAGTAGTAGTCTAAAAATTGAAACAACTCAAAGGTCTTCTATAAAATGAAGGTTAGAATTGTGGCATATTCATACAATGGAATACTTAGGAGAATGGAGTAGCCACAGCTATATTAATAAAATGGATAAATCCCCAAAATACAATGATGACTGAAAGAAGCCAGGCACAAAATAATACAAAATGTATGTATGATTCCATTTATATGAAATTCAGAACTAATCTCTGATGTTAGATGTGAGGATAATGGTTCCTTCTGCAGAGGAATAGTGAATAAGCACAGCTGATCCAAGAATAACAGTTCTTTAATCATCTCTCTGGGCCAGCTAAGCAGGAGCATATAGGAGATGACAGGCTACTTGGCATATTAAATCATAGGGAAAATATGTTCCATATCCCTACAGTATATACTTGACACCTACCTGGAAGGGCACAGGTGGCCAGGGGTCCACTCTGGGACAAACTATCTGTGGCCTTAAAGGCAGGAACATGTAACAGATTTTCATCACCAAAGCACAGATGGAAGACTAAAGATGGATGTAGTAAAGAAAACAAAAAACAAGTCAACAATGCTGATAATAGCTGAGCTCTTTAGCCTGACAGAGGGTAAGAGTCAGTGTATATCACCTTCCACCAACCAAGACACATTCTACAGATCTGAAGATATGTCAGAACTTGTGCTATGCTTAGTCCAGGAAATAAATCATGGCAAGTGCCCTCTTAGTCTCAGTCTGGTAGGGGAGAAAGTCCAGTGGAAAAATTATTTGAATAAAAAGTCATTTTTAATGTTACTAAAAGTACAAACTAAAAGGGAAGAACATATTAATTGGGAATTACAGAGACTGGATGGAAAGGGAAGTGATAAGCAAGTGACTGTGTAAATAGGTTTCAAATATGAGGACTTTGGGAACAGTATAAAGAAATTTTAAAAAAATACATTCTTAATGCAGAGCCTAAGCACAAGATAGTTATTTCTCTTCTGTATTCCCAGACCAAATGCAAACACTCTTTGGACAAAAATGTAGCAAGCACAGGCTGGGACAGAGAACATGAGAACTTTTCAAGAATCAGTGTTGACCTGGCCTGTGCATTCTCTAACACAAGCAGCAATAATGAGTGCTGTGCAGGGAGTGAGTGATAGAGTCAAAGGAAATAAAGTTAGTCATTTTGGTGACTTGCTTACTTTTATACCCCTTCTCCCAGCATTCCTTTCCTGTTGCCCTCTTGAAAATGTTGTTCTAAATCATCTTTGATGAACCTCTTCATTCCGACTTTAAAGCCTGGCCAATCAGAGACCCAAATTTTTTCTGGCCATAAGTGACTGGCTCATCGTTGTGCACATGATCCAAGTTGGTCCAATCATAAGGATAAGTACCTCTGCATCCATCTTTCTCTTTCCCTTTACCTGGCTTCATGGTTCTTCATAGCATATAGTACTACCAGGCAATGTGTCATATATCTACATGTTTATGCTAGTTCAAAAAATGTTTGTGGAATGACTACCTAAAGTGGTTGCTCTGGGAAATAAAAAGAATAAGGAATTCTATGTAGGTGCTGCTAAAAGCTTTGTTGTCTTCTTTTTTCCTCCTAGGTTTGAATAGTTAGAAATTGGAATAAAATTCAAATCATGTGGACTGGCCTGGGGATACAGCTTAGTGAGAGCACCTGCTTGCCATACACAAGGCCCTGGGTTCAAGCCAGGGAGTGAATTCAAATATGATATATTTGATACATTGCAAGAACTTTTGTAAATGCCACAATGTACCCCCACCCAGCACAACAGTACGAAAGGAGATAAGACTAGAACCCAAAGCAAAAGCCTAGCTTACCTTCTAATGATTCAACTAATGTCTGTTGATCATATATTATGCTAGGAAATTGAGTAAATTAAGATGGTACTTATCTTCATGTATCTTAAAGTCTTATAAGGAAACAAATAACAGGCAATTATTGTATACTATCATAAGTACTAAAATAAAAGAGGCCTACAAAATATTATGAGAACATGTAAGAAGGATGGTTAATTCAGACTTGGATGGTCCCCAAAAACTTCCCAAAGACAGTGAAAGAGGTTTGAAGAATATGAAGCCAGGTGAGTAAACAGGAAAGAATGCTCTTGGTAGCAAGCAAATACAATTTATGGAAAAATGGAAGTAATCCACTGTAACTGGAAAACTGGTAGAAAGTGACATGATACAATAAAGAGAGACTAAGAGCCAAATCTCAAAATTCCTTAGTAGCCATGTGGAGTACTTTGGATCTTAATCTGAGAGCAGTGGGTAACTACAGGTTTTTAAGCGGGGAAGTGACACAAGAAGATTAGAAACATCACTCCAGATGCGGTATGGACTTGAAAGAGATCAGGGAATATTTCCATCAGTCCCTCAATAAGGCAGTGAGGAGGATGTTGCAGCAACCCAAGTAAGAGATGACTGTGTTCTGAGTGAAGATGTTAGAGACATGTAAAAGGATTTCAGGGTTTGGATAAAGGATGCAGAAGCAGTAGGACTTAGTATTTTGCTGGTTCTTGGACTTGCCTGATCTTCAGCCATCAATTCCTACATGGTTAAACAAGATTGCATATACATATATATATTCTTATAGAACATCTTAGGGAGTCTTATATCAAATGGGATGGTCAATAAGAATGATTCATTGTTTATTTGCCAATTTATTGACTGGTAAAAGTAGAGACCCTTCCTGCCCCCAAATTTGTGAGATAAATAAAAATAAAATTAGGTGAATCCAACTATGATATATTGTAAGAACTTTTGGAAATGTCACAATGTACCCCCAGTACAATAATATAATAAAAAAGAATTAAAAAAATAAAAAACTTAAAAATAAATAAAATTAAGCATTACCTACAGTGGTGTTCATTGTATACGCTGCTAACCTATTCTCAAAAAGAGAGGAGCCAAGTGAACACTGCATGTGACTCTGTTCATTATTCCACTGGATGAGCTCATGTCCCCAGTTAATCATGAGATGGTAGATGGGTACCTGACACTCTGTCAGTGAGGTCAACTCTTACGTCCTCGTTGGATACAAGCCTTCACACTTTGCTTATAAGCTTGGTGATTAAAGATTTGTATACCTTTTTAATTTTCAAGCTTCATGCCTCCCCAAGATATAAGCCAAATATTTCACACACCTCTCAAGAGAGAAAATAGGAATCTGTTCTTACACTACAAAAATGGTGATATGGACTTACTGACAGAGGGCACATTAGTTTTCACTCATGCATAGAGTATAAGGAAGTTTTAAGGGCAATTTTGACCATGTGATAGGTGTTGAGCTTAGAAACCCTTCAGTGAGAGTTAAGCCCACTGATTAGAGGGACTAATACACAATGCTGGGATCACACACAATATAAGGTCAGTGGGACTTGGCTTCTTCCTTCCACCCATCCTGGAAGTTATAGAACCTGAAAATATAAATTTTATAAGCTCCCAGATGATAATAGTGGAAGTTAAAGGGGTTACGTACAATCTTAGTATGATGTTGTCCTTCCAACAAAACACTGCTCACTGCATCTGAAAGAGTCAGAGCTTCTTTCAGCTCTCATGAGCTTGTAAAAATAAAAGCTTCCTGAAGAAACTGTTAAGTTTTCTGGAACATCTTTCTTGCAGACTGCTTAGGCCAAATGCAGACTCAGGACTTTCCACGCTCAATCAATTCCTCAAATCAAAAAATTTTTTTGAAAAACATTCCTTTGCCTAAATTTACTAAGAGACTATAATTTAATTTGTAACTAGAAGACACAGCTTGGGCTTTTGTTTGCATTTTTGCTTTTTCACTTTCTTTTCAAGAGTCTTTCTTTCTCCCTTTTCTG
The DNA here is from genome assembly GCF_047511655.1 of Castor canadensis. Taxonomy (NCBI): domain Eukaryota; kingdom Metazoa; phylum Chordata; class Mammalia; order Rodentia; family Castoridae; genus Castor; species Castor canadensis. The sequence goes on along the minus strand of NC_133391.1, from coordinate 70,849,164 downwards.
TTTTTTGCTATAAAATAAAGGACAGGACTTTACAGTGATTAGATACACACATAGCAATTCCACTCCTGTTGCTAGGCAACAAGGGCCATGCATGAGCTCAATGAATGGATTCTGGGCATCTGTGTGAAGCAGAAATACAGGGAGCTAGCAAGCAAACTGTCTTCATAACACAGGGTTAGTGCTTTTGGGCACATATTCTGGGTTCACCTGAGAAAGGGAAAAAGCACACTTATTTTAAACTTTTGTAGTACTTTATTTTTCCAAAATGTTTTTAGAATTCTCCCTGATGGAAAATTGACACAGTATACCAATCATCATCTCAAGGGAAAAGTGGGTGAAAATATCTTCCAGTTCCCTAGTTCAGGGCTATATTACCATAGCCTGGGTTATTCCAACACCCTCATGCCTGATCCCAGTGGGCATGCCTTCCTCCCCTCCTCCACCAGTCCATCCACCCAGCTGATTATTTCCCGTCTCCCAGTCAGCAACAGCTATCCCCTGTGACCAACATTTACCCTCTTACATTGTTGCTGTGAAATATATCATTGTTGACTGTAATAAGTCTGTTTTATTTTGTTTTCATTACAAAGCTATGAATGATCATTAACAAAAAAAGGAGAATGATACAGACAGATGAATGAACGTCAACGTCTATTATCTTGTTTGCCAGAGACAAGCAATGTAAATACCTTGGTACATGTCATTGTAGATTATTTTCTGTACATACACAGACAGATTTTTTTCAGATATGCTGTTTTTCTTACATTACCTGAATACATAATGTTATATCTTCCCTTATAAGCTCAACAATAGCCAACGTATTTTTAATGGCTTCCTTGCTGTACCAGAACTATTTAAGTATTTCCATAAAACTTGAAAGAATAAAACAGGGTAAGTAATCAACTGCAAGATAATTTTATTACTCTTATTACATCTTCCTGTTTGTCCTCTGAATCTAACCATAACTAGCTTCATTAATTACCCAGTCTAACATCATCATTTCCTTTCCATTTCAACTAATGTTACCCTAGTTCAAGTTTCTTACCTGGTTTCCTGTAATGAATTAAGTAGGACTCTGGTTTATAAGTCACAAACTCAGGCTCAAAGTAGCTCAATCAAAAATGAATGCATGGGGTCTAGTGGCTTAGTGGGGTAGTACGTGCCTATAATTGCAGCAATGCAGGAGACAGGTAGGGAGATCAAAGTCTGAGACCAGCCTGGAAAAATTGTGGGAACCTACTTGAAAAAGTACAGCAAAAGGGCTGGAGGCATGGCTCAAGTGGTAGAGCACTTGCCTAGCAAGTGCAAGGTCCTGAGTTCAAACCCCAGTACTTCCAAAAAACCAAAGTGAATGTATGGCTGCATTGCTAAAAGTTCCAGTAGGAGTGGCTAACTCAATGCACAATAGCAGGAAGAACAGGCTCAAATAAAGTCAGTGAGACTTGCATTCTCCCCCTCCTCTTCTCAGCATTTCCTCCTCTCTGACAGCTTCATTCTGAAGAGGGCAGGTTGTCCTTAATTGTGATGACTTGGCTGTCAGGATCTCGAAGCCTCTATGTTGTCAGGAACTCAAGAGGGGAAAGGAATTCCTCTAATTCAGTCCTGGGAGTCACTCTACACCCACTTGAACCAATCACGTGGGACAGGGCAGGTGCTCTGAGTGGAGTCAGGCCTAGAGAACATGACCACTCTGGAGCCTGTGGAACACTTCACACCAGCCCAACCACATGAACTGAAGAGTCAAGCAGGGATCATTCCCTAAAGCAAAATCTGGGCACTGTCACCAGGGAAAGGGGTAGTAGATACTGGGCAGTCAAAAACAGGAACCTGTCGCTACCATTAACCTGCTCCATCACGCTCTTCCCTTTTCCACTAGGGCTCAGTGCATGGACCAGATCAATTGGTTCCTTTTCCCTCTGGCTATTAATAAACAGGAAGCACAAGGAGGAGAGTGGTCAGAGCATTTCTCCATCTTTCTCTTCAATAGACATAGGCTGACAGTAGCTGAATTCCTGGACTGAAACCGATAGCTCCTGATAGGTAAAACTCTACAACCAGCTACAGATTTGGGTTATGGTAATAAATCTCTCTTCCGTTTCATAGCACAAGAGACCTGAACTCAGGATACAGGGGTGATTACAGCTCACCACTGTTGCCGGTCCAGGGTACTCCACCACCCTTCATTGGTTTTAAACTTGCATACATCTTTACCCATTTGTGTGTGCCTTTTTTTCCTATGGGACCCTTACAACTGCAGTCTTTTAACAGACCGCTTGATCATATCAATCTTCTTAACCATCAAAGTCCTTGTTCAATTAATGGATGTGAATATTGGAAGTTTGAAGTTAAGGGGGTCTCTGTTACTTTAATACAAATAATCAGTCACTAACTATTACATAGCGATCATTAGAGTACAATGACGATCATAACATATACTATTTATTACAACTTCTTCAATTTTTGGTATACTTAGTAGAGTGCTTTTGAAATATACTTATGAAGGTTATACTTTTATGCAGTTGATCCAAATCCATAGTAGACTGAAAAGAAAATGAAGAAAAAAAGGCAAAGGGGAAGAAAAGGAAGAGAGAAAAAGAAGAAGAAAGGGACAAGGAAAGAGAAGAGAAAAAAAGAAAGCAAAAGGACATAGTGATACAGTTTTGACCTCGGAATCATGAAACCTAGAAACTCATTCCAGTTGAGTCGTCTTCCCCTTTCACTGGGTCTCATTGTCCTGTTCTACGAAACTTTGGGATTAGACTAGATCATCTTTAAGTCCCTTCTAGCTTTAATAATCTCTTAACTCTTAATGAACTACAATTAATGATGCTTGCAAAAAAAATGCACTGCCCATTTGAAGAAGATAAAGATATTTTACTAAATTGGATAAAAATGTCTCTCTTGACTAAGGAAACAAGTTCTTATGAAAATTAGGCAATAATTTAGGTTAATAATGAAATGGAAACCGAAAGGACTGACCTCAATTCAAAACAAAATTGCTTTAGTTCAGATTCTTGCTGCAAACCAAATTTTATGTACAGACAACATTAGGGTCTCAATAGGGATCTGCAATGAAGCCAGCAGGAGCCCACACTGCCTGGCCATGTGCACAGTGCAAGACTGGAATATGACTGAGAAGCTGCAGAGGAGGGAGTCCCCACACTTCTTTATGTGGTTTGTTTGGCCCAGCCTAGATCATGGAGGCTGTAGGAGGAAGATCAAAAAAAGGTCAAAGCAGGAAATGAGCTGTAACTTGACAGAGTCACAAAAGAAAAGCATGAAATATATCAAGTCCAAAGAAGGAACTTGGAAAATGTAACCTGTTTATTCTGCAATGATGCAATTGATGACATTAAAAAAGGATACAAAAAAAAAATTTCAAAGCCCTGAGGCATTCCATGCTGAAAACACCCACTAAAAAGAGCCAGGGTAGAAACACACTGAGTTTAGGGAACTATACATGTTAGTATATTTGGAGGAAAACAGGTAAACTGAGAGGGAGGCTCTGCTTCTGTGGACTGATGTTCACTTGGGGCAAGGGAAGAAAGGACAGAACACCTGCACTAAGCTCATTAAAAGCTCAGCAGATACTAAAGAGAAGCTGGAAGAATATGGAGAAAAAGTCAGAGCTCAAATTGTCTGTGTTGCCAAGATGGTTTGAAGTTGCTCACCAAGGAACTGATCAGTTGATTGTGGCTGTTGAGAAGGATGAGGTCACAGCAGGAGAAGGACACAGGAAGAAACAGTGATAGATTGGCAGTGTTTGCAGTGGGGATGAGTTGAGGTGGGGGTTTGAAATGGTCAGTGGTAGTCCGTTCATATGAGCAATTTTCCAACCTTGGAACACAGATTCTAGAACTATATTATAAAATATGGTAGCTACCAGCATTTGAACATTTGAATATGGCTAGTCCAGTTCGGATGTGCTGAAAATGGAAAATACACAGCCAACTTTGAAAACTAAGTGACAAAAAATAAACTACCTCATTAATAATTTTATGTCAATTGTATACCTAAATAATATCTTAGATGTATTGAGTTAAACAATATAAATTATTAAAATTAATTTCACCTATCTCCTTTTACTTATTTTTTAACCTAGTCAATAAAAAGTTTAAATCATACAGTGTTTTGGATTATATTTCTGGTGGACAGAACTCACCCTTTCTTTCTCTCCAGGCTTCTGTGATACTATGATATTGGGGAAGATTCAATCTAGCCCTCACTGTCTTTCCTATCTCAAACAGAGCCTTGTTTCAGACTAACTGAAAGAAAACCACATTGAGATCAACAGCTGCTGTATCCACACAACTCACACCCACTTAAGAATATATACTTACTTAGAACAGTCACCACCGCCTCCTCACATATACTCCCACTTACCATATATGTACACAACCACATTTGTATGTGTCAGAATAATATCCATAAATAGGGAAAGAGTATTACCAGAATCACTTGTTACAGTGACATTTACATTTCCACTATTAACTGTAATCATTTGCTTGAACTAGGAAGAGTCATTAGTGCTTGTTAATAAGAAGTTTTCCTTGAAATTCAAAGAGGGTTTGAACTTCATATCTTTCTAACAAGAAACCAGTTAATTAAGAAAATTCCAAGATTCCATGGTTGCCCATGAATAACAGAGAGAATAAAACAAGCTTTTGCCTTGGGAAGCCCTCTACAGTAATTTTCAAAACAGTACAATCAGATCCCATTCTTTAAACTACCTTCTCTGCACTTCTTTCCAAATTCTAAGAGCTACCTAATCCTTCCAGCCTTGCCAATTCCACTGGAATCTACCACCTAGTACACCAATCTCTCAGCACCTGCTCTGCATCGAACTATTGGTATGGAATGTTTGGTCAGGGCATGGTGACACATCAGTTTTCTAGAATGATACAATGCAAATTTTACTAAATAACAGATATCCTTCAGAACAGAACTTCAGAATACCCTGACTTTTTAAGTTAGTCTCTGTGTAAGGATTTGGGCCCCTGTATTGGACATCACAATTTAGGCAACCAAGCATTCATTCTCCTGTCATTTGATAGAATAATTCTATTTTCCTTGGAGGAACTACCTTGCTCTTCCTTTTAGTTCATGTGGTCTAGGTGGAGCGGAGACTAATCTCCCCATCTCATCTCCAATTGGCAGTTGTCTTGACCTAAAATTTAATTTATTTAATTTCCCTGGAAATTCCAATAGAAACATAATACAAACCACAATGGTTTAGAGATGGTTACATAAATGTAATCTAGCCCAGTAGACTTAATTCTGAGTTTGTTAAAACTATGTGAAAGATGTGTTTTACCTGTATTAGAAGGTGATAGGATATAAGTCTGGGACTTCAAAATATTATTACATGGAAAGGCCCTGCCTAAGAGGAAGGCACAGTAAAGAGAAAGACCAATTCCAATAACTGTGTTTGAAGTTGTACCCCTGATCTTTTTATAGATGAACTAATAAATTCTTATTGCTGCTTAAGTTACTTAGAATTTAGTTTCTCTTGCCTTAAATGGGAAAAATACTGTCCAACCAAACCCTTCAAATATTTAGCCACTCCATGGCTAAATAAACTGTATTTTCCCTATACTTCAAGGAGCAGGTTCTCATGAAGTCTCTCCTGATGATATAAGTTCACCCTGAAATTTCCTTTTTCTTTGTCATTTTCAAAAAAAAGTCTACAGTGCATGTTTATCATTATTAGAACTTGCTTTGGAGGTCTGGTTCATTCTTTATAAGGAAACTCAAAGGTCAATTCAATACTTCATGCTGAGTTACTGACAATACTTAAGATAGGTCATCCTTGCTACTCATTTGGACTATATCCCAGCTTTAGGCTGTTGGCTTTTGTATAGATCCTAAGACCTAGAAGCTAATTTGCATTTCATTTTTGCTATCTAAATGAATGCCTGTATTTCTGACTGCTTCTTGTAACAATTGCTCCAAACTCCAGTGGCTTCGCTGGATCAGGGGGTCTACCTGATCATTCCTCCCAATCTAGGAACTGTAAACAAGTCCCTAGTACATTTTGACACTCCTTTAAGGAAACTAAGAAACTTCTCCATGTTTTAAAATTGTCCCTTCCAGATTACTCATTGCGGAGGTGCATATTATCATTTCCTGAACTTACCTGAAGTCAACTGCCTATTACAACAGCACTTTATGGTGTTGTTATGTTTTCCCATAATCAATCTTACCCTGATGGATAAATTTGTCTTCAGAGTCCAGTTACTGCTCAACAAACTTCAATTAACTTTGGCATATATTGCAGCCTAGGACAAACACACCAAACCAGTATGTCTCTTTACCTATAGTGTCAGACATACTTCTGACACTCCAGTTTTCATTTACTGATACATGTATAATAAAAACTAAATCACAAGACCAAGAAACAAAGCATCTGGATCTAATCATGATTCTGTTGTTTACTGGAAGTGTGGCTTTAAAAAAAGAAGAAAATATTTCATAACGTTTTAAATTTTCCTTTATCTATAATTAGGGTTAATAATATTGACCCCAGGCCAGGAGTGTAGTACACCACAGACTTAGCGTGCACAAAGCCCTGGGTTCAATCCCCAACACCACAATAAAATATTAAATAAAATAAAATATTTGTCCAATTTTGCTAGCTGATGTGATAATTAGATTTAGTGATATATACAGAAGTGTATTATAAATTTTGAAGTATCATTACATAAATTATTAATGTGAGGAGTTATTACTTGCCAGACTAATATCTTATACTTCTTTTAACTGCAAATAGCCATTTTAGAGATAGTTGATGAATATTTGCCAACTCATAAATATGTGTGCAAATACTCCTGAAAATATTTTTGAAAAGCAAAATAAAAATGTTTGCCATTGAACCAGTTAAGGAGTTAAGGGAATAATTATGTTGAAGGAAAAGAAGAAAAATGTGAGTTATAAAAATGAGTGAAAGTGGGAATGTTGGGCAGAGTGAAAAGCTAGCAAGAAAGGGAAGATTGCACAAATAGAATGTGAGAACCATAACACAATACAGGGCAGGAAAAGGAAGAAAAGCCAGTGGATTACAGAAAAAGACAATAGAGCAGAAAAGGCATCAGTCATTCCTAAACCAGTTGTCCACGCAGGAAACATTCAGGGATTGAAATGGAATCCGAGCTCCTTGCTAAAATCCCAATGGTTTTCAAGTAAGTAGGAAAGAACTAGTCATTTGAATTTGTCTTAAAGAAATCCCAGCCAGCCCATATGGAAAGTCAGTGGCTGACATGTGTCTACAGAGGCAGACAACGCTTATTACATGAGAAAAGACAGGGACAACAACTGAACAAACAATTACTAGACTGCTTAACAACAGCCCAGGAAACAAGAAAGAGGGTAAAGGATCTGTGGATGAACTTAGTCTATAAAACAAATCCTGTGATCAGAACTGGTAAGAAAATATGGTATAATTTGGTACAATCCCACTGTTGTTGCTTTTCTTCACTGAGATACTGAATAATCTGCATTTAGTTAGTTGTTAAATCCAACTCAACCAATTACCTGGACATATTTTTTAAAAGAACTGGAATTTTTAAGCTAAACCAGGTGGTTAACTTCTAGGATAATGCAGTGGGAATTCCAATACATGGAAGGGGTTTCAACCTTTTAAGAATGTTCCCATGCTAACATTCTATGTCCCTGACTGAGTGAACTTCTGAGCATGGTAAAAGAGGACAGAAGGAGCAACAGCTGAAAGATTTCTGATTAGAGATGAGAGAGAATTCCTGGAGAATGAGTCAGTGAAAGAGAAATAGCCTATCTATCGAAAGGGGCTAGTCTGCTCCTCTGAGATCCTGAATCACAGTGCTTATGGCCTCACCTACCTAGGATGTCACAGGCATTCTTTCTCAGAGTGGGTTATCAGTATTGCTCACCCAATGACACAACATACTGTCTAAAGCCCTTAGCACAGTATCCAAAACAAAGAAACTCTTAGGAACTCATAATCATGATAGTAGAAACAGTAGACATAATAGAATTAATGGTTATAGTAGTAATAGGAATTGTAAAAGTAAATGAGTACAATGATGGCCTAGACTAGTGTGGCTGTAGTGTAGTAATTAGGGTCTGAGTGCTACAGTCAGCCCTCCTAGATTTGGATCCTTGACTCCATCACCTATTAGATGTTTGAATTTTGGCAAGCTAATTAATTTTTGTATGCCTCACATAAAATGCAGATAATAAGAGTGCCCCTTTCATACAATTATCATATGGATTGAATGAGAAAGTACTTGCAAAAATTTCAGTATATCACCTACATTTATTAAGTGTTCATACCTGTTAGTAATAGCAGAAATGGGAGTGGGATGACAATACAATTGGATACAAAATAAAGGGCATAGTGACCCTGTTGCTGGAGGTCCCATGCCACAAAATCTGCAGACAGCCCCCCAGGAGAGACATTTTCAACTTCAGATAGAGAACTTGTGCTCTTTTTACCCTTCCACCTCTCCAGCTTCAGAATCCGCAACCACAAGTGAAATTCAGTGTGTGTCGGGAGGGGAGGGGATGTAAGTGGTGGCAATTAATGTCCATTGGGCACAAACCTTTCTATGATGGGCCTTCAATGAGGAAACATTGCCTAAAGAATTGAAAAGTGAAATAAAGGCCTCTTCGATCTTAAATTCCTCCATCATTACACTATGCCAGAGAATATGCTAACTAGTAGGCACATTAAGTCCAGCAGAAAGGTACATATATTAAAAAAATAATTGCAAACAGCCATGACAATTACAACTGGTAACAGCAATTTGTATGCAGAGCCCAGGAAGCACAGAGGGGAGTGAGGGAGGCTTGAGGGTCTGTAGGTGACAAATGAGTTCACACTGAAGCATGAGTAGGAGGCTGATAAAAGGAGGGGATTGTGCGATCAGACTTAGGTTCCAGAAATATGGCCGGTCATCTGACCACTAAATGAACAGGATGAGCAGAGGGCTTCAGTAGAGGGGTTTGGAGATGATGTTTTGTCACTCAGAGAAGAGATAGTGACACCTAAGGACAGCAGTGAAAGGACAATGGAGAGAGGGTGGCAGAATCAAGGTTACATAATTCCAGATAAAACACTACTAAAATTAAATTTGTGTAAAATGGTTACTAGTTTTTCCCCCAAGAGAGTAAAATCTCATCAGTTCAACATAATTGTATAGAAGCATGTCAAAATTAATCAAATATGAGTTACAGATTTTTTTAAAATATGACTAAGTGCTTAGGACTTTTTGAGTAGTTGAGATATTTTAAATACCTTTCAACTTCCCTACTCTTAATTAGCAGCATTAATGTTCCTGTGAACAATTAAAGTGAGATTTTTAGAAGCTCAGCTTTTCTGAAACAGATTGAACCTTTCTCTTTTCTGATTTTGTTCATAATTTGCTTCCTGGACCCTATGTCTGGTCTCTATTCACAGGTAATTCCTCTTTCATTGTGTAGGGAGTCATTACTCCGACCTCAGGATGATTGACTGCCCACAGAACTGGTTAGGAAGACTTCAAAATTTCCCAATCATTGAAGACTGTATGACTGATGTCCCTCTCTCTCAATTAGGAGTCAAAAACTGGGTGATGCTAGCCCATCAGGAACACTATCATTAAAAAATAGTATTGGATATTATAAACAAAAATCAGCCACAATTTTCCTGATTCTCAGGATCTTCTGAGGTGAATCAACTTATTTTACAAAACTTATGTCAATAATGCAATAATATGATTAAAACACATTATATGCACTTATGGAATAGCATAATGAAGCCCATTAAATTGTAAAAAAAAAAAATAAAAAGTGGGGGGAGGAGAGAGAGAGGAATAAGAAAGCATAGAGAGGATGAATATTTATATTTTATATAATATATGTTATTTGCATATATGGAAATACAATGAGAAGACCCCTTTGTACAATTAAAATATGCTAATTTGAAAAAGAAATTTAATTCAAAATCAACTGTTTTGATTTAATATCAGCAAGTATAATTCTTAAAATTCAGAGTAATAGGAATTTTGCAGCTTGAAAATTGGTGAATTGAAATATTTTTCTTTGTCTAAAATGATACAGTATGAACATCAAAGTAACATTTGTCATAAGAAAGCATGGTATTACCACAAGACGGAATTCATCTTTATGTTTTGCATGTAAATGGGTCATGTCAGGGTTTTGTTATCACACATCTTATGTTTGCTGTTTTGTCGGTTTGGCTCACATTTATGCTATTACATGAAACATTTTGTTTAAATTTTTTGAGATTGGTGGAATCATTATAAAACCATAGAGTAAAAAACATGGTTGTTACTGATGACACAGACCTGAAATTTATAAACTGAAGAGAAAATCAAAACATCAGTGACTAAGGTTTTCTGATTAGAGAGAGACATGATTCACAAAAACAGTGCAGTGATAAAACTCAGCTCAACCCCAGAATAAACCATCAAACAGCCCCTTTTTTGGAAGGAATTTTATCATACTCTTTACTAAAGTACTAAGTTAGTTGAAACCCTTCATTATATCATAGCTTCTTAAAACTCACACTTGCTCAATGTACTATTTATTTTCCAAATATTTGTATATTTCTTGCATTGTAATCCTCATGAGTCATAAAGAACTTATTTACTATGACAAGTATTATTCTCAATTCTCACAATCACATTGGGTAGAAATGAAGGTACAAAGGAAATAATTCAGTGGTTTCAAGATTACCTATGAACGCACAGATCATTTGCTCCCATAAACTTTCAATTTGGGATTTAGGAGGTCAGAAGGGACACGGTTCTAACTTTTACACACATCCTAATTGGGAAAAATGTCCAGAGTCATCTCTACCAGCACTGCCAACTTTCTAGTAGACATTTTTTACCTAAATGTGCCATAGAGTTCTCCATCTTGGTCAGTTCCAAACTAAGCTGGATTCTCTTCATGAACTCCTTCACTATCGTAACATTCAAAATGTTTTCCTCTCCCTTCTTATGCAGTTGGTCACCTTCTACAGGAATTCTACTTCATAAATTCCTCTAGAATCTATGCCTTTTCCTTTACTGCCATGCACTCAGTAGTTCTGGTCCTCATCCCACCTCCCTGGTCTAGCGTAATGGCCTTCTGATGCTCCCCAGCCCCTACCTCCCATCACTCACTGTATTCCAGCCTGCACTTGACCAGAGTCTTTCATGTGAAATACCTGACATGACTTTTCCCTCTTCTGTGCAGACCGATCACATTTCTGAACCCTCTATATCTAATTTTTACAGTATCTCTATACTTAACTATTAGCAACATTTTTGAATGCTAAAAAGTTAAGAAGTTTGATGTTTCTTTAGCATTTTAAAAATAACTAAATGTATCTGTACACACACTTCTTCTGAAATTAAGCTTCTGAGGATCTGAACTGGAATAATTATATACAACGAACAATGGTGGCATTTGAGATAAGGTGAAGCTGGAAAAATGTCAGTTACACTGCTCATAGAGAAAGCTTATAATAAATATGCATCTATATCTGATATGCACAAAGGCATGATAGTACGAACAATCAAAGATAAGTACTTTGTATAAAACCTTTCACAAGCACTAAAATTAATAAAGCCATTATAAGTTAAGGAGCAAGTGAGTGGGCAGAGGAGAAGGGAAAAAAAGATTATTCTTACATTTCTTTAGAAATGCAAATAAGAACATTGCCTGAACGTCATTACCTGACTGATAAAATGGTGATCACTTAACAGGTATTTATTTAGAAACCTGTTCCAATTCCTTAATTGAAAAAAGGTCTTAAATTCAGCACAAACCTATTTGCTACATAGTAATAAAACAAATTTCCAGGGAGAAAACAGCAGGTACGAAATGTCATAATATGGTTTCATAAACTTGGAGATAATTCTTACCACTATTTTCCAAATTTAAGTGGTAAGATAAAGGCCCCTGGGGGCCAGGCAGGCAGATCGAATGCCCTGATCCACTGTACCCAGTGGCGATGAGAAGTAATACAGTAGTTCAAAATGGCTTCTTTTCAGACAATAGGAAATTAGCTACTCTGATAAATTGCAGAGTATCTAGACTTTCTACAAGGATTTTAATCAATTTTAAAACCCTACATAGTCCAAATAAACATATCTATCAGACCTTTTGTTTGGGAATCCAGTCTGTAATGTCCAATGATGGACCCTGTACAACACAGAAATCTTTAGGAAAGCAAATTGGGACACTCTAAGGAAAGATTTGGTCATCAAACAAACATAGGTGAAAATACAGACTTTGCTCTACCTAGAAATGTATCTTTGGGCAAAATAAAGATCCCTCTCCATCTCAGTTACTCCACATATAATGATGCAACCACTAACAGTAAGGAGCTCCCAGGGTTGTCAGAGTTAAATTAGTTCATATTGGTCACCTGTTTGGCAGAGTCTCTGAGTCATAGTAAGCTGCTCTTGTGAAATGTTCAATAGTAAATGATTTCATATTTTTCTATTGTTGTCCAAACAACAATAGAAAAGCCATTTTTCAGATGTAGTTATGGTTAAGTAACATTTTAATCCAAATTTTTGCACATGTTAAGAGATAGCTTGTTTTCATAGTTTTTTGTTTGCAGTACTAGGGTTTGAACTCAGGCCTCATGCTTGCTAGGCAGGCGCTCTACCACTTGAGCCACTCTTCCAGCCCAAGATAGCTTGTTTTGAAATAGTGGGAATGTAATCTGGAGTAAGTAGTGATTTTGGAAGCCTGGATTTTAGTCTCAGGTAAAAACAACTTGTTAGCTGCATGGGCTTAGGAAGAGTCACTTAACCTTTCTGAACCTCCCCCCCCCTGCTTTTTTTTTTCTTTACCTACTGTGCTTTGGGAGACTGCTACAAGCCATAGGCAAGACCCTAAACTACTGCAAGGAGTTTGGAAGGGATTCAAATAATTCTCAGCATCAGTTATAAGCTTCTTTTAAGTATATATTATTTTAATTGGCCAATTTTACACAATACCATGTGATGGTCTGATACATGCACGCAATGTGTGATAATTAAACCAGGTTAATTAACATTTCCATTTCCTTGCACTTTAACTTTTTTTGATTAGCATGTAATACTTGTATTTGTGGGATACAGTGTAATAAGCCACCCTACAATACAGGCCATATTCTAATTTTATTAAGTATAGAGAAGATTCTCACTGGTGGAAGATAAGAATCATATAGATCTTAAATTTTTATTATCATATTGTACTGGTGGGACGTTTTGACATTTACAGAAGTGCTTACAATATATCTCACTTAAATTCACCCCTTCCATCATTCTCCTTTACCTCCTCCCCCCATTCTTTAGAGTAGTTTCAAATTATACCTTAAAAATTTTTAATAAAATTAGGTATTGCCCCTATCCCCACCAAGCATTTTGCATCCACTGAATTACGCAGGTCCTGAGTAATTATCTAGTAAAAATCCTGCTGGGATTTGAGATTTAAATAATGACTGGTGATGGCTGACAGGGCCCTAAAAGAACCGACTGCAGAGAGAGAGATGACAAGACACCATAAGGTCAGGATCCAGGCACATCAAGGTCCACTGAGCACCAACCAGAATGATGCCTGTGAGCGGAGGTTCTGATAATATGACACCATTGACCCAACCCTTCTGGGTGCTTCAGGAAAAAGAAGACAAGGTCTGGAAGTGCAGCAATACTTATTTCTGACATACTTTTATCCTAAGCAATTTTGGATGGGGCACACTTTGTTCAAGTATTACACAAAAGGCATGTTCTTCTCATTTCATATGTGAAACAATGTGACTTTCATTATCAGGGTGCTAGAGTCAATGTGCAACCTTAACGGCCTCAGGACTTGGAGCTGGAGACTACAGAAGTTTTCTGGACAAGCAGAACAAATTCAGATGTACTTGTAAGCACCCCTTTCGGTAATAATCAAATTCCACAAAACATGTAGACAAAGTGAAACTTAGCAAAAGACTGAGCTTTCAGCAGCCGATGAGACTGAAATTCAGATATTTATGTTAATGTGATCACTTATGAGCTCTCAGACTTGTGAAGACCCATAGATCAGGTCTACAGGTGTATGTTCCAGAAGGAACCAAGATCACGCAATGAGGAAGCCATTCACTTACTGCGTTTGTCTCTATCAGAGAAGGCTGGATGTTTGAAAACTACATTTTCCAGGCTTCCTTGCCTGCTGGCTTCTGGGAAATAGGGTGGTGAGAGAGGGAAAAAAAAAACCATTTTTCTTCTGTATCTGTGATGCTTTCAGCAGTGAGAATGCCATCAAATGTGTCCAGAAGTAAGAACTACCACCAGCAAATCCATGGCAGTGGTGGGGGTCATGAGGCTTCCTGACCTCTAGTTAATAGGCTCTTCTTCCTTCTCTTCTTGTAAGTTTTGTGATCAAGTTGCTAAATTAAATTTCCATTTGTTTGAAATATATACAATGTTTTCCCCTTTTGTGGCTGGAACACTGATAGATACAGAAGCAGAAACAACCAACTCAGAGGTATTTTCCTTTAAACAGAGATTATCAACCAATGGCACTACCTATAGATGAAGGAGAGCTGACTATATTGAATACAGTATGAGATGAGGAGTCAAAAAAGACACAGGAAGGCTTGGGATGTACCTCAGTGGTAGAGTACTTGCCTAGTGTGTGCAAGGCACTGAGTTCCAAACCCAGCACCACAAAAATAAATCAATAAACACATAAATAAATAAATAAACAAACAAATAAATAAGGCACAGGGTTTAATTCTTGATGCTCTAATTCCCAAACAGGAATGTGCCCGGGATTGTGGATGCTGCAAAGTAAAGAAAAAATTATGCTGGACCAGGCACAGAAGACCAATGGTCTCATTTCCAACTAAGTCGCTTGTTAGCCCCAATATCGAGGCTTTTCTGTCATCTTTGGAGGCTGAGTTTCCTCAACAGAGAATGGGCATGACCAGAGGCAAATATTCAAAAAACTTAACAAGGTCAGATAGTTAGATAGATAGTGAGTTTAAGCATTTAATTACAGTGCAGCAATTATCAGTCCTAGGGGTAACTGATACCCACACTTCATGATTTTTGAGATGACTCAAGACCAAATTTATCATTGGTTCTACGCATATTATGTTCAAGATATTAAGGCTTTATATATGTTTCTTATAATCTTCATAAAAATCTCATTTCAGATGCCAAAACTGAAGTCTCAGAGAAACTAAGTAACTTGTTCAAAGTTATGCTACCAGGAAGTGGAAAAGTCTAGACTTGAACTCATATTATTCTCTTTTCATAAACAGTCATCTTCTGGCATCCCATGGCACTGGTAATAGCACTCTGGAAGTTGAATAGTATCACCTGCACATAACAGATTGCTAGCTTAATTCCACAAATTGCAAATTTTACGCAATTCAGGAGGCCACAGCTTTAGAACGGTAATGGGCAATATCCCTCTGGCAGTCTGCAGCATCTCTAGCTTGAGGTCTCAGTAGCCCCTCTGAGGCACAAGAGTTTTCAACATAGGGTGAGTTCCAGCTTACATTCACTGTGCTCTAGATCTAATCAAAGCTGTTAACTGAATAATCACCGTTTTGTTAGTCAAGCAATAAAGCTGACTGTCATTCTCATTTACATTTCTAAAGCAACATAAAAATAACCCCTTTAAGACAGTACCCACTCACTTTATCCTGATATGCTAATGCGTGTCACAATTTCAAAGCCTGAAGAGATTTCCTGCAAAACATTTCACTGCCTTAAAGTTGTACCTGCTCACTATTCCAATTGCCGAATTACAAACATGATTTAACTCTGGCTCCAAATCAATTCCATATTGATAAGTCTTTAGGGTGGACAATTTGTTCACATCGTTTCCAAGTTCTATGAATTATTTCAATGCTTTAAGACATTCGGCATTAAGAATTCCATCTTCATTCTTAGGCTTTAGTGAAATATAATATGTACTGTCACCAGTACTAATAATCAAGCCAAAAATCATAAACAGTCATCTTCCCTATTTAAATACTATTTATTTAAATAGTCATCTTCCCTATTTAAATACCCTATTTAAAATACTGCTACCGTGGGGGCAAGGGGGGAGAAATGAACCAAGCCTTGTATGCACATATGAATAATAAAAGAAAAATGAAAAAAAAAATACTGCTACCTTTCCCCCTTGTTCAGATTGGTAATTTCAATTACAGTTTTGTAGTCACATTGATATCTAATTAATTTAATTTATTGATTTGAAGTAATGAATTCTAACAGTGCCTATGACAGAATTAAGGCAACTAGGTAATTAATTCAAAGCCAATCACTCACTTTGTCATGGTTTTTAATTAATGTTATTACATGTAAATAGCAGGTGGCCAATTTTATATCAAGATTATATGTTTTATTTTTAAAGCATTCAACTTTTGGTGTTTATTCAGATTATCTATCTCGTGCACAAAAGCTTGCCATTTTGATCTTCTGTTAAAAAACATTCAGAGGCTCCCTGGTTCATGGTGTCAAGCCTCAACAAAAGGAAAATAGACTCTTCTACTTTCCTTCTAAAAATGGCTCCTTCTTGAACTTTTTCTTCCTTCCTTCCTTTTTTTTTTCTCCCTTCCTTAAAGCAGCTTACAAAATGAACAATATAAGATATTACCAAAAAAAGCTAAACAAAGGACTGTAAATGAATCTCAAGTGATAGAGTGTTTGCCTAGCAAGTGAAGAAGGCAAAGCAAGACAAAGAAAAAAAGAATTTAGGCAGTAAACTGAAGGCATGTTACCCTACTACCTACCAGAGATCTTCTACTCTTGCTAGTGGTGACTATAAATTTGGCTCTCAGTTCCCTAGAACCCAAGGAAAGGGAGGAAAATGCTAGCATTTATATGATGCATGATTCTTATAAGATGCTTTTGGAGTTGCTAATGAGGAATATTAATAAGAAAACACAGAATTATTCTGTAGAGAAGAAATAGAATTGTAAATAAGGTTCTTCTTATTAAAGAAGGAAGAAGCCCCACAGACTCCAGGGGCAACAAAGTAGAAAGCCAGCAGGCAAGGAGGTGAGTCAAGGATGGAAGCAACAATTACAAGGAATCAAGATATGAAATAAATAAAATTTTCTCTGCTCAAATTCTGGGATCATTATCTTGAGAAACCTCAAGGTGCAAGTTTACACACACACATACATACACATGTGTGCACACACACATACACACACACTTTCATCTACCTATTCATCTCCTCTTGGCCCTATACCTTCTGGAACTAGAAATTAATAGAAAAAATCTGGAAAGCAGAGAGCTCTGACTGTCATAATCAGCAGGAGGGAAAGGATGGAGAGCTGGGCTGCTTTTGGGGATCACACTTGCGCTAAGGAAAAACACATATCAAAGACACTGGCAGTTAAACAAAGGGAAAGCCAGAGTGCAGGTATCTCTCTGGTATGCTGATTTATTCTCCTTCAGACAGACACCCAACAGTGTTACAGCTGGATCATATGGTAGATCTAATTTTAGCTTTTTGAGGAACTGTCATACTGATTTCCACAGTGGCTGAGCTAATTTATATCCCTACCAACAGTGCACGAGGGTTCTTTTCTCCCTGCATCCTCATCAACATTTCTTCCTGTTTGTTTTCTTTTTTCTTTCTTTTTTTTTTGGTGGTAATGGGGTTACAACTCAGGGCCTCACACTTGCAAGGCAGGCTCTCTACCACTTGAGCCACTCCACCAGCCCTTTTTTGTGTTGAGTATTTTTTGAGATAGGGTCTTTCCAACTATTTGCCTTGGCTGGCTTGGAACCTTGATTCTCCTGATCTCTTGAGTAGCCAGGATTACAAGCAAGAGCCACTGGTGCTCAGCTGTTTGTTTCCTTGATGTCTGCCATTGTGACTGGGGTGAGGTGGAATCTCAGGGTAGTTTTGATTTGCATTTCCTTCATGGCCCCGATGTTGAGGATTTCTTCCTGTGTTTATCAGTCATTTGCACTTCTGAGAACTCTGTTCAATTCATTTGCCCATTGATTAACTGGGTTATTTGTTTCTTTTTTTAATTTTTTAATATTCACATGTGCATACAATGCTTGGGTAATTTCTCCCCCCTGCCCCCACCCCCTCCCTTACCACCCACTCCGCCCCCTCCCTCTCTCCCACACCCCCTCAATACCCAGCAGAAACTATTTTGCCCTTATTTCTAATTTTGTTGTAGAGAGAGTATAAGCAATAATAGGAAGGAACAAGGGTTTTTGCTGGTTGAGATAAGGATAGCTATACAGGGCATTGACTCACATTGATTTCCTGTGCGTGGGTGTTACCTTCTAGGTTAATTCTTTTTGATCTCACCTTTTCTCTAGTTCCTGGTCCCCTTTTCCTATTGGCCTCAGTTGCTTTTAAGGTGTCTGCTTTAGTTTCTCTGCGTTAAGGGCAACAAATGCTAGCTAATTTTTTAGGTGTCTTACCTATCCTCACCCCTCCCTTGTGTGCTCTCGCTTTTATCATGTGCTCAAAGTCCAATCCCATTGTTGTATTTGCCCTTGATTTAATGCCCACATATGAGGGAGAACATATGATTTTTGGTCTTTTGGGCCAGGCTAACCTCACTCAGAATGATGTTCTCCAATTCCATCCATTTACCAGCGAATGATAACATGTCGTTCTTCTTCATGGCAGCATAAAATTCCATTGTGTATAGATACTACATTTTCTTGATCCATTCATCAGTGGTGGGGCATCTTGGCTGTTTCCATAACTTGGCTATTGTGAATAGTGCCGCAATAAACATGGGTGTGCAGGTGCCTCTGGAGTAACCTGTGTCACAGTCTTTTGGGTATATCCCCAAGAGTGGTATTGCTGGATCAAATGGTAGATCAATGTTTAGCTTTTTAAGTAGCCTCCACATTTTTTTCCAGAGTGGTTGTACTAGTTTACATTCCCACCAGCAGTGTAAGAGGGTTCCTTTTTCCCCACAGGTGTTTAATTTTTGAGCTTTTTATATGTTTTGGATATTAACCCTTTGATGAATAACTTAAAAAGATTTTTCCCATTCTTGGGTTTTCTCTTGATTCTGGGAATCATTTCCTTTGGTGTGAAGAAGCTTTTCAATTTGGTACAAACACGTTTGCCCATTCTTGCTCTTGTATCCTGAGCAATGGAGTCCTTTTTAGAAAGTGATTTCCTATGCCTGAATATTTTTATTTCATGCTTTATGCCTGTGTGTTCAACTATTACAGCAGCTATTTACAATAGCCATGATAGAGAACCAGCCTGGGTGCCCAACAACAGACTGGATGAAAAAAATGTGGTACATATATACAATGGAGTATCATTCAACCATAAAGAAGAATGAAATTATATCATTTGCAAGAAAATGGATGGAACTGGAGATCATGTTAAGTGAGACAAGCCAAGCTTAGAAGACAAATATCACGTTTTTACTCATATGCAGAATCTAGACCTAAAAAAATAATAATATGATATGACTGTAAAAGGGGGACTGTTTTGAGGGTGGGGGGAAATCAGAGAGTGGGAGTAGGGTAACAGGAGAGGGTAACGGAGTGAATATTATAGAAGTATTATATATATGACTACATCACAATAAAACCTACCAAAAACTATTTTTAAAAAGGGGGGGAGGGAGAAAAGAGGGTGGTAAAGAAAGTAATAACGATGAGGTGAATTTGATCAAAGTACATTTACACATATTTCAAATAGTACAATGAAACCCCTTTGTACAATTAATTTATGTTAATAAAATGTTTCAAAAGTGAAAGTGTGGGCTCTCTCTGAAGTCACAAGGAGCAAATGATTCACAGTCACATTAAGCAGCTTCCCTGGCTTGGGGGTGCATGGGTGGGAGGGAGGAAGGCACCAAAAAACTCATTCTTCAAACACAAACCAATAAAGAGTTGGCTGCTGTAAAGTCACCAAAAGCTACTGTTACAATTTTCCTTCAACGCTTTAAAAACAATACAGCTGTCTCTGCTAGAGCCACAACAAGAAGCAAATGGGCCAAAATAATGAATCAGGTGTGTGTCAGATTATCTAGAAAAAACTGCCTTCTGACTGCTAAGTTTGTGAGACATTATCTTCCAAAGGACAGAACTGGTCAGGAACTTACTCTAGCTAGCGCCTGATTCACTGTGGTGTTCACCATGAGTCAGCTCATCCTACACCCACTGCTGTCTGCAATGGAGAACTCTAAGAGGAAAGGGTTTTTACAATGCGACTCCTGTTTCTAGAAGCAAAACCTAATATTTTTTCTCTTTACTCTTGCTATAATTCACAAAGAACATAGCTCTTTGTTTAGAGTTCTTCCACCATTGTGTAAAATCTGTCTGTCTTCTAGCTAGATCATGAATTTATCTTACTAGTACTGGCACCTAGATTCAGGAGTTTAATTAATGTATATTAAATAAGTGAAGGAAATGTATTGACCACTGCTGTCCAAGGTTGGCATTGTTCCACTTCCTAGCTTCCCCAGACTGTCAAAGTCCTTGTTTATTTACAAACATGATCTCGCAGCATTTTTCACCTTAATTCTTTAAGCCTGTACATGGTAGCTGCCCCCAAATTATCTTAGATTACATTATCCAGAGTTGGTTTCAGATGCTTCTAGCCAGTAATACTGACAGATACATAACAGCAAGTATCAAGCTGAGTAGCAAACTCAGTTAAATGAGGACCCATGATCAGAAAATGAAATGGTCAGTATGGCTTGACAAAATACTTAAATGTAAGACAATTGATTTAACTCCAAATTTCAACTAGAACTTTTCTGTCCCTTGATGTCTAGGAAAAGTTGACTGGAGCCCCTCAATTCCACAGCCTGACCTTCACTCAGATTTCTGAAATTCTCAGGCTGTTTATAATCTCCCACTGCTCCATTCTTTTTGCTCATCCATTCTCAAATCTGTGTTCTCTTCCAAACCTATTTATGCACAGAAATGTTGGCCAGCTCTCCAATTTATACACAGGTGTGCACACACATGGAAATGCACACACATTAGCAAAATGTTTATAGTATAATAAGAGGGTGCAGAGCAGGTGCATGGCCTTGCGTGGATTATTCAATCTTTGTGCCTTAGTTGCCATTGCTGTAAAATCCTTGGAGCATAATAAAGGTATGTGCCTTGGAGGAATGTTTTACAAATTAAACAGGAAAATCAAATCAAGGTTATAGCTCATGATGGCTTCATACCTTCAACACAGTAAACAGTCAACACCCAATTCATACATAAGTTAGAAAATTTCACTGAAGGACTGGGTCCTGACAGAGTTCAGCATACATGCCACACCATATATTTCTATATATATGTTTTTTTTTCCTAGACGTCTCCCTTCTTTGCTCATTCATTTGCCTCTGTCCTTATGGTGGAAGTACTATGTATTCATGTATGAAATGGAACCATGAGACCTGCTGGAACTGTTCTAAGAAGAGGGGAGGAGGGATAAAGGAGAAAGGGCAGGGGTGAACGTAACTAAGATATATTGTAAGCATTTTTGTAAATGTCACAGTGTATCCCCGGTACAACTATGATATGCTAATCAATAAATAAAAGAAAAAAAAATTTTATAATTAAAAAAAAGATAATTTCTCTTCTTGTCCAGAAACCCAAACCCATCCTTTCTCACCTTATTATATATGCACTTTCCAAAATAATGGCAACTCCTTACCAAAGAACAGCTCTGGTTCCTATTCTCAATATGATAAAATTGAACCTATCTAGTTAAACCTAGAATGCTAGTAATTTGCATAATACCATTGCAATTTTTCATATTCATTTGTTAATAAATAATAAAAAAAAGCATTAAATTTTAAATCCATTTATATTAAAGAGAAATTTTATTTCACCACAGTAAGTGGCAAAATAGTATTACTCCCCATGGTAAGAAGGTAACCACAAAGTAAATATTTAATATTGAAATTAAAAAGTTGTTGGTACACCACCTAAATTTATTTTGTATTACTAATGAGAGATGCATCACATTTTGGTAAATGTGAGCCAAGATGTCCTGACGTCCTTTGATGGACACTCAGCTGCTGCGCTGAAGAGGAAATGAGTGGAAAGTCTTTGACATTTGCCTGTTACTAGTATTGTGGGCAGAGAGGAGGAGTGGGTGAAGATGAACATATGTTGATAGGATCCGGTTAGAAAACTGACAGAGAGGATGGTCCGAAAGCAAGATTCTGAGTGTGATTATCATCTTGTATCCTGCACTATTGTTCCACAGTACCCCAGGAGACGGGCTAATGTTCACTTAGTTGAATTGTATTAGGCGGTCAGAATCTAATGCTGCTATAAATATACACGTATAAAAGCTAGCTAAATTAATTACCCCAAAAGGTACATTTTAACCACCTGTCCCAGTTTGATACAATATCTGGAATGTGAAACAATTTCAAAATGTGCCACTACTGATATTGCACACTCTGGCCTTTTCATTAATAAAACTGAAACTGAGATTCCTGGATTCCACTACACTTTCTCTGTGCACATAATTTCACAGCTTTGAGAGGAAAGTTAACACATGCCTCGAGCCTATAAATCTATGTTAAAGTCTGAGACAGCACCAACTCAGTACATATAACAAAGTCCACAATGCTTTCGATTGAGAGTGTAAAATGTTTTATTGCTAAATAAAGTCTTTTTACATCAAGATGTACTAGGACACAATCCTACCTGAAATACAGGTATAGTGCCAGTGATGATGCAAGGCATGACTAGAACATTCTATTCTCAAGAAATCCCTGGTGGGGAGACTGTAGACCTCTGCAACTCAAATCGTATCACACAGACTTCTGTTGAGACAGTTGACAGCTTCTTTTCGTCACAGCTCTCTACTACATCAAACACAGAGGCAGAAGGCCCCTAGTTTAAACCTGAAACATACTTTTCCACATGTCTCAAGTGAAAAAAAAAATGGTTCCTTAGATTGCATAAGGAATATGTTTTTAGGATGTCTTCTAGCTACTGATATCTATGGATAATACTCAGTCTCAAATGCTAGAAAAAAAATACCATTTAGCCTTTTCAAATGCAGATTTATTTGCAATATTTGGTTGTGCCAAATAAAATGGAGCAAGTATTTAAGCAAAAACTTCTCAAGGAATCATCCTATTATTTCATTTCCAAACTTTGTAGGAAATTATTGGAAAACAATACAAACGAAAACCATTTAGGTGAATATATAACTGTACCAAGCCACACCAAATGTCACATAGCCATGTCACATTCATGTGTCCTGTCTAAAAAAGAAGTGAACACACTAAAATCTGCTAGGAAAAGCTAATTGAATTTATATCTAAAGTTTAGATATATAGCTAGATATTCTTAAGTCATTTTACCTTCATTTAAACACATCTTTCTTCTTATTCCAGAAATGAATTTCTACTTTTAAATGGCATCTCCTCCATGTAGAATTTTAGCATATGCAACTGGAAACATTTACAGTCATATTACATATCTTTTTTAAGCAAAAATGATAAAACACTAATCATTAAACAGTGCTACATTCACAGTTACTTGTGAAACATCAAAGAAAATCCACATCTGTTAGCTTTGTAACTCTACGGCCACAGATTTTTCAGACTTCCTTGCACAAATGTCCACAATTTATAGCACAACCGAGGCAGAGACATAACGTACCTCACATTAGCATCAAGTCTGTCCATTACAGGAAACAGGCATGGGTGAGTTGGATTTCAATGCCCACAGGATCCTACCATGAGGGAATAAAAAGAAATTAGATAGGACAGAAACACAGCAAAATAGAAGTTCCTGCTACAGTAAAAAATAGCAAGCAATGATTGTTCTGTAGAAATATCTGATAGTAGTTTAGCCATGAGCTACTGGCATATTGAGATATGAAGTAAGAGGTACTTTTTCTAAGCATTGCAAAAAAGTTTCTTTATATTCTACTTGTTTTTACTCTGTTGACCTATTTATTGGTTATTCTTTATTCTTCCCAGAAACATAGCTAATTTCTAGGATCTGCATTAAGACACCAGCTAGTGAAAGGAGGTAACTATATTGTTATGATTAAAATAGTGCATAGTTGATTATTTGTTTTCCATGAGGATTTCCAGCATTTTTTTAAAACAATTTTGAGGATGGATAATGATAATCTATTTGAGAATCTAGTGAACACTTGATAACTCTCTGCCCCCCCATATGTGCACATGCACACACATACACACTTTCTTTTTTTTTTCTTTTATTATTCATATGTGCATACAAGGCTTGGGTCATTTCTCCCCCCTGCCCCCACCCCCTCCCTTACCACCCACTCCGCCTCCTCCCTCTCCCCCCCCGACCCCCTCAATCCCCAGCAGAAACTATTTTGCCCTTATTTCTAATTTTGTTGTAGAGAGAGTATAAGCAATAATAGGAAGGAACAAGGGTTTTTGCTGGTTGAGATAAGGATAGCTATACACATACACACTTTCTAGAGAGTACAGGAATACTACACCCGAATCCAACAACCCCACACCCATCTAGGAACCCCAGGCTAAATAATCCCAATGCCAATTGAAGGAAAATTAACTTTCAAATTACTGATGTTCCTCTAGCACCCCTTTACACCATGCTAGATGGGCACTCACTGAACTCAACCCAGTTGGCTCCCTTAACTAACTATGCACTTTCACTTTTGCAAAAGAATTTCTACTTCTTCCATCACATTTGTTCCACATCATGGCAAATCAGAGAAGGCAAGGACAGAGCCTCGCTGTGTTTTCAGAGTTATCCTGAGCAAGTCCCTTTTCCTTTTGAAGAACTCCTTTGCTGCTCAGTAAATGGAAGAGATAATCTCTGGGTTCACTTCCAGCTCTGATATTCTATAATTCCATCTGTTAGTTTTCTAATTAAATCTTACCAAGAAGAAACACTAAAATCTGTTTATCTACATCATAGAACCACGAAACTCAGCCTGGGCTTTAGACTTCTTGACCAGGTAGGACCAAGTACAGGAGGCCAGCAGCCAGGAAGAGGATGGTCAATACTAGAGCTATAAAGGACATGCTCTGTGTTTCCCAGTGTTTGTTTCTAAGAACCTCTAACATTAGCTTCTGTGGGCCTTTCTGGTGTTGTGAAAGTGAGGAGAAGGCTCAGCCTAGAAGACTCAGAGACCCTACCCTGACCTCAAGCAAAGTAGCTCTGTCCTCTGCTATCCATCTTACAGCTTGAATTCAAAACGATGTTTTATTTGAAATACACAAGTACAAAACCCTGGCTACTGAAATGACAAGGCTCAATCCCTTTTCCTCCTCTCTCTAAAATCATTCCTAAAGTGACTGTATCCATTTGGGTGGCTTAAAATATAGCTCATTCACTGAGACTCCCAAAGATTTCCCTCTAGTCCCAGCCATTCCCAGACTCATACTACCCACCTAACAGTTCATGCAGGATGATTTAAAAACAATTCAAATTGAATTCTTCATTTCCCACCCCAACACAAAACTTGCTCCTCCTCCAGCATTCTCCATTTCAGTAGTTGGCCACACCACGTACCCAGTTACTCAGATCAAACAGCTTCTTTTTCTCACATTCTACAACAAAACCATCAGCACATTTGACCTCTCTATCTTAAAAATGATGCCTTCATCCCACCTTTCCCATTACCTCCACAATCAGTACATGTTGATCCAAGCTACTATCTGTGTCCCTGGAATACAATCTCAGCCCCTGAACAGTCTCTAACTTGCCCCATTGTTACCTCTTCTCCCTTCACTAGCCAGGATGATATTTTAAAAATGTAATTCAGATAATTTCTTGCCTGCATGACAAATATGTTCCTGTCACACTTCAAATAAAATCCAAACTCCTTATCATGGCCAACCAGCCCCCACAATGATCTGGCCCAGTTTTTCTCCACACTCAACTTTAGCCACTCCCCCTGCTCACTGCCCTGTAGCTCATGATGTCACAACTTTCCTTGGCCATCAAAGTAGACACTACCTAGGACCTTTTCCCTAGAATACTCCCTGGAATACTACCACAAAGATCACTCTTTCATTTCCAAATATGGCTTCCTCACAGAGGTCTTCTCTCACCTCCTAAATAAAATCTCAGACCACATTTTCTACAAACTGCCATCCTCTTTGCTCCATGTTTACATCTTAGTACATGCATGATCAAGTCAATTGCTTCTTTATTCATGATGTCTCTGTCAATAGACTATGAGCATCAAGATAGCAAATGATCGCTGTCATAGCCTCAAGGTCTAGAAAAATGTCTGGCATGTTGTAGTCTCTTAGTAAATATTTTTGAATCAAGAAAATAGTTAATTTTGCAAATGAGGAAACTGAGGCTTGGAAGTTTATGACTTTCTCTCTGATTAGTAATTAAAGATAATCCTAAAGTATAATATTATACCAAAAAAGTAGCCAAAACCATTTCATTTTAACTAGTTGCCATTTACTAGGCGGTAGTAAGTATCAGACATTGTCTTTTTACTCCTCCAACCTCTTATTGCTTATCTCCATTATGTAGGTGAAACTACTGAGGATCAGAGAGGTTAATCCACTTGTAAAATCACACAGCTGGCACCTGACTAACTTGGGAATATAATTCACTACTGTGAACTCCAAAACTCAGGCTTTATTCTGCATTGATTCTATCATCAGATCATACTTCCTCTCACTGCATCAAGGGAGTCTCCAGATTTACTATCATTTTATGCTAAGCATCTATTTCATCTTTCTCTACAAATACTATCTTGATTTTCCTTTGTGGAATCACCCATCTCCTATCCAATTCCTAGCTCCAGGAATGAGCACATGGGCAGGACTGGCAATCACAAATTCACAAATCACAGACTCGTTAGCTCACTGGGGTAGACCAGTGAAAGCCAACCATGGGATTTTTATGAGAAAGAGTCTCTCTATCTCCTGGTGTTGTGATATTGTTTGAAGCTACTGGTAGCCTTCATTGCTACCTAACGGGAATGCTTGCCTGTGAATGGCACTAACCCAAAGGAAAAGAGTTGTAATATAGAGAATGTCAACGTCCTGATTATGTAATTTGAAGCTTACAACCCAGACAGTTTTCTACTCAAACATCCTGATTATATGAGCCAACAAATTCTTATTTTTTCCTTAAGCCAGTTTGAGTTGGGTTCTAGCCATTATTGCAACCAAAATAATCCTGAGTAATATACAAGAAAATCAATATTGTATTAGGATACAGATTAGAAAGAAGAAAACCTGGTAGCAGGAAAACCAGTTAAAAACTAGGTAAAGTTCATCTCATTGAAATTACACTTGAAAATGTTACAATGCAAGGAAAACCTTATATGTTCATAGCAACAAACATTGTTGCATTTTGGACATTGAAATTCAAGATTCATTTTAGGAAATCAGTGAGACAGCAAACATTTTGTCAGGGAGAAAGGAACAGTAAGTAAAAAAGCAGGAGTCAGTGATCAGTACCTATCCTGAGTTGATTAATCAATTATAGTCCACTGTTTTCAGTGGTGTTCACCAGGGAGAGCTAATCAGAGCAGTGATTATGTTGATATCTCTTGTTTGAAAGATTGCAAGGGGTGAGCAGTGTGGAAGGAACCAGTGCTTTTTAATCTTGCACACCTATATTTCTGGCTTCTTACCAAACTTAATCAACTTTATTTTAAGTATTATAAATGTTTTATTTATTTCAGTAAGCTATAAAAATTTTACTGCAGGAGACTGAAGTGGGTTCCAAGTGTATGAAGCAAAAAAAAGTATCACTCTTCCAGACCCAAGACAGCCTTGCTTACAGTGACTAGTGCTTACAAACCCTATGATTCTTAAAAGCACACGTATTTTGAAGAAACTTTACCATACGTGACTGTGAGATAAAAAATTGCCAGTCTCATTAGGATTTTAACAACCATGCTAAAAAACGGTTAACTTTAATTAGTTGCCTAGTTAACTGAAAAACACAAACAGCCCATAGGTCGCCTCTGATCAGGTACAAGTTGTGTCATTCCTAAAAAGTTGTGTCAATTTGAAATTCAGTAGAGCCTTCTGTGTGTGTGCGTGGGCATGCATTTGTGCACACGTGTGTGCAGTGTGTGTGTATGGACAGTGATCATGCTACATCCCAGCACCTGGCCTGAGAGATGAGGCGCTGTACTCTTCAGGTATATTAGTCTCCTTCAGAGTCTTAGACTCGTATCACTATAACCAGAAAAACAGCCTGGCAAGTCCTGGGAAAGGGATGAGTGAGGGAGCCAAACAACCCCTTTCACAATGAGAGGGACAAATGAATGTCTCAGTATTCTCTTACAATCATGATAAGCTTGAGTCCCTAGAATTACTCAAAACACTGTATCTGTCATAAAAATAAAACCACAGCAGCATAAACTGCATCAGATTTTACTGAGCTTCTTTCCTGTGATGTGTACATTCAGACTCTGTTCCTCGAAAGAGAAAGAGGAGGTAAAAGAGACCTTCTTTGTTTACTGCATCTTATACTGATTAGACCCCTGTTTTTTTGGCTTACAAGTTTTAAATAACCAAAGGGAAAACTCAAATCCCATCATCACTTGTGTTTTTTTGACTGAGAATAGTCTGAAATATTGCTGCCGAACAGTCGTTAATGGTTAACAGAAGGTGTGTAGTTGCATCTCTATTACGAGAAGTGTGTGCCCAGGGCTCACCTGTAAATAATCCCCACCTATTGGAATGAAAGATCAATGTAGTTTGATACAGTGCCAGCACTTGCCATCCGGGAGCTATATCATAACCTTAGCTGGCTTTGCTACACTTCGTTCATTTTCTTTAGTTTGGGTTGAATGGGCACATTACAGTGCTTCGACTGACCACATTTCTTTAGAGAATATGTCTACATGGATTCAATTTCTACATCAAAGGGCATAGCCCAGTATCTTTGTTTTGGACCAGTGTCAGAAATAAGTAAAACATTATTTATCTTAATGCCAATTCCAGGCTGGGAGCACTAGACAAAGGACTCACTAGCCCTGGTTCTCGTTTGACATGCTACTAACTCACTATCCTATTTTGTTTCTTTCTTTTCTTTTTTTCTTTGGAGCAGTACTGGCATTTGAACTCAAGGCCTCATGCTTGCTAGGCAGGTGCTCCTCCACTTCAGTCATGCCTCCAACCCTTTTTGGCTTTATTTATTTTTCAGGTATGGTTTATCATTTTTGCCCCAGAGCCATCCTCAGACTATGATCCTCCTATCTAAGGCCTCCCTAATAGCTGAAACCATGTCTGGCTGATTGATTGAGATGGAGCCTCACTAACATTTTGCCCTGGCTAGCCTCAAACTGTGATCCTCCCAATCTTCCATGTAGCTAGGATTGTGGGCATGAGCCACAATGCCCACCTTCCAGTTCCTATTCTTAAGCAACTCTGTTCACTAATCTCAGTCTTGATTTCTCCAGCTCTAGAGTGGAAAGGGATGGGAGATGGGGAGAGTGAAAACAGGGAGAAATTTCAAGCAATTAAAACTTCTTAAAGCTAAAAGAAACTCTTAAGTGTGTGTGTGTGTGTGTGTAAATAAATATATATATATATATATTTACACACACACACAAATATATATATGCATATATACATCTAGTATACTGACGTAAAATAAGAGCATATACTTGATAAAAATTAGCTGTTCAAATGCTAGCTATTGGCCTTATCACCTTGCTAGCCTTACCTACTACCAGCCATATTCACCAAAACACACAATCCCCCTAGGATTACACTAACGGACAACCTAAAAACAGTCTTAGAAACTCCATGTTGACTATAATTTCCTAGTAGCCTAAAATCTCTTGACCTGCAATGTAAAAAAGTGTTAACTGTGCAAATTCTAAGCAGAAGAAAAGTTCTCCTTGGCTATTCTACTTGCTTTTCTATAAAAGCATTCAGAATTTGTAGGATGCTGTTTTAGCAATTTCTTTTTGATCTCAATCTGTCGATATTTGCTATTTCCATAAAATTTCTCTCTGCAGATTTATTTCCCCCAAACCCCAACTATTTGTTTATTTACACATCTAAATCATGGTATCCAGGTAAAAAATGTGTGCAACTCACTTTAAAAAAAAGAGCCTGTGTTCCACAAGCTGGATCATACTGGAGCTAGTAACCAAAATGGCACTCAGTCAAGTCATCCAGAAGGATTCAGTCCTAAATAGCAAGTCTTTAGCCATTCCATTTCCCTAAGTGTAAGTCCTCCACACAGTACCTTTTTTTAATAAAAAAACTGAAACAGCCTGTAATCAATGGAAAAATATTGAAGAGGCATAGACATGCAGTCTACCTCTTGAGGACAAGAGTGGATTATAGGAAAAATTTTAAAAAGCACCCACCAAACAGTGTTTCAAAAGGGGGGAGGAAGAGGACAGGAATGGGACTATAATGGAAGAGGTTAGCTTGTTCAAGTTATACTGTAAGTATGCAGGTATGAAATTATAACAATGAAATCCCATATATGTACATGTACATACATGTATATCTATATGCTAATTGTAATTCAAATTTAAAATTAAGTTAAAAAATGAAATGAAAAAAGCAATATGAACTTCCATTTCTGGCATCATTGTTTAGAATAAACCTAGGGAGTTTGTAGAAATCAGATTTTACAAAAGGCAGAAGTTTTTCTCCCAATGAATGTGATGAGGACAGTGAAGTTATGAGACCAGATCCAATCATATATAGATCCGGGAATTTCATGAAGAAAAAGAGAAAAACAGAGGCATTTATTTATAAATTTTTGTGATAGCTCAATTAACATCTGACCACAGACTCTATGAAGAAAGAAACACAGCACACAATCAACAAGCATTTGTTGAATATATGGCACAAGATATGAAAGTTCTGCTTGATACTTAGAGAAGGAATTGTCTTTGTGACTCTAGAGGAGAGATGCATGGAAATCTCAAGGAGTTTAAGACTTACCATGAAGTAGCTCATTTCATCAGAGCTGTCCAATTGTTGACCTGTGTACTTTGGTAAGGGTCCACCTCAGTGGAGGCTCAAACATTGGCCAGAAAACCATCAGTCAGTCATGTTTAAGGGGAGGAAGCAAGTCTTGGACAATTCTGAATTCTGATGAAATCCAGGAATGCAGTGAAAGCACGACTAAATAAGAGGCTGCTTATTGTATAGCAGTAGTTCTCAAGTCTAAGAATGCATAAAATTTACCTGGAGGATTGTTAAAACAAAAATTCTGGGCCTACCCATAAGTTCCTAATTTAATAGGGTCAGACTAAAGAATCTGGATTTCTAACAAGCTCATGGATATTGCTCATGTTTCTGGTCCAGGGACCTCTTTTTGAGAACCAATACGGTATAATATCAGTTCCTCAAATGTGTTTCTCTTACTATTGGAGAAAGGATATAGAAGGTAATTGGAGGCTAGAGCATTAGGTACTATCATGTCATATGGCAGAATGTGTGCTCTCTTTCCATTTTCTATTTTAATCACTGTTGTTTATGTTGATGAAAAGGATTCAAATAGGAGCTAACTTCTCTTTCTTCCTGCTATTTGCTAATCTCTCTTTTGTAATAAAGAACAGGTCTCGGGTTCACAATCTTTGACCAGAAACACTATTGTCTTAGTGGGGTCCTCCTAGGAAGCAATCTTGAAGTAAGAATTAAATGTACATAGTTAATTTGGCTAGTGCAGATATACTAGTAGAGAAGTGAGGATACAAAAAAGAAATGAGAGGCGACCAATAAGAAATGAGCTTCCCACAGGGAAGCTCTTGGAAATGAGTAGAACATATGCCTCAGAATTATTCCAAGCAAGTGGGAAGGGCTGGGATATTGATACTCTCACACCCATAATTTATTGGTTAGGGTTGTTCACGGGGCAGGAGGGTGGACCCCTGTGTTTGTGCACAAAGAGAATTCTACCAGACTGAAGGTAGTCCTCCAGAAATGATTCAGGCTTACTTTTGAAAGTCAGGACAGTAAGCACAAAAATGGTGAAGGAATCTATAGAAAAATGCGAAGAACACCAACACTGCTTGTTCTGGCTGTTTAGCTGAAATCCCATACTTTGTTTTGTGTGTACTGCATTTGTTTTTACAGTTGTCTTCTATTTCTTGCAATTGGTACTGGTTTCCACTTACATTTTTGTTTCTTGACAAAAAAAATTTATTTAAGGAAAATTAATTAATCTAAACAAAAATGCTATGCAGATATTACTCCAAATGATATGAGAAGATGGCAAGAATCATAAAAGGGTAATATTCAAATGATTGAAGTTTGCGATGCACTAACTTGCACAATGACTTAAAGCAAGGGTCAGCACATTTTACTTTTCTGTAAAAGGTCATTTAACAGGTATCTTAGATTTTTCAGAGAACACCAACTCTGCTGGTAGTGTGAAAGCAGCCATGAACAATATATAAATGAGTGAATATGGCTGTGTTCCAATAAATCTTTATTTATGGACATTGAAATTTGAATTTCATGCAATTTTCACTTGTCACAAAATATTCTCCTTCTGGTACTTTTCCAACCATTTGAAATGTAAAAATGGCTCTTACTCTGCAGGCCACACAAAAACAGCCAGTGGGCCAGAGAGTTTGCCAACCAACCACTGGTTCAAAACACAGCCCTGTGATCTGTCCTAGTTCTATCAATCACCACCATAACCTTGGGCAAATTATGTGATTTTCTTAGCCTCAGTTGTGTCATCTATATAATGGAGGTACACAAAAGCAGGTGCCAGTGAGTTCACAATGTGGTATTAGCCAGCTATTGTGACAAGGTGTTCTGCAGCTTGCATGGTCCCAATTGTGGGAGGCTGAGTATTCCCTACTCGGTTTCACAAAGGCAGCTATGCACTGGAGACTCATCTACCCCATTTTAGGATGAGGTTACAGAAATCAGTCCTCTTCTCTGCAGGAATAGGCCCTGAAGACCAAGTCTGATAGAGCTAAACAGGTCTCACCACTGGTTTCAAAGACCAGGAACAAGGAGCAAATCAAAAATTTGTGTTCCATTTAAATTAGGTTCTTAAGATTCGTGTTTAGGAGTTGCCAGCATGGCTCAGGTGGTATAGCACTTGCCTAGCAAGAGCAAGGCCCTGAGATGAATGCCCAAACTGCCCCCACCACCCAAAAAAATCATGTTTTGAACTTAAAGAATTATGCTGCTGACAGCAGGGATTTACAAACATTAGTGTACTTAAAAATCTCTCACAAAACTGCAGATTCAGTAGATCCAGGAATCTGCATTGTAACAAATGATTTAACAAATGATTCTGCTGCAAACAATTTGTGTTGGCAGTTCAAGAAACGCTGCAAGGATGGAGCACAATCCACCCGGGTGTGTACACCCTTCTGAAATCCTTAATAGTTTTTCTGTATCTGTTTAAATGCCTCAGTGGTTGAGGCCTGGATTTCAGTATTTACTGTGCATGCCAAGAGAAAGGTCTCCGCGGTGTGTTTACCTCTTCTGTCTTCACTGTTTCTTCTGACTCTCCTGAATTAGAAAATAGTTTGACAGAATTCTCTACTTTGGCTATCATGTGCTGATCATCGTATCCAATTAAAAGTGCCAGGGCCATCTCAAAGGACATAGCCATTTACAACTTCCTACATGGGAATTCTTGAGTAGAATCTGCATCTTTCCTAGACTAATAAAATGTCACCTCTCCAAAACTACTATCCAGAATCTCCTCCCAACAGTTTCCCCCCAAAAAACCCATAGATTTTAGAGGAGCCTATTTAAGACAGAAAAGAAGACTCCTGAGAGAGAAGAAGAGATGGAATGATGCATTTTTCAACTGAGACTAAGTGCCAAACCCTTCACATATATCACCTCATTTCATCCTCTCACCATGCTATGAGGCATGCACTGCAATCATCCTTATCTCGCAGATGGAGAAACTGAGACACAGAAGAGTTTCGCAAGGTCACACCAGGTGTGTCTCTAAAAACCACACCTTAAGTCATTAAGGTACCCCCAAAAGGATGCAGATCTCAATGATCCCCTATCTCAACTCTCCCAGCTTAATTTTATTAACCAGCTTTTATGCAGCTTCTCAGAACCTCCATGACTCCTCAATGTCTCCTGGTATTTGAAAGATGATACATTGTAGCCAAGACCCAACTTTGTTCTTGGCATCATATAACTTAAGAGTTCCTCATGTTGCTACTATAAGCCATAGTTTCTAGCTGTTCAATGTGAATAAGACAGCCAACCCACCTGTCTGGCAGATCTGTTGCTACTCAGGAAGCTCAAATAAGGTAGCAGATGGGAATGTCCTATGCACATTGTAAAAAAGTTATCTAAAATGATAATTTCCCAGCCTGCCATTTTCACAAATAATTTCAAAATGTTGAAAAGAAAGCATTTCGCGTTTTATGAAAGCATCTGTGTCAAAAATCAGATTTTTGACAGGTACCAGTAGCTCATGCCTGTAATCTTGGCTACTTGGGAGGCTGAGATCAAGAGGATCGTGTTTCAAGGCCAGCCTGGGCCAATACCTCATGAGACTCCATCTCCAAAATAACCAGAGGAAAACGGACTGGAGGTGTGGCTCAAGCTGTAGAGTGCTAGCTTTGCAAGTGCAAAACCCTGAGTTCAAACCCTTGTCCCACCAAAAAAAAAAAAAATCAGATTTTCCAGAGATCTATGACAGGTTGTGGATCTTTAAGGAATGAGGAAAGACTACTTCCATGTAGCAGGTAGGCTATTTTTATTATGTCTCAATGTGATGGAAATTGTGGAAACATGAGAATCTGGTGACCTTGGGGCTGGCCACTGCCCTGTGCTGCCTGACCTTGCGTACATCTTTCTCTCTTCCCTTCAGGAGGAGACAGAGCTGCTTAGTAGTTAAGAAAGTGCTTTGCAGAATCAGACGGTCAGAGTTCAATCCCAATTCCATTGCCTCCTCACGAACAACCTTGAGCAAGTCATGTCACCTGTCTGGATTTCAGTTTCCCCATTATAAAAACGAAAACAAGAAAGAGCAACTTACTTCATAATCACCAAAAAATGAATTGATAACTGTCAGATCTAATTATGATAAAGGAACTCTAGTAAAAATTAATTATAAAAACTACCTGGTGAGTATATTTGGGTGTTCACTGTACAAGTCTTTAAACTTTTCACTTAAACACATATTCTCATAGTAACATATTGGGAAATAAACCAATAAAAGGCGACCACAGGGTTGTTAGAAAAGTTAAATAAGTTTAAAAAAATGAGTTAAAAATAAAGTTAAAAGAGTTCTCAGCAATGTTCGCTGCAAGTGGTTGGCACCGGTTAACAATGATTATTTACTGTACACAGAAAAGATGGGACAAGATGATGGGCACCTCCAGCTCTAAGAATCTGAGTCAGAGCCAAGTTAGGTGAGCCAGAAATATGACATGCAGGAGCAGAATGAAAGACAGGCCACACGACACAGAAGCCAGAAGACAGAGAGGAGCCAGGATGTGTCAGAATCCAGGAGATGTGCACATTTGGAAGGATCAGGACCCTGTGCACAGAATGCCTACTGTGAGTGGAAGGGACCTTGAAAATAAAAGCTGGTTGTCTTTATGACATGACACCTTAATGTGTTTTCCCATCAAACATCCCTTTGAAAGGAAAAAGCACTAGCTTTGGGGTAAAATTCTATCTTTACCACACTAGCTGTGTGACACTAGGGAACATTTATTCAATTTTTCACTAGACCACTTGTTACTAGGAAAATCTACCACAACCACAAGGGTGACTCCAAAGCAATTACACTTTTGCTGTGACTTCTTGGCCATAAATGATTAAGCCAATCAGATTCTCTTTCTGGAGAATTTTAACTGATTGACACATACTCTCGGGAATGTGTCATACTAATGACAGTAATGAGGAAAAGGTTATGGGATTGTGGAGCTAGGTTGTCTGGAGGTTACCAGGACCCATGAGACCTGGAGTCTGGCTCCTTAAGTCTATATGAAAAATCTCATTACACTTCCAGTAAATTCTAACTTTTGTTTATGCTAGCCGCTGTTGACTTTTATTATAGATAGCCAAAATATATATTTATCAACACAACTAACCTTCGAACTAATACAAGAGTTCTTGCATTGTTTTTTATTTATTTATTTTTTTGAAATCTCTAGACCTTCGTCTCCTTAAGTGAGAAATACAGTATTTCCTTCAAGGATTGATAGACAAATCCAAGAAGACTAGGTATATAAGACTCCATAGCATATGCTAAACATTCAATAAATATTATTGAAATTCAATCTAAGTTTCAAAATAGCTAGCTATCTCTGAGCAAGTACTTGGAGGCACATTGTTTGGATGGAGAAAGTGTAATCACTTAAAAACAAAAACAAAACAGATGTTGATAGTCAAGAAGAAAGAATGAGTTGATTGAGTTTAAAATTTGGTTTCAAGAGAAATTTTCTGATTGGGTTTTCAAAGTTTTAATCAGTTACACATAAATGTGCAGACTTGAATTTTTGTTGAGTTTCTCCATTGTGCTAAAGTAGATTTGAAAGGGAAAGAAGTACAAAGTAACTTCACAAGAAACAAAAGCTAGGTCTATGGGTAAGGTATCTTTTTTCACCCTACAGAGACTCATCAGAATTCATTTGGCACTATACAAGATATTAAAGGACTTTTGATTGTTTTATCCTGTAAATAATGAGAGACTGTTTTCACCCAAATTAAGGCAGTTATTGGGGTGAGTGGAGATGGAGAACATACAAAGACCTAAGATCAGGAATTAACCCAATGTAAAAGTGCAGTTGCTAAGAAAAAGGAAAGATTTTTTTCTGAAATTCAAAATGAGAGGCAAAACTTTGATGCTTAGTGAGAAATGCTGGTTCATCCTAGTACTTGTTGTTCCTTCATTCGTTGATTCTCACTAATGCAAATGTTCAATTATCTTAGAAATAGGGTATCTTTTCATTAAAGTTCCAAGTGGCTATACTTGATCTTATCTGCATTATTTAGGTTTTAACCCCAACAGTGGTCTCCAGACCATCAGCATCACCTAGGGACTTATTAGAAGTGCAAATTCTCAGATGCCAGCCCAGATGCACAGAGTCAGACACTGTGGGGTTGCCACCCAGCAATCTACACTTTAACAGGCCTTCCAGATTATTCTGTCCCTCATCAAAGTTTGAGGGCCACTGTCTTAACTGAAAAACAAGGCATGCCAAGTCAGAGTTCTGTCATTTCCTCACTAACAGCTAACAAAACCATTGGTTTGTTTACACAAGGTCTTGAAATAGTCAACTTTCTTAGTCAACTTTGGATTCTCAAGTTTGTTACTAATTGTTAATATAATCATTTTACTCTGACTGTATTTAAGGCCAGTCCTATCAATTTGATAGTCATTTGCATTTTATTTATATTTCCCTATGTCCAAATGTGACCATTTTCCACTGCTTCAATAGTAAAAAGTCAATGGCATATCAAATGGAAGGCTCAAAGGACAAGTCAAGAAGAATGGCAAGATGGAGTCAGCGGAAAATGAAATGTCTTATTCACTCTTTGGTCCCTTTCACCATCATTCAGTTATCCCGCACACACACACACACCCCTTTCCGTTACCAACCCTGCCACGACCCCTCTCAATACATGCCTTTGAACTATTTCTGGATGAGAAAGAAAAGAAGACATCTTAAAAAGCAGAGAAGTCACGTTATGTCAACTGAGCACAACTCACAGCCTATAGCCTCTCACCTTCTTTCAAGAATCACTGTTAGAGGCAGACTTAGCACTACAATCGATCCTCTCCACCCTCTCACACCAAGATCCCCTTCACACAAGGCAGCTTAGTGAGCCAGTTCAGAGCACGAACTCTGGAATAAAACAACACACAATCCAACTCCAGGCCTGCCACCCAATAGCTGAGAGAACTTGGGTGCATTACTTGAGTCACCATACTTCTAAAATGAGAGTAATACAAATCTCTCTCTCTCTCTCATAGGATTCTTAATGAAGATTAAATGAGATCATCCACATAAAGCTTTTAGAACTGTGCCTGGTGTATATCAAGGGCTGGATTACTGTGAGTTATTAAGATTATTATTATATTGCCTCTGAAATGCTACTGAGCCTTCAGCAGCATCCTGAATATTTCCAGGCATAGCAATGAGGCAATGAAAACCCAGAAGGGATAAAGGTGAATGTGTGAGGATTGCTAAGTTAGAAGGGGGTGGGAAGGCAGCTAGCAACCCTGCAATTCTTTGATTGTAGGATGTTGCTCTATCAGCTACAAAGCTGTGTTTGAAGCACAGCAATGATTCTTAACTAGAAGAGGGGGAACTTGTCCTTCCATGGGGACAGTTAGCAATGCCTGGGGTTAGTTTTGGTTGTTACAACGATAGTTGCTACTGGCATCTAATGTGTGCCAGTACGTTTAAACATTGTACAATGCAAAGGACAGTCCCTCACAACAAAAAACATCTAGCCCAAATGCAAATGGTGCTAAGACTTGAGAAATCCTGAATTCCCACTATGTAGGAAGATGAGATGAGACTGGGTGACCTCTAAACCTCCTCTGACACTGCCTTGGTGTTTGGAGTTACAGCTCAACCTTGAATAGTACACCTCACTCTTCCTCTTTACCTATAGATTTTCCCTAAAGACAAACTGATCTGCTTTTTAAAAAGAGCGTTAATATGTGGCATTAGCTGGGACGTTTCTTGCTAAAACAAAAACATCAAAAGCAATCAGCATTTTAGAGCTGAGAGAATTCTTAGAAATAACCTACTGACTAGATTCTATCACTTCCTTTTGTAAGTGAAGAAACTAGGACTTAGAAAGGCAAAGACTTGATCTAGATCACATAATGCTCCAATCATCAAAAGATTTCCATTCTTCATGCTGGGCACTAGTAGCTCACCCTATAATCCTAGCTGCTTGGATGGCTGAGGTCAGGAGGATCAAGGTTAAGGACAGCCTAAGCAAATGGTTTGCAACCCCTCATCTCCAAAATACCCAGAGCAAAATGGACTAGAAGTGTGGTTCAAGCAGGATAGTGCCTGCTTTGCAAGTGTGAAGCCCTGAGTTCAAACCCCAGAACCACAAAAAAGAAAAAGGTTTTGATTTTTCTGAAGAACTGATTGAACTTCATAGCCCAACAGTGATGATATCAAGGATCTCCTCTCTATGCATTTGCCTTGCATTTTTTCCATGATTACTGTTCCCATGTCTGAAAATTCCTAAATATGGATCTCATTTGATAAGGTGGTATCAGTAGGAATAAAGGAGGGGGGAGAGATTAGAGAGGTTTTGGGGAAAAACAGACAAAAATCTGCTTTTTTGTTTAAGCTGCTGGCAAAGGAGAGGGGAAGATAAAAGATGACTTTAGTTCCCAGCCTGGTTAGTATGTTCGACTACAGGAGGCAGATGTGGGTAGCAGGTTGATTATGATGATTTTCAGGTGCTGTCCTTTAGTCAGTAAAATGTACTGACTAAAGGAAATGAGGGGATGAACAAATCAGGGAGGTAACGGATATATGAGAGTGGAAGAAAACACATGTGAAGACTGGAGGCGTGGCTCAAATTGTAGAATGCTTGCCTAGCAAGCCTGAGGTCCTGTGTTGAAGAACAAGTAACGTGCATACACGCACACACACACACACACACACACACACACACACACATTTGATTTGTTGATTATGGGGAGAGGGCCCTGGAAAGGATAACATCAGGAGTGGAATTGAGGTAACGGGAGGACCAGAAGCACTACTGTTTTTGAGACCCTGGTAGCTCGTTCTGGCCTGTGGGCACTGGGATCTCCATCTGCTTAATGCACGCTGGATGAAACGCACCCTGAAGCTTCTGCTAGCTTCAATGTGCTATAGTTCTCCTGGAGTTTAAATAATGATAGTTTCTCTTATATAGTAATAATAATTATAAAAAAGATACTTCCCAGAGGGGAAATGAGGCAAACATGAAAGAGAAATCGGGGTGAGGATGCATGAGGAAAAGAAACAAGATTTTTAAATGACTTGAGAATGCTAAAAACGTCTTTACTTTTGACCAACTTTTCCCCGCTCATGTACTTTCCCAGAACTCCATGGATTCTTGTCACCGACCTGACTTCATTCCTGTTTCTAGGGCACCACATTCATCACCTGTCCTTCTGCTTCACCAGCAGAGCTCACCCAGCAGCACACAGCAAATTCTCCTCCCTCTGTCGCTGATGCTGAAGTTTCAGGGGACCAGGCAAACTCAGTAGTACAAGCCAGGGTCACCCACAGCTCCATGACCCAGAGACTCCACCCCAGGCATATGAAAACACAGAGGGCAAACTGACATCGCTGTCCTTCCAGCATCAAAAGCCACCTTTCATTCATAACCAACCTGTACCTTAAGAAATATTTTTTGCTCATTTTCACAGACCAAATAGGAAATCAATAGAGACTCTTCTCTTAACATTGAACTTAAGGAGACCAGCTCATGCCAGGACTTCTTCACCTCTGCCAGCCAGCACTTCCCTGTCTCAACAGCGACTTCTTCCAAAGACAGCTATCAGCAGTGCCACACACAGGGTACAAGCCAAGCAAAAAGCATCTTCAGTTGGAACTGGGATTCTGTGAAAGACAACTGCAGGATGGTCTCTAGTACTGGCAGTGACAGTGACAGCGCCATGCAGCGCAGTGTAGGACACACAGTCCTTACACACACACAGCCACTTAGACGTTGAAGACACACATATCTTGTCACACATGTACAGACAGAGCATACTCTTGGTTACACACTCAGGACTGTCCATAGAGTCCACACACGCATCTAGTTACACACAGGGCTACAGACAGATACACTGCCGTCCGTATTTGCGTTCTCTCTCACATGCACACGCACACCTCACACAGTTTCACAAGTCCTTACCTACACAAGTGCAAGGCAGAAGCCCGAAACCTACAATGATCCCACGCCGGAGCCCGGTCCTACACAGCCAGCCCACCTACACCCTGAGCCGCCACGCAGTCCATGCCTGCGGCAAAACCGGGTCTCCCAGTCCAGATCCCCGAAGCCCCCCAGTGGCCGAGCCGCCGCGCCCCCTCTTGCATCCCCCACCGGCCCACGCTGGCTCCGCGGGTCCCGGTCCCCCCCGCGCACTCACCGCGCGTCGCGGCAGCCCGAGGCGGAGGAGCTAGGCGTCCTGGCAGGCTGCAGCGGCCACCCCAGCGCGGAGCCCAGCTTCTGCCGCCGCTGCCGCCGCCGCGTTCCCAGCCGCTGCCTGCGCCCTCCCCGCCGCCCCCTCGGGTGCCGGCTCCAGCCCCCGCGCCGGGGGGCCGGCGGGAACGAGGCGTGGGACCCCAGCCTCGGCTCACCTGGGTTCGCAGTGCATCGTCCTCCTCCTAGCTGAGCTGGGCTCCGAGAGCTCTGCAGCCCCCAGCCCCAGCGGTCCCCGCTGTCCTGCCCGTTGCCTCCCCCACCAGACATGGGGGGACACCGCGGGGGCAACCGGGCGCGCAGAGGAGTGGGTGCAGGGACGGGTCGCGGAGACCTCACCCTCTCTGGGATGGCCAGCATGTGGTGTCCCTAGCCAGCGCGCTACCCATTTGATGCGGGAAGGGTGCAAGTCCTGGCCTCACTGCTGGCTCCTGGGTGACCTTGGGCAAGTTGGTTAGCCTCTCTGGGTACTCACTTCCTGTATTCAAAGATAATAAACATGAAAGCTTTTGTGGTGTCTGTGCAGGGGAAATCCTTCCTCTGTGTAGCTTAGTGCCTTCTCTTGTCTTTGATCCTGCCAGGGCAGGGTTAGTTTGGGAGCAGGGTTCAGAGTAAGCCCCCAGCACTTTGGATAGACTTCCAAGTTCTCCAGAGACAACGCATTCATTAATGCCTGAAGTCTGCCTAAGTGATCTGCCCATATTAGTCCACTCTTCTCTAATCCTGAGTTTGCTTGCACTTGCAGCTTTGACCACCTGTGACCTTGAGCCTGTGATTGGATGGAATAAGCCTTCGTGTTCTCATCTGTAAAACGGGGATCTTCTCTGGCAGTAGTGTTGAGCGTTATCAAAGCCCAGGCTGTGTGTCACTTAGCCAGCTGCATTATCTCTGAGGAACCTCAACACAGTGAAAAACACATCTGACAAAAGCCCCAAGTTCCAAGGACAAAATAATCCAAGAGTTAAACATGGCATTTTGTGGGGGAGGGGAGGAGAGCAGAGAGCAGAGCCTTCCTTCACCCAGGCAGAGAAGGCAAGGGGGTCACAAAGATTTTGGAAGAAATAATTTCCCCCTCAAGGACCACTGAGGCTGCCTGGAAGCCTGACAGAGACGCTGTGAACACAGTGATTAATCTCCCAAATAAATCTTCCAAAACAGTCTTAAAAGTTAAAATTGTGAATACAACTCAAGTGAAACTGAAGCTTAAATTAATCAAACATTCCTACCAGAAACCTCTGAGCTCTCCTTTTCTGTTTCTCTCTCTGCTGGTATTTCTGTCTCTCACTTCCCTTCTTTTGCTAGTTCTGTCTTTCTTCCTCGTTGCTTAGATCTCCTCTCCCTTTCACTCTGATGCTTTTTTCTCTCTTCCCATCTCATTCTTTCCTCATTATGTGCACTTCTTTTCACCTTTCTTGTGCCTGTCTTTCTCAACACTTCTCATTCTTGGCATTTCCACTTACTACTTCTCTCCCTGGAATGTATATCTTGAATCTGTATTTGTCTTCTAAAGTTGAGAAGCTGAAGGTTATTTCTCTAGTGATAACAAAATGCAAACTTTAATTTGCCACTACCCTACTTCCCTAAACCAAATGCTTCACAGCAACATTAGCCTCACAAAGGGATGCTCAGAGCCTGGATCTCCTTTGACAGTTCCACCTCTGGCCTCTTGTCCTCACACTCCACTCAACCATGTGCCAGTCCCCAGGGAGTCTATTCCTACTCTGTCATTTCCATCTGTCTCCCTCTTCTTATTCCCACTGGGGCTAATCATATTTTTTTCTGAAATCATCACAGGTCTTCTAGAACAGGTTTCTTTCTCTCCAGTCCATCTTCCTCACTGATGCTACATTAGTCTTCCTCAGGCAGATCCCCAATATTATCACTCTCTTTCCTGTTAACCCATGCCCATGACAGGCAGAGCAACCTCCCAAAGAGATCCAGGTGCTAATCCTAAGAAACTGCGAGTATTGTACCTTTCGTGGCAAAAGGAAACTTGTGGATGTGAAAAGTTAAGAATCGGAGA
This sequence comes from Castor canadensis, assembly GCF_047511655.1. Taxonomy (NCBI): domain Eukaryota; kingdom Metazoa; phylum Chordata; class Mammalia; order Rodentia; family Castoridae; genus Castor; species Castor canadensis. Next base: position 70,806,103 of record NC_133391.1, on the reverse strand, counting down.
TGAAACGATTACCACAGATTATATGGTAGGACCTTCAAGAGTCCTCAAAACTAGAAGAGAATGGCAAAAGATGAGGTCATAATGATAGGACATGAGAAGGACTTGAACAACTGTTGCTGACTTTGCAAATGGAAGAAGGGGTCATAAGCCAATGAAAATGGACTCTGGAAGCTGGTGAAGGCAAGGAAACAGATTGTACTCTAAAGCATCCAGAAAGGACTGCAGCCCAGCTGACACCTTGTTTTTGTAACATGGTGAGAACCATGTCAGGTTTCTAATCTAGATGAGCAGGATAGTTAGGACAAGACAACAGAAAAATCAGAAAACATCTAAAAATAAGCCATAGTCATGAAGTAAGACTAAAAGAAATCACTGAAGAGATTTAAATATTTTGTTAATGAATAAAATGTCACAATATAAAAGTGGCCACCCAATTGGGAGTCGTCTTTGGCAAAGTGATGTTCTGCTTCCCCTTCATTTGCCTGGCATTCCAAATTCTGAATAGAAGCCACACCTATGATTAAGATGTTGACCTCTAAATAATTTTCTTTTACAGCAGCAAAGGTTAAAGTAATCCTTTTAAGAAAGTACAAGCGTCCCTTTCTTCAGGTGGTAAGTGACTTGCAGTCTCCCTCCATGAGTAATTTAGTCTGAGAATAGAAGGTAATTCTTTGACCAGAAAGAAATGCTCAAGTCACAAAAATAGATACCCGTGTCACAAAACCCTTTGATTATGGACCCATCTTAAATCCATTGTCTCCATATTTGGAATAAATGTTACCAGGTGACAGTGACCGTGTATCTAGGAAAATTTAAAAATAGATTCCCCAGTTTAGCCTAGAAGGCGTAAATACAACCCAGTCTAGGACCACTATTTTGAGCCCCTTAAGCTTCTACCTTCTGCATCTCAGAAGGCACTCCTTTTTCCTTTTCTCTGTCTTCTTACTTTGCCTACCTTTACTAAATAAACCTCTGCTTAACTTCCATTTAGTGAGTTTTTCTTTTTTGTGAAACTCATCAAAATGCATTTTGTCATGGATTTCAAGGACCCTGGGTCCAGTGGGCATTTGGAAAAATAAAGTAGAGAATTCCTGTCTCCTATTGGAGAATTCGCATTTCAAATTCCCTTCCCAGGCACAAAGAGAATTATGAGATAATAAATTCGTGTGTGGTTTTAAACCATCAAACATTTTGTTGTAGCAGCAGCAATAGACAATAAAATACTTTAACACTTTTACTTTTATTTATTTATTTATTTATTTATTTGGCAGTGGTAGGGTTTGGACTCAGGGCCTCATGCTTGCTAGGTAAGCATTTTACCACGTCTGTCATGCCTCTTCTCTCCCTTACTTATGGAGTTACACTTCAATGCTTTATCTTGTTACTAACAATGATGGAGATAGCCTAGACTTTCAACTGTTTTGCTACACTCAAAACTGGTGTTTTAAGAGATCTGTTCCCTGAACACCTTTTTTTTTCTTTTTTTTTAACTCTGAGCCACTGCTCATAATGCCCTCTCCTACAGAATGTTCCCTCTAAATGATCCAGCCCTATCACTTATCAATGCCCATTGACTCCTTGGAAGTGTTCCTGATATCTAATGAGAGAGAAGAGAATAAGAGGACTCTAAATGCAAGTGCTCCTGGCTCTCTGATGCTGAGACTCTGTACTAGACCCTCCACTGCACCACACTGAATTATATCTCAAAGGCAAAGACTGGGTCTATCTCCCTTTGTTTATTCCCCATGCCTAGAACCATGCCAGGCACACAGAGGGGATTCTGGAGGTGTTTTTGGATACGTAGAGAAATACAGCAGATGCAGTGTCTGATTGTATTGAACATACATGGCTGTTGAGACAGTTTTCTTGCACCATGATTTCTATTTAGCTGGACTGGCCAATTGAAAAAAAGAAAGTTATCATACTAATATTAGTTGTTTACAACCCCTGAGATGCTGGAAGCAGGTACCAGGAGGACTCCAAAAGCAAGAAGTGCAGCAAACTCATAAAACATCTCTCCATCACTCCTGACGCAGCGAGTGGCCTCAGCAGTCCTTGGTTCCTAAGTGGGTGACTCACCCAAGTTCAAGGTCCTGGAGAGCACACCGGATGACCAGGAAGAGAAAACCTGAACCTGCCACAAAGATTATCCACAGTGGAAGAGTTCACATTTCCCAGATGTATTTGGAATGTTAATAGGTGAGTAAAATGGAAGCTGACACTGTGGAGAGAATCAATGCCCACTACTGGCCCCTGCAGTGTGCAGACATCGTGCTGCTCAGGCCTCTAGGCCCAACTTCTCTGTCAGGAGTCTTCCTCTATGGTTAGCTGAACTGGGCTGCCAGGCCAGAGATAGCACTTGGAGGAGATGGAGTTCTTTGATTCTATTATTTCATTTATAAAGCTGAATATTGTTAAGGTTTTATATTACTAATTTCTTTTAGTCTGCTTTTCTGTTTTGGTTGTCCACACTGCTCAGCTGGTACAAATACCCCATCATGTACTCATTACATAGCAACCTGCCAAACAGACTTAAGCACGTTATCAGCACCAAACCATGGGGTTATCTTCAAAGTCTCAAAGGTTTTTTTTTAAGCTTATTACATTTAGGGTGCCTTAGCTATAGAATAGAAGTGTGAGGTGTATATGTGTGTGTGTGTGTGTGTGTGTGTGTGAGAGAGAGAGAGAGAGAGAGAGAGAGAGAGAGAAAAGGCAGAGAAAGGAACAAATAAGATGGAAATTAAATTCCAAATCTAAATTACTGAAATAAATCAATGTTCTCTTGAACTCACAAACTTGGAGCATGCATACCTTCCATCCACTTAAGAGCTGCTAAAAATTTAAACAGTTGGACAAAGAGTTTTAATGCAGCTGCAAGGGGACAGAAACAGAACTGTGAATACCTTTCCTATGATAAAGCCAGGGTGGCTGGCTTTGTTTTATAAACCCCATAGAATAAATAAGATCCTAGCACAAGACACCTGTTTTATATGAGCACATAGGTCATCAACAGGCATCTCAATTTTCCTTATAGACAATATTCTATATCAGGAAACAACTTCTAGCAAAATCTCCAAATAAGATAGTAAATGAAGACACCATTGCAATTGGTTGTTTATAAGGTCAAGTCTACTGCAGAGGGCCATTCTTAGCCTTATTTTGTCACATGTCCTGGGGTGATTATCTCCCACTCCCCAAACCCAAATCAGACCTGATGATCCAGCCTTGTTGCTCACAATCTTTACCTGGGTCTCCAGGAAGCTTATGTTGTGGTCCTTCTTCCCCTCCTCCCCCACCTCCCTACACTCCCCTCATCTGTTAGGCCCAAGCCATGCTGGGCTCTAGATTTCAAGTTATATGGCAGGACAGATAGATGAGAAGATAGGGAAATTCTGTCTTCTAAAATAAATATTAAAAGGGCCAAACTCAGACATTGGAAGGAGGAAGTAAAAACTGAAAGCCAAAGTTGCTAGCCCTACCCCCTGCCACACACACACCTCCTTTTAGATTTTAAGTTAGAAGAGCAGGGAGACACACAGGGCTACCTGCTTCTGCTTTCCTCTTTGCTATCATGTTAAGAAGCTTTAAGGCTCCTTAAATGAGTAGAGACAGGAAAAAATGAAAGCCTATATGGCAAAGGGAAGTCCCCAAACTTACTTATTGTCCCTGTGTTTTGGGTAGGCCTAGATCACACCTCAGTGTTTTAAAATAATAAACAGCACCCATCTTGGGCACCCAGAACTTTATGACATGTATTTCCTCAGCTTAAAAAGTATGAGACTACTGATACGAGTCACCATTTTGAGTCTTTTCTCTTATTTCCTGCATGGGAAACAGGAACTTTCTCTTCTATACAGTCCCACCTCTCCCTATTTTATCCTGTTATACTAAAGTAAATCCTGTTAAAACTTTTACTTTGTGAGATTCTCCTTTTTGCAAGACACTTCGAAGTGCTTTTCATGGATCTCAAGTACCTGTGATTTTGCATGGAAACTGGGATCTGTGGGAACCCTCTTACCCCTCCTCACAGTTCTTTCTTGCCCGAGGAATTTTGCATTTGCAGTTTACTAGATCTGAAATTCTTTCTCTTCTGATTCAGCTTAAATATTTCTTATTATAGACAGAATTTTTCCCTGACCATTTATTCTCTACCTCATTATTTTCTCTCCTAACCCTCTGTTTACATCACTCATAGCCTTTATCTCACTCTGTAACTAATCCATCCATGTGTTTTTCACTTCCTTACTCTCTGCCTCCCTCATTAAACAGAAGCTGCTAAAAGTAAGGGATACTCTCCAAGAGGAGTCTTAGAATGGACACCTGGTAAGAGTTGAACAGATGGAAATATGAACACATACACAGTTGAATTTGTCTTCTTTGACTCTGTCCTTGCCAAGAGGTAAGATTTGCCCAAGAACCCAGGCCCTCAGAGACCAAAGAAAAGTGCACTCATGTGGCTGAAAGGATGACCACTCATTTCTGTGAGAGGACATAGCTTGAGGAGTAGATGCATGTGCAGAAGGGGCTGTAAACAGAGCAAGTGATCAGACAGAGGCATCATATGTCTGCAAGTGGGAGGTGGATGAGGAACCAGAGGTTGTAGGCTGCCTCTACGTAGGAGACAGTGGCCCAGAATCCAGTCTATTCCAAAAGGAATGAACAGAATTGAGTAACCACATCAATCCAAGATAGCATGTTCATAACTTACTATCCAGCAACATCCATGTTAAGTCAGTTAGAGGGCTGAAAAACCAACTGCCTGAAGCAGCAGAGAAAAGAGGCAGATAAAGGGTGGCAGAGCCTAGAGCTGTTATCGGTCCAGATAAGAGCCTCCTGGCCCCTTTTGCTGGCTGTTCTTTGTCCTTTAGTCCTCCTGATACTGTTTGGTTTAATCTATTTAAGTTTTAAAAGGCAGTTAACTAATTCATGCTTTGTTATCAATAAAAATCAAATAAATGAATATTTAGTCTATCAGGAAGGAAAGCTAGAAAACAAAGTCTCTCACGTCAGGACTTCTGGACAGAAACAGCCAAAAGCAAGGAGATAGACACCATAAGTATGAACTGCAGGGCAAAAGCCTGACACAAATAAAATTTTACAATTTATTTTTAAATTCATGTGTAGTATAATTTGTTGGTTTGGGTATATAAGTCTGTGAGTTTTGACAAATTTAGAAAATCATATAAGCACTGTCATGGTTAGGATACAGCAAATGTGAACTTTTACATGGACAAGTATATTTGGGGGTAAACATTAGATAATATATTTAATAGGGAATCTCTGACTAGCTTTGGCTAATGTAAGCAAGTCTCTTCTCCCTACTGTTCACCACTCCTCTGTACTATTCAAAAGCCTGGAAGCCTTTGTCCTGTAATAAGAAATAAGAAGCCCTGAAGAGTAGAAGGGCCAGAGTAGAAAGAAAAGAAAAAGGGAAGGCAGGGAATGGCCTCTGGCCCCAGAAGATCCCAGGGACTGGTTTGAGCTATAGAGAGAACAGGAAGTAAAAATTAACAGGAATGTTCAAGAGGGGCTCTGAGCATAAGTCCAGGCTCAGTGTCCAGGGTGATTAATGAAACAGATTTCCAACTTGGAAAGGAGGCTCTGTCCTCGGGCCTGGGGAGGGGGGATCTGCAAGACACTGGTGTATCATGGTGGGCAGACGTGGCAGAGATCCATCCTCAAGCAGCATTGTAGGCAATGGAGATACAGCAGAGAGAGAGACAAGGTGAGTATGGCTGACTGCACTGCGGGTGTATGTAGATGCCTCTGGGATCTGCTCCACGTAACATCCAGTTAGTGGATGATTTGAGCTAGCATTTCATGTTTGAAGACGTATAACCTGGAAAGCTAGGGGACTGGCAAATATCCATTCTGCAAACATCATAATGGTTTTCTATGCAATAGCTCCTGTGCTCAGTCCTCAGCGATATGATGCATAAGACAATGAGCTCTCTGTTTTCAAAGCACTTAGAGCCAATTAGAGGAGATAGGATTGGACACAACTCCAGCACACACCATGGAAGTTAATAATGCAAGCAAAGGTGGTGAGTAGAGCTCATTATGAGTATTACCATTTTATTGTTACACAGCATACATTTATTGAGCACATACTATTTGATAGTCATTATGCTAATCACTTTACATGAATTAAGTCAGGTAAGTCTCATAGCAACTCTGTGAAAGAGATACTATTATGATTTTATTATTTTCAAAATATTATTTATTATTTTGTGCTGGGGATACATTGTGACATTTACAAAAATTCTTACAATATATTGTAATTGAATTCACCCCCTCCATCATTTTCCTTTATCCCCCCTCATCTCCTCCCATTCCTGGAATAATTTCAACAGGTCTCACTTTTCCATTTACATACATGTGTACACACTATATGCACCATATTCACCCTCTTACACCCTCTCCCCATGATTTTACAAAGTTAAAAGGGCAAACACAGAAAAATGAAGGAACTTGATATTGACGTGGCATGGTTTAGAAAAAACCAGAGCCAAGATTAGAATTTAGGCTGTCTTGCTGTGGGCAGCCATGAAAGAAGAGTTGTAACAATAACAACAGTGCAAAATAACATTAATGGCTGATTACATTAAATGTATTGGGCACTTAACTGTCTCCGACTATCTATCTGCAGAGCTTTTATGCAGAGAGACAATATAATCAGGCTGGATTTCCAATGCGTGAATGATGGAACAGAGGCCAGGATGTTATAGAGGAACAGAATTCAGCTTGGTGTAAGCCTGTCTCAACATTTGGAGCTGTCTCACACTGCAGGTACCAAACACAAGCTGGGCCGCGTCTGCCAGGAATGCTGAAGCAAGAGCTCCTGTTCTAGGTGCGAGGTTCAACATCACCTCTGTTCTCCCCCACCTCCTTGATTCTCAGATGCTGAGACTTGAAATACTCAGTTTCATTTGCCAACTCCTTCTCCAGCTAACGCTTAAATGTCAAGACCCACCCCCCCTTTCACTCTCTGCAGCCGCCCATTCTGGTTCATGCATGGTGCTTGCTTTCATTTTCATCGGTGTGCTGACAAGTCCCAAATTTGCATTGTAGCCAGAATTCTTTGCTGAGCCCCAGACCTGTCTCTTGGATGTAAAATACCCATGCTGACCAGGCAAGTTGAAGCAAGTCTGTAATCCCAGCCACCTGGGAGGCAGAGGCAGAAGGATCACAGGTTCAAGGGCAGCCTGGGCAACAAAAGTAAAAAAACCCATTCTCGAAAACAAAATAAAAACAAAAAGTCTGGAGGCATAGTTCAAGTGGTAGAGCACTTGCCTAGTATGCTGGAAGCCCTGGGTTAAATCCACATTACTGAAAAAAAAAGAAAGAAAAAAAAATTCACACTGCTGGTCTCAGGAGTACCTTGTCTAATTCAGGATGACCATGGAAATGAGGTCTCTGGGGGCAAAAAATAAAAAGAGTTCAATCGGTTTGGCTAATGCTGAGGTCTTAAAAAATTTACCGAATGGTAGAGGTATTTGGTGGTGGTTAAAAACAGAGAAGCCATTTGAACGTGAGTCACACCGGCCTGAGTCTTTAATCACCTACAAGAGAAGTGTAGCCATCTGGGCTTTTAGGGAACAATATTTATAATGCCATAATGATTAAAATGTCATTTTCTGATTTTAAACTTTCATAATCACTTGCAGATATTTGAAAAGACTTAACTAGTATAGCAGAACAGAATGTATAACTCTCAATCTCAACATTGCAAAAATAACGACAGAGCTGGCAAAGTAATTGGGAAGTAGAGGTGGGCATGATAAATGGATGAAGAAACTTTAACGTCTTCATCATACAAAATAGAAGTCAAGAAATATTCGTTTCCTTTGGTGATGGAATGAAAATAAAATGAAGGTTCAGTTCCACACTTAGACTCACAGAGGTGATCAGAGCAGGAAATAATATGATATTAGGAAGCCACTAAACTAAACCAGCGAAGAAAGAGGTCTGAAGGCACATTGCTTAGAAAGAGAAAGATGGTTCCCTCAAGACCTGTAGTCTATACTAGTTTCTCTCGGTAATTGTACCCATTGTTTTATGTGCTGTTATAACATTTCCTATACCCAGCCAATCTGTGTTTCAGGGAAGCTAACCCCTTGCCAGTCCTAGGGATGTCTTCAGTTGGCTTAAATCAATCTGTACATTCTACCTAACTGGTCCTAATCATTGATTCAGGCATAAGGAAGTAGTCCAGCTTTGGTCAGTAATACCTAAAGACTGCTCAGGATTCTGGAAAGAAAATACTCTTGCTGTCCTGTGAGGAGTCTCACCAAGAACATTCCCCTCCTTCTTTGGAGAGTGAGGTATAAAGATGTTATTTAGTGAATGCTCCAGACATCTCTTCCATCCTAGAGAGAACACATCTTGGAATAAAAATGACACATAAAGAGAATGAGCCAAAGAATCTTTGAAAAGACAGAACCAAGGTCCTGATGATGGTTTTCTTGGGGTTTTACTTATTTGTTTGTGGTATTGGAGTTTGAACTCAGGGCCTCATACATGTTAGGCAAGCACACTACCACTTGAGCCACACCGTCAGTCCCTTCTATGTGTTGGGTATATTTGAGATAGGGTCTCCCAGACTATTTGCCTCAGCTGGCTTCAAACCACAATTCTCCTGATCGCTGCCTTTTGAGTAGCCAGGATGACAGGTGTGAGCCACAAGCGTCTGGCTATGTTGTTATTAAAATGGATCAAATTGTACCTTTAACTATAGACAACCCTTTAACAGTAATGAAAGTGATGTTTTCTGGTTGTATACCCAATATTCTTCATCTTTTCTGATGAATAGTTAAAACTCCATTTTTATTCAGTAATAAATGACTATACTGCCAGCTTCTCAGCAGTTGGCTGAGTTTTAGCCGATGAAATTTAAGCACATGTGCTGTGGGGAACTTAAAGGAAGTTCACTTCAAGCTTCCTGATGTGATGACAGCATACAGGTATCTGTTTTTGCTCCCTCCTTCTACCTGCTGGGCAGAACGAGGAGCACTAGAGGCAAGCTTTTGAAACCTTGAAAACGGAAGTGATGAGGGAGAAGGAAAGTCTCAAAGGTTTGGCCCCACATAAAGATGAGATATAGCAAAGATATTTTCAGTCTTCTTTTACCTGAGAAAACAAATGATAAAGTATTTAAACTACTGTGAGCTTGTATTTTCCATTATATGCAGTAAACCTCCTGTTAACCAATGCAGGTGCTTTTTCTGTAATTTTCAAAATTAAGCAGTGTTGATAAACTCAGGCAAAAAGTTCTGTGGAGGCAAGTAATTCTTGGATAGTATAGAGATTTCAAAAAATGACTTTTTGTCTTTTCTATAAGCACTGAACTATTACGATTTTTAAAAACCTTTGGCATAAAGAATAAAATATGTAGAAAATACAATTAAGCATGGAAAATTCCTACACAAGGAAGAAAACCAACAAAATACATGGTACAAAGTGGGGAGTGATCTTATACAGGATCTTGAACCATTCTTTAGAAGCAGTTTTAAATCATGGGTGAAACAATGGCAAGCACTGTGTTTATGTGCACGCACATAAACCTATCCAAGTGCGGTCTCATAGACTACTTAAATGATATAGGGCAATGGTCACAGAATGTCAGTAAGAGAAACAAGTGCAATACCCAACAGCACATTTAACTGCATCCCACCTGCAGAAATGCCTGCAATGCTGGATTAAAAATCTATGAGGAATGTCACAAAACACTGGCAGTGATTGTCTCTGGATGGCAGCGTTCACAGTTCACACTTGTGGTTTTATATATATACTTCTCAGTATTTGTCAAATTCATCACAGAGTATGTCTTACTGCTTAGATACTTTATTTAAAATGTTTATAAAGTGTTTTAATTGAAAAAATAATTCCAGACATTGATAGTATAGGTATTTGGGAATACAAGTAGGGCTGAGGGGAGACCAGTGCGAGAACTGTGGACACACCAGTTCCAGTAGTGGAACTGGATCAGCCCAGCTCCAATAGCAACTGCTGGACTGTTGGGCTGGCCTCCAACTGTCACATGACTCTCAGGGCTCAAAGCAGCTGATATGGACTGGGAGAAAACCTGCTAAAGCAGAGTTGTTCCACACACTCTAAACAGATATGCCTGTGGGAACACAGGGTTGCACCTCCATGCATAGCAGCTGGACCCCAAGCATTCAGGTGGTGCTTTGGTTTCTTCATCCTCTACCTCAGATGGGCCTGGGAAGGTGGAATGGAGAAAACAGAGGAGCACGTGGTATAAGCATAAGGTGACATATATCAGAGCAAGTGCCCTTCTGCCCACTCAGGTGATAACAAAGCCTGGCTTTGTGTGAGTTTTACAACTTCCAGTATCTTTCTGATCCAGAAGGCTTGCTAGGTCATAAAATACTTGAAAAGAGAAAATGGAAAAGGTACAAAGTTGATAAGGAGTTTCTCATGTTGGCACCAGTAAATATAATAAATCCCATAAAAATTTTCTTAAAAGTTGCCTGTGAAAAAAGTTAGCCAATTGGCTTCTAAAGACAAAGAAAAAGTTATAATCATAAGAGAAAAAACCCAAAATCAAACAAATGGTAAACACTTTATTGCAAATAGACTGAAAGTTTAATGGCCTTTCTCTGAGTTTCAGGTTATAGTCTTATAAAATGAGATAGCTGGAAAATATCACTATTTTTAAAACTTTGGAAAAGTACACTGTTAATTACCAAAAGAGTGTAAGATTCATACTGGTTCATTAATGGATTAATGACAAGATCTCATGTATGCATTTGTTCACATTTGTTCCATACAGTTTAAAACAAAGATGCTTTAAAAGACAAAAAAAAAAAAAGCCATTCCAGCCTCTAACTCTTTTCCACTTAAAACATATGCTTAATTCCTTCCCCAAGGCTGAAACTCACTTACACTCTGACACACTGCATACTGCAGAAGGAGCAGTCAGATACAGAACTTCTGCAATCAACTTCTACTTTCCACTTTCTCCTAGCCTCCTTTTCCTCTTTTTTCTAATAATGACAACAAGGATGAGGATGACGATGGTGTGATGATAAATAACAATAAGATCAAATGTAAACTATTCATCTACATCTTTATGGAGAATACTCATGATGTTCCTGGGCATTTGTTTATTTTTTTTAAGTCAAAGTGGGAATTAATTTAGATTTTGAAACATTTTATTTGTTTTCTTTTTTGGTGGTACTGGGGTTTGAACTCAAGGTCTTGCACTTGCTAGGCAGGTGCTCTACCACCTGAGTCACAACTTCATCTCTGAAACAAATTTATTTGGCACGGCTTAAAACCATAAGAGCAAAGGAAATCTCTTCTTTTAAATCATTTATTTCTGGAACTAGACCTTCAGTAATAATTCATCTCCCTTGGCTTTCTCTTTTCTACTCCATTCTTTTCTTTTTTCTTTTTTAAAATTAGGGCTAATGCTCTTCTGTACATTCAGGTGATAATAAAGCCAGAGTTTGTTGCTATTGTGCAAAATAATGGGCTTCATTTTGACATCTTCATGCATGTATGTAAGGTACTTTGATTGTCTTAACCCCTCCCATGATCCATACCTATCTCCTCCCCCATTGGTCCTCTTCCTATTTCCTAATAGTCTCTCTTCCATTCTTTTTCTCAGTCTGTCTTAATTCACTTGACATAGTGATTTCTACTTCTATTCATTTTTCAACAAATGACATAGTTTTGTTCCTCTTAATTGCTTAATAATATCCTATTGTGCATATATGCCACATTTTCTTTATCTGTTCACCATTAATTGACAAGTGAGGCTGATTCTAGAACTTTGCTGTTGTGGATACTGCTGTAAAAACATGGGTGTGCAGGTATCTATTGTGTGCTGACTTAGATTCTTTCTGGTACATATCCAAGAATGATTTTGCTGGATCATATGGCAGTTCTAGTTTTAGTTTTTTGAGGAGACTTCATGCTGATTTCCATAGTGGTTGCACTAATGCACATTCCTGCCAGCAATATACATGGCGGGTTCCTTTTTCTCCACATCCCCACCATTCTGTCTGAGTGAGGTGAATTCTCAGTGAAGTTTTGATTTGCATTTCCCTGATGTCTAAAGCTGTTGAGCATTTTTTCATGTATTTATTGGCCATTTGTATTTTTGCATTTGGAAAATGTCTGTTCAGTTCATTTGCCCATTTACTGATTAGATTATTTGTTCTTTGGGTTTTTTTATTTTTTTAGTTCTTCACATACTCTGGATATTGATCCCCTGTCGGGATAAATAACTAGCAAGTGTTTTCTCCCATTCTGTAGGCTGTCTCTTCACTCTGTTGTTTCCTTTTTCGGACATTTGTCTGTTTTGTTTGTTTATTTGTCTGTTTGTTTTAAATGAGCAAATCCTCTGCGTGGCTTAAGGACAGGGAGTCTCTTAATTACTCTCTGCTTCCTAAGTACCTGGGACAGTGTTTGATGCAACTGGAATACCCAGTTAGTGCTCTAAGAATAAGTGAGTTAGCACATGAATTCTTCAAGCACACAAAAAGACAAATACACCAGCAGGATACAACGTCTCTTCCTTGAGGGCCTCATATCTGGTACACTCATAAGAAACTAATATTATTTACCAGAGGGACTGGAAAGTAGAGAATATGCATTTTTCATTTAACTAGCCCAAATTCAATTATACATGTTTGTCAAATCATTCACAGAGAAAAACCATTTAAATACTAGGAGCAACCCTTTCCTCTGTGCTACTCAATAACTAACTATGTGCCTGGGGGTTAGCATATGAGAGGACCTTATATTTCTTTCCCCTCATTTGCTCCCAGTTTTGTGGACCTCTCCTGAAGTGAACATCCCACTGTGCTGAGTGAATTTGGTGCCTCAGGTAATGTGCCTTTCATATAACATAACACATCCTCTACATACAAACAGACAATAGCACTGACACTCAACTCCAGAAGCAGCCACCCATTCTAAACTAGAAATCAACTATGTTGGACTTATTCTGAGATGGCAAAATGACTTCTTACTGACACTGTAATTTTTGCTCAGATGTATTTTTACCTGTCACCCAACTCTTGAGATAAAATCCGAGAGGCAGCAGCACTGTAAATATCTGGGGAGTCTAGGATTAGCTGTGTGTGCATGTTTGCATGTGTTTGCATGCGTGCGTGTGTGTGTGTGTGTGTGTGTGTTGACATAACAGGAATGGAGCTTTAGGCAGAATGGAAATTCACCTTCCATCACAGAATTTCATATTTTGCCACTTTCCTCTGCCTTTGTAGTTAAGGAAGTAAATTTTGCTATAATTTTAGAGGCCCCTGTTCCAAAAAAATGACTTTTCTTTTAAATTGTGCATTATTTTATTTCAAAGAGAAGATCAGATCTGAGCGGGGGACAAGGATATTTAGGAGGTCAATGGGACTCATATGGCTGCCAGATGAGGATGGATTCTGTGAGAGAGAACAAGGGAGACAAACACCTATGTCTTGGGAAGTGTTTATGTATTCCATCACTCACAGGAACTGAAGCAGTCCAGAACATCTAAGTTACTACCTGTGCAACACTGGCCAAATATTTCCCTCTATAGAGCTCATCTCTAAAATGGGCTAAACTCATACCTGCAAGAGTGCAGGGAAGAGTAAATAACGTGGCTTGGGGAGGTAGTTGGGTGACAGAGTACTTGCTTAGCCTGCACAAGGCTCTGTACCATCCCCAGCAACAAACACACACTGAAAAGTAAATGGCAAAAAGCATGTAAAGCTTCAGGGTGCATTATCATTCTTATAGTTCTTTTTCTTCCACTGAATTTTTGAAGTAGAATGTCTGTTATATATATAGCCCAACACAATTTGGCCTAGCTGTGTCTTTGCCCAATGCCACATGTGACTGTGAGCCTACATGTTAAATGTCGTAGTACTGGAATATCCAGTTTAGTTTTTTTGTTACCATGTATTAATTGTACAAAGGGGTTTCATTGCCATATTTCTGTACATGCGTATGGTATACTTTGTTCAAATTCACCCCTACATGACCCTTTCTTGTTACCCTCTCCCCTTTAACCAAGTTTAATGGGTTTCATTATTCTGTTTTTGAACATGCATATAAAGTACTTTGATCATAATCACCTCCCATCACCCTCTCCTTTTGCTCTCCCCCTTCCTTCCCAAACAGTCCCCTTCTGATACTCACGTCATTACTTTTGTCTAGAATCTGCATACAAGAGAGAACTTGTGCTATTTGTCTTTTTGTCTTTCTTGGTTCAGCTTATTTCACTTAAAATGATGATCTCCAGTTTAGTTTTAAACACTTAATTTGCTTTAAACAAAAGAACATACAATGCCTCAAAAACTGCTGTAAGCATTTAGACTTTAGGTAAAAAATCTGACTAGAGATAGAGAAGACACAATTATTTGCAGTATTGATGCCATGAAAAGTGTGACCATGACCAAGACTGAATCTTTCCTAGGGAGCCATTGCTGTGATGAAGCATCATGTCCACAAAGTAGTTAGAGGAAAATAAAGTACCTTGGATGAACGGTTCTTACCATTTTGGTTTCTCACGGACCTATGAAAGAGACAGAGGAATTACATTATGCTACGTTTCTGATGAAAATCCACTTAATTAACAGTGGCTGTGTCTTATTTCCAATAATAGTTAAAAGTTAATGGATGGGTGGAGTTGTAACAATCATTACAATAATAAGGAATGTTAAGCTAGCAGTTGAATCCAAGATAATGGAAATGAGTTATGAAGAAAAAGAAATAAATCATGGTGTGCACGTGTGTGTGTGTGTGTGTGTGTGTGTGTGTGTGTGTGTGTGAGAAAGAGAGAGAGAGAGAGAGAGAGAGAGAGAGCGATTGAGAACCAGCTGTTGCTCCCAAACCCCCAAATAATTCTAATCAGACACAACACCCTGGAGGAAAGGGAGGACCTAGTGACAAAGTTGTAGGGCAGGAATTGATAAGCTATTAAAAGTGACACAGGTGCTTTTTGGTTGGTCTGCCCCATCCATTATGCCCAACACCTCTTCACGGCCCATAGGAAGAGTCTGCTAAAATTAAATCCTTGCCACAGCAACAGTGGAACCTGTTCCTGTGACACTAGACCGTTGGGATGAGGATGTAAAATGACCGCATCTTTAAATCAATCTGTCTTCTCTTTGATGAATATAATGAAGAAATTAAGAGCTCAGAAGTTAATTCTACCAAACCTGGGTATACTTGAATACTGGTTTCGTCTTTTACCCATTATTAAATGGGTAATCTAATGAGCCTAGTATTTGCAAACCCTGACTTACCTGGGAAGTGAAAACATAAGAGTTAACTCATCACAAGAATGCCACAAGGCTTAAAAGAGACAGTGCACAAACTGAACTTAGTACCAGACACCTCATCCTCAGGATCATTTGTTCTAAACTCTCTCCCTGCGGATTTAGCTTTGCAAAAAGCAAGTTTTTAACTTGGCAGACTAAAATCACGAATAAGCATGTGGATGATTGCATACATTTTTGCTCCATATTATGCATTTAATTTTTTTGGGTAGTTGGGGAAAAGAATCAATAAAAATGCCAACAAGGAAGGTAATTTTTAAAAATGTTACCGTGCTTCAAACATAAAAGAAGAAGGGCAAATGTTATTCTGGCTTCACGAGGAGAATCTTTAAAGTAGTACTGTGATTCCACTGCAACAGAGTAGAATCTTCTGGGGATGAGAATTTAATAGAAGGAAATTAAGATCTGAGCCTTATTCAAGGGAGTTTAACTGTTAAAATATGGACATTCTGCCTTACTTACCAAACAGTTTCTGGCACTGACAAGCTGCCCTGGCCTTGCTTCTCTGGACTTTAGGTGTCTAATCTGTAAAGTGAGAGCACTGTACTAAGGTACCCAATTTCTTTCTGCTTTTTACATTCTAGGATTGTGTCTCGGCACAGTTGGGTCTTATTGATTCTATTAATGAGTACATGACAAAATGAAAATAATTAGCACTTGAGATTCTTCCCTCAACCTGGAAAGAGGATCTTCCACATAATTTGTTGGGATTGTAAGATTTAAGATCAAGAGGAAATAATGTGTGTGAGTGATTACAAAAAGGACGTTGAGCTACAGGGCAGAAACTGAAGGAGGTACCTGCAGATTGAGAGGGAGGTGAAGAAAAGCAGATGAAGGGAGAGTTTGGAAGCTCTGGGAATTCTGCTTTCCCTTCTCACTGTTGACATATGCTTAGAAAGGATTTGGGTTACTTTGGAACACTTGTGCCTTGCAGAACCAGGTGGGTTGTGGCATCATCAGTGTCCCTTTTGGTTGTAGGTGCCAATCAACCATGAGATCAGGTTTTCTCCTCTCAGATTGGCACACCTCTTCCACATCCATCCCTGAACCCCACACATAACACATCTGGAGAAAATGTTTCAAAAAGTTTTTATTAGTGTATATTGATTTACAAAACAATGGGTTTCATTATGGCATTTTCATCCATATAAATAATGTAATTTTACTGTATTAGCCCCTTTGGTGAGACTATTGGATGTATCCCAAAGGTGGCTTTGTGACGTTTTTTACTTAGAAATACCCAAGATGATAAAGGTGTAGGAGTTTCCTTTTCTCCCACAGTTCTTAGCTCTCCTTAGCTAGACACACTTCCATCCTTCAGACATGAGCATAAGCAATGAACACACTGTGCTTTTTACTTTTCTGAGGTTTAATTCTCATTCTTTTCCTTTTGTGTTTCAATTGTTCGTGTTTTTTTAATTGGGATAGCAAAATAATTGGTCACATCTTTCTCTCCTCTTTCTCCTTCTCTCTCTCATCTGGCTAACTCCAGAAAAAAATTAAAACGCAATTTAAGCATTGTCTCTTTAGAAAGCTTTTTTTTTTTTTTGGTGGTACTAGGGTTTGAACTCAGAGCCTTGCTCTTGTTAGGCAGGTGTTCTTCCACTACAGCCAAATTGCCATCCCTTTTTGCTTTAGTTGATTTTTGAATAGGGTCTTGCTTTTATGCCTGGCCCCCTGGACTGGGATCCTCCTATTTACACTTTGATGTATCTGGGTAACAGGCACACACCACCATGGCCAGCTCTTTATTGGTTAAGATGGGGTTCTTGCTAATTATTTGCCCTGAGTGGCCTCAAACAGATTCTCCTCCTCTCCACCTCCTGAGTTGCTACGATTACAGGCATGAGCCACCACACCTGGCATAGAAAGCTTTCTTAGCCCTATAATACCTTATGCAAAGCCCATTACATCATGCATCACACTGTATTGAAGTGATTGATTGACATGACCACCTCTCCTCCATGATAAGCTCTATCTCTCATTCACCTCTTTCTCCCCTGTGCTGACCACAGCGCCTGCCAGAGAGCAAGTCCCCAGCAAACCTGCAGCAGGCCAGACCACCTGATAAACAGCACATTTTGAAGCCATTCTTGAAGCATTCTTATGGTCCATTTTCCTTCGCTGAAGCCCAGAGGGGTGGAGGAATCAGGGAAGTCCTTCACTAGGTTCCCATGGGAACTGAAATAAATGTGGCAACAATTAGAGGAGAAATGAGTACACTAAAAATATCATTTTATAAACCAAAAAAATGTCACCATCTCAAGTATTCTCTTTATACCTGCTGCCCTTTCTTTCCTTTAGGAGAAATTATTAAACAGGTTATAAAATCATGGTTCTTTGTTAATTACACAGCTTACTCATAGTTCCTAATAATACAACTCACATATATGGAAAATAACTGAGGCTCTAGATCTATGATCCTCTCTATTCTTTTGATTTATTCTTTAGTCAGTTTTTACTGTGTGCCAACAAGGTATCAGGTACCATGCTAGGGTTTAGGGACACAATTATGACTAAGAAAGCCAGGACAGTTTTTTGAAACTTCATGGAGTACAGTCTAGAAAGAGAAAAAAAAAACTTAAAAAGCAAGCAAAAATAAAAACAGTTCTTCTACAAACTGTGCGAGTGACCTGCAGGAGCTCACAGGTGCTGGTATGGACACTAGTGGAGCAACAGAAACTCATGGAGAGGTATGGATCAGGCTTCTCTTGGGAAAGGTCCTTCAAATGAGCGCTAAGGGAACAGAATGGACTGTGCTGTGAGGAGTTGGGGGGAGGCCCGATCCAGACAAAAGGATTTTCAAGGATAAAGAGCCTGAGGCAGATAGTGGCTGGCTGGGGGATAGAAAGGGAGCTCATGGAGCTATAGTGGAGATGAACAGGAGGATATTGACTGTATCTGATGCAGAGGGATTTTGATTTTGCTTAAAGTGCAGTGGGAAGTCACTGAAGAATTTTAAGCAGGGATGTGGAATAACTCACTACATATTTCAAAGATCACTGTGGTTGCTGTGAGAAAACAGTTTTGAGAGGGCAAATGCGAAAGTGTGAAAGCCAAAAATGGGCTTTCAAGAATCTAAGTCACAGTTGATGATAGTGACTTAGACAAGGACAGTTCTCAGACATGGAATGATGTGAGTGTGCTCACACAAAGCTGACATTCTGGGACACCTTGTGTCATTTGCTAAACCTTGTGATGGTTCCTCTCATCCCTCAGGTCTTAGCCTAAGGCCCTGAAGATCCGTTATGTCCTCAGCAGTCTGCCTCTCACTTCTGCTCCTCAGCTCTATTCCTGTGCCCACAACACCAACCTCCCCTGGACACACAAGCTGTGCTCTCGGCTTTTCTCTTCTCTCTGACTAAAATAACTTTGCTCAAGATTTTGGAGATCTTCAGCTCCTTAAGCCTTTGTTCAAATATACTCAACAACCATGTTCTTTAAAACCAGGTACTCCACCCAGCCAATCCCTGTAGGGCCTCCTGCTTTGTGTCCTTAGCACGAATCGCCTTCTAACAAGTTGTGTCACTTTTTAGTTTGCCCATTGTTCTGATTCTTGACACTAGAAAGGACAAGTTCTCATAAATCTTCACAATGTGTGACCAGGTCTGGTACATGGTAGGGACTTAAAATTTTTTGTTTATGAATGGGAGAGTCAGAGAAGAAACCAATATGTTTCTCAAGTTTCTTGTATGAACAATTGGGTGGTTGTTTTTATATGAGATCAGAAAAAACTAGACAAGAAAAAGTTCCATTAAAGAATAAACACAAGTTTAATTCCATTTCACTCAATATTAAATCTAGTATTCAGAATAAAAATGAAATTGAACTCACCTTTTTGAAGTGGTGAGAAGTATTGATTTGTGTGTGTGTGTGGTTCTGGGGTTTGAACTCAGGACCTCACATTTGCTAGGTGGGTGCTCTACCACTTGAGTAACTCCACCATCCCCAAGAAATACTGATTTTGAGGAAACTGTGAGAGACCTAAGTAGAACAGCTGAAGAGCTAGTTGGATACTTGCTTGCTCTCTTCCTTCTTAGACCCTTCCTCCCTCCACCACTTGTTCTCTTCCTGCACACATCCTATGCCTCCCTCATTCAGAAGCAACCACCACCTTATTCCTTGGTACATCCTACTTTCTATCTCTTTCCCTGTTGCCTAAGATACAGAGATTATAAACCAATATCAGAGTTTCAGACACAGTTAAATTAATCTGAAAAATACAAGAACTAGACAAATTTGAGAGCTAAAAAATAAAATTAACCAAAAAACATTCTCTAAAGCATATACCTATTGGACTTATCTTCTAGCTCATTTATCTTATCTAATACAACTTTTAGAACGAGCTGGGTGACCATGTGTCACAGCTCACCTTCTTCTCTGCTTTGGAGAGCTGAGTTCAGTTCTGTTTCCCCTTTAAATGCATATCAAGACATTCTACTGCCTTCACAGTTAATCTTGACTACGTAAGTGTCATTTTCTTAGAGGTTCTGCTTCTCTTCAGGGCATAAGCAAAACAACAAAAGAAAACTAGATCTCTTTCATTCATGAAAGATTTATGGAGTACCTTCTATGTGTAAGGCACTTGACTGGAGCTGAGGACATGGTGTATGCAGATAATTTTCATTTTCCTATAGCTTATAGTCTTGGAGAAGATGTGCATGGTAATCGCACGATCATATAAAGGTACAAATACAAACAAAAAATGACAAACGGTACAGGAAACTATGAAAGAGCATAGTTTAATTCTAATTAAGTGTCTTCAAAGGTTTTTCTAAGGGTTGCAGTACTCATTGGTATTTTAAAAATATGTGATAATTAGCAAAGCAGAGAGCAATGATACTGGAAAAACGCTGCCATCAGGCTGGGTTGTACCTGGCAAACCATGTGACCTGATGATGTAAACTGTGAAGAAGAGAGGATTGACTAATTTCTGAGTAATGAGTCAAATTGCTAGGGCCACCAAGTTAAGTCTGGTTCTGCTGCTTGTTTTTGTACTTTTTAAAAAATAATTTTTACTTTTTTTAAATGATTGAAAAAAATTATGAAAGAATAACGTCTTGACAAATGAACGTTGTATGAAACATGGGCACATTTCAGTGTTCATCAATGGTGTCACTGAAACACAGGTGTCATCATTCCTTTATGTACCATCTGTGGCTGGTTTTCTTCATGCCACAACAGTGGAATTGAGCCACTGTAACACAGGCCCAAAAAGTCAAAAATATTTGCTATCTGGCCCTTTACTAAAAATTTCCCAAACCTATGGATTACAGAAAGTGCTTTTTTTTTTTTTTCAGTGTTAAAGTTGCTGCTTGGGGGAAGGGCTTAGATGTTTAGAGTAGTAGAATTATTTTGGTTCCAGGGAAGGTGATTTCAACATTCGCAAAGTGATTGGCCTGCTCTCTGGCTCCAGGTGTTCCTGAGAGATAACTTAGGCTTCTGTGGAAGACCATACTTCCATACAATGCAGCACTTTGCCCCACTTAGATGGGGCAGTCACTGACAAGAGCAGGAGCATTTGAATTCCAAATTCAAATGTAGTGGTCCATCTATTTTTAAAAAAAAAACAAAGTGCAGGCTACAGCATTCATCATCTCCCAATTCAGTAGCAGACATTCAGCATCCAATGACACCAAGGCCTGTGATCCTTATTTCTCTTCTCCTGCTGCACAGATATAGGAAGATTTAAAAGGAGGTTTGGATGTTTGTCCTTTTAACAGTCTCCCTATTCTTTTAGGATCAGCAGTTCAGAGGTGCAGAGCTGAGCAATAAAAAGCATACATGCTTGGTTGCCTGCTTTCTCCATGCAAATCTGACAGCTTTCAGAAAGGAAGCATAAAACAGAAATAATCCTCCTTCCGTCCTCATTTTGGAGTAAGGGAAAGAGCATTCCAAGCAGAAGGGCAAGCATGCTTGAAGGCTCCAAGGAGAGAAAGGGGTTGATGTGTTCAAGAACACAAAGTAGCTTGATGTAGTTGGAGTTCAAAGAGCAAGGAGAGTAATGAAGGCAAATATGCTGAAGACAGGTCATGCTTGGCAGTGTTGTGATTCTAAACTCCATCATACAACCATCAGAAATTGAAGAAGGGTTTAAGTTCTTGAGCATTGATTGATGGTGTAAGGAAGTACAGGCCAGCATTTTCTAAACCTGACCATACCAAATATCCCATGCCACATGCTCTCCTTTCAATGTGAAGTGGATTCCATCAAGAAATGGGGTCAGTGTTCCCTCCTTTTGAATCTGGGTCAGACTATGACTAGAAATGACTTTAGATTGTAGAAAAAGATGAGGCTTCTATCTGCTTCTCATAGGATGCTTATACTTGGAGTCCAATTACATATTCCCAGGAATCATGTGAAGAAGCCAGATGAGATACTGGAAACCTGTCCACAGGTCCCACTGAGACTCCAGAGAACAAGCAACTTCCATCTTTATGAATAGAGAGCTGTGGTGAACACACATAAGATTGTTGTTGTATTGAAGGATTGTATTATGTTAAACTATGAAAAACTGTTGAAATAAGAAGTATTAGCTAGTGTGTGTTAGGACTTAGAAACCAGCCGGAGTATAACAAGCTGATATGCAAACAAGCTAACCCTAAGGTGACAGTGTGGATAACAGGGGTGGTGAGGTCACCACCGGGTATATAAACTCAGACCAGAACCCAAAACCTCACTCACCTCCTCGCCCACTGGAGACCATGCCGTCAGAGTCTATCCCGAGGCCCTGACGTGGAGGCAGCCACCACTTGTGAGCGTGCCCCTTCTCCTGATGACCACTGGGTGTTGCCGGTGAACTGTGAACTGGACCTGCACTGAAGGCGGCTGTGAGGATCCCCTGGGGCACAGATACACCCCCCTCATCAGCTGAGAAGATGTCACATGGTAAGCGAGACTTGGGGGAGGTCTGAGTAACTCCTGGCTGGCTAGGGTAGTAGAGACAGGCATTAGGATCCATAGGAAAGTGCTGTGTGAATTTGTTTGAATAAAAACCCTGTTCTCTGAAATACGAGTCTCCTAAGTACTGTCTCTGTACTCAGTTGAACCAATAAGCACTCGCAACAAGAGCCTTGAGGCAATTCTGGCCCCTAGGTGTTGAGTGACCCCAAGATTTCTGGTGATCTCAGTTGAAACCTAAATTATTGTGAAGCAGAGGGAAACTCCTTTAACTTCCTGACCCATGGATACATTGAGCATAATAAAATGGTCAGAGGTGTTTTATGCCACTAGTTTGCAGGAGGGCAGAAAATTGCGGGTATTCAGCAACAAACAACTAGAACAAGAGGCTAAAACCCTGAAGGTGAGGTTTCCTGGAACTCATGCTTGTCCATTTTGATCCTTCAGTTTTTATAATTCTTACTGGTAGTAGTTACCCTTTGATATTTAACCTGACTATATGAAACTCTCTCCAGGCCCTACAGAAGGTCTCCCAACACCCACCAATCTTATTGCAATGACCTTAGCTTACACATTCAGTTCTTTTACTGAACCTATAATCAAACCTATAAACTCAAAGGTTAACCTGAGAAGGCATTCGAACAAGATGTTTAACAGAATTTTTAATTTAATGTCTCTTCTCCTCAGAGATGTAGAGTTTTAAGGATGGGAGGGGGCAGTAAAAAAGAAACACCTGGCAAGTCGAAGTCATGTTTAGTACCTACAGAAGATCTAAAAAGAAATGAATATAATATGAAAATCTAGTTTTACCCAACTGCAAAAAAAGAAAGAAAGTAAAAGAAAAAACTTGGTAGAAATGAACCTGTTCAAAACACTCACTTTTTTTTCACAAACCCAAGCATGATTCACAGTTCAATACACATTTAAATTTCATCAGAACACAGCTTTCTTAATCACCATAACCTGTTTTCTTGAAAGCAGATTCCTACTGGGATAGCAGAAAGCTCAAGATCAATTGTAAGGTTTCCCCAAGTGCTGGCAGGGAACCTCTATGTGGGTTTCTTCTACCAGCCACAGATTTTCTTGCCTGGTCTTCCATCTAACCCTGAGACCACAAGGAGGAAGCTAAGCTAAAGGAAGAGGAAGGCAACCAACTCTCTACTCTGTGTCTTGGACTCCAACTTTTCATTCACAAAGGCAAGCACAGTGAAAGACTTGGAGACTCACCCTCAAAGGGGAGAGCAACTTGCTTTGCTATGGACAGTATTCTCTGCTGCTCATTGAAGTACTATTTGATTGGAATGTAATAGTGAACCTCTGGATGAAATATTTTTCATTTCTCAGAGCTCATCAGTTCCAATTTGCTTCTGAAATTCTACTTTCATGAAATAAATTATTTGTGGTCTTACAGGATTTTGTCTTATATAACAGATCTTACTAAACTCTGCCCAGTTTTTCTGGGATGCTTTTGGGAAGGCTCATCTCTGCTCTGGACCAAACCTTTGTCATTTGTGAATGAGGGAACGGCAGAAAGCTGCTTATGGGGTCACCTCCAGGTTGGGCAAAAGACAGAGGAAGAGTAAGCCAAATTCAACTTCCTTTGACCCCACAAAACAACACAGCCAAACTGTTCTTTATACATTCAGGCTCCAGTTACAACACCACTGGAAGGCATAACCAAATGTTTCTTTTGCCTAGCCACAATCAGTCCCTTCCCCTGTGCAGTCTCCTTTCTTTCAAAGCTTCTCTTTGGAAAGCTGTGCCTGCCCCTACTTTCTATTGTCTTAGTGGGGATGGCAAAGAGTCCCAAACACTTTGAGCCTAGGAGTCTGGCCCAAGTCAGGGCAAAAAGATTCTTGAGGAACATGAATTTAAAGCAAAGGAGCAATGAACACAAAAAGCAAAGCAGATTTATCGCCCAAGAAGACACTTGAAAAGAACGGTGTGGAGAACTGAATTGTGTTCCTCCACCTTTCATTTTGAAGACCAAACACCCCACATGTGACTATATAGATGCTCTTCCACTTATAATGGGGTTGTATCCTAATAAACCCATCGTAAGTTAAAAATACCATCAGCCAAAATGCATTGACTATATCTCTTCTAACCAGACATCATAGCATAGCAACATAGTTCACTGCAGAGTACCAGTTGTTCACCCTCAAGATTATGTGTCTGACTGGGACTGCAGGTCACCATTTCCCCCATCACAGGTGAATAATATTAATGTGCCACATGTAGCTGGGAAAAAGCCAAAATTCAAAGTCTGTTTTCCAGTGGATGACTATCTTTTTGGTGCCATTGAGAAATCAAATCATAAGTCTGAACTGTCTATATTTGGAGATGGAGCCTTTAAGGAGGTAGTTAAGGTTAAACAAGGTCATAAGGGTGAGGTCCTAATCCAGCTGGACTGGTGTCCTTATGAGAAGAGGTAGAGATACCAGGAATGCATGCATGGGAAGAAAGGCTATGTGAGACTCAATAAGAAGGTAGCTATCTGCAATCCAAGAAAAGAGGTCTCATCGGAAACCAGCCCTGCCAGTACTTGATCTTAGACTGCCAGCCTTCAGAAAGTGAACTCCTGTTGTTTGAGCCTCCCAGTCTGTAGTATTCTATGATGGCAACCTGTGCAGACTGATACAGCTGGGCTATAGCATCTTGCTTATCCATGTCCAAACTTGCCTTTTCTAAGGACTGGTACATGAACATTCTTTGGGATCTGTGAGTTGCCTAGATCTCCTCAATAAATGCCTCACTAGCAGATATTACACAGAGTAGGATTATATTGTTTAAAACCAAATAACCTGACATAGTGCTTCTTAAAAGAAAGCTAATCAAAACTGCAGCTAGATGATCACCAAAGTCCCTGCCGAGCCTAGACTTCCATTGTTTTATGTTACTTTCATTCTAGGATCTAAGTCATTTCTCTGCCATAGAAAAACCTTCAGATTCAGCTGAAAAGGAAGAAAAAGCAAATCAGACAATTTGGCATTTGTCCTGCAAGTTCCAAAACAGAAAACTACCTGAAAATCTGGGGAAATTTGACTAAATGTTTCAGTCTTTAGAGTTCCTATAAGAATGTGACAGTACCTAAACCAAAAGAAATTGGGAAAAACTTTGGTGTCAAAGAGCTCAGAGGTCAAACATCACTGCCACTACTAGGGCTTTATCTTGTACCAGTTGTGACACCTCTCTGAATCTCAGTTTCCTTATCTGCAAAACAGGCAAAATCGTTTGTTAATTAACTTTGTTTTTGTGGTACTGGGTTTGAACTTAGGGCTTCATGCTTGATAGGCAAGTACGCTATGACTTGAGCCACACCTCCATCCCCAAACTAATTTTTATTCTAGTCTGTTTTTACCTCCTATAATTCCCATTCACATTTTCATATGTCACTAACAAAAATGCTGTACTTAATAAACCTTATACATATGCAACCACAGAGATTTTCAAAACAAGCAGCCCTTTCTGCTTCTTTGGCTTAGAGCCCAAAGGAGACTCCTTCAAGACAAAACCTCTAGGATTTTTTTTCTCACACTCTGAACTTCTGGAGTAATTTTCTCTGGGAGAAGGGTTCTAAAAGAAGGGGAGTTTTCAATATGGGTAAGAGGACATGGGTCTGTGGGTTCCTGGACCTGGATTCCCAGAACCATCTGCAAAGAGAGGCCAGTACTTCAGTGGGCTCTATCAGAGTGTCTAGTCTCAACAAGGATTCTACCTTTAAGCTTAGCCTGTAAAGTATCTTGCTGCCCCCAGTTAAGGAACCATGCAAGTCTGAATAGAATGGGTATCAGTGGTCACCATGGAAGAATGCAGCCAGAATATTTGTTATATGACTTTAGGGAAAGGGAAAAAAAACCTCTAAAATGATGGGGATTGAATTTCCTGTCCTTCTATCAAGATGGGGACCCAATCACATTTCATTTGATTCAAAGGAAGCAATTTAACATTTCTTGTACATTGAAGTGTGTGATATGAGATTAATATGGACCAGCTACATGAGACAGGCAATTCGCATCTCTCAAAGTTTGCAAGTATCAAAGTCTGAATGAAGATTAGTTTCCATCTAATTGGAAAGCATCAATAAGCTTGGAAAGAGTAGTTTCTTACCATACTAGCTGCAAAGTGTGCGTTTGTATCACTGGCGTCTTCCAAGATGGGAGCTGGCCTTCTCTTCAGGATGCATTTTACATCCATCCTTGTGTATGCATTGTGTAAAGCTTCCTGTCCTTCAGGGCCATTTCATCATCATCATCGTCATCATCATCACCTTCATCATCACCACAGCAGCTACTGATTTTGTTTCAGACAATATTCTAAACACTTAAATTTATCTTATTTCTCTACACAGTAGCTCATTGCAAAGATTCCTTTTATTATCTTTATTTCACAGATAAGAAAAATAAGATTTTGTGAAATTACACAGCTTACAAAGTTAAGAGGCAGCAAATTCCAGTAATCTGGTGGATCATATATTTAAATATATTCTTATAGAAATGTTTAATTTAGAACAAAATGTTTAAATTAGAACATATCAACTTACATGTAATAATGAGATCTTAGAGCAAATGTGGAAAGCAAACAGCTTAATTTTCAGTAGAAAGATTATTGCCCATCTGCTACAATCAGTGATCACCTCCTCTTCGTGGTAAATGTAGGCTTTCACCAAGTTTATTTTGAATCCAATTATTTACGTCATTTGGTGGGAACTAAATCCTTCCAGGCCACTTTCCTGCCTTCCTTTTAACACATATTCCTCCTTGATTTCGTATAAGTCATATCAAGTGGGTTTTTTAGAAAACTGACAAGAAATATATTTCATTATTATGACTATAGAAGCAATACTAGCTCATTAAGATTAGAACATAATAGATCTACGTTTCCCAGAAAGTTAATGTCTCTGAAACCTCTCATACTAGGAAGATAAGCATTACTAAAATTTAGTGCACCTATTTCTCCAATATATTTTCATATACTCATACACTAATAAATTTAACTATATATACTTATATGTGTGTACATATATATACGTATGTATTTATACACATATACCTTAAGATGGAGTTATGCAGTACGTAACATTTACCATTTTAAAATTAACAATGTAGTTTGAATCCTTTCTATGGAAATAGATATAAACATGTTGAATTACTTTTAAAGAGAAATTGTATTTCCTCATGGATAAACAAATTCTATATATAAAAGGTAGAAAATAAAGAGTAAAAATTTCTCACCCTGTTGCACAAGCAACTTCTCCAAATTAGCCACTGTTCACCATTTCATGTGCATTCCTTTAAATATCTTAAGCATATGAGAACATACCTATGTCTGTCTCTACTTAGTCTTAACCAAATCAGTTACTGTGATCCCAGTTTCTTCCCTTTTCTCTCTCCATGTGGTTATCTGGATTGTCATAAAAAATCAGTGAACTTTATAGTCTTATTTCTAAACCATTCCCTATGCAAAAGAATATTTAGAAATAGAGACGCTAGCAAAAGTTTTGTATTTCTTACAGAGTCAAACCTTTTGTCTCCTAAGTCTTTTTTGCAGCTATAAAAACTTACAGTGGTTAAAACAAGTGTAGGCTACTAAACAAAACATATATAATTTTCAGTGGGATCAAGTTTTAAAAATAACTCATAAACAGCTTTCTTCAACAAATCCCACTTACTCATTTCTCAATAATGGTGATCCCAAGTTCAATTTTCATGTTTACAAGCCTGCAGTGCACAGACGTTCTGGCCTGTTTATTTCTCATCTCTCTCATTTATCACATAGCATCTCTGCTAGTCCCAGTTGCTTAAGCCAAAAAGCAATTCAGAAATTCAAATAGCTATAAGTGACCAATGAGATTTTGAGACAGATGTCTTTAAAACAATTTTGATTACATACCTAGTCTTCTCTGCATTTGCTGCAACCATTCCTTGTTGTCCAGGAATCTTGACCATGTCAAGATTTTAGTTCAAGACCACACAGCAGTAAGCCTCATTTGACACTACAATTATCTGTTTAATCATGCAGTTTCAAGTATCTTTCTTAAAAAGAAGCCACTCAAATGCTATAGAGACATGTGCACACATCTGTAGGGAACAGGGAGTTATCAGACACTTTCAAGCAAAGAATTGGCACACATGGCTCTACCTTTTAGAGAAGATGCATTAAATTGACTATAAGGTAGAAACAAAGTCCAAGTCCATGGCAGGCAAGATGTGATGATGAACCCAACCAGAAAGGTCAGCGGGACGAAGTGGGCTATGCAGATTCAGGGAGATAAAGTCACTAGGATTTATTAACATTTTACCAGGTAAGAGAATGAGAAGAGTCAAAGCAACCTTGAAGTGTGTAGCTTTTGAATGATGGCATAAATAGAGACAATATGAACAAAAATGCCTTGGAATAAAGATCTAATGCAAGAGAGGAGCTTGCTGAAGAATGAGGACAAGTGATATGAATTTCATTAAGGAATATTGAGGTTGGCATGTCTACTGGGTATCTCTATTTTAGTTGTAAAAGAAAAAAAAATCCATCATAGAAATCAAGACTCTAGTAGAAGAAATATGAATGGCCAAGAATGGGATTATATAAGAGAGTTTTCAAAATGTGAAGAAGCACAAAGGGCTCTCCACAATTTGAGTTCTCAGGGCCGTGAGACTCATTTCTTACCCCAACTTGTTTGCTATACTCAGCAAAGAAACTGACAAGGGGATCCATTAGCTGAGCCCAGAGGGACTCCCAGGGCTTATGCTACTAAACTTTATCTCCTTACAAATATCCAAACGATGCCAGGGACAAAGGCTTCCCCTTCTGAAAGGAAACCTAAGAGCCAGCTCCTCCCTCTGCCTTCCAGATGGCACGGCACATGTCGATTAGAAATGTTCGGGAAGTGCTTTCCTCTTTGCAACTGAGAGAAACACTTTCCTTCTTTGGAGCCTGCTCCCACTATCTCTCCCTCCTTAAATGGAATCTGATATGTCTTTCCCAAATTATCCATGACTGGTCCTTTGCACTGTTTGTGCTCTTGGTAGAAACTGCAGTAGGCAGATAAGGATAGGTCCCAGTGATGTATATTTCTCTGCTGGTTTCCTTAGCAATGCCCCAGCAGGCTGCCAGCTCCCCTACAAACCTGCTTCTGACTCAGCCTGCTTTCGGCTAGAGTCCAGGCCCTGCCAGAACACTACTGTTAAAATGATAAAAACTCTTTTTGCTTCACAGCACTTTATAGTTTATAAAATGTTTCGCAGTCTTTACTTAGTTTTATCTCCACAGCATAATCTCACAGAGAATATATTATCATTATTCCCATTGTACAGGTAGAGAAATAAAGGCTTACAAAAGTTTTATGACTTGCCTAGATTCCATAGCATTAAGTCAACAAAGACAACAAGCTTGGAGATAAGGGCTGTGGAACAGGTACTGAGTCACACTTCTCTATGTGAACCGAACACCTCAGATGGCGTTAAAACAGCCAAGGATAAAAATAGGGAACAGGACTTCCTTGTGAATTAAGATAGGTTCAAGATTTATGGACACAAAGTCTTGCTCATGGTCAATGATGATGGAAAATTTCTGAATTCACCCACTATTTGCTTCAAATAGGTTTAGTGGTCAAAATACCATTGTATGTATGCATGAAAATAAAATAATGAAACCCGTTAAAATTGTGAAATGGGGGATGGGAAGAGGATGAGAAAGAGTAATAGAGAAGGTGAGTTTAATCGAAATACATTAAACACATGTATGGAAATATCACGATGAAACTCCTCTGTACAATTAATAAAATTAATAAAAATACCGTAGTTTTTATAGTGCTCATCGCATAGCAGCGTGCTATGGACACATCACAGTTGTACCCCTCCAGTTGGCCATGTATAAATTTGATTTTTCTTTAACTGTTGATTCACTCTGTTAGAGCAAAGTTTGTTAAACATAACATTGTGTTGAATGGATTGTTGAAATGGTACAGAATTTGGACAGCTTGTTTGGAATAATGGATATAGATGAATATAAAGCTGACTAGTGTGTGTCACTAGCATGTGGCCATGTGTGTGTATGTGTGGGCTCCTCAGGAGCCTCGCTGTGCTGGTGGGTGACAGTTTCACAGTATGCAACCATGGGTTTATCTACAGCATCTCTGACACACTTCTACCTGGGATAGTATTTGCTTTGCAATTGTTTTCAGAGCTTTTTTGAGTCTCTTAATCGCTTGAGGAAAGCTCTAAATTTCTAGGATCTGAAGATGAGCCAATATACTCAAATATGTGAAAACTGTCCTGCTAACTTCTATTTTTGACCAAGTCAAAATTAATATTTAAGTCACTTGATTTGAAAAAGTCCTTAAAGGACCATCAGAAAAAAATTTAAAGGCCATTGAGTTAAATTTCTCATCCAAATTTAGAAGTTATCTGCAAGGAGGTATTCCACCTACCCTACCTAACCTACTGATAGGATTCTCACTACCTCACAGGTCGTTGATTTCTCTACCACACACTACTCTATTTCTAACAAATTACTCTGGTGTCTTTTTCAACTTGCAGCGTATGGATTCTCCTTTATTTTTATGGAAAAAAGATCATAAGCCTCTGCTTAAGTCCTTGCTGTAAGAAAAAGGCCTACCATCTCCTGAGGATCACATCCTTAATAAAGTCACAGGCCACATAATGACACTTTGGTCAAAGATGGACTACATCTGTACTCCCACAAGAGTATAATGGAGCTGAAAATTTCCTATCA
Source organism: Castor canadensis (assembly GCF_047511655.1). Classification (NCBI taxonomy): domain Eukaryota; kingdom Metazoa; phylum Chordata; class Mammalia; order Rodentia; family Castoridae; genus Castor; species Castor canadensis. The sequence continues at coordinate 70,775,165 of NC_133391.1, read as the reverse complement.
GCTACATATGCTGTACCCATTGTAATGCTGTGACACAATTCATTCATCGTCTTTCATGGTGATACTGTTGCAAGCACCTCCTGGGCTGCCAGTCTTATAAAAGTATAGCATACACAATTCTATACAGTACATATACTTGGTACTTAGTGATAATAAATTATTATACCTTTCTCGTTACTTTAGAGTTATTCCTTCTACATATAATAAAAATAGTTCATTATAAAACAGTATGTCTTGTTATGCTGGCAGAAGCCTCTTACATCTTGTGTTTATGCACCTCTTGATTACATTAAGAGACCAGGTTGAGTGATTGACCTACACCAGCTAGGTTTGTATAAGAACACTCTGTGATGTTTGCGCAGTGACAAGATCACCTAAGATGCATTTTTCAGAACTTATCTTTAACATTAAGCAATACATGACTATATTTTCCTTTTATTGATTCTGCCGCATTGTAGCTTCCAAGAAAAATCTTGGGTTTTGAACTCAGATAAACTGATTGTGAGTGCTAGCCATACTGCTTTCTGTTTCTGCAATTTGGAAAGAGTTACCACTTTGATGTGGCAGTATCCTAATCTCTAACCAAGGGAGAATAAAAATAATGCTACCTTTTGTGACTATGAAAAAGGTTCATTGAAATAATAATTAATAATGAAAAATGCTTGTTATGTAGTAGTTTCTTAATTAACCATAACTATTACTATCATTACATACATGTTATACACCATCATGTTACCTGACTTGGTCTTATAGAGTATTGTGAAATAGATCAATAAGCTCCTACTCATGTGATCATTTTCATATGCTTAAAATCTCTTCCCATTGAAATCTATCCATGTCTTCTTTTAGGGTAACTGATCTTAAGGAACATTTCAAAACAGGCACAATTCCTGTTCCCAAAAAGTTAATTAAAAAGAGGCAGCTTTGGTAACCCAGATAAAAAGATTTTGCCTCTAGCTAAACCTGTAAGAGATTTATAAGGTAATGTGACATCACAGTAGAGAGGATACCCAGTTAGGATTCCTAAGAAATTGATTGTGCTTGCCTCCAGATCTTGGGCAAGTCATTCGACTATATCAGTATATTCAATTTCAGAGGGAGGTAATGACAAAATGTCACAAACTGTCATGAGGATAAAGGAAATATACATGTAAAACTACTATGAGGAGGACAATGCTCAGCACACAGGCATTCAGTTGGTAGTGGTTGATATTTCTAGGCTCAGAAATTCTGAAAATCGATTACTATTCTTGGTCTAGATGGTTGACTATAGCCTTTCAGCTGATGGTTATGATGGCTTTTTGCCTCATCTCTCTTCTTCCAGTCCATTCCTAAAGATCTAGTACTAATCAATTGCTCAGAATCTAATAGCACAATATTAAGTGTCTAATAATTATGCAGATAAGTCTGTAGGAAATAGTCAAGAGAAAGTTTAGAGAAATGTTGATAGCTTTACTAGTTTTCATTTTTTAAAAACAAAACAAAGAGAAAATGAACTAAGTTCTCACCATATTACATAAGATAAGGAAATGAGTGAAAAAACTATAAAATAGGAAGTGATAAATTGATTTAAAAATAAACATTAATCAAGTAATTAATATAACTAAAGATTACTTCTTTTTAAACATTCACAAATGGTCAATAAACAGCAAAATCTAATTTAAAAAAATTAAGTTAACCAATAAAGTTAGAAATAAGGCAAAAAACAAAACACTCAGAATAACAGGAAAAACTGCATCAAGAAATACTTTACAGTTAAATGCTAATATATTTAAAAGTTTGTGTGAAATAATCTATTTCCTCAAAGCAAGAGAGTTATCACATACTGGGTACTGACCATGTACCCTAACACAGTGTGAAATGTTTTGTATGGTTCCTTCCTTTTGTCAATATGATAACCTCATGAGAGAAATATTTGCTCTCCTTTTATGGACAGGAACTAGAGCTCAGAGAGATGAAGTTGTATGTCCAAGGTCAATCAGAGATGCAGATGGAATTCAAATTCAGATCTTAAGGCCTATACTATTTAGTTTTTGCCCTAAAAATAAAAAATGTCAAGATGGTCATAATAAGGAAGAGAAAATTTAAATACCCAGTAACTAAATATGTTGAAAAAGTGTTCATACACCATATCAAAATAAGTCTCAGACGTACTTGTTTAGATCAAAATTCCTCCAAATTTTCTAGTAACAAGTAGTAGTCTAACTACCAAATTCATCCTGTGAAACAGAAAATTATAAGAAACCTCCTAACCAACTATTAAAGGAAGAAATTGGCTTTCATCCTGATTGTAATTAAGGTATGCTCACACAAACACGCAAATAAGCTTTGCACTTAAAGAAATGAATTCTTCAATAAAAAAGCAAATTCAGTACAGCAACAAATTAAAGTTAATTCCATGTTAGAAGATGCTAAGTAGCAGAATGCAAGCATGTTAGAAGAATACAACAAAAGGAAAAATAATATTCCATTTAATATTTTCATTTCAAAAGCTTGTTCACAACAAAATCACATCAGTAGAAGCAATAAGTCATTTGACAGAATCTAAGACTTAGTCCCCAATTTTTTGAAGGTTTAAAAATGGTATAGGAAAACATGACAGCATAAGTAGCTCCACAGAACTAACACATCAGAGGCTGTGCACTGTAGGGGAGAAAGCAGACTTCATTAAAATAATTCAGTAGTCACTAAGCAAACAGCAATACGTAGCCACAGAGAGGGGAAAGGGCAGAATGTAGAGTTGCTATGATATATTACCTGAAATGTCCAGTTTCTACCAAAACTAAAGATATACAAAGAAACAGGAAAATAAAACATGCTGGGAAAAATGTAAGCAGAATAAATGCCTATAGAGCAACCAGGTGTCAGATTTAACAAACAAAATACCTAAAGTAGCTATGAGAAACAGGTCCAAACAGCTAAAGAAAAAAATGGGCTTAAAGAAGTAAAGGAAGGTATGATATCAATGTCGCATCAAATAGAAAATATCAGTGTCAGGAAAGAGATAGAAATGATACAGAACCAAATGGAAATGCTAGAGTTGAAGGTACAATAACAGAAATGAAAAGCTCACTAGAAGAGCTCACCAGAAGATTGGAACTGGCCGAAGAAAGGCAGCCTGCATCAGGATAAATTTATAGAGGTTATACAATCCAAAGAATGGAGACAAAAAAGAATGGAGAAAGAACAGAGCCTCAGAGAAAAGTGGGAGACTATTATTACCTAAAAGAAGTAAGACAATTGTAAAGAGACCTAGGAACACATCATTTGCAAAATGCTGAAAATCAAAGACAAGAGGAAATCTTGAGAGCAGTAAGGGAAAAGTGACTCATCCCTTAAAAAGCAACCCAGATAAGATGTCTTCTCATGAGAACAAAAATACCAGAAGACAGTGGGTTGATATAGTCAAAGTGTTCAAAGAAAAGAAAAACTGTCAATCAATCAAGAATCTTATATCCAAAAAAGCTATATTTCAGAAATTGAAATGAAATTCAGACCTTTCCAGATTAGCATAAACTGAGAATAATTGCTACTTGTAAACCATTTTACAAGCAATAAAAGAAGTCCTTCAGGCTGAAAGCAACTAACCATATAAATTTGAATCTGCACAAAAAGAGAGCACAGTAAGGGTAATTGTGTAATTCTAAGATGGAATATAAATTCACATTTCTTCTCCTTTCTTCTCTTAACTGATTCAAAAAGCAATTTTATTAAACACTATGGATAACATGTATTATTGGGACTATAAATATAGAAATGTAAAACATTTGCCAACACCCACCCCAACCAAAAAAGTTGCACAAAGGTGATAGATGGGATCAAGCTTTATTGAGTTAAAGGAATGACCTCACATGTAACTTGATTCCACAAGAACAAATGAAGACATGCAAAAACAGTATGTAAGGGTATTACCATAGCAAAAGCTATCAATATATACTTGTCTCCTTTCCTCTATCAGCTTTTTTAAAAGACATAGTTATATAAAAATTATTATTACAATATATTATTGTGTTTGTAGCATTCACAGATATGTCTTTAGCAATAGCACCGTAAGAAAAAGGGGAAGAAATTAGAGATATATAGAAGTAACATTTCCATATCTTTCTAGAATTGAATTGATTATACATCTGAAGGTATTCCTGATGAGTTAAGATTTCTATAACCTTGAATACAACCACTAGAAAATAACTCAAAAAATCAGTTAAGTGTCAGTGAAGATACAATACTAGAAAGCATTCACTTAGTGCAAAAGAAAGCAGCAAAGAAAGGAGAGACATAATTCTACATTCTGATAATGACATTAATAGATTTTGAATAGATTGAACAATTCAAACAAAACAAAAGCCAGAGATCATCAGACTAGATTAGCAAAATAAGGTCTACAATATGCAGTCTAGAAGACACACTTCAGAGTTTTAAACCAAATGCTTTCAACCTAAGATTAGGACCAAGACAAGAATGTCTGCTCTCACTGTATTTTTTCCTAACATTTTACAGGAATTCCTAGCTAAAGCAATTAGGCAAGAAAAAGAAATAAAAGGTACCCATGTTGGAAAGGAGGAAACTATCTCTATTTGCAGATCTGATTTTGTATATAAATATCTTAACAGAGTGAGACCCTGAATTCAATCCACAGTACTGGAAAAAAAAAAAACCTCTAAAAACTCCACTAAGAAACTATTAATACTAACACACAAATTCATCGAATTTGTGGATATAAGATCAATGCACAAAAATCAAATATATTTCCATATACTTGCAATGAACAATCAAAAAATGAAATAAAGAATTAAATACTTAAGAACAAACTTAACAAAAGACATGCAAACTTATTCTATGAAAACTATAAAACATTGTGAAATAAAATGTAAAAGATTTAAATGAATACTAAGCATTCCTGGTTTATTAATCAGAAGACTCAATGTTTTAATATGGCAATACTTTCCAAATTAAAATAACACAATCTTTGCCTGAATCTCACCTAGCTTCTCTGCAAAATTGATAAGCTTCTTCTAAACCTCATATGTGAACATTAGATCAAGGGCAAACACAACAAGGGGATTGGACTATGAGCACATGATAAAAGCGAGAGCACGCAAGGGAGGGGTGAGGATAGGTAAGACACCTAAAAAACTAGCTAGCATTTGTTGCCCTTAATGCAGAGAAACTAAAGCAGATACCTTAAAGCAACTGAGGCCAATAGGAAAAGGGGACCAGGAACTAGAGAAAAGGTTAGATCAAAAAGAATTAACCTAGAAGGTAACACCCACGCACAGGAAATCAATGTGAGTCAATGCCCTGTATAGCTATCCTTATCTCAACCAGCAAAACCCCTTGTTCCTTCCTATTATTGCTTATACTCTCTCTACAACAAAATTAGAGATAAGGGCAAAATAGTTTCTGCGGGGTATTGAGGGGGGGAGCGGGAGGGGGTGGAGTGGGTGGTAAGGGAGGGGGTGGGGGCAGGGGGGAGAAATGAACCAAGCCTTGTATGCACATATGAATAATAAAAGAAAAATGAAAATAAATAAATAAATAAATAAAGTTCATGTAGAATTGTGAAGGGTGCAGAATATCCAAAACAGTGTTGACAAAGAACAAAACAGAAGGAATCGCATTACCTCATTTAAATACTTACAAGAAAACAGTAACTAAGACAGTAGGGTACTGGCATAGGGTTAAAAACATAGATCAATAGGATAAAATTGAAGGCAAGAAATGAGCTTGTGTGGTCAACTGATTTTAAACAAGGATACCAAATCATTCAGTGCAGAAAAGAATAGTTTTCAACAAGTAGTGCTAAGACAACTGGATAGTGAAATGTAAAGAAGTGAAGTTGGACTGTTGCCACATATTATATATGAAAATCAATTCAAAATGGGTAAGAGACCTAAATTTAAAAGTTTTGAGTGTAAAACTCTTAGAATAAAATGTAGAGTAAATCTTTTTGACTTTTTATTTGAAAATGGAATCTTAAAGATGACACTAAATCATAAGAAACAAAAGAAAAATAGGTATGTTGGGCTTCAGCAGAATTAAAATTCTTTTTCTTTCTTTTTTTGCAAAAGAAAGTATTAAGAAAATGAAAAGACAATCCACATAGTGGGAGAAAATATTTGCATATCATATATCTGACTAGGAACTTGTATTCAGAATACATAAAGAAGTCTTAAAACTTAATAATAAAAAGACAGGACTTGGGAAAGGATTTATTTACCATGTGTGAGGTCCTGGGATCCACCCTCAGCACCAAAAGGACAAATAAAATGTTACAGTTGCTGAGCTGAAAATGATGGTGCATGCATTTAATTCTAGCACTTGGGAGACTGAAGCAAGAGGATGGCAAGTTTGAGACCAGCCTGGATAGCATACCAAGCTATAGGTTAGCCTGGGCTACATGAAGAGATTCAGTCTCAAAAAAACAAAACACAATTGCATCCATTTAACTTCAAACCACAGGTTGTCATTCTTCCCTATGGCTGAGTAAAACTCTGTTGTGTATGTATACCACATTTTCATGATCCATTAATCAGTTGTAGGGTACATGGGTTGTTTCCACAGCTTGGCTATTATGAATAGTGCTGTGATGAACATCGGTGTAAAGGTGTTTCTATTGTATCCTGACTTACCTTCCTTGGGTACATGCCCAGCAGTGGTATCACTGGATCATATGGCAGTTCTACCTTTAGCTTTTTGAGCAATCTCCATACTGTTTTCCATAATGGTTGTACTAATTTGCATTCCCACTAACAGTGTATAAGGGTTCCCACCTTGCTGTATCCTCACCAGCATTTGTTGTTGTTATTGCCCTTGAATATGGTTATTCTAACTGGAGTGAGATGAAATAGTGTAGTTTTGATTTGCATGTTAAGTGAAGTTCAGCTAGGCTCAGAAAGACAAAGGATGCATGTTTTCTCTCATATGTGGAAGATAGATCCAAAAGATAAACATATACACAAAAACAAACACAATCACATACAAACTCATATGTAGAACATGTTTGTAACAGTGGGACTACTCTATGGAACTTGAGGAAAGAAGGAAAGGAAAAGAGAATGCTAGAGCATCAGTAATATTGTAAAACATCACATCTGTGAAGGCAGAAGATATAAGAATAATTGAAACCAGATGGTGAGGATGGGGATAAAGGGATAAGGGAGAGCAATGGAAGGCGTTGAATGAACCAAAAGCAGGGATACATTGAGAAACCCCTTTGGAAATTGACTTAAATATTAATAAGGAAAGACAGGACTATAAAATCAGTGTGTGGGGGGGAATGCTTGTGTGAGGAGGGAGGGTGAATGAAGGAGATTAAGGTGAGGGTATATGGTTGATGGACTTCATATACTTATATGAAATACAACAAAGAACCCTCTTGCAATTGCTTCAAGTAGGGTGGGGAAGGGGTTGAGGGAGAGAGATGGTGGGGGGTGATCTAGCCAATATTCAATATGAGCCTATTTGGAATTGTCACAATGAATCCCCCCTGTACAACAAATATATCCTGATTAAAAATTTTTTTAAAAACACAAATGAATAAAGACAAAGACCCAAATTAAAATATGGAAAGAAATTGAGTAGGTATTTCTCAAGGAAGATGTATAAATGACCCATGAGCACATGAGAAGATATCTGACAACATTCCTCATGATGAAAATGCAAATCAAAACCAAAACCACAATGAAATTCTACTTCACACTCAGTAAAATGACTGTAATGAAAGATCATAACTAGCATTAGTGAGGATGTGGAGAAATTGGGTGGAACCCTCATGTGTTGTTGGTAGGAATATTTTAAAAAATGGGGTATCCACTTCAGAAAACAGTGTAGCTATGTTTATTGCAGCACTATTCACAATAGCCAAGTTATGGAAACAGCCAAGATGCCCCACTACTGATGAATGGATCAAGAAAATGTGGTATTTATACACAATGGAATTTTATGCAGCCACGAAGAAGAACGAAATGTTATCATTCGTTGGTAAATAGATGGAATTGGAGAACATCATTCTGAGTGAGGTTAGCCTGCCCCAAAAGACCAAAAATCATATGTTCTCCCTCATATGTGGACATTAGATCAAGGGCAAACACAACAAGGGGATTGGACTTTGATCATAGGATAAAGCGAGAGCACGCAAGGGAGGTATGAGGATAGGTAAGACACCTAAAAAACTAGATAGCATTTGTTGCCCTCAACGCAGAGAAACTAAAGCAACTGAGGCCAATAGGAGAAGGGAACCAGGAACTAGAGAAAAGGTTAGTTCATGAAGAATTAACTTAGAAGGTAACACACATGCACAGGAAATCAATGAGAGTCAACTCCCTGTATAGCTATCCTTATCTCAACTAGCAAAAACCCTTGGTCCTTCCTATTATTGCTTATACTCTCTCTTTAACAAAATTAGAAATAAGGGCAAAATAGTTTCTGCTGGGTAGCGAGGGGGTGGGAGGGAGAGGGACAGATTGGGGGAAGGGGGGAGAAATGACCCAAACATTGTATGCACATATGAATAAAATAAAAATTAAAACAAAAAAAGAAAACAGTGTAGCAGTTCTTCACAGTTTATCACAGCTGTTTGATGCCTAACCAATTCTACTACAAAGTACATACCTAAGAGAATGAAAACATATGTCCACATAAAAACAGACTTAGTTATAATAGCCCAAAGGTGGAAACACCCATCAACTGGTTAATTGATAAACAAAATGTGATCTATCCATACAAGTGATATTATTAGGCTATAAAAAAGATGAAACATTGATACACACTACAAAATGGATAGATTTTGAGAACTTTCTGCATAAAAGAAGTCAGTCACAAGATGCCATATATCTGGAATTTTCATATGAAATTTCCTGAATAGGCAAATCTATACAGACAGTAGATTAGTGGTGGAATGGATGGGGAGAAAGGAAGTGGTTATAGCTAAAAAGAATGGGGTTTTTGAGGCATGATATTTGCACATGTCTGAGAATATACCAAAAACCATGTGCATTAGTTCATTAGGGATGCCACAGCTAAATACAACAGACTAGGTGACTTAAAGAACAGAATTTTTTTTTCTCATGGTTCTGGAGATGGGAAGTTCATGACCATGTTGCTGACAGGATGGCACCCTCTTTTTAGAAATAAGACTCCTGAAGACCACTGGAGTCACAACTGAAGACACAGAAATGGAGAATTGTCTCAGCAAGACAAAATTTACTCCTGCAGAAGGGTGCAGGAGCACATGGGCACAGCATGCAGAAAGGGACAGGGAAGTCCATTGCTCCTTATGTTCCTGATATGACTGACCCGGCCTCTTGACCTGGATTGGTCCAGATCAAAAGTTCACAGTCTTCCAATTGGCTGAAATTCTATACTAACTCAGGGGAAGGGCTAAGATACACAGCATGGTGGGCAATTTTTGAGGACAAGGGGCTGAGCGAGAATCCAGAAGAAGAGCCTGAGCTATGGACAATGCAGGTAATTAAAATGGTGACACAAACTTTGATAGAAAAGACTGCTTTCTCACAATTGCCCCCTCTTTAATTTATATTCTTATCTTCAAACTCATTTAACATTAATTGACTTTCTGTTTCAGCTGTGCTTAACAACAGCTGGTTTGACACAGGGGTTTGTTTAGTTACAGTAGTTTCTATGAGCCAAACAGTCAATCTTCATACACAGGGAATAATTCAGTACCCAGTTAAGATCATGGCCCCAAATACATCAATGAGGGATGTTAGAATTGAGGCTATTACTCCTTTCCATTTTCCAAAACATTGCTCTAGACAGTTAGCAAAGGGTCATTTATCCCTGAGTTCTTAGCCAGTTGTTTGACAGGGCTGTCAGGACTTGGAGAACCTTGGTTATGTTCCCATCCAGAGCTGTGTTGTTGGGGATGAATGTGCAACAGTCCCCTAACCCTGTGGGACCTCCATGGCATCTATGTAGACATGGTTAGAGAAGATTTGGGTTATTGGAATGCCAGGGTGAAAGGGACAGCCAATTGGACTAAAGTGCAAGTCCCACTCCATTTGACCAGAAGAGTCTCAAGTGAAGGTCCACTGCAACACCATCAGACATTTGCTTGGGCAACAGTCAGAGTGGACTGACTGCCTAACTTTCCTAAGAATTGGCCTTCACTGCACCCAGATGCATTTCCCAGGAACTCTAATTCCTCCCCTCCTCCACCCTGACAGGCAGAAAGTGTAGTTAGAGTTTTAGGATGGGGGTCTACTCAACAGAGTGACTTTTGCTCCCCAGAATTTCTGACCATGGGAAGCTGTAGTGACAAGGTCATAGAAGACTCATTGCCCAGGCTGTCCTTTTTTTGGAAGCGTATTATTACGTATTTCATTTTAGCAGAGTCTGAGATCCATCCCAAAGGGAAAGGGGCAACTTGAGGCTCTGGCTTTTCTGTCACACATGTGTAACTTTACTTTTGTTTAAGGTGAGGACAGAATAGTTAATCCATTTCAACCAGGCATTAGTTTCCCCATAACCAGTTTTAATAGTGATGGTCAGCTTTTAATTCCTTAACTTCCACTTCAGTTACCTGCGTTTGGTCACTGTTAGGTTTGGGGTATGGCACTGGAGTAGGGGCCAATCATCAGGAGACAATGTAATTGTGGGGTCTCTTTTGGAGACATCAGCTCGCAATCCATACTGCCTCAAGATGGAAGGCTCTATGGTCATGGTATGTGGGTCATCTGTAACCAACAAAAGGGGGTTGCATTGGTAGAGCTGGCAGTTGGGGAGAGAGCTTTACTAATTTGGATCTTTCTTTGTAATTGTTTCCATTTTCCCTTCCCTTAGGCTGATGAGGTCTAACCCTTACACTGTATGTCCACCCCACGTCTGAACGGCCCCCACATTACCCATCTAAGTTTTTATCACAATCATCATGATAGTCCTCTTCAGGACCAGGGTATTAGCACATATATACAGTCTTAGCCTGGAGTTAATGTTGATGGACTGCATCAAACTTAACAGGTAAGAAGTTTGGGTGACATCAATGGTAAATACCGTTCCAAGGGAAAATAGTCCCATTATAGTCTTTTAAAAGTTACTTTGCTTTTGCCAGGCTCTGAAGACATAGTCCATTGTTCCTTCTTGGGAGCTCATTTTATTCAGGTGTAGTGGGTGCTTCCCTTCTCAGCAGTATGTACTGCAGTTTCGGTAGTGAGTAACTCCAAGTCCAGATCAGGATGTAATCTCCCAATGCAGTAGAGTCTGGGCCAGCAGATCCTGTTGCCTAAGGGATGAGCTGAAGAGAGACTGAGCTCATAATTTCAGAGAAACTGATCCATAAGCAAAGGTTATATTCCAAAAAGTTACAGTACTAGCCTCATGATCAAATATAATGAAACTCTTGCCTTTATTATAAGCAAATGATGTTTCTTGAATTATGACTCTTTTAAATACTTTTTCTCACAGCTGGGATAAACTTATGGGCCTTTAAGGGGAAGAGGAATGCCCCCACAGCCTTCAGTGCCTTTCCCCCTTCCTGGGGCTGTTAATCTAAATTTTTACCTTTAGAGTAAGATTTAGTTTGTAGACCTCTTACAAGCTTAAGGAGACAGTGTTAGTGCCCCCAGATAGAATTAGGGTTTTTTTTTTTTTTTGACCAAGTGTTGATTACTTTAAATTTTATGACTTAATCCCATAAACCTTTGTATAGCATTTAAATGAAATTTAGACATAAAGTCCACATATTTTTAATATGATAAATGTATTAAAATCACTGAAAAGACATTTGGTTAGGACTGTTTCCTAAAGAGTCAAAACCCCAATGCATTCCACAAGCAACATTTTGACTTTAGGAAATCCCTTAGATTGCTCTTAAATTAAGTCAACTTAATTACACACATAAACTTTTATAAACTCTATTTATCACACACTTTTAAGACTTAGGACCTTTATACAGCATTCTCAACCTTCTGATGGCCTGTCCTCATCCCTCTTCATTTGGAATAATCTTTAGGATAAACTTTTCTTTACAAAATTCTTTCTCATCTAAAAGCACTCTTTCTCCCTTTAACTTTTTATCAAACACATAACTCAATGCCTTTTTATAACCTTTCTACTTGTTGGCTTTGTAACTTGTATTTTAAAATAACTTTCATAAGAATTTTAAACTTAAAAAATTGTCTTTTCAATTAGCCTTATTTTTACTATATATACCCATGAAGAAAGGCAATTTTAAACTGTCTATACAAGTAACTTAAAAACACATATAATTATAAAAAAGTTGAATGTAAGACAGAATGAAACAGATCAAGATTATTGCCCATAAAATAATGCCTGTATTTTAGTTAGACCTGGTTGAAATAAAACCTTGAACACCTGGTTTTTGTAAAACATAGTAGCAGAAGAGGTGAGAGAGAGAGGGGAATAGAATTCAGCAATTCATTTCTATTAACTCTATAATAAGAATCATTTTAAAGTTGTTTAAACATACAAATATGCAAAAAAAAATTTTAATTAGGCATGCAATAAGTGTCAATTTAAGTGTGCATAGATGACCTGGAATTCCAAAACAATCATAAATGCAAGATTAATAGACATACACACAAAGGCACATAAAAACAACTAGAGTGCACTCATAGAAAAACCTTTTAAACCATGTGTAAGTTAGAATTTTCCTTAGGGTAGCAACAAGATAAACTCAGGGCCGTTAATTTTTACTGCAAACCACAGGAGATCTCTTTAAACCTCCTGCTTTAATATGTACCATCCCTTCCCTGCTAAAGACCAAAATAGAATCCGAATTTCCCTGTTAGACAAACTGTAGAAACTCAAAATCAGTTTAAAAGTAACACAAATGGCTCAAAATACCAAAGTTGCAATTGGAGTCTTTTAAGGCCCAATTCTGAGGCATCTTAATGTTAGGTTTGGCCATATATTAGAAGAAAGACAGAAGGAAGAAAAGACAGAAATGGAGCCGTGCATATCAGCATCTGTTCCCTTTATTTGGAACAACTAATCTATACCCTCAAGAATGGACGTCTCCTTACACCTTAGTGAGAATAATTAAACCTGCAATAATTTTTGTGGAGCTGACTCTTTTTAATCATTGCACCTCCCCAGTCCTTATTGCTGGGTCCTGGACTTTCCTACCCTCTGGGAGTTCCCCTTACTAGGCACATTGAGACAAATGACTACTGAAGAGAGGGGTCTTAAAATGGCTTCTTTTAAGACTTTAGACTTACCCCTAGAGGGTGCTTTTAAAATGACCTCTAATAATAGTTTACCTTGCCCTACAGCAACTTCATTATTCATCAGACCTTTCAAAGGAAATTTAGGAAGCCTAGTTTTGGGTGGAAAATGGGCATCCTGTATCCTCCTCCAGAAAAAGGATACAGGATGCATGAGTCCAGCCTCTTAATTTACACCAAAAATTAGTTTGTTTTGTTTTGTTTTTTAAATCAGAATCTGCATGTTAGGCAAGGAAAAAGGGATTAAATCTCCAATGAAATTGGTGCTATCTGGCTATCTTAGTAAGTATGGAAAGGGTAGAATTATTTAGCCCACCAACAGTTAATTTCAGGGAAGGAGCCCCTTATAATCACAAAAAAAACCCCAAATGCCTTATTGCATCCATAACAGAACCTAAGAAGGGGCTGTCTTGTTGCCTTTCAGCTAATGTAACAACCTGGAATACTAAGGTCCCAATTTTAAACACATGGGCATTTGTAGGAGATAAAGAAAAGCTCAGGCAGAAAGCTGTAATTCCCTCTCTGGTCCCTCCAACCTGTGCTCAAAAGAGCCGAAGGCATGGGCCCATAATTTGGACTGTGTGGCATCTTGGCCAGGAGAGCAAATGGGCCAGCCCATGGTTGCGGCCTGCAGCAATCGGGACATGACCTGTTCACTCTCCTGATCTTAACATGTCTGTGATGTCCCATCTTGAAAGCAAGACTTAAAGGGGTTAACTGTGAGTAGAGAAGTTAGTCAGATTTAGAGATTTAGAATTAGGTGGAAAACAATCCAGGAGAAAAGCAGCTCCAAACTTCAGCCACATGCTATTTAGATTAGTTTAGTTTGAGTTTAGATTAGCTCTTTTTGCTTGTGATGTTTCCCCATCCTGGTCTACCTGGTTGGTGAGAATGCCTGGTAGGTGCTCAACCTCCCTAACTTCCTGGAGGTGTCTCACACACTACCCCACATGCTTTGTCTGATTTCCTTGCAAATTCTTATTGCCTACTTGGCAATAAGCAGGTCAGTATAAGCCCCCGACTAGGCCCCTATGGACTGCTGTTAAGCCATATATAGTGGCCTGGATATCTACAGAACTGCAGATTGGGACTCCACACTCACCACACTCCATACTCCTGTCTCAGACACATTTCATTCACTCTCACACAACCTCTGAGATCCTCCCCAACCACCAAGGAACAGTTTGCCAGTCATTGGCATTTCCTATCTTCCTTGGTCTGTGCACAGAATTTCTTGGTTGCTCTGTGATTGCTAAGACCCCTTTTCCCTGTGTTGCTGAGATAATTCAAGCCCAGAATGAATTTCCCATCCAAGAACAGGAATTGCCCATTACCCCAAGGCCCCTGCCATAAGATGGAGGGACTCATCTCCCTTAGGGGAAGGGGCTTCTGAACACATCTTCTGGATGGAATTATCCCAGATGAGCCCACAAATTGTTAGAAATAAGACCCCCCAAAGACCACTGGAGTCACAATTGAAGACACAGAAATGGAGAATTGTCTTGGCAAGGCAAAATTTACTTCTGCAGAAGGGTGCAGGGACACATGGCACAGCATGCACAAAGGGACAGGGCAGTCTGTTGCCCCTTGTATTCCTGACACAACTGCCTCTGCCTCTTGATCTGGATTGGTCCAGATCAAAAGTTCCCAATCTTCTCGATTGGCTGAAATTTTATACAAACTTGGGGGAAGGTTAAGATATACAGCATAGTGGGCAATTTTTGAGGGCAAAGGGGCTTCGCAAGAATAAGGAAGAACCACAAACTACAGATGATACAGGTAATTAAAATGGCAACACACATTTTGATAGAAAAAAACCGCTTTCTCACACTCTGAAGCCTCTGTATTTGACTTGTAGATGACTACCCCTGTGTTTACACAGGCAACTGCCTCTTCTTAGAAGATACCAGCCATATTGGATTAGGGCCGCACCCTTCCTGGGCTCATTTTAACCAAATCACAACTGCAAATATCTTTAAATACAGCCGTGCTCTGAGGGACTGGTGGTTGGAATTTTGATGCATGGATTTGGGAGGACATCATTCAGCCATGACACCATTGAATTATGTGCCTCTAAGTGCATGAAATGATCTTTGAGTTATATTTCAAAAACCTGTTAGAGTAGCATAAGAATGTTCTCTTAATATGATAAAAATATTTTCCTAAAAGTCACAATTAAGCTTATTATGGAAACATCAGCCATTCTTCTTAAAAATAAAACCCTGATATTATAGAATATTTGAAATGAAGAATATGCTCATGACAGAAGAAAAGAAAGGGATAGTTACAACCTCTTGGAGAAAAAGGAAACTGCAGAGAGGAGGTGACCTTGGCATGATGCTATAGTGAATCTTTAGCGTGTCACCACGGATCCCCACATTCACTCATCACATTGTCAATGTTTTGAGCAGCTGCTTTGTGCTAGGCATTCTTCCAGATGTATGGTATACATTAGTAAACAAAACAAAGATCTTGATTTCATGGGGTTTATATTCCAATAATAGTGGGGTCATGAATAATAAGGTGAAGACATGATGAATAAGTAAATTCATTATGCCAAAAGGCACTAAGTCCTAGTGAAAAATGAAAGCCTTAGCAGAATGAAGGTTGGGGAGACAGAGTGAAAAGAGGGCAAGGATATCTGCCACTGAGATATTTGGTCATTCTGATGTGACAGACCCTATAAGACCATAAGGGAGGAGTATGTCTGAGCTGCTTAACAAAACCAAGAATTCTGGAATGATGTGGGCAAAGAAAAGACTAAATTAGACCAAGCATGCATACAGCAGAGCATGCAGGCCATGAGGGACATTGTAAAGATGAATTCTACGTGAGATGAGGACCCACTGCAAGGCTGTGATAGAGAAATAATCAGGTCTTCATTATTACTTAGAAGACTCTGCCTGTTGCATTGAGACTTGCATGTAGGAAGGCAAGTGAGAAGCAGGGGAATTTGGGGGTCTATTATGTGCAAAAGTGATGGAGTCTGCAAATAAATCTTATTTTTAAAATCATGGTAGGGGCAGGTGGAGTAGCTTAAGTGGTAGAGTGCCTGCTTAGCAAACATGAGGCCTTGGCTTCAAATCCCAATACCACCAAATTGAAAATAAAATCATGGTAGGTAGTGAGGGAATGAGGAAAGGTATAAAGCAGTTGAACCACCATTTACCAAGTAGGCAATACTTAAAATTAGTAAGAAAAGACCAAGAGATAAAATCATTATGCTTAGAAATATTGAGATAATTAAAATGAGAGATAGATAGAATAGTTGGAAATGTTTGCCACTAAAGGAGAAATGGAAAGATGGACAAAGGACAGCCATTTCCTATTATGAGTGCTCCTTCATTTTTAAAACCATGTGAATGTATTGCTTTGATAATTTTTTTGGAAAGGACAAGAACAAGCATTGCATTTAGCTTCATAATTAATGTTGGGTTGGGGAATTGTGTAATTGCAATAAGTTACAAAGGAAGAAAAGAAGTGTAACTGTTGGGGAAGTATATGTGAGACATCATTATTTGCAGATGGCAGAATGCCTAGTTAAAACAAGAGTCAACTAAAATATTTCAGTAAAGTGATCAGATAAAGAGGCTTCTAAAAAAACTTACTGGTTAGTATAATGTCTTATTTAATAAATGTTTCTCCGAAGTGCAGTAGAACTGTCCTTACTACTAGAGTTCAATGCTAAATTCAGCACTCAACTATAGTTAGTGATCAATACTCTAGAGGCATGCTCTTTTTAAATTCTAAATACCAGATGACTAGTTTTATCTGTGTTTTACTATTATTTACTGCTTTGAGTTCCTTTGAGAGGGAAAAAATGTTGTATCCTTTCCTGCTAGATACTTTTGGTTTAAAAGCATTTGCTCAACAGACAAACAACAGTTCAGGCACATATAATGCTCTGGTCAAAAATCAAGGGCAGGTCACCTCAAATGGCTTTTAGTATTCTCTCTCCCCCCACCCCCCTTTCTGGGAAGGAGTAGAAAATAATTCTACCTGAGTCCAAGTCAGCAAATCATGCATTCACCCATCCATTCAACTGTTCATCCAGTCATCCACTCATCTACTTAGTCAAATTCTTTATTGTTTTTAGATTAGTCTGTAGTTTTATTATATCTTAATCAAGTTTAGAAATTCTTACATAGCAGGAAATTCAAAGACTCAGCTATCAGTGAACTTGGTGAATAACAAATTAGACAACAGTAGAGTTCACTATAGTAAGAACTAAGAGAGAGATTTGCTAAGGGTGTTGGTAGAGACAGACTCAGAGTTAGCAGGGGTAGAAAAGTTGGGAAAAGGAAATGACAAAGAAGTAGGAAAGTCAGCAGATTGTGTTGGTTGGGTACAAATGATAGAAATGACAACTGAGCATCTGAGAAAGTAAAAATGGCAAAGTATGGTCCTTTATAAGAATGAGAGTGGGGAGGGGGCCATTGGGAGGGAGAAAAAGAAAGTGAGTAAATAAGAGATTAGTTGTTCAGTGGTCCCAACCTCAAATGACCACAGGATCTAGGCAGGTGACACAAACATATGGAAGGGGCTGAGTCCAGGAAAAGACAAGAAAATCACAAGTATGGTGAATTGAGGAGGGTGTGGACCATTCAAAGTGGGCAGTCCTTCCAGAGGTCTCACAATCAGTGCTAGACAGGACCCAGTGTTCCCACATCTGGTTTTCCAATAGAAATCCAGATTTGTATTGAGGTATGTAATTATTGGTGAATTTGAGTGTCTTAAAATTATAATAATAAAATCTACAGTATGCTTCTCCCTCCCTTAAAAAAATCTGAGGCTGCTTTCAAAGTGAAACCATTATAATCCTTCTCTGATAATTGAGTTCTCTTACCACATATTACCTTAAAGACATCAAATATATTACCATAAACCTCAGCTTCTCCATCTGCAATAGTAATAATTTTAACTTACTTAAATTATAGGATTTTTGTGAGTGCTAAAAAAAAAACTGACATGCAGCTGTGCCTTACTTAAAGATGCTGTTTTGTTATAAAGTTCCCTGAGATATGTTTATTAAAAATGTATTGCATATTCTAGTGTATTACTACAGTGAATACATTTTGGGTATACACTTCACACATCCATATTTACTCTCAGCCAATGAGAGCTGAAGAATGGGCTACAAGGAAGTACTTTCATAAAGATGAGTAACTTACGCAGCTGCTCACCTCCTTTCTGCTACTTATTTTGCATTCTAGCCAACAGTATGGACCAGTAACAGTTGTCTAAGGTCAGGTGTGTGATAGTGTGGATCTTCCTTAGGTAACAAAGGAAAGATGTCAGCTTGCTGCTATAGAGGCTCTTGAGAAAAGGCTTCAGCTCAAAGCACACAAGGGACTCCAATCTGGGGTTGTTTGCAGACCTGGGACCATGTAGAAGGCAACCTGTTTGCCTAGGAGGATTAGCCAGAAATAGAATTAAGGGAAATTGGCATGCACTAGCATCAAAGACACGTGATGGTATCAAGGAATTTGGGAAGAATGGGACAGTGACGAAAAATGCACAGAAGCATCTTGAGGGAGTCTACCCCACATCTCAGTTTAGTTAATCCCATTTCCAGAAATTTCTAGTTTGAGCTAAATGGAGTTTGGTAGAGTTTTCTATAGGGGCTGACTGAAAAAAAAAAGTGGATTTTTGTGGGGAGCGGAGTAAGAGAAGCCTCTGAGGACATAAGCACAGTTGTACTCAATATTCTGGTTTTTTGTTTTTGCGGTGCTAGGAATTGAACCCAGGACTTCAAGCATGCTAGGCAAGCGCTCTACCATGAGACTATATCCCAGCCCCTGTACTCAATATTCTGCAGGCTAAGGTCAGCACAGGCCCAGCAGCAAAATAAGATGAGAGTAAGATGCAGAGCAGCTGCTTTTCCTAAGATGTTTATGTCAAATAATCTATAGGTTGAGATTTGGCACAG
Organism: Castor canadensis; assembly: GCF_047511655.1. Lineage (NCBI taxonomy): Eukaryota > Metazoa > Chordata > Mammalia > Rodentia > Castoridae > Castor > Castor canadensis. The sequence continues at coordinate 70,756,034 of NC_133391.1, read as the reverse complement.
CCCTAGCCACACAAGAGAGCGAGAAGGTGAGATGCAGCTAACTGCTATTCGTAAGTTGTTTAAGTTCAGAGAAGCAGAAACACAGATTCCTATTGTTACAATGTCATGCTCCTCCCTGATAACTGTTGCTCCACCTCCTTGTTTACCACTGGATCTAAAAGACTTGCTGAAGGAGGACTCAAGGCCTTTTGGATGGGGGAGGCTTTTTGATGGGGAGTTTTGGCTGGAAGAAAATTGCTGTAGGGGGAAAATGAATTGATGAAGGGAGGATTGCTGAAAAGGAAAGACTTGCTGAAGTATAATTGCTAAAGGGGAATTGCTAAAGAGGGGTTGATAGAATTGGTTGGCAGCTTGCAAGGGCAGTGCAAGTCTGCACCGAGAACTTTATACATAGGCTTTAGAAATGCTAAGCTAAACAAAAGCTAAGAGAAAACATTGGACAGAGCAAGTCTAAGGAAAGAGACTTCAAAGAACAGCAAAGAAAACAAGGTTAGAAGCAAGGTTTTAAAGAACTGCAAAGGAGTAAGGCCTTAAAGAGTAAAGATAGAGAAAAGAAACAGAGTAAATGAAGAAAAAACAAGCATTGAGGCTGTTGTGCGTCTCCATCTGAGTGCCCAACACACCTGGCCCCAACTTTCTGACTGTCTGTCTATCCTTTGTCCTTTCTTCATCTCCCATCACCCCCAGTTAGGTTCAGTAGTAACCAGGAGTGGAAAAAAAGCTTGCTTCAGCTTTTATTATTATTTGCTTGATATGGCTACATTATTAGGTACATAGTAGCAAAACATAAGACTGAAAAGACAGATGGCCAGAGACCAAATCACAAAAGGTCTTGTGGCTACACTAATTGGGAATTTCCACAGAGTGGGGGATATACTGAATGGTTTTAAGGAAAGCATCAGTTGGTTATGTTAACTCTGGTATATAGCAAATAGCTTAGTACTTACACCCAAAGATGGAATGATTGACATGAGGCTGAAATACATGAGTGAATTTTTCAGTTTGCTCCAGTGTGACAATTTATACACTGAATACAATCATCAGATGATTCCTTTAATGAATAACATATGTCCCAGGGGAGAAATGAAATTTAAGCACCATATGTTCTCCCCAAACAATGACACTGCTTCTGAACTTTGCATAATGATGTCTGCTCTAAGACAACATCTGCAGAAGACAAGGACAAAGAGACCTCATTGGGAAAATGGTATCTCCTCAAACTTGAACCACAACATCCTAAATGGACACCAGAAGTGAATCAAAGAATGTGTTAGTTCTGTTTCCTGCTGTCTGAGAACAACAGCTGATGCCTTCAGGAAAGGGTAAAAGTGGTTGGTAGAAGAAAAGGAAGCTGTATTTTGCCAAGGGGAAGGTTTCTGAATAAGGTCTAAGCCATCAATTCCTAAACTTCTTGGCTCCAGAATCACAAAAAGCAAAGGAACTAACATTGACTGAACACATGCTAAGCTTCTATCTACTAGACGTTTTCCTTTCATTGAGCTCAAAATCGTCTAGTCTTTTTCTATCTTCCTCTCCCTTACACTGCCCCCTCTCGGTCTTCTATCACTATGTCTCTAAGGCAGAAAGGCTTTGAAAATGGCTAGTGGTCAGAGAGTTGCACTCTGAGAGTCTTTCGTTGTTGTCCTTGCTGTTGTCCCAAGTTTAGAATTTCACTATGGCCTCATGCATCCACTGCTGGGTGATTGGATTTCTATGCAACACATGAAGCAACTGTCTTTTACAAACACACTGCTGAACATATTGGAGGTGACATAAATCCAGCTGGAAGAGCAAGAAATGGGATTGGGGAAGGGCTCCTGGATGAGAAGTTCCAGCTGTTTTGCTCCAGAGTAATTGCAGGTGAGCCTACAGGCAGAGTCCAAGGGATTGAGTGCAATCTTTCAGCTTATAGAAGTATTTGGAAAGGCTTTCCCTTCACATGTATTTTGGACGGGTCACTGCTGGGTACTGTGTGGCAAATAAAGATTTCCTAATATTCCTCTAGATAAAATCATCTCTGTTCTCTTAAGTTACCCAAGATCTAATAACCACGATCACTGGAGAAGGTGGCTGTTTCACAATCAAATACATAGTACAAATATTAGTAATTATTATTTTTTTTAAGGACAGAACATTTTTATTTCTTTTTTGGCAGTACTAAGGTTTGACTTGCTAAGCAAGTCTGCCACCATTTGAGCCACATCTGCAGCTCTTTTCTCTTTAGTTATTTTTCAAATAGGGTCTCACTTTTGCCCAGAGATAGCCTTGGACTACGATCCTTCTATTTCTGCCCCACATGTAACTGGTATTGCAGACCCAGGCTACCATGCCTGTCTTGTTCTTTGAAGTAGGGTCTTGCTAACTTTTGCCCAGGTTGGCCTCAAACCATGATCCTCCCATCTCCACCTCTGAAGCAGTTGGATTTACAGGCAGGAGCCACCATGCCCAGCCTGTATTTTTATTTTTATTTCTTATTTTACTATTATTATTATTTCTTTTTGCAGTACTGGAATTTGAACTCAGGGTCTCATAGTTGCTAGGCAAGCGCTTTACCACTTGAGCCACACCCCCAGCTCTGGTCTGTATTTTTATTTTTCATTGACATGTAAGTGTATACATTCATGGACTACAGTGTGATATTTTGACACATGTCCACAATATGCAATGACAAAATCAGGGTAATTAGCACATGCATCCCCTCAAACATTTTAAAAAATTGATCTCAAATGAGTAGTGAGTAGAATAGTGGCTGCCAGAGGTTAGGAGAGGCAGGAGATAGGGAGGGATGGAGAAGGGTTGGAAATGGGTAGAAACATGCAGTTCCATAAGATTAACTTCTAGTTTTGTGCAGCATGGTAGCTATTATTTATTTAAGGATTGTTCCTTAAGGCATACTGTCAAAAATGCTGTGTGATGAAGGTGACAGTGGCCTGCTTCCTACCCATTCTTCCTTAAAAATAGAAACCCGGCTTTGTTGGGGTATCAGTTTCGCTGATGCAAAAACTATTTTCAGACCTGCCTTATGATAGGGTTGGTCAGGACACTAAGTTCTGGATAAAGATTTAGGAAAGGTGCTAATTCAGTTAGGAGACATTTTTTTCCTTTTTCCCTTCCTTCCTTCTTTCTGCCTGGAATACAGATTTGATGTCTGGAGCTATAATGACTGTTTTACACCTTGAGGAGGGATGGCACATGTTAATGATGAAAAACCAAAAGGACAGAAGTCTAGGACATAAGAGGTGTCCTAAAAACACCTTAACAACTGTAGAGCCCACCTATGAGAAAAAAACTCTTGTTAAAACTTATTTCAGGTTTCTGTTATTAGCCTTCGAATGCAATTCCTAACTGATTTAATCTCTGTGAGAAAATTAAAAGAAGATACTTCAATATTTAGTATGAAATAAAGAACCTAACATTAAACACTATGATAGACAGGGTAGGGGACATTTTCTGTTGGGAGGGGACTCACTGGGTGGCGACCATGGGAAAATGATGATGCCTGAGTTAGCAGGGGCAGGAAACTTCTTGTAAGAAAAAGCTAGGAGAACCCAGCAGGCTTTACCTGTGCTTCCTAACATTTTGTCCCTATAGCAGTGATAAAACAGCATTATTTATCAGCATGGAATTGTTCAGTCTGTAGAAGTGACTGATCCTTGTAAAAATGTTTCTGGATGACTTCCGAATCTATTTAATAAAAAATTAATTGAGATGGGATAGCAAGTTTAAGTTCATTCATGTCAACATCAATGCCAGTGTCTCCAGAAGCAAGAAAAGAGACCAGCAGAGAGAAAGGCATTAAAAAGCTCTTGGTTCTGCTTTCCTAATTACTCTTAATCCACTAAAGAGCTGGAAACATTTTACACATGCTAATTAATTAAGCCCCCCACCAGTTAAGTGATGCATACAGGAAGAGGCCTCTCTGTTGAAAGTATGGACTGTGAGAGGGGAAAGAGTGGGCTGGAAATGCATGGCTAGCTGAGCAGGCTGGTGCTGAAGTCGTGTGAGGTCAACCGAAACAGAGAGAAGCACTAACCAGAGCGATAGGAACAGGACCTTGGGAAACCTCATCCTTCTTATAGTTTTAAATGTCCGCCTCGCAGTGGAACGACCACACTACACCTGATCTCAGAATTCCTTAGATTTAGGAATGCTTCCAAGTTTGACCATTTCCATTGCACACACTTATCAGAAATTATTATCTCGTGTAGCAGCTTTATTTTTTTCCTTCCCAAATTGTGTTCCCCTGAATCAGGTTGTGGAAGACCTTTACATCAGCCATAATGCTTTTGGTTGCACGTAAAATAAAATTCAACTCACAGTGCTCTGAATTATAAAAGGAATTTGTTGTTTCTGGGTCACTTAGCTGAAGAGATTAAAGGTGTGCCAGCTTTCAGCATTGGTTTGAAATTAGGGCTCTGGCACCACTTCTCCACAATTCTTCTGGTGTCATTCCTATGTTTGCTTTGACTGGTTTCTACCATAATAAAAAAAAGTGGCACAGCCTCTGGTGCAGTGTCTAGTAACTCTATGGTATGTCACAGGGCCTCGTCACTCAGATGTCAGACAAATGTCTTGAATTCATCATTAACAGACAAATTAGGATAGGTTAAACATTCTTGAAAAGTGTTTGCTCTGGCCCAAGGGATGGTGTATGAGTCAGCCCATGTAAGCTATACTGCAGTAACAAATGACCCCAAACTCTCAGTGTCTTGCAGAGCAACAAAGGTTTGTCCTTTATTAAGCTTGCATGTTGGCAGTCACAGATCAACTAAAACTTGATCTACATCCTCTTTTTTGGGGACTAAGGCAGAAGGAGCAGCTACTGCCTAGAGTAACCTTGCAGCAGCAGTAAAAGGGAATTGGTAGAAGCATATGGTGCTCCTGATAACACCCACTTAAAAATTGCACGTGTACCTTCCACTCACATTTCATATACAAAAGAAAGTCATTGCCTGAGCTTGTCCATACGAGAAATAAAATCCTTCAGTGGAAAAACCCAGGTGGAATGGATTTGAAACATTTTCAACATAACCCAATGTACTACAAATACTATATGCTGATTGGTATAAACTGGGTTGCTCATCCCTGAATCAGGTATGAAAGATGGGCTTGTACTTTTGGGTTTCTATCAATCGGCCTCAGTAGGCTCAATCAAGCCATGACCTCACGCTCTAATTCACCTGCCCATAGACAGGGCAAATTGGATCTTCATTTTACAGATGAGCAAACTGAAGCTTGAAGGTTTATATCTGCCAAGACAGGTTCTTTAAACTGTACTCCATCACTGTTGTAAAAATTTGAAGTTGGTATTACCATACTTAAAAATAATCTCCTTACCTAACTCATTTGACCAACAAACTTACCTAACACAGGTAAAAATCATATTGGAAATCCACTGCTCTTCTTAGACAGTTGAACAGTTATATAAAATAATTCATAGGTTCAAAATGTGAGATACCACACAATTTAGAAAAGTCAGAAAAGAGAACATTCCATCTAAGAAAATTAACCCAGATAATTTTTGTATCCTCATACAGTTTGGTTCAGATATTATACAGACTTCCTAAGAAACAGTCTGACAGTTTATTAACAAAAGCTTTTAAATGTGCTCATAGATCCAAAAATTCCACATCTTAGAAATTTATCTCATGAGAATAATCACGGATGAGTGGAAAAGTAATAAAAATAAACTACAAAGATGTTCAATGAAACAATTTTTTTTAAAAAATCTAAATATTCCAAGCCATGAGACTTGTTATATAAACCAGACAACATGCATTCAACAAAGTAGTATATTGCTACTGAAAAGAATCTTGTGCCTGGATATTTATTTACTTTTTTTTTCCTTTTATATAGAAGAAACAAAAGAAAATATGGATTTTTTTCTTTTTGTTTATGTTTATTGAATTGTCAAATTTTCTACATAAAATGTGTGTGATTTTCTAAGAAAATAAACAAAAAATTGTTTTTAAATGAGTCACCCTCCCAAACTAAACCCAAGAGAAGCAGATGAGATTACCATCTGCAGAAGTAATAAGCTCTCAGAATGTTTTGCTAATTACACTAAGTTGTCTCTGTATATGATCAAGTAAATTAAAATATAGCCTAAGCAATCTATGGCTTGTAGTTTGGGAATTTGGTTGTTTTGTTGTCATTGTTTGGGCAGTCCTGGGGATTGAACTCTGGGCTTCACTATTGCTAGGCAAGTGCTTTACTAATTGAACCACAACCTCACTCTGTTTACCATTTTGCTTTTGTTTGTTTGTTTGTTTGTTTTTTAGATAGGGTCTCACACTGTTGCCCAGGGCAGCCTCAGAAGGTGACCATCCTACCTCCACTTCCTGAATCGCTGAGATTGTAAGCAAGAAGCTTAATGCCTATCTTCTTGAGACAGGGTCTCACTAACTTTTGCCCAGGCTGGCCTCAAAGCATGATCCTCCTATCTCTGCCTCCTGAGTAGCTGAGATTATAGGAATGTACCACCACTCTTGGCTATAATATGTAGTTTTGTGATATCTAAACAAAAATGGACCTGGAAAAATGATAAATTCTGATTAGTAGTGCTTAATGTCATTCTAATATTGCTCAGTGGAAATGGTTATATTTTAGTCAATCTCGTCAGAGAGTGAAACAGAATTTTATGCATGTAGAAGGTAATCATTTACCCAAATGTCCTAGCTTAGTGCTTAAAAATACCAGATTTTTTCATTTTATTCCTGCACTGACCCAGATGCCTTCTGTCTGAGTTTTCTCTTTCATCAAGAAGAAATGCCCCATGTCAATGACACATGTTATTTTGCCTGACTGGTAGAATATCATTGAAAATAGCTAGATAAGAATTCTTGTCTATGAGCCAGTTTTGAGGGGAATTTAATCAGTGCCATTGAGTTTCTAAAACTCAACCAAGAGTGAGTTAACCCCATGATATGGAGGACAACCAAATAACTTCTTTCTCTTTATTAATATTCTTACTTCCTTTTTGACCTGACATTTCCCACTGCAATTAGATATATTGGCCAAAGTTTGCAAATTTCATCTTTGAGTTTCTCAAAACTTGTAGGTAGGTGTTGCCTATGTTTAGTAATTTATGTAAAATATTTGATTCATGACCAGAGAAAGAAAACTAGAAGTGTGCCTCCTCCATGATTTGACCACTCTTTCTCATACTACCTCAGTGCTAAAACCCCTTTTCTGTAGCCACATTTCCTGGGCATATCTTACACAGGTACACTATTGTGCCCTTAAGTCTTAAACCTTTCCCAAACTGCATGTATGAAAGTCCTAGATGGAAAAAAGTTCTCTCTTTCTGTACTCCTTTAACTCTAGAAGTCTGGAACATGTTAAGAAACAATGTAAACCCTACAAAGGCACATACTTTATTTTGCTCATTTTTCTAGCTATATTACTTCTGGAAAGTGTTTTGTGTTAGTAGAGAATGCAAATTCCAAAAATTATTGCAATTATCTTATTCCTAGCTTCTCCCCTTCCTAGTCAAATGCTCACTGAAAACGAGGAGTGCTGCTCATTTATGTCTCTTATGGTATGGTACAACATTAAATATACATATTCAACATGTGTTCTGATAGTTTTTAAACACATATGTGAATAAAGGTAAAAACTCCAGTCCAAATAACCCAATTTTTATTTTATCCATTTTTCCAGATGCAACTATGAAAATCTTGAGCAATTAAAAAATGTGTTCTTGCATGAACCAAAGATAAAGTGACATCAAAGGCATGTCCTGAATGTCACATTCCTCACCTACAAGTCAAAACTTTCAGTGGTTTCCAATCCAGGTCCTATCTTAATGAATCAATTTCGTGAAGTTTCTCAAGATGTTACTTGGGGAACAAAACTACCAAATGATACTTCTTGTTGAAGCATGACACACTATTATTAAAACTATGACCTGCACTAGTTTTACATTTGTTTCATAGGTGCCACATCTTAAGCCTTTCCATTATGAAAGATGAGCTTGCTGCATTTTTTCCAAAAACAGTAATATGTGACAGAGAGAAGCACAAAAACTGCCAGAATATACTTCTTTAATACCATCTTTTTAAAAGGAAAATGGAGGGAATAAAAAAGTAAGCCTATGCCTACAGATACCTCTGTATCATTGAGTCACAAAGAAAATTCTGGCTCAAGACCACTTCTGGTATATCTTTGACCTATGCTCCTTCTCTGCAACATAGCAACTTACATCTGAAATTTAATGGATTCTGGATTTCAACAAGAAATAATAGAATCTCATAGTTGAAAATGTCATAAACCATTTGAACTTGGTTAGAAGGAAAGGAAATGCATCAACAAAGAGGAGAATCCTTACCCAGTTGAGGACTTGGTCCTACAAATGTGGACAAAAAGACTTAGACTGATTTGACTCAGCCTGGAAATGCTCAGCTCTCCAATGTGGCTGATGTAGAGTTAGGGCCTGTGATAGGAATCTGTACGCAGGGACTATTCTATGTCACCAGAATAGTTAAGTTTGAAGCGGGACTTTAGTAGGATAAAATGAGCTAACTGTAGGAAGAATTAGGGTTACAGAGAGATTGGAACTCACTGACAGGCTTTGGCTCTGATAGGGACACAATAATAAGCTTAGAAAAATCATGGCATCAATACATCCTCAAAGACTTGGAGATCATGACCAATATGAAAAAGAAATGCCTATTCACACTGCTTCCTTTCATGCAAAGAAGAACTACTTTTGCTGGAGTTCTTACTCCAGTGAAAGGCGAGAACTAGGGCAGAATTTGCAGGCAGACATGATTGTGAACGGGTCCTAAAAATAAACAAAACTATAGTAATAACAGATACCATACAATGAGGGCCTACTATATGCCAGCCTTTGCATTGGATCTTTATATGTACTATATTCACTATCAACATCACAACCACCTCTCTATGCAATATTTTCTGAGCATATCTAATAGCTATAGGTGTTTGTTCTTAGTATATTATTACGTATATTTTCTTATATATGCCTTATAACAACTTTATATGCTAAATTCTTTGAATTATTATTATTAAATTTTTAAAAATTAGATGAATAACTGATTACCCTGCCCCTGATTCATTGTTGAATCCAGGTCACACAGATACCAAGAAGCAGAGCTGGGATTTCAATCCTTCTCTTCTGAGGTTAGAGGCCCAGTCACTGTCTCATGATCTCACTGAACTCCTAGGAGTAGCTCTTGCTATGTGGACTTTAAGTTGATAAAATTGACTCATTGAGGCTCCTCGATTTGGCAAAGATGTGCACTCCTCTGTGATGTCTTCATTTCACAGGATGGGAAGGCCTTGCCCTGGGTGAGCCAAGAAGCAAGAGGCAGGGACACAAATGTGCAGCCCCATCTTAAAAGCTGCAGGTAGGCTATTTATACGAAAGACTTTCCTTATGTACTGCCCTGTGTCTCTCCATTTTTTTCTCTGGTTATCTCTTTCTTTTGCTGGCCAACCTCACAAAATCTTGAACTCTCATTCTTCCTCTCTTGTCTCTGTTCATTACTGGAAATTGACTCTCATAACAAATAAATCTCTATCTAGAGAGAGAGAGAGATACTCCCAGAAACTTGATGAAGTCAGCCTGGGAGGTTTCCAGTAATGGCAAATGAACCTGTAAGTCCTGACATTAATCAAATGCTTCCTAAACCTCTTCACTTCTTTGCTTTCCCACATGACCACATAAGCTCACAGCCAAATCTCCTCATTGGCACAATTCTTGACACCTGTTATTCTTCGAGTTGCTTGATCTAACCATAATAAGTTACTGGCATGCTATATGAGAAGAGGCAGCATTTAACTAGTAGGAGAGCAAAGGTGGGCAGTAATGAGTCTGTACAAATCATGACCAAATTAGACTTGATGTGGCTGGAGAAAAGCAGAAGAAAAGAATCCAGAAGGCAAAGGAAGGGAAAGTCCACACTGGCTTCAGAATGAATAAATATTAGACCAGCTATCCAAGATGACTGCTGGTGACTTCTGTCGTTTCCTGGTGTATGGACCATCTGGTGACAGACAGGGAACAGGCACTGTATGGGAGGGCTGAGGTATGCAGTGCAGGTAGTACTAGCACCATTTTACAAGTACCCTAGAGTGTTCAGGGTTGGTACATACATGCCACCTTTTGTCTTCACAAAAGCACCGCACAGGGGATTACTACATAAAAACAGCATAGGAAGCTATACCTGAGAGGTCCCCTCCTTAACAGCACCTGACTCCATTTCCACCCCTACCCAATCAAAGTGGGTAGCCACTTTGACGTATTCCTTCTTTATCTTTCTGATTTTGTTTTGTTGTTTGGCTCTGTCTTTGCAGAGATCGAACAAATGAAATTTTATACACTTTTCACATAATGAAGGTAGCATTATCCATGCTCCCTGCACACAAAGAAACTGAAGTTCAAAGAAAGGGATTGATTCTTCTTTGGGCTGGTTTTGACTTTTGATGAAGAACTCGTGTACTTCAAGAGACACTGTTGACCCTAGAGCACAGGCTGAAGGCCAAGGGTCAAGAGACACAAGCTGACGGTTACTACGGAGTCTGAACTCAGGATTCCTAGTTGAGCTAGCAGATTTGAAGTAAGAAAAAAGCCATGCCCTGTCATATGGTCCTAAGAAAGCAAGGACCTAAGCCTTTGTACCACTTAATGCCTGAAGCTGGAGGTTTTCATAGATCATTCAATGGGTGTTCATTTGCAAGTTCCCTGGAAAAGGAAGGACTGAGATGTATGTGCTTGCCATAAGGTTATTGGATAAAATACAGGATGTCTAGTTAAATTTGGATTTCAAATGCATAGTGAAAAAATTTAACATAGGTATGCCCTCTATAATATTTAAATGCACTTCCTACATTGGATTACTATTATTAGCATTATTAATTAAGTCTGGCAGCTCTAGCATAGAGAGTCATTGAACTCTGACCCTCAGTCCTATAAGGAACAACTGGCCTTGAAGATGAGTTAGAACCTTTCTTTCTATACAAAGAAATCCTACAAATATAAATTATGAGCTCTGGGTATACATAGGCCTTAAGAATACAAAGTACTGGGGGAGGAGAAGAAAGGGGAAAGAAAGGATACTGAGGTGTGACGAGGATGGAATATATGTACATGTATATACATATACATGTATATGAATGAACACAGTATAATGAAACCCACCAAACACTGGGAGAAAGTGGAGATAGAAATGAGTGGAGGGGGTGAACTTGTTCAAGGTACACTATACACATGTAAGGAATTACCACAAAGAAGTCCCCTCGTGTTATTAATGCATGATAATTCAAATACAAAACATAAATTTTTTAAAAAGAATAGAAAATATAATCTTGGCTATTTTGGAAATACAGTTTTTTCAAATAAAGAACGTTTTCTTTATCTCAATTAAACTGTCCCCAGAAGGGCATGGCTATGACAATTGCACCCTAACCTAGCCAGTGCAGTGGGGGCATTTCCTTAAATACCATGTTGCTGTCAATTTAGCAGGTATAATACAACACCTTAATGGTCCTTTACTTTTATTTCCTGATTATTTTATGCGTTAACATTCTTTCATGCTTCCTTACTATTTGTTTTCCTTCATACAAAAACTTTTTACTATTCATATTAAAAATTTGAATGAGCTCATCACAAATTATTATAGCTATTAGACTATTGTTTGTCATATTTGAGAAAAAAACATTTTCTGCCTCCCTTTTTATCCTTTAATTTAAAATTTTAGTTTGCAGATATTTTAATGTTTATTCACATGATTCTATCAAAGTTTTTTTCCTTTGTATTTGCTTCTATTACTTCAAAGTAATGGAAAAAGTTGTCATCTCTCTATGGATCATATAAATATTTCTTTTCCTGCTAGTCTTTCCACTCTTATAAAATATTAGTTAACTCTTTAATTGTTCTCATAGAACTATTTTAGAGTCTTTTGCACACAATTATGTTTGTCTCAGTACCCCTGACAAACCTAACTAACCAAAACTGCTCTTGAAGGGCCATGAAAATATAATTTTTTAGCCTCCTCTATGTGATTCTGCTGTACCCAAAGCTTGAAATCACTTCGTTAAGCCACATGAAAACACACCTCTTCTTCAGGCAGGTAGATTGATTTGGAGTGGTTTAAGATTGGAGACAGCTTGTAGAAATGAAGTGAAACCTAGTGAGCGTGGCTTGGAGAGGGAACAACCATCTTGGTAAGAGAAACTTCTCAACAGACTTTAAAGGAATGCATCAAGAAAGTGAAGGAATGATAACTGTGCTCTGACTACCCCATCCCAGAATGTGAACTCCGTGGGGCAGGGATCTCTGCCTGGTAAAGATCAGGTGCTCATTGGATTTTCCTTCTTGCTGTTGCTCCATTTACACTGTCTTGAGACAGACTAGTTGTCCTGAGTGAGGTGACAGGCTCCCTTTACCAAGACAAGGCAGGAAAACTTGATTTATTGTTCCATCTACACAGCACACACAGGAGGAGAGATTATTCACCATGGAAGCCAAAATTTGTTACCACAAAAAAAGGGACTAGATTCTGAGTGGATTAAAAATACTCTTCTAGTGTATCATGGTATAAGCTATGGCTCTAAAATAAGTTTTCCCCCATATGGTACTGGAATTATTCCCAACGTTATTTACTTAGTCATCAGTCTGCTCTTATACTGAGCAATTGATTTAAACATAGGTTAATGTATTTATGTTGAGATTTGTATTTTAACCCACTGACATGAAACTGTATGTGTGTAACACCAAATTTACTCCTATTTAAGACATGGAGTTTTCCTTTCACATTTTAGAAAGCATAAAGAGATTAAGCAAGCTGTTCCTAGTCCTACTTGCATGGTTCCATTCTCTGAAAACGGGTGTAGTTTAATGATTCAATTCTTTGAAGTGCAAACATCTTTCATTTCCCCATAGGACTAAAAAGTATGTTTGCCTAGTAGTGAATTCTGCCCTGTTTTTCCTTTAGCTATAATCCAGGTAGAAATTAATCATATAATCATATTTTTTTCTTTGACATTCTCAACAAAGGTGATCCCGACCTTCTTCATTTCAGTTTATTTTGTAAGATATGAAGTTAAGGGCAACCAACCAGAAAAACTCTGACAATATATACCCCTAGTTCCTCAAGTTTCTTTAGCATTGAAGGGAACCCCTCTGTTTAACGGCCTACTAATTTTGTGAGAGCTCCTATTCGAGCTTTTTTACTTGATATATTTTATTAAGGACTCCTTACTATACCAGAGAATACTTAGGAAATAGCTCCACCTTGTAACAAAACCACTTTGATTATCTTTGGCCATCTTTTACTCTGGACCATTGCTCTGGCTCCCTCTGCTGGTCACCCCTCATTATTTTATAAACTGTTCGGACTCAGCCTGCAAGACTTTCTCCAGGTACATGGTCTCTTCCTTATTAGTGTGGTCCCCACCAGGAGGATACATCCCTTGTCATTATTCCCCACTGCCAAGCACATATTAGACTGCGGTGTCTGATAAAACCCTATTCAGATCTTGAGAAGTATGTGAGGGTGAGGAACATTTGAACTACAAGCTAGATTGCACAGGTCCTGGGATCCACAAGCCTAGGGGTATTTTTTCTCCTCCCTACAGAGTTCAAGGTGGGCTCCCATTCCCCACGAGAGCTTTGTATATTTTTCTTTTTTGACTTGGAAACCCAAGCTCTTATTCCCTTCATCCCTATAGAAATAAACAAGCAAACCCACCTCATCCCTCATCCAAGGCTCACTTATTCACGAGGATGAGTCCCAGTAAAAACATATACTTCCTGGAGCAAGGATCTGGCTCAGAGGTAGAATGCTTGCCTAGCATTTATGAGGTCCAGAGTTCAATTCCCAGCACAGGAAGAAAGAGAAAAAAGAGTGTTTTCCTCCTATCTCCTAATCACACTGGGATCTGCACAAGGCAGCTACTATGGTAGAAAGCATCATTTTCAACATATGTTTATTTACTCTTATCAGATGCATAGGGGATGCTGAGCACTTTAATCCACAATAAGTTTAACCATAATAGTTACAGCTCATGTTTATACCTCAGCTCAAAGGAATCATGAGTCTATTTGTTGGGAGAATCTGGTTCTGTGTTGATATAGCAGCAATATTTAAGCCAAATGCTCCCCAAGAGGAAGGAGTGATTTTCTGGGAAATAAAAATAAATCTACATGAGAAAAGTCTCTTCTGTGCAAGGACCTGTTCTCATTAAAGATGTTCCCATTTGCATTACTGATAGAGCACTTGATATAGTGCTCTGGAAATGACGGCAGTCATCTGATTAAATGTCTTACTTGTATACTACTAAACATCCCACCCGAGGCTTGAGGCCAGGAACACATCCCAAGAGGGGAAGAGAAGACTCCAACGTGCTGGAGAGCATGAAGAGCACTATAAGGAGGAGTTTGTTGAGCAACAAGCTGAAACTTTGTTCTGGTGAATGGCACCTTGAGCAGCAAGACCCAGTCTGAGAGATGAATGGACAGCACTCAAAGGCAGGTGTCCATGATTACTGTTGGAAAGAGGCTTTTCCCTGGGCCTCAAATGGCTCTGTCCAGAGTAGTGATTCAGAATACTAGAGGGCCTGAAGGGACGAAGCTTTTGATTTCTTGCTGGTGCAGTCTTCTGTGGCCTCAGTACCAGAAATGCAGAATAAGTATCATGAGCTTCCAGTTCTGGAAAGGTCTGTGAAAGCACAGGGACCCGCCAAGTGATGACTCCCTTCCAGGTCTTAACCATTCATAAACTAGATGGACACATCTCTGGACAAGTCACTCTATCTTTCTATACTCCAGCTGGGAAACATAGCTGAGGACTGGGATGCTTTCAAGTGTGGGGATGACTTGGGTGTTGGGGAAATTAGAAAAAAGTGAGTTCTCTACTGGGGACAGATACAGAGGACAAGAGAAAGAAACATAAGAACCTGTTACTAAGGAACAGTGCCTATGGCCAGGTAATCCTATCTCCATTTCCCTTACAGTATTTTGGTCTGACATCTTTGGAAAAATTTAAATGAACTCCAGCATATAACTACTCTGTTATAGAGTTATTTCAAATTGTGTCCACAGCTTGCCCCCTAATGTCTTGAAAATGCAGTATCTCTTATTATTAAACTTTTGAACTTTATGATAATTTTCAATGATTGAGTGACCTCTGCTGTCATATTACTCACGTCTCAGAATACAAAACTAACAGGGACTTTATAAATTATCTGGCCTGTCTCTTTTCATAACTGATTTTTTCCAAAAATGTACCAGGCTCTTACTTCAACATTCAACCTCCATGTAAAGAGAGAAGACCCTTACAAGATCACAGAAACTTCCCACACAAGATGAAATGGTTATTTTTTAAGGCAGTAATTCATCAGCAGCAACCCGAAAGGAAAGAAGTATGACTTGAGCCACAATCTTTTAGATTTGGTGGCTATGCAGAAAAAAGAGTCTGATTGATATGACTTCTAATGCCAGATCCATCTCCCAAAAGCAGAATAAGTCAGAAAAATACTGAAAATTCAAAATAATATTCTGTAATAAAAAATGCACTCAGGCCTCAGCCCAACACGTCAACAAAGGGAAAATAAAATGGGCACATAGGAAGGGGCAATGCGATCAAGGCAAATCTATTATGGAGAAATTATAAACAAAACTGTCTTTGTTAAACAGAGCAAAATGAAATGAATTGGCACAAAATTATGCAAATATACTACTACAAAAATAAGTAATATGTCAAGCAAGAAAGACACAAAATAAAGAAAGAAAACCCTCAGGAAGCAAATAAAACCCAAATATAAAATGCAGGTTCTTTTTGAACCTGCATTCATTAAAAGTATGAGTTCAATAAAACAAGACCTCTAAGAGAAATGATGAAACAATTGATAAAAATAAAAGAAGAGATTGTAGATCTGAAAAGCTGAATAACAAAATGAGGGTGTTACAAATGTAATGAGTTATAAGTGGTTGGACTGGTGAAGTGGCTCAAGTGGTAGAGTGCCTGCCTCACAATCTTTGAGGCCCTGAGATCAAAGCTCAGTAACTCCAAAAAAATTATAACTGGTAAAGGAGAAGAAATGAGGCTGAAAATGGCACAGAGAGATGGCTGGGGATGACCATAAGAAATACACAAGGAAAATACAAAGCAATTAAAATAAAGACAGAAGATACAGAGACAGAAAAAAAATTATCCAGTGTGAGCACAATTGTCATCCTTAAAGAAGGATAAAAGGAAAGATAAAAAGGAATTCAGAATTAAAAACTAAGAAAAATATCCTGAAAGGAAGAAAAATGTTCACAAATTTTAAAAGGGATCTTATGTCAACAAAAATTGATATGGAATGATCTCAACTGAAAAAAATCTCCTGGTTAAACTGTTCAGTATTAAGGATGAAGTCAAAACAAAACAAAAACGCCTTTAGACATCCAGGCAGAAAAAGACAAGCCAGCCACTAGAAGGAGAAAATCCTATGGTTTTCTCCTGAGACAATGGAGCAATGATCACAAGCTTTGAAAGAAACAGTGGGATCCCAAAATATTATACCAAGTCAGGGTATCATCAAGAACAGAGATAAAAAGCCTGGTATGGTAGAGTATGCTGTAATTCCAGCACTTGGGAGGCGGACGAAGGAGGATCATGAGTTCAAAGTCAGCCTGGGCAACATAGCAAGGCCCTGTCTCAAAGAAAAAAAAACAAAACAAAAAGAAAAAGAAAAGCAAACAACAACAACAAAAAAAGAGAGGATATAAAAGGCAGGTATTTCCTGACATGAAAGAGCTTGGGAAATATAATTTCTGTGATCTCTTTTAAAAAGAAAAACAAACTAAACAAAACTATTTGACAAATAAGCCCAGTTGAATAAGTGATGAGCAGTAATAAAGAATTCATGAAGGAAAAAGCTATGATCAGAATAACTTTTTTTTGTCCCTTTAATTTCATGGCTAAGGATAATCCTGTGTGAACATGAAGGTGATATTAAAGAATACATCGCAAGTCCAAGCACAGTGAAAATAATAAAGTCAGAATCTGAATAAGAATGAGATGTACGGAAGAAAAAGCACAGTAATTCTTTTATTTGCTTGTTTGTTTATTGTAGCACAGGTCAGCAGACTACAACATGTGGATCAAATCTGGCTTATCTCCTGTTTTTGTAAATAAAGATTTATTGGAAAAGAATCACATCCATTCATTTATATATTGCCTCTGGCAGCTTTCATGATGTAATAGCAAGATATTTTAGTTCACAGAGACTTAAGTATTTACTATCTGACCTGTTACAGAAAACATTTGCTGACCCATGTTTTATAACAGGGAGACAATCTGTAACACCTAAAATTGGAATATGCAGCTGAAAACACTTTTATTTTAAATTGCTTTTGTAATTTTTTTAACTTAGAGTGATCTGTACTGAGAACATTTTATCCAACATCTACATGCATGTACACACAAGGAGAGACATTTAAAGCAACATCCATTAAATATTAACTTCTGTAACTTCTACATGGGAAGATAAGGAGTAATTTGCTTTTCTTTTTTCTTAACTTGTGTATTGCCCAAATTTTTTCTTGGGAATATATATAATCTTTTGGAAAACAATGAAGTGATTAATCTTTAAAAAAAAAAAAAGGACCAATATATTTCATCCCTAACTTAGCTTCCCTGAGAACTTGCATCCCATTGGCAGGGAGCTTCCCCATGCCCTTTCTCTCACCAAAGAAAATACTGGTATGTATTTGGGAATGTGATGGAAGAATCGCTCTACACCCAATAGTCAAAAGCTGGGAAGGTTCCTTTCCTCTCCTCCTAAATCTGCATTAAGTGACGGTTAAGAATCACTTGGAACAGCAGAGGGCACCCTCCCCATGTTTATAGGAATATAGTGCAAAGTCTGTGCCCACCTGTCCTGCCACTCAGAAGTGGCACACATCATGGCCAGTCACTAAACACCAGTAGGATTTGGTTTCTCCATTTCCCACTCTTTCCCTCCACAACCAATCCTCCACAGTGCAGAGTTGTACCCTCTTCCCCACTGCCGGCAACCCCTCTGTAACTTCCTTTAAAGGAAGGTTGTAAGGACGACCACAGGATGATCATTCTATGGGAATTTGCCTATAGTCAGTCATAAAGTCCACTTACTTTCTTTGTTCTTTGACTAATGGCTTTACTTTGGCTAATGGCGGGCTTTAAGGGCATGCAGTTAGTGCAGGAGCACACCACACTCAGAGGACCCCAGGCTTGGTTTAATGCACTGCTGTGGTTATCTTGAATTCCTTAATTTTATCTTTGGACTTGCAAACACAAGTAGATATGGTCCAATGGAATCAAAGGAGCAGAAGAGACCTGTGATATTCTTGTCCACTGTCATTCCTTGATGCCCCTTTCGCATGAAGTCCTATGAGGAGCACAAAATAAATTCTAACCTCCTTCATTAAGGCCAAGTAGCCCTGCCTGACCCTGCTTCTGCCTTTTTGGACCATGCACTGTGTCAAGCTCCATTCCACTTACATGGGCATTTAGTACCTGTCTGCGACATGTTAAGCTCTTTCTCACTTCTGGCCCTTCACACGCGCTGTTTCCCCCACTGAGCTCTTTTTTCTCCCAAGCTCTTTGCATTAGGAATCCTTCTCAGTGTTTAAACTAAGCTAAAGTCACCTCTTCAGATAGACACTTCCTGGTGGCCCTATCAAAAACATCACCCACTTTATTTAACATCACAGCATTGTTGTATCATCTTGTTTGTACTTCTCATAGTCTGTAATTGTTTTATTTTAAATGTTTTTGTCTTGCCCACTAGAACCTAATTTCTCACAAGACCAGGGATCTGCCTATGTTCTTCAGCATTACATCTTCAGGATCCATTCCAGTGACAGGTATTTAGTAAGTACCCAGTAAATACTTGTTGAATTTTGATGAATAGGCTTACAAAATGGGACTGCTGGCTGCTCCCTCCAGGTTACTATAAAAAGTCCTCATTATGAGCTTAATTATGCTGCATAAGAATTTCCATTTTGAAGCTCTAGCTCCCAACACCATTAGGAAGTGACTGTATTTGGAGATAAAGCCTGTAAAATGGTATCTAAGATTAAATAGGTCATATTGGTAAACCCTAATCTAATCTGACTAGATTGAAGAGGAAAAGGAAATTTGGGCACAAAGGGAGACATGGGGATGTGCACACAGAGAAAAGACCATGTGGACCACAGCAAGAAGGTGACTATCTGCAAGCCAAGACAAAAAGCTTCAGAAGAAACCAAGCCTACTGACACCTTGACTATAGAGAATGTAAAGTCTTACTTAACAAACTGCAAAGTTTTTCTGTACTTTGGGTGTATTGTGATTTAGAATCAATGAGCTATCAGACCTCTGGATTATAGATAAACAGCTGCCGCCAACACCAGGAGAGGACCGACAAGGCATGCAGCCAAGAAATGCCCAATATGACATCCAGTATGGTGACACTCATGCTAAGATATGATGATATCTAGAGCAGCCTGCCACAGACCCCCACCTAGGTTATATCGAAGGGCGTAAGCAATCAGCAGAGGACTAAATAACATAAGAGCTGAACACCCTTGATGAAAAAGATATATTAAAAGGACACCCGCTGAGGACCCAGCAGAATACGCTTCCCAATGTTCTGCAAGCCTCACGAGCAATGTAAGTTAGCATCAAGAGACTCTGTCCTGTATGTGTCTCTCCTTGCCAGAGGATCTCTCCCTCCCAAATGGAAGGAGCTCACAGCAATCAGCCAGAAAGAACTGACTGCTTTTGGGGCTCCCTTGTGGAGCAAAATCCTTACCTGCTGCAGTGCTTTGTGAGGCAACCAACCGTGTGCTGTGACTCTGTCTTGTAAGTGTACATTTGAAGTATGAATAAATGTTGTTGCGTTGGCTCAAGTGTCTGAGTGGTCTTTAAGGGACATTGCCATGGTTTTGTTGCCTCTACCCTAAGTCTACCTTGGGCAGTATCCCAATCCCCCATAGGGATACTCACCCCGGTTCAGAATGTAGCTAACTTCTCCTTTGTGGAGAAGTTTCTCTCATTAAACCCACCCAATCTATGGCATTTTGTTATGGTAGTCCAAGTAAATTAATATAGCCTTTTAGAAATTATATCTTATTTAATGAAAATAACAACTTAATATTGAAAGGAACATCCTTAGATGTTAATGATGACTCAAAATTGCCAACGTGTTAAAGCTATTCTGTTGAAGCAATAGAATTCCAGAAGTTAAATACCAAGGGCAGAAATGCAGGGATGACTGCATAATTTGGGGGGCCTAGTACAAACTCAATATTTAGAGTCCCTTGTTCAAAAACCAGGGAAAAAAGAGCCATCAACGATACTAACACAACTTTCTCTTTTTCCGTGACTTCTCTCAATCATGATGTTTGTATTTTAGTATTGATTTGAGAAAAATTTAAATGTGAACTTTTCAGCCTGAATTTTACCATTCATCTTTGAATAATTTGAAGGGCAAATGGAATCTAATGCGGAGACACTGAAATTGTATTTTATAGCTTGCTGATGATGTGTTCATACCTCCTCTGTGCAGGAACAATGGAAACCTGGGAAGATGGGGATAAAGGAGAGTAGTGGAGGGAGTGAATTCAAGTATTATACATTTGATACACTGTAAGAACTTTTGTAAATGCTACAATGTACCCCCACCCAGCACAACAATAATAATAATAATAAAAAACTGATGCAACCACTATAACCTGGCTTCTTGATATGTGCACTCTACCATTGGCTTACTGATCAGAAAGGGAAGACCAACAGGAAAAGGGACTTTAAGTTGCCTACCTTTCCCTTTCCTTCTGTGACATCATCTTCAGCCTTCAATGTGGTTGACTATTCATGGAAGTAACAGAGCCAGAAAGGATGCAACAGAGCTCTTTGCTCATGTGTGTTTCTTAGATCGCCACTGCCTCCTTTCTGTGCTCAAAGCACGTTTTGGCTTGACAGAAAGCATGGCTCTCGAGGCTGTTAGTATACCCACTTACCCAGGGGTGAAGGTGACACACACTGTACTCTCTGGGGCTCTTCCTGCTCTCCGCACATCATGGTGCCATTGAATCTGTACTCCTCATAGGACTTCATGCAAAAGGAGTATCAAGGAATGACAGCGGACAAGAATATCACAGGTCTTTTCTGCTCCTTTGATTCCATTGGACCATGTCTACTTGTGTTTGCAAGTCCAAAGATAAAATTAAGGAATTCAAGATGACCACAGCAGTACACTAAACCAAGCCTGGGATCCTGTGAGTGTGGTGTGCTCCTGCACTAATTGCATGCCCTTGAAGTCCGCCATTAGCCAAAGTAAAGCCATTTAGTCAAAGAACAAAGAAAGTAAGTGGACTTTATGACTGACTATAGGCAAATTCCCATAGAATGATCATCCTGTGGTCGTCCTTACAACCTTCCTTTAAAGGAGTGCCAAAAAGAAAATGAGTACCCAACCTTTGAGAGAAGACACAGGAATTAACTGTTGGCTACTAATCTCCACTCTGGTGTGTGCATTAGCTGAGGTTCCATGGGCTTTGAAAGTAAGACTGAAAACCTGTAAAAACACAAAACTTTCTTTCTAGGGAAACTGTGTTGCTGAGTCTGCAAAGACCATCTTGCAAATCTTTGGAAACTCATCCTATTACTAATGTAAAAACCACCTGCACCCATGATTCCTGAAAGACCGTTTGGCTCTTCAACAGGGCAAAGTCCAGTTAATGAGAGCATGAAGAGGAAGACGGAGGCAACAGTGAAATCCCTAGGCCAAGATTTGGAAACCCTGCCTGGTGATCACCTCTAAGAAAGTAAGTGATCTTAACTCACTTTCACACACCAAGTCTCTTTTCTCCCTTTTGCAAAACAAGAGAATTGGATGTGATGATCCCCCTGGGGCCATACCATTCTAAAAATAACCAACACCAGCAAAACTTTGTGACAGAGATGGCAGAGAGAACAGAATGTCAAAGTCACATGGAGTAATTTGACATGAATAATGAACTGAAGCCACTTTTAGAAACCACTGAAGGCTGGTCAGCTTTCACAGGTTTTTAAAGTTCCCTGTCCCTATGGTCAAACTTCTCTCAGGCCAAGGGGCTGTGGACTGGGGCAGCTTTTCCATTCACTCACTTCCCTGCTACTCTGTAGTCCACCTTTGGCCACTTAGTGATCCTGATTGACTTGGGACCTCTCCGAGTTTTTATCGGAGAGCCCTTCCTGGTCTCTGACTACCTAAAGTCTCTGGGAGCTTTCATAGAAACAAGGCAGGCTAGTGGTGCTAGTGTGTGGGAGAGAATGAGTTGGTGGGAACACTTGAAGCTGAGCTCTGGCCCTGATACTAACAAAGTGGATGACCTCAGATTGGCCCTTTCCTCCTGAGATATTGGTTTTTGTGTTTTTCCTCTTCAGCACATTTTCTCAGGTGACCACAATTTGTTTTACACATGGTTACACTCCTCCTCTGCTGTGAAATCCTGATGTTTAGTTGGAATCGATCCTTTCTCACCTCTATCAGTAGGCTCTTACTGTCCCAATTCAATTGCAGGTCCCATCTCTCTGGTCACCGTGATGGATCAGAGCTGAGTGGAGCCAATTGGGACATGTAATAGGGCTTCATAGAAAGAAAGTTTACCTGCTCACTAGATTTTGAAGATAGGAATATTGTGAGGGTTAGAGCTGCTGCAGCCATTTTATTATCATGAAACTGAGTCACCCTTAGATAGAAGCCAATAAATGTATGGTGGAAGGCAGAATGAATAAAAAATTAGAGGTACTGTGCCTCAATTACATTTTCTGAGCTTCTAGATCAAACTATGCTTGAAGCCAAATACCATTCCTGGATTTGAGTCAATGAGGTTTTTGTTGTTGTTGTTTACTTACCTAGTTTAAACTGGGTTTTTGGTCACTTGTGAGGATAACAGTGCTAGCTACTATATTTTTCCTCTGTGGTCATCAGTTTCCTCTACAGCAAATTGACTATTTTGGAGACAGCAATTAGTATGTACCCACATAATTGTATTATCTCTTTCAGGAGTGGCCATAATTCCAAGATGGTAGCAAAGACAATTTTCAAAATGTCAAGGACTGGTTTCTTCACTTACTAAGTACCAGAATTCATAGCATTATTCATGCATATCTTACATGACAGTCTTTAATACAGCAATTACTATTGATGTTTATAATATGATCCTGTATTTCTAGCTGAGGTCTCTGTTCTGTGACTCCAGTGCTATATTCAACTGAATACTGGAAACCTTCACTGAGGTGTTCACAGTTACATCACCTGGCGGATTCCAAAGTGAATGGGGGTCCTCCAGCCCAACCACTCACCCTTCTCATGTTCCCAATTGAAAGCAATGACCCCACCATTCACCAGTTGCCCAAGCCTGCAACCTACAAGTTGCCCGGCTCCTCCCTTTCTCTTTCTTTCTTCATAATCCAGTTTACCTGCAAGCCTAGGTAAGTCTCTGTTTGAAACCACTTTTCTGGGAGGGGGTGGGGGCAGTGGGGAGAAATGACCCAAGCATTGTATGCACATATGAATAATAAAAAAATAAAAATTAAAAAAAAAGAGAAGAAAAAAAGAAACCACTTTTCTATTGCCATCTTTCTCTCTGACTCTCCTGTACATCTACATTGCAGCTCAACATGGAGAACTACTTCTAAATGTTCTGAAGATGGCTGCTCATGTTTGGTTACAGTTCTTCTGTTTCTGCCCCTAGGCAGCCTAGGTAACCCCAGGACTTTTTGAAGTTCCTCTTTGTTAATAAGCCTTCCCTAAACTGTTGCAATATGAAGGTCCCATCAGTTTCCCATTAAGACCCTAAACCTACACATCACCCCTCATGGACACTTCTCCAAACACTCCAACAGTAAACAACTCCCTTTCCTTTCCTCTCCTTTCCTCCTAGATTTCTCTACACATAGCTGGAGAGGAGTGGGGAGAAGAAATCTGAGAAGCCCATGATGGAAGGGCTGGTTCTGACTTTTAAGAAGCTGTGGGGATTTGTAGAGACAGGCACATTCTGGCCCCTAAAGCCTCCAGCCCTCTTTGGAAGGTAGGACTAGTCCATTGTTTGTTTACAACCCTATGCCAGAGTAATAGGAAAACTATGACACAATCCTAGTACACATAGCCTCTGGTGCAAGACTTAGTTAAGCTTCTAAACATGGAAAAGCTCTGTCACCATAGATCTTTCCAGTGGTAGCTGATATTTTCTATTTATTAAGTTTCTTGCTAAGGCTTTGTCTTGAATGCTCATGGGCAGGCAATACCCAGGTCCCTAGCTGCTGTGCCTACTTGGACGCAAGACAGGTGAAGCAAAACAAACACAGCAAATCTGATCCAGCTGGTAGTGAATTTTCTGCATCTGAGAATGTCATATTTGTATAGCCCGTTATAGTTTAACAAGGGCTTTCATCTTCCAGGCAGATGGCTGAGTAATCAATAAATGTTTCATAAATGATTGAATGAGCTATAGAGCCATTTTCTTCTCTTCAAAATAACCCTGTGAAGTAGGCAGAACAGGGGTTATCATTCCTACTCTACAGAAAAGGAAACCAGGGCCCAAGACATAGAATGTTTCCTGAGCCCACATAATCCATGTTTATAGTTGCTTGATTAGAATATAGGTGTGTTGAACCTATTCATTCATTTCGAGAGGAGACTGACAACACCTGTCAGGGAGGGTGAAGGGCTTCTGGAGGGGATGTGGGGTTGCATCTAGTGCTTAAGCATCTTTTTGGTCTCCAGTCTGTCTCCCAATCTGTCCTCAATCATCCCAGGGCATGTTGGAAGCTGCCATGGGGAGGATGGGTAGGCAGAAGTTCAGGCTGCTGCCCAACTGGGAATTGAGCAAAGGGAACAAGAGAAAGACTTTCCAGTGCCAAGACTCCAAAGAAATGTTTGTTGACATTTTTGCTTCACGTCCACTATGTCCAAGTAGGCTTTGAAGCTAACCCTTTGATAGAAGGTTCCCTAGGGTGGGTGGGGAAGTTCACGACCTTGCTGCTGTGGATCTCCAGGCAACAGCAAATCCGCAGCAGCTCCAGGATGATGCCAGAATTGTGCAGAAAGTGGGGAGAGAACTGTGAAGAAAACAGAACCATGGCAAAAGGCGAGCAAGAACAACAAGAATGTAAAAGTCAAAATAAGAAAGTCCACAGGGACAGGGCAATGGCATCACAACTGTGCCTTGATAGTGTCGAGGGTGCCTCTCCTGGAGTCCTTCACAGGACACTTGGCCCTACAGAGTCAGCTAGGAAGTGAGCAAGGGAACCAGTGCCATGCCTCTGAAAATGGATTTCTTGATGGAGTGATCCTCTGAAAGTGTAGTTTTGAGCATTCATTCCCTTGCTCATAAGCTCTAGCTGACCCCAGCTCCTCTGGAATAAAGCCTGTGCTCCTCAACAGAGCGTATAGACACTGTTGAATGGCTTCTCCACCCCAGCAGTTTTCTTGAGTCTGGCCTGGACTTTGTGTATGTTCCTACCTTCTTGGCAAATTGCTGTTTAGTCTGAGATCTGAGCTGCAATATTACTTTCTCCAGGAATGCTCCTGGGACCCTATTTATACCCCATATTAGGTCCAGTGTCTGGTATGTATATTTCCATAGTCGCATAGACACTTCTACATCCATAAGGGGCAAGTATGTCACCTCCTTGGATATGTGTCCCACATGAAGCAGAGGCCTGGCACTAAGGAAGTGTCAATTAAGTACCTGTTGGGCAAATAGTCAGCATCTCTAAACTAGCCTTCTCACTCACCAAGCAAGGAAGGAGAGGAAAGCAATCATGTGTGGGTATTGGAGCAAAGAGATTATTTTTAAGAGGAGCAGAAACTCGGAGAAACAAATGACCTTTCATCTATGGGTCATTAAGATGTGTGTTATCCCCTTGATAATTGTGAAGTTATAATTGTCTCTGCTGGAAAGTGGACCCTCTTGGAAAAAAGATTAGAGACATTTGGAGAAGTCTTTCCTTAAAAATAAACACAGAAAATCAAAATCCACCAAATGGCTGGATAGCTCAGAAAAGAGCGCAGACTCAAATTAGAACAGTTGATAGAGACAGCTAATGGGGTGACAGAGTAGCTTGGTCTAAAGGGGTAGCTATTTCTCAGCTCCAATCAATTGCTTAAGTTCAAAAAAGCAGACCACAGTTGGCAGGGTTTTTTTTAACTTTTTCAACAATTTTATTGACAAAATTCAAAATATAACAACTGAGTACAATTTTTGATAATACACAGCTTCTGTTTAATTGGGGTTTAAATGTACTGCTCCCAGGGAAAGGCATGGTGTTATATACCTGTAATCCCAGCAGGAGGCAGAAATCAGAAGGATCATGGTTCAAGGCCAGCCTGGGCAAAGTTACAAGACTATCAAAAAAAAATAATTAAAACAAAAATTGACTGGAAGCATGACTAAAGTTGTAGAACACCAGCCTAATAAGTGAGAAGCCCTGAGTTCAAACCCAGTACTGCCATATAAATAAATATATAAATAAATAGTAAATAGTTACTCTTCCTTATCATCAAAATCTCAAAGTCAGTTATAATTGTTCATTTGTTTGAAACGTCTTTACAAAAGCACTGCCAAACACTGATATTGATTTAAGAACCAACATATGTTTTTAACTGAGCAGATTTGCTACTTCAAAAACATTTATAAAATTCTATCATATTCCACTCTTAATATTTGATTTTTAAAATTAAAGACTATTTGAAGAGCAGCTTTAGGTTCACAGAAAAACCAAGAAGAATAGAAAGGTCTGTATATACCCTGCCCTATGTGTACACATCATACACATTAACATCATCCTCCAGCACAGAGGAACCTTTGTTATGACTGGTGAGCCTAACTGACACACAGCGTGAAGGCCATAGTTTATATTGGGATTCACTCTCAGTGTTGCACATTCCATGTGTTTGCACATATTGCCACCATTATAGTATCATACGGAGCATTATCACTGCCTCCAAAAATCCTGTGTTTTATTTACTTGTCCCTTCCCCTCTCCTCCCTGGTAACCAGTGACATTTTCACTATCTCCATAGTTTTGTCCCCAGTCATAAAGAAGAACAAAATTATGTCATTTGCAGAAGACAGATGGAATTGGTAATCATCATGTTAAATGAAGTCAGCCAAATTCAGAAAGACAAAACTTGTGTTTTCTCTCACATGTGGGACTTGTGTTTAAAAAAAAAAACATGAAAGCAGAAGGGGAGCCACTTGGGACACAAGACCCATGGGAAGAGGGAACAGAACAGGAGAGGGTGATGGGGAAGTGAGTATGCAAGTTCAAAAATGTCAAAATGAAACCTATTGTTTTGTTGGCAGATCTCATGATTGTCCCAAAACATCCCTAGATCCAAGGGTGTGTGTGTGTGTGTGTGTGTGCAGTCTTCTGCTTAAATTTCCCCAACTTGTTTACACTTTTTGTATACACCAATGAAGCCAAGAAAGTAAGCAATTTGTATAAGGCCCAGGGATGCCAGTGTTTGACTTTTGCACTAAGAAACCTGACTTCTCATGAGTCTGTTTATCTAAGCATGTCAACATCAAACTGTGATCATTAAAGCCCCAAACAATGGGATTCTCCCATAGAAAGTGATCGGCACATTGGTCAATATGCAAACAGCTGAATGAGGACTGAGTTTTGTCTTCATCAATTATTGGCATTTAGTAGATGGTCAATAAATAGTTGTTGAGTGGGAGAAAGAATGTAGTACATCTGCAGTTCAAAGTTACTACCACTAGATGGTGAAGTTTGTTTTCTTCTGCAGATAAAAGACTCTAGGAACAAAATCTCATATTAAGATACCTGATGGGTATGTGTACTATGAATACTTAACTTGAATGCTGCACAAATACTAATGTTACAGCTGGTTTCACATTTTCTTTGTTATCCCTCCTCACTCCCCACCCCAGTTAGCACTGGATACAATTAAGTCTTTAGAAGGGATGGTTTCCCATGATATAAGTAGAATTATTTGAGAGAAAAAAGATGAATGGTAGATGATTATCATAACATGGGGAGTATAGTTCTGAATATTCAAGAAGCTTGAAGTCTTGTGGGGTAAATAGGCATTTAACCCATGTACAATGCAATGCATTTGATCCTATACTAGAAGCATGTAGATGATGATTTGGGACCCAAAAGAGAGAGTGACCACATTGTCTTGGTTGGGGATGGTGCAGAAAGTCATCTCAGAGGTGTAGCTCATCCACCCAATGGGCCTTGAAGGAGATGAGAGGGAATTCACCATGATACACAAGAGCAGGAAGAACATTTACTCATTCATCAAATAGCCACTGAGCACCTGAGAGTGTGCCCAGTGTCCTGCTATCCACTGGAGATACAACAGTGAGCAGGACATAAGGGCTCTATCCTCAAGGAACTCACAATGCAGTGGGATGTATATGTCATCATATGTATAGTGTCATCATGCCATCAGGACTATTATTTCCTTTGATACATTTAATTTTTTATTAAATATATTTTAAGGAAACAATATTATCACTGTACCATAGATAGGTAAAACAGTAATACTATTAACAGCAGGTAACCAGAAAAAATAAACACAAATCTAATAAAAAATTAAATACCTCACATGCCTCCTAACATTTTCTTCAGGGTTCACATCTTAGAGGTAAGAATGAGGAGATGGAGGACAGTAAGGGATTTTAATTAGAGAGCTGAGTTGAGATTGCATTTCAGAAGTCAGTGCAGGCCAGGAATCAGTGACTCATGCCTATAATACTAACTTCTTTAAGAGACCGAGATCAGGAGGATTGTGATTTGAGGCCAGTATGAGCTACAAGTTCATGAGGCCCCAACTCAACCGATAGATGGGTGCTGTGGTGCTCACCTGTCATTTCAGCTACACAGGAGGATCATGGTTCCAGGTCAGCCCGGGCAAAAAATGTTCATGGGACTCCCCTCCTCCTACCTCAGTGGATAAAAGTGAGCATGGTGGTGCATGCCTGCCATCCCAGCTACTATGGGAAACATAATAGGAGGATCACCACCCAGGCTAGCTGGGCAAAAAAGAGAGACCCTTTCTCCAAATAACAGAGCAAAAAGGACTGGAGAAATGCCAGGTGGTGGAGCACCTATGTAGCAAGCATGAAGCCCTGAGTTTAATCCCCAGTACACACACCTCCCCCCAAAAAAGGGTCAGTGTGGAAAGCACTATTTCATTTATATCTCCTACAAAAATGACAGTGACCCTGGCAGTACATAAAAAGGATATTCCTGGACAAAATCTCCCCCAAGGGACTTTCCAGTGGAGAGTTACATGAAGCCGGTTTTGAAAGCCCTGATGAATAGCAGGCTACTGCACAAAGACTCAGAAACTGGCTAAGGACAACCTGCTCACTGCAACCCCCAAGTGTAATATTTCCTGCAGCCTGAGGAGTACTACTTAGCCTCTTGGCAGCTGGTGGGTAAAGAGATTTAGAGAAAGCTTCTGAAAATGAGGAACTAGCTCATAATTCTTGAGTGGGGAAAGCGACCATACAGAATCTAATAGATTCTTTTGTTCTTCATATGAACTCATATCTGGCAGCTTAAAGAAAGAAGTAAACCTAAGTACCCATCTCCAGGAACAGTTTAGCTTTTTATTTTGCCATTTGGCAAGTATTTATGAAGCACCTGTAAAAGGTCAGATACTGTGCTGAAATGAAAAGTGTCTAAAGGGGCTGCAAACTCAATTGCCCAAAAGGAGTCAAGAAGGAAAGGTTAACCATGAAGCAGCCGTGTGTAAGACAGTAGGCTGTGGGGGGGTGCAGTGAACACGCCCCCACTGGGAAGGGAAAGCTGCATGTGGAGACTGACATGTCAGGTTTTCAGAGGTCTCAACTAAACTGTTTTTCCACAATGGTCATTACAGTTTAGGGGGAAGTTGGATATAAGGGGAATATCTCCTGCTTTTTGAAAGCTGGCATATGCCAAAAACAATTATAAATGCCCTGTAAGTTAAGTAAGATATGTCTGCAGGTAGACAGAATCCAGAGGTCCCACTGGATGAAATTCTAGCCCTTACCCCAGACATTCTAAATTGGAACGTCTTGGGTTGAGAACCATACAGCCAAAATTTAAAATATCTTTCAGTGAATTCTTTTTTTGTTGGCATTACTGGAGGCAGAACTTAGGTCCTCATGCTTCCTAAGTAGGCACTCTACCACTTGAACCACTCCATTAGCCTATCAGTTAATGCTTATTAAGGCCTTTCCTTAAGAACCTCTACTTCAGGTTTCTAAAAACACTGACTATAGCAACAAATATGGCTCTTTTGCCCTCCCTGTTCCCCTAAATTCAGACAAACTAGGATTCACAGAACTTTAGTCTTTTACTCTGAGAATATACACAGGGTAGCATCCGGGGCCAGCTAGACACTTGGTAAAGCCCAGGGGAGAGGATGCCCTTCTCATACTTATCCATTTGGAGTAAGCATCCTTTTGTAATTCACATAAAGAGACTGTGCTGAAGAAGCCTCCAGACTACTAAGAGCTGATTACTTCCAAGTCACCTTTCTCTAAACATTATCTAATAAAAAATTCTATAACCTTATGTTGGCGTGGTTTATGTAGAAAATTCTGCCAAAAGTAGATACTGAATTTCCTTGAGATTAAGAATGGGGTTGATATTCACCTATGCTTTTATTCAACTTCAAAGTCCTATCAGACTTCTCCATGTGTGTCTTAGTGCTTAGCTTCTTTCAGGAATACCCAGGCTCAGTTTTCACATCAAAGAAACCCAGCAAGTAGCCCTTATTGTTTCACTATTTTTGTTGCTACTGTAGAGGTTTGTCTGGACTCCAAATCTACTCCTCCTCTTACTACTGACCATTCCTCCTAAAGGGTTGCTTACCTAACACCAATCTACCTTAACAAATCTAGCTTCAAATTGTGTTCTGTCTAGAAGACTCACAAGGAATTCAATTTGTTTGATTGTTTGAATCTTATGTATTTCAAAATCAAGGAAGCCTTCAACATGTCGGTGACTTTCTTGGTCCCTCTTCTTTCAAGTGACGACCATTCTTTTACCTTCTAGAATCCAGTAAAAATATAATTTGCACATGGCTTCTTAGGCTGTGTAGTGAAAGAAGACTTTGGGTAATGGCCTTTAGCATCACTAAAATTAATGACTCATAAATCTGTAGTGGTCATAAAAATGAGAAATATTTGCATTTTATGAACAACACGTGCTGTCCAAATTAATGTGAGGGGAATATCCTGAGTCCTGCAAGAAGAACTGATCCCAGGAGACCTCAAGGGGCAGTCAGTATGGCAAAGATGGCTCATGCCACTCGGTTATGCGCTGGTGTACTTGAGAAGAGTAAATAATGAACCCTTTAATCAGTAAGACTTCCTGTTGTAGGCATTTTACAGTGTATAAATATTCTTATAGCCACTGCCTCCTTTGATTCTCACAGCAATCTTGAGAGGTGCAGGAGAAGGGTTGTTATAATCAATTTACAAATAAATGGGGGCCTAGAGTATCACACAGTGATACTGCAAGGCACCTCTTTGCCCTTCTCCTAGTTCCCTGGAGAACACCCTTCCTCATTCTGAGTCCATGTGCTTTGAGGGGCTATGACAACACAATTCATCACCCTGAAGATGGGGGATTGAATCACAGTATTAGACTCAACTTGGTTAGAGCTAATGAGATGCAAGAAGACTTTCACTGGTTGGTGGGAAAGATATGTCCACTTTTCTTATTAACTTCATGTCATGTCTTGGAATGGAGCAAACAGAGAATAGAAATGACAAAGAAAGGCCTGGTCCAGGTGAAATTATGGATCTTCCAATCTTAGAGCAGTTAGTTTTGCTTTTTTAACATAAACTAACTGAGCTGCTTTATTGGTACTTGCAACTACAGAGTGATTCAAAATGGCCTATGGTGTCCGCAGCCCTATAACTTCACTTTTCTCATAAGCAGCGGCTTTCTAGACCCATATGGCATCACTTTTCTGCATTCATGCATGTTGTCAGTTGGAAACTTCCCTCCATATTTCAAGGAGAGAACTGAAGAAACAGAAATAGAAATACAGCCAATTCCTCTTTTCCCATCTAAGCATTTCTGGCCACTCACCAGCAAGTGGATTGCATACGCTTGGCTCAAGTGCATCCTCCCTCCCTTCCTGACCCGACCCAACCCACAGTAGCCAACAGGGAGGCCAGAGGGTTGGAGTGGGGAAAGTCCAGTGGGTGATAAGGCACAGGATATGGCTACTTAGACGACAGAGGCTACAAAGGTCACCTCCCTTAGAAACCAGCTGGAAACACAATGCCAGTGCTTCTCTATGCAGGCTCAGAGACCTGCACATTCTGGACATCCTAAGACAATGTTTTCATTTGAATTTTATGATGGTTCAAATATTTTTAAGGCTTCAGCCACTTGCCATGACTAAAATGAGATTTCAGCTTGTGTATTTGTTCTGTTTAAAAATAAATTGGACCCAAGCGATACCATTTAATTGCCATGAATGAATGGGAAAAAATTACAAAGTCTTTTGCTGTTGTTTTTTGGCAATGCTGGACTTTGAATTCAGGGCTTTGAGTCATCCGCCTCAGATCTTTTTGCTTCAGTTTGTTTTTGGTGGTCTCCCACTTTTTCTCAGGCTCTCCTACCTCTGCCTCCTGTGTAGCTGTGATCACAGGTGTGTTCGCCATGCCCAGCTTGTATTTGAAATAGGGTCTCACTATCTTTTGCTTTTTCTGGACTTGAACTGCAACCCTCTTATCTCTACCTCCTGTAACTAGGATTATAGGCATTAGCCACCACAGAAAAGTTTTAACAAATGAGTGATGGGTTCATATTAGGTTCACATTAGGTGAAAGCCAAATGACATCATAGAAAGTTTTCCAACAATGCAAATAGACAACAAGTAAAAATAGAAAGGTCAAGCTCCAACGGGCCCTGCCAGGGTAGGTGTGAAAATTCCTCCAGCCCAAAAGGATTATCTATAATACTTCATTTTCCCATTTACATTTTAGTTGTTTTGTAATTTTATTTATATTTAATTAATAACTTTGCTTATGCTGTTTTGGTTATATACAACTATAAAATGAGCAACTTATCCCTACTTTTATTTTGGTGTGTATGTGAATAACATTTTAATAAATGAGACATGTCAACACTGGGAACCATGAGAAATTTCTTTTTTTCCTTTAAAGAGGCTGGTCAGCGATGCATGTTGGAAACCACAATGGCACAGTGCTACAGTCTCTCCTGGGACCACCTGCCTGTTCTTGGCAATGTCCTAATGGCTTTGGCCTAATATTTCCTCTCTTAAAAACAAACAAAACCACACCTTACTTGTTACAATGGACATGCAAAACATACATGTTTACAATGTATAATGTATGCCATAAACTTATCTATCACCACAAATGTCCTCCCAGCCTCTTAAATGCTGTCTGGATGTATGTGTTTGTGTGTGTGCTGTGTAATTAGCACACTTAACCCATGATCTACTTCTTTGGCAAATGTTAGTATATGATAGTGTTTAACTACATCACTATGCCATTCAGTAGACCATTAGTACTTTCTAATTCTGAATAACCAAAACCCTGTATCCTTTGACTAAGATCTCTAGATTTCTCCCTCATCTCAACTCCTGGCAACCACCATGCATGCTCTACTTCTATGAGTTTGACTATTTTAGATTTATCACATAAGTAGTATCATGTATTTGTCGTTCTGTGTCAGGTTTATTTTATTTAGATAATACCCTCCAGGTACATCTGTGTTGTCACAAATGACAAGAATTTCTTCTTTTTCAAGACTGAGCAATATTCCATTGTATGTATATCCCACTCATGACTGGTAGACATTTGGGCTGCTTCCATATCTGGGCTGATGTGAATAAAGCTGCAATGAACAAGAAAGTACAGATACTTCTTCAAGATCCTGATTTCAAATCCTTTGGATGTATGCCCAGAAGTAAGATTTCTATATCATGTGGCATTGATTTTTTTTTTATTTTTAAGGAAACTTTTGTTATGGTTTGGAATAAAGTATCCCTCCAGAAGACTCATGTATAAGGCTTGGTCCCCAGCTGCCAGGGTTATTTTGGGAGGTGCTGAAAACATTATAAGGTGAGCCCTACTTAAAGGAAGTAGGTCCCCGGAGGTGGGTCCTTGGTGTATCTTGTCTCCTTCCTGTTCTTTCTTCGGCTTCCTGGTCACCACGAGGTTAGTAGCCTCTGCCATGTGCTCCTGCCACCACCAGGATGTTCTGCCTCACCATGGGCAGATGGAGCAATAGAGCCAAGAATCTTAAACTGAAACTATGAGCCAAAATAAATCCTTCCCCCCTTTCAAATGCTTTTGTCAGGAATTTTGTCACAGCAATGAAAACTTTGATTTACACACTTTCATATCATTTTCTGCAGTCACTGTACCAATTTGCTTTTCTAGTCACAATGTATCAAGTTCCTTTTCTGTACATCCTTGCCAACGTTTGTTATCTTTTGTATATTTAATAATAGTCACCCTAACCAGTAAAAGGCAATCTTTCATTGTAATTTTAATTTGCATTTCTCTGATGATTAGTAGAGTTGAACACCTTTTATTGCCTGTTGGCCATTTATATGTTCAAATATTTTAGAAATGTCTGTTCCTGTCCCTTACTCATTTTTCATTTAATTTATTTGTCATTTTTTTCCCTGAGGAGCTCTACAAATTCTTTTTGCATTTTTTTGGTGGTACTGGGGTTTGAACTCAGGGCCTTGTGCTTGCTAAGCAGGTGCCCTTACCACTTGAGCCACTCTGCCAGCCTTCCTTATGTAGTTTTTATATTAACCCTTTGTCAGAGCTACGGCTTAGCTTAAGTGGTAGAGTGCTTGCAAATTCTCCCATTTTTATGTTACATTTTCATTTTGTTGATTGTCTCCTTTGCTGCATAGAAACTCCTTGATGTAATCCCACTTGTTTACATTTGCTTTTGTCAGCTGGTTTTGTGCCATGTCCAGGTATCATTGCCAGGCACAGTCATTACCCACAAGTTTTTCTCCTATGTTTTCATCTAGGAATTTTACATTGTCAGGTCTTATGTCTAAATTTTTCTAATCTATTTTGAGTTTGCTTGTGCATGGTGTAGATAAGAGTTCAATATCATTTATTGGAGAGACTGTCCTTTCCCATTGGGTATTCTTGACAGGTTGGTCAAATGTCAGTTGATCTCATGTGCGTGGATTTGTTTCTGGCTCTCTACTTTTCCACTGGCCTATATGACTGTTTTCATTCCAGTATCATCACCATTTTGATTATTCTAGCTTCGTAACATATTTTAAAATCAGAAGCTATAATACTTTCAGCTTCCTTCTGGCTCAAAATTGCTTTGACTATTCAGGGTCTTTGTGGTTTCATATGAATTTTAGAATTTTTACTATCTATGTGAAAAATACCATTACAATTTTGATAGAGAGTACATGAATCTGTAGGTTGTTTGGAGTATATGGACATTTTAACAATATCAGTTTTTCTTATCCAAGAACATAGGATGCCTTTCCACTAGTTTGTGTTTTCTTTAATTTCTTTCATCAATGTCTTACTGTTTTCAGTGCAGATGTCTTTCACATCCTTACTTCAATCTGTTCCTGAGTACCTCATTCTTTTTGATATTATTATAAATGAGATTTATTTATCCTTTTGGACAATTCAAGTGTTTCTTATATGTTAATGTTTTTCCTATAACTGCCAAATTTATTAGTTCTAGAATTTTTTTCTACACATAGTATGTTATCTGGAAACAGAGTTAATTTGATTTATTCTGTTTAAGTTTTGATGTGTTTTCTTTTTCTTGTCTAATTGCTTTAGCTAGAACTTCCAGTACAACATTAAGTAGAAGTGGTAAGAGTATTCATCTTTGCCTTGTTCCCAATTATAGAGGAAAAGCTTTCAGTTTTTCACCACTGAGTATGATGTTAGCTGTGGACTTTCATATATGGCTTTTATTTTGTTGAGGTTAGTCCCTTCGACACTTAATTTGTATGGATTTATCCTGAAGAATGTTTCATGTGCACTTGAGAAGAATGTATGTTCTGCTGCTGTTGGGTGTAATGTCTACTAGTTCACCAATTTATAATGTCATTCAAGTCTACTGTTTCCTTACTGATTTTCTGTCTGAGTGACCGACCCTTTGTCTGAGTGACCGACCCTTTATCATAAGTGGGGCATTGGAGTCTCCTACTATTATTGTATTGCTATGTATTTTTCCTTTCATCTCTGTTAATGTTTACTTTATATAGTTAGATGCTCTCACGCTGGTTTGCTAATTCTTGACTGAGTTGGCTGTTAGGCTCTCTATTGGAATTTTTGGTTCAGTCATTGTGTTATTCACTGGATTTACTTATTTGCATTTTTCCAGCCATATCTCTTTGCATTGTTATTATTGTTGTTATTCAAGTGACAGCTCTAGAGAATTTCAATGTACACTTTTAACATTTCATTCCACTTAGAGTTAATATTGTGCTACTTTATGTTGCATGAAAAAACTTGTAACTGTATAAGTCCATTAACCCCTCACATTGGTTTTTATTCTGTTTGTCATGCATTTTTACATACAGCAATGATACAAATCCTACAATTAGATGTTACATCATTTACTCTAGAGAATCATATGCAATTTAAGGAAATTAAGAAGAAAAAAGTTTAAAATATTGATCTATACGTTTATCATTTCTGTTATTCATTTCTTCCTGATGAGTTACATTTGAATCTGGTGTGATTTCCTTTCAGTCTGAAGACCTTCTTTGGATTTTTTCATATACAAGTCTTCTGAAAATAAATTCTCATATTTATATTATCTAATTCTTAAAAGATGATTTTAGAATTAAGCTGAAATCTTGTGAGTGGTATTCCAAACTAACAAGTTTAATTTTTCTTTCTCATTCTTTCTTTTTCTTTCCTCTTCTTTCCTCCCTTCCTTCTCTCAAGACATAATTCTACTCTCTTCTGATATTCATTATTTCTAATCAAAAGTCAGAGGAAATTTATAGTGTTCTTTTAAGGAATGTGTCATTTTTCTCAGGCTAATTTCAAAGGTTTTTTTTTTTTTTTAGCTTTCAGCAGCTGGACTATTATGTGCCCAGAGAAGGTTTTATTTGTAGTTACTCTGTTTTTCCATTCACTATTTCTCTTGAACCAATAAATTTGCTTTTTCAAAGTTTTTTTTTTCTGTTCCAGTCACTCACTCCTTTCTTTCTGGGATTCTAATCATACATTTGTTCATCTTTTAAAATTTGATCTCATAAGCTACAAAGGATGTATTCTATTATTTTGGTCTCTTTTCTTTAAATTAGATTATTTCTATTACTCTATCTTCAAGTTCACTGGAAGTTCTATCATCTTCCATATGCTGTTAAGTCTATCTAGTAATTTTTTCATTTAAGCTATTGCATTTTCTGCTCTAGATTTCCTAGTTTTTTATAATTTATTTTTCTCTTCTGTGAATCTTTACTTGTTTATTTACTATGATAGTTGTTTTCCTTTACATTCCTGAGCTTGGTTATCATATTGGCTTTAAAGTTTTGTCTACTAACTCCAGTTTTGTTCATTCCAGTCAGTCTCTTTAAACAATTTCTTCTTTCAAGAATAGGTTACAGGTACATGGTTCTTTGTACATCTAGTAATTTTTTTGGCTATTGTGAATGGTATAAACCTGTAAGAATTAAAAAGTTTTAATAGGCAATAAACTTATCTAACCTCAAACTCTAAATTCTTTCCTTCCAGTAGTGGGCAGCAGTTTTGATTTCCATTCAGTTAAATTAGGTTGAGTCTTGCATATGCATATTTCATGCTCAACCAGAGATGAGGACAATGACATCATGCAGAATTGAGGGGTTTTTGTGGTTCCCCCTTTTAAAGTTTCTCTCTCACTTCTAATCCCAATGGTCACTCCAATCTCTGTCTTCCTTTCCTCTAGTCATCAAAGATTTTTTTCCTGAGTTTTAGCCTTCCAGTTTCTTATATTTGAGCCTGCCCTCTGGGAAAGTCTTTTTAAGAAGTGGTAGCTGGGCGCCAGTGGCTCATGCACAGGCTCAGGAGGCAGAGATCTGAAGGATCATGGTTCCACGCCAGCCTGGGCAAATAGTTCACAACACCCTGTCTTGAAAAAGGCCTTCACATAAAAGGGCTTTGAGTGGCTCAGGATGTAACCCCTGAGTGCAAATCCTAGTACCACAAAAAAAAAAAGAAAGAAAGAAATGGTAGCTCCAATTCAGGTTATAATACATATATACATGGAAATGTCACGGGGAAACTCCCTGTGTAGCTATCTTAAACAAACATGTCTCTTTTTTTTTTCTTTTACAAAATCAGAGAACAAGAGGGCTGAATAGGTCCTGTCTAGGGGGGTTGGTACTAGTGGCAGTGGGGATATGGTGGGGAAAGAGTGAGGGAAGGTGAATATAGTGCAAATATTTTGTACACATGTATGTAAATGGAAGAATAATACCTGTTGAAACTATTCCAGAAATGGGGGTAGGGGGGAGTAAAGGAGAGCAGAGGAGGGGGTGAATTCAAGTATGATATATTATAAGAACTTTTGTAAATGCTATAATATATCCCCAGCACCACAATAAACAAAGCAAAGTAAAAAATGAAAAAGAAATGGTAGCTCACCCAATGCCATTCCACTGGGCTCCTGATCAACTTTTGTCTTTTTGTCACTCTCCAGGCTTTCAGATACCAGCTTTTTATATTTTTAGTTTCTTTCTAGTTATTTACAGGGTTGATTAGGAATTATAACTCTATCACCATATGCCTGTTGAAGCCTCATTTTAGTGGGGAAGACAAGCACAAATCAAATAGTTTTTTCAGATTAAAATAAAGTCTTACTTATGCTAATGTGCTAAGAAACAGAGTTATACAGTGTTGATAGGGGTCTATATTTTGGACCATTGCCATAGTCAATTCTTCAAGTTTACTTTGATGATAAAGTGAGTAAACATGTGGAAGGACCTTAAAAATAACCAGAACATAGTAATCACTGAAAAATGATAGCTATTTTATTGTTTTTGCAATTATTAGGAAGATAAAGGAAGGCTTCTTTGGAGAAAGGGATGTCTGACTTAGGTCTGAAGAGGAGCAAGAATTAGGGCAATGCAAGGGAGAAGGAAACTTGTCTAATCATAGAGGAAAGCACATGCAGACCCCTACCTGCAGCTAAGAACTGAGTGCAGTGGACATCCTGTAGGCCAGTATGGTAGACACAGAAAGAGCGAGGGGAGCACAGTGAAGGAGAAGTGGGAGGGGAGGCAGAGGGCAATCCACTTGTAGGCTCCGTTAAAGAATTTAGTCACTTTATTAAGAGTGAGGTGAAGCTATTGAAGTGCTTTAAGGGGAGAGGTTAAATGATCATATTGTTGTTTCAAATAGCAGTTTCTGACCACTTCATGGAGATATGAATAGAAGAGTGGAGAGCCAGGCACAAGTAGCTACTTGGGAGGCAGAGATCAGGAGGACTGGGGTTCGAAGCCAGCCCAGGCAATTAGTTCACAAGACCCTATCTTAAAAAAACCTATCACAAAAAAGTCTGGCAGAGTAGCTCAAGTAGAGCACCTTCCTAGCAAGCATGAGGCCTTAAGTTCAAACCCCAGTACTGCCAGAAAAAGAGTTGAGAGACTATGACAGGAGCCTAGGCACAAGGGAGTGTTAAAATTTACTAAAAGGCACCAGTGCAAAGTTGGAATTAGGTAGAACAGGTTGGAATGAGAGACCTGGAAGGGACTTAGATATAGTTAAGTCATTTAAAAACAGGATTAGTTTCCAAGAGATGCACTATTGGGTGATTTAATTGCTGTATGAACATCCAAGAGTGATAGAGTTATATATGCAAAGCCTACTACCCACCTAAGCCGTATGGCATAAGGATTGCTTCTGGGCTACAAATCTGGATAGCATGTTCCTGCACTAAATGCTGTAGGCAATCATAACACAATTCTAAGTATCTGTGTATCTAAACATATCAAAACAAAAATGATACAGTAAAAATAATCTATAAAAGATAAAAAACAGTAGTACACACGTATAGGGCTCTTACCATGAACGAAGTTTTCAGGACCGGAAGTTGCTTTGAGAGAGTCAGTGAGTGAGTGGACTGTGAACAAGAAGGTCTATGACATTATTGTACACTACTATATACTTTATAAATTCTATACTCAGGATACACTAAATTCATAAAAAATGTTTTCTTCAATAATAATTTAATCTTAGTTTACTCTAACTTTTTACTTTGTAAATTTTAATTTTTTAACCTTTTACTCTTTGGTAATGATACTCAAAACAGTTATTATACAGTGTTAGGGTCTGAATATGAAATGTTCCACTGAGCTCATGTACTGGGGCTTGGTTACCAGTTGAAGGGTTTGGGGGAAGTGATTGGATTCTGAGGACTCTGACCTAATTGGTGAAGCTTGGTGGATTCATGAAGTGATGGCACTCTTGAGCAGTGGTGAAAAGTAGGAGGCAGAGCTGAGTTAGAAGAAGTTGGTCACTGGGAAGACCTTCTTGTCCCTTGCCATTCCCACCCCCTTTCTGTTTTCTGTTAACCATGCAGTAAACAGTCTCTTCCTCCACACTCTTGCTATGGTGCTCAACCTCACCTTAGTTCCAAAGTAATGGACCCAGTGGACCATGTACTGAAACTTGAAACTGTAAGTCAAAATAAGTTTATCTCACGGATTTTTTCTTTTTGTGAGGTATTGGGGGTTTTACTCAGGGCCCCAGACTTGTGCTAGACAGTCTCTCTACCACTTAAGCCACTTCTGCAGGCTCATCTCAGGTCTGTCTAGCACAAACAACTATGCAAAACTCTTCCTTTAAATCCTTACTCTATAAAACTTTTTCTATTTTAAAATTTTTATTCTGTTTCTTTTTAAAAATTTTGTTAAAAACTGAGACACACATTAGTGTAAGCTTATCAAGGATCAGGAATATCATTATCACTGTCTTCCACCTACATATCTTGTCCCATCAGAACTGCAGGGGCACCAGCACTCAAGTTGTCATCTGCTGTGATAGGAATGCACCTGGAATCCCTCCTGAAGGACCTGCTTGAGGACGTTTTATAGTTAACTTTTTTATAAGAAGGAATACACTCTAAAATAACAATTAAATGTATAATATAGTGAATGCATAAGCCAGTAATGTAGCTATTTATTATCATTTTTATCAAGTATTAGACACTGCACATAATTTTATGTGCCATTATACTTTATAGGACTAGAGTAGCGTCATGATAAATACACTATGACAGTATGACAGCTACAACACTACCAGGCAATAAGAATTTTTCAGCTCCATTATAATCTTACGGGACTACCACCATATGTGTTCAGTCATTAACCAAAATGTTATGGGGTACATAACTGGTAGACTGCTTACCAGTCATTCTCCCAGATGACCCACAGGCATTTTTTCTCAAAAGATCAAAACAGCACTGTTCACCAATTTTCAATGGCAAAAAATCTCAATAATTCCTGATGCTTTCTGCTCTTTACCTCCAATAATTAAGTCCCAGAACTTCTTCCCATAAGCCTTCCTGTTTTTATCCACAACCACTGTTTGATGAATGTTGTCCTCTTCCACACCAAATAAGTAAAACAGCCTGTAATGGATATCCTTATTTCCCCTCTCAATTTCTGCTTAGCAGTCTTTCAAGGTGTCTATTTAGTACAGGAGAAAGTTCATTTTCCATAGGATAGCATATGATTCTCATGACATATTAACCTCTCCTATCTCTCTTTTACCTACTATTTGCTGTAGAAAAAGGAAAAAAATGTTTGCTTGGATCATTGTCTTTATGTTGCAATAGTCTAATGGGGAAGACAGAGCCCAGTTTCAAATTCATCTTCCTTCACTGCCTTCTCTGTCTTCACTGCTCTCTTCAGATTTTCTCAGCACACAGAATTTACATGTTCTTCTATTCCTTGACACTTTTGAAGCTTTACACTGCTGTTACCTCCTCTTTCCTTTCCTCCTTTCTTCTTGTTAACAAGATCTAATTCAAATACCACTTTTTCTAACCACCTACATGGTCACTGTTCCTAAGTAAAGGTTGTCAGTATTTCTCTGAGCAACATACTGGAAGGTTTCACGAAATGAAGAGACTTAATATGAGCTTCCACACTGGGGCTGCGGATAGACTAGTGGAAAGCTGGTGGAAGTTGAATTGGGGCTGAAGAGTTTGATCAGTAGTTTAATCGCCTCATAGATCTGAATCTATGAACACAGATTGCTACACAGGAAGTAAATGGGCTGTAGTGAAAGAGAAATAACTTGCAAAGGAAAAAATAAAAAACCCTGAGTTCCAGTCACTGTGTGATCCTAGACATACCCTGCTTTCTTTCTGGGCACCAACTTCCAATAAGAAAATAAATATTAACAAAATACTTACCCGGCAGGGGAGACACCATGATCACAAAGGTGGTTTTTCCAGGGTGAGTGTTATCCATTGCACTCCGGATGTGCTGACCCCTGTGATTTCCCCAAATGTGGGAAACTCCACTGCATAATTTGTGGTAGTGGGGGACTGCATTCGCACTCTCCCCTGAAAAAAAAAGGAAAATAAATATTAAGGGTGATAACAATTTATATTTATTAAACCCTTACTATGTTCAAGGTACTACTCTAATCTTTCTGATTTATAAACTAGGATATCTACTTACAAAGAGTTGAAATAACTTGGCCAAGGTCACATAGCTAATAAGTGTTAGAGCCAGGAATTTGGCTCCAGAATATTGGACTAGATAGTCTAAATGCCAGCTTAACTATAAAGACTTTAAAGGGGCATCTGCCACAATGTGTTAGTCATTTCTCCGTCATTGTATCAAAATACTTGAGAAAATCAACTGAAAATCAGAAAAAGTTTATATTGGCTCATAGTTGCTGAGGTTTCAGTGCATGGTTGGTTGGCTCTGATGTTTTTCGTCTGTGATAAGATAGACCATCACAGTGGGGAGTACATGGTAGAGCAAAGCCTCTCATCTCATGGCAGCCAGGAAGTGAAAAGAGAGACAGGAAGGAACTGGGTCCTGATTTCCCTTCAAACGGCATACCTCAGTAATTTAACTTCCTGCTACTAGGCCCAACCTCCTAAAGGTTTCACCTCCTCTCCCCTCAATAGTACCATCAGCTGGGGACCAAGTCTTCAACGCACAGGCCTTTCGGGAATATTCAAAATTCAAACTATAATGCACAATAAACCTTGTATATCCTA
This sequence comes from Castor canadensis, assembly GCF_047511655.1. Classification (NCBI taxonomy): domain Eukaryota; kingdom Metazoa; phylum Chordata; class Mammalia; order Rodentia; family Castoridae; genus Castor; species Castor canadensis. The sequence goes on along the minus strand of NC_133391.1, from coordinate 70,712,808 downwards.
GGGCTTATTATAAGATTAATTCTGTTCTAAGGAGACCTATGCATCTAGCTCCCTCCCAGCTAGAGAGAATTTCTAACCTAGAAAGCCCAGGGTTTATCCCTGGTTTGCACACTTATTAAGAACATGGATCATTTGAGATTCTGAATTGGCTATGATGGTAAATCACTATTTTTAAAAATAGTTTCAGCATACAGAAATCTTACCTGCTTGGTTCTGTATGTCACACTTATTTTCCATTCTTACTTATTATGAATCATATCAACAAATTAGCAAAGAAGTTTCATATACATTATCTTATCAACCAACACAATTGCCTGTTTTAGATGAGGACACAGAGACTTATCCAATGATCCCCTTAAAAGCACACAGACAACAAAAAGTGCTGCTCATATTTGAGCTCCAAATGCCCTTCTTTCCCATCCTCCCACCTCTACAGCAAGGGTTGGTCAAAGACACAGGTGAATTTATATGAATCACCAAGCAATGTGGATCTTGACTTTGCTGCTTCAACACATATTATTATTTAAAGAAGGGCTGCTAGTGTGGTTTAAGTGGTAAGAGCATCTACCTAACAAGCGTGAGGCTTTGAGTTCAAATCCCAGCACCATCCTCCCCTGCCTCCCCTGGCAAAAAAAAAGTATTTAAAGGATCGTCAGGTCACTCTTTTCATTCTCTCTTCACTAGTTTCATTCTCTAATTTTTGAAACATTCCCATTCAGTAGTGGTCTACCTTCCAAAGGTAGCTGTGATGCCCAGATAACTGGCTAAACATTACTTCCAGGTGTGTCTGTGTGGGTATTTCAGGAAGAGATTATCATTTAGACCAATGCACTTAATAAGACAGATTGTCCTCCCCAGTGTAGATGGGCATCACCCAATCTTTTGAGGGCCTTAACTAAAACAAAAACAGTAGAGGGAATTTGAATTCCCTCTGCCAGACTGCTTGAGCTGGAACATCAGTTTTCTCCTGTCTCCTCTGTTCCTGGTTCCCAGACCTCCAGACCCAAATTAAAATCCATGCCATTGGTTCTCAGGCATTTAAACAACCACTCCCACTTTCCTCGATCTCTAGGTTGTGGATATCAGATCATGGAACTTCTATATCTCCATAATCAGGTAGGGTAATATCTTATAACAAATATAGTTATATATCTTTATTCATCTGTATCTATCTATCTACCTATCTATCTTCTATTAGCACTGTTTTTCTGGAGAAACCTAATGCAGAAGCTCATTTTTTAAGTTAATGAGCAGCTTTGAAGTTCATCAAAAGGTTAATCACCTTTTGTTGAGTGAAATCTGCCTCCTGCCTTCATTTTTCCCTCTCTCAGTCTTTTGCCTCTTCTCTACAGCAAGCCCTCAGACATTTCATTCCAGTTCTCATGATCTTTGACTCTTTTCATTTCCTCTGTGGACTTATCTGGATCTCCTATTTCCTCATCTATAAAATGGGTATATGGTCTGATCTTGTATGAATTTCACAAAGCTTTCATCTTGTGATCTTATGATATTTAAATGTCCAAATAATTGTACCCCAAAACAGAAAAGACTTGTTTGCTGCCAGGAGTTCTAAAAGGCAAATGTTCCCTAACGTTTTGCCCATTGTGTCTTTTCCTTCCTTCCATTTTGTTTGTGTTTCTCGGGAGATGGAGAAGATAGTCCAGAGAAGGCAGGGTGGGTGCATGCCTCATTGTTGACCCTGCAATACACTCACGCTGGGAAGAGATTTGAAGTGGTTAGGGATACTGAAAGTCCAAAGCAGCACCACCCTTTCCCACCTTGGTTTCCAGTTTCATTTCCAAATTATAGGGTGGTTTCCAGATAAATATCCTGATTGATTGGCATTTACCCAGGGTCCCACACAGCCTTCTCTCTGGCACCTTCTCATAGATTCCTCATGCACCCAAATGCATCCGTGACCTCTAGTCTAAAATCTCCTCTGAGTGGGTGGTAAGGGAGGGGGTGGGGGCAGTAGGGAGAAATGAACCAATCCTTGTATGCACATATGAATAATAAAAGAAAAATGAAATAAATAAATAAATAAATAAATAAAATAAAATCTCCTCTGAGAAAAGAATAAAGTCTTTTTGAATAATATTTCTGAAAATATAGAGGGCCAAATGTTTAGAAAATATATATAGATGTACACACTGACCAGTGTATGAAATAATAAATTAAAATAGCAGATAATTATTTAATAGCAAACACATTCTAGCCACTAGATTAAGCTTCATATAGTCCATTTTTTATTCTCACAATAGCACTATGAGATATTATTTTCATCATCTTTTTATAGAAGATGAAACTAATCTTTAAGAGGACATATGTATCACAGTCCCAGTGTCACACAACTGAAAAATGATGGAGCCAGAATTCCAGCCCAGGTTTGTCAAACTCTAATACTTGAACACTTTACACTATATGTTAGTGACTAATTTTTAAAACGATGTTTTAAAATCCTTGCATTTGTGCATCATTTCCCTGAAGCCTCCAGGATGTCCCCCAGGTCTGATTAAGAGCTCTGCACTTTCACTGTATCCCAGGTTTACCATACTAATTTAAATCTTCCTTTGTCTTTCTTCCATGCTAATCCATAGTCCACCTGCAGACTAGAGTTGTGGGTTTTCACTGTGTTTATATTCCTTCCTCCTTGCACATTTTTGTTCTCGAATATAAGATGTTAAAGTACTCCTGCTGTAGAAACATTGTCTTGTATTGGTTTCCATGTATCTCTTGGTTTTCTGCCCAAATCAAGTGTTGGATGAGGGATGACAAATCCCATCCAGACCTTTCTGAACACTGAGAGGACTCCTCTTAGTATTCTCAGAGGAGAAGGTCAAGGTACAGTAAAGAGAGAAAGTGGTCCAATCTGAAAAGTAGCAACCTTTGAGATTAAGAAGTACTGTGGCATTTCAGATTTTGGAGTACTGATTGCCATATATCTATGGGTTGAGAACCTAAGCCATGTGTCTGTAAAAGGATGAAAGGTCTCTATAGCTGAGCTTGGGTGCAATGCAGAAGCAGGGTCTGAGTACCACCTTCAGCCCATCTGGAGGACTGGGGAAGCCCAGCAGCATCATGTAACAGAACCAGCAGGAGTGACAATGGTGAGCACCTTGGCTTTCATCACACTCTTCCCTGTCTTCGTACCTTTAAGCTCCCAAGATTCTCCCACCACTCCATGGAAGGTGAATTCTGCAAGAATGATGAATTTCATTGACTATCAACCTTCATATTGTGGGTCCAAGACACTTAATACACCAAAATCATGGATCAAATTCACATCTCTTCCAATTATGCATGAGCATGAAAAATTTCTGGGAGAATATGCAGCAAACTGCTATACAGGTTGTCTTACGGTAGCAAATTAAGGATCTATAGGAGGACTTAATTCTCATTGAAAATATTTTATATTACCTAAATTTTATGCCATGTTTAGGTATTATTTGTATAACAACATAAATAAGTTCATTTATATAAAAACCAAATAAAATTTACTTTTAAAATTTAGCTCAGACTCTAAATGATTGGAATTTGAACCAGTCCTATGCTGAGTGCCGGCTAGTGCTTCAGCTGTGTTTTGCTTGGGATTCAAGGGGAGGAATTGTATGACAGGTCTATCATTAAGTTTATTTACATGAGAGACACTAAGAAGTTTCCTGAGAAGTGGACCAGAGAAGGAGGGAGGGAATGATTCAGAATAATAGTGCAAATGAGAGGAATAACTAAACTTTGATCAAGGCAAGGCACTAAGCTCTGTACATGGAACGTTTCACTTAACAGTGAGGTTACCACAATTATCTCTGTGAAACTGACAATGAGAGGCTGAATAACTAGCAAGTGACAAGGTGAAGATTTGGTTTCAGGTCGCCTTTTAAAAGCTTTGTGCATATCTAGCTCCAGCAGAAATGGCAACAATCAGGTATCAACCAACAAGTAAAATGGTAGATTCCACTAGTTCACCACTAGATCCAGTCTTTGAATTATAGGAGAAACCCTTCTTGTAGACTCCCAAATCTACCTGGAAACAATTGAGAGGAACTGGTGTTACCACAGAGAGAAGAAAAAGATAGATCCAGAGAAATACTGTCTTGTATTGGTTTCCATGTACCTATTTGTACTCCCTGTGGAGTGGGAAATAATTTTACCTAATGACGTTTAAAGGAAATGGGAAATGTCAAAACAGGGATTCCTTTCCCCAAATCATGAGACTAGAATTATCTCAATTCCTACAGTGCAATGTGAGATGAAGTTTAGCCATGGAAGAAGAAAACTTCATTTTCTTCAGAAGTCCTCAGCCCATTCATTGGTGCTGATGATGCCCAGAATCAAAAGCAGTGGGGTTAAGAGAGGATAGTCAATGAACTAATGCTTTGCATTTTCTCCTCTTGGACAGCAGAGTGGAAAGTTAGCGCTTTGTGAGACTGCAAATAGTGATGTAAGTGACTGCACTTTCATTCAGGATGGATCTTCAGACTGAGCCCCACAGCACTGAAGGCACTTAATGTCAAACTGCCTGAACCACAGCTGGAAAAAACTCAAAACTCATGTAGTTCTGAGGTTTCATATTTTTTGCTTGCTTTTTGTTATCCTTAACAAAACTCCTCCTCTCTTTTTCTAAACGTGGTCTTTTGTAGAATTCTACCATATAAAGCAGCAAAAGGGCATCTGTTCTGAGTGAAACAAGAGGCTCTTACGTAGTGCCAGCTCCAGGGAATTGAAATATACATTTTAAACATTTCAGTCTCCTTGGAGTTGATATTTCACACCCCAATATAAACAATCTAGGAAAGTATTGAATTTTTTTCGTATAAACTGAGTTCATGTTGGGCTTCTCCAGCCTCAGTTATCCCAGTACTCCTTTTGTGGATTCTGCTATAGATGCAAACTGTCTGCACTGCAATTTACCTCACACTGTTCTTCAAACCAACTTGTATCTTACTCCCAGATACCCACTTTCATCTCACCCCAAACAAGATTTCTGACATCTTGGAACTTGTGTGTTAGTCATATTTTCTCTCTCCTTTTCTTTTAAACAAGTTTCAAGTTCCTTTATTTATTTACTTATTTATTATCATGTTCTTGTTGTACTAGGGGTACATTGTGACATTTGTAAACATTCTTACAATATACCATACTTGAATTCACCCCTCCATCATTCTCCTTTGTCCTCCTCCCCCATTCCTGGAAAAGTTTTAACAGGTCTCATTTTTCCATGTACACACATGAGTACATAATATTTCTAGCACATTCGCCCTCCTACATCTTTCCTTATGTCCTCCCCCTCCCAGTGATACCAACCTCCAGACAGGACCCATTTTGTCTTCCTGTTCTCCATTTTTGAAAAAAAGACTTTTTGTTTGTTTAAGATAGCCAAATAGGGAGTTTCAGTGTGGCATTTTCACGTATATATGTATTATAACCTGTACTGGTTCATCCCCTCTATTTTTTTCCTTAGTCCCCTGCTTACGGTTATTTCAACGTGTTTAATAATTCTATATTCATTCTTATATAGAAAGTACATCAACTGTATTCTAATACCTATTAAAATAAACAAATTGTTTGTGTATCTTTAAAACTGTCAATATTTCATCTGTCATATGCTTACTGTATTTTTGAAAATGCTTATATTTAATAAACAAAACTTTCTGAATTTTAAGAATCAGTATTTTATACTGTTAGTTCCTACAATTTTGGTCTAAACTAGAGTATAATTTGACATCTGATTCAGCACAGCTTGAATTTTTTATGTTAAATTTAACACAGCAATGTGTAATCTTGTTCTATAAAGGGCACAATGATTTCTAGGAATTTTGAAAAGTACTATGATTTCTAGGAAATCAGAGAGCTGTATAAACAAGATGGCTGCTTTACTCCATTCAATTCAAATTTCCTAATATGAATTTCCAGTTCAATTTTAATGCTGCCTTTTCTCTTTTACATATTTGTTTAAAGATGTATTTGTGTACTGTTTGCTTATGCAAAATATTCTTGTCAGTGTTTTTTAAAAAGACATATATCATTTGTAAGGAATAAAACCTGTGGCATGAAATAATTCTACAAATATTTATTGTCTGTCATGTGCCAAGTCCTATCCTACGTGGAGAAAATCAATAGCAGAAAGCCCTGGCCTCGGGTTCCTTCATGTTAGTATGGCAGACAGGCAAGTAAGCAGACACAATACATGCTACATCCTATACTAAGGAAGGATTTAGAAGGCCTCTGCCTATTGATCAACCGAGGGAAGTGAAGGCCAGTGTTTGGAGCAGGTACAAAAGCTGTACTCAACCAATCAGATAGGCATACATGGATATTTCTTCACTTCTGTAACAAAACTCTATTTTTCTTTTTGAGTTATCTTCTCTCTTCCCCAAAACAGTTGTAGAAAATCAGTTAATCTTGGTTTATAACTTAGGCTCCCCTTTCTAAAGCATATGATGAAGCAATGTATAATTCAAATTCCACACAAGGACTCTTCTTTCCATACCAGGTTCTCCACTTCAGTTCTTCCCTGCAGTGATAACGGGGGCAGGAGGAAACAAGAATGGATGGCATGGTGGGGTTGGGGAGTAAGATAATCAGTTTGTGCACTTAGCTCTGGAACCCAGTTGGCCTTGGCCCCAGACTTTGGGTACTTACATTGGTAACAACTGAGTGTGATCCCCCTACCCGTGATGGAGGGCAAGACACTAGCATCCACTGTTGATGACTGTTGACTGAGGACTCAGATCACAAAATATCTGCAATATAGAAACTTCTCAAACTAACCACAGTCCCTCTGGTCTATCAAACCTCTCCACTCTTTATCAACTTTACTTTGGATCTGGGGAACTCTCACCTTGCTGAGGTGATCAAGCTCCCCAGCTTCCATCTCAATATACCCTTTACCTCCATGGCTTCTCTTCTGCTCTCCTTCCATATTGTCAGTGGTGCCATGTGCATGCCAAACATGAAGCTAATAGCCTCCCCATATTACTTCCTGGGATCTACTCCCTGTCCTGCAGAACTTCTAAATCTTCTGAGGTGCTTCTGCATGTCTCCCATTTTCTTCCTAGCTTCTGATGGACTACCTTCCAGTATTGCAGAAGTTCCCCTTCTTTCATATCCCTATCCTTTTTTAGCCCGTGGTCAAAATAAATCTGTTATGGTTTTCCTGGTTTGGCTTTTTCTATTTGAAGCCCAAATTTAAGACCTTTTTCCCTCCCAGTAAGTTGTTTTCTGCAAATCAATAGTGCTCCTATCTGACTATGTATTATAAAACTATAGAACTTTTAAGAGTTTATTCAGAGTAAAACACTGGCTTAATGTTTTTAAAACCCATTCCCACCAATCATTCAAAAGTATCAAGGTGGTTTCCTCAGAGGTCTCAGTTTATTAAACCATTTTCTAGCCTTTCTGCATTTGAGGAATTAAAGGGAAAAGCCAAGAGAGATGAAATAACACTTGTTGCCTATCACAAATGCTAAAGCTCAGTTCTGAACGTTTTATATTCTTCACCTTCTTTCAACTCTTATAGCATATACTTCCTATTGATATAACTCTCATCTTACAGAGACAGGCCATAAGTCTTAGAAGAAATTATGCATAATTTCTCAAATGGTCTGGTTAGAAGTGGCAAAGTTCAAATTCACATGTGGGTGGATCTACTGATCCCAAAACTCATTTGCTTTTTCCTTACCCACAGTAAGAAAAATGTCAGACATTGAGTCTCAGCCTAACAGTATAATCAACTTTCATGTCCATTATGTGTTATTTATAACGTATGGTGTCCTTTGCAATTACCGATGGATAGGATATGTTTATGAATGTTTTTCCTGATGTACTAACCTTGAATGTTAGTGCTGGTTGATAACTGTACCTTTGTTTTTCAGATCTCCTGTTGGTCCTACTTTAACTGGTTTGATGTGGAATCTGTGGCTACCAAAGAAGAACAAATAATAACATGACTGGGAAAATTAAACTTGCTATTTGATGACTACTCTTCAACACCGCATGTAGGAAAGCATTGTGGTGAAGAGAGAGTACTGTCTGTATATGTAAACACAGATTTTCTGCCTGGCCTCAGCTCGAGAACAGGTGGCCAAGTCCCAGCAAGAATGGAGCATCTATGCACCATGCAGAAAAGAGTCACAGCTGACTTTTTGGCAGTTGAGCCATGAGATCCTCAGGGTTGAGAGCTGGGGAATTAAATATATCTTTCTTACCATGAAAATCAACTCAGACCCTCCTGAAAAATCTCTGACACAGATCCTCCCAATAAAAAGTAATAGAATCTTTGTAAGCATTTCCTAAAGATTTGGGATCTAGAACCAAATCAGCATCTCAGTCAAGTACAATGGCTCATGCCTTTAATGCCAGCTACTGGGGAAGTGGAGATCATGGGGATCACAGTTCAAGGCCAGCCAGGGCAAAATTTAGTGAGCCTTAATCTCAAAACACAAATTGGCCATAATAGCACATGTCTATATTTCCAGCTTCAGCAGAAGTGGAAGTAGGAGGATCATACTCCAAATCCAGCTCTGAGTAGAAAGAGCAAGACGCTACCTGAAAAATAACTAAAAAGCAAAAAGGGCTGGGACATGGCTTAAGTGGTAGAGTACTTGCCCAGCAAATGGAAGGCCCTAACTTTAAACCCCAGTACCACCAAAACCAGCCAACCAAACAAAACAAAGCAAAAGTTAATGATGTGCAAGTCACCTCTTCTGAAAGAAGAATGTGGTCACTCTTGACGATTTAAGCAAAGAGCCGAAACTATGTCAGTACTTTCTTATATGAGAGCAATTCAAAACTTAAATTGACCAAGTTTCATAAAATTTACTTTTTAATCATTTAATCACATATATATGTGCATGTATAGCTACAGATACGTGTATGTATATCTGTGTGTATTTGTGTGTGTGTGTGTGTGTGTGTGTGTGTGTGTGTGTTTTATAAAAGCATAGTTTAGAAAAGAACACTGAACCTGAATTCAGATTTGGAGTATGATCCAGGCTTTTCTAACAATACACTGCAAATCCTTGAACTTTTCTGGGCCTCAGTTTTCTCAGCTTTAAAGCAAACGTGGCAGGCTTCCTTTGGTGGCAGCGGGCAGGTGTTAAACATGAGACAGGCTGCTTGCTTTTATGATAACCTACTGTTCAGTTCTCCCTGAAAACTGGGCTAGTTCGCTGTTCAGAGGTCCCACTTGTACCTTCCTACATGCATGCCACTTCTTGTAGGTGAAGTAAAATAACAATTTCTGTAATTGTGTTGGTCAATATTTGTTTTTTGAAAATACTACAAACCACAAAAGGACAAATATCCCCCATGTGGCTCTTCACTGTACCTCTGCCCCTGGGTCACTGCAAGCCAATATTGTTTGAAAGCAGAAACAAGTGATAAAAGACAGTAGCCTGTGAAGGAGTTATTAGTTCTGAGATTCTGTCAAATAACACTTTAACACAGTAATGGGCTGGGCAGAGTGGCATATGTTTGTGATCGCAGCTACTCAGGAAGTGAAGGTAAAAGGATATCTACCTGAGGCTAGCATTGGCAAAATTAATGGAAGACTCTATCCAAAAAACAAACTAAAAGCAAAAAGGGCTGGGGGTGTGGCTCAAAAAGTAGACCATTGCCTAGCAGCCTGAGTTCAATCTCTAGTAACATCCCATCCTCAAAAAAAAAAACCCAGTAACTGATTTGTGTTGTGGGTTCTCAGCACTCTTGGAAGTCATCTTAGCCCTCCATTGTCAAATCCAAGAACTTCAAAGTTCCATGTCAGTGTTGATCCTTTTGGGACCCTCTGCATTTTCACTACTGACCACCCCCTCCTGTGGTATATTCTTCCCTTGGTCTCAGTAATAAGACACCTTCAAAATCCTTTCCCTGCCCTCCTAACAATTTTTCTTTTTCCTTCCTTAGCCTCCCATACATACAATATTTCCTAGGGTCAATTCTTTGCCCTTCTCAGTGTATGTATTCTAGACCATGAGCATATTTGCAAAAATATTCCATGCAGACTTGCTTCTTTTCTTTTAACAAGAAAAAGTAGTTCAAATATTTAGGATGCAAATACTTGTTGAGCAGGTGATCCTGTTAATATCTATGTCTTCAACCATCACGTTTTTGTCTTTTTTGGGGGGTTCTGGGGTTTGAACTCAGTACCTACACCTTGAGTCACTCCACCAGACCCTTTTTTTGCGAAGGGTTTTTTTGAGATAGGGTCTTGTGGAACTATTTGCCTGGGCTGGCTTCAAACCACGATCCTCCTGATCTTTGTCTCCTGAGTAGCTAGGATTACAGGCGTGAGCCACGGGTGCCCTGCTCAACCATCATTTCTTAATTTCCCACCTACACTGCCAATTCTATCTCCTTCTATACTGCAGATTAGTGTTTATAAGTTTCCTAGGACTGTCACAACAAAATACTACAAATTAAGTGGCTTAAAATAGGAGAAATTTATTCTCTCACAGTGCAAGAACCCAGCAGTCTGAAATCAGGATGTCAGCAGAGTTGGTTTCTTTTGGAGGCTCTGAGGGCAGAAACCATCCTGTGTCTGTCTTCTGGCTTCCAGTGGTTCCCAGTGATGGTTGGTGTTCCTACACATGCAGACACATCACCAATCTCTGATACTGTCTTTTTGTTATTGGTACTGGGCTTGAACTGAGGGTCATGTGCTTGCTAGACAGGCACTCGACCATATCAGCCACACCTCCAACCCTTTTTGCTTTAGTTATTTTTGGGATCTGGTCTTGCATTTATGCTAAGGCTAGCATCCTATTTATGCTTACCATGTAGCTGGGATAGCAGGCACTTAACACCACGCCCAGCTATTGGTTGAGATGAGGTCTCACTAAAGTTTTGCCATGAAATATGATCCTGTCAATCTTGGCCTTCCAAGTAGCAAGTAATTGGGATTACAGGCATGAGTCACCATGCCCAGCTTCTGACAACATCTTTACATCATCCTCTCTATGTCTCTGGGTCTCCTTTTCTGTTTTCTTACAAGGAAACTCTCACTGGATTTTGAGCTCACTATGTTCTCATCTCCACTCTCACCTTAATTATATCTGTGAAAGTCTGTATAACAAATAAGATCAGGTTCTAAACTTCTAGGCAAACATAAATTTGGAGGGAACACTTTTCAACCACTACAGTCTGTTCTTTGGGCTTTCAAAATCACATCCATTCCACAGGTAAAATACATTTCCCTCATCCCAACATCTCTTTAAATCCTAATTGAATTCAGAATAAACGCTAAGCCTCAAATATCACCTAAGTATCATAACTCAGAGTCCCATGTCTCATTAGTTTTTAATCAGCATATTATTATCATACTGGGTGTACATTGGGATATTTCTATAAGTGCTTACAATATATCTTAATTATATTCACACCTTCATTTTTTCTCCTGTATCTCCCTTCCCCCTTCTTAGAACAATTTCATTTGGTTTCGTTGTTCTATCTTCAAACATGAATACAAGATACTTCCACCATATTCACCCTCCTTTACCCTCTCCTTATGGGCCCCCTACTGGTACCCACACCAGAAATGCCCTCTTTTATCTTCTTGTCCTTCATTTTTTAAAAAAAGACTTGTTTGTTAGTTATGATAGTTATACAGGGGATTTTGTTGTGACATTTCCATATATACATGTATTATACTCCAAATTAGTTCATTCCCTCCATTATTCTTCTTTCTACTCCCAGTCCCTTTCTTATGGTGACAACAGGTTTCAATGTTCCATAGTCATACTTGCATAGGAAGTACATTGCCATATCCATCCTCTTTACTTTCTTCATTTACCCTCCCCCCTCTACTAGGGCTCTCCCTGTAAACGTGACTTGTTTTACATTCCTGCCCTTCATTGTTTAGGTGTCTGCTGTTGTTCAGTGGGATTTCTGCCTTGGCATTTTACCTGTAAATATATTGTGTCTAAATCAGATATGGGGGAAACTCTGGGTTTCATTGAGAGCAAAATTCCTCTTTCACCTGTAGCCCTCAAATTAAGAAACAAACAACCTGTTCCCCAAATGTAGGTGCAGGCATAAGACAGACATTCCCACTTGGATGATGAGAAATAGGAAAGGAACAAAGAGGTCCCGGGTCTCAGCAAATTCAGAACCTGACAGGATTAGGGGGAAATTACATTGAGGGAATGTAATTACATTGAGGGAATAATCTGTGGCTTGATATTTGATAATTATTTTTGTCTAAATGGTTTTATTGGAAGCAAATAGTGTCATTAAGCAAGGCCTTTCTCCACAGTAAACCAGCACAACAGGGGCAAAATTCATTTGTCTCACAGTTTCAATATGTAAATGTCATCCTACTCATTGTGGTTGGAGTAAATTTATTAATAAGCAGTAGTTCTTACACAAAATGTTACCCCCAGACTACCAGTGTCACACAAAAGGAAATGATCTTAATTCTGTTTGGGAGGCAGTATATCCTCTAAGTGCCAAAAGGTAAGAGAAGCACAACACAGCTCACACTTTTAAAAAACTAAATAATTCAAAGTAGAATTTTCACACACCCCCATCTCCTGTAATGAAAAGTTGCACTGGGATCTGGCACCCAGAATATTTGATAAATTTGACTGCATAAATTTAAGATATCTACATGGCAAAATAAATCATGAACTAACTGAAAGATAAATGACACATCGGGGGAAAATGCAAAGTGTGCAATAAAGCAGATACTGTTTCCTTAAAATACAACAAACTTCTGAAAAAATGATAAAGCAACACCAACACCCATTACAAAAATGAATAAAGGGTAAATAAAATACTCTCAGAAAAAGAAATTCAAGTGGACTTTAAATGTATGAACAGTTGATCAACAGCACTCAGAAAGAAATGCACATCAAAATTTCTCCAAGAAAACAATATTGTTGTTCTATTTCTTTGGAGGGAAATTTGACAGTATCTAACAAAATTAACAAGTTCATGTACTCTTTGGGCCAGCAATTGTGCTTTTTGAAATGTATCCTACAGATCAATGAAGAGATAGCCAAAATAGCAAAGAACAAGGTTACTGGTCATGAGAGCAAAATATTAGACAAAAATTAACAGAGAAGTGTTTAAATAAATCATGATATAGTAGGCACCCACTAAAAAGTGAAAGAAGGAGGGGGAGGGGGAGCAGGAAGAAGAGGAGAATATAAGGATAAGAAATCTTCTGTAGGATATATTAAGTGAGGAAAAAGCGATGTGCAGAGTTCTGTATATAAAGGAGCAAAATAATATGCACATAAATTCACATAGTGTGTCATTGGAAGCTGACACTGGTTGTAGTGAACAGTTTAGCCAGGGGCAATGATAGAAGAGAGTGTTTTTACTCTAAAACATTTTGTACCTTTTAAATTTTGGACATTGAGAATATTTTGCCTGTCATGATTCATCTATTCATTGAATTTTTTTAAATGTTATTACAGATTATCAGTTAAGCATGGCAGGTTATGAATATGATTTATATCTCCCTTCCTGCAACCTCACTAAAAAGACAATGAAGGATATTTTTAAACATAAGTCAGTAAAGACAGAGAAGACAATCTTAGATGTATGGTGCCAACAAAATCTTGAAAGAAGGGGAAAATGTAGAACCATCCACCCAGGAATTGAGAGTAGGTTACAGGGCAGAGACAAACACAGGTAGATTACTTTAAAAAGTAGTGAGAGAAGAGTATATTCAGAAATACTGAAATAAACTGAGCACCAGTGGCTCACACCTGTAATTACATCAGGAGAATCATGGTTTAAGACTAACCTGGGAAAAAAGTTGACAAGACCTACCTCAACCAATAGCTGGGTGTGGTGGTACACACCTTTCCTCCCAAGATATGTGGGAGGCTGAGAGAGGGAGGATCACAGTTCCAGGCCAGCCTGGAACTGATAGTTCTGATACCCCATCTCATGGAGCATGGAGTCTGTTATTCCAGCAACGGTGGGAAGTATAAAGTAGGAGAATCACGGACTAGGCCAACCTGAGCAAAAAAGGGCTGAAGGCATAACTCAAGTGGTCAAGCACTGGCCTAGCAAGTGTGAAGCCTGAGTTCAAACCCCAGTGCCACCAAGGAAAGAAGAAGAAATACTGACGTAGATAATAGAGGATTCCATTTAGAGTTGAATCTGGGGAATGTTTTCTCTGGGGAATGAAGCTAATACAGGAAGGAGTGGGGCCAAGAATTTTTCATTGTGTACTATAGCTAAAATTATTAACCTGTGTACATATACTGTCACTTTGAAAAAATGCCTTTAAAGTTGTTCTTTGCAGTGTCTCACAGTCTTACTCATTTTTATTCAATCAACTATCCAAGAATGTCTGTCTGGATCATGGACATACCAAAATTATTTTCTCAATGAGTAAATGATTTTTGACAGTGATTTTTAGTCAAGAATCCTTTTGAATACTAAATAAAAATCACTTCCAGCTTTTTTAATATGAAAATAGTACATTGTGACTGCCTGGAGGACAGAACAAATATCTTATTTTTCTTTGTATTCCCAATACAAGTCTGGTTTCTGTCAAAGGGTAATAAAGAATTTTGTTGAAAGTCTTTTTCAAGATGTTCACTTTTGTTTATTGTTGGTGGTTTTATTTGAATTTTCTCTAGTTTTTCAATAGTAGGATAAACTTTTTTTAGTCAGAGAATAATTCTGTTAACATAGAGATAAATTCTATTAGATTGGCTTCTATTTAGAATAATCCCATAATAAAATGAATTACTAGGTGTATAACAATTTCCTAGTTAAAAACAGTGTATATTTGGTGAATTTAAAAAAACTTACCTATAATACTTATTATCTTTTGTGGTAATAATTGTCTTATAAAGAAATTTTCCAATTTGTTCCTTGATTCATTAGTCAGTTTACATCTCTATTTCTTTCCTTCCTTCCTTCTTTTCCTCTCTCACTCCCTCCCTTCTTTCTCCAAATCATGCCTTAAAAAAATCTTTCTTTTGAAGAGGAGGTTAAATCATAATATAATTTCACTATGTAACAATATTTACTAAATATCAGTTATATAAAAATAAAACACTCTGCTTCTTTATTATTGTAAAAAAGGGAAAGACTGTGCCCAGGACTTCAGAAATAATCGTGATCCTGACCATGCCATTACCTTAACACTCGACATTTCCTGAGCACTCTGTGATGAAGCTGGAACCTTACATAATAAAAGTGATCAGAAGTTTTTCAGATAAAAATGAAAAGCACAGAGATGGCTGAGCCAGACTGGCAGGTCATTAGGTCAGAAGGAACTGAGAGGAAGCTTGTAGTCAGGGAACAGACCTTTCTTCCTTTGGGAGTTCGGAGTTCTGGGGGTGGGACAGGTACAGGTAAGAACAGGTACAAATGACATGTGGCAATGCAGTGCACAATGATGACAAAATGGAAATCACCTCATTGCCCCAAATTAGAGTCAGATAAAGTCAATCATGCTACATGAAAGCAATGGAATATAATATAGTTGTGAAAGAAAAAAACTACAAGGAATGTAAGGATGGATACATAAAATAATTCTAAGAGAAAAAAATAAACCCAAGGATTGGAAGTGAATAAAATCTCTGCACACTGATAGTGAAAAGAAGATGTACAAAGGTTAATATCTCTAGTACTGTGAAGTATGTGCCTTTTTTGTTTTTACAAAGAATAACTTTTGTTGCCCCCAAATGATTACTTTTGCTGAATTAGAAAAGACACACATGTACTAGCTATAGAGATTCCAAAAGTAACTCACTTTTCTTTCTTCTTTTCTCTTGGGCCCTTACAATGGATTGAGGGAGCATTTATAAATAAAAAACATGTTCAATAAACCTCTTTTCACCAAATAACTCCCAGTTAGAAATGCCAGCAAATATTTGAAACAGCAAACAGTGGACAAACTTATCACTTTATTTTACCTGGAATATTCATGGTGTCAGTGAGTTTTTACAGTTGGAAGATATTATAGAAATCTAGTGTAGTGGATTTTAAATTCGCTTCCACAGAATGGCTCAGGATTCCCCACCCCAGTAAAATGAGATGACAAAGTAGACAAGCGAGCACAATTCCTTTGTCTTTCCTCCCACACTCCCCCCAGAGCTCCAAATGCACAAACAACTCAGTCCAAGCAACTTGGCTGAAATATCTGCCTCAATACTGATGTTTCCAAACATAGCAGCATATGAAAATCAAATGGAGCCTTTAAAACAAACAAAGTCCTGGGCCCCACATTGACCTACTGAATCAGTATCTCTAATAATGGAGCCCAACAACTGGTATCAGATTAAAACTCCTCACTTAAATTCCGATGTTCTCCAAATATGGAAATCCTCTGTACAGAGCACTGAAAACAGAGTGACATATGGCCTTTGCTGGAATGCTTCCAGTTATGGGAGCTTCTCCATAGAAGGTATTTTTAATTCCAAGAAAGAATTGTCTGTCCATGGAGCTGAACTTGCTCTTGCTCTCTTTTTTGCCCTCTCATGCTATCCACAGCCAAAGAGCTCCCTCACTCCCAGGACAGGTGAGGTGAACAAAAGCTGGATGGCCTCTTCCTCACATAGTGCTTTCTCCTTTTTCTCCTGTGAACCAGCTCCCACCTAGCCAGAATGATCAGTCATAATTTCTCAATTTCTGGCTAAAGTTTGTGACCCAAGTCTGTCCAACCAGAGTACTTTTCCAGGTTTAAAAAAAAAAAAAACTTAAGGCAGAATATAAACAATTTCTCCTGAAGTCATAGAGCTAGACAAATACAAATCTAGGGCCAGTGGTGCTTACATCTGCTGCTTCGCTGTAGTTTGTGTTCTGATAGGCCACCAGCTCTATTACCAGATAAAAAGTGATGAGCAGTGACATTGTCCCCTGCTCTTGGGAGCTCACAGCTAACTCCTTCTTCTGAGCAAAGGGAGCTACCTCACCCATGATTGTGTCCTCCCTGGGTGTGGATAGCCCACATCCAATGGGTATGTCTTAGAGATAGAAAATCCCAGCTCCTCTGTCTCAATTCAGGACAACCTGATGCTCTACCTCAGCTCCAGAGCTCCCCAGGGGCTGGGTCGACGTCATTGTGAGAACACTTAGCACAACTTCTTTTTCACCTTATCCTGCTTTCTTCCTTCTCTCCTAGCTGTTGTTCCTAAGAGCATTCCCACCACATCTCCATTTTAGAGTTGTTTTCCCAGAGAGCCCAAGCTGTGTCATGATGAAGGAATCCCATCTGCAGGAGGAAATGGGGCTGAGCAGAGATAAGAGAGACAAAAGATACCCAGATGGCATCCTGAAAACACCTTCCCCTATTCTCTTCTCCTGAATCATCTGACCTGCATAATTAACACTTGGTTCCAAACAGATCACGTTCTGATGGATATAAGGCTCAGACCTGAATATAATTCTCCAAACATAGAGCTGGTAGGCCAGAGTATGGGGAGATTTACACTCACTATATTTCTATTAATTTAACTGAGGATTAGGTCAGCTTTTTAGCAGCCCAAAAATTCTGTTGTGTTTATTGGAGCTTGTGCTCCACAAACACTCCTACATTTCTGTCAAGCCAGCTCCCTCGCCCTACATCCAAACATCATTTGCTCTTCTCAAAGAACTGCCTACACTTTATAGCTGGCAATATTTTTAACCCTTTTAAATGCATACACCAAATATGAGCAAAGATCTGGAAGGAGCTGGAGCAGGAAAAGTGGAAGATTCTCTTTTTTTTTAATAGTTTATACTATGAAAATAATCAATATATGGAATATACTTTTTTCTAAAACTTCACTCACTATTACCCATTCTTCATTCAAACCCCTGCTCCCCCTAGAATGTTGCAGAGGGCATCTCTTTTATGATGGCATTGTGACCTTATTTTTCTTATATGGAACTTTTAATGTGATGTAACATGTGTGGTACCCAAAACAAAAGCCCCAGAGAGATTCATTTCGTCAGTAATGTGGCTATGTTTGAAAATTAGACGTCTTAGTGATTAAGATCCACTGAGAAAAATTGAGGTGGTGACAGATTGGAGCAAGTTTGTTTTCTTTAATTTATAACCAGACTTTATAACTAGACTTTAGAGATCTAGTGCTAGAATGACAGACACCCCTCTGACACTCCCCACCCCCAAAGAACCCATGGCAGACATTCCAAACCAAATCAACATTCTTCTTGAATGCTCCTTGCAGCTCTGTTCTCAAATGGTCTTCTCCAGGGCACAAATGATGCTTCATAATTGTCAGCATACCACATCAGACATCTATTACCAATTAATTGTTTCTGGCAAACTAAATGAACTTTACTTTCTCTTCCCACCATCACCCTGCTCTCCTAAAGGGGGTAAAATCAAGGACCCGAATTTACATTATGGTTAGCAATTGATCTTCTATTCCTAATTCCTAATTCAGTGCTCTCTTAATCTGACCCTTCTGAAAATTGTTTGATGATTTCAACCACCAGAGGCCTGCAAACTAATGAGGCATGCAGAAGTCTGGGCCCAACTCCAATACAGGTGTCAACCATTACAGAATGGGAACATAACCATTGCTCAGCATGCTTATGACATATAGATATATATGCTTATAGGACAAATATGCTTATGACATATGGCATGGAGGCCATCTAGAGGAAGAGAAGGGGTTAATCCAGGGCTCCAGTATCCACAGGGCCTCAGACACTTCAGTGATGCTAATAAAATGCCAACAAATGGAAACATGCCTTGCACCCCATGACTCACAGTTCTAAGCTAATCCCACAATGGCCCCACCTCACTATTAAAAACATGAGAGAGAGAGAGGAAAAGTAAATTCATGTATGTCCATCTGTTTGGTAACCACAACAACCAGCCATAAATGGTTAACAAGTCTTAAAAATGGTTTGTTTGAAGTCAAGATAAGTCCTCTGTCACCTGAGCTGTCAGCAGGTGGGCTTCAGGCTATTTGGACCCCTTGAAAGGACTGAATTTCTCCATTGCCAGCACACTTTCTTTATGCCTGGAGGATGAAAGAGCTGTAGGCTGAATGGAAAACCACTGGCTGACATGAGGTGCCTTAGGAACCAGTCAGAAATTATAGGATGATGTGTCAGGATCCAGGAAATAATGGATGTCAAGAGTGAATCTTTCTTTCCCTTTGACACAAGAGAAATCAGCCCCCAACCTTGAGAGTCTGAACATCAATGCAGAATGAATTTTAGAAACACCAGATGAAGTTCTGTCACTTAGTAGATGATTAGAATGAAGACCAGGAAGGGAGGACATCCGGCCAGGGTCACAGATAGTATAGTTTATGTTTCTAAGAGTAGATTCTTTGGGGAGAAAAAAGGAAAGATGGACATGTAAACATTGCTAATGGCAAACTAAATAATTCATCTAGTGAAGCATCATTTGGTCTTTACAGAGCTGCTCCCCATAGAAAGCAGAAGTCCCATCCTCCATTCCTACCCCTGCTCCAACCCCAACAATGGGTCTTCCTTTTTCCCCAGCTGACTCTTACTAAAGCAAAATACCAGCTTCAAACTGACTCACTTTGGAAACAAGTTTCTGTGACTCAATCTCTTCTCTCTAGCCACTAGTCTAAGATCTTCCAGACTGAAGGAGATTTTATTACATCTACAGACAAGCTGACATGAGTGGGGGTCGCCTTGCATTGACAATAAATAGGTGGTTTGTGATAGATTGCATGAAATACAAAATAATTCATTATTAATTAGTATGCATTAAACTAGGATCAACATCAAATGTACGATCCTTTTTCATTCTCACAAGAACCTCATGGATGGAGATGATTATTCAATAATTTTATAAGCTAAGGGTCAGAAATGATACCTAACTAGAAATCAAGTTTTGGGGAATTTAGGTGACTTGCCCAAAGGAGCAGAGTCAGGATACAGAGCCCCAAGCCATTCTGCTTTCCCATGTTCCTATACTTGCTTCTCAAACCTGACTACTGCAATGCTGTCCCTCATGGTCAAAGCACAACTATCTCTCGTCATTTTATCAACATAACACTTAGGCAAAAAGTGAGCAGTGAATCTGTCACATTTTTTAAAGAGAGCCCACAGGACCCTAGAAAAATTGCATTCAGTGTAGCAGCCTCAGTGTTCCTCACCTACAATCTGGAGCAGCAAGAGCATCTACCAGGTGGGTTTGCTTTAGAGATGAAATGAGCTAATGTAAGTGAAAAGCACTCTGGATAAATTGCCAAGTGCCATTCATTCAAAAGTGAGTAACTTCACAGGGAATGATAGAGGTAGCAAAAAGATAAGCACAAAGCTAATCCAATGAATTACGACTTGTATAAAATCATTATGTAGCTCATAGCAAGAAATAATATTATTTTGTACCTAATGCCTACCGCCTCACAGCTTATACAGAATTTTTTAGAAAACAATTTTCTTCAAACCAACAACCAATAGCATGGCTTAAATCTTTGTTTATTCAATGTAGACAGCTACATTTCTCAAGCTTTAATATTTGCGGTAGGTAGTAGTAGCCTGTGTTATAGATCATACATCATTCCACTTCACAGCCACTGACTATTGAGCTGAGCGTTGAACCTGGGTCTCACACTCACTAAGTCCCTCTTTCGCAGAGCACCATAACTTCATAGCACCCTTAGCAGGTGCAGAGTACAGTGTTACCCCTCGGGAAAATGACATGAAGCAGAGCTCCAAAGGGCTGCTCTGCTGAAGAGGATGGAGCCTTGCCATGCAACTCCAGGTCCCCTCACCTGACTCTCTCTGCCCTGTGAGTGCCCCCCGTCCTCCCCTGAGCCAGGCTTCTTGCTTCTTTCTCATTTCTTTCCCCAACACATTTCCCACAGTACTTTTTCTGAACTTCTTCTTTCCTTAAATCCTCAACTCACCCTGAAGGACCCTGCCCTCTCCTTTCTCCACTTCCCAATTTTCCTCCAAGTCTATGACTCCTTCTGTGAGCTAAGTGGAAAGAGTGGCCCCAGCCTCACTCCTGTATGCTTGGTAGCCATCCCATTTAGTGAATGGGCTCTAGAATCTGACTCATCGAGATTAAATCAGGCTCTGCTTTTAGGGGCTATATGAACTAGGCATGCAGCCTGAATTTCATATAAGTTTCAAAGTGACCACACTTTCAAAGAACCTCCATGGAGATGAGAGGAGATAATGCTGGACAATGGCCTGTGGCAGAATCCCTATTGTCAATACACTTGTATCTGACTAGTTCAGTCACTGCCCACCCTTCTCCCATCCCACTTCTAATCTCTGCAAAAACACCTCTCTTCTTAAGCCAAATCCTCCACTTATTCATCCCTTCTGACTCCCCTGGGAACTCAGTCCAGAGCTAGTCTTCATCCCCAAAGGATCATCCACTTCTCTTTCCACCCCCATCCCCTACCTCCTCTTTGATTCCCAACTCTGTTACAGACACAGCCATGCCTGGCAGTCAAGAGTGGACACCTGACTGTCTGACTTTCCTTTGCCTTGCCCCATACAATCTCAGTCACACAGCCTGTGGATTCTTCCATATTCTTCCCTGCCTCCCCTTCCTTGCTGCCATCCTCACAACTTTCACCCCACAGCTCCCTGGGTCCTATTCTTTGACAACCCTTTCCTTTCCCTGCATGGCAGGTAGTACTTGTCCTTCAAAGCATGACCTATCCAGGTGTCTCTCACTTCCAGTCAGTTTTACATTCTCCTAGTCTGTCCGCTTTTCAAATTGTATTATCATTCATTTATGCTCTGTCTCTAACTGAGGTGTAAGCATCTCAAGTACATCTCTCATATGTCCATATATGCCCTTTACAATGCCTGATAGAGGTCCAGGTACAGAAAAGCCCTCACTGCACTCAATATGCACTGATTGATAATTGATGTCTGCGAGCTTTAGGAAAAGAAGACAGATGAGTTAAGAATTATGTTAGCTCATATTTACTTGGTTCTTATATGTGCTAGGCAATCAATTTAGTAATGAAAAAATAAAATGAAGTGAAACAATAGTATCTACCTCTGTCCACTGTGCCATTGTACATGCATTTTAGTTTAGTCTCCAAAATGGGTATATGTAGGAAGTGTTATAAGTATTTCCATTTTGCACTTAAAGAAACTGAGACTCGAAGAAGTTAAGTGTTGTGCTATCTTACTGTATTTTGTGCTGCTGCAACAGAATACCACCAACGAGTAATTTATAAAGAATAGAAATTTATTTCTTCCAGTGGAGCCCAGGAAATCCAAGATAAAGGGGTTGGCACTTGAAGAGAACCTTCTTGCTGCATGAATGTGCATACACAAGAGGAGAGGGAGACACAGAAAGAGAACGCAAAAGAGGATTTTATAACAAAGTCACTCTTCTAATAATGAATCCACTCATTTATACAATCAACCCATTCACGAGGGCAGAGCCATCGTGATGTAATCAACACTGTTACGCTGGGGTTAAATTTACAACCCATGAACTCTGGGAGACACATTCAAACCATATCACTTGCCCATTGTCACCACAGAAATGAATATCAGAGCTGAGCATGTTCCATTTATTGATGAATTCAACTGAATGTTTACTAAGGCTTCCCACTTCCTTTTATTTCCCCTAAGACTCATTCAAGACCTCCAGAGTCCTAAAATTGATTCTAGATACCTCAAGCAGTCAGGTGAGTGTGTAATCTACAGCTTTTTCAGTCCCCAGTGTATGCGTCCCTCTGCCTGTGCCTCAGGATATGCCTGGCATTCAATACAAACAACAAATTAAACTTATGACTATGTTTAGAGCATGTTGAGATTGCATAGTCTTCATAAAGATAGAAATTGGTATTTTGGCAGTTAAAATAGTATTTTGCCTTGAAAATAATGAAAAGGTATAATAAAGCTTTCATTGCTATCAATTTGGACTATTTTGAAGAATGCTATGTATTTCAAAGTGTTTAATGAGTTATGCTAATCAAAGTTAGAGAGGGTCAGGCATGATGGCTCACATCTGTAATCCCAGCTACTTGGGAGGCAGAGATTGGAAATACTGAGGTTCAAGGTCATCCTGGGCAAAAAAGTTAGTGAGAATCCATCTCAACAAACAAGTCAGGCATTGTGATTCACTTCCATAATCTTAGCTACTTGGAAGGCATTAGTAGATTGCAAAAGTGCAAAATCTTATGTGAAAAAAGAACTAGAAGAAAATCAAGTCTTTAATGCGTTTCTTAGATAGGCCCTATGCTTGTGGCTATGAGCTATGGAATGATAAATAAAATATCATTCTTTTTGAAGTCTAAAGTACTCGGGTTATTGAGATGAGCACAATAATAGAAATAACCATAACAGAAATAATAATGATAGAAATAATAATAATTCTAATAATAGAATTGTTTTTAACTTGTTAAAAACAATTGACTCAGTGAGAGGAGAATATAAATAAAGGTTCAGTCATTCTAATAAATCATGTAATTAACCAGAATTTGAACCTTGGCTAACCATTTTTTTCACTGATTCAATAAATATTTTTTTAACTCCTACCCCGTACCAGGCATTCTTCCAGGCCCTGGAGATAAAATGATAAAGAAGACAAGCAAATTCTCTTCCCTCTCAGTTCTTACATTCTGGTAGAGCAAGCAGACAAGAAATAAGTAACCTAATGAATACATAACATAACCGAGTTGGTGGTGAGATCATGGAATAAACACAACAGGGGACAGGGTCAGAAGATAGTGGGTGGAGGAAGTGGGGTCTTGAGGTCTAGAGGTCAAGAATGACTTCACCAGGAAGTTGATATGTGAGCAACCTGACTGAGGAGAGGGAGAGAAACATATAAGCCAAGAGCATCCCCAAGGAAAGAGAGACCCAAAGGCCCTGCAGCAGGAATGAGCTTGGCAGCCTTGCGGAGGCTCAGAGAGGGGCAAGCAAGGACTGGAGTGGCAAGAAATTAGGTCAAAGGATCAAACAGGGCAGATCATTGGCCCCTGAGAACCTCTGCTTTCTTCTGCGTGTTTTTTGGAAGCCATTGGAGGGTTCTGAGCAAAGGAATCATATATATGACTTATGGTTCTTGAAAGGGTATCATCTAACCAATCGTTACACAGAGTTGTGGTTTCTGAAATAACTGGAGTTTTCTGGCTGGTTGTGGTTCATCTGGAGTGATTTCATTAAGGGATGAGTATGGATCTGAGTAAAAAGAAAACAGCTTGGCTCCCAGGAAGGGGAAGCCACTTGTGGTGATGGTAAATGCATATGTGATGATATGCAGGGAGAAGTCAGGGAGTTATGTAAGTTAGCATTTCCCAAAGTACCTTCTGTTAACACTAGTTTCAAGGTGTGTGAGTTAATGCTACACAATAAAGGTTGAGTCACCGTGAGAAATACTCTGTTCAATAGAAATAACCAGACCTCTGAAGCAGGGAACTGTCAGAATTTTCAAGGTGCTCATTTGCTTCTGAACTCTTCAAGATGGGGTGAAAGCTGGCAGGGTTCTGGATTTTATTCGATCATAGGACTCTCTTCACATACATAAATGCACACTGGGAAACCCTAGTGTAAAGACTCCAGCTTAAAACAACTAAGATCTAGTCAGAGATGAAGACAGGAATGTAATGAGTAATACATCTCAAAGCCAGGGATCAGGCATTGTAAGTTACTATGAGGTCAATGTAAATGGCCAATGCAACAAAGATCATAACAAATAAAAACATGAGATAGTCACTTTTGCTGTCCTATTTAGATCTGAAGGATAAAGTACAGCTCTCCAAACATTCCAGGGAGTTTGTAAGATGATTCATTGAAGCGTAGGAAGAGAATATTATGCTGGTTTATATTAAAACTGCTTCAAAAATCACAAAGGCATTACTGTTCTAATATTTAACACAAGATTGATGCAGCCCGTGAATATGATTTATGAATGTGTATATCAGGCTTGGAGATCTGAAATGTTACAGATAAGGATGCATGATCAAGAGAAACTCAGGGATTTCTGAATGATGAGAAAGAAGTGTCTCATGCTCATTCATGTCACAGCTCTGTGGAAGTGAAGAGGGAGGAAGGCAATCAGGGATCTGATGGGAGTGGGAGTGGAGAAAGGATGCTGGAGGAGGTCAGAAGCAGCAACTAGGACAAAATGAGTGTAGAGAGATTGAATGGTGACTCCTAGGCTAGGAGTTCTGGAGATAGGTTCAAGTTTACCACCACTGACTGCATTTGGAAAGTTGAATACTACAAGGGTGTACATATGCAACCATATCACAGTGCTAGTTGTAGAGGTAACCAAGTGTCTACGTGTAATAGGTGTTCAGTAAATGTTTTCAAGATGAGTGAATGAATCAATGAATGACTAAATAAATGCAGAGAACTCAGTAGAGGGATGTAGAGCAGGAAAGTGTAGGCAAAATGAAAATGCCCTTTCAGACCATGACTCCCTACAACACCATTTCTGAAAAATAAAAATAAATTCCAACAACCCTTGATGTTTGTTCATTTGTTTTTTGACATTAGGTCAATAATATTTTCCAAAGAGTAATTTCTTTTACACATCTATACATTCTTTTATGAAAGCATTTGAAAAATGTTGTCATACATATTTATTGTAGAAAATCAGAAAATATAGAAAAACAAAAAAGGAAAAAAGATGAAGATTATCATATCACATACAGAGACAACACACACATGTATTTACAAAAATGGCTGATACTATATTTACTACTTTGCAATTTTTACTCAGTGATATGTGCTGAGTGCCTCTGTTAGCAAATACATTCTATGGAATAATTTTCAACATCTATATAACATTCTATTAAATGCAAGTCTTACTTTAATCCTCCATTATTTTGTCCATAAGCTGAGTTTTTGTTTGTTTGTTTCCATTACAAAAATACTGTAATAAAAGCCCAGGGTGGTGCAGCTACTTGGGAGGTAAAAGCAGGAGGATCATGAGTTTAAGGCTAACCCCTGGCAAAAGCAAGTGAGACCCCCCCATCTCAAAAGCAAAATATAAAACAAAAAGACTGGGAATGTGGCTCAAATGGTAGAGTGCTTGTTCTCTATTTGACATCCTGGGTTCAATCCCTAGTACCACCAAAACAACAACAACAAAAAAGCTGTAATAAATATACTTACTAGTAACTACTTCTTTCTTATTCTCAATTAGTTCTCCAGGCTTAATACCTGGAAGTCAAATTGCTGAGTCATTTAAAGGTCTTTAATATGTATTTTCAAATTGCCCTCCAGGAATTTTGAATGAGATTTCATAACAAATGTGAACTACTTAAACTGTACTTTTCACTTATGCTCAAACTTACTTGATTTCCACAGTAACTCCATAAGCCTCCTCATCTCTGTTTCACAGGTGAAAAAAAATTGCAAACCAGTGAGGAGCCTCTTCCAAGTTTATAGGGCATTAATACCTAGCTACCATTAGGACATTGTCCATGTCACCAGATGGAATGCTAACATGTCGATGAGAAACACCAGAACCCTGATTCTCACTTTTTCTCCAACACCAAAATTGTTATGAGTATTATGTTTGCTGTGCATTAAACATATTGAAAAAGTATATAAAAATATAATACATTGTAAAACCTATAAGAAAACAATATTGTGTGCACTTGTAAGTCCTATGATGTAAACAAATACCATATGGTGCCGGATATGCAAATCAGCCAACCCCCAGCTGGTGCCGATATGCAAATCAGCTAACTCTAAGCTGGTGCCGATAAACCGGCCTGCTATGAATATTTAAACTCCACTCGCCACGAGATCAACCCCACGTCCTCCCGATCAGCAACACGCATCACGCTGGTGGAGAGCAGACCTGGACGAGGTGGACAGGACTCTCTGCATGGCCTGTCGGATTCCCTGGGCATCCTGGAGGCCTATGGAGACTGAGAACTAGCCAGGACCGGTTCGGAGCCAGCCTCCCACGGCCTAAGATTCACCTCCCAAGGTGAGCACAGCCTGGGGAAGGCTGAGGCGCTATGGGGCATAGGTTGTAACTCCCTGCAATAAAGTGTGTGTATGAGAAACTTAGTTCCTGCCTAAGTTAATTCATTTAGCGCCTGACTGATGGTCAACTTTGCACTGTCACCTACTGGCGAGAGTAATATATAAGCTAAAGTTTTTAATGAAGGTGTTTCAAAATTAAACAGTAGTTAGATATTGCCTATTTGACATAGGATTATTTTTTCTTGTAGAGAAGGCTTCCTGACAGCCTGCCAAATTATTAACTTTGCTCTTGAGTAAGTCCATCACTTAAAAGATAGTTGCTTTTAACTAACACCTGGTTGCCAGTATTTTTTATGGTATCTTAATATTCTTGATTGTCTTTAAGCAAAAAAAAAAGATCAGAGAAACACAGAGCTCAAAAGAGCCTTGTAGCTCAATTGCACTCCAACTAATGGAGATAAGCAAGCCTGTCTGTGTCTAATTGGGAAGTATGATGATTTGAATGTTTCTACCAAATTTATGTTGAAGTTTAGTTCCTATTGTGAGAAAGTAAGTGGAATCAGGTGAGAACTTTTAAGAGGCAATTGGGTCATGAGGATTCTGCCTTGATGAATAGATTAATCCAATCATGAATTAATGGATGGATGGGTTCATGGGTTACCTCTAGAGTAAGTCTGTTATAAAAGCCAGTTTAACTCCATCATTTGAGTACACCTCTCTTGCCCTGCAACACCGTGGGACCCCACTAGTCCCCACTAATAAGAAGGCTTCAAAGAGATGTAGTCCCTTGACCTTGGACCTTCTAGCCTCCAGAACTGTAAGTTGAAAAATATTTATATATAAGTTACCCCATCTGCATTATCCAGTTATAGAAACAGAAGATAGACTAGGATAGGAAGTGACTAACCAGAGGTCAGAGTCAACAAATGGCAGACACTCTGCTTCACCAGGACACACATGAAAAGGCCAGGGCTAGGGCAAATTGAGTTTGCAATCAAGTGCAACATTTAAGTTGTGGCTAAGATAAATAATATCTGAATACAATATTGTTAAATCAAAACAAAACCTTCATAATGAACACAATATTCAAATTTTGGGCAGAGGATTCAACCTTGTACTGGTAGGCCTCTACTCAACTTCACCCTAATCCTAACCCTGTCATATCCTGTCATTATTTAAATTTTTGATATTTTTACATTAATTTTAGAGCCTAAGGCAGATGCTCATTTACTGGTTCCTGTCCAGGGACCTCTATTCTTTGAGTCTGAGGAGACCATACCAGTAAGGTGCCAAGGAGGAGGCAGATTGCCCACAAGCAACTACAGGCAAGCTGGCTGTCCATGCTTATAACTAATGTGGCAGATCACTTGGACAGAATTGACCTCCAAAAGGGTCCTAGGGCCATGAAGAAACAGTGACTAAAAATTATTTACAGACCTAAAATATTTAATGACTCAGGTTCTCATGATAACCACTTGAGCCATCCAAAGATAAATCATTTTAGAATCTGTGCATCATGTGACACTTTGTATCATCAAATCAGCTGTTCAAGCAGTGGATGAATGAACTGGCTTGTCAACTAATGTGAAAAAAAATAGGGGACTTTTAACTGACCACAGCTTAAAATGAGCCCAGAATGGAAGGTGACTCCAGAAGCACAATTGGAATCTCGAGCTATACTAAGGAACTATGGTATTCATGAACTGAGAGCTGGATTCTATGGGAAGATTATGTTCTTCACTGTAGGGATGGCTCAGAGTTGTTATCTGAGGCTATAAGGATGGTTTTTATGGGTTGAATAACGTCCCCCAAAAGATTTTGAAATTCTAAATCTCAGCCTTATTTGGAATGTAATCTTATTTGGAAATAGGAACTTTGCAGACAATCAAGTGAAGAAGAGTTGATTTGTAGCCAATATAACTAAAACCCTGACAAAAATGGAACATTTATCACAGAGACAGACACATGGAAAATGCCATGTGAAGATGAAAGCATCGAGATGATGGATCTATAACCCATAAAAAACAAACCACCAGAAGCTAGGACAGCAGCATGTAACAGACTATCCCTAACAGCTTCAGAAGGAAACAACCCTGCTGAAACCTTTATTTTGGCTCTAATAGTGTTCCAAAGAGCACTTGGCCCAAGAGAACCTAGTTGGGTAGACAAGCCAGCCACCCAGACTATCACAGGTAAATCTCTTCCCATGCCTGTCACAGGGCCTGACACATTATAGACATGCAGTGACTATTCATTTGAGAAAAAAATGAACTTCAAAGCAATCCAGTACTGTTAAGGGGAGGAGGACTGAAACCCCATGTTGCCTCCATTCAACTTCTCCCTTCCATTAAGCACAAGAGAGAGAGGAGCCACGTGGCTGGATCTTGGACTTCTAAGTTGGGGAATAGCCACAGCTTACTCTGGACATACTAGAAGGAGCTAGAGGTAGGTACTAAATATCCTTTACTGCCCAAGGGAAACATCAAGGTATCCAGCAAGAATCTCTAGAAGATAGGATGTTTCCAGCTCCAGCATCACAGAGCACAGAGGAAGATGGGAGAGGAACTGAGAGGCAATAGATATGCAACCAGCACAAGCAAAGAACAAGAAATAAAAGTATGCAGATTTCACATAATTAGGGAAGAATCTTGTCAGTGGGTTTCTAGTCAAGGCTCTGCACAGGTTGACTGCATCCTTGGGTGAACATTTCTGAAATTCAGGTTCACTGTTGGGAGCAGGGAGAAGGAACAAGATAGCCAAGGGCCTTTCTCAGTACATGATGGGATTAGGCAGAAGCATATGGGAGTTGCTGGGCATTTCTTAATGATGTTTGTCATGTGAGAGGATCCTATCTCTGGCTTTAGCCATCAAATAAATAGAGCATTTCCTGTTTCTGATCCTGTGGCTACTGTTTACATACTCCAATAAAGGAAGAGGAAGGAAGTCAGGGCTGTATTTCTTCAACATAGTGACTCTATTAGCAAAACTGATTCCAAAACGGGCCATTAAAGGGGAATGTTTCACTGCAACCTTTGAGCAATAAATGGGAAAATAACCAAATTGGCAGCAGGGGAAGGAGGGGGCCACAGGAAGGGGAAGTAAGTTGAGAGGGTGAGTGAAAAGATTTTCACATGCACGAGGCCTAAAATTGTTCTGCACCTAATTCACAACAATATTTTTTCCAGCACTTTCTTGCTAGCATCGCCTCTCTGCCTCCCATGGGTCTACTGAGAATTTAGTCATGATGTTAAAAACCAGGTTCAAGTCTCGATTCAAGTCTACACTAGGTGGGAGATTAGCAAGGCATTTATTTTTGCTTCCTGTCAGCCTCAGTTTCCTCATCTACAATTCCACCTGCCTCTCAAGATTGTCAAGCTCAAATGAACTAATATATGTAGAAGCATTCCCTCAACTGGGTGCTATTTACAAAAGCACAGTCATTTGATAAACATTCATTAAGCATTAGAATGCATTCATAAAAATGCATTAAGTATGCATAGGATTTTTACCTCTTTGTATGTATTGTGCTTCAAAAAGACAATTATCAAAAAAAGGTAAAAGTAAAATGTGATTTAAATTTATTTTAACTTATGAACTAAGGGTAATATTGCATGGTAAGTCACTACTTAGATAATAGAGCCAGTAGTATAAGTAAACACTATAAAGAGAAACTAATTACTCCATGTTTTAATGACAAACCTAAAATTCTGCAGATATAAATTTGATTTAAATTCTAGGTTTGGAAGAGGACATATGCTTATTATAGAGAATTTGAGAACTATAGGAAAGCACAAAGAAGAAAATGTAAAATAACCATAATGTCAGCCTACACACAAAATAAAGAAGATCTGTGAATTGTTAGAATAATTCAAATATAAGGGACTAACTGATGAAAATGTTATTTGTGTATTCTTTTCTTCCTGTCCTACTTCTTGACATGCTCATACGTTAACAATTCTTATAAGCCAGATAGAGGAAGTAACACAAGAGTCTGCAGAAGGCAGGAAGTTTGCACAAAGAATTGGGCCAGTGGGATGTCATTATAGGTGGTGAGATGACAGACGAAAGCTGGGGTTTTTAGGGAGTAGTGGAGACTGTGGCTAACTCAACTCCATGTGCCCCAATGGAGCACCCCTACTCAGCTCTAACTCATTATTTTTATATTTTCAGTGTGGCTGAGTCACTGATATTTTAAGAGAAGCTAAGAATCTAGAATTGAAATTTTAGCCTAATTAATTTAAAAAAAAAACTCTGCAGGCAAAACTGAAGGCATCTGTAGGCTGGATAGGACCTGTGGAAGACAATTTGCAGTCACTGCTGCAGGCACACAGGATAGGAGAGGGTTCCTTGAAGGTCTTAGGCAGAGAGGTAACAGGAGCAGATCTGTAGTTGAAAACACTCCTGAGGGGCTGGCATGAAGGAGGGCTGGAGCCTGGAGAGACTCACATTCCATGTGAGTGATGCTGAGAACCTTTGTGAGGGTGGAAAGAGGGATGCTGGGGAGGAAAGGAGGGCTTGTGGAGTTGAAATGATGCTGCAATTACGCCTAGAGCCCTGGGGACCCACCGCTCAAGTTTAAGGAAGGAAGTGCCTTGTTTGACAACAGACACTTGTAGAGGAACAACCACTTGATATTGGAGACACCTCCTCCCAAAATAGAAAAAGAGTAAACAAGGCACTGACAGTGGGGCTGGAGGGCAGAACCTTGTCAAGGATGGGAGGTAAGAATGTGGGACTGAGCAGCCTCAACCAGAGGTCAAAGACAGGGAAGGGAATGGTTTGAAACTAAGTCCTCCTACACCTTGAAGGATTGGAGATGCTTAGTTTGACTGAAGAAGAAAAGTTTCAAGGAAAATGGGAATTTGCTTGCTCACTTGCAATTACTATTCATGGAGCATCAAGATTTGGGAGTTCAGCTGATGCTAGACTTGAGGATATGGTGATGACCAAAAGCAAGTAAAATCTATGTTGTCTCTGTCCTGAGGAAGTTTTGTGGAAAAGATTTGATTAGAATAATCCCTCAAATCAAAGTAAAGGTGCACAATGGAGATAAGTGCTGAGCAGGAGAGGGACTCATTGCTATGTCCCAGAGGGTGGGGACCTAGACTTCCAGAGGAAACAATGATTAAACCCAGAGCTGAGAGATGAGTAAGCATGAATGAGGTACACCGAGGGGAAGGAAGAGCTTGTGGGCATCAAGAAGAGCATGTACAAATACTTGACTCACAGGAGGGACAGAAAAGGCCACTGCAGCTGGAGCATGCCCTGAGGGACATCCAAGGCTGTCGTCAGGGGCCTCGGTCTGTAGAATAGATAGGGAATGAGGTTCATTCTGCTGGGATCTGCAAATGCATGCAGTAGGGGTACTGCAGATGATACACTTTTTCTAAGTAGACTGGGGTTTGTTTGTCTTTAGGTTATTAAAGTGAAAAAAGCCATAATTTATCTAGTTACACTGTATGTCAGGTGCTGTTGCTATATAGCAAACTCATTATTTTATTATTCTCTTTCTTGATTCTGGAAGGGGCTCAGTTGGGTGAGTTTTATTTGGGGCTTCTCATGCATTTTTAACCAGATACTCACACAAGGCTGGAATGGCTGGGAGAGCTGGGGCTGGAATAGGTAGAAAGGTTTCCCTTGTGTGGGTGCTCCACCATGTGCCCTGTGTGGACTTCTTGTTAGCATGGAGGCATCTGGGAGATTACTTCTATGGAGGTCTATCCCCAGAGAAAGGAGCTCTGGAGAGACAGGCAGATGCTTCTAGTCCTCTAAAAGACTAGCCCCAGAACTGGCAGTGTCACCTCTACTGCATTCATTGGTCACAGCTATCATAAGGTGGACCAGATTCAAGGAGATGAAATACTAAACTATCTCTTGGGGCAATGTCACGTGCACACGGGAGGAAAGGATTTGGTGATGCTGGCCATCTTGGAGATAAGCCATCATGGTAATTACACTTACTGTACTCATTTAACAGATGAAGGAATCAAAGTTAAAAGACAAATTAGTTCTAGATCACAGACTCAAAACCAGGTCTACGTGAATGCAAAATAACCTGCGGGTAACTAGTACATCCTCTGGCAGGGTAGGAGGTAGCAATGGGAAAAGTCCTGGACTGAGAATCCTGCATTGCATCAAATTTGCCATGAGGCACCGCTAAGCCCCTTTCCACCTGTGGGCTTCAGGCTTCACATCTGTGCAGGGAGGGCTGGACCCCTTGATCGTGCATGCCAACACAGTTCTAGGATTCTGGAATCCTGGGGTCTGTGCAGCACCTCTGAGCTCCTTAGTTGCGGATGGGCTGTTTCACCCACTTGGTCCATCATGTCAGCTCCCTGCAAGGGGCAGGAGCCTCTGCTCTTCCTCTTTCTCTTTCCTCTTAGCAACAGGCAGCTTTGCTCCCCTGGCTGCTGTGTTTACCCAGCCTCTCCTCCACTTTCCACTGAGCTGCAAGCAGTGCCTTGCATCTCTGCCCCTCAACAGGCTCCCTTGAGCAGCTGGTTTCCTTCTTGACTCTCAACTATGGAAGCTCAGGAGAACATCTGTGGATGCCAGACGGAGTGCATCGGGCTTTGCTGCACTTTACAAATAACTGGCAGCTCAGGAAACTGCATTGAGTGAGTGAGCCTTTGTGCAAGTGAATCTATCCTCTTCTTTTGTGTGAACTGACAAACTGCTCTAGACTGTAAACCTCGGAGGACAAGAGTTATTTCTAACATACTCAGTGCTTTATCAATAGTGCTTCAAAAAGCAACTGACCTAGCGTAGATAATCAAACCATATGTATTTTTGGTTGCATCAACAAAATTCATTTAAATCCTACTAAGTTACCATTTCAGGTTCAGATACAAAAATGTTTGAATATAATTTTCTTCTTTTATCTGTTTTAGTTACTGATAGTTTTTCTTTATTGGTTTTAGTGAGTCTAAATTTTTTAATCCTAGAAACACTCCCTTTTACCACTTAAGACACTGAAATTTAAACTTGCCTCTAGGCTGCCTCCTCTTCCTTTCTTGCTCAACTAAATGCTAAGAATAAAAATACATAAGACAAGTTGAGAGTTGGAAGCCCTGGGTTCTAGTCTTCCCACTACCCCAATATTTCTCAAATTCCCTCTTCATTATCTGATGTTTCCCAGTTTGAACTAAGACAGAATTGGATCACTGGTAGACATTTTTTAGCAATGGAAGATTTGCACAAATCCAGTTGTTTGCAGAAGCAGGGTGTAGGAAGCAGCTAGACATGGAGCAGTACTAGCGAGGGTAAGGACCCCAAGCTTCCTACCACCCCCTTTGCTGTCTGTGGCTACCCCTGAACTCCTCTGCTGAAGTGAGGCTCTGCAGAGTGAGATGATCCCTCAGGGCACTCCAACTCTGAGAAAGGATGATTTATAGACCTGTTAATTCACCGAACTGTCAAAAAGGGCCACATCAGCAGACACATGCAGAGATAACACATTTACACACACTCAGGACAGAAAATAAGCCCCAGAAACTGCTTTAGCAAGCTCAGTTTTTTTCTCTAATAGCTTCCTCATTTGTTCAAGTTTTTGCCATCTTTGTTTTTCATTTCCTGGTTTCTTTTCACATCCTTCCTCATCCCCCTCCAAAGGGGTTATTAAAAATTCTAACTATTTCTACTTTTACTTCCTTGCTGTTATCTGTTGCCCACCCCCCCTCCAACTGCTCACCCTCACCCCTGGTCTCCTCAGTTACAGATTCATTGCTGAGTATACTAACTTTTGCTGAAACTGCATCTTGATTTCTCCACCCAAAGAGGAGTGGTCAGACAAAGGCCATGGCATGCCATACGGCCATGGCCACATATTGTAGAATTTCATGGCACATTATTTTCTTTATTTAAATCTCACTTTTTAATGTTGCTCATAGTAAAAATTCAAGCAGAACAGATGAGTACTAAAATGAAAGTAAAAGAATCCTGTCCAGCCCTTCTCCCGTCATCCTATCTCCTAGTCCTTTTTGTTAACCACTCCTAAGCATCTTGCCAAAATATGTTTTGAAAATGGAATCTTATTACTTATTCAAAAAGGTGGTATCATACAAAGTTTTGAGGTTGTTTCTTTTTTGTATATGGTATTGGAGTTTGAACTTAGGACCTCGAAGTTGCTAGGAAAGCACTCTAGTACTTAAGCCACACCCCCAAGCCCTTTTTGATTTAGTTATTTTTCAGATAGGGTCCCACACTTTCTGCCCAGGGCTGGCCTTGGATCATGATCCTGTTACCTCTGCCTCCCACATAGCTGGGATTACAGGTGCAAGTCACCATGCCTGGCTTGGTTTTTGAGAAAAGGTCTTGCGAACTTTTTACCAAGGCTGTCTTAGAACCTCTATCTCCACCTCCCAAGTAGCTGAGATTACAGATGTGAGCCAATGCTCTGGCCCACAATGTTTTGTTTCAACCCTTTTCACTCAATATCTTGCAGATCTTTATAAATCTGTGCATGTATCTGTCTCCTTTTATTTATTTGCTTATTTATTTTATATTTTGAAGCAGGGTCTCACTTTGTAGCCCAGGCTGATCTCAAACTCATGATCCTCCTGCCTCAGCTTCCCCAATGCTGGGATTATAGGTACGTACCCCTACACCTGGCAATAAAATTCCATTATACGTTTACACCAATTTATGGACATATGCATGTATCTTCTTATCAATGCACATCTAGATTGGGTAGGTGCCCTATTTAAATGGTTTGTTTACACAAAAGGTGACATGCTACTCACACTTATGAAGTTTGCCTTCTTACTTTATGATACGTTTTCAGTATTGTTACATATCAACTGATTCTGAGATAACTGTCTTTTAAAAAAAAACAAAGGATTTTAATTTTTACAGCAATTTTAAGTTCACAATGGAAAGTACAGACACCTTCCATATACACTCTGCCCTCACCCAGGAACAGTACCCCGCTATCAGTATGCCCCACCAAGGGTACATTTGTTACAATGGATCAATGCACAGTTACACATCATTATCACCCCAAATCTATGGCTTGCAATGACAGTTCTTTTCCTGGTGTCACACATTCTTTGACAATTGTACAATGGCACAAGTCTACCATTACGTTATCCTATGGAACATTTCCACTGCCCCTCTGTGCTCCTCCTATCCATCCCTCCATCTCCCAATTCAAGGCAAACACTGACCTCTTTACTGTCCCCGTGGTTTTGCTTTTCCACAGTGCCTCTGGTTGGAATCCTACAGCAAGAAGCCTTTTCAGATTAGCTTTTTACATTAATTGGTAATATGCATTCAAGTTCCACAATTTCAAAATCGTGACTTGATAGCTCATTGCTGTCTAGCACGGATAGAGTTCTATTGTCTGGTTGTACCACAGTTTATTTATCCATGTGCCTACAGAAGGACATCTTGGTTGCTTCCAAATTTTGGCAATTATGAGAAAAACTGCTCTAAAAGCTATATTTGGCCAGGTGTGGTGGCTCACATCTGTAATCCTAGCTAATCAGGAGGCAGAAATGGGGAAGATCAAGATTTAAGGCCAACCTTGGCAAAAAGTTCACAGGACCCCATCTCAACCAATAAAAAGCTGGTGGCACATGCTTGTCATCTCAGCTAAAAGGACACATAAATAGGAAGACAGCAGTTCAGGCCTACCTGGAAAAAAATGTGAGACCCTGTTTGATAGACAACTAAAGCAAAAAGGGCTAGAGCGTGGCTCAAGTGGTAGGGACCTGCCTAGCAAGCACAAGGCACTGAGTTCAAACCCCAGTTCCACCAAAAACCAATCTGTGTTTATGTAAGAGTCCATAGCATATTGTACATTAATTTATTCAGATATTCTCCATTGACAAACAGATTATTTCCAGGGTTTTTGCATTATTATGCAGAATGATACCACAGTGAACATCCTTTACACATGTTTTTTGTGATAGGATTTTGTTATGAACCTCTTAAGATATATTCATTATATGGGGGGACTTATAGTGACAATTCCAAATAGGCTTATACTGTACATTGGTTAGAGCACCCCCATCGTATCTCCCCCTCAACCCCCTCCCCATTCTACTTAAACCAATTGCAAGACATTTCTTTGTTCAATTTCATGTAAATATATGAAGTCCGTCAGCCATACACCCTCCTGTTAATATCCTTCATTCACCCTCCCCCTCTCACTAGTACCCCACCCCCACACACTATCTATTTTACAGTCCTGTGTCTCATTATCAATATTTAAGTCGATGTTGCACATCTGATTATGTTTCTGTATGAATGTACCTGCAGAGATGCCCTGGCAGTGGAATTGCTGGGCCAAACGATGTTTGCCCCTTGAGCTTCGATGTAACACTAACTGAAGAGTTGCTAGTGTCTGGTTCTGATGCTGGGTTTGTACAGGCATTGAATTTTGCCTGTGTGGTGGGTAAAGAAGGCTCCTTGGTGTTTCTGGATTGTGCATAGCGATCCACTCCCTTCTTTCCATATGCTCCCCCAGCTTGATGCCTCCCTCCCACCATGTCAGCCTGGATGCTCCTGTTGCCTGAGATTTGTCTTATATTTTCTGCAGCAGTAATCACAGACCCCTATAGGAATGCAGCACTTCTGTGGCTGACAGCACCCAAACTGCACACACATTTCTTCATTTGATTCTCACCTGCAATCTGGGAGCAGGTAAGAGAGGAATAGAACTCTGCTTTACAAATGAGGAAACAGACCTGGCACACAGCACAGACTCATGGGAGCAGTGCCATCTCACTTTCTTTGCCAAATTTGTTTCTTTCCTCATCCGTTCCTTTGGAACAGGGTTCCTGAGCACATCTCTGTGAAATAGCCTCATTTATCTCCAGATTGGCTGTCTTCCAGATTGCACCTTTCCATGGCCCACTCCACCTCCTTCCATGAGCCTTGACTTCTCATCTCAGCATTAACT
Organism: Castor canadensis; assembly: GCF_047511655.1. Classification (NCBI taxonomy): domain Eukaryota; kingdom Metazoa; phylum Chordata; class Mammalia; order Rodentia; family Castoridae; genus Castor; species Castor canadensis. The sequence goes on along the minus strand of NC_133391.1, from coordinate 70,675,070 downwards.
TTCAAAATATATAACCCAAGTCTCCACTTCCTGTTTTCTCTTCACATACCAAGTGCCCAAATTATCCTGGAACACTTAGTATTTCTCAGGCAGAGTTTTTCCCACTTGTACGCCTCAGTTCATGCTGCTGTCCCCTACAGCATTCCCCCCTTCCATGCCTGACTCCCAAAATCCCATGCAGTCTTCAAGCCCAGCTCTGTGGCCAACTGAATGCAAAATTTTATGATGTCTTTTCATCTTCCCTGACATAAAAAAAAAACAGCCCTTGTTAAGCACAGATTCCCTTTATAGTCTTTTATAGTTTTTATTGCACACTGTCATATCATAATTATCCTTCCTATCAATGCCATATTGCCATAAATTTTTGCACTATGTGTAACTGCAAACTATACCCCATAGAGCTTACAACAGGACCTGGTAGCTTAATAGAATCCTAAACTTTTATACATGTGTTTTTTTTAAAAATGGAAATATTCTCACCTTACTGATAAAGTGAGGACAACTTTGAAAGTTATTGCACTTGGATCTACTTCATTCTTTTTAAGTAACTATATATCACAATGCAGTATATAGGTTTATTCTCATTTGTTTAGTCATTTTCCATTTTTGAATAATTAGTTTTTTTGAAAAAATCTTTCTTTATTATAAGCAAAATTGAAATGATAGCTTTGCATACACACTTGACATGTAAGGAATTTTATGGAAACAACCAAGATGCCCCACTACTGACGAATGGATCAAGAAAATGTGGTATTTATACACAATGGAACTTTACTCAGCCATGAAAAAGAATGAAATGTTATCATTTGCAAGTAAATGGATGGAACTGGAGAACATCATTCTGAGCGAGGTTAGCCAGGCTCGGAAGACCAAAAATCGTGTGTTCTCCCTCATATGCAGTCTTTAGATCTAGGGCAAATGCAGCAATGTTGTTGGACTTGGGTCACATGACAAGGGGAGAACACATATGAGAGGAATGGGGATAGGTAGAAAACCCAAAACATGAAAACGTTTGGTGTTCCCACTGCAGAGAAATTAATACAGAAACCTTAAAGTGACAGAGGTCAACAAGAGAAGGGGATCAGGAACCAGTGTGAAAATCAGCTAGCGATGAAATCAACTTGGGTTGTAACACATTTGTACATGGAAGCAATGCTAGAAATCTCTCTGTATAGCTGTCCTTAACTCAACTAGCAAAAATGCTTTGTCTTTCTTATAATTGCTTATGTCTTCTCTTCAACAAAATTAGGGATAAGGGCAGAACAGATTCTGCCTGAAAGAGAGGGGGGGAGGAAGGGAGAGGGTGAGGGTGGGAGGCAGGGGGGGAGAAATGACCCAAATAATGTATGCACATGTGAATAAATGAATTTAAAAAAAGAAAATTTAGAATTAATGGAATTTTTAGTGAACAGATCTATTCATTTTACATTTTTAAAAAGTCTGCTAAATCACTTTCCAAACAGCCATGGCAATGTAATTCTTTTAAAATAATCTCATTAGTTTCTTTGTTGGATACTCCTTATTGTCCATCACTTCTTGGAAGCCTTCCCCCCGCCTCCTCCCAGGATTTATGTGCAGACATGGGGTACTCAATTGGTCGTCCATCACCCACAAAACCAAGTTAGTAGCTTTCTCATGGTATTTGCAACATTACACAAAAGTCAGGTTTCTGTGTTAATCACCACTACTAACCTATGAGTTCTTAAAGTCAAAGACCTACCTCCTTATTTATTTTTTTGCATCTCTTAGCCTTTATGCAGTACCTTAATATGTTGTGTGTGCGTTCACATGCCCATGCACTGTAGTGCTTGTCTTTCGTATTATGAGCCTTGTGGTGGGGTGTTGGTGATACTGAGATGTAAAGGAGTATGAGGAAACAAATTTGGGAGTAATAATAACACAGGACAAGTACAAAAGCATATAGATGAGAAACCCAACTCATCCTTGCAGCCAACAAGTCTTCATGGAGGAAGCTGACCATGTATGTGGAAGGAGGTGGTACCAGTGGTGGAGATGAGAGCAGAAGGAAAGCAGGTGGACGGGGAGAATGCTGGGAGGGAAGGCAGGGGAACAGACAAGGCCCAGAGGCTCATGGCCAATGACTTCTAAGCTCTAACATGCTCCCTCTCTTTTTAGAAATTATGTCTCTAAATCTTGGTTATTTGGCCTTCTTCCCATAAGTTATAAAGAGGCAGGAAACTGCTGCTTCTTTGATCCAGTAGTCTGGTAAAACTCAGCTGTGACACCCTGACAACCAGGACACTTCTTCCTCAGTAGCCTCTCACTGAGCCTGGATGGTTCATCTGAGTCCTGTGTAAGCAGCTCACAGAGAGGCTTCTGTTCAGATGCAGCTGTTCCTATTGCTTACTGTGCAACCTGGGGTGGGCTGCTTAATTTCCTTAAACCTTAATTTCCTCAACTGTAAATGGGAATAGCTATGCCTATCACATAGTGTTGTACAGAAATGAGAATAAAATGTAAGATGAAAAATGGGAATAATATGTAAGGTGCCCAGCCCAGCTCCTGGCATATAATGCACACATAATAACAAAAACTATGTTTATTGTCTTCTCGACTCCTTAACAACCACCAGTCAACTTGGATGCTCCAGGCACTGATTTTAAAGACTCTTGATTTGACCTCATCAATTTACACAATAGGAAACAGAAGCCCAGAGAGGGGGAGTCATGTAATAGCAGGGAGGACCAGGGCAGGACTTTCCTTCCTGCAGGCTTAGGGCATGTTTCACTGCTGGGGCACCTTGAACTTCTCCCTTTGACCCAGAGGATTCTTTCCTTGTGTACCCCAGAAGGCCCTGCTTCACACAGAGTCTACCCCACTTACTTTCCTATCATCAGTTTCCTCTCCCATGGCTTCCCCAATAACCGTGTTCCCTCCCTCTTCTCTAGCAGATACGGCTTGATCCCACAACTACTTCACTTCCTTCTTCCAAGGCCCACAGAACACTGAATTTCTTTGTCGTATGCTCCAGCACAGGCCAGCTGGTACAAGATTTCTTTGGCCCAAGAAGTTGCATGCCCCATCTCTTCTCTCTGGGAGGTTTCCTGAGTGCCATAGCTAATGGATGTTTCTACAGCTCCTCTAGGTTTAATACCAATAATTAATTTAGCACCAAATATGTGAGGAGCCAGACCTAACCACTTTATAGATATTAACTCAGTAGATTCTCATAACAACCTCCTGAGGTTGTGAGATAATATCAACAGCTCCAATTCACAGATAAGGAAGGCGAGACACAGGAAGATTAAGTAACTTGTTGAGAGTTTTGTAGCTCACAATTGGAGGAAGCAGTTGGCTCCAGAGCTGCTCCCAGGATCAGGCTGTGCCTGGGTCTTTGCCTCTGCTTCTTCCCCTCCTTGGGTTACTTCTCCCAGTCCCTGCCTGGTTTGCCTGGGGAGTCTTTCCTTTCTCAATCAATCATATACAAATTTTAATCTCAGACATAGCTGCTAAGGAGTCCACTGTATGTCAGCCCTCCAAATCCACCCCAAAGGTTACCATCATTAATAGTTTGGTGTATAGAAAAGATTGTTTCCTAGTTGGATCAATTTATTCACTCATATAAAGGACTGCTCTTAGAGAAACCAATAGAATTTCCTGAAATAGAAGCTGTCCTAGAAAATACAAGATGGTAATGATGATTACGATGACTATGACAATGATAAACATTTCTTTTGAAAACATTGTCCTAAGTCCTTAAATGCATTTTTACAGAACCATCCAGAACATCTTCTGAGAGCACTGCTATTCAGGGAATGCATCTACCACACTGACTGTCACCCACAGACACATCACTCCATATCTACTTATCTTCTAATCACTGTGATATTTTTAGCTTACAGTTTTGGTTGATGTTCAACGAAAACCTCAAATTCGATATGGTCATATCTGAATTCATCACCCCTTCCTGCCCAACGGCCCCATGCAGGCCACTGCTCTTCTCATACCCTGTTTGGTAATGACCCCCTCCTCTGACTCATTCCTTCACCCCTTGCTGGTTTATTCTACTGTCATGTCTCTTGGTTCTCTCCTTTCCTTTCCAAACTTATTGTTGCATACATTCTTTCTATTCCCTCAACAATCATTGAAAAGATTTTATCCTCTTCTTGCATTTGAACACTCAGAGGCTCAGCAGGATAAAGTCTATTGCTTGAAGCACCCAGCTGGCTGAGGTCAGGGTCAAGATTGGCACCCAGATCAATCTGGCTCCGAAGCCTATTCTCTTTCTTTCAGAACTCTGTGTCCCATTCACAGCAGTGTGTCCCACTAGCACAAGTCTGGTGCTGAGATACCTTTGGGTTTCTTAATAAGAAATTCTTTTAAATGATTCAGTAATAGCCATTAAATAACAATGCACTGCTTAGGAGTTATTCCACTTTCAACTGTCTCTTTGGATAGACGGAAGCCATCCCATTTGGTACTGGAATACATTAATACCCCCAGAACTTGCTAATGTTCCTTTTTCTATAAGAAGAGGGAATGCCTCAGGCTCAGAACTGTGGCAGGCAACAAAACCAAGCTAAAATTTACCAAAGTTGTTTTGTTTTCATGGTTACTTTCTATTTATGGCAAGTGACACTGACACTCATTTTCCACGTGTGGTAATGGCAGTAATATAAAATCTCCTTTAAAGTAAACATACTTGGGTTTTAAAAGTGAATCAATAATCTAGGAAATCACAGTACACCTGCTGCTCAGAATAGCAGAGATCAGGATGATGAAATATGAATGGCAGAACTTGGGGGGGGGTGGAGGATAAACAAGTTGTTCTGTAGGATTCAAAGTTGTGCTTGCCAACTCTACAGTGGCTCTTCAGAGTCAGGAACTCATCTTCTCAATGACTCTCAAGGCACTTCCTCCCCACTGCAGGCTCCTGCAGTCTCTAATAGAAGGTTCTTAGAGGTCACCAAGCCAACCCCACCCCCTCTTTTCATAGAGGAAGACTAAGGTGCAAAGGAAGAAGGAGATTTGGTAAGCTTACCCAGAAAATGATGGCTCTTCTGGGCTAGATCCAGGGTTTCCTGGCCCCCCATCCATGCTGTCCTCTGCCAGACATCCTGTTGCACACATTCATCATCACATACTTTTCATTCCCATACCTGAAGGAGACTCCAAGCAGTCCCTCTTATGTGCATCCAGAGAACTGAGCATTGTGCCTTGGGGCACTACCATTGTATGTAATGACTTAATTCCCCATTCATATCCCTAGGACCACCCTTAAAGAGCTGGGAAGAATAGTCATTCAAATAATTTTCTGGTATGGTGGGGTAGCTTATGCCTATAATCCCAACTACTTGAGAGGCAGAGATAGGAAGATCAGGTTGGTCAATCTGGCCAAAAATTTAGCCAGACCCTAGCTAAAACAACAAATTTGGTGTAGTGGTACATACCTGTAATCCCACCTACATGGGAGGCAGAAATAGGAGGATCTTGGTCCAAGACCAGTCCTGGGCAAAAATGAGGGACCCTATCTGAAAAATAACTAAAGCCAAAAGTACTAAGATCTTGGCTCAAGTGTTAAAGTGCTAGCATAAGTAGGCTCAAGGCCCTGAGTTCAAATCCCACTACCACCAAAATAATAATGATGATGGTTTTGTGGAGGGCTTAGTTCTCTTGCAAAATCCCAACTGAGAAAAGCCTCTAGAGTTTAACCTCTTTGAGTGATTAATTCTCTTCAGGTCAAGGAGTCCTTTCTGTGGTCAACTGAAGTCTCCCTTGCTTTAATTTAATACCATCTCCCTTTGTTCAATGCCCCTGAGATGTGGAGAATTTATTAGCTATGTCTCTCATAAAACCCTGGCATAGCAGGAAATTAAATTCATCTGGTATAATCAGCTGTTTGGAAAGCTTTGCTGGTTGCTCTGCTCTACTTTATGGTTGCCAAGGTGATTGTGAAGTGATTGTTTGATGACTTGTTCTAGGATCTTTCCAGGTATTGATATTAAGTTTAGACATCAACAGACAGGCTTAAGCACGGTAGAAGAGATCTGCCACACTGGTAAAGGGGACCCCAGACTCAGGAATATGACCTAAAGATGAGAGGGCTCAGGAGAACTTAGAGGGATTCTCCCAAAAGTTCAAGGGTTCTCTGAGAGTGGTGTCTTGTTTTGAGTGGCCTCTAGGGGGCAGACTTAAGATCTATGGGCAGAAGAAAGAAGAGGGATTTTAGTCCAAAATCTGGACTGTGGGAGAAACTTATGAACGGAGCTGGGGAGCCTACTCTCACGAGAAATGGCTCTCCACGAGTTTTGGGGAAAGCACTGTGTAATGAGCTGCCTAGACTGTAAGATGCTTCACCCCAAAACAACTGTCATCCCATCTAGCTATATAACTCAAATGTTGATGATAATTTTTCAAAATCATTCTTTATGAGGAATACAGTTTTGTTCCTTTTTTCAATTACTTTTCACAGCAATTCAAATTAAAAATAAATTTCTAATTATCCATGATTAAAGGGTCTTTTCATACACAATATATGATGAGATGAATATGCATTCTATGTATAGTCTTTAATTCAAAAATAAAATAATAGTGCTGGACACTGGTGGCTCACACATAATTCTAGCTACTCAGGAGGCAGAGATTAAGAGGGTCATGGCTTAAGGCCAGTGGGGGTAAATAGTTCTAGGGACCCTATCTTGAAAATATCCACACAAAAAAAAGGCTGGCAGAGTGGTTCATATGCTGGAGCACCTGCCTAGCAAGTGTGAGGTCCTGAGTTCAAACCCCAGTGCCTCCAAAAACATAATAAGATAACAGAGCCGAGTGCTCTATTATGATAGGCTCGTGCTCTACAATCCCAACTATTCTGGAGGTGGAGATTGAGAGAATAGAGGTTGGAAACTCTGCAAAATTTCCTGAGACCCCCATCTCAACCAATAGCTGGGTTTGGTGACCCATCTGTCATACCAGCTTCTCAGGAAATGTAAGTAGGAGGATAACAACAGTCCAGGCTGGTCTGGGCAAAGAATCCATCTGGGCAAGAAGCTATCTGTAAAATAACAAAGGCAAAAGGACTGCGGCATGGCTCAAGTTGTAGAGGGCCTGTATAGCAAGCACAAGACCCTGAGTTAAACCCCAGTACCACCAAAAAGAAAAATAAAGGTAAGAGTAATAACTAGCTCTTTTCTGATGCAGCATGCTAAGCTCTTTACAACTGTTCAATCTCATTTAATGTAAATTTAATGAAGTAATACTGTGCAGAGATATTAGTAAAGATAAACAAGTTAAACAAAAGAAATCCACAGATGTTTCTCTGCTTAAGGATCATGCAGATGGAAGGACTCTTGTCTAAGCCAAGACCCAAGATAAGATTTTCCTCAGCTGTCCAGCTATGGCAGTGAGGGCATTTTCTGGCACCACAGAGCCTTAGTCCTGTTCAAGCACTCATTACATAAATCTAACTGTGGTTTTTTTTATTCCTGTTTGGCGGGCAGGAAATGACAAATCGGTGTCTTAAGGGATTGACAAAATATGTAATTAGACCTATCAATCACCATAAAAGAGTCTGATTTTTCTTACACTAGATAAAGGTGCACTTAGTTTACTAAGGACATTCTTGGCCTCCTGAAATCTTAACTCGCTAAGGTCACAAGCTCCGTGAGCAGTTCTAGGCAAACTCCTTCCCAGGCAACAAAGTCGCAGTCTTTGGGTACTGAAAAGATGTGAGGCCCCGAGGCAGAGCTGACTCCTAATTTCCTACTACCTTGGACTGGACCCTTCCCATTTCTTCACTTCAGGCTGGTTCTTACGAACAGAGGGAATAAACTAAAAATTATCTACTTTAATTTTCTGTAATTCTAGATTTCTAAAAGGAGGTCAAAGAAGAAGAAAAACCTCCTGGTGAGGAGAGAACATCTTGAAATTCCTACCAGTTTGGGGAGAAAGAGAGACAGACAGAAAGAGACTGATCTATGTCTTTTGACAAGGCTGGTGGCCAAAGGCTGAGGACCTCCTAGTTGACAAATGCAATTTCCCCTTTGTGGGTTTTAGCAAAGGTGTTTCCCAAAATAGTCAGTCAAACATTTAAGTCACTTATGTTTATATCTAAATAAATGATTGATTGATGTTTGTCCGAAAAGTGTTTTCTTTGTTCTTTTTTTTTTGTTCGGGGAAGGTTAAACAATATGCTTATTTATTCCATAGTTTCACAAACAGGAAAGAGGTTTTCAATGGTTTAGTTCCACAATTTGGGTAGATGTGTATTTAAAGAAACGTTGCATAATATATACTCTTCTTCCTAAAATGTATCATACCAGAGCCAATTTTGGAAAACACAAATATGAGGTGGGTATATTTTGAAAACTATGTGAACATAATAGATCCTTAATTGATATTTGTGGCTTTAATGGGAAATATTTGTTTTGTAAGACTTTTGGCTTGTAAAAAGATAGTTTCTGCTTTGGAAGCTTCCTTCAACAGGGGACATATAGGTTAAGTTTTGATTCTGAGCTTTCTTCAGGAGTAAACACCCCACTTTTGTTCCAAAGAATTTTACAGTTCTGGTAGAGGACACTAGCCATATATTCTAAGTGACTATGTAACCTATATAAACTTCACTGACAACTCGTATTTGTGTGACCTCCTATGTGCAAAAGCACTTTCACAGTTGTTATAGCACTGGATTCTCACTCTTCCAATGGAAGTACAATATCATCCCCTTCAAATCTGGAGGAAATCAGGCTTCTTCTTGGCCTTTGGAAAGTGAAGGTGAAACTAACCAGTCAGGTTATTTGGAGCCTGGGAATTCTAATTCCTGTTGTAGTACTTCTTCCCCAGCCTCCACTCTTCCCTGCATGGAATAACACAGCATATTGAAAAGATTAAAAAATGCATCTTAGAATCAGGCAGATTAGGGTTCAAATCCAACTTCTAGCGCTGCCTGGCCATTGCCCCTGGGCAAGCTATTTGCCTCTTTGAGCCTCCTTTGTGAATTCAGATGAAAATAGTCTCTGCCCTCTCTCCATGAGACTGGGAAGGATTAAATGCAATAATGTACAAAAAGTACATAGCACAATGTTCCATAAATGTTAGCTATTGTTACATAATCGACAAGGTATGTTTGGTTACACTGCATGAAATACTCTGTTTTTCAATGACAACACTAATACATGTGATATCAAACCCGAGAAATTAATTTTTTCAACAGTAAAGTCACATGCCAGATACAAAGGATAGCATTTCATGGACAAAGACTTAGTTTTAAGGCTCGATCTGACCTTTTAAAAGGGAGAATCAAACTTTTCTTTCTGTAGCTTCAAAATGTTCTTCTTGCTAACATATTTTTTAATATCATGAGCCACATGAAATTGCTAAATTGGCAATCGTCAAATTACAGCAGTTTCATATGGCAAAAACCAACAGATAAATTATCCAGCAGATGAAAGGATTTAAAAAAAATATTTTAGTCACAATGGAGTTTCGTTTTCCATGCATCTCCAGTTACCCAACAGATAATAGAGTGCTGCTACACTCCCAAGAACTACAAATAAAACTGTACAACGTTCTCTTTTTTCCCAATGAAATCCAAAGAGCAAAATTACCTCTCAATGCCTGCAAATTCCCAAGGAGGGCACCAAAAGTATTTGACAATGAAGTGTGCTGAGGAAACGGGCAGCTGTTGAAGTCACCTTCTGCGGACTTGCCAAACGTTTGAAAGGGAATACGCTAGGTGTTTGGGGGGTGGGGGAAGAGGGTGTCATTTATGAGTGCTTGTCATTTCTGAGTTGTGAGTATGTAGATGGGGGCGTCCGTGTCTGTGTGGATCTGTATGCCTTCAAGTCAGCAAGTTTGGGTGTGTTTACTTCTTTCTCTGTGTGTGCCCATACCTTTGTGCTTGTGTGTTTGCTGCTGGTCGCCTCTCTGTTGGACAGGGTGATTTTGTGCCTGTCCTTCTCTGTGTGAGCAGGCGCGAGTGTGCATGTCGGTACTCTGGGTGTGTCTCTGTGGCTGTGGTTGTGGTTCGGTATAAGTCTGAGCATGTCTGTCAGAGTGCATTTGTGCCTGTATGTGCGTGTCTCGGTGGGCATTCCCATCTCTGTTCCCGAAGGTGGGGGAGTGCGCTTGTGCCACCCTCTGTGCCCTCAGGCCTTAGAGGTTCCCAGGGTTGACAGGTAGTAGCCACAGAAGAGCCCAAAACACCTGGCTTGACAGGTAAGCACGGCGGTCCCGGCTTTGGCCCTCTGGGGCCAGCCAGGGTAGCCCCGAGAGAGTGGTAGCCCGCCCTGCGGGGAGCAGCTGGACCCCGCCCGGGCCAGCCCCAGGAGGGGGCGGGCAAGGCGAAGGGAGGGGACAGCAGGCGCGCCATTGGAGGAAAGTTGCTGCGCGTCACGGAGAGGGCAGTTCCCCTAAAGTCCTGAGCACATAACGGGCAGAGCGCACTCCTAGGCGGCTTCTCCAGAGCTCAGGCTGGAACTGGCGGGCGCCGCGAGTCCAGGGCACCCCCCAAGCTGAGTGAGCAGGACGCGCACCCACCACCACAGCCACCCCACGGCCGCTGAATGAAGCTGCCAGGCGTCCGCCCCCGGCCCGCAGCGCCCCGCGGGAAGCGCGCCCGCTGAGACGCGGCCGGGGTGCCACAGCCAGTGCGCTCACCTGCCAGCCTGCGAGCCATGGGGCAACCCGGGAACGACAGCGACTTCTTGCTGGCTCCCAATGGAAGCCAAGCGCCGGGCCACGACATCACTCAGGAACGGGACGAGGCGTGGGTGGTGGGCATGGCCATGGTCATGTCGCTTATTGTCCTGGCCACCGTGTTTGGCAACGTGCTGGTCATCACAGCCGTTGCCAAGTTCGAGCGACTGCAGACGGTCACCAACTACTTCATCACCTCCCTGGCTTGTGCAGACCTACTCATGGGGCTAGCGGTGGTGCCGTTTGGGGCCAGCCACATCCTTATGAAAATGTGGACTTTTGGCAACTTCTGGTGTGAATTTTGGACTGCCATCGATGTGTTGTGCGTCACCGCCAGCATCGAGACCCTGTGTGTGATCGCGGTGGATCGCTACTTTGCAATCACGTCACCCTTCAAGTACCAGAGCCTGCTGACCAAGAATAAGGCCCGAGTGGTTATTTTCATGGTGTGGATTGTGTCATGTCTTACCTCCTTCTTGCCCATCCAGATGCACTGGTACCGGGCCACCCACCAGGATGCCATCAACTGCTATGCCAACGAGACCTGCTGTGACTTCTTCACGAACCAAGCCTATGCCATCGCTTCCTCCATCGTGTCCTTCTACGTGCCACTGGTGATCATGGTCTTTGTCTACTCCAGGGTGTTCCAGGTGGCCAAAAGGCAGCTCCAGAAGATTGACAAATCTGAGGGCCGGTTCCACGCCCAAAACCTCAGCCAGGTGGAGCAGGACCGGCGGAGCGGGCATGGACTTCGCAGATCCTCTAAGTTCTGCTTGAAAGAGCATAAAGCCCTCAAAACATTAGGCATCATCATGGGGATTTTCACCCTGTGCTGGCTGCCTTTCTTCATTGTCAATGTTGTGCATGCCATTCAGGATAACCTCATCCCTAAGGAAGTTTACATCCTCCTCAACTGGCTGGGCTACATCAATTCTGCTTTCAACCCTCTTATCTATTGCCGGAGCCCAGATTTCAGAATTGCCTTCCAGGAGCTTCTGTGCCTACGCAGGTCATCTTCCAAGGCCTACGGAAACGGCTACTCCAGCAACAGCAATGGCAAAACGGACTATACAGGGGAACAGAGTGGATGTCACCTGGGGCAGGAGAAAGAAAGCGAACTGCTGTGTGAGGACCCCCCAGGCATGGAAGGCTTTGTGAACTGTCAAGGTACTGTGCCTAGTGATAGCATTGATTCTCAAGGGAGGAATTGTAGTACAAATGACTCACTGCTGTAATGCAGGTTTTCTACTTTTTAAGATTCCCCTCCCCAACAGAACACTAACCAGTCTATTTAAGTTGAGTGTAATAAATTTAGAATAAAATTGTACAGAGATTTGCAAGAGAAGGGCATCCTTCTGCCTTTTTTATTTTTGTAAGCTGTAAAAAAGAGAAAATGTTATTTGAGTGGTTTTTTGTTTCTTGTACAGTGCAGTTACTCTTTGCAGGAAACTTAGGTTTATGTCTAAAGGGTGTTAGTCCTGGAGAACCTGGGTCTGTATGTTTTGATGACTTTTCCATGTATCTACCTCATTGGTCAAGTATTAGGGGTAATATATGCTGCTGGTCATTTGTATCTGAAGATTTTCTTTCCTGCACCCTTGGACTTGAAAATCCTGAGTGTCTCGGACTTTTGTCAGCTGTGAACATGGACTCTCCCCCACTCCTCTTATTTGCTCAAATGGAATGTTATAGGCAGGGATTCGAGGGACAGCTTCAGTTGTTTTTCTGAGCAAAGTCTAAAGTTTACAGTAAATAAATTGTTTGACCGTGACTTCATTGCACCTGTTTCTCCAAAACCTCTTGACTGGAGTGTCCTTGCCTCTCCCACTGGAAACCACAGGTAACTATTTGTAATAACTGCCCAGTGGCTAACTGTGGAGTGAGTGACACAGGAATGACATGCACTGATGGCTTAACCCTTCCATGTGCCTTTGAATCTATAGCTGCAAACCAGTATCTCTCCTAACACTTGTGTCACCCGCCACCCCCCTCCCGCCCCGCCCCAGTCAGTCCTGCTTGCTCTCAGCATAACTTGGTTCATCCTACAGTTGTTATTCCATGCTGTTACCTCAGAAACACTGACTCATAGAAGAGAAGTTCTGGGCATATGTTTTGTCCTTTCAAATGCCCCCACCACCCACCTTCCAGTTCTACTTGTTTAGTAACTGTGTGTATTTATATCTTTGCTATGCCTTATAGTAGATCTCTTTGTACTGCACCAGGGCTTGGCATACTCAGGATGAGGAAGATGTTCTTGTGCAAAAACTATTTAATCATAGACCTGTAATTCCAAGGAAAATCAAAAGCCTGGGTCACAGGGAACAGAGCTGGAAAATACATCGCTGGTGAATAACTCGTGGCCTAGAAACAGGGTTTAACCCCTCCTCCTGCCTTACTTCTAACCCTTTTCTCCTCTTGCACACTTCATTATACACCAGGCTTTCTCATTCTCAGCATTGTTAACATTTTGAACCAGATAACTCTTTGCTGTGGAGGGCAGTTCCATGCATTGCTGGATGTTTAGCGGCAACCCCAGCCTCTACGGATTAGATGTCAATAGCACCCCTCATTTTGTAATAGCCAAAAATTATCTTCAGACATTACCAGATACCGCAGAGGGGTGAATGTCACCCCAGCAGAGAGCCACTGATCTAAGCTTTGAATGCAAGTTCCCTTCAGGAGGGGATTGTCACAGTTCACCCAGACAGACCTTTGCCAGCATGCTTTCTACTGCATCATGCTTTTAAACCTGCTTTTCAGTTACCTAGATAGTGGCCATGAGGCATTAAGAAGGTTTTAGATCAGTGCACAAGTTGTTGGGGAGGGTTTATCAATGAAGGTGAGGCCCTTGGGCCCTTACTGCCTGTTTGCAGAGAGATTATAATAGCGTTAAGAGGCACAGAGGGAAATCACAAAAGTAAACACATTTCTTCTCGCAGCCCCTTTCTATTTTTGCCTGTGTGTTTGAGCCAGGGCTTGGCCCAGGTTTCATGGAGTGGATCGTCCTCCTTGGCAACGCCAGGCTGGGAAGGATCAGCCCGCAAGGTTCATTGCCATTTCACTTGCTCATGAAGCTGAGTCCACTTCTGTCTTCCCTTCTGTCTTCCCTTCTGTTCCAGTCAAGGTCCCCAACCAGAAAAGCACTGGCCTTCCCTGCTTCCTGTTAGCTTGGTTATGGGGCATCTAGACGAGCACTGAGCTCTCAGAAGCCTAGGCTCTTGTTTTTGGAATGTGTCATGGCAAATTAGTATGTATGCCATTTAGTGCTTTTATGTTTTGTCCAAGGTTTTCATACCTAGTTCCAGAATCTCCTTCTGCTCTGGGCCCCACACCAAGAGATGGGGGCACTTCTTCCAAGTAATCTTCATACTGCCTATAAACTCTTAGATTTGGATGAGCCCCGATCTGAACGGCGGGGAGGGAAATGACCAGCCCAAGGTAAGCAGCCAGGGATGTCAGAACAGGGCAAAGGCCAGGAGACCCCACTGCCGAGCCAGGAGACCCCACTGCCAAGCCAGGAGCCGCTGTAGTCTCTTGAACATATTGTCACAGAATTCTACCTCACTGTCAATTATGGAAGCTTTACTTGGGGGCTCCACCACAGTAAATTCATTTTGATGGATGTTTTTATGTCTTTTGGGTCCTTAACACAAAATTAAGGGAATAAACAAATAATTTGCAATAGGGGCAATGGTGTGCTTTACTTAACAAGGAGAATTCACCGGGATTATCCTCTACCTATAGGGAAGTTGGGAGATTCCTTAATTCTTTATGATCCACCAGGAGTTTTGAAACATTCCAGGTAGAAATTTCTCATAGTTTTGACTTTTAAAAAAGGTTGGAATCTTATCTATCATTAATTGTCATTATTTGTAAGTCTCATAGACAATATTATTAATAAATTTTGTCAACATTATGTATGTTTACTCTTTTGGCTAAAAGAATGTCTAATATAATTTCAGTCATAATTCAGCTATGAATGTTAATTCAGGTTCGCAGCTGAAAGACAGTTTAGCCATGTTTGGGTCCCTTTAGGAACACTTTAAATGCAAAAACTTTGCTCAATTTTAAGGGTCTTGAAAAGCAAGAGCACCATGGGTCCACGGCATAGCTTTGTTTCCCTCTCTGCCTCTGTCTGCTGACATGCTGATTGTATAAGGTTTGTGTTGAATTCATCATCACAAAGTTTTCTTTGCCTGGACAGCAAGTTCTCAGAGTCTGTCAAGTGAGAACTGTACCCTGAGATGTAAACTGACAGGTGTGAACAGTGACAAGATGGAGTGGGCCTGCCTGTTGTGATAATTACTAGGGCAAGGAACCTAGAGAAAAAGGAGGTTGGGAATAGGACCTGTCCTCACATGGTGCTTGCAATGTCTTTGGTGGTGAACTCACCAACAAATAGAGCCTACTCTAGAATCAGTCTGGGAGTGTTTATAGAGCACCTGCTGTGCCTGGCATGAGAAAGCCTTCAGATTCTGTTTAAGTAGGGACTTATGGAATCTAACTAAAAGTTAGTTAGGACTATGTTAGGCACCTATTAAGCACTATGTCATTTTTATATTATGATGTAAAATAATTGTCCTCATCTAACAAATGAAGGAACTGATGTTCAGAAAGGTTTAGTAACTTTCCAAAGCCACTCAGCTGGTTAGTTTCAGAATCAGTAGTAGTTCCTAGGTCTGCTTGATTCCAGAATCCATGGAGTCCAGCATCCTTGTAAACCGGGAAGCAGCATGGAGCAATTCATAGTGTGTGCCAAAACAAGGGTAGTAACTGGAAATGCAATACCCTGTAGGGAGAAGAGGGAGATTGCTATGGGCTGAGACAGGGAGGAATGTTCCCTTTGAAGCATGTGACTGCGGGGTGGCTGGGGACTGGGACAGGAAACCAATCACTGAAGTACCTTCTTTGCTTCTCTGAGTCTCGGCTTCATTTTTTTTTTTTTAATCAGAGAATCAGGCCAAATTGAAAAGAGGATATGAAACTTTAAAGCAAACACAGCAGGCTAAAGCAGAAATACAGACTGCCCCAGGTCCTTGGCAAACTCAGTCTTAGTTTCAAAGTTGAGAAGGTCTTCTAAATTGAATGGGCAGTTGGACCTTCAGGCAATTTGTCCTGGGTGGCCCTATAGGTGTGCTGCCCATTTTGAGCTAGTATTCTAGGGCAAGAACAATTTTCTGACAGTGGAGAGCAACGTGAATTAATGCATTTTGAATGATACTTTTTGTTGGCAGTATAACCTCGACTAAATTCAGTTCTGTGCTTATCCCTACTTTATTGACAATGCAAATATAACTTGAAGGAAGAATTTTTGAAATACCTAAGAGAACAAACTTCCCAAGCACTTTCAAAAACTTGAGAAATGCCGCTGTCTTATGAATAACAGGAGGCAGGGTAAATTGAAAAGAGCTCTGAATTCGGATTCACACAACTAGGGTTTAGGACTCAACTCAACCTCTCTCTCTTCCTCTCTTTCTGAAGTTGGTAAGGTAGCCTTCGCATGGACCTCAGTTTGCTCAGCTATAAAATAGCAAGGACAGTATCCCTAATGCCTAAGCTCCTCACCTCTGAATTTAGATAGCTGTTAGTTTAGAAGCTAATTAGCCAGACATATTTCTAGTTAGAGTTGATGACATTTGTCACTTAAATAACAGTTGAAGACTCTGGGATGGTCAGCCTGAAGAAGAGAATGCTGTAGAGGACTATTTGGGCATAACTGCTGTCAAATATTTGAGGACCACTTGGGTGAAAAGTAGATACCCACTTTCTGTGACTCCCAGAGGAAAAGGCAACCTTATAGGAAGGCAGATTCCAACTCAGGTGAAAAAAAGACTTTTTCAGAATAGTGAGCCTCCTGTCTTTGGAAATATTCAAGAGAAGTCTGGATGCAGCATGATTCAGGATGAAACACAGGGTTCCTACACTAAGTAGGAGGCTGGCCTCTGCTCTGTCCAAATCTATGATTCAATGTCCTTGAAAGAATAGACTTGACTGTCCTTCAAAAGTATTCAGACTTTCCCTCACTCCAGCTTTTCTTCTCCCTAATTCCTCTGGATTTCAGAGGTTTTGTTTTATTCCTAAATGGGAAGCCTCTCAGGGAAATCAGGATCTCAACAGTCCTTGGCCATGGGGGAACATCCAGAAATAGAGCAATAAGGTTAAGCAATTTTCCAAACTATTAGACCTCTTCATCAGCTGCTCTTCCCATGCTTTTTGCAAATGACCTACTAACTCCCAAAGAGAGAATAATGAGGGCTGCAAAGTCCTCTCTGCAAAGGCGATTACATCCTTCCCCACCCTTGGAATCACAGCACTTCCTGTGGTCTTTCCATCACCCTCACAGAGTGGGAAGGAAGGGAGGCAGGTTCCTGGCCAGCATGACCACTTCAAATCCTCTAGCCCAAAAGCCCAGAGACCAGAGTTCAGCCATAGCTCAGTCATTAACAGCCTGGGTGGGGAACCTCTGGCAGTCTACTTCCCTTTTTCAGACATCCCATCGTCTCTAAAGAAAGGTACTTCGTGTTACATAAGCTCCTATATTTCCCTCTTTCTCCAAAATTCTGTAAGATTTCAGGAAGTCTTCAGTGCTGTACATCCAGCTGAATTGCTTTTATTTTAAAAGCACATCTTTTCTCTTTAAACGGGTAGTACAGACTTATTATAGAATATTTGAAAGTCTATGGAAGTACAGAGAGAGCTCAGGCACACATCACATTATCACCTAGAGATAGTGATTGTTGAATTTGATGTCTGTACTTCCAACCTTTGTTCTAAATATGGTTATACAACTGTATGTAAATAGATTTTTAAATAAGAATGGCATTAGGTTAATCATACTGGTTTGGATCCACTGCAAATACTTTCACAAATGTTCCCCCGAAGTTTTTATATGTAATACAATTCAAATATCATAATTCCTGCCGGTCCTTTAGTTTGGTGATCTACAGTATTCAGCAGTTATCAAACAATGGGGTGCAAAAGAATCACCATTCTCTGAGAACCAGAATCAGGAGGTCTTAGCCGGGGCTCAAGAATCTGCATTTTAGCAAATTCCTCCAGGATTTCCAACTTAGTCAGTCCATGGACCATAGTCCGAGGAATAAGTTTTCAGAGATAAAAATTTAGTAAATTAAACCGAGTGGGCCCTGCCCCCATCCTTGGTAGTAGATAAAGGGCTGTTTCTATACTGGCCTCACTGAATGTCCACTTTCTGCACCTGGGTCCTTATCTGCTTTTTAGAGCACAGGAAACTAACCATTGAACTCCCAGGACAGGGCTCTTTTTGCTAAATGTTACAACCCAACCTGCTGACTTTTGTTAAAATAAGTCCATTCGAGTCATCTGGTGACCAATACTTACTGTGTGAAAAGTGCAGCAGTAGGTTTCTAAGTCAACAGAGCACCCCCTGTGCAAAGGCACCAAACACCGCCTTTGGCACTTGTCATGCTGGTCTAAATTGGTGTCACCATGTTTGTACTAACAAACACATTATGAATGAGGAAACTGAGTTGCCCAAGATCACACAACCCAACTTGAAACCACAGCCTCATGTGCTTTGCTGCTAGAATATGTCCGCCTGTCTTTCCCCTGATGAGAATCAGATAAGAGAAAGGAGAGGAGTATGAGGGAAAATTTTGCCCTAATTCTCCAGGAATTCTCAGTAGAGCATGATTTAATTCTGACACTTGGAACTAAGGGGCAAGTTCATGCCACCTAGATAGGTTGTGACTAAGTATAAACCAAGAAAGCAGACTGCACAGTCGCATCACGGCCTTCACCATTACTAAGGCATGGGTTGAGTGAGCTTCCCCCGCCAGGAAAGAGGGCATAGGGAGGTGCCTGAGGAAAGCACGTTGGTTTGCGCTGAGTCAAATCACCACTCTCAGGTCAGGAAGGCCTTGGCATCTGGAAACTGGGTGCTGTCCCCACTTCTTGGCCTGGCTCTGTGTCAGCATCTGAGGTTCTCAGCAGAAGATATCAGGGCAGGATGGGTCTTGACAGAGCTATCACCACTTAGTGCCCTGGCTTTGAAACTCATGGCAGCCAGGTTACCCGGTGAGGTAGGGCAGGCCAAGAGGGGCATGGTTCTTCTGAACTGTTTTATTTATTTATTTTTCTAGAATTGTAAGGAGAAGGATGGAGTTTCTAAATGTGTTCATATCTAGGAAGATAAAACAGTTTTTAAATCACAACAGCAGCACCCATGACACAGCAAAAATGAGATCATAGGGAATTCCTGCTTTCTTTTCAACCCCACTGTATTGGTTTTGCAACCTTTACAAAGCCTGTGCCTGAGAGCTACAGCTGCCTTTGTCCAGAGATTTTCTTCATTATCCCAGTTCTTTCTCTAGTCTACTGCCTCATTTCTCTCTTTGTAAAAAGCCCTTTAGAACTCTGTAAATATTAGACTACTATCTATCACTGGGGCTTAGGTGGAGGTTGTTTTGGTTTTGGTTTTGAGAAACTCACAGTTCTGCTGAGATACAACAGTCAATTCTGCTCAGAAACATACAGACTTCATTTCTTATTTCATTTCTCAAGTTGTCCATCTGAAAGCCCAAATGTTCACATAGCATCCTCAGCTTGAAAGAGCAGAGGCTCAGCCTCAGGGATCTAAGGTTGCTAGACTTAGAAACCTCCTTCTATAGAATCATGGAAGGGTTAGTGGAATCTATTTAGGTATGAGTTTCTTGACACCATTTTATTTTATTGCAAACCTTATTGAGCACAAAAATAATTTTGGGGAAACTTCTGAGAAAATGTATATCCCTAAGGTTCTGGCCTAAATAGGAATGTAGCTAGAAGCCAGAAAAACTGCATTTTGCCTCAACTTCCCCAGAAGACTATGAAACAGGTGCTACAAGGACTACAGTTTGGGACCCCAGACAGCACACAGTTGTCCGTTTCCCTCCCTGCTCAGAACTTACAATATAGACATGTTGAAACTGATCCTTGGTGGCTGCATGCGTTCACACAAATAATTATCCTGTCAACTAAATAGAATCATAATTTGCCTGTATTTGCCAAAAAACAATGTATTTGAAAACAACTGATGAATGATAAAACAGGACTATAAGAGAGGAAGATGATAAGAAAGTATCTCAAGTAATTAGACTCTTAAAGAAAATGTGTCTTATCACAACATGACATCTAAAAAGTTATATCCCCAAAAATATCATTGTCACCTACTCGGCTGCCTTCTACATGTGGATGGAGAGATCAAAGCCCAGGAAGAGAAAGGAATTTTGCTCTAGTGATAGTCCATAGCACCTTGCCTACGGCTAAGTTAAGTCACACTAAGGTCTGTATGAATCAATTTTGCTAATGTACATAAACCCTCCTACTTAGAAACCTGAAGGGAATCCACCCAGCTGCAGCGAATAGCATGACTCACACACTCACACATATGCACACGCCCAAATAACCACACACACAGGGACTCTGGTGTTGCTCTGGTTTGAATATGGTTTGTCCCCTCTGAAACTCAGGTTAGAATTTGATTGCCATTATGGTGGTGTTGGGAGGTGGGACTTTTAAGGGTGATTACGTGTTGAAGGGGGACTAATACCTTTCTTGAGGGAGGGGCCACTTCACGAGAGCATGCTGCCCTTTTGTTTTGCCTCTTCTGCACACACTTGGTTGTCTTTCACACACTTTCTGCCTTTCACCATAAGTTGAAGCACCCTAAGGCCCTTAATAGATATGACCAGTCAATCTTGGACTGCCCACCTTCCAGAACCATGAACCAAAATAAATCTTTTTTCTTTATAAGTTACTCAATCTCAGATGTTGTGTTATAGCAACAGAAAATGAACTAGGAAAGTTGTCTATATCCATATGAACAGAGATACACACATGCATTTTCACACAGATGTATGTACACATCTGGATTCTTTTGTGTGTAACACCCCACATGAATATGCTCACAAATGGAAGACCAGACTCACTAGATCTGAAATCCTTTCCTAAATGCATCTGCACATAGGGATTCCTAAGCACACTTTCACATGCTCCAAGGAGGCAAACACACCATGTTGTATAATCATTGTCACACTGTTATTCGAGTACACACAAGTTCACCTGCTGACCTCTATCCTATGTAAGTCTACACACCCTTGATTCAGCATATGTCTATTGAGTTCTTACTATGTGCCAGGAACTGTTAGATGCTGAAGATCAGTATGTGAACAGAATCAGTTTATTTTTGCCCTAGGTTTGTGACTAATGGAAAAGATAAATTTTGCAAATACATATGAAATTATAACTATGGTAAGTGCTATGAATGTGATATGGGATGTTTTGAAGGAATCTGACTAATTCTGAATGGACAGTGAAAGTTCCCTCAAAGAAGTGAAGTTTAAGCAGAGAACATAAGGTTAATTAGATAACTCCCATAAAAAGAGAATAGGGAAGAACATGCCACTTGTGGAAGAAATATCTTGTGATGAAAGGAAAACTCCCGCATAGGAAAGACTGAGCAAAGCCAGTATGGCTGGTGTGCAGAAGCCAGGATGATTCTGCCAGGCATAGGCCACACCATGAAGCCTCCTGGCTGCATTAAGGGTTTGGGCCTTTATCTCACATAGATGAATGCATATATGGATTCACATATACTAGCATGTGTTTTCTTTAAGATGTGAATTTCTATATAAGTAGTCACTGCGGTCTTTACTGTTCAGAACACTCCCCTATGCACTTCTATGTGCAATGTGTGTGTGTGTGTGTGTGTGTGTGTGTGTGTGTGTGTGTGTGTGTGTACACACCCAGGGAGCATCAGGAGGCAGGAGCAGACTCACTGGGAACCATCAAATCTAAGCTAGTCCTTGGTACGAGACCTCGGGAAGTGGTGGATTTGAAAGGACCTCTCTACCTTGGAACTTCCTCTGGTTTGGCTGCTTGGCCTCTTGCATGTGCCACCAGCACTGCTCCTACTCCTCCTCCTCCTGGCACAGAGCATCCAGTGACAAGGTGGGGTTTCTTCCAGAACACGATCATTGACTATTCTTGGCCTGAGTGAGGAGGGGAGAATGGACAGGTCTGGTTGCATAAAGATTGCCTTGTGCCCTCCCAGAGTTGTAAGCAGAGCCTCTGGCAGCTCCAAGCCTGGAGTACTCTTTGCACACTGAGACATAAACACAGTAACAATGGGGGGATCAGGAGCTTTAGGACTTGGTGGGGACTCTGGTAGGTCTAGAAGTAGTACATCATTTATGCAAAAGCTCCTTGAAATGTAACACTGGAGGTAGAAATAGACAAAACCTGGTGGGAAGGCCTGTGGGAGGTGAGGTGTCTGCCTTGGCAGTAAACACAAACACACATATTTACACATTAGCAAATTTTCCTCCAGTGGATGAAGCATCCCACAGCAGAGGAAGTAGCAGGCAATTCACCAGCCACAGCACCCTGTGTTACCTTCCCTTCAATGAAATAGAGCTATACTATGTGCGTTTTGGTTCCTGTTTACCAGCAAAGCTAGCAAGAACTGATGACAGGCTGCAAGGAAATCAGTAGGGACATCCAAGCAGAATTAAAGGATTACCTAGAGCCTCATGCTTAGGGCCACAAAGATTTCCAGAGGGATTTGTTTTATGCTACAAATTTCCACCCACTGATATTTTATGGTTTCCAACATGATCTTGGAAAATGTTTCTTTCCATAGTCAAGATCAATTCCATGTTTTCATTCTGCTGCAGGAGATGCAGGGGACATGTTTCTTTTCCCTCTTTTATGCAATCTTGGCAGCAAAGTATCCCATCCATTGAGCTGCTGAAGACCCTAGTGCTCAAGCAGACACTGAAAAGGAACAATCCTTCAGGTTAATCCAGCATTGGGCAGTTTACAAAGGCCTCTCATATCTGTCATCATGTCTAATCCTCACAACAACTCTATGATCAGCATGGGTGTTCCCATTTCACAGATACAAAGACTGAGGTTTAAAGACTTGCTTGAGGATGCAGAGCTAATGTAGGGCAGGGTGGATCTCGAATTCAGGTCTTCATGCTCATACTCAGAAAACTACTCCAGTTTTTCCACACTGTACTACCCTCCCAAGACCCAGGGCTCTTCTCACTGTTGTTCTGTTTTCTGCTTGCATCTTATCTTATAAAGACAGAGTTAGCACTCTCCAGCATTAAAACCACAGGTGCCAAGCTGCAGATAAGCAATCGCCTGCCCCAGTAACAGCCCCTAGGACACTGTCAATGTTGAAAAACCACAAGCTTGGGTGAGCATATGCTAGGGGCAGGCAGCAAGTGTGACTTAAAGTAAAAACTACAAGTCTTTCATGCTCCTTGTCCAGTCCCAAGATGCACTTTCACCGAGGCAAATCTATGAGATCCTGTGTCCTGTTTCCTCTACCTGCCCTGCTGACATCTCAGGCTCCTCTGAAGCCACTCTTGCTCACTTTGCCCCATTCCTTTCGGATCAGGATGTTTCTTGTGGGAAGACCTGGTGTGATTTGCCTCAATCCCACACCCACTGGAGATGGTCCAGCCTGTTTTAAGGGCCAAGTTCCACACCTCAGTAAAAATTGTAGGCTCTGGGAAATAAATCAACTTCTTGAAAACAGCTTGTGTTTGGTTGAAATGTTTTATTTTAGTCACAGCAATTAGATGTTCTTGTTTTGCACAACATCTTCTACCAGAATTGCCCTCAGCACAGGTGAGGGACATGTACAATAATAGGTTTGGGGAAGTTTGGGGTGGGTGACAAATCACAACTATGAGAAAAATTGGCAATCTTTTCTCTTCTAAGTGTCAACTTATCTGATTTATTTAGCTTTCCAATCAATATTGTAAGTAATTCATTCATTAAATTTTTTGAACACTTTTATGTGCTAGAACCCATGCTTACTACCAGGGATATAGCATTGCCTAAGATAAACATGGTTTATCGCTGCCTTTGAGTTTATTTCTGTCTATGGAGAAAATAGATAGAAAAGAGAATTATAATTATAGGACAGCATAGCTTTGGAAATGATTCCTGAGCTCTCCTTACCTGTAGCAGGTAAATCTTTCTCCCCTCTTTTATTTCTTGGTCATGCTTGTTTTGGTTTTGTATTCACCAAGATGTGAACCCATTGTACTTGGTTACAAATTGGTGATCCAAATAGGACATCCCCCTTAAAGGCTCCTAGGCTTTTGCTATTTGATTCCCAAGAAGAGAGGCAGTGAAGAGAAGTGGCTTGACCTGGGCTAACCCCCTGTACTGCTGGAAATGGGTCCTGATCTTGTGAGAGGAATGTCTGTTTTGGGACTGACTCACCAGTCCTGCACCGCCATTGTGTTTCTGAGTGAAGTTGACAGCTTCTCTAAGCCTCTTGTTCAGAAGTTTTCCTGGATCCTAGAGTTAGCTAACAGAGTCGTCGTGGAGAAGGACTAGGTGAATTAGAAAAGTATGCAAGGGTCAGCCACAGATCTGAGATTGCATCTCAGCCCTGAGATCTAAAAGGTTGAAAGATTATCTTCATCCAGGTATAAGAGGTGCTTAAACTGCTTTTGCTGCAAAGCACTGATTCCTTATTTAGGCCCATGAGTTAACTAAAAGCAGGAGAAAAAGCATGGCATTGCTCCATCATTCTGAATCTGTCTTTGTTCTAAGTCATTCTCTCTGCAGTCACTTTGCAATCGCCTTAGCTTCTAGAAAGGACAGAACTGATAACATCTTCATGACAAGGGAGAGGTGCTACCCCCAACAGTAGATCCTCCTCAGGATGGACCACCCTCCAGATAACTCCCAGAACCTCTCACAGAACAAGGACTGGGTAATGACCAACCTGTGACTGGAACTGTTTAGCTATGCATACCTTTGTCCCCTGCCCCCAGTTCTCTTATGTACTTAAACCTATAGCTCATGTCTGTACTCCAAAGATGGCTGAAGATGGGCTGAGTGCTTACTCTGCCTCTTTCCACAGCATGTCCTGAGTCTTGTAATAAATTTCCTTTCTCTGCACCATGCCTCTTTATTTGGCATATAGGGGCAAATAGCCCAACCTGGCATGTAGCATCCCAGGAGTTTGGACCTTGGGTCCAAAATTGGTTTCACAGGCAGATGCCAGAAGTCCAGGAGGTTAAAGGGAGTCTTCATTTTGAAGGAGAGGCTAGCCAGGGACACCTGATCATAAAAAAGCCTCGGAGGAGGTCTGAGAGATTAGAAGAAATCTCTGTCCTGGTTGCCAGTAAGTTAAACTTAGGGAGGTTGGAAAATATTTCTATCCTACAAATTTGCATCAAGTTCGTCTCTCTGGATTCATCTGACCAGAGTAAAGAGGGCATAAGAACCAAAAGATTGAAGTGAGTCTATAAATGTGGACTCCTGTGAACCAGAGCCAAGACTCATATAAAACAAAGTCAAATAATAAATAGACCTAAGCAGTAAATAGCATTTTCCCCTATTCTAGTTAGTCTATTTTTAAAAAAATATTATTAGCTTATATTAATTGTATAAAGGAGTTTCATTTCATTGCAGTATTTCCGTATACGCATATAATATACTTTAATCAAATTCACCTCATTACTCTTCTTATCCCCATGCCCCTTTTCAAGGTTCATTTGTTTATATAGCTTTAATCTTCTGAATGCTTATGCTTTTTGTGTCTTAACCAGAAGCTAAGAATCGTGTTCAATGCAATTGTATTATACGGTACAACAATAAATATTTCTTTTGTTTCATTCTTCTAGCTGGTTTCTTTGCCTAACTGTGTTTTGGCCTGGATTTCCCAGGACATTATGTCTTTGTTTTCTGAACTACTTAAATTAGGAATGTTGATTTTACTGATTTTTTTTTCACAGTTTATGTCATAATTAGATGAGCTTTAAAATGTTGTAGTAAAAAAAATTATGAAAGGAAATCAAGCTATGGTATTAGACTCCCCCTGGTGATCCTGACACCTTGCTAGGAGCAAGGACCTTGCTGGGTCTCATGAGCAAGAGATTCACTTCTCTAACTAGGAATGCACAGCACCCCATTCAGCTGTAAATAGTTTCAGAAGAATGACCACCAGGAGTGAAGAGCAAAATGTCACAGTGGGGAATTTGTTAGTCGCTATTATGGCAACTTCAAAGTATTCTTTCCATTTTTTTTTTCCAGCTAAAACTTTATCATGTAAGCCAAGCATACCCAGACTGTCTGCCATTTTAACCTTTCAAACATATGCTCCATGACGTTGAACTATATGCACAAAAATGTAGCTGCATCTTTCTTTCTTGAACTAAGACCTTAAACTGGGCATGCTCAGAAAAGTTCTCCTTAACTGAGCATGCTGAGAAATGCACCCACCTCTAGAGTGCCTTTCTATATGAATTATCTATGGGCTTCCCCAGTAAAATCCTCAGGCTTCCTTTGTTTGGAGAAGGCATTATTTTGGAGATAACTCCCCATGCTCTCCTTTCCTGCTGCAGGTAACAAATCTTTCAACACTATTTATTTCTTGGCCATGCTTGTTTTGGCCTTGTGCTCACCAAGATGCAAACCCACTGCATCCAGTTACTATTCGTTCTCTTTATTAAACCCCTCTTTAATCATTGTGAGCAACAATAAAAAAGTATATGTATGATCATTTTAAAAAGTGAATTATAAATCATGTTTGGATCTAGTTCCCTAATACTAACATTCGGGGAAACTTAAGTATACTTATGACCAGAGGTGAGGACTAGAAAATTGGCTGCTGGATTTTGCTAGTAGATGGAGAAAGCTATCTGTATCTGTCAGACTGGCCTCTAATCAACTGTAAAAAATTTGATTATCTTCCCTTTAAAAATATCTCAAGCAAAAGCAGAGGTGAAGATGGCTCCCAAAATTCTCAATGTCTCAGGCTTAGTCTATCTCTGGAATATTGTGTCATATTTTTCAAGTGAAGGAGTCACTGGGGGGCTTTTCTAGAGTTACCAGATTTAGCAAGTCAAAATATAGGACATCAAGTTGAATTTGAATTTCAGATAAGCAACCAATGCTTTTTTCACATAAATATGTCCCAAATATTACACAGGACACACAGACCAAAAAAACAAAAGTTATTGTTTATGTAAATTTCAAATTTAACTGGGCATTCTATATTTTAATCTGACAGCCTTAGTAGAAAACAAAGAGTGAAGATGGTGAGAAAAATCTCAACGCTATGTTTCAAAATGAATAGTTGGAGGAGCTTTGACATTTAGCTTACAAACAATGAGAACAAAAGCCCCCATTTGTGTAGGGAAGCTTTTCCCAACATATTGAAAACTGTAAAAGGTATATGGGGTGAAAAACGGGGTTGCAGGTCAAAAGTTGGAGAGGTCAAAAGTGTGGGAAACAGCATGTCCTATATTTTGGAACTCATTCTCTGCAGTAGCATCCTAAAAGTTCTGAGAAGTCCTACGGGAAGCGTACCTGGTTGACCTGGTTTAACTTGGCTTGTCTACAGAATGCTATTTATGGGGTTTTGTCTGTTTGTTTTGGTATGTTTGTTTTATAAGGACACCCAGTAACATCGTGCAAACTTATTACTCTGCTCAGAACACTTTGGAGAACATTGGTATAAAAAATGAAAGTTGTCTTCAAACATCCAGTGGACTGCTAGGTAGGGAGGAAGTGAATTCAGTCTTCATAAACCATAGCAGGGATATATCTGGGAGGCAGATTTTTGGCTCAACATGAAGTTTAGACTTTTCTAACAATTAGACTAGTCTGAAAGGTAATAGTCCTCTGTTCCTGGGGACATTAAAGCAGAAAAGGAATGCCGTCAGGGACACTGGAGGAAATCCTCGCTCTGTGTAGGAAACTCCCTGAGTCTGCTGTGAAACACGTTCACATGAAACGTGGAAGGGTTCCCATCAGCAAACTTTCTTTCAAACAACACCCCATATGCTAGATCTTTTCTGTAGGCTAAGTTCACCCCACCTGCATCTACCCTGAATATGTTCCCTTTACATTTACGAGCCAAGCATGTGTTTTACAAACCCTTCAAGGACATTAGTGTTGTAACAGGAATGATCTTGGCGCTGATATGAGTCTTTTTATAAGCTAGACCAGCTACCTTGACTCACCACCTTGACCCTCTAAGAGGACTTATGACCCTCAGATGTAACCTAGGACTGACGGGCCTGCTTGGCAACCCGGAAGAGGGCAGGGTCCAGAGGAGTCTGGATTGTGAGCTGTCCCTGGAAAGCACGTATCACTAGGCATCTGAGATGCACAGCCACAGTGGAATCCAACCCAGGGTCCAATCCCAACTCTTTGCACTCCACCCCCTCCTCACCTGCCACCCAGTCCGTGACCTGGAGAAAGTTTTTTGGTCTCTCCAAGACTTATTTCTGTTTGTGAAACAGACAGGAATGATGATACCTACATCATATGATCAGGAAAACCAAAAGATTCAGAGTACATAAAGAACCCAGCAAAACTCATATGTAGTGCATATTCAGTAAATGTTTACCTAATAAGTGATTGTGTTTGCTACCATCATTGTAGCAACAAACTTCCAAAGAAGTTAAAACACTTCCTTGGAAACTCACTAATCAGTATACCAAGATTTCAGGCTCCAGCCAAAGTAATGAACTGGAAATTGTCTAGATCTCTTACACCTTTCCTTTGAGAATACGTGCTTGAGAACAGAAACTAGTACACAGATATTAAAGAATTCAGCTCTCCTTCCTGCAGCATAGACAGCACTTGAGGACACATTGTCTTGGTTTTTGGTTCAAGTTAAGTCTGAAGCCTCATCTGTGGATTCCAGCCCTCAGCTGGAAAATGAAGGGACTGGACTAAGCTAGGGTTGATGGTGGGTTATATGGCTGTGCCTATGAATTAGAGCAGTCAATGCAAATATTTCAGTAATGCTATTTGTTTGTAGTGTGTAGAAGACCTAAAACAGTATGTGTATGTGTGTTGTGTGTGTGTGCACATGTACACACAAGATGCTCTAAGATCACTTTGATTGTGTCTACTCTCTTGCCTGTCAATATGGCAAGTAGTTAAACCTAAAATTGGTTGTGAGGGAATGAGATGACCACCGATTGAGAATAGGGAGAGCTGGTGGCCAGGCCCCATTCTGAGTCTACTGGCAGTGGCCTGTTTGCTATCTCCTGGGTGCAATACTCGCTCCCCCATTTTTCACGTAAGGGGCTTCGTTCCAAGATCTCCAAGTCCTGCATCTCTTGGGAGAGTGTCACTGATCTATTTTCGCTTGGATTTGCATGCTCTCCATACGGATTACCATCTGGCTGACTCAAGTTTTGCTTATTTCTTTTGTTTGATCTGCTCTGGTTTCATAACACAAGCTTTGCAGCCAATTTTAGTCCTTCTTGGGTTATGGGAGTGTCAAAATTAAGGTATGGGAGCATTCGTCACAGTTTCTGCTAGGGCTATATGTCCCTCTTCTTCCCCAACCTGCCCTCTCCTCCCCATCGGGTGCTCCTTTCCATTTTGGCAAACTC
The DNA here is from genome assembly GCF_047511655.1 of Castor canadensis. Taxonomy (NCBI): domain Eukaryota; kingdom Metazoa; phylum Chordata; class Mammalia; order Rodentia; family Castoridae; genus Castor; species Castor canadensis. The sequence continues at coordinate 70,646,007 of NC_133391.1, read as the reverse complement.
TCCCCTCCTCCGTGACTCCCTAAGTGGAGTCTGGTTTTCACATTAGCTGAGAGGAGGCCCTGAAGTCAGAAATCCTTGGCACATGAGTCACTTTGTCTCTTTGTGCCTCATTTCCCCCAATTATAAATGAGCGGAGTCTAGCACTTTTTGAGACTACAGTGGAGGTGATTCCGTGCAGTTCAAGAGCTCCTTCCCTGCAGGCACATCTCTGCTTTCCCAAGTGGGCTTTCGAAGGCCATGGCCCATGGGAATTCTCTAATAACTCAATACATCTCTCTGTCTCCCTGCTTCCTTTCCTGACACCCTCCAGACCCCTTTCATTGTTGCCTCAGTGAACCTTCTGAAACACAAAAATCAGCCTCTGCTGAAAGCACCCTAACTGGCTCCCTATTACCTTCAGGGTAAAGTCCTCAGCAGGCAAGTTCATAAGGAAGTACAGGAAAAACTCATACTGAGAACTAACGCTGATTCTCTCAGACCCTTAAGATGCAAGGGAGTGTGCTGGGAACTAAAAGAGAAGTAAGATTTAGCCCCTATGTTTGGGAAGCTTACATGCTTTTAGGAAAACTAAACAAGTACACAAAAATAATGTTCTTATGTTTAAGTACCAGAGGTGCCCTATAAACCTTGTCAAGGTTTATGTTCACAGAAACTGAGGTCACAGAACTGGCAGCTTATTAAAAACAAAACACAAAAAAACATGTTTTCCTAATAGGTGTTCCTGATTATAATCTGCCTGCACCACCGGGAGCTTCTCCCACTCTATAGCTAGAGGGAAATACAATCTTGTCACTCCTGGCGGGAAGCCTTTCGGTGCCCACCACCACACACAGGTACAAGCCGAGCTTCTTCCCAGTCCTTGGATACCTGGCAGGGTCCAGTCTCTGCAGTCTTGCCTTTTATCCCTTGTACTCTGTGTCCCAGCCACTTTGGTCTTCTCTCTGCAACCCGAACACAATGAGTGTTAAGAAAGCTTTGTTGTCCTCTCACAGGACATATCTTCTCCCTGTTCTGTGTCACTCAGTCTCAGCTCTAAGGAATCATACATGCAAGGTGGGGGCATGACCTGATCACTCTCTCCTTGCCCTGACAGGCTGTCTCCACACTATGTACCACAGTCTGACTCATGATGTTGTTTAGTCATTGCTGTCTATGTCCACTCAGAGGGAGAGCTAGCTGCCTGAGGGCTGAGATTCACCTCTTCTTCCAGGGTCTAGAGCACAATTGGCTTATAGCTGATACATAGCAAATATTTGCTAAATGAATACATATAGAAGGAAATTCAAAAAAGCAGGGCACTATAAAAAAACAAATTAAAAAACCACCCATGCATTCTTCTTCTAGATATTATTTCTGTTAATATTCTGGAATATTTCCTTTATTCTCCCAGGTCTATACACTATACTGTATGATATGCAATATATATCTCTCTCTATATATGACATATAGTATATATGTGATATATTGTATATATGATATACATAATATATATTTAATAAAATTAAGATTATGTTAAATCATGGTTTGTATGCTTCTTTTTATCACTTATCATTATAGTGTATGTGTACATGTTAAGAAATAGGCTTTTAAATTGATCATTTTTCTTCCCTAATTGATCTACCTTCTGTTTCTACCATTCTAATGAGACTTCACTTTCAAGAGACTTGTGATAACTGTTTCTCGCTGTGAGTAGTTGGGTAAAAGATGTTAAGTTTCTTTCTAGGAAATGTCAACAGACCTTATTTAGGAAATTTCAACAGACTCATCTTTAATTTTGTATGTTTTCTGTGGCCTCCCAGTGGTCACTGACTTAGCTGATGACCTAGTTATTAAGTCAAAGATTTGTGGTGAGTTAAAGGCTGTGTTTCTAAAACTTACTGATTGAAAGATAAAGCAAAAAAAAAAAAAGTGTTCACAAAGTGAATGGAGTTAATAATGCAGGAGAAGAGGCAGGTCCGATTACTTTTAATCCTAGAGTGTTTTCTTGTTGAAATTAATTGACACTCAGGGACAAGAGATTAAAATGCTTCCAAATACTAACAGACATAGAATGTTAGCTGAAAGGACTAGAAAGACAGCTAGCAATCTTGCTCACTTTAACAAAGGAACCAATACAGCAAACAACAATGGAGTCAGCACCAGAAGAACCAATACCATTCTTTGCTGGCCAGGCCCGAGTCATTTCTATGCAGATGAATGGAAATTCGGCTGCAAAATTTCAGATTATAGGTGACTGTATTAGGGAACAGGACCAATAAATCCATATATATATATATATATATATATATATATATATATATATATATATATAAATGTAAGTAATTTATTTATTAAATTGGCTTATAAAATTGGGGGCTGGAAAGTCCAACAATGGTGCCAGATGGCCAGAGAATCCAGTAGCTGCTCAGTCCAAGAAGCTGGAAGTCTCAGAACAAAGGGGACCCATGCTGCAGTTCTAGCCCAAGACTGAAGACCTAGAAGCTTCCTGGGGAGTCCCTGGTATGAGTCCATGTTGAAAGGCAGAAGAAGCTGGAGTCTGAGGTCCATGGACGATGGCAGCAACAACAGATAAGACATTTGCTCAGGAAGAATGGAGCTTGTACATGCTCCTCCTTTTCTCACTTTTAATCCATCTGGCCCCCCTCAACCTATTAGATGGTGCTGCTCATATTTAAGATGGGTCTTTCTCCCTCACTTACTGTCCCACTTGTCAATTGTCTCTGGAAAAGCCCTCACAAACACAACCAGAGGCATGCTTTACTAACCCCCTAGGCATCACTCAATCCAACCAAGAATAACAATTACAAGAACCAAGTTGAAAAACAGATACTTGAATTCTAATATTTTAGAAAATTCATTAAGGAAACACTGTAAGGGATTGTCTATTAGGCTCACTTGGTTGAGATACCCAAGATTCTAGTCTCCAAACTTGTCTGAAGATACATCCTTATCAGTAAAGTCTTGTTTGCATACCTTTAATAGCTGTATATGTACTGTGTCCAGCATGTACACATAATCACTATCATAATAAACTAGGAAATTTAAAGTGTATACAAAGATAAGTACTTTACCAGAATGAAAGAAAAACAATATTCTCCCTCTGGCTTAGTAAATCATCTTTTGTGCTCCCTCAGAGGCCTGCAGTATACTCTGGAAACCATTGCTCAAGATCATCATTTTCCACATGAAAGGAAGGCTCGTGACTCCCCCACCCCCATACACAGTTGGCCATGAAGTCAATTCTACAAGTTGTACCTACCACATTTTTTAACGAACTGTAATATAACAGAGAGAGAATCGCAGGTAGATCACAGGTGGTAAAAGCAATTATTATTGAGTGGAACATTGTTTTTAATTATGTGTGAGAGAGAAAATCTATAGTTTGAATGGTGGAGGGTATATACTGGGTGGTTCTGTGAAGTGTGAATCCATCCAAATTAGCAGTTTGATGATTACTTCCATAATCAAACCTCCCCATCGGTCTTTGAATTGATTACTTGGCCCTAACATAACTGTGCTTTATTGATCTAAGGTGAAATAATAATCTGGCCACTCTTCTGTTCATATACTCTCAGTGGCTCTCAGTGGCAAGTGGTGTTTTGAAACCTCAGCCTGTAGTCTCAGACTCTCCAAACAGGGTTCCAACCCACCTTCCTTGTCCAACCTTCTCCCCACTTCCCATTGATATTTTCATAATTGGACCCTAATCTTCCCCAGCCCCACTTTGGAGCAATATGAATTCCCATGTCTTATCCCTTCTCCACTATTTCAAGCCTCTCTCCGCAGTGATGCCTTACCAGGATCTCCCTAGGATCTTCTTATCCTTTCAATTAACTACATGCACTGAAGAAAGTCTTTTTTTTTTCTGTAACCTATAGCTTTAAAAGTTAACTATACATGGTCTTAAAAAGAACCATATGGGAAAGAGCCTGGAATCATACCCATTGGCTCCCCAAATCCTTTCCCAACCACCCCCTCATACATGGGACACACACAAATATCCCATTTTCACTCTGGGATTCCAGTTCCTGCTCTGGGATAGAAGGATAATGGACTATCATTAAGAATCAGGTGGACGAAGTCTTAAAAGTCAATTTATTCCACATCTGCACTGATGCTGAAAATAACAGTAGCAAAAATATATGTACCAGGTTCTGTGTTTAAAGAGTTATAACCACTATCTCATTTAATCTACCCTCCATCCTTGTGATATAGATATTATTACCCGCATTGGGCAGGTGATCAAACTAGGGCTGGAGAGTTTGAAGAACTTGCTTGAGTTTATACAGCCTACGACAGCCAGGAATTAGACAGCTGAATCCATCAGCTCTAGATAAACCAATGTGGAAACTGGTCTCAAGTAACTTCAAAAGGGGCACTGAAGAAAGTCTAAAGCCACATGAAGAGTCCTACCTGCCAATCAAGCTCATTAGCTCACTCCTTCTTTTCTTCTTTTCTGCTCTTGCCTGTCAACCTTCCTGTTTCTGTCTCTTTTGTCCCCTTTCTCCCTCCCTCAATCCCTTCTTTTCTCCTTTCAGTATTAGTCATTCACAAACTAGATTCCAAAAAAGATCTTCCAGAACTAGAGGGAACCTAAGAGCTGAACTACTTCAACCTTTTCATTTCTGAAGATAAGGAAATGGAGATCAAGACAGGGGAAGGGTGTGGTACCAGGTTACCACCAGCTTTTGGCAGGGCTGAGGTGGGAACTCACTTCCTCTTCCTCCTCATCCATAAGCTATTTTACTGCCCCAGTTTCCTCAAGCCCTATAAACAATCAACACTTAGCAGAGTCTGCCCTGGGCTCTCTTTCCTTGAGTGCTAAGAAGTCGTGTTATGGTTAATCTTGACAGCTAATTTGATTGAATTGAGAAATCTGTAGAATATTATTAAAGCACACCTCTGGGTATGTATGTGAGAGTGTTTCCAGAGACCATTACATCATAAGGACTCTGACTCAATCAATGGTTTAATCCATTGATGGATTCAAAATTTACTGGGAAGAGTGGAACTGTGGAAGGTGGGGCTTAGTTGGAGGAATGGGGTTTCTTGGATCTGTCTTTGAAAGGTGTATCTTGGCCCTGGCCCCTTCCTGTTACTCCTCTTTGCTGCTTCTGGCTGCTATGAAGTGAGCAGCTTTCCTTTTCTCCTGGCTATTTCTGCCTTGCCATAGGCCTAAAAGCAATGGAGCCAGCTGATCTCTGAATCAGTGAGCCAAAATAAATCCTTTCTCCCATAAATTGTTTATGTCAGTCATTGTGTCATAGTGATGAAAAAGTCTGACTAACACACCTTCAACAAAAGTCAACCAACATTTACAGAGTGTTGACTGTGAGCACAGCACTGTGATAGTGCTGGGGACAGAACGATACATGCACCTGAAAATCCCCTTCTTATCAGCATCCCCACCCTGCTGTTCCACCCTCCCAGCCCACAGGCCCCTCCTTCCTGTCTCAGGTCACCTTGGCTTGTGCCATCTTCCTTGTCAGCCTCTCCCACTAGACTATAAGCTTTCAGAAAGCAGAAGCCCCTTTTCTTTCTTTGCTTTCTCAGCAGTCTACACCCTATTACTGAAATCAGGGCATAGCAGATGCTCCACAAGCATTCGTTGAAGAAATAATTAAAAGCACTGTCCCCGAAATTAGTTTACTAGGCTGCCACAACAAAATACTACAAACTGGGTAACTTAAACAAAAGAAAGTTGTATTTTTTCAACATTCTCAAGACTGAAGTTCAAACTCCAAGTGTCTGCAGGGTTGACTTCTTCTGAACCTCTCTTCATGGCTTGCAGGTAGCCACCCTCTTGTTGGTGCTTTCTCTGTGTATACCCCCTATCTCTCTGAATGTCCTAATCTCTTCTTCTTATAAGGTCACAAATCAGACTGGATTAAAGGCCACCCTAACAGCTTCATTTTTAACTTAATAAACTCTTTAAAGGCTCTATCTCTAAATCCAGTCACATTCTAAAGTGGGGTATTACATCTTCAAAATATGAATTTTGGAAGAACACAATTCAGTTCTTAAAAATTCCTTATCGTTGGCTAGTTCACAGTTTAACAAAAGAGATGTACACACAAAAATATGACACAATGTACTAACTGCCTTAAAAATAAAGTATAAATAAAGCCTTGTGGTATGCAATGAATATTCATCATAATAGCTGTATCACCGAGAATTGTTTTGTGTCACGTTCTGTTCTAGGCACAGAATGCATTATCTAATTTAATCCTTGCTGGGATCAAATGTCATCAAACCAGTGCCTGCTATGTCAACCACCATGCTAGAACCTAGACAACAAAAAATACATGAGCTTAGATCATGGTAGAAAGACTCTCACTGTTGAATAGGAAAAACACACACACACTGCAGTAGTGTGCTATGTCTGTCTGTTCCTGCTAAATTTATGACTCTCTTAATGGTTATTCCCCAGTCAGATAATTCAGTCTGTATTGGGAATCATCCCATGTATTTCAATGTCATGTAAGTGCTTCTATAAATGATATGTTATGATAAAAGTGCTATTATTATCAATACCTTCCAGATAAATAGACTGAGGTACAACCAGTAAGTAACTTGTCCCATATCACACAGGACCCAGGTCTTAAACTATCATTCTGGCTCCAGTTTATTCTATAAACAAGCACTCATACTTCCTCTAATGACAAGGGATCTTATTATTTTTATCCCACTAAGACCACTGAAGAAAGGAGGGAAATTGGGCCAAGTCACAAAAGAGTAAAGAGTACAAAGAAGAGAAATAAAGGAAGTAATTTCCATTTCTGGGACAAAATACCTGGGAAACTTATTTAAAGAGGAAGATTTATTTTGGTTCATGATTTCAGAGGTTTCAGTTTATGGGCAGCTGGATCTGTTGCTGTGGACTCAGGAGAAGTAGAACATCATAGCAGTGGAAGTGTATGGAGAAGTCTTCACACCTCTGACATTGCTGCTTTGGAGTCTTTAGGGGATATTCCAGATCTAAACGATAACACCAAGGTTTTCAAGCAGAAGGTTGAGTGGAAGGCATGGAGAGCTGAAGATAGGTGAGGCTGGGAAGATAAGCTTGGGTCAGAGTGGGTGAGGTTTTACTTGATGTGATAATAAAATCGGCCTTGCTTCTCGAGGTGCTGATGAGCCACTGGATCTTTTAGTAAGAGATGATTTAATCTTACCTCCTCATTTTACCAATGAGGAAACTAAAGGCCAGAGAGAAGGCCAGCAACTAGGTATCCCAAACCCAGTCCACTGTTTAACTCTGCTGAACTCTTCCTGCATAAGCATACGGAAACTGCAATAGCTTTTAAAGAATGCTTCTTTCCATGTCCTTGTCTTTCATACAGTTTCTACCCAGTATCTTCTTTCAGGCAATTATACTTTTGCCCAAGTTTCAAATACTCCATATCTCCCCATCTAAAATAACTACTATGGTTTGAAGTTGGACTGATCCTATAGAAATTACAAATGATGCAATTTCCCTGTGTGGCTCTGTAGCATGTAACAGAATGGCTCACTGGTACATTTTATAGACTAGAAGTACTTGTATTTCTTATTTGTAATAGACACTTAGAGATCTAGTGATAAACGAAAGTCACTCTGGCTGGTTTTGTTTCACCAAGCAAACATATTAAGTCAGCAAATATTTTCTGATGCCTGCTACATGTCAGACACTGTTCTATAGCTTCAAACACATAGCTACGTAAGCTCAGTTCCAGACAAAATGATTCTCGCTGTTCAATAGTGAAATGTATGTACTCATTTAATAGTGAAATGCATGTACTCAGCATATAATAGTATGCCATCTTGGTCTGCTTCTGCCATACTTACAGCACCTCATAGTACTGATTCTCCAGCCAGGTGATGTAGTCTCATCCAACTAGGAAAACAGAAAATACTTACGTCTCTTAACATAAGAAATTGAACATAGTATTCCCCCTTTATTTGCAGTGTCACTTTCTTTGGTTTTAGTTTCAATTTCTTTGGTTTAATTTATGGTTAAACATGCTCCAAAAGAATATTAAATGAAAAATTCCAGAAGTAAACAATTCATAAATTGTGTACTATTCTAAGTAACATGATGAAATCTTGTTCCACCCTTCAGCATCCCACCCAGGTCTAGGAATCATCCCTTTGTCCAGAGTATCCACACTGTATACCAAACTCTCACCTCATTATTCACTTAGTAACCAACTTATTTCAGTACTGCCCATAGTTTCAGGCATCCACTGAGTCTTAGAACATGGATAAGAAGGGAACATTGTATAAAGAACTGGATACACAGGTAATTGAAAAAGTAAGAACCCCAACCAGGGATGAGGCATCACAGAGATTAGCAACATAGGAAGATGCTTCTGCTCCTGAGCCTGGAGAGACACAGGAGAAGGCAGTGTTAACAGATCCCAGAAGGACAGCATTTGGCAGAAGGTGGAGGTGCCCAGCATATGAAGCCACTACTGGAGATGCCACTAGAGGCACAGAAAAGAAACAATTAATTTCTCCCTTATCTCCTCCATTCATCTAATATGAACTCCTGTTAGCCAAACCTGCCATGAAGAAACAAGGGAGCCTAGACCATGCAGACACCTGAGGTGGTGAGCAGAGCAGGGGAAGTGTGAGGAAGGGAACTGAGGACAAATGACTGCTGACTGGCACAGCAGGTGACCTTGGGGAAATTAATCACTTAGTCTCTCAAAGTCTTAGTTTCCTTATTGGTAATTTGAGAAGAATAGCACTTAGGCTTGCATGAAATGAAGTATGGGAAAGCATTTTATAATCTTCAAAAAGCACTGTACCAATGTAAGAGCTGTTATTATTGGTTCCCACCCAATGTATTTGGATTTTAGGATATGGGGGGAAGCAATGGGGTGGTGTTTAGGTGTCACCTTGAATTTCACAATGCCACTTAATTGCCTAAGTAAAGGGAATGTCTTCCAACTTTACTGCTTTTTATCTCAATCTGTCACACTGGTCCAGTGCCTTTGAAAGTCGCAGTCTGATTTTGAATAAGTTGGCAGATAGCAAAAAAGGATGTTAGGCCATGCTGTCAGTTTGATTCAGGGACCTGGCTGTGCTTTTGAATCAAAAATTACAACTAAATGGACTCTAGAAATTATTTCAAGACTATTTATCCTACTCTTTTCACCTTGCTGGCAACTAGAGAGGAGGAAGTACTTGCACAATATCACATGCCAAATTCTTGGCATAGGGACCCAGAATTCCAGAAGACCCTCACTCTTCCTTGATCAGTCTACTCTTCCTTGAACTCTGGGGGTCTCATTCATTTCATATAACACTTTGTACTTTCAGCTTGTCCTTTGTCCTTCCTTACTATCCTCATACCGCTTTTATTCCTTTTATACTTTTATCTCTTCCTTCTAATAATATTTGATAACTCAATTTCATGGGCTTTGCTCTATACTATGCTGATGGATTAAGAAAGCATAGCATTAAGCCATATCTATTTTAGGTTGAGAGGATATGAAATTTTACTAAACAACTCAATTCTCCTTTGATATCAGATGTGAGAAAGATCATAAATTCTTGTGAACAGCTTTTCTGCCAACCTCAAGGCTGATGGTGAGAATAAAAAGGGTTGATCTCTTCCTTTCTACCAGCGCAAAGTTCAGACCAGAGGCGGATCTTTAGACCAAGTGCCAGAGTACTCATGCCTGTCCCACAGGAGTGGCGATATTTCCAAGGCTCAAAGCAGTTTTTCCTTCTAGGTCAGAGTCTTTATATTTTGGTACGATTCAGTGGCGTCTGGTAAGTGAACAGTGTTAAATGGCTTTTAAATAACTGTGCTTTGACTGCCTCCAAGCTCCCTTCTCACCCTGATGTTTAAGAAATCACTGTCTCTCCATCAATGAAGGCCTATTATGATCACAGAAGCTTGGAGATAGTAATAATCCCCTGAGCAACTCATGGAATTCCCAGTGGCCCACTGAAGATTGACATTTCACTGATGCAGAGCTTGTGGGGCATCCTGAAATGTCAGCGTGGGAAGAACATCAGTCAACATTTGCTATGAGTGTGTGAGGGGCCTGGGACCTGAAGCTCATTGCTCTCCCTTCACTGATTCCTTCAATAGAGATTTATATTGCTCATGCCGTGTGCCAAGCACTGTGCTATGCCCAGGACACAGGAATGAACAAGACAGATGAGGCTCCAGACAACACACGTACTAATGGGGTAAGATGTAAGAGAATAAGGAAAGTAATAAATAAATATGATAATTACAGTTTGTGACAATTGCTTGAAAGACATTCATAATATAATGTATTCTTTCACTTTATTTCATGGATATTGAATAGCTTAGGGGTTGAGGCAGTGAAGTGATGATTAAGAGGAAGTCTGAATCTTGAGAAGAAACCAGTTATAGAAACTAAGGTATAAAAACAATGGCAGGCAGAGAGAATGGAATATGCATAGGACCTGAGCCAGGAAAGCATTTGGTATAAAGAGTAAAAGGCACCTGGGCACAGTGACTTGAGTCTGTAATCCTAGTTACTCAGGAGGCAGAGATGGAGAGAATCACAGTTTGAGGCCAGCCCATCAAAAAGTTTGCAAGACCCAATCTCAAGCAATGCTTGGGCGCAATGGCGAGTGCCTGTCATCTCAGCTGCATGGGGAAGAATTAAAATAGGAGAATTGCTGTAAAGACTAGCCAGGACATAAATTAAGACTCTATCTCAAAAATAACTATTGCGAAAGAGCTAGTGGCGTGCCTCAAGTGATCAGCTCATAACAAGGTAAGGCCCCTGAGTTCAAACCCCAGTACTGCCAAAAACAAAAGAGTAGAGGACAGCCAAATTTGCCAGAATGAAATAAAGGAAAAGTAGTATGAGAAGTAGCTGGAAGAGTTGTTTGGGGCCGGATCAGTCTCAGCTGCCTTAGTAAGAAATTTGGATTTTATTCCAAGAATGGGAATTCTTTGAAGGTTCTTACAGAGGTAAGTGACATGACCTGATCTGCATTTCTTAAAAACTCCTGAGTTCAGTAAGGAGTATGGATTGCAGAAGAAAGAGTGAGTCTGTTGCAATAGTTCAGACCAAATGTGTGTGTGGTGGTGATGGGGGTCAAAACTGGCATAAGTTGTGAAGGAAAGAACTGAAGAAGTGGAGGAATTGAGACATTTTATGAGATACAGCCTGTAAGATGTGTGATCACAAGGATGTCCAAATCGAGAGAACAGAGGCATGAAACACCTAGATGTTTGAACAACTGGATGAGTGGATCTGCCATTATTGTTGTGGCGAAGACCATTAGATGTGGGTGGGATCAGAGAGATCTATTTACTCTACAGTTACAACCCTCCCCCACCATGTCCATGGGTTCCACATCTGTGAATTCAACCAACCCAGAGTCAAAACTATTCAGAAAAAAATTTCATGTACTGAACATGAACAGACTTTTTCCTTGTCATTATTCCCTGAACAATATAGTAGAACAACTATTTATAAGACATTTATGTTGCACTATATATTATAAATAACCTAGAGATGACTTCAGCTATGCAGGAGGATGTGAGCAGGTTATATTCAAATACTACACTATTTTACAAAAGGAACTTGAGCATCCATGGATGTCAGTATCTGCATGAGGTCCTGGAACCAGTCTATTGCAGATATTGAGGGAGGACTACGAATGCAAATAGGGATCCCAGGGAATACAAGGTAAGTTGGTGGCATGAGAACTACACATTGGCACATCTCGTCCATTCCCTAAAGGAATATGAGAACTTGAGTTACATTATAACAGTGGTAATCAATGTGTGTTGTTTTTGACCCTGAGAGACACAGAGGTCAGGTATGCTGCTAAGCACCCTTCAGTGCACAAAAAAATTTGCCAGTCCCAAGTGTCAAAAGTGCTAAGATTGAGTATCCCTGCTTCCTAGGTTTCTTTTTGACATTTATGGAAATGAAGCCCCAGAGAAGGGGGTCCTGGAAGGCAGCACTCAAGATACAAATGTGTTAGGTAGGAACCTGGACTTGCTTTCTTGTCAGACTCTGACTGGAGCTGGTGAGTGCTGGGGCTTGTGGAGTTTTCCTGTGACCGGGGGTCCAAGAAGAGGGTCTGAGAACGGCACTGACTGGATCCAATTAGAAAGCACTGAGCCTAGGGAAGCTGGATGGATGTACTGCTCAACACAAACTCATTGACTGGCTGGGAGACAGGGTGAGTGTGAGAAATGTAGGGGAAGAAAAGGAGGCTTGGGGTGCTCAGAGCATGAGAACAGGGAGCTGGAACCCCTCCATGGGGCAGGTTTCCAAAAAAGTCATCTCGAGTCTGCTGGGTCTCATGCTTGTCTACCCAGTAAAATCACCTGGGGAGATTTTTAAAGTACTGACACCTGGGCCCCACACCCAGAGATAGTAAAAGTTGGTCTGGTTTAGAACCCTGCACTGGAATTTTAAAAGCTCCCCCAGCTATTCTGGATTGAGAGCTATGGCTCTAATAAAAGCGTTGCCCACTCAGATGCCTCTGGGGACAGGCAAGGAATGGGAAGGAGGAACAGGGCAGTGCCACCTAAGTAGCCAGCCTTGGTCAGCTAGAGCCCACTCTTGTCTTGCAGAAATCTGGAGGTAGTGTTGCCAGATCTTCCTATCCTCTTGTTTTTTGTTTTTGGGTTTTTTATTTTGTTTTATTTTGTTTTTGTCTGAAAGCTGACAATCCAGATTTTTAAATATGAGCTTCAACTATCTCAAAATTCCATGCCAAACAAAATATGTTTGCAGAGCCTATTGGGCTTTGGGTTGTCATTTAGCAACCTCTGGTCTAGTGCAATGGTTTTCACACTTTTTTTGGCCACAGATTTTTCTCTAAACAATTTATTTTGGAGATCTGTGATTGATTGAATAAATTTAAGCAGAGCTTTGGTCTGAGCAGGGCAGAGACACTCTGAACTTCTCCTTCCGGCCCCAGGCAGTTCTTGAGGCCACTCTAGAGGCCCTCCTAGTTCTCAAGAACCAATCTGACCCATTTTCCAAATGGATAACTGAGGCCTTAAGAATTCCAGGGCAGCACCCATCCCATAGGGCCACTTGGAAATGTGTGGAGATGTTTGTTGTCATCACACTGATAGAGCAGATTCTATGGCATTTTGTGACTGGGGGATAGGACACCAAACTTCCTGTAATGTCCAAGACAATGAAGAATCATCCCCCACAAAATGCCAATAGGTCCCCACTTCTCTTGGGCCAATAGGTCCCCACTTCTCTTGGGCAGAGGCCCAGAGAAGTGACATCAGCTGACAAGATCATGGCAAGTTCCCCATAGGACTTCAGCTTCTGTCCCACAGGCCTAAGGACTTTTTCATCTGTGCCTGTAAGGAAATGTCACTGGCTAGGCTGTGTTGGCCATACTCCAAACACAGGAGAAAAAAAGGATATTTTAAAATTAAAGCCAAATATCCTCTTGAGAGAGGTAACCACAATATAAAAAGCCAAGTCAGGTTGTGAGAAGCAAATTAGAAAGAAAGCTGAAGTATCTCTTTAGCCTGGCTTGGAGCCAGTGGTTGACACTGGAGGGGCAGATCAGCTGCTGCAAGGAGCAGAGGTACTGGGAAAGGCTGGAGTCAGGACACAGGTTTGTTGGCTTCATTGGTTATTTAATCCCTCGGTCAAGACATGCCAGGGTCAAAAATAGGATGCAGGAGCAGAAAGTGAAAGGAGGGTGTTCCCCAGCCCTCCAAGGAAATAGAGCCAAGGAGCACCCTCCTCCTATTTTTACCATCACAATGCCATGCATTGTACAAGTTTCACTGCTGATAAAAACCATTCCTACAGAACCACCTTCTCAGTAGCCATGGAGAGAAGCACCTCAGTTTACAAGAAAGGTAGTGGGGCCTTAGACTCTTGCTTCAGTCGCAGTTACCTTTTCCAGATTGGATTTCATTTGTTTGTGCATCCTGTCATCATTCTTATGAGCAAGGTCATGGGAGGGATTCTTATTTCTATCCATAGTTTAGACCAGCAGCTCTCAACCTGTGATGGGTGCGAGAATCACTTGTAAAATCCCCCTGAACTCACAGAAGGTCCTGCCTGCCTAGAACAGCCTGAGTCTCCTTGTCTCCATCAGCACTCAAAGGTACCGGTCTACCCTAGGTGAACGAGACAAATGCACTTGGGTGTCACAGCTATGTCAGATTACCACATGTTCCTAACTGCTTCTTCTCTCAGCTAGTGATGAAGAACAGACAGTGTGCAGCAGTGTGCACTGAGCCAGTCGTCTGTGTGGGGGATAGTCCCTCATTTGTAGTGTTTGCCTACACTCATGCCATGGCCAATTCCAAAGTACCAACGTGACATCAGTGAATGTGGAAGTCAGAAGTGATGAACACAATTGGCTCTTTCGAGATAGTTTGAGCCAGCTGCAAAACACATCTTTTACATCCGAAGCTGGAGCTCGTTCCTCTAAAATATCCCTGGTTGGCATAAGGGAAGCAGGAGCACACATTCTGTGACCACATCATTTTCACAGGGGCCAAACATCCATTACTGTTATTCTGCCACTGTCTTTGAAGGGAAATAAACATGACTTTGAATCCCACTTTTGTGACTGTTGGCTACGTAACCTTGGATGAGTCTCAAATCTCTCTGAACCTTCCTCAAAGCCTAAAAAATATGATATATGTAAAATAGGGAAGACAGTGCATGGCAACCGGTTCCACTGAAGAAATGTTTGTGCTGTTTCTATTCCTCCCACACATCCCACACATTTTTAAACCTAGAAAGGACTTCATAACCCATCTAGATGCCTTTCTGGGGAATCAGAGGCTCAAGGAGGTCAATTGCTTTACTCAACAAACCACAGGCAGTTGGCAGGAAAGCCACCCTGCATCAAAAAATTTGTCACCAAGCCATGGTGTCCTTTCTGCAGAACAACCTGGAAGTCAAGCTGTGGAAACTCTACATGTTTGCATTGTAGTGATGTTTTCATGGTCATTATCCAGGCAAGGTTTTGACAGAGAAATCCAGAGATGGTGTGCCACAGCAACCTGGGCTTTGGAATGGGGCTGGCCCTGCAGAAGGTGGCATTCACCTTTCTGCCACAGGTGGCAGGAACATTTTAAGCTGTGGATTGTGTCTCTGTATCCTCTTCCCTTCACATCAGCTAATGTGTTTTTCGTTTCTCTTGGCTGGCTCAATTTCCCACATGTTCTCTCAAGCTTTTCCTCTCAGCTCCCCAGGGCTTCCCACAACAAACCTGCGTGTTTTGGCGTCCTCGCAGGAGGGGCTGCTGAAATGCATACCGGATATGCCTTTGGCTGTGTTTATCAGTCCCAGCCCAGGCTCCCATGGCTGAAGCAGAGGTCCTGGCCTGTTCAGGTGGCCTGGTCTTGCCTGCACTCATCCCTGTGAACATAGTCTGAGGAGACAGACAAGTTCAGCTCTCCCATAAGTTCACTGTGCGAGACCCTAACAAAGCCCTTTTCCTCTATGCCTCAGTTTCCTCATCTTTGAAAATATCAACAGTGGTAGTCATATCTTTATTTTATTACAGAACACTATGCATTTTACAACAGTACCTTTTCCTGTGGCTTCCTAATGAATCCCATTACAACCTGTGAAGTAGTGGATACCAAGACAGGCAACCTGCAGAGGTAGGACTACATGTCTCTAGGTCTGCTCGTGACAAGAGTGAACAGGACTTCCAGACCTACGGTCAGCTGTCTCATGGAAGCGTGGAGACTGCAGTGTGACAGTAAGCCTATGGTTCTACTTCACCATGTAGAACCTGATTCATTTCTTTTGCCTCCTCTTCCTCACTCCAGTCCTACTCTCTTTCTATGGAAGTAGCTTTCCTCTCTGAGAGCCCCGGGAGTAACTAGGCATGTGCAGTTTATGTGTGAGCCTTACAGAGCAAACACAGGGTTAACTAGCAGACATTCATTCTTGAAACTCTCCATTGAAATTCCTGGTTAGAAGAAGCACAGGAAATTTTCCTGTTCCTTGTTTCCCTTCATCTCTGTACATGTATGCTGCAACCAACCACCTACCTTTTAAACAGAAGATGTATTTGGTGGGTTTGGTTTTTGTTTTCTTTCTTTCTAGTTCTTTTTGGTGGGGGGGAAGAATATGTTCAGTAGGATCCATCAGTTCCATAGACCTCTAGGCTGAATGTGGACCACAGAGAGAGCTTGCTTGTGCCGTTTTAATTGTTGCTTAGGAAAGCAAGGAAGAGGACACTTAGCCTCGGACCACAGCTCAGGTGAGGTAATTTCCAAGCATATCCCAGGATATGCTGTTCTTCACTTTTTCCACCAGTCAAAGCTTTCTCTGCCTCTCTAGTTAGAATTAACTTTCCTTTCTAAAACCTACCTACCTACCTCTCAGTGCTCATTTTTGTGTTTAGGATTTTACCACTTTCCTGGGTCCCTTAGTGGATCATACATAACAATAGTAATAATAATGATGATGATAATAGCAGCAGCTTCATTTTAGTAAAGTCCTTACCCTGTGTTAGAGACCATTCAAACAGTATCTGTGTTAAGTTGCATCAGCCTTACTGAGGCAAGTAGCATTACTATTTTCACTTAAGTAACTTTCTAAGAATTATGTGGAAGTAAGAGAAGAAGCTAGAACTTCAAGCAGAGTTTTGTCAAATTCTCTCATTCTCAAGCTGGGGGGGTCTGAGGTTCTGTGATATCCTGCCTAGCACAGTGGCTGGGGGAGACGGCCTTCCGTGAGGGAATTCTGATCTGGCCTTCCTGATTTTCAACACTATTTGAACAGAAAGAACACTTTCAAAGTCATTTCATTCCATCCTCTCATTTCACAGATGAAGACTTCAAAGCCGAAGAGGGGAAAGTGAGTCAACCAAGGTTGCCTGGACAAATTGATAGCAAAGCATAACACCCAGCCTCACACCATTTCCCGTGCTACCCACAACTTCTCAGCCTCTCATTTTCCTAAAGAGTTTCCAAGGGACAGGAATTGCTCAGTATTGGAAAGCCTAGGCAGGAAGAGGGTGTACGTCATGCCTCACGATCACACTATAGGACACCAGGGACACTCAGCTTTCCTGAAGCTTTACTTTCCTGAAAAGTTGGACGTAGATCAAATGCTGGCTTCCCCATTTCGGTAAGTCAGCCTCAGGTGGTTGAGTCAGTTTGGCTCGTGGATAGGAGTTTGTGCCATGGATTTGTCTCTGTGCCCGTTATCAGTCGATTGCATGTATACAGACTCTAGGATATCCAAGGTGACACAGACATATTATTGGTTATTGCTTAACCTACTATTGACCATTTTTACCAGATAATTCTTTGTTCTGGGGCCTTCCTTGCTTCTACCCACTAGATGCTAGTAGCTCCTCCCCCACCTTGTTTTAATAACTGAAAATGTTTCTAGACATTGCAAAATGTCCCCTGGAGGCAAAATCACCTCTGGTTAATTTAGCCATTAGCCTCCTGTTTCCCCGAGTCCTTGGGAGGGGAGTGCTAATGAGTAAAACAAACAAATATCCAAAATTCCAGCTGAAATCCATAGTCTATACTCATAAGGATGCTCCAACCTGAAATTTCAAAATATTTTTATGGTTTGAATGCTTGCATGTACCCAATAGTAGCTAAGTGATTTAATCCACTTAATTTTCAGAAGAACTCTGTGGGATAGTATATATTCAATCAACCTCTGTGTGTGTGTGTGTGTGTGTGTGTGTGTGTGTGTGTGTGTGTGTGTGTACCATTGACTCATACAATGCACAGAGGCTGAAGAGTTTCACAAGGGGCATCTGCAAGCTGGAGAGCAAGAAAGTCAGTGCTATGGCTCAGTCAAAGAAAGTGGAAACATCAGAACCTAGGAAACCCTGCAGGGTCATCAGTTCAAGTCCAAAGGCCCAGGATCCAAAGGCCAAAGAACCTGGTCTCATGTCCAAGGAAGCAACAGGAGAGACACACCTAGTCTGAAAAGCTTCCCCCTTCTTTCACTTTCCTTTTCCTTTGGGCCCCTAAACCTTGGATGGTGTTGCCCACATTAAAGGTAGGTCTTCCCTACTCGGTTTCTGACACACAACGGTCTCTCCTGGCAATATCCTCACAGACACAGCCAGAAAAAAATGCTTTATCCGATCTCTAGACATCCCCCCTCCAGTCAAGTTGACACCCAAAATTAACTATCACATTGATGTGCCAGCTCAAGAGCAGACAAGCAGAGGCGTTCCCCATTATTCAGAAGAGGATCATCCTTCTTTTTCTGTTCAGGCCTCCAAAGAGCTGGATGAGGGCCACTCACGTTAAGGAGAGACATCTGCTTTGCTTTGTCAGCCACCCCATGTGTTCATCTCATCCAGAAACACCCTCACAGACACACCAAGACTCTGTTTCTCATCTGGAACAGAGTTTGATGGTTAATTTATGTGTTAATTTGACATGGGGTGCCTAGACGTGTGGTCAAACATTACTCTGGGTATGTCTGTGAGGATGTTCTTAGAAAAGATTAACATTTCACTTGATGGACAAAGTAAAGCAGTCTAGCCTCCCCAAAGTGAGACTTATTACACAGCTAGGATGTCAAGACGAGGTTTATGTTCTTACCTCTTATATGAGTGCTTCTCAACCCAGGAGGTTCAAGTGGGGTGAACTGTACAGTCTTCAGAGAATAGGGCAGAAATAAAGCTTGAAAACTACTGCTCTGTGTGCTGCCTCTCATTGGTTGGTTATCCCAGAATCACCAAATAGCAAGGTTAGAATTGATCACCAAGATAATCTAACCCAGTGAGACATTAATCAGACACAAATAAATGAGTAGTGCAAGTATAGTAAGTTCTCTGGTGGATTAGTGTTTACTAATGGGAAATAGTCCTGTTTGGGGGTCAAGAGAAGCTTGCTTAGGATGTGGATTATTCAGGGTTACATGGGTAGAACAAGTAGGAAGGCAATCGAAGCAGAGAGAACTTTCAGGTGGCAGGGAACAGACAGCTTGACTCAGGCTAGTTCTGCAGTTTGAGTTCTTATGGTTGGTGAAAACACACTACAACATTATGGGGACTGAGATGTTCTATATGAATGGTATTGAGTGACTATTTTATAACCACAGAACTCCCCGCCCAAACACATCTCTCATTTTATAGTGGAGAAAACAGACCCAGGGAAGTTATTTGTTCAAGGACACACAACTTGGAAATTGCAGAGGTAGTCTCAATATCGGTGGACTTTCCAGGTAGTTTACCTTGCCATAATCCTTGGAATTGCCACACACTCCCAAAAGGAGTCCTTCCTCCCTTGGAGATTCAGGGTTCTTGCTCCTGAACCCTGTACATAGAACCATGCTACTGGAACTGCCACACAAAAAAGAGAAATCTACACTTGGGCTCATGTATTAGATCAGCAGCCAGGAACACTAAAATAACTCATGATCCGATAGAGGCAGAAGTTACATGACAGTATTCCACAAGCTGGATCTAACCACAGATGTTATGTTTGGCCACACGATGTTTTCAAATGTTCTTGAAATTTATTGCCACTGTTTAAGAATCAGATTTCATATTTAAAAATTAGATTTCTAGCCTGCATCCCTGCATGAAAGAAATTCCCTGGAGCTGCTGCCTTATGCTGATCAGCCTACTCTGTTTCCAACCCTGAGGTGGCAGGTGGCATTGTGGCCTGTCGCCCTACAGACATGCATCATGGTATGCCTGCCCTGCCCTTTCCTGCCTCACAATAGCCCTTCAAAGACTTGCAAACAGAGACCTTGGAAAGACCCTTGACTCTTCTGTCTGCATGCCAACCAATACCAGGTCCTTCAGCTGTCGCTCCTCTGATACAGGCTACAGTCTTCTCCCTCTCCTGTCACAGATTTTCTGCACACAGGCACCCAAGTCCATGTCCCTCTGAAAGGGATGCATTCAGAATCAAGCAGTGTGCTCCAGGTGGACTGACTCACACACAGGATTTAAAGGTAGTCTTTATAATTATATGTCATTAGTCTTCACCTTGGCAGCTAGACCAGCAAGCACAATGTCAGCCCAAATCAAAAGAAGCCTCATATCAGATAAAGTTGATTGTCTCTTATGATTCTAGCTAAGCAAAATAAGCTCCTGGAGGAGAATAGCAAGTAATTTCCTGAGACTATACATAGGCACATCTCTAGCAGTATGGAAGGAATGACAAGAATCTTGGGGGGAAAAAAATCTGCTCATAAGTATAACAGTGAGAAGAATCTAAAGAAAATACTTGTAAAGTGTTTAAAATGATAGTGATCTCATTGGATAGGAAAAGTTCCTCCTGGTTTTCTCCCCTCCCAGAATGAACCCAGGTTATGTTTGCTAGTTATTTGTTTTTTCCCTCTGAGATAAAAACTTCACAAGTAGAAAGCAAGAAGACTAACAGTGTTATAGGAAACACACAGGTCTGGGAATTTGATACCATCTGGCTATTGGGGGCTCCTAGGTAGGTCATATGGCACTCTGAACCTTGGCTTCCTCGTTGTGCAGTGGGGTTGCCCAATCAATTTAGAGATTCCACTAATTAGGACAGTACATCCAAAACATAGGTCATTTATGTGCAGCCTAAAAGATCCCTTGAACTACTGATCATTTACTTAAGGTTCCTCTTAAAACTGACTTAAATTTTAGACATAACCTTTCTTCAGTCTCATCCCAAGCAGAAACATTTACAAGGTTGCAGGTACAGTATGTTAATTTATAATTTTAGTACATATTGAAATTAACACTCAAGAACTGAAATGAAAAACAGCATTTGTCCATGTACCACCTAAAGTCATTGTGCTTGTAAATATCGCTTTGGGAACATCAAACTATGGGTTCGCAGGTAGACTTTAGGAAGCCCTGGAACACCCTAAAATTGTAGTCCTAGAGTTGTGTGTATGTGCTTTTGAGAGACTGTGCAGCTTCCCTGTGATTCTCAGTGCTCCATCTCATCCATTAAAAAACTGAGAACTGTCACCTCCACTGAGAGCTCTACGAACGTGTCTTTCTTGGGAATAGACTGAGCAAAACTGACTACAGCTTCTAAGTTATCTGCCAGAGGTTTTTTCTTTTTAAAGGGTATTTCCTCCCATGTCCCTTTTTAAATGTCTCCTAAATAACTAAGGACACCAGTAACTTGGTGGGGTGTGACTGAAGAGGGCTTCTCTTGGGCCGAACCAACTGTGTTTTAGAAAGGACTTTTTGGAAACTTTGGAATATCAGTGACATGGGAAGGAGCAGAGTTTGACTAAAAGTGACCTCATATGCACTTGGAAAAGCCCTCAACACCAAAATACTACAGAGCACAGCTTAAGCAGATCCATTCCTTTCTCTTCCAAGGATCCAGAAGTCCAGCTCCACAGGCATGTTACAAAGAAAGTAGCAAGAATTACAGACATACTATCTCCCTCCAGCGCTCCTTTGCCTGGCAGAACTGCTTTTCTCCACCTACCTGTTTGGCAGCTTGCTGAATTTCCATATGTCTGGCCTGGCTATAGGAAAAGACCTAGGAGTTTCACCAGCCCTGGAAGTGATGCAAGCAGAGATAAATATAAGTGCACTGGAAAGATCACATAGCCTTGATCTTCCCAGCAGTAACCAAACAGAAAGCTTCCCAAGAGGATGGGCAGAGTTAGTCCCAGAGCCCCATCCAGAAAGGTACTCAAAGAATAGCTGATGCTGAATGAATGAATGAATGGCAATGAGTGTTCACATCAGTTATACGCGCCATTTACCAGTCCAAAACAGAGAAGTAAGAAAAACTTTAGAGGACGGGTGACATTGAATGAAGTCTTGGGATCATGTGCAATTTTACAACATAGGAGACTATGCTACTATGTGATGGAACACAGGAGCTCTGGGGTCTGGCATTTGATGGGGTTTGAATTATGACACTGTTGTGTGCCAGGTTTAGTTCTGTGGAGTTAGTTCTTAACTCATCAAGCCTCCTACAAAATAGGAATGACAGAGCTCAAGGACTGTGGGTGGTTATTAAGTGAGATAAGTACATGAGGCACTTAGCACAGACCTCAGTGAATGTTCCTTGGGTCATCATCCCCATCATCATCAAGGAAAGTGGGAAAGACATTCCACAGGAAGAACTTGAAGTGGGACAGCAACAAAGAACAAGTTTGCCTGTGATTTCTACAGAATGATCAACTCACCTGAGCTTCTGTCAGCTGGAGTCTGCAGTCTTGCCAGTAGACTTCAGGGGGCCTCCTCCCTCACCCTCTTCAGCAGACTCTGTTCGGATTGGCTGCCCTATGCCTCCAGTGGACTGCCTCTACCTTTCCTTCTCCTGCAGTGGGGTTCTTGGCTCCAGGACAGAGCCTCCAGTGTGCAGCTGTGGGCGTCCCTGCATCTGCAGGTCCTGGAAGCAGATCCTTCTCTTGGCTTCACATCCCATGGAGAGAGAGAGAACTAGACAAGAAGGCTCTGCAGCTGCACTGACAATAATAAAGAAGGCAGGATAGAGTCAGAGACTTGTCAGAGGCTGTTACTAAACTTTGGCTCTTAGGTGGGGCTCACTAGGCCTGAACATCTCTGGAGCAAGTACCTTTCAGGGTCATCAGTCCTGGTGGGCCTGATGTGTCAGTCTCACACATCATTCCCTCTGTGAATCTGTATTTTCTTCATTGCACTGATCACTATCTGATAGTATATTATGGCAGTGAGTGTGGTATCTCTTGTACTAGGGCAGTGCCTGATACATAGTAAGCACTTAGAATTTGCAAAAACTTGGGAAAAAAAATGCATGGATGAACTTCCACAGTGCTTGGAACACAGAAGATGTTCCATGAACAGTTGTCATATCGTAAGCATTTATTCGCCTTCTGGCTGGAGAACAGAGATGAAGGTGGTATGGGAGAGGAAAATTTTGTTCAGAGAAGACTTCTTGGAGGTGGCATTTGAACTAGATCGCAAAAAATGGAGTGATTTGCATTTCCTTTAAGACTGAGTATCTTAAACATTCCTTCATCCTGCTGTATCTTTCCTGGCATATAGCCAAAGGAATGTAAGTCAGAATATACTAGAGATACCTGCAAAACAATGCTTATTGCAGCACTGTTCACAAAAGCCATGTAATGGAATCAGCTTAAGTGCCCATTCATAGATGAATGGATAAAGAAAATGTAGCATATATACACAGTGGAGTATTATTCAGTCGTAAAGAAGAATGAAATCATGTCATTTTCAGGAAAATGGATGGAACTGGACATCATAATATTAAACAAAATAAGCCAGATTCAGAAAGATAAACATGGCATGTTTTCTTTCACATGTAGAATCTAAATCTTTCAAAAAAGGTCATGAATGTAAAAGGGGGACTGTTTAGGGGGGAGTAATGGGGAGGGAAAGAGAGGATGATGAAGTACACTGATGCATGTATGAATGTTATAATAAAAACAATTTGAAAAATTGTTCAGGGCAAGAAGGAACATAAGAAAGTAACAGAGGAGATGCATATAATCAAAGTACACTGTATACATGTACGGAAACATCACAACGAAATCCCTTGCTTTGTACAATTAATATGCACTTAAAAAAAGATGGAGTAAAATTCCACAAGGAAAGCTGAGCAGCAGAGCATTCCAAACAAAAAGGACTAGTGTTGAGACACAGAAAACATTGGCAGCATTTGAGAATTGGAGAATGTAGCTGGTTGGCTGGAGGGCTGGGATTACAAAGAGGAATTATGGGAAGATCCTGGAGCCTTACCAGTGTCATAGAGGGTCGAAGAACAGGGGCTGCCTCCATCCTGCAGTGGAGAGTCAGTGGTGTGCTCTAAGGAGGGTGGTGGCATGATCTGACCAGTGCTTTAGAGCAATGCAGCAATGCCCTGCAGAGTGGATGTGAGGTTGCAGAGAGACAGAACAGGAAGACCTGGAGCCAGGAACAAGGAGAAAGTAGGAACAGCTCAGCGTGTCATTGATTTAAAACCATAAACAGGGAGAGTCAGAGGTGAAATGGAAGTATCCACAAGAGTGGTTGAAAGAGGAGTATTGCTGCTGTAGCAGGAGCAGAGAGGTCAGGAGAAGGGGCAGAAGAAAGGAGAACTACACAAAACTGAGCTGGTCAGGACTCAGATTTCCTGTTCGGTGAGTGCTTATGGACCTGCAATTGGCAAAGTCCCAGTGACACCAGAAACAGAGACTGGGACTCAAAATGTGGATAAGGACTGGAGAAATTCTGAGTCTCATTCATGGATACCATCTCCATGGAGGGAGTCTACTTCGGCCTTGAAATCAGCAAGCTTCCAGAGTTGGGTAAATCTGATTTCTAATTCTGACTCTGACTCATCAGTGTGACCCTGTACAACTCTCTTAACTCATTTGAGCCTCTGCTTTGCCATGTACCAAATAGGAATGACAATATATTTATCCGATGGGGTGGTCATGAGAATAAAATAGCATACACATATGAAGTCCTTGATATGTTGTCTACCATTGGTGGAACACTCAATATGCAGCAACAATTATAAACGGTATTTTATTATTTTTAATTTAGAGGTTTCAAATTTGAATTCTTATAGAGACCAATTGAAAATAGAAATGAGTTATCTAATTCTTCACCTAAACAAAATATTGGTTATTCACCTTCAGCAAATTACTGGTACAAAGGAACAGCAATCCACATTGCCATACCTTGCAATTTTTCAAAAGAAATTGAAAACCTAGACTTTCAAGGATAAAACTCCCATTTTAAAATGTCTCTAGCCTGGGGGTTGGCACCAGTTGGAAGGAGGGGGATTTAAGGAAAGAGTATAGAAGGATGAATGTGCTAGAAATATTATGTGCTCATGCATGAAAATGGAAAAATGAGACCTGTTGAAACTATTCCAGGGATGCGGGGAGGGAGGATAAAGGAGAATGATGGTGGGGGTGAATTCAATATGATATATTGTAAGAACTTTTGTAAATGTCACATGGACCCCATACAATAATAATATGATAATAAATTGTAAAGCAATGAAAAATAAATAAATGAAATGTTGTGTTTAAGTTATCAAATAACATTGTGGTACCCAAAAGTTTATGACCAAATGTGTTGGTGGGGCTGATGGCACCCAAGGGTCTGCCATTTGATTTAAGATAAGTTTCCAACTTGATGCAATGATCCCAGGTGCCCTTTAGGAAGACAGAGGTGCCACTTGCTTCTCTTGAGATTTTGGATCCCAACCTTCTCCACATGTAACTAGACTGGTCTGTGGGGAATGACCTGATGCCTCTGGCCTGCAGTCCTGAGATGCTGAGTGTCTGAGGATAAGGAGTCTGGCCTTGATGATATTGGGGAGATGAATTATCAAAGGGGTCCAGAGCTGGGTAAGCTGGCCAGGAAGGCCAGAAGCAGGCCTAGATTCTAGGTTATACCAGGAGGTGAGTGGGTGGAAGGAATGGATTTACTGCTGTGAAGTAAGACAAGCAAGAGAGATGGCAAGGTTAGTTGGAGACAGAGAGAAGCAGGCTACCTAAGCTGACTAGTTAGACCACTTCACTAAAGACTGCAGCTGAACCAGACCAAGTCTCTCTCTCTCTCTCTCTCTCTCTCTCTCTCTCTCTCTCTCTCTCTCT
This sequence comes from Castor canadensis, assembly GCF_047511655.1. Lineage (NCBI taxonomy): Eukaryota > Metazoa > Chordata > Mammalia > Rodentia > Castoridae > Castor > Castor canadensis. Next base: position 70,620,514 of record NC_133391.1, on the reverse strand, counting down.
CTCTTCTTCTCCCTCTCCCTCTCCCTCTCTCTCTTTCTCTCTCTCTCTCTCTCTCTCTGTGTGTGTGTGTGTGTGTGTGTGTGTGTGTGTATAGGACAGGATGAGGGAAAGAACAGGCTTGAGTGTGTATCTGCTTTATCTGTTTGTTTTTCTCAATTTGCTCCTGTGAGAATAGACTTTTTAATCTCTTGTCCTCACACAGAAGGAAACAGAAGCTGGAACTGTTTCCAGAATCCTTCACAGCAACACCCCACCCACTCCACCCTCTGACCTTTTGCCACAGGTCCCCAGAGCCAGACTCTGCAGTCAGACCCCTGTGGGTTCTAGAACCCAGAGTTGGAATCACAGAGAATGATACAGGCAAGCCTGAGCATTACTCAGAGACCAGCAGGCACAGACCTTCCTGCCAAGGGGTAGCTTGGAATTCCAGAGCTTGTGTTGCCAAAAGAAGAAGGTCAATGCATGCCCTGTAGGACAGTTGCTGCTATCCCAACCAACTGAAGGATTGACGTGAGGGTGCTGAAAAGGCAGGATCACCTTTCAGCAAGGTGCTTGTTCAGCCTCAGGTGAGCATTTGCTTTCTTCCACTTCGCTGGTGAATTTGACTTTGAAGCCATAATTCTTTTCTCTCTCTCTTTTTTTTTGGCTTTGTAACTAAGTTGGGGTTTTTCCCACATTTTTATTAGTTTGCAGTAATTGTACAATGTGGGAGGTTTCGTTGTGATTTTCCATATATCTGTATGTCTGCATAGACATATTCTGTGGCTCCATGACCCACACATTTTGGAAAAAGGTATTTTTCAATCTTTTTTTTAATAGCAGAACACTTTCTTCAAAATGTCATCTCTCACTAAATTCTAACACATACGATATCTTTTGTAAATGAGTGATCAACATATTCTTTAGTCAACATAATATTTATTCTTGGAAGCAAAGACTATTAATTTTCAAAATCTTTTAAGTGCCTAACAGGAAATTTCAAGGTTATTTGGAGCAGGATGTGGAAAACACCAATAAATTCTTCCCTTTCTGGAGTGTTGGGATTCTGAGTTGCCACCTCTCTAGTCAGCATTTTACTGAGTACATGTGACTAGGAGGCATCCTGTGCATTGGGAAGAGCAATGTGGTACAGAAAACATGAGGGCCTTGTGTTCTGGTTGGGGTTCTAGAGACTAATGATTCTAGTCTCTGAGAGTCAGTACTCACTGTGTGATATTGGAGAAGGCCCTTCTTGTCTGTGAACCCAGATTCTACATCATTCCACCTGAGGGTATAGGATATGACTACAGTTTCACATGTTGCCTCAGAATATTCCTGTATCACAAAATCACACTGTAACACCCATGTGCCACAAACTAGACCCGGTCCCTCTGCACACCAAATTTACATAGTGATACTAAGTCCTCTAGGGTGATTCCAAAAGAAGCAATGGAAGTGAACTGTTGGAAGATTTCCCATGTTTGCATGAGGTATAGAAGAGTAGCAAATGAAGCCCCAGTTACAAGTGCCAGCACTGGAGCCAAACCTAGATTCTAGTCTTGACTGTACCAAGTACTGGTTATGTGATCCTGAGCGAGCCACTTACCCTCTTGTTTTCCTAACCCATAAAATGGAATAGCATGGCACCTCCTTCCGAGGGTTGCCAGGCTCCTTAGGGTTACATGGCACAGTGGGGAAGCCCTGAGGCTTTGCACCAGGATTCAAATTCCTTCTCTTCTATTAATAAACAAAATGACATTGTAAACCTCTGAATTTTCATTTTTCACATGGGGATAATGATTAAATCAAACAGTGTTTGTAAAACATTTTAGATAGAACTGTACTTGAGATATAAGAAACACTCAGAAGAAAAGAAATGGTGTGGTCAAATCAAAGGAAATAGTGCCAGTTACAGATAAGAACGGGATCCCTCATGTGATGTGCTGGGAAGAGTCTAGCTGACCTCGGCCATGCTGTATTTTTTGAGTGACCCCAGAGGACCCTTCCTCTTTCTGGGCTGTAGTCTCTCCATTTGTACAAAAGGGATGTTGCACCCCCCAATTGGATTCTAACATTCTTTGTATTTATGGCATAGTTTCAGCTACCAGAAATTTAAGAATTCATTGAGAAGTAAGAAATATATGAAATCATCTGAACTAAAGAACCAAAACCCATGGAAGCTCAAATGTTGTTCAGCCACTGAAATGATTTCACATCTGCTGATGGATTATCTCATCTGGTCATCAGCCTTGGATATCTGTCGCTGCCTCCTCTGGTTATGAGCCTTATTGTATGTCATAGCCCCATCTTACTGCTTTCAAAAAGAAATGACTTGATTGATTCAGGCAGCCACCAGCCAGAACACAGTGCTCCTATTGGACAGTTCTCACCTCACAGGCTGCTGGCCAGCTCATAGCTAGTGTCTTTGGATCCAGTGGTTGCTCCATATTGCATCACTTGTGGCCAGGATTCCAAGGTCAGATGACAATAATCATGCCAACTCATGTGTCAGCAATCTCTCAGAGAAAGGCTACTGGATGGTAGACTCTATGCATGACCATCAGCAACAATAACAAAGGAGAGGAAAAGTCAAAGAGAGCTCTGCCATCTGTCTGCCTGAGAGATAAATGCTCCAATAAGAACATTCTACCCTGACTGGTGACAGATGCCAGGCCTGGAGACCTGACCAGTGGATGAGTCTATAGGCACTTGGTTCTTAGCCCAGGTCCACTATTCTCTGTCTGTGTGACCTTAGTAAGTCATTCAATTTTTCAATAAGAATTATGATAGTCATGCCTCATAAAGAAGGTCTGTGAGGGTTAAATGAAATACTGAGTATAAATCCTTTAGCACAGTCCTTGCATAGAGCAAAAGATAATATTTAGTTTAAGAAAAAGAAAAAAAAAGAAACCTACAGAGAGTTCCCCTTCTCAGAAAACGTCCTCAGAGAAGAACAGAACAACATTGCAAGAGGAAATCCAAGTTCTAGGGAAATATGAGCTATTATTGTTATTCTCTAAGTACATGAAATAGATGTGGAGGAAAGGTGGTATTAGTGTGGCAGTGGGTAACAGGAGAAGGAGCTCTGGGTCAACAGGATACCAGGGCATGGATCCCCACTTTGTAGCTTCTTCTGTAGCTTACTCTGTAACCAGCCACGCACAAGCTTTCCTATGTCTGGGCTGTACTTAGTTTAGTTGGGATCTTAGAATGGTGTTCAGTCATGTGGAAGAGCTAGCAACTTGTAAACATGATGTAGCCTGTCCTGTGTGAGCCATGGTCAGAAGGTAGACCAACATTTTAGGGGTAACCATTATAATAAGTAAATGTGTCTCCTTCAGATGGCTTGAGAACACTTCTCAAGTTGGCTTTCTCTCTCTCTCTCTTTCTCTCTCTCTCTTTCTCTCTCTGTCTTTTACCCTTCTCCTTCTCCCTCTTCCTCCCCCCCTCCCTTTCGGGTTCCTTTGGGTACCAATAATTATCACATCCTCAGGTCTCTACTCCAATCCTGGCCAATACTGAGCCTGTCTCTGTCCTGTCTAACATGCCACTTCTGTCACTTCCGTCTACACTCTAACCTACACTGCTTCATACACAGATGGGCATCCCACTGTCAAATTCTCCTAAAAGATGATAGATTCACAGAGCCAAGGGCTTTTTTCTTCCATCACTGAGAAATCTCCAGCTTTTAAAGCAGAGCCCTGGACATAGCAGATTCTCAGCAAATATCTGTAGAAAAGAAGATGAGGAGAAGGAAGAGGATAAGAGAGAGGAAGAGAAAGAACAAAATAATTTTTTCTTTGTGCTACTTAACCAACGTGGAGCTAAAGAATTAATTCCTAATAGTTAAAATCCAGAACTTGGCTTGCTGATGAGGAGGAACAGGCTGTGGTCCCAATTCATTCAAATTTTCCCCCTATGAAGTACCCCATGTGCAAGGCTGACCAGGGAAAGCATGCAGTGAGAACTCTGAGTGGAAAGCAGGCATTCTCATGTACAGTGGCCCCTGACTTGTAAAAGATCCCCCCACCTTATTCTGAAGGTCTTTTACCGACCTTGAATGTGGCTTTGAAGGCCTGGACATTCAGGAACTGTCCTGAAATTTCCCCTCTTCCACATCCAGAAGGCCTGCAACTTTCAGGAACTGTTGATTGTCCAGGGAATATAAACAAAAGAACAAAGGCAAAACCAACTCATTGGAAGAGAAAGAATCTCAGATGAGCTGAAGAGAAAGCTCACTTGCAGTTTAAACACCCAGAGTGGTATGCAGAAGAAACACGATTACAAACCTGAAAACGGTCCTGAGAAACCAGGAATTCTGTCCCAGTCCTCAGATCCTGTTCACAAGCCTCTCATAGCAGAGCCACCTGTCCCCAGAGCCTGGGCTCCTAATAAGCAGTCCTGCAGCCAGTTGCACTTCCCATTGTTCTGACAGGTCAGATGGGAAACTCCAGGCCAGCAGGCTTCTATGCATATACACACTGTCTTTTCTGAGGAGGCTGTGAGTCAATCATTAAGGGTCCTCGGGATCATCTGGGCATTGGGCAATTTTACTTTATAGGCTGTATGAGTTGGCAAGTTCCCACCCCTCTGCAGGACTCAGTTTCTCCTTCCATAGAGAAAGAGACAAGACTGTATTTGAGCTGCTTTTTTCTGTCTCTTCAAACATCATTGTCAGCAGTCTCTGAGGCTTCAGTGTACTTTTTCTGGTCTCTCTATGTGCACACACACATGTACACACACACATGCTTGCACACACACCTCATACACACATACCAGGCCCCCGTGCATCCTTTTCTGTTGCTAGATAAACAGTTTGCAGTTGACTGTGGAATTGTAGCCCCAGATGGAGGAACAGCTTTAGGTCTCAAGACACCCAGAGCAAGAAGGACTTTCACTGCTGCCCAGTGCCCAGACATGGGGTCTATGTTTTCCATGCTACCTAGAGCAGCAGGCCTGCCTTTCTTCTTTCTCTTTTGATTCCACTGCCTGTTTTGTCAAGTGCCCCTCCATGGTCTGTGACAGCATGACACTGAAGAGGGAAAGCTGCAAGAAAGGCTCTGAGACCTCCCACCAGGTGAGAAGATGGAGCCCAGTTTATGACTCTAGGGCTACCAGGGGGGGCTTTTCTGCTAGGTAGCATCAATTTCCTTGCCTATGAATGGAAGTAAGAGGCAAGGGCTTACCCACCACCTCAGAGGACTTTTGGAAGAACATAATGAGAAAACAGATTTGAGGGAAACCTTTGATTTGTCACTTAGATCCTTGAGTCAAGACTCTCAGCCACTGTGTTGATCGCCCTTCACCTGTCCTGTCAGCCTTTCCAGCTAAAACAGAGCAGTTCTGAGCCTGGGCTCTGGAGTCAGATGTCAGGAATCTCCCACTGGCTCTGCTACTTACTAGCTGTCCAATGTTAGGCACATTAATTCATGTCTCTGATCCTCAGTTTTCTTATCCAAAATTGGATATAAATAGAGCCAACTTCCTGGGTTGCTAGGAGATAAAAACACACCTAAGACGCACCAGTTTCTATGCTGTTACTGTTCTGTCTTTGCAGACGCAGAGACTGCGCTCACAGTAGGGTTTGTGGGAGACTCATTGTGACTGATATGAGTAGGAGGCATTGGAAACTGGAAGTTCCCAAGGTGTGGTCCACTGACTTTTGGCAGGTATCGAAGGGTCTTTTCAAGGGACCCAGGAAGCCAAAACTGCTTTCAGAATAATACATAAGACCCCACATTTTTACCATGTTGCCATTTGCACTGATGGTGTAAAAGCCATAGGCAAAACTTTTGGAGACACGGTATGCATGCAAACAGTCACCCAACTATCCAAGCCTGGGAGTAGGAGAGAGCAGTTCCCCTTCACGTGTCTTTTGTTAAGCGGTGAATGCTGTTACTTTTATTAAGTATTGACCCCACTTTTACTTGAGAGGAAGACTGAGAGGTGAACTATGGTTATTCAAATGTGGGCATCTGGAAATGTTTTTTCAAAAATGAATGAAGTAAGCCTAATACTTCAAGGATAATTACTTCCAAGGATGGTTACCAATAATAATATTCAACACAACAAGTGAAATTTGGAAAACTTATATCTGCCACTTGTGAACTTATCAACTTCCCAAGAATTAAATATTTTTTGAATGAGATTGACAGTAATATTAATGAATGTGATTCTTGTATCATAGAATGAAATGTGTTAACATTGGAAAATCTCTTTAACTCAGTGAAGTGCTATTTTCCTGATGACTAATGTATGATGTGAGAAACTCATAGAAGGGCAAAAGATCTATTCAAAGTATTATTAGACCAGTGGATTGTGTACAGTAAGGTGTAAAAACTTCACAGATAAGGCTCCAGGTTCCACATGCAACTAACTTTTCAAAACTTCTCATGTTTTAGTGTTATATTAAAGAAAAATAGCCACAGCTATCTGAAAAAGCCATAAAAACATTCTCCTTTTTCCAACTATGCCTATGTATGAGTAAAGGCAGACTTTCTTTATACATGTCAACAAGACAGCACACTGCAATACATGAAATGCAGAATCAGATATGAGAATCAGGTTGTCCTCTACTAAACTACATGTTAAAGAGATATGCCTGGATGACCTCTCTGTTGGTGATAGGGGGGTATTAAGGTCTTCTACTACCACTGTATTGGAGTCTATATATGTTTTTAGGTCCTTCAGAGTATGTTTGATGAAATTGGGTGCATTGACGTTGGGTGCATATAGGTTGATAATTGTAATTCCCTTTTGGTGTATTTCCCCTTTTATTAGTGTGGAATGTCCTTCTTTATCTCGTTTGATCAACGTAAGTTTGAAGTCTAGTTTGTCTGAGATAAGTATTGCTACCCCTGCCTGTTTTCGGGGACCATTGGCTTGGTAAATCTTCCAGCATTTCACTCTCAGCCAGTGCTTATTTCTGTTGATGAGGTGGGTCTCCTGTAGGCAGCAGGTTGTTGCATCTCCTTTCTAATCCAGTTTGCCAATCAGTGTCTTTTGATGGGGGAATTTAGTCTGTTAACATTCAGTGTTAGTATTGATAGGTGTGTGGTGATCCCTGTCATGTAGTTGTTTTTGTTGATTAAGGGTTTAATTGTGTGTAGCTGAATCAATGTTACTCTTTTCTTTCTTGCCTTTTCTTCTCCTGTTGTTTGGTATTGCCTGCCATTTCATGGTTTTGTTTGCTTTCACTTTCTGTATACAGAATCCCTTGAAGAATCTTTTGTAGTGGTGGCTTCGTGGTCACATATTGCTTTAGTTTCTGCTTATCATGGAAGTTTTTTATTGCTCCATCTATTTTGAATGATAGTTTTGCTGGGTAGAGTATCCTGGGGTTGAAGTTATTTTCATTCAGTGCCTGGAAGACCTCACCCCATGCTCTTCTTGCTTTTAATGTTTTTGTTGAGAAATCTGCTGTGATTTTGATGGGTTTACCTTTGTATGTTTTTTGTTTTTTCTCTCTTACAGCCTTCAATATTCTTTCTCTAGTCTCTGTACTTGTTGTCTTAATGATAATATGTCATGGGGTAGTTCTATTTTGGTCAGGTCTGTTCAGTGTTCTGGAAGCTTCCTGTAACTGAATGGGCATAGTTTTCTCTAGATTTAGGAAATTTTCTGTTATTATTTTATTGAATATATTATGCATTCCTTTTGCTTGCACCTCTTCTCCTTCTTCAATGCCCATGATTCTCAGGTTTGGTCTTTTGATGGAGTCAGTGAGTTCTTACACTTTCTTTTCACAGGTTTTGAGTTGTTTAACTAATAGTTCTTCAGTTTTTCCTTTAATTGCTATTTCATCTTCAAGTTCTGAGATTCTGTCTTCTGTTTGTTCTATTCTGCTGGAATGGCCCTCCATGTTCTTTTGTATTTCATTTTCATTAACTTCCAGGAAACTTTTAATTTCCTTTTTTATTTCATCAATGACCCATTGATCATTGAGCAATGTGTTGTTCAGCTTCCAATTGTTTGCATGTTTTTTACTGCTGTTTTTTTGTTGTTGTTGTTGATTTCTAGTTTTAATGCATTGTGGTCAGATAGAATGCATGGGATTATTTCTATTTTCTTATATTTGCTGAGGCTTGCTTTGTGCCCTAAGATATGATCAATTTTGGAGAAGGTTCCATGGGCCGCTGAGAAGAATGTATATTGTGCAGAAGTTGAATGAAATATTCTGTAGACATCAGCTAGGTTCATTTGATGTATGGTGTGATTTAGTTCTAGGATTTCTTTATTGATTTTGCCACTTTTTATGAATTATCACAATATTTTAAACTTTTTGTTTTAATTTTTTATGTGGTATCACTAGATACAATCAATATAAACAAAACCTGTTTGTAGTCCTCAGTCTACTTTTAGGATTAAGAAGAGTAAGACCAATGTGTAGAACCACGGTTGTGAATGCTTGAGACAAAGAGCAAAACAGAGTAAAGAGGAGTCCCACATTTCAAGCACAGGAAGTGACAGTCCCATTGTTTGTTCTGATCAGTGGCCCACCAAGACCACTCTGGACTGCTCTGTCCAACTTGGAGCACCACGCTTTGATAGGGATACTGACAAAAAAGGCAACTGAGGTATTGAGAAATATCAATTCACACCCCAGATGAGCACAATCATATCAGGTAAATTAACCCTGGAGAAAAGCAAAAATAAAACTTATGGAATCAAAATATTTTCTTCAAATTTCTGAAAGGTTATCAGATAAAATTGTAACAAAAAGGATGTCTGAGCCTTTAATCAGAAATGAACTCAAATATATATTTTGGTACACTAAGGTTTTTTCCTTATTTTTCTTCTTGTCATTCTCTGATTATTCTTCCTACCCTAATGTGTTGTTTTTAGTCTCTTCTCATTGCCTTCTTATGTTCTGGATTATTTTCACTACCTTTCCTTTTTCCTACCCCTCTCTTCCCTTCTCTCTTTCCCTTTCTTTCATTATTTTTCTTTCTTTATTATCCATAATTTATAAAATGCATATTTTTCTTTTTTGCAGAGATTTTTTTCCTTTTCTTCTTTACAAGGGTGAATGTACAAGAAGAAGAGGAGGAGAAGAGTGTAGAAGAAGAATTTAAAAATCTACTTTTTGTCATACCTCTGTAACCTGGTGTATTTAATAAGACAAAGGAGTAGATGTTGTTGGCTCGTAGTGTAGAACCAAGAACACCTGCTTCCTACTTGGAGACCTGAAGGGGACAAGGATGAGACCTGGGCTTTGGATCTCATTTATCCAAGGTTATCAGAGAGAAAGAAAATTTACAAAGCGAAAGTTTAAATATTTTACAAGCAATGAGAAGGAAATAGAACATTTCAAAAGAAAACTCAGAGCAAGAAGATTCATCTTCTAGGAAAGAAACTTAAGGAGTTGATCTGAGACCTGGGCATCCCATTATGCAGCAGAATGTTTGTAATAATAATAATCAAAAGAATGAAGAATTAATATACCCTAAATGTCCAATAATAAGTGAAAAATCATCATGTCTGGAACACTAATGCAATAGACTATCAGGAAACCAATAAAAACAATAGAGAAATGAAGGCATGAAGAGATATAAGCTAATAATAAATTTTTAAAAATAATCAAGAACCAAGTAATGTTTAGAAATTTATCCAATATCTTTTCATTAAGTTGCACTATAGCAAACACTAAGCATTCAAATATTAGGCATACAGCCTAAATTTAGATAAGTTATATAGGTTTTGAATAACCAATTACATAAATAATTAATTGCATGCCATTTAATCTTGCTGCAATAAAGAAGCATGAATTTATAAAAAGCAAAATGGAAATATAGAATGTTAATAGCAAGTTTTTTGGTTGATAAAACTATATTTATACATTCTTTATTAAGTTTTGCATTTTCCAAATTTCCTAGAACAAGAATATATTACTTTTTAAATCATTAAATTTTTTATGATAAATAGTTGAGAAAAATTCTAAGGGACATGCTTTTTCAATTAACTTCTAACCCTCAGCCTCCCTTCTTTCTCCTTCCCATCATTAAACACCAATCATACCTTCAGCCTCTACAACCTACCTAGCAAAACAACACAGGCAGAGAGAGGCATTTACTCTGTCTTCAAAAAGTGCTGACAGATGGAGTATGAGATTTCAGGTGCATACAGAATGCAAGACTGCCCAGTTCTTATGGAGCTTAAAGCTTGATGGTGGAAATAGACAGTACACTGTGCAACAGGTACTGGGCAGCAAATTAAGATGTCTTCCACATAGACCATCTTGATTATGCTTCACTCTAAATCTGCCAAATAGATTCTGTTACCAGACCTATTTAACAGATGAGGAAAATGAAGTTCAGTGAGGTTAAATAACAGCTAGTAGGTGACAAGGCAAGAATTCAACCCCCTGTGACCTGACTCCAAAGCCCAAGATGTGAATAAATCACCAGGAAGGGAACAGAGCCATCCATGGTCCCAGGGAGAAGATATGTCCCAGACCTACTGTGAGGGAAACTGTCTTCAAAGAAGCAACCATGAGCTGAGACTGAAACAACAAATAGTAATTATTTGGGAAGAGGGTTCCAGACAAGGGTCTGAGCATACACTCTGGGAAATGAAAGATAAGAAGGAAGGCAGAGATGATGCCAGAGAGTAAACAAGAATCTGATCATATAAAGCCTGAAAAGCTCAGGTAGGACCTTCCAACTTTATCTTGAAAAGTATTGGAAATCACCAAACTGCTTTATGCAGGAAAGCAACAGGATCAGTTTTCCTTTTGCAAAATGTAATTCTGATATCCCAGTGGGGAACAATTTGGAAGAATGAAGACTGAAGGCCAGAAGACCAATGAGGAGGCAGTAGACCAGTAAAAAAGATGAAAGGGTCCCAAACCTGGATAGAAGCCACAAAGAGAGAAAAAAGATGTTTGGTCCCGGAAATATTTTGGAAGTGAAGTTGAAAAATGTGGAGATTGAGGCTGAGGAGGTAAGAAAAGGCAGAAGTAAGGTGTCAGGATGATTCTTAAAGATTGTGTCAATCAAGACACAAGTCATTGAGGGAGGACATAGGGTTGGGCTGTCATTTTGTAGAATGAGATAAGTTCACTTGAGGACAAACTGGGTTTGAAGGTGTTCTGTGACACTTGGAGGCAATAATATGAAGGTTATTAGAACAATCAATAGCTCTGAAGGAACTGGATTGGCTCCATGTATCTCATGTCTGTGTCTCAGAAATGGATGAATTTTCTTGGGTAGACTGTGCGATAAGAAGACACAATGGCCTAGAACCAGAAGAACAGGTAACAGCTGGGCAAAAGAATACAACTGAAAAAATCAAAAAAGCTGGGGAATGAGTAGCAGCGAGACAGGTATGAAGTAAAATGTCTCCAGAGGAAAGGGAGATGTTAGCAAAGCCTGCAGAAAGAGTGATTCCAGAAGGTGGAAGTGGTTCAGGTAAACAAACATTCACTGGATTTAGAAACAAGGAAGTTGTTGGTCACCTTGGGCAGCAAGCTTGTGTGTCAAGGACAGAGCAGAGCTAGACTCAGGGTAACAGACCAGCAGGCCCATGGAAGAACTCGGAGCCCAGCTGTAGAGGCCAGGAGAAAGGTAGAGTGGTAGCTGGTGGAGAACCCAAACTAAATACTGATTCTTTCCTCCTTCATAGTTATTTCAATTTGAATAGATGAACTAGGCAAGTTTCTCCTTACCTATACTATCAATTGGGAACCATCCCGCTTATAAATCACCTGATTTCTCTAAGGAGAAGATGCCAAAAAACAAAGACTATGGAGAACCTCACCACATTTGACTTGGATCCCAAGGAGACTACAATTAATTAACCTTTTGATTCTATTAAATAGTAGAAATTATTGTTATTTTGATATAATATCAGCTATCATTTGGTAATCACTCATTATGTGCTGTGCACTGTTCTACTAAAGACTACACAAATAACTAACCTTATCCCCTATAATAACCCCATGAGATAAATCATTTCCCCCATTATATAGATGCAGAAATTGAGATCCACAGACTTAAAATAACTTGTCCACATTCACACAACAAGGCAAGGAAGTACTAGGAGTGTTTCTCCCTCACTTGTCCCAAGGACAAAGGAGAAAAACAAATTGAAAGGGTCTGGAGAAGAAAAGATGAAATAATTCTGATGGAGTCAGTTCACCTCTATTCTAGAAAAGTTCTGGCCTGAAAGGAGAGAGAAGTGGTCTGTAGACACTGTCAGCACTTTTCCTAATGGCTTAGGAGCAGAAATGGTATTCCCTAAGTCGCTGCTCTAGACCCTGCTGGCATCAATCATATAAATATGTTCTTTGAAATTCTAGTTGTCTGAAGGCTGAAGCACATGGGTGAGTTAAATATCTACTGAAAAGTAGAGCAAAAAGTCCTTCTTATATATGGTCTTCCCAATTTGATTTCATATCTGCATAGCTTTCTACCACTTCCTAAGTACCTCCGTATTCATTATTTTACTTACTCTCCATGACAAGACTAAGGTAGACAAGGAGATTGTGGCCCCTGGATTTTTGCACATTCTGTTCCCTGTGCTTGGAACATTCTGTCTTCTCTCCCTTTCTTTGCTATTGTTTAGTCATCTGGCTAATCATTTCCTGTGTTTTGATCTACTATGTTAAAAGGAAGGAGAATAGTCAGAGTTTCAAACAAATATCTTTATTTGGTCTTGAGATGATGATCTATGTCTCTCCTTAGGGGGAAGAAACACCAATATCAGCCTTTTCTTGGCTGCCTGGGCATACCAGAAATACTCAAGGATAAGTGAAATCCAAGCTACTTAGAGGTTTATGAGCCTGTACCAGTTAGATTCAGTCAGGGTAGATTCGCTGTGATTATTACAGAGTAAGAGTTATGATAAGAATTAGACATTACACAAGTATGAGAGAGACTGGGGAAGTAAAATTCTAGAAGGACCAGAAGAGGAGCCATTGTAAAGTTGAAAAGTCAAGCACATATAGACACCAAAATGGATTCACAAGGAGGAAGTATATAAAGAGGAAATCATTGTCTCTCAGAGGTGCTAGGGACCTGGAGCTGCCAGCTATCAAGAGGAGAGCTGGAAGAGCTGGCACCTACCAGATACCTCTGTGCCTGTCACTGCATCTGGCCACAATGACCTTCAGAGAGTAACCATGGCCACTGCTTCACTTCTGCCTTCCAAACCTTACACAAGTTCCTCTTTTACACAGCTCCAGTCCAGGACCATACACAGTCTCAACTAAATCAAGTTGACACAGCAAAATCTCGTATTCATGAGAAGTAAAGGTGATTTAAAGTAAAGGTTGACTAACATAGGAAAAGTGTGAAGTCATAGTCACCTGTGACTCCTCTTACACCTCCCACGTACTCAGTTTTCATCAGATTGCACAACTTCTGTCACCACAGCGACAGGCCCGTTTATCTCCTCTTCTTCAACCCCATGGTCATTGCCCTAGTCCAGATTCTCCTAACATCTCCTAACCTGGTGTCTTAAAGACTAAATGTCTTTCAAGTCCTCCACTCACCCCGCTCTTTGGTCTGTACAGCCTTTGCACTTGACTTTTGCTCTGCCTGGAATACTTTTTCCTTCCTTTGTACTTTAGCTCTCAGTTGAAACATCCCTTGCTTCTGGAAGCATTTTTTGGGACACTCCAAATATTTGAGTTAGATACCTCATTGATGTTCTTCTCTGTTCTACTACTCACTCATTACACATTAGTTCTTATTTTTATTTGCCTATCCACCTCCCCCATCCTCAGCAATAGTGCCTAGTAAATAGGGGCTCAATAATTGTTACATAATTAACAGAAAGTATGAATGGATAGATGAGTGAATGTTGACTATGCCTCTATTTCCAGTGGGTCTTCTCTTTACTATACATTGAATTATCTTTTGGAAAACTTCACCTTCTTCAGTGACTTATCATTACCACTAGGAAGAATCTGAGATCCTCATCTGTGCATTCAAAAACCACCACATACAGTTCCAGTCTATTTTCTCTAAATGTCTAGCAGTCTTCCTCTACATGGGCCCCTTACATTCCAATCAAACTCGCCTACAGGCTATCTGCTGAAGAGTAATAGTTACTTTTCTAGAGAAGAATAATCATTATCAAAACAACGTATCTGTGTGCCGGGCATTGAACCCATGATAAGCACACACTTTATCACTGAGCTATACTCAAAACACAACTTTCACTAATTGAGAATATATTATATGCTAGACATTGTGGGCGTATTTCATATGTTTTATCTTACTGACTCATCAAAACAACCTCATGGAGTTCTCATCTCTTTTTAGAGCTGAGAAAACCAAAGTTCAGAAAGTCATTTGTCCAAGTCACATAGTTCATAGATAATGAAATCAATCCTTAAAGCTTGCCTATTATCTGATTCCAAAGATAAGATTTTAACCACTCCACTGTACCACATCCTCTTATAAGAAGTTCTCAGTAGTTGTTGAATTATTTAATTATGTGCTTACTACAGCCTAAACATTTTGTATAGTTTATCTTATTTGAATTCTCAAAACAGTTTTATGGAGCTAGGTGTAGTGATACACTTCTGTAATCCTAGCACTCAAGAAGCTTGTTAGTTTGAGGTCAGCCTAGGGTGTATAGAAAGACTCTTTCTCAAAAAAAAAAAAAAAATCACACATGCAAGTCTCAAAAAGATGAAGTGACTGACTTTAGGTCACTTAGTTCAAAGGGGACAGGACTAGGAATTATATCCTGGCTTATTTGTTTTCAGAGCTGGAGCAGCTTACCACTCTGGCACACTATTCCTGATCAGAGTCACCAACCAGTGGAACTAGAGTGAACTTATCTTGTCTTAGAGCCATCACTTCATGGGTAAAAAGAACAATTTCCAGGGAAGCAAGGTGATGGTGGTGAGCCAGGACTCTAGGTTGTTGTTCTATGTGTTTCATTATAAAATCTGTTTCCTTCCCTGACCAGAAATTTATCCTGGACCATGGCACAGTGACCATGGCTCATTGGACAAGCCCCTGCTTTGTTCCTACTGTACTCCCCATCCATTAAAATTCAACTGTACTCTGCTGGTCCTGAGGACATCTGTTTCCTGTTTTCTAAGAATATGAAGAATTGTGAGTCAGAGAAACATCATGTCTACCTTCCAGGGGCTTCAAAACAAATACGACATTACTGATAGGAACACTACAACCTTTAGACAAAGGTTCCATGAAAACAAGCTCTCAAGACTTTCCATTCATGCAAGCACTGGAGCCAGTGAGTCCTGAAAGCTGAATGTTTTTATTCTGGGTAGATCCTAGGGAACATTGTCACCTTCCTGAAAGAGACAGAGTTTTAGGAAGAGCTGAATTGCTGCAGGAGCTGGAAACTTGGAGATGAGAAATTGAGACACGGTAGGATGCAGCAAAAGAAGATATGGAGGCATAAAAGGGATTCCAGACTGAAAGGACAGGGAATTTTTCTCATTCATTCAATCATGTCTTTTGTCAAAACGTATGTATGATGCACCTCCTATGAGACTATGAGCCAGGCTTTGTATAAGAACTCAAAACAGAGGGCTTAACTGAGACTAACATTGGAAGAGGCATTTTCTACTGAAGCTGGGAAATTAGGTAAAGGAGAAACAGGTGCTATGGCCCTGAGGTAAGGTGAGGGAGAACATAGTACATTGAAAGAACTGAAGGAAGGCCTTGTACATACGAAAATATCACAAAATAGGATAATAAATTGTTTAACATGCAGGAAATCATGGAAAGTCTTTTACTTCACTTTAGGGGTTTTTATAACTAGGAGGTGGCAGTTTTAGAACTTGATCCTAAAATTCTTTGATTCCTCAAGAGCTCGTTGTCCCTCGCTTTAAGTCTTAGTTCTGACTCTGTGATACTCCACTAGATTCTAGATTCAGGTCTTAAGAAATGGCACCTTCTACTCCCTGTCTTTTGGGACACTTTTGCAGCCCAGTCAACATGTTGTGAGGAAGCCTACACAGCCTACAAAGAAGCCATTATGTAGAGGCCATACGGACAGGAACTAAGCTACAGAGAATAACCATCACCAACTTGTCACCCATATGAGTGAGCCATCTTGAAAGTGTGTTCTTCATCCTCTAGTTAAGGCACTTCAGCTGATGCACAGCTATGCCTTCCCTGCTGATCCCTGCCTACATTGTAGGTTCTTAGTATAAATAGATGATTGCTATTGTTTGCAAGACAGTAAAGTCTAGAGTAATCTGTTACATAGTAATACATATCAGGAATATAGGGAAATAAGAAACCACAGAAGAAGGTCGAGTATTAAGAAGTTTGTTTCTAATTATAGATTTAATACCATGATTATTTACTTCACACGGTTGCTCTGAGAACTGAATGAGATAGTGAATACAAAGTGCTTTGCATAGTGTTATTTAATAAGCCCTAAACAGTATTATGTATTTTTGTCATTAAGGAAAAAGATGGAAGAAAATTATTTCAAGAGTCAGAGGTAAGCACTTGGGCTAGACTGATTACAGTAACAATTAAGCAGATAGATTAGGGAGCCAATTTAGATTGTGGTACTGATGAGTAGTCATAATTGATGGATATGAAGGCAGCTTTCCAGCATTTTCATCCTCTAGGTAATTTTACCCAATCTTATTTCTGAGAAATCAACCTGCCTCAACTTTTAACCTATTTGGTTTGAACAGAGTCAATTCATCAACCTTCTCCCTTAGGTTAGAGACATGACAAGGCCCAAGTAAAACTCCCAGAAAAGTTGTTCCAAGATTGGCTCATGATACAAACCAGCCAATCAGAACCAACAAGATTTAATTTTGAAGATATTAATTTGAGTTGGAAAAGGAGTCTCTCCATTTAGTTTAGGACTTAAGCTTGTTCCTGTAAAAGCTGAAACTATTGCAGCCATCACACATCTGAACATAGAGCCACCACAGTGTGCAGAAGAGACAAACCAGAAAGTCGCATCGTGGTTTGAGTTCTGAACCAAACTATACCTGAGGTGTAGCACAAGACTGTTCAGTTAGTCTTACATCTAAAAATTGTGCATACTCATGTTGAAAGATATGGTCTTGGTTTTGTGTGCTGCCATTCTGTTTGAAGAGACAGAAGTCATATAAATGAAAAGATGTGAGACTCCATTTGGTGTGTCTTATTAAAAAAAAGACTCTTCAGTTATATAAGCTAAATAATTTCATTTTCTCTTTTTCTTCTTTTTTAAACAAAAGTAGCTTTGATTTGGCCTAATGGGCCTTTGCATCTGAAGGAGCAATAACTGATACTTTAACTTGGGAAAAATGGAAAAGAACTGCTATTCTGTTGGTGGGATGTTGGTGACACTAAAGAGCCATGTTAGTGGAGAAGTTAAGATTGAGCATAAATGGAGCAAATTCAGGGGCCATTAGAAGGGGGAGAAATGGAAATGACCAGCCATACAGGGGTGGTCATCCCCTACTTTATTAGTCATCCAAGTTATGCAATCACACCAATATGTAATTCTGTCACCTACCCATCAGAATGAACAAAACAAAAAAAAGAAGAAAATTTCAAATATTGGCAAGGGTATGGATCAATTGGAACTCTCATACACAGCTGGCAGGCCTGTAAATACATACAATCTCTTTAGAAAACTGACCAACAGTATCAGTTAACTACTGAGGCTGATTATATGCATGTCGTATGATCCTAGACGTATAACTAATGTATGCACAGAAATGCATACCCTAACCATAAGCACCGAAAGACACTTGCAGGAATGTTCATAGTGGCTCAATTTGTGATAACCTCAGACTGGAAACTACTCAACCATCCCCTTTAACTACAGAAAACTTGTAGTGTACTCACCCAATAAAATATGATATGCCAATGAAAATTAATGAACTGCAAAGCTCAAAACCAAGCAGAATAAACCCATGGTACTGTAACTCAGGATACTGATGAGCCTTGAGGAAGGTAGTTACTGAAAGGAACAGTGGAGGGCCTTCTGAAGTACTAGTAGTTTTCTACATTTTAAAAAATTATTAGCATATAATATTTGTATAGGGGGATACATTGTGATATTTACAAATGTGCTTATAATATATTAGTTGAATTCACTCCCCCCATCATTCTCCTTTCTTCCTGCCTCCCTTCTTAGAACAATTTCAACAGGTTTCATTGTTCTATTTTCATCTATGGATACAAAATACGTTCACCAGTTTCACCTTCATTCCCTTTCCTTGTGCCCACCTCTCTCCCACTGATACTCATCCTGAAAAAGACTTATTTTTCCCCCACCCTTCATTTTTTAACTAAGTGTATATTGATAGTCCAAGGGGGTTTTGCCTTGGTACTTCAGGTCTGTATGTACCATGCTTTAATCAAATTCACCTCCTCCACCCTCCTGTTACTTACTCATTTTCTGTCACCATGCTCCCCTAATATTCAACAGCTTACTGTAAAATGCATTATATTATATTTATATGTAGATGGGTCATTTCAATATTTTTATTCTCTAACATTTTCTTTACCTCTCCTGTCTCCTGAAGTCCCCTCAGACAGACTCACTAATACAATTTTGATGTATGTATGTATATATGTGTGTGTGTGTGTGTGTGTATATGTGTGTGTGTGTGTGTATATATATACATATATATATATATATATATATACACACATATACATAGAGAGAGTGAGAGAGATCATATATGTTCCTATACGTACATTTAACTTATAGGTCTAGCGTCTACATATGAGGGAAAACATGTGACCTTTGGGTTTTTTTTAGCATGGTTTACTTCATTTAACATGAAGTTTTTCAGTTCCATCCATTTATATGCAAACAACAGAACTTCATTCTTTTTTATAGTTGAATAAAACTCCATTGCATATATGTACATTTTCTTAATCCATTCATCAGCCATGGAACATCTGAGCTGCTTCTAAAATTTGGTTATTGTGAATAAGTGCTGCAATAAACATGGGAGTGCAAGTGGCTCTGTCGTATCCTGGAGGACATTCTTTCTGATACATACCTAGAGGTGGGATGGCTGGGTCGTGTGGTAGTTCTAGTTTTAGTTTTATGAGGGATCTCCATATTGCTGTCCATGAGGTTGCACTAATGTACATTCTCACCCACAGTGTAGATGTGGGGGGGGGAAGAATTTCCCCCACAATCTTGCCAACAGTTATTGTTGTTTGTGTTGTTGGCGATAGGCATTCTGACTAGGGTGAGGTGGAATCTCAATGTAGTTTTGATTTGCATTTCCTTTATGGCCAAGATGTTGAGTATTTCTACATATGTTAATTGGCCATTTGTACTTCTTCTTTTGAGAGTTGTCTGTTCAGTTCATTTGCCCATTTATTCAGTGGGTTGTTGATTCTTTGAGAGGTTAGTTTTTTGAACTCCCTATATATTCATTCTGGTTACTAATTCCTTGTCAGATGTATAGGTGGCAAAGGTTTTCTCCCATTTTTTAGGCTGTCTCTTCAGTCTGGTGACTTTTTCCTTTGCTGTGCACTTTTGTCTTAATCTCATTTCTGGTTACATAAGTATGAACACTTAATAAAATTTCACTTACAGTCTGTGTCCTCTTCTATTACATTTTCTATACTAAAAGTTCAAAAATAAGGCTAAGCATGGTGGCACATGCCTATAATCCCAGCTACTCACGAGGCAGAAATGGGAGGATCATGGTTCAAGGCCAGCTTGGGGAAAAAAAGAGGTAGTGAGCCCCTATCTCAAAAACAAGCCAAGCGTGGTGGTGCACTCCTATAACTCTAGCTACCTGGGAGGAAGGGAAGGAGGAAGGGTAGACCTTGGGAAAAAAATAAACTAAAGCAAAACAGTCTGGGGGTGAGGCTTAAGCAGTAGAGCACCTGGCTAGCAAGCACAACACCCTGAGTTCAAACCCCAGTAATGCCAAAAATAAAGAAGTATAAAAATAAACCTAAAACAATGGAGTAAATCCAGAAAGAAGCTGAATATGTAAAAGTGGGTGAGATGACTGGATTTGTGTCTGGTATCTCCAAACCTTGGAACCCCAGGAATTGGAGAGACTAAATTAGCCTAGAAATGTGGGGGAGGGGATTCTTTTTAAGGGACATCAGTCCTGGGCATTGGGGTGTTCACTGTTGAGCCTTCCAGGACTAGTAGAGCAAGAGCGCCATTGCTCTACCTGAGTGGACTGTAGGTGACCCAGCAATGTCCCTTCAGCTTTGGTGATCTGAGCAAGGATTGCCTTTTGGGAACTGACCAAAGTGACCTTTGGAGAATCTTGATGGGAAAAAGACACTGATATCTTCAAACCTTTAGCTTGAAGTTTGTCTGATCAAGACTCACTACCTCTCCGGAACAAGGAGCTTTCTTAATCTTCTGTAGAACTAATAACAGAAGGAAGCAGAAAGAGCAGTGCATATTCCAAGATGGAGTCCTAAGTTCCAATTTCTTTGTGTCTGCTTTTGTACCTCTATCCCCCCTGTAGAGTCAGTTCAGTATTACCTCCCCCTTCTCTCCTGGAGTCCCATGAATCCCTAACCTTCCAGCTTCATGCCTCACATCTCTCCTTCCTCAGAGCAGTCACAAGTTTCCTAACATGCAAATCTGACCATGCCATCCCATGCCTACAACATTTAATGGATCCTTTCTTTTGGGTTTCTGTCCAAACTTGGTTACAAAGCATAAGAACCTAGCACTTGACCACCTTGTCTAATGTCACTCTGGTCTCTTCGCCACCAGATTGCAACCACATCCCACACAGCATGCAAGGTGCTACACATGAAGGCTGTCTCACACTTCTGTGTCTTTAGCCCAAGCACTTTTCCTACTTTATCTTTATGTTGAATATCTTATTTGTCTTTTAGATCTATATCAGCCACCACTTCTCCTAGGAAGCCTTCTCTGAGAGGCCCCATTCCTTCCTCTTGGTCTGATTTTTGTGCTTTCTTTCACTGTTCCTGTTACATGGTACTATATTTATTCACTATGTGTATCTTCCCTATTAAAAGTCCATATGGGCAGTGGATGGAATTGTGTGTTACCCATCTCACTCCCAACTCTTACAATAACACTTGGTATATACTCCAAAAGGTTTAAACTGATCCATCAAAGTGTAATCCTATGTGATGTCATCAAACTATAACTTTCAGGAGACTTTCTTATCATTATCGTTTTATGTGCATGCATGATGTAGACTGCTATAATGATAACACAGCTAAAACTCCACAACTACTTTAGAATGGATGATATTTCTTGGACCCTTGCATCAGGGAGCCTGCTAGAATGGCCCCAGTCCCACCTACAGGCCAGCAAAAATGTCTTCAAGAAAAGGAAGAAGTATTAGAGATCCTCTGTATATTTATTTTTATCATTGCTTTTTAAAACATATTTGTTTTATAATATACTTAATAGTGTATTAATGCGTTGTGCAATTTAAAGATAAGTAAATATGCATGCATTTTGGAAGAGGGTTTAAAATTGTTTCACTGATGAAGTCCATGATCAAAAACGTTTGGAGACACTGTGTGAGAAAGTATATAGAGCTTCATGCTCTAACACTTGAGCAAAATCAGCCATATTGGTGGGTCATCAAAGAGCTTATTTCAGTTTGGTGACATTTTTCTAGTTGGGCTTAAAGGCCTAAAGCTCAATTCTCACTTCTCCATTTTTTTCTTTTCCTGTTTCCCAATTACTAGGAGGAGGAGGAGAAGGGGTTTAATATATATTGAGTGCTAGCTTTATGCTGTGTGCTGTGCGGAACATTCTATACATTATCTCGTTTAACACTCACAGCAACTCTATGAGGTTGCTGTAGTCAGGTCTACTATCACTGATTTATAAAGAAGGAAACTTGAATGTAAAATCTTGCCCAAATTCCCAGAGCTACAAGTGGCAGACCCAGAATTCAGTTCTACCCCATGTATGAGTGACTTGAATTAGTAGCATGGTACTGAAGGGTATTTTTGGATTCAAACATAGACTTGGCTACTTTTTGGGAGTCCAAGAGTATTGTCTCTATTTAAACACAAGTGAAACATTGTTTTAATGTTGAGTTCAAACCCATAATGGCCCTCCATGCTAGACACAAATGAAACACAGTGCATGTGAGATGGTGAAGATGTCGCATGCCTCATGGTGCCAATGGAAGCTGCTCTTATAAACAGTGTAAATCTTCACCATTACTATCACACCACCACTCCCATCATGGAAAGATGCCCAAAGTCTTTAGACAGTAAGCACACCAGTGTTTAAAGTGAGTCTCAAATGAAAAGTGCAGCAAACCAGTGCTCCTTGCCCTCTGATGGCACTACCTCTCCGCACTGTTTACTTGAAGCCGACAACTGAAAGAAGGCAGGTAGGAGCAAAAGATTTTCAGAGGCAGGCCATGAAATGGACTCCAGAGCAGCTAACAATGGCTCTAGCTGCTGCTTTTCAAGCGACTCCAGACCAGTTCTGGGGACATTGATCTCCATGACCTCATATACTTCCTTTAGGCCCCAAGACTGCTCTATGGATCCTGGTTCTTGGGGGATCACCATACAATGCTCACTTTCCTGCCTAGTACCTTTCTGCATCTTGAGCATTATTAGCCACCCCTCATCTGGCTATTAGCAAATGCATACTTTCCACTCCACCCAAGAAATCTTTAGCAGAGAGAAAAGAGGTCAGAGAATCCAGAGTCCCTGTGTTGATGAAACAAAAACTTGGCCAAAATCATCTTTCAATAGAATTAACAATGAAACTCAAGCTTGGTGTCTGACAACAGACACCTGCAGAGGACCCCACTGGGTTCAGAACCTGCCTTGGATGCCTTAGCAGTATCAGGTTCACAGCATACTTGAGGAGCTTAGCTGAGACCTTGTGTCCTCTTTCTTCCTCTCTTCTCTTCGAGGAGTATGGTCTGGCTAGGGGTGGAGCAGTTGTGTCCCAAGCACTCAAGTTTGGGTTGGTTTATTTCCAGTGTAGAGGATGGAGGCAGGACAGGAAACCCAAGTAGGATATTCAGTCCTGCTGGTAGGAGTAGAAATAGGGAGACATCCAGTTTCCACTCAGCAGAATCCCAGGCTGAGTGACTGCAGCAAAACCTAGAATGAATAGGGATCATTAGAGCAAAGAGAACTCTCAGCATGGTGAAGTTCGTGATGATTACAAAGAAAATGATAATAGTAACAGCAACTAGCATTTATTGAAACCTGGCTATGTGTCAAAGATTGCAATCTATACTTTGCATGCATTAGCTCATTTAGCCTAGTTTAATATCACTGCTACCATATTTATACATTCGTGGGGATAGAGGCACAGAGTGATTAACTCAGTCACCCTGTCACACAGCTCAAAGGCAGCAGAACTCAAAATCCAATGCCTGACGTCATTAGCTGAGTTTAGTCTCTTAAACAGCAGAAACCTCTTTTTCCAAGTCCAATTTGACTTAATACCTAGATGGCTAAATGCCAGTCTAAGAAAGAGGCAAAGCCAGAAACTACTGTTGTTGGAAGAGAAAGTGGCAAGAAGAAGGAACACTGAAATCCCACCCCCTTGGCCACCCCTAGTGGGGAAGAGAACCTTCTATGGAGCACATTTGGTAAACCACTGTTCTCTATCGCTACCACTACCTTATTTTTAATTTTTTAGATTGAATACATATTGTTTGACATATTCAAACACCACTAGTACATAGCAATGAAAAGATGCTATGAAAAATGAAATCATATGAATGAATTTTTCAGATATAACATTGAGTCAAAAAAACTAGATTTAAAAAATATCTAATGTTTATTTTCATTTATAGAAATTTCAGAAACTGGCTATCCCAATCTATCGTGTTAGAGGACACAAGAGTGACTGACTAGCCCTAGAAGCAGCTCTCATTTTAAAATGCATAAAAACAAAGGTCTGGTAAAGGAAATTATTTGATTGTGATTTATTGTCAAGTGGAATTCAAGGTTTCCATCTCCTAGAGCATTTTAAAAATAAATATCCGATTTATTGCAAATATTTATTAAAGCCTTCCTGTGTGCCAGGCACTCCTTTAGATACTAACTATACACAAGTCTAGACAAAAGACATGCTTTCCTATTGGCAATATTCTTCTTGGGAATAGTAATCCTAAGAAAAAATGAATGAATAAGTGAATTAATCAATAAAGAGAATTCCAGATACTGATAAGTGATATGAGGAGAATTAAAACAGGATGATTTGAGTGACTAGGTGACCATTTCAAATTGGGTGGTCAGGAAAAATCTCGCTGAAGAGATGACCTTCAAACTAAGACCTGAGGAACAAAAAGTGGCTATCCACATGACAAGGAAGGAGTGACTGAGGCAGAGGGAAGAAAATGTCAATGCATGAAGGTAAGAGCACCTTGTTTTCTTTTTTTTTTTCCCAAGATAAGTGCTTTGTTTGTTTATTTTTTTAATTTTAATTTTATTCGTATGTGCATACAATGTTTGGGTCATTTCTTCCCCCTTACCCTCCTCCTTCCTTACCCCCCCCTTACCCCTCGCTACCCGGCAGAAACTATTTTGCCCTTATCTCTAGTTTTGTTGAAGAGAGAGCATAAGCAATAATAGGAAGGACCAAGGGTTTTTAATAGTTGAGATAAGGATAGCTACACAGGGAGTTGACTCCCATTGATTTCCTGGAGCACATTGTTTTGTTTGAGGAGCAACATTGGTCAGCACAGTGATGGAGTGGGCCAGAGAGAGAAGTTACAAGTTGCATCCAGAGCGGTAGGTAGGAGCCAGAACACAGGGCTTGCTAAACTGTGGGAAGAAGTTTGGATTGTGTACTAGGGTGAGAAGTAAACCATCAACTTTGAGCAGAGAATAGTGACATGACCCGATTTTGTTTTGAGAATGTTGCCCTGCATGCTGTGAAGAGAATGGATGAGTGAATAGGAGAGCAGGAGACCTGTTAGAAAACCTGTGCCTCAGTCCAGGCAAGAGATAACACAGGAATGAACTAGGGAAAACTGGGTGTATGCAAAGCCCAGTTTTGAAGGACTTACTTATGGATCAGATAGGGAGAAATAAAGAGCAAAAGGAAGTGGGAAGATAGAAGCAAGGAGACCCATACTAGCAGGTTAAATTCATCATGTTCATTAGACATTCAGAAGTCAAATGTCCAATTGCATATAAATAGTATTCAGGGGAAGGGAGCTGTAAAAGGGATAAAACCAAGAATGATATAATTGATACATTGTAAGAACTTTGGAAATGCCACAATGTACCCCCAACCAGCACAACAATAAAGGAAAAATAATATTCAGGGGAGAGATTAAAACTGGGGTTAATTTTAGGAATCCTCACATGTGGATGATAATTAAAATCATGGAGTCAAATGAGGTCACTTGGGTGAAGAGAGGAGATAAAGAAAATGAACAGAGACCAAGGGGACTCCGACATTAAAAAAGAGAATAGAGTGGGACCCAGCAGACGGCTCTGAGAGGGAATGGCCAGAGAAGTAGAAGGAAACTAGAAAAGCTTGATTTTATTGCATCCAAGAGAAGACAGTGTTTCCAGAACATGGGAATAATGATCCATAATAAATACTACTAAGGGATCAAGTAAGGATGAGAAGGGAGAAGTGACTTGGATTTAGCTCAGTGGAATTGTAGAAACTGAACTGATTGGGTGGAAGAGCAAATGTGAGATGAGAAAGATTGTAGATGATCCTTTCAAGAAATTTTACATAGAAGAGAGCAGAAAAATGAGATGGTAAGCTAAAGAAGGATGCAGATCAAGTTCTTGATTCTTCCTTGTACTGCTTTAAATTAGACACACTTGTGTTTGTTCTTATGTTTATGAGATTGACTCAATACAACAGGAAAAAAAATGGAGGGAAAGGGAATAATTTGGATAGGGGAGGGTCCTTGAGAAGACAGAGTGAGAGAAATCCAGAGTGCCCATGGAAGGGACTCCATTTTCCTTTTCCCCCCCAAGAAATGATCTTACATAAATTATTATTTAATAACAGAACTATTAGATCTGAGGCTAGGATAGGAAAATTGGATAGTGCATTCAATTTAATTTTGGTTTGAAAGAGAAAGCCTAGCTAAAATCTAACCAATCCTCTATCTCCAAGGGAGAAAAGGGGCCTTTTTATTAGCATATATTAATTTTACAAGGGGAGTTTCATTGTGACATTTCCATACATGCATATAAAGTACTTTGGTCAAATTCACCTTCTTTCTTACTCTTTCTTATTCCCCCTTCATTCTCCTTAATGGAAAAATAATATTTGAGGCAAAAAGTTCACATTGTGAACTTTCCAAGCATCTTTGGCCCTCGTAGCTCCCTTCCAGGCATTGTGACAACAAAAGGAAAAAAACCTACTACTTCTAAACACTCTAAATGGGTGCACTACCACCCTGTTGAGAATGAACTTCTTACTCCTCCTCCCCGCCTGTCCCCAACCCCGGGGACCCAACTCTCAAGGGCAGGTAAGAGGATTCTTATGCTGAGGAAGGCTCATGGGGGTCTGGAGAAGAGTGATATAGCAAAGGTTTCTGGACCCCGGGACCAGAACCGCAGCCAAAATCCTAGTGGTTAAGCTGCTCTGAAAGCCTCCTAGGAGACCATTACTTTCCCATTGGTGACTGTCCCCTGGCCTTCCAGATTGAGTGGGCCATCGTCACTCTGTTTATAAAGAGTCTGTGGCTTCCACCAGAACAACTAGATATCTGGATCAGATACAAAATTTTAAAGCCTTTCAGATGCCATCAAATAGCAATGAGGACTTGGGGGACAGGATCCTAAGGAGGAGGTGGGTTCCCCTTTTTTTAATTTTTTGGGTCTTCGCTGAATTTTAAGCTGTTACTGGAGGAAGATTAAAAGCTAAGCAGAAAGGGCTTGAAGAGCTCAGCAGAGGTTCAGCAGTCACCATGCTGGAAACAAAAAACTAGAATCAAGAAACAGCAAAGCAGAAAGGATTTTAATAAACACCTCCAGCTCTCATGCAGAACCCTGGAGGTCTGTGTCTATAGCATGGAGCTGAGACAGAAGAAGAACAGGCCTGAAAAGGACTGAGATCCAACCTCAAACTCAGCTGAGTCCTAAGTGGATTCAATTATTCTGTCTGCAGAAAGTTTTATATACCAAATATATCTCGCATACCAAGAAACAAGACCAAGAAAAAAATAGACAATGGAAACTGCTATTCCAAATATTGAAATATTAGAGGTAGACTTTAAAAACCGTGCTTTATCCTTTCAAGAAAGTAGATGACAAGCTAGAGAATTTTGCCACGGAATTGAAATTACACATTCAAATCAAAAGCATACTCTAGAATGGAAAGATCTAATAATAAAGAAGACTTACTATCTATGACTACACTCCCATAATGTGTATGTTTGAAATGGATATCCAGTCCAGGTGCCATGGTGGGTGGCCTCAGAAGATCCTGGTCAAGAAGAGCTCAGATCTTTGGCAATCTGAACAAAGACTTTGGTGAAGGCACACAGATTGCAAAGCAGCAGCAACATTTTATTGAAGGTGAAAGCAGAAAGTACACTTCATGAGAAGGAGATGGCTCTGAGCAAGGTGGCTCAACAAGAGCACCTGGGGCTCAAGAGCCCTGATGCTTTGGTTCAGGTGTGAATTTACATACTATAAAAGGTGAATAAGGGGGTGGGGGAGATTTGGGTGGTACTGAAGAGTGACTTTTGGTGATTGACAGATTGATTGACAGTATGAATTCACCATAATTATATGCATGAGAATCAGTCCATATTCATTAGACTGTAATTAGGGGATCTAGGTTAATAGGTTACTTTGGGGCAAGGTTTTTCCCTTGCATGAATGCCAGTTTTGGTAAGTCCCCTGTGGTCATCTGCTCACTCAGGATGCTGAGAGCATTAGTCATCACTATAGCATTATACTAATGCAAAAGGGGCATTTTGGGGTGGTTCTGGGTAGAGCTAGACCACCTTTGCTCTGCCAGATAATCTTTAAGGAAGCTACCTGCTCCCCATGACCTGGTTTGGGTACTTTCCCAAAATTCCCTGCCTCACATGTGGAGAGGAAAGAAAGGGAGGGAGGGAGAGAGGGATGAAGGAAGGGAGGGAAGGAAGTAAGGAAGGAAATCAAAATCCCCTTTCTACCTTCTTAGTGAGTGATCATCTAACCTTGCCTGGAGTCCTGTTGAGGCTGGGAAGTCTACCAGTTAGGAGGCAAGCCATTTCTCTTTCTTCTAGATGCCATCTACTCACACCTCCCATGGCTTTCCTTGAGCATTCAAACCCCTGCACCACTCATATGATTTGTGATCTGGTCCTACCTATGTCTCTAGCCTCATCTCTTCCCACTCCAGCAGCCACATGAGATGTTCTCCAGATCCTACTCTTATCTCCCAGGTCTTGTGTTTAAAATGTTTCCTTCTGGAATGCCCCTTTCAACCCTTTGCTCATGTAATTCCTACCTAACCTTTAGTCCTAACATCCTTGCTGTATTTTAAGGGACGCTGTTAGTGATTCTCCTCTCTTTAGCCCCACTCTAGACTAAATGCCTCCCTGTGGTTTCAGTAGCACCCTATGACTCTCCCATCATAATAAGTACCATGCTAAATTGTAACTGCCCAATCACTTACCTCTCTATAGCCATGTGTAGGCAAGGATCATTGCTTGTTTTGTTTATTGTGGGCATAGAACCTACAAAGTACCTGGTGTATTCCAAGGGCTTAATAAGAATGAATGAATAAGCACAGCACCCATCTCATAGCAGGCATTCCTTCACCATTTGTTTATTGGAGCACAGAACTGAGAGTCCTGAGGAATAGGACAGCTCCCAGATATTATTACCTCTGGGATCCTAGGGACAAGAAACATTTCCCTTCCTTAGGCTGGTTTCTACATTTATGAAAGAAGAGCATCAGGCCCTGCCAGCTTTCCTTTCTGTCCTTTTGCACTAGGCAGCACTAGCACCATCTAGGCCCCTCCAGCGAGGTTGAGACACCCAGAACCTGTGCCATTGTGCTGTGTTGGCAGCAGTGGTTAATTCAGTCACTGGCTGGCAGCTTCTCACTGTGAGTGTACTGTCTGTTCAGCTGGAATACTTGCTGGTAAATTGCAAGAACATTCTGAAGAAATGCAAATTCCACTTTTCAGCAACAGGGATGCTGTGTGAAACAGGGCTTGGGGTGTTGCCTAGGGATATGTGCCTGGAGCCAAGCCCCAGAAAAATAAGTCTTTAGTTCTCTGTTCCCAAGAAGAGGCCTAATGTCTTACATGCACAGCCACTGGCTCCAAGGACAGTATTTCCTAACCCCTGTGGGATTCCATTTCATCTGTGCATGGCCCCATAGTGACCAAAACAACTTTAGATTAAGCCGTCTGCTTTTAGGCCTGGCATTCTGAACAGGCTGATGGTGTGGTGAGTGGAAGTTCTTCACACTGGGAGAAGTGAGGCTCAAGTTCTGCACCAGCCTCTGTAACAAGTAATTCATATTGCAACCCCAAGGATGGTTCTGCCCCTCTCTGGGCCTCAGTTTCCACGTTTATGCAAAAAGGGATACTCTCCAGTAGCCTTCTGACATTCTCAGATGCACTGACAACTCTGAAGGTGGTCCCTACTCACCCAAAGGAATCATGATAACGATAATTCTTCCATCTTCACCTTGTGTTACCCTTAGTTTATAGGATTCTTTCACCACTGTCTGAGTTGAGTCTGCAAACAAAGCTGTAAAATCAATTAGGGGCCACATAAAATAAGCTATTTAATTTATGTTTCTCAGAGGGATATAAAACATTCGGCTCATAAGCTTTTAAGACAGGGTCAGAGAACATAAAACTATATTTAATAAGTACAATGTACTAAAAATATCCTTTACTGAGACAGATTGATGAAATTAAAAGGGCACCAGCTTAAGGATCAGGAAGCCAGATGCTGGCTCTGCTCAGCCCCAGCCTCCATCTATCATGTGGTCTTGAATAAGCAACCCCTCAACTTGACCTCAATTTTGCCATCTATACAATGGTATCTCTAAGGTATGCTTGGCTCTGATATTCTGGAATTCTTGTGTACAGAATATGAATTCCCAGAGCTGTGAGGAGTTTTCCTTGGTAAATTTGGCTGAGATTTTGTTTGTTTTATTTTGTTTTGTTGTTTATCTACCATGCTACTGCCAGTGCAGTCAGTACAACATGCAGACATTAAGCCAGGAAACATCTCTCATATGTCAGGTCAGATACCCATGTCTCAATAGATGGGTCAGGAGCTCACTTTTCTTAGGAAGTCAGGAAGTCAGCACTGTTAAGGGCTTGTGGAATGGTCCAAGCTTCTATTGCTGTACCCAAGGTTGGAGAGTAGATTCAACATCATTCTCACATCTCCTGATTAATGGCCAATTCCATCTTCCAAAGCAGATAAGATGGACCCCACAGATAATCTGAGATCTGGTCATCAAATTCTTACCAAGAAAGTCATGATTTATGGCTCCACTTCCTAAATTCTATGAGTGCAAAAATAAGACCCAGAGGAATGTTGCTTTCATGAGGTTGAGCATGCCAGATTCGGAGATTTAAAAGCCTTAGAAGCAGGTTCCTGACAAGTGAGGTGAACAATTACATCTGTGTCCTTCCCCCTAAAAATGAGGGTTCCATCTCAAGATCACTCACAAAGAACTTTTAGAAGAGAGGCACCTGATGAGAGAAAAAGTAGAAGGAATAAAGAGGTAGAAAAAAAAAAACCAAAAGAAGAACTAGAGGGAAAGTGTACTATGGAACACTTAGGATTCCTAAAATGACTCTCCTCAAGAGAATCTGAAGGTTCAATGTCCCATGATGATGTAGCTCTCTTCTATTCAACATTGGTGGTCTGCAGTACCTTCTTAAAATTCTTGTTAAGTTCTGTGATTAAAAGCAAAACTAGTTAAATGTAACTTAGTCATAGGCAGACTTTTTGATAACAGAATCCAGTTTTCTCAAAATCTTTGTTACTATTCCTGGAATAAACATATATAGTAAGTAAAATTGGTCTAAAGAAACCCAGTGTGTTGGGATGGAGAGGCTTAAAGGGAGAAACAGAATGAGATAAAGGCACCCGTTGCTGAATTTTATAAGGCAAAAAATACCTAAAGATAATTGGAGAGGACCACCAATCTCCAAGTAAATGGTACAAACAGAGGTGTTGTTCATCCATGAGTTTCTGGGGGCACTTACTACATATGGACACTGTGCTGGACATTGGGATATATTTGAAAGCCAGGAAGACCAATCTCCCCACCCTGTAGCTTGAGTGTGACAAAAAAGAGGGAGAGGGAGAGAGAATGAGAGAACATGGTGAATACAAATATAGTATTGAAAGTTGTGAGGAGTACCCTGAAAGAAATAAGCAGGTTTCTCTGATAAAGGAACTGGGACACCTGCTTGCCTAAGGGTCAGCTTAAGCTGGATGGCCTTTCCACAGAAGTGGTATATTAAGTTTCAGCTTGAATAATGAGAAGCCAGCCATGATGCAACTGGGGGAAAGGCTCAAAACATACTTCATGGAGTAAGTTGGGGGGTGTGGACTAGCCTTAGAGCATGAGTGACGCAGAGATGGAGAAAAGGTTATTCAGTTATTTCTTCCTTTAAGCAATGTGATATCGAGCCTCTAATGTACACTAAGGATGTGGTAGTGAGCAAGCTGAAAGATTCTGGAAAGATGCAAAGCAGGCAGAGAAGTCCATGTGAAATTCAATGTGTGGAGTTAAGAAGAGGTAATTTCAGATAAACTTGGTCACGTGACTAAGTTCCTACCAATAAGATAGAAGCAATAGTAAAGTCAAGTTCTGTGGTGTGACTTTCATGGATGGGATAGTTCTTTCTTCCCCTCCTTCCCCTGGGGTCTAGATGGTGGAGCTAATGGTTAGTTATTCATCATGGAACCATGGTAGAGAGGACATGGGCCACCCCTAGGGATGATAGACAGAAGTTTGGAAGAAGTCTGAGTTCCAGATAACTGTGGAGGTCCCATACTGGACATAAACCCCGTCCATGGAGAGTTAAGCCACTGTTTTTATGGGTCTTTGCTATACATAAGTAAAACTGGATACTAAATATTACAGCCAGTTACTATGAGTTGTAGCAATAGCTAAGACGAGATACTGAATGTAAGTGAAAGAAAATGTGTGTTTTATAAGTATATACATTTATTTTCTGAGAAAAATCTTTCACAAGCATCAATATTTTAAAATACTTTTAAATCATAGGTTACTTGCAACAAACTCACAACAGATCCTAATATAAGGTAAAAAATTCCATATGAAATGCAATTCAATGAGCAGCCGTTCTTCAGAGCAGCTGGAATGAGGGGAGGGGGGTCAGAGGAGGAGAGTTTCTAATTAGAAACCATGTGATTCCCATCCAAGCAATGTGGCCTGGATATTAATGCTGGTTCCTTATAAAGCTAAACATAATCTTCACCAGATGACCCAGCAATTCTACTACTAGGTATTTACCCAGGGGAAATGAAAACATTTGTCCAAACAAAGATTTGTACATGAATGTTCATAGATTTTTTTCAAGTAGCCAAAAACTGGAAATAGCTCAGACAGATGTCTATCAACAGGAGAACGAATAAACAGACTGTGCTACGTGCAGTGGAATGCCTCTCTGCAGTTAAAAGGAGTTACCTACGGATGCATCCAACAATGTGGGTGAATCTCAGAAGCACCGCACCAGTGAAAGCAGCCAGATATCAAGAACTCAAAAAACTCAACCCCTCAAAAATTGGCATCCCAATGAAGAAATGGGCACATGAATTAAACAGGGAATTCTCAAAGAAAGAGATACAAATGGCAGTAAATACATAAAGGAGTGTTCAACTTCCCTGGTTATAAAAGAGATGCAAATCAAAACTACACTAAAATTTCATCTCTCTCAGTTAGATTGGCCATAACAAGGGCAATAACAGCAAGAAATGCTGGCAAGGATATGGCAAAACAGGAATCCTTAGACACTGCTGGTGGGAATGCAAGTTAGTGCAACTACTGTAGAAAGCAGTATGGAGATTCCTCAAAAAGCTAAAGATAGAATTGCCATAACATCCAATGATAACGCTCCTAGGCATCTACCCAGAGGAACGTAAGTCAGGATACAA
Organism: Castor canadensis; assembly: GCF_047511655.1. Taxonomy (NCBI): domain Eukaryota; kingdom Metazoa; phylum Chordata; class Mammalia; order Rodentia; family Castoridae; genus Castor; species Castor canadensis. The sequence goes on along the minus strand of NC_133391.1, from coordinate 70,587,536 downwards.
TAGGGACACCTGTACACCAAGGTCATCACAGCACTATTCACAATAGCCAAGCTCTGGAAACAATTCAGATGCCCTACAACTGATGAATGGATTAAAAAAATGTAGTTTATATACACAATGGAGTTTTACTCAGCCATAGGAAGGTATTTGCATTGAGGAAAATGGATGCAATTGGAAGACATTATATTAAGTGAAGTAAGCCAGGTTCAGAGAGTCAAAGGCCGCATGTTTTCTCTCATACATGGAACATAGATCAAAAGATAAACTCATACACAAAAACTAGCATGATCATATACAAACTGAGGTGTAGAACATGTTTGTAATAGTGAAACTACTCTATGGAGCTCAGGGAAAGAGAGAAAAGAAAAGAGAATGATGGAGCATCAGTGATATTGTAAAACATCTGTGAAGGTAGAGGATATAAGGATGTGTATTGAAAGCTGTTGAAAAATGAGGGTTGGAAGTAAAGGAGTAAGGGAGAGTAGTGGAAGGGGTTGAATGTGTGAAAAAAAAGTATACTCACAATGGGGATATTTTGAGAAACCCCTTTGAACACTGACTTAAATGTTAATAACGAAAGACAGGACTGTAAAATAGGTACAGTGTTGGGGGGTACTAGTGGAAAGAGGGAGGATGAATGAAGGAGATTAAGGTAAGGATATATGGTTGATGGACTGCATATACTTATATGAAATAGAACAAAGAAACCTCTTGCAATTGCTTTAAGTGGGATGGAGATGGGGTTAAGGGGGAGAGATGGTGGGGGTGATCTAACCAATGTACAATATAAGTCTAACCAGGATTGTCACCATGAATTCCTCCCCCTATAACAAATATATCCTAATAACAATGTATAATAAAAAGAAAAGAAGAGCATTCTGGGCGGTCCCATTCACATGACCGTCTAGAAGCAGCCAAACTGATCTTCAGTAACAGAGAGATGTTGTTGCCTGTAGCTTCAGGGGAGGTGGTGATTGACAGCTGAGGGACACAAGGAACCTTCTAGAGTAATAAAATCATTCTATATCTTAAGTGGAATGGTGATTTATCAAGTGAATATTTTGGTCAAAACCCACCATGTTGTACAGGAAAAATAAGTACATTATTGTATAATATATATTTCAATAAAGTTGATTTTTAACATTTTTAGAAAAATTACTGAGCTAAACAGGGAAAAATGCCTTGGAGATGGAAGATAAATAGTAAATTTGATTCCCAATTTAATGTCAAGAGAAGATGTTCTGAACTGAAGTTTATCTTTAAAGCAAGCTACTTCCTAGATAGCTGTGCTCTTAGGAAGAAGCAGCAGTATGGATTGATTTCCCACAAAAGCAGCTCAAGGAACTGTCAGGACAACCAGAAGCCAAGAAAAGAGTGCAGGGGGGAGCAAGACTTAATTGTGTGTGAGACACCTTCTGGTGGTGCTTCTCAAAGGATCCGGGAAGGATGAAGTGCTTTTCATTGTTGTTTGTTTGTAAAAAAATTTTTTAAATCACATCTGCTAGAAATCACAGAAATGACAAGTGAAAGTTCAACTTCTTCTCAATGAATGTGCTAGCTTCGTCATACACCGTGGCAAACATGCACAAATGGGCACTTAGGACTGAGGTCCTAAGTGAGTAGACAAAGGCAGAAACAAAAGACAAAAGGGTCATGGATATGAATGTAGCCCTGTTTCAAACAGTTTACAGCAGACTGTGAAGTCTGAGGAAATGTTCCTACAAAGAACAGGTTGCATAGTCAACAAAACACCATTTTAGAAATTCGTTTAAAGAAGCAGGTACAGGATGGTGAGGGACGGACAGACCTGAACCTTGAGGATGTCAGGACTGATGAGGAGGTTGCTGCAACCAACCAGGTAAGAGATGACTGAGATGTGATCCACGATGGAGGTTGCAGATGGAAAAGGGAGTGTGGAAGGCAGAAAACAGGGATAGAAGAGACCAATAGTTTCTGCTGGCGGGTGGAATCAGGGGCAGAACTTAGCCTTTGACAGGGAGGCGGCAGGCATGTGGAAGAATGAGAAGGAAAGGGGAGGGGCATGGGTCTCGGCCCTTGTCTGCTCTGGGAAATAGGAAATGGGCTCTTGGGTGTGCCAGGGCTCCTTTGGCCTGTCAGACTCCCAACTGCCTGCCTTGGCCTCCTGCCCAGCAATCTCTGACCCACTGCCACTCACAGGGTCACTCACAATGGGTGACAAAGGGAGACACACAGAGGGGATACCTTTGTACACGTCATTTCCCATGCTTGGCATGGCAGCTTCCTTCCACCCATGCTCCACCTGTGACTCCTCCTTATCTTTAAGCTAAGCCCAGATCACCCCCGACATAAAGAATAAGCACCCCCCTAAAGCTGCACAGCATGACAATGTATTACATTTCATGTCATATCACAGAACAGTTGCTCTAAGTCTGTCTGTGCCCCATCCCCCATCACCATAGAAGCTGGAGTCAATTTCTGTTTCTCCAACCTTTAGCACAGTGCCTGATGCAAGTCCCTGTGCTCAAGAACCAGCATAAGCAAACTATGAGAGCGCACACTGAAGGAAGGATAAGGACAGGCAAGGAGTTGGTGAAATGGACTCAACAGGTGGGTGGAGGTGAATGAAAAGCAGAGGTCACATGACTTGCTTTTCTCTGCTTTGAGATGCATGAATGCCAACCACTGTTGGAAACTCTGAACTTTCTCAGTCCCAAAAACTTCAGGGGTTCCTCTCAGAATGAAAAACCAATTAGCCCATCAGGGGAGAAATTATTCTGTGGATTTTGTCAGCATTGCTCAGAACAGTCCCAGCTTTAAGGCCATAAGAAAATGGATGGAGGCTGAACTGATCAATGAGTGAACTGGAGAGTCATCATAATTGGTCCAAGAGTAAGAATCAAAAGAGAAGCAGCTGGTCATTCTCCAGCTCCACCATGCTTAAGGCATTAGATCACTACAAAAAAAAGGTGGAATTACTGCAGACCTGGAAAGAGAAGCCCAGTTCAGTGTGGGATTGTCCACTCCCACAGACAGGGAGGAGTGGGCCAAAATGGCCTGGGACTGGGGCCTGGCCTGTTCTGATGAGTCTGTACCCTACCATTGAGGGTCCTAATTGTTTGAGTGTCACCTCTGCCAACAATCCTTCAGTAGAGGGAGTTATCACAATGATATTCTAACCAAGAGAAAAGGATTCTACAGCATAAAGAGGAAAGAGAGCCAGACCCTAGAGGGAAGTTTTCAGAATAGTCAGGAAGAGGAGTTTTCTGCTAGAAGTAAGAGTTTCTAGACATGAGACTTTCAGTTTTAAACCAGGAAGGTCTTGGGCCAAGTGGGGTAGCTGGTCAGCCTAGTTGGAACTTAGATGCCATGGTCCAACCCCTCTTTAAAAATTGTACTCCCGAAGACAGCAAGCAACTTTGCCAAGTTCACAAAGAAGCAAATAGCAGGTTGTAGTGGAGCCCAGGTCTCCAGCTTTCCTCACAGGGCCCTTTCCCTTATTGGTGCTCTCCCCCAGCATCCTCTGGAGGGAATGCCTTCTTCGTTTCCATTACAACAAATTTTGTTGTGCCATCCTAAGCAGGTGATTCTCCAACAAGGATGTTAGACACAGGGATGTCAATGTTCCCACACTCCTGCTTCCATGAGTAGAAGGATATCAAAGTGAGGAGACTCCTAAGTGAGCCATCATTTGCACCACAATCCCTATGTCCTTCCAGGGGTAGTGCCTCAAATGCTATTGACACCGCCCCAGCAGGCTCTGGAGCCTGTTGCAATAAAGAGATGTTCTCACCCCAAGGCTGAACCAGTGAAACTGCTTCTCTTTCTTCCCCTTGCACACCAAACAGACCCAAACAAAGCCCCAAAGGGAATGAAATCTTCATCCTGTGCCGCCCTAGCAAGACTGGGCAAGAGGGAAGACAGTGACTACTCAGGAGGAAGCATTCAGAACCAATCACACTGAGCTCCTCCATCCACCTGCAGATGGCATCTCTGGCTGTCCTCTTCTCTCATTCCTTAAAGGGCTGAGTGGTTAGGTCAGCAAGGTTTCCCTTCCCAGCACCCTGGAGTGAGTGGCCTAGCGTGTGAGCCCCGAGGTGAGGCAGTCTGCAGGTGTGTGAAAACACACGCTTCCCGAAGGACGATAAGATGAAGGAGATGGACGCATATCTACACTTCCACAGACTTTCAGAACAACAGTCCAGAAGATCAGCATTATCTTCTCTGGCCTCCCCAAGCCCCTTTGTTTACAAGTGTTCTCTCCTCCCTTCTCATGCCAGAATCTGCTCAGGAATGTCACATTGCAGTCTTCTTGGAATGACTACCTGTCACAGTGGCAGCTATTGTAATGCCTCACATGACCGGTATGGCACCTCTGAATGAGTCAAGAGGGAGTGTCAGTTGTTAGTACCACCTTACGCTGCTGCTTCATGATGGGAGAGCAGAGCTCAGACCATGAGATGGTGTGACTCAAGAATCTTGAAGGCAATGTGCAATTTACTGCCCAGTTTGGTGAGATAGACAAGCAGAGGAGTAGGACTTCAATAACAATGATGCTGCTTTCATCACTTTCTGATTTACAGAGTCATCCTATAGCCACGTTCTCAGTTGAGTCTTACAAAACATATCCTTATGAGGAAAGCATGCCAGTCAAGTTCAGAGAGTGCACAAGCCTAAGGTCATGTGCCTGGTGTGGGACAAGCAGGACCAGAGCTGAGTTGTTGGAGTCGCCAGTACTTCAAGTGCTTTCTCCACTGCATAGCACAGTGTCTGTCGCTGCATCCCCCTTCAGAAGCAGACATGCTGGACAACCTAGAATGTGGTTGACATACCCACAGGGGCTTTCTGACAGGCTGAGATTGAGGTGTGGCACAGAGTCAATGACACAGACTTGAGGGTTGAGAAAACCCACATGGCATCCTCACTCTGCCATCAGTGACTTTGATCAAATGATGCTGCCTAAACTCTTGGGCCCTCACTGTCTAGTTATAAAATGGGGACAGTAATGCCTTCACTGCAGTAAGTGAAAATTAAAATAAAGTCTGAGAGACAGTATAGTGTAGTAACTGAGAGACAGAGCTTGGGAATCAGTTTGCCCTGTTCAAATCCCAGGTTTGTTACTTGTAGCTATGTGACCTTGGGTAAGTCACATCATCCCTCTGAGTTTTAGTTTCCTCATCTGTGAGCTATATATTAAATTCATACCTGCTTCATAAAGCTGTGAGGATAAAATATGGCAATGTATGCAAAATAGTTTGGCACAAAATAGGCACTTGATAAATAATGATGAGCTGAAATGATTGGTGAGACTGAGATATGAAAGAAGGGCTGCCTGACTCCAGAGCCTGGGCACTTAGCATTTATGAAATGCTACTTCTCAAATTATGCCAAGCTCCTCACCAAACAATTAGGTAAGAGGCATTCTTGAAAAAGCCCCTTCTGATCCCTAGGCATTCATGCCACTCACCAACTTTTTTGAACACATTCCAAAGGACTTCAAAGAGGAGGAACTTGGGAAGGGATCATAACTTCTATTTCAGCAATATGCCAGCACACAAGAGAAGATGTAGGCACCAAAAGAAAAAGGAAAAAAGTAGGGTGGATCTGTCTCTGTTCCACAAACAAGGTAGAAGTTTTCTGTCTTTAGGGCTGGCTTAGAGTAGAGGTACACAAGGGCAGGAAGAGACTATAGAAAGAACACTGAGGCCCAGAGAGACAAAACATCATGCCTAAGACTGCACAGCCTGATAGTGACAAAGCCACAACTGGAGCCCAAGTGTCCTGATTTCCAGTCCCAGGACCTCTGCCATGGCTTCCCTAACTACATGGTTTTCAGTCATTAGATGCAGGAGCAGCTCAGCATTAAGCTTTCAAGATTCTCATGGGCCCTCCTGCAGTTTATCTTAGGGACAAATCACTCAGGGAAAAAAAGTATGATGTCTTTTGAAACATCAAAGAAGGGTGTTTGCTCAGACAAGAGCTGCTAAGAGCACTGGAGTGCAAATGCTGATTTGATGGGTGCATCACTCTTGTTCAAGTTTGATCTTTTCTTTGTATTGAATGATGGAAGTGCCAGGCTGAGGAGCCTGACGCTCTCTGATAAGTGCATTCCAGATGTCTCTACAGCACTGCCAAAGGAGTGACCCACCTTGGTCAGCCCTTGCCAGAGGTTTGGAGAAACGGATTGCTCTAATCCCCAGTCAAGTTTATTAGGAGCAGCCCCTCCCACCCGCCCATGAATTTCAAACCCTGGCTCTGCTCTCTCTGTCTTTCACAACTAGGTCACTGGCTTGGCTGGACGACGGATCCTGCCTGGGACCCCAGAAGTCAGAGCTGGATGGCAACTCAGTATGTGCTGATGAAACTTCTTACCTGTCCATGGAGGGAACTGAGTCCTGGGTTGAGGAGGACTCGTGAGGCTTGCACAAGGTCAGACTGAGGGCTCATGGTGAGGGTTTCCAGCCTGTGGCCCACAATCTCCTTTGGTCCTGAAGTGTCCTGAGCAGTTCAGGCAACAAAGCATCTAACAAAAGAGCCATGCTGGGGGGCCACAAGGAGAGAGAGGCAGCTGCCCCCTTCCCCCTGCAGCACCCTAGTGACCCAGATGCAGTACTGGACACCCAAGACCTGTCCCAGACAGTGCAGCTGGGGTGTACACAGTGCAAAGCCTGCCTACCTCAGAAAAGAGAGTTGAGCCTTTCTCTGTTTCCCTCCTCAGCACCTGAAGCTGGACTTCCTGCACTGATGTGTTGGCAAGAGAAGGACAGCTTAATTTGCAATAGGAGACATGTAAATTAGCTGCAAGGAAACACAATCTCAAGTTTAGAGTCTGACTGGCATTACTTAGGAATTTCCTACCTTTGAAGTGATTTTATTAAAACACTAGGCATGGTTCTCTGAGAACATATAGTTCCAGAATTGCACAATCTACAGATTAAGCTGCAAGCTTTGCCTGCACTGAGTCATTTTCTTTTGCTGGGACATGAGTTCAGGAGATTTTCTTTTTCTTTAATTTTCTTTTCTTTTCTTCTTCTTCTTCTTCTTCTTCTTCTTCTTCTTCTTCTTCTTCCTCCTCCTCCTCCTCCTCCTCCTCCTCCTCCTCCTCCTCCTCCTCCTCCTCCTCCTCCTCCTCCTCCTCCTCCTCCTTCTTCTTCTTCTTCTTCTTCTTCTCTCTCTCTCTCTCTCTCTCTCTCTCTCTCTCTCTCTCTCTTTCTCTCTCTCTCTCTCTCTCACAGGGTCTTATGTAGTCCATACTGGCCTCAAACTCAAAATCCTTCTGCCTCCACACAAGTGCTGAGATTAAAGAAGGGAACCACCACACCCAACTTGTTCTTTTTCTTTTTGTTTCACTTGTCAGGGGTGGAGTCTTACACTAATATAGTCCTTGGAAATCTCACTAAAACACAAACAACAAACCACCACCACCCCCAAACAAAATCAATAATTGGAGGTGGGAAAGGACAATCAAACAATGACAAAAGAGGGGTGTTTCCTAAAGTCACCTTCAGGAGCAACTGGCAAAGGAACATTTTTCATCCTGAAGAACAGGAGTTTCACAGGCACCTCTATGGACTTCCCATAAAAAACTGCTGTTTTGTTATAAATCCTTAAAGTGTGAAAAGAAAATGAGAGGAGTGTTTTGCAGACACTCTTATAATGTCCTAAACTGCAAAAGGCAGGAGAAGTTTGGCCCTCCTTGCTGTAACCTAAGCAATACTTACTCATCACATTGTAGACTCTTCCTCAACAGGTATTGCCAGGAAAAAGCTAGCCTGGTACACAGAAGGCACTCAATAAATGTTTGTTTTGCAAATAAGGGCAAGAAGGGGAAATTTAAGCTATAATAAAAATCATCTTAGTCCAAGCTTTGGACAGTGGTAGGGTATAGGAATGCCTGATCTAAACGGGCCTGATCTGAAAGTGGCTGCCACTGATCCTAAGAATAATAATGCAGTTAACTCTTAATGACTGCCTTCTGTGTGCCCTGCTCTGTTCTAAGTGTTTCATCTTGGCTACCTCATTCAGTCCTCTGTATAGTCTACAAACAGGTGGTTGTCATTAGGAAATAAAGCACTAAGGAACTTAAATGACTTGCCTGGAAGGGGAAGACATGGAACAGAACCTAGGATATCCAACTTCAGAGCTTGTGTTTCTTAAACCATTCTGTTCTAGTGCCTGCCAATTAGAGAGGCTCTTCTAGTTTAGTTAATTAGGGCCCTGGGAGGAGGGGATATTTGATTTTCATGAATTAACAGGAAATAAACTTTGAGCTGAGCATTTATTGACTGATGAATTTTGGTTCTTAATCTGTTTCAGGGAGTGCTGACATTCTTCATTCAGCAAGCATAGGTTCATTCATACAAATCCATATGAGCACCCATATTATGAAAAGTTCTATACTGAACGTAGGAAATGCTAAAACTAGGAAGGAGATGTTATCACTGCTCAACAGATGTGGTGACTCAAACCTATAATCCTAGTTAATTGGAATGCAGAGATCAAGAGTATTGGAGTTCGAGGCCAGCCTGGGTAAAAAGAGCAAGCAACTTCCATCTCAACCAATGACTTAGAAAGGAAACTTGTGCCTGTCATCCCAGTTATGTGGAGAAGCAAAAATAGGATTATGATCCAAGCTGGCCTGGACATAGAGTGAGACCTTATCTCAAAAATAACCAACACAAAAAAAGGGCTGGCAGGGTGGCTCAAGTAGCAAAACACCTGCATAGTAAGTACGAGACCCTGAGTTCAACACCCAGTACTACCTACCCCCCCAAAAGAAGCTACCACTACACAGTTTGTCAGGTGCAGTGACGGGTGCATGCACAGCCAAAGGGACAAGACTACATGGTGGATAGTTAAGATTATGGATTATACAGCAAGACAAGCCTGACAGTAAACCCCGGCTCCTTTGTTAAGTAGCTTGGTCATCTGGACAAGTTACTTAACTTTCTGACCTTCAATTTCCTATCTCCTTTAAAATGTTGATGGCAAATAATCCACTCTTAACCCTGCTACTACAGGATGACTGGTATGCCTGCTCCAGCACATGTAAGGGACACATAAATAAAGCCACTAGGAAAGGTTGGTCTGGAGAGCCAGGGATGGTTCTGCATCAGACATGGAAGAAAAGTGAGTAGGAAGTGGCCATGCCAGGAGAACAGATTTTTGCATACAAGAAGAAGGACTAAACCTGCAGCTGCAACTCTGTGCCCAGGGAAGGCAGTGGCCTGCTATGGCAGAAGAACCAATAGAGCACTGGAGATGCAAGAAGTTTCAAAAATGGTGCATGGTCAGCAGTGTCCCAGAATCTAAGCAAGTATACACAGATGCATGTGCTGTTTGTAATGGAAATGAATGAGTACATGAATGAATATGCAAGTGAATAAATAGAAACAATGTCAAAATCCATCAAGAGGAGATTGGCTAAATGAGTTACGATATCACCATGTTGTGGAATACTACTTGGACATTTTCTAATGAAGAATACTTACAAAGACTTACATGGAAAGTATCTGCAGCATAGTGTTAAGTGAAAATGCCACTTGCAGAACGGTATGTAAAAGTGATCCCAAATTCACAAATCATAATCAAGAGTAATAGAGAAGTTTTTACCAAACCATGTACAGTAGTTACCTGTGGGGAATGGCATTGGAAGAGAGGGGTGTTGGCATGTTTCACTTTCTACTCTAGTCACTTTTTGAATGTTTTAATTCTTTATAATAAAGATATTTAATATGATTTTATAATAAAATGTTATTCGATTTTAAGGTACTAAGGGAGTTGAGTATGATTAAAAAGAGGTCGTTGGAAGGTCATTGGTTACCTATAAAATACAAAAGCTTGGGTCAGTGGCAGAGTTTTGGCACAGAGGAGGTAGAAGGAAAGAGTGAGGCGAAAGTGGAGTCAGCAACTGGCAGCCCTTCTGTGTTGTGTGTCTGATGGAGAAGAATTAGACAGAAAGAGATCTGAGGGTATTGTGGAAGCCCTCCAAGGGAAATCCAGAAAGAGACAATGGTAGAATAAAACCAATCTAGTAGAAGGTACACATTTAGGAGAGAAGAAAGGAAAAAAAAAAGGAGAGAGGAAGGGAACAAGGGAGGGAAAGGGATAGTGGTTGACTATCCTAGATGTTCTGAGAAAATTGTGGGAGACCTCAGACTTATCAGTAAAGGAGGAGAAAGTGATTCCCCTGGATTAGGTGAGGTGCCGAAGACTGGTGGTGAGGTTTGGTTAGAGGCTGAAGGAAGTTAAGGACCCCGATTTCTGACTACTTAGGAGGGGTGTGAGAGAGTTCCTCCTGTTTTCAACCCCAGCAAAGGCTCTTCCAGCTAGCAGAGCTGGGCAACCCTCCATTCCTAGACTCCCTATTCCAGGTTTCCAGGCTTTCTTATGTCAACCACCCTTGGTGCTCTCCAGCCACAACTCTTTGTTTTCTACAGCTTCCCTGGGGATGTGAAGGTGAGGGAGGGCAAGAGGGTGGCTGGGCCTGTGGCTGTGCTACTAACAATGCTACTTCCAGTTATTTTGTCCCTGGTAGAATAGAATTTGTTGTTGTTGTTCAGGGAGGAGAATGACAGAGTATGCTAGAAGTGCCTGAAGGTCCTCAGAGCCATCTTTCCTCACACCCTAGGACAACTGAACATTATCAGACCATGTGATCTGGTTTTTCTGTCTACAACTAATCAGCAATTCATTAATTAGCATTAGTGATTTCATTTCTGCTGAAATCCTCCTCAATAACTGGTACATGGAATGTGAAATGAGAAGATGAAGAGAAAGAGAAGGAAACAAGTGAAAATGGAGGTGCGGGCAAGGCGGGCAAGGCAGGGAATCTCTAAATCTCAGAAGGAACTAAACAGGGACAGGTTGATAAAACAGAATGAGGTCCCTGGAGCCAGGTGGGAGAGCTTAAAATACTATTCAATTTGGAATTTCTCAATACTTTAGGCATTGAGAAGTAGTAGTAACCTAAGGTTTCCACTGCCAGGGACTCATCTTGCAGTTGGAGACTGGCTCAGGGGAATGACTGACGTGCATGCAGTTCTACTCACTCGAGTCCAAACTTATAAGGCAGATTTGTGTTCAGGAGGAGCATTGCCCTATTTGGGAGATTTTGGGGCAGGAAAGCCCTGATGGATTGGACTAAATGAGGTCTACACCAGATAAAATTCAGTCGATAGCAGATCAGCTGACAGTCATCTGGAACCAATGACAGATGATATGGAGCCTTTGCTTCTGCTGATTGGAGAATCAGAAGGCTGTGGACTAACTGCAACAAGAAGAAAAGACTGAAGACTTAGTATCTAAGAATATCAGAGCTGGAAGGAATGTTAAAGATCTTTGAGACAGAATTCATCACTTCCTCCTGTCTCTGAAGCACTTGAGTAGATAACAAGCCTTATTATCATTTGTTGTCATGAATCTCTTCTAAAAAACACATTTTATTCACTGCATTGTTAAAACATAGCATCTAGCACGAAGCAAGTTCAATGACTATTTGTGTTTGTTACATCCAAACTTATCCCTTCATTTTACCAATGAGAGAAAAGTCCAAAAACTTGAAAAGACATCCTACTAACTTGCTCAAGCCAATGATATGCTAGCCAAAGATTTGGCTCAGCCTAGTGAAATCACGAAAGCTTTCCCCAGCATCCAACAAAAGAGAGGAAAATCAGCTCCAGCACTCAGCGCATGTGTCCTGTGCAGGACCAATCTGGAAGCTACACTTTGGAAACAACCTTATAAGCAAAAGAGATTTCTAAGAATATCTGACTAAGGAGTTCAAGTCCTAACATTTTTCCCTTTTGCCCAAAGAAGAAGTGCCCCCTTCTTAGATGTGTTAAGAAAGTACCTTAAGAAAGGCTAGGTGTCAAGTGAGCAGCTGAGTTGTACATCAGGGACTAGGAGGGGTGAATCTTTGCATTAACCCTTTATGTAACCATCTTTGGACTTTCCTCAGATAAAGAGAAAAGGTGTAATCCTACTGGGATAGTTTTTGTCTAAGTGTTTCCTCAGACTACTTACTAGTCCCCACATATGTTCTTGGAAAGAAACACAAGGCTCTGTGGCCAAGAAAGATGGATGAATGCTACCTCCTAAAGTCCCCTGGGAACCCACATATGTAGTCATCCCTGTATATCTAAGGGTCCCACATCAGTGTATTTGACCAACAGCAGATCAAAAGTATCTTTTAATACAACGTGTCTTTACTGAACTTACACAGACTTGGTTTTCTTGTCATGATTCCCTAAACAATACAGAAGAACAATGATAACAAAGTATTTACATTATATTTGGTATTATTGTAATCTAGAGATGATTTAAAGTATGCAAGAGAATGTTATGTAGGCTACATGCAAATGTTACAACATTTTATATAAGGAACTTGAGCATCCATGGATTTTGGTATCCATAAGAGGTGCCGGAACTGTTCTCCTATAGATACTGAGGGGGAACCTTGCACTGGGATGCTAAAGCCACTGAAAAATCCTGGAGTCAGGAAATAACTTGAACTTTGCTCAACACAGCATTGCACAAAATTATGTCACCAGGGAACAATTTGTTCCATGTCATACTTAAGACAATGGCTCTCAGACCTTTATGTTCACAATACACTTTCAAATTCTGGAATTTGGGGCAGCACACTTGCAATCATAAATCCACACAATGTGTGTGTAGGTCTACCATCCTCAAGAGGACAGTCAGAACTGCATGGTTCACTCCAGTCCTGGTTGAAGGTTGAGGTTGACTTGAATTTGGCTCTGCCCTCACTAGGCTTTCTTACAAATTCCCAAAGCCAAGTTGCCACCTATTCCAGAAAAGACTTTCCTTGGAAAGCCTTGGCATCACACCCCTCCCAATTGCCAGCTGACTCTGCTCTGTGTGACGCCATGCCCACCGCTCGACGCAGAGCTCTCCCCCATGGATGTCATTGCAGTAGCGCAATCTGAAGCTGAAGCAAAAGGGCATTTTGCCCACATTGGGAGAAGGTTGTTGGCACATTTGGAAGTGATTGAAACCACACAGTTGAAAGCGCTGGCCCTGAAGCTGGTATTCCAAGAGGTAAGCCAGGAGGACCTGTGGAAGAGGTGCTCACTCAAGGTTATCTCAGGCCCACCACTTGCTTCTCAGAAGGAATGGAGGGCCAGGTACAGGAGGCCTTCAGGGCTGCTGGACCACTGAAAGTCAAAACCCAAAGTCTACGATTCACAGAGATAGAAAGTAGCTTATAAATCCCATTCTCTCATTTTCTTGTTGGTTTTTTGCAGCAGGGCTTCACTGAATAGTCCAGGTTTGCCTAGAGCTTAAACTCATGATCTTCCTGCCTCAACCTCCCAAGTTCTGGGATTAAAGGCATACACTACCACACCTGGCTCCATTCTCTTGTTTTCAATCATTTAAACAACAAATTTCATTGAAAGGGGAAAGTGTTTGTTGGCAGTCTTGTTTTTTTAAAGCATTTTATTGATCTATGATTTGACATACAAAAAGCGTACATATTTAATGTATACAACTCCGTAGAGTTTGAAGATAAACATCTGCCTGTGAACCATCACCATCTATGCATAAACCTACCCATTGTCACCAAGTCTCCTCACATCTTGTGATTTGTGCATGTGTGATATGAACTCTTGATCTAAGCTTTACCATTTGCAAATTTTTTAATCTACAGCACAGCATCATTAATTATAGATACTATGCTGATCTCCAGGATTTATTTATCATCTATAACCCAAATGCTATACATCCCATGTCCCCCTCCCTCCAGCCCAGGTCAGCTGCTGCTGAGACGTTTTACACTCCATAAGTTTATCCTTTTTTCCAGTCCATATCCTCTGTCATATAGCAAGTAGTCTACTGAGGTTGTAAAAACACAGAGAAGAAGCATTTCTAAACCTTAAATGCAGAGACTATTTGGGCCATTGTTTTGGAATTTTTCACTGTCAAAATCTCATCTGAAAGGGTTATTGCACTCTGCTTCTGTACATTTGACTATTGTAAATGCTTTATATAAATAATATGTAGCATTTGTCTTTCTGTGCCTGGCTTATTCTACCAGGTTCATCCAAGTGGCAAAATATTCTCCTATTTCAATGCTGAATAAGACTCCATTGTGTGTGTGTGTGTGTGTGTGTGTGTGTGTGTGAGACACTCTATCCCATTCATCAGTTGATGAACATTTAAGTTGCTTCCATGTCTCAGCTTTTGTAAACAATACTTCAAAAAGCGTGGGAGTAGGAGTCCACACATCTCTCTGACATCCTGATTTTAACCCATTTGAATATATACCCAGACATGGGATTGTCAGGTCATAGGATAGCACTACTTTAATTTTTTGAGGAACAGCCATACTGCTGTCCATACCGACTACAATAATTTACATTTCTACCAACAGCATACAGGCTTCCTGTTTCTTCATACTCACACCAACATTTGTTATCTTTCTTTCTTGATAGCCAGCCATCCTACCAGGTATGAGGTGCTAGCCCACTGTGGGTTTGATTTTCATTTCCCTGAGGATTAATCATGTCGAACACCTTTTCACATAGAAGACTATTGGTATGTCTTCTTTAGAGAAATGTTAATTAATTCCTTTGCACATATTTTAATTGGCTTATTTGGGTTTTGTTATTGAATTGTAGGTAATTCAACTCTTTGTGAAGGATGTAGTTTGCATAGACTCACAGAGTACTGTCTTCTTCCTTCCTTGCTTGCTTCCTCTGCTGTGGAGAGCTTTTTACATGATGTATATGTTCTTACTGTCTGTTTTTGCTGTGGTTGCCTATGCTTTTGGTGTCCTATCCAAGAATTCACTATCAAGGTATTTGTTATTTTAAAAGCAATCTACCAGAAAAATAAGATAACTTTGAATTTCAGTAGGGTATCAGACAAGAGCAAAGATCCCTGGATCTTTTTCCTCGCTCTGCCACAATGAACTCTAAGGCTCAATTTTCTCAGTAGTGAACACCAGATTGGGTTTGTTTTTTCATTTTCTTTACATCTGAGTAACATATATATATGGATATCACTCAAAATACACCTTATTTTCTTTCTTATTATTAATGTTGCTGTTATTGAGCTGGAGGTCACTGTGACATTACAAAAGTTCTCACATCGAATATATCAGTTGAATTCACCCCCTCCATCATTCTCCATTATTCCTAGAATGGTTTCAACAGATATTGTTTTTCCATTTTATACATGTGTACACAGTATTGGCACTATATTCACCCTTCTACACTCTTTCCCCACATCCTCCCCCCTCCCACCCATATCAACCCCTCAGACAGAACCTGTTCTGCCCTCCTGTTCTCCGATTTCAAAAAAAAAAAAAATGACATTTTTATTTGTTTAAGATAGCTGTACAGGGAGTTTCCCTGAGATATTTCTAGGCCTATCAAAATCACCATAAGAAGGGGACTAAGGTAGAAAGAAGAAAAATAGAAGATAGGAAACAATTCAGGCTATAACACCAGATTGAGTTTAGTAACCTCTAGGACTTTTCAGTGCTAGTGTTACTATGACTTACAAAGAATGCAAGAAGTAGCTCTAAAATTAATACCTTAAACAGGTAAGTGAAAGAACAAAGTAATTGTTTAATAATTATTTACAATTCACATTTATTGGAAATGTAACAATGTCCAGGCATTGGTCTCCGCACTCTGCATACATTATCTATTTAGTCTTATAGCACCATGTGATCTGTGTGTTATTATCACCTTGTTTAATAGATACGACACTGGGGCTTGTAGAGGTAATTGGCTGGCCAAAAGAACACCAACGGTAAGTAATGGAGCTGGGGATTGAATCCAGCATCCCAATTCTATATCCACTAAGCCACTGATCTTCCTAAATTCTAAGCAGATACTGGTTTGTGTACCTTGTGTATGAGATTCAAAACACAAATACCTAAAGGGAGAAGGTTTCTAAAAGGAGCTAGGATAATAACAAGTTAAATTGTTCAGCCAGAACAGACTGGATTCTATTTCATGCATACCTCTGCAGTCTGACATGTAGGTCTCAGGACTGGTAAACTGGCAAGGTTCCAGAGCTGGGTTCAACAAGGAGTGAGGTAAATTGCAGCAGGGTCAGCCCCAGAGGGAGGAAGCTGGCAGGTATCCAGAGGAAGGTTATATGAAACTTACAATGGAAACTTAGAGCCTCTGCATCTCTGGACTACTAGGAAGCCTAAAGGTCACCCCATCAACTTCCCACCCAAAGAAGGCATTCCCTTTATAACACTCCTGTGGGTATTTATTCATGATGATAAAATACTTGAGCCTTCCCCGAACTTAGATTTGCTCTGCTTATTAGATACTCTGCACTGTTGCTGAACCCCTGAAGGCATTAGAAAGCTTATTTCTTTTTCTATTTTTTTTTAATGTGATGAAATTCATTTTTTAAAAAACTTGTCATATTATTCTTGTATTAGGGGTATATTGTGACATTTACAAAAGTTCTTACAATATATCATAGTTAAATTCACCCCCTCCGTCATTCTCCTTTATCCTCCCCCCCATTCCTGGAATAGTTTCAATAGGGATTATTTTTCCATTTTCGTAAATGGGTAGATATAATTTCCACCACATTCAGCCTCCTACACCCTGTCCTTACATCCTCACCGCTTCACTGGTGCCAATCCCCAGACAGGACCTGTTTTACCTTCTTGTTCTCCATTTTTGAAAAAAAGGCATTTTTGTTTGTTTAAGATAGCTATATAGGGAATTTCATTGGACATTTCCATGTATTATAACCTGAATTGGTTTCTCCACTCTTTTTTTCTCCTTTCTCCATTAGTCCCCTTCTTATGGTGATTTTAACAGGTTTAAAAATTCTAAATTCATTTTTGTAGAGAAAGTACATCAACCATATTCATACTGGATCTAAAGCTTGTTTCTTATTCTACAGTGATTGCTGCAACGGGCCCTGCTTCTGCCTCCACGGAACCCCAAAATAACATTTGCCTCTATTTTCTATGACAGGCTTCAGAAATTAGAAGATAGTCTTTTTCCACCAAGTTAAAGACCCTGGCTTCTGCAGACTTTCCTCATGGGACAGTTTTGTCCTAGCACTGTCTCAGTTTCTGATAGTCATCTTGGTCAAGGTCTACAACCTTGGCATTCCTTGCAGGCCTTAATCCCGAGCCTGCCACATAGCAGTGAGTACGATATGATTATTTGAACTGAACTGAACAAGGAAACCGAAAGGGAAGACTGTGGCAAATTTGAGGGCCTGGGCTTTTGACAGCGTTGTTTAGACAGCAGTTGAATCCATTTCTTGACCTGGAGCCTTTATCCAGACTCCTATTGGGAGGAGATACTTTTCCCACATGCTGGGGACATTGATCCCTGCCCAAGGCATGGCAGAAGAGTTTTGGGGATCACCACTATGACCTGAGTACCTGCCAGCACCCTAGCCAGATAAATAAATGGATGAGCAGAAGCTTACTGTGCAGCTACTAAGACCAAGTTCATAAGAGTGTGTTCCACATATTACCTTATCCACACCTGACAATTCCATGATTAAAATATCAATATGCCCATTTTATAGATAAAGCAAAGAGAGAATTGGCTAGTGTTATGGGGTTGAACATAAATGTTTTCGAGAGCTCTTTAATGATGAATTAATCCATTGATGAGTTCATAGCTGACTGCGGTATTAGAAAGGAGGGCCTGAGGAAGTAGGTCACTGAAGACCTGTTTTTGAAGGATATATTTTGTCCCTAGACTCTTTTTCTTGCTCTCTGCTTCCCAGCAACTATAAGGTGGGCAGCTTTGCTCTACCATGTTACTCCCCATCATGATGCACTGCCTCACCACAACCTAAAAGCCAAGGAGTCAGTCAACCATGAATTTAAAGCCTCTGAAACTGTGAGTCAAAATGAACCTTTCCTCCTTTAAGTCATTTCTTTTTCCTCAGGTTTTTGTCAGAGCAACTGAAAGTTGACTAATACAGTTAATGAGTAGAAAGTTATGAGTCAAACCTAGATTTGCTTTTCTCCAAAGCCTATGCTTTTACCTTCATCGTACTACTTCCTGCAGGAGAAACAGGAAAGACAGCAGGGAGGCAGAAGGAAAGACAAAATAAGAAAAAGAGCATGTAAGACAGCTTTATGAGCTACAAAACTCTCAGCCTATGTGAGAGAAGGGCCCACTGTATACCTGATGGCACATCCAGGCACTCGACTGCTTGGCACTCACTCCTCCATCCCAACTGCAACTTTCCATCATGTCCTTTGAGCAATAACAAAGAATCCATTGTCTGGTTTTGTTGCCCCAAATCAGGCCATGAGAAATTTATAGGGCATAAGTCCTGGGTTGGCTTTGAGCTTAACACCTGAACTCAAAAAATTCCTAGCTGGAATCCAGCATCCCAGTGTACATGGGCTAACAAGGGACATTGAGGCATGGGGCCACTTCGAACAGCATGAGGCTCCAGTGTCTGTATCAGACCTGAGCTCTCCAGAACATTCTCTCCCACACGGCCAGACCGATGTTGCTGAAACTGAATCTAATCACTTCCTGTGCCTCTGCTTAACACTCGCCTGGCTCTCCACTGAGTCTATAACTTAATCTAGGCTCTGTCCTATCGACCTCCTTAGGCTCACCCCATGCCACTTGACTCCTGCTTTCAGAGTCTCAAGCCTCTGCTCCTGTCTGCCTGCCTCAGATGTAGGCTAGTCCCTCTGCCCAGAACCCACTCTCTCCTCCTGCTCCCTGCACCAACTTTTTCTCCTCCTTCAAGTCTCCATCGAAACCTCCTTTCTGGGGAAGCTGTCTCAGCCCCAGGCCAGACCATGGTGCCTTGCCGTAAACCTCCAAAGCCCCTCTCTTCCTTTACTACACTTACAACTATTTGTTTAAAGCTGATCTTCCTGGTCTGAGTCTGAGCTTCACCATGACATTGACTGCATCTGATATGTCCCCCTTTCCTTAGAACTACTGTCATCATGGGAAAACATCTCAGGGTTATGTGGACAAGCCTTCTAGCCAGGCACTCGGTCTAGAAAACTATGGGCCTGGGCCTCAGTTTCACCAAGCATGGGTGACCTCCAAGGCCTCTTATGATTCTAATGTTCTAGGTTCAACAACTTGAGAACATTTACAGTGAAGCTTTATCCCAACCAAAATAATTTTAGAGAAGTACCACTCACAAAGGAAGACACTGGGAATGTAACTCCCTCCTGTGGAATGGGTTGTGTTTATAAAACAAACCCAAGAAATCATCATAAATCATTCCAAGTGGAGCTGCCTGGGTTGAGGCAACAAGACAAAAATACCTCTGGGCACAGCTCCTCCAGGCCCCCACCCAGCTCAGGAGGAACAGGGCCAGCCTGTGCTGTGCCCTCTGAAGAGTCATTTGCCAGAATTTTCTTTCCACACTGGGCCCCTCAGTAGGGACTTCTATTGTTCAGACATCTAATTCTTTCTCATAACTTACAGCTTTCTAGTGACTTGCAAAGAGGAAATGACCTAAGCAGACAAGGAATTGAGTTCTAAATCAGCCCTTTCTGAGATGTGTATAACTCTCCATAATCCTTTGTTCTGATCCATTCTCTTCTCCATCATATGGAGGTTATAAGATGTGTTCTAGTGATCTTGAATAAAGGCGGAGGGCATACATTTCTACAACTTCAGGGATTGCTTCAGGCCTGTTTCCAACTTGCTCTCTTACTAACCCTCATCTTGAATGGTGGCTTAGATGGCTGCCTAGAGTCTCTGTATTGGTCTCCTCCTGGGGATTGGAAAACTTGGCCCCAGGTCAAAGAATCTCAAGCATCTAAACAGCAGGTGGTTGATCAGCCTAGACCGGCTTCGCTTGCCCTGAAAATAGAGCTAATTCAGCCTTCCCCAGTGTCTCTGAGTCATCGGGACCCTCGCTCTAAGGTAGGCATAGTCTCAAGAGCTGGTGCTATGAGTACAAGAAAGCTTGGGTCCCTGTAACCCTGTGGCTTGAAGTCACAGTGTGGCTGAGGGCTCACAACATGTGATTTGGTCCATACAGTCCTTGGTTGAGTCTCTTACTGGCTCTGTATGCCTCTGTTTCCTCTTCAAAGAAATGTGACAAGTTAGTCAATCTCAATATTAAAGGTAATAATGAATTAATATAAGATATTTTGCTTTGTGTACCATGTCCTATATTAGACATCCAAAAATAATGCTGTTATTACTGTTATTGCCATCACTATTGTTATTTTTATTCCAGGGCCAAAAGCCTGCCTACCTTGGCATCCACTCCAGTCTCATCTAAATTCTCTGAGTCTCTTTCCACTTCCCTTTGGCCTGGCTTTTGTCTTTCCCTTCCCATTCTCCTCAATCTAACAAACTCTATGAAGCAAATACTTGTAAATTTACCTTATTTTACTCAGTATTACTCAGGACATGTCTCTGGAAACAAAAGTCCTAAACAAAGAAGACTGTTGCTCGACAAGTACAACAAGTGCAAGTGTCATTATGGAAACCTTCTGGGCATGCTGGCCACATGAAATAATAAATAGATGCCTGGACTCTTTAGAGTTGAGATTTTTAGATCTGGCTTTGCTACTCATGGCACCTGACAAGGTATTTAACATTCCCCTAAATCTGAGTCTTCCAGCTATAGAATAGCTTGGTACTTCAGGCCTGAAGCACCTAGGCAAAACCCCCTTGGACTATCAATATAGGAGGGTAAAACAGGTCTTTTCTGGGAATGAGTGGGAGTAGTAGTGGACATAAGGAAAGAGTGGATGAAGATGGAAATGGTGGACATATTTGGTGTTCATACATGAAAATAGAATGAAACCTTTTGAAATTGGTCTAAGAAAGGGGGAGGGGAAGAAGAAGTACAATGGAAGCAGTAAATCTAAGATATATTGTAAGTGCATATGTAACTATTACAATGCATCCTGCTTTACAACTATTATATGCTAATAAAAAAATCTAAGCCTTTTTCTTGAGTTAGACAAAACTCTTTCCTCTAATAAATTTTGCAGAAGTTCAATATATAAAATATTTACTGGAACACTACTCTGGATATAGGAGGCTCTTGCGTCATGGCCTTTCTCACCTTCAAATGGCCTTGCCCTATCCCTCATCCCCCAGGGCAATCAGAAGCTCCTAATATATCTACAAGGTTTCATAGAGCTCTGCTAATGCCTCAGTGTCATAGAGCTCTTTGTGCCTCAGCTTCCTCATTTGTGGAAAGGAGATAACAACTACTTGTACCTCACAGAGGTAGTTGTAAGAATTTAATGAGCTAGTACAGATAAAGCTCCTGGCACGGTGCCATTAGGCAACACAATTACTATTATGGATCCTTGATTGTTAGGTCTCTGCCAGTCGGAAGCATCAGGAGTCTGTGGTCACAGAGGAATCACAAAATGTGCACGTGTGAAGATTATAGACTACCTCCACCATCTACCATCCCACTGCTATTGTAAGAGAAATGATACTACTTCACCAGATGGGCAATCTCTTTCTACTAAAAGCATGTGTTTTATGATACAATATTTCTGGCACTCTTTGATTCAGGTCTGACAAACATTTACAGAGCTCTCATTCTGTGTGTCAGGGCCAGGGCCAGGAATACAAACTGAAGAGAAGGTATGGGAAGAGAGAACTCAAATGAATGATGCCAGGCAGTCTGCGTTTTGTGGCTGGTGACACCGTGCGGTCATTCATCTAACTAATAATTATTGTGCTCCTACTGTGAGCCAGGCAGCATGCTGAAGTCCCAGTAACAATTACAAAACACCAGGCCCCAGCCCTGGGAAGCCCTTGGTACGCTAAACAGGGAAGGATACAGGAACCACATAGAAACAAAGATCCACATGGAAAGAAAGAGCCACAGGACCTGAGGGCTTGCGGGCTGGATTGAAGGAGTGGAAAGGCAACCAGGGCACAAGAGAGTAAGACTTCAGAACAGAGCTGAACTCAAGAGAGGAACAAGAGTGTATCCCACAGAAGTTGAGGTCAAAGGGAATGACATGTACAGAATTATTTATCCAAGGGATTTCTAAGAGCACTACTGTTTGCTTTTATTAATTTGTCCCTAGCAGGACATACACTGCTTTTTTGGGAGCCAACTTTTTTCTTAAACAGGCTTTTTTATAAACAATTATTGAAACACATCTTAAACTGAGATACTAGCATTTGTCTTCTCCTTGTGACAAACAGGCCAGAGTCTTGTTTTACAGAACTTTTCATTCTGGGAAGTTAATTTGAAAATTTAACTTCATTTAAGGGAATTTGAGCATGGGTTTCAATACGACGCCCAGGAAAGAGCTAAAGACTGTAGTAAAGAGCCCTGAGTTTGAATCCTAGAGTCTTACCAATTAAGCTTGTCTCCCTGAACCAGTCTCCTCTTTAGAGAAAGGGAGTATCTGACACCCACCACAAAATGGGAATATCATATGACATGATGTGAAGGTGATCTGCAGAAACTAAAACATATAGAAGGCATTTGTATTTATCTTAATAACTTCCTCTCTGTTTCATTGTTTTCCTTGTCCCCCAGGCATGATGAAATGAGAGTAATTGGATCACTTTTGTGATTCCTTCTTCTTTCGTTTGAAGAAGACAAGTATCTAACAAGGGCATTACACATCTCTTGGAGCCACGGTGTCACCTAGAAATCTCTAATGCAATCTACCAGCAAAACCCATTAGATGCCAAGTGAATAAGCTCTGCTTACAGTCAGATAATCTGAACTAAAATCCAACCTCAGAATCCTAGTGTCTGCCCTGAGACACACAGGAAATTGGAGTGTATTCTTATAGAGCCCGTGGTGGAGCCCAGCTCAGTCCTTCTTCCCACTGTTCCCTCTCTCTTCTTACCCCCAGTCCCTCCTCAGCAACTCTCCCCACCCCACTTTTTTTCCACATCTGAAGTTACCACCTATATCCTGTGCATTCTTATTCAGACTGGTTAAGATATCTGTGCTTTGGAGAACCTTTTATCCATGAAAAGAGCATGAACAAGAGTACCCCATAGGACTGCTTACAGAATTAAAGATGGTTATTAATTTTAAGAATGTTTACACAATTTGGAGCAATTATAAATGCTCAGAAAATACTCCCTATTGCTACTGTTACCCATAATTCCTTCCTTCCCTTCTTTCCTTTCTTTTCCTCCCTCCTCTCTTTCCTTCTCTTCCTGGCTCCCTTCCTCTCTTGCCTCTTTCCTCCCTATTCCATCACTAACCCTTATTTTTCCTTCTCTTCTACCCTCCATCACTGTTGTCTTCCCCTCTCTCCTTGCTCTTGCTCTCATATGCCCAGCCCTACCGTTCCATTCCTGACAGCTTCCCCAGCCCTGAGCCATGGTAGTTTGCTCCCACACTGGCTCACCGCTACTTCCACCTCCAAATCAGCCAGTTGGAGTCAATACCAACCTGGTACTTGACTTAGGGTATTTCTAAGACTTGAATTTGCATTTGTGGAGCCACCAGCCATCATTTTTGGAAATTATAAAAGGCTCAAAGTCCCTGAGGATTAGGAGAGGATAAATGTTCTATTGGTCATTTTTGCTAAAGGGAGAGAATGATTGATTGTGCTCATTTTAAGCTTTTCTTTTCATATCTGGCCAACTCTCCACTATGTTCTCTCGTGGTCTACAAGTACTAGGTCTCAGTTGAGTCCTGAGATTCTTCCCATCCCTCTTCTGTCCCTTTTTCTTTCCCAGTCTGAATTTGGCATGACACTCTGACACTCACTGGCTTTTTCTCTCCTCTCTTCTGGACTCCATGCTCATGAAGAACACACAGATGGGTACGGTCCCAATTTTCTGCCCAATTTTACCCTGAATAGAGCATGGAATTGGAAACAGAAGATTTGGATTCAGGTAGAAGCAGGATTCAATACTGTCTTTACTGCTTTGTTTCTGTGACTTTGCCAGATTGTTTGATTTCTCTATGTCCATTTACTCATTCAACAAATACGCATTAAGCACCTGCTGTGTTTCAGGTGCTGTGCAGAAGTTGGAGATGGGGTGGTGAACAAGGCAAGCACAACCATTGCCCACAAGCAGCTTGTAGTACAGAAGACAGCGAACAACTGAAATCTCAAGCAAATAAACAAAACTAATAAGGCGATGAGTACTATGAATAAAACATTCAGGAGCTAAACTAAGTGAAAATTAGAAACACCTATTTGACTGCAGTGATCAGAGATGACTGAGAGCAAAATTTCTCAGTTTCAACTATGCCATTTTTGGCCCAATACTTACTTCTCAGTGGGGAGGGCAGTCCTTTGCATTGCATGATGTTTAATAGCATTCCTGGACTTTCCCTTACCCCTATTCCACATTGTGACAACCAAAAGGGTTTCCAAATACTGATAATGTTCCCTTGTGGAGTGGACAGGGAACAAAATCACCCCCATTGAGAACCATTGGTTTCGAGTTGCACAGACTTAGGGTTGATTCTCCCTTCAACTATGTACTTACTGCTGTGGTGACTTTGAGTAGGTCACTAAATTCTCTGAGCTTTGGTTTCCTCATGGACAATATTGGTTTCATTATATAGTACCTTAGGAGGAATAAATGAGATAATGACAGGTCCATAGTAAACCCTCAATAATGTATCCACTATTGGTGATACCATTGTAACTGCATATCTGTCTTTCCAACTCACCTCCAGTCCACTAGAGTCACCATAAAGTGGCTTAAAATGACATCTATGCCCTCCAGTTCATAGCACAGAAGATACCTTACAAATTAGGGAACCTCTGCAGAAAAAAATCTAAGAAGTCCCTAGCACAGGGCAGGTAGAGAGCACAATCGTTCCTGCAAGTAAATGATTATGGCTTTGACTTGGTTCCAGGTAACCCCAGTCCAGTGAGGGCTAACAACTAACTAGAATTAGGCTAAGAGAAGGCTGAAGGAAAGCTTTTTCCCCACAGGAAGTGGCTGATGAAGGATGATATTGCCTTTAGTCTTCCTCTTTGCCCTTGAACAATTGAAGGTGCCTTTCCTTTTCCCGTTTGGCTGTTTTGAAGCTCCTGATCCTCTTTTGCTTGTCAGATTTCACATCTCTATAGCCTTTGAGGCCTGGCCAGTGAACTGAAGGGTATTTGTTTTAAAATTTCCTTGCCAATCTGGGGTGAGCAGGTTGGCACCTTGATGTCTCTCCTGTTCTTCCTGAGCACATAGTGGGACTAGTTTCTACCAGATCTGGGCTTAAAGGGAGTAGCAGTGTCCAACATTTTTCTTTCTCCCTGCCCATCCCCACCTTATCATCCTAACATCCTTAAAAATCTAATAGTTCCAGACTCTGAGTAATTCCTCCATTGGATAGAGAAAAGAAAATCTAGAAGAGTGTCTACCTTGGTGGTTTCCTTTCTTAAGAAATTATTTCAAATAGTTTCTAAGACCCCTGCATCTGGAAGTACCTACTAGAGTCTCCTGATCCTGTGTTGAAACAATTTTGCAAGAGAACACAGGTTCTGATAAAAAAAAAAAAGAAGCAATGTTTTCCAAGAAGGTACATATAATGTACCCTGATGACTACAACATGGAACAAGGCCCACTTGTCCAGGATTTCCTTTACAGCCAGGCCAAAAAACTCATTAAATGTATGCTGGAAGAGAATGTGCTCAAGCTGGGAAGGTGAGAGGACAGGTACCTGCTGGACACCTGTCACATGCCAGGATCTTATTAGGCCCTGTGGGTACAAAGGTGAGCAAGGTACAATCCCGAAGACAAACTGAGACTGGTGGAGACAGGTCTGTCCACAGAAAAGTTGACAGTGTTCAGCAGTGTGGAAACAATGCTGAGTACATGCACAAGGACAGTAGCTGCTCTTTCTGGAGGCTGGGGAAACTTCCTGAAGGAGATGATGCCTGAGCGGAGTCAGGAAAACTGAAAATGAGCTCACACAAAGGGGATTCCAGAAAAACCAAGGGTAGAAAAAGGCATGAGATCCGCAGGGAACTATGACAATTGGGTATGGCTAAAATGTCAACAGGAATGCAGGCAGGGGCAGAGGATGAGAGAGCAGGGCTGGGAAATGCAGGGCCTGGATGGCAGTCATGGAAAAGAGCTGCTCAGACCCTGATAACCAGCTATTGACTCCTCCAGAGTCTGCCCAGCTTCAAAAGGCTACCTTCCTGATCTGCGTCCCCTCTAGTTACTGAGAGAAGTGGCATCACAAAGGCCTGGACACTCTGATGCTTTGTGGTGTGATGCTGAAGCCTCCCCACCAAGTTGTCTGAGTCTGCCAGGCCTACTTCAACTTCTTGCTCTGCCCAACTTGCATCCTGCCCCTTCCTTTTGTTTGTGTTGATTCCTGTAATCATCTCACACCCCAACTCCAATCTCTGTCTGTTTCCAATCCTGCATATGCCATCTTAGATACCAGGCAGGCCACTGGGTTCTTTTCTGCCACCAACATGGTTCAATCATTTTTTCCTTTGCAACACAGACATTCCAGATACAGTGTATTCAGATGATAGCATTCTTCAGTCTATATAGGCTTCTCAGGCCATGGACGATGAACAATTCCCAGAGAACAAGCTGTAGCTGGCCATATTTTCTTTCTGTCCTTCCACACTCTTGGGGCAGAACTTTTTTTCCTCCTGCTCATGTTTCTACATAGAAAATCTTTATCCAAAACACACTCCTGACATCTCTCTCCCAACAGCCTATTTTATAGATAGAAGGGGACTTCACTGACTGGTTGGTTTAGAATACATTTGGGGAGGTCTCTTATCTCCAGATGAGATACCAGAACAAAAGGAACCCCCACCTTGTCTGTGCCCAGGACCATGTGGAAAGCTAGGCAAGGCCAATTCTGAGTCTTCTGAGAAGCCATTGGTGGACCTGTTTTCCAGGAACTGGACAAGAAGCATGTGCAAGCCCATTCAGCTCCACAGTTAAGTAGCCCCCAGGGGGCTTTAATCAGAAATAATCTGACTCCACTCTCTGACTCTCACTCTGTTCTGAATTTGGGCAGGGAAAGGGGATATTATATGCCAAGCCCTCTAAAATACCTAATACCAAAAAATAGCTTAAAATCCCCTAATGTATCAACTTTTAGTACTCAAAAAATACCAGCAACCACTGTTAAATAAAGGCATATTTCTCTATTTAAATTGCTCTCCAATAACCAACAAGAGTTATGTCTATATAAAACTGTAGAGGGCTTCACTCAAGCTTGCATTTGGATGATGTGTAGAAGCCATGGACATGAATCCATGGACAGAATGATTTAATAATTACTTTAAATTACATGACAGAATATTGCTTTAGTGGTGAGTCACAGAGTGGTATGCAAGTGAAAAGCCAGTGAACTTAACCCAGTGCATTTTACATTAGGAATTCAGCTGAATATTTTAAGAATGAGGACTACAAACTTCTAAAAAATATTAAAAGGTCTATTCCCTTAAGGTAGGTTGAAAAAAAAAAAAAACAGAAGTGCATCTTTCTTGGATTGAACTGGAAGTCCAACAGAGTGGTAGGGAATCAAGGCTTAAACAATCATGGACCTTAATTCTGGCCTATTTACCAATAGACTAACTAAACGACTTCACTGTTATCATTTTAAATCTCTGAGGTACAGTTTCCACATCTGTTAAATGGCCTATCATATACCTGATATACTATCTTTACAATGGGGTCTTACTAGGGTTAAGTATGGTGATTTATTTTAAATGATGCTAAATGCATCATGCATTGGTGAGGTGTCCTGAAAGCAATGCTAAGTACTGTCCATGATTTTCATACTCAATCATCAGCCTGAAGCTGATACAATTATCACCACTCAACATACAAGGAAACTGAAGTACAGCTACTTTAAGAAATTTTCCCAGTACCATAAGGGTGAGCTAGAGCTAGAATCCAGACCCCCAATCTACCTGACCCAAAGGCATGCCTTTAAACCACCCCCATGCAAGACGTATATACTGAAAACAGTGAGATAGGGTGGAAACCTTGCTAAGCAGTAGATATTCCCAGTGTTGCCTCAGGTGAGCTGTGAATACTCTCTGGGGTCCCATGTGTGAAACATAAGAAGATTAGATGTCCCCAAAGATATTCATAGCCTGATCTTTGGAATCTACGACCATGGTGTTATAAATGCCAAAGGGAAATTAAGTTTCCAATCAGAAAACATGATACATCCACGTGTGAAATGCCAAGGCAAAACCTCTTGGCTATCAATATACACTTTAAAAATTGAAGGACAGAAGGGCAAAACATGTCTTTACCAGGGGTGGGTACCAGTGGTAGGGGAGAGAGTATAAGGAAAGAGTGAATAAGGGTGAATATGGTGGATGTATTTTGTATTCATATATGAAAATAGAAGAATTAAACCTGTTGAAATTGTTCTAAGAAGGGAATAGGAGGGCGAATGATGGAGAGAGTAAATATAACTAAGGTTTATTATAAGCACATATGTAAATATCACAATGTATCTTCCTGTACGATTGTTATATGCTAATAAAAATTTTATTTTCTTCTTCTAAAAAAAGTTTCCAAGCAACTGACCTTAGGATAGAATCATATGGATTGTCCGGGTGACCCCATGTAATGATAGGGCTCCTCCAAAGCGGAAGGAGGCAGAAGAGATATTCAGAGGGATGTGATGGGAGGAACCAATCTACATGACTGGCTTCTAAGAAGAAAAGTGGCTTGAGTCAAGGAATGCAGGTAGCCTCCAGAAAGTAACGCAGCCTTGTCAGTGTCATGATTTGAGTCCAGCGAGACATATATTGGGCTTCTAACATATGGAGCTTCAAGATAATACATTTGATTTATATTGTTTCAAGCCATTAGTTGGTGGTGATGTGTTACAGCAGCGATGACAAACTAATACACCACACATCTGGTTGTAAAATAAACAGATTAGGCTTAAAGCTGACTTCTGTGACTTTTCTTCCTCTAGCAACCTCTGAGTCTATGCTCTGTAGAAATAATCAGTTTCTTCTAAAGCATGGAAAGGAGGACAGAAATAGATGACAAAAGTTACTTGTCCCTGGATGGCAGGGCACAGAACTAGAATCTTCAAGTATGCCCACCCCAACCAGACAAAGCTGCCTCCCCGCCAGCAGTCACCTCCTCCCAGCTCTTCTCCTTGGGCTGATGGATGGACCAGTAGTCTGAGCCAACGACAGACTACAGAGTTTTGATCATAACAACTTCAGTGCCTGCAAACCTGCCTTGTTCATTTTATTTTAAAATATGAGAAATGGGAAGAAATATGAAGCACTAAGAGTGAACAGCAGGGGTTCTCCCTGTCTTTCATTCCTCCCCCCACCTACTTTAGCTGCCCCACATATTCTGGCTGCATACCAAATCTTCTTGGAATAGCACACAAGCTTCTGCCATCCAATATGGTCCCATATTATATCTTCAGGAGCCATGAAAAACTTAGGGAGAAGGAGTCATCAGGTACAGAAAATACAGTGACTAGCAACAAATCTTTACCTGGAATAGAGGTCTTAACTGTTTTCTAAAGGGAACAAAGGTATTTAACAATCTATTGGGTTTTTTCTCCAAAGTCTTAAGGCAGACAACTGGAAGAGGGCGTCAGGGAATGAAATGAGTAATTGAGATTTCTGAGAAGAGCAGGAGAGGAAATATAAGAGCAGCATCCCTCCAGGTTGGACCTCCTGGAAAACTTGGGCAGAAAAGCAGGGGCTTGAATCACTCTCTGGAGAGTGGTTACTCTTGTCTTTGACACCAATATGAAAGTTCAGTAGAATTCAGAATTACCAATCTTTCAGCATATTTACATAGCACCTTTATTTTTATTATAAGTATAACCTTCTCTACTGTTATTTACATTGGCACTTTCTGTATATAACTTTTTGCTTCAAGGTGGGGTTTTTATCTGTTTGTTTGTTTGTTTGTTTGTTTTTGGTGGTATTAGGGTTTGAACTCCAGGCTTTGTGCTTGCAAGGCAGGCACTCTACATTTGAGTTATGTCTCCAGCCCTTGCTTCAAGAAAACTTTAAATCACTGGTAGTGGTTAAAATTTCTAGTTGTAGATTAGACTTCTAGGTTCTAGTGCTCACCCTTTTTAACCCTCCTCTTTTTCCGTACATGCGAGGATTACAATTTCCTGCTCCTTCCATTATGCACGGTACACACTGCCTTGAGTTAAGCCTGATGGTGGTTCATATAGACAAACTGTAGGAAGAAGAGAAGCATGTCACTTCTGGGTCAGAGCATTTAATTACAGCTGTAAGTCTTCCCAGTGCTTCCTCCTCCAACAAGCAGTCCACGTGTTCCAGGTGGAGATGCTAAAGGACTGTCCTTGAACCTGACTGTTGAATCACTGGATGAGAAGAGCTACCCTAGAGCTGTGATTTCTCAAAGTGTGATTCCCAGCCCAGCATCAGCAGCACTGAGAAACTGTTAGAAGTAAAGATTCTCTGGCCCCAATCCAGACCTACTGAGTAAGACACTCCACAGGTGAACCTGACCTCCAGGGGATTCTGATGAAAGCCAAAGCTTGAAAATCAATGTCTTAAGACTTTCTAAGGCTAATATTCAGCTTGACCCACAGTGTACTTTATATAAGAAAAAAAAAAGAGAGAGAGAGAGAAAAAAAGTTTTCTCATATTATATGGAGCCTCTGAGTTTTTTTATTACCACAATATAATTTATCTTATCCTCACTGATACACCTACTACTATAAATGTAATACAAATATACCTTGATAAAAATAGAAGGCAACTGTTGAGTAAAACCATGATTAAAAAAATTGCATTAATGTTGGCTAAGCATTATCACCTGCTAAAAGCTTTAAGCCACAGGTTTGATCCAATTTTAATAAAAAGGAAAATTAGCACATTTTTTTTTTTATTGTTTTATTATTCATATGTGCATACAAGGCTTGGGTCATTTCTCCCCTCTGCCCCCACCCCCTCCCTTACCACCCACTCTGCCCCCTCCCTCTCCCCCCCACCCCCTCAATACCCAGCAGAAACTATTTTGCCCTTAGAAAATTAGCACATTTTAAAGAGAGGTTAAAAAATATTAGCAACACCAGGCACAATGACTCATAATCCCCATTACTTACAAGGCATAGGTAGAAGATCCTGGTCCAAAGTTGGCCCCAAGCAAAAAGTACAAGACCCTATCTGAAAAATAACTAAAGCAAAGGGGACCAGGAGTATGGCTCAAATGATAGAGGGCCTGCCTAGCAAGAGCTAATCCCTGAGTTCAAACCCCAGTACTACTAATATATTATTCATAGTTACATTTATATATGGGCATGTATATAATCACCAAGCTGAGACTTTTTCTTTAGAGAGAAACTGACTCAGAATTGAAAGGGGAATAATTCTGACTTTATAACCCGGTGCTATTTCATGACTTGCCATTTTGCTACCTAAAGTCGTCTCAGCTGCCACAGTGGTATGAGCCACCATCTGGGAGTCACAGCTCTAATCAGCCTCTTTGTTTTGTGCTGGGGGGAAAGCTGTGACAGAGAAATGTGAATGTCCTTGCCCGAGGTCACTGCCCTACTCCATTTTGTAGTGCTATAATTGAACAACACAGAGTGAGTATTAGAAAAAACAGAAGTAGTAATAGCTCATGTTTCTAGGGCTGGCAGCAGCTCAGCACCTGCCTACCCACTATCATAACATGGGAGAGGGGATCACATGGTGAGACAGAGCAAGAAAGGCTAGCCTAAGTCTCTCTTCTTCTCCTTGTAAAGTCACTAATGCCTCAACTTCATGACCTCATCTAATCCCAATTTCCTCTGTAAGGTCCCACTTCTACATACTATGCACATATAAATTTTGGAGTTCAGTTTCTAACATATGAACTTTGGGAGACACATTTAAACCATAGCAATCACATAGTAAAATCACACAGTGAATTAGAGTCAGACCCCAGGTTTCCCACACCTACTATTCCTGGGCACTTCTCTTCATAACACCCAATAATCTCTAATCTTTCAATAGCCGTGGAACATACATCTGCAATTCAGCTGAAGTGACTGATTTAAAATGTAATGAGTTGCTGAAAGGAAAGGTCTGGGCTGGATCCTGAGGTCAGGGGAGCCAAAAACAAATCCAAACTCCACTCTTACCTTATCTGCAAGAAGGTGATGGAAACAAATAGTTAAAGAAAATATGAGTATAGTAAATGAGAAGCTAGGAGAAGAGACTGTATTAGTTTCTTGTGACTGCTGCAACATACCACAAACTTACTGACTTAAAACAATAAAATGTATTGTCTCAGTTTCAGAGGACAGAAATCTAAAATCAGTATCACTGGACCCAGGTCAAAGGTGCTGGCCAGGCTGCATTCTGTCAACAGGTCCTAGGGGAGTGCCTGCTTCACTCCAGCCTCTAGTTCTGCGGTCACAGCCCTCTCTTTTGTCTGTAGTCTACCTCTGTCTCTCTTTTTGATGACACTTGTGACAGTATTTAAGGCCCACTCAAATAATTCAAAATAATCTCATTCCCAAATCCTTAGTTAAATTTAATCATATCTACAGAGATTATTTTTCCAAGTAAAGTAACAACAATAGGTTCCAGGGATTAAGATCCTTGGAGGGAGGTGAGTTTTTTAGCCCATCTTAGAAACTATAGTTTGCACCAACTCTGGTTGAGCTCTTGGGTAAGATCCATTATCCTCTTTGAGCCTTAGGTGTCCTTCTTGTAAAAGAAGAGGGTTGGCATTAGATGGTTCCAGAGGCTCTTCCAGCATTGGCAGTAGAAATTCACTGAAGCGTAGGATGTCACCTCCATGCCCTTCAGGGACATATATGACCCAAAGGAAGAAATTGCCAAGGATCATTAAAGACAGAAGCTAGATGGGCGCAGTGGCACATACCTGTCATCCAAACTACTCAGGAGACTGAGATCTGAAGAGTCACAGTTCCGGGTCAACCTGGGCTAAAAAGATTGTGAGACTTCATCTCAATGGAAAAAAAAATCAGGGCATGGAGCACTCACCTGCCATACCGGTGATGGTGGGCAGTTTAAAATAGGAGGATCGTGGTCCAGACCTGCCTGGCAAAAAACAAGACTCTCTCTCCAAAATAACCAGAGCCAAAGGGGCTGGAGCATGGCTGAAGTGGTAAGCACCTGTTTAGCAAGTGAGAAGCCCTGAGTTCAAACACAGTTCTGTCCCCCCCTCAAAAAAAGACAGAAAGTACAGAAGAGCCATGCTTTTTTTTTTAGTATACTGACTATCCTCTTCCTCTCCTTATACCTGCCTGTACCCTACAGTGGCCACTGAAAAACTGCTGGGCCAGGTCCAGCAGAGGTGAAAGGCCACATGACAGGGAAGACTTTGGAGATTGTGGCTCAAGTCATGAAAGTTCTGAGGATATCAAGTACTCAGTTCCCCCAAAGGCCTTGAGCCATAAAGAAGATAAAGAGAGATGCTCCAATTCACAAACCTCTAAGGACACAGACTAAGACAGAATGGACTGGAGGGAGCCCAGAACACCCAGAGTTAGGTTTTTAAAGGTGTCCAAAGACCTGTCTTGGCTCCTTTACTGAGACTGGACTAGAGTGATAAAAGTACCCACAGGTTGATGGGTTATTGAGTGTGTGGACAGTGAAATAAATGAAGATGCTAATCGTATTGGCAAAAATGAAAGCATTTGTTAATGTTGAGCACTGGAAAGCTTGCAGGAAAATGGTACACTCATACAATATTCCTGGAAATGTGCAGTTACGCAATCACTTAAGAGCAACTTGGTAGTATGTGTTAAAAAGATATTTGAGGGACTGGGGGCTTAGCTCAGTGGTAGAGTGCTTGCCTACCATGCACAAGGCTCTGAGTTCAATCTCCAGCACCACAAAAAAAATGTACGTAAGCCTTATGATTCAGCAATCACTTCTTGGTGTCTGTGCTAGAAAATCACAAGTAATTTGCAAGAGGTGTGCATCCTTCTAGTTTGCTCTCAAATCCATTCCCTGCTCTTCAATTGCAGAAAATTTTGTTATTCCTTCCTCCCCCCAACTTGGGGTGGATTTGGCCAATGAGAGGCACTGGTTGAAAACCAGGGGGCAGGAAAAGAGAAGCTAAGGTATTTCCTTTTCTCCTAGAGCACCCTCCATGTCCCTACCCCTAGTCTAGACTTGGGGACTGTGCTCACTCCACTTGTTCCTGGGCCCTCCAGGAAGAGGTACATCTGCAGATCCTAGTCTCTGGATTGCCTCACCTCAAGTGACAGAAAGAAGGAAGTCATAGAACAATATTATGGTGGAGTTTGATGTAGTTTACTTATTTTTAATCACAAACCAATTCTATATATTTTCTACAGTTCTATGCTATCTTAGGCTTATACATAAATGTGTACATTTATAGAAATATCTGGAAGAATTCACATCAAATTCCACTACTATCTCTAAGCGGCACCAAGATAGAAACAGCATAGAGAGACAAAGATAAAAGAGAACTTTAAATTTACCATGTAAACTTTAAATTTTTACAAGGAAAATGTATTTATGAATTACTTCTGCAATAAAAAATTAATTTTAAGGTACATCAAAATGGCAGCAAAAGGTCTCGTAAATTATGTTGAAAATATATTTTGAAGCATCTGAAAGACGGTAAGAGTTTGTGCTTAATTCTATAATTTCTGTTTAATTTGGCAAGAAGGTAATGAAGCTGTGTGAATAGTCATGACATGACCTCAGCTAGGCTATCCAAGAGTCTCCTCCAAAGTCATGATGTCATGATGACTGCATATTAACCATGGGAAGCCTCCAGAGCAGTGTCTGACATGCAGGGAGAGCTTTGTGAGTATTGGCTACTGCCATCATCATCCTTAATCTGCTCTGGCCACATTGGTCTTTTCCATTCTCATGACTGTGCCATGTTCTTTGGGGCCTGAAGTCTTCATACATACTTTTCCTTATTCCTGTTATTCCCCTCTTCCCTCTCTCTCATCCTTCAGTGTTCACTCTACTACTATCATGTCAGAGAAGCCTTCCTGGCCTGCCTTCTAAGGAGTTTCCAGGGCCCCTTGTGCATATCTGTGCCAAAGCATCTTATTGGCTTTTTTAGGATGCTTGTCACAATCTGTAATCGAGCCTGTGAACTTTCAAATTTTTACTGATTTATTATTTTTCTTCCAGTCCCACAAATAAGTAAAGTTCATAAAGGCAGGGGCAGTATTTGTAGGGTTTACTGTGTTCCTTCAGTGTCCAGTAGAGATCCTAACACACAGCAGATGTAAAAGTAGCAATAACAGCAGTAAACTAGTACCAGAAATAGCTGCTGAGCACTTACTATGAACAAGCATGTCTTCATGCTCTTTACATGTATTCATACATCCAGTATCTTAATAACCCTGTTAAGTACACATTAATATTATCCTCATCCTACTTATGAAGAAACTGAGTCAAAAGAGAAACTAAGAACTGAACCAACATCACACAACTGATAAGTATCAGAGCCGGGCTCCCACCCATTAGTTCACCATAAATACTTACTGAATGATGAATGAACTGTTGACACAATGCTGATTTGTGGTATTCCTGATGTCCTCATGCTCCAATTAATCCCATCAATAGTGCAATTTGTTTTAGAATAAAGGGGAATGATTAGCCAGCCTAACTGATGGACTGCCCATAGGGAGGTACAGCCCTAAGGGGAAAAAGGCAGCTATTTTTCTACCGAGAGGCAGCAGTGGAGCTCTGTGTGACAGGGCAGCTGGCAGCATTGCAAACAAGGAGCAGAGTGTGCTGGCAGAGACTCAGGGACTCATCCAGCTCCAGAACCATTACCTGGGTCTTCAGAGACTGCTCCCTGCCAACCCCTGTCAAGGCCATAGCTCCAACAACAAGTTCTGGAAGCGTGGAGAACTGGCTGCCCCAGGATGATGCCAAGAAAGTGAGAAAAAACAGTCCCTCACTGGGGCCAGGAAGACTGCTGTTCAGTCCTGGCTTTTAGAGGCAAGACCTTCCTGGAAGCCTTAC
Source organism: Castor canadensis (assembly GCF_047511655.1). Classification (NCBI taxonomy): domain Eukaryota; kingdom Metazoa; phylum Chordata; class Mammalia; order Rodentia; family Castoridae; genus Castor; species Castor canadensis. Next base: position 70,551,685 of record NC_133391.1, on the reverse strand, counting down.
TTTCCCCCAGTCCCTGTGAGGTGAGTCCCAATAGCAAGGACTGTGCCTGCAGAGGTCAGGAGGAAAATCCCCATAATATACAAGCAGCCAAACTCATTATGTTTTCATGGTGTGCCAGGTAGTATGTGAGGGGCTTTAGAGAAACTGTCTCCTGAAATTCAGGTACCAGCCCTGGTGATTACTTTAACAACGATTTGGTCAACAAACATTTGTCAAGCACCCACTGTGTTTATGAGGTAAGTACTATTTTTAACTCTGTGCTATAGATGAGGAAAAAGAAACTTGAGGATTAAGTAACTGGCTCACGTTAGTGCTTTCCTAATCGTCCTGTGAGTAGCACTTGAATTCAGCATTGCCTGGTGACAACACCACTTCTTTACTTCTGATCAGAATTGCCTTCTACACTGCAAACCACTGTTTACTTCTCCTGAGTTGATTCAGGATTGATTGCGCTACAATCACAGTGAGGAATCGTTCAATGAGATAATGCTACCTGCCCCATAATCAATGTTCTGGAAAGATTATAATAGTTAATTTTTTGTCTAATAGTTTAGGCCATACTACCCAGCTATTTGGCCAAATGCATCTGGATATTGCTATGATAATATTATTTTTTTTGGCGGGGGGGACTGTTTGGGGTTTTTTTGTTTTTTTTTTCTTTTTTTTTCTTTTATTCATATATGATAATATTCTAAAGAATACCAGGTTTAAGCTTAATTCAGCAGATTTTGAGTAAAGCAGATTACTGTCCATAACATGAGTGGGCCTCATCTAACCAGCTGAAGGCCATGAAAACAGAAAACCAAGGAAGAGAGATTCCTCCCAGCAGACTGCCATCAGACTCAACCTGCAAGATCAACTCTTCCCTGGGCCTCCAGTCTCCCAGCCTACCCTGCAGAGTTTGAATTTGTCAACTCTACTATCATGTAAACCAAGTCCTTAAAATCTGTGTGCACATACACGCATACATGCATACAGTGTGTGTGTGTGTGTGTGTGTGTGTGTGTGTGTGTGTGTGTGTACTGGAAGAGCAGATAAAAGACAGGAGAGGTCTATATGAAAGGCAAAGAATGCGAACTGCCTGAATTCTTCTAGAAATCCAGCTCCTAATGAGGAATGCTGCCTCTAACTGTCACAAATACCTGCATTTTTATGAAAAGAGCTGATTTTCTGAATGTGGTTAGAAGACTCGTATTCTAATACTTGTTCTGCCCTTTCTCCTGTCCCTCTATATCTGTTTCCCAGGCCAAAAAAAAAAAAAAAAATGGGCATCACGATAAAGCCCATTATTTATACAGTTAATACATTTAATAAAAAATGATTGAGGCTGCATGACATTTGCGTGACAAATGCAGACATGAATGAAGAAGTCACTGACAGTCTGAGCCCTCCCTAGCAGCCCCTTTTTACTCAGGGGACAGAAGGTTGTGGCCCTGGAGGAGCTGAGGAAGGAGTACCTGTTGCAGGCCAGTCTCAGTGCCACTCACCATTGTGGTGACTGACAGACTTTGTCCCAGGTCCAGGCATAGATGTTCTCCTCACTGAAAGAAGAATAATTGTTCCAAGGGCCATTGTAAAAATCAAAACATTTCCTGCGTGCATGATTATGTTTTTTATTCTAAGAAACAGCAGTCCATGCTGTTGAGTAAACAGAAGCAGGTTCTGGGCCCAGAGTCAGAGCAGGGTCATCCCTCCAGGGCCAGGGTAGCTTAGGGTCAGTACTCATGTGACCTCATTGCTGACAGAGGCCCACTGATCTGACAGCAAGCTCTTCCATGGCTGAGTTTTCTAAAATGCCTGGTCTTCTTTCTTTTGGTAATGGCCCTGTGAGGTCAGCAGCCCAGAGGGAAGCAGTCCAGAGGGAAGTGGGTGACCCCTGGGCACACAAGTTGGAGCAGAGCAGAGCCATCCAGACTTGAAAGCCCATGTCCTTGCCACTAGTCAGGTCAACAGCGTCCAGAGCTTAGCCTTCTGATCCATGGCCAGGAGAGCAAAGTGACATCAGCCACAAACCCTCCCTCCAAAGCCGAGTTCCTCTCACCACAGCCAGGAAACAGGGAGACAGATGAAGACTGGAATGAGAAATTAACGTGAGGAAACAGGGATGCATTAGCAAGATTTCAATCAGAGAATCAGCTGCCAGAAGACTGCAATCGCTTATCAACCATTGCCTGGAACTCAAACCTGATGTGTCTATTCCCCATTATCTTAGGATTTGGGGACAATGAATTACATATACTATGACTAAGCTCAGCCACTAACTCACTCGGTAGCATCCAGCAAATCACTGAGTCTCTCTGAGTCTGTTTTCTCTTTTACACAGTAACTATGTTGTAGGAAGCTAGAGTTCCTAAACTTCACTAATAGACTCCAGAGTCACAATTCTACCACACACAAAGCCCCCCAGCTTATTGTTAACCTCATATTGTTCTTTATGTGTATTTATTTATTTAAAAAGGAAATTCTCTATGTCTAAATGCAACAGCACAGCCTTTTGCGTTAATAATTTATAATGAATACATAATTCTGTTTTCTGGAAACACTAGGTGATCCCTAATGTCCCTCAGCCATGGCACCCCTCTGTGAAAAACCTTGATCCCTAAAGTAAGGCATAACTTGGGGGAAGACTGTGATCTACCACATTAGGCTGGTTCCCTCTTTGTATCCCTATCTGCCTCTCTGTAATTCTAGCAAATTCTGTCACCCCTGCGGAAGGTATTGGCTGAATGGAATTGGCCATTACTAAAATCACTGCTGATATACACATTTATATATGCCAGCCTCAACCTCCTTGTGACACACACACACATATGCATGTATGTATGTATGTATATACTTGGCCATGTTACTTAACAATGCTACTCCACATCTCCTTTATACACAATAAGGCTAATTCTTCAGTAAATGTATCTTAAAAATAAAAATGTCAAAAGTTACTTGGGTGGGAAAGACAAAGGAATACAACATGGTGCCCTGTATGTGTTGAAGTAAAAGGCAGAATTTGTCAATTAGAAGACAACATGTCTAAAAGCAAAAGGGAAGAATCCACTAAGGTCGGGTTTTCGGTGTGGTTACAATGACCACAGCTGATGTTTGTTTAGTGCTATTATTATGCTTAGTGCTTTGTAAGCTTGATTTCATTTAATCCTTACAACCACTGTTATCTCTCTGTGCAAGTGAAGAAATTAAGATTCGGTGTCATGTCCAAGAACACAACTAGCAAGTGGCAGTGTGTGGACTTGATCTTAAGTCTGTCTGGCTGTGGGGCCCATGCCCTGATTCTAATGGCAGGTCTTCCTGACTGAGGTCACTGCTGCTACAGGCCTGGAGCCAACTATCCACAGCAGCTCTGCTGCTCATCCTGTGACCGACTGAACAGGATTCCTGATCAGACTTATACAGCTTAGGCCTTATCCCTTTTGCAACTGTCAACTTCCTTTTGAGCTTTCTTCTCCTATCATATATGGTCTTTTCCTTCCTCTGTGTATCACCACAGTCATGAACCCTGCACCCAGTCTTTATCTTATTGCATGGATCCAGTGCCCCTTCTGCCAAGGAGTGACGGTGACTCTGAGTGGCCTTATGTCGCAAAGTACTTGCAAAGCTGGTAGCTTGTAATTGGAGATCTACAGTGCTGCCTCAAGAAAAGAGCAACTCCAATGCATAAAATGTCATTTGAACATGGCTAAACAGAAAATTTACTAATCAATGTTGTCAGACATAGAGTGCAGAGACCAGGCTTTCTCCCTTCTGTGCTGCTGAGTAGCTATCTTTTGGCCTCAGTCTCCTCATGGCTAGTATGGAAATCACCTGCCTGCCTTACAGCTGGGATGGGGATCAAAGAAGAGAAGTGAGTAATACTCACACACATACATGAAGTATACATGTCAAAGAAGCCAAGAGCATCAGAAGAATTAGAGAGAGCAAAACCTCTCTCTAATCTTATACCACATCTTTCCCTTCTTGTTCCACAGCACCTCACTTTTAACAATCAGCTGTTCCTGTTGGTTTTATTTTGTCTTTCTAGTTTCTCCAAATGCTATCTCCTCCACCAATGCAAATTACAAAGTCTTAGACCCGAAATCCAGTCTTGTCTGATGTAACAGCCTGTGGTTTGGCATGACCACAATAAAGGTACCTGTCATATTTGGGCTTCTTTACTTTGCCTGGTCAAGACCTGGACCTCATTACCTCCCTGTCGCTCCCTCAGAGACTTCCAGCCATCCTGTGACAGGCAAAAGCTTACTGGGACATCCCCATTGTTAAGCATCTCTGCTCCCAAATTCTTTGACAAGGTTTCTGCATGAGGGTTCTGAGGACCTCTGTACTTGGGCTTGCTCTGGACTAGCCTGGTCACCTTCTGTGGCTGTCCCACAAATAAGAAAATGATGGACAAGCCAGGACACTGGAGCAGTGGCTCAAGATGAGGGATCTGAATGGAATAATTCCTTGTCAAGGGCTAAGACACTTCATGATTCAAGACAGTTCTGCCTGAGCCCTTTGCATCCCAGCATGTGGGGATCAGAGCACCTCCAACCCCACAAGTGTGCCTGAGCAGAAGCAATGGGAATGCAGCCTCTTCAGCAACAGCAAATTCAAGGGCACTGGGCTTTTAGCTACATTCAGGGGACACTGGACCAGGACTCACCTGTCCCAGATGGGCAGTGATTAAAAGGTAGACAACAACTAAATGCTTTAACCTGAAGGAGCTTAGCTCTGAGCTTTGAAATTTAATTCTTTGTGCCTCCTGCCACAAATCTTCCACATTTTCCTAACTCTCTGGAAATAAAAAGGGCAGATCATCCATAAAGGTGAATTCTATGTGTTTTTAAATCATTATTTAATTAATTCATCTGTGAAGCATAAGTAGTTGGATGGACCCCTCATTTAAGAAAACTAGCATCCAAGAGAGAACTGCCCTAGTATAGAAATTCACATTAAAAATGAAGCCTCTGTATACAATGAGGACTACTCCTATTTATTTTGGGACCAGGATGCTAGTTAACAGTCTAGGACAGGCAGGGAGGAGTCCACGTGCTGTCTAGAAGGAAAGATAGGGACAGCAGCCAGGAGTTTGGATAATTTTGAAGCCCCCAAAGAAATAGCATCATTGATACAGAGCATCACTGTCTTTAAGACACACAGGAATCCTTCTCAGATTGTCTCTGGTGTGCAAAGGCACATCCTAGAATAGTTGTTTACAGTCACCATTTTAGCAGAAAAAGCAGAGAACATCCAGTCATAGTAACATTCATGAGCTGCTTTTGTCTTTAATCACTGCTTTCCAGCTTTCTTTTCTCAGGGGTATCCAGCAACCCTTCAGAAAAGATGATGCTTCGCACATGTTTACTGTGGTGGGCCATCGTACCTAGCATTGAGAAGGTTGCAACCTTATCCTAGAATCAGAATTTCAGGGTGGAAATAAAACTGAAGAGTTTGCTGAGCTCAGTCTACACTCTTCAGATCAAGTGATCAAGGAGGGATCTCACCTGGGAGCTCCTGATCCCCACTGTAGAGTTTTCCTCTCATTCTGGTTTCGATTGGGGAAAAGCTCACTCTTCTCATGTAAACCAAGGTCTTTTATTTAAAGAGCACCACATAGGAAAATTGTAGAAGTTGGAATTTTAGGAGTTGTCTTGGTAGAGGAATAAGACAAAGAATCACTGAGTGATTTGGAATCACAGAATGCAAACTATATAATCCAGCATGCTGTCCTGGAAGTCCAAGCAGGGCATTTTGTTTCCATTTTTCTTTTTCTTTGTTAGAGTATATTAGTTGTACAAAGTAAGGGGTTTCATTTTGACATTTGCATCCATGTATATATGTACTTTAGCCATATTCACCCTTTTGTTACCCTTTCTTATCTCCCACTCCTTCCCCTTTCCCCTCCACATTTCCATCCTGCTTCTATGTTCATATATTTTTTTCCTCCCCCTAGATTTCCACATATGAGAGAAAACATGCAATCTTTGCCTTAGTGAGACTGGCTTATTTCACTTAACATGATGATCTCCAGTTCCATCCATTTTCTTGCAAATCACATAATCTCATTCTTCTTTACGACTGCATAAAACTCCATTGTGTATATATGCCACATTTTCTTTACCCATTCATCCACTGATGGACACCTAGACTGATTCCAAAACTTGAATATTGTGAATAGTGCAGTGATAAACACAGGTGTGCACCACACCTGCCGCAGATCTCTTTCCTTCCATGTACCCTTAAAACACATGGGGTACAGATGTGAAGAGAGGGCTCAGAAACAAGGATCTCTGTTGAAATCAGCCTGTTTTGCTTATTTAGCAAATTCACCTATTTAGAATTACTGTCTGTAGTATTGTCAAAGGATGGGAGGATGGAAAAAATGAGAATTTGTTTATAATAAAAATAAAACCACCTGATTTGCATTTAATAAACATTGGTTAATTAAAAGTGGGGCCTCTTTAAAAATGAGACCCCTAAGTGTATTTAGGATATGACTTGAATTACAAAATACTCAGTTCCACCACAGCTTTTCTAAAATACACACAGACATTAGTCAAGGACCATTTGAAGTCTGGGTGACATAAATCCTTTCCACAGAAAGATCCAGGTTAATGTTTTCACACCTCAGAGTGCAGGAGAGTCTTGTGGAGAGCTCATTAATATGCAGACTCCTGGGCCTTTTTCCAGAGCTACCTTATCCTCTCTGGGAGTACAGCCCAGTAATCTGTGTACTTATTCATTTCCCCAGGTTATTGGATATAGGCAGTCCATGCACTGTACTTTGGGAAGCCCTGTAGCAACTACACCTTAAAACTGCAGTATTCCTATGCCTGGAACAACGTTCTGGAAAGTTTCAAGGTTCACTTCCTGGCCCACTGTTCATCACCTGTTTTCACCCAAGAACTGAACCCCAGACTCCTGTGACACCAACTGCAAACCTACACACCTGCAACCTCAGGTATCTAAGATAAAGCCCTTCCTAACCAAAGGTTCAGGATTGAGATGCTTATGTAATTAATTATACAGGTAGAGAAAGAGGAAGCCAAAGAGGGGAGAGGACTTGCCCCCAACAACAAGCAAGCCAGATGGGCTAGAGGGACAGAAAGCCTGGATTTCTGATCTGTCTCCCAGACCTGCTTAGCCTCCAAGTTGACTCTTCCTCCAAAAATGAGCTTGCGAATGAATTGGGTGCTCCTGTTAGGACCTGTCTTTTTTCCTTAATTTTGATATAGCTGATAACTATATATTATTTTCTTTCTTTCTTTCTTTCTTTTTTTTTTTTTTGTGGTACTGGGGTTTGAACTCAGGGCCTACACCTTGAGCCACTCCACCAGCCCTTTTTTTGTGATGGGTTTTTTCAAGATAGGGTCTTGCGAACTATTTGCCTGGGCTGGCTTTGAACAGCGATCCTCTTGATCTCTGCCTCCTGAGTAGCTAGGATTACAGGTGTGAGCCACTGGTGAATGGCTTATATATTATTTTCTGATGTTTGTTTCACAACCAGATGGTGGGCTGCATGAGACAGGTGCACCTGTTTTTTGCACCAGAATTCCTAGCACCAAACACAGTGCTCAGCACATAGCAAAAGTCATCCATTGAATGATTGAACAGAAGGTACAGCACTCTCCTACACGATAGAAAATAAGAATGTTGAAAAAGAGTGGAGTTGCCCAAGGCTAGGAACAAGCCAAGAGGTCAGTGGAGGCAGAGGGAAGGCACTCATGCAGCCCTTAGTGTCAGAATTGGACTAAACAGGCCGTGGCAAAACTTCCAACTCCTAAAAGCCTACATATTTTTAAGCCTTATTCAAGGAGCATAGGTGTAGATAGGATAAAATAGTAAGTGACTGAGCACTATGACTTCTACCTCTCACAAAGGGGTTGGGGTCCCTAAGGCACCTAGCTTTTTAGCTGCACATCGCCCTCTAGTGACCAGAATGTGCCACTATAATTTTGTGATGTTCCTTGAAAAACTGAGCTTTAATAAGTTGATAGGTCTGACTCAAAAATAATTAATAACCTATATATGTGTGAAATGTATTAGGTCCAGGTCCATTAACATGGTCATTTGTTAATTCAACAACTAATCGCTTAGTGCCTAATGTATGTCCAGGACAGTGTCATGGCCAAGTCAGATATCCCCTGCCCATGGTGCCCATAGCCTAGAGAGGACATAGCCTTGAATCACACAAAGGTAGGCTAAACACCGCTGTGATAAGTGCCAACAAAAAAGACAAGACCTAGAGTGGCCAGGTGGACACTGCAGGATAAGAGGCGCTGTGGGTGGGGAAGGCAGGGCCACACAGTGGTGTGGGAGATAGGGGTGTGGTTCACGCAGGCTGGTCAGAGCTCAACAACAGCAGCTGTGAAGCACTTGACAGGTCACTGGGCCTCTCTGTCCATTTGACAGGTAGGACTACAGGCTTAGAAAATGGCCTGTCTTGTAGCCAGCAAATGGGCAAGCTCCTCCTCCCACATCCCCTATAGCCTGGTATCCAAGATCCAGGTCCTAGGCCTCCTACAGAGCTCCAGCTCCTGTGAGAACCTCCATCTCCCATCAGACCTGTGGTCTCTTGATCTATGGGTGCTTCAATCCTAGGTCCACCACCATTACCCTGGGACTGCAGGACCCACAAGGATGAGCTGTGCATCCTTCTGGACCCTGCCCTCCCTGCCTCCACACCAACCCCTGCTGCCATACTGAGCTCTGCCCTGTCTCCTAGTGTGCTATGCCATGTCATGCAATCTCTCCCTTTGGGACTTGCCCACTAACTGTTGTCTTCCCTCTGATCACACCCCTCTCCCCAGCATGGCTATCCCTGAGCAGCGTGGCTCCTTATCCACCAGTCTTAGCCTGGACGTCTTGGCTTCCAGAAGCTCTTCTTGCCCTCTGCAGGAGCTCCTCTTCAGAACATCCCTATCAGATTTCTGATCACACTGCATGTTGGTGCCTTTTTCCATGTCTATCTCTGCAGCTACACTTGAGCACCCAGAAGTCAAGGACTGTATCTATGTCACTTTCTCCCACATCCCCAGCAGTAACACAGCACCTGCCACTCAGAAGGTGCCCAGAACTATTACTTAAATAAACGAATGAATTATAAAAATATATGACCTTAATCCTAGCCTCCTGCTTTTTACCATGATTTATGTCTGTCATCTCCATCCACCTGTTGTCTTCTGCCCTCTTTATATCTAACAGGGTTCTACTTACTGCTGTAACCCGGTCAGTGTGAAAGAACACAGTCTGTTCCAGTCCATTCAGTTTCTCCTAAACTCCCAGGGCAAAGTGAAATGAAACGCAATAAAGAACTGTTTACATGTCTCTGTTTTTCTAGTGACTAGGAATATATTGGAAAGTTGAGGTGGTTTTTTTTTTTTCTTACCAATTTCCACAGCATTCTGAGGCTAGGTTCTCTCTGGGGTGAAGGGACCTACAAAGCCATCAGAGACCCAAGGTCAGAATTCTTGTACAAGGTACCTTGTGCATATGATTCAGCACATTCTCCAGCTGTATCCATAGAGGTCCTGGTGGTGGGGTTAGTGGCACATATCTATTGAAGACTCACTATGTATCAGGCTGTTAGGTTGTTTCCATGAGATGATTGTGATGAGATGATCAGGCTGGTCCCTGCCCTCCCAGGACTAATGTTCTAGCAGAAATGCATAACTATATGCAACTTATTTCAATTATTCAATGACAACTGGGCTGCAAACCAAAGAGGAAAAGTGCAAAATGCCAAAATAGCACAACCTGGGTGGGTGTCATACCCACCCACAGTTAGGATGGCTGCCCTAAGGCTGTGATCTTTGGACAGAGAGCAGTGTTAAGTAGGCAAAGGAGGGGAGAGATTGCATGCATGTGCAATATGTATGTGTGAGCATATGTGTGAGCGTGAATATACTACAAGTGTGTTGTGTGTATGTGAGTATACACGTGTGCACATGTGTGCATGTATGTGTGGAGGTTGTTCATGTGCGTGTGTGTGTGCTGGGCATCTATGCCACAAGTACATGTATGTGTCTGAGCATATCTATGCCACAAGTGCGTGTGCATGCAGGTTGCAGAGGCATGTGTGTGTATGTGCCCCAAGTGCACATCTATCTCTACAGAGTCCCAGACACTCTTCAGCCCCTGGATGTCCTTCCATCACAGTAAGTCAGTCACAGTGAAACGATTCAAGGCTTCTTTATGTGAAGCAGTGTTCTCAACCTTCTTTCAGCTCAGGGATCATTTCAGTAAGAACAATAATAAAACTACTCCATGTTAACTGGGTGACAGTCATCATGCCTTCCATTTTATGTATGTTGCTCATTTGCTTCTCTAGAAACCTCAGGAGACAGCCATGCTTATTGTCCCACTTTGCAGGAAAAAAAAACAGGTTCAGGGACAGGAAGACTTTTTCCCCAGGTCTCTAGCAAGTTAGCATTGGAGCTGTGATTTGAACACGCATCTATATGACTCTAAAGCATTTGGTCTAATCCACTGAGCTCTTTCCCAAAATGGGCAAGGCAGAGGCCCTTCTCACATAGTTTCTGCAATACCCTCCCAGCCCAGCAGTCCCTAAGAAGCCTGTGAAGCCCTGCCCCTGTTCAACCACTGATTCACGGTGTGGCTTGGGAAAGTCCCTCCTCCTTTGTTGCCCTAGCGAGTTTCCTAATCTCTGCCATTCTACAGTAACAGTTTAGCCCACCACCACCCACAAACTGCAGGCAGGTTACAGAATCTTGCTGATGCTCCGTTTCCTCATCTCTAAAATGGAGCTGATAATAGACTGCTCCCGATCTGCTGCATAGGGATTGAGTTCATGCGTGAAGAGTGCCTCACCCAGGGATGCCTCCTAATGCATGCCCCATGCTCCGTGAGTTATAGCTGTCACTGATGCTGAGAACAAGGGAGAACCGTTCTGCTGAGAGCGCCAGCTGGGGAAACAGACGACCTGAGTTCATGTGCCCACTGGCCTTCTAATAGCTGTTACTTAGTCGTTGAACTTTCCTCACTTGTAGACTAGGAATTAAAATAGTGCCCATTTCATAGATTAGTTTGGGGAATAAATGAAGTGATGCACTTAGCACTCTATTACTATTTGTGTATACTGAGCAATGGTGAAAACAAGGATTATGTAGGGGTCTGACTTTGTTCCAGTAAAAAGTTTTAGAAACAAAAATGAAAGGATGCATCCGGTTTGATCAGGTTTATTAGTTATTAATTGTTTGTAAAAATTTTTAAAAAACAGAACTGGCTTATAGGTCAGTGGAAAGTCAGTTCCCCTCTGGCTCTGAGGCTGGCAGTTCAGTGCAGTTTATTCTGGTGCTGGCTCACAGTGTGGTTAGGTCCAAGGCCATGACCATGAGTAAGTGATCCACTCTTGCTGAAAGCTAAAATCATGGTCACACTCTAAATATTTATACTCCAAAAAGCAACCCTGTCTGACCTTCAGGGGTCACAGTGCCACTCCCTTGCTCAATGGAGCTCACTCGTTCACTCAACTCAGGATTATTGACCATCTGCCTCTTGCTAGGCACTGGACACAGGTCAGTCTGGTGACTGATAGTATGGAAACCTGTAGCTGAATTTGGAGACCTGACTGAAGCAGGGTCTCAGGGATGGCAAGTGCTCAGTCCTAGAGAGAATGTAGGCCCCGATGTTTGGTGCATATGACACTGTGGCTTGTGCCAGCTGGGAGAGGCTGTGGTGTCACCTCAAACCGCACACACATGTTACAGCAGGGAAGCAGAAGCCCAGAGAGAAGGGAACCAATGAGATCACAAAGTGGGCTATGATCTTTCTTTCCTGATTCTCAGGTCAGCACCTTTTACCTGTGAGCCCTAAGACTTCATCTACTTCATTTCATCCAGCAATGGATTCTCCAGACATTTCAGCCCATGAGACACCTCAAACATAGTGATCATAAGAAAAAAAAGCAACATCACTAATTACAGTATCTGTCAGTTACTGGTTACTTAGTGCCAGATACTTTGTTACATATATGATATTAATATTTCATTTAATATTCCAAAATAACCTTACCAGGTAGGTCTTTATTATCCCATTTTATGGAAAAGAACTCTGAGGCTCAAAGAAGGGAAGGGATTTTCCCAAGGTACTAAGTATGTAAAGCCATAATTCAAGTTAACTCTGCCTGACTTCAAACCCAGGGCATATGTGCCCACCACACAACATCCTCTCAGTAGGACACCAAACACAGAAGACCCATCCTCACACATCCTCCTTCTGAGTTCTCCCAGGTTGGCAAAGGTTTGATGTCTGAAGCCAGGAGAGATTAAGAAAGAGCAACAGTGGACAAAAAACAGCCTTCAAACCTAGCCCTAGAATTGAGCACCTACCATGATCCAGAACAAGCTCAAAGTGATGAAGATGGATAGCAATGGAGAGCAAGATGGCTAGTGAGAAGATAATCAGGTCACAAACTGTTCCAGTGTTCATCCCAGTCGAAGACTGGCACCAGGTGCTGAGAGAATACCTTGAGTCATGTGACATGGGCAAACCATTTCCTCTCTTTTAGAGAGGGAACAGTGAGTCCAGGGCCTGTGAATCTAGACTGCCCAAGACTAAATTCTGGCCCTGCCTCTTACTGGGTGTATGACTTCATACACTACCTGGCAACTACTGAAAGTCAGTTTCCTCTCCTGTAGAATGGGCTAATTATGTCTACTCACAGTATCATTTTGAGAACTAAATGAGTTAATATGTGGGATGAATTCACAACAGTACCTCACACTTAGTAAGAGCTCTCTACATTTTTTCCAAATTTTTTAATTATAGAAACTAGAGGCTATAAAACCTAGTTGTTAGAATTAAGATGCTTCTCTGGCTAAAAAGTAGAATACCTCACCTGAAGTGACTTCCATAAGAAGCTTTTATTAGTCTCTCCCATGTGAACAAAGCGGTTCCAGACTCTTACATGACCCCAGGAACTCAAGATCCTCTGTCCTTTCTCCCACTGTTTTTCACATATTATCAATGTCTTCCTTCATGTTCCAAGAAAGTTTTAGCAGCCCCAAATATCACATCCTCACACACCCACACACAGAAACAGAAAGGGGGAACAAGGGAATAGCTGTTACACCTGTATTGCTGTCTTTGGATGAAGGACAAGATTTCCTAGAATCCTCTCAAATGACCCTCTTTTTGTCTTTAACCAAAACAAGGTCATGTGGCCACCTCCAGCCTTGCAAAAGACTGGAAAAGCAAAATTCTGGCATTTCCCATCACTGTGTCAAGGAAAATGGGAGGAAGAAAAGCAAGCAGGTGGGTGGACAACCCCCGGCCTTGCTTGATAAGCTTGAGAAGGAAATGTAGGATCACCAGGAAAGAATTCACCACTTCCACTACACAGGTGTGAGACATTGTTCCTTTAAATAATAATGACAGTAATGACAAGAACAAGCATTAGCCAATGGTGCAGAGGCAGTCAGACGTGCAGATCAATCAGCCCAGTAACCCCATTCTTTCCTCATAGATGTGGAATACGAGCAAATAAAATAAAAATTTTAAGGTCATGGCCCTGACCTTAAAATTGACATTGAATGACCCCTTGATAATCGAGAGAACAACAGTTGCCAACCTCCCTTCTCATTTTGGTAGGTTACAAATAATACACATAAGAAAATGAGGGTAGGTTAAAGGCCACAGTAGTGGAAGAAAACTTGCTTAGAAAATACTTTTATGGCCCCAGGGGTTAAAGGTCAGACAGGAAATATTTTAGATGTTTAGGAAATATGGTCTCTCACCCAACTACTCCACTGTGAAAGGTAGGAAGGCAGCCATGGACAACAGGTCAACACATTAGTGAGTCCGTGTTCAGTACAGCTTGAGAGTGGAGGACTACATTTAGCAGTTTGCCAGCCCCTGTTCTACCTGGCAAGTTACAGAAGACAACAGCCTAAGCCAAGGGGCTTAATGTCTGCTGCCCATGTTTCACCATGTACTGTGAAGAAGTGAAGTGGGAGGGGAGCTGTGACTCATGGAAAGGGGACTGTTGCAAACACCAATGATGTCAGATGCTATAGTTTTTCAAGGAAACCAGAAGTGTAGATGTTTTATATCATCTCTCATTGTTAAGTATGGCCAATCAATTCAAATTTTTTAATCTTGTATAGACCAAACAAAAAACCTCTGGGGACCAGCACTGCTTGGGGGCAGCGAGGGTGTGACCTTTGGCCTAAAAGATCATCCTTCCTGAGCAATGTGCGAGGACAACCAAGTACACATGACACATCAGAGTGGCTGGATCCAGGAAACTTAGCACACCGCCAGTCTGACACACTGTGAATGGAATGCAATAACTGCCACTGTCCTGTCTTGTGGCTGGGCATACAAGAGAGGCCGTTCACATGAGGACTGCATTAGCTCACATGCAGTTTCCTCCTGTCTCGCTAGTGCTCGGGGACCCCAGGAGTTATGTAACATTGTCATACAGACCTTCCCAACATATCTCGGAGGAGCAATGACATCATGTAATTTGCAAATCACAAAACCACAGAGACATCAACTTAACCAGTTTCTGGCTTTCTCAGCCCCAAACACTAACTCAAAGGCTCCAAAACTGAGAACAGTCATCCTGTGGTATTGGTGAGGAGAATGGCTTAGGTCCCCTTGTATTCAATAAAATTCTCAGATGCTCAAGTCCCTTCTATAAAATGGTGTGGTTTGCATACAACCTACACATATCCTTCCATATTCTTTAAATCATCTCTAAATGACTTGTACTTGGCACAATACAAATGCTATTTCAATAGGTATTATACTGCATTGTTTAATGAATAACAAGGTTTTACATCTGTAATATTCAGTACAGGCTCAACTTTTTAAAAAATATTTTCAATCCATGATTGGTTGAATCTGTAGATGCAGCACTCAAGATAGAGAAGGCTGACTTTATTCTTTCGAGAGTGATCAAAATCACAAGTAACATGGCCAGTAGGACAAAGCAAAAGGACTCTTGCAGATGTCTTCCAGGTAGAAGGTCCTTAAGCTGTATCCAGCTCTGCTCTGAGGAAGCCCAGGCACCACCAAGATGCCCTGGGGCTGCAAACAGCTCAACTTGTGACACCCTGTCCTTGGCTGTCTCAGCTGGTGTCCTCACCTGTTGGCTGGCTTCTTTGTCTCTCCCACTGGTTCCTGTAACTGACAGCACCCTGCCTATTTGCCTGGAGCTCCTCGCTCACCTGGCTCAGCTCTCTGTCATCCCCGCCTTCTCCTGTGTTATTTGCCTGGCTCTTCAGCTTTAAAAGTACTAACTACCTCTTCTCATCTCCCTGGACGTACCCCACCTTCAGACCCTGGGCTCTGCCAGGACCACCAGCATCCAGTGCCAGCCCAACCCATGCACAGCCCCACTCTCCCTAACCAGTTTGATGTCTGCTTCTCTTACCAAGGACTCTCAGCCCACACTTGTTACTTACTGATGAAGACACCTACCTGGGTGCCACCCATAGGTCACAAAAGTCCCCTCCCACTTACCCCCTGAAGATCACCTGAAAGCTTTGCTTTTGATTCTGTCTGCCACATTTTTTTGTGTGGGAGGAAGAAGGATGAGAGAGAACAACGCATACTTCCTACCCATGAGCTTGTCCGTCCACTGAATCCAAGTCAGTTAAAATTAGGTGCTGAGCAAGCAGTTTTCCAATAGTTCCCTAATTCCCCTAATTCTTCAGAGCTGCCTCAGAGACCAAGATAGGAGGATGAAAGGGGATGCCACAGATGGTGGTGACTTCACAGAGCAGCTCCTTCTTTTCTGTTTTGTATATTATAGTCCTGCATAAAACTATGTTTGAAAAAAATAATTCCATTGATTTTCTTAAAAAAATCTGAAAAGTCCTATACCAACAACTGTGACCAGGTTTAGATGAGGAAAGTAAGCTCTCACACTGGATGGCTTGAGGGAAGCAATACTTTTGACAAAAAGAAGTTCAGGAGAGATTAGGCTAAACTTTTGTTCATAATTTTAAAAATAGCTTTATTGCGTCTCCTATGGGAGGTGCCCACACAATCTACAATATCTGCTTTTTTCAATAGGAGACCACCATTGAGGAAGTAAGTACTAGTTTTTAGCTGCTTAAATATGAATATCTTTTTTCGATTTTCCTACTGGTGATAAAGAGGAGTGTTTCTAATCCTCAGTCTGAAATTAGATAGTGAAGTGCTTCCCAAAGCTGTCACGTGGTGCTGCTCAGTGTATAGACCTTTGGGGCCACATTCAGAGAATTCTCAACAGGGCAAAAACTCTACAGAGGCACCCAGCAACTGCTTTCTTCACCTTATCATTCAAGTTCAGGTATCTCAGATCTGTTCTATATATCTCTCCAAGGGCACCCCTTTTCCATGGAGCTCACTATTGAACCCAGGGCTTTATGCTTGATAAGAAAGTGCTCTACCATCTAAACTGTGCCCCCAGTCCTTTTGTTTTTATTTCGTTTTTGAGATATTATTTCTGTAATTCTTCCCAGGCTTATCTCAAACTTGTGATCATCCTGCCTCTGCCTCCTGAGTATCTAGGACACAGGCATGCACCACCACTCCCTGCTCTATGGACTAGTCTTATGGACAAGTGAGCAGCCCAGGCTAGAGGAGCTAAAGGATAAGAGACTGCTAGGGAGAGTCAGGCATGAGTAAAAAGAAGTGTTGTGTCAGATGGGCTCAAAGTCCAAAGTCCTCACATACCCTGTTGCTGACTCAGGACAGTGCAGACAGACAGCTCATTTGGGAGGGAGATTTGCAGGTGTGAATGTGGACCAGCAGTGAAGGAATAGAAAAGGAATTAATCATATCATCCTGGAATCATCCATTCTCAGACTCTCAAGATCAGAGAGTCTTAGAATCTCAGACCTGGGAGGAAAGTCTCCAATATTGCATAAAGGCTGAATTCATAGGCCTTACAGTAAGATAGGCCTGAACTAGAAGCCATTCAAAGACTATGGCTAAAAGGAAGTTTACTGAGGTAGGGGGGAGGGAATGAGACCCCTCACAAGAATAAGAAAAGAAGGCTTAAAAGAAACTGTAAGCAGGCAGCAGATATTGCTGGGTGATCTAACCTGAAACCAGAGCTGTGATCAAAAGTCCTGAGACTTTCTTCTGATTCTTGATAAGCTCAGGATTCTGAGTCCTGGGAGCAAGATTCCCATAAGAATTTCCCTTGCTCCCCAGGGTGATTTGAATAAAGCTTCAGGTACCACTGTGGGAAGGGAAGAAATCCTGGTTGGCCATGCCAACAAAACCGTACATACTGAGAGTTAAGTCTCACAAAGGGAAACCAGGACCATGGGGGAGGTGGGAGTGGCTGCCTGAGACCACAAACAACAGATATCTACTACTGCACACCTGCCACAGAGTTACTCAGAAGACTGACAGAACCAATCTACATCAAGTTCTTAGCATATTGTCTGGCACAGAGGAAGCCCTGGATAAGCACCAGTGCCTTCCACTACAACTCACGCTCCAGCATGGAGACAGATCTCTGCAGTGTGCCAGCTGAAGCAATTACCTTGAACAATTTGGAATCAAGGCTCCAAGTTACCCTGAATGTAGACACCTGGAAAACTTCAGGTGATTTTACTGATCAGCTGTACAGCTCATACCATGGGGAGTCCAACAATAAATATTTGGGACCAAGACTACCTCCAAATAACACCTGTGTGTGGATCTTGTTCACTTCTCTATCTCAGTGTCCTCAGTGGTTTGGGGCTCTGGCAGTTGTGCTCGCCCACACCCTTAGGTCAAAAGAGGAAATGGAGAAGACACAGCCTCAGAGACCTTATCTTTTTTTAATATTCCACAAGGTCAGGCTAAATGCCCTCAGACCCTCATGCCAAACCTCAAAAACTCTAAAAATGCATGCCAAATAGGGCATAAAAATGTATGTGTCCCCACTCTCACTGAAAGCTCTATTTTGCAGTATTTTTTGTTGCTGCAAGTCTGGGATCTGAAGGCATGTTTGCTTCCTTTTGTGTGTGTGCTAGGGTTTGAACTCAGAGCCTACACCTCAAGCCACTCTACCAGCTCTTTTTTGTGAAGGGTTTTTTCAAGATAGGGTCTTGGAACTATTTGTCCCGGCTGGCTTTGAACCACGATCCTCCTAATCTCTGCCTCTGGAGTAGCTAGGATTATAGGCATGAGCCATGGGTGCCCAGCTTCGCTTGCTTCCTTTAAGGCACACTTTAATGTCTAAGCCAATAATGCAGAAAGGGAAGGGCCAGTGTACAGTCATCCTGTTACTGTCTGGCCAAAGCCACCCTGCCTTAAAGGACAACCACTGGGGTGATGGAAGGCAGATCAGAAGCAAAGACTCTGAGCTCATTTCCTGCTATATTTTGATGCCATAATTCAGCAGCACTTGTCTCCAGCTCGGACACCTCTAGCTTCCTCCCTTTAAGGCAGCCACTGCCATCACTGAGATCCACTAGGAACCAGTTATTCTACTAAGTAAGAGCAGTGCTATCATTATTGGGTTGCCTACCCCTTATGGGCAGGACCCAGCCTCTGATGACTTGTCCACACTTTCAATTCATCACCATAGCAGCCATGTCACTTTCCTCTTTTGTGTGATAACTATGCTGTTGAGTCACTAGAAAACGTTTCATTACATTGTAGAGAATTCTGCTTCCATTTACATTTCCTTTGATTGTGCTTCACCCAGAGAAAGTATAGCAAGTGAAATGGACAGCTAGAGTGGGGAGGGAGCAGGGATGGCTTTAAATGAAAGATGCTCTCCAGCTCCTTCTCCATCCCTGTCCTGGGACAAGCCTTCCCCTGAAACAAAGGTGAGGCTGATATGAAAGTCAGTCTCTGTCTCTCTGTTCCCCCAACTCTGGCTCCAGAGGCAGCAGCTCACAATTACTGTTGTGAGAGCCAACTAGAGTCTAGGAGAAGGAAAGAGAAAACAGAAACCCATCTGGACAAGGGTCAGCAATTCCCCCAGAGTGCCAGGGATGCTTGGACCAGGGCATTGTTTCTGTGAAATCTTTCCACCAATGGGTTTACCGCAGGACCAGCTGTTTGGCTGTGTTTAAACTGTCACCCAGCCAAGGTAGCTTGGTGGCACGCCCAAACTCCAAGCCAGCATGCACACAAGGTCTGCAGCCCGCGCCAAAACTCGTTTAAAACATTATTTGAACCAAACAGCCAGTCAATTTAAAAATGCTCCAGATAGAAAGCCAGTAAGATTTGAAAACAAGGATTTGAAAAAAAAACTGAGAATAAAATTTAGTAAATGCATTCATTTTTCACTCATTTGTTTAATAATTAACACTTGCCTTTTCCCAGAGAGGATATAAGATTCTAAAACTAAGATTTTTTTTTAAGTATTATATATGTTCTGTGAATTACAATGATATGAAAATTCAACTTTGGTCAACATTCAGAAAAGTATGTGTGTGATTTAACCAATGAGGAAACTGAGGCTCTGGGTGGATTAAGATCTTAGCCAGGGTCACACAGCAGTGAATGGTAGCACAAAGATTGCACTGAGTTCTCTGCCACATATACCTCTGGGGGGGGTGGGGGGTGTGCACGTGCACATGAGTGCTCCTGTTCAGGCTCACGCCATGGGGGTCTAAATTGCAGGGGTTTCTTCGATTTTTCTCTCCAAAATTAAAACAACAAGAAAAAAAAAACTGGCACATCCCAGTATTCCACTAGAGTCAACTATTTGTTCCTTCAGAAGCATTTATTAAGTCCAAGCATGTGCCACCCACTGAGCCAGACATTTTGGGTACAGTGACCAAAAAGCCACACACAGGAAGCTTACGTTTAAGATCACTCAGAGGCCATCAATGTGTGCTCTGTGCTCAAACTGAGGCCCTCACACATACATGCCTCTGAGCTGGAAAAAAAGCACTCCACTGCAGTTTTTCCAAACTCAGCTGTTCATGCACCAGCCTAGCAGTTTTTGTCTTGTGTCACCACCACCTCTATATATTTCTTTAAATGTTCTCATCTACATAAACATGTTCATTTTAATAGAAAATCCTACATCACTGCCATAAATGGAAAACTGGAATCACTCCTCATAAATAAAAGGCAACCATAAAAATAAATACTGTACAACAAAAACACATCAATATGACTCCATTCTCACCTAGACAGATACCTGTAGCCCCAGGAGGACCCTGAGGCTGAAGTCCATGCTGAAACTGTCCCAGGGATGGAGAAAGGGGGATAAAGGAGAATAGTGGAGGGGGGTGAATTCAACTATGATATATTGTAAGAACTTTTATAAATGTCACAATGTACCCTCAGTATAGCAATAATACTATAATAAAGTAATGTTATTAACTACTTTTTTTTTTTGCAGTCCTGGAGCTTGAACTCAGGATCTACACCTTGAGCCACTCCACCAGTCCTTTTCTGTGATGGGTTTTTTGAGATAGGGTCTCGAGGAATTTCAAACCATAATCCTCCTGATCTCCACCTCATTAGTAGTGGCATTACAGGCGTGAGCCACCAGCACCTGGCAAATAACTAATTTTTTTAAAAATGGTATAGGAGATTCATTAACTCTATACAGACTTTCTCCTTAATTGGAAGGATTAAGGAAGAATTTGATCAGGCACAACTCTGTATAGAGAGATTTCATTGGTTTTAATATTGTGTCAAACAATCATAGGATTTAGGTCATCATTACCTAATTCAATTCTGTCGTTATTCAAGGGATGCCAGAGCCCAGAGACGGGCTGTAATCTAAGGTCACACAGCAAAGTGAATGGCAGAAAAAAAGCCCAGCCCACGACCACCGGACCAATATGTTTTGCTAACTTACATCTGAATAAACTTATATTTACACTTTAGCATTTTTGAGGACTGGTCCTGATCCACTTTCCTTTTGGAGGGGAAGAAATCATAATCCATCTCAAAGGTGCAGGTGTGGAGATCCCGCTCATTGACTGAAAGGGAAGTGTTGCATGATTCATCTTCCATATGTCTTGCAATGGAACTGTCTACTGAACTCCCAAATAAAACAGAAAGCTTGTGGAGATTTCTGAGCACCCCAAAGTGTAAGTAGGATGCCCAGTTAACCTGCTGTGCTATATCATGAGTGGGTTCGTGGTCTCATGAAATCCTCAGTGAATGTGCCATGTGCAGCACCCTTGCCACACACAGACTACAAGTCTCTAAATCAGTGTAAGCAGATAAAGAAGAGAGACTCTCTCCGGCTCACCAAGGGCACTTAAAGCCCGCCTGCCCTGATCTGCCTTAGTCAAGGTCACTGGGAGTGACTGGAGGTCAGGGCACACAGAGCCTCCTGCTTGTGAAGGAGGTGACCTGCTCAGCTGCTTCTCCTGGAAGGAAAGACCAGACTTTGTGCACTTTTCCCAAGTCAGGAGAGCGATACATGACAGTGAATGACACCTGGCCTCTTGGTCCTCTTCCTTTGGAGCTGCCACAGGACTATTGAAGGCTCTGCAGAGGGACCGAACCCATGCTTTATGGGGTAACTCAAGTTCATTTTTCCCCAGCCTGAGCACAGGAAGCCTGCTGAGCCTCCCAGGTTGGTTTGTACAGTTTTACTTTATTTGAGTGGCAGAACAACCTTGTGCTGTCCAGGGCTGTGCCCTGTGAGCACCCAAAAGCAAAGAGAAGGGACTCTTGCTCCTAATGCGGAAAGAGCAAGACTTCCTACAATGCAGCTGGCGTTTCCTGAAATAGGACAGGATTTGAGCAAACGGCTTTCACTGGCCAGCAGGAAAAGCTGAGTGGTGTTGACTCAGACCCTCACCCCTGTGTCACTATCCTGCGTGACTCTGACTTTCTTCCATTGTCAAGCTCAACGGTCAGATTCCCTCTTTAGGATCCACTTTGCCAATGTCCCTTGTCCTACCAGCCTGTTTTAGCTCTAGGGAGGCCACGCCTCTGTCTTTCTTTCCTCTTTCGTCATTTGCACTCCACTCCAGTTTCTATTTTGAAATTGATTAGGTCTTGATGAACAACTCAGGTCGTTTCCAGAACACCTCCCATCTGGCTCTGACTCTGCGGGGAGAGATGATGATTTATGTTTATCTCAACCAGAAGCAGAGCATCTTCAAGAACTGTTTTCAATTTTTGGGCCTCTGCCCAATTACTACCAGAATTAGTTGGAAAAAAGTGTATTAAAGCTGCTGATTCAGCAAAGAATGCCTGAGTCATGCTACAGCTCCCAAAATCCATTCCCACAACCTCTACATTTGTCTCCAATGGGTTCTTATTCAGTCAACATTTAGTGAGTCCTAACAATGAGCCAGGCATTGTGCTTGGGCTTCAGGTATGAAGAAGCCCAATTACCCGCAGTATGGGAAATGTGAAATTTACTCTCAGAGCCCTGGGAGAGTCTCAGAGAGAGGCAGGCACACCTAGCCCCTGCTAACCTCTCCAGCTCCAGCTCCACTCAACACTTCTTTTTTTGGCAGTACTGGGGTTTGAACTCAAGGCCTTGTACTTACTAGGCAGATGCTCCAGCACTTGAGTCACACCCCCAGGCCTCCACTCAACACTCTCTACTTGCTTGCTTTGGCGTAGCTGCTTTTCATTCTGCACCTGGCTACCCTTCTCTTCCCTTTGCCTGGAATGATCTTTTCCTCACATAGGTGGATCCATCCCATCAGAAAGCCTTATATCCCATAGGCTCCCCACATACATCCCAATGGTCCTTATCACATTCCCTTCCCTCCTCCCTCTTTGGCATAGCTGCTTTATTTATTTATGTTTTCACTTTGCCTGCTTTCCCAAAGCAAAATGCAGCCCCCACCAGGGCAGAGACTTTGAACCTGTGTCTATAACTACAGCCTCAATACCTAGCCCAGGAAACTGAATACATAGTTCACATGAGAAAACCAGGAAAGGCTACATAAGGAGGCAGCTTTAGGAGGTTTGCCAGGTGAACAGTTATACAGGTGATCATCTCCCATACAAAGACAGGAAGCATTGAGGGAGTGGAGCCGAGGCAGTGAAGTGCAGGATGGAGAGCTCTTTGGAAGCCAAACTCACCAGTTTTATTGCTCCCCACCATGACAGTGCCATGATTTGAATATCCCCTTCAAAACTCATGTTGAAATTAAATCCTCAAATTCATATGTTGATGGTATTTGGAGGTGGGGCCATTAGGAGATAATTGGCTATAGACAAGATCATCAGGGTGGAGCACTTGTGATAGGATTGGTGACTGCATAAGAAGAGGAAGAGGAACTGGAGCTGGCATATGCTTGCTCTGTCTTGCCATGTGATGATCTGCTCTGTATTACAATGGCGTGCAAGGCCCTCACCAGATGCTGAGTGGATGCTGGCACCATGTTCTTGAACATCCCAGTCTCCAGACCATGAGCTAAATAAACCTCAATTCTTTACAAATGACCCAGACTCAGTTACTTCATTACAGCAATAAAAATTAGACTAAGATGGCAATGACAAGGTTGTTGAGCAACTAAGCTTGAGTCTTTTGCCTGTCCTGGTGCAGGACCAGGGTTCTGCAGTGAAATCTCCCAGACTCTTCCAGCCAACTTATTATTATTGCCACTACTTACTAAATACTCACTGTATGTCCAGCACATCACAAGTCCCAATCTGTTTGACCTTTGCAACATTTTTCAGAGCAATCTTATCTTTCCTACTTGACAGGTAAAGCCATAGAGAGGCAAAGAAGAGAAGTGATTTGTAAAGAATCTTCTAAGTGGTGGAGCTGGGATTTGAACCTAAACATTCCAACCCCAGAGCCCTGTTCCATAGCCTTCTCTCTGGAAACTAGAGACAACTTCCTTATTTTGCATATTTGGCTAAGACAGAATGTTCTAGATTATTTGCTTCCTCATCTTAAGGCATAGACCTGGGTGCCCAAAACAGAAGCCATTCATCACCCTGCCTGTTTGGAACAAATTGTTTTGCCTTCCATTCTTGCTGCCTCCACTCTGCAAACCATCACTGAGAATGGCAAGTGTCCAGTTCCAGCTAATCTCTTTGGATCTTGATTTAATCTCTTTGGAGTTCACCCCATAAATATCTGATCTCTGTCTTCAAGGATGTCCCGGGGAAGTAGGAGAATAAGGCAAAGATTTTAAAAAGCAGACTAGGAATCATGCTAAGTTATAGAACAATAATGTCGCCATTTTGTGAATCAGTGGCCATTTTATCCTCAGTCCTCACTTCTTGAGAAATGGCAGCTCCACCCCTACCAGAGACTACCGCACATGTTCTAACTTCCTTAACCTCCCTCTTCTATAAAAGCCACACCTAGCCCAGAGTCTGGGCTACACCATCTTTTCCCGGCCAGCCTGGCAGTTTGAGCCTGCCATTAAACCTTGCTTATGGACGTGAGACTTTTCTCATGAGCTTTCTTTGTGAGTGGTATTTTTCCTAACATTTTGGTGCCGTGACTCGGATCAGGTGTGCTCCCAGCCCTGACCTTGCTCTCCCGGCCTCCCCCGCCATCCCACTCTCTCTCTCTCTCTTTCTCTCTCTCTAAACTCCCATCCCCTTCCTCCAGGATCTGAGCTGCCTCGCCAGAACCCCCGATCCTAGAAGATGCCCTCACTGCTCACAGGGAATTTTCTCTGCCCCAGCACACTTCCAATCACCATCCACCACCGGCCAATCCTCCCTCAAAGTCCTCTCTCAGTGAGTCCTCCTCACACGCAGAGCCATGATCTCTTTCTCATTTCCTTGAAATCCTAGCACAAGGTCTCAGCTTGCTCTTGTCCCTGGGGACAGCGTCCCCTAGGACTGTGGGCCCCAGGTGACGGAGATGACCATCCCAGGTGTCCCATCTCTATTCTCTCCTGAGAACCAATATCTTGGGGACACCCATCATACCCTCTCCTCAGTTCAGACATCCCCATCGGGATGTCTCCTGGCCAACCTTGGGCCCCTTCGCCTAACGCCTGATCTTAAGCCCCGAAAGCTCATTTTCCTCTGTAATCAGGCCTGGCCCCAATATTCATTAGATAATGCCTCCAAATGGCCACTTAACGGCACATTCGATCCCAATAATTTAAGGGATTTGTACAATTTCTGTGAGCGCGCCGGTGAATGGAAATAGCCTACATCCAATCCTTTTCCTATCTCCACACCAAACCCTCCCTCTGTACTTCCTGTTCCCCTGTGTGTGTTCTATTATCCTCTAAATGAACCAATTCCTCTCCTGAACGTCCTCCTTCCCCATGTAAGCAGACTTCTTGTACTGCTTGCCCTGCTGTCTCTTCCTATCTTCCTGAGGGACTTTCCCGTCATGGTGTCATGCCAGCCGCTCCTTGCCAACTCTGGCCTCATGGCGATTCTGGCTCTAGGGGAGCTCATTCTCCTGCCCTGAGGGCCAAGACCAAGCCTGGGGTTTATTCAGGTACACGTCATGCTACATTGGGGGAGTCCTGATTGATTATGGCATCTGATGACTGCTTCTCTTTTCCCCTGTCTAATGCCCCTTCTGCCTGAGACAGTGACTCGAGAGTGGAGGTTTCATGTTACTGAAAGTGTTTCAGTACCAGTCAATGAGAGCAACCTAGAGGCACACGTGATTGCTAATCACTCAGGCGTATGCCATGCCTCCAGGCTCTGCCTTCCCTTCCCTTACCGAAAATATCAAGACACCTTTCCTGCTCCCTCCACAGTCTCATCGTGTGTCCTTTGTCTCTGTCTGCTTTCCCCTCCCTGGACTTACTGGGACCCTGCCTTCCATGAAATACTTGTAGCATGGTACCTTATGACTTGAGTTATTCCAACTAGTTTGCCAGGCCTCTTGGTCCAAAGCAACTTTAAATCAGCTGCTAGGCACCGGTGAGGCAAAAGCACTTATAAAAAAACTGCAGCCACCACACATGCCCTAACTCCACCCCTACAAGGGGAGGAGGGAAAACAAACAGGAGCGCTCATGCACAGGGATGCCACCATAGCTAAGAGAATCCATAGAGAGGACCCAATACACATCCTAGGCCACCAGCCACACATGGCGGTGGCTGTAGCCTGCCACAACTTCCCCTAAAATAAACGCGCACAGGCACGAGTACACAGGAAGGGGGGAGGGGCAACAGAGTGCAGGATCAGGCCTAGGCAGACAGGGTCATTTGTCCCGGGTGTGTGTGTGTGTGGGATGGGCAGTGCCTTGTGCAAGCCCTGCTCCCAGCCCCACCACATGTCTCAGGCCCCTGGACTCACTCTTTGTAAGCCAATTATTAGCTCAAGGTTATAGTCCCAGGAACAGCAAAATGGGTGTTATTGTGGTCTCTAAACTTTTCATTTAAAATTTTCTATACTTTAGGCCTCAGCATAGATTTTCCCTCCAAATATTAACACTAGTCATCCCTTGTGGTACTGTTATTTCCCTGGGATGCCCTCTGAACACCCTTCTCTAACTTTACAGATGATGTATTCCTTTGTTAAAAAGGTAGCCTTTATTAAAGAGGCTGCCTGCTGTTAGCTAACAGGCAGGATCTTAGCATTTTGTACTTTCTAGATGGGACCTGCCCATTCCAGTCTTCTGACTTGTAAATGTTGGAAGCTTTGTACTGAGGCCTGGCCCCAGTATGCCTTGGGTGACCAAGAGAAGTGGCCTTCACAGGGTTCCTTTTTTTTTTTTTTTTGCATTATACTCTCTATTTTTTAAATTTTTTTTTATTATTCATATGTGCATACAATGCTTGGGTCATTTCTACCCCCACCCCCACCCCCTCCCTCTCCCCCCTACCCCCTTGATACCTGGCAGAAACTATTTTGCCCTTATTTCTAATTTTGTCATAGAGAGAGTATAAGGAATAATAGGAAGGAACAAGGGTTTTTGCTGGTTGAGATAAGGATAGCTATACAGGGCATTGACTCACATTGATTTCCTGTGCGTGTGTGTTACCTTCTAGGTTAATTCTTTTTGATCTAACCTTTTCTCTAGTACCTGTTCCCCTTTTCCTATTGGCCTCAGTTGCTTTTAAGGTATCTGCTTTAGTTTCTCTGTGTTGAGGGCAACAAATGCTAGCTAGTTTTTTAGGGGTCTTACCTATCCTCATATCTCTCTTGTGGGCTCTCACTTTTATCTTGTGATCAAAGTCCAATCCCCTTGTTGTGTTTGCCCTTGATCTAATGTCCACATATGAGGGAGAACATACGATTTTTGGTCTTTTGGGCCAGGCTAACCTCACTCAGAATGGTGTTCTCCAATTCCATCCATTTACCAGCGAATGATAACATTTCATTCTTCTTCATGGCTGCATAACACAGGGTTCCTTAAATTACAATACCATCCTCCAGTTAGACCTTTTCTATAAAAGGGAAAAAAGTGAACTGAGGTCCCCTATACAATTTTTCTTTCATCTCTGAGACCACCCAGATTGGCTCCATAATTGCTATTTAGATATTCGAACACTGGCCATTCTTTGTAAGCCACAGGATAAACATGGGGAAGGAGGACCAGAAAAGCACCATATCAATGACAAGCCCCACCCCTACCGCTCCACCCTGTGCCCTACCTTCAAACCACCCCAATATTCAGAACCTCCTAATGGGTGCTTCCCTCTTCAACAGGTAATGGCAGGAAGAGGGTAAGCTTTATGTCCCCTTCCAGTTATCAGATCTAAGGGAAATTTAAAAACATCTGGACAGCTATACTGATGCCCAGACAAATACATTCAAGCCTTTATCTCTGTGATCCAAACCTTTGAATTAGCATGAAAGGATGTTATGCTTCTACTAGACCAGACACTTTTCTCATTAGAAAAGCAATGGGTTCTGGCCCAGGCCACCCAGGTTGGAAATGATTACCATTTACAATGATCCCCTATACCTGTGGCACCTAAAAATTTGCAGAAAAATGTGCCTATACCTACAGGGGCACAGGCAGTCCCCTTGATGATCCACACTAAAAGGGGCTGGTGATATGGCACAAGCAATAGAGTGCTTTGCAGACATAAAGTCCTGAGTTCAAGTCCCAGTAGAGCCAAAGGAAAAAGAAAAAATATTTGGGGATGAGGACACAGTTCAGTGGAAGAGTGTCTGCCCAGCATGTGCAAGGCCCTAGATTCAATTCCCCAGCATTGCCAAATAAAAAAAAAAATGGTGAGGGAGATAAGTAGTGTTATGTCACTTCAGCCCTCTCAGACTGAAATAAAGTAGTTTAACCTAGACCAGATCCCTCATTCTTCAAGTGAGGAAACTGAGGCCCAGAATGGTTCAGAGACCTGCTCTCTGGAGTGTCAGGTGTCAATGTGAAATAGCAACTTTGCTTTACAGCAATGTCCTGAAGAAAATCCCCTTACCTTTCCATAGCATCTTAAGGATGCTATCAGAAAGCATATCACAGTGAACCCAAAGTCATAGGTGAGAGAGGTTCTCCTCAAAGATAAAATTCTAACAGTCAGCCCCAGATATTTGTAAAAAAACTCAAAGTCTGTGGCTGAAAGGAAAAAGTCATTGGATCAACTAATATAGCTAGCCATGTCTGTATGTATAGCTATGTCTGTATGTCCGGGACCTTACTAACAGGAGAGAAAAAGATAAAAGACATCATGACTTCATTGCTGCTCTCAGAAAGGGCCCACCCAACTGGAGCCTGCATCCTGAGCTTGCTACCATTGTGGACAGGAGGGGCACTTCTGCAGAGAATGCTCAAGGGGGACAACCCAGGAGACAGCCCCATCCCCAACCGGGACCCTGCCCTCTCTGCAAGGGTAACCACTGGAGGTCTAAGTGCCCCTGTCTCCAGATGGAAGGCAAAGTGCCACCTCCTATGGATTGATGGGTCCTGGCCTCCTGTCCATGCTCTACTTCTTGGCATCAATGTTGAGGAGCCTCAGGGTAGCCATAATGGCAGAAAAGTGAAAGGTCATTTTCCTGCTAGATAGTGGAGCTCATTTCTCTGTCTTACCTTTCTCTCTGGGTCCCCGGTCCAATGACAAAAGTTATCATTTAGGGAAAATCTGGCCAGTCCCTAGAGTGCTAGTTTACCCGGCCTCTGGACTGCTCTTGGGGAGACCTCCTCTTCTGTCATTCTTTCCTCATAGTTTCTGAAACTCCAGTGGGACAGGATTTACTATCTCAACTAAAAGCTCAAGTTCTCCTCCCTCCAGGCAGCTATTTCTACTGCCCCTTCCTTTAGGAACAAATAGATCCCACAGTGTGGACTGATGGGGTGAGTGTAGGGTGAGCCTGGATGGCCCTCCCTATTCAAATAAAACTCAAAAATCCCTCACAGTTTCCACACCCAAAACAATATCCCCTCAAGCCTGAGGGAGATGAGGCCTTAAGCCTATCATAAATTCCTTAAAAAAAAAAAAAACAAGGGCTACTAATTAGTTGCTCCAGCCCCTATAATAAATTTAAAATTCTTATAAAAGTTAATTTTAAAATGTAAGTTACAAAGTAAACAACCGGAAAGGTTATAGATAGGTATTGAATGTATTTTTGGAGAAGTTAAAGGAAAAAGGAATTTTTTTGGATGAGAAAGGATTTTGTAAATAAGGGTTTGTCCTAAGGATTGTTTCAAGTAGGAGGGATAAGGACAAGCCATCAAAGGGTTTAGTATGTTATATAAAGGTCTGAGTAAGTTTTAAAAGTGTATAATAAAAAGCTTCAATGTGTGATAAAGTTAAAATTGACTGAGAGTTGCCTAAAAGATTTTTAGGGTCATGTCAAACTAAAATCAAATTCTGTATGTCTATAAAATAAGAAGGTTATCTTAATATTGTTCTTCTCTGAGTAACACGTACAAAAAACTGTTGCAGAGAAATATTTTATCAAAGAAATTACTTGTGTTTCCTGTTGATCTTGTCAAGCTTTAAGCATACTAAATCAGAGTTCATTTACATATTTGCTTATGTGTCTTAAATGACCATCTTGTAACAGTGTTGTGTTTATACTTTATCTAAATATGGTACAAATATTTACAAAGTTATATAAAAATGAGCTAAAACTCTTTTATCCAAGAGTGTTACATTTAACCTAAATCCTGACAGCCCCTGCCTCCCACAGGTCACCTACCTAGGTGTGACCTTAAAGGGACAGACTCACTCCCTGAGTCATGAGGGAATTGACCCAATCCTCCATTTCCCACTCCCCCATACCATAAAGCAGCTTAGAGGTTTCTTGGGAGTTACAGGATTTTGCAGAATCTGGATCCTTAGATATGCATCCTTTAGCAGACACCTTTTTATGCTCCTCCTAATATTTCCATTTGGGTCTTACATAATAAGTGCTCTCAAGACTGTTTACCCTCCCCCAATAAAGGTGCAAACCAAACCAGTTCACCTGAGAAAGCCCACGAATCCCTGGCCAAGGAGAAAAACCCCCCCAAACCGGACCACCCCCTGAAGCCCTTCCTTCTTGAGCCCCTTTGAAATAATGTATGGCCACCCATTTCTCTTAGGAAACTTGCCTCCAACAGACGCTGCTCCTCTGGCTAACTATCTACCTTATCTTAACCTTCTCAGGGAACTTCTCAGAGAGCATGCAGACCAGATCCTGCCCCACCCTATAACAATTTCTGTTAAACCAGGGGATCTTGTTCTCCTAAAGGATCTTTGACCCTCTCCATTGGGACTTTGGTGGACTGGCCCTCATCTGGTCATTCTCACAACACCCACTGCTGTCAAGCTCAATGGGATCCCCCAGTGGTGGCACCTCTCAAGGAACAGTTAGAAAAACGGAGAAGAGAGTTGGAGGACTCTTGGAATCCTCTAGGGAATGACATTTCATGGTGGTTCTCCTGGCTGATGCCCATCCTAAAGCCTATGTTTCTTGCTCTCCTATTCTTAAGCTTCCTCCCTTGTATTATAAAAACAGTACAAAGATTTCTCTTAGACCACATGTCTGCTATTGCTAATCAAAAAGTTTAACCAGTTGTACCTCCAGGAATATCAACCTCTCCAAAACCATCTGGAGGACTGCTGTGAGGACTCCTACCAGGACACCACAGGAGCCTGAGGATCTTGCCCCACACAATACCCCCTGCCAGCAGGAAAAAGCTAAGAGGCCAAATTCCCAATCCTCAGCTCCTACCCCATCATTATTAAAGAAAAAATGGGGGAATAATAGAGTAATAATGTAGCCATTTTGTGAATCAGCAGCCATTTTATCCTCAGGCTTCACTTCTTGAGAAATGGCAGCTCCACCCCTACCGGATCTCATGCACGTGCTAACTTCCTCAAGCTCCCTCTTCTATAAAAGCCACACCTAGCCCAAAGACTGGGCTGTGCCATTTTTCCCCAGCCAGCCTGACAGCTCAAGCCTGCCGTTAACCCTTGCTCTTGGATGTGAGACTTTTCTCATGAGCTTTCTTTGTGAGCATCTTTTTTCCTAACACTAAGGGAGTTTCTATGTACAACATATATCTTCCAGACCTGGAAAGTACTCTTAAGCAAAAACAGAAGTCCTTGTCAGTGCCCTGCCTGGTCATCCTTTCAATCCCAGCTGAGTGGCTTTGGAGGAGCCTTCTCTTTTATGTCAAATCCCCAGCTACCCAGCTGTCAAAGCAACTTGCGTCTCCTTGGCTCTTATCCCAGCAGCACGCTTATATTTATGTGGTTGATTATCTGCTTAGCGTCTGTCTTCCTTGCTAGAATGTGGGTTCTGTGAAGGAAAGGACATGTCTGCTTTTCCTCAGTGTTGCAGGCCCAGGGCCCAGCACAGAATCTGCTCCTGCTGGCTGCTCAAAAAATGCAGGCTGAATAAATTAATGCAGAGTTGGAAGGCAGTTAATGAAGGAGTGACAGAGGGCCAGTTATTTAATCTCTTTAATTTTTTTATGTGCAATTTGGACAATATCTGTTTTATGTCCTTTTCAAGGCCATAAAATAAAATTAAGTGCATTGCAAATCATTAAGTGTCAGACAGATTCTTTCTATTAAGGAGCTGCAGTCTGAATCTGTCCCCAGGATGTACAGCACTTTCAAAAACACCATTATCTAGAGTAGAAACTAAGATGAGTGAGGAGAATCATCTCTCTCTCTCTCTCTCTCTCTCTCTCTCTCTCTCTCGCTCTCTCTCTGTCTCCTTGTTTGAATAGAGATGACCAGAGAGAACTGTGAGTTCGGTCATTATCATGTCACCCAAGGCCAACTGTGGTCATTGAAAACCTGAGCCTAGACTAGGACAGGACACTGGTCTTTGCAATTGAGTCTGAGAGGCTGGAGGTCATGGTTGTTGTCAGACACACAGGCTGTGTGAGGATGTGGTCTGATGGAGGAGAAGAGAATAAAAGACACGTCTGTGTGTTTCCATGTAGTCTGAGGAAGGGGAAGTTTTGACGAGTAATCAGCTGCGGATATACAAATATCCTCCCAGCTGGAGATGTGAATTTATCACACCTTCAAGAGAATTCCACTGGCCAACCCTGCCTATATTCAATTATTGCTAAATATTTTAATTCTTAACCTCATCTTCTGGCTGAGCTGACCTCTGATCTCCACTAATCTGGTAGAGAGAATCCCAGTTTTGGAGGCTGAAAACCTTTGCTCAAATTCCAGAAAATAAAAAGCTGCTCAATATTGAGTCCCTGCTGTGTGCCAGGCACTGTGCTGAGCACATGGCATGCTTTTTGTCAAGTACCTTTCTGACAAGTTCTCTAATGCAGTGCGACCACCACCCCCACTTTACAGAGGAGAAAATGGACCCATGTGTCTACCCAAGGTCACACGGTTCAAATGAAGGCTAAATCTTGTTTGCCTGTCCACAGAAGGTGTGAACATCTCACAACTGGGTGATGGTGGCAAATGAGAAGACCAACATGGGCAGCATCACGCAAGGCTTAGCTCCTTGACTAGCATTGTCTGCATCACCTTAAAACTTGCTCGCCATGCAGATTTCAGGGTTCCATTCCAAACTACTGAATCGGAACCCTCATTTATTCCCAGGTGATGGGTATGCATATTAAAATTTTGATGCTTATGGAAGTGTAAGAGGTTATTAGTTTGAAGGCTACAAATTAGGGAACAGGCATCTGCCTCATTACTGTCTTCTCAGTTTGGTTAGTGGGAGTCTAACACTCTATGCTTTAGTTACTTCTAGGCCAGACCTTCTCAAATTTTAATGTGTATACAGAGCCACTGGGGATACTGATGCAATGCAGATTCTGAGTCAGGGAGCTTGGGAGCCCCAGAATCCATACCTCTAATATGCTTCCAGATGATGCGGCAGGGAGGAGCCTGACAAATCAAATCCCTGAATCTGCAAAGCTGGAATAAGATCAAACTTAAATGGTTGCATTAAGGAAAAGGTATCTTCACTAAGGCATTCCCCAAAGGCAGGGCCTCTCCAGTCCTCTCTCCTTGTCCATCACAAAAGAGGCAAGTGTTGTCACTGAATGAATCAGTGGACACCAGTCAGTCCTTACCTCTCCCAGTACCTTCCTATACACAAGAACCTCCATGCTAATCTCCTAGCCCTCAAAGCCCTACCAGACCTGACCCCTGTGGCTTCCCTGACCTCTTCCTATACCTTCCCCTCCAACCCATTCCCAGGTCCTGGACTTTCTTCTCTGTTTTTCAAACACACCAAGTTTTTTCCTGCCTCAGGGTCTTGGCACCTTCTCTCCTGGACCTTCTTGACCTGGAATGGTCCTCTAGCTCTTTGCATAACTGGCTTCCTCTTGTCATTCATACCTCAGCTCAAATTTCACTTCCTTGTGAGGCTGTCCCTGACTGACTTGTCTAACCTGGTGTGCCCACACCTCACCCCAAAACTCCTTATCATACAATTTATTTCTTAACCTTTATTAATAAAAAAAATTTTCATTTATTTACTTATTTCCCCATATGCCCCCTGTTTATCAAAGCAGAGGCTGTGTCTGCAACCCCTGGTACAGAATAGGTGTTCAATAAATAGTTGTGGAGTGATGGGTAAATGATCTTACACATCTAGAGTAACCTATGATTAGCATCTGTGGTTGCAAAGGGGTGGGCAGGTGTTGAATACCATGGAAGGCCAGGAGAGAGGGCCACCATTCTTCCTGGATGCAGAAGTGGGGTGCTGTCACAGCAGACACCCCACAGGAGATGGTGTTAATTTCCCCTTAGAAGATGGAAAGAATTTGTAGGCAATGCTAGGTAGAACCAGCCACCCAGGGAAGGTGGCAGCTTTGGTAGAGGCCCAAAGACTGGCAAGGGTGGAAGAGCTTGGGGAACAATATAGACAAGTAATGGGTGGAGGCTAAATCCCTGCCCTGTGCCCGTCCAGCCCATGCCTCCAGGCAGGAACAGCCTTCTCCCTAGGTGTGACAGAGCCTGGGAGGACTCCTACAGCTGAGTAGATAAGGTCACTGCCTCCCTCAGGCAGGCCTCAGCCACACCCCAGCCCAGAGGAGGCCAGGCAAGAATTAGTAGTGGAAAGGTGGGGCTGGAGCTCAGAACTCTCCTCCATCTCCCTCCCTACCTCACCCCAGCAGTTGGTTCTGGGGCCTCCTGAGTCCTGGCCTCTTGTCTCTTTGGTTTCTTCAGTTTGAGTGTCAACAAACTTTTCAGTAAAAAGCCAGCTAGTATTTTAGGTTTGTGGGCCAGATGAGTGGTTCTTTAGGGCTTCTTCAAACATCTCTCTCTCTCTCTCTGTCTCTCTCTTTCTCTCTCAATCTCACTCTCTCCTCTTCTCTCTCTTCTCTCTCTCTGTCTCTCCCTCTCTCTCTGTCTCTCCCTCTCTCTCGCTCTTGTCTCACCTGTGCTCCTCACACCTGGCTTCCTACTCCCTTCTGCAGAGCCCATTCCTTTCTCTCCCGTCTATGCTGGAATAACCCAACTCCTCACTCTCTCAAGGAGACCTTCTAGATCGTCCAGGCAAGGACCCAAGCCTCCTATGTGCCCACAATCTCCCTCACAGGGTTTTGCATATTTCATATATCTCACCAGCCTCTTGTGATAATTTCCTTCCGGCTCTTGCTTATCTCCAAGCTCCAAATGGGAAGGAACCAGACTGGTCAGCCTTATGCGCTGGGAGCCTAGCTCATAAAAGGTCAATAAACATTGCTGTCTGTTATTAGTTCGTGGCCCAAAGGACTCATTCATTAACTCAGTGCAATTGACCAAACTCCTACTATGTGCTGGCCATTGTGCCACACAGCAAGGTACAAGAATGTGAACCCGTGCAGAGTTCAACGTTATATTTGGGGCAACATATTCTAGAGACTAGATTATCTCAGTCCTACTTTGTGACTTAGCAAGCTGCTTAATTTTCTTATCTGCCTGGAAAACAGAAGGGGACAAAGTAAATCACTTAGATTCAAGTTTTAAACTCACTTTTGAGGAATCCTGGGATTCTGCCATGCTTCCATGATTCAAACATAATGATGTATTTCTGTCCAAGAAGATTCAAGAGCCAAGTAATCCAGGTTTGTTGCCTTGCTTTTGTTTTGTTTTTTTCAATATTGGCATTTGAACTTAGGACTTCACACTTACAAGCTGGGCACTCTATCACTTGAGCTCATCTCTGGCCCTTTTTGCTCTGGTTTTTTGGTGATAGGGTTTTGCTTTCTTCCCCAGGCCAGCCTGGCCTGCAGTCTTGCTACTTAACACTTTCCACAGTAGCTGGAATGACAAGTGTGCTTCACCACATCCAGCATGTTTTTCAGGTTGAGAAGAAATCTAATGAACGTTTTTTTGCCCACCACCATCCTCCCCATTTCAGTCTCCTAAGTAACCAGGATTACAGACGTGAGCCTCTGTACCTGGTCACTGTTGTTGTTATCCACATTGGCTTCCTGTGAAAAGTTCTGTGTAAATTAAGTTCCACTTGCCTAATCCATTCTCACTTGGGCCACAGCATAGCCTACAGTAGGGGAAGGTAGAATCTAGATATGCCTTCACGTTGGTGATCAGAAGCAGACCAGCTCTAGGTGGTAAAAGGACACTCTAGGAGGCAGAAGGTGGTATCTGAGAAATGCAGAGATGGGGTGTCAGCCAGAGAGACAGAAGCCCATAAAGGGCCAGCAGGATGAGAGGGAAATAGGCACACCCCAAGTCCTGGGCACATGGAACTGCATGCCTGTCTGCTGACAGTGAACAGAGACCTGGGCGAGCACTATTAAATCACTTGGAGGTCTGAGAGCAAAAAACAGGACCAGAGCCTCAGGGAGAGCTAGGGGGGCAGTACATAAGATACCAGGCTTGGAGAAGCTGGATCTTCCATACAAAGAGACAAGACTTATGCCAGAACTGAAGATCAGCATGGGAAGTGATTGGTTTCGAAAGATGAGTCATGACCCACAAGCAAGGTCCGAGTGAAAGCTGCACCAACATGATGTTACACTTCTAATCAAGCCGGCCGGAAGTCTTTATTTCTCTCACAAAGCCTTGTCCAAAGGCACAGACAGCAAGAGTCAAGAATTACAAACATGATTCCCTTCCCCGATCCTTGCAGCCATGTTCTTTCCACTACCTAACCTATGCCATGCAAAGTAGGCTGGATTTCAAATTCAAATGGGATTTTCTAAAGCTGAAGTAGACAATGAGTTATTTATTGAGTGCTCAGTGAATGGGAGAAGATAACTTCCTCTTAGCCCAGTCCTGGCTTCTGTCCTCAGGAATTAGACTAACATTTGTGTCTCTGGTACCAACTCATTAGGGGAACTGGAATGGCTTTCTCGATCTCTTGCTCTCTCTAGAGCAGTCTTAATGGTGGTCTCAACAGGCCAGCTCAGGTCAAAAATAACAAATAAAATTATTACTATTGATAGTAAGTTTGTAGAGCACCTTGCTCACTTTACACATCCTTCTGTTTAGTTCTAACAATCTCTCTTAGGGAGGAAGGAGAAGGGACAGGTTTTTCTGCCCCCACCTCACACACCTCTCCTCCATCACCCTGAGGCATTCTTTGAGGCAATTACTTTGAAGTGATGGTCTATTTGTTTATCTATTTTAACTTTCCCCACATAGACTATAAGCCCACAAGAGAGAGAATGTGTCTGTCTTATTTAGGGCTTTAGCTCTAGGGACTAAAACCTGGTAAAATGCTCAGGAAATATCTACTCTGTGAAGGAAAGAGGCAGATCTATATGTTTTAAATAACTTCAGTGATGAACTTTGAGGGGAAGAAGTTGCAAATATTTCTGACGATATCACCATGGTCACAGTAATTGTAGAGATTATCTTGGAAACAGATTCAGAAGAACATGAAGAAGAGAGATTCAGTACATAACTTTTATAATTATACCTTGAATTGAAAAACATGGAGATAACATATCACTGCTATGTAATATGCAAAGACACAAATTTGGTAACGGACAGTGTTAGGGAAGACCTGAAGAAAGAGGCCCTCGAAACATTGCTGATGTACATGGACAGGACTATCTTGAGGGGCCACCATCCAGTTCTTCAAGTCAGCAAGCACACAAACCCTTAGGATTCACCTTTCAGGGAATTTGCCATACATATATAATCACAAACACATGATATGCTTATTGTCGCAGAGTTGTTTCTAATAGCACAATATTGGAAAAGAGTTAAAACCACCACCACTAGATGACCAACTAAATAAACTATGGCTCCCATCATGCAATGGAAAACTTCACAGCTGTGAAAATGAATGAGGACACTCTTTGTATATTCATAAGAAAAGTTTTCCAAGATAAACGCTTGAGTGGAAAAACAAGGTGCAAAGCAGACTATACAGTACACTTTAATTTTAAAAAATAGTGGGAGACCATGCTGTTGAATTGTTTATACATGCACAAATACGAACACACAAGATACACTAATGTACAGAATACACAAGAAACTAATAAAATGTTCCTTACAGGTAGAAAAACAGGGACAAGGAAGGAATAAGAGGATTTTCATGCTATTCTGTTTAATTTTTGATTTGGGAATCATGAAAATACATTAGCTGTTCATACAGATTACTTTAAAATTCTTTTTAAATAAAAACAAGCTGTTTCAATAGATACTGTTGGGGGAGTTTGCTAGCTGAAACAGGAGACTCTGAGGCAATTAGCAGGAAGCAACGTTTTATTGTGCCAGCACAGAGCCAGCGGACTCCTGTCCAAAGGCTGAGCCCCGAGAACAAAGGGCTCTCACCTTATGTACCCTTGCAAGCAGGTTACAGAGGCAAGAAAATTTAAAGAACAGGTTTAACCCATATGTGGTTACGTGCAGTTCTATAGGCTACTTCACTCTATAGTAGCCACCCTATAGTGCTAAGTGCCCTTCTACCCTTAGTGCTATGTGACCTTCTTTACCTTTGAATTCTTCAGGTTTTGTCTCTGTGCTAGCCCCCCCCCCCCCAGCTACCTTATCAGAACTCAGGCCTCATTTGTTTTCTTCTGCTCCTTTTCCCTGCTACATTATGAAAGATCATTTGGGGAGGTTGTGTTATTCAGGTTTCTGTTACTGTAACAAAATACCTGAGATAATCACCTTATAAAAATAAAAGGTTTATTTTGGCTCACAGTTTTGGACGTTGCAGTTCATGACCAGGTAGACTCATCCTCTGGTGAGACAGTGCAACATGATGGGAAGCACATGATAGAGCAAAGTCACAAACCTCATAGCAACCAGGAAGCAAAAAAGAGAAAGGAAGAGACCAGCACCCCAGATTCCGGCCAAGACCTAAGATCTGCCACTAAATCCCACTTTTTAAAGGTTCCACCACCTCCTAATAGCACCAAGCTAGGGGATGAGCTTTTAACACATGGCTCTTTGGGGTACATTTCAGATTCAAATTGCAGCAGAGCTTAAAGCAGATGTTGGTCCTAGAGCCAGCTCTGACATTGACATTGACATTGATGCTGATGTTAACATTGACTTAAGTTGCTCCCTTCCTCCAGCCTCAATGTCCTCATTTATAGAAAATAAGGGGAAATAGGGGATTTTAAAAATATGCCTTACTACTCTGGTATCTATTCTGTGACTAGGTTTAAATTCATTTGAATTATATCATGTGCTCTATAAAATATGTACTGCTGAGTCATTTTGATTTGGTTGCTTTGTATACATAATATCTCTCTGTCTCTCTGTCTCTGTCTCTCCCTCCCTCTCTCCCTCCCCCTCCCTCTCTCACACTTCTTTTAGGGAGAGTTCCTTCCTTGTCTCTGCTGAGGAGGGAACTGGATCATGAAGAAGCCTGTTGCCTTGGGATATGGCGGAGAATTTTTGAAAGGTTAGAAAAGGAGACAGAGAGCAGGAGGGGCAAAGAAACAAATCCACCATGGGTGGGAGCATAGTGTTAGATGCATGTTGAACTCCTGGCCTCAGTTTCCCAGAGGATGTTTCAAGAAACCAAATGAAGCTCCTTCTCACTTCCACATACCTGAGAACTGAATTGCTCTTAATTCTGATTAGTAGACTGAAGTAAGACAGGTTGGTTTCATCTTGCAGAAGTGAATTTTCCCCTTCCAGTAAAGACGTTCTAAACTCCTGTTTGAGGATTTCCTGGCCCTTACTCTCGGCCCCTTTCTGTGTGTTCCATCCCTGGGTCCAGATATGTCAGGCTGACCAAAGAGACGAATTCTATTTCTTGTCACAATGATCCTCAAGCCCAGGGCTTTTGTCCAAACAACTAGAGAAAAAGGCAATCTCTTTTCTGTTGCAGGGAAAACTGGAGGAATGTAAGATATGGCGCTGTAGGCCACTGCCCTGAAACTGCTTGGGGCTTAGGAACAAAGAAGAAAAGCAAAACCACAGGAGAGCCAACATCTTGAGGTACTGTCGATCTGCTCCTGAAACCAGTCTGATTTTTAATTCACATGAACCAATGTACTTCTTCCTTTCCTCCCTTCCTCCTTCCCTCAATCCAGTCTTCTTCCCTCCCTCCTTCCCTTCCTTCCTTCTCACTTCTCTTCCTTCCTTCCCTCCCTTCCTTCCTCCCTCCCTCTCTTCCTTCCTCCCTCCCTCCTTTCCTTCCTTCCCTCCCTCCCTCCCTCCCTACATCCCTTTCTTTCTCCCTTCCTTCCTTCCCTCCCTCCTTCCTCTCTCCTTTTCCCTCCCTTCCTCCCTTCCTTCCTGCCTCCCTTCCTCCCTTCCTTCCTTTCTTCTTTTCTTCCTTCCTTTTATAAATTACTCAAACTAGTTTGAATTTCATCTACCATTTTGCATATGGCTTCTTGACCCTGGATATTCACATCTCTCCCCAGATTTGGAAAGTTTTCCATCATATTTTCTTTAAATGGGCTTTCAGCCTCTTTTTCTCTCTTCTGAAATGTGTGCTATGCAGATACTAGCTCTCTTGATATCTCATAGATCCTATAAACTCTTTCCATTCTTTTATCGTTCCTTTTTCTTTTTCCTCCTCAGAAATTATCCTCTGCATAATTTCAAATGTTCTCTTCAAATTCACTGATTTTTCTGCTTGATCAGATATGCTGTTGAAGAGTCTATTGAATTTTTTCAGTTCATTTATTAAACCCCCTAAATATATGCGGTTAGTTTTTGTCAATTAAAACTAAGTTAAAGAATGAAAATAACCTGCATGCAAATACCAACTCCAGTTGACTGAGAATGACTGCTTACAGAACTATCTTGAGAAGAACTCAGGGCCTGCTCTGAGTTCGTGACTGCTGAGGAAGCTTTGCTGGAAGGGAGAAATGGGAAAAGTGCACTTACCTCCTTTGACTAAGATGAAACCCTTGACTCAGTCTCTGCCTCACACTCTGGACTGGGCAGGGTTTCAGATTTTCCAAGGCTTGTTCTTTCAGGTTGGGATATGGGAAAGAATTTGTGGGCATATATCCCAGAAGGACAAATAGCCACATTTTCTTAAACAAAATGTACTTGATCCCGTGGTATATTTGTTCTCCATGCCTAACCTCAAAGAATTTACACTTTGAAGGGAAAAATCTGCTTCCTGTGTGACCTTGATGGCTCTGCGATCCACTCAGTCCTTTAACCTCAATCAGATTGCACCCTGTAACTAGTAAAAGTTATACATAAGTTCACAAAATATATTGAAGTTCACAAAACAGATTACAGGAAGTGAGCCCTAACGACTGAGGCAACAAGGGTTAGTCTGGGATTACTTCCTACCTTGGCATCATGATTCCTGCAGCGTGGGCAAGCTGATCTGGGTAACTAAGATACTTTTTAAAGGAATTTTTATTCATTCTAACCCCACACGACATCCTCATAAAATAAACACTAAATAAGATCAGAGTATTTTTCTCGAAGAAAAAAAACCATACACTCAAAGCATTTAAAAACCCAAGCATATGCAACTATATATTCGTGTTTAAGGAAAAGCTTATGAAATTATAATTTTTTTTTCATGAGTTAAAACAAACATTTTCCTTTATTAAGCTGATTTTTTTTCAAGTAGTTTTTCACAATCAGAGGAAGTTAACACACAGGGTAAATATATCTATCTCTTTAAACTTTTATAATTTATGGTGAAAATATTCAAAATCATTTCTTCTAGCTTTTTGAAACATACAGTACATTTTCTACACTCACTGAACTGTGCAATAGCACAGCAGACATTCTCACTCCTATCTCTTACTCAGTTCCATGGACCAACCACCAACACTTTGCCTAGCCTCCAGTAATCACCACTCTTTCTTTCTTTTATTGTTGTGTGAAATTATAATTTATATACCATGAAATTTTTTAGTTCCCCTGGTTCTGAGTTTTGAAAAATGCTTTGGTTTTGCCAACTACTACCACAATCAAGATTAGAACAGTTCCATCACTTCAGATAATTTCCTTGTGTCCCTTTGTCATCAGTTCCTCCCTGACTCTCAGCACCTGGAAACCATGCATTGATTTTCTGAACCTATAGCTTTCTAAAATACAATTATACAATACGTAGCCTTTCAAGTCAGACCCCCTTCACTTAGCAGAATACCATGGAGATTCACCAAGCTGTTGCTCCACTGGGAGTCCATTCCTTCTATGACTGAGCAGTATTCTGTTGGTTGGATGTGCCAGTTTCTTTATCTATTCACCAACTGAAGAGCACTGGGTGTTCCAGTTTTCAGCAACTATGAATGAAGCCACTATAAGCATTTGTATGCAAGTTTTTGTGTACAAGTTTAAATTTTCTTTTATAAATAAACAGCCAGGAATATGATTTTTGGGTCATTTGGTTGGTAAGTGAATCCTCATAAGAAACTTCCAAAGCATTTTCCACAGTGGTCTTTCCACTTGCCATTCCCAGAAGCAATGCAACCACTTCATTTTTAAATGAGTGAATGTCATTTTCTATAGTTTTACCTACATTGTCATGTCTTCAACAAAACTCAAGAAACTTCATGTCTGTGGTTGGAGCAAAATAACCTGTCAATATCATTTGATATTTTCTCTGACACGAGACTCACAGAGCATAAACTCCAAGGTGGTTTTTGGAAAAGATGCAAACAGAAACTTGGTGTTTGAAATGAAATTAAGGTCACCAGATCTACATCTTTGAGTAGGGCTATTTTAATCCAATTATAAGCAATGGTCACACACTATTGCCCCTTTGAAACTGGGTATGTTTCTTAACCACTTTATATGTCAATTTCTTCATCTCTACAGGGTTTTTATAAAGATCAAGAGAAAAATGTGTGGAAAAGAACTTCGGAACCGGAAAAGAATAAACATTACATGTTAATAAAAAAAGACTCAACAAGTCTACATGTTCTTAAATCTTGAAATACTGACATGTGATTACT
This sequence comes from Castor canadensis, assembly GCF_047511655.1. Classification (NCBI taxonomy): domain Eukaryota; kingdom Metazoa; phylum Chordata; class Mammalia; order Rodentia; family Castoridae; genus Castor; species Castor canadensis. The sequence continues at coordinate 70,509,177 of NC_133391.1, read as the reverse complement.
AAATGTTAGAACTTAAAGAAACTTTGAGATCTTCCATCAATCCTCACTCTTATTGATAGTCTTAGCACAGAAATGGAGGCCCTGAAAGGCCAAGATCACACAAAGTTATGAATTGTAAAGCTACAGAATTCAGGTCTTCTGACCCTATGTTCAGTCGTCCTGGTCAACTGTCTTCTAAAGGCTGCATTGAACATCAATTAAACACAACCAACTTTAAATAATTACAGCATGTCAGTCCCCACCACAGTGGAATGACCACCCAACTGAATCAGTCACATTCATCACATCTCTCCCAGTCTCACTCTCATCACAGCACCAGTTCTCAGCCATGCTCTGTTCTATTTTCTCTCCGCTGGGTTGTAAGCTCTACCAGGTAGTAACCTCAATTATGCACATTGCCTGACACATAATAGATCTTTAATAAATAAAGTGAACTTTAATCAAATTATTCACACTCAACAGTTTGACTAAATAAATGGTAGGTATTCTATGATAAAATTTTAAGCCTCTTGTTTGGGTAATTTGTAGACATCACAGGCCAAATGAGAGCATGAGAACTGCTCAGGAAACTAAATGCAGGAAGCTTAAATCCCATTGCTGTGCTGTAATCTCCCAGTCCTGTTCTGTCTTGCTCCTCTCAGGGACACATTGTATAAACGGCATCAAGTGTTAACTTGTTAAATCAGTTACACCCAAAAATGTCAAGATTATTTAACAATGCAATAATATGAGGTCACATCATGAATTCCAAAGAGAAGCACAGTTTTCAAAAGACTCCAGTTCAATGCCAGGGAGCTATTGTTTCTGAAATGATTTTTGGAAAATTAAAATTTAACTTGATAACTAATCTCTGTCATGGCTGTTCATTGTGCCTAATTCTCTAATTTGAAAGTCTTTATTTTAGGTCCATTCCGTAGTCATCTTATTAGTCTTGCTTTTTAGAAGAAAAATATGAAGCAAATGCCTCTAAATTTAATTTAGTTTAAATTAAATTTTAACCACTGTAACCCATCTGTGCAGAGGTGGAAAAAGTTTCTATTTGGCAACCATCTTTTTCTAGACAAAGATTGTCCCTCAAGGGATTTTAATCTCCAGAAGGACAGGGACTTTGGAGTTTGTGTTCACTGGTCTATTTATAGGTGCTGGGGCAATGCCAGGCACAAAGAAGGAATCCAATAAGTATTTTCTGAGTACATAAATAAACTGGCTTTCAGCTAACGGCCTATCTCCCAGCAGAACCATATGATTTTATATCCATGGTCTCATGCATGGTCCATGGGACCTTCATGAATGTGGCTAGGTATCCCACTCAAGCTAAATTGTAGTTATTTTTCCCCGAGCCTCAAATACTGAAATAACTAAGTGCCAGAAACAACTACAGAAACAAGGGAAAACTTATGATGAGGGAGGCGGAGTGGTTCCGTGAGGATCATAGGATTAAGACTTAGAACAAAGTTCTGGCCACTCCCACACAATTTAACAAGTGTGGGAACTCACCTAGTCACATCCTTACTTAAGGCCTCATGCAAAAACTGAGGGGGTGGGGAGGCTGGGGATATGGTTCAGTGGAGAGCTCTTGCCTAGCATGTGCAAGGCCCTGGGTTCCATCCCCAGTATCACAAAACAAAACCCCAAGGGGGTTCCTTATTTAGATCATGAGTTCTCTCAGCTAAGAATCTCTACTCTGTGGCCCAGAGTGCACCCAATGGTGAGTCCACCAAAAGGAGGTGCTGAGATGGCCGTTGCTTCTGCCTATGGCCAGGACAGTGCTGTGCCTACCACTTGGAGACACTGTAGATGACTTTCCTGATATCTTTCTTGCATTTGTTAGGTACAAGGCTGATTTCTTTGGCCTCACAAACCCTGTGTAGGCATGCTAGGGGTCGCCTGCTTAAGGAAATCAACTGGATTTTATGAAAAACAGATGATGAAGCATCCTTACTGCTTTTTCTATGGCAATGAAAATAATTTTCAAAAACCCTCCCCCAGATGAGAGTGCATTCTGATCTTATATGGCCCCTTTTGATGTGTAGTCCAAGATGGAGCCCAACAAACCATACTTCATAGTATTCAGGCCCTTGAATACTGCAGCAACTCTCCCCCTGCAGCAAATCTGGGCCTGGCCTGTGTAACAGATAAAATGCAGCAGCAGCAAGGGCCTCTGTGCCACTTCTGAGGCTAGGTCACAAGTGATCATGCCCAATTTTATGCTCCTAAAAAGCTAGCTCCCTTGTAATGCTCTCTCTTGGAATCTGAGTTCCACTGTGCTGTAAGAAATCCAAATTACCTAGAGAGGCCATCTCTTGAGAGCCCATTGACCACAGCCCCCAGCTAAGCTCCCAGCCAGCAGCCAGAGTGAGCCACCGTTCCCAAAAGAAAGCTACCATGGATCCCAACTCAGTGATCCTTCAGATTACTCTAGCCCCAGCCACCATCTGACTGAAACCAGAGGAAAGACCACAAGCAAGAACTGCCCAGATCAGACCAGACAATCCCTCAGACCAAGAGATAGTAAGGTATTGTTTCAAGTCACCAAGTTTTGGGTTTATTACATAGCCATAAGTGACTGGAACACTGCTTCATTTTTCATTCAAGTTTCTATGATCTTAAGCTATTCTCAAGCCATTCATACTTGTATATGCAAGACTTTGCCTTTTCTTAGCAAAAGCGCACATATAGCATGTTATCTAAAATATCTCAAAACTAAATTTTGAAGTTAAGATTTTTTTCATATTGACTTTGGAATGTTTCCACTGGATGTGAAACAACAAAGCTGAGTTATCTATATCTATATCTATATCTATATCTATATCTATATCTATATCTATCTATATATAACTATATACAAACAAAGCTGAGTTATCTATATATGTATATCTATATATATCTATATATCTATATATATAACTATATATATAAACAACATATATTATATAAACGACAAAGCTGAGTTATCTATATATATCTATATATAGCTATAGATATATATATAACTATGTATATATCTTATATAAGATATATATATCTTATATAACTATATATAGATATATATATATATAGTAGTTGACTCCAAATACATGGCTATGACCATGGGTCTATACTTCTGTGATCAAATTTTTCAAAATTATCCCAGTTTCAAATAATCTTTCCCATAAACCATAAGAACTGTTTGCAAGTTACAATTCTTCATCGAAACTGTATCTTGCAAGTTGTCTCTCATACCAAAGAAAAGCACAGAAATCCTAGGTCAGGTCATTTACTCATACTATGACTGGAAAAACTCTTTCTCTTTCTCTCTCTCTCTCTCTGTCTCTATCTCTCTGTCTGTCTCTCTCTTTCTCTCTCTCTCTCTCTCTCTCTCTTGCACTCACACACACAAACACACACTAATGTTCAAAGGATGTCACTATGCTTTCTTCTTCAGATCTGAGATGTTGATTCTCTGATTTAATTATGCCTTACTAAACCCAAACATGAGGGAATTAAAAGCAACCACCAACTCCACAGTCATATAACTACATATAACACATACATAATAATTTCTTGGGTTGTGGGAAAATTTGTTGTTACTGTTCTGTAACTCATTTTCTTTATATGTCTTGGCTCCTTTTGGTTTCACTGAATTCCCTTCTTGAGTCTTTTTTGCTTATCAAAGGCTTAAGTCACAGGCTTAGAGAAAGGTCTGTTTAGTACATTAGAATAAAATAGAATTATATTCTAGCCACCATGGTAAGCACATTAGACACAATTGGCATGGAAAAACCAGTAGAAACCAGGGGATCGGAGTTACTGCAGATTGATTCATCCACACTTGGGAGAGAAAAGAATAGATTCTTGGGATAAGTGTATGGGTATTCATGTGTGTACATGTTTGTGTGTGTGTGTGTGTGTGTTGGATGGGGTGAGGGCTGCATCTCCTCCATGAGATATTCCTAAGCAATCTTGCATCTCATTCAAAATGTGTTTCCCTTACACCAGTTTTCTCTACATTCTCTCACAGCCACACCCCCGGAAAACTCATCCCCTGAAAGAGATTTCATGGTGGTCTACTCTGGGGTGGGGTGGGTTGCTCTTCTTTGTTCTTTGACTTATTCCTATCTCTGGTCATGCCTGTGGTCCTTTCTCCCTTTAGGACAGTGGCTATATAAAATATGTTCATAGAAGATGATAAATAATTCTCCCTTAGAAATACAAATACATGGCTCTCTGAATTTTTTTCACCTGTAAATATTCACTGTCCTCTCAGCAAGCTGGCCCTTGTCAACACACACCAACACACACACACACACACACACACACACACACACACTGCTGTACTGCTCACTGGCTGGCTGGGAGGGAATTTGAATGATGGCCAGGTTAACCTGGAAACAGACCTGCTGATGAAGCCAAGTCAGAGACAGAAGGAGATCAGAACTGCTTGGTGGTGAAGAGCATGGGCCCAGGTGCTGGACCAACTGAGTCCAACTCCTGTCTCTACAACTCATAAGCAGAAAGACCTCAAGCAAATTATGGAACTTCTCCAAGCCTTCGTTTCCCCAGCTATAGAACGAGGATGTTAAATAGTACCACCCTGCGCTTGCTGAGAGTACGAACCGAGATTGTGCTTGCAATGTGCCAAGCCTGGTTTTATCAGTGCCTGATACACAGCAACTGCTCAGGATATGTTAGCTGCTCTTATTTATTTTGGACTACACATGTTCAAAATTATAAAAATAATTTTTATTGAATTCTTTGTTGTATATAAGGTTCTAAACTAAGTACCTCAAATACATTATTTTTGTCATTATCAGAGCAACACTAGATGGTAATTCTATTTGACAGGTAAAGAAACTGAGACCTAGAGAGGTTAAATTATGTTTCCAAGGTCCCAAAGCTGCCAGATGTTGGAGTCTCTGTCCATCTAACTGCCAGCCATGAAATCCTAGCCAAGTCCTCACAAAAATGTCATTTCTGAAAACCCAGAATTATTTTTTTTATTAGCTCATCTAGATTTTTTTTAATTGTTTTTTTTTTCATTTTTCTTTTATTATTCATATGCGCATACAAGGCTTGGTTCATTTCTCCCCCCTGCCCCCACCCCCTCCCTTACACCCACTCCGCCCCCTCCCTCTCCCCCCCCAATACCCAGCAGAAAACCCAGAATTAAAACTACCTAATGAGCATCTTCCAAACTTTTCCATAGGCTTTTCAGAATTCCAATCCCTCTGAATCTTAAAACCCTTAGTACGGTCCTTTAAAATTCCAGGGGCATTCACTATGACAGCCCAATAACTCCATGTGGGGTGAACACCACCATGTGGAGAGGTCTTTTTCTCCTCCATGAGCTTCTTCCAAACTATACCACATTACATGAAGAAAACTGCATCATGAATGCTTTTAAGACACTCATAGGATTGGCAAGGAGTGAACATGCAAAGAGCAAGACAGGCAGCAGGAGAGCAAGATGGTCATGCACTCAGAGTTCGGAGTTAGATACCCCAGGTTCGAGTCCCAAGAATGCCCTTATTATATTATTATTATTTTATCATAGTGAGGGTGATTGAATCCAAGGTCTCACACATGCTGCCAAGTCCCCTACCAGTAAGCAATTAAACTGCTCCTGGCTTATTAAATTATCAAATCCTTGTAAGTCTCAGACTTCTGCTCTAATTTTAATGTATCCCCCAAAAGTTCACTAGTTGGAACCTAATTCCCAACACAATGGTATCGAGGTGGAACTTTACAAAGTGATTAGGGGATTGAGAGACTAATGCCTTTCTTGTGGGAGTGGGTTGTTGTAAAGCAAGTCTGCCCTTAGTTTTTGTCCCTTTTGCACATACCAGCTTGCCCTTCTACTTTCTGCCATCATTTGAAGCAGTAACCCTCTCCAGGCTTTTAGATTTCCCAGCCTTCAGAACCATAAGCTAAATAAACCCCTATTCTTTACCAACTACCCAGTCTTGGGTATTTTGTTACAGCAACATAAAATTGACTAATGCAGTTTCCTCACGCACACCGGAGACAAGGACACACTCTTCCTCAAAGAGTGGTTCTGGAGATTAAGTGAGATCAGGTCATCCTTGTGAAGCACATGACACAGTGCAAAACACATAGAAAGCCTTCAATAAATACTCTTATTAGTGTTGCAAGTATTGGTGTTCAAATATACTATTATCTATAATCGTTATTCATATTCAATTCTGAAAGTAGTTATGCCATAGTGACCAGGAACCAAGGCTTGGAGAGGCTGTTTGCCTTTCTCAGGGCCCCACAGGGCTGGCAGTGGGCCCAGGGCCATTTCCACAATTACCTATCAGCAGCTGAAGCCAGCAGAGTGAGGGAGGTGCTCACAAGTGGATAGTGTGTACCTCTTGCTATCCTCTGAGGGAGAGAGCCCATTTCTTTTTGGAGACCAGCAGCACAAAACATTCCCCCAGTTAGAAATTCAATGCTTCCTCAACAGCAAACCTAAGACCAGCCTTATGGGATCATTCTTTATTTCCCAGTATGCAAGGTCTTTGGAAGTTTCTTGAGCAAGCTCACCTTCATTTGTTCTTTGAGTCAGACACTAAGACAATCATATCTGAACCCTCACCCTTTGGTTCCAGTTCTTTCAGTGGCCTTGACAGTCCCAGACCTTGAAGCTAAATACTTGAGATGCCTCCTCTGGGAGTTACAGACAGTCAGCTAGGATTCCAAAAGCCATGTAATTAGAAAGAGAGTGACTAATTTCCAGGTAGAATCAGAGGTTCCTGCAAATTGCTTTTGTAGAAATCACACTCACTGATGTCCAACCTGCCCTACTCACTCTATACTCACAGCAGAAACAGCTGGTGTCGATGAACTCTACAAATAAGGCAAATAATCACAAGGGAACTGACCCATGAAAACAGGCTTCCTCTTGCATTGGGAAGTGCTGTGCTAATGACGGCATGTTGGTTGTCAATTTGCCTGGTACCTAAGGGGAGTGTCAGACAGCAAGCCTGACACAGGTGAGTTAGGTAACCCTGGGTGACCTCACATAAGGCCTTCTGTTTCTTCTTTTTATTTTCATGTCATTGTTGTATTGGGAGTACATTGCGACATTTACAAAAGTTCTTGCAATAAATCATATTGATTTCACCCCCTCCATCATTCTCTTTTATCCTCCTCCCCCATTTGTGGAATAGATTCAACATGTCTCATACATGGGTACATAATATCTCTAGCACATTCTCTCCAATTATTTCTTTGTAAAATGACAGAGGTGAACTAGATGATGTTAACAGTTACCACTTTGATACAAAATTATCTGAATATATGCTCATTTAAGAGGTACCTTAGTTGAATATGTAGTTGTTTCACACTGCAGCCCTATTAAATTGGTACAATTAATATCCCAGAATGGATAAGTGGCTTACCTAATATCTTGCCCAGAGCAGGAATTTCTACCCAAGTTTCATAATCCCAAGGTCTATACTCTTAGCCACTAACAATAATCATGGATCATGAAAATGAATCAACCATGCATGCAAAAGGTCCAGTTCCTTCTTTTCTTTTCTAGATGTCTCCATTTTTGTCTATAAACAGTGTGTTTGTGTGTGTGTGTGTGTGTGTGTGTGTGCACGTGTGCTCTTGGGAATCACATATCAGAGATAAATGTATCACTGACCTAAGTCCTAGCATGTCAACCCTGGACGGTTCACCTCTGCTGAGTGTTCTTAACTGGTCATCATTGGGCATGCATTAAAGGGTCTATGAACCATCTGAAATTTATGTGTAAAATATGGATGTGTACAGAATTCCAAGGGGAGATTTCATAGATGTTTTTCCCAGATTTTCAAAGAAGTCTGCAATATTTTGCAGACCAACCCATCTCTTTTTTTTATTTTTTAATTTTTTTTTCTTTTATTATTCATATGTGCATACAAGGCTTGGGTCATTTCTCCCCCCTGCCCCCACCCCTCCCTTACCACCCACTCCGCCCCCTCCCTCTCCCCCGCCAACCCCCTCAATACCCAGCAGAAACTATTTTGCCCTTATTTCTAATTTTGTTGTAGAGAGAGTATAAGCCATAATAGGAAGGAACAAGGGTTTTTGCTGGTTGAGATAAGGATAGCTATACAGGGAGTTGACTCACATTGCTTTCCTGTGTGTGTGTGTTACCTTCTAGGTTAATTCTTTTTGATCTCACCTTTTCTCTAGTTCCTGGTCCCCTTTTCCTATTGGCCTCAGTTGCTTTTAAGGTATCTGCTTTAGTTTCTCTGCATTAAGGGCAACAAAGGCTAGCTAATTTTTTAGGTGTCTTACCTATCCTCACCCCTCCCTTGTGTGCTAAAGCTTTTATCATGTGCTCAAAGTCCAATCCCATTGTTGTGTTTGCCCTTGATCTAATGTCCACATATGAGGGAGAACATATGATTTTTGGTCTTTTGGGCCAGGCTAACCTCACTCAGAATGATGTTCTCCAATTCCATCCATTTACCAGCGAATGATAACATTTCGTTCTTCTTCATGGCTGCATAAAATTCCATTGTGTATAGATACCACATTTTCTTAATCCATTCGTCAGTGGTGGGGCATCTTGGCTGTTTCCATAACTTGGCTATTGTGAATAGTGCCGCAATAAACATGGGTGTGCAGGTGCCTCTGGAGTAACCTGTGTCACAGTCTTTTGGGTTTATCCCCAAGAGTGGTATTGCTGGATCAAATGGTAGATCAATGTCTAACTTTTTAAGTAGCCTCCAAATTTTTTTCCAGAGTGCCAACCCATCTCTTGACAGTTAGTAAAACTGAGACATTGAAGAAGGAAATGGACTTGACCAGGAACACATAAGAAGTGAGAAAACTGGGTCCAGACCCCAGGGGACCTGATCCCAAAGCTCAGGGCGCTTGGAATACATCACACTTACCCTAAGTCAGATCCCTCCAACATTCCCTAAGAGCCTGCTAGGGAAGAGATGCTATAATGGGGATAACACATAGCTTAAAGGCTTTGGGTATGGTTTGGAAAATGGTCATGCTTCATGTGTATCTTTGAGTTTAACCTTGAACCTCTGCATCTCATCATTTCTTTGAAGTTCTTGTCATTGATATTACCACTGATCTGTCTGTCTGCTATGAATGAAAACTTAGCTCAAGGCATTTCATTCAGATCTGGTCCTGTCTGCTTCAACCTGGCCTCATTCCTGGCCTCTATAGATGCTTAAGGTGGTTGGGCACTGACTCCTCACCATTTTGGTCAAAATAATGATCCCAAATAAAACTGTAACAGCTACACCATCTGAGAAAAATGCAGATCAGCCAAATTCAAACCAGGAAATCTAAAATTCACAATGGTAGAAGATACAATTTTAGAAAAATAAAATCATACTGATAAATTAATCCATTCTTGTAAATATTAACTTTATAAAATGATTTTGATAAAATTTTAAGATGGAAAAATCAGAAATGGTTTATACTATACTGAACTTTGATCTTGGAATTAAAATGGTTTAGTAATCATTAGTTAAGAAAAACAAACTTTCAGGCTTGGGGAATGGCTCAGGTGGCAGAGCACTTGCCTAGTAAATGTGAGGCCTTAGGTTCAATCTCCAGTACTTAAAAAAACTAAAAATAAAAGAAGAAAGAAAAAAAGAGGTAAAAAACCTTTCTCAATGAAAATTTAGCTGTTGTTCATGCTTTCAATGTTGCAATTATACACATGGACTCTCAGCATCAAATAACAGAGGTCAAAATATCTGACAGGTTAACAGTAGGTTCAAAATTGTAGCAACAGTGCAGTTTTGAGGTCACAACTTTCCATATCTGTGCTTGGTAAGCAATGGAGGCAATCTTTTGCAGGTGATGCTCTGACAAGGAAAGCAGACAGACAATACCTGCCATATAAGCTCACTTAATTGCCAAACAACTACTCTAGACTACATAGCTCTAAGCATGTCTTAACCCTACAAGTTCAACAACAGAGCAAAACACCAAGGAGTAAATGTTATGACTGTCAAATGAAGAACTTCCTAAAGCTTCCAGAGGGTTCCTGGATAATTTCATTTGTGTCCTGAGCAAAAAGAATCTCCTTCCTCTTTGCCTTTCATCTCCAATGGGTACCAGGAATTACTTGTCCCATGTCATCTCTAGAGCTAGGCACTAGCTTGTCCACCAAACCTGGGAACTACTGACTATGTGGCCTCATCTTCTTTGACTGTTCAGGGTCCATGGGGTGCTACAGCCCACTCATACTCAATACTAAGTGCTACTCGTTACATTTTGGAGAATTTTAAGAGATGATTATTAAACATAGCCATTATTTAAATTTATTACACAAAGAATATAAATGTATAGCTATATACATATAGTTATCAACATATACCCATTGAAAAGAGATAATAACTATTCAAAATTCATTACTCCTGAGTAGTTGAGTTTGCTATTACCTATGTTTTTGGGGTACCTATACCCCTGGTATCTGCGTGGTAGTAATAGTACTTAAGGCTTAGCTCTACACATCCTTCCCAACTTCATATTCCATGATTTCATCCCAGCAGCTTGAAATTGGCCAAGGTGGGAGTATTTATATTACAGAAATTCACAAGAGCTACAAGTCATGCTTAATTTACAGTTTTGGGGATTGTCTAGACTTAAGAATGTGATGCGAACAATGAAGATTATCCTTAAAACTATGACAACCCTGTAGCTGTTCCATTGGGATGAACATAAAAATATGAGACAATTTTTTTATGATTCAGCAAAAAAGTTACTCACATCATTGACAAATGAGCAATTTTCCAACATCTTTGTTATTCCACTTTCAGGTTACTTGTTCACAAAAAGATCACCCAACACTCATATCAAAACTGCACTTGTTATCTGATTGCAACTATAGTGACTCTAGATTCAGGATATTGTCTAAGAATCAATTGCCTATATGGAATTTAAAATAAAGAGTATTGACATCTTATTGTTATTTATGAGCCATCTGCCATACATTCTTTAAGAAAGTAAAATTTATAATAAATTTGAGACTACAGATAGACACATATTTTGTTTTTTAGAGCTCTACCCCTGACTTCCTTCAGAAACCTCTCCACTTCTTTTCAGAAGACCACCAGGACCCACCCCAGTAACTAGGCCTTTGGGCTAAGTGAGGTCATGGCGGGCCTAGGGAAGTACCTGGAAGCTTTGAGCCAGAGAAGAGGAAGGTCCATGTTTACAGTGAGGGCTGGCTCCAGAATGCCTTTTGTCTGCTCAGGGCCTTTATTTATTTTCAAACCAGCCTAAGACCTTTGACCCCAGTTTGAAGTTAAAGAACAGGAAGAAAGGTCCTTTTCTTTCATGGAGATTGGTCACAGAGTTGGCTAGGGGAGAATTTCAGGATGCTATGAAGGCCTGGTTCAGGATGTCTCAGAGCCCTGGAATGATGGCTCATGTTAAAACTGAAAAGAGAATGACCCTCCCCACCACCTCACCAACTTTTTCCTGAAAGCTGCATGTCCTTCCTATGGGAAGCCCATACTCACTCTTGTTCCTCTCTATTTGAGAGGCCTACAAGGAGCATATTTATTCATTTCATTGTTTTTATCCATGTATAAATGACACTATAAATAATGTGTACAGTCCATTCATTTATTTACCCAATAAATAAATATTAAGCCACACCTTCCATGGTCAGACATTGGCCTATGTGTATAGTGCTATGTGTATACTGGTTACCGAGATGGCAATCTCTGACCTCATGGTACATGATCAAGTGGGAAATATGAACCTCATACTAATTTCACATTCAGTTGTTGCAAATTATAAGTACTTTCTCTACATTTTGCAAACTGAATTCATTATCTTCTTCACCCAAAGAAAGGACTCTTCTGAAATGTCTGTCAATACAACAACAATAATAATATCCAACACTTGTATAACTTTATATTTTTTGATCCTCACAATAATCCCCAAAATTTTATTATCATCCCCATTCACCAATGATGAATGTGAGACACTAAGACGTTAACCACTTGTCTGAGGCCATACATGTGATAAGAAATGGATTTTTTCAACAGTACCACCATTCATTTAGACAGCATATTTAGGTGAACGAGGCCTATTTTGTTAAAGTTCCATGAAATTTAGCAAAAGTCCAGCTTAAGTTATATGCAATATTTGCAATATGGACAAGGTTTGGTTTGATATACTGTCTCTACCATTTTCTACCTGTGAGACTTTGGATAAGAGTTTATCTGTTTTTTAAGTTCTTCTCTAAACTTGTTTCTTCATATGATTTTTATGGATAATTGTACTATGCAATTAATTCTTAGGAGGATGTTAAGAGGAGTCAGTGATATAATAGAAATACAACATTTAGCACAGTGTCTGAGATATGCAGGCCCAAATCTAAGCTGTCTTCATACTAATGATGGAAGAGTTCATCAGAGGGCTCTAACTTACTCAGGAGCCCGAAGACTACATGAGGTCAGGGACCACCATTACCTTGCCTACTGGAGGATGAGCCTAGCACATGAGATATGTTGAATTTATGTCCCTTGGTTAGTTGGTTAGGTAGTCGGCCGGTCAGTCGGTTGGTTGGTTAGCTGGAAACATGGATAGATAAATAGTTGTCAGATAAATGGACAGATGTCTTTCTGCCTCCTATGTCCCACAGGAGCTAAACTCAGACTTTTCCTCCTAGTGTTTTGCATACCACACAGGCATCTCAGTTCTCTTGAGCACATTGACAGTACTCAAGGGCATTTCACTATATCCTCAACTTATGGTCCCCAAGGATGGAGACTTAGGATTCTGAAATAGTATTCTAACCATCTCTGTCCAACATACTCTAAAGATTTCACCTCTTCCCTAGTCCCCTTTATCCACAGACCATTCATCACTGAATTGGTTTCTTGGAGTTTTGGTGTGATAATGCTTATGCAAACCAAGGTCCCTGCCCTAGACTTTATGGTCGTTCCTCCCCCTTGGGACAAAGAGAAAGTATCATATATTTGTAGTGTTTCTTTTTTTTTTTTGGTTTATTTATTCATTTATTCATATGTACATACATTGTTTGGGCCATCTCTCCCCCTTGCTCCCCCACCCCCAGGAAGTGTCTCTTTTCAAGATCCTAAGCTTGAAAGAAAATGTACAGACAGAATTAGATAGTTATTAAAAACATTGCTTTACAGGCCAGGCCAGGTTAGCACATGTCCTAACTACTTTGGATCTTGATTTCTTCATTTGGAAAGGGGGAAAGGTAATGATGACGTGTTGTAAGTTCATTTGAAAGATCATATCCTATACTGTAGGTAAATTATTGAGTACAATGTTGGGACAGGCTCATTTAAAAATATGATTATCCCTAGTCTGAAAATTAGGAAGAGAACAACCACATCTATAGCAACTCGTCTTGACAACTGAAGACTGTGTTTGTTTTTCTTGATAAACTTTTATGGAACACTTGCTACATGCAAGCAGCCTTTAACCTGATATCCTGACCACTCATGACAAAAAAGCAAGTAGAATACGATTTCAATCCTTTCTCCCTCCATTAAGTAATAAAAAAGGATCAAAACCTGAATGCAAAATTTCATTTATTCATTTTTTTATTCTCTCACTCAATAAATCTTCATTGAACATCAGCCACGTGTCAGACACTGGGCTCTAGAAACATAGAGATGAGTGACCCCTGCTCTCATGGAGATTTCGGTGTAGGTGGCTCATGGGGATCACTTCAGAAAAACAAAAGCAAAACTAAGCCAGAGAAAGAATAATTTAAACTGTGATACGTGCTCTGATGGAAAAGTACAAGGCTCTCCGAACACATGAAAAAGGGAAAATCTAATCCCAACACATGAGGAAAAAGAAAGCGACAGACAGACAGATTTCTACAGCTGGGAAGAGAGAAAGAAATCCCATGAGACTTGGAAGGGGATCACGTATCAGACTATATAATCCCTTGGGATTTTAAAACATCATAAAATGCAAATCCTTCAAGCTGTTTCTTGGTTTGGCCATTCTTCCTTCCATCCACTGGTGTCCCAAAGCTACGTGCTGTAGGACAGACAAGTCAGTTCTGTTCTACCTTGTCAATGACTACTGTTTGGTCACCGGGATTTCCATGCAGCTGTTATTGCAGCCTGGTCTGTGGCAGCTCCCCTGGGGAGGAAGGCAGATGTAGCTGGTGTCACTACTGTCTGGAATGGCATTCCTCTGAGCATCTCTATGAAGCAGATGCCCAGTGTATCCCCAGATGAACAAACATCAAAAGTTCTCTGTTTCCAGGAAAGTTCAAGCAAAAAAAAAGGAAAAAAGCCACCTTTACAAATAATATTTGGGCCATGGAAGAAAAGTGAAGTTGTTGTGGGTCATATTTATCACATTTAAATACGGTGTTTAGATCTGAAAGATTAAAATAATTGACAAAAGAGATTGTCTATTTTAAAACTCCGTTTCATTGATGATGGCAAAAATTTGCAATTCCAGATAAAAACAAAATGGAAGATAAGTATTTCTAAACACTGTAAGTGAATAAAAAACTTCTTTGATCACTAAAAACATGGACAAAGTAAAGCAACTTGATGCGAATCTGGGCTTTTCCTAGGATATTTGGCCTGGGTTTGGAACTCAGGGCCTCAAACTTGCAAAACAAGTGTTCTTCCTCTTGAGCCATGCTCCCCCAGGCTTTTTGTTTCATAAGACATATTTGTATTTGGAGAAGCATGTTGTTCCCAATGGCTTTTCCATGACATCAAAAGCAAGTTATTCTCTCACATCTGTCATCTCCTTTCTGCTGCCACCATTCAAGCTACCAAAGCTCCACGATGGTTGAAACTAAGAAGACTGCCTCCAAATCTGTAGTCTTCTATTGGCTCTGGGGGCTCTTGCAAGTTCCCTTCATTCAGTGTGCTCACCACCTGGAATCTTCTTCAAAATCTAATTTATAATTTGTTCTGACTTACCTCCACTATGCAATTACAGTCTCCTTCCATTTCCATTTGGGAAAGATGGAGTATCAATTTTTTTCTTAGTTGTTACCTGTCTGTAATAAACTTTAATTCCATTTTTCTTTCAAGATCTCCTGGAAAATTAAGTCTCCCCAACTGTGCTCTAGATTTGTCTATTTTTGACCCATCAGAATGAGTATGTTGATTTCAACTCAATATTGCAAACTGATGAAGCAGGTTTTAATCTAGCATCTGTTTAGGCTCAGAGATAAGTCCCCTTATCATGGATATAAAAGATAATGTAACAGTTTTTGTGCTTTGATTCCAGCATCAGAGAGACATGGACTCAAACCACTTCCATTTCTAAATCTCAATGGAACTAAAAATAATAGCATCTGCCTCGAAATGTTGCTGGATTGCTTGAGAAAATCCTGACAGGGATTTTTTTTTCATAAGACCTAACTCTTTGCACGCATTCAATGTCAACTATTATTTTTATTTTGAGAGGTACACATCCTCTGGTTTCAAATGATACAAAAGAAATACCTTAAAAGCAACTGAGGCCAATAGGAAAAGGGGACCAGGAACTAGAGAAAAGGTTAGATCAAAAAGAATTAACCTAGCACACACGCACAGGAAATCAATGTGAGTCAATGCCCTGTATAGCTATCCTTATCTCAACCAGCAAAACCCCTTGTTCCTTCCTATTATTGCTTATACTCTCTCTACAACAAAATTAGAAATAAGGGCAAAATAGTTTCTGCTGGGTATTGAGGGGGTGAGGGGAAGAGGGAGGGGGTGGACTGGGTGGTAAGGGAGGGGGTGGGGGCAGGGGGGAGAAATGACCCAAGCCGTGTATGCACATATGAATAATAAAAGAAAAAAAAAAAAAAGAAAGAACAAAAGCCAGAGCCCTCCTATTCTGACATTTTTAGAGCTCTCTCCCCAGGTCAGTGCTTTTCAAACTGCACGTTAGTGAGAAATTCATTCAGACAGTCACACTGTAATTTTTTTTTAACTAGAATAAAATGTTTTAAAAATGAATAGAACAGAATGCATGCCATGTATGTTTGTGCACCTGTGTACCGGAATGCGATGTCAAATGCCTTTCTTACTACTGTGGATCGCGGTAAACACAGGCTTTGAAAGTTGCTGCTCTGGGCTGAGCTGATAAATGCGGTTTTTGGTAATGCTAACACGCGCTATTTAAGAAAGACACCACTGCCCCCTGCTGGAGCTCTTGATTCTCGCAGAGAAGGACCAGCCAGCCCTAGGTTAGCCTGGCTCCTCGCCCATCTTCCCTCACCTGCCTCACCTGGAAGGTCACCTGGAAGGTCACCTGGAAGGGACGCACCCCCTGATCTACCTTCATGCCCTGGACAATGAGTCAGAGGCAGCCCTAGAAGTGGGAGCTGGAATTCCCACCTTACAATAGTTTTGAAAACACAGCGCCCTTCCCTCTCACCTGGCTCCCACTCTGTCCTGGGAAAAGAAGCCAGGCCACCGCGCTAAGGAGTCCCGCCTCTGACGTCTCCACCCGCTGGGCCACCACCTGCCTCTGCTCCTCTAGGGCGAGGCCGCCCTCCGAGGAATGTGAACCAAGTCCAAGTTCTTAGGGGTCCCAGCAGCCTTGCCCACCAACCCTGCTGAGTCCTGAAGTACCGACGGGCTGGAGGCGCTGGGTGGCACACACTGGGAAGGACTGGTCGTCCCACCCACAAGGAAGGACTGCCAAGGTCGAGGCCCAAAAGCAGAAACCATCTCTAACACCCCCGTCCTTGGGTGGGGCCCCAGTCAGTCGTGCTGGGTACTTACTAACTCGTGATGCATCCGCACCAGGCATCCACTAAAACGCCAAGCAGAGCAATGCTTGAAGCCTACAGAGGTAAAGGAACTCAACTTGCTCTGGTCCCTCGGGAAGGCTGACTTAAGATCCGAGTGTCCTGAATGCAGAGCCAGCGTCCCCCCATCACAATTGGAGGCTGCACTTCTTAACCCCAACGCTTACTGACCCCAGAAGAAAAGAAAAACGTGATAGAATTGCAAAGTGGCAGATAAAACCTAGTATGAGAAAAACACAAGGTTTCACTTTAAAATAAACAAACATGGGTGGAGTCTTAAGAGGCAATTTTTAGAACTATTTTATTAACACCCTTTAAAAATAACCTTTTTCCCCCTCTAGTACTTTTACGTGTACAGCGTGACATAATTTTAACAGTACTTGTTTCAGAGAAGTTAATTAATTTGCAGAAGGTCAACAGCTAGGAAGAAGCAGATTCTAACCCAGGTATGCCCAACTCCAAACCCATTCCCTCTCTGCCACCTGGGTGAGAGCAGAGCCCATTTTGTGAACTCCGTCCTCCTTTGCTCCTTGTCTACACCTCTCAATAGGAGCAACTATTAAAGGGGAAGAAGGTCTTTTTTCTCTGCTGCCTGGCTGTCATCATGTGAACTGCTCTGCTCAGCCATGCCCTCCCCACCATGACGGAGTGAGCCCTCTGAAACCGTGAGTAAAAATAAATCTTTCCTCCTTTAAAAAAGAAAGAAAGGAGGCCATAACAGTTAAGGTCATGAAAACAAAGAAAGACTGAGAACGTGTCACAGACCTGAGCTGGCTGGGGAAACAGCAGGCAAATGCAATTTGATCCTAGAATCCTAGGCTGGATTCTGAATCAAAAAGGGACATTAGTGGGGAAAGTGGTGAAATCCAAATAAGGGCCGGCGTGTGTGTTGCAAGAGCCAGATCGTCATGGGTCCCCTCTGCTGCCTGGAATCCATTCTCACTCTGCATTGAGAGCCCCACCATGTCTCTCTCAGTTGCTTCTAACCCTTCTGTGACTCAGCCTCAAGAAGTGCAAAAGTCTTCAGGGTCTGTCTCCATCCCCCTCCAGGTCTGTCTCCCTCCCCCTCCAACCTCTTCTCTAGCCTCCCCTCCCTACTTCCCCAACTCTGCTCCAGTCTTGCTAAACCCACTCCTGGCTTTGCTTCACACATGCCCTGTCTGTCATACCAGCCTGCTGTCATGCAGTTAGAATTAAGTGAATCCCTCTATTCCAGATTCAACTTAGATACCACTTCCTTCAGGAAGCCCTCCTGATAGCCTTGCTCATACACATCTGTGTGTCCCTTCTCTGAGGGCCCATAACACCCTGTAATGGACTCCTATCCCAGTGCTGCTGATGCCGAATCATGTTACACAGGGTGTCCCTTCTGAGCCCCTGCTTCCTTCCGGAAGTGGGAAGCTTGTGCCCAGATATGCCTTGACATCACTGACTGTCACTGTGAGGAGGTCAGTCACTCTTCACTGCTTCTCCATTACTCTGACTGCTCAAAAAGAACGTGCTTAGTGCTAGTCGGTCTTCTACCCCCATGCCACCTGTTAATCTCTCTTTTCAAACACTGCCATCTTGGGTGCTTGGGTAAGTGACAGGACCTAGCTCGAATTTAGAGCATCGTTTCGTTTCCATTGTATTTGCCATTATTTATGGAACTCTATTTACAAAAAGCAACATAAGTTTTTCTTACATGTGGACTAATTCGGCTTTTAAAAAATGAATTTGTGTGAGCAAGGGAAGTAAATGAGTTTTTGAAAGTTTGGCCAGTGGCTCTTCAGATGGTGCACGTGGAGATAAATGCAGCCACACACATGCCTGCACACGTTTATACACAACTGTGAAGGTCCCTGCGTGACAGAAATCCTGTCAGCCACACAAATGAGTCCTTGAGTCAGGAGACCAGTAGCACTGCCGTGTGCACTAATTACTTCTGTGACTGGAAGAAAAATTACCTTTCCATTTTTCAGTTCACTTATCTAAAAAGAAGAGAATAACTCTGGGATATAAAATGATATGGTTTCAGCTAGGTGTGGTGGTGCATGCCTGCAATCCCAACTACCGTGGGAGGTGGAAGCAGGAGGATCTGGAGTTCAAGGCCAGAGTGGGCAAAGATGTCAGCGAGAGCTCATCTCACAAAGAAAACCAAACCAAAAAATGGCTGGGGGTGTGGCTCAGTGGTAGAGCACTTCACCTGAGAGGCCCTACCTAGTTTTAATCCCCAGTGTGTGTGTGTTTGTGTGTGGGGGGGTGGGATTTGGCTTCATGCCCAGATACTATCTCTCATCCTGCTCTTGAAATATAGAAATACCATTGCAGAAGAAGAACCTGGGGGTGAACTTACTCTACAGATCAGAGATCAGAGGTGCAAAGAGGATAAGTGACTTGCCCAAGGTCACCCTGCAATTTAACATCAAAATCCAGGTTTCTCCTCTCCTGGTGGTCCACTCCCCCCACCAGTCTGATACCCTTGACCCCTGTATATTCCCTTCCCCAGATAAATTTCTGCCAAACAAATTACATATTTACAAAGCCCAAACACACCCACAATATATAAAGATATCCTGAATGAATGGAAAATCAGATAATAATAAAAGTAGTATTAGATTTCAGAATGTTAACACTATTGCATCAGGAATCTGTGTACCTAAAAGCTGAAGAAACACATTACAGGGCTTTTCATGGTGTTGCAGTTCTTTACTTGTTCTTTATTTGATTGGAGACAAGGAACCAGGAGTCAAGCAGCCCTGGAACCTTAGGAGGAAGATTAATTAGGATAAAGAGGATAACTAATTCATGGCTATGAGATATGTATACTAAAACCTGCTTAGATACCAGAGTCAATCACCCTGTGGATCACATACACACACAGAAAAAGAGAGAGAGCATCAACACAATTCCAAGGGGAATAGTAAGCCCACATTTTGGTGCATGTGTGGTGTGGTGCAGGAGATCGAACCCAAAACCTCGACCAGGCTGGGCATCCCCAGCGCTTGCCCACATTTTACGCCGTTAAAGACTATCTTAGCAAACGATTTACATGTAGAATATACAATGCACAATGTTTTGCTTGTTGAAAAAATAATAGTCTTAACCTTGTCTTTGCAAGCAATATTGACCACTTATGTCTGACCTGGTTATAGGCAAATTTACCAGATTTACAAATAAATCAAATGCAGTCGGAAATTTTTAACCAAAACTTCCAGTGAATTGTAGAATGAATAGATATAATGTCCTTCACATATGTGCATATGCATATGTGCATGTCTGTGTATCTTTACTGCAACTGAGAAAGATCAGGCCAAACAGAAGTTCATGTGAGAAAACGTACAGCTGCAAGAAGTCTAAGCTTAACGTGAGCCAAGCTTAAGACGTGACTTCTGGGAAGAAGAAACACCATAATCAAACTAGAGCTCCAACATTAAATTATATCAGTTAGAGTCTTATCCACCAGCCAGCATCAAAAGCCTGGTGCAGTTCTGGGAAGCACATTTTCAGAGGAACAGCATCACATCTGGCCAGAGGAGAATGCTCAGTCAGTGGGAAAAGCTGGAGCTCTGTAACCCGAGTTGGACGGGGAATGGCTTGTGGCATGGGTTCCAGGGCTAAGCGAGCCTTCCTCAAATACACAATGTGTAACTGTTCTGGAACGCATGTGCCCTGAGCATCCCTCGGGAATGTTGTTGAAAGGACTCTGCATGTGAGATTAGACTGGCTAGCCTCAACCACAGCACTCCTCCCAGTTCAGGGATTTTATAGCTTGTGGTGGGAGCAACACTGAATCTGCTTTACATAGCATTGGATTAAATCATTTCATTTCCTTTCTGGGGAAGAACACTGTCTACAGTAGAGATGATCTGATAATCAACCAAACCTCTAAGAGAAAATATGCACTTATGTGTAGACTATCTTGGTGACGAGAAGATGCAGTGGTGACTCAGTGCACCCCTTTGTTCCATCCCACCAAACATCTACTCAGCCCAAAAATGCTAGAAACGAAGGGCAGATGGCCTGACAGTCCAATCTAAGCTGCTAGGCATCAGGTTGGAAGACCGATGGCCAGACCCCCTCACATGGGGACACACTGTTCAGAGCAAGGTGATCCACCTGCCACAGGATGACTGGAGTCACTTACCAAATGTGCACGTTCCTAGGTCACATCCCTGGCCTGCTGACCCAGAATTATTCAAAGCAGGAACCAGAAAGTCCGTATTCAACAGGTTCCTGGTGTGATTCTTATGCTCACGACCTGAGAAGCATAGTCTTACACTTCTTACGCTTAGGACTTTATCCGAGTCTGACCCTTGTCTTCTGGACATTCATGTGCACTCAGACCACATGGTGAGCTTCCAAGAGCCAGGGCTCTGGGCTCCACAGATTCTGATTCAGAGATTTTAGGTGGGACACCAGAATTTGCATTTCAGGCAATCTCACAGGTGATGCTGATGGGTTTTGTTGTTGTTTTGGGGGTTTTTTGCAGACTGGGGTTTGGACTCAGAGCCTACACTTTGAGGCACTCCACCAGCCCTTTTTTTGTGATGGGCTGGCCTTGAACCACGATCCTCCTGATCTCTGCCTCCTGAAAACTAGGATTACAGGTGTGAGCCACCAGCACCCAGCATACTGATGGTTTTGATCAGTGAACATACTTGGCATTCGTGCCTTAGAGAATTCTAAAGAACTCAGTTACAATGGTAGGCAGCCCCCAAAATAATCCCCAGTGCTTCCCCACCTCTTGGTATTCATGCCCTTGGTGACCACCCCCATCTTCTGTGGGCTAGTGACTCACTTTCAATGGAGTGAACTTAGGTAAAGCTGAGGGGATATCACTTACACGATCAGGTTATGAAAAGACACTAACTTTGTGCCCTGTTGCCATTATCTCATTACCTCTTGCTCACTGATGAAGTAAGCTACCATGTTGTGAACGGCCCCATGGGGGATGTCCACATGGCAAGGAATTATGGGCAACTCCTGGCCAATCACCATCGAGGACAGACTACTGCCAGCAACCACACGAGTGAAATTGGAAGAAGATTCTTCTCCAATTGAACGTAAGATGACTGCATTCCAGCTGAGGCCTCTATTGCAGCCTTGTGAGCCACTCTGAGCCAGCGGACACAGGGAAGTCACAATTGGATTCCTGCCCTACAGGGGCAGGAATATGGGACAGATAATGAGTGTAGTTTCAAGTCACTTCATGTGCTACATAGCAGTAGGTAACTAACAGAGGTCTTTGTAAAGGAGCTACCTTGAAATCAGTAAGACATCTTGGTATTTAATCCATTCTTTAAGCCTCCTGTCTCATTCGCCCCCATGATAAAGGAGACAAAATGTGTGTGTGAATGTAAATGGTCAATATTTAATGATGTACACTGTTTACAGGTAATTTATAGCATCCTTTTCTTAATGCTCAATTTTCAAGCCTTGGCCCTGGGAAGACTTCCCTAGAGTTGCAGAGGGTTATGTGGGAACACAGCTTCAGGCACGATGGAGATGACCAGCCCAGTCAGACCTTGCACCCTGTGTGCTCCACCTGGCTGTTCTGAGGCTGTGTCTTTTTTGCTCAAAGCATGCTGAATTCTCTCTTGCCAGTGCCTGTCGTAAGCATGAGGCATGACACCTCCTTTGGTTTTGAAGAAAGAAAAGAAAAAACTAAGGTCTCCTTTGCTGGCAGGGGGTGGGAGGGGTTTTTCCCTGAGAAGACTGGTGAAGGGCACAAACTCCACCCTGCTTGCCTTTTCACCAGCACAGTTCTGATTTCCTCACTGGGGGATAGAAGGGAGGAAAGTTTCCAGGGGAGATGGCTTCTCATTTTCTCCAGAAGTATGGTGAGAAAGTACATTTCAGAGGCTGTTGGTATGGAAGAGCCACAGTCACCTGGAAAGGCTCTGGATGCAAATCCTGGAGCCAGGACTTATCACAGCTCCATCATCAGCTCCTTGGAGGGCTATGGGCCCCTTTCCCTGTGGGCTTCGCTCTTCTCCTGGTAAGATGAGAGGCTGGGCAGGTACTGACTCAGACCCTCCCGATTAGTATATAAGAGCCTGGGGTACAGAGAGGGGCAGCATCTGGTTATGGCAACTGGTCAGAAATGGGGACAGCTCTCCTCAGAGGGCCAGGCCCCCACTACTCAGCCACCGTGCCCTCTCTGAGGAGCACCCTGAGGGATGGCTGCGCCACAGGGAGCTCCGGCAGATGTTGTCAAGCCTCCTCCTAATGGTGTCCTGCAGTTGCTCGTCACCCAACAGGACTGCTGCAGCCAGGGCCAACAGGAAGTACTCAGTGGCATCGTGGACATCCTAACCCCATGGTGTGGGGGGCAAAGAAGAGACAGCATTAGCAACACTTCCTGACAGCCTGAGAGGTGGCGCTGGGAATGCTAGCTTTTTTCTACGCAGCACTCCATCTTCATGTCCTGTTCCTTAGAGGAGCTCCACTGTGGTCCCACTGGCATTGCTAAACACAATGTCACTCTTCCTTAGGCACAGAGGTGGCTTCTTACCCAGGCTTAGCCAACCATGACACATCGTTGCTCTGGACATAGTGTTTCAGGGATGTATTCATGACCCAAACCTGACCTATCAGTCAGTGGGATCTAACAAGGAAAATGGTCTCATCCTTTTGGATGTCAGCTGAAGCCTTCCAGTAGCCAGAGGGGAAGAAGGCCAAGAAACACAGAGAAGTCAAAACATAAAGACTCAAGGGAGTCTTTATGAGAGATGGGAAATCCATGGTGTTGTTGTAGACCAGGATCCAGAATTACCTGAAACTACGTCTGTACCTTGGCTTTCCAGTTATGAGTCCATAAATAGCTGGTCCTACTTGAACAACCTTACGGTTGTTTCCACAATCCCTAGTGCCCTCCGTTGATGAAATAAGACCACGCGTACTCTGTGTCTAAACCATGTCCTGTGAGAAAGATGACTTAAGAGCCCTCACCTTCCCTGTCCCTCCCAACATGGCCAAGATGAGAAGCAGATGTTTCTTGAGGTGAGGCTCAAAAAGAGGCATCTGGTTTTCATTAATACTCATAAATCAATAATTAATTCAGGTCAGAAACAAAGTCTGACCAATAAGGAAAGGACAGCAGAGCAGCCCTGAGTGTCCCTTAGGGGGTTAAACAGAAGCAAGAAGTCACTGTACTCAGAGAGTAAGGGTTGTGTCACTGTAGTAAGAGACAGGGACATCTGGTAAAGGAAAATCAAATTTGGGGACACAGTTCTAGAGTCAGCATTGTAACAAAAAAATCACAGACCACCAATACAGTTCTAGAAATGACTAGAAAAATAAGAAGCTGTAGGTTCAACTCTAGCCCTGCAAGTGGGAGAATTAGGGCACAGGCTTTCTTAGGACCTGAATATACTTACATTGAAGGTCCCACATCTCATTATCTCAAACACACTGATCCGCACCTACATTTCTCATGAGATGGAGTTTTATATAATGCTAAAAGAAATGAGTTGCAGTTGACCTATAACTGTGTGTGTGTGTATGGTACTGGGGCTTAAACTTAGAGCCTACATCTTAAGGCACTCCACCAGCCCTTTTTTGTGAAGGGTTTTTTTGAGATAGGGTCTTGTGAACTGTTTGCCCGGGCTGCCTTGGACCGTGATCCTCCTGAGCACTGCCTCCTGAGTAGCTAGGATCACAGATGTGAGCCACCGGCACCCAGCTTGACCTATAACATCTTGTGAACATAAAATTAAGAATTATTCATTTCAACTTTGATCTTGGAACTTAATTCTTGGGGGAGGGGGGTGTCTATATTTTCATAGGTCCTCGAGGGGCTCACAGGCACTAGACAATGTGCCCAGCATTCCTGACAGGTGAAGCAGCCATAGGGATTATAGCAGGGCAAGGAGAAAGAGGAGCTGTGGTCCATCTTCTCAGCAGAGATAAGAGTACCTTTGACATCTCCAGTGGGGCTTACTGGAAAGAGCCATTGTGTCCCCCAGGGAACAGTCCCCCGCCACCCTACCAGTGGAGACTTCCCATCTTGGCCCTCTAGTCCTCTCAACTCCACCCCAAAGGCTTCTTACCTTCCTTACATGGGTCAGGAAAGAGTATGAGAGTATGGAGAGTAGGTCAAACATGGCCTTAGAAGTGTGCCCCTTACCTTTAGCTGGTAGAAGGTGAGACGGCCCAGGCGATAATACACCTTGGCGTAGTACAGAGCCTCCTTTGGACTCTGCAGCCATGGTGGGCAGAGGGACAGAGTCTTTAGGTAGCAGTCCTCGGCCATCTCATACATGTGCAGTGAGTGGTACACAGTGGCCAGGCGGTGAAAGGCCACCAGCTCCTGCTTCCGATCTCCTAGGAATTAGAAGACTGAGAGGGATGTCCTGCAGCCGGCACTTTCATTATTCATTTACCCATTCACTCCATCAAACTTTCTGTAGATCTACTAGATGGCAGGGATTGTGCCTAGGGCATAGAAAACAACACAGAGGCAGTCCCTGTCCTCATGAGGCTTTTTGTCTCAGGTCACAGACATTCCTTAAATAATCCCACCCAAAAAAAAAACAATGTAAAACTGCGCCTGTGAGAAGTGCTACAAAAGAAAGCACAGGACTCAGAGTAACTAAGTAGCATGTATCCTGGTCAAGGTTCTCTGGGATGATTTCCTGAAGAAACTGCCTCCTTATTGAGGACGACACTGTAATTCAGGAAAAGAATTTTTTTTTAATGGTACTGGAGTTCGAACTCAGGGCCTACACCTTGAGCCACTCCAGCAGCCCTTTTTTTATGATTGGTTTTTTTCAAGATAGGGTCTCAAGAACTATTTGCTTGAGGCTGGTTTTGAACCAAAATCCTCCTTGATCTCTGCCTGCTGAGTTAGCTAGGTTTACAGGCAAGAGCCACTGGTGCAAGAATTATTTTTTAATTCCTGTGATAGGATGAGGTGACAAGAATAGATTGATTGAGCAGATAGGACTAACTCTGGATAACAGGTGCCTTCTCTGCATAAAATTTCTCTCAGAGAGCTCCCCTGGACTACCACCAAGGAACAGCCATGCACTCGCTCGTTACCAGCTCTGTCTCCCTTATGCTACAAAGACCCCTTCACGCTCAGACCATGCTTCAAAACACTGGTTTCTAATGGGTGTTTTGGGATTTAGTGAGTTTATTGTTTTAGTAACTAACATGTTGATAAAAAGTGATCTTTTACAGGGAATAAAGGTTTACAATCTAATCCAAGGTGGCTATTGGTGCCATCTAAGAAACATTGCTTTTTAAGTTTCAAAGGACCAACTTTAAAAAAAAAAAAAGTTCAAAGGAAAGAAAAGTCTCTGATATGGAAGAATCTAGTCACAGAGAAGCATGCATTGAAGACTTCTTTGGGTCTTGTCCAGGCAGGGATAAAGGACACTTAGATGGTGCTGACCCACTGCATCCCTAAGACCTTTCCTGAGATTAGCAGACGGCTGCTCAGATGAGGTTTTCTGTAGTAAAGTTTAAGGTAGAGGGTAGGAAAAAGAGAGAGAGAGAACTTTCAGGTACAATAAAGCCCAGTCACATCCACATCAGATGTCCTCAAAAGCCCAGAAGTCCTTCCCAAAAGACTTCATTTAGCCCTACATCTAATCACGGCTTCTCTGATCAAAGCTGCTTTTTTTTCAAGCACTGACACTCAAAAAGAGGTTGTTTTTAATCTTTTTGATTCTGTCTTTTCTCTGTTTTAATAACTTACATTGTTTCCCACTAGATTTTGCTATAAATGCAAGTTGTTTCAAATATGTGTGACTTAGATTAATGGGAACTTGACCTTCAATTACATTTCTAGTCCATGGGAAAATGTGCTTTTGACTAAAAATTAATTTAAAATCAGGACTGAACTGGTGAAGTGGCTCAAGTGGTAGAATACTTGCCTAGCTAGCAAGCATGAGACCCTGAGTTCAAATTCCAGTACCAGAAAAATAAATAAACAAATCAGGGCACAATCCTTATGTAATGGGGACACTGCCTCATTAGGAATAAGATAAAATAACATTTACCTTATACTTAGGAAATAATAGTAACTGTGAAATAAGAATTAGTGAGGCACAGGCAACACTGATGGAGGATATATGTCCCTAGTGCAGTGCTATGTCTTTTACATGGACTACCACTAGTATTCACAAAAACTGCGTAAGGCAGGCACTAGTTTGAATCCTGCTGTGCTGACGGTGAATGAGGTTAATGGAAGCTAAGCAGCTTGCTTCAGTATGTCACCCCTAATGATTAGAACCCACAGAGCCTGAATCCCAAGCTGGTACCCACCGCTTTGCTAGCCAGCCTTGAGTCACGTTTACCCTCCCACACAGTGCACCTGACGCTTAGGACACCTACCTGTGACTACACTTAGCCTGGCAGCCAGGGTGGCAAATTCCAAAGCCTTCTCATGACCCTTGAGGCTGATCTCTAGCTCGGTTAGCTTGTTGAAAACCCGGAGCTCGGTTCTCACCGCCTTCATCCTCCTTGCTAAAGGAACAGCCCCAGCCTGAGGACAGAGGCATGGGGACATTAGTATATAGCACATGCCGGCTCTCAGAGGACTCTGCTGGTAAGGCTTGGGGATGGCCACCATGTTTTCACTTATGCCTTTTCTCAAGTGCCTCTCCTGTGCCTTGCTCTTGGTGTTTTGTTCAGATCTTCCAAGTTGAAATAGAGGTCATCAGACCTCCTAAAATTGGGGCAACTGAAAGCAGAAAAGGACTCTTTCTAAGGTCATTTGGGAAGTAATTCACCTTTTAGCACCCACAGCAGCAACTGATGAGGTGCACATATGAGCACACACAGTGTCTGACAGTGCTCAATAAATGGTCGCTTCTATTAATTTTATTATGAAGGAATGTTAGACAAATCACTTTATCTCTGAGCATTGTTTTTCTAACCCATCAGGGATGTGTTCCTTTTCTACCCACCTCTAGTTCAGCACCTGGTACTCACTGGGTGTCTGATGATGCTTGATGACTAAATAAACAACTGAACAAATGAATTCATAGCTGAATAAATGAAATTTTAGGATCAAATAAGACAATAAGGTTTCTCAAACTTCAGTCAGTGATGAACAACAATTGATGTATCTGCTTAATATCTGGACATGTATTTAATTCGTATTATCTTAAGTCAGTTCTTATTTTCTTGCCTCATCTTTTGCAATAAGATCTGTGTGAGTCATGGATTTGATGAGCTGGTATTATACACCTCAAATTTTTATAGTTATATTTTAAATACATGCCTATTAAAAAGAAAATTGTTTTTAGTGTCCATCCATGCACCCCTTAAAATCACCTACCACTAAGCCACCACAAGTAAGTGGAGAATGCTGATAAACATGGAAGCATTCTACAAACCGTAAAGCACGACCAGCCAAGAAACATAATTACGAAGGTGTATTAACCCAAGAACGACCATTTCCCAATCCTGGGAGTGACTACATTGAAGAGAGGGTGAGTATATGAACACTGGACCAGAAAGGGAAGAAAAAGAAATACAAGTAGGAAAGAAGGACCTGGGGCAAAGTCCAGTGTGTTCCTGCCTACATCGGTGCCAGGGCTCAGCACACAGCAGCCTGGCTCACCCGGTAATACTCCACTGCACGGTGCCTGTGGCGGGTCCCATTGAAGAACACGTCACCTGCTTCTTCATAGAGTTTGAGAGCCAGGGAGGGTTCCTCTGATCTCAAGGCTGTCTGGATGGCCGCCTGGATGTGACAGAGAAGGCTGTTAATGGCAAGAGAAGGACCTCCAGACCTCCACAGACTACCTAGTCTGACCATCTACCAAAGGCCCCTAAATCTGGAATTGGCCTCACACATATAGGGCTGGATAGATTCTCTATCTGCCTGTTCCTTATCATGGTGTGAGAGAATTCGTTTGGTGATAGAATTTTCAGAAGTACATAGATAAACTCTATGCTTTAATAGTCAGGTGTTTATTTTAATGGATTTTAGGAAAAAGGAGTAATAATTCATTAAGCTAGTGATTTCAGACAGCATTGTGTAAAGCTAAGTGGAGGGGTGGGGGTGCTTTGAAGTTGAGTCAAAGGAAAACAAGTAAATAGTGGTACAGAATGTGCACGGGTAGAGCAAAGCCATGAACTTAACACAAAAATGACCGAAAGTGGAAATCAGGGATCGTGCTTGTCCACCACCTGTATTTTCCAGACAGAGACAGAGAGACTCAGGGAATACAGAACCTCTCCAAGTTCACACCAATAGTGGCAAACAATTGCCCCAGCCCTGACAACCCCCTTGGTGTAGACGTCACCTCTCTGGTTCCAGCAGTCAATGTGGAGGGAACAGCTGCCTCCTCCAATGGCCAGAGTCAGCAGCTCCCCACCCACCTGCAGGTACAGCTCCACCAGCTCATCTTCTTGAATGAGGTAGTAGAGGCGACCAGCCCCCAGCCAGGCCTCTGCAGCCTTGTCTTTCTCCCCCAGGTCAATGAATATACGCAGGCTGTTCTTGATACAGGTGAGGGACTGCCTGAGGGACCTGGGGGGCAGACATGGACCTGTGAGGTATGAGTGATCAAAGGAGCTCAGAGGTCACTGGCCCAGAAGGACATTGAGCCTCTGAAAGTATACAACCTTGTCCCATACCACACAGAGAGGCTAGGGCCTAATTTGAATCCCAGCTCTGCAGGCTGTGTGACCTTGAAAAAGTACAGAACCTCTCTGTGCCTTGTTTCCCCATCTGTAAAAATGGAAATGTAACTGTACCTTCCATACAGGATTATCATGAGGACTGAGGAGAGAATAATACTAGAATGTTTAGAATAGTGCTTATCAATCAATGCACACTTGAGGAATATTTAATTATCATTATTACTCACCCATGGTCACTCAGTCTTTGGACTACACTGTTACATTTTTCACAAGCTCCTAATCCACAGTAGAACAGAATGAATAGATGAATGAGTGACCAAAGTATTGCCTTTAAATCATCAAAAAGATTTTGATATATTGTTAAAAAGAAATATCAAAGTAGGTTAAAATTTTTAAAGTCAGTATTTAAATTACTGCTCTTTAATTATTTGGAAAATTTCACTATGTAGAAAACTCTTCCCCAAGGCAAGGATGAATGAAGAAATGAGGCCATGTTGAACACATTCAGAGTTTGAGAACTAACCAGAAGGAACCCAGCAACATCCATATAGGAGTTCTCAGTCCCAGCAGCAATGAGAGTCACCCGGGGGCTCTTCAAACCCACACAGAGCCAAGCCCTAAACCCACCCCGGCATGTGGAAATGTCATGTTAGCATGGGCCCTGGATTCTCTGGCCCAGCTACCAGCATTTCATCCAAGCGTCCTTGTGATTCCACTGTGCAGTATGGTTGAGGTTTGCTGATGTGGCCCAACCCCTTCTTTTATAGAGGAACCAAAACCAGAGATAGAAAGCAATTTACACAAGGTTGCATAGCGCACACTAGGCAGAGAACCAAGACCAGAACTCCCTTCTTCTGAGAGCCAGCCTGAAACTCAGCTGACACCACCCACATTTCTCAAAGCGTGATGTGACTCATGGCCCATCTGCACCAGCATTACCTGGAGAGCTTCATAAAGCCTCAGACACCAAGAGCTACCTCAGACTGAATGAATCAGAATCATCACAGTTACAGTCCAGAAATCTGAATTCCTAAGACACACTTTGTTTATGCTCAAGTGCACCAAAGCTTGGGAATCCCTGTGGCAAACCACGCATATCCTTCTAGAAACTGATCAGTATCAACTGGATCTTGTGAAGACTTAAGTATGAAGTTCTTATCAAACTCGGTTACTGGTACCACCTGCTGTGGTTTCCATGTGGCTTAACCCGCAAAGGTCTGTTTGTTGGAACCTTGATCTTCTAAGTGCTTGTTACAGTTTGTTAGAAAATGGGCCCAGAGGCTCGGCTCGTGTATTGAAGACTTCATCCCCAGCTGATGGCGCTATTGACAGTGATTGGGTCACGAAGGTGCTGACTTCAATGGATTAACCCATTGATGCGTTCATAACTTAATGGGCTATTAGGAGATGGGGAACAGTTGGAGGAAGTAGGTCCCTGGGGGTGTGACTTTGAAGGGTATATCTTGTCCCTGACCCCTTTCTCTCTTGCTCTCTCTCTACTCCCCAGCTGCCACGAGGTGAGCAGTTTTCTCTGTTACGTGTTGCTGCTATTGTGGTAAAGTACCTCACAAAAACCCATAGCAATGTAGCCAATTGACCTTGGACTAAAACCTAAAATAAATTTTGCCTCCTTTTAGTTGGTTTTCTCAGGTATTTTTGGTACAGTGATGAAAAATGATTTAACATAGTGGCAATGCTGAGAGGCAGTAGGACTTTAAGATGTGAGGCTGAGCCCAAGGTAATTGAGTCATTAGGCCATTGCCCTCAAAAAGGACTCCATAGTCCTCCTGGGACCCTGATCATTTACCACAGGAGTGAGTGCTGTGAAGAGCAATGCTGAGCTCCTCTTCCCCCTACCTCTGGGCTCTGGCTTCCTCTTACCTCTTTATTTTCACCATTGTAATGCCATAAGCCATGTGGCCTTTACCAGAGCTGGGGTGATGATGACAATAGTTTTTGAAGCTCGAAAACTGTAAGCTAAATAAAACTTTTTACTCATTATCCAGTCTCAGACATTTTGTGATAGCAATGGAAAATGGATTAATATACCACCTCATCACAGACAACTCAGTCACCAGGCCCCCTTTCCACAGTCAAGCATTCTCTTGCCTGATGACCCATGATCCTTTTTGACAGTTGCTGGCCTTCTGGAGAGAAGGCCAGGCATTTGGCACATGTAAGAACTGGGGAGGAAGAACTCAAGTTTTCCCTGCTGCCCTGCCTTTGATAGAAGATTATTGGCTTCCAGGTTGGGCATTGACCTGTCCCAAGTATTAATGTCAAATTTACTGCTGGGATTGTGCCAGGAGCTGAGAAGTGCCGCATATGGCTGCAGCAGTCACCCACCTCCCAGCTGAGCTATGATAACTAGAGGCCTTTTTCACCATGGGAAACCCTGTCCTTCTTTCCCCTGCTCTGCACTCTAGGACCTCAAGCTGGGTTAAGAGGTTTGCAGACCTGGCCTCCATTGCTCTCCCCACTCTCACTGGAATGGGTGATGAAAACAGGACCCATAAATCTCATCCTGATGCTATTTCCTGCTGTGTTTTTATTATCACTTGCTGTCCTGGAATATCCTTGAGCTGAAGTTGTTGTCTCCAGACCCTCCAGGAGCAAGATCAGGACTTTTATGGAGAAGTCAACTCACAGAGCAGGCATTGCTTTCTCAGGGTGGAAAAGAGGGGATAAGCATCTTTCTCTAAGAAACACCCCAGTGGGGGGAAGGTAAGACTCATCAAGACCCAGCTACTACACAGCACTTTCCAGACTCCATGCAAAGGGAGGATATTCTAAATACAACTGATTCTCACCAAGATGTACTTCTGACCCATGACCTCCAGTAAAAGCAAGTGTCTAGCCAGGCACCAGTGGCTCACACCTATAATCCTAGCTACTCAGGAGGCAGAGATCAGGAGGATCATGGTTTGAAGCCAGCCCAGGCAAATACTTCACAAGACCCTATCTTGAAAAAAATCTATCCCAAAAAAAGGGCTGATGTGGGTCAAAGTATAGGCCCTGAGTTCAAACCCCAGTACCACAAAAAAAAAAAAAAGCAGTGTCTTTTTGGTGTAAAACTGGAAGGTGGTCTCCAGCTCCCTTGGTTCTTTCTTAACTTCTTAGCACCACTCACCACCCCATTATCTCACATCTGCTAGTGGCTGCTGTGTCCCCCACCTGCTGAACCACAGGCTTGGCCTGGACTGGCCAGCATCCCAGTTCCTCCACCACCACTGGCAGACTCTAAATCTGGTTTGGCTTCCAAATCAAAAGAAGTAAGGAGTGCAGGACAGGTCACTAGCACCAATTCATTCATGTGCAGTCTCCTTGCCTTTCCAACCTTGATTCTAGTCTTTTACTCATTTTTTTCTGCCCCCAAGTTCAGTCTCTAGAGCTTAGTCCTTGTTTCTTCCTTCTGCCTAAGCACTAGCTGTGCTGACCAACTCTATGGCCAAATGACTCCAACACCTGCAGTCCCAGACATTCTCTTTCCAACCCTACAGGGCTTGCCAAATCTCTGTGCTGCCTGGATGAATCTGTTTGACCTCTGGCCAAAGCCCAGAGGACTCCACTAAGTGGTTCTGTGCTGTTCTGATAAAAAGAACTGCCACTTTCAAAGTGCTGCCCCTCTGCTAGTTATTGGCTATGGTACACATTCACTCCTTCAATCCCCCCAGAAACTCTAAGCCAATAGGATTCTTGGCTCATTTTGTAAATTTTTTTTAAAAGTGTTTTTTAAAAATTATCCAAGTTTCCCTGCTCATTTCTAAAGCTTTATTTGGAAATTTCTTCTGCATTGTCTAATAATAATAATAATAGTGGCAGTGTTATTTCCTAAAATACACTGACAATGATTGAGCATTTAGCACTTCCTAAGGGATTTACATGCATTATCTTATTTAGTCATAGCAATAGCCCCAAGAAATCAGTACTGTATTTTACAAAATACAAAAGATCAGTAAGGCTCAGAAAGGGTAACTAGGATAAGATAATAAACCCTATTAAGCCTTTTCTTCTTTTTCAAAGATAGGGTCTCACTATGTAGTGTAGCCTCAAACTCTCCATCTTCCTGCCTCAGCTTTCTGAGTACTGGGATTACAGGTGTGCACCACCAAACCCAGCTGACTTTTGCTTGCGTTCACCACTTAAAAAAAGAAACCTGAAGTTGTTAAGGACATAAGCAATTTGAAACCTTGGACAGAGTTTCCTCATCCGCAAAAGTAGGCGGGGTAGTGAACATTGCAGCCCAGGGATCAAATGAGGACATAGTGAAAGCAACTGTTCCCCTGTGGAAGATTACAGAGTGATGGAGATTAATCATATTAGTCATATTAAGAAACCAAATGTCAGAACATTTTTCAGTTTCACAGAAATAAGAAGTATAAGGAAAAGAATAAAAGCCAAGAGCACAAAAACAGACACAAAGACCAATGAAATAGAACAGAAGACCCTGACACAAACCCACGCAAGTACAGGCACCTGATTTTTGACAAAGCTACCCAAAATATGTATTGAAAAACAAAAGACAGTCTCTTCAACAAATGGTGCTGGGAAAACTGGATTTCCACCTGCAGAAGCTAGATCCCAGTCTCTCACCTTATACTAGCATCAATTCAAAATGGATCAAAGATCTTAACATAAGATCTGAAACAGAGAAATTAATCCAGGAAAAAATAGGGAACACACTGGACCACATAGGCATAGGCAATAACTTCATGAATGGAACTCCAATAGCTCAGCAATTAACAGAAAGTATTAACAAGTGGGACTGCATGAAACTAAAAAGCTTCTGCACAGCAAAGGAAATGGTCATCAGACTGGAGACAGCCTAGAAAATGGGAAAAAATCTTTGCCAGCAATACAGCTGAGAAGGGATTCATAACCAGAATACATGGAGTTCAAAAAACTAACCTCTCAAAGAATCGACAACACACTAAATAAATGGACAAATGAACTGAACAGACAATTCTCAAAAGAAGAAGTACAAATGGCTAAAAAATATATGAAGAAATGCTCAACATTCTTGAGCATTAAATTAAGGAAAATGCATCAATAAAGGAAATGCAAGTCAAAACTACACTGAAATTTCACCTCATCCTAGTCAAAATAGCTATCAAAGCAACAAATGCTGGCGAGGATGGGGGTGGAAAGGAACCCTTCTACCCTGGTGGTGAGAATGTAAATTAGGGCAACTGCTATGGAAAGCAATATGGAGGTCTCTCAAAAAACTAAACACAGAACTACCATACGATCCAGTGATACCACTCCTAGGAATGTACCCAAAGGAATGTGCTCCAGGATATGACAGAGCCACTTGCACACCCATGTTTATCGCAGCACTGTTCACCACAGCCAAGCTTTGGAAACAGTCCAGATGCTCCACGACTGATGACTGGACTAAGAAAATATGATATATATACACAATGGAGTTTTATTCAGTCATAAAGAAGAATGAAATTATGTTGTTTGCAGGTAAGTGGATGAAACTGGAGATCATCATGTTAAACATAGCAAGCCAGGCTCAAAAAATCAAAGATCACATTTTCCCTCATACACAGAAGCTAGACCTGTAAGTTAAATATATATATAGAAACATATGCAATCAAAAATATATATAGTCAGAGAGAGAACAAAATTGTATTAGT
The DNA here is from genome assembly GCF_047511655.1 of Castor canadensis. Taxonomy (NCBI): domain Eukaryota; kingdom Metazoa; phylum Chordata; class Mammalia; order Rodentia; family Castoridae; genus Castor; species Castor canadensis. The sequence goes on along the minus strand of NC_133391.1, from coordinate 70,474,227 downwards.
GAGTCTGTCTGAGGGGGATATGGGAGGCAAGAGAGAGAAAAAAAATGTTAGAGAATGAAAAATACTGAAGTAACCCATCCATACATGAATATAATATAAGGCACTACACAGAAGCAATTGAATATTAGGGAAGCATGGTGACAGAAAATGAGTAAGTAATGGGGGGGTTAATTTGGTTAAAGCACAATATATACAGACCTGAAGTACCAAGGCAAAATTCCCTTGGACTATCGAAAAACACTTAATTTTTTAAAATGAAGGGCAAGAGGTAAAAATAAGCCTTTTCTGGGAGTGGGTACCAACGGGAGGAGATGGGCACAAGGAAGGGGGCAATGAGGACAAATACGGTGGGCATGTTTTGTATCCATACGTGAAAATGGAAGAATGAAACCTGTTTAAATTACTCTAAGAAGGGGTGAGGGGAAGAGGAAGAACAATGGAGGTGGTAAATCTAACTAAGATATACTGTAAGCACGTATGTAAATACCACAATGTATCCCCCTATACAACTATTAGATGCTGATAAAATTATTTAAAAACTGATAAAGAATAAAAACCAGGAGTAGTGGGTTCTAGGCTGCTACTGTATTCTCATGCAAAGAATTAATCATTGTTCCACAAGGGCCTATTCCATGCAAGGCGTTCCCTCATTCTAAAAATAATATTATGCACACCCTCTGTGGCACATATCACAATGTTTGCAATACCTTTGGTGATTACTCATATTTTAAATGTCTATTTCCTGTTCTATTATGTAAGCATAGAACTCTGTGAGTTCAGAGACTATAACCCCTTTATCCAATTTGTAGCACAGTGCCTGGCCATAGTAAATGCTTAGTAAATATTTGTTGAGTCAATCCAGTACAGCCACAAAGATCTCATGAGCCTCACCTGGCTCAGCTCTAGAGCAAGGTATTGCTGTGTATGTCACCTGAAGACAGAAGAGAAGACCCGCAAAGACCCCTCCCACCGAGAGACTGAAAAAAACTAAACTCCAGAAAAGATCTTTTAAATAAGAGGAATTAAAATTATCTGAAAGACAGCATGGGTGAGTAAAAACCACCTTAAATGGAAAAGTCAGGGATCTGAGCCAATACCAGTGAAACCAAGTGGCATGATCACCCTGGACTCTGCGGCAGGTGTGGGGGCAGGTTGGAAGAAAAAATGAAGCCGTTCTCATCCATACAGGTCCATGAGATTTCATGAGAGCTGTATGCACATGAGTTTGTCTAGGTGAGGATAATTGGCTGAGAAGGCAAAAATATATCAAAAGTACTTAAGCACATGCATTCTAGACCCATGTGCCCAACACAGCCTTCCACCGGCTTTCTTTGTTCCATTGGAACACAGCCACACTCATTCACTTACGTTTTGCTGAAGGTTGGTTTTGCACAGCGGCAGAGTGGAAATATTGTGACACAGACTATATGGCCCACAAAGCCTAAGCAATTTACTGTCTGACTTTATTTTAAATAGATCGCTAATTCTCCTCTAGACTCAGACACTTGGATATCAGTCCCTGCCAGTGGCTTCACGAAGTTATTTGGCTTCTTTGTCTCTCAATTTCTACAAGTCTTTCAACCACATGTGGTTACCCCAAGATTTACACATTGCTTAGCAAACACTGTGTACTCACCAAATGCTTTGTTATGCCCAAGGGTACTCGCTGTTCAGGCCCCAAGGTCCACTGTAATCCCTACCCTACCTCACTCAAACTCTGCATCCCATCCTCAGCCATAGGCTTAATTCTTCTCTACTTGTATCCAGGTGATTACCAAAATCTGTCTGCTGAACCTGCAAAATGTCTTTAAAATGGGCCCCAACTTTCCATGGTGACTGCTATGCTCTCCACCTGCAGTGCAAGTCTCATCATTCTCCATTTTTCAAAATGTTACTTATCCCTCAGGGGCCTCCTCAAATGTTTCTCCTTGATGAACTCCTTCCCGACAGAAGTGTTCTCTAGCCTGTCCCTCCTCCAAACCTGCTCGTGCAGGGGTCTGCCACTTCTTCTATGAACACTTCCTGACTTTGCGTGCCCGCCTTTGAACCTCTTGAAAATGGAAATTCCTTCAGAGAGCTGAGTTGAAGAAATCTATCACCTGGAGACCCTCTCAATAAATTCCTCCTAGAAAACTGCACCAGGAAAAAAATTTGCTCTGGCAGAAAAAAAAAATTGTTTTTGTTCTTTTATCAGCCAGTGAGAACCTCATCTGACCTCCTGCTTTTACCTCACCTATCAGGAAGTTTAGCAAGAATTTACAGTAACCACAAAGGTATTCATCTGTGTCTGTCAGTTGGTCTTTTTTCTCTTTTAAATTTTTCCTTTTTTTAGCAGCCTATAGGATTAAATGACTTATATATACTAAAGAAACATAATATTACAGCGTGTTCTTTTTGTAGAAATGGCTATTTTGCAAACAATTACTGTCTGCAATTTCATCTGACACCTAAATACTTCGTGATGTTCCTGTTAGTGTTACTCATACTGATGGTAAAGCAGGAGAAGTGGATGTTTACAAATAAGAATCTCAGACCTTAGAATTATTGAACACTCAAATTAAAGGACACTAATTTGGACCAACCTCTGAAACAGTGGAGTAAAGACTTCCAAAAATCCACTCCTCTATAAAAGCCATGAAAACACTCATAAAAAATTGTTAAAATAAACTTTTTTTAACTCAAGATATATACTGATCCAAGGAGTGTTTATTCTTAAAAATGACTGACTCTTGTTAAAAATAGTAAGTCTTGTTGCATTCTAAATTACCCTAGAAGCATTCTGTTCATGCCAGGCCTGTAGTGGCCGTTAACAACTCAAGCCTCACAATCACAGTAACTGGGAAAAACATCATCCAAGTCCCCACAAGAGGGACTACAATGAGTTTGGAATTTTCCAAAGCACTATTTGACCTGTCTGGAGGGTCCCTGAAAGCCTCCACTCATGGGGCTTGTTTTTATTTGATCTGACTCAGAATTCACTCAGTGAAGAACAACATTTTTTCCTGAGGAATGTTTGGCAAAAAAAAAAAAGTCACTATCAATTATTAATTATTGAACATTGCTACTGCCTGAGATAATTAAAAAAAAAAAAACTTGGAATGAACAAGATGCTGGGACTTGGATGTGACTCAGTAGTAGGACACTTGCCTGACATGTATGAGGCCCTGGGTTGAATCAATCTCAATCCCCAATACTGGAAAAAAAAAAAAAACTTTCAAAAACACATAACAGGGAAAATGGAAGAATGCAATGCCTATAATAGGCTTTGGAAAGTTCCAACATATTCCTAGGAATCAAGAAGATCAGATGCTCATATACAAACTTATATGCATAACATGTTTGTAATAGTGGAACTACTCCATGGAACTCAGGGGGAGGAGGAAAAGGAAAAGAGAATGACAGTCAGCAATGTCAACACACATTACATCTGTACAGGTTGAAGATATAACAACATGTATTAAAAGTTACTGAATAATGGGAGGTGGGAAGGAAGGGGTAAGGGAGAATAACGGAAGGGGATGAGCTGAACCAAGTATACTCCTATCAGGGGTATACCAAGAAACCCCTTTTACACTGACTGGAATTAATCATGAAAGACAGGACTGTAAAATAGGTACAGTGGGCAGGGGTAGTTATGGGAGGGGGAAGGATGGATAGAGGAAATGAAGGTGAGGGAATATGGTTGATGGGCTTTATATACATATACAAAATAGAATGATAAAACCTCTTGCAATTACTTTAAGTAGGGAGGGGAGAAGGTTGGGAGAGGAGATTGGGGGGGTGATCTAACCAATGTACAATGTTAAGGCTGTTTGGAATTGTCACAATGAATCACCCCCCATACAATGAATATGTCCTAATAAAAATGAAAAAAAGAAAAGGAGAGATAGAAAAGTCAGATATATGTGCAAGTCTTTGTGCATGCCTGGAAACACCTGAGATTGTTTTAAGTGCCAGTGGAGTGGCTCAAGGTGAAGGCCCTGAGTTTGAACCCCAGTACTGAAAAAAAAAATAGTAATTATAATCCTCAGGGAATCCACTGAGAAAATAACTTATACAAATATAGTAAGAGAAATAACAAGAAACTAAAATGGTACTCTAGAAAATATCTACTTGATACAAAAGAAGGCAGTACTAGAAGAATTGAAAACAAAAAAGATATAAAACACATAGAAAAAAATAGCAAAATGGCTACATAAATCCTAACTTACCAATAAATTCTTAAATATAAATGGATTAAACATTTCAGTCAAAAGACAGATATTGGCAGAACAGATTTTTAATGATAAAACACTATGCTACCTGTAAGAAACACACTTTAGAGTCAAAGACAGATTAGAAAGTAAAAGTATAGAAATATAATACCATGGAGTGGTAACAAAAGGGAACTGAAGTAGCTATACTAATATTGGCTGAAAGAACAAGAACTGTCACTAATGACAATGTAAGACATTTTACAATAATAAGAAAGTCAAGACAACAGGAAAACATAACAACATAGTAAATATATATGCACCTAACAACAGAGCCCTAAATTGCATGTATTCAAAGCAGACAGAACTGAAGGGAGAACTAGACCCCTTAGCAACAGTAACTGGATAGCTTATTAACACACTTTCAATAATGGATAGAACAATTAGCCATAAGAACAATTTGGAAATGGGCTGTGGGTGTAGCCCAGAGCAGGGTGCATGCTCAGCATGGGTGGAGGCCCTGAGCTCTATTCCCAGCAACTAAGATTAATAATATTAGTGTAAATTAAAAACAAATTAAAAGTTCATTTTTAAAAAAACAATAGTCTAATAAAACTACAAGATCACTATAAAACACTACACCACACATCAACAGAATACACATTCCCCTCAAGTACACATACAATATATGCACAGTATGTTTTCCTGCCATGATGGAATGAAATTAGAAGAAGAAAGGAAAATTTGGGGAATTCACAAAGAACACACTCCTAAATAACCAATGGGTCAAAGAAAAAAATCACAAGAATATTAGAAAATACCTTAGATTAGTAAGCATACTAAAATTTATGGAATGGAATAAAAACAGTGCTCAGGGGAAAGCTGACAGCTGTAAATACTTACATTATAAAAGAAGAAAGATTACATATCAATAATCTTACAGTCTACGTTAAGATACTCCAGAAGAGTGAAAATAAACCCAAAGCAAGTAGAATAAAAGAAATAGTAAAGATTAGAGCAGAAGTAATTGGTATAGGGAAGAAAAAACAACAACAAAATCAATAAAATCAAAAAGGTGGTTCTTTAAAAGATGTCTTTTAAGTGGCAGCCTACTCTGATCAAGCTAAAATGAGCCAGTGCCAATGGTTCATGCCTATAATCCTAGCTACTTAGGAAGATGAGATTGGGAGAATTGAGGTTTTAGGCCAGCACTGACAAAAAAGTTTGTGAAGTAGCTCTGAAGTTTCTTTGTTGATCTTTTGCCTAAATGACCTATCTATTGGTGACAATGGGGTATTCAGGTCTCCCACCATCACTGGGTTGGGGGTCCATCTGTGCTCTTAGGTCCACTAGAGTTTGTCTGTTTTTTAAATGTAGATGGTGTCCCTCTGTTTGGTACATATATATTAAGGACTGGTATTTCCTCTTGATGAATTGTTCCATTAATTAATATGATGTGACCTTCATTGTCTCTTCTGATTGATTTTAGTCTGAAGTCTACTTTGCCAGATATGAGTATAGCTGCTCCTGCCTATTTATGGGGTCCATTTCCTTGAAAACTTTTTCCACCCTTTGACTCTAAGCCAGTGTTTATGTTTTTCAGTGAGATGAGCCTCTTGTAAGCAACATATGGCTGGGTCTTGTTTTTTAACCCAGTTTGCTATTCTATGTCTTTTGATTGGGGCATTGAGGCCATTTATATTCAGTGTTAATATTGAAAGGTGCCTGTTGTTTCCAGTCATTTTTATTTCCCTGTGGTTTAGTTTTATCCATTCCTATTTACTGGTCTGCTTGCTCAAAAGGGTTTATTCCTTATTAAATCTTCCTGTCTCAATCTAGTTTCTTCATGGTTAATATCTACAGAGTATTTTACTCAACAACCAAGAAAAACACATTCTTTTCTGCAGCTCATAGACCTTTCTCCAAAATAGATTATATTTTAGGAAACAAAGCATGTCTCAACAAATTCAAGAAAATTGAAATAACCCCCTGTATCATACCAGATCACAATGTAATAAAACTAGACCTCAACAACAAAAGAAACCACAGAAAATATTGAAACACATAGAGACTGAACAACACACTGCTGAAAAACCAGTGGTGACTGAAGAAATAAGGAAGAAATTTAAAAAATTCCTAGAATCCAATGAAAATGAAAATACAATCTATCAGAATCTGTGGGACACAGAAAAAGCCATGGTAAGGCCTTTGGTGAAAGTTTATAGCTATAAGTGCCTACATAAAAAATATAGAGACCTCTCAAATAACCAATCTAATGAAGCACCTTAATGTCCTAAAAAGACAATAACAAACCAAACCCAAAACCAGCAGACAGAGAGAAATACTAATGATCAAGGTCAAGATCAATGAGATCTAGACCAAAATTTAAAAAATTATACAAAGAATCAATGAAACAAAAAGTTGGTTCTTTAAAAGATTAACAAGATCAACAAACCCTTAACCAACATGACAAAACAGGGAAGGGAAAAGACCCAAATTAATAAAATCAGAGATGAAAAAGGGGACATAAGCACAAATACTAACAAAATCCAGAGAATCATTAGAGAGTACTTTGAAAACTTATATTCAAGTAAACTGGAAAATCTGCATAAAATGGACACATTCCTAGATGCATATAACCAGCCAAAATTGAACCAAGAACATATTAAACACCTATTAAGTAGTCCTATTACATGCAATGAAATTGAAGCAGTAATAAAGAGTCTCCCTACAAAGAACAGCCCAGGACTTGATGGATTTATGGCTGAATTTTACCAAACCTTTAAAAAAGAACTAACACCAATACTCTCAGATTTTTCCAGGAAATAGAAAGGGAAGGAACACTACCAAACTCATTCTGTGAAGCCAACATTACACCCATCCCAAAACTCAATAAAGACGTAACCAGGAAAGAGAATTATAGACCGCTATCTTCAATGAGTATAGATGCAAAGGTTCTCAACAAAACACTGGCAAACAGAATTCAACAATATGTCAAAAAGATCATATACCATGACCAACTCAGTTTCATTCCAGGGATGCAAGTTTGGTTCAACATACATAAATCCATAAATATAATACAGCATAGAAACAGAAGCAAGGACAAAAACTACATGATCCTCTCAATAGACACAGAAAAAGCCTTTGACAAAATCCAACACCCTTTCATTATAAAAGCTCTGAAGAAACTAGGAATAAAAAGAATGTTCCTCAATATAATAAAAGCTATATATGACAAACCTAGAGCCAACATCATACTAAATGGAGAACAACTGAAACTGCTCTTGTTAGAGTTGGAAACAAGACAGGACTGTCTGCTTTCTCCACTTCTATTCAATATAGTTTTGGAATTCCTAGCCAAAGCAATAAGACAAGAGCAAGAAACAAAATGGATTCAAATAGGGAAGGAAGAAATCAAGCTATCCCTATTTGCAGACAACATGATCCTCTATCTAAGGGACCTCAAAAACTCTACCAAAAGACTACTAGAAATTATAAACTCTTTCAGCAAAGTAGCAAGATACAAAATTAACATACAGAAATCAGTAGCCTTTCTATATACCAACAATGAACAGACTGAGAAAGAAATCAAGGAAACAATCCCATTTATAATAGCCTTAAAAACAATAAAATACTTTGGAATAAATTTAATGAAAGAAACTAAAAATCTTTTTAATGAAAACTGTAAACCACTGAAGAGAGAAATCGAAGAAGATAGCAAAAGATGGAAAGACCTTCCATGCTCGTGGATTAGTAGAATCAACATTGTGAAAATGGCCATACTACCAAAAGCAATCTACATGTTCAGCACAATCCCTATCAAAATTCCAATGACATTTTTCATAAAAATAGGAAAAGTAATTGTGACATACATATGGAAACACAAAAGACTTTGAATTGCCCAAGCAATTCTAAGCAAAAAGTCCAATGCTGGAGGCATCACAATACCCGACTTCAAACTATACTACAGAGCCATAACCATAAAAAAAACAGGGTGGTATTGGCACAAAAACAGTCAGAAAGACCAATGGGTCAGAATAGAAGATCCAGATATAAACCCATGCATCTATAATCAACTGATCTCCAACAAAGGAGCCCAAAACATACAATGGAGAAAAAAAATCCTCTTTAACAAATGGTGCTGGGAAAACTGGATATCTACATGCAGAAGACTGAAACTAGATCCATTTCTTTCACCCTGTACTAACATCAACTCAAAGTGGATCAAATACCTTAATATAAGGTCTGAAACTTTGAAACAATTCCAGGAAGCAGTAGGAATAGATAGGTATAGGGAATGACTTCCTAAACAGAACTCAAAAGACTCAGTATCTAAAAGAAACAATGAACAAACAGGACTGCATCAAACTAAAGAGCTTCTGCATATCAAAGGAAACAGTCACCAGACTCAACAGACAGCCCACAAAATGAGAGAAAATCTTTGCCAGCTACTCATCTGGTAAGGGACTAATATCCAGAATCTACAGGGAACTCAAAAACTCAGCCCCAAAGAATCAACACCTCATTGGAGGAATGGGCACATAAATCAAACATGGAATTCTCAAAGGAAGAGGTGCAAATGGCCAGTAAATACATGAAGAAGTGTTCAAATTCCCTGGTTAGAAAAGAGAAGCAAATCAAAACAACACTTACACTTCATCTTACCCCAGTTAGAATGGCCATAATTAAGGGTAATAAGAATAACAAATGCTGGTGAGGATGTGGCAAAACAGGAAACCTTATACACTGCTGGTGGGAATGAAAATTTGTACAACCATTATGGAAAGCAGTATGGAGATTCCTCAAAAGAAACTGGAGATAGAACTGCCATATGGTCTAGTGATACCACTGCTAGGCATCTACCCAAAGAAACGTAAGACAGGATACGGTAGAGACACCTGTACACTGATGTTCATTGTAGCCCTATTCACAATAGCCAAGCTTTGAAAACAACCCAGGTACCCTACAACTGACAAATGGATCAAGAAATTGTGGTATATGTACACAAAGGAGTATTATTCAGCCATAAGGAATAATGACATGTGGTTTGAAGGTAAATGAATGCAATTGGAGAGTATCATGTTAACTGAAGTTAGCCAGGTCAGAAACACAAAAGCTGCATGTTTTCTCTCATATGTGGAAGATAGACCCAAAGATAAACATATACACAAAAACAAGCATGATCATATACAAACTCAGATGTAGAACGTGTTTGCAATAATGGAACTACTTCATGGAATTAGGGGAAAGAGGGAAAGAAAAAGAGAATGACAGAGCATCAGTAATATTGCATAACATAAGATGTGAAGATAGATGTATATTGAAAGCTGTTGAAAAATGAGGGGTGGGAGGTAAAGGGATAAGGGAGAGTAATGGAAGTGGTTGAACAGTCCAAAGTAAAGCACACCCACAGTAGGCATATATTGAGACACCCCTTTGAATATCAACTTAAATATTGAAATAATATTGAAAATCAGGACTATAAAATAGGTACAGTGTGGGGGGGTACTAGTGGGAGGGGGAGGGTGAAGGAAGGAGGTTAAGGTGATGGTATATGGTTGATGGACTTCATATAACTATATGAAACAGAACTAAGAAACCTCTTGCAATTGCTTTAAGTGGGGGGAGGGGGAGAGACGATGGGGACTATGTAAATAATGTACAATATAAGTTTAATCAGAATTGTCACTATGAATCCCCCTATGTGATGAATATATCCTAATAAAAATTTATTTTAAAAATCATGAGACCCCCCCCACCTCAATGGAAAAAGTTGGGCAAGCCGCCATGTGCCTGTTATTCCACAGGCAAGTGTAAAATAGGAGAATCACAGTCCAGGCTAATCTGGACAAAGAGCAAGACCCGATGTCCAAAATAACCCGAGCAAAAAGGCCTGGAAGAGTGGCCCAAGTGGTAGAGCACCTGCCTAACAAGCCCAAAATCCCCAGTACTACAAGACAGACAGAGAGAGAGACAGAGACAGAGAGAAAGGGAGGGAGGGAAGGAGGAACGAATAAGGGAATACTATGAACAATTGTACACCAATAAGTTGGATGATTTAAATGAAATGGACCAATTCCTAGGAAGACAAAAGCCACCAAAACTGCTCAAGAATAAGTAGGAAATTGAAGCACAGTCATAACAACTAGGCAAATTAAATTAGTAATCAGAAAACCCATTAGTAATGAGAAAGATTCAGACCCAGATGTCTTCACAGATAAATTATACCTAATGTTTAAAGAAGAATTAATACCAATCTTTCACAAACTCTTATTAAAAAAAAAAACAGAAGAGGAGGAAATGTGTTAGTCAGTTTTTCATCACTTGACAACATACCTGAGCAAAACACCTTAGTGGTGGAAAGGTTTTTTTGGCTCATGGCTTCTAAGATTTCCAAACATCATGGCAGGGAGGATGTAGCACTGAAGCTCATCTCATGGCAGCCAGGAAGCAGGGAGAGAGATGCCTGCCCTGGTGGGCTTTCTCCCTTTCCCCTCTTTTATTCCATCTGGGTCCCCAGCCTATGGGATGGTGCTGGCCACATTCAGGGTGGGTCTGAATTAACTAAGGGAAGGACCCTAAGTTAATCCTCTCTGGACACATCCTCACAGACGCACCCAAAAATGTGCTTTACTGATCTCTTAATGCAATCAGTTGACAAGATTAACCATTATAGGGAACATTCCTCAGCTCATTCTACCAGGCAAAAAAGAAAGTGACAACCCATGGGTTGGGAGACAATGTTCTCAAATCCTCTATCTTATAAGGGACTTGTACCAAGAATACATAAAGAATACTTACATCTCAAAGCTAAAAAAGCAAAAGACCCAATTTTAGAATGGGCACATGACTTATATAGACAATGCTTTAAGTAATACATGTGAATGACTAGCAAGCACATGAAATGACATCCAACATCTTTAGTCATTTAGAGAAATGCAAATTAGAAACACATGAAGATGTTCCACAGTTAGGTAGTAGTGGTGATGCTTATATAATCACATGAATACTAAAAGTTAAATTGTATGTTGAATTGTAAACTAAATTGTAAAGGCTCAATTTCATGGCATGATAAAATTGATAATGTTGTTTTAAAAAAATTCAGGAAACTCTACTATAAGTTCCTGAGTAGTCAGCCTCTGCTTAAATGCCTGTAATGAAAATACACACAGTCCTACAAAGTATAGGACTACAATACTTTGTAGTCAATCTGGAATAATTATTTTGGATTTTTTCCCTAACCATGGAATTCCCCAGCACCTATCACAGTGCCTGACACATCAGAAAGCACATCCCACAGTGTGAAAAAATGCTGGATCAGCACTTCATAATGATTTTTTAATGAGAAAAAGTGAGCAACAGAACAGTATATTATATAACTCAAGCTGGCATCATGGTTCCAGTGGTAAAGCACCTGCCTAGCAAGCACAGGGCCCTACATTCAAACCCCAGTACTGCCAAAACAAAACAAAAAAATAGTATGTTATGTAACAGAACTTTTAACATGATTGCACTTAGGTAAATAAGACGTGCATTTTGTATTTAACATATTCATATTTTCTATAGAGAATATATTCCATATATAATCTTTCATATGCATAAAAGTTTCTATATGGATATTTTCAATCTTTACATAGTTACTTCTGGAGAGTCTTGGGGAAGGAAAGTTCTAAGGGGACCTTTATTTTTCAACTTACAATCTTCAACGCTGCCTTAAATTTTTTAACCATAAACAACTATTTCATTTTAGAAAAAGAACTACATTACTCATTTGGGTGCACATCCCCACATCCAATTCATTATGTGTGGTTTGGTTCCTTATCAGTGAGTACTGCCTAAGGAACGGCCCACTGGGTTGGCCCTGCAGCTAATGCTGTGCAGGCGAGCTGTCTCAAAGGGTTGTTAGCATGAGCATCTGAGCTTCTCACCACTGTCCTTGTCACTAACAACGTTACATCCTGCCTCCAAGCCATGAGCACCTGTCTTTCCTTACCTGAGCCCTGAGCAAAGGAACCAGGGAGTCCCCCAGGTAAATCTCCCCCATTCTCCATCTTGGGCAGCAGGAGCCACATCAGTCACAGCTGCAGCTCCAGGCAGTGAATTTAGGGACTAAGTAACCAGTTTACCCCTTAGCTTGCCACATACACACAACACCTGCCTAACTCTGAACTAGCTACAATGTCTGCTTTCAAGAACTCCTGGATATACTTCAGTCTTTCAGACCCTGGAAGTTTAGGTCTCTGATCTCACCCATCCCCTAAAAAGCCCACAACTTTAAGAATCTGCCCCCACCTCCAAATTCAAGATTCTAGAGAAGCAGCAGGAATTCTAATGGATTCTACTAAGTCAGTATCAGAATTGTATAGCTAACTGACTATACAATTGAAACTGGAAGATTCCTGACTCGATTTGACTTTATAAATGCAACAACCAAGAGAAGTGACTTGTTTAAGTCACCAGATAACATGTTATTAGGTCATAGCAAGATCTGGTTTCCTTATCCAATTTGGAGTGCCCTCCCCTCGCAGCCCCATAGCTTCTGGCTTCCTCCAGTTGGTTGTTGGAGCAACTGAAGCCCTAACCCTTACCTCTTCTTTATCACCCTCATCTCCTAAGGACGGTGATTCTGAACACTGCCATAGATGAGGCCTTAACAGCATCTGGGGCACTCTCTCTTGTTCCACTTTAGGATTTCAGGGGCTTTTGACAACTGGGATGAGGGGAGGGGGCTGGTAAGCAAAGGATGCAGGCAATGGCCAAGAGCAGAATTAACCTAAGACTGAGCTTGCACAGTAACAAGAGGCGGCAGTGAGTCTGATACATACTTGGCACCCTTGCTTCATTCCCTTAAAATCCAGCTTTCCCAAAGCTGAGTTCCAAGATGCTTCACCATGTGCATGTGATTATTTTGGCTCAATGGTTCATCAAATCCTGCCTTTTGGGTCTGTACCAAAAGCATCCAGACTCCTAGGGTGTCCTGGAATAGAAGCAGGGCAGGTGGAGACGAGGCCTCACATGCTGCATGGATCCCAAACCCTCTTCCTGGCATGGAAGGCAAAAACAGTGGGCAGTGCAGAGGACATCAGATTCTTGTAAGAAAAGGCAGAGGGAGATTGGAGAGGGAGTGGGGTGAATACATACAGAAAGAGAGTTCATTATCTGACTGTTCAGGTACCCAAGATTATCATGCAGCTTAAAGGCAAAAGCTGCCCCATAATTGGCCTCTCTTCAACCCCCTCTCTCTACTCAACACTAGCAAGTACCCTGCCCTATTTCAGAAGTCATTCATAATTATGACCACAAGCTTGCAATGCAAATCTGTTGCAAAGTGAAACTGAAAATCTTGCAAACCCTGCAAGATTTAATGGACTCCATTAAAGGTTTCTTAGAGACAGAACTGAAGGCTGACTGTCATTAAACCAGGATCAAGAGGTCGGTGAAGAGACCAAGTAGAGAATAGAGAATATCAGCAAGCCATGACAAGATGCTTCAAGTGAGACTAATTTGAGTATGGAAGGGTTAAATGATGCTTTGGGGTTATATAGTTACATTTAGGGATTTTTTACAAACGCAAAGCTTTTAAAGACAGCACCGAAAAAGTCACAAAACAAAGGATGTCTTACGGTTCTATCACACAGTTTTGTCAACACGATTAAGCTGAAAAAGTTAGCTGTTTTTAAATGTGTACTCATTCTAAAACTCAGTGAACAGGTGAAAATAATAAACTTCATTTCATAATTTCCAGTTTCATTTTGAAGGTAAGGCCCCAAACAGTATCATGAAATTTTACACCCCTGCTTTCTCAAATTCCAGTTGTCTTCTGGTTATGAAGACCTCCTGGAGGCTCCATGGTCCTCAGTACTACTGCCACCTCTGAATTACACACCCTCAGCCATGATCACATGATGGGTTGTTACAGAAACACACAAGTAACAGTGGCATGGCAAACACTACTGAGATTTTCAATCAGATACTGTTCCAAGTGTTTCGTGAGCTTTAACTCACTCATTCCTCACAGTGACACTACAGATGTCATCATTATCCTCCTCTGACTGATGAAGAAACTGAGGCAAGGAAAAATTAAATAGCTTGCCCAAGGCCACACAGCTAACAAGCAATGGGTGGCACCGTGTTCTTTTCCATGGCACTATGCACTATGTGCCTTTAAACTTGACTCCCTAAGAGAAAGAACACTGTCTCTCCTTAAGGAATGAAAGAGACTTCTAGAACCATCCCTAAGCCCATCTCACCTGGCTGTGTTTAGGTTCCGATAGAGTTGCCCAAGGGACTCCAGTAGCCTCCCCTCCATCTCCCGGTCCCTGAGTTGCTGAGCCAGAGCCAGCCAGTGTTCATGGTAGGTGATGCATGCCTCAGGATTTGGGGATACAGAGCTGTAGAAGTGGCAGAGGGATCTGGTGACCTGAAGCTGACCTGAACATAAAGCAGGGATATGAATGAGATCCCTTGAGACAGGACTTGGGCAAAGCATGTTCCAGCACTCATCTCTAAGGCTCCCCAGCAGCACAGGATATACTCACTCTTTATGTGTTGATGTCTTAAGCCAAACAGCAGTGCCATTTCATAACAAAGCTGGGCATGGGTCAGCTGGTGTCCAGACACCAGAAGTTGGGCCAACCAGAGAAGCACCTGTACCAATTCTATGTCCGTTTCCTTGCTGGCCTGGAGTTCAGAATAGAGCCGGACAGCTTGCAGGAGATAGTCCCTAGCTGGCTGCTGAGCCTTGAGGGTCAGGTTACCAAGATTGGCCATAGTCACTGCCTGGTTATGCACATTCTCCATCTCCTGAGCTCTGTTCAAGGCCTGGAGATAGCTCTTGGCTGCCCTGCTCATCTGACCTTCATCTTGCAGTGCAAGTCCCAGGAGGTTATGGACCACTCCACTTTGGGCAACATACTCTGTCTCCTTCAAGGAGCATAACAGTGGCTCAAGTATATCCAAAGCCTTCTTCGTCTGGCTGGCTAAGAGATAAGCCCATGCCAGACAGAGGGATGACTCAAAAGCTTCCCGCTCACCCAGTAGCTGCCCTAACATCAAGGCCTGGCTCAGATAGTAGATGGCACCATTGGGAGACCTGTGTTGGAGGTACATTTTGGACAGGATGAGACAGAGGGCCCGCTGGGTGCTCAGGTCAGCCTGTTCCTCACAGGCAGCCAGCGCCCGCCTGAGTGTCGGGCAGGCCAGGGCAGAAACTTCACCTCCACTTGAAAAGGAAGTACCAAGGATCTTGGTGGTATTCTGGAGGACCAAGTAGACCTGCCAAATAGGAAGAGACATCCACTGGGCACTCTGGTTACCACATTGCTGGACAGAGGCCACCGCAAGATATGGAAGATACTTCTTGTCATACAGAAAACTCAGGATGGTGGCCATAGTATCTGAGGCAGGAAGGTGTCCAGAGAGTTGCTGCAAACGCTCAGCAAAGGGCAGGACCTCTTCATGCCGGCCTAGCCTCAGAAGCAATCGGATGGCCAGAAAGCAAGCTCTGGCCTCCAAGGGTTTACTGCCTTCCACAATCCCCTGGCGCAGTACATAGGCCACCACATCAAGCTCATTCTTGGCACTGGACTCACGATCAGGCAGGCAGGCCACCAGGGCACCTGCCTTTTCTAGAAGGGTTGAGCTTTTATGCCTCAGTCTCTGCTTCAGATAGATGGCAGCCAAATTGATGTACAGAGCAGCCACTAGGGATAAGTCTCCAAATGCTCCACTGAGAATGTGGATGGCCTCCTCAAAGTACACCCTGGCCTGGGAGAGTTTGACCTTCCTGATGCTCAGCCGGCCCAGGAGGAAGCAGAGACGGGCATGGGCCCAGGTCATGTGGTTCCTCTTGGCCCACTTCCTCGAGGCCTCCAGGTAGGCCACCAGCTCATCCTCCTCAGAGAAGCTGTAAAAGGAAGAAGTGAGGAAAGAAAAGGAGAAATCATAGAGGCTCTTAAAGTGGTCAGTGTAACCCTCATGATCCAGAAAAGCCAATATGGGGGCAAAGTTCTCAGCTTCCTCTTCATCCTGACCGGTGTTTAGGTCCATGAACAGTTCCGGGTCATCGAGGTCATCAGGCTCTGGCAGGTGATAGCTGTCCGAAGCGACTGAGAGGAATTCCTCTTCCAGATTGGAGTCCACAGAGCTACTAGAATGTCTGGAGCCCACAGCCTGGCGCTCCTCCCAGGCTCTACTATGTGTGGCCTTCTTGAAGTCTTCTGGCTGTGACGCTGAAAGGACAGGTAGAGTTGAGCACCCCTGAGCACCTGCAACCAGGGCAGCCAGTTCCTGGCAAGAGGACAGACATGCTGACCTGAGGGATGAGAGGTCAGGATCAGCATAATCTCTACTCACCACTCAGATCGTTTGGAAGATGCTGGATGGATTCAAACCCACCTAGGTAAAGATGAAGGACAGACCTGGTATTAGGTCAGAACAGGTCACTCTGCCAAAGCCTCCAGGGCCCAGGCCATGAGCTCTGAGGAAGCCTCTTCAGGATCAGTTTAAGAGCTGCCTGGATCAGTCATCCTGTTTAACCCACACACTTTACGGTTGAGAACTGAGGTATAAGTAAGACCCAGAATCAGAGAAGAAAAATCTGGAAATGAACTCTATACTATGAGGTGTGGGGATAGATGATGATAAAAACTGAAGGCCAGAGAGCTGCAAGGCCCACATCTCTCAGCAAGTATGCAACACATCCAGGACAGAACTCCAAGGGTAGGGATCTTTGTGGCCTATGGCACTGCCTCAGCATGTGTAGTGCATCCTTTTTTTCTTCATTCCTCCATTCATTCATCATCCATCCACTTGACGGACATTGGTTTAATGTGTACAATGTGCTGGACACTGCTTTACAGAAGTGGCAAGACCAAGAGCCAGAAGTGGATGGTAAAGAAAACAGAGTAGAGATGCACCTGGGACCCCCCAGTTTTGTTCCCTGATGTAACTGGGTGGGACAAAGTGGTGGATGGGAGAGTCTTGAGAGCAGTTTTAGATAGTCTGACTTTGTGTTACTTCCAAAAGCTCTAGGTAGAGAAAGGAGTAGGTCTGGAGCCAGGGAGAAAAGTAGAGACTATGCAAATAGAGTCACAAGCAGGTCACAAGGAGCTGGCCAAAGCCCAGGACTGAATGTGATCACACAGGTGAAGCAGTTAGAAGGAAAGTAAAGCAGGAAGAGAGGAAGGGACAGGGGGATGTGTTAATGAGGCTGAAGAACATCAGCCTTTCTTGTCAGAAAGAGACTGACAAGGCAGAGAGAGAAGGGAGAGTGATAGAGGTCAAGGAGACTTAAAATGCAGTCACCTAATGTCACAAAAGGGAAATGAGGCTAGGTGAGAAACAAGAAGACATTGCTTTGGCAGTGAAGAAATGCATTCTCTTCCCTAAAGAGCCTGCAATGGAGCTGCGTAGGTGAAGACCAGGCTCCTAGTCCACGGGACAGGGGCTACTAGAGAAAAGATGCCACCTCTTCCTGGCAGAGAAGACACATCTGTCTGAGCCCTGATTCTGTGTCTGCAGTGAACTCTGAGACCAGGCTGTCTTCAAGCCAAGCCTCTTTTTGCTGTCCTCTGGGGAGGACTTCTGTGCTTGTTATTGCAGATACTCAAATCTGAAATTTGTAAAAGGTAGAAGATCCCACCAAAAAAAAGATGAGAGAGATAAACAGCTTGGCTCTGGAAAGTTCTTCTGGCCCTTCTGACATTGAGGGGCATGTGCCAGTCTTACCACAGCTATTTTCCTCAGGGTCAGGACACCGAGAGCATACAGGGTACGTGAATTACAAAGTGGGGGGAAGGATCAGAGGAGCTCTCCTTTTTAGAAGAGCTGAAATTGACCGTAAGAAGGACCCTCTGTTGGTTGGTTGGTTGCCTTGGTGCCAAGGCAGCCTACACAACCATAAGGCCCAGCCTGCACACAGCAGAGCTAAGTCCTGGTCTTTAAGCAAGAGGCAACATGCTGTCTGAAGCTTGTTCTTGGCTCCTCCAACAGGGATCAACATGAGGCAGATATCTTTGATCCAAATATGCCACCTCCCTCTCAAGGCCTGCCCTTGATTTTTTCAGATCTCTGCTCCCACATACAGAGCAGTGCCTATGGCTTCAGTTTCCTGGCTCACCCTAATGGACCAGTGTGATCTGCTTATGGTGAGAAAGGCTGACAAGGGCTGGGTGATGATGTCTGGGTAGGTGCTCTTCACAAAGGCTTCTTGTGCATAAAGAAAGCCTCCAATTCCTGGATGCTGGTCTGAGGGTCCCTATACAGAATCTCTGGGTGTACCCATAAATGTGTCCAGCTAATTAGCCATGCCATCACAGAGACGAGAGAAAAAGAGTTTCCCTCAAGTCATCAGTGAGTGAATGTGCTTCCTGACGCTGAGCAGTGGGCCTTTCCCACCATAAGGGAAATGAGTGCCATTCATTCATTCATTCACTCAATCATTCAGACATTGCCAAAAACTGTGCTAAGTGCAGAGACCAAGTGCCCCCACAAGACTGATGACACCCAGTAGCCTGATGTCATATTGTGTCTGGGGCCATGTGGTAAAACATCCTGTCCTGACCAGAAGTTACAAGAGGGTGGTTCCTATTGTGGCTCAGGCACCAATTCACTTGAGCCTCAGTTTCCCAATTTGCAAAATGAGGGGAGAAATAATCTCTGAGGGCCCTTCCAGTTGTCCCTTTGTTATTAGGTATAAATTTCAGTCCTAGAAGGAGGGACTTTAGCCACAATTCAGGAAGTTCTTCCTTTCCAAGATTAGGATGGAACCAATACAGTTAACCACCATGATATAGGTGATTTGGTTTCATCATTTTCATAGTTGCTAGGCAGCATGGCAAGTGCAACCCCAGAATTATCTGAAATCTGAAGGGAAACTGTACTAATAATATTTGACCTCAGTCATCAGTTGAATAGTGGTCACAACCCCAAATTCCTGTATGGGATTAGAATTTAGAGATATTCCTAATGAGGGATTTTCTCCTAGGTTTTAGGATCCTGGGCTTTCAATGGGGTCTGAGGAGCAAACACTCACTAAGCCGGTAGACAGATGTGATGTCAGTATGTGCCAACTTGCGGAGGAAGTTAACACACTCAGCCTTCCCATCACTCCCCAGGGTCCAGAGAGAGCATCTTTCCTCATCACTGAAAAAAGCAGAGTTCTTACTCCTGCATGGGAAGCAAAAGACAAAGACAGGTCAGTGCAAGGCAAATCCCCATCTTCTTCTCTTCACACTAGGATGCAGTGAAAACCTTAAAAAATCCATCAACCCATCTTCCCATAATTGGATTCAGACTTTGCACCATTGCAAACAGCATTTTTACTGCTGAGCAAGAAGGCTATTAGCACCTCATGAATGGAAAGCAAAGCTGTATGGTGGTTAAGTAGGTCAAAGTGGACATTGAAAAACACTTCGTACTAAAACTACATTTCCTGAGAGAAACACAGCCCTCTCCTCAACCTACACCCATTCTTGATTCCCATTTTTAATGGGAGAAGTAGAAATTGGTTGCCTTAAATGTAAGGATTGAAAACAAACAAATGTAAGGATTGATTGATGTATTTCCTATACAAGAATGAATACAGAATTTTTAAACCTGTTGAAATCACTATAAGAAGGGGACTAAGGTTGAAAGGAAAACAATAGAGGGGATGAACTAATTCAGGTTATAACACACATATATACATGAGGATGTTACAAAGAAACACCCTGTATAGCTATCTTAAATGAACAAAAATGTCTTTTTTTTTTTCAAAAACAAAGAACAGGAAGGTAAAACAGGTCCTGTCTTAGGGTTGGTAGCAGTAGGAGGGGGAGGATATAAGGAAAGGGTGTAGGAGGGTGAATATGGTGAAAATATTATGTACTCATGTATGAAAATGGAAAAATAAGACCTTTTGAAACTATTCCAGGAATGGGGGGAGGAGGAATAAGAATGATGGAGGGGTGAATTCTACTACAACATATTATAAGAACTTTTGTAAATGTCACAATGTACCCCCCAGTATAATAATAATTTTTAAAAAGAAATCATTTAAGAAGTTTCTTTGTCCTTGGGTTAGTTCAGGAAAAAATTGGGGACAAGTGGCAAAATCTAGAGGATCAGTGAAAGTTTTACTGTGTTTGGAAGGAAAAATTCACTGTGGTCGAGATTTGATTCCAGGACACACAGAACAACTGCATTCTGTGACATCAAAAGAGAGTGGTGGAGAGAAGGTTGGGAGCTGGAAGACATGATTATAAACAAAAGAAATCTTTGTACTCACTCTTTGTGCAACTTAATTGTTAGGACTCATTTTCTTACTACAGATTTGTTAGGAAGTCATAAATTGAAATCTGGAAATGCCTTAGAAAGCATTCAGTCCAGTAGCTAGCTCAACAAGTTTTAAGGTCACTTTCAGTTCTAAACAGAAGTTTTTAACCTCAGAACTCATTTTCAAAACAAAATTACCTTGTAAGCCTAATAACCGCCAATAGCTTTGGAGGGTTTATAATGAATCCCACACTATGATTTCATTTAATCCCCATAATTGCCCTATGTGACAGGTACCATTTTTACCCTCTCTTTAAGATGAAGAAACTGAGACCAGAAAAATGCAGCTGGTGTTTGTGAAGTGGTAAAACAAGAAATAAAAGAGCTTCTCTAGTTATAGCAGGGTCCATGGAGTGGCCAGGAAGACTGCTATGGTCAACCATCTGTCCCCACATCTCAGGTAAAAACAGTTAGAAAGCCAGCACTGAGGAAACTATCTACCATATGAGCTGCTCAAGTCACACCACACAGTTGTGACAAAACTGGCACTTAAATTGTGACCTACATCTGGCCCAGGGCTCTTCCACCACATATGGCCTCCATCTCTTTGGCCTGATCTCCAGACTCTACCCAATACCATGAAAGTTTCCAGTCATAAAGCAGAATGTTCTTGAAATCCACAACTAAATCCACATATATATTCAAATAGTATATATACATATATGATCCCTTTGTAAAACCCTTAATTTTAAATAGTATTCTGAAATTTATTACTTCATTTATTATTCTTTCCCATTTATGATATAGGTTTATTTTAATCCATGTTTTTAGATGAAGAAAATAGTTCAGAAAGGTTCAGTGCTATGTTCAGAACTGCACAGCTAGAAAGTGGTGAAGCTGAGTCTAAAATTGAGGTATTGGACCCTTGTGACCATTGCAGAGCTGAATTGCTAATATCCTGACTTTCCAGTGTTTAGAAACAGTTCAAGAAATTTGACAAACTATACTATGGATTTCCAAATATGAGACATGGGTTAGAAGAGCATGGCAAAAGTTCTGGCAGGTTGAAATATTCTACAAGGCTACTCTTCCCCTCACACACAAATTCTGGACACCACATAACAAAGGCAAATATTTTAACATGTGCTTAAACTTTAAAGAGAGAAAGGGAAATCTCTGGGATACAGAAATAAAAGGAGAAACCAAATTCAGATTGGTAGATGAAAGTGGATGGGCCAGAGACCCTGGTGGTTTGAGCTGGCACATTAACCCTCAGAACTGGGGCTAACCTTTTGATGCCCTACAGGAACAGGAGATGTGACCTTGAACCTGTGTGTTGTAGGGAACTGAATTAAGCTCCCTTCATAATACCTGGGGTCTAGAAGGGCATTAGCTTCCTAAAAGAGGTGATGGCAAAACTTCTTACTGCCTACCAAGAACATACTTTTTATTTATCTGAGTTCCTGGGGGGAAAAAAATCAAACACCAAGTCATACACCATTTGAAGGTGTGGGATTTAATTTGCACTGCATGATATAAGCATCACATTCAGGGCTGGAGTATGGGTCCTAAGGTTTCAGGAGAAGCAAATGCAAAACTTATTCTGCAGGGAGTTTTCTCTAGTGCAGGACCTATGCAAAGTTCATCTTTAAAATGTTGAAAATTATTTCACATAATAAAAAACACAAACCAAGAAATGCAAATGAAGAAAATGAACTACCCACAAACAAATCTATAAGATGACCAAACAAATAAACTAAAAATAACAATAATCTGAAGAATAATTTATGATAAGCATGGTTAAAATGATGAAATAAAAATACTGATAGAAGCTACAATGAAAGGATGGAACACTGTAAGCAGAAACAACCCATATGTGAAAAATAGGAAAAAACAAAAATCCAAAAATGGAACATAAAAGCATGGAAATTTTGGACAGCAAGTTTAGTCATAGCAGAGGAGAGAATTAGTGAAAATGAAGGCCATTCTGAGGAAGTCGTTCATCATATGGCCTAGAGTGACAAAAAAGATGGCCAATATAAAAGAACTGATTTAGCGAGATTGAAGATAGAATGAATCCAACATACCTCTATCAGGAATTCCAGAAGAGAGATTAAAGATTGAGAAAGAGGCAATATTCAAAGGAAGAATGACTGAGATTTTTCCAGAACTGAAGTAAGATATGAGTCTTCAGAGTGAAGAAGCACACACCAAGTCCTGAGTAAAATAAATAAAAATAATATCACTCTTAACAGGTTGTCCATTTCTTTAAAGCTATAGCTCTTTCAGAGTTGCCTATCTTTCCTAATTCTTATTTCTGAGTCCAATAATCAATTATTAAGCTGTTCAATTTCATGGAATGAAAGAATTAAATCTAAATGATAAGAACATAAACTAATGAAATAAAAACTAAGAAAGAAGAAGAAAATAATCAAGGCAAATATTGTAAATTAATGACTGAAAACAAGGGTGGTTAAGAAAAGAAAAATTGGGACTGGAAGAGTGATTCAAGTGATAGAGCGCCTGCCTATCAGGCGTGAGACCCTGAGTTCAAACTCCAGTGTGCTAAAAAAAAATAAAGAAAAATTGATTCTCTGAAACACTAATAAGACTGACAAAACCCTGGCACAACGGACTTGCAATTTTATATTAATAGTAACTTCTCTTCCCATACTTTAAAGATCCCTTTCTATATCTAGCTAAATTATCATGCATAAGTATATTTTTAAGCATTTAATACAAGCAAGACATTTACAACTCACAGAACTGTGGCAAAATAATTGATAAAAATGTACTTTTTTGAAGACGTAAGTTTATAACTTGATACAGATACATAATAAAGTATCTAGACATACCATGGTACTGACTTATAATCTTACTTCTTTTTGGTTTAGGCATCTAAGAGCATAAATTTCCTTTAAGTAACACTTTGTTAAAATGGGTGTCATTTAAAAGGAGAAAAATGGAGGGGATGATCCAATTCAGGATATAATACATATATACATGGAAATAACATAATGAAACTCCCTGTGCAAATATCTTAAGCAAAAAACATCTTTTTTCAAAAATGGAGGCTAGGAAGGTAAAACAGGTCCTGTCTGGGGGTTGTTACTGGCGTAAGAGGTAAGGATATAAGGAAAGGATGTAGGAGGGTGAATAGAGTGGAAATATTATGTACTCATGTATGAAATGGAAAAATGAGACCTGCTGAAACTATTCTAAAAAGGGAGGGACAAAGGAGAATGATGGAGGGGGTAAATTTAACTACATATATTATAATCACTTTTGTAAATGCCACAATGTACCAAGAATAATAAAGTGATAATAAAAATAAAGAGAAGATTAAAAAAAGAATGTCATCTCTCATAATGTGAATAAATCCCAGATTTGCAATGTTAACTGAAAAGAGACAAGTTTCAGGAAAAATTATATAAAATTTTAAATAGGTAAACTTATAGCATTTTTGCTCATAAAAAATTACCTCTGCTTACAATGTATCAGAATAAGGGCTGGAAAAATGCATATGAAGTTGAAACAGCTGTCTCTGGAGTGGGACTTAAACTCAAGAGATGAAAGTAAGAAGAGATGAAAAAGCATCTTAAACATGCACACACACACAAACAAACACACACACACTTTTCAAATATTTATGGTATTCTGCTACCCTCAAAAGCCCTGAGATCCCCAAAGTCACCCTGGTGAAACCCAAATACTACATCTGTCTATTTGGGCAAAGTGCTTGCCTTACTGCAAGTTTTTAAAACTGGGTTTCCAGCTGCTATTCCTGTGAAACGAAATGGCTGGTGTAAAAGCTGTGCTGTAAGAAAAAGGAAACCCACGTATTTGCTTCCATAGAGACTTTTGTCATGTGTACAAGGGACCAGCTAGATAAGATACAGAAACAGCATCTAGAGAAATTCCATTCTGAATACTGCTGATCTGATACACACACACTCTCTCTCTGACCATACACAAACTCTCTCACACACATTCACACACACAAACACACACATACACTCACTCAGACTCACGCACTTCATAAAAGACTACACCAACACCAGGAGGAGACCTGCAGGAAGAGGATAGAGAGTCAGAAAATGCTCAGCCCTTCCTCAGAAAACCCACGCCAATGAACACAGGCTGAGACTGACACCCAGTGGCAGTCACAGGCATAATACACAGGGATGACACCCAGGGGAACTCAGCACCCTGCTGAGGCCAGTTGCTTGGCTGTCACTCCACTGAACTCAAAACCCACCCTTCAGGTGCAATGGTTCAGGAACATCTGCAATCCAGAGAATGCTTCAGTGTACAAAGATCCAGTTCCCCTCTCTCCTTCCACTGTGCCTGGTTCCTGGCTCTCCTTCCCCTTCTCTATCAAATGTGCAAACTGGTGCATTGGGTCTCATGGGTGACCAGCTGTAGGCCAGTGGATGACATTGTGGATGAGGAAAAGTGGTATTGTCATCTCCTGTGATATGGCAGATGCTGTTCTGTAGTGAGAGAGTGTAGCCCTTACAACTAATGTGACAACTAAGTTAATGGTGTGGTACTGTGTTGTCATTTGGGGCAAGGTGTGAGGTGCAGAAGCCCAAATATAACTTAAGATCTCTAACACCTACCTCCAATATCCTATTAAGACCAACTCTCAAAGATTACAATGAACAGTGACAAGAACACAGTAATAAGAGCAATGCATATTGATCACAGGCACATACTGTGCCAGGCACCAGTCTACATGCTTTACATGTATTAGTTCATTTAAACTCATGACAGTCCTATTAGGCAAGTCTAACAATATGTACATTTTATAGATAAGAAAACCAAGAAAAAGAGAGCACTCAATATATACAATCACAGAGCTGACAAGCTGATAGAGATAGGGAGCACTCACGTGACTATAGATGCCTTTGGTAGAGTCTAACTTGGAACTCTGCAAATCATTAAGTTATGTTGCCTCCAAATTACCTCCTGATGGTCAATCCCAAAGACCTTTCCTCAGTCAGCCCTACTTTACCTACTGAGGCCAACAAAAGAGTTAGTTATCCTCCCTCCTCCTCCATGGTCCCTTCCTTTCTTTCAGTGGGGTCCTCTATCTTCCTCTGCCTCCTTTCTTCTGCTGCTCTAGAAATAGTTCTTCCCCACTAAGTCTCTGCTCTTTTTATTCTCTTTCTTTCACCAGAACCTTGGTTGTAGGACTCATGCACTTAACATCAGGACTCCAGGACTCAGGACCCAAGGTCTTGGATTTGGTCACTTCATTCCTGGTGGCCCGACAGGCCCCTGCTGTAAAGCAAGGAAGTTGTTTACAGCAATGATTTTCACCTTGGCTCTCCACTAGCCCCTACCTGGGAACCTTCATAAATATCAAATCCAGGCCCCTTCCAACCAATTAAATAAGAGCAGAAAACAGGTGTCCATATTTGCAAAGCTCCCAGAATCCTTAACTTCCTGTTGGCCTCTCCTCAGCAGTGGCCTCTCCTCTCCATTCCCACCACTCCTCCTATGTGATGGCCTCAACTTTCTTACTGGTCTCCTGCCTCCTTGTCCCCCACCAATGCACACTTCACCCAAAGCCAGGTTTAACTTCCTAGACAAGAGTTCCACTCATCACCTTCAGTTTGCACACAGACATTCAGTGGCTCCCCCACCTCTGCAAAGTGAAGGATGGCCCTGCACAGGCCTCCCCATTTTCCACATCAGGGATGGCAGAACCTTTGCCACACCAGTGACCTATTCCCTGGGGAACAGAAGTTGTTCCTCAAGCGTCTCCCTTACTTCTGTTAAAATATCTTAGATGATGCAAAGCTTAACTCAGACATCATCCTTCTTGTGAAAGTTTTCTTAATACCCTTGTTCTCCTTATAAGTCCTGAGAGCCCTCCACACCTCTCCAGGAGCTTAACAAGTGATCTTCCTTGTTTGTGTGATTTGGGTTCCATATTTCTGCACAGAGAAAATGGCCTTCTGTCTTCTGTCACTACAAAGGACAAGGCATAGAGGAAGCATCTGCCCTTGATCCACTCTCTTTATGGCTCTTTCCCAGGAGAGAGGAAATTCCAGCCTGAATATTGAAAGCCTGGGACAGTCCTTGGGCCATGTTTTCCCAGTGCGAAAAATGTAGCCTCATTGTCTTAATGTGAGGAGGCAGCTCTCCGATTCCCCTTGTACTTCCCAGAGCAGGCTTCCTACTGTTTGCTCCTACCCTGTAAGAAGCCCACTCCAGAGACACTGGACAATACTGTCATCTCTGTCTCCACCCCCATGACAAAGGGGACAGAGCAGGCTAACCACCTGCTGCCAATTGGTAAGGCAGTTGGGTCTGCTCCTCAGAACCAGCCCTTTTGGATTCAAGGCAGAAAGAATAAAAGACGCTCCCTGCTCTTCTAGCCAATGCTGACTTGAATACATTCAGATTTTAACCTGAACAAAATGTGTGAAGACCTCTTTGGGTTCTACCTCCCAGACCTACACAGGAAGGGAATGTCTACTGACCAAGCTGGTGATTACCATGCTTCTGTGTCCATGTCCTGAAGGGGTTTCTTGGTTGGATAGGGTGGATCCTAACAGCAGGCCCTTTGTCTTGTGGCTCTGCTTCTCTCCTAACACAGAGGGCAGCTTAGTGAAATGAACTGAGCTGTCTCCTGTATCACTAACCCTCCTTCCTAGCACATTCTTCAACCAGAATGTGCATCTCTGCCTCTACCTCACTAAGACACTGCTGGTGCCCTTCTAGGAAAGGGAACCAAAACACTGGGAAAGACAGCCAGCCAGTTCCAGGGCTTACTCACGGTCATACTCACATCGGGGAATAAGAATCAGGGTCTATGCTCCTAGTGGGGACAAAGCCCACTTCTCCCGAGCTCACTGACTTCCCAATGAACCACTGAAGCCCAGGTATGACGAAGCCAATGATCTCGAAGCTCTCTCCTTGGAGGAAGTTCAATTCTCCCTTTTCCTTCTGTTGGTAATCCTTCACAGCCTTGCATCTTCCTCTGCCTATGGAAACAGCACACGGCCTACTAAGAAAGGTAGAAACGGCTGAGCCTTCCTTTACCCACCAGCGTTGGATTAGGGGATCCCAGAGTTAAGAATTTTAAAGACAAGTAAAATTCCCTCCATTCCATAAAAAGTAAGTAAATACTGGCAGGAATGACAGAGGATAACTGGCTTACCATTTTGCCAAACTAGAATATTCAAAAAAAAAAAAAAGAAACTACAATTCACTTTCTTGTATAAAAGAAAAGATGATTTAACAAACCTAAGAAGGCTGGGAGTATTGCTCAAGCGGTAGAGACCTGCCTAGCCAGCCTGCGGCCCTGCGTTCAGACTCCAGTACTAAAAAAACGGTATTTTCAGAATATTGGATATGCCTCAAAACTGAATAAATGTAGCTCATGGAAAACTGAAACGCTATCTATGTTGACTTTGTTTGATTTTGTCACTGCTGTGTGACTTTGTTACAAATCTGCAGACCACCATGTGAGAATCTTTATACCTGGATATCTCTACATGTCCTTTCAGCTGATTTGGCCACAGTGAACCTCAGTCTTCCCCACTGTCAAGTGGGATAATAAGATACTCAGTGCTTATAAATATTAGAAAGAGTCAAAGAGATAAAATGCACAATACCTGGCACCTCGTCAACCCTTAACGGATGCTAACCTCACTAATTATCACTGCTGGGATAGAACACTGCTGGTGACATAGAGGACTCTCTTTCTGACTATGGCAGCTATTCAGTTTGAAAAATTGTACTATTAATATCTAATAATGATGCTTTATTAAACACTGTACTGTCAAGTTTACAAAGCACATTTCTGTCCATTTTCTTAGCTCTTCCCAAGAGCCCTAAATAGCAGGCAGGAAATTCATTTGAATCTCCTTTTCCTAAATAAAAAAGTGGAAGCAACGTTAAGTCTGAAACTGGGTCTAGAATCAAGTCTCCTGACTACCTCTCTGCCTATTAATCCTGCTCTGGTGGAGATAGTGGCGTTTATGTGTCTCGCTATCCATATTCATTTTTGTTCCTCTGCAAATGCAACTGGCCCAACATTTTTTTTTGACATTTTTGGCCAAGTTTCTGTTGATTATGTCTTTAAAATCAGAAATTCCCTCTACATTATGGGATAACTGGAGCTACCATGTGTTAGACTCCACAGTGGGAGAGACAGAACTAAATGATTTACAGATGTCATTTTGTTTGGTTCTCTTGACAACATTGAAGTTGGTCATACTGTTTCATTTTACTAATGAGAAAGTATTGGCCAAGAGCACACTGGTTTTAAATTGTGGAACCAGAATTTGAACCCAGAACATAGGAAAGTCCTGTAGTCTTAACTGAAAGGCTGTATTGTCTCAGAATGCTAAAAAATCTTATTTATGGTCAGTTACTGATCACTTCTAATGTCTGAGTTTCATAACTCTTTCCAGTTTTTTTTTTGCTATGGATGTGTGGTAAGGGGATATAGAAAGATGATATACTTACAGATGTGTGTACATGCATAGACAGAGATTTCCTAAAATATATGCAGAGGCAGATACAAATATATGTATTGTGTATTTCACTCATTTATTCAACATTTACTGAGTGCTTACTATGTGCCAGGCATTCATATTCTTCCTAAATTCAAGGTTAATTTCATGTAATTCTAAGGGAAATTGAAAAATGTTTTGGCCAGAAAACAGGCAGCCTGTAGGCCCACTTTTGGCTCACAAAATATTGGCCCACGGCATGGTTTTGTTTTTTGGTTTTTTTTTCCCACACATATATCTTTAAATTCCTATCATCCTTGCAGTTCCCTAACACCTTCCATCTGAGCCCTCTGCACCTGTGTGTCCTGCCTGCTCCTGTAGGATTCCTATTTGCCGTCCTGGATTAAGACCTCTTACTTCCAGCCAAGGAAACCCACATGTGTGGACAGAAACAGAAGCAAGGCAGGAATTCACATGGACTAATTCCAAACCTGCAGATGAAATTAGGAAGCAGGACATCATCTCCCCAGCAATATTATGTTTTCAATTCAGCCATACCAATCTGATAAGAGCCTGTCCAATCCTTCTTCCTGGAAAGGTCACAGCTTCCTGGATAATTCTTCAGGAACCATCTGCCCACAGAAACATGGGGTTTGCAGACAGGGATTTCAAAAGATTAGAACAATGAGCAGAATAGTCCGTTAGAGACACATGTTAATAGTAACAAGTGCTGTTATTTATCCTATTTTCAGGATGTCAAACATTTACTGAGAACTTACTTCATCCCAGGCAGTGTAAAAAGGAGAGAAGTCCAGAGGACCTGGAGAGTTTTCTGGCTCTCTAATTACTTTGTCAGTTAAATAACTAACAAAGAATTCCTTTAGGTTCTCACTGTCAGATTCACTGCCAGAGCCAAGGCAGGATTCATAGCATGGGAAAATCTTTATTGTCACTCTATATGTTTGAGTTTAATGTCTTTCAGCAGGGATTCTCAAACTTTAGTGTAAAAAACATCCCTTGGGAATTTTATTCAAAACGCAGATTCTTAGCCCTCCTAGCCTGCACGATGGTCATGCCAGTAATCCCAGCACTCAGGGGACTGAGGCAGGAAGATCATAAGCTCCAGGCCAACCTGGGCTACACAGTGAGACCCTGTCTCAAATAATCAAAAACATAAAAAAGTAAAAATAAATAACAAAATGCAGATTCCTGAGCCCAACCCTCTGAGAGTCTGAGGAGGACCAGGGGGGTTGAATTTGTAGTAAAATCCCCAGGTGATGCCAATACATGCAGCCTCCAGTCTGTAGTTCGAGATAAAGTGACCAGCTGAAATTTAGAGTTGTTTCAAATTTTGTCAAATTGTGCAAATCCTGGTTTAAAAAAATGACAAGAGATAAAAAGCCACCCGGATTTTGTTGTCTTCCAGGCACCTGTGTACCCATATCTGAAAGCATCCCTACTGTGTGCTGCGCAGGCCTCAGTCTGTTCTGGGACCCTCTCCCAGGAAGTAGGTGGCTACTCACTGATGGAAAGGAACAGGCAGAGGCTCCAGGGCTGACACAGGCACCAGGCCTCGCTGACCCGTCACTAAGGACATGCCTTCCCACTCAGATTCGCCTTCCCAGAGCTTCACGGAGATTAATTCGTTCTTGCAAAGTGTCAAACACTCCCCTTCTTTCTCAGCTGATGGAACCACAGAGCACAGGGCTCTGCAGAAGAAGTGACCTGTAGAGGACAAGAAAAGCCCTTTCCAAGGAGTAGCAGGAAATGAACAGGAATTATCATACAAGGTAACATTTCAATCCTGAGAGTAAAGTACACAGGCCAGAGACAGTCATGAGAGGTCCTTGTGATCCTCAGAAAACTGACAGGAAAAAAGCCACTGAGAGGGAATTCACTTAAGGCAGACACCAGCATTTCTGAGCAACTTGTGAGGATAAGGCTTAAATGAGACTTTACCTTAGAAAAAGAGATGAACTAAAAACCTACAAAAAGAGATTTGCATTTAACAGAACCTTGGTTATAATTGCAACCTCACACTTCATCTTAGAGCCACCAAAGAATAAATTAAGTTGCTTTAGAGGAATTGAATGACTTCAAGTCTTAGAATAGCACACATAATTCTTTCCTTTCTATATGATTGGCACGATGCAATCATGCAGAGAATCATTTTTACAAAGATATGCAAATTTGGCTCTTTTAAAGTGTCTGTTAAGTCACTGGACTTGACCATATGTTAGTCTGATGGCATCTTCCCCTGTGCAAAGATCAGAGGTGGCTTCAAGAGCTTCTTCAGATTCACCTTTATCAGTTTCACGATTCAATTTAATGCAAGATTTGTAGCTTATTTTACAGTCAAATTATACCACATGTTTAGGTGTGTCTCAATCTCAAATAGCAAAAGACTAACATGGGAAACTTTCTATTTTAAAGCCAGTGCCAAAGCCCCACCTGTAGGAAATTAATTGGCCTAGGAAGTGCCCTGACATAAGCATGTTTTTAAAATCCCAAGCACTGAGACTGACCAACATAACTGTTCATGGGATGCCAGGATTAAACTGAGAAGGATGTTAAAGTACTGTTATTACAGGTGGGTTCCTTTGAAATGTTTTCATGTTTGAATGACATTTGCCTCTCTTGGAATCCTGATTATTTCAGGGACTCTATAACAAATGTGTGGATGGGACTCCATCCCAACCCTCTGCCATGCTAACCTTCCTGTATTAGGAGGCCCAAGTATATGGTTTCCAGGTGATTGTCATCCACAGACACTTGGATCTCTGTGTCCTCCACCAATCTGCAGTTGAGCCAGTACTTGTGGTCAAAGAGGAGGTACTCCAGACACGTGGACACATAGCCTAGAAGTCAACAAAATTCCTAAAGATGAGTTTTTCCTTTAGCTGACCACAAAAGAGAGTGAACTAGTTCCCTTCTGAACTTGATGCCCAGAACCCTCCCTGATCTGCCATTTTACTGGAATTAAACAGTAGGAGAGGGCTAGCTAGAAACTTACTAGAATGAATGGATGCTTCTCAGATTTTGGGGGAAATACAATTGTATACAAATAATATTTACCATTATCATCATATTGTGGTCGCTGTAAATATGTAATGGATTACCAAACCCAATTATCTTTTTCTAATACAACCATCAAGGTCTTCAAATAACATTGACTTTAGGATTTCTGTTCTCTCCTTCAAGTTCTATCCTGAGTTCAAATCTCTGTGCCCCAGATGATGCAGTGACTGAGAAGGTTCTCCATGGTCCACAGAGTCCTCAGAGTCAGGCTCCACATCAGCCCCCCACTCTGACCTGACCCCTCATCAAATGGTCAGAAAGCTCTGCCATGTCAAAAGCAGACTAAAGTCTATGTGAATTGCAAAATTTGAATAATTAAATATAGTACCTCAACATGCCTCTAAATATGAATTGTTTATATTAAAATTTTGCTTCTTCTGAGCCTTCCTTTCTTTCTCATGATGTGAAAACCTCCCTCTTTCCATTCTGACTGCCTGTATTCTTCCTAATTGTACTTCTTAAGCTTCAATGTGCATATCTGTGGATCTTATTAAAATGAGGATGCTGATAACTTTAGCAGATAACTACCCCCAACTCTTTCTTTGATTCTTTTCCAAATATCTGGGATAAAGCACCTAGAACTTTAACCTTCTGAGGGGCTACTTTCTCAAGATGACTTTCCTTTTTTTTTTTAAAGTCAATTTCATATCTATATCCCTACTTCCAATTTAGTAGATGACTTGATTGCCAGTTGATTGGTTATCTAATAAATCAAGGTCCCCTTAGACTTGGGGAAGCAAATTTCTTCACATGACATTTTAGAATAATAGTTAATATTTGCCTCAGGCTTAGTGTCAGGAAGTTGGTGATATTTCAAAAGTTACCTATCCACTGTAGGGCTCTATTTCTTTTAATTGTCAGAGTCAGACAAGTTCTTTAATATCAAACCCAATGAACTGACTGAAGTGTGAAGTGAGTCCTCCTCCACCTGCCTGCTCCAGGTCATACCTAAATTTAGGTAGGTGGAGAACCTCCAGATTTCCTCCACGGTCTTGAAAGTGATCAGGAACTGGGCCCTCTGGGACTGGATACTCACCAACCTTGCAGAGAGATCCTGAATAAAGAGAGCAATGAGTCAGCCTGGGATGAGAGAAGTGTCCTTTTAACAAGCTCACCTATGAACTAAATTACTGAATTAAATTGAAAGAACTTCTTGATTGTGGCATTGATTTAAGCATCCACAAAAGCTAATGGAAACAAACTAAATATTAATCAATAGGAAATTAGTTGGAATAGAACCTGGCTCATCCATGCAGTGGAATATTATGACATTATGCAGTCTTAAAAAAGAATAATGAAGCTTGCTGTGGACTGATGCAGATTCTAAATATACACTGCTAAATAGAACTACAGTAGCAACAAAAAGAGACCAGGGCACAGAACAGTGTGCAGAGAATGCTGCCTTTTATGTAAAAAAAAAAAATGTATGTGGGAGAGTAGAGGATGGAAGTAGAAGGAATCTTGGAAGCACATTATGTCTAATGAGTATGTTTATAAAGCTGACAAACAGAAAACCAAAGCACATAAAATAAAAATCATCCATAACCCCTCCTCCTGGAGCTCATTAATGTTAACAACCTTGTGTATTACAATGAATCTTTTTGCTACACGAGTTTCCATATAAGTATTTTATATAAACAGAGGCATAATACATAAATTGCTTTTGCATTTCAATCTTCTTTTGCCACTAAATGATATGTTGTGAACCATCTCCCATAAGATTAAGTGTCTACATTATGTTGAGTTGTTACATATGCCATTGTTGCACTAAGGCAATTAATTCTTATCATTTCCTTGTGATTTCACATTTGGATAATTTTACATTTTTAATATCCTAAATAGTATTGGGATAAACATCCTTATAGCTAAATCTTTGTGCACATTCTTCATTATTTTGACACAAGTCATCCTAAGAAGTGCACTGGGAAGGCAAGGGAACGCACATTGGCCATCCCAAAATGCAGGCACCCATTGCCCTCCTGAAAGACGGTTCCAGTTTACATGCTTGCAAACAGAGCAAGAGGGGGTCTGCAAACTTCTTGTTTTTTAACATCTGGGGGAAAGGGAGATCTGAATCATTGACTAGACTTTGTTTTCTCTAAGTCTTTCTCTGTCGGTTGCCCAAGTCAATGAAGTTAACTATAACTAGTGACCTCACCTAGGCCAGGTCCTGTTATCTTTAGGGAACCTCAGGGGAAGAAGGAAGGAATAGAGGATCCAAAAGAAGAAGCCCTAGTTCAGCGAATTCAGACTCTGTTGTCCCTCTCTACCATACCCCGAGACCCCAGATTCTGTCAGAGAATAAAAGATCCTGTAATCAAGGAAGGGGTACCAGGTAAAACATGACTTAGAGAGAATGTATTGCATGCCAGACACTTCACCAAGAGTTTTATGAACAATCCTCATTTAACTCCCACGATAACCCTAGAAAATGCAATTATAGTGCTTAATCCATGCTAAGATGTGCTTTTTAAACTTCTAACTGCATCTGAAAAAAAAAGATAAGCATGGCAAAAATACATATCAAACAACATTTATTTTCCCTTGCAGGTACATAAAATAATGATTCACTATAATCAATGGCAGGCATTACCCCAGTTTTATATTCAAAGAGACAAGGACACTGAGAGGTAAAATAACTTGCCAAAGATCACTGCAATGGATAAGATGCAGTGAGATCCCTAGTAAAATCTCAGTTCCAGCTGGCTCCAGGCCTCAGCTTCAGTCCCTCAGCTTATCCAGCTTAAGCTTTGGCCAGCAGGCCCTGCTCCTGCCCAGAGCAAAAGTGACTCAAATTAAAGGGAAATCTATTGCATTAATTCACAGCTTAGAAACACTGGTCTCCAACTTCCTGGATTCCAGGTATCAAAATATAATATAAAATAAAAATTGAAATCCCTTAGCTACTATTTACAGAGTATATACCACCACCAAAGCTCAATTACCAAACTCTCTACAGATATGACCTCATTTTCTCCTGAAAAACCAGACACTGTCTCTTTTGCTATATAACAAAGCACTTTTCTTTTCATTTTGTGCAAGATTAATGCAGAGGTCATTAAAAAATAACTAGAAAACTAATTTTTGTGTAAAGCAATATTCTCCTTCTCCCAGAACTAGTTGAAATAAATTTTATCCATTTCTGACTTTATTTCTCCTAGTTAGCACCTCTTAAGCGATAAATGATTTGGTCAGACCTTTTCGTCAGACCAATGGTGGTTTAATAATTAAAGATACTACCCACCCACTGTGAAAAATGAACTGGTTTGCTTAGTTTACTGCAATTTGCTCTCATCCTAGTATTTATGGTTATTGGGGTTTGACTGGCAAGTTTGTTACTTTAAATACATACATTTAGTGGCTACCAAGACTTGGGAAGGACAGGATAGTGAAGAATTATTTTTAATGAGTACAGAAATTCAATTTTGGATGATAAAAAGTTCTGGAGATGAGTAAGTTGTGAGTGCATAAAATGTCATAAGCCAGTTATACATTCAGACATGATTACGATGGAAATTTTTATATATATCATATCACACTAGCAAGAATAAAATTCAAATGTACCACACTGAAAAAATATATAATGATATTGTAGTTGTTACAACCATTCCCATTCTACAGAATTTAAATAACCTGCCTAAGGCCATACAAGAAACCAAGTTTTCTCTAACTCAGCAACGCCAGGCTGTCCTATGGAAATTTCTGCTCATTCCTGTTAAGCAGAGAATTGTGCATATTCGCTCAGACAATGTGTACAGAACTGCTCGTTCACTCGTCTGTGAACCCGACGTCTTCTTCAGGGCCTACTTTGTTCCGGCGCTGTCCTAGGTGCTGGGGACCCTGCAGCGGAGGGACACAGGTCGGTGCGGCCTCTGCTCACCTTGAACAGCGCGCGTGCGTCCTGGTCCTCGCTCTCCAGCTCCCAGAGCCGCCTCCGCGCGGCTTCCTGCAGGGTCGCGTATGCACTCCTCCTGCAGCGGCTCTTCACGCAGAAGGACAGCGTCAGATCTGAAGAGAGAGAGCCACACATCAGGTGGACGTGCAACAAAAGAGAAGAAAGAATTGCCTAAACCCTAAATTGGTGTCCTCATTAATTACAGATTGGAGTGGTCTTAGCCTCCCAGCGCCCCTTTAAACTGCACCTCCGCCCCTGCCGATATGGGACAGGAACATTGAACCCAGTATGGCGCCGGAAGACCTGCAGGCGATGCAAGCGCGTGATGGTTGTTTCTGTCTCAGTGCTGACCCAGAACCAGCTAGGACACGCCTTGCTTGCTATGGATGACTTGTGTTTTTGAACGAATACTACTTTATCCATATTTAGGAGATGTATTTATATGTCAAGTGTACAATCTGTAACAGACATTATATATTTTATGCACTATATCCACCGGAACATACTTTTTTCTAACCTATTTCTGATGCTCCATTTGTTAATATTTATCAGGATAATAGGTTAATATGTTAAAATCAGTCTTTAATTTCTTCAAAATGCACGTTCATTTAACAAATAAATACTCATTAAGAACCTCTTACGAGCCAGAAACTGTTTTTCTTTTTTAAAGAAAAAATGACATCTTAATTTTCTTTAAAAAATGTTCCCACTTACTTGCTAATGCGATGCACGACTGTGCAGGGTGCTGCACAACGTCCCAGACCTTGGGCTCAGTTGCGCAGCGCCCTATTCATCTGTTCCATGTTATGTTCACACAGTACCTGCTTTTCATCACAGCAACGGCAGAAAACTCAGCTTTGTAAAGACAGGTATTATTCAAAGGATAACAGTCTAAGGTTGAAACCCTGATCTACTTTATAGTAGGAGTTTACGTGATTTCCAACAGCTGTTAGTATGAGTGTTGCCATTGAAAATTAAATTCTATGTTGCCCGTGGACTTGTTATTGTGCCACCCTGGGGTGTCTTGTTGGTACAGTTTGGGAGCCATGAGTCTATCACAGAATTGTTATACAGTGTGAGGAACAAAATTCTTGGGGAAAAATTAAAATCAGTTTGTCATATTTGATATTACTTAGTGTGAATGTTAATAAGTTACATAAAGATTTAATATTGCAACAATCTTGCCGTCCATGTCTCTTTTAAATGCATGTCTTTGTTTTATCTAATTGCTTTGGGATAGACTTCTATTTTGTGACAACAGAACCACTTGGAATGAACAATGAAATGTTAACATTATACAGGTCAAAGGTAAAAGCTTGTGTTTAATCATTCTGAGTGAGGTTAGCCTGGCTCAAAAGACCAAAAATCGTATGTTCTCCCTCATATGTGGACATTAGATCAAGGGCAAACACAACAAGGGGATTGGACTATGAGCACATGATAAAAGAGAGAGCACACAAGGGAGGGGTGAGGATAGGTAAGACACCTAAAAAACTAGCTAGCTTTTGTTGCCCTTAATGCAGAGAAACTAAAGCAGATACCTTAAAGCAACTGAGGCCAATAGGAAAAGGAGACCAGGAACTAGAGAAAAGGTTAGATTAAAAAGAATTAACCTAGAAGGTAACACCCACGCACAGGAAATCAATGTGAGTCAATGCCCTGTATAGCTATCCTTATCTCAACCAGCAAAACCCCTTGTTCCTTCCAATTATTGCTTATACTCTCTCTACAACAAAATTAGAGATAAGGGCAAAATAGTTTCTGCTGGGTATTGAGGGGGGGAGCGGGAGGGGGTGGAGTGGGTGGTAAGGGAGGGGGTGGGGGCAGGGGGGAGAAATAAACCAAGCCTTGTATGCACATATGAATAATAAAAGAAAAATGAAAAAAAAAAATAAAGCCACCACGATAAAAAAAATAAATAAATAAATAAATAAACAAAAAAAAAAAAAAAAAAAAAAAGATACTCACCTAACGGAATCTGTCTCACTGCCTCATGTAGCAAGAAACTGTAGCACAGAGTTCATCAGGTAAGAAGGTACAGGACAGACACATGGCAGAGGAATTAAAACAAGCAGAGCAGGGCAGGTGTGCTACAGGTATTAGTATAGGTGTTTGGATTGGTTAATCCACATTCTTATATTATTTACTTGTCTTCTTTACTTCCTAATGCTTCTCTCTCTCTCTCTCTCTCTCTCTCTCTCTCTCTCTCTCTCTCTCTCTCTCTTTCTCTCTCAATCTCTCTCTCCTGCCTCCAACAGAGTCATTTTATATCCCCTTATCTTGCTTAATATTTTTCATGGCATTTATCGCTACCCAAAATCACATTTCAGCCAATTTACTAATTTGTTTGTTACCTGTATCCCCACCCAATTATAAAC
Source organism: Castor canadensis (assembly GCF_047511655.1). Classification (NCBI taxonomy): domain Eukaryota; kingdom Metazoa; phylum Chordata; class Mammalia; order Rodentia; family Castoridae; genus Castor; species Castor canadensis. The sequence goes on along the minus strand of NC_133391.1, from coordinate 70,435,955 downwards.
TGCAGTGTCTGCTGTGCACTGCAGAATTGTTCCTGAGAGGCACTAATAGTCAATAAATACATGAAGAAGTGAAAAAAAAAAAAAAAAAAAAGCTTGTGTTTAAGAAGTGGGACGCAAGGACAGTGCATGATAAGTGTATCATCTGATAATATATGTAATAAAAAATATTTTATACCACCAAGTGCCTACAATGAACTCAAGCAACTTTTCAGGTCTAACTGAACCTCTCAAATTTATTGCTTAAAATGTTGAATGTTCTAAACTAATATATAAGAGGAAAGGATATTTTACAAAAGAATACTATGAGATTCCTTCTGATGCATTTAAAGTATGATGTCATTCCCTGAAACTGAGGTTATGCCTAATTTTCTTGAACACATTTTCTTATAAATATCTCTTTGCCAGGTGTGGTGTCACCCCTCTGTAATCCCAGCACTCAGGAGGCTGAGACAGGAGAATCATGAGTCAGAAACTGTTTTAGGTGCTGAGGATACAACAGAGAACAAGGCAGACCTAGTCTGCCTTGGTTCATGGAGTATGGATTCTACTTGGCAAGTAAATAATTTACGAGAACATTCTTTTCAGATGGAAAAAGAGTGGTATAAAAAGGTAATAGGGTCAAGAAAAAAGTGTGCTAGAACTGTTGGAGAGTGAGTCATTTGGATGGTGTTGTCAGAAGAGGCCACACTTTTTTTTTTTACAGTGATTGTCCTTTTGAATGCATCTTCATGAAATGATAAGTACCAATTATCTAACACAATAAATAGAGAAAGCACTGGACTGGATAATCACAAAGGTCTCTCTTCTAGCCCAACTTGCCAGGACCTTTGCAAATCCTGAGCACACTAGAGATTGCCCTTGTCAGGCCAACCCGTGTCCATGAAGCAGTCCTGGACTCCCACCACTAAAGAGCCTGTCTTTAACTTTTTCAGAAGTCTTGATCAGCTCCCACACTACATGCTCAGACACCTGACTTGTCATGAAATCCAGGTGAATTGCTTCTTCTGCTCAGTTCCTCCATGGCCTGTGCGCCTGTCTCAAACAGCCCCTCCATCTCTGGCAGCCCCCACTTGGTAGTCTTACTGCGTGCTGACTTCTTGGAGGAAGTGCGTGTAAATCTTTTACTCATTGCCTGCTGCATATTTAATGTTCAGTAAACACATTAAGCATTAGCTATTGCTCCCTGTCTTTCACCCTAGTACTCCAGCAGCCGCTGCTCATGTCTGTTCTCATCTACTCATGACTCTTAACCTTGACTACAGCTCCAATTCTGTGATTCCTTTCTAGCAAACTCCATTTATTTTGCCTTCCAAAACTGAATCCAAACTCCCTCTTAGAATCTCTTGGAATAGTTCCTTCAGTGTGACTCTCCTTACTATGCTCCTAACCCCACATATACAAAACATATATTTATTGTTTAAATAACCAAACTGCTTGTGAGTTTTTTTTTGTTTTTTTTTTTGTTGTTGTTTGTTTGTTCTTTTGTGGTACTGGAGTTTTAACTCAGGGCCTTGCACTTGCTAGGCAGGTACTCTACAGCTTGATCCACACTTCCAGCCCTTTTTGATTTGTTGTTTTTGAGATAGGGTCCTGCTTTATGCCAAGGCTAGCCTTGAACTATTTCCTGAGTAGTAGGATGACAGACATGGGCCACAGCTCCCAGCTGGTTTTGAGATATTAACCAGCCAAAACTGATACAGCAAAATGCCTGTGTGGATGGGATCCTACAATACTTTCTACATCTCTAGAGTGGCAGTGAGTCAAGGTCACTCTAGTTCTATGGTTAAGTGCATTTTGCCAGATTTGAATCCTCTGGAAGCTAGTCTTGTAATTGTGATAATGTATCTACTTGACTCTTGTCTGTGACCGTTCTGCATAAAGAAAGGTTGTCAGCTAGCACAGAGTCAGCCCTTCTCACACTGTGTGTGACCTTCTCATAAACAGCATCATGAATCATGAAAATGCTGAAAGATGGACAAATTCACCCTGAAGTAGGTTTGGTTTCACCTAAAGATAACCTTTGTTCATTGGCTTTCATGCACTAATGAGGCAAAATGCTGACTCCTCTGCATTCATGAAAGGACAGATGGCAATTCAGGTTGTTGGATTTTTTTCCCCTAGGATTGCCCAAGCGGACAGATGATAAACAGACTGACACAATAGCAAAAAATAAAGGGCAAGATGTTTCTCATTATCAACCAAGCAGTTTGACAGAATTTGAAACTGGGAGTAAAAAGAACCTGGTATAATTATATAATATCTATTTATATGATTCTTATTCTTAAAAACATTCAAAATGTAACATTTTCACAAATACATAGTTTGCATTCCAGGGAAAAGTATACTTTTAGAGAACACTGGACATGGTGGATACAAATAAAAACTAGGGTTTGAACCCCTTCCTCATCATGTGCCACCTATCATTTTCTTCTCTGAGACGCTCACTTCCTGCCTGCTAACTAGGGATTTTGGTGCCTCCACAATAAATAAGCATGTAAAAATGAGAGGAACACGTACAGATCACCTGGCACATGGTTTGCTTTCAAAAATGGTCCCTGCTACTATATAACAGGGATATATAGTATCCCTGTTATATAGGGGATACTATATAGATATGTGGGATATATATATATATGTATATATATATATATATATAGCATTTGTGGGATATACAAATATATATCCACAAATATATATATATATATAATTTTTTATATATTATATATATCTAGCAAAGGCTAGATATATAGGCTTGTCTTCAGAGTTTCTGGTATAAGGTTCACTCCAGGTGGAGCAGTCTCTAATGAAAACTCTTTTCTGGCAGTACTGGGGACTGAACTCAGGGCCTCATGCTTTCTAGACAAGCACTCTACCACATTCCCAATGCTTTTTGTTTATACTCTGTTTTCAACATAGGGTCTCACTGACTTTGCCCAGGCTGACCTCAAACTCATGACCCTCCAGCCTGCCTTCTGAATTGCTAGGATGATAGGCAGGCCACCCATGCCCAGCAACAACTTTCTTTTTGTGGACTTCCTTGAACTCTTCTAAAAGGGGCTTTATAAGATATTTATTAAGAATAAGATTATTCCAGATATAGTGGTTAATGCCAGTAATCCCAGCTACTCAGAAGGCAAAGATCAGGAGGATCACAGTTTGAAACCAGCCCAGGCAAAAAGTTAGCAAAACACCATCTCAACCAACAAGCCATTTCTATCATTCAAGCTACAAGAGAGGCATAGGTAGGAGAATCATGGTTCTAGACCAGCCTCAGGCAAAAACAAGAGATTCTGTCTGAAAAATAACTAAAGCAAAAAAAAAGGGGTGGGGGTGTTGGGGATGTGGCTCAAGTAGTAGAGTGCCTGTCTAGCAAGCCTTGAGTTCAAATCCCAGTATTACAAAAATAAATAAACAAAATTTTCTCATACTAATTTCCAGTGTTTTTCTGCTCCTGATAAGTTCATAAGATGCCCTTCTGCTCAGCTAACCTCATCCTACGTATTCAGCACTTCATTCACTTTTTCATTTATTTAACAAATATTTGTTCAGAACCTACTACATATGAGGAACTGTGTTCGCTATTATATAGAATATAAACATAATCTCCACATACTCATTAAACAGTTCATGTATTTATTTGTTAACGTTTTCTGAGAACCAACTACATACACACAAATGACAAACAACTCTTTGAGACATCATGTCGAATACATATTTTTTCTTTTTTTTTAACATAATTATTTTTAAAAACTTAGCCCTGTACCCAGCACCTTAAAATCTAATCAGTGATATACTTTCTCTAGCCTCCATAATATATACAGAGCTCCTAATATATACCAAATTCTGAAGAGCTTTGTATACTAGCCTGGGAAGGTTTGTGAACAAGCCAATTTCATAAATTCATGCTTACAAAGATGCATTTGATGGTGGAGCCTGGGGAGAAAGAGTCTTCAGATGGGAGCGACAAGGAGATTGCTGCAATATTTTACATGGAGGGTAATTGTAAAATAATACTTATCTTTGGGATTCAGATACCTGCAGTCGTATTCTGTGGCAGGAAGCATTTTTCCTTGTATTCAGATGAGGATTTGCACTCACTTGATACGGTTGGATCCTTGGAAGGCCCTCCTTTACCTAGTGAAGACAAAATGGAAGACCATTTGTAAAAATGTAAGGAAGTCATAAACACAGTCTGCAAATTTTTATCAAGTGCCAAGTTTTTCCAGGTTTTAGTGGTGTGGAAGATTTTTCAATGTTATCACCATTGCCTTATAATTATTTTGTAACCAACTGTTATCAAAGAACTGCCATACATGCTATCTCAATCCTGTAGCAGACTGGGTGTCCCTATTTTTTTAAAGCAAATTCCCACCCATAGGTCAAACCAAGTTCCATGGCTTAGTACATCAAAGATGTCCAAAATAGTGAAACCAACACAGACATTATCAACTTGACTACTACAAGGTTTAAGCCAATGAATGTGTGGATAATGAGAAGGTTGGAGTAGAATAAGGGAGAATGATATCACTAGAGAGATGTCTGGGGCTGGTTGTACTGGCCCTGATGTGTGATTGTCCCCAGATCATCCTATCTGCCCACTAAATAGGGTCCTATTTCAGATGTCTTTCCTCACAGCTCTCCATAAATTTGCAGTCTTCAGCTGTAGAAATGGATGAAAAAGAAAAGAAAAAAAGATCAGGACACAGGCTGGAGGTCAAAGAGAATGGTATTTTAATGACAGAAAATTGAAAGAGACCATGCAGCTATAAAGAACAGGCAGCAGATACAAAAGAACAAGAGAGTTTCACCAGGATTGCTACAGAATGGAGGCCTGCTTCATGGTAGCCCTAAAATACAAGGATACTCAAGCCCTTAACACTTAATTTTGGTTGCTGGAGTCTGTCCTTTTGACCATGAAACAGATCAAGGACTATGCCATGGAGTCAGAATACCATAGACATAAAATGGTTCTGGGAAGAAAGTTTAGGAATCGGCTTAACCACTATTTATGAATCACTCATTTAATCCTCCCAGTTTCCTGTAAGATAGTGGGTTAGAGACCAACAGCTCCACCAGGTCTATCATTCTGGATCTCTTCTTCTAATGACAGCCCAAAAGTACAGGGGAACAGAGCAGTCACACTCATTGCTGGTTGATGTTGAACTTCAGATCCCATTCTTCGGCCAAGAGCCATCGGCTCCCTTCTGTGCCTCTGCAGGAGCACTTTGACACCCAAGTGGGATTCCTCCTTTCTCCATAGTTGGAGGAGGTATCAGTGTCTGGGGTATGATGTACAAGGAGAATGAAATGAATTTCAGCTTGGACAGGCAAGAGGAGGGGCCCATCAGCTCACAGCTCTTCATCCAGAAAATCTTGTTAGCTGTTCAGTGCTGGAAGCTAAGCAGCTTAGCTGGAAAGCTGGCAGTAATGAGCTACAGTTAAACAGGATTATTTTGTAGTTCTGCCCCAGGAAACAGAAGCAACTGAAGCAAAAAGGCGCTGGCTTGGGAATCATGAGAGATGAGAAAGATCACATCTTTCCCTAGATGTTCCCACACACTAGGTAAATGGCCTTGGGTCAGACACTTGACCTGTCCACCTTTGAACCTTTAATTTCTCTATTTATCAGTGAAGGGTTGGCTCAAATTAGTACTTCAGAACCTGACTGTCTATTTGAATAGTCCAAATTGCTTTTTATAAAATACCAGTGCCTTGGCTTCTGCTCCAGAGGTTCTGACTTTTGTGGTTTGTGAGTGCAGCCATAGGCTGTCTTTTTTATTATTATTGTTATTATTATTATTATTATTATTATTATTCCCTTTCGGGAATTAAAATTTTGAGGCAGTGTTGATAACCATGGGAGTAGATTAGTGCTTCTCAGACTTCACTGTGCATAAGAATCACCTGGGATATGATAAAATGCAGATTCTGCCACAGGAGTTGAAAGCTGAAGTTCTGCAGTTCTAATGGATTCCAGGGTGGTGTCAGGCCACTGGTTCCAGGACCACAATCAGAGTGGCTGCCTACTCCCCTGCCCTAGGACAAAGTTTAACCATAGGCTACAAAAAATCCCCAAGTATCTTTTTTTTCATTTCCTGAGTGAATTAGTTTGAATCACTTAACATCATTTAGAAATCAGAATATTTTACACAACCCAGACACTTGGGTTTGTTTTGAAACCTGGGCGATCTGTATCCCAGGATTCTCATTCTCATGCAATCATTTGGGTGAGTCCCTCCAGAGGGCATTTGCTGTCCAGCCACCATGGACCCCACCTTTCCAGTTGCTCATTGACTTCTGGCCCTGGCAAGTTTGAGACTGTGTCCTTAGTGAACTCCACAGAAGAGACAATGGCCTAACAATGAGAACTAGTGAAGAGAGGACACCTTCCAGAAAGAAAATCCAGCATGGTGACTCCAGTATGGGGCAGAGGGTACACAGCTTTTAAAGGGTGTATGAGGTTCTGAACAGAAGAATCACAGCTTTGCAAAACGTGAGTTGTGGATTGATTGCATCAGAATTACTTAGGTACTCATTTTTGTTTGTTTGTATGCTTTTCTGTTTGTTTTACCTGCTACACTGGCAGCAATCTCATATAGCCTGTTTTAATTGTTTCTTTTTTTTTAATTATTATTTACTGGGGGTACTTTGTGACATTTATAAAAATTCACCCCCTCCATTATTCTCCTTTATCCCCTTTCCCCCTTAGATACTCAGTTATTAAGATGTCTGGGTAGAGTGCATGCCTAATGTGTGGGAGGCCCTGGGTTCAATCCCCAGCACCAGAAAAAGTAAAACATTAAAAAGACATCTGTATAAAATGAACCTGTAGAAAATACAAATGGCTATCTGTATGACTCGAAGTTGCCAGAGACTTTCTAAGCATTATGGGAACATTCTATTATCAATAAAAATAATAAATAAATTGTAACGCATTAAATTTGGGGATTTCCTGTTAATCATTAAGACAGTGATAAGGAAGTGGCAGAGTAGGAGAAAATATTGACAATATGTATAGTCATTTAAAGCCTTGAACAAAAGGTACAAAAAGTATAAGGCTACATAGTTTTAAGAACTAGGTGGGCAACACACTAGAAAAAGGCACAAAAGGGATAACTATGTATTTCATCAAAGATAATATCCAAACAGCCAAGAAAGATGAAAATTTGCTCAATTTCATCATTGAAATAAAAAATAGAGCCACAACAAAACACAGCCCAGCTGAAATGAAAAAGACAGATAAAGATAAATATTTAAATATTCAGAACAGCACTATTCATAGCCTTAGCAACAACTCAAAAGTCATCCGCACTAGGATGGTTAAGTAAGTGATTTTATACATGTATATGTATATATACATACATGTGTATATGTATGTGTGTATATATATCCAATACGTCAATGAGAATGAATTAATGGGAATATTTGCCTTGTGAAAATTCATGCTACTCCATAATTTCTTGCACAATTCTATATGAGCAATAAATTTTAATAAAAAGTTGAATTTTGAACTATCCCTGGAGCCCTTCTCTACCTACTCTACCTGGAAAAATGTAGAGGGAGAGTCTAGAAACAGGCATTTTTAATTAACACTTTGACTATTTCTGAAGTCCTCTGGAGTATGAGGCCTAAGCATCCATGAAGCAGAGGATGCTCCTTGAGAAACAACTAGGAAGTTGGAAAAGTAAAAAGTGAGTTCTATAAGAGGAAGAAGAGGTAATAGTGGCACCAGGATTTACAGTGTCTGGAGCTTTTTTATACCTAGAGTTGTATTTCAACATGAAAGAAAGATTTGAGCAAGGCCTTGAAAAAGAAACGGAGACAGTTCAAGGCAATAAAAAAAACTAATATGTAGAATGGAGTACCTTAGGAAAAACATATATTTTAATGACAGAAAGAAAAAACAAAAGGCTTATATTACTAAATCATTTTCTATAGTTTTGTTTACTTCCCAAAAACTCTGTGAAAGACATGCATTTGTTTACCAACACTGAATGCAGAAAAAGAGTGGCTAAGAACAAGTGGCAAGGAGACAGTCCTGGACTCAAACCTCAGCTTCATCATTAGCCATGTGACCTATATGCACATAGTCCAGGTGGTTCTTGTGGGTCCCCCCATAACTCAAGCATAAGCCAATCAGGTTATGCTGTTCCATAGCCACATGACCAAAGTTCAGCCAATGAAAATTAGTCATAGCACCCTCATCAACACTTTTAAGGAAGAGAAGATTTCTGTCTGTTACACTTGAAATTATGCTTATGACAGCCTGGAGCTATGCGGTGCCACCACAGGAAGAGAGCCTGAGGAGGTTGAGGCTAACCCTATACAGAGATTAGGGAAAGACAGCTTTTTGATAACATTTTTTGAATATCTTGATCCAGACATGTTTGAATTAAAATCAGTAAATTACTTTTGATGTAACCTAGTTTCATTTTATTATTATTGATCAGAAAAAGTTACTAACATTCATTTCCAAAAAAAAAATTTGAGCTTTATTTAGTAACTGCCAAACTGGTTTCCTTAGTGACTACAACAGTTTCTATTCCCACAAACAATATACAAAAGTTCCAGTTGCTCCACAGCCTTACCAACACTGGATATTACCTGTCTTTCTAATTTTAGCTATCCCAGTGGGCATGCAGTTTTATCTCACTGTTTCAATTTGTATTTCCGTAATAACACTTCATGTGGTTATTTCCTATCCATATTTTTTATGGAAATTTGTGTGTACAAGCATTTTGCAGCTAATTTTATTGGGTTATTTGCCTTCTCATTTTGAATTCTAAGAGTTCTTAAAATATGTGTGCTAGATACAGGTATCAGATATGTGTTTGTAAATATTATACTCCATTCTATTGCTTACTTTTTATTTTCTTGGCAGATTACATGGGTGGTAAGAAGGCGAGATTACCAGCAACGAGATCAACAGCATAGGTGGGAATGAGCTTTGCAAATCTGTGAGGTGGTAAAGGTCAGCCTGCACACGCTAAAAAGGTGGTTGGTCTTGGAAGTGAAATTGGTAAATATGGTACGGTCAGAATGAGGGCAGCACTTCATGGCACGCAGAGCTGTATAGGGAAGTAAGCAATGGGGAGCTATGAAAACTTCTTGAGCGTGGGAATGGCACATAAAGTGAACATTCTACTTGGAGTGGCATAGGAAGAACACGGAAAGGGAGGCACAAGAGGGGAAGAGGCCAGCTGAAAAACTGTTATGAAAATCCATGGGTGTGAGTGTGAAAATGTGGGTTGTGATTTTGGTGATGTAAATGATACTGTGTTTTAAAGTAAGAAAAAGAAAACATGCTGACATATCAAATATAAAAGATAAAGATGGGGAAGAAACAATAATTACAGAAAATGAATGTTGGAAGGGATTGAAAAGATCACTTGGCTCCACTCCTAACTTTACTGTTGAAACAGTAAAGCCCAGAGAGAAGTGATGATTTTACCAAGGTCACATGGCAAGTTAGCAAGAGTTGGAGGTCATCCAAATCATTGACTGCAGACCTTGCTATTTCTGCTACAGAGTCTGACCTCAAGGTCTCTGATTAGGAAAACACCTCACATACAGAAAGTTGCTAGAAATAATTCCCTCCCACTTTTCTTCTCTTGGCTTCTCTGCTCCAACCCAACCACCCCCACCCCAACTTAAAGAAGAAAATTACACAGCAAACATTTCCCTGCATGCTTCTTTCCTCCACGCACATATTTTCTTTTTCTTCTTTGACCCACCAAGCATACCATCAGCAGTTTTATGATGCAAACCCACATTCTCCTTGCTGGGACAAGTATCAAATTAGAACTACAGCTACATCTATCCATATGGATACATCTCAGATCATAATGTTGAAGGGGAAAAGCAAGTTGTATAATGCTATCACTTATTTAAATTTTAAAATCTGCAAAGCAATTCTTTGCATGATTGTGGATGTATGAATTTGTATTAGAGGACAAAATCCCTGAATTCATGAACGTGATTAACACTGGTGAGAGAGAGGAATGAGCTTGGAGAGAGTCATCCAAGGGACTTGAATTGTATCTGCCATGTTTTATTTCTTCAAAAAGTAAGAGACAGAAATAAAGAAGTTCTGATGTCGATATGGCATGAAGTAGAAATTTGTTGAAATAGAAGCCATGCTTATTATTTTAACATTCTGTATCAACGCTGTGTACAAAATACCTCACCCTTCCTTTAAAATTCTAAAGTGTTCCTTGCTTTGCTGTTGTCAGCAAACTTGATCTCCTATTATTATAGTGTTGATTCAAACTTACCAAAAAGGCTGAAAAGAAAGTTACAAACACTAGTGATCAGCGTAGGCAAATATTTCTCTCCAACAAGAATTTCTGTAAATTTCTTCACAAAAGTGTTGAAGCTAAGGGAGAAGTGCTAAAAGCTGTTAGATCAAGAAACTCTGACAGGACTTTTTTCTGTGATCTAAAGTGAGGACTTGAAGTTTACTAAACAATGGGAAAATATCAAAGGGTGGGGAGGAGTCAGAGGTGCTGGCAACTGACCAAGACCCACCCTCTCACCATGTGCAAGTGGGAGATTTCTGAGAGCAAATGAGAACCCCTTGGAGCACAGATGCCTCGGGCAGAGTCCACACAGGGCAATGCAGCAGGTCTGGGTGGTCCCAGCCAACAGTCATTATCATTCATTATGGCATCACCCCACAGCACACCAGTCGGGCAGGTGTCCAGGACTCCACACTATCAAGAGCTATCTCCTCTCCTGCCTCTTTATCCTGAGGACACACAGTTTCGTCCTCACTGTTAACTCCCACTTACAGACACAGCAGCAGAACCAGCCAAAGAAACATGAGCACAGACTCTGGCTCCAAAAAGACAGAAATTAGGAAGTAGGGGTGTGGGAGTGGTCTAAGTTAGCAAACTATAAAACAGCAATTACGGAGAGGTCATCAGAAGTCAGACCTTCTGCCAAGTCCACGAAATGGATTATCCAGTCTAATCCTCACGAGAGTTCTGTGTGATGGCACTCCCACTAGGTCCACTGCTACATGGCCAGGAAGCTAAGGTCTAAAGAATACAAGAGCTTTGCTGAAGATCACACAACTATTAGTTCCCCTCAGGTCGTGCGTCAGACCCTGTACCATTTCCCTGGATATGTAGAGGAAGCTAGAATAGAAATATTTATGTCAACTGACCTCAGACCTACAACATCTTTACCAACCTCCCTCAGGAAAGGGTCTGACATGTATGGAGAATAACATGGAGGAACGGCATGAAAAGCTTCAACAAAAATAAACCGTAGGCAGACTCCTAGTGAAAAAGTGAATCCAGAGGGTCAACCCAGTTACCAATGGCAAAAAAAACAAGTGAAAGAGTAAAATAATTGGATGACGGTATCTTAGAATTTTGAGGACAACTGCTTCAATGTTGATTTCTTTGTTTTGTGGAGAACTCTGTTCTGCATGAAACCTTTGTTAAACAGAGGCAGAAATGCTCTAGCTGAAATTGGGGTAAGGCATCAGGAGCAGAGTTCTCTGAGGCCCCTTCACTGGCAGTTTACAACCCCCAAATTCAGAGATGACCAAGTGAAGCCCCAAGAGACAAAGTGATATGCCAGAGTCTAGAAATGTAATTAACAAGGCCTGATGTTTATTGTGCCTAATTGGTGCTCGGCTGTTTTATGTGTTTCACATGTTAACTTAACCCCACCACAGTCCTATGAGGAATGCATAATTATTTCATTCACCTGCAAATGAGGAAACTAAAACACAGAGAAGTTAAAAAAAAATGACTCAAGGCAATTAAAAGAAGCAAGATCAAACCCAGACACTTTAGCCTCAAAGACCTGGTAATGGACCACGATGACACCTGCCTAAAGGGAATAAACAAAGTAAGATGAGAAGCTAGGTCCCTGACTTCCAGACCAGTGATCCTGCACTCCCCAGTGCTATGTCTGCTCCCATGGTGGACAAGGACAACAGGATTTGGGGGAGGGTCTAAAAAGTTGATAAATTCCAGAAACCTGGAGAAACAAAATATCATAGCCTTTTGTGACAACAGTGTTGTTTTGGGTTTGTTTGCTTCTTCTAGGTCCCAGGTGGACCACATCTGGGAGGTCCTCCTCAGTCTGTGCCAAGATGCCTGGGCCAGGACTTCCTGCTTCTTGTTCACTTTAAGGACTTTGAGTGACTTCTATGAGCCCAAGCCACAAGATCACAGCGGGAAGACATCTGTCAGAGAGTGAAAGCCCCTAGCTAGGGAGTGCTCCCCAAATGTGATCTCAGGAACCATGGCGCTACTACAAGAAGACACAGGACCTTAACAAGGATCAGGAATGAGTCCTTGGAGTAATCCCCCTCTATCTCCCAAATGAATCTTCCCTATCTACCCCCTCCCCCAAAGCCACCACTTAATCTGATAAATGCCCTGCAAGAGACCACAGGTCCCATCTTGGTTGTACTCTGAAAAAGAGCAGGGAGTTTGCATTAAGGTTTGCATGTCCTGTTTTGCCTAGGACTGTCCGGGTTTTAACACTGACTTTGTTCCCAGGAAATTCCTCAGTTCCAGGCAAACATGGATGACTGGTCACCCTATGTCCAGTCTCAGCTGACTTGACAGCTTCTTAGAGCTACAACTCTCCATGGCTACAACTTGACATGCCATAAACCACTGTAACAGGTAGGAGGCAGGAAACAGCCTGTTTTTCTTCAGTGGCAGCAGCCTGGACCAAAATAGAGTTGAGTGACTGAAGCCAAATTTATGACCACCCGTAGGCCACAGAGGAACTCACTGCTGGAACCTTCTTCCTGCCCTAGGGAATCTTGGGAAGAACGGAAGGAAGGGCTTAGTCACACACTAGGAGTGGCAGCCAAGAGCAGCCCTCGCTCCCCCCAGCAGAGCAAGCCTAAAGCCTCTTTCTCCAAGAAAAGCAGACTCTTTCCAGGCTTTACTCTCTTTTTACAAAGCCAGAATGGCAAATACTGAGCTAGGAAGCGAAGACGGGCAACCAGAAAACACACCATCTTCCTAACTCTGGAAGGGCAGCTTCCCCAACCCAGAAGCAACCTGAGCCTTTCCTGGACCAGCCAGCTTGGCCAAGCCATCAGGACAGAGCCCCCCAGAAAACTCACCTGGGTCCCAAGACAGACTCCGCTCCCTGGGGATGCAGAAGCAGCCACCCATGTGTGCACCATCCTCCCCAGGCCAAGGCCCCTGGGAACACCAGCCAGAAGAGCGTTGGGAGCCTCCCAGCTGTGTCCCTCCTCCCGCCTCCTCCCTGGCACAAGAGAGGGACCAAGGCCGCTCAATGCACAATGCAGTCTTTGACATCCTGCTGCAGCACGGAGGCCAGGGAGGGTGGGAGGGGCCACCCAGCCTGTAGACCTGATAGTTCTTTCACTGTCAGGCCTGGGCCTGAGAGCAGCTCCTCCCTGTCTCTCTACAGACTGCTTCGTGCCTATCAGGCTGTGGCACATTCCTCAAATTCTAGGATTGAGATACACAGTTTGGTTCTTGTGCAGGCAGCCAAGGCAGAGGAGGGCAGAGAGCATCCCAGGAATCAAGGCCATTGTTCTTGGTTGCTCCCTGACTGACTTGGCCCACAAAGGCTCCCTGTCAGTCCTTGGAAGGTGACCCCACCCCAACCCTCTCTGTAAACGCCTCCCTTGGCTATCGGACAAAACTGGAGCTGTAGGCACAGCATCTCACAGCACCAGTGAGCTATTCCCCTTGCTGGTGAACAATGGTGAATTCCCTAGCTCTGGCTCCCAAAGTCTTGGTAAGGAATTCAGGAAATCACCTGCTGTCACCCAGCACTTTACAGGTGAGGGACCAACTGGAGGACTGAATACCTTTAAGCCTATAGGTATGAATGAAAAACTGGTCCCACCAACCTAGTTTATTTTGTTTCAAATAGGCAGTAAAACAGAGAAATGCAGGTGACAGTGTGGCTGATTTTCAGGAAATCTCCCATGAGATCTCTCAAAGGAGATGGAGAAAACATGGCTGAATGACTACAAGGCTACACAGAGGCCTGACTAGTCTAACATCCAGGCTCAGTACTCCTCCTTACTTAATGTTCCTTTCACACTCCTAGCAAAGGTCCCCATGGGCACTCCAAAAAAGAAGGAGCTGTAGGTGAAGAGGAGGCAGGGTCCCCACAGGCTGTGCTGCAGCCTCTCTAGAAGTGGATGGCATTTTAAGGAGGCAGTAGTCTGGTCAAGTTTACATTCTGGGAGAAGCTCTGCGTGACAGAGTGAAGGATAGACTCACAGCTGGTCTCGCTGGAGTGTCCACAGCACATACCAGCCAGGCCCAGAGTGGGGTCTCAAGTGCATCTCTGAAGTCCAGCTGCAGTGCAGGTTCAGTGCTCACTTAGCCAGAGTCACAGTTAGGGGATGTTTATCATGAGCCAGGCACTCATTATAAGTTCCTTTATATAAGTCCCACCCCTGCCCCATAATTTAGGCAATACTTTTTTTTTTTTTTTTTTTGGTGAGGGATTGGGTGGAGAGGAACATATAACTTGCCTAAGACCCCACTGTCTTCATTAATGAATGTCAGACTGGGTGGCCTGATACAGAGACCCCTGGAGCCAGCTGAGCACTAGCTGAGGAGACGAGGGTCAGGGTGGTTTCTTGGACCACAATCCCCCATGGTGAGCGTTTTCTTTATGCGCATCTGTTTAAAGCATCTATTTCCCATGGCACAGAATGAGTCAGGTGTTTTCTCACACCCAAGATAGAAGGTAAGGGTTCTTTTAGAAAGTAGCCATGCAGAGACTGGGAGGTACATGAGAATCAGACGGTGAAGAGCTCCGTTTAACTTGCATATGCAAACAGACACTCACACTTAGCACTTCTCCTTCACTTGTCTGTACGCCACTCTTAGGTAGTGGCAGCAACAATCAGAAACTGTAAATGATGAAGATCAACTACTGAAGGATGCCCAGGCCAACTGTCACTGATGACACCCTGATGCAATTGGTTTGAGATGGCCAAGTTTTGGCCATTTTTGGTGAAGTCACTGCTTCCCTTGAGATGCAAGAAACTAGAGCTATTCTGTTTATGAGTAGCTCAGATTAATTTTTCAGGATAAAGAGATTTCCAGGCAGAGAAAGCAGCGGGAGCAAAGGGCCTGGGGTAGGAATTTGCTTGGCAAGTTAAAGGAAGCATGTGTGTGGCTGGAGTCTACTGAGGGAAGGAAGGGTTTAGAGATGAGGTCACAGAAAGCCACAGCAGGCTAAATGGTGACACTCTTGATGCTGGGCAGTGATGGTGAGCCACAGCTCTCATCAGCCATGGGATCCCAAGGATAAGCAACCAATATTGCTAACTTTGAATGTGCAATAGATTAGGTGCATTAAAGGCACTTTTGACCTGTATTTTCTTTCCTTCTTCATTTTATTTTTTTCAGTGTTGGGGAACAAACTCAGGGCTTTGCATGTGCTAGCCAAGGGCTCTACCTCTGAGTTACAACTCCAGCCAGGCTTACAATATTTTCATCTTACCATGGGTTTATGGAGATGTAGCTCCACCATAAGCAACTTCACAGCAACATCTATACTACTATTTGACCAAGCAGTTGGGCACCATAGCTTGAGCAAGTTGGCACATAAAATTAATCCTCACAAAATATGTACTGTTGTATTAAATGTATGAGAGAAAAAAATCCAATGAAGAGTACTTCTAAGTGTTTTTGTCTGAACAACTGGAATAATGAATCTGATATTTATCTGAGTGTTGAACTAGGAGAGGAAGCCATGTAGAACGAAACAAGAAATCCAGGTCTGCAGGTGAAGTTTCCCACCTTTCAAATGTTCACAAGCTAAGTCAGAAAAACCTTTCTTATAGTCCTGTGGCCAGGACTATAGAGTAGACACACACACCTGCAGACCAAATGTACCTCAAGAGCTATTGGTTTGCCACTTTGGATGTAAAGTTAGTTTTTTTCCTGGAAAAGTTACAATCTAATTGGGGTAATAATTACTTGTGTACTACAATAACTGAAAGATCCTTCTACTGGTTGAACAATGTCCTTACCCTGAAAAATATGCACATATATAGAAATATATGTCATTTTAAAAAATTTATTTGGAGGGGTAGAACTGGGGTTTGAACTCAGAGCTTCACACTTGCAAACAAAGCAGACACTCTACCAATTGAGTCATTTTCCTCTAGTTATTTTGGATATGGAGGTCTCACCCAGGCTGGTCTTGATCTGCAATCCTCCTGATCTCAGTCTCCCAAGTAGCCAGGATTACAGGCATGAGCACTAGCATATAGCTATTTGTTTCATTTTTGTTTTGAGACAAGGTCTCACTGTGTGGCCCAGGCTAGCCTTGAACTTGAAATTCTCCCACCTCAGTCTCTCAAGTGCCAGACTACAGGAGTCCACTACCATACCAGGCTTATATTGAAGTCTTAACCCCCTAGTACCTCAGAATGTGACTATTTTAGGACACCCAGTTTGTGGCACTTTTTTGCATGCCCTAGGAATGTAATACAGACCCTGTGAGATAACAATTTATCACTTAATCACATTGCTCAGTGAAAAAAAATATTTATCAAGCACCTGCTTACATCTAGGCATTGACCTACATCATGAGTACAGCAGTGAACAAAACACGCAAAAAATCTCTCCCTTGCCCAGCTTTCTTTCTGCTGAGAGGGGAAAGACAAAAAAACAAAATAAGTAAATTATGTAGTATGTCAGATGGTGGAATAGAGGGAGTGTGATTTTCAAAAAGGGAGAGGGAGAATCTGTCACTGAGAAGGTGATAGCTGAGCAAGGCCTGGAAGGACATGAAGAAGGCACCCATGGGCATCCAGGAGAAGACTGTGACAGGAAAAAGGAAGGGCCAGTGCAAAGGCCTGGAGGCAGGAGTGTGTCCAGCATATCAGAGGGCGTGCTGAGGAGAGTGGAACTTGTACACCGTGCATGTGAGGACAGAGCAGGATGCAGAGAGCACCTTTTAAGGAATACTTTGAGTATAAAGAAGGAGTTACTTCTTAATATATGGACAGGATAAAGATAAACTAGCAAATATGTCCCTGACAGAGGAATCTAACCATGGCCTAGTCAAGGCCATAGGTGAGAAGGGTCCAGAGAAGAGTAGATCCTGCAGCTCCTGCCTCTCATCTTCCCAAGGACTGGATGCACCTAGAAGTCAAAGGAGAAGAGAGAGTGCTGAGGAAGTCTTGGACCACAGATTGAGTGAAGAAGGGTAGAACGATGATTGTGATCATATAACTAGTGATCCCCCAGCACATGTAGCAGTGGGACAGAAGTCAGAGAAGGGACAGAAGTCAGAGAAGGGACAGAGCCTGGGTGTGGAGAGCTTGGGAGGACATGTCTGGGGCACTGGCTTTCACTGTAAGTGAAGTGGCAGCCATTGGTGATTTCTGAGTCACAAAGGGATAGGATGCTGATGATGGTTTGGAAGGACCCCTTGGGTACTGTGAGGAGAATAGACTGACTGGGGGTAGGGGAGAGACAGAGGCAAAGAGGGTCACTAGGAGGCGATTGCAGTTATGCCAGCAAGGGAACAGTGTGGCTGGGCCTGGGGAGTAGCAGTGGAGGAGAGGAGGAGTGCTGGGATCTTGGTTACTTTGCAGGTAGTAGAATTCTCTGATGCAGGAGGTGGAGGTGTGAAAGAAAGTCTGATATTTGGAAGGATGGAGTTGCCATGAACTGAAGGGGGTGAGATTTGTGATATGACAAGAAATATATCTTTGGTTTCTGCCTTGATTCCTGACTCAAAACAAAACCTTTGTGATTTCTGATAAGAAAGTCTGACTTAGAGCTCCCAAATCCCATCAAGTTTCCTGGGTGACGGGAGCATCTTTTGCTCTAAAAGGCATTCTTGATGGGCTCCTGAAATCCTCAGATTGGGTCCTGGTTGCCAGGAGAACCAACCATGTGATTAGAGGTTGAGATTTTCAGCCATGCCCTCTCTGAGGAGGAGAGAGGGATGGAAGATTGAGTTGATCACAGATGGCCAATGATTTAACCAACTACACCTATGTAATGAAGTCCCCATAGAACTCAGAAAGACTAAATTCAAAGAGGTTTCTGGTGGCTGAACACGCAGAGGTGGCAGGAAGGCAATGCACTCAGAGGACATGGAGGCACCACACACATTGCCCTATGCATCTCTCCCATCTGACTGATCATCGGTGTCCTTTGTAATATTCTTTATAACAAACGGATAAATACAAGTAAAGTGCTTCCCTGACTTCCGTGAGCCACTCTAGCAAATCAACAGCACCCGAGAAAGGACTGCTGGGAACCCCGGGATGCAGCTACCTGCTCAGAAGTATAGGCCATGGACCAACGTGTGTGACTGACACCTGAAGTGGGAGCAGCTGTGTGACACTGAGCCCTTAAAGTATGAGATCTGACAGCATCTCCAGGTAGACAGTGTCCACACTGAATTAAATTATAGGACACCTGGTTGGTGTCTATTAAGAATTGTTTGCCCCATTTCTGCTGGAGAAGATGAAAGAAACGATCATGAACCAAGAGAAATTTGCCAAACTACAGACATAAGTGCACCTTGGTGGAAAGGAACCGCTGACAGAAAGAAGGTGGTTCACAAACAGATGAAGCAGATGATAAAAACTTCAGCTCTCTTAAAGAGAGAGAGAAAGGTCAGGGGTAAACAATAGCTCTGGTATTGAAATGGTGAATATGTTTATCAACTAAGGAGCTGTGATCCACTTTAACAAACCTAAAGTTCAGGCATCTCTGGCAGCAAACACTTTCGCCATGACCAGCTATGCTGAGACAAAGCAGCGGACAAAAAAGGCTTCCTGGTTCTCAAACTAGTGCGGTGCAGACATCCTGGCAAGTGAAGGGAGCCTGGCTGACCCTCTGCTCACACAGCTGTGGACAGAGAAGCATCATTTGCTACTGGAGAGAAGAAGGATGAAGTTCCAGATCCTGTGGGGAATTTTGATAAGGCTTCTGAGATGAAGCAAACTAAATAGGTCAACTTCTGAAGAAGACAAAACTTGAAGAAGTTACAGGAGCTGCTATTTTATATTCTGCCTGCTTTTTAAGATTCTTCTGTTGATGCATCTGATAAAATCTAGGTCTCTAGTGTTTTTATGCATGCTGCAGCTCATTTCAGTGTTTGCTTATATATAATTCATTCTTTGCAGCTAATTAAGCTAAAGAAACCTGGGAATAAAATTTGAAACAAAGGTTAGTAAAATTGTTTGCCTAGTTTAAAAAACAAAATAAAAGAATTGCTTGGTGCATGGGGAAATCCACACATGTTTTGTAACAAGACATAAAATATTGTATTGAGCTCAGCTATGCATGAGAGTAGAAAAAAGTTTGGGTTTTCCATATTTTCTCTACCATATGGGGTAGGGAAGGAGGCCTGAAGCAGGGACAGGCTTGACTGAGTGGGTGGGAGGGATTAGGCTGGGCACTGAGGAGTCTGCTATATTCTATATATGAAGAATCTGGACTGGGGTACAGAAGGAATGAGTCTGGCCTTCAGGGAAAGGCCTCCACTGGAAACAGGAGCTGAGAAGCATCAGTAACAGGGATATGCTGGAGACAGTGCAGGTAGGTACTTCTCAAAGGGAAAACAAGGAGAACTTCATGGAGGAGGAGGCATGTGGGTGAGACTTCTTGAAGGATAGAAATTTGTCAGACATAGAAGATGGGAAGAGAAGTCCATATTGAGGTAATGCCATTAGCGACCATGCTAGGGTTGGCACTAGGGCTGATGTAGGGAAATATCTTCCAGTTGGAAGGAGCTGTAGGGCTGACTTTGGAGGGAGCTCGTGGCCAAAGAGTGACCAGAAGAGAAGCCTCTTAACTTCTAGCTCACTTATGCATGAGTCTATTTACCACTCTACTGTGTTTCTCATGAGCATTAATGATAGCAGTAAATGCTTACTGAGTTGTTATGATGTGCTCGTGTGAGAAGCCCATGTTTCATTTTCACTCCACCTATGTAGAGCTGGGGACACCAAGAGTCAGAGATTTGCCTAGCCCACTTGGCCAACAGGGCAGAGCAGAGTCAGGATTGGAACCTAGGCATATGGCACCAGGGCCTTTGTCCTCACCACTCTGCTTAACTGCTCTGTCAAAAACACCCACCCAGGCATCTGTGGAGTGCAGACCAGTAGCAATGCATATTACTGTGCCAAGGGTCAGGTGCAGCCAAGCACCTGTGGAGAGGTGACCCTCACAGGGTCAGCTAAGGAACCAGCAACAGCAGTTCTAGGAGAGAGGGCAGGCTACTGACCAGGACAGAGGTCACTGAGATGTTGGCTCTGGCCTCATAGCAAGCTGGGTTCAAGGACAGACAACCAAAACCTCCCCTGCAAGGTTAGCATTGAACGTTGCCCTATCAACAAACTCCTAGGATGAGAATCTCAAGACAAAGCTGTGTCACATGATCTGCGTTTCCTTGGAATGTCTGTAGCAAATCTTACATTGGAACTCAAATCCACACAACGCTAATGCTGTTTAGTTCATCCCTTAAAACTACCTTCCCTAGTGAGCGGACACACACTCACAAAGTTCATGACACAAGCCCAGGACCAACACTGCCTACCACTCCCATGCAGAGGAGATCAGCTTGGCTTATCTTCCAGAGAAATATAGGCTCAGACATCTGACCCAGCAAGTGGAACAGGAAGGAGGAGCCTGACAGCCTAAATCCACCTAGGTGTTTCTAGAGAGACATTAGCACCTGGACGCCACTGACTGTGGGAGGAGGCTGACAGTGACATCCTGGAATCAGTTTGAGATGGAAGGAGAATGAATGCCCATCAATGTGGGGATGATTGTTCAGCAGTGAAAAATAAGTCAGTGTCTACAGAGTCAAGGAAGACATATTGTTATTCAGCCCATACAGGAACTTGCAGTGCAATGTGCACAGTGACTCTACTTATGTAAAAATACACTCAACACATAAACAGTCATAGGTGCGTGTGTGCCTGTGAGGACGGATTTGCTTATCCCATCTACACACGTGCCCTGAGTGCCTCCCGGTGCTGGTGAGGGGAGCAGGTGACATCCCTGTTCTCACAACTGGGCAAGGTTCAGGGGTGAGAATGGGCAAAGAGGAAAAGCAACACTATCTCGTATTATTTTGTGATTGCCTGTGTTATTGGAAGCATTTCAACTAGAATGTTTTCTGAAGGTCTGATTATAAATGCAACAATATGTGAAAGAAGAGGAGAAGGTGAAGAAGAGAAAGAAGGAAATTCACGTATGAGTGTGGTGTGTCAGACAGGCTCATGGAAGAGACTCCTGGGTATCTTCTAGGCTATTGCATTTCCAACCTGCCCTGGGGGAGAGGGTCCCTCCACCAAGCACCACAGATAGATGACACCAGTTTCCAATGCCAAACCCAGTGTCCACAGCATCTTGGAAGGAAGAAAAATCCCAATAAGAAACATCCCTTGTAGCAGGCATTTTCCAGTAAGTGATGACTTCTCCACTTCCATGGTGTCTTGCTGGCTTCAGAGAGCCCTGACTGTAGCTGGGTACAGCTCCCTGGAAGAGGAAATGTTTGAGGAACATCTTCTGGAGCAGATGCCATGAAAGCAGTCACACTGTCACCCATGAATGAGGCCACCCTCCAGATAGGACTTTTATACTCTCTTCCAAAGATCCATATGTAAAGGCTTGGTCCCAGGGTGGCAGTACTAACAGGATGTTAGTCTTAATGGGGCTCCTTAAGTATTTGGGGGTAAGCCCTCCAAGGGAATTGTGGGACCTCACCTGCTCCCTTCTTTCTGCTTCCTGGCTCAAGATTTTGCTCATTCCACCAAGTGCTCTCACCATTGACATCCCACATGCTCACTAGAGGAAGTCATGTGATCTTGTGAGTGATCAGTTTCAACCTTTAAACTGTGAATCAGATAAACCTCTCTTTGCTTCATAAGCAGATTGTCTCAGGCATTTTGTTATGTAAAACAAAACTGACTGTTATAACCTGCAATCTGTTCAGAAATCCCCCCTTTGTTGGATCATGGGTGACAGAAGAGCCAGCCTCTTCTCTTCCTAAAGATGCCCAACCTCTTTCTCATCCAGTCCACCCCAAGCCAAACAGTGCACAGAAGGGCACCTGCTCCCAGTACTACCCAGTCCTTGTCCTTATTTTCTCTGGGCAGAAGAATCAACAAAATAAACTTTTGGCCAACATGGTAACAGAAATCTTATCACCACTTGGATGTGATTTTAATTTCCAGTGGTCAATTGGAGCATTCAAATTGTGGTCAGACGACCTGAGCTTAAATCCTGGCTGACAATTTCAAGTTATACACTCTGGAATATTTGTCTGTGTGTAAATAACAATAATCATAATTACATGGGAATAATTTTAAAAGTTTTCCTTCACAAGTAGTTGTAGAGATTCCCAAAAGTGTTTATATGTGCCTGGAGTTTTGCTTGTGCTATCTGTGCAATCATTGCTGTTCTTACCTTAAGTGTGTCCTGCCATCATTTGGAGATCACAGAACAATGAAGACAAAGGCATCATTTGATGAGCAGAATGATAAGACAAAATCTTGATTCCAGCCCAAAATCTTTCATGGCAATACGTCCACATAAATCCAGATCCTCCTGGGCAAGAGGTCATCGGAAAGATTGAAAGGCAGCCCCCGGGGAACCCCAGCTGTACACCCTTTCTTTCTCCATCTTTAACAGACTCAACTTTTCCTAGCTGTTTACTTAAGAAAGAAAATAAAGTTCCACCTTCAACTATTTTCATCTTTGTGATATTCAACTCCGTGATCTAATAAATCTGTTTACCACAAAGGGCGACTGTGTGTGAGTGAGTGTGTGTGTGTGTGTGTGTGTGTGTGTGTGTGTGTGTGTTTTCTACATGTTTTCATTGATTAATCTCAGAAGGTGACCTTGGGAAAACCAAACATTCCTCCCATAATGCTATCCTTCTTTCTTGTGTGACATAGCTATAAGTCCCCACACCCACCATTCATGTCTCACTTCTTTGAAGGAGAATGGTGGAGGAGGTGAATTCATATATGATATATTTGATACATCCTGAGAACCTGTGTAAATGCCACGATGTACCCCCACCCATCACAACAATAAAGGGAAAAAAGTCTCACTTCTTTGAAGACTTTGTGGATGTGTCTCTGAAAGCAGAACACTCAGATGTGCATCCAGTCATCACAGTGTGCTGTGTTCAGCACATAGCTCAGAGACTCCATCCCCTTCTTCTTTCTACTTACTATACTCTTATTAATGCATCTCAAGTTTATGTCAGCCTACTGAGTCAGGCAGTAGCTCATTGCCTTCGAGAGATTTATTAAAATTCAGTCACTACAATGGGTCACCTTGGAGTCAGGCTGGATGGGGATGCCCAGGGAGTAGAAAGGAACACAAGAACAAGGACAGAGCATGACACGAGGACAGGGGAAGACTGGGCAGCAGACTCAGGAGTGTGAGGGCAGCACAGGTGGCAGGTGCAGAAGGCAATGTTGGGATCGTGCTTACAGAGGTAGGGGGCAGGAAGGAGCCCTTGACTCTGCAGAGGGCAGGGGAAAGCGCCCTCCTGCAGGAAAGCCAAGTGCAAAGGCTGCCAACAGTATCTGTTCAGAATGTTGTTATTACAGTAGTGCTGTAGTTTGAATAGGGATTGAATGTCCCTCTCCCCAGGACTTCCTGTGCCAAAATTTAATCCCCACTGTGAGGTGTGAAAAGGCCAAAAACTTAATTGACTATGGAGTCAATGAAAGGTGGAAACTTTAGGAGGTGATGAGGGTTAGCTGATGTCATTAGGGTGGAAGCTCTATAATTGAATCCTGCTGTTTTTTTAAGGACAGAGGCCAAGAAGACACATGGGTACACATATGCTCCCTTTCTCTTGCCATGTGATGCCCTGACTCACCTAGGGCTCCTCCAGTAAGAAGGCCATCACTCATGTGGCCCCTCAACTTTGCACCTCCTGAGCTGTAAGCCAAAATAATCCTCTTTTCCTCGCAAAGTAGCCTGCCCTGAGCACTTCAATACAGTAAGGAAAAATGGACTAATACGAGTAGTACCATGTGCATGAAAGTGGAGACTGAATAAGAGTGAGTCCCCTTTCAGACCACTTCACCCCTAGGCAGAGATCAGTGCTTTCTGCAAAGCCCCTCTCTGCAGTGTCTTCCAGCCTTCATCTCTGCATTCTAGGCATGTGTGCATGGAATCCTATTTCTCTAAGAAGTATTATACACATATTATGGACATATTCCCAATGGGATCATATGATATAGATATAGATTTGCTCACTGCTTCACACTTGGCACCAGAATTACCCCACAATTCTCCAGAATTGTGAGAAAAGCAACTGTAACCTTGTCTGTTTTACTTGACCTATGGCCAAGTCCTTGAAGGGAGAAAGAGATCTCTATGGGGAGAGAAACCTGACTGAGGGCAGCCCCGGTGGCAGCCTGTGAGGAGTGAGGCAGCCTGAATGAAGGAGTGGATTAGGCCCAGGAATGTTCCATCTGTCCCCAGATCAAGGCAGAAAAGATGCGTCCCAGTGGTTTTGGCATGGGGATTTCCAACATCTAGAAATATTTCCTTCCTTTTAGGTGAAAGTTGCTTATTCCCTTTCCTGGAATCTAATGATGTTCACAACAAATTTCTAAACAAAGAGATCCTCTACCCATGGTTCTCAATGCCACTCCCTTGAGCAGAAGGAGCCAAGATTCTACCCGATCACCTTTCTCAGATGAGGTCCACAGAGCAGTTCACCCTTGGCTTCCTTTTCACCTTCCCAGTGGACACCCACTGCTGTGGACATCCTTGTGCATGTAATATTTTACTTTTATTGACCATCGTCTTCATGTCCTCATAATTATGCAGGGGAAAAATTATCTTCCCAATAGAATTTATTAGCATTTTCCACATGGTCAAGGTTCAATGGTCTCTTCCAAGAGCTGAATATCATCATCCAACTGGATGAATCAAAGAGAATCCTAGACCAAGAATGGTGAGGGGCCCATATGCAAGTCCTGAGGCTGTCCCTTTGGAGCTGGGAGGCTGAGCAGCTGTCCAAATATAAGGTTCATAGCTACAGAATGGGAGAATAACCTGCCCCATGTGACTGGCAGATGGCTGTGAGGACACTGAAAATATTCCAGGAAGTGTTTTGTTAATTGTGAGGTGCTGAGAGCACTAGATACATTTCATTAAACTGAGTTCACAGAACTAGAAATGTTTGGTCATTGTATTAGTCAGTTTTTCATGGCTATGACAAAATACCTGACATAACAGCATAAAAGGAGAAAAGATTTATTTTGCCTCACGACTTCAGAGGTTTCAGTTCATGGTCAGCTGGCTCCATTTTTTCTGGGGCTGTAATAATGAATGAGGCAGAATAGTGACAGAAGAGAGCCTCAGGGCAAAGTTACTCACCTCATGGTAGACAGGAGGCAGAAAGACCCAGAGGGAAGGGAACAGAAACAAGATACCCTTCAAAAGCACACCCCCAGTGACCTACTTCCTTCAACCAGGTTACCTACTAACATTTCCAACGATGCCATCAAATTATTAAGCCATTAATGGATTAATCCTTTGATAAAGTCAGAGTCCTCATGATCCAATCACTTCCCCAAAGCTCCATCTCTGAACACTGCTGCATTAGGATCCAAGCTTTCAACGCATGAGCCTCTTGGAGAGAAGGCCTCATATCCAAACAGTAACCATGATAGAGAAGAAAGTACATCTCAGCCTGGAATAAAGGGGCAGGATTCAAGACCTTATCTCCTTCGCATATGAATTGATGGAGTGTTCACACTCTCCCAAGTCTGTGAAATAAAGATGCAAGTTTACGTTCTTATTGCATTTGCAAGGTAAGGACTAGAAATCAAGAAGGGAAGCATCTAGAAGCCTGAGTACTTCTCTTGGAGAAGATGGAAAGAGAGAGCCTGGCCAGTTTCATTTACCATTACTGTAATTCGCCCAGAGGAAGGACAATGCCTTGAAACCCCACATTCTCAGGCGGAGCAATGCCTAGTGATGGGAACGAACTGTGGAAAGGCCTAGCAGGTCTGCGTGAGTAGAAAGAGAGATGATGGGCTTATCAGTCAAACAGGGCAGACGTGAGTAAGTGATGACCATGATAGCTAATATACACTGGGGGGCTACTGCAATAAGTGCTTTAATGGATTTACTCAATACAGACAAAATCTCTTATGTCATGGGCCTAACATTCTAGTAGAGGATAGAGAAAATAAACAACAAATTGGCCACAACAGTAGGAGGATAGGGTAGAATAATTTTTTTTAATAGGAAATATCAGGAACCCCCAGCATCTCATCCGCTGGTCTGGCCACCACATTCCACAGTTCAGGAAGTCGAGGCACAGACAGCAGAGACCTGCTCAAGACTGGACTGCACCCAGCTGTCAGCACATGGGCTGGGGTGGGAACCAGCTTCCTGCAGAGCCAGTCTTTCCTTCTCAGCCCATCCCAACGATAAGTTCTCTCTCCATCACTCTCTAGACTTAGACCCAGGACCGGAGGAGGGGAAACGAGCGCTGAAGCACCACCTCGTTGGTCCCAGGGCACCAGGGTCCCCTCCACCCCCATCACTCCCAGGACCCTGGCAGCAGCCCGGCAGGGCGGGGCCTCGGGCACGCGCCGGCGCGTCCAGCAGGTGGCAGCAGCGAGCGGCCGCGCCCCCCGTGCTGCCAACCCCGAGCCCACATCATGGATGGCGAGCTCTCGTCTTTCGCCTTGCTCGCCCTGGCACCGCACACCCCAGCCGGCCCGCAGGATTCATGAGCCGCTCGCAGGGGCCGGGGCAGGGGCCTCTGGCTCCCGACGCTGGCCGAGAGGTGGGTCCCGGGGCGGGTCGCTGCTCCCCGAGGCCGGGCGGGGACGCGCTGCCCCCGCCCTGCCTCCCTGTGGTCCACACCCCCTTTGGGCTCCCGAGCCGCGGGGCTGGAGTAGTGCGGGGTGCGCGCGAGCAGGCGCTGCTAGCCCCGCTGCGCCCGGTGTTCGGTCCCCGGGCAGGGCACCCGGGCGCCCTGCGCTCCCGCCTCCCCCTCCTGCCTGCGCTCACCTGTCCCTGTTAGATTAGTCCACTTGCCTTCAAGGCCAGCGGCTCCAGCCCAGGGACTGGGGACAGCAGAGGGAGAGAGCGCACCTGAGGATACACAGCTGGCCCTGGACTACCTTTTCGCCCCCTGGAGAAGGGAAAATTTTAAAAGCAACCAGCTCAAAAAATGAAATAAAAAGCATTCAGGTTGGAAAGAAGAAGTTAAAGTGTCTATATTCTCAGGTAGAATAATATGTGTATAGAAAATCACAAGATAAGAAACTGTTAGAACTATTAAACAAGCTTAGCAAGGTTTCAGGATATAATAATTATGCAAAAATCGGGTGCATTCTATACAATAGCAATGAAGAATATGAAGTAAAATTAAGAAAATAATTCAGTTTACAATAACATCAAGAAGTAAAAATGTTTAGAAATAAATTTAACGCCAAATGCAAAACTTATGATCTGAACACTATAAAACATTGTTAAAAAGAAATTAAAGATAGGCTGGATACTGTGGCTTACACCTATAATCCTAGCTACTCAAGAAGGAGAGATTAGGAGAATCGAAGTTCAAGGCCAGCCTGGGCAACAAGTGGGAGATTTCACTCCTACACGCCATCTCAATAAAAAGCTGGGCAGTGGCTCGCACTTGTCATCTTCAGTACATAGAAAGATGGAGGTCCAGGCAGGCTGGGGTATAAATACCAGGCCCTGTTCAAAACATATCTACAGAAAAGTGAAATTGAAGCAGCAATCAAGAGTTTCCCCAAAAAGAAAAGTCCAGGACCTGATGGATTCTCTGCCGAATACTATCAGATCTTTAAAGAAGAACTGATACCAACCCTCCTTAAACTGTTCCACAAAATAGAAAGGGAAGGAAAACTGCCAAACACATTTTATGAAGTCAGTATTACACTTATCCCAAAACCAGGCAAAGACACCTCCAAAAAGGAGAACTATAGGCCAATCTCCTTAATGAACATTGATGCAAAAATCCTCAATAAAATAATGGCAAACCGAATTCAACAACACATCAAAAAGATTATTCACCAAGACCAAGTAGGCTTCATCCCAGGGATGCAGGGGTGGTTCAACATACGAAAATCAATAAACGTAATAAACCACATTAACAGAAGCAAAGACAAAAACCACTTGATCATCTCAATAGATGCAGAAAAAGCCTTTGAAAAGATCCAAAATCATTTCATGATAAAAGCCCTAAGAAAACTAGGAATAGAAGGAAAGTACCTCAACATTATAAAAGCTATATATGACAAACCTACAGCCAGCATTATACTTAATGGAGAAAAACTGAAACCATTCCCTCTAAAATCAGGAACCAGACAAGGATGCCCACTAGCTCCACTCCTATTCAACATAGTACTGGAATTCCTAGCCAGAGCAATTAGGCAAGAAGAAGGAATAAAAGGAATACAAATAGGTAAAGAAACTGTCAAAATATCCCTATTTACAGACGATATGATCCTATACCTTAAAGACCCAAAAAACTCTACTCAAAAGCTTCTAGACACCATCAATAGCTATAGCAAGGTAGCAGGATATAAAATCAACATAGAAAAATCATTAGCATTTCTATACACTAACAATGAGCAAACTGAGAAAGAATATATGAAAACAATTCCATTTACAATAGCCTCAAAAAAAAAATCAAATACCTAGGTATAAACTTAACAAAGGATGTGAAAGACCTCTACAAGGAAAACTATAAACTTCTGAAGAATGAGACTGAGGAAGACTATAGAAAGTGGAGCGCTCTCCCATGCTTATGGATTGGTAGAATCAACATAGTAAAAATGTCTATACTCCCAAAAGTAATCTATATTTTTAATGCAATTCCCATCAAAATCCCAATGACATTCATTAAAGAAATTGAAAAATCTACCGTGAAATTTATATGAAAACACAAGAGGCCACGAATAGCCAAGGCAATACTCAGTTAAAAAAACAATCATGGAGGTATCATGATACCTGACTTCAAACTATATTACAAAGCAATAACGATAAAAACAGCATGGTACTGGCACAAAAACAGACATGAAGACCAGTGGAACAGAATAGAGGACCCAGATATGAAGCCACACAACTATAACCAACTTGTCTTTGACAAAGGCGCTAAAAATATAAGATGGAGAAAAGACAGCCTCTTCAACAAAAACTGCTGGGAAAACTGGTTAGCCGTCTGCAAAAAACTGAAATTAGATCCATGTATATCACCCTATACCAATATTAACTCAAAATGGATCAAGGATCTTAATATCAGACCACAAACTCTGAAGTTGGTACAGGAAAGAGTAGGAAATACTCTGGAGTTAGTAGGTATAGGCAAGAACTTTCTCAATGGAACCCCAGCAGCTCAGCAACTAAGAGATAGCATAGATAAGTGGGACTTCATAAAACTAAAAAGCTTCTTCTCAACAAAAGAAATGGTCTCTAAACTGAAGAGAGCACCCACAGAGTGGGAGGAAATATTTGCCAGCTACACAGCAGACAAAGGACTGATAACCAGAATATATAGGGAACTCAAAAAACTAAATTCTCCCAAAACTAATGAACCAATAAAGAAATGGGCAAGTGAACTAAACAGAACTTTCTCAAAAGAAGAAATTCAAATGGCCAAAAAACACATGAAAAAAATGCTCACCATCTCTAGCAATAAAGGAAATGCAAATCAAAACCACACTAAGATTCCTCCTCACCCCTGTTAGAATAGCCATCATTAGCTACACCACTAACAACAGGTGTTGGCGAGGATGTGGGGAAAAAGGAACCCTCTTACACTGCTGGTGGGAATGTAAACTAGTACAACCACTCTGGAAAAAAATTTGGAGGCTACTTAAAAGCTAAACATTGATCTACCATTTGATCCAGCAATACCACTCTTGGGGATATACCCAAAAGACTGTGACACAGGTTACTCCAGAGGCACCTGCACACCCATGTTTATTGCGGCACTATTCACAATAGCCAAGTTATGGAAACAGCCAAGATGCCCCACCATGACCAATGGATTAAGAAAATGTGGTATCTATACACAATGGAATTTTATGCAGCCATGAAGAACAACGAAATGTTATCATTCGCTGGTAAATGGATGGAATTGGAGAACATCATTCTAAGTGAGGTTAGCCTGGCCCAAAAGACCAAAAATCGTATGTTCTCCCTCATATGTGGACATTAGATCAAGGGCAAACACAACAATGGGATTGGACTTTGATCACATGATAAAAGCGAGAGCACACAAGGGAGGGATGAGGATAGGTAAGACACCTAAAAAATTAGCTAGCATTTGTTGCCCTTAACGCAGAGAAACTAAAGCAGATACAGCAAGGATAATGAAGAGAGAGTGGTGTTAGAAAAGGATAGACCAATGCAATGGAACTGAGAATCCAGAAATAAACCCACCTGACTTTCTCCACCAGTGTCATTTAATGGGGGGAATAATAGTCTTTTAACAATGGTGCTGGGACAATTGGATGGCCATATGCAAAAGAATGAATTTGGGTCCTTATATCACATACGTAAATTAATTCAGAGTACATAGAAAACCTGAATGGAAAACACAAAACTCTAAAGTCCTAGAAGGAAACATAGGAGCAAGTCTTCATGACCTCAGATTTGGCAATGGATTCTTAAATATGATGCCAAAAACACAAATAACAAAAGAAAAGATAGAATTATCAAAATTAAGTTTTGCTCTGCAAAGAACTCCATCAAGAAAATGAAAAGAGGGCTGGAGGAATGGCTCAAGTGGTAGAGCACCTGCTTAGTAAGTGTGAGGCCCTGAGTTCAAACTCCAGTATCACCCAAAAAAAAAAAAAGAAATGAAATGAAAAGACAACCCACAGATGAGAGGATATATTTGCAAATCTCATATCTGATAAGACACTTGCATCTAAAATATATCTTTAAATTCTTTAAAATGAAAGGAAAATAACCAATCTAAAAATGGACAAAGAATCTGAATAGCTCTTTCTTCCAAGAGGATGTAAGCTATGGTTTCAATGTGGTTTGTACCCTGAAACTCATGCCAGAGTTTAATCCCCACTGTGAAGTACTAATCCATCTGTGGTGTTTAGCGGGGACTTTGGGAGGTGATTAGGATTAAATAAAGTCATTAGAGTGGCGCCCCTGTCATTGAGCTCTAGTGGCTTTATAAGAAGAGGGAGAGATACTAAAAGACACACATACGCACATCTGCACTCCCGTCTCTTGTCATGTGATGTCCTGAACCATCTTGGGGCTCTGTCAGGAAGAAAGCCATCACTAAATATGAGCCCTCAACTTTGAACCAGAGCCATGAGCCGAAATAAATGTTTTCTTTATAGCTTAGCAGACTGTTACTGTGTTATTGGGAACAGAAAATGTACTAATATAAAATATGAATAGCCAACAAGCACATGAAAATATGTTCAACATCTTTAGTCATCAGGGAAATGGAAATCAAAAGCACCATGAGATACTACTTTCCACCCACTAAACAGGCTACAATCAGAAAGCCCGATTATAACAAATGTTGGCAAAGATGTGAAGAACTCAGAACTTCATACACTTCTGGAGGGAATGAACAATGGTGCAGCCATTTTACGAACCATCCTATTAGTTCCTCACAATGATAAATATGGTTACCATTTGGTCCAGCAACTCTACCTCCAGGTTTGTATATCCAAGAGAAATGAAAACATGTGTCCACACAAAAACTCCTACATGAATGTTCTTAGCAACATTACACATAACAATGGGTGAATGGAGAAACAAATATGGTACACCCCTACAATGGGAGAGCATTCTACATCAAGATGAAATGAAACACTGGAAAACAGGGCCCAGCATAGAAAGACCTTAAAACACTGTGCTAAGTGAAAGAAGCCAACCACAAAAGACTGGATGTTGAATGATTCAACATGATTTGTTTGAAATGCCCACCACAGGCAAATCAACAAATACCTATAATACAGTCGTGATTACTTAGGGCTGGGAGACACAGGGAATTGGGGATGATAGCTAAAAGGTACAGGTTTCTTTTTAAAGTGTTAAAATATTTACCTAAAATATATTTTTATTTCAATTGCCTTACAGTAATTGTGTGTATTTATGGGGTACAGTGTGACATTTCAATACATATATGCAGTATGTGACAATCAGATCAGGGTGATTGATGTATCTCTCACCTCCCACAATTACCACTTGTGTTAGAAGCATTCAAATTCCTCTCTACTAACTATTTTGAAATAGTCAATTAATCATTGTCAGCCACAGTTACCCTACTATGCTGTAGGACATTAGAAATTGTTCTTCCTTACTGAAAATGTTGCGAAATTGATTGTGGTGATGGTTGCACAGTTCTACAAATATACTAAAAACTTTAACTATTTCGATAAAGTTGCAAAGGCATCACCATGAACATGAGCAGTAAGTGGATCCTCCTCTCCTTTGCCATGGGAACAGGGGTGGGGGCGGGAGGTGCAGGAGCCTGCGCCCCTGCTGCCTGGAAGGAGGAAGGAAGCCCCACATCTGCGTGGACACCTGACCCCACACTCCTGTGGCTGATTTCTGAGCTCCCTGGCAGAGGGAAGCTTTTCCATCTGGCTTTTCATGTAGATTTTTGCTCATGTTTAATAAGCAATGCCTGTGAAGGCCTGGGAAACAGTGGTGTGGCACAATCCTTATGACACCACCTTTGAGTCTGGAGGCTGTTGAAGATCCAGCTCTTGTGGTGCTCAGCCTGATGGGGCCAGGTGGTTCTCCATCTACTTACAGCTGCTCAGCCACCCCAGAGGAGAGAAAGGGACAAGCTGGGTGATGCCCTGGAAGAGGACAACTGGGCTCAAGACTATTCTTGCTTGGTAGAATCAACATAGTAAAAATGTCTATACTCCCAAAAGTAATCTACATGTTTAATGCAATTCCCATCAAAATTCCAACGACATTCATTAAAGAGATCGAAAAATCTACCGTGAAATTTATATGGAAACACAGGAAGCCATGAATAGCCAAGGCAATACTCAGTCAAAAGAACAATGCAGGAGGTATCACAATACCTGACTTCAAACTATATTACAAAGCAATAACAATAAAAACAGTATGGTACTGGCACAAAAACAGACATGAAGACCAGTGGAAAAGAATAGAGGACCCAGATATGAAGCCACACAACTATAACCAACTTGTCTTTGACAAAGGAGCTAAAAATATACAATGGAGAAATAGCAGCCTCTTCAACAAAAACTGCTGGGAAAACTGGTTAGCAGTCTGCAAAAAACTGAAACTAGATCCATGTATATCACCCTATACCAAGATTAACTCAAAATGGATCAAGGATCTTAATATCAGACCACAAACTCTAAAGTTGGTAAAGGAAAGAGTAGGAAATACTCTGGAGTTAGTAGGTATAGGTAAGAACTTTCTCAACAAAACCCCAGCAGCTCAGCAACTAAGAGATAGCATAGATAAGTGGGACTTACTTACTAGGATAAGTAGCCTTTGGAGGCTACTTAAAAGCTAAACATTGATCTGCCATTTGATCCAGCAATACCACTCTTGGGGATATACCCAAAAGAATGTGACACAGGTTACTCCAGAGGCACCTGCACACCCATGTTTATTGCAGCACTATTCACAATAGCCAAGTTATGGAAACAGCCAAGATGCCCCACCACTGACGAATGGATTAAGAAAATGTGGTATCTATACACAATGGAATTTTATGCAGCCATGAAGAACAACGAAATGTTATCATTCGCTGGTAAATGGATGGAATTGGAGAACATCATTCTAAGTGAGGTTAGCCTGGCCCAAAAGACCAAAAATCATATGTTCTCCCTCATATGTGGACATTAGATCAAGGGCAAACACAACAATGGGATTTGACTTAGAGCACATGATAAAAGCTTTAGCACACAAGGGAGGGGTGAGGATAGGTAAGACACCTAAAAAATTAGCTAGCATTTGTTGCCCTTAACGCAGAGAAACTAAAGCAGATACCTTAAAAGCAACTGAGGCCAAGAGGAAAAGGGGACCAGGAACTAGAGAAAAGGTGAGATCAAAAAGAATTAACCTAGAAGGTAACACACATGCACAGGAAATTAATGTGAGTCAACTCCCTGTATAGCTATCCTTATCTCAACCAGCAAAAACCCTTGTTCCTTCCTATTATGGCTTATACTCTCTCTACAACAAAATTAGAAATAAGGGCAAAATAGTTTCTGCTGGGTATTGAGGGGGTGGGGGGAGAGGGAGGGGGCTGAGTGGGTGGTAAGGGAGGGGGTGGGGGCAGGGGGGAGAAATGACCCAAGCCTTGTATGCACATATGAATAAAAAAAAATGCCAGTCAAAATAAAAGCACCCATTCTGCTGAGGTTTTCTAAGGAAAAAAAAAAAAAAGACTATTCTTGCACTGCCTTGCCAACTTAGCTTGTCTGGGTCATTCCACCATCAGGTGAGGGTTGCAAACCAGGGCCCACTCTTGCCATGGACTGAATGTCTGCATCCACCCCAAGATTGATATGTTGAAATTTCAGCCCTTAATGTAATGGTGTTGGACAATAGACATTTGGAGGTAATTAGATCTGGAGGATGGAGCCCTCAACAATGGGATTAGTGCCTGCATACAAAGCACTCTTTCTCTGCTCTGCTCTTTATTGTGTGAGGATATAGCAGCCTTGGAAGTCTTGGACTTCCCAGCCCCCAGAGTTGTGAGCAGTAAATGTTTGTTGATTCGGCACCCAGTTCATGGTATTCTGTCATAGCAGCCTGAGAGGACCAAGCCCCCTACAAACATTCCCTTCCCTGGGTCTATGACTTTGCTCTCAATCCCCTCTCTGGGCCTAGGATTGCTCATCTGCAGTTGAGAGCTTGAAGACACTTATGGGAGCTCTTCTGTGAAAGAATCCACAAGCTCTTTTCTAGAAAGAGTGAGGGGCTAGGGTGAGGGGTCATGATGTTGATTAGCACAGGGCATGAGCTAACTCTTGGTGACATTGCTGGCCTCTGTCATGATTGTGCTGTTGGTGACATGTATACATACACTTAGATCTGTGTGCTTTGTATAATTGGAACACATTCAGCTGCTCAACGTTTAATTCAGCCATCTCATTTCCATCACAGGACTGATGTCAAATAAAATAGTACGTATTATTTGTAGTTAAATGCTGGTCATTTCTAGAGCTTCCTCTCCAACTTATTTTGTGTCAGTCTCCCTGGCCCTCGTAGATCTCCTGAAACTCATCGTGTGCTCTCCGGCCTCAGGGTCTTTACATGTGCTGTTCCTCCACCTGGACTGTTTTCCCATTAGTCTTCCATGACTGGCTCCTGCTCATCCTTCCAGTCTGACAACTGAAATATTCTACCTTCAGATTACCTGTGCCCACCCCCTTCTTCACTGCCTTCATTGTAACACCCTACTTTGTAATTATCTACTTCTTGGTTTACTTGTGTATCCTCCCCCACCCAAATTATAAGGTTGTCTTCTTTTACTTCACTCTGTGTCTAGTGCGTCCCCATACTGAGTATCCACGACGTATTTGCTACATAAGGAATATGCTAGTGAACGTGGGGAGTAGTGCATTGACTTTGTCATCTATGTTTGATGCCTGTACATTTCATGAGGAAGCAGAGGTGCCCAGCACTGAGCCAGGCTTCAGCAGAACTTGTCTCTCTCCCTAAACAGTAACACACATGGGCTTTCCATGGTGCAGGTGAGGGATGTCCTCAGGGACCTAGAGGGTGAATATAGGCTTATAGGGTATGAAGGCTCAAGGAGCCCTCAGAGGTCACTCAACAAAGAAGGAAACTAAGGCTCTAGGAGGGAACAACCTGTCACAGAACATACAGAGAGGTAGGGGCTTCATATCAATCCTAGTTCTGCCCCACAAGCTGTGTGACCTTGAGAAAATATAGAACATCTGTAAAATAAGAATATGATTCCACCTGCCTCAGAGGCTTGTTGTGAAAATTAAATAAGGTGATAAAACTACAGTGTTCAGAACAGAGTTTTGCATGTAATAAAATATTAATAAATATTAGCCAGTACTATTGTTATTGTCATTATTATTAGTTTGCATTCAACTATAGCCCAGCGATCTTTCATTCCACTATGGAAGTTCTATAATAGACATCTAACACCTTGTTGATGCTGAAAGAATATTTATTGAATAAATGAACGATGTTCATCTGTAGTAGAGATGCTGAAATATAAAAAGCATAAAATTTCCTTCTGATTCTTCTGCTTAAGAAAAAAATTAAATGGAATGAATGTTTAAAGCCTTCCCTGATCCCTAGGCTCCCTGTGAGACTTCATGGGAATGTAGATTCACGGTGCATGTAATGGTAGAGGAGGACCAGTAAATAAAATTTATGTTGTTGTGCTGAGGATGCAACCCAGGGCCTCATGCAAGTGCTTTACCACCTAGCTACATCCCCACCACTAAATAAAATTTCCTTACAGTTAGGCGATTTTAGCAAAAATCTAGGGACAAAGCCTGACTTTGGTCAGAAGGCAGCTTACACACCATTAAGACTACATTCCAGGACCCTGCATGTTCATGGTACATCCTTAAGGAGAGGATATAATTGCTAAAGATTGGGAAGCAAGGTTGATACTGGTCAAGGACTGGAAGAAATGATGATGAAACAACAGAGATCTTTATGCCCACTCTGCTGAGTTTCAAGCTTGGCTGAAACTCATTTTCCTACTGTAAAGTAACATAGAAGTAAAGAATTTCAAATTAGAAGGTATTTTAGAAACTGTCCAGTCTAAAACAGAGAGAGTTTTGAAAGCCCTTTCTAGATCTAAAAGATACTGGTTTTCAATTCAGAGTCATTTTTAAAAGAAATATGACTCAGCGCTGAAAAATTAACCACAGAGATCCCTGACTGAGGGCTTTTTGGAACCTGCGGTGATCTGAGTGCTTTGTGTATAGTATCTCATTTATTCCTCACAGCACTCCAACAAGGCAGGAACTACCCTTTTCACAGGCAGGGAAACGGAGGCTCAGAAAGACGCAGTACTTACCGGAGTCACACAGCTAAATTGTGGCAGAGAAAGACAGAAGAGTCTTCCTGCAGAGGGTTGGCATGGCCTGGAGTGTGTGTAATCCCACCCTTACCCTTCTTCCCCATAGGTCAAGTGACCCAATCAGAAAAGAAACTGAATTACTCAGGATTGGAGTAGGACAAAATGTAACAAAGACAAATTTTAACGAATATTTAGCTTTAAAGAAAGAAAGGGAAAACTCTGGAAGCCAGAAACAAAGGCAGAAACCCAAGTCCTACTGCAGGGATGCTGGGAGTTCTTAGCCTCAACATTGGTCCTCAGAGCTGAAAACTGGTCTTCTAATGACCCCAGACACTAGCAATGGCACTGAACCTGTGTGAGGTAGGGGAGCTGGAAATTTGCTTCTTACATAAATCCTGAAGACTGAAGGGGTTGCTATTCAGCCAAAATGAGAATAGAAAACTTGCTTCCCTTCCAAGGATACACTGAAGATGCTCTGTGTCTGTCTGAGGCCATATGTAGAAAAATCAAACATCCAGGCCTGTTCCTTGAGAAGATAGAGGATCTCAATCCATCCTACCCGGGGCAGGAATTCCATTCACGGGAGTTAGAGACAAAAACTATCCCCTGGGTGTGGATTCTCTAAGAATATAACACAGCAATGGCAAAAACTACTCTCTAAAGACTTTCGCAGTACAACATTCATGAGAAACTTGTTTTTAAGAACACAGTGAAGAGTAGTTCAGGGTACTTGACAGTCAAACAGATACAAACCACATAAGGAAATTAACTACCAAGACAGAAAACCAGCAGAAGCAACCAACCGGTTAATTAGCACTGCAAGAATGGGAAATAAAAGAACTGGAAATGAAAGAGAATTGGAGTAAGCATGTTCAGATATAAAAAGTGTAGCTCTCACATTAAGTGTTCTTATTACAACTTCTGAAAAGACAGACTAACTACAAATATTTGACTGATAGGATGACAACAAAATTCTAATTAGCAAAAAATGGACACAAAAAGACAAACTACAAAAAGGGAGGAAACACAAAAAAAGCAATGTCAGGTGATCGTTTTTGCCATGTTTTTTAAGTGGACAAAACCATACTGTTAACTATTTATGAACAAGTACATACTGAACAAGAGCATCAGAATTTGGGCTGGAGAGATACCACCTCCGTGAAGAGTCTGTGTCCTTGCTTCCTCCCCACTGGTGACCAGCTGTAGGCCAGTGGAGGACATGTTCTCTAGGAGAACATGAGCAAAGAGGGCTCTACGAGTGTCCTCACCTGTATATTTAATCTGCTAGCCCTTTAAAAACACACGCACACATACAGAGCCACAAAAACATACGCATACATTAAATGTTTTAATGTCAACATGAAAAATCAAGTTCTGTCACCTTCAAAAGAACTAAGGTTCCCACAGCCACCTTGGCTGAGCTCAATACCATAGCTACTTTATTGGCGGGTCTGTGCCATGTTTTAAGAGCTCTTTTCCAAGCTGTACTCACTGTAGGATTATCACCGAGGCTGGAAACTCCTTGCTTCCATGACAAGTACTCTATTTCCTATTTGTGGATCAGAAGCTAGCCTTCTGGAGTGACTTCACTCTCAGTATCCCCCATGTGGTCAGCAAAAGCTTCCAGGGTAGAATACCAGCATAGGGAGGAGACCTGCAAGAAGAGGATACAGAGTCAGAAAATGCTCAGCCCTTCCTCAGAAAACCCACGCCAATGAACACAGGCTGAGACTGACACCCAGTGGCAGTCACAGGCATAATACACAGGGATGACACCCAGGGGACCTCAGCACCCTGCTGAGGCCAGTTGCTTGGCTGTCACTCCACTGAACTCAAAACCCACCCTTCAGGTGCTATGGTTCGGGAACATCTGCAATCCAGAGAATGCTTCAGTGTACAAAGATCCAGTTCCCCTCTCTCCTTCCACTGTGCCTGGTTCCTGGCTCTCCTTCCCCTCTCTATCAAATGTGCAAACTTGTGCATTGGGTTCCACAGGTGACCAGCTGTAAGCCAGTGGATGACATTGTGGATGAGGAAAAGTGGTATTGTCATCTCCTGTGATATGAGTGTGGCCCTCTACACTCTCTTTACTGCATTTTACTAAGCAGTAAAATGTGGCGACTAAGTTAATGGTGTGCTACTGAGTTGTTGAAGTTCAGGTAAGATCAACCCACTTTATCACAAAATGACACCAGTGAAATTAATCCTCACTAAGTCAACCTCATCTCTGCAGAGAAGGTTGAAGGTATGTTTCTAGACACTTCTGCAACAGCCAATTAGAGATGATTCCACAGAAATGCTAGCTGAGGTGCAGAAGTCCGTAAGAAAAAAATAAAATCTGACATCCCTCCTATCATCCGATTAAAATTTTCTCCAAGGCCACTTCCGATAATAACAATAATAAAAGCAAGTACATATTGACCATTGATCACACACTGGACCAGACACCATTCTAAGTGCCTTATCAGTATTAGCTCATTTAAACTCATAGCAAGCTCATTAGGCAAGTACTAATACTACTTCACAGATGAGAAAACTGAGAAAAAAATATGAACATAGCCCAAATCACAGAGGAGACAAGCTGATGGAGACAGGAGAGGCACTGTACATGCCAGAGATGCCTTTGGAGAAGCCAAACCCCAGAATTCTGCAAACCATGACCTTCCAATGGTTGATTCCAAAAACCTGCTTTACCTACTAAGACCAGCAACAGTGCTTGCTCTCTTCCCACTTCCCTGTGGCTGATCCCTTCTTCAGTGGACTCCTCTGTCTCCTTTGCTACATTCTTTCTTCTGTTGCTCTGAAAATAGAGACATCCTCCAAAGGTCTTCCCTAACAACCCTGTTTTCCATTCTCTTTATTCTTTTTACCTTTTTCCAGGACCTTGCAGAGTTCATTGGATTTCATGCAGGATTCTAGAAGTCCAGACCCAAAGTCTTGATTTCAGTCTCTTCACTCCTGGGGTCCCCACATCACCCTGCTATAAAATAAAAAGGTAGCTTAGTGAAATGGTTCTCACCTTGGCTATCCACTCACCTCATCCAGGGAGTTTTCACACATATCACAACCCACAGGGTTGTGGAGTTTAGTGATAGAGCACTTGCCTAACATATGTAATGCCCATGGGTTCCATCCCCAGCACAGAAAAAAAAAATCACAGCCCAGGCCCTGCCATACCAATTAGATGAGAACATAACACAGGTGTCCATATTTGCAAAGCACCCAAAATCCTTAACTTGGCTGCTTCTCATGGCAGTCTCTCTTCTCCATTCCCACCATTCCTCCTAGATGCTTACCTTGGCCTTCTTACTGGTTTCCTGCTTCCGGATCCCCCTGCCAATGTATGCCTTTCCCAAAGCCAGGTTTAGCTTCCTAGACAAGAGTACCACTCATCACCTGTCAGCCTTGTGCACAGACATTCAGTTGGGTCCTCATCCTCTGCAAGGTGAAGGATAGCCTTCCATGGGCCTCCCCATCTTCCACATCAGGGAAGATCCTGCAGAGCCTTGGTCACTAGCACCCTCCTGGTGACCTATTCTCTCCACCACCACCAGGGGGAGCAGGAATCATTCCCCAAACATCCCTTTCACCTCTCCCATTTACACCCATTAAAATATCTTAGATGATGCAAAACTTAATTCCAGTATCACCCCAGGAACTCTGGATGGCATTCCTGAACCTGTCTCTCCAGTGACAAGATGAGTGGGTCAGGCTGGCCAGCTGTGACTGATTAGTCAGGTAGATGATCTGCTCCTTAGAACCAGCCCTTCTGGATTGAAGGGAAAAGAATAACAAGGATATCTTTGATCTCCTGGCCAACACCAACTCCCAAGTTAAGCTTTCCATGGACAAATCAGCAT
The DNA here is from genome assembly GCF_047511655.1 of Castor canadensis. Classification (NCBI taxonomy): domain Eukaryota; kingdom Metazoa; phylum Chordata; class Mammalia; order Rodentia; family Castoridae; genus Castor; species Castor canadensis. Next base: position 70,395,057 of record NC_133391.1, on the reverse strand, counting down.
AAGTGAGAATCTGCTTTCACCCAGCTGTGGCTCTCTCAGTCCCTTGTGTGTGCTTCTTCCAATGAGGACCCTTCTTGAGAAAAGTGGAAGTGTCAGGATGCCAGCAGTAAAACAGCACCCTTACCGTACGAGGTGTTATAGTTACTCACAGGGAGGGAGTCACAGGGATCCATCACTCTCACCAGCCTGACCTCACTTGACTAGACTTGGAAAGACATCAGAAAATTGGGGGTGGAGAGAAGCTAGAAAATATCTAGAATTAGTGTGTTTTTCTAAACGTCAGTTTAAAAAACAAAAATTACACACACTAGTGGGGTAATATCATGTTCTGATACATGTATACATTGCATAATGTTTAAATTAGGTTAATCCTATCTATCTTCTCAAACATTTATCATTTATATATGGAAAGAACTTTCAAAATATTTCCTTCTAGTTTTTTGAAATGTACACTACAAAATCATTACCTATAATCATTCTACTATGCAAAGCACACCAGAAATTCTTGCTCCTAAGTAATTGGAAATTAGTAATCATGGATCAACTTTTACCCATCCCTCCTCTGATTCTACTCTCCGCAGCCTCTGGTGATCACCATTCTACTCTCAACTTTCATAAGATCGACTTTTTTAGATTCTTCATATGAGTGAGATCATGTAGTACTTATCTTTCTGTGCCTGACTTATTTCGGGTTAATATAATTAACTCTAGTTCCATTCACATTGTCCCAAGTGATAGGATTTCTTTCTTTTTATGGTTGAATAGTATTCTGTTGTGTATATGTACCACATTATTTTTATCCATTCTGCCACTGATAAATGCTTCACTTGTGAACATAAGGGTGCAACATACTGACTGCATTTCCTTTTGATGCATGACCACTAGTGGGATTGCTAAACCATGAGGTAGCTCTACTTTTGAGGAGCCTCCAGATGGATTTCCATTAACAGCCATTATTTACAGTTTTTCTCAAAGACAAAAATATAGCTTTTAAAACATGCCTGTGAACATGATTTATTCTTTTTTTAACATGATTTATTCTTATTGATAGTTGCCTGCATCTACTCTTACATTCTAAGAAGAAATAATTGTCTCTTTTTATCCTAACTGTTGTCCAGACTTGGTCCCTGTGTGTGCTATGACAGTGTTTCTTGCATTCTTGACTGTTTTTAAAATACATGAACAGGAAATCATAGAATTCAAAGAAGTAGAAAAATCCATTATTTCATTTGGATGTTTCAACACTTCCCTCTTAGTAATCAATAGAACATGTAGACAAAAAAAAAATCAGTGAGGCTATAAAATACTTGAATAGTAATTTTAAACAACTTGACCTAATTGGCATTTATATAGCACTTCATATCAAAAAACAGCATAATAAACATTCTTTTCAAATGATATATGGGACATTCATCAAGATTAAACATATTCTGGGATAAAGAACAAATGTAGATAAATTTAAAAGGGTTGAAATCATGCAAAGTATGTTCTCTAGCCTCAAAGGAATTAAATCAGAAATCAATAAAAGAGATATATCTGGAAAATCCCTAAATATGTGCAAATTAAACAAAGCACTCTTAAATAACTACAAAGACAGGTGCAAAATCACAAGAGAATTTAGAAAGTAGTTTGATTGAATCACAATCAAAATACAGCATATAAAAATTTGGGTCATTCCATAAAATCAATGATTAACAAGAACTTCATAGCATTAAATGCCAAGGTTAGAAAAGGAAAATCTCAAATCAACGATACAAGCAAATCAAATTAAACCCAAAGAAGTAGAAGAAAGAAAGAAAATAATAAGAGCAGAAATAAAATGGGAAAAGAGAGAGGAGGAGGAAAAAAGGCAGAGAGGAGAAGGGAGAGGGAGAAGGGAGACTAGAGAAAAAAGAACATTAGGACTCTGTGATTCTGTGACAGGATCAGTAAAATTTATCTGGGACCCTGGACAGACTAATCCACCAAGATGCCACCTAGGTGAGCACCATCCTTCCAGGACTGAGAGGCCTAGGGACATGAGCCAGAATAATGCTGGGTGTGGACACCTTTCTAACAGTGTCCCTCCTCCCTCCTCCTACATAGACTCATGAGGCACCCATGGCCTGGTGCACTGCACAATGCAGCTTTGATTTATCCGGGTTGCCGATAAGAGGCAAGAGAATGGCAAGGCAGCCCATCCCGTGCCCTCCTCCTAGTACACTGTCAGGCCTGGTTCTGGGAGTAGATCCTCCCTGCCTCTGCAGACTGCTTCATGCCTATCAGGCTGTGGCACATTCCTTGCATTCTAAGATTGAGATACACAATTTGGTTCTTATACAGACTGCAGGGCAGAGGAGGGCAGAGAGCATCGCAGGAATTGAGGCTGTTGTTCTTGCTCGCTCCCTGACTGACTTGACCCACACAGACTCCCTGTCAGTCTTTGGAAAGTGACCCCACCCAGCCCCTCTCTGTAAATGCCTCTCTTGGCTATCTGATGAAGCAGAACTGCAGGCACATCTCACCTTAACCCAGCAGCATCCATGACCCAACTCCTCACTGGTGAAAGTGCAACTCCCTGGCCATTGGTTCCCAAAGCTCTGATGAGAAGGAATCCAGGAAGTCATCTGATGTCGTCTAGCACTTTACAGATGAGGGACTGGAGGACCAAATGCATTTCAGGATGCAAGTAGCTACAAAATCTAGACACACAAAGCCAGCCTCATTTGTCTTTTGGATAGACAGCAGAACAAAGAAATGCAGTTTGCATAGTGAGCTCAACTTTGAGATCTCACAAATGAGATGGAAAAAAATATAGTCTGAGTGCAAAGAAAGTAAGACTGATGACTGATAATAACAAATAAAATAATAAGTAAATTATTTAATGCTTCCCTGGGTGCTGCTTTCTAAGCAAGTTCTTAGTCCCAGTTCTGATCCTATTTCAGCCAAAATTGAATAAAATCTTAGACAAGGGCACAAATTCACTCTTCTAAATGGTATTGAATGTGAATTGATTCTGACCTAGGCATTAGTGGGACTGTTGAGTAAGAACAGAGTCTCTGACCTCACAGAATCACAATCTGTTGGGAACTTAGAGGTCAGATAGGCACACAATGGTTGTGCAGTGAGGGCTGTGACAAAAAAAATGGCAACATAAGAGCATATAAAACAGGAGTTCATCCCTGTGGGGACATCAAGGAATGCCTCCACTGGAAGTGACTCTTGAGCTAATACCTGAAAGATATGTAGGAATCACATAGATAACAATGGGAGGGGAAGAGAGGAACTAGACCCAGCATGTCATGCAGAGGCCTAGAGCCAGGAGAGGACATGACTAGTGTGAGGAGGGAAAGGCACAAGGTACAGCGTCTTTATCAGTAGAATGCAAGCTCCAGGAGGGCACAGAATTGTAGTAGTCTCTCTCAGAGCTGTATCCCCAGTGCTTTCAACTGTGCAAGGTGCATAGGTCATGCTCAGAAATATTGAATGAATGAAGACAAATGTATGAAGCTGGTAGACTACATAGGGGATATGAGCAAAGGGGTGTTGTGAACAGATTTCTTTGTTGTATAGGGTTGAGTGTAGAAAGACTTGAGGACAACAGGATAAAAGTGTATGGAACCAACTAAGCTGAGAATTCTACTCCTTGATGCAGGCAGATCAAACAAGGCTCCTGCAGCTAGGGTGTGGTGAAGAGAGATGTTGAGATGTTGAGAGCCCCTGGTCAGGAGCTAGTCAAAGTCATTGGCGATGGGAGACAAAGACTGTACAGGAAAATAGTTATAATTCACCATTATCTCAAAAAGCTTGAGGAAAATGCTGTAAGATAAAGAACAAATGAAATAAATGTAAAAATCTTAATTCAAAATACTCTAAAAAATGCAGTGACAATAATACAACAGGTGAAAGCGACTAAAAATAAATCATTTAAGATACACTTCAGCGTGTTAGGCACCCTCAAATACCAAGCATGAATTATGTACGAAAGAGGCTACAAAACATTCAGGCAATTTAGACCACAAGAGGAGATGTGTTGTACAAGAAAAGAAAAAGTTAATGTCTGATGTGCTTGAGACTCAAAACGTTCCAGATTTGGGAGCTTTTCAGATTTTTGGAATAGTTGCATAGACTTACTGATTAAGTATCTCTTATCCAACAATTCAAAATCTAAAACTTTTTCAGCATAATAAAAGTTTTCAAAGTTTCACATTTTGGAGCATTTCAAAAAGATTTTAGATTTTTTAGACTAAGGAGGCTTAGTCTGTACTTTGAGCTGATGAAACCATGAATTCAGCTCTAAGTGCCAGGTATTTAAATCGACATTATCAGGGCTGGTGGAGCGGCTCAAGTGGTAGAGCGCTTGACTAGAAGGTATGAGGCCCTGAGTTCAAAACCCCAGTACCACCAAAACAAATAAACAAATAAAATTGACATTATCCGTGGGTGTGGGGGCACATGTCTGTGATCACAGCACTTGGGAGGATGAGGCAGGAAGATCACAAATTTGAAGCCAGTCTGAACTACTTGTGAAGCCCTGTCTTAAATAAATAAGTAAAATAAAACAAAATAAAATAGACATCACCAACTGGAACTCACTAAGAAAAGGGCAACTAGTAACCCAGTGAAGCAAGTTGGTAGCTCTGCAAACCTCATTTAGTGACTCCCAGAAGAAACTCAGAGGAAATAGTCTCACGTAAGTGCTCTCAAGAGTGTGAGGAATGGAACTTGTTTGTGATCTTAGGGGTAAAGCATCTGGCTTCAAGTAAATATGCTGTGTCCTATACCTGCTTTTGTGTTAGCTACCCTTTATTAGGTTGAGGGAGCTCCTGATAACTCCTAGTTTTCTTAGAAGTTTTATTATGAATGGATGTTGGCTTTTGCTAAAATGTTTTTCTGGCTTTAATGACCTATCCATGACAGTTTTTTTCTTTTCTTATCTGTTGATATGGTGAATTACAATGTTTGATTTTTAAATGTTAAACCAACCTTGCATTTCTAGGAAAAACCCATTTGGTCATTGTGTGTTATCCTTTTCACATATTGCTACATTTGATTAACTGATGTTTTGTCAATGATGTTTGCTTCTGTGTTTGTGGAGGACATCTGGACTGTAGATTTCTTCTCATGTAAAATTTTTGTCTGGTTTTGTTATCAGGTTAATATTGGCCTAACAAAATGAGTTTGAAAGCATTTGATCCTCTTCCAATTTCTGAAGAACCAGTATTATTTATTCTTTAAGTGTTTAGTAAAATTCACCTCTGAATCCATATGGACCAGGAGGGTTTTTTTGTTGGAAACTTTTTAGCTTCAAATTTAATTTTTTTTCAATAGATGTAACATTTGATGGTCTGTTTCTTCTTCACTGGGCTTTGGTAGTTTGGCTCTTGCAAGCAATTAGTCCATTTTATTTTTCTTTATAAGTACATACTGATACATATTTTCCTCTAAAGTATTTCCTTGGTTATATCACACTACTTTTCATATGTTGTGTTTTTATTCACTTATCTAAATGGTTTAGAATTTCCTTCTTTGGCACATGGGTTATTTAGAAGTATGGAGGAGTTTTTTGTTTAACTACTTAGCTTTTCTCTATATCTTTCTTTCATTCACCTCCAATTTAATTCTATAATGGTCAAAGAACATGCTTTATGTCATTTCAGTCCTTTATAAACTTATGGAGATTCATTTTATGGCCCAGGATATGATTTATCTTGGTGAATTGTGGAGAGCATAGCATGAGAATTTGACATAAGCACAGCTGTGTCAAATAATCTGCAGGCTAAGCTTGGCACGGCCCCAGCTGCAGAAGGGAGCAAGTGCAGTTATGCCAAATAATCTGCAGGCTGAGTTTGGCATGGCCCCAGCCACAGAAGAGGGCAAGGGCAAAATGCAGCACAGCTGCTTTTCCTAAGATGTTTACGAAAGTAGAGATAGAAAGCGTCTCCTGTTATGGTGTCATGCCCCTCCCAGTCCAAGAACTGTTGCTCCACCTCCTTGTTTCCCACTGTATATAAAAGACTCACTGAAAGAGGATGCTGGTGGGTTGGCTGCTTGCAAGGTTGGCTGCCACTGATCCTGCTGCTGCTGCTGCTGCTGGTGGCTGCTGTTGTGTGTCTGCGAGTCTAAGGACTGAGACTTTAGGAGTTGTGCTACAGATTAGAGGGAACATGGGACAGTGCAAGTCTAAGGACTGAGATTTTAAAGAATAGAAAAGAAGAAAGGCTTTAAAGAATAGAAAAGAAGTAAGGTTTTAAAGAATAGAGAAAAGAAGTAAGGTTTTAAAGAGTAAGAGAAAAGAAGCAAAGTAAAAGAAGAGAAGTAAAAAAGAAGTAACAAGGCTGTTGTGCATCTCCATCCAAGCGCCCAGCACACCTGACCCCAGCTTCCTGCAGTCTGTCTTCTATCTTTTGTCCTTTCTGCATCTCCACTCACCCCCAGTTAGGTTTCTAGGACAAGAGCTTATGAAGCTCATGAAAGTGGATCTTCTATGTATACTTGAAAAGAATATTTACTCTGCTATTACATTGAGTGTTCCACACATGTTAAGTAAAGTGAAGTTGACTGATAGTATCATCTTCAATCACATGTTGTTGATACTGTTCTCAGTGTCCTTCAAGTGCTTCAGTTGTCCTTAAGGTCTCCTCCAGGACTCACACAATCCTAAGCTTGTATGCACCTATTAATAGTGTTTGAGAATACATAAAACAAAACTGATGTAACCGGAAAAAGAAACAAACAAATCCACAACTATATTTGGAGGCGTCAATACTAATTGATAGAAGAAGTAGCTACAGAAGCTATAAAAGAAAGAGTAGAATAGAAATTCAACCCTTTTTTCACCAATATCACATCATCACCATCATCAAACATTCATTGTTCCCCCTGGCAAATACTTGACCATTGGTGATTTCAACCTCTATGCACTAGGGCTAAACAGGTGAGTAAATAAGTGGAGCCAGCTGGGATAAACCCAAGGGGGTAAGAGAAGCAGCAGGAAGAGATATGGCCCTGATACATAGGAAGGGATATGGCCCATCTGAGGAGTAAGACTCTGTTCAGTGTTTAGAGAATAAAAAAATGGTGTAAAGAATGACCAGACCTTCTGATTTAGCATGGAAATCAGAAATCAACATCTTAAAGTAAAATATTACCATTTTTAACATTAGAAAGGTAACCCAGAATAGAATTAGAAACAGTAGTGGGCCAATACTTTAGTGCAAGGATAAATAGGTACATTTGTATTAGTTTAGAGAGATATGTGTCAGTGAGACGGTGACAACTTAGCAATGATTTAAGGACATGAGAGAGATCCACAGACATCCAGGAGAAGGGCATGCCAGGAAAAGGCAGGAGCCAGTGGTTGGAGAGTGTTGCTTGAATAGGGTGAGCTGGAGTGGTGGACTGCTCAGATTGGGCAGGAAACAGGAGATAAGAAAGGAATAATTGGAGAGTACTACATAAAGAAACACTTTACAAAACTGAATAAGGTCAAGGCAAACCAGCAAAGTCAGCACCTGAGAGCTGGCAATAGCTGGATGGTTTTAGCTATGCCAGGCCACAAGGAGCCAACAGAGAGCAAGCTGGCTGGTACCTGGAGAGAACAGGCTGTAAAGGGAGGCTGCAGACAGGGCCTGTCAGCATAGGAGCTGTGGCTGTTGGTACAGAAACACAGTCAAGGCTACAACCAGGCTTGGCAGGGAAGCCTCAAGAGGAACAAATACCCTGGTCTCTCCCAACAGCCACTCCCATACCAGACCAGTACCTACCACGGCTGACACACCACAAACCAAAGGGCAGCAGAGCATGTCTGAAGATTCCTGTGGCCAGTCGTCTGGGGGAAGAGAGCAACATGAAGAAGGCTCAGAGCGTATGTAAAGGGACCAAAAGGAGATGCCTAGGACAGGAGAGGGGCAGGAGAAGAAGTCAGGGTGGCATGTGACTTATAAAGCCTGGAGGGCCATGTTCAGGCTTTAACCTTAAGTGAAATGTGAGCCACTGCAGGATTTTTGCAGAAGACTGATGTGATTTGACTCATATTTTACAAGGAATCTCTCTGTGGCTGCTCTGTGGAAATAGACTGCTGGAGTGAAGGCCACTGGCTCAGACTTAGACCATGATTGGCGCAGCTAAGTGATGAGAGGTGTTTCTAATTCTGGATATACTTCGGTAGACCCAAAAGGATTGATTGAGGATGGACTAAATACAGGGTGTGACAGAGCCAGAAGTATCCCAAGTGACTCTAAGTGCTTCAACCTGAGGATTTGGAAAAATGGCTAGACAGGGCTGCCTTTAACTGAGATGGCAGAGCCGCAAAGGGCTGGCTAAGCTGCGGGGAGGGATGGATGTGCACATATTAAACTCGAGTCTGTCACATGTCCACATGAAGATATTGCATGCACTGTTTGGAGTTTGTAAGAAAGATGCAGACTGAAGACACTGAATCAAGAGAGAAATATACCGAAAACATGAGATGGAAGGTAGCAATGCCAACCAGGAAAAACAAAGAAAGCTTCATGGAGGAAATGGTACATAATTTGCAAAGAATGTAGTGTTAAAAGCAGAAATAAGTGAGAAGAACATTGCAGAGGGAGAAATAACCACTACTAAAAGTGCTAGAACAGGAAACTGGATCATGTTTGGGGAAGGTCAGCAGAGTTAGGAGGATCTGTAGGATGGGTCTTAGGTGAAGTCAGAGGCAGAAATAGCTCTAGAACTCTAGCCCTCCAGTTCATTCACACACTTGTCACTTACTCATCACACATTTATTGGCCCCCTACTTGGTAGAGGGAGCAATGTTCTGTTCTGAGCATTACTAATAAGAGCACTTATTGACTATGAACTCAATGAAAAAAAAGGAAACTTCATTTATAATACTCCTCAATAATACTCCGTAATGCCTTTATAATACTTTGTAAGAGATACACTAACATTATCCCGTTTAAAGATGAGGAAACTAAGAGTCAGTGATTTGCTCAGCCCACTCAGCTGACAGCGTAGAACAGAATCAAGATCGGAACCTGGGCATATGACTCCACGGTCTTTGTTTGCACCACACTGCTTCACTGCTGTCAGAAACACCAACCCCGACATCTTTGGAGTGCAGACCAGCAACAATGCAGATTACTGCACCAGGGCCCAGGTCCCAGCCAGGCTTACACTTGTGGGGATGTGACACTCACCAGGGTCAGCTGAGGAACCAGCAACAGCAGTTCTAGGAAAGAAGGCAGGCTGCTGACCTGAAGGAGGTCACTGAGCTGCTGACTCTGGCCTCATCAGGAAAAGCCACTATTCTTTCCAAAACATCAATTCCCAGTCTAGGCCCCATAGCAATCTGGGTTCAAGGACAGACAATGGCAGCCTCACCTACAAGGTTAGCATTGAACATTGCCCTATCAACAGCAATGTGTCTGCCCCTCCTCTCCTCCAACCCCATAGGATGAGAAACTCAAGACCACCGAGGCTGTGTCACATGTTCTGTATTTCCTTGAAATGTTTGTGACAAATTCTGCACTTTCTGGAACTCAAATCCCAGAACTCTCAATTCAATGTGCATCCACACAACATGTTAATGCTGTTTAGTTCATATCTTAAAATTATCTTCCCTAGTGAGCAGACTAGGAGAGCAGAGAGAGAAAGAGAGAGAGAGAGAAGTTCATGACACCAGCCCAGGAATGACACTCCCTGCCACTCCCAGGCAGAGGAATTTCTCCTCAGCTCAACTTATCCTGGAGAGATATTTAGGACTCAGGCATCTGACCCAGCAAGTTGAACAGGAAGGAGCATGACAGCCCGAATACACCTGGGTGTCCTTCCTGGAGACATGCTCTCATCTGGACACCACTGGCTGTGAGAGGAGGCTGATGGCAACATTGTGGAAACAGTGAAAGGTGGAAGGAACAGGAATGCAAATGCCAATCAATGTGGGCGTGGTTATTTAGCAGTGAAAAAGAAGTAAATGTCCACAGAGTCAAGGAAGGAATAACATATTGTTATGTGCAGGAGAAAAGAGGAGAAAGGGGAGGAGGAGTGAGAGAAGGAGAAAGTAAAAAGACACTGCCAGTACAAATGTACACAGTTTGATCCCATTTATGAAAAAATAAATTCCAGTGATGTGTGTGTGTGTGTGTGTACACATGCGTACAGAGAAGGATCACCTCAGCCTGACAGTGACAGTGAACTTATTTCCTCCACAAATGTGCCCAAGTGCCCTTCCTGTGCTAGTGAGGGAGACCTAGCAAGGGACAGAACAGGGGACATCCCTGCTCTCACAGCTGCATAAGGGAACAGGAGTAAGATGGAAGCCAGACATGATCTGTTTTTTTTTTTTAAATACTCTGTGTTATCTGACATTTTACAACAATGATTTACTTCTGAGTGTGTCATTATAGATACACAAGTAAATAATAAAATAAGAAGTTGGTGGGAGAAAAGAAGGGAGAAGAAATTCACAGCTAAGTTCGGAGGGTTGGAGATACCCATGGAGGCCAGGTGTTTCCAACTAGGCCATTACATCCCACTAGGCCAGTACCAGGTCCCCATCCCAAGCACGATGTCCACATTGTCTGAGAAGGAAACCAAATGATACTGTGTTTTCTGCAGCAGACATAGTCTAGTAACTGAATAGTTCGTGTCTCCCATGGTCTCCCACTGACCCACCTGCAGTACTGCCTGGACATGCTCTATGGACCAATCTCATGAAAATGTGAAGAAATGTGAAAATGTCTTCACATTTTCATGACAAATGTCATTCCCTGTAAACCTGGTCTCCACACTGCCTTCTCCCTGACCACAGGCCTCCTTCCAGCTTATGTCCTCTGTAGAGAACCAGCCATTCAGAGATCCCCTTCCCTTTTTGTACTCAAAGGTGCCCTCAAGGCCCACCAGGACAAACCAAGAACAGATGCCAGAGTGTAACACAGATTACACAGAGAAACACATTCTTCCAACCTAACACTTGTTGCGGGAAGCGGCAAGGGAAACAAAGTCACTGAGACCACTTTCCAGGAAGCAGGAATTTTATTATGTTAGCACACTCAGGGAAGGTACGTTCTCAAAGCCCAGAGCCCCGATCAGAGTCAGGAGCTGAGTTATAAACCCCCAGGTGGGTTATGTAACCAGGGGGTTTTACAGTAGATGGTTCACAGGCGGTCAGAAAGACAAGCCAGTTATAGAGAAACAAGTTGCTTGCCGAGTTTTCCCCCAACCCCTCTACGGAATGTGGTCACAGTCACAGGAAATCTTGCAGAGCCTATCTGAAGGTCTGTGACACTTTGAGCTTGCAGAAAGCTGCTTGTAGCCCCCAGAGTAGGGAATTCAAGGCAAATTCTAGGCACACAGTAAATCCCAGAAAAATAGCCACGTTGGCTCCAACACACCCACTCTAAACTTGTACTTGTCTTCTGGTCCGCACAGAAAAATTGACAAGATAAACTATTGACCAATAAGGTAGTAAAACTCTTGTCTCCAACTCCATGTGATCTTAATACTGTAATAAGTAGAGTCATTAGATTTGCAGTCAGAGGCCTCCATCCCAATCCTGGCTCTGTCAACTTCAAACTATATTCTTTTATATACAAGGAAAAATAGATATTATTATTATTGGGTGGGGCTAATTAAAGGGCCTATCTCACACAATAATTGTGAGGATTAAAAGAAGTGTTTACGACACACGCACAGGAAATTAATGTGAGTCAACTCCCTGTATAGCTATCCTTATCTCAACCAGCAAAAACCCTTGTTCCTTCCTGTTATTGCTTATACTCTCTCTATAACAAAATTAGAAATGAGGGCAAAATAGTTTCTTCTGGGTATTGAGGGGGTAGGGGGGAGAGGGAGGGGGCGGAGTGGGTAGTAAGGGAGGGGGTGGGGGCAGGGGTAGAAATGACCCAAGCCTTGTGTGCACATATGAATAATAAAATAATTTTTTAAAAAAGTGTTTATGAGTACTTGAGTTTTGTTGTTCGTTGAAAGTTGCATACATGTGTGCGTGAACACATTCCATTGTGCAGGTTTCAGGTGTTGTCTGTGAACCTGGGATACGCAGGGAGGTGAGAAGGAAGAGGCGCCCCAATGAGCAGAATATACGTGGCACCCATGACAGAGATAAAATCTCAGTTGCAACCAGAAAGTCTACACGGAAATGCATCCAAATAAAACCAGATCTGCCTGTCCAAAGAGATCATCAGAAAGATTCCTTCCAGTTGCCTCAGCCCAAGACCAAACTCTCTGTGATTCTCTGCCCTTGATCCTGAACTACTTGGCATTTTCTACAGACTTGAGTTTTGAAAACAATTTACTTTAAGAAAAAAAGAATGCGGTTATATACTCAACTGTTTCCCCATTATGGCATTTGGCTTCATAGTCTAAGGGGTTTATTTTAATGATAATACAGGTGTCTATTTCATTCTTTTCCTGGGTACTTTTAGTCATAAATTTCCTGACTGATCTTGAGCAAAGCAAACATTTTCCCCTTTTGTCCCTCCCTCATCCTTACGCCACTTTCAGTCCCACACCATTCTGCTCTTTTGAAGGAACTCACACCACTCTGTGCCTAGGTCTGCAGTCAGGGCTCCAGATGTGTAATACCTAATACCCAGCCTGAAATCCTGGTGCCTCCCTCATTTCATTCACCGTTCTTCTTTTGTTGGACATCCTTCCTCACCACCTAGTGCTCAGGAGATGAGCCAGGCTCTCACACTTTAAAAATCATGCAGGGACTGGTGCCTCTGAAACCCAGCTGCACTTTCAACTCACTTGGACAGATTTATCAAAATGCAGATTTGCATCGCTCTACCTGGTGAGTCAGAATCTCTGAAGGAAGGGTCCCTGGGAATTCTATTATATACTTCCTAGGTGAATCTGATTAACGGAACTAATGGAAAACATTACTCAGGGATTCTTTTCACCAGGATAAGGGATAGGGTACAGAATTCACAAGTCTTCAAAGACCAAGTTTCCTTTTTAAATCTTCTGATCCACTGGGAGTTAATTAAAAGACTTTACCACCAGGGGGCAGCATGGGCAGGGCAATTGAGCTATAGAAAATCAGAGATGAGCTCTGTGATTCCTCACAACAGTGGTCACAAATAACAGCCTACCCTTGCATGGAAGGTCCCTTCAATGAAGCTTCTCTGAAGTTGTGATTCGGTACATCTTTATGCCATGTCTGCAAAGCAAGTGTTCCACGTTGGTGCAAGTAAGGAGTGTGCTGCCTGAGAGAAGGCAGGTGGCTTCTCCAAAGCCGTATTTCTAACAATTGACAGAGATGGGGCTACCCACAGATTTTGGAAGGAGTCTGAACCAAGGAGGAATCACACATAGATTCATCACTTAAAACTTGTAAGACAGCATAAACCAGAAATATGCACACAACACAGCACACCATGATCTTTAAGCCCAAACCTCACCCTCAGCAGATTTGCTTAATAAGAAAGTCTAGAATGCTTCTAACTGCCACGATCCATGTTTTTATAGTGGTCCCACAAACAAGCGGGACAAACTTATTCACACATGTGCACGATCATCAAAAGAGAGAGTGAGCAAGAATCATGAAAATGCCTTAGGCTAGTTCACAGTTCTGAAAATACGTTTTAATAACATAGACAACTACATCTCAAACCTTAGAGGCCAAACAAGCTACCTGGGGGCAGGGAAGAACTTTACTAAAATGCAGATTCTGAGTCTGTAGGATGAACCTGGGCCTGTGCTTCTGTACCTTCTAACAAGCTCCTCTGTGATGGGCACGGCTGCTGTTCCGTGGACCAAACTTTGTCATGCTCCAGCCTCTGCCATTCTTCTCCAAAGATGGAGGCCCCAAGTGAGCATGAGATGGGAGCAATGGAGCTCCTGACCCCTTAGTTCCCTGCCTTTAACTGTGTATGTCTAACACCCCAGTGAGGGTAACTCTAAGTGTTTAAAAATATATATTGTTCATATACAGCCCCTAGTGTAAGACCATCACATAACTTTGTGCTCACCTAAAGAACCTGTGGGCATTCCATAGCTCCAGGCTTCTGAGTCCTTGCCAGGATTATCTTAACAAAATGAGCATTTGAAGTCCTGACCCCAAATAAAATGGAAATCCTACGTATGTGACACTGTCATTGACTGGGAACAGAGAAGGGGTTTTTTGTGAGTTTTGCTTTGTTTCAGTTTCCTGCACTCCGGTCCAAGGGTTTTCAACCAGGGAACATTTGCCTTCCTGGGGATATTTGGCAATATCTGGAGCCTTTTTGGTTGTCACAAAACTACAGCCTCTAGTGTGAGGATTGGACAGGAAAGTTTAAGCATCCCACGGTGCACAGGACAGGGCCCACAACAAAGGACCCTCCTGCTCAAAGTGTCAGTGGTGCCATGTTGGAGAAATCTGCTGTATTCTATCCAACTCATATTCACCAGTATCTTGTGCAACTTGCTGAATGATTTTTAAAATACTGCCACAGATCAGGGGTAAGAAAAAGGTCACAAGCAGTCATTCCAAATGGGAAGCTCAGAGGTCTTGCTTTCCATGGGGCAGGGAGGTTTAGAGGATAGGAGGCCCTGTGACTGGGTTTGATTGCCAGTTTGGTCACTAGCAATCTGGATAGAATCTTCTTCGAAATTCCTCAGCTTTTATTTCTTCAAGTATCAAATGACTGCAAGTCTGTGGGCAGGGACTATTTGGCATAGCAAAATTTATACATTCTCCCTGACACACAGTAAGTGCTTACAAATTCATCAAAGAAATGAGTGGTGCTTCATTTATAGAATTTTTAATGTGATATAAATACTGCTTTTTAAACATTAATTAGAGAGTTGAATATTAGGGACTACTGTTACTAGTTGTTACTTCTCCTGCCAAAGCCAGACTTGTACATCCATGAGCACATGGTCGCCTATTCTATGCAGATACCAGTACACAGGATTAGATGGCTTGGGTTCAAATTTTGGCTCCTCCACTACATGAGCTGAGACAATTGATTTACTTTCTCCAATACTCAATTTCTTCATTTGAGAAACAAGGGTGATAATTCCTGTCCCACAGAATTCCAGGAAGAATGAAAATTAAATGAGATAACGTATGCAAAGCCCTTCGCACAGTGCCTGGCACACAGCAAGCTCTCCGTAAAGGAGGCTTTATTAGGCTTTTGGTCTCCAGCCCCCAAATCAGCACCTGATCAGTTACCTTTCAAAAGAGGGGTATAGACTCAGTACTGAAATGAGAATCTGGCCCTAGAGACCAAGTTGACCTGGCTCTTTTCTACTGGAGGGTAAATTGGGAGCTCATCTCTGCTCCACAGGCAAAACAAGAGGGGGAGGAAAAAACAGTCCATGTTCTTCCACGTGCTCCTGTTGTCAGACCCAGAGTACAGT
This sequence comes from Castor canadensis, assembly GCF_047511655.1. Taxonomy (NCBI): domain Eukaryota; kingdom Metazoa; phylum Chordata; class Mammalia; order Rodentia; family Castoridae; genus Castor; species Castor canadensis. Next base: position 70,379,727 of record NC_133391.1, on the reverse strand, counting down.
CCAAATGACTAGACACCCAGCGTTTTTGTTCTATCACAAGGCCGAAAGATACTAATAAAGATGTCAGAGCTGAAGGTTATTTGGAGAGCAAATAAGAAAGGGACAAGAAAACCACAGCCTTTGATTCTATAATGAATTTTGCATGAAGGGCTCAATGTTACGAAGCACCAGAGACCACACTGCCACACACTGCATAGTCCATTTTTTATGGGAAAGAGGAAAATGGGGAAAAATCCAAACTGATACTAAGGCAGTAGTGAAGAAAGTGCATGCAAGCATATATACATTGATATTTTATAGCATAGTGAAAACCTGGAGCTGAAAAGAAGCATCTAGTCTAATATCTTCATCTTCCAAATGAACAAATTGAGGCTCTTGGGATTAAAGATTAGGCCTTATCCCTTCAGCCTGCAGGGCCAACTTGCCCCACCTCCCCCTGGCCAGGAAGGTGGAAACAGGACAGAGATTAGAACTGGAGCCTCCAGGCTAACAGGTTTTATGGTTTTGTGTCAGCTGTGCTGTGCCAGTCCTTCCATTGTGGAAACCTTAAATTGAGTCACCACTTCAGTTGCGGAGGTGTCACACTGGTCCCTGGACACGGTATGCCGTACTCATGGCTTGGCAAGAAACAGGTCTCCAAAGGCCAAGGGAGCCCTGGGAGCAGAGTGACCAGACAGCAATGAAGAGTGGTTCTTCCCTTCCCTTTAGTCACCGTGACTTATGTGGTCATGAATCATTCCTGCCAGCCCAGAGGAAGGGCTCAATAGAGTCTATGGCTAATTTTTAATCATTATTATTAATTTTTAATTACATGAGAACTCACAAGTACATTTTCCTTGCTAAAAAATAAATAAAATATGGTTCCTAGAGCTAATGTTCCCTGAGATTCCTCTCCTCCAATTGTGGTTATCTTGTCCATCCCCACCTCTCTCCCACCCAACACTAAATACTATTATTATCAGGTCAGCGAAAACCTTTCTAGACCATATCTTACACCTTCAAATGATGCCTGTACTCCAACATGCGATTTTTATGGGTTTTTTAAAAATATTTTGTAGCATAGTATGTGTAAGGGCTCTGTTGCTTATTTTTACCCCTCACCAGGGGCAAAACTCAAATGACTGTCCTGGTCTTTGCATAAATACCCACCTCAGTTTTTTAATTGCTACATGATATTACTTAGTACTATATCCTACAGTTTATCGCTCTATGAACTGTAATTTAGACTATTTCTAATTCTTTTTATATTATTAAAAACAACAATGGAATTTCTTCTTTGTACACCTTTGCAAGTTTTCCTCTCTAGTAGGTGGAAGACTTGATTCTCAAATGCTATTCCAAAATGGATGCTGAGTCAGTTGTGAAAATTTCTAAGCACTAATGCTTGCCTAGACCTGGGAGATTCATCTGTATCCTTACAGCCCTCGTGTATTCACTGAAAAGCTTTAGTCAATTCCTGATTACTTTGGGACTCTGTACGAAAAAGAACATAGTTTTCATGACCTCTAAAGAGCTCTTATGATTCTTGTATCCTATAACTCCGTGACTCCAAGCATTAAACCTATGATGTTCTCTCAAAAATAGAGGTGAGAAGTTGCAGGGTGTTGTGGAAGGGAATTGCTTTATGTTGCAATGTGTTAAGATCACAATGTGCCACTTCAACCAGAGCAATGCATTTTCAGGGTGTTCTTGGGGAAATGACTAGCACATACCTAGTCACTGACTTCTGTGTGACCTTTGCCAGGCCCTTCCTGGATATTGGAGATATATGATGTCACCTTTTGCAAATTCTGTGTAATTCTGAGCCTGAATCACTAATATATAATGAAATGAGGATAAAAAATAACCACAACCAATTTTGCATATACTTTAATTTACAAAGCACAGTTTCACATCTTATTCCTGGATCAAGCCTGAAATACACACAGCAAAGAAGAGATAACTATAATATGTATTATAACAGAGTACAATAAATACTGTTGTTCATTATAGCCAAGTAAAATGAGACCAAAAGAATGAATTAACTTCCCAAGGTTACATTGCTAGGAAATTGCTAAGGCAAACTTGGAAACCTAAATCCTGATTCTTTTCTCTTACATGGGGCAACACTGGGTTTCCCTGTTGTGTGGCTGTGGAGACTTTTTTTGTAAACCTTAATAACTAGGAGAGGTTTGCATCTTTTGCAGATCTAAATGGTTTGGTAGAAGACCGTATTCAGACAAAGAAGCTTGCTCTCAAAAAGTATCCAAGTGGATGAAGAGGAACGAGAATCAACTTAGGGGAAAAGGACACGGGAATTAATTAATTGAACTCTAAGAAGAGATGAAAGTCTATGTGGGTGAAAAGCTTTTACTCCACAGATTGACTAAAAAGACTGGGGAAAATACTTTGGCTGCACTGGCCATGGAAAGCCTTTCTAGAGAAGTGGCCATTGAACTAGAACACAGAGAATGCCTCCTAGACTCCAGCTTTGCAAAGAAACAGGAGAAGGCAAACCAAATGTCAGGAACAGTGAGTACAAAGTTACCAAGAAGGACAAATTCGCTAAAAGGCTGAGAATTTTCTCTACCCGGGGAGTCAAGATGAGCACAAGGGCATGAGATAAGGTGAACCCCTCAGTGCTCACCTGGGTGGTCAGTGCTATAGGATCTCAGAGGAGGGACTCATGAAGAAGATGGGACTTAGGGGAATCTTGAGGAAATAACCAGTTCTATTCAAGGGAAATACCAGAAAGGTGGTGCCAGCAGAAGATCTAAAGATAGGAGAGAAGATGTTGGAACAAGTCTGGTCTATCGATCTATAAACTGGTAGAGTGGCACAGAATGCTCCCTGACGCTATATTCTGCCAATAAGAAAACTAAGCCCAGATAAGGGTGGCCAAGGGAATGACAGAGCTGTGTCCAGTTCCCAAATTCCTCCCCCCGCTGGCTTTACCATAGCTCCTTCCTTCTGCTGGAAGAATGACATCAGGAAGGGGGCCTTGGCTGTGGACCGAACTGAGTGGGAGATCTCAACAGAGTCCCATGGTGGGACTGTCTGCCTGAAGCTCCCCTATGGTGGCTCCCAACTCTCTGATCTCAAGGCCAACTTCTTTGTTCCTCCCAGAAGCTTCCCAAAGTCTCGGGAACCACTTTGATTTTGTTTTTTCAATATTTCTCTACAAAACAATGTGAGGAACAAGAGGGAAAACATAGTCCTATTATGAAGTCATTTCAGCCAGAAAAACAGGACCAAGTGCTGCCAATTTCACCTGGATTGCAGGGCTCCCCTAGGGAGAGAGGGAATAGGCACAGAGGGGGACAGTTGGGACACCACTCTGCTCAGGGCTTTGGTTTTAGCACAAACCAGCACTGCCCCAAGGGAGCAAAAGTCCCCAAACCAGTCTCAACGTGGTTAGATCTGCCAAACTCCAACCACGGGACTCTTCCCTGAAAGCCCACTAACACTTAGGCCCTGGACCATCAGCGTGATAAGGACCTCAGAAATCACCTAGCCCAATCTTCCATTTATAACTGTGGACACTCAGGTATAGAGAGGGTTACCTGACAAGTAGTTAGACTGCTCCAAGGCCAATAAGAGTCGAAGGGTTCTGGACACTTACTAGGTGCCTGACGCCATGTTAAACTATGTATCTATTGTTGCTATTGACTCTCACAGTGAAGAAATAAGTATTGCTGGGATCTCCGAGGAATCCGAGGTTTTTAGAAGTTCAGACACTTACTTGCCCAACGTCACACAACTGGAAATAGTAAACAACACTCTCATCCAGACCATTTTATCCCATTGTCCCTGCTGCATTAAGACTGTATAAACAACCTCTGACCTCCCAGCCCAGTAGAACCACTTCAGTCCCAGGCCTGTTAATCCTGAGAGCGTGGGTTTTCATGGCCATCTGCACCCTAGTCATGTCTTCCATGTTGGGCCACCAGCATCCAGACCCACCTCCGTCCTGCCTATGGATCTCTTTTGCTCCTTAGTTCTATGCACTGTCCTTCCCCTCTGACTCTACCAACTCACACAATGGATGCTCTTGTTCTCTTCTTCCTCAGCCTCAATTCAAATGTCATTTGTTCAGGGAGATGCTCCTCCCTTAGTGTCCATCACTGCCCTTCTTCACTTACTTTACAGGTGGTAATCATAATTCTGCATGCTCACCCACATGTTGTCTCCTCCCCCAGCCATCTATAGTACAATGCCTGGAACAAAATAAATGCTCAATTAAAAGTTGCTATATAATCAAACAAATGAACTAAAAAAAAAAGGGAAGGAATACCTTAGTTATTCTTCAAAGTTTGCCAGCATCTCCCCCATGTTATACTTGTACAAGTGATTTTATTAAACTTACATAATCCAGAAATTTGTGTTACACCAATTTTTGTTGGTGGTTAGGCGTGTGTCCATCAGGTCTTTTACTCTGCATTATAGACACAGTTCTCCCTCATATTGGTGGGGGATTAGTTCCAGAACCCTCTTCAGATACCAAAATCTAGAGGTTCTCAAGTCCATTGTGTAAAATGGCATAGTATTTACTTATAACTTATGCATACCATCCTGTACCCTTTAAATCACCTCCAGGTTATTTATAATACAATGTTCGTGCTGTGCAAGTCAAACATCTACCACTCAGCTACATCCCCAGCCCTGCAAACACTATGAAAGTAGTTGTTATACTGCATTTTTAGGGATTAATGACACGAAAAATGTCTGTACATGTTCACTATAGATGCAATTTTTTTTCAAATAATTTTGATTTGTAGCTGGTTGACTCTGCAGATATGTAACCCTCAGGTACAAAGAATCAACTGCATATGGATCTGATATCTGTATGGGACCTCATTTGTGGGAAAATAATTTAATTATTCTACATGATATATTATGTGTATTCTATGTATTCTGTGTTACATGCTGTACAAATGCCCACATATATATTACACTAAAGAACATACTGTACATATTTTTCTGTGATTTTTTTCTTATTTAATAACATATGATTACCAGGCTATATGTAAATCCATCTCATGCTATTAACAAGTACATATTATTTTTCAAAAATGAAATAAAAGTACTCACTCTCACTCTTGGTGAAGTATTCAAATAGTCTAGGGATGGAAGCTATTGGATCAAGAGTACCCTTTCCCCTTTCTCACACCTTATAGACTGGAAGGATTTTGCATCAAGATGAAAATAAATGAGTACATATTCATCAATGAACAGAGCTCCTGAGAGGGAGCTTTGAGTGGTAGAGAGGAGCATAGGATGCAGCTGGAGGGCAGAGGAAGAAAGTGCAGTGAAGTGAAAAGTTAGGGACTCAGAGCTACAATACTCAATCATAGCACTGTAGCAGATGAGGCAGATGAGGAGAAGAGCTAGGGTGAGCCTAGTTAGACACAGGAGTCAGGAATGATGGGTGTCCATGGAGAGGATAGCATAGAAGGCAGCCCAGCATCTTGGGAGGGTGAGGCAGCAGCCATGGGTGAACTGGCCCCAGGAGGCTTCCTCTATCCTCAAAGAAGGTGGGAAATATGTCTCCCAAGGTTTTGCCAACAAAAGGAAGCATTTGCCTGCTTCCAGGTGGGACTTGTTTATCTCAATCTGGAGACCAAAGTTCAAAACAAACTTCCAAACAAAGGCACCCTCTGCTCTGGTGCTCTCAACCCTGGGCTCTGGCAAGGAGGGAGAGGAGGGTGCTCCTGATGATTTCCACAGCCATGGCCACAGAGCGCCACCCCCAGCTTCCTCCTGCGTCCTTCCTGCTGCCTCCGATTGTTGTGGACATCCTCACAGGGACAGCTTTTTAAGCTTGTTTTAACCCTTTTCTTCCTGTCCTTAGAACTAGACAGGGAAAGTGAGATTGTTTTCCCCCATAGAAGCTACTTGGGCCTTTTAGAGTGGCCCAAGGCCCAATGGTCTCTCCTAAGAACTGAATTTATCAACATCCAGCAGGATGTGTTATTTAAAAGAACTCTAGAGAGTAGAAGAATTGGTCAGTTAAGCTCCTGTAGTTGGAAAATTCTGAGGTGTATTTTCATGGCCACCACTCTATGGAAAGTCCAACAGATCTCCATCAGTAGGAAGGAAGTAGCAGGATTGTCACTGAGAGTAGGTGTAAGTAAATGATGGCACTAATAAAAACATATAACAACTCTTCATTTGGCCTGCATTACACTAAGCATTTCAATACATGTGACAATCCAAAATACAAGTGTTGCCATTATACCCATTTTACAGATGAAGAATTTGAGAATTTGAGGCTATCTGGCCCATGGTCATGCAGCTAGTGAGTGATGCAGCTGGAATTCAAAATCAGTCAAGCTGAAACAGTACCAGAATTTTTAAGCAGGCTACCACCAGCTGTATGGACTTCCTGCTTCACTTAGTGAACTGTTGTTTCTCCTCTTGTCCCAAAATTAGATTGATACCACATGAGGATAGAATACTTGTCTGTCCTGCTGATACCTGTATCCCCAGCAGCCAAGATGGGCTTGACACAGAGTAGAAACTGAATATCCAATTGATGAGTATTGTACAATGCAATACAATATACAGTTGTTGAGATGAATAAATGAATGAAGAAATAGCATTCTTTTATTTGACTGTGTTCTACAGTCTGAAATTTTGTAAACATTGAGGCTTTGGGTGATAAGTACTCAGAGAACAGTTCTGTTAATTAATACATATCTAGTTTTCCTGAACTTTCTCCCAGAAAAAAAAATCTTTTCTCCAAGTATTAGAACTTAGCAAGTTAAGTTGGTTATTGAATAAAGAATCCCAATCTGAATCGCATAGGTCTCTAGAGAGATGTTTGGGGATATTTTATAAATTTATTAATCACTTATTACGCTTTCAAAGTTTTTCTAGACCTCTGCCTTTTTCAATAGCTATGGTCTGTCTGAGAAGCCCTTGGGATACCTGTTTAAATGATGAGCAGGGGGATCTAGGGCCTAGAAATGTGCACTTTTGTGAGTATCTCTGGTGCTTGTTATACATGTGAAACTCCTCTAGAAGTTTCACTGTGAGATTAGAACTATTTTGCCCCTATACCAGTGGGGGGGAATATCCTAATACATTGTCAGAATGTGTTTCAAATCCACTGATCCTTTGATTTGTCTAAAGACTCTTTACTCACTCTCATATCTTGGGTCATGAGCCATATCAGCTTCTCCCACACTGTGTAAAACATTGCAGTTACCTACAAGGTGGTCTTTTGTCAGTTTTAAGAGGGCTGGCTGTCTCACTTTACCCTGACATCCCAGACTATGGCATAGTCATTCTCACACCCACCTGTACTAGAAGTAAGTTCCAGTACAGTTCTGCCACAAGATGCAGTGTGTCCTGGGACAGAGAGCTCAGCCTCTCTGGCCCAGTGTTTCCTTGTCCATAATTAAAGGTGGGAATGTTCAGTTTGTTGATTTACCCAGGCTCTATCTAGAATCCCTCTATGGGCAGGGATGATGTATTCTCACAGTCTTGTTTTTCAACAGTTAAAAGTCACACTACAGTGAGCATGAATTAGGCTCAGAAGGTGACAGAGTTAGTAGTCACAGGAATGTAAAGAACCTCACCCAATTTCGATCATTGTGACCAAAAATATTCAGAAAACAAATGTCTATAATACACAAGTATAAGAACCAAAAAAAGTTTTGAAAAACAGTAAGTTTGAGAGAGCTGCTTGGCAGCACAAAACCTTCAGTAGACCTGTGAGCCTGACTGATGAGGGTACATACCGGCTAATTTGATGGGGACTGCTTCAGGATGGGCTGGCCTGGACATTCTGCTGTCACAGTTGGGCATTGCTAGAGCCAGAAAACAAATGGGTCATTTTGTCAACAAATGTTTTCTGACACCTATTGTGTCAGGCCCCCATCTAGTTATGGGGGCCAGGAGGGAAACCCTACTGACAACGCCCATTCTTTCATGCAGTGAAAATTCTAGAGAGGTGACAATTATAAGGACTAGACCAGTTATAAGGGGCAAAAGGAGAATTAAGTGGAGAAGTTGGGACACAAGTTAGATGGCTGAAGGAACCCCCAGCATCTCATCCGCTGGTCTGGCCACCACATTCCACAGTTCAGGAAGTCAAGGCACAGACAGCAGAGACCTGCTCAAGACTGGACTGCACCCAGCTGTCAGCACATGGGCTGGGGTGGGAACCAGCTTCCTGCAGAGCCAGTCTTTCCTTCTCAGCCCATCCCAACGATAAGTTCTCTCTCCATCACTCTCTAGACTTAGACCCAGGACCGGAGGAGGGGAAACGAGGGCTGAAGCACCACCTCGTTGGTCCCAGGGCACCAGGGTCCCCTCCACCCCCATCACTCCCAGGACCCTGGCAGCAGCCCGGCAGGGCGGGGCCTCGGGCACGCGCCGGCGCGTCCAGCAGGTGGCAGCAGCGAGCGGCCGCGCCCCCCGTGCTGCCAACCCCGAGCCCACATCATGGATGGCGAGCTCTCGTCTTTCGCCTTGCTCGCCCTGGCACCGCACACCCCAGCCGGCCCGCAGGATTCATGAGCCGCTCGCAGGGGCCGGGGCAGGGGCCTCTGGCTCCCGACGCTGGCCGAGAGGTGGGTCCCGGGGCGGGTCGCTGCTCCCCGAGGCCGGGCGGGGACGCGCTGCCCCCGCCCTGCCTCCCTGTGGTCCACACCCCCTTTGGGCTCCCGAGCCGCGGGGCTGGAGTAGTGCGGGGTGCGCGCGAGCAGGCGCTGCCAGCCCCGCTGCGCCCGGTGTTCGGTCCCCGGGCAGGGCACCCGGGCGCCCTGCGCTCCCGCCTCCCCCTCCTGCCTGCGCTCACCTGTCCCTGTTAGATTAGTCCACTTGCCTTCAAGGCCAGCGGCTCCAGCCCAGGGACTGGGGACAGCAGAGGGAGAGAGCGCACCTGAGGATACACAGCTGGCCCTGGACTACCTTTTCGCCCCCAGGTGATGAGCGAGGTCGGGAGAACCGAAGATTTAAAAAGCAACCGGGGCCTCCGTATTGAATGAAAGACCCAGTGCAAAGGCATCACCATGAACACGAGCAGTAAGTGGATCCTCCTCTCCTTTGCCATGGGAACAGGGGTGGGGGCGGGAGGTGCAGGAGCCTGCGCCCCTGCTGCCTGGAAGGAGGAAGGAAGCCCCGCATCTGCGTGGACACCTGACCCCACACTCCTGTGGCTGATTTCTGAGCTCCCTGGCAGAGGGAAGCTCTTCCATCTGGCTTTTCATGATGATTTTTTGCTCATGTTTAATCAGCGGCGTCAGTTGCCTCTGTAGGCAAAGCTGTGTCTCCTTCTAGCAATGCCTGCGAAGGCCTGGGAAGCAGTGGTGTAGCCATTGTCTGGCTGTGGGGGTCCAAAGAGACCTCCCTGTCCACATCTGGAAAACCATGGAGCCCCTGCTTGTTGTGGAAAGAACAAGGAGCAGGGAGGCTGGGGTGTGGGCGGGCACGGGCAGGCGAGGAGATAGATAGGAAGGAGCAATTTGATAAACAAATCCTCATGAAGCCACCTTTGGGTCCGGAGGCTGTGGAAGATCCAGCTCTTGAGGCGCTCAGCCCGATGGGGCCAGCTGGTTCTCCACCTACCTACAGGCTGCTCAGCCACCCCAAAGGAGAGGAAGGGACAGCCCTTTGGGCAAGAACTCTAAACATGTCAGAGGCAACAACTGTCTTGCAGAACCACGACCAGACATTTTGCTTCTGGGTTGGGCCTTAGCTACTGAGAAATAATACTCAGTCTCCCAAGGAGGCACAGTCTGTCTCTGTAGAGGATACCCCCTTTGACTTTGGGCACTGGCTGGGTATTGTGGCTTGGGCTGTACCCAAAGAGGGCACAACTGGGCTTGGGTCTCTCTCCCACTCTGTTACCAGCACAGCTTGCCTGGGTCATTCTAGATCAGGTGGGGTTGTTGGACCACAGGAACCCTGAAAACATCCACTGCCCTGGGGCTCTGACTTTGCTGTTTGTCCCAACTCTGCATCTCACATTGTTCATCTGTAAAATCAGAAGAGTTGAATTTTTGACCTTTCTTATCTAAGAATCTGCAAGTTATTTCTCAAAAAGCTAGAACTGAGCAGCAGGGCCAAAAAAATCAGTACCTTATGGAGACCGTGTCCAGCCAAACCCCACTATTTCCTCACCCTCCCTCCATTTCAAGGCCGTTGGCATAGAGAAGAGGAAAACAAAGCAAAAGCCACTGAAATGGGAATGAAATATATTTATTTACTATGTATTTGTATGACTCATCTCTCTGCCGTCTTTGTGTACCACATATCTATGCTAAGCAAGCGAGTGAGACTGGACTCCCTCTGCCTCTTACAACCAAAGAATTTTGCTTCTTGATTTTTGACAGCCTGGTATGATTTTTTATTTCAAACCAGGCTCAGGAAAGGAGCAAAATTCTGTAGACCCTATCACCTAGCCAGCCACATGTTTGCATCTGTGTGCTTTCAGAAAACTGAAGATGTGAATTGCCTGTCACTTTACACTATCTCTAGGGAAAGAAAAATGTATTTATGGAGTCTTTTCCCATTAACCGATAGAAGAGAAAGATGGCTCATTTATTTTTCAAGGAACTAAGAAAAGCAATAAGCAACTGACTCTGTTTTCTGTCTCCAACTCTTGTCTTGTTAGCAACACGAAGTCTCCTTCCTAATAGAAGGAAACAGATTTCCCTTTTTAAAAGAGAAATAACCATAGAGTTGAATGCTACAAAAGACAAGGACTGACAAAAATGTCATTCCAGCTTTATCCACTTTTTATAAGCAGAGCGAGTGTGAAATTTGCAGGAGTACTGGAAAATAAACAGCAAAATGGCTGGGGCAGTCTTGGGAGCCCCTGGATGCCCCCTAAGAGGAAATGCTTCCTGGACATGTAACTGGGGCAGCTTGTGGAGGAGACTCAAGTTCAGGGCCCAGGAATTGCTCAGAATCATCATGGACGTTCCTCCCAACTGGGAGAGTCTGCAAATGGCGAGAGAGAGAAGTCAGACCTTACAGGTGAGGCAGAGCAGTCTTTGGCTGGCCTGGTCTGAGCAAAAATCTTCCTGCTTGAGATATGAAATTATTAACTTAATTCTCACACCTGAAATTGTCCCTAACAGAAACTGTTACTTAGTGTTTGTCTCAGTTCCAGTTAGGAGGTCCCCAGCCACCGAAGTAAGCTCTCTCGAGACTTTCCTACCCCAGCTGTGAGATGGGTGTTTTTTTGGTTTTTTTTTTTTTTTTATTTTTTGAGCAGCTTTGTATTTGGTTTGTTGAGGCTTGTTTTGGTAGGATTGGGGTTTGAACTCAGAGCTTCAAGTTGCAAAGCAGGCACTCTAACACTTGAGCCAAACCTCCAGACCATATTTTTGCTCTGATTATTTTGGAGATGGGGGGCGGGTCTCAAGAACTATTTGCCTGGGCTGATCCCGAAATGTGATCCTCCTTATCTCACCCTCCCAAGTAGCCAGGATTACAAGTGTGAGCCACCAGCACCCAATGAGATGGGTGTTACTGCTCTAGCTTAGTAGCTAACATTCAGCAACTTCAAGTCATGTGCTTAATTGTTGGATTACAAAAGATACCGAGCCATGTACCCTATTAGACAATTTCTAATCAGTGTTTCAAATGTCAACAGTGAAGTTCAGGCAAAGCGTGAACTTAGGTTCAGCTCCTAATCAATTCCTCTGCGGTCTTTGGGCAGCTATAAAAGTTGAGAGAACCCAGGCTCTGGAATCAAAGTGTCCCAAGTTCTTTTTCTCTTATTAGCTGTGTGTCTTGGGCCCGCTATCTCATCTGCAAATATTAGAGTGAAATGGAAACTGTTAATGTTTTGCGTGAAATATAGTGGGACCTTATCTGTGGACATAGCTGCCATTATGTCAGCAATGGGTGATCAGGCTGTCAAGTCTCTCTGGAGGTCGATGGAACCATCATCACCATTGACTTGATGGCATTAGCAAGCAGATGTCACACCTTCACCGTGAATTTACAAGTGGACCTGAAGTGTGATTGTTGAGGTTTAAGCAGGATTATAAGGAAATATTTTGTAAACATGTGTAAATTGTTTTTACTAATAAAAACCCATTTCTCAGATGGCAAAAAATGCTTAGTGGCTCCTCAGTGGGATTTTACTTTCATCAGAATTCTTTTTTCTGAAATTCCATTAGGCATTAGGGTACCAGTGAGCACTTGGGGAAAAGGAGTAATTCTGAAGCTGATGGGGTGGGTTGGCAGATAGACCTGGGGGGGTGTGGCAGGTGGGATCCAGCCCTAGTGCAGAGGGAGGGAAAGGAAGCCTCCTGGAGGAGGGACAAGGCTCCAAAGGCAGGAGCAGGACACACAAAGCTCAGGAAAGTCTAGGCTCAGGCTCATACTGAGGTCTACACTCCCTTGGGTGAAGGATTCTAGAGGAGGGGAAAAACAAGTCAATAGTTGATGCTGGCTTCTATGGGACAGCTCCACCATCTAGCCTTCCTTTCCTCCTTTACCCTTCCAACCTAATTTTGGGAATCAGTTGTCTCTTGACCTACCAAGGAAGCCCCTACCTGATATCCCTATCCACTCAGCCCCTTCCGTAATCCCCCCACATCCACTCTGCATCGCTCTCTGGGGTCCCGTATGGCCTGAACATGGCCTTTTTACCAGTCCCACATGTTCTACACTGTAACATTCTCCATATCCCTATCATAGTCTCCTCTTTCTATTTGCTGTAAGGGCTTGCTTCTGCTGACTTCACTGCATGATTCCTTCTGCCCAGAAAGCCCTCTCCCCACAGCACTGGCCCCTATGTTCACTCCCATGCTCACCCTCCAGAGCTACTGAAGCCCTCACTGGCCCCCCCAAACCAGCTGACATCTCCCTGAGGGGTCTCACAGGCTTGAGCCTGGTCTCTGTCATTACACATACATCCATGTGGTCACCACACTGATGCCCTTCTCTCCAAACAGCCACAAGCTGTGGCATGGAACCCATAGTAATGGCATATTCTGAGGCGTTTCTTCATTTGAGTTGTACATTGCTATTTTCATGAACCCAGGCCACTCACTTGGGTTCCTCTGTGAGGGACCACCCATGAAATGTGTATTTTCTCAGGTAACAGGAATCTTTGCTTATAAATTTTTGGTAGTTCCAAAACCAATGGAGACTGCGTGATCCCAAGTTTCCTGGAAGCCCTGAACACCAGAGTTAAGGCTGTGTCCCATAAAACATCATGGTCCTCACTTCGATCAGAACTCCCAGAACTCCTGAATGCTATGGCTTTTCTATGTGTAAATCTCAAGGTTGGCTCATCCCCAAGGTGGGTACACACCATGAACAATGGCACCCTGAAATGTTCCCTCGATTCACAGGCTTCCTCCTGCCTCCAGCCCTCCCCCAACAATGGTCTTTATCATGGATTGGCATGCTAAAAAATTACTTTTTTGGACTAGACTTTGTTTTGTTGAAGAGAGTATTCAGGAATCATATAACTGCACAAAGGTGTCATGGGGCGGTAAGGACCTGTACTATGGGATATGGATTCCTGAGGTTAAGTTCAGGACCTATCACATACTCTATGATCTTGCACAGAATAAACTGTGTCTGTAATTGTGAAAAATAAAATGCCAATGTGCAAGGTTCTTGTGAGGGCTAAGTGAAATTCCATGAGAAACTTACTGGTGTCAGGTCCATCTCAGTGAATGGAGTTGAATCTGAAGTTGGTCATTGAGTAAAGCAAAGTTCTGAAATGATGGTATCATAAAAAACAAACTCTCAGATTGAAAATTAGCCCATTTTGCTGGTACAGTAGCCAGTGTGGGGTTTTGTATATAGGAAATTCATAGCCTTTGGGAAGATTATTTACATGGTATTAGATGTGGCTTAGGTTGTAAAGGACAAGATAGGAAATTGGATCCTAAGTGAGAAACAATTGCAAGTTCAGAAATGTACAAGGGCCAGGATTTGGGGGGGTTGTAGGATGAAAATAAGAACAAAGATCCTTTAGTGAGTAGAGACTGCACCTGCTTGCAATTCAAGGTAAAGAAGAAGATTCTCTCAGTTAGGTTCCTGGCAGGGAAAGGATGGTCAATTTGAGGGGAGTTTAGTAGAAGGACTCTTCACAAGTGTGTGGGAAGAGCATAAAAAAACAGAGAAGTAGGGATGGCTTGGTTCTAGGAGGCTAGTAACAGCAACCTACTCCCTCTCCCACCACAACAGCCTCCAGCCTGAAGGGCTAAAGAAAGGAGACCAAGCTGGCTGTCAAAGTCCGCTCTGGGGTAGGGGGAGCCCTTGGCTCCAGAAAGGTACCAGTTCCAGGGAAGGTACCAGGGAAATAAATATCTGGATCCCTCTCCCTCCTCCCATGGATACACCCCATTGGTTCAACCCAACCAGAGGCTATAGGAAAAGGAAGGCAGTAGGTAAGACTGTAGTGGTCAGCCTCCCAGGTCACAGTGCAGGTGAGGAGGAGGCAGAATGGGACTGGAGAGTCAAGGGAGTTCAGAATAGAAGACACCTGGATTAAGGAACTCAATGATCTTTCTCTGGTAATGCCATTGCCTGGGTCAGGAGTTTTAAGAAGTCCTTAAGAAAAGAATCAATAGGATGGCCTCTTAAAAAATGCTAAATTAGTGAAACTGGTAAAATAAGGTGATTGTATACGTTACAAGGATAGAGGGCTTGTTGTTGTTTGTCTTCTGAAACAGCGCTTCCCAAATGAAAGCAGTTGTTGACAACTCACTTGAAACTAAGAGGGTTTAGAGGAATAGTGTAAGCTATTCATCCAAATGGATATAACACATCTCTGAAAATCACAATGTGATTTCAAGAGCACTTGGATTGCATAAAGGAAGTGATATCAGCTCTGAACTCCGACTTCCCTACCTGGCAAAAGCTTTATCTTGCTGAGATAGCATCTGCTTTGGTGAATGCTCTCAGCCAGCATTCACCAGATACTTTTATAAGCAAGCAGAAAACAGCCAGAAGTGTGTAGAAAACAGCCAGAAGTCAAGCCAGAAGCACCTCGACTTTTGGGGTATTTTGCCAATTAAATTGTCATCCTGTAGCTTCTATTGGACCTAGATTTCTGGGATTAAATTTCATCCCTACTGCGTACTTCCTCTGTGTCCTTGGGCAAGTCACTTACCTTCTCTGCAGTTCAGTTCTGGGGAAGGAACTCTAATGACAATCATAAAGGAGAAATGACAGTGCCTCTCTCAGAGTTGTTATAAAAAATAGAGAAGTTTGTAGTTGTGAATTGCTTAAAGCAGTGCCAGATACATAGCAACTGTTTATAAACTGAGTAAAAAGACATAGTGTGTATTAGTTTGCCAGGACCTCCATAACAAAGAATTACCAACTGGGTGGCTTAAATAGTAGAAATGTATTAAATCACAGTTTTGGAGGCTAAACTCCAAAGTCAAGGTGTAGGCATGCCTGGTTCCTTCTGCAGGTGGTGAGGCTCCAGGCTCTCTCCTGGCTTGTAACTGGCCATCTTTTGCCTGTTCTTCAGATCTTCCCTCTGCTTCTGTCTAAGTCCAGTTTTCTGCTTTGATATTGGATCATATTGAATTAGGACCCACCCTAATGACCTCATTTTAACTTGCGAAGACTGTCCCCAAATAAGGTCATATTGTGAGGAGATGGGTCTTAGGACTCTAAAATACCACTCTGGAGGAGACACAATTCAGTTCCCAACATCATGTCCTTTAAAGAAATGACAGTCAAGAGAACCTCCCTATGGCTAGGCTTCCCCTGAACATCAGTCAGTCCCTGTGGCTGGTGTAAGATGCTGATGGGTAATTATTAAATACAGTGTCACAAAGGTTATCTCTCCAGTGTTGATGTTTAAACATTCATTTTTCCATACCTGATGAGATAAGTGGAACCTCATATTGTTCACATGCAGGAAGTCCCCACACAGGAGAACTGCAGGTGACCTGACTCGTCCACAGTCAGTCTGCTGAAACACTCCCCACTCTTCCCCCCACTCATATCTTTATGCATGACCATAGTGTTTTAGTAGTGGAAGGGAATTTACAGACATAGCATTGGTTTTCAATCTGCCTAGTTTCTGGGAAACTATGATTGGATTATTTGGTCACTCAACAATTATTTACTGAACAGCAAGTCTGTACCAGGCACGATGTTGGGGACATGCTAACAAATATAACCAACCTGGTCCTTATCCTCAGGGACCATACAAGTGGGCAGAACGTACCCTCTGGTAACCAAAATAATGAGACATGTTTTATTTGCCCGCTACTGAGTTTTTAGTAAATTTGAATTCCTTGCCAACATTGGGAAATCAAAATTGGGATTTCTAGCTTCTCTTAAAAAACAAACAAAGCAGGAAGACCCCATAGCCCTGACTCTTACTACACAACAAGTCAATAGAACTGCAAACTTTAAATGGGGTGTATATTCTCCTCTTCTTTGCCACAGTTGCCATCGCTTCCTGTTATGTTATACAAGAACCGCTTAATACTTCTGTTTCCTCACCACTGTAAGCATTTGGTTTTTAAACCCCAATCTGATAGCTGGCTCATCTATCTCCATCGATGTGGAGACATGGGAAAACTACAGCTGATCCATTGATTGTGGGAGAAAGTTCTGCCTGGAGTTGGCAATGGACCAACACTGCCATGCTATTAACTGTAGCAAAAACCCGCTACTGTCCTTATTTCCCCAGCTGACCCACTCCCAGAAGGGTGATACCTTATCCTCTTGGATACAATTAAGCCAATGACAGAATAAGCAGTGTCCTGCCTCCACCTCCTAGAGGGCAACTTTGTTTCCAGGAACTATAGTAGTAGGAGTTTCAGAGCAAAGGAGACAATTCTGGATCAATGACCTCTGCTCTGGGTACCTTTCCCAGCCCAAAAGAAGAAATTCTGAAAGGTGTCTGGGAACAGTTGTTCCATGATGGTTCTAACACAGAAGACCATGCCAAGCCTGGTTGAGGACATCCAGTCCCAGCATGAGCAAGAGCAGTTTGAACAGCCAGCCCACTAGAAGTGACTGCTGAAGACCACAACAGTGACCCCAAGTGGCTAGCCAAAGCCTCTCCTAGGACATAATTTCTTCCATTGAGGACAGATTCTTCCCTGTTCCCCTGGCATAGATCAGGCTAAAAAATAATTCATAGAAATCAAAGCACAGAGCCCGACACATAGTCATTTCTCAAAAAATATTTGATGAGTTAATTCATCAATGAAAAGCTCACTCACTCTACTAAATTCTAAGATAAAAAAAGATGAAGATAGCGCTACTAAGCCCTCATTTAATCTTTCTGACCATCTGCTAAAAGTCTATCTGGATATACCCAAGGCTCGTAGACTAAAATTTAATAAACTTATTCTCTTAAAAAACAAGAAAAAATTATGTCAACTCTTATGGTGCCAGTTATGGACAGAACCTCCATCTACCCAATCATCTAAGTTACTGGTTAGAATGAGTTCTCTGGCATTTTCCCCTTTCCTCCACACTCCTGTTTTCAGTCTGTCACCATTCTTGGTTATTTCTTCCTCTCAAACATGACTTGAGTTCTTCCCCTCCTGAACCACCATCACTTCCCAATGTCCATGACACCAAGCATGACAGTCACTGGATTAAGAGAATGAGGAGGTGGGACTGATCTCAGGTTCAGAAGGAGGCAATGAGCCATGTGAGCTATTGGAACACATGTTTTCTTTCAGGTTGTACAAATGCAGGAGGTCAGACCACTGCTCTTCCTCCTGCCTAGGCTCTTCCTACAGAAGCATTGTGCTCAGAATGGACAGTGATCAACTGATATATGGCCAGGAGGGAGTGACCAGAATAGAGTAAGGATATGAAACCTACCAGGAAGAGGGCACACAGTAGGAAAACACCAGTCAGCATATGTATTGGTTTGTGTTTGCCTGAGAGTGTGGCCGACCCTTTGACAATTTCAGACAATGCTATTGGGCCATGCCCAGCTCCCTAGACATTTCTGGGCCTTTTTTCTAAGAATATCACCAGCCAGACAAGGGACACCAATAGGGGCCACATGACAGCCTGCTGTTCTCAGGGCTGTGGTCACTAATTGTGTGCTTGCAGCAACCCCACCCCTCTTTCTGACAGAATCCTACTCTCTACTGCCTGTATCATTTCCAAAGCTTCTTCCTTGCATCTACTTAATTTTGTGCGAAGCACAGGTCTTTCTTCATGGGCTGCTATCTCTTGCCTTCACCAGCAGGACCAATAAGAGGACTGCTTTACAGTGGTCTAATGACACAGTTAGTCCATTTTAAACATCTGAACCTCTCTCCACCAAGTGCCAATCTTCTCCCTGCAAGCTGCTCTCAGCATGCAGAAGCAGAGTTGCCCAAGGTCTGCTCCTGCATTTTGAAATGTGGAGAAACAGCCCAGGCATCCCAGCCCTGCCTGTCTGAGGACATCTAAGGCAGACATAACAATAGATATTTTCATGGTCAGAATGAGTTATTCCAGAAGGAGAATTGCCTGTGATGTTAAGGTTATATGGCCCAGGCACCTCAGGTGACCATAAATCCTTCTTTCAAAGAGTAGAAAGACAGAACCTGCAACTGTCACATGTAAAGAGAAGGAACCTAGGAGCCCCAGAACAAAGAGAGGCCCCATCCCCATCAGAGATTCCTTAGCCTCAAACTAGTTTTTTTTTTTCTCCTCCACCTCCTCCCAATCAAGAGACATTCTTTTCTGATTTAGCCTATCTGAGTGCAAGTGATTTACATATACTTATCCTTACCACAATCCTATGTGGGCCTTCCCTGACTTGTGTATCTAAGGAATGTCCCCACATTATATTGGATCTTACCATTCTTCACAGAATGAGCTACCATCCATTATTATTTTTTAAATTTTTATTACTGTAAATTACTTATACAAAGGGATTTCATTGTGATATTTCCACACATGCATATAATGTACTTTGATCAAATTCATTCCTTCTATTACTCTTTCTTTTTAAAAACATTTTTATTAGCATATATTAGTCTATACAGGGAAGTTTCATTGTGACATTAACAACATGTGCTTACAACGTATCTTAATTAGATTCATCCCATCCATCATTCTCCCTCATACCCTTCCCCGCCTCTTAGAACAATTCTGAGAGATTTCATTGCTCTATTTTCATACACATATGCAAAATATATCCACTGTATTTGTCCTCCTTCACCCTCTCCATTCACCCTGCCCCTCCCACTGGTACCCATCCTTGGACAGGACTTGTTTTACCTTCCTGCCTTTCATTATTTAAAGAATCCATTATTACTTTGTTCATTAGTTCATTGACTTCATTTCTACCTTTTATCCCTGTCAGATTGTAAGTCACATGATGGCTACGTGACAGACTCTGCTTGTTTTATTCTAGAATCCTCCAAACACAACATGGTGTTCACACATTGTGGTGCTTGCTATGACGGCATTTGTGGAATACAGGTTCACCTATTCGCACTCATTAGCCCACTTAACCCTCACAAAAGTCCTGTATGGTACACACTACATATTATTCTTTATTTACAGAAGAGGAAACTGAGGCTCAGAGAAGTGATAGTTGGCTACAAAACTTAAATTTGAAATAATTAATGGAGACTTAAGTGAACATATGAAAAGATGAATTTAATGAGGAATATTTCAATGTCCTCATTTTGCAGAAAAGGAAAATGAAGTTCATAGTAAATCACTAGGAGAATGTCTCATGAGCTAGAAAGTGGTGTCACAGGTGTCTAAACCATTTTCTTCTGTCCAAAGCCACATTTCCCTCCTTCCTGCTCCTCCTCTTCACCATCTTTCCCAGTTCCAAGAAACATGAAGGTTAGATGGGTGGTCTTACACTGGATGCCCCTGCACTATTTGCTCAAGCAAACTTAGGCAATGAAAGACATCCCCATTCTATATGGCAAAGATATTCCAGGCACTGTAGTTTCTAAGATGCACAGGACAGAGAGCCTGATTTCACATTGCTTCCCTCCAGAGTCACCGAGGGAGAGGCATGGGCACTCAGGATTACAATGTGAGGGAAAACATGACCAGTGTTGAGAAGCAAGAAGAGCTAAGAGAAATACAGGCCAAAACCTTTTAGAAGGCCAGGGAAGGTACCCTTCAACCTGGACCTTGACAGGGCAAACAAACTTTTGTTAAGTCCAGTCGAAGGAACAGAAGGGCTTATTTTTTTATTCTCTCAGACAAGCAAACCCTTATTCTGTAATTCCTGAGTCTTGGGCCCTTGGCTAGGAGCTGGGGTGCAGAGCAAAATAAAAGGACACAGCATTTGGGGAAGTATCAGGAAGGTCACTCTATCTCTGCTTTACAGAGCATGAGTCAGTAGACAGTGGGAAAATAAGGCTGGAGAGTTGTCAAGGATCAGATCTTTGAGAGTTTTAGATGCCAAGCTAAGGAATATGTGTTATAATCTACAACCAATGAAGAGAAGTGAGAGTTTTTGAGCTGAGCAGTGACCCAACCAGAGCTGTGCATTATTTAGGAAGATCTCCTGGCAACACATACCTGAGGGATTGCAGAGCCCAGAGGCAGGGAGAGGCCAGCAATACAGTGCTATGTTGTGAGTGATGCAGAGAAGAGTGTGGGCATATAAGAACAGGTGTGGAGCTACTTCCTGTGGGACATTCCTGATGGTATCATTGCCTTTATGCCCACCGGTGGACCTGTTATCTGATTTTGATTTCTGGGACTGTGTAAACTGATACTTTGAAAAACACGTTACTGACCCAATAGAGAAGCCTAGATAGTTCATTTGATAAGGGCTTGAGCTATGGAGTCAGACCGCCAGGGTTCAAGTTCCAGCTGGCTACATGATAGCTGTGCAGACTTTTGTAAACTGCTTTACCTTCCCCTGCCCAAGTGGGGAAGTAAGAGGTAAGCGCTGAGTGGGAGAATGGATGCAAGATGCTCAGCAGAGTGCCTGGCACATGGAGAACACTCAGTTAAGATTGACGGTGATAAAGTAATTAAATGCACTTAAATGTATTGTGAAAACTACTCTTAAATACATGAATTAATCATCACGTGACACAGTCATGACATAGCCACCTTTTTTTTCTTTCTTTTATTATCAGATTTTTGTTGTACTGGGGACTTTGTGGCATTTACCAAAGTTCTTACAATATATCATAATTGAACTCACCCCCTCCATTCCTGGAATAGTTTCAACAGGTCTCATTTTTCCATTTTCATACATGAGTTAATCATTCCATTGGGAAAAGAGAAACAAACGTATGTATTGATAACCCAGGACTGTGTTAGCTAATATTTAAGAAGTACTTTCGTATGTATCAGATGCCATTCTAAACACTTCCCATGAATAATCTTTTTTGATTTTATGCGTTAGTTGGGGTTGAAATCGTTGTTGTAGAGTAGGGAGAGTGTAATGTTGAACCAGAGGTTGGCAAACTTCCATGGAGGGCCAGATAGTAAGTACTTTGGCTTTTCCAGGTCACGTGGTCTGTGTGGCATGAAAGCAGATAATGTGCCAAAAAATGGATGAAGCTGTGTACCAATCAAAATTTATTTACAAAACAGTAAAGTTAGGGGGTGACTTGGTTCATGAACCACTTGGCTAACCTGTAGATAACCTCTAAGTTCACTTCTGACATTGAGATTCCAGTCCAAAATGTCACCATTAGGCAAAGAAATGCCTAATCTATCTAGTCTTGCTCACCTTGGTTGTGGTAAGGGGTTTAATTCAAGTACAATTGATGGAAAGACAGACAAAGAAAGGATGGTGAACTTACTGTTCTTTGTGCAGCCTTAATCCTCAGCACATCCAATAATTTACACTCTGGTATTATACGATTCTTCTCAAATGTCCCCTAAATACCAGCCTGTCATGCTTCCCTAGGATCTGTTGAGGAGACATACATTAGGCTGCAGAGAGTGATACCCAAGCCAGACACTCTCCCATTTTGGAAAGGATATACATGACAATATTCCATGATAACACTTTAATATCCAGAGCAGTCTCCTACCTCTTCTTTCTCCATTCACATTTCCTACTCAAAGGCCACATTCCCTTATAACTCAATATAGCCAAAGTGTTTGTCCAAGTGTTTTATTATCCCTCCTTCTGGTTCTTGGCAAGAACTTACCCCCATCTCTTTGTAATGGGCTATCAATGTAGTATTGTGCCCCTCCCCAGGAGATGGCACCTGACAAACTAGCCAATCAGATAATCCCATCTAAGTTGGCACAGAATTTATTCTTTAGTGGAAATTAGACTCAAGATGGGACAATCCGAGTGTTCCTTGAATTTGGACGTGAAGATATTGGGAACGTGAAACATTCATTCTATTGAGGCTGCTGACCTGAGGAGGTCTGGGAATACGAGTGGCCATACTAGTCCAACACATGGGAAGAAACTGTCTTAACAAAACAGAAACTATTATGATATAGGAAAGCTCCTGAATCCAGCCATACCTGAAGCTGGAGCTAACCCCAGCCCAGTCTTCCCAACTGTAAGAGCCTGCAAATTCTATTTTTGTTTAAACTAGTTTCAGTAGGGTTTCTGTAAATTACAATTGAAAGAATCCTAACAAAGGCAGGTTTTTAAAAACCATTCCTTCCACTCTTATAATTATCCTCATTTACCAGAATTCTAGCCATCTTTAGGATAAAAATACTCTTCTAGCTACCTCTCATCCTCCTAAAGTGATTTTTATTCCCTGTTCTGAAATCTCTATTTGGTTTGAATGTTTGTTTCAAAGCATTCTTATGGTTACAGGTCATTTTCTGTAAGTCAACATGGTTTTCATATGCATTTCTTAGTGCCCCTTTTATTTTTTTTTCCTTTTTCTTTTATTATTCATATGTGCATACAAGGCTTGGTTCATTTCTCCCCCCTGCCCCCACCCCCTCCCTTACCACCCACTCCGCCCCCTCCCTCTCCCCCCCTCAATACCCAGCAGAAACTATTTTGCCCTTATTTCTAATTTTGTTGTAGAGAGAGTATAAGCAATAATAGGAAGGAACAAGGGTTTTTGCTGGTTGAGATAAGGATAGCTATACAGGGAGTTGACTCACATTGATTTCCTGTGCGTGGGTGTTACCTTCTAGGTTAATTCTTTTTGATCTCACCTTTTCTCTAGTACCTGTTCCCCTTTTCCTATTGGCCTCAGTTGCTTTAAGGTATCTGCTTTAGTTTCTCTGCGTTAAGGGCAACAAATGCTAGCTAGTTTTTTAGGTGTCTTACCTATCCTCACCCCTCCCTTGTGTGCTCTCGCTTTTATCATGTGCTAATAGTCCAATCCCCTTGTTGTGTTTGCCCTTGATCTAATGTCCACATATGAGGGAGAACATACGATTTTTGGTCTTTTGGGCCTGGCTAACCTCTTAGTGCCCCTTTTAGATTATAAGTTCCTTGGGAATAGGAATCAGGTCAGTCAGGTATAGTGTATTTGATCCCCAACTGCAAGCCACAGACGAGTGACCCAAGAAATTATTTCTGGAGCTTACAAATCCATGCATACACCTGACTTCAAGTGCATAATACATGCCAAATATGTGTGCTTGGGAAAAGTCAATATGCCAAAAAACTACCCTAAGTATTCCTAATACTTATATACAGATGCCCCCAAATATCTTTTGACATTAAAAAGGAGTCTTTGAATAATGTGATTGGATGGTTTTGTGCATAATATTTTGAGCTGTATACTTAAAATCTGTAAACTCTATACAAGTGATGCCACATAAAAGATAAAAAGTAAAATTAAAATAAGGGAGTCCTTAGACTTGACAGGTCTGTCCATCACTAGTCATGTAATATCAATACACAAAAATCAATCAGGGATAGATCATAGGCCTAAATGCACTAAAAGCTAAGCTTCTAGAAGAAAACATAGGAGAATATCTTGTAACCTTGACATAGGCAGCAATGACTTCCTAGAAAAGTAAAAATTGGTAAAATCCTAGCTAACGCAAAAGAACATAAAACAAACACAAACAAATGGTGAACCTATGGATAAAAAGGAGCTCAACACCACTAGCTGTCAGGAGAATGAAGGTTAAAAACACTTGTGTGTACCAACCCAGGTGCTAAAATTCCTCATGCATTTCTGGTGGGAATGTAAAATGGTACAATAACTTTGGAAAAGTATTTGATAGCTTCATAAAAATTCAATCTATACCTACCTTTGATCCAGAAAAGCCTTTCTTAGCTATTTATTCATGAAAGATGATAACTTATAACTACAAAAAAGATTATGCAAGAATGTTCTTGGCATCTTAATTCATAATAGCCCAAAGCTATGAACAAATGAATAAACAAATTGTTACATTTGCACAACGGATTACTACTTGTCAATAAAAATTAGCAAATTATCGATACATGCCACAACATGAGTGAACTGCAGAAACATGTTGATAAAAGAAGCCAGACATGAAAGAGTGCAGACTGTATGATTCTACGTATATGAAGCTTAAAGCAAAACTAATCTGCGTGGACGGAAATCCTAACAGTTTGCCTTTAATTGAGAGAGGAGTGATGTTGTGAAAGATTGCATCAAATTATCTCAAGTGATAGAAATGTCCCTTATCTTGATTGAGATCATGTATATACATATATATATAAACATATCTAAACACATATACATATACATAACAACATACATACATATATATATATTTGTGTGTGTGTGTTTATCCCCTTACAGTCCTAGGCTTGGAAACAAAACTGAGTTCAAATCTCAGACCTCCTGCCAACTCTGTGACATCTGGGACTAATATTCTCTCTCATCAGTTTGGTGGAACCACCTTATCAGTCTTGTTTATCTTAAAGGACTGTTTCAACTCAAATACCTGTAAAAGTCCTTTTCAAGAGCCTCCTCTCTAACTCATTTTTTTGCTGGTCTCCCCAGCCCTTATGTTCCAAGCACACTGACCTCCTGGAATTCACCATGTGCTCTCTGGCCTGTGCTGCCCCTCCACTTGGATTGCTCTTGTCCCTTGTCTATGGCTGACCTCCCCCATCCTTGCAGCCTTAGCTGACCTGTGTTTCCTTCAGATTACCTGCCCTCTAGTATTCATCTCTCTCATTCTACTTGTCCCTTTTTCTAAGTACCTATTTGTTTAATTACTTATTTCAGATCTTCCCCATGGAATTAAAACTCCAACAGCACAGGACACATGACTGCTTTACTCACTGGTGCATCCCCAAGTCCTTAGCGTGTAGAAATTACCCAGTCAATATTGATGAATAAATAATTGCAGCAATGTGATGAGCTTTAATGTGTGAACTTTGTAACCTGCTGTGCTAACTCAGAACTTTCTACCTGGAGCCAGGTCTCCCCTGGAGTTGTGCGGGCGCCAGAAAAGTGGCACAGAATAAAGCCCACT
This sequence comes from Castor canadensis, assembly GCF_047511655.1. Lineage (NCBI taxonomy): Eukaryota > Metazoa > Chordata > Mammalia > Rodentia > Castoridae > Castor > Castor canadensis. The sequence continues at coordinate 70,354,443 of NC_133391.1, read as the reverse complement.
TGTCCTTAGGAAGCTTGCAACACTGTGTATCTATGGCTCAGCTGTGTGGTCTCTCTGTTGAGCTATAACCTGGGGGTTCTGCGTGTATCTCCAGGTTGAGAAGAATCTGAAGCACAAACAGGCTAGCAATGCGTGCAGGAATTGTCCTCCATTCCCAGAACCCTCCTCATCCCACACCCAGCAGTGAGCCCAGGAGCAAATGGAATGAACATCTGTTCATATCCATCTTCTTGTTCTGCACCTTTCAATACTCTGGCCAGTCATGGGAGCTCTTAATCCTAATCGCATTCCTCTCTGTCTCCCTATTCATCAAACCACCTCTTTCTTGGGTTTTCTGGATCTGACGGGCACTGCTCTCATTGAGGCCATTTCTCCCCTTGAGTTAGTCGCAGGTCCAGGGCAGCCAGTCATCCATCACCCATAGCTAATCTGTCCAGGGAACTTTCTGAAGCCCTATGTTTTGCAGCTGGAATGTGTGCTGACCTGGATTACTTTGGCATCTATGACATCAGTGCTTTGGGGAAATGCTCCTTGGCAGGTAGCAAAGTCCACTTGAGGGTACAAACTTAAAGCATGCTTTGGGGAAACTCCAAGAGGTTTTAAACTGCTTCCTCTGTCACCAAAAGTCTGCTTCTTCTCTTCCTGGCTGTCTCTCTTTGTCAATAATGTCAATGAGCCCTTTATGTGCATGGGATTTGGGGCTTCTCTGTTTCTCATCTGTAAATCTGTCCTGTGCCAGTGAGTTTGGGCCTCTGGCCCACATGTTAATTATTGGACCAGAGTTCATGGAGTCGACTGGGGACAGGATGCCTCTTTGGCTGGAAGAAAGGCATTCTGGTTGGGTTTTTGGTTTGGGGCCATGAATCTAGTTTAGAGAGTCCAAACAAATGAAAATACTTATGAGCTCCATTGATATTTGCCCTTTTCTTGTCTGAACACCACACTTAGCTGAGGTTTGAAAATCAAATGTTAATGAAGCTCTTGGGGTTTCTGGAAATTACATTGGCAAAAATCTTCTTTGCTGTCAGTAGTGGCAGGAAAATCCCCCAATATTTAAGGGGGCAGAATAGTCAGAAAGGCCTCACATGTGGACTTTAGATCTAGGACAAATGCAGCAATGTGGTTGGACTTGGATCACATGACAAGAGGGGAGCACATACGGGAGATATAGGAATAGGTAGAAAACCCAAAACATGAAAGTGTTTGATGTCCCCACTCCAGAGGAACTAATACAGAAACCTTAAAATGACAGGTTATCATGAACAGGGGATCAGGAACCAGTGTAAAGATCAGTTAGAGATGAATCAACATGGGTCGTAACACATGGGTACACAAAAGCAATAGTAGGAATCTCTCTGTATAGCTATTCATAACTCAACTAGCAAAAACGCTTTGTCTTCCTTATTATGCTTATGTCTTCTCCTCAACAAAATTAGAGATAAGGGCAGACAGGACCTGCCTGGAGTTGAAGGGGGGAGGGGAGGAAAAGGGGAGAGGTGGGCAGGGTAGAGAAATAACCCAAACAATGTATGCACATGTGAATAAATGAAAAAAATATATGTATGTAAAAAATAAATAAATAAATAAAAGATACACTGTTAAGAGTAAAAAAAAAAAAAGAATAGTAGGAAAGGATCTACTTCTGTGGGTATGTATATGTATATACACATGTGTGGAAATGGAACTGGCTGGATTTGGCCTGAGTTAGCACCTGGCACATCTTAATTTCCTCCACCTCAGTCTGCTTATCTAAAGAGAGAGTAGGGTAATCCTTGCTTTTCCTACCTCATATGCCTGGGGATGGCCAAATGAGGCAATGCATGAAAAGGCCTTTGAGTTAGTCTATATTTTGCTGGTTATTATTCAGATGTCTTCTTTCCTTGGTCATTCTTTGAGAGAAAGAGAAGCCAGCAAAGACTTGAACTGCTTTTTTATTACTTTTGGTTGCTGGATGTGTTTCTTTTGGCCATTAAAATTTAATAAGACTCTGCACAGAAATTGAGCACAAGGCAAACCCAGCTTTATTTAGGTAAGTGGGGCAAGGTAAAAAGAGTCAGCTCACTGTGGGTCTAGTGTGCTTCTATACCCCTGCCCTAATTTTGAATATTTCATCCCATTTTGAGGCCATGCAGCCAATTGTGCATTTCAGTGTCTCATTCAGGAAGCATGGTCTCTATAATTAAGAGATGATGAAAAGAGACACAGGACACTAACCATAGGATAGAGGCTTTGCTACTTCTCTTTGTGTCTGGAAAGGCAGTGAGCAATCCAAATCAAAAAGAAAGAACCCTTTCATCATTCCCATCAGAGCAGGTGACTTGTTTTGGCCGACAGGCCCAGAATGTCATCCTTCAGCTCCTTTTACAACTCCCAAATGAATGGTGACGTCACCAGGATTTGCCGGTGCCTAGATTGGGAAAAACATTCTGTGTACCTCTTGGGAGGCCTCACCTTTTTCCACTCCTCTCACTTGTGCTCTTGACACTTGACAGCTGCTCCTTAGACCGTGTCTGCAGATGGCTCACCTGACACAGTAGTAGGGCAGGAGCAGGCATGATCTCTCCCTGCTGAAAGCCATCTGCCTCAGTGTGTTGTGAACTGGAAACACCTCTGGAGTGACTCTTTCAGACTGGGGTGTGCGGGGGGGGGGGTGGGGGGTGGGGGGAGCTGCGTGCATTGGAAGGAAAAGAAAGAAGGCCAGTGTGGTGGCGACAGGAGCAGGATCTGAGATGAGGCTAAGGAGCCAACAGAGCCTTGTAGACCATGGCAAGGAACCTGACCTCATCAAGAGTGAAGTGAAGCTATTGACTAGTGTTAAATGCTGCTGGAGATGGTGGAAATCTGGGTTAGACATCATCAGATCTCCATTTAGAAATGATCCCTTTGGCCAGGTGTGGAGAATAAGTGGGGAAAGAAGGCCACTTAGGACTTACTGGGGTCTTCTAGGCAGATGATGGAGCTGGGGTTAAGAGAGATAGAGCAAGGTGCCTTCTATACCAGGGCTATTGCATGGTCTTGATTCCCTGGCAGCTTTTATAGGCTTTATACTACTTGAAATAATGATTCACAGTCTCTATTTGTTAGAGCTGTCTTAACAAAATACCATACACTAGGTGACTTAAACAGTAGAAATGTATTTTGTCAGAATTCTAGAGGTAGGAGTGCAAGATCCAGATGCAGGCAGGCTTGTAGATGAGCCCCCACCCACTCCGTGCGTCCCTCATGAGTTCACGTGGTCTTCCCTTGTGCTTGCCTGTGTCCTAACCTCCTCTTCTTTTAAGGACACCAATCATGTCGGATTATTGCCCACCATAATGACCTCATTTTAATTTAATTTTCCCTTTAAAACCTTTAAAGGGACATGTAGTCACATGTGAGACAGGGCTAAGGCTTCAACATGTGAATGGGTAGGAACACAATTCAGCCTGTAACAGTCTGTCCTCAGATTTTGTCTTCCCCTAGTTTGAAGTCTGTCCGGGGGTCTCTGCTTCTTTCCATTGCTGTTTTAGGGGAAAATAGTCTACCTTACAAAAGCCCTTCTCAAGTTGATCTTTGTAACTCCTAATATCCTTGTTCTCTTGGATTCTCTCTAAAGAGTATGTAGATTACCTTCAGTGTTTTTATTGTTTGTCAGTATCCCCCTCACCTCCACACCCACACACACATACACAGCAACCATGTTATACATACTGAAAGTTGCATACACATTTAATAGATTTAATTTAGGTTTTGGTATTTCACCAGAGTGGCGGTGGGATTTCTATAATGACATGATTTAGCCACAGAAATTTCCTGTACCGGTTACTTCTTGGGAAGTACCTTCAAGAAACACCTGTTATAGAACACAAGTGGGGAAACCCTCCTCAAGCAATTTACAGTGAGATGGTGAACTAAAACAAACAGTAACTACATTGTAGGCAAACTCTGCTGGAGGTAGAGTGGTTTTCAAACTGTGGTCTTCGGACCTGAGGTATCACACCTCATCTAGGAACTTGTTAGGAAGGCATGTTCTTAGCCCTCAGCCTCACCTTACTGAACCGGAAACCGCAGGGCTGAGACCAGGAAACCTGTGTTTTGACCAGCCGTCCACAGATCCTGATGTGTGCTCAAGTTTGATAGCCACTACTTGGTCGTAAGAAGCACACGCCATAAGGTTTCACAGAAAGAGAGCTCTGTGTGGGGAGGGAGGCTGAAAGGGAATCTGAGGCTATTTCTAGAAGTGTGCATATGAGATAGGCCTGAGGAGCGGGTGGGATTTTCATATTTATATGTAGAAGATCATATTTACAACTATTGCCATCTGCATGTTTATGTAGTTCTTTTTACAAAAGTAATTAACAGCCTGGACTCTAACTGGAAAGATCTGCTAGCTGTCCCTTCCCTGCATTTTAGCTGGCTCACTGTGAATGGAGGCTTCCACCAACATATGCTCAGTTATAAAACTGGTAACTATGGTTAGAGGCTCTGTTCCATTTCAAACATAACTTGAACTGAAGGTGAAGATTCTACCTCTATTGCCAAGAACAAATCAGTTCAAAGCATCCTCCCCTCTTTTTTTATTTGGTGATACAGGGGATTAAACTCAGGGCCTCATACTTGTTACTAGGCACATGCTCTATCATTTGAGCCATACCCCCAACCCATCAAAGCATCCTTGAATTTCACATTGGGAAGGAACTGTCAAGGTCATCTTAGTCATTTAACCCAACCCAATAACCTCTGAGCTGCCTTGAAAGATAGGTGGCATCAGAACACACAGCATAAACACACACTTCTCCTGCCATTCCATTGAATGATTTTATAGCAACAGTGGGCAAGCTATGGCTGAGGATCAATTGGGACTCCTTCCTGTCTTTCTATAAAGTTTTATTGGAACACAGCAATGTTCGCTCATTTATATGTTGGCTGTGGCTACTTTTGCACTGCAATAGTGCAAGTTTTTAATCTTCTCCTTAAGACTTAATATTAGTTATAACTCAGATTGCAAATGGCCAAAACCTGGTTCAAACTACTTCATGCTAAAGAGAATCAATTGGCTTTTGTACTTTGAAGACCAGGGAAGGCCGCTGGAGATCCCCCATACTGGTTCCAAGTGGACTATCCTCTGTGTGTAAGCTGTTGAGTTTTGCCTACACTGTGAGATTTCTTCCCCATTACTCTGGCTAACTCTGCTGCCTTCACTGCCTGTCTCCCTTCCATCCCACCCAGTCCCTCTGCTAAGTGCAGGTCTCTTGGTGCAGGGAGGTACTTGCACCCATTATATGAACACTAGGCTTAGAGTCAGAAATCCTGGGTTCTAGTCTTGACTGTGCTACTCAATAGTGAAAATATGGTATAAGATGATAGGAGACTTTGAAAATCAAAAAACTCCCAACAAACGTAAGAGGTTGCTTTTATTCTCTTAGAATCAAAGCATATTTAAGCTGGCAACAGAACTAAAGTCCATCTCATCCTCGTCGCCTGAGTGAAAAAAAAAATGATCCATAAAAGTGTTTTAGTTGGCTTACATAGGAGTATTCTTTATTTTTGTTTAATATTTGAGCCAAGATGCAAAAACTAAACGTTTAAACTTTACTTTAAAAGCCAGATTTCTGACTTCACTAAGCCCATGCAGTAATCATTTGAAAATGAGTAGGGCCTGTGCCTTTTGGACCATTGTCTCCCACTCCCTTTGTCTTGCCCCAGCCCACATCACTCATTTCCTCTCTTTAGCACTGACTTTATGCTCCCTGACTTGATACAAGCATGTATCTGACTCCTAAAGATCTGACTCCCCATCCATCTAGGCCTCAGCCAGCTTCCCACATGTGGGAAGCTCATTCACTACCCACCGATACCCATCGGAGGCCACCGATGTCATCACCAGGCTCCTCTGACTTTTGGGAAAGTATCCACTGTATGGTCATCCTACTTAGTAGGGCAAGTGAGTTTTCCAGTGTGTTTTAGAGGTCAAAGGCCCACCAACATAGTATTTTGGGTTTGTTTGGTTTTTTTGGTGGTACTAAGGTTTGAATTCAGGGCCTCATGCATGCCAGGCAGGCTCTCTACCACTTGAGCCACTCCACCAGTCTTTTTTTGGGGTATTTTTCAAGATAGGGTCTCACGAACTATTTGCCTGGGCTGGCTTCAGACCACCATCCTCCTGATCCCTGCCTCCTCGGTAGCTAGGATTATAGCCATGAGCCACCAGCACTGGCAGAGATAGTGGTCTTTTTACCCCACTTTATGGAAATACATTCTTTTCACTTTCCTTCCCCACTCACAAATCCCTAGTCTGATTTAGGGTTCAAGTGCATTTAAAATTTTATTTGAAATCAAGTTTGTTTTTGACTGAAATCCCTACTTTAATAAACATCTCAAAGAACAAGGGTTGGAATGCTTTTTCTATAAAGAACAAGATGGTAAATACCATAGACTTTACAGGTTGTATGGTCTCTGCTGCATCTCAGCTCTGCAACTGCAGCATGAAAGCTGCCATAGACGATATATAAATGAATGGGCATGGCTATCGTGATGATTCCTCTTGAATATCAGCCTGATTGGATTGAGGGAAGCCTAAAAGATTAGTAAAGCACACTTCTGAGGGCGTCTGTGAAGGTGTTTTCAGAGAGGATTTCCAGGGAGAAGGACCTGCCCTAAATGGGGGCCCAGATAGAATAAAAGGAGAAGAAGGAAATGTATTAGCATAGGCACATACCCTCTGCTTCCTGGCTGCCACGAGGTGAGCAGCTTTCTCTACCACATGTTCCTGCCACCATAATATTCTGCCTCACCACAAGCCATAGTAATGGAGCAAGCAAAACATGGACTAAAACCTCTGAAACCATGAGCCAAAATAAATCTTTCCTCCCTTAAGTTGTTTCCTTAGGTATTTTATCACAGCAATGAAAGGTCTGACTAACACAGCTGTGTTTCCAGAAAATTATTTATAGACAAGCAGGAGGCCAGAATTGACTGTGAGCCATAGTTTGCTTACTCATGTATGGAAGTATGCAATGGGCAGGCAGAAGATGTGTGGATCTATGCTGGGTGTCCCAATGCCAACTTACATGGGACATTTCCAGGTAACTTGCCCTGATTCTTTGCAGGATGTTAACTCTATAGCATCAAGATTCCTGTGGTACATTTTCCCAGATGTTCCAGGGATCCCTGAGAGTCCCCAAGACCCTTTGAGGGGCCCAGAAGAACAACACTAGTTGTGTATTAATCCTAAAATGCTATCTCCCTTTTTCACCCCCATTCTCTTACAAGTAGTGAGTAGAGTTTTCCAGAGGCAAAATGTGATGAGGTCATCGCTCCAATATCTAATGGAATCTGTGATTGTGTATTTTTGGTTTTTGTAAATTCCTTAGGTATGATTTCTAATGTGAAAAATATTTATAGGTGCAACCCACATAAACAAACACCCTTTGGAGTTCACAATAAAATTCAAGAGGAGCCCGAGGACCAAAAGCATTCAGAACTGCTGAGACTGTTCGATTCTGATTGCACATTCCGCATGCTACAGAACACTGCTCATTTTGGAGTATGGATTTTTCAGATGTGCTCAGCAACAGCATCATTTTCTCCCAGACAGGAGAGATATCCATCACCGCAATTTATGTTCACACATGAACTTGCACTAAGTAGGCGCCTTTATTTTTTAAATGTTTATTGGAAATCATTATGTTCCAAGTATCATGCTTGGCATGAGGTCTAGACATTGAAATCAGTAGGCACCACCTCTGCCCGCATCACGTTTAGAGTCTAATGATGGAAACAGAGATTAAACAAATAATCACAACTATATCAGTACATACTGAAAGTGCAGTCAAGAGAAAATAAGGGGTTCTCATGGGGTAGGGTTCGTGCCATAGAGGAAAGCCAGTCAAAGCCTTTGCCCCAAGATCCATCAAAGCAGGGTTTTCAGTCTTGGCACTATTAACACCTTGGACCTGATAATTCTATGCTGAGGGGAGAAGGGGGATTGCAGCATGCTTAGCAGCATCTCTGGCCTCTACCCAGTATGTGCAATAACATCCATGCACACACCCCAGTTGTGATAAACAAATGTGTCTCCAGGCATTGTCAAACGACCTCTGATGGAGAGAACTGGTGACTAAAAAAGAGGTGTAGTATGAGGGCTGCTGTGCTAGTCCAGGTGAGAGACACTTGTGACTGAAACAGAGCTGGTGGAGATGCAGAGGAGGCTGACCTGGAGAACTATGGAGGGGATCCATTTATCTACATATGGCTGGGTAATGGATATGAGGTGGAACAAGAAGGGGCAGGGTAAATTGCAGGGCTCATCATATTGAAGGATTGGCTTTGGTTTACACAAGTGACACTAGCATAAGCTAGCTTTATGTGAGGCTTTAAAGTCCAGAGCTAAGAATCCATGACAGAGTATGGAATACACCATCACCCACTGTTGGCACAGCCGCCTGTTGTTCATCTCTGCCTAATGAGAAATGATTCCAATAAGAGACCAAAAACAGTGCTTCCCAAAAGAAATGACAACTTTAGAAAAGAAAAGCCATCTGGCAGGGCTGAGCAAATTAAATGTGTGTTTAATCTAACTGCATTAGGACATTATTTCAATGCCAGTTGACTTTTCTAAACATTCGTGAAGGTTGGCAAACACATCAGAGGAAATATACTTTGTCATATTCAGAAGGATATTGGCACATTATCTGATGATAGTATTTTGGGTACAAATTAATATCAGTCACGATCTGAAGTTCTCATCTCATTGCTGAATGCCATGTGGGGCTTCCTTCTAGTCACTAGCCCAAGGGCTCTCAACTGTGAGCAGGCAAAAGAATCTCCAGAGGACCTTGTTTGAAATGTGATGTGTGGGGTGGACCCAGCAGCCTATATTTTAACAATCCTCAGCCCCACCTCCCCACCCTGGGAGCTTCTGAAGCAGGTGGTTATCTCTCCTCCTTGAGAAACACTGGTGCAGTGAAAAGCGCCTGTGTGGTGATTCTTTTCCACCAGTGACCTCTGCTCTGTGACCCCTCCATCTCACCCCCAGCTCTGCTTGGCTAATTTGCTCATACCCAGAGTTGCTCTGGCAAGCTTTCCCTAGCTGCTTAGGTGCTGCCACAGCATGTCATCCTTGGTTATGTAGCATACTTGCAGAAACAAGTGACAGCACTCAACTAAAAACTGCTTAGACAATCTAGATGCATTTGGTCAAGGTTAGAGGATGCCCAGAGAGGGCCAAGGTAGTCCACTGAGAGACTCAGCAACACCATCAAGCTCCCAGATGCTCTCCTTCTGAAGTGGTTCCCTTGCCGTTCATTTTGCTCACACAGCAGCAGGTCCAGCATCACAAATGGAAGATGACATTCATCATATCCATAGCAAAAAATACACCTCGGCACCAATCCTCCCACCCCAGGAGACATCCCTCATGTCTAACTTTCCAGGGGTACATAACTTGTTTTTGCCTAAATCAACCCATTTGCAAAGGAAGGAGATTAATAGGATCAGTTTTCACCAATCAAGATTCTCTCTCCAAGTCTGGGTAAGGCTACAGCCTTGCTCCCATGTATTAATTACTTTTGTGTTACTATGACAAAATAACCTGACATAAGTCACATACAGGAAGGAATTATTTGTTTTAGATTTCAGTCCACAGTCCTTGATTCTGTTGATTCTGGATCTGTGGTGAGGCAGAACATCATGGTGGTGGGAGCATGTGGAAGAGGAGGCTATTCAAATAGGAAGTGGAGAGAGAGGCCCAGGACAAGATTTAGCCCCCAAGGACATGCTCCCTACCCCAGGGACCTCTTTCCTCCAATTAGGCCCCACCTCCTAAAGTTTTACCACCTCCCAAAATAGCACCACCAACTGGGGACTAAGCATTCAACAGGTGAGCCTGTAGGGGACATTTTATATTCAAACCATAATACCAAAAGATATAGCTAAGGAGTAACCTAAGACAATTAGGGTTCTGTTAGCAGAAGGGAGAAATGACTGCTGGGAAGGCAACAGGCTGGTCTCCTTTCTCTCTGTGGCCCCTTTTCCACCCTTTCCCCACTGGAGTCAGAGTCACCTGCAGCCACCAACCAGCTCCGCCTTGTTCATCATCCTCTCTTCAGCAAGATGCTGCGGTCACATTACGCACATGGAGTCCAGCACGAAGTAGCCCCGAAGTGTTTCTTCGGTTTAACTGATGACAGATCATAACTGAGATGGAAAACTATTGAGTATTAGGACATAAGTTAGCTAGTCGCAAGTAACAAAGGAGGCGCTGAGGCCGTCTCAAAATGCGGAGCAATATGGCACCAGGAGCCCCAGACAGTCTCCTCCTGGCTTAGCCATCCAGATGCCTTCCCAAGAGCTCTTTTCAGAAAATCTCAGAGAGGACTGGGTCCTGTGCCTGCCATTTACATGGAGAGGGACTAGGATTCTCTGGATGAGCCAGGCCTGGGCTACTTGCCCATCCTGTACTGGGACTGGGTCAACCCCTCCCAAACTCCATGGCATGGCTTCTGTACGGGACAGAGAGTCCATTGCCAGAAGACACAGAGAGCGATGCTGAGCAGGCAAAACAACAGATGTCCACTGCACTTAAGGGTGGGAAAAAAGGCTGTTTTCAGAGCATTACACATGGGCTTAACTGCAACTACTGCTACTCACCGATACAGAGATTAAATATTTCCTCCCATGCCACTGAAATATACAACTTAATTTTGAAACTTTGAATAATACTTTGTTTCCTAAAGAATGAAAAAGGAATTTTTGTCTGCTTTTAGGGGAGGATCTTTAAATTTTGTACTCATAGATTATATCTAGTAGTATTCTACATCTGTTATCTTTTGGCCTTTCTCTTCTTTTTCTTAGTTACTTGTCTCGTCTTCTTAGTCCCGCATATCATGAACCAGCAACCTACTAGAAAATTTAAAAGGTCATATCTTTTGGTATTTTCCCCTTTCCCTTCGCTCCCCTTCCCCACCAAAAATAATTTATAATCTTATCACACTATATACAATTCTACAACCGTATATAGGAGACCCCTACAATTCTTTTACCAAGTTCCCTCTGAGATCATAGCTAGTTAGAGATGTATTCTAATCAGTCCATTTGCTTGACAATATAATTGGAGCACTTACTAGTACCAGGTACTGGGTTGAGCATTAGAGATGCAATGAAAACAATCTCTCCAACCACAGCCTGGATCTTCCTTTGGGGTAAAAAGTGTGTTTATCCTTACATCTCTGCAACTTTTAGCTTCATTTTAGTACTTGTACTACTGGTATTTCTATCATCATCGATATCATCATTATTATTAGAGCAACTTTTGTTTAGCACTTACCATATACCAGACAACATACTAGGCGCTTTATACATATTACTTTCTGATCCTTTCAAAAATCCTGAAGAGTAGACTGGAAGCATGGTTCAAGTGGCAGAGCACTTGCCTGAGTTAAACCCCAGTACCACAAAAAAAAATCCTGAAGAGCAAATATTCCCATTTAACAGATGGAGAAACTAAGACTCAGTGACATAAAGCACCTTGCTCAAACTCATAGAGCCTGTGACAAAAAAGCCTGGATTTGAACTCAAATCTGACAGGTTCTATAGCCTGTTCTCTCTCCAGCTCACAGAAAGTACTCCCTACACGTGCAGTAGAAGGTGAAAATTAGTTTCAATATTTCTGGAAAATCCTGGGTATTGACTTTGAGTTGTGACTCCCTTGGTGAGGATAAATTTGCAAGGCCTGCCCTCATCCCAACTCCTCTTGTGACCACTGATAGATTTTCTTGAGGCTTTAATTTGGTCTACCCCATGCACCCCCAATCTCACATTCATTTCTCTAATGGATCTTGGGCCCCAGATTCTTCATTAGTGAAATTATGTAGCTTGGCATAGATCTAATGTCTGACAGCACTTCCTTTAAGGAGGAAAACACTATTTCTGCACTGTCCAGTACAGCAGCCATAAGCCCAAGTAACTATGAAGCACTCAAAATTGGCTAGTATGACTAGGAGCTGAATTAGCTGAATTTTTACTTTTCTTAATCTTAGCTTTAATAGACACATGTGACTAATGGCTACCATATTAGACAGCACAAATTAGACTCATCTTTGTCATTCTTTTGATCTCTATACTTACCCAATAGCAGTATTTTTTAAACACTGTGTTGAAATCCATTAGCAGATCTTGAAATCAGTTTTCCTAATTGCAGACAACATTTATAATGAAATAGTATGAAGTAATGAAATGGAACGGAACAGAAAAGGAAAATATCAGTACATACTATGTGTACTGTTTGGATTGTGACATTTTTGTTTCATATATTTGTGTAATGGGTCATTGTGCAAAATAAATTTCTTCCAGAGGTCAAAAAAAGTTTGAAAATCACTGCCTACCCCTGAGTAATGTCACTGAAACCCTGAAAGTGACAATGCTTGTGTGGTGTTTCCTTCTCCAGCTGGGGCTCTGCAAGACCTCATTTTAGGAATATTCTGTTCCTCCAGGTTCTACAGGCATGTGGTGAGCATGTGACTCCTCTCAGATGATAATTGAAAATGACATTGTGGTCATCAGTCTATCTACATGCAGAGACCCAAACTGGTGACCCACAGGCAAAATCTAGCTTACACAGATAGGCCTCTTTGGGAACTCAATTGGTGTTTGTAAATGACCACGGTCCCTTGACACCTGCTAGCTTCTTCCCCTTCAATTTGGTTGGTCTCTTCAGTTTGATCCCTTTGGTTCAATTTGCTATTTATATTACATACCTAAAGGTATTTTGTGTTGTGACCTGTGTTTGATATTAAGAGCTGCCTATCTCAAAGGAAGTTGAGTGATCACAGAATGTAACTGTTTTACTTTCTAGGTTGGAAAACAAGAGGCCAAAAATGAGGTGACCTGCTGAGGCCTCACAAAAAGTTAATGGGAGAGAAGAAACTGGTTCTCTCATAAGGAAGAACCAGATATTGCCAGAAATTGCAATAAGACAAAGGAGAAAGAAAGGAAAGAAGGTAGGAAGGGAAAGCAGGATGGAGAGATGAAGGAATAAGGAGGATGAGGAGGAAAGAGAAGGAAGAGTTAGATCGTAAACTCACCCTCACAGGCTGAGGAAGAGCAAGCCTGATGGGCAAGTCAGATTTCTGTGGGGAGAACCTCTCCCAGTCACGAAGCAAGCTTCTAGTGCACAGATGACTACAGAGACCATCCAGGGGAACTCTGTAGGACTTTGAGCAATGGACAAGCACTTTTAGACATCAAAGAGGGCCTCAGGAGACCTCTACCATATGAGAATTAAGCATGCTTAAAATGGCTTCAGTAATTAATTCCCTGACTTAGGCCTCATTGTGCCCTGCCCTCTGGCAAAGTGCCCCTGATCTGTAACTGACATTTCCCCAATGGTCCTGATGTGACAAGCATGATGGGGATCTTACATGAGTTCCTCCCCTCTCTAAGTCTCAGGACTGCATCTGTAAAGGTGGGACTATGGATGGAATCGGTCAGAAGGTTCCCTGGGACTGCCTTGAGGTTGGTGGGACTCACAAGTAAGTGGTCCATTGGCTCTGAGTCAATCTGCATGGGCTTTCAGCTTCACTCACAACCTAATGTCTTCAAGTGCCAGGGACACAGCAAAAGGAAGAGGTAGGAACCATGGCGATCTGTGTGACCTTAAAAACAAACACCAGGCCACCCAAACAAAGCATGTCTGGGAGCCACATCCAATGCAAGCACCCCTAGTCTAGAGAGTTTCCCTAAATGACCATTAGGTCAGCATTTGTTTGCATTCCATGCATGGTTTGCAAAAGATTCAATATAACCTAGAGGACATTTAACCATTTCCCTTCAAGAAAGAGTTCATAGCTTTTTTTTAAAAAGTCTCCAGTAACCTCTAGATGTTTCTAGAAGACTGGATATTCTCTATGTTCCCTCCATTCTGAAACCCTGTACGTCAAGGGGAGCCAGGTTGACAGCTAATATTCCTTGGCTTTCCCTGTAGAATATCAGAGATTGATGGTCTGCCAGGGTCTCAGGAAGCAAACATTGTGTAAGTACTAAACCTCTGGCTTAGAGGCCAAGGCACTGAGTCACCCAGAGCACGAAGACAATTGCCGGCTTCCTGAAGTTCCTCTTTCCAACATGGTTTCCAGGGCCCCAGACAAAATCCAAATAGTATTTTTCAGATAAGCTGTGAAGCTGTTGGAAAGGGGCTGCCAGGCTAGAATGCAAGGCAGCTCCATTCTTGCTGTAAAGGATGCCTGGGCAGGCCCCAAAGTCCAGCGACTCCTCTTCTTTCTCTTAGGATGCACTTGGCAGAAGGAGGCTCTGCTAGAAAAGTCCCATAGAAGAGATAGGAAAGAAGAGAAAACTGAGCCTCTCCCAGACCTACTGATGCCTGTCTGAACCCTAGCTTTCACCTTCACCTGTGTGGCAACTTCAATCAAATTAATCACCTTCTCTGTGTCTTCCCCTGCATAAAATGGGGATCATATGGTGTCTGTCTCATGGAGTTGTTGTGAAGATTAAATGAGAAGATACCTATGAAGCACTTAGCACAGTGCCTGGCACATAGTAATTGCTCAATTTTACATTTTTAGCTACTTTTCCAGGCTCCTCAGTGTCACTGACTGGGGTTTTATAAAAGTGAGGAGGGACAGAGTCAGAGTGACAAGAGAACTGGTGTTGATTGACAGGACCCCACTCCAATGTAGGAAAATATCAAGGCTGGCAGACACCTAAAGACGTTTTCCCCTTCTCCAGCAAAGCTTCCTGTCTGTTCCTGGGCCATTCCTACATGTACAACTGTGGATATCACGTTCTTAAAACCCCATGACCAAGAGCCAGATGGTGTTTTTGAAAAACTAACTAGCTTTTTCTGCAACCACCCCTCTTACTCCTTGCCTTCATTCAGTGAGCAAGGCCTCAGGGCAGGGATGGGCAGCAGAAAGCAGGGACCAAAGAGTGGCTTCCTAGCTTTTGAATTTCCAAAGCCTGCATCTTCAGAAGAACAGGGAGGATTTACTACAAAGCTAAATGTTCTGGACAAAGCATAAACTAGGGAGGACAGAAAGGGCCCCTGTACCCCAGCTAACAAAATTATTCCCAAGCCCAGAGGGAAGGAGGAAACTCTCCCAGCAAGGAACAAGAGCATAGATCTATTTGAGTCCTTAAAAAGAGGCCCAGTGCTGGGCCTCTGGGTTGGGCTCATGAACAGAAACACAGTCAACAGCAGACAGGAAGGGAGGAGACATACGGGTGGGGCAAAATGATTCAGATATAGTTTCCTCTTACCATGAAAGAGATATAGATTAGATATGGATGTAGAGAGAGATGTAATTCAACTTGAACCAACTGGAATTAGAAGAAATCAGTCCTTTATTTTTTATTTGGGCTTCCTTGCTCATGATGCTCACTGCCAGGAATCTTGCTTTAGGTCTAACCCAGATCCTTCTGCCATAGTTGTCCTATGGGGCAGGGGCTGTGAGACAGGAGCAGTCTGTCTGGCCAAGAGCAGAGCTTGCCTCTCTGACACATGTGCTGACAACACTCTCTGGAAGAAGGTGGCTATGACCAAGGACTGTGCCAGTGAGCCTGGCAGCAAGATGGGAGGACTTTCTGTTGCTACAGAAGCTTTACAATAGCCTCTTGAGTGTCAGACTGTGTTACTGACCTGTGACCTAACTGGGGCCATTTGTGGAGGGACCCAGGAGGTTCCCAGAAAACTTAATCCTCAGCCCTGCTGTAGCACTAACACCTGCAGAGCCTGTGTCTCTCAGAAACCAGTATGCACACCTGTCAGGCTTTACCTGCCCATGCTGGAGAAGCTGCTCAAGGCTAACATGTCCTGGCCTTGGAGCAGTTCTCATGGCTGCCTCATTCTCTGCCAGGATGCTGAGTTGCCTTTCCCTGTTTCCTGCTCTGTAATTAAGAACCTTCCACTATTTTTTTTTTTACATTTTTATTAGTGCATAGAATTGTACAATATATGTAGGGGGCGGGTCATTGTGTCTAATCACTATTTTTAAAGTTTTTTAAATTATTGTTTTAACCAGCTGGGTAATGGATGGTAGCTGTCAGGGGTAAGTTAGAGACCCCTTTAGCCACCTTCCCCCCAAGATCACTCCCCCCAGAGAAACCTCTGAGGCACATTTGCATTGCAGGCAGTAGAACTTAATGATCAGAGCACATGTTTTAGAGTCAGACTGTGGGCTTCAGTTCTGTCCCAACCATTTGCTTAACTGTGTGATCTTGTATGAATAACATCAGCTCTCAGCGTCAGTTTCCCTGTCCATAAAATAAGGAGAAGCGTGTCCCCTCTTGAGTGATGAAAACTCAGTGGGAGGCTATATGTAAATTGCTCAGCACAATTCCTGACAGAGAGGAGCCACTCTACATATTACCTGTTATCCTGGCAGACCTGCTCGTGGTGAACCCCCTCCTCTAGACCTGGTTCAGTTACTCTTTCTTTATTCAGCAAGTATAAAGGAAACCATGACACAATAAGAGGAGCACTTATGCATGCCTGGCACTGGTAACCAAGAAAGATGTGGTCTTCTCCCTCATGGAGTTCCCAAGCTAGTGTACATAAAGGACCTGTCAGGCCCTTTCTGCTCTGAATCTGATTCCACTCAAGGAGCATCAATAAAATGATGCAATGAAATGACACATGCATGGCCCGCAGGGGTTATCAAAAGCAGCAAGTAACTCACTTATTCTAAGTAAATACACACAACAAACGAGGGAATTTGTCCCCCTGGAAACGGCAGATGTGCCCAAAATACATCAATCATACGCTCTCATCCACATAGCAGGAAACACCCAATTCACGCATTCCTCTGCAGGATATATCAAAAGCATGTCAGCCACCCACCTCTGCAGCCCACAGAAACCCATAAACAAAAAGCTCTGGAGAAGAAGAGGTTATCTAAGGTGATGAATGGTCTACAGCCAAAAGCTTTATCTTGACAGTCAGCAGGAAGGGAAAACCAGGAAATCTTTGCTGGACTTGTCCAAAGATGGATTTGAGAAATGTTTGGTCCAAGTTCAATGACTAGCTGGTAGGGGTAATTTAGGATTACCCTTCATTGGCTTCGAGGTAAGATCCTTTAATATTAATTTTTTGTGGTACAGGGATTTGAACTCAGGGCCTACACCTTGAGCCACTCTACCAGTCCTTTTTGTGAAAGTTTTTTCGAGATAGGGTCTCAAAAACTATTGGCACAGGCTGGCTTGGAACTGTGATCCTCCTGATCTCTGCCTCATGAGTAGCTAGGATTACAGGTGTGAGCCACCGGCACCCAAATTAATTATTGCTTATTGAGTTCAAGTTACTTGGCCAGACATGCACTAAGCACTTTTATATGATTTCAGTAATTTAATACTCATAAATAATGAGTTATTCCCACTCTAGTGACAGGGAAACTGAGGGCTCAGAGTGTTGTAGCTTGCTCAGTCCACAGCCAGCAAGTGTCAGGGCTGTAATCCACACACAGTCCACCTGACTCCAGCATCCATACAACCGCGCCATGCCGTGTGCTTCTCACCCCTTCCAGTGCAAGGATTTCATGATTCTGTGTCTCACTGTAGGAAACAGGATCACACCATGGGTCCTGATGCAGTTTCAAAATCAAACCCAGCACCCCTATTGTAAACTGCCAGATCCACTTCTGTATGGACCCACTTGAAACTTTCAGGCACTGCCGTCTACCTGGGAAATGCCTGGATCCACACTTGGGTCTCCTCAGGACTTAGGCAATACCTGTGAACTCACTCAGTGTACTTTGGGCCCTAATGAAGTCACAAAGAGGTGGTATGACAACTGCTGTGCCCTCGCCCACTTGCATGTGCATTTCCCTGGGCCCCAGGCCTTCACCAGCTCATTGTTGAACTGCTGGATTTGCTGCTTGATGTCTCACCTTCCAGCCAGAAGCTCGTCTGTTTTCATTACACTTCCAACCAATTAGTGACAGTTGGTATGCCTGTCTCCTCATCAGTTTTGTCACTCCTTTAATTGTGCTACAATGTAGCATAGGTACCCCTCCTTTTCAAAGACTATCTTAAAGACACACTAGTAAAATGTGGGAGCATTTTTATCTCCAAGGTCAAGTTATCCTAAGGGGAGGAAAAAAATTGCAGGTGGTACATGGGCAAAAAGAATGTAACTCAGGATGTCGTGCTTATGAGAGAAATGGTGCCACTATCTACTTTTAAAATAGACTAATAAATCTGATACCATAAAACACAGTCTAGTTTTAATGTGGGGCCAGCTACTGCAGAGGAGCAAGTATAGAGGAAGAAAAAGAAACACAGAAGCGTACACACAAAGACAGAACCTTTTGTTAATTGGAGGGAGCCTTAAAAATCACCTTGCCTGTCTCCTTGGTGACCAAGGAGGGAGTTGAGATGGGAGAAGTTAGGTGATTTGCCCAAAATTAGAAAACTAGGTAATGACAGAGAGGGAATTGGAACTCAGGTTACCTCCAGTGCTATAAGTCACATGGATGCAAAGAAAGACAGAGCAAGTGGGGGAGCGCTGGTATAGAAACAGGATATGAAATCAGCCTGTTGTGCTCAGCTTACTCACTCCCTTAACTTACCGGAGGTCAGTTTCACCTCTTCTCCAATATGGTATTTTGACCTAACATAAATGGTCTTCAAATAATCTCTGTAGTATTTGGGAAGAACTTACCTTACAAATGGACTTGTAGAATTAAGACGTATTTTCTTGCAGTACTCTAAAGATTTGGTATGTGTATAAAAGAGAGCTGTTTCAGACCCATAACTTTTCATCTCAAAGACACTCAGTAGCTGATTTTGTCTTTAAAAATTATAATGACAGTCATTGCCAGCTGATTTCCTTTCTTTTATTCTTAGAAACATTACATCAGTCAATGTCCAAAAATTGTGATTATTTTTTTTAAATCTGTATTTATTACAGTGATCTTTTATTTCCAGATCAAATTCAGGATGAGTAAATGTGTGTATAGTTTATTCCTATTGCAAATTGTTTTATAAATACAATTTAAAAACTCTTCAGGGATAAAAATAAGTACTTTCAATCAGAGGTGTTATATTCAAATTAATTCATACATGTTATTTTTATATGTGTGTGATTCTACCAGGTTCAATTTCTGTCCCCCCTGCCTTGTGGTGTATTTTTGAAACTATCAGCTTTACTGTCCAATATGGTGACATGTGACTATTTAAATGTAAATTTACATTAATTAAAATGTATTTAATTTAAAATCCAGTTTCTCAGTCACACTATCTACATTTCAGGTGTCCAGTAGCCACAAATGGCTGGTGACTATTATTAAGACATAGAACATTTTCAGCCTCTCAGAAAGCTCTGACAGCATTTTGGAAATGCTGGTAATAAGAATGTCTCTCCTGGGTGCCCTTTATTGGCCAAATAATTCTAAAAGAAGCCAGAAGTTCCCTGCGTGTATTTTAGGAACATATCACATAACGCATATGCCTAAACTTGGCAATGTCAAGGATTATTTCACAATTGAACAGTGCTAATGTCCTGTGAGGTTTATGGCCACTCTTAATGTATAAGGAAGTTTATGACCACTCTAAACGTACAAGGTAATTTGAAAATTTGTGTGCAAATCAACTTTGAATTCAAAATTTTTTTGCCTATAAGAAAAATGTTATAAATCGTGTGACTAAACCTTAGTAATTCCTGAGATAAAAATTATTGGAAATAATGACCAGCATGAACTCAACAGTCAGATTGCATTTTGGATAAGGGATGGAGCCCCATGATAGAGTGCTTGTTTAGCATGTGCAAAGCCCTGGGTTCTATCCGTGACATTGAAACAAAATCAGCATTTTACGGAAGTTATAGATTGGTGGGAAGAAACGACACACGCTCTCCCCTCCCCCCCAGTACACAACTACACACAGAATAAGATTTGATTAAGTTCCTAATCTAATTAGCCAAGAATACAAAATATCACTGGAAATGAGGTGGCTTTCAGAGCAGGATCAGATGTGACATACTTCAGCCTTGCTTCCCTGACCCCAGAGTTCCTATTAATTTCATTTAAAATCCAGTATCTCAGTCACACTGACCACATTTCAAGTATCCATCAGCCACAAGTGGCCAATGACTGTGATGCTGGACGATGACGACATAGAACATGCAGTGTCTCAGAAAGCTTTACTAGACAGCACTTCATAATGAAGGGCTGGTATTGGGGATGTCTGTCCTGAGTGCCTAGAAAAGGAAAGCCCTGCCACACCTGGAACATCAATTTTTCTGCCCTTTTATAATCACAAACTTACATCTGGAAGAACTTAGTGATGCCTGAATTTCTTCTTTTGGGTCAGTTTAGAAACATCAGTCTTCTGGAGCGCTGACCACACGCAACACCCCCAAATCAACATCCTCATCCTAGGGGGAACAGCAGAGTTAGTACTTCTGCCCCAAAAGGGCCCATTTTCCTAATCCATCCCCTCACTTTGACTTTCTTTCTTTTTTTCTTTTTATCTGCATGCTTCAGAGACTGAGTTCTACCTTACTGAGGACTATACTCACAAATCCACTCCCCCAGAAAATCGAATAAAATTAGAAAAAGTCAAATTGATCTTGGAAATTGGTTCTTGAACCCTGAGGTGGCTTGGATTAGAAGAGGCAGATGAAAACCTGTACAGTTTTCAGGAGGGACCTTCAGATATTCCAAGCTCTCGCCGTCAGCAGGGGTGATCGAAGTGCTCATTCTTATTTCATTTCAGGCTCACAGCTTTGCTTCCCTGGGCAATGGCAGATCCACGTTGCTCATATAAACAGTATATATTTTTTCTCACAAATTGGACGAAGAAGAGGGAGTGAAATATTTTCCAGAGGACATTGAGCAAGAATCAGAAAAGGAAGAAAAAGGGATTGGACTAAAGAGAGTGTGGTCTTTCTAGAGATGAGGAAGGATCGCTCTGGGCTGTGGAGATGATGCAATGATCGTGACACCACTGAACATTTGTGGTGCACGTATTCACATCAACCCATTCAATGAGTTAATTGATGAGTTAGTTAACTCGTTAATTCATTTATTTTTGTCTTGAATTTAAGACAGAAAAAAGAGTTGAATGATAGGGAGGAAGCTTGTGAGATGTATATTTTTCTCCCACTCTAGTTATCAGAATTGTTAGAGACAGTACAGAATTAAGCAACCAACCTTTTGTCCTACACTACACGTGTGATTCAGGATACTTGTAAGTAGTGTACAATTAGAAATCCTGTTTTCTTGTTCCTTGTCTTTCAAAAGAAGAGAATGGATAAGAACAGCTACAGAGATCATAGACTACTTTGAAAATACGTAGAGGATAATATACTATTACACCAAATTTAATTAGAAAGATGTATCAGATCACAGGTGGATCAAATAGGATAGACTTGGTTGTGCTTCAGCAACAAAAAAGTCTTGAAGCCATGACAACAAAACTTGTTCTTGCTGACTGATTGTTGTTCATTCTGGGTTCTGCTCCATGACTTCTCATTTAGGGATCCAGACTGATGCAGCCTGTGCATCACTGGGGGCATCTGTCACTCATTGCTGGGTGAGGGGAAGGGCAATATGACAGATCACATGGCACCTAAGGCTTCCAACTGGAAGGGACACACACAAATTCTACTCACATTTCACTGCCAACCAAGTTACCATGTACAATCTGTTATGTGTCTGCAGCAAAACTTTCAAATTTCAATGAACAGAAAACTATCACACTAGGTCAAGAACATCGGAAAGATTTGATCTCTAATTTCCTCTGTAGTTCAAGGCTGCTGTGAGTCCAGCTTAAGTTATAAAATACTTGGCCAGGACTTCTCCCTGGGCAAATAACAGATTTCAATGCCCCCTCAGCCAGGTGGTTATCTTTACAATTAAGACAAGAATGAGACTTCAAATACCATATAAACAGGTATTTTGGTTCAATTTTGAGCAGGAATTGAGGAACTGGGAAATTTTCTCCCCAGGGTAACTAGGTTCTGCCTATAAGAGAGAAGTTTTGGTTTCTTGCTGGCAAAGTTAACTTAGCAGCTCATACATAATGAAGTTGGATCACACAGCTGCAAATACCTTTCCAACCCTAAGATTTTATGATCTAGGCAGGTATCTACTATTAAATGCCAGATGACCAGGTTTTAGGATGCTCAAGACAAGTGTACTTCAGGGAAAGGAGATCTCAAGAAGTAACTATGAGCAGGTTTTAAGAGGAGATTAACAGACTCAGTAGTTAGTAGAGTTCTTAAGCATTACCGAATGCTGACCACAGCACACTAGTTCTCAGTGAATTTAGCACCATCACAATCACTACCAGCCCTTTTTTCTTAATCGTACACATTGAACGTTTTCTTAGTCTTATGAAAAGCCCCGGTCAAAGGCAGTTTTAAGATGAGTCCTGTCAACAGCCTCTTTGTAGGCACAGAGCCACCCATCATGCCTTATTTGCTACCATTGACCAACCACCTTCATTTCACACATGTGAGGACTAGGCCCAGAGAGGAGCTGTAACTTGTTTCACTCAAATGCCAGGTGGAGGCAAGTGGCCAATAGTAGAAATGGCCACTATTTCTTTGAGACCTGTGAGTCAATTACAAGACCCAAATTCCCTTTGACAAGTCTGGAACCTAATTTTGATCACCCAAGAAATGTTCTTTCTGGATCATTTTCCTTGAAATACAATCATGTACCACTTAAGGATCAGGATTTCCTGAGCAATGCATTATTAGATGATGTCCTCATTGTGCAAACATCAGCGCATGATAGGCCAGAGAGGTCAATCACCCAACGTGGCCTCTTGCAATCAAGAGACTCAGTAAACATGAGCTATATGAGAGTGTTGCCATCATACTGTTTTATGGTAAAGTTTTTTCTTAAGAGTAGAAGGAACAGACTCTAAAATAATCAAAAGATAGTATAGTAAATGCAAAACTACTAACATTATTATCACTGTCAAGTACTAGGTACTGTACATAATTTCCTGTGCCATACCTGTCTGTGCAGTAGGCTTGTTTACACCAGAATCACCACAAATATGTGAATAGTGTGTTGCAGCAGGACAATACTATAGGACAATGTCAGTCAGCAATGACATTAGACTGTCATGTGTCTGACATTGACCAACATGTTGCTGTGTGGCACTTGACTGTATTCAACTTCCTGTTTGGCCTCTGTTATTGCAAGAAAGGGCTCTGATCACTCCTAAGTCTTTGCCTGCTTAAGGAGGCTTATGGAGTCACATCTTATTACCACTCACTTATTACTCCTTAGCTTCTCACACTCAACCTGATGGGGTTTTTTTGTTTGGTTGGTTTTTGGCTAATCATTTCTACCCTTTCTGCATTTTTAAGCAGTTATGGTTAAGATAA
Organism: Castor canadensis; assembly: GCF_047511655.1. NCBI lineage: Eukaryota > Metazoa > Chordata > Mammalia > Rodentia > Castoridae > Castor > Castor canadensis. The sequence continues at coordinate 70,331,111 of NC_133391.1, read as the reverse complement.
TGTCTTATGGAAGACTTCATAAAGAGCTAGAGCCTTCTGGCTAGTGACCTCTTATTTCTTCCTACAGTTCCTTATCAGCAGAATCCTTACAATCCCCGGGGCAGCTCCAGTGTCATCCAGTGCTACCGATGTGGAGACACCTGCAAAGGGGAAGTGGTTCGCGTCCACAACAACCACTTCCACATCAGATGCTTCACCTGTCAAGGTAAGAGGCCCAATTTCCCAGCTCCTACTTCAGATTCTTGGCCATGCTGTCTGCCAGCACATGCCTCAGGGACAGGAAGATCAAACACAGGCCACAGGCCATTGGGATATCTATAAAGTTCTGATGAAGATTTCCCTGAGCCTCGTCTTATAAGAATTCTCTTATAAGTTTGGAGAGAAGAAGGAGGTTAGAATGAGAGCACTGTAGGGTATGGGGGACAGAGGGAGCCTGGTGACCTCAGAGGGAGAGGTCTGGCCTGGGGGAAAAAACAATCCTGAAAGCTTAATTTACACATCTGAAAAGACTCCTGAGCTATGCCTATAATTTGAGAGTAAATGACAGTGCAAGCCATCTTGACTAAAACCCAACCTGGGTCTGAGATGAGTACTTACTCTGTGACAGTCCTCAATAGTTAAGTTTATCAAGGGAGAAGATTCATCTCAACTTTTGTAAGATTTGAAGCAGATAGATGCTGGGTCACCTCTCAGGGCTGATGGAGTAGCTCAAGCAGTAAGAGTGCCTGCCTAGCAAGCATGATGATCCTGAGTTCAAATCCTGTGCTGCCAAACAAGAGAAAGAGAGAGAGAGAGAGAGAGATTAGGTCACCTCTCATTGCTACATTTTACCCCTGGCTGAATCCAAGACTCAGATTAGGTGAGGGTTCCTCAAGAAGAAGGATCAACTGAAAGAGCACGGAGAGTCCTCTGGCCAGGGGATCACACTCCCTCCCACAGCATCCCTGACAAATGCCTCTCCTGCCCCACTTCCCATTCTCTGCATCCAGGCTTCCCTGCTCACAGAGCAGCCATTCTGATGGTGGGTTGTTTGTGGGTTTGGAAAATATTTGACCTAAAACCTGCCACTTCCACTTGTTGCTCCCAGCTTTAGCCTCACAAAGTGTGAAACTTACTATGCTTTTCCTTGTGGCTGTACCTCAGATACTTGTAACCAGGTTTTCCCATGTCAAACTGTATTGTAGGTCCTTGAATTGAGCCTTATCTGAAATGATTTCAACCTGTGTTGTCACTCTGGAAGCTTCCTCTTTGATCCATTCTAGGTTGTCACTATCATTCTTAAAGCATGATGCCCAGAAGAGATCACAGTTCTCAAGGTACCACCAATTACAGCAAGCGCTGCTTTTCTGTTTATGTGTCTGACACTAAATTGACTTCCAGAGCAGCTACTACACTGACTTACATTGATTTACAGTCAGTGGAAACTCCCAGATCTTTTCAGATCAGAAACTGCCTCAGTCTTACGTGTCTGTGTCTGAAATTGGCTTTCCCAGCCATGGAGAAAAATTCTAGACTTCTTTCTTCATGATCCAGCTGGGCTCCACAATGAGCAAATGCATATTCATATTCCCTGATTTGTTTATAGAAGCATGTGTGGAATATGTTTTAATTGGTGAGATTTTAATTTTATACTGAGCATTGGCAAACCCCTTCAGGACAGGTTGAATTTCAAGGGTGTCTTGGTGAGTGACTATTTGTACATCCTCAGAAACTGAAGCAGGACAAAAGCTATAAATAATAAAATTGTGTAAGGATGGTATGTGACTCTGCAGTTGTGTTCTTAACAAAGTGTTATCACATGCCCTTTGTTTATACCAAAACATAATAGTTGACCTGTGCCCCCATGTGGCTTCTCATACTCCAAATGGCTTGGGCTCATTTATATGGTGGTCTCAGAGCTCCAAGTGCAAGAAGAGAGCAAGCAGCAACAAATAAGATCTATCAAGTCTCAACTTATGTCACATGTGTCAATGTCCTGCTGTTGGCAACACAAGTCAAATGGCCAGCTGAGGTTCAAGTCATGGGGAAACAGACTTTGCCTTTTGTGGGAGGATCTGTAGCATCAGATTTCAAGGGTGTGAATCCAGAAAGGGAATCCTTTGGCCATTTTGACAATCTGCTACAAATGGCAATAGCATCTCTTTCAAAGGAGATTTTAAGTGAGAAAATAGGCCACTATTTTTCTAAATATTTTGTATGTCAGCTTGCTTACAGGTAAAACAAATGATAGGATGTTGGCTTCCAGCAGTAAACAGTAAGGAGTTAGTTACCCTAATAAGCCCTCTCATTTCAAAATTCTAAAATTTCTATACATTTCTTTTAACATGTGCCACTGTGCTGCTATGAAAGGAAGGAATCGTCAGAGGCCAAAACAAAACAAAAAGAGCTCCTGGCATGACTACCAATGCCAAACTTCATCCTCATAGCTTGTGCTAAACCTTGGAGACTTTGAGCTTTATCCTTTATGTCTAAGTGGATCATGGGGAAATAGAGGCAATCACCGAGCCTAGAATATAATGGAAGACCTGTATGTGCAGTTGAGAGTTCCTCATGCAGAAATCTTACTCTTAGTGTATAATGGATAAGAAATAAAGTGGCTCTGAAGAAGGAGATGGCAAGAAAACTTTCCCATTGCATAGAGGGGAATAAAACTGGTAGAAAACTATCTATTGATAATCCATCCCTTACATGATTCATGGATGATATTTATGCTGTGTGTTTGGTATAGTTTTTTAAGTCAAACAGTAACTTTAAAAAGCCCCACATTTGGCAAATGGCAGAAGCAAACAATACGGTCTAGAGTAGGAGATCCTCTTTGGAGGAACTCAACCTTACTCCAAACCACAAAGAATTCCCATAGATTATGTTACTAAGAAAATGAGTAATTCGCAGTCAACAATGCACAAATCGTCAAGAACAGATAGTCAGCAGAATAATGGAGAGCAGAATCAGAATCTTAAAGACTCTGTGTATTGGAATTTTCTGTCACTATAAAATAATGTATAATACAACCCTACTGGAAAAATATAAAAGAAACATGCCTACACACATCAGAGTGAAACTTCAGATCATTGGACGAAGAGGTGATCTTAAAAGTAACCAGAGATAAAAAGATCATCTGGCTATATGTAGTAAATAATCTGACAGTTGACTTTTTAATAGCAACAAATAAACCAGAAAACAGTAGATAATATCCTTCATGTACTGAAAGAAATAACTGTCAAGGTAGGATTATGTATGCATGAAGCTATCTTTCTAGAACAAAGGCAACCCCACAGATGACATTTTGTTTAATGGTAAGAGACTGAATGTTTCCCTGTAAGCTCAAGAAGAAGACAAGGATGTCTGCTCTCACCTCTTCTATTCAACCCTACACTGCAGGTTCATGCTAGGTTAATTAAGTAAGAAAATGAAATAAAAGGCATCCATATCAAAAAGGAAAAAGGAAAACTATCTCTATTTGCACATGACATGATCTTACATATAACAAATCCTAAAGAGTACACTAAAAACACTATAAGAATAAAGAAATTATCAAGATTTTAGGATAATATCAATGGCCAAAATCAACTATATTTTTATGTACTGTCAATGAACAATCTGAAAATAAAATTGAGAAAATAATACTGTTTACAATAGAATCGAAAATTAAATACATAAGAATAAGTTTAACAAAATTTATGACCACTAGAAAACATTAAAGAAGTCCAAATCAAGCAAAAAGTCATTCCATGTTCATGAATCAGAGGGACTTAATATTGTTACTCCAACAACCCCGTTCAATGACTCTACAAATTTAATGCTTATTTAGGCCAGGGCGCCATAACAATACCATAAACTGGGTGGCTTAAACAACAGAAATTCATTTTCTCATACTTGCGAAAACTGGAAAGTCCAGAATCAGGGTTTCAGTATGGTTGGGCTCTGGTAAGGACTCTCCCTGGTTTATAGATGGCCACTGTCTTACTGTGTCTTTACATGGTAAAGACAGACAGACAGCTCCCTGGTGTCTCTTCTTGTAAGAGTACTAATTCCATCTCTTACAGGAATCCACCCTCAAGGCTTCATCTAAACTTAATTACTCACCCAGGTCACATCTTCAAATATCATCACACTGGAGGTTAAGGCTTCCACATAAGAATTTGGGGGCAGCACAATTCAGACCATAGCAAACATAATCTCTGTCAAAATCCCAGCTGGCTTCTTTGCAGAAAATGACAGGCTGATCCTAAAATGCATATAGAATCTCAAGGGGCATAGAATACCCAAACAATCTTAAAAAGTAAGAACAAAGTTGGAGGACCCATACACTTCTCACTTTCAAAACTTGCTACCAGCCTACAATAAACAATGCAGTGTGGCACTAACACAGAGATAGGCATACAAATCAATAGAATGGAATTCAGAGTCCAGAAATAAACAGTTACATTTATGGCCAGTTGATTTTCAATGACAGTGCCATAACAACTCAATAGGGAAATAATTGTCTTTTCAACTAATGATGCCGGGAAAACTGAATATCCATAGACAAAAAAAAAAAAAACCCTGTTTCTTCACACATACATAAAAAATTAACTCAAAGTCAAAGACTTAAACATAAGAGCTAAAACTGTAAAACTCTTAGGAGAAAATACAAGAATAAATCTTTTTGACCTTGAGTTGGGCAAAGCCTTTTCAGATATGACATGAAAATCATGAACAGCAAAGGAGAAAATAAGTATATTAGACATCATCAAAATTTAATACGCTTTTGTTCCAGAATACACCATCAAGAATGGGAAAAGATAACCCACAAAATGGGAGAAAATGTTTGCAGGTCATATGTCTGATAAAACACTTGTGTCTAAACTATGGAAAGAATTCTTAGAACTTAATAATGAAAAGGCAATTAACTCAATTTCAAAATAGGCAAAGGATATGCAAAGACATTTCTCTAAGAAATTATACAAATGTCCAATAAGTACATTAAAATGCTTAATGCCATGTAAATCAAACCACAATGAGTTACCACTTCCCATCCCTAGGATAGCTGCAATCCAAACAACGGATAATACAAGTGTCAGTGAGGATGTGGAGACATTGGAACCCTCATATATGGTTGGTGGGCAGTAAAACAGTGCAGTTCCTTTGGAGAAGAGTCTGGCGGTTCCTCAAAAGGTTAATCATAGAGCTCCAAATTCCACTCCTAGGTATATACGCCAGGGAAATGAAAGCATATGTTCACACAGAAGCTCAGATGTGAATGTGCTTAGCAGTATGATTCAGAATGGCCAAAAAGGGGAAATAACTCAAATATCCATCAGTCAAAATAGATAAATAAAATGTGTTATACCTGCAGAGCCAGACACATTCAGCAATAAGAAGGACTGAAATACTAATAATACATGTTCCAATATGGACAAACCTTGAAAACATGTGAAAAAGCCATCTCCAGCATCTCATTTGTATAGGAGTCTACATATATGAAATGTTCAGCAAAGGCAAACATGTAGAGGCAGAAAGCAGATTAGTGGTTACTGAGAGCTGGGGATGTGGAGAAAGGTGAGTAATGAATTTTTTTTCTTTTTGGTAGTACTGGGGTTTGAACTCAGGGCCTCTCAGTTGGTAGGCAGGCACTCTATCATTTGAGCCACAGCTGCAGCCCCTTTTTGCTTTGGTTATTCTTAAGATAGGGTCTTGAGTTTTTGCCAAGTCCCAGTCCTCCTACTTATACTTCCTTCATAGATGGCTAACAAGCGCCACCACGCCCAACTTTTTTTGTTGAGGTAGTCTCACTTACTTTTTGGCCCAGACTGGCCTCATGCCATGATCCTCCTGATCTCTGCCTCCTGAGCAGTGAGATTACAGGCATGAGCATTTGTGCCCAACTTGAAAGTAATGATGTTTAATAGGTTTATGATTTTTTTCAGGTAATGATAGTATTTTAATATACTAAAAATATGTTAAATACGGTTGAATTGAACATTTTAAATTGCTGAAATAAATATGTTAACTGTTTCTCATTAGAACTGTTAAAAGAACAAGGGCAAAGTAAAAACATTTTTAGACAATAAAAACTGAATTTTGTTTCAACAGACTCTCATTAAATAAAATTTCAGTATATGTTCTGAAAGCAGAGGAAAATGATCCCCAACAGAAGAAATGAGATGTCAGATGCAATGGTTAGCCAAATCTTAATGAAAATTAGAAAATGCTTGTAAGCGAAAGATAACAAAAATATCATGGATCAAAAACTTGCATTATAAAATGTAAATTAGTACTCAGAGAAAATGTATAGCCTTAAATAATCACAGTAGAAAATAATTTTGAAAGTTAATGAGCTAAGTATTCAGCTCTAAAGGTTTGAAGAACAGAGGGAATCCAAGGAGAATAGAAGGGAGAAAATAATAGATGTTAAGCAAAGAAAACCACAATGGACAGGATTAATAAAGCCAAAAATGGATTCTTTTAGAGTACAATTAAAATTGACAAAATTCTTGCAGGTTTATTCAAGTAAAAGGAAAGAATTCAGAAATAAACACCTGAAAAATGAAAATAGTGACATAGCTATAGGTGCTGTTAAAGTAAAAAACAGAACAGGAAATATTATAAACAATTTTAGAGTCTCAAAACTTAGATAACATAGTTTATCAATTCATAGAGTACAAATTACTGAAACTTGCTCAAGAAGAAAATTTAAAACCTCAGTGGTCCTATAACCATCCAAGACATTGAACTCCTGAATTGGTAGTTAAAAGGCTGCTACCAAAAAAATAAAATAAAAAAAACAGAACCAGCATTGCAATCAAGTTCTACAAAACATTCAAAAACAGATCATTTAAATCTTATAGAAACTTCCAAAGAATGGAAAGAGAAAATAGGCCCCATCTCATTCATTAACACAGCACAAGAAAAGCCAAAACAAAGAAAAGACAGTCACACATCAATATCATAAATGAACAAGGACTTTAAAACTCTAAAAAAAGATTGGCAAACTAAGTCCAGAAAATTGTGAAAAAAAATAACATAACCAAATTGGGTTTACTCTGTAAACGCAAAATTGTCTCATTGTTAGAAAACCGGCTAAGCATGAAGAAGAACGAACTGTTATCATTCTCTGGTAAATGGATGGAATTGAAGAACATCATTCTGAGTGAGGTTAGCCTGGCCCAAAAGACCAAAAATCATATGTTCTCCCTCATATGTGGACATTAGATCAAGGGCAAACACAACAAGTGGATTGGACTTTGAGCACATGATAAAAGCGAGAGCACACAAGGGAGGGGTGAGGATAGGTAAGACACCTAAAAAATTAGCTAGCATTTGTTGCCCTCAATGCAGAGAAACTAAAGCAGATACCTTAAAGGCAACTGAGGCCAATAGGAGAAGGGGACCAGGAACTAGAGAAAAGGTTAGATCAAGAAGCATTAACTTAAAAGGTAACACACACGCACAGGAAATTAATGTGAGCCAACTCCCTGTATAGCTATCCTTATCTCAACCAGCAAAAACCCTTGTTCCTTCCTATTATTGCTTATACTCTCTCTTCAACAAAATTAGAGATAAGGGCAAAATAGTTTCTGCCAGGTATCGAGGGGGTGGGGGAGAGAGCGAGGGGGCAGAGTGGGTGGTAAGGGAGGGGGTGGGGGCAAGGGGGAGAAATGACCCAAGCATTGTATGCACATATGAATAATAAAAAAATTAAAAATTAAAATTAAAAAAAAAGAAAACCCAGCTAAGAATTTCCGCTTTAAAGACATCAAGGGGTAAAAATAATTTGATTATTTTAATGCAGACATAAAAATGTTAGATAAAATTCAGTACCTATTCATATGAGTTTTTAAAAGTATGAAAAATTGAATAAAGCTGGCATAACTGATAAGTTATGTCCACCAAAAAAATAGAGCCAGCATAATTAATGGTAAATTATTGAAAACATTCCCTTTAAGATAAGGAACAACATTCACTGACTGACTTCTGTTCAACATGGGATCAGAGTTCCGAACAGTAAGATATAGAAATAAATGGTCTGGAAAGAAAAAAGGCAAATTTGGGGTTAATTTTAGACAGCATAATTATCTCCATAGCATAATGTTAGCAAAATTAATTTAAAAATCAGTTCATAAAAATAAGTAAAAGAAACCATTAATCATTATTTATTTATTTATTTGGTGGCATTAGGATTTGAACTCAGGGTCTCATGCTTGCTAGGCAGGCACTCTACCACTTGAGCCACTCCACCACCCCTCATTTTTAGATAACAATTCTATTCTGAAACAAGGTAAAGAATCAAACATTTAACCTGTCTCTGTACTAACTATGCTTAAATATAAGAAAGGGTCAATGAGGGAAATTTTATGTCTAAGGAAACAGTCCAAGTAATGAATGAATTAACTAGAATGTCTTACATCTGGCACCTCTGAAGTGATGCCTTAGGACAATGATCTTCAGTAGCCATTCTATCCATCACCACCCCCTCCAAAACACAGAAGTACACAAAATTAAAGTGGTGTTGCAAATAAATCAGTAACTAAATAAAGGTGCAGGTCTGAATCTCAGTTGAAGTTTCTAGATACAGCTCTAATTTACAGGAAAAGAGATGAAAACAAGTTAGTGAATACCGTAGGGATACAACCAGAAAAATCCGAGTTGTGAAAATTTGGAGGACAAACAATCCAGTTTCTTCAGTAAATACTTTTATTGAGAAAAATAAAAGGGAAGAGCAGGGAGATTCAGAGATGCTTAACAGCCGTATCAGCCAGTGTGATATGAGGACCTTGGTGGCTCTTGACTCAGCCAATCACTACAAAGAAAAGAGACAAAGGATGGGATAATTGGGAAAATCTGAACACAATGACTTGGCAGTATCTTCATAAATATTATTTTTAATGCTTTTAGGTTATTGTGGTAGGTTTTTCTAAAGAGTCTTAGTATTCTAGAGATGCATTCTCAAATACTAATACCAAAAAGGAAATCTGTAAAAGAGCTTATAAGTTTACTAGACACCAAATAAATGTAGAAAAGAAAATTATATTTCTGTATGCAATTAATAACAAAGAAACCATTTATATTAATAAGAAATTTTTTTTAATTTAAGAATAAATCTTATAAAGTTGTATAAGCTTCTATGACAAAAAATGTAACATTTTAAAATTTATAAAGCATCCTAAGAAAGACGATAAAACGTAAGATCAGGTGTGGTAGTTAATACACATCTGTAATCCTAGCTACTTGGGAGGTGGAGGTTTGAGGGTCATGGTTCCAGACCAGCTGGGCAAAGTCACAAAGAAACAGACTAAAACCAAAGGGCTGGGGCTCAGGTGGTGGAGTTCTTGCCTAGCAAGTGTGAGACCCTGAGTTCAATCCCTAGTACTACAGAAAAAGAAAGCCTAAATAAAAGAAGAAATACTTAAAAGGTGACAGTTCTACCCTGGTTGAACTGTAGATTCAAGGCAATTCTAATACATTCCATTAAATTTCCCATAGAAATTAAGAACACAGTTAAAACTGTATTCTTGGCAAAGAGCCAGAGATAATCCCACGCTCCTAAAGAATGCAGCAAAGACAAGAGGCCTTGGCTATGTAATAATTTGTCACTCGTTACTGTATAAACTATTGAGGCAGTGTGTCTTGGATTAAGGACAGATAAATGACCAATGAAACTGAATATAAAACCAAAACAACCTTCACATAGACAGAAACGTATTTTCTGCAGATCAATGAGGAACAATTAAACTACCTGATAAACAGTACTGACATGATTAACTCTCCACGTGGGGGAAATTGGTGCCTACTGTATACTGTTCACTAACCCACTCCAGGTAAGTTAAAAGTAACACAATAAAACTTTTAGAAGACAATATAGAAAATACCTTTTTTAAGATTTCATGGTAGGGGAAGAATTTCTTTTTTTAATTTTATTTTTGAATACATGATACAGAAAGTGTAAATTATAAAGGAAAAGAATGATAAATTTAACAGCATTAAAAACTGAGAACTTCAATTTATCAGAAATACTACAAGAAGAATTCACTGGGTATAGTGACACATGCCTATAATCCTAGTACTCGGGAGGCTGTGAGGAAGGAAGATCTTGAGTTTGAGGCCAACCTGGGATACATAAGGAGACTCTGTCTCCAAGAAAAAAAAAAAAAAGACAAGCCTCAAATTACAGAAGATATTCATAACAACTGAAAAGGGATTTGATTCTAAGACACATAAAGAAAAAAATCTCAAAGGAAAAAGAAAATGAGCAAAAAAATCAGTGAGCATTTTACAATAGAGAAAACACAAATGGTCCACAAACATGAAAACTTCTCAGTTTCACTAATAATCAGGGAAATGAAACAAAATAACAATAAGATATCTTTTCCTATGCGTCATTTGCTCGTCACATGTCAAGTATTGTTGATTATGGGAATCCATGGGAATGGAAATGGAAAGAAATAAAAACTAGAAGCAGCCATCCCCTCACAGGTACAAGAATGCTCATTGCAGCATTTTCACAACAGCAAAGATTTGCAAGCAGCCTAGTTGTCCCTCACCAGTGTCACAGATAAATGGTGACCTGCTCAGATCACAGGACACAGCGTGACAGGGAAAATGAGTGAACTGCAGCTGCCTGCGTGGACCTGGGCGAGTCTCTGACACACAGTGCTCTGAGGATTAGCAAGCACAGAAGAGTAGGTACAGAAAGATGCCATCACTGTGCAGTTCAGACCCAGGCCCCAAAACCAATACAGACTGCTGTGGATACATCTAAGTATGGTGGTAAAGCCATTAAAAAAGGAGGTAAAGCACTGATGGGGTCAGGGTGAAAAGAGGGAGCTCTTAGGGAAAAGAAAACAGGCTTCAACAGTGCTGGGATATCCTACTTCATAAACTTGGTAGAGGGTACGTGAGTGCATAGTTTATTATCCTCTGAAATATATAAATATAGTTTATGTTTCCTCTCTATATAATGTACTTCACACTTAAAATGTACAAATAATGAATTAGATCACCTGCAGGAGCCTTTCTGACTCCCATTTTGAAACATCATAAAATCTAGTCTCATTTGAAAAGTTGAAAATCAAAAGAATTAAATGACAGAATCTAGACTCCCAGATCAGAGTGTGTCCTCAGTTACTGTCCACCCGCTTCATTTTATGAAGGCGCTCCTGAGAAGTCATGTAACTTTTGCAAAGTCACACAGCACCCGAGTGGTAGAACAGGACAGCAGATAAAGGCAGTGACCCACAAACAATGGCACATACTCCAGCTGTGTGCAAGGCCTCCTGCTAGGGACTCTATTTCCAGTGAGCATCCTTTCTGGTTTTTCTCAAAGCAGTTCTAACTTTGCATATCCTATTGTCCAACCATATGGTCTGCTTTTGTTTTTTTAATTAACAGACTTTATTTTTTGGATTCACAGAGTAATAACTATCCCTGAAGGACTAATTTCCATCAGCCCCTCACTGCAAACCCTCTCCATGGCCTTTCCTGTTTTTTGAAGGTCTGGCTCTGCTCAGCCTCCAGTACAACTGCTGCGCTGGTCCTGCCTGCTACTCACCTTCCATCCTGTGCTCCCCACCGTATTTCTAGGAACCCCCAAGATTCTTATCAACATTTACATCCTTCCGACCAAAAGCTTCCTCCTGCAGCTCCTTGGGGGAAATGGAGGAACTAATTGTTCCAAGTTTTCTTATGGCCTCCTGGTTTTCTCCACTGGGAGAGATGATTCTCGGGGCGGAGCTGGCAGGGAAAACAAAGGAGAGAAAAGAAGGGAAAAAACAGGAGCTGTTTCCAAAGAGGTTGAAGACCATGACCCAACTAATTCCATGAAGCAATCGATCCACCACCTGCACAGCCAGAACAGCCTGTGCTCGGGCTGGGCCTACCCTTGAGCTCAGACATTGTTTTAGTACAAAGCATTCTCATGATGACTGGTGGAAGATGAGCCCCTCCCCATCCACCACCCCCACTGTCCCGGCCACCTGCCCTGCCTCTCCACAAGGGCAGCTAAGAAGATGCCACACCGAATTTAATCTGTTAGCCCTGAAGGAAGCTCTTCTTCTCACACACCCATAGGAAGTCAGTTCTAAAAGAAAAGCTCAGTCTTTTCACTTTGAACAGAAGTGAACAGTGAGGGCCAAGTTCATAGCCATCCAGAGACATAGTGACAATGATGAGACCAGAGCCCAGTGGTCTCATTCCCAGACTACTCAGTCTCAGTCTGTCCTGCTGGAGCCACCTCTGCCTCACTCAGCCTGGCCCTTTAAGGCTGCTTCTAGCCTACAAAGGTGAACAAACACTTGCAAAATATGTCTGGCATGCATCTGGAAATCTTCCTATTTTTAACCTGGCTTCTTTTACAGAACAACTTTCCCTGTTAACTATGAAGTAATATTTCCTGGGTAATGTTACCCCGTTCCAGGCTGGCTCCTCAAACCTCCAGGCTTGGAAACTATCTTGTTGGTTGCTCCACCACTGGTCACGTTTGTTTTCTGAGATGGAGTCTCACTATGTGATCCAGGCTGGCCGGAAACTTGTCATCCTCCTCCCTGAGCCTCCTCAGTGCTGGGATCACCAGAGGGTACCACCATATCCAGCTTCCCATTGGTCATTCATGAGAATGCTGACTTGTACTAGCCAAATCTTCAGAAAGCACAAAGACCAGGATACCTGTTTATTAATGTGCATAAGAGCTCTAACTCTTGGTCGGACTAGTTTGTGTTGACCTGGCCAGTTCTCTTCCTCCCAAAGATAATCTATATGGCCAGTCAAGCTGCCAGACAGTCTCCTGGTGGGTGCAGGCTCAGAACGGGGACTGGCCACAGGATTGAAGGAGCTTTCTAGGTGCCTTATATTGGTTGCTTACCAGTCCCCTTTCTGACTGACCCATCCTTGCTTTAGATGGACCAACGCTCTCAGAAGATTGCTGTGGTTCTGTTGGCCCCAAGAGCCCTTTGTTTCCATTAAAGAAACTTTGCTTCTTTCCTCTAGGTGTAGGTTTTATAACTTAACTCGTAGAAGGAAAAGCTGATTCCCCGTATGTTGAAGTTCTTCGGTGTGGCTTGTGCCTATATAATTCAGTTGTTCTAACACCTACAAATCCACCTACTCTGTTATCTGACCTGTATTTATTTCTTCATATTACCCTATCCTATCCTCAAGATTGTTCCAAGAAAATGCCTTATAAAGCTATGTTGCACATCTTTTTTGCAGATGGATGATGGGAAATCACTATTCATTCCACTTTCATATATGCTTAAAATTTTTCAAAATAATCCTTTTTAGATTTATTTGAAGTATAATTAAAAAAAAACTATCCATAGTTTCTCAGTCTACCACAAAGTCTGACTCTTCAACTGGATTAAGGCCTTCCTTCAACTAGTCTGAAAAACTTTTTCCTATATGACTTCTCTCTACTCCTACAAACTCTGTCCCTACTCTAGCTCCATGCATTGGCTCCTTCTGTTCCTCCAATGTTCTGCTCATGTGCCACCTCCTTCTGGAAGCTTCCTGTGTTCCCGCCTCACTGACTGAGCTCCTTCTTCCTCCGCACTTAGCACGTGCTTCTGCACCTGCCCCCACGGCCCATCACCCATGACGTATGGCGTCTTTCTTACAGTCTTCTCTCTTCGTACATATTTAGCTGTTTGCAGTTCAGAGATTGTGTGCATTTTCATTCATGCCTAGCAACAGACTAAACCTCTCCATCCATTTGAAACTTCAAATCTTCCATCCTATTGCCATCCTAAATTGTCTCCTATTTGGGATTTCAAGCAGATGGTGTCCACATTGCTCTTTACTTGACACAGAGTCATGCACATAGAAACCCAGAACAATTTTAACTGAGTGATTCCTTCTCAATTTCGTGATGCTGCCAGCTGTGTAGCTTTGCATGAGTCCCAGACCTTCAATGGCAGTGCATTGAGAGGACTGTACTACATCAGTGCTTCTCAGGCAGCATGCATGGGAACCAGCTGAGCAGTGTGTTAGAATGCAGACACCAGGGCTCCAGCCCCAGGCAGTCTGATGCAGGCCCAAGTATCTTCCTCTGCAGAAGCTCCAAGTCCTTTTGATGCAGGTGATCTGCAGGCCATTCTGTAAGGCTCCGACCCCAAAGGCCCATGAATTCTGGTATACCAGAATTCTCTGGTCCTTCATAACAAAGTCAAACACCAGTCTTCTCCCCAAGGAAGAACTTGTGCTTGCAGACCCCTCTGGACCTAATCTGCATTTGTCTCCTTCCTTGTTTCCCCAAGTGTGTGGCTGTGGCCTTGCCCAGTCAGGCTTCTTCTTCAAGAACCAGGAGTACATCTGCACCCAGGACTACCAGCAACTCTATGGCACCCGCTGTGATAGCTGCCGGGACTTCATCACAGGCGAGGTCATCTCTGCCCTGGGCCGCACCTACCACCCCAAGTGCTTCGTGTGTAGCTTGTGCAGGTGAGCAGGTAGCACGGGGTTAAGGCCTCTCTGTGTGTGAGCCCCAGGGAAGGGGAACACATGGCCTCTTCCAGGAAATTCTGGGGCTTACAGGGCTTACATTGGACAACTGAGCTAGAACCTCAAAGGTAGAGGGATCTGATAGACTAGTGGTTTTCAAACCCAGAAGCTGAATCTTATCATTGATGGAGGCAGGGAGAAGATGTGAACCCCATGCTCAACCTCCCACTTCCCATCAAAAGGCCTCCACAAAAACCACTGAGTACCCTGGTTCCTTAGAATACAGGATCTGGCCCAGGCTCCTGCACCCTTATCCACAGGTGGTACAAAGATGTGTATTGGTGATCTTTCTCCATCATACCAGCATTACCTCCTGCTGGCAGGGTGACCTTTGCAAGTGACCCTACCTCTGTAAGCCTCGGTTTCTCCATCAGTAATGGGAGTCCAAAACACTGCCACCTTATTGGGTTTTTGTGAAGATCAGTGAGATGATGCTCACAAAGACCTGGTACTGGTACAGAGTATGTCTGTTCTTGCCGTTCGTTTCATTGTCATGTTAGTCATCCAACCTCCCTTGGGACATCTCCAGTGGTGGAGAGCTCCTCCCCATCTCATTCCCCATCCCAGCATCTCAATAACTTGTTAATTTAGCAGATGCACATTAAGGATCCACTGCATGCCAAGAACTACATTAAGGAGATGAAAAAATTGAGGAAAAACCTCAGCCCTGCCCACAAATACGTTAAAATTTAATGGCCAGCTCTGATTAAGTCATAAGTAAAACATGATTTGAGAGTGTGCATGTGTTTATTAAGGGAAACAATTTATACATTAATTCTTCTCTTCACAAAATAACCACTGGTTAGTCACCATTAGAGGAACTAACCAATTAGAGTTTCTGATTGAGACTAATGACAGAGTGTGTAAGAAAATATAACCATCCAGACTGAGGAACATGGGTCAAGTGGTAGAATATTTGCTTAGCAAGGGCTGAGGCCCTGAGTTCAATCCCCAGGACCAGAAATATAATCACCTAGTGAAATTCATCCATGCATCTGTCTCTTAAAACCTGGGCTCTGGATCCTGGGATCCCAGACCAGTCACAGGTCAGCCCAAAGTGTCCTATGGTACAAGATAAGGTTAGTGTCAAGCTGATAGAGATGAGGTGACTCTCCAAGGTCATGCTTTGTCCTCTTACCATGAGCTAGTAGATGGGCCACAACAAGAACACAACTGCCTAAACTCCTGCCTCAGTGATGCCCCCATCGTCCCACACTGCTAACACAAGGACAGTGGAACCACCGGAAGCCTTTCAGGGCTTATGCCTGAGTCCAAATGGTGGTGTCCCATGCTGCGACAGCAAGAGCAGCTAAACAATGAGATTGGAAGTGCTGGGGAATCTGCATACCATTTATAATTTTGCTGGGGAAGTAGAAGCGTATGAATTTGAGACCCCAGTACTGACTGGAAGAACTGAACAAATACAGAGGAGGAGGGGAAGAGGTTTTTGTGGATTGATAATATTCCCATCAGGAAGGAGGATTTTGAGAAATGTCTGGATAATGAGATGCAAGAGATTTTGTGAGTTTGGGAGTTGAATAAGTTCTTTGACATGTGGGCAGATGTTAAACTGGGATGGAAAAAGCCTCTGAGGAGGATGGAACAGCTGCATATGCAGAGTCAGTGCTCTCTTCCTCTTTCAGCTGAGTTGAGTAAGCTCAGATATGCAGCATTATTTTCCCAAAGTCAAATCATATAAATGGCCCAACGAGCCTCTGGTTCTGGCCCTCTGGCCTGGGAGTGACTTCGTCTGTCGCTGTGAACAGTACTTGAATTTGCCTTGTGCGCTAGAAGGCAAGCTGTATGTCTTGCCAGAGTGCTCCAAGCACGTGTGCTGTCAGGCCACGAATACCCACAGAATCCTCACAACAGGAGGTATTGACTTTCTTCCTCAACCCCCTCACAGGAAGCCTTTCCCCATTGGAGACAAGGTGACCTTCAGTGGTAAAGAATGTGTGTGCCAGACGTGCTCCCAGTCCATGACCAGCAGTAAGCCCATCAAGATCCACGGACCAAGTCGTGAGTCCTCCCCCCATCACCTCCCTGAACTGAGGCACTGCCTCCAAGGTTCCCTGTCCTGGCACAGGGGATGGCCCCACCCTGGAAGACTCCTGAAGCAGGACCCAGTTGGCATACAGCCCAGACACACAGCTCCATATCACAATAAGGGGAAGACAGGCTGCCCAGCTGCAAGTGGTGATGGCCAGTGCCACTTAGCAGACACTTATATGGGTCTCTTCTGGGATAAGCCTGGTTGCTGATCTTAGGTACTGCAACATGATTGACAAAATATTGTCAGCAGTTCTGAATTTTGACAAAGTCCACTAAGAAAAATTTGTCACTGGGTGCTCATGGCCCACACCAGTAATCCTAGCTATTTAGGAGGCAGAGATCAGGAGGATAGGGGTTTGAGGCCAGCTCAAGCAAATAGTTTGTGGGACCCCCCCATCTCCAAAAATAACCAGAGCAAAATAGTCTGGAGGTTTGACTCAAGCAGTAGAGTGCCTGCTTTGCAAGGGCTGGAGTTCAAACCCCAGTCCCCACCCCTCCAAAAAAAAATGTCTCACAAAAAAGAAAGTAGGGATGCCCTGAGAGCAAACACAGGGAGAGTATGTCCATGGGCCACCATACCAGCTTCACTTACAAAAATGCAAAGTTCTGGGCTCACCTTGGACCTCTAAGGATGGAACATAGGAGGTGACATCCTGAGTGATTCATTCGCTGTTTCTAAAATTGAGAACACTACCTAGAGATTATGGTGTGGAATCTGCCATGCCATAATAATAGTATGTCTATCACCAAGCCACAGATTTGAGGGAAAAGTGAGGATCAAGAGTGTCAGGATAGTCCTCCTGGTTTGTGGAAATCCACTCAAGTGTGTGCAGCAACCAAATATCTAAACCTCTATTCCCAGATGCCCATGTGGGACTGGGAGCTGCATGTACCCACAGGTACACAGATCCCACCCCCTGGGTCTCTGAAGGTTACACTGGGCTCCAGCAATCTTTCATGTTATATGACACTCTGGCTGGCCCCATCAAAAGAATCAATGAAAATCCATTAGCCTGTGCTGCAGCACCGTGCTGGTGCAGGGGCTGCTGGCCATGGCACCAGCACAGTCAGCATTCTGGGGCCGCATCCAGCCAAGGAAGGTGAGTCGAGAGCACGTGCGTCAGCAAGGCTTGGCTCCCAGGGGCTCCATTAGAGCCTACCAGCTGTGGCGAGCTGAGGAGAGAGACAGTGGGCAGGTTCTCTCCCTTGCCCACCCTTCCTTTCAGTCGAATCAAATCTCTTCCTAGAATGTGCAGAGCCCCTCCTTCACATCCTTGGTGATGCTCAAGAATGACTTGCTCCTCTGGACAGGTTTCATCTCAAGGTGGCTGAGAGTACACACTGCAATCCTTCATAACTCTCTGAAAGCACCATCCAGAATAACAAAAAGACTAGGAGACTGGGATCAGGGCCATGGCCCTGTGACAGATGCTCCTGAGGAGCCCAGAAGACAATGGATTCACATATGGGGCAGTAGAGAGGGAGGCAAGCTTGAGTCAGGAGGCTGCCAATCTTCTGCATGATGCTGAGCAGTCCTGTAGTCTCCCTGAGACTCAGTTTACCTAGTTATAAAAGACACAGGAGTGTGTGGAAAGCAAGTGTGTTAGTACATGGGAATCAAGCTAACATGCATTGTAGTGTGTAAAATATTCCATTAAGATAAAGTGAGAGGTGTAATTGGCATGGAAGTTTAGTGTAACAAGTGCACCAAAAGAGCACTGAGAAGCGGTTTCCCAAACTCATTATTTTTCACAGGTATGCTGTGTGTTTCTGTGTACATTGGGGTCTCTGACAGGTGGGAGATTTCCTCAGAGGGGTGGGAGACTCACATGTGAGCATATCTCAAAGAGAGGCCCCTAAATGTCTCCACCTAATTTTGCAAATTAGGAGAGAGCAGTGAGGAAAGGTGAGGAAAGAAAAATGACTAAGCACGTGAACAATTTGCAGGGGAAGCACTCAGGCTTATGGTTTATGTCATTTCACAAAGTAAAGACATCCACCCATGGATCCACAGTGCATATGTTTCCTAGAAGTGTGTTTTCTGAGAGTGGTCACCGTCTACACTGCAAATGCAAGGGAGTGTCCTGATGAGAGGGAAGGTTGAAGGTCAAGCAAAGGATATTAAGCCAGGATATTTCGAGGAAACGGATAAACAACTAAGGTGTTTGTTTTGTATTATTTTGTTTTTTGGCAGTACCTGAGCTTGAACTCAGGGCCTAAACCTTGAGCCACTCTACCGTCCAAGCTTAAGGGTTTTTTTAAGTGTGAAGGTCATCCCTGGTGGGTGAATAAAGATATTCTGGAAAAGCAGCAGCAGTGTTTACTGACCAAAAAGAATACTCAGAAACTGTCAACGGGAGAGTATTGTGTTACTAACCACATGAAAAGGAAATGTCTCCTCATAGATCTCACAGAGAAGAATCAGCAGTAGAAGTAGCATCACCACCACCATCACCACCATCACCACCACCACCACCATCACCACCACCATCATCACCACCACCATCACCACCATCACCACCATCATCACCACCATCACCACTACCATCATCACCACCACCATCACCACCATCACCACCACCATCATCACCACCACCACCACCATCATCACCACCATCATCATCACCACCATCACCACCACCATCATCACCGTCATCACCACCACCATCATCACCATCACCACCACCATCATCACCACCATCATCACCACCATCATGACCACAATCATCATCACCACCACTATCACCACCACCATCACCACCACCATCATCACCACTATCACCACCATCATCACCACTATCATCACCACCATCACCACCACCATCATCACCGTCATCACCACCACCATCATCACCACTATCACCACCATCATCACCACCACCATCATCACCACCACCATCACCACAATCATCATCACCACCACTATCACCACCACCATCACCACCACCATCACCACCACCATCATCACCACTATCACCACCATCATCACCACTATCATCACCACCATCACCACCACCATCATCACCGTCATCACCACCACCATCACCACTATCACCACCATCATCACCACCATCACCACAATCATCACCACCACTATCACCACCACCATCACCACCACCATCACCACCACCATCATCACCACTATCACCACCATCATCACCACCACCATCACCATCATCACCACCATCATCACCACTATCATCATCACCATCATATCACTATTACCACATAGTACTGAACGTTTCATTATATAATATCTCAATTAATCATTCCAGCAACTCTTTAAGGAAAATAAGAGTAATTGTGTTACAGATAAGAAAACTGAGTCTCTGAGCATAAATGACTCCTAAAGTAACACAGATAATAAGACATGAGACCAGACAGATAGCCTCTAGACCCTGTTCCTTAATACCTTATACTAGAAAAATGACCTGCTAATTGGGAAGGGTCCTGTCTCCAGAATTAGTTGCCTAAAACAAGGCAGGGTCTTGCTGTGATTCACAAAGCCCACTTATTTTTAATGAACTAAGTGGAATGAATGACATAGTCAACTAGGCTAAAAACAGTGGGGGCCTTAGAGGCTTCAGTAATAAAGTGAGGGATTTGGAAGGAACAGGTGGCATCATTCTTTCTGCCAGCTGAAGATTGTAATTTTGGAACAGAAAGGAACATATGAGGAGTGGACAGCTGCAGAAACCAGCTTGGGAACAGGGTGTGGTTCTCCTGACCCTGTTGATGACACCAGATCCATGGGTTCCCGGATCAGGTACCTGAGGCTATACCAGTGTCCAAGAATGAAAGAAAAGAGAGAAAAAAGGTTCAGGTAAATAAGAACCAGTACAATGGAGGACCAGCACTGTAACATGAAAAGAGAAAGCAAATGGAGAAGTCATCCCAGAATTTTCAGGAGAGTAAGCAAAGCTTCCCTGCAGCAGGATTATTGCTTCTAGATTCAGATCAGAGATGGGCCCTGCACAAAATGTGGGTTTAAAATAAAAACACAAGAACATGAAATAATGACAACAACCACTTATTAGATGCACACATTGCTCATACTGACCTAATCATAGGGTAGACATTCAGGTGAGGAGCAGACTCAGAGGTACAACTCAGAGTGGGGGAGTTGGGATTCTTGCCTAGGCCAGTGTCTCACCACTCACTGCAGTAGTTCCTAAATTTCAACCCAAGCTGCTAACTTCATCTCAAATGTAGCACTCTAATTTAAAGAGATGGGACTCGTTACTGGAACATGGAAATGGCCAGCTATTAAGTCGGTTTTATTGAAGAGGTAGAGTAATGCATTGTTAGCCAGCAACATGTCTGCCTCCGTGGAGTCCATCACTGAGCTGGATCAGCGTACATCCACGTCAAGTGACATGTGAGGCACAAAGGATGAGGAAGAGACTGCAGTTGCCTTAGTTATTTGAAGGAACTGTTGGGTGGGAAGAGGAGCAGATTAGTAGCTGCCTAAGAATAGGGGGAGTCACAGGAGTCAGGCTCCACATAAAGAAGACAGCCATGCTAGCCATACCTGTCCAAACAGAGTGAACTTCCCTCAGAATGGCTAAGCTGCCAGCCCCTGGATGTGAGTAGCCAGAGGACAGGTGCCACCCCATCTGTCAAGAGTAGAAAAGGCCCTTCAGGGGCTGGTACATTTTGACCAAATGCTCTGTGAACTCGGAGCCCTACAGAATAATCAAGCCCTGGGGTGGAGCCCTCCAAGACATAAGTGCAGTCTTTGTGGCTTAGAAAGCTTCAGCAGGCACCTGTCTATAAAGGGAGGAGGGACCTGACATCCTTAAATCATTGCATTCTGAAGTCTGTAATTATTGGGGTGGGGAGGTGCAGGAAGACTTATAGACTGATCCCTAGGGGGGAAAAAAAAAAGAAATGGAAAGAAATCACTCCCCAAACTCTTTATTCTCTCAGTCTCCATATGAAGGCCTGGGTCTTGAAACATCTTGCAGCTGGAGACCAACCTGTTCCCAGACTGCACTACGGGATATTAGAAAGGCACACAGCAGCCAAGTGGCAGGTGCTGTGGGAACCAATTTATACAACACTTCATCCAGGCCTGACCCTCCCCACAGCCTGCTGCACATACTGCCCTTTCTAGACAGGTTCCCCAACTTTGTGTGTGGCTCTCTCTCCTTAAATATTCCAAACAGTGCATTGCATCTTGTGGTACCAACTGGGAGGTTTGTCCTCTGGTAAACTTTGCTCCATGACTCTTTTCTCCTCTGAAGTGGGCCATCCGGTCAGCAAGGCCTGAATTCCCAGCATCTCCCAAGTACCCTGTACTCTGATCCATTTCCTGCCCCTCCTGACATTCATTGAGCAACAGGCAGACCGCTGGGCCTGCCCCACATTCTGTTGACCTCAACACACATTCCAAGGTGACAGTGACAGAGAGTGAGAGCACATTTCTGGCTTGGGACAGTCTCAGATAGACTCTGATCCTTGCTTCTTGAGGAGACAGATGTTTGGTATATAGAAGCACACTGGGGAGAGGGTGGGCATGAACTTCTGTTCTTTGCCTGGATAGTGTAAGGCCCACCCATCCACACTCCTTCAGCAAGCATGCTTTGAGTTCCTACTGTAAGCCTGGCACCATGCTAGCCAAGGAAATAGACTTAGCCACAAAGCACAGACACTGTCCTAGCCATTGAGCTCACAGACTAAAAACGAAGAGAAAAAAATGTAGCTGTCCCCAGAAGCAATGCTTCTCAATCTTTGCCATGAACAGAGATCTTGTTGCAGTTCAGTCATCTCAGTGGGACTGTGTTGCTGTGTTCTGCAAGCTCCCAGGTGAGGCAGATGCTGCAGGAACTGGGGTCATGAAAAGCTTGGTTAGCAACTTCAGGAGTGGCCGGGCCAGTACAGGATTCGCTTTGGATGAACAGTGGTTAGGATGATAAGCAGAAAGGCTTCTCCTTCTCCTCCACACCATTGTCCTTTGTCCTCAGGCCAAGGCTCCAATGGTCTTTTCTCTCACTTTGTAGGGTCTCTAGATGGCTGCTAACACCAGGACTGGGACACCTGTGAGGACATTAATGTTCACAGAAGGATTCCCTTGAAGTGGGCATGGGATGATGGCAGAAGGTCCGAGGGGCCCAGAAAGATTTGCTCAGTAGGGGTCCTCTTGTCTTTGCAGACTGCGCTGGGTGCAAGGAAGAAATCAAGCATGGCCAGTCACTCCTGGCCCTGGACAAGCAGTGGCATGTTAGCTGCTTCAAATGCCAGACCTGCAGCGTCATCCTCACCGGGGAGTACATCAGCAAGTTGGTGTCCCTCTCCCTCCCCTTCCCAGCTCCCTAGGCCTCTGTGTCCTACAAGGTCTTACCTTGAATCTCTAGCATCATCCCTTGTCATTTTCATCAGCTACTGCATTTGGGCCACAGTGGCCTCTTTCCACCTGTGCGTCCTCCCATGTTGTGTCCTCTATCTGTGATGCTCTGGTGCTCTTCATCCATGGATTCCTCCCTTCCTCCCTTGAGCCTTCTGCTCAGAGGTAGCCTCACAGTGTCACTCACTACCTTCACTCCCCAGTTCTTTTCCATCACATAGGCTACAGCTACTTGTAATTATAATTGTATATATGTACATCTATACCTATGTACACATCTATATCTATATATACGTATATATCTGTTTTAACTCTTTAGTAGTGATAATACTAACTACCATTTATTGGCCTTTTGTCATGTACAAAGAACTTACTAATTCTTTTGGGCAGATTATCAAATTAAACCTAAACTACCCCTCCCTTGAGGTGTTCTGTCCCCATGTGTCTACTCCAGTCCCTGCTAGGACAGGAACTTTGTCTTAGTCACAGTTGTATACTCTGCCTGTACAATGCGTGACCCATGGTCAATAATGGGTTGATGAATAAATTTAACTGAGATAAAAGGGGATGATGGACACATCAAATTTTCAATCCCCAGGGGCCTGCACGCTGCAGCTTTGAACAAGTCCCCCTTGTGGATAGGCCCTAGTGACCACATGTATATACTTAAATACCTGAAGGCAATTAGGAACACAGACCTCAGTACTTTGACACTTTCTAACCCAGGTGCTTCCTAGGTCCCACCCTCTGGCCAGATACCAGGAGAAGGTGTGAGTACAGCTGTGGTGTAGATAGCATCTGCTCTCACATTTTCAGTCTAATATGGAAATAAGATGGATTCATGAAGAATTAGGACCCCAGGGTTATGTAGAAGGAGTTCATAAGAAGTTTTTTTCCTTAAATTCCTTTCAATCATGAGTGACGGAAAAACCCAATTCCAACTCACTTAAAAGCAACAAGTGGAATTTATTCATTCATAGAAATGGAAAGGTCATAGGTACACTGGCTTCAGGCATAGCTGCATCCAGGTACTTAAAGAGATCAACACCACAGAGCTCACTCTCTCTCTTTCCCCTCCCTCCTGCTTTCCTCTGTATTGGATTCATTCTCAAGCAGATCCTCCTCCCCAAGAGGAAGATCACCAGCAATGTTAGGTTTTAATTCCGTCAGCTTAGCAAGCCTAGTAGTCAGGACTTTTTCCCAAAAACCCAACAAAAGTCCCATGGCTGCCTTTTATTTGGCAATCACTTGATCAATCACTAGCCAGAAGGGTCCATCCCTACAGCCAGACAACAGCCCCTTGTAACACAGAGAAAGCTCAAGCAGGAAGGGGTGACTTCCAGAGGAAAATCTAGGTACTGCTACCAACAGAAGGGGAAGTAGATGCTGGCCAAACAACACTTGCTTGTGCCCAAGGTGCTACTGAAGAGCTGTGGATATTCAGAGAAAGGAGAGGCCACTTCTAACTAACAGGAAGTATAATCTGAAATCAGTGGTGGTATTTCGAGCTGCACCTTGTAAAATGGGTAAGACTTAAAAAGCCAGAGGAGAACTTGAAGGCAGAACGGCAGGGGCAGAAGGAAGGCAAGGGTTGAACACCTCCATCCAGTTTGGGAGCTCAGGTATGTGCACAGGTGAAGCAGAACTCTGAAAGTCATGTCAATAGGCGTCCGTCATTCCCCTCTGGTCTTGCCAAGTACGAAGTGTCCTTAATAAGTTGCTAGCCAGGGTCCTTGAGTCTAGGAACCTTAGCAGTAGGGTTTGCTCAGAGCTCCTCTCCAGGAACATATTAACCCCCTACCTGGCCTCTACAGTCTGGCTCTGGACCCCTGGCCTGCTGCAGTAGAGTGACTAACAGTGCTGAGGCACCAGCTACGACATTAGATGCCCAAGGTAGAAGCCCTATTTGTGTGACCTTGGCCAGGCACTCAACAGCTCTGAATCTTACTTTCCTCATTTATAAAAATAGGGTTAATAAGACGACCTATCTCATGGGGATGTATGAAGGCTCAGAGAACTGTGCTTTGTACCTAAAAAGTGCCCAAGAAATATTCCCTTTATGATATGCCTGCTTTTAGAATCATGTACATTTCAAATTCCCTAACCAGGGATCTAAGTATGCTTGTGTTGGTATGTGTACCCAAATTGTGCTAGCTCATTGTACCCACATTCTGACAAGTGACATTTCCCCTTATACCCACAGAGGGAGAACCTGTTTAGCTCCAGGGAAGTGTATGGGGAGGCCTGTCTCATGGGCTCACAAACAAGATCTTGCCTGTGGGCCTAGGCTCACCTTTGAGCCTTTGCCAGGTGTCAGGCCTTAATGCTGCTTCTCCCTTAGGAAATGCTGACCACCCTGATCCCCAGATGGGGCTCCAACTTTGAGAAGGAGAAATGGCATGTCTATCCTTTAGGCTTCTCTGTTCCTGAGCCAATTCTCTTACACTCAAAAGGGGAGAAACATCCCTCTTTCCTCAGTGTTCAGACTCATTCTTGGAGCTAGGCAGATGTCAGAAGCTGGGCTGAGCTCACCTACATCCCCAACTGTCTCTATCAGCCCTAGATTGCTAAACACCAAACACCCTCCTTTAGGACATTCTCAGCCACGATGGTGATCACGACCTTTACAAGTGTACAGTATGAACTGGGCACAGTGCTAAGCCCTAGCATATACCAGGCCTATCTCCTTTAATCCCCATGAAAATCTACTGAGAAGCAAGACTTGTCTGTGTTTGACGTCCAGCTTCAAGTCATCACGGGTGACCTGGGTGAGTTACTCATCTGCCCCATGCTTGGGTTTTCTCATCCACCCACTGAGAAACTAATAGCACTGATTTCATTGGGATGCCCTGAGGATTAAATGAAATGATCTATGTGAGGCACCATCAGATGGTGGGACACATACCAAGCGAGAAATGCCAGTGGTTATTAGCACTAGGGGTAGTACAAGAAAATTCCCCAGCAAGCTTGTCTCTGTTACTAAGACATAAGCACTAGTAGAAATGGCGTATGTAGGAGGCACTCAGTGGAAGTTTCTCATTATCTACTAATCAAGTAGCACAGACAGTGGTTCTTCCATTATAGGTAAAATTTTTTATTAAAGGAGGAGGTCTTAAGGATACAGATACATAAAAAAATTGATTATATTCATTACCTCCTGGAAGGAAGACTGGGTGGGGTTGAAAGAAGGATGGAGGCTTTTCCTTTTATGCCTTGAAGATGCTGTACCATATACAAGTATTACCTATTCTAAGTAAAGCCAAACAGTGTAAATGTTTTAACTAATTTTCAAAAGGAGTCCCTTGGAATAAAAGAAAAAGAGTGAGTCTGGAGACCTTGTGGGGAAGGAGAAGAAGGTAAGGGGAAAAGGGACACATGAGGCTCCCATCCATGCTAGGGATGCTCACCAGATGCCAGTTCCTGGGCCCCTATCTCAGGAATTCTCTGATTCTGTAATCTGAAGTGTATCTGAGAAGTTTGTGTGTTAAGTGAGCTCCCCAACCACTTCCAATCTTCACCCAGTCACCATAGGCTGCAGGTCCTGGAAGAGCCACAGGACTCCCTTCACTGATCTCCTCACTTCCTCTTCCTTTGTGAAATTCCTCTTGCAGGGATGGCGTTCCCTATTGCGAGTCTGACTACCACTCCCAGTTTGGCATTAAATGTGAGACCTGTGACCGGTACATCAGCGGCAGAGTCTTGGAGGTGAGTGGGCCCAAGTAATCACGAAGACATGTGAACAGGATCCCTCCAAAAAGTCATCACCAAGGAAGGAGAAAGTCACCTCATAGCCTCAACCTCCTCCAGTTTTTCTTGCTTCATGACCTTGAACAGATAACCTTGCAGGATCTCTGAGCACCCCCAAAATCAGAAGGTGAACAAAATTATTCCTGGTTCAAAGATTTCTATGCTGGAAAAATCAGCGGCTTCTTTGTGTTTAAACCCAGACAGATTTCTAGGGAGTAACAATTAGGTTTTCCTCCCAGCCCTGCCTAAGGATGGAAGCCCTTTTTTTTTTTTATTTTTTAAGTATTTGGTAGTACTCTGATTTAAGAACCAACTTGTCTAGCAGCTTGCTTCCTGAGCCCTTCTTTGGCTGGTCCATCACCATGGCAACCAACTCTCCCCAGCTCGCTCTGCCAGTGACAGACAACCTCAGCCCCTTGCTGAGCCCTTGGCTTTCCTGGCCTTCCTTTCCACACCCTCTGGGCCTAGAAGCTGCCCACCCATTCTTTGGAACCACCCACCTTGAGGAATTAGAAAAATAGGAAAGAGCTTAGTGCAAAAGAAAAATAATAACCTAAGAGTAGAAACAACTGGGCTCTTACATTGATGCTACTGCTAACTTATACTCAGATTTTGGATGAGGATCTTTGTATCTCTGGGCCCCTATTTTTCATTTGACAATGGCTGGGGAATGGCAGGCTAGGTTAGCTGCTGTAAGCAGAATCATTAGTTCTGCCAAATCTGACCAGTTGGCTGTAGTTACTGTGATTCTTTTGCCACATGTGAGCTCAGCAGGAGACAGTATAGAAAATAGGAAAGGACTCTCCAAGGAGATGTTCTGAAGCAGAGCTCTGAGGATGAGGAAGCTAGCATTGAAGAGCTAGGAAGAATGAGCTTGACCCATTCAGGAAACAGAGAGAAAAGCCAACATGGCTGAAATTTATAAATTGAGGGTAGAAGAGGTTGAATAGAGGGCATATCTCACAGGACTTTAAAGACTATGTTAAAGAGCTTAGATTTTACACTAAGTATAATGGAAAGCCATTGGAGAGTTTTAAACCAAGGAGCAGCATGGTATTATATTTTTAAGAGATTGTACTAGCTATTACATACAGAATTGACTGTAGGGAGTCATACAGAATAAAATAAACAAATGAACTATTAAGTATCTCCAAGGAGCAGTAAGGAGTACAAAACAGAGGATAAGGAAGCATGAGCACAAGAAGGGTTGTTGGGCTCAGGTTTCTAAGGGCCCAATATCGAGGGTAAGGAGTTTATCTGAGTAATGGGAAGTCATAGAAAGAATGAGCAGGAATGACCTGATTAGAGCAGAACCTCAGGGAAGATAACATTTTGATGTTCACAGGCTAAATTTGCAGGAAGGAAACTACAAGAGGAAGCCAGGGGCCACTGCATGACAAGGGCAACCACCCTTGTCTCCAGCATCGTGGAAGTAGAATTCCAATAGCTCTGCAACTGTGGGACTTGTAGATGTGGAGACTGGAAGAGAGGAAGTAAAGTTGTACCAACTGTGAACCTGGGTGATAGGAAGTCTGATGTCACAGAACTGGGGATAACAGGAGAGAAGGTAGTCTGGGCAGAAAAAGTCAAGTTTCATTTGGGATACGTTTGTGATTGCCATCCCAGGAAAGTTGCAAGAAGACAGAAACATGGGTCAAGGCTCAGAAACAAAGCTCAGGTCTGGGTCTAGGGGCATGACTCAGATGGCAGGGTATTTGCCTAGCAAGCATGAGGACCAGAGTTCAAAAAATAAAGCTCGGCCCAGAGGAGCCAATTTCAAACCAATCTTGGAGAGTGGCTGCCTACAGAAAGAGGAGGAATTATCAGAGGAAGAAGAGGGACAGTTGGGATGTGGGAGAACAGAGGGGATAGTGAAAGGACAGAGCTTCAGGAAACATGGTAAGGTCAATTGGATGTAGGTCAAACTCTGTAAAGATGCTGGAATGGGAGATCACAAACGTTGACTTTTCTTTGGGAAGAGAAGAACTTTGATTACACACAGGACTGCAGATGGGAAGTTGTTCTGATATTTCCAAGGTGCTTTACAATTCTATTGGTGATGGCTGCCTTTTCCCCAAGCATCACTATTGCTTGGCATCATGGTAGTCTCTTCCTCCTCGGCAACTGTGACTGGGTTTCAATTGATCCCATTTGTACAGGCTCCATTAGCATCTTGGAATTACTCATTTTTTCTTAGAGCTGGAAGAGACGTTCAGCAATAAACTAGTTCAGCCTCCTCATTTTATAGATGAGAAAAGTGAGACCCAAGATACAAGTACCTTTCCAAGGTCCCAGGTAGAATTTCTGGTAGAGACAGAGGTAAAATCTAGGACTCCAGGCTTCTGTATCCCACAGCTCTCAGCCGCTCAGGGGTCTTTGAGGTTATATGATGTCAAAGGGAAAAATAGCTAAAGTGAAAAGGACTTGAAGTCAAATTTTTACCACTTCTAGCCATGAAACCTTAAGCAAGTTACTTTCTCCAAGTCTTAGTCTTAGTCTGTCAATAGAGAATACTACTGTCATTTTAATGGATGTGTTAGTCAGGAATTTTTTGATTGCAAGTACATAAACTACATGCAAATGGCACTGGCTGAATAGGAAATATATTAGCTCCCAAAACACAAAAGCTAGGAAGAGTTCTAGCTTTGGCCACAGCTGGGTTCAGTGCCTAAATAAATCACCCAAAATCTCTGGCCATCTCAGCTCAACTATTTGCAGGAAGGCTCTCTTTATGGTGGGGATGTTTAGACACTGGGATCTTGCATTCTATCAACCAGCATCTCCAGTGGAGATCAAGCCTCTCTCTCCCAATAGCTCAGCAAGCATTCTGGGACTCACTCTGGATGGTTTTAGACCCATCCCTGAACCAACAGCTGTGCCTATAGACTTGAATAGATTAATTGGTGGAGTCCACACTGCTTAACCCTATGGAATGATGGTGGAGTGGTCTAACCAAGGAGAGGCTTGGTGCTGTTTCTGGAAGAAGGAGAAAGAGCTTTGGCCAGGCAGTTTCCCAGCATGGGGCCCAGCACATTATCAGGTCACTGCAGGCACTTACTTAAATCATTCTTCTCTTCTCAATCCAACCTTTCCCATTCCCTCCTAAGGCCATTCCTTCATCCTCAGGGACAGAACTCAGTATGCTAAGTGTCAGTTAGCAACCTTCCTTCCTTGTCCAAGTTCTCACCAAAGAGGACCACAGCCTAGTCTTTTTTGTTTCTTTTTTTAATAGTTTTATTATATTTTTGAATTAACATATATTAATAATGTAATTCGATACACATGTGCACAGTGTATCCCAAACAAGTTCACCCCCTCTTTTATTCCCATTCTCTTCCTGCCTCCACTAAGCAACCCTTTTGTCAAACAATGTTTGCTGGGTTTCATTATGCCATCTTCATGTGTATATAAACAACGTACTTCTATCCTCCCTACCCCTCAGTGTCCTTTCCTTTCTCCCTTCCCCGTTGTGTTGATCCCCGCACACCATCTCCCTTTTATATTCATGTCCCATTATTGTCATCGTCATCATTTTAGGTCTAGATTTCACAAATGAGTGAGAACATGCAATATTTGTCCTTCGAATTTGGCTTATCACACTCAACATGTGACCTCCAGTTCCATCTATTTTCTGGCAGATGACATAATTTCACTTTTCTTTATGTAATTTTTTTTCTTTAGTAATATTCCATGGCATATACATACCATATTTTCTTTATCCATTTCATTGGTAGTTGATACCTTGGCTGATTACTAAATTTGGCTGTTGTGAATAGTGCTAGTGCTGCAATAAATGTGGGTATTCATGTCTCTTGTATGCTCTTGTATGTTGACTTATACCCCTTCAGATATATGCCAAAACTGGTATACAACCTCTGTGGAAATTAGTATGAGATACTCCAAAAAACTAAAACTAGACCTATCTTATACCATTCTTTTAAATTTTTTTCTTAGCATAAATTGTACAAAAGGGTTTCATTGTGATATTCATGACATGCATGTAATATACTTTGATCAAATTCACCCCATATATATTACTTTCTTAACCACCTACCTTCTCCCCCCTCCTTTTAACAGTTTTTGGTGGGTTTCATTGTGATATTTCCATATATATATAAAATGTACTTCTATAAAAATTCATTCTCCCATCACCCTCTCCTGTCCTCCCTCCTCCCACCTGCTGCACAACCTGGTCTTGCTGCATTCCTAGCCTTGGTTGTCATTCTCAGACCTCTCCAATATGGCCTCATATTTCAGATGCCAACTCTGCTATTTTTATTCAATATTTTCTTGACTTTGGTATGCTAGCAGGTGAAATAATTCCTGTTACCTTGCTGCTTTGGCTTTTCCATATGCTGGGTGCAGGCTGCCTTAACAACTTCACTTCTTTCCAGTTGTTTTCTATACCA
The DNA here is from genome assembly GCF_047511655.1 of Castor canadensis. Lineage (NCBI taxonomy): Eukaryota > Metazoa > Chordata > Mammalia > Rodentia > Castoridae > Castor > Castor canadensis. The sequence goes on along the minus strand of NC_133391.1, from coordinate 70,300,085 downwards.
TCCATGGCCAGGGTTGCTGAGATGGGCAGGAAGTCTTTTTCAGCAGAGTGGTGGGGCGTGACATTTAGGAAGATGCTATGCTTCAGTTTTGCCAAGGCACTGTTACTACCCTGGATAAAAAGGTCTATAATTGAAATGATAAAGAGACACAGAGGAGGGAGAGGCTACTAATTAAACCAATTATACTTGTCATGGTATGAGAGAATCAGTCCCATGACTTCTCAGCTTGGGAAAATAGCAGACTCCTCCTAAAGTTTGAGTATAGTTTGCTTGGATGACAACAGGATGTTTTCTCACTGGTGGGAGCCATGTAAACAACTAAGAATGACAAAATGTGATATTGGAGGGTTTTTTTTTCTTTTTTAAAAATCTGCCCTCTTTATATTCTTGCTAAGTTTTTGGAATAAATTGAGTTTCTCCAAAATAAACAATCCCAAAAACATTTGGAAATAGGTCATCTTTATACAACTATAATTTTTTAATTGAACAAATAAGCATCAGACCAAGCAATGGCTTGCAAGGAGGGTACTTCACATCCCCCAAATATACATCAATTTTACCCAGTGCCTTGCCCCCCCAAAATAAAATTACCCTGCCATGTAAAATATTTCTTCAAAAGAAGCCCCACCTTCCAACCTGGTCTCTGTATCACTCCTTCTGTGAGAAATTCTAGAACTTCCAATAGGCTGAAGAGCCCTTACACATCAGGTCCTCTGGGCTAGGATTCTAGTCAGCATGGAAGCCGCTGTAGGGCTGGCACCTGGCTCCCACAGGCCTGGCCCCAACACTGCTACCGACTTCCAGTGAGACCTTGGGGAACAGCCTTCTCAGAGACTGGTGCTTCCTCCCCACAGAGGAATTTGCAGATATAATAATTTCCATTTTTAATTTCAGCAGTGGTGGGGAATAAAAGTGAGAAAAGATAAGGGACTCAACAAAGCCACCTCAGGGTGGGTTGGGCTCAGAGACAAGGCCCCCAGTGCCACAAATCTAGTTTAGGAGTTAGGGGCTCCCTGGCAGGTCCTCATTTGTACACTAAGCCCTGAAAATATGTCCTTCATATGCCACTCTCATAATTTTTATCATGTCTGTGAGCCTTATATGCTCATTCTTACATAATACTTTAATTTGTGTTTAAGTCAGTTCATTTGCATATTAGAAAGCTTCCACAACATAACATAACAAGAAAAACTGTAGAACCTGCCTTATTGCAGGTAATCCCAAAATGAATATAGTTCTAGCTAGATCATATTGCTTGTGGGTGCACCAAGCCTCATACCTGTTCTCATTCTTAAAAAGATAGATTAGAGCCAGGCATGGCAGTACACGTCTATAACCCTAGCACTCAGGAGGCAGAGGCAATAGGATCTTGAGTTCAAGGCCAGCCTGAGCTACAGAGTGAAACCCTGTCTCAAAAAAACTAAGGGCTGAGGGCAATCTAACCAATGTACAATGTAAGACTATTCAGAATTATCATAACAAATACCCCCAACAAAGTTGATATGCTAATAAAAATGAAAAAATAAAATAAAAAGCTGCAATCGCCAAAAAGAAAAAAAAAAAACCTAAGGGATGGGAAAGCATCTCAGTGGTAGAGCACTTGCCTGGCATGCACAAGGCCCTGAGTTTGATCCAAAGCACCACCAAAAATAAAGTCAGTGTGTTTTGATAGATGTCGTAAATTCTTAAATACACTGGCTCCAAGCTGGTACTTTCTCCTTTATAATATCAGAAGAATCAATAGAGGATTAAAAAGGAGATCTTTTTTTTTCCATTGGTTCAGTGTTATTAAATCCCGAGATCATGTCCATTAAGGTCATTTCAGGTGCCACTAGGGGTAATGACCCACACTTGGGGAAATGCTGAGATGCCTCAAAGCCAGACTGTTTCCTAATGTAGAAATGAGAAGATGGGGATAATGGTCTCTAAGGGCCCTTTCACCTACAGGTATCCAGAGTAGTTCCCTGAGCTGCCATCTGTGACCCACAGAGACGTCACCAAGCTTCTTGGGTGGTTTCTCATATGGTCTGGGCCCCACTGGGCAAGCTCCCAACCTACCATAGGGCCATGAAGACAACTACAACACTAATGTACCCACTGGACAGCAGCCCCAGCTCTGACATCCTGTTCCATCTCTTGATTTCCGTAGGCAGGAGGAAAGCACTACCACCCCACCTGTGCCAGATGTGTGCGCTGCCACCAGATGTTCACCGAAGGGGAAGAGATGTACCTCACAGGTAAGCAACTCTGACCCTTCACAAGGCGTTCTGATCCACTCATGACCGGAAAGGGGATATGATCTCCTTCCATGTCAGTGTTATCTTTGCCGTTGGCCTATCCTCAAAATTGCAATTAATTTGCCCCTCTCTGGGTGAATGGAGAAAGTTGCCGGTGTGGCTAATATGAAGTGACATGTAATCTGCCTTCCATCCCTGTGCACCTCCACCCGCTGTTCAGCTGGCCTGCTTCCCTGGCAGTGCTCTGAGCAGACTCCCCTGGCTCTGCCTGGGAGTAGGAAGATGAACTCCCCAGGACCAAGGAGTCAGAGAACCTCAGAGGGACACTTGGGCTACAGAGAACCTATAGCACCACAGCCTCTACCTGCCCCCATCCTATCCCATTTCTTCTCCCCACATCTCAAAGCATCATACCAGGCCACTGCTCAGGGCTCCCAGTGGGCACAAAGAGGAATGGAAGGCACACATAGTCCCCCTAAGCAAGCCAGGGCTGTTTCCACTCTGCTCCCTCCCCAGGTCCAGCCCTCTTGCCCCAGGATTCCTGCAGCAGTCACCCAAGGGTCTTCATATTCCACTCAGTCTTCTCCTGTCTACCTGTCCCCTCATCCAGCACATCACAGTGCTCTTGGCTCTGCCCCAGTGAGAAGCCTTCCAGGCCCCTTCCTACCCACCAGTTTAGGTAAAAGTTCTTGAGCCTATCATGGAAGATCTCCTCAAGATCCCAAACCTCCTCTCTAACCTTTAACATACCCAACACTTAAGCTGCCTAAACCATCCTTCAGTCCACTTATTCTGTCCTTCAACCACTATTTCTGGAGTCTCTCTTCCTTGTGCATGCTCTGTCCAGGGCCCATTGTGAGGTCCCACCACAACCCGTCTTCAGCAAAGGAGATGGGCGTCAGTTGGAATCACACAAATAAATGTCAGTCATGGTGGGTGCTACAGAGGGGAGAAGGCTGGGGTGGGTGGGAGGAGTAACAGAAAATGCTCCCTGAGGAAGGACCAGAAGCTGAGATCCTGGACTGCTGAGTGTTAACTGGCATCTCAGTCCCTTCAGGCTGTTTTAACAAAGTACTATAGATTGGATGACTTATAAACAAAAGAAATTTACTGCTCACAGTTCTGGAGGCTGGGAAATCCAAGATCAAAGTGCTGGCAAGTTTGGTGTCTGGTAATAGCCCACTTTCTCTTAGACATTGCCTTCTTGCTGTGTCCTCACACGATGGAACAAGTAAAACAGCCCCTATTTTATATAAAGGGCGCTAATCTCAATCATGAAGACTCTGGTCTCATGACCTAATCACCCCTCAAAGGCCCCCACCTTCTAATATCACTTGGAAGGAGAAGATTTCAACATATAGATTTTGAAGAACACAGACATTCACACCATAGCAATTAGACAAGAGAAGAGGAATAAGATATGTCAGCCTAGGGGACAGGATCGGCAAGATCCTGAGGGGTGGGTAAAGAAATGACAAGTGTTTAAGACCAAGAGCAGCTGTGTGGCCTGGTTACAGACAGAGGTAATAGATGGGACTGAGAGACCTTATGGCAAAACGGTGTTCAGCCCATGAAATAAATTCATGACTTTTCTCTTTGTCTTCCTGTGCCCTCTTTGGAAATCCTACCATCATATGTCCCCTTTAGTCACCACATGCTTCATGAGCACTCCAGAACCACCCACCTGTACCCATATCTTAAAGTGCTCCTTCCTCCCTGAGTCCTCACCGCCCATTGTTTGCACTGGTCACCTCTAGCTTGTCTAAGAGTTAGTCTTCTACTGAGACCCCTTGATCCTAACATTGGCCCTACCTTCACTCACTCATAACCAATCACTGTTGTCAGAATTGCTATAAGTAGTCCCACCTAGATGTTTGAATAGCTTCTTGGAGAGTGGGAGCCCTTCCACATTTCTCTGAAGGTAGTCAGGGGCCAGGGAGTGTGTCTAAGCTATGAAGCGTGTCCTCACCACAAATGCCCAAAGCCATGTGTTCCCTCAAGCTGCGATGTGTCCCCTGTGCCTAGAGCAGTTTCTCAACCTCGACACTGTTGACATATGGGCTGGTTGATTCTTTAGTGTGGGAATTGTCCTATACACTGTAGGGTATTTAGTGGCATCCCTAGTCTCTACCTACTGGATGACAACTAAAAATGTCTCAGATATTGCCAAATGTCCCAGGTGGGTGGAGAATAAAAAAATCATCCTCGGCTGAGAACCCAAAGCTATCCAGTAGAAACCTCTGCCTCATGCTAGGAGTGCTGATCAGGGGTTCCTATGTTGGAATGGACAAGGGGAACATTACATTTCTAAGACTTTGCAACTCTGTAACTACTTACTTGGATGTGCTGACAAGCAGATGCTAGAGGCAGATGAATCCCAAAGGTCACTCTAAACTATAAAGTGACTTCCCTCGTTGTATAAATTGGGGAAATGGGTCTAGAGAAAGGAAGAGTTTTGGGTGTGAACCAGCGCATACAAGAGCAAAGCAGAGCATTGACCTTGGCCTTCACTTCTAGGGCTCTCTGCACCTTCTCTCCTGGGACCTAGACCCTGGATGCTACTCAATTCCCTGCTCCTCCCCCATGAGCACCAACCTCCCAGTGCCAGGGTCCCCAAGTGACTCCTGTTGCAAACTTTATGATGTCTCCGTGTACCCCAACTACCATGAATATCTGGTGTTTGTGTTTAGGTTGAAAACTTGCTGCAGTGTTCCTTTGCCCTATTCTGGTGAACACCTCCTGGTGTCAAACCTGCCCTTGAATCTGTATCCCTGCCTATACATCCCTGGAATAATCAGGATCTTTATCTTCCTGCCTGAATTTCCCATCCTCACCCTTTCCCATTTGTGCTTTGCTCCAGACTCAGGATGAGTTCTAAATTTTTTACCTTAGGCAAGTCTCTTAACTCTCTGAGCCTTGACTACCTAATCTGTAAAATAGACTAGTGAAAGTGCCTTTGAGATACAAGTATAAAAAATTCCTGGTTCATGTGAAACTCCCCATGTGTTTATTTAACAAATATCTATTGAGTACCTACTGTGAGCCCAGTGCTGTTCTAACAAGTAGAGATGCAGTGGGGAACAGATCAGACAAGTCCCTGCCCTCGGGGAACTCATAGGCATGGATTAAGATCTTCACTGACCCAGCTTCACAGATGCTGAGGAGTTAAGCGATGAAGTCGAGTGAACAGTTTTGTGATCCTGAAAGAGAATGCACCATCAAACCTAAGGCAGAAACGCCTCCAGGAGGTGGGAGATATTCTTGGTAGTGTAGAAGAGCCTGTCACCCTCTCATTAATTATCCCCATCCCTACCCTCCCAGCTCCAGGGAGTGTGGGAGTAATTGCAGGGCAATCATGGTCCTGCCTCAAGGGACGCTGAGTGATCCTAGAATGAGGGAGTTAGGCTGTGCAGTGCTAGAGTCATGCTGATTCAGGCTGTGGGTGTCTTGGGGCAGTGGCAGCCACCAAGAGTTTCAGCTACCACTGAGAACTGAGACCAGGACACTCTCACAAGATGGGGATACCAGGTTCAAAATGATGCCCTTCAGAAATGGCAAGGAAGCCCTCCTCCTAGACAGCCAAGAGTCCTGGGTTCAAGTGTCAGCACTTAAGATGTGACCTTGAGAAGGGACTTCCTTCTCTGGGTCTCTTCCTTTCCCTGTCAAGTGAGTAGAATGTCACTGTCTGGTGTTGATGCATTCAAGTGGAGGCCACACTTATGTGGCGGGCTCTCTGCTGCAGGTCAGCTACTGGGATATGAGCAAGGCAGATGTACTTGCTGCCCTGGTGGATTATATTCTCTGGAAGTAGAAACTGGCATTGACCAAACAGAAGTGAAAATTTCTGTGATGAGCTGTGAAAAGTGTGGTGAAGGGAAATGTTTGGGAACAATGGGGATGTGTCAGAAGGTCCTGATCTAGTTTGGGAGGCCAGGGGAGGCGCCCCTGAGGAAGAGAAATTTCAAGCCATTCTTGAAGATGGGTAGGAAGTGGGAGGATGAAGAGGGAGGGGAACTGTGGAGGCAGTGAGAACAGCAGGTGCAAAGGCCCCTGGTGGACGGAAGCATTATATGGTAGAGAAACCAAAGCAGGTCCACATATGTGGTGCAGCACACACCACAAGTTTCTCATAAACATCAAAAGAGAGAATGACAGTAAAGGTGCTGAGGGCCTCGTAAAGCAATGCATAAAGGGTGAGGGGTGGACAGAGACACACAAAGAGGGTGTGTGTTAAAATGCATGCCAAGCCTATACACACAGTCTTATCAGTTCTGTAGCTGGACAGTCTGGTCCTGGCAAACGGTCCTCAGAAGATTCTTTGGTTTGTTTGTTTGTGTTTTAATTGTGATGTGATGCCTTTCTGATGGACTTTAATTGGGAAAAGTCTGACGTCTGTCTGAAGGAAAACTTCCAGAGTCTCATGAGACAAGAGCAAGTTTTCTATTATTTATTTTAAATTCTGTTGCATGCTCAGTCTTTCAACTGTTTTTGTAAAGATGCCAGATTTCTAATCTGTCTGTTATCCAAACCCTTCATTTGGGCTTCACCAGGAAATTAGGCCACTGAGTTTTGTGCAGCAAAATAATAGCTAACATGCTGCAGGTTCAAGACAGAACTCACACTGAAATCACAAAGCTGACAGTTGCAGGACCAGTGGGAATTTTCTTCAACTCCAAATGTCATTCATGAAATAGATTTTGCTCTTGTTCTAAATGTGCCTGCACCCAAAAAAAAGAGATAGATTCTTTTTCTCCCCTCTGTCTATACCAAATGTCACACTCTGCACCCCATTCCAAGAACCTGTGACATTAATCCTATAGACATGTGATCAGCTGCAGATTTTAAAACTGTTCTCTATTACCATCCTATATTCAACTTCAACCCACCAGGCAGGAAACCACTTATGAAATAGTGGGAACCCTACAAAAGTATTGTAACAAATTATGTCAACAATTAACATGATAATAGTAATAAAAATAATAAAATGTCATTGTCATCCACTGATATTGATCATTTACTGTGTATCAAATACTATATTAAGAATTTTAAATACTGTACCCCATTTCATCCTCACAACAGCCCTGTGAATTAAAAAACATCAATAGCCTCATTTTGGATAAGGACAAAAATTTAGAGGCTGCATTACTTGGTCAAGGTTAGAAAGCCTACAGTGCTAGGGTTTTTTAAAGCAGTTTTCTTGTATCTATCACCAATTTCTTAAGCTATGGTTCACAGTTGGCCTTCTGAATTCTATGAATCTCCTGGAATAGCCTGCCAAATTTTTCATGTAGATGTATTTGTCTAGAAAGAGGATCTGTAGCTTCCATCAGATTTTCAGAAATATCCATGGCCCAAAATAACAGTGACGAGCTTCAGTTCTACGTTAACGCAGATCTACAACCCATCCCCGAGGCTTGCTTTGATGGTCACGCCGAACCCTTCTCTTTTGAGCTGAGTCTGTTTCAGACCACATTTTTTTTAGCTGATGATACAAGGTCATGTGTCAGGAGGTGTGTTCTTCTGGCACAGCTGGGGTTGTCTCTGGCATTTAGCAAAGGCCTTCTTTTCATCAGACAAGTAACCAGAAAGGTACACTGAGCTAACAAATGTTCCAGTGCAGGGCCTCCCGGTGTAACAGGTTGTGGCACACCAGCCCTCAGTCATGATCTCCGCATCTCTTCAAACCACATTTCCGAGGTGCTATTACAGTATTTGTTGCTATATTTTCATAGTCTAGCATTATTACTTAAATTGGATCTCTCTACTGACAGCTTAGGTTGTAGGAGTAAGATTTAAAAACTTTAAATCTTATGTTTCCCCAATCCTGCTACATAATTTTAGATTCTTCAAACATATCCTGTTCCTGTACTAAATTGGTATTTCCTAAAGTCTGACTATACTGAGCATATTTCATTTTAAATAGCATATTTTAATTTTTGATGAGTTACAATTTTTAGATTTTTAAGGGTTACCAAACATCTTGAATCATATAAAAATATTACAGTATTGTACCTAAAATATGAATTTCTAAAGTCTATATCCAGCTTGCTACTCTTCGGTCACCACAAACTCAAGACGATGTAGACATTTTCTCTCCAGTTACATGTCACATTTGCTTCACAGGCATATTTGTCCATATTGGTCAGAATTACATCCACAGTAGCAATTTCCCTGGTTGCTTCCTCTATTTTCTGAGAAACAAACTTGCCTGAGGGGCAAGTCAAGAACTTGTCAGATACTCAGGTTTTAACTTGATGAGATATTTCATTCGTCTGGGCTTTTTTAGGTGGTAGAAACCCAACTCAAACCATGGTAAGAATGGACTGATGGGCTCACAGAACTGGCAGCATTCAGGAGCAGCTAGGTTGAGGGGCCTGTGGGTGTCATCAGGTGACTCTTCTCCATGCTTCTTTCTGTATCTGGCCTTATGGTCTCCTCTCCAGACTGAGGGCTGCCATGTGTGGCAGGAAGGCCAGTCCCCAACCACCAGCCATACAGAGGCAGCATTCCCTGCTGGGCTCAGCAGAGAAGCCCTAGAGAAACTTCAATGACCTGACTTGATCCACATGCCCGGGCCAGGGTGGGAAGACAAGTGGACGAGCAGCAAAGACATCCACGTTTTCTTAACCCTTGTTTCCCCATCTGTAAAAGGAGAGAAGACTAAGCCCCACCACACAAGGCTGTTGTAAGGATCAGATGAGCTCCTGCCTGGTGCAGGCTTATCATTAAGCCCAGCACTGCCAGCTCTGCTAGTCTGAGCTCCTGACAAACACCCTGGTGACCATGTGCCAGGGGTCAGTGCACTCTTCAGTTCTGGCTCCTGTCAATGTCACTATCATTATTAAAAACACTTCATGATCAAAGTATAGTATATAAGTATAAAAATATCATAATGAAACCATCATTTTGCACAATTTTTTTAAAAATACTTAGATGGGGCTCAGCATATGAGCTCAATAAATGTCAATTATCATTTTTTATTTAAGTACCATTATTATAAAGTGTGTGTCTGTCTGTGTGTGTGTGTGTCTGTGTGTGTGTGTGTGTGTGTGTGTGTGGTGTGTGTACAGCATGATGCCGGGCACAAGCATTCTATGAAGGTGAGTTATAATAAATCCAGTAAGAGTAATGAGAATACTTGGGGTTTTAAATACTGTTCCAGTTATTCCCAGAAGCAGTTATCATTTCCCCTGAATTACTAGGCACCTTAGTCCTGCCATTCTCCTCTCCCCATCCTGCCCGATATCCTCCATGGTAACCAGTTTCATGGCAACCAGGCACTTTCCTCTCTCCACCTCTTTATGAAGCTCCAAGTCCACTTCATCAGGCCAGCCCTGGGCAAACCAGGCTTTCGCACTTCTCCCAAGGTGTCCTTGTCCTTGGACACAAGTCCATCCTCCCAGAAGGGTGCAGTGGCAACCAAGCCAGGCAGGCTTCTGTTTATGATTCCACCTGCACAGCCAGCCCATCAGTTCCCCCCTAAAACCTCCCTCCTCATCCAGGTCCTGCTCTTGGGACTCAGGGACTGAATGTTCCTTGCCCATCAGTCCCTCCGTGATCCCTTTCTCCTTATCCAAGCTAGCTGCTGACACACAAATTATTTTGGGGGTGGGAGAGAGGAGATAATGTTCATAACAACAATAATAACTCTCCCATAGTGCCTATTGTAGGCACCGTGTTCTCAGTGTTCTGTATGTATTAGTTCATTAATCCTTAAAACAAACCTAAGAGCTGGGTGCCGGTGGCTCATGCCTATAATCCAAGCTACTCAGGAGGCAAAGATCAGGAAGATTGTTGTTTGGAGCCAACCTCTGGCAAATACTTCAGAGACCATCTATCAAAAATACCCAACTCATAAAAGGGCTGGTGGAGTGGCTCAAGTGGTAGAATACCTGCCTAGCAAGTGTGAGGCCCTGAGTTCAAACCCCAGAACCATCCAAAAAAAAAAAAAAAACTAAGAGGCAGATGTTGTCATCATCCCCACTTTACAGATGGGGAAACCAAGGCACAGAGTGGTAACTGAGTTGCTCTAGAGAATGCAGCTAGTGATGCAGGAATTGTTATAAGCAGGATTTGAACCTCTTAATAACATTGCAGTAAATAATGTGTAGTGTGCCTGATGGGGAAGGCTGCTAAGGCCCCTGATGATAATAACAGTGACCTTGTTTTTGCACCACAGATCCCACAGAAGGGCTTGCTCATCTCCCTCCCACAGAGTCTGTGCCCTTAGTCACAGAAGAACAAAGTCCTCTGTGCTTTGCAGTTCACCTGCTGGGGCAGGGATATTTTTATTGAGATAAAATTCACGTAATATAAAATTAACCCTTTTAAAGCATATGAATCAGTAGCTTTTAATACACTCACAATGTTGTGTGATCACCACCTCAATACAGTTCTGCCTCAGCCCCAAAAAGAAACCCTGTACCTATTAAGCAGTTGCTGTCCAGGCCTCCCACCCCTTAACTCTGGCAACCACCAGAGTCTATCGATTTACCTATTTGGGGCTTTTCATATAGATGGAATCATACAGTCTGTACTCATTAGTGACTGGCCTCTTTCCCTGAACATAACGTTTTCTAGGTCTATCCACATCAGAGCATCAGTATGTCATTTCTTTCATGGTTGAATAATATTCCATTGTACAGGCATATCACATCTGTTTATCTAGGTGGGAGTTTTAAAGGAGCAACTCCAAAGTCCTATCCAGTCTACATAACAAAGGCAGTGCTGCTGTCATAGAGGTGGAACACTGCTGTGGTCAAAGAGATTGGTAAAGAAGCCTGCTTCAGGAGAATTCCCTGTCTAGGATGAGGCCAAAAACTCAAACACCTACATGGATGAGTGAGAAGGACTTTGAGTTAGACACTGGAAGGGTCCACAGGGAAGACCATAGTGACCTGCAGTGTTTAAAACCTCTCAGATTCTAAAATGTTTGAAATCTCAGTGCTCCAGCTTTGGCATTAAAAAAAAAAAAAAAACTTGTGAATTGAATACCAAGGTCCAGCAGAGAGGTAGGTGGGTTCCCCAACATTCAATCAGCCCCATGCTGCAGCCCCATGCTGTAGGTATAGGATTTCTGTAACCAGGTAAGACTGTCTGCTGGCTCTGTTCAGGATGAGAAAACATGGTCACATCCCCCCAGAGAGTCCACAGGAATGGCTAATCCTTCATCCCTCTAACTATCATATCAGATTTCAACTGCAGAACCTGGAGTTGTGGGTGACAATCTTGGAGGACAAGAAAGTGTAATTTGTGAAACCAGGAGTCTAATAAGCAAAAAGGATGGCATTCTTACAAGACGTTAGAGTTCTGTGATGTAAAAACTGCTTTCTTTTCCTATTACATTCCAAAGAAACAAATCTGGAGGGTTGTCTGATATGTAACTCTCTGGTTCTCATATTTGGTATCATAAAATCACCTGGAAAGCATTGAGTCACAGATTCCCAGGCATACCTCCAGGGAGCTGGTATCAGTGGCTCTGAAAGGAACCCAGAAATGTGCATTTTATCAGGCTGTAAGACAGTCCACACATGTCACACCTTGATAAACCCCAATCTACTGGATATTCTTATAAACAATCTGGAATTGTAGCTCTCAGATCAGAGCCTAGAATGTATTACCTGTCCAGATCTCTGGCCCAGCTCAGATGATCTAACTAGCCTAGGTTGACTATGCTACTTCTCTTGTTTTTCAATCATTCAATGAGTGTTTACTGAGAATCTTCCATCCCTGCCAATGTATCTATAGATAAGATGGGTATGAATCCCTCTCCCCAAAGAATTTACATTCTTGGGATTATTGGATAAGGACCAATAATTATTTTCTTTATACAGAGAAACCTGTTAAAGTAGAAACTGAATCCCTGAGGACTGGGATGGTTGGTAAAAATCCTTCAGTGTAACTGGCTTGTTATGCATTCCCTCCACAATGCCATTGCTGTGCCTTTTCCCACTCACTGTGTACTTAAGAACTTCTAGTAGCAGGGAACTCTCTATTAAATGAAGCCATTCAATTCTCAATGTTAGTTTTCCTTCTGTGGAACTTTGCCACTTAGTTCTTGTTCTATTTTGTAAGACTTGTAAAGCAGATGAAAGTCTCTCCTCACAGACAACCATTAAAGTATTCAAAAACACATTTCACCATTCTGCTCAGTCTTCTCAACATGAAGATCCTGACTTAGGGCCTAATTTTGAGTGCCCTCTCTATTCTGGCTATCATCCTTCTCTGCATGCCTTTCACCTTGTATCTTTTTAAAAATACAAAAGTAGGATCCAGCCAGTCATTCACGTGTTTCTTTATTAAGCACACAGGGACCAGGCACCATGTCGGGCCCAGGAATAGAGTCCATAGAAGAAAATAACCACCTTTGCCCCTCTGAGTGTTATCTTTCAGTTAATGTCACAGTGTTGGTCCATTAACCAAGAGCATACACTCAGCAGACCATCATGTCAACACATCTTCATGAAAAAAATCACCTTTTTACCTTCATTTATCTAAGTTATCTAGCCACCAGCAAAGTATTTTTGACGCTCTTTTATATATATGATACACTGCCAACTCCTCAACCTCCTTTTATTTTCATTTCTTTTGGGGATTTTTTATTCTCCCACCTCATTTCTCATATAAACATGCATTCCCACATACAAAGTGCTAAAGCTAATGGCTAATTGTGGCTCAGTTTTATTTCAGATCAGATATGTCAATGTCATAGAGTCCAAAAGCAAGGGATGATCTAGTCCAAGTTCCCCCATACACCTTCCATACCATTTCTCCCCACAAATACGTCTGCCCCTTCACCTTTCTTATGTATATTTCACTTAATCTTGTGACCTTCTCAGACCTCTGTGTCCACCTAATCCATTTCCTACAATGACCTGGGACATGTGTTTCCTGCCACAGCCACAGTCATAAACAACTCCCGGTAGATTCAGGAGCAACTCAGAGAGGAACCGGAAATGCTCTCTCTAATTTAAACTCCCAAAAACAAAGATCCCAACCCACAGCTCAGTTGATAGTGGACACACCCTGTGACTGCTGACTCAAGCCACAGACCTAGGGTCCCTCTACTGGGCTCTAATGTAAAATTGCATTTTACATTAGAAGGAATTAAACTCCTGTTGAATAATTAAGAACACCCAAGAATGTAAGATAAGAACTGAAGATTCTGGGGCTGGCAGAGTGGCTTAAGTGGTAGAATACCTGCCTTGCAAAAGTGAGGCCCTTAATTCAAACCCAAAGATTATAAAAGAATTGAAAATTCTTATTCCATAAAAGACAAAACTGGCCCTAGAATAAGAATTTTAGAGATGAAAATAATTTCTAAGACCATCCTAATCCCACCATATTGTTAGGAAGATGAAGAAACGGGGACCCAAAGAAAGGATGTATTGTGGAAAAACAGAGACAAGAGCCTAGCCCAATCTTCTCTTTCAGTTCTGATTATTTGACCTTATAACACCTCCTGTTCTTTAGTGACAATTCCAGTCCCTAGGAGCTCCAGAGAACAAACTATAATGGAAAGTATATCCTAGAAACCAAGTCAGACAAACAAATACCATCTGGGCTTCAGGAATCTAGCCATTTGTTGGTGCCTTTCCTTGTAGGGCTGGTTAAAAGAGGAATGGCTCCAGAGGGATAATATGTTCCTATTTTTCCTTCTAATCCAGGACACCTGTCCCTTCAGTGGGAATGTGCAATATTTGGGGCTTCTTCTCAACATGTGACCAGCCACCTGTTGCTCATGCCTTTCCAAATTGGCCTCTTAGGTTTGGGGCCAGCCAACTGGACCCCCACCCATGATAGAAAAAAAAAAAGAAGAAGAAGAAGAAATGTGGGTATTAGCAAAACAAATATACTAAATTTGAAGGGTCTGGAGTCTCTGAGGAATTAGCAGGTCAAGACAATGCTCTCAAGCAGAATATATACCATGATACCTTCTCCCCACTAAATGTGATAGCTCTGATAAGTCACAAGTCTGTCATAAGTCTTGGAAGAGAAAGAAAGGCTGGGGTTTACCACGGTCTGTCATTTTCTTTCACCCCCCACTGCCATTCATTTGTTCAACAGATATTTATTGACCACCTGCTATATTCACTCACTGCCAGTAATGCACTCATCTACTCACCCACAAACATGTATGGCCCTCCAGTAAGGGCAAATCCCAACGCAGATGCTGTGGGAGATAGAGCAATGGATAAAGCTCAGTTCCTGCCCAGAAGGCGCTCTTAATGTAGTTGGGGTGTTTAATCCACAATCTAAGGTGAGTTAAGGCCGTATTGTGAAGAGAGACATAGAGTACCATGGAGCCCAGAGGACAAAGAAGTCACTCCCCGCTGGCAGGTAAGAACATTTGCAAGAGGATGTCATGTGAGTCCTGAATCTTGACAGAAAACACATATGCCTGGTCAAGGTGGTCTGCCAGTAGCTCTCCAGGGGAGAGTGAGCTGGGAGTAAATGGAGGTGGGAGATGGGAAGAGATTCCTAATACTGGCAGGTTTAAAAGGTCTGAGCCTTTGTTATTTTCCTGGCTCCTTAGGTTCTGAGGTTTGGCATCCCATCTGCAAACAGGCAGCCCGGGCAGAGAAGAAGCTAAAGGTAAGCAAGCTAGTGATGAATGACGCCAGATCAGAAGTCTTACGTGACCATCTTTTGCCACAGGCTGTGGGAGCTAGGCTTCAATACAGAGTCAGCAACCTCAGTGCAACCACTCCCAAATGCGTGCCTGCTTCCTTGGACTCCTTGATAAGAAGACCTGCCTCATGGGGTTTAGAGGCGATTAAGACATTGGATGTGAGGGCACTTTAAAAATGGGAGCGTACTGTATGCCCTGTAGGTTTTAAGTGAACCTGGGGCATCTGAGGTCCTAATCTTTACCAATGCTGACCAAGATGGTGGCCTCTCTGAGGTGCTCATGCCATCTTTCCCTAGCCTAAGGTTATTTATTAATCATTATAGCTAATATTGTCACAGTACTTGACAGCTTGCAAAGTGTCTTTACAGTTGCTGTCTGATTTGATTCCTTTAATACCCTGAGGCAGATGAGCCAAGAAATTTTGTCTTCACCTTGCCTGTGAAAAAACCAAGTGTAAAGAGAATGGGAATTTGCCCACAGTGATACAGCCAGTCAGAAACACAGTGGCATCCCCAGGCATACGACAGACCAGCTGAGGCCCTGGTCCTGAATTACTGGGCTGTGACAAATGCCAGGAAGGCCTGTGAATCTGGGCCCCTGCTACTGCAGGGAGGGGTGGGTAGGGCCACCCAGGCTGCACAGCAAGGCCCAGATTCTGGGTTCCTGAGGCTGTGAAGCAGATCCCTGGGGTGTGTGTTGAGGCACAGGAAGCAGCACTGATCTCCAGCATGCCTTTACAACCTGGCCTCTGGCTATTAAATTAGCCCCTTGGGATTTTATTATGTCACCTGCTAGAGCCTCCTCAACTAAAAACATACATGCATGATATCTGGCCAGCTAATTAAATGTGTTGTCTTTGCCATTTCATCCAACTAATGTGTTTGTTGGAAGAACTGCTCGATTGGTGTGTAATTTCTTTGGAGCCACACATGAACTTTTTTTCCTGCTTCTTTCATGACTGTCTCATTAAGCTGTAAGAGAACCTAATCATCCTTTTCTTCCTCAATCACCTCGTCTTTTGAGGCATTCCCCAAATTTGAGATATTCTTTAAAACCCTGATGCTTTTGCTGTATCTGTATACCACCTCTTTAAATCATTACAAACTATACTTTCCTTTAAGCTATCTCACTACTTTTTACTTAACTAAAACTTTGTTACCAAGAAGAAACCAGTGGCACTTATAAATAAAAGGTAACCATAAAATAAATTAGATGACAATGAAATAGTTATTAAGCATAAATCTTTAAAATTCAGGTTAATGTTGCCAGCACCCTCTTAGGTAAAAAGGGAAAATGAACAATTGTTGAAACAGCTGTTGGAATTTATTAGCACCAAATTAAGAATTCCCCTCAATCTAATCAAGAGGATTGAAACAAAATGTTGGATTTTACTCTCTCACTATATGACTCAGTATTATCAAAGTTTCACCTACTTTCATCTTTCCAGAGCCACCCTGAATTCACAGTCCATAGTTTGGAAAACACAGCTCTTCAGCCCCACTTAGAATGCTTGGAATTGTAGGATGAGATCTGAGAGGGAATTAAGCAATTCTGAGGCTTGGCACCCTCACTCGGCACACGAGTAATCCAAGATCTCTAAATCCCACATTTCCCTAGTGGTCCTTGATTCCCAGTCAGCACACTGCCACTCTCCGAGATGCACTCGGACCGACATCACGCTGTTTGGCTGAGGGAGCTATTAATCCATCGTTGCCATGGTGCAGAGATAAATGTTTTAAGGTTTTCATTTAAGTTGGTGTCAGTTTGCCAAGGGCACATTACAAAGAAGCATCACGTGCAATTACGTGAAGTTTCCCCTGCTTTACATTTGGAATAAACAAACTAAGAAGGAATGAACACTAAGTGATTTTATTCAGTTAAAGTAAACATGTTATTGATTGGGATAACCGAAAATGATAAGTTTTACAAGTAACTTCCTACTTAAAATGCTAGCCACAGCTGGGCACAGTTGCTCAAGCCTATAATCTTAGCTAGGTTTGAGGCCAGCCTGAGGCGGGGGACGTTTGTGAGATCCCCCTCTCAACCAAGTTGGGCACAGCAGCATGAGCCTATCATACAGCTTTCGCGGGAAGCCAAAAATAGGGTTGCAGACCAAACTGATCTCAAAAAATATCTCAAAAAATAACCAGAGAAAAAGGGCTAGAAGCATGGCTCAAATGGGCTAGCCTCTCAAGTATGAAGCCCTGAGTTCAAATTGCAAAAAAACAAACTAGCTAACAATACACTAAAAAGAAGTTCAGATTCTTTCCACAGTCTGAACTCCTATGTATTTTGGATCTCACTCACACTCAGACATTAATTTAAAAGGCAGAAAATAAAGGGAAAGGACAGAAAAAAACAGAGAGACTTTAAGAGTACTGCTAACGTACCCTGATAAACCGCATTCTGTCTGTTCCTCCTCACCAAGCTCAAGGTGCAGCTTCTCACCCCTTTTGTCTTTATCTCTTCCACAGCATAGACGGACATCTGAAACTTCCATCTCACCCCCTGGATCCAGCATTGGGTCACCAAACCGAGTCATTTGTGTATGTATTGCTTTTCAGCAACCAAAAAGCTTTTGTTACCCCTGGTCTGGCATCTGAAACATTTCTAAGGATGAGAGAGCCATCAGGCTTTCATCCAACTGATATTTAATGTGTGCCTGTCATGGGCTAGGCTGTGTGCCAGGCCCAGAAGATGTAGCGAGGTACCTTGGGGACATGAACCCTGCCCCCAAGCACAAAGCCTGGTGAATCAAGAGTTATAGGGATATTATGAAGTCCCATGAAGCACCGGAAAGAAAGTGCCATGTCAGCAAGAGCCCTTGCTGAGCTCTGGAACAAGTGCGAGGGACCTCCTTTTCCACTCCTTAACTGAGACAGGAACAAGATAAAACTGCTCACAATGTTCATTAGAATGGTGGAATACTGATGTGTGGGTAATAATGTGTGAAAAAGGTCAGAAAGGAGAAAGAAGCCATATGCATGTGTAATGCCGCTATGAAGAATTTGCAAACATTAAGAAGAGCGTTCCAAATATGTAAGAAGTAGACCGCCTGCAGGTGTCTGAGCTCATCTCCAGAGCTGTTAAGACATAGACAGGCTTCTCTTTTGCCAGAGATGTGGCAGAGGGACAGGAATTGAGCTGGATGACCTCACATATGTGATTTGTGTCTTCATTCCACAAACATATGATGAAAGTCTCTGTGCTAACCACTGTGCTGGGGAAATGGTGGTGAACAACACAGACCTGATGCCTGCCTTCCTGACATGGGACACAAAATGCCATGAATAATCAGATGCAATTATGATAAGTGCCAGGAAGAAAATGCACAGAATTCCCTGATGATGCTACAGATGAATAGAAGGACTTGACTGTCTGGGTCAAGGCATCCCAAAGGAAGATCAGAGCTCCAACTCGAGGGATAAACAGAAGTAAACCAAAGCAGGTAGAGGGAGAAGCAGCAGAATCAAGGAGTGCTGAAATGAGAAACAAACAGCCTTGTGATTGACCTTGCACTCTGCCAGCCTGCCACAAGTCAAAGGAGCCATCCAGACCAGAAATATAGGCAATGATTGAGACCTGGGAACCTACTCCTAAGGAGAAACTCTGGATACAGTCCCTAAACCCACCAGTCCAGGCTGCACCCTGACACCATTTCTAAGTCACTACTCCAAACCCACATCTAATTTCCTCTTTGATCCCTGGATAATGCCCATTGATGGCACTATTTCCTTTCCTTACTTCCACTGGTCAAATGACAAACACGACCTAGGAGTTATTGACTGCGACTTCAATATAGGTCAATACCACTGGGTGGCTGTCACAGAAGACAAGTTCCTTTTTTTCCTTTCTTTTTTGTGGTGCTAGGGATTGAATCCCTAGCTGCGTGCTCACTTGGCAAGCACTGGACCACTGAGCTACAGTCCTAGCCCAAAAGAAGCTATTCTAATTATGGTCTGTATTCATTGGAGATTTCTGTCTAGAACAAGAGAGAAGATAGGCCCCCAGCACTATGAACAGGACTAAACTACAGGAGGATTAGTGGGCTTAGTGTTAGGGCGGGCACTGTGAGATAACTGACAAGTGTGAGCATGTCTCCATGAGGGAGTTGGCAGGATATGAGCCCCTGGAAGGCGCTGAGATACAATGCTGTTTATCACTAGCTGGTTCCCTGTGCTGCTGAGGAGCCTCATCAACCTGTGGAATAAGTTAGGCCCCGCTGATGTTCACCTGGGAATCCTGGAAAAAGCCCACTAGAATTGTTCCTGTAAGAAGAAGCTCCACCACAGAGGAGCAGTGGTGACCGGGGGGGCACCTGTGCTCCTGCCTTCCAATCGGAGGCTTGTACACTGAGATCAGACACCCCATGTCCAAGAGTTCCCTTCCATGCCCTCCTCTCATCTCTTACCCTCCTACCTCACACACAGCCGCTGTCATATCATCTATGTTTAAATCAGAGCATTCTAAACGTGGCTCCCAAATCTGGCAAAAAATCTCTCTGTCTACTTTGTGGTCATGCCATGACAGGCAGAAAGATGGAATATTGGTTTAATTTTCATAGATGCTTGAGATCTGGTATTAAAATAGGACTGGGCAGGTTCTTTCAAACTGTCAAGCTTTGCTCTATCTCCCACTGACTTCTAGAATCATCTTCAGATGGCTTGACTTTGACCAACCCCATACTATCTCCCTTCCTTCCTGGCTAATTTTATTAGGATGCCACTGATCAGTCACTATGCCTCCAGACCTAAGGTTCATTTATAGCACCGTAAATAAGACTGCTATAGAAAGAAATATAAATTTAGTATTTTGGAGGTTTGGAGTCAAGTGCCACGATGACTAATTGTGCATTGAGTTGAGTTTGTAAGATGCCAAAAGATCTCAAGGTCAGGACAAATATCCCAGGGCAAAAGGCACCAATTCAGCAAGCGTACTCCTTAATAAAGTTCCCTTTCCCCACAAACCCCAAAATTGGTAGGGATATAGGTATCTGCGCCAGGCAGGCTCTAACATAAATTGGATGGCACACCTCAAGGAGTTCAGCTGCAGAGGGTATCATGAGAGTTAAGAGGCCCACGAGAGATAGGGAGGCACCAAGGAGTGTAGCAGTGGGATATTGCTGCCACCCTAGGCATAAAGAGAACAGCGGTGCCAGAGCTGGGAAGAACTGGAGCTGTGGAAGAGCAGTCACCAGATAGGACATGGGCCTAATCCACAGCCAGGCAGGAAGCATGCAAGAGGAATAAGTATGCAAGATTTTCCTTCCACTCACCCCCCATTCAATCTGCTGGTGCCTCCCACTGGCCAAACCGAACTTGAGAGCAAGAAAAGCTGTGATGCAACCTCAGGGCCCAGTACATGGATCTGGTGGACAGTGGGTCTCGGGAAATGAAGAAAAAATAGCATAGTGCCCAGATAGCTGTGGGAACAGTGAAAAGATCTTGGGAAGTTCTAAAATAACAGAGCTTATAAGGTACTTATGAAAGCTGCTGTCTCCACCGTGTGGTGGCTTCGAGACCTTACCTGGTCCTTCTGGCTCCGGGAGAATGTTAGAAGGATAATACAATCTGTTAGGATTCTGTATCCAGCGGCTTCTGGCTTAATTTACTTCAACCCAGGACTTCCCTAGTACTTGCAGGAGAGACAGATTCTGGTTGTCCAGCACAGAAAGGTGACAGAAGGAACATCTGGAGGACATAGGTGTGGAAAGGACATGGCTTCAAATGCCTTGATGTAGGCTGTCACATGCAAAGGGAAGCTGTCTTCTAATCCACGCAGCTCTAGAGCATTGAATTCAGGCAAAGTCAAGTAGAACTTCAAGACTCATTTCAGTTCACCATAGGAGCAGCTTTCTGAGTGCAGCCCTCTGACAGTGTAAGACAGTGAAGCCAGGAGAAGTCACTGGGGTGGACAGGCTCTCTGGTAAGACAACCTGGGTTCAAGTTCTAGGTTTTATTTCTTATTGGCTATATGAACTTGGGCAAGTTAATTGATTTCTCTGTGTCCCTGTTTTCTTTGTCAAAGTGAGGATAGTATAACTGCTGGTAGCGTTGTAAATTATGTGGATTAACTGAGTTAATCCGTAGGAGGAACTTGAGACAGAATCTGGCTCATAAGTACTGGTGTTTCACTATCATGATTTTTTTTGGCTGCCCAATCTTTTTCTGCACAGAGGCTGTGATTGGTGATGTCCTCCCTGTGTGGGGTTGGATGGCAGTCACCACCCATTTTGTGGATTCAAATCTTCTAGCTAAGTGGTGGGAGTAATGAAACCTTTCGTGCTTCATTTTCCTCATCTGGAAAATAGGAAAAATATTGATACTCAGAGGCACTAGGACATTTAGAGGCCATTAATTCCTGTAAATCAGGAGGCCTCAGAAACAATATGTGCTCAATAACATTCACCCTGTTAGATGGATGGCCTCTAACACCGTGCTTATGCTAAGTTCTACAACTCTTCCATTCAAGCCTAATATTTCATTTTTAAATGGAAACTGGAGAAGCTTGGTCCTCCTGTACCCTGTTTTTGTTTCTGCTCTCTTTTCTTTTGTCCCTCTTATCTTTTTACTTCTTTCCTGTCCATTCTTCTTCCCCAGGCTAAAGTGGATAATGAGATCCTTAATTACAAAGACCTGGCAGCTCTCCCCAAGGTTAAGTCCATCTACGAGGTGCAACGCCCCGACCTCATTTCCTACGAGCCTCATTCCAGATACACGTCCGACGAGATGTTGGAGAGATGTGGCTATGGAGAGGTATCACGTCTTACCCTTTGTGGGGCTGTTGGAGAGGCCAACGTCTCACTGGGGTCCCCAGCCCACTTCATATATAGATGGGTTTGTCTCCATGGTGCTGACCCCCAGTCTTCTAGACTGGAATTTATATCCAACATTTAAAAATCAAGAAATTTCATCCAAAAATCAAGCTTTCTGGCTTTTCATGAGAAATCAGACATTGCATTTATGTTTCTACCGTCTAGAGATGGGTAGCAGAGTCCCCTGTAGACAAGAGAGGGGCTTCCCATTCTCCCTAATACCCAAAACTCCCTGTTAACCCAACATGGAAGCTGAGAGCCTATAACCACTTATCACTTGAACCATTGTTTTCAATGGGGAAGTTTTGCTTATACTCAGCCTGTGGCAGTTATCCCCTGCCAGGCTCAATGACCATTGAATTTCATAATCCCTGGTTAGGCATGCTGACTTGCTTTTGTGCCTGACCATAAGCCCCTGTGCTTAGAGTAAAAGACACATTTGTAAAGAAAGACTCAGCATCAGATAGCTTTAGAAATCACTTTGTAGTTGCTAGACAAGAGAGAAAGTTCTTTGTCAAAGGCCACTGCAGAGGAGGTCTTAACCATCTGTATCCCAGGAGATTTCTCCCTCCATCCCAGGTCTCCTGGAGCAGAAGGAGCCTGGCCTGTCAGGGTCCCAGGTTCCTGTCCCAGTTCTACTTCTAACTAGCTTGTGTCCTCAGCAATTCCCCTCCTCACTAAAGTGATTTGATTGAAGAGCCCAATACCAATTATCTCTGAGCTTTGGCTCCAAAATGGACCAGGCAAAGGGATAAAATGTTTGTAGAAGCTGACTCTTCTGAAGTTAAAGATGGGCAACCAGGGCCCACAGACCGCAGCCAGCTCCCAGATGGTTTGATTCACTCACAGAGTGTTTTTCAGATGATTAGCTGTAAATGTAAATTAGCTGACAACATGTTAGGAGAGTCTGCATAAGAATCTGCATCTCTGACTTGTCTTGGATGTTAGGAAGCTGGTCAGTATTGGGCAGCTTCCAGCATGGCCCTGATCTGTAGAAGCTGAGTAGCAGCCCTGTTCGCCAGGACACTCAGTGTCCAGCTTGCTGTGCTGCCCACAGGCTCATCTCCTGCTCTGACGGCTGTGGCTTGGCCCTTGCTCGACCCTACATTTGGATCCCCTTCCTTGGGCATTGCCTTTGTGAACCACACAGGAATCACAGGGAGAGAGAGACACAGGGCATGGTTGTAAAAATAGTTGTGATGGAGAAAGCTGGGTCCAAGTCAAGATCTGCCACTTCTCCCTGAGAGGCACAGAGCAGCCCTGAGCCTCGCATTGCCTCCCTGGCCATGGTTTTTCCATGTGCAGAAGGGAGGCATAATCACAAGGTTTCCCAGCTCTTATTAGCAGATCTTCTGACATTCTGGAATTCTAAATGAGGCATTAGTTCCAAAGGGGGACTCGGGGCAGCTGCAGGCCCTCTTTTTGCCAAACCATTTAACCACATTCTGTCTCTTTTCTTGCCCTTCTCTCACTCACTTTGCTCCTTCCATGGCTGCCTTCAAACTCTTTCTTCTAAGTCGCTGGGAACATTATCTCCTTACTCCCAGGTAATTAGGCTGATATAAAAAAAGGTGCCCCTTTGTGCTGACTAAGAAGAGCCCTGTCTTTACCCTTCCCCAGCACCCAAATGGGCCTGATCCCTCAAACAAGGTGTCCCCCTGACCACAGCAGGGACACAAAGAGTGGGAATGCTTGGGGACAAGCAATGCATGCCTATACCAGAGATGGGCTCCCTAGTGTCTGTGTGATCCCCGGTCAGGACTCCAGGAACTCATCTATAGGTTCTATCCAAGGACCTGAGTGATGCATGAAAGCCCTGAAAACTTTCTGCTGCCTTCCTCAAGCTGTGTGTGTAACTCAGGAAAGGGATCTCTGTATTCATGCCTGAGCCCCTAAAGCCCCAGATTTCATGGCATGTTCCTACTTGCCTACTGGATCCTTGGGCCGTAGGCCTTGCTCACAGACCCACCTCCTCTCCCAGGACATCTACGAGAATCTGGACCTCAGGCAGAGACGGGCCTCCAGCCCAGGATACATCGACTCCCCGACCTACAGTCGGCAGGGAATGTCTCCTACCTTCTCCCGCTCACCTCACCACTACTACCGCACAGGTAAGGCAAGGGAAGCCCCGAAGTGGAGAAAGAGTCAGAGACTATGCAGTGATTTGGTATCTCTGGGCTGCAGAGATAGCACAGGAGGAACCTGTGGAACCTGAGCCATGACAGCACAGCCCTCTGGTCACCCAGGTGACTAACTGGGCCTGACCAAGTCCCTGAGATATCTCTAGAAGGGGGAATATGAGTAGGTGGCACTGAAGCAACAGGATGGTGGGTAAAGGAGAAGCTAGAAGAAGTCTGCTTCTCCTTATCCTTCTACCTGCCCCATCCACAGGGAGATGCAGGCCAGAAACAGGTCTGGGGTCCAGCCCCACCCATCCAATCAAGGTGTCCACAGTCATTGTGGAGTTGGGTTGAAGCAGATGTTTGGATGGAAGAAAGAGGCTATTAAGGGAGGAGTCCAGACAGGCTGGGGGGCAGGGAGAGGGGCAGTGTGACCACAGCAAACAATGACTCCTTCCGGAAGCTCAGGAGAGTTGATGCTTACATCCCATGCGCTATGACTTTGGGGTCAAGCAAGGAAGCAGGTCAAGTTTGTTTCTGCAGACACGGTGCATGAGAGCACTTGCTTCTCCCACTCTGGAGCTGAGCACGCTGGGACACCAGCCCACCCCATCCCTGCTGTCATCACCTCACCGCTTACTTATCTGCCACTGCGTTAATGCCTGTTTTCTCTGTGCCTCTGTTCTCTCTGGGGACCACTGCCTGCGTGCTCCAGGGCCCGAGAGTGGCCGGAGCTCTCCATACCATAGCCAGTTAGATGTGAGGTCCTCCACTCCGACCTCTTACCAGGCTCCCAAGCACTTTCACATCCCAGGTAGGCGCTGCCAGCCAGGCATTCTGGCATGGGTGCATGCTCTGTGGGGGTGCCAGGCACCTGAGTTGCCCACTCGATGCTGCATAGGCACCGAGGAGGAGCTGGTACCTGGGGGACCCTCCCTAACCAGTCACCCACACTAACCCACCCTCCTGCCCGAACACATCCACGGGCTTTACTCTACACACTCAACACAAGCAGCCTTGACCAGGACGTCAGGGAAGAAAGTGGTAGGGATCCATGGTGGTGCACAGCTGTACCATAGTGGTGAGGGCTGCTTGCATCAAAGCTGCTGCCTAAAAGCTGGTGACCTGGAGCCAGTCACTTAGCTTCCCTGAGCCTCTTCTGTTCTACCTGTGAGGCCAGACACCATTATGAGCTTTGAGTTAAACTGGGCCCTTCCAACTCAGATCCTGCCTTCATGGGAGTATCTGTCCTAATGCAAGAATAGAGATGTCACATGAGTAAACAAATGGGTAAAAGGATAATTGCAGAAGGTGTGGGTGCTATAAGCAGAAAGAACCCAGGGCTTTATGACAGAGTGACTGAGGTGAGAGAAGCTGGGCTAGGCAGGGTGGTCAGAAAAGGGTGTCTTGGACACCCTTTCAACTTGGACACCTTTTCAACTGAAAGATGAGAAACAGCCAGCCCTGTGAAGATCCAGGAAAGATGCCCTGGGCAAAGGAAACAGAGAGTATAAAGTCAGTGTGACTGGAGGAAGAGATAGGAGGTAAAGGGAAACCAGAGGCTAGATGACCTTATGGGTGTGATCTTACAGGGCACAATCTCACCCTGAGTTACAGTAGTGCCAGGTCTCGATCTGCCTCCCAACCCCAAGCTCAGCTTTTCACTCCCCACTCACTTCCCGTACAAGAGCTTGTTCTGCTGTTTTACCTATACCTTTGCAACAGTCCCAGAAGGATCCTACCCCATCTGGCTTTGAGGGAGGTAGAGGGAGTAAATCCTAAAACTTGGCTGCAGCATCCTGGGGGCTCTCCCATGGAACGAAGTGTGGCGACTGGGAGGAGCAATGAATACCTTCCCGCATGGGGGTCTGCTGAACATACAACCCTGTCTTGCATGTCTACTGGTCAGCCCCGCCTCCCTTCCTTGGCACCATTTGTATCCATCCATTCCTTGCCCCCACCACCACCACCACCTCCTGCCTTACTTGGAACCTATTGGGATGAGGTTGGAAGTTCAACTTTGGAAGAGGAAGCCCACCAGGGGAAAGATGGTGGCCCTTGGAAAAAGTTGCTGACCATCTTGCTTTTTCCAAGATCAACTGACCAAGTGCTGTCCTTCTCTCCTGTCTCTCTTTCTCTCTCCTCCCCACTGTCCCTTGCTGGTTTATGTGGCAGCTGGAGAAAGTAACATCTACCGGAAACCCCCGATCTACAAACGGCATGGTATGATCAGAGGCAGATAGGGCTTGGCCAGGCAAGGAAGGGGTTAGGGGTTATATGCTAACCATCTATGCAGATGGTATTGTCTGCCCCAGGAACAACAGGATGCAAGGCCACAACTTGGCCCATCTTTTTGGCTACCCCCACATCATTCACAGTGAGTGAGGTATTTGGTGTCATTTCAAAAGAGTAAGAAAAGCCTCATGTCCCCTAAATCCTTTCCCACCACCTCCCCCCTTTTACCTGATGTCTGCTGTTATAAATTCCATGATCAGAGTAATTCTTAAGAAATTCACCCATTCCTGGGAGAGTCACACTCCAAGGCACTGAGATCAAACAGTGTTTGTTAGAATTATGTGGGATGTGTACAGATTTCTAGACCTCCACCCCTGACTTAGTGAATCGGAATTTTGTATTTGTAACCATTTTTCTGGGTGACTCTGATGTCCAGCCCCTCTTGGGAACTACTGCTGTAAGCTGTTCTCAGTCACTGTCTCCTGGAAGTGAATGGGGTCTCAGAGAGGGGATATAGATTCCTTTAGTGTTTCTTAAAGAATGAGCTGCAAACCATCAGCACCTTGGAGACTAAAGGGGCAGATTCCCTGGTTCCTTCACTTTTAATTATAAACATTGAGAAGTGTCACCATGATGGCTTTGTCTTTCATTCCTACTTGCACTTAGTACGGGAATGTCCAAGTCATCCATGGCCATGCCCTACTGTTTATTTTTGCAAAAGCACTTGATTAGACTCATGAAAAAGCACATCCTTCCCTTTGAGGACAGCAGCCACCCTGGGCATCCTGGCCTGCTTACAGGTCTAACTGGATAACAAAAAGGAGCACAGACTTGGACAAGCTTAGAGGTTGGCAAAGCAGTCCTATATCAGAGTCTGAATTAACAAGCTGGTGGAGGATGCAGTGCAAGTATAAGTAGTGGCTTTGGGTGCTAAAGACCCTGCAATTTAGACAAACTTCTTAGGTTTCAGAGGGGGCTTAGCAGGGAGTCCACAGTGAGTCTTTGAGCATGTGACTGTAGAGGACATGCTATGTGCTCCCAAGTTGTTAGGGAAAGGCACCAACCCTGACAAAAGGAGGAATGGGCTTTATGTGCAGAAAAGGCCTCCAGGTCCCAGGATTCTCAAGACTCCGTGGGCTCTGAAGTATAGCACCGAAGCAGACTTAGGAGGAGCCCAGGATGGGGGTGGCTGTTTGGTAAGATAGCAGATGAAATAGTGAAATGCAATCAGCCAGGACCTTTCAAAGGAGAATTCACAAGCTTTGGAAGCAAGTGCTACTTGGGGAGGGTGCACAGCCTCCAACTAACTGAAGGTCAATCCATCCCAGGACCCTTTGCTGCTCTGGCTATGCAGAATGTACCTAAAACCATCCTATAGCTCTCCCTGAGAAATGATTGCAGAGTCATGCTGGTTTTCCCAACCTGTCCCTCTCTCTCTGCCCAACCAGCATGTCACCAGTATTTGAACCACTCGAAAGTCACTGCCTTGTAAGTATTTGTACCAGCAGTGGGTATTTTAGCCACCTCTATTATGGGCTTACTTCAGATGAAGCTTGAAGATTCAAATGGATGCTTGATGCCAGGTAGTCCCTGAGCCTGCACACCAACTCCAACACTTACAGATGAGGAAACTGGGGCAAAGTTGGTCAGGATGTGCCCAGTGTTTCACCTGGGTTAAGTGGCAGGCTTGGAGCAGAACCCAGCGTTGCTGACTTCCTGTCCAGGGTCCCTTCCTTCAGGCCATGAAGCCTCCCCAAACAGGATGTGGTATTCAGGATGTGAGGAAAAGGTGATCCAACTCAGCATGTACCATGACCCTGCCTGGTGATCCTCTCACAGACATGCTTCAAATCCATAATGAGGCAGGATTCAAAAGGGCCAGGAAGGAAAGGGCTGGGCTCACTGGGATCTTTCAGTCTTACTTTGAGGATACGGATCTAGTTTTCACTAAGGAGCAGACCTGGGAGTCCATGGAATGTGCTGGAAGGATTCCTAGGCTAGGGCCTGATCTAGTTCAAGGTACAGGAATTGAGCAAGCCCCTTCCCGTTTCTGGCCTTCAGATTCCCAAATGTAAACTGAGGCTTTTCTGGAAATGGATTTCTTTTTTTTTTGTTACTGTTTTTGTTTTGTTTTGTTTTTTCCAATGGTGGGGATGAAACCCAGAGCCTTGCACATGCTAAACAAGCACTCTGCCACTGAACTGCACCCCCAACCCTTAAACCAAAGGCTTTTCCAGCTCTGATGTTCCATGTCCCAGACCCTCTTAGCAGAGACCTCTGACTTCAAAGTGGCCTTTCTCCCTGGGCTAGAACCTGACAGACAGGGGAAAGGCCAATGTTCCCAGCTAGGACCTCTGCCTTCCTGAAGTGCTCTCCTTGGGTCCTTTGCAGGTGATTTGTCTACAACAACAAAGAGCAAAACAAGTGAAGACATCAGCCAGACCTCCAAGTACAGTCCAGCCTACTCACCAGACCCCTACTATGCTGCAGAGTCTGAGTACTGGACCTACCATGGGTCCCCCAAAGGTAGTATCCCCATGTGTCCCTGGGGCCAGAGCCCTATCGACTATGCCAGGGACTCAGGCAGTCAGGACTGTCCTCCGTTCCTTCATTCTGAAGGAGACTGCTTGGAAGAGATACAACTAAGGGCTTTTATTCATTCAACAACACATATTAAGAGCCAGCCACAGATCCTAGGGATTGGGGAGGGGCAAAATACAGCAGATTGCTTCTCCGATCTAGGAAGGAGATCTAGCTCCCAACCGTGAGAGGGAGATGATACACAAGAGGTGGGAAGGTTGCTGGCAGGAGTGTGCTGTCCAGCCAGAAGATATCAAAAGCCTCTCAGATGCAGCCACTCAGCTGCCAAAGGAAGGAAACAAGGGAGCAGGTCAGCAAGAAGTATAGAAACACATCTGCAAAGACCCCAGATGGGAGACTGGCTTCCACAGAAGGAAAGGAAAGGCTGCCCACTTCACCTTGACCTTGGAGAGGGAGAGAGGCAAGTGGGGGATGAGAGAGGCAAGTGGGGGATGAGAGAGGAGGCTCAACAAGGCCTCATAAGTTGAAGTAAGGATTTGGGTTTTATCCTAAACAGTAAGCAGCTATTGAGAATAGTGGCAGGATCACACTTGTCATTTTGAAAGACTGCTTTGTAGGGTGAGAAATGGCTTAAGGATAGAAAGAGAGGATGTGGGGAGATGAAAGGGTCTCACAGGGTCTTATAGGCACCCTGCTCCTCAGAACACCATCACAGCCCAAGCTGTTCCTTTCAAGTATGGGGAGGAATTTTCTTCAAAATCCACTTTGATTCAACATTTGGCTTTACTAATTAAATGTCCATTCTAAGCAAAGCTTCACAGAAGCTCAGAGATAACTCCTTCATTAGCTTCAGAGAATAAATTCTCCATTTAGAGAAGAAGTAAGACACAGAAACAGCTGTAACCCAAAATGGACAAGGATCAGCACCCATGGAAAGTAAATGTGCAGAGATTGAAAAAGCAGGAGAGACCACTCCCAAAGGTGTCTTAGACTAAACTGTAGAAGGAAGGAAGGAAGGGAAGGGGGAGAGGGGGGAAGGGAGAGTGAAGGGAGGGGAAGGGTATGGGAAGTGCAATGGCTTAAGCCAACATGGACTGAGTGGGGAGCACATGCCAGAACTGATGTCATCTGTCCTTTGGCAGTGCCCCGAGCCAGAAGGTTCTCGTCTGGAGGAGAGGAGGACGATTTTGACCGCAGTATGCACAAGGTGAGCAGGCCACATCACTGAATAAAATGCTTAGAGAGTATGTTACTGAGGAATTTTTCATTTGCAAGTGACAGAAACCAACTTCAAACTCACTTACGATAGAAAAAAGAACTGCGTAGTTTGCATAACTAAAAAGTCAAATGGTAGGATTAGCTTCAAGTATAACTAGATCTAGCTGCTCAAAAAAAGAAAACGCTGTAGGAAAGTTATCTCTTCACTTCTGGGCTTGCCTCTGCATTGGTTTCATGATAAGACAGGAGTGGCAAGCCTGTGACAATGGCCCTCATAGGTTGCTGGTATGGAAAAGTTCAATGGTTCCTTAAAAAGTTAAATGTAGAATTACCATAGAGGCAGCGAAAAAATTGAAAACAAAGACTAAAACAAATATATGTGACACATATTCATACCAGCATTACTCATAACAGCCAAAAGGCAGAAACAGTCCAAATGCCCATAAACTCACAAATGGGTGAACAAAATGTTTATATCCATACAATGGAATATTTACTGTCATAAAAAGGAACAAAGGATTGATACACATCACAATGTGAATGAGTTTTGAAAATATTATGCTTAGTGAAAGAAATCAGACACCAAAGCCCACATATTATATTTTTCCACTTATATAAAATATACAAAATAGACAAATTCAAAGAGATACAACATCGACTGATGGTTACCAAGGTCTGATAGAGAAGGGAATGGGTCTCCTTTTGGGCTAATAAAAATATATTTGAACTTGATGGAGTGGCATGTGGCATAACATTGTGAATTTACTAAATGTCACTGAATTGTTTATAATCACCCCTCCCCAACTGCAGGCTCAACATCCATGTATTCAACCAACTACAGATTTTTAAAAAATTGAAAAAAATTATGTCTGCACTGTTCATTTACAGACCTTTTTCCTTGTCACTATTGCCTAAACAACCATCACATAGCGTTTTCATCATAGGTAGTTGTATAAGTAATCTAGAGATGCTTTAAAGTATACAGGGGAATGCGCATAGGTTATTCGTGAACACTGCACCATTTTATATAAGGAACTACTTGAGTGTCTGAGGATTTGGTTATCCGAGGGATAGGGGAGCAGTTCCTAGAACCAGTCTCCTGAGGCTACTGAAGGATGACAGTACTTCAAAATGGATAATTTTAAGTTACATGATTTTCACTGCAATTAAAAAAAAATGATGGCTGTCTACTCACCACTGAACCAGTCACCAAATGGTCAGGACAGTGTGATCCTGAAGCTGGCCAGATAGGCTTTTTTGTGCTGACCCCCAGAGTCTCACCCAGACCTCAGGACTACTTGTGGAGGAAAGATTAGGTTCAAGTGGAAAACATGGATGCTACAAGCAGAAAGGGGTGGTAAAAAGGGGAAATGACAGAGATTCCTACAGAGAGCCCAGTGGCTCAGCCCTTCCCAAACCTGTTCCATCACAATGTCCTGTGCTTACTTCTAACTTCATCTTGCTTCTTCCCACACCAGCTCCAGAGTGGAATTGGCCGGCTGATTCTGAAGGAGGAGATGAAGGCACGGTCCAGCTCCTATGCAGATCCCTGGACGCCTCCCCGGAGCTCCACCAGCAGCCGGGAGGCCCTGCACACTGCTGGCTATGAGATGTCCCTCAATGGCTGTAAGCACCACTTGGGACACCAACACCTGTTGACTACTCACTTTGGGCCAGGCACCCTGTGAGGCACAAACCAAACATCCTCCTCTTCCTCCCAGCACCCCTGTGCAACAGGGGGTCCCACATCTACAGACAGAACTAAGACACAGAAGCCTTGAGGCTACCCCAGATCACTGAGTTGCTAAGTGATGGGTCTTTCTCCATCAGGTCCCCTTCCTCAAAGTTTTGTGGGAACATAGCCAGCCCCAAACTCAATCCCTTGGACTAACAAAGGAATCAAGACAGCCTGGCCATGAAGGTTAGCCCCAGACTCTCTCACCTTCCCATCTCTTGGTCCCTCCGGGAGCAGCCCCTGGGTCTGTAATGCAGACTCTGGCAAGGAACTGGCTGGAGCCACAAATGAGACTATGCTCTCCCCTGAGCACTCACTTTGCTTCTTTGATCCATCTGAAGCTGTGACTTCCAGTCAGGTTGAGTATAAGGAAAAACATCTCCTAATACCATGACCTGAATTGCTCAAAGATTCAGGGTCTGTTTCCTGAGTGCTGGGCCTGCCGTTGCTTGGAGGTGTACAGGCAGAGGCTGGGCTCCAGCACTTCACCTTGAGAGGCTCCCACTGCAAGCCCCTTCCAGTTCCTAGGCTTCACACATGCTCTATCCACCTCCTCTTTTTCTTACCTCTGTGGATTCAGTACTGCCGGGAAATCCCATCCCAGGACAATGCTTGGTGGGCAACAGAAGGTACAATTTACTATATACTCCTTTGTGCCGGGCATTGGTGAACCCGTTATTGCTCCTGGTCCTTAAAAATCCTGGCAATGTGGTCAAATTATTAAACTTTCTTTATAGATGAGAGAAGTGAGGATAGTCATTTGCCAAAGGTCAGAAAACAAGTAAGTGAGCCAGGGTCAGACCTAAATTGGCGAGACACCTTACTGCACCTTGATCTTGGTGAGAATGAAGATGCTGGCAGGGTGCTAACGATGATGAAGCGAGTTTTATGAAGTGTTATGTTTCCATCAGGCACTGTGCTAAGTGCCTTACTGTATTATGCCATATATGCGCTGGAATAGCCCCATAAAGGAGACCCTATCACTCTCGTTTTATAGATGAGAAAACCTAAGTATGATTAAGTAACTTGTCTGAAGTTAGGTAACTACTAAAGACAGAGGCTGAGGAGCACTGTTTCCACCCCCCCTGCCCAGCTTGGTTCTGTGCAGTGCACCAGGACTGCTCAAAATTCATCTTTGATGGCTGAGGATACAGTTGAGTGATAGAGACTGTGCCCAGAATGTGCAAGGCCCTGGGTTCCATCCCCAGAACTGCAAAAAAAAAAAAAAAAATTAGGTCTGTTCAACAAATATTGCAGAGCACCTGCTCTATATCAGGTGGGAGCTGGGCAGGAAAGGGAGGATGGGATGCAGGTGTGACAACTGACCAGTGGGGAAGGAGGTACTGAAGGAGGCCCCTCCTTCCCACCAGCCAGGGAGTATGGGAGCCATATCTCTTTGTTCCCATCAGCTGCCTCCACCATGCCTCTCTGTCCCCATGGATACTGATCTCCGGTTTTTCTCTCTTGCAGCCCCTCGTTCTCAC
Source organism: Castor canadensis (assembly GCF_047511655.1). Taxonomy (NCBI): domain Eukaryota; kingdom Metazoa; phylum Chordata; class Mammalia; order Rodentia; family Castoridae; genus Castor; species Castor canadensis. Next base: position 70,267,070 of record NC_133391.1, on the reverse strand, counting down.
TACCTGGCTGACAGCGGTATGTTCTGCCTGCCCCACCTTCAACCCATCGTGTCCTGTGAGGACACAGCCAAGACAGCTGCAGTTTCCCATAACTCTGATAGCCAGACAGTATGGCTTCCTCAGCACTGTCCTAATCACATATAGTCCAACTCATTTCAATTGTGAGATTGTGGGCCTCAGTTTGGGGTTCTAGAAATAGGGCTGCCTTGTCCAACAGCTTCCAAAGAGAAAGAAAGAGCACATGCCTCTCCCGCCCACCTGGGAGACTGCCTGTCTAGTTCTAAGCTTGACTTCAATTCCAGAGCCTTTGTGCAGAGCTATCCTATGCCCAGAAAACAGGGATTCATCATAGAAAGATAGTTGTGTATAGGTCAAGGCCAGAAAAGTGAGTGAGTGGGTACCTCTAATGGGTCAAGATTTCTGCTAGAAAGAGGCCTCCTGAGACAGTCAAGGTTCAGGTGTGGAGTACATCAGGAACACCAGGTGCCCTCTGGCTCCCATGCCTTCCCACTGCATTGGGAGTATCATTGGCCATTTGTAGTCAGGAACAACGACCCCTGGCTTGGGGCTCCTGGTAATTGCTCTGGCTCCTTCTTTTCAGATCCCCTCATCTCCAAATCTGCCTCCCTGCCTGCCTACAGAAGAAATGGGCTACACAGGGTAAGAGGGGCTGCACGGGACTCACCCCAAGATGCAAACAAGTCAGCTCAGTGCTCTGTTGACTATGTGTGGGCAGGACTGGGGGAAAGACCTCAGGGCTAGAGATGGGTTAGCTGAAAGGACCCAGTGGCAATGAAGTGCTCCCTTCCCATTTTCACAGGGACCTCAGGGAGGGAAGTGCTAACCTGCCCTTGCTGGTCAAGAACTCTGTGCCATATACTGCCTTTAATAGCACTGACCCTTGCTATCTTCACTGCCCAGGGAAGTGGTCAGTAACATGAACCCCACTTTGTGGGTAAGGAAATGAAGACACAGAAGAGTGAGATGACTTGCCCAAGCTCTCATATCCAGTGAGAGTCAGGATTCTAGGCCAGACCAACTGACCCCATAACTCACCCCCAACTGCCACATGACAGTGACCTCTAACATGGCACATGAGCTCTGTGGCAGGAGTGAGCTTGTTTAAAGGCTGAAAGGGCATGAGAACATGACTTGTTAGCAGTAGGAGAGAGTGTGCAGCTAGACAAGTGATGAGGCAAAGGGCAGGGACACTGAGATAGATTTATTGAGCAACTACTGAGAGCCAGGCACTGTTCCAGGTATGTGGACCTGCAGTGGGTGAAGTCGTTTCTCCTGTGGCACTCGCATTCTAGTGGGAGATGGGCAACCCATGAGAAAATGCAATGCAAAGACAGGAAGTTAGAGGTGCTAGTGTGGAAAACGAGAGAGAGTAGGCAGAGGGGGTGAATTTAAACAAAGGTCCAACTGTGGGGAGGCGACCTTACTTCTTGAAGAACTGCAAGAACCACTGGATGCAATATCTAAGTCCCTGGGTGGGGAGGCCACAATAGTTTTGAGCCATGTGACCAGAATGGGGGAGTGAGGACATGAAACCAGCCAATCATAGGGATTTTCACACCAGGTGAGGACTTCAGAGGGTTTTGATAGTTGTGCCCATTGTAATCCAACTCAGATTTGTGTGGAATGGAACCTGCAGGGGGCAGAAGCCCTAGATCCATTAGGAGACTGCCATAGGATAGCACATCAAAAAGAGGTCACTGCACCACTGGAGAGCAATGACTTGTAATGACGCCTGTCTGCTAAGAACCCTGTCCTCACAGCACTCAGATGTGAGACATTTAGTTCTTATTGAAAGCTCCTTCTATATGACACTTACTACTCTGGTGCTAAGAATACATCAGTGACCAAAACAGACAAAAATCTCTACCCCTTGGAGCTTACATTCTTGTAGGAAGAACTAAAGTATGCAATAAGTAGGAAATGAGTCCAATTATGTAGAATGCTAGAAGGTAGTGCTATGGAAAAAAAAAGAAAATGATGGACAGAAGAAGGAAGAGTGAGAGTTTGTAGAGGGAGCAACTTGAATTTTCAACAGGGCTGTCAAGGAAGATCTCATAGAAAAAGGGGGATTTGAGCAATAGATGAAAGCATGAGATGAAACTCACCAAATAAATTCATATATAGTGAGTGCCTCATCTGTGCTGGGATTGGGTGTAGGAAGATCTCAGTGAGTTAGGTTTCCCTAACTTGAGGCAGGCTGCTGAGAGGCCCCATTTCCCACCAGCCCTGTTCCATACTCTGGAGGGGATTGAGTGCTTCAGGGGAAGAGGAGGTGAGCTCCTCTCAGGCCAGCCTGGCTCTCTCTCTCTCTCTCTGTCTCTCCTACAGACACCCAGCGCAGACCTCTTCCACTATGACAGCATGAACGCAGTCAACTGGGGCATGCGAGGTGAGCATGGGCTGTCTGGGCTGCAGGGGAGGGCCCTCCTGGGACTTCCCAGGGACTCCGGATGTACTGTTCATAACTGCTGCTTGACCTTTGGCAAGCCATTGCTACAGATTCTGTCCCACACTGGGCTCTGTCCAAACCCCAAGTTCCCACTCCCTTTCATTTCCGTTCCACTGCCTCCTTTCCCCTCCTCTTCCCTCATCCTCTCAAGTCCCCGGTCTTGGGTGGTCTCCAGGCCATCTGTCCCATATGGGTTCCCAGAGCATCACAGACTGCCGACTGCCCTGTTCTGCTGAGCCAGAGCTCCCAGCCAACCCCTGTGGAGGGAAACACTTAGAGCCAAATGTATATTGTTCCCAGAAAATTTTCCATTAGCTTAATTCTGTCTGCCAGGGAAGCTCTCACTCCAGCCTCTGAGCAGGCATAGGCAGGAGGAGCCACATCAAAACCTTGGTGGAAGAGGAGGTGAACATGACCAAAGAACACTGTATGCATGTATGAAGATATCTCAGTGAAACTCCTTACTTTGTACAGTTAATATACCCCCCAAAAAAATAACAACTTGGAAGCTTACCCCCAGAAGATGGAGCATGATACCTATGGGTTTCACGAGCTCAGATTTGTCTTCTCTCGATTCTAAATATCTCTTAAAGTCATCTCAAGATCAGCCCAACCCCTGTCTCCAGCCATCCACCACACTTATCCTAGCCTGGACTGTCCTCCATGGTGACCTCAGCAAGGACAGGATCTCTGATGGTCAAGAGCAGATGTTTGGAGGCCAGGCCCTCTAGGAGAATAAGACAGAAGCCAGTGTAGTGACACAAACATTGATGAGTTCTTGTTTGGGTGTGTCTCTTTTCTCTCTGCAGAGTACAAGGTAAAGAACTCATAGACTCTAGGGGGTCTCCAGGACTCTGGGAGCCACTACTTTTGGGACCAGCAAGAGGATGGCCACACGAGCTGTGCAGAGAAGAAGCATAAATGAACAATCTTTCAGGAATAACATTTTCTTCCCCTCCTTGGCCCTCTCCCTTAACCCTAACCTAGGTCTCCTGACTACTGAAATCTGACCCTGCCCCGGGGCCCCCAAAAGAGGTCCTGTGTCCACATTAGTGCCAAATGCCACCAAGCTTATCCCTAGAAGTAGGACCTTACCCTTTAGAAGAAGATACCCTAAGGCTGCTGGGCAACCCAAAGGAAAGCAGGCCCAATCCTTCCTCCAGACTGACCTTTACTAGAGGAAGGAGAAGGAGTCCAGACACAAAACTGTAAGAGACAAGCCCATCACCATTTCCCAAGCTGGAAACACCCTCCCTTCTCCTTAGATCTACCCTTACGAACTGCTGCTGGTGACCACAAGAGGAAGAAACCGACTGCCCAAGGATGTGGACCGGACCCGCTTAGAGGTAAGTCTAGAAAAGTGAGCAGGAGCCTTCAGGTTTGAAGAGACTCCAAAGATTCCTGGCCCAACCCAGCTTAGGAGCGTGTACAGAATGAAGGCAGACACTTGAACCATTTTCTGTAGCCTCCTCTTCAACCCAGCAGGACCTGTGGTGCACAGCAGCAGGTGTCCTCACCTAAGCTGATATTCCGTAGACAGGAGCAGAGCTAGACTTGGTCCCTGCCCCCAAGGAGGCCACAGTCTGAGGATTGTACCTAAAGCTGGTACTCATGGTGGGGAGCATGGGGCAGGCAACACCGTATAGAGGTTAAAAGCGTAAATCAATGCAGAGTCCCTGTATGTGCCATCCGCCATCACTAGGTTGGGCAGCCTTAGCCAAGTGACAACCGCACTAAACCTGCATGTTCTCCTTGCTCAATGAGGGTGAGCGTTGTGTGTCCCTCAAGTTGCCAAGAGAAGTAGGTGCAACAAAACACAGAGCAAAGTCTGGCAATTGACTGAGTATAAAGCATTCAATAGATGTGAGAGCTGATAGATTGTTGCTATTCAGATAAGGCCATGAAGACCTGGGTGGTTTGACACTGGCTTGCAGGAGGAGGAAGGATTTAGATGGACTTAGAAGGGGCGTGGGTTTTGGATGGAGAGAGGGAGGGGAGCATGATGAGAGGTGGAAACCGTGCAGAGGAAGATGCAGAGGTGGGCCTGGGCAGGGCACAGAATTCAAGAAATACGATATACTTGGCGTGGAGCACCAGCATCTGGTCACCTGTGATCTGGAGCGAGCTTTGCCTTTCCCTCCTCAGGGCCCATGCTAGTCCTCGGGATGATCACTCACCTGTTCCTGCAGCCTCTTCTTGCCCATATCCCAGGAGCAGATCAAACTGTCTGATGCTCATTTGCATCAGATCCATTCACTTCTCTTTTTCCTCTGCCTGCTCTGAGCTTCCTAGGGGCAAAGAGTGCCTGTCCTCTACCACAGGGCATGGCTTGGGGAGATGGCAGGAAACTTTTGTGGACTTGAATGCAGGCTTCTACAAGAGGAGGCTCTGTGCTTGCTGGAAGCATGTGAGCCACTGTCGACCTGACACTGAAGAATTCACCTAGGGCAGAGGCAGAAGGAGAGGATTGTGAGTGAGCCAGGAAGCTCTGTGAGTCTTCCCAGCTCTAGCATAATGGGTTAGCAGTCTGAGAACTCCTGTGAACTTTTTTTAACAAGGACCTCCTTTTTCTGTGTCAGAGTGGCTGATGGTGCTGAAGGGGACAGCTCCCAGGCAGCTCCAGGAGCCCCTTTAAGGAGCTGTGAACATTTCCTGGCCCCCTAGAAACTCAAGCCTGGAAAGCTCATCCTCCCTGAGCATCCAAATTACCCAGGGAGCTCTTTATCACAGAGTCCCCACCTAAGCCAAGTAAATTGCAATCTGAGGAAGGAGCTCAGGCATCCGTATTTTTTAAAAGCTCCCAGGAATGTCCAAAATGTAGAGCTGAACCACTGGGCTTGAAATCCTGACCTAGCCCCTGCATCCAATTCAAGGTACCTCATGTCTGATGTTATCCTCAAGCAGCTCAGAGTACAGATATCTGTCACCCAACAAATATTTATTAAAAGTCCATTACATACACCAAGGACTGTTCTAGGTGCCTGCAATGTATCAGTGAACAAAACAGATCCTCTTGGAGGATCTGTGAGAAGACAGAGCCTAAAGGACACAAGTAAAGAACAAATGCTATAGGTGCTAGAAGGTAATAAGGCTAAGGAAAAAGTCAAAAAAGAGCAGAGCAAGGGACTAGGAGTTACAGACAGTGGTGAATTGCAGTTTTAAATAAGCTAGTTAGGCCAGGTGCCAATGGCTCATGCCTATAATTCTAGCTACTTGAAAGGCTAAGATTGGGAGGATCACAGTTCAGGGCCAGCCAGGACAAAAAGTTTGGGAGACCCAATCTCAACCAATAGCTAGGTACAATAGCATGCACCTGTCATCCCAGCTACACAGTAGGCTGAAATTGAGAGGATTGTGGTTCCAAGCCAGCCCATGCAAAAAAAAAAAAAAAAAAAGTTTAAAAGATCCCATCTCAATGGAAAAAAGCTGAGCATGGTGGCATGCACCTGTCATCACAGTGGGAGCAGAAAGCCACTGGTCCAAGCCAGCACTGGCAAAAAAAAGTGGGACCCTATCACCAAAATAACCAGAGCAAAAGGGACTGGTGGCATGACTCAAGCAGTACAGCACCTGCCTAGCAAAGTGAATCCCTAAGTTCAAACCCCAGAACTACCAAGAATAAAAACTTATCAAGTAGTTCTCATCCACTGTGTGACATTTGAGCAAAGACTGCAGGTGGGGGAGAGAGTTAGCCATGCTTTCCTAAGGAGGAAGAACATTGATGACACCAGAGGTGAGTGTGGCTGGGGTCACATGAGCACAGAGAGAAGATGAGGAGGAGGTGACATCAAAGGAAATAAGGACCAGATCACCCTATGTGATGGGCACTTGAAAAGATGACTGCAATAGTGAGAGTGAGCAGGGGTTAAGGGCATTCCTTGTGCTGGTCGTGATCTGTATCCTCACACTCACCCTCATGGCACCAGTGAGGTAGGTACTAAGCTTGCTGTCACTTTCCAGAAGAGGAAATTGAGGTTCCAGAGGGTTAAGTCACTTATCCAAGATCATTCACCCATGTCTGCCATTCACAGTGGCAGCAGGCCAGAGAACCAACTAATTATTATGTGGCTGTACACGTAACTCTCGCTAAATTTCTTTCCATACTTCGTTAGTTAATATTTTAAAATTTTAAATTTCATTTAAAATTTTTCAGACCTCCAGGAAAACTCCAAGGATAGTAAAATGAACATGCATCCACCTTTCAACCCAGTGCACCATTGTTAGCGTTTTACCACAATTTTATATCCTGTGCATCTAACCCTGAAGCCTTCTGACCATGTTTCACACCTTCAAGGCTGCCTGAAAGAGAGGGAGGGAAGGAAGGCAGAAAAGGGCGGGGAGCCTGCCAGGGAAGGCAGAACAATGTTTGATCATATGGAAAACTTGTTTTCACATAGGAAGGAGATGAAAGGACATTTCAGTGGGTAGAGAAAAGTGAACAGTATTTTTTTTCCATTGGACCAGTGAGCAGCCTTCCAGATCACTTATAATAAGAGGAAATATATCCTAAAATCTTGTATACACCTCCTTTTTCTCATAAAGGAAAGAAGGATGGCATTAATGCATACATATGTGGACAGAGTGCATAGGGAAGGGATGCAGAAAGATGAGGTCAACCAGGGTGCATAAAGGGATACTTAGGCAAAGCCAGTGCCCCCCTGAGCCATTGGTAGGGAGGCCTCCCCAGCCAGAGCAGCTCCAGAGGACCCTTATGGGAAAACTCCATCTCTACCTTCAGCCACTCACGCACACTTACCACATACCTCCCTGGATCAGACCCTATGCCAGGCACAGGACACCCAGAGGGAACATATAGTGACCACTGCTGTGTACCCCCACCCCCGCCAGCAGCCCACACCTCACTTCCTCATGCTGTTCTCTCTCTGCCCCTCCACTCCCTCCAGCGCCACCTGTCGCAAGAAGAGTTCTATCAAGTCTTCGGCATGACCATCTCAGAGTTCGAGCGGCTAGCCCTCTGGAAGAGGAATGAACTGAAGAAGCAAGCCCGGCTGTTCTAGCAGAAGCCCTATACATGTAGATGCATTTATATAAAGATGTATGTAAATCTCTATACTGACGCGCGGTATAATCCTCTTGTGTAACAGACACGCTGCCTGCCATGAGACTTGCTTTTCTGTACTGTCAGGCAATCATCGAGGTATTTTTATGCTCCTTACTTCTCTTTTTCTAAGTGCTGTGGGATGTGGGAAGGGATTTGAGGGGACTCCGTCCTTTTACTGGGGGGTCCTTTTTATACTGAAACATCTGTCCTAACTTGAGCCCCTCAAGGTCCAACTCTCTTTCCTTGAAAAGGTGCCTGGAGAAGTCTCTCTGCTCCACCTCTTGGCCCTTGCCCCCATCTCCAGGGCTGACACTCACCACGAAGTTTTCAAAAGCTATTGTTCTCTCATGGGAAAGCTCCCATGAGAGATCTGTAGCGATCCCCCCAAATCAGTGAGTGCTTTTGAGGGCTCATGAAGAATTTTCTCCACACCCTCAAGAAGCTTAGTGCTCTTTGGGGTGGCGCAGAGGTGTGATCCTCAAACCCACTCATTACCCAGTAGACAGAAGTGCATAGGATGTTGGCCTCTCAGCTCATTCACCCTCCTCCTTCTTCCCTTGGTCCAGACCTCTCCCTTTCCAAATCTAGGATTCATGGTAGGAAAATGAAAGAGGCACATCCCTTCCCTCTATCACCTTCAACTGGCCCCTTTGTTGAGCCTAGACTTGGAGAAGCAGAGGAAAGGAGAGGAAGCTGGGAGAGGAGAGAGAACCAGACACCTGGTAGAATGCCACTACAGGATCTCCTGGACCCTCCACTCTCTCTCACTGCTCCCAGGACCTCCTGACCCTTCGTCCTTTCTAGGAGAGGCCATTGTTGCAGCCTGTACTCTTCAGCCTTATTTCAATCTATGTGCCTGATGATCCACACACCACAGGGCTAATGTTCCCACCACAGCTCCAACCAAGCAACCAGACACACACTCCCCAAAAAAGGTTCTTGAACTGTGCCACTGGTCCCTGGGCCTACAGCGAGACCATACCTGACCCCCATCAATCCCTGGCTCCTGCTGCAAAACTGGCCAGGTCTCATGACAGAAGCTTTCAGAACAGTGGATGCTTAGGGAATTCCAAAATGAGGTACTGGTCAATACAGCTTGTAGTCATCCTTGATGCCCCAGTGGTTGCCTCTCTTGCTTTCTGGAACAAGGATGAAAGCTTAACTTTCTTTTGTCCCCTCTCCAAACCTTTAACCCTGAGTTGGCAATGTTTGGGGATGGCTGTTCCTTCTTGAAGTTGCTTTGAGTCCAAAGTGAAAATGACAATTATGACTCTCAAAAGGCTGATGATGCAGTGTGGCAAATGTAGAAGTCCCTTCAATTCAATAAACCTGCACTGAGCACCTGTTGATGCTGAGCACCTGCTGAATACTGAACACTGGATGGGGGTGGGGGGAGGGGCACTGGAATGAATCAACATGGACCCTGGTCTCAGGGGTATTCCTGGTAAGAGAGGGTATCCTAAGGCATGTACCCAGACTTAGTGGACGCAAGGCAGAACGTGATACAAGTCACAAGAAAGGGGTGTGCACGACTGAAAAGGCGCATGCCGTGGTGTAGACCAAGGAAAGCTCTAGAGGAGATTGAATTGGGAAGTAGAAACTGAGAGGAAGCTACAAGTTGAAAGGGTGACAGGGTGGAGGGACCAGAAGGGAAGTCTAATGTACCCTCATTTAAAAGTCTCCCTGCAACTTCTCTTTTTGGCCAATGTCTTTCAACTTTCTTGACCAACTAGAAATGACCCCAGCCAGACGCAATCGTTGAAACTGCCTCATTGTCACTGGTTAGCAACTTGCAGGATTGAAGGGCTTTTGTTATTGTTGTTGGACATTTTTATTTCCCATAAAAGCACATCATTTCAACCCAAACTCGTGTCCTTGTGCTGCTTCTGGTGTGGGTGGGAATGACTGGGGTGGGAAGAGGCTGAACCATGCACATTTTTCAAGTGAATAAAACTAAATAGCACCTCTTTCTTTGGCCTCAGTTTCTCTCCTATAAAGAGAATATTTGAGGAGGGTCCACATTACCCAGCTTGTTTTCCACAGAACACAGGTACCTCAAGCTAGAGATAGCAGGGGATGTTCTAACCATAAATAAGATTCTGTGATCAAAAATAATATTAAGCACCAACAACGCACCACGTTCTATGCTGAGAACTTCATACATATCATCAACTCACAGGCAGCCATAATTAATATCTTGTCTCACAGATTTGAGGAAACAGCTTTGAAGAAGATGCATAATTACCACAGTCTCAGCTTGCCTGAGTGGAGAGACCAGCCTATCATTCTTAGCAGGCAAGTCCCCTTCAGCAGCAGGTAAAAAGCCCCTTCTTAAAAGTTGCTTAAGATTGGTCATGGCGGCTCAAGCCTGTAATCCTAGCTACTTGAGAGGTGGAGATCAGGAAGATCAGCCATTCCAGCCCAGGCAAAAATTAGTGAGACCACCATGGCAACCAATAACTGGGTGCAGTGGCACACATCTATCATCCCAGGTATGTGGGGAAGCATACATAGAAGTATTTCAGGCCAACTTGCCTAGGCATACAGTAAAATAACCAATGGAAAAGGGGGTTGGTGAGAGAGGTGGTTCAAGTGTTAGAGCACCTGCCTTGCAAGCATGAGGCCCTGAGTTCAACCCCAAGCACTGCCAAAAAGAAAAAACAGTGGCTTAAACAATGAGAACACATGTTGTCTTGCACAGCCAGAACCCAAGATGCAAGGTGAGTAAATTCATCAGCTCATTGATGCCATCCGGAGCCCAGGTTCTTTGCACCTCTTCACTTCACCATCCTTGGGATGCTGGCTTTTGCCTTCTGCCAGTGGGTCCCCTCATGTTTGCAAGAGGCTGCTGTGGCTCCAGGCTCATATCCTTCCACCACCACATCAAAAAGGAAAGAAATTTCTCTTTGCATGTCTATTTTAATAAGAAAAATTTTCCCAGAGGTCCTTGGTCCACTTCTGCTCAGGTCCTGCTGGCCAGAGCTAGGACCCATGTCTGTACCCTTATTGCAGGGAAGGCTGGGGAACTAAATGTTTGTCATTGTCAGCTTCCACAGAGGGAAGCGTCTGCTAATGAGGAAAAAGGAAGCAGGAAAGGAACATGTTGTGTCCTTTCCCTTGTAGACTCAATGCACTGTCAAAGCCGTGAAGGCCTGTGGTACCTTTGGTTAACCCAGGACTTCATAAACTAATCCAGCACAAACTCTGTTCAATCACAGGTTTATTGCATTTCATTATTTTAAGATGCACACTTTGACCACAGTGTGACATCTCTGCACATGAGATGTGGCTTGACAGTAGCATCTTTTCTGACTTCTCGTTCTGTGATCCTTCGTAAGAACAAATTCCCACTATTGTCTACCTTCCAGACAGGTGGCTCAAATGTGCAAAAGGATATTCGGGAATGTGCCTTTCTTCCATATCTACATGTATACTCCCAAAATACTTAGAGATCGAGCGTCTGCTGCCAGGCAGGTGCACTGGGAATACAACAGTGCAAAATGCTGTCCTCGCACACCCAGACCTGGAGAAGAAACAAATTAAGTGAAGAGAAGAAAGATGACACGTGAAGATAACTGCTACAGTGACACTGGGCAGGGTCCCATGGGAAAGGAAGAAAAGGAGCTCACTTCAAATACTTACAGAAAAATGAACACCAAGTCATGAGGGAATGAGGGGCAGGAGCATTCTAAGCACAGTAAAGAGTAAGTATGTGCAAAGGCACTGGGGTGGGAAAGAATTTGTCTTACTTGAGGAACTAAAAATGCCAGTAAGAATGGAGTGAAGCCCGTAAGAAGGGGACTAAGGTTGAAAGAAGAAAAATAGAGGAGATGAACCAATTCAGGTTATACTACATAAACCTGGAAATGTCACAATGAAACTCCCTGTATAGCTATCTTAAATAAACAAAAATTTTTTTTCTGTTACAAAATCAGAAAACAGGAGGGTGAAAAAGGCCCTGTCTAAGCAGGTTGTTTAGCAGGAGAGGGGAGGACATGGTGTAGGAGGGTGAATATGGTACAAATACTGTGTACACATTGATGTAAATGGAAACAATTTACATCCTGTTGAAACTGTTCCAGGAATGGGGTGGGGGGAAAGGAGAGCAGCGGAGAGGGTGAATTCAACTATGATATATTTGATATATTGTAAGAACTTTTGTAAATGCCACAATGTACCCCCAGCACCACAACTGAAAAAAAAGAAAGAAAGAATGGAGTGGAGCAAGCAAACAGGAAACACATTAGAAGAAGTAGGCAGACAAGCAAGGGCCAGAACAGGCAAAGGGTCCAGAAGGACCCTGCCATTCATTCAGTCCGGCTTGTAGTATGTTTATTAGCATGCTGGATGAGGGAGAATTGCTCTAAGCCTTGCCACTCAGAGTATCATCTCCAATCAGGAGCATGGGCTCACCTGGGAGTCTGTGAGAAATGCAGGCTCTCAGACCCCACCCTGCCCTGCTCCATCAGCATCTGTACTATAATAAGGTCCCCCAAGAGAGTACCAAAAGAAGGGAAGTTGAAGAAGCACTACTCAAAGCCACCAGCCTTCCACCGATGGACCCAACCTTTTGTGTCACACTTCCTGAAGCTTTAGAAGGGGGCCTTTTCCCACACACATAACCCCTGTGAACACTGGAGAGCAACCTTACATTCACAAGGCAGAACACAACTTAGGGGACCACAGACGGTTAGACACAGATGGGTTGACTGAGTGCCTGAGCAGGCCAGACAAGGATCTGCTGCTCTAGGAGTTCCCACTCACACTAGGTGCCAGACACAGGGCCATACCAAACAGCTATGGAAGGTGTTGGTGGCTACAGGTGGCCATTGTGCAGAGCCACACATGGTGTAAGGGCTGCTATTCAACAGCTAGCAATATTCAAGGGAAAAAAAAAAAACACTGCTAAAATTAATAGCAATTAACACTGCAAAATTATGACAGTGTGAGATTGGGACACAAAAAGAGAGACCAGAGGCACACATGCTCAAAGGGTGACTATATACAAGCCAAGGAAAGCCCCCATCCAACCCTCCTGCACCTTGATCTTGGACTTTCAACATCCAGAGTTGTGAGAAAAGAGATTTTTTTGTTGTTTGTGGTGTTCTGCATGGACACTAGGTGAAATTAGACTTGAGAAGAAAAAAAAAATAGCAGCACTTACTTGACAGAGTGGTAAAGATGGGATGATGTACTCCTGTGAGGTCCTTGGCTAGAGGGGAAGGGACATATTTGGCCACTCAGCATCTTCAATGGTCTTAGATCATGTGGTTTAAACAGACTATGAGTGCCCCCTCTAGGCCATTTTTGGAACTGCAAGGAGAGAGTCATGCCTTTCTCCTCTGGAATTTCCAGCTGGGGTTAGAGCTTCCTAGCCTTCTTTGCCATTCACTGGAAAAGACCCCCGGGGGGTGAAGACTAAACAGAGGAATAAAGGGCTGGGAGATGCAGAGGAAACAGTAATTGCTCTGTTTGCATGCCTGGACCTGGACTCGCTTTAAAACCAGCTTCACCCAAAGCTTCCCAGTACCCTAAGTAAATCAATTCCCCTTTGGGTTTAAGCTGGTTTGAGTTGTAATTCTGCCACCAAAGGAGTTGTGACAAATATACTGGCTTCAGAGTGATTATGATCAACAGCAGAGTCTCCTGTGCACTGCTTTGCTGTTCGTGTAAGGGAGAGAGACTACAGTATAATGATGCACACATCTGCCCCAGCTGAGCGGGCAATGGGGTGTGGGAATCTCTAGGGAAGCCAAGCAAACACTGTGATGGAGCACCAGCCTGCCTCAGTCAGTCCTTGAAAACTGCTGTAGGGCCTGGACCAACAGCCTCTGGTTTCCAAAGCTCCCTTTTGGATAAAGAGTACATCATGATACAGAAGTGTGCCTGCTGTGACTCCCTAGCACACAAGACCTTGCCCACCTACTTCAGGACAAACTGTCCATCTAGCTCAGTCAATTTGTCCTTCTGATGAAATAGTAGCACTATTTGATTTTTTTAATATGTTTACAAAATTCCACTCTTTAACAGGCTGTGGGTAGGGGGAGCTAATCATCTGGGTACTGCTCTCATCATTTTACAGATGAGGAAGGTGAGCCTTTGGTAAGTAATTCACAGTTGTATGTGGCAGAACCTGAACTCAAGGCCACCTTACCTGAAGCCCATGCACTTAGCCCTACACAACTACTTCCCTAAGTAGAGTAGCAGTGGCTACTCTGTGTCACACATGGCACCAAGCACTCTATATACATAGTGACATCTAAGCCTTACTACCACTGTGGCAAGAAGGTATTGGTAGCCCCAATTTTTAGATGAAAGGTTAGAGGTCATGCCCTTGACTACTGAGGCAGGGCTGAGTATCAAACTTGGGTGTACCCCGTCCCAAAGTTTTGTTCTTCACTGATGTGTTTCATAAATTGAGCAGAGTGACAGAGGGGAGTGTAGCTAAGATGCTCCTGATTCTACCTCTAACACCTTGTGTGGTTTCAAGGCAAGATCTCTCCCCTTCTCTTGGCCTCAGGTTCCCTATCTGACAAAGGAGGAGACCAGAATGGCTTGTGTCTCAGGCTCCTCTCAGCTCCAGATTAGAAATTCACTTGGGACCTTGCAACATGCCATTGGCCAACACCTCAGAGTGAAGTGACCAGCCTTCAGAAGAGTTAGTCCCTGCTGTAGCGTTTGGCTGGGCATCCACCTCGGGCCCTCAGGGCAGAGGCATCAAGCTGGACAGAAACTCCAGAAGTTTCCACATGGAGGAGTGCTGTAGCCAAATGCATCCCACATCCCCCAGAAATAGTTTAGTTGGTTCTCATAAGCTTCTAAACCAATAGGAATTAGCTGTTAACATTTCTAAGTCAAAAAATATTTTACACCAAAATCTGGACTTCTTTCTCCTGAAAAACCTGAATTTCTGGCCCCTCCAGATCCAAGCTGACTTCAAATGGAAAACAAGGCCTCTGTTTTGCTACAGCCCCAGCACTACTACAGCCTGTGTCACACGTACCTCTCTACCTTGCCTGCTGCACATAGTACCTGCGCACGAGGACAAAGCTCCTTCTCCAGGTATACCAGCAGGGCTTGCATCAGTTGGCTGTGGGAGTGGAGCCCTGCGGCCAGGTGCAAGCTGAGCCCTGTGCCCCAGAGCAGAAGCCCAAAGTTGCTCAGGATGATGGAGCACTCATCCTTCCACAAAACTCTCCCTCCTTCTCCCAGAAGCCACCACACAGATCTCTATCTGCTTTCTGGGGCCCAGGGCAGCTCAGCAGTATGTGTCATTTCCCTGGACTGGGGCTATAATGGTGACATTGTGCTGAGTGGAACAAGAGAGGTTTTCATCCTGCAGCCAGCATTGGGCAGACACTGGAGTAAGGGGCTCTGGGACTTACCAGGCACAAAGGAGCATGGGACAGGGGCCCTGAGCCACAGAGAAGTTTCGTAGCCATAGGAGTGCACAAGGAGGAGCACAGGTGTTCTTCAGAACACCTCATTACAATCTCCTCTCCCTCCACTGCAAATAGGACAATCTCAGAAGAAAAAGGGGCCCCAGGACACAGGCACTGATAGTATCCAACAATGAATGGCAGGCCTCACAGGTCCTAAGAATTCACTAGCTGACTCACTTCACAAATATTGATTTACTTACTAGGTGTCGGGGGTTGGACTGGCCTGGGCTGTAGGGATCTAGCACGAGTAAGACACAGTTCCCCCATCCTGCACAGCGATCTGGAGTCAGGAAGGGTGAGTAAACAGAAGCTACACACTGATGTCCAGTGGGAGAACCAGATCTGCACAGCCAAGCCACATAGTCAACTCGAGAACCCAGGTCGGCTGCTTTTCCTGATCTTCCTGGAGCCTCCTGAGACAGCTAAGGGCTCAACGAAGAGGGCACCTACAATGCTAAAGAAGGGATTTGAACTCCCCCCAACACACTGAGTGTGAAGGGGAGGCACAAAATATTTTTAAGAGGAAAGTGACAGGGTCTGATTGGGATCATGGAAAAGCCACTTTAGTGGCCATGGCAGAAGCACACTCTGGACGCAAGATGACAACTTAGAAAGCAAGAGGGTGTTTCCCTGGGACAAAGAGCTCTGAGCCTCCAAATTTTTCTTTCCCAGGGTTTCCCAATTCCACCTGATAAGCAAAGAATGAGATTGGGGAGTATCATTTGTTTTCCCAAGACTGAGAGCAGGAGGGAGTTGAAAGCTTTCTTCCTGGTATTGTTTCACTGAGACCAAATTTGATATCTTTTTACAGAACAAACCCTCTCCACATACATTCTCTAGACAAGCACCAAGCAAACCTGGAAAACTCAGTGAGCAAGAAGGATAGGGAAGATGTGAGGCAGATGCTAAAAATCCTTGCCAGAGGTAGACTTAAAGAGACAGAATGGGCAAGAGAAAACCAGACACTGACGACTCTCTTCCCACCCTTGTCTTAACGCTTAGCACCTGACACCCTATGACCCAGCCAACCCAAATTGCTTTACAGACACATCCTGCTGTTTTCTATCTCTGTATCTTGGCTGTCACTGTTAGGACCGTAATGTTATCTTCTCATTGCATGTTCAAGTCCTCTGCAGCTCAGGTGACGCCTGACCAAATGTATGTCACCCCTTACTGCCTCTGTTATCAGTAACAAACCCTTGCTTCGTCTTAATGGACTCCAAGGGCACTGATCTCTCTTCTTGTATTTTTCACATAATATTCTGAGCAAAACTAGTTTGTACCTAGCTACCTCCTCAAACAGATTGTAGATTTCTTAAGGATGGTGATCATTTCTACTTAGCACCTATTTTACCAATAGAAGAACACAGACTGCAATCAATATCACCTAAGTGGGATGATAGACAGTGGGGACAATTAGATTTTATACTTCCTCATTAAAGGAAAGGTAGAAAAATATTTAGTTATTCTTATATATTAACCCAGGAATGGCCTCTCCATCCCATCGTTACACTGACAGCAACCAAGCTGTACTCAACAACGCCATCTAGTGTATGTTATGGGTAATTATCTAAACCAGAGCCACAGCTTTTAATTCTCAGAGCTATGTTTACACTGTGTTCTCGCTCATTTTCGCACCTTTCCCAGACCATTGCTCAGTTAAGTCCACTCCATAAATTACTCCTTAGGCACATGTAAGTTCTCCTTAGCCCTTTTGACGTTTTTGTTTCAATTCTCTGAATAAATCTCCAGTCTTTGAAAGATTTTGAAAGTTTTCTGAAAAATCTCTAGAAAAGTCTCCATCTATTTTTGCTATTGTAATGTTTCATACTATTTTTAAAAATTATTTCAATGCCAGACATGGTGGTACATGCCAGCACTCCGGTGGTAGAGGCAAGAGGATCACAAGTTCCAGGCTAGCCTGTGCTACGTAGGGAAAACCTGTCTCAAAAACCCAAGGGCTGTGGGTAGAGCTCAGTGATAGAGTGCAAAGCCTTGGGTTTAATCCCCAGCACTGCAAAAAAGAAAACATTATTCTACATGAAATACCGCTTTAAAAGAATTAGTGGGCTATAGCCTCAAGAATTTAATCACAATGTATAGACTGATTTCCAAGAGTTTCAAAGTTCAGTGAACTTTGGGAATTTAATCCACTTGTAAATCGCTGGTTAGCTGTGTTAGAATTTAAAATGACCTTTTCAAATTGGAACAAAAAGGAACTCACAAAATAATAGTGGCTCACATTTTTATAGTTATTTATGGTTTATAAAGTGGGTTTGTATCATCATTTCATTTGGCCTGCCAACAGCTCTGAGGTCAGCAGGAGGTTTCCCACAGCACAGAAGAGAAGCAGGCCTCGTAGGCTGGAGGTTACACACAGAGCCTACCGGGTAGTAGAACAAGGGCTCATACACAAGTTGTCAAACTCAAAACCCAGTTTTTTCTCTCTACCATGTCCCCCCTGAGGCTCACACACAAACAAGCTGAACAAACTACTGATGCTCTTTGCAAAGACAGTGTTCATTTCAACCTGCCTGTGAAGGCAATAGAGAAAGTATAACCTGGCCAGGACGGCACTGGAGGCCCTTCCCAGGACCCTTCTTGCCTCTGTGCCTTAGCACAAAGTGTTGCCAATTTCATAATTTTCTAAGTAAACTGGTGGCTCAGACAAAATGGAAAACCAGACCTGATCCACGTGGGGAAAGAGGGGTGTCCAGAAGGACAATTGGGCCTGAATTTCACTTTATGAAGAGACTTAAATTCAGGCATTTGATGTTGTCCATAAGTGAATTAAGCTACACTATCAGGATGAAGGACTGACATTTTTTTTAATATAACTTTAAACTTAAATCCCATTACTGGACCATTCTGGCTATGGCAATATATTTTCTACATCCTATAATTGTCCTAAAAGGAGCATACTGATACTGTGTTCTATTTTTGTGTGTTAAAACTGTTCATTGCCACTTTTCTCACTCTTTTTTGGCATATCTTCACATTTTAGTACACAGAGATTTCAAAAATTGGAAGCGACCCAAACTATTGCCCATTTTTTAGCAGTCCTCTGTTTCTCCTCTTCCTAGGTGGTTTTGTTTTTGAGGATCTTGGTTTATTATTACTATCTCAGTCGTGTTCACACCATTATTGACTTGGTACCTTCCTATCCCTGGGATCGCTGTCTGGCGCTGGAAGGTGCTCAGGAAAGGCATGTCAAATGGAGTAGAAGAACTCAAAAGCCAGGAAACCGGGTTTTGACTTCGAGTCTATTGGCGAAACACTCGTTGCCTTGGAACAGTGGCCATCCGAGGTGGAGTGGGCTGAGTGGCGAGGGTTAGCCATGGCTAGCTGAGGGCAAGCGAAACTGACCACCGCCTTGGTGGGCCTACGGCACCGGAACCCAAGCGTGTGGACCGGGAAGTGGGTCCTCCAGACCCAGCGGGTAGGCCGCGAGGGCATGCGGAAGGCAGGGCGCGGCGCGGACGTGTGCGGGACACGGGACACCGGCCGGCGGCCCAGGAGGCAGGCGTGCTCGGGTCTATTCCGGGAGCGGCGGGAGGGGCAGGCGGGCGGGGCGGGGGCGGGGGCGCCCGGCGAGCATCCTGTCTGGGGGAGGGGACGCGCCGAGAGCGCTGGCCGCCGCGCGCCAGCCACCGCCAGCCGCGCCGGAGCTACTGCGCCTTGCGCTCCGCGCCGGGAAAATCGCGGCCGGAGCCATGGACCGAGGCCGGGGTAAGAACAGCCGCGTCGCCCGCACTTGTTGCTGCGTGGGTGGGGAAGGGAGACGTGGGCGATCGAAGGCGGGAGAGGAGCTGGAGGAGGAGGAAGAGAGGTGGGCGATGGGGCGGGGGATGGGGGACCGTCGGAGGGGACAGTGCTGGGTGCACAGGTGCCTTCTGCAGTTGGAGCAGCCCAGTGCGTGTCAGCCGCTCACGTCCAGCGGCTGAGTAGCCTCCTGTGTGTGAAACTGGAGCTTTTCATACACTCTAATTCCTAACTTTATAAAAGATCCCCCAACAGATTCCTGACGACAGCGAGCTCCTCCCACTCTACTGCACGCAGGAAAGGCATTATAAGGTTTACAGACTACACTCCCCAAACACCCCACATGTGAAATCCCAGCTGTGGCCCTGAGGAGAAGCCCCAGGAGACCAAAATTTGCAGCTGCCTGGGGCTTTGGGAGAAGGCGGGGCTGTGTGAGCGCGCCTGCGCGCGTGCTTGTGTGCGCTGGGTAGAAGTTTGGCAGAAGTGGTGGGGACCACCAAAATGGGGATTGACCAGCACAGACAGCGGCATTGATGGGGGCTCGGGGTGGGAAAGCGCTCATCCTAAGTAAATATCTGGGCATTGCAATGGGCAAGTATGCGTGGAGAAGTGACCTGCGTGGGCATAGTGTCAGTGTCAAAGACTGGAATCCCGAACATCTGGGTCCTAGTCCGCATCTCTGATCCAAAGAACAGGTGGGAAGGCAATTGGTAAACTGAGGAGTAGGGCTGCCCTCTTGAGAAGCGTTGTTGTTGCTGTTGTTAATGGAAAATTCCTCCCCCTCCCACAATCATCTACACCCTTTCCCCGCCTCTGCCTGTTGTCTGTGCTGTGACCCTCAGGAGTGACCAGGAGGGTGGAAGTACTTAGGAGGCACCGGGTCAAGGACCTGAGTGTTAAGCAGATGTGGGGTCACCTCCTCCGGACTCCCACTTCAGGTAAAAACCAAGTTTAACAAGCTTAGAGGCCATAGGGGACCTCCCCTCCACTTTAGCCTCCCCAGTTACCAGTGAAGAGCAGATCAATAGAGAGGCTTCCATTTGGTTCTTCAGGAACTGAGGCCTGATTTGTAACTGACTTTAGGGCAAGAGTGCAGCCACTCACCAGGAAGTAAAAACGGAAAAAGAAGAGGCACCTCTCATGTCTCTTAGTCTCACTGTCCCAGTCTCCCACACCCCCTATTTGTCAAACACCACCTTGTCTGCTCTCTTACACAAAAATCCATCCTGCGGCCTATGAAGACTTGCAGAAAATAGACAAGGGTGACATTAATGCCCGAAGGTTTAAATGCTCTGTAACCAATGCCACCACTTCAGAAGGCAGCCTCCACCACACTTTTCCTAGGAGGCTGGACCTCCCAGGAGTCTCTGGTACTCAGGGCAATTCTTGGACTCTGATCCTTTCTTTCCACCTTACTTTCCTTCTTCTTAGCTGTCACAATGTGCCATCTGCTCTGTAGTGTTAGTTCCCCAGTGTTTCCTACTCCTGCTCAAAAGTGAACTTCCAGAGGGCAGGGAATGGAGCCAGTGACCACCTTGCTGACACAGTGCCTAACAGGTGATAGGAGCTCGCTAGTGTGGCTTAATGGGTGAGATGAAACATGCTTTATAAAAAGTGCAGCTCAAGCTAATTAATCACTACATTCATTTAAAAAAGAATCCTGTTAAAAAATAAAAAAGAATCCTGCTAAATCTTCCCATCAGTACTGTTCTTTGTGACTTACAAAAAGCCATCTCAAACTTTGGGTAAAGTGGTTGTGTGGCTAGAGCACACAAAACTAGGTTATCTAGATCCTCGGTTTTCTAACCTGGTAAATTATTGCAAACACTGTAAATTAAAGCAAATGTGATTGTATTATGAACTAGAATGCAAAATCTGTATGTATTTTTAAAATAAAACATGAGACCTAAGGAAATTATGTTAGCAGGTCTTCCTTATTGTGCTCCGGTCCCCAGGTAGGTGCTCACTCTTTCCTGTTGTCAGGGAGGTTTAAGAAATACAGGTCTCATGTCAACCTCATTCCTACCATACTGCAGGGGAAGGGTTTGTCATGCCCAAAGTACATAACAGCAATAACAACTGAAATCATCAAGATCTTACTGGGTACCAGGCTCCAGTGCTACCTGAAACTTGAGCATCAAATCCTGATTTTAAATGTGCTGTTGACTGTGGTGGCAGGTAACCTGCCCAAGCCCTAGAACAGAACTAAATGACAAATCTTTCTGCTGTAGGCCAGGGGCACCTCTAAGTGACAAGTGGGTACTATCACTAAGTCCACCTCATAGGAAAGCAGCTCTGGCCAGTGTGTTAGTGAGCCAGGGCTACCATCACATAGTCCCACAGACCGGGTGACTTCAACAACAAAGATTTATTTTCTCACAGTTCTGGATGCTGAAAGTCCAAGATCAAGATGATGTCAAGGTTAACTTCTGATGAAGCCTCTCTTCCTGGCTGGTAGGGCCATCTTCTTGCTGTGTCCTTAGGACACAGCCTCTTCTCTAGTGTCTCTTCCTTTTTTTAAATGGACACCACTCCTATCAGATTAGAATTCCATCCTTGTGACCTCATTTAACCTTAGTTACCTCCTAAAGACCCTGTCTCCAAATACAGTTACGTATGAGTTAGAAGTTCAGCATATGAATTTGTTTGGTCACTGGTAGCTCACAGCTATAATCCTAGTTACTCAGGAGGCAGAGATCAGGAGGATCTGGGTTTGAAACCAGTCCCAGGCAAATAGTTCTCAAGACCCTTCCTCAAAAAAAGAAAAAAAATACCATCACAAGATAGGGCTGGTAGAAATGTCTCAATGGTAGAGTGTCTGCCTAGCAAAAGTGAGGTCCTGAGTTCAAACCCTAGTACCACAAAAAAAAAAATTGCACCTTCCCCATGTGAAACACAGTTTTGGGGGTTGAACCCAGTGCTGCATGCATCAAAGTCCTGATTTTAAGCTTGCTGTTGACTGTCTGTGGTGGCAGGTGACCTGCCCAAGCCCTAGAATAGGACTAGATGCCACATCTTCCTACTGTAGGCCAGTGGCACCTCTTCCATGCCTCAGCTGCACTGTTCGGATATTCTTCACAATTGCAGCATAAAAGCTCACATCAAAGTCCAGTGAGTAGAGACTGGAAACAAACCTGGGAAATAGGATTTGTCTTATCACAGGATGTATGGTTTCCCATGAGTAAAGCAGGGCTCTGATGATGCAGTAACAAACAGAAAGCACTCCTCATAGGATTCCTTCAGCAGAATTTCCTGATTCATAATGATCATTCAGAGAACCAGCCATTGGTGAGGGTGACACACAGGTAAGCCAGTGGCACAGACACTGCTTTGTACAGGGACATCCTACCTTTGGATGAGGATAAAATGTGGATTGTGAAAATAACTATTTCTTAATAGTTATATTAAATGTATGGAAATAATACTTAGCATATGAGAACCACTCAATGAATGCTGGATGTTGTAATAATTATGATCTCTTTTGTGAAACTTATCATAATAAAACTGCTTTATACAATGACCCTTACTCCCTCTACAAGCTGGTCTGACTCTGATGACACTTCTTGAGTGTCTGCTCTGATTTAAGTACTAAACTAGACAGCTTTGTGTACAAAACAATGACAAAGATGTCATCCTTATATCCTAGAGTTCCTTCATGGTGCTTGTCTCTTGGAAATCCTCTCATCTCAATCATTGGATCACCAACTGACATTTCTAACTGATTAAATACTGATTTATTTGCCAGCATGTCCATTTTCTCTTATTCTGTCTCCTTATGCCTACTGTGATTATATCATCACAATGTTTCTTTTGGGAACGTCCCAGTCTTCTTGAACCATCTTTACTTTAAAGTCTTTGACTTAATTTTCTTTGGTTTTATAAGGTTGCCCTCTTAATGTCCAAGGTTATGTCATACCTCTCCAGCTTATTGCCACTTTCCAACTAGTTCTTTTTCAATCAGCTGAATTCAGCCCAAAATGGGAGCTTCTTTTGCTGCATTCTGTGTTCTTTGGGAGATCATGTTGTTCACTGGGCAACTAAAGAAGTAAAATACCCTGGTTTTTTTCATTGAACAAGATCCTTCTTATTCCAGAGATGGTGGAAGAATCCATTCTGATGTCTTGCCTCTGCTGGGTCAGTTGTGAGATCTACATTAAGAGGGCCACATTGTCCCTATAGCATACATTGGCCAAGCAGCCCAGAGCTAACTCTATGTTGAGCACCCACCAACTTCCCAAAGCTCTGAATTCCCAAACAGGCTCATGTTATCCCTGACATCCAAGTTTACACCCTACTCCTCTCAGTAATGATCCTTCTGAAAGGAACACTTATCCATATTATAATTGTCTTTTCCATCCTAAATTGTTCCAAAAGGTCATCTTTTTTTTTCTCACTGAGGTTTTTTGACAGATAACTGTGCATACTTATGGAGCACAGTGTATAATTCAAACCTGTGTGATGTATAATGATCAAATCAAGGTAACTTAATTTCTAGCTCCTAAAACATTTATAATTTCATTGTGTTGCGAACCTTTGAACTCCTCTCTTTTCTTCTTTATAAAACATATAACAAATTGTTGTGAACATGAGGTCATCTTTGCCACCCTGGGGATTCAGCAGAGCCTGAGTGTTTCAGAGAAAGGAGAGACTTGAGTTTTAAGTTTTGATTGCAGCTTTCTACCTCATGGGTAGATTATTAGTTTCTGTGAACTTCAGGCTGTTCATTAGGAAAGTCATGGGAGAAGGTAACTCGTGTAAGCTAGCACTTGAATGCTGGCCACATGCCGCAGTGGGGGAAGGAGTCCCCTGGGGTCGTAAGACTTCACCTTACTAACTTCCCTGCAGAGGCTTCTACTGGTCTCTGGGCCCTGCTTCCATTTCCTGTCCCCAGTAGCCCCCATGGTGTTTGGCTTCTCCGCTTTCATCAGGGTTTGTTCTGCCTCTCCCTCAAATATCAGTTTCAAACCCCCCCTTTCACATCATGAGCAACTTGCCAAGTAAGTTCCTCCTTCCCCACCCTCAGTCAACAACCTATCATTACTCCTTTCTCGTCTTTGGTCCAGAAACAACCCTGGTTTTGGATGTGATCAGCTTCTCATATCCATCTTACTCTTCAAAAGAAAAACAAAAACTTGCAATTAAACTAAAAAGTGCCCTTTTCTCCAGCGTGCACACACACACACACACACACACACACACACACACACACACACAACACTCCTAAGTACTTTCTTCCTTCCTTCCCTGGTCAAACTTCTCAAATCAATGGCCGCCACTCACAGCCTCTGATTCCTTCCCACACCCTCCTCCTTCGACCTCCTACATCCTTGCTTCCAGCCTCACGTCCTCCCTCTGCTGAAACTCCCACCTCCACAATCACATGTGGCTTCCCCTTCCATTGGCTCAAAGGCTCATCTTGTGCCTCTTCCATGTCCCATATTCTGGACTTCTCTGTCTCTTCTCTTTGCTCTCTTCTGAGTTATTCTCTATATTGTAAAGGCTTTGGAATTGAATAAGTCTAGGTGAAATTAACAACTGTCCATCTCTCCAGGAAGTTTTTATCCTTTTCCTTATCCCATCCTACTGTTGAAGGTGCTCATAGCTTCTAGGCTTCTTCTGCCCAGAGTAAGTTGGGTAACTGAGTCATTCCCTTGGTTTGTGAACAGGAAGAATGACACCCAGAATTGGGAGGCTGAAGTGCAGTAATATCTACCCAGCACACAGTACCTAGCCCATAGTAGGTGCTTACTAATTGTTATCTCCCTTCTCACACTAGCTCTCTTCCTCACTTGCTCTCTCTACCTCCTTGCTCTTTCCTCTTAGATAGCACTTGGTCTTCTTTCCCTTTGTCCCTACCCTCTTGAACCAAGGCCCTCTTGGAGGGTGGGTCTCAATTGTCATCATCAGCCATGATTGGGTTCCATTCCTGCATCACCTCCGGCCTGTGGTACATTTCCATTCCCAGATCAGCTCCACCTCCAACTGACCCAATTCTGAACTCATCTTACTCATCACCACATCAGATGAGCCTTCCTGTTTCTCCTTTTCTGTTCGCAACACAACCACGTGAGAAGCTGTTGAAGGATATAGGATAGGAAAGGTAACAGAAAGACTCTCTGGAAGGCTGTAGCAGAGGTTAACAAGAAGCCAATGTGGACTCCATCTAGGAGGAGCACACAAATGAGAACTGTTCGATGATAGATAGGAGCTGCCCAGGGGCATAATGAGGCAGATTGAGTGACCACAGATGGAGACCACATTAATGTGTAGGTAAGGACTACTGTTACCTAATTTTCTAGAGGTTTCCATAGGTATGGCCCTTTGGCACACTGTAGAGACCAAGATTTCCAGGTATGTATACCTAAGCCTAAAGCATTCCTCTTTTATTGAGCTGCACGCTG
This sequence comes from Castor canadensis, assembly GCF_047511655.1. Taxonomy (NCBI): domain Eukaryota; kingdom Metazoa; phylum Chordata; class Mammalia; order Rodentia; family Castoridae; genus Castor; species Castor canadensis. Next base: position 70,241,933 of record NC_133391.1, on the reverse strand, counting down.
TACCATAGCTTTTGATGGGATTTGTGGATTGTCAGTGCTTGGGAAGAAGAGAGTCTGATGAAGTGAAGGATAATTATGAAAGCTATCGATTTGCTCAGGCTAGTCCATTCAGTGGTTTTTTGTTGTTTGCAATATGCAAGCCTCAGTCCTAGTGGTGGCCCTCCTGGCCTGTGATGTCTGCTGTCTGCCCACTTCTCCAGTTCACTTTGAGCCCTTGCCTATCTCTTGCTGTGGGTTCTCCTCACACTGGCCTGGCTTCCTCGGCCTCCAGTGCTCTATGACTTTACCTGGTTCACCTTTGCTCATCCTCACTCTCTGCTCATCCTCACTCTCTGCTCAAACATTTCTTCCTCAGGGCAGTGTTTCCTAATTTCCCCAGTTACAGATGCTCTGTACTTCTCACTGGCCGCCATTTTCACAATTACAGTTAGCTGTGGGATTGAATAATGTGCGCTCTGTGAAGACACAGCCCTTCTTACCTTGTTCATAGTCCCAGCACCTAGCGCTATGCTTGGCACGTAGTAGGTGCTTAGCAAATAAATTTCTGTCAAGATGGTGAGTAAATAAAAGTGAGAATATGCAGTTCGCAGAGTGGAAGTTGGCAATAGCCCCTTTCAGTACCAGGATTTTCCATATCGATGAGTCTCATTTTAGGGACAGAAATGTAAACTCTATCATTATCTATCATTTCCTTTGCCTTCATCCTTTGTATAATCAAACCCCAAATCCTGTTGACTATTATTGGGAAATGGCTTCTTCTCCTATATCCTGTTGCTTCCTACAGGGGCTTCCTGTTTCTACTCTCGTCTTCTCCAGCCTGCCTTGAGGACCACTCCCTATTTGTCTAAAGCTCGGTTCTCAAATCTCGCTGGGCTCTGAATCATGCCCTGTGGAGCCTACTGAAAATACACCCCAGAGATCTGATCAGTGGGTCTGGAGTGGGATTTGGGGATGTGCACTTTTGCAAAGCCCCCAGGTAAGTCTATTGTCCTCACAAGAACAGTCACCACTCTTCTAAGGCACTGCTTTTGCCATGACCCTTGACCCTGCTCTAAAACCTGTCGCCTACCGTAAAGCCACCTTTCACCCTCCTAGAGTGGGGCTCTTGGATCTGGGTATATCTTCTCAAAGTAGCCTTCTGAAAGCTTGCACTGTCCCATTCTAACTTTAAAAAGCCATGCTAAATTTTTCCTATAGCCCATAATATATTTAGCTTCCACTATACCCCAAGAAAATTCTTCATGCAAAATGGATCCAGAGATGAATGGTGTTATCTCAGGTTTCTCCCACCCTCCCCTCTGCCATGGACTCCAGATTATATAAACTCAGGCCTCCAATAAATTCCAGCACACAGTGCCAGTGGGGAAATTGGTCTGGGCATGGAAACCCAACTGCCATGCTGTAGCCCAGCTCGGCCACTCACTTCTGTGATACAAGTGCCTACATTTTTGGAGGGGTTTTTTTGGCACTGGGTTTGAACTCAGGGCTTCACACTTGCTAGGTGCTCTACTGCTTGAGCCACACCTCTAACCTATTTTGCTCTGGTTGTTTAAGATATATGGTCTCACTTCATGCTCAGGCTGTCCTGAACCACAATCTTCCTATTTCATACTTCTGCAGTAGCTGGGGTCCCTTTTGCTTGGGTTGGCCTGGAACCATGATCCTCCTGATCTCAGCCTCCTGTGTAACTGGGATAATGTGCATGTGCCCAGCTATTGGTTGAGATGGAGTCTCACAAACTTTTTGCCCCAACTGGCCTTGAGCTACAATCCTCCTGATCTCAGCCTCCCTACTAGTATTCCCCAGTGGTACTCACTTCAGCCTCGTCTCAGGGATGTTGAGCATCTGTGGAGAGCTTGGTGCAGAGCCTAGGCCACCTCTGTTTATGGGAATCATGCATGCTCTCACTCAGTAGCCATTCACTGAAAATTGCTATGGGCACAAACCCACATGATGGGGGAATTCACCACTAAAGTCCTTTGTCTGGAGATGCTTTCAGCCTGAGTTTCTCTTCTGTGGCTTCCCTCAGTCCTGGCATTGGCCCTGTGAAGTATACAGCAAAGACATTCTCCCCATTGGACAGATGCAAAAACTGAGAGTCAGAAGAATGACTATGCTATTCTACTTTCTGGTTCACCTTGAACTTTGGATTACTAGTCTCCTCCTCAGTCATGACTTTTAGAAGATTTTAGTGATGTATTTAAATATGCCTTCTATCTATAATATGAATCCTGATATCCAGGACTGTCTTCTGCATCATATTCTCAGCATCTTACATACAGAAGATGCTGAATACTTACAGTCAAATGCTACTTTGCCAAGCACTTACCATGACTCCAGTCATGAAGTAGATACTGTCATTAATCCCATTTTACAGATGAAGAAACTGAAGCCTAGAATGATGTGTGTATTCACCCAGCCCTGCCTCTCTCCAATCCTGTGTTTTTTACCATTGTTCACCTGCTTCTCCAAGAACATTGGAGGGCCATTCCCAGGTTAGTTACATGAAGGACTGGCTGGGCAGACTACAGGGACTAAGTAGGTACTGCAGGTAGAGACAGGGAGGGTGCTGAGAAGAAGAGGAGGGGACACCCTCCATCAATGAAGGGTCACAGCCCCTTTCCACTGCAGCCCCAGAGTTCTGGTGTTCAGAATTCAAGAAGCTCTCAGCCTTGTGGAATTAAGAAGGAGGCTGACCCACAAGGGCCCATGCTTATCCTCCACTCAAATTCCACTCGGGGAATCCCAGCCACACCCAAAGTGGAGTTGGAGGTGCAGAGCCGGCCAGGCGTGATTCTTCTCCCTGGCACAGCTGTCATGTTGTGGCAGGGGCAGAATGTGACACCACATTGCAGTCATTCCAGCTCTGGGGAATTCACCAGCAGCACACAGCACAGGAGGCAGGCCAGGGGCTTTTTATAGCCCTCAAAGAACCTAGAGCAAAACTGATCTCCTGAGAGAGTGGTGGAGCGCATATCTTGTCCAGGCACCATTCCCTCAACCATGTAGTCCCCAGATGCCCACAGTTCAATTTGGGGCAAGACTGATGGCTAAGTGAGCAGTGTGGAGTGGAAGAAGCCTGCTCACTGTGGAAAATTGGGGGTCCCAGACTGGCTCTTTGAATCGCCTACTTGGGCTTCAGTTTCTTCTTCTGTTGGAATGAAGAGTTATAGTGTAGGGATGAGCAGATGTTACCCCATAGGCCAAGTCCAATGCACCACCTAGTTTTGTAAATAAAGTTCTATTGGCACACAGCCATGCTCATTCATTACATATTGTCTATGGCTACTTTCTCCTTAGCAGAGTGGAGTAGTTGAAAGAGACCATAGGTAGACTGCAAAGCCTAGAATAGAGTCTGGTCCTTTACAGAAAACATTGCCAAGGCCTGGATTAAGCTATAAGAGATCAAGTGCTTGCCTGGAGCGTAGGGGTGAGAGGGGTTCTGAGGGTGTGTCCAGAAAGGCAATACAAGGGTGCATATTCAAGAGTACTGTGGGCAGGACTCCAGAAGGCCATTTACCCATGTTTTCCAAATTATTTTTAGCCTCAGAATCATTTTGCAAACAAAACCTTAAGCAGTAGAGTTGCTTTGGGCACAGTGGCCATGACAGCACTGCGTACAGCCCACTCTGGCCTCCCACTCCCAAGACAGCCCTGCAGAGGCCACACTAATCCCACAGGTTTCATCAGAAGACCATTGAACCACTTCTCTAACCCTATGTGTCCAATTTTATAACCAGAGCAACTGAGGCTCACGGGCAGCATCTTGCCTAAGGTTATATGATGGAACCCTCAGCTGCCATTCCACAGAACCACTGACGTGCTCACGCGGTATCATAAGAGCATAGACACATCTCTGCAGAGGAGAAGCTGTCCACTAGCTTTGCAGGGCCTCGGTGCCATCAGCACTTGAGTGACCTGGTCAACACGTGCTGACTAGAAAGTCCACAGGGTTCATGACTAGGGCTTGGCTGGGACCCATTGCTGGTACCTGCTCATGCATTACCATGGCTGAGTCAGGGTTTGGAAGCTTTTTTTCTAAGCACACCAGGACCAAAAGAATAAGACGAAAATTAGAGGGGCTGGGCATGGCAGTACACACCTAGTAATCCCAGCTACTTGAGAGGCAGAGATCAGAAGGAGCATGGTTCAAGACCAGCCCAGGCAAAAAGTTATCAAGACCCCATCTTAAGCAATAAGCCAGGCATGGTGGTAAGCACCTGTGATCCCAGCTACTCAAAGAGGCAAAAGTAGGTGGATCTAGATCAGAGGCCAGACTGGGCATAAAACCCTCAAGACTGTGTTCGAAAAAACAACTAAAGCAAAAAAAGGGCTGGTGGAGTGGCTCAAGTGGTAAAGCACCTGCCTAGCAACAGCAATTATGAGACCTTGAGTTCAAACCTCAGTACCACAAAAAAAAAAAAAAAAATGGAAATAGAGCATACATTTTTTTTAAAAAGCTCAGACTATACTTACAATTGACATAATAATTCATTTTTTCTCCTTAAAAAAAAACCTGTTATTCAATAGAGGAAAAAAATCTCTTCAAATCAATTGCATCTTGGGCTGGAGAAGTTATGATAATTTATACGAAAGTGTTCTTTTGAAGATGGAATCAGATTTGTTCATTTGTAGAATAAATATTTCCCCTTCCTGCCCATTCTTGTTAAAGGGTGTGCTGAGGGCAGATCCCGCTGATAGGAAGCCATGGGGGATTTTTTTTTAGCTCCCCTTGAACCAAGAAGAAAACTTATCTGCTGGGTCTGTACCAGGAAGCCAGAGAGACTGGTGGCTTTTCCTGGCCTCCAGCCAGCAGCCAGGTGCAGTTCTGAAGGGTGCCAAGGACCGAGGGGGAGGGGGTGCTCAGGGCCCTTGTACCGGGGAATTTCCTAATGTAGCAAAGATAGATTTAGTCACATGTGCCTGTGACTTGAGGTTAGGTCTGGTCAGTGTCCATCAAAAAAGAATATAAAAAGGAACAGAGGGCTCAAGGGACACTTTCTAGCCAAGAACTTCAGAAACACTGCAGGACGGCATTCCAGGTGGAAAGTGGTGGAAAAGAAAGCAAGCCCAGAAGGTACTCAGGGAGCAAGGCAGGAAGTGTGTCTGCAGCCAGGGGAGCAGGGACAAGTAAAGATGCCTCCATTTTTCCACAAAGGAGAGCCAGGGCCATATTTTCCAGGTCCCTAACTGTATGTGTCATGGTCCTTAGAGGCTGTGGTGCTTGTGATGTACCTAATAATAGAGGCAGATAAGGCCAGAGCCAAGTGCCTTGACTCCTTGTTGGTGTCGGGTTGCCTGATCTACTTAACCCTCTGAATCTCACTTTTCTTCATCTAAAAATGGACACAACAGTCTCCTGTCTACCAGCGATCACAGCAGGGAAGGACAGGCACTGAGCACATGGGATGCAGACCATTTTTTAAAAAGTGAGTGGTTGGAATGTAGGTTTGTAAATGAGCGCCCTTCTTCGTAAGTCCGGAGGAATCCGGCACCTTTCCTCCAGTTCTTTGCATGTCCCTCCCCCAGGGAAGGAAGACAGGAATTAGAGATAAGCCCCAGGGAGTGCCTGGGACACGAGTCTCTTTCATCCTTGATGTCCCCACGGAAAGCTGGTGTTCTGGGCCCTAGGAGCTGTTAAGTGTGAGCCAGAAAAGGTTAGATGTGTGGCCACGTGTGCCAATTGTCAAAGCCCTCCGGGAGCTCACAGCCGAGTGGGAAGGGGGAGGTTGGATAGAGTGGCCAATTTGAAGCTGCGAAAAATACTTCAGGTGAGCGCAGACAGTCCGGGAGGAACTCACCTTGATGTTTAAAATCAGAGCCACATAAAGCTTTAAGCACACCATTTTCATAGTTAATGTACAGGACTGTTAGTGTCATGAGAAGCAGAGATGTTCATTGGGAGCGCTTAGAACTCAAGACACCCGTTTTTTTGACCTGTAACCAAGCTTTTCTTGGATCCCCAAGTATGCATGCAGGAATCCCCGGAATGCCCAGGAGACAGCTGGCTCCTGGTGGGTGCAGTCCTGGTGAGTGCAGTCCTGAGGCCTGGCCCAGGGGCAAATCTAGGACATGAGCACTAGAAGGGTTCCACAAATGAAAGGAGGGAGACTTTCAACTGTTGTAGGTTCTATTAATCCCTGATCAGAAGACTCCTAAATTTTTTTATGCCAAGTGGAAGAATTCAGGCAGGACACGTAAGATGTATGAGGATGATGATAAAAGCTTAATAAAGGTAAAAGGAAGGTATCACAAAAAGCAATGGTGGCCCACCCTGGCCAGATGGGTCAAGTGGACTAGAAAAAGGAAAGTGTGGCTCTGTGTTTCGAGGCCTTTTTAAATTGCCAATAATCTGTGGGTAGGGAAACATTTGGGCGGTTCCTAATCGCAGCAGCCTGCAGTTGGGGAAAGATTTGGGCAGTTCTAATGGGTCGGACGAGGATGATTGGCAGTTACGCTCCGCATGCACTGAAGCTAGCTATTCACATTTCAATCACATGCGTAGGGTGTGATCCTAGTCACATTTTAGACACAGGGCTTTTATCTGAGAGGTGATGGAGGGCAGACTTACACTTTACAACTGCAAAGTGTGAGACAATTTACAAATTGGGCTGAGAGAAAGTTACATGGCGTCTGAAGAGTCCCATGGCATCTTTCCCGAGTTTTTAGCCTGCCTCACCACAAGGTGGTAGTAAGATGGCTGGTCAGCCTTTATCACTAGCCTTTATCCACCTGGAATATCTGATCACTAATTCAGGCAACCACATGGATGAGAAATAACAAAGCTACCCAACGTGATTGATGTGTGTCTGGCAAGTGCAAACACACTCTGTACTTTACCTTCCTACAACCCTCTGAGGCAAGTGCCCTTATAATCTCTGTCTTACAGGTGAGAAACAGAGGCTCAGTGAAGGATGTCACCTGCCCAAGTCACTGAGTGAGGGAAGGCAAGTCCCAGGTTGGTTCTGGGTGTTTCTCACCCCAGTTTGCTGTGTAGCCACTGTCCTCTGTGCTACTGCATTCCCAGCCAGCTCAGCCTCTCTCAGGACATCTGCTTCTCTTCTTAGTTTAGGTTGCTAGAACATTCTTCTTTATGGAGAACCCGATATGTTGGTCTTGACACCGCCCCAGTGCTCCAGGGAGCATGCCTGCCTTCCCCGCCCCCATGTCCATGAGCCCTTCTGTTCCTGGAGAAATCACCATAAGAGGAGTCAACTGGTGCCTCCCCTGCTTATGGCCCTGGCTCTGGATTCCAGGGAGTTCCTCCCCAGTGCACCTACTGTGACCCCACTGCTGGGCTGGGCACCCAGCCACTGTGTTACACACTAAGTCAGGCACTAACCCTGCTTTCTATGGGCTCATAGCTTAATGAAGAAGGTTGTTGAACAAGTTATCTACTCAGCAGCCCAGAACATGGTGACCTCAGCTGTCCAGGAAGGCACTTCCTGGAGGAAATGATATTTAAACAGTCTCAGGGGATGAGCGGGCACTGTTTGGGGACAAGGGGAGATTTCAGGCAAATATAATGGTCGGCTTCAGGAACTGTTCCAGGCACATTATGCAATACCTCACTGAATCTTCAAGGTAGGACTACATCATCTCCATTTTGCAGGTAAAGAAACAGACACAGAGAAGTTAAGTAACTTGCCTGAGGTCACACAGCTACTTGGAGGTAGCAATTGGAGAACAGGTCGTTCATAGGAAGCCACTGTGAACAAACAGCACTGGGGTCAGGTCTCATATTAAAAGTAGGTCAGAAATAGTAACAAGTAATAATGAGAATATTTTTTAAAGTCTAACAAAGCTAAACACATGCTAGTTTTGCCTTAGTGCAATCTGAGGTGTCTGTTGATGACATCCTGGCTCCTTTTTCTGCACTGAGGCCTCAGAAAGCTGACCTCCACCTTATCTTTCCTGGGCTTCTCAGCCAGCTGTGCTCTGCCTCTTCTCCTGAATCCACACGTGTCCATCATTCAGTTGGACGAAGGGGCTGGAGGACGGCACATTGCTAGTAACTACATGATTACCATTCATCTCAATTTCCACCAGTTTGCAAAGTGCTTGCATGTCACCAGCATGGTGGGACTTGAGTCTCACCACAGGCCTGCAGGGTAAGCATGGTAGGATCACCACATAGACATTGAGGAAATCGAGACACAGAGACATGAAGTGGCTTTCTCATGCCACACAGCCATGTGAAAAGCCGGAGGCTGAGCCCCTGGATTTAAGCTCCAGTGCCTGTGTTTTCTCCACTGCACCACAACACAGTACCAGTGAGAGGCCAAAAGATGCTAACCACAGCCCTGTGGCCTCCACACATTCCTTAACCTCTCTGGCCCTGTTTCCTGTCAGCAAAACTGGGATAAAAAGAGTTCATCCCATACAGGGCTGCTATAAAGATTAAATGAGGCAACAGGCAGAGTGTTAGGCACAGAGAGTATTCCCGCAATGGAATAGCACGCAACAGTGAAAAGGAACGAGCACAGGGACAGGCAGCAGTCTGAAAAATCTTTGGAGCATCGTCTTAAAGAGAAAAGCTACAAGACGTTACCTATAGCATTATACCCTTTTATGAAGCTAATAACTAAAATTTTAAATATGTATTCTCAGAAGTACTTCTAGTTGCAGTGAAACTATGGAGAAGGGAAGCAAGGGTTTGAGGAACGTGGTCAGGAGAGGTTAGGCTGGGAAGGCGGGTGAGGGATGGTTAAATACACGGGAAGTGGAAGTTAGGTGTAAGACGCTGTCAGGTCCTGGCTTTTGATTGGAACGGTAGATTAGTGGGTGCTTACTGCATTATCAAAGGTAACTGGTACATCAATAAAAATGTGAGGCAGTCATGGGCCAATGATAAGAATATCTCATGAAGCGAGAATGAGGATTCATCCAACTTCTGTCCACCTAAGGCTCCATTTCTATTTTTGAAAAGAAATAAAAGGAAGTGTTTAATAAGAAAGCAGGCCAGAAGGCATTAAGATGAGGCAATGGGACTCTTAAGCTCTAGAGCTGGGTCCAGGTTTGAATCTCAATCTGCTTGCTCTGTGCTTTAGACAAATGGCTATGCCTCTCTTAGCCTCACCCGGCCCCTGTGGTGTAAAGTAGCAGGCAGAAACAGAAGCAAGGTCCTCATAAGGACATCTGGAACATCACTTAATAGCTTGCAAATACTGTCTGCTTTTATTATAGGCATCCTAGACTGCTCCTTGGGACTGCTGCCGTTCCCCAGCCTTGGGTGAAGGACATGGTGCAGACTGCCCCAAACGGAAGCAGCTGCCATCTTGGGAAGGGGGAGGTGAGCCTCCTGTGTGTCAGTTTTCCACTTCCTCCTGGAACCATTTCCTTTATGAGCTAAATGGGGAGGAACCCACAGACAAAGGAACAATTCTGGGAGAGCCCAGTCCCACAGCCAAAAGTTATTTCCTCAGAAGTTGGTGGCGCTGCCCCCACCTCCACCTGTGTAGTCTGGAAATGGCTTCCCTGGTGGCCCAGAGCTAAGAAACAAGGTGCCACCTCTGGAGGGTGAGAGGAACAGGAGCAGAGCTGCTGCTACGAAGGGCATTGAAGACACAGGACCTCCTGACCCTGCCACCAGGGCCTGCCTCCTGGGGAGAGTCACTAGAAACAACCCATGACCTATTTCCCCATTGACCCATGACCTCCCTGACCTCTTGCCTCCCTGTCTTCCTGAAGTAACAGCAGGTCAGAGAACTATGCCTGCCTACCATTCCTAATAATAATCCCTGGGTTTGCAAACCCATACCCAGCTATTCCCTTGGGGCTGGCAGAGTGACTCAAATGGTAGAGCACCTGCCTAGCAAGCTTGAAGCCCTGAGTTCAAATCCCAGTACTGCCAAAAAACAGCCACTCCCCCTCTCCTCCTTACAGAAGCCTACATGGATTTTCTGCAGCTGCTTACAGATAAGGAAAATGATCCAATCCATGGAGGAGTTAAGTACCTTACCCAAAATTGCTCCCAAGGAAGTTGGAGAAGTTAGAACCCAAGCCAAGTCCTCTGAGACCAAGTCTCAAACTCCCCCACACACACACACCCTGGTCTTCACCACCTCCCTTCCTGATGACTATTCCTGTGTTTCCATGCTGGGAAGTCTTGCTTGGACTCTTCCTTCCACCATGAAAAGATACCCCCAGTTTCCTGCAATAGCTCTAATTAATGCACATGTACACACACACACACATACACATACACACACACACACAGGAGCCATCCAAGGTGACCAGCCAGCATGCCCCACTCCCTCCAGAGGAGCTATTTTTACCTCCTGGAAGGCACTGAGCACTAACCCTGGCTTTGCAAGCAGGGTTTCTTTGCTGCTCCTTTTCCATTCTTTACCATCCTACATGCACCATGATCTTTCTTCTACACACTGAGACAACAGGAAGTATTTGTTTTGGTGATAAAAATACAAGTCCAACCGGGGATGTCCCCTCCAATGTTTTGCCCACTGTTTGGCCTTCCCTTGGTCTCAGAGAAGAGCGCTTTTAAATTCAGAGGAAGGAAGGGAGACACCTGTAGCTCAAGATAGGTAGATTGCAGCAACTTGGAAGAGACTATGGACAGGGAAGGGGAGATTTCGGAACCCACAAAGTGAAGGGGGGATTCTACAGGCCTCTCGTGAGGCTGATGGCCTCTGCAGAGCTAAACCTGAGTTGGGCACGGACGGAAGCAGCATTGTGGGGGAAACTGGGAGGCATCACAATCATCCCTTCCCATTCTGCAATCCTCAGTTCCCACACCTGTAAAATGGGGCTAGCCATTTTGTAGGTATTAATTGATGTAAATAACATACTCTTAAAGCAGAGTATGCCTTGTAGTAGTAACAGAAGACTAGTAGAAATAGCTAACATTTATTGAGTCGCTGCTAAAGCACATTCACTTATGTCAGGGCCCACTCCTGCTGATAGAGTAGACATGCATACAAGTTACCAATGATGTACGTGAGGCATGGGGCCATTTTTCAGTGTCCCAGATGTGCATGGCTAGGAAATGGGGGAATGGGGCTTAAACTCAGAAAGGCTGGGTTGCTCAATATCTGCCAGTTATTATTTCCCATTATGTGTTTGAATTAAAATCCACCAACAAGCTGGGTATGGAGGCCCACCCCTGTAAATCCCAGAATTTAGGAAACTGAGGCAGGAGGATTGCAAGTTCTAGGCCAGCCTGAGCTACATAGTGAGACCCTGTCTCAAAAAATAAATAAATAACTGAATCCACTGGCAGTCATATTCATGTGAGGAATACAAGTTGCACCACACAGTCTTTGGGAGCTTAGCCAAGTGAGAAATTGGGCCTCTGTTTCTTTTTTTTAACCAGGCCTTTTGTTGTGCACTTTCTTTTTTTTTTTTTCTTTTATTATTCATATGTGCATACAAGGCTTGGGTCATTTCTCCCCCCTGCCCCCACCCCCTCCCTTACCACCCACTCCGCCCCCTCCCTCTCCCCCCCACCCCCTCAATACCCAGCAGAAACTATTTTGCCCTTATTTCTAATTTTGTTGTAGAGAGAGTATAAGCCATAATAGGAAGGAACAAGGGTTTTTGCTGGTTGAGATAAGGATAGCTATGCAGGGCATTGACTCACATTGATTTCCTGTGCATGTGTGTTACCTTCTAGGTTAATTCTTTTTGATCTAAACTTTTCTCTAGTTCCTGGTCCCCTTTTCCTATTGGCCTCAGTTGCTTTAAGGTATCTGCTTTAGTTTCTCTGCATTAAGGGCAACAAATGCTAGCTAGTTTTTTAGGTGTCTTACCTATCCTCACCCCTCCCTTGTGTGCTCTCGCTTTTATCATGTGCTCATAGTCCAATCCCCTTGTTGTGTTTGCCCTTGATCTAATGTCCACATATGAGGGAGAACATACAATTTTTGGTCTTTTGGGCCAGGCTAACCTCACTCAGAATGATGTTCTCCAATTCCATCCATTTACCAGCGAATGATAACATTTCGTTCTTCTTCATGGCTGCATAAAATTCCATTGTGTATAGATACCACATTTTCTTAATCCATTTGTCAGTGGTGGGGCATCTTGGCTGTTTCCATAACTTGGCTATTGTGCATAGTTGTGCACTTTCTTTCAAGCATCTTTTTACTACGCTGAGCCACTATAAAGGCAGACCTGGTTTTAAAATCACATTAATTAGTTACTATACTTTATCATCACAAGAAGAAAGTTTGCTCCAGGAATTCATTCATTTCACCAGTACTTCAGCACTTACTCTGTGCATGAGCAAAAAGCTGGTGCTCTTCCTGCCCACGTGGAGCTCAGCTCAAGTAAGAGAAACAGACAGTAATCAAAACTGCATAACTATAAAATCTTACTACGTGAAATGCCACAGGGAGAGATCCTTGGGACTATGATAGCATAAAATATGGTCAAGCATGGTCAAGAGGACACAGGTTTCCCTGGGACATCATGACTGAGTAGACAGCAGAGGTACACACCCAGGTGGCAGGGGAAGGAAGTTCTCAGAGGCAGAGGAACACTTGTGTAAAGTGCTTGGGTTAGAAGGCTGAGGAACAGAGCATGAGGGTGGCCAGGAGGGAGGTCTGTCTGGAAGAGCTCACAGGGTTTGAAAGTCACAAGAAGACTCCTCTTCCTTTTGTCCCCCATCCAAACAAGTTCCTCACACCTAGTAAGCATGCTACTTTCCTTCCTGGTGATTTGTCCTCCACCCCCCACCCCAATTCTAAATGGATGAGACTCCATTAATGTCCTAGCTTGTTAAAATACTGTATACAGAGAGCCACCTCTAAAACAGGATCAGACATTTTTAAAGTAATGCTCTGGTTCTCTCTCCAGAACAGGAACCTTTAGGAGATGGAAATTGGGTTAGTTTACTGCTTGGAAATAAGAAAGGAAATCTGAGTAAACCAAAAGAAAAATTGTAGGCCCTTCATAAAACCACATTCTGACAACTCTCCTTTTCCATTTTAAAATTGTGCTGTTTGCATTTTCTGACTGTGAAAACAGAGAAGGATGAGTTGTCTTTGTGATCTCTATAAAGAGACTTGTCAAATAGTGCGTGCGAGCATGGGGGATTGCATTTCCTCGTACTGATTTGCATTTAGTGGAATTGTAATTTGTAAACTGTAGCTGAGCATTTTCGTTAATTCCAGAGTGAAAGGTGCACTGGATTGCCATCATGAGTCAAAAGGCCCACCCCTGAGCCTGAACTCATAGGAGCCGATGTAGGGTTTCTTATTCCTGTGGTTTACAGAGGTTAAATTGGTCACTTACTTCTCTTTTGTCATGGAAATTAGACTCATTACCTTGCAAATCTTTAAATAAACCTGAGCTTCTGTATGCCATTGTCATTACTGTCTGTGCTGAATGCTTTGGATTAGAGGTTTCACTCTGGCTGCATCAGGGATATGGACCAAGGACAAAGTGACAGTGCTTTTTGGTCTGTGGCTGAATTTTTGCTACATAAACATCTTATTTTCATTTTGCAAGGGTTAAGGAGCAGAAAACACTGATCTTAGTCTTAAATGGGTGTACCCCAAGAACAGTAGGCCCTCAGCAGTATAATCTTAGGTATATTTTTAAATGTTTCTAATTTTATTTGAAAAACTTTTTTGCAACCCAGAAATAATTATCCCCCATCCTGAGTTTCTTTGCCTGTCTGTCCCACTTAAAAAATTGAAGACTTATGAGCAATTAGTCCATTTCTTCCTGTTTTTTCAATCCTTGGAATTCACCATCCCTCCCTAAGACTAAACTAAACCAAGTACAACAGATGAAACTTATTCATGCTTCTAAGTAAACTTTTACATAAGGACTATCCTGTCCTAGTGCCCCAGTCTGCCCCCAGAAAGTACAGGTGACCTGATTAGGAGTAAAGATGGGAGTCAGTGGGTTAGGAATTTGTGGATGAGAGAATTCCTGCCTGTGATGGCAGTGTTACACATTTGTGTAGGACGGAAAGCCTCCACTCAACCTGCTGGCTTAGATGTGTAGCCAGAGGGAGGGCTGGTGCTCTGGAGCTTCCTGGACAATGAAAGGTGAACATAGAGGCAGGAAAGTTTATTAAGGGAAAAAAATGAAAGCTTCCATGGGAAGGGAGGGGTCCTGAGTGGGTTGCCAGAGAAATGACGTGGTCTGAGGTTTTTATCCATTTTCTCCAGGGCATTGGTCAATCTCTGTGCTAATTAGGTGTGCAGAAAGCAGCATTCTGGTTGGCTGTGCCTGCAGCTTTCTGATTGGTTGTGTCCTAGTCCTCACACTATCCTTATTCTGGTCTGTACTGCTTTTCCTTCTTTCTACTCTTTAAGGGAGAAAATAATGGTGGTTTCTAGAGGCACTTCTGTCTCAGCAAGGACTTGGTTCTTGGATGGCATTACTGCCCCTCTGACTGTTGTCCCCTCAACTTGGCTATAAGCACCCTGAGGGAAGGTGTTCACTGGCAGAGCCATGAGCAGTATATGGGGTGAAGTGTGCAGAGTCCCACGAAGTCCTCTTGCCTTGTACCCCAACCTTGTGCATCCCAGTGCTCCTGGAACTCTGTCCTGGGAGCCCACATAGGCATGAGGAGAGCAGCTGGCCCGTGTGCTGGGCACCTCACACATCACTATTTCATCTTCACCATGACCTTGTGAAGCAGCCACTGTTATTACCCTCAGTGTTTGCAGAAGAATTGGAAGCTTAGGAAAGTTAAGAAATTTCCCCAGGGGCCACAGCTGGAAAATGGCAGAGCTGGGAGGGGAGTTCGATTTTCCACAGCCTGTACCTTTAGCTTCTCTTCAATGCTTTAGGTAAATTTTCTGTGAATTTAGTGCAGATACTTTTGTGTTTTGAACTCAAGGCCTCACACTTACTGGCCAGGTGCTCTACTGCTTGAGCCACTCTGCCAGCCCAACACTGATACTTTTGGCCCCAACTGGTTCCCCAAATCAAATAATCTTTTTGACCCTCACTTTCCATATCATTAAAATGAGAGGGGTAGACCAGGTCATCAAAACATAGTGTTTACAAATAAGTGTTCATTGAGCATCTGCTACGTGCTGATTGAGACACGGCTTGGGTTTAGTTGTTAATGCAGTAAACATTGATAGATACAACCCACCAAAAAAACAAAAGTTCTTTGGGGTCCTCCATAATTTTAAAAATATAAAGGGGTCCTGAGATTAAAAAGGGGCAATCCTCCCAGTGCCTACAGAACTCTGTCGTTGGTATGAGAACACAACAGCCCCATGAATTTTCAAACATGAACCATGGCTCCTGTGAAGCCTACCTTGTTATATTTACCCTGACTCCACTGTGAGAGATTGGGTGAGCATGCTATGGGGTGCACGTGTGTGTGTGTGTGTGTGTGTGTGTGTGTGTGTGTGTGTGTGTGTGTGTGTGTGACAGACTATCCACTGGGACAATATCTTTTTTTTTTCTAATTTCTTGACTGGACAACTTGGCACATAATTAGTGTTCCATAAATGTTTTCAAATTGTGTTAACTGACATTTAGTGTGTCCCTGAGGGTGCCAGCAAGATTTGTGATTCCATTTGAAAAGATGTCCTTTCAAACAGTTGAAGTTTAAGCTGATTTTAATTGATTTCCTGCTCTAAAAAGGTGAGCCTGCCCATAGAGAACCCGAGGGGGGCTCCTGAGGGTGTGTAGGCCTCAAGCCCTGGGGACACCAGGTCTCAGGTTCCTCTGGCTGACTCTGGGGTCAGCATGCCCTGGAGTTGTGTCCCAATGGCCCTAGGAATCACACAGCCTGGAAATTATCTGGGTTGCACCCTTACAAAGCTGTGCTGGTCTGTTTCCCTCAGCCTCTGCACCACATTCTGGAAAATGGGTACCTCAGTTAGACTAGTTGTAGCTTCATGGTGGGTGAAACCTAAAGCCACTAGCTCAGTCTTGTTGGGATTTTCCCAAGTTTGGGGCAATGCCACATTTCCTCAGCAATCTACTGCCTATACAGAAGATTGCCGTTTGAAAGAAGTGTGAGCGTGGTCAGTCACGTACCCTGTCTCTCCTCACATATGCGTAGAGCACTGTGCCGAGCAAGCCCCATTCTAGGCACTTCTCAGTCCAGCCCACACCTTCTCAGAGGCTAGGCGCCAATGGCTGATATGCACAGCACAGCTCAGTGGCTCTAGTGCCAATAAAAAAGCAGCTGACTTGGGGAAAGCCTTCCGTCTGAGCTGGCCAAGGCTGAGGTGTAAGAAATCCTCACGGCCACCTGATGAGGCTGGTATTTTCATCTCATCCTCCACATAACAGAAGTATCAAAATGCCTGAGATGAGATTAAATGATACAGTAATTATAAAAGGCTCGACACAAATTGACATTTATCATCACGCACAAGCACTTCATAAGTTGCAAAGCACAACAGTGCTCCTATTGTGATGAAGCTGGCCTTTGGCTCTAAGGCAAACCAAGTCCCAAGTTACTGTTTGGGTCAGGGACACATCAATGACATCATAGTCTTGGCACGCTCCAGTTTTGAAAGGACTTTGTACTCTAGAATCTTTCAGTTCAATGTGATCCTGGACCTGGGAGTTTGTCAGAAATGAAAACTGCCACTCCTACCCCAGACCTCCTGAATCAGGATTTGCATCTTGGCAAGATCTGCAAGTGATCACTGTCCACACTCAAGTTCTAGAAGCATTGATGTACACCTAGAAAGATGGCAATGAGAGCATTGGGCACGGGGTGGGAAGGGTTAATGTTTAATTTGGCTCTGGTCAAGGCACCGGAAACAGAAGGTTGCAGAGATTAAAGCACGTGAAGTGATGGGACAGGAAGGCTCCTTTCCTGCCTGAGTCCTGGCCAGCCAGGGGCTCTGGCCAGAGACCTGCTCTGAGCCCCCTGGGCCTGTAAAACCAAGAGCAGGCTGGGACAAAGAGAGGCCTAGGGGCCCCTGCTCAGGGCAGCCTGGACTCAGAGTTGCCAGGTGAACCCAGGGAGGTCCAGCCCTCAGGCCAAGGCCTTCTGAGGTCTGAGGCAAAGAGTAGAGGCTGGAGGGATACCACAGGGCTATGGGCTATGGGCAGAGCCCTCCCAAGGGAGGCTGGAGGCCAGTCCTGGGACAGCTGTGTGAGGGCCTCTGAATCTCCCTGGTGCACCAGGATGCCCTGGTCTTCAGTAGTTGGGGAGGGCAAGCCCTGGCCTCAGAGCTTGACCATGCCTTGGTCTTCCTCCACAGTGCTGGAGCAGCTGCTTCCAGAACTCACCGGGCTGCTCAGCCTCCTGGACCATGAGTACCTCAGTGATAGCACCCTGGAGAAGAAGATGGCTGTGGCCTCCATCCTCCAGAGCCTGCAGCCCCTCCCAGGTCAGCCTGGTGAAGCCCCGCTTACACAAACAGCAATGCCTCTCTTGACCCTCCTCAAGAACCTTCACTAACTCCCCAGGCCTGTGCAGAGGGACATCTAAGCCTTGTAGCATGGCAGGTACTCGGCATGCATGCTTTGGCCCAATGTCCTCTTCTACTTAGGCCCTGCCCCTCCTCTACAGTCCTGGCCATGCTCTTTGTCCTCCTCTATCCCCAGCCTCTACAAACTCACACACACTACACACACTCACATACCCATTGCACATGACACACAAGCCACAACATGCTCTCACAACATACAGTGCACTAACATATACCATACATATGTACACCACATCAAACACACATGCTCTGACCTACATTACACGCTCCCACACATACACTCCTGCACACCCTCTGACACACGCCCATCCTCAGGCGCTGTGTGCCTCCCACATCTTTGCTTATGCCCCATCTAGCACAAGTTTCCAGATCCTGCTGGCCTCAGGGAGTCTGAGAGATGTGGTAGAAGTCGCCATTGGGTGACTGAGCCTCACTTCCCCAAAATAGAGTTGATGTCACCTGCTGCCCTCATGGGACCATTAGGAGGATGAAGTGGGCAATGGTTCTCCCCCTTGTTAGAGAACGAGGCCCATGACTGTCCCCAAAGCAGTACTATAGCACTAAGCTTCTGAGCATCCTTTCACTTCTAGACAAAGATCTCAGTCACAGTGTAAAGATTAAAACAAAAGAGACTAAGTGTGACGGTATACACCTGTAATCCCAGCTACTTAAAAGACCAAGGCAGGAGGATTTCAGAGTTCAAGGCCAGCCTGGGCTACATAGTGAGACTCTGCCTCAAAATAAAAAATAAAAATAGGCTAGGGACAAAGCTCAGTGATAGAGTGTACATGCACAAAACCCTGGGTTCAATCCCCAGTACCCCAAGAAAGAAAGGAAGGAAGGAAGCAAGGAAGGAAGGAAGGAAGAACAGGGTGAAAAGAAGTGAAATAAGAGGATGTGAACATGTTCTCCCAACTGAGCACTGTGCCCACGTGGGACAGAAGTCTGAGGGGTGAGAAGACCTGGTTCCTTCCTTCCTCACTGCCAGTGTGTCCTCCTCCTCCCTCAGCGAAGGAAGTCTCCTGCCTGTATGTGAACACTGCAGACCTGCACTCAGGGCCCAGCTTCGTGGAGTCCCTCTTTGAAGAATTTGGTAAGCACCCTCTCCCAACCCCAGCAGTGAAGCAGTCTCTCTCCCTCGAGTGCACAGAAGGGTCCCGAATTGAGTGGGCCTGGCTGTAACATTGCATCATTGGGTCACCTTGGCTTCTCTGAGCTCTGCCACCTCTGAAAGAGTAATCAAAATCTGTCACTGTGGGAAATCATCCCCAAGATTTGAGGAACAGCAGGGGCAAATGTACAAGCCAAAAAAGGGCACATGGAGGGATTCTCTTACCTGCCACTGCTGTCCACTGGTCATGCCACCAGGGACCCTGGTCTGAGCTGTCCAGCAGCTCAGCAGAAAATGAGAACTGTGACAGAGGAGCAGGGGCTGCCTGGCCTGGGAGTAACCAGACGGGAGTGTAGGAAGGTGTTTGCCATCTGGCTCCATCCTGGAGAGAAAGCTGTAGTCTGGGAGAGTTTTCAGGACTGATAGACTGTCACAAAATCCTGGAAGATTTCCAGAGCACCACAGCAAAGACTGTCTGATTTCATCCTCTCCATAACCCTGGAAGCCAGGTGAGGCAGGGATTGTGACCAGCTTCCAGAGACAGAGTCCCAGGGTGGTTGATGAAGCCACTTGCTCAGGTTACTAATGGAGGAAGTGGTAGAGACCAATTTAAAATGCAAGGCTCCCAGCTGTCTTCCACCTCTGCCCTGCTCATCCTTGGCTTTCTCTGCCCAATGTCCTGACCCTCTAGACTGTGACCTGAGTGACCTTCAGGACTTGCCAGAAGATGATGGGGAGCCCAGTAAAGGAACCAGCCCTGAGCCAGTCAAGTGCCCATCTCCAGTGAAGGTGAGGGAGGCTCTCTCCATAACCCTCTCTCCCAGGTGGTGGTAAAAGTGCCATCAGGTGAGCATCTCAGTGACCTATGACCTGTTTATTATGTTCTGCTAAGCAGGGAGAATGTGGTGAACTGATCTGTGCCCTTGGGCCCAAAGGACATCACCACCACAACCTCAGGTTCCATGTACAAGTGACAGGAAAAGCTCTGGGCCAGGGATGGGTCACTTCTGCCATCCCCACTGCTTTGCTGTGTGGCCTTGAACAAATCCTTTCTCAAAAGCCTGAGTTTTTCACCTACAAAATGAAGGATTGGATCAGATCTAGGTTTCCCAAACGTGGGGCCAAAGAATTAGAGAGAAGTGTTTGTCTGTCAACATGGAATTATCATCACCACCATCGGTGAAATCAATTGTTGACAACTTGCTATGTCCTTTTTACGTGCTGACAGCACCTGAATAAGCTTGGCACAATTGCTATCCCCATTTTACAGATAAGAACACTGAGGCTCAGAGAAGGTAAGTGATATACCCAATGTCCCACAAGTAGTAAGTGACAGCACTTAGTTATAAAGCTGGGGTTCCCCTGACCCCAATCCTCAGCTCTGCACCACTGGGTGATTCCACTTCACTAAATAACTCACTTCATGCTTAGTTGTTCAACTGCTCTTGTACATGTCGATGTGGTGGCAGACACTGCAGAACTCATGATAGTGTTTGAGACCTGTGTGTGGGCCCAAGCACGACTGCCACATTTGGCAGTCCACGAAACGTTTAGACATTGCTACAGAAGAGCTGTGGTGTGTGCACGATTTGTGTAAGGAGCACAGGATAAAGATGCTGTCAAGTTCTGCCAACTCTGTGACTCATTAAAAGTTACGACTTCACATTCAGACTGCCACCTGCCTCCTGAGAGCTCCCACCCCTCCTCTGCCCTCCTCCCTCTTGGCCACTTGCTCCCCTCTGCTCTGCTTCCCACCTTCTTTCTTACAGGCCTTCTTTGTCACCCTACAGACAGCCGACCTGCCTCCACCACTGCCCAACAAGCCTCCACCTGAGGACTACTACGAGGAGGCCCTTCCTCTAGGACCTGGCAAGTCCCCTGAGTACATCAGCTCCCACAGTAAGTTTTGATCCTCTAGAAGATTACAGGCATCTCCTCCCTAAGGCCTGCAGGAGTGGGAACACCCAGCCGAGCCTGACCAGCACTGTCTCCCTGTTCCTAGAAAGGGGCTTCCCTGACTTCTTCTGTGCCCAGGAATTTGGATTCTAGTCTAAGATCTTGGGCAACCCATTCCTCTCTCTGGACCTCTGTTCCTCTACCTTTAAAACAAGAAAGAGAAGCTGGGCACAATGGCTGAAGCCTATAATCCTAGCTACTTGGGAGGCAGAGATCACAATTGGGCAAAAATTTCACAAGACCCCATCTCAACCAATGGCTGGGTGTGGTGGTGCACTGTCATCCCAGCTACACAAACAAGAAGGAGAAGGAGGAAAGAAAAGGAGAGGAGAGAGGGAAGGAGGTGGGGGGGGAGGGAGGGAGGGAGGAAGGAAGGGAGGAAGGGAGGGAGGGAAGGAGGAAGGGAGGGAGGGAGGAAGGAAGGAAGAACGAGAAAGAAGCTGCATATACTCACATATGTGTACAAGGATGCAGACAGCAGTTACCTGGTTCCAAGCACTAAAACCCAACAGCAGATGGTTAAAACTGCTGCCTCTCTAGCAGATGCTGAAATGACTTGTGTCCCAGCAAAATCACACCATGTGGGTAGATGGGTTATCAAGTCAGCACATAGGATATAGTAAGTGACCTAAGCCAAGGTCTCCAGAGTTTCTTGGGCCCACTCAGCAAAGTCATAAGCTAGGGTAGGCAGAAATATTAGGGGCTTCATTTATGTTTATTTCAACACACCTTTTTAAAAATTCTACATGAAGTTGTGGCCATTGGTTCATGCCTGCAATCCTAGCTACTTGGGAGGCTGAGATCAGGAGGATTGTGGTTGGAGGCCAGCCAGGAGAAAAAGCTTGCAAGGCCCATCTCAACCAATAGCTGGGCACAGTGGCATGCTCCTGTCATTCCAGCTATGCAGGAAGCATAAAATAGGAGGCTTGCAGTCCAGGCCAGCCTAGGCAAAAAGCAAGACGCTATCTTCAAAATAATCAGAGCAAAAAGGGCTGAATATGTCCTACCAGCCTATACACACATGTGTGTGTGTATATACATATATATGATAGATAGACACATATATATGTATATATGATCGATGTGAACGCAATGTGTGATTTGAGAAATACGCTTCTCTCTGTCTCTCTCTCTCTCTTTTTTTTTTGGCAGTACTGGGGTTTGAACTCAGGGCCTCACACTTGCTAGGAGCCAGTCTTTTTTGTGTTGGATAGGGTCTTATGAAATAATTGGCCAGGCTGGCTTTGAACCCTAATCCTCCTGATCTCTGCCTCCTGAATAGCTAGGATTACAGGCATGAGCCACTGCACCAGCTAGAAATACTCTTCTTATTTAAGCTAGGTGAGATGGCATACCCTGTAGCCTCGGCTACCTCGGGAAGCTAAGGTGGGAGGATTACTGAACCCAGGAGTTTGGGCAACACTGTAAGACGCCATCTCAAAGAAAGGAAGGAAGAAAGAATGCCAGGCGAGTAGGAGCATAGCCGTCATCTGCACTCTTCCGCTGCCTATACCTTTTCACCATGGGCAAACTTTTTTATTGTGGTAAAATACAAGTAAGATTGACCACTTTCACTATTTTAAAATGCCCAGTGGGTGGCATTTCCTACATTTAGTGTTACCCAGCCATCACTACTATCTAGTTTCCAACATTTTCATCATCCCCCAAAGAAACTGTACCATGAAGCAGTCCCTCCCCAGCTCTCATGCAGCAACTGTCAACCATCAATTTACTTTGTCAATACGGCTTTGCTGTTCTGGACATTTCATATAAATGGAGTCATATAATATCTGACTTTTTATATCTGGCCTCTTCCACTTAGCTTATTGTGTTCAGTGTTCATCCTTGTTGGAGCATGTATCAAAACTGCATTCCTTTTTAGGGCTCAGTAATGGTCCGTTCTATGGCTATGCCACATTGCATTGATGAATGAATAGTTGGGCTGTTTCCATCTTTTGGCTGTGGTGAGGTTGGACTAGTTGATCTGTGGCCCTCTTCAGCCTTGATAGTCTCAATCCCTGAGTCACTGCAAGCAGCCAATTTTTCCAATATCATCCATTCAAGGATAGGGGAGGAAGGACTGGGCAAGGTACTGCCGAATCCCAAATCCCAGGTCAAGCCCCTTGGCTACACGAGGCTCTTCCACCTTCCAGAGCACACACTTCCCCCTCAGACAGGGCAGGGAAGCCCCTCCTGGGAGCAGCTGGGATCCTGGGGCAGGAGGGAAGGGAGGGCCTCAGGAAGGGCCTGGGACCTTGTCCAGGAGAAAGCGCCAAGCCAGTCAGGGAGTATCTTTTTGTTCACACACAGCATCCAGCCCCACCAGGAGTTAGAGCACTTTGTCCCAGTGTTCCCTCTCTGATCCCCACTATACCCCCCCTCCACCACTCCTGTGGCTCTGACACCCCTAGTCCCCCTCACAGCGGGTGTGGCCAGCCTCGGAGTCCCCAAAGTGCCTGCTGGGAAAGGCAGACTCTGAGCCTCACTCGGGAGTAGAACCAGGTATCCCAGTGGCTGGAAACTTCAGCACTGCTGTCCTCAGGAAACAGATGGACAGGAGAGGCCTAGAGCCCAGAGCAGGGCTCTAAAAACAGTATGGCGTGACTGTAAGCTGCCCTGGATGAAGAAAGACCTCCCACAATAGGGAATGAGCACCCATCCTCTGCCCTGGCAACCTCAGTTCTCATCCAGGCTCTGTCTGGAAACTCAGCAAACTGTGTGTAGCTTATTTCCTTGTCTACAAGATGGAGCTGAACCTCCCTCCCTGCATTGTGAGGATCAAAGCAGACAATAATCATAGCGGTAGCTGGCATTTGTCTAGCACGTTCTGTGTGCCAGGCACTGTGCCATGTTTACACGCATTGTATCTCTAATCCAAGATGGGAACTGTTCGCTGAACAGATGAAGAATCTGAAATGCAGGGAAACGGTTCTCTCCAAGTGTGCTCGGTAGACGGTCGAGACAGGATTTGAACCCGACTCAGATCAAGCCCATATGACATGCCCTTTTACCAACTGAATTCCACATCTGCTGCAGGAACTGTCTGTATCAAAATAACTTCTGACTTTTTTGTGGGGATATTGAGGGTATTGGGGATTAAAGTAAGGACCTCAAGCTTGCTAGACAAGTGTTCTCCCAATTTGAGCCACACCTCCAACCCTTTTGTTTTTAGTTTGTTTTCAGAAACAGACTTGCACTATCTTTGCTATGAACTCTCAATCCTCCTACCTCCACCCCCAGCGCAGCTGGGATTACACGCACACACCATCATACCTGACCTTAACCTTATGGCTTTTTTTTTTTTTTTGGTAGTGCTAGGATTGAATTCAGGACCTCATGCTTCCTAAGTAGGCACTCTACCCAAATTTCTCCAAGTTTAGCAATTTCTGATCATTCCACAGATGGCTGCAGCCCAGCCCCCTCAATTGTGGATGGTTACTACGAGGATGCAGATGGCAGCTACCCCACCACCAGGATGAACGGCGAGCTGAAGAACTCCTGTAAGTACCCGGTGGCTGTTCATCAAAAGCCCATCCTCGGCAAGCACATGCCCACCACCCTCACCCTGACCATGGTCACCACCACAGAGGCCCCAAAGCTCTTGATTTGAGTGACCCCAGGGTTCAGCAGAAAGACCACAGGACTGGAGGAGTCAGGAGCTTGCCCTATTCTTGGTGACTGATCTTAGAGAAGCCCAACTTCCTTATCTGGCCTGGGGCTTTTCCGGGTAGTTGTGATGATCACCTGTGATAATGGCTACAAAGGTGATAGGGTTCTGACAGTAGTGGAAGTTTACTGAGCACCTGCTGTGTGTGAGTCACTGGGCTAAACATTCAAGTAGCAAGATGAAGTAGGAGCTGTTATTTGTTGTGACCTCTTACTAATGAGGACCCTGCCTAAAGCGAAGTCACCAAGTTACCAAATCACAAAACAAGTGGTAAATCTGAAACACAGTGACCCGAATAAGGGCCTCCAGCCAAACCATGTCCTGCCTCCCACTTTCCACAGTCTCAGTCTCAGAGCTTGCGGATGGTAAGAAGGGGCTTCCCCAGGGACTGCACAGTGACATTACTTTCTGTGGCACCTGCAGACAATGACTCTGACGCCATGAGCAGCTCCTATGAGTCCTACGATGAGGAAGAAGAGGAAGGGAAGGGGCCACAGCCCCGGCACCAGTGGCCCTCAGAGGAGGCCTCTATGCACCTGGTGCGGGACTGCAGGATATGCGCCTTCCTGCTGCGGAAAAAGCGCTTTGGGCAGTGGGCCAAGCAGCTGACCGTCATCAAGGAGGACCAGCTCCTGGTGAGTACCTCCTGTGTACTGCCTGTGCTCGTGTCCCTGTGTCCCTGCCCATGTATCACCTTGGCACCTGGCCCGGCCTGTGCACAGAAGCTCAGAGCTCAGCATTTTGAAGTCCCGGTTGTCCCCTACAGCAGAATTAAATACACATACACAAAAAGAAAAGCTTGAAGACTTGGTGGAGGATTACCTAGTTTATGGGGGTATTTTTGTCAGAAAAGAATATATCGCTTTAAAACATTTGTTGGTTTTCATTATGCAAGTTAATGTGCTTATCTATAAAACTAAAGAAAAACAAAATGAAAAGTGGTTCAAATGGTAGTGCACCTGCCTAACAAGCACAAGAACCTGAGTTCAAACCCCAGTATAGGAGGCAGAGATAGGAAGAGATCTGAGGACAGCCCTGGCAAAAGCAAGAGACCCTATCTGAAAACAAACTAAAAACAAAAGGGCTCGGGAGTGGCTTAAATGGTAGAGCTCTTGCCTAGCCAGCTCTATACCCTGAGTTCATCCCCAGTACTACAAGAATAATAATAATAATAATATTTTTTAAAAATCCTCATGATCAAGAGATGACCATTATAGGACTGGAAACATGGCTCAAATGGTAGAGTACTTGCCTAGCAAGTATGAGGTCAAGGGCAAGGCCCTGAACTCAAACTCCAGTACCAGGGAGAGAGAGAGAACCACTGAAAAGTTTTCATGCAAATCTTTCCACCCTCTTTTCCATACATTTTGCAAAGCTGATCCCCTGCAACACTTGCTATTATATAATTTGCTTTTTTATAGGTTTTCTTTTAATTCACCATCTCTCATCCTTATCATTTCATAAAAGAAAATTCACTTTGAATTCCAAAGTAGGAAAATGAATAAATTTTAGAAAAAAATTATAGCTCTTCCTTAAAAAAAAAATCTTATTCAACCTACATGTGTTTGAAACCAGACCTTCTTTCACCCTGGGACAGAGAACACTCAGCACCAATCTCAGTGTCACTTTGGACCTGTTCCCACTCCTTATGCCTCCCTCATCTGTTGCTTGATTGATAGTAGTGGCCAAGACCTCCAACCCAGTGTAAATAGAGGGATGAGAGCAGGCAGCTGGTTTCTGTCCAGGTCTCAAAGGGGAAGCTTCAATAATTCACTGATAAATCTGATGTTTTCTGGGGGGTGTTGACAGATAGATGTTCCTTGTTATCACGTGAAGGATGATCCCTCTCCTACATTCTTTTGGTGGGACTGGGGTTTGAACTCAGAGACTCACACTTGCTAGGCTGGCATTCTATCACTTGAGCCACTCCACCAGCCCTTTTTTGTGTTGGGATTCTCAAGATAGGGTCTCACCAAACTATTTTCCCAAACTGGCCTTGGAGTGCAATCCTCCTGATCTTTGCCTCCCAAGTAGCTAGGATTACAGAAGTAAGCCACTAGTGCCCAGCCCCTCTCCTGCATTCTTAATTTCCTAGGAGTTATATCACAAATGGGCTCTGAATTTTATAGAATACCTTTTTCTACCTCTGTTGAGGCATGTGATTTTTCTCCATTCTTCCTGTTAATGTAATGTGGTTGATTTTGGTTGTTGAACCACTCCACTTGGTCTTGATGTGTATACTTATTGTTTCTATCTGGATTGTGACTAGCAAACCTAGGGCTTTTGCAGCTATGATATGAGAGAAATTCGCCTACACTTTTTCTTTTATGTAATGTCATTATCACATTCTGGTATCGAAGTAACACTGGCCTCTTGACAAGAATGCAGAAGTGAGGACCATTATTGTAAAGTGCTGATTTCCCAAGGCCAGCTCACCACCCCTGCTAGAGGTCGCTCCAGAGTCCCACCACGCAGCCCCTTCCCCTGGCTTCCTCCCACGCCAGCCCGTTTGTTCTCTGGTTCTTTAGTCCCGAATGATCTTCCTGCTATTGTGCTATAATCTGCCTCTTCCTCATGGGTAGTTTGCCAGAAGATTCCCAAAGATACCCCTTTTCAGACTTCCCAGCCGTTCCAGACGGGGTCCATGACTGGGCTGAGTGGAGGGTTCCTCTGGGGTAGGTCCAGCTTCCCCAGAGCCTGCATGTGAAGGTGCTACCCTCCTCTACCTTCTACTCTCCTCCTGACCCCTTCTCTCCTTGTCCAGTGTTACAAAAGCTCCAAAGACCGGCAGCCACATCTGAGGTTGGGACTGGATGCCTGCAGCATCACCTATGTGCCCAAGGACAGCCGGCACAAGAGGCATGAGCTGCGCTTCTCCCAGGGAGCCACTGAGGTCTTGGTGCTGGCACTGCAAAGCCGGGAACAAGCTGAGGAGTGGCTGAAGGTACATGGGGCCTGCACCACTCCTGTCTTCCCCCAGCCTGCTTTCAGTGGCCTATGTCCTGTCCCTGGCAGAACCAAACCTTGCTCAGGTGTCCTGCCCATGGCTGGGGCTCAAGTGTCAAATGGGCCTGGATATCCACAAAAGAAAGATCCATGCTGGAGGCCCTTGCCCCTTCTAGTTATTTGAATCTTCTTTCTAACATCCATGCTGTGGGCATGTCCAGTCTTCACTTGTGTACCTCCTGGAATGGGGAGGTGATAGCTATGAAAGAAAGTGGTTTTATCATTAGATTTTTAAAAAAAAAAAGGAAAATCCTGTCTTGTTTTAGTGGAAATATGCATCTTTGTAACAACCTGTGGGCCAGCATCTGTGTCCTTGTGGGTACACAAAACACTCGGAGCTACCATGTATTAGCATGAGCTTTGGGCCATGCTGTTGTGCTGAGAGCTTTGCATACATGACCTCATTGACCCTTCTCAATGGAGCTATTAGTGTTTGCATGTAAAGATGAGGAAACTGAGGTACAGAGAATTTAGGTGACTTGGCAAAGGTCACACAACCAAATGATTGGGGCCAGGATGGAAGCTAAGTACATACATCTACTTCAAAGGCTTAGGTATAATGACATAGCGATGACAATGGAAGACGCTAGTGTCACACGGACTTGGGTTCTAGTCCCAGGCCTAAGCAGCACTCTGGCTATGCGATCTTCTCCAGATGACTTCGCCTCTCTGTGCCTCAGTTTCCTCGTCTGTAAAATGGTTTTTATAAGGATTCTAGGGAGCACTTGACATGGTGCCTGCCACCTCTGGCCTGTGCACAGAAGCTCAGAGCCAGTGTTTCAGGGTCCCAGCTCACCCACTTCAGCAAAAGTTAAGCACACACAAAACCCAAAAGACCTGGTAGACAGACAGTGTTTTTTGTTTGTTTGTGGTTGCCAGAAAGGTTTTTTTTTTTTTAATCACTTTAGAACAAAGTTTGTTGCTTTTCATGATGAAAGTTAATGTGCTTATTATAAAACTAGTGGCCAATAACAGTCAGTGGTTTCTGTTAAGATGATGATGTCCCGCTCCCCAGATCCCCTCCCTCCAGTCCTTTCCACTGCCTCTACTCCACACTGACACTTTTCTCTCTCCTCCTCTGATCTTCCTGCTGGAACAATGGAAGCAAGCCCCTCCCTCTCTCCTTCTCTTCCTCCCTTCCTTCCTGTGATAGCCAATAACCAGTTCCCCCATGGAAAGCTCAGTGTTTCTCAATACTGCTTTTGTCTCTGGAGGAGAAGGAAGGAGAGAACCTGCTCACTGGGGGAGCCTCTGAAGCAGGA
Organism: Castor canadensis; assembly: GCF_047511655.1. Classification (NCBI taxonomy): domain Eukaryota; kingdom Metazoa; phylum Chordata; class Mammalia; order Rodentia; family Castoridae; genus Castor; species Castor canadensis. Next base: position 70,213,538 of record NC_133391.1, on the reverse strand, counting down.
GCCCTTGGCCACAGTTCAAAGACACCTGCTTGAACTTCCTTGGGACAGGAGCTCAGAGGCAGCCACACTGCTGTTTCTAGCTCTGCTGCTACCTGGCCCATGGGTTGGCCTCTCTGAGCCTCATCAGCCTCTTGTCAGATCTCACACTTGTGAGGTTTTATGGTTCGCATCCTTCATGTCCTCAATCTCACTATCCTCAGACCACCCCAGCTGATGGCCAGTATTCTCATATTACAGGTGTGGACACTGAGGCCCAGAGCAAGCAAGTGGCTTTTCCAAGACTGCATGACTAATTAGCATTGAAGCCAGGTCTAGACACCAACCCTCTTGGTTTCCAGCTCTGTATCTTTTCTGTCCAAAGGACAGACACAGGAAACAGCTTTGTCAGACACTGACATGCCCCACACTTGCGCAGGCCTTCCTTCCTCCCTGTGACCCCCAACCCTTCTGCACCAGAGCCCTGATTCTCCCACCCCATCACCCTTTTGCCCCCGGAGCTTCCCTATGTGCCTGTTCCCAGCTGTGCATCCTCTTCACAGGTCATCCGTGAGGTCAGCAAGCCCACTGGGGGAGCAGAGGGAGTGGAGTCCCCCAGGTCTCCAGTCTTCCTGTGCAAACTGGACCTGGACAAGGTATGTCTGCCTCCCCCAGTCTCCTCCCAGCCCAGCATTGGGCACTCAGCACTCCCACATGGGGCACCTCACAGGCTGACAATGATGCTAGGCCCCTGCTGTGGTGCCATCCAAGCTGTGCGTGCCCAGCAGAACAGGCAAAGCAGTAGGTGTTCAATAAATCTCTACTGCTCTCATGTATGCACAAATAAATGAGTGCCTGTGTCCAGAGTGCAGTGTGAGGCAGAAGGAGTGGCTTAACCTGCCAGGACAGAAAGAGGTCACATTTGAACTGTGCCATGAAAAGTCAGTTGAAATGTCCCCAATAGAAAAGGACGATGCCTGCTTGGAACATGAGTGAACTTAGTCAGGCCTGGAGTGAATATGAACCCGTGTCTACACTTGTTTTTCTTTTGGCAGTACTGGGGCTTGAACTCAGGCCTCACGCTTGCTAAGCAAGTGCTCTCCCAGTTGAGCCACTCTACCAGCTCTGTTTGCTTTTTCAGTTATTTTTTCAAATAGGGTCTCGCGGCCTGGACTTCCATCCTCCTACTATACTTCCTATGTAGCTGGGATGAGACTTATGCCACCATGCCCAGCTTTTTATTGGTTGAGTTGGGGGGTCTCATGATCTTCGCCCCACCCTTCTCCTCACTCCCTCTTCACTGGCTCAGTCTTCTTGAGTAAGTAGCTAGGATTACAGGAGTGAGCCACCTAGCCTGGCCCAGTGTCTACACTTTGTTGTAGATAACAAAGCAACTCACTCAGTACTAAACCTAAACCCCTTAAGGCTATAACAGTCCAGGGGAGGCTTGAGACTACATACATGGGTCTCACATGATATAGACTATGACTGTGTGCCCAACATTGTTCCAAATGTTTTGCACATATTAACTAATTTGCTTTCTGTAACAACTCTTAGAGTAGGTACATTTTCAGATGAGAAAACATAAGACACAGAGCTAGGGTTTAAGCCCAGACAATGTGGCTCTTGAGGGCACTGCTGTGACAGTGGAGCAGCCTAAGCACCCATTGGGCAAGTCCTTAATGAGGATCCCCACACGCAGGCACAGTGCAGTCCTGGTGAGCCATTTTAACAAAAACAGCCAAACAGCACGTACAGCCCAGTAGGCAAGCAGCGTAAGTCAATAACCACAGGGACATATAACTGCCTGGCCGGGTGCATGCTAGGTGGGGCCCTAGAGGGTGAGTTCCCTGGGAATGTGTATCAGGGGCCCTGCCCCTGTCTTAGAAGCTCAGGAAGGTTCTGGAGGAAGTGACTTTTCAGATGAAAACTTTCAAGAATGGGGAAGAGAATGATATTCCAAGTGGTGGGAGCAGGCACTGGCGCAGAAGGAAGTACGGAATTGAACGTGGCAGGTGTGGCTTGGCTCAGAGAGAAGGGAGTTCATCTACCTTTTAGAGTGGTCCTGGACAGAGATAGTGGGGGACGGGAGCTCACACTGGTTAGAAGGGCCAGGAGGGGTTAGGGGAGATAAGCGCTCATGTTGAGCCTTTAAATCATGGGTGAGATGTTACTGTGGCAGAGTGGACCAAGGGAGGAGCCAGCACAATCAAAGGTGTGGGATCAGGGGAGAGTGGGGGCATTGATTCTGGAGCCTGGTGGATGCTATTGGAGAAATCCATAATTTCTGTTGGGCCAGCTCTTTGGCACCTCACAGCAGCCTTCTCCAAGTGAGTATAATTCAGATGAGAAAACCAAGCCTTGGGAAGATGAGAGGATTCTGCTCCATTCCTACAGCTAATAAATAAGAATAATTTCTTCCAAGGTCAATCTAACTACTATGCTCCTCCTTCCAAGCCACCTAGTACATCCTTGACCTTGTTTCAGTGAATCAATGACCTGGACTGGTATCATGAGTAAAAATAATGTTGGCTGGCAACAAAGTTGTTAGTATGGTGTGTGTGTTCTTGTCCTTATCATCCTCTCCTCTGCACTAGAATCACAGTAGACTCCTGTTGGGCTCCAGGTCCTGTCTTGACTATTTTGAAAATGGTTGCTAGCTCATCCTTTTTACTCCGTCCTCACTCTCATCGTAATTCCTCACTGTCTTCTTGATTCATCCCCTTCTGGAGTCTCATCTTACCAGGATGATACTCTCTTCAGTGGATCTTTTGCATCCAGTCTTACCCCCTGCTGTCCATCCCCACAACGTCACTGGATTACATACCTTCCCAGCTCCCTGTCACCTGCTGGATACAGTGCAAACTCCTAGGACATTATTCTCAATACTGTAACAGGAAGAAACGAACATGCCCAAGTCATTGATGTCTTCCAGATATCTGGGGTACTTCATATCAGGCACATGATCATTACTGACAATGTTTTTAAACTATTTATCATGTTTTGGAGACATAAGGGAAGATTGAATCAATAAAGGGGTCCTTCTGAGTGCCTCCTGCTGTGAGGCTGTCTCTGTCCCTCCCCAGAGGCTGTCCCAAGAGAAGCAGACCTCAGACTCCGACAGCCTGGGCATGGGCGACAATGGTTCCACCCTTGGCCGCGAACATGGTAGGAGCCTCTGCCAGCTGGGGCTGGAGAATGCCAGAGCTACAGTGGCCTTGCCCATGGGCACACAGTTGCAGAGCCTGTTCCTGTCATACCTGGGACTGCAGGCCAGTCCCTGTGGGCGGGCTGCGAGGGCTGCCAGGGAGGGCGGAACCGGGTTGCAGGGCCCTCAGCCCCCTCTGATCTATCTCTGCGGTACCAGGCAAAGGGAAGAAGAGCAGCCTGGCTGAGCTGAAGGGCTCCATGAGCAGGGCTGCTGGCCGCAAGATTACCCGCATCATCAGCTTTTCCAAGAAGAAGGCGCTGGCTGAGGACCTGCAGACGTTCTCCGCAGAGGAGGAGGTTCCATGTTGTGGTAGGTAACCTCATGGGGAGCACGGGGGTTCAAACCCTACAGATCCAGACTCCTAGGGCTAAAGCCAAGAGACCCTCCCCATGCCTTGTCCACCTGCTCCCCAAGGCAGGGGAGAGATCGCAGCCTCTGGATGGCTGAATCCCACTCCGTGAACTTCCATGTCCTGCTTCACTTGGTTCCCATGAGGCCCCAATGCTCAGCCAAAGGGAAAGCCAACTGACTCCATGTCTGCGTTCCCTGTGTCCTTAGTCTAAACCACTGCCCATCTCTGGGCCTCAGTTTCTCACTGTCCTCTGCTGTAATGAGAGGACTGTGACTTATTTCATAGCATGTAACTCGCCAGGTTTATAAGTTACAGCCCTGTCTCAAAGGAAATTTGGATAAAATTATTTAAGGACTTTTTAGTATAAATGTGTTCAATGTGAGTGAAAACTGTTTGGGAAGGGAAAGCATTATCTTTTTCACGTACATGCAGTATATGGAATATACACTGTAATCCAGTGGAAAACCGTCTGTTTTAAGGGGCTGAAAGGTTGCGTGAGGCCCTGGGTTCAATTCCCGGCACTGCAAAAAAATAAAATAAAATCATCTGTTTCGGATATGCAGAAATATTCTAGTAGCCCTGAAAAAAAAAAAATACTCCAAAAGCACATAACAAGGCGGGCTACGGTAAAAGGAAAAGTAAGTGTGAAGGGCTGAGAGACAATTCTAACCCCATCTGAGGCCTTCCCAGAGTTCTTCCATTCTTTCCCTTGGCCGGATGGTGTTGTTCCCACGCGCTGCCGCTAGGTGTCAGCGCCATCCATTAGTTTCCACCTTTCAGGCTCAGTTTCGATGGGGGCGGATGGATGGAGTTGTCTTATCTATCTTCTATGGAGCTCCCGCGCTTTTCTTCCCACCAGGCGTGGTCCCCAGGGTGTGCAGTGATGAATGGTTGCGAGAGTCATTGCCGAAGGGCACAGGCGGGAGAACGGGCTGAGGGAGGCGGGCGCAGTACCCTCCCCGCCTGGGGTTTGGGCGGGCTGTGGGGAGGTCACGCCGCCCTGTCCCCTCGCAGGCTATCTGAACGTGCTGGTGAGCCAGGGCTGGAAGGAACGCTGGTGCCGCCTCAAGTGCAACACTCTGTACTTCCACAAGGACCGCGCGGACCTGCGGACCCACGTGAACGCCATCGCCCTGCGCGGCTGCGAGGTGGCCCCGGGCTTTGGGCCCCGGCACCCATTTGCCTTCAGGATCCTGCGCAACCGGCAGGAGGTGGTCATCCTGGAGGTGAGAGGAGAAGGCCCGAGAGGTCCTGAGCACTGGACCCTGGCCTCCAGGTCTTGTCTTTGTGCAGGTGGTGGGCTTGCCACGACACTGCACTGCAGGGACTGAGCGGGGAGGCCCTAGTAGGCCTGCCAGTAACATAGGACACACACGTAAATTCGAATTCCACCTAAACAATAACATGTCTAACACAAGTACATCCCATACATTTAGGGGCTATACCTGTACTAGAGTTTTTGTTTTGTTTTTATCTGAAATTCATATAACTTAAGAGCATTCCATATGTTTACTTCCTAATTCTGGTAGCCCTAGAACCAAGGTTTGTTTATTGCTCCCGACCTTAAAATTCCAAATCTGAAAGGCATCTCATCTGATGTAAGGCCCACATTTGATTCTGGGGTCCCCTCTAAACCCTTCCCAGCAGGGGTCTCCATCTCAGATGAATAGAGTCCTTCAATTAGCCTGCCCCTCCCAGCAAGCAACTTGAATTTCTAGAAAGGTTTCTCAGGCCAGGTGTGGTGGTACACACGTGAACCCAGCTTCTTGGGAGATGGAAGTAGGTGGATCAAGGTCCAAGGGGAACCCGGGACAAAAGTGGCCTTATCGGTAAACTAAAGCTGGAAGGGCTGGGGGCGTATGCTCTGCATACTTTCATTTTTCTAAAACATTACACGTGAGGCACATCCTGTGGGTCCAATAAACATTAGCTGAGCGATGGATGAACGAACTGGGAATTCATTTCACTTGTTCACCCTCCTTCCTGCCCATTGGGCACTGGCCCTCCTCTCTGAGATCATGATGACACTGAGTTTCTCCTCCACATGACAGTCCCTTGGCTATTAGAATTTAAAATGTTACCTGCCTCTTTGCATTACAGGTAAAGAAACTGAGGCTGGGTCAGCCAGATGCTTTGTCCAGGGCTACACAGAGAGTCAGCAGTCTCTTGGTATTGTGTTAGAACTAAAACCCAGCCTTTTGGTGTTGCCCAATATCCACTGCCTCTGGGGACTGGGGATACAGTTCAGCAGTAGAGCGCTTGCCTAGCACGTACCAGCACCACAAAAACAGGAGTGGGGAGGGGGTCTTCTTTTATTTCCCTTAACTTATACACAGAACTTTTTAATTTAAAACGATACTTCCTTTATGCAGGTTTAGTTTGTATAAGCTATGTTGACTTTATAATAATACTCTTTCAATGAGAATTAAGTATGTGGTTAGATGATCAGCAAGTTTTGGAAATTTTCCTATATAAAGCACTATAATTATTTGGCAATCACAACACATTTGAGTTCTATGAGCATAGCCTCCTATAATAAAAAGCATAGTTTTCGCAAATTTCAGGGAATACCTAAACATTGTTTTTACACCAGATGGTTGGGAGGACCCTGAGGGTGGGAGTGAGGGTGCTCTCTTAAAGGGGTAGTCAGGGAGGGCCTCTCGGAGGAGATGGCTTTTGAGCATAAATTTGAATAGGAGGAAGGAAGGAATCTGATTTCTGGATATGTGTTCTACTCTTATTCTTCTTTTACCCCTAAGTGTTGGGTATCCAGTAAGTACTTAAAAGTATTTGTGGGTTTGACTGAAGTAAGCAGGTAGCCAGAAACCCTCACAGTGCTACATGAACTGCACTCTACATCCTCTTTTCCAGGCAAACTGTTCAGAGGACATGGGTCGCTGGCTTGGGCTGCTGCTGGTGGAGATGGGCTCCAAAGTCACCCCAGAGGCACTGCACTATGATTACGTGGATGTGGAGACCTTAACCAGCATCGTCAGTGCTGGGCGCAACTCCTTCCTGTAAGGGTCAGGCCCTGACACACACACCTGACCAAGGGCTTTTCCTGTCTCAGCTCCATCTCGGAGGTTCTGCGTACAGCTTCAGGCACTGGGAGGAAAGGGAGGAAGCCCTTGGGAGGATTGTTCCTTGGGATGCTAGGATGGGGCCTTCTTCATCCAGCATGGGGGAGGGAACTGGCTGAAGGACCTGGGCCAGGGTCCTTCAGCTGTGGATAGAATGAGCAAAAGTGCGGAAGCCGGGGAGAAGTGGTCTGTGCTCTGCCCTCGTGCCATGGGACCTTAAGCTGTCACACCCCCAAGCATCCAGGTGGGCATGTAGCTGGTCCATGAAGTTCAGCCTTAGAAGAGCTGAAGCCAAGCATGGTAATGCACGTCTATAATCCAACACTCAGGAGGCTGAGGCAGGAAGACTGAGAGTTCAAGGCCAGCCTAGGCTACATGGTGAGACCCTGATCAAAAAAAGAATAAAAGAGCTGAGTTTGAGTCCCAGTTCTCTAACCCCAGCTGTGGAAGCACGGGCAGGTTGCTTGCTACCTGGACCAGGTTTCCTGATTTATAGATGGTGGTGATGAATTCCTGCCCCTGAAGGCCTCACACAGCACATGATCTTTTGACTACGTTAAGCTGCTGCTGGAATCATATGAGGGTGGCAGGAAGTAGTGTAAGTCTCAAAGTGTCATTTCCATCATCCCTGTACCTTTCCTTTTCTAGCTATGCAAGATCTTGCCAGGATCAGTGGCCAGAGCCCCGAGTCTACGATGACGTTCCTTACGAAAAGATGCAGGTACAGTCCACTGGAGCTATGAACATGGCAAAGACCACTTTGCTGTCTCTCTCTTTCCCCTCATGGCCCCTTGTGCTTGTGTCTAACTAGCAGCTGGAAGGGGAGCCCCGTCTTCTTGCAGCATGTGGTTCAGAGTGAGGACTCCCTGGTGCAGCAGGGTGGCTGGTCAGCAGCAAGAGGCCTAGATTGGGAGGAAGAAAGGGCTCAGGAGACTGTGTCCCCTGCAGGACCATGAGGCAGTGGGTCCAGCTGAGCAAGGGGCTGGGCTGAGCTGTCCTCTGTGTGCTGCTCTGTGAACTCAGGCTGCAGATCCAGTGTCCCTGGGGATGACCAATGCTGACCGGGCAACCACCCCCAAGCCCTCACCTGGTGGCATTCTACATTTACACCTCATCTATTTTTCTCCCTAAACCACGAGGCAGCTCGTTAATTTACAGGGAGGCCTCTGCCACTGTCACACGTCCCCAAGTGACTGTGACACACAGAAGGACTACCAAGGCCAGAGTCCTGTCATGAACAGTGCTGGGTGACACTGAGCTCTCACCTCCACAGACAACCTTTTCTAGAAACTTCCCCCCAGCCACCCTGCTGTTTCCCTGGTCTTTCTTCAGACTCAGATGAACCAGTGGGTGTAGCTTGAGGTTTTGCTCGGTTGTAAGGCAAGTAGGAGCCAGGAAGCCTGGCGCTTCAGACATGAACACTGGAGTCAGACTCAGCTGAGGCCACCTGCTCAGGCTTGCTTCTGTGGCCCTCACGTCCCAACTCAGTGTGCACATGTAAAAGCCTATTTTTTAGGGGTATGGCAATAACTAAATGAAATACTTCATGTAAAAAAATTAGCATAGTGCCTGCACATTGTAAAGTTTTATACAGAGGAGTAAGTAGAACTAATGTAGTTGTTATATAAACGTATTATCCTATTCCAGGATTTTGAGCATCTGTAATATTCTTTTGTTTACTTTTTTCTTTGTGGTACTGAGGACTGAACTCAGGGCCTTGTGCTGCACTCTACCATTTGAGCCATACTCCCAGTCCTTTTGCTTAGCTTGCTTTGGGACAGAGTCTCGCACTAACTTTTGCCTGGGCCAGCCTCAGATGGCAATCCCCCACCTCCATCTCTCAAGTAGCTGGGATTACAGGTGTGTACCACCACACCTGACTGGAATATTCTTTTTGTTTTTTGGTGGGTCTGGGGTTTGAGCTCAGGGCTTCACAGTTGCTAAGTAGACGCTGTACCACTTGAGCCATGCCGCCAGTCCATTTTGCTCTGGTTATTTTGGAGATAAGAGTCTCTCGAACTATCAGTGCTAGCTGGCCTGGCCCCAAACTGCAATCCTCATGATCTCAGCTCCCAAGTAGCTAAGATTACAGGCATGAGCCACTGGCGCCTATCTCTGACTGTAATATTCTTAATGCACCAGTCTAGTAAGTTCTAACTCCTTTCATCTATGACATTTCATCTATGACATTTCTTTCTTTCTTCTTTTTTTTGAGGGAAACTACTAGCAATTCAGAAAATTAGAAGTCTGTTTCCAAGTGATGTGAGGACAAAAATACCTAAGATAAATCAAATCTAATGACCCACAGTCTTTTTGAGACTTCTTGATTAGCCTCTCAGCAGGGTGCCTTCTGCTGCCTCCCATAGCAAGTACGAGCTTCACATGGTATGTTGCTAGTGAAAGTGATTTACAAAATGTGTAACTTGCACGGCACAAGTCTACAAACGTAAGGCCAAGTTCTCAGAGGTCCCACCATGCTCACCCTCCAGCAAGGACAGAGCCCCCCTCCCTCGATGTCTAGGCCTGCCTGCACTTAATCTTCCTCCTCATCTCCCAAGCAGGATGAAGAGCCCGAGCGGCCCACTGGGACCCAGGTGAAGCGCCATGCATCCTCCTGCAGTGAGAAGTCCCATCGAGTGGACCCACAGGTCAAAGTCAAGCGCCATGCCTCCAGTGAGTTCCATGCGGGCCTTCTCTGCTGAGCAGGGAGCGGGAGGGAAACAGACCATGCTTCCTCCTGGTGTCAGGCAGGCAAATTTAATGGGTAAGGAGAGGAGAAAGAAAACACTGTACCCTAAGAAAAGTAACAGCCACCGGGGTGTATCTCAGTGGTAGACAGCTTGCCCAAGAACCTGGTTCCATTCCTAGCAGCTCAAGAAAAAAAGAAAAAGGAAAAGTAACAACAAAGTACAGAGATGGAGGGAGAGCAAAACTGGAGTGCTCGGGCCCCAACTCTATGGCCACCACTACGCCCTCGAGTGGTCCCCACACAGGAGCACAGCCCCTGATGCCAGACTTACTGATTATTCCAAAGGCCAGAAATCTAGACTTTATTAAAATCTCACGTTTTAATATTAGGAAATAGTTTTTTAAAATTCTAACACTGAATGAGTGTGTACATAGATGAGTGTATATACATCATATGCACTCATTCAGTATGGACAGATACAGAATTCATCTCTAAACTATATCCGTTGCAGAGGCCAACAATTTTTGGTTTCTGATCTAGGGTAAAATGTGAAGATCCAGACCCCTCCACACACCCTGGAGGGGACTGCAATGAGAGCCACAGCTCACCTGTGTCCCAGTCTGAGCTCTACCCAGCACCACATGGGACACAGAAGTTCCTGATTGTCACTACACAGGATTGACTAAGTGTGCCAGATAACGGCTGCAAGTTCTGTGTTTCCAGCTCTTGCCTCTGCTCCTGTGTGACCTGTGACTGTCAGCAAGCCAGTTTCCTGCAGAACAACACGTTCCAAGAGTTTCTTCTTCCTTCCTTTACATTTCTTCCCCCTGCACCTGAACAAAGCCACATTCTATTTTTGCTTTGTGAAGACTTATTTTGGAAAAACTACTTTTTCTACACTATAGCTCCATTTCATTATTACAGATCATCTCTCCTGGGAGTCAGATTTGTCTTCTGTTCCTCACTTGACCACTATATTACTATGTGACTTTGAAAAAGTCTCTTCTCCTCTCTGGGACCGAGTTCCCTCCCTAAACAGTTAAGAGATGTGTGACACTCTTTAAATGCTGCTCTCTTAGGCACTGGAAATTCAGAGCCTTGTGAAAACCCCACTTTAAAGGGAAGTTTAACTGAAACAAGCATGTAAGAATAAAGCAATCACAAAATGTCAAAAAAATACCTAGACCCCTTATTCAAATCAAATCTCTCATGAAAGCGATACGAATGGATCTACTTTGGCTAAGGCCTCTCCTGTGCCCCCACAGTGGCCTATTAGCCACCACGGTAAAGTCACAGGGCTTCTTGAGAAGCAACTGGAAACCACAGTGGGGAAACACAGATGTAGTCCAACATGATTGCTTTTCACATGAAGAAACTAAAGAACACAAAAGGAAAGGTGCTTAGTCTACCCGTAGCCTTTTGCTATAACAAAATTCCATAAACTGGATAACCAAAAACCAAACATTTATTTCTCATAGGTCTCTAGGCTGGAAAGTCCAAGGAACCAGCAGATTTGGTGTCCATGAGGGCCCGTTTTCTGTTTCATAGATGGCCCTCTTATTGTTCTCTGTGGTCTCTTTTGTAAAGACACTAATCCCATTTACAAAGGTTCTGCCATTTTGTAGTGGGACCTAACCTCTCTGTCCCTCAGTTTCCTCAACAATAAAATAGCGCTCATAAGTAATTAGCAGACAGGCAAATAAATAATAGCGCTAATGATAAAATAGCTTTTATAAGGATTAAATGGGAATGAAAGTAAATGCCTTAGCAGGTAATGCCTAGCATATAGTGACCGGGCAATTAGTTTTTGCCATAATCTTTTGTTGTTACTGTCCATGATTGTGTTGCACCTACAGTAGACTACTTCCTCAGCAAAACAATGGGCAGTGCCTGACGTTAGCCCAGGTCGGAATCTCTGTAGAGCTGAGTTGTTTGTAGCTGTCTCCCTATCTCATACGTACCTGAGAGTTGATTCCTATAAAACATTTCCTTTTAAAACCAAAGTGTGTTATCCATCATAAAATTTGTTATTATATATTACCATTGTCGTTATTATCTAATATTTACTAAGTACTCACCATTCGCCAACTACTATACTAAGTAACTTAACTATCTCATTTAAACCTCACTGCATCCTGTGAGGTACATGTTGTCAATATCCCTATTTCCATGTAAGGAAGGTGAGGCCTGGCGGAAAGGAATACCATTCACTTCCGCCCGGCATCACACAACAGTAAGGACCGATCTGCCTGGTTCCAAAGCCCTTGCCCCTGTCTCCATGCTCTGCTGCTTCCCCTTTGCGCCTTTCTTCCTTGGGATTCACACTAAATATATCTAAAGGAGCAAATCTAAATATTCCTGAGCTTATAGACAGAGAAGTCGAGGCTGAGAGAGAAGCTAGCACCACCTACACCTCACCAGAGGTCAGAACTGAGGCTTTTTTCTTCCCTCTGCAGGTGCCAATCAATACAAGTACGGTAAGAACCGAGCTGAGGAGGACGCCCGGAGGTACCTAGTAGAAAAAGAGAAGCTGGAGAAAGAGAAAGAGACAATTCGGACAGAGCTGATGGCCCTGCGGCAAGAGAAAAGGGACCTGAGGGAAGCCATTCGGAACAACCCAGGTACCTGCATGGGTGCGGAACGGCTCAGCCTTGGCACCTCCCCTGGCACAGCAACGGGAGCTCTCTTGCACAGGCTACCCAGTTTCCCACACAGAAGAGGTAGCCTTCTCTCCCCTCATCCTCCTCACTAAAGGAAGGGCCAGTAGTTTAGTGACTGCTTTTAGCTAGAGGATGAAAAAGCATCACAATAATGGTAGTCCTAACAGTAGTAAGAGGCAACCTGGTTTTAGAAGTGTGCCTTAACTTCAAGGAGATAAGCAATCCCTTGGAATCCCACGTGCATTCACTCACAGATATGTTAAGACGCTGGTCCAGGGTCTAGGAATGATGGACAGTGACATTTCCCACCATCCTCTTCAGAAATCCAGGGACCTCAGCAGGCCCTACCTGCTCTGGCCTCCTCCACACCCATTTTCTTCTGAGTTTCCTTTAATTCTCTCTCAAGCTTCAGTTTAACATTTTCAGCCTGAGATTCCTCCATAAGCTGGGGGGAACAGAAGTCCTGTCCATACAGAACATGTCCAAGATAGCATCACCCTCTGAAGCACCGATCGATCCTAAGGCCAATTCTTATAGACCTTCCCCGAAGCCCATCCACAGATTGAAATGAACCTCAGAAGATAAGACACATTGTGTGTCTCAAAACCAGAATCAGTGGGAGAGAGGAGCCTAGAGGTAGTTTGGTTTCATTACAGAGAATTGTCCAAGCTGGGCACTGGTGGCTCACACCTATAATCCTAGCTACTCAGGAGGCAGAGATCAGCAGGATTGTGGTTCAAAGCCAGCTCAGGCAAATAGTTCCACAGACCCTATCTCGAAAAACCCTTCACAAAAATAGGGCTGGTGGAGTGGCTCAAGGTGAAGGCCCTGAGTTCAAGCCCCAGTACCTCAAAAAAGAATTTTCCAAGAGTCGGAACCAGGATTTGAAGCAGGCTCACTATCCTACTTGTCCTGCTCAACTTTTTTTTTTTTCTATAGCACTATTCACTTTGTAACATAGTAGATTATTTATTATGTTTATTATTTTATTTCTTATAACATACACAAATATAAGCAAGTATCGTTGCCTGTTTAGCTCAATGATACATCCCAAGGGTCTAGGATAGTACCTGGTACATAGTAAGAATACAATAAATATCTACTGAAGAAATGAATGAATGGATTTAACAGACTGGGAAACCCTCCAGTGTAAAGTCCAAAGAATGGGACTAATTTTTAAACCTAGTAAAACTCAACACCGTTTGGCACAACAAAGATACTATGCAGGTTTGTTGGATTAAACTGTAAGCAGCAAAATCCTACTGGAAACCCTGGTCTGTGTAAAGCCTTGGGTTATGACTGCGGTATGCAAGTGGCAGAAACAAAAGTGAAAATGGCATGGAAATAAAAGAAGAAAAATGAGCTGCAAAATTGAGAAGCAGGTGTATTGAGGCATAGGGCTCTAAATGATGTCACCAGGAAGCTAACTTCTCTAACTCATATTTGTACCGTCCCTCTTTTTGATTTTGTTGTTTCCCTCTTGTGGGAGGCCTCAGCCCTTACCCAGTCCTCTTAGCCACCCCAGCAAAGAAAGTTTCTCTTTCCAGTGACTGCTACCAAAACTTCAGGATTCACTCTAATTAGACCCAAGTCTTATCCCTAAGCCAGTCATTGTGATCAGAAAAATGAGACGTGATCATAGGACAGGCCTAGGTTATGTGCCAAATCCTTGATCTAGGAATGAGGTCAGCCCCACTCAAACTACAAGGAATGAGAGGGGAAAGATGGTTTTCCAGTAGAAAATCAGGGTGCTATTTCTGGAAGATGGGTACTGGGCAGATAAAGACCACACCACTCATCACTCAGCATGGAGCTGGAAGCCCAGGCCCAAAATCCATCTCATAACCAGGACTAAGGAATTGGAGAGACACTGCAGAAGGGACAGATAGGAGTTGGAGGCCCTGACAAGACTCCCTGAGCTCCAGGCTAGGCTCAACTGTTTCTCATCAGTGTCTCTGGACTCAGGAGCAAGGCTGAAGGCCCTGGAGGATGCTGTGACCACCCTGGAAGCTGAGTGTCGGGCAAAGGAAGAACGCCGCATTGACCTAGAGCTGAGGCTCGTGTCTGTGAAGGAGCGCCTGCAGCAGTCCCTAGCAGGGGGCCCGGCCCTGGGGCTCTCAGTGAGCAGCAAGAACAAGAGTGGGGTGAGTCCACTGCCTGACCCTCAGTCCCCTTTTATACTACGGATGTCTCATTCAGGACTGTTTCTTGGGGGCAGGTTTGCTCCTTTACGGATGAGAATGCTAAGGCCCAGAGAGGTGAGAGCATGTACCACCTGCAGCACAGCTAGGAAGAGGACTCTTGGAGCAAGTTCTAGGGGCTCTCCAGCCTGTCGCTCCCTCCTCAGCAGCAACACCGTGGTCTTAGACATTTGAGATCTTAGAAATGGCTTTGGGGTTATTAATGACAGTAGCTAGCCCATGTTGAATAGCGAACATGTTGATGGATTACCATGGCCAGTAAGGCCATACTTAAGCTGTATTACCTCACTAAATCTTCACAGCAATCCTATAAGGTAGTGTTGCATGTATTAACCTCACTTGACAGACAAGAAAACTGGGTTTAGAGGTCTTGAATGACTTACTCAAGGTCATTCAGTGAGGTGATAAGACAGAATTCCAGACCCAAGAAGTCTGACTATAGAGCTTCACGACCGTGGCACGTGACCTTTCCTGAGATCTCCAAGTCCTATCGTTAGGGCTTTGCATCTATTCTCTGTCATGCTCCTGGCAGCCCTGCGAGGTGGTACTCTCACCTCCAACAGGACTTCCTCAGAGAGACTTCCCTGACCTTATGTCTATCAGGGTTTTTTTTTTTAATCAGCATATATTAATTGTACAAAGGAGTTTCATTGTGGTATTTCCATATATGTATATAATGTGCTTTGATCAAATTTACCCCCTCTATTACTTTCTATTATCATTACCTTTTCATTCCCTCTTTATGTTAGTTTTTAGTGAGTTTATTTTCATACTTACATATAATGTACTTTGATCATATTCACTCCCCCATCACTTTCTGCTTCCCCCGATCCCTCCCACTGGTCCCCCTTTTACATTCATGTCAAATTTTTTATAGGTCTAGATTCTACATATGAGTGAGAACAGGCAATATTTGTCTTTCTGATCTTGGCTTATCTCATTCAACATGATCTCCAGTTCCATCCATTTTCCTCTATTAGAGTTTTCGATCCTAACAGTGTTCACATTTGGGACCAATAATTCTTTTTTATAGGGGACTGTTGTGTGCATCCTAGGATGTTTACCAGAATCCCTAATCTCTACCCATTGGTAGCTAATAGCACGCCACCCTGTTTTGATAACAAAAATGGCTCCATTTTTGTTTGTCATTCATCATTTGGACGAATTGGTACACATCTATAATCCCAGCACTTAGGAGGCGGAGGCAGGAGGATTATGAGTTTGAGGTCAGCCTGGAATAAATAGTGGGTTCCAGGCCATCCTGTGCTGTGAGACCCTGGCTGAAAAAATAAAGTTTCCAGAAATTGCCAGATGTCCCTGGGAAGACAAAATCATCCCTAATGGGGAAACACTAGTCTCAATTACCAAGAGTCCCATCTGTTAATCTTCCTCATAGCATTGAACCCACAACTTTTATGTGTATTTGTATTTATCTTTGCATAATGTGTGTCTCCCACACATACAACTAGTTTGTATTTTTATTAGTAATTGGGGCCTAGGAGTGTACCTCAGTGTATAACACTTGCCTGGCCTGTCTGATGCCCTAGGTTCAATCCCCAGCACCAAAAAAAAGGAACTAAGACTGTGTATTTTGTTTATTATATCACTAGACCTTTACAAAGTCTGAATAGTAGGAGTGTAATAAATGCTTGTTGAATGACTAAATGTCTTTCCTGCTTTCACATTACAAAATTGAGACTCAAAGAGAACAAACAGCTTGTTTAATAAATATGAGTTGTGATTGGGAGCTGTGTTATTATTGCTATTGTTCCAGATCACACCCAGTGACTCTGAAGCCAGAACTGTGTCTTACACCTCCACACTTCCTCTCCATGGGGTGTTTCCAACCTCATTTTACAGATGAGGAACATTTCCTCACAGTCACAGAGGGCTGGTGGAGGAACTAGAACTGGCTCATCCATTACAGCTGCTTCCTCCCACTAGCACACCCTGATGTTCCTTGTCCAGAGTGCTTCACTTTTCACTTTGGATCTTTCTGATACCTTTGGAGATAAAGAGAAGTCTTCTCTATATTCCTTACAGTCTTAGCTACTAAGATACCACACTTAAGGAACTGCATCCAGTAAGACATTAAGCAATTGTCTAGAAGATGTAAAGGGTGAAGGGAGTGCAGAAAATAAGAAGAAATACCAGAGAGAGGTGAAGAGTAGGGCTGCATGGCTCTGTGGTAGAGCATGTGCTTAGATGCATGAGGCCCTGGGCTCAAAACAACAGCAGAGCTGTGGGGCTTGAATCCCAGCTCTCATATTTACCAGTCAGTGACATTGCACAGCAACTTGACTTTCCCGGTTTCCTTATTTGTAAAATGAATGGCTCATAGTATTACTTTGTGAACTTGTTGAAAGTTGCATGAGCTAATCCATGCAGTGCTTGGTACAATGTGAGGGTTTGGTAATCATGGTTGTTACTGTTTAAGTCTGTGACCTCAGTATCTTCTTCCCCTCACCCTTGTTCAATGCTGACATGTTTGCCTAATGCCTTCTATTTTAAAGTGCCTTACTTGGAGGGCAGGCTGCATGCAGATAGCCAGCATTAGATCTTTTTTTTTTTTTTTTTTGGACTACCAACAGGAAACTTCAACTAAACCCCAGAACAATGTCTCTGAGCAGTCTCTCCCTGTCAACTGTGTTTCTGAGCTGAGGAAAAGGAGCCCATCCATCGGAACCTCCAACCAAGGAAGGGTGCTACAGAAAGCCAAGGTACACCAACAGTTCCACACTCAAAAGTCACAGATGTGAGGGCTGGTGGAATGGCTCAAGAGTTAGAGCACCTGCTCAGCAAGTGTGAGGCCCTAAGTTCAAACCCCATGAAAAAAAATTAAAATGATACTTTGTGCTGGTGGAGTGGCTCAAGTGGTAGAGCACCTGCCTAGCAAGCATGAGGTCCTGAGTTCAAACCCCCAACCCCAGTTCTGCCAAAAAAAAAAAAAAAAGAAAGGAAGTCACAGATCTGGTAGCTCTTTATATATGGAAACTCACCAAAACCAAAAATATCAGCATGTAAGAAAGGGAGGAAATTGCCAGTACATCCATGCAGTAAAACTCATGAGTTTTCATCAAGAGCCATAATCCTCAAATTTCACCCAGAACTTATTCACTCATTGTTAATGCATAGTTCTGACAAGCTCAATCATTTGGTTTCTGAGCCTAAAATTGTTTTAAGACAGGAAAGGTCCCATTTCTTAAGTGAAGAAACAAGATCTGGTGGTGATAGGACTTGCCAAAGGGTATGCAAGGTATCATTGGCAAAGTGGATATACAAACACCCCTCTTCCAGTTCTTACTGTACAGCTGGGTCATAGTCCCTTTGGGTAACTCACACTCAGCTGTGTTTCAGAACTCACTGAATTGTACAATGGCAGATGCTAAGTAGGATGGAAAAACTCCAAGTTTTAGGTAGTACCTGTAAGCACATTTGTTAACAATTCTTCATTAGGTCACATGACTGTTCTCACCTCCATGGACTAACCAACAGCTTCCTATCAGGTCAGACCAGACTTTGCCACCAATGAGTTTATACCAAAACACTTGAGAAATATGTTAGCTTCAGAGCTCTCTAGATTTCACAATAGCAGATAAAAAGTGTGGACCTGAAGAACAAAAGCCCAGTGCTGGACATGGTAGCACTCGGGAGGCTGAGGCAGGAGGGTCATTAGTTCAAGGCTAGTCTGGGTTACATAGCAAGACCATGTCTCAAAAAAAAAAACTGCCTAGCACATATGAGATGCTCAGTAAGCCTTTGCTGAAGTTGATGCTGAGCACAGAATGTCTCAGATATTGGTGGGAGATGAGACGGGAAAGATAGTTTGATGTAAAGATCAATGAGTTTTCTATTTAAGATGAAAAATTAGCAGGGAACCCAAACAAGTCCCTGCCCTCAAGGAGTTGGGAGGAAGAGTTTAAATAAACACATAAATAAAGAATATGATGCCAGTTGGTAATAGGTACTGTGATGTAAAAGAAAGCAGGGGAAGGCGAGAGAAGACAAGTGATATGGCTGCTGTTAGTTATAATGGCAGCAAAGGCCATTTCGAGAGATAACACATAAGCAACCAACCAAATGGAGTGTGAGGGAGTGAGTGGTATCTGAGGGAAAGGTGACTCAGGAAGAAAGAAGAGCAAGAGCAAGTGCCAGGTCCTTGAAATGAAGAAAAAGCTTAACATGTTTGAGAACCATCAGGCAAATCTGAGTGGTTCCAGTGAGAGGAACAAAGGGTGACCATTAGGAAATGAGATCAGAGAAGGAACCAGCTAGGGCCAGTTGTCCAGTCCTGAGCTGACAAACTTTCTGTAAAGTACCAGACAGTAAATATTTTAGACTTTGTGGGCCATATAGTCTGTTTTACCACCACTCATCTCTGCCATTGTAGCACAAAAATAGCCATTGACAATTGGTAATTACATGAACAACATGGCTGTGTCCCAATAAAACTAAAGACTAAAATTTGAATTGCATATAATTTTCACTCATCATGAAATACTGTTCTCTTTCTTTTTTCTTCCAAACACTTAAAAATGTAGAAAACATTCTTAGCTAATGGGTTATACGAAAAAGTAGACAACAAACCAGATCTGGTCAATAGGTCATATTTAGACAATCCTTTATCTAAGACTTATAGGCCATTAGAGGATCTCTAGATTATGTTTAACATAATGACAGCTGAGCACTGGTGGCTCACACCTGTAATCCTAGCTACTTAAGAGGCAGAAATCAGAGGATCATGGTTTGATGCCAACCTGGGCAAACAGTTCATGAGACCCCATCTCGAAAAACCCATCATCAAAAAGGGCTGGTAATGTAGGCCCTGAGTTCAAACCCCAGTCCACAAAAAAAAAAAGGAAACTCTCTGACCAGATTTGAGCAAGGCATTTTTCATGTCAATCACATATTTAAGGCCATCTTGGCTACTCTGTTTGGAATGGATGAAGGGACAAGAGATAGCAGCATGAAGAAGTGACTTACTCAAGGCCACAAAATAACTAGGATCAGGATCCAAGGTTCTCTGGCCTGGCCGGTGGAGATCTTTATATAAGTAGGTGCAGTAAAATGTTTTTTATTCTTCAGTTGTACTAGAACACTCAACAAATTGATTTATTTTGTCTTTCTGTACTTAAGGAATGGGAAATGAAGAAGACCTAGAAAGAGGATGAAGATTCCATTCCAAAAGAACCATCAACTTGTCCATCTAAGGCAGAAATGCTTTCTTCACACAGAAAACCAGGAGAAGACTGGAGTAACCCCCCTACTCTCTGGGGCACCCAAAAGACCATGTTATTGTCTGTATGATTTTAGGGTTTGTAGGGAGGGAAGGAGAAAAAGGAAGGAGGAAATAGAAAGCAACCTTATGACTTTACAAAGGGTAGAAGTGGGGGTAGAGGGAGACAGAAGTCTGTACAGATGTAAAAGTTTTGTTTGGTATCTTTACCTTCCCTTCCAAAGAAGAAAAGAAAGCACATGTGAATAAGCCATTCCATCCCATCTCAACAGCCCATTCTCAGTCCTTAAGGCAAAGGAAGGCAGTGCAGTAACATTAGTTGTGCAGTGAAGAGAGAAGAAACTTGGCCATCTGATCACATTGTGCCAACTGCATTCCTGCTGGGCATTACAGACAACCTCTGGGCAAGACTAAGGGGTTGAATCCTTGCCTGCACAAAAGTGAACAAAAACTATTGAAACATTCAAATTCTACACTCATTCCTCCTCTGGTTTAAACTAGGCAGAGTGCAACTACTGGAATCTTACAGATTTAAGCATTTTAAAATCAGATACCCAAATACCCAGGGAGCAAAGAGAAGTTGATCTGGTGACATATTTTATGCTTGCAGTGACAGGAGCATGGAGTTCTAACATCCATGGAATGTTGTGGGCATTGAAGAGTGGGGTCACGTGCTGTCAGTCCTGTCCTTTACCTACTTTACATTGACACCGAGGCTCCTTGGACTATGGTTAGAAAACTAATGCCTTCAGCCTGATGAAATCCTCATCTTGCATTGGTAGACCCACTAGCCTGCCCTTCCAGCATCTTCTTTAAAGTAAATTTATCAAGGAAAACCAAGAGAATGGTGGCTCATTTCTGCCACATAGGTGCTAAGCCTTTGACAAGCACTTGATTCTTTTATAGGAGGAACAAGGACCTCAAGTCCAGGCAGCCTCCTTTCTATGCTACTCACTATTATCGCAATACTGTAAGCACTTTATGGGTCTGTCCTTAACACATTTCTTTCCAATAAAAATAAAACCATTTAAGAGCTCAGAGATTAGCTCAAGAGGGGAATGGGGACAAGGATCCCAGAATAGTCAGTGAACCCTTTACTAGAGTCTTGGTATGTTTTACCCACTTAAGGCTTAACACGGTTTAGCCTCACTGAAACTTTACCATCCTCTGAAGTAGCTTGAGAGCACAGCTGGAAAACTAACCTGTCCAAAATCAGCAGCTGATCACTGGCAAAACATATGACTTAGGTGTCACGATTCTGGACCTAGATAAGGCTGGGTTTGAGATCTGTCTCTGCCTCCCAGTGGGGTGATCTCAGAAGAGCCACTGGGCTTCTCTGTTGCTTTCCATATCTTTGGAAATAGGGTTGCGGAAGTGGCTCATGTGTTGAAGTTCCTGCTTAGCAAGCATGAGGCCCTGAGTTCAAACCCCAGTACTGCCCCCCAAAAAAATCATATAGTATATCCAAATAAGCCATATCATGGGGGTTTGTTTTTGTTTTACTTTAAGGGCTCTCCAGTAACTAAGCTGGCCACTACAAGCACCCTAGATCCCAATCACTAGCTCATCATCTTCCATCCTAAATCCCTAAAATTCATCCACATATTCCTATCTTCACTGGAACCATCCAACTTCATTAATTCATCCCACAAATGTTTGAGCACCTACCATATGAGATGTCAAGAAAAAAAAAACAGTTTTGAACAGGACAGACTTCATCCTTTCCATCTGGCAGCAGTCATCAGGCTCTTTAAAAGGGCTTGCTGATTTCCAGAAAATACAGCAGACTCATAAAACACTGAGACCTAAATTCCTTTCTACTCACCACACATACTGATTATGTGCAGAGGTTATTCAACTAAAGGAATAAATGTCCATTAAACTTAAAAAAAAAAAAAGAAAAGAAAAAGACTTCATGAAGCTCAAACTCTAGTCAGGGAAAAAAAAAGAAAGGAATAAAATACGGAAACAAAAAGGGCGCTTGACACAACTAAGTAGGGTGGTGGTTACAAAAGTACCCTATCTAAAGTGATAGCAGGGCTTGTAGTTCATGCCAGCACAAGGGAGGCTGGGGTAAGTGAACGGGGAATACCAGGCTAGCCTGGGTGGCATAGCAAGAGCCTGTCTCAAAAAAAAAAAAAAGGAGGGAGGACTGCAGGACAGAACACATCCCCTCTTGCCTGGGCTACTGCAACAGCTTGTCTTTCCTACCTATTTTCTTATACCCTGCCATCTCCTCCCTACAGCAAGATGACTCTTCAAACCATCACACGTTCTCACTGCAATCAGAGTGAGTCTAAGGTTCGTTCAGGAAAACAAAAATTCAACACCTGCGTTAAGGTAACATTATCTCTGTCCTGAAAGAGCATTCATTTTAACAAGAGGAAACGAGATAATACACATCATTTTAAAAAAGTTAAGTCAGAAAATAGAGGTACTGAAGAAAAAAGCAAGGAGGCGTAGGGGGAAGGAGCGGTCAGACTGCAATCGTTTTTTTGATCGTTCACGTGATCCGATCCTACCTATCCCCTAGCCTTGTCACCACTCCCCTCTCTATATTTCAGTTCCTTGCATTCAAGTCTCCTCTCCACCGGATCTTTGCAGAATACGTTTCTGTGTGAACCACTTTCTTCCTCTTTTCTTCTACCAGTTCTTCAGCTCTCAGATCAAACATCAATCATTTAGGAAAACTTCCCACTTCTCGGCCCATTTGTATTCTAGGCTTCCGTAGTAATACGCCCCTCCCCTTTAAACACCGCTCATATTTTGATTTTTATATCGCGCTTGTGTTGAACATTTATAACGTCATGTAGCTCCACAAGAATACAGCGGTAATCCGCTTTGCTCGCCGCGAGCCACTCGCCGACCACTGAGCTTCCGCACCCTAGAACCCACTAGGTTCACACTGTGAACCGGAAGCGTTGCGTCCTGCCCGGAAGAACAGCACGGTGCACAGGACAACCAAAAACGTAGCGTTCCCGTCCGGAAGTCATGAGAGGGAAATGTTCGCAGAGGCTGCCGGGAGGCGTGGTTTTTAAGTGAGCGCGTCTGGCCTCTAGAAGCAAGTGCGCGTGCGCTGCGCCCGTCCTCTCGGGTCTGGAATATGGCCGCGCGGTCGATGTGGGCGGTCCGGCGATGGGTGCAGCGCCTGCTGGCCTCAAGTACCGCGTCTGAGAGCAGGTAAGCGTTGCGGGCGAGGGGTCGAAAATGTGAAGCTATGCCGGACACGTGTGCTGGCAGGACGGTTGTGGGCTGGAAGGTGAGGTTGACGTCGTAGGCGAGAGGCACCGCCAAGCCTCTCGGCCTCTAGGACCTCGCGTTCACGGTCCCATTTTACAGAGCGGGAAAGTGAGGCCCCATAGGCGTGCCTCTTTCCCTAGCCTAGAAAGGTGGGTAGAGCCGAGATCTTGGCCTGAGAGGTGGAAAGTCTGTTGAGCCCCAAACATCGGTTGAACTGGAACTGTACCTCCGTCCCTCCCGGCCCCTGCTCTTCGATGGTGTTTGGTGCTCATTTGGGTTCTTAACCTGACTCCTAGCCCTAGGTCGTCTCCTCTTTTCCCGGGCATCGTGTCACCTGCCGGTGAAAGAAGGGCGTGGACCTGGTTTCTCCCAGGTGTCAGGGTACTGTACACGCCGACTGCAGAACGATGGGTAGCTGTTTCTGTTATTTCACGTTTAATAATTAAAGAGCATTTAACTCAGTTTAATAACTGAAGCCTGGAAAAACTAATACACAGGAAGTGGCAGAACCCGGACTGGAAACTTAATTTGTCAGGGTTAGAGAGCCGACGCTTTTATTGGTGAACATTGTTGATTATTCTCGAGGTGTTCCTGCGGCGGAGGAAAGGCTAGGGATAGGGTTGAGCTCTGAGTTGTAAATTTACCTCCATGGAAATTTGGATAACTATTTTGTCACTTTTTAAAAATCTCAGCACACCTGACTCAACATCCTGCCCTAACACAGGTTCGGAGTTGAATTTAGGGTTTGAGGCTAGGAATAGTTTTGTGTTTTTGTTTTCAAGATTTTTATCAGATTGTTGGTGAGATAAGGAAGTGTCAAAAACAAAAAAACAGTTCTCATAAGATTCCCCCACTGCAGTTCCAATGGAGTGGAATTGGAATCAGCCACAACTCTATTTCATAATTTGAGTTCTGACCATTTTCTATTCAGACTTGCCCAGAGACTAATTTGGTCTTCAAATTGGATTTTTTTTTTTTAAGAGAAAGGAGGCATGTATAATTTGCCCCAGATCTATGTTGACCATATTTTCTGAACCAAAAATTTGGAACCATGTACAATCGGACATAGATCATAACAACTGGATTTAAGGCCAGCCTGAAAAGTCTGGGGGATAAAAGTTCTCTTGCCTGCATTTCTGGCTCTTCACTCTTCCTTTTCTTAACTCCTTTACCCCCCTCCCCCACCCCCAATTAAGCCTTTGCTCAGAAGTCATTTCAGTGACCACTGTTCATATAAATAATAAACTATTCGTTAAAATCAAATTATCAGGATCCAGTTGTAATGGAAACTTCATTAAACTAGGGATCAGAACTCCCACAGTCCAAGATCTGCTATAAACTGCCCCCAGTTTAAATTCTTCCTGTGTAAACAGCTAAATGTGGATGGAACATTTTAGTGATGCTGAGCAAGGACTTGCTGCCCTGCACACATAGAAGCCAATGCTATGGTATACTATTCTTTATTGTGAGGTAGACTGGTAGAAGGAAGTCAGGAGCAGCAGAAAGTGCAAATCTCTCTGCCCATTTAGTTGGTAGGGTACTTGATAGGAGGGAAGAGCAGCTGCTTGTTGAAGGGTTCTTCTGTGCAGGCCTAGACAGTCTGCATAGGCATGTGACCTCTTCATAGATCACATGTTTCTTTTCAGCGAGCAGTTATGTTTTTTACAGAGGCTTTTCAACTTATGGTGTTAAAAGGTCATTGACCAGACAAGCTGTCTTGTGTGCATGTCTGTTTTTTGAAAAGCTGGTTTCAAACTGTCCTTGAATGGATTCTGGAGGCACTTCCTGAAAGTCAACTTAAGTACTTTGTTATTTAAGGAATTTATGTCTGATGTGTCCAGGCTTTCACCAATTTCATTAGCTCTACAGAATTGTAGATAACATAACTGTTGAACACAAGGATCTGTTTTAGTGACCTGTATAGTCCAACTCAGAGTTTCTCTTTCTCAATAGTTTCTCTTCCCTGAAAGCCTTAACTTGTGGTCAAGAAGGCTTAGAATTCTAAGCCTAAATCAGCTCCCTGTACTAGACTTAATTTTCCCTTTCTGTAGAAGGGAAGATGAAGAATTGAACCAGGACTGTATGTTTTTGTGTTACTCCTGATACTAAATATCCTGCCTTAACAGAATACTAACAGTGTGATCTTTTGTTTGTTTGTTTGTTTGTTTTTGAGGTGGAGGAGGTCTCACTATGTTGATAAGGCTTCCACCTCAGCCTCCCCAGTCCTGGGACCATAGGTATACACCACCTTGCCAGGAGTAGTTGTGTGATGTTGAGTAAGTCATTAAGCCTAAACTTGTCAACCTCAGTTTTTTCATCAGCAAAACAGGGATGATGATAATATTTAAATTAATAACAGCAAAAAAGTGGGAGAAACACAATTGTCCATAAACTCCAATCCAACAAAGTATGGTATATTTGCATAGTGAAATATTACTTAGCAATAAAAAATAACCAATTAATGATAAATACATAATAATGATAAATGGATAAGCCTGAGAAACACATACTAAGTGAAAGAAACTACTCCCAAATGACCACATATTATATGATTCCTTTTATATTAAGACAAAAACTATGTCACACTCACCCAGGGCAGAGGATTTGATGGAAATAGCTAATGACTTCTAATTGGTACAAGCTATTTTTTTAAAAAAGCTCTTCAAAAGCTGAGCACTGGTGGCTCACACCTGTAATCTTACCTATTTAGGAGGCAGAGTTTAGGAGGATTCAAAGCCATCCCCAGCAAATAGTTCATGAGATCCTATCTCAAAAATAGCCAACACAAAACAGGATTGGCGGAATGGCTCAAGCCATAGAGCACTTGCCTAGTAAGCAGGTAAGCCTTGAATTCAAACCCCAGTACCACCAGAAAAAGAGCTCTTCAAGAAACCAAAGTAGTGCTTAACCTCACATGTTGTGAGATGACAAATGGTGATAGAAGTAAAACAGTGTTTGGAGCTTAGTAAGGACATTGCAGTGTTCATTTGTTTCTATGACTGAAAACACTTTCTCTAAAGCTTCAGTCTGGAGAAGTTTCTAGACTCTAAATTTTGTTGTAATTTTACCTTTTATGATGGCATTTCTTCATTATGGCTATTTCCTTCCTACTTTAGGGGATGGCTGCACCCATTTAGCACTGCCACCCAGAGAACTGCTGGTGAGGACTGCAGTTCTGAGGACCCTCCTGATGAGCCTGGGCCCTCTCTTGCTGAACAAGCCTTAAGGCTAAAAGCTGTTAAACTGGAGAAAGAAGTCCAGGATTTAACAGTGAGTAAATTTATATTGTGTGTTCTTTATACCTTTTCTCTGGCTTAAATATTCAAGCAAAGATTTTATGTCATTTTTTTAAATGAAATCTCCTCTCATTGGCTTTTTTACCCCTCCACTGCTCTCTTGCAAGGTATACTAGGTTAAAAAAAAAAAAAGAAAAAGAAAAAAAGCTAAGGCTAGGGGTATGTTGCCTGCCTAGCAAGCAGGAGAGGCCCTGAGGTGATACATTGTGTGGCAAGTGGTAGACAGTAAGTACTTGTGAATGAGTGAGATTATTGGCTATTGTACTCTTGATCAGACGACATTGGTATACTGGTGCCAGTCCTGGGCTGACACACAGGGAGATAAGCTAGATATACAAGAGTGATTCCAAAGCGAAATTACTCAGAGTGATAGAGAGGCTGGAAAGCAATTAAAGGAACCAGGAATTATAAGAATGGTAAAGGACCAAAGGGGCTAAAATTATTGCCTTCAAATAGATGACACACTTTTTTTTTTTTTTCCTGGAGATACTGGGGCTTGAACTCAGGGCCACACTCTTGCCCCTTACCAACCCCCACCAGGTATTAACATCATAGATTTCTAATGAAGACATTCCTTATCCTCATCTCTGTAAGAAATATCAAGTTGTAGAATAGTAGGGGAGGAATAGAATACGGTATTTCTCCACAACTGAGTTTACTTTTTATTTGATTGGTTTTAGTTTTTTGTTGTTTTTGAGACAAGTTCTCACTGTCAAGTGTTCTACCACTTGAGCCACTCTACCAGCCCTTTTTTGTGTTGGGTATTTTGAGATAAGGTCTCAAAAGCTATTTACGTGGACTGGCTCTGAGCCACTATCCTCCTGATCTTTGCCTCCTTAGTAGCTAGGATTGCAGGTATGAGCCACCTGCACCAGGCTAGATGACACACTTTTAAAACTTAAATTGTTCAAGTCAATGAAAGAAAGTTAAGATTTTTACAGCTCCTAGTTTGTCTTATAAAATCCTATCACAAGAGTGAAATTTATAGAGTAATTAAAAGCATTTCTCTTCCAGTGATAAGCATTTATTTTTTCCTCTTTTTGATTTTGTTTTTGATGTTCAGCTGAGATACCAGAGAGCTGTAGCTGATTGTGAAAACATAAGGAGAAGAACC
Organism: Castor canadensis; assembly: GCF_047511655.1. Lineage (NCBI taxonomy): Eukaryota > Metazoa > Chordata > Mammalia > Rodentia > Castoridae > Castor > Castor canadensis. The sequence continues at coordinate 70,186,483 of NC_133391.1, read as the reverse complement.
CAGAGATGTGTGGAAGACGCCAAGATATTCGGTGAGAGATTTGTTCACAGTAAAATATATTCAGTTAAAGGGCATTTAATTAGCAGATATGCAAACTGAGCATAGTAAAAGTACATCTGGGTACTGAACTGATGCCTCCCATACCCTTCCACTTTTCCCAAGGCTTTCTGTGCTACTTATTTGGAGTGGTATCAAATTAGCCATATGCTAAAATATTGTTGGCCTTTATTTTAACCAAACCTTTGTTTATTTTCTAAGCATGTACAATTATTGCAGTTCCAACATTCTAGTACTTACACAAACAATTGTGTTTAGTTCATTAAAGAATAAGTGAATTGAGAAAGTGATTGGGTGAACCCAAACAGCAGACACATAGGAAGTTGGGAATGCTGAAACTTGCTTAATGGAAGCAAAATTTGTCTATATCCACAGGATGATAGTCAATTGTATTTGCCACCAGAAAGTTTTTAGTGCTGTGTAAGATCAGTACTCTGTAGACAATTATAAAACAGCTTGAAGACAGAGGCTCAGATCACAGAATCACATAACCTTAGAGGGCTTAGAAGTCTTTCAAAATGTTTATTTTATTTAAAAAAAAAAAAAAAACTGGCTATTCCTTGAAAATGCCTTTCGGTTTCACTCTTTCCCCACTATTGCCTCCTCTTCTACACCAGACCAAGCCATATCACACCTAGACTACTTCACTTGGCACTCCTATTTTTCCTATCCTTCCTGTTCTATCTGTCATACCCCTGAATCCATTATGTATGCTTCTATTCAACTAATTTGAATCAGGCTTCCACTTGTTTTCCTCATAAACCTCTACTGGATCTCTCACCTGGAAGAAAGAGGTAGATTTCCTTCAGTTTTTCCCTCCCATATAGACAGCAAGTCTCTTCAGTTCTCTCCTGTCATATCTTTTATTACTTGCTATAGCTGATCTTCCTTCTTACCTGTGAGTATGGTTAAGGCAGCTACCTGTTTTGGCACAAGACCTGTCCCCTCACCAGTTCCCGTTGATTATGTCATAGATCTCTAATGAAGACATTCCTTATCCTCGTCCTGGTAGAAAAATCAACTTGTAGTATGAGAAGAGAGGAATGGAATATGGGACTTCTCAACAACTGAGTTTACTTTTTATTTGTTTGGTTTTGGTTTTTTTGTTGTTCTCTGATCCTCCTGCCTCTGCCTCCCTAGTGCTGCTGAGTTTACTTTTTATCTTGTGACAGTTCATGTTTTCTAAAAGATTTTGTGGCCTATTGCTAGCAACTTAATAGCAGGCAATTAGAAACTCGCTTCATCTACAGGTGGATCTTACCTTCTGTTCCTATTTAGCCAGTTCTCGAGGATAAACCACTTGTGGGCTGGGGATATACCTCAGTGGTAGAGTTCTTGCGTAGCATGCACAAGACGCTGGGTTCCATCCCCAGCAGCACAAACATCACAAATAGAATAGAATAAATCACTCTTTAGCATCCTTAGCATAGTGTTGACTTTATTGTGTTTGTTTCTCCCCACCCATAAAATGTAGTATCTTGTCCCTTTTGAGAATGGCTTTTACACAACTAATACAGGAAGAAATTTTCAAAATGTATATAACTCAATATTTAAAGGTGAATGACAACAAAAATGCAAGAAGCAAAAAAAAAGGGAGGGAGTTGCAGGGGTAATGAGAGCAGTCTAACCAGTGTACAGTGTAAGGCTATTGGGAATTGGCACAGTGAATCCCCTCTATACAATGAATGTATGCTAATAAAAATGAAAAATAAAATAGTTGACTTTTAAAGAACAGGCTGTTGAGTGTAGACTTACATAGTTCTCTTTCCCATTTCTCAGTAGGGTTCCTGATCATATATACTTCTTGAAAGAGACACTGACTTGGCAGTTAAGTTGGGGTGGCAAAGATGATGATTCCTAAATCCTGTGTACCAACCTTCTCAGTTTCTGGGGTACCCACTGTACTGTATTCTAGCTACCTATATGGGTCTGCTCCACACTCCACCCCTAAAGGTAGAGTGATTTTATCACAAACTAAGTGTCTGATTTCTCTGTAGGAATCCAGAGTTTCTGTAAGGATTTGGTGGAAGTGGCAGACATTTTGGAGAAGACTACTAAGTGCATATCTGAAGAAACAGAACCTGAAGATCAGAAGCTCACTCTGGAAAAAGTCTTCAGGGGGTTGTCACTTTTAGAAGCCAAGCTGAAAAGTGTATTTGCCAAGCATGGCCTGGAGAAGATGGCACCTATTGGTGACAAATATGACCCTCATGAGCATGAACTCATCTGTCATGTGCCAGCTGGTATTGGGGTGCAGCCTGGCACTGTGGCATTAGTAAGGCATGATGGCTACAAACTTCATGGCCGCACCATTAGACTTGCCCAGGTGGAAGTGGCAGTAGAGTCTCAGAGACGACTTTGAACAGGCCATCAGGAACTGAACATTCTCCCAGAGTACAGTCACCTGTGTTTCCTTTATTTATTAAACTAGGTTTGTATTGTACATGAGGTACTTCATGTGATCTGTTTTTGGATTTAGTCATATTGGCTTTATTTCTAAGCTATTCTATTGATTTTATGTGACCTATTGGTCTCATCAGAAGTCTTGCCACTGGGCACTTGAACAATGTGACAAGTGTTCTTATGGCCTTTATCAAAATGTGTTTACGAAAATTATTTTTAAATTGGTTCTCTGATGACTTTGAATCCAAAATCCTCTTAAGCATGTATTTTCACATTAATTGGAATTAGTATAGTGTCTTGTATATATTATCTTTTGTGGAAAAGGAAACAATAGGAATTAGTTCTTCATTTGGGTACTTGGATGATAAAGCTTTACACTTGTATAGATGTAGATCATTTGAGTTGATTTTTATATACATAGATTTTCAGAACTTACGTTTTTTATTATTTTACATTTAGTCATCTTTTATCCTTGTAGTCCTCTGCTAGGGGTCCCTCTTATCTTACTGTCCCAAACCTATCCCTTTCTGATCCCATTTGGAAGGGCTAAAGGACCAGGCCAGACTTGGAAGGCAGGTAGCTTTAACAAATTCAAGATACCCCCTTTCCTTTCAGGCCAGTAACTATTTTCAGCCTCCCTGGGTTTATAGTTTCAGGCAAACCAAGGCAGCACCAACAGCTAATGGCCCAAACAAGTCTGTATAGGTAATTACCTGTAGCTCTTCATTCCACCAGACCTGACTCTTCTGCCTCTTTGTTACCTTTGCTTTAGGATTCTATATTAGATTATGAGAAAATGCTAGGTTCTCGTAATTTCTCATCTCATTCTAAGATTTTTGTTTGTTTGTTTTTTCTTTTCTTTAGTTGATACCAATCACTACCTCTCTTACGTTGACAAACTTTTTTGGTTTTTTTGGTGCTGGGGATTGAACCCAGGGTCTCCCACATGCTAGGCAGAACATTCTACCACTGAGCCACACCCCTAGCCCAACAAGCTTTATTTCCTAGTTTGTGTAGCGTAGCCATTGTTAGTCATACTGTATAAACATCTAATTCTGCTTTTATGTATTAACCTCCTAAAGTTAATGGACCTAAGTGGTTTTTGCAGTCTTAACAGCTGGTATTGTGTAAAAGGTTTATCCAGTAAACGACTTAATGAATGGATAATGTATCAGGTAGACTTTAGAAAGAAGGTTAAATAGTATTTTAATGTTAGAAGAGGCCTTAATCTCATCTCAACCTTTCTGCTGCTTCTGAAGTATGAAAATTAAGTCCTATTTAGAACTGGACCCAAAGGGAGAAAGTCTCCAATGACTAAATGTCAGTCTGTAAGAATAAGGAACAAGTATATAGTAAGTTTAGTCACTTAAGATTCATGTACATGCAAATATGTCTTCAGTTGTTAGATGTCCAGATTGCATAGGTTTAAGTTAGCTACCCGTAAAATCCATTTCTGCTGGAACTCTGTGACCCTGTAGGGAAGCAGAAACTGGCTTTCTTCTACACTTCCAGGTTCTTTGGGCTTCAGATTAATTCACACAAGATGGTCTAACAAGAGAAAAATGTACTGTGTTGTGGTATGTACATCTGGGAGTCCTACAAAATAGATTCAAAAAAGGGTCAGATAATTGATGCTTATAAAGTACCCTGAGCTTCTGGGGCTGGGGTGGAGGAAACAAGGATGAATAAAGATGGTCTTGTACAGATAAAAAGGTAACAAAATTTGTCTGGAGCAGCCCTCTTTTGATACAGGTACCTTTGCTAATGTGAGTTTCCTTTCTAGGTGTCCATTTATTTTACAAAAGGACAACTTTTCAGAGCTACTCCTGTGTCTGCAGTTTCCAAGCTCAGTAGCTCCCAAAGAAGTATATTTTGGAGTGGTAAGTTATCTTCTTAGTATTGGTAATTCTAGAACACTACTTAAGATCCTGGTGTCTTAGAATTACCAGTACTGTGGGCCTTACCAGCTCCATCAGATTTAAACACTTAAAACAAGTAGGGCTGGAGGTGGTAGAGCTGTAGGTGGCATTAGGGGAGAGGTCAGACAAGTAAATGTGCACTTTTAAATGTAATAAGACTCTTTGAGCTGCGTGTGGTGGTACATGCCTGTAATCCCCATACTCAGGAGGGTGAGGCAGGAGAATAAAAAGTTCCAGGATAGTGTGGCTACATAGTGAGACCCTGTCTCAAAAAAAGTTTTTTGATTTTTTTTTTTTCTTCTGGCATTCCACTAATTGTACACTGTAAATTTAATTAGCAGTCAAATTCTACAATAGGGATTTGTCCTTTTTGCTTTCACTTCTATGATACTGACAGATGGTAACAATAAGAAAATGAACCAATTAAATTACCTATGTGTGGTTTGGGAATACTAGCTATCGTTACCAGTGAACTGGAATTAACTATAATTTTAGGTACAGAATGTTCTTATTACCTAAAGAGTTTTCTAGTCCTCTCCAACCTCCTGTTTTTGCAAGTAGATTGTGAATAATTTTAGGTTCTTTTATGATTGAGTAGTTTCGCAGACTTAAAGTGTACATTTAAAATTACAAGATGAAGATGTAATAGCAAAAAGCTCAACTTGAAGGGCTTAAGGAGCCAGAGCAGCACAGTAGAGTGTAGGCTGGTAGGCATGAACTAGAACGTAAGTCTCAGCTCCGTCACCTCTGTGACTTCTGGCACTAGTCATGTGATTCTTCAAGCTTGTTTATAAACTGGGTATAGTAATTCTCTTACGATACTGTGAGGATTAAGTGAAATGTGTAAATTGCCTACTACAGTAGGCCCTCATATTTATTTTTATTGTTTATTCTTAATTATGCACATTGTTTTTCCTGCATTTTTATAGTTGCCTAAAGTCTAGGGAAAAGGGAAGACTGGTAAGTGGTTACTTTAAAAAAAACTTGTAAGCTAGTCATTCACGGTGACTTACTTTCCTTGCAGTTTTGGTTTTGGTTTTGGTTTTGGTTTTAGCCATATCACAAGAAACCCATTTTGAAGGAATAAGAAAATGTGCTCATGCTGTTAATTATTTTTGTCTTGATGGTGAAGTAAAAAAGACCTTGGCTTGCTTTGGCTCACTTGATGGGGAGATTTTGGTGTTTTAGTACTTAGACTCTACAAATCATTTGCTGACTTTCCTTACTGCTAAAAAGGAATCAGTCAGTTTGACATTAATGTAAGTTATTTGGTGCTCTCATTCATTACAAAAGATTTAATAAATGAAGAAAGGGTTTTAAAATGCTGAAGCAAAATCAAAAAGAGGAAACTAAGGATGGAATGTAATATTCAGAAATAACTTTAATAAACTAAATAACTGCAATTCTGGTCGGTTGGTTGGTTTGTAGTGCTGTGGATGGAACTCAGGGCCTTGCATGTGCTAGGCAAGTGCTCTACCACTGAGCTACACACCCAGTCTCAGTGCAGGAGTTTAGTCTTTGCCTGATTTACACATATACTGGTATGTTACAGTCACTTCATTGACTGTGGATGCTGGGGGGAAGTACCTGAGATCTCAGCACAGCCATATGGATGCAGTATTGGCTTTCTACACTATACCTCAGTGTTGAAATCTTGTATGGTTTTCTACCTCCTTGATTTGCCCCTTTCTGATTTCTTATGTCGTTCTTAGACCTAGACTTCTGTTTCTGCCATCTTCTTTAGCACTATCTTGTTTTCTTGTATTTGCGTCTTGGTTCTAGTTGTCTTACCTGCTTTAACTGCTGTATTTGTGTTGGTGGACTCCTGACCATCCTCCTAATGATTCCTAGCATTTGGCCTTAATCTAATCTTCAGTTTCCATGTTCTCAACTTCTGACTGCCTGGCCGTGTCTTTACCTCTGCTTCTCAATTGGTTTCCATGCCCCCAATTCCTGTCTTTGGAGCAAATCTTCCCTGGGATTTGGCCTTGCACTTCCATCATTTTTCCAGGCTTGTCTATAAAACATAATTCTGCAATCCATTGTTACCTATTTCCAGTGTAGTCAATAAATACATTTATTCCCATCCACTCAGGCCTTGGCCAGGCTCTCAGGTTCACTATGGTGGTTTTAAAGTAGAACCAAAGAGTTCCTCGACTTACACACTGAGGATCTATGTCCACTCTTTTTGGAGCTTTATGACTGCCTGATCAACAGGATACGATGAAACTGACACTGCCAGTTTTGGAATCCAAACATTAAAAAACTGGTAGCCCCACATCCTATCTTGATGTTCACACTAGGAATTTAACATCATGCCAAGAACAAGCCACTAAGTTTTTGAGTGGTTTGTTACACATCAAGAGATGACTGATACAGTTTCTCTTGTTATTTCCAGTCCCAGCTAAGTTTATTGTTATTTGTTTTAGCATTTCTGTACAAATTGCACCTCCTTGCTTTTCCTCTTCCCACCACCTCATCAGTGCACACATTATCAGTGGGCTACTAGAATTAGAACTTCCTAGCAGAAAAGACTCCAACATTGCAAAGAGTAAGAAGATGAATTTTTAAGTTAATATGATTTACTCTACAGAAAACAAAAACTACAAGAAACAAGTCAATACATAAGAGAAGTTGGCATCAAATGATCAAATGCTTGTGGCTTTTTAAGAATTCGAGGTATGTCTTGAATCTTTGGAGCTGTGCATTCTGACACAAATGTTTCCAAAAAACATTTTTGAGATTACAAGAAATATATATTTATGTATTAGTAGGGATCCAGTTTGGACCTAGTAAGAGTCACAAAGATGACTTAGAACCCCAGCTACAAGCTCTTACCATTCTCTGGATCCCTTCAGTTTCTTAGCCATAAATAAAGATTTTCCTTATTTATCCTGAAACTCACTCCTAACTCTATTCCTCTGCCAGAGGAAAGAAATCTGCCCTTCACAGTATTGTAAACTAGCCACACTGAGCTGCCCTTGTTGTCTTGGAGGATGAAAATGGCAGCTTACCTCTTACATTTCTCCTTTCTGAAAAGAGTGAATGAAATCCTTATGTTAAAAAAAGAGAACTGTATAGATAGAAACTGCAAACACACATGTGAAAAAACTACAGTACGGTACACACAGCCTGTGCACAGGGTAGAGCCCAGTCCGCCTGGCCGCCTGCTTGATCAGCAATTTCCAGCACTTGCAGAATGTGTCAAATCCCAAAAGTGTTTCCCATTTCTTATCTCACATGATCGTCACCACAACCTAAAAAAAATTGAGCGGGGATTATTCCATCCGTTTTATTAAAGTGAAAACAGAGACGCAGAAGGCACTTTACAGAGCTAGTAACTCCTCCGACGTTGGACTTCAGTTCTTCCCCTTCAATCCAGCTCCCTGCAGCTGGGACGTGGTCCTGATGCTGAGGTCCGGAAAGCGCACACACCTGCGCCGGGCAGAATGAGCCAGCCAATGAGGAGCCCGCATCCGGAAGGCGGGACGGGGAGGCCGCCAATGATAAAGCCCTCTCGTAGAGCGATGTAGCTAATGAGGGCCTCGAACTGAAGAGGGACGTCTGCTCGGCCAATGAGAGGCTGGCAGGCGGAACGGTCAGTGGGGCTCCAGGGCGGGGCGGGGAGCGAGCGCCGAGCCCCAGCGTGCTTCCCCGGTCGCCGCCCGCCATGGCTCGCGCTGCCCTGGTCCTCGCTGCCTTGGCCCCGCTCCTCGTCGTCGCAGCTGCGGGCGGAGACGCCCCGCCGGGAAAAATCGGTGCGGGAAGGACGGGGGGGTGAGGGGCGAGCCGAGCTGAGGGGAAGGCTGGGCGGGAAAAGGGTTTGCAGCTGGCTGGGGGCAGGGGAGGCCAGGTCGGGGAAGGAGTCGTCCTCGGGAGACGAGCTGGGTGGAGGAGAGGCGAGGAAGGAAACCTACCGCAGTAGGAAAGGTGCTGATGGGGAGGGGGGCACCGGCATGTGAAGGCCACCTGGAGCGCTGGGCAGGACTGGCCACTGATCTCGCCGGAAGGTGCAGGGTCACCGGGCATCTGCAGTGGATGTGGCTCTTGGTTAGGCGCGCGGGTGGCAGAGGACAGGAGCAGGGCGATGGCGTTCACAGTGGTCTTCTGAAGGCCGTCCGTGCACCAGGCAGAGTGCTGTATGTAGTTCCTGCTCGGAGGCGCGACCTCCCGAGACGGGAAGCCCGTTCAGGGCTGAGAAAGTACCGTGCGTTCCGAGCGAGGACGCTTCACCTCGGCTTTGCCGGCTCAGAGAGCGCTTCCGACAAGTAAAATCCAAGCCAAAACTTGCGGTCGGTAGGAGACAGTTGCAGAACAATAGGTCAGCTAGAGATCGATTTGCTGGATGATAAGAGTAGGGAACATCCACACGCACACACTCCGTGCTGGAGATAGAGCCCAGGGCCTCAGGCATGCTGGATACACGCTTCACCACTGAGCTATGTCCCCAGTGGGAACTTTTTAACAGCAGTCACATTTCTTTATTATTTGTGTGATTTTCCCAATATTGTAAAAAATTTCAAACATGCAGCGAAACTGAGAATTTCACAGTGATCATCCGTAAGCCCTCCACTTAAACTGCCATTCATTGCTGTTCTTCTTGCTTTATCACATATGTCCTTCTAGCCATCCATCTTACATTTTGATTCATTTCTGAATAAATTGCAGATACCAACACATCTTGCTAAATACTTCTTTGTGCCTGTCATGAAATGCAGCTCCATATTTGTTCGTTGCTTTTTTCCCCCTCTTGATGATCATTTTAAGCTGGGCACTGGTGGCACACACCCATAATCCTAGCTACTCAAGAGGCAGAGATCAGAAGGATTGAGTTTCAAAGCCAGCCCTGGGCAAACAGTTCGTGAGACCCTATCTAGAAAAAAACCCATCACAAAGAAAGAGCTGGCAAAGCGACTCAAGTTGTAAGAGCACCTGCCTAGCAAGCATGAGGCCCTGAGTTCAAACCCCAGTGCTGCCAAAAAAATAATAATAATTATCACTTTAACTCTACATGACTGACCCAAAGATGCTGGGTTTCCGTTATGGGAGGACAGAGTCTCAACTCTTACCAGGCTGCCCTCCAGTTGGCAGGGATGCCTTGGGATGTCTCATGGGAGCACCACAAATTTACCAGGGCCAGGGCAGGGCTAAAGTTTATTATGCTGGAAAGCCATGACCAGGCCATAAAGGATTAAGATAGACTGAAGCATGCTGGAAGTGAATTTGAGACAGTTCATGAAAGAGAATCCTGAGGAGTAGAGTGGCTGGAATATGCGGATTTTGAGCCAGGCTTGAAAGTGTAAGGAAACATAGGCCCCAAAAGTGACCACGTGGAGAGGAGTGATCTCGACAAGAGATTCTTTATTGCTGGGTGGGAGAGGGAGGGAGCAGAGAGCCAAGAGAGAGAGGGAGAGAGGAGCAGGGGCTTAAATACCCCTCAGTGGGACTCAGCATGATCTGATTGGTTAGGATCTTATGGTTCATGCTGATTGGAGGTTGGGGCAGAAGGAGGATTCAAGCTAGACTTGAGGCAGGACCATGACCCTGGAAAACAGAAGCTTAAGGGTGCAGTAAGAACTGAAACCTACCAGCCCATTATTGCCAACAGAAAGGATGGGGAAGAGTTAGGCAGGCAGTGATTAGAGTATAGAGTATTCTTTCTCCTGGGAATGGGCAGTAGGGCAGGACTTTTACCATTGGTTTTTGGGGGAAAGGGCAGGGCCTCCTTGCAGCAGGAGTGTCTGGCAATACAAAGCTTGCTACCCACCTCCTAGCTGGCCTCATCCTCCTTGCTGAAGTTATCCAGAACAGGACCAGGCAAGGCCAGGTTGCCCTTTAGCTTTCCTGATTTTCCTCAGCCCTCTGGCAGGAGCCTCTGTCCACTCTTGGTGGTTTCAGCTCTACCCAGATGGGAACAAGGAGCTTCCTGTTAAGATAGTTGATCCTTGGACTCCTTAAGGATCCAATCTGAACACCTCAGAGTGGCCTGAAGATCCTTTGAACCCACCATACAGTTACATACACTGCCCTGCTCATGCTGTTCTCTGCAGAGCAGGTGGTTCCTCTCACTGGCACAGCCAGTTGTCCTCGAGGGTCCTGACCAAATGTTATTTCCCCTAGGAAGCCTATGTCCCTGCACACTCACAGGCAGAATCCATTGCTTCCTCCTTGGGGCTCCCTGAAACACTGTTGTCCTACTTTGTCACAGATTGTCGTAGCTGATTGTGCGTGAGTCTGTGCCCACTGACTGCCTAGGTTCCTGAGGACAGAAGCCCTGTTTGGTTCAACTTTGAGCCCCGGTATGTCATGTCATAGTGATATGACGTCTTCCCTACAGCCCTGGGGTGGCTTAAGGCCTTGAAATGTAGGTATCGCTGGAGAAAATGGGACTCTGTTTGCAAATGTAGGGGAGGGCAACCGAGTGGTTAAGAAAAGAGTAAGGACACTCTTGAGCGAGGCTGTGTAAATGCTGAGGAAAGAGGGGTGGTTATTCTTTCAACATTCAACAAATACTTCATGCACTCTGCCTGCTAGCATCTGAGGACATGGTAATGACCCTGCTCCCTCTTGGTCCTTAAACAAACTATTTGAATACAATGTGGCAAGGATAGGCCAGAGATAAACAGAGTCTGGGGCTTCAACACAAAGGAAACCTACTCATCTTAGGTGGCTCAGGTAAGCCAAGCTAAAGGTGACAGTTGAGGGCTGTAGAAGTCAGCAAGGCCCAGGGTCACAGATAACATTCCTGATAAGAGGAGCAGCTCAGGCAAAGGCCCAGGTGGAGAAAGAAAAGGCAGCTGGGTACCACACTCTTAAGAAGGTGGGCCAGACCAGGAGGCAGAGTGTGGAGGGGAGGGCAGAGAGGAGACTGGGTTATTGGAGGCTGATTCTCAAAGAGCCTTGTATTCTCTGAGGATTACTGCCACTTCTTGACCGGAGCTGGTGTCTCAGGGTCCAACATGAGTGCAGTAAGGATACATGATTGATGCCATTTTCTTTTTGGATAGTATTACTAGACTGTCCAGATGAGAGGAAAGCAGTGTTTGAGATATATGGTAGGCAAAATCACTTGTACAGTGATGGCCCAGCTCAGTAGCTTCATAGCTGGTTTGCTCTCCTCCCTTGGAGCTATTCGATGATTAGTATCTGTCTAGACAGCAGTTCCTAGTAGCATCTCAGAGCTCTGTCCAGTGAATTGTTATTATCAGTGATTTTGATGAGAATACTGATGGCAAGTCAACCGAGTTTGCAAAGAACAGGAAGGCAGGAGGTGTGGTTAAAAACAGTGGATGATAAGACCCCAAAAAATGTCAATAAGCAAAAATCGTAACAACAGTCCAGATTGGAATCCAGGGCCCTATAAGGTCACAAGCAGCCCATCACAGGGTGCATTCCAGTCTTGGCCAACACAGACGTAGAAATGACTTAAGAGTCAGGTGGTAGGTTGGACTTAAACCAGAGGTTGGCAGACTTTTTCTGTAAAAGGCCAGAGAGTAAATATTTTAGGCTTAACAGACCGTTCAGTTTCTGTTGCAGTTACTCAACTCTGCCTAGCATGAAAGTAACCATAGACAGTAAAAGAAAATGTATGGCTATGTTCCAATAATACTTTGTTGCCAGATATAATGGCACTCTGAAAGCTGAAGCAGGAGACTCACTTGAGCCAAGACCAGACTGAACAGCATAGTGAGATCCTGTCTCAAAAAAAAAAAAGGCGTGCCAATAAAATTTGGCTGGGGGGGAGTGGCTCAAATGGTAGAGCACCTGCCTAACAAGCATAAGACTGAGTTCAAACACCAGTACTACAAAAAAATAAAATGAATAAGTAAAAAACTTGGTTTACAAAAATAAGCATCTGCCTAGTATGACTCTGGCCTGCAGGCTATAGTTCACTGACCCCTGGAGTTATGTATAAAACTAAATTTGTTCTTTTTAAATGATTATCCTGAGTTCAGAGATTTTTTTCCTGCCCTTTCCCTGCTAAAGTGTCTTTTTATTTTATTTTCTTTCTTCCTTTTTTTTTTTTTTGTGGTGGTGGGGTTTGAACTCAGGGCTTTTCCCTTTCTAGGCAGGTGCTCTGCCACTTGAGCCATACTCTAGCCCTGTCTTTCTCTTTACAAAATGAAAGTAACAGTAGGTGGTAGTCTTCAAGTTGGCCTTTGCTCACGAGTCCTAGGTCTACTCAAAACTCATACTGCAAAATTCCTCTTTGAAATGTCATGAACCTGTAAAGGTAACCCACAGCCTCTCCTGTGCTGTCCCTCCCTGCCTCCTGGGCCTGCTGACAGCCGTGGTTGGGGCTGGGATTGGGGGCTCTGCCGTGGCCCATTTCCTCCAGCAGCACTTTGGACCCCGGGTGCAGATCGACGTGTACGAGAAGGGAACTGTTGGTGGCCGCCTGGCCACCATCTCAGTCAACAAGCAACACTATGAGAGCGGGGCAGCCTCCTTCCACTCGCTGAGTCTGCACATGCAGGACTTCGTCAAGCTACTGGGTGAGTATTCCCCAGGGCTGGCAGCAGCCACCAGGCCCTTCCCAGATTGCCCATACCTTCGAGGCCAGATGGTTATGTAGCCCAATCTCCTCATTTTACAGATGGAGCAGCTGAGACCAGAGAGGGGAAGGAACTTGCCTGAGGTTACACAGTGAGTTAGTTGCAGAGCCGGAACTAGAACTCAGGTTTGACTCCCAGGCCAGTTCTTTCCCTTTCAATTTGCTGTGATCATATCAGCATCCACATTGCTGGTACCTGCCTAACACCGTGCTAGGTGGTACGGGGCATTACCTCGAGGCCTCTTTAGCACCGCCTTTAAGGAAACTGTGGCTCAGGAAATTGACAGATTTCAGCTAAACCCACACAGCTAGGAAGTGAGAGATCTGTGAGTCAGACCCTAGAGCATCTGTCAAAACCACACACAGGCTGTTTGCTGCAAAAATCCCACCTCTCAGAAGTGATCCTGTAGGTGGTCTTGCAGATGTTCAAAGTGGATACATCCAAGCTCATTCATTCTAGCATTGTTTGTAATAGCAAAAGGTTGAAAGTATCCTCTTTTGCCATCTCCTGGAAGCTGGGGTTAAATACATGACCTGTGAGTATACACAAGGCTTTCTGTGGCCAGAATGGGAAAGTCCATTGTAGCCAGATAGAGAATAATCTCCAAGATCTGGGATGTTGATACAGTGCAGAGCAGTGTCTATAGGATGTGGGGGTGGGGAAGGACAAGATCATGGCCAATACATGTTGAGTCCAGTGCTCTATAAGTTACTGAGTGCTGGATAGGCAGAAGGAGCTATGGTTATTTCCATGTAATCTTGGGTCCTGATTTGCCTCAGGAAGGTCCTGAATTTAAACCAGGCCTATTAGGGTGGGGTGGGGGGCTCTGAAGGGGACCTGAGGGCTGCTGGTCTCTGCAGGGCTTAGGCAGCGGCGCGAGGTGGTAGGCAGAAGCGCTATCTTTGGCGGGGAGCATTTCGTGCTGGAGGAGACCGACTGGTACCTGCTGAACCTCTTCCGCCTCTGGTGGCACTACGGCATCAGCTTCCTGAGGCTGCAGATGTGGGTGGAGGAGGTCATGGAGAAATTCATGAGGTAGGGCTGGGCTGAGCTGAGCTGCAGGAGGGCATTCCAGGGGGGAGAGAAGAAGCTTGGGAAGGTGCTGCTGGACTGTAAACTGTGAAACAGAAGGTGGTACCTGGTGGATATAAGTGCCCAGCACAACTTAGTGAAGGCTCAGAGCCTGAGCAGTGGCCTCATATGGGGTGGGACTGGTGCCGTTGGCATTATGGCACAAGTCTTCAGTCTTTCCCTCCACTGAACTGATGACAACATGGGTTGCAAACTCACTCACCTACGATGGCAGAAGTGGGATGGGAAAAGTGAAGCAGCCAGGTGGGAGAGAACAGGGATGTTGGGTGACCTGAGGAACCAAGCCATCTCAAAGAGGCAACCAGGCACACCGCTGAAGCCCTCTGTGGCCAGCCATGTGAAAGTTCATGTAGCTAGATCTTCAGTTTTCAGACTGGAAGCTGGAAATTGTAAACTTTGCCATCCCCAGTTTTTGCATTAGAACAAACTCCTCTCTACCACTTCTCTCCTCCTTGGGTGCCAGCCCTTCTCCATCACCTCCAGGTATGGAGGACTGGTGGCCTATGCCTACTCCATACTCACACACCAAGCAGCCCTGGCCCCTCCTGCAAGATCTCCCTGCCTCCCAACACCCTGGGCAGAGGCTGCTCCTCTGGCCCCTGCATTGTCTCCCTCTCTTCAGTGTCAGATGTTCAAGCATTATCCCTTCCCTGATTTCTGGCACTTCTCCACTCCCTTCCCACTCTCTAGCTGCCATACAAATATGGCACTTCTTTCTTGTATTCTCCAGATGGTTTTTTTGCAGTACTGGAGTTTGAATTCAGGGCCTATACCTTAAGCCACTCCACCAGCTCTTTTTTTGGTGATGGGTTTTTTCAAGCTAGGGTCTCGAGAACTGTTTGCCTAGGGCTTGCTTCAAACTTCGATCATCCTGATCTCCGCCTCCTATATAGCTAGGATTGCAACCACGAGCCGCTGGCACCCAGTGCCCCTCCTTTTTTCTTACACTTTTCTCTCGTCAACTTTATGTGGACCCTCAGTGCTGACTTCTCTTGGTGATAGGAGATAACTTCCTCCTGCCAGCTCATTTCCCTTCCATTCCAGACCCACATTTTCAGCTCTCTGGACACCTCTATCCCACGTCCCATTGAAAATCAAATTCAGCATGCTTACACAGCAGCCCCAGAATGAGTAGCATTTCACAGGATGCATGTGTGGATGGTTCCAGTCCCTGCTAGTCCTGGGCACTGGGTGAATGGGAAAGGGACAAGCCATGAGTTTGAAGTAAGTGGGGGCCCTGCCAGATCAAGGTCAAGGGGAGGACTGTAGTGGCATGAGGTCCAGTGTGGTCCAAGATGCCAGGGCAGAATGAGGATGGCTGTGGATTGTCATTTAAGACAGGGAGTGGCTCAGAGAAGCTATGTAGTTGGCATTCAAGGGAGCTGTGATGTGAAGCCGGGTTTGTGGGATTCCGGAGAACTTGCCCCTATCTCCATGCTGCCCCTCTAGGAGGGACAGGCCCATCACCACCACAAAACAGGCCAAGGGGAACACAATCAGCCTCCTCTCCCAACCCATACGTAGAGGAGGTGGCAGGTCCCTGGTGGGCCCTCCAGGTCCACAAGGACCCCATGATGGGTGGTCAGCCAAAAGGCCTTTTTGCACAGGAACTCAGCTCGCTGTGTCTTCTAGGATCTACAAGTACCAGGCCCACGGCTATGCCTTCTCAGGTGTGGAGGAACTGCTGTACTCACTGGGGGAGGCTGCCTTCATCAACATGACCCAGCGTTCTGTGGCCGAGTCCCTGCTCCAAGTGGGTGTCACACAGCGCTTTATTGATGATGTCGTCTCTGCCGTCCTGCGGGCCAGCTACGGCCAGTCTGCAACAATGCCCGCCTTTGCTGGTAAGTATCCAGCTCTCAGCTAGCCTGCCTGCCCTACCCCTGCCAAGAATGAGCTGAGGTCCCTGTGACAACCTCACATCTGTCCCACTCATTGTGCTGCCTTAGCACTTTGTTGCTCCTTTCTTTTATTCTGGCATCAGTGCTCCAAGTTGGCAGCACAGTATTTACTCCCACTTCACCACGGTGGAAGGAAAGCTCAGGTGGGGATCTAATGTGTATCCTCTACTCCTGATTGTCTGCTAATCTCTTCCGCTTGCTAAGTGTCAGAGTTGATGTGGTGCCTTACTGTCCACAGTTTGAATTCAAGAACTGCACTGCTGACACTCTGATGTTCATCTACTTGTCACCTTATATTCCCAGCTCATTACTAGAATGGATGGGTATGCATGTAGCCCACCATTCTCCCACATAGGCTCCCACAACAGAGAATGTAGGCTTCACAAGAGG
Organism: Castor canadensis; assembly: GCF_047511655.1. Lineage (NCBI taxonomy): Eukaryota > Metazoa > Chordata > Mammalia > Rodentia > Castoridae > Castor > Castor canadensis. The sequence continues at coordinate 70,170,166 of NC_133391.1, read as the reverse complement.
AGACTCTTGCTGTCTTGTGTCCACTGCTCCACCCCAAACACTGGGAAAAGGGTCTGCACCATGCTAGGCACTTGATGTGCTTTTGATGAATAAATGAGAGGGTGTGTGTCAACTAGCACCTCTCACGTCCCCAAGATACTCATCCTGTGGTCCCTTCCCAGTCTTTAGGTCCTGCCTCAGCATCTCCACAGTGTGGCCTCCCTGTTCACTCTTCCAGTGTCTTGTGTGTATCCTTCATAGCATGTCTGTACTGAGATGTAGTTTACCTACCATGGAATTCTCCCATTAAAGTATTGAGTTCTGTGGTTATTAATATATTCAGAGTTATGCAACCATCACTGCGATTTTAGGACATTTTTATCACCCCTAAAAGAAACTCCATACCCTTTAGCCATCAGCTCTGCAGTATCTCTAGCCTTCCAACCCTGGACAGTCACAGATCTGTCAGTGTCTGTGGATTTGCCCATTCTGGGGCATCCTATGGAACAAAATCAGACACTATGTTGTCCTTTGGAGCTGGCTGTTTGACTAAGAATCACCTTTGCCCTTCACTGTGTTGTGGACTTGGTTGTATTTTTTTGTGTACCTGTAGTCTCCCTGTGCCCTGGCTGGGAGGACCAGGGAGAATAGTGTTGGGCTCTCCAGCTTTACTACCCAGTGGTTTGAGAACCCACCAGCCATCCATCCCATTTTGTCAGGAGCCATGTCGCTAGCTGGGGCCCAAGGTAACCTGTGGTCGGTGGAAGGGGGCAACAAGCTGGTGTGTTCCGGTTTGCTGAAGCTCACCAAGGCCAACTTGATCCATGCCACAGTGACCTCTGTGGCTCTGCACAGTACGGGTGAGTGGACAGAGCAGCGGGTGTGGCCACGCCATTCCTAGCCAGCCCTACAGTTTCTTCTGCACCTCTACCCTGGTCTATGCTGAGCTGGGGAGCATTTTCCAAAACAGTAGTGTGAAGGTTCATTGACACTAGAGGGCGCTGTGGCCATGAGTCAAATGTCAGTGTTGGGAAGCTGAGTCTTCCATTAATCAGGCCTTGATCCTTTGATCAGTGAGGACGTTGAGTGCAGCCTTGCGAAAGCTCCCTCAGCTAATCAGCAGAACCAGAGGAAGAACTTAAGCCTTCTGACATCCTGTCCAATGCCTGCCCTGCAGCCACCCTACTATGGAAAGATGGGGACCGGCATCATCTAGACAGCTCAGCCGTCCCCAGTGCTGGGCCGCAGGTGGGAGGTCAGTGGGTAGAAGCCAAGGAAGAAGTTGACCTGTGTGTGTTCTCTTTTCTGTCTTTCCAGAAGGGAAAGCCTTGTACCAGGTGGGGTACGACAGTGAGATGGGCAGTGGCTCCAACTTCTACGACATCGTGGTCATCGCCACACCCCTGCATCTGGACAACAGCAGCAACTTCACCTTCGAAGGCTTCAACCCACCAATTAGTGATGTTCAGGGCTCTTTCCAGCCCACCGTCATCTCCTTGGTCCACGGCTACCTCAACTCTTCCTACTTTGGTTTCCCTGACCCTAAGCTTTTCCCCTTCGCCAATATCCTTACCACAGATTTCCCCAACTTCTTCTGCACACTGGACAACATCTGTCCTGTCAACATCTCAGCCAGCTTCCGGCGGAAACAACCCCAGGAGGCAGCAGTCTGGCGAGTCCAGTCTCCCAAACCCCTCTTTCGGACCCAGCTGAAGACCCTCTTCCGTTCCTATTACTCAGTCCAGACAGCTGAGTGGCAGGCCCACCCTCTGTATGGCTCTCGCACTGGCTTCCCAAGGTTTGCGCTCCATGACCAACTCTTCTACCTCAGTGCCCTGGAATGGGCAGCCAGCTCCGTGGAGGTGATGGCCGTAGCTGCCAAGAATGTGGCCTTGCTGGCGTACAATCGCTGGTACCAGGACTTGGACAAGATTGACCAAAAGGATTTAATGCACAAGGTGAAGACTGAACTGTGAGGGCTCCAGCTAGACCCCAGGAATTTTTGCGCCACACTGAAGATGTGTCAGCAACCCAAAGTTGGCAAAGCCACGTTCACCTGCCCAGCCACTCTTTCTGACCCCTCTTGTGTCAAGCATCTTTTTCCTTCAGTGTGGGTCCAGGTGACCCACTCTCTGCCTATCTGTCTTAAGGCTCCTCAGAAGGGTTACTTTTTAAGGGAGAAAGTAAGAAAAGAAGGGAAATTTGGGGTGGTTTTTGTTTTGTTTTGTTTGTTTTTTAAGAAGAAATAAAAATCATCTTCTCAAGCTGCTTTTGATTTGGTTTTCTAACTAGGAGCCAGGATGACTATGGGAGGGAGTGTAAGGCAGAGAATTCTGAATCTAATCTCTTTTCAGTGTTCCCTACCTACTTCCAGAATGTAAAACCTATAATAAAACATTGAGCACCAGATAGTTACAAACAGTAGAAGGGAAGATCAGAAAACCTATAGCCCCTGTTTGCTATGGGGCGACTCAGTCTGAGGCATCTAGTTCAGAACTGACGTAGACACCCTCTCTAGGCCTCCCCAACAACACTACATTGAGGGAGATGACTGGTGGGACCGGAGGAAGAAACCTTTACTCCACGTTGCCATCAGTGTAGTTCTGAGCTTCCTGGAACCTGTGGGAAAAGGCAACAAACTAGGCTATAGAAAGAATGAAGTTTTTCTTTGGTACCCAGGGGAATTGATTGTTCTGTTCCATATGCAGGGGTTGAGGAATAACATGACAGATCTGTCTTACAAAGGAGACAAGTCCCTAGATGGTGGAGAGCACTCATACTCCATCCCCAAACATCCCAGCAGAGGAGAGGAGAAGTGGAGTTCACAGGTTAATAATCTCATGCTTTCTCCTTTGACACTAGCTAGACTGGAGAGGAGAACTGTGCATTGCTTTTTCTACAGACCTTTAAAGAGCAGTAGTTTTAACAAAAGGAAGTAAAAAATTATCTTTATTCCTTTTGTGCCTGTGCCTTTCTGTAAAGGGAGTGAGTGGAGAAATAGAGCCGTCAGCACCCAACAAGGATGATTGATGGGCCAGCCACCACATCTGAATCTCCTGGAGAAGGGAGAGAGCCTGAAAGTGCAGATGCCCAGTCCCACTGGGCCTGGGTCCCTAGAGGAAACAATGCCAAATGGTACCAATACTTTGGCTTTCCCAACAGAAACAATCCTGGAGGTCACCTTGCAACTTCCCTCTCTTTTTTTCTTTTTTCCTTTCACTTTTTTTTCTTTAGATACACAGAAAAGCCCAAGATGAGGAAAATAACTTGCCGTACATCTTCTGGTGATTTCATAGAACAGCTCAAATCCTTAGCTTCTCATTCAAATTAATTGAGTTTGGCTAGAAACAAAATAACCTACTGCCTAGTGGGAACCCCAACTGGCTCTGAAGTTCTCTGTGCCCAGACTCACAACAGTGGCAATGAAAGAGATAGAGTCTTTAGCGCACAAGCAGCATGCGTCTGTTTTCACAGAAGCTGAGAAACTGACACATCAGAAAGATGGCATTTGGTTGAAGTAGAGGAAAACTAAACTTAAGTTGACTTCGGCAATACAGGTGTTACTGGTTATCATGACTTAATGTCCAGGCACAGAGAACTGTACAGTCCCCAGCTGTTACTTTTCTTACAGCCAAAGATGGCTGCCAACAGCTCCCCAGGTGAGAAGTCCTCCCACAACCACTGAACCAAATTCTAGGCCCTAGGCCAGTTGGACCACCCTGAGCCAATTCCTGTGGCTACAGAAGTGCCATGTAGTGATTGGCTTGGCACTCAAATACCAGACCAATCACTGTGACACAGGGGATTAGATTACATTGATTGGCTTAGAGCAGAGGTGGTCTTACCCAAAGGTCAAGGGAGAAGAGGATTGGAGAGTGCCTAAGTGTCAGCCACATACAGAGGGGCCCATGCCTTCCCCACTCTCAAGTTCAGTAAAATCAGTGTACGATGGCATCTTTTTATGGGCTTTGTTTGAAATGAATGGGACGGGCTGTCATGTGTCATTGATTACTATTGTTGAGCCAGAGGATGAAGGACAAAACATATCCCTGATAACTACCCCTTCCTGTGTCTCTAAGCAGGGAAAGGCACAGCCCAGAGCAGCTACATTTGGTCCTCAATCCTCGGCTGGGGCTTTGGCTCCAGGCCCAAGCACGAAGTGGAGCTGGCTGCATCCTTCAGAAACCTCCTTTACCTGGGTGGGCAAGCTCAGACAGCTCCGAGCCACAGCCAGCCAGCATGCCCACAAGGCCTGCTTCCCCAGACTAAACCTGAAAGCGAGGTTTCCTGCAGGCAAGAAGGGGAATGAGAGCCAGCAGAAAGCTTTGTCCCAAAGCCCACCCTGGCCTTCTCAGACCATAGCAGAAGCCCCCAGAGGCTCACAGACTGCTGAGAGAAGGGAGAGCATTTGCAAAGCAAGCCTGTCAAACAAGAAAGGGACCAACCTCATCCGCTAAATGTAGTGGACATTTAAAACCCTTCACAGAAACTCTGCCTCTGAGAGCAAGAGACCAGAGCGAAATTTCAGCACTAGGGGGAGGAAGGGACCACTGTGGAAGGTAAGTTATGGGGTAGACAGGGAAGGAAGGCCATCCTCACACCCACCCATGAAGGAGCACTCACAGGGAGTAGGGGCAGACCTTGGGTTCCCCCAGGGACCTTTGCATTCATTTGCAAGCACCTTCATAAGCATTGCACCCCATTCTGCTCTTGGCATTGGGCCAGGTGCTGGAGGTGCAACACTGAGCCCAGGGGTTGAGGCCCCCATCCCATGGAGTGGGAAACAGAAAACACATTTAGACTCAGAGCAAAGGAAGGTTCTAGGGTGCCATGTAGACCCTGTTCTCAACCCAGCTGCTGCCAGCCCAGGCTCATGGGATCACAGAATGGTGAGAGTGGAAATTTAGTGGTCCCTAAATCCTGTCATCTGGTCATTCCACAGGTGAGGAACCAGAGCCCAGAAAGAGGAAAAGGTGTCATCCAAGTATAACTGGCTTTTTTTTTTTTTTTGGTGGGACTGGGGATTATAACTGACTTTTATTGAGCATCTCTGGGGCCCTTGATGCTCTGGTGGAAAGACTGCCCCTTCTCACCATGGAGAGGTCCCTCCATCCCTATGCCCCCAGGGTAATTGTGCAAGGCCAGGACTAGTCTCAACCCTCCAGCAGCTCAACTTTTCCTACACCTTCACTCCCAAAAGGCCTTGGCACCTCATGCCCTTTATGTAGGCCTAAGTCTTGAGAGCTGAAGATCACAGGGCTGGGGGTGTAGCTCAGTGGTGACAGCGTGTGCTTAGCATTCATGGAGCCCTGAGCTCTATCCCCAGCACTGAGGGGGAAGAAAAGACCAGAATAGCTATCTGGGGAGAGAGGGCGTGGATCTTAGAGATGGGCAACCCCCTGAGGGAGAAGTGACTGCTGCAGGGATCAGCACCGGCTGGCACATGAAGTTTATTTTCCATGTGTCTGGAACCAGGCCGAAGCTTCCTGAGTAATTTTAACCAGTATCCACTCTAGAACAATACCAAAAAAGGTAAGTTACTTACTAGGGGCACATACCTAACCATTGGTTTTTCATGAATAGACCCTTAAAACATTCAGTGCCGAGGCTGCTGTGACCACAGAAGCTTGGGCAGCCAAGCAAAGTATTCCTGCATGGGGCTATCAGCCCCATGGAAGTTAACTCCAAGTGCTAGCTATTCTCACCCTCAGAAAATAGCCAGAGCCCCTCAGCTGTCTTGGGGGACAGAGGGTATTTTTAGATCCTAGGACAGCTGATTCAGACTTGCTGGGAGGTTAAGAGGGCCCAGGGGGAGGATTGAATTGCTAGGGGCTAAAGGGGGAAGCAGAGTTAGCATCAAGGGGCAAGAGCCAGCATGGGCATTAAGACAAGTCCTTCTGAAGTGTTTTGAGATAAGCCAGTGCTTCCCAAAGTGTGATCCCAGACCAGTATCAGCAGCATCAACAGGAGCCACTCTAGTGAAAAGAACCCAATGCATAAGAATGAAAAATATCAAAAAAAAATGCAAAATATTAGTCCTCACTTAAGTCAGAACATCTAGATGTGGGGCCCACCAGTTGCCTGAACAGCTCTGCAGGTGTAACTAATGCAAGCTGAAGTGTGAGAACCACTGGTACCAACAAATCAGCTAACCAGGTGGTTAGAATGGTCTATACTGACACCTCTCAAGCTCAAGTGACTATTCAAAGCTGGGATTCCTTGCCCCAGAAAAAAACATGTAAATGACATGAAGCCTTAGGGGGTTGATGGCCCAGGTGGAAAATGCCTGCTTTTTAGCAACCTGGACAGCCGCCTTCTCACCCAATTTTGATCTGCAGAGAAGCTGAGACAAAATGGATCATCTGTGGCAACCAGAAAGGCTCAGCCCTACCTTAACGCTGTCAGTCACCTCTTCAAAGGAGCTAGGTGCCTGAGTGGTGTTAGTTCTTGTTAACTCCCTATTGGTTTACACTACCCAAGCTTCAACAATATGGCTGAATTACAGATTTGTGAACCCAAATTAAAGGAGGTCTGCCACTGTTCAAAATGGTAGAAACGGTGGCAGTATTTTTAATAGCCTATGTCAGTGTTGGAGAACCAAGAGTGATGGAAACTGCCTCCCAGAGGTCTCCAGCCCTCCTCCAGATTTGGCTTCCGAGCCACAAGGAGCAAACCCAAAGCCTTGATTTACAAAGGACAGCGTTTACTTTTCATTAGCCTTGCGTGGCACTGAGGTGCGGGGAGGGCGGTCTCCGCCGCGGCCTGGCTGCGGGGTGGGCTCAGAAGATGCAGGTGCAGCCGACTGCGATGGTCTCCATGACAGCGCGCTGGCGGCAGGGTCCCGGGCGCGGGGGCGGGGGACAGAGGCGACGGCGCACTGGCACCTGGCTGAACACAGGCACGCTCACCATGCTGCGGTCCTCCTGCATGGTGAAGGGGTTCACGCAGCCCAGACACAGGCACCGCGCTTCGGGCAGGTCCACGGGGATGCGGCTGGGGTCGTGGTTGATGCTGCCGGGAGCGAGTGAGAGAGAGCGTGGGGTGAGGGTGGTCCAGAAAGAGAAAATGGCAAATGGTGCCTTCCCCACGTGATTCTCACGGCAAGACTGCGGCACTGGAGGAAAGGCAGGAATCACTCCTCGTTCCCAGTGAGGAAAGGAAGATCAGGAAGGCAAGTCACTGCCCCATGGTTTAAGGTCACCAGCTTCCTTCATTCATCCACCACGATGCTCACCCCGGTACTAGATTGTACTGTGGGGACCACAAAGAAACCTAAGCTTCCCTCCACCTACCCCACTCTATTTTTATACTTTGGGGGAACTTGATCTACAGAAATAAAATGTGATGCCTAATTCCCAGGGAAGAGGAGTCAGATTCTATTATGATTGAGTCTCCAGTGACTCAACAAGTTGTTTTGTTTTGTTTTGTTTTTGGTGTGGTTCTACCATTTGTGGGCCCCAGCCTTCAGCAGTTCTGTCCTAGACTTTAGGTGGTCAATAATGAACAAACCAGCTGAGCCCTTCCTGGTGTTCTCATGGAACCGAGCACATAGGACTTGCTGTAACCTTTCCTTCCTTGTGTCTCAGTTTCCTCTTCTGTTATAGATGAACTGGACCTGTGAACATGCAGCATGGCCTGTCCTTATTATGCTTGGGAGCATGTTAGAAATGAATGCAGAACCTCCTGAATCACAGCCTGTGTTTTTACAAGACCCCGGAGAGATTCCTGGGAGCAGTAAAGTGGGGAAGCCAGGCTCTGGAAGATCCTTGCTGACTCTCGCCATTGCCGCTTTCCAGGGCTGTGCTGTCTAATGCAGTAACCACTGGCCACATGTGCCAGCTTAAGTCAACCAAAATTAGCCCTTCATTTGCTCATCTGAGGCCAGTGGCTGCTATATTGGACCTTACACCATCACAGAAAATTCTCGTCAGCGTTGCTATTCTAGGGTCCCAGAATATAAGTTGTGTGGCTAGAAATCTTTGATGTGAGTTTGTGAGTGAGAACCCTTCAGAGTCAGCTGTTTATTTATTATTCAACATGTATACATTTGGTACTTACTGGTGCTAGGCACTGAGCTGAGAGATGGAACTGGAACCAGGTCAGACACTGCCTTGTCACCTAGGACAGGGTGATTCCCAAGTGCAAACCTGTCTGTGTGCCCTAAACATATGGAGGTAGGTAGACTACCACGCTGTAAGCCTCATCCGTGGAGACTGTGACCCGGTGAGGCATAGGAACCCTTAGATGAGTCTGATGCAAGCATCAGGAAGGTCCCTGTCTGGAGTGAGATAGACACGAATACAGCCAGCAACACAGCACGGAAGTGCTGAGGCTGAGGAGTGCACAAGGCACCACGGGGCTGGACAAAGTGCATTATGGGAAGGCCAGCTGAGGTTTGAAGGATAATAAACAGTCTGTATGGAAATCATCTTATAGCAAGCCCATGAAGCAGGTACCATAATCTCCTCCATTTGGGGAAGCCGAGGCTCAGCAACTGGTCCAAAGCCGCACAGCTTGTAAGAGGCAGAGACAAGATTCAAACAGACCCACAAACAACTAAAGCCAAGGTCTTTCCTGTTACAGTGATGTGGGGGGGTGGGAGGGAGCTGACCCTCTACTGCCCAGCCCACCTACCTGTAGCCCCAGGGAGACAGGCTCCTCTTGTTAGACAGCCACAACTGCAGATTGACCTCACACTTTCTCTTGGCCATCTCGGAGCTGTTTCTCAGCTGGGCCACCATCTCTCCAAGGTTCCTTTCGTACTCCTCCATGCGGGCATAGGGCTTCACCCGAGACACCAGGTCCAGCGGCAACTGGTGAGGCCCAGGGGCCAGGGTGCCAGGCCGCCCTTGCCCCTTCCTCTTGCCTTTGGGGTTCCTTGGCTGGCCCAGCCCCAAGAATATGGAGATGGCAAGAAGGAGCAGCTGAAGAGGAAGACCATTGGTCAAAGGCAGGAGAACCAAGTCTCTGTGGACCAAGGCTCAGAGTACAGAGAGGAGAGAGGGAAGACAGAAGAGGAAAGGGCCTCTGAGTGGGCTGCCTCCTCTGCCTCTGCCATGTCCTGGCCTGGTTCTGTGTAACGGACACTTACTGTACACCACACTCCATGATGGGCACCAGTGATGCCTCCCTCTCCCTCCCCTCTATGCAACTCACCTTTAAGTCCTAAAGATATGGCTCCTCCTGAAAATCTCGCCCCCCCACCCACTTGCTCCATCTGCAGCACCATCACTGCTTCTCGGACAGCAGTACAGCCTCCTGACTGGTCTCCCCAAACCACCTCTGGCTCTTCCAATTGATTCTCCACACCAAGGCCAAGGACAGTCTTTTGAAATGAAAATTCGGTAATGTCCCCTTCTGAGTTAACACCCTCACCATTGCCCAGTGGGTCTCCCAGGCCCCTGTCTGTTTCCTCTGGTGCTTGTGCTCCAGCTTCTGGCCTCCTCTCAGTCTTTGTTCTCACCTGCTCATCCCTGCCACAGGGACTTTGCGTAGGCCTCTACCTGCAGAGTTCTGCCTTTTCCCCTCACCTTCTGAACAACTTCCCGTCCCCACATGTGGGCTCAAGTGCCTCTGGGGCTCTCATAACCCACCAGCCACTTGCCTGACTGCAATCTCACATTTGTACGTGTGCTTCCTTTATGTCTGTCTCCCACTAGGCATGGACTCCGTGAGAGCATTGTGTCCCTTTCCACCCACTGTCTGCCCCCATGTGGTGCCGGGCACTTAGGCATTCAGAGAGCACTTTGAGTGAATGGATGACACCACCATCTACATCCTGACCCTCAGTCCTGCTGCCAGCAGTAGCAATAGTGCAGGGGTGACTGGAGAACAGGACTTCTGCTTAGCCTGGCCCAGGGCAACAGCCAGGTCAAGCTTTTTCTGCGAAGGGGACATGTCAGGTGAGGCTTGCAGGATAAGGAGAGACAGACATGAGCAGAGGGACTCTAAAGTTTTCCAGGCAGGGTGAAGAGGGAGATAGGTTTGACTGTTTATGAGCTTTGCCCAGAGGAAATGGTACGGTTGAAATAGAGTTGGGTGTGAGGAAGGGACATGAGGTGAGTGTGGGGATGGACAAGTCCTGGCTGAGGACTCCCTGGAGGACTCCATCCCCAGGACACACCTACTGCCCTTCTCTGCCTGCCCCACACCACTGATAGCCATCCACCCCCTGCCACCCTCTTCTCCCTCCCCAGGAGCAACCTGCCAGCCCCTGGCTCACGTGGAAGAACAAGAAAAGGAAGAAAGGGAGAGAGGGGTCACGGATACCTGGGTGGCGGCAGAGCTGCCAGAACAGACTACTTTCTACGTGTCTTTTATCTCTTTGCTGAATCTCTCTATGCCTTCCTGGCATCCCTCACCCCACAGTGCACTGAGCCTGGGTCTGATTTATCCAGGCAACCCAGCAAGTCTTGGCTCTTGAAAAACAAGTTCCAGCAGAGCCTCTCTTCGCAGAGCCACTTCCTGGCACGAAATCTATCCCAGAGATTCAAGTTGCTAAACGCTTCCTTTTGGTGGCAGAAAAAAAAAGTCTCCCCAACAATAGGCTCTCTCAGCTGAGCTCCTCACATGGCATTCCTGAACTCTGGCTGTACTGGAGAAGCACAGAGACTCACAGTCCCCTTCCCTCACTTTCCAGATGGGACACGGAGACAGAAGGACTTGTCCAAGGTCACTCAGCCTGCTGGATCCCAGGAACCAGGCCTGGAAAAACCTGACCTGAGTCTGCCAGGAGCTCCTCGATGGCTGGGCCTGAAAGAGCTCAGTGTGGATGGGCCGAACCCCTGATCCGGAGCCCGAGCTCCTGGCCATGGCTGCAGGCTCTGAGACCCATCTCTGTTTCTCTCCAGTCCTGGAGGAGAGGACAGAGGGGAACTGGCCTCTGCAGATTCCAAGCCAAACAGAGGCAGCCATTAATCAGGAGGAAAGAAAAGCTAAAGCCCTCGGCCCAAGGAGGTGGGGGCAGGGTGGGGACACGCCACGTACCAGGCTGTGCGGCCAGTCCATCCCGCCAAGCCAGCGGTCGCCCCGCAGCTGCCGCCTGCCTGGAACCCCAGATGCCGCCGTGGAGAGAATGGCAGCAACAGGATGGAGCGAGGCAATTATAGCTCGACAGGGGGCTGCTGGGGGCGTGGGTGGGTGGGCTCGTCATCAGCTGGGAGCCTTGGGCCCCCAGCTGGCTGAGCCCAGCGCAGTGGCAGGCGGTGAGGGGTGTGGGGGCAGGCCAGGAGCAGGACTGAGGTGCCCAGGGGCTGTTGACCAAGGGACAATGCCCTGTGTGTCTGGCGGGGGCCCTGGCCGGTGGCACCTCCGCCTGTGGCCTGCGGCCGGCCTCTGGGCCAGCACCCACAGGGCAGGCGAAGACAATCAGCTTCGTTTGCTTTGCAGATGGCAAGGGGTGAGGGTGGAGGAGGGGTGGGCTGTCGGTTGGTCAGGTCAGGAGAGCCAATGTTCTCGGAGTGTGTTGGCCAAGAGAAGGACACAGGCCCTATCTCTCTGGGAAACCACCTCAGGCATGCCAGCCTCTGCCTGCCTCGGAACTCAATGGCCCACTCCTCTAGCTCACAGGCAGGGAAACTGAGGCCCAGTATTGCACAGAGTTAGAGGTGTCAGAATTGGGGCCTGGGCCTGGTTCCCATCCAGAATTCTATGCACGCCCCCACGCTGTTTGTCCTGGGGTATTTTCTGCACAACTCCAGCCTGCTGCGAACATGTTTCTGAATCTGTGTACTTCACATAGGCCCCATTGCAGATCTGCGAGGATCTCACAGCCATTTGTTCTGGCCCTGAAGCACCTGTGCCCCTCTTGTATGGAAAGTCTCCACTCCTGGGGCCAGCCCCTTGTGTGGTTTGTGACCTTCTGTCTGTCTCAGCATCAGTTCCCTTTGTAAATGGAAGTTGTATCCAGGAATAGACAGTGGCCTAGCACATTCCTCCCTGAATCTCTCTGAGCCTCAGTCCCCACATCACTAGAATGGGAATAATCATAGCATCCATCTCTTAAGGCTGCTAGAAGGATAAAGGAGATAACCCATGTGAAATAGCTGGCACATGCCTTGCATATAGTAAGTGCTCAATAAACACTTGGCCATTCATTATACAAATTATTTTTTCTAAAATGATTTTGCAACAGTAAACATAAGCTAGCCTCATCAGCATAAGCACTAGCATGGCTGTCGTTACTCAGCCATCCCCTCCTTTGAATACCTCAGGCCCCTCTTGGCTGAGAGGCAGTATGACCTTCCCAGATGCAGGCCACAGCTTCCTAAGCTCAGCTGACCCCAGGGTCCACAGGGACTGAACTCACAAGATAAACTGACCAGCCCCTGTGGCCAAGGCTTCTCACCTTGGGTGAACAGCCCAGCCAGAGAGGATCGGCAGCAAATCCTCTGAGGGAAGCAGGAATGGGGGTGAGAGGAGGACGGAAGGGCCCCTGTGAGCATACAGCCTGCTGTGCCCTGTCTAACTGAGGGTCATTCTTGGCCATTTACAGGAATTGGCGAGGGTAGGAAGGCAGGGCGAGAGGCGCTCCTGAATGTCACAAGATTAATCTGTGTGGGGCAGGTTTCCACAGCATAACTGAGGAGCTGGCTGGGGCTCGAGCTCTGAGAGATACCACCATATTTGGTCAAATACTACACAGGGCTCTGTTCTGTCCTTGGAAACTCCAGAGGGAGGGGGACTCTGAAAATACCTCCTCGGGCAATAAGGGCCCCCACCCCCAGCCCCCCTGTCCCAGCCCCTCCGCCACTGTCATTGAACAAATGAAAGGGAGTGAATGGAGGCAGCTGGTTGGGTTCTGTGCCGGCTCTTTGCCTCCCTCTGTTGCTGCTGTGGGACCCCACAGACATGCAGCTGGGGCATCCCTCCCCATAGCCACAGAAAGATGGGGAGATTGAAAGATGAGTACTGGGGCACAGAGGACCCCTGAAGCCACCAGTCTCCTTACTGCTCGCATGCACAGCCTCCCAGCCGCAGTGTCTGCTAACAGAGGTACCAGGCCCCCAGCCCCAGAGATCCTGATCTAGGAGTCCTGGGAATGTGCATTTTAACACAAGCCCAGTGTGGAAGCTATGGGAGTCCTCACCCCTCACCTAGCCTGTCCCCCACCCACTGTACTTCCAGGAAACTAAAACTCAGGTAAGGAGTGGCCTTCCAACATGTTTGTGGTGGAGCTGGGAGCAGAACCGACTTCCTGATTCTATTCACTGCTCTTCCTTTAAAGTATGTACCAGCAGCTCCAGGCTAGGCTGGGACTCCTTGCTGGTCTGGTGGGGACTCAGGAGCTATGCTAGTCCTTCTGGGGCCACAGAGACCTCACAACAGGAGCCTGGGAGGTCCTAGAGATGTGATCAGTGGCCATCAGTAGACTTCCCATCCCTGGGCCATCTCAGGCCAGGAAGGAGACCCTTCCTCCTGCCTTGGCTTTCAGAAACCACTAAAGGGTAGTCTTCCCATAGTGGTGTCCTGAGTGTAAAGCAGGCAGTCGTGGGACCCCAGAAGTAGTGCCAGTGCTGAGGGAGATGTAGCAAACAGGGCTTCAGGGGCTCCACCCATAAACAAGGCTGGGGTTCTTGAGTCTTTGCCCACAAGAGGCCGTGGTTATGTGTGAAAGAGGGCACAGTGGATGGATGGGTAGACAGCGGGTGGACAGTGAGGGGTGGCAGTGGTGCTCAGAAGCCTCAGCTGCAGCCCCACCAGAAGCAGTGCCTCACTCAAGCACCACCAGGTGGCGCCAGCAGAAAGGCAGACAGACCAGGAGAGCAGGGAACCTTGGTGACCCCCAGCATCAGCCATTTCTTCAGCCTGGGTTGGGCACTGAGGCTGAACATGAGGGGTCCAGCAAGGCGCACAGTGGGCTTCCTGAGCAAGTCTGATTCTGCCAAGGACCTGATGCTCACCCAGACCCCTTCCATGTCAGGCAGGAATGGTATGGCCACCAGGGTGGGGCTGAGGGCTTCTGTCTGCTAAGCTATGGGAAATAAATAGCAACTAGTAATAATAATAGCTGCTGCTTAATAGTCATCTCCCAACTGCCGGGGACTGCGCCAACTCCTTAGTGTGTGTGGGCTCATGAAATCCTCTCGACCCCTGCACTGGAGTTCTAGTTTATCCCCTAAATTTGTGATCAGGGAAACTGAGGCTCACAGAGCTTACTTCACCATTTGCCCAAAGTCAAAGAAGATTCACAGCAAGTTTGTTTGCTGTCCACTGCGGTGGGGCAAGGAGCAGGCACTTTGAAAGAAGAGGCATGAGACTGGCCGGCTGGTTAGCTGGTCATCAAGCAGGGGCTGTGATGCCAAAGTCTCCCCTGACATCCTCAAGCAACCCGGACCTTTGCAAGGTCAGGAGCTCATGACCCAAGGCCAAACTAAAGTCCTTGGGGGATCTGAGAGCTCCAGGGCGTGAACAGTACCATTTCTGGCACATGGAATGCACTCACTAAATATTTGGTACATTTATCAAACCAGCTGTAATCCAAGATGGCAATGCTAAAATGGAGAGCGGGAGGCCACAGCAGTGGGGACCCAGAGAAGCAGGTGCAACCTTAGGGGTAAGATCAGACTCTAGGGTTGACAAACTTTATCTGTGTGACCTGGGAACATTACTTGACTTCTCTGAGTCTTCATTTCTTCTGCACAGTGGAGCTAATAACAACTTGGTTCTCAATGTATTTATGTGAGGATCAAATGAGACAATTCATGTTAAAATGCTTAACACAGTGCCTGGGATATAAAAAGTGTTCAATTAATGGCAACTGAGATTGTCATTGCTTTTGTTTTTTGTTTGTTTGTTCTGTGGTACTGGAGTTTGAACTCAGAGCCTACACCTTGGACCACTCCACCAGCCCTTTTTTGTGTTGGGTGTTTTCAAGATAGGGTCTCACGAACTATTTGCCCAGATCAGAGATCCTTCTGACCTCTGCCTCCTGAGTAGCTAGGATTACAGGCGTGAGCAACCTGCACCTGGCTTGTCTTTGCTATTGTTAAAATAAGTTTTGAGTTGGGCCTTTGAGGATGCTTCCGGAGTGTTCCCAGGCAGGAAAAGGTGGGGAGGAGGCTAGAACCAGTAGAAGAATGCAGAGACCACTATTCAGTGGGCCCACTTTGGAGCCTCGAGTAAGCCAGGAAGACCTGAGGGATTTTTCTAAACCCTGCCCAAGTGGACCCAGTAAGGTCAGGGAGGCAGAAGGAGGCTAACAGGCGCCTTGCTGGCTGTGGCCCAGAGGGAGCATCCCCCAGGAGGTCCTGGCTCCTCTGCCATGCTGCCCACCCCACCCTCCTTCCTGGGATGGAGTCCTTCTCCCAGGCCCATATTTGCACAAATGCCTGCCTCGCTGCTCACTCCAGAGCCCCAGCCAAGAGGGGCTATTTTAAGCTCCCTGGACGGGAACACTGTTGGGAACATCCCCAGCCAGCAAGCTCCCAGTTCTCAAAAAAGGGAAAGTCCTGGTGAATGGGCGGTCCCTCAGACATGCCAGCTGGGGGGAGGAGGGGTCACATCAGCACGACCCTCAGCACCAATGCCCACACAGGGACATCAAAGAAGTGCACGTTGGGGCAGGGATTTCAGGTTCCAAGACGCCCTCCTTCTAGTTTCAAGTTTACGCTTCTGGGCTGCAGATTGACTCCACACTGTAGCTAGGTGTCTTATTAGCACTCGCCACCCATGGACCATCAAGAGGTAGGGTACACAGTGTCATTCCAGTACTAATGTAGGAACCTCCTAAAGTGTCTTTGCTGGTGACCTCCATCCCACCCAGGGATGGACTTTGCTCCCTGGGGATGGACTTTGTACGTAATGGCACTTCAGCTTTGGCCAGTTAGGCCACCATTATTGTCATCTGGCTTGTGTGCCTGTGTTTGTCGTGTGGTGTTCTTGTGGGTATGTGAGCTATTTTTTTTTTTAAATTTTTGATTTTCATGAAGAGCCAGTTTAGACTAATATTTAAAGCACAAACTTTGAACCAGAGTGACCTGGACCCCAGCCTGACTACGCAACAGCTGGGTCACGTTGGGCAGGTAAGCTAACCTGAGCCTGGCTCTCGAGGAGGGTCAGTGGTAAGATCATGTGTGTACAATGCTGTCCCAGGGCAGGTGCTCTGGGATTGGCCCTGCTATTATTTTGTTGCACACATGGTTCTTATCCGCCCAATCAGGTGGCACAGGAATATTCTAGTGTAGTTCTAGAAACTTCTAACCACCAGAGAGTTCCAGGAATAAAATGGACTGCCCAGAGAAAGGAGCCCCTCCCCCACAGGGCCCGATGTTCCAGCTGAGGCCTGACTGGGGACACTGAGGGCATGCAAGGTGGGGAGGGCGCTGGGCTTCTCAAGCGTTAAAAGTTTCCTTCCAAATTGGATCTTCTCTGCAGCCCTCAGGCCCCCGTGTGGCGCTGTCCTGCCAGACCTGGAGCAGGAAGGAGCCCAAGGGAGCCTGTGGGGACCATGGAATGAACAGCCTGTCCCTGGGCAGCTGAGGCGCCCGGTCCACAGACATATCCTCCCTTGAGGCCCAGGGGATGTTTATAATCTGGTCAGAGTTATAGGACGTCTGGATTTACAAGAGCCAGAATTCTGCCTTTCCCCCAGCAAAGCTTCCAGCTCCTCCTCTTGCTAGTGGGTCAGTGTCTGTCTGGGGGAGGGAGTCCCACAATTCAGCAGAAGGTGGAAAAGGGGACAGGCTGCCTCAGAAATGCTCTCTTCGGAGCCCAGAGTTCCAACCCAGGTGTAGGAAGTAACCAGACTGTGGGGACGTGGGAAAGAAAAGGGTTGACTGCTTCCAAGAGAGGAGTCTGGGATTGAGGGTGAGGCAGGGCAGGTTGGGGCGGGGACTGACCTGAACCGCGGCTCAGGTTCCAAGTCCTGCTCCCTGACACTAGGTTTACTTGCACAAGTGGCACTCGTCAAAGTGTGCAGTGCACATCGCTGTCTGTTCCGGGCACAGGCAGAACTGTTTTATTGCAGTCGTTTTGGTGTGTGTCTGGGTGTGAACTTGAGAATGGCGTCTTAGGCTCTCCTTGTTCTGTTATTGAGCCTGGGAGCCTGGGGCCAGCATGGCCAGGACAGGACTTGCTGAAGGACACCCCAAGGGCCACTCATGACCCACCGTTTGGGGGACAGGCAGTAAGTCTGAGACACATTGCATTATCCTTGAGCAAGAAGCCTTGGTGACCAGAGCAAAGGCCTCTGTCCCTGTCCTCCTGACCTTCAGAAAACTCATTAGCACTTAGGGCCAAGGTGAATTACAACCCTAGCCTCCCTCACAGCTGTCTCTGTGACCTAGGCCTTCGAGGAGGCCCCAGGTGGCGTTTTCATATCTTGCCCAGTCTGCTCTAGAAGTGTCTGTGAGCCGGGACCTTCAAGGCACCATCTACAGGCAGTGAAGAGCCTTTGACAATTCTTGAGAGAGGGGTCATTCACTACTCTTAACAAAAACAGATTGAGCACCTACTGTGTGCCCAGCACTGTTCTAGGCACTGGGGACGCAGCAGGGGACAACTGCAACAGTTCCTGAGCTTATTTAGTTTCTGGTGGAGGACTGCAGACATGACAAGGCTGATACTTCAAAAGCAGCCTGCCACTGGAGACCTTTGTTGGGCCCCTCTCCTCTCAGTAGTCTGCACCTCCCTCCTCAATGGGAACTTCTGGGGCCTCTGGGAAGCCCATGACCTTGCATGTGGAGGAAGGTAGTACGTCTCCAGAATGTGAAATCTTGCCAAATTTCCATTGGAAGGTCAGTTGTCATAGATACTGTGAGGAAAGAGGAAGAAGCGGCTAGCGTGGAATCTGCCCATTTCCAGAGCATCATTCCCAGGAAAGAAGGCCTGATAACTGCTCTGATGTCAGGAGGAGCTTTACAGTTCCTGGCTCTGGATGACAGAAGCAGCCCTGCCGCTGCCCACTGTCTGGCAGGAGTGTTGATACTCCTTCTGTGCATAGAGCACTGTACGGTTTGAAAAGCACTTTCACATCCCATTTTCACCTGCTCATGGCCATGTGGTGAGGGGGAAGAGATAGATCTTGGGATGGAAGCCTGGGTCCCTGTGGTCATTTTTGGCCACCAGTTTCCCTAACCCTTGCCCAGCTTAGGGAAAGTTCACAAGCATCGAAACCGGCAGTGGTTAGCAGTGGGCACTCCGTCATCAGGCAGCTTCCACAGAGGAGCAAAGGCCAGCCAAAGTATTCCAAACTGTTTTCATGGCCACCTGTGCTCCATGCACCACTCTGCAGTGGAGGGAATGAGTATGGCGAGAGGGCTTTTTGCCAGAGGGACGTGCTCTCTGGGTGAGCTCTGGAGAGACGGCAGGGTCAGGTTGACCCTGGCCTCCCTCTCCCCAGCACTGTGCTGATGGAAACAACTAGGATTGTTTGGTCCTCAGTCTTACGCTCACATAGATATGGTCAAAACTTTTGTCTTCCATACTAGGATTCCTTTGTATTCCATCCCATTTGCTCAACCCCTGAGCAACCCTGCTTTTCAGAGTCACTGAAAAGCAGTGACTTAGACTTCTAAGTGCCCCACTGGGGCACATTTCTGGGTTCTGGATAGTAATCTTTCTAAATCCTCTTTGGTCTCTTATTGGTTGTTTTAAATGTTTCTGCTTCTTCTGTCTGCTGACTGCATACTGGCTATCTGAGAATATGCAAAGCAAAGTTGATCTCTCTGTCTGTCACATGCTCTGTCAGTCAGGAGATGCTAAGTTGTGCTGCAGCAACAAGCAGCTCCCAAATCTGGGAGGCTCTGCCTAGCAAAAGCGTCTTTGTTACCTATGCCACATGTCCTGTACAGGCTGGCAGAGCTCTGCTCCTCAGAAGGATTCAGGGACACAGAGATGGGAACTTCCATATAACACTCACAACCACAAGACCACAACAGGGACAAATTCTCTCTCTCCCCCTCTTTCTCTCTCTCTCTCTCTCTCTCTCTCTGTCTTTCTCTAATGCATTGCTAGGGATCAAACCCAGGGCCTTGAGTATGCCAGGCACACACTCTATCACTGACTGACACCCCCAACCCTCTTTCATCTCATCTAAAACGAGGAGGTACCCATCTCCCTGGTTTTCTGGGAGGCGAACTGAGAGGACAGACGCAAGCCTTTAATGCAGAGTCTGGTTCATAGGAAGAAATCAACAAACATTAAACATCAGTTCTCACACTGCTAGCACACTGTTAAGTTGACTTTGCAGTGCGACCACCGCCCAAAAGAGCAGTCCTGGCTACTGTCCCCAGTCCTCACGTTTTATCACCCCAGAGAGTTGACTTGTCAGTTCTTTTTCACCTAGACATTTTCACGTTGACTTTTATGCATTTCATCTCACCAGAGAGGCCCTTGGGAGTTGAGTGCTGGGACAACTCAGCCTCTTTCCAACCCCAGACTAGTGTTATGCAGTTTAAATTTCATTACCCAGTCCTTCTGAGAAATCCAAAGAAGGAAAATGGAATTGGAAAAGAATCCTTACTTGAGAAGAAATTCAGTGGTAGACACAGAAAACAATTGTAGAATGTTAGCCTTGGAAGAGGGTTTGTTTTGTTTTGTTTTTGGTGGTACTGGGGTTTGAACTCAGGGCCTCATGCTTGCTAGGCAGGTTCTCCACCACTTGAGCCACTCCACCAGCCTTTTCTTGGTTAGGTATTTTTTTGAGATAGGGTCTTGTGAACTATTTGCCCAGGCTGGCTTTGAACCGCGATCCTCCTGATCTCTGCCTCCTACATAGCTAGGATTGTAGGTGTGAGCCACTGGCGCCCAGCTTTGGAAGACGTTTTTAGAGCAATACCCATCATCTCCTCTCCTTCATGGATAGTCAAACAGAAGTCCAAAGAGGGAAAGTGTCTGATACAATGTCACACAGGAAGTCAGTGTCAGAGTTGAGACCAGAAGTCACTTTCTTTATTACGTCGTGGGGCTTTCCATGTGTAACCTAAGGGTACCTGTTCTTCCCCATCGGGATGGGGGAGAGGGGATCGCCTTTAGTTATGGCTTGTCCTCACTTCACAGAGTTGTACTCCAGCAGAGTTGTAAAGTTAAGAACCTTGTAAACATTACCTTATTAAGGCTTCTTGAAAACCCAAGGTCACAGCTCCTCTGGGTCATGGGACATGAGTTGAGCATCCAGTGAACAAACAGAGGGTAACATTACATTTTTCACTTCGTTTAGGAAACCTGGCTTCTAATTATAGGATTTGTTTAACAGTCCTGGGTGGTTTACAAAGGCTTGGAGTCAGTGGCAGTCCTGAGGTCTGGCTGAGGGGCGTCAGAGAGACAGGGCAGAGGCAGGAGCAGAGCGAGGGAGGGAGGGCGGCTCCACAGCATAGGAGAAGTTGGACAAGCAGAGTCCTAAGAAGCCAAGGCCGAGAGGGGATAGTGAAGCGATTTTCACTAATCCCACTAACCAGGAATCCAGTTGGAATCCTCTCTCCATCTCCCCTTTATGGCATAACCCTTCCATGCATGGGGAGCCAACAGGGATTCATTCTATAGCGAGCAGGTGAAATAATTGTTTTCTGACTCTTGTGTAAATCAAATTGACTCCCCTACAATAGTGGCCTCTCCCCCAACCCCAGAAAACGTTAGCGAAGGGCCTGCTTCCACCTCCCAGTGCACCACCCGTAGTTCAGCTCTTTATCCACAGAGGCGGGGGCAGGGGTGGACACCGGTGTTGGTGTTGAGAGAGTGCAATCGTGAAGTTGAAAGGTGCTCTACCTTCTACAGCCAAATGGGGTACAAGGACCTTCCAGGCCTCCTGGTGCCAAGAGGCCCAGCCCATGGTTCCTATAGGAACATCCTCCTCATTCAGGACTTCACTGCAAGCTTGGCCCAAGCCCCCACAACTCAGGGGACCCCCAGATCTTGACATCTCTCAAGTCTCCAAGTCTCCCGACGTCTCCATCCCTTAGTTCACATGTTCACAGGTGCACACGAACACATGCATGCAAACAGACGACACGCATGTACACACATACGTACATGCACATGAAGGCCTCCGAGGCCCTCAGTCAACCAAGCTCCTCGGCTCATTCTTTTTTCTTTTTTTTCCCAAGTACTGGGGTTTGAACTCAGGGCCTACACCTTGAACCATTTCACCAGCCCTTGTTTGTGAAGGGTTTTATCGAGTTAGGGTCTCAAGAACTATTTGCCCGGGCTGACTTCGAGCTGTGATCCTCCTGATCTCTGCCTCCTGAGTAGCTAGGATTACAAGTGGAGCCACCGGTGCCCGACTAGCTCTATACATTCTTAAAGCTAAGTCACAGCTGGAACCCAGCTCAAGCAGTAGAGTACCTGTCTAGCAAACCCAAGATCCTGAGTTCAAACCCCAGTACTTCCAAAAAAAAGAAAAAAAAGCTAAGTCAGTATTGCCAAAAGGGGTGCCATTTGAGAATTAGAAAAAATATTAAGGACCTCTATTTTTACATCTATCTTTCTAATTTTGACTTTTTTTATTTGTGTTAAAGAAACATTAATATAATAGTTCTTTATAAAAATTCATAAATAACAATTTATTTTTATTTTTAGTGGTTTATTTTTAATAACATAAAATAAACTGTATTCAAACAAACAGTTGTTTACAGGAGGTGTGTGACTCAAGTGACAGAGTGCAAACACGAAGCCCTGAATTCAAACCCCAGTCCCACCAAAAAACAACAAAAAAACAAAACAAACAAACAAAAAAAACCCCAGTTATTTAGAGTTAGTGGTTTATGATCAGAAAGCCTTGAGGTTGTGATACCAGCAATCAGGAGGCTGACACAGGAGGGTTGCGAGTTTGAGGCCATGGTGGGCTACACAGCGAGACCCTATCAAAAAAAAATGAACAGTAAGAAAAGAAAGGGAAGGAAAGGGTTGGGGCCACTGGATGAGGGTTTTAACTCACTCTTGTGGGGGAAGGAAGTAGGTTTTGCAGGAACCTATTCTGTTCAGTACACCATTTGTACATTTGTCATGATGACAATGTCGACATTATCTATTCAAACAATGAATACTATTTTTAAATGACAATATAATACCTGCTACAGATGAGGCTCATTTTATTCTCTCTCCCTTCTGGCACCTAAACCCCTCACCTTTGGGAGTCAGTGAGGTCAGTGAGTTTCGTCTGTGTGTGTGTGTGTGTGTGTGTGTGTGATCCTTTCCCCTTCCCTCAGCCTCAGCAACTCATCTAACAAATGGAAAAACTGAGGCCCAGTTGCCGGGCTGGAGGAGTGGGGAGGGATGTACATGCCAGGTCCCCAGTGGCTCTCAAGCCTGTCTGAGCTTCTGCTCTGCTCATGCTCTTTTCCTGCCCTGCCCTGCTCTCTCAGAGTCATGGCAACCTGCTTCCAAGAAGCTTCCCAGGCCTCCCGGGAGGAAAGGAGCTCTCAGTGTGCCCTCTGTGTCCCTGTGACACTGCGCAAATTAGAAACTGGCTTTCTACCTGTCTGCCTTCTCCAATAGATGGTGGGAACCCCTGAGAGAAGGACTTCTTGATCTTTGGTGGACCTGCTGAGCTCAGTGTGAAGTCCAAAATGGGAGCTGAATGTTTAAGACCCAAATAAAGAAATGAGCAACTGCGTGAGTGTCTCAGTTCCTTCTCTTCTGAAATCCTCTTGCATCTCCCTGAGAGCTCTCCTACCACAGAACACTGTCTTCCTTATAGTGACATTACTCCTGGGCACATCTACAGGTGACATCTTTCTTCCTCTTTCCCTCTCTTCCCTTCTTTCATTTGCCAGAACTCATTCTCATGAAGAGAACAATTCCAGGAACATTGAGTCCCGCCATGCCTAAAGCTGGTCTACCCTCGGACTTTTTGATCACAGGAGCTGCCCTCTTGTTTAAAAAACCTCAAATTCAGTTTCCACTCCTCATCGTTTCTCGGCCTTGTGACTAAGATCAAGTGTGGAATTTCCACTCCTCTCCAAAAGCAAGTATTGGTGAGTATTAACTCCCCTAATTGTATCAGAAGTGCTCTGACTTCCCTTTCTACTTACCATGGTGCTGAGCGCAGCAATAGATACTCAGATATATTTTTTTTGAGAAAAGAGAACAACAGATGCAGCCCTGAATGAGCAAGCTAGCAACAGAGAAGAGAAGACATACACATCACGGTTCCTCCTCCTCTACCACCCCAGGCCCAAGCTCTGCCAGGTGGGCAGAGACTAGTGATCCTGGTCACAGGTGGGGTAGCAGAGGTCCCAGCCACATAGCAAGGCAGTGGCACAGCAAAGTAGAGAAGCTTGGACAGCTGGTTCGGTTCCCTTCTAAACCAACCACTTATCGTGTGTCAGAGGAGAGCATGGGGTCCGGGTTGTGTGTGCACACAATTCTCAGGACCCAGGGAAAGTGGTGGCAGCAGGATGCATCATTTAGCTTTCAAACTAATTCCAGGAGGGCAAGAAATAATAAATGAATTTGGGTGGGATAACTTTGTCAAACAAATTTGCAAAGTCAGTTCCCAGAATGTGTCACTACTCCCTAGAATGCAGTCATCACTGTGGGCACCACGGAGTTCATTAAGTGAATTGTGCATGACAGCTGCCCATACTGTAAGGTTGATTAGCTGTGGCTGCCACCTATCAGCTAATGACTTCGAAGGCCATTTTCCTGCTCTTCACTGTCATTGCTGGAAGCACTACCATGTGGGATGTCCCCAGCAAAGTCTGCTTACAGGCTCATGGCCCTCCCACAAACTGAAGTCCTAATCCCCAGCACCTCACAGTTTGACCTTATTTGGAAATAGAGTTTTTGCAAATGTAATTAGTTCAGATGAACTGACAGTAGAATTGAGTGGGGCCCTAATCCAACATGACTGTTGTCTTCTACAAAGGGGTCATTAGAGCCTGGTGTGATAGTACACAGCTATAATCCCAGAACTCTGGAGACTGAGGTAGGAGATCATGAGTTCGAGGCCAGCCTGCGTTATATAGTGAGACCCTGTCTCAAGAAAACAAACAAAAGGACCATTCCTTGGAGACAGACACACCCAGGGACAGTGCCATGTGAACATGGAGGCAGAATTGGAGTACTGTAGCTACAAGCCAAGGGATATCAAAGATGGCCTGCAAATCACTTGGAAGCTAGGAGAGAACATGGACCAGACTCATATAGCCTGAGAAGGAAAGGAACCGACCCTGCCAACATCTTGGTCTTGACACTGAGACCATACATTCCTGTTTTTCCAGCCACACCATCTGTGGTACTTTCACAGCAGTCCTTGATGACTCACATGGCCTAGTGCTGGCTCAGTGGTGTTGAGAGCCAGTGTGGCAGAGGTACCTGGCCTGGACTCAGGTACAGCAGTGTGTTCTTAGCTCTGAAAGTGGAGCTCCCTCCCCAAGTCTACTGTGCATAGTCAGAGTCCTCCAGAGAAACAGAAGCAGCAGGTGTCCTGAGGGTTAAAAGAGGAGACTCATGACAGGCATTGGCTCCTGCAGCCAAGGAGGTCAATAAATCCAAGGGGTGTGGTTTTCCATGCCTATAATCCCTGAGACTTAGAAGGTGGAGGTAGAAGAATCACCAACCAAGGCCAGCCTAGGCAGTTATTGTGAGACTCTATCAAAAAAAACTAACTAAAACAAATTAAAAGCAAAGAACTGAGTGCGTGGCTCAAGTGATAGAGTGCTTGCCCAGCAAGCACGAAGTACCCTCACCCCAAACACAAACACAAACAAAATGTCCCACAGTCTGCCATTGGAAGCTGCAGACCCAGGAGAGCTGTTGGTATAACTCAATCATGTTTAAAGGCCTGAGAACCTGGGAGCTGGTGTCAGTCTAGAGGCCACAGGACAGAAAAGCAAGAGCTCCAATGTCTGAGGGCAGGAGATGGGTGTCCCAGCTTAAGAATGGGAAGAGGGAATTCACCCTCCCTTCGCCTTTCTTTTCCATTTAGGGCTTCCCTAGATGGGTTGGATGGTACCCACTGCCCTGGTGATGGCGTATCTCCTGTACTCAGACTGCTGGTTGACATGCCATTGTCTTCCAGAAACACCTCCTGGACATACCAGCAACAGTGCTACCAGCCATCCCTTGGCCCAGTCAAGTTGTCACAAAAAACTAACCAGGACACACCATGTCTTTCTGATGGCAGCAGAGCCAGCAGCTGCTGAGCTGACAGCTCTGTTACTATCCTAGTTGTTCCCAGGGGTCCTGCCAAGAGCCCACTTCTCCAACCTCCCCCGCTGTGCAAGCATCCAATTCCCTGCAGTAATGCCCAACCTGCTTAAATGAACAGGAATGGTTTGTTTCAACCAGGCCCTGGCGGGCACCACTTCATTACACATTGAATACTACATTAAATTTCTAGTTTTGTACATACCTAAGTTCTAACTCAGAGTAAGCTAGCAAGTGATTTTTTATTTATTTATTTTTTTGGCCATACTAGGGTTTGAACTCAGGACCTCTTGCTTGCTATGCAGGCACTCTGCCACTTGAACCACTCCACCAGCCCATATTATGTGCCTTTTTAAAGTGATAATTGTTGGTTTTCCCTGATAATGAAAAACAATGGATGCTCAGGGGAAATCAGGGGAACCTCTGTTTTTGCTTTGTTGAGTGTTCTTGCACACCTTCTTTCACAGTGCAGTTTGGTTTTGTTTCTGGTTTTTGTTGTTTGTTTTGCAGTACTGGGGATCGAACCCACAGCCTTGTGCATGCTAGGCAAGCACTTAACTACTGAGCGCAGTCCCACACTGTGTACTTTGGTACACACACCATCACATGTACATTCACCTGTGTTTCAGGGCTGTCCCTTTGCACCATTCAGAGTGCAATTAGGGTGACTCAGTTGGCCCAGGGAGGTCAAATGTTCCAGCCCCATGAGCTGGGAAGAGCACGGTGGTCAGACACACAGCCCAGCTGCTCTCTCCTGGGTTCTCCCACCTCCCTCTTACACACAGGGTCCCCAGCCCCTCCAGGTGTCTTGGTGGGGGTGGTATCCAGCCCCTTCTGGTCCTATATTCATGCGCTGACTGTAGTAGAGTAACCTGAACGATCAAGCACAAGCTGATATTGAGTAACGCACCAAGTCATGGGTCAAGTTCACAATGGCCAAAGAGAGGTTACAGGGATGGGTGGCAAGGCGATAATCCCCCTCGACCAGCAAAGGGCTCCTAGCCAACCATGCAGGGCCCTTCAATGCAAGTCTTTTCCACTTCCTGTCAGCAGTCCCTGCCAGGCCCTCACAAAGATTAGGGAAGACTGTTGCTCCATTGTTCTGCCCACCTCCTCAGCCATTCTTCCCTGGTGAGCAGCACAAAAAGTTCCTCTTTCAGAACAAAGGGGTGACTTACCCTCCCTTCCATTCCCAGAGATACTAACCTTCTGGCACTCCACAGTGAGATGGGTCCTGACCTGCCTGTGCAGTAGATTAAGGGAGCAAAAGAACATGAATCCAACCTCCAGCAAGGCGCCTGACTGCACAAACACTTACCCTTCCCCATCCCCACAGACACATCGTCCTACTTCAATGGGATTATACGTGTATCTTCTATATACCATGATTTTCTCTTGTGGGACTGGGATTTGAACTCAGGGCTTCATGCTTGCAAAGCAGACACTCTACCACTTGAGCCACACCTCTAGTCCATTTTGGTCTGGTCATTTTGGAGATGGGGTCTCTTGAACTATTTGCCCAGACTGGCCTCCATCTCAGCCTCCCAAATAGCTAGGATTACAGGCATGAATCATCACACCCAGCTATATAAAAATACCCTCAGTATGTTGTAGACAACTTTCTATGGCATGATGTTCGGGGAAAATTTGTTTTATTACAAGGCAAGTAATTATAAGAATTTCCTCAGTAATTGTCTATGAACTCTCCCAGATTCAAACTCTATCACCAAAAGTCTTATGCTCATTGAAAAGAACAAATGAGGCTTAGTTTCCCCTCGGGGCTGTGGCTTTGGGTAGAATTGGTATGAAGTCAGGCATAGAGGCCAAGGGCAGGTTGGGGTGACAACAGGGAGTGTGAGGTGAAGTCCACAGGGTCTCAGGTCTAGAAGAGACTCACTGGGTGGCCCTCCAGCCTCTACTTGCACCTCTCTAGTGATGAGGAGCTCACCACCTTCCAGCACAGTCAGTAGCGCCTCCACCTTTGGGGTCTCCACTGACCTAACATCTTTCCCATGTGAAGCTAGACTCCATCTTCTCCTATTTCTTTTTTCTTTTTTGGCACTCCTTGGGTTTTGAACTCAGGGCCTCAAGCGTGCAAGGCAGGCACACTACCACTTCAGCCATGCGTCCAGTCCTTTTTCGCTCTGATTATTTTGGAGATAGGGTCTCACTTTTTGCCCAGGCTGGCCTGTGCCTCCTAGTGTACCCTTCCTAGCGTAACTGGAATGACAGGCACCCAGATCTTTTCAGCTGAGATGGGATCTTGTAAGCTTTTTTGGCCAGGCTGGCCTGGAGTCACCATCTTCCTGATCTGAGCTTCTCTCATAGCTTGGGATGACAGGTGGGCAGCCCTGTACTCAGCTATTGGTTGACATGGGTTCTTGAGAACTATTTGCCCAGGCTGAACTTAAACCATAATCCTCTCAATTTCAGCCTCCCAAGAAGCTAGGATTACAAGCATGAGCCACCAGCACCCAGCTTTGGCTTGGTTTTTTTTTGAGATAGGGTTTCACTAACATTTTTGCCCAGGCTGGCCTAAAATCACAATCCTCCCACCTTCACCTTCCTCATAGCTGGGATTATAGGCTAAACCACCACACCCGGCCTTATACTCCATCTTCTCAAAGGTTCCAGCTGTACCAATGGGAGCTCTTCCTTGGTCACCCTGCAGAGAGGTCAAGGCAGCTCTCTCTTCTCTAGCTCCCCTCAGTCTCCTAGATGGGGTTCCTCCTCCCTCCACTGAACACCATGGAGGATACAGAGCTCGCCGATTCTGCTGCACCCTCAAACCTAGCTCCCAAAAACAGCCTCCTTCACCTCCCACGAAGCCTTACTCATGCACACTGAGCGGGAGGCTGGTGATCTGACTCCCCTGGGAACAGAGGGATCCCAAGGCTGCTGCTCCACAGTCTGGAAAGAAAAGCCACTTCACACAGTGGTTCATCGATTTGAAGTGCTCAGACTCCCGAGAGACAGTGTGGGCAGGAAACAGAAAACAGCTTCCAGTGTTCGAGACAGATCTGTACAGACTGAGTCATGAACGGCTGCCATTTGGTTATTCTTTTGAAATTTTTTTTGCTTTTTCTTTTTTGAGGCGGAGTCTCGTCATATAGCTCAGGTTTGCCTCGAACTTGCTCTATTGCCAAGACTGATCTTGAACTCATAATCCTCCTGCCTCAGCCTCTCAAGTGATGAGATTACAGGCATGCACCACCATACCTAGCTTTTTAAAAAAATATTTGTAGTGCCGAACACCTTTCTTCCAATGTCCTAAGAACTGTTTTCAGATCTCTTCAACTCCTTGTCCTGACAATGAACTTATTTTTTTAGATGGGATAATTCTGTGCTGTCTAGGGTGGTCTTAAACTCCTGGAGTCAAGGCTCCTCCTGCCTCAACCTCTAGGTAGCTGGGACTACAGGCATACACCACCACACCTGGTTTCACAATGGGCTTTCTGATAACCAAGGCCGTCGACCCACAGGTGGAGATGACTCAGTGCTGGGCCAGGTTTGGACTGATGGTTTTTCTTTTCTGTCTTGAAGACTCTGATATTTATTCAGTAGCATCACTTCAGTGTCACTGTCTCCACAGTGGATTGTCCATAATGGTTCTTCGGAGCTGGTTTTACTTTCCTCTGAGCTCTGCTGGTGACCCTTTGGAGTTTTAAATCAGGATGCTGTGCTGGATGAGGGGAGGGTCACAAGCCTTCCTGATCCTACACCCCAGGGCTTTATGAACAGTGGAATCCATCTTCTTGGCTCAGGAAGGAAGGAAAGGGTAACATAAGTGGTGAGTCTGTTCTGTCAGATCCTTGCACCACAACACTTAATACCATCTACTGTTGCTGGGCATGATGGTTCACAGCTGTAATCCCAGCTACTGAGGAGGTGGAGATTAGCAAGTTTGAGGCAAGCCCCCATCTCAACAAACAAGCCAGGCATGGTGGTACAGACCTATAATTCCAGCTACGTGGAAGGCCGTAGGTAGAAGGATTCCTGTCTGAAACTGGCCTAGTGGGAAAACACAAGACACTACCTGTAAAATAACTAAAACAAAAAAAGGGCTGGGGAGTAGCTCAAGTGGTGGAGCACCTGCCTAGCAAGCCTGAGACCCTGAGTTCAAACCTTAGTACTGCAAATAAAATAATGTCTACTGTTGAGGACAACTGCTCTGAAGCAGGCCCTGGGCTAAATCCTTCATGAGCACAGGAGCGCTTCCTCCTCCCAGCAGTTTTGGGCAGTGAATGATGGCGTCCACCCCATTCAGCAGAGAAAGAAGGTGGATTCACAGAAGTTAACCCCAGGACTCTCAAGGCCTGAGCAGTGGAGGGTGGAGCTGAGCCCAAGCTGACTCCAGAGTCCTGCTCACACTGCCCTCAGGACACACTGCCACCCCACAGAACCCTCAGGGCAATGCAGCAAGGTGGCCGTTAGTACCCTCCTGTCACAGAGGAGGACACGGTGGCAGAGCGCCTGTGGGTGGTGTTGCCCAGACCGCCTAGTTAGGGAGTGATGAAGGCAGGAGGAGTGCACAGGCCTGTCGATGCCCAGGGATGGGGAGCAGGGAACGAGGAAGTTTTTATTCTCCCAGTAGACTGGGAGCCTCTGAAGGCCAAGGACAGCACCCCATCCCTAGGGTCCCAGCTGGCTTCACAGGAGATCCACAAGACCGTGTCCTGGGGGGATCCTGGTGTCCAGCAGGGCAGGCAGACCTCACATGTGGCCCCAGGGAAGGGAGCGATGGGCAGCAGTCTGTCCTGCCTAGCCTGCGGCCTGGTTGGCTGTGACTGAGACTGTGAGTGGGAGAGGGTGGCAATCACAGCCAACGGCATGGCCACTGAAGGGAAGACAAAACCATGAAAGACAGACACAAGACAGCCATCAGTGTAGAGCCCCACTGGCCACTGGGAGGAGCCCTCCAAGGGCCTCAGCGGAGTCTCTGCTGTGCTGCTGCTTCTCACGCATCTCGGCTGACCATTCTTTACAGGCACTGTGGGAAGCCTGGAACCCAGAACCTGCCCAGGGAGCCATGCGCTCATGAAAGAGCTAGACAGCAAGAAAGCAGACCAGCAGACGTGTGAGTCCTGTGAGGGAAGCCAGCACAGGACTGTGGCAGGGAATCCTGAGGTGGCCAGGGAGAGCAGGAGAAGGGGGAGAAGAGCTGGCTTTGGTTAGCTGTGGTGGGAAGAGGGACTTTGGGCACAGAGAACTGCATGTGCAAAGGCCCTGCAGACACTAAAGCGTCTGTAAGAGGCCACGATGGCTGAAGCATAAAGGGGACTAGGGTGAGAGTGGTCATTCCTTAGGGAAAGTCCCCAGCAGAGACTGAATTCCAGCCCTTGCTCTGTCTGTGGCAGCCTCACTGTGTGGGACCCTGGGTTTCCTTTTACAATGATAAGAGTGGGCGCCCAGAGTCTAGATTTCTGGAGAAGAGATTTACTTCCCCCATGGCGTTCCATGTTCCTCTACTCCCATCAACCCCTGGATGCCAGGAGCCAGGACTTGTTCCTTCCTCATCGGGGATTCCCAAAAAATCTGAGAACTCTCACTCCAGGCCTGGGACCCAGGGGCCAGGCAGGGAGAGGAAGGAAATTCTCACACAGCTTTCTCCCAGAGAGTCTGCTGCGTTCCCAGGCTGACAACTGGCAACCCTCAGAAGTCTGTCCCCCTCCCCCTGCCTCCTCCTCTTCTCCCTGCCTCCCCTCTCCTCCTGCCCCCCTTCTCCAGCTTAATGACTTCCACATGGGCCTCTGGTGGCTGGAGCCAAGCCTCCCAGCATTGTCTGAAATCTCCAAATTTAGAAGAAATATGAAAATTGTCAACCACTCCTTCCTTAGGGGGTAAAAGCAACATTCAGCACCAGGGGCAGGTCAAGGCGAGGCAGTCACGTGGCCAGCACCCCAGCCAATGGGGGGCTCTGGGAGGATGCAGCACCCGCCTCGCCCCAACACCAGACTGGCCTCTTCAGCTCATATAAGGTAAAAGGCAGAGAAGTCTCTGTGGCCAGAGAGCCACCGGCAAGGTGCTGAGGGGAGGAGGGTCCAGTGCCAGTCGCTTAAAAATGCCCCTGTGGCAGTGAGGAGTGCCAGAGGCCGGTTCAAGTCAGTTAAGAAGCAGTGACACCCCCAACCATTCCCCAAACAAGCTGGCCCCCATCGCCAGGCCCCAAGGAGCCACACCTGGACCAGACTCCAGGCAAGGTAAGAACCAGCTGCAGACATGGGATTCATGAATGGGGTCTTTGTGGCCCCCTCCCAGGAGGATGAATCCAGGGATCTCAGCCTGGCTCTCTTGATAACTGCTCTGTTCTTTCTGCTTCTCTGGGCCTCAGTTTCCCTATCTGTAACACGGGCTGAATTCAGGGATGACTATGTGTGGGTCCAGCCCGATCACCTCTAATTCTGTAGTCATGTTAGCTCCAAAGACCCTTGTTGCTGCGTGTGTGTGGAGAAGAAGGGGCAGAGAGAGTGAGCAGAATTAATGTTCCGCTGGCCAAAGCCACCTCTGGGCTAAGTCTGGACCAGTCTTCCTGGCTTCCATGCATACAGTGGTCTTCCTTATATGAGGTTTTGATTTCACAGCTCTAAGAGCCTAGTAAGGAAAACTATTTTCAAATAATAGTTTCAAGAGACAAAGCTGGGGGAACATTGATATAAGCTCAGGCCCCGCAGGGAGGTGGAGAGCCTGGAAAGATGCAGTGTCGGCTATCCCTGGAGCTGTGGGAAGGGATGCTGGCTAGGGAGGTGGGGTCTGGGCTCCAGCTCCAGCTCTGCTCTCAATGCCTGGCTATGTGGCTCAGAGAAGGCACCCTTCCCTCTCTGGGCCAGTTTCCCCATCTGTAGAAGAAAGCCACTGGACAAAGTGGTATCTATGCAGGATGTGGTTTCTGAGCCATGTGAGTCCAAGAGGCAGCTTGGGTTGGGAAGCTCCCCAGGAGGTCCCAGAGCTGAGTCCACCCTTTGACGACAGGCTCAGAGCCAAAGCAGATGCTCCACAAGCAGAACTTGTGGAGGCTGAGCCTAAGGTGATGGAAAGAGGCTGCAGGGTATGTGGCTGAAGCCACAGGACCAGCTTCCCCAAGACACAGCCTCTGGTGGGCATGAGCTAATCTCTGACCCAACAAGCCAGGAGGGTAGGACCTTGGGGTGGGAGAGGGAGAAGAGACCACAGAGGGCTTTGGGGGACATGGTAGTGGGCCAGGACCCTGGGAGGAAGTCTGGAGGCCTGTCCTGAGTACCACACAGCTGTGGGGGACCAGGCTTTGCAGAGGCAGAGGCTCAGGGTGGGGACTCAGAGACGTACAGGCAACATCCAGGCAAGGCTTCTTGGAACACACACTGGCCACAGCTGGGGTCAGAACAGAATACAACCCTTCAGTACCTGGGTATTCAGCACCCTCCCCTTCCTGCTTCTGCTCACACAAGAGGTCCAAGACCATACTGGATCAGAGGTGCTGGAATCCAGCTGACTGGGTTCAATTGTGTCTTGTTTACTTACTGGAAGGGTGACCCTGGGTAAGTCACCTGCTGTCTCTAAGCCTCAGCTTCCTCCTCCATGGAAGAGGTGCAGCCCTGGTTCTGACCTCACGTGGCTGTCATGAGGAATAAGGGACATGTACCCATAAGAGCAGGGGCTGGTGTGACACTACAGTTGGGCCCCACACTTCTTGTGCGGCAAGATGGCCTCAGCTATGTTTAGAGGGAGAGGGAAGGAGGCCCAGGCAGGGGTACGAAGCTCTGGAAAGAGAGGCGAGATGAACCCCAAAGTCAGAGGCAAGGGTGAAGAGCCATCAGCTTGTGACCTGAAGGCTAGAAGGGGCCTCCTTTTCTGCATGTGGAAGGCTTTGGGGGACCCCATGTCTCCCAAAGTATGGAGCCTGAACCACTGCACTGCACACTCTCCTGCCAACAGGGATGGGGGAGCTGCAGTACAGGCTCTCAGCAATTCCCATGCGGTAGAAGTTTGGGAGTGCCAGGCTATGGGGCAGCCCGGGTCCCTCCCAGATGGGGCAACTGATCGCTAAGAGTCAGAGTGAAAGCACAGCTCTCAGTCACACAGCAAACTGGTGGCAGAGCTGGAGCAGAACCTGAATCTCTGAGCCTGGCTCCTTCAGGAGTGCGAATAAGGAGAACTCTATTGCTTTCATGTGTGGCGTGCTTATGAGATCCAGGAAGTACCCCAGGCCTGTGCGTGAATTAATTCATTTAATCCTCATGAGACTCCGTAACCTGGGTGCAATTATCTCTGTTGTGCAGGTGAGGTTCCAGGGGCACAGAGAAGTTAAGTAGCTCGGTTAAGATCACATAGGTCATGGATTATCAGTCTTGGACACAGTGTGTGTGCGTGTTGGCTGCCCCAAGCTGCTGTCTCCTCCAGAGGCCTCCAACCTCCTGCCCTGTCCCTGGTCACCCTGGAGCTCCAAAGAACCTTGTGGAAGGGGACAGAATATGTATGGGGGGCTTCCAGGAGCCAGGTACAGGGCTGAGCTAGACAGTGTTCAGCCCCCAACACAGCCTCTCTTAGTGCTTCTTATAGAAGAGACTGAGGCCATGGACAGCTGTCCAAGGCCTTGACCAAGTCTCTTCACTTGGAGGCCACTACTGCCCCTCAGCTGTGCCAGTGCCCCAGCAAGGAAAGGAATCTGTCCCTCAGCTGCAGTGCAACTATGTGGGAAAAATCAGCCCTTTCCCTGCTGGGCCTGTTCTAGGGAACAGCTGACACGGTTAGCCCTGAGGAATAGAAAGTTCTAGGCCCCCAGTCACCACTGACCGCTATGGGCTCCCTGAGCGGGTTTCTGAGGTCTTCACTGCTGGGCTGGGGCTGGGTCCTACTGCCTCCTGTGATTTTCCCACTGACTGTCCCTGGGGCTCAGGCTCTGGGTGCATCAGAGAGCCATGATAAAGGCTGTTTCTAATAGTTGTTCTGTCTGCTTCTGTGCATGCCTCCTGGTACACAGGAGCTGGAGTTCCTCTGGGGTTTATAACTGGAACAGGTCGCTGGGCCCTGGGTGAGGCCTGCTGACTTCACAGGAAATTTCCAGGTGTTTTCTACAGTGGCCAAGTCCCGCTCCCACCAGCAGTGCGTGTATGTCCCCTCTCCTTCACCACACTGGAACAGATCTGATTTCTTGAAGCACATGTGTTACACGCTTTATTTTGTGTGTATCAAATTTGTCTGAGAAATAATGTAAGGAAGGGGTTGTGGATGTAGTCCTTCAGTGGTACAGCACCTGGCCTGGCATCCACACAGAAAAAAAAGAAAAAGGCAGGAAAAAATGGAAATTAGCATGCACGTGTGTTCTGCAGGATGCTGTCCCTGTTCGCGTGGGTATCTAGCAATCTGTCCTACCAGAGCACAGGAATCACAGACACTTATGCAGGCCCTGGGTGGGAGCGGGTGCTACCCCTGCAGCCTCCCTCAGCCCAGCATTGTACAGTCGCCATGATCCAACCCAAGGTTGCTTGCAGAATTTGGGAGAAAGAGCCCACAATGGCTGCCGCCAGCTAACAGCCTGTCTAGACAGGCCCCACAGGGCTCCAGGCTTCAGCCTCACCGCGCATTGCGAGAGCATTGAGGCCAGCCCCCTCGCTGCTTGCAAAAGAGGTTTGTTGGTGGCACAGTCACCACCGGAAAACTTTTCTCCAATTCCAAACACGCCTCGATGCACAGCTCCTGGTCCACAGGATCCAGCAACTTCAAGCCCTTTTTGGTGCACTGTAGGGAGGTTGGACTTTCTGTTTCCAAGATGGAGTGCTGCAAGAGTCAGGGCTACAGGGGTTAGGTGAGAGCCAACCTGCTCTCAGGCGGGGTTTGAATCCTGTGTTTGCCTCAAAGTAGCTGTGAGACCAGACCTTGGGCTGTTTATTTAGACTCTCGGCCTCAGTTGCCTTGTCTGTAAAGTCGGAATGATCAGAGTCCCTATCTCATTAGTTATTGAGTTGTCTGGATTAAATTAGCTAAAGCTCACAGAGCCCTAAGAACAATGTCAGACACATAGTAAGTTCTCAAAAAAAAAAAAAATAGCTGCTAAAATATGACTACAAAAACAGCCTCTTGTGGGGAGGGGATGCCCTAGTGAGTTCCAAGTCTTCTTTGAATATTGGGAATAAACTGCCCTGTCTCTTCAAAAATAACAGTTACAGGGCTGGGAATATGACTCAGTGATAGAGCACTTACCTGTCATGTACAAGGCTCTGAGTTCAATTTCCA
Organism: Castor canadensis; assembly: GCF_047511655.1. Lineage (NCBI taxonomy): Eukaryota > Metazoa > Chordata > Mammalia > Rodentia > Castoridae > Castor > Castor canadensis. Next base: position 70,134,892 of record NC_133391.1, on the reverse strand, counting down.
GCACTACAAAACGAGCAAAAACAAGCAATCCCCTCTACCCCAAAAGAGTTGCTATATATCGAGCCTTTGTACCTGGCCCTTTGCCCAGTATTCTGAGGTAAGTACCAGTATGGCTCAGAGAGGTTTACTCATTTGTCCAGACACACAGCTTATAAGAGGTCAAGCTGGGACTCGACTCCAGGTCTGGCTGACTCCAGAACCATGTACTTAATAGCTGCCTTCTAGAAGCAGCTCAATAGGCCTGTGAACTGGAACCAATTCTGGCTTTCACCTGCCCTGTGGGATCCTTGACATTTAGGGGAGAGGGCTATGGGAGTCTGAAGCTGCTGTCCCTTTTTACTTTTTGGTGATACTGAGCTTCAAACTCAGGGCCTCTCATTTGCTAGACAGGTGCTCTACCATCTGAGCTATACTTCCAGCCTAAAGTTGCCTCCTAGGTTAAGCATTGCTACAGTGAGAGAATAGACAGTCTCCTGTCCCTAACCACTCCCCTGCTCAGAGCCAAGAGTGCAGACCCTGTCCAAACCTCTCTGATGAAATCTGTTGGGGGGGAGGGGTGGACATTGTCAGCCATGGCCTGTCCCTTGCCCCACCCGGCCCATCAGAGGCAATGAGCTTGCCCAAGACCAGAGGAAGTTGATCCTCTCCTGATACCTCACCAGAATCCCATGCCAGTCAGAAGCCCAGCCTCTCCATAAAGACCCCTGCTAGGTAGCCAGAGCTTCCTATAATCCTAGCTACTTGAGAGGCTGAGAGTGGGAGGATCACAGTTTGAGGCTAACTTGGGCAAATAATTAGTGAGATCCCATCTCCAAAATAATCAGAACAAAAATGGACTGGAGGTGTAGTCCAAGTGAGAGTGCCCGCTTTGCAAGTATGAAGGCCTGAGCTCAAAACCCCAGTCCCACCAAAAAAAAAAAAAAAAGATCTCTGCTGAGACTGAAGAGAGGCTCCAAACCGGAAATCACACTGGTCCCTGTGGGTTTAATAGGGACACTACCCAGCCCCTAGTTTCTCCCAGACTTTCCTGTTCTGCCTCCTGCAGGGAAACAGAGGTGGGTGAAAGAGTCAGGAGGAGGCCAGAGTGGCTGTGACACCACCCTTGGATGGGCTGCCTTCCCAGAGCCTGCTAGAGTTCTGCTAGGTGAGCAGAACAAGATGAACAGAAAGAAAGGACAAGTGGCTCTGGCACCCACTCTGTAGCCAGCACACTTGGAGAAGTGCTCCTGCCCGGCTGAGCCCTTCAGGCCCTGTTGCCAATGTTTGGGACAGAGGGGAAATCACTCAGGCCATCCCATGTGTGACAGAGGATGCTCAGACTCTCCAAGAGGGAAACAAGCCTGCAGGTGGAGGTAGTGAGAGTAGCAGGGCATAGTCAGGGTGGACAGAGAGGAGGAAGATCAGGTGGCGAGCTCCGTGTGCTCAGTGGGGAGAGGCAGGACTACAAGGACATTTTCAGATCAGAGAAGCCCCTTTGGCTGGAACCAAGGGTTGGTCTAGCAGCTCTGTGAGGTTGGAGGCTGGCAAGGGGGAAGACCAAGTTGTGGAGAGACTTTAGCAGCTAGAAACCAAAGTCTCAGCAGTTGGGGAAAGTCCTCTTTGGTATCTGTCAGTCACTTTCTTTAGGTTGTCTGTCCCCTTCCCGGAAACACCATCAAGCCTGGAGCTCCAGGGCAGAAGGGAGCCAGGGAACGAGAGCACCAGGTACTACTCAGGTGACAGTGGTGGGGAAAGGACACCTTGCAGAGAAGGAGGTGCAGGAAGCCCACGGGCTGGGGCACCAACTTCAGACCTCTCAAGAGCTTTCAGAAGACAGGGCATGGAGCCCCAGAGAGGCAGGTGACAGCAGGATATTAGGAAGGAGACTCCAGTACACTGTCCAAAGAGGTACAAGGTAATTTTAAAGTGGTGAGCTTCCCATCCACGAGGTACACAAGATAATAGGGTTGCCAGAGAGGAGTCATTCCCACCACTAGCTTGGGACTCCACATGCCAGCTCTGGCTGCCATGGAGCTGAGGTCTCCTAGCTTCCTGCATGTCACATACCAGGCACACATAACATCAGTTCTGCTCTAATTTGCACAGGAGTCTCTTGGGACCCCCTACCTCCCACTTCCTTTTACCCCATTACTACCTTCTGCTCTTCCCAGGGGACACCAGGACTGACCAAAGAAATTGAGAGCCTGATTGTGAGAACGAGGTCCCCAGGGACTATTCAGTCATCGCCTTCCGCCCTGCAGGAGTGCGACAAAGGAGGCAGGTCCCTGGGAGCCTTGTTCACCCCCTCCAGAGTCTGCATGGAAACTCCAGGAGGGTCACAAGAAAGCTAATTCAGAACCAACATGCTTTATTTAATTTTTCCCCTTTTCTGTTCCATCCTTTTCCCCACCAATGGGCGGATGTCATAGGAAGTTGAAAACAAGCCTCTTCCCCAGGCTGAGTTGCGAAATGTAGTGTGGAGAAACTGAGAGTTCATGGCCAACTGTATGCATCCTTCCAGGGTATGGGAAGGTGCACTGTCCTGCGAAAAAAGCCAGGGAACCAGCCAGGCCTGGGGAGGGTCCCAAAGCAGTGGGCATGAACACTGATCAAGCCAGCTGGCATCCCTGAGTGCTCAAAACTAGAGCTGCCCAAGCCCGGGGTTCAAGCTAGGCTCAGCGTCAGCTCAGAGGGTGTTAAAATAAAGACAGAAGATTTCAAGATGGAGTTTTCAGGAACCGTGGACTGTGAGTCCCTACTTCACGCTGGCCATAAATCTATCTGTGTCTCACTCACCCTGGTAACCTGGTGGATGCATAATAAATATTCCTGGTGGGCAATCCAAAACTCCCAGCATCCAAGTCGTTTCGGAGCTGAAAGGACTTCAAAGCAGATCAGCACCTCAGCCCTACACCATAAATATAGAGGCCCAATGGCAGGGAGACACTTGCCCAAGATCATCCAGCCAGAGTGCTTCTTCTATACCTTCTAGGCAAAGATGGAGAGCATGGTGTTCTCTTCACACACAGGAGCTGTGGAACAAGGAGGGGCAGGTACCCAGCCAGGACCTATGAGCCAGTCAGAAGATGACAGTCTATCTTGAATTCTGGTTGTTCTGGCCAGGGAGCCCCTTGATGTGGCCAAAGATGGTCCCCCAGAGTGTGGGCTGCTGCAGACAGGAGGCCCCTGCAGAGGGAAGCATGCAGGGCTGGAAGGGGAAGCCCTGGGTTCTGCTCCTGCTCTGCCCCAGCTCTCCACATGACCTGGAGCACAAGGACCCCGCTAGCTTCAGTGTGTCTTGTGAGGGACTGACCCATCTCGGACGTAAGTGTTCCATGGGGCCTCCTCTCTATCTGTACCCCCTCTTAGATTTCACCTACCGGGCTTGGCACAGGCAGTGGGCCAGACACAGGAAGAATACTACAACTGTGGAGTTTTCTATGCCTAAACTTTGCTTTCGGCCAGGAAATTCTGAGAGATGAAAACTGGGAAGCCCCTTAAGATCACCCCAGTGAGGGAAGCTAAGACCAGAAAGGGTCAGCAGATGGCTCAAGATCACATGGCAAATCATGTGCCAACTGGAAGTGGACCTGGGCTCTCCTGACTCCCAGGCCAGTGCCTTCCCACTGACCACACACTACCCTTCAGGAAAATGGAAGGAAAGTCATCCTCCTGTGGACAAGGCAAAATTTACCTCAACAGCTCAAACTCCCTCACAGGGAGCGAGTCTGCAGTCTCTTTCCCTGTCTAGCAGTCAGTTTTGTCTTCTTTCAAACAGGGAGATGGGACAGACCAGATGTCTCTAGGAGCCTTTCTACCCTAGCACTGGGCATCCACCAGGACCCCAGGGCTTTCTTGGGTGGCTCCTACTGTCTTCCTACCTCAGCCCTTTCTTTACAGACCATAGGGGACCAGGCCAGGAAATCCCACCAAGTCTCACCTGACAGCCCTGTCCTACCCTGGACCCTATGGCTGGGCTTCACCCAGAACTGTGAGCTCCAGCCCAGTTTCCCTCAGGATCTGCATTTTTTCTTACCATAAAAGGGCAAGCGTGCCTCTCTTGGTCCTTTCTGCCAGCCCTGTTGGGGGAAAAGGCTAGGCTATTTTTAGAAAACTCAAGGGCTTGCTCCTAAGCTTAACATGGAGCTGTCCTGCCTGCACCCTGGAGCCCCCTCCCTGGATCCCTTCCTCCCTCTTCCCCCATCTGTCTTGCTCTCCTTCCCTCTGCCTCCCTCTTGGTCCTGCTCTCAAGCTCACTCCATCACTGTCTCTTCTTCCCTTTCTCTCTCCCTCTTCTCCCACCTCTCATCTCTTCTCTCTCTTCTTCCCCCTCCCTTCTCCCCAAATCTTTTCACAGCCGGCTTCCCTCCCCACAGCCTCCGCCCCTCGGGTCTCCTTTCTGGTGATTGGAGAAAGTGACACATCTCACCCCACCCCCTCTGAAACTCTGTTTACAACATACATTCCAAACATCCTGCCATCTGGTTCTAGGAAGGGCCAAAAGCTATTTGGAGAAGGAAGTCACGATTATTCCAGCTTCAAAGCCAAGGGAACTTAACGGCCCCCTTCTCTCCCACCTTCCTCCTGGGGCCCCTTTGTTAATATCTGATCCCTGAGCAAGTAGAAGAGGTCAAGACCTTGGCTGGAGCACCAGTGGGGCCTCTGACTGCATGCATCTCTTTGAGTCTCTTGCTTCTCCTCTCCGTGCCTGGTTTTCTCATCTGAGCAATGGGTATGAGACTAGGGTGCTTGGAATACTGATGCTGCAGAGTCCCTGGTGCAGAAAAGCCACCTGGGCTGGCTCACTGGGGCCTGCTTTGGGCTGAGGAGGGAGGAAAGGAGCGAGAGTGGGGCGGGTGGGTGGGGGGCGTGGGCAAGGATACAATGAGGTCCAGTATTGGCTCCATATTGTGTACATTTGGAGCCTAAGACCCAGAGAGGGGAAGACCCTTGTGTGTGATCACATAGCATACATACCTCCAGGAGCCCCGGTGCTTTCCTGTCACTCCCATCCAGTGTCCTCCAGAAGAAACGAATATTTGTTTCATACAGAAAGTATTGCCCTCCTTAAAAAGCCCCCCAAACCCTGGAGGTTCCTATTCCTTGCAAAACAGATAAGACAGAAGATAGAACCAACTCCTTTATGGTGGTGGCGGTAGGGTTTGTGTTATAAAAAATGTACAGCATTTGGAACGGGTCACAGTGGCTCACACCTGTAATTCCAGCTACTTGGGAGGCAAAGATTGGAAGCATTGCAGTTAGATGCCAGCCCAGGCAAAAAGTTAGGGAGACCCCATCTCAACAAGCAAGTCAGGAATAGTGGTATACACCTGTCATCATGGTCCAGGACAGTCCAGGCCAACAACAACAACAAAAAAAACTGAGACTCGATCAAAAAAATAACCAATGCAAAAAGGGCTGGGGGTGTGGCTCAAGTGGTAGAGCACCTGCCTAGCAAAACTTGAGACCTGAGTTCAAACCCCAGTACCGCCAAAAAAACTGAAAACAAAAACACCCCTGAAGAAAGCCATGAGAAGCTGACTCAGGTTATCACTCTACAATGATGCCATGACTAGTCTGGGTCTGTGGGAGAAGAGAAGTACATGCTGGGCTGCATGGAGCCAGTCCTGACCTTGAGGGAGTGCTGGAGCCTCAGAGACCCTCAGTATTCTCAACTGCGAAATGGGGATAAGAAGGGTAACAAGGGTTTGTGAGGCCCAGTGAAAACTCTTAGGAAGGGGGAGGTTGCATCAGGAGCCCCACTAACAAATTAGCTGCCGTTAGGATGACAGCATGTCCCACACGCTTGGCACATAAGAAGCCAGGTATATGCGACCTCCTGTCCTCATCACTCTTCCTAGATTTTGCAATCCCTGGAAGGCCTGGATGAGGGGAACTATAGGAATCCTGGTTCTAGGTTTCTCCCTTCCACTCCCTAGAACCTGGGCTACAAGAGGCCAGGCTTGGGGTTCCTTTCCCTCTCTTCCCTTTTCCCTCCATGGCTTGTTTCAGTCTCAGACTGCATTCCCAGGCTTGCTCAAGCACCCTTCCCTGGGGAGGAAGTGGGGAGCGTGTGAGGCTAGTGAACTCCTTCGGGTCACAAGGAGCAGAGGGCGCTGGGAACAGAGGGGACATGAGGAGGGGCCCACACGGCAGCTCCCACTGCCAGCATCTCCATCTCTTCTAGAAGCCTCTGTGGACCTAACCCTCATCTTCCTTGTTTCTCTTCCTGCCCCAGCCCCTTCTGCTCACAGTGGAACTGCAGCCATTTTTTTAAATTCTGGGCTTACTGCGAGCTTGAAACTGGGCTTGCACTTAACATCTACCTCACTTGACCTTCACAAATAAGGTCAGAAACAGAGGCTCAGAGAAATAAAGACATTGACCCTTGATCACACAGTAAGTGCTAAAGACAAGATTCAAAGGCAAGACCTGTATCATCTTTATTCTTTCTAAACATAAGGAATCTGAGCCCTGGAGCCCAATGCCAGTGAAGGCTGTGGACTGTGTGTGCGAGGGAGTTGAGGAAGGGTTGCTGTGGCCCGGAAGCTCCTCCAAGGAGGTGTGAGTGTTGGTTCTCAGGTTTGCTGGGAGCCCCAGCTGCAATGCAGTCTGGCTTGCAGGCGTGGCTGGTCCCAGCCACTTGTGTTTATTGGAAACATGGAAGACCTGGAGAGAGCACCAGGCTTTGGCAATGGCTGATGATGTGACCTTTGTCTTGTGGTCAGCCAGAGGCCACTGTCCAAGCTCCAGGGGTAGCTGGATTGGACCTGCAGAGGGTCTGTGGCTGCCTCTGACAATGGTCAGCAGACCTCCGTAGGGGGTAGTTATTCACACCCAGCGGTGGCTGCAAGTGACCCTGATTCTTGTGGGAACATCTTGCAGGCTGAGAGCCTTATGCACCCAGAAGGGGTTGCAGATCTTGCTCACAGAGTTTTGATCTATGTCTACGGGGCTCCTTTCTGCTGTGTGATGCTGGACCAGGTACCTCTGGAAATGTCCTGTATTTTTGCTGATAGGGCCCACCTGAGCTGGAAGGGCAGGTAACCACTCTTCCTCTCACACCTTACAGTCTCTCCAAAGACCCCACTTGAAAGGCAGGTAGGCCTAGGGCCTGAGGGGCAGGCTCCACAGAGGATGGAAAAAACTCAGCAGGTTCTACCCGAGGCTTCTGTGTCCTTCCCCAATCCCTCAGGGCCCGGTCAGGGTCTCAGAGGCCAGGACTCTGGCTGCAGCATAGCCTCGCATCCTCTGACAGGTGGAGTCTTTCTTCCTTTCAGGCAAGGACACTGTTTGGTGGGAATCAGCTCACCCCCTGGCGTGGGAGAAGCAAGAACCCCAGAGAGCAAGCAAGAGCCTCCTGGGGACCAAAGGAGGGCAGGCAGCAGGCAGCCTGGCTGCGGAACTGTGAGTGATCCCCCTCCACACCCTGCCATGCAGACATCTGGAATAACCTGGAACCTTGGGGATAAACTCCTCACCCCGATCCTCAGAATGACTGGGAAAACAGCCTCAGAACCACAAAAGGTCAAAGGAAAGTCCCTAGCAATAGGTGGGAGTGCAGGCAATTAGGGACTGCTGGGGTCTGCATTGTGGGTGAAAAGAAATGGATGTGAAGAAGGGAGGACCACGATGGGGGTGATCTAACTAATGCACAATAGAAGCCTAATCAGAATTGTCACTATGAATCCGTTGCCTGCATAATAAATATATCCAACTAAAAAATTTTATAATATTTTAAAAAGGGAGAACTAAGCACAAGCCAAGAGCCTTCCCATCTTGTCCGCCCTGTAGAACAATAATGCAAAGGCCCTGTGGCTTGTGAATAAACTGACTTGAAGACAAAGACATGGAGAACTCCAGAGAAGCACCTGAGGTCATGTAACTTGGGCTAAGTCACTGAGCCTCTCTGTGCCTGGTAATAACAAACCAACTCATCTGACTTGTGACCCAGGCATCCAGCTGTCAGTATATCACCGAAAGGACAGCAGTTGGCTTTTGCCTCCCACACTCCTCCCACCTTGCCACTTGTTAAACGCACTTTTCCTGCTCACGGTGGAGCAGGTAGCATGATGTGCAGGTTCCATGAGATAGTTGGGGAAACTGAGGCCCAGGAGGGAAGGAGGTCACTCATTCATAGTTACACAGCCAGTCAGTGGCAGAGAGGAGTCTGGAAAAGTCAGAGGAAGTTTGGGAAGGGAGGTGGGAGGAGGCCCAGGCCTGTCTCACATAACGCAGAGCACCTGTTCACCCCTGCACGGCCCCCACGTGTGTGTGAACGTGCACCGGGGCACAGCACCCCGGTCCTCACTCGCTAGCAGATGAGCCTCGGAGACTGCTCTAAACAAATTGGATTAGGAGGGCTACAGGCGCCTCCTCCCCGACCGGCTGTCCGCCTGACACTAAGCAGGACCACAGAGCAGCCAGCTGCGGTCTCTCGCCACACTGACAGTCGTCCTCAGCCCAGAGCCCCCTCCCAGCCCCAGGAAGGGGCCAGGGTCTGAGAGGACGCCAGGATGATGGATGGGGTGAGGGAGGTTCCAGGGCCGCCTCGAGAGCACACAGGATGTTAGTGCTTGTGCGAGGCACATTTCTGAGCTGTTCCCAGCCGCCCACCCCCACCGCCCTCTCACCCTCCCCTCCCCTCCGCAGCCTCTCCCACGGTCACAGCTGCCAGGCTGCAACTTGGGCTCAGCCTGAAGCTCCAACCAGAGCCCAGGCTCTGAGCAGATCCGCTATACCTTGAGGTCCCACTGCTGGGTCCTCGCAGCTGGTGAGCGGTCACCTCCGGATACACTGGTGTGATGGCACAAGAAGGAACTTGAGAGCGGAGAGATGAAGTCATCTTTAAGGTGGCGTCTCACATGGTTTTTGCTTAATCCCCAAGGTGTGCCTGCGAGTTAGGGGATTGTGCCAGGGTACAGATGTGCTCAGAGGCTTGTTCACTCGGTGGTTCAACAGCTCCCCTTCCCCATGTAATGTGTGAGGACACTCAGATGAATAACCTATGGCCCCTGTTCCTGTTGCTTTAGTGGAATTGTCCCCTTTGGACTGGGTCATCAGACATTGGGGTCTCCCAAGTCTTCCTGGGACTCACAAACCCTTTCCACAGGGCACATGGGCAGGCTGAGTATTCCCACCAAGAGGAAGAACCAGACCCTGATGTCAGGCGGCTCCAAGTTCGAATTCTGTCCCACTCCCTTCTCAACTGGATAGCTGTGGTCACATTTCTTAACCTCTCCAAGGCTGTTTTCCCTTCTACAAAATGCAGATATAAAAGCTCCCACTTCTGTATTGTTTTCCATACTCTCATTTAATAGGGAGAGAAACCAGAGGGCCAAAGAAGGAAAGGGCTTGGCCAGGGTCACACCTGAGTTGGGAGTTAAGTAGAGACCCCTCCTCTTCCCCTGTCCTTATTCCAGTGTGAATCCATCCCCATCTCCTCCACCTAAGCAGCCAGAGGCCGAAGCAGTTGACCACTTTACACAGGTGATTATGAGACACACCCAGGCCCTACTCAGCCTCAGCAGTAGCGGAGTCCCAGGTGGGCAGTGGCTGCCCCAGGCCCTCTGAGTGGCAGCAGGCTCTTAGCCCAGAGCAGCCTGGCCATATAAGGGAAGGAGCCCAGGAAGGCTCCTCGCCTAGCCCTGGCGAGAAAACCCAGACAGCCACTGTTTATTTTCTCCTTCCCAGCCTTCCCTTCACCCACCCCTCCCTGGAGCTTCCCGACAGAAGACGGAGGTTCCCCCAACCCAGTGACATTTCCTGAAGACATGGGGAAAGGGAGGGGGAGGTGGCCCATCCTCCCTGGAGCAAGCCCCAAACTATGGACAGTCAGCACAAAGACCATCAGGTAAAATCCTGAGCAGGGCTGGCTCAGCCACCTCCTTTAAACAGAAGAGGAAGCAGCCACAGAAGACAAGGGCCTGGTGAGAAGTAGCTATACTGAGAGGCGATAGAACCTGGACTCCAGAAGGCCCCCTTTACCTGACTGGGGATCCCATGAAGGAGCCTTTCATGGGGTAAGTAAAATGGGGGGGAAGGGGGGTGCTAGACTCCTTCTCAGTGAGGACCTTACTTGAAAAAGATGGATGAGGATAAGCCTGTTTGTCAGCCAGCACGTATGCGAGACCCAAAAGAAGTGTTCCTAGGGCCAGAGAACCAGAAACTCTCTTCCTGTACCCTGCTCCTCCTCTAGCCCGGCCACCACGTCTTCCTCTAGAAGTGTCCCAGCTTCCCCCAGGGCAGGAACCTCTTCGTCCACAAGCCCTTGGCCGTCTGTTCTTGTGTCCACTCGGGTCTGTCCCCATCCCTTTACCTCAGCCTGACTGTGCTGTGGCATGGCAAGGGCTGCCTCATGTTCAGTCCCCTCTCCCTGGGCCCACAGAAGAGATGCTCGCTCTACTGAAAGAGCAGGCATGATTGTGAGACCCTGTCTCAATCCCAAAGGACGGGGAAGTTGACAGGGGATGAAAGGATACCAACAGGGGCCTGGAATTGGCCATTCTGAGTTAGGAATCCCAGCACAGTTCTTTGCCCTGTGCCTTTGGAAAATTCCATTCCTGTGGAGCCTTGGGGACACACGGGGATTTGCATAATTAAAACATTAAATAAATGACCATTCTCATTACAGTCACCATCAACATTATTCTAGATTCAAAGGCAGCCAGAGGAGTGATAGACACCCAAAGGCTAGAGGAGATAGGGAGATAGGCAAAGAATTCCTCTGGCCAAAGGCTGCATCTCAGCCCCTAAGTGTCAGTTTCTCCTAGAGAAGTGAGGAACACCTCTCGTCCAGTTCCTGTGTCCCACCCAGGACACATGCTATCTTCACTGTGCTCCTTTTCATCCCCAGGGTAGCCCACATCCCTGAGTTCCCTGTTGGAGCCCAGGCCCCACCAACTGTGGACTGGCCTCCTCCCTTTCCTGATCCGCCTCAAGGTGATCACATCCCTGCCCACCTCACCTCTTATTTAATCTGAAGATTAAATCTGAAGATTAAATAAGATGAGGTGTCCTTTCACAGACCCAGCCAATGCTATGCTATGGTTTTTATTTTTCATTCGATCATAATATTAAAAAATGCAAGACATAGCCTCTTAAATACTTAAGTAGAAATGGTAATTTTAAATGGAAAACTATAACAGCACCCACAGTTAAAAATAAATACGGTGAAAAGGTGAAAAGGAAACAAGGCTGTTACACATTCACCTAACACTGTGGCCTGCCAGACCCTGGGCCTGAAGCCCGGCCTGAGATAAGCAGGAGACAGAAAGGTGTCAGAGGCAGGACAGAACCAAACCAAGGTTCTCCCCCTCTATCCAGGAGTGAAAGCAAACTGGCAGGGAACAACCATTGTCACTCAGTTCCCAGGGGAGTTAGTGCTGAGGTCACCAGCTCCACTCGGCCTGCTGCCCTGGGGAAGGTTGCTCCGGAATGAAGGCAGGGACTGTCCTTCTCAGCATGGAACCTGGCAGCCGTGCTGCTCAGGCCAGCTCTCCCTGTCTATTTACTGAAATGTCCCTCTGTCCCTTTGTCCCTCCGTTGAGCCAAGCACCTCCTCTTCCAGGGCCAGTGGGAGCTGTGGGCAGTGGAGCGGACAGGGTGTCTGTGACCCCTAAGGGAGTCTAGTGTTAGAATCCTCTCCTGCTAAGTACAGCTTGAAAAGAGTTTCTGTAAGAGAATTCCTGACGGGAGGAAGCCCGTTCTTTGGCTGGGGATTCCTGGGCCAGGCTGTCCCCTCAGCAGGCTGGCCATCAGAAGTGTCCTGGCCCCAGCAGCAGACCAGGACTGACGGCTGTTCCCACTCCTCCTGGAGGTCAGCTTGGACCTGATGTCAGATTTCTGCTGGAGGCATAGGAGGCCTAGGTTTTACTGGAGGTGGGTGTTTCTTCTCTTCCCTCCCAGCCCTGAGGAGAGCCATCTGCCCCTTCAGACATCCCTAAAAGTACATGCCGTCCAGCACCAAGGCCATCACAGTCACTATCAGGCAAGTAGGAAAGTCCTCAAGGGAGCCTGGAGATCTTGGTGAGGACAAAAAAGAGTTGGGGAGAAGTTCCTACCTGAGCCAGGCCTAGACATGGTCACTCAGTCAACCACCACATGGTGTTCCCTATAGTCTATCATCTCATTCAAAGCCACCGGTAGGATCTGAGAACCCCAAATTAAGAAAATATGGGCCTGGCCTCAGAGAAGCAGGTCAGACCCACAGGCAAGTAGCTCTGAAGCTAGAGAGGTGACACTGACAAGTGTGACTCAGCCACACAGGCAGTGCTCCTCTGGCATCCTCACTTTTTGCTTTCATTATTTTTCAGGTAGGTTCTCTTTTTTTTTTTGTGCAGGCCATCCTGGATCGTAATGCTCCTACTTCTACCTCCCATGTAACTGATACAACAGGGGCATACCACCATACCCAGCTTTTTTATTGAGATGGGGTCTCATTAACTTCTCACTTAAGCTGGCCTCAAACTGTGATCCTCCTGATTTCTGCCTCTGGAGTAGCTCAGATTACAGACATGAGCTGCTATATCCAGCTGTGTGGCTTAACTTTTTTTTTTTTGCAGTCTTGGGGTTTGAACTCAGGGTCTTGCACTCAAACCACTCCCCCATACCTAATTGTGCACTTTAAGTGGGTGGATCCTCTCTCAATAAAGCTGACAAAGAAAAGAAAAAAGGTTGACAGGCTCTGATGATAGGTTGAGGACAGGAACCATAGCTGCAGAAGCTACAGCAGTCTCGGGCTGCACTGGAGGGAAGAGCCAAGGTTCCCCCAACACCCCTTTCCCTACCCAGGTTGGAGAGCCCACCACTGCTGGAGCACAGCAGCATAGCACCCTGTCTCCCAGCCTGAGGTGCAGTGCTGCATCTCTGGTCAGTTGGGAGTCTGAGATGAAGCACTGTAGCTCGGGAAGGGAGAAGTTGTTCTGCAGCCGTCAACTGGATATGGTAAGTAGCAGGGGCGGGGGAGATAGCAAGGATGGGATGCTTCCCAGACTCTATATCACCAACCGCTCGTGGTGCTGGGGGAGTTCCTGGGCTCAAGTCCTACCAGTGCTACTACTGGGTTTGTGATCTGGGAAAGTCCCGACTCCTCCTTGTATCCAAGTTGTCTACCTGTAACACGAGGTGCTAAACCATTCAGTGATGGACCCAGCACCCAGCACCCTGCTCCTCCTCCTGAGCCCTTGGCAGACACTGCTAATCAATCAAAGCATCCATTCTCGTGATACTTCTGCCTCAGCCTCCCAAGTGCTGGGGTTACAGGTGTGTGCCACCATCTCTGGCATGACAGCCATTCTAGGTTGATGCAGTTTCAGTGTCCTTCTCGACACCGAGTCCTGGATGGCCACCACTAAAGATTCAGAGCTGAAACCCATTTGTGTTTGTATATCACACAATTCCTGAAAACTCTTTTAGCCCTAGAGACAGAAGTCCTGAGCTGTGAGTCAGAGTTTTCACTTTCTGAGCCCCTACCCTGGCTCTGTACTGTTATCTAAAACAGTCCAGGGGTCTCACAAATGTCTGACCTCTCCCAAAAGCTTCAGACAGCTGTGAGCAGCAGAAGAGAGCCGCTGGGATGGGTCCACTTTTGTTTAACCTCCCAAGCTTGGGTGGCAGGCAGTGTTACTGGACCACTTTCCAGAGGAGAAATCTAGACCTTTAGTTAAGCAACTAACCCAAGGTCACACACGGATTGCACCGAGCTGGGGCTGGACCCTAACCTGTCTGCCTTCAGAGTCACGTTCTTATCGTTGATGTGGGTGTGGATTCTGAGGCAGGGGATAGGAGGAGACAGAATAAATCCCACTCTGTCTTATCTTCACACCCCAGGGTCACTTGTAGCAACAACAGACCCAAACATTCCCAATTAAGCCAGCGGACTCCCTGTCCCCAATCTCATCCATGGTGCCTGTCCATAGGACCTACTCAACCCCAGTTTACGATCAAAGATAGCCAAGGTTCAGAGGCGAAGAGATTGCTGGAGGTCATCAGCCTAGGAACGGGGAGGTCGAAGCTGGTTTCGGATCAACACCCCCAGCTGACCTTTGACCCCAGGGAAGGTACTTTCCAGGGCCCTGAAGTTCTAGTCACTCTCTCCCCAGAGCAGTGAGCTGCATCTGCACTGGCTGCTGCAGCTGGGGCTGGATGCAGAAGAAAACCCCAGCGGGTCCCTACTCTCTCCACCTTGTCCTCACGGTCCAGTTTTCCCAGGAATCCCTTGGATGCTAAGATGGGGATTCCTGGAAATACTGTTCTTGAGGTCATGGCTTAACGGCTGGGTCCACCTCCTTCCCACCCTGGCGTTGCCTCCCTGTGGGATGAAGGTCAAGGAGAAGCCGTGCTCTGGAGGTAAGAGGGCTTGTGAACCATGTTCGTGACCTTTAAGTTGCTTTTCTTTCCACTCTGTCCATTTCGTAACATCCTTGTGTGGGAACCTCAACACTGTCCCACTCTTGGGAAATTTGTCCCAAGTCACACAGCTGAGCAGCGGTTGAACCAGGATTCCTTGAGGCACATGTTCCTCCCAGCCTGCCCCACCTCACTCCTTCCCCACAAGTCTTGTGTAGGAGTTGCAGGATCATATCCGCATTTTTGAGAAACCAATACACGCACATGCATTTATTTTAAAAGTTCATTACATCAGTCAGGTAAACTAAAAACTGTACGTTTTAGTTCAATTTGGAATGCAGCCACAGAAAAATCCAAAACTTCCATCAAGGTAGAGAAGACATGACTCTGAGCGCCCTCTGGTGGTGGATCTTCCCACTGCAGGAACCCTGTGATCCTCCCACTCCCGCCCATCCCAGGCCACAAGAAATCTCTAAATCCTACGACCAGACACAGGACTCAGACACAGATCTTCCTGCCTGTGCACATGCGAGCGTGCACACACACATCGAGATTTCTTCTGCCCAGTCACTTCTGAGCCAGTGCCAAGCAACACCGGCATTACCAGCAACACCTCCGTCACTTACAGTTCACTTTTCCTTCCAAAGCCTGATGTCATCCTCAAGACTCCACAAAGTTCTGTGGGGTTAGTGAGGTTCAGAGATGTAGAGTGACAAGTCCAAGGTTATCAGACAGCAAAAGGCAGGGCCAGGACTGAGTTCAAGATCAGTGGTCTTTGGCAATGTCTTAGCCAAAACAAAAACTACACAATTAAAGCTGGAAAGATTGTCTCTCTGACTATGTGTAGGGAATGCTGACTGACTGACTGCTCAATACCCTGAAGAGATCCAGGTACAAACCTAAAACTTTCCCCTCACTCTTCCTAGGGCTTTTCATGGAAGTGTTAAAGATGGTAATTGCCATGGCTCCAGGATGCTTTTGGAGTCTAATCCTCACATTCTTAAGGACCAGGTGGCTCCCACAGTGTCCCTAGCTGTCTTCCTAACAGGCGCTCTGCAGACATTTGTGAAATGAGACCCTGTCCAGCTCACACGCAAAGACTTAGGCTCCCTGACCACAAGGATATCACATTTGCCGACGATAACAGCTTCCACTCACTGACTGACTCTTCACTTGCCAGGCACTGTGCTGAACACTGACAAGCACTGTCTCAGTCCTCAGAACAGCACAGCCTCAGTGAAGTAGGTTCTAGTAGTTACTCCATTTCACAGACAAGGAAGCCAGATTGAGAGAAGGTAAGAGACTTCCCTAAGGCCACACAGCTAAGGAATTAGGACAATCAAGACAGTATTTGTTTTTAACCTTCACGTTGTGGCCCCCACCCCCATTTGGCCTGGCTGGTGGTGATGTCTCCCTGCGGCTTCCCGGGAGGAGAGGAAAAACCAACATTTCTCTAAGACCCAAGTGGTCTCGCCTGTGCTCTGTGACAGTAATAAAGTGCTGGACTCTTGGCCTGTGTCCTGTTTCTTCCTGGGAATTAAGGGGAGTGGGGCTTCTCTTCTGCCTTGAAGAGAAGGCAGGGGAAGGACCTCCTGGCAGCCCAGCTAAAGTAATCCCTCCACGTGGCTGGACACTTCCAGAGGTGGCATAGATAGCAATCAGCAGCCACATCCGGACAGTCAGATGTCTTAGGAAGCTGCCAGGCCAGTGTGGAGGGTAAGGGAAGAGAAAGTGTTCCTCCAGACTTAGCAACAGAGCATTCGGGGTCCTAGTCACACAGCATCCCTTCTCCTCGAGTCCCAGAGGTGTGCCTGGCCAAACAGGAAATGGAGCTCGAAATCTGAGGCCAGTTCACACTTCGCTATGGGTGTTTGAGTCCTAGTGACCTCAGGCCATTAGCCCAGCTCTATAATGATGGTAACATAGAACTTCAGCTTGGCCATAGGCAACCCAGCCAGCTCATGAAGACACTGGAGAACATGGGGGAAAAGCCAAGGGCTTTCCCGCATTTCTCCTCTGTGCCCCAGAGCAAGCTGAGAGCGCAACCTGGGTGACTGCATGGGTGGGGTGGGGGACAGAAACAGACCGAGGGGTCCTCCCATCATGCATCCCATTTTATTCGGTTTTGAAACAGGACTCGGCCAGACATTGGGGCCTGCTTCAGGCTCACAGTCCTGTCCTTGCTGTAATCATTTCTAGACCTCCCACTCCACATCCTCAGGGAACTTATCGCCAACTAGGATGGGGCTCTCTTGGCTCCTGTCAACAAGTTAGGGGCTGTGGTTTGAGATTTGTCCTTATGGTAGAAGGGTGGTGTGGACAGGAATGACAATAGGTACCCCCCCCAAATACACCACCTCTTCATACACCTCACTGCCAACTCAGCAAGCATTTTGTAGGAGCAGACGTGTGTCTGGGGCAGAAGAGTCCAGAGAAGGCTTGCTGGGAGGATGACCTCCAGGTGGGCACACAGACGCCAGGCCCTGTACCCCACTTGCAGAACCCCCGTGCTGAAACCCTTGTTGAACACTGTCCTACCAACAGGAACATTTTCAGACTCACCATGCCTAGGGCCTCTGTCCTGTGGAGAGAAGGAATTAGAACTGGCAGTTTGGGTGACAAGTTGTAACACATCTTTCAAAAGAAAACCTCCTGAAGGTGCTGAGTCACAGGCAGAGGGGACATGACGCCCTCTTGTGCTCTACTGAGCAGTTGTGCTTTCTTGCTCACAGGGACTTTCCATTGTATTGATGTCATTAGTGACCAGGGACCGACCTCTTTGCATAGGATTTTGCATTTCAGGGTGCTCTTTACACCTTTTGTCCTCTTTTGATCCTTGCTGTGAGATGCATGTTGCCATAGTGCTTTTACAGAGGCCCAGAGAGCTTCAACAACACTCATTAGGAAAATCGTCATCATCGTATGAGTGGTGAGCCCATACTCTGTGTCTTGAAAAAACAGCCTAGCAAGGAAAGGGAAGGTCTGTACTTGCTGCTTTTAAGGAAAGTCTGGTGATGGCGCTCAAGTGTCCTCACTCTGGGGACAACCTTAGGTGGGAGATGGGAGAACCAAGGCTATATTAACTTAGAAACTGTATCCTCTGACTCAAGCCATCTCCTCCTCCTCCATCGTGGAACTGTGTGCTTGTTTGGCCTGCTCAACCCAGACAGTTTCTGAGAGGGTTGTGCAGCACATCTGCTTGCATACCTCCAGTGACAAGGAGCTCATCACCTTACCAGCCAGCCCTCTTGTCCTTGGTCAGCTTTGATTATCAGGTCGTCCTTCCCCTGTTCCAGTGGAATCCTTGTCCGTGGTCTCTTTGTTCTGCCAGGGGGCAGCCTGCAGAGACATAGTTTGCAGTAGCCCTGCCTTCTCTAAGCCAGGCTCCTCCTGAACCAGCCCAGGGTCCCAAGAGGCCTCGTTTGTCCCTCTCCCTGCACATTCAGGCCCTGATTTTAAGATCCCTTCACTTCTTCTTTGAAAGAAGTAATAAAAGCTGTTAACCAGACTGGCTCAAGTGATAGACAGCATGGCTCAAGTGATAGAGCACCTGCCTCGCAAGCACAAGGCCCTGAGTTCAAACCCCAACACCACCAAAAAAAAATCTAAAAAGTGCTTGGCCTTTAATATTCACTTATGTATCTGAAAAATATGCAGGCCTACAATGTGCCAAACACTGTTTTGGTGCACCAGAAGGAAAAGAACAAACCGTCTAGATCAGGAAAATAGGAAGAAACTGATGTATCATCAATACCATGTCATATTGTGATACACTCAGTGAAATGAGGGGACTTTGCACACGGTAAGCAGGTGACATGAGAAGAAAAGGCAGGACTAGGACAGCTATTTCAACATGGGAGGTCAGGGAATGCTTCTCCCGGAGGTGACATTTGGGTAGAGATCTGGTTACAGGAAGATAGAGGGGAATACCTCTAGAGGGTTGGGGATTGAGGCAGGAGCAAATATGGCACCAGGACCCCCAGTTGAAGGATCAGTAGCAAAAGGAGCATGTGCTCTTTAGGCAAAGGGGGGCAGGGAACAGATTCCCAAAGTGAGGTCAGGATGAGGTCAGGCAGGCCCAGCAGTCTGGACCCAAGTCTCCCGGTGCCCGGCTTCATACTTTCTTATATGAATATTAAGAAACCCTAGAGAAATACAAAGAAACCTAATAAAAGTCATTGCCTATAAAAGCATGGTCTCTCTCCTTATATGCATTTTGCCACATTTTGCCAGTTTCACCTCATGTGTATATTACCTGTATTTGTTTCTTGCAGCTTCCATAACAAACAGCCATAAACTAGGTGACTTCAAACAACAGAGTTCTGGAGGCTGGAGTGCAGGATTGGCCAGACCACACCCCCCTGAGGACTCGAGGGGCACTTTTGAGCCTTTTCTCTGCCGTTTTCTGGTAGCTCCAGGCACTCCTTGACCAGGGACTAGGTCACTCCAATTTCTGCCTCTGTGTCATGCCACCTCCTCCTCTCTCCCATGTGTCTAAGGACACTTGTCACTGAATTTAGGGCCCCACCCAAATTCTCTAGGACAATCTCTTCATCTCAAGATCCTTAACTTAATTACATCTGCAAAGACTCTTTTTCAAAATGAGATCACATTCACAGATTCCAGAATTCAAGATGTGGACATATCTTTGAGGATGGTACCATTTGATCCATCCCATTTCTATTCAGAAAGGTCAAGGTAAACTTAAAGCATTTCTTCTAGCTGTGGGGTGGCACATGAGCTATAAGTGGCAGAACTGAGGCTGTGGGGAGAAGAGAGAGGGAGAGGGCAGGGCAGCACCCGCTGCTGGGGGGGTGGGAGTGGGAAGGAAGCATCTCCACCCTCCCAAGGCCTTGCTTAAGCAAATGGCAGATTCTGGGGCAGATTCTGAGGCTGGGGAGACTGGAGGACTTAGGAGGCTCGGGGTGGGTAAGGAGTGAAACCTCCAAGGGAGAAGTTTTAGGCAGTCAAGGTAGGAAGTTCCAGGGCTCGGGGTATAGTTCAGTGGGAGAATGCTTGTCTGGCAGACCTGAGGCCTGACTTTGATCTCTAACCGCCCCCCCACACACACACACACAAGTTCAATGTCAGTGATAGAGGGAGGTAGGGGAAAGGCAGCCTCGGGTGGACTAGCCACCCTGCTTCAGGCCCCTTATTTCCTGCAGATGCAGCCAGCCTGTAGCTGCAGCTCCAGTGCAGAGGCAGCTGTGGCCCAGCCTGGGAAAGCCAGGTTCCTCCCGACCCACCCTTGTGCAACCAATTCCATGATTCGAAATGCACGACTTCTCATCTCCGGGGTAAGTTTCAGGATCCCTATGACCAATCTCTGCACATCCCTCTGCCTCCAAGCTAAACGGGGTAATATGCATAGTACGATCCCATGGCGGGGCGGTCCGTGTGCCTTCAACAATAACTGAGCCAGACATTACGCTAAGCTCAGCATACTTTATCTATTTAATTCTTTCAGCCACACCTTGAAGAGCTGCTGTCATGATCTCCATCTTCCGAGAAAGGAAAGGAGGCCCAGAGAGGCCGAGCTGGGCTTTGTGTAAACATTTCCACCCCTCGCTGAGGCCACTTGTGGATATTAAACCATATAAAGCGTTCAGCACACTCCCACTGAGCTGTGCAGAGCGGTCCGTTCTGAGGGGGTGGCAGGGGAACACTGTCACAGCTCCCCCCACCCCCTTGCTGTCAGCTGTGCTCCAGAAACATGCTTCCCTCCTGGGGAAATATTCATCTGCTCATCAAAAGAAAAATCTGGAAGCACACACCAAAACGTCAACAGCAGTTACATCTGCGGACATGAACATGGGAAATTGCTTTCCACGCTGTGTATTTCAGGGTTGTTTGAACTTTGTGCAATGAGCTTATGCTGCTTTTGAAAGCAGAAAAAAGGAATTAAGACAAGAAAGGAGGAGGGGGAGAAGAGGAAGGAGAAGGAGGAGGAAATGGAGGAGGGTGAGTCAGCTGCTTTTCTGGGATGCCCAGCCAACTCCCTACCTGACTCCTTCCTCCCACCCCAACCAGAAAAACCTGTGCCTGGACTAGACACCTCCGCTCTTCCCTCCCTCCTTCCCACCTCTGGACCAGACCACTGGCCACCTCATTATATCCCCTCATAGTTTGTGGGATGCCTTCTCACACCACTCATGTTTAAGCCTCCCCAGGACACTGTGGGTGGAGAGTCTCATGCCCATTGTACAGATGTGGAAGTGGAGGCTCAGCAAAGCTAAGCTCCTGGCCCAAGGTCACAGAGCCAGGCTATGATTACTCCTGGGCCCAGCCTCCAGCCAGGCCCCTCTGCAGTGCTGCATCGGCGCAAGCTCATTTTAGAAAATTGAGGTTTGAGTCAACCTGTTGAGTCTCGTTTAGCCACATGAAAGAGCAGGGGTGTGCCTGTTCTGGGAAGAGCCCATCTCTCAGCCTCACCTGACATTTGCAGCCCTGCCTGGCACTGCCTTCCCTTCTCTTTCCCCTCCTCCTTCTTCTCCTTTCTCCTTCCCCCTTCTCCCCCTCCTTCCCTTCTCCTTGATCACATCACTTGGTTTCTGTGGGTCTCAATTCCTCATCTGGAAAATGGGTATTACAGTAGCCCCACCTCTGAGCAGTCTGAGGTCTGATCGAGGAGTTCTTCCAATGCATTCAGCCCAGTGCCAGCACAGAATTCTTGTTGCTAGTGACAGGAGGGAATTGGTTTGATCAAATCAGCTTATTTTGGTGAACATTTTCCAAGAGCCAGGCCTGGGCCAAGCACTGGGGATAAAAAGCAGATATTGCTCCTGACCACGTGGCTCCTGAGCTCTCTGGGGAGGCCTTCCCAGTATGCTGAACAACCCTGGGGCTGTACAGATGGGAGCCGCAGAAGGTCTTAGAGCAGGGACATGGCAGACCAAGCCGTCTCACTTAGAAATGGACTCCTGAGTACCACTGGGACGGGCACACCAGGGGACGGTATGGGCACTGGGCCTATGGAGCCAGGTGTGTGGACAGCTTTGTTCAAGTGCAGGCTGATGGTAGACAGAGAGCCCAGAGAAGGGGGACATTCCTAGTGGGAGCAACAGTGGAAAAATCAGTTTGTAACTGAGCTGGACCACAGTACGCAGGCCTGGCTGGGGAGTGAGGCTGATGGCTGGAGGGCGTCCCAGGTGATTTTCTTTTCTTTCTGCTTGTCTGTATTTTCCTTTTTTCTACATGGAGTAACTAGAAGAGAGGGGCAAGCTGTTCTTTGGGAGTCCTGGGTTAGGACTTGTGGAACCTGTTACCCTGAGGAGCTGGAGATAGCTGGCAGTACTCATGGGTGAATCCCAGAAGTGAGGGAAGGAAGCTTGGTCACACCATACTGTGCCTCAGGCATCTGTGTAGGAGTTAATGATGCCATGACAGAGTCGTCTGGGGCACCCCCCACACCCTGTGGCTCCCAGGCAGTGCCTATGTCATTATCTACCTGGACATGGCCAGCTCATCACAATCTGACAGAGGCAGGCTGGGTTCCCCCTTGCTGACTGCCAGCCTGGTCCAGTTGCTATGATGTGGGAACAGCCCTGGACCCTTCCCCTGAGACAGCCAAGTCAGTGGGAAGTTTGCTCATGGTAAGCAGGAAAAGGCCAGGATCTGCGTCCTGGTGAAGCTGTGGCTTAGCAAGCCCTGGAGCTCAGCAGGCCTTAGGTCCCATCCTACCTGTGCAACAAACTTGCTGGGCCCCCCTTTCTGGGATTCTGTTTTCCCTTTCAATATGACCCGAACCAACCCATGCATTGGTTCTTCCGCCATGGAGCATCTACCTAGTATCAAACCTTCAATGCACATTAGGTGACAACAAACCCTGGTCGTCAGCCTTGGCATATGCCCAGGCTGTCTGGCCAGCAGCCCTGTGTGGACACAAAGCTGGAGGAAGCTGCTCTTCAGGAGTGGATAAACCCAGCTTCCTTCTGCATTTGCGATGCAAAAGGCGCCCAGCAGAAGGCAGCAGAAAGCACATCTCTGGCCTCCAGTCTGTATCCCAGCCCCAGGGAGCCAATGACGCTGGCAGTTACGAAAACTGAGGCCTGGGGATTTTCAGCTTCACAGTTGTCAGGAAAAAGCTTCACAAAAGCCTCTGGCACATCAGCAGGAGGAACTGGGCCCCACACCCTCCAGTCCCTGATGCCTGGGAGCAGCTGCCTTGTCCGCTTTGCTTCTGCCTGTAGCTGGCAGTGCAGGCCAGGCAATGAAGTGACAACCACTGTGGCCAACACCGAAAAGGAAAAAGGGAATGAGGACAGAGCAAGGTCAAGGAGGGACCAAGCGACCCAGGGCGTGGATGTGTCCTAGGAGCAGCGGGCTCCCCTGCAGAGCCTGTAGCTGTGTGTTTTCTAAAGGTCATTTTGGTGCTGTGCTGAGCAGGCTCACACACACTTTCAGGCACACACTCCTATTCTCATTCTCACACTCACATGGACTCACACTAGCACATCTTCACACAAATTACACCCACTTCATACTCAGATCCACGCTCCCACATATACATGCTCAAGAACCAACTAACACACATTCGTGCTCACACTCATACACACTTTCATGCTGCACACTAAAACATGCCTATTTCCACACAACTTGAACACTCACATTGTCTACACACGACTCATGAATATTCATACTCTCAACATACATTACGTATACCCATTTTCCACACAACTCTGGAGGATGCACGCATACACTCTTTCATACACTCACACACTCACTCACACCTACCAGGCTCACACTCTGAGGCCTCCTGGAGACAGCTTGGGGAACCATGTAGACACTTTCGGCTCTGCTTTCTGACCTGAGTTCCAGAGATAATCTCAGCTCTGGGGAATTTGTGATGTGCCTCTGACCACTTCCAAAAAGAATTTAGTTTACAAGGTGAAATCCTAAATGAAACAGGATAATTAAAAGAGAGAGACAGAGTAGTAGTTTTATAAATATAAACCCAGCTTCTCCTGATTCTGGTCTTCTGAGCTTATAAGGACTAGTGGTCTATGACTTTAGAAACTGGCACCAGTCTGCTTTTGTTGACCACCCACTGAATTGTGACTGTGATCCTCGTGGCCCTCTCTCTCCCTCTACAACTCCCAAGGAAAGCTGTGACAGGGCTTCCTCCCTGCCTGTACGGCCACCTCTGCCTGGGGTTCAGGGCAGCCATACTGTGTTCTCTCTCAGCTCCTGAAGGGGGTCAGGCTGCAGGACATCTTTTCTTGTTATTGTTGGTTGTTTGTTGAGACAGGACCTTGCTTTATAGCCCAGGCTAGCTTCAAACTCGTGATTCCCCTGCCTCAGCCTGTAGGGTGCTAGGATTATGGTATGAGCCTGTGTGTCCGGCCTATAGGACACTTGAAAGACTGGCTCACAAATGGTGTTTGTCATCCCCCATCAGTCAGTGTGCAGAGCTGAAACCTTGACTGTGGCTTCTCTGTTCCCTCTCTATTCTCCACCCCATGCGGAAGCAGAGTTGTAAAATCTCAGTCCTGAGGCTCTGCTCACCTAATCATCAGTCCCAACACCTCCCACCGACATTTCTCAACAAGAACCTCATTCAAATAAGACACCCAGTGACAAATCCTGATAGTCCAAAGTTGCTTGTGTGGATGTTTCAGTCAATTATTGCTGCCCAACAAATCAACCCACACTTAGTAGCTTGATTAGGACTAGAATGTCCAAGAAGGCTTTCTTTGCATGCCTAGTGCTTCCATTGCATTAGATGGTCTCTCCTGCAGGGTCACCAGACTTCTTTACATGGCCACTCTGGGCTCTAGGTGAGTGAAAGCAGAAGATGCCAGCTCTCATCCTGAAACTGGCCCAGCATCACCTCAGCCACATTCCATTGATCAAAGCAAATCACAAATCAATCCAGCCACAATTCATGATTCAAGGGGAGGGACAATAGACTTCACCTCCCAGTGGGAGGCTCAGCACAACGCACATAGGTGAGAGAGACCATTGCTAACTATTCTGTAGACACTCTGCCATCGTGGGCATGCTCAGTAGGCCCTCAGTGAGTTCTGCAGAAGCAGCTGAGCATCGCTATCTCAGGCACCTGGGGTGACAACACCCAAAATTCTTACCTCCACTTCTAGGCAGCATTGCACCTTGTCTGGAGTATTATTAAGGACTTTTTCATTTGCAAATGATGGAAACCCAGTGAGGAAGAGAGAGACAGACAGAGAGAAAGAAAGAGAGAGAGAGAGAGAGAGAATTACTGACTCATACACTGGAAAATTCTGGGGTAATTCCCAGCTTCAGAAGCGGCTGGATCCAGAGGCCTAAGTAATGTCATTGGGAATGCATCACACTCTTCTTTGCCTCCTGCTGTCCTCTTTGTTAGCTTGTTCCCTCATTCTTCAGTAAGTTCTTCCTACAAATGCCACATGATCACCAGCAAACTCCAATTTGAGGTTTGCATTTTATCGGCTGAGGACTCCCAATTGGAAAGATTTGCTCCCCGCATCATCCCACACCCACCCACTGCCTGATAACCTCAGCAAAAGTTCCAGGGATTTCTCACGACCTGTACTGGGCCATGACCCAATCCTGGATTCAATTACTGTGACTCCAATTAGCCAGGCCTGGGCATTGTACCAACATGTGGAGGAGAAGAAAGGGTGGCATCAGCCTTACCAGAGCCATGTGCGCTGAGTTCCTCAACAGATAAACAGGTATGTCCCCGAAAGGAGAAGGAGGTGTCCTATGCTCAGAGGAGGAGCCCAACAAAGGGCCACTGCAGCATCCTACATGCTGGAAATAAGTGTTTTCCCGGTTCTTAGTTGCACAATGAATCCCCTCCCACAAGCAGTAAACGCCGGGGTGTTTCCTGACATGGTGGACAGCAGCAGCACCTCCATTTCCTCATGGATATGGAAACCCCCTTCAACTATGCATTTCACAAACTGCCCACCTGTGAAAGCCAAAGAAAACATCGCTTTGCCTCAAGGGAAGGCGGTTTTGCAGGCTGTTGAGCTCACTTGTGCATGGTGATGGGTTGCACTCATTCAGCATGCAGAATGGAGCGACTGTCCCCTCTCTACTATCTTTTCCCTTCCCTGCCCTCTCTCAGCTGTCCTGTCCCATTCCAGTCAGATAGCTGTTTTGGGCCAAGGGCCTCAGTTCAGACCTTTGCTCTCCTGCAGTCCTGTGACTGGGATGCTCATCTCTAGCAGCCTCCTGGAGCAGCCCAGCTTGTACTAAGCACCTAGCACAGTACTAGACATACAAGGGTGCTTGCTTATAGTTGTAGAGCCTTGAGAATCACAAACTCATGGACTTTTGGAGCAGAAAGAGATCACAAATATTATTCATGGAAGAGACTAATGAGTGTCCCTCATTATCCACCCTCCCCTTCAACAAAAATAGACTTGTTAGCTGGAATTATGAGAGGGCGGGGAGAGAGAGAAAGACTACATTTCCCACCCTCCTTTGCCACGAGGCATACCTCTGTAACCAGTTCTTACATGTGGATATGACAGGCACAATTTTGGACCATAAGGATGAGGGCCACATCCAAGGGAAGGTGGATGCAAAAGGATCCCCTGAGGATTGGGTAGAGCAGAGTTTCTGTGCCAACCCTGGACCACCCATCTTTAGGTTTATATGAGAGAAAGAAGCAAGCCATGGAAGCCATTACTGTTTTGGAGTTCTACTTCCTGTACTCAAATCTGATCCTAATTGATGACACATCATCTCTTCTAATTTTCCTAAATCTTTTACCTCCCTCTACCCCAAATACATACATCTTCCACCTAAGGATGGACTCCTGTTCATGCCTTGTATAAAAAGTAATTCTGCAGTTCACACAACTAGAGTGACAGGTGCTTACTACCTCTCAAGGCATTTCATCCTGGAACAGATTTGTTATTAAAGTGTTACCCCATGCTTCCTCTTATTCATTCATTCTGTCTGCAAGCAAGCTGAGTTCTCTTGCTCCAGGAGGGCCAGTCAGAGACTTGCAGGGCCTCATTTCCCCAGTGACCTCAGCCTTACTCACAAAAGGCTCACAAAATCTGCTCCCCACACCCCTAAACCATTTCCTAAAGTCACATGGGGGGAAAAATGCCCACTATCTGCAGCTCCTTGTGAGGCTAGAGATTTGCAAGTCTTGGTTCTGTTTTGGTTCATGTTATGTCAATGAAATCAAATATCCTTTTCTTTTTTTCTTTTTTTTTTTTTCTGGGGAGAACAGGGTCTTGCTATGTAACACAGGCTGGCCTTAAACCTCTTAGATCCCTCTGCATCAGCCTCCAGAGTGCTGTGATTGCAGGCATACACCACCATACCCAGCTTCAAAGACACTTTGAAAACGTGAAGAAGAATCCCTTGGATTTGCACAGCAGTTTGCACGCTTGAAAGCATTCTCCTGCACTTTCATTGTTCACTTGGAAGACACATAAAAAGTAATAGTAATAATAATGATGTCCTCTTTACAGAAATTTAAAGGAATACATAAGATGTAACATAAAAGTAAAATTTTTAATTAAGAGCAAAAGAATAAAGAAAAACAAAGAGAAGCAGGTTCTAAAATATAATAGACCTGTAAACGTAAATCACACATGCAGAGGATAACAAGATACTTTGCTGCCATTTGTTTATTGATTTATTTACTTACTTATTTGCAGTGCTAGGGACAGAACCCAAGGTCCTCACACCTGCTAAGCAAGCTACACCCCTACCCCTGCTGTCATTTATTGAGTGCTCCTTCACGAGATCCTGAAGAAAGGCCAAGCTCATGAGCACCTTGCAAGTGAGATTTACTGCTGACTTACAGGTGATGAAATGAGACATGGGGAGGTTAAAGCCCTAAGGCCCACCCAGGCTCTGATCTTGGCCCCTACTCCCCCTGCCCAGTCTTTGCACCACATTCCTTTGGATAGACGAGCCCTTCATCTTGGAAGGCTCTTCTCTGGCCCTTTATGATACTGGTGTTCTTTCTCCTCTGCATATTGATTTAAATGTCACCTTCCCAGGCTCCCTAGAACAGGCTCTGTCTTCTATTATAGCTTGTTGTAGCATTCTCTTTATGTTTTAATTTGTTTTGGCAGCACTGGGGTTTGAGCTCAGGACTTCACACTTGCTAGGCAGGCATTCTACCACTTGAGCCATGCTTCCAGCATCATTGTCTGTTCATAACTTCTCTTCATAGCTTTTCCTGAGTGTCTTCCACAGTTTATGGTCGGGTACAGCCTGTATTCCCTCTTCTCTGCTGCAGATACTGGCCTGTCTCGTTTAGCTATAGCACCTGGAACACAGCCGGGCACATCCTGGCTCTGGATCATATCATGCTCACAACCAATACATAACCCTGCCTTCCTGGGTGGGCTTGCCAAGACTCAGACTGAAAAAGCTGATAGAGCTCACTTCATCCAACTCCTTCATAACAGAAAGGGGAAACTGATGCCAGAGCAGGCAAGGGATGTGCCGGGTCCTCACAATAATTAGACACCAAGTTGGAGGAAAGGCTCCAGATGCTGGCTTCAGGCCAAGAACCTGACATCCATGTGTTTCCTCAACTATCTTGGGGTTAATATCTATGCAGAGCTAAAATGTGCAGAAATGTGGCTGATGAAAGGGGAGCCTACAGCAATGTGACCAGCTTGGGGTGGAGGTGGAGAGGCCTGCTGGCCTGACTGGGAAGGAATCCAGGGGGCCTTGCTGGCTTCCTTCCAGCACAGGGGGAAGTAAACACATTCCTGGGCTATGCCGGCATTCCTGCCTCCAGCCATCCTACCAGCTGTCAGAGCCTCAGTCCGGCCAGCAGCCAACTGCACTATGGTGGGGGGTTGGGGGAAGGAGAGGGGTTGGAATGACTCACCCAAAGTCACAGGGCAGTTTCTGATTCATAGCTTTTGCCAGGGTGCCTCTTGTCACAGGGCACTGAGAGGAACATTAGTGTCTTTCTGCCTGCCCCATTCCTGGTTGGGCCATGCAGACAGAGGCCCAGAGAGAGATAGGTGGACTAGCGCCAAGCTGGGCTGGGCCTCTCTGAGGATAAGCAGCAAGGTCCTCTCCAGGACAGTGAGGAGAGGACAGTGGGGACTCCAGCAAAGCAGGAAAAGCCTGTAGTGAGCGCCCAGCCCTGGTTTCCTACTCTACCAGTGAGGAAACCAAGGCCCAGAGGGCAGGGACTGGCCCCAGGCACCAAGACTGAAGCTGGGGTCTGTGTACAATGCTTCATGTGTCCCTGCTACCTCCCAGCCATGCTGCCAGCACTCTAGCCCCCTTCTCCCTGGAGCGCCCACTAGTCCTCTGTTCACACTGATTCTCCTGCCCAGAATTTCCTTCTTAAGCTCTCTCACCCACCCAAGTAAACTCCTACTTGTACAGTATGGATCTTTTCTTCTTGTCATTATTCCCTAAACAATATAGTGTAATGCTCATTTACATAGTGGTTACATTGTATTAAGTGTTATAAATAATCTAGAGATTTTTTAAGGCATACAGAAGATTGTGTATACGTTATATTTTATAAGGGACTTGAATATCCGGGCATTTTGGTATTCTGGGAGTGCTGGAACCAATCACCTGTGGATACTAAGACATGATCATACTTCAAACCCATGTTGAGTGTCTTCACGACACAGACCACCAGTACAGCCCCGGTGACAAAGATCCTGCCGTGACAGCAGCTGTCCTCAGATGCCAGTGCTAGGGCTGCCATCATAGCAGCTGCAAAACCTGCCCTAACGGCCAGGAATGATTCACAGGGAGTGGGCAACAGGCAGGCTTGGGTGTTGCCTCATGTAAAAACTCAGTGTCATGAAAAAGTGACTGCGAGACCTGGCCCTGACCTGCCTCTCTCCTCTGGTCCTTTGTACACCAGGAAATGTCTCTGAGACTCAGACACCTGGGTCTGGAGGTAGAACCAACGGTTAATTTTGACAGATTGCTGTCTAGGTTGCTGTGTCGGAGAGGAGAGAGGAAGGGAGTCTGAAAGTAGACTGCCCATTTATTTAATTCTCCAGGGCTACTGTATCTCTTCAGGTCCTCTCTTGTCCTGATGAATGTACCTCTGTGATAGGACTTGGCAGTTCTCGCGCTCTGGCGTGGCCTTTGGCCAGGCAATAGGGCTGGGCTTGGAGCCTCATTGTTACTATACACAAGACTGCCAAGCCTTTCTCCCCTTTGTGGGGCCCCAGATAAGCATTCTTTCCAGCCTGTCCACCATGGTTCCCCTCCGGAGTTGCTGCTGCTGGCTCATTCTGGCCAGGCCAGCTCACAGCAGGCCTGGGCAAAGCATTAAGTCAAATGGCTTCCTGCCTATGCCAGAAGGGCAGGGGGAAATAGGCTGCAGAAAGGGGAGGAGGGTTGGGAGGCTCAAATCCAGTCTGGGAGCTGATAAGCAGCCTTGGACATTGCCCTGGGAAGGAATTTCCTGTTGCTACTTCCTTCTTCCCCTGAATGCTGCTTACATCCTGCTCCAGCGCCACGGCGTCTGGCCACGTTAGAGACGCCAAGGCCTTTGTAAGTCAGACAGTTGGCTTTGAAGCACAGTGTGCTGAGAGACTTTGGGCTACTCCATGCCTGTGTTCTGATCTGTAAAATGGGGAACTAACAGCACCATATTCATTTAGATGAAGCAATGGCTAAGGGATTTGAGGGGAACAGTGTTTGAAAAAATTCATGTTCACCAGAACCTGTGATAATATCTTCCTTGGCAAAAGAGTCTTTGTAAATGTAATTAAGGTAATTTCATACTAGATAAGGGTGGACTGAGAACCCCATATGACTGTTTTTTGAATAAGAAAAGGGAAATTTGGACACAGAAACAAAACACACATGCCCAGGGAGAATTCATATTAAGATGGAAGCAGAGATTGGAGGCATGTGGTCAGAGGCCACCAGAAGTGAGATGAGGCATGGAAGCACTGCCCCTCAGCCTGTGGTGGGAACACGGCCCAGAGGACACCTCAATTAAAGCCACCTTGTTTGAGGTGACTTGTTACAGCTGCCTTAGGAAACAGGTGCAGGGGTATTTTAGGGCACAGACTGCAATAACTGACATAGCAGGTACGCCATACAGGTGCTGCCACTGCTGTTCCCAGTGTGCTACCCCTTCCTCCCACTGAGTCACAGGGTCTTCCTGACTCCCAGCCCTGAATTTCCTCCTCCTGGGCCCTGGCTCCATTGCCATGCCTCGCTGGCACCTGCCAGCTATGGAATCAGATACAGGACCAGATGTGGTAGTGGGGGAGGGGTCCTCACAAAGGCTGGCTGTGAGCAGACCCAGAGGGACCAGCTTTCCCACTGCAGAGAAAGCTGAATTCCTGTCACCTCTAAATTCCTGGTGCTAAGTAAGCTTGGTGAGGGCAAGGCAAGTCCACCTTGTACCCGCAGCACCTGGCACAGGCCTGATGGACTATGTGCCAGGCGCCATCCTAAGCACTTACATTCATCCTCCCAAGTACCCTGTGAGGTGCCAGTGTTACTCCAGGTCCAGCTGAGGAAACTGAGGGGCACAGAGAGCTCAAGGGGCTGATATGTGGCAGAGCCAGCCAGAGTTCAGACCTAGATGGTCTAGCTTTGAGCCCAGGCTTCTCTCTATCCAATATCCGTACTGACTGCAGTAACAAAAGAATCACCAGACTGTGAGATGCACTTGTTTTTCTTACGTCAAATCACCAGCCCAAGGCCAAGGCTGGGCTGGGCTCTCTGGACCTGGCCAGTGAGGACAGCAGCCCCAGGGAGGATGGCACAGTCTGCCCACAGCGCTGGCCCTCAGCCCTCTGTGGCCTGGGAATGTGCAGAGCACCAGTCCTAACTGCAACAACTGTTGTGTAAACCCAACCCATGCCATGTCTGGGTGCCCTGTGGACATGACTACACAGCAAGAGGCCGGTATAGAGGACAGGGCCAGCCTGCACCCAGATTAAGTCCCTTTGGCCAGAAGTAGATTTGACGGACAATGGGGACTGCATCATAAGAAATCCAGCATTCATTTCTTCTTGCCTTCCTCCATCTTTGGCTAACTTACAGCTTGTTCTTGTTACCAACTGTTCTACTCTTTGCCTTGAATGCACATTTCCCAAAAGAGGATCTGCCTGGTCGAGTCCATTTTCTAACCAAGCTGCTTCACAAGCTTGTGCTTCTGTTTGGGACCCCTCCTAGGTCCAATCAGCTGTAGCCAGAGAGGCTGGGGTCCCTAGCTGCTTCTGAGAAGGGGGCTGTGGGCACACTGAGGCTGGCAGACTGAAGATTGTGCCTTATAGCTTCATGCCTCAGCTCCCTTCATAAACTGCAGAGCCCACTCCTCTCTCATGCGTCCCCTCCACCCCATGAGGGGTCTTTGACCAGAGACTAATCCAGGCTACCAAATGGGGCCAGAGTCCACCACTCCTTCCTACCCCACCCATGGCGGGCGTGACCAATCAATCATCTCCCTCTATCCTACTGGCTGAGTGTAGACGCAGACTCATTCTCTACGGTACATTCAAAGATGCCATGGCCAAGGGAGTCCGGCTGACATGAAAGGACCTGAGGGGATGGGCGGGTCTCTAGATGCTCTGAGCACTGGCATGGCCAGACTGTAGTGTGAGTCAGCACTCCTTACCTGAGCTCGTCATGCCAGGGAGGGGCCTGGAACAGTGGTCAGTGTCCTAGGGGAGAGGTTCTAGTTACTTATGAGCCTGGGGATCTTGACATCAGCCAGCTTGTGAGGGGACGCCTGGGCCAAGGGCAAGGGCAAGGCTGGGGTGGAATGCTGACTCACTGGCTCGGGGTTTGAAGTTCATTCCCTGACTGCCTTTTGTCTCTGCTTTGCATCAAGCAGGCAGCTTCCTCACATCACAGAGGTGCCCCTCAGTCACCTCAGACCTGCTCGGTGCTTTGAGAAGGCATCAAAGCCTTGACTCCAAAGGCACGTGGGCCACCTGGTCTGTCTGGGGAGGCACCCACTC
This sequence comes from Castor canadensis, assembly GCF_047511655.1. NCBI lineage: Eukaryota > Metazoa > Chordata > Mammalia > Rodentia > Castoridae > Castor > Castor canadensis. Next base: position 70,102,661 of record NC_133391.1, on the reverse strand, counting down.
TATCCAATGGGGACCATTATGCTTTGAGAAATAGCAGGACTTCTCAGAGCCTTGATATGGTCTTCCCATGGAAGAAGGGAGATGACTGCAGTGAGGAGCTGGGGCTAAAGGACATGTGCTGTGGTTTAAAGAGTCCTGAGTGAAGACCACGGGGCTCCGAAGGGCGCCAGTGGCTCACACTTGTAATCCTAGCTACTTGGGAGGCAGAGATCGGGAGGACCTTGGTTTGAGGTCAGTCTGGGCAAAAAAGCAAGAACTTATCTCAAAAAGACCCAACAGAAAAAAGGACTAGTAGAGTGGTTCAAGTGCTAGAGCACCATCATGAGGCTCTGAGTTTAAACCCCAGTATTGCCAAAAAGAAAAGCAGGCACAGGGCTCAGTGAGGGCCAGGACCCTCAGTTCCTGACAATTTTTTCCACACAGGCTTATAGGCTTGGTGCTGACAGATTTTCCAGTTCTTCAACACAGACAAAAATTCAGATTTTTAAGGGAAATATTGCTACTCTTACATGTTGGCAAGTAACTCAGAACAGTCACTTGAGACATTTGCTTTGTATGTGCCTTTCAAATACTTGCAGGAGAGCTCCCAAGAGCTGCTTCCACAGTGAGGGCTGAGGGTGAATGTGCTGGGTGGTGATGGATTTCTGTGCCCTTCACCCAGACCTCTGAGATGTGAAGAGTAGGTGGTCTGTGATGTTTGACTACCCTGAGAACCAGGGAGGCATGTCACACTGCTTGGTGCTCACCCTCACCAGTGCCACCTGCTCATTATAAGGAGCCCTTTGCTCATCCAGCCAACACGTGGTGCTGCTTCTCTTCTTGGCCTTGTGGATGTCCTCAGTGACCAGCCCGGATGCTCTTATGTACGTCTGTGGTGGTTCCCAGAGGTGGCACATGCAGAGAGGACCCAGGCTCCGTATTTTCTTCCCTCTTTCCTTCTTTCTTTCTTCTTCCCTCCCCCCTCCCTCCTCCAGTTTTATTTCCTTTCTTTTGTGCCAGGGATTTAATCCAAGGCCTTATGTGTGCTGCTGAGCTATATCTCCAGCCTCTAGCATGTTCCACACATCAAAATGTGAGCCAAGCACTCACAAGCGAGCTGACAGTGTGACTCTGGACTGTGGACTAAGGGACACCTGCTTTGGACACCTGACCAGTGCAGGGCTGGGTGGACCAAAGGTCTAAAGCCAGACCCACCGTAGCCAGGCAGACCCTTCTGGAGAACCCACCCCTGGACATCAGAGGATCTCAGGAGAGCCTGGGGCAGGTGCAGAATGGGTCAGGTAGACATTGGCATCAGGCACCAGAGGTGGACCCAATGGGCAAGGCCTGCATCCAGGAGATCTGAAAGCAGGACCTGGGAAATGAGCCGTGATCAGAGGGCTGAGTTATATCAGGGCTGACCTCTGTGTGGGCAGCATGACCAGAGACCTCTTCTCAGGTGACCTGGAGCAAGGCTGGGCCAAGGCTGGGGTGAGAGACACAAGGAGGTAGGTGGTGAGGCAGACACATATTAAAATGCACTGTTAGCTGGGAGCCAGTGACTCATGATTACAAGTAGCCTATAATCCTAGCTACTTGGAAGACTGAAATTGGGAGGATGGTGGTTCGAAGCCAGCCTGGGTAGATAGTTCGTGAGACCCTATCTCCAAAATAACAAAAGCAAAACGGATTGGAGGTGTGGCTCAAGCGGTAGAGCACCTGCTTTGCAAATGTGAAGGCTTGAGTACATAACCCTAGTCCCACCAAAATAAATAAATGAATAAATAAATAAATAAATAAAATGGCACTGTCCTCAACTCCCTCTGGCTTTGGCACAATTGCTTTCCATCTTACTCTTAAAATCATCTTTAGAGCTGGGCTCCAACAGCTCATGACTGTAATCCTAATTACTCAGGGGGCAGAGATCAGGAGGATCAGGGTTCAAAGCCAGCCTGTGCAAATAGTTCACAAGACCCTATCTTGAAAATAAAAAAAGGGCTGGTGGAGTGGCTCAAGCAGTAAGAGCACCTGAGGCCCTGAGTTCAACCTCCCATACCACCACCACCAAAAAAAAATGTCTTTAACCATTAGTTGATCCCGGGTATGATGGTGCATTCCTGTAATTCCAGCATTCAGGAGGCTGAGGTAGAAACAGCTCAGGCTGAGCTACATAACGAAACCCTATCTCAAAAAAACAAAAACAAATAAAAAATTGAATAGGAGTAGAAGGCACTTCTAGAGAACATGCCCAGGGAGTGACATGCTCAGCCCAGCCCAGCCCAGCCACTCCCTGGACTGAGCAGCAGCAGTGGGGGGCTGGGACAGAGCATAAATTCCAACTCAATTGGCGGCAAGCTAGGTGACCTTGGGAATCACTTGCTAGGGCGAGGATTAAGTTAAAGGGTATGAAGGCCTTCACCTCTCACCCTACACCCAGTAATCACCGGAGGTAAGAAAGAGACTCCAGAGTTTTATCACTGGATAGGAATAACGTCTTAGTTCCCATGTGGGAAGACTGAGGCCAGAGAGGCAAAGAGTCCCTCTATGGGTCCAGGCTGAGCCCAGAGCAGGGCCCAGAGCTCCTGCCACATCTGCCCCTCTACCACACCCCATCTGGGGAACAAGCCAAAACTCAGAGACCATGCTCCTGATCCTCCTTGCACCAGAGAAGTCCTCTGCTTAGCAGACCTGGCACAAGGGATGCATCTTTGACAAAAGCCAGGGACCCTGCACCCACAAATGAGGTCTAGTCTCCTTAAGGTGTCATTAAGGGCAGGATAGGAGCTGAGAGGAGAGCAGGGCTTCCAGGCGCCTGCCCTGGGGCCCTGCCCTCCCATGGCCCTGGAGCCTACCAGGTCTAATCAGCCTCTGCCTCCAGCCTCCATCCCACGCCTACTTTGCCAAGTAATTTCACTCCCAGCCTCGGTCCCACTGCTCCTTATCATCGCCTCTCAGATGCTCACATGGAGGCCAGAACTCAGAGCTGGTGACCAGGATTCAGATGTGAGCCCGAAGCTTAGGGGATGCTCTACTTCTTGGAGACTGGAGTGTCTAGGAGCCCATGCCAGGCAAACCAACAGGTTTGCTACCTGAAGGCTCCAACTTACCCACAAGAATGTGGACTCAAGGAAGTTAATAATCTAAGTGGGGACCTGAGGGTGTGGCTCCGTGGTGGAGTGCTTATCTAGCATAGGTGAGGCCATGGGTCCATCCCCAGCACTACAGAAAAAAAAGAAAAAGAAATATTGAGGCCAAGATGAAACCAAATTCAACCAGCCCGTGGGTGAAGAGAAGGGAGTTTGAGCCCTGTTGCCCCTGATTCCAGAGCCCCTGCTCTCTTCACCAAGTCACCATACCCTCCACCAATGGCTATTCTCTTCTTCCTGGGCCCCTGCTGTTCTACTCTGTGACCCTGGTGGAGTCCCTACCTCCACCAGAGGCCCATTCAGGACTTTGAAAATGAAAGTGCTGCCAGGCACCTGTGGCTCATGCCTGTAATCCTAGCTACTCAGGAAGCAGAGATCAGGAGGATAATTGTTTATAGTTTGTGAGACCCTATCTTAAAAAAAAATTTACAAAAAAAGGCTAGTGGGGCGGTTTAAGATGCAGGCCCTGAGTTCAAACCCCAGTATTGCAACAAAAAAAGAAAGACAGAAAGAAAGAAAGAAAATACCCAAGAGGGAATGTAGGCACCGTCCCCTGGGATTTCTGGCCCAGGCTGATCTGGTGACTCCTCCATCTTCAAGCCAGACAGTCATCCCAGTGCAGTCACTCCCCACCCTCTGCTTGATGCTCATTTCCCCAACCACTGACTCAGCCCTTCCTTTTCAGGGCCTTCAAAGATTGGGGAAGGAGGACAGGGAGACGCCACCAGGCTGAGTGTAGGGCTGCAGAAGTCACAACTGACGAGGAACTGGTGGGACAAACAGCCCCTCATGACATTCCCGGTTCCACTTCAGCTCCTCCCTCATCCCAACTCTCTCACGAAAGCCAGGGAATCTGAGCACCATAATTCAGGCCTGTAATCCTAGATACCGAGGAGGCAGAGATGGGAGGATCACAGTTTGAAGCTAGCCTGGGCAAATAGTTTGAGAGACACACGATCTTGAAAATACCCAACACAAAAAAGGGCTGGCCGAGTGGCTCAAGTGGTAGAGTGCCTGCCTAGCAGGTGTGAGGCCCTGAGTTCAAACTCCAGTACTGCCAAAATAAGTAAATAAATAAGTAAAAATAAAACCAGGGCAGATGCAAGCTTCTGTTTCCTTATCTACAAAGGCTAGAGAACAGCACCTACCGGTATGTTTGCTGGGTTACTGTAGCAAAGTTCTGTGAGCAAGGGGCTTAAATAACAGAAATGTGCTGTCTCCCTCCCACCATGTCTGTAGATTGGAGGCCTGAGATGGAGGTATCAGCAGGAGTGCCTCTTTCGGACGACTGTGAGGGGACCTTGGTCTGTGCCTATCTCCTAGCTTTTGGTGGTTTCTGTCTTCATGTTCCCATGATGGGCTCCCTGCAGGTACACTTGGGTCCCGATTTCCCTTTCCTTGAGGACAGGAGTTGTATCGAGTTGGGCTCACCCTAATGACCTCAACTTAACCATCCATCTGCACAGCGCTTATTTCCAAATAAGGTCATTCACAATTACTAGGGGTGGAACTTCATCATCTTTGGAGGGGACACAGTTCAACACAGTCCCCCTCACTTAACTGGTGAATGGATTAAATGAACGAATGCATGCAGCAAAATCATTAAGGAATGCTCTTCATCGTATTCTTATTACTTCACTGCCTCACGCTGCCACGTGGCTGCCCCCAGGAAGTGTAAGTGCATGCCTGGATGTGCCCAGTGGTGGCTCTAAACCTCACAACGAAGAGGAACTTGGGGGGTGGGCGACCAGGTTAGGACTCACTGATGGCTCTGTGGTCAAATGTCACGCAACAACAGAGACAGCAATGATTTGGAAAGAAGCCCAGAGTCTCATTTAACCCACGGTCCAGTAACTGCCATCTGGGGGCTGGCAGAGTGGCTCAAGCAGTAGTGTGCCTGCCTACCAAGTGTGAGTCCTTGAGTTCAAGCCCCAGTGCCCAAAACAAAACAAAACAAGACAGAAACTGCCATTTGCCACCACCCCCCCACCCCCGACACATACACATCAAATACTGTTGCGGTGACTCCTTAGTAATGGTTGTAGGGAAGTGCTCCAAGGCACTCTTGACACAGGCCCTGCACAATGCCATGGTGAGGCTGAGTCAAGGGTGACCTTGGGATCTGCACAGTGTATCAGGGTACCTTGGTAGAGCTGTGTCCACATTGGTGGGATAGCAGCTGCCCAGTGGGGAGGCAACAGACCACCAGGTCACGAGTGGGTGTGAGCTGACTCAGGTCTCATCTGGACACCAGATTGAATCTCAAATTGCTGCCTCCTGTGTGCATTTAAAGCTACTTCCTCACTCAGCACTTTGTGGAGCTCAAGTTCAAAGTCCTGAATGAAAGGCCTGGTGATGAATTTGACCCAAGGAGAATAATACAAAGCTTTCATTATTCTGCTTGTGAAATGATCCTGATATATATATATATATACACACTTCCGTATCTCCTGGAGTAGTGCTCCCCTGCATCCATTTATAAAAGTCCTTTGAAAATTGCAGAAGTGGAGGCCGGAGCAGGTAGCCTCGTAAAAGTTGGGGGAATTAAAGGGAACAGTTGTGGATCAGCCCATTAGACAAAGATCCTATAACTCCAGCTGTGGAGGAGTGGCTGGTGGTCTAAGCCATGATAAAAAATAACCACTATTTGCCCAACATCTGCTACACCTGCATACCAGACTCAAGGTTCATTGTACTGAATCTTCACAGTAATGCCACATGCTCAGTGGCACTATTGTATCCGCACCTTACCAATGACGGAAAGAAGTGAAGGCTTAGTGACTTGCTCAAGATCATCTTGCCTAGAAGCGGCAGATGAGCAATGAAGACACAGGCCTGACTCTGGACCTTGCCCTTGATCCTGGTCTGGTGTCTATGGGCAGTCATGAGGTCTCTAAGGCTACAGTGGAGCAAGCAGGCATCCCCCCAGCTTGGGTGGCTTCTGTGTAAGGCCAGAGACCCCAGAGCTGAGTGTGGGACCCCCTCTAAGTTTGCTAAAAAGCTTGATGGAAAAACTGGTCCAGACAGGTGCTGGTGGCTCACACCTGTAATCCTAGCTACTTGGAAGGACTGCACTCTGAGGTCAATCCAGGCAAATAATTTGCCAGACCGAATCTCCAGAATCTCCAAAATAACCAGAGCAAAATGGACTGGAGGTACAGCTCAAGTGGCAGAGTGCCTGCTTTGCAAGTGAAGTCCTGACTTCAAACCCAGTCCTGCCAAAAAAGAAGAACTAGTCCAGGTCATATGATTCCAACTCAAGCTGTGAAGGAAATAGTATACAGTGATAAGAAGGAAGGTACAGGCTGGGTACTGGTGGCTCACGCTTGTAATCTTAGCTACTCAGGAGGCAGCAGATCAGGAGGCTAGCAGTTCGAAGCCAGCCCAGGCAAATAGTTCACAAGACCCTATCTCAAGAAACCTTTCACAAAAACAGGGCTGGTGGAGTGGCTCAAGATGAAGGCCCTGAGTTCAAGCCCCAATACTGCAAGTAAAAAAAAAAAAAAAAAGGAAGGGAAGGTACAGGACAATGAGTAAATCACACAGACACCATGTTGGGCAAAGGATCAGACACAAAGCATGTGGTTCCATTTATCCATTTAGGTGAAGCTCTGAAAAGAGCAAACTGGAACCTGTGGTAATCAAGTCAGGATGGAGGTGACACTGGAAGCTTCCTGGGGAAGAGAACTGGCTGGCATCTGCACCTGGCTGGTATCAGTGGTTACCAAAGGGAAAACTCATCATGCTCTATGCTGCTGCCTGTGCCCTTTGTCATAGCTAATGAACCTCATTTATGCTAAAAAGGTGAGAAGATTCACAGAGAGTGATGGTGAGGACAAAAGAGGTGTATAAGCTTTATTTAAAAAGAGAAAGTAACGCCAGTGGCTCACGCCTGGAATCTTAACTACTTGGGAGGCAGAGATCAGGAGGATCATGGTTCAAAGCCAGCCCAGAGAAATAGTTCATAAGACCCTATTCAAAAATACCCATCACAAAACAGGGCTGGTGGAATGGCTCAAGGTATAGAATGCCTGCCTAGCAAGTGTGAGGCCCTGAGCTCAAACCCTAGTACTGAAAAAAAAAACCAAAACAAAACTGCAAAATTAAAGAAAGAAAGAAAGAAAGAAAGAAAGGACTGGAGGCATGGCTCAAGTGGTAGAGTGCCTGCTTAGCAAACTCAAAGCCCTGAGATCAAACCTCAGTACTACTATTAAATTTTAAAAATACAAAAATACATAAAAGAGAAAGTAGCAAGACAAAAGTGGCACATGCCTATAATCCCAGCTACTCAGGAGGTGGAGATCGGAAGGACAGTAGCTCCAGGCCAGTCAGAGACAATACTTAGTGAGAAAACCCCACCGCCCCATCTCATACCGACCATATTTGGTCCGTTCTCTTTATTTATTCCCCCCCCCCCCGTTGGTGGTACTAGGTACTAGGGTTCGAACTCAGGGCCTGTACTTGCTAGGCAGGTACTCTACCACTTGAGCCACTCCACCAGTTTTTTTCTGAACAATTTTCTTTTCTTTCTTTATCTTTTTAACTTTTTTTTTTTTGACAGTACTGGGTTTGAACTCAGGACCTCATGCTTGCTTAGGCAGGCACTCTATCACTTGAGCCATTCCACTAGCTGGCCCATTCTCTGTGATGAGTCCATAGACCCTACTTCTTGGGACTTTCATAGCTGGGAGAGGACTTCCCTGTTCGGTGAAGCTAAATGGCCACTCATCACCCTCTGAGCTCATTTATACATTCACTCATTTATCTTTTCAATGTTTGAAGATTGTGCTGAGCCTGCTGTGCTCCAGGCCCTGTGCTGATCAAACAGACCCACAAAAATACTGCCCTCTTGTTGCTGTCCTCTTGGTGACTGGTGAGTATCATTTTTTATTTATTTTTGTGGCACTGGGGATGGAACCAGGGCCTCATGCAGTCTGGGCCAGTGCTCTATCCCTGAGCTACAGTGTGAGAAGAATAAAGCAGGGAGTTGGGTGCCTGTGGCTCATGCTTGTAATCCTAGCCACTCAGGAGGCAGAGATCAGGAGGATTGTAGTTTGAAGCCAGCCTGGGCAAATAGTTCATGAGACCTATCTGAAAAAAAAAAAAAAAAAGAAAAGAAAAGAAAGAAAAAAAAATCACAAAAAAGGGCTGATGGAGTGGCTCAAGGTGTAGGCCTGAGTTCAAACCCCGTACCAACAAACAAACAGGGAAATGACTGAGGCATGAGGGATAGGAGAGGTGGCGTACTCACAGAAGGTGGTATGGCAAGGCCTCAACAAGAAGGCAGTGAATAAGGATGGGAAGGAGGATCGAGGCCACAGCAAGGCCTGAGGTGGGGCTGGTAAGTGAAGCACAGAGGGAGGAAGTTGGAATGGCTGGAGGGAGAGCTTCAGTTTGCATTCACAGACAGAGAGTGCAAGGCCTGGCTTTATTGGACTGAGGAGGGCTTTGAACAGAGGGCTGACATGACCTTGGGAACATTTGTAAAATCAGTGGGCAGCAGCCACTCTGGGGAGAAATGGCAGACTGCAGAAATGAGAGAAGCACTCCCAGACTCACTGTGCCCAGTTCTACCATCCTTGCTTCTGATCTAGTCAGTGGCTTGGACCTTGACCTACCTGGGTAGGGGAGAGAAGAGGTGGCACTGCAGAGGCCACCAGGAGAGTTAGGTAGTGGATGAGGGGAGCCCAGCCTATGGACAAGGAGTAAGAAGCCTTTGCTGAGTATGCCTATGCCATGGGCTCTGTTTCCGTGCTGTTCTTCTGGAGGATTTCCAAGAGGTGAAGGTTGTGCAGCAAGGTTTGCAAGGTGCTCCTGGATGCAGCAGAGTGGGCGAGGAGGTAGAAACAGAGATCAGCCCAGGTTGGGCAGCACCTCCCCTTGCCTCCCTCTCCCAGAGGTGGGAGCTGCCTGCCCTTGGGCCTGGGACAACTTCCAAGAGTCCTGTTCTGGCAGGACAAAGCTGTCCCACACTGCAGCAAAGCCTTTCTCGGGGGCCGGTGTGGTGATGTCCATCTAGAGGGCACAGCCTTAGGAAGGGAGCCCCTGCATTTGCAGGTCAAGCTCTCCCCTGGCCCTGTGAAGCTTGTGCGTAGAAAGCTCCACTCTGGGCTTTTGCCCTTCTGTAAACATGGAGCTGGGCAACAGGCTCCTGGTTTTTCTTGCATCCTACAGCTGCATCCAGAAAGCCTATGGCCCCAGAGCCTAGGTCTTAAGAGTCAGTCAGGGTTCACCTAGGCCCAGTCCATACACCACCTGTTGGCTTCTTAGCCCACAAGTGGTGAAGCATGGGGGTGCTGCCTGCTTGTGGTGAGGCAGGATCCAGAAGAGAAGACAAAGGCATTATATTATTTTTAATAACTATGCAAAGGGCCAGATTCAGACATTAGAACAGGAAGTAAAAACTGAAAAGCCAGAGTAGCGCCTCCCCCTGCCCCCCACAGCTCCTTCTAGAAGTTAAATTATAGGAGCAGGGAGACACACGGGAGCTACCTGCAGCTGCCTTCCCCTTGAGATGTTAAGAAGCTTCAAGGCTCCTTGGATGGGTAGAGGCACAGAAAAGGCATGTCCAGCAAAAGGAAGTCCTAAAACACCTATTGTCGCTGTGTTTTGGGTAAGCCTAGATCACTCTTCATGTTTTAAAATAATAGTGGCCATCTTGGCCACCCAGATCCATCGTCTAATGATTAGGGGTGCTAGACTACATGATTACATGTCGTGACCACGTGTGTCCCCAGCTCAGAAAGTATATAGACTAGAGCTAAGAACCACCGCTTTACGCTCATTTCCTGTATGAGGAAGAGGAAGCATTTCTCGCCTCCTGTTTTTGCCCCCTCCATTTCTCTCTACTTTATCCCGCTATACTAAAACAAACCCTTGCTGTAACTTCCACCTTGTGAGACTCCTTGTTGTGAGAAACTTTAAAGTGCTTTTCCTGCTTGTGGATCCCAAGTATCTGAGATTTTGTGTAGAAACCGGGAAGCCGAGGGAAACCCCTCCTCCGGTAGCAGTATTAGTGTTTTCATTCTAGAGACCCGCTTTCAGTCTATTACAAATCTATTCCAGGGCTGGCAGAGTGGCTCAAATGGTAGAGCACCTGCCTCGCACGCGTTGGGCCCTGAGTTCAAACCCCAGTGCCACCAAAAAAATAATTCCTTTCCTAATAAACTTTGCTATCATTTTCACTATATTTTCTATCTTGCCTGAAGTCTTCTCTCACTAGATAGCAGCGCTAACCTTTCTGGGAACAGCTCGTACACCCCAGGTTGGCTGATGTCCTGCCTCGTCCTCATGTCGTCTTCCCAAAGAAACATGCCAAGCCTTGTATTTGAAAATACAGAGCCCTGAGTTACCCTCTCCCCCTGTTCACGGGCTCCCTGTTTCTATATCTGGCATTTGCAACACCTACAGCCTTCGTATTTCCTCCCACTCACTTCTCAGCCTGCCTTCCAGTTCTGTGGACTATTCTGGAACCTCCCCAGCCCTCACAAGGACACTACTTCCGAGCCTTGGGCCTTGGACTTGGCTCTGTCTGGCATGCCCTCTTCCTTTAGCCTCATCCTTTATATTAACCTGGATTCTAAACATTGAATTCTCCAAGTCCCTGTGGGCCAGGGTCCCCCGCCAACTCCCCCCCATCTTTATTGCTGAGAAGCTGGGTGACTGAGGATCACTCCCAGACTCTGCTCTGTGCCTGGTTCTCCCACTCTTGCTTCTGATTCGGTGAGCAACACAGCTCAGACATGGGTTCTCTCTCCTCTGGATGGACCACCAACGTCTGAGAGTAGGGCCTGAGCCTCCCCTGCCTCCCTCCCATGGGCCACTTCTATCCAAGGCCTGTTCTTTCTCTAGCTCCTCTGGACGATGGCCCACTGTCCAGCTCAGGGGTGGGGAGGACAGGTGCTCACTGGACTGACTCACCTGGTGGCTCAGCATTTTCTGCTTCTGCAGAGACATGCAGCTGTTATGACTCACGCGCAAGCTGGGCACCGCCAGCCTACCTGGAAAAAAAAGAGCTGTGTTTACCAGCCAGGTGGGTCCAAGCTGGCAAAGCAGCCTGTCTACCCGAAGCAGGGTAGGTAGATGAGACAGGGAAAATATATTATGATGATGATAATTTATTTCCATTTATTTATTTTATTTTGTAGTACTAGAGTTTGAACTCAGGGCCTACACCTTGAGCCACTCCACCAGTCCCTTTTTTTGTGATGGGTTTTTTTGAGATAGGGTCTCATGAATTATTTGCCTGAGCTGGGATTACAGGTGTGAGCCACCAGTGCCCAGTATATTATTATTTTTAACAATAAAATCAGGAAGTAGAAACTGAAAAAACTAAGTTACAAAAACAGGAAGATGTAACGGGCTACTTGCCTTTGCCTTCCCCTTTGACATGTGAAGAAATTGCAAGGCTCTTGAAAAGTGGAGAGACAGAAAAATGAAGTCATGTCCTAAAGTCCTAAAACTCACTGGCATCTCCATGTTTTAAAATAATAAACAGCACCCATCTTGGGCACCTGGATCCATTATCTAATGATTAGGGGTATTACATGACATGACTGTGTTTATTCTACTGCTTAGTAAGTATAAAGGCCACAGAGAAGAATGGCATTTGTGTTTACTTCAGTTTCCTGAGTGGGGAGCAGACTAAAACAAATCCTTGCTAAAACTTACACATTGTGGGACTGCTTGTAGAGAGACACCTTGAAATGCTTTTCGTGTGTGGATCTCAAGTACTTTTGATTTTGTGTAGAAACTGGGAAGCTGAGGGAATCCCATCATCCCTTACCTGGTGCCACACTCACTTTCCCTGACCACCCAGGCCTCAGGAGTGTGGCCCTAGTTCGTCCAACTTGGAAAAAGGAATGAAGAAGATAAGTCATGACTTCATCAAAACACACTGATTTGTGGATGTGGTGGCTCCTGCCTATAATCCCAACACTCAGGAAGCTGAGGCAGGAGATCTCAAATTCAAGGCCAGCCTGAGCTACATAGCAAGACCCTGTCTCAACAAAAACCCCACAGATTCTGCCATGTTCCCTGTTCTAAATACAGAAAAGCTTTTGCCTTGATCCTAGTTAGAGGTAGGGAATAGGACAGAGTGAAAATTTGGAAGTCTCATTTTTTGTTGTTGCTTTTGTTTGTGGGGATCCATCTCAGGACTAGACAAGTCCTCTGGCACTGAGCTACATTTCCAGCTCAAAGAGAAAATTTGTATCTGTTTGTTTAGACACAGGAAGTATCTTAGTAGAGAAGAGTTAAGAGGTGCTTAAACTGCTCTTCCTGAAAACCACTGACTCCTTACCTGGTCCCACAAATTAACTCAAAGCAGGAGAAAAGCTTGGCATCCCAGTCTCCATTTTGTACCTGTTGTCCTTTGCCCTGAGCCATTCTCTCCTGCTGCCACCTTGCAATCAAGGAAGGACAGGAATGATCAATAACATCTTCACAACAAGGGACCAAAACTACCCCTAACAGTGAAGCCTCCTCAGAATGGACCACCTGCTTGACTCTAAATAACAACTCCAGAACCCAAGGACTTCATAAGATAATGGCTAACCAGACCTCACCTGTAACTGGAACTGTTTTAACTATTCATACCTTTCATCTCTTGCTCCCAGTTCTTTGTCTACTTAAACCTAGTTCATGTCTCTACCCCAAAGATGGCTGAAGATGGGCCGAGTGCTCACTCTGCCTCTCCCCATGGCATCCAGAGCCTCGTAATAAATCTCTCTCTGCCTTCACAGACATGCCTCTTTATTTGGCATAGGGGCAGGTGACCGGATCTGGCATATGGAATCCCAGGGATTTGGGCCTTGGGTCCAAAACTCCGGTTTCAAAGGGAGTTAACCTGGTCAGAGTGAAGTCTAGGGGCTGGGGGTATGGTTCGGAGGTAAAGCCCTGAATTCACCCCCTCCCCGCCCCCCTCAAAAGAAGAGAACAGTCTCGTTCCTGGGTCTCTGGCTCCAGCAACCTTAGTACTATCTTCAAAGGATGGAACTGCACCCAGCAGCAGAGGATGCTGCTTCTGTTTCAGAGCAAACGTTAATGCAAAAGAAAGTTACCATTGTTATGGCTTCACCTTTCATAGAAATGGAAACAAGCCATGGAGAGTCATTGAGAGTCCTGATGGAACCTGAGCTAATTAATGTGGTAGCAAAGAGGCAAGAATCCAACAAAAGCAGAGTTAATGGCCTGAGCTAAAATGCCTACTGTGGTGAGTTAGAGGTCAGCCAGTCTCACACAATTTTCCAGAGTGGTTTAGAGAGTTGAAGAGCCTGCTGGTTCCCTGCATTGTGCAGGAGCTGATTGTAAATGGCTCGAACAGCTGACATTGAAATCTCTGAGCAAACCAGTTTTTGAAAAACACATCATTTCTGTGGGGAGGAGAATGTGGTAGGCTAGCTTTCCCAGGCCCCTCTGCTGTTGATGCTGCTTTTAAGAGCAGCATTTGAGATCACAGGTTTGATTGGCTAATTATACAGGCAGAGTCTTTGCCTGATAGAGACTCACAGAGAGGTTGTTAGGGTGTGAGGCAGAAAGCAATCCTTACGAGCAGCTGAAAGAAGTTTCAGGAACCAGAGCCAGATATTCAAACTTGGAGAGGGGCCAGGCGCTCACGCCTGTAATTCTAGCTACTCAAGAGGCAGAGATCAGGAGGTTTGTGGTGAAGCAGCCCCAGGCAGATAATTCGTGAGAACCTATCTCCAAAAAACCCATTGCAGGGGGCAGGGGGGAGAAATGAACCAAGCCTTGTATGCACATATGAATAATAAAAGAAAAATGAAAAAAAAAAAAATAAATAAATAAATCACAATTCGTCCTGAATCCTAATTGATCACTATACACAAGCAGAATTCAATTCTCACTCTTAGAGGATAGAAAACCAATGTACATAAACATTAAAAGGTGCACCTGTAGCCTTGTACCTGACCAGAGTCTTCATTTTCTAGCAACTTTCAAATAAAGTTAGCTCCAAAGCCCTTATTCATGGGACACACTCACCAAAAAAAAAAAAAAAAAAAAAAACCCATTGCAAAAGAGCTGGTGGAATGGCTCAAGCATTAAGAGCACCTGCCTAGCAGGTGTGAGCCCCTGAGTTCAAACCCCAGTGCTGCCAAAAACAAAAAAAACAAAAAAGCCTGGAAAAGGAAAGGAGAGAGGCAGAGCTGAAAGAAAGCTGGTGCAGTTTTTAAACCTGAGGCCTGAGGGCAGCCCAATCCAAGAAGCAATTTTCTCATGGCCCCATCACTGGGCACATTGCAAACCTGCTCTGCCTTGTTCTAGAAGCTCCTTCAGGACATGGCCTTGGAGAAAACAGGTTGTCATCCCATGACATGAAGGAGGAACTGGTTGGGCTGTTCACAGATTTTTCCATAAAAGATCCTCCCACCTCCCCCCCAGTGATTTTTGGCACATCAGAAACCAACGGATCTCTTAAACAAGGGGTTTATTGAGCCCTTACAGATGACAGCCAGAAAAAGGGGCCAGGTCTGGGGAGAAGTTCCTGCTATTCCCAGCAGCAGGACTAGAGACAGTTGGAAGATGTACCCAGGACCACCAAGAACACATTTTATAAACTTTGGGGAAGGGAGACACCTTAACCTATGGTCACTACAGATGAGAGGGGTGGGACCACATATCAACAGGGAAGCTTTGGTATAGGAGGGCTGCCAGGAGAAGTAATCGTCACTTTGGATTGGTTGGGGTTAACAGTCCTAAATGTTTCAACATAAACAGACTTTTTATTGGTTTGCCTGCAGCTCTTACTCCACCCCACCAGCCTGTCATTAAATGAGGACATCTCAGAATTTCCTTTTCTCACACCCATCTTAGAAAGAATCAAAAGAATTGATTTACAATAGTAAAACTCCTTCCAAACTGGGCATAGGTGGGTGAGGCCTATAATCTTAGCTACTTGGGAGGCTGAAATAGGAAGAATCCCAGCTTGAGGCCAGCCCCATCTCCAAAATAACCACAGCAAAAATGGACTGGAGATGTGGCTCAAGTGATAGTGCATCCGCTTTGCAAGTGCAAAGCCCTAACTTCAAACCCAGTCTCCTCAAAGACAAAACAAAGCAAAAAACCAAAACTTCTTCCAGTTCCACACAATTATATTAAAAAGGTTTTTAAATTCTTCTATAAATTAACATGAAAAAATGAGGGTAGTATTGATGGTGATTCCTGTCCCAACCTAGGAATAGATAACATTAAAAAATCCACTCTAATAACAGTGATGACAACTCTCATCAGAAGAAACAGCAGTTCAGGAAACAACACTTCACTAACACTGGTCATGATAAACTAAAAGTCCAAATTCACACTCAAGTGTATACTCATGCTACAAAGAGTGGCCCACACTTGCAATCCCAGCAGTCAGGAGGCTGAGGATGACAGAGACTTTGAGGCCAGCCTGGACTATGCAGTAATGTTACCAGATGAAGGATGAAGGTTTGCCTCAGTTTCTCAGTTTCCACTCAAAATCATAGGTACTTGACATCCATATGTAAAAAGCATTTCTAGGAGTCTCACAAAGCAGAAATTTAGGTGAGGATTTATTCTAGTATAGCAGGATAAAGTAGGAAGAAATGGGGAAAAAAAGGGACAAACATTTCCTGCTCCATATGCACAAAATGGGAGTCCAGACTCAAAATGGTGATTCTTATCTGTAGTCTTTTTTTTTTTTTTTTAGCGGTACTGGAGTTTGAACTCGGTCCTACATCTTAAGCCATTCCACCAGCCCCTTTTTATGATGGGTTTTTTTGAGATAAGGTCTAGTGAACTATTTCCCCCAGCTGGCTTTGTACCATGATCCTACTGATCTCTGCCTCCCAAGTAGCTAGGATTACAGGCGTTAGACTCTGCCTGATCATAGTTTTACATTTCAAAGGCATAATCAGCTAGTGCTGGTGGCTCATGCCTTAATGTTAGCTACTTGGCAGGCTGAGATCAGGAGGCTCATGGTTCGAGACCAGCCCAGGTAAACAGGTAGCAAGAACCTATCTTCAAGAAAAATAAAGTAGGAAAAAAAAAAAAAAAAAAAGAAAAGGGGGGGTACAATCAGAAGCTGGATGCAGTGGTGCACGCCTGAATCCTAGCTAGCACTCAGGAGACTGAGGTAGGAGGATCATGAGTTCTAGGCCAGCCTGGACTATACAGGGAGACCCTGTCTCAAAAAAAAATAGTAACTATGGACTCCTTGTGTATCATCCTGTAAGCATTAGGGGGTCATTGAGCATTAGGAGGAGGGGCTCAGTCTGGTGAGGGAGGAATTTATGTCTGAGTAACTGAAGAAATACAATTAAGCACAGTTCACAAAGTGCCACAGAGACTAGACAGGGAGTAATCAGCTTTCGTGGTGGGTGTAAGGAAGCGTAGCGTCCTAGGTATGTTCGAAAATGGGTTTTGAAAAAAGCAGCTGATTGGGGGAGAAAGTGGCAAGAACTTCTAGCACAGGGAATTATCTGAAGAACTGATGGTATAATGAGTCCTGGGAGATGCAAGTGTATCTGGAGTATGGGGCGTTGGAACAGAAACAGGCTGGGATAGAAGCCAAGAGATGAGGTTAGACAGGCTGGTAAGCAGGGGGCAGGGGTCATTGGGGGTGGAAGTGGGGGAATGGAGCCTGCCTGAGAGGCTAGTCTAAGACTTTAGAACAGATAAGACTAAGGTAAGGGAAAGGGTGACCTTTAATCATTTTGTTAACTCCTGTTTTTTTTTTTTTTGCGGTACTGGAGTTTGAACTCAGGACCTAGACCTTGAGCTCCTCCCTAGCCTTTTTTTATGATGGGTTTGTGAGATAGGATCTCACAAACTATTTGCCCAGGCTGCTTTGAACAATGATCCTTCTGATCTCTGCCTCCTGATGAGGCAGTCTAGAAGAAGGAAAAGTTTGGGGCTCATGTAGGTTGCCTGGGGTGGGGAACCGCCTACGCCCCTCCCCACTCATTATTGGGTGGGAACCTCCTGGTCTGCCCTCCTGTGGGGTAGTGTAGGTTTTAAAGGCACCTGAAAAAGAAAAGCACTCTCTTGGCCAGCGGATTTCACCTGCGATCAAGGAGAGATTACAGAAGGGCAGATTTGGCAGGCAGGATATTAGGTTCATTCGTGAACAAGGTGAACTTAGATACTTAGGCAGCCATCGCCAATACATGAACTTGGCCTTCTGGTTGCACAAAGGCCTGAAAAGTGAAAGTTTATGTGGCAAAACACTAAGGCATGCAGTGTAACCAGTTACAAACCCCCTTAACCATGGGCTCTAGAGCCAGGTATCAAGCATATGCAAGCAAGTTTTCCAGTCACATCCCTGGTCTTCTGGAAAGCACAAATGTTGGAACAACAAGCAAGCATAAGAAAGCACTTTAGTTTTAAAATCTACTTGAAGCATGAATATGGATTGGAGAAAGAAAAAGAATTAGTTATTAAATTTAGGCCTACAACACGGACCTTCTGGATATTATAGACTTTAAAAACAAGGCACAGATGGACACCAGTGGCTCACACCTGTAGTCTTAGCAACTCAGGAGGCAGAGATCAGGAAGATCAGGTTAGAAGTCAGCACCAGCAAATAGTACTCAACTCAAATAGTCCCATCTTGAAAAAAAACATCACAAAAAAAGGGCTGGTGGATCGGTTCAAGGTGTAGGCCCTGAGTTCAAACCCCAGTACTGTAAAACAAAACAAAAACACAAAAAAACCCAAGGCACAAAAAAGCCCTTGGGACAAGTGTTGATCAAGTTTGTTTTACATTTAGGGAGAGGACTGCAGTTCTGCCTTCAAGGAGCTGAATCTAAAGTGCTTTTGTTGATCTCTTTTTGGCGTGGTGTTGATTAATGGAGGAAACTTTTAAATCTTAAAATCAGTATATGGCTTGGCAACAGATTTTTTTTTTTTTTTGGTACGAGTACTGGGGTTTGAACTCAGTCCCCCTCCCCTTTACTTGTTCCTTATTATTATTATTATCATTTTTTTGAATAGGGTCTCTTGAACTATTTGCCTAGGCTGGCTTTGAGCCACCATCCTTCTGATCTCTACTTCCTTAGTAGCTAGGATTACAGGTATGCACCACTGGCACCTGGTGTGGCAACAGATCTTGAATAAAATAATGCCAAGTTTCAACAGACCACAAATCCAGTAAGTCAAGAGCATAAGTGCTGAGAGAAAGCGGATCTGTATCTTCAACAATGGTTTTTATTGGTCACCATCTTGTGCTAGATGCTTGTACGTAAAAAAAGTTCCAGCAGAGATATTTTCTTCCTTATTCCTATCCACCAACAGAGAGATATAGCATTGCACCCCCCAACCAGGTCAAACAGCTGTTTGTCATTTACGGAAAAGTTGCAATGCTAAACCCTCAACAGATAGCTGGATTATTTTTTGCTGTGTTTATACATTTCCTAGCAACAGAGGGGACGACATGGCTTGTTTTCCTATGTGCCAAGCCCTGAAAGACAGGCGAGGAGCCAGTGCAAGAGCCACCCGAATTTACCAGCTCCAGGCTCTGCTTGCCTGGAAGATCAAGCCTGAATCCTGAGGTACAAACCAGACAGGGCTACTCTGACATGTCCAACTTTCTCTACCTTAGTACATACAAACTGTGGGTTACAGAACACTACAATTAAACACCTATGATCTTCTCAGGTACTAATTGGGGCCTGGTCTGTCCTAAAGTGGTCTGCTGCTCCCCAGCAGAGAGAATTCATTGCTGGTATGCCTCCATCACTTCACCCTGCTGATTCTACCTCGGAGGCTCAGTGTATACAGTTTTAAGATGGAAGGCATGGTATTTAGCTCACATTAAGGACAAACCTTTTTTTTTTTTTTTTTGTGGTGCTGGGGGTTGAACTTGGGGCTTCCCAGCAGCCCCAGTTCCTTGCAGTAATTAGCATGGGGTACCTTGGTTAAACAAACAACTGCTTCTTTGACCTTTCTACACAGCACTGCTAACTTGCTGGATGACCCTCTTTGTGACTCCTTTCTTCAGTAGCTCATTATTCTTTATCCTGTATGCCCCAGAGGTGTATTCAACCCTCTTTACTTTCAGATCCAAATTCTCAGTGTGGAAGAATTTCTCTTGCTTTACAACTTCAATACCACTCTTGTGGTGTTAACTCCTAAACCCCCATCTCTGAAGCTATTTAGAACGTGGGACTTCACATTTATCCAGTCCTGACAGAAATTGTTGATGTACAAATCAGGTTTTCCCTAAATTAGTAATATATACGTATTTTTAAAAAACTGGCAGTTTGAAGGGATTCTATAGTCAATCACTGATAGCTACACCAAGAATAAAGAAACTTGAGTTTGTATTCTGTAATGAGTGCCATGTTGGCCAACCAGCCAGCGTTAGGAGGAAGGCCCTGAATGGAGTTTTCCAGCATCTCACAACAGCTGATCTGTAGAATTGGGCAGAGACGCGTGGTTTTATGAACTAAGACACTGCTTCAGCCTGGAGCAAGCCCTTTTCTACAGTGTTTCTGATTTCATTCCACACTCAAAAGCACCAGTGACGACCTAGCTAGTGATTGTTCCCTTCTTATGGATGGAGAAACTGCAATCATAGGTCTTGTGCCAGATCCCTTCCCAAGTTATTCCGCTGTCCATTTGGCCTCATTCTGTTTCACTAATGGTTCACAAACTTAATTGTGTATCAGAGTCAGCTGGGTATGGGGAGCTTTTTCAATAGCCAACTGTGGGATCTACCCTAAGTTCCATTGAGTAGGTCTGGGGCAGGGCATGAGAATTTGCCTTTCGGGCAGGTATGGCACAAGCCTGGAATCCCCAACACTTAGTCTGAGGCTAGCCTGTGCCACACAGCAAATCTGTCTCCAAAAGAAAAAAAAGTGTGTGTGGTGTGCGCTATGTCTTATTACTTTCCATGCATTGGTGTTCTGTGCATCCATCCAGCCTGTCACCATTTCATACAAAGTATCTGGAGACAAACCAACCCTGAGTGTTGCAAACAGCAAGTCTTCACATGATAGTCTCCTGGTGACAACGTACATTTGAATGTGACTCTGGCAACCACTCAGAGTAGAATTAGTGTACAGTAATTTCTTTCCTGATGTTTAGTTTCAAATTTAGCAATTTTCCTCTAAGGATAGAAACTGAAGATAGAGTGGTAGAAAGCACATGTATAACACACATGAGGACTTGAGTAAAAAATGATACACAAGTGGCATTTAAAGCCATTAAAGGGTGGTAGTGTGGCTCACAGGGTAGATACCTGCCTAGCAAAGCAGGAGGCTCTGAGTTCAACCCCCTCCCCCAGTCATTAAAATGTACTTATCCCTATCCTGTAAAGGCAGATTATCACCTTTCTTCAATATATAAGGGAACTCCATGAATTATCACCAATTTTTCAGGGTCCTACTTAACTGTTAGCATCACACAAGTGACTTTTTTAGAATGGATAGACATTGGTATGAACTGGTTCCCCAGTTCCCTACCAATGATCAGGAAATTATCCCCTCACTTTCCTACCCCTGAAGTGTTGCTGTTCTGCAAACCTTACCATCACTCCCTCATAGTCCCATTTCCCTCACATTGGGTTTATACCTGCTTCTTGGATTTTCTCACATCTTGTATCAGTGCCCTAATACTTAAGGGCACTTATGATTTCATTATTTTTGTTTTCCCATCACTTCTGATAGTAATGCATGGAACTGCAGACCAAAACTTACTGGATAGGGGCATGGCTGGTATCTATAGAAAATAACTTTTAGATACAAGTACCTATACACACTTCCACATTTCAACTTTAGGTGACTTTATTTCAACCTTTAATGGCTACTTTAACACACAAACCCATAGCATTTCAATCCTTTGCCCTCATTTGGCTCCTTGCTGAAGGGTGTGGTACTCTGCAGGCTGTCCTCAAGGTGAGAACAAAGTCTTCATTGCCTGGTGAAATCTTAGCATTCTTCCAGATGCAATTCAGAGAAGACCCTCTCTGGTCTACCTGCTTCACTAGTATTATATTCCATGTATGTTGTTAACACCCCAGTGCCTGGCATTAAGAACACCGTTAAATGCCCCTTAATTGCTAAGTAAAATTAATCCTATTACTGTTTTGAATAGAATATGCAGTTTTGTATACAGACTGAAAAAATAAACTGGGAAAGTGTGGTGGCCTGCACTTGTAGTCATACTGAATGAAGAGTGAGGCAAGAGGATTGCCAGAACCCAGGAATTGGACAGGACCCTGTCTCAAAAGAAAAAAAAAAGGGGGTGGGGCCTGGCAGAGTGGTTCAAGTGGTAGAGTGCCTGCCTGGCAGGTGTGAGGCTGAGTTCAAACCCCAGTACTGTAAAAATAAACAAAACAAAAAACTAAAAAATGTAGTCACATAAAACTCAAAAAAAAAAAAAAACCAAAAAAACTCACATACTCTTCACTTCAATGATATTAAAAACCATCCAGAGAATTTACTTTCACTTTTACTGGTAGCAGTTACACAAAGCTAGAGGCTATTTGATCAGTTTTACTGTATAAATCTAGACTAAAACATTATACTCTTAATGGAGTTATGCATGCTGCTAGCACAGTGCAAATCAGTTTTGCAATTAATAAAAATATTTACTTAGCAACTGTTAAGAGCTGTTTCTAAAAATACCTCCCTCCTCCCTCTCTTTCTTCAATTCTAAGTATCTAACACAGTACTTTATCATCAAGATTTGTTCCACTGCCCAATGGCACACAGAACAAATAGCCAGGTGCCTGAAATCCACAGAACTGTTTCCAATGGTCACTCAAGCTATTCTCCTTCTCTGAATCAGTAACATTGAGAAAAGGCTACACTTTTGTATCCAAGATAACCTGTTCCATAAATGACAGGCTATAAAGTTGTACTAGAAACAAGGGGACAAAAATTCCTTTCAGTGAATACCCTGGTATATTACAAGTCAGTATAAGCCTGGGTGCATGGAAACGTTCAAATGCGTAAGTCAAATATTCACAAGCACAAGTTAACCAAAACCACAACTTGATCAAATTTGGTTTCATATAACAGAATTCAAATCTTATGCATTCCATTTTGATTAGACAGGGATAATGTTTCTTAAATCTGTCCAATGTTAACTTTAATCAACAGTACTAAGCTGATTTTTTAAAAAGCTTTAATTTTTTGACTGTTAAAAGCATCAAAACTGGTTGAGCATTTGTTTTTGGTTTTGCTATCAACACCACACTGGTGATAACCAGATAAAGGTGGGGTGATAATGCAATACATGAAGAAATGGCTCTGGCTTTAATGGTGCCACTTGGAAACACTTTTAATGAACCATGAAATGACCAAACAGGCCACTCAGTAAATTAGCAAAAAGACTTGTCCCTCTCTTCTGGATCCTAGGTATTTTATGGATGCAGTACTCTTATTTTAGTGGGTGGATGAGGATACTCATTAGCAGCAAAGGCTTAGGATCAAGACACCAGCACAACCTTGCAGAACACACAAAGCTATGGTGTGTGTGAGGGATACTACCTCACCTCCTTGACCTCCTAAGGCCACTCACTAATGGCCCTCCCCCATCTGCCTCACATTGACTGTTCACATCTTACTTCAATCTCCAACCTTACTACATAGCAACCTTTTGCATATAGCAGACTCAGCTCACATCTGGTGAATGTAATGAATTCATGTTACACAGGAAAGTTACAATAAGCTGGGCACCTGTGGCTCACGTCTGTAATCCTAGCTACTCAGGAGGCAGAGATCAGGAGGATGTAGCTGTTCAAAGCCACTCACTGGCAAATAGTTCACCAGACCCTATTTCAAAAAAACCTACTCCCCGCCCCCCCCCCAAGAAAAGGGCTAGTGGAACAGCTCAAATAGTAGAGCTCCTGCCTAGCAAGCATGAGGCTCTGAGTTCAAACTCCAGTACCTATCCCCACAAGACCTCGTCTCACAGCTGTGATAAAAACCCTAAGAACATTTCACTACTTGCATAAAGTTTAGAAAATGTCCACTTGCTTATTATAGATGGGCTCTGCCCTGACCAAGTTTAATTGGGTTTTGTGAAGGTGTCAGTCACATAATCCAACTCTCATTTTTATACCTAATTACAGTCAATATAATTAATTTTTATGCTGGGGATTGAACTTAAGAGCTTTCAACTCTATCACTTAGGTTCACCCCCAGCCCTCAATACTGAAAAGATTTCATGTATGATGAAAATAACACAAGTGAAAGAAATCTTAGTTCTGTTTTACCAAAGTAAAATTATAAGCCAGCTATGGTGGCACACATTTGTAATCCCAGCTACTTAGGAGGCAGAGACAGGAGGATGGAGACCCTATCTCAAAAACAAGTGGGGTGTGGAGACACACACAGAGAAGGTGGAGGTAAGAGGATCTCATTTCAAGGCCTAGGTACCAAACCCTATTTGAAAAACTAAAAGGACTAGGGGTGTACTCAAGCAGTAGAGATCTTGCCTACCAAGTGTGAGGCCAACTTCAATCTCTAATACCACAGGACCAAAAGAAAAAGACAGAGAGGAGCCCTAATTTAATCATTTTGGATTAAGTAAACTCCTATTGGGTTTACTTTTGAGACAGTGCTGGCCTCTAACTCATGATCCTCTCTGTACCCATACTTTTTATTTGATGCTAGATGTATATACATATAGAAACTTACCAGCAGCACCCCCAACCGCCCCCCATCCAAAAACTATTTTCTCCAACATCATCTTAGTATCTTCAATGTAAAATGGGGGAAAACAGAGAATGGTGCTTGGCACACAGCACTCAATAAATAAATCTTGGTTATGAGTAATAATAAAAGTACAAAAACAAAACAAAATCAGTTTAGGTACTGACTCTACAAGCTTACCAAAATCTTTGTCTTGGGCAATCCCACACTTTTTTTCCAAACAGCTTTTGTCTCATGGAAATATTAATGAAAAATTTCATACTAAGAGATGTGCACATAAACCCTGAAGACTAAAGTTGGCAAGGTAATTTTTCTGATCCCTATTGGTTCAAATAGAAAACACTTTCTCTTCTCAATTTTAAGAATATGGACTCAAAGTTTTTACTCAGTTACAATGTTGCTATCACTATTTAGATAATGTAATGGACAGACTTAGCCAGTTTAAGCCCTGCAACTGGCTCTTGTATCCTTCTGACATAGATGTACCCATTTTTTTCCATTCTGGCACAAAAGGTTCATCTTGTATCTTTCCGTCTGAGCCCTGAAATCAGATACTGTGCCAGGAACCATGGTTCTCTTTAGCACTTAGCTGTCTCGCACATCTCGTTACTCGAACAGCTCAGTCACTGCTTGACATTTTCATCACTGCACTTTTCAGTAAGTTCTGAAAACTGGTCTAATAAGTCATTTCAGAAACAAATTACTGGACTTCAAAAATAAACTGATGATTAAACACAAAATGCATTGACTGCTTGGATCAACTTACACTTAGTTTATTGCCATCTTTGGCTACTTCAAAAGTACAGTGAAGGGGCTGGAGTTGTAGCTCAGTAGCATAGCACTTGCCTAGCATGACCAAGGCCCTTGGTTGAATTCCCACCACAGCAAAACAAAAAATTAACTCCTCCTAAGAGTATTAGCCACTCCCAATGCTACTAAAAATATTTCAGTAGTAGTGGGCATAGAGGGGAGGGGATCCCAAAAGGTTGTGAACAATGGTTAACAGATTGAGAAAGTCTGTCTCAATTTAAGGCAACAGTATGGGGAAGGCCCTGGGCTCAATCCCAGCACTGAAAAATATAAAAGGGATTCATTTTCTTACCTGTTTACACCATTATTTTACTACATATCACTCACAGAGATCCCACCCCCTCACATCTTGGTCACATGATCATCACTGCTTAAAAACTGTCAAAGAAAGAACTGAATCAAACAGTTCCAGACTAGTTGGAACAGAGCCACCTCAAGTTCACTGACAGAGTGCTGAATTTTAGTTGAGCTAAAAATGTCCAGGCCAATACTCATAATTCCCATGGTTTACTGTAGTCATGAATTCTCATGAAGTTTTAAAGAAAACTAGCTCAATGGCTTGGATTCTAATATTCTTGTGTCTGTTATTTAAGCTTGTCAACATTGCAGCATGCTCTGCTTGAAACATTTACTACTAGTAGTATTGCCAAGGGCTAGAAACAGGAAAATCTCTTCATAAAAAAGTTGACGGGCAATTGTAGTAAAAGCAACCTCCAAGTGTCCATTTGTAGCTATAAGAGCATAAGCACAACCATATGGGAGGAGATAAACAGTCTCTCCCTTCATATATATTTTTTTTATTTTCTTGTTATACCTTCCCAAAACAGACATTCAACAGTAGTTAGAATGGCCATCTCCCAACATTAAAAAAAAAAAACTGCACCCCCCCAATGGGTGAACAAAGTAAAGAATAGTAACCTAGAGTTCAGCTGAGTAAGCCACTGTGGAGCCTTAAGTGGTGAGGTCTTCCAATTTCAGAGTGATGTGTCTTCAACTTGTATCATCACTTTAGTGGAAAAACATAACTTAATTTTGATGAAATGAGATTCATCTCCCGACAGGATTAGTAACAGCATTCACTGAATTTCACATTCTTCTTTTGTGAACTGTGAAGACAATGAATGGTAGCTAGAAGATCAATAGGATTCCAGCTCCAGCTGCAGATGGAATGACGGTGTACCAGGACAAAAACACCTACATTTTGATTTACAAAGCTAACAGCAGTTTTAAATCTGCAACTTAATTACAGACCAACCACACTACAACCTTTTCAAATGGCAAAAATACAAAAAAGTGTTACAAAAATATTTCAGAAAAAGTGCATAGTCTAAGTGCATAGTAAATAAAAGCACTGAAAAATATCTTGCTAGAGAGGGAGTTCAGCTTGGAAAAGTTATTACCAAAGCTAAACAGTTTTATTTTACACAAACTATACTCAAAAATAGGTTTATGAGACTGATTTCTGGCTAAAAGTATCAAAGGGTTTATTAGGCAAGAAACAAATACCCTGACAGGGTGATTAGAAAAAAAACAAAGAAGCTGCCTACCCAAAAATTCACTCGATAAGATTTCTTCAGTATTACCGTACTAATAAATCCCTTAATGGCAGAATGTGGCAATCATGGAATTAATTATTGCTAAAGTAGTTTTCAAATCAAAAAAGGAAAAAACCAAAACCAAATTAAGCCTTACACAATCTGACCAAATGCATCAATTTACAATTCCAAGGTTGTTGTACAAAATACCTACATTTACACAATAGGCTCCTGGCGGTATTTTCGGACAAATGTTCTTTTAATTTAGACTGACATGCTATAAATGAATAAATTACACTATTTAAGAATTACTGTAAGTTTTCCTTTCTTTTGGATCAGTGAAACAGTGCACAATTAACACTGAGAGGAAGCGCGCACACACAGGTAACCTTATAGAAGCAGGTTGGGTGGGGAGAGAGTCAACAATCACTTCAACTTCACAGGGTATGACACTCTCAGAGGACAAGAGTCGACTACTTACAGTCACTTCACAAGTATTTTAAAGAAAAATATTTTGTAGTTAAACCCTTTAATGCTTTCATTCTTATTCACAATCAGTCCAGCTGCTAGTCAGTGGTAGCAGGATTTACCACGCCAAGTTCTGGCAGCTGCAGTACTAGGTATTGTGCCTGCAAGTCATTAAAAAACAAAACAAAACAAAACAAAAAACAAACAAACCAAAAAAACAAAGTGAAAGAATGCCTTTTCCCTTCAGAACAAAAGAAAAAAATTTTAAAATGAGAATTTATACACTAAAGTTTCATCAACTTGCAAACGAATATCATGTAACAAATGGCTTAAAGTAGTCTATCAAAAAACTGGGGAGATTTTTATTTCATAGTGAGTCAGCAAGGCATTTTGTTGTGTTGTTTAAAAAAAATCATTTCCTTACAGAAACAGTTTTTAGTTTTTAATGAACTTGTAAACAAAAAAGCTCCCATTTCAAAATAAAAACAAAATCCCGGATCATATAGATGTTTACAGTGATTACATTTATCTAAGCAACATACATACATGTTCAGTTGTAGATGTTAACTAAATTTCTGTGACAAATATTTTTTTTTAATACCAAGAACATTATAGAGTTAATGCAGAGTCCTAAGAATAATCTAGTAGTCACTAAGTTTTTCTTAAGTCTTCACTTTAGATGCTGTTATTTCTAGCACAGGTAAGCAGGCAGAGTCTTTCATATGCTCAAACACTGGAATCTTTGGTTGCTACCATATCAGCTGGCTTGCAAACAAGAAGCCAACCATTTTAAAGAATGTTTTAAGTGAACAACTTGCAAATCCTAGGGATGGAAAAACCCTAAGAATGCAAAATTGTGAGCATTTACAACCATCACAACTGAGGCTGAAGACTGTTCATGCCGTTCTTCTGAAATGAGATCTCAAAAGCAGTATAGTTCAAAATAAAAGGCTTTAACAAAAGATTGGCATATGCACAATTTCTCCACCAATTTGCGTGTGTCAACCATTTAGTTAACTTTTCCACTTGAAAAAATGCAATAGAAAACCGGACACCATGTTTCACTATCTCAGTTAATATTCACAATTACAGCGGCTACAACTCAGGATACAGCATCACCAATGCTGTCCAGAGCCAGTTTATACTGAAATCAAGTTCTTTACACCAAGTAAATGGTTGTCCACAACCACTGGCTAGTGTACATATGAACTAAAATTTCTAGACTTGGGGAGAAACAAATGCTGCTCCGATCATCTGCTCTGCTTCTTCTGTTCCTCAATTCATGCTTAGAAACCTATTAAAAAAAAATCAAAACAGAAAAAAAGAAAGTTAAAATTCCACGCTAAAATTTTTAAACTATACCCAAAATTGAGAAATTGGGTAGAAATGGAACAATCATCACTTTTAGTGGCTCATGTCATTTTTATATATTTGAAAATCACTAAGGCTCAACTTTTTAAAATGGGAAAACAAAGCACTTCTGATTCAGATGACTTCTAGGAAGCTGTAACAGTATAGAGTTAAAGCCTCAGCATACAATTCTTAAGCTGGAAAATAGGCATGTTCAGTTCTTTATCTTTGGTACCTAGAACCTTTCAAAACTCTGCTGAAAGAAAAAGATTGCTTCAACAGCTAGGGTATAGTTTCAATCAGATAAACATGAACTTCTGTGTGTATTTTTTCTGATACAAATTACAAATGAATGGTAAGGTTTATTAAGAAATGTATTCAAGGTAACAATTCTGGGTTATTCCACTGAACAGGATCTGAGAATTATGTAATTTCTATACAGAAACCTTACACAGACCTTTAAAACATCTTTATTTCTACTGCTGCATTAAAAAGATTAAGTTCCACCACTGATATGAAAACAAGTGATACTTTTTTGGCTTTATTTAGTTCCCTCTTGCCCTGTAAATAGACAGGTTTAAACACAAAAAGCCTACCTGTCATAATACCTGTAGATGCTATCTACGGATAAAGGCAAAGAAAGGAAATCTCTTAAAAACCCCATCAGCACTTTTTTGAATCTGTAGGAGACATACATTAATGTCCTCCTTGCCCACCCCCTTTCCACGACCTTACAGATGATCTAATTGCAGCTCTCTTAACTTTCTTTAACTTCTTTAGCATAAACCATGTTTTCATCATGCATAAACTGCTCCTTTTTTCTTATTTCTCAAATATGTGATGGAATATCTCCTTTGGGATTCATCAGATAAATGAAGTATTTCTATTATTTACTCTTAATTACAAGTATGCCTTTGTTGTTTCATTTTTAGAAATAATTCCAAACATTTATACATCATTTCTTGGCAAATGTTCTTGTGCTAGTTAACTAGGAGCATTTTCATTTGGAGGCAGAACATCACCTTCATTTGTTTTGATAAATGCCTTGTACTAAAGCCTCAAAGACAAAGACGTAAGTGCATTACCTCTTTGTGGTAAGAGTACACACATAGGAAACATTGTTCCTGAGTATAATGTTCGTAGGAACATAGTTCATAGGAAGTAAGTGCCAAAAGTGACGAAGGATAATGAAACTCTGAGAATGTGCTTCACCACAGAGAATATAATCTACTTCATGCACATCATTATTTATCTGTATTACACATAATCAAGATTATCAAGGTAAACTAAAATGCTTATGAAATCAAACCTTGGTTAAATTTAAAAATCTGACTATAGTCTGTGACCTATTTCCAACTTTATAGGATAAGAAAACTATGCAAGTTAAGAAATTGTGAATTAAATCAGAACAACACTTACTCTATTAGGATTTGGTTTCAAGTCTTGATGCTATTCTTAAACATGGCATGTTTTCACAACTACTAAAACTGGTAGATTTTCTTTTATCACAGTTTGCTTATGTAACTACAGTTAGTGAATAATTTGATCATTATGTTGAACAATATCAAACTGTTCTGAGTGGAAAAACCATGGTTACTAACCCACTAGAAAGGAAACATAAGTTACACTGTTAACCAAAATATCAGAAAACCCCTGTATTTAATAACAAGGAAGCTCTAGATAAGAATTCTATCTGTTCAAAATTGTTGGGTTAGTGATTACAATTGTTTAGGAATTGGTTAAAGGCTAGCCTAACAATATTCCTTGTAGAATACAGCAGTCAAATCCAGATTCAGCTCTTCGGATGGGCCAGAGGTAGGATACTCCATGGGATCAATGTTTCTCCAGTGGATTGTCCTAAGATGTTATTGAAGCAGAAAAAAACCTTAATATCCAAGATTCAATCTTCAAGTATTTCATAAGCATTCTTTTCCCTAGTGTGCTTCAGTCTCTGGTTTTTATCTTGCAGACTGAGTGGCATCTCTGGGTTTCCAAAAGTTTAAGAACATATCTTCATTCTAACACCAGTTAAATTGAGGAATGAATCCCTTGTTCCTAAAAAAAAGAGGGGGGGTGGGAGTTAAAAGATACAACTAATTTTCTTTTCAAATCTTCAAATGGGAAAAATGTTTTTCTATCATTTAATATGAACTCTAAAGAAAATGTATCTTTTTTTTAAATTGGTGGTACTGGGGTTTCAACTTAGGGCTTTCCACTTGCTAGGCAGGCGCTCTATCACTCGAGCCATGCCTTCAGCCCTTTTTGCTCTGATTATTCTGGAGATGAGACATCACCTTTGGCCCAGACCTGCTTGAACCCGGATCATCCTATTTTATGCTTCCTGTCCATCACTGGGATGACCAGTTTTATTGTTTGTTTTGTTTTCCATCAAGATGGGGGTCTCACAAACTCTTTTGCTTTGGCTGGCCTGCAACTGCGATCCTTGTGATCTCAGCCTCCAGTGTAGCTTGGGATGATAGGCATGTGCCACTGATGCTGGGCTTCCTGTAACATTCTTTGGGTGGACTTGTTTTGCACTTGCACAGCAGGTGCTCTACTGCTCAAGAAGCACATCCCCAGTCCATTTTGCCCTGGCTATTTTGGAGGTGGGGTTGCAAACTATATGCCTGGGCTGGCCTCAAATCATGATTCTCTCAATCTCAGCCTCCCAAGTAGCTAGGATTTCAGGCGTTAAGCCAATGGCACCTGGATCATGTGGACGTCTGACTACATGAAATGAAGCTTGGAGAATTTTTAATCAGTTTGGCAGTAAATTCCACCCCAGCCCCAAATCATCAACTAACCAACAACTCTACAATAACTCTTCCTTCCCCATAGGAAAAAAAAAAAAGGTATTAAACTGTGAAAGATAAAACAAATATTTTATATCACTACAAATGAGGTAATAATTTAAATATAACAGGTACATATCATTCCTAAGCTGCCCCAACACTCATGGTCTGAATTATTTTGTCTATCCTGTTCAAAATTCATTCTCCAATAGATTTCTGAGGTTGTAGAGCTTTAAAATACCTGTCACAACTGAATCCATTCCTGACTGATAGATGGTCTGCATTATTCACCACTGAGGCACAGCAACATCATTACTCTTCTGGGTCTTCGGGCAGCTGTGGTATCATTCACACAGTCTAACAAGCTGAGAAGTTTGACAGATCTAGCAAGCCTTGGAAACATGGGCACCAGATCACCACAAATCAACTCTTGAACTCTCATCTTCATTTCCGTTTTGATTATTTAATTCCTTTGTCTTGAGCTTACAGTCCAGTGAAAAAAGCTGACAAAAATTCAGCAAGAAAATGCAGCCCTTGGCATCTCTTTAGATCAAATGTATTCAGAGCAGATCAGTCTCTCCAGGTATTTCAAGGTCTTCCCTTGTGTTTTGGTTATGTTGCTGAGTGACCAGCCATGTTTCTGGCAGCAATTGGTGAAGTCAGAAAAAGTTAAGCTACACATAGACCATAGGTGAAATCTAGTAAATACTGGAAGGTAATTTGAGAAAAACCATGGACATGGTAGGTTAACATGATTGAAAAATATTTCTAATTTTTGGAAGCCAGCAATTTTGAATATCCATTTGTATCGTTAGGATAAAACTATGCTTTAATACCTATGGTTGGGATGGTGAGCAAGTTCATATGATGACAGTAGAGAACACAGAAATTATGTGAAGATACACCTTTGGCTTTCACTACTCCTGAAATTCTCCCCCAACCTTGCCCACAACTAAAGAATGGTGAACTTGGACTTTTTCTCTTTTTTTGCTTTTGTTGATATAGGGTCGCACTATATAGCTAGGTTGCCTTGAACTTGCCGCCCCCTTGCCTCAGCAGTGCTACCCCATACATGCCACTAACTGGATTTTAAATGTCCTGAAAATGTTCCTTACCTTTACAGCTTTTTGCACTCTTTTTGTTTGTTTGTGCTTCACACTTGCTAGGGAGGTGCTCTACCACTTCAATGACACCCCTAGTCCTCTTTTACTACTTTTTAAATATCCTGAAAGTACTTTTCTGATAACCACATATAGTTAAAGGGAGTAAAATGGATTTGGAAGGATGACAAATGTAAATTTCATATTTTTTTCTTGATCATGAACAAAAACAGTATTAAAACTCTTGTGGCACTTCAAGTTTCAGAAAACTAGAACAGATCATACTGGGCATTTAGGAAAAATGCTTTCTTTCTTAGTCTCTTGATGGGCTTTGGAATGGGGTTTTGAAAAGGTCTAAAGAAAAGTAATTAGGGCAGAAATCTACCTATTACATAACAAGTTCATGTTAGCTAAGTTAATCAGACTTTAAATAGTCTTTTATGCTTAGTGCATTGCTAGAACTTATTGCAATTTTCCATGGAAGAAACTCACTCTCTCTGCATATATTGCTTTTTCAATTTCTTTTGGGTGGTACTGGGGTCTGACATACAAAGTTTGGAAAAGTATAACTCAATGTGTGTATGTAATGTACATACATGTATGTAATGTAAATGTATAGTGTATAAAAATGCACCTTCTAAAATTCTTACTAGGAAAATGTAGTATAGCATTCTTATCACCCGCTGACAGGATTTCTTAGATAAATGAATCTTTAAGAAGCATTGCGCTCTTCCTTAAATAAAAAAAAAAAAATCTATTGCAGTGGACCCTAAGAGGCTATTCTTTTACACACATCATGAGGAATACCCTAGACATTGTGCTAGGGATACAGGTTAGGGGAACAAGCTCTTGAAGCTTATTTCACACCATCCTCAGGCAAGGTATATTTTCATGGCTTTGAACACAGAGGGATTTGGATAAGGATTTGCATTTTGGGAATTATCTTTTTTGAGAAATGGTCCTGCTATATAACTTAGACTGGCCTAGAACCCAGTATTGTGGTCCAGGCTGGCAGTCCTCCTGCCTCAGCCTCCCAAGTGGTGGGATTATAGCCATGCATCACCATGCCGGGCTGGGAACTAACTTCTACACATATAAAAGAGTTGTTTCCAAGAAGTCAAACTGTAAAAAGAATTCGGCCGTTTGTATTGAGTGGCATATTGTAGTAGAAAGCAGTATTTTGCTTGGGGCCAAAATCTATCCCCCACCCTTCTTTTTCAAAGATGGTCTCTTTCCATGTTTGTTCAAGTTGACCTTGAACTCCTGGGCTCAAATGATCCTCCTGCCTCAGCCTCTCAAGCAACTGGGACTATAAGCATGCATGCCAGTAAGCCTGACTTTTATAATATACCTTTGAAAGTAGTCAGTGATATGTAATTACTTACTGAAAATTGATTTTTTTAAAAAAGAATTTTACAAGTGTATGTTCACATAATAATTTGTATGAAAAAATTTTTAGCTCCTTTGATGAAAAATAGCTACAATACAAAATAAGGATCAAACTTAAGTTTAATTACAATATTTCTTTTTCAAGGAAACATACTAACTCAGTGGATCCAACTTCTCATCTTTAAGACCTGGATTAAGGCAGGACAAAAATTCTCCTTGTTTATTGAGTAAGACACATAAGTACACTAACAAAGCTATCTCAAAATAAGGTAATTCCTTCTGAAGGCTGCTGAATGCCTGAAGTAAGATGTTCTAGTCAGATGAGATTTCAATCTAATTTTAGTTCAAGAAATTGCAACTCATGATGATCCTATTATCCCAGCTAGCTTTAGACAAAAATTGGCTTCATTATGTAAGAGAAAGCAAATACACCAAATACAACAAGTCCTTAGTTTAGATACTTTATTTGGTCTTACCTAAATGGTAGAACCATTTCCCAATGACAGTGGTTACCCACTGCATTATGACCTTTTTGGCACTATTGACAGACAATACAATGATTAAAACAATCGAAAAGTGGCAATTAAACTTTAACTCAGATTTTAATCATCTAAGGACGCCTTCTACATGAAATCTTCAAATTTGAATCCTCCCCAAATACAGAAACATGGAAGGTAAGCATCGCAACATCATTCTTAATAGATGAGCCGCTGGGATGAGGATAACATGAATTAATCAGTACTTCTTAAAAAGGTCCTCAGATTAGAATCCATTTTTAAATTACAACATTATTTAAACACAACAGTAAAAATGTAGAACAAAGTTCAGACTAGAGCAGTCATTCAGAAATTGAACGATCAGAAACCAAAGTCAAACCTTACCTACCTACCACTTGCACAAAGTATGCAGGTACCAGTAGGTAAGTCCCAGAAAGGCGAAAAGAAAAACAAACATGAGGGAGTTGAGCTGTACGGCAACAGTGATAAGCAACGGAGCTGTGCTCTAACAGTTCTACTCCTTAGTAGCACTGAGAATGCCAAAGAAAGACAAAGGAAATAGACTAGCAGT
This sequence comes from Castor canadensis, assembly GCF_047511655.1. Classification (NCBI taxonomy): domain Eukaryota; kingdom Metazoa; phylum Chordata; class Mammalia; order Rodentia; family Castoridae; genus Castor; species Castor canadensis. The sequence continues at coordinate 70,068,382 of NC_133391.1, read as the reverse complement.
TTAATGGCATTTGCCCCAGTTATCTTCAATTTGCAAGGCCTAACTACAGGCTTTATTTCCACACTGAACCCTAGAGCCTGATGTTTGTAACATTTTAAAAAAATAAAGCCAATTTTGAAATACAGAACTTTTGTAGCTAAGTAGCAAGTAAGAGAGATTTACTTTTGTGATTAGGAAAAATGTGTTGACCTTTGCAGCTATTTGAACATTTAAGAGTAAATGATACGCTCTGCAACTGAGAAGATGACACGTTTGGGGACAATGCCAGACTCACCTCTTGAAATTAGATCATATTCATAATTTTCCATTTTAAATTCTAACGTACTAACATGCAAAATAAGAAATTCTTAACACTGTTAGTCTGAAAGAGAGTCAAAATACCATGGCCAACCAGATTCATTATTGAAAATCAACAAGTGTTAGGTCTAGGATTTTGGATTGATTCGTAATACCATATTCCCAACACCGAATGTTTATTTTGGAAAAGGGTTAATGAATGAGTAAAAAAGATGCAGTTGTTAAAAATGACCCAAAATCCCAAGAGAAATGATATAATAATATACACACATATATGTATATACAAATACATATACATATATATGAACAAGGACATTTGGGTTTAAAGTTAGTAGTCAAATTTTCCAAGGACGTCTTATTTTTATTTTTTAAAAAAGATAGCCAAATTTTTATTTATTTTAAAACCACCTCCTTGATCTAACACTGTTAAAATGAATAAATTATCCAATTTGTATTTAATTTTTTCCCTGCTACGTCACTTGGCTCTTGGCTACTAACCTTTCATGTTACTCTTGGTTTTGTCAGTTTGCTTGCCTGTGGGGGTTTGGGCCTGTTGACCCTGCCCACTGGAAGAGGCTGCCTGTTGTGCTGCTTTCTGCTTTAACATTGTCCAATCAAATGTGTAGTCATATTGGTGGTTCAGGGTCCTAGAAAAAAAAATATATTAATAAGTGTCCAGTTAAATACACTACTGACTTTTCAAAAACCATGAGGGCATTTCTTTAAAAAAGAAATATTTAGTCTCAAGTGTGGTACCTATTGAAAGATCTTTCCTGATAGATAACTTACAACTGTTCAGGGAAATAATTTTTTTTTTTAAGTGGGACTGGGGTTTGAACTCAGGGCTTTGAATTTGTAAAGCAGGTGCTCCACTGCTTGAACCACATATCCAGCCTATTCTGCTTTGGTTATTTATTCTGCTCTGGAGATGGGAGTCTTTCAAACTTGCCTGGGGTGGCCTTGAACTGCAATCTTCCCAATCAGCAAGGATTACAGGCATGAGCCACGTGCGCCCAGCTAATAATTCCCTTTTTTTATATGTCATGATTGAGGGAAAATAATGTCATCACTCTGGCCTGCTGTATTACATGAAAACAAACCTTTTCTCTTTTCAAAAACAAGGTACACTTTACTTCCTTTAAAGGGCAGGTAAGTAGGAATGAAAAGCAGAAAAAAGAACTACCATACAATTATCTAGGAAGGTATTCATAATAAGAGTACTCCCTATAAGAAAGAGTATGAATGGATCTGGAAGTTTGTGAGAGATGTTGGTGCTCAGGCCTTGGAAAGACTGCTCTGGGATTAAAGGATTACCTTAATTCTACTCTCCTCAAACTAGGAATTTAAGCCACATGTATTCTAAAGGAACCCAAGAGCTTGGAACTACTTCCCACTATCATCAATTCCATGACTATCTCACATTTCAATTACTTTTTTATTTGGCACTGAATAGGATTCTACATAAAGCTAGAAAGTTCTAGGGGACACTGACAGCCACTTATATCTAATGTGAATTGCAATTATTTTGGGAAAATTTTATGCTGCGTCCTTCTAAACTAAAACTATTTAAAGTATTTTTGCAATACAAATGTAAAAATGCCAAATTAACATTAATAGCAGTTCTTAAAACTGCTATTCATACTGGTTAGACATCCTTTACTTTTGTTTACTAATTATCAGAATAGATTAAGGTCAACAGATTTAACCTATTTCTTTCAATGGAATTTATAATCTTAAAAATACTTTAAAAACTGACCTGAAAAGGATGCGGAATAGCTGCCTCAGATACATGTAATCCGGGGCTTCCTCAAAGCGTAGCCCACGACAATAGTTTAAGTACATGGCAAATTCTGCAGGAAACCCCTAAAAGTTTAAGCGTAAAAACAGAGTAAAAACCAAAATTTTTAAGGAAATTAAATAAATGTATAAAAATATAAGACAAAGTAATTATGGCCTGATTTTTCTCATAAATTTCAACAAAATTTCATCACCCCACCCATTCAATTATACATAATAAATTGGTAGATGAAATATGTAGCCTTTTTCAATGGTACTGTGTTCCCACATAATTCAGATAGCCCACTTGTTAATTTACTATATCATCATGACAAATGAGAGAATAGTAATATTTCATTGTCATAACTGGACAATGAATGGAGTACTTCCCACTTTTCCCTGAAATTATTTTTTCAACAACTCAGTATATACCAAATAGAAAAAGTAGAATCACCAATTTTGTAGTCTACAAAGCAATCGCTGATAACCTCTGTGATACTCAATCCAATACTTCTTATGAATACAGATCTTTGTATAATCATTATCACCACATTGGATATGAAATATTCTACTTTTTCTCCATTAACATTATATTACAGTATCCTTCATGTTATTTTTCCATTTCTTCATAAGCTTCTGAATGGCTACAATATATTCTACTTCGTGTATACGCCCATAATTAACGTGTTCCCTATAGAGGGGCATCTAGGTAGTCTCATTTTTCTGTTACTAGTAATACGCTGCCAGGAGAGGTGGCACACATTTGTAATTCTAACATTCAGGAGGCAAAGGCAGGAGAATCATGAGTTCAAAGCCAGCCTGGGACACATATCCAGAAAGCATCTCAAAAAAACTCTAAGTACATTTGTGAGTAAAATCGTTTTATGTATTCAGCTTTGGAAGAAAGATTCTCAAAGATACATGTAAACATTTTTAAAGCTCTGGATATTTACCACCAAAAGAATTCTGCCACCAGCAATGTAGAAATACAAAAACTATTAAAACAAAGCACAGACTCCTAAATCTGCCTTTGACTAACTTCAAATATGGAGGGAGTTTAAATTAAAGGAGGCAGTCTCTTCCCAGAACTTAAAGACCTAAGAAATTTCTCACATGCAGAAGTCAACGCAGGATAGAATGGCTGTACCTGCACCATTTTTAACTGATTGTATTGATGTAAACAGATTTAAATGGCTAGAGTATTTCTTGAATCTAAAGCAGTGGACATACTACACATTTTTGCTTTAATTTTGGGTATACAATTATCCTTGCAAAGATCGTATAGCTTTCCTTTTTCCTTTCTCTCTCTTTCTGAGACAAGGTCTAGCTATATAGCCTAGGTTGGCCTCTAATTCTCAACTGTCATCTCAAAGAAGACCTTCTGGTTTTCCTCCCTCCCTGTCTTTCTGGTTTCCAACTTTCAATTCTCCTGCCTCTGCCTCCCAGGTGCTGGGATTGTAGTTGTGCATCACTACACCCAACATATGGCCTTGTGTTTATACGAAAGACATGATCATTCATCATGACACAAATCCATTCTGAACTCACTTGGCCTTCCTATGAAGTTATGAGATTTCTCAGAAAGGAGTCAAATTCAAACTATACCATTGAAAACTTGCTATTTGGAATTGCTCTGATCTGTCTGTCCTTATCTCAGTTCCTTTGATGTACCAATTACTCTTCTTTTGGGCATCAGTATATACTGACTAGAAGAATGTTTCTTTTATTTGCTTGCTTTCTTTCCTTTTTTCCCCCTTGGCACTACAGGGTCTTGTGCTTACTAGGTTGGTGCTCTACCACTTGAGCCATGCTCTCAACTCCCTTTTACTTTAGTTATTTTTTAGGTAGGGTCTCAGGTTTTTGCCCAGGTCCAGTCTCTGACTATAATCTTCCTATATATGCCTCCTACGTAGGTAGGATCACAGGCATAAGCCACCATGCCTGCCTTGTTTGTTGAGAACTTTTTGCCCAGGCTGGCCTCAAATTGCAGTCTTCCTGGATCTGCAAGCAGCTGGGATTACAGGTGTGTGGCATCATGTCCAGTTCAGAAGAGTATTTTTTTCATTTACTTTTTCTATCAATGCAGTTCTATTCAAAAAGCTTGCCTGCTGTTAATTTTTCTTAAAGTGGTTAGAATGCCCTAACAAACCAAACATAAAACAAAAATTTAAAGTAATCAAAAAATAAACAAAATGACAAATAGCTACCTAATAAGATGTTTAAGTCCCAGGGTTGGCAAGTAAAATGCCCCTTTCCATCCTTGCACCATTTTAAAATAATACTCATTATGCACACTTACTTTACATAAAACTTCAACAGGAGTGGACATCTTCTTTTCACTAATCTTTTCATATTTTTGTTTCTTCGTTGCAGCCTGAAGAAAATAAGAATCAAGCATAGTCAGTACTACTGAGAAGAACCTTAATAGTTTAACTCACTAGAATACAAATACATAGAGATTCAAGATTTGAGAGTTAAGTTAAAACAGGCAGAGTCAAATTCATATCTGATAAAACTAACCACACAAGAACTGAGCCTTCTATTTCACAGCCACTCATTAATACTGGTTTTCTTTAAAGGACCAATAAAAGATCAAAATAGCTATTAAATTCTATGCCATGGTTACTTTTTATTAACTTATACTAAACAAAAGTACTGGTGAACTCTTATAATGAAAACAAAATTATTAAGATATTAAGATAATTATATAACTAGTACTATTGGAAAAATACATTTTACTGTAGATAAAAATATACATAATGGGAACATAGCAAAATGAGAAAAATCTTGATCTTCCTTAGCCATGTCAACTTCCATCTACATGAAGCTAAAAGTTGCCAATGGGTATCAGCTTACTGTCTTAAAAGAAACTTCTTTAACTTTAATGGTGGGCTCTATTAACTAAGTTCTAACTGAAATGATCAGGTTTTAATCTTCCAAAACCAAAGGCAAAAGATAAAGTTAATTCAATCCCAGATCTGGAAGGACTTTGAAGGACATCTTCACCAACTCTTATTTTTACTTTTTTTTGATGGAGGTCTTGCTATGTTGCCTAGTCTGCTCTCTGCAATTGATCCTCCCACCCCAGCCTTATTTTTATTCTTACAAATATGAAAAACAAAACCCCAGTAATTTGAGTTTGATTTACCTTTAGTCCTTGCCATGGCAGGCTGGTTCTATTAAAATACATCAAAACATACCCTAATGATTCCATGTCGTCTCGGCGACTAGAAAAGAAAATGTTATTTTATGAACTGAATTGTGAGAAACATGAAAGAAAAGGTAACGATAAAAGCATACAATGGGTTACCTCTAACCAAAATTTTCTCATGGAATCCAAACTTTATTATAAAATCAATACTGTCCAAAAATGTAATTTTTAAAGTAGAACAAAAAGGATTTAGCTAAATCCTCTATAAATGAGGTTAATGAAAACTGAAAGCCAAGTATCAAGAAACTTTAAAATTACTTTAGCATACAGGAAAAGTGAAGTACAGGGTATACAGGTATTTGTGGGTATTTCTTAACATTGAAATTCTTCTCGGGAATTTCCCAACCTGGAGGCTTATCATTTATTATCTCTATGTTTGTTTCAAGGAGGAAACATCAATTAATAATAAAAGAAAAAGGAACTCAAAAAACTCAAACAGTACAGAGTTAGGAAACTAGTACAGAAGTAGGAAAACTAGCTGATGGAGTGGCTCTAACAGGAAGAATACCTGCCTATCAAGCATGAAGGCTTGAGTTTAAAGCCCAGTGTGGCAAAAAAAAAAAAGAGCAGAGCTTATGAAATTACTTCCTATAAGCTAGATCCTATTAAAACTTACGTATTTGAGTGGAAAACTAGAAAAGGAGATGGTTCACCAATCCCCTTTTTGTTTACTAGGAGTGTCATAACATTTCTTTGTAAAAATAACCAATACAATCTTCCCCCAAACTCGAATTCTATTACTGAACTATAAAATACCCAAGATCAGAGATTAGGTACGTGCCTCAAGTGGTAGAACACCTGTCTAGCAAGCACAAGTCCATGAGTTCAATGCCCAGTACTGCCAAAAACATTTTAAAAATAAACAAAATGCCCAAGATCAGCATTTAAAAAAACAGGTTCTAGGTTCAGCTACAAAAAGAAATATCAAAACAGCATTTATTCCTCTAATTTTCCTTCATGCCAAAGAGACAACTTTCAACAAAGAAAATAAAGATCTCATTTAATTGGCTTCTCTGCATTGGCTAAATATACAAGTAAGCCAGGCGCCGGTGGTCCACGCCAGTAATACAAGCTACTCAGGAGGCAGAGATCAGGAGGATCGTGGTTTGAAGCCAGCCTGAGCTGATAGTTTGCGAGACCCTATCTCAAAAAAACCCTTCACAAAAAAGGGCTGGTGGAGTAGCTCAAAGTGCAGACCCTGAGTTCAAACACCAGTACTAAAAAAAAAAAAAAACAAAAAGCAACAGGAGAAACAATTATTAAGCATCCTGTAAATCCTCAGCCAAGACACATCCTTAAACAGTATAACTGAAGTATTTCAAAAAACCCATGTATTGCTTCTGAAATAGACTTGATAAACACATTAATTTTCAGACTCACCTCTGCTCAATACCAAGGTGTGCATTGATGCTAGCATACCGCGCAGTGCCAGTGAGGTTTTTATCTTCTCTGTATGGTATGTGTTGCCTTGTCCTGTTGTCTCTGTACTTTTTGGCCAAACCAAAATCAATAAGGAATAACTTTAAAAGAGAAATAAAGAGACATTAAGTTTCCACCTGTTCAACTGCTTCTTTACATTAAATGACATGTAGTCTAGGTGTTCAAATATACCAAAATAAAGTACCATTAAGTAGAAGATAATGAACAGACAATATCCCAATAAGCTTTTACTACTTCTCATCAATAAATCAAGTGAAAAAATAGTTAAGTCTAGCAGTTTAACCTTACTATTGCACATCTTCAGAGGCCCAACTCACTGTATACTCAGAAGCCTGTCTTTTCAAGTGGAGAAATGTATACGTGCCTGACAACAGAGTTGTCAGATATGCTTTTTGCTGTAATGAAACCTGACATCCTGTTACTACTGGTAAGTAAGAAAGATGTTTCAAAATCTACACATAAGTTATCTGGAACTCTTCTCTCCTACACAGACCACTCTTCAGTATGCTCATTACTTAAACAACATAAATCCTGAAAATCTGATACTGCCAACAAAACCAAGGTATTTTTTTAAATTAATAAAAAATAAGACTTTCCTAATGAAGCATGCAGCATTACATTCTACTATTTTGCACTGACATCTGATCAGGTTAAACTTCTGGAAAATATAATGAGTCCATCTTTAAAAAAAAAAAAAAAGTATTTAATGCCTAGTTTTATCTCATCTCTATTGTACCCAAGGAATAGGATACTCATATAGCCAATTTCTTCTCTATAGAATTAGAACATTTTGATGAAAGCAGAATCTAAAATATATTCATGTTTACCTACCATCTAAAGCAAAATAAACTTTAAAATTTTGGTCTTTATCATTAGTTACTTAACTGCACTATGCTATTATAAAGTTTAATCTACAATAATTATCAAGATGGACAGGTCTATTTGTCCTTATAATACATGGCCCTAGACTGCTGTTTCTTTTCTAGTTACACCTAAATTTTATGATTCTCCTTTTCATTAGGCTATTGGGTCTCTTCTGTTCATTTGCAATCTGTAATACCTGTTTACTTAACCTATTAGGATTTGTGTCAAAAATGAAATAATCTAAGTTACTGATTTAGGAGGATGAGTAACACCTATTTCAGCCAGGTATTATAAGCCATTCTTAGTTATACACTTTTGGATGGAAAATTCACTAACATTTGAACTTTTATAACCAGATCAACAGTGAAGTTTAATTATTAGAATACACTGGATAATGAAAATTCTCTAAAGAATATTAAATTCCATTCCTAAGGCATTAAGTTATTTTAGGAATATGGGAAAGTTAATGTTATAAATACTGAGAGGAAAAGCTCACACTAAATTTTTCTTAATGAAAAAGTACATGAATACAAAAGTGAGTAAAATATACTTGTTAAGCAAAACAAAAACTGTTACTGCAAATTCATATTGAAAAGAAAATAGAAAAATTAATGCAAAAGATATTGAGCTTCATGGTTTTAAAATATCCCTAGTAAATATGAGAATTTTAAATAAAAAGTGAGTAATTAGTACTGGAATTTCCTCTAGAGGTTATTTTCTGGAATTGCTTCCTTTAGTACTTCAAAACAGAAGAGAAAAAGGGAATTGCTCTGACAAGATTATGTCTAACAGTTTCTTTCAAGTCTAAATCTACATTCAATAGCTCCATTTGCAACTCAATAGCCAGGCACATACAACCAAAGAATGCTTTATAGAAACTCAGTATTCACTAGAGCTTTTCCTTCCACTTAGCTAAAGGAAAAAATAGTATTTAAAAACAAACAAATTAAAAACCCCTAAAAAATATTAATGCTATCTTTTTTTTTTTTTTGCCGTGCTGGGAATTGATCCCAGGATCTTGTGCATGCTAGACCAGTACTCGATCTCTGAGCTTTACCCTAAGGCCAAATACTATCTGAAACATTTCAATCTCTAATATAAAAACAAAACTAAAAAGCAAATAAGTCAGTTATAAATTTTCTCTTACAAAAAAGAAAAATAAGTCTGGAAAAGAAATGTCACCAGCTTAAGCAAGGTGTTAAAGGAAAGCCACTTTAAATAAAAACTTAAGCTCTCTTGGTTGCTCATCAACACCTGGTACCTCTCAAGCTTCTTTAGCAGCTCTTTCTGTAAGTCTTCAACTAAAAACTAAATAATGGAAATATTTACACAAAACCAAGGGATATCAAGGATACAAACAGTTCTGAATGTATAAACGGCAGGACCAAATGAGGAAAATGAGTATCAAACAGGCGTTCTTAAGACACAGGCAAATTTCTTTGGTGGGTCAAGATGCTTTCCTGTACATTTATACTAAATAAACACTGTAAGATTTGTGCCTGTTTCAAAGAATGCAGCCTACCTATTTTCAAAAGCATGCAGAAATGGGGTCATTTTTTTTCTAGAAACACTTGCTAATTTAAGTTTTTCATGCTTTGAGCAAATTTTCCCTAACCAGGAGTGACATTCCTCTGTCCATCCAAAAAAAATATGCAAGGTCACTTTACCTCACAATCTAACTTGTACCAAACGTTACAACTTAAATACAACTTTATGTATTAATTATTAAATGGTTATACTACAAAATATACAATGTGTGAATGATGGATAAGTAAAAATAAGACTTCACAAATTTTAAAAATTTATATTATCTTACAATACACAACTGCTCTCACTCCCCAATTAAGATGTAGTCACAATAGTTGATTATTTCTTTGCTAGATTAAAAATAACTGAATTTCTGAAACCTTTTTAATAGGATGAGGTGGTCCGTATATAATACCGTAGGTATTTTGTTTGCTTTTTTTTTTTTAAGACAAGGTCTTGCTATGCAGCTCAGGCTATCCCTGAACTCAGAATCCTCCTGCCTCAGCCTCCTGAATGCTGCAATTAAGCACGTACTACCATGCCTGCTGTTTCTTCATTTTAAATTACTTATGTCAGTAGCTTCTTCTCAGCATACATTATTGAAAAATAAAGGTATTTCTGTTTAGAAACATCAAAATCTATATTCCTATATTACCTTCATTTGTCTTAACATTCATAGAGGGAAGAAAAAGCTATGTATTAGCTTCCACAAAAGTAAAAGAAAATATGAAGAGATGCTTATCCTTTAAGTATCTAGAAATAAATTATTGGGGTGTTTTAATCTACAAAAATCTAAATGTATTCATTTATCTTATATATTACTAATGGCAATCTACCATTTAGTTTGTTAAATGCTTAAATTGTTGTTACTGTCATATTGTTAAGAATATAGGGTCTTCTGATTCCAGAGCATATTAAGGCTCTATAACAACCATTTAGTAGAAGTTGACAATATGGACTGTATTAAGTCAATTCTAGAAACACTAGTCTGGCCTATACTTACCTGAAATTCTTAGGGAAGGAGAGAGGTGAGACAATATATTCATTTTACAGCACTGATGCAAGTGCATTTTTGTGTATTTAGTTCTGCAACTCCAAATACATTTTTAAAAACGAAACAGTGTATCACAAGTTTACTAATAGGTAAGAAATTCCAATACTTTATACCAACATAATTTCCTCATATGGGTGTTAGAGATCTAAAGTAAAAGTAATATCCTATTTTTATTTAGATTTTCTCTAGATTTTACAACTTTTAAGCAAAAGCCAGAAAGAATATCTTAGTAATGTTATGTTTGCCAAGTATGTCTGAATAATGCCAACGTAAGAGGTGCTTGAGCAAGATCTATATTCTCCAGAATTAAAACAAAACAAAAATAATTAAAATAAAACAATAAAAAAGAAAAGCACATGAATTTGGGATTGAGGTTGGAATAGGAGACAGTTTCAGACCTGGTTTAATCCTGAGAAAGATGGGTCCTGAGAAGTACTAACAGTCATGCTTCTTTTCCTCTTCCCCACTGGAGATTCTAAACACTAAACAGACAATAGAGGGTGGCAGTGCATCAAACAGTATTGCTTACATTGCAACAATGGCCGGCGCAGACAGGCAACACCGAGGCATTAGAGAAAGAACAGGGTAGCCAAATGCCATCCTTCTTCCACCAAGCACTATAGCTTCTCAGTTTTCCAAATAAAAATCACATGCTCAAGAACATTTGAATTCTAGAGAATACTTAAGTTTTTAATGCCACTATATTGTGTCACTGCCTGAATCAGGGATAGCAATGGTGACATTTGGCTCTTTAATTTTTAAAGCAAAAATGGGGAATTTAGATCTGCAATCTTTGGTACCATGATCTGCCCTTCCCCCAAAAAAGATTGTACAGGGGAAAAAATCTTCAGTAAGGAAGAGGTAGAAGGCATTTAGTCACCTTAAAATTTATTTTTGAAAGCATGCAGGGCTGATTACTGGAAGAGATGAGCAAATTCACTAAGATTGGAGTGGCTACTCCTAAATATCAAATTCAGAACAATTTTTCCAAGTAAGAAATTTAACTTCAAAAATAGACCTCAAAAGACCCCTCCCCCAACCATTTTTCCCCAGGAATAGAAAAGTACTAGAACAAGCTGACCAAAGGATCCAGTCTCATACAACTGGCATTTTTCAAACTACAATACAGAAAACACTAAAAACCAATTACATAAACAAAACACTAATCTAGAATGTTCAAGAGCAACATTTATTATATGAATCTTAGTTAAGCAAACACTTCACTTCTACCCTATGGTCTCTTTGACTCTGTATAATAGCAAGCAGCTCCACAAAATTCTTATTAGTATTTATAAATTGTTAAAAGGGCTTTCACTACCAGTAACTTGAACTTCCCAACACCAATAAGTGATTAACAAGTTATTCTTAGGAGAAAAAAACTCCCTCAAACAAAAAAGTGTTACTTATCATCTAGGCCATCATTTAAATAGAAGGCAAAAACCATGTACTGCACTGTCAACATGCAGAACAGGGACAAGGGGATAATAGGTCTTAGGGGTAAGAAAATGGGAGGGAGAGGGCTGGGAAATGGCCAAAAGAAGAGTCAAACAGACAAAAGTGCCCCCAAAAATTAAGATCAGTTTTCCTATTAAATTACCAGGTTTTATCATAACAATTAAGAACCTGGATGCTTCAAAGAGAACTACATGTTTTTTAATGTAATTTGGGAATAACAAGATAAGTTACATATAGATTGAAAAACTTTTCATTATGTGAAACTCAATGAAAAAATTTAATTTCCTAAAACTTGGTCAGACCAACATTAAAACCTCACACATTAACAAGTAACACCGATTCTAATCGTATGGCTCCAAGTTGGCATTCATACAGGCAAACAAAGGTAAACATTTATAGCTAGACCTTAAAACACCAAACATTACCTAACAGTTTAATAAAACAATGGAAATCTCCCTTCTAAAAACAAACAAACAAACAAACAAAACAAAACAAAAAAAAAAAAACAAAAAAAAGAAAACCCACAAAAACAAAAAAGCCAAGTTGTCCTGAAGTTGAGAATTTCTATCAGATCATCAGATCATCACATGCTTAGTGCATTGCCAATGCTGCCTGTCTGCCCGAGCTCAACATTGAATGGATAAAGAAAGCAATTCACTCAATAAAACTAATCAATGCAGAAAATGTTTCAATACAATTACTTTCTAACTGCAATCATGCGTCACTAGCTAAAACCCAATCACCCCATTAAGTTGAACCATTCTCTGAGACCCAATGTGCACTAGTTTTGTTGTATGAATGTTCATTTCACTTGTATTTCCTTTAAAATGGGAGAGGGTGGAGAATTCACCCAACTTGGCAACTAAGTAAGTAACTGTCGGCTAGTTTTGAAGCAGGCCCCCAAATTATCCTTTTAAATGCACAAATCCAAGGACTGAAGATTCTCCTTATCAACCATGCTCAGTCAGCAAATGTTAAACGCTATGGAGAAAGATGCGTCAGTGGTTCCCACACTGGCACAAGCACATATTACAAAAACTCACAGTTTAGAGCCAAAGGTTAAAATCTGATTTTTAGCACTTAGGAGGAAAAGCATATAGACATATTCACTCTTCAAGTGAATGAAAAATAGATACAACTGTTCAACAGTTAACAGATGATTACAGCTCATTTTAAAAAGCCCTTGGAATTTTGTATTTTCATAAAGATAATAACTAACCTTGGTTGGTTAAGTTGGAGAGAATATATTTCAAGTTACTAAGTTAATAGAGTTAGCTGATTATCCTTCTAGCACAATCTTTTAAAGCAATTACAGCAAATTTAATTTACTATGGCCTTTTAAAGATTGAAAAGTTTACCAAAGCAATTCTTGTCAATATTTTACTCTTTGTTCTTTCATGCAAAGAGCATATGACTAACCTTATTACAGTGACGCCCAATACCCATTAGGAAGTTATCTGGCTTAATGTCTCTGTGTATAAAATTCTTTGTATGCACATATTCAATTCTACTGATCATCTGAAAAAAAAAAGGGCAGAAATAGAGTTAAGTGAAGAAAAAAACAACATTATTTCTCAAGTATTCTAGTATCTCAGAATTAACAATGAAGGATTAGAAAAAAGTTAAATGGAAATAACAAAAAGCTCTCCATTCATTTCTAGCTTGATGGATATCTAACCATAAATCCATAGTGCCCTTCAGCTTGTACTTCCAGTACTAATGTTTAAAAATGAGTCTAATCTGATAGGAAGACTTGGTATCTGCAATGTTCAAATTATGAAAATACATTTAATTGTCTGAGATGTTATACGAAATGAAATTAAAAGATTTCCACAGTGAATCTTATGTCCTAAGGTAACCTGTTTTGAAGCAGCTTGGTGGGGATAAAGGATGAAGCTCAGTGGTAAAGCATGTGTTTAGCAAGTATAGTATCCTGGGTTTGATCCCTAGAACAGCAACACACTCCCACCCCCAGCCTGGTATTTCCAAGACCTATTTCCATGCTATCCATAACATTCTATTCAGTTTATTCTTATTTGTTTTAACTACACATATCCTATACACTCCCGGGAGTGTATAGGATGTTTTCCTCTACGCTTATTAAATCCTATGTAAAAATTGAGTATTAAATGTCATTCTAACAAGCTTTTCTCAATTGTGTGGAAATGATGTCAAGTCAAATGGTGTAACTCTATTAGTACTATTATTATTTTGTGCCAGAGATTGAAGCCAGAGCCTCACACATCCTACGCACATGCTTTATTACTGAATTATGCCTTTAGCATAATTCAAAGTCAATATTCTATTGACTTTGTTTAAGAGACGTTTATAAGTTTTCCCCAATTATGCCCCTACTCCTATTAAAAGTTTCCAAGTTTTTGCCCTATTTACAATTATACTATATTTAATACCTACTAGTGCTTTTATTTTTAGGTCACAAATCCAAAGCAATTATGAGGAGTTCCTGGATGGAGGGGATATATTTTTCATTTGATGACATCAAACTGCCCTTCAAAATGAGCTATAAAATTCATATTTAAGAAAGTACTCTTAAGAGCAAAACAAATTCCACTTCTTTTTAAATTTTACTAATTGCAGTAAAAAGTACTCTGACTTGTTCCTCACACTTAAGTTGGGGTATTTGATCATTTTTCCTGGTAATCTGAAACTTCTATTAGTCTATGAACTAATTTTATTGTCGTCAACTTTTAGAGGAGTTTTCTGCAATAACCCTTTATCTGCTATACAAATAGTTTAAATTGTTAAAAATTTGTCCTTTGACTGTTTATGGCATCTCATACAGAACAAAGTTACCTTTCTTCAAATTATCAAATATTGTATCTTTTCAAGAAGACACTGGAGAATTACATTTTAAAATGTATTCTATATTCAAAGACTGCCAACATTATCTTTGTACCCGTATGTTCTTGCTTTTCTTTGTGGTATGTGTCAAGATTCTATTTTTCATTTGTCCCCATTTTCCTCAGAGCTTTTATTACCTTGGATATACAGATTTAAACATGGACTCCTCTACCTCAATGAACCCCTTCTGAAGCCAAACCAGTAATCTCAGATTTAAGCTATTTATTTCCTCAAAGAAGCAAATGTATACAATGTACAAATATCATCTTTAGGTACAGTAGCAACTTATACTTTACAGGAAGTAAAACAAATTATTTGGGTCACTTGACGTGCATACTTGTCTTAGCTAAGCAACAGCCATCATTAACCTCTGACTATTGAATCACTTGGAAAAGGTCAAGCAAAGGTAAGTAATGGCACAAACTACAAACTACTTTAAGCACTATTTATGTGTACAGATCAAGACTAATACTCTTTTTGTGGTACTGAAGCAACCTTTCTTGCAACCCCTCTCTCCAGGAATTAAATTCTATCTTTTGTTCCTAGTATACCCAACCCAGACTTTCACCACAGAATCTTGAACAACTTATGTCCATGTTTCTCTCCTAGACTCTATTGAGGAAAGGGACTACTTATTATTCTTATCTCTCCTCCTACGCACCTCCCCAGGGTAAGCCCTCTGTATTCACTGCATAAACACTTACGGTGCTGCTGAGTCTACAAAATAAGCTTTAACTTTTTTAGGATTCGCTCTCATGTTAGGTAAAACATGCTGAAAGTTGCTTAACCTGATAAAGCTTGAGTTTATAATAAGCCACCAGCTAAATAGCACATTTGCAAATATTTGCTGAGCATCTCAGTAGTTTTTAATGTTAAAGAAGCCTGGGGAACCAGGTGCTAATTAAGAAAATGAGCATTACTTTCTAATCCTTTGATTTTTATATACTTTTCTAAAATTCTACTCCAAATTCCAGTTGTTCACCACCTCGTTTTTCTTTATGAATCCAATTTAAGAAATTTATTAGCTGTGTATGGTGGCTCCAGCCTGCAATGCACTTAGGAGGCTGAGGCAGGAAGATAAAAGATTTTTGAGAGGCAGGATTGGGCTAGTGACATCCTATTGAGGGGTGAGGGTAGGGGTGGAAATGCACACAAAAAAACAGTGATACAAAACAAAAACCCAGGTATGTCATTCTCTTTCACAGCCTTTTTGGTTTCGAGACTGGCTCCACTATGCTGCACAGGTTGGTCTTGAAATCCCAATCCTCCTGCCTCAGTCTCCTGAGTGTTGGCCATCAGCCCGACTTTCCTTTACAGTATTTTTATAAGCATAGAATCTAACCTGAACTATTTCCACTACTTTTCTGTCATTTAATGGTAACAAATCCTGACCAAAATTACGTTATAAATTCCTTGATATTTATCCATTTCCTTAATGGATAAATGGATCCATTAACTTAATCTTTAATCTCCCCATTCTGTAATTTTTAAAAACTATTTCTTTCTCATTTTAAAATTACTTGTTTGCACCTGGGTTGGAACTCAGAGCCTCACGCTTGCTAGGCAGGTACACTACCACTTGAACCATACACCCCCAGCCAGTTTTTGTTTTAAAAAGCAGAGTATCTAAACATTGGCTGTAAAACCATTTTAATCTAACCTCCAGACAATGTTATTTTTTAATTCATGGCATCTACAAAGCATTCCATGGCAGCTTTCTGTTTGCTTAAGATAGGGTCTCACTATGTAGACCAGGCTGGCTTTGAACTCAATCCTCCTCTATTAGTCTCCTGGGTGCTGGGATTATAGGCAGGCATGTGTCACCATGCCTGGCAAAAAATAGTTTTTATAAGGTTTCTATACACAATACTTTGTCCTAGATCCACAGGAAAACATCTACAAGTCATGTTAAGAGTGGCATATTTAAATGTACACACCATGTAATAGTAGGGTGTAAGGTCTGTTTTGTTTTTTTTGCTTTTCTGATGTTAAACAGTATCATACAGGATTATACTCTTAACTTTTGAATGTTTAAATCATAGTCTGTAGTAGTATTCTCAGTTTTTACTTGACAAAAAATTCACATACCTGGTCAGCTAGCATAAGTACAGTTTTCATTGTGAACCTTCTTGAACAGAAGTTGAAGAGGTCTTCAAGGCTGGGTCCCAGAAGATCCATGACTAGCACGTTATAGTCTTTTTCCTGACCATACCACCTAACAAAAGGAGAAAAGAAGGGAGAGCTATTATGAAAATGTAATTATCATTTAAAAATCGTAAACTTTCTAAATTTTTAAAACCCCATATTTCAGACAGTTTTCCATCTCTGGTTAAGTTTTTAAGGTAACCTTTTATCTATTCAGAAGATGAATCTACTGATTAATTGTATTGCCCAATACAGAGTAATAAGAATTTTTTCCCCCTCAAGTGACCCAGTGCCCTATAAAGACAGGACATGCATAGCAGCCAAAACAATTCTTCTTAAAAGGGCAACTAAATTCTGTGACATTGGCCATCAATTTCTGTGATTTTGGACAAGTTTCTTAACCTCAACTGAATTTATTTCCTAACTAAAGAAATGACAACTACGTCAACCATTCCAAATGTTTCAAAAAATAAAGATTTCTTTTATCATAATTCCTGTCCTACTTTCCACCAAGTATTACTGAATAATTACTTGTTCTTCTTTAAAAAGGAGTCACACTTCTGCCTAGTTTCAGGTTACAAAGAATAGTAAGTATTAACATAGGGAGATGATGGCATTTATTTGCTTTTGATAGGAGCCGTGTTTTAATTACCCATACTAGATATTGTGCATAAATATACAATTTGTTCCCAATAACTCAAGGACTACCACTGCTAATTTCTTTTATCAAGGACTGGGAATTGCTGGTAGAGTGACTCAAGCTGTAAGAGCGCCTGCCTAACAAGAGGTAGAATGCCTGCCTGGCAAACATGAGGCCCGGGGTTCAAACCGGGAGTTCAATACCACCACCAAAAAAACAAAACAAAAAACCCACCAGGAATCATGATTATTCCAAATTTTGATGCTTATGAACATTCATTTGTCTTTTTTTTTTCTTTTGGCCAAACTGGGTTTAAACTCAGGGCCTTGAAGCTTGCTAGACAGGTGCTATACCATTTCAGTTGTGCCCCTGAGCATCCATTTTTATTTCAAACTTATCTAGATAACAAATTCCGCTTAGAAAGATCATAATCAATATTCAGAATGCTAACATGACAAAAATACAAATGATTTCAAAGCTTCAACTGGAAGTTTCTTTTTAACTCCAATAAGAACTGATACTAAGATGGTTACTGGTACTCACAGCTGTAATCCTAGCTACTCAAGAGCAGAGATAAGAAGGATCTCGATTCGAAGCCAGCCAGGGTTAATAGTTCCTAAGACCCCATGTGGAAAAAACCCAACACAAAAGGGCTAATGGAGTGGCTCAAGGTGTAGGCCTAGTTCAAACCCCTGAATCATAAAAAAAGAACGAACGAACTGATACCAAGATTTTCAAAGGGGAGAAAAGACTTAAAAGCACTTGCCTAGCAAAGTCCAAGTCGCTGAGTTCAAACCCAAGTACCACCAAAAAGCCAAACAAACAAAAAATACAACCCAAAATCTGCATCAAAAGTATAACAAGCTGGGCATGGCACATGACTAATCCCAGCACTGGGGAAGCTGAGGCAGGAGGATACAGCATGAGACCAGCCTGAGCTACCTGGGGCCATGAAGGGTGGTACATGCCTATAAACCCAGCCACCTAGAAGCAGAGGTAAGAGGATCACAGTTTGAGGCTGGGTCTGAGCAAAGTTAGCTCAAAATCCTATCTGAAAAAAACAAACTAGAAGGAAAGGGACTGGGGATGTGGCTGAAGTAGGAAAGTGCTTACATAGTAAGCACAAGGATCTGAGTTCAATCCCCAGTATCTCACCCCACTTCCCCCACCAAAAAAAACCCCCCAAAATAGCAGGAAACTGCTTAGCATTTTTAGAGCTATTTCTTTTTTTTTTTTACTTTGCTCAAATATGTTTTGCTGGTAAATAACACTGATTTAAAAAAAATCAAGATAAAATTAAGAGTATGGGAATTAACATTTTAATTATTATGTTTTTCTTTACAGTTAACTAACTACACAGGAGTGCTATTCTGGTGTCTCTCTGAAAAAAAAGCAATCTATTCTAACTAGTGGTCCCAGACACTAGTTATCCTTCAATGGCATCTACCAGAAGTGCAGGAATTGCAGGCATGGTACCCAAGAAAAATATAAATAGCTGGCTTTAATTTCAGATCTACTCTGACAGGTTCCATATTCAGACACAATGAATATGCTCCCTAGAATCTTACATCAAAAGTAAAAGATCATAAAAGGGAGCAAGCATTTGAGTTCATTTCTACGACTTTTAAAGGTTTGACTTTTGTTTCGAATGTCACAGAACTACTTTACAAAAGTGTTTGGACAACTGCCATCAAACACACAAAATAAAATCTACTTCGCATCCTCTGCAGAAAAAGGTAACCTGATAAGGAAAGAGGGGCTTAAGCTTTCAGAGATCTTGCCCACTAGCCCAAGAAACAGATGTGTCAATATGACAGTTGGTCAGTCCAGTTGCACCTAAAACCACAAACCAAAGCTGCTTTTACTTTCCCTTTTTCTTTTGGTTTTAATTTTTTAATTAGGATATATATGTTGTACAGGGGGGAATCATTGTGACAACTCCGAACAGTCTTACATTGTACATTGCTTAGATCGCCCCCATCATCTCTCCTCTTCCTGCCCCACTTACTTTCCCTCTTCCACTCTTCATGCTCAACCCTTAAATTCAACACCTTTCATGCCCATTCAAATATTTACTTGAAAAAAACTCTTTGAGGGGGTGAGGTACGAGTGAGGAAATGGGGTGAGAAACACCTAAGTGACAATTTTAAAAGTTTAGAGCTGGTAGAGTGGCTCTAGCAAGCATGAGGCCCTGAGCTCAAACCCCAGTATGATCAAAAAAAAAAAAAAATCATTAGAGGTGATGAACAAGGTAAGTTGTGTTCTCCTTTCCTCTCCATTTTACTTTGTGCTTTCTTTTTTTCCTCGTCCTTTTATTTCATGCAGCAGCAAATCTGTGTTAGACAGTTGTCAGGAACTTGCCAATGTAAGTAAGTGGTCAACAAATATATAAGAGCTATATCAGACTTTAAATATAAATCTAATTTTTTTCAAGCTGGTGGGGACTGAACCCAGGGCTTTGTGCACACTCAGCAAGCACTCTACTACTGAGTTACTTCCTCAGCCCCTCACCTGGGTTTAAAAAAAAAACAAATTCAAGAAGCTAGGGAGTGAGGGAGAGGCATGCAAAGTCAAACAGGCCAAAGGAAAAACATAAATCAACTCAAAGGACTGTGTCTTGTCTCTACCTGGGCCAATTTCCAATGATGGCTTGCAGACATAAAATTACAATAAATAAGCATTTTTACAACCATTTCTAAACCTAAATACAAACCTGAAATGTAAAAGGCACAAATTCAATTAACATAATTTCCTAATTTCGAATTTCCTCTTCTCTAAAAGAAATCATCTGCAAAGAAAACCTCTAACAGAATACTCCCATGATACTTAGAAAATTCATAAACTTACTTCAAATTGCTTTTGGTGGTACTGGGATATGAAACAGGGCTTTGTACTTGCTAGGCGTCAGACACTCTACTACCACTTGTGGAACATCTCCAGTACTTTGTGCTCTAGTTATTTTTGAGATAGGGTCTTCCTTTTTGCCCTGGAAGTCTGGACCTCAATCCTCCTACTTTTTCATTCCACTGTTACTAGGATGAAAGGTGAGCACCACCACCCCCCCTTAGGTTTTTTTCCTGTTTAGATGGGATCTCATGAACTCTCCCCTCTCCTACCTCCCCCAGGTTAGCCTGGAATTGTGATCCTCCTAATCTCAAGCCTCCCAAAAGTAGTTAGGATTGCAGGCATGAAATCACTGGAGCCTGGCTAATTTTTTTAAAAAGTATTCACTTTTCTCCTCGTGCAAATGTATAAACCTTCAGTCACATTCATATCCACATTCTCAATGTCAAAAGGTTAAATAACCCATAAAACAGAAAAATATCAACATCTCAAAGGTATTTTTCTGTGGAACAACCATGCAGCTCTAAAATAACTAGATCTTTCTGCTCTACAGACACTGGTACACAGAGACAGGAGCTTCTCACTTTCATACTTCCTTTTGATTTCAAAGAGCATATAGTTTATTTCTCTAAAGCTAACATTTTCACACCCTCCACCTGTGCTTCCCATCTGGACTAACTCATCCAAAATACAATCTCACACACACATACCAGGAACAGGGATGATCTTATCAAATTCTACTCATTCTTAATTTCTATCATTACCTTATGTTTTCCATTATCCTGAGAGCTTTCTCTTTAAATCCCAACCTGCTAAAATCCTGAAAACCCAAAGAAACTTTCTTTATGTAGCTTTTCCTACTCTGGTCTCTGATTTCACACAATTCCCACTAGCCATTGGGAACCACTCTAACCCCTGAACAAAATAATCTTCACATATTTCTTTGTTGTATATATCTACATCTGTTGGCAGAAAGTTTACTATTTTGTTTTGAATAGTTTTTCAGAACCTGAGTAATGAACAAGCACTAACTGAATTCTGAGCTCATTAAAATTTGCAGACAATCTGAACCAAACCAACACAAGAACCTCACATTTATTCTCTATTTTTTAGGTGTCTTTAAGTTAGACAGCTTTACCTTTAATTTTTTTTATTTAAGTACATGATGTGCTGATACTAAGTGTACTGTGGTAAAGTATCTATGAGATTAAAAAGAATCCAATTTTATTTGAATCTTATTCTTCTAAGCAATTTATGTTAGTAGATGAAAATTTTTAAAGTGACATAAAATGCTCAGGGTTTTAATTTTCTATTTGCTTTAAATGAATGCCTCTGGACTTTTACTGTTACCTGAAAGTAGGCTGAAGAATGAATTCACAATTTGTACAATCATCATTATTTACTTAAGAGTATAATAAAGATACCTTAAAAGTCTGAAGAATATGTTAAGGCAAGGTCACCTCTCTGCTCTCATCTCCTTTCTCCTTTCCTGTAAATTCATATCCAAACTAAATGCAGTTTAAAAATTAATAAATGAGTATGAAAATAGAATAATGAAGCCCATTAAAAACTGTTAAAAAAGGGGGGGGGGAATAGGAAGAATAATGGAGTGAATATGACCAAAACACATTATATGCTTGTACAGAAAAAAATCAAACCACTTTGTAAAATTAATATATGCTATGGTCTGCTGCTAGTCAGATTCTGAAGTATGGCTATTTTGATAGGGAAGGCTAGTCTACAGCCATACCACCCTGAACAAGCCCGATCTCGCCTGACAGTAAGGCTAGAAAAGCACATGCTACACAGGGCAATAACAAATTACTTCTGACAAGGGGCTCCATACAGGTTAGAGTCAAAGTGGTAAACAGTTTGAAGCTATGTTACAGATTTTTTAAAAAATGGGTTTCATTATGACTTTTTCATACATGCACACAATGTGTTATTGACTTTGTTATACAAAACTAAAGAGCTTTATATTCTGTTAAGTAACTGTGGGAACCATTAGTAGTTTGTAGCAAGGACAATACAATTAAAATTATATTTACCATTATTCTTTGTATCACTGCACAATACAGAAATGGAGGAGGGCAAAGAACAATGACATGGTGACTAATAAGGAGGTGTAGCATTATAGGGGTTGGGGGTATAGCTCTAGTGGTAGAGCTCCTGCCTAGCATATGTAAGGCACTAGGTTCAAATCCCAGCACCTAAAGAAGAAACACAAAAACAGGAAGTTTTGCACTGTAAGGGATTATTCAGGTTAATTTTCATCTCTCCGAGAAATCTCTTTACAAAAATGGAAATACCAGGCTGGCAGAGTGGTATAAGTGGTAGAGTGCCTGCCTATCAAATGTGAGGTCCTGAGTTCAAATCCTAGAACTTGGGGGAAAAAAAAGGAAATACCTTAGAAAAGAAACAAAATGAAAAATTTTCAAGTACAGCTATGAGATCTAGGACTTCCAAGAATAATAATTAAAAAAATCGGTGTAATTTTTATAATAGGTAGCTTGGTCAATCACTGTAACTAGAGCATGAATAACAGCAAGAAAATACAATTATTTGTTTAATGTAAGTCCTACCTTCACATAGCTTGATGGGGCAGCCATTTTGTTTGTTTTGTTCAAACAAATGCTGTATTTACAGCATTCAATGCTTTAAACATAGAAAAAGCTCAATAACATCTGCTGAGTGAAAGAAATGAAAAGCCCTTGGAGGCTGAAGTAGGAGAATCACTAGCTGATTGAGTTACATAGTGAGACCTTGTCTCAAAAAGTCTTTTCCTATGTTGTTTGTCTTTCCCATCTCATAGTTGAGGTTACTGAACTTAAAAGGTGTGAATGCTGCATCAGTGCCATATGCATTCAATTTTCATAGATCTACAACATACGTAAGACACTGTCTCTCAAACTCAGATTGTCAGTCTATCATCATCCTTTTTAAGGCTCAGGTCAAATACCTCCTTCAGAAAGCTATTGCTAACAGTTCAATGCCCTGCTGTCTTTTGGAGGGTCTCTGAATTTCTTTTATTTCCTTTATTGTTTCTACACAATACTATTTGTGTGTAGCATTCTTAACAGTGTAATTTTGTCATTCATAATAAAAATACTCCTTTCTATTAAAAGTGCCTAAACTATCTGTTCTAAAGAAATTATGTACAAGAATTAGGCAATTCTTGTTCATTTTTTTCCTATGCCCTCCCAGTTCCTTCTTACTGTAATCACATCATGCTGGCTTCTTTTGGTTTTTGTGTGTGTTTACTTTGGTGTTAATGACTGACGCACAGTAATTTTCCTAAGTCACCTAATTTATTCTCCCAAATCACCAAATAAACACGAGTCTCAAAAGTCCTAACCTTTCTGGTACCATATTTGTTACTTCTGGAATCTGCAGGCATTATTAACTTAAATATTTGACAATTGTCAATACTCATTGAGCCTCATCTTATTAATGGCATTAATCATGAAAAAGGAACTAATACTGTAGGGCAGATTCAAATACATTTTGATTCATGGTTAACTCTTCAGCCCTTTTAAAAAACTACACACCAAACTAAATGTGAGTTACTTCCTTCTGATTTTCTATTAAGTCTTCAAAAAGGGATGCTGTGTGACTTTCATTCTCCTTATGCTTCCTTACTCATATTTGGTCCTTCAATCTATGGTCTTCATTTTACTTTAAGATGACACCTAGAACTTCAGATCTAAACTTGAATCCTCCAGCCAACAGAAAAATTGAGCACCAAGCTATTTCCTTCTGCCTTACAATCTCATATTTAAGACACAACTCGAAACTATAAAATAAAAGAGGAAAAAAAAAAAAAAGAAAAAGAATACAATTCAGATTCTGAAACATCAGTAACTTTTTTGGGGGAGGTACTGTGGCTTCAACTCGGGGCTTCCAGCTTGCTAGGCTTATCACTTGAGCCACACCTCCAGCTCTTTTTGCACTGGTTATTCTTGATAGGATACAAATCAGCCTGGACCGTGATCCTATTTTATATTTCCCACCAGAATGAGATGACAGGTGCATGCTACCAGGCCTACCTTTCTTTTCCACTGAAGTGGGGGGTCTTGCAAACATTTTTTGCCTGGGCTGTCCTGGAACAAAAATCCTCCACGTATGAACCTTTTACATACTCTGGGATGACAGGTATATGCTACCATGCCCAGCTACTGGTTGAGATGGGGGTCTCACAAACTATTTCCTGAGGCTGGCCTTGAAATACAATCCTCCTGATCTCAGCCTCCAAAATAGGTACGATTATAGACATGAGTCACTAATGCCCACAGTAACACAATTTTTACTCATAATCCTTTGGATGAGATTTTGTTTGCTTTGTATTTGGAGACAGGATCTTACTATATAGCTCAGCCTGGTCTTGAGCTCAAGATCTTCCTGCCTCAGTTTTCATGTGTTAGGATTATGGTAGTATATACCATCAAAAGAAAACAAGACCCCAAAGTTACAACTTGTAAAAATAACTTTAGAACCATAAACTCAAGGAAATCAGGCCTATTTTTCCATACTAACAATTGATTTAGACATGAGACAACTGAAAAAAAAAAAAAACTAATTTTAGATGTGGGTATGGTTATCAGAATTCTGATAACATGTTCGTCACAAAAAATGGTGAATAACTCAATTTTTTTTTTTTAATATCACTGAACCTTTCTCAAAAGCATTCAATGTTTTGAGTGCTGGGGATCAGACCCCCATACATACTAGCAAAGTCTCTTAAAAAAATTTTTTTTGAACAGCATCTCGGTATGTTGTCCAGGCAGTCTCAATAGTGGCTGGGACTACAGGTATCCTACTGCACCCAGCTTCAATTTTTTTTTTTGTGGTACTGGGACTTGAACTCAGGGCCTACACCTTGAGCCACTCCACCAGCCCTATTTTTGTGAAGGGTTTTTTGAGATAGGGGCTTTCAAACTATTTGCCCGGGTTGGCTTGGAACGATACTTCTGAGTAGCTAAGATTACAGGCATGAGCCACCAGGACTCCGTCAATTTTTTTTTTTAATGGTTGAATTCTCTCTTCCCTTGGTAATCTAACATGCTACACAGGACATTGACAAGCATGGTGGAAATCTAAAAATTAACAGAACTAGGAAGATAAGATCCTCCCGATGAGGGAGAATTACAGGCATGAACCACCAGCACCTGACTCTAAATCAACTTTTGAGTTAGTCTGTTGATTAAAATCTAAAATTTGGGAGTCATGCATATGCTTTATACAACAATAATACAATGAACTATGATTTGTCTTCCCTTTTCTCCACTCTAAGCCTATTTCCTAACTGCTACTATTACACCTTGCTTACATGTACCTCTATTTCTTTATTTTCTTGTACCTTGGACTTTGTCTAAGATACACATGTCCTTAGCTCTGAAAATTATAAAAACCCAAAACAACAAACTTTCAAACATACCTAAACTACTATTCATTCACAGTTTTATTTCACGACAATGTTTGTAAGTCATATTGGAGCAGTACACTTGAATGAACATTCATATGCCACTTCCAAAATATAAAATGGGGCCTCTCCTTGATTTCCTAATTTAAATATCAAATTTTCACTGTTCAAATGATGTACCACAACTTCTCAAAATGAGAAAACATGAAATGTTAAATACACGTGGGTGGGAGGCCCTGGGTTCAATCCCCAGCACCACACAGAGAAAATAAAATGTTTTACCATCCCTTCCCCATTAGTTTGCTTGTTAGCAAATCCTTTCTAAAAACAACCTAGCATTCAAGATGGAGAAAAAAAAAAAAAACCCACTATATGAAAAGTATACAAAAAGAAAAAGTTAACTCAAACTCTCCACATTACTGGAGAAATGAATACAAAGAGAATACATCCAGGTACTAATGTGATGGTTCATACCTATAATCTTAGCTACATGGGAGGCAGAAATCATGGTTATCATGTTTGGAGGCCAGCCTGGACACCCATCTCCCGCCCCCCAAAAAACAACAACAAAACAAAACTGAGACCCTCTCTTAAAAGTACCCAACACACAAAAAAGGAGCTGGCAGAGTGGCTCAAGTGATAAAGCAACTGCATAGCAAGCATGAGGCCCTAAATTCAAACCCCAGTACTACAATAAATACATAAATAGATAAATAAATAAATGAACTATTCCAAAGCTTGGTATACTTTTTAAGTAGCAAGTGTATAAGAAAAGGACCCAGGTTTGTGCTGGAGTTATTATATAAGACATAGCAAAGAAGAAAATGGAAGGGGCAACACACCTACTAGGAAAGGACCAACCTAATCTGAAAGAAAAAAAGCCATGAATAGCTACATACAAATTCTGTGCAATCCTGAACTATTAATATAGAACTATAGAACTGTGCAATACTCATAAGTCCCATACTCGTAAGTCCTTTAGTGATGAAGCTTTTAACAAGTGGGCCTGTAAACCAGTAGTTAGATTTAAGAATAAAGAAGCTAGAACTGAAGATTTAGCACTGCAGCAGAGCACTGGTATGTCTGAGGCCCTCTGTTCAATCCCCAGCATGACAGACAGACAGACAGACAGACAGACAGACAGACACACACACACACACACAGAATGAGAAGCAGGTTAAGCAGACAATATATATATTACTACACCAGCGGTCAGAATCATAGATTCTAATCCTGGCTTTGTCATTTTTGCTCTTTCTCAAAGATTTGTTTTTTCTTTTCTTCATCTTTTTTTTGAGACATACATACTCCTTTTGTAACTACTATCCAGCCCAGACTGGCTATGAATTTGCCTCAGTCTCCTCAGTCCTGGGATTACAGATGTAGCAACTCATGCCTGGTCACCATTGCCTTCTTTTAATTTTTTTTCCCCATGTGTTGCTGAGGATTAAACTCACAGCCTTGCACATGGTAAATAAGTATTCTACAACTGAACTATACCTCTAACACCTATAGATTCTTAATTACAACCCCACCTACCTATCAAAAGGCGGTATGGAAATTATGAAATAGTCTATGTAAAAGCACTTGGTAAATCAAAAAGTATTATACAAATAAAGGATTATTACCTTTTTTTTTGGTGATACTGGGGCTTGAACTCAGGGACTATACCTTAAGTCATTCTACCAGCCCCTTTTTGTGAATGTTTTTTTCGCGATAGTCTCGAGGACTATTTGCCTGGGCTGGCTTCGAACCATGATCCTCCTGATTTCGGCCTCCTGAGTAGCTAGGATTACAGGCGTGAGCTACATGGGTGCCCGGCCACCTTTTTTTTTTTTTTTTTAAAGTCAGCCAACAATTATAAAGTACTAACAACCAGAATAGCATCTTCTACTATAGCAACACTCAACAAAATACAGTTGGTACAATGGAGTGCCAGAACTACAGTGCACAGAATTTCTCAAAGTGTGGTCCTTAACAGAAATTACTTGAAGTACTCATTTATTAAAAGCAGACTCCTGGGCCCCACTCCAGAATTGGTCATATAGAAACATGAGTGTAATGTGGTGAAACCTGAATTTGTAACAAGCTCTATAGGTAATTATTTATTGTTGATTGCTGAAGTTTGAGAAATGTTGATGTAGCAGAATTCAATAAGAAGACAATCTTTTTTTTTTTTTTTGATGGAACTGAGTTTTGAACTCAGGGCTTCACGCATGCAAAGCAGGCAGTCTACTGCTTGAGACACATTTCCAGTCCCTGAAGACAATCTTAATTCGGACATACTAACCTAATCACAAAGGCAATCTCTTAAGAGTGCTTTCAGGTACTGTTGGAGGCTTTTACTCAATAGATCTTAAGGAATCATTCATGTCCTCATGTTTAATCTCAGTTTGAGATTTAGACGTATTTCCTCCTTATCTTCAGTAGGAGACAAATTTACCACTAACATGTGCAGACTCCTGGCAGATGCTCAAAAATAAGCCTCACAAAATGTTTGGCTCTTCACTGAAACATGTCCAGTATTTTCAACTGTGCCAACCTGTAATAGGCATTCATATGTGAAAGAAATGCTTGCTATTCTCCATGAAGTACTGCTCAACATGTTGAAAGTATGCTAAGTCAACCAAGGCAGTTTCAACCATCAGAGCTCTCTCACTTGAGGGTAGAAGCTAACAACTTTCTGTAAGCAGGATACAAAGTATTAATATTACAGAGGTTCAAAATGGAAACACTAGGGATTACAATAAAGAGAGTTTAGTGGTAAGAGTAATTTCAATGAAGTACAACAGCCAAATAGGAAACAATTCCATCAATAAATGGTGAAGAGTATAGTACACTAGTAGAAAAGGCAAAGAATGGTATTCATGTAAGGTTATGAACTTTCATCCAATCAGAAAATTTTCATCATATCAATTGTTCCGAAGGACAATGTATTAGACACTTCTAATATAACTAAGATTTGGAACATGTGGAACTTAAAACAGAATCTACAAACATTTCATTATATTACTGTGCAACAAAGTAGCTTTAAATCAGACCTCAGAGTCCTCTTTCCATAAAAGGGGCTTTCCACAAAAGCCATCAGGAGGATTGAATGGTTTGGCACTACAGGAAAATGTATAACAGAGATTAAATACTTATAGAAGCTTCCAGATGAGCTGAAATACAAATTGAGCACCCCAATCCTAAAATAGGGAATTTAAAACTTTTGAGCCAGGCGCCAGTGGTTCACACCTGTAATCAATCCTAGCTACTCAGGAGGCAGAAAACAGGAGGATTAGCCCAGGCAAATAATTCCTGAGACCCTATCTCGAAAAAACCCATCACAAAAGGGGCTGGTAAAGTGGTTCAAAGCATAGGCCCTGAGTGCAAATCCAGTATCACAAAACAAAAAAAAAGAACTTATGAGTTCTTGCTCCCATTTCCTGTGTGGGGAACAGGAAATGCTTCTTTCTCTTTTCTCCCCACTGTTCCTCTCCTACTAAACTTTACTGTTACTTCAACTAAAAAAAAAAAAAAAACCTTTCGAATGCCAACTTGATGCTCTAAAAGCTCCAAATTTCAGAGCATTACAGATTCGGGACATTCAACTGTTGTCTATGCAAATACCCCAAAAGCGGAGGGGAGGACACCCTAAAATCTGAAAACACCATAAATCCTCTAATGCCAAGCATTTCAGACAGGAGATGCTTAACCTGTATGGGAAAAATTTATTTTTAGAAGGTTCCTTTGTAAACCTCTGCACTGTATGTTTAAGCAACTTCTTGATGTTGCAGCTCTGGAACCAAAAGAAATTTCAAAGGGGCTACCTAACACCACTAACAGATGCTAATAGATACTTAAGTCACCAATGAGTGTAACAGTAAGCCTTTACTGTGAAAGTTAAAAGACACTTTTTTTTTTTTTTTTGAGGATCTTGCCATGTAGCTCAGGATTGGCCTGGGTGGAACACTCCATCCTCCTCCCACAATACGCATTCTTGTAGGAATGCATAAGAAACAAACATGTGAAGAGAAAAATATTTTTACATACTGCTTTTTGATAAATTTGAAAACATCAAAGCACTTTATTGTATGGGATTACAGTGTGCATTCCAGTACCATACTGCTCGATATAGCATTTCCTGAATTAACCTTGAAATTCTCCGAGGAGGGCATATATATTAAGAATCTACCCTTATTGAGATGGTTCCAGGAAAAGATGAGATTGAGGAGTTGGTCAGAGGCAACAATTATAAATACCCAAAATATGGTATAGTACAATGGTTCCTGAACTTGGCTGCACATCAGAATCACCTGGGGAGCCTTAAAAAATCACATAATTCCAATGTGCAGCAAAACTTGGGAACCACTCGTTTAACTGAAAAAGAAAATAACATCATTCAAATCATACATTAGCTATGTGACTAGGCAAATTAACCACTGAGATGTACTTTATATGAAACCCTAACTTACAGGATTGTTGCAGTGTTTAAAAGACCATGTACAATGCCTAGAAAACATTTGTTTTTTTTTTTGTTCTTGTATGTAGAATGATAAAATGTTTAGCCATACTGAATTCAACCAACTACTCCCCTATTTCAGTAGTATTTATCAAAGGCAATTATACCTCAAAGTTTCCTTTTTTTTTTTGGTGGTCCTGGGATTTGAACTCAGAACCTCATGCCCAGGCGCTCTATGACTTGAGCCATTCCACCAGTCCACAATTATACCTCAAAATGAAAACAAATTATTGCATCAGAGAATGAAAGAAGCATCTTTTATCCTAATTCTATCAACTGAAACAATGCATTTTAAGTCTTTTTGATCTTACAAAAATCTTTTTTCTAAATGTCTTAAAGCCAACATCAAAAACCATGGAATTCATTCTAGGTTCAATATAGTTGGCATAACAGACAGAACCCTAAACTTTGACTCTCAATATAATTTTTTTTTCCATCTCTAATATCAAGAACCAAAACATACTTTCTTCAGCTAAACCTTACTGTATGGCACTTCCACAGCCCCCCCGCCCACTGATCACTCAGACAAGGGAAAGTATGCTAGCTCTTCAACAGAGGAGAATAAGGTTAAGCTATCAATTACTACTGAGTATTCATGCAGAGGCCACCATACCACATAGTAATGTACCTCATGACAGACATAAAACTACCTAAGTGGGGGAGTCTGGGCAGGGGCATGACTCAAGTGGTACAGTACTTATATAGCAAGCTCAAGCTCAAGGCCCTTAGTTCAAACCCATGTACCACAAGGAAAAAAGAAAACAAAAAGTAACTAAAGGAAATCATTCTGACTACCATTCATCGAAAGCTATGATGGTACTCACTTAAGAACCAATTTTAATGATTCAATTTGCAACACTGCTTCAAATTCTAGTTTTCTGTTTTGAGATTTTTTTTGAGGGGAGGAGGCTATTGGGGCCCGACTCCAGGGCCTCTCACACACTAAGCATGCGTTGCACCACTGGCCTAGTTTTATCAGCCTGTTTTTTCCTGTGTATTTTGTTGGGGGCTGTAGAATTCTTGACTGATAGATCACAGAAATGTTTATTGATAAGTAAAACCCATTTACTTTCCATGAGTTCTCAAGTATTTATTCCAAGACATGAATAACTTTAAAAAACCCTTATTCTACAAACCTCTGATTCAAAGAGGGAGATAAATTACCTTATTTTTTGTCCTTGGTACTGAGGATTGAACCCAAGGCCTCATGTATACATTCACTCCACCAATGATTTATGTCCCCAGTCCACATTACTTACATTGACAGACCTTTCCAATTTCTCTACATGAGGCCAAAGGCCATAAAGAGTCACACTATGGATCTCCCATCATCAAATGAAAGCTGTGGAGTATGTGTGCAGGCTTGATGTGACACTGACATAGAAATGACAATGACTTTCACTCCAGAGGGTTCTCCTAGTATGAGTTAGGACTCTAACTTCTCTGGGACTCAATAGTCTAATTTGTATGATAAGAAGTTAGGCTATACATCTCTCAGGTCTTGCCCAGATCAAAAATGCTATCTAGCATTATAATGTTATTCCATAAAATAGTAATATGAAGCATTTCTAGAATACCTTGAATTTAGCTTTGCTTGAGATAAATATCATGTTTCTCATGCACCTAGCTAGCTATAACATATCTCAATGAAGACCTATCCAATGCAGCTGTTTTCTGTTCTCTGATAACAGCATATGCTTAGTGCCAAAAACATAAGATTAAAATTTAAGCTGTTCATAACAGCGAAGAATAAAGATTAACTAGTGCTTTATAAACAAGGATTAAATAGTACTTTATAAATACATTCTAGAATACCTGATATTCGGATGGAAAGGGCAGCAGAAAGTTGTGGTTAACAAACACAAGGCAGGAACAATTCTCCCATGCCTCCACCCATCTATACATGATTTCCCTACAAAGTATATTCCACTATTTTACTTCCTTCTGAATTGTCAATATATGGTTTACTAGAAGCAGATGACATTTTTTAAAGCCCTGTGTGGTAGGTACTTCATTCTTAAAATATCATTTAAAGGTAAGATCTACACATCAAACTCTGATCAAAAGCTTTCTACCTACTATCATCTGAAAACAGGTCTTAAAATTCAAAACTAAAAGATCTAAGATTAGGTAAGAGACTTTTACTTAATGAGAGAACTCTGGTTTAAATAAAACCTGATCCAAAAGTTCAGTACACAAAACAATGTCGAAATGAGTTAATTTTTCCAGCAAGATAGAAAACCCCAAACCTTTCTGTTCAGTACTTTCTTTTCCAACCCCAATAGAACTAGGAAATTACTAAATTAGTGAATTCCTCCTTGCTGTGTAAATACTTTCTGATAATTGTTTCTTTAGAGAATGTAAATTCAATTCAAATTGGCACAAAGGAGGGTTGTAACAGAAACAGTAATTTTAAGTGAACTTCCAGATGTCAATTCACATGGTGCAAGGATTTAATTTCTTAAAACACCAAGAGACTGGATACCATCCTTTCCTTCTTACTCTTTACACCAGAGGCTATGCTTTACACAGGAAGAACCTGATTAGGCAGGGCAGCTATGTAGGCCACATAATTTTGAGCCCTTGTTTTAGGCTATCTCAAAGTATCTTAAAGCAAATCTTATAAACAGATAAAGGGGGGGGTAGGTAGGTATTGGGTAAAATTGTGTTTAAATTACTGTCAACACTTCTAAACCAACAGATGACACACAGACTGCCTGATTTAATCTAGCTAACACTAAACAGCCAACTTAATACTTGCCAAGTAAATATAAGTATATACTATGTATACAGAAATTGTGGAAAGCAAACTGGAAGGATAAGAAGATATTACCATCTACTCAAAAATCATTTATATAAAGCTTTCTGATCTTTTTTGCTTCTGTGGAAAAACTGTTGTTTCACATTCACGTTAAAACCATTGTTTCTGTGCACGTGTCCCTCCCATTTTAAAAACGAACGTACTTTCTTCACTCATCCAACTACCACATTGTGCTTTAGAAACCACTCTTCTTAGATGCCCTCTCCAACCAGTTCACCAAGCTTTCTTCCCTAGAGCCAGATTCTGAAATCCCATCTCTTTTCCCAGGAAGCCTTTATTTAAAAGCCAGGTTAATCTACTTAGCCCCACCCACAGACAACTTATAACTACCATAACTCTGCACTCACCATCTTATAATAGGCACCCAGTAGTCTGCTCACAAGTTAATTTCATTTATTCATGTACTTATTCAGCATATTACTCATCATCCTTATCGGTCTGTATCTGGTCCTTAAATGTCAAATTATTTCAAATACATTTAATTCAACCCAATGTGAAATTTAAAATAACTTCCAACAAAATGAATCTCAAAAGCATTATGCTAAGTCAAAGGTGCCAGACACAAAGGACTTCATACTGTATGATTCCACCTGTAAGAAATTCTAGGAAAAACTTGTGATGGAAAGCAAATGAGGATCCTATTTTCTCACAAAGTAGATTTTTTTTTAAAGCGATGGTAACCAAAATCTCCCATGTGGGTTATCTCTGATTTCACCTTAATCTCTGATGCATAAAATTGGAATTTTCCAGAGAATTCACAATGTATAACCAATAGTACATTTATTTCTTCATTCAATTTCTCCATTAATAATCTCTATCACATGTAAGGATAGCTATGAAACATGACTTTTCACTTAACTGGTTCTTACAAATGAAAAAAAAATTACATTGGATTTTTTTGGATAGTCTTATTTTGGTTGGATCCATCAGAATTAATGTGTAATCTAGTACTTAATTCAAGACTAAAAAACGGAATAGAAGACACTATATCATTCCACTTAATTCTCGACTAATTCTGTTTTCTTGCAAATGCTATTTTTGAGTACTGCTAGAAAACAGCTGGGTTTTAAACTATATTTTAGTCCCTATTCTAGAAACAGGTTCTTTAATCTCAAAAAATTACTTTTATTTAGAGTAAAATTAACCATTTAAAAGAGCACAATGTCTCTTTATCTGGTCTTTTTTTTAGCATGAGCTATTTGCATTTACCAATATCTCATCTCCAAAAAAGGCCAGATACAGTTTCAAGTTTTACTGACAATTCAACAGGTTAAAATGCTAGTCAAACTGGTTAACTGAAATTTTCTTTAATACAGCTGACTTGAGGTTTCAATATATAGTTGGTATTACTCAAACTGCCTTAGTCATTAACTCTTAATGATTAAGTAGCAACTGAAAAGTACCAAACATTACCATTCACGAAAGGAAAGAGTAATTAACACCTCTGAGAGGAATACAAAGAATCTGACAGTGGTATAATTTAATAATTTAGTGTCGCATCTGCTGCAGAGATCACGAACATACTGTCAGTATGCCATCTCCTTCCCTGAAACCCACCGCCTCCTGAAGCTTTATTCTTGGCTTTTCAAAAGGTTAATCCATTTAGAGTTGATAAAGCAAAATCAAGGAACCGTAACTCGTGAACTCAAGCTGAGAAAAGGGCAGGAATATGAGGTTGAGTCACGTCGTTCCGCCATTTTCTAAGCGGAGGAGGAAGACATGTTGGAACAAAAACACAACAAAAGAGCAGCCATTTCCCAAGCCAGCTCCAATAGCAACCCAAACCGGCCGAGCTCGGTCACTTCGGCACCTTCAAATACACTTTTAGTGGACAAAACTAAGAACATCAGAGGTGCCGCAGAAAAGAAAGCAGCAGCCAACCCTTCCATGTAGGGATCAAAGATGACCTGCATACTTAACTGCAAATGAAAGCCCCGAGAAGACAAAAAAATGACGGAAGCTAAATGGAGTTTGAGTGTACATAGCAAACTGAAATTTTCAACCAAGTTGGCAAACCCAAATTTACTCAATGATTAGGATGACTTACAGTTCACAGGAAACCACAGGCTGTAGGGCACCCGGGCAACTCAACACCAAGCCCGGTATTCAGCTGGCTCCACGACTTGCCTGTCACCATTTCTCCCCATCCCGTACTTCCCTCAGCGGATCGCTTATGTGTTCTTACCGTATGTGGGGGATGCCAACCCCACCTTGAAGAATCTTATAGAGTTTGCTCTCGTACAGCAACTGGGGATGCCTGGCCTTCTGAGATTCTAGCTTCACTGCCACTTCCTGCAGGGGAAAGAGGGGATGATGGCATCAACATCCCTATGGATTCAATGTCACTTGGGAAAGGAGAGGAGACATT
Organism: Castor canadensis; assembly: GCF_047511655.1. Classification (NCBI taxonomy): domain Eukaryota; kingdom Metazoa; phylum Chordata; class Mammalia; order Rodentia; family Castoridae; genus Castor; species Castor canadensis. The sequence goes on along the minus strand of NC_133391.1, from coordinate 70,033,155 downwards.
AGTAAAGCTCCAAGTCGAGGAGGAAGTGAAAGGCGGGGAAGAGAAAGCTCTCTTTTTAATTATAAAACGAGGCAACCATGCTCAAAGGCCCTCTTCGGGGGGGCAATGACGAAATCCGCACGTCGTCTATAGTGGAAGGAAACGATGCATGCAGCAAAGAGGTAACCTCTGAACGTAAGGCAATCGGATCAAGAACCCCAGTACAATTAAACATAGAAAATGTTAAGAAAAACATGGGGCTCACACGATTTTGCCCTTCTCCCCTTAAATAACGGTTTGGCAAAAAAACAAAAACAAAACCACCCAAAACCAAAAAAAAGTTCGACCGAGGGACACCTAAGGGACACTTAACAGGCGGAAAACTTCAGTTTACCCTGCCTTTCTATCTGGTTCTTTCCCTTTTAGGGAAAGAGCGTAGGGAGGCGGCTGAGCCGGGAGAACTGGCTCCCCAATGCGTGCGTGCGGGGGACGGAGGCCCGAGCGGTTCGCGGGGTGGGGATCGGGTGGTATGAAGAAAGGCGCAGCGTTATCGTGACCCTCCCCTGGGTGATTACCTCGCCGTTGGTGATGTTAATCGCCAGGTAAATGTCCCCGAAAGAGCCAGACCCGATCTTCCGCACCAGTTTGTATTTTCCTCCGACAATGAATTCGGCCTTGGAGCCGCTGCTGCTCGCCATCCTGAGACGCGAAGATGGAGGCTGGGGCCGAGCCCCGACACCTCTAAGCGGGAGGGAGGCCTGCGGGGCTCGTTCACCGGGGGCGGCAGGAGGCGGAATACGGAGATCTTCCCCGGCGCTACAGGGCCCAGAATCGGCCAAGGGAACCGGGTCACCGCGGGGCTGTCAGGCTTCTTTTTTCCCAGGCCGCAGTTCGTGAAGGGTGGTCGCGGTTTACTTAGGCTCGGCCACTTGTTTCTGGGCGGCCGTCGCCGTCTCGCTTTCGCGGCGACGTCGCGGCCTGGAAAAGGGGCGCAGTGAAGTTAGGGTGGCGATACCGCTGCCACCACTGCCGCCGGCTCCGGCCCGGAGGGACCCCTGTCACTCCGCCGACGCCGCCATCTTGTTACTCCGGCTCCAGCCAACACAAAATGCCCCCAGTCCCCGGGAGCCGCTTCTTCACGGCGCAGAGCACTCTGGGAAAGGGATCTCGAGCGCTAGCCCCGTAGGGTCGGCAACGAGAGGGAGGGCGGAACCGAATCCGTGAGAGTCGCGGCCTACGCTCTGAGCGTCACCTCGTCACCGCCCACTGCGCGTGCGCGCTGCAAGGCCTGCCAACTGCGCAGGCGTGGCGTGGCCTGCCCTCACCCCCGCCTCGGGCTCACTTCCACTTCCGGTCGGCGGCTCCTCCACTTTTGCTACCTGTTAGTCACCTCGGACCCGCTGGGGCTGTGGGCGCGTCAGGGAGGGGTCACCTTCGTTTTTTAACTGCAGATAGAAGCTTAGGCCTGCCAGGGCGTGGCGTGTTGACCTTTACTCTGTGTTTGAGGCGGTTTTAAAAAAATCTTTGATGTTTAGGCCCCTCCCCAGGGCCGGTCTTTTCCAGCCCAGTTTCTGCCTAGAAAGCAATGGTCGCCTCTGATGAAGAGGAACAGCTGGGTTTGAGAGACTTGTTAAGTTCTCACGGTCTTTGAGCTGGTCCTAAAATTGTCATTACAGTTCTGCGCTGGACAGTGTTGCAGGCCCCTTCTCTTTTTTTTTTTTACAGGAACAGAAAAAAATAAAAGAAATTGCTCTGCAGTCCTGTTTTTGCGTTGTCGCCCCACCAACACACCTGATCTTCAAATAACAATCATAACAGCTGTCTCATTTTTTATTTACTTTTATTTATTTATTTATTGCGGTACTGGGGCTTGAACTCAGGGCCTCACACTTGCTAGGCAGGCACTCTACCACTTGAGTCACTCCGTCAGCCCTTAACAGTTGCTACATGAAGAATGTAAGTAATGAAATCAACAGGAACGTTGACAATGGCAACTAAAAGTTATTACAGCCTTCCCCCCCCAAAAAAAAAACCCAATGAATCATACCTTGGTCATGGTGAAAACTGCAGTATTCACCCAAACGGTAGAAATAACTATTACAAAACAAAATCGACGGCATTTAAAACTTTACGCTGTAAATTTTTAAAAGATGGGTTAAAGAATCAAGCCAGCCCTGTTTTTATTTGCAAAATTTGACCTGGGAAAATTAGGCCTGAAATTAAATGTTCACAAAAGCTCCATGGTTGGTGCTATGGTGTGTAATGCACATCTAGCTTCATTGTAAAAATTTCAACAAAATCAATTCTAAATAAAATAATTAAAATGGAAAACAAGAGTTTCAACTGAAACTTTGAAAGCTGGTCAAGTACTTAGCAATGGGGTTTATCTCAGAAGATATCTTGACCAAATGGGAAGAAAGTTCCCTAAGGTATAGCATGAAGTTTTACGGCATAACAAAAACTTAGGGTGCCTGCCTGTCAAATCAACACGTAATTTTTTTTTTTTTTTGGTGACTCTAAAGCATGTTTGGGCCAACTTAGAATCCTCTGACATGAGATTGTGGTCTTGAAAACAAAGCCAAGTTTAAGCATATTGAAATTTCCAGAGGTAACAATTATTCTACTGATTTTTCTATCATAGTCACCCAAAATTTAAAAAATTCCTCACCTTGAGGAGTTCCCTATAAGGGAATGAAGTACACATTTAAAGGGAGTAGTGGTACGAGTTGGTGTGGTAGGGTAGAGGGAGCAGGAAGTAGACTATATTAGTGATTTCCAAAGGTCTGTGTGTGGACACATGCAAGTCTAACAAAATTTTCCAAGAAGATAGTGGAGAAAGAAGAGCAGTAGAATGCATTTTTAAAAAAATTTATCTTGTCTCACATTATACTTCATTGCGAATTGTATCTTCCTACATATGTGTCATTTAAATGCTCTTTTAAAAAATAGTGCTGATGGTAGATGATTGTTTTGTTACTTTCTAAGTTTCTTTATTTGGCAAAGTGAAAAGTTGACCTTCTGCATCTGATTTCTTTGTGAAGGAATTATTGTAAGCCTATGAAATTCCACTTCTGGGACTTATTAGTCTAAATGACTTTTATAAATACTTGTAACTCTGGGACTCTATGACATATATATATTTTATATATATATATATATATATGATTATATGTGAAAATACTTCAAAAATTGCATTCCAAATGTAATGATTATTGAACTAGATGATCTCTAAATTTCTCTCAAGGTCTGAAGTTTTTATCCAATACTTTTTATCATATTTGTAGTGAATTTCTCTGATATACTCATCACTCATCTGATAGATAATTTGGTGTGTGTCTTCATTTGTCTCCTGGCAGTTGTAGTCACTATTCCAGCACTGATAAGGTACAAATGTACTCAATGCTCCATGTGTGGCCACAGCCTTTTCAGATGTGATTTCAGTAGGATCCATCTTAAAATTTATTAGATTTCAGAAGGGAAAACGTTTTTGTGGCTTTTTTAAATGTACAAAGTGTTGTTTTTAGATATTGGTTATGACTCAACCTTCTTAAAATCATGTTTCATTTGCAGTAACTTTCATCCTGAGTGATTGAAGAGTTACCTGTTTTTAGTGATGCTATTTTAAAGTCAGAAGTCATTCTGTACTTACTGAATCAGCAGCGGCTTTGTTATAAAGGAAAGAATCTTTTAAATGTTCCAAAATGCAGTTGCTGGTACTTATAACAGATGAATTCACTAAAAATACAGTCAAAAGTATTGGATAGGGTTGGGGGTATAGCTCAAATGATAGAGTACTTGCCTGGCAAGTACAAGGTCCTGAGTTGAAACTCCAGTACTGCCAAATAAATACAGGGTCTGTTGATATTATTTTTTTAAAAAAATTAGACCTTCAGTGTATGTGTGTGTGGGGAGTAGTGGAATATAAAATGGGTAATCTTGTTCAAAGCACAAAGAGCATATCTATGAAATTACCACAATTAAACCCCTTATGCTATTAATGTATGATAATGAAAAATTTTAAATCTTGATGGAAATTTAGAGATCACCTAGCTCAATAATTACTACATTTTAAATGCAATTTACATTGTGCTTTCACATAGATCGTGGGAAAGCTCTACTAAAAAGAATTGGCTTGCCCAAGATCATACGGCTCTTAATGGTAAAGACAGGAGTAAAACCCCAACTATCTGGCAAAGAAAGAAAAAAATTTGGAAAAGATAGAACATAAATTGGGACAGTCATATCCCAGTGATTATGTCTGGTGTTTGTAGAGAGGTGTAGATGAATTGAAAAAAATATTTTTTCAAACCAAAGTTTATTCAAGGAAAGGTCACTTGTAACCAGAGTATGTTTTGAGTAAAATGATAAGGACAAGCACAAGAAGTTTCAGAATGATGCTAAAAACACAAGGGTGGCTTGCTATCTCTACAGTTTGGTACAAATAAATACCAAAATGCAATGCTTTAGAGTATATCAGACATTGTCCTGAGTGTTATTTAACTGTTACACAGCCTTGTGCATAGTCAGTATCAAATACATGAGTTAGTGGAGTGATTGAAAACATGAGGGCTACAGAAATGTGCTGTCCAGTCAAAGTGATAATCCATTCAGTCTGTTCTCCAGTCTTTGACCATGACAGCAATTTGTATGTCCCATTCTTTTCTCAGTCCCTGTTCTCCTGCTCTGCATTGTTCACGGGTTTTGTTAAAGTGGATTGCTGCATCTATGATAGCAACTTCAAACATATTTGAAACATTCTGCAAACATTTACTTTTTGGGGACCATTAACCATAAATTTATTTTAATTAATTTCTTTCTTTGAACTATTCTTTTGACTCATATGTCTTCTAGTTGCCAAAGATCAGTAAGTTCCATATGTTTCCTACTCTATGATCTTTTTTTTTTAAGACTGTGTCTAGCTATGTAGTCCAGGCTGCCCTCAACTCTGGATTCTCCTGCCTTTGCCTCCCATGTACTGGGATTACGGGTGGATAGCCCCTGTGATCTTTGTTCTTTTCCTTGTAAAAGTAACAAATATTCATTTAAAAAATTTAGAAAATTTAAATAAAGCAGAAAAACAACAACAAAAAAAAACCTCTTAGAAACAGTCACCAAATGTTACCATTTTGCTATATAAGTAGCCTGTGTGTGTGTTGGGGAGATCAAACTCTCCCTCTGCAAATTTGGTGTTTGAGTCTTCTACAATAAACTGGCTATAGACAGATTCACAAGAGAGATGCCATAACAAATTATTTAATCATAGTTTTATGTGACACGGGAACACTCAGACTGAAGTCTTGAAGATTCAGTGGAAGTAACTTTATTTTTCACTTAGGTTTGATGAAACAGGCGCAGCCATGTTAGAAGTGTGATTAGAGCTGAGTGTGATATTCAGCCTGTAATCTCAACTCCTTGAGAGGCTGAAGTGATACAATTGTGGGTTCAAGCCAGACTGGGTAACATAGCAAGACCCCAGCACTAAAAAAGAAAGAAGGAAGGAAGGAAGGTAAGGGAGGGAGGGAGGAAGGAAGAGAAGGAAGGAAGGAAAGAGGGAGGGGAGGGGAGGGGATGAGGGTCTGAGCTATTGGGAATAGATTGAGGAGTAGGGAGACCAAGCAAGGCCTGTCCAAATTCTTGGCAGCTCAGTTGAAGCATTTCCTCCTCTAAGGTATGGGGCAGGACCCTTTGTGGAATAGGGTTCTTATGACCTACTACAGGGTAGATCAGAAAATTCCTTTGTAGCTGGCTCCTAGAGAGAAAGGAGAGTGGAAAGTAGGAATAATAATTCTAGTTTTTATGGTGGGCTTTGAAGAGAAGGGTTTCTATGACTCACTATAGGGAAGAGAAATTCTGGATTCCACAACCGGCTTGAGAGGAGAATGAGGGGTAAGAGAAAGGAGGGCAAGTAAGGGTCAGAGAGAAACACTACTCATGAGGCCTTCACTCTGGGATATTATTTCCTGAGCCCAGCATGGCCTATCTATCAGTTTATGTGTATAAACTTATATTTAGTTCTTAAAATTAGCAAAGAGCAGCCATAGTGCACGTTCTATTTTGAAACGCTCTCTCTTTTTTTTAACTTAATGCTTTTTTGGGGACATATTTCCATATAACTAAATAGTCTTGTAAAATATTTTTAATGTCTACCTTAACTATGTATCATTGATGGAACAACAACAAATCTCAAATGAGTATTATTGTTGTTTCCAGACTTTTGCAAGTATAAACAAACAATGCTATCACAAATGTTACTGTAGTTGAATTTTTGCTCACATCGAACACTAATTGGTGGGAATGTATTTCTAGAAATGCTCCTGCCCTCAAAACCCTCAGTATCATAAACAATTACAAACTGATTCATCAGGAACTGATTCTACTTTGGTATAGTTTATGGTGATTAAATCTGTACTGGCCTATCCTTAAATTTATAATCTTAAATCCTAATCTTTTGATTCTATCCCCTGAAGAGATTGTTGAGTTCTCTTTCTTGCTGTCCTTTTTTCTTTTTTGATGGGATTGGTGTTTGAAATCAGGGCTTCATGCTTGCAAAGTAGGCACTCTACCATTTGAGCCACACCTCCAGTCCATTTTGGTTTGGTTGTTTTGGAGATAGGGTCTTGAAAACTATTTGCCCAGGCTGACCTAAGTTTTTTTTCTGACCAGCATATTGCTATAAAACTAAAAAAAACTTAATTTTGCAATTCACTTATTCCTTCCTCCCACAATTTCAAAATCTCAAGGATTTTGCAAGTCTGTGGTTTACATGGAGATGTGCTCGTGCTATTGAAAATATCCCTTTTATGACACTGCTAAGAATCCATTTGTTGTCCATTAGTGAAGCAATTGAGTTCTGCAGATATTTTGATTGAATTGAAGGAGAAGGAAAAACGAGTTTCCTGGGAAAGAATGGAAGTCAAAGGGCCTCAGTCAAGAATATAGTTAGTTGGCTGAGTTCAAACCCTAGTTCCACCAAAACTAACCAAACAAAAGCAAGAATATAGTTAATTGAGTCAGGTGTGGTGGTGCATACCCTGTAATTCTAGCACTTCAGAGGCTGAGGAAGGAGGATCTTCAGTTTGAGGCCAGCCTGGGCTAAAAATTGAGAAAAAGAATAATCTCATATAATCTGTATTTTGCATGAGCTCAAGTCTTTCCACAAAAATAACTAGGCAGGGCCTTGGAAATGAGGAAGAATTGCATTTATCATTGTTCCAAAGTGAGATTAATTTGAATCTTATGACAGAAACCTTTAAATGCTTGAGTTAGGGATTTCAGGGAACACTATTAATTGACAAAGTGTACTTTTCAGCTTACATGATGAGTAAACATTACCAAATACCTTTAGAGTATGTAAAAGACAGGGAAATTTCCTAATTCATCAGAAGCCTGTGGAATTAATACTAGAGTAGTAGAAATTTGTTTTATTGGTAAAAACTAGTTTGGGATAGAAGAAGAAAAAACAACTAATACCTTCAGTTGTGTGTTTATGGGAGGTTACATGGTATAAGGAAATGTGTTTGACCTAAGTAGTCAGCATGTACAAGGTCCTGGGTTCAATCCCCAGCATGAATCAAAAGAAGTTTACATTTTAGTTGTCACGTTGCCTTATCTTAAATATTTTCTTAGGTTTTAATGGTGTAATCTTTGAAAAGGTGAATCAGATTCTAAGGTTCTATCTAGCTTTAAAAATACTGTGTTATTTACTGATGATGACTCCTGTAGAAGGAAGAAACCAACATGCTCATTTCCTTTTATAGCTTCTTCAAACTGAGATGAAGTGTGAAGTTCTAGTCAGTATATTCCTCATCTGTGTTCCTTAATGCTAACTGTCAGGAAAATCAGGTCCTCTGGCAGCAAAATGTAGCAATATAGCTCAAAATTAGAAGAAACTCCCAAATTAGAAGAGATTGGGAAGTATGTTTCTTTTCAGAATATTTAAGAAAGGCAGTAATTATACCTTAGCTTTCTGTATAGCTTTTTCTGGAGGTCAGAGAGGGACACAACTTAAATGACCTTTGTAGGCCCTTTGTCTAAAAAATCTTTGCTTAGATTTTCACAGAGGGAAAGGCGATAACTTTAACCCTTCAACACAGTAAAGGAATGAGATTCAACAGTGAAAATCCAACCAAGTTTGTTTCATGGCCTTTTAGAATACTGTTTCTGTCAGCCTCTCCCCTCCTTCTCAGAATTACTCTGGAATAATGCCTGAAGCTGTAACTCCTTTGTCTGAAACAAACATTCTGGGGTGTAATATATCAAATCCCTGAGCTATGTCCTGACAGGAAGGAAATGCACACCATTGATGTTTAATACACTCACTGCAAACCTTACTAAGGACTTGAGAGGCACAATAAAAGAGGAAATGCTCTAATTCACCTGTGTCCCCTTCTCTACTCCCATTCTGATCAGACTAACCTGGTGATATTTAACCAACTTATAATTTAACTTTTCTATTTTAATCATATGAACCATTATTTCCTGGAAATGCTGTCACACATGGCATTTTGGAATATTTGTGCTAGCTATTTTTTATTTGGAAGACTTACTCGTGTTTTGGAGTTTCTGTGATTTCTATGTCCCTTTCTCTTCAGTCCCTGTTCTCTTCCTCTGCATTGTTTCATTAGCAAGGGCATGAAACTGTGCTCCCGGTGACTCATTATTGCTCACTATAGTAATCTACTCTTCTTTGTGAGACTAAATTTGGAAGATGCTTGAGTTGCCATTCCTGAGGAGAGCTGGTCCTAAAAACACATCCTGTTAACTCTCAACTCTCCATGCTAGTGCCCGGAAGCACTGACATTTACACAGAAAATGGAATAACTGCTCCATTTGATCCCAGCCAAGCCAAACTCCACTGTTAAAAGATTTTCTGCAGTGAACAAAACCAGGATTGTGACTGAACAAAAAAAGAACCTTTGGATTGTAGGACCCGAATCCACAAAGCATTGAAAGTATATATTAAAATAGCCTTTTACAGTTAGAGTATTTTGTGCTGTACTAACTCATGCTTTTCCTCACCAGCATAAGAACTAAGAAAAGCAGCTATTATGTCCATTTTATGTGTGGAGAAGGTGGGACTCTGGAGAGGTGTGATGACTTACCCAGGAGCCACTGTTCTAGGACATGTGCCCATTTGTCATCACCTGGCACATGTCCTACCAAGTCCCCACTGTTCTGGATCTGGATCTGGAAGATTAGCAGGTACTACCTCAGTGGGCCTATGCTGAACTGAACTCATCCCCTCTCCACCTTGTTTACCCAGCCTATCAGCAGCTCAGTTGACTCTCAGTATCTAAGTTCTGTAGCTTGGTGTTTCATCCATATGTGGGTTCTGATGTGTTTGTGCACATCTTAGGGCTAATGCCCAGATCCTCCATGACTAAGTCTCAAAGCCAGTAGTCTTACTTATTTACCTCCATCCATCTGTCCCCCCAACTTGCCTTCCTAAGCAATGTAGCTTACTTGTGCTTCTCCTGCTGCTGCCTTGTCAACTCACTTATCTAAACAGTAGCTTTCCTAGCACACTTTCCAGATCCTCCATACTTCCTGTCAGACTCAGAGCTTCATCTGAACTCCTAAAACTGCTTCTAATCTGTGTTCTCTAAGCAGGCAAATGATAGACTTAAGATCCTTTCTACTTCTAACCCCTTCAGCCTATATGGAATTTGTGCTTTGACAGTTTCTTGTGTTTAGAATTTCAAGTTCTGACTGTCTTACATTACAACATTGATCAAATAGCTTCTGCAGTAGTCAAAATAGGGAATGTGAGAACATTTTACATAAGCCATAAACCTCATAGAAATATACCTTGCTGCTGTTATTATTAGGCAACTCAAACCAAAGGTGACTTTCTCTAACCTTCCTCATAGAAGGAGATAGGCTGTCAACTGAAACAGGAACTTCGCCATTATTGTCCAAAGCCCAGATTAAGAAGACAATGTAACAACTATGTCACTTCAAAAACTGATTTTTTAAAATGTAGACAGTTCCTTTTGATAAGGTCATCTTAGGCTTTTAAATGTATCATAGGAAATAGAAATTTCTAAGCTATTCTAAAGGCCTAGAATCTTTCTTCTAGTGAATGTAAAGATACTGAGTTTTCACATGGCATCTATCCCAATTGATTTTCTCATGCTAAGGCGATAATTAGTTTCCATATTTACTATACATATTCCTTTATACAATATTATTCTTTCCTGTATTATCTTATGCCATAAAAATGACTTCATTGGTTTATTTATTTGGCATACTGGGGTTTGAACCCAGGGCCTTATGCTTGCTAGGCAGGTGCTCTACTGCTCGAGCCAAACCTCCAGCCCTCATAAAAAATATTTAGATAGAACAGCTGGAGCCCACAGATCTTACTTAACTTGTCCAAGTATATCCAATAAGTCAGGAGTACATCTTGTACTTGAACTCAGATTTTTCTCACTTCAAAGAATCTTTTTCATTTCTTTAGTCCCTGCATCTCAGGATTACACAACACTCTGAGAAAGAAACTGCTCATTTATTTAATAATTAAGGGAAGATACAAAAATGGACATCCACCTAATAGATTCCAGAATATGCCACAAAAGAGTATCTTTAAGAACCCATGCAGTGTCATGGTTTTTCAGTGATTATGCAATGCTGCCATCTTGTGGATGTTTACTGTAGCCAGCCTTTTGTGTTATTAAGCATGGCTAAACTTACCTAGTAGTGTAGCCCAGGAAGGGGCTACATTCAGGGAGAATAAAATAACCCTTGAGGAGTTAGGCAAATGTCAAAGAGATCAGGCAAACATATGAGGCTTTCAGTACAAGGTAAATAAGGAGATCCACCCAAATAATGTATGCAGGCCAAGGAAAGGGGGCCTTTTTTTTTTTTTAGTGTTTTTTTTTTTATTAGTCGTACAAAATAGTGGGTACCATTATAACATTTTCATACAGTCATACTATGTACTCTTGTCATCCTCTCTTGTCCTACTCCTGCTGGTTCCACCTCTCCCCAAGTAGCCCTCCCTTCTATTTTGATGTCTTTTTTCTTTTTTTTTAATTTTTATTGTTTTATTATTCATATGTGCATACAATGCTTGGGAAGGGGGCCTTTTATGTATTTCCAAAGCACCCTATTCTTCTTCCAAGTATAGCACCATCACACTGTCATATAATCACTGTGAACTGCTTTCTCTCTCCCAGGAGACCATGAACTATGAGAGCAAAGATCAAGTCCTGTTTATACTTATATCTGGACTCTGCCCCAAGCATTAGCACCCTGGGTGATGTTTATCCAGTAAATGTTTTCTGACTTAATGCATGATGGGGATAGACAGCAGAGAACAAATTGAAAGTTATGGCAAAGTCAGTATGACAGATTCCTAGATCAGTGCTTTATCCATTGTACTATGTATATTGATGAATGACAAAAGCATATTGGCACTAAGAGAAACTGAAACCTACCAAGAAGGGTAGCTATTAGGCATGTCTCTGAGACTGTGAGCTCTGGGTTAATTTTCTGACTACCATTTGGGACCAGCCACTGTATTAAGCTCTCAGGCCATCATGCCTCTGCCCTTGGGAGGATACAGTCCTAGATCCAGGCTATAGTACTAATCAAATAGGGCCTTTCATGGTGATCAGTTCTTGGTAAGGACATCTTCTTCCAAGATGTGGTCTTAGTTTTACAATGTAAGAAAGTCTATTTTGTATGTTGTTTCAGAATTAGAATAAACCTAATAGACACTATGAGGTGTTATTACTCCACTTTTTGTTTATTTATTTATTTTTTGCTGTACTGGGGCTTAAACTCAGGGCCTCATGCTTGCTAGGCAGACACTGTACCAGTTGAGCCACTCCGCCAGTACTTTTTTGTATTGGGTATTTTCGAGATAGGGTTTTGTGAACTATTTGGCTGGACTGGCTTTGAACTGTGATCTTCCTTATCTCTGCCTCCTGAGTAGCTAGGCATGAGCCACTGGCACCTGGCTTATTACTCCATTTGAAGCATTATAAAGTTTACAGTTTTTTTCTAATAGATTATTTATATCAGTATGGCTTTCCAGGGTCATTATTTTATTCAACTGGTCAGGAAGTCCTTTCAAGCTGATTCCTTTGTCTTTCTGGCTCTTACATTCTTTTAACATGTCTTCTGGATTCTGTGACTCTTTCTTTCTGGCCTGAAAAGTTGTTCCAGGCTCATCAGCCACTTCTTCAACAAGCCCTTGCTCCTTTTAATGGATAATGGTATTTAGAAACCAAGATCTGAGTGCTGGGTGCTCATTGTTACTGGTTAGTCATTACTTGTAGGACTTCCTAGTGACAGAGTTTTCTTTCTCTCACTTGCCTTTTTCTTCAGTTTACATACTTCTAATTCAAGCCCAACACCACACAGTACATTCTAGTGTCCTCCCTTTCCACATTTACAATTTTCTTTCCATACAGTCAGAAATATGGGTCTACTTTATCCTTAATATATTCGGTCATTTGCTTAAACCTAGACTGGACAGAAGGTAGTTGCAGAATTGCTAACTTATACCACTGAGAAACACAAACCTACTGATTAGAATTCAATACTTATTGACAATGTTTTAAGGTAAAATTTACACACAATGAAATACGCAACCTTAGATGTGTAATTCCATGAGCTTTGAAAAGTGCATATACCCTTGTATCCTTCATCTCTATCCAGGCACAAGAACATCACCATTACTTTAGAAAGTTCCTATGCATCTTTTCCCAGTTAATCTTTTCCCCATCCAGAGGTAACAACTGTCATGATGTTTTTCTCAACACAGATTTGTTCTAGAAATAAATTAATGTTGGGTAATGTGTCAACTTTTTTGGGCCAATGTCCAGATACTTGCCCAGAAATATAAGAACATATTTTTTGCATGATATTAACATTTAAACCAGAGATCTTTGAGTAAAGAAGATTGCCCTCCATACTGTGAGTGTGTCTCATACAGTAATCTTGAAGCCCAAATAGAACAAAGACTGACTTCTCCCACAGCTGGAAGGAATTTTGTCAGTTGATGGTCTTTGAACTCAAATTACAGCTCTTCCCTGAGTCTCCAGCTTGCCAGGCTACACTGCAGATTTCGTACTTACTAAGTATGCATAATTGCATGAGCCAATATCTTGAAATAAATCTGTGTGTGTGTGTACACATACCCTATTGGTTCTCTTAATCTGGAGAGCTCTAATATGTTCCCTAATTTCATTCAGGTCACTGCTAAAATGTTTTCTCCTTGTAAACACTTTTCATTTATATATCATATAAATACTTACATACTACTTATGTATTATATATGTATATATTTACTGTTTCATTGACTTTACCTCCTTCGGTAGAATGTTAGTTTTTCTGTCTCACTCATAAATATATCCCCCAAACAGAGCCTGCCTCAAGAAAAGCCATTGGATGACTGAATGGATTATACATATGGATTGCATATATTTGTATATGTATGTATTAAGCATATGGTTCTACAACCTGCTTTTTCTGTTAACAACATATCACATAGCATGGACATCTTCACATGCCAATATGGATAGATTAACCATGATCTTCCTGACTGCACCGTATTACATTATATAGATATATTGGAATCTGTTTAACCAGTCTCATGTTGATAGTTACTTGGGCTATTTTTGCTTTTCACCTGGATTTTTTTCAAAGGTCACAATAAACAATCTGTATATATCTTTGTGTAATTTTATGTGGACTTCTATAGGATATATTAATAAAAGTGAAGTTTCAGAACTAAAAAATTTATATGCTTACAATCTATTTATGCCCTTGCCTGCACAATTGCAAATCATTAAGTCGGTAAGCAACAAACCCTTGAGACTGTTTTCCATGCATTGCTTTGAGTGCATGTTGTAGAGAGTGGATTTCCTTTTTCCACTACATTCTTTTCTAATGTAGTTTCTAAGAACATGTTTATTGACAGACATGAATTCCATTTAGAAACCAATGGATAAAAATCAAAGATTACAGTCACTCAAACAATACTTGAAAGGGCACTGATCAAATATCTTAACTTGGTGGCATGGGACCAGAATGAAATACAGCAGTCACAGGGATTGTAATCAGGGGATTTAATAAAAGCCTGGATCTTCTTCCTTATAGCTCTAACTGCTCCAACATAATGCCACAAGTGGAAAGTTTTCCACCTGACTTCACGTGACAAATCACAGTTAAAATTCAGGTACACTAGCCAGGCGCCAGTGGCTTATGCCTGTCTGTAATCCTAGCTACTTGGGAGGCTGAGATCAGGCGGACTGAAGTTCAAGGCCAGCCTGGGCAAGCAGTTCACGAAACCCCATCTCCAAAATAAGCAGAGCAAAATGGACTGGAGGTGTGGCTCAAGCAGTAGAGTGCCTACTTTGCAAGCGGTAAGCCGAGTTCAAATGCCAGTCCACCAAAAAAGAAAAGAAAAAAGAAAATTCAGGTGCACTAAAGATATTGTAAAAATTATCTTCAAGTTATGTGTGTAAAGGATAAATGGAAAATAAATGACTTTAATGTTTCCATTTTAAGCCCCATCTCCAAACTCTTTCTGAAATCCAAAACACTTCTGGTCCCAAGCATTTCAAATAAGGGATAGTCAACCTATTTTACTGCAGCTTTAACCTGGGGCTTTGTTACCTCTCTCTTGAGTAAATACTATCTAGTGTCCTAATCTCAGCCTGATATCTTTCTGGGAATCTGTTTTCCACTCTCTAGACAGATGACCTTTCTAAAATTTAAATAGTATTATGCTGTTCTCACTTTTTAATGGCTCCCTCATTGCCTACAGGTAAAGTTTAAAAGCCTTAGTGTAGCAGACACCTTCCATGATCTACAGCCTACTTGCTTCTCTAGTCTTATCTGTCATTGCACTATGGAAAGTATATCATTCAATCTAATTATAATGAAATGACTGCAGTTTCTGAAAAACTCAAGGTTTTGGGTTGTTATGTTCTTTTGGCCTGGCATAACTTTCCACCTGCTTGGCAACAATTCCTTCTCAGTGGGAATTGCCCCCTCCCTCTGATAACAGATACTGTTGGTTGCCACCTAGGAACATTCCCCCTGGCAGTTCCTCTTGCCCAGCAAGTCCCTGATTTTGCCAAGGCTGATTTAGGGAGGTTGGCCCGATGTTGTATATCTGTCTAGGCTAGTCAATGATTGGTATAGGTGTGGACATGTGATGTTATTCTAGCCAATGAGTTAGAAGGAAAGGTCAGATGGAGAGCTTTTTGGAAGAGCCTCAAGAGACACAAAGGTAGAGATGGTCTTTTCTTCTACTGGACATTGTAATTTTGGGGTGAGTTGGATTTCTGTCACTGCAACCAGAGGAGTACTGACTAATAAAAGAAATATGGTAAAAGCAAAGCAAAGTTTCACCAAACTGGGCTAATGGATCATGATGGTTACATTCTAAATAAAGCCAATTACCAGAACTGAGCTGCTTATTCAATGATGGAGTTCCAGCAAAGTAGACTTGACAAGGAATCCCCTAAGCTTCAAAGGTACAGCTCCATGTTCCTGCAGATTAAGAACAGGGCTAGGGCTGAGTCTTTATAGGGAGGTTGTAGCCTTGCTTGTTAGAAGAGGAGGCCAGAACACCTAACCAGGAAGAGAGAATGGCTCTGCCTGTAATGGAGGGTTTTTAGACATGTGAAAGGTCAGGAACTACGATGGAAGGTGTTGGAAGCAAGGAAGAAAAGCAACAGAAGAACTCCTAAGTGAGGTTGCTCAATACAGATTGTAAAACTGTTCCATAGAAGGTATGACATATTGAAGCACTATCAGCTTTGAATTAGACTACAGACATCCCAATCTCCATTCTGCCCTTTCCTAGCAGTGAAAACTCTGGTGAGTTTGTAATCTCTAAACTTCAAGTTTCTCATTTGTGAAAAAAAGAAGATGGTAGCTGGGTGCAGATGGTTCATGCCTATAATTCTAGCTACTCGGAAGGCAGAGATCAGGAGGATCACAGTTCAAAGCCAGCCCTGGCAAATAGTTCACAAAACCCTATCTCAAAAATACCCAACTCATTCCACCACTGGTGGAGTGGCTCAAGCAGTAAGAGCCCCTGTCTAGCAAGGGTGAAGCCCTAAATTCAGACCCCAGTGCCACCAAAAAAAAAAAAAAAAAAAGAAGAAGGTAATACATATCCTTTAGGACCATCTAACAGAGTGAGTTCCTGGCTTATAACATGGGCTCAATAAAAGACACTTGTTATAAAAATTATTATAAATTAGTAACAACATCACTAAACCAGCCCAACATCTGATAAAAATTTAATTCTGCCATAGCTATAGATGATTTAATATCTCAGAAGACAGAAGAATAATTCTCAAATCTTATATTCTTGACTGAGTAGAATTTTTAAAAATGGTGATGGACTCATAGGCAAAAGAAACCACACAAGAGACAGAGTGGTGTAGCAATAGACTTGGCTTTAAATTCCAGTTACCTGTGAGCCATGTAAATTTAATCTCAAATGTCTTAATCTCTCTAAGTCTCAAGGGCCTTATCTATAAATTACAAATAATATCCTTCATATACAGTGATTGTCAGGATTAGAAATAACCTACCAAACATTACTGACATGTATTAAACACTTAGTAAGTAGCGCCTATTATTCTTATTATTGTAGAAATTAGAGTGACAGGAGCCAGGTGTAGTGGTACGTGTACATAATTCCAGCATTTAGGAATCTGATTTAAGAAGACTGTGAGTTCAAGGCCAGCCTGAGCTGTACAGTGAGACCCGAAGGAAGGAAAGGAAGGAAGGAAGGAAGGAAGGGAGGGAAGGAAATTAGAGTAATCAAGTTCACAAAACTGAATGAAAAAAATAGATATGATCCCAAGACTGAGCCTCTCAAAGTAGACAAGTTAAAAAAATTATCGGAAAAATTAATTATATTTATTTGACTCACAGCACTGGTCCTGCTGTGATGCTAAGTACACTTTTGGCTTAGCTTATCTTTTTTTTGTCAACCTTCCTTTGGTCAATTCTATAATTGCTCATCATTTCAATAAGAAAGAAGAGCAAAAGCAAGGGAGGAAAATATTAGCGCTATAAGGAAGTTCTATAATTAGCTGATTTTTTTCTTGGTGTAAGTGTCATGAGTCTTGAACCCAGGACATCATGCACACATGCTCTACCACTGAGTTACACCACCAGCCAATTAACTGAAATATTAAAAGGTTGAGTAACAAGTAGAACAGCCACTTCGGGTTTTGAGAGTATAGTTCAGCTTGCTTTATTAAGCACTTCGTACAGATTGTTTGCTTTCATTCTTTCAGTTTTTGGCCTACAAATTATTACAAGATGATCGCATAGTGGATATGTAATTGTCCTGCTCGCCCAACCCTAAAATTGTCTTTGTACTTTTGGGAACTAGAACAATGTGCTAAACAGCACCCTGAATCTCATTCATGGGAGCCAAAGGGCTCTGGTATCCATTTTCCCTGATCGCTGACTGCTTGGGACTCAAGCCTGTCCATTATGGTTTGGATATGAAGTGTCCTCCGAAAAGGTTGCCTGTTGAAGCCTGATCCCCAGATGGTGGGTATTGAGAGGTAATTGCATCATGAGGGTGGTAACTTCATCAGTGGTTCATACTGAATAGGTTATTATGAGGTGGGGCTCAGTTGGAAAAAGTAGGTCACTGGGGGCCTTTGAAAGCCTTATCTTGCCCCTTTTCTCCACTCCCTCCCTTTCCCTCCCTTCTCTCCTCTGCCCTCCTGGCCTGCCATGGAGTGAGCAGCTTTTTTCTACCATGCCTTTCCACCATGATGTTTTCCCTTGCCACAGGCCTAAAAGCAAAGCCAGCTGAACATAGGCTGAAACTTCTGAAACCACAAACCCAAATAAATCCTTCCTCCCTCTTTTGGGGGGGTGGTGGTGGTGGTATTTTGTCATAGTACTGAAAAGTGAGTAACAGGCAATTCATCTTGGATTGTGATTCTGGAGAGAGGAATGAAGAGAAGCAAGCGATTTGTGAAAGTATTCAGCCAGTTTTAATGGAGTTGGCATTCAGCACCTGATGGCAGTGATGACAGCTGGATTACTATGGCATCACCATCCCCAGGGCCAGAGCCAGACTGCCAGGTATGGAGCCACTGCCAGTGTCTAGCAGAAGCATCCTTCCCGTGGTGTGGTTTCTTCTACCAGTCTGATCACCTGGCCTCTCTTGGTGCCTGCCGTGTTCCTAGCTGGGTTTGGCAGCCTTCCTGCTGATTCTTTGAACTCCCCAATGCTCTTTCAGTAAATTCCTTTTCTGCTTCAGTTAACCCAAATCAGTTGTTACAACCAAAGACTCTAGCTAGTCCATTGTTTTTAGGTAATGCTTAACTCCAAAGAGTCTGACCTTCCTGTTTTTGGTAAAGATCTCAGAATAACAGCATGGTCAAATTTGCAACTGGTTTGGAAATTCTATCTGGGCCCTCTTTTAAGTCCTGTGAGCCTCAGGAAAAAGAAAAAAAAAAAAAACCCACCAGGGAAAGGAGTGGTTGTCTGTTCCTATGAAATATCTGCTCTCCATACTCACCTCACCTCTTTGTCTGCCTCCCACAACTTATTAATTCACACTTACTTATCCACCCATTCAACAAACACTTATTCAACACCTACTGTGTACAAGGTGTTGGACAAGGCACTGAAAGGAATCCAAAGACCAAAAAGCCACAGCCCTGACAGTATAGTTTTGAATTTTGAACCAGACAAATGAATTTTCTTCTAAAAAATAAAGTTTAAAAATTGATCACTGTTGAAGGGCAAAGTGAAGGGGAACCCTTTTTATCTTTGGATTAGTGTCCCTAGGAGCAAGGTGATGTTCATTTCTTTGTAAATGTTCTAGAAATCCATTCCAAAAGACAACTGGATTTCTTTTCTAGACATCTCCAGTAAAAAGCAAATAAGTAAGCTGGGTGTGGTTGCTCATGCCTGTAATTCTAGCACACAAGCTGAGGCAGGAGGATTGTGAGTTGGAGGTCAGCCTGGAGCTACATAGTGAGATGTCTCAAAATAACAACAGCACAAGCAAACAAAAACAAGTAGCTCTCCGAAAGGATTCAGAAAAGAACGACTTCTAAAGTTGACAAGTCGGTCACTGCTCATCAAAATATTTGTGACTAGGATGAGAGATGGGGAAATTAGTGCCAGTGCATTAGAGATTTCACTGGAAAGAAGCCAGAGTCCTAAAATAGAATGAAAGAAACATTAGTTTCAAGCAAAAATTTATCCAGCTTATTTTTTTGCCTTAAATTACCAAATAAACACTTGGGATAGCAATTGCCAAGGGGTTGTTGACCCTTGTGTCTGAAAACAAAGAATATTCAACACAAACAAGGAAGAAGGGCACACATTAGTAGTGTGTAGAAAACATATAAAAGCAAATGCTTTCACACATCCAGGAAAAACTGGGCAGACACACTCAGAACCAGAGCGTGAACTAAGATGTCAGGCACTCAAGACCCTCAGCTCTACATCATTAGAAGCCTGATCTAGGAATCTGACTAACTTAGGAGGTCAGTTCTTCATTTCCTAGGTCACCTAACCAAGCTAGGACTCAATTTCTCTATCAACATTTTAGAGGAGCTAAAATATCAGAATTGAAAGGACCTTCAGTGATTGCCTGAAGCAGTCTTTCCTTTTTACATGACTTTTTCCAAGCATCCCCATAGGCCTGCTTAAGTGCTTCCTCGTAGTGACAGGACACACACATTCTCTTCAGGCAATTGATGTCATTCTAAAAGTACTGTTAGAAAAGTTCTTAGGTATTGAATTGCAATGTTCTCTCTCTAATTTTCCCCATTCTGGTGACTTCTAAGGCCATACAGCTTAAGCTGAATCCTTAGGACTACTCTTTAAAAAGGCTCTGAACTCCCCTTACCTTTTTCTTCTTTGGAGTAAACCACCTCTAAACACCCTGAGGCCCCAGACGGACTGAATTCGAATACTGGTCCTCTTAACTTAGCAGTTGTGTGACCATGGGCAAGTCATTTTAATCTGTCTGGCTTCCCTTTCTCTCTGTAAATGAGAGTAATAGTCACATACATGCCGAGGAACAGTTGTGAATGAGGTAAATGAGACAAATACAAAGAAAATGTTTAGTATAATAGCTGCTGAAGGCAGCGATACTACAGCTACCATGAATGAGGATAAATGATAATTCCTACCAATGAGAAGAATAAAAGACCTGGCAAGGTTAGAAAAGTCAATCTAGTCTATTCCTATCCCCAGAGACAAGCAGAACTTTCCAGACATTTCACAGCAATTGTGACTTTCAGTTGTGTGTTCAGTGCTAGGACAGGAGATCCAGGCAACGAGGACCCTGTCTGTTGGGTTAACCGCGGGGTCTTCAGTGCTCAGAACAAGAACCTGGGGTCCACGGAACTAAAACCCGCCCAGCCAGCCCGAAGGTGTGGTGATTGCGCAGAGCTCAGACACGCAGTGCTACCGGCGTCATCATTCCCGGCAGGTGGCTCGAGTGCGGCCCTGTTTCGTGGTGACAAGCCCGAGCCCACAGAAGGCTGCGGGTGGGTGCGTGGCGGGCGCGGCGCTAAACCCCGCCTGCAACGCTCCGCGCTGGCTCGGGGCCAGGGCAGGGCTGCAGCCACCGGGCCACGCCGGCCGGGGCTGACTCAAGGGGCGCGAGCGCAAAGCCACCTGGCTCCAGAGAGACAATTAACAAAGGCGGAGGCCGGCCGCCCCCCACCGCGGCGCGCACGCACGCGGCGTGGACTGCGCTGCGGCCGCCCGCGCCCTCCGTGGGCCCCGCGGCCGGGAGCCGAGCGCGATCGCGGGCTCGCGGTGCGGCCCTCGCGCCCTGCCCGCTGTCACCTGGCGGGCCGAGGGAGCGGCACGCGTGAGTGACCACCCGCGGGCGACTTGCGCGTGCGCGCGGTGAGTCCGCCGGGCGGGCTGCAGGAGGGGGTGCGGGAGGGGCGCGGGAAACAGCTGCTGGGAAGGTCAGAAAAGGGAGGTGGGGGACTGAAAGGCAGGATGCCGTCTCAGGTTGCTCCGTGGCTAGCTTTGTGCCTTGAGTTTTAATAGGCATGCAAGCAAGCCACATGATCCTTGTGGCCTGAGAGTCGTCTTACAGGTGGGAAACTGAAGCCCAGGTCAGCTGGGCTAGAATAACATAATTATTCTTTGTTTATCTCTGCCCGCTGTTGTGTAGGATGTGAGGTAGCTTTTAATAAGAATCCATACATGGAAACAATGGAAAAATACATACAATGGTAAAGAATCCTTACTAAGAAACTATAGTTATGAATAGTCCGTCAAGTCCAGGGGAAAAAGAACCCATAAAGGGAGGCGAGTTGGCCAAGGGCTAGAAAAGTAGTGCCACAACTGGATCTAGAATGCAGAACTGTGGCTCCTACGTGCTGGAAAGAAAGGGGAATGGAGATGCGGACCGCCTGCGCAGGCACTCGTTCTTAATCTTCTGGAGGTCGCTGACCCCTTAAAAGTAGGTGACAGCTCCCCATGGAGATGTCACCACAGCCTTGCGCGCAGTTTCAGGTTTGGCAGGAATGTCTGCTGTCAGGAATGACATGCCTTTAAGGACAGGTAACCTGTGGTGGAGTAACAGCTGTGTTCAGGGAGCGTCCTGACGCTGTTAGCTGTGTGATCTGGGACGTGTAATTCAACTTCTTCAAGGCCCAGTTTTATTTGTGAAATGAAGATTGTCTGTTTCATCCTCCAGGTTTTTGTCAGACTTAATAATGAAAGTTAAGTCTGGTACCTGGCACTTCGTTGATGCTCAGTAGAAAAAGTGACACAAATAACCACGGCCAAGCACAAGGTGTGCCAGTTCAGAAAGGGTAATGACCTGGAAGAAATTGGGCTGTGTATGAACTACAATAAAATTAAAACTTGTAAACAGGAAAACATGTTAACCCCATCCTGACTTAAAAACCACAGCACAGACCCTGCTGATAGTGGCCTAAATAAGGGTACAGTGAAGCCTACACTCAATATTTGGCCAACAGCCAAATGCTGACAATAGAAACTCCCAGATAGTCTAACAAGGACTGTTTACTGGGCCTTACCTGCCTCTTTCAAATGGAGCCAGCACCATATGGTTGTTTCCAAGGGAGAGGAAGAGGACATAAGCTAGGATCTGGGGACCACACAATCTTGCCCAGGAGTGCGGGCTCTGGAGTTTCTGCCAGGGCACAGGAGTCGCCCACAGCTGGCTCACATCTCCCTTGCATCAGCAGATTACTGTGGTAAACAGTGCCATGGTTGATTCTGCTCTAGATCAAATCAATGGCTTTTTATTTGGCTAATGAGAAGCGGGTGTGTTTTGGGGTGCCGTCACAGAGCAACATGGCATTTGTCAAGCTTGGTTGTCCAAAGCCTAGAGCTGGTTTATTGAAAGGCTTAAGAACTTTGCATCTATGAATATGGAATTGTGAGAACAGAGTTTGGAAAGACACACTTCTCTATAAAAAGAACTGTTCTTATAAAATATTGTGTTGTCTACTTCCTTTTTTGGCCTTCCAAATAGAGCCAGGGAAATATGGCTAAGGGCAAATAGCTGCTATTTAATTTGGTTAAGACACATACCACCTGTCTGGTTGGTGCATTCTTCTCCATGTATTTATAAAGGGATGTTTTTCCTGTAGGAGAGATGGAATGTGTGTGTATGGTGGGGTGTGTGTGTGCATGTGTGTGTGAGGGGGGGGTGAAGATGATGTCTCTTTCCACTTTGCTCCCTATCCATTATTTATCAATCCAAAGGGATCCTTTTTATTAAAGCATGGTGACTTCAGCAGGTTCTGTCTTTCTTGGCTCTATGGCCTGATTTTGTTTGATAATTGTTTCTAAAAAATTATAATTTTTTTTCTACTTCACCTTTATGTTCCAAACTTTAGGTGCTCCATAGAGGGCAATATAGAACCAACATGCTTCCTGTTTTGGAAAAAGGCTCTTCCTTATTTGAGGGCAGGCCTGCACCCCTTTGTGTGTTTACCTCTCCATACTCATTCCGTGTAGGACAAGATTAAGAGGAGAATTTCTTATAGACCTCATGAATCAGAATTATCAAAGGGCTTGTTAACCCCCACCTCCACCCCACTGAATCAGAATCTTCAAGAGTGGGGGCAAGAATTTGCATGCTTGCCGGCTCTGTTGGCTCATGCCTGTAATCCTAGGTACTCAGGAGGCAGAGATCAGGAGGATTGCAGTTCAAAGCCAGCTCCAGGTAAATAGTTTTGGAGACCCTATCTCAAAAAAAACCATCACAGATGAGTGCTAGTAGAGTGGCTCAAGCGGTAAGAGCATCTGCCTAGCAAGCATGGGGTCCTGAGTTCAAACTCTAGTATCACCACCACTCTGCCAAAAAAGAATTTTCATGTTTAATATGTGGTCCTCATGATTCTTATGTACTTGTGGTTACCTGTGTGTTAGGGGTTAGGGTTAGTATGGGGGACCATGAACTCTTCTTTATACATTTCTGTATTGTCTAATTGTATAATGAGCAAGAACCTCTTTCATAATTTAATCACATTTTTAAGATGTTGTGTAAAGAAACATATGGGTGACAAATAAGCACTTGAAAAGTGAGCTATCACTTCATATCTGTTAGGATGGCTAAAATTAAAGACTGACTATACCAAGAGTTGACCAGGAGGCAGAGGAGTTGTTAGATACAACTAGTGAGAATGTCAAATCATATCACCACTTTTACAAACAGCTTAGCATTCTTTAATGAAATTAAATATATACCTATTATGTGACCTAGACACCTAGACATTTCACTTTAGGCCTAGCTTTATTATAATAGAGAAACAGAAAACAACCAGTTGTTTATCTAGTATATGGATAAACAAATTATATGGATAAGCATTTTATATATATATATATATATATATATATATATATATATATATCCATAACATATGCTTATCCATAGCAAAATACTGCTCAGCAATAAAAATTAATGAAGTATCAATACATGCTACCACATGGATGGATCTTGGAATAATTTTACTGAAAGAAAGAAGCCAGGCAAAAAAGGGTACATACTGTACAATTCCACTTTATATAAAATTCAAGGGGAATTTCTGTCCTTTTTCTGACTTCAAACTTTTTGGTGGCTTCCAAGAACCAAAGAGCTGTGTAAAATCATACCATTCTAATTCCACTTGCAGTAAGGTCATTGGCAATTTGACCATTATTTTGTCAGTGTTCATCTACATCATTTATCTAGCCATTGATTCAATTCGTCGAGTGTCTATTATGTGCTCAATCTAGACGCTAGGTAATGTTGCAGAAAAGAAGAGACATGTCTGCCCTCTTGGAGTTGATATTCTGTTGAATGAATGAACCACCAGGTAATTAAACAAATAGGATAATTATTGGCAGACAAGCGTGGTTCTTTTGACAGGGGATGGGAATCAAGCCAATTTGTCTAGGTTTTGAGCAAAGAAGTAAGGCAACCAATTTCATGACTTTTTGTTTTGGAGGGTTATTTTTGGTGCTGGAGACTGAATCCAGGGCCTCACACATGCTAAGCAGGCATTCTACCACTGAGCTACACACACCCTTGTGTTGATGGTTTTAAAAGACCACTGTACTCTGGCCCTGTGCATCCAGTCAGAAGGCTGTTACAGGTCCAGGAGAAAAGTGGCTCAGGTTTGGATTCTAGTGGTCTTTGAGGTGGGAAGCACTAAAAGAGTTAATGGATAGTCTTAATGAAACAGAGCTCAGAGGTTAGCACTGATGCACGCCCTTTGCATTTAGTAATTTTATCTGTTTTTAATGCAAAGTACTAGTTTGCTGCTGCCCCTCCCCCCAGCCTCAACATCTTAATCCTTATTTGTAAAGATGTCCTGAGATAAACACACCTTGCTGGACAGATACACTAGACTACAACGTTCATTTGATTTACTAATGTAGTATCCTGTCAGGGAATGAAGATAATCTGGATAGACTTGTTTTTATTTTTAACCTATTCTGACTCCAAGTGATCTGTTTCCCTTTCTAAGAGCTAACAAACCATTTAAAAAACTTAAGTGGCAGAAACCTAATTCAGAGTAACTTAGGCCAAATTGGAGATGGAGAATAAAATGTATTGGCTCATGTAAAAACAAAACCCAAAGGGATCAGTCTCCACCATGGCCGGATTGAGTCATGACCTCAGTGCGCAGTCTCTCTCCCAGTCTCTCAGTTCTATTTCTGGGGTGTTGGTGCTGGTGTGTAGTTCCTATTGCTGATAGTTATTATCATGGTAATCTCTTTTGCCATCTGCTTGAATTTGATTGGCTGCATCTAGATCAGCCAGGTGTCCTTACACAACTTTTTCATCCACGTGATCAATGGTAATACTAGCCTTTCCAGCTTAATCAAATAGCAAATAACAATCGCTACTGTTATCCAGAGCTTACCATGTACCAGGCACTCTGTTAAACATTGTACATGGATTATCTTATGAAATCTTATAACAACCCTATAAGAAAGGTTATACAAGTATCCCAAGAAAGCCAGCCAACTAATTTTAAGGTTGGAATTTGAAATCAGGTTTTTCTGGCTCCAAGACCTAGGTTCCTCACCTTCACAGTGCCTCTCACAGTCATTCTTTAGGACCAAGAAAAAGAAAGCAAAGCCATCAAATAGTGAACATGAACCTTAAAATATGCTTGGTAGTCACAGTACTGGTAGGGTTTGGAGGTGATCCTTCTAATTTTGTCAACCCTAGAAACTTCTGGGCTTTAGAGTTCTAGAAGCTCTCTATATAGGATCCTCTCTTCTGACTATTCACGGTATCACATAAACCAAGCTCATTGGCTAGGGTCCCCATGTGGCCACTCTTGTTTCTCTAGATGTTTCCTTCCTTTATTCTTCAGTGGGGTCTTTTACTGTCATGGATCCTAAACTTCATCTTGGATAGCCTTCCATGAGCCGTTCTTAGAGTCCCAGACCATAGAACTTGCTTCCTTTCTCTTTCTTAAATAAACCTGGATGGGGTGGACAGCTGGGATATTTTAACTTTTTTTTTTTTTCTGAGATTAGGGTCTCACTATAGCTCACTATAGGGTCTTACTATGTAACCTCCAACATATGACACTCCTTTCTGTTCCACCTGCCTCTTATTTCTGGGTGGTGGAATTACAGGTGTGAGCCACCATGCCTGGCTTAAATATTTGTTGAATAATGTGAGAATGCTCAAATCTCTCAGTGCCAGTACGGAGAGAAGAGAAGAAAGGAGAATTAACTCAGTTTTCTCTAATCCAGAAGTCAGAAGCACTAGCTTGCTATAGAAGCATTAAATATAGCATATTCAATTATTTTTTTAGCACCATGTATGTGCAAGGCTGCTTTTAGCCTTTTTTCTTTTTTTCTTTTGTGAGGAGTGTGTTAGCGATTGAATCCAGGGCCTTGTAAATGCTAAGTAAATGTTCTACCACTCCCCTGACCCCCTGGCCCCTGATTTTAGTTCTTAATGGCCTGTCACAAAGAATTAAGAAGATCTCAGGACTGAGCATGAGTTGAACTGTACAGTACTGTCTGGACACCCAACTTTTCTTAAGGAAAGCCACATTTCTAGGGTGTGCTTTCTGAGACAGGCCTGCTTATCAGGGCAGGCCAGGAAATGGAACAAGGGCACTCAGCCTTCTCTCCCAGGCTATTAAGCTGTATTTGTCCTGAGAGTGTTGCAAAGGTAGTGGAGAACTTAAAGTATATGACATTTTGTTTGTCTTAAAATTTTAACTTTGGCTGGGGTTGTGGCACAAGTGGTAGGGAGCATGCCTGGGAAGCACGTGGACTTGGATTCAAGCCCCAGTACTGAAAAAAAAATTAGTCATACACTTTAATAAATAAGAAAAGTAAAAAAAAAATATATTTTTTTTGTTTTGAAATAATTATAGTAAACATGAACTTGCAAGGATAGTACAAAAACATTCTAAGAACCCTTCCCTCTGCTTTCTCCAGTGGTTGTATGTTAATATCAAAATCAGGAAGTGGGTGCTGGCATAACACACGTGTATTGTTGTTCTATGCCACCTTATCCCATAAGAAGACTTGTGTGACCTCCGTCTCCACTGAGAAACAGACTCAGCCACAGAGCATTCCCTGGTGATCTTCCTTTTATCGTCATACCTGCCTGTCCTCCATCCCCCTCCCTCACCAGACAGCCACTAACCTTTCCTCTGTCTCTGTAATTTTCCATGTTATTAGATGGAGTCACCCCATATGTAACCTTTTTAGATTGTTTTTTCACACAGTATCATTTCCTCAAGAGCCCCAATTTTTGGCTGTGTATCAACAGTTTTTATTTCTGAGGATTCAGTAGTATGGATATACCATAGCTTGCTCATTCATCTTTTAAGGGGCATTTGGGTTGTTTCCAGTTATTAGATATGGCAATTAAAACTTACATGAATATTTGTATATAAGTTTTTGCGGACCTAGATTTCCTTTCTCTGGGTTAGATGCTTAGGGATGTGGTAGTGTATGTTTCTCTCTCTGCCTGTCTCTCTTTCTTTCTTTCTTTCTCCCCCTTCCTTCCTTCCTTCCTATACTGGGAATTGAACCCAGGGTCTTGTGAATGCTAGGCAAGCAGCTCTACCACTTGAGTCATGTTCTAAGCCCTGTATAGTTCAGGTTTTTTGTTTTGTTTTGTTTTAGCTGCACTGGGGTTTGAACTCAGGGCCTCACACTTGCTAGGCAGGTGTTCTTACCACTTAAGCCACTCTGCCAGCCCTATATTTTATTTTTAAAGAAACTTTTTATTTCGCAGAGTAGCAGTACCATTTTACACTCTCACCAGCAGTGTTTGAGAGATCCAGTTTCTCTACATCTTTTGTTGGCATTTGGGAATATATACTTTTGCAGGGGAGTAACAGCTTTATTGAAATAAAATTCTCATAACACCAGTTTTAAGGTGTTACCGTGTATAAATAAATGGTATTAGTATGTATTTAGTGTGTATTCACGGTCCTGCACAGCCATCACCACAATTGATTTGTAACATTTTCACTTGGGAGTTTGAAGATCATGAGTTCCAGGACAGCCTAGGATATGTGTCAAGACCCTGTCTCAAAAAAAACTGTCATCGTCCCCTAAAGAAGCCCTGTACACTTCAGCTCCACATTCTTACCGCCAACCCCCTCAGTCTTAGGCAACCATTAATTTCTGTCTCTGTAGAATTTCCTCTTCTGGACATTTCATATAAATGGAATCGTAATATATGTGGTCCTCAATAATACCTTCCATGTAGCATGTTTTTAAGATTCGTTCATGTTGAGGTTCACATCAGTACTTCATTCTTCTTTATTGACAAGTAATATATGATATTTTTAAAGAGGTTAAGTATGTCTCTTTCTTGTAAAAGTGTTTATAGCCTGTGTAATACAAATTACACAGGGATAATAAAATGTTGTTACAGAGAGGTTTGCCAGGCCTGCTTGGAGGTCTAGATCATAACTAAGTATAAATTCATGCTATTTTAAGTATTAGCAGTTTTCTGTAAAGTATGACATGCTTCTTGTTTATTTATCAACAGTTCTGAGTTGTGGAACATGAATGCTGAAGTTTTATTGGGATCTTTCTAGAGAAGCTATGCACAAGACAGTAAATGTGCAGTTCAGCCAGGGACAGCTCAGCAGACCACAGGCTGTGTCAAATTGCTGGGACAGAGCTCCATTCCAGGATCTTCTTGGGCTCTCTGCCTTCTGTACAACCTTGCCCTCCGCAAACACTCAGTCTGCATACTATCCGGTCCACCACTCAATGTTTACAGCCCACCACAAAAACCTGAGCTACTACTGATGTAACCACACGAACCCTTTATTTAGTAAGCATGTGTTACTTGGTGGTGTTCTTGCCTCGGCACAGAAGATACAAGAACAGTGTTCACCTTGCTCCAAGAGTTTAGCATCTAGCTAGGAAGATGAGCCTTGTCATAAATATCCCAAGTCCAAGGTTGAATGGGATGTGTGCCACATTAAATATTATGGTATATTTTAGCCATCCAGAAAATAACAAAGAACAAAAGAATATCTATGCACTTATCTCCTCGCTTTAATTTTAACTTTTTTTTTTTTTTTTGGCAGGACTGGGGTTTGAACTCAAGGCATTGCACTTGCTAGGCAGGCACTCTACCACTTGATAATTTTAACATTTTTTGCCATATTTCCTTCAGATTCTTTTAAACAAATAGAACATCTCAATTTCTCAGCAATAAAATGAAGAACGGTTGATACACACAATAACTTACATGAATCTCCATGGAGTTATGCTGATTGAATAAAGCCAGCACTAACAGGCTACATGATTCTATTTACATGACAGTTTTTTTGTCATGTAAATTTTTTTTGATGGCACTGGGGTTTGAATTCAGGGCCTCATTGCCTTCCAGGCAGGCACTCTGACCACCTGAGCCACTCCAGGAGCAATTTTTTTGTGATGGGGTGTTTTGAGATTGACTCCTGAGAACTATTTGCCTGGAGCTGGCTTCAAACGTCATCCTCCTGATCTCTGCCTCCTGAGTAGCTATGATTACAGATGTGAGCCACTGGCATCTGGCACATGATACTCTTGAAATGACACAATTATAAAAATGGTTAGTGCTTGCCAAAGTTTAACTGTGATGGGGACTGGAGCCAAGAGGGTGAAAAGGCAATATGAAGGATACTTATGGTAGAATTTTTCTGCACCTTGGATATATCAGTGCCAGTACACTGCTTGTGATGTTGTACTCTATATAGTTCTGCAGCCATGAACCATGTGAGACCTGTATAAAGGGTCCATGAAACTTCTCTTATCACTGCATAACTATCTCAAAATAAAAAGCTTAATTTTTAAAAAAATCTCAAATACCATCAAGGAGACCTCTGAAACACTCCTCAATTCCATTCTCCTGCTTTCCTTTCTGTCAGTTACTGCTATCCTGGATTTGTGGCTTATTATTTCTATACCTATCATATGTGTGTATTCACAAACAATACCTAGCATTATCTTACATATTCTAAACTCCAGAAAATAGTGCCATAATCTGTGTGCCTTTCTAAGTCTTGCTTTTTTTTCCTTTATAATATTTATGGGATACCTATGTCGATAGATGAAAGTATAGTTTAGTTGTTGTTCATTATTCAGATTTCCATTGGTAGCATACTCGTATGCTTATCCTGCAAGTTGTTTATCCACTCTGTGTTGCTGGACATATACACTGATTCTAATTTCTGTTATTACTAGCGGTGTTGTCTTGAACATTCTTGTCTGCATTTCTTGTGTTTATGGAGCAATTTCTTGAAGGCAGGAGGTATCTATGTTTTGTCAGTCTAATAGGCATGAAATAATAGCTCACATTTGCTCAACTGGTGAGTTGCTCATCTTTTAATTTTGTTTCTAGTCATTTAAATTTCTTCTTTTTGTGAATTAACTTGTTCAGATCTGTATTGGCCAGGGTTTAGTTGGAGATAATAGGTACTTGTCTGGAGAGGTGAGCTCCAGAATGGGCTCCAGGAATGGCTCTCCAAAGGAGCTTCTGTCCTCTGCAACAAGAAGGAAACTGGAGATGTGGGAAACTGCTGCCCCTGATGCTGGCTTCAGGAATCTAAGATTTTAATATAACCTGTTGCATTGCTAGAACTGTTGAGTTTAGAACAAGGCAGTACCCGTCTGGTTAAATGGATTCCTGAAGCATCACCTTTTTTTCTACTTAGCTTAGTTCTAAATTTCTGAAGTCTTAGAATCTTAGTGGTCAGGAAGATCTTAGAATCTTAGCAGTCAGGAAGTTTGGGAAGTTGGTTTTTACCTCTTTGGTGTCAGTATAACAGCAAGACCCAATAGAAAGTGATTAGAACTGATGGTGAATGAATCAAAATATGGTATTCTCAACAAGACAATATTGCCTATATTTCTACTACATTGCCTTGTTTTAATGATTTATAGAAGCTTTATATATAGTCTACATTTCCAGTTTACATTCATTAGCGATATCTTCTGTCCTTAGACCTATCTTTTTCTTTAGTTTGTAGAATTGTCTGCCAAGTAGATTTTTTCAATATTAATATAGTGAGATTTATCTATCTATATCAATCTTTTTTTTAGGGTTTGTACATTATATGTTTTATTGAAGAAATCCTTTCTAACTGGAGACCATAAACATATTTTCTTATGCTTTCTTCTAAAATTTTGAGATTCACATTTGGCCTTTAGGGCTTTAAGCCATCTAGAATTTACTTTGGGCATGATGTGGGATTATATTTATTTATTTTTCTGTATGGGAAGTCAATTATCACATTATCCCATGGACCATCCTTTTATTAGTGACTTACAATGAGACATCTGTCATATGTCAATCAAGTTTCCTTTTTTACTATGGTCTATTCTTTTTTTTTTTGGTGAGACTGGGGTTTT
Source organism: Castor canadensis (assembly GCF_047511655.1). Classification (NCBI taxonomy): domain Eukaryota; kingdom Metazoa; phylum Chordata; class Mammalia; order Rodentia; family Castoridae; genus Castor; species Castor canadensis. The sequence goes on along the minus strand of NC_133391.1, from coordinate 70,001,823 downwards.
CACTCAGGGCTTCATACTTGCAAAGCAGGCACTCTACTGCTTGAGCCACACCTCCAGCCCACTATGGTCTATTCTTGGACTCTAATCTGTCCCCTTCATCTTTTTGTATGCACCCATGTCAATACCAACTGCTTAATTATTATGGCTTTAAAATCAGTTTTTGGTACCTGGTAGGACAAATCCTTCCACATTGATCTCTAGAATGGGTATGACCATTCTTTGCCCTTTCATTGTACCATATATATGTTATATGTATATATATGAATATGTATTATGCATATATAATATGTACATATAATATACACGTGTGTATACATACACATGTAATATGAATATATATTATACATATATATATATGAATCATTTTACTATGCCTTATTTTTTTAAACCTGTTGAGAGTTTTACTGGAACTATATTGAATCAGTCTGAGGGAGGGGGATTTTCATCTTTATGATATAGAGTCTTCCTATCTATGATCATGGTATATCTGTACTTGCAATTAATTCATACATGTACTTCAATAAAGCTTTATCATTTTCTTCATAAAGACATTATACATGCTTTGTTTAACTAATATTCTTAGGGAAGAACAAATCCTCTTTATTAAATCATTACCAAATCTTTTTCATTTTTGTGTTTTTATCTTTAAATTATACTTATTGTTGTTTTGATATGTATAGGAATACACCTTATTTTTAAATAGTAATCTCCAGCAAGAGTGAGGAAATCTCCTTTTTGCTTACATTTACTTTTTAGTTTGTGTGAAAGTTAAAAGCATATAATTTAAAGAAATGGATAATTCTGTTTGTTACTAAAAGCTAAGACAGATAATTCCACAGCATTTATTAGAAGAAATGGCCTGTCTTTTCTTTCCTTCCTACTCAGCCACCACCTGGCAATTCCTTCTATCTTTTTTAGATGACTGTTCTAGAACTCACCTACATATCTTTCAATAGCACACATGGGAAAGTCTCAGACTTTCTCTTTGAAAGTTTGATATTTGAGTCTTCTGAAATAAACTGGCAATAGACAGATTCACAGGAGAAAGCCATTACAAATTTGTTTGATCATACTTTCACCTGACATGAGGGCTTTCAAACTCAAGTTTGATGAAGCATGGACAGCCATATAGAAATGAGATTGGACAAAGAGGGTAAAACCCAGCAAGACCTGTCTGTCCATATGTTTCTTGGCCCTTCAAGTGTAGCAGTTTTCCTCCAGGAATGGGGTAGAATTCTTTATCTTTTCTATAAAAAGGTTGTTATAATTATTTTGTTTTTGTTAGTTGAGTAATTTCGTAGTTTTCTATGTATTGTCATATAATTATCCCTAATTAAATATTCAAATCTGTTCTAATTCAGTAAGTCGGCTCTCAAGACATTCTAGGACTTTCTCTCATTCTCTATTCCAGACTGTCTGCCCTCTGCTTGGAGCCAGCAGTCAACCTGAAGATTCCCATCACCTGCCCTGGGAGTTCCTTTGGCTCCTATCCGGTGTATTTGATCACCAGTTTCCGCCATCTTTTTCTCTTTTAATTTATTTCTTTGTTTTTGTTGCGCATATTCTTCAGTAGTTTCCTGAAAACAGAAGCAAATGAGGTAAGTTCTCTAGACTGTAAAGGTTCTGCAGTTTATCCTCAGTGTGTTTAGATGTGAATTTAATTTTTTTTATCCTGTTTGGGGTTTGTTCTTCCTAGATCTAAGTTTTCATATGTTTTATAAATTCTGGACAATTTGTAGTCTTACCTCTTCAAATGTTGCCTTTCCTCACTCTCTGCTTTTGCCTTCTAGAACTTGTGTTTGTGGATCTTCTTCTTTCAATGTCCATATTCTCTCTTCTATTTTCCATACTTTCCCTCTCTTTCTGTTTAGCAGTCTGGATAATATCCTCAGCTCTATCTTCCCCTCTACTGTTTGTGTTTCCTAAATGTCTTTTTTTGAGACAGGATTTTGCAGTGTTGGCAGTCTGGTCTTGAACTCATGACCCTCCTGCCTCAGCCTCCTAAGTACTGGGAAGACAGGATCCACCACCGTGCCCATTTCTTAAACATCTTTTCAATCTGCTCATCAGTTTTAAATTCAAAGACAATTTTTAATTTCTGTGAGTTCTATTGGTTGCTTTAAAAATCATATAGGTCTTTATTTAATTTTTTTTATGTCTTTTCTTTCCCCAGTGTATTTTAGTTTGGGGTCTAATCCTGCTCTTTGTTGTTTCTGCTGATGCTCACTCACAGAAGCACTCTTGGAGTTTTGGATTCTTATCTCATCTATACAACAAGGTTGTCTATGATCTAGGTCTAAAGATATGTCATTCTGGAGATGTTTTATTTGTCCTATTGCCACTTAGAGTACAAGCATTAGTCCAGGACTTCTTTTTTTTTTTTTCACCTTTGCAAAGCAGACTCTCAAGCTATCAGCTAGGACAGCAGCAAAGTCCAGCTTTTTATTGAACAAGTTGCAAAGAGGTTTGGTCAGAAAGACTAAAGCCCATGTTATTGTCAGACTCCTCCAACTCCTCCTTCTTGGTTTCCACCTTCTTCTCCTCAGCTGGGGCAGCACCTGCTGCGGGAGCAGGACCTCTAGCCCCTACATTACAGATGGGGCTCCCAATGTTGACATTGGCCAGGGCCTTTGCAAACAGGCCAGGCCAAAATCATTCAACATTCATGCCGGCAGCCTTAACAAGGGCATTGATCTTATCCTCTGTGTTGGTGACCTCATCGTCATGCGAGAGGAGAGAGAGTAGAGATGCAGGCAGGCTTGGAGATGGAGGCCATGGCGTGGACTGCCAGGCACGGTGCTCGTCACCAGATGAAGTGAGGGCCTCACCCCATTGCAGCCTTAGCCTCTTCCGAAGAACCTTGCTGGCAGCTGAGGAAAAAGTGTCCAGGATTTCTTTTTGTGTGAGTTTCTCACCTTTGGGTTACTGAGACCATAAGTGTGATATAAATCTGAACCTGAAACCCAGTAGTTTGTATTGGGGCTAAGAAAATGATACTGTAAATTAAAGGTCTCAGAAGCAAGGTTTCTCTCTGATCTTCCCCTGCCTCCCCCTCCCCCGCTTACACCTTATTCTCTCCAACACAAGCCATAGAAACTGGAGCCCCCTTTTCCAACTAGAAAATCTGAAAATTTACTCAACTTTTCTCCCACCCCACTTTTCTGTCTAGGAGCTGACCGAAAGAAATTCTCTGACCGGCCTTGTTTGATTATAGCTCATAAGATCCCCATTCCAGAAAGGAAAGGTCCTGCCCCAGACCTGGGAGGAAGGAATGCTGCAAGAGAAAGTTAAGAAGAATCTGAAGAGACAGTGTCCCTGGGTTTCTCCACTTCAGTAGCTCAGACCCTTTTTGTTCATCCACATTCCTACGTGGCTGTTACTCATTTCACTGAGCCTAAGCATAAAAATGGACAGCTCACCCTGGGCCTTTGGGTCTTTAGTCTGAAGGCTCTCTGGTCAGATAAAGCTATAATCAAATACAGTTATTATGCTTCCTGCTTGTTAACCTGTGTGTTGTTGTAAAGGCGTTGGCCATGACTCATCTACACTTCCACCTGTTTTTATGAAGTTTCAGAGATTGTTTTTCCTCACCCAGGACCCAAGCCAAGAAGGACAAGTATTTTTATCATTTAGTATGAGAGTGGGTGGATTTTTTTTTTCCTTCCCTCATTTCATTGAGGCCGTTGGTGTGGTGGGAGGGTGTCCCAGTTTTATCAAGGAGCTCGTTATCTGTGAAGTCCTCAGTTTGCTGAGGTTGGCTGTGCTCTCTTCCCTGCCCAATCCCTCCATTTTGGGCCACAGCTACATCTGCTCAGTTACTCCTTGCTGTGGTTCAGTTCCCTCTGCTTTGGGCCTTTGGGATTTCCTTTACTCTCTTGCAAGCTCTGCTATGCAATTAAAGTTACATCTGTTCTGACATAGCCAAGTGTTTGGTAGTAGGAAGATTTTTAATGTTATCTTCTCCACACTATTGCCTTTATACTTTTTTAAACTTAGTGATGAAGGAGTGGTGTGGAGAAAAGTACGTCTGGAGAAAGTGAGAGGAGGAGCATCAGGAATGGCCTCAGAGGAGATGAATGTTGGAGGATAGAGACACGAGGGGCACAGCAGGTGCCCAAAGCACAGAGGCAGCAAATGACTGCAGGTGTGGAGAAAAGCACTGTACTGTTTTTTGGCTGGAGGGAAAAATGAGGTGAAACGGACTAGTGAGCAGCAGGGAGCTATTAAAGCCATCCGCAGGGAATGCCATGATCATGAGCTGTGTTTCTGGGAGTTTGAGCCGGAAGCACAACAAGGATGAATGCAACTGGATGGAAGCAGTGGGGGGAGAGAGGTTTGGGTTTGGAAGGATGATGGTGGAGCCTGTGGAAATAGCCCAGGTGATGGGTTTTATGTCCTGATGAGAGAGTGGCAACTGGGAGAGAGGGAAGAGGGACTGAACTGAGCCAGATAAGGCAATCTAGGTCAAGAGAAAAAAGACAAAAAGAGAAGAAAAGGCAGAAAAGCACATTGTCTGAGTCCCAGGAAATTAATTTAAAATGTCAACAGTGATTTGAGCTGCTGTTTGCCTTTCATATTGTCCAGATATGGCCCATAAGTGCTAATAAACAGTTCTTCTTGGCTCTGTTTGCAACCAGAGATGTTTCAAAACGCTTAATGAATAACTGTCTTAAAATCAGGAACAGCATTTCCTAATAGAGCTCCCTGAAAGTGAATCAGGATGATTTTGTTTTTCCCAGAACCTTTGGACATGGCTGATCCTGGGGCAGATGAGCCCTCCTCCAGGTCAGGGAGTCCTGACCCAGAAGGTCGAGCCTCTGAGGACAGATCACTGCTCCATCAGAGGCTGGCGGTCAGGGAGCTCATCGACACGGAGGTCTCCTATCTGCACATGCTCCAACTCTGTGCCTCTGACATCAGAAACCGCCTCCAGCAGGTACTTGAGTGCGGCTACTCACAGCCTGTTTTCGCAGGGGCAAATTTGGGTCTATTTTTGAGATCTCATGTCCATTTCTGGGCTGGCTTGATGGAAAGGAAGAGTGGTGGGCATGAGGTCTGACAGATCCAGATGTAAGCCCCAATACTCCATTTATCAGCCATGCATCCTTTGACAAGGCCTTGAATGACCAGGTGGGGAGTGAAATAATCACCTCTGAGTGATTATTAAGTGAACTGATGGACAATCCCTTTCCCAGTTTAAAACAGATTGCTCCAACTGACCTACATTCTAATGGTGTGACGTGGAGAAATTGCCACTCTTGTGGGTTTATATACAGTATTCCTTTTTTTTTTAACATCTTTTTTTCTCTTAGTTTTAGAAATAACACAGGCTCTCTGTATAAAATTTCAAGGATGTGAGCTCTAGAAGGGCAAAGTTCAATATATCCCAGACTTGACATATAAGCAATAGACTTTCAACTAGTGATCCTTGAATGAGTTAAATGCCAAAGCAGATAATGTACAAAGTAAAAGACATTTCTTATTTTGTTCTTCAAAAAATTAGGCAATAAGCAAATATATATTATTTATTTTAGCAAAAATAAGAGCATGCAAATGGGGCATGGGTGCATACTTGTAATCCCTGCACTTAGGAGGCAGAGGCAGGAAGATTGGGAATTTGAGGCCAGCCTAGTCTACATAACAAGACCCTGTCTCAAAACAAAACAAAGAACATGTTCTAGACATTTTTGTGAAGTTAGCTGTCCCACTTGCTCGTACATCCAGCATGTATGTCCATGCCTATGTATATACATAGATGTTCTGTGTCTTTTTAAACAGTGGTGTAGACTGGCTTAGTCTGGAATGCATCTTCAGGTAAAGGTGGTAGGTGCCAAGTATGTCAGAGCTGGAAGGAAATCTAACTTCCCATTATCAGATGACAGATGGGGACATTGGGAAGAAAAAAGCTGACAGTTGGCAGTAGACCTAGGATAGAACCCCTCTTCAGCTTTTCTTCCATGCTGGATACTTGATGTCTTCCTCTCTTCTTGTAAAGTAATGAAAATACCTAATTTGTTAGACTGTAAAATCTTTGCAAACATCCCTTTAGGGAAGTCAGTCTTCCCAAGAGCACCAGAACCCTGATGTTCGGGACCATTCTCCAAAGCCTGCGAGTAAAGTCACTCCCCCAGACTCCCAGCAACTTCCCATGGTCTCTTTGTTCCTTGCAGCTGCCCCAGGGAGATCTGGACATCCTGTTCTCAAACATTGATGAAATCATCCAGGTGAATAGCAGATTTCTTCATGGTCTACAGGAGACAGCCTCTAAGGAAGAGGAACAAGTGCACCTGATTGGTAAGCAAAAGACCTAGGGAGTTGTTGACTTCAGCTTTCCACAGAAATATCTCCAGAGTTCTTGGGAAACGCAGTACAATCGAAGTCTGTTTTGGGGATCCCTGTGGGGGCAGCAGGGCACTCATATCTGGTCCTTGTGACCTACTCACCCCTTAAAGATCCCCCCCTCTTAACACTGTTGAATTGGAGATTACATTTTTAACACATGAATGAACTTTGGGGACACATTCAAACCATAGCTCCTCCTCATCCTTTGCCCTTGTGATTAACCAAAAAAAGAATTCACCTAGATTTTCTTATCTTTGGTGGGACAGTGTTCAGGTCAGGCTTCTCTGGCTCTTACCAGTTCTCTCTCTATCCCCCTTCTAGTCTCTGAACCTTGCGAGGCAAGGAAAGAAAAACCCTTTTTCTGAGGGGGAGCAACAGCATTTTAGAGCTTTGTGGACTTCAGACAAGACTGTTTCAACAGTCTTTTGACAATTTTTTTTTCCTTCCCAATGAATCAGGACAAGAGGGGGCAGAAGAAGCCTTTATTGTTATGTCTTGGGATATACCCTGCCTCCCTCCTCTCCAGAAGCTCACCTTCCTTTGTCCTTCAATTACTGGATCACCCCTGTCCCTGGCCACACTGGCGTGACATTTTCTTTGTCTTGGGGACATCCCATGTTGAGGAGAAAGTGGAAACCACCCTAGGTTTTGTGACAGGTCATTTTGGCTCCCAGTGGGGTCATCTCTATAGGTAACTGGCCCCTTCTGTTACAGATTCTCCCTCACTCTGGCTTTGAGGTCATCTTTCCTGGTCATGTTCTTCCCAGTTCTCGGGGCTTCTCCTGGGAGTTATTGCTAAGGGAGGATTGGCTGGACCTGTGCTGGGGAAGGGGCCTGGTCCTCAAGTGGTAGTCTCACCACGGTGATCTTTCCTGAGACTGGACCGTGTTCCTCGGGTACCATCTGATATGTTCCAAAGGAGGCCGGGTCCAGGTCAGAAGTCCAGACCAGGGCTTTGACAGCAGTAGTGGTACGGGGCTTCCTGTGGTCCCTTATTCCCACCTGCCCTGGTTTGGTAAATATATTTCTCTTCATCCTCACCACTTTCTTCTTGACAGGCCAGCAAATATGCTTACTTGCATATTCCTAATAGCCTTTTAACAGCCTAATAGCCTTCCTGTTACCACCTTTGATTCCTAGTTTAGTCTCAGTGTGGTACTGAGCTTTTTTCTTTTTAATTAATAGACTTTATTTTTTTAGAGCACTTTTAAATTTACAGAAAAACTACCATGGTCCCAAGAGTCAGAGCAAGAGACAAAGGTATTTTCAGTGAAACATTGTTCCTTTCTTTCTCACTCCTACTGTGCCACCCCCATTCCCTCATCCTTCCAACCTGGTTCCATCTGCCCCCATAGGTAACCAGTCTCATTCGTTCTGATTCGAAAATATGGAACACTTCACAGATTTGCATGTCATTCCTGCGCAGGGGCTGTGCAGATCTTCCCCATCTTGTTCCAGCTTTACTGTACATGCTGTTGAACTTGAGTAGAAATCAGCACACAGCACCCTGTTCAAAGCCTTCCAGTGGCTTCCTGCCACTCCTAGAGTAAAAGCTGAATACCTTGCTGCACCTCACTCATTCTGAGCCTCTGTGACCTCGCTTATTTCCTGTTCATTTCTTCTCCTTTATGCCTTGGCTTACTCTACTCCAGCTGTACCTGCTTTTGTGGCTGCCCTCATGCCAAGGCTCTCCTGCCTCTGGGCCTTTGCCTTTGTCCTTCCTAAGCCTGAGAACCATGCTTCACCTGAAGTTCCTGTCCTCTGATGGATGCCCACATCTTCACAGAGGCCTTCCTCCAAGTAGATCCCTACCACCACTCTCAAGCTCTTTATTTGGCTTTGGAGGGTCACAGGCGTTAAATGCTTCCCAGGTTCCACAAGAGAGGCAGCCCTCTTCAAGGCCTGGCTGTAGTTTCAATACCAAAGCACTTTTCACTCATAACGACCTACACTATCCTACATGTCTTGGTAAACTGGTTCCTGAATGTACTTGGCACACATAGTTAATCGTAAAGATAAAATAAGCTAATGATAGCCAGGAGTGGTGACCCAGACCTGTAATTCCAGCACCCAGGAAGCTGAAGCAGGAGGGTCAAGAATTCAAAGCCAGTCAGGCTTTAAGAACCTATCTTTAAAAACTGAATTAATGATCGGAAAGTGTTTTGTAAGCTATAAAGCACTACCTAAATGTGAGCATCATGGGTATTACTGCTGCAGTTATAGCTACTATTTATCAAGTACAGGATGATTGTCCCTAATCCTAAAATTCAAACCATGAAATGCTCCAAAATGCAAAACTTTCTGAACATTGATACGATGCCACATGTGGAGCATTTGGTGTGTGAGCTCTTGTGAATGGTCAGTCAGAGCACTGTGATGGTATGAAATTACCTTCAGGTTTTGTGTATAAGGTGGACATGACACATGAATGAATTTTGTGTTTAGTCTTGGGTCCTATCCCCACGATACCTCATCGTGTATATGCAGATATTCCAAAACCTAAAATAACAACAACTACAACAACAAACCCCAAAATCTGAAACAGTGCTGGTTCTAAGCATTTTGGATTCGGATATTCAACCTGTATTCACAGATTACCAGACTACACTCTATACCATTTTTCAGTGCTTCTGCAACTTCATGAAACAGATGAGAAACAGAAACTCAGGATGATGAAGTAACTTTCCCATAGGGACATGCTGGTGAGACTGCAGAGCTGACATGGCTCACCTGCCATCCCCTTGTTGCTAGCAAGGGGACATAATTACCTTTTGTTGCTTGTCACTGTCAGGTAACTTATTCCTGGAATTTCAAGAGGAGTTCGAGCAAGTCTATAAGTTCTACTGTGCCAACTACGACCAGGCCCTGCTGCTGGTCAAGGCATACCGGGAGGAGCCGGAGCTGCAGCAGGAGATCCAGGGCGTCATTGAGGCAGTGGTGTGAGTAGCATGACCACTGAGTCCTTGTTGCTGTCCCATTGACACTGGGTCCGGGGTAAGCTAGTCTCAACCTTACCTACTAAGGGCTGCTCATGCTGTTTCAGAAGTATGTCAGTGTCAGCACCTGTATTAGTCAGGTTAAGCCAGGCCATGCTGCTGAGATAAGCAGCTCTCAAATCCCAGTGGTTTCAAACAAAGGTTTCTATCTTCCTTATGCTTCACTGAGGGCTTTTCCCTTCACAGCAGCCAGTGTCTAGAATATTGCCTGTATCAGTGGCAAAGGAAAAAGGAGGTCTAGAAGTCAGGCACTAGGATTAAATTCTCTAGTTCAGATGCTATACCTGTCCCTTCATTGACTAGGACTAATTGTTGCATCATCCACCTGCCAGGAGTCAGGGTACACCATCCTACATTGTGTCCAGAGTCAGAAAAGCAGAAACATTTAGCTAATGGCATTACTGTAGGGAAGGTCAGTGACATGGAGGAGCTCGGGGTTGCCAGTAGCAGTGATGGGAGGCAGGTGGGATCACCTTAGGTCCCCCTCCCTACAGATAGCTGAAGTCCTGCCTTGGACTTCCTCACAGCCTAGAGCTGGCATCCATGGGTAGAAGCTCCAGGTAGACAAATGCAGCAAATATATTTTTATTTAAAATTTTGAATAGGTAACAATAGTTACATGGTTCAATATATATAGAAGATAAACATTGATAACCACCTCCAAAGTTAAGGTAATTGCTTTTAGATCTTTTATGTATCTTTGTGTAGTTCCTTTTTGCATGTTCAAGCAATTACAAAATTATTTTCCTGACTTTTTTTTCTTTTATTTATTTATTGGTGGTACTGTTTAAGGAAGTAATCAGTCACATGTACCACACCCCCAGCCCTTTTTCTTGCTTTGGTTATTTTTTTCAGATAGTATGTTTTGCTTTTTGCCCAAGTCATCCTGGACCTCGATCCTCCTTGAGCTCCCCATGCTGAGAAGCTGAGATTACAGATATGTGCCACCCCCCATACTCTGGGTTTTTTCCTTATTTTTAAATGAGAGCTTGTCTCCTGTCTGTAGTCTCACCTATGTATTACCTCTCTTGGGGCCTTTCCGTGTTAACACATAGTGTGCATGGTCCTTTGGCCCTTGGATGGACATTTGGTTTGCTCCCATTCTCGTAGAAACAGTTGGTGCTACAGTGTGTGCTCATGCACATCAATCATTTTGCAAGTATGCCTGCAAAGTACATTTCCAGCAGTAGAATTGCTAGGGCAAAGAAAAGATGGATTGATAATTTTGAAACTTCAAAATTTCTCTTTATAAAGGCTGTGTCAGTTTATCGTACCATCAGCAGCACAGGCACAAGCTTGTTTCCACACAGCCTCTCCAGCACAGTGTGGTTCAAACGTCAGCATATTCGCACTGGGATGGGTGGAGGATGGAAGAATGGTGTCTCAGTTTTGTGTTTTGTTTTCTGCAGTACTAGGGATTGAGTTTAAGAACTCACACCTGCTAGGGGCAGGCACTCTTGTCACTTGAGCTACATTCCTAGCACTTTGGTTTTAGTTTGTTTTTTAGGTAGGGTCTGGGTGGTCTTGGATGGTGATCCTCCAACCTGTGGCCTCTGGAGTAGCTTGGATTACAGTCATGAGCACCATGTCCAGCCTTCAGGATGGTTTTCTTTTGCCTTTGTCTTATGACTTAAGAGTCATTTGTCAGTCCTTTCATGCAAATTGTTCTGCTTCTTTTTTATGTCAAAAAGAATTGTATCTTTTCCAGGACAAACTCAACAAATGGAGGTAGAGCATTGTTTTCTGGAAATCAGACTAATGTAGGAAGAAAAAGTTATTAATGCTATTATTGGTATTACCACTCTTATAATTTACCTGAATTTATCAGCCATCTCTTTTGCATAAGAGAAAGACAATGACAGTGCAGTTTCAGGTGTTTGCAGATGACATCATCTGATGTGGAGCCTCCTGCCATTGTCCCTTCCTCCTCTCCCATATCTTTCTTTCACTCCTCAATTTCTCTTTCTACTAAAGTCTCCTTTTCAAGTAAGTACCCATGTCCTAGCTCTTCCCTCCCTCCATAAAAACTGTACTCATTTCCCCCTCACACCCTACAGCAGCCAGGCAAGCCTAGTGCCAGATGTGGGACAAGAGGGAGTGAGGGGGACTGGGATAACCTGAGACAACAGACCCTGTGTAGAGTGCAGCTGTAGCACAGACTTTGGGGACTGTGGCTATCAAGTACTTCTTGCTAGACAACAAGCCATCCCCAAAAGTTGTGGCTTAAAACATTCATGTAGCTCCCAGCCTGCATCTGAACAATGTGGTTGGGCTGAGCAAATAATTCCTCTGGTCCTGGGTGGGCACCCCACACATTTGCAGTCATCTGCAGGTCAGCTTTGCTTATCTGTTGGACTCTCTTGTGTATCAGACACACGAGCCTCCTCAGGTCTGGTCACATGGTTTCTCTTCTTCCTGGAGTCTGGCATGTGTGGTGGTTGTCATAGGGCTGTTGAGGAGTGGGGGGAGGGCAAGGCCTTAGGAGATATCACTCAAATTCTACAGCTAGCCCAGACTCTAATTCTATGAGAATGGGCTTCAAAGTCACATTCAAAGCTCTGTGTACAGGGAGGGGAACAATTGCAACCAGTTTTTGTAAACTACATGCCTCAGTTAACATGTCAGAAAGTGAGTCCCCTGTGGCCAGGGCCTCTGGTTTTTCAAGAGAAGCTAGAAATATAGATGCAAGCACACTCTCCCTCCCCATAGTGTGCAATGCTGCCATCTTGTCAAAACCGGTTCAGCATTGTGTGTGTCGGGGAGGGTCCTAGTTGGCATCAAGGTTGTTCTTTGTCACATTCTCTGCGGTCTGAGCTTTTCTCAGAGGCCCTGGAACCAGGCTGCCTGTTGAGGGATCTGGCTTGGCTCCCTACCATGAGAGCCATTTTCGTCTCAGAACCTAGTTTCCTTATGGGTCAGGTGGGAGTCATAACCCCACCTCATGGAGCACAGACACATGGCACACAAGTGACACTCAACAAATCCCAGCTATTCTAGTCATCTTGGCCCAGCAGGGTTTATATTTTCTCTGAGATTACGCTGTGATTCTCATCTCCATCAGTCCCACTGCCTGCTTTTTATAACAAATATTAAATACATGTATTATCCTGCAGTAGATCCTTAAAAATATATATTCTACCTGTATACATAACTGAAAAAAATGAAGATAATGTCAAACTAGAAGGGAGAAATAAAAGGAAAATAACTTCTAATAAGAGACTATGAACTTCAGTGTGTAAACACTCAAGCACCATGACATAAAAAGAGACAATGAAGCAATTGATGCTGGCATCTACTTGTAACAAGGGAGTTTAGATTTAAGGAAAGAAATGTCTGAAGCCATTCAGACTGTATGAGAAGTACAGGAAAATGAAGGAGCAGAGGGTGTTTGTACTGTAGAATAGCAGTAAAAACAACCCTGACTTCCTTGTATATGATACAGGAAAGAGCAAACAAAGATGACTGAAGTACAAACCAGGGAGGCAGAGAAAATGAGGATGGGAGATAGTCTTGCAAATGACATGAGTCTTATGTATAAAAGATAGCATCATAGTAATTCACAGTGTGGTACCATGTGACTGGATAGAGACCAACGGTCACAAATGTGGTTCACTTCTTGAAATCCTAGTACATTTGAGGCCCCTTCTCAGGCTCCAAACGTTTAAAGGCACATGTGAGACGTGGAACAATTTCTAGTGCAAGTCTGGGCATGGTCCCTGCCCACTAAAGGTCTCTATATCCCTCGGAGCCTGTAGTTTCCACAATGCCCCCAGCAAGGACGTCTGGTCTGAGGCTGTGCCAGAAATGACATTCTTCCTGAATGGTGTGACTGTTGATCTCCTCCCTCTTGAAATAATGATCTTGGCTTCCCTGAGCTTGGCCAACTCGAGTCACCATACTGGCCACAAATGCTCCTTTCTCAGGTGTCAGCATACATGGGAACTCTAATTATATTCTTTGTGGTTCCAAAATGCACGCTGCCTGACCTTTATTTGCGTGGGTGAGTGGGTGGGGCAGTAGTCAGTCTGTCCTATCTTTTAAGGGAACACTTCCACTGAGAGCCACTGGGATCAAAGATTACCTTTGCAGCAGGCCGAAAGCTCTGCCCTAGGTAGGAAGGACCTTTCTCACTGTGCAGGGTGACAAAGAACCTTGCAAAGACGGATCAGTCCTGCTGGACACCAGTGGCTCATGCCTGTAATCCTAGCTACTCAAGAGCCAGAGATCCAGAGGATCATGGTTGGAAGCCAGCCCCCAGCAGATAGGAGACTGTGTCTTGAAAATGCCCGACACAAAATAAAGGCTGGTGGATAGTTCAAGTGGTCGAGTGCGTGAACCACCTCACTCAGCTCCCCGTGTTCTTCCCAGGAACTTCCCAGAGTTCCTTCCAGGACAGCTCATAGACTTGAAATTTTTTTTTTTTTTGACCATTCTCCTGTTGATGGATTTTGGGGTTTTTTCCAGGGTTTTGCAATCACATAGAGAATTGCTGAATAACTTGTACCTCTGTCCTTGTTTGCTTGAATCAGTGTTTCTGTGGGTAGATTTCTGGACTGGGGTAGGTGGGGCAAAGGGTTTGTACATGCACAAATTACTCCAAGAAGATCTTGCCAAGTGACACCTCCACCAAGCGAATGCAAGAAGTGCTCTTCCCTCAGGCTCACCCAGCTCTGCAGATTATCCCATTTTGGCTGCCTGATAGAGGCTATGTAAAGTTTTCTCCAAATTCCTAAGAAAGGCTGTAAATGTGAGTGGCTACCATCATTCTGTGGGGACGCCTTGCTGATTGTGAAGAATGGATGTGATCATCTTCTTTAAGGACCCTTACCCTCCGATTTGTAAGGTAGCAGTTGTCCCAGGAGGCATTTGGCTCTTTCCCATGGAAAGTAGGCCCAGAAGATGGAGTTTCCAAGTCTGCCAACTGTTTCCATCTCCTCTGCCCACAGTCCGCTGAGTTCCAGGACACCCCTGGTGAGAGCAGATGGGCAATGTAGGCACGTCCTGACAGTAATCCTACCCTGCTCCCACCTCTGCAGCCTCCGAGGGAGCTCCCACCTGCCCTGCCTATTCTTAGCCTCATGAGCGATCTTTCCCAGGCATTTGGTCTGAAGATTTTTCCGTAGGAAGAACAGCAAGAGGCAAGGGGTCTGTTACGGAGGATCAGAGGCTGATCCTGTGCAGAATTTGTGTCCTCTTGGGAGGCAACTTGGACAGTTGAGGGTTGAAATTCTGTCGGTTTCTCAGAAACTGCTAACAATCAAGGAAAACCTGTTGGAGCCTCTTCCTAGTTGCCCTTGACCTGGGAATTCTGGATGAAATTCTAGACATTGTCAGGAAGGCTCTGGGAATAATTGACCAGGCACTGGTGGCACACCTCAACTAGGCCTCAGCACTATTTGTTCCAGTGTTTTGTTGTTTCCCTTTTTCTAATAAAAATTTCAGACCTATAGAAAAATCAGATAAGCTAGGTGCCAGTGGCTTATGTCTGTAATCCTAGCTACTTGAGAGGTTGAGATCAGGAGGATTGTAGTTTGAAGCCAGCCTGGGCAAATAGTTCATGAGACCCCATCTCCTAAATAACCAGAGCAAAATGGACTGGAGGTGTGGATCAAGTGGTAAAGTGCCTGCTTTGCAAATGTGAAACCCTTAGTTCCAACCCCAGTCCCATCAAAATTAAAAAAAAAAAAAAAAAAAGAGAAAGAAAACTAGGATAATGTAGTAAACAGTCACCTACCCAGTACTTAAAATGAGCAAAGTTTACCTTTTGCTGTTTATTTCAACTATTTTTATGCTAAACTACTTAAAGGTTATGACTTCTTGCCCCTAAATACCTTAAGTGCATCTCTAAAATTTATGTCCTTATGATTTAAAAAAGTGTTTTAAAGGCAACAGACCATTTTCTTAAATGAAATGTCCTGTAGCTAGCTGTCCAACATATAGTGGTGCTTGGACACACCTAAGAAGAGATGTCAAGTAGGCTGCACGAGTCTGGGGCCCTGGAGAGGAGGGGAAGATGAGGGGTTGGGATATAGTTAAGACCAGAAGACCAAATGAGGCTGTTAAGGGAGCTAGTGGGAGGAGAGGAGGCCCCAGGACACTCCAGCATTGAAGAGAGGCCAGCAGGGGAAGCAAGAGAGTGTGGTCTATAAAGTGAGAAGACACTGGGTGGGGCAGGTGTCTGGGAAGAATGTGATTCAGGAAAGAAAGTGTGGTCAGCCATGTTGGCTGCTGAGAGGCTGAGTAAGTTAAGGACAGAGAACAGACCATTGGATTGGTACAGATGAGGAAGCCAGGCCAGGGACTGGCACACCCACCTAACATCTAGACCTCAGTGAGTACCACAGCGGGGAGGGTGGCTGGGCTCAGAGCACACAGCAGTAAAATAACACCTGAGCCTACATCACAGACTCCTGGTTCCCTGAGGGGTGAGCTTTATCTGTCTGATATCAGCCTTCTCCCTCAGGCCACAAGCTGGATCTTCAGGCCTCAGTTTCTTATTGGTAATTCCTCTGCAGAGGATTACCAAGTATCCACTGCTGCTGCAGAAGATCCTGGAGAACACACTCCCTGATGCCAGTGCCTATGCTGCTCTTCAAAGGGCTACTTCTGCCCTCCAGAATGTGAACACCAACATCAATGAGTACAAGATGCGCAAGGAAGTGGGTAAGAACTTGGAACATTCAGGGGATTCATCAGTGAAAATGGTTCCAGTTTATAAAAACTCATCTCAGATTGGCTTCACCAACAAAGAGAATGTAGAGGCTTTTATAACTATAAATCAGAGATAAGGTGGGGTTTAGGTAGGGTTTGATCAAGGTGCTTGCTGCATTTCCTTGTGATTTTCTTATTTCTGCTGTTTACTATATGTATATAAGATTTATCTTCAGGCTGGTTTCCCTCAGAGTAGCAAGTGGCTATTTCTGTTCCAAGACTCATACCTACACACCACACCCTTGGGTGGGGAGGCATGAGTAATGGGGCTTGAACTCAAAGCCTCAGGCTTGCTAGGCAGGCACTCTACTACTTGAGTCACTCTTCCAGTCTTTCCCCCTTAATCATAATTAAATGGGCGCTTCAGTCTGATAAGACCACTCAGGTCATGTGCTCTCCATGAACCAATCACTATGGTTAGGGGAATGACATAAACTGATTGGTTTAAGATTAGGTTATATGCCCTTCCTTGAATCAATCAGAGTTGCTAGGAGGATGGGTTTATAGGGATTGGCTTATACCAGTCAGCACCCACCCCTGGAGTCATACTGGGTCCAACCCATCCATGCTGGTGGCTTGAGTGCAGTGGAGGAGAAATGAACTCTGGGAAGTTAAAGAGCTGGATATAGATGTGGGGGGAGGGATTGGAGGGATCCCTGCCTTTAGGGTTGTTGAAAATGAAGCATTGTCCAAAGAATAGAGAAACAGCTGCGTGCAGAGACAACGTGATAATGATAACTTAGCTAATGTTTCTTTTTAAAAATTATTATTATTCTTTTGGCTGTCCTAGGGGTTGAACTCAGGGCCTCATACTTAGTAGACAAACTCTTCACCACTAAGCCACACCCCCAGTCTTTTTTGTGTTTTTTTTTTTTCATGGTACTGGAGTTTGAACTCAGGGCCTACACCTTGAACCACCCCACCAGCCCTTTTTTTGTGATAGGTTTTTTTTCCCCGAGATAGGGTCTCGTGATCTGTTTGCCGGCTGGCTTTGAACCTCAGTCCTCCTGATATCTGCCTCCTGAGTAGCTAGGATTACAGGTACAAGCCACCAGCGCCCAGCTGTGTGTTAGTTATTTTTTAGATAGGGTCTTGCTTTATGTCCAGGCTGTTCTGAACTGCAATCCTCCTATTTGTGTTTTCCCCACGGAGCTGGGAGTGACTGCACACACTACTGCTTCCAGCCATTGGTCGAGATGGGCGTCTTGCAAATTTTTTGCCCAGGCTGTCCTTGAACTGTGAACCTCCTGATCTCTGCCTCCCAAATAGTGAGGATTATGGGCTTAAACCACCATGCCCAGCCCTAAAATAATTATCATCTTAATTGTGCAAATATTTGTGGGGTACACTATGATAGTTCAATACACATACAGTATGTGGTGATCAAATCAGGGTGTTGATGAGATAATGTTTTTTTGTTTTTTGGTTTTTTTTTTATTCGTATGTACATACAATGTTTGGGTCATTGAGTTAATGTTTTTTAAGTGCTAACTAGACTGTATTTTTTCCTTTATTATCTTATTTGATTCTTATAGTAATCCTCCAAGATTGGTCCTGTTCATCCTCTCTCACAGTTGGGTAAATAAGAGCTTACCCAAGGGACAGAGCACCAGATTCTAAGCTCAAGCATGGGGTCTTACCACCCACACCATGCTACTTTTGGTAGCTTCAGATTTCCTCCCCATTTGCTTCCTAGTCCATGCAGAGAGGTAGGAAGCACTGAGTCAAGAATAGGAAGTGTGGTTCCCTGCTGACATGGCTAAAACTGCCTGAGGGACTCCAGGGAAATGTTTTTTGTTTTTTTTTAATGAAAAAGCTTTTTTATGCTGGGTACCAGTGGCTCACACCTGTAATCCTAGCTACTCAGAAGGCAGAGATCAGGAGGATCTCGGTTTGAAGCCAGCTGGGGTTAATAGTTCTTAACACCCTATCTTGAAAAAACCCTTCACAAAAAAGGGCTGGTGGAGTGGCTTAAGGTGTAGGTCCTGAGTTCAAGCCCCAGTACAGCAAAAAAAAAAAAAAAAAAAAAAGCTTTTTTATTCCTTTTATTCCAATTCAACGTGATTGGCCAGTCTAACCATTAGAATGTCCAACATTTCCTATTTTTGGCCATTTCTATCATGCTCAAATTTTGGTAAATCTGTCCTGTGTTCCCAGAATCACAGCATTCATTACCCTGGGCAGTCTTTCTAGAAAACGGAGAGATGAACACGACCTTTTCTTAATTTCATCTAACAAGTTTAAAATTCTTCATCTACTCACCAAGAATCATAAAGAAATGTTGCACACTTCTTAGGTGAAAACCCAGCATCTCAAAGGTCCTCTGTTGATTTGGAAGCAAGTGCCAGCTTCCACTCTAGGCTGCTTATCACACGGTGCCACACAGTGTGATTGTTAAGGAAAAAAATGGAAGGATATATTTTTCTTGAGGTTTTTTTTTTTTCAGACTCTTGAGTTTCTTCTAAATCTGTAGTGGTCCAGCAACAATATCCACACTTTTTTTTTTTCTTGGCAATACCAGGGTTTGAACTCAGGACTTCATGCTTGCCAGGCAGGCACTCTATCGCTTAAGCCACCACTCCACCAGTCCAAGATCCTATATTCAGTATCCAATATTCTGATTGCAACTGTTTCTCTTGTTTCAGGTTTTTTGGGTTTTTTTGTGTTTTGTTTTGTTTTTTCCCAGATCCTGAATTTCTTCTAAATCTGTAATGACCCAACCACAGGAGTGAGAGCATTGAGGCCATTGTCTGATGAGAAAGTTCAATTCTAACTGGGGAAAGTTACCTGAGTCCCAGCCTACTCAGCCTGGCATCACACCTATCACCTAGAACAGTAAATCGACATCCAAGGTCTTGCTTTTGTAAGAAACAGAACTATATATAATATAAAACACCAGAAAGTATGAAGATGCTACAGAATGTCTTTTGCTTCTTTTTCTAGGACAGTGGACTTGCATAGAAAGTTTTCTCATTTTTTTTCCCTCTATTCCTCTCTGTCCAAACTTAAAGGCAGGTTATACCATAGGGTCCATCACATCTTCTCAGCTAAAAAGTCACTTTTGCCATTTTTCTTCCAGCCTTAGCCATGCAAAAAACAAAGGTTTGCTTGCTTTATATGACTCCACAAAAGGGATGGAAAGGTTGTAGTGCAGCAGTGTCTTAGGGAGGTGCATAGGGCTCCATCAAAACTGTTTCTTTATTTTTTTTGTTTGTTTTTTCTTTTGTTTCTTTATAAATTAATTTTTTCCTTAAAATTTTTTTGGGGGTGGTCACAGGGTCTTGCTATGTAGCACAGGCTGAACTTGCACTTATATCCTCCTGCTTCCTCCTCCCAAGGGCTGGGACTGCAGGCGTGTGCCACTACTTCCAGCCTACGTTGTTTTCTTTTCCCACTCTCTGAGTGAAGTACAAACATGCATTCACAGGGTTGGCTGCTGCACAATCTGGTCCTTAATTAGAAGAATGAAAAACATTTAAAAATACCAACTGTCCAAAGCTTCTGAAAATCAAGTCAACAACAGATTCCTTTTCCAAGAGAAAAACCCCTCCATTCATCCAAAAATGTGTATCTGTACAGAAACTGTGATGGCTTACTCACAGATGAAATCAGCCTTAGTATCTTGTCTTAATGCCTCTTTACCACATCAAAGGTTTAACTGCAAAACTGGACCTTTGTTTTTATCCAGTAAACCTATGTCACAGGATAAGCCAGGATTTAGAAATGGAACTTTTTAGTGTCCCTTTCATTTCAAATTATAAAGAATATTTGAAATTTACTACTGCAGTCTCAACTGTGCTTATCATAATAGTGGCCCCGGGCGGAGTGGCTCAAGTGGTAGATCACCTGCCTAGCAATAATGAAGCCCTGAGTTCAAACTCCAGTACCACCGAAATAAATAAATAATAAATAAATAAAGGTATTAGTAATAATAATAATAATGATAATAGTGGCCCAAACTAGAAGACATTTAAAAAGAAAACCCGAAAAATCCATGCTACTTATTGCTACTTAGTCTTCTTGTTTACGACAAAAAGGGATGAATTCACAGGTGTCATGACCAATGCACCTGTTTCAAATTAAACATCATCCTTCCTCTTGCAAAAGAACTTCTTTATAATTAATCAAACCGCAGCAGATGACCTCTGTCAGTTGCTGTTTCCTTCCTGGAGAAGTCAGCAGGATAACTGCATCCTAAGGGCTTCTCCGGGTTGAATGTGAGAGGTGAAACAACAGCAAAGCAGTCTTTTCTATTCCAAACCATGAAGGTAAGGTGGAGAAAGATGCCCATGTTTCAATGGGGAAAGTGGCTGAGTAGATAGATTACTGCTGGAGCAGATGGCGTAGACATTGTCAAGTCCTGAGTTCAGAATTCTGGTTTGACACAAATATGAAAAGCACCTATGGAGAGGAAAATGTTCTTCCTGTGTGACAAGTTCATGACACAGTCCAGCAGACATACTTGGCCTCCTAGGGGACATCCCTTCCCATTTGCTTTTTTCTTTTCTTTTCGTGGTACTGGGGTTTGAACTCAGGGCCTCACGCTTGCTGGGCAGACACTCTACCACTTGAGCCGTGCCACCAGCCCCTTTTTGTGTTGGGTAATTCCTTCCTTTCTTCCTGTCTTTCTCTTTCCCTCCCTCATTCCTTCCTTCCTTCCTCCTTTCCTTCCTTCCTTCTTTCTTTCTTTTGAAAGTTTTAGCAAGGATTTATTTTACTATAACAGGATAAAGTATAGACAAGGGGAGGGGGAGAGGAAAAGAGAGAGAAACATTTCCTTTTCCCCATGCAGGAAATGGGAGCAAAGACTCCTTGTGTTGGGTTTTTTCAAGATAGGGTCTTACGAACTATTTGCCTGGGCTGGCTTCAAACGGAGATATTCCTGATCTCTGGCGTGAGCCACCAGCACCTGGCCTTCCTTGTTATCTTATGTGATCATCCCTGCAATCCTGAGAGGTGGTGTCCTTATTTTGCAGATGAGGAAACTGAGGCTCTAAGGAGTGGTGACTTGCACAAGTCAAGCAGGCAGGCATCTCTTCAGCCTGGGACAGAGGATCCTGAGCACCGGGCTGTCCCTGTACCACGCTCCATTCTGATGGGTGTGATCCTGATGTAGCAGGGGGCCCAGCCAGGCATGGCGGGGATGCTTGCGTTCCTGGGTTACCCCAGGTGCCTTCCCTCTTCTCTATCACTGCAGCCTCCAGGTACACCAAGGTGGAGCAGCTGAGCCTCCGAGAACAGCTGGCCCGGATCAACACACACACCCTGTCCAAGAAGACCACCCGGCTGAGACAGCTGCTGAAGCAGGAGGCAGGGCTGGTGTCCAGGGTGAGTCACCCCAGACATGCCCAGGGTCCAGACCAGGGTTGAAGAAGACCGAGGCTCTTTTCGGATGTGAGGCAGCTGAGGCTGAGAGTGAGGGACAAGGAAGAGCAGTGTGGCACTCCTCTTGCTCTGGGGCTTCTTTGCAGACAGGAGAGCTAGTCTCTGGTTTGGGTAAAGAGCCAGCCTCAGATAGCTCAGGTTGATTGAGGGCTTCTTCTGAAGCAGCATTATTTGGCCCACAGAGTGAAGTAGGTGTCCTTATTACCTCCATTTTGCAAATGAGAAAACAGAAGCTCACAGAGGGTAAAACACTTGCTATGGTCACATAGCTAGGAAATAAATTATTTGACTCATATGCCTGTATACCTGATTTCATGGTCGGATCACAAAACCATCTGTTTGTTTTGAGACAAAGTCTTACTATGTAACCCAAGTTGGCCTTCAACCCACAATCTTCCTGCTTTGTCTCCAAGTGCTGGCATACGCCATTCCAACCAAGGCGTGCCTGGTTTATACTACCTTTTAACTATACCCCTCAGCCTTGGGGCTGGAGGGCTGGCTCTAGTGGATTCATCTGTGAAAACATTGTCCCCTGTGAGGACTTGGGACATGGGAGCCTATTGTACACTGCCCCCATGTAGACCGTTTCAGCTGTCACATGCATGACTTTACTTTCAGACAGAAGACAAGGAATTTGATGTCTTGGAGGAGAGGTTCCAGTGGGTGTCTCTGTGTGTGACCGAGCTGAAAAACAACATGGCTGCTTACTTGGATAATCTGGAGGTGAGGACCCTACAGAGTTCATAGTGGATGTGTCTGAGCTGGTGGCCAAGCCACAGCTGTGGAGGCCCCAGCCACAGGGGCCCTGGCCAGCGGTGGCAGGAGAGAAGGAGAATTGAGTCAGGAGTGTGGATGAGACTACCTCAGCCGCTAGACGAGGGCTGCTTCCCAGGGGGCAGAGTCTGAGACCCCAGCGAGACTGGCACCTGGAGCAGGGAGACAAACTCAGAGGCCGAAAGGGGCCAGGCAGCTAATACTATAGAGGGAAGTGGGTAGGAGACAGTCAATCTGCTATACTAGGAGTCTGAGGCCTAACCAGCTGATCACGAGACACTTTTAGTTGATGTAAATGTAACGTTTGAAATTTGGAAAGCCGAATGGATAAATAAATGATCTAATGAACCAGCTGTAACTTGACTCTGGAAGGTTGTTGCTATGTGGGAAGGTGGGCCCACTGTGGCCAGGTCTTTCTCATTTTAAGAAAAAAGAACTGGGAATTCAGACTTTTGGGTGAAATCCTTCATGTGTCAATATAAGTAATTTGTTAAATAAGAATTTAAATGCCACACAGGCCCAAGATGTATCTCTTCAAACTGAAGTCTCTACCGGCATCCCCCTTTTCTTGTTGGTGCTAGCTCATTGCATCCTCTCTGCCCCCTGGTGGTAGTGTTCTCGGCCCCCCTCCATCTGCACAGACCAGCTGGGATGCCAAGAGGCCTGGTGGATGATGGGATTGAGGTGGCATTATGGGAAGTATGCCAGGGAAGGAGGACATGGATGCGTGCTCCTCCACGTGTAGAGGCCACAAACCAGTGGCCTGTGTGCTGCCTATCTACAGCAGTTTATTACTGGTTTTCCCTTTATGGTAGCATCATATGTTTTTTTTTTTTCTCTCTCTTTTTAATGCATTCGTGTAAGTAGGAACAGCTGATTTAAAGAAAAGCATTAACAGAATATGTGGAATGTGGACATGGCAAAAGAACCATAAGGTGGTACATAGATGTGTGAGAATTCAGAAACACTGTGGGGGAGTGGGAGAACCATAGGCTCAGTCTCGGGATGAATTTCTAATCACCCAAGCTGTGCAAGAACATGGTAGTCTGAGTGCTTGCCTGTCATGGAGCTGTGCAGGCAGCCTGGACAACCTTTGCAGGAGGTCTCCTGGAGGGGAATTCAGGCATCAGATGGCCACAGTGGGCCGTGACTGCCTGTCTCCTGTTGACTCTGGGCCCAGACTTTCCTCAGATTCCGGCCACACGAATGCAATCTGGACATCCCTGGAGGGCCTGCAGAGCTGTATTGCAGCCTGGCAAGAGACCTTCAGCGCAAGGCCTTCCTGGAGTTTGTGAGTGGGACTTCCTTTCTCCTTTCTTTATCAGGCAGGTAGCAGAGCCTACTAGAAATATTTAGAAGTCAGGCACTTTATGCAATTGTCACATCCACAACTGCCCTGGGTGGCCAGCAGGATAGGGATTACTATTCATGCATTTTCTGATAAAAATAGCTCCAGCTAGTGTGTACTGAGCTGCACCCTCTGCCAGAAACTGTGCTAAGCCCTTTCCATTTTTGACCTTACTTGCTCCCTGCCACATGCTTTGGCGGAGATATTATTAATATCCCATCCTGTAGATGGGCACTTGAGACTCAGAGAGTGTGACCTCCTGGGTTATTTATATAGATAGTGGCACATGGGGGTCTGAGTCCCAAAGTCTGTGCCCTTGACCACCACTCTGTAAAATCTTTTCCAAGCTCTTTGCACAGTAGCAATACTAAAAAGTAAAAGGAACTGAGTGCTTAACCTGTGCTGAGCCTGTTACTAGTCATCCCTGTTTTTCAGACTGGCAGACTGAGGTCCAGAGTGGTTAGATAGCATGCTGCAGGTTGCAACTAGCTGATAGACGGGGACTGAAACCCAAGCTGCCTGCCTCCAAACCCTTTCTCCCAGCCCTGCCCTCTGGAACCTCCTGTCCTGGCTCCCAAACTCCCTTCTCCCCACAGAAGCAACGGCTGGAAAGCCTGGTGTGGCAGCCGCTGTGCAGCCTGGCCAAAGCCCTGGTTGGTCCTCAGAACCTGATCAAGAAGCGTCTGGACAAACTCCTGGACTTTGAGCGGGTGGAAGAGAAGCTGTTGGAGGTGGGCAGCATGACCTATGAGGAGGAGGCAGCCCGGCACACGTACCAGGCACTCAACTCCCTGCTGGTCTCTGAGCTCCCGCAGTTTAACCAGCTGGCCGTACAGTTGCTCGGGCAGATCCTGCACACATTTGTGGCCCTCCAGCAGGACCTTGCAAAGCAAGTGCTGCAGAGAGCAGAGGGCAGCCTGGCCCAGGTAAGGCCACAGGGACTGGAGCACCTCTGGGGCCTAGTCCCTTCAGCCTGCTGTTTGCAGGGATGGGATGAAGTGAGGTTGGCCCTTCCAAATAGGTCATCAGGCACCCAGGAGGGAGCAGTGGGGACTTTTGTGATCTCTCTTCCACCGTGTTCTCCCTCCTTTAGTAGAGTTAGGTGACAGAAGCAAGGATTTGGCTGGGACCCCAGGTGGTCCCTGAGGAGGCTTTGCTGGGAATGTAGCAGACTTGGCCCCAGCCTGGAGTTTATCACAAGGTGGTGACAGACAGAAGGTGCCTTCTACATAGGAATAAATGTTTCCAGCTGAGTATGGAGGATGGGGACTGCTCTCAGCAGTCCTT
Source organism: Castor canadensis (assembly GCF_047511655.1). Lineage (NCBI taxonomy): Eukaryota > Metazoa > Chordata > Mammalia > Rodentia > Castoridae > Castor > Castor canadensis. Next base: position 69,976,980 of record NC_133391.1, on the reverse strand, counting down.
AGGATGTACTTCTATGGGGGTTCTACTGCTACTGTCCGCAGAGACTGATGCCAAGTCCCTGGTCTCACTGAAGAAAGACTACGGGGCACACATAAACAAGCACTCAACAAAGAAGATTTATTTAAGCAAAGGCTAGAGTTTATGAAAGTAGAACTGATCATGAAGTGATAGTATACTCCAGAAGGAAACTGAGGGCAGAGGGCAGCTTGACTAAGCCAAGTGCCCCAAGCCTCTGCCTTCGGCGTTTTCTTGGAGAGGGTTTGATGGTGACGCTGGTGATTATGCTAAAAGGATATGTCCATAATTGTGGGGCTTCCTAAAGAATGGGAGGACATTTCTAAGAACCAGGGAATGGGTGGTGGCTTACCTAGTAAGGTATCCACAGAGCCAAGATGGCAATTTGAGGGTGCATGCAATAATGAGATGTCAGTGAGGCCTCTTGGTAGCCTCTAGAGTTCCCAAAATGGGGACCATTGGCCTCTGTACCAAGAAGTAGCCTCAACCATAGTCAACTGTTTCTCCAGGGCGATGGGGGAGCAGGAGGTTTGGCAGAATGAACCCGGATACACTACTGTACCTGTTCCCTGGCTCCTCCTTGTTACTATCATTCCCTTTCTATCTACCCACCTCACTACTTCCAGATGCCTCCTCCGGTGAGCACTTTTTCCACAACAACCATATAGACTAGGTATTGTTATTTTCCTCATTTCAAAAATAAAGGCGCCAAGGCTCAGAGAGATTAAGTACTTGAAAAAGCTGTTAGCTGTGTGAACCTTGGCTAATCAGTTCGGAGCCTGAGCCCTGAACACAGTGCTCAAGAGCTTATAAAAGGAGTTATGAATTAAAAGCATAAACAGATTCCTAGGAGGTTTGAACAAACCTTTAAATGCAAACTTGCAGTTTAGAATCTTTTTTTTTGGTAGTACTGGGGTTTGAACTCAGGGCTTCACGCTTGCTAGGCAGATGCTCTACCTCTTGAGCCACTCCGCTAGTCCTTTTCTGTGTTGGATTTTTTTCAAGATAGGGTTTAGCAAACTATTTGCTGGCTTCGAGCCGTGCTCCTGATCTCTGCCTCCCGAGTAGCTAGGATTACAGGCACGAGCCACCAGCACCTGGATCAGTTTAGAATTTTGAAGGCTGGGGTGGTACAGGAGAGACCACCCTGTAGCCACCTCCACATCTTGCTCTGTAATGTCAGATTCAGAGCTGAATGGCTTGTCAGTTAGATCTTGGCAACATTTTCTTTGCTCCTTGTTCCCACACTGCCTCCTGTGTTTCATGTTCCCCAGCTCAGCCTTGCCCATCCGAGTCGTTTTTTGGTAGTACTCAGGGATGAACTTATGGCCTCAAGCGTCCTTGGCAGGTGCTCTACCACTTGAGCCACAACCTCAGCCCCCACATCCAATTCTTTGCATGAAAATCCCTTTAAGATTTGCTCCGGTCCATCACCTTCTAACCCACAGCCCCACTCTATGCCCCCCTCCCCACTCCAGTCCCTGCCTCCAACACACCCCTTCTGAGTGTGGCCGTGTTGCCTTTGCACGGTACTCCTCCCTGGCTGTCATCCCCCAGACCTTTCATAGTATCTGCCCACGATGACAGTGAATGAATCTTTTCACGGAGCTCTCGGAGTTCCCATCCCCGTTCTCTGCACCCCATGTCCTTAGCGTGCACTGTGTTGGGCACTTACCAGAGCCTGCCTTCTCCTGGAGTGATGAGGGTGCTGACTCTCTTCAGTCCTGAGGACTGGCATCATGCCATTCCCTCTCTTGGACTTTCTCAGTATTTAGCACAGAATTACCTGAGACACTAAGATGAAGGAGGCCTGAGCCATCTGCAAAAAGAGAGTGAAAGAGTTTAGGTGATCTTGTCACTCTCCTCCAGTGCTCTGCACCCTGAGGGTGTAGGCTGAGATGTGCAGGGCTGAGGATGCCAACAGGGGCAGGTCAAGCTTATAACAGCCGAAAGGGAGGTCGTTTCCTGACTGGTCCTGTACTGTGGGCTGTTTGACCTGTCGAGGATGGCTGCCAGCCATCTTGTCCGGTTCACCTGGACCCGTCCCCATGGTACTAAGGAAAGTACTGCATGGCAGGAATGTCCATCTCTCCATAGCCTAGGGGAGAAAGGCGCTGGGTCACAACTCACAGCAGCAAGTTTGGCTACAAAGCAGAGAGTTGGACCTGTCTCTGTTAGCTGTGGGGTCTCCCTCTCTCTTATCTTCTCTGATGAGATTGAGAGAGATCCTTAACTAGATCAAGGTCTCGGGACAGAGCGTTTCTCAGAACTCTTTGGTTGCAGGTAACATAAACCTAAGCCAAACTCGCTGGAACATAAAGAAGATGCATTGACCTGCATGACTGGGAAGCCGGGAGGGGCGTCAGGGCTCAGGCGTGACCACATGCAGGACAAATAATGTTGTCAGGGCTTTCACCCCCTCTCCTTCCTCTGTTTCCATCTCCAGGTGGCTTTATTTTCAGGCAGGCTTTTTTTTTTTCCTTCTGCATGGTGGGAGAGATGGCTATGGAGGGCTATAAAACCTGTATCTTTACCTCTCATAATCCAAAGAAAGAATGGCCCTCGACTTCACAGCCTTCACACACTGACCCTGATGGGGGCTAGGTTCCAAATGGCCTTGCTGGGGTCTGTTGTCATCACTTGGACCAATGGTCATGACTAGGAGGAAGGGATGCCAGGACCACCATGACAAGTAGTAGTTCCAGACCCCCATAGAGGGATGGTTTCTTAAGGGAAACGGGTCCAGCAGGCAGACAAAAGCAACAGCTAGCCCTGATAGAAAAACCTACTGCGATAGATCTGGGGCTAGATGGTGGGCAGCCAGGGGTCTCCCTTGTCCCTTCTCTATAAAGGCTGTGTTAACAGTGTCTGTCCCACCCAGCTGCCCCACCACCTCACCTCAGAGCCTGCCTTCAGGAGGCTAGTCGAGGATGTGCTAGGCCAGACCGGTAACCAGCTTTGCTCCTTTCGAGAGACCTTCGAGAAAGTGCTGCCACCTCCCAGTGCTCAGGTAAGTGTTTCTCTCTCTCCCCCACAAAGATGTCCAGTTCCTCACCTGCCAGTGGGGAAGGTCAATCCCCGTCTTTCTATTTCTCAATATTTCTGTTACTCAAGGAAATGTGTTTTCTTCCTGTCTCTCTCTCTCTCTCTGATCTGGGGTTGGATGGGAGGCACAGCCATGCGTACACCTGCTGTCCATGGCCAGCAAAGCATCTTATCCTTTCATCAAGAATAGGAAAATTCAGACATTTTCATATTGAAGTGAAATTAGACAAAAGGATGGCATTAACTTCCCCAAACTTAGAACTTCCTCAAGTTTCTCATCAAAATGTAGCCTTTTTCCTTATCACTTTTTAATACCAGCATTCAAAATGCGTAAAAAGTTTGAGCAAAAGATCATTTACATTTTCTTTTTGATACGATGTTTTAAATTGTAAAAGACACTATCAGCCACAAGATGGATGACAAACTTTTGGCTGGCCAAATTTTTTTTTTTAAGTAGTTTTTTCTAACATACAAGGAAAAGGTATCTCCCAGTCAGTCCAGCTGAAGAGTGCCCCCAGGTGGCCCATGTTTTAATAATAACTGAAGCAGCTGTAGGGAGAGGAGGTTACCAGAGTGTGGTGAAACCTGGATTTGAGAAAACTGAAAGTGTGCATTCATTCACATGTGAGATGTGAAATGACGGATCGCAGGCAGACACCAAGATGGGTCAGAGGGAGGAGAGGCCCCAGGGATACAGAGAAAGAAATGAAGGGCTCAGTAGAGCCAGGCAGATAAGGATGGCCTGTACATCTGCCAGAGGCTAGAGAATGTTAGAACCTGCGGTCTACCACAGGTGGGGAGGCTGTCTCCTGGGGCTACACCTGTTACCTCCTCCTACCCAACAGTTGGAGCTGCACCTGCAGAGGCACTATAGGGGTGGCCAGGGACCCTGCAACTGGGGGACAAGTGAAGGGGGCAGAAAATGGAGAATAGCAGATACTCAAACATATCCTGGGAACTTCCTCTCTCTAATGACAACAAATTAAAATAGTATGTCTCTTATTGAAAAAGCAATTGATAGAGACACAGCAAAAACAAAAATGAAGAAACGAACAGAAGCATCTGGGATCCCAGTGTGTATAACAGGTGGTTAGGAAGAGACCACCTTTTCTCAGCCTCCCACCCTGCCCCCACAGGGGTCCTCCTCTAAATTCCTCACTGATTAGGCTAAGACCCAGAGTCCTGTGGAAGTGAGTTGGCCCCGGGGACAGAAGTTATCCTGATAGTGTTTTCCATGCCTTTCCCTGGAGGCCCAAGTGCTGGGATTATAGATGTGAACCACCATGCCCAGCTCTATGGCTTTTATACTTATATCAACTACCATTCCCCCAAAACTACCCCCGCACACTGGCAGTTGTGATAAAAGCTCCCCTGTCTCTGTACTTCTATTTAGAAACATCAGGCAGTCTTGATTCCTTTTTTTTTTTTTTGTGGTTCTAAAGATGGAACCCAGGACTATGCACATGGTCCTGATTCTTAATCCTGACTGCATCCCCACGAGGGCAGGGAACTGGCAGAGTCTATGCCCAAATGTCCTTTTTTAAATTTTTGGTGGTACTGGGGTTTGAACTCAGGGCCTCAGTAGGCACTCCACCACTTGCATCACTTTAGCAGCCTTTTTTTGTGGTGGTTTTTTGAGATAAGAGTCTTGCAAACTGTTTGTCTGGGCTGACTTCAAACCATGATCCTCCTGATCTTTGCCTCCTGAGAAGCTAGGATTCCAGGGGTGAGCCAGCAGCACCCAGCCCAAATGTCAATTAACACCTCTGCCTGCCCCAAACAATCACACAGAGCGTGACGAATGCACAGGTACTCAGCACTGTATGTGTATATGTTTAGTTTCTCATTGATTTCACAAAAAGGGGACAGTCCCCTGAATCCCTTCTTGCTGATACTTTTGCTAGAAACAGTGAGTGGAGAAACAAAGGAAATGCCAGGAGGTTTTTGATGAGCTGAAAGTATCCCCGAATCACTTTCCCCAGCTAGATGGCAATTTCCACCTGAGCCAGAGTCTCTCCTGTGTTCCTACCACACCAGTCACAAAGTGTATGTCAGCACTGTACACCTAGTAGGTGCTCAGCTCATCCTTGTGGGCTGGAATCTCCCAGGATCATAGGCAGCAGGCTGTCATCTACTTGTGTGCCAGGGGCTAGTGCTGGTCCTGTGCTGGCCACTGAGGATGCCAAGTGGCTGAGGCTTGGTACCCCCATGAAGCTTACAGTCTGACAAAGTTGAATGACCTAGACAAGGCATTCTTCTGTGGGATAACTTAGCTTGATGTTATGGGCAGAATTCAAGACCCAATCCTAGCTGTTCAGTTACTGAGAAATTTCCAAACTTGAATTCGTATTTTAGAGGATCCCAGAAGTTAGAAGTTTCTTCTGAAATGCCTTTGGATGCTAAGAGCCAGCCTGTTACTAGTGAGGTCACAGTTGCCCCATCAGAATGGGCCCTTCAGTGACAGAAAGATTAGTCCCATGACTCTTGGCTTTCTGCTCATGCTGGCATCAGCATTGACACTTAAGCTCTTGTGTCTGTCTCTGTCCCCAGCCACTGCTTCCAGGCTCTGAGCGCCAGGTGGAGGCTCTCCTGAGCAAGTATGGCCCGGGGAAGCTGTACCAGGTGACAAGCAACATCAACGGGGCTGGGACTCTGGACCTGACATTGCCACGGGGCCAAATTGTGGCCCTTCTTCAAAACAAGGACACCAAAGGCAACAGCAGCCGCTGGCTGGTGGACACCGGGGGTACGTGGGCCTTGCTAGGCCCTTTCTCTCTCCTGGGAAAACTACCTCCAGAAGCCAGTGAAGAGACATGGCACTCCTACAAGTCAATGTCTGTTGTACAAATCCAGGATGGGAATGAGCCCAGTGACAGATGCAGGGCTCGGGGCCTGGTCAGCTTAGAATGACTCAGTGGTGCAAGAAATGCCCAAAAGAGGGTTCAGTCTCCCATTGCCCTGTCCTGCATTAAGCACCTGTGTGCTGGGTGCTGTGGAAATAAGACAAGGACCTTGCCCATGGGGGCCCACAGACTTTTAGGGGGTGGGGTGCTCAGCATGTAGAGAGAGCTTCAGCAGCACTTTGAAAGATGGAGATGTGCCCAGAGCAGGGAAGCTTGGACCCTGGCCACACTGACAGCCGTCTGCTGTCCAGAATGCCAGTGATGATCCTGCCACTGCCTCCCGCTCATGTCCTTGGGATGTGCTGCTCCAGTCTGGGTGCCCCCATGTAACTGGGCTGGAGGGAGTGGCACCGTGAACCCAATGGTGTGATCTAACAGTAGATAGGCAGGTGACCCACAGGCTGAGGGTTGCCAGGGAATACTGCTAGGGAACCCACAGACTGTTATTGTAATCGTTACTTAAGCAGTTTAATGTGTATTAGAAAACATACAACCAGTCTACAAGCCTGTCATTGTATTCATATAGTTATATACTACAAGCACAAGTTTTAAAAAGTGAGTTAATTTATTAAAATTTAGGGAAAAAATGAGGAAAAGAAAGAAGAAACAATTTAGGAAAGTGTACAAACAAGCAGAAATCACGAGACAGCATTGATGATGAAGTGGGGAACTGCAGAATGAGTGAGTGTTCGAGGAAGACCTTGGGGTCCTGAGGAACTCACCCCGCCCCTCCTAGCTGTGATCTCAGGGAAGTCATGGAGCTTCTCTGAGCAGGGATGGATATAATGATGGAGATAATGAGATGTGACCATGTGCCAGTTCTGACACCTTGTAAACTCGCAGGAGGTGATGGCCATTCAGAGTGACTGCTCAGAGAGGAGCAAGGCCAACTCAGCCCTGGGGAAGGATGTAGCCTTGCTTTGGGTGACCACTAGAGGGCCCCAGACAGTGGCTACACAAGAAAGCATATTCCATAACAGTCCAAGGATAAACTTCAACTCTGTCAGAGCTGTTTACAACGGCCTGGGATGTCTACCTAGTAGGGAATGAGCCCCTGTCTCTGGGACAAGCAAGCTGAAGCTAGAACCAGAAAGTACAGAATGAGGTAGGGCTTTTGAGGGTCTTCATGACCCATCAATTTCTCTGTAGTGCTGGGCCACTGTGCTAGGGGCATTTGGGTTCGCTGACTGTCCCCACCACTAAGAGGGATGGGAAGGTGGCCCAAAGTCCACAGCCTTCTGCATGTTCCCTAGGACATCGAGGCTATGTGCCAGCTGGGAAGCTGCACTTGTACCACATTGTCAGTGAGAAGTTGCTCAGAGGGCAGGCGGGGCCACGTGAGGACTCCCGACATCCAACACCAGGACCCATCCCAGCCCCGGTTCCCTCTCTCCCAGCCGTAACCCAGGTGAGTCTGGGAGAGGGCTGGCAGCTTGCCTTACCTCAGCCACCTGGACTGGGGCTTGGATTTTCCTCTCCTGTCAAAGTCTATATTGTGAACATCTATGAACAGAGGCTGCTCCCTCAGGTGTCGACAGGGAAGCTGCACAGGTGAGCGATAAAAGATCCTGGACACAGAGGGTCAGGAGCCCAGAGGCACTGAGTACAGGCGGAGGGAGGGGGGATGCCTTAAGCCTGGGTGGCTGAGGAGCTTGTGGGAGCCGTGAAGACAACCTAGAGGTCTGGAGAAGTTGTACAGCTCCTGCCACTGCCACCACCAAAGTCCTTCAGTGTCAGCCAGAAGTAGCTCACCAGAGGCTGCGAAGGACCCTCAGGGGTCTTTCTAGGTGACCTGATCACCCAATTCAGCCCCGTCCAGCCCCTCTGGGGAAGGGAACAGGTTGCTCATGCCACCCAGCTAGGGCCCGTGTGGGTGGAGTGCCTGGGAAGCCCAGAGCACGGGGGGACAGCTCAGGGTCCATCTGCCTAAATGCACCAGCTGTTTCCTCTTGGTTCCCATGCTCTGTGGGACTCACAAGGGATCCTCCTGTGCTGCCTGTTGCTCCTGATGGTAGCCATCAGCATTGGTGGGAATGGTAAACAGAATCAAAGCCAACTGCTCTTGTTGGGCCCTGGCTATGTACCAGGCATGGTTTAAAGCCCTGCATGCCTTCATTCATTCATTCATTCATTCCATTTCCGTCCTCCAGAGGGTAGACTATTGTTGTTGCCATTTCACAGGTGATGAAACTGAGGCCCAGAGATGCTAAATAGTAGCTTACTAAATGCCTTTCCCTGCATTTTTCCTCCAGTTCAGTGCTTTTCCCTATAAAGGAATGAAGCCACCCACACCCCGATCTCTGCTCCACACAGATGCTGGCCCAGGCAGATGAAATCCTTAGGTCTGGGGAGGGGGAGGCTGCTGGGTCACAGTCATCCAGTATCCAGTGGATCCAGTACACCTGGATCACACAGCTGTGCGATTTGGCTTCACAGCTGTGAGATTTTGAATAAGTTCCTTGACTTTTCTGACTCTCAATTTCTTTATCTGAAAAAAAAATGGGGCAAATAGCACCCTAGAATTGTGAAAATCAAAGCCTAGAAAAGTGCTAGAGCAGCGCCAGCTACATAGTAATGGTGCAAGTGAATGTAGTTGTCTTTAGCACAAAGAATGTGCTTAGGAAGTGATGAAGTCCAGCAGTGGGGACCAGAGCCAGGGGGGATGGGAACAGGTAAGAGCCTCCCGGGATTGACCTTGAATGTCTGCCACCCTCACCATTTTCATGTCATTACCCATGTGTTTCAGGTGGTGGCAGTGTACCCCTTTGTGGCCAGGAACAACCATGAAGTGAGTCTGCAGGCAGGCCAGCCTGTGAGAGTCCTGGAGGCCCAGGATAAGAAGGGGAACCCGGAATGGAGCCTGGTAGAAGTGAATGGACAGAGGGGATATGTGCCTTCCAGCTTCCTGGCCAGGGCCCCAGCTCCGGGAGGCTGGAGTCTGCCCTGTTAGGGTGGCTACCTTGGAGTCCATATTGCCAAGGGATGGGAGAAGCTTAGAGGCTGTGACCCCTGTGGGAAAGAAGCAAGGACAATGTGGGGATGGAAGAAGAATGAAGGACCCCCAGAAGGCAGCCAAAAGGGGTGACTGGGCCTTGGAGACTGCCTGGTGCGGGTGGCCAGAGTTCTAGCAGAATGCCATTATGTCCACATAAAGTCATTCCAAGATGGATCACAACGCCCTAGATGGCAGATCATGCTTATTGGCCAATCGTGCCTGTGGCTCCTTCCAGGCCTACCTAGGAGAGCAGGTCACCCAGTGGATGTTGCTCACGTGCTATGTGGTTGCAGGAAGGGGGCACTGTTGAAGTCCAGAGCTTTCCAGCCCAATAGTTCATGTGCTATGGTGGAATCAGGAGATGCTGCAGCCAACCAGTCTTCTTTTTCGACGCTGCAAGCTGAGTTATCTTGGATAGTGAACCATGGGGGTCCTCTCAAGGGGGATCCAAAGTTTGTCCTGCAGTGGAGAGGTTCCCAGAAGATTCAGCTGGGCTTGGGAGTGGGTGTGTTCTAGTCACAGTTTGTAATGTGCATAGGCAAACTCAGAGGCAGTTCCAGGGAACAGGGGATTTGATGGTGTGGATCAGTGGGATGTGTGTTTTCTCTAGACTAGGGGACAAAGTGCCATGCAACTCGTGGCACAAACCCTGTGAGGTAGGGCTTCCCAGCCTCGTGGGTGGAGAGGTGAGGTAATGGCTAGGTTTTCTGTTTCTGGTAGGAGAGCCGGAGGAACCCTGGTGGTTTCTGGTTTTCTCTGAGGGCCTGGAGGCAGCACAGGGCATGAGGTCAGTTGGCTGTGGGGCCTTAGACATAGGCCACTTACTCACAGGGTTGTGACAAGGAGGACCTGATGTAAATGTGATCCATGATGTCAGACTGGCCCAGGTTTCCAGGTTGAAGCAGCCGTGCTGCTGCCGCTCATGCCCTCATGCCCATGGTGGCAGACTTGGTCCTTTCCCTTAGACCCGGGATCGGCCTCAGTGTCCTTCGCAATAGATCCATCGCGGGCTAACAACAGGAACAGGTTCTGAGAAATTCATCATCAGGAGATTTTGTTGAGTGCAAACTTTGTAGAGTATATTTGCTCAAAGTGATAAGGCTATGATGTCACTAGAGACAATATCCTCGTGGGACCACTGTTGCACAGGCAGTCCGTAGCTGACTGTCACGTGGCACATGGCCGTAGTACAGTTTAGGAAGTGAATCTGTTGAACTCAGTGAGTAGGTTGTCCTTTCTTGAACCTGGAAGTAGAAGCCCCTCAACAACAGTTTCTGTCCCAGGAGGACGGGCCCATGGAGCCAGGGTTGGGTGCAGTCACTGCTGGACAGCATCTCTAGGCTGTTGCTTTGGGGTAAGATATGTTGTAAGATTCCCCGAAAGGGGAAAAGTCCATCCAGTGTGATCCTTACGTAACTTACAAGGAACTCATAAGGAACTGAACCTTGTGAGTGTGTGTAAAAAGGACGCCAGTTTAAATTTATTTCCAAGAATGTCTCTGTGTTACAACTAGAGTGCCTAACACTATTAGCTCTGGTTTCTGAAGGGCACTTGAGAAACACATACTTGTCTGTGTCAGACAGTCTGTAACATGTCTCCTCCGGGCTTGTTACAGCACGAAGACTCTGCATAATGAAGAGAAACTCAGTCTCTGCAGTCCCTTTTCCCAGCCGCAAATTCACTTCGCAAGATGCTCTTGACACATTTTTCTTCCTCTTTCCTGCTCAGACTTCTGATAAAAATAGGAAGTATGGGAACAGGTAATAAAGGAGGAAGTCCACTTGTGGGTTCCTCAGATACCGACTGACAGCCTGCCGTGTGCTGGGGCTCCAGTGCAGGGGCTGCTCGCTGCGTGCACCTGGGCAGCTTTAAACTAGGATGCAAGCCAGGAGTCTAGGATTTCTGGAAGCTTCGCAGGTGCATCTATGTACAGCCAGGTTAGGATCTCTGCCCAAAACCTACAGTGGTGGACATTGGGTCAGAGATGGGATTGGGTAAGCCAGGAAGTGCCCCAGGTGAGCCTTGTACTGGCTGTTTAAACAGGCAGCTTGAGAAGCAGTTTGAATAGGACAGCCTGTTCTGTCAGGTCCCAGAATGTATATTTATTAAGTGCCATTAAAAGGAACCTGAACAAAATTGGATGTTCTCATAGGCATAGGGGAGGAAAATGAAAAACGCTTTGTATGAAGGCTATCTCATGAAAGGAGAATTAAAATGTAACAGTAGCATGTTAGGTTATGGTTTCTCATAGCCCAGGGAACGAGATTAGAGGTCACTGTACAGTGAGAAAGCATGTGTTGAGAAGATGAAGAGTGACCTGGATTCTTTCCAGGGGACTCTGCATAATGTGCCTTTTCCCCTCCCAATACCTAGAGTCATTGCACCGTGTCTTATCTATGTCACTGTTGGGCTGTCTCAGGCCAAGTGGTCAAGACACCTGCCTTAGGACAGAACAAGACTTCCCGGAGTTGAAGAATGGTTCACAGGGTTACCCCTTTGCTCCTTGCAGTGGAACTAGACCTCTTTAACCCTTTTTGTGCTCCGACTCAGTTTTAGACATGAGGACAAGTTTGTAATATCCAAGGGAAGATAAAGGAATTCTTGGTTAGTGTGACGAGCACTAGCTTGGTGAATAACTGGGAATAAAGGACTTTAAAGATGGCACCGTCTCTGGAATTTGTGTGACTCCAACCATTGAGTACTAGGCACTTGCTAGATATAAAAATGGCACCTTATTCATTCATGTACATGTTTGAGAGTCTACTGCACACCCTTGCCTCTGAGCATCGAACCTAAGTGATGGAGAGACAGGGAGAAGTCAGACCAATGGGCTCTGTCCTTCCTGAGCCCACAGTCTAGGCAGAACAAGTCAGCAGCCTACACCTGTGAAGGTCAGCATAGGGCAGTAGCAGGTGCTCAGGAGAGGGGCTGGCCTCTGACCCAGACTTGGTGGCTAAGGAAGGCTTCCTGGAGGAAGCAGTGTTGAGATGAGATGCAGTGGATGTTAGGTGGAGGTGATCAGGAGGACACAGGCAAAGGCCAGAGGTGACAGTGAGTGTGACATGTCAGAGAACTGACAGGCTGTAGAGCTGAAACATGGAGTATGTATAGGGGCGTAGGTGGGGGCAGTAAGAGGAGTTAGCAAGGCCAGCTTCAGACTTTTCTGAGGACAGTGGGGTCTCTAAAGAGTTTGAAACAGAAGAGAGACATGCTTGGGATGGTATTTTAGGATGATCACTAGGCTCTAGCTGGTGCCTGATGTCCCCACAAATGACTGCACACTTCACGAGGAATGGAATCTCTGCTTCATTCCAGAATCTCCCTAAGAGTCTGTCATGTGCCTCAAGTTCCAGACAGTCAATGCCTATTGCTCAGATAAACATCACAGAGGGAGTGGGAACACCTACATCTTGCCTTCCACAGCCTCTTGCCTGCATCATGTTTTCTGGCTCTGCTGGGCACAATGCCTTCAGCCCGCTGCTATGGACCATGCTTATAGGTGTCCAGTCACGGGTGAGGTCTGGGAGAGCTGAGGTGGTCAGAGAAGGCTTCCTGAAGAAGACTGGGCAAGTGATAGTGCTTGTGTGATAAGCAGGACTGCGGAAATAGAAGGCTTCTTGGGCCTAGGGAGACTGTGGTAGTATGAAAAATGTTCAGTGCCTGGCCTTAGACAACTTGAGACCTTGGTCTACTTAACCATAGGCAAGTAGCAATAAATAAATACATTTATTATGGTTTCTGTATGTGTAGAAGTTTAATGAAGGGCCAGGGTTGGAGGGTGGGGCCCGTGGCTCAAGTGGTGGAGCACCTGCCTAGCAAGCACAAGGCCCTGAGTTCAAACCCTAGTACTGAACTGCCAAAAACAAATACAAAAAATGAGAAGTTTAACAAGGCTCCTACCTGCTTTGTCCTCTCCCAGAGTGCTCATTGCAGAGTTCTGGCTTATCTCAGGGGAGCCCTGACTTCTTCCACCAGGACCGATTTCTAACATGGCAGTCATTTCGGGCACTGTTGTGGCACAGCAGGGCCCCATATACTGTGGGCTAGAGGTAAGGAAAGAGTTGGTTTCTCCTCCTGGCAACAATAGAGAGGCTGAAACCTTTTCACTTAACTTTGCTCATCTGTTTTGTTTTCTTTCTCCTTTTATTGTTTTTACATTTACTTACATGTGTATACATTGTTTGTGCCACCTCCCCCAACCCCCAACATCCCCATCATCTGTTTTCTTATTGGCAGTTTCTGAAATTGCCTTGTCTGTTTTCTCATCTGTAAAATGGGTATGACAATTCTTTTTTTCACAGGCTTAAATGAGGCAATCAGTAACATGCATGGTATCACTGACGTATATAGATGAAACCTGTGCACTGTGGTCACCAGAGGGCAGCAGGGCTCTTTCAGTCACACTGTGCTGGGCAAGTAGAGCACAGAGAAAATGGCTAGGTGAGAGGCATTAGGGAGTGGTGGGGACTGGGCTGGGTCTGAGCATACACACTAAGTTGAAAGGGCTACAGCTTCTTGATTTTAGCTACCTGCTGCCAAATCAGTATCAGGAGATATTCTGAATTTCCAAGAGAAGCCAGAAGCCAGGGTTTTTGTTTTATTTTATTTTATTTTATTTTTTTGTATGAAATCTTCAGTGTGGAGACTGTACAATCTACAATAGGCCCCGTCTTTGCATCTGCTGCCTGATGTGGGTGGAGCATCTTCCCTGTGGAATTGGTTTCCTCTCTCTTTCCTGTGAAATGCCCTTTGTGTTGCTCATTATTTAATCTCCCTTAATCTTTGGGAGGCATGGGTTCCTTTTATGTTATTCCTGTTTTTGCTGCTATTGTCATCAAATTTCTGTTAGGTTGTTGCTCATATTTCTGACCTACCCATAGGATCTATCTCATAAAGAACTGTAGAGGAGTGAATGACATACTGACGAATCTCTTAGCCCAACAGCCCAGCACTCAGCCTATTAGTACTCAATAAACAGTTACCATGACATAGGAACTTCTGAAGGGACACAGGAAAATTGGAAGGTTTATAGGGCCAGTCCGCCTTCCAGTGAGTGGGATGGTGATAAGGCTTGGGCACTCTCCTGGTCTGTCTACTTGTCACTGGTCCTCAGGGATCTTGGCATCTTGGAGCCTGTGAGTAGAAACCCAGTGCCTGCAGACTGGGACAGCCCTGCACCCCAGGCAGGTTGCAGCTACCCCTGTTGAGCAGCCTGTGTCTCTGGAGGAGGGTTTTGTTCCCTGCTCTGTTCTGTACTACCGGGAACATCTCCCATGCTCCTTTGCTCGCTGGTTGCCTGGTAGGTTGGGCCCATGAGAGGTACTGGCTGATGTGAGGAGCCAAGGTTTATCTCCTTCTCTCTGCTTCAGGTGGCATCTCTGCCCATTGCTGGTCTTCTCTGTGGTTCTCAGTCCCACTGGATGGGCCTGACTACGCTTCCAGTGTCAAGACAGGTTGGCCCCAGAACCTGGTTACCAGTAGCACTGCCTCTGCCCTTCAGCCTAGGTGTTATAATGTCTTTTTGCCATTGCTGATCTCTGGGGTGTGTCTCAGGTCGTCTTTCACCCGTGTAACCCACTCCCTATATTAAATTACTTCTGTTCAACAGGACTGGACAGTGACTGAGCCTGGGATGGAGGGGGAGGCTGGATCTTGGCACTATGAGTCTCCAAACTACCTCTTACCATCACCAGGTCTGACTATCACCTTCACTGGGCCTGGGGACGGTCAGCCCTCCCCACATGGACAGAGCTCTTGGAATTGTCTTCAGCCACAGTCAGCTGAGTGATCATGCTCCAGGATCAACGGCTCTGGGAATCTGCTGAGCTGGCCCAGTCTTGGCCAGCTGAAGCTGTTACTGCAGGGCCCAGAGCAGACAGGCATGGAGGAAACCCAAGGACCACTGTGTCAGAGCAGAGTTCTAGGCAAGGGCCAGGCCCTATAGCCCTGGAGGATGGGGGAGAGGAGGGAAATGATTGCAGACTGTTGTGTCAGCAGCATCTGTATCTGGCAGTGAGTCCCAGGCCAGGGAGATGGGACATGGGGCAGACTTCTGGCCAGAAAAGAGGCTGTTTGTCTTGATTCTGGGGTCTCAGACTCCTGGTTCTCTAGTGTGGGATTAGATAAGCACGTTAATCTTTAGCTACTCACAGGGCTGTTGGAGGGTTCCATTAGGGAAACTTTTACGTGATTTATCCAAGGCCTAGTGCAAAGGAAACTCTCACTACAGATTAAAAAATAATAAAAAGTCAAATACAAATCTCAACAGCAGCCAGCCACTGTGGACCTCATTCTGCAGGCATCCCACAGGACAGGCATTAGGATTGAGCCCAGGCATCTCCCCTGGGGTAGGGACAGGGCTGGGGACACAAACTGGTTGCCAGGGCTAGAAGGAGTCAAGTCAGGTGAAAGAGCAGTGAAGGTGAGGAGGGCATTGTGGAACCCAGGGCATACTCCCTAGGGATGGGGGGGTCAGCAGGTGTTTAGCCAGCAATTGGAGCCCCAATGGGACACTTGAGGATAAGCGTCTCCTAATGTCAAGGCAGGACAGAGGTCAAAGCCAGGGCAGAGGATGGGCAGCATGGCTCCAGTCTTTGGTCTAGGGTTCAATACAATCTCTGGGGACTCAGGTCCCTTCAAGATACAGAGATGAGGGCAGAAGGCAGGGATGAGAACAGGTATACGGTTGGGGTCCATCTGTCAGTACAAGGGAATTCTTACTGGGCCCTCGGGGCTGACCTGGAGCTGCTCAAAACTGTCCCATTTGAGGATAGGATGGTCCTACAGCAGGGCACAGGGCCTGGACCTGGAAGAGAATCTGGGAATGAAGAGGTGGGAGTGTGCCAGACTTCCCAAGCAATACTCCTGAGTTCAAATCTGATGCCATACTCAATAGCTAGGTGACCTCATTAAATTAAGTTACTCAATCTCTCCAAAACCTCACTTTCCTCTTTGTGGGTAAATCAGGAAGCAGTCCTACCTCAAAGAGTGTTGGGATGTCAAAATGGGATAAACCCCTGGGCACTGTATCTTCTGTGTATAAGGGCTTAATGCATAATTGATTCGTGGCCGCACACATCCTCCCCAGCACTCCTTCCAAGTTTTGCAGGCCACGACCCTACACTGTCCTCTCCTTTGGACTAACACTCAGTACCCAACCTTTCCCCCAATGCCTGTGTGCCTGACCCTTTACCCTTGACTCTGAAATACACCCTTGCTAAATGATCACTTTCAAAACTGAAAGAAAGCAGATATCTCCAGAGACCAAAGGTCGTTCCTTGGGAACTGACACTTGTCCTCAATACTCTCTGGTGATAAGTCAGCCATTTTGGATTACTCCCATCTCTCAAGGACCTCGCCAAGCCACTGGTGGTGCAGTTGTAGGCAGCCTTGCTAATATGGCAGGCATCTGGGAGGGAACTTCCTGTACTTTTATAGGTTTTTTTTTTTTTTTCAATTTCTGAATGTTTTTATCTCAAATTATTTTTCTTCCCCTCCCTCCTTCCCTCTGTCCCTCTCGTTCTTCCTTTCTTCCTTTCTTTTCACCTTATGCTTGCTGGTAGTTACTCTGCTACTTGAGCCATGACTCCAGCCCTTCAAAAAGAATTTGAAAAAGCCAGGGTTCAGAATAGTAACCATAAAATGAAAATACAAACAACCACACAACCACACACACACTTGGAAAAATCTCAGTATCCAATCCGTGCCTTCTTCACACACACCCTGCCCATCTCCCAGGCTACAGAGTCTAAGCTGTTGGTCTCCCCTTCGGGCATGAGAATCGTCGTCAAAAGCACCTTGTCCAGGTTTACTTGCTACAGTTTGCGTTGTGAATGTTTTTGGTTTTTCTTAATGTGTCACTTTTTTTTAATGTTACATTTAATGTGTTACAATATGCCTATATAAAATTGAATATTAAGTTTGAATTATTTCACTTCCTTCCCCAAAGGCTGTCAGACTTCCTTAGCCCTCTGTAAGGTGTAGCATCAACAAATACCTCACCCACAACCAGGATCCCAAAGCTACTCTTTCCCCTGTCTTCCCCTCAGAAAAACTGTTCATGCCAAAAACCTGGGATGCCTCCTGACTCTTCTCTTTCCACAGCCCTCCATGTTCAATGCTCGTGAGGCCTGTCAACTTTACCTCCAAAACCAACCTGAAATCAGTCTGCATCCCCTCCACCTCCACCTTCTCCACTGCCTCCACCGTCTTCTCCTGCCTGACCCCTGGATTAGCCTCCCAGTGACCTCTGCTCCTACCTTGTCCTTCACCAACATCTTGTTCTCCAGA
Source organism: Castor canadensis (assembly GCF_047511655.1). Taxonomy (NCBI): domain Eukaryota; kingdom Metazoa; phylum Chordata; class Mammalia; order Rodentia; family Castoridae; genus Castor; species Castor canadensis. The sequence continues at coordinate 69,959,733 of NC_133391.1, read as the reverse complement.
GAGTTGCCAAAGTGATTCTTTGAAAGTCAGTTAGAACATATGTCTCCTCTGCTTAAAACTGAACAAAACACAAATTCCTTTCTTTGACCTGAAAGGCCCTGTATCATAGGTTCACCTACCTATGCACCATCCTGTACTCGCCCTGTACCACCCTCCACCGATTGCTATACTCTGGTCACCCTTGTGTTCTCTCTACTTCTCCATCACTCTAAGTCCAGTCCTAACCCAGGGCCTTTGCACTGACTGTCCTTGGAGTGCTCCTCCCCCAGATCTGTCCATGGCTGGCTGCTTCTTGCTGTGCAGGTCCCCACATAGATGTCAGCTCCTTAGTGATACGTTCATTGACCACTCACTCCAGGTGGCTTTCTCCCCCTACTCCCACTATTGTTTTACCCTGTATTACCTTCATTACAGAACAGATCACTCCTTAATTTCAGTCTATTTATTTCTTTGCTTATTGTCTGATTCACCTGTTATAAAATAGGGGCTTTATTTATCTTATTCAATGCTAGATTCAAATAATTTAGGGGGATAGATTTATACTAAAAAACAAAACAATTCAAGCCAGGTGCCAGTGGCTCATGCCTGTAATCCTAGCTACTTGGGAAGCTGAGGTCAGGAGCATTGAAGGTCAAGGTCAGCCTAGGCAGATAATTCCTGAGACTTTCATCTTCAAAATAAACAGAGCAAAATGGACTGGAGGTGTGGCTCAAGCAAAAGAGTGCCTGGTTTGCGAGCTCAAAGCCCTGAGTTCAAACCCCAGTCCCACAAAAAAAAAAATCAGTTTCTCTGAAATTTAACTAGATGTCTTGTATTTTATCTGGCAACCCTACTTGAGGTCCATGGTCCTACATCTTGGACCCAAGAGAATGAAGCTGGCATGTGAAAAGAAGGAGAAAAGAGAGTAAATAACATGGGAGGGAGGAAGAGAAGGAGAGATGGTGGGGGAGAAGGAAGAGAGAGAGAGAGACCTCAAGTACCTTCTGATAGTCTAAGTCCCACAGTTCAGTGACTCCAAGGACATCTCCACCCCTGTATTTTCTGTGGTTTGTTTTATAGACACCAATAAATTCTCCCTTTGCTTAAAAGTAATAGCTAACATTTCTTGAGCAATTGTGTATACCAGGCTCCAGGCCAAGCACCTTGAATAAACTGTCTTGTTTATGGTGTTACCTCACAGTGATGGTGAAGATGTCACTGTCATTCCCTTTCCAGAGGAGGAACTGAGGAACAGGGACCTCAGATGGCAAGCCCAAGGTGACTGAGATGCTAAGCAGACAAGCAATTAGTTACCAGAGGGCTTGGCCACCACATGGAGTCATTGTCACTTATGACCAAAGAGGTCCTGTGTGGCAATTGGGCAGAGCAGACTCAGTAGAAAGACTGTCATAACATGCTGTCCACACCAGAGCCTCAGGAAGCAAAATGGCATGATACATGGGCTTGGGAACCAGATCACCACAGGATCAAATCCAAGCTTTCCTAACCCATGGCATGGCTTCAGGAATGTTCTTTACCTTCTCTGAATCCCAGCTTCCTCTTCTGTAAAATGGAGCTGATGATAACAGTGACTATGTCATGGGGTTGATATGGAGAATAAATGATTAATACACACACACACACACACACACACAGCAGTTAGATCAAGTGACTAAAATAGTCACAGTCACTTTTTATTATTTTCTGCTCATGTCTGACACCCTGCACAGGATCTGGTACAAAGCAAGTGCTCAGGTTACCTTGGCGGGTAAGGATGAGATAGGAATATTAACTAGACTCCTATTGGCCATTTATCAACACCTACGTATACCAGGTGCTGTGCTAAGTACCTCACACATCTTATGACAGCCCTGTTGAACAGAATTGCCATCACCATTTTACAGGTGAGGAAACTGAGGCTCAGGTAATCAAGTGACCAAGGGAGGTCCACAGCGAGGATCTCAACCCAAGTCTGAAAGGAAAGGACAATAAATAGTGTGATTGTCTTTAATGAAGCCAGGAAGTGAGTGACTGCATGGCAGTGTTCTCCTGTGGGCTCAGCTTTGATCTCTTACCCATCTCTTCTCAAGCTCCCTCATGTCCCTTACAGATGCTGTGTGCACCCTTTTCCATCTCATTACATGGGTATAATGAGTCCTATTCTGGAAAGGAGGTCGGAGGCCCAGGGACTCCCTGACAGTCACATAGGAATTAATAACAGAGCAGGTTCTGAACCCACCTTCGGCTGCCTCCAAGTGCAGTGTCTGTCCACTGTACCCATAGGGAACCCACACAGAGCATAATGGCCCTCCAACCTCCCCCAAAGCACCCACTTCTTATCCCACTGACCATGAGCACCCTAGGTTGAGGATCCATTAGGACTCATGTTTGATCCCATATGGCCTCTGAAGGCATCTCCCACCTCCAGCTCCACCTGCCTTCCTTCTAGTCTTTTTTTTTTTTTTTTTTTTTTGGTGACACTGGGGTTTGAACTCAGGGCTTTGCACTTGCAAAGCAGGCACTCTATTGCTTGAGCCACACCTCCAGATCATTTTGCTCTGGTACTGTTTTGGAGATGGGGGTCTCTTGAAGTATTTACTGAGGGCTGGGCTTGAACCTATATCCTCCTGATCTCAGCCTCCCAAGTAGCTAGGATTACAGACATGCATCACCAGTGCCTGGCCCTTCTACTCTACACAAGGCCACCACCAGGGGCAGCTTCAGATGCAGAGACTTTACTGTCACTCCTTCCAGGCCTTGTGACCATGGCCACATGATCTGTCCCCCTAAGAACTCTGCACCCCAATGAGCTGATTCTTCTCCATGGCTGTCTCTGGCCTCTTCTGCAGTGCTCTTTCCTCTGAGTGTAATACCATCCCCACTTTCCCATCACCCTGCTAAAGCACCCCTCAAATCTCAGCAACGTTCTCTTCCTTCAGGAAGTCTTCCTTGCTTGGTTCAGGTGTTCTTCCTGTGTATCCTGTTACTGGGGTCCTTCTTCCTCTAAGGTGAAATTTTATTTGAGGGTCTCTCCCACATGAGGGTGGAGGCCATGTCTCGTCTTGTTCATGCTGCATCCCCAGAGCCTCACACAATGTCTGGCACGTGGTAGATGCTCTATTAAAAGCTAGTGAGTAAAGGAACAAGCTGTCGTATTTTTAGTTGTCGTATTTTTACATTTAGCACCAAGCTCTAGTAGGTGCTCAAATATGTCTATTGAATGGCTCATGGAGAAATGAATGAATGAAAAATGAATACCACAGTTCAAGCCCTGTCCCACTCTATTTGTCCACCTCTTGGCTCTGCAGGGCTCTCCCAGCTGCAGCAGAATTAAAGGGCTCCCAGTCACTTGGTTTTACTGCTGGGGGTTTTGAGTGGAAAGAAATACCTGCTCTTCTACCAAGAAGAGTTTCAGGCCAGAGAGGCCTTTGTTGCTAGCAAGGGAGGAGGGAGAGTTGGGACCTCAGCCCTGTTTCAGGATGGCCTTGATTGGCCCTGAACTGACTAATAAAGTGTGAAATTGACTTCATCCTCCACCACGTCTTCCTAGTCAGTGTGTCCCTGTAGCATCTTCTCTGCTCCAGCGGATGCAGTGCTGCCGACATCCCCTCCGTCACTGGCAGACAGGAGCGTCATCAACACCCACGCAGCCCCAGGGCCCAGCGCTCTGCAGAGCCCACAACGTTATTTGGCCTGGGACCAAACTAGGCTTTCCAAGCCAGAAGCGTCCAATGCGCATGTGTGATGCACCTCTGTAAGCCTGCCACCAGTTCCTCCTGTCCCTATTTACTCCTCTGGCACTTGTTTCTTAGCCAGGGAGGGGACTGAAGGGGGAACAGCATCAGGTGAATTTGTGGGGGCCCCTACCCCTGCGCATTGCACCAAATGCAGGGTGAACAATTAGAGCCATTGGTGGTGGGGTAGGCAATTAAATCTAGAGGTTTGCAAAGGGAGCTCAGAGAAGCCCCCTGGGTACCTTAGGGGCTGTTTTGGAGTTGATGGAGAGACCCCCAGCTCTCCTTTCCACCAGGATAGGGTCATTTGGGGTCTATTTGGTTTATTTACTCTTGTTTAGGATTTCCTAGGAAGGAACTCCATGGCTCCAGTGAGTTCTAAAGCCAATCATAGATACAGCTGTCATTCCCAGTCTTGCCTGTGGATCAGAATAACTGGGGGATGTAAGAAATACCAATTCTCAGTCCTGTAACACTTTTGTCTGCTCAGCACCCATTTTTTCCTCTCCTGAGGAGAGCCCCAGGGTCCCTTAAGGAGCCATCCCTACCCCTACACCTCCCATGCAGTTTGGAGGCAAATCCTACTTGGTCCCCTGAAACTGCAGGGACAAGCAGGCTGTGAGCCTGGCCAGCCATAGAGTGATCAGCCCAGGGCCAAAGCTAGGCTGCAGCAGCTCTTAGGATTTGTCAGAGCTGAACAGGGAGAGATGCTCTCTTCTCTTGGAGGCCCATCTTGGTGGCTGTCAGCTTGGAACTGCTGGCTAAGGAGGAAGCCAACACAGAGGCATATCAGGACGAGGGATGAGAGAGAGAAAGAAAGGAGACAGACACAGAAAGCAAGAGACAGAGACATAGAGATGGAGGCAGGTCGATAGATATACCTGGTGACATGCTAGAAGCATATGGATCCAGTCAGGCCTTAAGTTTATTCCCCTGGCCAGTGGCTCATGCCTGTAATCCTAGCTACACAGGAGGCAGAGATCAGGAGGATTACAGTTTGAAGCCAGCCAAGGCAAATAGGTCACAAGACCCTATCTTGAAAAAAAACCATCACAAAAAAGGGCTGGCAGAGTGACTCAAGATGTAGGTCCTGAGTTCAAACCCCAGTACGGAAAAAAAAAGTTTATTTCCCTGAACTGTTCAGACACATGAGCCAATAAATCCCTCCCACTGCTTTTTTTTTTGCTTCCTCCAGTTCGACTTGCATTTCTGCTACTCACCTATAAGAGTCTGATCGGTTTTACAGAACCAATCTCAGCCCGGTGGCCTCAAATCTCTGTCTCTGTCTGTCTGTCTGTCTGTCTGTCTCTCTCTCTGGCAGTACTGAGGTTTGAACTCAGGGCTTCACACTTCCTAGGCAGGTACTCTACCACTTGAGCCATGCTTCCAGCCCATTATTGAATCAAGATCTCCATGGTTGGTATCTGAAAATCTATATTTCTCAGAAAGTTTCTAGGAAATTCTGATCAAGTTTTGCTTCTCAGTCAGGGGCTGAGTAAACACCTGAACACTACAGGGCTCTTTAAGAAGGAAGAAAGACAGCCACAGTTGTTAGGTGGTGTCTGCCATACAACTCCTCTCCAGCTCCCTGGGTCTCTGATATCCTTGGGATCTGGAATGTCCCCCCAAAGGCCCATGCATTGAAGGCTTGGTTCCCAGCACGGTGCTATTGGGAGGTGGTGGAACTTTTAGGAGGTGAGTCCAAGTGGGTGTGTATTTGGTCATTGGGGGTCTGCCCTTGAAGGGGATTGTGGGACCCATGACCCGTCCTTTTCCTTGCCGGCCATGAGATGAGTGGTTTTGCTGTGCCATGTACCCCCTGCCATGATGTGCCAATACAGGCCCAAAGTGATAGAGCCAACTGACTGGGTAATGAATCCTTTACAACTGTGAACCAAAACAACCCCTTCCTAAGCTGATTATCTAGGTAATTGCTACAGTGATAGAAAGCCAATTAACAGTCTCCCTTCCTCATTCTGGATCCAGGTTCCCTCTCTTTGCTAGCCATGGTCCTTGCAGAAGATCAACTGTCAGTATTCAAAGGCTTCCCATGGCCTCCCATAGCCATCTTTCCTTCTGGCTGTCTGTCCCAGCCCATAGGCAAGATGAAGAAACACAGGACTTGTCCTTAGTCATTGCAGGTGCTCTTCCTGGCTTTGCTTCCCTCACTTCCTGTTGGATTTATCCCTGTTCACTGGGTTGCCAGAGGACCAAGTTGGCATGTGTGGTGGGAGCTCACTGTTGCCTGCTCATCACCTGTTTTCCTGTTTCTTATTACAGAATCCACATTGTCCTGTGTGTGGGGAGGGCTCACCCTTTCCCACTCTCAGCCATGTGGTGTAAGCAGCATAGAGCCTCAGGGGACCCCCAGTTCTTATGGGGTCTCCTCTCCTGCATCCTGGCACGTGATCTCTGTGTGACCTGTGTGATCTCTGTGTTCAACACCTCTTCCACAGGACTTAATTCTCAGTGGACAATAACCCTGACTGTTAGCTTGACAGTCACTTCCTAGACCTTGGGCTCAAACCCTTGGGGGAGAGTTCTGTTTCCATGAACTATAAGATTTGAGCCCCAACCTTTCAACCATCTCGCAACTTCCTCTAGAGGAAAGTTATCTATGAATGAAACTTAAACAAGAGATGAAGTTAAAAAGTCAAGATCAGTGGCTCAGGCCTATAATCCTAGCTACAGAATCAGGAGGAACACAGTTCCAGGATGGCCCAGCAAAATAGTCTGTGAGACCCTCATCTTAATGGAAAAAAGCTGGGTGTGGTGGTGGGCACCTATCATCCCAGCTATGGCAAGAAATGTAAATTAGGAGGATCTCGGAGGATCTGACTGGCCTGGGCCAAAAGTGAGACCCTATATCTAAATAACCAGAGCAAAAAGGAATGGAGGTAGGGCTCCAGGAGTAGAACGAAATCCTGAATTCAAACCCCAGTACTGCAAGAGAGAGAGAATTAGAGACCCCAAGCTGCTGGATTCAGCAGGGCCTGATGCAAGAAAACCCTATACCTTTCAGTCATAAATGATGCAAGGCCCTTTCCTGATCAAGTCAGAGTTCATGGGCCTTCTGCTCCTTGTCACCAAAAGGCAACAAATAAAGCATGTGGTTTTGAAAAAGCCAGACAAGGCTCTCCTTTGCTGAGATATGTCTGTGTAAAGAGGTGTGATGGGCAATAAGGCTGGGAAGTTAGGATGGTGTCACATGGTGGGAGCCAGGATGACTCTGGGCTTCCGTCTTTGAGACCATTGAAGACTGCAGGATCTCCTGGGGCCGTGTGATCCCAGGAGTTGTTAAACAGGCTCAATGTTGCCCTGAGGGATCAGGGTGATGTTTTCTGTAGCTGCTGATAAAGTAGAATTCATGACACTTGCCCAGGACCCATCCTCCAGTCACATTCTGGCCAGGGGATAGTTGGGTGATTTCTGCATAATTGAATTTGGAAGATGGCTACTTGCATTTATTAACTGTTCCTGACAGTCAAGGGTGGTGAGGGTGGGGAGAAGCCCAATGCCAGTGGTGAGGACTGGAGATGTCACCAAGTGTGCCCACATCGCTCTTAAATTGACCAGGACAGGACACAGGCTGACCAAAACAAAAGGAAAGACATCAAACCTCCCTCTTTTTACAAGACCTACTTCTATTAATGCTGCCTGAGATTATGTTCGCTCTGGTTGGAACCACTTATGCTCTGCATTGACATGGATGTCACTCACACATGTTGCTGCTGAGTCTCCTGGGGTCCCCTCAAGTCTTCCAATCTCTCATCCATCCTGGAAGAATCACCCATACTTTTGACTCCTTTCAGGACTCCGTGAGTCAAAAATCTTGTCTTTTGGAGAAAGTGGCGTGGCCAAGGAGGAGACAATAAAACCAGGTTTCATTCTTTCCCTTTGTCCTGATCTGCCATTGTGGTCTCGTGGACTTGTAAGCAACAGAAATGTTCTGCCTTCCAAGCCTGGAGTCAGAGCCCCCAAAAAACCCAGAGGTTGTCTGCCTTGGTCTGATCTTTTCAACCACAGTCACAAAGGGAAGGCAGGCTCAATTTAAAAGGGCCCTGAGATGTCACTTGTGAAAATACTTCAGCTCTGACCTGATGGGGGAGGAAGAAGGAGAAGGAGGGAGAAAGAGCAAGGGGAGGGCAGAAGAGACAGAGGGACAGAGAGAGGGACACTGGGAAACATGGAAATGGGGGAGATGCAGACATCCTTCAAGAGCTGGTTTTCTGAATTAGAACCCTGTTACCGTGTTCCCCAACTCTATAGACACAGAAAAACCAATATTGCAGTAGAAAATTTGCCTGCATTACTTTTCATTAATATTTATTTGTCTTTTCTAGCTTCCTTATAACCTTAACTTCATTCAAACCAACGAGCAGACTCCTGAGGTGGTCGGTGCACAGATTCTTTACCTGAGGAAGGATGGAGACTCAGAAAGCTCCAGCAGCTTTCTCAAGATTGCACAGAGAGATAATGGCCAAGTTGAAACAAAGGATTGACACCCCTAACTCCTGGTGCAATGAGTGTCTCCTCCAAACCATGCCCAGGAACAAAAGGGACAGTATGGTTACTGAGGTACATACTGATTTTTTTTTGTTTTTGCAACACTGGGGTTTGAACCCAGGGCCTCAAGCTTGCTAGGCAGGTGCTCTACCACTTGAACCACACTTCCAGCCCAAAGAGCATATAGATTAAATGACTTTTCCAAAGTCACAAAAATTAGTTACACCAGAAATTTGAACCTGAATAATTTGCACCTTTAAGTCTGTGCTAAGGGTTGTAAAGGAACAGAGAGTATGTTAAAGATTAAGTGCCACGTGCAGAAGGGCATTTCTTTTCTTCCCTCGAATAAATAAGCTACTAAAGTTTCTCGTTGACAGGTAATTGACAGTGACATAGTATATCTGAACTTGAGTAAGGCAGTAGACAAAGGTACATGATATTATTTTCTTGGGGTCAAACACAATGGAAAGCTGTGAGATGGATTCCAAGAGAGCTAGGTGGCTACTAGCCAGTAGGAGATTGGTACTCACAGCATCCTGGAGGATCAGTTTTCATGTGTAAGGGTGTCATATCATGTGACTTAAAAACATTTATTTATTTACTTATTTATTTTTGTGGTGCTGGGGATCAAACCCAGGGCCCTGTGCTTGCTAGGCAAGTGCTCTACCAGTGAGCTACATCCCCAGCCCATGGTTTTTTATTACTAAAATTGAACTACTTGAACTCCCTCCCACTACTTATGAAAATGACTCTCTTCCTTTCTTGGGATCCTCTGTCCCAAGGTAATATCAGGCAGCAATTAGTACAGAACCTAGGAAGCATGACCATCAGGTATCCTGCAGTTGCAGGTGCTGCCACACGAGGGCCCTGTTTAAAAGTGGCAGCTTGGTTGCCTAGAGGCAGAAGCCTGGACATAGTCACCAATACCTTACGTCTAGCCTCAGGTGCAGTCCCAACCCCTAAGAAAACTTTTTTTTTTTCAGTGCTGGGGATTGAATACAGGGCCTCATGCATGTTAGGCAAGAGCTTTATCACGGTGTTATACTCTACCCCCAGTCCAACAAAGCACTTTAGTTTTAAGGCATACTACATTTGGCCCTGTATCTGTTTCTCAGAGTGCTTTGTGAAAAGGATTAGACATCTCTCACACAGCTATAGTCCCTCCATGACACATAGGTCTGTACACTTCGTGTCACAGCTCTTTATTCACATATAATACTCATACTACAAGTGTGCATCTCTCCAGGGTAACCAACAGGGTGCTAGGGTGGCTAGGTCAGGAGTAGTCTCCAGACTCAGTTGCAAAGTTGCCTGGAAGCAACCTTCCCCTTCCCACCCCGCCCCCCACCAAGCCCCTGCCCTGTCTGGGCCACACTGGTGGGAAGCACTTACTTTGAGGCTACAGGGCCTCCATCCCTCTCCTGAAGACACTCCCACTCTGTGATGGGAAATAGCCTCTCCTCACTGCTGCGGAGCAGAGGTAACTCTTGGCTCCAGTACCCCACTGCTGCAAGTCAGAAGAGTCAGAACCTTTCTCTCTCACCTCCCGGGAGTCAGTGGGAGACGCATGACCTCATATGCTCTTTCCCGGGACTTTGACTCTGGCACGAACAAGGGAATGGTTTCTGGCTAGTGTTCTTGTGGCAATAGTGGTGTGGAGGTGCCATTGATGGCATCTGACCTTTGTCCCTGTTGCAGGCAATGGCTGCTTTTTCTGCAACCTGCTTTCTGACCTTTCAGAATGTTCTTAATTCCTGCTAACTAAGCCTGTTCTTCTAGTCTCTTATCAATTGTGGAAACTGCCACTGGCCCTCAAATCAACTGCCTTCTCTTTAGTTTCTGGAGCCTGCACCTAGAACTCTGACTGACACCCCCAAGAATGGAAAGGATTTTTTTCTTTCTCCCTTCCAAGCAGTGCCCCAATTTGTTTCCCAGGAGGATAGAGGTCCTCCTGGACAAAATCTCCACCTTGTCTCGTGTAAGTCCTGACACAAAAAACCAGCCTAAAATAATGTGCTCTCAAAATGTTGGCAGTGTTGATTCAGGGTGATGACACTGACCAAAGGTTTTGTTTCCCCGTCTTACTCATCTGTGTCCCTGAAAAAAAATCCTTGCCACGTCCACGTATTCCATTATGATTCAACACAATGGCCTTTATGTGTGTGTGTGTTCCAAGTGCAATTAGAGAACCTCAGATATTGAGAATATGGCAGGAAGGACTGGCAGCCGTGTCCCTGAGGAGTCCTGGTCAGCATGGTGGCACCACCTGATGCCTGTTATCACTCTCTGGCTTGGGTGTACTTATTGACAGAGCCAAGGGCTGATACCCCAGTTGGCTTTGTCCTATACATGACTCAGGGCAACTCCTTGCCCTCCTTGTCCCCTTGGGGCCCCCAGTCTTCCCACATACACAAGGTGGAGACAGAACAAAGTGACCCCTAGGCGTCCTGCTTCTCAGCTCTGGACTTTGAGGATTATCGCCCAGGAAAGAAGATGGAGTCACACCTCTGAGTGGGGACTACCTGAGGTCCCACATGGTCAGCATTCTCCAATCAGCACATGACAAATATCCATGCGTAGCCAAGAGGAGAACTTATTGGCTTATGTCACTGAAAAGTTAGGTCTAGATTTGGACTTGTCTGGGATGCAGAGAATAAAAGGGGATTATCAGGACAGGGCTCGCTTAGTCTCTTCTGTTATCCTTTGCCTTCCTCAGCCCATGCAGGTTCTTCCCATGCTGGTCCCCAGCAGCTCCAGGCTTACTCTTGCTAGCCTAACACCTCTTCCCAAGCTCCCAGCAGAAGTCCCAGCACCAACTTTCAATGGACTATAGTAGGTGATGTGTCCACTGCAGAGTCAATCACTCATGGTGCATTGGCCAAGCTCGGGTCACGCTCTGCCCCTGTTGTTGGGAGGTGGAGCGAGCCTCACATGGCTAAGAGGCTGGGGCATGGATCTAGTGATGGAACTCCTGTGTAGGAAAGCCTGAGGCCCTGAGTTCAAAAGAGTGGAGCAGGGGCGGTTCCTCAACACTAGGAGTTGTTACCAAGGGTTTGGGGAGAGGATTTTGAGAAGAAAACCCCTCAGGTTCAGCAGGAGTCACCTCAATGTGTTCCCAGGATGGGCATCATGGCACCATACAGGAGCAGGGGAGAATGGGAATGCACAGGCCAGCCTCACAGGTGGCTTTGATGACACTGAGGTTGGACAAACACAGATGTAATCCAGGAGATCTTACCTTGACTATAGTCAGTCACCTGGGGAGAATTTATGACACTGGGCCCCATCCCCAAACCAATTTTTTCAGGCCAATGAGGGACTGGGGTCTAGTCAACCACATTTTAAAAAACGTCTGCCCAAGTGGTTCTCATGGAAGCCCAAGTTGAAAGAACCACTAAGCTCAGACTTGTTCTCAGCAATTTCAAATTCACCAATTGGTGATGAACAAGAACTTGGGCAGTCCCTCCACTGAGAATGGTGACTTGGGAGCTAGCAACTCCAGCCAAGCTAAATGAAGTGCGAAGCTGGAGAGGTAAAACCACCTGCCCTGGGGAGTTTGAACCTTCTTATGATAAATCAATCTTAACACTCGTCCAGCTGATTTTCCCAGGAGAAGAAGAAACTAAGGGGGAAAATACAACTGCTTAAGTATGTTCTCAGAAGTTATTTTTGTGTTTATCTCATGTAAATCAGATATCACTTGTTAGGTAGGTAATATTAAGTAGTAATATACCCAAGGAGGTAGGTAATGGTAAATTCAAAGAGAAAGTCCCTGAGGGTCACAGAGGAAAGTAACTAGACCTTGTGACTGGGGAGGGATTTGAACCTAGGACTGTGGTTAGAAAATCGGGGCCTCTGTTCATTATTCATGCAGCCTTCTGGGAAAGGTCATGTCTCCAGTTAGGCTGAGAGGGGTTTGGAGGTGAATACACACTTTGTGGAAAGAGTACTGGCCTACATCAGAAGTGGGCAGAAGTGGCATTGCTCCATCTCTGATCAGCTCGATAGCCCAGAACAAGTCCCTTGGGTACTGGGTCTTTAGTCTTCCATTCTGTACAATGGGACTGCACTAATTGGAACCTAAAGCATTTTTCAGTTGTATGATGATGGTATTGACAAGTTCCTAGCAGAAGAACCTGCTTCCCAAGATCCTAGGGCCTTTTTGAAATATCATGGTGTTCCAGCCTGACCAGTCATTCTGCTGCTTATTGAAGAATTGCTCCCTAGCCCAGGTTAGGGTTCCTGATGTTTTTCAAGCCTTAGAAAATGATGCAGCTCAGACAGATAGTCTAATATTCACAATTAAATCCTGGAAGGCAAAGAAGACACTAAAATTTTGCAGTGTCAGAACATATCTTCCTCATTTAAGATTGCAAAAATTGGGCTAGCAGAGTGGCTCAAGTGGTAGAGCACCTGCCTAGTGAGCATGAGGCCCTAGTTCAAACCCCAGTACTGCTAAAAAAAAGAAAAAGTCTGTGAAGATTGTCAGCACTAGTGGCTCACAACTGCAATCCTAGCTACCCGGGAAGCCAGCCTGGGAAAGACTCTATCTTGAAACTCTCCAACACTAAAAAGGGCTGGTGGAGTGGCTCAAGTGATAGAGCACCTGTAAAAAAAAAAAAAAGACTGCAAAGATCAGACTGCCCTGATTGCACCAACATTTGGCTCTGTGCTGGGGAGCCAGGAAGACATACAGGTGTAGGGGCAGCACCCTGGCTCCAAGGAAGAGAGGCACGGGTGAGAGCATGACCCTGTGCTCATTCTTACTTCAATCTGGGAAATGGAAATGAAAATGAGATGTTTGGGGCACCAGTGAAAGGGTTAATATCCAGGGTTGGCAGGGATGGTGAAATGAGTATTCTCCCTCACTATTGGAGGACTGTAAGTTGGTATAGCTTTTTCAGAGGATAACTTACAATAGCTTCGCATACCTCTTAATGCAGCATTTCCATTTCTAAGACTATCCTCAAGAAATGCTCCTCTGTGTACAAGAAGACAAAATGAGAATGTTGATTATTGTGTTTTTTGTGCTGGCTGGGAACCGTCTATGTAGCCATCATGAGGGAATGACTAAAGTGGACTATACTCCTGCTGTGACACACTTTTCAGCAGTTAACAAGCAAAAGATCCACACGTAATGACATGGGAAATCCCCATGGTATAAAAAGGAAAAAAGCAAACCTCAGAATATATTTGGCTAAACGTACATGCATGTGTGCGCGCGCACACACACACACCCACCCCACACTTGATAACACTTGATACCCACTACAACGATTACTAAAAAGACAGATAAAGATGAGTGTTGGTAAGGATATAGAGAAATCGGACTCTTAGACGCTGAAGGTGGGAATGTAAAATAGTGTCGCAGGCTGGAGGACAGTCTGGCAGTTCCTCAAGTTGTTAAACACAGAATTACCCTCTGACCTGGTAATCCCACCTCACGTACATAGCTAACATAAATAAAAACACATCTTCACATAAAAACTCAGACATGAATATTCATAGCAGCATTACTATAATAACCAAAAAAGCAGAGGCTGCCTAAATGTCTGCAAACTGACGAATGGAGAAATAAAATGTTACATAGCCTATATTCATTCTGCAATAAAAGAAATAAAAAGCAGATACATGGTACAGCATGGAGGAATGTTGAAAATCTTATTTAAGTGAAAGGAGTCATTGACAAAATGCCATGTATGGTATGATTCCATTTCTAGAAATGTCTGAGACAAATCCACAGAAGCAGAAAGCAGATTCGTTTTGAGCTGGGAAGGGATAAAGGGACTGGGAGATGGCAGTTAAGCGATATGGGGCTTCTTTTGGGGGTAATGGAAATGTTCTAAAATTTGCAGAGTTGTTCTGAATGCCAAACTCTATAAATAAATGAAACCCTGAATCATACATTTAAAATAGCTGAATGGCATGGTATATTTCAATAAAGCTGCCTTAAATTCACACAAATATACTCAAAGTTTCCCAGTGGACCATGTGGTACAATAGCAAAAGGAAATAACCTCTGTGTTAACAAGTGATCAGCATGGGAAATTCTGGTAAAATGTGCTACCACGGACTAAAAGTGTAACATCATGCCACAGGCAAAACAGAGGAAGTCTGTGAGTGGACGTGGTGGGACTTCTAAGGGATACCACAAGTCATGGAAACAAGGTACAGGACGTGTGTACAGCATGCTTCCCTCATAAAGAAACAACTCTTGGGGTTTTTTAATTTAACATTTTTATTAGCATATATTAGTTGTACAGGGGTTTTCGTTGTGACATTTCCATATATGCTTACAATGTACCTTGGTTAGGTTCACCCCCACCATCACGCTCCCCACCACACACTTATAATGATTTCTACAAGTCTCATTGGTCTATTTTCATATAAATATGTTAAGTCCAGCGACTATATTCACTGTCCTTTACCCCCTACACTCACCCTCTCCACTACTTTCACCCCCTAATAGGACCTGTTTTACAATCCTGTCTTCATTTTCAAGTGTATATACATTTTCACAAGGGTTTCACGAGGTGTTTCATCTGTGAATATACTGTACTTAATCAGTTCAACCCCCTCTATCACTGTCCCTTCCCCTTCCCACCTACCTCCTATTATTCAATAGCTTTCGGTGCATTTCCTTGTGCCAGGTCTTCTTGTTTTAAATATGCAAAGACCAGGGGCTGGCAAACTACACGCCACAGATCAAGTCCAGCCTGCTGCCTGTCATGGTATAGCCCTCGAGCTAAGAATGGGAGTTAGATTTTTCAAATAATTGAAAACAATTACAAGAAGAACTCATGGCACATGAAAATGACGTGACATTAAAAATCTGTGCCAAAAATAAAGTTTTATTGGCACAGAGCCATGCTCGTTCATTTATGTATTGCTTATGGCTGCTTTTCCAATGCAGTGACAGAGATGATTAGTTGTGACAGAGACCTTAAGTCTGCAAAGCCTAAGCTATTTATGACCTGAGCTTTTACAGATTACATTTGCCGACTTGTGGCCTAGCCTCTCTGGAAGGAAATACTGCCCCAGCAGGCTGCTCTGGTAGTAGGCAGAGCAGCTGAGGACCAAGGGTAGGAAGGAGATGTCTCACTTGTGTGCCCCTTTGGCTCTGTTCAAAGAAATGTCAACGAAAACTCTACACTGTTACATGCTGCCATATTGTGATGTATGTAGAAGAATATTGCAACAGCTGTACACCAAATGGATAACTGACACTACTTTAAAGAAGGGGGCTGCTGGGGAGAGAGGAGTCAAGTAGCTTTGGTAGTAGGGAGAACCACTCCGTGTATAATGTGTGCAATTAAAAATAAGAAATGGGGGCCAAGCATCAGTGGCTCACGACTGGAATCCTAGTTATTCAGGAGGCAGAGATCGGGAGGATCATGGTTCAAGTCCAGCCTAGGCAAAAATTAAGACACTATCTCAAAAATACCCAACACACAAAAAAAGGGCTGTTGCAATGGCTCAAGTGGTAGAGCACCAGCCTAGCAAGCGTGAGTTCAAACCCCAGTATCATCCAAAAATTAAATAAATAAACAAAGTATGCACACATAAAGAAAGAGAAAATGAGAATGCATTCAGAACAGCTTTTGTTGCACTTCTAGAGCTGCACATTCAATGAGGGCTCTGCTGGGAGACTCACTCTAGCTCCTGGTATAGGAAGTAGCCCATGAACGACTACCATAGGAGCTAATCTAGTTATAGAACAGAGTCCAAGGGATGAGGGAGTGAGGGAGTGTATGCAGAGCAATCATGGTTCAGAGTATTCTGGGCTGCCCTGGGCTGACCTGGGAAGAAGCAGGGCCCGGAGGAGCAGAAAAGAGACATCATGCATAATGCCACATCCAGCTCACAGCTGCAGCTCTCCATGGTCTGCAGGTGTCCTGCTTTACCTTTTTAGCCTCTCTCCCAACTCCATAAGTTCCCTGCTTTTGTTTGTCCTTCGCAGTCTCTTGAAGGACACTGGCAGAGTTTAGCTGGGGTGTGCATGGCACCAGCTACAGCTGCTGCTCCTGGGCGCTGCCTTCTCAGCGAGCACCATCTGTGAGGCCTCTGCTCTCCAGGGGGAGATTACTCTTGCCTGTCCTCCAGAGCTGCAAGAATCACCCCCTGCACGAGGACCCAGCCTGTGGGGCTGCAGTAGAACCACAAGCCCAGGGATGTGATTCACTGGCTCCAAGGACATCCAGCAGCAGGGATGTCTCAGGCATAGATAAAATGAAGACATTTTGTTCTGCTTATCCTAACCCTTTCTTTCAGAAACAGGGCTCCTATTTTTATTCAGGTATGGATAGGACTGATCCAACTCTACATACAAGATTGACCACATGATCCAGGTCTGGCCAATCAAAACATTCCATTTCTCTAGTCACTGTGACTGGTTCACAGCAGGCATGTGACCCAAGCTAAGCCAATGAACGTCAGCCCCAGGATTTTTGCTGGAGCTACCAGGAGAGACGTATGGTCTCAGCCTAGGTTGTTGCATGTAGAACTGCTGGTGCACTTTTTGTCACTAACATACAGTAAGCTGGCCTGAAAACAAGCTAGGACAAAAGGAGGAGGAGCTAAGAATTAGACAGGTTCCTGGTGATGTTCTTTAAACAGAATTCAGTTGTGCCTTAAGTCTTTATCTTCCCTGGCCTCTTCAGTTAAAAGAATGACAAAAAAAAAAAAAAAAGCCCTCTTTTGCTTTGGATGCTTTCCATTGGCAAGAGTCATGACTGCTACATTGGCAGAGCCAAGCTTCCAGTCAGAGTCCGAACATTTTGTTGAGATTTCCTTTCCACCCCATGCTGTGCGCTTAGCCCTCTGCCACTCTTCCCCGGAGGTAGGCTGTCTGGAGGTAGGCTGCTCCGACAGTCTGCTAGCTTTCATCCTTTCTTTGAGTGAGGTATCTGATCTGCTCACTGCCTATTCCTCTAAATTCCAGCCCTTGATCGCCCACCACTAAACACACAGCTGCACACAAACACCACACACATGCACACACACACACACACACACACACACAACCAGCTCTTTATCATCAAAATGCAGTTAGAGACTGCTTTTGTTCTTTAATCTTGGTTGAGCACTTCTGTGTATTAGACTGTGTGCCCAGCACATTCTACACACAGTCTCCTCTAATCTCGGTAACCCTTTCAGGTAGGTTTTATGATTATTACGGAATTATCAGGAAATGTGAATGAGTGACTTAGGAGGATGAGGTGACTGACCTGAAATCAAACAGTTAAGCCACACCCAGATGGAGGTAGGGTTGGGACCAGGCATAGGAGGGGACAAGCCTTGATCTGGGCACTTGATCTGAGCACTGTATCTGTGCTTCTAACATGAGCACAGGTTCCCATTCCAGGACCCCCCATCCCAACGCTAGGCCAGGAGTGAGCATGGCTGAGAAGCTGCTTGGTTAAACACATGCCTCAGAGAACACTGAGGCATGAGGCCCCCACCTCACCTGGCAGTAGTCACTTTCTCCCTATCCAGGACTTTGGTCTGAGAAGGAGTTTGGCATTGCCAGATCTATTCTTGTAGGAGCCAGGTTCTGTCCTGGCTGAGGAATGGTAAGGACACAAGACTTTTCTCTGCTGACAGAAGGGAAAGAGAGATCAAGGGCACATGAATGAGCAACTCAAGCATGAGAGGAAAACAACAAATTAAAGAATAACTTCAGACCACTCCTCGGGGGAGGGGGTGTTATGAGGTTGTGAATGCTAAGAGGAAAAGGTGTAAGCCAGGGTCTGGGGGCAACTCAGATTTTTTTTAAGTTTTTGTCATTTTTCCCTGAGATAAAATGGCTCTCATTCAAGGTTTTTCTTCTTCCTTTTTTTTGCTGGTACCGGGGTTTAAACTCAGGGCTTCACACTTGCTAGGCAGACACTCTACAGCTGAGCCATACCTCCAACCTGAGTTTGAAGGTCTTAACAAAGCTTAACACCCAGCATGACCTGGTCGTTCTTGTTCTCTGCCAGACTTTCTGTTTGTCTGTCTGCCTTTCTTTTGGGGGATGGGGGGTTTGAGACAGGGTCTTATTATTTAGCCCAGGCTGGTCTGGAACTTGCTATGCAGCCCAGGCTGGCCACAAATTCTCAATCCTCCTGCCTCAGCCTCCCAAGGGCTGGGATTACAGGTGTGTATCACCACACCCAGCTGATCGTGCTTTCTTGACACTCAGGTTTTAGGCACACTATTTCCTCTGCTTGGAGTGCTGTTTCTCCCTTTCCCTCCTTTGCTATCTGAACTTCTACATATCCTTCAGGTATCGGAACTGATGGCACATCCTCTGCGAAGCTTTCTCTGACCACCAAACCTGGATTAGGCACCCCTCCTCAGTGCTCTCTTACCTGGCTGTAACGTGTCTTGATCCCTCCACTTGTATTTTATGTGTTTGATTCACACCACTACACTGTAAGGTTCCTGAAAGAAGGCTGATGTCTTTTTCTCTGTTATAGTCTCAGCACCAGACACACTGTAACAATTCATTGAATGAATAAGTGAATGAATGAAGATTTAGAGAAACCCAAACAGAAAGCCTGGGGCAATAATACTTTTGACCACTAGATGGTACACTGCCATGGTATCTTAATTGGGAAGGGTGGGGAGCAGGGTAAAGCCAAGGATGAGCAGGTGGGTTAGGATGAGGTGAGGACCCCAGGGAGGCCTTTGTGAGTCTCCAATTTGCATGTATGGAAATACTTGCTTAGGTCATTGCCTCATTCTCATTTAAGGTCACATTCTCATGCTACATTTCGGATATTTTTCAACATCTCCAAAGTTTTTACTCTTGCTTACCAAAGGGTTTATTCTATTATTGTTGCTGATTGCTGGAAGTGGTGTTATAAATTATTTCATTATTGTTTAGGAATTACACAGACTCTGTCACTGAGTCCAGTCTTCCACTCTACAGTTTATCCAGAACTTTGCCTTAAGAATGAACACAAAGTTACATACCTCTCTTACTCCTCCCTTCCACCACAGACAAGTTAGCTCTCTTTGTAAAGAATCGTGTTTTATAGAAATTCAGCTTTTTTTGTGTGCTGGGGATGGAACCCAGGGCCTGGTGCATGCTAGACAGTGCTCTACCAAAGAGCTACACCCCCAGCCCGAACGAAACCCAACTTTTTTCCAGGGAACGTGACAAGTGAGATCAACAAAGCAAGGTTGAAATCCAGCTGCTGGGCACAGACGAGGCATACTTCCTGATGCTGTTATTTCTACTGTGTCAGTCTCCTGGCGCCATTATTTTAAACTGGGCAAAAGTAAAAGTTGATCTGAACCACACCACGAGTCCAAGGCAGCAAGCTGATGACTGGCTGGTTTGCCATAAACCCCAAAGGCCCTACGTGGTTATTACAGTGGAAGTATCACTCGCAGATTTTTTTCTCTGGAAAGTAATGAAAACCTAAATTTGGCAGAACTTGGAGCCTTTGAGAGTCAACGAGGGTGTGGCCTAGAGGGGTTAATTCTTGATATTCCTGTAACTGCGTTAACTAATCTCTCTGTGTCTTTGCTTCATTATCTTCCCAGTGGAGGCAGCAAGACTGCCTGGGCTGGCCTGCGGAGTGGGGATTACGCCTCCTCTTTGTACATGTATTTGACTTGGAGCTGGTTCCAGACCAATACAGCCACAGTAAGCAGTTACAAAGGCCTCTGGCAATCTGGCTTTGCCAGGCTCCCTGGCCAAGGCCAAGTCCTTGCCCATTACAACCTTCATATCTGAACAGTTTGGGAATTGTTTAGAAATGACCTCGTTTGTATTCCTGCAATCCAGCCATATGACAGCTATAAAGATTGCTTTGTGACTCCTTGAGCTGGTGACTGGAAGGTGCAGAGGGAAGCAGCTGAGTCAGCTAAGGGCTTTGCCCCAAGGGTGCCCAGGGAGGGCACATTGCTGGTGAGGGCCCAGCTGGTACCCAGGGCTAGCCCCCTCCTGTGGGCTGTTTCTGGGTGCTGTGTGTGTGTGTGTGTGTGCGTGTAGAGAGAGGGATAGAGAGAAAGGTATGGATGATTTAGTCATAATCCTCTCAATGAGAATGTCATGGACTTCCACAAAAAATAAATTTGGTGCTAAGCTTTGCATTAGATCTGGCTGAATTTTTGGATATGACACCAAAAGGCAACAAAAAGAAAAATAGACAACTTAGTGTTTACGAAAATTTTAAAACTTTGTGCTTTAAAAGACACTGTCAACACAGTAAAAATGCAACCCTGCAGGATGAGAGAAAATACTGTATTTTCTTG
Organism: Castor canadensis; assembly: GCF_047511655.1. Classification (NCBI taxonomy): domain Eukaryota; kingdom Metazoa; phylum Chordata; class Mammalia; order Rodentia; family Castoridae; genus Castor; species Castor canadensis. The sequence goes on along the minus strand of NC_133391.1, from coordinate 69,939,265 downwards.
TGCTTATTACAAGTGGCTTTGACCAAGTAAAGTCAAAAAATAAATTTTAAAAATCAAAAGAAATTTCAAAAACAAAAGTTTTCAATTCCCACATGTGCATCAGGCAGCTAGCTCAGGGGATGCAGAGGAGCTGTAACTTGGCCGTCCCAAGTTACTGTCAGCTGTGTTCAAATCACTGAGTGATCTGCGAGTGTTTCCCTGCCCTTAGTCTTGTAAGAATACAATCTGCCTCCCAAAAAAAGCAAATGGTGCCCAGAAAGCAAGGGAAAAGTGGATTGCTTAATTGAAGTGATCAAGTAAAAATTTGTGATCTGTTGAAAGGTGGCACGTCTTTAGAGGAAGTTGGGTGACATCATGGGAAAATGAGTCAAGAACACGGTACAGTACTGAACTGTGCATACCGAGCATGCGTGGTTTTTCCTCAGCAGAGGTCTCCTTAGAGCCATGTATGGTATGGTATGAAGGATCTATTGTCCTTACAAATCATATAGATAAGGGATTTGTATCTAAAATATATAGAGAACTCCCGAAACTCAACAACAACTTGATTAAAAAATGAGCAAAGAACTGGGCCTTTCTCCAAAGAAGATATGCAAATGAACAATAAACACACAAAAACATGTTTTATATCATTAATCACTGGAGAAATGCAAATCCAAACTGTGGTGAGATACCACCTCACATCCATTAGGATGGCTGGGGCGGTGCGGGAGGAGGAGACCAAAACCCAAATAACAGGTGTTGGTGAGGATGTGGAGAAATTGGAACCTTTTGTTCACTGTTGGTGGAAATATAAAATGCCTCAGCTGCTGTGGAAAACAGACTAGAGGTTCCATAAAAAGTTACAAATACAATTACTACAGGATCGAGCTGTTCCATTTCAGGTGTATACTGGAAAGTCAGAAGACAATCTTGAAAGGATAGCTTTATTCCCACCTTCCTAGCAACATTAAACACAATAGCTAAGATGTGGTTTAAACATGCAATCAATGTTATTTAGCCTTAAAAAGGAAGGCATACACATATATGCAAATACAAAAATGATACTTTTGAAACCATTCCAGGAATGGGGGGGAGGGGGATAAAGGAGAGCGGTGGAGGCGGCGATTTCAAGCATGATCTATTTGATACATGGTAAGAACTTTTGTAAATGCCACAACGTATCCCACCCAGCACAACAATAAAAAAAAAGGAAGGCAATTCTGACCACGCCACACACTTGATGGGCCTGGAGGACATTAGGTTAAGCGAAAATAAACCAATTACAAAAAAAGACAAATACCATATGATTCCACTCATGTGAGGTACTTAAGAGTAGTCAAGGTCAGAGACAGACAGTAGAATGGTGGTTGCTAGTGACAATGGAAGGGGAATGGGACTTGTTCTCTGGGCACAGAATCACAGTTTGATAAGGTAGAGTTATAGAGCTAGATGGTGGTATGGTTTCACATTATGAATGAAATTCTATATTATGTGTATTTTAGCACAATAAAAAAATTTAAAGCCAGATGTAGTGGCTCATGCCTATAATCTTAGCTACTCTGGAGGTGGAAGCCTAGAGGATCACAGTTTGAGGCCAGCTCAGGCAAAAAAAGTTTACAAAACTCCATCTCAACCAATAAAATTTGGGCACACTTCTCATCCCAGTTACTCAGGAAGCATAAATAGGAGAATTGAGGTCACTCTGGCATAAACATAAGACTCTAACCCCAAAACTAGTGAAAGCAAAAAGAGCTGGGAATATGGGTCAAGTGGTAGAGCACTTGTCTGGCATGTGGGAGGCTCTGAGTTCAAATCCTAGTACATCAAAACCATTTTTTTAAGAAATGAGTTCAGTACTGAGCTCAATATTACTGAGTGGGTAACTAGAGGTTGACAGTGGACAAGAAGAAATGAAACCCAGTGCTTGGTCTTAGAGAACTTACAGGGTAGCAGGGAATGCAGTGTCAATAAACCAAGAAGATAAGATACAGTGGAAGGCTCGTTGCAACTCCAGCACTAGTTGAGGTCATATGTCCTTGGAGATTAAATGGAACTGGCTAGAGCCCTATCCTTCCTCGTGTGGGAAGTCCAGTGCCCTCCAAAGGCCCTCCCTGGTCCCGACACCTGGGCTTCAGCTCTCCCCAACACTGTTTCGATTCCAGGACAACTAAAATTATCTTCCCTCATTTTCCCTGAAGTTGTGCCCATCAGGAAGTTGATTGCAGCCACTTCACCAATGGCTTGGTGTGGTCACCAAGGCAAGCAACTGTAATGTCCCCCTGGCGAGGAGTCTCAGGCCATGGATCTGACTCTTCCTGACCATCTCCCTTCACAGATCTTCGTCCTCTTTGGATGCTTGGCCTGCTCAGCCTTAGAGTCCACTTTCTGGGCCACCTCCTGGGTCTCTCCCAAGAATGCAGTTCTCGCTGTGTCATCGGGAGCTGTGGACTCTCCATTCCCCTCTCATAGCTGCTTGCACGTTCAATGAGTCACTAAAGTGGTGTGCCTTCTGAACTAATATTGATTCTCAAAAGAGGAATATTTATTCCCAAAGAGCCAAACCGCTTTTCCAAAGAAGCCTTCTTCTTCGGAACTCACTGTTTATTGCAAGGACAAATTGAAAAAGGTTTTGTAATCTTGTCTGTTGTCTTTCCTCCTACCAGCCTTTCCAGAAGAAGAAAATGTAGAGGGGTTTATGTTTTCACCAGTAGGAATTAGGATGTCCCTCTTAGAAAGCAGAAGTCATTACAGTGAGTTTGAGTTTTAAATGACATTATTTTCTGTCTGCTCCACTGATCATGTTTGCTCTCCCATACATTCATTCAACAAACAATGGGTTCAACAGGAGGTGGATTCATGTGGGTTGGAGTGATCCAGGGTGGCTTCATGGGAGGGGTGGGAATTGACCTGGAACTTCATAGTCAGGAGAGGCAGAATTCAATTGGAACAAAACCAAGGGCAGGGCAGTTGGAAGGTAGGAGTGAGGGTTGATGGGGGCTGGGAATTAGTAACCTCCATTCAATCAACAAGTGTTAGCGTGGCTCCACACAGATTAGCGTGACCACTCCACTGAGAGTGGCCACAGACACAACATGAGCAGTGGGAGAACACAGGGTCACACGGGGAGGGTGCTGCCTCAGGAGACCAGAGAGACTGCCAGAAGAGTGACATTTCAGCTGAGGTGGGTGACAGTGAAAAGCAGTGCTACAAATGGAGGGAGAATTGTTTATGAAACCAAATCAAGAGAGAGCCTGGTAAGGAAATGAAGTTGTCCAACACACAGATTGTCAGCACTGAGGATGGGAAAGGTACAGAACGAGGCTGGGGGACAGGAAGGGTGGCGCTGCAAGGGTAAGCAAGGCAGACTGGGCCTTAGAGGCCGAGATCCTGAGGGCAGTGGGAGAGACACAGGGGTTTGAGCAGTGATGTGACAAGATCAGATCTTGGCTTTGAAAGGCACCTGGCCTACAGATCCACAGAAGGGGCAGACCTGGGAAGCAGGGGGACGTTGGGAGGGGGTTGTGGTGTCACAGTGGAGCTCTGACACCTAGTGGAGGCAGAAGGCATGGGTTAGAGCGGAAATCTTGGGCTAGGACAATGGACAGGGATGAGCTTGGGGCCCGCAGTGGAAAGACAGGCTTGGAAAAGGACAGGAGAGGGTGGCCGTGGGGCTGCTGGATGGAACCTGGAGTTGCACAGTGAATCCTGCCCTCTCCAGGAAGGGTGCTGCCCCTTAGGTCTGAGGGTGGGCGGTGACCAAGGTGAGCATGGCGCAGTAGTGTTTACTCATAGCAAAAGCGTCATCCCTTTCTCAATTCTGCTTCAGGGAGAAAACCCATGGGAGCCAGCTGTCGTTAACACTTCTCTGGCACCTGCTCACCTCTCTTCTTCACAGAGACAGCAGCCCTCAGGCTCAGTGCCTTCGGCAGGCAGCGGTGTCTGGCTGGCTGGGATTTGGTAAGCCTTCACTGCATTTATTGTCATGGCTGTCTTCTATTTACAGTCTGTGAAACCAGATTTCCAATTAAGGCAGCAATAGCTCATTTTGGTTTCAAACAAAGGCACTTAAGTGAAGTAGGGAAACAGGCTACCTTTTAAAGCACATTAAAATAGTCAGGTACCGTGATATGGGAATATGGCAAAAATCAGGAGGAGAGATTTTGAATGACAGGAGGTTGGGAGACACTGGGATAGCAGAAAAGCCTGGGTTTGGAGTCCCAAAGCTATGTGTTAGTGTGTAGGCACTTGTGCCCTCCTCATCCCGGTGGTTGTGACATCATGGCTGGGAAAGGCCTCCAGGAGTGGAGGCCTGTGAAGGCCAGCTCTTGGGACATTCCTGTTTTAGGATTACAAAAGGAGGAGGCTCCATGCTGACCCTCCTGCTGGGTTTTGGGATGAAGGTGGGAGTTGAGGCATGGAGTTAGGTTACCTTTTCAAAGAAATGAAGTCTAGGGTTGATGATGGGGCTCAATGGTAAAGTCTTTGCTACTTGAGGCCCTGGGTTCTATCCAGTACCACAAAAGAAAAGAAGAAAGATTTTAAAAGGAAAGAAAGGAAAGAGAAAGAGAAAAAGAAAGGAAGGAAATCTCCCCAAAGATAAGATATTCAAGATAAGCTGTCTACACTACCAGATAGATTTTGCTCTCTTGAAGTGATGTCTCAAAACCCAGCCTAAGGAAGGTGTGGAACGCATGGCGGTCCCCAGTGTCAGCTCAGGGCCCTCTGTGGACAAGGGGAAGTCCCTGTCATGCTGGGGGATTGCCGCTGTTGCAGGACTGAAACCCAGGGGCTTCCTCTTGAGAGCTTTCCATCTTGGTGCTGCCTTCTTACCAGACTGCGAATTGGAAGGTTTCCTTCAGAGAAGCTAGGTGGTCACCCTAGTTTAATCTGTCTCTTCATTGGCTTCTTTACTGTCATCATTATCCACTAGAAAGTAAACCGAAGGCCAATGCCTGTGGTCTCACCGGAGTCCTGACACCTTTCCAAGTGTCTGTCGCTCAGGAAGTGTGAGATGAAAGATCAGGTGAGTTGGGAAGGGCCAGAGATGCAATCTGATTTTTCTGCTTCTCCACAGGGCTCCAGGCAAACGCATTAAGCAGGATGAGAAATGTGGAATTGAGAGGAAATTGGAAATTGGCTTTTTCTTGCCCCTGTGACCTCATAATCTATAAAAGGGATTAAAGAAAGAATCCTTTTAAAATGAAAGTTCAAAGAGTTTAAAATTACCCTGAGTTCAAAATGTAAAGCAAAACTTAAGGAGCAACGGTAAGCTTTCATTAACTGTCTAAGTCACAGAAACATTGCCTTGGTGGCAGGGATAAGAGGTTTCTACATGGTTCCTCCCATCCGTGAGGTTGGAGGCAGTTCACTCACAAGAGGTAATTTGATGTGGGGATGACTTGTGTCTCATTCCACATAAAACTATGCATATCTTTGCTTTCAGCCTGGATTTCAATCCTGCTTCTACCACTTGGTACCTCTGGGATAAGTCACCGCCTCCCTAAATGAGGATGACCATGTTACCTCTGTTAGGAGGCTGTTGTGAGGATAACTTGAATGAATGCAAGTAAAGCCCTTAAAACAGTTGTGTGCATTAGGGACTCAATAAAGATTGTAGGCTGGGTACTGTGATGCCCACCTGTAATCCCAGCACTCAGGAGGCTGAGAAAGGAAGATAGTGAGTTCAAGGCTGGCCTGGCCTGCATAGCAAGAAAAAAACCCAAAAAACTAGTTTTAATAATTATTTCTCTCATCTTCCCTTTCCTTGATGTGGTGAGCCTAGTTTCAAGATATAAATTATTTTGAGGGAAAAATATGATATCCTTGCTACTAGCAAATAAAACATAATCAAATAATAAGGTAACTTCCAAGAGACTTGTGTCATCAATAGTGAGCTCGGGGTTTTCCCAGCAAACTTCTTAAAGACATGTGATCTCTGTTGATATCCTAAGTGTTCCAAACATTAGAAGCCTTGTCAATATCAAGTGTGTCTGGCTTTTGCCCTTATCAAGAGGAAAATGAACGAGACTACCCAAACTGCAATAGCTACAGCTCTATTTGAGTTTTTTAATTCAGCAAATTAAAAGTAAATCACAGATTTATAATTATTGTCTGATGGATTATACTTTGAAATGTAATATACTGATTGTGAGAATTTGCAGAGAAAATCAACTTATACATAATACATTTTAGGTTCCTAATTAATAAAAAATGATTTTTGACCTAGAAAGGGATTGGCACATGCTCTAATTTTCTGTTAATTTCCCATCCCCCACTCCCTCTCTTCCAAATGCAGCAGAATTTCTCCCACGGTGTCAATATTAGCAGGAATCTTCATGTCTGCTGAGGATCCTCCTTCTTTCTCTGGAACTTGCTTCCATGACCTATCTCCTCGTTCTTAAATTCAGCTTCTGGCTGGAAAAACCAAAGTCTTAAGACATAAGGACATGGACAAGCTGGTCTGGGGATCCATTTCCCTGTCGGAAGCCCTACCTGGTTACTTTGCTGAAAGCCTAAGGTGGCCTCTTTTCTAGAAGAAGGTGGAAACGCTCGGGACAGCCACCCCCCACCCCTCCTGCCTGTGTGTGTTCATTCGTTTGGTTTTGATACTGGGATTGAACTCACACTCTCTATCACTGGTGCCACATCCCCATTCCTTTTGCTTTTAGGATGTTTTTTTTTCTTTTGGCTGTTCTGGAGTTTGAACTCAGGGCTCTGTGCTTGCTAGGCAGGTCTTCTACCTCCAGAGCCACACCTCCAGTCCTTTGTGCTCTGGTTATTTTGTAGATAGTGTCTCACATTTTGCCCAGACAGGCTTAGACTGCAATCCTTCTGTTATATGCTTCCTGCCATAAGTGGGAGGACAAAAATACACACCACTAGGCCCAGCTTTTCTCCCTGTTGAGATGGGGTCTCATTAACTTTTTTTTGCCCAGGCTGGCCCAGAACCTTGATCCTCCTAATCTCAGCCTCCCTTGTAGCCTGGGTTGACAGGTGTGCACCACTGCTACCAGCCATTTTGTTGAGATGGAGTCTCAAGAATTATTTGCCTGGGCTGGCCTCAAACCGCAATCCTCCAGGTATCAGCCTCCCAAGTAACTAGGCGTGAGCCACAAGTGCCTGGCTTTAGTTTGTTTTTTGAAATAGGGTCTCACTAATTTTGCCTGAGCAGGCCTCCAACTTTGATCCTCCTATCTCCACCTTCAGAGTAACTCCACCTCTGCTACAGGCATACCACCTTGCCTAGTTTGTTTTTGAGATAGATAGGGTGTTGCTAACTTTTGCCCTGGCTGGCCTCAAACCCCAACCCTCCTGTCTCCACCTCCAGAGTAGCTGGGATTATAGGCGGTAGCTAGCACTTCTATCCCTTCCTTTCTACCTGTTAAAAATGTAGCTGAAGCTGGGCATGGTGGTGCCCACTGTAATCCCAGCACTGTGAAGGCTGAAGTAGGAGGATTGAGAGTACAAGGCCAGCCTGGGCTACATAGCAAGTTCAAGGATAGCTTGGGCTACCTAACAAGACCTGTCTCAAAAAGAAATTAAAATGTATCTGAATCTTAGAATTTCAATTACCTTTTAATATCCTACAATGTGAATCCCCATGTTAGATGTAGGCTGGTTGTTCAAAAGCAATCTGCTTTGTTTCCTTGTGAGCACTTTCCCTGGGGCAGGACTGGCATTAGGTGTACGAACACGCTGGTGAGCAAGACAGGTCTGTGTCTTTCTGGGGCACGAGTGTCTTTGTCTGTGTAATGGGAATAATAACATGGAATAATGACTTGGACTTCCTCAAGGGGTTATGTGGGGATTAGCTGAGCTAATGCATGCAAAAGTGCTTTATAAAATATTAAAGCAGTCTACAAATAGAAGAATGATTGGGTACAGAGTAAAGAAGATGTTTAAAAAGACTTAGTTTCCTGCACCATTTATTGGATGAATTTTTTTTAAACCCATTTATTAAGCACCTGCTATGCACCAGCCGTTTTACACAGACTCTTGGGAATCCTCACGAGCACCCAGAGAGCTTTTCAGTCAATCTTTTGCAGGGACAGGGTGTCTTGCCAAGGGTCATGTGGCTCATATGTGGCAGAGCTAAGGTTTGAGCTAGGACAGCCAGACTCTCATTTCAAGCTGTGGGGCAGAACCTGGGGATGCTGGAGAGAAGAGTGAAGGGAAGGTGAGGGCAGAATTGAAGACAAAGAAATGCATCTCCCTGGGGCTCACAGAGGCAAAGATGAGGCCCTAAGAGCTTCAGAGAACTTCTCAGAAAAGAGACAGGAACCAGAAAGTAGGGACAATGACTTTAGGTTTTGTAAGAGTTTCTAAACCTCTGTAACTTCTCCTTATTGGTTCTTCCATTATTCAGGCCTATTGCCTATAGGAATAAACAGTGAAACTCATCCTTCAGTCTACCCGTATGTATTAAGTGCCCATTATGGTCCTAGATAGGCACAAGAAGATGGGCCCAGGTATTTCTTTTCAGAGACAGGGGAAGGAAGAAGTTGAGGAGTCCTGTTCTGTGCCCACTATGGTTGAGTATGAGAACCCATAGGACAGAGAGGCAGAGTATGGGTAGAAAGAGGAACGGAAAGCCCATGGGTCTCCAGGGCCCTCAGGGAAGAAGAAAAGGGGAACACAGAGATAGGGGTCCAATTTGGTCCTGAGCTGGGATGGGCCAAGAAGGGAGAGGACTTTGGCCCTCTCTGCAGCAGGCGGTCACAGGGCTGAAATCGGGCTTGGGCTGGGCTGGGTCCTCCCTGACCCTCTAGGCCCTCAAGTTTCTCTTCCTCCTCTCTCCTCCCTCCCCCTGCTCCACAAGGGCCCACCCGCATTCTCCAGGAATCATAGGCTAAAAATAAACAGTTGCCACCAGACTTGGGGCCCCAGGGGGATTGGTTCACCAGGAGTCTTGTGGGCTGGGGCAAGGTGGAAGGAGTGACACGGTTCAAGGTCCTAAGACCCCCAACTCATGATACAAATAATTCCCCAGCTCCCAAACTGGCTCTTGGAGAGCCAGACCTTCCGCTCCATGACCTTCTACGGCTGGAGCTATTTGGATCCTGAGTAATGTCACTGTGCCTGCTGGAGAGCCGGAACATGTGGCAAAAAATAGCTTCACCCCCTTGCAATATTCCTACCATAACTGGACGCGATGAGTCTTTATCGGTCCAAAGGCATTCTCCCACTGGAGCAAAGGTGCTTTTCTGGGAAGGCAGAACCCGTGACTCCTCAGCCCAAAGAAGACCTAGTGGGGCTCTAATTACCAACAGCATCATTGGAATCCTTTGGAAGAGAGTCCAACTTTTGGGGTGGTAGGCAGGGTGGGAGGTAGGGGCCAATGTCAACTGGCGGCACACATCTGTCATCTAAGGAACCTCCCTGGGTCTTAGCTGTCCTCCCCTCCCCTGTCTGTGTCACTGTCAAACACAAGTTCACTCCCAAAACTTACTTGATGGAATCAAGGAATATCATTCCAATGGAATCATTGCTTAGACTTTGTCTATAGGAATCTAGGGGCTGGAGACCCTCCCCTGGCTCTGCATTAATTCCATATTTAGCCATATAGAGACTGCAACCACCAGGGCCAGGGGCTCTGGTGTCACTAATAATAGTAATAGCAACTGCACTAGCTGCCATGCTTTGAGTTCTGCTGGTGGATTAAGCTTTGCGCTCATGCCTTTACATGACGTTGTGTGCATAACCCCATTGAAATCTGCCATCCACCCTAGAAAGCAATATTATCACTTCATACCCATTTTACAGGTAGGAAAAGAGAGACAGAGAATGACTGAGTCACCTGCTTGTACAGTCAGAATGAGTGGTAGAGCTAACAGAGACATTCTTAGATGGGAGACCCAAAGGGAAGGGAGGAGGGAGGCTACAGGTTGGTAGCAAATGTCCTCCAAATGTCTCCCTGAGAGCTGTCATTGTGTTTTCTGCCCACTGCTTGTGTCCCCAACACCTGAAGAGCCCCATATATACATTCGAGCCTCTGGACCCCTCAGGCCTTTGCATGTACAAGTCCCTCTGCCTCGAATGCCTTCCCCACCTGCTCTGAACTTGGCCAATCCCTGCCCATCCTATAGGTCTCAGCTTAGCAGCTTTTTCCTCAAGGAAGCTTGGCCTGGCCAGGCTTTGTCCCCCCATACCATGTCTTCCCATTTTATAGGCTTTAGCACAGGTGTTATTGAGGTAGGTGTGAAAATCATTTTATGGTTATTATCTGTGTCTCTGACTGAAATGCAAGCAAGACTTGTGTGTATCTTGTTGACCAAAGTATTCGTGCCATTTAGCCCACTGTCTGGCACATAGAAGGTACTCAGCAAGCACTTGCGAATGAAGGAGGAAGGAACAGGTTTGTGGAGTGTTGATGTAGGGATCCAACCAGTGCCCGTGGTGATCTGACAGATAAGAAGTAGCCAATGGGGCACGAAGGGGGTGTGATGTGTGGAGAAGAGGCTGCTGTGAGAGACAGACCTTGCAGAGAAGGGGCTGGGTGTCCTGCCAGGAACCAGATCACCCCAAGATTCCAGCATCTTGACATCTGGTGTCCCAGATGTCAAGGCCATGCGTCCCAGGTCCCCCTGTTTTCCCTGTACAATTAGAGTAAGTCTCACAATCTGAGTTCTGGACCTTGTGAGGCAGCAGCTGTAGAAAATTGCTTTGAAGTGGTCCTGATAGAAGGTTCTCCACAGCAGCTAATTCTGGATGGTGGGAGTCCTGTGGCATCTGCTTTCTTCATCAGACAGTTCTGTAATGACTGCCCTCCTCCCTCTAGCCCTGCCTTCTTTCTTTCCCTCTCGCAAAAATATACCTTTGTACTGGAAATACGCCACCTTGATAAGTGGTCTTCAGAGATTTCAGGTGTGGAAGGACCCTTCCCTTAATAAGTTTCTGGCTGCAGAAAATGAAGAAAAAGAAGGGAGGAGGACTGAGTTAAAAGGACAATATCATTGATTACTTTTAATTCATCCTATTTTTTTTGAAATATGCAATAAAATGGACTTTTTGTATGCATCTAGTTGTATGAATTTTAACATAGGTGTAGATGTGTGTAACCACTATCACAATCAGGATGCAGATCAGTTCTGTCACCCAAAAAACTCCCATTAGTTGCTCCTTTCATCATGGCCTCCCTAAAACTTGGACCCCTGGCAGCCACCAATGGGCTCTCCATCCATCTCTCCTGCCTTGCCTTTCAAGACTATTCTCTATGAAAAACCAGGTAGGATGTCTTTTTTTGTTGTTTGTTTTGAGACAGAGTCTCCCTATATAGCCCAGGAGCTTGCCTGGAATTCTCAATCCTCCTGCCTCAGTCTCCCAAGTGCTGGGATTACAGGTGTGTGCCACCATTCTTAATTAAGAATATTATCTTTTGAGACTGCCTTCTTTTGTTCATTCAGTAATTGCATGTGTTAGTATTGGTATCTTTTTGTGCTAAGTAGCTTTCTTGTAGTGTGGATGTCTATATATGGTTTATTCACCCATTAAAGGACACAGAGTCGCTTCTGATGTTGGGCCATCATGAACAAAACTGCATAAACATTTGTTTTTATAGGTTTTTTTTTTATGAACAGAAGTTTTCATTTCTCTAAGGAAAATTTCATTTTCTAGGGAAGTGGGATTGTTGTTACATGTTAAGTGTATAGTTTTAATTTGGTAAGACACCACCAAACTGATTTCCAGAGTGGCTGGGCCTCCTGCAGCCCCACCAGCAGCCTGTGACAGGTCTGCATCCTGCCAGCATTTAACTTTGTCAAAGGTTTTTTTTGTTGTTGTTGTTGTTTGTTTGTTTTTTAAGCTATTCCAATAGGTGTGCAGGATGTCTTGTGCTTTTTTTTTTTGCCTCTCGCTCGTGGCTGATGCTGCTGGATATCTTTCCATGTGCTCATTTGCCCTCAGTGAAGTGGCTGATCAAGCTTTGGGCAATTTGTTAATTAAGTCATTTTTTTGTTACTGTTGAGTTTTGAGTGTTCCTTTTATATGCTGCATACAAGTCTTTTTACTTGCTTATCTTTGAAATGGAGTCTCATTCCATTGTCCAGTCTGGTCTCCAACTGCTGGAGTCAAGTGATCCTTGCAGTCTCCCGAGTAGCAGGGACTAGCACAGGCCACAGTACCCAGCCTGCATACAAGTCTTTTGTGAGATAGGTGATCTGTAAATATTTTTCCCCAGATGGTTATTTGTCATGCTCTTACTGGTATCCCTCACAGAGAAAGTATTCTAATTTTGATGCAGAAACTTTTATACATTTTTCTCTTTTAGAGCACATCTAGCACTTTGCCTAATATTATTTTTTAATTGCTTTCTTTGTGCCAATCCATATCATAAAGCCACTTAACCTTTACTACAATCCTAGGAAAGGTTATGCCTACTATCGTTGCATAACCTCATATTACAGATGAGGAAATGGAGGCATAGAAAGCTTAAATAATTTGCCCAAGACTCACCCAGCTTTCAGGGGCAGAGCTAGAATTCAAACAGAGGACTTCAGAGCCCATCCCTTCACCTCTAGGGTCAGGATGTTCACTGCTCAGGGAAACCCTCATTGACACTAGGAAGGCAAGGAAGCCGGTGACACCTACTGCCTCTTGTGTTTAGTTCTCAGCTTACATGTCACCTTCTTGAGGAGATCTTCCCTGGCCACCTCATCTAAAATCATTTCTCTCTCCCTTTTTCTGCCCTCCTGACTCCTTTCCTCTTCCTGGTCCCTCTCCCTCTTAACTGAGAATGAATCTCTCCATGGCACTTCCCATTATCTTAAATGGGTTCATTTTCTTCTATTATTTATTTTCTTCTGTGTAATTTCTTTCTTTTTTCATTGGTCAGTTGGGTGAGAGCAAGGATCTTATCTTTTTACCTCTTTATCTCCAGCTTCTAGCCTAGTGTCTGGCATAGAGTGAGTGATCAATAAATCCTCATTTATGGATGTTAATGTGTAGACAAATGAATGGATAAGTTGCCTCAGTCAGGGAAATTTGGCTTCTGGAGCAGGAAGGAGTGGCAGCTGTGGAACTAATCAGGTCCTGGCTGGAAATAACAGAAAGGCATCTTCTATAGGCACATGCTAGTTTTTGTGTGAACATCTCCCAGCATTTGTGTTTTGAAAACAGAGTATAAACTGGGTGCCAGTAGCTCATGCCTGAACTTCTAGCTCCTTGGGAGATTGAGATCAGGAGGATCACTGTTCAAGGTCAGCCCAGGGGAAAAGTTAATGAGACACCCCCCTCCCCATCTCAGCCAGTAGCTGGGCATGGTGGCCCACGTTTGTCATCCCAGCTATGCAGGAGGCTGAGATACACAGGATCGCAGTTCCAGGCTAGTCTGAGCAAAAAAGTTTGTGGGGCCCCATTTTAATGGAAAAAAAGCTGGGTGTGGTGGTACACACCTGTCATCCCAGCAATGGCAGGAAGCATAAAATAGAAGGCTCACAGTCCAGGCCAACCTGGGCAAAAAGTGAGAGCCTATGTCCAAAATAACTAGAGCAAAAAAGGACTTGGAGGTGTGACAAAGACAGTAGAGCGCCTGCCTCACAAGCATAAAGCTCTGAGTTCAAACTTCAGTAATACACACCACACACACACACACACACACACATCAGAATATAGACATATTTATGCTAGTATTTGCATGGAATATCTCTAAAAATACACAAGAAACTGGTGAACTAATTGATTTCCAGAGGTGGAACTGGGCTAGCAGAATAGCTAGGATATTAAGGAGAGAATGAAACCTACTTTTCACTATATACCCTTCTTGCTCATTTAAATTTTCTTCCATGCACATTTATTGTATTTTCAGAGTATGTATGTTTTCTTCTTTCTCTCTCTCTCTCTCTTCTGGGGGTCAAGTCCACGGCCTTGCAAGTGCTCTACCACTGAGCTATACCCCAGCCCCATATATTTCTTTGAAAAAGAATAATGATTTAAGGTTTCTTCCTCTGGGAGATGGCATCAGGGCAAGCCAAGAAGCTAATGGGAGGAAATTGTTGAGAAGACAATTAACGCCTTCTTTCCAACGAGCAGCTTATTTGTAGGAACAGAAGCAGAGTGTGAATGCAAAAAGGGTTTGCAAGACTAGATGAGCAGGAAATGTTTGTTAAGTCATTATTAATGATCAGTGCTTATTAATTAGTATTGGTAATATAATACTTGTTCAATGCAACAATTCCAAGTTAAAGGTAAGCCAGAAGCAAAATTAATGCTCTTTACTTCAGCTCCTTTGACACACTGTACTATAATTTGACTTCCCTCCTGGTTTTTTCTTTTTTTGCTTAAATAGTCAAGGTGCTTTGAATGTATTTCATTTGTTTTTTGTAGAAATTATATCAAACTATAGACATTATTGTTATAATTTTGTTTATGGTAGTGGGGTTTGAACTCAGGACCTTATGCTTGGTAGGCAGGCAAGTAATAACTTGAGCCACTCTACCAGCCTTTTCTTATGTTGGATATTTTCGGGATAAGGCCTTGTCAACTGTTTCCTGGGGCTGGCTTCGAAAAGTGATCCTCCTAATCTCTGCCTTCTGAGTGGCAGAGATTACAGGTGTGAGCCACTGGTGCCTGGCTGACATTATTCTTTAACATCTTTTTTTCACTTCAGATGTTTTGGAGATAATCTTAAATTGACACATAAGGAACTACCTTATTTGTTTTAGACTCCATATAATATGCAACTGTATCCATGGAAGCAGGATGTTTCTTTGTTCTTGCTGTTACAAAAATGTTGTGATGAGTAGCTATCTTTATGTATTATTAGGTTCATTTCTGAAAGTTGTCACACTTTTTTGGGGAGGGGAGGTGCTGGAAGAACACAGGTCCTTGTGCGTATGAAGTAGGTGCTGTACCACTGAGCCACATCCTCACACAGTTTCTTGCAATATTTTGGAAAAATTTCCTATGTAGTTGTAATTTTTCAAAGCCACAAAGTGGGTGTGATACAGTTGGTTTTCTTATGCTGTCAGCAGCTATAAATGTTACCAATATTTTTTCATTTTGCTAATATTAGGAGACATACAGGAGCTCATTATTTAATTTCCATTTCCCTGGGGATACAAAGTTTGTTGCCCATTTTCATTTCCTTTTCTGTAAATGATTCAGTCTTTGCCCATTTTTCCACTGGGTCATTCATATTTTTCCAATTAACTAGTCAGCATGTTCATACCAGGGATAGTAAACCTTTGCCATATAAAGTTTAAATGTTTTCTACTGTCCTCTCATTTATCTTTTGACCTTGTTTATAGTGTCTTTTGTCATATAGAAGCTTAAAATTTTTTATGTAATCAAATTCTTCTATTTTTCATTTGTAGCTATTAATAACTACAGATGTTTGTGTAACCCAGTGATTTCCATATTGTGTTTCTAACTTTAGGGTTTCATGGGGATGAATAGATGTCAGGGGTAAGGGGAGTGGACATTAACTCTTTAGGAAGTCATGACCAGGCTAGTGGAGTGGTTCAAGGGGTAGAGCACCTACCTAGCAAGGATGAAGCCCTGAGTTCAAGTCCCAGTACCACCAGAAAAAAAAAAAAAAAAAGGAACTCACGACTGCCCTTCTTTTTTTTATTTTGGGCAGTACTCCAGGAATTGAACACAGGGCCTCATGCTTGCTAGGCAAGCACTCTGCCACTTGAGCCACTCTCCTAAGTCTTGTTTTGCAGCTAGGATCTTGTGCTTTTTGCCAGGGCTGGCCTTCAACCATGATCCTCCTGCCTCCACCGCTCCCAGACACACTTCTTTTGTTCTTTTCATCTTGCACATGTCACCTCTAACACCATAGTGGAAGAGACACCAGGCTCTGGAGCTAAAAATCAATGGGTTAGGCATTAACCACCCCAGGCCTTAGTTTCTTTTTTATGAGGTGGGGATTTAGAACAGTGCCTGGCCCTGGGACTGTGGTCAGGCTTCAGTGAGTTGAAGCACTTAATTAGCACTTGCTGTTTGCCCAACACTGTTCTAGGCAATGCACATATTCTCACTGAGTCCTTGCAACTGCTTATCTCCCCAGGGGCCACAGAATTATTCCTGACTGACAGAGAAGTAAACTGAGTCCGAAAGTCACAGGGGAGTGAGGGATGGAGCCAGCATTCACACCCTCGTCTTTGTGCGACTTTGAGACCTCAGTTCTTTTATCCACAATCTTTGCTGCATTGGTGCTTGTTGGGTGCCTACTACACTGCCCAATGCTAAGTGATAATGACAGCTTAGGCTCTTTGTGCTTACACTGTCTTGGGCAAGACAGTGACCTATAATCAAATGGTTCCAGGTTGTGGTTGAGTGAATTGTGCACTGAGTAGCAAGAGACAATAACAGTGATTGCTATTGCAGACAGGGGATCAGCAGAGGCCTTTTTTAGGAAATTCTGACCTGAGACATAAAGGATGAACAGAGTAAGCCAGTTGGAAACAGTGGCATATCAAGTGTGCGTGTGTGTGTTGCGGGGGCTTTTGGGCAGAGAAAGAGCTTGGTCATCTCTGAGATGGGGAAGTTCAATGTTATGGTTTGGATATAAAATGTCACCAAAAGCGTACATGTTAGACGGCTTGGTCCCTGGCTGGTGGCACTATTGAGAAGTGATTAGATCGTGAAGGTGCTAACCTCCTCCATGGATTAATATATTGATAAGCCCATAGCTGAATGCGCTATTAGAAGGTTGAGGAAGCAGGTCAGACCCCAGTTTCATTCTCTCTCTCTCTCTCTCTCTGCTTCCAGGCCATCATGAGGTGAGCAGGTTTGCATCTTTGTCCTGACATGTCCTTTCACACGACGTTCTGTCTCACCACAGGCTCAAAAGCAGTGATGAAGTCTTCCGGCGCTTGACTGAAATCTCTGAGTCCATGAGCAAAATCTTACCTCTTTAATTTGTTTCTGTCAGGTGTTTTGTCACAGTGACAATATGGTGGGAGAGCACACTGTGGGAGGGCAGAGTTTGAGATAGGGAGGGAAGGGGCAGGGAGCATCAGTGAGTGAGGCCTCTGCAGGCTGAGGCAAAAGTGTGAGGTTTGGTCTAAATGCACTGGGAAGCCATTGCAGGCTTAAGCAAGAGAGTGCTGCGGTCTGTTGATACCTTAAAAAACACTCCGTAGGCCAGGTGTGGTGGTTCCTCTTGTAATCCTAGCTACTTAAGAGTCAGAGACTGGGAGGATCAGGGCCAGTCCAGGTGAAACATTTGTGAGACCCCAACTTGACCAATAAAATCTGGACATGATTGTATGCCTCTGTCGTCCCAGCTTTTCAGAAGGCCTAAATAGGAGGATCACAGTCCAGGTCAGCCTGAACAAAAAGCAAGACTCTATCTCAAAAAATTACCAAAGCAAAAAGGGCTGGGAGAATGGCTTAAGTGGTAGAGCGCCTGCTTAACAAGCACAAGACCCTGAGTTTAAGCCCTAGTACTTCCAAAAAAAAATCATTCTGTGAAAAAAAAAAATCACTGTGTGAACACATGCATCCTTTATAATGAGACAGTTCTGCTCCCAGGTACATACCCAAGGGAAATGCATACTTATGTGCACCAAAGGCAAAACTATTGACAACTTCCCTATTTGAAAGAGCCCTGACCCATATGTTATTCAAATACCTCTCAGTGCTTGACAGAACAAATAATGAGATATTCACACAATGGACCCATGTGAGTGGTGGTGGTGGCATTGGAGCAGTGAGGAGGGATCAAGAACAAATGGTGGGGAAGAGCCAGCAGGACCGGTGAGGGTGGAGGTGTCAGTGCTGCCTCTCAGAGCTGGCAGGAGATGTCAGAGCTAAAATGGGAAAGACAGGGCAGGAGCAGGCTGCAGAGGATGGCAATTCCTAGGCCTTAGTTTTGGACATGAAAGATTCGAGGTGTTTCCAAAAGGCATCATCATGGGAGCAGATGGATACGTATATGTATCATAAAATTTTATTTGAAAAACAGACTCAGACTACTTAAGAGAAATATAAAGTTTGAGAGGCACCCTTCTTGCCCTTTTTCCTCTTACAAAGCACTTTCACTTCCATTATCTTGTTCCATTCAATTTCATGACAAAGATACTTATCTGTAAGGGAGGTGAAGTGTGGGTGGAGTGGAGGAATATTGCATCTTTATGTAGGAACTGGAGATCTAGTAACGTATATGCTGTTCCTTGGGCAATGCCATATTCATCTACTAATAGACAGCCAGCCCTGGGATGGAGTTTGGGTACCCTGCTGAGGCCTTCAGCCAGGACCAGAGGCTGGGAAGGCCCCTTACACTGCAGCATGAGGTTTGAGGCCCACATCTAACAGGCAGAGAAGCATTCAGGCAGCCTAGGGATACTGAATGGTCAGAGACAATGGCTCCATTACCTTTTGATTCCTTGCCTCCCCCAGAAGAACACAGATGGCACCTCTCCCCTGATATTCGCCTCCAAGACTTCCCATTGCCCTCATGCAAGAGTCCTTAGTATAGGTCACCACACCTAGCCAGGAGGAGACTTTTGCCATCTCTATAACCTCATCTTTCAGCCTTTAACTGAAAGGCTGTAAGTTTATGTCTAAACTATACAGGACTTTTTGTCTGTTTGTTGAATATTCTACATTCTTTTTCTTTTCTTTTTCCTTCTCTTTTTCTTTCTTTCTCTCTGTGTCTCTCTCTCTCTCTCTCATACCGGGGTTTGAACTCAGGGCCTCATGCTTGCTAGCTAGGTGTTCTACCACTTGAATCACTCTGCCAGCCTTATATCCTTTTTTATTTCTGGCCTTTTTTTCAGGCTTTGTCCTGGGTCAGGGATACTTGCTCACTCATTATTGGACCTCCCAGTGCACACACTTTAAGTCTCTGCTTAAAACCATTTTTTTTTCCAGGAAGAGTTCACACGCCCAGGCCATGAGGAGCCCCTGCCTGTTCACCCAAGTCATCCAGAACTAACACAATAGGACCCTTAGTCTTTTTTGAACATCTGTCTTTGCTGGCAGACTGTGAGCTCCAGGGTGGTGGGGACTGGCTGTGCCTTCTCCCCCACTACCACTGCAGCACTGAGCACCGGAAGGGTTGGCCAATTGTCTCCTGACCTCCCTAACTAAGGATTGTGCCCTGCTCCCTGGCATTGGGTGCCAAATGTGTCCTCAGAGCTGTGTTCTTCACTTGTTCTCTGAGCTAAATCCCTGGGATCCAGCCAATGACCCCAAAGCCAGGCAGTTTTTGTCCACACTACAGGCCTGGCAAGATCAGCATCCCCCATACACTCAGGAACTTGTCTCTGAGTTTACAAAATCCCCTGAAAAATGCTTATGACCGTGACTGACCTCACACCTACTTTTTCAACAGAAAACTTCAGCACAGTTTAAGGGCAGATTGGATCTAAAACCCAGATCTTCCCCCCAAAGGACCAGCAAGGTCACATGCTAGGGCCAAATCAGTCTGGAATAATGTAACCTGTGAAAGCATGCAAAGATGGTGTAGGCAGTGACACCCAAAGAAGCAATGTCATGGGGAATCAAGGCAGTTAAAAGCCACGTGTCAAACATGAAACAAATATGAATGCCCTTTGCTGGAGCAATCCCTGCTCTGGAAATCCACTCGAATAAAATAATGCATGGAAGTGAAGATGGATTTATGAAAATGTTTACATGGCACTGCTCATCACAGGGAAAAACATGAAAAGAATAAAGATATGCAACAGCAGGGGATTGGCTAAAAGTACAAATCCAGACAATGCCCTGGCACCATTAAAAATGATCTATGTTGTGGACATGGAGTTACATCCATAACACATTGTGTATGTGTTAGGAGATGTTCTGTGACAAGTGGTAAAAAAAAAAATTCATCTTAAGATGGAAAAAGCACAAGAAAGTATTTGTTGTCACATGGAATCTAAAGAAGTGGACAACCAAAGTTGGGGAAGGACCAGTGTGACCAGACCTAAAGATTATCTAGAATCCAGGATTCAGGCCACTCCAGGTCTCCCACTCCATCCACTGCATTTGCCTCTCCATATGTGTCAGCCTTACTTTCTCATTACAACTGCACAGTGTTGAACAAGGCTTGGCACAGGGGAAAGGGTCTCCTGGAAACTGTGTTGAGAGCAAAGCCCAAAAATCCCAAGCAAGGAATGCATTGGCAGCCTCAGACCAAGTACCCAAATCTGAACTGCAAGAGAGGCAACTGTGGGTGGGGCAGCCAGGGGCTCTGATTGGCCACCTTGAATTTGCC
Organism: Castor canadensis; assembly: GCF_047511655.1. Lineage (NCBI taxonomy): Eukaryota > Metazoa > Chordata > Mammalia > Rodentia > Castoridae > Castor > Castor canadensis. Next base: position 69,919,119 of record NC_133391.1, on the reverse strand, counting down.
CTGTGGGCCAATCTACCAAGATCTGAGAGTTGGGGGAAGGGAGGGAAGTGGGACTTTGACAAGGTAGGAATTCCTGAATTAAACAGAGATGGGGAAGAGTAGCTCCCAGGAAAGAGAATGGTGCTGGTAATCACATTTATTCTCTATCTATTAAATGAGATGGGTAACAAAACAGAAGGCACTATGAGATCTTATTTCTTTAAAGAGGTGGGCAGGGGGAGCAATGCTTAGAGAATGTCTGAAAAGATATTCCCAAATGTTTAAAGTGGTTTTCCTGTAGTTGCACTGTGTCTCTACAATGAGCACCAATTATTTGTGAGATTAAAATGTTTTAAAGATAGAAATGCCATATCAACTCTAGCTTGGGAACATCCACTCAAGTCACCGTCCATGCCTCTCTCTGTCAGCCCATGCTGGGTTCAAACACACAAGAAATCCTGTCAACTGCAGACCTGATTTGTGTCTCCAGGCATCTGGGCATTTGTCCATCCACAAATGGATATTCAGAGGGGTCCTGGGTGTGGGATGAGGCACGATGTATAGAGATACAGTGACCACAAGGCCAGACCCTCACAGTGTGGTGGGAGAGGTAGATGAGCTCGTTACCATTCATGTTATAAGAAGCTCACAGTGGAAGTGTGAGCAGCACGCTAGGAAATACAGGTAACATGATAACTGGTCCTATTAGGGGGATCTGGAAAGGTGGTCTGAGACATTGGGTTTTGAACTGACCCATGAACTAGAGGTGCAGGAGACAGCTTATCAAAGGTGCAGAGGGGTCACCAGCAGGACGTGGAGGTGGCAGGTGGCTGGGTGAGGCAGGAAGTGTGAGGCAGCAGGCAGAGAGTTCCATTCACTAACTATTCAGTGAGCACATGCTGTATGTCAGGCTTTTGACTAAGGACATCCTTAGGACAGGAAAGACATTTGAGGTTAGAGTCCAAAAGCTAGTCTAGCTCTTTTCCAGTAACACGAATTTGAGATTAAAGTAGAGGTTGATGGCTTCTCCACAGAAGGGACAAATGCCTTCTTCATGTGTGACCCCGAGTGTCTCCACCCAAGGGACAAATGCCTTCTTCATGTGTGACCCCAATGTCTCCAGCTCAAGTATCTGGGTACCAGGGGAGGAAGCAGGACTGAGCAGGTGCAGGGGAGGAGGGAGGTGCACCAGTACCCGGCTTCCTGGGTTCATAGTTGCTCTTGACTTCCAGAGAAGTTGAGGGAGAAGACCTGTGACTTCTCCCAGGGGTTGCTGCGGAGACAAAACTGTGCTCAGAAGTCCCTTGCTGGGCTTTGTCGTGGAGGCCCAGAGCCAATACTTTGGTACTGTCCTCTCAGCTCTAGTCTCTGGAGGGACTCTGGGGAAGGTGGGGGTATCACTGGACTCTGAAGTGCCTTTCATGCACTAAGCCCAATGACCTTGGCCTGAATCACTGAGGGTTATGTAAGATTAGGTAGCCACTTAGTCAAAAATAGCTTTCCTGCTGACTCCAGCCCAGAGAAGCGCATCCAAGTGAAGGGGGTACAGATGAGCCAGAGCCAAGCACGCCTGGGAAATTCCCTTCTTGGTCCTTATCACTGGAAAATCATTTGAGAGTTACTAACAGGAGATGTCCCACACTTCTGGTTGGCTGTTTTTGCTACAGTACAGAAACCAAGGGACCATGAATACAGAAATTTGAAGCAAATATTAGAACAAAAGTGAATAAAGGGGCACAGTAGACAGAAAAAGTTTTGAACTAGTAGTTTTCAGATCTTTTACCACCATTGACTCTGTAAAGCCCAGTCACTTTCAGTTATTCATTCAACAAATACTTACTGAGCACTTAGTGTGTGCCAGAGACTATGGTGATGCTGGAGACACAAAAAGGACAAATTCTATTCCTACCCTCATGGAGTTTTCACCTGTGGTGAGTCACCTTGTCCCCATCCTACTGACCCTTTACATTTTCTGAGGATTTCCTGTCCCAGGCACTTTACAAGACATTGTAAAGTGAACAAGTTAGGCACAGTCTCTGGCCACATGTGGTTTATACTCTAGAGAGAGAAACTAATAACAGCCCCCCCCCAAAAAAATCCAAACAAATTGTCTTTGTAATAAAAGTTCCAGTCTAGGTTCGCTAAGGGCTCTTCTGATCTGTCTACAAGGAAGACATCTCTGATGACTGGGACAGTTACTGCCTTGCTTGCTGTCTCTGCCCAGTGAATGACCATGTCAGGACCCCTGTTTTCTCCCTCTGAAAGTGACATTGGGAAAAGCAATTTGGACCCTACATGGGGAACAGGCACATCTACTGATGTTCAGAGAGGGTGTTGGTCGGATGTTTTTGGAGGAAAATTTGGCAACATTCATCAAAGCTTTAAAAGTATGCCTCACCTTCGACCTAATAAGCTTGCTTCTGGGAATTTATCCAAAGGAAATAATTGATAAGTGCACAAAGACGTAAGTTGTACATGTTAAGGAAGCTCATTGCATCCTGATGTTTGATAGTTAAAAATGTGAAACGACCAAGTTAGTTAATAATAAGGGATTGTTGAAACAAACTGTAGTATATGCAGTAAGAGCTATGTAATCATTTTTGCTCTCTATACTACTAGCATGGAAAAATGTTCACGACAGATTAAGTTTAAAAAAAAAAAGGAAAAATTTGTGTGCTGGCTGTGGGTGTTGCTCAGTGGTAAAGTGCTTGTCTAGCATGTGTGAGGCCTTGGGTTCCATTCCTAGCATCACAAAAGAAAAAAAAATGTCGTTAAAAGGAACAGAAGACGAGCTAAATATACATTTTTTTGGTGTCTGTGGTGGTACTGGGATTCGAACTCAGGGCCTCACACTTGCTAGGCAGGTGCTGTACCACTTGAGCCACTCTACCAACCCATAAATAGACATTTTGCATTCATCGGTTAGAAGACTTAATTTTATTAAGATGGGAACGCTCCCCCAAATAATCTGTAGATTCATGAATTACGTAATCCCCAACAAAATCCCCAAATCACACACACCTCATTTTTTCCAAGTGGACACAGCACTAATTGTGAAGCTCTTAAGGGATTACAAGGGGTCCCAAAGAGCCAAAACCATGTTGTTGTTTTTTCTTTGCTGCACTGGAGTTTGAACCCAGGGTCTTACACTTGCTAGGCAGGCGCTCTATCATTTGAGCCGCTCCACTGGCCCTGTTTTGTGTGGGTATTTTTGAGACAGGATTCCAGGTGTGAGGCTCCAGCTGAACCAAAACAACCTTGCAAAAGAAGAACAAGCTATGAAGACTCAAAGTTTCCAACTTCAAAAGTTACTACAAAGCTAAGTAATCAAAATCATGGAGTACTGGTGTAAGGACAGTTATATATAGAGATCAAAGAAATAAACTCACACAACTACACCAGAGTGATTGTCAACAAGGAGGCCAAGGCCAATCAATGGGGAAGAAAGAGTTTCTTCAACAAATAGTGCTGGGACAACTAGAGAGCGACAAGCAAAGAATGCAGTTAGATTTACCTCGTACTATGTACAAAAACTAACTCAAAATGGATAAAGACCTAAATATAAGACCCAAAGAGCACTGGGGAGTGGCTGAAATGGTACAGTGCTTGCCTAACACGAGGCTCTGAGTTCAGTCCCCAGTACAATATTACTAATAATGATAATAATAATATTAATAAAATAATAATAATAATAATAAAAGCCTTAGAAGACAACAGAAGAGGAAATCTTCATAATCTTGGATTTGGCAACAGTTTCTTAGACCAAAAGCAACAAACAGGTAGATTGGACTTCAAAACGTACAACTTCTCTGTGCAAAGGATACTACTGAGAAATGCAAGGAAACACACGGAAGGGAAGAATGTCCTTACAAGTCATATATCTGATAAGAAACTTGTATCCAGAATACAGAAAGAACATGTACAACCCAGTAAGAAAAAAGCAAGCAACCCAATTTTATTATTTATTTTGATTTTTTGATGGTACAGGAGTTTGAACTCAGGGCCTTGCGCTTGCCATGCACTCTAAAAACAACCCACTTTTGAAAGTGGTCAAAGGTCCTGAATATATCATTCTCCAGAGAATGGTCCACAACGACACGGCATGATGTGAAATGTCGTTAGTCACGTGGAAATGCAGTTCAAAACCACAATACGATACACTTCACACCTACCAAGATGGCTATAATAATAATAAACCAAACCAAACCAAAGGAAAACAGCAAGTATTGCAGGGATGCTAAGAAATTAGAACCCTCCTACATGGCTGGTGGGGATGTAAAATGGTGCAGCCACTGTGCGGAACGGTCTTGTGTTTCCTCAGTACATTAAACATAGAACAATTAATTTGACCCAGTAATCCCACTGCAAGTACAAACCCAGAAGAACTGAAAACAGGCACTCAAATAAAAACTTACGTACATATTCATACCAACACGATTCATAAAAGTTAAAAGGTGGCAATAACCCAAATGTCCCTCAATTGATGAATGGCTAAAATTTGATTTATCCATATAACAGAATATTATTTGGCTCTAAAAAGGAATGAAGTACTAGGTCATGGTATAACATGGAAGAATCTTGAAAACATGCTAAGGGAAAGAAGAGAGACAAAAAAGGCCACATATTACATGATTCCATTTACATGAAATACCCAGGGTAGGCAATTTGAGGAGACAGAAACAAATTAGTTTCAGTGATTACCAGGGACCAGGGGTAGAAGGGACTGGAAGTGACTCTTTAGTGGCCACGGAGCTAGATCGTGGTGATGGAAGTATGACATCATGAATGTAATAATGTTACTGAATTCCCCTCTTCAAAACAGTGAAAAAAATGATGGATAGTTTGGTAAAACAAGTAGAAGACAGTAAAATGTTAACTGATGTTAACTGATTATTTCTGTGTGCAGTTGTTATGACTTTTTCAGCCTTTTTTTTTTTTTTTGGCAGCACTGAGGTTTTGAACTCAGGGCTTCATGCTTGCTAGGCAGGTGCTCTTACTGCTTGAGTCACTCCGTCAGCCCTTCCTATTTTCTTTTTGTGTCATCTGAATACATTACAATAAGCGTGTTTTGCATTAGTAATCAAATAAAAAAAAAGCCATAATGAACTGTTTTAATTTTAGAAATCAAGAATGAGAAGGAAGGAAGGAGCTGGGTGCTGGTGGCTCACACCTGTAATCTTAGCTACTTAGGAGGAAGAGAACAGGGGAATCGTGGTTTGAAGCCAGTCTGGGCAAATAGTTCAAGAGACCCTATCTTGAAAAAACCCATCACAAAAAAAGGGTGAAGTGAAGTGGTTCAAGGTGTAGGTCCTGAGTTCAAACCCCAGTGCCAAAGAAGGAGAAGGAGAAGAAGGAAGGAAAGAAGGAAGGAAGGAAGGAAGGAAGGAAGCAAGGAAGGAAGGAGGGCCCACCTTTCATCTCTTCTATTCATGTTGAGAAGCAGGCCTTGCTGGGGTTAGCCTGGGAGTTATAAGGGTTTCTGGTTAGCATCAAGAAGTATCCTTCAGGTGCTGAGCTGACCACATGCCTGTGGTCCCAGCTACTGGGAAGGTGTTAGGTAGGATGATCACAATCCAGTCCAAGGCTACCCTAGGCTCAAAGATCCTATCTGAAAAATAAACTAAGAGCAAGAGGACTGGGGGTGGCTCAAGTGGTAGAGCACTTGCCTAGAAAGTTCAAGGCCCTAAATTCAATCCCAAGTATCACCAAAAAAGAAGAAGAAGAAGAAGAAAGAGAAAAAAAAGAAAAGGTAAGTTTCCTTTAAGTCAATAGGGTAAAGCAGTCACCAGCCACAGAACTCTACATGGCCCATGGAAAGATAGCCAAGATTTATTGTGTATGCAAAAAGCAAGATTCAAAATAGTATCACAGGGCTGATGGAGTGGCTCAAGTGGTAGAGCAACTGCCTACCAAGCATGAGGCCCTAAGTTCAAACCCCAGCACTGCCAAAACACAGCGTCACACTAGTGCCACACGCATACTGCATACACTAAAGCGTGCATGCATGTACATTTACAAATGCAAAGATATGTGCTAAGATGAATAAAAAACAGCCAGAATGGTTTTACCCAGGGAAGGCGATGGTGGCTGGGGATGTGGAGAGAGGCAGAACTGTCTCCTTATCTACCCATCCCCAGAGGCCTCTGTACTGGGTAGCTTCACGTGACACCTTCAGACACCTTCAAACAGATAACATTTTTTTCCTGAGCACCTACTTTATGTCATAAAAACAAGTTTCTGAATCATAAGCTTAAAGCTATTTAAGTAAAATAGAAGACATTTTTGTTTCTGTCCTATTTTGTATTTGCCATTTTTTAAACAATAGACATTACTTAACATGTAAAAAAGGCAGCATATTCGTTAGCACACTGAAACAACCAGAAATGTTTAAAATAAAAACAGAACACTCCTCCCAGCTTACTTTCAAAGGAAAACTATATTTTTAGGACAAGTACTTTTAAAAAATGAAGATATTAAAGAAACAGTCTCCTCTCACCTAAATTTTCTATAATGCTATGTATTATTTTATGTTGGAAAAGATTCTGTAATTAACTGAGTCTTGAAACCTAAAGCCTAAATTTCAGGCAGCTGGTAACGCAGATTACCGACCTGACCTTGACCTTCACGGAGTCTCCTCTGGCCCTGCTCTCTGCAGCCTCCTTGGCACAGGCCCTGCCTACCCTGCTGCCCTCACACGACCTGCTGTTCAGCCTGCCAAGCGGAGCCCTGGGATGCCTGTGGAGAGCTGGCCTGGACCAGGGCAGGGTGCTTCCAGGTTCCCCTGGGGATGCGGTGGCTGTTTTGAAGTTCTATTTGGATAAGTAACCGTGGTTTTACTTTGATAGTATATTATAGATCAAGAAAAACAAAGTTTTCAGAAGAACTTTTTATTCATGCTTTTTGTTAGGTGAGGCAAGCATCACTTGTCCATTTTTAAAAGGGGGGCAGGCAGGCGTGGGGAGCCAGATGGGAATGGAGAAGTGGAGAGCCCCTGAATCATCTTCCTTGGCCCACTGGTATGGACGCCATGAGTTTTGACTACTCATCCACTCACTGCAAAAAGACGAGGGAAACATAAGACCCCACTTTCCTAAGCCTCTCTGTGACCAGACAAGTTCTTGGAAAAACTCCCTGGGCTTGCCCCATGACCTTGGGCTGAGGGCTTGTGGTGTCTTTCCTGGGGCTTGGTTTCTGAACCTCTCCTCACCTCAGCTCCTCTGCTGTGCCGCCCCTGCACAGGTCCGAGATGATGCTAGTTCAGATGGAAGTGGCCAGTGTCTATGTGGGTGGGGGGGCAGCTCCTGCTAGGTCCTTACTGTCCCGGAAAGCCCCTCTGCCACCTGCAAAAGCTGTATCTGAAACCATCCTTTTGTGCTATAGATTCTGCATTTCTGCTTAAAGATAAACCAAAAGTTTGTCTTTCCTCCAAACTGTAAAAACGTATCATTGTAGAAAGTAGTAAAAAGTAGGAACCCTGTCCACTCCCCATCAAAAAATTCATACACCTAGTACCCAAAGAGAAACTTTTTAGTGTTTTGGAGCATTTCTTTGAGGTCTTTAAAAATAAATCTCTGAGATATTTTTAATACTGATTATAGGTTTGTGATCGATCATTCCATATATTAATTTTGATGCTTTTTAAAATAAAAGTCCTATCAACAGAACGGAAGTCTTTTTTTGATGTGGCTACAAGTTCTGGTGCTGATGTACCTTCAGCTGTGTAGTCCTGGGCAGCCTGTCTGTGCCCAGTTTCCTTATCTGCAAAATGGGACTTATACTAGTATCTTTTTTTTTTTGCAGCACTGGGGATTGAACCCGTGCTAGGCAAGCACTTTACCACTGAGCCACACCCCCAGCCCACTAGTATCTATTTTATAGGGCTCACACAATAGTTTAATGAGATAATGCAGGGACAACGCTTTGCCAACAGTCTGATGCAATAAATGTCAGCAATCTATCACTAACATAGACATAGTAATTTCACTTTTAAGCTAGCACAAATAACACCACATTTCCCATCACTTTGCCTAGAGCCTGGTCCATATTGAGGATTAATTCCTTATAAGAGATTCCCAGAACTGGAATCAAAAAGGTCTGGTTCTTTTTAAAGTTTTTAATTTAGATTGCTATTGACAATCCTGTCAGGAGAGGACCAATCCTGGTTTTAAGTGTAAATCTGTCTCTGGGGAAGGACATTGAGTCCCTCTCCACAACACCAGCACACACAACTTCAGTGGGCATGAATTTAGAAGCTTTCCCTCTCCAAACGAGCCTAAGTGTCTGATAAGGCGTCTTGGCATCACACCCGGCCTCCTGGGATAATGCAGAGACCTTGGTTTCACTCTTTGTAAAACTGAAACAGTGATCTCGCCCAAGGTGTGGTAAGCACTTATCAATGGCTAATGACTGGAACTGACTTTTGTCCTCCGGCTCATAAAAGACCTTTGAATTGCTTGGCCACTTTCGAATTTCTCAGGAAAAGTGATAACACAAGGCAAAGTTCATACCAGTTGGCCAGGCTGCCACTGTCCCATGAGACTGGAGAGCGAGAGGGGATGACCAGAGTGTTGGGCTGGATTCATTGGGGCTGGGGTCACTAGAGTAGGAGCCATTTCCCCATCGATCCTCCCACACATCACACCACAGAAAATGTCCCCGTGCTTTTTTTTGTTTATCTATCATGCACACTCAATCATTGAAGCTTGTAAGTTTTGACTTACGCAGTGAGCAGAGGACTTGGAAAGAGGTAAGGTTCGGTCAGCCCTGATATGAAGGACATAGATCAAAACAATGCTTGTCCCTCCCCAGTCACCACCCATCCTCCCACCAACACTTCCCAGAATGACTGACTCCAATTCCCTGTTTTGAGTCTGCACATCTGCTTCACATCCAGCTCTCCAGAAGATTGTAGCATCTAGCTACAATTTTATTGAGGGAACATGGGGCTCTTCGTACCTCTGTGCTATTTGCTCAGCTCTCTGTGTTAAACACCTTCCATGGCTCATAGCAGACCAGAGCCTCAGCTCTTAGGGTGGTGCTCCAGCCTTCAGTCCACCTATGCAGTTCCTGGTGCTATGCACCTTTAGGAAGACTGACCTTGCTCTTGCTATTCTGTTAACTTGTTGAACATCTTCCCAACATTTAAGGCCCAACTCTAATGCTCCCACTCCAGGAGTTTGTTTAATTTGCACATATTAGTGAATTCTCTAAATTTCTTTCTATCGTTGATTTCTGATTTCACTCCATTGGTATCTGAGAACACTTTGTATGCTTTCAACCATTTTAAGTTTATTGAAATTTGTTTTATGGCCTAGCGTATGGTCTGTTTTGGAGAATGTTCTATGTATAATAGACAAGAATGTATGTTCTTCTTTTGTTAATTGGAGTGGTCTGTAGATGTTTATGATGTCTAGCTGTTTTACAGCACTGTTCGACTTCTGTTTCCTTGCTGCTCTTCTGTACCTCATATAAATTTATCTCTTTGATGGAGTAGAAAACAAACACTTCTTTGAAAATTTATGGCCCTCTTTGGAGTATTTTGACTATCTGCACAAATTTAACCCTTTTCATAAGAATGAACTCTACAATTTTCTGAGCCCTGGGTTAATCCAGCAGACTGGTTAAAAGCTTGGAATAATAAATCTTAGCAAAGAACTCCCATACTTCATCCTCGTTAGACATGTGATTCTCAAAGTGAGGGTCTGCCAATGTTTCTTTCCTTCCCTCCTTTTTTCTCTTCCCTCCCTTTCTCTTTTCTCCCTTCCCTCCCATGCATCTACTATTCTTTTTTCCATCTATGTATCTAAGTGTCTTCTTTCATTCCATCCCCTTCCCCTCTTCCACCTCCTTCCCTTCCTTCTTTTCTTTTTTTTTTTTTTTTTCTGGTACTGGATAGAACCCAGGACAACAATTATGCTAAGGCAAGTCCTCCACTGAGTCATGTCCCCAGATCTTTTGTTTGCATTTTGTTTTTCGAGATAGGGTCTCAATAACTTTGCCCAAACTAGCCTTGAATTCTTGATCCTTCTACTTCTGCCTCTCAAGTGGCTGAGATTACAGATATACCATCACAATCAGTTCATCCATTCTTCTTTACTTCCACCCATCTACTTACCTTTCCTTATCTTCTTTTTACTCTTGTTGCTTCCCACTCTCCCTTCCTGTCTTTCCTCTATCTGTCCACCCACCCATTTTTAACAATAAAGCATCAGGCAGAGCTCAAACTACCTGAAATGCCTGAGCACAAAATGAGTGTGGTAGGAAACATCTTGAGGTGAAATGGAGTGAAGGCCCTTGGTTTCTAATCCTTATGTCCCACCTAGGAACCCGCAGAGCTAATGGTACCCCTTTATCCACAAGCTTTTATGAAATATCTGTTGTGAACCAGACATAATGTTTGACACTGGGAATGAGTATGAACTTACCTTACTCATAGGGCTAGACACTGCCACTACAGGTGAAAGAACTGCAGTATAGTGGTCTACATAACTGAAAGCAGGAACCTTCAGGAGGCAGGGTGAAAGGGCTCCTTGGAGAAGTAAATACTTGGTTGGATCTTGAAGGATACTAAGGATACCTTTTTGAGAGGATCAAATGAGATAGTAGCATGTGAGATTGTATAATATGAAAATGTCACAGAGAGGGAGTGAGGTTTATTGTTAAGACACTCTGGTAAAAGACAATTTAGACTAATAATAACTGGCCTACCTAAAAAGGTGTTTGTCAGAAGCAACAGCAAGTTTCCCATGCAGTATCTAGGACTGTAAGGCAAGCTTGCTGTGGTTGGAAGCCAGCACTCACAGGCAAGGGAGAGGACTGCTGCTGAGCATGGCTTTGGTGTCAGCCCCAACTGCTCCAAGCCCTGCTGTCCCCCAGTGTCCATGTGTCCCTCTATGGAATCGGAACGATCACATGAGCAGATTGAATGAGAGGGTGCACGTTGGACTGGGTGGTACACAGGGAGTTCTCTGTAAATGCCAACTACTACTATTCATGGAAAGAAACTCAAAGGTCACCTGGTTCGAGGTGGCATATATTCTTATTTTCCTCTTGAAAAGATGCTGTTAATCAGTCATCAAATAACTAACTATGTAACCTTAAGGAAATTGCGTGGTTTTTCTTAGCTTTAACTTTCTTTTTTAGTAAAATATCTCAATATAGTCATGAGAAAAGAAAAAGAAAGATCTTTGAAAAATATGAAATGCAAGCATACATCTCACTTCAGTATTGTTTATCATGGGAATGTGGAGAACAGGAAACAGTATAGATGTTCAGAAAGAGGAGGCTTAAATAAATTATAGGCCTTCCTTCAATGGGTTGTAAGCGGTGCAGAATTTAGGTCCCATGGGGACTAATATTTTCTTCTTTCATTGAAATGATGACTCCATCTGAGCCCAAAAGAACACATACCATGTAATAGGTGCTCAATATTTATTGATAGAATGAATGAAGAAATGGAGAATTAGTTTCCAAGAGCCATCTGCCTTCCTGTTGTCTTGCTGCATGGGGTAGAAAAGTAGAGTAGAAGTGCTTTTGAGAGGTTGGGTGAGTAGCCAGAAGGTCATAGGAAAAGATCAAGTGAGATGTGTGTGTAGCAATTGTAGGATGGTGAGCAACATAGCTCTGTCCTCCATGGCCACCAAAGCCTTTGGTGAAATACATGGTGTCCAACAGTATTTTGGGCATTAGATGTATATTTTTGGAGGGTGAAATGAAATATGGGGACTGGCCACCACTAGAGAATGCCCATGGGCATCCATTCTCATCTGAGAATCACAAAGCAGTAGAGAACTTAATGACATGGAATGATGTTCACAGTGTATTGTTAAAGAGAATAGTTGGATACAGAAGGGAATGTGCAATAGCAACCACGTTTTGGTTAAAATAGAAAAACATCTGCTCATCTCTGGATGGATCGGGGAATTTTTTCCCTTTTTGATTATTCATGCTTTATACTTTTCTTTAATCAACATCTACTGCTTATGAAATTGAAAATAACGTGAAATGGTGGATGAGGTGGCACTGTCCTTTTTTGGTTTGACCAGTCGCTAAAGAAAGCGAGCTAGGGAGTCAAGGAATATTGTTACAATGAAGCCAAGGCGGAGAGGCCCACTGACTTCTGGCCACTTCAGTGACCTTTCACTTGACCAGGAGAAAACTCCAGCAGCATTTGGAGTGCACAACATCCAGAGATTTGAAAGAGGGGACTCTGCCTTCTCCACTCACTCCCTTTTGCTGGACTCCAGAGAACAATTATCATCCAGGAGGTCTCAGTGGCTCTAAGCACTTTCCTACTTCTTACATTTCCAGGCTTTCTTTTGCACCTGAGGTCAGTAACATGACCCTCAGGTCCCTCGGGGAAGAGAATCTTGTCAGCAGGATGGGCCGTGAAGCCTCCTGCAGATTGAGCTAGTTATAATCTGTGACTCATATCTGCAGATAACAATTTTCTTAAAGGTGTCTGTTGAGTGATAAGGACACACAAAGAGGCAGAGACAGAAGGAAACACACTGAGAAGCATAAAATCACAACCCTGGAACTGAAAGGGCCCTTAGAGATTATCAGACTTGTGCTGGATGATCTGGGAAAATTGAGGCTTGGGTTACGCAGCCAAGGCCAGAACCCTGAGGGGTTTTGCTTCTTAACCATCTCTTCATCCCATTTTTTTCCTGCCCCTTCTTTGCTCCTTAGCTCACAGAGATACCACACCACTTCTTTTAACCCAGGTATGTCATAGAGAGCCCTGTGAAGCATCTTGAGGAATTTGGACCTTACTCTGGGGTCTTGAGACACCGTGGAAGAATTTTTAGGCAGGAAGGCATGAGTCAGATCAGGATTTCAGGTAGCCACTGAAACCGTCTGGTTGCTGTGTATGGAATGGACCCAAGGCAGTTTGAATGGCCTCAGGGAGACTACTGAAAGGTTATTGTGATTGTTCAGGTGAGAGGAAGGTGGCAGCCTGGACCAAGGCTACAAGAGTGAAAATGAAGGAAGTGGGTGGTTTCTCTGATTCCTATAAGCCACGTCCATCTCCTTCTTTGGCACTTGTAGTGAGTATCTACCTAGTTAATACCTAGGTCTGTGCTTAAATTTATTAGGATTTTTTGAGGTGTGATTGCATAGGAATCTTATTCAAACTAGCTTAAGCTCAACACAGTGTTGTTCAGAGTCAGGCACTGTGCCAGGTGTGAATGAGTGAAGGGCTCTGGACTCCTGGGCTATTGCTCTTTCTGCTATAATATATACCATACTATACATTGTTCTTTCACACAATATTGAATTTAAGCCTACATTCCGTAGTCCGAAACATTCTTTTTTATTTATTTCTTTATTTTTGGTGGTCTTGGGGATAGGATCCATAGCCTTGCGTATGCTAAGCAAGCCCTCTACCACTGAGTTACATCCCCAGTTCTTCGGGGTTTTTTTGAGTCAAGGTCTTCCTGTGTAGCTCAGACAGACTTCCAACTCACTATCCTCCTGCTTCTGCCTTCTGAGTGCTAGGATTACAAATGTGCACTGCCACACCCAACTTCAGGAACCCTGAATATTCTAAAGGCTTTCCATTTGGCTTTGTGCCCAACTCAGGAATCCTGTCTACGACATGCTTGTCAGACATCCATTCAGCCTGTCTTTGGAATTCTCCTGTGGCAGGATACTCATTGCATCAAAAAAATTTTCATACTTAAAAAGCAAAACAGCAAACAAATGTGTATTTTAAAAACCAGTTTTATTGAAGTATAATTTGCATGCAATAAAATGCACCTGTTTTATTGTACTGGAGTTTGACAAACACATACAGTCGTGTAACTATTGTACAATACAGTTTTAGAATAGTTCCATCATGCCAAAGAAGTTTTCTTGTGCTCTTTGAAGTAAATCTGCTCTTCCTACATCTGGTCTCTACTTTCTGTTACTTTAAGTTTGCCTTTTCTAAGCCAGGCACCAGTGAGTCATGTCTATTATCCTAGCTACTTGGGAGGTTGAGATCAGGAGAATCAAGGTTTGAGGTCAGCCTAAGCAAATAGTTCTGGAGACTCCATATCCAAAATAATCAGAGAAAAATGAACTGGAGGTGTGGCTCAAGTGGTAGAACACCTACTTTGTAATCTGGAAGCCCTGAAATCAAACCCCAGTTCCATCAAAAAAATTTCATTTAAATAAAATTATGCACTCTGTAGCCCTTTGAGTCTGGCATATTTCATTTAGTGTAATGTATTTGAGATCCATCTATATTGCTGTGTGTCTGTAGTATGCTCCTTTCTACTGCTGAGTAATATCATTGAACAGACATGCCACAGTTTGCTTATCCATTTACCAGTTCAAGGACTGGTTTCCAGTTTTTGGCTGTTAACAGAGTTACTATGAAAATTCACATATCTATCTTTGCATGGATACTTTTCTCATCTCTCTTGTATAAATACCTAGAATGGGATTTCTGAGTCATATAGAAGATACACATTTAGTTGTATTAAAAACTGCCAAGGTGTTTCCCAAAGTGTGTACAGCATTTTTCATTCCTGTCAATATGATATTGTTACTTCACAAGTGGAACAAATGTCATGAACACATATTATCAGTTTTCAAATTTTAGTCACCAAAGGAATGGGCAATGGTGTAACATCGTGATTTTCATATGCATTTCCTTAGACCAATGATGTGAATTTTTGCTTATTTTATATATATATATATATATATATATATATATATATATATATACACACACACACACACACACACATGGAACCTCATGCATGCCAGGGAAGTGCTGTCCACTGAGCTATACCCACAGCCCTAAGTATAATTTTAAAATAATACTTTCTGCTTTTAGAAATTTCTAAGCTTTATGGACTGGTGGAGTGGCTCAGGTGGCAGAATGACTGAGTAGCAGGCATGATGCCCTGAGTTCAAACCCCAGTATCCCCAAAAAGAAAGAAAAAGAAAGAAATTTCTAAGCTTTGTCTATTCAGTTTAACAAATATTTTTCAGTCACTTCTTCTAGGTCACATACCATGAGACCTGATGTACCTATGATGATTAAGATCCAGCCCAGGCCTTGATTTGTTCAGTTTCACAGGGGGAGGCAAGATGGATACTTAAAAGACAACATTTTCTCTCTCAGTGCATTAGTTCGTCCATAGAGCCCAGGATATGGGTGGAAGTAAGGAAGAACACTCTACCTAGTCAGGGGTGATAGTGGGTGGTAAAGTATGGGGGTTTTCAGGAGAATTTCCTTCCTGGTTTTGCACTTCAGAGGTGCAGGCAGGTAGTCATTCAGTCATCGCACACTTTGCCAGTGAGTGGACCAGACACAGTGCTGACCTGGGATGGCTATGATCTAGACAGATACTGTAACTGCCTGAAGGATCTTACAGAGTTCAGGCAACAAGCTGGCTTCCTTTCTTCATGGTAACTTGCATTAAAAAAAAAAAAAAAGTACGTGTCAAAGAATTGCTAAGTGATTAGAAAACATCAAAACTGATAGATTTATGCTCATTGTAAATGTTACATAATTTTACACTGGTGCTTCATTACGTTTTTCATTAATACATATTTGTTGAGCACTTGGTTCTTTCATACAGGTTACCTCCCTCAGTCCATGTGGTCAATAAGTCAAGTTAGGATTGCTACTGTCATTGAAACAGAGTCAGAGCCAGAAAATTGGCCCAATGTCACTCAAAAGTACAACCTGTCTTGATTCTAAATCTTGGGTCTTTAAGTCCAAATGCTCCATTGAATAGAATCTGAGTACCATTGGCATATTTTTAGTGCAATTTTAGGATTAAAGTACTAACTGTAATCAGCTAAAATTAAGGTCCAAGGGATTATGGTTTAGACTATTACCCAGGCTTTTCCAAATGCCGATCCAAATTCCCCGTTGATAGACTAGGCTCAGTGAGAACAGCTCAGAGTGAGCTCAGAATTCCAGTCCAAGTTTCCTGACTCGGCACTGTTGCTGTGTGAGAGCACTGCCTCTTGCTGCTCACTGGCCTGCTTGGTCATTCCCTCTTTATTTGTTCAGTCCACAAACATCAGGAGCAGTGTGTTCTGCTGTAGGCAAAGGCGTGATGGATGCTGGGAATAGATTCAAGATCCCTGGGCTTGAAGCTCAGCTCTGGCCTTTCCAAGCTGAATGACTTGGCAAGTAGCTCAACCTCTTCAGGTCTCAGTTTCCTCATCTGTGAAATGGAGGATGATCGCAACACAGACATTATCAAATTTCTCCAAGCATCAAAGAACAAATGCATGGAGAACCCTCCTCTTGAGCTCCAGATCTTACTATTTATCAAATAAATGAAGGAATGTATAAAACAATTAATTCTCTGCTGGTCCCATAAGAGTGCTGGACAAATTATACAATGACCCCATCTTTTCTATTTAATAATTCCACTAAAGTTATTTTTAGGAAGATCAAATTAAAAGAAATTTTAGCAGAGAACATGTTCTCTAAAATCTAAACTCAAGTGCACTCTTTTCATCCTCCATGTTTGTTTTTTTTTTTTCAAAACATTATCCCTATTTGGGGAATTTCATTAAAATGATTTATTAGGGCTGGAGGCATGGCTCAAGTGGTAGAGCACCTGCCCAGCCAAGCGTAAGTTTCTGAGTTCAAACCCTAGTAAATGCCAAGAAAAAATGGTGTCAAAGTGATTTCTCAAGAACTTGACATTAAGGAAATGTGAAGAGTAAACTTTTTGTATAAAACCCATCATTCAAACACACTGATGATTTTCATTTCCCCACATTGTTTTGCAACACATGTCCAAATTTTTTATATTGTTGGAATCGGAATTTTTTATATTTGTGTGACATTTTTATTAAAAAAACTCCGTTATTTATTTTTTACTTCAAATTATTTAATAAATGAAGTTGCTATGTGAACTTTATGCTTGTGATTTCTAGAATCCATCAGTAACATGGAAGCTCTTTTGTTTTTTATTTATTTATTTTTGGCAGCACTGGTTTGAACTCAGGGCCTCACACTTGCTAGGCAGGCACTCTTACCACTTGAGCCCCTCCACTAGCCCATAGAAAGTCATTTTTCACATCATATACAGATGTCCCTCAGTATTCTCACGGCATTGGTTCCAAGATCCTCGGACAATACCCACATGTAAGGCTGCTCAAGTCCCTTGTATGAAATGACATTGTATTTGCATATAACCTATGCACATCCTCCCGTGTGCTTTCAATCACGTGAGGATTACCTATACCCAGTACAATGCAAATGCTGTGTAAACAGTTATTATGTTGTATTAAGGGACTCATGACAAGAAAAAAGTCTGTACATGTTCAGTACTGGCACAGTTTTTTTTCTGAATATTTTTTCAATCCATGGCTGTTTGAACCTGTGGTGGGTTAAAACTGTGGATGGGAAACCTGTGGATACAGAATCTGTAGATACAGAGGGTCAACTATATCTTGGATCATCCACAAAAATCACTAAATGATTACTATGCAGCCTTTGAGCATCACCACAGCACTGTAAGGTAAGTACTAAAATTACCCCGTTTTACAGATGAAGCACTTGAAGTAACTTGCCAAAATGCATAAAGCAAGTACTTCAGTTATCCATTTATTGTCCCCAAATGCAGTGGCTTATAGGCCACAGCACTGCTTATTTGTTCATGACTCTGCAGTTTGGAGGGATTGGTGCAGCTGGCTCACTTCTGCTTCCTACTCAGTACTGAGTGGTAGTGAGCAGGTAGCTGCCCTATGTCTGTGGACCCATGATTGGTTCATTCAGATGCCTGAGCCTCAGTAGGGGATGCTGAAATAACTCCAGGGTGGTGGGAATTCTGTTCCTGCACTTTCTCTCTTTCCGCATGGTCTGTGCAACAGATTAGCTGAATTACTTTCCATGGCGGCTGACTTCCTAGACAGCAAAAACAGGCGCTTCCAGGTGTCCTGAGAAATAACCAAGGAATTGGCACAGAGTCCTTTACACTGCCTTCTCTTGGTCAAAGCAGGTCACAAGGCCAGTCCAGAACCAAGGGACACCGATTCAACCCTTGATACTCAGAGATGCAGCATGCATGGAGATGAGTGGATGATGGCTATCATCTTTAGAGTGACCAGAGAGCTTCCAGCATGGCCTCCCTGACTCCAGGTTGCAAACTCTGTGAGTGTTTTTGCTTTCTCCTCTTCCTTACATTTATTTTTATGATGGATTTTTTAAGAACAGGAAGAACTGGCCAAAGGACAGGGACATTGTCGAGATAAAATGCACTTCTGCATAGCAAAGTGATCCATTAGCTTTCCTTTCAGACAGTGTATCACATAAGTCTTTTCCTACCTCCTTTCTCCTTACAAAAGAGATTGAGGTTTAATTTTGTTCATTCTTTTGCTACATCTGCTTTGGCAGAGGAGTCTTGGCTCCATCTATGGAGAACCTCCTCTCAGGACTTCTGGGTAACCATGATGTCTGCAGGGAGTTGTGATGGTGAGCTGCTCCCAAGAACACAGGATAGGGCTCCCTGTGGGTCGGGAGCACATGGGAAAAGCAATTTGCTGAATCGGACTTTTCACCAGACTTGGGATGCAGTAGACAGAGCTTGACTTAGACTTACCAGTGTTTAGTCCTCCCTCTGAGGTATAACCACGTCCTGTCTAGTTTAGTATTTGTCCTGAACAGAAGCCCCTCCACACTTTGAGTAATAAATCACATCATGTGACCATCCTATCTGCCACAGGAACTTAAAACTCCTTCTTCTACCAGAGCATCGGCTTCCTCATCTCTACAGTAGACAGGGCTACCTATTTCACAGAGATGTGGATCACTCTTTTCTCCCACTCCCAGAGCTGGTGATTAACCCCTAGGGTCTTGTGCATGCTAGGTAAGTGTTCTACCTCTAAGCCACATCCCAGTTTATGGTTTTGGGGGGATAGGTTCTTGCTATGTAACCCAGACTGGCCTCCGCTTCTTTAGTGCTGGGATTATTGGTGTGTACCACCACAGCTGGTTTCACCCTTCATCTAACAGCACCTTCCGTGTGGCATAAATGGTCAAGCCTTGGGAGATACTGTGGGTAACAATATGTTTCTGCCTCTTCTTCCTTGCTTGTGTACAAGTAGACAAGCAAGACCATTTCAGAGCCAAGCACTAGTGGCTCAAACCTGTAATCCTAGCTACTCAGGAGGCAGAGATCAGGAAGATTGTGGCTCAAAGCTATTCTGTGCAAATATTTCACAAGACCCTATCTCGAAAAACAAATCATAAAAACGGGGCTGGTGGAGTGGCTCAAGGTGTAGACCCTGAGTTCAAACCCCAATACCACAAAAAAACAAAAAAACAAAAAAACCCCGACAGTTTCAGAGATTTAATTTATATCAGGTAGTCCGGGAGATGAGATTTGAACTAAGGGTGAAGGAGAGGGTGGGGCTGAGGGACAAGCATTCCAGGTCAAGGGACCTGCATGTGCAAAGGCCATGAGCAGGAGATAATCCACAGCAGGAAATAGAATGGAGTTCACAAGTAAGGTCGTGTTCTATAAACTATGAAGAGCCCCTACAGTAACTTTCCTCCTTAGAGGGTTATAAAATAAGCTCACATCCTTCATCTTAAATGATCCTCAAAATAATTGCAAATTGGGGATGTAGGGCAGATAAGTGTTATTAATCCTGCTTTATGGAACAAAAAAATTTTTAGGAATAGTCTTTGCACATTTTTCCAAAACGGCCTCACTGTACTTCTACGCTTACATTTAATTTGATGTATCTCCATTATCTTTTATTGCTTTTGATGACTAGAATCTTTTGGGAACCAGAGACATCACTATACACATCTTTCTATTATGATATTTAATTTCTGTGGTTAAGTCCTCATGTGTCCTGATTTTGCATCTATATTTGTAAGAGAAATTGGTCTATTGTGTTCTTTTCTTATGATGTCTTTGTGTAGTTTTGATATAGGAGTAGTGCTTACCTTAGAAACTGAGGTGGAGCCAGGCACTGGTGGCTCATACCTATAATCCTAGCTACTCAGGAGGCAGAGATCAGGAGGATTGCAGTTCAAAGGCAGCCCCAGCAAATAGTTCTGCGAGACCCTATCTCAAAAAACTCTTCACAAAAATAGGGCTGGTGAGGTGGCTCAAGGTGAAGGTTCTGAGTTCAAGCCCCAGTACCACAAAAAAAAAAAAAGAAAAGAAAAGAAAGAAAGAAAGAAAAAGAAAAGAGACTGAGGGTTTTTTTTTTGAAGAAATTATGAAGAATCAGTGTTAATCTTTTAAATATTTGGTAGAATTCACCAGTGAAGCCATCTGATCTGTATTGTGAGTTGTTTTTGTTTTTAGTGGTACTGAATTTGAACTCAGTCCTCTATTGCTTGAACCACACCTCCAGCACTGAGGGTAATTTTTTGATTTCTAGTTCAAGCTCTTCTTTCAGATCTACTCAAAGGTTACATTTTTTTTCTTAAGTCAGTTTCAATAGGTCGTGCTTTTGTAGGAATTTGTCCATTATCCTGAGTTTTCTAATTTATTGCTATAAATTTTCTTATTGTGCTGAGGTTGGTAGTAATGTCTTAGTCATCAGATGAAGAGGCAATACCACAGCAATTCCAGGAGCCCTTCAGGGACAGTTTCCTGTATGCCTCCTCTCTGTCCCTTTGGAGTGGAGGCCTCTTGTTTCTACCGCCTCAGTAGCCCTTTCCTTTGGAAAGACACTCTCTCCCATGTTATATCTAAACTTTTTGTTGTGCATGGACCACCCCTGGAGGTCTGTGGAAGCCTGTGGATCCCTCCTCAGACTCACACTTTTAAATATATAGTATATAATACATGTAGTCCAAAGGAAGCAAATTATACTGAAATAGTTATCAAATTATTAGAAAGATAAATATGTGGTTTAAAATATGCTTTTCTTCAGTAACGCATTAAATAACAAGCTAGTTGGTCTAATAACCACTGTAATTTCAAAGTAATGATGACAACGATATTTTGAGATATTTGTGAGAATTGTAGTGTGATTTGTACTGATGACAATGGAATATAGGTACTTTTAGACTCCTTCCTTCCACTCTGCCTTTATCCCTCTCTCCCTCCCTCCCTCCCTCCCTCCCTCCTTCCCTCCCTTCCTTCCTTCCTTCCAGTGCTAGGAATCAAACTCAGGGCCTCATATGTGCCAAGCATTCACTGAGTTACATCCCCAGCCCAAACTTACAGTTACTCTTAATACTATCGTGACTTTTTTTTTGGTGGTACTGGAGTTTGAACTCAGGATTTCATGCTCCGTAGGCAGTTGCTTTACCACTTGAGCCACTCTGCCAGCCCTGTTTTGTGTTGTTTATTTTTGAGATAGGGTCTCTTGAGTTATTTGCCTTGGGCTGGTTTCAAACCATGATCCTCCTGGTCTCTTTCTCCTGAGTAGCAAGGATTACAGGAGTGAGCCACCAGAGCCCAGCTCTATGGTGACTTGTCGACTACATTTATGATAGAAAGAATGGCTACGTTTCAGTTAGAGATTAGTACAAAAGAGAAATGTAATTTTTTTCCCATCCAAATTAATGGTCCCTCATTAAGAAACTCTGGTTTGGGCAGTTTATATGAAACTGTTCATCTCCTGAATTCAGAAGTAGGCATGGAAGCCAATCCTGGCCAGTTAGAGTACAGGGTGGCTAAGCAATGGGCATTTGTGCTAAAGTGATGTGATCAGTGTGAACTGAGGACGTTTGCTGGACAACTGGGAGGGTTCCTTCTGCTGGACTTGCTAAGAGGATTGGGCCCAGGCCTGGAACATATCACTTGCCACCATCAGTGGAGAACCTGTCTTGGGATGAAGCCAACACAGAGGAAAGCAGAGCTGAGAAATGAACAACAGTCCTCCCCAGATGTGTTCATTGTGTAAGCCAGTATGTAATGGGTCGAAGCCAGTCTGGGTAGGGTTTTCTGTTCATTGAAATCAGAAGAGTCGCAACTAATCGAGTCCCACAGAGCTTCGCAGAGGGCCTGGCACAAAGTAGGCTGCTCATCGAGGCACGATGAATGAATTTCAACAATGTAAGGACATGATTAATGTTACTCACAGAACTCATACATGCAGATCTGGCTTGATTCTATATTAAAAGATGAAGCCTTAGCATAAGTGTTCCACACACTTTTGCTGTGTCATTATTTTCTTGATAAATTTCACATATTCTTCAGTGATTTAGCCAAGACCATGTAGCCAGCTGGAGAACACGAGTCTAGAATCACAAGGGACCCGCAGTTAGAAGGCACTCCACAGCACACTCATGGGGAAAACCATGCAGCAATCAAAAGGAACAGGAACAAGAAGCTTGAAGAAAGGAGTCTGAGTGTTTTCACCATAGAGAAATGGTAAGTATTTGAGGAGATATACAGGTTTAACCTGATTTAAGCATTATACAATGTATATCTGTATCAAGACATCACCTAATACCCCATTAATAGGTACATTTTTTATATTTTTATGGACCAATTAGAAAATTAATTTAAATTAAATTAAGGGCTGGGTATGGTGTCTCAAGCCTGTAATCCTAGATACTCACAAGGTGATCAGGAGGATCACTGTTCTAGGTCAGCCTGGGCTAAAAGTTTGTAAGACCCCATCTCAACCAATGTCTAGGTGTGGTGGCACACACCTGTCATCCCAGCTATGAGGGGAAGCACAAATAGGAGGATCATGGCTGGGTGGGTTCAGGCATAAATAAGACCCCATCTCAAAAACAGCTAACACAAAAAAGTCTGACAGAGTGACTCAAGTGGGAGAATGCCTGACTAGCAAGCACAAGGCCCTGAGTTCAACCCCAAGTAAAGCCAAAACAGTTAAAAATTAAAAAAAAAATTAAGAAATAAAGTAGATCTATATGCACCAATATGGAAAGAGTGCCAAGACACACTAAGAAGGAAATTTCAAAATAATCATTACAGTAAGAGTCCATTTTTTTTTTTTTTGTAAAAACAAAAGTAGGAGTTTCTCTATAAACACAAATGAGTGTAAATCAAGGAAAAGATTTGGAGGGCCAGTTGTGAAACACTCAGACTAGGCACTTGCTTGAGGGAGTGGCCACAGTAACTTGTCCTTTCTCTGTATTGTTTCTTTTTATTATACAAGGATAAAATAATTGCATGTTGCTTGTGTGATTTAAAGCAATTTATAATTTTTAAATGAAATAATAAACCAATTCTGATAGCAGGTTGAATATTTTCTCTCAACTTGATTTTTCCTGAGGTCTGTCAGTATTCTTTGGGCAGCTGTAAAGAGCAGCAGGGCTGTCCTGTGATTCTCTGCCACACCAGGGCCTGTGCCCATGATACCTTGCTCCTGGTGTTGCTGTGCCCTTCCTCTGGATTCTGCAGTCCTAGCTCCCACCTGCTGTAGGAGCTGAGGAGATCCCTCCTTATATAAAACACTCCTGGGGTGGCCTACTGACCTGAATTCTCCTCTCAGCATCTCACTCCAACCACTCTGCTGCCAAATTATGCGTGGCCCAGATGACTTCTCCCACAAACCAGAGAGGGAATCACAGCATCTCGCTGCTGGGCAGAGGCGCTAGGTAGAGATGCCCATCGGCAGCGGGTTTGGGATGGCTGGTCCAGTTCAAGGTCCTTGTTGTGTGGAATAAAATCTGAGTCTCAGAGTGGAGACGAGAGCTGTCCTAACTGGTCCCTCAACCCTTCTGACCTCGCATTGGAGAACTCATTGCTTCTTAGCAAACTGCACAGCAACATGGCCCACCATTGTGAGCCCAGTGCTGTGAGTTACATGAGAGCAAAGACTACATTGTGGTCACCCTTTGTGGACCTATAGCATGGTGCCTGGCATTCAGCAGGATATAGAAGTGTTTGTTGGATTCAAGTATGTGTAAACATCGCGCTGCAGTTTTCCCATCTTTTGAATCAGACTCTTAAGATAAATTTCCCAAAGGAACATTACTGATATCATGAAATAATGAATGGAAGGTCCAAAGTCTTGTGTAAAGTGAATGTGATCCAAGTCAGGCGCCCATGGCTCACACCTGTAATCCTAGCTATTTGGAAGGCTGAGATTAGGAGGATTGAGGTTTGAGGCCAGCATGGGCAAACAGTTGGTAAGACTTCATCTCCAAAATAACCAGAGTATATCCTAATAAAATAAAGAAAAAATAACTAGAGCAAAATGGACTGGAGGTATGGCTCAAGTGGTAGAGCGTCTGCTTTGTAAGCATGAAGCCCTGAGTTCAAAGCCCAGTCCAATCAAAAAAATTAATAAATAAAGTACATGTGATCCACACAAAACTGTAGGTCAGGTTGGACATAGAGGAATATCTTTTTCAAGAATTGATTTTTCCCAAGACACCAAGTGAGTGACAGGATATGCAGGTATTCGTTCCATCTGCTTCTCTGATTTGACCAGTATACTAAATTTTGTTTACAATAAACTAAATGTAAACTGTGTTGCCCTTTACTCCCAAGTGACTGTTTCTTTAAATGTGGTTATTCTGATATACCTATAGATCATATATCATTCTAATATCCATAAATGTATACATAAGTATATTCTGAATAATAATCTAGAATTTGCAGCTCTGTAAGAAAAAAGGACCTATATTTTTGGGCTGCTGTTTCTATAGCTATTAAGTAGGCATAAGAAGAGACCTGTCTAGAATTTCTTATTCTGTAAGCAGATAAGAAAAAAAGCACCTCTACCTGACTTTGTGACAAACAAAGGTGTGGTCATTTGTGAGGCTGAAGAAGGTGGCTGGAGGACAGACAGCCCTTGGAGAAACATTAAGAACTGGCTCACCAGCTGCTTGGTTTCCCCACTTCCTGCCCCAATTTGGAAGCCATTTCACTCACTTGCAGCATATGAAAGAAAAAGTGATGTCATAAGTGGACCCCGAAAGTACTGGGCGATCCCCAGATCACCCCTACAGGAAAGAAAAGGTATTGCTGAGCACAAACAAATGCCTTGCTTCTGATGGGCTTCAAGTGACAAAGGTCACCAGCCCCAACTCTGAGGCCCTTAAAGGACACTCTTTGGGTGAAGCGTTTCCAGAGGATCTGCCCTGAGGAAAAATTTGTCCTATGGAAGTTGCCTGAGTATGACACATGCAGTCTGGAGCCCTAGTTTCCAATCCTGGTTCTACCACTCAAGGGCTGTGTGACCTGGGCCACAGTCTTCTATATGCACAAAGAAGCCAGCAATAACACACTTTCTCCTGTCCCCTCTGTGGTTCTGAAGTTCTGTCACTCAGTGGAAGGTAGGGGTGGCTTTCAGAATGAACAATACAAAGCAGGCGCCTTTTTCGTTCATCTTGGCCTGATTCCTTTCTCCCGACAGAAACTGGGAAATAGATGAGTGGCTGGCTCCCTGGCCTGGGTCACAGAGTTGTGGTGGCTGGCAGGAAACTCAGTGACTATCAAGATCCATGGTTCTCCCTCCCTCATTCAACAAAACTTTACTAGGTTGTTGTGTTGACTAGAATGTGGGCAAGGTTGGTGAACATCGTGTTCACTGACATGGCGCCCAGTGTAGTGGCTGGCACATAGCAGGTGCTCATAAACATCTGTGGATGTCTGTGGATGCCCTGTAGGGGAGCCTGATAAGTCAGGGATGGAACCAGATCTACTGAATTGGAATCTCTGGTGACAGGAGCCAGGTGACTGTCACGGCCTCCAGAGGTTGAGATCCACAGCTGCAGTGTCTGAATAAAGCATTCGCCAATCATCAGAAGGGAGAGATGCTGCTGATGTTTTCATTTTCGAGCACTTGTTGGTAGAGACTAAAATAGTCAAGTCAAATACTGTAGGTTCATTTTACTGTAGCCATTTCCAAGGAGCCCGGAGAGCTCTGGCTTTGTGCTGGCATGCATGGGGCTCACTTTTACCGCTCTTGAGGGGAGGCAAGGCCAATAAAAAGGAGAGCAGGTAGCAGTGGAGACACATGAAGTCCAAGTTTGGCAGTATTATTGCCCTTCACTTAGAAGTCATAAAAGAAGAAATGTGCCACCGTCTCCGCTTCCCTGGGTGGTTAGATGCTGTGAGGTGTCTCGCACTCTCTCATAGGGCTCTGTGGCTTGGACCGGGTGCAGACCTGGGCTCCGAGCTCAGCTGTGTCACTAGCTGCTTGGTTTCCAGCTAATCACTTTAACCTCTTTAAGCTTTAGTTTCCTCAGTTATAAAATGGACATCATGATTCACCCTACTGAGGGTTGTTGCAAGGATTAGACATGACACAAACTCAGACGTCTGGCACACGCTCCACATAAAAAAGCTGGGAGGTTTTGGCTGAGACTTAGAAACTACTAGCATATCTGGGTTGGGGGTTCTGCAGAGTTGCTCCTTCATTGCCCAGGTAGGAGTGCATTCAGAGAGGGTGGGGATGGCATCAGAACATCTAGTACCTTGGGTTCCTGAAGGGTTGTTTTGTTTTGTTTTTTTTTGACACAGGGACTCACTGTTTAGCCCAGGCTGGCCTTGAATTTATTATCTTCCTGTCTTGGCTTCCCAAATGCTGGGATTACAACTGTGTACTACCATATTGGGCGCTTGAAGGCTTTTAATCTCAAACAAGAACTTCACGTTCTTGCAAGAACTAGAGAGGATTACATGGCTAGACTGTGGGTGGCCTGAGAGGAAGAACTCCCTGGGGACAAGACACTTTAAAAAGGAAGCTAGGTACTTCAGGAGAGGGACCTCTCACCTAAGTTTCTTCCCAGCTAGAAGCCTGTTCTGAGGATACACAGATTAGTGAGAAAGTCCCTGAGACTGGCAACATACGGCTTTTCTTCCAACGTTGGAGTTTTAAAAATGAAAAGGCCTCTGGGTGGGTACTCTTGAGGCTTTCCTTGGCAAGGCACAGAATGCACTGCAGCTCTATAAGGCCATGGCTAGAAATGGCTGGCATGGGGAACCCTTCAAATGTGGCCTCTGGGCTATGTAGATCAGTGACACCAGTCAAGGGCCGAGCTGAATAGGAACAGCTCTGGAAACCATCCCACAAGACTTTGACTCTGGTGTCCAGCAGCAGAAAGATGGGGCCTTGAGAGTGTTCAAGTCCCCTGTGCTAAAGTGGATGATGATGGTGATACCACGTGATCTATTTTACATGTACTGTTTCACTCAGTCCTTGTAAAGCCTACATAGCAGCACCATGGCAATTCCCATTTTTACAGATGAGGAAACTGAGGCTCAGAGAGATTAAGCAAGTGACCCTTTTACTTTTAAGTAACAGAATAGCACATAGATAGTTTGCACCCGGATTTAAATCTAAATGTATTGGCATTCAGAGTAGCTAGCAGTCTATAGATGCTGGAAGGAAGGTGAGTCAAGGTATTGCCTGCAAGGGATATATATATATATATATATACATAATTATATAAATATATAAATATGTATATATATATATATATATATAAATAATTTATATAAATAAATAAATAAATAAACATATATTTTTTTCCCTCCCCATTTTCACAAATGAGGAAATAGTGGAGCAATGAGCTTAGCATTTTTCTGCCTCAGTCAGACACTGTGCTTGAGCCCTTTACATATGTGATCTCTTCAATTATCATAACATCCCTAGGTAGTTAAGTAATTTCACTGTTCCCATTTGTATAGATAAGGACACCAAGGCCTAAGTGACTTGCTTGGGTTCAAAACCAGGAGTTGTGATTCATTCCCTGAGTTGCCCAATACTGGGACCAGAACCCAGGACTCCTGACTCCCAAACTAGGGCTCTGGGGCTAGATGCTCTGTTTGGCATGCATTGTTCCTTAAAAGCGTGTTGGCCTTAAGCCCAAAGAGTGAAATCACACCCTGCGGTTCTGGGAACCTCAGACTGGAAAAGGAACCTCTCTCTGCTGCTCAAGTCTGAGCAGGTGTGCTGGGGACTCTGTTTTCTCCACTGGCTGGCAGGGCAGGGTGGGGCAGCCCTCTGTAGCACCGGGTGGGAGGAAGGCAGAAGGCAGGAGTGCCCAATAAAACAGTCCTAAATCTTCCCGCCTTCTTGCCTCTATCCAGGCCTCACCCTTTTCTCCTGCCTGGCAAACAACAGGACATGGTGAGAGTTCAAGGTTGGAGTCAGGAGGCTGAGTTCTGGTTCTGGTTCAGGCACTCATCTGTTTGCACCCTTGACTGTCAGTTTTCTCGTCTGGACAGTGTGTGTGGTGTGGGCAGGTGGGGTGAAGATCAACATTCTCCAGGTTTTTTCAGCTAATGCATGATTTATTAAACACCTACTATGCCCTGGAGATACAGAAAAAGCAAAAGCAAATTCAGGCCCTGCTTTCATGGGGCTTAGACTCTAGTAAGGAAATTTAAAGATTAAATGGCAGCTGACCCGTTTTAGTGCCAAGGTTGCCCAGGCGAGGGGTGAGA
Source organism: Castor canadensis (assembly GCF_047511655.1). NCBI lineage: Eukaryota > Metazoa > Chordata > Mammalia > Rodentia > Castoridae > Castor > Castor canadensis. The sequence goes on along the minus strand of NC_133391.1, from coordinate 69,890,827 downwards.
GGATAGCAAATGGGTTGGTCGTTGGAAGGGTGGTGGGGAAGGATGCCCTGAAGAAGCCGTTATTAGGTGAATGGCTACTGTGCATTAGAGGACCCTTAGGAGAAGATTTCATCCCAGGACCCGGGAGGCCAGTGGACCTGGGGAGTCTGGTAGGAGTCCAGCCAATTATTCCCCCACTCCCGGGGGAGGTTATTGGGTGGCGCTGGGAGACAGGGATTAGACAGGTTTAGAAGAATATTGTCAATGCATCTTTCAAAGAAAACATAAGAAGGCCACCTGCTCTGAGGAGCCTTCCCTGATTTCTCCGACGCTGACCTGTGTATTTCTCCCTCCCTCTCTAGCCTTGCAGCCTGGATAGGGAAACTCAGGACCCGGGAGCTTTCTCTTCTTGCTACTGAAGCACGCTGCAACTTCAAACGAGGTTCTACGCCTCCAGGAGCCTCAGTTTCCCTAGCTGTATAGAAGCAGGTTGCCTCGCAGGGCCCGCCCAACGCTAACGCAACGTGATTCGCTCTGGCATAAGCGGGGGGCTGCCCGCATTGCTGCGCAGGAATCGCGCTGCTGGCTGGGGCACCGCCACCTGGCTGCCAGCGCTTTCCTCCTTGCTGGGGGCTGCGGGCCCGGGTCGCGGCGCCAGACGCTGTGCAGGAAAGTGGGGGTGCGACCCCCCGGCTGGCGCGGGCGCCCCGCGGCCCCGCCCCCGCAGCCAGCGGCCCTGCGGCAGCCGGGGGCCCGAGCTCCGCCCTCCGCCGGCCTCGCCGCCTCCTCCCTCCTCCCTCGCTCGCTCCCTCCCCCGGGCCGGCTCGGCGCTGACTCCGCCGCACGCTGCAGCCGCGGCTGGAAGATGGCGGGGAACGACTGCGGCGCGCTGCTAGACGAAGAGCTCTCCTCCTTCTTCCTCAACTATCTCACTGACACGCAGGTACGGCCGGCAGTGGCCGCGGGCCCGGGGCCAGGGTGCTGAGCTGCGGGGCTGCAGTCGCAGCTGCGGAGGCCGGGACGCAGCCGTGGGTGCACTGGGGAGATCAGGGGTTCCGGGCTGCAGAGCCCCCCTTCCACGCGCCTTTCAATGCGCTCCGTTACTGGGCTGGGTTGCCGGAGGACCCCGGCGCGTGCTGGAGCAGAGGGGCGCACGGCCGCTGGGGAGGGTCTGATGTGGGCTACCTGGAGTCAGGCGACCCCCCGCGAGCAGAGCTGGGGGTACGGCTCTTCCTTGGGGAAGTGGAGCCACGCCAAGGTATGGGGGACCCTCATGCTGGCGCTGGGTGCTGTAGGTGCGCCCTCAGCGCCCGGCACTTGCTGCCGTACTTTCACGTGGACTTGTGGCCGCGGTACCGGCGCCTGCCCCCATCCCCGGAATCTCCTGGTCCTTCAGCCTCCGGTCCCCCCAAGTGTTGCTGTGGGCCCCTTGCAGCTCCCCACCCGCGCCCGCAGCGCTGAGTTTCCTGTCAGTTGCCGGCTTGGGGTATAGGGGTTTGCGGGGCACGTGGACATGCGGGCGGAGATAGCGCCTTCCTGGTTTCGTTATCCGGAGGAGCCCCCCCCCCCACCTCATGGGAAAAGCAAGACAGGATGGGGGTCGGAGGACTGTCTGGGGGTGCCTGGGTCCCCTTGCGGTGCGCGGCCCCGGCGCGCGCTCCACTATACTGTGGGGGAAGGGAGGCGAGGCGGCGTCCCGGGTTCTGGCTGTGCCTGGGAGCCCCACCGGCGACACGCGCGTGACAGGAGAGGTACTCTGGTGTCCGAATGAGGGGTGAGGCGAGGAAACTGGTGGCTTGGAGACCGGGAGAGGGGTGCTCTTGTACAAGCAGTTACCTAAAATGCCTGCACAAGGTGTGCGCGCCCCCCACCCCTTACCCCAGTTCTCCACCCCATGCCTGTTGCAAGCATAAAGTTTGGCTCCAGAGTTAGGGCTTTTTCACCCGGCGCCCAGCTGCGGGTTACTGGGAGGCTGAGCGATGCGGCGCAACCTTGGAGAAGACCCCGGTTGCGGGAACACGCCTGGGCGCGGAGAGCAGCCGCCGGGCGGAACCTGGGGCTGGTTTGGTACCTGGAGTGGGAGCGCCGGTGCCGGCCCGTTTTGCATAACACTGGAAGGGAGGGGGAAGGCGGAGGGGGGCCGGGAGGTGGGAGGAGAGAGGGAAACTTTGCTTCTTGTAATAATCTGCCAGTCTTTGGGCGGTAGCAGCTGTCATGGGACCGGGTGGGCGGGGAGAGGCTTGCAAGCTGACTCCTTGCGGTGAGACGCGATTTGGAGGGGGACGCAGCAGCCGAGACGTTCAGCTCCGGGAAGACTCTGGGTGGCGACTTCAGGCTGGCCACTGGGACACAGCGGCGTGGCGGTGTGTCGCCGAGCGGAAGCCCGCCACGAACGGGAGACAACCGGTCCTAGCCCTCGGGCAGACGCCGCTGCGTCGGGGAGCTGCGGGGCCGTGGGGTCTGTGGCAGGCGCTCTCGGGTGGGTTCGCGACCGACACCCAAGGGGCTGATGGCTTGTGATCGCGCTTCTCCAGGTCGGGGGGCAGTGTTTGATGAGCGGGCTGCGCGCGCGAGTGTGTGTGTGTGTGTGTGCACACGCCGCGCGCGCCGAGCGCGTACCTTTACCTCTGACGAAACTGCAGTGGAGCTCCGGCCGCCGTCGCTGGGTTCCGTCACACGCCCGACACTTGTATCTACGCCGAAGGCAGATCCTAGCCTCAGCACTCCGTGGCCGATAGCCTAGGACTACGAGGACTGGGTTGGAGGTGGCTAGAGTGTCCCCTCCGAAAACACTGCCCCCAGATCTCGCTGTTGAATGGAGTCGTCTGCAAACCTCTACACTGAGAAGCCAGGGAAGCCTGAAATAGCCAGGGAGACTTCGTCAGGGATCTCATACCAAGAATTGTCTGCTCTGGACATGACCTGGGTTTTAACTCTTATCTTCAGTGTTTGGCTCACCAATAATTATTATTTTCCCTTTTAGCCGCCAACTTAGCCTACTCAGTGGGAAGATTTCACCCAAGGAAACTAGAAAATTGGGTAATTAGGTGTCAGCTGAAGCAGTGCGGTGAAAGTTAATCTGGGAAGTTTGCTTTTTTTTTTTTAACTTTAACCACGTGACAGGCGGAAGATCTCTTGGTGATCTTTGCCGGCCCAACTTGGGAAATGTAATTGATAGGAGAGCTTTGCAGCCACCCCTAGAAGGCTTAGAGAGCCCAGCCGGAAGAGGACCTGGGCGGGTCATCGCCTGCCTCCTCTTTTTACAGTTGGGGAAGAGGCTTCGAGGGGTTGAGCGGCTTGTACAGGACCACTCAGCCAGCGGGTGACAGAGCCGCCCAGGGCTCCTGACTCCAGGTCCTGTGTGTTACCTTGAAATAGCACTGGACTTGGAGTCAGAAGGCCTGAGTGGAGTCACCTTCCCCACTCTCTGGCTGAGTGACCCTGAAGCAAGCCATTTTAACTCTTGGAGCCTGGTTCCTCCATCTGTCAAATGGGGCTGGTGGTGGTGGCCAGCGAAGCTGAAGGCCTGGTGGTGGGGGTGAGCATTGTTTGCATGTGAGATGTCTGTTCCTGCAGTCCCCTTTTCCCCCCACAGCCCTTCCCTGACCTTCCTCTCCTCCATTCCTCCCCTGGAGAGTGGTGGGGAAAGTGGATTGTCTCTGTCCAAAAGATTTTTGTCGTCTTTGGTGGTTAACCCAGGGTTAGATTAGAGAGAGTTAACTTTTACCCACTGGGGCCAAAGTACAGAAATTTAGCAGAATGAGGATTGTGAAAGTTTCTTGGAAAGGTTTGAAGAGTGTAGCCTAAAGGACTTTGGGTTGCTTTTACCTTTGTTTAGGCCGTGCCCCTGGCCTGCAGTCCCCTTGTCCACCCATCCTGCATGGCTTTCTCAAGAAGGTATTTCTGCCCAGTTTGCCCTGCTTTGTCTCCCAGTATTCATTGTCTGTTATACTTTATGTGTAAGACCTGTGTCCAGTAAGATTCTAAAAGCTAGAGTTGTGCCTTTTCTTTCTTTGTGCCTGCCTGGCACCTGTCAGCATGCTGAGCTGTGTTCCTGTGCTCAGTCCTTGGCTAGGCACAGGGATGACAGACAGGGGTACAGCTGGGCCCTGCCAAGCAGAAGCTCCCAGGCCGGCAGGAGAGACAGCTGGGCATCAAGTGTAGCAAGAGAGGAATGCACAGGGCTGCAGCTGTGGCAAAAGCTGAGGCTCCAGAGACCACACAGTAAGCCCACCATAAATAAGGGCTGTTTGAAGTTACTTGAGTGCTTGGGGCATCAGTCATGCATGCCCAAAATGTCAGAGATGGTCAGAGCTGGGTAAATCATCTAGTCTATACCCTTATTTAAAAACAATTATAGAATTGGTAGAAAATGCTGCCAAGCATTATGAAAAAAATAAAAAATATGTATTATCCAAAGATAGGTTTCATATAAAGTTCAAAACTTTTTCCTTTCTTAATCATATAGATCACTTCTTTTAAAAACAAATGGATTTGTTCTGTGTGTACGAATTTGTAACTTGGAGTCATGCTATAACCTGCTCTTTTTTCTCCTTCAAACAATGTGCCATGAACATTTTAGCCGTCAATTAATATTCTACTTGATATCTTAATGTCTTTGTGGTTGTATATATTTCACTGAGGGTTGGACCAGGATCAGTCTCTTATTGTTAGTCATTGAAGTTGTTTGCAGTCTTTTCTTGCTATTGTAAGCAATGCTGAAATGAATATTTTTGTGCATATGTATTTTTTCCTTCATTTAAATTACTGAAAGTGAAATTGTTCCATCAAAGGAACTATGCAGGTATATTTGGTAAACATTTCTGGGTTGCCGTCTAAAAAGATCGTACTAATTCCCACACCAGTGTTGTGTGGGAACGCCTGGTTCCCCATACCCAGATAACTCATGGTATTTTCATTTTTACCAGTTTGTTCATCAATAAATTTTGCCACCCTTATTGTTTTCATGTGTATTTCTTTGCTTGTGATGCTGAACTTTTTTTTCCACAGGATCACTGTGGTTCTAGTCTGTGCAATGCCATGTTCGTGAACTTGGCTTGTTTTGTAATTGGTATCCTGTGCCCTCATTGTTGTAAAGCTAGAACTGAGGATCCAGAGGGACCCCAGCCAAATGGGGAATGAGAAAATGATTCAAAGTCCTAGTGTTTCCTTGCTAGGGCTGGAATAACTTCCTCTACAGCCCTTGAAGCCAGGGCCAACTCCTTCCTAAGTCAGAGTCTTAGCCCTGTGCAGGAGCAAGTGGAAGTGTAGCCCTGGCAGGATGCATTGCCCACCTTTCACCTGCATGAGACAGGGGTGTAATTTCTTCACCTGAGTTCAGATGGGGACATGTTCCACAGAGGCCTTGGCTTCACTTTCCCTGGCCTGCCTGGCTGGTGCTAACGATTAGGATGCCTATGAAACCCAGGAAAGGCAATGACCTAGCAGCTGGGCCCTGGGCTCATATTTCCCCTTGCCTTGGGCCTCATCTCCCCAGCAGGTGCAGGCCAGCCAGAAGCTCCATTCTGCTACCATATGAGTCATCCTTTTCCTTCTCTTTCTAAAATAATAGAAGGAATACTGGCTTGAGTTAGAAGCAGCTTTGCAAATGGGGCCTTGGGCTTGGAAGTGAGGTCACGACAAGAGCACTGCAGTGCTAACAACTGTCTTCACCATCATCATCTGGCATTTACAGAGCATCCTCTAGATCCTGTGCACTCTGCTGAACCTTCTGTTTGTACTATCACTTTTTGTCCTCACCAAGGTCCTGTACAGTACAGGTGCTGTTTTACAGTTTGACAGATTTCACAGTTTCTGAGAAGTCACTTGCTGAAGACTACCTTGTCTACACTGCCTTGGAGAAAGTGAAGAGCCAGGGTTAGAGGGTGACATACCCACGCCACCTGATTCTAAGCTCCCTGAATCAGGGATTATACTCTGTTTAAGGTCATCATTGCTTCTCCTATACCTTGAGCAAATGAAGACACATTGTGTACAGAGATGACAGAACTATAAAGTCCTGCTTCTCTAGACCTCAGTTTCTTAATCTGTGAAATGGGGTGAATAGGCCCTAATTTTTAGGATTGAGAATGAAATAATATAATCTGTGAAAAATGAGCATTGATCTGCTGCCTATAAAACTTGAAATTTTCTCTCTGAGGTACTTTAGAAAGATAGGATTAAGTCTAGAGCTAACTCCTGTACATGTAATCATTTTTTTTATGTAAAAAAGAGAAGCATAATTCTTAGCAAGCAAGAGTAGATGGAAGCCAAATCTAGTCATTTGGAAGAGAATGTGCAAGGCCAGTTCATGTCTGTCCTCCACCCAGGTGTTTTAAATGTCTAACATCCATGGATACTCAATTGATACAGAATCGTTTGGGTTGGATGGGCCCCTCTGTTTTCTCCCCTTCTTCTGGCCTAGATTCTTGTCCCATTCACAACTGAATTCTGTCAGCTACCACCAAACAGGTCTTTGCTATGGTAGACATTGCCTCCCACCATTTGTGCTTGGCTTTGATGGCAGATAGATACATATCTTGGAGGAGTACATATTTAATGTCACTTCCTCACATAACATTCGGGTACTTTTTTAAAAAATGACCTTATTATTTTTTTTTGGAGCAAGTTTAGGTTGCAACAAAATTGAGAGGAGGGTATAGAGATTTCCCATATAAGCCTGACCCCAGCTTGCACCGCCTCCCCCATTATCAGTTCTCCCCACCCACCCTCTAGAGTGATCCATTTGTTATGGGTGATGAACCTGCGTGGGCACCATTACCACCGGAGCCCAGATTCACAGCGGGTTTGCTCTTGCTGTTGCACATTCTGTGGGTTCATTGTCCTCCTTTATAGTATCACACACAGTAGGTTCACTGCTCTGAAAATCCGCTGGGCTCCACCTAGTCATCTTTCCTTCCCTTGCTCCCAGTAACCACTGGTCTTGTTAACCGTGTCCATGGTTTTGCCTTTTCTAGAATGTCATATAGCTGGAATCACACGGCATGTAACCCTTTCAGATAGGCTTCTTTCACTTAGTAATATGCATTTAAGTTTACTTCATGTCTTTTCAGGCTAGATGGCTCCCCAGTACTTTTAAATTAAAGCCCAAATTTTAAACATGATGTTCAAGAGCCTTCTGATACTTGAATTTGAAGAGTTAGGCCCTTGACTTTATCCTAAGTTGTCTGAGTTTTAAATCAGGGCTCTCAGGGCTGGTAGAATGATTCAAGTGGTAGAGCATCTGCCCAGCGAGCACAAGACCCTGAGTTCAAACCCCACTACCACCAAGAGTGACAACAAAAATGGTATCTTTAAATCAAGGCTCCCTCACTAACTAATGGTGTGACCATAAACAATGTCTTAACCTCCCTGACCCCAGTTGGTTCATACTCAAAATTGGGGGTAATAACAGTATGCTCTTCTAAGGCTCACTCTGGAAGGTGCTGTAAATTTTCCTCCTGGACTTACCTGTTTGCAGTCTGTTTCCACCATTTCTACTATTCATTCTGCGAGAGTCAGTTTTCCTGCATCATTGCAGACATGCCCTCTTCTCATCCCCAGGGCCAACTGCTCCAGCCAGTGTTTCAGAGTGCAGGGCCGGCAGAACATTCTGGAATCACCTCCATTGGACCCGAGTCCTGCTTCTGCAATTTGCCAATTGTGAGACCTCTGTGGGTCCGGTCACTCTGCCTGCACACAGCGAGCACCAAATGCTAGATACATCTGTTCTCATGTAGGTCATGTAAGTGCTATTTAGGAAATCAGTCAAGGATGTGAAACTCCATGAGGGCAAAAATTTTTGTCCATTTCATTCACCATTTTTCGTCCACCAAGAATAGGCAAGTGCCTAGAACACAGTAGACATTTATTTAATCAGTCCTCACTGAGTGAATGCTCACACTTTCTCATTTTGTTTCTGCAGTTTGAGAGGGGTGGGCTAGTAACTATGGGATGGCCACCACCCTCCTTGTCATTTTAATGTCTTCATGGCCTACCTGACTTTTAAGACTGCTTGAAAGCCTGTCTTCCCTGGACAGCTGTTTAAGCTGGTCATCCTGCCTCTTCTTGCCTGCAGGGTGCTTTTTACTGTCCTGGGGGAGTATGGGAGCTCTTTAGGTCCTGCAGCAGGACTGAAGGCTCTGGGAGGGCTGGTGAGAAAGAACTGTAATTTTCCTCCCAGACCATCATTGCGATTGCCCATGATGAAGACTTAGTTGAGGCAGTGCCTGTAAGTGTCTAGAAATGTTCAGTTGATGGTTTATAGTCAACTGTCATGCCCCTGTTGCACAGCTCCCAGTGTTACCAACTCAGATGTTACCTTTTGTTCCATCTGTCCACACAACACATCATTTCATCCAAGGGCATCTGTGTCTGTGAAGAGACTTGAGACTGTGGCCTGGGTTTCTACCAGTGACCGTGAGAGGTTGGTTTTATTCTCCATTTTGTAAGGGCCCTGAGAGAGCATCAGATCTACCTGCCTTTCTCAGAAGACAGGGCACTGAGGTGCCAGGGAGGCCCGGGCTTCTGACTCCCTGACCAGTTCTTGGCCAGCACCAGGACTTGGAGGGTGAGGGAGATCAGGGTATATAGTCCTCTGAAGTCCTCTGAGAAACACTATTGTCCAGAGTGACTGGGCTTTGGGTGGCCTTTGGACCCTGGGGTGGGATCCACCAATACTACTGGTTGCATTTTCTTCCTGCTGTCACATTCCTCAGGACTCCAGCTGCACCCCTTTCATTTGAACATTTCCCCCCCAGTTGCTCCCCTCCATCATGGATAGGAGACTGTAGGGTGTGTGTGTGTGTGTGTGTGTGTGTGTGTGTGGCAGGGGGTGTTTGGGAGTGGTCCACAGCCTGGTTCACAGAGCTCAGAGAGGAGAAGCCTGGCCTGAGGTCACCCACTGGGCTGGGCACAGGGCCTGTAGGCTCATGGTGGCAGCCTGACTTCTGGGCTCAGCCCTGCTCTTTCCTTAGGACGGAGAGAGTTGCCACCCCACCCTAGGGTAGTAGACCAGAGAGACTTTTACAAATGTGAGGGCAAAGTCATTGATGAATTATCCCCAAAGGCCTTGCAATTACCACTGGGTGTTGTACTAAGAAAACAAACATTTGCTCTAATTGTTTAGGTGGCAGAGGTCTTAGAGTCTGGGGTTGGGCTGTGTTTAGGGTAAGCTGTGGCCTTGGGCAGGAGTTCCTTGTACCTTGGCATTTTCATCTACAAAGTGGAGCTGATAATAGCACAGATTTGAAAGGGATTCAGTTCCTCTGGAGTGTAGAAATGTTCAATCAATAGTAGCTCTCAGTATTAAGAAGAGACAAGTGTAATTTGTTTTTTGACCTTGAGTTTAGGTCCATGATCCTGCCTAGCCCTGGGGTGCCTCTGTCTTAGTATTTTGGTTTTTTTCTCCCCCTGTATTTCTGGGAGAGCTGAAGGAATCCCTCTTGTCTTAGCAACTGTTGCAATACTGACTTAGAAAACCAAATCCAGCTAGGTGCCACTTGAAGAGAGGTGAAGAAATAATAAGGAGCGTACTATGTTTTACATCAGGTTGTACTACTTATTAGTGTGACCTTGAGCAAGTGTCTTGATCTCTGGTCTTCATTTTATATGTGAAGTTGAGGATAATAATTGTAAGTGCATGCTCTCTCTCTCTGGTGGGACTGGGGTTTGAACTCAGGGCTTTGCACTTGCAAAGCAGGAGCTCTACCACTTGAGCCACATCTCCAGTCAATTTTTGCTCTGGTTATTTTGGAGATGCGATCTTGTGAACTATTTGCCTGGCTTGCCTCACCTGCGATCTTCCTGATCTCAGCCTCTCAAGTAGTAGGATTGTAGGCATGATCACCGGTTCCTGGTACCATATGCTGTCTTAGGCTAACTGAAGGTAACTGCAGAAGATACGGAAGGTTTGCAGCAGTGCCTGGCCTACAGTAAGCACTGGGTAAATGCTAGTCACTATGATGATGACAGTGATGGTGGTGTAAAATAGAAAATACACAAATGTCAACTTGAGCTTTCTGGGAATTGGAAGTACCTTAGGGACCATCTTGCTTACTGTTCTTATCTTGAAATCAGGAAACAGCCTGGGAATAAATGAGGGGAGGCCTCCAGATCACTCAGCAGGGCCAAGATAGGACCCTCAGCTGTTCTCTGTCTGCCAGGGCTGGCTCTGTGTAGCAGGGACTCCAGTGTCTGGGACCCACTGTCTGGGCACTCAGCCGGGTGAGCCCTGCTTGGCTGAGATGGATGCTCTCCGACAGCTCTGCAGCCATATTTTTTCCTTGTGATCGCCTGGCAGAACACAGTCATTTAGCAGAGGGTGAAGGAAGAGATGTTAGAAAACCAGGCCCTGAGCCCACGAGTTACTCCCTGATGTTGCCATGGCAAACAGCCTTGGCAACGTGGCTGCTCGCGCCTTTATTTCTGGTCTCAGGCTCTTTATGGGGAAGCATGACCCAGAACACTGGGGAGGGCCCTGCCCTGGCTCCTTGGCACTGAGGATGACCTGGCTTTCATGTGGCTAGGGATCCCAGGCCACAGCAGTCTCAGTTCAAAACATCTGCAGCCCACCCTGCATGACCTGCAGATGCAGACTCCTGGATATGGCAGTCAAAGTCTCAATGCCCATCCATCCAGCTCTCCATCTATTTGTCAACTACTTCTTGTGAGACCATGCATGCCACACTGTGCCTTCTGCAGTAAGGGCTAAATAATGTGACATTCCTAGTGTAAACTCCAGCATCTGGCCTCATCTTCAACTGTTTTTTTCAAGAACAGTGAGGAGGGGAGGAGGACTGGTTCAGCTGGTCACTAACCCTTTCAAGAAATTGCTTTGCTAGACCCTGTGCTGGGTTCTTCACAGGGACATCATGTGTAACCCAGAGGAACCCCATGAAGCTGTCCCCACTGTCAACCCCATTTCACAATCAGGTAGGCTGAGGCTGAACCCGGAGTTTGTGGCACTGGTACAGTTCTGCAGTTCCCCCCCTGGACCAGGCAGCCCCTTGGCTTCTCTCTCAAGGGGTCTGTTTCTTCCTCATTCTTCCTCCTCACTCCCTGCATCTTCACCCACATCTTTCAAGGCCAAGCTGAAGTGCCACCTTCTCTAATGCCCCTCTCAGAAGTGCCCCCATTTGCCCTGTGATCCCCTAGTCTTACACTTTGCATTCCTTGCTTTTACTCTGTATTGTCACCCTGGTGAGTTTTGTTTGTTTTTTTTGGGTGGTACTAGGAGTTGAACTCAGGGCTTCCTACTTCCTAGGCAGGTGCTCTACTACTTGAGAGCAGCCCTTTTTGCTCTGGTTATTTTAGGGATAAGGTTTCACTTTTTGCCCAGGCCAGCCTTGACTACAATCCTCTTTTTTTTTAATACTTCCTGCCATAGCTGGTAGTTGGGATGACAGGTATATACCTCTGCACCCAGGTATTGGTTGAGATGGGGTCTCGCGAACTAGTCTGAAATCAGTCCTCCTGACCATATAGTTAGGATTATAGGCATGAGCCACCAGTGCGCCTGACCCTAGTGAGTCTTTGTTTTGTTGGGTTTTTTTTTTTTTTTTGGTGCTGGGGATTGAACCCAGGGCCACCCATATGCTAAGCAGGTGCTCTATCACTGAGCTGCACCCCTAGCCCAGTCCTGGTGAGTTTATATCTGCCCTCCAGCTACCCCAGAACACCAGAGGTGGGGAGCCTGACTAATGGGTAGAGCTTTGAACGTCCTGATGGAGAGTTTGACTGCAGGTAGGGAGGAGCCAGCAAAGGGCTTCCACTATTGCAGTCATCATTAGCATTATTAATAGTAACCATGTAAAACTGCCAGCACTTAGAGACTGTTTGCTATATGCCAGCCCTAGGCTAGGACCTCCAGGTGCATTACCCTATGTAATCCTCAATTAGTCAGTGAGGTTGACATTGTGATGCAGGAGAAAGCAGGCTTAGAGAATTGTAGTGACTTCCCTCAAGTACCTGGGAAGGCAGCCACAGGGCTAGAATATGAACCCAGGTCTGCCTGCTTTAAAGCACGTGGTCTGACCACCGCAGCATGGCTGATTCTGCTGGGTACATAGAAAGCACTGGAATATAACTGGAAGCATCAGAGATATAGCTTGGGTGGTCTGCCCTTGGTTGGTGGAAGCGATCTGGATATGGGAGAAGAGCTGCCAGCTGAGATGGGGGTGCAGAAAGGGATTTGGTCTGCAGGATGATTTCTAGGGGGAAGATATCTGTTTATTTAGGGCCTAGGTACCAGGGGTGTCCGCATCGTTGGCTTTCCCTGATCCTGGTTAAGTGCACAACTGTGGCCTCTGCTTGCTGTGACCTTTCTTTGTGTGTTTCCTCTTTGATGTTCTCTTCTTGATCCTGTCAGAACTGGGGCTCCACAAAGTAAAGGGACATGGCAAACCTTCTTGCCATTAAATCTTCCTATGCCTTCATGGTGCCTGGCACACCATCAGCCCTCAATAAGTGCTTGTTGAATGACTCAGTGGGTGAACAAATGCTGTATGATTTTTCAGAAAATTCACCTAACATTTGCCTGGCCCCAGAGGCCCCATTTCTGTGCTTGGAACTGTGCTGAGATAGTGTGAGAGGTACGGGGTCTTGTACCTGCCCCCACCAGAGGCCAACTGCCCTGTCACCAAGATGAGCCTGCACACAGAGGAATCAAAGGCCCGTGCGAATGCACCTCCAGAGGGTGGGTCTTGGTGGAATGCTAAACCACTGTTTGGAATCCAGCCTGTTACGGGGATTGCTCTGGTGTGTGTGAGGGAGGGGCTCAGAGCTTCAGAAATCTCAGAAACTCAGAGAGATATCTGGTCCCATGTCCCCACATTTTAAGGAGCTGAAGCCAGCTCCTTACACAAGGCCTCAAGCTCACTGTCCAGCTGCTTATTCCAGAAGGATAGGGCAGGCCGGCCTCCACTCAGGAGAAACAAAGAGAGACCCAAAGAGATGAAGGGATAGGGGAGAACTTGGGGACCAGTGGCCTTAGTCTCCAGCCTAAGAGGATTAACTCCATGCTCTCACTTTTTCCTGGCTGGGAATCCCCTCATGTTATCCACCTCTCACCCAACTTAAGGACAAAGTTACTCTAAGTTTACACACAGGTTTTATGAGTTTGGGTCATGTCCAGGCCTCATGACATTAGAGGCAGTGAATCTGTCCTGCAGGTGTATGTCTGTATGGGCCTGGGGTGAAGGGTGGGGATTTACTAGAGGCAGATGGTTGACAGGAGCAATCGGGCCATTTAGTGAGGGAGTAAGAGGGCCCAACACCCCCTCCTTCCTGAAAATGTTACTATATTCAGTAACAAGAAAGTGCTAGCTAATTGGTCATAAAGACAATTATTATCTCTGAGGAGAGGCCTATTCTGTTCAGTGTCTCTGAGAAGTAAAGAACAGTAAACTAGGAAGTCTAAAAAATGAAGCAGAAAAAATTTTAGCTTTCTAAGTTACTTATAAACTTTGCTTATTTTGAGCAAGCATTATTCTTTGATGGTGCCAGGTGAGTAAGGAATTAGATTAGCCATAAACCTTTCTTTGAAAGTTAATACAGTCTGAAAATGAGGCATTGCCTTCCAGCTCTCCAAGGCTGCAGGGAGCAAACACTGATTGGCCTCAACAGAGGGGGAACTTAGTGATTAATGGAGCTTGGGCCTCAGAGTCACTGTCTGGGTCAAACCTCAACTTCATGACTTTTTTAGCTGTGTGATTTAAGGAGTTAGACAGCTGCTCTGTGCTCTAGTTAGCCAGCTCCCAAATGACAATAATGATAGGACTTACCTTCCAGGCTCAGGAGAGCTAATCAGTGGTTCTCAACCATGAGTGCACATCAGAATCCACTATGTTGTGAAAAAACTCATAATTACACCTCTGGGGCCATCCCAGGCCTCTTGAACGAGAGTTTTTGTGCATTGGCCCTCTCTGATGTCCCAAAAAGTCAGATACTATTTGTAGAGTGTCTGGTAATAACTCTGTTGGTTGCTTCCCCCCTCTGTCTTTCCTGTTTCATTTTGGAGCACAGGGTAGCATTTAGTTTCCAAATGACCAGGGAACGGATAGAAAGCGCCTTACAGTGCCTGGGTAAAGCGGGGCGGCTTCCCTATCTGGCTTTTTTTTTTTTTTCACTTTCATATCAACTCTGTGTACTAAGCAAGAGGGGAGTGTTCCCATTTTACAGAAGGGGAAATGGAGGTCCAGAGGGTAGCTTGATCAAAGGCTGTGCTCTATCCTTAGGCACCATCTCCTCAGAGAGGCTTTCCCTGACACCTTCTGCTTATCCCACTGTCTGTCCCAGGTTTCTTTCTTTCTTGATGTGATCCTCTCGATCCTCCTGTTTATGCTTCCCATGTAGCTGGAGTTGCAGACATGCACCACCATGCCCAGCTTTTCATTGGTTGAGATGGGGGACTCATGGAACGCTTTTGGCTGGCTGGCCTCAGTTATTCTGCCTGCCTTCTGAGGATTGTAGGCGTGAGCCACGGCACCTGGCTGCTTCTTTCTTTAAGGCATGTGGCTCTCCAGGACACTCTGTTAAAGTGACCTTGGTTGCCTCTCACCTGTCTGGGCATGGAGGCTCTGCTGGACTGTGTGGCCTGTGTGGTGCCAGGGTGGCCCTTCGGCCTAGACTGGGGCCTAGCACACACTTGGCACTTACTGTTTCTTTTTTTCTTTTCATTTTTTTTTTTTTTGTGGCAAAATACACATAACATAAAATTTACCATCTTAGCTATTTTTGGTTTGCTTTCCTTTTCTTCTTTTTTTGGCAATGCCAGGGTTTCATCTTCTCTGTTTTTAAGTATTCAGTTCAGCAGCATTAAATGCATTCATAACACTGAACCACCATCACCATCCTGTCTCCATAATTCTTCATCTTAGAAAACTGAAACTTTATACCCACCAAGCAATAGCACCCCCCAACCCTGGCGGCCCACTTTCTGTCTGTGTGATCTGACTACTTCAGGTACCTCAAGTAAGTGGACTCGCACAGTATTTGTCCTTTTTATTTTTAAACGGACTTGTTTCACTTAGCGTAATGCCCTCAGAGTACATCCTGGTGGTAGCATGTTCCAGAACTTTTCCCCATTTTTAAGGCAGAATAATATTCCATTGGGTCATTTCCACGTTTGGGCTATTAGGGACACTTACAAGAACATGAGTAGAAAGATGCCTATGTTGGGATTGTGCTTTCAATCCTTGTGGGTGTAGACACAGGAACTGCTGAATCGTTTGGTAATTCTGTTTCCAGTTTTTGAGAAACTGCCATGAGGTTTTCTATGGCAGCTGTGCTATCCACATTGCACCAACAGAGTACAGGGTTCCAGTTTCTCCACAGGCTCACCAACACTTGCTGTTTTCTGGTCTTTGAGAGCAGCTATTCTAAAGGGGTCTGTTGTTTTGATTTGCATTGCCCTTGTGATTAGGCATCTTTTCGTATGCTTATTGGTCATTTGCATATCTTTGGAGAAATAGCTGTTCAAGCCATTGTTTGGGGTTCCTTTGCTTTTAGTCCTCTACTTGGGATATGAACTCCTTATCAGGTATATGGCTTGCAAATGTTTTCTCTCATTTAGTGGGTGGTCTTTTTATTCTATGGCCAGTGTCTTTTGGTTCATAAGATTTAAAAATTTTCACAAAGTGCAGCCTATCAGTTTTGGTGTTGTATCTAAGAATTCATTAAATCCAATGTCATGGAGGTTTTGCTTCCTGTTTGCTCCTGAGCATTCTGTACTTTTAGGTCTTGCATGTAGGACTTTGATCCATTTTGAGCTAATGTTTGTATAGGGTCCACTTCATTCATTTGCATCACTGGCTGGCTGGCTGAATGAAGGGATGAATGAATCAATCAATCCGTTTAGCTCTTAAGCCACACAGCCCCATGCTGAACTCTTTCTGCCCTCCCAACAGCCCCAGGAACATACTCCTGGTCTGTCTGGGAGAGAGTGGTGCTCTTTCGTTGATCAAGCCACTGAAGAGGCCTCTAGGCGGGGAAGACCAGCACCCTGCCTCAGAAATCGTGCCCCAGTGACCTGACACCACTTTCTCCCCGGGGTGAGGCAACAGCTCCTCCCTGTCCCGTGGGTGTGGCCTTGTACCTTCCCTGCAGAGCCCTGGGCCTCCAAAGCTCTCGCTCTTTGTCCTAGTGGCTGAGATGAGAGGCCACCTGGTACACATTTTCTGGTCCTGTCCCCCAGCAGGAATGTGGCAATTGCCCCCTGGAGCCAGTTGACCCCCCACCCCTCTTGGGGGCATGTGGGGATGGTGGGGGGCAGGCACCATAGTCAGTGAGCCTAGAGGACCTTCAGGGTGTCTTGGGTGGGGGCCCCTCTCTTTATAGCCAGAGCAGACCCAAGTTGGTGGCCAGATTGGTTGCTGAAGTTGTGAGGGGAGTGGGTGGGCTCAAGGATGAGATGAGAAGACAAGTAGGAGAGGGAGGGGGGTGCTTAGAGTCACCTCAGAAAGAGATGAAAACCCTCCTGGCTCAGGTGACCCATCCATAGAATTTCATCGAAGTAGTTTCAGACAATCTGAGGAAGAGCAGGCTGAACTGGTTGGTTCCTGGTGATGGGCACAACTAGGTTCTGGACTTGGAGGGTTGGTGGGAGGCCAGCTAGCACTAGAACAGAGCTCTGAGTGAGTGAGTCCAGAGCCTGGCAGTGGAATGACTTTGGATATGTTGCTTTCTCTGTTCGGGCCTCAGTTCCCTCTCCTGTGAAATGGGGTAACATCGGGCCCTTGAAAAGATGGACAGACGATGTATCAGGAGTATAGCCTGGTATCTGGGTGTTGTTATTATCTTTAATAATGACATTTGCCAGTGACCAGTGACTGGGTGGTCTGATGATTGTTTGGTGAAGGAAACCATGTGTTACAGAGCTATGGACAATTATTTGATACTTCTTTCTTTTTCTATCCACACAGTAGGCATTCTCTCTGGGCCAGAAGCTGAGATTGCAGATTTGAGCAAGCCCTGCTCCTTGCCTTGGAAACCTATCTGGACCACCCTGCAGGGCCGTTAGCTTAGACAGTGTCCAGACAAAAGGGTGTTGAAGAATGAGGAAAAGCTGTCTGACACGGTGAAGGGGTGTCCTAGAAAGGGAGTAGCCTGTCCTAAAGGGTAGCAGGTGGTATGGTTGGTGAATGAGCAGCCAGTGATGGCCCAGGAGACCAGAGCAGAGGACTGAAGCTTCCTGGAGGACTTTGGTGAGGGTGAAGTTCCTTCTGAGTAGGAACAGCAAGATTTCCAGTCCAGGAAACCAGCTGCAGGCTGCTCTGGAGAAGGGGAGAGAGGCTTGGGAAGTTGGAGAGTGAGGGTGACTTTGAGGATGACTTGGTTTTCCTGTACCTCACAGGCAGGATGCAATGAGTGTTGTCACCTGTGGTCCCACACAACTCTTCCCCAGGCTCTGGGCATGGAACGGAAGTCATAAAGGGATTTGCACAAGGATTGACAGGAAGGCTAGTGCACAAGTTCTTATTTGGAGTCATGACTGGAGTCTTTGTGCAATACAGCAGTAATTTCCATTGTGGCCTAGACCCTCGAGGTACCCGAGGGACAGGGAGGTTAGTTGCTTTATAGAGTAAACCTTCAATAAACTTAATGAGGATAATTATGACCCTAACAATTATTACCTACTGTTAGACCTTGTCGCATATCACTGTGGAATTCACACGAGTCATGTCACCCTGAGGTGACACTTCCACTGTACAGATAAAGTGACTTGCCCAGTTAGGTCACTGTTGCAGGAACTCAATGGGAATCTGGGAGTCAACCTCCAAGTCTGTCTGGTGAAGGGATGGTTTTTGACAGGGGCCTGTCAGCCATTCATGCCTAGGCCTTGTCTAGGCTGAATTCCCCCCATTATTTGGAATTCTTCTTGGAGCAATGATTCCCAGTCTCTTTGAAGTTGCAACATCCACTCACTGTGTGATTTTGCAACAGTTGTAACTGTGAAACTCCCCCAGAAAAATATTTCATTGTTTTCTCTTTAGTCATGAGTTAGGGAAGAGAAGATCTTTAGAGACTGTTGCTACTACTGGGAGATTAGAGCAGCATGGTGGGAACATGGTGCCTGGGGAGTCTGGAGGGAGGCCCAGGCTCTTTTTGCTGTGTGACCTTGGGCAAATCGTGCCCCCCTCTCTGGGCCTGAGTTCACGTATCTCTCTCATTTCTACCATTCTATGTCTCTTTAGAATGTCACAGGCCCAGTATTACAAAGCATGGGGGTTGTTTTCTGTGGTAAATGCTGTGTGGAGCAGGACTGCAAATATTGGACCCAGAGGGAGAAGATGACTTCCTGGAGGCAGATGGAGCCAGGGAACAGTCCCATCTTGGATGGGCAGAATGCTTTCTCTACATCCAGCTTGCAAAGTCAATTGCAGGTGTTTAATCCCCCAGCTTGTGTCCCCTTTTCCTGGTGATAGGTGCTGACTTCTTTTTGAACTGCAAATTGGAAGAAATTTGTCATGGGATCATGTGCCTTAAATGAGTGGGTTGGAAGGAGGAGAAGGTGGAGGAGGAACTCCAGGCAAGACGAGAATCCCCGCTTCCCAGCCTCCCCAGTGAATCATGGAACATTGGATAAGTCATTTATGGGGGTGGCAGAACTGGGTGAAAATTGGGAACTGTGAGCCAGATTTTTTTTTTTAAGGAACAAGTAATTCAAAATCCTGACAGATTATATATAATAAAATGATTTCTTCTTTTTTTTTTTATCCACAGTACATTTTGTCCATTTTGAATCACTTTTTAAAGATAAAGCTAATTGCCTTATCTTTTTTTCTCACTTTAGTTACAAAGTGTTTTCGTATAGGAAAGACAGTGTCAGTGAATTCTCAGGTGTCCTGGAGGCCTGCAGAGCTCCCCATGGATGCTTTTCAGGCTCAAGATGGCCATTCTTGGGTCCTGCCCCCCGGTGTCTTTCACACAGTGCTGCTTCTCGCTCCACTCTGAGGTCTGTAATTATTTAAAGAAAGCTCGCGTCAAGTGGAAAAAGAGTGACCATGCTTCCCATACCATGTGGCCAACAGGCAATTCAACACCGGAGCCACCTAACTCCCTCTGGCCCTCGATCGCTGCTGGATTGTGCAGCTGGTGGATTAGGTGACTGTGGGCTGATGGGCAGGTCCAAGTGAGCACAGTGGGAGCCTAGAAGACAGGATCTTTTTAAGTCCAGAGAGGCTGCTCTGAGCCTCACAAGCAAGTTAATGTAAAGCCATTTCATCAAATAAAAAAGGAATCTAAACACTGTGAAATTTAAGAGTTAAAAATTTTAGATTGCTAAAATTCAGACATTTGTTTAATTTTGCCATAGTTTAGCATTGATCCCAAAACTATTCTGGAGAAATCACTTCTTTCTTTAGATCCCTTATTTTATTTTACATTTTGGTTATCCTGTTCAACAAATGTTTTATATATATATATATATATATATTAGCGTTTAAAACCATGCTTAAAGTAGTATTTAGAAAATTTCCAGTGTTAGGGACCAACTTGTCAGAAAATGAGGCTGCCACTACCCCACAATCTCTTCTCCTTAGCAAATAGCCACTCTTAGTGGGTTGGTGTTTAAATGCCTCTCACCTGAATATGTGTATCTCTTTTATTTTATTTTTTAATAAGCTACTTTTTTTTTTTTGGTGCTAGGGATCGAACCCAGGACCTTCCTTGGGCATGCTAAGCTGCCCAAGCCCCAGCCCCTAAATTGTTTTTATTTCTATTAAAAAAAAAGGTGTAGATGTTAATTTGAGAAAAGACAAGTAGGCAAAAGAAAGAAAATAAAAAGAATTCCGGCACCCAGAAATAACCGGTCATAAGCAGAGCTTAAGAAAGCAAAAAGTAACATTATTCTCCATCTCTAGCCAAGCTTCCCTCCTGGGCACACTTGTCCTGCCTCGAAAGCCTCATTTGTGGGCTGGTTTTTGCCTGTGACCTTGAGGAAAAGAACCAGACTGTAGTCACCATTTAACTACTGCTCACCATGGGGCCTCTTGAGCCTCTATCTCCTCCTTTATACAATGGGAACAGTCCCAGTGTTGCTGTGAGGATGCATTCGTAATGGATCTGAAAGCTGCTTCTGAGTGTAGAGTCATAAACAGAGGTGAGGCTCTGTTAACTTCACCGGCCTGCACACACAGCTACCATGGTTGCTACCTGTTTTAACTTGGATAATATCTTGGGTAGCCAGTATCTGACCATCTGCAAGTATTTTACCTTACCATAGCCATTCTACCCTAGGCTTCATCGCCCCTCCCACCTCCAGCTCTAGCTTGCGGTCCACACTGCACGCTGCATCTGTCTCTCTATACGTTTGTTATTTTGTACAGTGCAGGATAAACACCCTTGCTGGTAGGGAAGGCATTGAAACCCAGACTTCCTGATTTAGCATCTATTACTCAGCGGGCAGTTTGAAGTGTTAACTGATCTACCTTGTGATTCAGGCTGCAAATGGAGCACACCCAAGGGGAAAAGATTGGTGAGGGTCATGAGGAGAAGGCCCCCTCCCTCAGGAAGATCCAGCAGCCTGACTAGCTCATTTTCATACTGGTTTCAGCATACACCATGGTTCAAACGGAAAGAAACAAATGGACTTGCTTTTGTATTTATTTTGAGAAAGTAATAAAGGCCCCAGCTTAAAAATTGTATAAAAAATTATAAATGGAAGTCATTCCTTGTGTTCCTATTCTTGTATTTCCATCCCCAGAACAATTCTGTACCAATTTCTAAGATGGTCTTCCAGACATGAACCTTGTAGACACCAATAGATAGATGGTCTGATTTCCTGCCTCCATTTTTTTGCACAAACAATAGCAAAGTAAGAACATTGTTGTGCAACTTGCTTTTTTTCCACATAATACTTTTTAAAGATCATTTCATATCGATATGTGAAGATCCACCCCATTTTTTTTTTTTTAACTTGATCAGAATTAGTTTAATCCACTGTTCGGTGTTTAGGTTATTGCTAATTTAGTGCTTGTGGTTGGCAGTGAATATGTTTGCACAAGTGTCATTGAGCACCTGTGAGTTTGTGTGTGGGATAAATACTCAGAGGGACATTGCCAGGTTCAAGGGTGTGTGCACTTGACATTTTGATGAATATTACTACATTTTCCAGATTATGTTCCAACAGAAATGAATGAGAAGTGTTTGTTTCCTTACAATTTCACTAACATGTTATTTTTTGATCTTTGTTATCTGGTGTCTCTTTGGTGTTTTAGTTTGCAGTCTTTCTCACATGGTTAAGACTCACTTATGTCCTTCCATCTGAACTGCCTGTGAGGTTCGTGATAGGCTTTTACTGATTTGTATGGGTGACCTTGTTTTTCTCCACACACCTTGAAGGAACCCTATGTCCTTCTTTGGCTCCCTCTTCCTCTGGTAACTTGGTTTGGAGGAGAAAGTCCACTGGGCTAGGGTTGGGGTCCTGACCTTGGTTCTACCTCTTATCCACTGTGTGAGTGTGACTAAGTCACTTAAACTCTGAGTCACTGTTTCTTGCTCTGTAAAATGAGTTTGTTAGTTCAGTAGCAGGTTTTTTGGATTAGATGAAATAATCAAAGTAAAAGTGTTTATATAAACTGTATGAAGATGTCACAATATAATATTGCATTAATATTTGCTTGACTTCAATTAAGTGAGGAGGTTTTAGATCCCCGAAACCTAAGAGCTGAATCATCTGGTTAAGCAGGTAGACAGACTGAGGCCCAAAGGAGAAAGGACCTTTCAGAGTCACATGTCAGAGGCTGGGCCTGACAGGTAACAAAGTCCTGATCTGTCTTGCTCGGGTGGGTACCATGGCAATATGTAGTTTCTACAGGAGTATTCCAAGTTTCTCAGCAAATGATCCCACCTTCCATGACAGCCTTTTCCTTTCATGGCTGAACCTTCATAGCTGACAAATGTCTCTGTTGGAATCTCTGTCCTGCCAGTTGTTAGCTGTAGACCCTAGAGTGGGGGCTCACACTCTGTCTGTGGCGGGCTTCCCTTTGGAGCACACAGAGAATGACTGTGGAGAGGATCCTGATGCCACAGAACAAAGCCCTGCCCAATTGGCATGTGTTGGGGACTTGGTAGTTGATATCATTATTACTGCTTGGTTTTACAGGAGGCATGGCAACCCCTAGTCAGGGTTTAAGGCCTGGTTCAGCTCCTCCTTGGTGGTTTTATGACCTTGGGCATATTTCTTTACCTCTCTGAGATGATAACAGGAGTCCTGTCTGTTTGAAGAGCCTGTGGGCTTTGTTACACAGTATTTACTGGTACTTAATAAATGTCATTTAAAAAATACTTGTTGAAGCACCTGTTGTGTGCCAGCACTGGTCCAGGTATTAGAGATTTTATTTAGAAGCAGGGTCCCTGGCCTTAGGGACTAGCCTCTGGTCCCGAGAGAGATTCTGTTGGACCCTTCCTAGAAGCTAGAGGATACCATCTTAAGGAACTTTGGGCATTTTTTTCCTGCTCCATGGACTCCAAAGATCACTTTCTGTGAGAGGCTTTCTTTTTCTTTTTAGTACTGGAATTTGAACTCAGGGACTACATCTTAGGCCACTCCACCAGCCCTTTTCGAGATAGGGTCTCCAAAACTATTTGCCTGGGCTGGCTTTGAGCTACAATCCTCCCTATCTCTGCCTCCTGAGTATCTAGGATTATAGGTGTGAGCCACCTCCGGGCTGAGAGGTTTTTTTTTTTTTTTGGTATAACCCTAGGAAACTTGGCCCTGCCTACCTCCCTTCTCCCCCATGAGGGGGCAGAAGGCCTTTCCTGGCTGGCTTGTGAGCCGAAGCCATCAGTGCTTCCTTGACTGGGCTGTAGCCCTGTGGTCTGGTGGCTTGTTCAGTGCCCTCACAGAGGCTGGATCTGGTTTCTGGACCTCTGGATCTGAGTTTCCCTAGCTTACTGCCAAGAGAAGTTTCCTTCTCATCCATCCCATGTTTAATGCCCATTTCCTGTGTGCTGGCCACTGTACCTGGACCTGGGCGAGTTTGACTCCATGACTATCCTTGAGGTGACACAGGAAGACAGAAAATAAATAAGAGCCTTCAGTTACTGGCGGGTTTATGAAGACAATAAAAAGCAAAGATGTGTGAAGGGGGAGGGGGACCACGTTAGAAAGGTGCCTCTTTGAGATGATGCGCCTGCCAAAGCCTGGGAAATCAGAAAGGAAGCACCCTTCTGGGGAAAAGTGTCTGGGACACTGGGAAAACAAGGGCAAAGGCCTTTAAGCGGTGACACTTGTCATTCTTCACAAAGTGCACAAATGATGGGAAGCTACCAAAAGAGCCCCGTGTGTTGGAACTTTTTTTTTTAGAACAGGGATGTGTTAAGTGTAAATCCTTGTGGCCCTGTCTGAGAGGATGGCCAAGTCAGTCCAGGTGAGATGATGAATAAATGCACTTTGGCCATTGTTTGAGCTGCAATATTTATTTGAAATGAGTAAATTCCACAAGGTCTCTATAAATTGCTGAATCATGGCTTCTTGAGTGGCCCTGGCAGGCTTGTCCTGATGGACGAGGGCTTCCTCACTGGCCTTCTATCGAATGGTGTCAGTGTCCACAGCCACTGTCGACACAAAGTCAATTTTCACTCTTGGGTCCTGGATTTAACACCCAGCTGCTTGGAGAGCTGCAGAGTGGAGGTCAGAGAGGCTAATTGGGTTGCTTAATAAAAGGGAGGCTCCAAGAGCTCGAGTGGCTGGGCTCTGGCAGGGTGACCATGCAGCGGAACCGGCATGGCTAGGCCAAGGGGCTAGGCTGGGGTTGGGGGGGCTGGCGGAGTGGGGCAAGGGAGGCCTGGTCTGAGCAAGTCACTGGCCTCAGAGCTGGAGGGGACGGACCAATGAGGAGGCCTTGGATGTCTAGGAATGTTAGTGTCCTGGGGGAGAGTCGTTGTAGCCCCAGGAGTTTTGAGTTCTAGAAAAAGCCGAGGTGGGTAGCTTGGGGCATTTTCTGGCCTGAATTAATCTCTCATACTCACAGTCTGAGTAGAGGTCACCTTTCTGCTTGTCTTCCCTTATGCCATGACTCCCCAAACCCACACTGGCAGCCCTGTCTGTGGTAGTGCTCTCTAATGCTGAGGATCGGTCTACCTACGACAGCATCGTGGCACCTGGATAGAGCTCTTAGAGGAGGTAAGGCCAAAGGTCACTCAGCCAACTTGCAGTGGACTCTGGCTGAGCTAACCCTGCCCTATGGGCAAGTCTAGCTATTCACTTTGTTCCGGTTCACTCATTCATCCATTGATTTACTCACTTTCTATTCACCTAATCGATCATGCATACTTTTGTTTGCTCACTTATTTAGCAAGTACTTACCAAGTCATAGTCCATACTGGGGGCAGACTGTCCCTGTATGCTTTGAGCTTAGAGTCTGCTAGGAAGGAAAAGAAGGAAGCAGCCTATGAACAGCACACTTGTTAAATTAGGACTATTTATCACTGACGCTGCATATCAGTTCCTACTGTGGACATACCTTCAGACATGTACTGGAACCTGGCTTGCGGATCAGAATCCACATGGCTTCTCTGTCATGACTGGGCAGCTGAGGTCTTTTGGGAGCTGGGTAGGTATCCACAAGAGTCAAGGTGGTATAGGAAAGCCCCACCCACATTCTAGAGCCTTCCTTCCAGGCTCTCTCTCTACTGTGGCATTGTATCCTGTTTTGTTTTTAATCCAACAAATAGTTAATAATTTTAAATTGCTCATATTTTAGAAGACAGAATGAAAGAACTGGCCATTAATTTTATATATTCACAATTCCTATGCCTTATGTCCTCTTTTGTTTTGTTTTTGAAATTTAAAACAAAACTCATTTTAAAATTCTATAACTAAATCGTTACTGAATTTAGGAGGTACAGCCAACGTAGTACTCTTCCAAAGGAAGTAAGAACCATCCAACATTTTACTATCTAGACGTGACCACCACAAACACGTCTTTCTTCCCATATCCAAACTTTCTTGAAAGTTTTCATTTCAAAAAAAATGTCAGCTCATAATTGTGACTTTTCCACTTAGCATTGTATTGGAAAGTCTATCATTTTATTAGATCTTATTAATCTTCATTAGGGTTTATAAAAGGTCCTTTCCATGGCCTTGGATTTTTTAACTCCATTTTGATGACAGCAGGGTGAGACTGTGTTTTGTGGGTTCTTCTTCCCTCTGTGAATCAGTTGTGTTTAACATATGACCACAGCAGGCAAGGAATCGGCTCTTTTTGCCTGTTTAATTTGTAAAAGGGGGAAATGAGTGGATGTGAGGAGTGAACCACCAGCAAGCCTCTTGGCTGGGGAGCCCAGTTACCACAGAGCAGGGAGCAAGGGGAGGTGCTGCCATTTCCTATTCCATGGCCAGAGCTGGAGGCTGAGGCTTAAGTCACCTCCCTCAAGCGGCTGTGGACCATTGTTGGACTTGAGCAGCATACACACTGCTGAACCCTGGGCAGTGTGGGCTGGGGCACTGCAAAGATGGGCCTCTTCCCGCCCCTCCCCTTTCCTCACAAACCAGAGGAAGTGAGGATTTGGTTAAGAATGACCCATATCCGGCACCAGGCATGCTTCCAGCAGCCTCCTGGGGCAGCTGCAGGGCTTGGAGTTGGAGTAGGGCCTGGTCACCAAGAGCCCCTCCTTTGCCCCCAGGCTAGGGACCACCCACACCTAGTCTGGATATTGAGTCTCAGAGAGAGTCAGGCTATGCTACTTGCCTAAGTTGGGTACCTCATTAATGACAGAGCTGTGATTTCAACTTGGGACTCTTCTCCTTCATCTTCCATGTCAGATTCATTCATTGAAATGTCCATTACGTGCAAGGAGCTCTAGGGGGTAGATGCAAGGAAGGAAGCTGTGGGAAGTGTCACATATATATAAGGCGGGAGATGCTACAAGAGGCAAGTTAACAGCCGGGGCAGCCACAGGTTAATTCCTTCAGCACCCACCATGCCAGGCCTAAGCTCAGCACCTATACTCAGCTGTGAACAAGCAGACCACAGTGGACCAGCAAATAGCAAACTGTTGGTGGACCCAGTGAGTCCAGTGGAGGTCAACTGGCATGCAAATAGGACATTGTCCCATCAACCTTCTCATGCACCTGCCACGCGAATAAGAATGGCAGCAGCGCTGTGTGTGGCTGCCTCTTAGGAGGGAGGAGTAGAGATTTTCTGCAGTCTGTTCCAAGGCATAATACAATCCCATTTGATCTGGCCTGTTGAGCACCCAAGGAAAGCCATCCTTGCAGAAAAGTTAAAAGAAAAAGTTTTGTGGATTTGGAAGACAGACTGGGGTTTAATCTTGCCTCTGACTTTTTTTCTTTCTCCAGAGTTATTGAGGTGTGCTTAACAAAGAACAATTGTAGATACTTAAGGGATTACAGTATGCTGGTTTGATCCATGTTTATGTTGTGAAATGACAACCAGGCAAATTAACACATCAGTTAATACACAATTGTGTGTGGTGAGAACATGTAAGGTCTTCTCTCTCAGTAAATTTCGAGTATACATATGGTGTTAATTATAGTCATATTGCTTTATTTTTGATCTCTAGCACTTGAGGTCATGCTGCCTAACTGAAACTTTGTACTCTTTGACCAACACCTCCCCTTATCCCCACCTACCTGGCCCTGGGTCACTCCCATTCTGCTCTCAGCTTTTCCCACTTGTGGGTATACATCCAAATGATATGACATCTGGCCCTTGGAGAAATAATTGCACTCTGTGGTCACTGTAGCCCTACAGTGTAGCCCTATTGTATTAGCAGAAATGTATGAATAGCTTTTACATATTCACCAATGGATGAGTAAAGAAAATGCAGTATATCGTAGTGGAGTATTACTCAGCCATAAAGATGAAATTATGTCATTTGCAGCAAAATGGATGAAACTGGAGGCCACTATGCTAAGTGAAATAAGCCAGATCCAGACAGACAAGTAGTACATGATCTCACATGGGGACTGTAAAACAGCCTGTGACATTAACTTGACAGGCCTCAGGTCGCTGCTGTCTTCAGTCTCCTCATCCATAACTGAGGAGCCCATGTTATCTGTGGGCGCCCTGGGTGCCTGGATGACAGTAGTCCCAGCTTCACTGAGCTATTGTGAGGGTAAATGAGAGAACTTGTGGTTAAGGAACTCAGTGTGGTACCTACCACAAGGAGCACTCAGATTTTTGTCCTCACCACTAGGATTCCTGCCTGTTCTTTGCTGACCCCTCCTTCTGGGAGCACTTGGTGCTTCCTAGCCTCTTCTCTGGCCAGACACTGGTTCTTGCTGGGTTTGTGTGTAGACCTATGTAAGAGGAGGGCTGTGAGCTGCGTGGTGATGTAGGTCTGAAGTCTCTCCTGCGTGGCCTCCACATGCCTTCCTTCTGGTTCTGGCCTGACTCACCACCACCCTCCCAGCCCCAGCCTCCTCTTTATCCTGAGGGAGAATTCCAGAGCCTTCAAGAATGAAGAGGAGGACCTGTTACCCAACATCTGCCTGGCAGACTTGGATTAGCCACCTGCTGATTGCTGTGTGAAAGGATGGGAAGCTTGCTGTCTCTGGAGAGGCAGGCAGCCTGTTTGGGGACCATGTGGAACTGAATCTGGCTTCCACCCTGTGTTTCACCTGGGCAATGACATCTCTTGAGCCTCCTTAGGCCTGGTGGTGAGGTGGACTGTATCCTTTGCACCCTCCTTGTTCCCTTCTCTGCCCCGCAGCCTCCCTCCCTCTGGCCTTTGGCCCTAGTCCTACAGGTCCTATGGTGGATTCCTCGGAACAGCTCCACTGGGGCCCCAGGTTCCTGAGTGACTCTTGAACCTTTCCTTCTTCTTCCTATTAAAGTTACACTCTGCCTTGGCTCTTAAGCAGAATGAAAGACACCAGACACTTGGTATGGTTTGCCTTTTTGTGTTGCTGTCAGGGGATGTGGGTGATGAAGGGTAGAGTTCAGGGAGAGGGGGTGTTTTAAGTGCCTCACGGAGTTCTGTGCTTTTGGGTGTGGTTGAATGGAATGTGTACAACCAGAGCAGTGGAAGGCCTTCAGAGGCCATTGCTCCCGGCTCTACCTTTTTTTGGATATGGCCTTCTGATGGGAGATTGTGAAGATAATGTGGAATTTATGTAGGAATGTCAAAGCACAAAAAAAGCTTGCACGTGATTTTGTAGACTCTGAAAGCATGCTCAGGCCTAAAGAAAGAACTTCTATTTATGTCCTTTACAGGCAGAGAAACTGAGGCCTAGAAGAGCACTCTACACCTTACAGTCATTGATGAGAGGGTAGGGGGTGCTGGTGTAGCCCAAACAGAGGTAGGAGGTGCACAGGTGATGAAGGCAGAAGAGCACACAGGAGAACTGTAGGGCTGGACCCGGGGAGACAGCTCCCAGCCCAGCAGAAGAGGTGGGATCTAAACATGGAGGTTGAGGTGGGCTGGTGAGAGGCGGCTGAAGGTGTGGGTTGAAACGCATCATAATGCTACAGTTTTAGAATGTTACAGAGGAGGAAACTGAGGCCTGGCAAGACAGGTGGCTGGGATAGGTCAGTGCAGGTGGCTGAGTTAATTTGGAGTGTGACCTGGGTGGCTCTGCTTGGTGATTTGGGGTGGCAGGTCAGGTAATTTTGCTTTGATAGCTAAGTATTTATTTAAATGTACCTATGAGGAAATATAGCTACTAACAGCTCACAGTGCTAAAGACAAGACTAAGAGGGAAAAGTGGGTGGATTTAAAGACATATTAAGTGAAATCGTAGAGGAAAATAAGGTATAATAACTGCCAGTAGTTGGCATGGCACCACAGCACTCAAGGCCCAGCAGGATTGGGGCCTGACACGTTTGACCCAGGCTGGTTCTTGAGTCCCCAAGCAGGCTCTCTTTAGGGCAAACACCCATGACTCTTGCTTCCTTCCTGGAGTAATGGGCTTCCTCTCAGGAACTGCGCAAAGACTGAGGCGCTAGGGGGGCTGGTGTTGCTTCCCAGGAAGGGCTTCTCTCTGGGACCATGAACTCAGGCCTCTCCCGTGGGTGGAGTAGCCATCTGTACTCACAGTCCAAAGACATGGGTCTGGGGTGGAGCTTAGGCTGCCCCCAGCTCTGCTACTGCTGACCCGTAAGGGACTGTGGTTGTCAGAGCTGCCTAGGGCTGGCACATGGATCCAGGTGGTCACAGGGCGGGGCTCTCTCTGCCCTACTGAGCCTTCCTTCCGTTCCTTGTTTCCAAAGGGGAAAGAAAGCCCCAGTCTTTAGGATTGGCTTTTTGATTAAGTGAGTTAAACATGTGTTAATGTATTTATTTAAATAAATGTAGTTATTTAAAAGCACTTGACAATGCCTGCATGTAGAAATTGCGCGACTTATTTAAGGCTGCTATTTTAATAGAGCTTATTTGAATGACTGCATATAGAAGGTGCATTGTGTGTGGCCTGCACAGATTTATTACCTCTGAATCCTAGTGCAAAGTTTGGACCTTATGATTGACCTTTCCCCTAAAAAATCTGCCGCCTGGTGGCGTCTTACCCAAATTGCAAGCTCAGTTTTCTTTTTTTTTTAATTCTGTTATTTTTTTTTATTTTTGGCAGTCCTGGGGTTTGATGATTGGTAGGCAAGCGCTCTTCCACTTGAGTCATGTCCCCATCCCTTTTTATCATTATGATCATTATTTTATGATGGAATGGTCTGAAAGAAGGGTAGCAACCAGAAAATTTAAAGTTATGTGGTTACAGACTAAGATAAACAGGCTAAGTGTCTTTACTAGGTT
Organism: Castor canadensis; assembly: GCF_047511655.1. NCBI lineage: Eukaryota > Metazoa > Chordata > Mammalia > Rodentia > Castoridae > Castor > Castor canadensis. The sequence goes on along the minus strand of NC_133391.1, from coordinate 69,861,136 downwards.
AATTACGGAATGCTAGTTCTGATAACTATAATCAACTAATCCATATATTTAAAGGTATCACTTATTAAATACTTTATGTAAGCCAGACAAGTTGATTAGCACTTTGCATCCATCCTTTGTGGTCCATTCAGCATAGCAGGAGCACATATTAGTAGCACCATATTTCCAAAGGGAAACTGAGGCTTAGAAGTAACTGAGTAACTTGCCTCATAATACACAGCTCCTATATGGCTGAGCTGGAATTTAGAACAGCAGTGTGATTGAACCTTCTAGAGAGTGAGTAACCTCTCAGCCAAGAGCAGGCCAACAATCTGTCCTAATCTTGTCCAAGGGTTCAATGGGCTGCACTCTTGATCTCTGCCATAGAGGCTGGGATTATGCTCTATAGCGCTGCATGTGTCTTTTACACAGCACAATAGCACCCCACCCGATTTTATTGGGTCCCACCAAAGGCAAATGTGTGATGACATTATCTGTCCCTCTCCGCATCAGGCAGGTGGCCTCTTTGGGAAAGATGGATGGGATCCTGTGTGCTCTTGGAGAAGCTAGGTCTGGCACCAACCCAGGGGGAACATGTCAGGGGCGTGAGCAGGAAGTAGAATCAGCATGTTCCTTTCCAAGTCAGTTTGGTGGTGGTCCTGGCCTGGTGCAGCTGTTATGGAGATGAGGACCAGGCCCTCTCATTGAATGGGGAGCCAGCTGTCCTAGCAACTCCCTGGCCCCTGGCAAGGATGTTCCCCCATGCCAAGAGAGGAAGTTTGCCCTGTACTGTCGAACAACAGTTCTCTTTCTGGAAGGCTGGACGTCTCAGCTTCTTTCCCACAGACTTTGTTGGGGGGGAAGGGTGTGGATGGGGGGGGTGATGCTCGGGGAGGTGAACTCTGGGACCTATAGGATGTTTGTGCAGGGAGGAACCAGAGCCCACACGTGAGTCTGTGTGTCTGTAGCCCTTTTCTTAGCTCCAGGGAGCATGGTCTTCTTGAGGCAGGGTGGAAGAAGAATTCCTTGATAATAAAATAATTGTTCAGAATTGATGGTTTATTCAGGGCTCCCAGGGGAAGTCTTCTTCCTGGTTTTTCTCCTGCATCCTGGCGAGACCGGGAAGATTTGAGGATGTGTGGCAAAATGGTGCCACCACATGCTCACAGACCCTGCAGTAGACCAGTAGATTCAGGTCTTAGAAGTATTGGGGGATGTTAGAGCCTCTTTGCAAATTCTAGAAATCTAGAATGTTCTCAAATTGTCAATTCACATATATCCCTTGGTCTGACTGCTTCCTGCCTAAGAAAGCCTCATGGCATCCCTGGACACTGCTATGCCTGCTCAGCTGTGTGATTCAGGGACAGAACATTCTCCCTGGGCACCCCATTTGCTTGGACACCTGCTGGCTTAGGCTATAGGGTAGGGGAGTGAACTTTGCTTTTCCTTTGGTCTTTCTCCATAGCTGAACGCAGGCATGTGCTCTGGCTTCGTGGGATTTTGTTTTTCATTTACAGATTCGGGGGTGGTAGTGGTGGTGTGTGTTGCATTACTTTCCGATTGTTGCTATAACAAATCCTCACAATCTTAAGTGACTTATCCCGAATTTATTATCTTGTAGTTTTGGAGGTCAGAAATCCAGGAGTCCAAATGGGATTCAGTGGGCTAAATGGGGCTAAATGAAGATGTCAGCAGGGCTGCATTCCTCCCTGCAGAACATCCATTTCCTTGCCTTTTCCAGCTCCTGGGCTGTCCACATTCCTTGGCTCCTCTTACACTTCATCATATCTCCTTTTCAGACCTGCTTCCTCTTGCCTTCCTCTTATAAAGACCCATCGGATAATCCAGGATAACCTTCCCATCTCAAGATTCTTAATTTTATCACATCTGCAGGATCCCTTTTGCCCTGTCAGGTAACATGTTCTTGAGTCTGGGGGATTAGGATGGGACTATCTTTAGAGATATTATTCTGCTTGCTACGGTAGTGTACCCCTCACTTCCAGAGTGCCCTCTGGTCTGTGACAGTGCAGCTGTCTCCTCAGCTGCACCTTAGCCACTTTCCTCAGGGTTACAGGAGTCCCCCTGCTTCTACAGGCAGAGAAATACAAGAAGTACCAATTGAGTCTTGAAGCCTCCAGATGTGTAGGAGAGAGAGAGAGAGGAGAGAGAGAGAGAGAGAGAGAGAGAGAGAGAGAGAGAGAGAGAGAGAGTTATTTATTATTTTTTTTCCTGATACCATAAGTAGCCTTCAAAGTACAAAGAAATAGAGGGCATTTTCTCTTCCCTCAAGAATTTATGGAAACCTACGACATCCAAACAAAGATGAGATTGTTTACCTCAAGGTAGTTATTTGAGTGGCCTTGGACAAATAACAGCACCTCAGACTCAGTTTTGTTATCTAAGTGGGAATAACAGTAGGACTTTCCTTTCCTTTGTTAAGCATAGGACTCAGGGAATAGCATGAAACTCAAGGGTTTACTGGAATAACATGAGATGTCTTGAGTGACAGACACCGAAGCAGTCAGAAGGACTTACGGGGCTCAGGTGATACACAGCTGTTACAGGGCAGGGCTTTCCATGGTTTGTGTGGAGGGGGCCTCTCCGGAAGACAGCAGGTCCTTGGAGTTTCATCATCTTCTATTTCCAAACTTTGATGTTCTAGAACATTAAAGATTTTAAATGGCTGGTTTCTGGAGATGAGAGCAAGGGTCCAAGGAAGGCCCCAGCCTACCAGCTTGTGGGCCTTGAGCGCATGCCTGTGGGTGCTGCCCCTGACTTTCCATGGTGTTTCCAGTGGGGTCAGTTTCACACTACTGACGTGATGTCGTTGGATAACCTGTCCAAACTGGCCCCAGCATCTCTGCTTTACAGTCCCCTTTTAATTTCCAGAATGCACTGTGAATTAGGTACCAACATCCCAGAGTCACAGCCTAGAGGACAGGCTCCGATCTGCTATGGCCATCAGGTGTGGTCAGGACAGAGCTTAGATGGCACAAGATTAGGAACCAGTGGGATGGAGGACCATACTGGGCAGGTCATGACCTACACTGTGCAGGTCATTCTTTTGTGCCTACCTGTGCTCTTGTAAGGACGCCAGTCATGTTGGATCAGGGCCACCACAATGGTCTTATTTTAATTTCTCTCTCTGAAGTCCAGTCCAGTCATGTCTGAGGTGAGAGGTTAGGACTTCAAGAGGAACCTGGCGAGAACACAGCACAGCCTGTGAACTGGATGGCAACTGTAGTGGTATCCTCTTGGGGGGGCTCCATGGGATAGTGCTTGTGACCTTGGGAGCTGTTGTGCTGGTGTTGTATGACAGCCTCCCATGTCAGCAGTCAAACATGGGTGTATCTGGTGTATAGGTGATGACCCTGGCTGTGCTGGGGCTGGAGTGATGGACCTGGGGGCAGTGACATCTTCCATCACAGCACCATGCTTTGTATTTGTAAGACTTTGCCCTGCCATGTGGCCAGCTGTGCCCTTGCCTGGTGTTTCTGGATTACTTTTTTTTAGGATTTGGGATAGTCACCCAGGCTAACTGTGTTGTGGGCCAGGATCGCTGGACAGTGACTTGTCCAGCCAATGCAACCTATAAACTGAGCCTTTCAAAACTAAAGTGAGGAAGCCAGGTACCCCTGGCTCCCTGTTGTCACTTGTCCACAGTGTGTTCTGTGGGGCCAGTGCAGGAGTGAGCCAGGCAGCCGAACTTCTTTGGTCATTGCTGCTCCCTCTGCCTCCTCTAGCTTGTGCTGGTCGATGGGCAGGGTAACATCTAGTCCCAGAGGTTGTGTCTCAACCTGGTCCCTGCCTGGCTGCTCTCTTCCTACCTGACCCTTTCCTAGTCTCCTCCCCAAGAAAGGTAACTCCAGCTCACCTTGTGAGGTTCTACTCCCCTCAAATGACTGCTGAACTCTTATTCATCCTGAAAAGCCTAACTCCTCTTCCAGGAAATCTTCCTTGATTTCTTCTCTCCTGCCTGCCCCCATCCTGAGTGATCTCTGCCCATTTGGATTTCTTTTGGCCCCGGCCAGTGGGACCACTCACTCTTAGCCTTCATTTATTCATTCATTCAGCCTGCCAGGCCCTATTTGGGGTCCCAGGGCTTCAGGGACGAGCATGATGAGTCCCTGCCTCATGTGATCTGGCTGCCGGGCAGGACCTCCATCCAGGGCTTGAGCCGTCCCTCTATTTCTGCCCTGTACTGACCACAAACCCTTCATTTGCAGCCAGGCTCTGTCTCTTTCTTAGAAAGTGACTGGGATTCTCCAGGACCCTCTCAGGGGAGTCATGGAGATGAGGCTGCTGGTTTGGGATCTGTCCCTTTTTGCACTTCCCAGGGTCATGATAAGATTTAACTAAGTGACATGTCCCCACTGTCAGAGAGCTGGGAAGGCTGCAGTGGATGCTGGCAGGTGCAGATGGTGGAACAGGTTCCTGACTCCACCTAGAATTGCCTCTTCCTTTGGCAGGTGTGCCCCTGGGCAGCAGAGGGTGTGGAAGGGGTGTGTAGGGCGGGAGGGGCATCGTCCCCAGTGGTGAACTCTACCCTCCTTGGTTTACTGCAGAAGTGACATCAAGTGGTTATAAGAACGCACTTCCCACTTCCGAGTCTTGGAGGAGTGAGGGAGTCCCAGGTTCTTGTCCCCACACTCCCATGACCCTCCAGTGTCCTTTCTTTCAAAGAGTCCCACTTGTCCTGGCCCTGTCCACTTGGAGGATGCAGTAGGGTACAGTGTTTGGTGACTTTATGTACAGGGTAAAGGGCAAGGCTGAGATGGCACAGGGGCTGAAAACTTCTTTGGCACCTGTGGCTCAGCTGCTGCACTTTAACCCGAAACCTAGACAGGCTGCAGGGTCCTCTGAGAGATGCTCTAGGTGGCTCTCCCATCCAGTGGAGCTGGCACCTGAAACGTTTTCTAGGAGCTTTAGAAAGGGTGCTGAGTGGACAGCTACGCATGCCTTGTGTTGAGGGCTTCGCCAGTGATGGCCATTTCTCTTCCTCTGCCCAGGAAACACTGGGGCTCTGCATCTTTGCCTTTTCTGATCTGCAGACATCTTTGGGTCTCCTTCTCCACTTCATCTTCTCCTTCTTTCCCCAAACCTCCCTTTCAGGCAACACTGAAGGGAAGTGTGGTATTAGGTGCATTGGGTGTCTGCAAGAAAAGTAAATCAAGAGAGACAGAAATCAACAGTTGATACAGTCCTGAAATCTCTCCTCCCTCTTCCAGTCTTCCAACACAACCAAGCTGTCTGAGGCCAGCACTGCCCCCTTGCGGTTAGCATCAAGAGCATAGATTGCCGACCTTTCCCTACTCTTCCTTTCTCCTTGGCTGCCTTATCCTGACACGACGTCCCCTGTCCTTCTTAGCTTCCTCGTACATGTATGTCTTCTGCAGTCTGCTCTAACTGTAATAGGTGTCATAGAACAGACAACATAAGGAATGGAGATGAAGAAGGAGTCCTAGACTAGGACTAGAAAGCGTTGAACTATAGCCTCATTTCTGTTGCTAGCTTGCTGTGTGACCATGGGCAAATGCCTTTCCCTCTCTGGGTGTTGGTTTCCCCATCTGCACTATTAAAAGTTTGCTTGAATACAGTGTTTCCCAAAAGGGGTGCCAAAGGCTTTTTCGGCTGGACCATTTTTCATCGTGTGGGACTGTCCCATGTCTTTAGGACAGTTAGCATCCTGAGCTCTCAAGTCTACTCACTGTGCCAAAATGAACACCCAAATGCTTCCTGGCGGTAGTGCCATCTGTGATTGGCAGCTATTGAGCCCAGGAGATCTTGAGATTGCTGGCGATATGGATGCTGGCTTGGGAAGAGTTGGGTGTGGCTGGTAGCAGCTGCAAGAGGGATACAATGAAGCCATCCCGGGGAATGACCCGCCCAAGTCCCTCCCGTAGAGTAACGGAGGGACCACAGCATCAGAAGTTAGCCTGGGTTTGAATCTGCTCTGCCCCTGAAGATCTGGGGCTTCAGGCGATTTGAACAGGATAGAGTGTGTGGTCCTCAGTTGATGGTGGAAATAGCCCAGTAACCTTTTCTCTTTGGCAGTACCAGTGGACGGTGCAAGTTGTGTGGGCCCCCTGAACTCTGCACACACATACGTGCACACTACCTCATGCTGCCCCGCCTTGTCCCCTCTCTGTCCTGCCCGCCTGCCGCCTGATCTTCTGTGATAGTGGCAGTCATTTCCTGGTGTGCAGCTTATTTTAGTTCACAAGAAGATGGTTGTAATTTCCATTTTGCAGACACCAGCCTAAGACTCAGAAGGGGAGCATGAACTTGTCTTGAGCAGCAAGACCAGGGCTGGTGTCAGTCTGGATGAATTCTTTGTGTGTGTGTGGGGGGGGGGGCACTGGGGTTTGAACTCAGGGCCTCACGCTTGCTAGGCAGGCACCCTACCACTTGAGCCACTCCGCCAGCCCTCTGAATGAATTCTTGTTGTTGTTGCTGAAGCAGCTGGGTGGTTCATTTCATCTATTTATCGAGCACTTAGCATGTGCCCTGGCTTTGGAGTCATTTTTTTCAGCTCTCTACGTTACAGATGTAGAGCCTGCTCTTCAGAGAGAAGTCCAGAAACGCAGCTTCTGATTGCCTACTCTCCCTGTCTCCCACTCTGTGCCCCTCGTGTCCATTCCCCACTCCCCTACCAACTTCCAAAAGCCACCGCCCCTGGGCCATTGGTTGTCCCTATGTGGTAAGGCCTGGCCTGGCAGGAGCTGTGCTGACAGCCAGGAGTGGGAGGGGGCTGCCTGGCTCTGAGCCCAGGAATGTGTTGGGAAATTCCTCTGTCCTCCCACGCTGGGCTGGGTTGGGGCGGGAAGAGTTAAGTAGCTGCCTCTTACCCCATGGATCGGGAGGCCTCTTCACTCCTTTTACAGCCTGGGTCTCACTTCTGGGCAGCATCCCCTCCCCCTCCCCCTCCATCCTAACTTCTTGCCTTCTTTGGTCCTCTCTCCCCATGAGAGCCACACAGCCCCGTGTCCTCCTCCCAGGGCCTCTAGCTTCCCAAGAGGGAAACATTGGGAAGTAGGGAATTTGAAGCGCTCTTCTTAATGCACACACACAGCATCTGGCTGTCCACATGCACGAACCAAGGTCAGCTGGTCTCAGAGAGATGACAGCAGAAGGGAGGCAGCCCCATGAACAAGTGGCAAGGAGGCCCATATTCCTGGCCAGGAGGCTTCAGTCTGTCTGTCTTTTACCCTCAGCCTGTAAGTTGGCAAGAGGGACAAGGTTGGTGAGTTTCCCTGACTTGGCCTTAAACCTCCAGTGTTCAAGGACACCCTGGAGGCAGTGAGCACAAGCCCAGAGCAGAAGCCAGGCTCTCAGGCTTTCTTGGGCAAGAGCTCATTCTAGGCTGTATCATGGAGACTGCTGAGTGCTGGTCTTCCTGCCAAGCAGCCTGTGTTTGCACACACTCCATCACAGAGTGCTCACAACCTCACAAGGCTGCCTGTGACCATCTTTAGGTATCTGTCTGTCACAAGGGCTTCCTTAGTATACACAAGCCATAATCCCAGCTCTCACTCAGGGCCCTGGGCTCAGCTTTGCGGGAGTTTACAGAGCAAGGCTCACCCCTCCTAGGTCACAGCCCTTCATGTCCCCTTCTTTCCTAATTCCCCCATCAGCTCCCAGGTGGGATTACAGCTGGGATCTGTAACTGCCTGGCTATAGCAGGGGATCTCAAGCGAAATCTCTCACTGTGGCCTCAGTTTCCTTGTTGAAAAAGGGGAAGTTTGACAGACTGCTTGATTATAAACCATCCCTCCAGTTTCCAGGGTTCAGTTGGAAGGGATTATTCAGAAAATTCTAGAAATATCCCCCAGGGGTGATGACCTGGGCCCAACATCTGTATTTGCCAGGGAATTTTACTCTCAGACCTCAGGGAGTAGAGACCACAGAAATTATCTAGATCTAGTTTTCTTTTTGGCGTCACTGGGGTTTGAACTCAGGGCTTCATGCTTGCTAGGCAGGCATTCTACCACTTGAACCACTCGTTAGTTCTTTTTTGTGGGACTGCTTTTTTTCAAGATAGGGTCTCACAAACTATTTGCCAGGGCTGGTTTCCAACCATGATCCTCCTGATCTCTGCCTCCTGAGTAGCTAGGATTACAGGCGTGAGCCACTGGTGCCCCACTAGACCTAGTTTTCAAATATTTTAACACGAAGAGCTCACATGTCCCCTTGCACAAGGATCTTCCTGGAATTTCTGTGGCTACTAGATAAAGTTCAGACTCTTTCTAGGACCCTGCAGGTCCATCACCATCTGACTCCAGCCACTCTGTAAATCAAAGCGCAGCCCTTGGGGCAGTCCTGAATTTTGAATCCATCTCTTCTACAACTTGGCTGCATGGTTTCAGACCACTCACTAAGCCGCTCTGAATTTGTCTTCCCATTAAAACGAGGTGAAGGGGCTGGGATGTGCTCAATGGTAGAGTGTTTGCCTAGCATGCACGAGGCCCTGGGTTCTATCTCCAGCACTGAAAACAAAGCACTGAAAACAGAGGTGAGGGGCACTAGAATTCAGTGGAATGAAGATTGAGTGTATATATCAATATCTAGCATGATCTCAGTAACAGGAAAACAACAGGCTCTCCTGCCTGTGGGGAAGGGGTTGCCTCTTCTGCCCTCAAGGTCAAGTTTGGTACCCACTCCAAAGTCTCTGGACCACTGCAGGCACCACTGCCACATTTGTGTCTTTGGAGGTTTTTGTCGAGCAAGTACCACACACCAGGCTCTGAAACTCCAACAAAGACCGACAGACTGCTGAACCCAGGGAACTCTGTGGATACACAGAAACAAGGACACAAATCAGACAAGGTGGTGACGAGCTGTGGGGAGATGAGGGAAGGAAGAAATAAAGGGCCGTGGGGAGCATCAGGAAAGACTTGTCCCATGAGTGACTTTTGAGACTGCTTGGCAGAGATCTGTTGGAGGGAACCGGAGAGCAGGCTGGTGTGGGCAGAGCGGCTATGCAGGGAAGGCAGGCATGAGGGCGGGATGGGGGGTGGAGCAGCACTGTGCACCCATGTCCTGGGGTCTTGGCCCTGGGTATATCTGGGATGGGGCGCTCGATGCTCTGTGATGTTGATCAAGGAGGAAAAGGAGTCCTGTCCTGGTCCTCCTTGTGAGTCTTGCCATGCCAGGTTGCTCCCATTTCACAGTGGTGTTTCCTAACACCCTCTGCCTGGCAGCTAGCAAATGCCCCCAGCTGCAGCAGCTGAAAGGAGATCTGGGTGAAAGAGCTTCCACCCCGGGCAGGGTGAAAGGACAGGATCCTGGGATGAACTCCTAGGCCCACAAATGCCAAGCCTGTTCCTGCTGCAGAGTTTAGGGGTGGGCAGGAAACGGGGAGCAGGGCCGTGTGACAGTGGAACAGCACATCCAACATGGCAGGAGTAGTGTGTGGAGGGCAGCAGGAGCGATGTGTGGCCAAGGCCTGGCCCCAGGATTGTGGAGTTCACAGTCTCCTCCTCACTCGCCACCAGTCCTCAGGTGACCCCAATTGGTCCTCCTGACCTTGAATTGGGTGCAGGTCTTCATGCCAAGCATTAGCTAGTGTTTGGTGGTCAGAGTCTTATACTAGGAGGAAGATACTGGGGTCTGGCCTGGCTGTCCACTGTCTCACTATTGAACCCAAGACAGGGCCTGCTCCCTCCCCAGGCTGCACATTCCCCATCTGTAGGGTGAGAGGTTTGAACTAGGATCTCTAAGGCCCTTCTTGCTTCAATGGTCTGTTCTTCTTAGTCTAGTCTGGCAGATCCTTGACAGAGGAAGGGTACTGTGTGTGTGTGCACGCGTGTGCATGTGCACGCACACACGTGTGTATGGGGGATAGTATGAAACATAATAAATCTCTGAAGTATTGATAGTTCTAATGTTAGGCTACATTAATAGAAATCCAGGGCCCAGAACTAGGGAGGAGATGATTCTCTCTGAGATCTGAGAAAGCTGAATAAAAAGCAAGATGCCTCTAAATCAGGCCTTCTTCCAAGTGGGCAGTGACTGTAGACCAAAGGGCACAGCTTCCAAAGAAGGCTTGAGAGCTGCCTGCAAATCCTCAACCTGGAGGGGAGGTGCCTTGGTGAATGGAGGTTTCAAGGAGAGGTTGCAGCAGGCGCTAAGGAACTTTCCACATGGCTAGAAGCACCCCTGGAAAAGAGAGAGAGAGAGAGAGAGAGAGAGAAAGAGAGTGAGAGAGTGTGTGTGTGTGTGTGTGTGAGCTGCGTACCTGGGGTGGTAGGGAGTTTCCTGCCAGGGAGGTATGAGAGGGTTAAGTGGGATGGTCACCTGATAGGTTGCTTTTTCTTTGTCCTTCAGGGCACTGAACTGGATGATTTCTGTTTGTTCTGGTTAACTGCCACTCTGTGCCACAGGTTCAGGCCCAGGCCTGCCAGATGCCCTTGGGACAGTGACTTAACCTTCATGTACCTCAGTTGTCTCCTGTGAAAAAGAGACAGAATGCCCATCTGCCTCAGTGGCTTCTCGTTCACACTACCTGAGGTCGTGGCTATGGAGGCCTCTGTGTTTCGCAACCCTTGAAGTGAGCAGGGAATAATTGTTTCCCCATTCAGTTGTCTGCCTGTCACCATGCTGGCAAGCGGGTGATCAGCTGGGAGGGAAATCCACAGCTCAGCTTCATTGGTTTAGATATTGAATTTCTGCTTTAAAGATTTAGTGGAGAGTAATTACTAAAGCAGAGCCTGTAATCGCAGCACTCACTAGGCAGAGGCAGAATTGTGAGTTCAAGGCCAGCTTGGGCTACATATTGAGTCTCTGTTTCAAAATCAAGGGTTGGGGATGTTGGAGATGTAGCTCAGTCAGTGGTAGAGCACTTGCCTAGCATGCACAAGGTCCTTGTTTGATCTCCAGCACTGAAAAAAAAAAACCAACCCCCCCCCCAAACCCCACACTAAAGCCAGGGTAGCCAAATCTGACTTGAGTGCTGATGTATTCCCTGGTAAAGGTAGGTATCATATGCACCTGCATTCTCCTGCTGATGTTGGATACATATTAGATACATAGACTACAGTCTTTACCCACACAGTAATGGCTACTGCTAACTGATTGGACTTGACCTATGAGATAGTCTTTGCCATTCCTGAAGAAAGACAGCCATTAATGCTGTTCTTGGTTGGTGCTAAACAAGGTCTTAGTCAATGCATTAAGGGGAGTAGGTATGTTGGTGTGTTGTGAGTGGGGTTTGGAACAGCTATTAGCTAAATTAAATAAGCCTGGGATGGCTTCTTGGTGGAGGTGATTGTGGGCTAAGCTGGGAAGGGGAGGGAGGAAGGTTATGGGACGAGAGAAGCAAGAAGGGAACTCTGGGCCATTAGTAAGGCACAAGCCAAAGCGAAAGTGGTGGTGGACTGGGAGTAGGGCTGGGGGTGGGGAAGGCCTGGACTTGGAGTCTGTTCCCTTCTTGACCACTCTTCACTGACCAAAGGACACAGCTTCTGAGGTCACTCTGTGACCTGGGGTAAGGTATAAAGAATCCCTTAATTATTGTTGCTATTAATAGTTTAGCAAAGTCCAGCATCCCCATGCACGCGCATAGCTTTCCTTCTCCGCGTGGGTTCAGCTCCTAACGAATGCTCTGGTGGTGGCAGTCTATGAAGCGAGATCCCAAATGACTCAGAAATCTGGGGGCTGGAAGCAGTAGCTACACCAAGATAGTTATGGGGCAGAAGCAAAGATGTGGGCTGAGCAGGGCCTAGACAGTTCACAAATCCCTGGATTTCTAGAGAATGGAGGATTTTTTCCCGAGGTCAGCAGAAGGCTTGGGCCCCAGCAGCCATGCTGGGTATCTAGGCTCTGCACTGTTTCAAGGCGCCCTCTCATTCTTGGCCAAGAGGGAGGGGAGCTGGTATGGGCAGGGGGTTGACAGGTTCTCATCTATTTATAGCTAGGGTTTGGGGTCATGTGGCTCTGGCTGATGGGGTGCCTGGGTGCCTGGCCTTGCCAGCCAATCCCAGGACTCCTGGCCCTGGGGTCCTGCACATTAGCAGGTGCCCTAATGTGAACCCACAGGGTTGGGCTGGGCTCTGGCCAGAAGCTTAGCATTCCCTCCTGACTCCTGGCGGGCCTCTGGGGAGTTGCCAAGTGTCTGCTGGGACAGAGGTAGAGGGGCTCAGGGGAGGAAGGGAAGAGAGGGTGTGTGCTCAAGGCCAGTGGGGCTGCCCAGCCAGAGAGACAGAGGTTGGGGTGTGTAGAGCAGAGGTCCCTGGTCTATAGTGTAGCACTAGTGATGGCACACTGGGCTAAGAGAGACCATTGGCCCACTCAGATCATCCTCACCCTAGAGCACATCTGTTCCCTTCCGGCCACATTCACACCCCCTGAGGCTAAGACATACAGCCACCAATGAGATTAGGCTGCTTGACACATCATCCCGTTTGCCCTGTTTTTCTCTGTTGGAACTCAGCTGAGAGTGGGCAGGTTTTCATTTTTCTTTTTCTTCTTCTTCTCCTCTTCTCCCTACCCCTCCCACCTCCTCTTCTTTCTTTCTCGTCTTTTTTGGGGAGGGTTTGGCTTTGCAGCCCAGGCTGGCCTCAACCTTCTGAGTGCTGGGATCATAGGTGTATGCCACCTGCCTGGCTGTGCAGAATTTTTCAAAAAGAAAGTAGATGTCAAGTGAAGGGGATTAAGTGACCTTCCCCATGATTGCATGGGACCTGAGAGACAGAAAACATGGGCTGGTGTCATGTTCTTTGCAGACACAGCTGCTCTCGTTGGGTCTCAGGCTTCTTATCTGTGAAATGGGTTGAGAAAGCAACCTCATGGGAAGTTGTGAAGAACTGAGAAGAAAGTGTTTTATAAACAGGGTGCAGCCTCAACCAGATTCACCCCTGTGCCCTCTGTTTGTGCACACATACCCTCAGGCCAGCTCAGCCTAGCAAGGGGAGTGCAAGACCCCTTGAGACATGGGTGCTAGAGGCTGAGGGCTTTGCTCACTGCTCTCAGGTGCTTCTAACTCAGTAGGTCCAAAATGGAGCTCCTTCCTCTGACCTTCCCCAGTCCTACCCCTCTCTTTTTCACTCACGTTGCTGTGGGATTGAACCAGGGAGCCCCCGTGAACTTCTCTTCCTCCTTCACTGCCCACAGCTTGCCAGCCACTGAGTCTTGTCAGACTCAGTGTACCCCAGAGTACAGATCCCAAATAGGTCCAACCCATCTAGTTCTCTTCCCCCACAGCCCATTGTCACTTGAGCCTCCTGCTGTCATATTTGTCCCCAACTCCATGTGTCAGCCACAGTGCAGATCTGTCATGTCCCCATCATGCAGAACCCCCATCATTGGCCCAGTGATCTTAGGACAAAGGCCAGCCTTACCATGTCCTAGACATCCTATCAGGATCTGGTCCTGCATACTTAGCCTTCATCCCTTCCAGACCCCTGATCCCCCCCACTCCAGCCAGGAGGGTTTCTCTCCATTTCTTCTTATTGGGTTGCCGTCACCTGGCCTGGGGCCTCCCCCATCTGACTGGATGGTGGGTTCCATCTTTTTATCACTGCGCTATCCTCATCCAGCACCAGGGACTACTTGCCGCAAGTTAGCCCTGAAACGCATGGTTCTTTGTATATTCTCTCAGGTGGCCTGGGCCCCTAATGACAAAAGGGATCTCAGGGAAGTCTCACTTCAGGCCGCAGGAACCCTGAGTCCCAGGCAGGCCTCTTCCTCTGTGGCCAGCCCCCTCAGGACCTCAGTTTTCACCTGACCTTGGTGTGGGGCCCAATGAGGACCCTTCCAGTCCTCAAGGTAGCATTAGAAAGAGGCAAAGAGCCTAACATTGTGCCCTTTGCAGCCAGCCAGACCCACTGGGAATATCGCTTTCATCACTCATTCACTGGGTGATCTTGGGTCTCTCTGAACTTGGTTTCTTCCTCAGAGAAGAGGGATGGGATAATCACTTCTGCTTCTTAGCTGCTGGGAGAATGAAATGAAATAACCCAGTGCCTCACACTTAGTAAGCTACCCGTCCAATCTAATGTGGAACTAGGCAGCTCAAATGTCTCTTAAGTCTTCATTGTTTGGAAAAATTGTTTGTCTCCTGCTTCTTTATGGCACTCAGGTGCCAAGCATTCATAGAGTTCACTCTGAACTTGGCCTCTCCTATGATCCCAGGCCCCTCTTCATGCACAAAGGCAAGATGCTCCTTTTTGATCTCCTGAAGGTGTCACATGAGTGGTCCAGGTGTGCCTGCTGGGTTCTACTGGCATCCCAATCTCAGTTAGGTTGGCACTAACTGAGACCAGAGGAGAGAATGACTTGCTGTCTTTCTCCTGTGTGAGGTTAGCTGTCCAAGGCTTGGGTCAGAGGCAGGAGCCACAATGCAGAGGTGAGTGTCTGTACATTCTGTCCCAGACATCTTGTCATGGGTGGGCTCATGTCTGCCTGGCAGCATGCATGCTGCAGACTGTCTGCAGAAATGAAGACTGAGGGGACAGAGGAGGAGGAAGATCTTTGCCAATAGTGAAGATGGAGAATCAAGGTATGCACGGAGTTGTGAAGCAGCAGAAAGAGTTGGTACATGAACAAATGAATGAATGAACGAACACCTCCTTCCAATAGCAGTGAAATCCTCTCCTGGGCCTGAAAACACAGCATTACCTATTTGGCTGAGGGCCTACCAATTTTATTAGGTTACTAGTAGACAAGATACATCAGAATAAAACCACTGGGTTAAGGTCAGTGTTTCTCACAACTCTGTTTTGTTTTTTTTTTCCCTACTACAACATGCATGTTAGAGAGCTAGGCTTGCTGGCACACCCATATCATCCCCAGCTGTGGCATGCATAGGAGAAGCTGCAGGAACCATGGCCTACTGAGTTTTTTCCCCACCCACATCAGAATGTAGTTAGTTCTCAGGCCTGTTTTGGTTATAAGTGACAGAGCTGATTCAAAGTCACCCCCTAGAAAGGAATCAATTGGCTTCCATAACTGAAAATGTGGGTTCAGGTTCAGCTGGATCCAGGAGCACCATCTCTCAAGTCTTTCAGGGCTGCATTTTCTCATAGGCTCTTTCCATTTCATGGAAAAATGGCCACAGGTTTCTTGTGGATCAGCTTAGCCACGACAACAGGAGAGAATTTTTTTCCAATAGCACTAGCTAATGTCTGTGGGCTGGTTCTCATTGTCTGGTTTGGGGGCACATGTTAAGCCCTGAGCCAATCACAGTGACTGAGAGAGATGGCTCTGATCGCCTAGGTCTGGGTCCTGGGTCCACACCTGGAGCACGTGTGTGTGTGTGGGCTCAGCCTCAGTGACTCTCAGAGAGATGATGGGGGCATTAAAACTCCTCAAGTCCCCGAATCATCCCACTTTTATACGAAATGTAAATCACTTTCCAGTAAGGATTTTATTTATTTATTTAATGGGGTTTGAACTCAGGGCTTCATGCTTGCTAGGCAGGTGCTTTACCACTTGAGCCACACCTCCAGCCCTTCTGGTCTTGGTTATTTTGGATACAGGGCCTCGCTTTTTTGCCTAGGCTGGATGACACCATGATCCTCGTCTGTTATGCTTTCTGTCATTGCTGGATGACAG
The DNA here is from genome assembly GCF_047511655.1 of Castor canadensis. Classification (NCBI taxonomy): domain Eukaryota; kingdom Metazoa; phylum Chordata; class Mammalia; order Rodentia; family Castoridae; genus Castor; species Castor canadensis. The sequence continues at coordinate 69,845,605 of NC_133391.1, read as the reverse complement.
ACACTCCCACACCCACCTTTTTTCCACTGTGATGGGGTCTCTCAGACTTTTTGCAGGGGCTGGCCTGAAACCTCTATCCTCCTGATCTCGGCCTCACATGTAGCTAGGATTATAGGCATGAGCTACCTGGCTCAGGCTTGAATTTTAAATGTGATTAGTTACAAATTATCTACTACACATTCCACCAGTGTCCCACAGTCACAAGAAGACCTGCTGATGCAGAATGCTAACAACATCTGCTGATGTGATTCGGCAGTCACCAAAGTGAGGCTGTGGCTGTGTGGAACAGTTTCTCTTGGGTGTAGGGAAAGATGGATGCTGCTGTGATCATGTTTTGTCCACAGGAACACTAATTTATCAGTGATCTGCAGGAAGGTTGACAAGCAGAGAGCCACAGCCTGGCCTATGAGCAACCTGTGTCCTGGTCATAACTAGATTTAGTAGTAATCCGAGTTTAGACAGACTGTTCTGTCTACACAGAGTTAACAGGTGTAGTTATCTTCTTGTTCGATCAGTTGAGTGTTAGAGAATCCAAAGCTGTACTGTGGCTCTGTAGAAAAGAGGCCTGTGGTTGACTCGTAATGTCTGCTGTGGACAAGGACATGGCAAGCAGGGGTGTGTTCATGTACTTTTTTCGAGCTCTTTTACTTTAGACATGAATCAACAGAACAAGTAAGGCCAACCTCAGAGCTCAAAGAGGCAAATACAAGATCAAAGCTCCTCTGGGAAGCGGCCCGAGGATTCAGACTTCCCTTACTGGTTGTGTGTTCTCGTGGAAGTCATTTTCCTTGCTGACACTCACCTTTCTCATCTACGAAGGACAAACCATCTAGTCCTATGAACTAAGTAGCACTGTTAATGAGAATCGAATGAAATAATAAATGTGAAATCATTTTGTTAATGTTAAGATAGCAGCAAGAAGTTAAATGACACTTTTTATATGGCAGGCATGGTTCTAAGTGATTTGTTTATATCCTGATTTAATCCTCAAAGCAGCCTTATGGGGCAGTTACTACGGCTAGCCTTAGTTTATAGAAAATAACACTTGAACACAAATGTCAAGTCACATGCTTTGCATCACATAGCTGCAGGGCAAGGTTCACACCTGAGACACCTTTGCTGTTCTGAGCCCTTCACTGCAAACTGACAGGCAGTGCATCTGCTAGGGATTCCCTGAAGCAGCACCTCTAAATCCTTTCTTGCTCAGGAATCCAGTCCCTCATTGACTCCCACGAAGGTGAAATGGGTCTGTTGTGGTCTGTGTATTGACCTTGCAGGGCTCCATGACACCTTTCCTCATGGATGGAAGGAAGGGACCATAGTGCAAATCTAAGGATTTGCCCCTGGTCACCAAACCACCTGGGTTCACCAACTTGCTCTACCACTTCCAAGCTGGGTGACCTTGGGCAAGTTACCTGTATTTCTGAGCCTTGGTTTCTTTGTCTATAAACAGATGGTAATCATACTTACTGTGTAGGATTATTAAGGGAAATAAATGGGATAACCAAGGAATATGTGTGATACCATCAAATACTCTGTATGAGGGTGACAGATGACAGTGCAGAGGTCAAAGGGCAGTGGTAGACTCAGGCTGCTCTTCTCAGGACAGGGGTCTTTCTGTGGCATTTATAATGATGCCCTGGTAGGCTGTCATTCTCCCTTCCTGGGTGGGTAGCAGCCACCCACTCTCCCATCCCTGAGGTGGGGTTCTCTAGCCCCTTGGGGCGTGCCCTGCCTTCACCCTGTTCACCTCCACCTGTCTTCCCTGGCAGTCAGCTCTGCAGTTAGCAGCTGAAGCCACAGCCCCAAACCAGCCCAATCCAGAGTGAGCTGGTCTGCACCTGTACTTCCCAGAGGCCTCTGCTGTTTAAAAAATGTTAACACAAGGAGCACAGTTGAGAGATTCTGCTTCAGGCTTAGGTGTGTGAGGATGCAAGGGCCTGTGTTTGGTGTCCTAATGAAATAAGCAAACACGGAAATGACAGCACTCCCTGTTCTCTGATGCTCCATTCCCAGCCACCACCCCCCACCCCATACTCACATATACACACATACTCAGTCCTTCCGAGTCTATTCCCTTCTGCTGGTGGTGGAGTGGGGGGGATTGTCTCAGGGAACCCAGCTGTGCAGTAGGCCCTGACAGTCTATGTGTGGGAGTGAAATACCGATTCCAGGCCCTGGGAACTTAGTGGATAATGAAGTTACTTCACCACTTGGGAGTCTGGTTAAAATGGAGACTCCTGATCTCTGAGATGGATTCAGGACCTCTGGGGTGTGGCCCTGGATGCTGAATCTGTACAGGCTTCCCAGGAAGATTCTGCAGCAGGTGACTAGAGACCAAACTTGAAGGAATAGAGTCTCTTCTTGCTAGGCATAGTGGTACATGTCTGTAACCCCAGAATTTGGGAGGCTGAGCTGGGAGGATGGAGAGTTTGGACCAGCCTGACTCAAAACACAACAACAACAACAACAACAGAATAAAACAGAAAAACCCTTTGTTTCTCTTAGGTTTCTTCTTGTCACCCTTCCCTTCTCTTGGGGTGGCTCAAAGATACTGACTGGACAGAGCTCCTGCCTAAGCCATTCTGGGGAAGCTCCCGTCTAGAGGTCTGCAGGGAGCCCTGAGCAGGCCTGCTTGGGGTGGGTCGGGTGAGCCACTCGTTGACATGCCCTGGGGGCTGGGGGCTGTGATTTCATGGCCTGGAGAAGCCAGTCTTCCTAGCAAAAGTCAACTTTTGCAGAATGGGTGGGAGCAAATATTAGTGCCGGGAGGGAGTTTCTCCCTGTTGCACACCTTGTCCCCTTTGCAAACAGTGTGGCATGAAGGTCTGGTGAGTAAGAGGGACAATCAATAGAGCTGCTCGCATTGGCCTGGTATCCAGCAGTACCTCTCCCTCTTTTTTATAACGCTTTACAGACCAAGATAATGAAAGCCATATACTGTACCTTATGGTCTTACCGTTTATACATAGACGGGCACATCTATAAAAGTTTACTTGCTCAACAAACATGGGGTGAGTGAGCCCTTGCTGGGCCCAGGGAACCCCTAGGCCACACATAGAAAATCCCTGCCTTGGGTCTGAAGCTGCCCCATGGGGAAGTGATGCTGAAGCCCTGGGACACACAGCGTTCCTTGGGCAAGACTTGGAAGAAACGGTGTCGAGGTTGTGCAGGGAACACACGCTGTGGCCTGGCTGGGGAGCTGGAGCAGGGCCCGTGGGGGAAGGTGGAGCCCAGGCTGGGCTATTTGGAGTAAAGGGTGGGAGGCAGGACACCAGGCTGTAAAATGGGATCAGCAAATAGACTAAGTGCTCAGGAGCCAGGCTCTTCCAAGTCCCCTAGGGGACACTTGTGACCCCTTTGGGGCAGGATGAGGTAGGGAGGCAGAAGTTTCCACTCCCTCTCAGCACCCAGCTCCCTAGGGGCCAGAGGGGTCAAGGAAATGCAAAGACCTTTTCCCAGACCAGTTCCTTTCACTTTGGGGACTGGGGTAGGGCAGGGGGAGGAGAGGACGGGAATGGAGTGGGATTTTCTGCAGACTCTGGCGCTGGCTGCTGGAATTCTAATTCTGACCAGCCGTATTTCCTTTGCCTCTCATTTATAATCTTTGGTGCCTGAGTTTTCCCATCTGCAAAGTGGGATAATATAAATTTCCACCCGGAGGACTGTAGTGAGACTTAAAGAATGTGTGGTGAAGGATGCGAGCCAGAATGAATACAGACTTGCGCCTAGCTGTCTGTATTAAACCGGCCTGCAGTGGTTGAGTCCCCTTGAAGTTGGCTTGCCAGCCTTGGAACAAATCCCAGCAAAGAGGAAATCGTCAGCTTCATTTTAATATTCTTCCTTGTGTGGAAAAAATGTGACTTCCACCCTCTGGTGGCTTGTGTCTGCCCACAAGGCTCCACAAAAGACGCTTGTGACTCTTCCTGAAGATGTGAGAGCTGTGTGGATGACAGTGACCACAGCCGGGGCAGACATCCTCAGATGTTCCCGGTGGGTCCCTCTACCCCCACCCATGGGATTGCCAGTTGGGTGGATCCCCTCACTTGTCCTGTGGGGCGGTGGCTGCTGCTCTTTCCTACAACAGGTGGAGGCCACTGTGCTGTGGGCGGGCAGGGGAGTGGTTGCTGCCTGCCAGGAGGGGCCCCTGACTCAGGAGACAGTGTCCTGCCGGAGGGAAAGTGGTTGTATCATCAAGTGACGGGGGAAAAACAGAAGGAAGTTGGTTATTAGGGCATCCTCTGTCTCCTGAAAGATCCCAGCACCCTGCACCACCCCTCTTGGCTCTCAGAGCTATAAGTCTCTGTGGAGATGCAGGTCACTCCCTACCTCCCCATGCATCTCATCCAGCAGCCTTGTCTTCTGCAATCCAGCACAGAACCATGTGAAAGGCAGAACCTTCGTCCCAAACACTAGGCATTTCTGCCCCCAAAATATTCTCCCTCAAAGCCCAGTGACTCTTGTTTTAGATGTAGGCCTGTGCTTGGAGGACTGGTGACCAGTCACTGCAAGCTAGACACAGCCCCTAAGCTGGGAGCCATGGAAGTTTCTGCAGGCAGCACGGCAGGGAGACATGTTCTGTGAGAACCTGACTGCTAAGGAGGAGCAACTGGGGGGACAGACACTCAGATGAGCAGAGAAAAAAGCCCCCAGTGTCCTGAGGGCAGCACGGTGGCATAGAGAAGGACCACTCTGTGTGTGTGTGTGTGTGTGTGTGTGTGTGTGTGTGTGTGTGTGTGTGTATGAGAGAGAGAAAGAGAGAGAATGAGATTCCAGCCACGGGCCAAATTCTGTCAGTTGCCTGTTTTTGTAAATAAAGTTTTATTGGAACCTGCCATACCTGTTTGTTTAAATGTGGTCTGGGGCTGCTTTTCTTGAAAGAAGTGTAGTTGTAAAGAGACCTTATAGCTCAGAAGTCTAAACTATTTACTGTCTGGCCCTTTATAGAAAAGTTTGTCAACCTTTTGTGATTTGGGCTGTCAAGGAAGGGTTAAAATCCAGCTTCGTTTAGAGAAAGGCCAGAGGGTGTGAAATCTCTTGAGAAAGTCCTTCCCATGAGACTGTGATGTTGTCAGCCATGGGTTGGGACTTTCCTGAACGGGAAGGTTTCACATCTTCCTGGTTCTATAGAATTTTCAAATGTTAAGACAAAAGGATGACAGAGAGTGTTTAATTTAACCCTTGTATATCCATGTGAGGAAACTGAGACTCGAGGGGTCAAGGGAACTTGCCTGGGAGCATATGGTGGCAGATCTTAGTCTCAACCCAGGCCAGAGAGCCCTTTGCTCTGATTTGCTGTTCTATTGCACCACTCACCTCCTGCCCCCCCACAAAAGCCAATTCCCTAGGCAGTAAAAAGGCAGAGATGTGTGTCCTCTAAAGGACAGTTGCTTATTTTGTCTTTTCTGTGTGATTGCCTCTGAGCTAGAAGAGTGGGCCAGGATTCCTGCCTCGCCCTGTATAAGGAGGCCGCAGTCCCAGCCAGGCACGTCTCATGGCAACAGGGCTAAAACAGTCCCTGGTCACTCTGTTTGGGGCAGGTTTCCAGTTAGCAGCTGCATCTCTGTGATGGCATGCATCTGTCCAGCACTTGCTTCCCTGCTGAAACCAGACTGGGATGCAGGCTTTCTCTCCAAGCCTGCCCTGCAGTATGTCCTTGCAGGGGCCTGCGTGCCCCACAGATGTGCGTCCCCTGTGCGCTCTGCCTGTGCCCAGGTGCCATGGGGACAAGAGGCAGTCAGATCCTCCATAAGAGATTTTCCCACTGTGGGCCTCAGTTTCCTCCCATGGACCAAAGAATGTCAGACCCACTGTGGCCCAGGCTCCCTCACACTGCTGTTCTGGGACTCCCTCAGAGCATCTGTGAAATAAAAAGGGTTTTGTTCTTGTCTAGCATAGAGGTTAAGGGCATCAGATTTCCTGAGATCCAAACCCAGCTCAACCACCTCCTTAACTGGTTGTCTCCAAGGGAAGTTAGCAGACCTCTGTGGGCCTCAGGTTTCCTCACCTGTGAAATGGGACTAAACAGAGAACTCTCCACAAGTCCCCTGCAGCCATTGTTGTGGTTAAAGCATTGGGTACAAGTCCAGATCTGTTCCTGCAGCCTTCCAGGCAGCGCTGCTGCCACCCCAGCACTGGCTGTGGAATTTCTCATGCCAAGGACACTCCCCAGCTGAGGAAACCTGAGCTGGAGATTTAAGGCCTGGAAGAGGCCCCAGGAGCAGGGAGCAGTAGGCAGGCTCCAGGACACTGCATGCAAATCTGCGTCCAGGTGTGAACGCTGCCCTATCAGCCCTGCCAGGCAGCTTCCCTTGGCCCAGGGTCCCCCAGGCTGCAACTTCTGAGTAGGATGTCATAGTGCTGTGAGGCCTGGGGTGCAGTCCCCACAGCCCCCCCATGTCTTCCCTTGGGGATTGTTGGTTACCAGTGGAGTGTGTGATATCTTTTTTTTTTTTTTTCTGGTTCTGGGATTTGAACTCAGGGCCTACACCTCAAGCCATTCCACCAGCCCTTCTTTGTGATGGAATTTTTTGAGATAGAGTCTCAGGAGCTATTTGCCTGCGGCTGGCTTCTAATCTCAATCCTGCTGATCTCTTGCCTCCCAAGTAGCTAGGATTACAGGTGTGAGCCACCAACTCTAGGCTGTGATATCTTTTTAAAGCAATACAACACAGTGATTAAGAACCTGGCTTTAGATTCACACATCCCTTCACCAGCTGGGGAAGCTCATTGGGCCTCTCAGTTTCCTCCTCTGTAAAATGGGAATAAGGCCAATTGAGAGATTAAGTGACACAACACATAGCAAGAGGTTAGTCTGCTTTCCCAACAAATAAACCAGACTTTACTTGGTGAAATTTCAAGCATGCCTTCTGTGTGCTGGCTAGGAAACTGTGGGGAGCAAGACAGAAGTGAGGAAGAAAAAATAACACAAATGTGAACAGAATGAACAAGATTACTTTGTGGATCAGGAAAAAGACAGTCACGGGATGGAGAGCACAAGAGAGTCAGGAAGAGTGTGCACATCAGAATGAGTGGTCAGGGAAGGTGACATTTGATCTGAACATCAGGAAGGAGCCAGCCATGAAAAAAAGTTTTGTGCAAAGGCCCTGGGGCGCTAATCAGTGATTGACCTGCAATGTAAAGAATGCCAGGATGCCTGTGGCTTGCGTGGCAAGGCAGAAAGTGGCAGGAGAGGATGTTGCCATGATTGGCAAAGGCCTTTTAACCACGGATATTTGGTTGGATTCCTAAGTGCAGTCTTTAGGCAGTTCTGAGCAGCAGGTGAGATGACAGTCTGATTTACATGCTTTAGAGGTGATTTTGGCAACTGTGAGAGAGACCAAGTTGGGGTGGGGTGACAGTGTGGGAGTGCCAGACCAGTTAGGCACCTGTTCCAAATCTGTGCAAGAGGCGATCATAGCCCTGGCTGGCATGGTGGCAGTGGAGATGAGACAGAATGAGGAGAGTGGACAGGACTAGTGGAGGGACCACAGGGAGGGTGTGGGGAAGGGAGGGGTCCTACTTTGCTTCTGAGGGCTGGGGAAGGCTGCCATTAGCTGACATGGGAGCTGGGAGGAGAAACTGGCCAGGTAGAGTAGAATCGCCCTTGGACATGAGGCTACGATTCTGGTTCATCCCCTGGTGGTGGTGGGGAGGGGTTGGGGGAGAGTCAGAGAGGTGAGATGTGAAAGGGTCCTCTGTCCTTTGCAGGTGTAACTGGAACATGGCTAGTGCATGGAAGAACACAATTACTCTGAGCTGACAGCCTATGTGTTTGTGTGATGGGGGCTTAACCCTCTTCCTGCCCTAAGTTTCTGGGTTAGCTTCCAGGGCCTCCCTCCCTCACCCAACAGCCTCTGGTGACCCACATCCTCCCCTGAGCCCCTAGAGCTCAGAGCTGCTCCAAACACTCCCTTCCAGGACCCCTGTTGGCACACAGGTGGAACCTTGAGCTCTGCTGTATCTGGGGACAGAGCCTGACATAGATAGCCAGCCACAAAGAACAGTTACAGGGGGCAGGGGTGCTGTGTGAAACACTGTGCTACCTCATGCTTAGGAGGTCTGTGAACTCAGATGAGAAAAAAAAAGTCTTTGTTTTCATTAACTTCTAACTGAAATTTAGCATTTCCTTTATGGATGTAGGTGACAAAAAAAAAGCATTAGTGGTGCCTGTGACTTTGTCCCCAGTGGAGCTCACAGATATTTTCGTGTCACATTACAGTTGCTGCAGCTGTCTAGAAATGTTTGGGCTCATTGCTACTTTGAAATGGGAGGTAATTATTAGACCTGCCACTAGCTCTCATCACTTAATATGCTAATAAGGGAACCTTACTGTAACAGAAATTTGCCCTTTTTAATATTTTATAAATGTGTTATGATATTATTGCATTCCTCCATAATCCTGTTTTATTTATGCATTTAAAAACATTTCACTTATTTTTATTTTATGCATTCATAGATATTCTGAGATGCTCACAGGCTTCACATAGAGCAGAGGAACCCAAAGTTCAAAAAAGTCAAGTCCCCTTGCTTTCTATCCGTGATCTTATCAAAAGAGCTAAGGTTCAGAGACGTGGAGTGTCTTGATCACAGCCACATAGCTGGTTGAGTGATTAAGCCCAAATCTATGCAGATCCTTCTGATTCCAAAGTCATGGTTCTTAATAGCCCATCGCCACCTTCAAAGTGGCTGCATCAGTTAGCTATGACTGGTTTGAACAGAGTCCATACCACACAAACAAATTTTATTTTATCTGAAAAAAAAAAAAATGCTTGCTGTCTGTAGTCCCAGCACTCAGGAGGCCAACTCAGAAGGAGCTCTAATTCAAGGCCAGTCTAGGCTACACAGCAAGACCCTGTTCTCAAAACCGTCCATATAAAATGCAGCTTTTACTTTCTGCTCCCTAACACGCCCTATTTCTTACAGGTAAGGGATGTTTTCCTTGCCAGTTAAGGGTTCTAACTTCCTTTTTTTTCCTGGCAGTACTGGATTTTGAACTTAGGAACTTGTGGTTGCCAGATAGGTGCTCCTCCCGCTCTATGATCTAACTCTCTCATCTGGCAAGTCTTGGGAGAGAATGAAGTTCCAAGTGTCTGGGCCCCACTGCACGTCCCATGGCTGTGGGATCACAGAGAACTCACGCGCTCCTGACCAGGCAGCCCACTGAGCAAGTGAGAAAATGGAGGCCTGGGGCCGTGTGCTGGCTAGCCTGCAGTCACACAGCCTGGCAGTGAAGTTTAAGTTCTGGCTCTTGTCCACTTCCAGCCATCACTAATTCAGTGTTTTGAACTTGAGTGTATTTCTTCCCACACCTGTGCCTCAGTTTCCTCGTTTATAAGGTAGACTGGGCAGTGTGTCTGCCTGCCTTTACTTGGTCACTGGGCAGTAAAGATGGGGTGTCTGTAAATCACTGAGAACAGAGAGGCCCCCCCAGGACTGGTTATTCTGGTCCAGCTCTCAGAGGTCCCAGGAGGGGTGGGTACCAAGGGGACAGATACCTCCTTGCTGCCTGAGGTGACATGAAACAATCAAGGCCAAGAGCCAAGACTGACCGTCTCAGCTACCGCCCAGAGCGTCTGAGAGAACAGTTGGGGTGGGGAATGGGAACAGATTCCCTGCCTCTCACCCTGTCTCTGCCCCTACCCCAGTACAAGAAGCAGTGGCCTTATTTCACACACCTCTCTATTTAATAAGCCAGGCACGGGGAGGTTTGGTGACCTCAGGGCCCAAATGGACTGTCTGCTGGCATCAGCCGGGCTTGAGTCATTTGCCAGGGACGAGCCCTGGGCAGGCTTCCAGGAGCAGAATTTACCTCTGATTCCCTGCTTTCTGCCTCCCATCCCCACCCCCAAGCTCCATTTTTGAGTCTCCAACTTCTTTGGCTTCAGCAGGCTATGGAGCAGAAAAATAGCGATTTATTCACTAGCGTTCTGGTGCTCCCCCTCCAGCCCGCCCCCAGCCAGGCCCAGACTCAGTAGAGAGGCTGACCCTGATCCAGACTCTGGGCCTTTGTCCTTACTAGGACATGAGGCTATGCACAGAGGACACAGGCCTGACTACCCAGAGAGATTGAGGGGAAGGATGGGCTGGGGCAATCAGGTCTGACTCCATGGGGTATATGAATTGGGTATGAAGGATATATATAATAGTAAATAGTCCAATAGTAAAGAACATTAAATAGAAAGCAAATGCTCACTGGCCTGTCCCTATCCCCAAGCAACTTCCTCCTGTTTCCTCAAACTTCGTTTTTCCTTCTGTGTCCTATGATGAAAAACAAGTCAGCCATTCATCATTTTAAAAGCACAGACAAGATTATACAGGGCTAACTCCTCTTTGTCTTAGCCCATTGTGCCAATGCCCATGGAGGGGGTGGGTTTTCAGTAGTGATGTGATACTCCACGTGGCTGGATGTCACCAAGAGCTCAGGGATGAGAAAGCCCACAGTATGCAGGGGGAGCTTACGTGGGAGAATGAGGGAAGCCATCTTGCAGGTAACAATGAGACTGGGCTTTGGAGTCTGAAGATATGAGGGTCAAATCCCAGTTTTGGCTCTTTCAAGCTGTGTGACTCTAAAAATGTTTCTTTGCCTCTCTGAGTTTTAATTTCCCCATTTCTCATACTGTCTTTGGAGTGACTGGGAACTTTTTGGTGAAAGTGCTCCCTCTTCACAGAGGCACCTGATCAACTCGAACAGCCACCTGTTCTCACTGTCGTTGTGTGGCTGAGGGATGAGGCGGGGGAGCTGACCCCTGACAGCAGACCGGTGCATACTGGGTGTTTCAGGAGTGATACTTGGAAGGAGGAGAGCCAGCCGATCGATTTGCAGCTCAAAATAGCCTGGAAGTGCAAGAACAACAGTAAATAAATGGGTTCCGGATGCTTTTAAATCTTGGCATTTCCTGATCTTGGCTCAGCTGGGCCAGACAGCTTCATCAGCATTTACTGCCGAGGGCGGCACACGCCTCCCCTGGCGGTAACCCAGAGCTGCTTTCAAGAAAATCACATCTAGAAACGTTTGGTTCTCTGGTGCAGGGCCTCTGGGTCATGGACGTAGGCTGAGGATTGGCTACAGGATGAGGTGAGAGGGAAGGCCCGACCTCATCAGATGAGTGGGCAGTGGTGGCCCCAGAACAGACAGGCTTCCTGTCACTCATGCTCCAAGAGTTTATTGAGCACTTACTGTGTGCTAGGCTCCAGGGATACAGTAGTGGGTATTAGTAATGCAAATAAATATTTAATTACTCACTGTGGCAAGTTCTAGAAGGTTCCAGACCTTCATAAGGCCATGGGAGGGTACAGAAGGGCTCCTCATGGGGTCTGTAGGTTCAAAGAAATCTTCCCAAGGAAGTAAAGAGAGACTATGAGTGAGAATCGGCGAGGTAAAGTGTCTCTGTGCGGGAAGGGCATTCCACTGAGAGGAACAGCACGTGTGAAGACTGGATGGAGGGAGAGATTCCCGTGCCTGTCAGGGACAGAAGGAAGTTCTAGGGGGCCAAGAACTGAGGGAAAGGTGAAATGGTACAGGTGCAGGCCCTGCAGGGCCTTGCAGACCTTGGGAGGAAAGGAAGGGGTCAGTGGGATCAGATTTGAATCTTGGGATGATAGCTGTCACTGCTTTTTGCCCAGCAAAGGGGCCCAAGTGGAGTCAGGAGGCTAGGGTTGCCTCGAGGTGAGAGGTGATGGTGCTGTGCACTGGGCCAGTCTCAGGATTTAATGTTAACTCAGAGCCTGGTTGGTGAGGAAGCTGCAGGCAGTCCAGTGGCCTAGGAGAGGCTGCAGCTATTCCAGCAGTTGCTTCAGGACTGTGTGGTAATCCCACTAATGGCTGTTGTCTTTTGAACACTGACTTTGCACCCAAAGGAGGTGGACAGAGCTATTATTATGCTCCATTTTACTGAGGTCCAGAGAGGTAAAATCATTTGGCCAGAATTACACAGCACAGCCCCTATCCTCTAACTCCTCTGGTTGAGTGTACCCTGGATAAGTGTTCTCCAGTCCAATTTGACCCTTCCCAGGGTGCAGCCCAAACCCACGCTTCTGTCTGGTTGCTCCAGTGACCCTCAGTGTTATGTCTGCCCTGGCCACAAGAACGTTCAGAGCTGGGCTGGGAAGGCATTGTCACACATGGCCTGAGGGGACACAGTTGTGTGCTTTCTGCTCCTCTGGCCCTCCCAGCTTGCTGGCTTCTGGCAGCTCAAGATTTAGCACGTGAGCTGAACGTCTGTGTGTCTGGGATTCGGATGGTCTCTGCTGCTTGCTTTTATTTTTCTTGACTTCCTCCCCTTCCTCCTTCCCCTCTGCTCCCACCCTATCCCCATCTGTTGCTGCCCCATGGGGCCTTTTCCTCATCTCCCAGATGTGCAGGCAGGACTTAGAATGGAACTAGAGGCTTCCTTCCTTTTGGTCTTTCTTTGGGAGAGAAAGACGAGCAGTTTGGGCAGCTGTGACCTGCTGGGCTCTGGGCACAGCTGTTGTCCTCTGATCTCACAGAGGCCTCCAGGCAATGGCAGGAGGAATATACAGGTTGTCTGTCCTCTACCAATGAGGAGAGACAGCTGGGAGGGTCCAGGGCTCCCACCTGATTTTAAAATTCTTGCTTCCCAAACTTGTGAGTGCATATGACCCTGGGATCTTGTCAAAATGCTGATTCTGAGGTCTAGGATTCAGCGGTAGAGGCTGCCCCAGGTGAGGCCGATGCTGCTGATCCAAGGATCCTGCTGTGAGGAGCACAGTGTGGAGCTGGCAGACCTGTGATGCCCATGACGTCTGGCCCTCATACTGCATTGCCTTTCTCCTCATGAGGAGTTGCAATGGGGCCTCCGAGACTTTCCACCATACCCAGGATGCCACAGGCTGGGCCTGCCCATCCCGGGCCCTGGTTGACTGCTCATTGTCTCCAAGGCCGGCCAGAGTTGGAATACCGAGAACAGAGGCTCCAAGAACTGGAGGGACTCATCCAAGGTCCCCTGATTTTAGCACAGAGAATTCAGAGTTGTGGCTCTGTTACTGCTTCAACTAGAAGTCAGGGGCCTTGTGATTCTAGTCCTCTTCTCTTTAAGTTGCTGTGTGACTTTAGGCAATTCACTTCCCCTCTCTAAACCTCCCTGTTGGCAAAATGCCCTGTTGGGAGAAGCCAATATGTCTAGTTTCAAGTGCTGAGACCCCAATCCCTAGCAGGGTGGGCGAGGGTTTTGGTCCCACTAGTGTATTGTGTATGAGGCCTCCTGACCTCCTGCCTGTCTCCATCAGACGTGGGTAATCATAAGTCTTGTCAGAGTGTTTCTTACTTCAGCCACTAGCGCATAGGGGAGAGCCCTGGTTGGGGAGGGGCTGTGGCAGTGCCACCCCCACCTTGGGACACTGCCTTTCTAAGTAAGAGGGTACAAGTGGACAGTGGTGATTTCTGTTGACAATTTTGCCTGGCATGCCCTTCTTTGCTCTGGAACACACTTCTGCAGAAGGAAGGTTTGACTGTGGCCTGCTGAAAGGCCAAAGTGCCGCCTGCCTGTGTGGCCTGTATGGCCTGTGGAGCAGCAACCATGGCCTCTGGCCCTTGCTGGTCACATGACCAAGAGGGGCCTGTGGGGCCAGAGAGAACCTCTTTTCCCACCAGCTTTATCTGGGAGCCTGTGGGCCTGAGTTTCTCATCATTTAGCCCCTGGAAAGGGGAAGGCAGCCTTTCCATGGGGAATAAATGGATGCAGAAGTCCCACCTCCCCCTCCCCCCATCAAGGGGGTGAGTGTTGTAAGGGACTATGGCGTCACAGTAGTGTGAAGCAAAGGTGCCAAAACTGACTTGAGAAGTGGGCTCTCCCCTCTGCACCACTCCCACCCACCCCACAAAGGTTCGGTGAGCACTGCCCGTGTGCTGGGCACTGTTCCAGTGTGGGGATTCATCCGAGGACAAGCCAGGCCCTGTCCCTGCTCTCTGGAGGGTAGGCAGCCAGACCCTGGGTTGGTACTGTGACTAAAACACAGCCATATGACTCTCAGAAAATGGCAAGCTGGGTTATGGGAAAGTGACCTGGGACCTGGGGGAGCCATACCAGGTGGAGAGTCCAAACGGTGTAGCAGGGGATTAAAGGCCCCCAGGTGAATCCTTGAGATGGTAGCAGAGCAGGCAGGCCTACTTCTGCCTTGTGAAGCCTTTGGCTTTTGGTCAAGTGGGGGGCAAGGGGTGTCAGTGGAAGAGTGAGTCAGCGGCCCTAGTCTGAGCTCTGGCTGGCTGGCTGGGATGCTAGGCCAGCCCTGCCTCTCCTCCCTGGACGTGCCTCACTAGTGTGTCTCCTGGGCTTCTGAACCCAGGAAGAACAAAGGAGCCAACGGACATTGAGCACTCTCCCTCCCCATTATTTCACAGTCTAGCAGGTAAGCGCAGGTGACCTGCAGTGTCATTCATAGCTGTGGTCAACCTGAGTAGGGGGCAGCAATACATTAGGGTCCCAAGTCTAGGTTCACGTTCTAGCTCAACAAAGCCACATTGGTCCCAAGCCTGAGCTTCTTGGGCTGTAAAAGGGGGGACACCCATCTTGCTGGGGCCTCCGTGGGCCACCCAGATTCTAAGTGGTGGCAAGTGCATCCTTGGGGAGTGGTTGAGTCTGACTTCTGGGTCAAGTTAACCTCATAAAGCCCTTAAATTGCTCATGAAATAGTGTGGATGGATAATAGGTGTGTTTGTGAGTGTAGGCAAATATGGGATTCAAATGCAAACCGTGTCTCCCTATTTCTCACGTGTAAGTAGAAATGTGGCTTTTTACGGTTCTCTTTTTTGCCAGGCACATGGTATGGAAGCCACCGGGGTGAATCAGGATTGTGATGGGTAGTCAGCATATGGCTTGTGTTTAATAAAAATGGAAAATCTAATTAACTCCCTTGGAATCCCTCCCTCTTCAAAGCCCAGGGCCTTGGTGGGGCTGTGGGGTGGAAAACAGGCAGGGGGTTCCCCCGGGAGCCCAGTGTGGGAACCACAGGACCAGATGGGCCTGAATGGCCCTTCAGCTCCCACGCTGGTGGGCTGAGCGCTGACTCATCCCTCACTGCTGGGTCTCGCTGACAAGCCCTGGCTGCTGTGGAGCCCTGGCCTGGCCCTGCCTGCCAAGAGCCCAGCTTACTGGGCAGGGGGACGCCTCAGGTGCTCACCGCCCCTCCACCACCCTCAGAGAGGCAGGATCCTCTAGGCTGCCTGTCCTGGCAGGTGTGCTGTCCCCAGAGCTCTGCGCCTCTGCAAGGCCACGGTGAGCCCAGGCAGCTGGCTGAAGATGTGAGCTCGCACCTCGCTGGCCCATGGAGCGTGACATTTCCTCAGATGCTACAGAGGGGCTGCCTGACCTTCACTCCCCTGCCAGGACCCCTTTCTGCCTCTCTCGGTTATTTATAACTGTGCTGGCAGGCACAGGGCTTCTCAGCCAGCTGGGGCTGCAGACACAAGAACAGAAGCCGAGAGCGTGGGCACTGCAGGACCAGAGAAGCCCTCTAGGTGGGAGGGGCTGCTTTTCTACTCTTCCTTTCTTTTTAGGTCTCTGGGACTAAAAGTATTTTGTTTGTTTGTTTTAATGCAGTAAACAGTAATATAAAATCTATTTTTAAGGTATATGAGACATATGGCACTAAGTACATTTACCATGCTGTACAGTCAGCCTGTCTCCATCCCAAAACTCTCTTATCAGCCCAAACCAGGTACTTTTTCTTTTCTTTTCTTTTTTTTGGCAATACTGGGGCTTTAACTAAGGGCCTCGCGCTTGCTCGGTAGGTGCTTCACCACTTGAGCCAGCCCTTTATTTTTCTGTTTTATTTTTCAGGTAGGATCTCTTGCTTCTTGCCCAGACTGGCCTGGGATGTTGACCCTCTTATGCCCCCCACGTAGCTGGGATTGTAGCTGTAACCTCTATGCTCAGCTTGTTTGCTGAGATGAGGTCTCAATAACTTTTTCCCATGGGCTGGCCTTAAACTGAGAACCTTCAGATCTCTGCTTCTTGAGGTAGCTGGGTTACAGGTGTGAGTCACCGGGCCCAGCCAAACAAGGCGCTTTTTCATTCACTGAACTCAGGAGGGTGGCTAGTTTCCAACCCTTGCCCCTAGCATAATCAAAGTTTGAGGAACCCCCCATGAAGTGTGGCAAGGAAGTGAAACCCTGGCCAGTTTGTGATGAGCCCTCTTTCTCTTACCCAGGGCTGGCAGTAACCCTGCTTTCCTTCTTATTCATGAAGGGGGCTCAGAATTTGAGAGCATGCCCTGATCTGGGGGAGAAGTAGCAATCCGCTCTCCTCTCTCAGTCTTCTTGTGCAAGTCTGTGTGTTCATGGGTCTTCACCTTTCATTATAAATCAGGCAAGTGTTTCAACTCACTTCAAAACTGAATGTTGTCAACACACTGCCTTTGAGAAGAATTTAATCACAGTTCCTCACCTATGGGCAGCACTGTACAGTTTTCCCAAATACTTTTCCACCCTCATGGGACAGCTAGGACAATTCCACAGCCCACAGAGGGTTATGGGCCCACTGGACAGATGTTGAAACAGAGGCCTGCTAAGTGACATGACAGAGGACGCAGTTCTGTTCTAGTCCCTGCATGTACAGTAACTCTTTCCCCATTCCATTCCACCCTGGGCGAGGCAGAGGAGGCACGGGGCTCTGGCACCAAAGTTAAGCAGATGTCAAAAACCTCAGCAATCAAAATATAGCATATTTTAATTCAGTATTAAAAAAAGCAATAACTGGTACGAAATACTCATACTAAACAAAATGTCAAAATTTTAAATCAAAGCAGGGGTCATACCCAGTGCCACGCATAGCCACGTGGGAAGCCAAAGAAAAAAAATCAGTACTACCGACCCCACCTTTATTTAGAATTTTGGTATTTTGTTAATCATAGTGGATGTTTTCTTGGATTAACTTTCATTTTCTTAAAGAATATTGTGTTTAAAATTAGATGTACCTTGATTACTGAGGTTTTTGGTGCCCAAGGCACCCTGTTCTCATCCATGACTCCACCTTCCCATGCACTCCTGTGACAGATAACACCTTCCACCCCAGGCCCCCAAGGCCTTTCGACCACTCCTGAGTGTCGAGAGAGCAGCCGAGGGTGGCATTTGATCCCTGCAGTCTATTTTTGGGCCTGCCCTTCAGCAACTGATAAATGTTATGTTGGGCAGAGCTGATGCGCTGAAATGGTGAGTGTTGATGTCAGGTGGCTTGTGTGATCATTTATCTTCGTTCTTGACCTCATGAAGGGGCCCAGAACTGGGAAAAAAAGGAGTGCTCAGCAGTTTTGTCCCCATAACATTTGATAAAATGTGAAATTATTATGTGGTAACTGTGACTGCCAGGCAATGTGGTCTTGTTTTGGGGCTGAATTGCGGCGGGGGGAGGGGGGGTAGTCAACGAGCTGTGTTCTTTTGCTTTTGTGCACTGCCCTTGACAGTTAGTTTGTAAGACACTCATTTTGGTCGTTGAACACATCTTTATTGAGCATGTACTACGTGCTAAGCCCTGGGGATACACAGGGGACAAGCTAGTGAGACCTCTGCTCATAGGGAGCTACTGCTTGAGGGAGGAAGCAATAAATAAGTTGATAAATTAAAAATAGGAAAAAATTCTGGAAGTGAATGTTGGTAGCGGTTGAACAACAGCGTGAATAGACTTTTGCCACTGAACTGTATGCTTAAAAATAGTTAAAATAAGTCAGGCACTGATGGCTCATACTTGTAATCCTAGCTAATTGGAAGGCAGAGATTAGGAGGATTGATGTTTGAGACTAGCCTGGGGGAGGGGGTGGTTGTAAGACTCCATTTTGTGCAAGAGCTTGATGCAGTTACACGTGCCTATCATCCTAGCTACGTGGGAGGCTGAGATTAAGAGGGCTGTCAAGGCCAGCCTGGGCAAAAAGCCACACTCCATCTCAAAATAACCAGAGCAAAAAGGACTGGAGGGAAGTGGTAGAGAGCTTGCCTAGCAAACTGGAGGCCCTGGGTTTAATCTCAGCACCAAAAATACCCAAAACAAACAAAGTTGAAGGGGTAATTTCATGTTATGTATACTTTATTACAATTTTCAAACATTCTGGGGAGAGGAATATCAGAGAATGAAGCTGCTAATTGGAATTCCAGTAGTATGGTAGGCAGCAGTCAGGGTGACCCTCCTCAGGACACAGAGATCAGGGAAGCTCATGTGCAAAGGGACACTCCATCTGGGATAGGGATGATGAGAGGGAAGCAGCCATGGGCAGGTGAGGCAGTGCCAGCCCAGAGGCCCCAAGGTGGAAACTCAAGTGCTCCATGCAGGAGGCTGGTCTCTGGAGATGCCCAGAGGCAACACAACTGCCTAGTGAGTTTTGAGTCAAGGCCAGGCCAGCCTCCACTGGGTCCTGAGGACGATGTATACCTGTGCATCACTTAGCAGTTAGCAAGTGCCTTTCCTGCCACTGTCAAGAGGCTCTTGAGCTCAAGTGCATGAAATTGACTGCAAGTGCAGGCAGATACAATGTGCATGGCACACTGCCCTCAAAATACCTTGTGCTTGTGTCACAGACTATACCCAGCCTTCTATTGTTTAAAAACAAACACTGCCTTCCTTGGCCTGAGCACTAGCCTTGTGCTGGCTGAGTAGTGGCTTCTGATAGGGGCCAGGCTCCAGGCTGCCACAGGTGGGAAGGGTACCTTCCGAGTCTGGGCTGTGATCCTTGTGCCAGGCCATCCAGGTCCATCCCACCCCAGGGAACTCTCTCCCTACACAGCAACCGAGACCTCTGGGATAAGGAGCTGTGTGGAAGCCACAGGGAGTGGGAAAGGGGACAATTAAGCAAGGTAATACCTGCCCCAGGAGGCTGCTGTTCTGTCTTCCCCTTGCCTTGTAGTAGGGAAAAGGATCTTGTGCAGAATTTTGGTGTATGGGCCACAGCTGTTGAGGAAGTGACCTGTCATTTTGGAAAGCTTTGGACAGGGGACACAGGAGATCTTAACCCTTCCAGGGTGTCCTGACCTTGCCAAGAGGTGGCTGTGTGAATCTTAGATGACTCTATTTATTCCCTTTCTCTGAGCCTGTTTATCTGCAAAATAAAATATGACAACAGACTGTTCCAATGATGAAATCCTTGCCGTGTTCTGGCAGCCCGAGGGAGGGCTTATTTCCTGGGCCATAGAAGAGGAATCCTTGTGCCTTTGGTTGTCACCTTATCTGATGGTGGGAACTATAGCTGGGAGGGGCAGAGAAGCTGGGGACTGGAATTCCTAGGTCAGATGAAGCACCAAATCATAAAACATAATGCCTATCATTATCTTAATGTGGCCAGGTGATCTGGGTTCATTTTCGTCAGTCTTTTGCTGCAAGACTGTTGGTGGTGCTGGATTGAAATTCCCAGTTTTCCTGCCCAGGCCATACCTCCAAGGCCAGGGCTCCAAGTGTCCAGTGGGGGATTTAGGAATTGGACCAAGAGCTTAGACTCTTGTCAAGCAATCTGTATTCAAAAGCCTTCCAGATTCTCGCCAGTGTTTCCTAATCTTTTACCTGGAGCTCATCCTTACAAAACTTAAAAAAAAATTATTATCATATTATTGTTGAATTGGGGGTACATTGTGACATTTACAAAAGTGCTTACAATATGTCTTAGTTAGACTCAACCCCTGCATCATTCTCCTTTATCTCCCTCCCCTGTTCTTAGAATAGTTTCAACAGGTCTCATTTTTCCTTTTGTATACATGTGTACATTTAATTTACACGATATTTACCCTTCTACACCCCCCAAACTCGTGCCAGCCCCCCAGACAGGACCTGTTTTACCTTCCCATTCTCTGTTTGTTTGTTTGTTTTTCTCTATAGTACTGGGGCTTGAACTCAGGGCCTTCACCTTGAGCCACTCCACCAGTCCTATTTTTGTGAATGGTTTTTTTTGAGATAGAGTCTCACTAAACTATTTGCCCAGGCTGGCTTCGAATGGTGACTCTCCTGATCTCCTGAGTAGCTAGGATTACAGGCGTGAGCCACTGGTTCCCAGCTTTGTTCTCTGTTTTTGAAAAAAAGACATTTTGTTTATATAAGATAGCTATATAGGGTGTTTCATTGTGACATTTCCATGAATATATGTATTATAACCTAAACTGGTTTATCCCTTCATTTTTCTCCTTTCTACCTTAGTCCCTTCTTATGGTGATTTCAAACAGGTTTAAGAATTCTATATCCATTTTTGTATGGAAAGTACATCAGGTGGAGGGGTGATAAAGGAGAGTGACTCAGGGCGTGAGTTCAACTATGAAATATTGTAAGAACTTTGGTAAATGACACAGTATACCCCCAGTACAACAATAATCTGATAATAAAAGAATAAAAAAGAAGTAGGAAAGAATAAGTGTTGTCAGAAGAAAGCATAAATAGGCATGTATGTCATCAGAGGTTAAAAGCGACAATAAAAGGAAAGAATGTCCATAGGCAAATAATTATTAGCATGTTTCAAGTTGTCCATTATTTCAGATGCTGAGCAAAAGGAATATTACATTTATCTGAAATCTGTGTCTTCCATTTTAAATGAATACTGAGATACTTGTATATCTAATATATTAAAATTCCTTTTTTTTGTACTGAAGTTTGGACTCAGGGCTTACACCTTGAGCCACTCTACCAGTCCCTTCCTTTTTTTGTGAAGGGTTTTTCAAAATAGGGTCTTCCAAACTATTTGCCTGGCCTGGCTTTGAACCACGATCCTCTGCTCATGAGTAGGTAGGATTATAGGCATGAGCCACTGGTGCCTGGTGAATCTTTATAATAAATATTTACCGTGTTTCAAAAAAAAAGTGTAACCATATTCACCTTCTTTACTTCCTTCCTTTATCCTCTCCTTCCCATCAGTGCCCTCCCCTTAGCATGACCTGTTTTTCATTCTTGTCCTTCATTGTTTAGGTGTCTGCTTGTTGTTCAGTGGGATTTTTGCCTTGGTTTTATTCCTGTACATGCATTGTACCTAAGTCAGTGTAACCCCCTCCACTGCACTTCCTCACCTTTCCCCCATCCTGTGTTGTTTCATTTTATCTTGTTCCTGCATGATGTGACGTACTTCTTTATTATTCGCTATCTTTCTTTCCTTCGTTTCCTCCTCCCTTGGTCTCCTCTACCAGTCCCACTTTGGGATACATGCTCTGTGTGTGTGTGTGTGTGTGTGTGTGTCTATAAAATATTGCTTGTATTTGTATTGGGCCTATATTTCATGTATGAGAGAAAATATGCAGCCCTTGACTTTCTGAACCTGGCTAACCTCATTTAAGATGATAGTCTCTAGTTCCATCATTCCATCCATTTACCTGCAAAGGATAAAATTTTGTTCTTCATGGCTGAATAAAATTCTAATGTATATAAATGCCACATTTTGTAATCCATTTTGTAATCAGTTGTGGGGCATCTTGGCTGTTTCCATAGCTTAACTATTGTGAATAGCACTGCAATAAACATGGGTGTGCAGGTGCCTTTGGAGTAACCTGAGTCGCATTCTTTTGGATATATCCCCAGGAGTGGGATAGCTGGATCATATGGCAGTTCAGTTTTTAGTGTTTTGAGGAGCCTCCATACTGTTTTCCATAGTGGTTGTACTAATTTACATTCCCACCAGCAGCGTATGAAGGTTCCTTTTTCCCTACATCCTCACCAACATTTGTTGTTTGTGTTCTTGATGGTAGCCATTCTAACAGGAGTGAGGTGGAATCTTAATGTTATCCACACAAAACTTAACAGCAGTCTTTTGTTCATCTATCTGTTTTTTTTTAACAATTCAAGTTTATTGGCTCCTTTCAGAGTCTGCAACTTGGTTTTCATTGAGACTTCTTTTCTACTCGTATTTTCTGGTTATGAACAATTCAATGAAATTTTGTAATGATAGTACGGAAGAAACAATAGCTCCCAGAGGACGGACAAGTCAGCTGGCAGAGCAGGTAGCTGGGTCCAGGGTGTGGCATAGGGAAGGGTGTACGCATGAGGAGAGACAGTGCGTGGGGCCATCCTGGCTGGTTGATCAACTGGAGGCTGGTTACTGTTCCATCAAAGGCCCAGGGGGGGCCTGGATAGGTTTGGTTGCAAGTAACAGCAAATGCCAACATTTAAAGAAGTTCCAAGCACAGTCCCGAGATTCTTAGGTAAGATGTCCAGAGAAGGGGCCGTCACCCACATTTTCTCCATCCTCTCACCCTGCTAACGGTATGGACCTGCTGTCACAGCACACTGGCAGCAGCTCCTTTAGGGTTGGCTGAGTTGGGGCCAGGCGTGTAGATGCTAAGCACTGGACTCCATCTGTTCTCTGAGCTGGAGGACCCATTCTTAATAGACATGGTGATCTTCTCACGGATCCCCTTATGCCAAGCCCTGACCAGACACCTGCTTGACTGGGGCTTGCAGCCTGGCTGTAACTGGCTGAGCATCACTGAGATTACCCTTGGCTAACCTGGGGCCAGATGCTTTTATGTGGAAAGGGCCTGGAGGGCCAGGTTGAGGGCTTTAGCCTTGAGTGTTCAGGAGAGGCCCTTCCAGGAGTCTTGTTTATCTCTGAGTTCAGAAAGTTCTGTCCTCTGGGCTGGACTCAGAGCCCCCCCTACTTCCCCTACTTTTCTTCCTGGAGCTTAACTTTGTGTTTGTGGCTTCTGAGTATTATTTCTGATGGTGCTGTATCTGTGGGAGCTAAAATCAGCTACTCTTCCTACTGTTCTTCTGGAGTCTCTTTAGGAGTTTTGTATTAATTTCAAAGACAGTGAGAAGATTGGATTTCTTCTAATGTAAGAAAAACGAATTAGCATCACTTTTTCTTTGATAGGTGATAGAAACTCCAACTGGCATGTAATCTGGAGGGGATATTTATTCGCTCACATAACTGCAGGGCAGAAGGAATAGATGGCTTTAGGCACAACTGGATCCATGTGTTTAAATTGTTTTTTTCTGGCATCTGCCTCTTGCATTGCTTGGTTTTTTGTGTTTGCTGGCTCTATTCTGGGCAGTCTCTTCACAAGTAGTGGCAAAGATGGCTGCCAGTCTAGCTAGAAGAAATTCAACCAGCTGAGCCCCCTTGTCCAAATGTTCCAGCAAATTCATGATATTCACACTGACCCACTTGGCCAGGCTGTGCTTACCTTGACCTGTGGGTACTGGGAAGGAACAGCTCCCCAAAGGAAAATCAGTGGACTTCCATCCACCGGGGAGGTAAATGGGTAAGAAGCAGGCTAAATGACAGAGGAAAGAATGTTTGTGAAAGGAAATGGCTTTTATGGAGATGTTGTGTGTATTTTCCTCACTTCCTTCGTAGAGGCACAGGTCATAGTCTAGACGGGGCCAGTTCTAATTGATTAGTGGCTTCTAAGGGTCTGTGTTAACAATGCTTTTTTTTTTTTTGGTGGTACTGGGGTTTGAACTCAGAGCCTCATGCTTGCTAGGCAGGTGCTCTACTACTTGAGCCACTCCACCAGCTCAAGACTTTATGTTATATGGGCACTAATCCCACTCACGAGAGCTCCACTCTCATGACCCAGTCACCCCCCATACTATCACCATGGGGACTAGGATTTCAACACACAGATTTGTGGAAACACAAAAATTCAGATCAAGCCGGGTGCCAGTGGCTACTCAGGAGGCAGAGGTCAGGAGGTTCACAGTTTGAAGTCAGCCAGGGCAAATAGTTCTCAATATCCTATTTCAAAAATACCCAACCCAAAAAGGGCTGGTGGAATGGCTCAAGTGGTAGACCACCACTTTCGTACCACAAAAAAAACACAAAGTGAAAAAAACATTTGGACCATAGCAGTCTTTGACCATTATTTGTGG
Organism: Castor canadensis; assembly: GCF_047511655.1. NCBI lineage: Eukaryota > Metazoa > Chordata > Mammalia > Rodentia > Castoridae > Castor > Castor canadensis. The sequence goes on along the minus strand of NC_133391.1, from coordinate 69,821,825 downwards.
AGTGTCTGACATGGTAGGCTCCCAACCTGTGCTCCTCACCTTTGAAAGAGGCCAGGCAGGGAGGGATTCTTATTAGTATCCTCGCTTTGCCAACAGATATCAAGGCAGCAAAAGTTAATGGCTTGACCTCAAAGGCTTAGCATTGGAAGCAAAGCCAGGGCCTGTCCTTTTGTCCACCTTGGCTAAGCTTCTTCCTATCTCAAGACAGTCCTTCTGGGCTGGAGGAGTGGGTCAAGTGGTAGAGTACCTGCCTGGCAAGATGAGGCTCTGAGTTCAAATCCCAGTACTGCCAAAAAGAAGAAGAAAAGACAGGCCTTCCTTCTGCATTTTTCTCTTCCCTCTGGAAGTTTATTCATTACTTCATTCATTAAATACTGAGTTCTGCCTAAATATTTCCCCAAAACCTACATAGATCTCAGGAATCAGATAAGTTCAGAATTGTATGGCAGGCTTCATCAGGAGGGTCCTGAAGATCAGCTGGTTTTTAGTTTTCTTTTCCAGAGGGGAGGCGACACACTCAAGGATAAATGGTGGGTACTGGGCAGGTCCGGAACCCAAGCTCTCCCAGCAGCCACCTTCCAACCCTCCTGCTTCCTTCTACTCAGTAATTCTGAGACTCTGCTCCAGGCCAGGCTCTAAGCTAGGTGATTTGCTGATTGTAGCCAGGGAAGTGGAGCCACCAATTTTTCCTGAAGATGCATTCTTTCTTAAGCAGGGAATCGATTTCCTACAAGATACACAGGCTTCCAGTGAAGCCACTTATGTGACTCTGGACGAAACACCATTAATCCCCTGCCAGGGTCATTTATTTCCCTGGCTTAAGGAAGCCACAGATCTTTCAGATAAGGGGTGGGGTGTCCCAGGAGGAAGAGGCACAGAAGTTGCAGTAGCGGGAGAGGAGAGGGACCCCCTGGCAGGAATAGAGCAAACACATGGTGAGAGGCTGGAGGGGGTCCTGCACAAAGACTGGGGCATGCTGCCGTGCAGTTGGCCCCACACCTATCCTTACTCAGCCTTAAACTTTCATGTGACTTGGACCACTCCCAACCTATGACCTCAAACTCCACTCCCCTCTGTAAGCAGAAGGAAATGGTCTTGAATGTTCTTGCTCTCAGACAGAATGATGGTCAGTGGCACAGGCTTTATAGGAAGAGAAAAGACTTGGGTTCGAATCCTAGTTTCATCCTTCTGGAACCCTCAAGTGCTATGGGTTGAATTGAATTCTCCAAAAATCAAAGGTGTAGAAGTGCTTAGAATGTGTCTTTATTTCGAGATAGGGTCTTTACCCAGAAAATCAAGTTAAAATGAGGTCTTTAGAGTGGGCCCAGATCCAACATGGCCGGTGTCTTTATCCAAAGGGGAAATCTGGGCAAAGACAGACTCGCATAAAGGGAAGACAACTTGAGAAGACAAGAAGAAGATGACCACCTGCAAGCTAGAGAGAGAGACCTGGGATAGATCATTCCCTCACAGGCCTCAGAGGACCCAGGCCTGCTGACTGCTTGCTCTCAGCCTCCAGCCTCCAGAGCTGTTACTATGTGCCTAGATGTAGTCATTTGTTTTGGCTAACACAAGTCACTTGATCTTGGACTTTTCTGACTAGTGACATAGAGACAGTAGCACCTACCAGGGTTGTTTTAGGACTGACAAGAAGGTGCATATGAGGCTTTCAGTGTACCCTTGGCATATAGTAAGTGCTCAATAATGGTAGTGGTGGACCAGGGCGTGGCTGAAGTGGTAGAGAGCTTGTCTAGCAAGCTCAGGCCCTGAGTAGTTCAAACCCCAGTATCAACCCCCCCCCCAAAAAAAAAGAAAAAAGGCAATGGCTGTGAGTTTTGTGATGAGATCTCCCAGCTCTCCTGGCAGAGTCTGCAAGGCCAACAGCCAGGTAGGACCAGAAAGCCTCAATTCAGACATTTCCCAGGGAACTGGGTCACTTGAAGCACCCTTCAAAAGCTTCGAATGTGGAGAAGGCTGAGAAGTCACCACTAAAGTAGTGCCTAATGGTTTTTAGCTGGAGAGTGGTCTTAGGCCTAATTGAGGCCATGAAGCTGGGGTTTCTTTATTTTTATGAGGTGGCTACACTTTGAGTATGTCCAGCTGCTATGGGGGATCAATACCTGCACTCATCACAGCCGCTTTATCATGGGCATTTTGTGAAGGTGGTGGCATGGCTTGGAGGACATTCACTGGATGACCCTCAGCAGATCTACAATCCTCCTTGGGCCTCAGTTTCTACACCTACAGAGTGATCTAGGTCAGGAGCTCTTAAGTGCATCTGAGAAGGCCTGGAAGTTATGTGTGAATCTTGTGTGCACACATGCAGCTTGGGGAGACATGTCTGGAGCTCTTAGCTCTTATTTGTGGGTCGTTTTGTTTTGGAGTACTGGGGATTGGACCCAGGGTCTCGTGCATACTAAGCAGGTGCTCTACCACTGATTACACCTCCAACCCATTCATCTGGTTTTCCAAAGGGTCTCTGACTCCCAAATTGTCCACATGACCCACCTGGACCACCTTTCAGGGCTGTTGGCTCCTGTTTGTCTGGAATTCTGGGACTCATTCTAAAGCTGTTTCTAAGAAACTGGGCACATCCTACAGAGGTGGCATCTCTGAGTTCCTGGGGCTGGAGGGACCAGGAACATAGTGAAAGGGCTCCGCCAAGGGCTTATTATTGGGAGTTTTGCTAGCCTGAATCTATGCTGACCCCACCCCATTACACTTGGAGTGAAAACCAAATTCCTTACAATCCCTCCCTGATCCAGCCTCCACCTGCCTCTCCAATGTCATTTTGTGAGCTGCAGCCTTGCTGACCTCAGCACCTTAAGCCCTAGGTTCAGTCCCCACTGGGGTCTCTGCCGGGAATGCTCCTTCCACGCTTCCATCACCTTGCTTGTCCTCCTTTGAGTCTCAACTCAGATGCCTGCTCCTCCAGGGAGCCTTTCCTAAACCCATGTAAGAGAGAGTCCATTCCCTCCGCTATTCTCCATCTGCACACCTGCTTTGTTTTGTAGTCCTAGCACTAACCCCATCAATGCCATATGCTTTCCTCCCACACTAAGAAGGAACTGAGTCCTGCTCTTCGTAGCATCGAATACAGGCTGGAATGGCTAAAATTAAATGACCAAAACCATCAAGTGTTGGAGAGGATGGTACTCTTTACCCAGTTGATGGCATGTACAATGACACACTCACTTTAGAGAAGGATTTGTAGTTTTTATTAAGTCACACACACATTACCAAATGACCCAGAAAACCCATTCCTAGCTATTTGCCCCAGAGAAATAAGGACAGGTGTCCAGTCCACACAAAATCTTGTACATAAATATTGCAGACTTACTTGTAATGGCCCAAAATTAGAAGCAAAGCAACTGCTCATCTAGAATAAGCAAACACTGCTATATTGCCACAGTCTGACTAGGCACTAAGGGAACAGAAACTTCAAGTGGCAGCTCAGAGAACCACTGAGAGGCAGCTGAGTGCTGGTGATTTGTAGTTGGGATGGATGACAGTCAGGGGCAAGCAGGGTTGGGGTTACCATGGGGACCCAGAGTTTAAGCCAGTGCTGTTTCCTCTCATCTTTAGGCTCCCAGAGAGGCTCAGAAGCATGCATCTGTTCTTTGGAGAGTCAGTTTATATGGCGGTCCCCCTATCTCCCAAGGGATGGGGCCCAAGATCCCAAGTGGATACCCAAAACCGAGGATAGTACCGAACTCTTTATATACTGTGTTTTTCTTATATATACATATGCAAATTCAGTTCCTTTTCCATTTTTACTCAGCACTTATTACATACTGTCACCCTAACTTTTGCAGTTTGAGGTACAGCAAAACTAACACAAATTTTATTTACCTTCACAAATTCTTGGACATGAAGATTTGTTCTTATCTTAGATCAAAACAACCTCAGCATAGGAGGTTTTTGTTTTCCCTAAGAACGTTAACCTTTTCACATAAAGGAAGAACTTTATAATTTTTCTTTGGCATATTCAAATTGTAGCATCACTACTCTTGCACTTGGCATTGTTAGAAAGTAAAACAAGGATTACCTATACACAAGCACTGCCATAACACAACTAACGGCTAATGGCTACTAAGTAACTAATGGATGGGTAGCATATACAGTGTGGATACACTAGCCAGAAGGGTGACTGACATCCCAGTAAGACAGAACCAGGACTACTTAAAATTTCATCATGCTACTCAGAATGGAATACAATTTAAAACTTCTAAATTGCTTATTTTTAGAATTTCTATTCATTCTTTGCTGACTCTAGTTGACTGTGGATAACTGAAACTGCACATAAAGGGAGACTACTGTAAACACATGTTTTATTTACATCATTTTGTTTTTTGATGCCATCCTCTGCCACCCCCGTCATGTGAGTGCCCAGAGGACAGAAGTTTTATCTGTTTCACCCTTGGCTTTTGTGCCTGGCACAATACTTGACTCAAAGTGACTTGGAGCTCAATATTTAGGGCTACTGAATACATGTGTACTAGAGAAAGAACAGGCAGGTGGAAGGCAGGGGTGGTGGGACATGGCCCTGGGGACAGGCTTCTGGCACAATACTGCCTGGCCTGACACTCAGCCGCGATGGCCTCATGCTATCCATGCAGGCAAGATTCTTGCAAAACACCAATTAAGACATTTGACCCAAATTTGGATAAAAGCCTTTTTCCTGTGTCAAGTTGAGCTAATTATATACATTTTTTCATAATTTATGAGGCCCAGTAAGTGGGAACAATTAAGGAAATGGCCTAGGCAAAACCTATTTCTCTTAATGTCATGTTTGCCTTTTTTTGTTCTCTGAGGCAGGTCCCCACCCCTCTCTACCTGTCATGAAACACTGTTTTTATTATGATCCTCATCATTTGGTGTCACTTAGCTGCCGTTTATTGAGCACTTACTGGGCCCGGCTATAGTGCCATCCCTTTGCTCTCAACACTGTAGGGCAGGTACAATTTCCCCGTTTTATAGCACCTCATCTGGCTTGAGTTTCCAGAGGTGAGAAAGGATCCCCACGCAGACTCAGAGCTGGCGAGAGGGGGTTTTAACTCAGGTCTGCAGGCCCCAGGGTCTCCCTCCTTGTTGCTGTCATGTCCCCTGCAGTGCCTATCTCCTGACTCGGACTGCACCTGAGTCTGCAGGGCATCTTCCGCCTCCCATTGGTGTCTGTCCACTGTGTGCCAAGTGAGAAGCTGATTGCCTTCTGATTCAGTGGATCTCGAACTGGCCTGAGAACTTTCATTATTTCTAACATAGCAAGCTCCCACTTGCTATGAACAGAACCACTGGTTCTGTTCTGGTGCTGATCCCAGTTACCTCCAGCTCCCTTCTACCCCACCCCCACTGCTGGTGTGTGCCTGACCTTCCAGACCTCTTCCTGTGAGTTTGCATTGTCCTACATGGAGAAGCGTGGGGCTTGATTGACATTTCACTCCCAGTACACATGTGGGAGTGTATGCTACATGTGGATATTCTGCAACTCGGTTTTTTATTTGTCATGTCTTGGAGGTGATCCATTAGTCTGTGTCGTTCTTTTCATAGCATTGTAGTATTTCATGATACAGGTGCATGAATGGTTTTACTTAGACATTACAAGTAGCTCTCTAATATCCCTGGAAATGTGGGCAAGTGTTTCCCTAGAACCTGGCAATCACTCAATAATGCCAGCCAATTATTATTACTGTATCTTGTCTCATTAGTAGTCTAGAGGGGTTGTTAGCTTTAAGAAATCCCCTTACATTTGGGGACAGTTGTATAACTCTATTTACAGACTCTAATTAAACTTTTCAACAAAACAGTTCTACTAAGAGGAGAGAGATGCCATACAGATAGGGTATTGAGGGATGTGTAGGAGTGCCAAGAAGCGGAGAGGGCAACAGAAGGTTTTGTACTGGTAGCTGGTGTAGCTACCAGTAGATAGGTGATTAGCCATTTGTCGAAACCAGGCCTCAGTCCAGGGTCCCGATCGAAGGCAGGCCTCAGTCCAGGGTTCCGATCGAAACCAGGCCTCAGTCCAGGGTCCCGATCTGCAGCAAGAGACTTACCACTGAGGTCCAGGCAAGCTCAGATCTGATCCACTTCCTTCCTTCCTGTCTCCTCAGGGTGGAGGATCCGGGGAGGAGCAGCTCTGTGCTGATTTTCCAGAGCTCGACCTCTCCCAGCTGGACGCCAGTGATTTTGACTCAGCCACTTGCTTTGGGGAGCTGCCCTGGGGTCCTGAGAACTCTGAGCCGGAGCCCAACCAGTACAGCCACGACGACTCTGAGCTCTTCCAGGTAGGCCGACCTGAGTCTCCATCCCTGTCTCTGGAGCCTGCTCCACCCTGCTCCACGTTCTATGCTGGTTCATGACAAGAAGTCCCCCACTCACCCAAGCTCTTGGGAGCCTGTTTCCTACCCTGGATCTGTACCTGACCTGGGCCAGTTCTCATCCACAATCCTGGTCCATGTGGTCACCTCCAAAAGAAAGGGCTGAGAGGAGCTATTCCCTCTATGCTTCCCAGGAAAAACCAAGGTCCTCCATGGGCCAGGGAACTTTGAGTCCTCTGTTCCTGTATTATCTCATGGAAGCTTCACTTGACACCCATGAGGCAGGTGCCATATTTTCCCATTTTACAGATAAGGAAACAGTTGTGGAGATGTAAAATCAGGAGCCTTGGGTAAGTTACCTGGCTGAACTAGACTCAAATTCAGCCCTGATGCCTCCAGAAGGACACTGCAGTGAGGCCTCCCATTGCTGAGCACCTGTTCTGCCCCTCTGTGTATATGAACTCATTTCACTCTCCCCACAACTCTCGACTGTAAATACCGTTATCCCATTTTCTGTTGGGCCTAAAGGTTCTTTAATTAAAAGCGGTACCAAGAGGCACCATGCACAGGCCTCTCAGTCCTGTGTACCCCACCGTCCAGCCTTGGGCACATGGTGGCTGGCATTGCCTTTAAGGAGGCCTCTTTTGTGGAATAATAGGATGCCTGGTGCTTGTTTGAGAAAGAAGCAAACACTGCATATTTTTGCATGTGTGGCTGTGGGTGTGTGGCATGGAGGGCCACAGAAGAAATAAGCTTGACTGTGTTGAAGCTGGGAGATTGGGGCTTCGGATTCATGATTCTTTTCTTGAAATTTCCTTCCTTCCCCTCCCTGACTATTAGAAATTAAGGCAGAGCCACAGCTGTCTGTGCCTGTGTGGCACTAGCACAGCACCATTCTGTGTGTGCAAGCCACGCTGGTGTGCCACAGTGTCTCCTCAAGTCATCCTTGATGGACTCTTATCAGTCTTTCTAGAAAGGCCTGTGGCGCTCCAGAGTACGGCACTGTGTCTGTTGGTGGACTCACAGTCTGGAGGGGAGACGTCCCAAGTCAGCAGACACATAAGCCAGCTGCAGTCACTTGTGACTGGACCCAAGAGGAAACAGCCAGAACAGCAGATTAGAGTCGGGAAAGGCCTCTCCAAGGAAGAGTGGAAAGGCGAGGCAGCAACAGCTCTGGAAGGCTTGAAGAGCAGGGTCAGTGTTCCAGACAAGAGAAGCAGTCAGTGCAGAGTGTGAAGTAGGAAGGGGATTGGGTGGGTGGGGGTGATGATGGCTGAGATGGACCAGAGAAATAGGCAGGGGCTTCACCATGCAGTCTTTGTACCATAGCAGTTTAGATTTTCCCAAGATTATTACAACCTGTAAATTGCACACTATTAACCCATTTTACAGGTGAGGAAACTAAAGCCCAGACAAGTGAAGTAACTGGCCCACAGTCACACAGCTAGGAAGGGTGAGGGCAAAGATTTTAACCTAGGACCCCATACCCTGCCCTGCTATGCTAAACCCCCTTACTAACCCATGAGGGATCAGCAGGACTGTGATTCTAGCTCCATTCAGGACCTTATCTGAGCAATGGGGATGATTCCTTAGGAGCAGTTTCCCAAAACTGCTTTCAGGTTGCAGATGGCTAATGCTTGAGAAGGGTCTGGGTGCTGCCTGGAGACCATCACCACCTCACCTGCACAGCTCCCCACATACACACCTGTTCCTCCGGTCCAGAGTCCCAGCAGGCCTCTGCTGTAGTCCTCCTATGACACAAAATGAGTTCAGACCAGAGGAAGCTGGTGTGGCCCCCAGGCTCCCAGCCTTGTGAGAAGATGGTCCTCACAGGTAGAAGAGCTCCACCCACCGCCCCTCTCCCCTTCATGGCCTGCACACTCCACCAACTGTCCCCAGACCAGGCCAGCTTCATCCATTACTCACCAATGCACCCACCATGTGTGTGATCAGGCCTGTAACCATCCCTCCGCCCAACTCTGGCCATTGTAGTCTCTGGGGCCCAGTCTGCATTGTGCCTTGTCATATTCCCACAGCTTTCCCCAGTGTCCTGGCATCTGTCAGGGCCTAATAAATAGTCATCAAATGCTGCACCTGTGACTCAAGCCACCTAGCTACTCAGGAGGCTGAGAGTAAAAGGATCATGGTTACAGGCTAGTCTGGGCAAAAAGTTCAGAAGACCCCTTTTCAACCAATGGCTGGGCATGTTGGTGTGTGCCTGTCATCCATAGCTACATGGGAAAGAACAAGTTGGAGGATCGCAGTCCAGGGTGGCCAGGACACAAAGTGAGACCCTATCTCAGAAATAACCAGGACAAAGGGCTGGCTGAGTGGCTCAAATAGTAGTATGCCTGATTAGCAAGCGCAAGGCCCTGAGTTCAAACTCCAGTACTCCCCACAAAAAAAGTCATAAAATTAATGAACCTTTGACTCCCAGAGCTTATGTTGCCTCTTGCTCAGGCAGTTGGTCAGCTCTCATGTCTTTCAGACTGTGAGCTCCCTAATGACAACATTTTTTCACCTCTGGGGCTTCCCTACATGGCCAAGACTAAATTCATGCATTTTAAATAAAGGAACTGATTGTAAGGTTTTCTCTTCTGCCTGGGCTAGGCATAATCCATTTCAAAACCTTGAGGGGACACCCAGGGACCATGGGTTTCTATCTTCCTTCTGCCACTAGCAAAGAGAGCATCCTCATGGGACCAGTGGACATTATGGAGCCTGGCTGCCTGTATCAGCCATATTTTAGCAATCAAATGGCACCATTGCTATGAACCAAACTAGGAAAATGGAGGACAGGCTATAGTTACAAGGGTTGACAATCATTTAGGAACAGGAACATTACCTTCCACTCCTCTGTGTGCCCAGAGTCCTGGACTGGGGTACGACTCGCACTTAGTAAATGTTTCTAGGCTAAGCAGGTGTTTGGTTATGCAGCATGAAGTCTTGAGCAAGTTGCTTTCTTTAGTGGGGCCTCAGTTTCCCCATGTGAGGAATCCAGAAGGAGCATGGACTAGATGAGTAGCTCGTGATCTGTTGAGGGTGGAAGAGCAGAGGTGTACAAAACCCTTCCAGACACTGAGATAATCATGGACCTTCTCCCAGAAAAATGGGGGAAAGTGTGTCAATTTCCCAGGTTTCTGGGGCTTCAGTGAAGCCCCTTGGACAGGGAGGATCTCTGACAGCTTAAATGCACTTCTCTGCCATTCCTTCAAGCTGCTCCAGGTCCCCAGTGAAGCATTTCCTTCAGATTTCTCTAGGGCTCCTTTTCCTCCAGCTTGGGATCTGCTCAGGAAGGCTGGGTGTGGGGCCGAGTCTATTAATATCCCTTCCTCAGCTGATTAACTCTCCATTAATTTGCACTCTGCTTCTAAGCTGAGCAGGGAGAGCGAACTAATGGGTCCAGGAAGAGGAGGGTGGCCAGCTCCCTGTGACGTGTTATCCTAGGGTCCTACGGGATGGCCCAGAAGCCTGGAGAGAGCCACTGTGGCCTCGTGGGCAGGAGTGGCCTTTCTTCCAGCTGGCTCAGTGCATCCAGCCCCACTGGGCTGCTCCAGAGCTGAGCAGCATGCGGGAGGGGGGTGACAGAGGCCTTTTGTTAGTCATTGTCATTTTTACCCAACTTGATGGGTGCTTCTTTAGGTCTCTGTCATTGTGTGCTCATTTCAACCCCGTGCCCAGCACTCAGTGTTCCAGTAGTCAGTTGGCCTTCTAAGTCCCCGTTTTGTCCTTGACCCCATGTCCCGGCTTGCCTTGACAAACCTCTTTCCAGGGGCCTTAACCCCCTCCTGTAGAAAGAAGGGCGGGTACGTTTCCTGAGGATCACCAGCTGTGTTTGGCTGGGAGTTGTGGCTTGGAGCCCTGTGTCAGGAGACATGCTGGCATGGAAGTTACCAGTCCCACGGTCAGTAATGTGGGAGCAGGGCCACGCATGCCATGTGTTTGATGCACTGATCACAATATGACCCTGTATGTGTGATAACTCACAGTGTCTCAGGTCAGTTGTTACACTCCCTGGGAAAGAGTGGGAATTCTCTTTCTACCCAGAGCTGATGATGTCATCTCTGGATGACTTCCCTCTAGAATCTGGTCTCGGAGACACTGAACTCCCGGCATTGTTCATTCATTCCTTCGTTCAGCAACTCTGCTGCTTCCCATGGCCCAGATACAGAGCTAGGCACTCCCATCAGTCCTGCAGGAGAGGCCCCTGGGGTCATGTCTTCCCATCCTACAGGAAAAGGAACAGGTTTAGAGGAGGGAAGTGACCTGCTCAGAATCACCCTGTCAGTGGCAGAGTCCATGTGGTCAGCCCCAAGTATGGTATTTGGGCCCCAGGTTCCAGGATCAAACTGGACACATTGTTCTGAGGACACAATGTTGGGAGCCTGGCCTGAGGGCTGGGGGAGACATGTGGATGAATAGCACTCAGGTGAGTCCCCATACTGTTCTAGAGCCAGAGTCCGTGTCCCTGGGGGTACCCAGCCCCGGGCCCTGGGTCAGAGCCAACCAAGATCTTCTTTCTTTTATTCTTAGTTCTGTTCTAAAAATTACAAACATATTTGTTCTCCTTCTCCCCCCCGCCCCCACCAATTTACTCAGCCACTGCGCATGCCGCAAGGCCTGGAACAGATTTAGTGCAGCCAAAGGGCCATCACGAGAGATGTGTATTTCAGCTGCACTTCCTGAAAAAGGAAACCAGCCTGACCTGGGATGGGAAATGTGCTGGGGAAGCATCACGTGACAGCATGTGCTTCTGCCAGGACAGGCCCGGGAGTTGACCTCACCTAGGAGCGGCGTGGTCTCTGTTCCTGACCTCTGGCCTGGGGCCAGGGCCCATGAATGCTGACCTTCCTCGTGGATTATAGACAGTAGGAAAGGAAGAGCACTGGTTCTTCTGTGCGTGGGGCACGTGGGCTAGAACCTAGCTGTGCTTGGGTAACCAGTTTCCTCACCTGCAAAATGGAGATTGGAGTAGTGCTGCCCTTGTGACAAAGTCTGTCCATCCTCCTCATGGCCAAGCTCTATGCCCCAGGCCTTTGTACTGGGACTCCCCTCTGCTGGGTCTTCTTTCCTTAGCCCTTTGCCTGGTTGCTGTCAAGTTTAAGTAAGTGTTAGCTGCTCAGAGAAGGCTTCCTGGCCACCCTGGGTAGCCTACAATCTTCATCACATTCTTCCTCCCCATCCTAGCATCCTCCTCCTCTGACCCCCACTCATCCCCACCCAGCCTTTCTCATACTCTGAAACGCACTGTAGTCTCCTCTGGAGGCAGGACTCTGCTCGCCCCCCGCCGGGGGAGGGCATGGTGGTCTTGGTGTGCTGGCCCACCAGTATACAAAGCCAGGCGCAGACCAGCCACATCATCGCTGTCATGGAATTGTGGTAGTTCATTCATGGTTGTAGTTGTCAGCATAGTGAACACTTGTTTCCTGCCAGGCACCATTTGCTAAGCATATTACCTACAGTGGTTCATCTAGTCCTCAGCAGGAACCCGATGGGGTGGGTCCAGTCTGTTACCCCATCTGGCAGGTGAGGAAACAAATGTACCTAAGCATCCAGAGTTTGTAAGTGTATGCTGTGGGATTCAGCCCCACCTCTAGGGCCCAAGCTCCTGACCACAACCCCTAGTGCCTCTTCTTGACTGAGCAAGGAGAGCAACCCTGGTCACAGGGAACAGTAACTACTCTGGTTATCATTGTCGTGGTTGTGCCATGCAGGGTACAGCCTCCACTCTATCTGGGACCCAGGGTCTAAGGAGTTGGGACCTGCAATGGGACACAGCTTGCAGCAGTCCCTGGTGGAAGAGGCAAAGGACCTTAGGTGGATAGCCTTCTGCCCCAGGTCACATGCCAAGGGCTGGGACTGCAGAGCAGTCCGTACACCACCTGTTGCCTGCTCATAAAATTCTGTGATTCTTGGAGTTGGCAACGTGTTCATTGAGCATCTGCTATCCCAGGAATACTGAGCAGATCTGATGAGACCCGGGGAGTGGGGGTTTGGGAGGAGGATCGTGGCTCATGGGACAGGCAGAGCCCGTTTCCTCTGTGCAGAGAGTTGAGTCCCAAGTGATGACTCACTCTCTCCCCTCTCTATCTCCCACTCCAGATCGACAGTGAGAATGAGGCCCTCCTAGCAGCACTCACAAAGACCCTGGACGACATCCCTGAAGATGATGTGGGACTGGCTGCCTTCCCGGGCCTGGATGAGGGAGACACGCCGTCCTGTGCCTCAGCCTCACCTGCCCCCTTGTCTGCACCCCCCAGCCCCGCCCTGGAGAGGCTCACAACCCCAGTGTCTGAGGTGGATGAGCTGTCATTGGTGAGGATCCATTTCTTAGATGAGGCGATAGCCTGGGGTTGGGTGTCCAGCTGTAGGGTGATGGAGGCAGAGCCATCAGCTCCAAGGTCCCCCACCCCCACCCCACAGGGTCCTGTGGAGCACAGCAACGTGGTTCCCATGGTGAGCCTGGACTGGAGGTGGGAGGCCTCCCTGGGCCTCACCTTTCCCATCTGGACAGTGGAACTAGCACTAGTACCTGCATTCTGTGTGCCTTTTTTTTTTTTGGCAGTACTAGGGTTTGAACTCAGGGTCTCATGTTTGCTAGGGTGGCCTGTGGCGCTTTATTACCACTTGAACCATTCTGCCAGCCCTTCACTTGCATTCTGTAGGCGCTTTGGAATTTCAAAGACTGACCTTAGTCCTGTGTTAAACCCTTGAAATTGCATGCTAACATCTTCCCTGAGATTCCACACAGGGTAAAAATACAAGCAGGAAATGTGTACAGTTAAAAGCAAAACCTCCTTAGCCCTCTACCAATTGCTTTTGCCTTTCCCAGAGGTAACCATGGTTACTGGTGCGTTATGTGACTTTTCCTCCTCATCTATTTTTTTTTTTTAACCACAAAAGGGAGCCTGTATTATAGATTGTTCTGTACCTTGCTTTCTCACTGAACTGTGTGTCTTGGAAACTCTTCCAGATTGGAATGTAGAGCTCTGTCTCATCCTTTTTATTGGCTGTGTAGTGTTTCTGGGTAAGAATGTGCCACGCATTAACCATTCCACTGCTGATGGATCTTATGTTCTCCCAGCTCTTCCACTGTCACAAACAGTGCTTCAGTCACTACTTGTAAAGGCCTTTGCCCCATGTAGGTGGATAAATCCCTAGAAGTGGAATTTTTGGGTCTCTGGACACATGAGTTTTCAGTGTACACAGATCCTTCCAGATTACCTTTCAAAGAAGTTGGACTGGTTTCCAGTCTTCCCCCCACCCCCAGTGCAGGTGAAATGTTTTGCACGTGTGTGGGGTATCGAAGTAGGCATAATGACAGAACACATCAGCTCTGACCAGAATTTTAGAGGATCTGACTTGCACAGGTTACTGATGGCACTTGCCCTCAACTCGGGCCAAGGGTGCCAAAGCCCAGTTGCCTTGGGCTCCTTCCTTACCTTAAAACTGTGGCTCCTGGAGCTGGTTATTGTCACCTAGGCCATCAGGATCTATTGGAGCAGGGAGGGTTCTTAGGTCAAGGGAGAGGTGGAACTGGGAAGGCCCTTGATGACCATCAAGCCCACCTGAAGAAACTGAGGGCTAGAATGAGGAAAGTCTCTTCTGTGGTCACACAGCATAGTCTAGAATCCAGGTGTTCTGACTCGTGGCCTTGGGCCCTTTTCCTTCTCCTCCCACTGCCTTTGAGATCCCTGAAGCAGCGGGAAACATTTAGTGAGCACAGAATGTGCTGTGTCGCATCAGGACCCTGGCTGATGGGGTCCTACTTCCTTCCAGACTGAAACCAGATGACCTGGGTTTGACTCAAGCTCTGCCCGTTAGTGCTTGTGGGTTACTTAGGCACAGACCCTCCCTCAACCTCTTGCTGACTCAGCTTCCCAGCTGGGTAACAGTGCTGGGTCAAAGGCTGTTAGGAAGATTACGGCAGGAAATACCTGGGGAGCACTTAGAACAGTGCCTGGCACGTACACCTGCTTAGTACATGTTGGTTAAGTCACAGTCCTGACACCACCATGAGCAGTAATAACGGCAACGCTAAGTATCATTTCTGCCTGGGGCCTCTACTGAAGGACCAGATCTGGGAGAGGCAAACAGTGACCCCTGCTGGTCAAAGGTCATTTCCCTCTCATGCCTTCACCTGCCTCACTCCACACACATTTCCTGAGTGCCTTGTTTCAGACACTATGCTAGGCTTATGGGAAGCAGACTCACTGTCTAGCTACTAGCTCTTGCCATGGATCCAGATAATCCATGGACTTAGGAGAACCTGAGGACCTATAGGTAGCTGGGCATTTTTCTGTGGTCAGCACCATTTCTTGTGCTCTTAGAGTCAAGGAAAGCCTCAGCTCCACTCGTTCTGTCTCCTTGCCTCTCCTAATGCCAACAGAGAAACCAAGGCTCAGAGAAGGAAATGGCTTGCCCAAGGACTCACTGGAGCGGGGCTGAACTGGGCTAGAACCAGGTCCTCCTCTAGCCCAAAGGCCTTTCCTATCCAAAGTCAGAATCACAAATGTGTGTGCTCACTGAGGTGTAGGTGAGGTGATGGGGATCCTTCAGGTTCAGAGGTGGGGCATGTTTTCTTCTGCACCTCCTGGGCCTTTGACACTCCCTCCCAAAGGGTGCATGGTAGGGAATGTATTCTCCAGAAAACACTTGGTGCTGTTTTCCACCTTGTTCTCACTCTTGGCTATAGTGGGTCCTAGGTGTAACCACCTGATGTGTTCAGCTTAGATCTGCTGTGTACCTGCCCACAAGGGGGCAGAGGCAGGAAAGTTTCGATAATCTCTATAGAAAAATTCATTAGAAAAAAAAGGTCAAAGAAACTAAAGGGACCTTGGGCAGGAGGGAGACTTGCTTTTAAATTGTCCATCCATTAGTGTTTCTGGTCACACACAAACACATACACACACACTCAACATTTATGAATATTACTTGTTTAAGAAATAAATTTTTTAAAAGGTCATATGAATGATCAAAAGGGAAATCAGCTATAATCCCACTTCAGAGAATCTTTTTTTGGTGCCTCACCTCCCAGACTGTGTGTCAGTGCATGTGTGTACTACAAGTATATGCGGAAGGTCCCAGTAATGGCGTTACCCAAGACCTGTCTCTCAAAGTCACAGCGATTCTTTTAGGTTATTAACTCTGAAAAGGACTTACGTGTCAGTGGGATACTTGTATGTGTTAGGGATTGTTAAGATAATTTGCTTTCTGTGCTTAATGTATTGGTAGCATAGTACTAGGTCTTTACATGGCCTCTCCACCATCCCTGGTGGTACCCAGGGCATGGTCACCTGGCCATGTGGTCCTCGAAGTCGTTTGCCATGCTTGGGTCCAGCCTCTCTCCCTCTGCTTCTTTGTAGTTGCAGAAGCTCCTTCTGGCCACATCCTCCCCGACGTCAGAGTCTGACACCCAGAAGGAGGGCATCAACTGGCACCAGGCCAGCCTCAGGTCCAGAAGTCAGCGACCTTGTGTCAAGGTATTTCTGCACATGTCCGGAGGTGGCCTGGGTTCCCAGGTGTCCTCTCTGAGATACAGCTGTCAGCTCTGGCTAGGAGTTGGCAGATTCAATCCACTTTAGTTTCTCCCCCTGCTCCTCACACAGCCCTTGCCAAGCTGGTGTCCTAGGCAGTGCTTCTTGAGACCCAGCCCAGTGTGGGGTTATAGTGTTTTAGGCAATGTTAGGTGTTAGCATAGGTTAGAGCAGGGACAAAAAGGTGTGACCTGCCCTCAGGGTTCATGTTCTAATGGGAACAAGATCCTTACTGGTAGTGGAGGCTGCAGTCAGTAAAGCACTGGGATTTTGGGATTTCTTTTCTGAGGAATCATTAGACAGTTAGGAGTGCTACATATGCAGGATCAAAGCAAGTCCTCTTTTTCCTTGGGCCCGATGGTCCAAGCCTAATGGGGTGTGTGGGGTGGGGTGAGTTTAAACAGGTGATTTCCCAGGGTTCCTGTTCCTCAAAGTTGTACTCAGATCTTCTGGTCCTGCTCTACACATCCCTCCAGGGGACTGCAGTACAATTCCGTACCCTCAGAGGCAGTTAGGAGCCTGCCACACAGAGGTTCAGAAGGAACCTCTCCCTTGCTAGGTTCCCCTGTCCCTGTGCTCTCTCCCTATTGATCCTGGCTGACTGAAAGAAAGGATCCTCCCCGCCTCCCCTTGTGTCCTGTTCTATTAAGGAGCAGCACCAAGTATGTCTGGGAGCCACTCTTTGCCCTCTAGGAGGCTGAGAGGCTCCTGAGAGAGGCAAAACAAACTGTCAGCCACTGTTAGAAAACCCCAGCAAAAGGGCAGCCCTTGTGGATGGCTGGGTGGGGGCAGATAAGGCTTGAGAGAGAGGCCAGGTAGTTCCTGGTGCCAGATTGCAGAGGGCCTCAGATACCAACCCAAGGAGCCTCCCCTTATCCTTTGGGCACTGGGAAACGACTGAATTTTTCTTGCAACTTTATTTATGACATACCCTTTACATATCATAAAGGTCTTTTTTTTTTTTTTTTGAGACAGGGTCTTGCTATGTTGCCCAGGTTGAAAACCCCTGGGCTTAAGTCATTCTCCTTTCTCAGCCTCCCAGGTGTTGGGATTACAGGTGCATGCCACTGCACCAGGCTAAAAGCTACCTATTTTAAAAGTACAATTCTGTAAGTTTTAGTAAATTGACAGTCATACAGCCATGACCACAACTCAGTTTTGGAACATACCTATTATTCCAGAAGGCTCTAGAAGTCTCCATTTACAGGGATCTCCTCTCACACCTAGTCCCAGACAGTAACAGTCCATGTCCTGGCCCTGTTACTAGAGGGTATGGAGTGGGAGAATGGAGTGGTCAGAACAGAATAGTCCTGTGGCAGTGTACCTGGCAGGGACTCAATTCCATGGCAGGGAGCCTTGAAGAAGGCTGGTTACTTCTTTGTTCCTCATATACTGAGCACAGCTGGGTGGCAGGCTCCTTGGCAGAGGCTGGGATAAAGTGGAGGAAACCTGGTTATGCCCATGGTTCAGGTGAGACACACTGGGCTGGCCAGTGGCAGAGGGAGAAGTAGTGTGTCCTTCCCTGTTCACTCTTGCCTCTTCCTCTCTAGATGGACAGCCCCCAGGACAAGAAGGTCCCTGTGCCACGGTCTCAGAGCCGGAGTTGTACAGAACTGCATAAGCACCTCACCTCGGTGCTCTCCTGCCCCCAGGCAAAAGCCTGCGCTCCAGGTAGGGGCCAGCAGCCTCCACCACAGCTGAGTCCCCAGCCCCTCACCAAGGAGGATGAGGAAACAGAGAAGGACTGCCCAAGCCCCTGTCCAGCTCCAGCCTCTCCCAGGAACTCCGTGGCACTGGACAGGGCAAACCCCAGCGCCCAGGTTCCCCAGGAGGATGTGCGGGCCATGGTGCAACTCATTCGCTACATGCACACCTACTGCCTGCCCCAGAGGAAGTTGCCCATGCAAGCCCCAGAGCCAGCTCCCCAACCCTGCAGCAGTCCCTTCAGGCAGGTCAGACCCCAACCCCGGCACCCCTCCAAAGCCCCCTGGGCTGAGTTTTCCATCCTGAGGGAACTTCTGGCTCAAGATGTCCTCTGTGACGTCAGCAAACCCTACCGCTTAGCCACACCTGTCTATGCCTCCCTCACACCCCGGCTAAGGCCCAGACCCTCCAAAGACAGCCAGGCCTCCCCTGCTCACCCGTCCCCGGCAGAAGAGGTGAGGATCACAGCGTCACCCAAGGGCACTGGGCCCAGACCCAGCCTGCGCCCACTGCGGCTGGAGGTGAAAGGGGATGTCAGCCGTTCTGCCAGGAAGCAGGAAGAGGAAGAAGATGAGGAGGAAGAGGAGGAAGAAGAAGAGGAAGAAGAGGAGTGGGGCAGGAAGAGGCTGGGCCGAGGCCTGCCATGGACCAAGCTGGGGAAGAAGCTGGAGAGCTCTGTGTGCCCTGTGAGGCGTTCACGGAGACTGAACCCTGAACTGGGTCCCTGGCTGACATTCACTGATGAGTTGCTGGTCCCCTCGGAGCCCCGAGGTGCTCTGCCCTCACGATGCCTGGCTCCTGAGACCTACAACATGGAGGAGAACCTGGGTAGCCCCACAGATGAGGACAGTGGCCAAGACCAGCAGCTCCTCCGGGGACCCCAGATCCCTGCTCTGGAGAGCCCTTGTGAGAGTGGGTGTGGAGACACGGATGAGGACCCCAGCTGTCCGCAGCTCCCTTCCAGAGGTAATCAGGGTCCATGGTCTGTGAGGGAGGGTGTAGCCTGCCCTGCTCTTCTGGGAGCCAGGAGCCCTGTGTTCAAGTCCCCAAACCCATATGTTGGGCAAGGTAGGACAAATCCTTTTCCTCTCTGGTTTTCTACTTCCCTTTCTGTACAATGGGTTGTTGGGACAGGAAAACACCTGTACATCTCTGAGTTTCTCATCAGGCATGGACAAGGAACAGGAGCTCTTGGGCTTATGTTTGTGGAAAAAATCGGCAGGCAAAACATGAACAAAAGCCAGGTTGTGATACATGCCTGTAATCCCAGCTTTTGGGAAGTTGGGGCAGGAGGGTAGGGAGTTCAAGGCCAGCCTGGGCTACATAGCGAGTTTCAGACTAGCCTGAGCTCCTGTTTCAAAAAAACTAAAAACAGTGGGCACCGGTGGCTCATGCCTGTAATCCTAGCTCCTTGAGAGGCTGAGATCAGTAGGATTGCAGTTCAAGGCCAGCCTGGGTAAATAGTTCACGAGACCCCCATCTTCAAAATAACTAGAGCAAAGTGGACTAGAGGCGTGGCTCAAGTGATAGAATGTCTGCCTTGCAAGCACAAAGCCCTGAATTCAAACCCCAGTCTAACTTTCAAAAAAAAGGCAGAAACAGGTTCAGAACTATTTAGTTACAGAGTTCCTGTCCAGACTCTCAGCTTCAGGCCTGGGAAGTCAAAACTCTCTGCCACTGTGCTACAGTGTTTGTCCAGAAAGGGTTAGTCCTCCTGCCCATCTGTCCTCTCTGCAGTCAGGAGATCTGCAGACTGAGGCTCTGGGATGGAAGGTAGTGCTTGCTTGCTTGCTTGCTTGCTTTTTCTTTCTTCCTTTCTTCTTTTCTTTTCCTTTCTTTTCTTTCTTTTCTTCCTCTCTTCCTCTCTCCCTCCCTCCTTCCCCTCGCTCTTTCTCTCTCTCCTTCCTTCCTTCCTCTCCTCCTTTCTTCCTCCCTCCCTTCCCAACTCCCTCCCTCCTTCCCTCTTTCTCTCTTTCCTTCCTTCCTTCCTTTCTTCCTTCCTCCCTCCCTCCCTCCCTTCTTCCCTTCCTCTCTCCCTCCCTTCTTCCCTTCTTTATCTCTCTCCTTCCTTCCTTCCTTGGGTCTCACACTTGAAGTAGGGTCTCATGCTTTCACATATGCTGGACTCCTGTGACTGTGATCCTCCTACCTCTGCCTCCCAAATAGCTGGGATTACAAGGATGCACCACTATACCCAAACCAGAAGGTGGATTTGAGTTGTTCCTGCCCTTCCCTAAAAATAGCCAATGTTTTTGTGTCACCTGCCCAAAGGGTGGGTAGCTGTGCTTGGCACCCCTGGAAGTTTGAGGTCTCTTTCAGAGGGGAAACACCTGCTCACGATAACCATGTTGTGGAATCTTATTTTTCTTTTTTTGTCTTCTTTTCAGACTCTCCCAGATGCCTCATGCTGGCGTTGTCACAGAGGTAGATTTTTAGCAGTTCTTGGCATATTGTTCTGTGAGATTTTGTCCTATTGAATTCGTATGTTGGGGAGATGGTTCGTCAGTCCCTGAGCCTGGCCCTGTCCCCAGGCTCCTGCCCTGGTTGCCGTCTGAAGTCCTCAAAAGCTGGCTCCTTAGGAGGAAATTTGGTTTTAGAAGCTGGCCTCTCTCTGCAGGCTCAGGGGAAAGATGGGGAGTTAAGCCCTTAGGTTATTTCACGAGTTGTCGCCTCCAGGACCCTGTAAGAATTCTGTTCTCCTCTGGAAAAAGCTGGCAATCCTGTAGGATTAGTTTCCTTACCCACTCTTGACCCCAGTTGCTCCATCTGTAAAATATGGATGCCAACAACACTTGTCTTCTCTCTGCCTTCAGCCAACTTTGCCCATGTCCCCTAAAAGCCATGCTACATGAATTCCTCCAAAAGCCAGGATGGGGTCCCCCCCAGAAAATTCTCCCCAAGGCAGCAAAACCAGACTCCATCAAGCCCCGCTCCAATGCTTGGGTGGTGAATGCTGACCGGCCTCTTCCCTTTCTGCCCTCCTTCTCCTCACCAGTGACCCTCTTGGCAAGAAGAACTTTGAGCAGACCTTGACAGTGGAGCTCTGTGGCACGGCAGGTGAGCTAGGGGCTCAGCTGGTGAGGTGCTCTTGGGGAGCTGGCAAGGCCTCCAGCTATGAATCCCCCACATTGAACAGCTCCTCAGGCAGTGTAGGTGCCCAGTGAGCCCTCCCTGCCACCAGCCCACAGGTACACTGAGCATTGAGATGCCCAGTGAGGGTGTTATGAGCAGGAGGGTCAGGTTCTGAGATTAGCCTCTTCATTGCCAGTAACCAGCACATCAGGTGATATTGGGGAGTCACAAAAGAAAGACACAGTTCTTCCCTGGAGGAGCTGGCAGTCTTGTGGGGAGGCAGGCTCACACTTGATGAGCATTATTTGATGTACACTTGTTTCAAAGTCTGAGCAGGAGTTCCGGGAGCACAAGAGAGTCAGGCTGTGCAGGAACATGGCGTGGGAAGACTGTGGGGTGCTCAGCTTAGGGGGCATTTGAGCTGGGCTTGAAGGACAATCAGACATTGGAAGACAGAGGGGAAGGAGGTCCTAGCAGCAGAATCAGCACAGGCAAAGATGTGGAGGACTGGAAGTACAGGATGCATCTGGGTCACTGGCCACCTGGTCCTGCTACATGGAAGAACTTGGGTGGGAGAGTGGGGTCCGGAGAGAGCAGTCAGGAAAGCCCCAAATGTAGAAGTGTCTGTTTTTTTACCCTGTGGGCTTCAGGAATCCTAGGAGGAAGAGATAGGCATTTTAGCAAGTTCCTGTGATGCTTTGGGGAGAATGAAGGCCAAGGTCAGGTGCAAGAACGTCAAAGGCACTGGGATGGTCAAATCTAAGTGGGCGATTTTACTCATGGTGCCTGCTGTGCTCCATGCTGGGAGATACCTGAGTTGGGGCTCTTCGAATGATTAAACATGGAGTAGGAAGAGATATCTCTAATGAGTCAGATGCATTAACAGCCATTTACCAAGCCACAGAAGGGTGGCAAATGCATTCCATCCCATGCCAATGCCAATATTGAAGGATGCCCAGGCTGCATCCAGGCTTCGGCAGCAGGTGATCAGTTAGTGATGGCTGCCCTGTGTCAGTTGAGGGAATCGTGGCACACAGTCATTTCCTTGTGACCTTAAATTAAAATCCAGTGTCCTATTAGAACCTCTGCCTTTCCCTCAAATATTTCTCCTCTTACCTGGGCAGGACTCACCCCACCCACCACACCTCCGTACAAGCCCACAGAGGAGGACCCCTTCAAGCCGGACATGAAGCACAGCCCAGGCCAAGACGTAGCTCCCTGTCTCCCTTCCTCTGAGGCTCTCCAGCTCACGACTGCCCCAGGGGTTGCCCACAAACTGCCCAAGAGGCATCCAGAGCGGAGTGAGCTCCTGTCCCACCTACGGCATGCCCCCACCCAGCTGGCCTCCCAGGCTGGCCAGAAGCGTCCCTTCTCCTGTTCTTTTGGAGATCACGACTACTGCCAGGTGCTCAGGCCAGAGGGCACCCTGCAGAGGAAGGTGCTGAGGTCCTGGGAGCCGTCTGGGGTTCACTTGGAGGACTGGCCCCAGCAGGGAGCCTCCCTATGGGCTGAGATGCGGGCCTCTGGGAGGGAGGAAGATCGGAGCTGTGATGCTGGTGCTCCACCCAAGGACACCATGCAGCTGAGAGACCAGGAGATCCGCGCCAGCCTCACCAAGCACTTTGGGCTGCTGGAGACAGCCCTGGAAGATGAAGACCTGGCCTCGTGCAAGAGCCCTGAATATGACACTGTCTTTGAGGACAGCAGCAGCAGCAGTGGTGAGAGCAACTTCCTCTTGGAGGAGGAAGATGAGGAGGGCGAGGAGGACAATGAAGAAGAGGACTCAGGGGTCAGCCCCCCTCGCTCTGACCACTGTCCCTACCAGAGCCCACCCAGCAAGGTCAGTCGGCAGCTCTGTTCCCGCAGCCGCTCGAGCTCTGGCTCCTCTTGCCGCTCCTGGTCACCAGCCACCCGACGGAATGTCAGGTATGGGTGGGTGGCTCTGGAAGGGACAAGGGGTAGCTGAGCACCTACTTGGTGCCAAGGGAAAGAGGAGCCCCAGAAACTGGGGGCTATATGGCTCAGATCCTGGCCAGAGACTATGAGATGGGAGCCTTCTGGGGTGGGGAGGGCGTTCAGGGAGTCCTGGAGGCAAGTGGAGCCTGGCGTGGGACAATTGGGAAAAAAAGAAAACCCACCTCCTAGCCACTTATTGCCTATGTTCCAATGAGTTTGACCCTTACTCTGTTTTCTGCTTTTCTGTTTGTCAAGTGGAGAGATTGTTGTGCGAACGTAGGCAGAGCCACAGTTTAAAACGTATGAGACGTTAACATGTTAAAGAAGGATTAGCATAATTCCGACCTGTGTTCTGACGAATGCCTAGATTAAACAGTGATGAGGCTTATTCCCATGTCTTGGTCCCGTTGTGTCGTGTGTTGTCCTGTGACTTCCAGCAGAAGGATGATACGCTTTGAGCCCACTTGCTCACACCATCTTTGTGCACAGAACGGGTGAGATGGAGCCAGTCCGAAAGTCAGCTGGGGAGCTAGGCAGAAAGCAGAGAGGCTTTGCAGATTTGGGGTGCTGGGGGAAGCAGTTGCTTCTCTCCCTGTTCACAGCAGAGCCTGATTTCCTCCTGGTGAGGTTGGTGGAGGGTGGGTGCCGGTCCCAGCTCTGTGCCTGAGTGACCACTAGATGGTGCTCTTAGGTCCAGAGCAGAGAAGCAGAATCACCTGGGGCCTTGTTCATTCGTTGCTTGGGGTGGGGTACCGTGCTCTGAGACTAGAATTCAAGTCATGTAGAGATAGCTTTTCTTAGGAAATCCAGCTGTGTATTTATACATCTATGCCAATGGGTCTTAACTGAAGATCCCATGAAACTAAAGGCCCCCTCCCCATTAAACTGCATAAATATCAGTTTTAGGAGGTTTGTGGAATCCCACAAACCAGTGTGAAGAAATTCTAAATGACGTGTTACTCAAATTGGCTTCTGCAAGTTCTCTCACAAGCCCTTTCCTTAGTAAGTCGGAGCGGCAGTCACAGCTGTCTTCTGGTCAACGTCTTCTGGTCCTCCTCTCCTTTCCCACAGGGAGCACCTACCTTTGACTGTCTGCCATCATCCTTCGGTTTTAGCGTCACTTGGCTGGGCTCCACATGGGATGGTCTTCTCTGAGAAACAGAACACCACCAAAGTTCTCCCCAGGGCCAAAGCTCCCTGTCTCTTCCTCACCAACCCCAACCTGGGATTTGAGTGGGCCTGCCTCCCCAGCTCCTTTTTCTCTTCTCACACATGGGCCAGGTGCAGACCCAGCTGTTGTGCTTACTGGACAGAGTGAGTTGGTTACCTCTGTGCCTATTCAGGGCCTGGCAGGGCTCAGACCTGATGAGCCTGACAAACTACTACTCAGCCTCCTCCATAGCCACTTTCTTCACCACTGCCAAGTCTCCATCAACAGGAAACAAGTTGAGGCGCATTTAACTTACACAAACTGAACTCCACAATGCCTTCCTTTCTTCCTCAGCCTGTCGAGTGGGAAAAGTCGGCCATTTCTTTTACAAATGAAAAATAAGCCCCTATTCTACAGCAGTTTATTTTTTGAGATAGGGTCTCTGTATAGCTCAGGCTGGCCTCGAGCTTGTGATACTCCTGCATGTGCCCTCCTGAGTGCTGGGATTACAGGCATGCTCCACCATGCCCAGATTATTCTATAACACTTCAAGTCACATCCTCTTCTGTCACCCTATTTGAGCTTCACAGATGCACTTGGAAGGCACATCTGCTTCTTATCCCATTTTACAGATGAGGAAGTGGAGGATCAGAGAGGTTAAATAGCAAAACACAGCAAGCATCCAACAGAGCAGTTCCTGGGTCAAACATTTACATGCATTTTCTGATTTAGTCATCACAAATGGCCAGAGAGGTAGACAATTGATGATCCCTATTTTAGAGATAAAGAACTGAAGCTGAGAGGGCTTACTGAGTGAAGCTAAGAAGGCTTATGTAGCTGGGTCAAGGTCACCCAGCAGGGAGGTTGTGGAACTAGGATTCAAACACAGGCTGTCTTAACTTAAGAGCCCATGTTCTTATCCCTTGAGTTGCCTTTTTTTTGGGGGGGGGTGCAAAATAGCAGGGAGGAATGGTCTCCATGTAGCCCAGGCTGGCCTCAAACCTGCCATCCTCCTGCCTCAGCCTCCCAAGTGCTAGGAGGCTCGGAGCTGCATTTCTTATGGACTCACATTGGAGGATTGAGGGCAGGTGCAGACAGGCAAGGAAGGTAGTAGCGTGTGGCACCAGGGAGCCTACCCGGCCCTGTGGACGATAAGCTTGACAGCCAACCAGGCAAGGGGAGCCGTGATGGGCAGAGCTGCTCCTAGCCAGGGCATGAATAGGAGAGAGCAGGGTTCTGGAGCAGAAGACCTGCTTCTGGTGCCGACTTCTCCCCCTCCTAGCTTTAGACAGACCCACCTTGAACCCGAGCCTTGGATTTTTCATCTGGAAAGTGGGAAAGCATCAGACCCCCATGTTGTTTTTGTTTTGTAAATCAGATCCAGTAAGGTAACAGCACAGAAAGGCAAGGCCAGTGGTGCCTAGGGATCTGGGCCTGACAGCTGGCAGAAGGCCTGCTCCTGCTCTGACCCGCCACGGCTCTCGGGGCTGAGAGGCCCCGAGAAAGCTGGATGAAGCTGGGTTTCTGCAAAGGAGACTGAGTGCTTCTGCCCTAAAGAAGCCCTTGTCTGGGGGCGGGGGGCAGCTCCGCCCACATGCCCTGCTCCCTCCCAAGAGTGAATGCCTCTGCTTTGCTTGTTCACTGACAGATGTGAGAGCAGAGAGCCCTGTCCCAACGGAACCCCAAGTGTCCGGCACACCAAGAAGCGGCAGGAAAAGGCCATTGTAAGTGATCTGGGGCCCTGGAGTCCAGAGTGAGTGGGGGCGAGCTGAGGTGAGAACTGTGCCTGCAAGACTCAGTTGTATTTCTGTCATTTGAAAATCACAAAGGTCACCAAAGGCCATCAAAGGTGGCACTATGCTAAGTCCAATCCATAGACTGGCAATTTAGGACCTGGCCTCGGGGGTCTTGAGAGGACCAGGAGGGCAGATGATGGTAGAGGGGAACAAGCCCAGGCTGACCAGGTCACAAACCAGCCTGTTGCCACCTTCTGTGGGACCATACACAGGCTCTCAGCTTCCCTGAGCCTCAGTTTATTCATCTGTACATAGGGGAGTTGGGCCGTGTGGTTTCTAAGGGTTCCCCAACGTGATCAAGGCTAAAAGACCAAGCAAGCTTTTTCCATCCTCCCCACCCACACCTCTGATACTCTCCTAGAGTTCGCCCACGGCCCTAGCCTTGTGAGGTTGCCTGCAAGGCTATCCACAGAGAATATTCACAGGAGCCTGCAGTAGGGATCTGGGGCCAGCTGACTCTGTCATGTTTCTGGAAAGGAGGGAGGAAAGGTAGGACGGACACACAATTGACAAAGAGACTCCCTGATGCTATACTTTGGGGAGCATGGGAGTCCCAGAAGTACACAGCTGTCTACAAACAGGTACTTAAAACCACAGGCTGAGCACAGCAGCTTTTTGGAGCCCATGGGTGATCATTCAGCAGTTTGACAAGACTGGCACAATAGCAGGCTTTGGGTGAGAGTGATGTACAAGATAGATGAGGTCCCCAGTCCCGTGGTTGAGACAGAAGTAAGGGAAAGACAATAGATTCCCAAACAAAGGAACACACAGTGGAATTAAGGCTTAAGATAAGCACTGTGAAATTAATAACATCATGACTAAAATGCCTGCAGTAAGCAGTCGTGTCCAGACTGTCAGGAGGAGGTACTTATGTGGATGGTTGGGGGGAGGCATCCAGGCATCCACAAGGAACTGGCTCCAGAGTATTTGGGGTGGGGGCAAGAAACGGCTTGAGGAATTCAAGAGGTTGGGAAGAAGGACTTTCTTTACCAAGCTGAATGAACCCAGATACGTCATGGTATGGGGTGATCCCTCTGTGGAGCCTAGACCTGAGTTTTCTTCCTGTCTGACTGGCTGGAAAGGTGCTAGCTGTGCCTGTTCCAGAGAAAGCCTGTCCAAACCACACACAGTGGACTTGCCCACCGCAGCACAGGTGTCTGAGCAGCAGCCTCAACCAGATCAAATCACCCACTAATCTTAAAGAGGAGGTGGGAAGTTGCAGACTGGGGCTCTGCTACCCGTCCTTTTTGCCAGGCTATTCTGGGCGCCTACCAATATAGCTCTGAGCTCTCCTGCAGGTGACTTCTTGTTCACAGTGTCTGTGCTGTGGCTTCAGCCACCTTGCCTGGTAAACCCAAAGATAATGCTGGTCTCTAGGAACCCAATGCCCCTCTCTCATTACCTTTCTTTCCAACACGCACTGCAAACAACCCAGTTCCTAATGCGTCATCAACCACTCGTAGGCCACCCACCACCTCCCTAGTCAGGCTCAAAACCCAAGTGCAGAAGCTACGAGCCATGTTGCCATGTTGATGGGGAGAATCCCTCTCTCCCTTATGGATGCAGGTGCTTCCCCCCCAACACTCAGAGGCCCCTGCTCCAACAGAGACAAGTCCTCTAGTATAGAGGTTGTCATTGTCATTTCTCTGACTCCAGCTGCTGTTGCTTCTTAGCCAGGCATTCTCCATGGGAGAATGACCAGGCAGGTCCCTTTCTGTCCCCTCTCGAGCAGGGTGAAGGCCGTGTGGTGTACATCCGAAATCTCTCCAGTGACATGAGCTCGCGGGAGCTGAAGAGGCGCTTTGAGGTGTTTGGTGAGGTTGTGGAGTGCCAGGTGCTGACCAGAAGTAAGAGGTAAGTCAGGTGAAGCCACTGCAGACAAGGGGAGCCAGGAGGACACAGCTGCCAATCCAAAGCTGGATATACAGACATGCCAGAGAAAATCTATAGCTTAGACCTGGAGAGCTAGGCCCAGTAGAAGGACCACCATGATGGTGTGACCAGTGATGGTAGCAAACACATGCTGATGGCTTGCCAAGTGCCCGGTAGTTTCTATGCATTGTTATCAGAAGTTCCACACTACTGTAAGACATTACCTTTCTCATTCTTAAAACATCACCTGCCTCATTACCTTTCCTTCCAAAAAAACTTTGATCCCTAGAAACAACCCAGCTCCTCGTGTATCCTCAGCAACTCGTGGGTCCACCCCATCACCTCCCCAGCCATTTTTACTCTTTCTATTGTTCTCCTTTCTGGGGGAGTTCAGACAAATTACCTGAGCAGATCCTTGGTGCAGAGTCAGAACTGGAGCCCTCTTGTCCGATCAGGGCCTTTGTCTCGGAGATAGTTCAGGGCAGCAAATGACCTTTGGTAGCTCAAAAGTGTGCTTGTATTGGGACCTCACTGTGCTGCATCACCACAGTGCTCACAGGCCTCCTTTTCTCTGCAGCAGTGAGTCCTGGGCCTCTCATCTGCTAGGCGGCCCTGACTTTTCCTCACTTGCCTAGAGAAGCAGTATTTTATCTGTCAGAGAACATACCACAGAACAGGTTGCCTATGAATGCACAATTGAGATGTCAAAGCTTCATTGGTTTTGAAATATTTCTAAATTATCTCCCATCGCACTTGCAAACTAAGTTATTAGGTTTTTAAATTCTAATTTAATGGTAATAATAAAAAGGTTCAGCAAGAAAGCAATCTCTTGTGTCATTGCACACTTCCTACCCACTAGGATGGCTATATTTAAAAGAAAAACAAATGAGTATGGACAAAGATGTGGAGAAACTGCCTTTGATATCATGGAGTCATGGGTTTGAGTCCCTGATCTGCTACCTGCCCTGGGTAGATCACTGAACTCCACAGAGTTGAATGCATAGAGCCTGCTTCGTCCTGGGGAGGTGGAGATAACAATGCTGACCTCACAGGGTCATGTGGAGAAAGTGTGATGTGTGGTGTCCAGTACCTGACAAACATTGCCAAATTAACTTGTCTTGCTATTGCCACATTGCCAAGATTGGCCTAGCAAACATCAGCATTTCTCATGGGGTTGGGGAAGAGTGACATGGGTACTGAACTATTATGGCTTTCTGCTCCTCATTGGACAATGGGTGGTCTTACAGTATCCATCAGGCTGGTCTAGAAACATCCTCCCTTGTCCTTCCCCCGCCAGGGGCGAGAAGTATGGCTTCATCACCTACCGGTGTTCCGAGCACGCAGCACTCTCCCTGAGAGATGGTGCCACCCTGAGGAAGCGCAATGAGCCCTCCTTCCAGCTGAGCTACGGAGGACTCCGGCACTTCCGCTGGCCCAGATACACTGACTATGGTAAGCACCCACGGCTTAGCCATGTTCTAGTACAACTCAGAGAGTGAGGGGCAGTGATGTCCTTTAATGGCACCCAGACTGAAAGTCCCTTCTGGACACAGCTCCACACCCAAGCTCCAGTGTGCCTCCTGATTGGTTTAGCTCTACAGCCACTTTGCCTAGGGCTGCCATCTTGATTTCTTCTGGTCTCTGGTCCCTCTTGTGCTGTCTTGTGATGGACACCAAAGACAGAGTCAAGCTTCCCATGCCTCTGGGAAGGGGCAGTCTGTGCTCACAGCCAACTGGCAGGACCATGAGTGTCTGTCACTTTTACCTCACAGGGCTACTATTCTGCCCCATAAAGGGCCACTCACTTCATGGTGACCCTCTGACCAGGCAGCAGCTTTGCCCACTAATGGACTACAGTGCAACAACACTGCCATTATGCCCTTGTCATATGGGCACAAGTTGGTGAAAACAGACAAAAAGGTACAACGTAGGAAATAATTATTTTTAGAGGAGTTCAGGACAAGCATCAGGAGACCTAGGATGGGCCCAGACCAGACACTGCTCCATCTGACTGCCTGTCCACTTGTGGGATTCAGTTTCTCTGTCCATACAAGATATGGATTCCAGTTTTGTTAGCCTTCCCTTAGGTGACTTGGTAATAGGTTACTAATGGGCGGGAAGGAGTCAGCAAAAGTAGAATTCAGGATGTCAGCTGTAAAGGAAATCTAGGGTGCTCTAGTTCAGAGCCATCTTGCTCCACACCAGAGCCACCAAGGCACTGAGATACTGACAGCATGGCACAGATGTCCCAGCAAGATGGCAGTCGAGGTTCAAGGTTCAGGGCTCATCCCTGCTCTCTGACGCTTTGGGCTATACCTACTCTAAAGGGCTCACCCTTACTGGCAGATTAGCCAATCTTCTGGCCTCTCGCTGTTGCTTACTGCTTTCCCTTCTCACTGACCCCCAGATCCCACTTCAGAAGAGGCCCTCCCCACAACTGGGAAAAGCAAGTACGAAGCCATGGATTTTGACAGCTTACTGAAAGAGGCCCAGGAGAGCCTGCACTGATAACAGCCTTAACCTCCGAGGAATACCTCAATACCTCAGACAAGGCCCTTCCAATATGTTTACGTCTTCAAAGAAATAAGTACATGAGAAGGAGAGAGCAAGTGAGCGTGAGAGAACACACGTGAGAGAGACTTGAAACTGCTGTCCTTTCCTTTTAAAAAAAAAACAAACAAAAACAGATCAATGTTTACATTGAACAAAGCTGCTTCTGTCTGTGAGTTTCCATGGTGTTGATGTTCCACTGCCACATTCGTGTCTTCGCTTCCAACAGGTTGTCCTGGGTGCACCTCAAAGTGCTGGGTCAGTCACCCTCTGCCCCTCCCGCCCAACTGACTTCCTCTCATAGACTTGCAGCTGTGTTCACCATAACATCTCTTGTCTGTAGTGTGTGATGATGAAATTGTTCCCTGTGAATAGAATTGGGACTATAAATGCATTTTTAATTGAAGAAAAAAGTATATCCTTAAAATAATGTATTTATGGCTCAGATGTTCTGTGCCTGGAATTATTGTATTGCTTCCTTGATTTTTTAACTATGCACTGTCTTGAGGTGTTTGCCACTGAGTCGTGCTGCTCCCATGGCCGGATTGCTCTGGAGGTGCTGGGTGGCCACTAGGCTGGTCCCCAGGAAGCAAGGCCAGCAACCACAACTAGGAATGGCAGAAAGAGCTTTCTAAGCCTCTTTTGCCAAGTCCTGTCGTGTCTCTTATTTTGAGCAAGTTTGGGTCAAGTTACAAGGAGAGCCCCCATCTTGTGCCCTGCTCATGTTTGGAGAGTGAAAGGTCCGCTAGTGCTCAGAGCCTCGAGTGCCTTGCAAGGAAGGTAGCAAAGAAGGAAGCTGCATTGGTCCTATTCTCCAGGGGAAGCAGACAGAGCCCTGAAAGGCCAAGTGTCTTGCCTAACATCCCATAGCCACTGAGCAGGCAGACCAGTGACCCACACCAGACCCTCTGACTCTTGTCTCCATACTGACTGCTGGTGAGCTCAGGGACTGATAGAGGTGAGTTTGGCTAAACTGGGCAAAAGACTAGAAGCCTGAGGGCTCAGTGAGGGACTAAATAAACAGCATTAGGCAAATTTAAGATCCAGCACAGGCTCGGGTGTGCCCTCAGCTTTGATCCAAAGGAGTCCTGGGCTTGCCTCTTCCCATGGACACATCCTCAGGGCTTTGACATGCCTGCAGTAGTACAAACAGACGGTCTGGGTGCAGGCATCCCTTGGAGGCTGCCAGTCCATCCTACCTGTTGCTCATCTGTAAAGTTGTTACTGGTGAAATGGGGCTGGGGAGCAGGAGGCTGTGAGGGACAGAGGTGCCTATGGCAGTCTCCAAACTCCCTTCTAACTTAGAGCATTCTAATTGGCCTTTACTTTAGACTTTATAATCTTGACTGCTGTCCAACCCAGGTCCTGTGTGACGTTCTGCCAGTGCCTTGGAGCCATTCATGAGAGAGAGATGGCCAGGCAGCGTGGGTCCATTGCCTCTGGTTTGCACAGAGCAGCTCCTCCCTGATCTCTTTCAGGGTTCCTTGGGGTGTTTTGTTTTGTTTTTTAGTAAAAGGTCCTGGCACTTTTAAAAAGTTTGAAAGTGAGTCATTAAACTAAACAAGCTAAATTAATCTATTGCTAATGCCTAATCCTTTGAGAATTGGTGGTTGATTTTTTTTTTTTTTTATGGTCATCAAATACCTCAGTAGGGAAACAGCTTGTGATCTTGTCCTGAACGGTGAGCATCCTCCCTGCCCCTGGATAAGGCTGGAGAAAACAGGCTTTGGCAAAAATAGGGAATTTGGGTGCCTGTGTGTCAAGTCAGTTGACCTCTTTAGACCCTATTTCCTTTTCTGTTAAACAGACTGAAGGGAAGATTCCAACAGGCTTAGCTTCTGTTAAGGCAGCCCCTAGTTCAAATGGCAAATACCCAGCTCATATGCCACCATGCCCACATCTTTGGCCAATGCAGATATAACTCCTGATCACAGCACTCTTGTTCTTTGGGCCTGGCTGTGCTAGTAGAATACTCAGTGCAGTGCTCTGGGAAGTTGTTACTAGTTGATGAGAGTTTAATGTATTTGTCATCCTGGTCTAATCTTTGGAAGATTTCTATTAGTCATATAGAACCATTTGTTATCTTGGCTTCATGCTGGCCCAAACCTGCCTGTTATTTCCTATTCTATGAGAGAAAATTCCCCTAAAGCTGTTCTTTGGCACGTGACTCCAATATCACTGTACCACACAATCCTGCTTGGCTGGGGGAGGGGGAGAGGAGTAGAATAGTCAATTTAGGGAAAGTTGGGCTTGTAAAAATGGATCAAAAAGAAACTTTCCACAGTACAGACCCAATCATTCTAAATTCCTTTATAATTCTTCACTGCCTGGTTCATGGTGGGCACATAATAAGTGATTATAGAATGGAATAGAATTAAAATCCTTCTGCCTCCCCTAAGACTGATTTACAACAAGGAGGAAACAGACTTCACCCTGCAGATTGGAAAGATTCAGGACTGGGAGCGCTGGATGAGTCCAGGCTCCATCAAGGGTTTCCTTTGCAGCTGTGCTAGGTTCCTTCCTCCCTGGGCCTCAGAGTGTGGAAGGCATTATCCAAACTATCCCAAAGCCTTCCTAGGCTTCCTCAGTTGAGCTAGGCCAGGGCTTCTACTTTGGTGGTTGCTGAGGTAAAGAAATGCAGCTTTTTAGTAAAGGATGAGCCTGCCCTCAACCCCCTCAGGGTCAACCAAAGCTGCTCTTTCCCATCCGTTCCATCCAAGGCACTCTAAGGCACTAAGACACTGGCCCTTGAGCAGAGCAGAGATCTGAGTGTGGCATTGGGGCCTGATGTGCCTGAGATCAGAGCTGGGGGCCACAGATGCCTGCCAGGGGCATCTGGTAGTCTCCATCCATCCCATACAAACAAGGCTACCAGTTCTAAAGTTGACCAACCCTCAGACAACTTCTATCCGGAAGACCCATTCGGTGCTGTGTATCATTTACCAAGGAGATTCCAAGGTCCCTCCTAGGATGATGGGTCAACCTTGGTCTCTTTCCCACCAAATTAAGGAGTAACCCAGAAGGAGCAGCTGCCACTGGCAACCATCTCATTGTAGCGCTATCCTAGTGTTTGCTCTCGATGATGTTTACATGTAATCACCATCCAGCTTCCTGTAGCCTGTGTTGACAGCCACCCAGGCAATGCAGGCTGACTGTCGTCTCTGTGCCATGTTGGTGTTTTCCAGAAATGTCCAATCCAACCGCTTAAGTGGAATTCTTCCATCTCCTTCCTCAGTCGGTACAAGGCTGAATCAGAATCCTCAGTCTTGAGGACTCTGGTTACCGAAGGAAAATGCATCAAAGAGGTAAAGAATATGAGTGGATGGAGTGCAGCGAAGGCCCCCACTCCCTTCCCCCACACCAGAAAAGTGCTTTGAATCAAAACGCACCCAACTGGTGTTTGCATCTGCCTGCAGATCTTGCAGCATTGAGCAAGGAAGCAGCAGGGCTCTGTCCAGGGCGGGAGGGAGAAGAGAGGAATGCTCCCAGCCACATAGTCAGTGCTCAAGTCCTGATGTGGGAAGAAATGTAATCAGGTATCTTTGGTCTAGAGTCTTGCGGGTTGGCTTTTTGGGGGTGGTCTCTCCATGTATGCAATATGTGTGCTGGTGGTATATACAGGTGGTGAGGTCAGAAAAGGCACAGTCCTTCTGCGTGGACAGCTTAGTCTGGGGCCAACCCCAGGACTTGAGTTCAATTCACCTCTCAGCTGAGCCTGCAGCTTGAGCGATGGGACACCCCTCTGTGAAGCAGAGTCAACCCTAGAAGATGGATTGATCTGAGTCACTGAGGTCAAAAGTGTGGTATTTTTCTTAGCATTTGAGATTTAGCAGTAGCCTTTAGTTTAGGGAAGCTCATAATCCCAGCGTAAGATGTGACCAAGGAAAGACATTGGATGTATCATAGTAAATAAAGTGAACCTAATGGTTTTGTTGGCCAAAGAAGAGGGATTCTCACCCTTCCCACTAGGGCAGAAGGAAACCAACTGGGACCTAGTGCAAAATATTAAAGCCTGCCCCAAGGTCCCTGAGGTGTTTGCACACAGAGATTGGCTCCAGAGCTGTTTGCAGATTCCGGAGATACAGGGTAAATGGAGGGAGAGGCAGGGAGCTGGAAACCCATATGCAGAGAGCTGCCCTTGGCCAGAACAGATGGGGTGGGAGGAACCCCTGGTGCCAGCTGCAGGCCGCTCAGGAAGTAGGCAGAGGCAGACTTTACACTAGCCAATCACAGCACTTTGAGATCCACCCCACCACTACCACCCTTCTGGCTCCATGTTTTCTCCTCTGGCAAATATGGGTCTCCTTTGGCTTTGTGAGGTCCTCTCCTGCAGACTGGGTCAGGGGGTCAGGAGGGGCTGGTGTGGAGAGCAGAGGGGTCTTCTGAGATAGTGGCCACAGCAGGAGAACCTGCATAGCGCCAGCTCTTTGCCAGCCTCTTTGCTGGAAGGCCTAGAAATAGGGAACAACAGATTTAGATCATGGTACCACTTTTGTAGAAAGAGTAAAAACAGCGCAGCCAATTGAAATGGTTTGTGGAACAAATCATTTCACTCTAAGCCATTTCAGAGCTAGAAACCCCAAGATTTCTTTCTGGCTGTGTGACCTCAGGCCCCTGTTTCTTGAGCTAGCAAGTGATACTTCTGAATGATAGTGGCACTGTCATCCTGGAACTAGAGGGGCCATCCACTCCCTGGAAGCCAGCTCCATTCTCTGGCTGTGCCTGGCTTCTTTCACAGGGAAGGTTCCCTTCAAGGTCACCAGCCAGCTGTGGGACCAGTTCAGTCCCACATAGTCCTGGCTGAGTTGGCTTATAGGAAGAGGCCAGCTCCCCAGGACAGATCCAAGCCATAGTTTCTCATGGGGATGGTGAGGAAATAACCCTCCAGCTGGGCTAGGTGATGATATGCAATCTCACATTAGCCTTGTCATCATCCCCATCGAACAGCTTTTAATCTGAATGTTGTGACCACTTGGCTGTCTCTGTCTTGCTCTGACAATACTAGCAATACACTTGTTTTTTCCAAATAGCTTAACTTAGACATTTTTCACACATTTCTTTCCAATGATTGTAAAACATATGGAGCAACAGGAGGCATTGATCACACTGCATATGTTTAGGGCAGCTTTTGTTTTTTTGTTTCTTCAATGGTACAACAGTGGTGACTGGAGCTTTGGGATTGGGCGGGGCGGGGGTGGGGGCAGATTTTCTGAAATTTCCTTTCATCAGAATGCTTTGCACATCCAGGAGTACAGAAATTCAACTGTCCAATAGAGGGTTTGGGAAATACGGTTCTGTAGGTGGGGAGTCCCTATGCTGTCCAACAGCTCCTCAAAGAGGCATTCGATTGGGTAGAACCCCTCTATGCTGTATTTTCTTCATCAAAGGATTCTCCAAGGAAGCCTTAAGAAGCCTCTTTTTTCACTTTGCTGGCCTTGGGCTATGTTCTTGAGAAGGGGATTGTGGTCAGTTTCCACCTCAGCACTTTGCCTTATCAACATGTGGTCGCCATCTAGTGGCCAAAGACTGTATCCTCCAGCTACCCAGCTGAAAGGCGAGTAACTCCACTGGACCCGCCCAATGCCAACTTGAGAATGAAATGTCACCACCTGAGCAAACTGTGTTTTCAGAGCTCAGTGTGACACCAAGGTTAGAAGATTCCAGAAGCAGTTGCTTAGCCTCTCACACACTCCAGTAATGCAATAGATATCCTGTGGGTAGAGAAGATGAGAGTGGACCTGTGTACAGGTGCCCTGGAGGGATTTACTGTAACTGCCATACTGCAGCCCAGCTGCTGACCTTGGCAAGTGAACCTCTGCTAGGTGGCCCAAATTATACCCTTGGGACAAGGGAGGAGGCTGTGTGTAAGAATTGGGGAAGGAGGGGCCTTGGTCATGACCTTGGATATGGTCCAGCAAATAGCCAACGGATTTTTTTTTTGAGTTTTTGTTTTCGTATTTTGTATTTAAAAATCTCGTCAAATGTTTTTGTGTTAGGAATAAAGTCATAAACTATTCCCAACTTTGTTTCTTGAGGGATGTTCTGATTCTAATTGAAACAGGTTGGCAGACTCGAGGAGAGTGTGGTCCTGGTGGTACGTGAAATGGGCCGTGAGCCACATGGATTTCCAGATGGCTTCTGAGGAAGACCATCCACGAGTCCAGTTTGGTATGATCTGCTCCAGAAATTCACACCCACACCACTCACCTCCTCGTGCCATGTTGATAGCATTGGCTTAGAGCATCTGCTTTTTCCAGAGGCAAGCTGCTCATGTTGAAAGCAACACAAGATCCTGCTCCCCAGCCCCAGGTTTCTAGAGACAGTGACTGTAGGTGGCCTTAATTGACTGGGCAAGGTGGTCTCTATGGTCCCTTCCAGCATTTCCAAATCTTGGACTCAAAATCCTTTTCTCTTGGTATGACCACGCAGCCTAGAGGATTCTGAGCAATAGGGAGCCAGGGCTTTGCCTGGCTCTGTGACAGGGTCAAATCAGGGAATGGCTAAACCTGAGAGGTTGTGTCATCCCCAGGGGTTCTACTGTAAGGGGGGGCATTATTTATTAGGAAGCTTGACAAGGTAACTACAGCCTGGGGTGAATGAGTGCAAGGCTGTGTTTGTGGGGTGTGTGTGTGTGTGCGTGTGTGCACGTGTGTGTACGTGTGTATGTGTAATTACATTGATGCATTTCTTAAGAAAGGTGCAAGAATTTCACCTACACAGAGGGACACATCTGCTTTGTTATTTATAATAGAAAGCTAAATTTTAATTTTTTAAAGGACACTGCTAATGATTGAGAATCGAGTTTTTAGTTTTGCTATTTTTTTAATTGGTAGAGGATTTTTATATATTTTTTCCATTTTGTTGGGTTGTGTCCTTATTTATATAAACACTTTATCTGTAAGAGGCAAGGAAGAAACCTTCTTTGCTTTTAAGTATTGTGGTTGTCATCGTCCTATTTTATTTCTGATATGATTTATCTGTCTTACCTTCTAAATGAGAAAATGTTTTCCTGTATTTGTACATTGTCAGATTCTATAGTTTCATAGATAATTTAACCAAATTGCTCTATGTATTATTATTCCGTGAGTATAAAGTTCTATTTTAACGTCTGTAAATACTTCGGAACTGGCTTCTTTTCTCAAGCTCCCACAGTGGAGTTATTGTTTACATCACAAAAACTGTAGAATCTCTATGCTCATGTACTGTAAATAGTGAAGTGATCTGCTTATAAATAAACTTAATGAATACACAATGGAGATTAAAGAGAAAATACCACCCACAGCCCTGCCCCACTGTGCCTTATTGCTCCTGCGAGCTCATTGAAGGACACTCTGACCATGAAATGGAGAAGAGATTCCAGTTCTGGTGTCACCTTCTCAGAGAAGACACCAGTCAAGGGTTTCTATGTTTGCTGTTGAGACGGTGTCTCACTGTGTAGCTCAGGCTGGCCTCGAACTTGAGATCATCTTGCTTCCATCTCCCAAGTACTTAGCTTATAGATGTGCACAACCACGTCCAGCCCCAGTCCAGGTTTGCCCCCATCTTACCAAAACTCTCTTGGTTCACTCTTCCTTCCTTCACAATAGTTTCAAATAACCAAACAGTCAGATGCATCTTGCGTAAGATCTGTTCTGTTAATGACCTCTGACCGTGACTTACAAGGCTCTACCACTTTCTGAACAAACACTTCCTTGTTTTGGTGTGTCGACGGTTTCACACAGGCACGCTAAATAAATGTGCTCTAAGAGAGATTGTGGCATGATGGTTTCAAGCGAGAACATCATTAGGGCACAGTGATAAACTGTTTCTGGTCAGATGCTGTCATGGAGAACGGATCTGAACTGTGCGCCATGTCTGGATGAGAGTGAAACATTTTCCTTTGTGTACAGATATCTGGTGGGTGACGTGAGCAAGCAGTGTCTTCCAAGGCTCAGTCTTGCGCGCACGCGTGTGTGTGTGTGCATGTGCATGTGCATGTGTGTATGTGCACGTGCGTATGTTACTTCCTCATGTTTAAAAGGGTTTAACCTTTATTTGCTGAAAAGCTGGGGGTGGGGGTGTGCTTTATTTTATCTTATTTTGGTGACGCTAAGGGTCAAACCCAGGACCTTGCATGTGCTAGCAAGCACTCTCCCTCTGAGTTATAGCCCAACCCAAACTTCACCTTCAAGTGCCGTCTGTGGTGTGACACCCATGAGCCGCGGAGGGTTAGAACACGGTGAAGAGAATGTAATAGGTAACCCATTGCATTCCATGTTCCATGCAAATTGTTTTCAAATTGTTTTTTATATAAGTAATTCATTAATCAGGCACTGTATTTTTTCAGTCTGCGAAAGCTGTTTGGATTTCTTAGGTTATGATTTTTCCATTAAAATGTATAGGGGTCTTTTAGCTGGGTGCTGGTGGCTCACGCTTGTAATCCTATTCAGGAGGCAAAGATCAGGAGGATCACAGACCAGGGCAAATAGTTGTGAGACTCTATCTTGAAAATACTCAACACAAAACAGAACTGGCATAGTATCTCAAGTGGTAGAGTACCTGCCTAGCAAGTGTGAGGCCCTGAGTTCAAACCCCCGTGCCACCAAAAACAAAAGAAACCTAACAGGTGTAACCGAGGAGCTGGGTACATTAGCTTCAGTGCAATACTTCATGACGTGTACATCCGTCAGAACGTCATGTTGTGTGCCTTAAAGAGAACTAATTTTGTCAATCACACCTCAGTGGTTCCGGGGTAGAAAACAGTAGGAAATAAAAGGAGAATTTGGCCAAGCATACCAGAAATTTATTGCAACCTTTTCAAGCACATTACTGTCATTGTCAGCTTTTGGCTTCTTTGCTGTTTTCAACGTCAGTTTTGATGGTGTGGGTGCTAATTCTGCCAAGCATTGCACATCTACCAAATACTTAGGTTTGGTTTTAAAAAAATAAGCACTATGTTTAAGCCTGTTAGTTGAACAGCAGATCTGCAATTCAGAATAATTTACCTAAATTTATACTCCTTGAAATCAATGGAAAAGCTAAGAATAAAAACCATATATGTTACTAAAAGCAAACAAACAAAAATTTGAAACAGGATGCTTGTAATCCCAGCTCCTGGGGAGGTGGAGGTTCGAGGCCAGCATGGGCAGTTAGCTTGAGTCTGGATTGGAAAAATGAACTAAAAGCAAAGGGGCCAGTGGCTTGGCTCACGTGGTGGGGCACTTGCCTGGCTATGGCAAGGCGGAGTTGGTACTGCAGGGTGGGGGTGGGGTTGTGGAAACATAATACCTAAATTCATTGTGTGAAGCTTGTTTGGATCAGATTCAAGACATTTTTGTGACAATGGGAAAAGCCGATTCAGAGCTGGTGCCATCCATTGGATTCTCCAAAAAGTGGACTCGCTTTTGAGCGAGGGCCCTGGGGATGGCCCTGGGGAATGGAAGGGAGGAAGCAGGAGTGGGATGTAAGCCCAGCAATTGCCTGCGGCCACACAAGAGGCCTGGAGGTAGAATGGCCTGGCGCTGCTGTCCCATACTGGGCAAGATGGTCAGGCCTTTCCACCTGGCCTGGTTGAATCACTGGGTGTAGGTTCCCCAGCAGACGCAGAGAATCCTGCAACTGAGAAGAGCCCTGAAGGGGTTGCACTGAGGCCTGGCTGCTGACTGCACTCACTCAATTTGGTGTGAGTGCTCTCTCTCTGCTGCAGGTGACAATGTGCGACCTTGGAAAACACCAATCTTTTAAAGATGTGCAGTTTGTTTTTCTTGAGACAGGGTCTCTCTGTGTAGTCCAGGCAGACTTCAAACTCAAGATCCTCCTGCCTCACCCTCCTGAGTGCTGGGATTACAGGTGTGTACCACGGCACCCAGCAAGATGTGTAACTCCTTCAAATATGTTGGAGGAGTGAAATGATGTGTCTGGAATTTCCCTTTAAATATGTCAGCTAAGAAAAAAATGGAAAGAAATATAAAAAGGACAAATGAAGCAAATATAGCTAAATCTTGGTACTCAAATCTGGGTGATGAGTCTGTGTGGTTTCAATGTGCAGTTCTCTACTTTTGAGAATGACCAAAACCTTTTTTTTTTTTTTGGAGGGGGGCATTAACTGGTGTTTGAAATTAGGACCCTGTGCTTGCTAGGCAAGCACTCTGCCACTTAAGCCACATCCCCAGCCATCTTTTGCTTTAGTTATTTTTCACATGGGGTCTTTTGGTTTTTTGCCCGGGTCAGCCTTGGACTGCAATCCATCCACCTATACTTCCTACATAGCTGGAATTACAAAATGTTCCACCATACCCAACCTGTTTGTTGAGATGGGGTCTCACTAACTTTTTTGTGGGGGTGGGGGCCTGGACTGGCCTCAAATCATGATCCTCTCAATCGTCTCCCAAGTAGCTGGGATTACAGACATAAGCCACTGTGCCTAGCTCCAAAACTTTTTATAATAAAACATTAAATGAAAGTATAAGAACAAAAGTGATTCATAGCAAGCAAGTCTAACTCATGTCTAGGAAATCTAGAATACTGATCTTGACTCAACACATTGTTTTCAAGGCTAAAAAAAAGTTGAGAACCCAGAAAATGAAAGGTTAACTAAGTTCTCTACCAGCTCTGAAATCTTTGATGAACCTTTTGCTTTCCGAGAAGGTGTGAGGTTATCCACTGGCCCGGGGGACCTCTTCCAGCAGAAGGTCGCTGTTCTGTCCAAAGCTCTGTCATCTCACTACTGGATGCAGCAAGACTTGGATGCAGGTGCACCCCCGGGGTTGGGGTTCCCCCCAGGCTGGTTTCCAGAGGCTGCAGCAATCAGACAGGAAAAAGCACACAGCAGGTAAGAGGAAGTCGCAGCGGGCTCCCCTTTGACCTGGGTTGGACCAAGCTCAAAGGCTTTCAGAGTCCAACAGATAATCCCACGTGCAGAAGGCAGCCCAGGTGTGGGGAGAATCAGGAGGCCCAACCATGTTCCCCTTCTGTAAGAAAAGTAGCAGCACAGGATGACCAATGGCAACCAACAGTTGGCACTGAAGACTGGGAGACACAGGGAGGGGGGGAAATGGTGACAAACCAGACAGAGTCCCTGTGTCCTCCCAGGGAGGGAGTTGCTGCTCAGCTCCAGCCACTGGTCATGCTGAAATGCAAAATTAATCAGTCTTAAAGAGAAAAGCTGGATTTTAAAATCTGAAATATTCCGATTTTAAAATGTGGACAGCAAATTCACACTTTAACCAGAAGAACCTCACACAACCAAAGAAGTGAGTGGAGGGGAGGGGCAGTGATGTCGGGGAGAAGAGTTGGAACAAATGAACCCCATTTGAAGGCAGGTGGAAGCATCAACAAGGAGACACTTCTTTGACTGGTTGCGTGCTCTGGTTTCCTCCACGGGATGTGGCTGCTGGTCCCTGCCACACTGACTGAGCCTCTGCACGTCACCCTCCTCACACATGGTTCTAACATGAACTCAGGTTCCCAGCTCTGCTTTGCGCTGGGCAGTGTGTGCTGATTCTAATGAGCAGTGCAGATGCGGGGCTGCACCCGAGAGTTTTGCAAGTCAATGTCAATTTGAGTCCAAGACCTTCCTAACAGTGCTGTACTGAATGGTAGCATTCGAGCAAAGGCTCATGATATAGAGAGGATTCAAACATCAGCCAGGTGGCTGGAAATGTAGCTTCTGAAATTCCTTCCAACTGATAATTCCTGGTTTTTCTCCTTTGCCCAGGGGTAGGTGTATTTCATCCTTAGCCTTACAAGAAGAGTCTGCCTTATGCTGCTTTGTGGTACTGGCTGGAAGGCTGGAACATTCCTCAGACTCAATCCAGGAACCAGGCTCTGCCACTTACTCACTGTGTGACTTGGCCATGGGACTTCACCTCACCAGCCTCGGTGCCCTCCTACACAGAATGCAGATCCAGGTCCAGACATCCTGTGTGTTGAGTGAGTGGGTGGACAGGACTCCATCTTCCCCCTTCCACTCACCTTGCTTGGCCTCCTGCTTCTGCTGCTTCTCCTCCTCCAGTGCTTTCATCCTGGCCTCGTATTCATCAGCAAGTGCCTTCCACTCCTTGCGGTTGTTGGTGATCCCATCCAGCATGGGGGTGATCTCCTCATGGAAACGGGAGAATTCCTGGAAGAGATGACAGATGACAGATAGACAGACAGACAGCACCTCTGGAGCAGGGGTGAGACACAGTTGGAAATGCCTGGCATCTATGTATGTACTGACATCACAAGGCGTCCAGTCAGCATGATCCCATTCCTCTCCTAGAGCCCTCTCATGCGGTCCCTTCCTTCAGGATGAAGTGCAAGCCTGTGACATGGTTGCCACAGCCCTCCACTCCAGGGCCCTCCTGGCCTTCATCTAGAGCTCCCAGACACCCAAGTCTCAACTCCTGAGTGTTTCCTCGCATCTGTGGGCTTCACACAAGCTGTGCTCTGCTGGAACCCTCTAACCTTCCCTCTTTCCTTGAGGCCTCCACTGAACCATCACTTCCTCAGAGAGGCCTCTTCTGATGCCCTAGGTAAACTGAGTCACCTACTGGGTGTTTGCAAAGCCCTCTCTTATCACATCCTGCTTCCTTGTAATGACTCCTTTTGCCTGTCTCTCCTAAAGGCTGACACCCTGAAGCAGGCAGGGTCATCGGCTACCTTGTCTTCTGGGATAACCTCTGGCCTAGCACAGTCTGGGGCACAAAGATACCCGGTAAATATTTGCTGAGTGAAATCAGGATGTTGAGAAGATGATTCCTAAGGGTTCCTGCAACTCTAAAGATAAAAATAAAGCTACACAGGACGCATAAATAGGAGGACTGCAGTCCACACGAGCCTGGGCATAAAAGTGAGATCCTATCCAAAAAATAACTAAAGCAAAGGGGCTCAAGTGGTAGAGTGCCTGCCTAGCAAGTGAAAGACCCCAAATTCAAACCCCAGTACCACCAAAATAATAATAATGCTTTGAGTACACACATTATAGTTCATGAAACAATTCATCTTTGATCCTCAGAAGCCCCTGTGAAGTGGAAAAAAAGATCCATCTCATCACTTTTACATCTGAAGAAACTGAGACACAGATGGATGGTAAGGGCCCACTGCAAGCCGAGTTCCAGCCAGCACCAGCTGTG
Organism: Castor canadensis; assembly: GCF_047511655.1. Classification (NCBI taxonomy): domain Eukaryota; kingdom Metazoa; phylum Chordata; class Mammalia; order Rodentia; family Castoridae; genus Castor; species Castor canadensis. The sequence goes on along the minus strand of NC_133391.1, from coordinate 69,778,778 downwards.
CTCAGCAATGCCTGGGGTTGGTATCTAAGCTCTGTCATAAATGGTGTAACCACGAGCAAGCCACTGCTAAAACTCACCATCCAGTGAGTACCAAGCAGTACCTACCCAAGGGTGGCTGTGGTGACACAGGTGATGCACTGAACCTAGTCTCCCTCGTGCTGCAACCTTACTGCTGGTAGTGCAAGCAGTCCTCTGTTGACCAAAAGACTCCAGTTGGTCTGCCCTACACCAGAGATGCTCTTGTCCCCACTGGGGGCATTTATGATTCGTCTAGCAAACAAGCTATAGCTTGCACAATAGAAAGCCCTGGCTAGTTGCTGAGTCCCAGCTCCAGTCTGCCTGTGGCTGGGTCCAGTGATGCCGACTCCGTGTGCTCACGTGTAATGTGGTCAAAATAAAAATTTTAAACGAGAGGTAGACTTGGGAGTCATGGGTTTCTCAAGAGCAATACTAACCTTGATCAAGAGTTCAAAAGAAATTCCAGATTACTTTTTCACAATGACTCTATGTCTGAAACAGTGTCTAGTCATTTGTCCCATGGTTACTTATTAAGCAGCTACCACGTGCCAAGGTCCAGCTTTCAGCCTGGGGATGCAACCACCCAACCCCCAGAGTCATCCTGAGGACCAAGTACACTGGAGATGAAAAGCACTTTGTAAAGTATTGCAGATCTTTCCAGGGTTCATTTTCCCTGACATCTTTGGGAATCCCGGTTTATTAAAGACATTGGGTCTGAGGAAGCCAAGGACCTACCTTATAGACAAAGGTGCAGACAAAGTCAATGAAGCCGACTTGAAGCTTAGGGAGCTCATCAGCCTTGTTTCTGTCCATCATGGGCTGACATGGGAGACAAAGAGTTAACTGTGCTAGGCAGAAGAAGGGGTGGGGAGGAAGGGAGGGAGGGAGGAAGGGAGAAGGAAGGAATGAGAGAGCGAAAGAATAAAGAAAAAGAAAGAAAGAAGAAAGGAAAAAAGAGAAAGAGCAAGCAAACAAACTTGGCTGGGACAGTCACCCCACTTCCCACAGGAGGTAGGAACTAATTAGGGGCTGTCCTGCAGACACTGAGGATAGAGAAAAGAAGTAGAGGTAGGTTTGGAAAGGATGGAGAACAAACCACTGATGCAGGATGGGGCTGAACTGTGAGAATGTGCTAAGGATGCTGGGCCACTAACTACATCAAGCTTAGGCAGGAGCTAAGGGAGGGGAGGAGCAGGTGGGGTCATGAACAGGAGCAGTGAGGACCCATGGGATTTGTAGTTCTCCCTTAGAAAATAACTGTGTACCCATCAGCCAGAATCGACAATTAGCAGAATTTGCCATTCTTGTTTTATCTGTTCTATCCAATGCGTTTGTTTTCTTTTGGCTAGAGCATTTTATATAAATCCCAGACATTGCCATTCCTTCCATAAATACTTTGTACTTCTATCTTTAAGAGATAGAAGCTGATTTCAGACAAAATCATACTTAGAATCACAATACCATCATCATATTCACAAAATTAATTATGTTACTTTAGTATCATCCAGTCCCCAATCCCTGGGTGAGAAAAGAACTTGGGCCAGTTTTCTCTTAAGTCTTCTAAACAGTAGCAGGTCTCCCTGGTTTTTTGTTTGTTCTAGTATGCTATTTATTTGTTGAAGACTGTTGAGTCTTTTATTGTACAGCACTTCCCTCATTCTCTAGAGAATCTCTGTCTGCTCTCTCTCTCTCTCTCTCTCCTCTCTCTCTTCTCTCTTTCTCTGTTTCTCTCTTTAGCTCTGTCTTTTTCTTTTCTTTTTTTAAGACAGTGCTTCGTTATGTAACCCAGGCTGACCTCAAACTCTTGATCACCCTGCCTCGGCCTCCTGAGTGTGAACAGATGATTACAGGTGTGATCCACCATGCTCAGTAAAGTAAACTTTCAATAGTAGTAGGTTCGCAGTTTGGTGGGCTTCCCTGTGCTCACTCTACATAGAACAGGGCCAGGGGGAAGTGGACCTTTCACAGTTAGAACAGTAAGAGCAATCTAAGTTTTGGTATGCACTGTGAAGCTCCACATATCTGTGAGCTAAGGGAACCATAGGAGGACTTACTTGTAAGAGCACATGGCTGCGCAGGGCGTGTGCATTTACATCTCTTCCTGTATTCTCAAGGAATGAGGCTGAGAACCATACCCAAGGAACAGGTCATCCTTATGGTAGGACCGCACCATACCTTGGTGCGGTGCGGGTGGGATCATAACCCCCTTGGTCAGGGTGGGATCATATACACCTTCCGTCAGGCTGCCATTCCCTATCTACTCACAATGGGATTCTGTTGCAGCACTGTGCGCTCCAGGTCACCTTGTTCCCAGAATTCAGCAGCCACCAACAAAGCTACCTGCAACAGACAGACCCCATCACACACATGCACACGCATGCAAACGCAGTCAAAACGCCACCCCAATCCTCCAACCCCTGCTCTGTGTCCAATTCACCAAAAAAGATAAACCGATCCCTGCCCCCAGTCCCACCCTTCATCAGTGGAGGACTCTTAAGTCATTGCCGAATCTTGGCAGAGGAGGATGGCTCTGGAGGATGGGCCGACAGTCCAGGCCTCCTTACCGCTGTCGTCAGTACTAGGTTCCCCTCCTCCCCGGGCAGGAAGTATTCATACCTTGCTCTGCACCTCCCAGGGCTTGGTGATGGCTGAGAGGTCACAGGCGGTCATCATCATGGCCCTGCACACAGGACACCCTCCATTAGTCCAGGGCCATCTAAAACTACGTATACCAGTTAATTCCATTTCTCTCTCCTTTCTCCATCCCTACAAGAGGGGATTTCACCCCGATGCGAGGAAAGGGCTTCCTCTCCCCCATTGTTTCTGGGCTTTGAGGTTCAATCCTGCCTCTGTCAGTTATCAAAGGGCTCGGTTATCAAACCAACCTCTTGAAGCCTCTGTTTCCCTGTCTATAATGATAACGGCACTTCCCGCGCAGAGTGGGTATCAGATTAAATGGCACAATGTATGTAAAGGTGCCTGGACATAGTTGTGCACAATAAACATACATGAGGCTTTTATTACCTGCCAGACACTATTCTAGGCACTCTGAAATAACCATCAGTTTGTTTTGTTATTTTTTGGGTGGCAGAACTGGAGTTTGAACTCCTGCCTTGTTATTTGCTAGGCAGGTACTCAACCACTTGAGCCACACCCCTGGTCCTTTTTGCTTTAGGTCTCATGTTTTTGCCTGAGGCTGGCTTTGGACTGTGATCCTCCTACCTGTGATTCCCCCATAACTGGAATTACAGGTGTGTACTGCCATGCCTGGCCATCAATTTTATTGAAATCTCACTACACCTTCCGAATCCCTTCTCTCTGGTCTGGTGTAAAGCAATGTACGTTTTTCTTGTTATTGTCCCCTGCCCTATCTGCCAAAGAGCCTTTTTAGACATTTTTTCCTCTAATTTCCCCTACCGTGAGCTTCTAGTTATGCCAATAAACTATATGTCTGTTTGGAGGACCACAGACCATTGTAAAACCTCATTTTTGGCTCCCCTCTTCAAGAGCCACTTTTGCTCCACAGAAGGCCACAGGGCCCTGTTGAAAATGCATGGTGTAGAGAGCAGCGTGACCAGCTGCATGAAAAGGCTGGGTGGGCTTGAGTGACAGTGGAAGGAAGTGGGGAGAAAGAAAGGATACAGACATAAACTGTCCGAGGATACTGACAGGAAGGCAAGACAGGTATCCCTACCCAGCTAGGTATAGCATAAAACAGAAAGGACAAGGACAAGGACAAAGTGAGAGAAGTAAGCAGGGGGATCTGCAAAGGCATTCTGCAGACTACAATCTAGGACCCCCACATTTTGGAGAAGCTAGGGAGAGCAGCAGTCACCTCCTCAGAGCTGTGCTGTAGCAAGGCAGGCTGGGAGCATGTGCAGGAAGGAGCCCAAGGGAGAGAGAAAGGAGGAAAGGAGATGCCATGGTGTTTGGGCAGCAGGGCTGGCCTGCAGTGATGGCTCAGGGTGGGGACACTGGAGGTGGAGGCAACCTGGCTTGGTGAGACAGGTCTGGGCACTGAGGAGAGGAGCATTAGAGAAAGCTGGGGCTCTCCACCTAACTTCCTGCATGGACGATTTTAGAACTAAATCAGCTTTATCTGGAACATTTTATATAAGCTAGTCACTCATAAAAGATTAACAAATTCAAATAAAACCTTTACATAAGCCCTTAAAAATTCATAGAATCTTTTAAGGAGAAAAACTTTTAGAAGTGCATACATTTCTTAGAAGCACGTTTATGGTTTATAAGAACATCAGAATATGTGTCCTCTGTATCACGTGAAGGGTTGTAGATGTGTGAAGGTTACCAGCTAATACCTTAGTAAATAAGTGCTCAGCTGTGCATGCAAGTCACTGGCTCCCCGAACCTGACACGTCTATATGTTAAGCCCACAGGTGTGACTTCAGGGCAGCACTAGATGTTTGCTTTCCTTGGATGGAAAATCACGGTCAGGGAAGTATGCGCAAGTGTTTCATGGACAGATTTGACCCGAGAAAAGCCAGTCCAACGCCTCACACCCTAAAGATGAGGCATTAGATTCACCTCCAGACACGTGCTGGGATCCCAGGCGGCATGCTAGACATAGGGAGATTCAGAGAGGCCCAGAAGGGACTCACAGTCACTCGATGAACACAGAGAAAAACAATTTTATCACAATATGCTAAGTGGGACAGCAAAAAGTACAGTGTGCCAAGAAGAAAAGAAAATTCCAAAGGTGAACATGTAGCTCAGCCCAGTGGGCATCGAAGAGGTCTCTTGAGGGGTACACAGGAGTCCTTCCCCACCCCCAAATTCATATGCTGAAGCCCTAACCTCTATGTGATGGTATTAGGAAGTGGGGCCCTTAAAAGGTGCTTAAGTTTAGATGTGGTCATGTGGCTAGAGCCCCCATAATGGGATGAATAAGAGAGAGTGACACTGGAGCTTCCTTTTCCTGACACAGGAGGGGACAGCCAGAAAGTAGCTATTTGCAAGCCAGGAAGAGAGGCCTCACCAAGAACTGATTCTGCAGGCACCTTGATTTTGAGCATCCAGCATCCAGAACTGAGATAAATGTCTGTTGCTGTAGTCCCCCAGCCTATGGTGGTTTTTTATGGCAGCCTGAGCTAAGCACTCTCCAAGAGGGGGCAGAAGAAACAGTGTCCAGTGTCCTGTCAGAGGTGCGGTGGAGAGGATAAGGAGGAGAACATCCAGGAGGTAGATCACAAGGAGCATTCCTCTGTCCATCCAGTACATGGTTGTGTGCCAGAAGCCACACAGGGATGGGTTCGCGTGCTTCCTGGTTTTGGAGTTTGCAGATGTGCTGGGGAGTTGTACATTTATTCCACAAATGCATGTAAGTGTAGAAACAAAAACTGCTGAGAAGGAAAGGCATTCTATTCTTGGAGATAATAGAACGAGGATTGGGAGGTCAGGGAGGGCTTCCCGGCAGAAGTGCCCTTTGAGCTTTGTAGGGTGTGTTAACTTGGTAAAGAAGTGAGTGGGGAAAACACACTCCAGAGAGAATGCCTGGCACCAAACCCCTGAAGGGAGGAAGCTTGGCACATTCAGAAAACTGGAAGGTGGGAGGAGCTCAAGGAGTGGGTGGGAGCCAGGGTTAGAGAGAGGTGCCCAAGAAACACACAGGGGCAGACTGCAGAGCATGTGACCACAAGGAGCAGCAGGTCTGCATCTTCAGGGTGGCAGGAAAAGCCACTGAGGATTTGCACAGAAGGGGGACGGGGTCGAACTGCATTGCACAAGGATCACTGATTTCTGTGTGGAAAGGACAGGGTCATAAGTGGGGAACCCAGGAAGGAAACCATTGCAAGGTCTGGACCAGAAATGGAAGCAGTGGTAAAGAGAAATATCCAGGAAGACATGGTAATTAAGAAGTAAGCTCTTAAGGCTGGGTGCTGATGGCTCACGCCTGTAATCCCAGCTACTCGGGAAGCAGAGATCAGGAGGATCTTGGGTTCAAGTACTGCCTGGGCAAATAGTTCGCAAGACCCTATCTCAAAAATACCCAACACCAAAAAGGGCTGGCAGAGTGGCTCAAGTGGAAGAGTGCCTGCCTAGCAAGTGTGAGGCCCTGAGTTCAAACCACAGTACCACAAAAAAAAGAAAGAAAGAAAAAGAAAACAGTAAATTCTTTAATCCCCAGTACTGAAAAACAAACAAAAAAAGTAAACTCAATAGGGCCTGGGATAGATTAGATGTCAGACATGAGGAAGAGGGAGGAATTGGGATGGGATGGAAAAGAGGAAAGGAGTGTATGATTATAATGCAGACGAGAGCAAGAGAAGGCCAGGAAGATCTCGTGGGCTCGGAAACTGGAACCCTATCCCCTTGGTAGGCGACAATCACCAAGAGGAGGGGGTGGAGTTTCATGGGAGAAGAATGTACAATTCCGTGCAGGGCTTTGGAGTCAGACAGAGCTGGATTTGATCTTTTATCCTCTCTTGACTTGCTGTGTCCACAGTGAGCAACTTAGGTCTTCCAGCCTCAGCCTGTTTGAAAAATCAGACAGTCTAGATCCTAGGAAATTCATGTTTGGTGGTCAAAAAGTGAAAATTCAGCAATTTCCTATGGTGTGATAAAATATATCCCTCCTGAGGGTCACAGTGACAAGCACTTAGATGATTCTGTAAGAGCACCCATTGTTTTCAACCTGTCGTCACCTTGGTCAAATCACCATTCAAGGTCACTAGGGGTGGAGCTCGCTTCAGATCAACTGAGCCCTAGAGGCCAAACTTCTTTAGTGAGCTCACTGTAAGGCCCAACGGCACTTCCTCCTGCCCCCTGGCTAACTTTTAGGGAAAATCATTCCAGCCATCCAATCACCAGACTGCAGGATGCTCACTCATTCCCTTGTTAGAAGGCCTTGCAGGAACCTGAGAATACAGCAGGTGTGAAGGAGAGGTCCCTGTCTGTGTGACTCAGTCCCCTGTCCTGTTCAGCGGCATGCCTGTGTGTTACTATGCAAGTCACTTTTGTCCTTTGTAAAACACTAGACCAGGAGTTGGTAAACTTTTCCCACAAAGGTCCAGGTAGGTTTTGCACACTACACAAACTCAATTGCATCTACTGGCTTCAGTCTCTGTGATAAAGAGCAGCCAAATAAGGAAAAATGGTTGACTTAGCTATTCAGCAGAATGCAGAGGGTCTGCAATGTTTTTTATGTCCCATGAAAACATTTGAATTTTAATTTCTTTTAAAATCAGAAAAAAATAATAAAAAAATAATAATGAATTCTGCCTGGATTATTTTTTTCTTTATAACAACATAGTCATAACATATAATTTTTATTTATTTATTTTTATGGAAGAAAGTGCCGTAGGGCAAAAGTGCCATAGGGCAAAAGTACCTAGGGTCCATGAAAGTCAGAATGCAGCCCTCCATAAAAGAATAAATTTTATCTATGGACAGATTTTATTTATAAGAAGTTGTAGTTATAATTTTCCTTTGTCATGAAATAATATTCTTCTTTTAGCCAGGCCCTATGGCTCACAGATATAATCTTAGCTACTCAGGAAGTGCAGGGAGGAGGATCAGAAGAAAACAGACAGGCCTGAGTTCTGATAAGGGGGGGGGGAGGGAGGATGGCATAGTAGAGAGATAAAACCTAAAGAATTCAAAGGTGAAGAAGGTCACACAGCACTATGGGTAGAAGGGCACTTAACACTATTGGATGGCTACTATAGAGTGAAGTAGCCTATAGAATTGCATGTAACTACATACGGGTTAAACCCTGTTCTTTAAATTTTATTGCCTCTGTAACCTGCTTGCAAGGGTACATAAGGTGAGACCCCTTTGTTCTCGGGGCTCAACCTTTGGACAGGAGTCTGCTGGGTCTGTGCTGGCACAATAAAACGTTGCTTCCTGCTAAACTGCCTCACTGTTCCATATCTCAGCTAGCAACTTCCTGCAACATTTTGTGGGGGCTCATTGCTGGGATTGAGGATGCAGTGAGTTATCACCTCCCTTGTCACCAGGATGCATCCCCCTGACTGCTAGAAGGAGATCCCACCAGGTGCCAAGGGACAGCTTGATCTGGAGAGGGATTTGTCCTCCTGGCAAGTTTGGGTGAGGGCCTCAGATGCACAACAGAACCTGGTGAAGTGCAGGAACCAGCAAGGGGAGGGGAACACCACTCATCAGACTGGTAAGAACCCAGGTTCGAATTCAGACCCACCTCAGGAGGCAGAAGGGGAGACTGATCACCTCCCAGAGACACCCTATTTGGGGTGAAACTGGGTCTCTCAGTTAAAGGGAGTGGGCAAAAGTGTGTAAGACACCTCTACGAGTTGGGTGTTGAGCTTTTCTGGGGAAATAGCTACAACCAAGGTTAAGGGATAGATAACAAAAAATTCAGTTCCAAAGAGGGAGACTCACAAGAGAACAGATGCATCATTCACCATTCCACTGGATAGCCCTCTGGGTATAATTTAAAAGTTTTTTCTTGTTTTGAGAGTGCACTCTAATTTTGTGTGTGTGTGTGAATTTGTTTAAAGACTGAGCAAAATTTAATTTGCTCCTGGAATTCCAGCTCATCTTATGCACGCTTAAGTTGACATTTTTTCTGGCATGCTTAATTTATAAAACTTTTTTTGTGTGTGTGTCTGTGTAAACATCTTCAAAATGGTTCTTAAACTGCTGCTATAAGGTTAATATGCTACTCAAGGTAACAACAACAACAACAAAAAAACCCCAGGGTATTTGTTTTAAAGATTTCTGTTATAAATTGCTTAGGCTTTTTACATATAAATATGTAAACATCTTGAGAACTGTTCTTATTATAGAGTCAATGTAAAAAATTATTACTCTGTTCTACTGCTACTTTTAAGAAAACAGGTTTTCACACTTATTTTAATCAGGTCTCACCAGGATGCAGGCATTTAGGGGTTAACACTCTGGCTCAAACCAGAGGGGGGAAAAAAAGAAGAAGAAGAAGAAAGAAAGAAAAGGGGGGCCACAGCTTGCAGCAGGAATCTTAAAATTTGGGTAGTTAAAAATGACCTTAGCCTGTTTCATTCTGTTGTAAATAAAATCTGAGATTTAATTCTCTTATAATACATGGGTCTTTTTATAAATTGTTTTTATACAAAAAATAATTTCAAGGTTGCTTTCTTTCTGGTTTTTCTTCATACAAATATAAGGTTCTAAGTTAAAAGAGTTTATGAGTTATTTTCAACAAGTAACTATATATATATATATATATATATATATATATATATATATATATATAGTGTTAAGGATATGATTTTAAAAAAATAAAAGTTTAAAAAATACTTTTAAATAGTAATAAAAAAGGATAAAGACAAGCTACCCCAGAAGATACAAAATAAGTTGTCACAAAGATACAGAGTAAGTTGTCATAAAAAGAGCTTATAAATGCTTATGTAAGTGATTGAGTTGACTAAAATCCAGTTACATTAAAAGTTTTATAAGGTCAAAATTTAATGTACTGATGTTAAATGAAAACTTAATTCTCTAAGCTCATAACAACAAGGCTAAAAATACTGTATTGTTCTTGATAACATTTACAAAAAAGTTCTTTCAAAAATGGTTTTTGTTTTGTCAAGATAACTGCCAGGAATTTTTGGTGCTACAGGTTAATCCACAAATTTGTCAAGACAACAAGAGATCATTAAAACACAGAGAGACAGGGGCAGCTGAGCACAGGGAGTACTGCTGCACTGATATGAAGTTGAGACAGATTTACTTATATAAAGCAAAGTTTAAAAAAAAAAAAAAGCCAAAGTGCACCCTCCAGGTAGGATAAAGGACAAAAAAAAAAAAAAAAAAAAACCCTCAAGAAGGAGCACTACACTGGAAGTCAAGACCTCCAGTTTTTATTGGACTCGAGTGGAGATGTGCGTTGTACTCCTTCCACATGGCAGGTAGAGGGAATTTTTGTCCTGGCATGTCTAGATTGGTTCTGTTATTTTAGGGGGGCTCCATTGACTACAGGTTGATAGGATCCTGCTGTATGTCATGAACCACATTAATGTCAACAATCTGGGATGTAATCCCTTATCAACATCTGAGCCATGATTCTTGGTCACTATGTTTCCTAACTCCACACTTACTCCCCATGAATATTTACCTGTGTTCTCTGGTGATTTTTGTCAGGGTTTTGACTACTAAGGTAACTGAGTCGTGTTCATTTAAGAGTTGGTTTATGTAAAATTTTCTAGATGACCTCATGGTTAAACTACTATTGTCTTGGGTGATTCTAATGCAGTTGGTATCCTATATGTCTCTATGACTGGGCTATTTGGGGTCACTGACCCTGGTTCTCCTCCCATAACTGATGAGAAAAATCTAAGGTTTGACTTCAAGAGCAACAACTAAACTAATATGTATATATAACCTCTATAGAGTTGTGATGCTGTTGTTTGTTCCTGTATATTAAACATATTTATGTTTTTCAAGTATATCAAGCCTTCTAAAATACAAAATTTAGATAAACACGGTAACAAAAAGTTAGTGGTACTGATATACTGTTCTGTTAGTTGCTAAATTATCCATCAGAATTTTAACCATGACTCTTAAGTTTTTGTCATTACAGTTCTGATCCTTCTGGGGCATTTACAATCAAGACCATAAAAATGACTTTAATAACTACTTATGTATCAACCAGGTTAGCTTTTTAGACATCTGTTTTTGTTGTATTTTGTTTTGTATTGTCTTTGTCTAGAAGCCCACTGCCTAAGAGCCACTCCTTCTAATCCTCTTTGTTGCTTAACTTTGGCCAAAAGGGTCTAGTTGGCACGGACTCCCACCTGATCGGCTCATTATTCCCTCCCAACATGGGACCGAAACCAAACAAACAGAATCCAGGAAAAAGCAGCCAATCAAGAAAGATCTTCAGTCTAAGGCCATATCACCCTGAATGTGCCCAGTCTCATCTGGTCTCGGAAAGTAAGCAGAGTCGGGCCTGATTAGTACTTGGATGGAAGACAGATCTTCAGAGACAAGCAGTTTGGAGACAAGGGGGGAATGCCATCAAAGTTCAAGTGGAGTCACTCATGCCAGACCTCTCAAAAATAACCAAAGCTGAGAGGATAGAGGAAATGGTTCTTATACATGTGTGGCTATCTGGCATTAAAGCCCTTCCAGACACAAACTCATATTTTTTAGACAGGGTCTTCTACTTAAATACAGACAAAATAACTGTTTTTACTGGCTCTAAACATGTCCTTTGATACTTAAAGATGGTGGTTTTAACTTTTTTTTTGAAAAACAACATGTTTTCTTGAACATTTATACTGATAATATCTTGTTGCCATGGTAATTCTACTCAGTTAAAAAAAAAAACAAAAGACATTGTCTGGGTAAAAGAATAAAATGTCCAACCATTAAAACCCCATTGGCGAGGCCTTTTTGTTGTTATCTTGTCTACTACTCCCACCACAGTTAAAGTAGCAGAGATTGCTCCCTGGATCCACCACAGTCAAGTCAAGCCAGCTTCTCTTGAGTGGGAGAGCATCCCTGATCCAGCTTCACTGTGCAGGATCCCCCTCCAGAACCTGAGCATCTCCCTCAGCAGGACTCCGCTTCCCAGGAAACAACAGGGGACCAAGAATGGCAGACAACAGCCCTGCTCTAGTCACTCCCAGAAGCTGACTAATATACATATGGCAGAAGCTTAAGGAGTGGACTCTCCAACGGGACAAACGGGCTGTTCTTCACACCAATTATCTCACTGTGATGCATTGTCACCCCTTGTCTGTATCTGCTGCTGTAGTTCTCACCCTAGTCTTCACCATAGGCTTGGCAGAAACCGCCCCTGCTGATTGGACTCACAGTGAAAGGTTTTATTAGCTCTCTTCTATCTCTTTTGAGCAGGATGCATAATTACTGTTTATTGTTACCGATCTGGTTTCCCTTCACGGCCCCAGAGCCCTCCTCCTGTGACCTATGTGTGCATACTACTCCGGCAGGAAGTGTTGTCGCTGGACTTTGCTTTTTCCATACTTACTATTCTTGTGCAGGCACTGTCATCGGGTCATGCGTTCACAACCATACCTTCTATTCAGTGTGTTCCTATGGTAATCAGCATATCTGCTTCAGCCCCACTTACTGCCCTTGGGAGCAACGGTTAGAGATCAGGAGCATCTGCCACCCTGGGAGCCTCGTCAGCCACACCCAGTGTTTAACCCTGATAAACCAGTGTCAATGCTCTTTGATGCATGTGCAGCCATAGACATGGGTGGATGTGGAGGTGTAGGCTGTGGCTGTGGGGGCCTAGCTTGGGAAAGAGCCTATACGTCAAATGAGAAGTATATGTGCCGGGGAGACAACTCTTGGCCATGTGATGATGTGGGGTCTTATTATTGTCCTTATTGGAGTTGTGTTTCATGGGCTACATGGCAGAGGGCTAACTACACAGCCTTCCTTCACAAGGGGAAGCTGCCTCTGACTGCACCCATGGCACCTGTAACCCTGTAAATTTCACTGTACTTAAGCCATCAGATTGGACACAGGGACATATAATTGGCATAAGGATAGATGGAAAGGGCCTTGACCCTGGGAGTCTGATGCACCTCAAATTAGTAACTGTTACCCATAAGAGTTCCTCATACCAAGTTTTTCACTCCTTTTATGAGGAGATGAGGAATGAATTTTCCATCTCTGCCAAAGCTAAAATCTTGTTCCTCTCACTGGCTGAGTCTATAGACGCTCAATGTCACTTCATGCAATGTTTGTGGGGGCGCCAACATGGGAGACCATTACCTACGAGAGCTTTTTAATGGGACTGCCTTCCCAAAACACAGGAAAGGCATCTTGCTCCTTAAAACTTCCATCATCAGAAATTATTGTATCTCCTGGCTGGAAGGCCAATTCTCCACCTCAGTGGGGGATTTAACTTGTTTAGGACAGAAGTTTTACAATGACACAGCCCAAGAGACCCAATGGTGGAGAGCTCCAAACCACACAGAACTCCAGCCCCACCCACTGGCCAACTTTTCTAATCTCCAGAAAGTGTGGGATGATCTTACTGCAAACATAGATTGGTGGGCACCCAGGGGGCTATACTGGATCTGTGGGAAGCAAGCTTATACAGTGCTACCTAGAAGCTGGTTTGGGTCTTGTGTGCTAGGCTCAATCAGACCGTCTTTCTTCTTGCTTCCCCTCAGACAAGGTGAAAAACTGGGAGCCCCCATATATAAAGAATGATTGAGTAGACAAAAACGGGGTGCCTTACAAATTGGCAATTGGAAAGATAATGAATGGCCTCCTGAGCAAATCATCCAGTGCTATGGTCCTGCCACCTGGGCAGAAGACGGGTCCTGGGGCTATCGCGTCTCTCTATATATGCTCAACGGCATCATCAGGCTGCAGGCTGTTGTTGAAATTTTAACTAATGAAACTGCGACAGCCCTCAATTTGCTGGCAAAACAAAGCACTAAGATGCCCAAATGCCACCTATCAAAACTGCTTGGCTTTAGCCTATTTGCTGGCTTCTGAGGGAGGAATTTGTGGAAAATTTAACCTAAACAACTGCTGCTTTCAGATTGATGATGAAGGAAAGGTCATAGAAGAGGTCACAGAAAGAATGAGAAAGCTCACCCATGTCCCCATTCAGACTTGGAGAGGATGGGATCCCAATGACCTGTTTGGAGGGTGGTTCTCTGCCTTAGGTGGATTCAAAACATCGATAGGGGCAATAGGCCTAATCCTAGGAGCATGCTCAATACTGCCCTGCCTGGTTCCCCTGATACTGCGGTCTATCAGGACTGTTATGGAGGCCATCATAGAAAGGAAAATGGCCTCATATGTAATGATGCTATGGAAATACAAACCCTTAGATCAAGATGATGCTCTTTGACCCTAGGCGGGTCCAAGCAACAAGGAGGGAATAATGTAGCAGGGAGGAGGATTAGAGGAAAACAGACAGGCCTGAGTCCTGCTAAAGTAGCAGGGGGGAAGGGATGGCATAGCAGAGAGGTAAAACCTAAAGAATTCAAAGGTAAAGAAGGTCACATAGCACTAAGGGTAGAAGGGCACTTAGCACTATAGGGTGGCTACTATAGGGTGAAGTAGCCTATAGAACTGCACGTAACCACATACGGGTTAAATCCTGTTCTTTAAATTTTATTGCCTCTGTAACTTGCTTGCAAGGGTACATAAGGTGAGACCCCTTTGTTCTCACTGGCTCTGTGCTGGCACAATAAAACGTTGCTTCCTGCTAAACTGCCTCAGTGTCCCATATCTCAGCTAGCAACTTCCCACAACAAGGCCTGCCCAGGTAAAAAGTTATCAAGACCCCATTTCAACCAATAAGCTGGGAATGGTGATGCATTTCAACCAACAAGCCAGGAGTGATGACATCTCAGGAATTCAGGAGGCATAAATAGGGGGATCACTGTCTAGACCGGTCCAGGCAAAACCACAAGACCCTATCTGAAAAATAACTAAAGCAAAGCATGACTAAGGCGGTAGAAGGCCTGCCTTACAAGGGGGAGTCCCTGAGTTCAAACCCAAGTACCACCAAAAAATAAAGTAAAATAAATAATAATATTCTATTTTTTAGTTTTTCTGCTAACCACTTAAAAATGCAATAGCCATTCTTAGATTGCGAGTCATACAAAATCAGGCTGCAGTCCTCACTCCTCAGCCCTGGAGGATCACGAAGCCCTTCCAACTCTGTTTGGCCAAGGTCAAGAGTGAAAGCTGAACTTGAGAGACTAGGGCTCAATGAGGAATGACAAGTCACACCCTTGATGTAGAGTCAGTGGGACATTTTGAACCTAAAGTAAACATGGTAAGTAGACTGACACAAGAAACAGCCGGGCAGCAGTCTCACACAAGTGATTTGGCTTAGGACATGGTTTAGGCCAAGGGGTTAGGTGTGGGTCTCAGACCACAGGAAGCTCACAGACAAAAGCAATCCAATACAATCAAAGCACAGGAAGGAAGTACGAGAGATTTCCTTATGTTAAGCCACAGCTCTAGAGACCAGGAATTTCTGAAATAAGCAGGCCTTTTGAGCCATTGCAGATACTGCCAGAAGAAAAAAGGACCAGGTCCTGGGACAAGTCCCATCACTCCCAGGAGCAGGGCTAGGTGCCAGTTAAAAGATGTCCATGGGACCAGTGCCAAGAGCAATTTTAATACACTTTGGGGAAGAAAGCACTGTAACCTACCCTGGCTACACATAAGAGGGGCAGGATAGCACCAGTCAGGCAGTGTAGGCATAGAAGAACAGTCTATACAGAGAAGGACTTGTTGCTTCTTGGTTAGGTCTGTGAGCAGAATGTGGTCATCCTCCCCGAAGTTCTGAGACAAGGATGCAACATATGCTTCAGAACGTGTAATAGATTTTTTGTTCGTGTTTTGTTGGTTTGGGCAAAGCTGTTGGTGAATGGCTCCTCTTGTCATCTCTCCTCTCCTCCATCCCCTATCCTCCCTGTCTTGTAACTAAATTTAGGACATCTCAGAATTTTTCTTTCTTACAACTTAATTCCGATATGAACTACCTGGGTTAGTATGCACCCCACAGGTTTAGGGGTTCAGTCCCACAAAACTGCCCTCACTTCAGAGGCCAGGATTACCCATACGTCTGACTTAACTATCAAATGGGGTGGGGGAGTGGTCCCTATAGTCTCTTTTAGGTTCAAGAATTTGGCAGACGAGCTCACAAATCTCATTCACTGGTGAATGCGCTTACATTCACCGGTTTACTAGAAAGGATACAACTCAGAAACAGCCAAGTGAAAGAAGCCTGGAGAAGAGAGGGGAAAGGGCACACACATGGTTTCCATGCCCTCTTTGGACATGACAGCTCCTAGCACTTTCATGTGCACACCAATCCAGAAGTTTTTAGTGAAGGTTTTAACACATAGGCACAGTTGATTAAACCATTAACTACTGGTGATTAACTCAATCTCCAGGTCCTCTTTGCCACCTGGAGGTTGGAGGTAAGGCTAAAAGTCCCAAAGGCTTGGTCTTGATTAGCTTCCATCTGGAAACTCTAGGGTCCTGCTGAGAGTGACCTCAATAGAACAAAAGACACTCCTTATTTCTCAGGAAATTCCAAGGGTCTTAGTATGTCTGTGTGAGGAACTGGGACAAAGACCAAAAGGGTCTTAGTATGTCTGTGTGAGGAAATGGGGACAAAGACCAAATATATATGTCTTATATCACAGGAAGTACCTAACACTACCACATCCCTAAGCAAAGCTGTAAAGTAGTCCATCTACCCCTAGGTCAGTCTCCATGATAATCCATAAAACAGATACTACCATTATTCTCATTGAGCAGCTGAGGTAACTGAGGCACAAAGTGATGCAGTAACCTGCTCAAATCACCACACTAATGAAGTGAAAGCCGAGACTTGGACCCTGGCTGTCTGGCACCAACGCCCCAAGTATGTAACTGCTTCACTCTAGCCAGGCATGAAGCAGTTCTAATGGACTAAGCTATGGGCCTCAAATTATTTCACAGTAGTGGTTCTCGGCCAGAGCACATTTTTATCCTTCAGGGATATTTGGTGGCATTTTTGATTGTCCCTACTGGGGAAGAAAGACTGGACTGGATGCCATTAAACATCCTATAGTGCACAGGACAGCCACTCACAACAAAGACTTATTGGCCCAAAAGTCAGTAGTGCTAAGGTTGAAAACACAGCTTTATAGGTCTATAGACATTTTTCATGGAGGGCCTACTTAAAGAATTTTGGAAAACACTAACCTTCTTGTACAGCTTAAACTACTTCCTGATAGGTTCAAATATTTGTAAGGGATCTAATTTATAGCATATAACAAATATTAACACAAAATAAAATTATTAACATCATTATTTAAATCCAGAGGAATCTAAGAGTATAGCAGTATGACAGTAATCATCAGCCATCATCTATCATTTTAAACTCGTGAATAAAGGCTGGGGATGTGGATCAAGCAGGAGAGCGCCTGCTTTGCAAGGGTGAAGCCCTGAGTTCAACCCTAATCCCACCAAAAAAAAAAAAAACCAACTTGAAAAGGAAGGAATTTAGTTACAACAATACCAATAGATTTTTTGAATTCTTCCAGGTTAACTGTTAAAAATCCTATTATGATTATTATGCAGACTGATCCATCAACTGACAATTCAATTAGATTCTCTTTCCATTTTGTTGAAAGCAAACGTTAGAATTGTCCACTTATTCCATTTCTGGGAAGCATGCCAAAAGGTTTTAACCAAGACTTCTTATATGACTATGAATTATACCTCTGATTTTTTCTCAGCAGTGCTTAGGTTAACCAAAGATACTGAGAACGGGTAGGTTAAGTTGAAACATTAATAATTATTCATTAAAATTTTTAATATATCTTTCCAGTGTTATGTTTTTTATAAAATGCTTTTATCTTACAATGAGTATCAATTATGTGTTCATCAAAACTTTAAAGTTGTAGATTTAACTCATTTAATTTATGGAAACATCACTGGAAATCCAGGTTTTCACTGAGAGCTAAAGAAACCAAATCAGGCTTGTTTCTTTTTTTTTTCTTTTTATTATTTTTCTTATTGTAGTGCTGGGGGTACATTGTGGCATTTACAAAAGTTATTCCAATATATCAAATGTATCATAGTTGAATTCACCCCCTCAGGCTTGCTTCCCTCAGAAAGATTCTGACTGTATTTTTCAATTCAAGTATGCATGTATGTTAGAATTTCCCCAGTGACACCCACCTTGTCTTTTATTTGCACTTTTTTCCTCTTATTTTTACTTTTATTTTTAATTCTAGAAAAGGTAGAGGTACACAGATGGACAGGTATATAGGTAGATTAGACAGGTAGATAGAAGACAGATGGAAGAGTGAGCTATGGTTTCTAAGTTGATTATCTTAAGTTGTCACAGTGGGGAAAGCAGTTTGGGATAGATAGATAGATAAATGGATAGATGATAGATAAGTAGGAGATAGATAATAGGTAGATAGACAGATAACAGATAAAAGGATAGATGATAGATAGGTGGATGATGGATAGATGATACAAGCATGTATAAAAGCAGGAGCTGTCTGGAGGTGTAGCTCATGGCAGAGTCCTAACATGCATGAGGTTTGATTCTTAGCAGCAAAAAAAAAAAAAAATCAGGACCTGTACCTTTAGTGCTTATTATTCATGCCCTTGCCCTAATATCATAGTCCCTAGACAGTGATACATTCTCTAAAGGAAGTATGATTGTTAACTGAAAAGTTAAAAGTCCTGCCAACCTGTGATATAGTCCAGGACAAAAGCCTCCATTTCCAATGCCTTTTTTTTTTGTTTTAAAATACTGTATGTAATGTGGATATAATAATAAATATATTTGGTCTTTGTTCCCAGTTTCTTGCACAGAGCTCCTAAAACCCTTGGAAGAGGAGTTGTCTTTTGTTCAAAACAAGCTCCTTTTGATCATACCGAGTTTATGCCAATGAGGTGACTTAGGATGGGATCCCTAGATAAACACAAGTTGGGGCTGATTACCGGATGACCAAGTGATTATAGGGTTGGAACTTTCAACTCTACCGACGGACCTCTGGGAAATAGGAGTTGGCTGAGACTGAGCAGTTAAAACTCTTGAATAGTTAGATTTGATGAGCCTCCAGCCTGGTGGACACACCCACATGCTAGAAGAGCAGTGCACCTGCAGACCTCACCCTGTGCACCCTTCACCTGGTTGTTTATCTCCATCCTTTATCATGTCCTATATAACCAACAGGTGAGTGTCAGGAAGGTGTTTCTCTGAGTTCTGTAAGACATTCTAGCAAATTATTGAATTTGAAGAGGGGGTCATTGGAACTCTTGATTTATAGCCTGTTGGTGAGAAATGTTCAAGACCCAGACCTGCCATAGACATCAGAAATGAGGGAAAGTTGATGGACACTGGGAACTCATGCCTGTAATCCTAGTTACTCAGGAGGCAGAGATCAGGAGGATCTCAGATTGAAGCCAGCCTGGGCAAATAGTTCATGAGACCCTGTCTCGAAAATACCTAACACAAAAAGGGCTGGTGGAGTGGCTCAAGTGGTAGAGCACTTGCCTAGCAAGCATGAGGCCCTGAATTCAAACCCCAGTTCCACCAAAAAAAAAAAAAAAGAAATGAGGGCAGGTGCTGTGGGTGAAGCTCAGTGGTGAGCACTTGACTAGCATGTGAGTGCAGATTCCATTCATAGCAATGAAAAAAATAATGATAATAAATGGTGCAGGAGTAGGTAAGGTGAGCCCTTAGCTTGTGGAATCTGACTATAACTCCAGGTAGACAGTGTCAGCATTGAATCGATTGTAGAACACCCAGCTGGGGACCTCAGAGACTCACAGAACTATGGGAAGGAACCACCCCCCACCCCACCCCAACCCCCATGGGGACTATTCTGTGTGAAAGTGTAGGGAAAAGTGTTTTTATCAGAGTATATAAGACAGGCAAGGCCTGAAGCCCTTCCTTGGGTTTGTAATATCTTGGTTGAAAGAGGCTTTGAAGACACCAGTATCTCAAATAGTGCCTTTGTTCTATGGGCCAGGGGTTTTTGTACCTGGGCCAATACACTACTGAAGGAAAGTTCAAGAAAGGGAGGCATCTGCCTTTACTCTGTAAGGTGAGAAAAGTGAGGAATGCCTTACCTGTGGCACTTCTGCTTTCCCAGGAAGATTAGTATTAATAAGAGAATACTCATTCCCTTCAGACTCCCCATGCCTGTAAACACCTTGAAAGGCTTTGGGATCCCTTGGAATATGTGCACTTCAGTCTGAATGAAGACTTTGCTTAAGACTGCCTTGGCTTTTACAGTGCTTGAAATCCCACCTCTGGCTTTTCAAAAATTAAATAGGTCTTTTATACAATACCATCTCTTTGCAAAGTCTATACGATATTCCATTGTATGAAAGCACCATAACTTCTTTAACCTGGTCCCAATTGATAGAAACTGAGGCTGTTTTCCATCTTTTTTTTCTGTTTTTGAAGCTTTGCTACACTTGTGACTAAACTCATTCCCACAGAAGCATGTGGGTTTAAGCAAACAATGCAGTGTTTCCTTGGGGACTGGGTCAGGTCTTATCTCTCTTTGAGTCCCTTTATGATCACCACCGTCAACAACCAGGACTCATCACAGAGAAGCAGGGACCATTTGTCGTGGGCTACATACTATGAAAAGGCCTCAAATTTACACTTCTCACTCCGTTATCCCCTGAGGTGAATTGTGGAATCTTCCTGTGCAAACTGAAAGGAGGTACTTACCAGACAACTAGTCCCATTACAGACACCATTGCCGGTTTGGTATGTGTTGTAAGTTTCATGTAAATCATATAACTAATTTGTGACTAGCACAACTATATTGCAGGACTTTGTCATACATAAAGGAACACCTAAAAACTCAAGTCCATGTATCCTGAGTCACGTAGCTAATCACTCAAACCGTCATTAGTGTAATGTTTTTTCTTTTATCAAAATCCACTAGATTTTATGATTGAACTACTGCAAATATACTTTTTGTGTACAGAGAAATAAAGCAATAATGTACTGCCTTGGTTTTTAGTGAAAGATAAAGGTTAAACATATATCATAACTTGTGCCACTGGGTTTGGAAATAACTTCAATTTTTCATATGTGAAAGACCTCTGAAATGGCAATCGTCCCCGGCTCTGTTGAGAGCAGTGAGAGCTGTCAGTGCAGCCTCCCATCTTTTGACCCCAGACTAACAAGGGCCAGAGTTTAAACCCTGCCTTGACTCACATAACGATTTCCTTCCGCGTCTGCTCCAGCATCATGTACTGAGTCCACTCCTGCGCACTCTCAAAGGTCTTAGACTGATCCACGATCTTTTGGAACATTGTCCGCTTCCTACAAAACACACCAGTTTATTAAAGGGAACACGTGTTAGAAAAAGACAACACCTGGGCTTTTAACACTGGCCATTTCAGATGGGGGATTAGTAAATTAACAAAACAGGGTTAAAAGAATCATAGCCTGGGATTGAAGATTCAGGTTCTAGCCCAGACTCTGAACTGATTTGCTATATGATTTCATCAAATTTCTTGCCTTGGACATTCATTTCCCCATCTGTAGAATGGGGAAATAACACCTGACTCACAGGGTTGTAGTGCTGGACCTGTCACATAACAAAGATCAATAGGAAGTATGGCAGTTGCTATTATAAACACGGTTATTCTTGGTATTAAATGAGAGCGATACCAACTTGAAATACAGAGCAAGGTCTGTGGCAATGATTGCAATGTCCATCATGTGGATAGCATGCTCATGCTGACGACGGTTGAGATTTTGAAAAATATTCAAGCTCTAAAGGGAAAATCAGAGGAGAGATGTGAGAAATGGTGCCGGCAGTAAACTCACCCACCTACCAGTGGCCACCCTAGACGATGGTAAAGAATGGCAGCCCAGGCCAGTGGGAAGAAGACTGCCTGGGCTCACTCAGGCTTCTTGTTAGATGACCTTCTCCTACCTCATCCCTCAGCAGTGTTTTGCCAAACTCCAAGTGGTGTCTTTCCAAGATGGAGGACCCATGGAGCTTGGCCAGTGGATTCTGGGATCTGAGACAGGAAGGGAGGGAGGGAGGAAGGGAGAAAGAGAGAGAGAAGGAGAGAGAGAATATCAACATGGATAATGGCCAAGATGGAGGTTAAAGACGTTATAATCTAGTCCTGCAGACAGAGATTGAAGTTTAGGAATGAAAGGATCTTTCACAAGGTCACAGAGTGGGATGAGGACTTAGCTTTCAAGTTTCCTTGCAAGTGATTTTAGCTTTAGTTTTCTGTACAAGTGATTCTGAGTCTCTTCTGGATCGTGGGCCCTGGTGTGGATCCTTACCAGGAAAAGGGGACAAGCACACACAATGCCACCAGCAGTTTTAGAGATCTGTAGATCCCCTGTAGTCATCCGTGGACCCAAACCCTGACCGTGATTTGAAGATCAGTAGCTCCTGCTCCTCCATACCTGAGTCTAAGGGGAAGCAATTTAATTCCCACAAGTAGTATGTTTATTCCTTTTTTATGTAATAAATATTGGTTGGACACTTACTATGAGCCAAGCATTGTGCCGGTGCTCAGACTTCCACGGTGTAAAAGGTAGACACAGTCTCTAGCCTTGGAGCAGCCTGGGGGTGTTGGGGAGACTTGGGAAGCAGTCTAGTGCTCCTTAGTGTCTTACACACCGTGGCCCTGAGTAGAGTCTCAGTTTCCTCATCTGTAACGTGCCCAGCCCACAGGGTGGTCATGAAGTTCCAACAAGACCATGGTTCAAGGACTGCACTTCAGAGGCTGACTGGAACACAAGCTCTGTGAGGACGTGGATGGTCTGTTTTGCTCCCCATCATACTTTCTTCAGCTAGCATGCACCGTACCATGTCACATTAGGAACATTACGAATACAAGATGAATGAATGAACACTACTGGTTACAGACATCTTGGCTCAAACTAGTTCAGCAGATAGGACAGCGACAAGGAGAGTAAAGGAGTTTAATGTATTAGTTTCCTATTGCTGCTGTAACAAACCACCAGAGTCAGTGGTTTAAAACAATAAAAATGTGCTATCTTACAGTTCTGGGGTTCAGAAATTTAAAGCAGGTCTCAAGGGATGCCATCTTCGGGAGACCATAGCGGGGAGTCTGCTTTCTTGCCTTTCCAGCTTCTAGAGGCCTCTTGCCTTCCTTGTTTGTAGCCCCTTCATCCATCTTCTAAGCCAGCAAAGTAGCATCTTCTCTCCTCTCTGACCTCCTGCCTCCCTCTTACTAGGTCCCTTTTGGACTATAAGGTACCACCTGGATCATCCCTCTCTATCCCAAGTTCCTTAATTTAATCACATCTGAAAAGTCCCCTTTTAAAACAGGTTATTTGGTTTCCTATATTGAGTTGTTTGTGTTCCTTACATATTTTGGACATCAACCCTGAAAATGCCAAACAACATATTCCCAGGCTCTTGGGTTTAGGATGTAGACATTTTTGGGAGATCATTATTCTGTCTACCTCAGGAGTAGACCCAAATCCCGAGGGCAGGAGGAATGGGAAGCTGGGATGGTGGTACTTTTCCTTGGCCAGTCTGGGGGCCATGCAGACCTGGGTAATGAATTCTAGGGGAAGAGGTTGGGGAATGGTGAGAGGCTAGTGAGGGCTAACTCACTTCATCTGGTAGAGGTTGTTGGTGCCTCTGTGGTCAATGTCATGGCAGAAGGCAGCAGTGACCATGGCCAAGGCCTCTAGGTCAGTGAAGTATCGCTTCAGCTTCCCAGTCTGGAAGAGCAATCAGAGATATAAGTCACCCCTACTTTGTGGGAGTAGAAGCTGGGCTGAGAGCACAGGTGGAGCAGGAGAGCCTGGAGCTTGCACGCATGGGCTGAACTTGGCTCTAGCTCTAGCTCTAGCTCCTCAGTGTGATCAGAAGTTTGCTGTAGGATGAACAGTTTTGTGGGGCATGGAACTTTCAATGTTACAACTGGAACAGTCCCAGGCAAACAGAGACAGCTGGGCACCAGATTCCTAAGTGACCTATTCCCTTAGCTGGGCTCATGCCAGGATCCCCAATCAGCACACTGACGGTGGAAGGTGCTGTACTGAGGCGTTTCTTTGAGAAACTTGCAACCACCAGGTTTCAGGATTTAGAAGGATTTTGAACATGACCAAACTGGCAAAAGCAAACCATCCAAACCAAGGCGGTGAAAGACTTCTACAATGAAACTATAAAACACTGGAGAAGGAAATTGAAGAAGGTATTAGAAGATGGGACGACATCCGATGTTCAGCAGAATATTATGAAAATGGTTATACTACTAAAGTGATCTACAAATTTAATGTAATCCCCATAAAATCCCAATGACATTCTTCACAGAAATAGAAAAAACAACCCTAAAATTTGTATAGAAACACAAAAGACCTTGAATAGCTAAAGCAATCCTGAGCAAAAAGAGCAATGATGGAGGAATTTTATAATACCTGACTTCAAATTATACTATAGGGCCACAGTAACAAAACCAGTATGGTACCGGAACAAAAATAGATGCTTAGACCAACTGAACAGAACAGAGGACCCAGAAATAAGCCCACACAGCCACAGCCAAAAACATACACTGCAGAAAAGAGAGCCTTTTCAACGAATAGTGTTGGGAAGCTAGGTATCCATATGTAGAAGACTAAAACTAGATCTCTCTCATCCTGTAAAAAAATCAATTCAAAGTGGATCGAAGATCTTAATGTAAGACGTGAAACATTGAAACTACTAGAGAAAAACACAGGACAAACACTTGAATATAGAGGCATATGCCTCTATAGGACACCAGGAGCTCAGGAAATAAGAGCAAGAATTGATGAAGGATGAAGACAATGCATCAAATTAGAAAGTTTCTGCACAGCAAAGGAAACAATAACCAAAGAAAAGAGATAGTCACAGAATGGGAGAAAATCTTTGCTAGCTATTCATCTGACAAGAGATGAAGATCTAGAATGTATAATGAGCTCAAAAAATTAAACACCAAAAGAACAAATAATCTAGTCAATAAATAGGGAAATGCATTGAGCAGACAGTTCTCAAAAGAATTACAAATGGCCAATAAACATATGAAGAAATGTTCACCATCCCTGCCATAAAGGAAATGTAAATCAAACCAACACTGAGATTCCACCTCACCCTAGTCAGAATGCCTATCAAGTAAACAAACAACAACAGATGCTGGAGCAGGGGGCAGGGAAGGAACCCTCATATACTGTTGGTGGGAGGGTAAATTAGTGCAGCCACTACGGAGACCAGTATGTAGGTTCCTTAAAAATCTAAAGATAGGACTATCCATCTCGAGGATAGATACATACCACGCCTGGGTGTATATGCTGACTGTAAGTCAGCATATAGTCAAGATACCTGCACACCCATGTTTATAGCGGCACTATTCACAATAGCCAAAATATGGAATAAACCTAGGTGCCCATCAACCAATGAATGGATAAACGAAATGTGGCGCACACACACACACACACACACACCCCACACTGGAGTATTACTCAGCCATAAAGAAGACTGTGTTATGTCACTTACAGGAAAATGGATGGAGCTAGAGATCATCATGTTAAGCGAAATAAGCCAGACTGAGAAAGACAAATGCCACATGTTCTGTCTCATATGAGGAGTTACTCTATGAAAAGAATATCAGGAATGTAAAACAGGTTCTGTTTGGGTGTGGGTATTAGTGGGAGGGGTGCTGAAATGAGAAGGCGAAGAGGGTTGAATATGGTTGAAGTATGAAAATAGAACTATGAAACCTGTAAAATCGTTTTAAGAAGGGGGTGATGAAGAGGAAGGACAGAGGGGTGTATTTGACCAACGTATACTATATGCATGAAACCCTTTTGTACAACTAACATACAACTAGTATAAAAGAATATTTTAGGGATGACAATGTGGCTTAAGTGGTAGAGGGCCTGCTTAGCAAGCCCTGAGTTCAAATCCTAGCACAAATAAATAAATAAATAATAAATTTTAAAAGACTATGAAAAAAGCAAAAAGGAGACTCTTGGGCAGAGGTAACAGTGGCAGATGGGGGGAAAGGTATTCTTAGGGTGAATATGAGCAAGGTACATTCTGTATACATATGAAAATGTCATAATGAAACCCTTTAAGAATTGTGTCTGTGGGCACCCATGGCTCACACCTGTAATCTTAGCTTCTCAGGAGGCAGAGATCAGGAGGATCATGGCTCAAAGCCAGCCCAGGCAAATAGTTCAAGAGACCCCATCTCAAAAAAATTCTTCACAGAAAAGGTCTAGTGGAGTGGCTCAAGGTTTAGGCCCTGAGTTCAAACCTCAATACCACACACACACACACACACACACACACACAAAAGAATTGTGTCTGTACTGAACATATACAGACTTTTTTCTACTTATTATTCCCTAAACAATTTAAATAGCATACATTGTATTCCGTAGTATGTGTAATCTAAGGATGATTTAAAGTATACAGGAGAAGCCAGGTGTGGTGGCGCATATCTGTAATTCCAGCACTCAGGAAGCTGCAACAGGAGATTCATAGGGTTGAGGCCAGCTTGGGCTACATACCAAGACAAATCAAGACTACAAATGAACAATAAACAAACAAAAAAGCATGCAGGACGATGTGCATAGATTATATTGAATACCATTTTACATAAGGGACTTGAGTATCTGTTGATTTTGGTATTTGACATGGGGGGTGTCCAAGAACAACACACAGATATCAAGGGATGACTGTAATATGCAGATATAAAATTGCAGTGTGGCAGAACCTTGAAGACATTGTGCTAAGTGAAATAAGCCAGACACACACACACACACACACACACACACACACACACAAATGCTGTGTGACTGCACTTACACGCAGGACCTATAGTACTCAAACCCACAGACAGAAAACAGAACAGGGGTTCCCAGGGACTTGGGGGCAGTAGGAATTGGAGTGGTGCTTAGTGAGGGCAGAGGTTTTGTCTGAGACGGTGAGAAAGTTGTAGAGATGGGTCGTGGTGAAGGAGGCACAGCATTTTGGATGGACTTAATGTCACTGAGTGATCAAAGGTCATAGAAAAGTGTCTTTATATATTACATGCTAATCTAAGGAAAGAATGGTGGTATACCTACATAAACATAAAATAGAGGAATGTGATAATATTTATGTATCTTCGAATGATAAAACATATTATAGAATAATATCCCGTTGGTTATAAGCTAAATACATGGTGTGTAAGTTTCTGTATGAGGGTGCATGGGTGTGAGAAAAGAAAATTTGGAAGGACTTGTGCCATGGTTATCTCCAAATAACCAGACCAAGATTGAGGTTGACTGCAGCTTCCTCTCACTTTTTATTTGTTTGTTTTTGGTTTTGTTGAGACAGGGTCTCACTATGCAGCGCAGGCTGCCCTCAAACTCACGATCCTCCTCCCTCAGCCTCTTGAGTGCTGGGATTATAGACATGCCCCACCATGCCCAGCTTCCTTTCACTTTTTATGTTTTATATGCTTTTTTATTCTTGTATATTTTTGGGGGCAGAGGGCAGGGTCTCGGTATGTAGCCCAGGCTGGCCTTGAACTCAAGATCCTCCTGCCTCCACCTCCTGAGTACTGAGATCACAGATGTGCACCACCACACCTGGCTTGTTCTTGGGATTCTTTTATGCAGGTACTACTTTTGCAATTCTTAAAAGGTAACAAAAATGACAATGCTGTGACTTCCATGTGGAGCCCACGGTTGTTCCATGTGGCCTGAGCCACAGCCAAGGCAGATTCTCCCCTCCCCCCACAGCGGCCCCTGCGTACCACCAGCAAGGAGAACATGGTCTGGCCCACGTTGAAGCCGTGCCTCCAGTTGTGGTAGGTGATCCTGCGGTAACCCTTGCTCAGGGAGTACATGAACCGCACCAGGGTCTGTGAACACACACGTGTCAGCAAGGCAGCGCACACTGGCCAGGTGCCCAGGGCCTCCCTCCCAGGCCCAGGGCCCTCCAACCCTGCCACTGAACCAGAGTGGGGGCTAGCAAGACACAGAACCATGATGAAGGCACTTTGCAGACTGCTCTGTACTGTGAAAATGGATGTCATTAGGAAACAAGTGTGAGCATGAGTCATTCCACTTAATCATCAGTGATTCCACAGTGCCCCAGAGAGCAATTGGCCTAGGAGAAGTGGACAGGCCACCTCACAGGAGAGGAAAACAAAGGGCTCTTAAATTCTGTGGTTCTTAAACTTGAGTGCACATCAGAATCACCTGGAGGGCTTGTTCAATAGTTTCTGCTTCACTGGAGCTGGGAGAGTGTATGACCAGATTTGTGATTCTGACAATGCCTGTTACATCAAAGTGATGCCACTTGGGGCAACACTTTGCCAGTGTTCAAAGTCTGAGAAATTCTCCCTCCCCACCAGCTTCTCTGTCCATTCTCCCATCCCCTAGGCTCACAGTGCACTTTCTTACACGGTCCTGCAGGGGAAGAAACCTGTCTCAATGGATTTAACTCACATCTCCCAGCCTTGTTAGACATCCATTTATTCCCAGCCTTCAAAACTCAGTGCCTCAGGGCCCACTGCAGGCAGCCAAAGCACTGAAGGTCCTCAGCTCAGAGCACTGGGTGTCTTTTTTCTGATTGATGACTCAGCTGTGCAACCTGACCAATGCTTTAAATCCCAAATGCTGAGGGTATGCTGTTCTTGGTACTTGACAGATTGAGCTATCTTTTTTTTTTTTTAACAAGAAAACAAAAAACAAAAAAAAAAGGAAAGGAAAAACCAAAGATGTTTGTGTTGCCCTCACCTCCTGTGGGATATGGAACTTATCCACCACTCGGAGCTCATAATACATCTGAATCCCACATTTCACCAGCTCCAGTTCAGTGAGGGGCAAGTCGCTGAAGTGGAATTTATTAATTTCATATTTCTCTGTATCTGGCAGCTCTTCTTGCTGTAGAGTTAAGCGATAAAGGTACATGAAGTATTCCTGGGTCCCCCTGGGCCCTACCCGGTCCCAGGTCTGCTGGGAGAGGTAGAGGAGAGTGTGGGAACATGCTTTGTAGAGGACACCATGTGCACTCGGAACGGGGATTGTGTCAGCCCCAAGCTGTTCTTGCTCCACTCACCAGGATCTCAGCCAGCTCCTCTTCCTCACAATCCCACGGTTCCTTCCCATACACCTCTCTGGTTTTCTGCCAAGACCCAAAATAGTAGGAAAAAAAGAAACAGGCTATTACATCAAAAGCCTAAAAATGCCTCCACTTTTCCATTCCCATGTCTCTCCTCCCTCCAAAGTCCTTGCAACAGGACCACCCACTCAGCATTCACTCTTAAGCAATTCAGTCATGGACTTTGGAGTCATGGAGACCTGCGTACAAATCTGAACCCTGCTATTTACTGGCAGTGTCCTCGTAGGCCTCTGAACCTCAATTTTCTCTTCTGTAACATGGGATAATAGAGGTCCTTAAATATGATTGTGTAATCTTTTTTTTCTGCAGTGCCAGAAATGGAACCCAGGGCCTTACACCACAGAGCTGTGTCCTCAGGGTTTTGCTGTTTTTGTTTTTGAGGCAAAGTCTCAGTATACAGTGCTAGGTTAACCTTGAACTTGCTATGTAGCCCAGACTGGCCTGAAACTTTCTATCTTCCAGCCTCGGCCCAAGGGCTGGGGCATGGGCCTGTGCTGCCATGCCTAGCTAGCAAATTCATTATGTACAACTAAAACAATGCATGTAAACCATTGTCGTGCTACTCATACTTGGCACATAGTGAGCACTAAAATAAAATAATACTGTTGCTGATATTTTTATCATTACTATTGATTGGGAGTAAAGAGGTTTTGTCCATGGTCTAGGTTCTTCCTCTCATTTACTGTGTGACCAAGGGCAAATTCTGTCCCTCTCTGGGCCTATTTCCTCATGTGCCAGAGGAGGGGAACATGGGCCCAGTTACATGTTTCTGATTTCTTGACCCAGAACAAAATCTGTTAACTTTTGACTGGTTCACTAAGGCTATACCTCCATAAGGTCCACACATCCACCATGTGGCTGGAAGTGTGGACTGAGTCAAGCAAATCATGAAATAACCATGTATACCAGATGCTTTCTCCTCTGCATTAACCAGTTAAATTGGGAAGAAATGATCAAATTTGTTGTGGTATCTTCTGAGCTTAGGAAGTGGCTTCTGGGAATATTGGCATGTGTTGTTTAAACTTGTGAGGCCTCTGAGCTCTTGGGAGCTCAGCTGAGCACCATTTCCAGAGCTCTTCAGCTAACTGCATTTGCTTGTAAGATCTTGATTTCCTTAAAACCAAAACCCCAGGAACAATGAGTCACTGGTTCTAACATATCCTTGAAAACATCTAGTCTGATTTCTCACCCTGGTAGGATTCCCCACAATAGCATCTCCAATATCTGAGCCATCCAGCTTCTGTTTGGATGACTCTCGTGATGGGGTGCTCACAACCTCCCGAGGCACCCTGTTCATTAGAGTGGCTGGAAGTGTGGCTCAAGTGGTAGAGCATATGCCTCCAAGGAACAAGGCCCTGAGTTCAAACCCCAGCACCATACACACACACACAAGGAGTGGCAGAGAATTTGTTCATTTTCCTGATTAAAGGTTAACCAAGGCTCCTTTGGGGCCTCGATTTCTTCACCTCTACAATAAGGGTAGAAATACTTACCCTCCCCACCTTGCTAGGCTAATGACTGTAAGCATTCAACAAGGTCATAACTGTGAACTTGCCCAGTAAACTGTAAAGTGCTGAAACTATGTGAGGGCTACCTAGTCTCCTTGAAAAGCTCCTTTGCTTGTCAAACTCTTATGTGACTTTCTTGGGTCTTCTGAGCGAGCTGACCCACAGAAGCAAGGCTCTGAGAAACAGACCTCCACATCTCTGTGGCAGGTGTGAGGAATATGGCTGAGCAAACCCACACCCAGCCTGTGCCCTTGTGGGCTTCATTTGCATGAGTTTGACCACATCTCCAAGGCACAGTCTCTACTGGAGTGGGAGCAAAAAAAGAGCGTTACGCACCAGGATTTTCTGAATTTCTTCATTGTCACACTTCACGTGATATTTTACAATGTCCTGGAAAATATCCTTCCTGTTCTCAAGTTTGTTCATAGACTCATAAGTGTCTGGATTTAAGACCGACCAGCCCAGGAACTGAGTCAAAGACTGAAAAGAAAGAAGAATCAGAGAGAGAACACCCAAGTTTGATCCCTACTCTAACTTAGGGCAAGACTTCAAGACCTCTATTTTCTGAACAATAAAATGGGTTTGGTAAGCTGTGTGCCACCACATAGAGTTGTTGTGAGGAAAAGATAAAATAATGAATGTAAATTCACTTTAAATAAAGCACTAATGTACTAACTTAAAAAAATACAGTCCATTCTCTGCCTATGCGGAAACTTATTGCTCGATTTTGATGTGAACTTAAACTTGCTCTAAATGTGAAGTTTATTGATGAATTTCTTAAACATTTTTATTATATAATAATTATACAGGGGGGTTCATTGTGACATTTCCATATATGTTTACGATGTACCTTGGTCAGGCTCACCCCCACCAATTCAATATCCTCCCCACTTAATTTCAGTAGGTCTCAATGTTCTATGTTCATACATGAATATAAAGTACATTGACCACACTCCCCCTCCTTTACCCTCTCATTCCCCCTCCGCTCCTGCTGGTTCCCTTCCTCTACAGGACTTGTTTTACTTTCCTGTCCTTTCATTGTTTAAGTTCATTATTCAGAGAGGCTTTGCCATGGTCCTACACCTGTGAACAGGATTGATTCAATTTTTAAAAAAGAGAATATGTACTTTTCTGACAACACATGGCAGTACAAAGTTGAGAGTGAAGAAAGTGGTTGTTAAAGCTATGTCAGGATTGTGTCAACAAGGTGACCTTCCCGTCCCTCCAGGTGGCCCAGCAGCTACACACCGCGTCTCACTATGTCCTCTGTGTCCCAGCGTGCGTACCTCCATGAGGGTCTCATCCATTTCGTCAAAGGGCTTCCCATCTTTACGGTTGTAAAATGTGGTCACCCCCACAATTTCTTCCTTCTTGTTCACAATCGGCATGGAAAGGACATTTTTAATCATCCATCCAGACTCATCCAGAGGCTCTTTCTACAAGAAAAGAGCCAGACTTGAGGCTTCCTCTGGTTCCAGGCTGCACAGGCTGCTATGACAGACTTTCTGCTATGGTGGGACCATGATGGACCATCTGAGAGGTGGCAACAAGAGGACGGAGTTTGGTAGAATTTGCTCATGAGTTTAGTCACCCACAAACTCCATGAGCAAACAGCCCATCTGGTTGGAGTTCTTACTTAAGCCAAGTAGCCATATGGTTTTCAGTCCTAAGATGTCAGGGCTGGTGTGTGCCAGGCAGGGTGTGATGTACTAGAGTACAATAAATCACAGAAACATGCTAGAGAGGTAATGGTCCCCTTTCAGGTATAGGAGATAGCCACAGGGGACTGATTGGCTTCAAAGGGCAGTGTTAGTGCTTCTGGTAATTTTGAATCTATCAACTAAACATATTCCGCAATTGTGATCTTTGACCTTACTTTCTGTGTTACTTTTGGCATGCCATTTTATCTCCTTGGCCCTCAATTTTCCATCTAGAGATAGGAATGAGTATGTGCCTCACTAAACCAATGATGTTCTTGGTCAATTAAAAAGATTTCCTTGGTGAGTCATTTCCCATCTGTCTGAGCCTCACTTTTATCACTTCAAATGGAGATTCATTGTCTATCATCAAACATCTACCGCATTCAATAAATTAAGCTACTAGCTGGGAAAACTAAGGCAAATAAGGTACAGATTGCCCTCAGGTTGCTCAGAATCTCTAAAGTAAACTAGCAATTACACTGCAGTGAGGGAAGTTCTCTGAGAGAGTTATCTTTACGGTACTGTGAGAGTCAGAGGAGATGAGGAAGTCAAGGAAATCTTCCTGAAATAGGTGTCTAGTTCTGAGAGATTCTTAAGGTGCGATGATTATTGTTATTAGTATTTAAATACACTGGAAAGTGATACAACTCCATCTTAGCACCTGGTGTGTAGACGTTTAGAGGATACGGAATATAGAAACAACACAGGCTGATGTCAGACAGAAGACCTGTCTTTCCCCCAGCTCTCTATCTAACCTCCAGGAATCCCTTCCCCGTGAAGGCAAAGATAAGGAAACAGATTGTATTGACAGTGACATGGGATACCTTTATAAGCAAGGAAGCTAATTGATTCAACCTACGTTTTTAAAAAAAACATCATTTAGGCTACTTTGTGGATGATGAGTTGGAACAGGAGGACTAGAATCTAAAAAATGAGATCAAATTTCTTTTACTGAAATGGTCAATTGGATGACTTAGGTGAAGACCAAGTAATGTGTAGTCATGATCAGTTCTTTGGGCTGATCATGCTGATGTGGCCAAAATCACAACATATGAAGTACAATCTTAATTTTGAAAGTATATTCTCTCCAAGCCTTTCACAATGTTCTCTAAGTAATAAAAAAATTCATTGCTTTTCCTAAGAATCATTTTTATTTCCTGATTGGTAATGATTTGTTTTTCTTATGCCTACCATGCTAAATCCAGCAATTACTGAGAACACTTAGATCTTAGAAAAATAAGATCTGATCAAAGAAAGTCAATATTTTATTGAGAGAAATTAATCTTAACAGAAGAATAATAAAAGGCGAAATAAGGAAGAAATAGTAAGAGAGACAAAACTCCTTGGCAGCTCGTTGGCCTGCTCTAATTCCTTCCACTTACCCATCTCCTCCCTGCACCCTTCACCCTTGTCCTTGCTGCCAGACGCAATTTCTTCCGGAACACATTCCTGATTCCTCCCCATTAAGTCAGCCCATTGAGAGACCCCTCCTCTATCCCCTGTCCCTCCCCTGACCACCACATTTTGTGTGTCTTTCATGAGCCCTGTGGAGACAGGACCATGCCTATTTGGTCTGCCTTTGTAGCCACTGTAGCATTGTGCCAAAACCTGGCCTACAGATAGTCTCCATAAACAAGAATCAAATAGAGTACTAAACAATAATCCATGAACATTCCAAAGAGGAATTATATTCAGGAAAATTGCAATACAACTTCAAGGAAGAGGTAGCATTTGAGGTCATTAGAGAAGGGTGGAAGATTTGGACAGTAGGTGATAGATGCAGAGGGAATAGCCTAAGCAAGGTTCCCAAGGTCACAAAGAAGGAGTGTGAGGGTTAAAACAGAATGGGACCTTGGAAATCACTCAATGGGTAATTACCCAATGGCCCTCCCACGCCCATGACTTTTCTCCAGTTTGTTCAGACTGCTTATCAAGAAAGTGAGCAGATTTTAATGCTCTTTCTAGAGAAAAACAAGTCATATGACAAAAAGAACAAATTGAAAAATAACTCACCTGAAAATCGAAAAAGTCCTCTGCGGGTGCATTCATGATATTGCAAATCTGAAAGCCATGAAGGGGACAATGGAGCTGTGATTAGATTTGACGGAGCACCCAGTGAAGCACTGTGTACTGCTTTCACAAACACCATGTCCTTGCCCAAGGCAGCCATGTTCTACTCGTCAGGTAGACATCCCCAAAATGGTTCTGGGTTATTCACTGAGGTTACTGGATAGAAAAGTCACCTTATAAACGTTGCTCTTAGTATTTGCTGTACTCGTGAATCATTTCTAACCTTTGAAAAAGTTGTTACTATTAATAACTGTGTAGTATTCTTACTGTTGAGTATTTGTACTGTGTCCAGGTTTTTGTTTGTTTGTTTGTAGTACTAGGGATTGAACCTATGGCCTCTTGAGCTATACCCCAGAGAATAAGAAAAGAAAAGTGTTGAGGCTCTGGTTCTGTATTGCTAGATTTTTCTTCTGAAAATTGGACCAGTTTATTCTACTATACAAGGAACCCAATGAGATATATTTGATTCCTCCAGAGCCCTGTGTGTAGTCGTATAGTACTTTCTACTGCACAAAGGCCTCTGGTTGAGGGATGACTGGGAATGAAATCCAGCCTGTGCTCTGTTGGGAGAGCCATGGCCCTGGCCTTGCTCTAGACATCTCAAAAAGCTACCACATAGGCTTGTAGCAACACAGAAGCAACCACCTGGTTTCAGGTGCTGTGCATCCCTGATCCTATCCAAGGACTGCCCACTCACTATCATCTTCTGGCCTCTGCTTGGACTAAATCCATCACTTGTCATTGTTCCTTCCTGACTGCCTATCTCTCCCAGAGCTATTTCCCCTCAGCACGTAAGCATGCTTGAATCACTCCCATCCTTGCAAATGAAATCCTTCCTTTACCTGATGTGGTCCCCATAGCAACCGTCCAGGTGGGCCTTCTCCTTCTACCTTCTCTTTATCCAGCTACTCTCAACAGACCACATGCTAGATTCTGACTCTACTGTGCCACCAAATTTGCTCTCAGCAGGACTACTGATGACCTTGTAACTGCCAAACCCCAGCAGGTTGTCAGTTCTTATCTCCCAGTATCACTGTGATTCTCTCTCCCTATTGAAATATTCTACTTCCTTGGTTGCCATGACACCATACTCTCCTGAGGAAACACTTCTGGGCCCTCCTCTTTCTCCACACACTCCTCTTTCTCTACCCACTCTGGAAATCCTGACATGTTTCAATACTGCCCCCCCAGGACACTCTTCCTATGTGACTTCGGCACTCATGGTTTCAAGTATTGCCTGGTCCTGATGACCTCCTAATTTCCATCTCTACCCCTCCCCTCTCTCCACAGCATCAGAACTGTCCACCTTCCTGCTGGATATTTGCTTCTGAAAAATGTCTCCATCTCATTTTGCCTGCAATTAACCTCAACATCCAAACCTGACAGTAACACTATCCAGCCAGTCTGAAAATTAGCTTTTACTCTTTGTCTTCCTTCCTTTCTGCTTATACTCAGTCGCAAAATCCTGCCAGCTTTCCCTTCTTGATATTAGATCTGACCCAGTATCTCCTTTCCATCCCATCTCTGTTAGAGTTGTATTAAATGAGCACGTTAATTGAGGACCTCATTCACTGTTAGCACTCAATGACTGTCGGCAATAATGACAGCCTTCTTTGCTGCACCTGCATTTGTTGAGATTCTTATTTGAACTCTGCACTGGCCACTCTGCCTCCAGTCCTAACCCTTCAGATCCACTCTCCATGAAGCTGCCAGAGTTATCCTGCTAAAATGAAAATTGACTATGCCAGTCTCCTGCTTTAAAAACCCAGTCACCTGTAAAGTCCTACCCCTCGATGTGGCATCCAAGGCCTACTATGATCTGGCTTCTTCCCTTTCAAACTGCTTCTCTTTCTGTCTTCCTGTCTCAAACCTAATACTCCAGTAACAGTAAACTGAATACAGTTTGCTGCTCCAAACCTCTGTGTCCAAGATATAGCTGGACTGCCCATTGCTATAGCTGGATATAGGATATCCTCTAAAGGATTATGTGTTAAAGGCTTGGTCTCCAACCAGGCACTGCTGGGAAGTGGTAGAGATCTTCAAAGGTGGGGCCTAGTGGGAGGTCTTCCAATCATTAGGGTGTGCCCTCTCTGCCTCTCTTTTTCACTTCCTGGCTACCATGATATAAGTATCTTAGCTCTACCATGTATGCTGTACCATGTGGGCCTTGCCACAGGCCCAAAATCAACAGAACCAACTAACTATGGACTAAAACCTCCAAAACTTGAGCCTTATAAGCTGATTATCTCTGGTATTTGTTATAGTAATGAAAGGCCAACTAACACTCATATTGTTCCCTCCACCTGGAATCCCTTTTCTGCCCCCTCCTGCCTAAGACTTACTTATTTTGAAATTCAACTCACACCACTACTCTCTAGGAAATGAAGGCTGGTTTAGATGCCCCCTACTCTGTATTCTCAGAACATACTGTGTACACCTCTGTCATGGCCTTTTCACATTGTAGTATAGTATCTGCTAATACAGATGCCGCCTTCATTTAATTATAAGCTTCAGAACAGAAACTGTACCTCATTCATCTAGCTTTTTATCCTCAGAGACTATCACAGTACCTGACACAGAAAATGCTGAATAAATAAACATCTT
The DNA here is from genome assembly GCF_047511655.1 of Castor canadensis. Taxonomy (NCBI): domain Eukaryota; kingdom Metazoa; phylum Chordata; class Mammalia; order Rodentia; family Castoridae; genus Castor; species Castor canadensis. The sequence goes on along the minus strand of NC_133391.1, from coordinate 69,742,268 downwards.
GCTACATGGAGAACACTGTGTAGTGTGTGCCTGAAGATGCCTGGTGACCAGGCTCACTTACAGAGGTGATACGCAGCTAACAGACATGACTGGACTGTAAGGCACAGGGGATGCTGTCACTCCACCCTTGACCCCAAGTGGGTGGAGCATGGTGAGAGGTAAAGTGTCAGAGCTCTGCTCTGTATGGTATAGCTGGAAATGCTGCAGGTTGAGAGTGGGAGTTAAGTCTGCAAGGAGAGGTCGGTAGGTAGTTTCTGGCTAGCCTGGTAAAACAGCCAGTCATGACTGTAAGGATGTGTAAGCATCCTTGGTTGTCAGTGAGACTTATGTACCTAGGGGCTATTCCTCTGCACTTCGTATTTGTCCAAATGCTAATTCCCTTTCATCTTTTTGGGCCAAGTGTCAAGTGGATTGAACATCAAGAGAATCAGCTTTAGCAATTCACATTGTCCTCATTTTTCCTTCAACTCTTCCACCTGATTGAAACTTTCCTTCTTCCAAGTTGTGTCACTTACCAGGCCATTTTGGGCAACATAAGTGGGGAGGCCGCTTACTAAAGCCCAATGGTCAGGAGGTGGATTCCTGTAAAGCCAAAGACACGTGGTGACTTTTGATTCAGGGACTGTTAGACTAACACGTAGAATCTAGATCTTCACCCCTTCCCCAACCTTCTGGTAACTCCCAGAAAATTCACTACACCTGACTGAACCCAAAATGTTGGCTAATCATTTTAATGTTATTTAGACATGGAGAAAGGGTGATGAATATAACATTTTACTAATTGTGCATGAAGTTTGACTGTCCCAGAAAAAAAAGAGACAACATTTATTCTACTGATTATTACTGGCTGCTAAGCAAAACAAGATACCATCATTTCCTCATAGTTAGGGTAGTTTCACATTAACTGTGAAAAAACTGTGGGGGAAACTATAGTAAGCACCCCGTGTGTACTAAGCACTAAGGTAAGCACTTTACATCCTTATTTCTAGGGATAGCAATAGTACAGCTGTTGATATTATCGTTATATCATACAATCGCGTGCTGTATAGTGTTTCAGTTAATGAGGACTGCACTTATGAGGATGGTTCATGAGACTGTCGCCTAGGAATGTTGTGTCCTACTCCGTTTCTTCTATGATGGTCACACCACCACCTGACAACTCATTTCTCACAAGTGTACCCTTCCTTGTCCATTGTGAGAAAAACATACCCCCAAAAGCATAAAAACCTTCAGCAATCATAAGAAAATGAACATCTATGAAACCACACACACGTCAAGAACAGCAATGTCAGCAACTTGGGAGACCTGACCAGCCCCTCCCAATCACAGCCTTCTCCCTAACCCCAAAGTAATCATCATTCTAGCATGATAATTACATTCTTGCTTTTCTGTAGACTTTTACCACCTAAGTATGCTTTCGTGTACCTGCACTCTCCAATTTGACGTTGCCTGTTTTTCAATTTCATTTATTTGGAATTATTTAATGTGTATTATTTTGTCTGGTTTATATTCCATGTTGTTGTAATTTCTTTATTTTATTGACTTACAGTTTCCTCATGTATTGCAGCAGTACAATCTGTCCATTCAAATGCTGACGGACATTCCCCACCCCTCTCCCCCCAGTTTGGGGCTCACGTAAACACTCTGGTACAGATGTTCTCTCGATTCTGTAAGGTATAGAGTAGGACTACAAATAATGCTTCATAAGATCTACATACCTTTAACTTTACTAGATAAGGCCAAACCCTTTCTAAAGGGATTGACCAATTTACACACCCATCAGTGGTATGTCAGTTTCCTTTGCTCCATATTTCCGCTAATACTTAGTCTTTTCAGACTGTTAAATTATAATCCTTCTGGTGGGATCTAATGATACCTCTTTGTGGTTTTCTTTTGCATTTCTCTGCAAAGTCAATATTTGTCATTTGGATTGCTTTTTTTTCTCTTCGGCAGAACTGGGGCTTGAATTCAGGGCCTCCTGCTTGCTAGGTAGGAACTCTTACCATTTGAGCCTCTCTGTCAGCCCTTTTTTGGTTATGGGTTTTTTCAGGATAGGATATTGAGAACTATTTGCCCAGGACTGGCTTTGAACTTCAATCTTCCTGATTTCTACCTCAAAAATCAGCTAGGATTATGTGAGCCACCAGCACCCAGCTGGATTGCTTTTTTGTGAACTTCATACTCATGTCTTTTACTTGTTTTCCTATAGTGTTTCTTTCTTATTGATTTGCAGGCATTCTTTATGTGTTCTTGATATGAACCCTTTGTCGATTATCTGTTCTCACACCATGACTTGCCTATTTACACTTTCTAGTAATCAGTCTTCTAGACAACCCTCAATGATTCTCACCTCCTTGCCTTTATGCTTTTGTATGAGCCTCCCAACAATGAATCATGGCTGGTCTGTGTGGCCAATGCAGTAGGGTGGAGGTAAATATATTATTACTGATTCCCAATCATGAAAGACATTTCAACTTTCACCTGCGTGCTCTGGGGCAGTCATCTTCCATGCCATTAGGTGAATCAAGTAGCCCTTTGTGGAGATTCATGTGAAGAGGAACTGAGGCCTCCTGACAGCATCCAATGTCACCTTGTCAGCCATGAGTAACCCTAGTGGGAGGCTGAGCTCCAATTCCAGTCAAGCCTTCAGACGGCTGTAGCCCTAACTTACATTTGACCACAACTTCATAAACGATCCCAAGCTAAAACTGCCCAGTCAGGCTACATCTGAATTTCTGACCCACAGATTAATAAATAATAAAGAAAAATAAATTATTATTGCTGTTTTAATTCACTAACTTTTGGAACAATATGCTATGTAGAAAGAAACTCATAATTCTCAAATAGCATATTTTGATATGAATAGAAGTTCTTGTTCTTAATGTGGTCAAATATATCAATACTTTTGTTTAGCATGCATGCCTTTTGAAGTCCTGTTTTCAGTTGTTTTCCTATGCCGAGGTCACAAAATCAATCTTTGATATTATCTTCTAGAAGCTTTATAATTTTTGCCTTCCATATTTAGCCCCCTAACCCACCTAGAATTTATATTTGTGTTAATTCATTTTTGAGAGAGGGATCATGTTTCTTTTTTTCCCTATTTATGCAAGCATAATTTATTGAAAGACTATTTCCTCTCTACTTTGCAATCACATCTTTGTCATAGTAAAGTGAAAAAGTGAATATATATAATAAGAATAGTAATACGGGTTTTGTTTCTGGTCTGGGTCCTGTTCCATTGATCTAGTCACACATCCTGTGCTATTACCACACTGTCTTAATGACCACAACTTTAAAGAAATTCTTGCCATCTGGTAGGGCAAGTTCTCCTATCTTGTTTTTCTTCTTCAAAAGTATCTTGCCTATTATTGGCTATTTACATTTTCACATGAATTTTACAATCAGTTTATCAGTCTCAAAAAAGATCTGAGATTTTGACTGGGGTTGTATTGACTCTACAAGTGGATTTGGAGAGAATTAATATAGTCACAAAATTGAGCCATCTATCCATGAGCATAGTATACCTCTGCATTTATTCTTATTTCCTTTATGTTTTGTTTAATTTTTTCAATATTATGTTCTTAGTTTTCTCTGTAAAAATCTTGTCCATCTTTAGTTATATTTATTATTATAGACTATAAATTTGATGCTATTTTCAATTGTATCTTTTATAAATGTTTATTTTCTAACTTTGCTACCAGTATATAGATGCACAAATGACTTTTGTGTGTTGATTTTTACCTTGTTAAACTCCCTTATTTTCTTTAGATTCTTTTGAATTTCTACATGTCATCATTTTACCTACAAACCATGAGTTTTGTTTCCCTTCCTTCCTTCCTTCCCTCCCTCTTTCTTTCCCTCCTTCTTTCCTTCCTTTCTTTTCAGGCAAGGTCTCACTATGTAGCCCAGGCTGGCCTCAAACTCACAATCTTCCTTTTTCAGCCTCCCAAGTGCTATGATTATAGGCATGCACCACAACACATACTAAGTTCTGTTTCTTCCTTTCTGATCGTAGACATTTTATTTATCTATTCAGTTGGTTAGTTTGTTATTTTTGCTTTAAGGTTCTAATCAGGACTTCTAGTACACAATTGATAGAAGTGGTCATAGGAGTTATCTATGTTTTGTTCCTGATATCAATGAAAAAACATTCATCATTAAATATGTTATTTTACCATTAATGTTGTTTGTTAAACCAGGTGCTGTGGTACCCACCCGTAGTCACAGCTACAGCTACTACTGAAGCAAGATGATTGCTTAAATACAGGTGTTTGATTTTGCTAGTACTGGGCAACATAGAGACCCTGTCTCAAGAAAAGTTGTTTGTTGTGCTTTTTTTTTAAAGCGCTCTTTAAAAGATTAAGAAAGCCCTCTTTTTGACAGTACTGGAGTTTGAACTCAGGGTCTTGTGCTTGCTAGGCAGATGCTCTACCACTTGAGTCATACCACAGCCCAAAGTTTATGGAAGTAAGCATGTATGGTTCTTTTTTTTTCTTTTACTTTGAGGCAAGGTCTCACTACATAGCTCAGGCTGGCCTTGAATTTATAATCTTTCTGCATCTGCTTCTGGAGTGCTGGGATTACAGGCATTCACCACTATGCCCAGATCATGTTTATTTTAATGTGGCAAATTATGTTGGTTGCTTTTTCTAATACTAAACCAAACCTGCATTTATGGAATAAACTCAACTGTGTAATGACATATAATCCTTTTTCTATTACTAATCATTACTTGCTAAAATTAATTTTGTATATTTACATCTATGTTCATACGACAGGTTGGTCTAAATTTTCCTTTTCGTTGGGTTTTAGACTGAAACTCACCCTTTGGAACCAGAAGGCTAACAGCTCCACCACTGCCAGCACTTCACTGTTCACTTATGTCCCCTTCTCCACCCTCCCACACCTTTGTGGTTGTCCCTTCATAAATAGAAGGTGCTTAAATTGTCCTAATTTGAATGTAACATGTGTTTTCTGTTGGGATCCTGTGTAAGATGGATGGGCACATAGCTCTTTACTTTCTCAGCCTTTCTCCTTTTCTATTATGTGTATTTAAGGTGTCAAATCTCACCCTAAGTCCAGTTTCACTGTATCACACAGAATTTAATATGCAGCATTTTCATCTCAAAACATTTTCTAATTTTTATTAATTTATTTTCTTACTCATCGGTTCTTTGAAAGTGTACTCTTTTTTTTCCTAGAAGAGTGTTTTCTAGTTTCCAAGCATTATAAAAATTTCTTTTTTTTTTTTTTTGGGTGGGACTGAGGTTTGAACTCAGGGCTTTGAACTTGCAAAGCAGATTCTTTACTGCTTAAGCTGCACCTCCAGTCCCTTTTGCTCTGGTTGTTTGGAGATGGGGTCACGCAAAGTATTTGCCTGGGCTGGCTTCAAACCATGATCCTCCTGATCTCTGCCTCTCAAGTAGCTAGGATTACAGGCATGAGCCATTGGTACCCAGATTCTGATTCATTTCTTGTCATTTTTTTGCACATTTTTATTGTGAGCAAAGGACAGTCCCGGTATGATTTCAATTTTTTTAAATGTATTAGTTTGTTTTATGGCCCAGTATATGACCAATTATTGTAAAAGTTGCATATATGCTTGGAAAGATTTGGTGTACATATTGAAAGGTGAGGAACAGTGTTCTACAAACATATCTATTAGATTATGTTTGTTAATTGTATTATTTAACTAGTCTATACTCTGTTTTACTCTCTTCCTGTCAATTAGTGAATATGGATATATCTACATCTTCTTGTATTTTGGTCAGTTTCTGCTTTATATTTTTAAGATCATTTTATGAGGTATATGCAAATTTGGAATTGTAATATCTTCCTGTAACATCAAGGTAGATTGGCCCCTTTATCATTAACAAGTGATTATGTTTGGAGCTGAGGACGTAGCTCAGTGGTAGAGCACTTACCTGGCATGCATAAGGCCCTGACTTTGATCCCCAGCACCACAAAAAAAAAAAAAGAAATGTTTTAAAAAGTGACTACCTTTATCTCTACTAATGTTCCTTAATATAACATCCTTTTTGGTCTCATATTAATATAGTTACACCAGGGGTGGGGGGTGTAACTAGATGTTCCAGTTAGGTAACAAAGATTGCCAGTGGTAGAGGTGAGCTTAGCATGCACAGGCCCAGGGTTCAATATCAGTTGAATTTCCAGCACCAAAAGAGGGAGGGAAGGAGAGAAAGAAACAGAGAGACAGAGAGAGATAGAGAGAGAGAGAGAGAGAGAGAGAGAGAGAGAGAAGAGCATACTATAGCTATGCCAATTTTCTTTTTTGAGTGACTCTGGGGTTTGAACTCAGGGCCACCTCATGCTTGCTAGGCAGGCACTCTACCACTTGAGCCACTCCACCAGCCTCTGTCAATTTTCTTTTGATTAGCATTCATATGGTATACCTTTTTCTAATCTTTTACATCCAACTTCTCTGTATTCTTATCTTTCAGATAAGTCTCTATAAACCAGATATATGACATTTCAACATATCTAGGAAGTAATCATTTTTGATGAACCATTTTTCATGTGATTGAGAAACAAAGTACTGCCTATTTATCTGCCATGCAGTGCTCTTTATTACTTGTAATTTCTACTTTATCCATATCAGCAGCATTCTTTAAGTATTCTGATAAAAGATTTTTATCGTATAGCACACTTTTTCCTCTCTTTTTGTGCCATTCAAGACAACTTTTTGTTTCAATCACACATGATAGAATAATCTCTTCAATTCAATTTATGTGGCAATTAAATTCAATGTGGATAACTGCCAGCAATGGCTGATCACCATTAGCTCAACCAAAATGACAACAATCTAACTGATTATGACCAAGTTCACACTTAAGCAGGCAATTATGACGACACTATGACTGTCTTGTAACAGATAGCAACTGTACAGTTTCATTGATGCTGTTCCAGAAATGTCAAAAAGTAGAAAACTGAATCTTAAATCAATGAAATGTGATAGATTTCATTTGTATCCAGTTTGGCAATCTTTGTTATCTAACCAGAACATCTAGTTGATAAATGTTTAAAGAAATTATTGATATATTTGGATTTAAATGCCATCTGATCTTCACTTCCTATTTTCCCACCTTCTCTATGTTCATTTAAACTTTTTTAGGTTTGATTAATCATTTATTTACTATTGAATTTTCCACTCTGTAGATTTGGATAGCATACACTGTGGTAGCTATTAGGGATATCTACCGATGTTCTGAATGTCCCTCTGTCTGACATATGGTTGGGTTGCATTACCTGTTCACCTGAACTACAATATGTGACTAGCTTTGGCTAATGAAATGTGAGTGCGCATCATCTCCTGATGGACATTTTAAGACCTAGTGTGTGTTTCCCCGTGTTCTCTCTTCCCTCTGGCAATGTTAGTCAATTTTGCAAGATTCAAAATGGTGGCTGCTTTATTGGCCTTGGTCCCTGCCTTATAGCCCCAATCCATGCCTTATAGCCCAACCACACCCACCAAATGGCAATGAACCCATAGTGAAATAGAACAATTAAACTTTGTTGATCATACCACTGAGGTCTCAAGGTCTTGTTACCACAGCATATCTGGTAGATTCAAAAATTTGTATTAGAAATGGGGAGTTGCTGGGAGAGTGGCTAAAATGGTATAGCACCTGCCTTGCAAGAACAAAGCCCTGAGTTCAAAACCCCGTACTTCCAAAATGAGGAGGTGCCATTAAAAAAAAAAAAAGCCTGAAACAGGTGATATAAGTGATGTAAGACAAAGGCTGTGTAGAAGGCAGCAAGATGACTGTAATCTAAGGCTACTGAAATCTGACATTCGACAAGCAGTAAGAAAAAACTGGGGAAAACTGTGACAGATAATAAGTTTAATAAACTTGAGGCTCTAGAGAGAGGGTTAGAAAGCAGAATGGTTGAAGAGTATGCATTTGACAAGGTAAAAACATAATATGAAGAAATGAACTTAGAAAAGAATGAAAGGCACCGCTGGCGGGAATGTAAGCTAGTACAATCACTCTGGAAAACAATAAGGAGGCTCCTTAAAAAGTAAACATAGATCTGCCATCTGATCCAGCAATCCCACTCCTAGGGATATACCCAAAGGAATGCGACTCAGGCTATTACTAAGGCACCTGCACACCCATGTTTATTGCAGCACTATTCACAATAGCCAAGCTATGGAAACAACCAAGATTCTCCACTACTGATGGATGGATCAAGAAAATGTGGTATTTATACACAGTGAAATTTTACTCAGCCACAAAGAATGAAATTTTGTCATTCACAAGTAAATAGATGGAGCTGGAGAACATCATCTTAAGCGAAGTTAGCCAGTCTCAGGAGGCCAAAAATGGCATGTTCTCCCTCATATGCAGATTATAGACCCAAAACAAATTGGGCAGTAATATTCTTGGACATGGGTCACACACTAAGGGGAGAACGCTCACGGGAGAAATAGGGAAAGGAAAGGAAACCTAAGACTTGAATGTGGTTGATGTGCCCAGTGTAGAGGCGCAAATATAGTAATCTTAAACTGGCTGAGGCCACTATGGGAAGGGGCCCTGGAAGTAGCGAAGAGTTCTGGCAGAGATGAACCAATGTGGGTTGCAATGCACATGTGCATGGAGGCAATGCTAGGAATCTCTCTGTATAGCTATCTTCATCTCAAACTAGCAAAAACACTATGTCTTTCTTATTATCTTTTGTTTTCTCTTCAAAAAAATTAGAGAACAACAGGACAGAACAGGTTCTGCCCAGAAGCAGGAAGGTACACATATGAGTAAATGTAAAAATGATAAAATAAAAATAAATAAATAATTTTTTTAAAAAAGGGGGCTGGGACATAGCTCAAGTGGTAGAACACTTGACTAGGTTCAATCCCCAGTGTGCCAAAAAAAAAAAAAAAGGCAAAAAAGTCAGGCTCCAGAGGCTCATGCCTATAATTCTAGCTACTTGGGGAGGCTGAAATAAAGAGGATTGCGGTTTGAGGCTAGCCTGGGCAAATAGTTCACCAAAATAACAAGAGCAAAATGGACTAGAGGTGTGGCTCAAGCAGTAGAGCACCTGCTTTGCAAGCACAAAACCCTGAGTTCAACCCCTTCAAAAAAAAAAAAGAACCCACCAAAGAAAAAAGAAAAGAAAGAAAGGAATTTGTCTTTGTGTAAGAAAGAATGGAAGGAAATAGACACCAGAAACAGAGGAACATGAGGCAATTTTTTTCATCCTAATCTAGCAAGAGATAATGAACCTGCTACCTGTTTATCTGAGCGACAGAGGAGTGTTAACATTTGGTATGGTGACCTACGTTGAATCAGCATTTCCTATCACCCCTACTTTTGGAGGACTGGAGCAGCATAAAATAAATGCCTGCAGCTGAAGGAAAGATCTCGGGGAAAGAGACTAAAGGTGTGGTTCTCCCACAAAGCCTGATTGCAGTTTCAGGAGTTTGCAATTAAATTGAGAAAGAGAGCCATGTCTTAAGACAGAGCTCTGGGTGTGGCTCTTGGTATAAGGAGGGATTCAGATATGAAGGCAATGAAGCTTTCTGGAATGCTCTGCTGACCAAAACACTTCAAGTTTTATATTAAAAATGATAGCCACTCTCCTCTTAAAATGATGTTTGAGTCTAGCTACCACAGGCACAACAGCATCCCTCTTTTCCTTTTCATTATCCTTCTTGGATAATAAGTTTTCCTTGGGGTCCACTTCTTGCTTTTGCATTGCCTTCTTTCTTGGATCCCAAAAGTAGCTTCTTAGCAAACTGTTGAAAAGCCCTGATTCCATCCCATAGTCACATTTCTCATAGGAGGGAAATTAAGGCTACTTGTTAACTCTGGCTATGTAACTCAGAGTTCCTGATTCACAGTCCAGCATAGTGACTTTAATCAAGTCTCTTCTCCTACTGGGGCCTTCTTTCCCACCCCGTGTGAATCTGCCTGCTGTTCCACACTGCCTCCTACTGCTCTCTCTGCCTCTAACCAAGGACATGGCCATGTTGGGTTTGGTAAGCATTCATCTTGAAATGAGTAGCCTGTGGCTATTGATGATGTGCCTGCAATTCTGCATGTTTTGAGATGAAACTTACGGGATTACTTTGATGTCTTCTTTGCCGTGCAGGATGTAGTCAATGACCTTGTAAAAATTAATTTCCTGGTGAATAAAATAGAGAAAGTACTCATTAAGAATGAGAGACAGAACTTCAACAATAGTGCAACCACGCCACAAAACAGGTCTTGATCTTTCTTTTCTTTTTTATAGGAAAAGGAACACTTAAAATTTATTACATGCCTTAAACATGGGACTATCAGACTCTCAGATTTTGTCCTTTATTGTCATCTGCCCTGTGATGTTCAGGAAGCTTGCTCCTAGCTCCCTCCTAGGATGGCCATGCTGCCTTCTGGTGCTCACTGTCCTCAGTTGACCCTCAGTGTGCTCCTCCCTGGAACCAGCTGGGGCTAGGAAGAGGGATAGGAAGTTTCCCCAGGGGATCAGGAGGTGAAGTACAAGGAGAAAGAGATAAAAACTGCTGCTAGAATCCAGAAAGAGGGGGAGGTAGAAAGGAGGTTCCCATCCATTTACAATCAGGGTCAACTCAGCCAGTTTCCAGTACAGGACCATGACCATGGCCAAGGCCCCTTTCTCCTTCATACCTATCACCCAAGTACTCTCTTCACTGTGCTATGGCTTAGAAACTTGCTTCTGGACCTGCCTTCCCAATTGTGCCTCATGCCTCCAAATTAACCTCCTACCTCCTCTATCCTTCCTGCCTTCTTGCTCCATTAAACCTCCTGTACTCTGAAAGTAAATCTGTTCAGGTGACTCCACTCTTCTACCTCTCCAGGGAAAATTCTTGCTTTATCAGGTCCTTTATATGGCCAATGTGATGGGTAAGATAGCAACTCTTTTACAAATGGGAAAATTGAGATGTAGAGAGAGGAAAGGACTCATTTAGAGGGAGACAGTGAGCTAATACCAGAGCTTAGACTCTTGACTCCCAGCTCAGTGCTCTTTCTGCTGTGGCACTTAAGGTTAATAGCTTAAAAGGGTGTTATACTGTTTGTGTCACTATCTCCCTGAACACAGCTACTCAGTGTGTCCCTGGACTGGTACCAGTCTGCAAGCTAGTTATTGCCATTTCCTGATGAGGTACAAACAGAAATTGATAGTCAAGGTTTTTTTTTTGTTTTTGTTTTTTTTTTGTGTGGCACTGGGGTTTGAACTCAGGGCCTCACACTTACTAAGCAGGTACTCAACTGCTTGCACCACTCCACCAGCCCTACAAACAGAAATTGAAAGTCACTGCTTAGGGTTGGGGGTTCAGCTCAAGTGATAAAACACTTGTCTAGCAAGGCCCTGAGTTCAAACCCCAATACTGCTAAAAAAAAAAAAAAAAGTTACTGCTCAGTAACTCAATTTGAGTTAGATTAAATCTGTGGAATCTAATTTAAAGAAAGGGGACATATTTTTCTGTCTTTATAAAGTTTTGCTTTTATAATAATATAGTTTTAGCACATTTTGAAAAGCATCATTCCAAAATGGATTGGAATTTTAAACAAACCAAACTCTTCCTTTATTATAGGCATTTTCAGAAGTATTTCTCTAGAGATTTACAAGTAGATACTATAACCAGTACTTTAAAAGTGCTTTTGCTGAAAAACACTGACTCCTTGCTTGGGCCCGTGAATTAACGAAAAACTTGGCATTCCTGCCTATATTTTGTAACTGTCTTTGCTCTGAGACACTCACCTTGCAACCATCTTGGAACCTAGGACAGAGAATACTGATGGATAACAGAATAACATCTTTACAAGAAGGGATGGAAAAAACTCCCACACCCTACCTTCCCCACCCCCTGCAATGAAAAGGAACAGCAGAACCTCCACGAACAGGCCACCTACCAGGAAGTAATAACTTGTTTTTCCTGACAAGACATTGTTCCCCTCAAGTGATGACAGTGATAACAATTTCCCCAGATCCCCGCTCCAGGACCAGAACTGAGATAATGATCAACCAGGCCACACTGTGACTGTGACTGTTTAATAATTACACATACCTTCCCCCTACCACAGCCCAAAATTCTTTTTCTATTTAAACTTAAAACTCGTGCTTGTACCCTGAAGATGGGCTGAAATGCTTACTTTGCCTCTTCCTGTAGCTTGCCTGTGCCGTGTTAATAAACTCTTTCCCTGCCCTTCACCACGGCCCAATATTTGGCTTATTGGGGTGAGTGGCTGGAACTGACAGTGGTACCCCTGGAGTTCTCACTGTGGGAGACTAGATAACTCCATGGCATGATGAATGAAATGGAGCCAAGACTAGTGAAAAGATCACATTCTAGGCTTGGTTGTACTCTGTGTTCGCTGTAGGCCTCAGTTTCCCTGGCTGTAAAATTAGATCAGTGTATGTGCTTATTTGTCTGTCACTGCTGTTAAGACACAGACCTCTTTCCTCAAAGCACAGAACCTAATCCTACAAAGCTGCTCTCACGGGAAGTTGAGATGAATACATAGAGAGCCTGCAACTCTCTTGATCTCCCCGACTCTCTTTCCTGGCCTCCTCCTCCCCCAGTGATCAAAGCAGTCACTGACAGCTCTAGGGTTCAAAAGAACAATATAGTGAGGAAAGAAACCGGTCTACATAATCTCTAAAATCTCTCCCAGCTATGATTCAAAGATTGAGGTCAGATAATTAGTGCTATCTCTCAAGGATTAAAATGCCCATATTCTAAGCCCCAGTAATTCCACATGTGGTAATGGATCTTATAGGTATATATCCAAATATGTTTGCCCATCCAGGGGTCTTAGCAACACTGCTTTTAAAAACCTGGCAACAACTCCATGTCTATTATTAGGAAAGTCGTTAAGCAGGTTGAGGTTGCTGCTCAACATTCAATGAAGTTACATTCCAATAAACCCATTGAAAATTGCAAATATCCTAACTCAAAAATGCATTTAATGCAAGGTGCCAGTGGCTGATGCCTGTAATCCTAGCTATTTGAGAGGCTGAGACTGGGAGGATCACAGTTCAAGGCTAGCCCGAGCAAATAGCTCGAGAGACCCCATCTCCAAAATAACAGAAGCAAACTGGACTGGAAGTGTGGCTCAAGTGGCAGATTGCCTGCTTTGCAATGTCGAAGCTCTGATTCAAACCCTAATCCCCCACTCCATATCCCCAATGTCCAACTTCTGGAACATTCTAGCTTAGCAACACAGTATGCTGTAAAGTGTCAGTTGTTTTCCCCTCATGAACATGTGTTTGACTGAGGGCTGCATCTCAGTGCTACTGCCCAGCATTGTGAGAGAACAGTACTGCAGTATCACTAGCTAGGAAGAGATTCACATTCAAAGTACAGTTTCTACCAAATGTATATCACTTTCCACCATCATAAAGTTGAAAAATTGCAAGTAGAAACCTCATAAATTGGGAACTGTCTGTGCTTGAATTCAGGGACACTTTGCATTTTTTTTTCAGTAACAGGGCTATGTTTGTGCTGAGAGCAAAAGATGTCAAGATATGCAGTAAGTGAGAATATTGAGGCATAAAATAGAACCAGCACATTTGTTGAGGGTGGTGGTGGTGCAATATGTGTACTTTTTCTGAATACCTGGATGTCCATCGACATCCCAGGAAGGATGGTGTGAGTGTAGCTGCCTTGGGGAGGCTTGAATCATACCATGTAAGCCTTTCACTGTGCTCATGTTTTATTTTTGTTCACATTAAGTTTTCAATAAATAAATGAATATATATATATATATATATATATAGAAACAAACTTTCTTAGAAACTTTTTTTTTTCAGTGCTGGGAATGCAAACCAGGACCTCATATGTGCCAGGTGAGCACTCCACCACTGAGCCACACCCCTAGCTCCAGACATTTTTAGTGAAGTTGTACTGGTTCTGAAGCTATTTTCCCTGGGAGAGAAGGACACCAAGTTCCAGGACCTTCTTGACCACTTCCATGTTTTTGCTCCAAGGCCATCTGCCCTTGGCCTGGTTGCTCACTATACTCCCCAGCAGGCTGTAGACTCCTATGCTTGGCAGGCTGCCCTATGTGGGAATCACTGTGAGACTCTTTAGAAAGACTAGAAACAGACCTCTAAAAAAGCTCACAGGAGAATCAATTGCTTTCAAGAAAAGCAGCCAAAAAAATCAATGTGCTTTAAATACATAAGGCTTTTTCCTGCACACTGCAGCTTAGTTAAGTTGCTGTCAAAGCCCTATTCATGTATGAATTCACCAAACTCTGGAAAATCAAAACTGAGCACCTTTGTTAACTTCCAGTAAGCAGCTAACACAGGGTCTTTGTAAGAGCCACCAAAGAGCTGTAGTCAAACCACAGGACATGGAAATGCGACAGTTTTTTTTTTTTTTTCCATTTTTCTTTTATTATTCATATGTGCATACAAGGCTTGGTTCATTTCTCCCCCGTGCCCCCACCCACTCCCTTACCACCCACTCCACCCCCTCCCGCTCCCCCCCTCAATACCCAGCAGAAACTATTTTGCCCTTATCTCTAATTTTGTTGTAGAGAGAGTATAAGCAATAATAGGAAGGAACAAGGGTTTTGCTGGTTGAGATAAAGATAGCTATACAGGGCATTGACTCACATTGATTTCCTGTGCGTGGGTGTTACCTTCTAGGTTAATTCTTTTTGATCTAACCTTTTCTCTAGTTCCTGGTCCCTTTTTCCTATTGGCCTCAGTTGCTTTAAGGTATCTGCTTTAGTTTCTCTGCATTAAGGGCAACAAATGCTAGCTAGTTTTTTAGGTGTCTTACCTATCCTCACCCCTCCCTTGTGTGCTCTCGCTTTTATCATGTGCTCATAGTCCAATCCCCTTGTTGTATTTGCCCTTGATCTAATGTCCACATATGAGGGAGAACATACGATTTTTGGTCTTTTGGGCCAGGCTAACCTCACTCAGAATGATGTTCTCCAATTCCATCCATTTACCAGCGAATGATAACATTTCGTTCTTCTTCATGGCTGCATAAAATTCCATTGTGTATAGATACCACATTTTCTTAATCCATTCGTCAGTGCTGGGGCATCTTGGCTGTTTCCATAACTTGGCTATTGTGAATAGTGCCGCAATAAACATGGATGTGCAGGTGCCTCTGGAGTAACAGTCTTTTGGGTGTATCCCCAAGAGTGGTATTGCTGGATCAAATGGTAGATCGATGTCCAGCTTTTTAAGTAGCCTCCAAATTTTTTTCCAGAGTGGTTGTACTGGTCTACATTCCCACCAACAGTGTAAGAGGGTTCCTTTTTCCCCGCATCCTCGCCAACACCTGTTGTTGGTGGTGTTGCTGATGATGGCTATTCTAACAGGGGTGAGGTGGAATCTTAGTGTGGTTTTAATTTGCATTTCCTTTATTGCTAGAGATGGTGAGCATTTTTTCATGTGTTTTCTGGCCATTTGAATTTCTTCTTTTGAGAAAGTTCTGTTTAGTTCACTTGCCCATTTCTTTATTGGTTCATTGGTTTTGGGAGAATTTAGTTTTTTAAGTTCCCTGTATATTCTGGTTATCAGTCCTTTGTCTGATGTATAATTGGCAAATATTTTCTCCCACTCTGTGGGTGTTCTCTTCAGTTTAGAGACCATTTCTTTTGATGAACAGAAGCTTTTTAGTTTTATGAGGTCCCATTTATCTATGCTATCTCTTAGTTGCTGTGCGCTGGGGTTTCATTGAGAAAGTTCTTACCTATACCTACTAACTCCAGAGTATTTCCTACTCTTTCTTGTATCAACTTAAGAGTTTGGGGTCTGATATTAAGATCCTTGATCCATTTTGAGTTAATCTTGGTATAGGGTGATATACATGGATCTAGTTTCAGTTTTTTGCAGACTGCTAACCAGTTTTCCCAGCAGTTTTTGTTGAAGAGGCTACTATTTCTCCATCGTATATTTTTAGCTCCTTTGTCAAAGATAAGTTGCTCATAGTTGTGTGGCTTCATATCTGGGTCCTCTATTCTGTTCCACTGGTCTTCATGTCTGTTTTTGTGCCAGTACCATGCTGTTTTTATTGTTATTGCTTTGTAATATAGTTTGAAGTCAGGTATTGTGATACCTCCTACATTGTTCTTTTGACTGAGTATTGCCTTGGCTATTCGTGGCCTCTTGTGTTTCCATATAAATTTAACAGTAGATTTTTCAATCTCTTTAATGAATGTCATTGGAATTTTGATGGGAATTGCATTAAACATGTAGATTACTTTGGGGAGTATCGACATTTTTACTATGTTGATTCTACCAATCCATGAGCATGGGAGATCTCCCCACTTTCTATAGTCTTCCTCAATCTCTTTCTTCAGAAGTGTATAGTTTTCCTTGTAGAGGTCTTTCACATCTTTTGTTAGGTTTACACCTAGGTATTTGATTTTGTTTGAGGCTATTGTAAATGGAATTGTTTTCATACATTCTTTTTCCGTTTGCTCATTGTTAGTTTATAGAAATGCTAATGATTTTTCTATGTTGATTTTATATCCTGCTACCTTGCTATAGCTATTGATGATGTCTAGAAGCTTCTGAGTAGAGTTTTTTGGGTCTCTAAGGTATAGGATCATGTCGTCTGCAAATAGGGATATTTTGACAGTTTCTTTACCTATTTGTATTCCTTTTATTCCCTCTTCTTGCCTAATTGCTCTGGCTAGGAATTCCAGTACTATGTTGAATAGGAGTGGAGATAGTGGGCATCCTTGTTTGGTTCCTGATTTTAGAGGGAATGGTTTTAATTTTTCTCCGTTAAGTATAATGCTGGCTGTAGGTTTGTCATATATAGCTTTTATAATGTTGAGGAACTTTCCTTCTATTCCTAGTTTTCTTAGAGCTTTTATCATGAAATGATGTTGGATCTTATCAAAGGCTTTTTCTGCATCTATTGAGATGATCAAGTGGTTTTTGTCTTTGCTTCTGTTAATGTGGTTTATTACGTTTATTGATTTTCGTATGTTGAACCACCCCTGCATCCCTGGGATGAAGCCTACCTGGTCGTGGTGAATAATCTTTTTGATGTGTTGCTGAATTCGATTTGCCATTATTTTGTTGAGGATTTTTGCATCAATGTTCATTAAGGAGATTGGCCTATAGTTCTCCTTTTTGGAGGTGTCTTTGCCTGGTTTTGGGATAAGTGTAATACTGGCTTCATAAAATGTGTTTGGCAGTTTTCCTTCCCTTTCTATTTCATGGAACAGTTTAAGGAGGGTTGGTATCAGTTCTTCTTTAAAGGTCTGATAGAATTCAGCAGAGAATCCATCAGATCCTGGACTTTTCTTTTTGGGGAGACTCTTGATTGCTGCTTCAATTTCATTTTGTGATTCAGGTGATTAATTTCCTCTTGGTTCAGTTTTGGATGATCATATGTATCTAGAAATCTGTCCATTTCTTTTAGATTTTCAAATTTATTTGAATATAGGTTCTCAAAGTAGTCTCTGATGATTTCCTGGACTTCCATGGTGTTTGTTGTTATCTCCCCTTTTGCATTCCTAATTCTACTAATTTGGGTTTTTTCTCTCCTCATTTTAGTCAGGTTTGCCAGGGGTCTATCGATCTTGTTTATTTTTTCAAAGAACCAACTTTTTGTTTCATTAATTCTTTGTATGGTTTTTTTGGTTTCTATTTCGTTGATTTCAGCTCTTATTTTTATTATTTCTCTCCTTCTATTTGTTTTGGGATTTGCTTGTTCTTGTTTTTCTAGGAGTTTGAGATGTATCATTAGGTCATTGATTTGGGATCTTTCAATCTTTTTAATATATGCACTCATGGCTATAAACTTTCCTCTCAAGACTGCCTTAGCTGTGTCCCATAGGTTCCGGTAGGTTGTGTTTTCATTTTCATTGACTTCTAGGAACTTTTTAATTTCCTCTTTTATTGCATCGATGATCCATTCTTCATTAAGTAATGAGTTATTTAGTTTCCAGCTGTTTGCATGTTTTTTGTCTTTACTTTTGTTGTTGAGTTCTACTTTTACTGCATTGTGGTCAGATAGTATGCATGGTATTATTTCTATTTTCTTATATTTGTTGAGGCTTGCTTTGTGCCCTAGGATATGATCTATTTTGGAGAAGGTTCCATGGGCTGCTGAGAAGAATGTATATTGTGTAGAGGTTGGATGAAATGTTCTGTAGACATCTACTAGGTCCACTTGATCTATTGCATATTTTAGATCTTGGATTTCTTTATTGAGTTTTTGTTTGGATGACCTATCTATTGATGATAATGGAGTGTTAAAGTCTCCCACAACCACTGTGTTGGCGTTTATATATGCTTTTAGGTCTTTCAGGGTATGTTTGATGAAATTGGGTGCGTTGACATTGGGTGCGTACAGATTGATGATTATTATTTCCTTTTGGTCTATTTCCCCTTTTATTAGTATGGAATGTCCTTCTTTATCTCGTTTGATCAATGTAGGTTTGAAGTCTACTTTGTCAGAGATAAGTATTGCTACTCCTGCCTGTTTTCAGGGGCCATTGGCTTGGTAAATCTTCTTCCAGCCTTTCATCCTAAGCTTATGCTTATTTCTGTCGGTGAGATGAGTCTCCTGTAAGCAACAAATTGTTGGATCTTCTTTTTTAATCCATTTTGTCAAACGGTGTCTTTTGATGGGTGAATTAAGTCCATTAACATTAAGTGTTAGTACTGATAGGTATGTGGTGATTCCTGCCATTTAGTTATCTTAGTTGTTTGAAGGTTTGATTGTGTGTACCTAACTTGATGTTACTCTCTACTGTCTTGCTTTTTCTTATCCTGTGGTTTGGTGCTGCCTGCCTTTTCATGGTTAAGTTGGGTGTCACTTTCTGTGTGCAGGATCCCTTGCAGAATCTTTTGTAATGGTGTCTTTGTGGTCACATATTGTTTTAGTTTCTGCTTATCATGGAAGACTTTTATTGCTCCATCTATTTTGAATGATAGCTTTGCTGGGTAGAGTATCCTGGGGTTGAAGTTATTTTCATTCAGTGCCCGGAAGATCTCACCCCACGCTCTTCTTGCTTTTAATGTTTCTGTTGAGAAGTCTGCTGTTATTTTGATGGGTTTACCTTTGTATGTTACTTGTTTTTTCTCTCTTACAGCCTTCAATATTCTTTCCTTAGTTTCTGAACTTGTTGTTTTAATGATGATATGTCGTGGAGTAGTTCTATTTTGATCTGGTCTGTTTGGTGTCCTGGAGGCCTCTTGCATTTGTATGGGAATATCTTTCTCTAGATTTGGGAAATTTTCCGTTATTATTTTGTTGAATATATTACGCATTCCCTTCGCTTGCACCTCTTCTCCTTCTTCGATGCCCATGATTCTCAAGTTTGGTCTTTTGATGGAGTCAGTGAGTTCTTGCATTTTCTTTTCACAGGTCTTGAGTTGTTTAATTAATAGTTCTTCAGTTTTTCCTTTAATTACCATTTCATCTTCAAGTTCTGAGATTCTGTCTTCTGTTTGTTCTATTCTGCTGGATTGGCCTTCTGTTTTGTTTTGCAGTTCTGTTTCGTTCTTTTTTCTGAGGTTTTCCATATCCTGGCTGTTTTCTTCTTTATTGTTGTCTATTTTTGTCCTGAGTTCATTTATCCATTTATTCATTGTGTTCTCTCTTTCACTTTGGTGTTTATACAGTGCTTCTATGGTTTCCTTTATTTCTTCTTTTGCTTTTTCAAATTCTCTATTTTTATTGTCTTGGAATTTCTTGAGTGTCTCCTGTACATTTTGGTTGACCCTATCCAGTATCATCTCTATAAAATTCTCATTGAGTACTTGTAGTATGTCTTCTTTTAAATTATTCTTGTGGGCTTCATTGGGTCCTTTGGCATAGTTTATCTTCATTTTGTTGGAGTCTGGATCTGAGTTTCTGTTCTCTTCATTCCCCTCTGGTTCCTGTACTAATTTTTTGCTGTGGGGAAACTGGTTTCCTTGTTTTTTCTGTCTTCCTGTCATTGTCCTTGGTGTTGTTACTGTCCCTGTACTGTGTGTAATTAAGTATTTTCTAGCTTGTAATAATAACAATGGTAATATTGAGATTGGAAGAGTGAGCTGAGATGGAAAGCAAGAAGTTAAAGAAAAGGGGAAAACAAATATACAGACAAGAGGGAGAAAGCAGAACAAGGTATCAGACAAGAGAGTTTCAAAGGTATAAACAGGGAGTGTTAGTGTACTAATCGACAGTAAGCTGGTCCGCATCTTCCCAAGCCGTATGGGCGCCGGCCACTGGCGGCCCCGGGGGCCCTCCTCGTTTCTCCGTTTAACGTGAAGTGGGGATTCTCTGCACCGGCTGGAGATGTGGAGGGGTCAAAGTTATGTGTTTTCTCGGTGATTATGCCTGCAAAGTGTGTCTCCAGCGTCTCTCCAAGATTTCACTATAGGAGGGTCGCTTTCTGCTTCCTACCTCTAGCCGAAATGCGACAGTTTTAAGACAAGTGCTATTTCTTTTTTTATTTATTCCCATGAAGCCTGATTAGCCTATGTAACTTTTTCATAGTTAACACACACACACACACACACACACACACACACATACACACATACACATATCTCATTTAATTTTTAAAGGGAGATGAAGTGAGATACAGTTACTACAAGGGAGCCTTAGACCTAAGGTTTGGGGAGGTTAGCTAATCACAATCCAAACAAAAACTGTATTTCTGATGTGAATCTGGCAGATAAAATGTGAAAGTCTTGTTAAAAGGCACAAGGAAAAGTGATGAAGGCATGCTTGTAATGACAGTTACCAGAAAGAAGCATCTTGGGTTTGAATTTGTGCAAATGATTTGACCTCTCCAAGTCTCAGTATCTTCGAGTATCTAATGGGGAAAATAAGGATACCTCCTGCTTCAACCTATTCAGGAGAGTAAATGGCACAGTCCAGGTTAAGTGTCTGGCAGAGAGTGAGGCTCAACCCAGCTAGCGATGATTGCATACTGGAGTGCATGCCATGTGTCAGTGTGGCACTGGTCTTAGTGGCCACAGCCCTATGAGGTAAGCTTGATGTCCCCATTATGGTGCATGAGGAAGGGGAGGCTTGCAGAGGTGTCCCAAGGCCACACAACAAGCTGGTAGAGCCGGTGTTAGAACTCAGGTGTATTCTCATTATGTCCACATTCTTTCTAGATAAACCATCTCTGTGGATCTGTGTCAGGCCTGTTCATGTTTTCCTCATCACTGTCTCCTAGACTTTGTGTGTGGGTTCATGGACAACACCCAGTAGGTGGGAAAATCAGGGATCCAAGGGGTTATTTGATCAAGTTCACCATACAGGAGGGCAACCAACCAAAACCAAAATCCTTTGTCTTCTAGACCATGGACTTTTCCATCACAACTTTTTTCCTCATGCTCTTGCAAGAACTAAACCCTTGCTATCTGAGATGGGGAAAGAGTCAGGGAAAGAAAAGACTTTAAATATAATCTCATTTTTGTTAAGTTTTGAAGTTAATAGAAGGCTTATTAATAGCAGTTGAAGTATTTTTGCTTCTATGCATGAAGGCTAAAAATATCTTTTAAAAAAATAACATTTAAAAGCAACCAATTTCTCCATTGAATAAAAGTAAAAACTTGGATACTTTTTCAAATTAGTCCAAAATCGCATTTAGGAACTTCATTGTGTACTGTCATGCTCATGCTAAGACAAACCAAAGTTTAGGATTGGATTTCTTTTGTTTCTTCTTTTCAGTATCCAATGTTCATGGATTAAGTTCTGGAGACATTCTAATTGTGAGGCAGAGAGCTGTTTGGATTCTACCATGGGTATGATACTTGGGTTGGATACAGGAGGGTGAGGTACATTTTTTCAAACCCATATGGACTACATAGTAGTTTCCAAGGTAAAAAATTAATTACCTCCTCCTTGGTATTCCACTCCCTGGAGAACTACTCAGTACTGCAAAAAAACTCCAATTCTACCAAATCTTTCTACAAACTGGGGTCCTTCTGGTTACTTACCTGTGACATTTTTCAACATAGTTTCAAAAATTTTTATAGTCATTAGCAAACCATTCAAACGAGGCATGCTCTCAATCAGCTCAAATTCTTGTCCTGTCTCTTTGTAAAATGAGATTTATCCTTCTATTGTTCTGGAGTTAGATTATTTTCTCCTCTTCTATGCCTTAACAATGAAGGACACATCTCAACATACCCAAATTTTCATAGTGTTAGAAGTTCTACAGCTTCCATTTTCAAAGTTTTTAATGTATCTTCAAATCCAAAACAGTATTTGCCCATGTTCTGACTGATTTCATCAAAGTACTGTCTATTAATTTCTTTTCTTTAATGAATTTCAAATTGGAGAGGACTTCAGTAGACAACTCAATAGCTTGCTTGAATCTGTTTTCACCTCATAGAATTTATCAACTAATTTAAAAACTTTTGATTATAACCTGTGGTCAAACATGTCAGTTGACTTAGTTCAGTTTTAAAGTTAGATGGGTCAGATAAAACAGGACCAGCCACATTCACTTTGTCTTCAGAAACAAACATCTGTACAGCAATCTCTAAACATAATTATATAGTATTTCCATTCTTTAATGGGCAAAACACAAGGTTGATTGACCTCTGTTGTGTTTCTCTGAGAGTTCTACAATGGATTTGTGCAAGCCTTATCTTATTTCCTTAGGGCGTGCCAAAAAGTACATACTAAGCTGGGTGTGGTAGTGTATGCCTGTCATCCTAGTGATGGCCGGAAACCTAAAATGGGAGGTATGGTTCAAGTGGTAGAGAGCCTGCCTAGCAAGTGTAAAGCCCTGAGTTCAAACCCTAGTACCTGCTAAAAGAGGGGGAAGGGGCACACTGCCGTCTGTTTCAACAAAACTGCACTAAGCCATCACCTGGCTCAAGTGGTAGAGCCTTTGCAAAGTAAGCACAAGGTCCTAATTCAAAACCCAATGCCACCAAAAAATAATAAAACAATAAAACAGAAAAAATAAATGATAACTTGTATAGCTTCTATATGGAACTTCCTGTCACACAAACACAGTGATTGTTTAACTGGGTTGAGAGGTTCAAAGTCAATGTTGACTTTCCTTTCTTTCCTTCTTCTGTTACAGTTGCTCCATAGTAAACAACCAGAGCATTTGGAGGTCTTTGCTTTAAGCTTGAGCCCTTGTTACACAGGTATAATGGCTCTCAGGAGTGAGAGGCAGTTTACCCTGACTTAATGTTAGCTGTAGTTCCAATCTCATCTGATAACACTTTTCCACTAGTGAAATCTGGTCTTTGGGAGGAATGGTCAATAGTACACTGGAGCCTTTGTTCGGGCCACCTAGAAGCTCTTAAGGAGCTTCTGGATCTTCCAGATTTCTACATTCCTGTCAGCAGTACTGAAGCCTGCTATCTTCTCAGTCCTCCTTCCACCAGTCCTGAGTCTGACTCTCCAGCCCAGCTCCCTTTCTCCAGGTCCCTGCAAGTGATGCAATCCACTCACATGGGGCCTCAAAAGGAAAGTCTTAACCATGAGACCATGGGTGTGTCAGTCACCTTAATGACACCAAAACTACTACTACTTCTCCTTTCTTCTTTTTCTTCCTTCTCCTTTATTCTCCTTCTTCTTATTCTTCTTGGCAGTACTGGCAATTGCACCCTCCTCATTGTTTGCTAGGCAAGAGCTCTACCACTTGAGCCACACACCCCAGTTCCAAAACTGAATTGACCAAGTGATGGGCAGCTCTTTCCTGACCTGGTGCTCACTGAGAAAATGTCCTAATCAGTTCAGTCTCAAAGACTGGGACACTTAAGGGTGATGAGCCAGAGCAACTAGGGCCCAACATTTCTCTAACTGTCCAGGAGCTAAAGATAACTTCTGGCCTCTGACCTAAGGGCACAGCTCAGAGAGATGAATATTAAAGCAGCCAAAGAAATGAGAGCTAGTTGAAGTTGGTGGTGCCTGAAAACTTGTGTCATTTCTATTCTGGTTCCTCTTCGTCCAACTTTCCATAAGATACAGGTTCAGCTTGTATGTGAGCTGGAGAAAGAGTTCAGTGGGAAGATGTCAACCACGATAACATGAAAAGGCTGTACTTTAAAAAGGTGCCCTTCAACTGAAGGAGTGGCTCAAGCGGGAGAACACCTGCCTAACAAGCATGAGGCCCTGAGTTCAAGCCTCAGTACTCGGGGTAGGTAAGGGAGGGGGCAGGGGGAAGGGGGAGAAATGACCCAAACATCGTATGCACATATGAATAAAAGAAAAAAAAAAAAAGCCCCAGTACTGCCAAAATAGGAAAAGTGTCAAGCTGTCAGGCTATGGTTGTAGCTCAGTGGTAGTATGTTAGCATGTGCAAAGCCCTGGATTCTACTTCCAGGGGAGAGAGAGAAAGAGAGAGAGAGATTGAAGAGTGTTTCTGACAGCAGCATGTGATACAATCTTGAAAACTCACTCATAAAGTTGCCTGGGTGAAAGAGTAATGTGAGCGAGATGACAACAGGTTACAGTGGTCATTTTGGATAAAGCACAGCAGACAAAATAGATTCCAAGTTTGAAATCTTTCCTGGTATATAGAGGAAACTCACAGAAAAAGGTGTTAATTTTGAAATCCCAGAGTTTAAGACTGAAGTCTTATCATTCATTATCATACACACACATACACAGCCCTTTATTTTCAGGCCTCCTGGAGAAACTGATAGACTATTTCACAGTCTCAACCTTCTTACAGGGAAGGCACTGGGTTAAAACTTCATTTAGGACAGGATTGGTGTGCTAACTCATCCTGTGAGCCTTGGCTAAGGTCTGTTCAGTCATTTGACAGGTTCTGTAGGCCATTTGAGTGCCAAGTCTGTGTACTCTGCATCATATCCATATCCCTGACAGATCATTTCAGCATCTCAAAAGTGATCGTGCCTCATCTTTAGAATGAGACAACTGGATGAGATCAGAGATCAGAAACCAAATGCCTAGAGAGCAGGGTAGCACCATAAATGAGAGAACAGGGCCGGGTGAACAGAAGAACTCTGAGTGGTGGAGAGTATGGCAAACTAGAGAGCTCAAGCTGTGTCCCAAAGAGGCAGCTCTTTCTCAGCTCAATCAAATTTACCCTGTGGGGCGATATATACAGGCCTAAAGTACCAAGGAGAAATCCCCTTGGACCATCAATATACATTTAAAAAAATGAAGGGCAGGAGAGAAAAATAGAGTACCAGTGGGAGGTGGGTAGTCACAAGGAAAGAGACAGTGAGGGTGAAAATGGTGGATGTATTTTGTATCCACATATGAAAAAAGAGGAATGAAACCTGTTGAAATTGTTCTAACAAGAAAAGATGGAGAAAAATGGAGGTCAATCTAACTAAGATATATTGTAAGCACATTTGTAAATATCACCATGTATTCCCCTGTACAACTATTATATGCTAATGAAACATTTCTTTAAAATTTACCGTGTGTGATAGTGGGTCCAGTTTTGATTGATTGGGAATCCAAATATTTATGGGAAATTTTTGGTTATGTATTAGCTATCAATTCAATTTTTAAAGATACAAACAAAAAAGAAAATAACTATAAACTTATGCAGCCAAACAAGTGTATCTGTTGACTAGAATTGGCT
This sequence comes from Castor canadensis, assembly GCF_047511655.1. NCBI lineage: Eukaryota > Metazoa > Chordata > Mammalia > Rodentia > Castoridae > Castor > Castor canadensis. The sequence goes on along the minus strand of NC_133391.1, from coordinate 69,716,772 downwards.
ATCAGATGGACCATTCCAGACTAGCTATGGAGGTTCTTTCTAGTTCTAGTTGCTTGTAACTTCCAGATGGACAAATATTTGAGCAGGTTTCTTGATCTCTCTTCGACTCTTTCCTCATCTGGGAAATGTAGATATTGATTCCTGCCTGGAATACCTATCAGGTTACTATAAAACACCAGCAAGGTATTAAAAACATTTTGCAAATAACAGGTTTGGCGATTGTGAAGAATTATTGTTACTCAAGGAAAAAACTTAATCTAGAGATAATGAAATGTCCTATTGTGTCTTTCATTGAGTTTTGTTAAATATTTGTTCACGTTGAAAAGGTCAGAGAGAGACTTACCCTTCCATCTGGAGTCCTGGGACCAGAGTAGGGTGGAACCTCACCCATTAGAACTGGCCACACATCAAAAAATTCCTAGGAGTGAAAAAAATAGAATTACATGTTTTGAAAATAGATCAAGGAAAAGAGATTAAGAAAAGAAGACCAGCTTATATGAGTCATCTATCACTGAAATTTGGAAGGTGAGAAGAGTTTACTGAGACCTAAGTATGGAAGGGCAGTAAGACCTTCTAGAGTTAGAGGATAGTCACATCTACCCTATAGAATCATTAGCCAAAACACAGGAACTGAGTTGGGGTACCCTCAGTGTTGTGGGATGTGAAAGCAAAAGTGGGGTGTTTATGGCTAAGAAATTTACCTTAAGGACATACTAGGCACATGGTTGATATTTTAGCTAAAAAAATGTCCCTTTGCAATATCATTTATAGCAGTGAAGAATCAAAAATAATCTAAGTGCCCAACCAGAGGGAACTTACTGGATCAATGAGCCCACATCTATTAACAGTGATTCTACAGATGTGTGGGTACTAATTGAAAAGGCATCCATGATAAAGTAATGAGTAAAAAATAGCAAGAAGTGTAAAAAAAAATACCATGTGCTGGGTGCCAATGGCTCACACCTGAAATCCTAGGTAGTACTGGGGAATCAAGCCCAGAGCCTTGTGCATACTAGGCAAATACTCCACCTCTGAGCTACTTCCCTAGCTCACCCCAGCTACTTGGGAAGCTAAAATGGAGGTTCCAGGCCAGCCTGGGGAAAAAACTTTGAGAGATATCATATGAACAGCTGTCATCCCAGCTATGATGGGCAGCCTAAAGTAGGAGGATCTCGGTCCTGACTGGCCTAGGCCAAAAAGTGAGACCCTCACTCCAAAATAACCAGAGCAAAAAGGGTTGGAAGTGTGGCTCAAGCAGAACACCTGCCTAGCAAGTGTGAAGCCCTGAGTTCAAACCCCAGTACCAAAACCAAAACATATATAAGCACAAATATATACTATTATAAAACAAATATATATTTATCATGTGACCCCCACTCTTCATTTGCAGAAAGTGTGAAAAAATTCACAAATCATTAAAAATTAGTTTTCTATGGTGATTGGAATGAGACTATAACTTGATTAGGCTCGTTATTGCTTTTGGAATCACATACAAAAAAAATGTTTCCCAAGTAAGAAAGAGGATAATAGATATCTGAGGCCTAACAAAAAAGGCCAACACCTGGAACACAGGAGCTTTTCAAACAATAAGCAGGCGACCATTAGCCTGAGGCTGCCTCTGTACTTTGAGTCCCCGTACAGCAATTTGTGTCCCTACATAGTAAGCTGCAACCTAACTTAGTGCGTGATCAAACAAAAAACCTAGGCTGGCGATGTAGCTCAGTTGTAGACCACTTGCATGTGCAAGGCTCTGGGTTCCATCATTGACACTGAAAAAAATCCAGGTTAAGGGTATGTTTTTATAGGGGAGCAGGCAATAGAGAAAAAGTAAGATTAATCTGATTAAAGCACAATATATACATCTGTAAAGTGCTGAAGGACAGGAGGGTAAAACAGGACCTGTCCAGGGGTGAGTACCACTGTGTGTGGGGGTGATAAGTGGAGAGGGTGAAGGAGGGCAAATCTGGTCGCTGTTCTCTGTTTTTTTGACAGGGTCTTGAACTTAGGGCTTTACACTTGCAAAGCAGGTGCTCTATTTCTTAAGCCACACCTCCAGCCCATTTTGCTCTGGTTATTTTGGAGATGGGGGTCTCACAAACTATTTCCTCAGGCTGGCCTTGAACCTTGATCCTTTGGATTTCAGCCTCATATGTGGTTGAGATTAAAGGCATCAGCCACTGGCATCCGGCTGATGGATGTACTTTGTATAAGAGTATGACAATAGAGCAATGAAACTGAAATTGTTCTAAGAAGGTGAGGAGGGGAAAGAGGGAGAATGATGGGAAAAGGAAAGAGGGTGACTCTAATTAAGATACTATAAGCACATATGTAAATGTCACAATGAATTCTCCCTATACAACTATTATATGCTAATAAATAAAAATGAACAATAAAAAAGAAAAAGAAAATAATTTTAAGACAAAAAAAGAGTATTTTGTAACAAGTAACAGAGTTTCAGCCAATCACGGGCAGCCAACTGATCAGATCACACCCAAATCAGGCAAATGTATAACTATAGCCAATCAAGTTACTTCTTTACTTTCTTTTCCCCAAGTTCATCCTAGAAAATATTATTGCCCACACTGTAGAGCAGAGCTTTCTGGACATCATCTAGGTTGGGTGCCAGTGGTTCATGCTTGTAATCCTAGGAGTCAGAGATGAGGAGTGATCATGGCTCAAAGCCATCCCAGGAAAGTGGTTCTTGAGACCCTGTCTCGAAAATACTGTACATAAAAAAGGGCTGGTGGAGTGACTCAAGTGGTAGAGCACCTGCCTAGCAAGCATAAGGCCCCAAGTTCAAGTTCAAACTCCAGTACTGCGGGGGGGTGGGGGGGGGTGGGGGTGGGGGTGGGGTGGACATCTGATCTTGAGTGCTGTATGATTCACAAATCATTCTTTGCTCAAGCAAGCTCTATTTAATTTATTTTGTCTTAAGTTTGTCTTTTAGCCTGGCCCAACATGTAGGCAGAAAAAAGAGCCAAGAAAGAAGCTGCCTCACCATGTAGAGAACCACTGAGACACACACAGGCTCTGGCCTGCTGCTTCTCCACCAGTTTCCTTTGCATGCAGAATGGCAAAGCTTGTGTTGATCCAAGTCTGAACCTAACAGAGAAGGCCTCTCTCCTCCAGGGCCTTCTTTGTTCTTCATTCAGCTGTTAATATTTAGGGACAAACAATCATCTATTGACACTGGGCTATTGTGGGTAGGATGCCAACCTTCTTCCTTTGCATGTCTCTCACCATGCTTTGCTTACCCTAATCTCATTCAGGGGACAAGCAGAAGGGAATCCCCATGAAATTCAACTCTTTGTCCTCAGTGTTCTGCCCAGTGGAATCTTTTTCTAGACTAGTAACAACAGGAAGAAATTCAGTTCTGGATGAAAAGTGAACTGGGGGCCTACCTGAGCCCTACATCCTGCTTACTACTAGATATACAGAGATGGAGAAGGCACAGTTCGAGGCCTAGAGGAAGGAGATAATCAAGTTCTCAAGTAAGGCAGATGAAGTAAGAACCAAAACAGGAATGGAAGGAGAGAATACATCTAAAGAGTCCAGAAGAACAAGTGTAGTGATTGATATCTTCTGTCACCAAACACTTAGTGGATCTGACGATTGTCCCAAAGAGAAGAGAAATCGTCAAACCAGGGGTTAGGTAGGAGATGGAGCATATTTATGACCTCTCCCTCTATTCCTTCTCCCTTCCCTTTGTTCCCTCTTTTCTCCCTTTGCAGTGCTGGAAATTAAACCAAAGACCTCAAGCATGATAGGCAAGTACTCTGCCATTGAGCTACACCTGGAGCCCCCTCTTCTCTTTCTTAATAGCTTCATTGAGATATAATTCATATATCAGATAGTATGATGTGGATATGGTTTGAATCTGTTCCCCCACCCAAGGTTCATGTGCTGGAAGCTGGTTCCCAGTGTGACATTGTAAAGGTGGTAGAACCTATCAGAGGTGGAGCCTCGTGAAAGGGGTTTAGATCATTGGGGATGTGGCCTTCAGAAGGGATTAAAGTAGTTTTGATGAACCCCATTAGTTAGTTTCCAAGAGAGAAGGTCGTTATGATGAGAGCAAACGTGGTCCCTGAAGCTCTCTGGCTTCCTGTCTCACCATGTGACGTTTTGTACACACATCTCCATCACTGTGATACCAGCCACCAGGCCTTCACCAGAGGCTGAACAGATGGAGCTGCCCAATCTTGGACTTTCAGTCTCCAAAAACTTATTTTGTTGTAGCAACAAGAAATGGAATAAGACACCATGCAATTAAGTCATTTAAAGTATACAGTTCAAAGGCTTTAAGGATTTTTTTCATAATGTCAATAGCTCAGGTAACAGCTTAGCTACCTGGGGGGCAGGTACTTAGAGTGATTGTAGGCAGCCTTGCCTACATCTAATTGCTAAGTTGTTCCATCTTCTGGGGATGACTAAATTCCACAGTTGCTTAACTGTGGTTTTAACTTGAGAGAGTTGAAAAGGATGAGAGGTTAGAACATTGCAGCATGGCGCAGGCTGAGCCTGGGGTCAGGTCCTGCTAACTGGGCACCTAGAAATGAATTCTCTTGAGTTTGAGTGCTCAGAAATTCTTTTGATGGGGCTGAGGATATAGCTCAGTAGTGGAATATCTCCTTAGCAGCACAAGGTCCTGTGTTTGATCCCTAGCACCGGAAAAAACAAAACAGCACAATGTCTCCCACCTGCAGTCCCATCTAGTTAGGAGACTGAAGCAAGAGCAATGCTGGAGCCCAGGAGTTTACGGCTAGCCTGAGCAAGGCAGAGACCCATCTCAAAGAGAGGGAGGGAGAAGAAGGAAGGAAAGAAGGAGGGAAGGAAGGACGGAAGGAGGGAGGGAGGGGGGAGAGAGGGGAGGAAGGAAGGAGGTGGGGACAGAGAGGAGGAAAGAAGGAAGGAAGGAGGAGGGGGGAAGGAAAGAAAGATTATTTTGGTTTAAAAAGAATCATTAATGTCCCAACTGCACCAGAATCGCTTAGGAAGCTATTTTAAAGGTAAAAAAATCAGAAAAATAGACCCATGTGTATATGGCACTATGATACATGATAAAGTGGTTTATCAAAATGGTGGCATTTATGAGCAGTGCATTCTGACTGTTATTAAAGTTAAGAAATACAGAGAAAAAAGTTATCCCATTTCACTTCATATACATACTTAATTTCAAGATACATAAAAATTAAACTAGCCAGGTGCCTGTGGCTTAGCCTATGATCCTAGCTTCTTGACAGGCTGAGATAGGGATGATTTTAGTTTAAGGCTAGTCCATCTTTGAAATAATCAGAGCAGCTGGTGGATGGCTCAAGGGTTAGAGCGCCTGCCCAGTACGCATGAGATCCTGAGTTCAATCACCAGTACCCCCAAAAGAAATTTAGTAAAACAAAATAAACAGAGCAAAAAAGGACTGGAGGTGTAGCTCAAGTGGTAGAGCACCTACTTTGCAAGCACAAAGCCCTGAGTTCAAATTCCAGTCCCACCAAAATAAATAAATAAATATTAAACTATATCAATCCAACTATGAAAAAAACTAAAAGATAACATGAGATTGTTTACGATTGGCAGCAAGAAAGACTTTACTAAATAAAGCCCAGAACTCAGAAGTCATAAAATAAAATTTAAATCTTCTGTATGATTAAAGATATCATAAACAAAGTTAAAATGTAATCCATAGACAGGGAAAAATGTTTGTAGCATACATTCTAGATATAAATCTCTATCCTATATTAAACACTTGTGATAGTTAATCTTGATTGTCAACTTGATGGATGAGAAGTGCCTAGGAGACTAGTAAAGCATGCCTCTGGGTGTGCCTGAGGGTTTTTCCAGTAACCTGGATGGAATAAGGGGAAAAAGAGAAAGCCAGCTGGTGAAGGCATTCTCTCTCTCTCTCTCTCTTTCTCCCCTACCCCTTTCCTAGCTACCATGAAGTAAACTACTCTGATCATCACCCCTTCCCACCACCTCTAAAACTGTGAGCCAAAATAAACCTTTCCTCCTTTGAATTACCTTGCTCAGGTATTTTGTTAAGTGATGAAAATTTGACGAATACAGCCCTCCTATGAATTAATAGGAAACAGACAATTCAATTTTAAAAATCAACAAGTGCCATGTTTACAAAACATGGAACAAGAAAATCACATTACAAATATAAAATTTTTACCCTCACTAATAATCAGCAAAAAAGAAAACTGGGAGAAAAAAAGATGTTACTTTTTGCGTACACACATATATATATACTTGCATATATATATACATATATATTGTCAAAAATTAGTATGAATTTCAGGAAATAAAATTTTCATGCAGTATGAGTGTGAATATAAAATTCTATAGTCTAAAATTAAAGGGCAATTTTTGGGAAACAGAAAATAAAAATTTGGGGGAAAACAAAATAACGATTAGTAATTCCACTTCTACAAGTCTGTTGTGTAAATATTTTGCTTAATGTAAAGACTCAACTCCAAATTTACTTTTCCAGCATTTTCTTTAATTGCAAAATTATTTATTTATTTATTTATTTATTGGTGGTAATAGGGCTTGAACTCAGGACCTTGCACTTGCTAGGCAAGTACTCTACCACTTGAGCCCCACCTCCAACCTTTTTTGCTTTAGTTTTTCTCTTCTTTTTTTTTCAGTACTGGAGTTTGGACTTAAGGCCTATACCTGGAGCCACTCCACCAGTCTCCTTTTTTGTGATAGGGTCTCATGAACTATTTGCCTGGTCAGGCTTTGAACTGTGATCCTCCTGATCTCTGCCTCCTGAGTAGCTACAATTAAAGGCATGAGCCACCAGTGCCCAGCTGCTTTAGTTATTTTCAAATAGTATCTTGTATTTTTTCCCAGAATGGCCTCAGAACACGATCCTCCTACCTATGCCTCCTGCATAACTGGGATTACAGGTGTTTGCAACCATGCCTGGTCCATAATTGCAAACATATTTAGAAATACTTTCAATGCCCAGCTGTAGAGGAAAGGATAAATTAAGTATCAAAAAATCACCCAGTATAATAATAATATGATAATAAAAAATTGGAGAAAAAATCAGAAAAATTCCATATAGACTATGGAACAAAGAAAGAGGATTTCCACTTCTATTTATGATGTTTATGTTGTTTTCACGTCAATCCTCCAACTAGAATAATCGTGAAATCTGGGTTGAGTGTATGTATATGTATAAGCATTTATTTAAAGGAATCGTAGAGCTAGCAAGGCAGCAAGGACTTAATGGGGCAAGATCCCAGAAAGAAGGGAAAGTCAGAGTCGTGAGCCAAACATCTGGTTGAGCTTTTCTTTTTGACTCACTTACTGATACCAAAGATGCTGCCAAGTAGCTAAGATGCTGAGTAAAGCTTACACACGACTCACTGAGCAAGAAGGACAAAATTAGAATTCAGGGCCTGCTAATGAAGTAGGAGCCTGGAAAACACCCTAAACTGGAATCCACACAACACTGCAAAGATTTATATCTTAGCAGTAAGGTGAACCCGAAGTAGAATGGCCCTAAAAAGACAGACCAGCTTCAAATCAGCTCATTCTTGACTGGATTAAGGTGTGCTGTCTTTGCTCTAACTTCGTCCAGAGGTAAAATAATCTACTTTCAAGGAAAATAGCATTCCTAGAATTCCAAATCATCTCTAGAATTTTTCATGCCTATCTCTAATATTCAAGTTTAAATAACTAAACACATGAAAGGTAAGAGTTAACTGGAAAATTAAGAGGGAAAATAGATAAGAGGAACAGGGCACAGATGAAATCTACAGATTCTATTACTCTCAGACATAGACTCTAAAATAACTGCAATTATGTCCAAGAGATCAAATACAAAATAGAGGACTGCAGCTCACTTGTAGAGCATTTGCCCAGCAAATGTGAGGCCCTGGGTTCAGTCCCTAGCACTACACTAATTAAATATATACATGTTTGAAACCAAAAGCCATAGTCTGACAAAGTCACTGTGGCTTAGCAGCATTCTGACAGGTTGGAATCTGCAGGTGCGCCATGTCTCCGTCATGGTGGGAAGGAACGCTAAATGGTTTCCCTTGACTAAAAAGAAGCTTATACTTAGTCAAGGACACAGGCAGTAAGAAGGCAGGGTGGAAAACACAGAAAGGTTGTAATTAGGTCAGACTGTTTTTGATGTTTAAGTCTCTTCCTCTCTTTTGTGTAAAGCTTGCTGAGAAAAATAAAATTTGCCAGTTGGTCATCAGCCTTCTGGCCCTCTCGGTATGTGTCTTGTCTGTCCATTCCTTCCCCGATTCCTTTTTTGTCAAGGACCTCTGAGATCCTGACATATACATATTTTTAAAAATTATAAAAATGTGAAATTGAGAGTTCAGTATATAGTTTAATAGCCAATTAGACATAGTTGAAGAAAGGATTTGTAATTAATGAAGATAGAGAAGAAATATTCAAACTGAAGTACAAAAATATGAAAGGATGGAAAATGCAAAAAAGAGTACAACAGTGTAAAACATACTGAAAGTCTTTGACCTAAAACAAACTTAGAAATCTTGTCACACTGCATATCAAGATATTTTCTAAACATACTGAAATTAAGGGAATATGGTATTGCAGAAGAATAGATAAACATACAATGGAAAAAAACAGAGACTCCAGACTGACCCACTCCACTTGATTGATATGTAGGTATAATAGGGAAAGTTGTCTTTTCAAAAGAACAGTGGGAAAAGAATGATTTTTCAATAAAAGGTACATTGTCAATTGGCTATCTGTATGGATACACTAGTATTTGCCCTACTTTACAATACATATAAAAAATTTAAATAGATTATATGGCTACACATAAAAGTTAAAGCTATAACACTGTTAAAAGTTGACATAGGTAAATATCTTTATCACCTTGGAGCCAGGAAAGATTTCTTAAATAGGGCACAAGAATCAATAACCATACAGAAAAGTTAAATTGCACTCTATTATAACTCAGAATTTATTTTCACTTATTTTATTAAAAGCATGAAAACAGAGAGTGGGAGAATCTATCTGCAATGCATGTATCAACAGAAGACTTGTGTCCAGAATGTGTAAAGAACTCCCACAAATCAGTAAGATGAAAATGACAATACAATTAAAAAGGAGAGAGGTAGATTTGAACAGTAAGTTCACAAAACAAGATATCCAAATGGCCAAAAACTATGTGAAAAGTTCAACTCCACCAGTCATGTTAATGTCAAAAGAGGTAACACCCCTTTGCAGAATGCCTGAGGCTAATAAGAATAATGATCCCAAGTGTTGGTGAAGAAATTTTTATACATTGCTGGTGGGAGTACAAAGTGGTACATTTTAAAAATCAAATAGGCAATAGCTACTAAAGCTATTACTCAAAAAATTTACTTCTAAGTAAATATCTAACACAAATAGTTATGACTGTTGCACATGGTGATGTAATCCCAGTACTTGGGAGGCTGAGGCACGAGGATCATGAGTTCCAGGCCAGCCTGGGCTACACAGTGAAGCCCTGAAGTGGGATAATGCAACACACATACTTTTCAGCATATTTCAGGACCCAAAACAAGTCTCAGCAATTTAAGAAAATTGAAATAACCCCCTGTACCATATCAGAGCACTACAGAATAAAACCAAAACTCAACAACACAAGAAATATCAGAAAATATTGGTGGGGGGAAGGGGGGAGTCATGACCCAATCATTGTATGCACATGTGAATAAAGGAAATAAAAAAAAAAAAGAAAATATTGAAACAAGTGGAGACTGAACAACACATTGCTGAACGACCAGTGGGTGACTGAAGAAATAAGGGAAGAAATCAAAAAGTTCCTAGAATCTAATAAAAATGAAAATATAACTTAACCAGAATCTGTGGGATACAGCAAAGGCCATCCTAAGGACAAAGTTTATAGCTATGAGTGCCTACATAAAAAAAAGAAAAAGACATCTCAAATAAACAATGATACATCTTAAGCTTCTAGAAAAACAAAAACACATCAAACCCAAAACTAGCAGACAGAGAGAAATAATAAAGATCAGGGCCGAGATCAATGAGATAGAGACCAAAAAAAAAAAATAACTATACAAAGAATTAATGAAACAAAGAGTTGGTTCTTTGAAAAGATTTAATAAGATCAACAAACCCTTAACCAACATGACAAGATGGAGGAGGGAAAAGACCCAAATTAATAAAATCAAAGATGACAAAGGGGACACAACCATGAATACTAATGAAACCCAGAAGATCATTAGGGAATACTTTGAAAATTTATATTCAAGAAAACTGGAAAATCTAGAAGAACTAGATAAATTTCTAGATTCATATAATAAACCAAAATTGAACCAGAGATATTAATCACCTAAATAGACCTGTAATAAGCAATGAAATTGAAGCAGTAGCAAAGAGTCTCCCTACAAAGAAGAGTCCAAGAAGCAGACCTTTAAAGAAGAACTAACACCACTACTCCTCAAACTTTTCTAGGAAACAGAGAGGAAAGGAACACTACCAAATGCATTCTATGAAGCCAGCATTACACTCATTCCAAAACCCAATAGAGTTAACAAAAAAAGAGAATTACAGACCAGTATCTTTAATGACTATAGACGCAAAAATTCACAACCAAAGACTAGCAAACTGAATTCCACAACACATCAAAAAGATCATACACCATGACCAAGTCAGTTTCATTTCAGGGATGGTTCAACATACACAAATCTATAAATGTAATGCAGCCCGTAAACAGAAGCACGAACAAAAATCACATGATCCTCTCAACAGATGCAGAAAAAAGCCTTTGACAAAATTCAGCACCCTTTCATGATAAAAGCTCTGAAGAATCTAGGAACAGAAGGAATGTTCCTCAACATAGTAAAAGCCATATATGACAAAACTATAGCCAACATTATACTAAACAGAGAACAACTGAAACCATACCTGCAAGTTAGGAATGAGACAGGGATTCCCGCTTTCCCCACTTCTATTCAATATAGTTTTGGAATTCCTAGCCAGAGCAACAAGACAAGAACAAGAAATAAAAGGGATTCAAATAGGGAAGGAAGAAGTCAAACTACCCCCTATTTGCAGATGACTTGGTCCTATATCTAAAAGACCCTAAGACCTCCATCAGGAGAGTTTACAAATCATAAACTCTCTTGGCAAAGTAGCAGGATACAAAATTAATATATAGAAATATATTAATATATAGAAATCAGTAGCCTTCCTGTGTACCAATTCACACATGAATATATACTTACTGCCAAAGACACGAAAGGACATACACCATAGTGTTAAGAGTGGTAATCTCTATGTGGTAGATAATGGTATTTCTCTTTTTTCCCCTTATATTTATATTTTCTGTCTTCAACATTTATGCTGTTTTTATAATAATAAAAGACCATTTTAAAATTAGTAATAATCCAAGACAGAGCTGTAAAATAGGTTTAGTACATGTAGGGGGTGGGTGAATGAAGGAGATTAATGTGAGGGCATGTGGTTGATGGACTTCAAATACTTATATGAAATACTTATAAGAAATCTCTTGCAATTGCTTTAAGTGGGGTGGGGAGAGGATCAAGGGGGAGAGATGGCAGGGGTATCTAAACAATGTACAATATAAGCCCATTTGGAATTGTCACAATGAATCCCCCCTGCATCATTTTTACATTTACTTACATGTGTATACATTATGTGGGCTGTCTCAATAAAAAATTTTAAAGGGCATGATTCAAGATGTAGAGTAAGTGTAAAGTCCTGAGTTCAAACCCTAGTTTTGCCAAAAAAAAGAAAGAAAATATAGGTACCACTATGTACCAAAAGACATATACTAGAATGGTCATACTCATAATATTCATCATAGTTAAAATCTGAAAAGTAAATATCCATTAACTGTAGAAATCAATAAATTCATTGTGGGATAGTCTGGAAGAATGAAAATGAGCTAATGCTACAGAGAGCAATAAGGATGACTCTTTCAACCGAATTCTTGAACAAAAAGCCACACATAAATGTGTGTTGTGTGAGTCCATTTTATGCACCTTAAAGAAGGCAAAACTGACGTGGTGCTAATGGTCCGATGGTGGTTGCCCTTTGGGAGGAGGTTGTAGGAGTTTCTGGAGAGTGTATGAAAGAGACTGCTGAGGTGTTTGTAACGTTCTATTTCTGAGTTTTGGTGGTGGTTACTGGGGATGTTCACTCTGTGATAATTCACTGAACTACAATACTGGGTACCTATAATTAGCACTAACAATTAGTGCTTCTTTCTGTGTCTGTGCTATGCTTCAGTATGAAGACTTACCAAAAGTAATACATCTGCACTGACATGAATGATATCAATAAAACATTAAGAAAAACAAAGCAGACTGTCAGAAAATGTGAGCCAGCTTTTTAATGGCAGCTTCTCAGAAGAGTCTAATGAACTGACTAAGGTCTTTTCCAGCCCCAGAGTCCGTGATCCACTCAGACCAACATTTGGAGGGTCTTCACTGGTCTGTGAACCACACTCAGCATGAGGAGCTCAGGACATGAAACTGACAAGATCCTACCTCTTGGATCTCTGGAATAAGAACCAATAAGTCTAGACAACTCTGAATCTCTTTTCCAATGCAGAAAATCATTAACTTCAGGAGGGAGAGACAGGTGAAGAAAGAGGCATGAGAGAGTTGGCTTGGAAAAACAAAACTAAAAAATATTTCTCAGGGATACATTGAACTGTCTGCTTAGCTGCCATATTTATTATAAATCTTGTTGCCATATTGGCTATAAATCTGGCCCTGAGCATCTGGCAGGACCAGATGAGTCATCTGTCTCCACTTCAATTGAGTCCTAGGCTAGACCAACTGTAGGTAGGGTTTATGCCCAACTTTCAGTACATTTCCTGAGAGCTTCTGAAGTTGGCAACTTTCTTGTGGACCTTGAACCTTCCTAGAAACTTCTTTATCACCCACCTTCAGCACCTCATAGCTTTCTCTTCCCTTCTGCTATTTTTTCCAAATGACTAAGGAATATACAGGTTGTGTCTACTCTCCTGACACCTGTCTTTGCTAAAGACCTGTGTAAAACTTTTAACCACTATCCAAATTTCCCCAGCCTCTTCCCTTTGCAACTGAATGTGTGACCAAATTCTGCACTCCCTTCAATGTCTGTTTAACCTTCTCTTGGAAATGTCTCTGCTGAGGTTTTCTCACCTTCTGCTTGGTCATGTCTAAGAGACCCACAGAGTATCTGTCACAGTTGAGGAAGGCACGGACTGTGTACAGGGCTTTGTGGAACTGTCTCTCGATGTCTGTGAGCTCTTCAAAGACTTTGCTCCCAGACCATAGCAGTATCTGAAGAAATACAAAAACATATTCAGAGCTCAAAGCCCTGAATTCAAACCCTAGTCCCCCTCCCCCCCACACACAAATTCAGAGTTCTTGAGGCACAAAACAGTAACTCACTCAGAGAATAATTACAGCTCTGTAAAGTTCTCTAGAGTTTATTTCATTTAATAATCTCAATAATCCACAGAAATAGATAAGATCATTATCCTTATTTTATAGGTGGAGAAACTGAGGCTCAAAGAAGTACAGTAATTGATTTACATTGGATCCACCTCTTTCCATTTCTTTTATCTCATATGTGGTTAATAAATATACGATAACAAGGGTCTGGGTGTGTAGCTCAGTGGTAGAGTGGTTGCCTAGCATTCACAAAGCCCTAGGTTTGATCTCCTGAACAAGAGCCATAAAAAACACAATAGCAAACATTATTGAGCACAGTGTTCTACAAACATTATTTCATTATTCATTATTTATTATTGATAGCAATCTTTTGGAGGTGGTACCACAATTATCACCATTTTTCAAACTGGGAGACTAAAACTTAGAGAGACTGGCTTGCTCATGATGTAAGAGCAATTTATTGATCAGGAGCGCAAATCCAGAGCCCAGCATTACAAACACTTACAAGCATCCACTACCCCATAATACTGGGGATACTAGCCAGACTACACAATGGTTCCCAGACACCTTCCTTACCACCTGCCTGACCACATCAATGCTTCAGTAAAAACACATGTCCAGTCCATCCCTGCAACCAAGCCACTTACCTGGCCACGTCGAGTCTCACAGTTGTGCAGGTAACTCAGGTGGAAAACCTTCATGATTAAATTTACAAAATTGAGGTACTTGAGAAGAATCTAAAAATGAAACAGCAGAGGGGAAGCAGATGAAAAGGAGAAATTCCTTCTCCAGCCACTTCTATCATCAGCAAATGTCTGAATATTTTAAAAGCTTCACTAGAGGCAATTTGAGCAGATGGATCATAGAACATATACTCATAAAATGTTGCATTACGAGTGGAAATTCTCAAAATGTAGAGTATGTACTAATGGGAGTGTATCAATAAAAAAATAAAGTGGTATTTATTGAACCTGATGTCACTGTGGTAAGTCACTCAGGTATGTTACAGAGTCACCACAAGTACTGCAGATACTGTAGAATCATCCCCATTTAAAAGGTAAGAAAACAGGTTCAGAGAGGTCAAATGCTTTATCCAAGTCAAATAGCTAGATATGGAAGAGCCAGAACAATTAAGCCTCCATTCCTGACTCTAAAACCCAATGTCTGGATGGATATCCCATCCTGCCTCCCTAAGACAGCATCAGATGAACCTCCTGTCTTACAGATGGGGAAACTGAGGCCAGGACAACTAGCAAGTTTCAGGGAGCTCCATGAGCCAGGAGGATGTACCACATGAGCAGTTTCTAAAGCAGACTTACCTCTTCGTCTGCCTTAGTAAAGTGGGGCCCATCTACTTTATTCACAGCCATGATTACGGCCACCACGTCTTTCCCATTCATTATAGGGGAAGCCAAGATGTTTTTGGTCTGGTACTCTGTGAGGTCATCCACAAAGTCACAAAAATGCTCATCCTGAAAGAAGCAGAGACAAGCATGGGCAGGCGAATGAAGAGCAAGGACACTAAAACTGCCCAGCACCCCTAGCTGCCAAGGGAATGAAGACACTTCCATCTACTTCCCTTCAACCAGGGCACGGCAACAGAGGTGATTTCTGCCATGGAAGACTCCAAAATCCAGCAGCAGAAGCAGACCCGCAGAACAACCTAGTAAGGCCCATGGAGGAGATGGATGCAAAGTGCCGCGGGGGCCCAGGGATGGGAGGGCGGATGGGAAGGGGGCTTGCCTGAAGAGGGAGGTGTGGAGAATGCTTTGATGAGCTCATGTCAATGAAACCCCAAATAGAGACATGAGTAAGACCTCGTGGTCTAGCAGGCATGGCACTTTCCTGCCTCTTTTCATTGTAATCCTCCCAATAATGTCTCAGCTAAGTACCATTAGCCTATCTTACAGAATGGGAACTGTAGCTCAAGGTTAATGTTACTTGTAGGTGTGGCTTTGTTTTTATGTTTTTATTTTTGGTAGTACTGGGGTTAAAATTCAGGGTCTTGTGCTTGTTAGGCAAGAGCTCTACCACTTGAGACATGTTTCCCGATCTTTTTGCTTTAGGCTATTTTTCAGATAGAGCCTCAGCCTTGTTTTGCCCAGGCCCAGTCTTGGATCCTTGTTTGTTGAGATGAAATCTCGATAACTTTTTCTTTGTGCTAGTCCTGATCTCCACCTCTAGAGTAACTGTGATTATAGGCGAGAGCTATATCTCTCTCCTGTGTGTGTGTGTGTGTGTGTGTGTGTGTGTGTGTGTGTGTGTGTGTGACTTTATAATCTGTCCTCAGCTATGCTGCCTCTCATAGAAGCCTGGATAAGGTTAGGCTGGGGTCCAGGTCATTGAACAAAAGGACTTGCTATTTTCATCTTTCTTTTCTTTTTTCTTTTTTTGCAGAACTGCAGTTTGAACTCAGGGCTTACACCTTGAGCCACTCCGCCAGCCCTTTTTTGTGATTTTTTTTTTTTTTTTTTTGAGATAAGGTCTTGAGAACTATTTGCCCAACTGGCTTCAAACTGCAATCCTCCTGATCTCTGCCTCCTTAGTAGGTAGGATTACAGGCACAAGCACTGGCACCTGGCTTCTTTTCTCCCTTCCTTCCTTCCTTTTTTCCTCTCTTCCTTCTTTTCTTCCTCCCTCTCTTCCTTTCTCTCTCTCTCTCTTCCTTTCTTTTTTTTTTTTTTTTAGAAGTTCTCACTTATGTAGCCCAGGCTGGCCTCAAACTTTCCATCCCCCTGCATCAGCCTCCCTAGTGCTGGGACTATAGGTATGCACACTCAGCTTATTTTCATCTTTTCTAACAATTCTCGCACCACACATCCAGTCTAGTGGATACCCCCATTCCACAAATCTCACTGGAAGCCCCACTCTGTGTCAGGCCTATGTCAAGCAGTGGGGATGCAGAATGACTAAGATTCAGGCCACTCATGGTACAAATCACTAATAGTAATTGTGATGGTTAATCCTGATTCTCAACTTGATTGGAGAAGCACCCAGGAGAAGCTCCTGTGTATGTCTGTGAAAATTAATTAAGAGGGAAAGACCTACCATGAACGTGGGCAGTACCATCTCCTAGTCTGGGAATCCAGACAGAGTAAAAGGCCCTGCCTGCCATGATGCTCTGCCTCACCAAGGGACCAGGACCATGGAGACAGGTAACCATGGACTGAACCCTCTGAAGCCATGAGCCAAAATAAATCCTTCCTTACTTTGTTTCTGTCAGGTATTTGGTCACAGCAACACAAAGAAACTAATGCAGCAATGAGGCAGGCTAGTAATGAGGAAAGTATCCAAACCAGGTCATTGGGAATAGGTAGCTTCCTTGAAGATCATCTCACAGGGAATAGGTAGTGATCCAGCTCGACCCAGAACCACCCACAAAATGCCCCTTTTGAAACAGGATTTTCATCTATATCCAAACTGGGGCATGCATACAAGGACCCCTAATTACAGCTCACTGAATTCACAGAAACAATCACCAAAATCACTCCAAAGTACTACCCAAATCTCCTCCCCTTGCTCAACCCTTGGAGTGTATAAATACCCATCCCACCCAAGGCACTGGTGCTCTTGAACTGCAGGTGCTGCTTTTAAGCCACCTCACTCAGAGCCTTCTCCCCCCACCCACTTCCTTGGGGAATATACTTTCCTGCTTTCACTTTCTCTCTCTCATTCTCAATAAAACTTTCCAGCTACTTTGCAATCTGTGTGTCTTTGTTTGGGTTGCCAAAGACCTGAGATCTTCTCAACCAGGGTCTTCTGAAACCACCCACTGGTAACAGAAATACAGGACAATAAAGGTTTGGCTAAACTGTGGGAATGCAGAAGAGTATACACCCACACCCCAACCTCACAAATGGCCTGGGAGGCCAGGATAGGCTGCTGTGCAGTCCATGTGGTCCAAATGAGAAAACTGAACCTTCATTGTCATCTTAAATTTGAAAGAATCCATTTTCCTGTTTTTATGGTACCTCAGTGAGTTTCCTGCCTGTCTATATTGCTTGGAACATGAACCAGCCCAAACATACACAGTGCACGCTGTTCTGAGAATATAAATGTGTTTCATAGGACCAATTCACAGAACTTTTCTAGAACTAAGTCTTCATCATCTTTCCCATGATTCAGAAATTCCAAGTGTGATGCACTGCATGTTTTAGATTTCTTCTAGAGTGGGATTCAGTAAAGAGACAACAGGGTTATTGTCAGTGAAGCTGTTTCAAACCAGGTGAAGGGTAAAGGAATTAAGAGAAGCCTATCATGTTCTACTTGAGCTAGCATCAGAGGATTAAGCAAAATCTCTAAAGAAGCATTAGTGAGGAAGAGTTTTCTGTGTCATTCTGTAAGGACACTGGTAAATTCTTGGCACATGTTGGTGTGAGGCATGGTCAGATTCATTCAGTTTTACAATGTTTACCTCCGTTGGGAAAAAACAAATGCTTAGGTCTCATCTGCCTCTGAGGAAGATGCTTCTAAATCTGCCAGAACACTCTTTCCCACTGAGTTCTTCCCTGGAACTCCCTTGCAAGCACTCCAGCTACCAATTGCTGGCATCTCTTTAATCATTATCATCCCTGTATTTTCAGCATAATCAAGTATTCTAAACCAATATGTCACAGAACCTCAGAGGATCAGAAGTGGAAGAGGACTTAGAAGCTACTCATCTCCAACTATTTCTTTTAAAGTCCAGGAATCAGAGACCCAGTGAAGGAGAGCCCAAAGCCATCATCATTTAGTCAGCGTTCTCAGAGTGCCTTCTGTACTCTAGACACTGCTCATGACCTTGGGGCTATAGCAGGGAACAAGAGGGATAGACTTCTTGCCTGTGTTGGACTTCTCGATTAAACAGAGGGTGGGGGAAGACAGACAAAAAGCAAGTACACAGGAAAACATTCTCCCTGCAGTTTGTGACAACGACTTTGAAGGAAATGAGCTGGGTGATGCCATAGAAAGTGATGGAAGGTATGGCAGGCTGAAGCTTCTTTAGTTACTCAGCTCTCTGAGCTGAAGGATCAAAGGAGCCATGCTTGGGAAGTGCATTCCAGGTAGGGGGCGCAGAAAATGGAAAGGCCAGGCAGTAGGAATGAAGTAGCAGACTTGAGGAAAGATAGATGAGTGCAGCTGAAACATACAGAGAGAGAGGGAGATTGGAGGGCAAGGAAGTTAGTGAGGAGAGCAGGAGCCAGATCTATCAGGTGCCTTGGAGGCTGTGGTCAAGAGTTTAGATTTTAAGGTGCAATGCAACACTGCTTGTCATTCCTGGTTCCCCAGTTACTGTTTTCAAACATTCACAGTGCCAAGCTCTATTGTACCCCATGAAGAAAACTACTATTTATTGAATAATTACGATGTACTAGGCTCAGAGCCAGACAATTTACATATATTATCTCTTTAAGTCATATCAGTCCTGCCATAAAGAACTATCTTCTTCCTCACTTATAGACAACTTCCTTGCTGGTAAGTAGCACAGCATCTCCACTCATTCATTAATTGACTTCTTGGTTTATTTACTGATTCACCAATTGATTCATTCATTCATATTTATCGAGCCCTGACTCTGTGTCAGGTCGTGAAGATGCCAAGAGCAGTAACAGGAGGTTTTTCTTATAGAGTTCTCGTAGTACAGTGAGGTCCCACGGTAAACATGAGCCCAAAACTCAAGCCATAATGTGAGTCAAGCCCTGATAGAATGGGTGATAACTTAGGACCCTGGAGAGGAAGGAGCTTGTCCTATGACTGGCTTCCAGGGCTACTCAGTACACTGTGAGTAGTTGCAACCTTTTTAGTCTCAATTTCCCCTTTGGTGAAGTCAGAATGATGGATCAGTTTCCCTGAGATTCTCTCTCTTGTCTAGTGTGCTGGATCCCAGGTCTCCAGGAAGGTAAGGAGAGCAGAGGCAGACTATATGTGACAGTCCCTAGGATGATGTTCTGAGAGGGATTGGTTGGCCACTGGAAGTGCTGGAGAAGGGCTGTCACTTATTCATTCACTCACTCAATCCACTGCAGTGAGTACTCATTCTGTCCCAGGCTCTGGGCTAGGAGCCAAGAACAGATAGTGAATAAGACAAACAGGGACAGTCAGACTCATGGCCGTTCCTGCTATGAGAAAGTTTAAGTATTGATATGCAAGTCAATATTGAATAGCAGTAGGTTTTCTAGATTTAATAAATAAAAATAAAACATGCAGTTGAGTGAGGTGACTCACATTTGTAATTCAAGATACTGAGGCAGGAGGCTCGCCAGTTCAAGACCAGTCCAGGCTACATAAGGAGAAGGGTCTTTAAAAATCCCAAAAAAACAAACACACAAACAAACAAAACGGACTGGGGTTGTGGCTCATGAGGTGAATCAGCTGCCTAGCAAGCATGAGGCTCTTAGTTCAAACCCCAGTGCTGTCAGAACAAAGAGAGAGAGAGAGAGAGAGAGAGAGAGAGAGAGGAGAAAAAATATAGGCTGTCCAGTTAAATTTGAATTTGGGGCAAATAAATAATTTTTGAGTTATAAGTATGTCCTAAACATTTCATGAGATATATTTATACTAAGATATTAGTCTTTGTTTAGCTAAAATTTGAACACAACTGGGCATCTTACATTTTATCTGGCACTCCTGAGCCTAAGTTTTTTAAGGAAATTCCTGGGACAAGTGAGAATTAGCTAGGGATGGACCCTGGAAAACTCCATTAGTGTCTTCACATTTCTACAATGCACTGATTGCAACCATTTCCCAGGTTTTTGAGAACACTGAAAGCTAAAAGTATGACTTGGTTGTGGTTTAGGGTCTGAGTTCAGACCCCAGTCCACACCATCTTCCTCTTCTTCCATTCAACTTCTAGTTACTGTTTGTCAGCAGACTGTGTCCTGCCAGAGCCAAGAATTAAGACTTTTCTCAAGGAGGACAGAAGCAAACAACACTTGAATACCAAGTACACACAAGGCTTACTGGCCTTGACAGACCTAACCTCACCCCCACGAATGAGTCACAGCCAGGGAGACTGCCCCAGGCCTGAAGGCTCTGGGGAAGGACATGGGGTGTGGCTGCAATGGTGAACTTGAGAGCTGAACAGGAAGCAACACGCCATCCCTCAGCACAAAGGCTCAGCAAACTGTTAGGCTTGAATCTTTCAGAATCCTAAATCCTCAATCCCATAATGCCAGGTCTACAAAAAACTTTCTGTTCTCTGTTTGCCAACAGACAGAATCTAAACTCGTTCTTCCCCATATTCCACACAGACCTGGTGCAACCTCCATCACTTAGAACAGGTCTTTAACAACAATGACAAAATAGTAATAACAGAGAAGAGGTTGCCGATATGAGCTATTACAATGTGCCAGGAATAGTGCTAGATGAGAAGTAATTCTCTTGTTTAATACATAGTGTTGTGAGGTGGCTATTTATCACTGTTTTGTAAATCAGGAAATGAACCGAGAAGGGTAAAATGATTTGCCCAGATCATATTCTTAGAAAGTGACTTGGGTCATACCAGATCTGACCTCAAAGCATGAAGTCTTTACTCCTGCTGTATGATCTGAAATGACCTTTCTTAAATGTCACTCAGTCCCAATCCCTCACTTTATAGATAAGGAGGAAGGATAGAAGCAGAGTGCTAAGATCATGAGATCGAGGCTGAGTCCTGGGTTTAAATTCTCTGCCACTTTCTATCTGTATGACCCTGAGCAAGTTATTTAACCTTTGTGGGTTTTAGTTTCATCATCTGCAAGACAAAGATAATAATTATGACATGAGACTGTTATGAAGGTAAAATGTGTAAACCAATCCATGTTGGCTGCAATTAAAGTCTGGAGAGAATTGAACAGACTCCCGACCAGTTGGATGAGTCCTCCCAACAGCCTAGAGTGCAGACCACTGCCCCCAACCCTGGCTGCCAAAAGGAGATGCAGAAAGAGATTAACCCCATGGGGGAGTCCATCTAACTTATTTCCCACAGATGCCCGAGTCTAGGCTTGATGAAGTCCTAGCTTGCCCTAACTCTCTGGCGACCATGGGCAAGCCCCTTCTCAACTTCTCCTGGATCCAGTTCCCTTAACTACTAAATAAGGAAGTTGGATAAGATGAGCTCTGAAGGCCCCTCACTCCTCACTTTTTTTCCTTAAGATCCTTAATCTGCAATAAGTCAGAGGCAGGGTGACGACAAAGTCACAAAATGTCCAGAGAACAGACCTTGGAAATGATTGAACACAGGCCACTGGTTTGGGCAGTGCAGCAATAAAGAAGACCCACGTGGGCCCTACTGTTATGGGGCAAACATTCTTCTGAGTGAGAGCTGGGTTAAAGGAAATTATTACAAAATTACATAACTGTGAGCTTTTTATGCTGTGTTTACTGACCTCCTGATTGTGCCAGACATAGTGCTAGATCCTGAGATAAATGCCTGTGAATGGTTCCTGGCTCCACTGCTCGTCTTGATCAATAATTTCAGGAAGGGGACTTTAACAGAAGGCCTCCCTGAGGATATAACTTTTAAGCTAAGATCTGAAGGATGAGTAGAGGTTGGCCCTGGACAGAGGACTATGTGGAGAACTTCATTATAGTTTTTAATGTCCAAAAAGGAGGAAGTGATTTGCCCATGGTGAGCAAAGAGGTCTTTGTCAGAACTGCCAGGAGAATCCTACAGACTGTTGGATTCTTAGAAGAGCCAAGTGTTTAATGTGTTAACATTTCCAATAATGGGACAATTAGCCATCACAACTCCTGAAGTAAACCTTGAAGAAAAACAATGTCCTCTCAGTGATATTCCTGCCAGGAACACACAACCTGAATCTAACTGTGAAGAAACTCCAGACAAGCTGAATGGAGGGACCTTTCTGCAAAACATTTGGTCTGTACCTTTCTAATACATCAACCTCACAGAAAACAAAGATGGGCTGAGGAGTTATTTCAGATTCAAGCAGGCTAAAAGAGAGTGGGCTACATAGGTAGTAGAGACAGTTGGCAAACATTGAACACCAACTGTTAGACAATGGCATTGTATCAATGTTACACTTCCTCAATTGGATCATTGAACTAGGAATATGTAAGAAATGTCCTGGTCTAGATATAGAGTGAAGTACTGAGGAACAGAATGTCATGATGGCTGCAACTTTCTCTCAAATGGGTCATAAAAATGGAGAAAGAAGGAAGATGTGGCAAGATATTAATTATTGGTGAATTTGAATGAAAGAGATACAGTTCTTTGTATTGTTTTAACCTCCTGCTAGTTTTGAATTTTTTTCAAAATAAAAAATTATAAGTAAATAAAGAGAAGTGGCATTGTTGTTACCAGCCTTGTCTTGGTGGCCAGATGCCCCAGTCCACTTGCACCCCAGGACCCTAGGAGATAGAGCCTCACTGCCCCTGGACTTATGGGGGAAGCACACCTCTTCTGTGTTGAGAACATTGGCGATCTTTTTAGAGTGTGCAACATGGCCCACGACGCCTAGGTCCAGGGGGAAGACAATCTCTGAGTCAGGCATCACCAGGCATTCCTCAAGGACAGCATCCTTGTGGACATTGAAGAGCCGGGTGGCTAGCTCTGCGGTGCCATTGCGGGTCCTGTACATGAACAGACTCATGCGGTCTGCCCGCAGGAGGAAGCACAGTTTCTTCATGACGTTGAAGGTGCACTTCTCAGCCTGTAAATTCTCCTGGAAGCCCCGCAGGAGATCAAAGATGATTTCACTCTCCTCCACGCTGCTCAGTGAGTGGTAGTTGCTGAAGTCCACTGCTGCCTCCTTGGCCCCCAGGAGGTCTGAGATGACCTTGGCCCGGTAGCGGAGATTGTAGTACTGTTTGGCAAAGCCAATATTTGAGTCCAAGAACTTCTCCACCTCCTCTGCTGTCACCTCACCCATGGCTGGGAGTCCCACTGGCTGCTTCCGTGGAGGGGCTGAGACTGTTGAGTCAGAATGTCTCCCACTCCGATCGCCACTTCTCTGGGTCTTGTCTGTAAATCTCACTGAGAGGCCACATAGGAGCAGGAACAAGCTGGGGGATTAAGTCATTACTATTTCCTGAGAACAAGGATTATGAGGATCAGTGTGTTCCATATGCTGCTGAGCCCCACCTCAGAGAATGTGATGCTCCATTTTCACCTTGGTAGTTGAGAGCTGAGAAGAGACCTCTGCACAGAGCAGGCAATGGACTTAACACCCCTCAAACAGAGGATGCAACAGATGACAGGTAGCACAGGACAACTGACTGTCCGCAGCTGGCTTCTCTCTGATTTCTATGGCAGTTCCTCAAACTTCTGATACAGAAGCCTAACACCAGCTAGGAGATTTACTTGACTTGTTGAATCAGAAGCTCTAACAACTCTGTTCACATTCCTCCATGGCTTGTCGGGAATGGCTGGAGCTGAGAGATGAGAGATGACTGCCAGCCACCCCTACCCTACTCTTTTTTTTTTTTTTTCCAGTTCTGGGGGTTGAACTCTGTGCCTTGCACTTGCTAGGCAGGCACTCTATCACTTGAGTGACTCTTCCAGCTCTTTTTGTTCTGGTAATTTGTACTGAGGGCCTCTACCTTGAGCCACTCGACCAGCCCATTTTTGTGATTGGTTTTATCTAGATAGGGTCTCTCGAACTTTTTCCAGGCTGATTTGAACCATGATCCAAATGCTCTCTGCTTCCTGAGTAGCCAGGATTACAGGCATGAGCCACCAGCACCTGGTTGTGTTGGTAATTTCTGAGATAGGGTCTTGCTTTATGCCCAGGAGGGCCTGGACCGTGATCCTCCTGTTTTTTCTTCCATACATAGCTGGGATGATGGGCTCACACCACTGTGCTACTCATTGGTTGAGATGGAGCCTCATGAACTTTTTGTCCAGGCTGGCTTTCTCCTGATCTCCGCTTACAGAGTAGCTAGGATTACAGCTTGAGCTACCATACTCGGCCCTTACCCCACTCTTTTTCCCTTCCTCAAAGTCTCCTTCCCTTGTGTATTCTGTGGGTCTGGCACCTCTTGACCCTGATCTCAGACTCTTTCTCAGCTTTAGATTTCCATAACTCTCTAATTTTAGCATTCTAAGGGTCCTTATAAAAACAACACGCCCCATAGTTCTTCTTTTATTACAAAAGTAACATGTGTTCTCTGTTGAAAATGATACACGACAGGCAATTAAAGTCACTCACAATCCTGCCGCCCAGAGGTAACCTGGAGTTAACACGTTGCTCTTCACATAGCTTTCAGATCTGTTTCCTTTCAACGCTCTTGATCTTTGTCTTGGCACTTTAATATGCTGCTTCTGGCTCTAGCCCGGACCCTCTTGTGGTGTCTGTCAGAAACACACACAATGGTCCATAGACTATCAACACCAACGAACCTCAAAATACCAGAATCCTCATTGACAGGCCCCTCCTGCACACCAGGAGGAGCACTTTTCTTTCTGGAGGAACCTGACTTTAACCTTGATGACATTCCTATGTTGGAAACACTGGCATCTCTTCTTGTCAACACAGTGGGGTGCTGGACCTTCGAACTTTGTAAAGGAACTTTATTGGAAAGTGGACTACTTCCTTTGCAGTGAAGTGTAATAAATTCTTGGGGCACGCACGCAGCAGCACTGTGTACAAAGGTGTCCCCCTGGCCAGTGGAAAGTGTTATGACCTCTAACACTGCAGATTAGTCTGTGAGACTTTGAATGCAGTACTGTTTGTGGCATTCATCTACACTGTTTTGTGTAGTTGATACTTTACTCATTCTTGTTGCTTTAGTATTCTCCTGGATGAATAAACCACCATTTATTTTTCCACTGTACCAAAAAAGAGAAACGAAAAAAGAAAATAAAGTGTGTTCCTTGGTCTGGCAGCCCACACAGCAACCTGAACTTATCAAAGCACTCCACCCACAAGTAACTAGAGCACTCTGAACAAAAGCTCTTTCCCAACCAGGTTTCAGCAGTGCCAGTCATCTCTGCTTATCTTAAGCCCCAACTATCCCTCCATTGCCTGCCTGGGAGGCACTATTTTTATCCTATCTATTTATTCCTATTACATTTATTCTATCAGAAATTATCTCATTTGTTTTTTGTTCCCTTGTCCTGTTGTCTGTCTTCCCCTTGATACAGTGAACTTCATAAGGCAAGGACCTGTCAGGGTTCGTTTCCTAGGCTTTGCAATGCTGCCGGGCACATCCTTGAGATTCAGAACTCACATTTTATTTTATTTTTTTGTGGTACTGGGATTTGAACTCAGGGCATTGTGCTTGCAAGTAGGTGCTCCACAGCTTGAACCACACCTCCAGTCCTCTTTGCTCTGATTATTTGAGATAGGGTCTCACTTTTTGCACAGGGCAGTCTGAACAGTGAACCTCCCCTGGGATGACAAGCAAGCAACATCACACTCATCTTTTTCCTGTTGAGATGGGGGTCTCACAATTTTTTTTTGCCCTCACTGGCCTTGAACCGATATCCTCCTGATTTCAGTCTTCCAAGTAGCTAGGATTACAGAAGTTGAGACACTGGTGCCTGGCTTGAGTTCATATGCTCTTGAATAAAATTTCGGTAATACAAGAAGACACAAAGGAGAAAATCAAAATTAGACATTGTCCCATGATTAATTTCTTTCGCGTATTTAAGTTTTGTTGAGAATACATATGAACAGCAGACTGTAACATGCTTTTACCCACTTTACAAAAGATCATGAACACCTTCAGTGGCGTCTCTCATTCATTGACTGCGCAGCCTTCCTCTGCACGGAGCTGCCATAATACCATGGTGCCACCTGCACATAGTGTCAACGTTGGCACTCTTGACATTGTGGACCCAGCAACTCTTTGTTGTGGGAGGCTGTCCTGAGAACCTAGAATGCTTTCTTTGACTCCCACCCACCAGATACCAGAAGCACCCCCTCAAGTTGTGACAAGTAAAAGTATTTGCAGATGTTTCCAAATGTCCCCTGGGAGGCAAAACCACTCCAATTGAGAACACTGGTCCCATAGTTATTTAGGTTGTTTCTAAATTTCTAGTATTATAAATAATTTTATAATTAATATCTTCATATTTCTTAGTGAAAGTACCTTCAAGTAAAATCCCTGGCCTGAGGAGCTTGCAGCTATCTCGGGGTTTAACAAATGATATAATTCTGTCCCCAGGCTGTGTCAGCATGTATGAGAGTGCCTGTCCCCATCCTTCAACACTTGCCTGCTGCTTATGAAATTAAGCAATTTTTTAAAAAATCAATATATCTCCAGAATTGGGCCCCAGCACTTTTTCACTTTGTTTTCTATAATTTCCCTACACATGTTGGAAGCTCCACGCCAGTTTGTTTTATTCTTTTTTGGGTTTTGCATCTCTTTTCTTGCAGGGCCTTCCACCCATGGCCAAGCCATGGCATTACCTCCATGGACTCTTCTTTCATGCCCCAAATAAACTCCTCTTTCTACTTGGAACCGCCAAACTATTGGTTTCTTTCCTTTCAAACTATATTCTAGTTTGTGTTATTTCTACACATCCATGCTTTCACCAAAGTCAAGTTCCTAGAGTAGAGAGTAAAATTTTACCCATTCTATTCCCTTTTGTTTTGTTTTATTTTGAAATGGGGTCTCACTGTGTTGCCCAGTTTGATCTCTAACTCTAACTAGTGATTCTCCTGCCTCAACTTCCCAAGTAAGCTGGGACTATGGACACATGCCTCTGGGCCTAGCTTATTCTAAAATATTTCCTGAAGAGCTCAGCCCAAGTCTTTTCCCATAGGATGTCCAATGTGCTTAGTTCTAAGATGAATATAAGCAACTGTTTCAAAAGATGGTCCACTTTTACCTCACTTTTCAATACCATGATGAGGAGGGCAAGACTAGTGAAAAGCTTGGTCTTCGGCATGGTGGGGTTAAGGTGGCAGAACCTGTAAGAGGTGGGGCTTCGTGGAAGGTAATCAGATCATGGGGCTCCACCCTCCTGAATGGATATGTCTAGAGAACAGGTCTTGGGCACTGCAGAGTTTCTGTAAGAATGGGTTATTATAAGCAAGCCTGGCAGCTACCCTGAATCCCTCTTTTTTTTTCAGTACTGGGGTTTTTCAGTATTCAGGGTCTATATCTTGAGCCACTCCACCAGCCCTTGATGCGTTTTTCAAGATAGGGTCTCTCAAACTATCACGGGCTGGCTTCTAACTGAGATCCTCCTGATCTCTGCCTCCTGAGTAGCTAGGATTATAGCCGTGAGCCACTGGCACCTAGCTCTGAATTCCTCTTCTGCATATTCTACTTACCACTCTTGCCTGTGCCTTGCCTATGTATGCAATCCAACATGAGCCCTCACCAGAACCAAGGAGACCAGTACCAGACTCTTAGATTTTCAGAAATGTGAACTAAAGGCTGCGGGCATGATGCAGGTGGTACAGTGCCTGCCTAGCAAGCATGAGGTCATGAGTTCAAATCCCAGTACTGCAAAAAAATAAAAAGTGAACTAAATAAACTTTTTTTCTTTACAAATTACCCAGATTCAGGTGTCTTACCATACAAACACAAAGCAGATCAAGACAGAGGGTATGAATAAGCTGGTGTTTTCAATGGGTTACCTCTTAAAATACCTATGAAATCGTTCTGATTTTAGATGTCAGGGAAAACACTGGATGTCTGAAATTTCTTTCATCGGAAACAGAAGCAACTGATAACACAAGGAAATCTGTTTTGTGTAATCTGGGTTAGAAAAGAGCTTGTACTGCTATGAAGAGGAATATAGGGTCTACATCCCAGCAATCCCACTGAAGCACTCTGTGACTTTGACAAAGCCCCGCCACCTGTCAAGTCCTCAATTTCCTGATCAACCAGCAAGTTTAATTTATCTCTAGCACTCCCAGCCCCATGACTGCAAGTGGGCTCAGGGTGAGGGAGGAATGACCAGGAAAGACTGATCCCTCCATTCCTGGCCTATGAGCTTTGCTGTAAGGATTCTCCTGGAATAGCTGCTATTTGTTTAGACTGACCTCTACTCCACAATCCAAATTTCACAGACAAGGAAACTGAAAAACTTTGAAAAGTTAGATGACTCAAACCACAGGTGATTAAAAATTTAAGTTGAGATATGATTTATATAACGTGAAATTCACCATTTAAATAATTCAGATGTTTTTCAATATATTTGCTATGTTGTGCAGCCATCGCCACTAATTGCAGAACATTCACCTTAACCAAGAGAGAAACCTCGTATCTGTTAGCAGTTAGTCTTAGATACTCTCTCCCCTCATCTCCTCGTAATCACTACGGTCATTCTGAACATTTCATGTAAATAAAATTAACATGATGTCAGTTTTTGTCTGACTTCTTTCAATTAGTGTAAAATTTTCATTTGTAGTGTGCTTCAGGGCTTCATTCCTTTTTATGGCTGAATAAGCTCCCATTGTATGGATATGTCACAGTGTGTTTGCCTGTTCACCATTTGATGGGCATTTGTCATTTCACTTTTTGATTATTATGAACATTTGTGTACAAGTCTTTCTGTGGACTTCTGCTTTCACTGCTATGGGACATATATGCAGGAGGGAAATCACTGGCTCCACAGGTGAATTTAAGATTCCATGTTTGGAGGTAAAGAAGATGGAATAAAAGAAAAGAATAGAACTAAACAAGGAACCAAATGGATCAAGGAAAGAACAGGACTCTGAAATTCAGGGTCTGCTTGAATGTGAATAAGCTAAGCAGCATATTATGGCCACCACAAATTCTAGGGTTGAGTGTAGAATTCTCTAGAGGGCGCTTGCCATTCCTCACTTCTGCTGATGACAATGGTGAAGAAACTGGAGGTGTTCAATGGGGAGGAAGCTCTGAAAAGCTGATGTATGTGGAGGGGTGCGTGTAGAGGGGGCGCATTGCTGGTTTGTTCAGGAAGGTTCTGGGAGCAGGACAAGCTACCAGGACAGAGATTATGTTATTATAAGAAAGATGAAGAAGCACTCAGGCAGCTCAGATGGGGATTTTTCAAGTTCCAGGCCAACCTGGTTGGTAGAGAGACCCTGTCTAAGAAAAGAAAAGAAGGGCTGTCAGAGTAGCTCAGAGCAGGCGTAGGAAAGATCCTGCATTGCAAGGCACCATCAAAAAAAAAAAAAAAAGAAAGAAAGAACCCAGCACTGATGGCTCATGACTGTAATCCTAGCAACTCAAGAGTCAGAGATCAAGAGGATCACGGTTAGAAGCCAGTCTGGGCAAATAGTTTGCAAGAGCCTCTTAAAAACAGCCATCACAAAAAAAAAGGGGTTGGTGGAATGGCTCAAGTCCCAGTACCACAAAAAAAAAAGAACTGGTGCTTGGTGTGGTGGAGTGGCTCAAGTGGTAGAGTGCCTGCCTAGCAAATCTGAGGTCCTGAGTTCAAAACCCCGGTCTTTCTGAAAGAAAGAGGAGCTTGATCTGAAGGTATGCTGATTCCACTACTTACTATCTGCGTGACTTTGCTTGCTCTGAGCCTCAGTTTCCCCATTGCTAAAATGGAGATAACAATAATAATAGCAATCCTTATTTTAAAAAAAAGAAAACAATGGAATTTGGAATTTGGAGTTAGACCTAGGACTGACTCTGGGTCTGTCATTTGCTCACTGTGTAAATTATTTAATTTTTCCCAGTTCTCACTTTGGCAATAGGTAAAATTAAAATTACGTCACATGACTGTTATGGAGATTAAATGAAATAATACAGTATATAATACAAAGCAAAGCACCTGGTGAACGTTAAATTGAACCTTATAAAACTGCCAATGACCATACATACTCCAAAGAGCAATTTTACACTGCTCAGTCTAATAATAGGTATTTAGTCATAATTAGTTATTTTGAATATAAAACCTTGTTAACTGGATTTGCATGGAAGATTTGTAGGAGAGCATGGCGAAGAAGAGTCAAGCATCGCCTTTATATAGGAAGATGAATCCAGGGCTAGTGAGTCAGTAAGGAGGTGGTTGTAAAACTCCTAGGGAAATGAGGAACTGGTTCGGTGATGGGCTGGGGGGTGGAAGGAATGGAGAAATGAGTCAGTGCAAAAGCGAGAAGTAGGACGGAGAAGACATGCTGGCTGATTGGCATTAAGTGCTGATTCAGCCTCCATTTCCTGATGGAAGGCCTTTCCTTCCTGGCTCGCCAAACCCCACCTCCTCTGTGAAGCCACAGCAGGGAAGATGGTTTCCCTCACTGCTCTGCTAGCCCTTAGAACTGCCAGACACCAGACAGCATTGCTAGTGTCCACCCTCATTTTATACACACCTTGGCTCACTCCTGTATATCATTCATTCCTACTCTTGACCTAGAGTTGATGTCAATTCCTGGTTGTCTAGCCAGCTCCTGACTTAATGACTTTATTCAGCTAGATGGATTTCCTGTTGGGAAATCTGGAAGTTTGACTATTTACCTTAAGGGTCTAACCTGGGTGCCTGAATTTGTTGTGTGAAAGTTTGTCCTTTATTTATTTTGGTGGGACTGGGGTTTGAACTCAGGGCTTTCATGCTTGCAAAGTTACACCTCTAATCTATTTTCCTCTGGTTGTTTTGGAGATAGGGTCTCATGAACTATTTGCCAAGCCTGGCCTCCAATAGCAATTCTCCCGATCTTAGACTCCCAAGTAGCTGGGATTACAAGAGTGAGCCACCAACACCCAGCAAAAGCTTGTCCTTATGTGTATTTTAACCTTTATGTATTTTCCTAAAGCTCAGATTCTCAATGGGATCTATAGCTCAAAAACAGTTGAGAACTTTGGGTGTGTCTTAGTCTATTTTCTGTTACTTTAACAAAATACTTAACACTGGAACACTTAGAAAGAGAAGAGGTTTGTTTAGCTCACAGTACTGGAAATTCAAGAACATGGTGCCGGTATCTCAGCTCTGGTGAGAGACTCTGGATAATGACAACATTGTGGAAGGCATGTGTTTGGGAGGGAGATTAAATGGCAAGGCATGAAGCCAGAGGGATTCAGGGGGCCTGGTTTTCTCTTTTTATAATAATCTTTTGTCTTAGGACACCTCAATAACTACATTAATCCCTTCCAAGGGCAGTGCACCCAGCTACCTAATTACCTTCCACTAGGCCCCATTTCTTAAAGATGCCACCATCTTAACTGTACCACACCAGCGATCAAGCTTTCAGCATATGAAACTTCAGGGGACACATTCATACCATATCCAAACCATAGTAGGGTAATCCTAAAAGTCAGGAAAAATCAGGTCTTAAATACATGATTTTGACAACAGTGTGGAATGGCAAACAGGCAGGGGTATACACATAGGCCTTGGAGCCAGAAAGAGCGGAGTTTCAATCCTAATCTTGCAATTTACAAACCTTATCTCTGGTCTCAATTTCCTCATTTGTAAATTGTGTGTGTGTGTGTGTGTGTGTAGTACTGGGGTTTGAACTCAGGGCCTATACCTTAAGCTACTCCACCAGCCCTTTTTTGTGATGGGTTTTTCAAGATAGGGTCTCTCAAACTATTTGCCCTGGCTGGCTTCTAACCGTGATCCTCCTAATCTCTGCCTCCTGAGTAGCTAGGATTACAGGCATGAGCTACCAGTGCCTGGCTTTTGGGGGAGGCGTGGGGGGAGACGTAGGGTCTTGTTATGTAACTCAGCTGGCCTCTACCTCTCAAGTGCTGGGATTATAGATGTATTCCACCACACCCAACTTTTTGTTTTGTTTTTTTCATTTGAACGTTTGTATAATGTATGGTACGAACATACTATGTATACTTGCTTGATTATTTTCTTATCTTAATAAAAATCTTGCTCAGAACAAGGACATTCCTAATTCCTTAAGATGTTGTCTTGGCCATTCAGCAATCTGAGTTTAAATAAAGAAATAATGGGAAAATCAATATTTTAATGCAAAGATCGTGTTTCATTTTGAGTGACCATCTCCCACAGTTTTTAGGCCATGTTCCTGAAAGAACAGATCTGGAATAATGGTCATGAAACCTCAAATAAAAGATCATTTTCTGTACCTAAATATTTGTAACAAGAGTGATTTATTCTTCTTCACCCTGGGTATAAGACTCACATTTCTTTTCTTTCTCCAAAGCAAATTTTATATGCTTTAAGCCCTCATCCCACAGTGCTGGCAGGATATTCAATATCAATAATTATCATGACTGGTGGCCTAACCTATCATCATGTGAGCGCCTGCTGCTCTTAGTCCCATAATACTCCTTTGGCTTTTAGTCCGCTCTGCTACCACAAATATACTCCCTTTCCAAGTTGACGTCTCCCAGAAGGTCAGCAGTTCTGCTCTCAGCTGGGGCTCAAAGGTCCTTACTGTGGGTAGGCCTTCCTAACCCCAGGCTCTGCCTCCCTGGGGTACCAATAGCCACCCATACCACCCGGGCTAGAGGCCCTTCTGTTTCTCCGGGGAAGGGAGAGGCCCAGGTTCTTTTCGTGAAAGAATTCTGCAAAGCCCAGTTCTGTTTCAACCCTGGGGGAGGCTTGCTTCCAAAAATCTTCTTCCTCCCTAGACACTTGGCCCTCCATTCTCTCTCACTCTGGAACGATTTCCCTCCAAGGTCAATAGTGAGAATGGTTGCTTTTGTGAGCCTGAGAATGGCTGCTTTCTTCCCTACCATACAGTAGCCCTGAGAGGTGAGTGATGATCATAAAGCACCAAGTCCCCTTAGGGACTGGGGAAAAGGGGTAAGAGGGAAAATAACTAGTTATGCAAATCACTATTCATCATATTAGCAGAATAGGACTGGGAGTGTTGGCTAACATGTGTGAGGCTCTGTGTGAGCCTCGTGTGTGAGATCTATCACCACACACTCACACACACACACACAAGCAAAAAATATTAATACCTGAACCTACTCTTACTCTCTCTGTCAGGTAAGTCATATATCTAAGGGTACATATCTAAGCTTTGGTATCTTTTAAAAGTTCCTCCAGGATATTCTGATGTGTAGCCACAATTAAGAACTGATGGGGCCTCCTAGTGCTGTGTTCTTATACTGACTTTATAAAGAGGAGGGAAAGTAAACCTACTCTATATACACTTCAATCTAGGCCCTGTGCCTGGTCTGTATTGTGAATGGGAAGACATGGGATGGGAGAAAAACAAACAAAAAACTGATGGTACAGAATAAATACGGAAGGCAACACAGAAAATAGCCGTTACGTTTGTCTCTAGAAAGGTATCATTGGGCAAGAAAAGATAGGGTGTAAGGGAATAAGAGAGATTTATTTTTCACTGTAAACATTTTAATCTTTTGGTTTTGTTTGTTTTGTGCTTGGGATTGAACCCAGGGCTTCGTGCATGCTATACCCCTCCCCCCTTGATCTTTTGAATTTATTTACCCGTCTTTGTGTTATGTATTTCTGAAATCAATGAAACTGAATTTTTTCAAAAAGTAAAACATCTATAACAGTGACAATGAATCCAGAATAGTGCATTAAATAATGGGAATAGAGCCTTAGGGGAAGTGGCCTGACCCATTTGGAAAAACAGGTGGTCTGGAAGTGCTGAAATGATGAATCCTCATTTGGTTCCTGATCTGAAATGATGTCTTTGCTGGTCCACAAAGCCAGCTAAGAAGTACTAATGCAATAGTACTTCCAGATAGTACATCATTAGTTAATCTCCGAAAAAGCTATTTGGGACAGAGTAATGGTGTAATATAGCCCTCAGGCTGCTGCCTATCCCTTATGAGCCCTGAGACCAACAAGAAGCCAAATGCTCAGGGTGAGCAGGAGGGAAAGAGACCTAGCTGCTGACTGACTAGCTATTATTGAGGAAAAGCAGATTATTAGTCAGCTCTCCATAAGCAGGAAGTTGGTTATCTGTTCCCCCCCTTATGTTGTTGCAGAGCTGGTAGAGAATCAATGAAGGTGAGATAGGTGTGGCTGACCAAAGTCCCTCTCCATAGGGCCCCTGGGGATGTTGGGGGTGGGGGCACAGAACATGAAACAGTAGTTGGGATGCTGAACTGGGAGGGAGAGGCACCAATGGCTGACCTAAAGCTCCTTTTCTAGCACCCTCCTCTGGCGCTAGGACACAGCCGAGTGTGGCAGCTCCCAGTTAGAAATCCTACTTCATCCCACCTCCACAGCCACTGCTTGTCAGCTGCATGACCTTGGTGAATAGCAATATCCCAAGCCTCAATTTCTTTATCTGTAATGCAGATTAATACGTATGCAATAAAAGGAAGAAAATTGTATCCATTATTAAATTTGACCGGGCTTTATTGGCATTGGTTATTTGCAGGGATGAGAGTAGATTCTTATATTTGAATAATACCTTGAATGTGGTGATTAGGAAAGTGGGCTTTGCAGTCAGAGGTAACTGGTTAAAATCACTGTTATTTATTGACTGTGGGACCTTGGGCAACTTAGCTAACATCTCGGAGTCGAATTTCCTTTCCTATGAAAGGTGAATCGTAATATAGCACCTCCTGTAAAACTGGGAGGATTAAATAAAATAATGACTGTGATAGGCTCTGTGCAGGAACATGATAAGCACCCAGAAATTGGCAACTGTTGCTATTCTGCTTGTTGGGCAATCCATAGGGAGTTACAAAGTACTTGCTTGATGTTCTCCAGGGTTCTGGGATCCAAGGCAAGAATAAAAGGCCAGGTGCCTGTGGCTCGCATCTGTAATCCTAGCTACTTGCAAGATTGAGAATGGGAGGACTGTGGTTCAAGGCCAGCCCAGGAAAATAGTCTCCAAAATAACCAAAGCAAAATTGACAGGAGGTGTGGCTCAAGTGGTAGAGCACCTACTTTGCAAGTGCAAAGTCCTGAGTTCAAACCCCAGTCCCACACACACACAAAAAAGTGAGAATATTAATGCCTTTTGGAAATGATTTGTCCCTAATCTTAAAGGAGGGGCAGCATCAAGAGCAGAACCCAAGTGTTCTGACTCCTGATATGGCTTATGACTATGAATCTGATGGGTGGCAGAATCTTCAGGATCAATAATCTCAGTATCTGTGAAGAAGTTCACTGGAAAGGGAAGGAAAGGACATTATTCATGTGTCCTTCACAGGGCTTCTTCTCCCAGAATCTGGGGGAGGAAACGAAATCTGCAAACAAGGTGAAGAATGAATGCAAACAAGGTGAGAATGTGGGTGCATTCTCCACCCACATCAGATAGGGCCACTTTGGGAAAGATAATTAGAACAAGACATCATGATAGGATGGAACTGGCTGGCTACTTTACATAGGGTTGGCCTTGCTGAGGAGAGGACAGGAATTGAGATCCGAGAGAGGTGAAGAAACCAGGTAGCAGCAACCGGGGTTCAGGTCCCAAGAGAGAGTAAGCTTGGCAGGCACAGGGCAGTATGGGTGGAGAGCACTTGAGGGAGGGACAGAGGGCACAGGGAAGGTTTGATTTTATCTGTAAAGGTTATGGGAAGCCAGGAGGGTTTTGTATTTTTACATTGCTGTTTTCATATTTAAAAGAACGTTCTGGTTATTGGGATCTTTGGTGGAGAGTGAGTTCTGGGCTGAGAGCTTTGACATTCTTAACCGGTCTTTACCCACTCAGGGCTTCAGTTTGCCCTTCTACAAAGGCGGGTGAGGGCAAAGGGGACCCAAGAAGTCAGGAATGAAGACCGAGCGGGTCACAATTACAGAGCACTCTACCGCTCTAGAGCGCTTCCACATCTCTCTGATACTTCAGCCTCCCTCCACCCTCCTAGCTGGGACCAAGGGCGGGTAAAGGCTCACTTAACAAACGATTCATCCATCGCCTTGGGCCGCGTGGCCCCTATGCCCAGGACAGCCAGTCGTGAGGAGGAGAATGGTCAGGGGGCGGCACCCTCGCTCTTCCGAGCAGATTCATTGGCTGTCAGCCGTGCCGCTCTTCGCAGCACCACGTGACTGCCGAGCTGCCGGCGTTCGCACGGGCTGTTCCTTCCGCACCTTTCGGTGGGCGCGTCCGCCCCGCGCCCCCTTGGACCCGCCAAGCCGGGTTCCACCTCCTCCGGGGGCTGGGCAATGGGCGGGGAAGGGGACACGCCGATTAAAGGGAGGCCAGCGCGGGGCCGGGCTGCTTGTGCCGGCGCCGCGTTGTCCCCAGCCTGGCCACGGTGGAGGACGCGCCGAGGGCCATGGTCCAGCGGCCCAGACCCCAGAGGTGAGGGGAAGGGACTCAGGGGAGGGGGCGGCGCTGGCTGCCTCGCTGTCACCAGGCCCCTGGTTAGGGTCATCCTGGTGGCATCGCAGGAGTAGTGGGAGGAGGCATTGATCAACGGTCGCCCGGGGCATCGTGGCTGGGAGGTGGGCGTATGTCTGGGTTATTCCTCAAGTCGGCACCGGAGGGAGCTGGGCAAGTGCCCCCTCCGCCCATAGCCCACACGTCTTGCAGATAGCGAGCTGCTGTTCCTGCCCAGTTCTCGCTGAGCGTCTGGAACGCAGGTATCCGGGAGCTGGTCTGATAAGGTAGGAGCCACCAATACCTTGGACAGATAGGGAAACAGGCCTGGGGAGGAGAGAGCCCTTGGTTATCTTGTTTATTAAAATCACACGCCTGGTAAGAACCAAATCAATACTGGTACTTCTTTCTGACTCACACTAAAGTTGGAATTGTTTTAGCGAGGAGACATGGAGAAGACACAGGGCCTTGTCTAAAATTATACAGCAAGTGATTTGCAGAGCACTTGTACCCAGCTCTCTCAAACTCCTAGAATATCAGGCTGGGACCTTTCCTTGACCAGATTGGGGACCTCAAGTGAGTTAGAAGTGTTCAGAACTTGGAGCTCCTTTCTGACATCTATTCTAATACTTTTTTCCTTCCTTGCTTCCATGGCTCTCTCTCTCTCTCTCTCTCTCTTTGGTGGGGGTTTACTGGAGATTGAACCCAATGCCTCTACAAGTGCTCAGTCACTGAGCTACACCCCAGCTCCTGACACCTTCCCCTTCCCCCCCCACCCCCACCTTTGGGGCAGTACTGGGGTTTTGGCTCTAACACTTGAGCCGTGCCCCAGCCCTTTTGTCTTTATTTTTCAGGTAGACTGCAGATTTTGCCCAGGTCAATCGTGGACAGTGATCCTCTTACTTCTGCCTCACACTTAGTTGGGATTACAGATAGGCCTGTGTCACCATGCCAGGCTCTCGTGGTTCTTTTTTTTTCCTCCCTACTGAGGTTGGAACTCAGGGCTTTGTATTTGCAAGGCAGGAACTCTACTGCTTGAGCCACACCTCCAGCCTGCTCTCATGGTTCTTTATATGAAATCTAAAATTTGTGTGAAATAAAGTATTGGATTAAGCAGAAATTCTTATTTTTGAAAATTGGATCAATAAGAAAGAGAGGATCAAAACTGCTGGAAAGAAATTAGTCTGATTCTTTTTTCTTTAGGATTCAGGATTACAAGAGACTGAGACTAATAACTATCATTTATTGAGTAAATGTTATATGCTAGATACTTTACTTGTGTTAGCCTTACAACAACCTTCAAGTTATTGGTAATGTTACCCCCATTTTGCAGGTCTGAAATTGATGGTGAGTATAAATTTTTACCCAGTGCTATGCAGCCACTGAACAGGGTAGATGAGTCTGAATAGAAATCTGATGTATCTGACCTCTAAGTGATTCTCCACGTGTGGCCCTAAGCTCACTAGTTCAGCAATACTGAGTGTACAGATTTGGATCTCATCCTTGGGCTTGTGGGGGCAGGCCTAAGAATCTGCATTTTAATAGCTTTCATTATTTTAAAATCATCGAGCAGTATTGTAATGTGCTGCCTCCTAGGGCAAAGTCTAGATGAACATATTCGAGGCTTTGAGATTTCCAAATTGTATTTATTAGAGATAAGTTTTGAAAATAGATGTTACACTTTTAGTGAGCCTGAACTCAAGGCAGATGCCTGTGAAACTGTAATTTCTTGACACAAGCTTGGTTATGGTGTGTGGAGGCAGTTGGGGAGAGAGTTTGTGAGTCAGATGAGAATGGGGAAAGTGACTCTTTTTATTTTCCTGCAAAGCTGTTAAATGATCATCTATTCACTGAGCAAATATTTGTGAAGCACTTAATGTCAGCCAGAGAGGCAGTCAAGATACAGCTTCACAAAACAACTTGTCACTGTCCTCATGAGAAAGAAAGTTGAGAAAGTGAATGTATATAGTATGGGATGGCATAAGGGCCATAGAGAAAAATTAAAGACAAAGGGGATAAGAGTGAAAATATGGAGATGGCAGTGATGCTATTTTATATATTGTGTCTAGGAACTGACTGGTGTGGTGTCACTTAAGGAAACTAAAAGGGAGCAAGGTATGAATATAGCTGTAGAAGGGCATTCAATGAGCGATTTCACTTACTAAAATTACTTAAAACTCAGAAAGAAAGCTGGGCAATCCCAGTTACTCAAGAGGTGGTGATCAGGAAGATTGAGGTTAAAGGCCAGTCCAGGCAAAAAATTAGCAGGATCCAGACTAGGGGCATGACTCAAGTGATAGAGCACCTGCTTAGCAAGTGTGAGGCCCTGTGTTCAAACTCTTAGTACCACAAAAACAGTTAGTGAGACCCCATCCCAGTGTGGTGGTACGTGTCTGTAATCTCAGCTATATAGGAGGAAAGGGTAGACCATATTCATGGTCTGAGGCCAGCCCTGGAAAAAAAAATGAGAGACCCTATCTGAAAAATAACCTAAGAGGAAAAAGGGCTGGAAGCATGACTCAAGTGGTAGAAGACCCTGAGTTCAAACCTCCCCACCCCCCAAAAAAAGAAAAAAAATGATTGGTTATAGATAAGTGCTTTGAACTAGCACCTAAATTTGGCTAGGAAACAAGTTTTGCGGTAGTGTGGTTTTGTAGAAAAAGCACTAAATGTGGAAATTGGAAGATGAGGTATAAGAATTTGGTCCTGCCAGTTGAGCAAGTGACTAAACCTCAATTTGTCTCATACTGGTGGATACAAATTCATACTCTGTTCTCAAATTTATTAAGGCAAATTTATTAAGGAGATGTCTATGAAATCTTCAAAAGTCATGAATTGCCAGGTGCTGGTGGCTCATACCTGTAATCCTAGCTACTTTGCAGACTGAGACTGGGAGGCTCTCAGCTCGAGGCCAACCTGGGCAAATGAGTTCAAGAGACCTCATTTCTAAAATAACCAGAGCAGAATGGACTGAAGGTGTGGCTCAAGTGATAGAGTACCTGCTTTGCAAGCAAGAAACACAGACTTCAAATCCAAGTCCCAGCAAAAACAAAAAGATGTGCAAGGAACTACATAGTTACCTGACTATAGTTTTATATTATTTTCCTCTTGGATATTTTATTATTTTGTCATAGATTTAATATTAGAAACAATACGTGATAATACTTAGCACTACTGATAAGGCTTCTGGTGGTTCTTTTGTATTACAGACAGACAAATGTTGTTAGTTGCTTAAGTAAGTAAATACAAATGTTGTTTATTTCAATAAACACAAATGTTGCCATGCATACCAAGGAGGAGGCACTAAGTTAAGTGCTAGGTTATAGAAACAGGATGACTTGCTGCTTGCCTATGAATGTGCTGGAGTTTGAGAGGCATGTTAATTTAATTTGAGTTCTAAATAGTTATAAGGAATATATTGGGGAAGGATAACCTAAGAAATTTTAAGTCCCCCTGGTCCTGTGGCATCTGAAGTGGACCGTGTAGGATTAGAAAAAGGACCAAGATAGATGGAGGGGCTGGCAGGGTGGCTCAGTGGTAGAGCAGCTTAGCATGTATGGGACCCTGGGTTCGATTCCCAGTACCAAAAAAAAAAAAAAAAGATAGACTGAGATAGCAGGAAAAGGCATCTGAGACCAAAGGCACAACTTGAGCAAAGACCCAGAGGCACAAAAGGTGCTTAATATTTTCATAGACTAGTGACTGGAACACAGGTGCATGGAAGGAAGCAAGAGAGAGGCAGTTGCACACTCATTCTTAGAGAGAAGACTATACTAAAGTGTTTAGATTTGGCAGGAGGTAGGGAGCCATTACAGACTTTTAAGGGGGCATATTCAAATGATTGACCACCTAGTGCTAATGATTGCTTCTTTTGAAGAAGAGTCAGATAGCACAGTGGTTAAAAAAAATGTAGGGTCAAAGTATTTAAGGCTAAAGTATGTCTGCAGCTTTCAAACAATTCCAAAAAATAAATCCCTATGTGTATGGAGTGTGTAAAAAAGCAGATGTAGTAAAACAATAATTGTCAGATCATTAAGTTGTTTACATAAGTGAATTGTGAGTATACGGGTGTTTCATGTATTGTTCTTTCATCTTTTCTGAAGATTTTTAAGAAGCTTCAGATAAGCAGTCAGGAGATAGAGTATGTTTAAATCAGACAGTTTGTGTTGAAATCATAGTTTCACTGCTTGTAAACAGTATGAGTACTGGAAAATTCCAAATTACGTAGTCACACCTATTCCAGCCTAGTTTAGATTTTTCCATGTAAGTGGGGAGCCTTATTTTCGCATTTGACTTTTTCACATTGGTATTGAGTTAATGTGAAAAAGACTTAAGGTTTTCCACAAGCTTTAGATCTATAGTTATTTTAGGGTTGACTATAGTTTTCCTGTAATATCAGAAATACACTAGTACAGAGACTAGCATAGATGTCTATTAGAAAAGAATGGTTAGGGTTCAGGATATTTAGGTTGTAGCTCCAGCTCTGTCTTATATTAAATTATTTCACTATTCTGAAGCTTTATTCCTTATCTACACAGTATGAGGATTGTATTGCATGAAATCTGTCAAGCTCTAAAGTCCTATGATCCAGAACCAGCTTGATTTTTTTTTCCTATTACTACTTGTGGTTTTAGATTGTGTTATGTGTTAAAAGCAGTTACTTAGAAACATGTAGAAACATGCATAACACTCAAAGTTCACAGTAGGGTGTCAAGATCTCCTATTTGTTTGTTTACTTATTTATTTAGACTCAGGGTCTCTTTGTAGCCCAGCCTGGACTTGAACTGGTGCTCCTCCTGCCTCAGCCTCCCATGTGCTGGGATTACAAGTGTTTGCCACCATGCCTGGCTTCAAGCTCAGTTTAAATGGCCTGCGTTTTTAGGAAACCCCATGTCTGAATGGCGTTGCATCATCTCATGTGTCCACTGAAGCTATCATGTTTTAAAACTAAATGCAACTTAGAAACATATAACAGAAGCAAAATGCTGGCTCAGAGACTCCCAAAGTAACTGTATTTGCTTCAAGACTTATGCGATACATTTCCCAAGGCTCCATATCCAGAATATGGGAACATTCTGTGAAGTTTTCCTTTGGAATTAATATAAACTGTAATTGAGTGTAACAGGGTATAGTCAAGCTAGTCTTTTTCCCGTCACATAAAAATCAGATTCTTTTTCAGCTTTATTGTATAATTGACAGGCAATAACCTATAATAATCAACACACAATAAACAGTTGTGTGTGTGTATTCGCTTACTTCTCTGTGTGTGCACATTACTGTCACTACAGTCAAGAGAGTGAACATACCCATGACTCTCCAACTCTTCTCATGCTCCTTTGTAGTTTCTCCTTTAGCAATCTCCTCTCCTCTTTATGTCCTGTCTTGAAAGAGCCACTGATTTGCTTTCTGTCACTATAGGTTAGTTGGCAGTTTCTAGAGTTTTATATACCTGGAATCATACAGTATGTACTCTTTTTTTTTTGGTCTGGTTTTCACTCAGCAAAACTTCTGGGCTTATCAATTTTGTCTCAATAGTTTATTCCGTTGCTGAATAGTATTCCATATAAGAATATAGCTCAAGTTGTTACCTATTCACCTATTGATGTCCTTTAGGTTGTTCCCAGTTTTGGGATATTACAGATAAAA
The DNA here is from genome assembly GCF_047511655.1 of Castor canadensis. Lineage (NCBI taxonomy): Eukaryota > Metazoa > Chordata > Mammalia > Rodentia > Castoridae > Castor > Castor canadensis. The sequence goes on along the minus strand of NC_133391.1, from coordinate 69,674,675 downwards.
CTCATTTCTCTTTGATGTCTTTGAGTTTGTTATTAACTTTTCAAATATTTGGGAATTTTTCCAGTATCTTTCTTTCTCTTTTTTTTTTTTTTTTTTTTTAATGGAACTCAGGGCCTTCACCTGGAACCACTATACCAGCCCTACCAGCCCTATTTTTGTGATGTGTTTTTTTGAGATAGGATCTCATACAACTATTTGCTCAGGCTGGCTTTAAACCTGTATCCTCCTGATCTCTGCCTCCTGAGTAGGATTACAGATGTGAGCCACAGGTGCCTAACATACTTTGCATGAACTGTGTGTATCCTTACCTTAGTATATATCTCTTTGGTCCAAGTTGATCTATAACATTGTTCAAATCTTCTAAATTTTTAATGATTTTATCTTATTCTGTCACTATTGAGGCCATTGGATTTTCTGATGATAGTCATGAATACCTCTAATTCTCCTTGTATTTTTTAAATCAGTTTTTGTTTCATGTATTTTGAACTCTGTTATTATGTGCACAAATAATTAGAATTGTCTTCTTGTGGTGATATTCTTTTCCCTCCAATCTCCTTCATTTGATAATGCTACTCTTTTTTTTTTTTTTTTTTTTGCAGTGCTTGGGACACTGCTAGGCAAGCACTCTATCACTGAACCACACTCCTACTACTTTAGCTTTCTCTTGAGCATTGTTAGTGTGGTATATCTTTTTTCATCCTTTTACTTTTCCTATTTACATCTTTGTGCTTTAGTTTGTTTGCTTGTAGAATTGGAGCTTGAACTCCAGGCTTCATGCTTGCAAAGCAGGTGCTCTATTGCTTGAACCATGTCTCCAGTCCATTTTGCTCTGGTTATTTTGGAGATGGAGGTCTCTTGAACTATTTGCTGGGGCTGACTTCGAACTGAATCTCCTATTCTCAGCCTCCCAAGTAGCTAGGAGTGCAGGTGTGAACCTCTGGTGCCTGGCTAGTGTGTTTCCTGTAGGGTGCACATAATTGGGTCTTGTGCTTTTTTTAAATTTAATCTGACAGTTTCTGCCTTCATGGGATGTTTAGACCATTGTGTTTAATATAATTGTTAGCGTGATTATTATTGCTATGGTTGCTATTTATTTCCCCTTCTCTGTCTTCCTTTGAATTATTTAGTATTTTCTGCGATTCCTCCTTTTCTCTTGTTGGTTTATTAGCCCTAATTATTTGCTATTAGTGGGGTTACTTTAGAGTTTATAGTATGCATCTTTAACTTATCACTGTCTACTGTGATATACTGTTTCTTGTATGGGATGAGAGTCTTACGATAGTATGCAATTTGACTTCTCCCCTTTTGACTGTTATGTGTGTGTATGGTAGAATATGCTACATAAAATTGATGATTTTAACTTTTTTTTTTTTAATGGTACTGGGCTTGAACTCCGGGTCACATGCTTGCTAGGCAGGCACTCTACTACTTGAGCCACTCCACTGTTAACCAGTTTTTTAAGTGTATAATTCAGTGACATTTTAAGTACATTCACATTGTTGTGTAATTGTTACTACTGTCTGTTTCTGAAAGTTGAAATAAAACTGTGCAACCAATAACTCCCAATATCCTCCAGTACCTGGTAATTTCTAATCTTATTTTCTGCCTCTATAAATTTGCCTATCTAGATATTTCATATAACGGGAATAATACAATAGTTGTGTTTTTGTGCCTTCTTAGCATAATGGTTTCACAGTTCTTTATCTGTGTTGTAAATGAAGAGTATCAAAACGTTAATCCTTATTGGTGGCTGAATAATATCCAATGTGTATGTCTGTATCACGTTTTTATTTATCTCTTCATAGGTTGATGGGCAGTTGGATTGTTTCTACCTTTTGCCTTTTCTGGAAAATGCTCTTATGATCACTAATGTACAAGTTTTTGGTTTTTGGTTTTTTTTTGGTGTGCAAAGTTTTGTACATATAAATGGATCTTACATTTTTAACCATTCTGACAGTGTGTCTGGTTTTTGGTTTTTTTTTTTTTTTTTTTTTTGGTAGAACTGGGGTTTGAATTCAGGACTTCTCACTTGCCAAGCAGGTACTCTATCATTTGAGCCACACCTCCAAGTCCATTTTTCTCTGGTTATTTTGGAGATGAGGTCAGCCTAGGCTGACCTTGAACTGTGATCCTCAGTTCCTAAGTAGCCTCCCAAGTAGCAAGGATTACAGGTGTGAGCCACTGGTGTCCAGCTTGACTGTGTGTCTTTTAATTGGCATGTTTAGACTGCTAATATTTAATGTGAGTATATGTTTGAATTAGACTCTGCCATCTTGTGAGCTTTTTGCTTTTGGATTTTTTTTCTTTTGTCTACTTTCTCTTGGGTTGAGAATTTTTATGATTCCATTTTTTTTATCTCCACTATTGACTGACTTAGTATTTATATCTTTAGAAAACTTTAATGGTTACCCTTGAGTTTATAATGACATCTTTAATCAGAGCCTACCTTCAAATATTATACTAATTTTACATCTAATATATGCTCTTTACAATTCCCAATTCCCCCTACCATTTTTTGTGCTGTCTTTGTCACATACTTATTTTGTGTATAGAATCTGCCTGCCTGCCTGGGTTGCTGAAGTGGTAGCTGCTGACTCTGCCTGCTGTTTTCTTGCTACTGCTACCATTTCTGTTTCCCAGCTCCTCAATCCCTACTCCCCTTCCCCAGCTCCCATCCAGCACAGAGTAGGCAGCAGTAGGTAGCAGAAGTGGCAGCAGCAACAGGAGGTGAGGAGGGAGATGGCAGGACCCATGGTGGACTGTGGTATGGGATATACAAAACTAGGATATGCTGGAAATACAGAACCATAGTAGATGATTGGCTCAAAGAAGGGTGATGAAAGATATTAGTGACCTAGACTTTTTTTTTTTTTTTGTGGTACTGGGGTTTGAACTCAGGGTCTACACCTTGAGTCATTCTACCAGCCCTTTTTTTGTGAAGGGTTTTTTTGAGATAGGGTCTTGCAAACTGTTTGCCTGGGCTGGCTTCTAACCACGACCCTCCTCATCTCTGCCTCCTGAGTGGCTAGGATTATGAGCCTGAGCGACTGACACCTAGCCGACTTAGACTTCTTCACTGGTGGTGAAGAATTAAAAACCTGTATGTGGAACAAAGTGCTCAATCTGCCATTGGATGGTTGAAGATTAGGACTTGATGACAAGGTTTATGGAGCAAGTTAAATGTTCAGGGCAGAACATGAGAAAAATATTTTCTTTTAACTGAACCTCCAGTGAATACTACAGAAAATAGGGAATATACTCCAGAAATAATGTTTGAGTCCTTCAGTGTTCCAGACCTGTACATTTCTGTGCTTTTGTTGCATCCTGCCTTTGAGACAAATAGGAGAATGGACATTGGTAAGACAGTGGAGATGGTGTCACTGTGGCTGAAGGGTATGTGACTGGCAGTTGTATTAAACACATTCTGGTACAGGACAGTATATTTTATTCAGTAACTACTGAGAGACCAAGAAGTTGGAATTCCTTGAGAACAATCCCTGAAAATTGCTAAGGCAGTAAAGGAGAACTATAGTTAAGTCTGCTCAGATTTAGTAAATTACTTTCACAAGTATGACACAGATGGATCAAAGTAGATTAAACAGATTGCTGGAATCAATGCAATTTCAAAGAAAGAATTTTCCTTTGATGTTGGTTATGAGAGGTTCTTAGGACATGAAATCTTTTTTCATCCAGAGTTTGCTAATCCAGACTTTATACACCCTATTTCAGAACTTGTAGTCATAGTCTTTGCAAGTGCTTTCGGAACTAAAAAGAAATTCAGAATTGTCCTCTTGATGTCAGACTTTCTCTCTACAAGAATATTGTCCTCTCTGTAGGTTCAGCCGTGTTCAGGTACTCACTTGTAAATTGATTTGAAAAGAACGTGGATGCCAGGCTAAAGTTAAGTGAGGAATTGAGTGGTGATAAATTGATACCAAAGCCTATTGACATACAAATTACTATACACTACATAGCGTGATACATAGGTGGTTTGGAGGATCAATGCTGGTTTCCTCACCTGAGCTCTACCAAGTGTGCCACACCAAAAAGGATTTAGAAGAAACTGGACACAGCATTTGTTGTCACAACCCAGTATTTGGAGTCATGTCATAAAATTGAGTTCATGGTTTCTGGAGTTGGAGAGATGGAAAAGAGATAATCTTTCTGATTAACTTTTTTTTTCTTTTTTGATTAACTTTTGTCTGGATGGTTGGCTTTGAGGTTTTAAACCTGACTTAATAGTAAGACCAAACATTATTATACAGGAATATTTTAATAAGTGTATCAACATGAAGGTGTAGAAGAGAGTCAAAATGATCAAGTTTTTTTCTTCCTTAGGTTGAATATTTGAATCCTACATGTAACAAAAAGAAGTGAGTTTTGGTTCATTTTGTGCCCTGATATTTTGAATATTATTGAGTTATTCAAGATTTGATGATTGAATTATATACTTCTAAGTGTGTAATATAAGAGCTTTTATACATTTCATACATTTTATACTTTGAGGAAAAAAGTATCCAAGTAAAGGATAAATTTGAACAATAGCCTCATAAGACTTGGCATGTACACTCATGGGATTCTAGTTATTATGAATTGCTTCTATTTCCTCCTCTCTTACCCTCTTCTACTGGTTTTCTTTGCAAGTGCTTTTAGAACTGCAAAGCTAGTTTCTAATTGCTCTTGTTTCTCTTACATTAAAAGAAAAGACTATTACACTAGTATTGAAGTTCTGTAGTATAATTTCTTATTGAAAAAACAAACAAATCCAAATAATAACTTGATTGCCAAAACTGGTATACTTAAAACCTAACACCTTTTTTTTGGGGGGGTTGGGGGGTGCAGCACTGAGGTTTGAAGTCAGGGCTTGTTGCTTGCTATGCCCCAGCTAACACCATTCTCAAAAAGGCACAAATTCTTTTTAAAAAAAGAACATTTATTTATTACATATAAAATATATGTAATATTTTATAGAGAGAGTGGGGAACTGATCAGTGATATATTCTTTCAGTGTTTGAGAAACTATTTCTCCTTCATATTTTAAAAGGCTTTTTTTCCTAGGTATAGACTTCTGGGCTGAAAGTTACATTTCTGTGTTAAAAGTTATCACTCTAATCATCTCCTGGCCTCCACTGTTTCTAAGAAATCTGCTGTAGTTTTTAATCTTTGTTTCTGTGTAAGTAATGTGTATTTTTTTCCTTTGAAAGTGTTCAAGATTTTCTGTTTTTTGCTTGTAGCAGCTTGAAATGATATATTTAAGTTTGGAGTTTTATTTTGTTTTTATTGTATATTTATCCTTCTGAGTAGTCTTTGAGATTCTTAAACCTGTAGTTCAGTATCATTAAATTTGGAAAATTATTGGTGGTTATATCCTCAAATATTTTGTCTACCTATTTTGTCTCACTTCTTCTGGGATTCTAATTATGCATATGTATGGTATGTCACACAACTCTTGGCATTGGGTTTTGGTTTGTTATTTAAATTGTTTGAGCTTAGGCAATTTCTGTTGAAATGTCTTTGAGTTTATTGATTCTTTCTTTGCTCTGTCAAATTTATTGATGAGCCTGTTAAAGGCATTCTTCATTTCTTTTATTATGTTTTTCACTTTTAGCATTTTTTTAAATCTATTAATTCTTTCTTAGTTTGTGGCTCCTATTTTACTTACCTAATGTTAAGTTTTTATCTTTTCCCTTCTCAGCAGCAAGATTTGGATTTGGTTATCTTTTTCTTGTGTTTCTTTTTCTTACCTTAGACTTGGAAACACCTTTTTACCAGAAATCACCAAGAGCTGCTCCAAAATAGGACATAACAAGTTCACTCAAGCTAGCTCAAGAAATCAGGAGGTAAGAAGATAGTTGCATACTGTGTTGAAGAACATAGAGCTGCTGTGTATGTCCACCAGTCTGATTGACTTGCTTAGGTTTAATAGTCATCTAAATCTAGTCTTTTTTTTTCTCTGTATTTCACAAGACCATCAAAATAACTTATTTTACTCTTGTTCAAGCTAAATAAAATAAAGATGGGTTAGTTTTATATAGCTTCTTAACTAGGTCATAGGGTCTTAGATTGTGGTACCTTGGTAATGTTGGTGTATAGAACCTCATAAGGTTCATTTTTCTGTCAATTCCAAAACAGAAAACTTCCTAGTCCTCCATTATTTTTTGTCTCTGTCTGGCCAGAGTCAAAATTTGTTTCATTTTTTTCACTTAAACATTTTGTAAGCCTGCTGTCTTGGAGTTCACTCCGTGATGATTACACTGGTGAACAAGATGCCCTTTCCTGCAGGATAGAGAGATTCCTGCTTGCACAGTACAAAGTGTTAGTACTGTAACACAAGTGCAAAATGTCATGGGATTCACAGGATGTAGTGATACATTTGGAGTAGGGCAGATTGGTTAATGCTTTGTAGTACAGATAACATTTTAACTGGGTTAAAAAAATGATTAAGATCTTGATAGGCAGAGAGATGAATGGCCATTCTAAGCTCAGCACACAGCTTATTGCAAAGGCACTAATCTGTGAAGTATGTACTAAATAATTTATGTCCTACTCTTTGAGAGCCTGGTTCTTTTTTCCTCTTTTGCTCTTTTGTTGTCCCTTCTCTCTTTTTTTTTTTTGGGGGGGGGGTACCGAGGTTTGAACTCATAACCTCGCACTTGCTAGGTAGGCATTCTACCACTTGAGCCACTCTGCCAGCCCCCTTTTTGGTTATATTTACCTCCTTTGTTTCCTGTAGTTCCCAGTGGTAGATCTTTCGGCACTGGTTCTGTAGATTAGGACCCAGCTGAGTGGATTAGTATCACCTCAGTATCCTCCAAATGGAAGAACAGGGAAATATTTTTCTCTATTCAGCCTGTGTTTCAGAGTGTATATTTAGCATAACCAAGAGAATCTTTCTTTGCATGAATTTGTGCCCTGTCATAGGGCAGATGATGCCATATTAGAACCAATGGAATGGATCAAAGCCTTTTATAGTATGCAGTAGTCACTTGCCCCATCAAGTGACTTGAACTTGTTCTTGATACTTGTTAAACTTCAACACCTTCTTACCTGTTTCTCTCCCCTCTGAAGCAAGGGAATGCTGTTGAAAGATCCAAATACTTACTGCCCTAGTATCTTTTCATTTGCAAAATCATTTTTCTTTTACTCTGTCATATACTATTCTATTTATTTTCAACATTAGTGGATTATTGAGAATTTAGAAGATGTACGTAAAGAACCATCTTCCTTTTTTTTTTTAGGGATTGGTGGGTAGGGGTAAGGGTTTAAGACTATACTGCAGTGTGCCTGAGAGGTGAAAAACTTGGGAAGAAGACCATTGGTAGCATTCGAAAAGGAGACAGGCTGCCCTGATACCTTTCCTGGAGAAAAAACTGCAGGGGGTGCTAGGCATATATTGAGAAGAATCCTTACTGGCTTATACTTTTGGGAAGTCCTGTAGCAACCAATGAATTGCTTTGCTTAGCTGTTTATGGTTTGGTCTGTTCTTTTTGTCCCCCTTACCAAAACAAATGAGGCTCAGTTAAGGAAAATAGAAGGGCTGGTGGAGCAGCTCAAGAGGTAGAGTGACTGCTTTGTGAGTGTTTGGCCCTGAGTTCAAACCCCAGTACTGCAACTCAGGAGGCAGAAATTAGGAGGATTATGGTTTGAAGCCAGCCTGGGAAAATAGCTCGCAAGGCTGGTGGAGTGGCTGAGGGTGTAGGCCCTGAGTTCAAACCCCAGCACTGCATTAAAAAAAAAAAGTAGATACAAGATGCCCACTACAAAACTGAATTCCTCTTAACTGGCATGAATGATAAGTAGGACTGTTAATATATGTGAGCACCAAGAATTGCTTTATAAGTTTAATACTCATATATTTTCTCTGGGTTGATAGGAAGCTGAACCATCTATCTCTAGAAATGTCTTCAGAAAGTAAAGAGCAACATGACTCTTCATCCAGAGACACAGATGAAGGAAATGACAGTCTTTCATCTGGGGTCCCCCTGGAGACTCAAAAGGAACGAAGTACTGACTTCAAGCAAGTTGAGACCAATGATCAATGCAGACTTTATCGTAGGATCCATGTGGAGCCTCAAGAGAAATCAAATACTAACATCAAGCAGCTTGTTATCAGAAAGCTACAGAAGAGTTGCCAGTGTAGCCCAACTAAAGCAAAAAATATGATTTTTGATTTCCTTCCTGTTTTGCGGTGGTTCCCAAAATATGATCTAAAGAAAAACATTTTAGGAGATGTGATGTCTGGTTTGATTGTGGGCATCTTATTGGTGCCCCAGTCCATTGCTTATTCCCTCTTGGCTGGCCAAGAACCTATCTATGGTCTGTATACATCTTTTTTTGCCAGCATCATTTATTTCCTGTTTGGTACCTCCCGTCACATCTCTGTGGGCATTTTTGGAGTGCTGTGCCTTATGATTGGTGAGGTAGTTGACCGAGAAGTACACAAAGCTGGCTACGACACTGCTGATACTGCTCCTTCTTTAGGAATAGTTTCTAATGGGAGCATATTAATGAATCACACATCAGAAGGGATATGTGACAAAAGTTGCTATGCAATTAAAATTGGCAGCACTGTGACCTTTATGGCTGGAATTTATCAGGTAAGAAATGTGGGAAACAACTGGGTATTTTTGGCAAAAGTGATCCCTATACCTGAAGTTGCTGATCTGCAAGGGATTCTTAGGGTTTGTAACAATTAAAGCTGTTGTTTACTGGGTGCTCAGTAGCACCAAAATTCAAATCCTTGACTCCACAGGTAAGATAAGGCTGTTTTTCTTTGCTGTTAGTAGGCTGCCTCTCACCCAATGAATTTCAGACAGGTTTTAATTATTTGATTGAAAAAAGGTCCTCAAAATACCTAGTACAACTCCTTCATTTTACATGTCTGAAAACATTGGTGTTGCTTGAGGTTATCTGTGGCAGAAGCAGTTGAGCAAGAAGTAATGGAATGGGAGTTGGGAGAGGAGGAGTGTAGGAGTTTTTCAAATTGTAGGTGTCTCTGACCCTTTCTTAGATCAATGCTCTAGTGAGTAAGTCTTACTAAAGACAGTAGTTCTCTTGGATTGTTGGGAAGGGAGGGAAAAAGTTGAGGGCTACTAAATATTATAAACTGAGAAAGGATTAAAAATGAAATTCTTCTTGAGTTTCCCATAGAATTCACTAATCTGCTGTTATGATCAGATGCTGGATGCCTGTTAGCATGGAACGGTCAGGGCCAGTATTAAACCTCTGCTATTGCAGGCATTTGGAACCAGCTAAGGAAGGGGAACAGTGGTTGTATCTGGTGCTTAGATGAGGTGGGGGAAGCAGAAGGAAGGTAGTGTGCAGATGAGTTGTACTCCTCAGAGTCTACTTTAGCTTTTTTCTTACACACCTCACCAAAGAATGAGCAAAGTGTAATAGAATTCTGAGAAATCGGAGGCGGAAGAGAGACACTTAGAAGATATATCTTTAAGGATACAGCATTATTAACATGGGAGACAGTATGGCATAAGCACATACATACTGGATTAGAACAGTTTCACAATATAAGGTTAAAGAGTTCAATCTTTTTTTGTTGTTGTTTTTTGGTGGTGCTGGGGTTTGAACTCAGGACTTATCACTTGCCAAGCAGGCACTACCACTTGAGCCACTCCACCGACAAGAGTTCAGTAATTTTTAAAGTGTGAATCTATTCTAATGTGAATGTAACTTTTTTTTACCAGTTAAATTTTCTTTTTTGTTGTTGTTTTTGGTTTTTTGGTAGTACTGGGGCCAGGTAGGTGCTTTACTACCTGAGCCATGCCCCAGCCCTTTTTCTTTCAGTATTTTTCAAATAGGGCCTCACTTTTATGTCTGGGCTGGGCTGGCCTGGACAATGAGCCTACTTTTTATATTTCCCATGTAGCTGGTGTGATAGATGCATGCTACCATGCTCAGCTTTGGGTCTTGAGGACTTTTGTCTGGATTGTTCTCGAACTACGATCCTTACTATCCCTGCCTCCTGAGTAGTTTAGATTATAGGCGGGAGCCACTATGCCTGGCTCAAAACTTCACTTTTAAGAATTTTTTTTTCCTTTTCTTATTTGTTCTTTGTTTCTAGGAGTGATTTATAATTTAGAGAAAACTACATGGTTTCTGGATTTTTTTGTTTTGTTTTTAACAGTACTGGGGATTTGAACTCAGGGTTTCATGCTTGCTACACAGGTGTTCTACCACTTGAGCCATACCGCCAGGTCTGTTTGCTTTAGTTATTTTTTGGATAGGGTCTCCAGTTTCTGCCTAGGGCCGTCCGTGGACCACAGTCCTCCTTCCCTACTACCTATGCCTCCAGTGTACTTGGGAAGGCAGGCATAGGCAGGTTTGTTGGTTGAGATGAGTTCTTACTAACTTTTTGCCCAGAGTGGCCTGGAACTGTGATCATCCCGATCTCTGCCTCCTGAATAGCTGAGATTATAGCTTAGCCCTATACGTGGTTTCTTAAGATATTTTTGGCAGCACTGGGGTTTGAACTGAGGGCCTCATGATTGCTAGACAGGTGCTCTTACCATTTGAGTCACTCCACGGCTACATGGTTTCTTAATTAGAAGAATTTTTCAAACTGGGCACCAGTGGCTTAGGCCTGTAATCCTAGTTACTCAAGAGGCAGAGATCAGGAAGATCGCCGTTCAAAGCCAGCCCCTGGCAAATACCCTGGCATGAAACCCTATTTCAAAAAATACCCAACCAAAAGTGGGCTGGTGGAGTGGCTCAAGAGGTAAAAGCACCTGTCTACCAAGAGTGAGACCCTGAGTTCAAACCCCAGTACTGCTAAAAAAGCAATAAAAATAAAAAAGGTTTCAGATTTGAGGTTTTCTTGTGGAACCTTAAGAATTTTCTTTTTAAAAGAGGTCTGAACCTTATTCAAGTTTTAAGAAACATTGCATGAGAAGATAGAAGTCCTGAGTTCCTAATGAGTAACAGTGTGACCTTTGGCAAGTTTCCTCTCCTTATAATATGAAAAGATTGATGTATTGTTGCATATATTCTAGCTCTGATATTCTGTGATGCTCTGACAGTTGTCACCATGTAAGAGTAAGACAAAATTTAGAAGCTCTTTTCCATTTAAATTTAATGCTTGTGTGTCCTCCCTTCCAGGTAGCGATGGGCTTCTTTCAAGTGGGCTTTATTTCTGTCTACCTCTCAGATGCCTTGCTGAGTGGATTTGTCACTGGTGCCTCCTTCACTATTCTTACATCTCAGGCCAAGTATCTCCTTGGACTAAGCCTTCCTCGGAGTAATGGCGCGGGCTCACTCATCACTACATGGATACATATCTTCAGAAACATCCATAAGACCAATCTCTGTGATCTCATCACCAGCCTTCTGTGTCTTTTGGTCCTTTTGCCAACCAAAGAACTCAATGAGCACTTCAAGTCCAAGCTCAAGGCACCAATTCCTACTGAACTCATTGTTGTTGTGGCAGCCACACTAGCATCTCATTTTGGAAAACTAAATGAGAATTACAATTCCAGTATTTCTGGACATATTCCCACTGGGTTTATGCCACCCAGAGCTCCAGACTGGAACCTAATACCTAACGTGGCTATAGATGCAATAGCTATTTCTATCATTGGTTTTGCTATCACTGTATCACTTTCTGAGATGTTTGCCAAGAAGCATGGCTACACAGTCAAAGCAAATCAGGAAATGTATGCCATTGGCTTCTGCAATATTATCCCTTCCTTCTTTCACTGCATTACTACTAGTGCAGCTCTCGCAAAAACACTGGTTAAAGAATCAACAGGTTGCCAAACTCAGCTATCAGCTGTGGTGACAGCTTTGGTTCTTCTGTTGGTCCTTCTGGTAATAGCTCCTTTATTCTTTTCACTTCAGAAGTGTGTCCTTGGTGTGATCACTATTGTAAATCTTCGGGGAGCCCTTTGTAAATTTAGAGATCTGCCCAAGATGTGGAGGGTTAGCAGAATGGATACAGTTATATGGTTTGTTACTATGCTGTCCTCTGCTCTGATAAGCACTGAAATAGGCCTGCTTGTTGGGGTTTGTTTTTCTATGTTTTGTGTCATACTCCGCACACAGAAGCCAAAGATTTCATTGCTTGGTTTGGTGGAAGAGTCTGAAATCTTTGAATGCATGACTGATTACAAGAACCTTCAGACTACACCAGGCATCAAGATTTTCCGCTTCATAGCCCCTCTCTACTACATAAACAAAGAATGCTTTAAATCTGCTTTATACAAAAAAACTTTAAACCCAATCTTAGTAAAGGCAGCTCGGAAGAAGGCAGCAAAGAGAAAACTCAAAGAGGAAACAGTGACTTTCAGTGGAATCCAGGATGAAGTTTCAGTGCAACTTTCCCATGATCCCCTGGAGCTGCACACAATAGTGATTGACTGCGGCTCAGTACAGTTTTTAGATACAGCAGGGATCCATGTACTGAAAGAAGTCCGAAGAGATTATGAAGCCATTGGCATTCAGGTTCTGCTGGCTCAGTGCAATCCCTCTGTGAAGGATTCCTTGGCCAGAGGAGAATACTGCAAAAAGGAAGAAGAAAACCTTCTCTTCTACACTGTGTATGAAGCAGTGGCTTTTGCTGTAGAATCTCAAAACCAGAAAGGAATTTGTGTTCTCAATGGTCTGAGTTTTTCCAGTGATTGACAAAGTAAATGAAAGGAAGAATACAGTCTAGCCAATAGGCTAAAATTTCAATGTGCAACATTTTCCACTGTGGAACTAGAAAATGTTGCAGACTTGAAATTAATTCTTCCTTTACAGCTAATGACTTTTTTATATTTTCAAACGTAACAGAGCTTATGGGTGGACAGAATCAAAAAGAAGATGTTGTGGTTTCAAGCTTTCATGCAGATACGAAGTATTTTTGGGTGCAGTAGTTATTTATTGAACTTAGTAGCCCGTGCTTAATTACCACCTTGCTTTAGAGACTATACATTTGGACTCTTCCTCCTCCAGGAGGTAAAAGGGTGAAGTAGAGGTGCACAATAGAAATGCTAGAACCTTTGTATGGCTCTGGAGAGGGGAGGAAAGAAGGCAGAGAATGTTGTACCTGCTCTTCCTGTGGCAGCAGGATGAAAGGCTCGTGGAGCATGAGGTCCTAACCAGACAGGTTTATTCTTACAGTGCTTCTCTGTTCCCAGCCTTTACTCCCCAGACAGCAGTAGGATATTTGGCATTTAGTAGGAAAACATCCTCCTTTCCTTAAGGCAGAGAATAGTCTGTGAGCACAGTGTTGTTTGGAGTCTGGTGGCAGGTTTGTGACATCCTGATAACCAGCCTGACATTAGACAGAGCACACTTTGTAACATCTGACACCATTTTATTTAGGATAAGTAGGTAAGCAAAGAGTTCTTCAAAATTGGGAAAAAAACAAGAGTCCTCTGTCTTTTCTGTGGTCTTTGTTCTTGTTTCTGAGAAGTTAGTTATCATTAAGCTGTTTTAGCTTTTAGTTTTCCTAGAGCTTTCCCATGAAATGTGTTCAAAACTGCTATTTCTGAATATTAGTGATCGTATTGCCAGATAAAACAGGATACTAACTCAACATTTTCTTACAAAATTTTAAATGAGCTTGTGGCAAACTGTCAAGGACAGATTTTAGAAAAGGACAGTTTCTCTTAAGAACTGTGGTCCTTCCCCTCTACTCCATGGCATTTTGGCGAGGTCTGCTGGGGACTGACAGTCTTTCTGAAATAGAAGCTGCTGTTCATGGGAAGGATGTACAGAAGTAATAGAATGTTTCCATGTATGGGAGTTTTTTTGCTTGCGATTGTTAGCGCCATAAACTGCCAGTGTTTCTCCTGTTTGTTTACATTTTTTTGTTGGTTTAGTTTGAAACAGGTCTCACTATGTAACCCAGTCTCACTTTGAACTTGTTATTTAGTTTAGGCTAGCCTCAAACTCACGATCCTCCTCCTTCAACTTCCTGACTGCTGGGAGTACGTGCAGGCCACTAATCCTTGCAGGAAAATACTTTTCTATCATCCCAGCAAAGCAGTTGCTGATGGGAAAAAAAAAAAAAAACCCACATTTCTAGCTTCTAGTTGATTGTATTATTATTATGGTTAAATGTAACATCCTGATTTTTTTTTTTTTTTTTTGGAGACAGGGTCTTGCCATGTAATCCAGGCTGGCCTGGAACTCTTGATCTGCTTGCCTCAGCCTCCCTAGTGTGGTGAGATTGTAGATGTGTCCCACCATGCCTGGGTCAACCTTAATTTTAACATCTCTTTAGAACTTAGGTCTACAGTTTTGGAAATGTCAGCTGCTGCTTATATTTGTGATTTTTTTGTTTTTGTTTTTCTAATGTTTATCCTTCCCAACCTTATTAATAATTATAAAATTATAGTATCTTAGTCATTTGTTTTTAATCCCTCTTGCCCTTTTCTCAAGCCAGGTTGAATCCAGTCTATTATAGATGTCTAATATTTTGTCGCAGAGTGTTTTAAGACAACTCTATAATTCATCCAACACCAGCATAACTAAAGAATTTTAGTACATTAGTATTTGGGAAATACTTAGAAGTTTGGATAGCAGAATTTGCTCTTTACCTCACAGTTTAGTCCTCATGTGGATGTAAACAGTTCTGGAGCTTTACACAGTTACCAAATTCTTGAATAAGTTCTGGTTTGTGCCTGTCCCTCCTAAACAAAGAAGAGATTCTGCTTTTAGTAGCCATTAAACTATTGAGATTTCAATAGGGGTGGGAGATATGGCTCAAGTGATAGCAAGTGTAAAGCCCCAGTTCAAACCCCAGTATCATTTAAAAAAAAGATTTCAATAGAATTGGATTGAGGTCTGGCTGTAATGACATTGATAACATTTTGTGAGGGGGGCTGGCAGAGTGGCTCAAGTGTAGAGCACCAGCCTAGCAATCATGAGGCCTTTGAGTTCAACGCCCTCCCACCCCGTTTGGTTTTGTTTTTTTTTTTGATTACTGATATTTAAAGGAATCAAACCTGGAACCAAAGCCTAATTTGCAACAACAACAAAGAATGTTTTCATTTGCTTTCTTGATACTCTAAACATGAGAGTCTAAAGCATTTTTTTTATTGCTTATTAACAAACACAAAATTCTGAATATGTTTAAATGGTTATCATTTAAGTGAAATGCAGTGTGTACAATCTTAATAGTTAAAACTCATACTTTATTTTTAAACTTTTATAACTAAAGGGGTAGAGTGTGCCAGTGTACAAGTAGACATGCTGTGCAAGGAAAAGAACTTGCAGGGAGGATAGAAAAGAAAGGGAAGCAACTGAGTACTGTCTAATCCCTGGTAAACCTCACATGATAGTAGGACACACACCTCTTCTGTTCTTAAAAAGTCAGAAGTGGGTTCTCTGTCTAGAAGGGGTGAGTTACAGGTTCACCCAAGCTCCAGAGAGCTGAGAAGCACCTGTCAGATTGTGGCAAAAGCCTGGGTTGACCTAAGCTTGTACACTGTGTCTTCCCTCTAAACTGAGTGACTGTAGTGTGCCTTGTGCCTCTGATGTGGTAATAAGACTGACAGATATCTACTTGATCGTTTAAGTAGGACCAAAGGAAAGAAAGGTATGATTTAGATAGTCTGTCTTAGCTTTTAAATAATAGTAGGCATTGATGTCAAAACTTGTTAAATGTAGAAATGGTGAACTTTAAAAATGTATGGGGTTGTTTGATGAGTTCCTTAGACTATTCTAATGCGAATAACTACATTTTAGCAAAACATTAATTCCCTGCTGGGTTGTTCTCTGAGTTGTTCCTCATTTAAGAACATTTAAGGTCTAGTCCTGATTCAGTATCAAAGTAAGAAAAGTGATATAATGCATTTCCCGGGAACTTAAATTGTGTCTCCAAGTTACAATGATAATCTCGGACTCTCTGATCCCTATTAAATGTTCTTAATGAATTGTTTTCCTTTATTTGTTGTTAGAGATGGCCCATCAATACAGATATTACCTCAGCTATTTCTGAGACCTTTCTAGGAGTGAGGGGATCTGGACTAGGTGCTGGTACTATGCTACTAGACAGGTAACACACTGGGCACTTAGGTGCTTTGTGGAGAGAGTTGATCTGAGGCTTGATTCAGTTCTGGTCTTTTCAGGAAAGAGTTCATGGTAAAAGTCCAATTGACAAAATTTAGATTTTTGCTTAATTTTTCTGTTCTTTTGTGTTTTCTCCCTTGAATCTTTTCTTTAGTGATTTAAAACTAGGCTTAAAACTGCAAAGAGGATGAAAGGGGATCTAGAAAGCTGTTAGGCTCCAAAGTATCCCCTCCCCCCTTTTTTGTATAAAGAATTTAGATAATCATGAATCATAAATTTGGATGCTAATTATTTGAAAATTATATTGGAGTGGAACAAAATACACCAGCTGGTTTGTTATAATCTAGATGTTAAAGTAGAATAGTGTTGAATACTCTGTTAAAAGTAAATTGTTAAGGTTTTTTAAAAAAAAAAAATTAGTAACTTAGGAATGGAGAATTTAAATGTAGGGTTTGAACTCAGGTCCCTGAGCCTGCTTACAGGCAGGTGCTCTTCCATTTGAGCCACACCTCCAGCCACAGATTTATTTTTGTAAGGTAATTTTTATCCTGATATTAAAAATATTTTGCAAATAAAATTTGCATGTTTAAACATGTTAAATACAATTACAAAGTAAAGTAAACATGATACTAAATAGTAGATTCTTTGGTGTGTATTTTTTAACTTGGTAGGGTAAAATAAGAACATATTGAATTCTGAAGAATTCAATGGATAATGAAAGACACCAAATGCCTTTATTAAAGATGTTATATTTGTGAGTCTGTAGATAAGCAGCCTAGGCCAGAAAGGTTATGAATCTGAAGCTTTAATAAACTTAGGGGAGGTTCTTCCCCACTCCCTATACCATCCCTAAAATAATAACATACCTGGAATCAAGTAGCTCTTGCCTTTTCAATGCACAGCAGTTGGGGAATTATGGCTTGATGCTGTCACAACATCTTTTTCTCAGAAATGAGTGTGAGCAAACCAAAACAGGCTACCTTTTTTCCTTTGTAACGTTGTATACAAACCAAGACAACATCAGGGAGACAGGTGAATGAACTTAAATTCTCGGTCTTGTCTATTTATAAAGAAATTATACTGCCTTTTTTCTCCTTTAATTATCAAGGCTGATGACTTTAGGAATATGTTTTGTACTGTGTGTGTATGTGTTTAAAGTGCCTTGATGTCATTCCTCACAAGTCATTGCTCGACCATGTTATAGGACAAGAAGGAATTATTGATGGATTAGAACTGTTGGTTAATAGCAGATCCTTTTCTTCTGGAAGAATTTGTGTTGTTTATATTTGTGGATAAATTTGTTTGCTAATAAATTGCTACTCTAATAAAATACTACTCTGTCTAAGTTATTTTAGTGAAATATTTAGGCACTAGTGAGTTTTGAAATAATGTCTCAGCTGGGTATGGTGGTTCATGCCTATAATCCTAGCTACTTGGATCACAAGTTTGAGGCTAGTTTGGGCTATATAGCAACACACGGTCTCAAAAAAACTAAATAAATTAAGTAGAATCTCTTTACATTTTGAGAGCGGCTCATCCATTTTTCCCAGTTATAACAAAAATATGTCATAGATGCAAAGCATTAAGAAACCCAATTCTTTTCTTTCTGGGACTCAATTTTTCCATCAGCGAAGAGGGAGAGGACTTGATGGCAGCATTTCCTGCAGAATTCCTTTTCTCTCAGGGCCTCTTCTGAGCTCCGCCTCTGTTCAGTCTATGCATATTTACTAAAATGACATTTACCACTCATGTTTCCTCTTCTGTCTCCTGTACTGAGTTTGAGGTGGGGCTATGTACTTCACCTTTAGAGCGCCTATGGCCAGCAGTGGCTGTATTATAAGGGTCTAATAAGTTATTACTGGAAACATGGATATGTGTGTGAGGGGGGTTGTTTGTTTTTTATATTACTGAGGCTTGAACTTAGGGCCTCAGTCTTGCTAGGCAGGCATTCTACCACTTGAGCCACTCAACTAGCCCTCTTTTGTGTTGGGTCTCCTGGAGATAGGGGCTCAGAACTATGCGCCTGGGTTGGCTTCGAACCGTGATCCTGCTTTCTGCTTCCTGAGTAGCTAGGATTACAGGTGTGAGCTACCAACACCCAGCTGAAACATGGATATGTTTGATGAGTAATTATCTCTCCGACACTGACTCATTTCCAGAACGTGTGATCTGTTCAGAGTTAATTACATAGCTATGATATCAATAGAGTGGGAAAAGCCTACTGTATAAAGTCTAGATGTGTAATGAAGTACATTAGGTTGTCCCAGGCACTTAGTTCTAGGTTAGTTGTTTGAACAGGCCCCACATTCTACCTCTCTTCCCCTTTCTTTCTTCCCTCTCAATCTATACTACATCAGAGAAATAAGTGGCTGCTAAGGTTTTTTTTAAGTGGCTAACCCTTCTCCCTTATGTGGCCCACCTGTGCCATCTGGTGGCAAGAATATGCTAGCACATTCCACTTTAAATATGGTCCCAGTAGCATGAATAGCTAACAGGTCTGCAACCTTGGAATTAAATTATCTGAGCCTATTTGTGCTTTTGTATCATGATTTGCTAGAAAGATTTAATGATAAGTGAAACTGCCTGACATAATAGGCAACCAATAAATCTTAGTTTCCTTCCTTTTGAATAAAAGCCCTCCTTAGTAATGAAGCAAAGAAAATAGCTTATCAATCTGGAACACTGAACCCCAAGATCTATTAATGGAAGAAAGGGTAAGGAAATGAAAGAAAAGGTAAGGCATGTTCGTGACTAGATGGTACTGGTTAAGTTCCAAACAGGGGCAGACAGTAATGACAATAGGTAATATTTAAATAATGCTGAACCAGGTACATCTTTTAGTCCCCCTGACAACACAACGGAGGTAGATGCCTAGTCCTAGTATGTTGGGCTTTGTTGAAGAAAACTCAATTGAGGCAGAATGAGAATTGCCACTCAAATGGAGCTGGAGGGACCAGAGTTACATGGAAAGCCACATAGGGTCTGATGAGGAAAGCAGGCCAAGAAGGGGTAATAGCAACCTCCTTTAATTTAAAAAGCAAAGTACCAAACCCAAATTCCTAATGTCCAATAGAACCAAAGGGTTAAGCCACTGTAAATTAGACTGCAAAACTTTCTTGTGGATGTGATTTTCATCTCCCAGATCTAAATCAAGAATGTTAGATCTCGGGGGTGATCTAACCAATATACAATATAAGCCTAATTAGAAATGTCACTATGAATCCCCCCCATGAATAGTGAAAACATCCTAATCAAAAATTTTATAATAAAACATGTTGATTTCCCTGGGCACCAGTGGCTCATGCCTATAATCCTAGTTACACAGGAGACAGAGATCAAGAAGATAGAAGTTTGAAGCTAGCCAGGGCAAATAGTTTGTGAGACCCTATCTTGAAAAAACTCATCACAAAAAAGGGCTGGTGGAGTGGCTCAAGGTGTAGGCCCTGAGTTCAAACCCCAGTGCCATAAAAAAAAAAAAAAGATTTTTTTTTTTTAGAAAAAAAGTTTAAGAAGTCTTATGTGGGCCAGACACCAGTGGCTCACACCTGTAATCCCACCTACTCAGGAAGCAGAGATCAGAAGGATCATGGTTGGAAGCCATCCGGAGCAAGCCATTTGAGAGACCCTATCTTAAAAATACCCAACACAAAAAAACAGAGTCAGCAGAGTGGCTCAAGTGGTAGAGCACCTGCCTAGCAAGCATGAAATCCTGAGTTCAAACCCATTGCCGCCAAAAACTAAAGTGTTATTTGTGTAACACTTGCCAAAAAAAAAAAAATCCTGTAATGATTTTTGGGTGGGAGGATACAGATTTAACTCTGTGTGTTAGGATTCTTCATTATCAAAGAACAGATTATAACTCAGATTGAAATTATATTTGAGGCAATTATACAGAAAAATTTTGCAAACTTTTTTTTGGTGGGGTACAGGGGTTTTTGGCCTCACACTGCTAGGCAGGTACTCTACCACTTGAGACATTCCACCAGCCCTTTTTGTGTTGGGTATTTTTGAGATAGGGTCCCTCAAATTATTTGCCCAGGGCTGCCTTTGAACCTCAGTCCTCCTGATCTCTGCTTCCCAAGCAGATAGGATTATAGATGTAAGCCACTGGTACCTGGCTTTGCATACCTTTTTAAATAGAGTACAACCCTACCTTATCCTCACACCATTTTCTAGTAGAATCAATGATGCTTTAAAATAAGGTGGCTTTGACACACATTTATCAACTTATACAAACAACTAAGGAACAATGCTTATTGAAGTGCTTGAGATATGCCTACCATAGTATTAAGCACCTTTAAAGTTATAAAGGCTTTTCAGTCCCTGCTTTAATGGAGCTTACAGTCTAATTAAAGAGCTGTAGAACACGCAGAAAACTTGTAAGTGCTTCCTTTAGTGGTAGAGATAATAAGTCCCTACCACTGAGAGAGAAAGATCCAATAGATGCTGGAGTCTTCAAGAAAGCCTGGAAGAAAGAAAACTCCAGCTAGTCTTTATAGAATGTGTAGAGCCTAGCTTGGTAGAGTAGGGCGAACCATTCAGGCAAAAGTACACAAGCAGAAATAAGCATGGAATGGAAGAAGACAATGGTCTATTCAGGGAGCATCGTGCACAATCTAAATTGTGTTGAGCAACCAAGCTGAAAATGAAGATGGTAGTCAACTACAGAAGATACTAAAACTCAGTTGATTTTTTTTTTTTTTTAGGTACTTGAGAGCCACCACAGACATGAGGCAGAGGAAATGGCATGATTGCAATAGACCTAACAATGTGCAGAATGGACTTCAGGAGAAGAGTGAGGGAAGGAAACTGTCAGTAATCCTGGCACAAGAGGATGGTGAAAGCAATTAAGGCACTAACAATGAGATATGCCACAGGACTTACCCAGAAGACATTGCTTTCCCCTCCTAAATTAAGAATGTACAATATGAGTCCCAAGTGGCGGTGCACACCTGTAATCCCAGCATTCAGGAGGCTGAGGCAGGAGGATTATGAGTTTGAGGCCAGCCTGGGCTACATAGTCTCAAAATTTTTTTAAAAATATCTATCCAAACAGTACCTTTAATTCAAATTCTCTTTTTTTTTTCATTTTTCTTTTATTGTTCATATGTGCATACAAGGCTTGGTTCATTTCTCCCCCCTGCCCCCACCCCCTCCCTTACCACCCACTCCACCCCCTCCCGCTCCCCCTCAAATTCTCATACTAGCTTTGTTAAAAGGAAGACTATCCAAAATACATGTAAATATAGTTTTCCAGTGATTTTGTTTTGTTCAACATGGAAGCAATACTATATGGTTAATCTGCTTTATATCTGTTTCAATTAACTGTAGAAAGACAAGTAAGTGAATTGCTATTGTTTCTGAAATATCCACCCAGAAAGGGGGACAGTTGAAAAAAAATTACATCACAACATTAACAGGTACTGTGTATACCCTCTAAGAATGAAACTGATATTTTACTAATTTATTAGGAATAGATATTAGAATTATAAAGGCTATTAAGAATGCCTTCTCTATAGGGGAAATTTTAAAAATATAAATCTGATTATAAATTTATATGGTTTTAAATAACTTATAGTCAACTCTAGTTGATTTCCCTGAAGAACAAACACAAAGGAGAAAAGTTGATTTATGAAGCCATTTTCATAGAAGGCAAAAGTAATGTGGATTATTCACAGATACTGAGAAGAACAGTGGGAAAAATCCAAATCAGGTGTTATTTAAATACTCTCACAAGAGTCGACTCTCTAATGAACTTTCCTCTCACCCTGTCTGAAGAGTGAGAGGCAGGCTGGGTTGTATGTTCTCCTCCACAATCTTGACCCACAATTCTCTGTTATACTCTCCTTCTCAGATCATATCCATGTACCTTCAGTGTTATTTCTCTATACTTAGCTCCTTAATAATGATATGCCCAAAGCACTACAAAATATTTTAATAGACTGGAAGGCTTCTGTTAATTTTTGGGGCACAGGCACATGTACTACTCAATACTTGGCTAACTGTTGGAGCATTCAAGAGCATACCTAAGATGGATCTAGAGTTACCAAATCAGAAAGGAGTTAGGAACTCTGGAATAAGACCAACTTATTCTTAAAAACAAAACAAAAACTAGTTAAGGATAGACAGTAGCTCAAATAGAATCAAGACAGACCAGCAGTTCTCAAAGTATGGGCCCTGGACCATTAGGTGGGAACTTATTAGAAATACATATTTATATACATGTCTGAGATATCAAGGCAAAACCCCCTTAAATTTATCAACATGCACTTTAAAAATTAAGGATAGAATGGTAAAACAGGTTCTCTGTGTGTGGCGGGGAGGGGGGAGAGGGTGAAGGAGGGCAATTATGGTGAATGTATTTCATATTCATGTATGAAAATAGAACAATGAAACCTGTTGAAATTGTTCTAAGAAGGAGTACAGGGAGGATGAAGAAGAACTATGGAGGGGGTGAATCTAAGATATGTTATAAATACATATGTAAATGTCACAATGTATCTCCCTCCACAACTATTTCATACTAATAAAAAAAAAAAGAAATACAAATTCTTGGGTTCCCCCTGAGACTTACTTAATCAGACACTTTGGGGGTAGAACCTAGCAGTCTTAGGTTTTAACAGGACTTCCAAGTGATTCTGACGTGAGCTAAACTTTGGAAACTACTGAGTTAGTTGATTCCATCCATATAATGCACTTGATTTTCTTGTGGTTAATCCATTAGCTTCCAAACTTGTCTGCACACTAGAATCACCTAGGGAGCTTCAAAACAGCTCATGCCTGTCACCTATCACCAGAGCTTGTGATTTAACTGGTCTGGGATATGGCCTGGGTTTTAGAATTATTAAAAGATCCTCAGAATTCCTAATGGGCAGGCAAGTTTGAGAGCCACGGGATTAATTAAAAGAGATAATACATATTAATCAAATTCCATTCCCCAAATCCCATTTAAGGAAGTTTCTTGATTATCTCAGGGTACTAGAATGTTGTCATAATATTGCTTTACTTAAATTAATTCAATATCCTATCCAAACAAATATTTGTTCTTGTAAACTGTATTTTGTAAAGTAAAAGAGGCAGTTAATACTGTTATTTTGTTTGGAGGAAAGCTGTAATTTTGGAATCAATAAGACTTTGTGTCAGTCGTTTCATTAAATATCCATCTATGCCATGTTGCTGTACAAAATGGTACTGAGAACCCCCTACACAAGTGGAAAGGAACTGTCTAAGTTTTTGTACACTTAAGATGGCTTTCGTGATGGCGATGTTTGGCTGCTCTGGTAAAGAAACCTCCTCCTCCTCATCTTCACTTCCAGCTTCACCAGTAGTTTTGCCAGCCATCATGCTTCAGATGATCTCTGTGTCCACCAGTTCCTGGGAGATGATGAGCTCATCATCTGCAGTGACAAAATCCTGGATATTTACTTCATTTGGGACACGTGGCAATCGCCACTGAGTGCCACAACTTTTCAACAGCAATTGCTGGTTCACTGGTTGCTGCTTCTGCAGCAGAATCTATAAATTCAACAGGGCGGATGCCTGCCTTCCACCAACATTCCATCACTGTAGACTGCTTGATTGACCACCATCTTGCGGCAATCATGTCGATGGCAGTTTGATGTTTACTTTCTCTTGATCTTCACTGCTGTTGAGCTGGAGGAGAATTTGGTTTAGAGGTCAGCTCCTGTACAGCATTTTCTTTTTTTCTTTCTTTTTCCTTTCTTCTCTTTCTTCTTTTTTTCTTTCTTTCTTTCCTTTATTTCTCTCTTTTTTTTTTGTGGTACTGGGGTTTGAACTCAGGGCCTTCACCTTGAGCCACTCCACCAGCACTATTTTTTTATGAAGGGTTTTTCGAGATAGGGTCTCATGAACTATTTGCCCAGGCTGGCTTTGAACTGTGATCCTCCTGATCTCTGCCTCCTGTACAGCTAGGATTACAAGCATGAGCCACTGGAACCCAATTTGTACAGCGTTTTCATAGTGTGAATTATGCAAGACTCAGTGGCTGCAGGAGAGCAGTACAGGCTGAGGGCAGACACCCCACTTGAATCCTTTCCAAGTGTGGAAGCATGTTGTGAGCAGAGCAATTGTCAAGAAGCAAGAGCATCTAGCATTCTGCCTGCTTCATCCTGGCATCCACTTGTATCAACCACTCATTAAACAGGTCCTGCGTCATCCATGCCCACTGGTTGGCTCGGTAATCACAAGGGAGGGAGTGGACATTCTTGAAACAGTGTGGACTGGCTGACCTACCAACAATCAGCAGTCTCATTTCTTCAGTCCCTGAAACATTACAACAAAAGAGTCCTGCTAACCATTGCTTTGCATTCTTGCCTCCTCTACAATGGTCCCTTGAGCAGCAAGTGTATGCTGGGGAAACAACTGGAAAAAAACTCCTGTCTTGTCGGCATTAAAGGTATCATCTGGGCTACAGTCAACAATCAGTTTTATAATTTCCCCTGCATGCCACTCATTAACCTTAACTATTCCTAGAGCATTCATTAACCTTTCACCATTCTCTCTACAGATCACTTTCAAAACAATTCAGTAGTGATCTCTAAATCTGTTCAGCCAGCCCACACTTGCTTGGAAATTGTCATAGCCAAGCATGTTGGCCAAGTTTAGTGCCTTTTTCTGAATGACAGCATCAAGAATGTCTTTGGCATGGATTTCTTGAAACCAAGCAAAAACAGCCTTATCAATGTCGTCATAGAAAGCATTCCTCATCCTTTTCCGCTGGGGTCTCACAGATCATGTAGAAGAAGTTATACCAAATTCTTTTGCCACATTACCTTTCCTCTTGCCTGAGTCTACAGCTTCCACTTTCTCCTCTATGAAGAACAGCTGACACTTCCTGTTTCCCTTATTTTCCATTTCTAGGGGATGAGGGCTGGGCCACAACTAATAAGAGCTGTGTCTCTTCTTCCTCACAGCCTGTTTTGCCACAAGTGTGGAAAACTGAGAAAACAATGGAGTAACCTATCAGGAACCAAAGATAACAAATATTCCCTAAAAGATAGGTTCAGATTTTTTTTTTTTTTTGGCAGTACTGGGGTTTGTACACTGGGCTCATGCTTGCTAGGTGGACACTACCACTTGAGCCAAAGCACCAGCCCATTTTTTACTTTAGTTTTCAGATAGGATCTTGCATTTTTGCCTGGGGCAAGTCTCTTGCCTCTATCCTCCTACCTGCACCTCCTGAGTGGCTGGGATCACAGGCAGGAACCACTATGCCTGGCTTATTTTGACATGGGGGTCTAACTTTGCCCAGGCTGATCTGGAACTGTGATCCTCTCAATATTGCTTCCCTAGTAGCTGGAATTACAGATGTGAGCCACTTTGCCTGGCTCATGGGTTCAGATTCTTAAAAATTCTATTAGGAAATGATGAAATAAGGACAAAGAGAAGATAGGATTCATGCTGATTTTTTGTTGATAGTAGACTGCTTACACAGACTCATACGACATGTGAAACAGAAGGGATCTTACAAATAATTTAGTTTGCTTAAACTTTCTGAACCTCAGTAAAAATGGGAACAACAATGTCTGCTTTGTTTACTATGAGAACAGATTGAAATAGGTGGTAAAAGAGCTTTGCAAATAGCAATGTAGTGCATGAACTCAAGGAGCCATTATTCAGCTTGCCTTATGGCTAAAGAAACAAGCCTGAAGAAGAGGCTAACTCAGGCTCATGTGGCTTAGATTTCTTGACTCAGATTAGTTCTGTGTCTGTCACTCCATGGTCCTGCTTGAAATTCTACCAAAAGGATTTCTTCAAAGCTCTCTCACTGCCGGGCACTGGTGGCTCACGCCTGTAATCCTACCTACTCAGGAGGCAGAGATCAGGAGGATCGCAATTTGAAGCCACCTGGAGCACATAGTTCTGCAAGACCCTATCTCGCAAAAAGCCATCACAAAAAAGGGCTGGTGGAGTGGCTCAAGGTGTAGGCCCTGAGTTCAAGCCCCAGTACCACAAAAAAAAAAAAAAAAAAAAGCTCTCTCACCATCTAGCTTGAAAACATTTTCACTGTGAGAAGCCATTTCTGATCTTTTCATTTAAAGAGTATTTACAAGTGCCAAGCTGTGAAGACACAATAATGAATAACAGAGTCAAGATCTCTTTTGTTTTCTTTTTGTGGTACTGGGGTTTGAATTCATGGCCTGGGGCAGGTGCTCTACCACATGAGTCAAACCTCCAGTCCCAGTTTTAACATCTTACCTTTATGAAGTATAAAATGTGGTAGGGGAGATAAACAATAAATAAACAGATAAATAAGGTAATTACAGAATGTGGTTAAGTATATGAAGAAATATAAGGGAAAGATCTGCCCAGCAATGGTGGTATAAACCTGTAATCCAGCTACTCAGGAGGCTGAAGCAGGAGGATCACAAGTTTAAGGCCATTTGGGGGCAACTTAGAGAGACCCTGTCTCAAAATAAAATTTTTAAAAGGAATAGGGATATAGTTCAGTGGTAGACTACTTGCTAATGTGTGAGGTACTAAGTTCAATTCCCAGTACCACTGACACACAAAAAAAGAGAAAATCTATGTACAAAGGGGTGGTCGGGGGTAGCCTTACTGAGCAAATGGCATTAAGTTGGGGTCTCTATGAAGAGCAGAGGGGAAGAGCAGTAAAGCAAAGGATACAGCATGAACCACATCTTAAAAGCAGGAAAGAGCTTCAGGTATTCAGAAAACAGAAGGATTTGCATGACTCCAAGTATATGACAGAGGTGGAGACCCAGGCTACTCAAAGATGCTGGGATAAGGAGTTGATATTTTACTGAGTGCAACAGAAATACATTTAAGGTTTTCATGGAGGGAAGGGGAGAGTCCTAACCTGTTTTGCATTTTTCTT
Source organism: Castor canadensis (assembly GCF_047511655.1). Lineage (NCBI taxonomy): Eukaryota > Metazoa > Chordata > Mammalia > Rodentia > Castoridae > Castor > Castor canadensis. Next base: position 69,647,806 of record NC_133391.1, on the reverse strand, counting down.
TTGAGAGAGGGTTGCACCAGGTTGGCCTTCAACTGGATTCTTTTGCCTCAGCCTCCTGAGTGCCAGGATTACAGGCATGTACCATCATGTCCGGTCCTCTATGAGGAAATGTGTAGTTTTGAAAAGCTCTCAGTGATTCTTTTGTCTAACAAGTTTGCAAATCACAAGATCAGATGATTCCTAAGGTTTTTTTTTCCCCACATTCAAGTACTGGACCCTAGATAGACTCCTCAAACTCAAATACCTTCAGGGGTCAGGATGGTGGCATAAGCAAAGCAGGGATAAGGTATTTGGAGAATGTCGTCTGTGTGTCCTGTCTAGAGCTTTTAAGAATTTAAAACAAACACCTCCCCTTCCAAGGCTGGTCAAACACAAGATCCAGCAGTACCACTCACTGTTGGTAACTATCTGCGAGTCCTTAAAGGACAAAAGAAGATGCTGTGACTTTATGCTGTGAGTGACCCTTCTCAACAGGGACCCTTCTCAACAGCAGGTTTTGTTGTTTTTTTTTTTCCTTCCTCCCCTCCCCCTTTCGACTCTAGGAGCCCCTTGTTTTTTTGTTTTTGTTTTTTTTAATCACTACCACCACACACACCTGTCTATTCATGGCATCTTGCATATGTCAAGCACTATGCTCAATGACAGCCATACAGAGTGGGAGCATGGTGCTTACCATTGAGGAGCACAACAGGCAGGAAAGCAGGGAAGACAAGTTGTAGAATGTATGATAGACTGTATCAGAGATTAGAGAGTATTATGGGAACACAGAAGTTGGGATAATCAACAGGGATGGGTCATGGATAAGGTAGTGTACTTCCAAGATGAAGTAATATACTAGGCCTTAAATAAAAAACTGGAATTCATGACAAGTAAAGAAATATATGTAAAGATAATGAAGTCCTATAGGAAATAAAATGTCATGGTCAGGCAAAAATGAGTCTTTGGAGAAGAAAGCAGAACCAAATCACAAAAGCCTAGTTAAGATTCTATCTTGATCTTGGAGCAGTAAGAAGTCTTCCGACATTTTTGTTTTTGTGGAATGACATCATCAGATTTGCACTTTAGAGCGAGTCCTCTGGTTGCAGGGTAGAATCTGTGAAGAATGGAATTAATGGGTGTCACAGAAAAAGCAGGAGTCCTGGAACTGGGAGTACAGCTCAGTGGTACAGTGAATGTGCAAGGCCCTGGGCCCAATTCCCAGCACAACTCACAAACAAAAAACAAGGGTCCAGATGAGATACCATGATGGCTTGGATTAGAGTAGTAGAGGCAATTGTGAGCAGTATTCAGTTGGGGCTGTTTTACAGGCCTTGCTGATAGGATGGATGTGAGGTAAAGGAGGAGTGAAGGATAACTCAAGATTTCTGATTTGAGCACTAACAACTGATTGATGGTGGTGTCATTTACTGAGATGGGGACCAATTATTGAGGATCTACTATGTAAAAATAATTTGTGAAGCACTTTACATGCTCAATACAGCTTATTCGTGGTAGGGCCGGCATTCCAATCTAGGGTGACTCAGGACAAAGCTTATGCTCTGTATTTTAGAGCTTGTTCTGAGAACTACCAATATTGAGGAGAAGTGGAAAGAGAATGAAGAGCCAAACCGAAGTCTTGGCCAAACCAAGAAGGATGAAAAAAAAAATTTTTTTTTTTTTCCGGTGCTGGGTATAGAACCCAGGACCTTACACATGCTCTGCCACCCAGCTACATCTCCATGTTCAGAAGTTTGAAGTTTATTCTAAGTCAGAGACAAGACACGAGTTAGGCAGGGGGTTACCCGATCAGATTTTACAGCGCAGAAAGATCAATGTGGATGCAGTGTGGAGAACAGACCTTAAAGGGACAGGATGGGAGGGAGAAGAACTCCAGTTCAGGCAGGAGATGATGGTGGCTGGGAAGCTGGTGCCAGGGGTAAAAGGAAAAAAGTCGGCGGATTGGAAATACATTTGCAAGGGGTCGGGCGGGATCTTGTTCAAATGTGGCACAATCGGTGACAATCCAATCTCTGATTCCCAGAGCCTCCCCACACTCCGGGAATTCAGTGGTGTTACTATTTGTGGGACAATGGGAGGCCGACTGAGGGCAGATGAGAGCGAGGAATGGGAATTAAGGCAGCACCGAGTATCAACCCTCTCCTGAACCGGGGCGGGCAGCTACGGAGGGGTGGGGAGAGGGGGTGCTGTAGGCTCCCCGGCGCCCTCACGTGGCTGTGCGAGGTAAGGCGGCGCCTCCACGCCTGACGACAGGCACAGTCCGACCTGTTATCTGAACGCCCCACGGCAGTGCCTCGGGGCTGAGACGCCCAGGCGCCTCACAGCCGGCAGCCCCAGCTTCCTCCCATGCCCTGAACCTCTGGCCGGAAGCAGTTCGTCCGCCTTACCAGCCCCTCTTACACCCTCTAAGCGGTTCCTAGGGATCCGTCCTCCCATCTCCAGCTAGGGCTGCACTGCTGCGCGTGCGCTAGGGGTCGCACGGAGTCACGCGCCGCCGGCCGCTTCCGGTGCGCCGCGAGGGCCGCTGGGAAGGGTCTCCCTGGCGATCCGTGGTGTGCTGCTGCTGCCGCCTGTGCCACCACTGAGTCGGTGTCGCAGCGACGCTTGTGTCCTTGCTGTCTTCCTCGGGCTCCCCGGGGCTTGATCCCCGGGGCCCTTGGCAGGTGTGGTGAGGAGCCCGTGGAGCGAGCCTGTGCTCTTACACTCTCCCTTCACGACTCCATATCGCAACTCTGAGAAGAGCGAGAGGGATTGTCGCGACTCCGCGCCGTGTGTCGCCGGGCGGGGCCGCGGGGCCGGGGCTCCTCCAGCCCCCGGGATGCGTGCGCGAGCCCTCGCCTCCACTTCCTTGTTGCCGCTGTCGCGATTGGAGCCGCCTCTCGCCCACCGCGGGGAGCGCGAGTGCGCCGGCAAGCCCCCTCGTCGAGCCCCTGGGCCGGGCGCCTCGGGGAATGTGAGCCGCGCGGCTCGCACGCTCCTCCGGGTAAGTCCCGCCCTCGGGGGTCACGCCGCGCTGTCGACCCACCCGCTGGGGGACCTCGATCCGGGTGCTGCGGCGCTCTGAGCTTCTGTTAACGCTCTGCTGAGCAGGGTCAGTGAGCCTCAGTTTCCTTTTCCCCCAGTCCATGCCTTTGGAACGTCTGAGACCCAGAGAGGGAAAGAAACTAGCCCAGAGTCAAACCGTGGCCCATGGCTGAGCCGTCAAAGGCCATCTGATGAGGTTCCTAGGAGTATCTAAAGGGACAGATCAAGTGTTCCTTCCTTCCTCTCTGTTTTGCAGGTTAAAAAAAAAATTTAAGGTTTTAAGAGGGTGAGTAAATTGCTTAAGGTCATATAAGGGGTCCGTAGTGGTACCCAGACCTTCTGTCCTCCAGAGCCCTTATTTTTAACCTTCACATTAGCCTGCCTTTCTTTGCATTGCTGCACTGAGGCCTTTGGATCTGACAATATACTCATACCCAGGCTTAGAACTGGAGAGTTCCTTTCTGCCCCACCCCAGGGTGTTTGTATTGACTTTGATTCTTAACTTACCTTGCTCTGGGTGCTAAAACCTTAGATGTCATTCTTTACAGATGCTCTATTGGAGTTAGTGCTTTCTCCACAAGACTTTCAAGGGCAAGGAAGTCAATTATAAAAAGAGAACGCTCCAGTTTGATTTGAACCCCTCCTTCCCCTGCCCTTTTGCATTTTGCTTACCCAGCTAAGTTGTGGACTGTGTTCTCTTCCTAAGTTGTACTATGACAGTTACAACGCAGGTTTATTTTGATTTTTCTTTGTGAGGTTTTAGGGGAGGGGAAGAAGATGAATTATTTAGAGATGACACAGAATACAAAGGACCTTAGGAATAATATGTTTTTAATCTGAGGCATATCTTTAAAATTAGAGGTGAAGTACTGTGTCTGCACTTTCTAGGAGTGGGATTTTAGTTTTCACAACATCTGTCAAAAAGATTCTTGCCTCACTAAAGCTTAGGCACCACTAAGTTCATCCTCTTCATCTCACAATGGAAACACCTGAAATTTAGGGTGTGGAATATCTTGTCTGTGACCACGTGGTAAGAGTTTAGCCTTGGATCCATCTTCTGACTCCACATGTGGTCTGCTTTGTCTCCTTACGCTTATCATTGTGGAGTGGGCTTTGTACTACACTCATCATTCCTGGGTTTACTAGCACACCTCCTTTCCAGAGTCCTCGTCTTATGATAGCTCTTCAGTAGAAACTATATTTCCCTCTCATAAGATTCAAGTCTTTTCTGGAAACCTTTCTCCTTCCAAGAGCTGCGTTGATAAAACTCCACCTTAGAACTTGGTCACAAGGAAATTATTCTTCTTAAACTACTCATTCACGGTTTTTTTTGTTGTTGTTGTTTTTTAATGTCTGCCTTTTCCTAGACATAAAAGTTGTTAGTAGAGTCTCTTTTTTTAGGCCAGCACCAGAGAGCTGGTCTATCAGGCTATAATTTAGACCTGTGCTGTCCAATACTAAGGCAACTAGCCATGTATGGTTACTTAAATTAACTATAGTCCAGCAAAATAAATTTAATCTCTTTCTTCAGTCACATTAGCCCTATTTCAAGCATCTGTCAGTCATATGTGACTAGTGGCTACTATGCTATACAGCATAGATGTAGAAACTTTCTCTTGGAGAAGCTATTGAATAGTTCTGGTAGAGAGGGTTACCAGTTGAGATAGGTAGCAGTATAGCATTATGAGAAAGGACCAGGGGACTGGTGGCATGACTCAGGCTGTAAAATGCCTGCTTAGCAAGTGTGAATCTCTGAGTTCAAACTCTGACATTGCCAAAAAAAAAAAAAAGGGACCAGGAAATTGGGTTTTTAAACTGAAAACCTATCCCAAGTCTTTTTTTGGCCACCGGGCCTTGTGGGCCCTTGGGCAGGTTGTTAAGCATCTCAGCTATAGATAATAATCTTAAATAATAAACCCTTTAATTTGTACAGCACTTAACTGTTCTCAAATACAATTGTATCTATTAGATCCTTTGAGTACCACTATAATCTGTGGGGAGGTGAATGAGACCTCTTTTCTCCTTCCTTCTTCCTTCTTTCCTTCCTTTCTCCCTCCCTCCCTTCTACAGAGAGAGAACTGAACCTAAAGCAGTTAAAACACCTTCCACCAAATCACACAAGCAGACAGAGTGTAAAGAAACTTGTATATAGGTCCTTATTGCTTTGTTTGAGTGAATGACTAAATGACTCATTGAAGCTGTTTAAGGTGAGGATACAGGTGAGGGAGGGCCCAGAACTTCTAATTCCTAGCCGGGTATTCTTTTTACCTGTTTCCATGTGGAATTTTTGTAATATGGGACCAATAAATCTGAGTAGATGAACTACTGTACCCTGTGAGTGAAGATAAGTGAAAAGGCTAAGCCTGTGGTCCCAAATTTGCCTGCTGAGAGGAATCATCTGAGGCATTTGTTACTTATACAGTTTTCCATACCATACCCTGTAAGAATTCTGATTCAGAAGGGTGAAGTAGCACCCTGGAATCTATTTTTATCAAGTGTGCTCCTTAAGATCTTGAGTTTAGGAAATGGCTAAGCCTTACAGCCCTGAGAGAGGTAAGGGATTATTTGATGCGGAGGCTGCTGCCCCTTTTAGGGTGCATTCTTAAAACTTTGTGTTTGACTGTCCTCTCTTCTAGCCATGGATGCATCGTATGGTGGTACTGAGGTAACTGTCCTGATGGAGGAAATTGAGGAAGCCTACTGTTATACCTCCCCTGGACCACCCAAGAAGAAGAAAAAATATAAAATGCATGGAGAAAAGGCCAAGAAACCCAGGTTAGCCAACACTTCTTGGTTGCTGCTGGCATTTATGAACAAGCTGCTTAGAGAGGTGGTTGAGGAGGAATTCTAAGGTTCATTGAGAAAGGGTGCAATTGGCAAAGTCTAAATGGGCATTGGGGTGGGGGAAGAGGGAAATGGGGAGTGGAAAGTGGTGGGATTTATGCTAACATGTGTCGTTCCTGCCAGGCATTGCTTAATGTTGCCAGACTGTCACAGGAAGTTATACCATCCAGATGGTAGAATCTATGTACAAAAGAACTACATTATTTTTTTAAGTACCATTGTTTAAATATTTAACACAGGGCCTTAATAAAATTACAGAATTGTAAGTGGTGCCAGTGACATTTGTAGAGAATATCCAGGGAATATCCAGATAGCTTTAATCTCCCTCTTCTCTGTGAACACTGCAGACTTCTTGCTGAGGCATTGGTTGATTTTGATTATTCTTCTTAATTTCCTTTCTCAACCTTGAGGTGCTTTTGACTAGTTAGATAGTCAAAGTCTTTGTAGAGGAGTAAAGAGTGTGAGTGATAACCAGCCTGGGCAATCAGTTCCCTCAGTAATGTCTCCCTTAGAGTAGAATGACAGGATATTTGTATCTTTCTTTGGCTATATTGGGTTTCAAAGCCAGTTGTTCCTGCAGAAATGGTCCATGGAAAAGTAAACCAGATGAACCTTTGCTTCCAAGTTGAAGGGTATTGTTCCCTTCAATAGTTAAGGCAGCAAGTGGCTGTCATTTTGCCTACTTCCCAAATACCATAAAGGTATTATAAATATTCTTTGCTTGACTTTCAGTTTCTATTAGATAAATGCTTGGAATTGAGATGCTGGGTTTTGTATCACCTTCCTAATTTACCCAACCACTAACATTGTAACATACTGGTTGTATAAGAGAAATTATTGCTTCCTCAGGTCGGCTTACCTTTTGTACTACTATGACATCTACCTGAAAGTGCAGCAGGAGCTCCCCCACCTCCCGCAGTCTGAGATCAATAAGAAGATTAGTGAGAGTTGGAGGCTTCTCAGCGTGGCTGAGAGGAGTTACTACTTAGAGAAAGCCAAACTAGAGAAAGAAGGTTTGGATCCTGTAAGTAATTTTTTTCCAGTTTAAGGCCCTTGGTTCTCCTACTTCCTTCTCTTGGGAAAACTTTTACCTTTCTGAGTCTGATATGGTATACTCCTTTTGCCGTCTTTGGTTGCAAAGAGTATATGGAGCTGATATTTTGAGTTCTTTGCAGTGAGCCTTAGGTTCCTTTTCTGAATTATAGTGTAATTTGGAGCTCCTTATTCTAATGGTTAGTTAATTCCCTTTAATATAGTAGCTTATCTAGGCATTTCCCTTATACCATATTTTCATATTACAAATGAAATGTAGTGTAATTACTTTGTCATACTGACTGGTGTCATTTATAACATAATCAGAAATTAGGCTTGCGTGGTTAGAGGTAAGATATAGCTACTTTGTATAATACCATGTTCTTTTGTTACTCCTGGTGGTTGTAAACTATGCTAGAAGCAGAAATGCAAGGTTAAAGTCAAAGATGATGGCAGAGATTGAACACTTGAACTAAGGAATTAATAAGGAGCTGGGTGCTGGTGGCTCACGCCTGTAATTCTAGCTACTTGGGAGGCTGAGATTGGAAGCCTAAACAAATAGTTCATGAGACCCCTATCCCTAAAATAACCAGAGCAAAATGGACTGGAGGTGTGGCTCAAGCTGTAGAGTGCTTGCTTTGCAAGCACAAAGCCCTGAGTTCAAATTCCAGCCCCAACCCCCCAAAAAATCCGCAAGAAAGCATTTAGGTTTATGTTTGTCTGCAATTTTGTTATTTCGGACTTACTGTAACAAAACATACCAATGACCATTGAATTGCTGGTGGTTGTTTTTGTGGTGCTGGGACTGGAACCCAGGACCTTACACATGCTATATAAGCAAGCACTCTACCATTGAGCTATACTCCCACGTGGGTTTTTAAAAATTGAAGTTCCTGCAGGAAAAATAACTGCAAGCTGAATTCCTTTAACCTGAATTTCCTTTTTTCTTTTGGCAGTACTGGGATTTGAACTCAGGGCCTTGTTCTTGTTGGGCAGGCACTGTACTGATTGAGCCACTCCACCAACCCTCTTCTTTGAATTTAAACAGTGTCTCAAACTTCTTTTTTGTTAATGTAGAGCAAAAATTCCTTTGGAAGGCCACAACACAGCAAAACATGCTTTATTTCCTTTCTTGGAGACTATCTGCCACTTCCATTTAGATTATATTATCCTTACTGGCTTGACATTCTCTTCTTCAAGGAGCTTTGTTTAACCTACACTCAAAGGTGCCACTCTGTAATCCCTCCGCTAGATGATTTATTTATAAACAGTGAGTCTGGGAAATAATCCCTGAGGAAGGAGGGGAGGTATAGCATCAGAAAAGTACACCTGTTTCCTTTGGTTTGTGCCTTACAGAACAGGCAATCTTTGGAGTTAAGGGATATAGCTCAGTGGTAGAGAATACTTCAGGCTCTGAATTCAATCCCCAGCACAAGAAGAAATCAGCAGTCCTTAAATTTTATCTAATCCTGGACTCATTTGGTTTTTAAAACTAGGCACAAGTAGAGATCTTTACCAGCACTTTAAAACTTTTAAGTAAATATCTGCAATGATTCTTCCTTATTTGTGTGCTTATTTATATTTACCCATCTCCACCACTGCAGCCAAGATCATGAATAGGTTAGCTCTGGTAATTAACTAGCTGAAGGACCTTGCAAGAATTTAGTGGTACTAGAGAGTGAACTCAGGGCCTTGTACATACTAGGCAAGCACTCTACCACTTGAGCCAATTCCTCAGCCTATCATATAACTTTTGAGTCTTGGTAAAATGAAACTTTCTCTACTCATAATATTTAAGGTAGATAAAATGTAAATCACTTAGCTGAGTTCTTGGCACATACTAACTTGTTTCATAAATGTCACTCTCAAGTAGATTAAGTACCCAATAATCATATACTAAGAAAAGGTGGTATTTATTGAGCATGTACCAAGATTGGGGGAAGCTTTCTATGCTGTTTGTCCTCTCCCAAATTGTTTGGTGTGAGGATGAGACCTTCCTGTCTGTATATTTTGGGAGCCTGTTGGAGCCCTTTTGGTAGGCTATCTCTTCAGTGTCCCCTCAGGTCTCCTGCCACGTGCAGGGACTGTGGTTCCTGTGTTATTCCTTCAGTCTGGAAAATCAGTGTCATTCTGATCATCCTGGTTTCTCCGTGCTTGAATTCAGTCCAGACCATCCTGTGTATTTGTCATTATTTTGTCTTGTTCCTCTAATCTATCTGCTTCAAAGGGTGACTTGAGAATGCCATTTTCCCATTACCTCTCCAATAAAGGCTCCATAAAGGACTCAATCTATCCACTTTTCATGTTTCACCTGAGTGCTTCTTTTACCTCTTATCTCTGAATGCTGCCTTTGTGCCTTAAGTAATCTCACTGACTTCTTGGCTTTTGATTAAGTTTAGTGTTCCTTTTAAAATTATTTATTTATTTATTTTGGTCCATTGAATTTGAGTTCTCACTTAACCACTCACTTTGAACTTGTTTCTGTTACTGGATGACTTTCAGTTTAAGTCCAAAAAAAATAAATAAATAATTGATTCTTGGTATCAATTAGCTATACAAGGCTTTTTCTAGTACCTGGTCTTCTTAATGTTTAGAAGACGTAGCCTGGAGTTCAGACTTTTAGTACTTACTAATTTTGTGTTTTGGAAGTTTGCCCCCTGAGTATTATGTTTTATTTCCTTGTATTAAATGGGAATAAAACAACTTAACAGTGTTGTTTTTAAGGTAAAATTAGATCATGGGTTTGAAAGCATTTTCTAAAGTTAGGTTAGTGTTAATACTTACTATTCTTTTTTTCCTCTTAATATATTCAGGACCTTATCCTTTGCTATATATACTTTCACTCAGGAAGCCTTCTCAGCTTTGTGACCTGTTTGCATCTTCCTTGTTATGCTTTGCTTTGTTTTGTTTTCCTGGTACTGGGGCTTGAACTCAGGGCCTACACTTTGAGCCACTCTACCAGCCCTTTTTTTAGTGAAGGTTTTTTCTCAAGATAAGGTCTCACAAACTTATTTGCTCAGGCTGGCTTTGAACTGCAATCCTCCTGCTCTCCAAATCCTGAGTAGCTAGGATTACAAGTGTGAGCCCCTGGCACCCGGCTGTTTATTTATTTATTTATTTATTTATTTGAGCCAAAGCTCTGCTGTTTAGCCCAGGGTGGTCTCAAACTTGAGGTCCTCCTACCTCTGCCTCCCAAGTGCTGGGATTATTAGATGTGCACCAACACCCGTGGGTCATCATTTTCTTTGTAATTCTTGGAGGAACCAGTGAGGTCAGAACCCTAACTTGCTGCCTCAAGTTCCAAATCAGCCTGTTAAGTTGCATTTTATGCTTTTTGGGTTTTTTATTGAGCATTTATACATTCTAGTGTTTAGATTGTATGCTGCTTGGTTATTTCTTGGGTGGTACTAGGGTTTGAACTCAGGACCTTGCTCTTGCTAGGCAAGCACTCTACCACTTGAGCCATGCCCCCAGCCTTTTTTTTTCCCCCCACAAATAGGATGTTTTAATTGTCACTATTAAAAATCTGAACTTATAGACAGATTCTTGGACTGGTTGTTCATATCCATGACCTGTCTGATCACCTGTAGCTTTTCCAGAACCACTTACCTTCACTGTGAAGCTCATGAGTTTTCCCAGATCAAACTTGGGCTTCTTGAGCATTTTTACTTTTCTAACGAAGAAGTCATGAAGTAGATAAATAGACTGGCAAGTCTTTTCTATATCTTTCCCAATGCTTTTATTAACCACTTCCTTCAGGTCATTTATCTGTACCTCTTGGATCATGATATCCATCATCATCTTCTGAATTTGGTAGACCTGCTGGTGCTGAGCATAAGAGATCTTGCGTATCTGATTGTTGCGTTTTTTTAATAAAACTGACACAGAACAGACGAAGCAAATACCCATCGGTAGTCTTAACACCAACGTGAACTTTGATCGTGGTCTGCCATTTTTTGACCATGGAACACATTTTGTCATCGGTAAAATCCACGCCATAGAAGTTAGTCAGGCAGTTTTTGCCCTGGACATCCTCAGAAATTCATCCTTGAATTTTCTAAATGCAGCTTCATCATTCTACAGATCGACAAGACTCACTTCAAACATACAACCCTTGAGGCCATCAGAAAATTTTGGTTCCTTGAGTCCTCTTGATGAGTGTCTTTCCAGTGTTCCTCATATTGAACATGGCTGGTGCTATCACATCATACCAATCTTTTTTAGAAAATGGATCAACCACTTTTTTCTTCTTGGCTCCCTTCTTGCCGCCTTTTGTAAGGTGCTTGTTCTTGCCTGCTCAGTGCTGCTCAGAGAGCCAAAAGGGCCCCCCCAGCCTTTTTTGCTTTAGCACAGAAGGAGGCAGAAAAAGAAAAAAAAAAAGGATCTTGTGCTCTTTACCCAGGGTTGGCCTCAGACCATGATTCTCCTACCTCTTGTCTCCCACATAGCTGGATTAATAGTCATGTACCACCATGCCCAGCTTATTTTTGAGATAGGGTCTTTTTTTTTTTAACCTGGGTTGGCCTCTAACCTGTCTCCTCCTCCTGTCTGAGATTACAGGTGTGCACCCCTATACCTGGTCTCATATACTACTTTGGAGTTCTGAAATATCAAAGCTTGAAAGGGACTCATAAATTGGTCCATTTCTACTCTCTCAGTTATTTATTTGTTTGTTTGTGATACTGGGGTGTAGAACTCAGGGTCTTGTGCTTGCTAGGCATGTGCTCTACCACTTGAGCCTCTTTGCCAGCCCCACTCATTTTATAGATGTGGGGAGAGGATTTTTTTCAAGACTATACCAGACCTGGAGTTCCAGTTCACAGTTTTAGATTCCAAGATTAGTGCCTTTTCCACAGTTCAATCCATATTATCTGTTTTCTGTGTGATTGAACATGTAACATTGATTCAGATAAAAATGGCATTGCTGTTGATGGAGACTGACCCTTGTCTAGGTTAAGTCAAAAAAGTGAAGTCTTTCTAGTTCTTTTTGCAGAAAGAAAATGTGTGGTCTTAGTTCATTTTTCTCTGCTTGCCTCCCTCTTCTGGCTTCCTCATCCTCAGAACTCTAAGCTCTCTGCATTGACTGCTGTGGTTCCAGACATCCCGGGTTTCCGCAAGATCCTCCCCCGCTCAGATTACATCATCATCCCCAAGAGCAGCCTGCAGGAGGACCGGAGCTGCCCTCAGCTAGAATTATGTGTGGCTCAGAACCAGATGTCTGCTAAAGGACTTCCTCTTGTGTCTAGCACTGTCCCAGAAACAGTGTCCAGCCATGCAGGCATGGCAGAGCAGTGCCTGGCTGTGGAGGCTCTGACTGAGGAAGTGGGAACCCTTGCTCAGCCAGGTGCTGTACAGGAGATCACTGCCTCAGAGATCCTCAGCCAGGATGTCCTCCTGGAAGAGACTTCCTTGGAGATAGGGGAAAGTCACCAGCCTTACCAGACAAGCCTGGTAATTGAAGAGACCTTAGTGAATGGCTCACCAGACCTCCCCACTGGAAACCTGGCTGTACCCCACCCCCAGGTTGGGGAGAGTGTATCAGTGGTAACAGTCATGAGGGTAAGTGGCTTTGGTACTGATGTGTATTGCTTATCTGGAGTAATTAAATAGGCAGTCAGCACCATGCAGTGGTGTCAGAGTAGTGGTAATTAAGAGTGCTCATGTGGTTCTTACAGTGGCACTGTAGTTCTCTTGAATGTTTCTGAGCCTTTGGCTTGCTTCATACTTCCCTTTAGAGAACTTCTCTTGTGTATTCTTAGATCTTTGTCCAGCTTAGACTGAATTTTCATCACATCAGATAGTACATAAGATACATTGGCAGAAGAGCTGGAAATGGTATTTAAGTTATCCATGAGCCAAAGCCTAGGTTTGTGTTTCTGAAGTTATTTCAACACAATACGTCTTGAACTGTATGATATTTGAGAATCGTTAAAAGAAATTTCTGGGCATGGAAAGATGTTCTCTTTGAGGCCAGTCTGATGGGATTAGTAGCTGAGAAACTAAAGCAGATCTCTGCTAGTCTAAGTTGAGGGGAGACCAGCAGTCTCACAGATTCCATGATCTGGTTTGCTGGAAGTGGGAGAATCACTACAGTGGCCTAGTGTACAGCTTCCCTCTTACCTGGACAGGATGGCAGCCTCAGAGGTGGTAACCTTCCCTCTCATGCGAAGAGGGCCAACATGCTTTCTTCATTAAAGAAAGCAAGTGCCCCACAAAGAAGCCCATCCCAGACCTAATAAGTCCTTTTTATTGTTGCCTCCCTGCTGTTTATGATAATGAAACATGCCACTAACATGTTTAATATGAACAGAGTATTTTTTCTTTCTTTCTTTTTTTTTGTGATACTGAGGTTTGAACTCAGGGCTTTACCCTAGCAGAGCAAACACTTTACTGCTTGAGCCACACCTCTAGTGTTTTGCTCTGGTTATTTTGAAGATGGGGTCTTGAATCCTATTTGTCCAGACTGGCTTTGAACCTTGATCCTCTCAATTTCAGCCTCCCAAGTAGCTAGGATTACAGGCATGAGCCACCAGCACCTGGCATAAATAGAATAGTTTAAGAACATTTGACAGGGACTAGCAAACATGAAGCCTCCAGTTCAAACCCTAGTGCTGCCAAAAAGAGAACAAGGTCAGAAGAATTGAATTCTCTCACTAACTGCTTATGTTATCTTGGGAGTCGTCTGTGAGAATCTCAATTTTGGTTTTTTATTGCTTTCCTTTCTATAATCTCTAAATGAGAATAGGACATTCCTGTGATAGTTCTATCTTTCTGTGTTTCTAATTAGTCTATTTTGAGGTAACCACAGATTCATTTCTTTTGATAAGCATGTTGGGTAAGTACATTGTCTGTGGGTATTGAACTTGATCCAGTCTTCCTGTGTTTGGATGGCCCTGAGTGTTCTCTGTTTCAATGAAACTGTCCTCTTCTCCATTGCCACAGGATTCCAGTGAGAGTAGTTCCTCTGCACCAGCCACTCAGTTCATCATGCTGCCTCTGCCTGCCTACTCGGTTGTGGAGAACCCCACTTCCATCAAACTGGTCAGTATTGGGGAATGGATGGCAATTAGGACTCCATGAACATTCTCCTTTATGTCAAGTAATTTTCCCAAAGTCTTAGAACTTTAGGACACTGAGACTGGTTTCGGATTATCTGGCCCATGTGTTGAAAAATGGGTAGGTCTTTGTTTCTTTTGTTTTTTATTATATTATTGTTATACTGGGGGTACGTTGTGACATTTGCAAAAGTTCTTAGAATATATCATGGTTGAATTCACCCCCTCCATCATTCTACTTTATCCCCCCACTTCCACTCCCATTCCTGGAATAGTTTCAACAGGTCTCATTTTTCCTTTTTCATACATGAGTACATAATATTTTCACTACATTCACTCTCCTACACTGTTTCATTATATCCTACCTCCTCCTACTGGCTGTTTTACCTTCCTGTTCTCACCTTTTGAAAAAAGACATTTTTGTTCAAGATAGCTGTACAGGGAGTTTTATTGTGTCCTTTCCATGAATATATGTATTATAACCCTAACTGGTTCATTCCCTCTATTCTCCTTTCTATCTTAGTTTCCTTCTTATGATGACTTCAACAGGTTTAAAAATTCTATATTTATTCTTGAATAGGAAGTACATCAACCATACTCACCTTTTTAACTTCCTTCTTTTATCCTTCTTCTCCCATTAGTGACCTCCCCTTAGTTAGTGACCTGTTTTTCATAATATTGCTTGTATTTGTATTGGGCCTGTCTTCCACAAATGAGAGAAAGCATGCGACCTTTAGTTGTCTGAACCTGGCTAACTTCACTTAACATGATGCTCTCCACTTCCACCCATTTACCTGCAAAGAACAAAATTTCAGTCTTCTTTATGGCTGAATAAAATTCCATTGTATATAAATACATACAAATTGGTAGTTTTATAGATAGAGCCCATGAACTCCCCTCAGGTAATATACAGACTTCTCTTAGAGACCATTTTCCTGGGATAGATTCTATGACTTCTATTAGATTCTCAGAAGCATGCATGATTTTGAAAAATTAAGAAGCCTCTGATCTAATTAAATATTGTACAAATTAGAAAAAAGATCCAGAGAAGGGAAAAAGACGTCAAGACCTCTAGACTATAGACAAGTCAGAACCAGGATTCAGGTTTCTTGAATATCAGTTGATATTTTTTACATCATAAATCTCAGCATTTGACCAATATTTATCCCTAAATATTTCATGACTTTTTATTTTATTTTTGGTGGGATTGGGGTTTGAACTAATGCCTTCTAGGTTTGCAAAGCAAGCGCTTTATTGCTTAAAACACACCTGTTTTGTTGTGGTTATTTTGGAGATGGGCTCTTGTGAACTGTTTGCCTGGGCTGGCTTGGCCTTTAATGAACCTCATTCCTCCTAATCTCAGACGCTCAAGTAGGACTACAAGTGTGAGCCATCAGCTCACAGTTTTATGTTTTTGTAGTGTTAGGGATCAAACCCAGGGCCTCATACATGCTAGGCAAGTGCTTTACCACTGAGGTACATCCCCAACCCCATTCTAGTTTTATATCTTCCTTTTTGATCTTCATTCCTTCTTACTTGTTCTTATATTATTACATTGCCTAAGTTTGCCAGTACAATGCTGAATAGAAATTCTAACAGTGAATACCTTTGTCTTGTTCTTCATCTTGGGGGGAAATGCATCAGTCTTTCCCCCAGGGAGTATGATAGTAGCTGTAGATTTTACATGGATGCCTTTATCAAGTTCAGGAAGTTTTCTTCTGTTTGTTTTTACAAGGAATGTATATTGAATTTTGTCAAATGAATTTTTTTAGTTTCTTGAGATGATTATATGGATTTTCTTTTCTAGTTGGTTAATGTAGTGAACTTTCTTTTTCAGATGTTAAACCAAACAGTATTCTCAGGACAAACCCCACTTGGTTAGCACACCAAACCCAGCTTGGATTTGGTGTGCTAAAATTTTGTTCAGAATTTTTGTGTCTACCTTCATGTGGGATGCTGGACTCTAGTTTTCCTAAACAATCCCATCTTGTTTTCTTATTAGAGTGATGTTTGCCTTATAAAGTGAGTTGGGAAATATTTTCTCCCCTTCAATTTTCTAGATGGGTTTGTGTCATATACATACTATTTATTCCTTAATGTGTGTTAGAATTGCCAGTGAAGTCATCTAGGCTTGGTGGGTTTTTTTTTTTTCCTTTTTTTTTAATTGGTGGGTCTGGGGGTTGAACTCAAGGCTTCACACTTGCTAGGCAGCTGCTGTATTATTTGAGCCATTCTGCCAGCCTTTTGTTTTGTTTTATTTTTGATGGGACTGAGGTTTGAACTCAGGACTTCGTGCTTGCAAAGCATTCTGCTGCTTGAGCCATACTTCCAGTCCATTTTACTTTGGTTATTTTGGAGATGGGGGTCTGGTGAACTACTTGCCTGGACTGACCTCAAACTATAATCCTTTCGTTCTCATCCTTCCAAGTAGCTAGGATTGCAGGTGTGAGCCACCGGCACTCAGCCTTACGTTGGTTATTTTTGAGATAAAGTCTTGCTTTATGCCAGGCCTGTGTGGATAGTGACTCTTCTGTTTGTGCATACCGTGATGATAGGTGCAACCACCATGCCCAGCTTTGGTTGAGGTGGGGCGTTTTTTTGCCCAGGCTGGCACTGAGCTGTGATCCTCCTGATCGCTGCTTCTGGAGTAAATAGGATTACAGGTTGAGCCACCATGCCTGGCCTGGCCTGGCCTTGGAGTTTTCTTTGTGGTGTGTTTAGCTTCAAGTCCAATTTTAAAAATTTATATAGGACTATTTAGATGACCTGTTTTTGAGGGCATTTTTGCTATTTTATCATTCTGGGAATTTGTCAGTTTTATTGACATTAAGTTCATAACATTCCCTTGTTGCTCTTAAAAAATTGTGGTAAAAAAACACATTAATATATATAAATACAATATGTAATATTTATATTACATACTATATAATTATATATTATATATCATGTAATATACTTATATATATTAATAAATGACAAGATTTATCATTTTTACCATTTTTAAATGTACAATTTAGTTGCATTAAGTACATTCAAAATACTGTGCAGTCTTTACCAATATACATTTCTAGGGCTGGAGGTTTGACTCACTGATGGAATGCCTGCCTAGCAACTGCTAAGCTGAGTTCAAACCTCAGTACCACCAAAAAACAAAATAAGACAAAAAACAAAACCAGTATACATTTACAGGATGTTTTTATTGTACCAAACAAACTATGCCCATTAAATAAATAGTAATTTCCCATCCATCCCCAACCCTCCCCCCTGGTTATCTCTATTCTACCTTCTGCCTGTGAATTTACATTATTTAAGGTACCTCATACACATGGAATCTTACAAATACTGTACTTTCATGTGTGGGTTTTTCACTTAGTACAATGTCTTTAAGGTCCATCCACCTTGTCACATGTATCAGAATTTTGCTTTTATGCGTGGATAGTATTCTATTATATGTATGTACCACAATTTATCATCTTACCTGTTGATGGACATTTGGGTTTTTTCTACCTTTTGGCTCTTGTAAATAATTTTGCTATAAATTTTGGTGTGCAAGTATTAGTTTGAGTCCCTACATTCAGGTTTTTTTGTTTGTTTGTTTTTGTTGTTCAAGGAATGTATCATTTTTCATATGTTCATTGTTACCACAAAGTCTTACTTTTACATTTATTTTTCTTAAGTTTGGTATAGATATAAACAGTAGTTTCATTTATATCACCATTACTTCTCTTTCCTGAGCGAACAGCTTTCTTTCTAAGGTCATCACCACTCACCTGTAATTTCTTCCTAATAAATTTTACCAAAATATACATTAAGAGGGAATGTATAATATTAAGTATTACACTGTTATTTGGATTTTGAAAAGACACAGCATATACTTTTTTTTGTGGTACTGGTGCTTGAACTCAGGGCCTACATTTTGTGCCACTCCACCAGTCCTTTTTTTGTGAAGGGTTTTTTGGAGATAGGGTCTTATGAATTATTTGCCCATGCTGGCTTCAAACCCTGATCCTCCTAATCTTTGCCTCCTCAGTAGCTAGGATTACATCCATGAGCCACCAGCACCCAGCAAGCATACACTTTTGAAACGGCATCTACATATGTTCAAACCCCAGTCCCACCAAACGGGGGGAGTGGGAATTGATAACATTTTTTAAGAAAGAAAGCCAATAGCTGATGAAGTGGTTCAAGCAGTAAGAGTGCCTGCCTAGTTCATGAGGCCCTAAGTTCAAACACCAGTGCTGAATAAAAAAACAAAGCCATTGACACAATTAATAAATAATAAAATAGATCTTAATAATAAAAAATAAAACTATATTTTCTAAGAAATAGATACAAATTATGATTTCTAAAATGTGTTAAAATTGAGCTTATTACAGTTTTTTGTTTATAAATACAGGGTGCTTAGAAGTTTAAATAACTATTATGATGTCCAGATATATATAAATACTGAAATAGATTTGCTTTCAAGTGTAAGTACCTCTCCTAAGAGCCATATTCAACCTCTGCATGCTGTTCCTTTAGGCATATAGCTGTGAGTGGAACTGACACATCACATTGTGATTCTTTAATTTGTTTATATTTTCCAGGAACTTTTATTATTACTGTTTTTTTTTACTATGTTTTGAATGTATAGTGATTCACTGTTACTAGAAATTGGGTCTTTTTTTTCCTAATAAACCTGACTAGAGGTTTTATCAATTTTATTGATCTCAAAGAACCATCTTGCGATCTTACTGATTTTTCTTTAATAATTGTTTTCTATTTCACTGATTATTTGCTCTACTTTTTCTAATTTCTTAAGGTAGAGGCTGATGTCATTGAGCTCTTTCTTTTCTAGTACAGGTGCTTGGTGCTATAAATTTTCCTGTCTTAAGTTCTGCTGTATCTGGGCACTGGTGGGTCATGCCTGTAATCCTGGTTACTTTGGGAGGCTGAAAGCAGAAGGATTGTGGTTCGAGGCCAGCCCAGGCAAATAGTTCAAGACTCCATCTCCAAAATAACCAGAGCAAAAATGGACTGGAGTTGTAACTCAAGCGGTTAGAGCACTTTGCAAGTGTGCAGACCTGAATTCAAACCTCAGTCCCACCAAAAAAAAAAAAAAGTACTGCTTTTAGTGCATCCCACAAATTCTGATGTGGTATGTTTTCATTTCATTCTGCTCAAAACTTTACAGTTTGCTTCTTTGATCCTTGAGTTACATAGAAGTGTGTTATTTATTTTCCAAATGTCTTTCTGTTGACTTAAAATTTAATTTTCATTGTGGTCAGAACTTTATGGTTCATAAAACCTGAATTCTTTAAAGTTTATGAATACATGTTTTATGGCTCAAAATATGATCTGTCTTGATATTCTGTGCATTTGAAGTGAATGTGTATTCTGCTGTTGAGTGTTAGGTCAGGTTGATTGATAATACTGTTCAGATCTGTTATATCCTTACTGATTTTTTTGTTTATTCTATCTGTTATTGAGAGAAGGCATCTAAATATTGTAGATTTACTTCTTAGAGTTTTGTTAGATTTTAGGTCGTGTATTCTGTTGTATTATTTTATTTAAAAAAAGTTTTTGGCAGCACTGAAGTTTAGTTCGGGGCTTGGCACTTGCTAGGCAGGCGCTCTATCACTCGAATGAACCCTTTTGCTTTTAGCAAAAAAGTGTATTGAGAGGTGGGCTCTCAGGTTATTGCCTGGGGAGGCCTCAGACTGTTAACCTCCTACCTATGGCCTCCCTGGTAACTGGGATCACAGGTGTATGCCACCATGCCCAGCTTGTGGGCATGAAATGATCTTTTATCTTCAGGAATATTCTTTGCTCTGAAATCTATTATGTCTGATATCCAGCTTTTTTTTTTTTTTAAATGTTATTAGCAAGGTATATTTTTTTCCATCCTTTTGCTTTTAATCAGTTTACATATCTTTGTATTTAAAATGTGGTTTTTTTGTTCTGTTTTGTTTTGATTTTTAGCAGTTTGGATACAAAAAAGCAAGACCTAGCTTCAGTACAGAACATACTGTAATGATTAGTGACATGTGGACACCAAGTTTCTTCAAATGCTAAGTGCCAGTCTTTTCTGATAAATACTGATTTTTCCTAGATAAAAATAACCAGACATAATACAACTTCAAAAGATGGTGATACCATTTGTTTAAACAATATGGTTAATAGTGTATTGAGGGGTGGGAACAAAAAGAGCTTCCAATTGTGACTGTCTTTTAATTGGAAAGTTTAAAGCATTTGTATTTAATATGTTAGGTTTAGATCTGTTATCTTACTATTTGTGTATTTTATGAATCCGTTTTTTTTTTTTTTTTTCCAGTACTGGGGTTTGAACTCAGAGCCTACACCTTGAGCCATTCCACCAGCCCTTTTTTTTGTGATGGGTTTTTTTCAAGATAGGTTCTTGTTGACTGTTTACTTGGGCTGGCTTTGAACAGAGATCCTCCTCATCTCTGCCTTCTGAGTAGCTAGGATTACATGCACCTGGCAACTTTCTTCTATTTCTAATGACTTATTAGCTGTTAACTTTGTTCTGGTTATTTTACTAGTTTTTTGTTGTTGTTGTTTTATTAGTATTGGGGTTTGAACCCAGGGCCTTGTGCTTGCTAGGCCCTGCTCTACCACTTGAACTACATCCCAAGCATATTTTATTAGTCTCTTTAGGATTAATATATGTCTTTAACTTATTATAATCTGTTTTATCTTCAAAAACCCCTGTTACAGATAAACAATGTATTTAAACATTTTTGTTGCTGTTGTTGGTATGAGATGGGGGCCATTCTGTGTTTCCCAGACTAGTCTCACCTGGGCTCAAGTGATCCTCCTGCCCGGCTTCCTGATAGTTGCCACTGTAGGCACACACCACTGTGCCTAGCTAAACAGTATATTCTTGGATAAGAAAGTTAGTATTTTGAAATAGGAACTGCCATTACAAATTGGTTCATGAAAAAACTGCTTGTTTCTCCTGAGCTCTTGTGCTCCTGGAAATGATTGTTCTGTAGTTCTCTAAAAAGTGTTAAACTCTTCTAGAAAAAAAAGTCTTTCTATAGGTTACTATTTAGGGTATTTCTAAGTTCATGGTAATTTATTTATATAACTAATTCATCTTCAATTTTTATTTTGCTTTTGGGAGGTATTCAGTATGAAGATTCTGTATTAAGCCATGAATTGAGTAAACATCAGAAATACTTTATATCCTAGAAATAATAATCTCCCACACATCTATAGAATCTTTTACAATTTACTAAGTGAATATGTCCTCATTCTTTACTGCATTTGCACCTCAAAACACACCTATGAAATAGGAAGAGCAGATGATTTTACAGCGGGAACCCAGAACCCAAGATTTAAGGTGACTTACTCTAAGATCATTCAGTGTGTTGGCAGCAAATGGAGCTCGAAGCCTGGTCTCTTTCCTTGGTATCATACCACTTCACACTCACTCATCCTTGACCTAGTACTGCTATGATAATCAGCTTTTCCTTAGGCCTCCTGGCAGAGGTAGCTAGTGGCAGTTTAGAGTTTCCCCAAGAGAGGTTTTTGAGTTTTGGCCAGGCTAGGAAAACTGGGATTAGTAGCTCAGTAAACATTGGTAAGTGACAGAACAAATCTGACAGGGAAATGTTACCCTTCCTGCATTAATCTAGAATTAAATGTGACTAATGAATGAGTAGTTTCTACTTTTAGCTGAAATACAGTGATATGTTATAATACATTTTGTACAAGGGGAGATTTGTTAAATATCCATCGACTTGGTTTCTGTTCTTGGATTTTCCTCCTTTTTTCCCCCATTGATCATGGCTTTGTTTTTTTATCCCTAAATCCTAGGTCCTAGAGTCTCTGATTTTTAACTGACAAGAATGAAGACTAATCAGATTTTTTGAAGTATTCAGATCCAGGGGGAATAGCTAGGTACACAGAAGAAATCTTGGACCAAGAATCAGGGTGATCTTCAGTGTATGTTTTGAGGCAAAACAGTCAACCACTCTGGGCCTCAGTAGTAACAATAACCTACTTAATAGCATTGCTGAGAATATTAAATGAGATGTTGGTAAAGTATTTAACACTCTGTGGTGCTTTGCTTAATTCGTACTAGCCATCACTATCTTCATTCTTCTGCTAACTTACTGGGTAACCTTTGGGCAGCTGTCTTTCCCCATTTGAATTCAGTTTAATTTCTAAAAAGTAAACTTGTACCTTAGGACCTATCCCACCCTGACTTTTTATGATATCATGAATGATTATCCTGCTAAAAGCTGTTCTCTTCCTGATACAGTGGTTATCAAAGTCAGCAGGGCCTCAGGATTGAATTGTCGTCTTGATTCTGACACTGGTTTTTTTTTTTTACAGACCACTACATACACCCGTCGGGGCCATGGGACATGCACCAGCCCAGGTTGCTCCTTCACATATGTCACTAGGCACAAACCACCTAAGTGCCCTACCTGTGGTAACTTCCTAGGAGGGAAGTGGATCCCAAAGGTAAGGTCTATTGGCCATTACTGTTTCGGAAGCCTGACAGAGTAGGCTTCCTGTTGTCCTTAGGAACAGATGGTCTTTTAAAAGCTAATAGTCATTTTAATTTTGATTATGCAAGTAAATTGGTTTTTTTTGTAAGCAGTTTGTTTCAAGAAAAGAAAAATAGAATAAAATGCAATCTATAATCTTATACCATCCAAAGAAGAGCCTTTATTAATATTTTTATATATCTTCTTGATTTTTTTCTGTGAATAAAATAAGTTCTGTATCTTTCTTTTTTCATTTAACTTGCCATGCCATTAAATGTTCTTTGAAAACATTATCTTAAATTGTTTCATAATTTCCCAGGAATGAGGATAACCATGTTAACTGATTCATTTCCTGTTAGGGCTCACAATCCACCCTCCATGCTGATTGCTTAGTTACTATTCCAGGATATAGCTACATTTTTTCACTCCTTAGTTCAAAATCCTTTTTTTCTCCTATAACTCCTATTAAAAATGGAAGTCCTTGGCTTCAGGTGTGGCTCAAGTGGGAGAGTGCCTGCCTAGTGAATGCAAAGCATTGAGTTCAAACTCTAGTACCACAAAAGAAACAAAAAAAGGAAGTCCTTAACTTCATATTCAAAGTTTTCCATAGCGTTACTCAATCTTTATGATGTACTGTTCTCCCCTCCTCCCTCCCTTCTTCCTACTATCTTTTCTGTAGGCAAACTAGTTGGGTATTCTTTGTCTAAAATTCATGAATAACAATGAGTCATGATTCATAAATGTTAGTTCTTCCATGAAACATCCCTAGGTTTCCTTAGGGAAGAATGAATGCCTGTCTCTTTATATGTGCCTTCAACGCTATAATTTAGTAGCCATCACCATTAAAAAGTGTTTCTGTTTATGTCACAGTGTAACAGTATGACCTTTGCATCCTCCACAACTTTTACCCATCAAGGATGTACAATAAACAAATGAGCCTCACAGTTTAGTCTTTGTTTTTTGGCTATATTGGGGTTTGAACTCAGGGCTTCTGACTTGCTTAGCAAGCACCCTACCATTGAGCCACACCTGCAGTACATTATTTGCTCTGATTATTTTGAAGATGTGGTCTCACTTTTTGCCCAGGCTGGCCTAGACTGCCCTCCTTCCATTTTAGGCTTCTTGCCATCATTCAGATGACATTCACACACCACCATGCCCAGCTGTTTTCTGTTGAAATGGGGTCTCCCAAACTTTTTTGCTTGGTTTGGTCTAGAAATGTGATCCTTTCGATCTCAGCCTCCCATGTAGCTAACGTGGTAGGCATGCACAACTGTGCCCAGCTATTGACGGACATGGGGTCTCTCGAACTTTTGGCCTGGACAGGCCTCTGTGCCCCTGATCTCACCCTTCCAAGTAGCTTGGATTACAGGTACGAGCCACTTGCACCTGGCCAGTATCACAGTTTTGCCCCTGCGAAGTTCAGTTCAGCATGTTTTGTTAACTTGTTACACACTTGGTTGGCACTGACTAGATAAACACATATACTTGCCATGTTTTTTTTATGTGAGACTACAAATTTTTAGGACCAAAACAAATGGACTAGATGGTCACTTTTCAGTTAGTTCATAGAGAAGAGACACTTATTAAGGACTAGTATAGACAGGGAGGATTGTTGTAGAAGAGATGATCTGAAGGATCAATGGCATTTGCGAAGATATAAAAGGAAAGAGAGAGCATTAGACTTGACTTAGACTAGGATTGTGATTGTAAGTTTAATTCAGCATGGCCCACTTTTTCTCTTAAAGAGAAAAAGTTTGTTTTGGATAACAGTTTTAAAGGTTTCAGTCCATGGTCTTATTGTTTTGGGACCTGTGGCAAGGAAATACATCATGGTGGCAACACAAAACTATTCACCTTATAGCCAGGAAGTGAGAAATGAAGAGACTGGGGTTCCACACTCCTCAACAAGAGTGTGCCCCCAGTGACTTAAGTCCTCCCACTAGACTCCAACTTACAAAGGTTCCATCACCTCCCAATAGCACCACTCTGGTGAGTAAGCCTTTACCAAATGGACCTTTGGGAGATGCCTAAGATTCTAGCAGCAATAATTAATACAATTCTGGAGTTAGCTTCTTTAGTTCAAGCTCATTTCCCAGGTTTTTTAGCTATGTAACAAGTCATTTCATGTCTCTGTTCCTTGATTTAGGTTTCCTTTTGTCTCATCTCTAAATGGAAGTTAGTAGTCTCTACGTCATTAGGGTCGTTGGAGGGGTCAAATGAGATTATCTGTGTAGAGTGGGTGGCACAGTTCCTCATATATGTTAAATCCTTAGTAAATATTTCCTGCTATCATCATGACTGAGATTAATATATGTCTATTATTGCTACTCATATCACTTCGAGGGTCAGGAAGGGCCTAGTGCTAGTATCTCCGGCGGTTTTGTCAAGTTTCTTGGGCCCATTTTCTCTGGTGCACCTCTGTGAAGCCATCAGTTTATACCTACTCTAGTCCCCAAAAGTATACTTTGCCACCTATTATAGGATTATTGAGTTGGAACCTCCTTGGTCCCTCTTCACCAGTGCAAAGCAGGTCTGTGAAATGACTTATTTCTTGTGCTTGTGTATGGAAGAGTGTTAAGTGATGGTGGTAGACTTTTCTCTCCCCTGGGGCTTTGTTTTTATTTTTGCATTTCTCATGTATATGTGTGTATATTTCTTTTGGTTAGAGAAACTTTTGAACCACAGTTCTCTTACTATTACTAAGATCAAACTTAGGGCAAATGAACAATGTTTTTCTTAGCTACTTGTCCCGTCTTTCTATGTCAATTTTTTTTCCTCCAGCATTAGATGAATGAGTGTGAAAAGTAAGAAGGTAACATTTTAGCATCAATGCACTGTAGAACTTTAGAGATAAGTGTGGCTTTGGTTCTTAGCTAGCTCAATTCTAAGTTTCTAGCTGAGTTAAAATAGATTTGCAAGAAGTGACTTGCTAAGTTCATACAGCTGTGAACTTTGGCCAGTGCCTTTTCCTCTAAACTACACTTTTTGGGCATTGCTATGCTATTTAGCTGCAGAATCTAAGATTTCTTGAGTTCTAGTTTTTGAGGAAGCAGGTATAAATCATTTTTAAAAGCTCCCTGTGTCCATGCCAGTCAGAAAATTACTCATTTTTTTTTTGTATTGTCCTAGAGTTCAGAATGACCAAAATTATCCCAAGAAATGTGTGAGCTAGTTCACAATGATTTGGATGGGACAAAGAATAGTATGTGAGGCTGTTTAGCTCAAGGCGTCATTCTTATTGGCTCTGATGATGATAATTGAGGTTGATCTGAGCAGCTGGTTGTGTTTACTTTACATTTTAGAAGAAAGCAACATCTATAAAAGGTAGGTTAAGGCAAAATAAGATCTCCAGGTAGAGTTTTTTTTCTTTTTCATTTCAGAGTGCTTTCATTATCTTTTCTGCAAATGATTTTTGTCTAAAGAAGCAGTATTTTGTTCAAAGGTCAGATCTCAAGAGATGAATTTAGCCTGTTGTTTTTCTGCTGACTTTTCCTGTCCTGTACAAAATAAGCTCTGTGCACTCATTTTGGAATTTTTTTTCCATGTTTACTCATCTTCTGGGGCTATTGTTTGTTAGAAATAGAGAATGCTTTACTAGCAAGCTCTTATAAGTCATTTGTCATTGGTCCTTGACCAGGAAAAGTACACTACCCAGCTTTGGAAATTTTAGGGGTTTTTGAGACATAATATTGAGTTTTAATGACATTAGCTGCCGATGTTAACCTTCCTGAAGCATGCAGGAAGGTCCTACACAGTGAAGAATTGGGCCACCTGAAATGCTGTCTTAATCCTGTTGACAAACACTGAGAGACCAACCCTTTGTTACTTAACAATAGGGAAATGAGGATTCAGATGAAACTTACTCTGGATCACACAATTAGGAGTGGACTTGAGCATAGATAGAACCTAGGTTTTAGGTTTACAACATCTCCTAGTTTATAGTATTTAAGAGACTTTTTTTAAGAAGTTTGCATGTATGTATTTGTGTAAGTGTGTGTGTGTATGTATTTATAAATGTTGTTTCCCCAGCCATGCTGCTTGAATAAAAACTAAGGCACCAAGGGCTTTAAAAGTAGATCTGAGATAGCAGCTGCAGTTTTTACTGGTTTTGAATATTTTCTAACACATAATTAACATGCATGAGTTCATTTGACCTAGTGTGTTAAGTATGTGTCATATGGGTAAGTCATTCTACTGATTCACCTGAAAGAATATGGGACTAAAGATAGGGTTTTACCTGGGGAGTGGAAACACAGTGTTAATTGTGACCACATTGAGATTAACTGAATCTCATAATAGCACCACCAATATAAACCATTTAGTACTTTTAGTCCCAATGTGGCAGCATGACAGCTTCCATCATGGTATAAAGAAGTGGGCTTAGAACAATCAAAAGTCAACCCCCAAAGTGCCAGCATTTATTTCCTGAAAAAGAATCATGCTGATAAGAAATTTCATAGGCAGAGAGTAGCTTTATACTATCTTGAGGCTTTCAATACTGTAGTGAAAGGACCTTGGAGTCAGAAGACTTAGATTTAGTAGTTTTTTTTGGTGGTACTGGGGTTTGAACTCAGGGCCTCACACTTGGTTAAGCAAGCATTCTACCACTTGAGCCACTCCACCAGCAGGGACAGTTTTGTACTTGGCACCTTAAGTTAGCCTCTTCTCTGTGAGACTTAGTCTCCTGATGTTATGAAAATTTGTAAATGGTGTTGTCAACTGTAAAATGTCTTATGCACATGAGGTATTCTTTTTTCCTTTTTTTTTCTTTTTGTAGGAAAAGCCAGCCAAAGTCAAGGTGGAATTGGCTTCAAGTGTCTCCTCCAAAGGTTCCGTGGTTAAAAGAAATCAGCAGCCTATCACCACTGAGCAAAATTCCTCTAAGGAAAATGCCTCCAAATTGTCTCTGGAAAACTCGGAAGCCGTAAGCCAGCTCTTAAATGTAACTCCTCCAAGAGAAGTAGGTGAGGAGAATGAGTGGGAGGAAGTGATTGTCTCCGATGCTCATGTTTTGGTCAAGGACACTCCTGGGAATCGTGGTACAGCACCAGTTGCCAAGACTAGCGGGCAGCCTGAGGTCACTCTGGGGACAACTGAGAATGACAGTCCTCGACCAGATATACCAACACCAGCCGAGGGGACCAGCATCACCAGTCCACTCCCTGCTCCTAAAAAACCCACAGGGTAGGTCAATCTAATTATATATTATATTATTGGGACTATATTTTGAAAAGCAATAAACCATTGCCCTTGTTTGCTTTGTCCAAAATCCTTATAGCATTCCTGAGAGAGGCTGCAGAGCACAATTAATGTTTCCTCTTTAGCAATACAGAAGTCAAGACCTAGAGAGATGTAATGATTTGCCTTTCCCCCTCCACTCTGCCGTCCATATACTGCTGACAATTCCTGGTACATCTTTTCTTGTCAGTCTCCCTAAAGCAGTTGCTGGTACAGGTGTGGGCAGTATTAAAAACTATGATTTACCAATTTGGAATGAGAAGCCTTATAAAAGTACCCTATTAAAAGAGTACTTGTTTGATAGTCAGAGAACCCAGTGGTAGTTGTGACTGACTCTGGCTTCTGTTTGACCCTGGGCATAGTTTCATGCTTCTGAGAAACCTTGGGATGAGCTGAGTATGCCTATAATCCTAGCTACTTGGGAGGTTGAGATTGGGAAGGTTTGAGGACAGCCAGGGCAAATAGTTCCTTTACCCCCACCTCCAAAATAACCAGAGTGAAATGGACTGGAAGTGTGGCTCAAGTGGTTGAGCACCTGCTTTGCAAGTGTGAAGCATGCAGCCTAGCACCTTGCAAATATGAAGTCAATAAATGTGGATTACCTTTTTTGTTGTTGTTGTTTTGGCAGTTCTTGGTGGTTGAACTCAGGGTCTCACACTTGCTAGGCAGGAGCTTTACCTCTTGAGCCATGCCCCCAGACCAGCCCTTTTCACTTTTGATTATTTTGGAGATAGGATCTTAAAAATGTCTGGGCTGGCTTGGACGGTAATCCTGCTATTTGTGCTTCCCAGCATTGCTGGCATGACAGGCATGTACCACTGCACCCAGCCACTGATCCATTGAGATGAGGTCTCATGAACTTTTTGTTTCAGCTCTCTTTTCCTGTTCCCTTTCTTTTTTTTCTTTTTTTTTTTTTTTTTGGTGGAACTAAGGGCTCTGTACTTGCAAAGCAGGCACTCTACTGCTTGACCCATACTTCAGTCTGTTATGGTTATTTTATCTTTCTATGGTTATTTTAGAGATAGGGGTCTCATGAACTAATTTGCCTGGGCTGGTCTCAAATCATCATCCTCCCTATCTCAGCCTCTCAAGTAGCTAGGATTATAAGTGTGAGCCACCAGTGCCCAGTCCTTATTCTTTTTTAATTAAAAACTTAAATGGATTCTACATGTAGCTCTTCTTGGAGGCTGTTGTGTTCTTATAACTGAAGGCCTCTTGTTCATCTCAGTTCGTCTCAACTAGGAACAGATTTGCCCCCAGGGGACATTTTGGCAGTGTTTTAGAGGGCTTTTTTGTTGTCAAAACTGGAAAAGGCTTGCTGCTGGCATCTAGAGGGACGAAAGGGGCATTAAACATCCTGCAGTACAGGATAGCCTCCCATAACAAAGAATTATCTTGCCAAAATGTTTATAGTATCAAGTTTGCCTTACACTATTAATTTTATATTTTTATTGTTGAATTGGAAATACTCACGTGATTCAGACTCAAAAGTTACAAGAAAGCTGGGGAGCCAGTGGTTCACACCTGTAATCCTAACTAGTAGGGAGGCTGAGATTAGGAAGATCATGGTTCAAAGCATATATTTCTCAAGACCTTTCTACAAAATAACCATAGCAAAATGGACAAGAGGTATGGCTTAAGTGGTAGAGTGCCTGCTTTGCAAGCATGAAGCCCTGAGTCAAACCCCGGTCCCACCAGTTAAAAAAAAAAAAGTTACAAGGAGTATATATTTTTAAAAATCTTCCTTTTGGTCTGTTATTTAATCATCCATCTCTTAGAATCAGTCCATATCCCAAACTTTCTGGTTCCAGAGATAGTTTTAAGCATATACAAACATGTATGTGTGTGTGTTTTCCTGCTTGCTTTACAGAAATGGTGGCAAAACATAGGTACTTCTAAATTTTGCTTTTATTTATTTATTTATTTATTTTTTAGAAGTGGCTTAGTACCCTTAAAGAATGAAGTGAAGTGAGACAGGTGAACCACATTAACAATATTCATTGAGGCTTCCATGGTGCAGACTTTGTGTTCAACATTGGCACTGTAAAGATGAGGAAAACATGAACTTTGCTCTCCAAGGTTTCTAAGGTGCCTTTATGTGGGAACCTGATAATACTTTAATCACTTCTAATCACTTCTGATTAGAAGCATAATCACTCTAATTAGAGACAAGTGATGGTATAGTTATTATGGTTGTACTATATACATTGTTTTATACTTTGGACCCCATAAAGTGTAGCTAATTATTTCCCCATTTCCATATTAGAAGCCTTAGATTATCAGAGGAGTGAAATTACTTGCCCAGAGTCACATAGGGGTTGAATTTGAACTCAGTCTGTCTAAAGCCTGATAGTTTAACCATTGTACTATCCTCTAATAAAATGCTGTTTGGAAATTGCACTTTGGTTTTTTTTTTTTTTTTTTTTTTTGGTCTAGAATTTCCAGATTTCTTCGTGTTTTTTTTTCAGAGTTGATCTGCTCACCACAGGGCCCAGAGCCCCTGAGCTTAAAGGCAGAGCACGGGCCAAGCCCTCATTGCTGGCTGCAGCAAGACCCATGAGAGCAATTTTGCCAGCCCCTGCTAATGTGGGTCGAGGCAGCAGCATGGGACTGCCCAGGGCCAGGCAGGCCTTCCCCTTGAGTGGTAAGGGCTGGAGGGGCTGTCTGATGGGTAAGGGGCGGGAGTCAGGGTGGAGAATGGAGAGGAGAGACTTTGGAAAACTCATACACTTAAGTCACCAGTTTGGCTCTTGGTTCTTACAGATAAGACTCCCTCTGTGAGGACCTGTGGCCTGAAGCCAAGCACACTAAAGCAGCTAGGCCAGCCTATCCAACATCCATCTGGCACTGGTGAGCTGAAGGTAAGACCTGCTCCCAAGAGGAGGGGCTGTTTAGGAATCTGGTCACTTGTATTTAATGGACTAAAGCCACAGGTAGAAGACAGACCCCAATTCTTAGACTGATAGACTCTGCAAAGAGGTTGACATGAGTGATTTATTTTTTAGGTAATGTGTAAAATGAATGCATTTACTTTAAAATTTTTAAGCCCTTTATTTTAAAGTCTGTAATTTACCAGAAAAAAATGTTAAAAAGTAAAAACACTGCAAAGAGCACCCATAAACTCTACCCAGAGTCACCTGGTAACATATTAGCCCATTTTGCATTATCATTTGTGTTTAATAAATACCTACCCCATGTATAAACATGTACATGTGTGCATAAAATATATATAAGTAAAGGGTGAGTCACACAGCCTTTACTTCTTAATGCATCTTTCTATATTTCCTAAGAATAGAGATATTCTTTTACTGACATCTTAGTGCAGTATTTTAATGTATATATATTCCAGTTTACCAAAATACCAGTTTTTGCCAGTTACAGCCCTTTTTTTTTTTTTTTTGTGGCACTGGGGTTTGAACTCAGGGTCTCACATTTGCTAGGCAGATGCTCTACCACTATAGCCACTCCACCAGCCCTCTTCTGTGATGGTTTTCTTTTGAGATAGGGTCTCCAGAACTACTTCCCTGGGGCTGGCTTCAAACCTCGATCCTCCTGAGTAGCTAAGATTACAGGTGTGAGGCACCGGCATGCAGCCAGTTACATCTTTTATATAGCATTTCTCCCCCTCTCATAGAGGATCCACTGTAGGATCAAATACTGCATTTAGTTGTCATGTCTGTTTAGTCTCTAAAAAAGGCATGCATATAGAAAATTTAAGTAAAGAAAAAAGAAAATCCCTCATGACCTGCCACCTAGAACTAACCAAGTTTTGACCATCTGATATGCTGTGGTCTATTAGCTTTTAAATCTTTTCTTGAATTTGTGCTTTTTTTAAAAAAAGAAAAATTGTAATTTTTATACTTTTTGAAAAATATAATTGAAACTTAAGACATAGAGCTTGAATTCCATATCATTCTTTGTGTGTATTAAAAGGAAAGTACTCATGAAATAACTTGATTGTGGCATATCTAAATATTCTTCTCAAAGTCAGACTTTTCTGAATGATGTTTAGACTTAGAATCATCAATATTCTATGCTGCTAACTTCCCTTCTGCAAGTTTTGATGCATATTCAGCAGGCAATGCAATGACATCACTAGTGCTGCCAGCTGACAGCAACTGTAAAATGCAAGCCAATTTTAGAGACTAAAATGTGAATGAAAACATGTGCTTTAGAATAAAGAAATAAAGGTCATATGTAGCAGCTAAAAAAACCAGAGACTTTTACGATTGTACATATTTTTTAGTATAGCTCTTATAAACCAAAAACATGGCTTCTTCTCCATGTACTGGTTTATGGCCTTTGATTCACTTTAGTGATAATAGATACTGAAGATGTCACAGGTGTTAAAATTTCATATATTTCGGCATATTCTTAAATTTTTTTTTTAACAGTTTTGTTTGTGATAGGGTCTTGCTCTGTAGCCCAGACTAGCCTCAAACTCAATAGTCCTCTTGCCTTAGCCTCCCCAGTGCTGGAATTATGGGTGTGTGCCACCATACCTGGCTTTCTTTAAAAATCTATATTCAGCCAGATAGTTATTATCAAAATTCCCTAAGCCAACATTTTTCAAACTTTACCATGACCCTCATCTCATTAACACACATTTTTACGATATTGCCCAGTAAATGTACACATTAATAATGAATGAAGCTTTGCTGTTCTAGGTATACTGTGATATTTCCCACTCCTATTTGTCAGTTTCATTTGTTAAACTAATTTTATGATCCCTCAGTGGATTGTGGCCTGCACTTTGGAAACTCACAAACTAGCTTAAAATGGGAGAATTGGCCTGCCATCTCCCTAGTTAAGATGAGATCTCATGAACTTTTTGTCTGGGCTCCCTTTTTCCTTTATTTTTTTTGTTTGTTTGTTTCTGTTTGTTTGTTTTTATGGAACTGAGAGCTTTGCACTTGAAAAACAGGCACTCTACTGCTTCACCCATACCTCCAATCCATTTTGCTCTGGTTATTTTAGAGATGAAGGTTTCATGAACTGTTTTCCTGGGCTGGTCTTGTACTTCAATTCTCCTGATATTAGCACCCCAAGGAGCCAGGATTATAGGCATGAGCCATTGGCGCCCAGCAGCACCTCCTTTCTTTGTGTTACTTGAGTGTGTTTGTACTCTTGGACTTGTCTTAAGGTGTCTTAAGGTGTCCTTTGAAACAAAGAGATAGGTTTGTTTGTTTTGTGGTGCTAGGGATTGAACCCAGGGCCCGGTGCCTTCTAGGCAAGCACTCTACCACTAAACCATATCTCCATCCCATCCTCTTGTTAGTCTTAAACTAGTGAACAGGTACATGAAATCTTATATTCTGAGAATCAGTTTAAATTCACTCTTACAGAATAATTTTAATTTTTTAAGTTGCATTATTTTATTTACTTGGCATTTCATCCCACCTGCTTTCAGAAAAATTTTTTTTATTGTGGCATTTACAGAAGTTCTTACAATATATCATACATGAATTCACCCCCTCCACCACTCTCCTTTATCCTTCCTCCCCCCATTATAGAATAATTTTAATTTAGAATGCTTTCTCTTTTCCTCCTATTTTAATTATATAAGTAATATATACATTTCTCACAGAACAGTTAAATTTTTATAGATAGTAGTAAAGGGGAAAAAACAGCCATGTCATAGTTTGGTGGATGGTCTTTCAGACTTCCTTCTATGCTAACATTATCCAGCTGTATACTTGGGCATATAGGTGTTATATGCTTTTATCAATCAGTTATAAACCTGACTCATGGTGCTTCTGATACATAGTGTTTGAAGCTACACAGAGAAGTGTGTCATACCCTGGACTTGAACGTGACACTCACTTAGCCCTTCATGTGCTAGTGAGTACCAACTAGCAGTCCAGAGGGCTCATTTGCTTGACATATTCCTCCTAGGAAACTATTTACTCAAGGTGGTTCAGGACACAGGACCTCAAGAGTTTAGATGAGGTACAAAAATAGCACTAAATAACTTGTTCTGATCCACAGCTATCAAGTGGCCCAAACAACAGGACGTCTCAGGTGAAAGTTGTAGAAGTCAAACCTGATATGTTTCCTCCATATAAATACAGCTGTACTGTCACACTGGTAAGTGTGCAGCCCAGTGGTAAGTTAACATGAAAGTTGTTTTGATTTTGTGGTTGAGGGTGGCATGGGAGGCTGGGAGAGAAGGTGATGGTAGCTTGAGAGTAAGGCAGGGTCAGATATAAATTCTGAAGTTTCCATTACCCATATAATTGATAGATGCTGGGTGAATCTGCCTAGGTTATTTTGGGGGTTCTCCAGGTAGCTAAAAGCACAGGCCAGTTGAGATCAGGATATTTTTATTGAGAGTAGTCAGAAATGAGAATCTAGTCCAGAATTAGCTTTTGAAACTTCTTAGCCTAAGAAAAGTGCATTCACCAAAGTAAGTTTAAACAGTGCATTTTTTTTCCTACCTAAAACAGACACATCCAAAAAGATTATCTTAAAGGGTTTGACAAGTCCTCTAGTAAAGCAACTCATATTTAGCCTAGCATTTCCCACAAGGGTTTTCCCTCTCCCTTTCCCTTTTATTTTTAACCTAACACACACTAGCATTCCAATAAATGAAAATGTGTGACTTCTGGTTATTCTTCTGCAAGGTAAACAGCATGGCACAGTAGAATAAACACTAAATAGTTGGAAGACCTAGTTCAAAAATAGTTCTACCTTTGTTGCTAGCATGCCATATAATCCTAGACAAGACTCTGTCCTTCTCTGGTCCTCAGTTTCACTGTCTATAGAATGCTGTGTTTAGTTAGGTACCTTTGAGGCTTTTGTCACTTTTGACATTCTCTAGTTCTGTTATCTTTAAGGTAAAAACCAAATACCTTTTGGCAGTTTCTCTGGCTGATTAGAATAAAATGAACAGATTTTTGCAAGAGCTACTAGATTTTTTAAAAAGTATTCTTAGTTAATAATGACAGGAAGGCTTTGAAAGGATGTTTCATTCATTCAAAAAGTTCTTTGTAGCGGGGTGTGGTGGTATACAACTATATTCTCAGCTCTGCCCGAGGCTGAGGCTAGAGTCTTGAGCACAGGAGTTCAAGGCCAGCCTTGGCAACATAGTGAGACCCCACCACTAACTCTCTCCCTTCCCAAAGAAAGAGAAAGGGAGGAAAGAAAGGAAGGAAGGGAAAAGAAAGGAAGAAAAAGAAAAGAAGGGGAGGGAGAGAGGAAGAAAAGAAAATTTTTATTTAGCATCTGTTTCTGTGCCAGGCTTTATGCTGGGGATTCAGTAGTGAACCAGCCCTATTTTTTATTTTTTTATTTTAAGTTTTCTGAGAATGAGTCTTAGAAAGATCTGCTCAGGTTTCTTTTTCCAGTGACCTAACTCTTACCTCCTCCTTGCTCACCCTATCGTTACTCCTGTGGCTATAGGAGGCCACTAATTATACCATTTAGTGGGAATTTTCCAGGATGTTTTTTGGGTTTTTTTTGGCAGTCATGGGGTTTGAACTCAGGGCCTCACACTTGGTAGGCAGGTGCTCTGCCATCTGAGCCATGCCCCCAGCTAGGATTTTATCTTGGGTTTAACGACTTGTTATAGGAGTCTAGATGCTATGGCTTTAGTCAGTAGTAGTCCAGAAATTACAGTTTGCCTTTAGATAGAGTTTACCACAGTCTCCAGCACTCCTTGTGGGTACAGACTGCATCATTCTGTCAATTGTCTGGACCCTTGAGAGTCAACTTAGTTCACAGATAGGAAGAACTAGATGTTCCAAATTATATAGCCTGTATTAAAACTGAAAAGGGTTGACTGTAGAAAAAGGATCTTTTGCTTCAAGAGTCTTTAGAAGTTAGGCTAAGTCTGATTTGTAATTACCACTTTCTTCTCTGATTTATTGACAGCTGGTCATCCTGGCTGCGCTCAGGGTTTTTGGGGGGTTTTTTTGTTTTTTTTTTTAAAGCACATAGTAATTATATAGGGGAATACATTGTGACATTTACCTATGTGCTTACAATATATCTTAATTAGCTTCACCCCCTTTCCCCCCTTCTTAGAACAATTTCTGCAGTTTTCATTATTCTGTTTTCATACATGAGAACAAAATACATCATATTTGCCTTCCTTCATCCTTTCCTTATGCCCTCCTCCTGGTACTCACCCCTGGACAGGACCTGTTTTACCTTCTTGTCTTTTTTTTCTTTTAAACATCTTGTTTATATATAATAGTTACATAGGGAGTTCCAGTATGACATTTCCATATATCCAGGTATTATACCCTGCCATTACTCTACCTCCTGTCCCATTCTTCTTAAGGTGACTTCACCAGGTTTCAGTGTTCTGTATTCTGCTCAGGTTTATCCTAACTTTTGTAGAATTGAACATTGGTTTTATCTTTTTAGGATTTGGGCCTGGCTACATCAAGAGGCCGGGGAAAGTGCAAGAATCCGTCGTGTAGTTATGTCTATACCAACCGGCACAAACCTCGGATTTGTCCCAGCTGTGGTTTTAACCTCGTCAAAGACAGGACCGAGAAAAGCACCAAGGCTATTGTGAGTTCATTCCCCAAATGTATCCCCCAGCCTTGAGTTGAGGTCTGTTTATGAACCTGTTTTAGTAGAAATAAAAGTATCTTTTAATATGATTAGTAGTTAGAGCATCAGGACTGGAGCCATTCTGTAGGCTCTAAACCAGTGTAAGTGCCTTCTCTGTGGGCCTTGTTCTCATTGCCAAGGCGAGGGATTGATGAGTGTCTTAGTTCATTTTCTCCTAGAACTGGGTCATTTATAAAGCATAATTCATAGGAGGAGGCTAGACAGTCTAAGGGTATGGTGTTGGCACCTGCCCAATATATGGTGAGACCTTGTTGCATCATAACATGGTAAAGGACACCACACTACAAGACAAAACAAGGAGCCAGAGAGAGCTTCTATAACAAAGGTACTCTTTAATCTATTGATTTATTTGTGGAGTAACCCATTTGTGAAGACAGAGCCCTCATGATCCAGTCACCTCCCCAAAATCCCACCTCTCAATTCCAGTAACACAGGACTTTAGGGATTAACTTTCCAACACATGAAATTTAGGAGATACGTTCAAACCAAAGGAACCAAGTACTTTTTTTTGACGACCAAGAGTTCTAAAGAGAATGGCAGCATAGACCTTACAGACCTTACAAAAAGAGCAGGATGAAAGGATTTTATTCTTATGGTATTGGGGAAAAGGCTTATCCTCTTAGTTTTGAGGCCTGGCACAAGACCTGTAAGTCATAAACAGCAAATGTCGATCCTAAAACTGTGTAAATTAGATTACTATTTCTCAACAGGGTCCTTGGCAAGCTTTTGATGAATTCCAAAGTTTTACTTCTAGCATTCTTGGCACACCAGTTCTCTGAAGCTGTACCAAACTACTTGGCTAGTAATATACATTCTACTTGGCTTCTTGTGATGGGGGTGGGGATGTTTTTGTTGTTGTTTTTTATTGGAACCAGGAAAAATGGACATTTTTTAGAGATCCTCAATTTTCATTTCCATACATGAGGTAGAGTGTGCACTTGTTATATCTTGATTTTGCTTTGCTAGAGATAATGCCTCACGCGTGCTAGGGAAGCACTTTACCACTGAGCTACACACCCAGTCCCATGCATGAGGTTTTTTCAAGTGAACAGAAAGTGACAGCATTTGAGGCAAATGGAATGACTAGAATGAGAATACGAAGAGAACTGTTGCTGATCTGCCTGGGTGGCAGTGGGGAGGATGTCACATAGAACAGGTCCAAGATGCAACATGACCACTCCAGGTCGAAGCTGGACCTTGAAAGATAGGTAGGTTTGGGATAGAAGGGGAAGGCATTCTCAAGTACAAGCATGACTGAAAGTGAGGAGTGTTTGATTTGGCTAGAGAAGGGGAAATAATTCCTAAAAACCATGTTGGAACCATATCATAAAAAGTCTTGAATGCTAGACTACCCATTTGTTCTTTAGGCAGTGGGGTCCCACTGAATGTCCAGGAGCCAGGGAGATCCTAGTGGAAGGTTTTTTCATGAAGGAGACATGAGGATTTGGGAATACTGGAGTTGGGGAGAACTGCTTCAAGCCTCAGGTTTTCTTTGCATATGAGAGGGCCTTTTTGGTGATGAATCTTGCTCCTTGGTCTCCAAAGTCTGTTTCTGTGTTTGAGGTGGTATTCTGGGGTCATTGTCCTTATGAGAAAGGTAAATGGTACTAAAATACAGGGGTAGATCTGACTTAGAGTGACCCTGAGTTGGAAGCTTCCCTCTCCTGAGCTGGATTAGATCTGAGCATTTTACTCTTTTGTGTTTGTGGAGGGCCAGCGGGGGAATGAGGGTGGTGGCGATACTGGGGTTTGAACTCACGGCTGCTTATTAGGCAAGCACTGTACCTCTTGAGCCGCTCCACTAGCCCTCAGCATTTTACTCTTGAGCATCCAAAACCCTAAAGAAGACTCAGTACTGTACTTCAAGGAGTCTAGACCCTTGTAATCGCATGCAGTATGGATCCATAGCCTTCAACAGATTCTCTTGCTGCACCAGATGCTCGCTGCTTAAAGCGAGCTTTCTTCCTGGATTCTTCACGCATTCGGTGTGCTTCTCTTCCCAAAGCATTGATCACATCCTGTACTGACTTCTTAACTCCCTAGGAGACCATAATCCCTTCTAGGCAGGTAGATCTCTTTCCTCTACACCTTCTAACTCTGGCTCTGTAATTAGGAGATAGAATTGAGTTCTGTGTAGGAAGAGGCTGTGAACATTCATTTCTCTTTCCATTTCATTTTGGCTATTTGTGTGGTTTGTACTATGGAAATGCATGTTGCTCTGTGAATCTAGGATGATGAAACAACTAACTTTTCAGGTCAAGCAGGAGTCGTCTAGGGACCTCTCACCAGTTGATTTTAAATCTCACTATTTATATCCCTCTGCCTTTGCTTAACTGACAGCTGACCCGCCCTCATCCCCACCCCCCCAACTTCACACTTTCCCTCTTCATCAGACCTTCCTTCACCCTCCTAAAGTTGGAGAAATAAAATGCAATTATTGTTTTCTAAAAAATAAAACTGGTCAGAAACTAGGGCCTTTGTATGTATGTGTTACCCTTTGGCTACCTCTGGTGACAGTACATCCCTTATACAGTTTGTCTTTAGCTGTTGTGATTAAGACTTTCCACACTTTGGGGCTGAAATAGTCTTCAGTCCATTCTTTTACCTCTGACTTGGAGCCAAATGTTGTTATTGCTGTCACATGGTCTTCCAGCTTATGGTTCAACATAGTCATACCTGGCAAAACAGTCTTCCAGGACAGCTCATTCTATGTTGATTATCTCTTCTGCAGCCTATAATTCTTTCATTCTTAAAGCTAGCATGTATTGAATGCCTGTTACGGGCCAGGCCTACAAAGATGATTAGGATATGGCTGGTTCCCTTGAAAAACTTACAGTCTTGTGGCAGAGAAAGACAAATAACCAAACTGTTACAGTGAGAAAATAGTTGTTAATGTAGAGAACTTCTGTTGATAAGCAGGTCAGTAAGCTTCTACAAAGCAGTGTGTAAAATACCCAGCAAATATGAATCTGCATCTTCATGTATACTAGGCCTAATGCTGGTTTGGGGAATAAATAAGTAAGCAGAGAGGGACCCTATCCTCACTAAAGGTGGCAGCAGTGGTTTAGCAACTAGGACATGATGCATGCCATAAAGGGATACACTCAGGAAGCACAGAGCCATGCTGCATGGCAGAAAGGATTGGGGAGGAGCCTCCATTGAAGAGAGCCACTTGAGAAGGACCTGTTTTTAATGAGCAATTCAGAATCTTGGTCCTGGAAACCTCTGACTAGTGTATAAAATTCTCTTGTACCTAGAAGCCACAAAGAATTAAGACAAATACTTTAAGCAGAGCAGACATTTATATATCAACACTACTGTTCATAGTCTTTGTGAATCATAGGTACTGTGCTAATTGCTTTACTTACAATATCTCATTTAATCCGCACAACCCCCATAAAATGAGGAAATGAAGACTCAGGAAGATCAAATAAATTGCGTTGGATCCCACATCTAGTGATAGCTTCAGAACTAAAACCCAAGTCTTATCCTTCTGATGAATGAGAGCTAAGGATTGAATTCCTTATTGAAAGGTGCAGATAATCCTCCTATTTTACGAACAGTAAAACTGAACACCAGAAAGAGAAGCACAGGCTTTTAGTTGTAGGGCAGGTCATTAGCCAAAGTGTTAGGAACTTCAGTTTCCCACCCCTCAGGCAAAGGCTCATATCTCTGCTTCCTGCAGACTTTACTAATTTCATCCTGAGGCTGGCTCATTCAACCCAGAGTGTTTGGTGCTCAATCCACTCTCTTCCCAGGAGGCAAGCTCACCACTCCCAAGTGTGCCGAGTGCCACAGAGCCCCTGAGCGTGGCCCAGAGGGAGATCCAGCGACAGTCT
This sequence comes from Castor canadensis, assembly GCF_047511655.1. Taxonomy (NCBI): domain Eukaryota; kingdom Metazoa; phylum Chordata; class Mammalia; order Rodentia; family Castoridae; genus Castor; species Castor canadensis. Next base: position 69,607,690 of record NC_133391.1, on the reverse strand, counting down.
ACACTGCAGCTGCTGCGTAAAGTCCTGCAGATTCCTGAGAATGAGTCAGACCTGGCTGAGGTCTTCGCCCTGATTCATGAGCTCAACAGCTCTCGACTTATCCTGTCCAACGTGAGTGAGGAGACAGTCACCATAGAGCAAACCTCTTGGTCGAATTATTATGAGTCTCCATCCACGCAGTGCCTTCTCTGTAGCAGCCCATTATTCAAAGGGGAACAAAAGTAAGTACCCCTTTACTCTGCCTCATACTTGGCTCATGTTACTCTTTTCTTCAGACAACTTTAAAGTTACAACATGTAGAGATGTTATTTTCTGCTTTGCTTAGGCTTCTTTTATCTTTCTAATTGGTAATGGTAAGTTAATAAGTAATTATTGTTTCTCTTGAAAATGGCTGAAAGTTATTATAACCAGCTTAGAATTTAGATTACATCTGAACTGCCCAGCACAGTGTTTGGGTTTGGAACTTCACTGGAATTGGTTAAATCATGTAATAACTTCAGTTATATTAATTATAGAGGAGGCTTAATAGGCTAGATTCCAACAAAGTAGATACATGTAGAAACCTTAGAACCCAAGCTCCATCACCTTCCTTAGCCTGTTGCAGTAACATCTTGAGAATTTTACCACTGATTGCTGGGCCTAGGATCTGCATAAAGAGACTGATTTCCCTTCTGATACTTACTGTGGTATTTTTGGCATTAGCTCCCTGGCTGGGCCCCAGGAGTGCTGGCTGCTGACAGCTAGCCGGCTGCAGGTGGTGACTGCCCAGGTGAAGATGTGTCTGAACCCCCACTGTCTGGCCTTGCACAGCTTCATGGACATATACACAGGTAGGTGCCAGCCTTCTCTGTCCTCAAACACCACAAAGCGGGCTTGAGAACTGCTCCCTGAGCCCTGCTCCTTTGTGTACTCAGCAGGGTTTGTGAGGAACAAAGGATCTTTCTCAGCCCCAGTAGATGACAGTGACCTCTTAAGTGGTAGGGCCCATTTCTGGAGTCTTTATAACAAAGCTAATTTAACAACCAAGTATGGTAGTGCACATCTGTAATCCCAGCTACAGGAGGCAGAGGCAGGAAGCGCTCTGAGTTCAGCCCCAGGCAAAAGCAAGACCTTATCTGAAAAACAAACTGAAAGAGAAACAGAGGTGTGGCTCAAGTAATAGAGTGCTATTTAGCAAACACAAGGCCCTGAGTTCAGTGCGCAGTACCACAAAGAAAAAAAAGAAGAAGAAACTGAAAATTAGTAGTAATCCTGTTGCCATGAGATAAAAACTTAACATTTTGCTCTCTAATGTTCATTCATCTGTGCAGAATATAAGGAATTATGGAAGGATTTGTAGGTTTGTAGTTTTTCTTTGAATAAAGGTAGGATGTGCTGCATGTCTTAGAACATGCTTTTTTAATTTAGCAGTATATCCTGGGCATCTTCTATGCCAGCAAGTGGAGGGGTTACATGCCCATTCTTAAGAGCTGTGTGGTACTCCCATTTTACAGTCCTGTTTATATATATCCTTAATCCTTTTGGGCAAGTTCTCAAAAATGGAATTGCTACATTTTTACCCTCCCCATTGTTCAGCATTATCAAGCATTTATTGAATGGTGTATCTGCCTTTGTGAGTGTTTAAATCCTGAATTTTATATGTAGAATTGAGTGCTGAAAATTTATTTATTTATTTATTTATTTTTTCATTTTTCTTTTATTATTCATATGTGCATACAAGGCTTGGTTTATTTCTCCCCCCTGCCCCCACCCCCTCCCTTACCACCCACTCCACCCCCTCCCGCTCCCCCCCTCAATACCCAGCAGAAACTATTTTGCCCTTATCTCTAATTTTGTTGTAGAGAGAGTATAAGCAATAATAGGAAGGAACAAGGGGTTTTGCTGGTTGAGATAAGGATAGCTATACAGGGCATTGACTCACATTGATTTCCTGTGCGTGGGTGTTACCTTCTAGGTTAATTCTTTTTAATCTAACCTTTTCTCTAGTTCCTGGTCCCCTTTTCCTATTGGCCTCAGTTGCTTTAAGGTATCTGCTTTAGTTTCTCTGCATTAAGGGCAACAAATGCTAGCTAGTTTTTTAGGTGTCTTACCTATCCTCACCCCTCCCTTGTGTGCTCTCGCTTTTATCATGTGCTCATAGTCCAATCCCCTTGTTGTGTTTGCCCTTGATCTAATGTCCACATATGAGGGAGAACATACGATTTTTGGTCTTTTGAGCCAGGCTAACCTCACTCAGAATGATGTTCTCCAATTCCATCCATTTACCAGCGAATGATAACATTTCGTTCTTCTTCATGGCTGCATAAAATTCCATTGTGTATAGATACCACATTTTCTTGATCCATTCGTCAGTGCTGGGGCATCTTGGCTGTTTCCATAACTTGGCTATTGTGAATAGTGCCGCAATAAACATGGGTGTGCAGGTGCCTCTGGAGTAACAGTCTTTTGGGTATATCCCCAAGAGTGGTATTGCTGGATCAAATGGTAGATCGATGTCCAGCTTTTTAAGTAGCCTCCAAATTTTTTTCCAGAGTGGTTGTACTAGTCTACATTCCCACCAACAGTGTAAGAGGGTTCCTTTTTCCCCGCATCCTCGCCAACACCTGTTGTTGGTGGTGTTGCTGATGATGGCTATTCTAACAGGGGTGAGGTGGAATCTTAGTGTGGTTTTAATTTGCATTTCCTTTATTGCTAGAGATGGTGAGCATTTTTTCATGTGTTTTCTGGCCATTTGAATTTCTTCTTTTGAGAAAGTTCTGTTTAGTTCACCTGCCCATTTCTTTATTGGTTCATTAGTTTTGGGAGAATTTAGTTTTTTAAGTTCCCTGTATATTCTGGTTATCAGTCCTTTGTCTGATGTATAGTTGGCAAATATTTTCTCCCACTCTGTGGGTGTTCTCTTCAGTTTAGAGACCATTTCTTTTGATGAACAGAAGCTTTTTAGTTTTATGAGGTCCCATTTATCTATGCTATCTCTTAGTTGCTGTGCTGCTGGGGTTTCATTGAGAAAGTTCTTACCTATACCTACTAACTCCAGAGTATTTCCTACTCTTTCTTGTATCAACTTAAGAGTTTGGGGTCTGATATTAAGATCCTTGATCCATTTTGAGTTAATCTTGGTATAGGGTGATATACATGGATCTAGTTTCAGTTTTTTGCAGACTGCTAACCAGTTTTCCCAGCAGTTTTTGTTGAAGAGGCTGCTATTTCTCCATCGTATATTTTTAGCTCCTTTGTCAAAGATAAGTTGCTTATAGTTGTGTGGCTTCATATCTGGATCCTCTATTCTGTTCCACTGGTCTTCATGTCTGTTTTTTTGCCAGTACCATGCTGTTTTTATTATTATTGCTTTGTAATATAGTTTGAAGTCAGGTATTGTGATACCTCCTGCATTGTTCTTTTGACTGAGTATTGCCTTGGCTATTCGTGGCCTCTTGTGTTTCCATATAAATTTAACAGTAGATTTTTCAATCTCTTTGATGAATGTCATTGGAATTTTGATGGGAATTGCATTAAACATGTAGATTACTTTTGGGAGTATAGACATTTTTACTATGTTGATTCTACCAATCCATGAGCATGGGAGATCTCTCCACTTTCTATAGTCTTCCTCAATCTCTTTCTTCAGAAGTGTATAGTTTTCCTTGTAGAGGTCTTTCACATCTTTTGTTAGGTTTACACCTAGGTATTTGATTTTTTTTGAGGCTATTGTAAATGGAATTGTTTTCATACATTCTTTTTCCGTTTGCTCATTGTTAGTGTATAGAAATGCTAATGATTTTTCTATGTTGATTTTATATCCTGCTACCTTGCTATAGCTATTGATGATGTCTAGAAGCTTCTGAGTAGAGTTTTTTGGGTCTTTAAGGTATAGGATCATGTCGTCTGCAAATAGGGATATTTTGACAGTTTCTTTACCTATTTGTATTCCTTTTATTCCTTCTTCTTGCCTAATTGCTCTGGCTAGGAATTCCAGTACTATGTTGAATAGGAGTGGAGATAGTGGGCATCCTTGTCTGGTTCCTGATTTTAGAGGGAATGGTTTTAATTTTTCTCCGTTAAGTATAATGCTGGCTGTAGGTTTGTCATATATGGCTTTTATAATGTTGAGGAACTTTCTTTCTATTCCTAGTTTTCTTAGAGCTTTTATCATGAAATGATGTTGGATCTTATCAAAGGCTTTTTCTGCATCTATTGAGATGATCAAGTGGTTTTTGTCTTTGCTTCTGTTAATGTGGTTTATTACGTTTATTGATTTTCGTATGTTGAACCACCCCTGCATCCCTGGGATGAAGCCTACCTGGTCGTGGTGAATAATCTTTTTGATGTGTTGCTGAATTCGATTTGCCATTATTTTGTTGAGGATTTTTGCATCAATGTTCATTAAGGAGATTGGCCTATAGTTCTCCTTTTTGGAGGTGTCTTTGCCTGGTTTTGGGATAAGTGTAATAGTGGCTTCATAAAATGTGTTTGGCAGTTTTCCTTCCCTTTCTATTTCATGGAACAGTTTAAGGAGGGTTGGTATCAGTTCTTCTTTAAAGGTCTGATAGAATTCAGCAGAGAATCCATCAGGTCCTGGACTTTTCTTTTTGGGGAGACTCTTGATTGCTGCTTCAATTTCATTTTGTGTTATAGGTCTATTCAGGTGATTAATTTCCTCTTGGTTCAGTTTTGGATGATCATATGTATCTAGAAATCTGTCCATTTCTTTTAGATTTTCAAATTTATTTGAATATAGGTTCTCAAAGTAGTCTCTGATGATTTCCTGGACTTCCATGGTGTTTGTTGTTATCTCCCCTTTTGCATTCCTGATTCTACTAATTTGGGTTTTTTCTCTCCTCATTTTAGTCAGGTTTGCCAGGGGTCTGTCGATCTTGTTTATTTTTTCAAAGAACCAACTTTTTGTTTCATTAATTCTTTGTATGGTTTTTTTGGTTTCTATTTCGTTGATTTCAGCTCTTATTTTTATTATTTCTCTCCTTCTATTTGTTTTGGGATTTGCTTGTTCTTGTTTTTCTAGGAGTTTGAGATGTATCATTAGGTCATTGATTTGGGATCTTTCAATCTTTTTAATATATGCACTCATGGCTATAAACTTTCCTCTCAAGACTGCCTTAGCTGTGTCCCATAGGTTCCGGTAGGTTGTGTTTTCATTTTCATTGACTTCTAGGAACTTTTTAATTTCCTCTTTTATTGCATCGATGATCCATTCTTCATTAAGTAATGAGTTATTTAGTTTCCAGCTGTTTGCATGTTTTTTGTCTTTACTTTTGTTGTTGAGTTCTACTTTTACTGCATTGTGGTCAGATAGTATGCATGGTATTATTTCTATTTTCTTATATTTGCTGAGGCTTGCTTTGTGCCCTAGGATATGATCTATTTTGGAGAAGGTTCCATGGGCTGCTGAGAAGAATGTATATTGTGTAGAGGTTGGATGAAATGTTCTGTAGACATCTACTAGGTCCACTTGATCTATTGCATATTTTAGATCTTGGATTTCTTTATTGAGTTTTTGTTTGGATGACCTATCTATTGATGATAATGGAGTGTTAAAGTCTCCCACAACCACTGTGTTGGCGTTTATATATGCTTTTAGGTCTTTCAGGGTATGTTTGATGAAATTGGGTGCGTTGACATTGGGTGCGTACAGATTGATGATTATTATTTCCTTTTGGTCTATTTCCCCTTTTATTAGTATGGAATGTCCTTCTTTATCTCGTTTGATCAATGTAGGTTTGAAGTCTACTTTGTCAGAGATAAGTATTGCTACTCCTGCTTGTTTTCGGGGGCCATTGGCTTGGTAAATCTTCTTCCAGCCTTTCATCCTAAGCATATGCTTATTTCTGTCGGTGAGATGAGTCTCCTGTAAGCAACAAATTGTTGGATCTTCTTTTTTAATCCATTTTGTCAAACGGTGTCTTTTGATGGGTGAATTAAGTCCATTAACATTAAGTGTTAGTACTGATAGGTATGTGGTGATTCCTGCCATTTAGTTATCTTAGTTGTTTGAAGGTTTGATTGTGTGTACCTAACTTGATGTTACTCTCTACTGTCTTGCTTTTTCTTATCCTGTGGTTTGGTGCTGCCTGCCTTTTCATGGTTAAGTTGGGTGTCACTTTCTGTGTGCAGGATCCCTTGCAGAATCTTTTGTAATGGTGTCTTTGTGGTCACATATTGTTTTAGTTTCTGCTTATCATGGAAGACTTTTATTGCTCCATCTATTTTGAATGATAGCTTTGCTGGGTAGAGTATCCTGGGGTTGAAGTTATTTTCATTCAGTGCCCGGAAGATCTCACCCCACGCTCTTCTTGCTTTTAATGTTTCTGTTGAGAAGTCTGCTGTGATTTTGATGGGTTTACCTTTGTATGTTACTTGTTTTTTCTCTCTTGCAGCCTTCAATATTCTTTCCTTAGTTTCTGAACTTGTTGTTTTAATGATGATATGTCGTGGAGTAGTTCTATTTTGATCTGGTCTGTTTGGTGTCCTGGAGGCCTCTTGCATTTGTATGGGAATATCTTTCTCTAGATTTGGGAAATTTTCCGTTATTATTTTGTTGAATATATTACGCATTCCCTTCGCTTGCACCTCTTCTCCTTCTTCGATGCCCATGATTCTCAAGTTTGGTCTTTTGATGGAGTCGGTGAGTTCTTGCATTTTCTTTTCACAGGTCTTGAGTTGTTTAATTAGTAGTTCTTCAGTTTTTCCTTTAATTACCATTTCATCTTCAAGTTCTGAGATTCTGTCTTCTGTTTGTTCTATTCTGCTGGATTGGCCTTCCGTTTTGTTTTGCAGTTCTGTTTCGTTCTTTTTTCTGAGGTTTTCCATATCCTGGCTGTTTTCTTCTTTATTGTTGTCTATTTTTGTCCTGAGTTCATTTATCCATTTATTCATTGTGTTCTCTCTTTCATTTTGGTGTTTATACAGTGCTTCTATGGTTTCCTTTATTTCTTCTTTTGCTTTTTCAAATTCTCTATTTTTATTGTCTTGGAATTTCTTGAGTGTCTCCTGTACATTTTGGTTGACCCTATCCAGTATCATCTCTATAAAATTCTCATCGAGTACTTGTAGTATGTCTTCTTTTAAATTATTCTTGTAGGCTTCATTGGGTCCTTTGGCATAGTTTATCTTCATTTTGTTGGAGTCTGGCTCTGAGTTTCTGTTCTCTTCATTCCCCTCTGGTTCCTGTACTAATTTTTTGCTGTGGGGAAACTGGTTCCCTTGTTTTTTTCTGTCTTCCTGTCATTGTCCTTGGTGGTGTTACTGTCCCTGTACTGTGTGTAATTAAGTATTTTCTAGCTTGTAATAATAACAATGGTAATATTGAGAATGGAAGAGTGAGCTGAGATGGAAAGCAAGAAGTTAAAGAAAAGGGGAAAACAAATATACAGACAAGAGGGAGAAAGCAGAACAAGGTATCAGACAAGAGAGTTTCAAAGGTATAAACAGGGAGTGTTAGTGTACTAATCGACAGTAAGCTGAACAGACAATAGAGTGACAGAGAGAGGATTGAAAATCAAAGATAAAAAAAAAATAAAAAATAAGTATATGAAAGTAATATTTATAAAAATGAATTAAAATAAAATGGAAAATAGAAAATTAAAAAAAACAAAAAAAACAAAAAAAACAAAAAACTTCCAAGTTTATATGCAATGCAATTTCAGTCTTAATAATTTGGATGTCCGTCTCAATCTCCAGTCCTGGAGTTGGTGCCTCAGATGTTGTTCTGTAGTTGTCTCATCAAAGGGGATGCATAAAGTAGAACAAAACTACACTCACACACACACAGAAGAAAAAAAAAAAAAAAAGCCCCACCAAGTGTCCCCAGTTCAAATGCAATACAGTTTCAGTAAGTTTTTCGGCTTGCAGGTGTAATTCGGTTGTTCTCTCATCAAAGGTAGGGAGAAAAAGAAAAAAAAGCGTCTGGAGGCAGTTCTGAGAGTGGTACCTGCAACTGTGGCTTGCCTGCCTGCTGCTCTCAGCCTGTAGCTGGCTGCGTTATTTATGCAGATCTCTGGGGTGAGCTTAGCACTCACCTGGTCCCACAGGCTTTGTTTGCTCAGAGTTCTGTGCGGCGGCCTCTGCCACAGGCTTTCCCCTTTCCAAGCACTGGGAAAGGCGACACTGCCCCGCGTTGTCAGGCCTGCGTGTTTATTTACAGTTCACGTGGGAAGTGGGTCTTCCCTCCTCTCACAAGCGTTCCCGCTCCTGGTTGCTGGCGCGCCCCGCTCCCGCCAGAGCCTCTCCAGCCGCCTGGCTCGTTTATTTACAGTCCCGGGAAGGGTTCCCTTCCCCCAATCTTCAGCGCTCAGGGCGCCCCACCCTCTTTCCAGCGTGTCTTAACTGTTCTTATTGCTTAGTACTCAGTTTCTCTTTTTTTCCCGGGTGGAGGTCAGTCTGTCCAGGGGGCTATGCTGCTCTGGCCCAGGCTTGTCTGTGGGGGAACCGCGGTACCGCGAAGCTCACCTGGTCCGCGTCTTCCCAAGCCGTATGGGCGCCGGCCACTGGCGGCCCCGGGGGCCTCCTCGGTTCTCCGTTTAACGTGAGGTGGAGATTCTCTGCGCCGGCTGGAGATGTGGAGGAGTCAAAGTTATGCCTTTTCTCGGTGATTATGCCTGCAAAGTGTGTCTCCAGCGTCTCTCCAAGATTTCACTATAGGAGGGTCACTTTCTGCTTCCTACCTCTAGCCGCCATCTTGGAATTCTCCTTGAGTGCTGAAAATTTAAAAGTATTTTTTATTTATTTTCTTTGTCTTAAGACCCTTATGTTGCCTTATTTTGAATTCATACTTTTAATGAGGCTTATATTGCCTGTTGGTGTTTGTATCGGGGGTCCATTTTTACCTGAAATCTAAGTAGGCCAGTACTCAGTATTATATAGGTGTTTTTTTTTTTTAATTAAAATTCAGTTTAAATTTACATACAGGAAAATTTGCTCTGTTGTACAGTTCTATGAATTCTGACAAATGCACTGAGTTGTATACTGCCACCCCAGCCAATGTGTGGAACAATCCCCTTACCCCACAACATTCTTGTGGAAGTAAATTCGTCCTTACCTTTAATGTTTGACAACTGTTTAATCTCTCCTACATCCCTGTAGTGTTGTCTCCTCCAGAATATGTATAAATATGTAGCCTTTTGAATCTGACCTCTTTCAGTCAGCATAATCCTTTGTGATTCACCTAAGTTGTATATATTAGTGGTTTGTTGTTGAATAATTTTCCATTGTGTGAATATACCACAATTTATCTGTTCACCTGTTGAAGGATGTTTACTGCTAGTTTTTGGCAATTACAAATAGAGCTGCTACAAGCATTCATGTACAGGAGTTTGTGTGAGTGTATATTCTCATTTCTCTTGGGTAAATACCTAGGAGTCGGATTTCTGGGTCATAAGGTAAGTATACGTTTAATTTTATAAGAAACTGCCAAACTGTTTGCCAAAGTGGCTGTGTCATTTTGCATTCCCTCCAACAGTGTGTGAAAGTTTTAGTTTCCTCTGCATACTAGCACTCAGTGCCTCCTTTTTGTTGTTTTTTTGAACCATTCAATTAGGCGTGCACAATGGTATCTCATTGTAGTTTTAATTTTTATTTCCCCTGTGACTAATGATGTATGTATGTCAGTGTGTTTTCTTTGGTAAACTATTTCTTTATACTTTGTTTCACTGAATTTTGTTGAGTTGTAAGAGTTCTTTGTATGTGCTGGATATGAGTCCTTCAGAAAGTTTTATAATTTTGTGGTTCACTTTTAAGTCTGTGATCCCACTTTTAATTAACTTACATAAAGTGTGAGGGCCACATTGAGTTCATTTGTTGCATGTGGATGTCCAGTCGTACCACGGTGATTGAATAGACAGCCCTTTCTCCATTGACTTGCTGTTGCTTCTTTGTTGAAAACCAGTTGACATGTATGTGTGAGTCTATTTCTGAACAATAGTTTGTTCCATTGTTTATCCTCTTGCCAGTACTACACTGTCTTAATTATTTTATCTTCATCTTAAGTCTTATAATCAGGTAGTATGAGTTCTCCAGCCTTGTTCTTCCTGAATTATTTTGGCTGGTTTAGTTCTTTTGTGTTACCATATAAATTTTAGGTCAGTTTATCAATATCTACAAAACCCTGCTAGAATTTTAATTGGGATTCTGTATTTCGGGTTTTTTTCAGTGCTAAATGACGTTCAATCCATTGCTAATACTGAGTTCTGTCTGTTGTCCTTGTATCCAATGACCTTGCTAAACTCAATTATTAGCTCTAGGATCTTTTCATTAGTACTATAACTTTTTAAAGGTTGTCAATTTGATAGGTAAGAATTGATAGACCTTTTTTTTTTTCCTTCATTCTTTTTTTTTTTTTGCAGTGCTAGGAATCCAACCTAGGGCCTTGTGCATACTAGGCAAGCACTCTACCACTGAGCTACATCCCCAGCCCTATGTAATTTTTTTTTTTTTTGCTTAAAGAGTATCTTTTACATGATCTTTGTGGACTTTTGTGTGTGTGTGTGTGTGTGTGTGTGTGTGTGTGTGTGAATTTCTTTTGCGAACATTTCCATTCTTCTGGGCTTTTTGTTTTGTTTTTGTTTTGACAGTTTTCTCCTACGCTTTATCAGTTGTCTTTTAAATCTGTGTATGGTGTTTTTGATTTGGGGGATACCAAAGGTTTGGTTTTTTGTTTGTTTGTTTTTGTTTTTTTTTTTTTTATTTTTGTGTAACCAGAGCTTTGCTTGTACAGTTTCAACCTTTGCTGTCATGCTTAGAAAGTCCTTCCCAATCCTCTATACCTTTCTTTACTGGGGACACCTATTTCAGAATTTGCTTCTGTATACATTTGTGTGTTACATTTTATACAAATAAAAAAAAATCCTCTTTTATTTGTCTTAAAATGACTGCATTCTTCTATTCCAGGATTTCATGTAGGGGTGATTTTATAGCCTTTGTTACATCCCCTACACTTCACTGGGCTAAAGAACCTCCTGACCCTTCGCCATGGAAGGGGTAGCAGAAGAGTGGCATCTTTGGTTCTGAGGACTGAGCTGGGGCAGGGAGCGGGGAGGGAGAATGTACTATATATATAATTTCATTATTTGCTTTTTTCACTGAACTATGTATTTTGAGCAATTTCATGTCAGAACAGTTAGGTCTCCTTTATTCTTTAAAGATGCATACATAATTTTCTATTTGTCAGTGTACCTTAATCTTCTGTTGGTGAACATTTAGTTTATTTTTTCCCATTGTGTGTGATGTTACAGTGAATTTTTGTTGCTTCTTCTTAACTGCAGGTCTCTTTAATGTGGGGAACAAGTTGCTAGTAAGCCTGGACTTGCTTTTTGCAATCCGAAACCAGATCAAGTTGGGAGAGGACCCCAGAGTGTCTGTCAGTGTTGTACTGAAGTCTGTGCAGGAGCAGACAGGTAAAGGTCATCTTCCTCCTTCTCCCAGGTTTAGTGCTTAGCACCCTGGGAATTTTCAGTGGTAGGCTTTGGTTGAATCATTTTGGAGAAGAGTCTGGGATTTTGAAAAGGAGACATTCTTCCTAATGCGCTCTTCTGTTTGAATTTTATAATTATCAAATGAACTTTGGATTTGGAAACCATGTGTCTTTCCATACATCTGGGGATCTTTAGCAAGGGATCACAACTGACTTTCTTCCCCCCCCCCGCCCCATACACGAATGTTTACAGTATTAATTGTTCAGCGCAGCCAAAATACGAAAACAGCTCAAATAGTGGTCAGCAAATGAATGAACAAATTCACAACTGAGTTTTAGAAGCACATCCTTTGACAGTAGGTCTGTCAGACGCATTATGAATACACAGCTCCTGGATGTCTGCTACCAGTCCTAAGGCTCGTGTGAGACCCAGGGGTAGGGGACATGCTTGCTCTCTGTACTTCATCGTGCTTCACATCCCATTCCTACAGGCTCCAGTTCTCTGCTTTGCCTGCTGTGGGGAAAGAGGCAGCGTAGCAAGGTGCTAGAGCCACACAGGCCTGTGTTTTAGACTTGCTTCTTAGTGGCAGTGCGATTTTTGAGCAAGTTCTTGTGTTTCTCCAGTTATAAAATGAGAATAGTAATAGCTCTTGGATCATAAAGAATTAAATTCATGTGGGAATTAAATTAGGTAACATTTTCTCTCTCTCTCTCTCTCTCTGTCTTTTTTTTTGGTAGTACCAGGGTTTGAACTCAGTGCCTCACACTTGCTAGGCAGGCACTCTGCCATTTGAGCCACTTTTTCAGCTCTAGATAACATTTCCAAAGCCCTCAGCACAGCATGTAATACCTTGAAGTTCTTAGTTCAAGGCAGCTATCACTTTGGTTGGACCTGCCCTTTAGATTACTCCTTGAGCACTTGAAGGCCACGTGCCTGACCCTCAGAGTAGTAAGTACTCTTGGGTGTTTTCAGGGGAAAATCAGTCCTGCAGGATTGCTGTTCTTACTCGCCACTGGCTCATCTCAAGTGCCTTCACGAGCTTTTTCTGTGACCTTCTCAGTGCTCTTGCTGTCCTTCCAGAGAAGACTCTAACCTCGGAGGAGCTAAGTCAGTTGCAAGAGCTGTTGTGCAATGGCTATTGGGCTTTTGAGTGCCTCACTGTCCGAGACTACAATGACATGATCTGTGGCATCTGTGGTGTGGCCCCGAAAGTGGAAATGGCTCAGAGGAATGAAGAGAATGTACTGGCACTGAAAAGTGTGGAAGTAAGTGACTCTCAGCCATGGGTGACCTTCAGAGGTGTCCCCTCAGTTTGGTAGCTACCTTCCTGCATGCTATCCCCAGGGATAGATATCTTTAGTCCTATGGGTTGAGGCCAGTGGATTTTTCCTCCTACAGCCCAGGGTTTCATCTGGGGAAAGGAGAAGGAAACAGGACTTGTTTATTCAGTTACTCATTCATCAAATGTATTGAGCATGAACTAGATGCACTATTAAAATATTTATTTATACATGCATACATACATGCTGGGAATTAAACCCTGGCTTTGTGTATGTTAAACATGTGTTCTACAACTAAGCCACAACCCCAGTCCCTAGAGGCCCTTTTTTAAACCCTTGGAAAATAGTTTAAAAAGCAAGGTTTTTGCCTTCATGGACCTCATGTTCTGTTTTGGGGGAAACAGATAGGAAACAAATGTAAGTTAAGTAGTAATGAGTTTTGTGCACCAGAGTGAGAAGATAGCTGTGCAGTGGAAAAGGGTGTTCCTGTTCTTATAGAAGGTAGTCAGGGAAGGCCTCTATGGTGGCATCTAAAACTCAGGTAACTTTAGGGAGGAATGTTTCAGGCAGAGGGAGCAGCAAGAACAGACTCTGAGCTAGAGGTGAGGCTCAAGTGGTGGAGCACCTGCCTAGCAATTGTGAGGTCCTGAGTTTAAACCCCAGTACTGCCAAAAATAAAAAAAGAACAGACTCTGAGGCAGTCTTGCTGGGCTTGATTGGGGGCAGCAAGGAAACCAGTGTAACTGGAGAGAATGATGCAAGAACTGGTAGGTGTGTGAGGTTCAGAGAGGCATGAGAGGCTGAAACCTACATGGGCCATTTGAAGAACTTACAGAGTGAAATGGAAAGCCACTGAAGGTACTGGGTTCTAAACTAAACAGTTTTCACATGGAAATAATACCAAATTCAGATGGCTTCACAGAATAATTATAGCAAAAATCCAAGAAGTATATGATTCCAGTCATAGACAAAGAATAGCAAACGCGGGTATATTTCTCCTGTTCATTGTATAAAACAATGTAACCTTGAAAGCAAGCTCAAACATTTTTGATATAAGAGAAGAAATTAGGGTTTATTGTACTCATGAAGGTAGACGTGCCTGAATAAGATAATAGCACAGTAGCTCTCAATGAATAATGTATCATGACCAAATTTATCACCAGAAAGCAAGGTTGCTTAAACATTAGAAAATATATCAGTGCAATTCACTATTTAGCATATTAAAGAAGAAACTCACGTGGTTATTTCATTAGATGTAAAAAAAAGGGGGGAGGGCTTTCAGTATGGTTCAATACCCACTTAGCGTAAAACTCTGCAAACTGAGAATAAGAAGGAATCTTCCTTAACCTTATACAGAGTTAATCCTATAAATAGTGACCCTTATGTATGCTACTAGTTGTGCCGAAATACAAGGTTTCTGTCTCTGAACTCTGCCATAGAGTTCAAGAGGACTAGGACATGAAGTGACTGCATCCTGCCTGCCAGGGCAGGTGCAGAAGCTCAGGAGAACAGCTTTGGTGTTGGCATAGCCAGCTAAGTATATGAGGCACCAGTGGCCATAACTGTAATTGAAGCTACTTGGGAGGCAGAGATCAAGAGGCTCACGGTTCGAGACCAGCCCAGCAAATAGTTTGTGAGACCCCCCCACCTCCATCTCCAAAATAACTGGAGCAAAATGAACTGGAGCCCTGATTCAAGTGGTAGGGCTCCTGATTTGCAAGCATGAAACCCTGAGTTCAAACCCCAGTCCCACTGAGAGAGAGAATAAGAAAAATTGAGTTGGGGAATGCTTGCCTGCCATACATGAGACCTTGGGTTGATCTCCAACACTGCCAAAAAGAATGGTAGTATAAGTGCTAGATGCCTATAACAAGTAAATACTACCTGGGGTAAAGGAAAGAGGAGAGGGCTGACAAGGTGAAAGAGGGGAGGAATCTGTGGTTATCGGAAGATGGATAGAATTCACTAAATTATTCTTGTCAGCCAGGAACAGGATTAAGTCTTGGGCCTTAGAACTAGACCTAGGTTCACCTTTTTTTAAATTTTTTTGTGGTACTAGGGTTTGAACTTGGGGCATACACCCTGAGCCGCTCTGCCAGCCCTTTTTTGCTATGGGTTTTTCTTTTTTTTTTTTGACGATAGGGTCTTGAGAACTATTTGCCTCGGCTGGCTTCAAACTGCGATCCTTCCAATCTCTGCCTCCTGAGTATCTAGGATTACAGATGTGAGCTTATTAATAGTTAAGTAGAAAGTGTCTCATATATAACAAGCATTCAAATAGTAGCTCACCTTTCCTCTAAGGTTGGGAATATGATATGAATAAAGGTAGAGAAGCAAAGGAACTTTGCACTGTTTTTGGTATGAGAGAAATAAAATCAGTTGAGTACTAAGTTGTCAAATTTAGGGGTGCTCAGCAGTGCATGACTGTCAGACTCCTCCCTTTTGCTGAGCCTTGATTTCCATGTACATAAGGGAGGGGTGAAGGCTATCATGTTGCTAAGAGTATGTGGCTTCTGCAGTTCAGCCATTTTTATCTTGATCTTTTAGTTCACCTGGCCTGAATTCTTGGGCTCCAGTGAAGTGAACGTGGAAGACTTTTGGGCCACAATGGAAACAGAGGTGATTGAGCAGGTGGCATTCCCTGCCAGCATCCCTATTACCAAGTTCGATGCCTCTGTTATTGCCCCCTTCTTTCCTCCACTCATGAGAGGAGCTGTGGTCGTCAATACTGAGAAAGACAAAAACCTGGATGTGCAGCCAGTACCTGGTAAGGCACCTGGTGGTTGATTGGTATCAGAGAATGGCTAAGTCAGGAGTCTGGGATGTTGTCCATGGCAAGACAGCACAGTGATCAAGGGATGGCTAGGCATATCTAGAAACTCCATCAAAAAGCTAATGGCAGCTGTGACAAAATCCCCTAAAGGTTAAAGTCATGGTGCACAGTTTTGAAGAGTTACTAGCAATACTATATAGGACAGACACACCACTCACTGTTGATGAATATAGTACTGGGATGTACAACTGAGTAGTAGTGTTGCAAGAAACACTGATGATAGGCTCTGACCCCAAAGATTTTCATTGAGAAAGTGTAGGGGGAGGTAGATCACATGGTTTGTGGATCATCCACTGAGAAGCCCTGAACTAGATGGGAATAGCATAAATTTTTTGGCAAGTACCTTCATTGCCCTGAGCTTCTAATGCTGTATCAACAAAAAGGATGTGACATGTTACCCACCTCTTAAGTTGTTGAGCTAATATAGAGTGATAACTTTCTACTTTAAGAAGAAATACGTTTTGCATCATTACCCAGAATAATCCATACGTATGCAAAATGTGTGTGCACCTATAACTGAAAAAAAGTTCCACAAAATAATACTTTTTCTCACCAAGTACAATACGCTTTATTTTTATTTCATTAAAAAGAAAAAAGATACCTAGGCCTCCTGGTGCTTACCACAGTCTGTGTTCTTACACTGACCGTATAGAAAGAGGAGGAAAAGTAAACCTATCCCATATACACCTCAGTCCAGGCCTTGTGCCTGATCTGTATTGTGAATGGGGAGACATAGGGAAGAGAAAGGAAAAAACTAGATAAAACCTGCTAAATTGATTTCATAGTACTTAATATGCTGTGATTCACTTGGCTGTCAAAACATTGCTTCCTGACATTACCTATTGACGCCTCCACTTGTATTTGCTGCTTTAAGGCTCAGGAACTTTTAAAAATTTTTAATTTTATTGATGTAATTTATTTTTGCGTTGCTAGAGATTGAACCCAGGGCTATCTGCATGGGAGTCAAACTCTCTATCACTGAGGTATACCTCCAGCCCAGGATTTGTTTAGTTGTTTAAGGTCCCTACATAGCAGTTTCCTTGGTTAGTCAGGAGCATAACATAAAGAGAACATTTTTTAAGTGACAGCTACTGCTTCTCTTGTTGCTGCAGGTGTGGTAAGCATCTGTGTTTTGGTTCTGAAAAAAACAAGACCAAATTAAAAGGTGGCCCATTTTAGGGTTCTTTGTAATGGCTATGTGCTGGGTATCTCACTAGGATGTTCCAGGGCATGTTCTAGTTCTCAGAGTTCACATGTCTGCAGACGTCATAGACTAGCCTTATGTTCTGCTTCTCCCAGTACCCTGGGAAGCACTCAGTGTAGAACTGTCTTCTACTACTTGCTGTCCTACAGGCCCAGCAACCTTTTTCTCATCCTCAAGCATAAGAGACTACCTCTGGTGGCTGGCAGCAGCCCCTCCCAGCATTGTCATCTCTTGTAGGCAATGGCAGTGCCTTGGTGAGACTGCTCCAAGAGGGTACCTGCAAGCTTGATGAGCTTGGTTCCTATGGAGAAGAAGAGCTGCAGCACCTGCTGGGGCAATGTGACATCCCCTTTGGGGCAGAAGACTCCAGGGTGAGTGCTAGTTGCAGTAGTGGAAGTTGGGCTTTGTGAACAGGTTAGTTTGTCTCTTTTCTGAGCAGGATATGGACACATGTGACAGGGCATCTGCTTTGGAAAGAAGGTGCTGGCAGCCAGGAAGCTGGAAGATAGCAGTGGCCAGATTGTGACATTCATGTGAGGTCTTGGCTTCCTGTTGGTTCCTCCTATTGAATGTAGTAGGCTTAGACTCTAGGGTCAGGAATCCTCATTCTTCTTACTCTGTATGATCTTGGATAAACTATCTTATCTTACATTTTGAGCTTCAGTTTCTTCATTTGTAAAATTAAAATAACTAAAATATCAACTTTATGAGGCTGTTGTAAAGAATTTACACAGCATTTGGTTTTCAGACTCTTAGAAAGTGACTGCTACTACACATATAGACAGTGTATATATGTGTTTTATCCATACATTACTGATTTTCCTTCATATTTCTGTGCTCTTGAAAATACTGTGCCTCCTTCAAATTCACATTCAAATGTTAGCTCCTCTTAAGGTTCCTCTGACTTCTAAAAAGTAGAAGACCCTGACTAGGGACGTGGCTCAAGCGGTACAGTACCTGCCTAGCAAGCTTGAAGCCCTGAGTTCAAACCCCCAGTACCACCAGATGAATAAATGAATGAATGAATAAATGATAAAATAGAAACTAGAAGGCCCCAGGCCCAGAGTCTGGCAGCTTGGTCAATCCGGTTGACTCTTTCTGTGTCCTAATCCTTTTGGGGCTTCCAGGTGCTTGCCTATACTTAAAGGAGTTGGGCTGGTAAGGCTCTAAGGCCCAGTCTGGCCTAGCAGTTGTCCCTTTTCCCTTGGGTATGGAGTGAGCATTTGCTGCTAAGTAACAAGCCTGATCCCTTAGCATTCACTCTTGTCCTTCTCCTCCAGGATCAGCTCTGCTTCTCCTTATTGGCCCTCTATGAATCTGTACAGAATGGAGCCAGAGCTAGACAGCCCCCACCTCATCTCACAGGAGGTAAACTCTACAAGGTGTGCCCCCATCAGGTAAGAAGGGAGCTTGGGGTGAACTTGCTAATGTTATAAACTGCCCACAGACAATCTGATTGATCTAGCTCATTCTTTGGGGTTTGGGACTTTGGCTGCTGTGCAGCCTGAACAAGGTAAGACCTGCTGTCTCTAAGGCAACCAGAGAAGTCTGGGGCCTAAAGATAGGGAGGACCCTAGGGAAGAGCCTGAAAGAAGTGGTCCCCAGCAGGGAGAGCCCTAGAGACTAGAGTCACCATCACCATTGGGGCTTTTATTCTGAGGGTGGTGAGGGACCCTTTGGATGATACTGAGTGGGAAATGGGGATGGTGACAGTCTGATTTTGGTTTGGGAACAATCATCAGGTGTCTTGAAGGATGTGAATTGGGTAGGTTCCAGGATAGGTGATACCTGATGGCAGAATAGGCTCAGCAAGATACTGGATGGAAAACCCGTTCTGTTAACAGATACTGAGTGGGGTGGAGTGTCAGCAAAGCCTTAGTTCCTGAGACATGATGAGTCAGAAGGGAGCCTGGCTGCAAGAGGAGTGAGGTCATCAATCACTGGAATAGGAACTGTGTCTGAGGGAGAGGCTTGAAGCCCCCAGAGGATATACTGTGATGGGTATTGTCTTGTGAGAAGCATCTGACAACATAAGAGACTCCAGATCTATCTTGGGGTTGTGGAGGGGAGCATTTCATTTGTAAGCTACGGCCAGGTGGGTGTGAAGGCAGAATTCTCCAGTGTACCCAGGTTTGTTCAGTTATAGAATGGTGCTGGGTGCCTGTCAATGGAGATGTTTACTAGATAACAGTAGAGGCTACCATCTGAGCAGTACACTGGGGTCTGCTAGGAGCTTGCTCAAAAGACAAGTGGTTAGATCCAGACACACAAATTTCTTAGGTTTGTGTTGGGGCCCAGGATCTCCATCTGTAACCAGCTCTCTGCTGCTGGTGCTGTGTAGTCAGGATTGAGAACCACTACATGATGTTGGTAGGTCATATGGAGGGAGTGCGCTATCAAGGAAATGCCTTGACTACCTTCCTGCCTAAGTTAAGAACAGGATATCCCAGCACTTTTCTCGAGGGCAAGGATGAGCTGGTGACTTCATTTAGGGACAGAAGTAGGAGAACAAAATGTCACGGGCTTCAGTTATGAAGCCAATTGTTAATCTTCCTGGGAAGACAAGTGAGGGTTCTGCATGGCCTGCCTGCACATTGGCTACTTACCCCTGGTGGCCTGGGCCCTACATCTCCCCCTAGGTGGTCTGCGGCTCCAAGTACCTTGTTCGAGGTGAAAGTGCCCGTGACCATGTGGATCTCCTTGCCTCTTCCCGTCACTGGCCACCTGTCTACATGGTAGATATGGCCACACCAGTGGCCCTGTGTGCTGACCTCTGCTACCCAGAGCTGACAAGCCAGATGTGGGGAAGGAACCAGGGCTGTTTCTCTAGCCCTACAGAGCCACCAGTGGTGAGTGACCCTCTGAGGAACTGAAATGAATTCCTCAGGCTGACCGTGTCCCAACCCTCTGGTTCTTCAAGGGACATGCCTGAGAACCATCTCTAGCATCCTTTTTCCCCACCAGCATTTTGCTTGATGCACTGGAACTAGCATTTACTCTCTAAGTTGATACTGACTACTTAGTGTGTATGAGAACAAAACATGTCATTTAGTATGCCTGATGTGTTCCAAACACAGGTTGCCTTCCAGATAAGCCACTTTTGAGTCATTGCACACACTGACTAGTCCTGTGGCTCATTATTTCATTTCCATTTCTTAGATTTGTCTATGCATATACCACCAGCATGCCTGTAGTGTTGTAGACACACAGCAGTGATCTCACTGCTCTGATCTCACTTCCAGAACTATACACTAAATAAACCTCTATTCTTTATAAATTGGAATAGTCCCCAGCACCGTTCTTCAACCCGAGGGAAATGGACTTGACCAGGGTCACACAGCAAATCAGTAACAGAGCCCTTGTCTTTGTGTCTTTGTCATTGAACCTGGCAGTTGTTCTTACCAGAGGCATGCACACTCCAAAGCTTGCCTTGGC
Organism: Castor canadensis; assembly: GCF_047511655.1. NCBI lineage: Eukaryota > Metazoa > Chordata > Mammalia > Rodentia > Castoridae > Castor > Castor canadensis. The sequence continues at coordinate 69,587,515 of NC_133391.1, read as the reverse complement.
CTTTGCTGAAAGAGACCTTAGAACTGGTATTAGGAAGAAAGGAAAAATCAGAAGGGAGACTAGTGCCCCTGCTAGGGTTCATTATGGGAGGTAAAGGCCTCTGGCTCTTCCTTGATGAGAGCATCATTATTACAGCTGTCTGAGGATTTCAGTCCCCAAGAGCTTGTGCTAGGTATTAAGGCTTGTGCTAGGTATTACAGGTATATAAGCCTCCCTCAGAGCCAGTTTCTCCTGCCCTGCAGCCTGAATTGATTAGGTACAATGAAAATAGCAGCTCAAACAATCCCAACATGTTTTGGGGATGACCTGTTTTCTGTTCCTGTACTCACATGAGGAAATGGTAGCAGAGGGAGCTAGGAAGGGGCTTGGCCCAGAAGTCGCAGTGTACAGGGACGCTAGGATTTAAACAGGGCTGCCTGACTCCACGACTTTTGCTCTCACAGGTTCAACCTTAGTCATGTTTCTTGTTAAAATGGCTTCTCATCTCTCTTCTAGAGCATTTCTTGCCCTGAGCTCTTGGACCAGCATTATTCCGTGGACGTGACAGAGGCTGAACACTCTGTCCAGCACCCAGTCACCAAGACTACCACACGGCGTATTGTCCACGCAGGCACACAGCCCAGTCCTGGTGACCCCAGTGCTGGGCATCATTCCTTGTCCCTGTGTCCTGAGTTGGCACCCTACGCAAGCATCCTAGCCTCCATCGTGGACAGCAAACCAAACAATGTCCGCCAGCGGCCCATTGCTTTTGACAATGCCACCCACTATTACCTCTACAACCGCCTGATGGACTTCCTCACCAGCCGTGAGATTGTCAACCGGCAGATCCAGGACATTGTGCAGAGCTGCCAGCCTGGAGAGGTGGTCATTCGTGATGCCCTCTACCGCCTTGGGGTTGCTCAGATCAAGACAGAGACAGAGGAGGAGGGTGAGGAAGAGGAGGTGGCTGTAGTGGCAGAGTAAGCCAAGTTACGGTACAGGGACTGCACCATCTCTCTCAAGCCATAATAAGCCCCTTGCCCGAGGTAACCTTATCCAGAGGACCTGCAGAAGCAGTCACCTGTGGGGAGGACCTCTGACTGCTGGGACTGACCAAAGAGCTTCCGTTTCCTAAGCATGGTGGGGCCTAGGGTCCTCACTTCTTAAACTCCTGGGGGTCAGGAGAGGTGCCAGGAACCCCCTAACTGGCCCTGAGAGAGCACGTGGGGAACATACTGTGTTTAGGGGAGGGAGGGTGGTTAAGGGAGGTTGGTAGCTGGTTCCCTGGGCACACTGCAGGTCAGGGAGGAGGACTTGGGGCGGGCTAAGGCAGGAAACCCACACCAGGTGGGAAAGCTGCTGAGCTCTCTTCTCACTGGAGGAACCTGGTGGTCCCAGCTGTACAGCCACATGAGTTCCTTAGCCATTGCCTTTGACTAGGGCTTCAGTGGTCTCATTCACTCTAGGAGTCCCTTTGGGCTCTGGATTCTCCCTCAAAGGAAAGGAGCTTTTTTCTCTGGCTCTTCTACATCCACATCTTGGGGAAGCTAAGGAGGCAGGAACAGTTAGCCACAGCTCTCTCCTGGAACTGTTGTCTACCCTGAGCTTTGGGGAAAAGACTCCCCTTCCTTCTTTCCCTGGCTACTACTGCTGTACTCTACATCCTCCCTGGGTACTGGGACCCTCACCACAGAGATGTGGTCCACGGTCCTGACCTAATCTGGCAGTAGGAAAACTCCCTTCTGTGAAGGGGAAGCAGACAGGGCCATCAGGAAACAGCAGGGCTGGCTCAGTGCCCATAGTTTGCTTAGGGCCCAGGAATTGGCCGAGTGTTACTTAATTTATTGAGAGGAGTGGAGTAGGTGGCTTTTTTCCCCTCTCTTCCCCCAACAAGAATAAAGTTTATTAAATTATCTGGTTTTGATGACATAAGAGCCAGTTCCCTGGTTATTGTATGGGTTACAGTGTGGTTGAGCTCTGGAGGGGCTGAACTTGTCCGTTCACCGGAGGGAGACTAGAAAGAGGTCTTAAGGTACTTGCATGTGTGGCAGTGTGCAAAGAACCAGAGGCCGGCTGTGTTAATGCTGTTAGTTTAATGTTGACAAGAGACATCCCGCATCGTGACTGTTAGTTAGATGAGTCAGCTTGGGGGAGCACGTACTTCTTGCTTGGTGTGGCCAGCCACACACCAAGATTGTTTGCTTTCCAACCCAGAATGACAAAAGACCAGGCAGAACACCCCCCACTTTTAGCTGCCACTTGGCTCATTATAAGAGCAGTCCCAGATCCAGGGTGGGGTAAGGCTGTGGAGTAAAGAAAGCTGTAGGCAGAGACTAGAAGGTCCAATTAGATTCTTACAAAGGAGCCACTTTGCCCCCAAGGGCCTGTGAGCCATGAGCACCTGTCACTACTACTACACTGGGTCAGGGCGGGCAATCCCACCACTGGTCAGGCTGCCTAGCTCCAGGTAGCCTTGTCTTCTTTATATTAGGACAGCTGCTGGAGACTTTCAGGCACAAAGTCCATTTCCACAAAGACATAAAGGTAATTAGGGAAGGGGGTTTTGGGAAGTGGAAACAAGGTCAAGAGTGAGCTGGCAGTTCTACCAGTTGGCATAGCAAACAGGCCAATACCATGAGAACAGTGGGGGAGGGGAGAAGGCTCAGCCCTCAGCCCCTGATTGGCAGTGGTGGCCCAGGCCCTGGGAATGGGGCCCTCTCAGACCTCTCCTAGACTCCTCACATTCCCAAGTTTCAGACTGGGCCAAGCTGAGTGAAATAACCAAGGGCAAAGTTTGTATTCTCCCCATGATGCCCCATCCATGGGGGAGCTAGAGCTTGGAGGAGAGGAGCTGTGCTCCCTGTTATCACCATCTCAGCAGAACTGGTAGTTGTTGGGCTGAAGCAGGGGCTGGGCGATATCCCCCTGCTCACAGCAGGCCAGGTGCTCACTAGAGCTCTCCTCTTCCGGCTCACTGCCACTGCCACCACCACTGCTACTGCTGCTTGGCAGATTGGTGTAGTCCTGAAGGTAGAAGAGGCCAAGGACAGTCAGTTCTGATTCATTAAGCCCAGCATTGCCTGCTCGAGCCAGCCCAGCCCAGCTCAGCCACTCACCCGTTCTTTCCGGTCTCCTTGAGCCTGCTCTTGAAGGAGGGAGCAGATCTGCTGGAAGGTGGGTCTGTGGGTTGGCTCCAGGTCCCAGCAGGCCTGCATGATGCTATATCTGAAGATAGGTTGCCAGTGTGAAACTCCTTAGGGTCTGGGGACCATTACACATCCCAAGAGCTAAGTTCGGCATGCTTTCTTTCTTAACCCTCAGTAGTCTTAGAGAAGGGTACTTTAAATGCCCAAATTTTGAAAGATGGGACCTTTAATACTTGAGTTTAAAGTCTGTCTTCTGAGATTAGGACCAGCCCCAGTTTAAACTCCTCTCTGAGAACATCTCTTCCCCCGCCACTGGTAAACCTTGAACTAAAAAGGGGTTGGTTTTAAGAGTCCACTGGAGCATTCTGGATAGAAAGACTAGAGCCACACCCTTCCATCATCTTCCAGCCAAAGCGTGGGGGTCCTCTTCCTTCCCTGGAACCCTTTCACATACATGTTCTTTGGGGCAAATGCAGGCTGGGCCATTTGGTATCCATCCTTCACCAGTTTGTAGAACTTGCTGTTTACCAGGATGCCAGGGTACGGATTCAGCCCTGCAAAGGTCATGTTGGTATAAGAGGCCATACTCATTGCTTGCTTTCCCCTTCCCCACCCATGATGTGGAGTGTAAATGGCCCACCCAGACTATAGCTGCAGAGCAGCAGCTATCCTGGGTGCCACACAGTTTTAAGCTTTGGGAGGAGGTGACAGACAGCCTTCAGCCAGGGATTACCATGCCAGCACAGGCTTTGGAATCGGGCAGAGCAAGGCCTCAGTTGTGTGTCAGCAAAGTGGGGATGATGCCCAGTTAGGAGGTTAGTAGAGCAGTGTGTTTAAGGACTTAGCAAGAGGCCCTGTGTCTAGTCCTCAGGATGGGAGCTGCATCTTCAGGGGCATGTAGGTTTCAAAGGGGCAACAGCATTCTAGGTTGCAGCAATCACACAAGCAGGAGAGGATGCAACTCAGGGCTGGAAGGTGTGCCAAGCCCACCCAGGAGCTGCAATGCTGGGTTTGAGAGCCTCTCCCAACCTTCACTTCTACCACCTCACTCTATTCTAGGCACCAGGTGTCCTTGATTATCTTCCTTCATGAGGTAAAGAGGAATCAGCCCCACGCTGGGCTTGGAGTGGACCTAGCAGCTCACCAAGTGAGAAGATTTCCCAGAGCAGGATGCCATAGGACCAGACATCACTCTGAAATGTGTAGATGCAGTCAAAGATGCTCTCTGGGGCCATCCACTTCACAGGCAGGCGGGCCTGGCACGACAGTTTCTTGTCACTTGGAGCCCTGGACCTCCATCCCTTCCCCAGTCCACTGCACCCCTCACCCCTCTCAGCACTCACATTGCCCTTGACGATGTAGTTGGAGTCATTCATGATGTCCCTAGCCAGCCCAAAGTCCCCAATCTTGGCCACATGCCCATTGGTCAGCAGCACATTGCGAGCTGCCACATCCCGGTGGATGCACTGAGGGAAAGTGACACAGGGTTAGTCTTGGCCCCTTTCCTCCCTGTGCCTGGGGGAGGAGGGGAGAAGAGGGCCCCACAAATAAGGCCTCAGGATCCCTCTTGATGGAATGGACATCCCTTTTGGTCCTCTGTCTTGAAGTTTCTAAAATTTCCAGGGTTCAGTTCTGAGAAAACGTAGTGTCTGCTTAATGTTTAGACCACCATCACCTGCCTCTGTGGTCCTTGGAGCCCTTCCTGCCTTTGAGCTGGGCAGTCCACCAGGCCCTAGAAGTTATAATTCCCTGTGCTGTGAGCAGTCTTTGCCCATCCCATTGCTAATAACTCAGCTGCCACCTTTAGAGCTTGTGATTGCACACATTATAATCCTATTTTACCCCCAATCAATTCTGTGCCCTCCCCCCCTTTTTTTTTTCAGTGCTGGGGATTGAACCCAGAGCCTTGAGCATGCTAGGCAAGCACTCCTCCTCTTAGGCTAAACATAATAGGAATATTATGCCATTTTTGTAGGTAGAGACGTGGAGAAGCTCAGAAAATGTAAATAGGTGCTCAAAGTCATAGAGCAAGTGGCAAAGCCAGCTGTCATTGACTCTTAAGTCTGTTCTGTGGAGGTGGTTTGAGCTCCCACTCCCTGGACTGAGTGCATGTTTACACTCATAGGAAACTTCTGTTTCCATCTTAAGAGACCATGTGCTTCATGAAGGAGGCAGCTGTTATCTCACTGCTGAGTAAAAATGAGCAAATCCTGTCCAAGCCGCGCTGAGAGGTTGCCCAGGGTGAGGACCTGCCCTGGGCACAGCTTTCTTCCACTCATGCCTGAGGCCCTTTGTGCTGCTGCCCACATTCTTGCACTTCCACTCCTCCCCTGCCTCTTACATCGTTCTCTCTCCTCCCTCTCATCCTCACTCATCCAGCCACAGGGGTTTTTTCCCCCTTCCTCCCCCGCAACCAGGGACCTGAGCACTGGACTGGTTCTGACTCACATTCTTGGAAGCCAGGAAGGCCATGCCCTGGGCCACTTGACTGGAGAAGTGGAGCAGGTCCCGGAGCTCCAGTGGCCGGCTGGCCTCTTTGTCCATATCTGGAGTGGGATGCGGCATCAGGGCAGTCCTCCTCCACACACACACACTGCCCTCCCTGGCCCCACCCCCAGTCCCCAACAGCCCTTCTCTGACCTGGCCCTGACACCTCCTCACCTTGCTCAGAGGAGTCAGTTGAAGAAGTGGAGACTGGCCTCATCTCCACGTAAGTGTCCACGCCCTGGCTGGAGAAGCCACTGTCCCTACATGGGAGAGAAGGTTGGGAGGTGGTCAGCCCTGTTGCTTCACTGCCCAGCTCAGGCCTTGGCCTCCAGCCACCCCATTAACTCTTGGAACCACTCAGGGAGGGAAGGAACCTGGAGGTCAATCTGAGCATCTCTTTTCTGATGAAAAAAAAGCTCCTTGCCACATTCCGTCTAATGTTTTGCCACTGCCAGTGCTGGAGCTTACAGACCATTCTATCTTTTAGCAGCTCTGCCTCTTAGGAAGTTCTTCATGACTCCTAATGCCAATGTGCCCCTGAAATTTTCCTCCTCCTGGTCCTTGTCCAGTCTGAAGTTGGCAAACTCTTCCCCTAACAGTCCTGCTGGACTGGGATCATATTCTAGCTCCTTCTTTGAGTTCTCTAGACAGCACATTAAAATCACTGGGGGATGGCCAGGTTCAGTGGCTCATGTTTGGAATCCCAGCTACTTGGGAGGCAGAGATTGGGAGAATTTCTGTTCAAGGCCAACCCAGGCATTTGTTAACAAGACCCCATCTCGACAAACAGGTGCATGTGGTGGTGAGCACCTATGATCTCAGCTACTCAGGAGGCCTAGGTAGGAGAATCATGGTCTGAGGCTAGTCCTGGAAAAAAGCACAAGACCCTATCCAAAAAATAAAGCACTATAATAATCACCTGGGGAGCTTTTGACCTGCAATACTTTCACCTATGCCTCCTGTACAGCTAGGATTACAGGCATGCACCATTATGCCCATCCCTTCTCGGGAGCTTTTAACATTTCCCATGCCCACACCACCCTCAGAAACTTGAGGGAAACAGGCAGCCATTCACAGCTTTAAATCCATGCAGGTCTAGAGGAGAGCTTTTTAAACTCAGGTGCCCACCTGGGGAACCTCCTTAAAATGTAGATTCTGACTCGGTAGGGTTGAGTGGTGGGTCTTGGAGGTGCGTTTCTAACAACCTCCAGTAATGCCGGGAGCCTCCTTTGAGTGGAACTTACTTGGAGGAGCACCGTACTGTCCTGAACAACCAGATCCAGCTTTGAAACTACTTGCCTTCTGCCCTCTGCACTGGAGATGTGCAGATTGGCGATGCCCATACCCTGCTGTTCCGGGATAGAGAACCCAGGGTTTTTTTATGATCTGACCATGGCATAAATACCTTCGCCTTGTTCTAGAAATTGTACTTGTCTATTAACTTAGCTTGGGATCCTGTTGGCAGGACTGGCTCATAGTCGTTCACCCTTGGAATTTTCCCATTGGGAATGCTTTCCTTGACTGCAGATTTAAAGATGGAAGCCAGTACTTTACTTTGGTACCCATTTTGATTTGATCTGGTCTAAGGTTCCAGCCTGTAGAGGGAGGTTCAGTGTGTGCCAACCCTCTCAGGGGTATCTAAGAATCAAAAAGAAGAAGCAGATCCAACCAGGCCTTCTCTTCTTAGCATGTGCTAAAGAGAGATAGACTCCTCCTTTGCTCCCCTGAGTTTGGCAGCCACCAGTATGCAAAATAAGGGCCCTTATTGTGCTGATCCTGCCCCACTTCACCAGGCCCCAAAACCAAGACACCAAGAACAGCAGAGTGGCAGGTGGCCACTGGGCCTAAAGCCAAGAGACAATTCTAGCCCAGGCTCCACTTCTGCCCCACTCATGTGTGACATGAAATTTGCCACTTCCTCTCTTTGGTTCCCCATGTTGTCTGTCCATCTGCCTCTGGTGGCTTCCAGGAATCACAGCATCACAGAACAGCAAAACCAGGAAGGCTCTGAGAGGTTCAATACTGACAGCTCAGCCTGGGAAACTGAGGACCCAGTGGACAATGGACCTGGCCACAGTTATACTGTTTTGCCTCCTCTTACCCAACTGTTAACAAAGTCTGTTCCACTTCTCCTTGGTGATGGGGGACTAAGGTTAGCTAGTCCTGAGTGGAACGGATGCTCTGCAGCCCCACAGTGCAGCTATGGGAGAGATGAAGGATACATTCCCCAAGCCTTCTCATCTTTGGCCAGAGCCCCAGGCCTGGGTCAACTTTTGTTGTTGTTGTTTTGGTTTGTTTTTTTTTTTTTGTGGTACTGGGGCTTAAACTTAGGACCTACACCTTGAGCCACTCCACCAACCCATTTTTGTGATGGGGTTTTTCGAGATGGGGTCTCACAAACTATTTGTCCCAGCTGACTTTGAACCACAAACCTCCTGATCTCTGCCTCCCGAGTAGCTAGGATTACAGGTGTGAGCCACCGGTGCCCAATCTTTCATATACATTAAGATGACAATTTCATGAACACACAGTTTCGAGCTGTCCATCTTTGCTCACCGCACTCTCAGAGCATGGTTAGGGCTCAGATCATTGTTGAATGATGTGTATATGTACTAGAAAATCAGAGTTGCCGTAAAACCTGGGGTGGCTACAGTTAGCTACTCCTCGCAGCTAGCTTGGCAGACAGACCAGAGTCCCACCTCCCCAAACTGGCCTCCTGTCCTTTGCCAGGGTATTACCTGTGGACATATTTCTTCTCCAGGTGGATGTTCTTGTAGCTGGTGTCCCCCTCAGGGTCCTGACCTGGATTCAGGCTGGGTCCCAGCATGGCCTCAGCCTTTTTTCGCAGAAAGTTGAGCAGGTCGCCATAGCAGCAGTACTCAGTGATGATCAGGACAGGGCCTAGAGCAGCAGACTGGTGTGAGGAGGAGTGGGCCCCTGGCCCCGCTTCCTGTGTGAACTACAGCACGGGGCTAGGGACAATGAGGCCCCTGGCCTGAGACCCAACACACCCGAGTTCTAATCCTGGCTCTGTGAGTAGGTTTCTCGGTGCCTCAGTAACTCCATCTCTCTAAAGTGGACAAACTTCGAAAAACACTTTAGCCCAAGAATTCTTTTTTCAAAGAGATTGATGGCAGTTCAATGGGAAAGCTGCTAAAGTGAGGAAAAAGGAAATAGCTAAGGTTTCTGAGGTATCTCAGTGACCCCTGGGGTGAGTGTCCAGCATCTTTGGGTAGGGGCATAGCTCCAGACCCACAGAATCAAGACCCCTGGAAGCAGAGCCCAGGACTCTGCACGTTTATCTCCTTGCCCCAGAGCACATGCACCAAGGCATGGCTTAGCACCCCTTAGGGCTGCAGTGCGCATAAGCAACTCCTGCCAAGCCTGGGAGTCTTACCTAGGAATGCCAGAGATGCTGAGGATCTACTGGCACTTGCAGCAGGTGAAGAGAGGAAGATGGAGCAAGGTGCCCTGGCGTCCTCAAAGGCCCCCAAATGATGGACCCCCATCCCACCAAGAACCTCACCTCCGTGAGTGCAGGCTCCCAGAAGGTTGACTATGTTCTCGTGCTGGCCCAGGTGACTCATGATCTTCAGTTCTGACATAAGGGCCTCCTTCTCATCAGAGTGAGCCGTGGCTGGGAGATGGGCCACAGGTCAGAGAAAGCAGGGATCCCCAAAGACCCGGAGGGATCAGAGGGATCACAGTCCAAAGTAGGGAGAAGGAGAAATGTAGGCACAGAGGGAGGGACAGAGGAAGATGAGGGATACTCTTGCTACTGAGCTGGTATTGGGAGGCAGGGAGTCAAACTGTGACCAGGTCATGGCCCTAGGTAACCTCTGTGTACCCCAGCCTCTTCAGGGCTCAGGCAGAAACCTCTCCCTACCCAGAGGTTGTCAGAGGTCTCCTTAGAACCAGGAATCACAAGGAACCTGGTGCTCACATGAAAAGCCAAAACTTGACCCCTAATCCTGAGCTCTGTCCCCAGGTTCCAATAGGCTGAAAATGTGGGTGATGTTTCTTGCAACAACAGGGCTGGCCCATTCCCAACATACACCACTCCCCAGCCCTCCCCCGGCTCTCCAGTCCTTCCCCCACTTACACTTCAGCATCTTCACAGCCACCTTCAGGACAGTGTCTTCCTTCCCCAGACCAAAGGCTGTGGCCTCTACCACCTTCCCAAAGGCACCAGCTCCCAGGGTCTTCCCTGTCACACATAAAGCAGGCCCTTTAGGTCCCAGGATAGCAGGGGTCCTCTCTCTTGGGAGAGGCTCCTTGCAGCCCCCAGTGGCCCCACCATGGAGTGCTGGAGAATTGAGACCCCATCTCACCAAACTGCAGGTTGTTGCGTGGGAACTCCCACTTCTCGTTGTAGGGCAGCTGGGTGGGATCGATAAAGGTATAGTTGTTGCCCTCATAACTCTCGATGATTTTCCAGCGCACCTGGTACTTGGGCTTCTGCAGAAGAAGGGAGGAGGTATAGGGCAGCTGCTCTGATAGGCAGATGTTGGGTCTTACCTCGAGAGCAGAGGGTGTGACAGTCCTGAAGCTCTCAGCAGAAGACAGAGTGAGGCCCACTAAGTGCTGAAGGGGTCATGGCATCGCATGGACATGGCACAGAGAGCTAGTCCCTGCTCAATTCTGCTTTACTATGTGATCGTCCCTTGGACAAGATAACCTCTGAGGGTCTTGATATCTCTAATAAGTTGGTAATTCCCAGGCCAGGAGGGAGGGTAGAACTTGAGATCAATGCATTCATCTACCCATCTGCCCATTCTTTCATCCAAACAGTTTTTGGTTTTATTTTTTTATTTTATTGGTGCTGGGGCATGAACGTAGGGCCCCATCTATGCTAAGCACACGCTCTACCACCAAGCTATACCCCCAGTCCTGTTTGATTTTGAGTTGTGTTGTGGTAAAACATATATAATATAAAATTTACCATCTCAACCATTCTCAAGTGTGCATTTCAGTAGTATTAAGTGCATTCACATTGCTATGCAAGCACTTTCCAGGACTCTTCTCCTCTTGCAAAACTGAAGCTCTATGCTCATTGAAGAAAACTTCCATTCCTCCCTCCTGCCAGCGACTAACTGCCATGATTCTGCTTTCTTTTCTATGAATTTTACCGTTCCGGGTGCTGCACCCAAGTCGTACCATATTTGTCTTCTGTGCCTGGCTTATTTCTCTTAGCCTAGTGTCCTCAAGTTCATCCATGTTGTAGCATGGGTTGAAATTCCCTTCCTTTTTAAGACTGAGTATCAACAGTCTTACTTAAATAGTTCACTGACCATATATTCGTGGCGGGTACTGTGGATTCAGCACTGAACAACACAAACTCTCCGCCCCATGAAGTTTGCATTCGAGTGGCTAAGGGAGGCATTTAACTCAAATATCTAGGTAGGAAATTTTTAAATTCTGTCATGAAGATAATGAAGTAGGGTAGGTGACAGGATAGAGAGTGATGTAAGATGAGTGAGGTAAGCCACTGTAAAGCTAGCCATAAGAGTTTTCCGGGCACAGCGAACACAAATGCTGCAGCATTGTGGGAAAGTCTTGGCCGATTTAAGAGACAGGTAGCAGGTATGGCTTAGGAGAACTGAGAAGGAGGTGGCAGAGGCAGGAGGTGGTGAGGGTCCACCAGGCATTGGCTCCCTGCTAACTTCAGGGAGAAGCCCTGAGGATCTGTTCAGGGTGAGGAGCTATCTGATTTGATGTCGCTGAGACGGATGAAGAGGACTATGTACCATGTGCTGTAGGCAGTGGGCTTCTGGCAGGCTTCATTTCCTCCTCAGGCTTTCGATGTTGCTTCTACCCACCCAGCTGGCAGAGCTGGGATGTGGGGCCTGGGCAGGAGGACCAGCTGCCTCTCCCTTTCCTGCCCTGGGAGCAGCTGCAAGGGGGTGTCATGCCAAGGGCTGTCTATGAGAAGTGCTGAGGGAAGACCAAGTTTGGAGGAAAGTGGAAGCTGGCCTAGGGTAGTGGAGGACACTGAGGCCTTGGGTCAGCAAACCAACCCTCCATGCCATCAGGCCTTGGGGACAGGGACCAACTGGGCTGTGCTAAGCAGCTGGGGTCCTTTCTTGAGCATCCCAGTTGGGAGAGCTAAATGGTGGCTTCCTCCTTGGGGAGATGGGTGGCCTATGGCTGCAAATCTTGCCAGGTTAAGAGAAAGAAACTTCCTGTAAGTAATTTGGGAGAGAAGACTGGAGTTAGACATCAGGAACTTCCAGGCTCTGATTCGGAAGGAGGGTTTGAAAAAGGACATAGGGAGGAACTCCCTGAGTCTCCAAGGATGCAAGTTCTTGTGTGGGTGCCTTCCTAACCCAAAAGCCAGACAGAGAGTGGAGAAGAGATTCTCTGATCTCTTCTGGCACTTCTATCTCCAGGAACCCCTGTAGCCAAGGCTGTTTTTTTCCTCACCACTTCTGCTTCCTCTGTCTCTTCTGCAGCTGGTCTGAGTCAGCCCCTCCTGCCTCCAATGAGCAGGAGCCATATTGGAAGTGATAGTAGGGAGGAGGTGGAGAAAGAGGGGTGTGGCTGGATTCTCATGTCGCTGAATCCTGACTCCAGTGCCGATGCTCTCCCACCTGCCTCACAGTCCCCACCATTCTCCCTGCTGAGTGCAAACACCTCCCAGGGCCCCATGCTATCCCTGGGCTGGGTTCCCTCATGGCTCTGAGGCATCTGCCCAAGGGGATGCCTCTCTGTAGGAGCTCCATTGGTGAGAGAAGAGAGGCCAGAGTGTCTGCCTCAACCAGATCTTCTAATACCAGGAATGCTGATTGCCAATAGTGGTGCTCACTGAGCACATCCTGTGAGCCATGTCCTCAACAGACACTCGCTGTGCATCTTCTCATCTTCTCACCTATTGCTCACACAAGGCCTAAACCCTATGCCCACCCCAGACCTACAGGAATCAAAGTGGGCATAGAAGCACCAAAGTCCTGGCTATACTCCAGCTGGTTCCGTGGGGTGGGTTTCTGCCTCAGGAAGGTGAAGACCTGAGCAATTGCCTTGGAAGCTCTGGGCATCCACCTGTCTTCATAGCTCAGTCCTGGTCAGAATCTCAGTCTCTCCAGGACAGCAGCCTCTCTCTGCAGTTCCTCTTCCAAGCCCATCCCTCCCTCACTGTGACCCCCTCCCTGCAGCCTGCTGACTCCTGCCCTTTTCTCTTCCCTTGTGGCCCCCTTGTGGTCTCTCTGAAGAAGGCGATGACTCAGCCCTGAGGCAGAAACAACACTTCCAAAGATGCCACTCCTCACCCAGGCCTAGGCAGTGGGGACAGACAGGGCCAAGTCCCTGTGAAGGGGACTAGCAGGACTCCTGGCAGGCCCTGAGGCAAGAGAACAACTGACTTGAATCTTTTGAGTATTTCACACAGGGTCAGCCAAGCCCGGGGGGAGCTGAAGGATATGCATGGACACTGGGGAGAAGGCCACAGGTCTTCTCTTGGCTTTGGGTGGGATCAGGGCCCAGTTGAATTTCCTAGATAGGAAATAAGGAGGTGGAGAGAGCTCAGGTGTCCCTAGACCACAGCCAAGGGAGACTGGTCAGTCCATGCAGAAAAGACTGCAGAGGTCCTGGACTCCACATTGGAATCTCTGCAGGGCTCTCCAGGCTGAGGAGGCAGCTACTGTGGGGCACCGGGAGACAGTTTTTACTTCTGTATAAAGTAGAACTTTGCTCAGAGAAGGAACGAGGGACCACAGGGGTGAGTAAGTCTCATCTCTGGAGGTGGCGAGTAACACAGAAACTACTTTGGGTGTGCAGTCAAGGAGATGCCCAGCCTCAGGACCCCTCCCATCCCAACATGCATGAGCTAATTTGGGTCCCCGGCCAACTTCCTCCTGTGCCCAGGGAGTGAGCCCTCACTACTGAGCATGTCTGTACACCTGGCGCCTACCACGTCCTCCACATGTGGTAGGTCAGGGAAGCTTTGCACCAGCCTGCCGTGATTAACTCCCATTTACAAATGGAGAAACAGGCTTAGAGTCACCAACTTTCCCATGCTCTCCTAGGTAGAGACGGGCAGAACCTGGATCTGTCCAAATCCAGGCTCAGATCATCAACTACTTGGCTCTTAAAGCAGACCACAGAGAGGATCTCAGTGTAAAAGGACAGGCCATTAAAGGTCACCTGTTGCCATCATACAGCAACTTGGAAACAGACCAAAGAGGACAGTGAGGCAGCCAAGGTCACCTGGCCAGACAGTGTCAGAGCTCGTTCTATACCCCTAAAGTGTTGACCTAGGACCCACTTTCTTGGGGCTATAGTCAGAGCCACCTTCTCATGTTAGCTGCTGTCAGGAGCACAGACAGCCTGGCCTCCTGATTCCCCCACATCCACCCATCCTGCTCCTCCAGGTCCTCTTGTCGCAAGACCCCCAAGGCAGGGATGTCCAGGAAAAAGCAGAAAAGGGGATCAATCCCATTTACAGCCCTGGACCTGCAGGATGGGGTCCAACCCTGCAGGTGCCTAGCCCTAATCTCTCTCTTGTCTTCTGGAGCTCACCTGGGCCTTCCTCTCACCTGGCCCTTTGCCTACCCAGCCCTCTCCCCCAGAGTATTCCTGTGCCTGCCTCCCATGCTGCATTCCTCACTCTTCTGGGCCTGTCCTGCCAAGGCCAGACTACCTTCTCCAACAGTGTCCTTCCCCTGGTGAAGAAGAGCCCTCAGCCTACCCTTCTCGGCTTTGGCTCACAATGGTCCTTATCTTTTGTATGAGGAGGTGGCTAGTCTAGGTAGTAGAGGCTGTGGGCTTTGGTGTGGAGCATCTGTTACCAACCACATTTGCCCTGTGGGCAAATTCTTCAGCCTCCATTAGGACTCTAGCTCAGTAATGAGCTGACTGCTATACACCCTGCTTCCAAACTTGGAGTTAGTCTCCTCAGGGTTAAAAACCAGATTCTGCTATTGACAAGGACAATTGGCTCAACCTATCAGAGCCTCAGATTCCAGCTCTGTAAAATGGGGTTGATGATACCCTCCACACATGATGCTTGCTGAGGGCAGTCAATGAGATGATGTGCTACGCACACTCCATAAAAATGCTCCTAACATCGCTCCCTTATCTAGCAGCCAGATGGGTGATACACTCAATGTGCAGTGGGCAAAACATGGCATCCTTCATTACTACTAATAACTGAACATCGAGAAGGAGGAGGAGGAGGAGGGTGATCCCAGGCCCTCTTCCACTAGTCCACATGCTATCTGAGAGTGAGATTCAGGTGCAGCGCAGGGCTGCTGTCTCCGTGTTCTCATGCTTTACTGCATGCTTGGAAGCTCCGGGTGGGACAGGGTTCCATTCTTTAGTTCATAGCACATTTTACTCTGAAAGGGGCACCCTCACTTTCACAGCCACCTGATCAGTGACATCTCTTGCCCTGGGCAGCAAAGCCTACCATGGCAGAATGTCAGAGGCCACCCAGCACCTAAGTTGTGAAAGAGCTGCTAGTTACATGGCTGACTGACAGAATGAGTGAGGGAGTGGAGGCTGAAGGGTGAATCTGTGCAGCCCAGAGGTGTCCACATCTGCCTGGCTCAGGGCCTGGCTGTCAGGGTCTTCCACCCTGGCTTACCTGCTTGTACTTGTACAAGAGCAACAGCAGTAGCAGCAGCAGCAAGGCCATCATGGACAGGCAGGCGACCACCACAGGTGTGAAGACAGACTCATCCAGGGGCTGTATGACAGGTTCTGAAGGGGTGGAGCAGAGGAGTGAGTACGTAGAGGGACTCTGAGCCCCCTCCGCCCACTCAGACCAAGCCAGCGAGCTGTCTGGGACACAGTAGGTGTTCTACAAAGACTTGTGTGAATGAGGCACCCCCCCCCCTCCTTTGTGAAAAGTCCCCCTGCACCATGGAAGGAGGCAGGAAGGAGAGGCTCTCGGCTCTCATGCCCACCCCAAACCCCATCCAGAATTCCAGCCTCCTGATGCAGGGAGACACTGCTGGGTCATATGGTCCTAGCTCTGCCAGTCAAGAAACCCCTCAGCAGTAGCCTGGCCTCGTGTCCTGCCACTGCGTGTATCACACCCCTAGTGACAGGATCACTACCTCCACCTCTGGCAGCTCAGGCTTTCTAGAGGTTACACTGAGATTCACCTCCCCAGCCTTTCCCTGCAGTGTCCTTGTTTGTCCTTTGGCACTATTCAGCCCTTGTGAGGGTCTCAGAGCCAGGTTACAGGCCCTGGTCTCCTCTTCCCTGGATCTATAGCCCTAGTTCTCCTGATATGTTTTTGTTTGTTTTTGATGGCACTGGAGTTTGAACACAGGGCCTCAAGCTTGCTAGGCAGGCTCTCTTACCACGTGAGCCACTCCACCAGCTCTTTTTTTGTGATGGGTTTTTTGAGATAGGGTCTCCTGAACTATTTGCCCGGGGCTGGTTTGAAACTGAGATCCTTCTGATCTCTGCCCCCTGAGTAGCTGGAATTACAGGAGTCAGCCATTGGCACCAGGCTCTTGATATGTTTTGAAGGACATAATTCCATCCTCTTGCTGGACCAGGAGGTCTGAGGTTGACTCTCACCTCTGTCACTTAGTAGATGGTGACACCGAACCCATGACTTCCTTCTGAGTCTCAGCTTTATCTTCCCCCAAATGGAAGGAAAATAGAACTGAGTTCTTCAGGGTGTGAGAGTTAATTGATATAAGGCCTGCAAAGAGTGCAACATAATGCCCAGCACAGTGCAAGTGTTCAGCACAATGTTGGTTTAGTACCTAAAATACACAGGGACCAGCAGTGAGACAATATCACAGTCAGCAAGGTGCAATGAGCCTGGTGGCAGTTGCTCCAAGACCAGAAGCTGGGTTACTTATATAAGTGACATGATATCTGAGCCAGGAAGGGGCCAGCAGTTCCCCCTGTTTCCGCTGAGTCCAGAGAACCTCCTCAGAGTCTGGCACACAGTGGGTGCTGAAAGTGGATTTAAGGGCCTGATGGTGCTGTGGCCTCTAAGAAGCAGAGACAAAGCCTTCACGCAGCTTCATGCAAAGCAGAGAAAGGCAACCTGCGAGGTTGCACAGGACTGGACATCAGCCCTGGGAAGCCCCTTGTAGTGTCCTTGAGTGGACAGGATGGTGTCTCAGGGCTGGGGGCGGGGGGTTGAAGAGAAATGGAAAAGACTGTCCGGTAGTCCTGGGCTTGGGATGAACTGTGTTTCTTGCTCATTGCCTGCTGCCCTCACCAGACTCTAACATTTGTGGGGCCACTGGTCCCCTGGACTGTAAGTGTCCAGCACACCATGCGTATGCCAAGTACCTATTGTGAAAAAATAAGTGAGTTCAAGATCAGGGGCAGGAGCAGAGGGACCAAGTTACGGGCCTGCTTGCTCCAAGCTGTTCTCTGGACCTCATTCAGGTTTCTTCCTGCCTTTTCCTCCTTGGCTTCAGTCCCACAGGGCTCCAGACTCCCCCATGTCAGTGCCCCAGGGTCACCATTGGTCAGAAGAGCCTGGGGTTGACCTAGAGAGCTGGCATCTGCTCCAAACAGGAGCTCTGGCCTTGGCTCCATGAAGGGTAGGTCTCTGGTACAACACCTCCCTTCCCATCGTGACCAGGAGGAAGGGAGACTCACCTCTAGAGGGCATCCTGAAGGGCTGGGAGCTGTTCCCGACGCTGTTGCGGGCTCTGCATTCATAGGTCATGTTGTGCTTGAAGGTTCCAGTGGCCAGCTGGCTCTGTACAATCACTCTGTGGAAGGGCTCCTGGCTCAGCACCTCGGGGTGTGAGTCCTCCCAAACCTGCAGCACCTGGGCTTCATCACATCTGGGAGGAACAGGAAGTGGCTCAGGTGGCAAGGTCCCCTGCACTGGCATGCCCCTGCCAAGCCCTTCCACCCAGGTGAGGAAGTTAAGCAGAATCTGTTTACCTATCAGTGTGGCCCCTGCACTGCAGCCACGTCACATTGGGCTGGGGGTACCCGGAGACTTCACAGAGCAGTATGTTAGAGTCATTAATGTGCATCCATTTGACGCTGACCTCTGGAGGGTCTGAGGAGGAAAGGAGAGGCAGATCAGCCCTAGAGGCCAGGGCCTCTTCTCCCGATCACCTTGCACTGAGCCTGCTCTCTCCAACCCTTGGCCACCCCAACCCTTGGGCAGCCCTGAGGTGGTGGTAGGGGGAACCTATGCCCGGGCCCCAGCCTGTCACTCACATAGTAGGGTGAGCTCGAAGGTCAGAGTGCTCCAGCCTCCCACATTCCGAGCAAGGAAGGAGTAGCGACCAGCCTCAGAGGGCTTCAGGCGGATCAAGGAGAGGATGGAGGTGTACCTGCAGGAGAGAGCAGAGGATACCTGCCTGAGCTCCAGGCTGCATGGCTGTGTGGGGCAGTAGGCCTCAGACAACACCCATAAACGGGTTGTTTTCCTTCAGTAAATTGTCCAGGGCAGAGGCCTCCACTCAGCCAGGTACTCAGGAGGGGGCCACTGAGTCAAGGGAACCACCTACCCTATTTTCTTCACTGGTCTTCTCATCTGGAAGGCTATTTTTTTGGTTCTTTGAGACAGCATCTTGCTATGTATCCAAGGCTGGCCTCAAACTTGTGATCCTCCCACCCTAGCCTCCAGAGTGCTGGGATTACAGGCCTGTACTGTCACACCAGGCTTAAGTCCCCTGCTTTTAACATGGTCACTGAACTAAGCTTTTACAAGCACAGTGATCCCTCCTGAAAATCCCTCAAGTATCAGCTCTGCCAAAAGGGACTGTGGGAGGGACAAGAGGCAGGATGTAGAGCCTTAGTTCTGGGCTGTGTTGCCATAGAGCCCATGTGTGGGACAGATCATGCCCTGGTGCCACTATTTCCTGACTGTCCTAAGACAGATACTTAACTCTATGATTCTCTGCTTCTTTTGCTGTGAGGTGATACTAATGATTATTAATTCACTGACGAGGTCTGAGGATGAAAGGGATATGACTCTAGAGTCCTTGACACAGAAGCTGACTCACTGTACTTACTCAGTTTAATGGAACCCTTTACTCAGGAAAAGTCCTGGAAGCAAATGCTAATGAATAAAATCATCTTTGAGCAGGGCACCAGTGGCTCACACCTGTAATCCTAGCTACATGAGAGGCTGAAATAGGGAGGATCATGGTTCAAAGCCAGCTTCAGCCCCCATCTCAACCAACAGCTGGGCATAATGGCACATGCCTGTCATCCCAGCTACTTCAGGAAGTATAAATGGGAGGATCACTGTCCAAACCTGCCTGGGCAAAAAGCAAGACCCTATCTCAAAAATAACCAGAGCAAAGAATGCTGGAAGCGTGGTGGCTCAAGTGGTAGAGTGCCTGCCTGGCAAATGTGAAGCCCTGAGTTCAAATCCCAGTGCCACAAAAAAAAAAAGTCATCTTTGATGACCTAGACAGATTCTAGGTAATGTTTTGTTCTATTCTTTTGTTATCTCTATTTTTATAATTTTTCCACAATGACTATATTGCTTAGGTAATAAATATACTAAAAAGTTAAATGAGGACTGGAAGCATGGCTTAAGTGCTTGTGCAGCAAGTGCAAAGCTCTGAGTTCAAACCCCAATGCCAACAAAACAACAACTAATTAAATGACAGAAAAGTATTAGTTCTTGCTTGGAAAACGCAGCCACTACTAGACTCCATGGGATTCAAAAGCCAGTCTTGGGCTGGGGCTGGGGCTTAGTGGTAGAGTGCTTGCTTAGCATGCTTGAGGTCCTGGGTCAGGGCCCCCACCTCCAGCACTACTGGGAAAAAACCCACAAAAACAGCACTCTCATTCTATCAAACTTTGCATATAGAATCCTCAATGCATGTCAATTCTTCCTCCTCCTCCTCCTCCTCTTCCTTCCTTCTCCTTCTCTTCTTAACACGGAGCGCCATGAACCTTGTTGCCACCTTGGGCAGGAGCCATGCAACGTCTATATCATTCCAGTCATGCCACCAAAGTGAGCACAGCAATTCTTCAGACAACTATCATCTACCCTTTTAACTGAAAAGAACTTAACTCTTTTTTGGATGACTCAAACACCATCATGAACACGCCCATCACATGAGCAAAAATTCACTGGATATTCAGCACCCAAGCATGTCTGCCCTGAGTCAAATGGCCCCAGAGCACTGTGTCTTGTGGTTCCTTGCCACAATGTCTCTGTGACTTATGGACCCCTGAAACCTATCCATGGACCAGCACCCTCCCAGGAGTTGACAGACTCTAGTCCAGAACTTCTGCTTTAAGCAGGGGGATGAATGATAGAAATCCAGGACAAGAAAGGACCAGAGGGGAACTGCAGGGAGGAAGAAGGAGGGCAAAGGGACATCTTGGTGCTTCTGACAACCGACAAGTGAAATCCTAGGAACCAATAAGTTGGGCTGCAGGAAATAGAACGAGGAATGCTCAGAGAGTTTTGAAGTTGGAAGATGGCTATGAGACATTGAGACATTTTCTAGCCCGGGGTTGGCCAAAGGACCTCCTCTTGTGTTCCAAATAAGCTGGAAACAGTGCCTGGAGGCTGCATTGAGGATTCTGAGACTGTGTCGAGATTCTGCATGAAGAGTTGCAGAACATGGCTTGGAATGTCTGTCATGAGAGTGGGAGGGACGTGTAGCACTCACAGCATCATCAGCTGTCCCCGATGGAGCTGTGCCCTCATCCTGGTGGAACAGGGCGAGACACCTATTTTAACACTTGGTATCAGTCCTCCTCTTAGGGAGGAAACGATCTTTCTTAGAATCTACCTGCTTACACCACTTTGGACTGGAAATCAAGAGTCTCAGAACAAAGTCGGAAGGAGAAAAATAGATTTCTAAAGAGGTGGGTGTGTGGTAAACACAGGAGTCTGGATGTGGCTAAATGGCAGAAGAGAGGGTGTGAAGTGAGACTGTGCTAAAGAACAGCCCTGGGCCTTTGGGCAAGGTGACCAGGGAGAATTCCCAGAGGGGAGAACAATATGTATGATTGTGTGACATTCGTTCCCCTCCTGCGCGTGGTTAGATGCTGTGCGCAGTGGTTAGACGCAGTAGGGGTACATCTCTGGGTGGAAATCCTGGGGGTGTGGTTGTTTTCTAATTTGGAATTTGGATTGGTCATGAAAGAGGAGGGAGAACAAGGCTGGGAGTTCCTGAGGAACCATGAGAATGTGCGCCCACAAGAAATGATAGGATTGGTGAGAAATTTGGGTTTCCTGAGGATGTGGGACAAAGAAGACAGTTTGAACCAAATCCTAAACACAGAGGGCTAACATGGAGGCCCACATAGTGAGCACCTTTCTGAGAAATGAGATCCAGAAAGGGGAAAGGACTCATCCAAGGTCACACGGTAAGGACAGGACATGACCCATGTATCCTGATCCCTGGCTAAAGCATCCCCCATCTGACTGTGGGGCTCTGCAGACAGACGGAAGGTGACAAGGGGTACCTGTATGTGTCCTTGTGGGTGACAAAATCAAGCTTGGGTGAGTAGTCAGAGAAGGGCCCCAGGTAGGTCCAGTTAAAACCTTCCAGGTCAGGGTAGGTCTCCACCTTGACTTTGAGGTTGAGGCTCTCACCCACAATAACCTCCTGGAAGAGGTTCTGCTCAGAGGTCAAGTTCAAATAGGCACTCTCTGAAAAGCAACACATGGAGATGTGGCATTAGTGCGAGATGCCTGAGTTCATTTGCTCATTCAGTCATCACCCATAGTAGGTCCCTGAGCACACGCTATCTGCTGGCTCTCCACCTCTAACTCCAAGACTTGCCTCTGCTCTCTCCTCCCACCAGCCATATATCCAAACTCCATTTCCACTCTGGTCAGTAGCCATCTGGAGTCTAGCCTGGACTGTCACAGTGGCCTAACTTGTCTCCTCCTTCTCCCCCTTCCTCCCCACAGATAACCCTTAACAAAGCATCAGAAATCCCTGCTAAATCTTGTCACACCCAAGTCTCATCAGGTCACAGCTGCTTAAACCTTCAACGGCCCCTCATCTCTTTCAAGAGAAAAAGCTCAAACCCTTACATTGGCCTACGACGTCCTGTGGGTCCGACAGCTCCCCACTTTCCTTCTCTGACCTCATCTTGTACCTCTCTCCTCTTGCTTGTTCCACCTCAATCCCACTGGCCATGTTCAAGGAATGTGACATACACAGCCCTGCCTTAAGAATGCTGCTGTTCCCCTGCCTGGAGCTCTCTTGTTCAAAACATCTGCATGAGCCGGGCATGGTGGTACATGCCTGTAATTCCAGCACTCAGACGCTGAGAAGGAGGATCTGAAGTTCAAGGCATGCCTGAATTACATAGTGAGACTCTGTCTCAAACAAACAACAAACCTGCCCCCGCCCCCCAAAACCCCAAACAAACAAAAACAAAACGTCTACATGGCTTGCTCTATCACCAACTGGGAGTGTTTGCCTAAGGTTAGCTTTCCCAGTGAGAGCGTCCTTGGGAACCACCAGGATCTAAATGCAACTCTGCACAACTTGCTTGTGTGTTTTTAACATTTGTTTTGCCCCTTGCTTGTCTTCCCTCAGCTACAGCACAAGCTTCATGTGGGCAGGGATTTTAACATCTGTTTTGCTAGCAGCTGGATCTCGACCAAAAATGTGAACAAACACACACATTTATTGAGTGACTACTGGATAACAGATAAGATTAGAATCCATAACAGGAGGACAGCTTTCTGTGGTTTTGCTCATCATCTCCTTTACCCCTCAAAGCACTCAGAGGGCAGTGACTCATGTTTCTTCTCCCTCCTTCCCCAGACTCCTGTCACACTCAGCATACAGTCATGTCTATGGCTATACCAAACTCAAAGCCAGTTCCCACCCAGAAGAGTTCCCTGTTTGCTTTCGGATTCCCAGGCCAGTGGCTACCACTGCTTCTTGCCCAGTCAGCCTAGTTAGAGACCTGGACAGTGTCCTAGCTCCTCTCATTCTTCATTTTGGCAGCCAGCAAGTCTTGT
Organism: Castor canadensis; assembly: GCF_047511655.1. Lineage (NCBI taxonomy): Eukaryota > Metazoa > Chordata > Mammalia > Rodentia > Castoridae > Castor > Castor canadensis. The sequence continues at coordinate 69,565,006 of NC_133391.1, read as the reverse complement.
TGATGAGCCTCCCCTAAATCATTTGGATAAGAATCCTCCACACCCCGCACTGTGGGCCAGCACCTCCAGCCTGAACCTGCCGCTAGGACTGCTCCCAGCTCTGTTCCCCATCCTATTGCTTAGGTGACACCTGGGGCACCTAGGCACTTAAGCACATAGGCTGTGCTAGACCCTCATTTAGTTGTCACAACAAATCTACAAAGCAGTTACTGTTAATTTCCCCTTTTGCAGGCAGGGGAAATTTCCCTGCAGCACGGAGACGTCAGTCAGCTAATAGTGGGCAGACCCATGCTGGACACCACACAGGGTCCCCTCTGTGCAGTCTGAGCCCTCTTTAAAGCATAGTTACTGTCCTCTTTGAACCCTTCGAAGACCTCTCGACAGGGTGAGATGCAAGTTACCCACCCACTTCAAGGTTCCTCTGCCTCTGTGTCCACTCCCGTGGCCACTGCTCGTGCCACACCACATCCCTGCTGCTCTGTTTCTTTTGGCGTCTCAATTCTTCACATAAAAGCCCTCTGCCGGAAATGCTGCCCCCCTCTTTTCTCAGCCCAGATAACCCAGCTTGGAGACCCCTTTCTTCAAGCCGGAGTTGGAGGAAACTTTGTCATTTCCAGGATGTGCTGTGCTCCCCCCACCACCATGATCACACCGTGTGATCGTTGTCTGTTCATGTGACATGAGCCCCCAGCCTTGAAAGAACGAAGGAAAGCCAGCGAACAGATGAGGTGCAGTAGGGAGCGGCTGGGCTCCATTTCCAATGCAGAAACAAAACAGTGCTAGAGCAAGACGTAGTCGTGCTCGGGGGTGAGCACTGCTCCAAGGAGGGAGGGGGCCCCGGCCCAGGATGAAGGCATCTTCCTACCCTCAGCTTTCTCCCCCTCAGACCCCACTGCCTCTCCTCCTCCAGACCGCTGCCAGGCCTCCCACCCACCACACGATGATGCTCACCCACCACCCGGAAGATCATGGAAGAAGAACTGATGCCTTCACTATTGGTGGCCATGCAGGAGTAGTTGCCTGAGTCTTGGAAGGCTACATTTTTCAGGTCAAGTGTCAGGACTTTATGGTAATCATTACCATGGAAGTCTGTTTCTGGAGCAATGTTGAGCTGCAGCCAAAAAGAATGGAGATGATATACTGAGACTGTTTAGGGATTAGAACAAACTGAGGCTGGGGATGTAGCTTAGTGGCAGAGCACTTGCCTAGCATGTGCAAGGCTCTGGGTTCCACCCCCAGCTCCACCAATAGTGAATGAATGAGAATGAAACCAGGCCTGGTGATCCACGCCTGTAATCCCAGAACGCAGGGGGCTGAGGGAGGAGGATCATGGCCAGCCTGGGCTACATAGCAAGACCCTGTATCACAAAACCAAAAACAAACAAACAAACAAAAAAGCCCCAGAACAATGTGAACTCAAATCATCAGCCTTTAAGGTAACTATCTGCCTGTCCTCAGTTTCTCCATCTATAAAATGGGTTTAATACTGGCTCCTAGCCCATAGCAAAAGTAAGTGACATGTGCATACAGAGGGCTCGGGGCTGTGCCTGGCACACTCAGAATGCACATTCCTGGGAATATCCTTCCTTTTCCCCAAAGTCTTTCTGAAATTACCTGTGTATCTCTGGGTTTCCAAGGTAGCCTAGGATTCCCTTGGTAAATCAAAAGTGAGCTCATGTCTGGCTCTTGCCTTCACGCTGGGGCAAAGGTCGTGGGTCAAGGGACTAGAACACTGCCTGCCTCTGCTGCCCCCCTCTAAGATCCAAGATGTAGCAAAAGGCCTGAGTCCTGCTCTGAGTCAGCTACCGACCGGCAGGGAGATCCTGGGTGAGGACCCTCCCTTCTCTGGGTCTGGGCTGTACCTTTAGCCTGGAGAGTCAATTTGGGGTGAGGCTGGGGGCTCTCCCCTGAGGACCTGTGTGCTAGGAGGATGGGCTGATTCCCCACAGGATATGGTGATCCCCAGGACTGACCTGGGTGTTTCCGCGTTTGAGGAAGATAGCATAGTTGAAGTCAGGGTCCTTGGCTTTGCAAATGATCTTGGCAGACTCCCCTCGAATCCGCACCAGCTCTGCGGGCTCCAGTGTCAAGTCCGGGGGCCCTTTGAGGACTAAGACAAAAGACAAGGTCTCTGAGCCCTTAGGCCGGAGGTGTCACTCTGCTCCTTACCACGAGCCAGGGTCCCACATTCTCTCATCTCAAATCCTGGGAGGCAGCCTTGAAGTTTTCCCCGAAGCAAGTCTTATCTCCCAAAGAGATCTTGGAAGGTCCATTTTCTCCACCTTCCTACCTACCCAGTCCCACCACCATTCTCTGCTCTGGGCTTTGGGAGCAGCCACCTCAAAGGCCTCCTGCCTTTCCCTGCCTCCCACCACCTAGACTCCTTGCAGCAGCCCAAGTGACCTCTAAAAACATAAACTAGATGGTGTCCCTCTTCTAAGTAAATATCAAGGGGCTTCCTGTCACTCTCAGACAAAAGCCAAGGTCCATAATACATCTGCAGACCTGCAGTGGGCCACCCTAGCCCCTGCCAGCCTTTGTCCAATGTGCTGTCACACACTGGCCTCCTTGCCACTTCAGGGCCTTGCTCTTGCCTTTCCTCCCCTGCCTTGAAGGGAGGCTGATCTTGTCCTGCGGATACTTGCCACAGAACTCCTCAGAGAGGCCTTGCATGAGCAGCACAGGGGAACTGGCCGCACCGCCGTGCCCCACCCCAGCTCTCTCCAGATGTTCCGCTTGGTTTCTCACTCATCGCATTCATATCTACTTTCTCTCTGGTCTGACTCTCCAGTAGAATGTCTGATCTGGGAAGGCGACATTGCCAGCAGCCACCCAGCACAGTCCCTGACACACAGCAGGCATGGAATTAATCTCTGTGTGGCTTGTGTGTTTAGAAGATGCTTCAAAAAAGGAAGGCAGGAAGGGAGAGAGGAAAGGAGGGAGGGAGGGAAGGAAGGAAGGAAAGAAGGAAGGAAGGAAGGAAGGAAGGAAGAAATGGAAAGATGCTCTGGTTCAGAGCAGGAGCAGAGATAGCCTTTGAGTTCAAACCCCAGCCAGTACTGCAAAACAGAACAAAAAGATGCTCCAATCCAGAGACACTGTGGGATTTGAGAAGTTCTCGGCAATGCTCCCCTCCTCCGCGCTTTTTGGTTAACTGCCCTGCATAGTGGTTGCCATAGCACGGCTCATGGAGGCTACTTGCATATGGTCTGAGTGTGTTCCCCGTCCCCACACCGCACCCCGGCATATACCTTGCCTGTCTTGCCCTATAGATGACTGTGAATGATTAATTGGAAGAAAGAAGTGAAATAAGGGCCACATCTGGGGCCTCCTGGCAGCGCTGGCCCAGTCATGGCCTGCCTGCCTTTCAGCTCTCTGTGCCATCCTCCATGCCTGGCCTGTCTCTTTCTGCCCCACTCACCTTTCTTGACTTTGAGCTGGATGCCGACAGTCAGGACCGCCCTGCCATCCACCAGGGCTCTGCACTGGTAATCCCAGCCATCGAGGTACTTGGCTTTGTGGATGATAAAACCGTGCCAGAGTGAAAAGGAGTAGTTGGTGTGACGTGCGACAGACCGGCCACGCACACGCACCAGCGAGACACTCCCCTTCAGCGCAGGGTCAGTGAGCAGGCAGGGCAGCACGGCCTCCTGACCCTCGAGCACTGTCACCTCCTCTGCCAGCAGGTTCCAGGGCCGGGCGGGGTCTGGGGAAGAGGGAGCCACAGGGTTAAAACTGTTCCTTGTCCCTAGACATTGGTGACTGGGAGACTCAGAAGGCTGAGCATCTGTACCCGGGCCATTCGGGGTGGGCTTGTGGAGACAGGTGCCCCTGTGCAACTTGAGGCTGGGTGACACCAGGCAAATGATTCAACCCCCCTGAAAATGAGTGTAACGGCAGAACCCTTCTCACAGGGTTATTGTGAGGGTGCCATTAAACTGCCACAGGTCCGTGCTCACGGCCAGCACTCAGCAATGGCAGCACTGCTGTGTGTGTTAATAAACGGAGCCAGCCTTCCTCCCTGTTATAGTGGGAAGTGCTGGGCTAGGCCTCTGGGAGGAGGCTGAAACCTTACCCTTTTTTTCTGTTTTGGTGGTACTGCAGTTTTGAACTCAGGGCCTCACACTTGCTAGGCAGGCACTCTACCACTTGAACAACTCCGCCAGCCCAAGACTTTACCTTTGACATAGACGTGGATGGTGGCGCTGCCCCCCAAGGGATCTCCAGACTCAGTGCAGCGATAGGTCCCCGTGTGTCTGAAGGTAGCATTTTTTGTAGTCAGGACGCTGCTTGGGGCATCAGGGTCCAGGTTCCAGTGGGGGTTTATGGGTCCATCCCATTCCACACTGCCATTGCTTACACACCGCAGGGTCACCGTTGTCCCTGGCTTCACAACCAGCTCCGGGCCGTTGGGCTCTATTATTGGGACCCCCTGACCTGTTGCGGGGTGGCAAACAGAAGTGAGGTCTGGGGTGCAACCCAGGGCCATCCTCTGACTCTGAGTTGGGTGGTATCCTGGTAGGGAGGCTGCTGATACTGGGGTCACCTTGAACAAGCCTCTCTGGTCATTTGCTTAGTTTCCAACCCAAACCTGCTAGGGATGGGCTCACAGCCCTGGTATCGAGGCGGCCCTCCTCTGAGAATGGGGCTAAGAGCTTCCTTGGCCTCGCACTAAGGCTTCTGCACCCCACCCAGTACCCCCAGCCTCCTGCCTCAGTCTTCCCTACTATCATCTACCCGCCTACCCACAAAGTGAACTCCAAAGTGCAAAGTGGGCTGTGTCCCCAGCACCGAGCCCAGGGCCTGGCTCAAGGCAATGCTCCAATGAGCAAATGGAGAAACAAATGAATGGATGTCCATGGCCAAGTCCTCTGGCTTCATTCACATGGAGAAGAAGAAAGGGGCGCGGGATCCGAGTTGGGCCCATTTCCACCACTGCACATCTGATCTATGGCACAGTGGAATAGCTCTGTGCCTTGCTTTTGCCTGGGGGCAATGATTGTACTCATTTGTTAGCATGTTAGGTGGTTTAAATGCCTGGAAGCCTTCGGAGCACCACCTGTTTCTAAATACAGGCTCAGTGGGGCTGGGTACAGCAGTTCACGCCTGTAATCACAGCTACTTGGGAGATGGAGATCAGGAGAAACTTGGTTCAAGGTCAGCTGTGGAGGGTGATTCATGGAGACCCCCATCTCAACAAGTAAGTCAGGCATGGTGGTTATAGCAGTAGCACAGGTCTGTGTCCAGCCCTGGGCAAAAAAGCAAGACTATCTGAAAATAACCTAACCACGGGCGGCAAGGCTCAAGTGGTTCCTAGCAAGTACAAGACCCTACATCCAAACCCAAGTGCCAGAAAGGAAGAAGGTGGAAGGAAGGAAGGAGAAGAAAGAAAGAGAGATAAAGGAAGAAAGAAGGAAGGAATGAAAGAAAGAAGGAAAGAAATAAAACACTCAATGAGGCTTAGCCTTTAGGTCACCCACCAGCTGCCCATTCTACACCCTGGCCCTTCTGTGTTTACTGTGTAGCCAATGTCTTTTAAGGAAAATTTGCTTGAAGGAGAAAGGAGAACTTGAAACCCTTGTCAGGCCTTCGGGGAAGGGGGCCCGTGGCCTCTGCAGCGTCAGCATTTTGCCAGGGCCTGAAATAGGGGTGAAGAAGGGAAGTGAGAGCTGATTCACGGCCTGCGAGGGGCTGCCAGGCGCCCTGGCCCGCGTGGGCGGAAACACATTGCTGGCTCCTGGCTGGCCCCCAGTTTCCGCTCAGCATGTGGGCCTTCTATCAGGGATGTTCTCACTTCTGCTTCCTGGCCCTCCTGGTCACTGCCCCATCTCCAGAAAGTGAGAGGAGGGCCATCTGAGGGGCCTGGCTCTGCCACTGCCCCTCTGGCTAACCCTCCCTTCTCTTTTGGGTGATGGGGGCACAGCTACGTGCCAGCTCCAAGGGCTTCAGGACTTCACAAGTTCAGGGATCTCCACAAACCCTCCTTCAGTGGGTATCTCCACCCTGCCCTGACCCTTGGGCCCGCCCCAGAAGGCTGCAGAGGAGGAGAGAATGGGCAGCTAGCTACTGGCTATCTCTACTCTTCTGTCCTGAGCTACTGCTTCCATTTCTAATGTCCCTTCTGGCCTTGACAGTCTGATATCCAAAAACTTTAACTTTTCAAGGTCACGGGCTATGACCAGAATAGCCCCTAGTTGTAGGTTCTGTGCTTGTTTCTTTTCTGCACCTGCCTCCTTTCACAGGCACTCTCCCTTCCCCTCCCCCAGCCTGCTCCTCTAACTCCTGCCCTGGCCTCCTGGAAATGTGGTCAGGAAGAGGCGTCAGTCTTGTTTAGTCCTATCCTATTGTCCTGGACACTCACAGGACAGGGCTGACACCCTTCACTTCCACTGCCAACTTCCCCTACTGGCTTAGCAGGCAGGATGGGGAGCCTGCTCAGCCCTTGTCTTCCCTGAGCTCAGGGGCTTGTTGACAACTGATTCCTTTGTGCTTGCCCATTCTTTACTTCTCATCTCAGCTCCTAACCTTCCCCTCTTCCCACTTGCCTGATAGAAGCCTCCCTCATCAGCTCCAGGAGGTGACACACACACTGCAGCCCAGGCAGACACACTCAATGGGGAGAAGCAGCTTCTCCTATCTCAGGTGCTCTAGCATCTTCCCCCTCCACAGTAGCACCTTACAACCCCACTCACTCAACACTGGTCTCCTCGGCTGAAAGGTTAGGTTTCCAGCCAGCCCTGTCTCCTATCTCTTCTACACCCTGGAGCAGAATCTGGGACACACACACACACAGCCCCATAGATGGGTTCCTTGGATGAGGACAAGACAAGGCAGTAAAATCAAATCCCCAAGACTTTCTAGGGTGAGAGAAGTCTCTACCTAAATTGAGGTGGTGGATATATACGAATGTGCTGTGAAACCTCATCAAGACTTCCAGTGACCTCCTGTGGGGAGACCCTAGTGAGGCTGCCCTTCCTCCCCACCACGGCCCATCCCCCTCAAGGCCCCTCCAAATAAGCAGGTGATACAACGTAAAACATGTTTGTTGGGGCAACAGGCCAAACAGCCAGGCTCCCTCTGGGATGGAAGTTCTCTAGCAACTGCCGCTGCCCCGTGGGGTGGAAGAGGATGAGATACCGTGTGGCTCTTACTCCTGAGACTCTGCAGCAGGTTCTGAGATCCTTGCTGCCCTTCTCCTCTAGCCATATTCCTGCCTCTCATCTAATTCCCCACTCCTGTGCCCTGGGCGAGACGCCAACCTCTTGTCTTTTCCCCATGGACCCTTACACAAACCTCTCAAAAGAAGGGTCACTGCCCTTCAGGCCTGTCTGAGCCAGGCCCTGCCTAGAACGACGGACTCATAGGCTAACAGAGTCATCAGGACCTCCCCACTCTGTAGGACTGGACCAGCAGCCTCAGCACCTCCTAATGCTTGTCAAAAACTCAGAATCTTAGGTGGCCCCTGAGACCAACTGTGTCAGAATCTGCCTTGCAACTAGATCCCCAGGTAATTTCCTATACGCACAGGAAAATTCCAAAAGCATTTCTCTAGGCTAGTCCATCACTGAGCCTACTACCTACCAAAAGTAGACATGGACACTGAAGCCCTGAGAGTATGGGGACTTTCTCGGGACACATGGTGAGTCAACAGCAAAGCTGGGACAGATCCATAGCCCTGGCTGAACTGGTCCCCCTACCCACACTTCTTTTCCCTCCACTGTCTTCCCAAAGCAGATAACCACAGGGTTATCCAAAGTAGATAACCCTGGGGTCCAGTGCTAGGGAGATGGACACACAGAGTGGGGACACCCAGGGAGGGGCAGGGGTGCTCAGAGTCCTTTCACAGGACCCTCTCTAACACACCCCTACCAAAGCCCCCAGTTCTACTCTTACCATGCCAAACTGTGGCCACCAGCAGGACCAGCAGAGCCCCTGACTCCATGGCCTCCATGGGGAAGTGGCTAGAGGGTGGGCAGAGCGCTGGGCTCCCAGCTTCTGGTTCCACTGGACACACGTTCCTCTCGCTGCACTCGCTGTTGGTCTTCTTTTCCTCTTCCTCCTCCTCCTTGGGCTTATCCTCTTCTTCCCCTTTTAACTAGGCAAGGCAACCACAGAGTTTGGAAATCTTGGGTCTCTAGAAGAAACAAAGCCATGACCCCCTCCCCCAGGGGAGGGGGCAGAGCATGGGGCAGAGTCAGACTGATCCTGGAGGGAACTGGCTAATTTGGGGGACCTTCTGAAGCCACCTCTAAGGGCCCCCAGGAAAAAATTATGCCTAAGAGCAGGCAGCCAGTCAGTCAGTAGCACAAATGGGGGTCACTCCCAAGTGACCAGGTGACTCTGACTGAGCCAGGAGAAAAGTTAGGTTGTCTGGGAGAGTTTGATAATAACAGTGAGACACTTACCCAGTCAAGCGCTTTACATTCACTGTCTGCTTTAGTTCCCACAAGACTTCATGTGGCAGTGCGAAATTGTAACAAGGGTATAGAGGCTGCTTTTGCTAAAGACTAAACAAAAACAAAAAACCCGGCTCTTCACTTGGGCCTCCAGATGTCCAACGGGTAACATAAAGTAGGATAAAAGTTTGCTAGCTCTGTCTTCATTTTGTGTCAGCCTTCTTTGTCTTGAAAGTTTGGGTCAGATCCTTGCTCAGCTCCACACTTAGGTATGCTAGTCACCCAAGGAGTGTCTGTTAAAAACTGGTAATACAAGGTTGATTAGCCCTAGGTTCTGACCTCTCTCATCCCCCTCCAAGGCTGAAAGCATCAAGATAACAGTAAGGTATTTTGCTTTTACAACATCCTGTTCCATACATAGAGAAGCACCTGAAAGTCTCCTGATCATTGTCCTAAACCTGAAGTCACCTTGGATTCTAGGAACAGGTACCCCCCACAGAGGGAGCAATCACTCTGTGATGGGAACTGAGAATGCCCCCCTAAGTAGGAAGGATGTCTCACACAGGAATCAAATTGCCCCCTCAAGCAATGACAGTAGTGATATCTTCTCTGGAGCTACCTCGGAGAACCAGACTGAGATAACGATCAGCCACTCCATAGTTTGACCAAGACTGCTTCATACACACACCTCTCCTCTCCTGCTTTAATTCTTCCTCTATTTAAATCCAAAGCTCAGGTCAGAACTCCCAGAAGACAGGGCAGAGGACACTCCATCCCCCTGGACGGCCTAATGCTTACATTGAATCAGTTCCTTTCCTGACTTTTACCACTACCTTTTTCATCTGAGTACTCATGCAAGTGGCTGGACCTGATTTGTTGGGACTCCCAGCAGTTAGGTGTCCCGTGGGCCGAGGACTCTGGTAACAATATTGTGAAACATATTTGTCGTCATCCCTGTTTCTTGGCAGTCAACTCCTAAAATCCTTGAAGTCTTCAAAATGGTGAAGTGTCCTTTTGTAAACTGAGACTGGTCACCAGAAAGACAAGGCAAGATTAGAAAGTAAGAGTTTTCAGCCCCACCCAAACAGGTGGAGGTTCCTGGAGGCTGGCATGACCTCTGCCTCCATACCTTGCACCTTCCTCTGGTGGTTACTGGTGTCCTTTGTCATCTCCTCTATTAACAAACCAATAAATAAATGTAAGCATTTCCTTGAGTCTTGGAGGCTGCTCTAGCAAATTAATCAAATCTGAAGAGGAGGATCAAGAGCACAGCTAAAAGCTCCAGGAGTTTAGGATTGAGCCTTTAACCTCTGGGGTCTGATTCAGCTCCAGGTACACAGTGTCACAATTAAAGTGAATAAGAAGACACCCACATGGTATCTGCTGTAGAATTAATTGCTCCTTGAGAATTTGAGGAACATCCCCTCAACCCCCTCGCGCACATACATTTGGTCACAGATGTCTTCTGTGTTGATTACAGAGATAGGTACTATTGTTACTCTCACTTTGCAGTGGGAAAAACTGAAGCCCAAGACTCAGCGAAACACCTTGAACTTATCCATGATCTCACAGCTATCAAATGGTGAGAGGAGGACACAGACACAGATAGCAAGTTTATAGAACTGTCTTTTGTAGATTAACTGATTTATTTTTTACAAGGTGTTTAACTGTTCTGCTGTAATTTCTTTTTTAAAAATAGCATTCCCTTGCCCCATCTTTTCAGAAGGCAATTGCCTTTTTATTGTTGAGTTGATTCTCTTAGTATTTTCCTTCTTTTTTCAGTAGTGTGATTGTAAAGTTACTCTTTGAAACAGAAAAAAAACTCAATATAACATTAATACAGGAAAACGATCATTCTTCTCTTGTACTCAGGTGTGTGTATATGTATGCATATACTTTTTTTTTCCCAAGAAAATGTTTTGAACCTTCAACAATTGTGAATGCCAACCAAAACTTACTCAAGAAGAGACAGAAAATCTGAACAGACCATACAAGTAAAGATGTTTAATCAGTAATCAAGTACCTCCCAACAAGGAAGAGCCCAGACCCAGCAGACCCAGCTGTCCTCACTGCTGAATTCTACCAAACATTTAAAGAAGAATTTACACCAATCCTTCTCCAACTCCTCCAAAGAAAATAGAAGACAAGGAATCAATTCCTAATTCATTCTATGAGGCCAGCATTATCCTGATACCAAAACAAAGACTTGCAAAAAAAGAAAACTATAGTTCAATATAGATGCATGAATATACATCTAAGAATCCTCAACAAAATACTAGCAAACCAAATCCAAATAACATATTAAAAGTATTACACACATACAGGCTGGGAGTCAGCTCAAGTGGTGGAGTGCCTGCCTAGCAGTGCAATCCCCTGAGTTCAAACTCCAGTACCACAAAACAACAACAAAAAATCCCTGCAAAGTGTTACACCAATTATACACCATGACCTAGTGGGACTTATCCCAGAATGCAAAGGTGGTCCAACATATAAAACTCAATGTAACATGTCACATAAAATGAAAAAAGTCCCACACGATCATTTCAATTGATGCAGAAAGAGCCTTTAACAAAATCCAACATACTTTCATGATTTAAAAAAAATTCAACAAACTATGGGTGAAAGGGAACACCCTCAACATGATCGAGGGATTTATGAGAAAGCACAGCCAAATTGATGGTCAAAGTCTGAAAGCTTGTCTTCTTAGGTCACGGATACCAGGTCTCACCATTTCACTTCTATTCAACATATTGGAAGTTCTAGCTAGAGCAATCAGGAAATAAAAGAAATAAAGTACATTTAAGTTAAAAATTAAGGAGTAAAATTGTCTACAGATGACACGATCCTAGATATAGAAAAATCCTAAAGAAGCCACAAAGTAAAACACTAGCGATAATAAATGAACCAAGCAAGTTGCAGAACCCAAGATCAACACTCAAAACTCAAGCTACGTTTATACATTAGCAATAACCCCAAAAAGGAAATTGGGAAAAAAATCTTTTGTAGTAGCATCAAAAAGAATAAAATACTCGGGGAATAAATTTAACCAAGGAGGTATGAGACTTATACACTGAAACACACAAAAACATGCCTGAAAGAAATTAAGAATACCTTAATCAATGAAAAGATACCTTATTTTCATAAGTTGGAAGATTTAATATTGTTAAGGTGACAGTACCGATTCAAAGTGATCTATAGATTAAATGAGACCCCTATCAAAATTCTACCAGTCATTTTTTTTTTTGCTGAAATAGAAAAGCTGGTTATGAAATTTCTATGGAATTGCAAGAATCATTGAATAATCAAAACAATCTTGAAAAAGAAGAACAAAGTTGGAGGTGTCACACTTCCCAATTTCAAAACTTACTACAAAGCTACAGAAATAGTATACGAATATATAGAAAAATGGACTCAAAGTGAGAGTCAAGAAGGAAACCCTTACAACTGTGGTCAATTGAAACTGAGCAAGGGTGGTGAGCCCATTCAGTGGGGAAAGTGCTTCTTTCTACAAAATGTATTACGTCAACAGCAGATCCATATTCAGAACAGTGAAGCTGGACCCTTAACTTACACCATGTACAAAATTCACTCAAAATGAGAACAAAATGTGAACATTAAAACCACAAAACTCATAAAATAAAACACAGGAGTCATTCATGTTCATGACTTTGAACTAAGAAATTATTTCTTAGCTATGTCACCAAAATCACAACCAACCAAAGAAAAACTAGATAAATTGAACTTTATCAAAATTAAGTATGCTTGTATATCAAAGGACACTGCCAAGAGAATGAAAAGGAAAGATAACCCAGAGAATGGAGAAAAATCCTTACAAGCCATACAAGTAATAAGTTATGTATTCAGAATAAAAAGCTATATTTGAGTGCAAATTGCAGCATTTCCTACAACTCAACAACAAAGCAAAAACAACTCAGTTTAAACATGGGCAAAAACATTAGATGTTTCTCCAGAGAAGATATACACATGACCAAAAATCACACAGAAAGATACTCCACACCATTGGTCATCAGAGAAGTGTAAACCCAAACCATGTTGAGATATCATGTCACGTTTACTTGGTTGGATGTTATTTAAAGAAATCAGAAAATAGCAAGTATTGGTGGAGATGTAGGCAAATTGTAACTTTGTACATTGCTGGCAGAAATTGAAATGTTGCAGCTGCTATGGTAATCAATTTGGTAGTTCCTCAAAAAGTTAAACATGGAATTACCATATAACCCAGCAATTCTACTCCTAGATAGAACCAAAAGAATTCAAAACAGGAACACAAACAAATACTTGCCCATGAATGTAAATGCAGCCCTATTCACAATAGCCAAAAGTTGGAAACAGTTGAGAAATGGATAAAAAAACTGGGATAGCCATTCAATGGAATATTATTCAGTTAGGAAAACGAATGGAGCGCCAATACCAGCTACAAAGTGGATAAACCTTGAAAACACTGTGCTCAGTGCAAGAAGCCAGTCACAGAACAGCAGACACTGTATGACCCCATTTATATGAAACACTCAGACCAGGTAAACACACAGGGACAGATAACAGATGAGGCCCAGCCAGGGCTGTGGGGATGAGGAAATAGGAAATGACTCCTTAATGGGTATGAGGATTTCTTTAAGGGTGAGGAAAATGTCATGAGTCTATAGAGACGATGGTTGCACGACACTGTTAATGTGCCAAATGCCACCGAATTGTACTCTTTAAAATGGTTTGCTTTTGTATGTGAATTTTACTTTGGAAAACTATAAAAGGGGACAAAGGCTTCCTTAGACAAACAAAAACTGACAGAAATCATCACAAGCAGACCAATGCTAAAAAAGAAACATTAAGAGAAGTTCTTGGGGGCGGGGGGAAGAGGGGAAAATGACCCAAACATTGTATGCACATATGAATAAAAGAAAAATAAATAAATAAATAAAAATAAAATTATTTTAATTAAATTCTTAAAAAAAAGAAAAAAAGAGACGCTCTTCTGGCAAGATGAGTATGGTACCAACCAGAAACTTGGATTCCATAAATTAATAAATAAAAGTAAAGATTACTGGGAATAGAATAAAGGTAACTATAAAAAGGTAACTATAAAACTATCCTTTACTTGCTTGAAAGGATAATTATCTAAAGTAGATACTGGGAAATTTTTAGGTAAAGTCAGATAGTAACATTTTAGGTTTTGTGGCCATACAATCTTTATTTGAATTACTTAACTCTGCCATCCTAGTTTGAAAGCAGCTGGAGACAATGCAGAATGTGTAACTATGTTCCAATACCTGTTTTTTTTTTTACATAAACAGGAGGAAGGTTACATTTGTACCACAAGCAAGTTTGCAAACTCCTGATTTAAAGCAAAAATAGTAAGCAATGTATTGTACATTTACACTATGTGCAACTGAATGACAACAGCATTACAAAAGATGGGAAGGAAGAATGTGCAGTGTGCTGCTGTTAAGTCCTTACACTATATTCAAATCAACCTAATATTATTTTAGGTAGACTTTGATTAACTAAAGACATATGCTGAAAAACCTAGGATAACCAAGACATTTTTTTAAAGTTGTAACCCAATTGTGGAGATAAAATAAAACATACTAAGTCGAACCAAAAGAAGACAGACACAGAGTAAAAAAGAAAGAGGAGCAGGTGGAACAAATAGAAAATCCCTAACAAGATGGTAGATTTAAATCCAACTGCTTCAATTATTATCTTAAAAGTAAGCAGTCTCAATTATATCATTTAAAAAACAAAGATGGTCAGATGGGATAAGAAAACCAACTAGTTGTGTTTTACAAAGAATCCACTTTAAGTATAAGACAGACAGGAGAACCGTAAAAGGATGGAAAGAGATATTCCATGTAAATAGTAATATCAGACAAAGTAGACTTCAGAACAAGGAACATTTTCAGAGATAATAAGTGATATTACAAATTGCAAAAGCACCAATTTTACAAGAAGACATAATAATTCTAAATGTATATGTACCTTAGAACTTAAGCTACATGAAATAAAATTGATAGAACTAAGAGAATATATATTGTCTTTTAGTACTAGAAAGAAATCAGACAGCTGGCTGCTGGTGGCTCACACCTGTAATCCTAGCTACTCAGGAGGTAGAGATCAGGAGGATTGGGGTTCGAAGCCAGCCTGGGCAAATAGTTTGCAAGTTCCTATCTCAAAAACACCCCACACAAAAACAGGGCTGGTGGAGTGGCTCAAGGTATATGCCCTAAGTTCAAACCCCAGAACTGAAAAAATTTTTTAAAAAAAGAAAGAAAGAAATAGGACACAGAAAATCAGTAAGGATATAGAAAAGCTGAACAAAACAATAAACCAATTTGACCTTATTGGTATTTACTCACTACATATTCTTCTCAGGGCACATGGAACATTCACCAAGATAGACCATATTCTAAGGCATAAAATAAACCTTTGAAACTTTATACACACACACATACATTTGGCAGGGCTGGGGTTTGAATTCAGGGCTTCACACTTGCTAGGCAGGCCCTCTACCAATTGAGCCACTCCACCATCCTTTTTCTCCATTGAGCATTTTCCAGATAGGGTCTTGAGAAGTATTTGCCCAGGCTGACTTCAAACTGCGATCCTCCTGATCTCCACTTCCTGAGTAGTTAGGATTATAGGCATGAGCTACTGGCACTTGGCCTACAAAACGTTTCTTGCATCACAACAGAATTAAACTTAAAATCATTAATAGAAAGATATCTGGAGAATCTCAAAAATTTGGAAATTGAACAATTTCCAAATTTAATTTATTAAATTTTAATTTATTTAAAAAAATAAAACTTCTCAGCAAACTAGGTGCAGGAGGAAATGTGCCCAACATGATAAAAGGCATCTAAAAAATACTGGTGAAAGACTGAATGCTTGGCCCCTAGGAAGAGAGACAGGCGAGGATGTCCTCTTCACCACTGTAGTGGAGATCTTACAGTAAGGCAAGAAAAAGAAAGAAAAAACACATCAGTTACCTGTGGTGGTGCACACCTGCAATCCTATCACTCAGGAGGCTGAAGCAGGAGGATCTGAGTTTGAGGCCAGTCTAGGCTACACAGCAAGGCCCAGCGTTTACAGGCATGCACCACCACCATACCCCATTTACCTTGGTTTTTTTTTTGGGTGGCACTTGGAATTGAACCCAGGGCCTTGAGCATGCTAAGGAAGAACTGTGCCATAGAACACTTTCCCCCAGAAGGAGGGAACAGAAGGGTTTTTATCCCTTCTGTTGTTGCTGTTTTGGTATTTTTGAGACAGGGACTCACTATGTAGTCCAGGGTGGCTTTGAACTCTCAATTCCTTCCACCTTAGTCCCCTAGTGCTGGGATTACCCCACCTTGTTTTTTCAAATCGGGGTATTTGTGTTTTTATCTCCCACAGTAGGAAGGTACCATGATTTTTCTCTATTGTAAACAGTGCTGCTGCAGAGAACATCCTTGCACATGAATCCTGGGGCACATGTGCGATGGTTTGGGTAGGATCATTCCTAGAACAGGGATGGCTGGGCCAAAGGGTAGATAACTAAAATGTGGCAGGAGGATCGTGAGTTTGAGGCCAGCCTAGGCTACATAGCAAGGCCGTGGGTTTATAGGCGTGCTCCGAAAAAAGCCGTGTAGACATGCACTTCCGCCACTGTGTGTGGGAAACCACCATCACTATTTCTTGCTGACACTAAATATTATTGTTCTTTTAAAAATTTCCCAGGGCTAGGTTTCCAATACAGATGCAAGGAAAATAACTGGCTTTGCACTTTCTGTCGTATGATTGTGGCAGCTAAGACTGAGTAGAGGAATACAAGGGAGAGAAAACATTTTTTTTTCCTGGGACTGGGAGTGTAGCTCAGTGGCAATGTATAGCTCCCACTTGCCTAGCATGTATGAGGCCCTGGGTCAGATTCTCCCCTCCCCCGCAAAAAAGTCCCAATCTGATAGTAACAAATGGCAATTCACAGATGCTTTATATATTCATTTCCTGGATTAGCAACGAAATGACCATTTTTAAAATGTTTATTGTTATTGGTATTCTACAGCTATCCTTTGTTTTTCTACTTATCTTTTATTGATTTGTGAGGACAATTTATAATCTGCACTGTATCTGGCAGTGACGACTCTGTTGTCATAAATGTTGACAATGCCTTCCATCTGACTGCCACTTCTCTTTGAATGTTCTTTTGGTGTCTTTATTCACACAGAGATTTATACTTGGTATGTAGTCAGATCTGTTGTCTTTTCGTTTCTGACTTCTGGAAGGCTGTTTATTGTTTACAGGGCACTTTCGTTTCCATTTTTTCACATAGCCTGGGTTACACGGACATTATCTCCACTCTTAAGATAAGAAAAAGGAAGGTCAGGGAGGGTCAATGACTTATCTGAGGCCTCACAACCACCTTGGGGAAGACTCAGAGGAAGAATCAGATTGTTAAGGTCTCAGGCACAGTTAGGGGGCTTCCACTGCCTGCCACCCTGATGATCTGGCCAATACCAGCCTCTGCACCCCTCAAACATCCCAAAAGGTCTCCTGCAGGTCTTCTGTTGCTGCAGAGCTGTGGTGATTCCCAGTTGCCTCCACACTGTGGGTCCCCCACAGCCCTGTTCCCTATCCTGAAATTGGCCTGCAGTGACACTGATGCACGGATGACATGTGCAGGAATTTCAGGTGCTCAAGGTTCTTGAGCCCGCTCTGAGGATGAAAGCACAGGCGGACTCCAGCAGCAGAGGTCAGAAAGATTTTATTTGTAGAGAAGAGAAGAGAAGGATTGCATATTGGAGAATGCAGGGGGACCCGGAAACCGGTGATCTGGTGGGCCAGGGTGGGGAGTGGGGTTTTATAGCCTATTTTTGCCACCATCAGGCAATGCAAAAATAGGGACCTCCTGCAGTCTGTCCTTCAGTCCTTCAACATGGAGATAGTCCCCATGGTCCCAGGAGGCACCACTTCTCCAGGCAGACCCCTGAAGCCCCTTAGCTATCCTCTTGGTGAGGCAGGCTAGAAACAGAAAAGTTTGGGGCTCATGTAGGTTGCCTGGGGATGGGTCAGACCACCCTCACCTGGCTGGGAACTTTCTCTCTCGCTCTCTGTCTGTTTTAGAGGGTGAATGGAGGTGCTACCGTCCAGGGTACTGCAAGGGAGAGGCAGGAACGCATGGCTCCTCGCTTAAGCCCCACCTAGTCAGCTGCGCAGCAGTGATGGCAGTGACCGTGACCAAGGAGAGGGAGTGGTAAAAGCGCCGCTGCTCCATTTCCATCGGTGGGAAGGCCGGGGAGGCTTGGGGCACGCGGGGTGAGATGGGCGATGGCCCAGCAGCCCACCAGGACCACGCGTGCTCTCCCCAGCCCCAAGGCAATGAAAGCGGCAGGAGGAAGGTGCACGCCCCAAATCCCGGTTCTTGCTCTAATAGATGGAAAATTTGTGTTTGAGATTCCTAGACTGCTCAGTCCAGCTCCTCGGTTTAGGTCTATGTTTTGCTAATGTAGATTACTATAGGCTTTAGGGAAATGGTTAACTTTAAAACTCCCTGTCATAGCCTCTGGGCCCTGGCTATCTGATCTTAAAAGGAGATTAATGAAGCTTTAAAAAAAAGTTGTTACATTTAAAAAGGGTTAAAACCTCAATGTTCAAAAGGTAACACAATATAACTAATGTGGCTATAATTTAAAAGGTTATCTAAATAATTTCCTAAAATCAAAATTTGGAAAGCTAAATTAAAGCTAGCATCTAATTCTATCTTAAAGATACTCTGCTCTCATGAATACTTGCTAAAGACTGGCTTATGGGACAGGTTTTATGTTTTATCAGGGTAATTGTTTATAAAATTTATTAAACTTCATTTTTATTAAACTTCATTTAAATGCTATACAAAAATTTACAGGGCTAACGTTATATTTTTAATACAAAGTGACTAACACTTGGTCAATAAAAAAAGTACAAGTCTATTTGAGGAACTAGCACTGTTTTCATAAACTTGTAAGAGATTCTAAAAGCTTTGATTTTTGTTACTGCTGCATAACTCCTGTGTAGCTGTGATGTTGATTGTTACTGTCTTTAAATGTTAAATGCATCTAAAGTCTCTTAAGTATGTTTAAAAACAATGCCATTTAATTAAGGATCTGACAAAGGTCACCCATATTTAAAAATCCATTTACTCTCAAGGCAAAGTTAAAGGGGGGAATTTATTAATAAGATGTAATTTTTACACTAAAATACGAGTTTTAAATATATACTCAAGGGGGCAGGGGAAGGGGAGAGAAATGACCCAAACACTGTATGCACATATGAATAAAAGAAAAAAAATTTTTTTAATAAATTAAAAATAGTAATAATAAATAAATATATACTTAAGATAGGAGAACTTAACAGTACAAATTAATGCTATCCATCATAATTATTATTCTAAAATGTGATATACAACAAATATTTAAAAACATCCTACTTTTAACTGTTCTGTGCGGATGAAACTAGTCTTACAGCCAAGAGGTTTAAAAATTTAAATGAGTCCTTATGTGTGGATATTTTAAATAGACAATTTAATTAGAAGTTTTATTCTTAACAATTATTTTTTGTTTTAAAATTAATAAAAGTTTGTTCTCTATGGCTCAATGTAGTTTGTCAAATTCTAAACTTATTTAAGGTCCTTTCTAAACTGTAGACCTGTGAATGGCTGGGTTCTATGGGGCATGGATTCTTGGCTTTCTTGGTAATAACAAAGTCCCTTTATGAGAAAACCCAGGATCTAATCATGAACACCTGAAGTAAACTGAACAATTACAAAGCCCCTCAAAGGTAAAAGATTTACTGCCATTTGCCCTAGCCCTAATAATACTAAATTTAGATAAGCCTCTAAAACTGAAAGAACATTATATTCAAGGGGAAGAAAGTTCTACAACCTATGACCAATTCTCCAAAACTATGAAGTGAGGTCCCATCCAAGGAGGCCACACAACTTTTTCAATCCCACCTTAGCTTGCTTCAATTTATCTGGTCTTTTTGTTAGTATGCCTAACTCATGGACACCTGTCTCTCAGGGGGAGATGTCTTTTATTCCTATAACAGATTGCTATTTTGAGCCTGTCTGTTGCATGTAACATGTCTTTGTGTTCCATTTGAGAGGCCCTCTGGAGAGACCATGTGGTCACAAGAAATGGTGCCACCATGACAAAGGCAACATGTATTTCAACACTGTCTTGCCACTCCCTAGGCATACAAAACTCATGGCTGATGCCATCTTACCATCCTCTAGGAAAATTACAACTAACTTGTGGTTAAAATTCTTTAGATTAGTGTAGTTTTTATACATGTTGTTTGTACTGCATTGGTCTGTTAAGGACTGGACAGACCAATTGGGTACAGCATTTGTATTGGAGATCTGTTGTAAACTACTTAGGAGTCTAGCTGAATAATCTACTAAAGATAATGACAAAGAAATGGTTTGTTTAATAAGAGTACTCAATAAAGTAATGTGATTGGTTTGTGTATCACTGTGTGTGATTTCTGAGTATGTCTTTGCTTCCTATCAATTGTGGCCACTAATTTTTACTTTTTTGAGCTCATTATGTGTGCTTATATTCTTTGGCATGCCTAGATTAAAACATTTCTCTGTGTGTGTGTGTATGTGTGTGTGTAGATGTCTTTAGGATGGTTCTTAAACTACTTTTATAAAATTAATGTGCACAACTTTCTCAAGTTATCTAAAGTTCTAATCCCAACCAGGCCTAAATATTCTCTGCCTTAGGACTAAAAATTAATAATAATTTTATAAACAATAATCTCAACCTGTTTCATTCTATCATGAGTGTAATTTATATTTAACTCTTTTATAATTAGGTTTATTGATCCATGTGTTTTTGTAGATTGCTATTATTATTATTTTTTTAGCTGTTTCTCCCCTCTCCCCCCCCTCCTTCTCCCCTCCCACCCCCTTGCTACCCAGCAGAAACTATTTTGTCCTTATCTCTAATTTTGTTGAAGAGAGAGTATAAGCAATAATAGGAAGGATGAAGGGTTTTTGCTGGTTGACATAAGGATAGCTATACAGACAGTTGACTCACATTAATTTCCTGTGCGTGTGTTACCTTCTAGGTTAATTCTTCTTGAACTAACCTTTTCTCTAGTTCCTGCTCCCCTTCTCCTATTGGCCTCAGTTGCTTTAAAGTACCTGCTTTGGTTTCTCTGCATTGAGGACAACAAATGCGATCTAGTTTTTTAGGTGTCTTACCTATCCTCACCCCTCCCTTGTGTGCTCTCACTTTATCATGTGATCAAAATCCAATCCCATTGTTGTGTTTGCCCTTGATCTAATGTCCGCATATGAGGGAGAACATATAATTTTTGGTTTTTTGGGTCAGGCTAACCTCACTCAGAATGATGCTCTCCAATTCCATCCATAGATTGCTATTATTTTAAAAAAAGGTTTAATTTAACATTCTTCCTAAGTCTTTTAAGATACAAGATTACTAAGAGTTTTATTGAAAACAGTTGTATCTAAATTCAAGTTTTTACACAGGTTGTTTTAAAATACAAACCAAGGTCTAAAAGCTTATAAGTTTATGTATGTATAATTGGGTTGGCTAAAATTTAAACTTTGCCTAAAAGATTTTTTAAGGTCAAAATTTAAGGTACTAATGTGTGTTCAAAAAAGAATGGGTTTCTGTTTTATTAAAATAACTATCAAGATCTTTTGGCATTGTAGGCTAATACAAAATTTTACCAAAACCAAACAAAGCTCACCCTCCAGATACAATGATAAAACCTTAAGTTTTTAAAAGTCTACAAAAGTTAATTAATTCTCAAATACTAAATAATGCATGTCATTAACTCTCAATGACTGAGCCTATTATTTTTGGGCTCCCGGGGCTACATACAAGTCAACAACAACCCTGCTGTGTGTCCCAAGTCATTCTGTTAGTTAACATCAGCAGTCTAGGGTGTAATTTCTTAACAAAATCCAAGCCATGGCTCTCAATCATTGTGTCTCCTCACTTTATGCTTATTCCCTTATTTCTGTTTCTGTATCTAATATAATTTGAGACATTAATTCTAATTGATTTCTTATTAAAAAAAACCAAAACACATGTTCCCTAATTTTTTTCAGTTTACAAACTGACTACAACCCCATGGCCTGATGTAAAAACCAACCACAAGCAATGGGTTTGTATCAGTCAAGGTGGATTTGGATCAATTTGGATTCGATAGTTTATCTTCTACTGGTTATAGCAGTTTATATTAAGATGTTTTCCTTTTGAGACTCAACAGATTGTCTTCCTACATATTGTTTTCTTTTCATTTTACGTGTTGTTTGGCATCAGCCTCTTTGCCCAGTGCATAATAGTTCTGATGTTTTAGTAGTTGGGTTAACATTCAGGGTCTACATTCCATATATGAACCCTCATGCAGGGTGGAAGAGGCAGGCTGTTAGAACAGATGACTGGAAAGATAAGAGTGCTCTGACACTTGCTTGCTCCAGTGATGTCTGATGGAAACAAGGTCGGAGGGACCTGTGTTGATGCTTTTCAAAATAAAAGGGGGACAGCTCCAGGAATCTCGAAAGCTCTCAGTTTCTTTCTCTGAAAGGGCAACTTTCCTCCTTTCTTTTTCTCCTCTTTCACTCTCTACCAGCCAACATAGGGAATGCCATTCAGGAATTCTCATGCAGAGGTGGAAGGGTGAATGGATTTTCCTCCTTCCCTTTCCTCTCTCTCTTCCCACAATCAGCATAGGAGAAGCCAACATATTCACTTGGCTACATCCTTAAATACTGGGAGATGCTTTGATCCTGCTACAAAAATAAGATAACAAGTTCTCTTCATGGCCCATTTAAGATTATTTACTATTCTTTATACCCTGCCTAAACCCTAAGGTATTTTTCTAATAACACTTAAAAAAAAACCTTATGTTTAAGCTAAGTAAAAATTCTTTCAAATTGTTTTAATATTGCTAGTGCCTTGTATCTAAATGTTACAAAATCATTTACAGAGTTAAAAATTATACATGTAAACAACTCAACTATAGATCTTTCATTTAAGGGCTATTTAAAATTACTGACACTGCCTTCCCCTAACCATTGGAAAATTTAGGGTTTTTAATTGTTAGTACTGTATTGACAATACTGACAACCACTAACTTGTTATTTTACCTAAACAAAATTCCAGGTTTAAATTGTAATTAACCACAGTTACTTTAAGTTTTGTCATTACAGTTCTAATGCTACTGCGATATTTACAGACACACCCATTGAAAATGACTCTGACATGTGCTTATCTGTCAACCAGGACAGACATTCTTAAATATTGGGGTGATTTTGTATTTTCCTTGTAAAACGTTATTACTGTTGCTTCTGATACTCCACAATAATTCAAAGGTGTCAGTACGTCCACTATGGGACAGACAATTAGATTTAATTAGGCCTGGCCTAAGAGCCATGTTTTTTCTTTTTTCTTTTTCTCTTTTTAGAGTTGACTCAACTTTATTAAACAAATGCTGTTGAAAGAAAATGTAGGGGAAGACATCACAATCTATTCAGGTAATCTGAAATCCTGTTATGTTGGTGAATGTAGGCTATTTGGATGTTGAATTTGGAAAGGTAGAGGAAAGGAGTTAGGGTAGGCTATTAGCATAAATAATTTAAAACATGTTACAATGTTTTTGTTATGAACTCATGGGATAAATGATATCTTTTAAATTGATGGTTTAAATTCTAAAATAAATTAATTACTATGATTTTCTTTTTTCTTTTTAAAGTCAAGGTTTGCAAGCCACAGAAAAACTGAGACTGGACTTAACCTTTCATCAGAAACAACTAGAAACCTGGATAAAATATGAGACATCTGTTTTCAGATATTGGACAGCAGAGAACACTGTGAAAAGGGAAACACAAGAGGCAAGCTTTCTGTCTGAAGGCAGATCATAAGTTAAGCTAGGTGGTCCCGTTCAGTTGAGGAGAAAGTTTGGGAGTAGAAGTTAGGGAGACAGGGTAGCTTGAATTTGCAGCACAAAGTAAACTATAGGAGAAAGCCATGCAGAGAAAGTAATCCAGAAATCTGTATTAGAATCACTCTGAACCTTTATCTAAATTGTACTCTGTCTATGGTCGGGTATTGCTTAACATCTATAACCAAAAACAAACAAGCAAACAAGAAAATTAAATTAAAGTCCAAAACAAAAGTCAAGAACAATATAATAACATGAAGCTAAAAAGCCATGGTGCTTTGTTTTTATCCTGGACCTGAGCCAGTTTTCTGGTCCAGAGCCCAGTGACTGAAGAGATGGCTGTGTCTTGGGGAGGAAGGGTCCCAACATTATGGTAAATACGTTCCAGCACAATTTCTCAGTCCTTCTGCCGAAGGGTTGTATGGCTGTTTCCTTGCGGGCATGTCATGTCAGGGAAGAATTATAGGACATGCAAACTGAGTTGACCTCGATGTCTAGAGATTAAAAGCATCACTACCATTCCCTTTTTCTTCTTCCTATGGGAGCCAGGTAATACATTGGAGCCTGGCTCAAGTCCAGCTCACAGTGGCCTCACTGTGGTTATTTCTTTGGTTCCTGGGTATATAATTGGAACTGGTATTTTGAAAGCCGGAGTAGAACTAACATAAAGTCCCTAGTGTCTGCGATAAATTATACCATAGGGTGGAAGGCATAGCTGTGATCAGATTAAGAAAGTGTTAGTCTACTGTCATTTCCTAGGACTAATGTGTTCAGTGCAGAGGCCAGACTGGTATAGTAAATAGAGATGTGAGAGAGGCCACTACTCTTGACTCCTTTTGTTTTCTATGGTGATGACCATCTCTGACATGACCTCCATCCTCACCCTGGGTTGTGATTGATTTGAGAATCACTGAATTGCACTGATGACTAGACAGGGCAGGCAAGAGATGGCTTGTTTGCTAGTAGCCTTAGTAAGACATTCTAGAGGCTGGGAGATAAATCGTAGCTACATTTAAGAAACAGACACTTCAGTGAAGGCTTAAAAGCTCTAGTGGTCTTTGGTTCTGGAGGCAACACATTCCATTTCTTACTCCAATCCTTATACCCGGTGGCATAGTAGGCTGATAACATTAAGTAGAGCCCAGAATAGGTCTAGACTGCAGTGCAATCACTCTACTGTTTAGGCTATATAATTCAGCAGGCCTTATGGTATTAGCCATGTTAATGGTAGGAAAAATTTGGCATAGGAATTATAGCAAACTCCAGTGGGAGGGGCACAATTATGGTCCCTGGGATTCTGGAACAGGTCTATGCTCTCCATAGTATTTATATGTTATAAGGTCCTGGTAGACACAGATCGTTTGACTATGGAAAATCAAGTGACATTGTTGTAATGCAACTCTCCATGTATCTCTTACATTTTTGTATATTAAATTAAAGGTGTTGACTATCTGAGCTATGTTTTCAAGGGTTTTTTTTTTATAGTAAAGAGTATTGGAAAATAGAAAATAGAACTCTCTCAAAAGATAGGTTCATTTATTGTCTCACAGACTAAAAATAATGTTTTCTTTCAGGCAAAGATTTAACAAGCTAACTACTTATTAGTAAGTACACGAATTCCTCAAACTCAGAATTCCTCTCCTGTAATGCCACTGCGTATGTGCTTGTTGGTATCACCTGGTTTTCTTTCTATTTCACTATGAGAATTGGGTAAGAGCCACTTTTTAATAAGTCTCTTTGTTGCTCAATTTGGCCAAAAAGATCACATTAGCACTGACTTCTGATCTGTTTGATGTGTTACTCCCTCTCCTCTGTGGGACAAAATCTGACTTTCTGGAAGCAGCCACTCCTGCATTGAGGGACAAAACTGCCAAATTGGCAAAATCTTCAGAGACAACGGTTCAGAAAAACAGATTAAGAGGATGCGATCCCCGAGTGGTCAGCATCCCACAACTTCTCAGAGGAACAAGTGGTGTTCAGCCACTCAAGACAGCTCAAAAGGACTGCACAATGAGGGGACTTCTCCAGGTACAGATGGAGTCAATTATGCCAGACCTCTGAAAGGAACCAAAACCGAGAGATTTTTAAAAGGAGCTCTTACATATGTGCTCTAATATTTAAGCCTTCTAGGCTTCTGGCAAAAGACAAAGTCACGTCTTTGCCCAAGACCTTCTGTTTAAACAAAGTCAATATAACTTTCAATGGTATCTACCTTCTGCTTAAGGATGCTGTGAGTCTTCTTTCTGTACAGAACTGACTCACTGATGTTTACTCTCTAATAGGACTGACACCTGCTCCCTGATTACTGCTAATGTAATCAGCCCTTAACTACCCACTATAATGACACTCCAAAATAAAGGGCCATCTAAGAGTTAAAAATAGCTACAGGTATAAACACCCCTAGGCAAAGTAACCATAAGACTCTGTCACTTTTCAAAATTACTTTATCCTTCCTGCCACGCCTGGGAGGGCCCCTTCTGATGCTCTTGTCATTGCTAATGTTCAGGTCATGCCTTCTAAATCAGATTTATCTCTCCCAGAATAAAAGCCTTTAGGACCCAAATCATGAGAAAACAAGGCTATCGATCTCTACAAACAGACGAGATCTCCACGAGGAGCCTTAACTGTGCTGGACAATAATTCAGACACCTTGTGTCCAAATGAGTCCCAAGAGGAAAACATAGGAGAGACAGTTTCTCTTTATAGGTAGGGTCTGCTGCCCCTTGTCAGCTCAAAGCAGATACTGAAGATGAACCACCCCCCTTCAGCAACCCCAAAAAAGAATTTTTTGGAATATTGTCTCTGAGGGGGAATTTGAGGTAGGCTAGAAGTAGGAAAAGTTTGGGGCTCATGTAGGTTGCCCAGGGATGGCCCAGACCACCTGCACCTGGCTGGAACCACACATGCTCCTCTCCACTCATTCATTAGTGAGTGGAAATCTCCTGGGTCTGCCCTCCCCAGTGGGTTAGTGTAGGTTTTAAAAGCTCCTGAAAAAGAAAAGCACGCTCTCTACCAGCAGACTCTACCTGCACCCCACCATGCTCCCTTTGTATTTCCCTTTCCCTAACATTTAATAAATCCCATTTACAATTATGTCAGACCTCTAAAAGGAACCAAAGCCATGTTCTGCTTGGATTCTTCCAACCTGCATCACAAGAATCAGAATCAAGGTCTTCTGAAAACACCATTTGCTGTTAACAGGAGGAGCAGGAGTTCACCAGCAGAATGAATATTAAGGGAAAGGAATTAATGCAGGGGCTCCCCGCAGCCCACAGGCATATGGAGGATTGGGTGTGGGGGGTACTCAGAGTGGGAAGGGGGTGAG
The DNA here is from genome assembly GCF_047511655.1 of Castor canadensis. Classification (NCBI taxonomy): domain Eukaryota; kingdom Metazoa; phylum Chordata; class Mammalia; order Rodentia; family Castoridae; genus Castor; species Castor canadensis. Next base: position 69,538,336 of record NC_133391.1, on the reverse strand, counting down.
ACCCCTGCAGAGGTCCATGACCATCTGGCTGGGCACTCAAGCTTGATAGGTAGTCCAAGGGTTCTTAATGATCTAAGTACCTCCAAGAACAATCCAGAGACCCCAGTCTCAAAACGCAGAGGCTCCTGTTAAAAGATAGATGCCAGAATCAACTGGGCCTGCTGAATTAGGGGTGGGGGTGGGACCCTGCACAGTTACAAACTCTCCAGGGATTCTTATCCTGGCTCCCAGCTGAGGCCACTGCTCTTGAAAGCCATGGGTGGCCTCAAGAGACTCCAAGTTCCCCTAGCTTGTCTGTAGTTTGTGTCTCGCCCTGTGTGGTTCTCACCAGGTCCCTGACTCCAGATGGTAAAGACCTCTTTCTGGTGGAGCATGTATAAATCACCTCAGCAGGACCCACCTCTGTCCCCAAGATCAGTGAATGTGCTCATGCCATCACTTCAGTCTCCCCCTTCTCCCTACCTCCAACTGACTCCTTCAGACTCTACCTCCAGGAAACTTCCCTGTGCCTGATAGCCAGGCAGGTTTCCTTCCTATGCATCCCAGGCCTCGTGGGCTCACTCTCATTTCAGCACTTTCCTTATGTGGCAGGCCTCAAAGGCTATCACTCTGTGTCAGGTGGTGTGCCTGGTGCTCTTTGGAGTCTACTTGCTGAGTCCTCAACTCTAGGCATGGTTATTGTCCCTGTTTTGCTAAAGAGGAAGGTGGAGCTCAGAGAAGTTAAGACACTTTCTTAAGACCATACAGCTGGTGAGGGTGTTGCTGTTTCCTGTGCCTGTTAGTATACCTGACCATTTGGATCTACCAACTTTGGATGTACGAAGAATAAATGAGTCAATAAATGAACGCTGGATTCCAAAGCCTTATGAGTAAGAAAGTGGTCTGGTCTCCTGGGCATAGGCATTGGAGGTATAACATCTGGGTGTTGGTTATGTGCCAGGAGGTACCATGCCAGACTCTTTGTATGTTTGTCTCAATTAATCCTCTCCTCCTGTGAAGCTGGTTCTGTTAATTATCCCCATTTTATAGATGAGGAATCCAAGGCTCAGAGAGTTTAGGACACTTGCCCAAAGTCCCAGAGTCAATGGAGGACAGAGCTGATTGGAAAGGCAGCCTGGTTGCAGAGCTTGTGCTGATGACCACCTTGCGACACCAGGTGACCTGAGATCTCAGCAGTGAGCAGTGAGATCTCAAACTCAGTGAATGGTTCTGGATAAGATAAGGGAGCCACAGTAGTGCTGCCTGGAAACTGAAAAGCAAGGCTCCTAGACTGACATCATCCTTCCTGTGGCACAGGATCTTTGAGCTGGGTTTAAACGTCAACCCAAAGATTAGGAAATAGATCCTGACGCCAGTGTGAGGGCCATGTCACGCTTCATACCTCCTGAGAGCCGGCCTTCCTCTCCTTATCTGGCTCCTTGGGTTTCCAGACTGCATGGCAAAACAGCTCAGCCTCTTCTCGACTGCTTGTGCCCTGGGACCCAGGGGTTCACCATCACAGAGTGGAGGGGTTCAAGCCAGGAGCCAGGTACCAGGTGTCATGGTAGCTTGGCAGGTGGTCCTCCAGCAGCCCAGGCCAGAGAGGTTCAAGCACGCACCCTTCTAGGGCTGAGGATTCCATGGGCTTTTGAATATACAGTGGAGGTCGATGGAGCATTTGCTCCCATTTTCTATTCCAGCCTGAAAGAGGATATCAAATCCACACTGAGTTGCAGGGCTTATGGGGCGGAGCACCTTTGCAATCTGTCCTCCACTGTGCTGGGCCTCCTCGCTCTCCATCTGTCTCTGTCGCACTGAACACTGTACTTTCAGCTCTTGCATGAAAAAAAGCTCTTTCTGTCCTGTACTCCTGCCTCTGGTTGGACTGTGCTAATCCTCTCCCCCCACACACACTTCTTTGCTGGCTGCATCCCTGTCTGTCCCTGCATCCCCAGGGCCCCCCAAGCTGCACAGAACTTCTCATTGTCAGGACAAGCACAGTTGTGAGGGTGGTCTTGGTGAATGTGGGTGTGACTCCTGTGCCCTGAGCCTAGCCCAAGCTCTCCAGCAGGGCCTGCAGCCCTCTTGTTTTCTTTACACCTTTGCACTTGGCCATGCCTGCAGAAGGACTCTCAGTCATTGCCAGATGCAGGGATGAAAGCCGACACAGTGAACAATCCCCATTCTGGGCCCAGAAAGGCCAAGGCTCAGAGCTCTTGCCTGCACATGGGGCTCGCACCATCCTGGTGGGAGGTAAGCCAAGTGGCTAAGTAAAGTGTCACAATGCAACTGGTGCTACCTGACATATACAGACATGAACTTGTCTTATCCAAATGGGGACCTTGGAGACTGCAAGGGGTTGCATTGATGATTACATTGACACCCTGTCAATGGGATAGCTCTTTGTTCCAGTCTCTGGGTTGAGCTCTTAGTACAAATCATCTCATTGATCCTATAGCTCCTCTGGGAACAGCTATATCATCCCATTTATAGATGAAAAAAAGACAGGCTCAGAGGCACCAAGTGAGCTGCCCACATCACACAGTTGACAAGAAGCAGAGCTGAGTTTTGAGTGTAGGAACTCAGCTTCAGAGTCCACATGGCCAGCTATTAACCTTTACCCATGGCTTGGCTCTCAGGAAGGTTGAAGGTAGAGGGGAACAGCCTGTGATGTGGAGCCAGCTGCACAAAAATTCCATTCCCCACTTCTAGCTGTGTGACCACTGCCAGGCCCCTTCTACATCTGTAAATGGCAGAAGGATGTTCACTCAGATCCAGTGCGAAAATAACATAGGCTAAGTGCTTTCAACAGATATTTGGGGAGCAACTACTCTGTGCCCAGCCCTGGGGACACAGGGCATACAGAACAGGTAGGGTCCTTCCCTTCTGGAGTTCACAGGCCAGGAGTGGAAGTATCAGGGTTGTTGCAGGAGGCCTTGGAGCCCTGGAGAGTGGGTGAAGGAAGGTTCTGTCTGAGTAGAGGAGTTAGGAGGTTGGTGCAGGAAAAACAGGGAATGTTCCAGCAAGGAGAAATGGCATGGTAAGGAGTTGGTAGCAGGTCACAGGGCATCAGAGGCTAAGGGCACTGAACGAACACAAAGTCCATAAGAAGTCCACATGGGGAGGAAGGTCTCACGGGGCAGATGTGAGAGGAGGCAGCAGGAGAGGTTGGGACCAGGCTAGAGAGGGCATTGAAGACCACAGGGGCGGTTGTCCCTGGCTATCATCACTATACTGCATATAGATCAATAAGGAAGAAGAGAAACTTTCAGATGTGAAAACTTCCATCTTGTTGCTTCAGAGGGGAAATAGGGCTCTGAGAATTCTGTGATTTTCCAGAAGTTTTGCTACTTCCCCATGTTTGTAACTTTTCTAGTTCCTCGCGGTAATTACCCACAAAACCTAAAACCAGAGACTGTGGAACTGTGAAGTGGGAGGAGCTGGCCAGGGACAGCCTGCTCTGTGCCAGTCAGGAAAGAGAAGCGCTGGGGTGGGTGTAGGGAGCTGCTAGAGAGTGCAGACACGCCACAGGGCATGGAGAAGAGGGTGGGCAGGCACAGGGAGACATCTGCTTCTATGATGTCTCTGAGTCCTTGCCCTTAACCAGGCCCAGAGGCAGCCATGACAGATTTGTTTGTGTGTGTGTGTGTGTGTGTGTGTGTGGCATTTGGGCTTGAACTCAGGGCCTTGCAGTTGCTAGGCAGGCACTCTACCACTTGAGCCACTCCATCAGCCCTTTGTGTGTGTGTGTGTGTGTGTGTGTGTGTGTGTGTGTGTTGGGTGTTTTTAAGATAGGGTTGCTCCAACTATTTGCCCAGGCTGGCTTCGAACCACCATCCTCCTGATCTCTGCCTCCTGAGAAGCTAGGATTACAGGCGTGAGCCACCCGTGCCCAGCTGCCATGGCAGATTTTATTCTGAGCTTTGGGACCCCCTTAGTGTATAGAGCACTCCCATAACCCCCAACCCTAGGAGCTACACTCGGAGCAGGCAGCCAGCACCCCAATCCTAGGCTCAGCTTGCTGCTCCTCTGAGGCAGGACATGAGCTAAGACAGTCCCTGAGGAAGGCTCCTCACCTGGGCTGATTGGCTCAGAGCTTCTCTCCCAGGTTCACTGTGAGGACGGGGGAGGGGTGGCACAAATACGGGCACATTCTTTAAAGTGTGGAGGTGTGGTGTGGTGGTTTAGTGGGGCCTGGGTCCAGTCAGAGGGACCATGAAAGTGCATGGTGGGAAAGTTTGGCCTGTACTTTGCTCTTGACCTCTTTTCTCTCACTTTTTCAACAAACCTGAGAGATTCCAGATTCTTCCAGAAGCCCAGAGCATCTCGCTAGAATTCAATAATGTTGTTTCCATCATTCTCGTGTTTGATTTCCTTAGCCTCCCAGAAGCACCACCATTTTGTGTATTTTAAGGGGAACTTTAGGACTCCAGTGACCTCTTTCTTTTTTCCTTCCTTTCTTTCTCTCTCTTTTCTTTCTTTCTTCCTTCCTTCCTTCTTTCTATCTCTTCTTTCTTTATTTCTTCCTTCTTTCCTTCCTTCCTTCCTTCCTCCCTCCCTCCCTCCCTCTCTCTTTCTTTCTTCTCTCTCTCCTTCCTTTTTTTTTTTTTCCCATTGTTTCACTATCTAGCCCAGGCTGCTCTTGAACTTGTGTTCCTCCTGCCTCTGCCTCTAGAGTGCTTGGATTACACACCACCACAGCATCACCACATCCAGCTTCAGTAACAATTTAAATGCTTATTTGTGCAAATATGAATATATTTTGAAACCAGGGTCATTGCAGCATAATTCATAATTGAAAAAACAGAAACAACATAAATGTTCATTAATTGGGTGTGGGGTTTTTTCCCCCTACACTGGGATTTTGAACTCAGGGCTTCATGCTTGCTAGGCAGGTGCTCTCACCACTGAACCACTCCCCAGCCCATTAATTGGGGATTGGTTAACTAATTTATAGCACAGAGATGATTTAAATTATGTGCAGCTCTCAGAATGGATGGATTAATATATTTATACCACTGACCTGTAAATGCATCTATATTGTACTGTTAAGTGAAAAACAAAAAGTTGTAAAATGGTAGTGGTAGTTTTTAAAATACCTCTGAATTTGATTACATACAAATTATAAATATTAGTATGGATATAAGGAAGGAAAGCTCTAGATAAATATAACTGTTAACCATGAAAAGCAGAATTTCCATAAGATAAATTCCTACACACAGACTAGCTGAATAAAAAAGAGAATGTTACCAGAGTCTAAAACACAAAAACACACAAGGGAAAATTTTTCCTTTTTATATTATGTGTTCTGATTATGGAGTCTTAAAAATGCAAGTACATATTATTTAAACACTTTTATGAAATTAGTTAATTGTTACAAAACTGGACAATAAACTCAGAAAAAAGAGCTCTTGTAGAGACCAAGTCCTAATTCAAGAAGGTGTAAGAGGAACTTAAATTACTCTTGCTGAAAAGCACTCACTCCTTAGTTGGGCCCATGAATTAACTAAACACAGGAGAAAAGCTTGGCATCCCCATCTCCATTTTGTTCTTGTTGTCCTTTGCTCTGAGCCGTTCTCTCCTGCAGCCACCTTGCAATCAAGGAAGGGCAGGAGTGATGGATAACATCTTTCTGACAAGGGATTGAAACTACCCCTAAGGAACAGCAGCGCCTTGCAGGACAGACCACCCCCTTCCCCCAGATGAGGACAACCACCTATAATGATGAGGCTGTACCCTGGAGCAGGAGTAATCATGTCTTGGGAACCAGATCGCTCCCCTCAAGTGATGACAGTGGTAAGAACTTCACAACTTCAAAGAGCAAGACTGAGATAATGGTCAGCCAGGCCCCATTCGGCCACTGGAACATGGCTGTGAACTGTGCATACTTTTTGCCCTGCCCTAATTCTTTATCTATTTAAACCTATCACTCATGTCTATACTCCGAACGGCTGACGATGAGCTGAGTGCTCACTCTGCCTCTTCCCACCGCATGCCCCGAGCCGTGTAATAAACCTCCTTTCTCTGTCTTCATCATGCCTCTTTATTTGGCATATAGAGGCAGGTGGCCAGACCTGACATGTGGAAGCCTAGGAGTTTGGGCCTGGTGTCCAAAACTCCAGTTTCAAAAGGATGCTAGCCTGCAGGTCCAGGCTCCAGGAGCAACAGCCCCGTCAGTCTTTCCCTCTTTTTCCAGGAACAAGGACCCCTGGCTGAGAGTGCGGTGGTGGAAGAACTGTGTAGTCCATGGCTCATCTGTCTGGGAGGAAAATTCCAGCTCACCCATTTTCCTCGGGCCTGCTCTTGAGGAGAGGCTGGCAGGGTAAGCTACAGTCATCCCCAGACCCTTGTACCCTTCCCCAAGCTATTATTATTTTTACCTGGTTCCAAGATTCACCTGGCTCTTCACTCTCATCCAGCACTTCCTGATTCTTTTTCGTAGGGACATGTGGTGCAGGAAGGCCTTAGCAAACAAGATTTGGATCCCAGGCTTTCCAGATTCTTGGAACTTCTCTTCCCTGAGTGCTGATCTGGGAGTCAACTAGGCCTCACATCCCATACAGCTTTACCACACTGACCAGATGATGTTGGGAAAGTCACTTTGAAATCTCCTCTCTCAGCTGTACTATGTACTAGGTTCACAGGACTGATGAGAGGGTGAAATGAGAAAAAGTGTCCCAGTCCTGCCAGACAGCCCCAGCCACAGCAACTGTTGGCTAAGTGGCAGCCAGCATTCTATCAGTCTTTCTCTCTGTGGCCTTGTTAGCTCCATTCACCTTGTGGAAACTGAGGTCTGATGTGGTGTAATCCACCTGCAGTCCCTTAGGGAGCAGGCTGAGGTGAGGAGCTGGGTCTCCTGACCTCCAGAGGCTTTCCCATGAGCAAAGACAATCCTGTCTGGAATGTGGGTTGTTCATTCTTTTTGTAGGGCAGATTAGGGTATTGCCTTATTCAATTCCTGCCACATGAGACAGGAGGGGTCATAGCCTAGGAGTGTCCTCTAAATCAGGACCCCTGGGAGGTGGGTTGTACACAGCCAGCCCCTACAGCCGGCTGGGGTTCCCCTGGCATGGCTCAGCTGTCCCTGAGTTGGCGGTTGGGCCTGTGAGTCAGAGCTGTCTCAGGGCTCCGTTCCTCTCCCCACTTGTAACCACAGCCCCACACTCCTGGAAATAGTCCAGAGACCTGTGGCTCTACAATGAGGTGCCCTTCCCACTCACCCAAACAGAGATGCCCTTCCCTCAGCTCAGAGAGAGCAAGTAATAGACCTCAGACCAAAATCTGAATCCATCTCATGTGACCCTCCCAAACAGCCCAAGGTGGGCAGACCAGGAAGCCGCAGTCTGGGTCTGGGACTCTTGCACTTTGCCTCTGTTCCAGCAGCTCTAGCACCCCTGGGCTTGTGCTGCTGCCTATCCGACAGGCCTATGCTTGGCAGAGGAGCCTATGACCAGGACCCAGCTGTCTAGCAGGGGCTAGGATACCCACTTTGTGCCAGCCCCACAAACTCTGAACAGCTGCAGGAATGAGGGTCTGCAGGCCTCTGTCCTCACAGCTGCAGCCTGGCCCCCATTCCCTCCCTTGGCCCTATTCAGCCACACTTTCCTGCCCTTCTTCTGTTACTACTCCTCTTCTCTTTCCTCCATCCTTTCTCCTCACTTCTTGTTCTCTGATGCCCTTGGGTGTTCTGTCTGCCCTGCTGCTATCTTGGTACCAGAGTTTTCTCACCTGGACCTGGAACACGGGCTCTGGCGAACACCTCCTACAAGTCACCCCAGCCTTGGGATAGCTGTAAGCAGAGTGGAGAGGAGAGCAGGGAGGGTGTCCCAGTTTAGTCGCCAAAGCCAGGGCACATGGCAGAGTGGTGGGGGCAGCAGGAGGGGCTCAGTTCCCCAGCACCAGAGCCTCTGAAATTCCTGCCAGCTCACATGGTCCTGCCAACTTGAGGTCAGGCACTGTATACCCAGAAAAGCCAGAAAAAGTCTTCTCATCTCACACCTGGGAAACCAAACCCAAGGTCTAGGTCACCTGGCCATTAGCAAGAGGAAGAAAGTGAAAATTCCTTTTACAGGTGAGGGAAATGAGACTCAGCACTAAAGGAAACTGTATCTGAGACAAGTTCTATCTGCCCCACTCCACACCCACTGACTGTGAGCACAGGGACCCAAACCCAAGAAAGACCACAGAGTCTGTAAGTGAGAAGCACCAAGTTTAATATTAAAATCTTTCCTTAAAAAAAAGTACACAGATAGGAAAACTTAACGGCATACAAAATAGCACTTCTGATGTATAAATGTGAGTTAATGTGAGTCCTAAAAATACTTGTAAACCTAGTGATTTATATCTTTGGTACCGTAGTAAAAACCCATTCTTGCTCCCTGCCAGGGTCCCTGGGCAGGGCAGTGCCAGCCAGCAGAGGATGGGTGCCAAGAAGAGCTGTATTCCTTTCCTCCTCTTTCCAACCCAAGGTTTCAGCTGCAGGCCTCACTCACTCCAACACCCCACTGCTTTAAGGACAATTAGATGTCATTGCCAGACCTGGGAAGTGACAAAACCATATCCCCATAGGGTGCTATCTTGGGGATGGGGCATTTGGCAGTTGAGATGATGACTCCAAAGTGTCTACCTCTTATACTTCTACCTTGGGGTGCCCATCCCAAGCCTTGTCCTTTACGGGACATGACTGTCCTCACCGTCCATTGCATCTGTGGCACATACCTCCAAGGCAGGTGCTGGCATGGTAGGCTGCATGAGGTGATCTGACTTGCCCTCTCTGTGCTTGCCCAGGAGAGCTGCAGAGTTCACTGTGGTGCTGAAAGGGGTCTTGGGGTCCTCCCATGCCCTAGGGCAGCTGCTGGGGGCTTTCCAAGACACCGGCTGCCACTCCAAGTCAAGTCCAGGCAGCTGCGTTTGGAGCCTGAGCAGGGACACATTCCTGAATCCCCAGAGTGCGACGTGGGTCTGAAATCTCCCCATAACCCAGCTGAGCTCCGAGAAGGTGATTTAGGGGGCTTGGCCTTGCTCCATCTGTGTAAGTGTGCAACCCCTGCAATATTCTAGAATATTAGTGTTGGCAGGGCACTCAGAGTTAATGAGTCCAACTTGCTTATTTTTCAAAGGGGGGAAACTGAGGCCCAGAGAGGATGAGGACTCCTTCAAGGTCTCGCAGCAGGTCTAATGCAGGTCGGGACCATCTATAGGTGCACACTTCCTGCTGCCATGTAAACCCAGTGGTCACAGATGTAGGGCCCAGTGGGCAGATTAAGACTGAGGATGATGAAGAGAAGGCCCCAGCAATGACGGGACCTGAAAGACACAGCCATTTCCTATGGCCAGGAGTGCCCTATGCTGGGGTGTCCTGTACTTGGCTCAGCCCTCAGCACTAATTAGCAAGGTTAATTAAGCATGGTTGGCCCCAGACCAGCTTGGGCCTGCAAAAGCAGAGACTGGCACCAGGGGGAGGCAGTTTCTGGACAAAGTGACAGTCCAAGGCTAGCCCAGCTCAGCTAGGAGCCAGGGATACCAGGGTCCCTTCCCAGCTCTTGGGCCAATCAAAGTGGTGGGGATATAGCTGCAGCTCTTTGAGGGGCAGCAGGCTGACTGGAAAGACATTAACTTACCACCTCATTCACACAAGGATCGCCCCAGGAATTCTTCCTTCCCCACCTGCCAGCCAGGCAGAATCCCAGATTGTGGGTTACCAAGCCCAACTTCTCATCCTACAAATGTAGGGGAAACTGAGTCCTCTGGGGGTGGCACTGTGGCTCAGAGTCACATGGCCTCCCCTCAGGCAGAGGCTGGCCTTGGACCCTGTAGTTCTCTGCCTCCTAAGCTGGCCCCAAGGTTTGGGGTACCGCATGTCAGGGGCAGAAGCCTTTCTCAAGGGAAGGCAGTGTGGCTGGTGAGGAGAGGTCAGGCCGGGCCAGGAGGGGCTGGGTGCTGGGAAGCAGAAGGGGGCTTTGGGCAGGGAAGGGTGGGGCCTAACCCCTACAGAAAGCTGTCCTCCACTTCGGCTCGAAGCCCAGGGCAGCCAGAATCTAGCGGCTGCTCCAGCTCCAGTACAGGCTCCACCTGGGGCTCAGCCTGGGGTTCTTGCTCTGGTTCATCTTGGGGATCCAGGGGACTGTCACAGGAGATAGTTGAGGAGGTGTTGACTTCATTCAGGGTGGAGCTAGAGGAAGGAGGCAAGTAAGTGAGGGGCTGGAGGAACCACAGTAAAATAGTAACAGCATGAAGTAAGAGCTTTCTGGGTCTGACTTCATACACTTCCACTCACTTAATCCTTGCAAAGTCTGCAGGCCCTGCACCAGGAAGAAAGTGCAGCTCAGAGAGTTTAAGTCATTACTCCACATTGCACAGGAGGAGCTAGACTTGAGAGCAGGCCCAAAGTTCATTTCTTACCCTCCAGCTTCTCCATCTCTGTTTTCTGAGATACATGATCTCTTAATCTCACACCAAGCCCCTAACAGAAGTACTTCCACTGATTTCACTTTACAGAAGAGGAAACCGAGGTTCAGAGAGCTAAAGTGGCTTGCCTGAGGGCACCAACAGGGCTAGCACTCACTCACAGCTGCTTGAACTTTTATGTTAGCCTCATCCACAGTCAGGACAAAGGAGGTCTTTGGGGCCTGCTGAGGGCTATGTATGCTACTAGCCCATGGGGAGAAACTGAGGCTCACAGAGGTGAAACCTACCAGGGTCTCACATTGGTGAGGTGGAGTGAATCCAGCCTGGGGCTTCTGCCACTTAACCTTTGGCTAGATCACGTTTTGGGGGTGGATCTGACCTCAGGGGAGCCCCACTCTCCAGCTGAGGGGAGGGCCTGTCTGAACATCAAGTTCAGGCACTAGCTGGGCCTCCTCTCTCTACACACTGCAACTCCACCACACCCCAAGGCAAAAGGACATCATTAGTCTCTTTCCAGTCTGGGTTCTGGACTGAACTCGTGGCACCTGTCTCCTGCAGCCAGGCTTCCCGGGGCCCTCTGGGCAAAGTGACAAGGAAGGAGCACAGGCCCAAGGCTGGCAGTGACCCACAGTAACAACTGGATAGGCAGAGATGCTAAGTAGGCTTCCTTCTTCTCCTTGGGACCAGGGCAGAACCTAGGGTGGGGAGAGTATAGACAGCCTCTGGGAACTCCTTTAAAAGGAAGAACTATGTGGCCCATCCTTTTTCTTACCGGCCTAGCCTTCCCACCCAAGGGCTTCAAAGACCTAAGAAACTACATTCTCTCTTCTACCTACTGGCAAGAGTAAGTCCTCATTCCAGCTCAAGCCCAACACACAGACATGCGCTATCACTGTCATGCCCAGCGCCCCAGGCAGGGTGGCTACCTGGCAAGGCTGGGGGAACCCTCCAGTGGACCTTCATCAGCAACCTCGGGTTTGGGGTCAGGCAAGGGGATGATATAGTCGTTGTCACCCTCATTGGGTTGCACAATAGTGTAGAGGACAGAGCTGGTGTCCAGGGGAGATCGGAGGCCGTGGAACCCGGGAAAGCGGGCTTGGGACCGAAGGATGGCTGGATGGTCACTTCTCAGGAACTCCTCATCCACCTGCTGATACTTCTGCTCCACAGAGCAGGGAGCGCCAGAGAAACATAACGGTCAGGCGGGAAGTACCTTAGGGATTGGCTAACTCGCCCCCTCCCGCTCTGTAAATTAGGCAGCCAGTGCTCAGAGAGGAAGAGGTTTCACCCAAAGCCACACAGCTGAACTGCTGTCCTGCTACATCTTCTAAGAGGATGCCCCAGGCAGGGGTAGTTAGCAGACTAGCACCATATATCTCTTGCCCAACTTCAGACAAGTCAAGTACCAGCTCTTATCCTGCCTCACTCCTCTGGTGAGGCCTCAGGGTCCCTTACTTTGGGATAGTGATGATTCTATTCTGTCTCACTCTTCCCAGGACCACCCCAGAGTGGGAGGCGCTGAGAAGTGGAGGTATGGACAAAGCTATGCCTGTGCCGAAGGGCAGGTGCGGCTCCTGATCTGCCGCCTATCATTAGGCAGGGCAAGGGTTTAAGGCACTGCTGGCTTTATTGGCTTTGCATGAGCCTGGATAGGGTCCAAGGGGTAGGGTGTTAGAGGTCATGTAGCCTGAGGTTGCTCACACTTTCAAAGAAGCCCTAGAAGTTGGCATGGGTGCAAAGTCTGAGGACAAAGCTGGGCGTAGTAGCACACACCTGTAATCCCAGCTCTTCTGGAAGTGGAGGATCTCAAATTTGAGGCCAACCTAGGCAAAGTAAGCTGGAGGCTCTATCTCAAAAAAAAAAATACAAACAAACTGGCTAGGGGTGTGGGTTAAATGCTTTGGGTTCAATACCTAGTGTTGGGGTGCGGGTGGGGGTGTCTGAGGACAGACAAGGCTGTAGCCTCCGCCTCCATGTGGCAAATCAATCAGCTTTGTGCTGCTAAAATAAATGAAACCCATAGCTCTGGACCATCCCTTCCTAGCACCAGCAGAGAAACTGAGGCCCAGGGTGTGTGATGGCTATTTCCTCTAAATACCAGCTTATCACACAGAGTCTGGAACCCTAGGTCTAACTTCTGGACGAGAATTCTCTGTTCTCCACCCTCACTCTGTCTCAACATACCTTTTTGTAACCTTCACCCAGCAGTCTCTCGAGAAGCAGCACCAGCTGGGAGAAGGGGGGCCGAATCTCAAACTTCTCTTCCCAGCACTTCTGCATGATCTCGTAGCTGGAGGAGGGCAGAAAGTCAGGATCTGCATCTCAGGGCATAGGGACTGGAGGGGAGCTGGAGGTGGCAGTCTCTTGGGACAAGGTGAGCAAGGGAAAGGAATTGGGAGGAGTGGCTGTAACACTGCTTCTCCCGTTGTTGCTTCTGGCCACTCCCTTGGGACCTTCCAGCACCCCTTGGCCCATCCCTGTGGTTCTGTGGGGTCCACTACACCTTCCTGAGCATATGACCCAAGTTTGGCTCACAGGAGTTATCACCCCTAGCTCAGTGACTGTCTCTGATTGCATGTGACCCTAGCCAAGCCCCTGAAGGTCAGCTCTTGAGGTTTCACTGGAAGCTGTAAGGCAGGCACTGAGGGCAGTGCCAGCCTGAAAATGAGGCCAGCACAGAGAAAGCAGAGGACCAGGGCTAGGACAGGAGATTCCTGGTGAACCATTTGAACACCTAGATCTGGTTCTATCTAGAACTCTTCTAGATCTCTGAGCTAATAAATTCTGCCTGTGATGTAAGCTGGTAGGGCTGCCGGTCCGTTGTTTGCACCCACGAAATCCTTCCAAATGCAGAGGTTCTACTCACATCTCGTCAGAGGCGTGTGCAGGCTGGGCCATGCGGTAACCACGCTTGATGGCGTTGTAGAACTGCTCATTCATGGGCAGCTCTGGGTAAGGGGTGCCACCTGTTGGGGAGCAGAGACAGGGGTACATAGGCTCAAGGGTGTGGAAAAGTGTCCTGCTACAGGACAGGAAGAGGTGTACTTGTCCTGGGAGGGGGGTGACGGAGCAGTGCCCTTGGCACTGGGAAATGTGGACTCCTTCCTGGCTCTGGACAGAGACAGCAACACTCTCCAGAACAATCAGAGAACACCAGAGCCAAGCAGACTTTTTTGATGTCACTGTCTAAACTCCTCAATACTCAGAGAAGGACATAAAGAGACCCAGAGAGGGCAAGGGACTTGCAAAACTCACAGAGTAGAGAGAAAGTAGCAGAGCTGGGACTTGCCCGAGTCCCTGACCCATTTCCCAGCACCTGTTCCACAGTTCCACAGGCTAAAGGTAGGAACTGGAGGGTGGACCCCCGGCTGAAGGCTTGGGGCAGAAGCACTGTACCCAGTGTGAAGATCTCCCAGAGTAGGATCCCAAAGGACCACACGTCACTCAGGGTGGTGTAGAGGCTGTTGAAGATGCTCTCTGGGGCCATCCACTTCAGAGGCAGGAAGGTCTGCAGGGGCAGGACGGGTGCTGAGTGCACAGAGGGGTCTCAGCAGGCAGAAGTCCCACTTTATCCGGGCAGCAGGAAGAGGCCTAACCCCATCTCACTCCTGCTCCCAGTCTGTGTATGCACAGCTCCCAGGGTCAGCCCAGTCCTGTCCACAGCAGCAGAGACTGTTTGCCATCTCACTAGTTAGGGACCTCACAGAGGGAGGGTGGTGGAATCAGGGATGTGTCAGATATTCTCATCCTGCCTTTGATCTATAGGGTCTGGACCCTCTCCAAGGCTGGGCTCACTGGAAAGTGCAGAGATAGGTAGAGGCAAGATAAGTCTGTTTTTGCAGTATGGGGTTTGAACTCAAGGCCTCATGCTTGCTAGGCAGGCACTCTACCACTTGAGCCACTCCACCAGCCCAGGATGGTCACATTTTAACCCAACCAATCCCAACCACTGCCTGTGACCAACTCATCTGTCTTATCATGTCACCTGGACTTCTTCCTCTGTCTACCACTCCAGAACAACAGGTTTGCCTTGTATCCTACCTGCCATGGACCCAATGCAGCTGGTCCCTTGACCCCTGCTGTGACAAGTGAGCTTGAACATCTCTGCCTCTTCCCAATCTATGTACAGCCAAGTGCTGTGCTGTCCCTGTTCACAGCTGGGTAGCACTGACCACCTCTGCTGGGCAGGACAGGCCACCAGGGGCCTGGGACTAATCTCTTATGAGTTATGGCCATGCTGGTGAGGGGAACCTGTTCCTGGGACATCGCCATGGGGCCGGGGAAGGGACTCACGCTGCCTTTGGAGATGTAGTTGGAGTCCCGCACGATGTCTCGAGCCAGGCCAAAGTCACAGATCTTGACCAGCTTGCCCTCGCAGATGAGCACGTTCCTGGCTGCCAGGTCTCGGTGGACGCACTGGGTTGGGGGAGAGGGGAGCCAAGGGCCAATTGTAGGGAAAGACCCTCCGTTCAAGGGAGCAGGTATTAGGGTGCTTACTATCCCTCCGCCCCACCCACCAGAGAGGTAGTCCTCGTACATGGCTGTGCACATGGAGGACTCTGGCTAGCTGGGTATCACACCTCCCTCCCATGGCCCCACCCTGCCCTGCCAGGACCACACATACATTCTTGGAGGCCAGGAACTCCATGCCATTGGCCACTTGGTAGCTGAAGCCCACGAGGTCCGTGTAGCTGAGCACAGGGGACTCATTGATCAAAGTTGCCCGATAGGTCCTCTCAGGGGCTAGGGGAGAGCAGAGGGTCAGGGGTCTCTTGTGTACCATAGCCCAGAGGATCCCTGGCTTTGACTGATGAGGGGCTGAGTGTCCCACACGGGCAGTTACTGATCCTCTAGGTTCCCTCTGAAAGGAGAATGATTTTTTTAGTGTCTAACCTGAACCTCTTCTACTTTACCAGAAAAACTTTTGGCATTAGCCCAGGGTCATTAGCTTAACCTTGCCTGCATGTTTCTCAGGACACTCAGCTAGCCTGCTGCAGCTTGATCAGTCATTTTCCTCCAGGTCCCAGGAGCCAGGAAGTTCCCACTCCACCCACATTCTCACCTCCCTGCAGGCTGTGTGCATGCCTCTGGACCCATACATAGGGATCCATGTCAAGGTTCCACTGCACAGCAGCTTTGTGAAAGTGGCCAGCCTCAGTTTCCACATCAGGGAAATGGGTACCTTCCTCCCAGGGTTGCTGCAAGGCTGTCATGGAAGGGCTTTAAAAAGAATGAATCACTGCACTGGTGTGAGCCCATGCAGACACTTTCCACTTACCAGAGGGGACGTAGTTATCGTAAGGAGCCATGTAGTTGGAGGACTCGATGTCTGCATATTTGACGTCTCCTTTCATGTCCAGCATGGGCACATAGTCCACTGACTCATCCTTACTCATGTCCATGTAGCCACCGTCACTCTCCCCAGACAGGGACACAGGGCTGGGGGTGAGAGGAACACAATAGTAAATGCCACAGGCTTTTCTTCTCTTCCCCCCCTTACCCCTTGCTTACCCTGGAGCCTGTGAAGTCCTGCCACTCGTGGAACTCACTCACTCACTCACTCACTCACTCACTCAATCATCATCCTCAGTTAGTTGTAATGTGAATCACTACAGCTTGAGACCTATCAACTAACCTGTGTGACCCTTATCTGGGCACTGGGGCTGCCAAGATGACATGAGACCCCGTATGTGTCCTCAGGGAGTTCATGCCCCAGAGGCGATTATATTACCCAGGACGAGTCACAGATGGAAGCACCCCTTTCTGGGGCCTCTCTAGCACTATCAAGCAGAGTCCAGCACAGGCCAGTGTGGACAAGAAAGCCCCTTGGTCTGAGCTCTGAGGGCTGTCGGTTACATACATGTGTGTCTCTATGGGTAGGAAAGAGACGGGAGAAGTCAGAATGCTGAAGAGAACAGGGGTGGGTTTTTGAACACTTTTTTTTGACATTACTTTTGCCTTTGCTTTTGCAATCAGCACCAGAACTAAGAAATGTTCCTTTTGGTTGATGGAGTGACTCAAGCGGTAAGAGTACCTGCCTAGCAAGTGTGAGGCCCTGAGTTCAAGCCTCAGTACTGCCAAAAAAAAAAAAAAGAAAGAAAGCAATGTTCCTTTTGGACACATAGGAAAATGGCAGTTAAGGTAGCCAGAGGGAGTGTGAGGAGCCTGATGTTGAGGGCATGGGGAAGAAGCAGCAGAAACCAGCATTTGCAGTGCCTCAGAGCTGGTCAGGAGCCTGGCTCTCAGGTCGCCGTTATCTCTGCCCCTTATTGTCCCTGGGTTGGGAGAGCAAGACATCCATGACACAGGGAGGGTGTGCAGGGTGTCACATCTGCAGAGGGCTTGGCACAGGGCCTGGTACACTGGAAAGTTGCCAGGTGGCAGCCGAAGCCACTACTATCATCATCGTTACTGCCATTCTTGGATCTAGGGTACACTAACTTGTGAAAGAGTCCCGGCTTTGCCCACGTGACCTCAGCCTCCCCTCTTGGACAAGGAGGGAGCAGTGCAGGTGCTTGGCAGATGCCTGCTTCCCTCTGGGTACCTGGGCAGAGGGAGCCCCATGGGCAGTGCGTTGCTGTAGAGCTCGGTGCTGGTCGGGCGGCGCTTGTCAGAGTGATGATGCAGGAAGGTGTGCTTGTTGCGGTGCAGGTAGTCCACCAGGTCGCCATAGCGGCAGTACTCAGTGATGATGTAGATGGGTCCTGTGGAGGAACAGGTTCAGGGACAGTCCCTGGAAGGCTGCAGGCTTCCCATCAGGGCAATGAACAAGCTAGGTGTGGAGAGGTAGTTGGCAAGATGGGTAAGAGGGTCAGCGCCTTGCAAACCTGGGTTCTCTTCCTGCCTATGTGGCTGCAAGCAAGGTTCTTAGTCTCCACCTCTCTTCATGGGGTAAGTGGTGCTAAGAACGACCACCACAAGGACTCATAGGACCATGCCTTTGTTGGTATGGCCTGTGATAAGCACTCAGTGATAGCTGTTATTGCTATGTTTTCAAACTCAGGCTTATTTTGGAAACCAGCATATATAAAGTAGCTAAAGACAATTGTTTATTATTATCAGTTTACTGGTTAAATTCAAATTTAGTGCATTTACTTAGAGCCAACCCATGGGAGCTTGAAAATACTGATAAAAACAAAACCTGACATGAGTGATCACTGCAGACACGGAGTGAGCTATGTACACAATGTACTTCTGTATTTTGATTTGGTTGCACAATACTGAGGAAAATCCCAAATCTTACAATAAGCAGCTATGAATGGCAGTAACTTTTTTTTTTTGCAGCCCAACTTACAATCAGAGTTTCAAATAAACAGAGTTGGGCAGAATGACTTTCTTTTATGATGGGAATGAAAGCGGCTCCCAGTTATGGTGACGGTCTAAGTTGGGGGTGCCTGGCTCATCTCAGTGCTATGGGACAAGTTATTTATTACCATTTTCAAAATGTATTAGGAAAATACAAAAATATCGGAGGATATTTTGACTTGGAAACTGCTGGGACTAGTAGCCTTGAGAGTCCTTTGGGTGTGAAAGTGCTGTGGCTCTGTGAGTTTCTAAAATTGAACCCATCTGGAACTGTGAAGTAGGTCACTGGGGTCATAGACCCCAGGTGGGGTGTCCTGTTGTTTGTGGACAGAAGATTGGTTGGGGAGGGGCCAGGCATTTTCCCAGGGTTCTTAGGGAGTAGGCTGGGTACCTCCTTTGGTGCAGGCCCCCAGCAGGTTGACCACGTTCAGGTGGGGTCCGAGGTGACTCATGATTTTCAGCTCTGACATGAGGGCTTGCTTCTCACTGCTGCGGGCCGTAGCTGAGGAGAAGGGGGAGTCAGGCCAGGGGGATCACTGAGGCTCCACAGAGGCCCCACGAGATCCAGTTCTGGCTCCTTTTCCCACCCTGTGCTGGAAGACCCATATGGCTTAGGGCCATGAGGACCACACTCTGAGGAGGAGGGAGGTGGGTGGAGTAGGCCAGGGTGAAGAGCTCCCCTTCCCAACCTGATAGCATATCTGTGCCTGATGCATCAGGACCCAACTGCCCAGGGAGAACCGAGTGTGCAGGGTAGAGGTGGGGGTCCCAGGGACAAGGGTAGGGTGGGGCAGGTTCCCAGGACTTACATTTCAGCATCTTCACAGCCACTTTCATGGTGGCCTGTGAATGGCTCAAACCATGAGCTGTGGCCTCCACCACCTGCCCGAAGGCCCCGGAGCCAAGGGTGCGTCCTGGGGTAGAGAGGATCCCTGAGCTTCTGGCTCACCAGGGAGCTTCATGCTCCCTTCCCAGACAGGGTAGGAAGAGCTACTCTCTTATCTCAGCCTCCACAAGCCACTCTGGACTTATGTGCTTTCTCCAGGAGGCTCCTATACCACAATTATTCCTAGATCTCTAGGTATTTCATCTAAGTCCTGCTTGCTGTGTGCCCCATCTTCAGCCCCTGAAGGCTTCCTCCTTTCCTCTCCACATATCTTTTGCATACACTTAGCCTCCCCAGTTAGACTAAGCCACACTTAGTCTGTCCTCAATACTTCCTTCCTTACCACAAAGGGACCCATTTCAGGATTATAGGCCACAATGCTAGGCAGTACCTAGGGTTATCTTGTCCTTGTACAGAGGGGAAACTGGGGACCAGAGATGGCAGACACCAGCCCTAGGCCTCATAGCTAGTCATAGCCAGGCCCCCGCCTCAAACAGTCTTCCCACCACCTGGAATCCCTAAACTGCCACTCCAGGCCTCCCAGGACTGACCCAGCACAAGCTGGTCCCTCGGCAGCTCCCAGGTGGAGTCGTAGGGCAGCTGCATGGGGTCTACATAGATGTACTCATGGCCATCGGAGCTCACAGACTCAATCACCTTCCATCGGATCTCATAGCGCGGCTTCTACAAGACCAAGATGAACAATCGTCAGAGGGCGCCTTTGGCCTTGAAAGCCCACCAGGTCTAGCCCTTCATAGGACAGATGGGGCAGGAGACCCTGAGGACCAGAGATGAGCAGGAGCATATCCAAAGTCACACAGCAAATGACCAACTGAGCCAAGACCTTCATAGGCTCAGAGGGCACAGGCACCAGGGGGCTCCAGGAAGGGGAGTGGGTGGCAGAGGAAAAGTCAGGACTCCACAGGCTGAGGAGTAAGAGGAGCAAGCAGCCCTGGAAAGTGACATGAGACAGGACACTGCTGGATGTTAGAGGTCCCTCCCCATGCTGGATCAGTCACCGTGGGAATCTCAGAAGGATGTAATTTCCAGAATGTTAGGATGCTGGAGTCACAGGATTTTAATTTTAGAAAGATAGAATCATGGAATACTGCAACCCTAATTCTGTAATTTAAAATTTCTGAAACTACAAAATGGTGAAATCTCAGACCAGGATATTGAAATTACAGATTAATAGGGCCAGATTGCATTTCAGTGAATCATAGACAAGTCAGTGGATAAGAGATGGATGTGGTCCATTCCCCAGCAGCCCTACCCTGTGACTGGATGAACAGATCCTGGGATGGAGGACAAAGCAGGGGCCAGGAATCCCGGACTGCTTGGACCAGGCCCAGGCCAGCCCAGGCTGCTGGGGGTAGAGTCCACTGGGGACACAGTTTTACTCTACATCGTTCCCATCTGAGCTGGGCTCTGCATGGGCCAGCATTGGGCAGCATTCAGGAGCAGAGAGGGGTCTCTGCAAAGACCCACTGGCCAAATGGGCTTACCTTCTGCCAAAGCATGATAAGGATGATGAGAGAGATGATTGTGAGAACCACTAGGGCCAGGATGGCTGAGATCACCACCACCTTGAAGGGGAGAGCTGGGGACAAAGACAAGAACAGGCCATAAGCAAATGGGGCACTAGGCAGCTGTTCTCCCCGCTAATACTGCAGACCTCACAACTCCCATCCTACCCAGAATGGAAGACCCTAACCACCCAATGGCTTATGGTATCAGAGCCTCAACCTCTTGCTCTGGCCCTCACCTTTGGCCTTTCCTGTAAATCCCGTGTCCCTCAATAATGACCCCCAGCTCTGATCATTGCCAGCCTCCACATCCCTTTAGCACTTGCTAGGGCGGGCTTGCCTTTCTCTCTCTTTTTTCAGTGGTACTGAACTCAGGGCTTCATGCTTGCAAAGCAGGTGCTCTACCACTTGAGCCACACCTCCAGTCCATCTTTGGTCTTGTTATTTTGGAGATGAAGCCACTCAAACTATGCCTGGACTGGCCACAAACTGTGATATTCCCGCTGTCAATCTCCCAAGTAGCTAGGATTATAGGCTCAGTGCCTTTCTTTTTAAAATTTTTTTTAAAAATTAGCTTAAATTAATTATATAAAGGGGTTTCATTGTGATTTTTTTTCCCATACATATATATAATGTGCTTTGATCAAACTCACATCTTTTTTACTTTTTTTTTAAACTCTCCTCCTTCCCCTCTTCTAAAGTTTTTAGTGGGTTTCCTTATGCTATTTTCATACACGCATATAAAGCACTTTGATCACATCCACTCCCGTCACTTTCTCCTCCCCACCCACCTCGTGCTGGTTTTTCTCTTTCTAACAGTCCCTCTTTTACACATGTATTGTTACCATTATTTTGGTCTAAAAACAGAAGCTTCTATGCAGACGCTTTTGAGTGAAAACATGTCATAATTGTTTTTCTGAGTTTGGCTTAATTTGCTCAATATGATGATCTCCAGTTCCATCCATTTTCCTGCAAACAACATAATTCCATTCTTTTTTATTGCAGAATAGTACGCCATTGTGTATCTAATACCTCATTTTCTTTATCCATTCATCTGTTGATGGGTACCTAGGCTGATTCCATAGCTTGGCTATTGTGAATAATGCTGTTATAAACATAGGTGTGCAGGTGTCTGTGTTGTATGCTGACTTACATTCCTTGGAATATTTTAGCTTTTTGAGGAACCTCCACGTTGGTTTCCATACTGGCTTCACTAATTTACATTCTCACCAACAGTGTATAATGGTTCTTTCCCCCCCCACCCCATCTCACGTATTTTCCAGTATTTATTGTTGTTTTCTTGGTTTGGGTGGCACTGGGGTTTGAACACAGAGCCTTATGCTTGCTAGGCATGCACTCTACCACTTGAAGCATACCTCCAAACCTTGTTTGTTTCTTGATGATAGCCATTCTGACTGGGGTGAGATGGAATCTCAGTGTCTTTTTGATTTGTACTTCCTTTATGGCAAAGAATGTTAAACATTCCTTCATGTATTTATTAGCAATTTGTACATCTTTTGAGAATGGTGTTCAATTTGTTTACCCATTTATCAATTATTTCTTCTTTTGGTATTTATTTTTTGAGCTCTTGACATATTCTGGATATTAATCCTTTATTTGATGAATAGCTTTCAAAGATTTTCTCCAGTTCTGTGGGTCATCTCTTGATTCTGTTAATCATTTCCTTTGCTGTGCAAAGGCTTTTAAATTTGATTCAATCCTATTTGTCAATTTTTGCTCTTTATTTCCTGAGCAATCGAAGTCCTATTCAGAAAGAAGTTGCCTATGCAGATATTGTCAAGAGCACTCCATGTGTTTTCCCCTAGGTGTTTCAAAGTTTCAGGTCTTACATTAAGGCCTTTGATCCATGTTGAATTGATTTTTGTAGAAGGTGAGAGACAGGGCTCTAGTTTCAACCTTCTGCATGTAAGATATGCAATTACCCCAAAATCAATTATTGAAGAGGCTGTCTTTTCTCGAACATATGTTTTTGACTCTTTTGTCAAAAATGAGATGGCTGTAGCTGTGTGGATTTCTGGGTTTTCTATTCCACTCCATTAGTCTATGTTGTATTTTTTATTTCTTTCACTCTCTCTCTCTGTTTTTGTGGTATTGGGGTTTGAACTCAGAACTTTGTGCTTGCTGGGGAAGAGCTCTACCACCTGAACCAGGACCCCAGCCCTTTTTCGCTTTAGTCATTTTTCAAATAGAGTCTTGTGCTTTTTGCCAGGGCTGTCACGGGACACCAATTCTCCTACCTATACCCTCCCATACCTAACATGACAGGTGTGAACCACCATGCCCCATTTGTTGATTTTTTTTTTTTTGGACAATACTTGGGTTTGAACTCAGGGCTTCATGCTTGCAAGGCAGGCACTCCACCACTTGAGCTAAGCTTTCAGCCCTCCAGCTTGTTTGTTGAAATGAGATCTTGCTAACTTTCTGCCCGTGCTAGCCTTGAACTGTAATTCTCTGGATGTCTACCTCCTGAGTAGCTGAAATTACAGGTATGAGCCACTGCCCCTGTTCCCTGTCATGTTTTTGTCACTGTGGTTCTGTAGTATAATTTGAAGTTAGGTATTGTGAAACCTCCAGCATTACTCTTTTTGTTCAGGATTGCTTTGGCTATTTCGGGTCTTTTATGTTTCCATATGATATATAGAATTGATTTTTCTTTTTTTGTGGAGAATGACATTGAGATTTTGATGAGGATTGCATTGAATCTGTAGGATTGCTTTCAGTAGTATAGCCAATATTCATTCTGCCAATTTTGAACACGGGAGTCTTTCCATCTTCTAGTGTCTTCTTTAGTTTCCTTCTTCGATGTTTTATGGTTTATTGTAGAGGTCTTTTTTCTGATGGTTAAGTTTATTCTTAGGTATATTTTTGAAGCTGTTGTGAATGGGATTGTTTTTCTGTTCTTTCTCAGTCTGTTTGTTGTGGTCTATATAAAAGCTGCTGGTTTTTGTATGTTGATTTTGTATCCTGATGTTTTATCAAAAATGTTTATCAGCTGCAAGCGGTTTTTGGTGGAGTCTTTAGGGTTTTTAAGTATAGGATCTGTAAATAGAAATAATCTGACTTCTTCTGTTCTTATTTTTTGCCTTTTATTTTTTTCTCTTGCCTTATTGCTCTGGTTAAGAATTCAATTCTGGTTAAGAATTAAAGTGGAGAGAGTGGACAGTCTTGTCTCATTCCTGACTTTAGAGGAAATAGTTTCAGGTTTTCTTCATTTAGTACAATGTTGGCTACGGGTTTGTCATATCCAGACTTTATTGTTGAGGTACATTCTTTCTAGTCCCAGTTTCTTCAGAGCGTTTATCACCAAGGGGTGCTGGATTTTGTCAAAGGCTTTTTCTGCATCTATTGAGATGGTCATGTGGTTTTTGTCCTTTATTCTGCTTATGGGCTGTCTTACATTTATTGATGTGCATATGTTGAACCATCCTTGCATTCTTGTAATGAAACCAACTTGATAATAGTGTTTGATCTTTTTAATGTGTTGTTGAGATTGGTTTGTAAGTATTTTATTGAGAATTTTTACATGTATGTTTAACAAGGAAGTTGGTGTATAATTTTCTTTTTGTTATTGTTGAGTCCTTCTATGGTTTTAGTATTAGGGCAATATTTATTTCATAGAAGGAGTTTGGTAGCATTCCTTTCCTTTCCACTTTATGGAATATTTTGAAGAGCGTTGGTGTTAGTTCTTCCTTAAAGATCTGGTAGAATTCAGCAGTAAATCCCTCCAGTCCTGGGCTCTTCTTTGTTGGAAGACTCTTTATTAGTGCTCAATCTCATTGCTTGTTTAGATCTGTTTAAGTAGTTGATATTATCTTGGGTCAATTTAGGTACGTCAAATGCATCTAGAAATTTATCCATTTCTTCTAGATTTTCCAGAGAAAATCTCTCTCTCTCTCTCCCTTCCTCCCTCCCTCTCTTCCTCTCTCTCTCTTTGTGGAACTAGGGGGTTGAACTCAGGCCCTTGCATTTGCTGGGCATGCTCTACCACTTGAGCCACGCCCCAGCTCTTTTGCTTTAGTTATTTAGGGAGAGAATCTTGTGTTTTGTCCATGGCTGTCCTGGACTGCGATCCTTCTGTTCATGCCTCCCAAGTCACTGAAACGATACATGGCCTCTACCTTGCCCAACTATTCATTGAGATGGAATCTCACTAACTTTATGCACAAACTAGACTCAAACCATGATCTATCCTATCTCTTCCACCTTCCAAGATTCTGGGATTACAGGCACGAGCCACTCTACCTGTCTTCCTGCCCTGCCTCCTGCCCCCTTTTTTTTTGGTTGGCTTGGCTAGGGATTTGTCAATATTATTTATCTTTTCAAACAACCAACTTTTTATTTCATTGATTCCTTGTGTTATACTTTTAGTCTCCATTTCATTAATTTCTGCCCCTGATCTTTATTATTTATTTGGGACTTGGCTTGTTTTTGTTTTCCTATAAGCTTGAAGTGCATCATTATTTATTTGAGAGCTCTGTGATTTTTTGGGGAGGGGGTGATACTGGGGTTTGAATTCAGGGCCTTGTGCTTGCTAGGCAGGCACTCTATCATTTGAATCACACCTCCAGTCCCCACTCTCTGATTTTTTAATATAGGTACTAATAGGTATAAACTTTCCTCTTAACACTGCCTTTTCTGTGTTCCAAAGGTTTTGGCAAGTTTTTTTTTTTTCATTTACATTTGATGCTAGGAATTTTTATTTCCCCTTTATTTCTTCAATGACCCACTTTTCATTCGGCAGTGTGTCGTTCAGTCTCCACATGTTTAAATATTTTCTGTAGTTTCTTTTGTTATTGATTTCTAGTTTTATTCCATTGTGGTCTGATAAAATACAGGAGTTTATTTTAATTTTTTAGCTAATTTTAAAGACTTGCTTTATGTCCTAAAATACAATTTATTTTGGAGACAGTTCCATGGGCTTCTGAGAAGAAGTATATTTTGCAGCTGTTGGGTGGAATATTATGTAGATGTCTGTTAAGTCCATTTGATCTACAATGTTGTTTAATTTTGAGGTTTCTTTGTTAATTTTTTTGGTCTGGATGACCTGTTTGTAGGAGTGGGAAATCACCTACTCTTACTGCATTGGGGTCTATCTGCACTTTTATGTTTTTTTAAATGAAAACTCACTGTGCCAACATTTAGTGCATATATGTTTACAATTATTATATCCTCTTGATGGATTGTTCCTTTTATCACTGTGAAGTGACCTTTTTTGTCTCTTCTAATTTTAGTTTGAAATCTGCTTTGTTAGACATGAGTACAGCTACTCTTTCTTGATTCCAGGCTCCATTTGCTTGAAATATCTTTTTCCATCCTTTAATTTTAAGTCTGAATTTGTCTTTGCCAGTGAGGTGAATTTCTTGTAGGCAATAAATGTCTTTTTTTTTTTTTTTTGTAGTGGTGGTACTGGCTTTGAATTCAGGATCTCACACCAGCCAGGCAGGTACTCTAGCACTTGAGCCACTCCACCAGCCCTGTTTTGTGTTGGGTGTTTTCAAGGTAGGGTTTCACGAATTATTTTCTGGGACTGGCTTTGAATCTTGATCCTCCTGATCTCTTCCTCCCAAGTAGCTAGGACTATAGACATAAGCCACTAGCACCCAGTTTAGGCCTTGTTTTTTTAATCCAACCTACCAGTCTATATCTTTTGATTGGAGAATTGAGATCATTAACATTCAGAGTTATTATTGAAAGGTATTCCTGTCATTTTGTTGTCCTTGCAATGTTTGAGTCTTTCTAATCTTCATTTATCTACTCATCTAGTGAGATTTATTCTTTCCTGCATTTTCCTGGTTGTGTTTATCTTCCTCTTCTCTGTGTAGGATTCCTTCAAGTGTCTTCTGCAGTCTTGGCTTAGTGGTCATAAATTCCTTCAGTTTTTTTGTTTATCTTGGAAAGTTTTTATTTCTCTTCAATTATGAAAGATAGCTTTACTAAATAAAGTAATCTAGCTTGGCAGTTATTTTGTATCAGGACTTGAAATACATCAGTCCATGCCCGCCTTGCTTTTAGAGTTTCTGTTGAGAAATCTGCTCTTATTCCAATGGGTTTGTCTTTTATGTGACTTGATGCCTCTTTCTTGCAGCTTTCAATGTTCTTTTCTTGTTCTTTGGAGTAGGTCTGGACATTGACCCTGTATTATAGTTGAGGAAACTGAGAGATTAGATAATTTATTCAAGCACACTCAGATAATAAGTGGTATATCTGGTATTCAAAGTTAATTCTGGCTCTGGAGTAGTCACACTGTAGTGTTAACAGTAAGGAAACAAACTCAGAATGGATAAGTTTCTTAAATGTTATAGTAGTCAAGCATATTTAATGTAATAACTATAATATGCTTTGCATATTTCTGATCTTGTCTGTTGGGTGTCCTAAAAGCCTTCTGTCCCCAGATGACTCTCTTTTCCAAGATTTAGAGAATTTTCTATTATTTTATTGAGTATATTTTCTATGCCTTTAACTTGCACCTCTTTTCTTTCTTCTACACCCATGATTTACAGATTTGATCTTAATGGTGTGCCAAAGATCTTAAATGTTCTGTTTGTACTTCTTTTTTTTAATCTTTATATGCATGTTCTAATATATCTACCTTGTCTTCAGGCTTTGATATTCTGTCTTCAGTTGATCTAGTCTACTGGGGAGAATTTCAACTGAGTTTTTTGTTTGACTTATTGGGTTTTTCATTTCAAGAACATCATCAGTCTGATGTTCCTCAGGATTTCTGTATCTTACTGAATTCCTCGTTCATACCCTGTGTTATCTTCCTTACTCCATTCAGCTGTTTATTTGAATTTATCCAGGTGTTTATATTTATCCTCCTTAATTTCATTGATCATTCTTACAATCATTCTCTTGAATTCTTTGGGATTTCATCCCCTTCACTATGCTTAGTGCCCATTACTGTGGGGTTGTCATGTTGCCTTGTAGTTATGTCATTTATCATATCTTGTGCTTCTGCATTGGGATTTGTACATCTGAGGCCAAGTCATTGATTGAAAGTTTTAATCACCTGTAGCTTGCAGATGAAGTGTTCTCAATGTTCAGGAAGGACTGTGTAATGGCAGGGTTGAGGTGTAGTTTCTCATCACTGGACTGGGGGATAACTCAGTAGCCAAACTTCTCCAATGTGCTCAGGGTACCAGGCCTGATCTCCAACACCGTTCAGATAGAAGAAAACTAGCATAAGCCTCTCATAGTTTCTAATGTACAAGTTGGTGCTATATGCAGGTTGAGGGCAGGACCAGTTAAGGTCAGTTATCCACTTCTGTGGTGCTTTCAGCTTAGAGGCTTCCCTTCTTTGTGTACTGGAAGCTGCTGTTCTGGCCACATGGAGCTTTGTAGTCAGTGGGAAAGAAGGTTCTTTCTTGCTGCACAGACCCCAGTTTGTGTCCCCAGAGGCTGTAATCATGCAAGCCTAGGGGTGTCCCTGGATGCATTCAATAGTGAAAGAAGCACAGCATTGAGTTCTGCACTGGTGGTAGAGAACTGAGGGACTCAGGCACTCTGCCTGCAGGTCTCAGTGCTTTCAGACCCTGCCTAATAGTTCATCATCCTGTGGGAGAGAGGCATCTGGAGGAGATCACATGATTCCTTGGTCCTGTACTTAGAACTCTCAGCCCCACTTGGCAGTAAACATCTATAGCTGACAGACAGCTCCTGGAGGCTGAACACTCCACCACAGTCTGGCCTTTCTGCTGTAGTTCTAGGCGGTGCCCAGTCCTCTTTTGGGTCCTGTCCATTGCTTGGATCTCCCACAAGACCACACATTCTGAGTCAGGCCATGGTTCTCCTTTTCTCTGAGTGCATGCCTTTATTGGTCTGTCACATCTAAGTCAGAGCTTAAAGTTCCATGCCTGACAATGGTCAATATGCTGTGTGACTGACCACTGAGGGAGCCACACATTGAGATTCCAAGGCCTGATGAATCCAGACTCAGAAAGGAGGCTGCTTCCTTCCCAGTCCCACCTTGGGGCCCAGCTGGGATGGACACTGATGAGATATAGGAAGTGCATCCCTCAGAGCACTGGGGTGAGCATGTAGGGCCAACTGGGCCTCCCAACCCCCAAGTCTTCACTCCAGGGCCTTGGCCTCTTTGCTGCACACTCCCACCCCAGCCAGCCCTGGCCAGACCTTTGTTACCCCTGCCTCAATGTACATAAAAGTGTGTATAGAATACCTCATTTGGCCTTTGGGGCCCTGCTTGCTCTGGCTTCTGCTTACCCTATATCCCCATTCCTTATATTTCCTTCCTCTTAATCTTCCCTATTCTAAATCCCTAAATCCACACACACTCTAAGCTGCAGCCAGGTTGACTTTCTTTAATTTCTTCTGGAACCCACCTTGCCTCTGGGCTTTTGCACAAGCCACTCCCTCTGACTGGATCACTGTTCTTACCAGGCTAACTCCTTGTTCTGTTTTGGGTATTGACCTAAAGGTCCCATTTTCTGGGGCATTTTCCTTGATCCCTCAGCTGGGTATGGAGCCTCTACTCCCTCCTGGGGCTTCCCCCCAAAGTAGTAATCTCAAGTAGGATGATCTGGTTACTTATCTGCCTTCTCTTTCTGGACTGAGGGCATATGGGGCTCTGCCCATTGTCCTCTATACCCCAGTGAGAAGTTGGGTCCTCATAACTATCTACTGAATAAGAAAACAGGTGAATAAATGAAGAACATGCATACAGGTGCAAGCACACACAAAAATGGGTAGTTAGACATGCAAAGGTGTCTGGGCATTGATAGGCAGTGTTCCTATGTGCAAGATTTGTACATTTATGTGTGCCTACAAGAGACACTTATTGTATGGCCAGCATATGTGTACAATGTTTATTCACATACATTTCCAGAAAGGTGTGTTACAAGTACATGTTTACAGACATGCACTCTGCCAATTTGCACAAGAACTGTACAAGTGTTGTTTATATACATGTGAGGATTGTGCACCCACATGTACATGCATGCAGACATACATTCTGTGGGTTTATCTATAAGACTGGGGGCTGGGCATGCTCAGGGCACAGCTTACAAATACACATTCTGTGGTTTTACACATATGGATGGGCATTGTGCATGGTGAGTATATGCTTTACTCGTGCATCCGGGGATTAGGCATTCTTTAGCACACGGTTTACAAATCCACACATGGACAGTTTAGACCTGTGTCCCAGGATCTGGCCTGATCATGGTCAGGGCTTATGACATAAGACACACCTAGCATTTACATTTGCTACACATAAGCAGGTAGTGCTGTTCACACCCATGGTTTATAGACTGCAGTTAGTACACGTGTTAGTACATATTATGTGTTGTGTATGTACATAAGAACATACCCTGATGGATTTTAAAATGCTCCTGTGTGCCTATAGGCATGCTGACTTGACCTGCTATGGGCATATGAGCTCAGTCCCAAGTATGGCAGGGTCAAGGCAGAGTTGAGAGGTCATCAGGGTCACCTGCAGCTGGGGGACTCACCATGCGGCACCACAGTGACCTCCTGCACGTCCTGGCCCAGTGTGCTGTGCACCGTGCAGCGCACCGACAGTGGCTGATCCACATGGCGCAGATGCAGCGTGCTCACCACCTCATATTCCTGCTCCTCCACCAAGTACGTCACATTAGTCTCCAGCTGGCTCTCCTCCTTGGAATTGTTCCCCAATGGAGTGGGTGGCAGCTCACGAGGACACCTGCAAGGAAAGACTGGGCGATTGTCTTGCTGCCTCCTACTACTACAGCTAGGGGAAACTGAGGCCAACAGCAGGCAGTATAATGGAGTGGTGATGGAAGGAAGCAGGGCATGTCCAGTTCCTGTGACCTCCCATTGCCTGGTCTTCAGCCCAGTTTCTTTTGTGTTCCCTTGAATGACCAGCAGGGGGCACTCCGATTCCAGAACTGAGAACTCTGAATTGCAAAATCCATGCCTCTCATTGCAGGCCTTAAATTCACAGTTTGTCAGGGATAGAGGCAGAACCTGAATTCAGCCCTACCACTATCCACTACACTAGAACCAGCCCTGGTTAGGGACACAGAACATCTACTTGGTGGCTGAGGTCTCTATGGGGGCACAGATTCTACATTGTGGTGGACCGAGGTGGCCCAGAAGTCAAGGTAAGGAAAAGGAACAATTTAGGTCATTCAGAGCATCTCCAAGGAGGTAGTGGGTTGGTTTTCTAGAATGTGACCCTAAACTACAACAACCTGCTTCACTGGGTCCTCCTAGCCAGCTGTGAGTTCCCTAGAAAACCGAGGCACAGGGTCTGCTCACCTTTTAAGGTCTCTGCAGGTAGACCAGGTGACATTTGGCTGGGGCATGCCCCTGCCACGACATCGGACCGTCTGTTCTCCATTGGCAGGGTGGCTCTCGCTCAGCTCCAGCACACGAACAGGGACTGCATGGAGATGGTCAGGAGGCAAGGAGGTTAGAACAGTCAACAGGAAAGGCCCCGGAGAGGACCTACCCCACGGTCACCTCTCAGGAGCAGGCTGCAGACTGCAGGTAAACCCTAAACACCAGGAACCACAGGATGAAAAGTGACAGATTCCCCTTGGGGTACTTCAAAGGGAAAGCCTCAGTAGGATGCTAGTCTGTTTTTAACAACTCTCTAAGACTTGCTAATCTTTCCTTTTAACAAAAAGAGGGTAGGCTTCAAGCTCAGAAGCTGGAATTTAATAGCATTATTTACTTTTCTCTGGGTTTATTTTAGTGGCTGCTTTATATTTATGGCATGTGATGCTGATTTTCCACTTACAATTGAAAGGTTCAGTTTTGTCTTTCCAAATAAATTTATTTTTGGAAATGTACTTGACAAAACATTAAGTCATTATCATGTCATTCCTATGTTCAAGTCTCTGAGAGGGCCCTTCAATTCAGTCATCAAGTCAAGGTTACGCCAGGCCCCCACATCTGCCGTCTTCTACTCCCACACCCCACCTCCACATTGACCTCGTTCCCCACCACTCTCCCCTCCCTGTGTTCCCCCTCCCTCTGGTGGCATCACACAGACCTACCTTTTTTTTCTTTCTTTCTCCCTCTCTCCTCCTTCCCTCCTTCCCCCCTTCCTTCCTTCCTTCCTTCCTTCCCCCCTTCCTTCCTTCCTTCCTTCTTTTCTGGAGGTACTAGGGTTTAAATCCAAGCAGTCTACCACTTGCCAACCCCCACATAGACCTTTCTGCCATTGCTCTGGCCTTTGCACTGCCTAGGTACCCTCTCCCCAAATAGCCACTTACCGAATGCCCTCATCTTCTTCAAGTGATCTCACAAATGTCACCTCCATGATGAAGTCAACCCCAGTGAGGCCAACCCTGATCACCGTATTTAAGAGTGCAACCCTTACTAGTCCCCCGCCACCATATGCCCAGCCCTGTTACCTTCTAACCTGTCATTTACAGGTTTCCCTCCTGTCCAGTGTTTGTCTTTCCCCAATAGGTTGCAAACTGCACAAAGGCAGGGCCTCAAGAACTCTGAACAGACTGAGATATTATAATTGCTCAATAAATACCTATTGAATTAATAGCACAGTATAAATGGTATGTGAAAAAGGAAATAATTGTGGCATTGGTACATGAATACCTGAGGTTTTTGGAATCAAGTGTAGTCTGATGACCTTCTACAGCTGGGGAAACTGATGCCCAGAGAGGGGAAATGTCAGGTCAGTGGCCTAGAACCTAGCTTCCTTGGTTCTAGGCTCCCTCTCCAGCAACTCTCATGGGTAGGTGGACTGTCGGGGGAGAGAGGGAATGGAAAGAGGAAGGGAGGTGATCCTCACCATTGACCTGCAGCTTGAAGGAGACCTGGAGTTCAGCATCCTCATGGAAGGCCCGCATGGTGTAATAGCCAGCCTCTGCCACCTTCACCCGCACCAGTGTCAGTTCTGACACGTACCTAGAGAGCAGGACAGGCCAGGAGGGCCAGTGGTCAGAGCTGGAGAACTCACAGCCCTTCCCACCTTCCTGTACAGACAAAAAGCAAGGCTCGGGGAGGGGAAGGGGCTTTGCCAAGGTCACTTAGTGACCTTGAGTCCTAGTAGAGCCAGAATTCAAACCCAGTGTCTTGAATCCCCACCTATAAGCAGTTCCATTGAGCCAGAGGAAGGTTTGGGAGGAATTGAGGGATCCTATTTCTCTCCCTCCGTATGTCATCCTTGTTAGAGGGGTCTGATGTGCTTAGTCTTAACAGCACAGTCTCTGTTGGTAGTAGAACTTCTAGCCTCAGGGGTACCACGGATGGCAGTGAGTAGCCCTCTGGGCACCTTCTCTTCATCCAAGCCTTTTTCTTTTGGCTGCCACCTGCTGGTTCCACTCATCAAAATGATAACTGAACACCTATGTGATCTTTCCACCAGTGTCATGTTTCCCCACTATACCAGAAACTCTAGGAGGGGTGAAACGCTCTGGTTTGCCCTGTTCCCCGAAGCATCCCCATCAGCTGGCAAGGTGCCTGACACACAGTGGGGTCTCAGAAATAGGTTTTTCGGGCGTCTGAAGACCTTGGGCTGCCTGGCAGCTGCAAAGCTTCATAAGTGGAGTGGGCTAGAGGCTGCTCACCAGGTCTCAGACACATTGCGCGTGGACAGGATGATCTCGCCAGCACTGGAGTCGCCCAGTGTGCGGTTGTCCTTAAACCACAAAACAGTGGGCGGCGGGTAGGACTCGAACAACACCTGCAGTATCCGGCTCCGGTGGAGCTCAGCGATTTGTACAGGGTTCAGCTGTTCCAGCAACCTCACGTAGCCGCTCTCTGCAAAGTATGGCTGTCAGGGGGGAGTCCCGGGGCGGGGCTATGACTAGCCACAAATGGGGAAGCACCTCCCAGGGGCGGGGCTCCAGGAAGCGGGGCATCAACCGAAGACCAGTGGAGCCTTGTCGTCTTTTTTTTTTTTTTTTCATTTTTCTTTTATTATTCATATGTGCATACAAGGCTTGGTTCATTTCTCCCCCCTGCCCCCACCCCCTCCCTTACCACCCACTCCCCCCGCTCCCGCTCCTCCCCTCAATACCCAGCAGAAACTATTTTGCCCTTATCTCTAATTTTGTTGTAGAGAGAGTATAAGCAATAATAGGAAGGAACAAGGGGTTTTGCTGGTTGAGATAAGGAGCCTTGTCGTCTTGGAGTTGGGCTTTAGGCTTTAAGAAACCATCTAGTAATGGAGCAGGTGTTAAAGTTGGAGCTAGGACTAGATCGAGGGTTGAATTTGGCGCTGGTATTGGTGTTAGGGCAAGTTTTGAGGTTGAGACTAGAATTTTAGTTCTCTGTTCTGACTCAGTATTATATAGCTAAGATACATTGGAGCTTCAAACTAATGCTGTGGTTGAATTTGAAAATGGGGCTGCCTGGGCAGATTAGATTAGAAATCGGGTTGGGACTAAGGGTTCTGGCCAGGTGGAAAATCTAGGTTGGGATTGGGATTGAATCTGAGATAACACTGCACTTTTATTCTGGAATTGGAGCTTTGGCTAGGGCAGTGTGGGAATGGACTGAATGGAGGTTAACTAAGGCTATGCCAAAGTCGGGGTCCAGCTCAGGTTGAGGTTGGGCTCTGAGTCCAAGGCACTCACCAAGCACAGTGATATTGACAGCCTTTTCATCTTGATGGCCATTCACACTCTCTGACACATTGCAGATGTAGATCCCTGAGTCACCTAGTTCAGCATCAGGGATGTGCAGGATGGAGCGAATGTGGGAGGGTACATCAAAGAGGAAGTCTGTCACTGGTTCTACCAGTCGCCCACTCTGCAGGGACAGATGAGAAAGGAGGTCTCCAAATCAGGAGGGGGGTCCATGAGAAGTCATGTGGCAAGCTGAGATGTCTGTCCCAGCCTAGCTCCTCCTCCAAACCCTGGCCCAGCTTTACCTCCATGCGGGGATACGTCCACTCAAAATTGACCACCTCATTCCCTGTCACAATGCACAGGATGGTGATGTTCTCGCCCTGGCGGACCACAGTCTGCACCGCGCCCATTGAGACATTGATGGATGACACTGGAGGAAAGAGATTGGCTTAGAGCTGGGGAAGTCACCATTAGCCACTAGCACTTCAGAATGGGAATGGGATAGAGGTCCACAGAGGGAAAGGTTGGCTGTGGGGAAGATTCATTCATTCACTCAACAAATATTTATTGAATAAGTTTATGCCATGTATATTCTAGGCACTGGGTTAGAGCAGTGAACATGACAGACAAAATCTCTGTCCTCACAGAACTGATATTCTAGAAGCATTAACAGCTGGTGATCTAAGCACAGGTTTGCTGAGCACTTATCATGTGCCAGGGTCCTTCCACCTTTCATTTAATCTTTACCATAATCCTATGAGATAGGCAATCATCATTGCCCTTGTTTTATAGAGGAAAAAGCAAGCTCAAAGGGATTGTGTACCTTGTACAAAGTCATTCAGATGGGAAATGGTTGAGCTGGAACTCAAACCCAATTGGCTGCAAAGCCTGTCCCTTTGCCCACCACTTTAGGCAGCCCAGCTCTGTCACTAATGCATTCCAAGATTCCAAGATTCCATTCTCTCTCAGAGCCTCAGTTTCCTTATCTATAAAATGGGGAAACATTAACTCCCTTTCGAGGCTATGGTGAAAATCTGGGAAATGGAGTTCATACATTGTCAACTGTAAAGAGCTGTTCCTCTGATAAGGGTTATATTTGCCTCTGCTGAGCATTGGGCCAAAAAGGGGGCTCACCCTGGAGGCTGTAGACATAGAAGGCTTCAGAATCCACTTCCCTGTCCCCAGTGGTGATTTTGCAGATGTAGGTCTTGTCCTCAAAAATACCAGAGAAGCCTCGTTGGTGGTCATAGGGGACAGGCAGTGGGATGTCCACTTTCTTCTCATGCAATGTTACCACCAGCTGGGGGTCTGTCACTCGGCATGGAATTGTAGTCTCATTTGCTTCCATAAGAAAGATGAATAGATCCTCAGGTTCCAAAGGGAGGAAGCCCATGGTGGGATCTGCCAGCAGTGGAGCCAAGAATGAAGGTAAGGAGAACTGAGTTTCTGGCTGTTCTGTGAATTGCTATGTGACTTTGAGCAAGTCTCTTCTCCTCTCTGGCCCTCAGAATAAGGATGCTACTATGGTTTGAATGTTGGTCCCTGCCAAAATTCATTGAAAGTTAATTGTCATTGTTACCATATTAAAAGATAAGGCCTTTAAGAGGTGTCTAGACCATGGGGGCTCCATGGATGGGATTAGTTCCACAAGTTTGGCCCCCTCTTACTCTCTCTTTCCCTTCTCCCTTTTTTCCATGGGATGATGCAATGAGAAGGCCCTGCCAGATTTTGTCCCTCGATCTTGGACTTTCTGGCCTCCAGAACTATAAACCAATCAGTTTCTTTCATTACCTAGTCTCAGGTATTATGTTATAGCAGCAAAAATCAGACTATGATATATGCTCTCAGACCAAGATATAACCTTTTTTAGATGATTCTTTTGCTTTATTTTATTTTTTTTGTAGTGTTGGGGAGTGCATCCATCCTGCATGCTAGGCAAACGCTCTCTCACTGACCTGCATCCCCAGCCTTTTCAGCTCTAACATCTGATATTTCAGTGCCAGGGTAAGAAAAAAAAAACAAGTGACAAGTTGAAGTGTGGCTGTACCTGGAGCTTGGAGAACAGGGAAGATGAGGCATGGGAGCAAAGAGGGAGCAGATTTTACCAGCTGAGAATACAGAGTTCTTGGGAGGCAGGAATAGGTTGGCTGGCAAGGAGCACACATATCCAGGCCAGGCCAATGTGTGGGAACAAACACACTCCTGGTCAGGGGCAGGCTGGATCCCACACTTTGCCTGTGTTTCTAATATGGCTGCATTTCATTGTGCACTCTCTGAGCACCCTCTGATGCCTTTGGAGAGGAGGGTAACAGAGTGGGCACACAGGCTGGGGGCCCTTACCTGGCACAAAGATGTAGAGCCGCTCCCGCTCACTGGACTCCAGCCCAAGGGTGCTATTGTAGGTACAAAAGTATTCTCCAGTGTCCAACCCCGTGAGATTGGTCAGTGTCAGCATGCTAGAGAAGGTGCCATTCTGGGTCCTGGTGAATTGCTGCTGAGGCACCTGGGACATCCGTTCCCACACCACAGGAGCAGAACCCAAGCAGGTCAGAACAAAGGTGCTGGAGACATTGAGGACAAGCTCTGGCCCCGGGGGCACGATGACCAGGCCCTGGGAGGTCTGTGGTTTCAGCAGCAACAGCAAGGGCAGCAACAGCAATTGGCCTTTGGGACAGGAGGTGTCAGACTTCAGGGCACAGGGGCCTTAGCACCTCCCCCAGAGCTGTCCCCAAGATGTGTGTGCATAGCCCCCAAGTCCTGGAAGAACATCCTTCCCTATTCAATGAAGACTGGACCCCTCTGCCTGTGGTTCTTGGCTTGCTCGCTTACTGCCAACCCTCCCTCTGTCCCCCAACCCCCAGAGGCTCCTGGCTTCTGTCTCTGTCCTTGTACATCCCAGCCTCTGAGTCCTTCAGCAGTGCTGTGTTCAGGCAGTAGGCAGAGAAAGGGATCAGGAAATCCTCGGGAAGCAATTCCCGGGCCTCCAGTTCCTGCATTACTTCCCAGGTCACTTTCTGGGCCTCTCCCCTGCAGCTGCCCCCCAGCTTTCCAGGTTCCTATGAAGCCAGAGGTGACCCTGTTTGGGAGGAGGTGGGAGGGAGGTAGCTTAGAGTGGGGACGCACCTGGGGCCCAAAGGGGACTGGGATTGGTGTGCATATGTCAAGTGATTGGTCCTCCGGGGAAGGGCTGTGTAAGCCACACCCCCATGCTCTCTACTAATGAAACTCAGGACAGACGGGCATTGAGTAAGCCATAGCTTCTGACAACAGTCTATAGGGCAGGCTGATGGCTCGTCATTAGTTGCTTGGGCATCTGCCCAGCTCCTAGAGATTTGGAGGCATGTCTGACGAGAGACAGGAGGCTTGTGGTGATTGCTACAGGGTGCAGTGGGGTATGGAAAGCCAAGCAAAGGATCTGAGCTGATGGCTCTGGATACAGAGGGGTCCACCGAAGGCTTCTAAGCAAATGGATGGGCAGTTGAAAGATACCTCCACAGAGACTCCCACAAAATACAGGAAAGTGAGGCCCAACACCATAGCAGTGCTTCTGGGACTCTCAGGCCCTTGTACTAGCATGCACCAGCTCTGCCAGTTCCAGGGTCCTGCATAGTGGCTCCCCAGGAATCTGTCCCACTCGTAGTCTACTTACCTTTGAGGAGCAGACCTGGCATCACACCTGGAAGCTGCATGGTATCCTGCATAATTAAACAGGAGTCAGGGCCCAAGGTAGTCAGAGGCAGTGCCAAGGCTCCCAGCCTGTACTACCTAGCCTCCTGTCCCAAGGCTGAGAGGCACCTATGGCCACAGACCCTCTCCTCTCTATTTCTAACCCTCATGTGGTCTTGACTGAGTCCTTTGCTTCTCTGAGCCTTAGTTTCCCTGTATGTACAGCAGGGACAGGGAAGTTGGGCTGGACAGTGTCCAGGAGCCTGCCAGCTCTGACAGCCTGTCCTTCAGTGACAGTTCCAATACCAGGCGCTTATCTGCCAGGACAAATATTTAGGAAAGTGTGATGAAAGCCCTGGAGGAGAAGGGGGGTGGTGTAAGCCAGAACCCAGAGAACTCCCACAGCTCCCTCTGCAAGCACAACAGGAAATGGGGCGGCTGTGGGAAGGGAAGCGGGGGAGTCGGGACTGTGGAATGTGGGGGGTGGGCCTGGCCCCCCTACTCACTCACAGCAGTGCAGAGAGGCCCGGGGGAAGGGACCAGGGTCCGGGTCCCATTGAACTTAGTAGGCTTTGAAGGTCCTTCAAAACCACTGAAGCCAAGCTCCCACCTCTACCTCAAGTGTCCAAATGGGGAAACTGAGGCTCTGAGAAGAAAGGAATTTTGCCCAAGGCTCCACAGCAGAGACTACGTAAGAGGGAACCAAAAAGAGCTGAATGGTGGAAGAGAGAAAAAGATGAGAGACAGAGTGAGAGTAGATGCATGAAACACAGTGCTAGAGGCACAGAGACAGAAACAGGGTCACAGAGACAGATAGACAGATTGAATTGGGTGGGGTCTTTACTCTATCCTTTCTGTTAGCATCTCTACCAATAGCCAGGTATGCCAAGGGACTGCCCACAGCTTCCATAGGAAGAACGCCACAGGTAGATGGGGGGTCACAGAGTAAGAAATGTGGGAAGGGACCATGTGACAAAGCGACAAGGAGACTCCTGATGCTATGGGCACACAGACTTACTTCCTGAGTGGCTGTCCAGTCTGGCCATGCCAGCTCCTGCCTAGAGTGTCCCCATTTGCCCATCTCACTCCTTCTAGTTTCCAGGGCTGGAGATCCATGCCTGAGCCCCGCAGGCTGCCTGGTATGCCATTGCTATCTTTGTGGGCTGAGCCTCCTGCTGTCACAGTGGGATGAGGCAGAGTGTACTGCCTGTTAGGGCTGCAGTCACACATCAAGGGTGGGGACAGAGGCAAGGCTCTGGTCCTGTGGACCCAAGTCTCAGCTCTGCCCAACATTCTAATAATCATTGTGGGAAAAATCTACTCTTTTCCTCCTCCCTCCCTTTGGACTGACCCACCTGAGAGTCCCCTTTTGTTTTCCTCTCCCTTGTCTGAATTGATCCAGAAGGTCAAAGCCGAGCTCTCCTGATACCCCCTCCACAGCATCTCCCATCCCTATCCTTCCTGAGCCAGCTCCTCCAGCTGGACACCAGGTCTTCTTGGGCAAGATGGAGCAGTGCCCAAGTGGAGCCAGCAGCCCCCACATAGGCCCATCTGCCCCTAGGTGGGTGCCCCTCTGGCTTCCCACTTCCTGCCAGAGATCTGGGCCAAAGAAAATCATTAGTGGCTCAGGCTGGGGGAGGGGGTCATCTCAGCCTCCCTCCCTCCCCTCCCAGCCTCCCTGGCTGGCCACACTGTTTATTATTCTAAAGGAGGAATTTCGCTGCCTGGCCAGGAGATGGGAGGTCATTGGAAGGGGGCTGGCAGGGCTCTGGAAGGCTGGGTTGGCCAGTGTGGGCTGGGACCTCATGGCATGCAGCCCCTGACCCTGCTTCTTTGTGGCAGTCCATCCTCCCCCATTCAAGCCATCTCCAGCTGGGACTGGGGCTGAGAGTGTCTCAGAGTCTCTGAGCTAGGAGGGATCCTTTTTGAATGGGCATAAAACCATGACCTAGTCACATAGAAAAGGGCTAATTCAGGTGTGGGAGAAGACACTTTGGGCAAATGAGCTCAGGAGAGTGCAGATGTTTTGGGAAGGGGATAGACACCCTAGGGGTTTTGGACTGATTTGACTTTCTGAAACAAGCATTTCAGCTTCCCTACAAGGTCCCTGATTGAATCCATTGTAAGAACAAGCGGATTTCCAGCCCATCCATACACAGAAAGGTTTGGTTGGGTCATCTCAAAGAGCTATCTATCCAAATTCAGAAAATTTGCCTTTTTATTAGCCAAAGAGAAGGTTTGAGTCTCTAAGAAGTTTCTCAATGGGTGGTTTGAGGAAGCAGGGTTGGTAAGGAAGGGATGACTTTTCTGAGACCAGAGTAACCTGATCTGTAACATCTCATTCTATGCCTGGAAAGACTCTGGCCATTTGTCACTGGCCTGCTGTGTTCATTTCAACAAGTTGTTTTGCTCTCTGAATCTCACTTTCCCCCTCTATAGGAATTGGATAATAGTCTTTCAGGTGACTTCTAGCCAAATGAACTTGGGATGTGGAACTCTAGGAGGTAGCATGGGGAAAGGTGGCATGGACAGCAAGCTAGAGAGCTAGGATGCACCAGAGTGGGGTTTGGGGCACCCAGACATGACCTTCTAGACCATTTGCATGATTCCAGACATCCCCAGTTGCTTCTCAATGTCTTATGAACCATTTTGTGCTTCCCAAAGGCTGCTGTGTCCCAACAAACCCAGGGGAGCCCAGGCAGCTGACCTGGGGTGGTGGCTTGCCTCTGACAACTTCCTTTCTTCATGGGAAGGTCTATGTTCCAGGGAAGAAGCACCTATGTCAGCACGGGTATCACAGTTAGGAGAAGGCACCCTCTACCTGACACAATGTCCTGCTCAGGAAGGAGATCCCCAAGCTACCCACTTTGTCCAGGAAGAGAGTGCTGTGTGCCAGAAAGCCTTCAGGATTCCTACTATACAGTCCAGGTCCAAAGAGGTCAGCACCCAGCTCCTCATAGTGAGGACTTCTTAGGGGAGCAGAGTGAGTCCCCCAAGCCTCACTCTGGCATGCTTGGGGAGTCATTGTCAGAACCCCAGTCTCCCCTCTTACAAGCATATACAATTCTCTGCCCCTTTCCCACTGCCTTAATCTAAATAAATCCAGTCCATCTTGGCCACATCCGCCAGCAGCAGCTTCCCTCCCTCGGGGTCCTGAGGCTCCCACGACACAAACAGGCAGGGAGGGGGGGCCTGTATCACTGCCAGTGGGGGAGGTCTGCATACAGTGAGCACATGCACACGGCGCAGATGCCTGCCTACGCGCTGGTTCACACACTCCTCAAATACATACATGTGTGCTGGCTGTGTGTGTCCAACCCCAGAGCCAGACAGGGATACAGCAGAGACTGAAGTGAGGTAGTGTGACCCTGTGCCCCCCCCTGCCCCCCGGCATTGCTTCTCTGATCACAGTGCTTATCTGGTTGGGGCTGGGTGGAGGGCAGTGGGTGGGGACTGACAGAAACAGATGGATTTGAGATGAATTTAGCTAATCAACAGAGCTTATTGATTGAATGCTGGAGGGCTGGACTGGTAGGTTTCCTGGGTGAGCCTGTATCTCT
Organism: Castor canadensis; assembly: GCF_047511655.1. Classification (NCBI taxonomy): domain Eukaryota; kingdom Metazoa; phylum Chordata; class Mammalia; order Rodentia; family Castoridae; genus Castor; species Castor canadensis. Next base: position 69,497,445 of record NC_133391.1, on the reverse strand, counting down.
GCTTCTGGCTTGGAATACTGGGGGACAGGAGTGTGTGTGTGCTGGGGAGACAAGGATGACGCCAAAGAACAGGATTAAGAGTTGCACTAAGGGGCTGGGATGTAGCTCAGTGGTAGAGTGCATGCCTAGCATAGGAGAGACCCTGGATTATATCCCCATCACTGACAAAAATAAATGGGGCCAGAGAGTTGCCATCGAGCTGGTTTAGAATGCAAACGTTCCTCTTGGCACAAAGTGGACAATGGGGCCCTCAACTCGGAGGCAGAGAATAGGCTGAGCAGAAACAGCAGAAAGATGGGGAAAGAGGAAGCCCTGCTGTGGTTTGGGGATGGGAGATGAGGCAAGCAGCCTCAGACCAGGGATTTCTGGATAAACAAGATGCCCAGGGAGAAGGAGGTCTGGTCACAAGGTCAGAGTCTTAGAATGTTAGAGCTCCATGTCTGATGACCTTGGATCATATCTGATCCAACCCACTTCCTGTGCCCCATTGTACAGTTGGGGAAACTGAGGCTTGGAGGATAATAAGAGGAGGTCCTACTGTTTGGATGGGTTCAGGTGGCTGGTGAGGTGCTAAAGTTCACCTGAGTGGGAGTTCCTGCTGTCAGCCCCGGCTCAAAGCCCAGAGTTCAGACTACAACTCTGGCCTCTCTCCTCACAGCACACTCCTCTCACTGTTCCTGCATCTTCCCAGCCAGGCAGAGATTGGTGACAGAGATTCAGAGTAGGTGACTTGCTAAGTCCTGGCAGAAGTTGGGCAGGGAAACCAGTGTCCTGATCCATTGCTTGTCCTCTTTCTCCTCCACAGCAGGGGCGCTTCACAGCCCCTGGGACAAACTTCAGGGTGGAAATAAGGGAACCTGGGTTCTGGTCCCAGCTCTGTCATCCACTTGTGTTACAGTCCTGCCCCTCTCTGGGCCTCAGTTTCCCCATCTGTACAGGGGGTGGGAGAAGTTTCAGGTCTGGCATGAGTTGGGCTCTTGGACCCTGCTCTGGAAGGCAGCTGTGTGGACCTGGAATGCTGGGGTGGGATAGGGACGCTGGGGAGGGGCCTCAGCCAGGATGCCGTGACTCAGCTCGGAGAAGGCAGCCAGTTCCCGGCCTGAGAGTGTGGGGGCAAGAGGCATCTGAAGCCAGGGACAGAGTCCTCGCCAGCAGCTGGAGAGTTTGCTTGTGACAGCAACACGGACTGGACCTGGCAAAGAGTCCGGCCCATGTGGCCTTCTCCAAGCTGCCTGAGATATGGGTGTGATCTTGCAGCCTGGGTCAGAAAGCCTCATCCTGAGAGCCAGAGCAGTATCTGGAGGGTGGGGACATAGGAACAAGTGGAGAGAGAGAGACCTGGGTAGGGGTAAAAGCTCCCTTCCCCCCCAGTCCCATGCCCCACTTCTGTCTGTTGGATAAAGCCCAGCATGCGCTCCTACACAGTGAATCTCCCTGCAACCTCAGAAGCCCGTGAGGACTAAAGGGTGAGCAATGTGGTCCAAATCACAGAGAGGAGCTTGAATGTCTCGCCCCGCTGTCTGTAGCATGCTGCTGGTAGACCAGGGCCCTTCATGCTTCCCAGCTACCTACAAAACCCCCTGATCAAAGCAGCAGTCCAGTTAGTCAGGGCCAAGAGGGCTCTACTGCTCTGGAGGTACAAGGGGACAGAAGCTTATGGCGGGTTCCATGGATCGCCATTCTGCTTCCCATCCACACAGAATCTGCAGCCTCTGGCTGCCTCCATGCCCTCATCTTCTCCTGGTGTCTCACTTCCATCTTGCCCCTCTCACCTGTCCTCTGTCCTCACCAGAGGAACCTCTGTAACACCCTAATGATTCTGTGTCTCCCCTGGTCCCTCTGTAGCTCTCTCTGGCTCTTAGGTAAAGACCATCTTCTTAGCCCTGCCTCTAAGAACTGTCAAACACTGGCCCTGCCGCTGAGGGAGGAAGGCAAGGCTGTTGTCCTTCCAGCTCCCCAGGGCCCCTCATATGTCACTCACTATGTGCTCCTCTCCCCATGAGGCCTCCCCAGGGACACGATGGAAAGAAATGACCTATTTTCTGGAAGTCCAAAATAAAATGAAACATCTGTCTGGAACATGGCCAGGCAGATAAAGAACAGACTGATCTCCCAGCCTGAGCCCCCCTACTGCAGCACACACACCCCACCCCCAGAATGTGTGTGCCTGGGGGTGGGATGATGGCGGTCCAGCTACTTGGAACAGTGCGTGGGAAAGCACTCAGTGTGTGCCTCACGGTGCTGGGGCCCAAGGGAGGGGGCCTGGGTCCCCACACAGGCTGAGGCTGGGAACTGGCTTGGGAAGGAGGTCAGAGAGGGAGGGAGGCCCATGCGTGCCCCAGCCTGCAGCTGCCTGCTTGCCTGCCTGCCTGCCGAGCAAGCACTTCCTGCCTCCTGCGGCACCTCACTGGCCTCCCCTGCTAGGTCCCCACAGCCATGCTTCAGGCCATATGGCCTGGCTCTGCCCAGGCCCAGTGAACCCCTGGCTCCAAGCATCCTGGATCCTACTTGGGCCCTCCCTTATAAGCCCTTCCAAAAGGAACAAGGACTTAGATGGCCTTGAAGAAAACATGGATAATAATAGCTACTGCTGATTTAGGATTTACACCCACCTCCTGGGTTATGCTTCATGTGAACCATCTCACCAAGTTCTTAGACCAATCCCATGACATTGTGCCACTTTCCCATCTTATAGATGAGGAAACTGAGGCCCAGAGAGGTCAAATCATTTGCCTGAGATCACAAAGCTTGCCAGCCATGGCTCCAGTGCTCAATCCTAGGCGGACTTTCCCCTTTTAGCACACAGGCCCAACATCTATGTACTGCCTCTCAGGCAGGAGGCAATGATTGGAAGCCATCAAAAAGGAAAGCCTGAGCCTGGACAGCACAGGCTGAGGGCAGCCTGGTCCTTGCCCTGTTTCCAGACTTCCTTTACACTGTCTTTTGAAGATAGCAGTTAGAGAAAGACAGTCACGTAACTTTTCACAGAGCACTATGATCATCTCCCTCTCATAACAACGATCTCCCCACCTCATATTCAGGGCAGCTCATGATTCCAGAAGTCAGGCTACCAGAATGGTTTTATTATACTGACTGCAATATGTCTTGCTGTGTGTGTCCCCTACCTCTTGGTCTAGCCATTTACTGTCTAGCAGCCTCTCCACCCTAAACCCAGGATATCTGCTTTCTCACTCAGAGTTCTGCTGCCCCCTAATCTGAAAACAAACAAAAGCCCCAACTAATTTGGAGCCAGCCACTCTGCTAAATGAGATGATCTGGGGTTTTTGTTTGCTCTTGGCATTCCCATTTCACAGGGGAGGAAACTGAGTCTCAGGTTAGTAACTTGCCCAAGGTCACAAGGCCAATAAGCAGCAGTGCCAGGATGCAAGCTTAAGTTGGCCTGAGTCCAAAGCCTGTTTTCCTAACTGCTGTGAAGGGTTGCCTGTCTCCTGCCCAGAAACAACTCTGTCTACAGAGAATTTCTCCCCCGTGGAGCTCACCTGAATAGGTCCACACATCTATGCTCTCAGAGGCCAGAGGATCCTCCAAGGTCAGGGTGTTGCCTTGGAGAAGGGGACGGGGTGATGCTGCTAGCACAGGATTGCTTAGGTTCTCTGTGGACAGAGTTGCTTCTGGACAAGGGTCCTGCCCCAGGTAGCCCAGGTAGCTCAGAAATTTGAGAGCTAAGGTAGGGATAGAACTCAGAAGAGGTCAGCATAGTAGGTTGAGAAGAGAGGTCCTAGTGGAGGAGAATCGTGGGTCTGACCCCATCCCCTGGGATGGATTGTTCAGACCGTTGGGCTAGGTGTATGATCAACCCTGCCCCAGGTGTGCTGTGCTCAGGGTCCAGGCCTGTCCCTGGGCCCAGCATCCCTTTGCCCGGTTGTAAAGGGCCATGGCCTCCACTGCTGCAGAGTTCCAGACCTCCACCTCCCTCGGCTGCCTCCCTGCCCCCATCCTCCAGCACCTCATCTCCAGTTGATGCCATGGCAACAGAGAGCGCCAGGCCCTGGCAGCCAAAGGAGCCCCTGAGAGGGGTCCCAGGCTGGGGCTGGGGAAGGGGGTGCGGCAGGCGCAGACAAGCAAACCTTCTGTTCCTCGGGCTGCTGCCAGCCGGGATCAGCTATGGGCTGGGTGGGGGCTGCAAGGAGAATGCCTTCTCAGAGCCCAGTGGGCAGGGGGCGGCAGGCCTTGGGGCCCATTCCTACTGACCCACCAGCATGCAGCCTTCCCCCACCAGCCCAGAGCCTGCAAATCAGGCAGGGGTAGCTGGCTAATGAGAAAACCCGTCACTAATCAGTGCCAATTATAGAACATTGAGATTCCCCTCAGAGCCCTCCCGGGCAGCACATCAGGAGGAGGGAAAATGTCCACGTTTCATTTACCCCCTCACTTTCTCGGCATCTCTCCCCCCACTCCTTTCTTCAGTCTTCACCCTCTGATTCTCCCGTTGACTGTTACTTGTCCTCTCTGTGCCTCAGTTTCCTGGTCTGTAAATCAGGGCTCATCACTGAGTCATTGAAGCTATGGAGGGAGTTAACACAGCAAATGCTCAGAACAGGGCCTGGCACACAGCCCTCTGCAAAGCTAGAGGCCATCTTCTTGTTATTCATTCACTCACTCACGGGAGAATAAGTCACTCACTTAGTCAGCCTTGAGAGCACAGCCAAGACCCTGCCAGACTAGGCTTGTCAGCAATGGGATGAATGTGATAAATGAGATGGCGCAGGAAGCTCTCCCCAGAAGGGTCCCTCGGGAAGGGGGAGCTGCTGATAGTACAGGACTGACAGCAGCCCTTCGCACTGAGCACACTCAGCGACTGAGAGGCCAGCCTAGGCCCAGAGGCCAAATCTGATGCCTCCCCGTCCACAGGCTGTTCTATGCCTTTGCTTTAATGCCTCAGTTTGATTTCCACCAGTCAGGAAACACCTAGCTATTATTTGGGTTCTCTCCAAGTTCCTAATATGGGACTGAGCCTTCAGTAGGTGCTCAGTAGATGCTTACACAGCAGGGAAGATCAAATGGCTGTGTAGGTTAAGCTCTCTGGTCTTTAGGCTGGGCCTCAGCTGCCCCCTAACAACATAGGATTCATAGGCTGGGGGCTGGGATGGGCAGGCAGTGGTGACCCTTTCCCTCCAGTGAGGTGATAGGACAGGCTTGTGAGGGCAAAGCAAAGATCTGGGACCCTGAAGCCAGTGGAAATGCCTAATGCCACCTAGTGTAGGCAAATGGCATGGAGTCCAGCTAGGCTGGGTGTAGCAGTTCCAGCTTGAAGCCACTTAATCCCAGGTCCCAGTCCCAGTTCTCCTACCTAGCATTTATGCGACCTCTCTGAGATTAATTTTTCTGAGTCTTAATTTCCTGGAAAAGGCGAGAACCCCTGCCATGAAGGTTGAAATAACAAAGGGCATGTGGCACCTAATAGGGCTCAATAAATGGTAACTATTATGATTATATGATTTTTCCAGTGAAGGGCTTCCTGAGGGAGGTGGCCTTGAGCTAGACCTCCAGAGTTTAGTTGGTTCTCTGGCAGATGATGCCAGGGCAGGGTATCCCACAGGGCTGTGTGAGCAAAGCTGGGGAAGTGGAGATGACAAGGCATATGGGAGAAATGGCAGGGACAGATCTGTTAGGCCAGAAATTGAGCTCTTCAGCTAAGAAGCAGGTTATGGGCAGGGAAGGAGGGCAAGCCTTTGGGAAGGTTTTGGGTACTGGCTGAGGATTTGGGCTTTGCCCTGGAGATATCATGATGCCAACTTGTCAGGACATTAATAGTAATGGTAGGTGGCCAGTTGCTGGCTAGGCAGTGTAACACCAAGCACTGGGGAAAGTGGGTGAACTACTCCACATAGGAGAGTGTTATGAGCATTTCAAGGAAGGCTGTGGATTGATTGGGATGAGGATAGTGGTATCAGAGGCCAGTTTCCAGGATAAGGGCATCCCACACCCAGCCTAAGGCCCCTGGTAGGACAAGCTACATAATTTGTGGAACAAGTACAAAATGAAAAGGAAGGGCTCTTTGTTAAAATTATTCAGAACTTCAAGATTGTGCCTGCATGGCATTAAACCAAGTGTGGATCCCTTCTAAACATGGTGACCTCATGAGGTTGAATGCTTTTGAGGTCATCCTTGCCCCATTCATCCATCCATCCATTCATCCATGTACCAATCCATCCATGTACCAATCTATCCATGCACTAATTCATTTATTCATCTTGCCCTGAATTTATTTGCCTATTCACTATTGCAGTAGCCATTGAGCAGACAGACCCAGGCTGGAGCTGATAAGGTCAAATTACAGGTGAGATGGGAGCAGCGCACAGTCCATTGGGTCAACCCTGAGCATTTATCTTCAAGTCCAATGGAGTGTGTTGGGGAGGCTTGGGCTTCTGTGACATGAAATAAAACTAACCTGTCTCTTGGGGTCTGACTGGAATTCCCTGCCTCCTATACCTGCTTAGGCTCAGCCTCAGGAGTAGAGAAGCTAGTGTGGTCACAGCTCTTGGGGGTCCACTTTCCCAGACAGGAAAGTAACCAGGGCAGCAACAAGGAAGTGATAAAACAGCTACAAGAAGCATGGCAGGGACTTTCAAGGGCTAAAGGCAGAGGTGGATGGGCCTCTCAGGTCATTGAGCTTCTCCCTTGCCCTCCCCATCTTTATATAAGAGGAAACTAGGGCCAGAATGGAGAAGTGGCATGCCCAAAGGTTTCACGGTCCAGAAAACTACCCAGGGTAGGGGAGAGTTCCCATCCTTCATCAAGATGGTTTTGCTCCTCTTTGTCCAAAATCTTCTTCCCTAGCCTTACTCCAGGGAGACCTGGAGGCTAAGCCCTGAACTACAGAGGTAGAGCTGGGCACTCCAGTGTTTACAGTGATGATAGGGGTATGGCACCCTTGGTGGCTCAAAGGTACACCAAGGACATGAGCTCTGCACCATTACCTGTGACCTGTATAACCTGAGGCGCATCCCGCCCCTTTCCTCACCCATGAGATAGTGAATTCAAACCAAGTAACTCCAAAGTCTTTTTCATTTCTGACATTCAGGAATTTCCTGACCCTCTGGCCCTCTCAAGAGATAGTCCTGTCCATCACGGGGCGGAGAAGCTGGTATCTCTGGCAGATGAAAGGTTTGGGCACCCAAGACATCAAACGGCCCTGATCTGAAGCAGGAGAAGGAAGGGCATTAATACAATTAAAGCGGTATGCTTTGATTTTCACCTCCTTCTCCAGGCTGGGGGCTCACTACCCAGAAAACCTCTGGGAGGGGGAGCCCTGGGGCCAGGGCTGCTTCCCTGACATTCTGGACTGGAAGGCTTAGGAGGGATGTGAAGTGGGTTTCCACACTAGAAGCAGCAAGAATGTCTGGGTGAGTCTCTGAGTCCATTTTTCTCCTCACCTCTGGACCCCCCCCTCACTGGTCTGGGTCAAAATCTTCCTTCCTTTTGAAATCAGAGCCTATCCGGTTTGAGAACTCAGCACTGGAAGGGACCTCAAGGATCACACACACAGCTCCTAACAGCCTACCTCATGGGCCCTGCTCGCTTTGAGGATCCCAGGAAAACAGGCCTGTGGGCTCTGCGGGAACAGGCCGTCAGAGCTCTCCGGGAAACTAGAACATTAAGGGGCGCTTCTAATTGTTAGAAAGTTTCTCCTTCTGATAGCAAGTGAAAGTCTTCCATTAGCAGTCATTGATCCTGACCTCTTTCTCCAATATGTAAGAAAAAACCCTTTCATTGTGAAGTTAAATATGCATGATCCCTGAGTACACAGCAGGGCTTGTGCAGCTGCCAATCTGGGCTGGCGGGGCTTGGAATCCTGGAATTGTTTTAGGGCTGGGCTTGGCGATCATGGGGTCCACCTCCTTGTCCCATTGCCCGGAAGACTGAGGATCACAGTCACATGGCATCCTAGGGTTTGATGACCTCCTCTGCAATGCTGAGGGGCTCTACAGCTGAGGTACATCTTCAGGGTTTATGCTGGGCCCCTGGGCCTCACCCAACTTCACATCACGGGACTCTGGAGTCAGAAACACCCTGACAAAAATCCCAGCTCCTTTCCTCTCTAGCTATGGAACACTGGGCAACTGTCTTACCCTCTCTGGGCATTTTCTCATCTTTAAAATGGAAATTTATAACTACTTCTCAAGGTTGTTGCAATGATTAAACGAGTCCAGCAAATATTTATCAAGTCCTAATTGCTAAGGAATAGAGCAACAAATTTTGATGTAATGGACAAACACACGATTAAAATGCACATAGCAAGTGCTCAGTAAGCGCGGGTTCCTGCTGTATTGTCTTGTCCACACTGCTTCTGAGCTGAGGCGCCACAGCTGACCCTGGGAAGGGGCCACACCTCTTTCCCTCCCTACCTGCCCCTGATCCATTCCAAGGACCCACTGCCCATAGGACTTGGATATCTACAAAAAATGGGCAGGTTTTTCTGGGATGTCTGAGGACCCTTTCATTCCTTCTCCCTCCCTATCACACTTCTAGCCTGTCCTGAGCAAAATGCCAAGGGTCCCCTACTGCATGCCTGAAAGGCAGCTGGTCCCAGGGCCAGACTGTGCACTGTGTTTGGAAGATGAAGAGGGCCTTCAGAACATGCATGGCGTCCAGGCCCATTACTAGGACAGAGGCCTTTGCAAGTTGCAGATCATTTTCATAGCTAGGGGGTCTGTGCAGGTGGAGGCGGACAGAGCAACTTTCTCTTAGCCTGTGGCCCCAGGTCCACCGCAGGAAGTGCAGGAGTCAGGCTAACACCTTACACATGCTGTTTCCTCATGGAGCCCATAAGTTCACAGAGGAGGAGACTGAGGTCCAGAGAGGCAAACTGCTGGCCCAGGATCACACAGTCAGTCAGCAGCTAAGCCAGAGTTTAGCATGATCAGCTGGTGGTGTTTATCCCCAATGCCCTCCTCCTCCACATGCCCAGGAAGGTGACATGGAGGTCTGAAATTGGCCACAGTGTATGTATATCAAGCCAGGGCAAGCACGGGTCTCCTGACTCTGAATCCACCATGTTTTCTGCTGCCGCTCCACATCTGCAGGCAATTACAAGCCCAGCTCTTCTTCCCACAGAGGAGGGAGAGCCACTGATAACCATTGAGAGGAGGATGCAGACCATACAGCCTTTTTTTCCCTGAGAACCAGCCAGGGCCTGGTAGACCTTGGAGCACTTTCTGTTGGGGACGGTGCTAAACAGAAGCGGGCTCTGCAGGAAGATGGAGTCCACATTGACCAGGAGCCCCCAGGATAGCGCAGGGTTAAACTTAAATATTCTGCTAACTGTGTGACCCTGGAAAGTCTCTAGTCTCTCCAAACCCCAATTTCCTCACCTGCAAAGCGGGAGTAACAACAACATGGATTTCAAAGCCTTGCTGTGAGGATTAGGAAGTGGGTGTGACACCAGGCTCTAGGCCTAGATGGGGCCTAGATGGGGCGGGTACTAGAAATGGTGATCACCATAGGTGCTGTGGATTCAGAGCCTCCTTCCTGGAGATAGGAGAGGACTATGTGACTTCAGAACATCTTGTGGGACTTCTGCATCCTGGGAGTCACAGAAGCAAGCAGGGACACTCCTCTCTGCTCACGCTGGGAGCAATATGGTCTGTAGGAGCTTCCTAATGTTCTGGAAGGAAATCAGGCTTCAGTGAGTCCTTCCTCCCTATGCCAGCACATTTTCTCAGCCCTTCTGCCCACTCAGGACTGGGCACTGGGGCCAGAACACAGATGGTAAAACCTGGGTCTGAATAATCTCTGGTGTGCGAACAGAACAGAAACAGAGAGCCAAGCAGCAAGGCTCAGGCAGGCACCTGGAAAACTGGAGAAACCCAGGAAGACTGCCTGCAAGAGGTGAGTTGGGAGGGCCATGAGAGAAAAGTGATGAGGAAGGGCATTCCAGGCAGGGGCATGGGGAGGGCAAACGCCCACAGGCAGGATGGTACAAATTCTCTTCTGCAAATTCTGGGGCAGGTACAAAAAGCCCAAACCTAGGGCACTGTGGTAGAGGAAACTTACAGCTTCTTCAAGCTCTGCCACCTAGGAGCTGTGTGGCTACAGTTAAGTTGTCCTGTTAACGCAGAGGAAGAAACCTGTCCCTGCCTCTGGGGCAGGTGAGCGTTACAGAAGGTCTTCTCAGAGGAAGACTCAATCAGTAGCAGGCACTACTAGGAGGCGGGGCTTTCTACAGGCACTGGGATCCACAGAAGGGCTCTGGGCAGGGAGGTCGTGTGATCAAACTCAGGTTTTGGGATGGAGTGGAGAAGGGGCAGAGTCTAGAAGGAGAAGAGAATGGAGGTCTGAGCAGCTACCTAGGATGGAAGGAAATGGCTTAGCCTGTCTTCACAGAGGAGTCCTCAGATCTGACAGCAGGGTCCCAGATTCCCAGTCCCAGTGCACAATTACTGGCTTCCTAGACCCAGAATTCTGACCCAGAACTTTCCCAGCGGCTGGGGGTTTAGAAGGACATCTTAGGAATCTGGAAAATTTGCAAATCCATTTAAATCCCAAAAGGTTGCCTGGCAGTTGACTGGCCTAAAGCCAGACAGATTCTTAGAACTGAGGCTTGAGCCAAGGGACAGGGGTTAGGCCCTTTGCCTCCAGTCCTCTGCTAGGTCCTGTTCTGTGGATATACCATTTGCCATCTCTGGACTCCTCTTCCCACCCCTTAGACTGGGCTGTGCCTTGACCCCCCTTTCAGCACCCAGAAGTCTCTGGGGGGTGTTGGAAGAGGGCAGGGGGCAGCAGCCACCCACCCCAGGGGGCAAGGAAAGATCTGGCTCCTGTGGCTTGACATCACCAGCAACCGCCCAGCCTCCTCCCATCTGGTTTCATTGAAAATATTTTCCATTTTTTTTGCCTCCCCAAAGAGGTGCAGGCTGGGGCAAGGGAACAGGCATGGGACCGGCTTCCCACTCCCCACACTTACCTTACTGCCTATGGCTTCTGGGCCCCGTCGTCGCAGGCTGTTGGCTGTCACCCTTTCCAGGAAGTCCTCCTTATTGCCCTCTCCCTGTGATCAGAAGGACTTTGTTGGACCCAAAATGGGCAACAGCCGGGTAGACAGACAAGCAGGACCGTTGCAAGCTCTGGAGACCCAGGGGAAAGGAGGGGGTGTGCAGGGGTGAGGCGCGGCCCAGCCTCGCCTCACTCCCAAAGCATCCTTTGGGAGGAGCAGAGTCGCCTGGAGGGGCCGCCCTGGGTCTAGCTTGCCGTGTCGGGTAGACACAGGCTGCTGCAGGGCGGCTGGTCAAAGGGGCTGGCTCTCGCCTCCTTGGTCTCCTCCTCTCTGGCTTTAAGTTGCTCACAGAGAGATCCTGAGTCCCAGACAGGGCGGCAGGGACTGCGGCCTCGGGCAACCCTGCAGCTCACACCACTGTGGGCTTCCCGCTCCCCCCCGGCCCCCACCCACTTTGGGGGAAAGGCTGCACGGTGGCTTCTGATTGGCGCAGCTGGGGGAAGGGGGGCGAGGGGCAGAGAGGGTGGACGCGTGCGTCTGTTTTCAATTTCAGTTTTCCCCCCTCTCTTTTCTCCCAAGTTTCTTGTTTTTCTTCCTCCTTTCCCTCTGCTCCCTCCCCGTTGCCTGCTCTCTCAGGATGTAAGGGGATGTTTAGAAATTCTGCAGCCCACGCCAGCCACTGAGTCACTTTATTAAAGAATGGCCCAGCCTCACTGTCTGATGCCTGACTCTGGTGGTGGCTGCCTCTTGCCATGGCACCTGGGAGGAAGGGTCCTGTTTCTGTGCCTCAGTTTCCCCATTCATAAAGGAATGATGATCTATATATGGCCAATTCAGTCAATAGTCACTCACTGAACAATCATATTGAATGCCTACTATGTGCTAGACACTATCCTGGGTTTTGGGGTCACAGTATTAAGACACAATCTGGTGACAGGGACATTCACTAGGCAAGCAGGTACCCAGCAGGGGGGCAGGGGCCTGCAGCGCATTAGCTGAACACCTAATGGAACCCTGAGGCAATCCCATAGCACTTCAGTCACAGGGACTTAAGGCTGCTTTTGCTAAGAGCACCTACTCTTCTCTTGGGCCTGCAGCTGTCTCCTTTGCTACCTTAAACTTTGGGTCAGATTCTTGCTCAACTCTGCACGTAGACGTTAATCACCTAAGGAGTCTGTCTAAAAACTAGCAGTACCTAATTGATTAGCCTTAATTTTACCTAACCTCTCTTGTCCCTCTTCAAGGCTGAAGATACCAAGATAAGAACAATTAAGAAACCACATGTGGTAACACCTGCCTGTAATCCCAGTACTGGGGAGGCTAAAGTGTGGGGCTGTGAGTTCAAGGGCAGCCAGGGATTCATAAGCCAGTAAGATTCTCTCTCAATTAAAAAAAAAAAAAAGAGTAAGTACAATATTTTCAGGATTCCAGGAACATTAAGTCTTGCAGGTAGATCACCCACGACAGGAATGGAGGTTATGTCCCCAAGTGGGAGTGATTATCTCATGATAGGAATCAAATTGTCCCCTCAAGCAATAGAACTTCCCCAGAGCCAGCAGGACCTCACAGAACCAGACCACAGTTTGACCAAGACTAACTGTATACTTCTTGTCCCTTGTCCTAAATTCTTCTCCTATACAGCCCTGAAACTCTTGTCAGTACTCCCAAAACAGACCTTTGAACACTCCTTCCCAGTGTGACCACACTGAATTCCTTTCTTGTTCCACCATCACTCATGTCTCTGGACTTACCAAGCACTAGTGGCAGAGCCTGGTCTGTTGGGACCCTCCAGAGTTAGTCCTCTGACCAAGGACTCTGATGACACTTCTGAGAAGAGGTAACTTGGAAAGAATGGAAAGAGCCTCCAAGATGATCACTTATTTTTCAGGAGAAACTAAGTCCTAGAGGTGAATAGGCACAGAGAGAGAAAGCAATTTGCCTCCACTCACCTAGCTCATTTTCTCAAATTTCCAGGCACGCACTCTTTTTATCATCTCAAAGCCCTGGGGTACCAGGAAGGGATTATTTGACATGTTTAAAGTAACAAAAGTGAGACTCAAAAGAGTGCAGAGACCTCCAACCCAAGACCCCCATTCCAGTATAGGTTTGTGCTCCTGCCCTGCCTTCTTCCTAGGTTGCCCTGTGGCTCTTTCATGTGGTCATTCAACAAAGTATTTTTCCAAGGTCTGTTGTGTTCCATTTTGACCTCTGCTTTCGTTCTCCCCAGGCTACTAGGCTTCCTCCAGAGCCTCCAGCTGATTCTCTTCTGCGCTCACCTTCTCAGATCAAGAGATGTTTTTCTGGTCACAGATTCCTAGCCCTCAGATACCAATGGTCAATGTTCCCAAAGAGCTCAGAGGGTTGAGCAGAGCCACCCTACCCCAGTACTGTGCATCTGGGGCTTAGCTCTGCAGAGCCCGCTGCAACTCTGAGCCCCCCAGGGGCCTCTCTAGTCCCACCAGGGCCTCTGTTCACAGAGCGGGGACATTTTCTTCAGCTGAGATTCCAGGCCATCCTCAGTAATTTGTCTTTCCATCATTTCTTGGTCTCACGCAGTAGGAATTGTCCAGCAGAGCATCTGGGCTGGGCCACATGGAAGAAAGTTTCTCAGACTGGCCCAGGCCATTGGGTAGGTAATGAGTCTTCCAGGACATGGGAGTCCGGCACAGCGCTTATGGCAGCAGCGTCATAGGGGAACGTGAAGTGATTCCATGGACAACAGGTTCGGGTCTGCACAGGACTTACTATGTCAAAGACCCCATCAGAAATTTAAAACCCCTAGGTTTAATCTCCAAAAAAAAAAAAAAAGGAAAGGAGGAAGAGAGGGAGGGAGAGGAAAGAAGGAAGGAAGGAAGAGAAAAAGAAAAGGAAGACATTTATGATTCCCTTTTCTAATGTTGGACTTGGCTGTTCCGCTTGGAACCCTTGGACAAGACAGCTTGGGGGAAGCAAGGACAAGTTTCAACCCACTAGCTCCCAAAGGAGCCTTCTGGGAATGAGGACATCTAGCCCTGGACTTATTGGGAGACCCTGGATGAGTCCCTGCCTGAGCCTCAGTTTCCCCATCTGTCCATAAGAGGGTCTGGCTCTCTGTGTTGGAATGCCCATGGGTGGTTCTGTTGCAGTTTCCCTCAGAGCTGGAGTCTGGCTAGAGAGAGGAGGTTGGTGGGCCCTAAGGCAAGGGACAGCTGGGGGCCAGAGATGCAGCACAGAGGGGAGGGGGCGGTTGATGGTGGCTCCCCTGGGAAGTTGGCGGCTGCCGTTTCCGGCCAGCCCAGCAGTCCTCTGGCCCATCTGGAATCACTTAGCCACTATCACCATTAACCCTTGGTGGGCACCAGCACTGTTCCTCCTTCTCTCAGCTGAGATGTACGGTGTAGATGCAGAGCTACATAGAGAATCCCAGGGCACTCACCGAGGCCTGGGCAGAACTGTCACAATTGACAGCAGGTTCTAACCAGGGACAAAGCTTGGGTTCAAATTCCAGCTTTTCCAGTTTCAAGCTGGGTGATCTTGGGCAAGTCACTGAAATGGTTGAGCCTCAGTTTCCTGCTCTGGAGAGATAATTCAAGGACTGATTTATTAGAGTGCTGGGATTTGTACTGTCCAATGGGGGCTTAGCACAGTGCCCAGAAATGCAATTATTGAAGCTTGAGCAGCATGTCATCACTGGGAGCCTTTGGATCTCACTGCTCATTGTGTGCTCTGAAGAGGTGGGCAGAGCACATGGGCAGTGTGGCACCATTGTGCTGGCTGACATGGGCCCCGGCTCCAGGCTCCACTGTGCACAGGACAAGCCATGAGCATCTCTCATTTGTCCAGATCCCACAGGACACCCTCCCTGGGAAGGCTGGGCTGGGGAGCGGTGGGCAGTGCCTGGCGTGTGCAGAGCCCTGCCTGAGGACAGCGTTCAGAGGTCTCTGGGCTTTGGACTCAGTGCCTCCCCTCCCCACAGCTTGGTGGCATGCTCAAGGGTTCAAGGGTTCTGAGTTGGCAGGTTCAACCTAGTTCTGCCACTCCCTATAGCTGTGTGACCTTGGACAACCCACAGTCTCTGAACTCTGAGCCTCAGCACTTTGAGCTGTAAAACAGGGATATGTGCCTACCTTACAGGGCTCTGACAGGCCTGACTACAGGATGCACATAGGCATTCTGTGCAAGCCTGAGGGCAGAACAACAAAGCTCCACAAGAGGTGTCTGATCCTCAGGTGTCACGAGGAGTGGCTGTCACAGAAGTCCACAGTCAGAGCTTGGGGGAAGCCTGTCCAGCTGCTCACTTGACAGCTGACGTGGGGAGGCTGGTGATAGAAGCAGCTTATGTGAGGACTTGTGCTCGCTCAGTATCAGTCACAGACAGGATCTCCAACTGAAGCTTTGTTGGGACGCTATGTCTGTCCTCCCCCTCAAATGAGGGGCCCAGACTAATGGATCCCCCCCAGAAAAAACCCTCCCACGTTGTCAGATATGGCCGGAAACAGTGGCTTTCAGTAAGGTGGGCTGAGGGACTGGGAAGGGAGTCTGAGTAGGAGAATTCCCAGAGGGCCAGCTCAACACTCACACAGGCAGGGCCAGCGGCCACCACAGCTGGCTCTCCCACGCTCCCTGCACTGCCCCCTGGGCGGGAGTGGGGTGTGAGGAAGCAACACACATGTCCTAGGCCTCAGTACAGTCATCTTGGGTGTTGGGGCCAGAAGGATCCCATGAGTGTGTTCACTGTACAGGCATGGAGAGGGGTCGGAGAGTAGGGGTGCCTGCTTGAGATTCACAGGGGGGCCTGAGATGTGTCCTTCCCCCAACACACCTTTAGCAGGGCACATAGATCCTCATGCCTGAGGCTGTAGAGCCAGAGAGGCAGAGAGTGGGAGCCTTCCCCACTCCGTGCACGGCCTGAGTGGGAGCAGTGGGGATCTCAGACTACCTTCTATCTGAGATTCCCAGGACTCCTGCTTTTGGACCAGGCTGCAGTCACTGAGGTTTACCAGGACCCCAGGAGATAAAAGCTTCAATATGCTGGCCTCCCCCAGCACCTCTTGTCCCACACTCCTACCTCATCTCAGTGCCCCAGGGCCACAGGGCACTGGGGTGTGTACTTCTGGTACACTCACAGATGGCTAAGACCACCACAACACTAGGGCCCTCGAAGGCCACATATTCCTCATTGGACACACCAGTTACTGAGGTCCAGAATCTGCTTGAGAGCCCACAGCAGGTCTCAGATGGAGCCTCTTACCCCAGCTCCCAGACTGTCCTGTTTCTCCTACCACCTATCGACACAACAAAAGCTATCTGAGCACTTACCATGTACCCTGTCTCCCATCTTCTTAGAGCTCACAGGCAAACATCAGGAAACCACAAATGAATAATGTCAAATTGAACTAAATCTAATGAAAGAGATATGGAGAATCATAGGCTGGGTAGATGAAGGGGGTCCTGATTCACATAGACAAAGGCTTCTCTGGGGAAGAAATGTTTCAACTCAGATCTGATGTTGAGAGGCCACCCACAAAGCAGGACTAGGACAGCGTTTGAGGCAGATGGAAGAGCATTTGCAAAAGCTCAGAGGCTAGAAACAGCTTGGTGTTTTAGAACACGCAGAGAGAAATGATGAGGCAGAGAGAGGTATACCAGGTTGGAGAGGTAGTCAGGGGCCAGCTGTAAAGGTCTTGCAGCTCAAGGAAGTCTGGCTTTTATCCTACGGTCACTAGGGAGGATATGCAGGAATTTAAGCAGGGATGAGACCAGATAACTATGGTACATTGTAGAGGACAGGCAGAGGCTGGTATGGAGATTGCTGGGAACTACCATAAACCGAATGGCCCCATATTCCCTTTGTCTGTCTGGAAGGCTGCAGGTATGCACCCCAACAGGGAGCTGGGACTTCTGGGTCCTAGTCCATGCTTTGACCACAGACTCACTGAGACCTCTCTTTTCCTGGTCTCTATATCTCTCAACACAACAGGCCAGACACAGTGATCTTCCTGGGGAGGGCATTCTGTGCCCAGGCCCTGGTTCTAGCATCTCTTCTGCTCTCTGTCTCCTGTTCCCATGCAGAGAAGGATGGACATCACAGACAAGCAACAGGTCTGAGACCTCCTGTAGTGCCCTAGAGGGCCAGTAGGTGGTGCCCTTGCCTCTGGAGGGGCAGAAGGAGAAAAGGAAAGGATTGGGAGGAAGGCTGGGCTGGAAGGCAAAGATGCCTCCTGGGAGCCCCACCACCTACTCTGAGGCTCACCTCTACCCTCTGGAGGTGGACTGGGCAGGAGTCGCCATCCCCTCTTCTAAGGTGGAAGCAAGGACTCAGAGAGGGAAGTTAACCATCCCAAGGTCAGAGTGAGGCCGAGTCTTGACTACAGTCTAGAGAGAGCTTCAGGAGACTGGAGGTGGTGGCATGGTGGTGGAATGGTGGTAGCTGGTGCCCACCAGCTTCTTTCTTAAGCAAACCATTTCCAACAGAAGCTGTGCCCAGAACATTTCTCTCCCAGGGCCATGAACCCAATTTAAAAACCAAGTTATCACTAAGATCTTTATGAGGCTATCATCTCTGCACCCCACCCCAAGAGGCACTGGCCAGTGTGTGAGAAGAGGGGCTGCCTGCCTGGGAGCTAGAGGAAGGAGGAGTCCAATAAACAGCCACTCCCAGCAATAAGGGGCTGTCAGAGAGGAAGAGGTGGCCCACAGGAACAGGCTTCTCCACAGCTGCACTACTTTCTGGGGCGAGTAGTCCCAATGAGTATATAGGGGAAGTCTCGAGGCCCAGGCTTCAAGGTTACATGATGGGTCAGAAGCCAAAGTGAGAGAGGACCTGAAATTTCAAACTGGGACTTTTTTTCTCTTTTGGTGGGGCTGGAGTTTGAACTCAGGGTTCTGAGCTTGCAAAGCAGGTGCTCACAAAGCAGGAGCTCTACCGCTTGAGCCACGCCTCCAGTCCATTTTGCTGTAGTTATTTTGGAAATTGGGGTCTCATAAACTATTTTCCTGGGCTTGTCTCGAACCTCGATCCTTCCGATTTCAGCCTCCCAAGTAGCTAGAATTATAGGAGTGAGTCACCAGCATCTGTCTTCAAACTGGGACTTTTAAACAAAGTTGCAGTGTCTGCCAGAGTACCACAAGAGGGTGCCACATGAGGGCTGCTCCAGACCCTCACTTAAGGGTGAGGGCAAGGGGAGAGCAGAGAGGCACTTTCCATGGAATGAAGAGGAACCAAGCTATTTGTTTAAGCAAAATGCAGCTAACGAGTTGGGGTGGGGGGGCAGGGAGGCATACATGGGCTGGCTTACTGTCTTCACCTCACTGTCCTCAAAGGTTAGTGGAAAGAAAGACTTCCAGACAGGCATTCATTTGATGTGTGGCCTCAGGCAGGTGACTTCACCTTTCTGGGCTCCAGTTTCTTCATCTACAAAACGGAGATAAGAATCCATCCTTCTTCTCTAGGTTGTGGTGAGGCTGACTGGAGATGATACGTGCAGAGTCACGAGATGCCTGATACTTACTTAGTAAATGCTTGATAAACAGCACATGGTGGCTATTGTTACACTAACACAAAGTGAAGGGTCAACATACCATCTGAGAGAGATGCAGTCAGGGCACTGAGCTGGGAGTCAGAAGGTCTAAGTTGGGAGCTTAAGTGGTGGAGCACTTGCCTAGCAGGCTGCAGGCCTTGGGTTCAATGGTGGGAGAAACCTGAAGGAATGGTGCCCCATCCAGGATGCATCTGCAAAGCGGGAGGGTAAGACACTGAAGACCACGGATCAGCCAGGAGAATCACCAGGCTTCAAGAGTCTCTGTTCAGCTCTCTCTCTATCAGGAAAACAGTCCTTGCTTTGTTCAGAAAGCCCCTGCTACTTTGGCCCATCTCACACCAAGTCCTAGCTACCATCTCCATCACTTGTGGACCCCTGCCCAGCTTCTTTCTGCTCTTTGGCTCTGATACTCTTCCCCTGCACGCCCCCTACCACTCAAGACTGGTCTGTCAGTTCTAGGAGAACAAGCGCTCCCAACTCTCAGGGTCTTTTTCATACTGACCCTCTCTCACAATGCCCTTCCCTACTCCCCAGGGCCCTGACTCACAGTCACTCACATGTCACCTCCTCCCTCCCAAGAGACTTCCCTGATTCCCTCTTCCTGGCCTTTGTCAAGATGTACTGTCATTTTTGCTAGGATTATTTGATTCACACCTGCCCTTCCTACACTTTCACACAGTGCTGTACACACCCGAGGCAAGGCCTTACCCAGTATCAAACACACTCAGCACAGGAGGTGGGTCAATATGCATGTGTCAAATGAATGAATACATGAACAAATGAATTCCTGTACCTATTTCTAGCTGGTAAGTCCCTCCCCAGGATGAATCCGAACAGGGCCTCCAGCAATCCCATACATGCCTCCCATGACCTCACGCTGTGATGCCCACTCCCTGATGGATGGTCCTTCAGAAAGCACTTGATCATGTATGTATAAGAGGGTTTCTTCCTCAGGTCTGCCTTGTCCTTCCCAAACTACAGACCCCATTCCAGGACTTTTCCTCCAGTCCAAGTACCCTAGCTCAGAGAGTAAAGTTCAGTCCCTTCAGGCCTTTTCTCTCTCATCTCACTTCTTACTGGCCTCTCAAAAGTTTGGGCCTGTGGAGCCAGAGCTCCAAATGACTTTTGAGAAAAATTTCCCCATTGTGTCCACTTCCTAACCTGGGTTTGTGGATCTTCCCTGCTCAGGTAGCCATGTGCTCAGCTGTGTCATGTGCTCATTCATGTCAGCAAGGGTCCAGGTGGCCCCCTTTCATCTGCAAGAAACCTTCATTTTGTTACATAAACTTGGGCTCTATCCCTTTTCTTCCTGGTCTTCCATGTTTCCATCCATACAATCCATACAATAGACAGTTCCTCTGAGCAAAAAGGGGAACCCTACACTTACTGCTATCTAGATTCTGACTAGAGCCAGCTTATGGGCAGGTCACCTGTGCAGTCACGGGTCCCGGCTTACAAGGGCCTCATGCTTGGTTGAATGCTCTGATGTTGCCATCCTGAAATTATAGATTTTTTTTTTTTTGTGGTACTGGAGTTTGAACATTTGTTAGGCAGGCACTCTACCACGTGAGCCATTCTACCAGCCCTTTTTTATGTTGGTTATTTTCAAGATAGGGACTCCTGAACCACTTGCCTGGGCTGGCTTCAAACCTCCATCCTCCTGATCTTTGCCTCCTGAGTAGCTAGGATTCCAGGCATGAGCTACCGGTGCCTGGCTCTGGATAATTTTTTAATAAGAGACCTTGCATTTTCATTTTACGCTGGGCCCTGCAAGTTATATTTTGACCTTGACCCATCTGCCTAGCCTAGAGATGATGCTGATTAGCCCTGGCTAAGGTGGCGAGAGAGTCTGCCTTCCTTATGGGTTCCACACATTTCTGCACATCCCAGGAAACGCGGGAGGATCTTCTGCCCAGCTCCTTGGCTCTGAGCCTCCTGTGTGGAGGAACCCAACTGAATCCCAGCATTCCAGACCCAGAGCCCTGTCCCTCACGGATCCTTCCCAGGATTTGTCCACCTTGCGGTCCCCTTTTTGAACCAGTGTTTTAGTGATGCATGTGAAAGATGTAGGGGTAAAAGGACACGACATCTGGAATTTGTTTTAAAATATTTTTGGAAAAAGGGAGGGAGTAGATGAATAAGGGTGACAAAACCTTGAAAACTGTTGAAGCTGGGTGATGAACACAGAGTGGTTCATTCCACGCTTTTACTTTTGTGTATGTTTGCATCTTCTCAATGATGATGATGATGATGATGATGAAGAAAGGGTAGGGGTCATCAAGAGAATTTGTGAAAAGTTTCCCAGGATGTCCCACAAGCCCTGCCTGCTCCACACCTTTGAGAAATTTCTCCGGAGAGCTAACCAAGTAAAACCCCAATAGTATGCAGAGTCATGTATATGCATATGTGCATTTTCCAGGGAAAAACATCCACAGCTTTCATCTGAGACCAGAGAGGTCATGACCCCTCTCCCTCCTCCCCAAAAGGTTACTGCTACCTTACAGACGGAACCCTTGAAGTCAGCGTTGACCCCCTCACCTCAAGCTGGCGTGCACCACATGCCCCAGTGTGCTGGGTGACACTTGCCTGGGGTCCCCCTGGCCCTCGGAACCTGTTTCTCCACCTGTAAAGTGGAGTCCTGAGGAGGTCCCCACGGCCACTGCAAGGATGAGGACCACAACCGCACAGGTAGCAGTGGTTCGACCCTCGCCCAGGACGCACCCTCCGTTCCCCCACCCCCCTCCAGGCCCTGGCCAGTCCACCTCCCGCTTGGGGCGGCAATTTGTCTCCTTTTGAACCCCTCGCCCCCGACGGGTTTCCCGCTTTGATTCGCGGTCCGGAGGCTTCCCCCTGCTTTGAAATGCAAACCTGGCTCGGCTGGGGCCCGGGCGGCCCTGGCTATAAAAGGCCTGGGTGGGGCGGGCGCGGCGGCGGGGCGGGCGAGTTCAGGTGAGCAGTTGTTGGTCGTCGGGGCGGCCGGCAGCGGCGGCTCCAGGGCCCAGCATGCGCGGGGGGCTCTGCGGTCACCATGTACGTGGGCTATGTGCTGGACAAGGACTCTCCCGTGTACCCCGGCCCCGCCAGGCCCGCGAGCCTCGGCCTGGGCCCGCAAGCCTACGGCCCCCCGGCCCCGCCCCCCGCGACACCGCAGTACCCCGACTTCGCCGGCTACACTCACTCTCACGTGGAGTCGCCCCCCGCGCCCCCTTCCGCCTGGGGCGCGCCCTTCCATGCGCCCAAGGACGACTGGACGGCTGCCTATGGGCCGGGACCTGCGGCCCCCGCCGCCAGCCCGGCCTCGCTGGCATTCGGGCCCCCTCCGGACTTTAGCCCAGTGCCTGCACCCCCGGGGTCCGGCCCGGGCCTCCTGGCGCAGCCCCTGGGCGGCCCGGGCGCACCGTCCCCACCAGGCGCACAGAGGCGGACGCCCTACGAGTGGATGCGGCGCAGTGTGGCGGTCGGAGGCGGCGGTGGCAGTGGTAAGGACCCCTCCCTCGCCTGGGCCTCGGGACGGTTCCCCCGGCATTGGCAGGGGCCTGGAGCGGCTCGGGCCGCCCCCTGTTTGACCTCTGACCTGACCCTGCTTGGATTCGAGAGTGTAGAACCCGGACCACTCTTTCCTCTTCTGAGTCTCAGTCTGCTGGAGCCTCTAGTAGCCCAACCAAGCCTTCCTGTGCAGATAGGGAAACTGAGACCCCATGAAGTGAAGACTAGTTCCTGTGAGTACTGGAAAGTTGGCGCTGGAAGGAAGGTCCCCAGGCTTTTATCCTAGGACTCTTTAGCAGCGCTGGCCCTGGTGTCTTCATGCTCTTCTTCCACTCCTATCCCAGTCTCAGCAGAGGCCACAAGCCTTCCCCAAATAGGCCCATCCGCCACTGCGTGAACATGGGCAGGTCACTTCCTTTCCAGGACTGTCTCTTTGTCTTACAGTGAGGAGATAGGGTCTTATTCTTTGACTGAGGTAGAGGCCTCTTTGGTTAGATTGGGGCAGGGGTCCCTACCTAGCTGCCACAGGGCCCTTCCTGAACTTTTGACCCCAGGGGGAGGGGAAGCAGGAGCAGTTGGGAAGGTGGCTACTGTTTGGCTCTAGCCTGTGGACCTCCTGCCCCCAGGCAGGCCTCTCTGATCCACTCTCTTCAAAGGCAGGGGAGGGGACAGGACAAAGACCCAGCTTTAATGAGGGGCGGCCTGACCTTTATGGATCCCCCCTTTGTCATGTAACAAGCTGTGTCTTGGCTCAGTAGTGACTCCTGTTGGCTGGGAAGTGAACAGGACACCCCATTGTCCAGAATGTGTCCTGCCTGTCCTGGTAAAGACCACCTGGCTTGGGGGCGGGAAGCTGGCCTGCCCACCCTTTGATGTGGGGCCTTTCCTTCCCTTCCCCCAGCTGGGAGCAAGGCTGGGACTTCTCCCACCTCCTCTCTCTTCACCCCCATCTTGCATACACCCAGCTATTCCCCTGGCAGATGCTGGGAGGGCGATCAGCAGTTGCAGACTCTACCCCTTCTTGGAACTCCCAGGACAGAAGCTCTGGGGAGATGCAGGCAACCAGGCTTTGCTGCTGACTTCTGTGATTTCCATTAAGTAATGATCACTGACATCATGGAACAATTAACTCTGTGACATTGCAGTGGATGCTGTTTCCCCCCATTTTGAAGACAGAGAAGTTAGATACTTGCACAAGACCACATAAGCAGACACTGGTTGGACTGGGATTTGAACTCTGGCAGACTGAGCACCAAGCCTGTGTTCTAATTCTCTACACAACTGATTCTATGAGCCATCTTTCCTGGGTGTCAGTTTTACTGTTTGTGAAATGAGAAGGGAGGAAGGTTGAATGGCTGTTTGTATCCTGCTTTGAGTTACAAAAACACTTGAAGAATCTGATGGAAAGTACAAATCCTGTCCCTGGAGGAAAAGGTTGCATCATCAGGCAGAAAGTGTCAGGGGTTCTGGAGGCCTGTGGAGGCTGTGTCCATGATCCCGGGGTAAGAACCCCACAGTAGAGAAGATGAGAAGGGTGCCTTCAGCACCCTAGGAGGTCTGAAGAAGGAAGCTGCCTTTCCTCTCTCACTTGCTGCTTCCTGGTGATCAGGTGACTCTGTAGATGAATGAGGAGGTACCTGGTGGGTGGGCCTTGGAGAGAGGCCATGCTGTGTGTTCAGTAAGGAATGGGCCTGTGAGGGTCAGAGGACTAGCAAGAGCCTCCCCAGCTGGCTGTGTGATGTCAGACAAGTCACCTTGCCTCTCTGGGCACAAGAGCTGGGGAGCCCAGCTCCACTGCTGGTCTCAAGTCACCCATAAACTTTGTCTACAGGCAGAAAGGGGCATGAGTGACTGCTGGACAGCAAAAGCTGTCCCATTTGGTCTCAGAAAGTAGAAGGAAGGATCATGGAGACTTAGGATTCCAGGAAGGGGACTTTGGGAGCCCAGCTAAGACACCCTTCTTCTGGGCTTTCCCACAGCTGGAGGCTACTGCCAGCCTGCTTGGCCATGTGACTCACTGGTGCTCTGGAAGTGGGGACAGGGCTGGGCTGGGATTATAGACTCTCCCTGAGAGAAAGGCCTTGCCCTTCCCCTCGTTGGCCTCAGTTTCTCCTTCTGGGTAACAAAGGTACAGGCTTCCAGAGGTGGTTCTTGTGTAATGTTGTCTGGAACAGCTAAGGGAAGGTCACTGCATGCCACTGCTCCTCAGCCCTCAATCACATTGGCTACCAGCTCTTCAGGCTGCTGCTCTCCTCCTCTGAGCCCCTAGTATTCTAGAATATCCAAACTAAACAGTTAGAGAACAGACATACAGATGGGGAAACTGAGGTCTAGAGACTAAGGAATTTACACAAGTGTAGGCTGAGCTGAGAGAGATGTCAGATTAAAAGTTTTCTGTCCTTATCCTATTTAGGATGAATCCACATGCCTTCCTGAGGTCTGCATGATTCATGGCCTCACTTCCTGGCCCAGGCTGACTCCCTGACCTCATTCCAGACCACTCCACTTGTCCATCACGCTCCAGCCACTCAACCTTCTTTTAGCTACTTAGGCCTGTCATGTTCCACTTTGGGTTCTGTGCATGTTCCCTCTTCCAGGAAGGCTTGTCCTGCTGATTCTTTGCATGCCTGGCTCCTTCTCACCTCTCAGGTTGTAGTTTAATGGTCACTTCCTCAGAGAGGACTTCCATGATTCCCAAATTAGACATTCCCATACCCTTTGATAATCTTTGCTGTGTCCCCTTCATAGCATTAACTCCAGTTCCATTTACTGTCCTACTTGCATGTGTGTTTATACGCTGTCTATATCCAAGAAGTCCACACTATGTCTGTCTGAACCTCACCAACACAGTGAGTGAATATAGTGAGCGCTCAGTGCATTTCATGGAATGGTATGACCCGCGAAAGTCTGAAGGGCAGGAGATATTTCTTGGAGAACAGGGAGGGGTGAGATCTTGGCTTCCGTGTGGTTTCTAGGGTCACCTCCTGGCAGTTGGACCCACAGCTGTCCAGTTAGCCATTCAGGCCAGTGGTAGAAGCCTGACTGCCCCCCTCTCCAGACTCACCTGGGGAATTGGGGTTGCTGAGGCTGGGACTGAACTCTGTTCTCAGCAGATGTGGAAATGGGAATACAGGAGAGGCTGGTGGGCTTCAGTCAGCCTGAGGCCCATCAACATAGTATCAGCCCATGTTGAGTGAATGGCAACACGTGTCTGAAGCCAGGGTGGGAAGTGACTACTGGGGCTCTGTTGTTTTGTGTGACTTCTTTTTTTTGGCAGTACTTGGGTTTGAACTCAGGGTCTCAGGCTTGCTAGACAGGTGCTCTACCTCTTGAGCCACTCTGCCAGCCCTGTTTTGTGGTTTGTTTGTTTGTTTGTTTGTTTTTTGAGATAGGGTCTCGAAAACTTTTTGCCCAGGCTGACTTTGACTACGATGCTCTTGATCTCTGCCTCCCAAGTAGCTAGGATTACAGGCGTGAGCCACCAGCTTGTCCAACCTCTTTGCATCTACAAATATCAGCGATTTCATTAGGAGGCTGTCATCACCCTTCTTTCCTGGGCTCAGCCTAACTCCTGTGGCTAAACAATGCTTCACAGGTGGACGGCGCTTCCGAGTGGCCGAAGGTTCACAGGACTAGATGATGGGACTGTTGCATTTGCAGTGGAGTTTAGATCCTGGTCCAACCCCTTTGGCTTTCAGATGGGGAAACTGAGGCATGTGGCGAGGATGAACAATCCTCTCCTGCCACATTTGAGGCCCTCTCCCTTAGCCTCTAAGCTGGCCCCTCCCCTTTAGCCTCCCAAGGATTCTTTGCTGTCGTCTTCCATATACTGCCAGTTTTACCTTACCAAGAGAATTCCCTGGCTCCCCATCGCCATGAAACAGCCATGGCAAAATCCAGCTAATTTCCATGGAATTCAGAGCACTCTGAGCAGCAGTCCTAACCCAGTGCTGAGATACTGTCTTCCTAGTTTGTCTGGAAACTGAGATCCTCACTGTGTACAGGTAAGAGCCAGGCTGGGGAGTCTCAGATCTGGGATTGCATTTCTGTTAGAGTTTGGACAGCCTTAGGCAAGTGAACTTGGATCGTTTCTCTAGGCTGGGCTTCTCCCATGGCAGCATTAAGATAATGATAGGATTGCATCTTGAAGCTTTGGTACCTACAAAACACAGCCCTGCACCTGGCAAATGGGCAGTAGGTGCTTGATGCCTCGGTGCCTGCGACCACTTTGATTGGTCACACCTCATACTTCTTGCCTCTCCAATCTTGGCCCCCCCCACCAGACCTGCCCTCCCTTCCCTCTCCTACATCATCACCAGTTCAAATGCTGCTCCTTCTCTGAGGCCATCTCCTCCAGGAAGCCCTTGTTGATTCTTTCCATTCTAAGCCCTGTGTTGGGCCCTTGTTTTAGCAACATATATCACTGTCTACGTTCAATCCCTGTCAGCTGCCATCTGTTATCCCTTCAAAGACCAGTCCTAATCAGTCCCATCCCCATCCTGCCTTGCACATAGCAAGCTCTCATGATAAAGCTGATTCCTGGCACTGGCTGATTCTCTTACCACGTGCAGACACCGTGCCAATGGGTGACCTCACTCGTCTCACAACAACCCCCAAGGGTGTAAGGATCTATTATTGAGCTCCTTTTACAGATGAGGTTCATGAGGCTCAGAGAGGCAAGGTGGGCTCTCCAAGCTCACACAGCTAGAGTATGACAGCACAGGGCTTGGATCAGAGTCCACAGCCCACCAAGACTCTGTCAAACAAAACGACACCCTCAGGGACTCAGCCTAAGCCCATCTCCACCATTGCTTCCTAGGCCAGGTGGGAAAAGGAGGCCATTGAGGCCTGAGCTGTGAGAGGCTGGGCGGGTGGGAGAGGGAGGGCAGGCACAGCAGGGGCATGGCTGTTTAAATCTGGTTCTCAAGGCTGAAGCTCCATTTGACACCTCAACTCTCAGATGTAGCTGGGAAGGGGAATGACCTAGTTAGAAGGTGGCAGGAGGCTTTTTTTGGTTGACTGTTGTCCCCTGTTTCCCCCTTTGGCAGATCTTGCTGCTTAGAGCTTAGGAAGGTCCAAAACAGCATTGTTAGCAGGAGGGATCAGCTATCAGTGGAATGTTCTCTTCATGGGCTGGCCTCTTAGGTTTCTGTCTTGGAACTCCTATGATTTAGAAGCAGTAACTACATCTGGAGTCAGGACCGTTACTGTATTCACATGCTAACCCCTCCCCATTCCCCCCTTAGGTTCCCCACCCTACCCCCCATCAAAGGACAGAAGGAGCAGACCTGAGGTTGCTGCTTGGAGTCCTCCCATGCCTTCCCTTTGCTCTTGGAATCAAATCTAGTACCCTGTGCTAGAGGCTCTGCTAGCACTCAGACTTACCCGGTGCCTCTCACCTGTTCACTCACTCACTCATTCATTTATCATTCGTCTACCCATTCAGGAAGGCAAGGAGTACTATTCTCTTCCTTGCCAAAGAGTCTTCTGAGTCCTGGGGATTATGGTCCCCAGGGAGATAGCACTCTGCCCTTCGCTCATTCCTTCCTGCCTGAGGGCCTTTGTACAGGCTGTTCTCTCTTCCTGGAATATTCTTCCCCACTGGAGACATGGAAGCTTCTTTCTCAAGCTTCAGGTCTGGGCTCAAGTGTCACCCCACCAGTAGTCATGATAATAGGAGCTTCTGTCTCCTGAAGGCTTAGCTTGCACTCAGTACCTTTTCAAATATAGAATTAATGACCCCCAAACAGCAAGCTTCTCCATTAGCTTTGAGGCAGGGCTGAGGCTGAGGGGCAGTGGGGATGGATAGGAGGGAATGCTTCAGAGGCCAAGCCACCAGCCCAAGTGATACATTGGCTCTTTGCCAGGCTTAGAAGGGCAGTACTGGGCTGAGGTCCCTGGTGGACAAACATCTGAAGAATAGAATAGGTGTCAGATGCAAGAGCAGCCATGTTGAACAAGGACAGCATGGTTAGGTATGTTCTGTGGTGTGGGCATTTGTCCCCTGGTGGGAGGTGGGCCTAGCAGTGTTGTCCAGTGGAACTTTCTGTCACCATGGAAGTGCTCTAGATCTGAGATATCCAATTGGCCAGCCACCAGCACACATGGCTGTTGAACACTTGAAATATGGCTAGAGAGGCTAAGAAACAGAATTTTACAGGATTGAATTAATTTCATTTTAAATAGCCACGTGTAGCTACTGGTTGAGAATTGGACAGCAAAGGGAGACACTGCTGAAGAGGTCCTGGAATGGGTGCATTCTAGGTAGGCTCCTAGCTCTACTACCATTGGGGAATCTTTGGGCTTCTTTTGGGTTCTTTGTTTCTGTAGTATGATCATCATTTTCTACTTCATTTTCATCCTGGACACAGCTAGCTTTTATTAGTTACCTTGTCAGATAGATGCTGTGGCCTCTGTAACCACCATAGAAAGGAAGCATTCACATCTTCATTTTACCGACAAATAAACTGGAGGCTGGGGGCATGGCTCAAGTGGTAGATTACTTGCCTAGCAAGCACAAAGCCTTGAGTTCAAACTCCAACACCACCAAAATAAATAAATAAATAAGCTGGGATTCAGAGGCCCAGTGACCTGCCCAGGGACATACCACTGGCATGTGGCTGACCTGAATTAGGATCTTCGAATCCATCTGAGTCTAAAGTCCCTTCTTTTTGCTGCCTCTCAAAGCCAGGTCAGCCTGTGGACCTTGATGTAGGAGATAAGGCAGCTGATGATGCAGAGGTGGGCTGGAAAAGGAGGGTGCAGTGATGACAGAGGACTCTGACTAGAAGAAGGAGAAGCTTGGCCAATACTACTGGGATCCCTCATGAGCTGGCCTAGCCACCCTTCCCCACTCTATCCCCACACCAACCTCAGGGCTTGAGTGAAGAGCCATGATACAGCAGCCAGGGATTGCACCTCCCCAGGAACAAGGACCATTATGGTTCCAGCAGGAAGCCCCAGACATCCATCATGGAACTGGTGGGGTTAGGCCTGCTGCAGCAGAGGTCCTACCTGCTGGTGACGCAGATGGGGAAACAGGCTCACATTGGAGATCCCATGTGAGCAGGTAGCCCAGCCAGCACTCCCCACTGCCAGGCCAGTGTGTTGTTTGCCCTGCTGCTTCCCCTAAGGTGACATTCCTCTCTTTCCCAAGGGATCCCTCCAACATCCGCTTCTGTAAATAGCTCATTTCTGCTTTCTGGGTCCATAGCTCTTTGCCCTTTATGACTGTTTTCACATCTGGGATGTGTGTCCCAGGCTAGAGGAAGGAAAGCTCAGGCACTTGTCCAAGCTAAGGATGTCACTCACATCTTTAGATGAAACTTAAGGATGGCCTGGCTGGACCACACCGGCTCTCTGCCTCCTGAAGGTCTGTGACACACATCGTGTACCTGGCTTCTCCCAAACCTCCAGAGCAGCCTGCACCCTGCTGCCTCAGCAGCTTCTCACATGTTCTATATTAAAGTTATTTAAACGCTCAACATACTTGCAATATTTTCCTCCTTATCAAATATACAAAAGATGCCTACCATCTTTTCTCTTTAGGCACCTCTTTCCTTCCTCACTCCAGTTTCCAGGTTTCTTGTCTCTCCTCACTACAGGCCACACAAGGCTCCTGCTCTTCCTTCAATAGATGGGGACATTGAAGCCAAGAGTAGAGAAGGGGTTGTCCAAGGTTCCACCTGGAGTCAGGGTCAGGGCTGGCACAAGTAAGCAAAAATATTCCCCCTTTGTTTCCACCAGGCCCTGGAAAGGTATTGACCAGTAGGTACCCAGCCTCCTGGGTGGGTCAGGGAGCCATCCTCTGAGCACATCCTGAGCCCCTTCTGCCATTCCACCCATCTCTTTGCCTGTTCACCCTGCATCTGTCTCAGCAAGGGAGCTAATAACTTCTCTGGACTTGCTTCCGCATCTGGAAAAAGGGAGTTCTTTGCAGTGGATTCTATGCTATCCTTCCTCCTAACTTAAGCTCCCTCCCAGCAAAGGCCTTGTGCTGGTCCCCTCTGCACCAGACTGGCACCACCCACCTGCTACACTTGGCTGGAGGATGTGTAGGGCAGGCACATGTGTGGGGGAGGATGTGCCCCTGTGCATTTTACCTGGGTGGTGAGCAGTGAAGGGTCTTAAAGAGAGAGCTCAGAGCTGCACAGAATGTGATAGTGCAGAGGGCCCTTGGATCTGATACCCAGCCCTCTTCTGGAGAAACTGAGGTCCAGAGACAAAGAACTTTCAAGGCCACACTGATGGCATGCGACTAGACCCAGGAACCATAACTCCAATTGGGGTGTCTTAGAGAAGGCAGGGAGATGGGATGGCAAGAAGTAGACTGGGGTGGGGCCTGGCAATATGTACTTTTTTTTTTTTTTTTATAAACTCCTCTGCATGCATGTGTGTGTGAGCATGCTTGTATGCTGGGGATGAAGTGGAATCTTGATGCACAGCCACTTGAGGCTGGACTTGTGGTCCAGCCACCAAGGGCCGGAGCTGATCATCCCTCAGGGCCAAAAGCCCAGCAGGAAGAGGCAAAGGAAATGCTAACCCAGAGGCCCTTTAAACTGCTACCACCCACTCTGGAGTAACCAGAGGCCATGATCTGTCTTGTCTGGTCTAGGTTGGATGGGGCGGGGGGGCCCACCACAGGCCACCATGGCTCCTGCCCCAGCCCTCCAGCTGGACAGGCCTGGTGTCTAGATTCTCAGACTGGGGAATCAGCTTTAGGATTTTTTTCAGCAATAATAACAAACACAATCAGAGAATCAACAAACATTGGGAGCTTCATGCTTCCAAGTTGGAAGGGACATTATAAATAAACAGTCTCATTCAACACACCACCCATTGCACTGTTCTATTTCCTGGCATTCCTGCCAGGTGGCCATTCCACCACTACTGGAAAGGTGTAGGATCTCCCCTTCCCCGTGCACCTGCTACATGCTAGGTACTGCGCTAGGCACTGCCCTCCCTGCCAAATGATCACTACATGCTAGGTACTGCGCTAGGCACTGCCCTCCCTGTCAAATGATCACTACATGCTAGGTACTGCGCTAGGCACTGCCCTCCCTGCCAAATGATCACTTCAGGGCTGGAGATTACTGAGGCCTTCCACCATGCGGTAGCTTCTAGTGCTGTTTCTGAGGACAGACAGATCTGGCTTTGACTCTCACCTGCTTGATGCATGGATAGCCTCAGTTTTCTCATCTATAGAATAGGGATAACAGTTACACAACCCCATGGGTTATTGAAAGACATATATATATATATATACACAAAATGCCTGCACATGTACACATTTGTTGTTATTAAGATTATCCCCATTGTACAGATACAGAAATGAGGCTCAGAGAGGGGAGGAGACTGTTCCAGGCCACCTAGCTGGTGAGAAGCTGCCCTATACAACCCCAGAGGACTGCTTGCCCAAACAACCACACGCCAGGGTCACTTAGAAAGCTAGTCAAGTATCAAATCCCAGAGGTCCATTCTGGCCCCATTGACTGCAAATTTCAGGGCCAGGATCTGTGCATTGGGAAAGCTCCCCAGGATTCCTGCTGCATTCCAGGGTCTCTACTACACATGCCTTACGGTTTGGGGTCATCACTGACTCACAGGAATGGAACCTTCTGTGCACCCAAAAACCAGAGCAGAGAGTGGGCCTGTCACTCACTGTCGGGTGAGTGATCCGAGGCTCCCCCCCATCTCTGTGCTCAGCCCTCAGGTGCAGGGGGCTCTCCACCTCCCTCCTACCCACTCACACTGGCATCTCGCCCTGAGGTTACTCATTAGGTACCTGGGAGTGGCTGGCCCCTCATCAGACACCTGTTACAGGAGCCTGGACTTCCCTCTTAACCCAGTGTCCCAAGAGCCTGTAAATCATTCATCTGGGCCCTCTCCCCACCCCTCTGCTCTCACGCACCACCCTGCCACCATGTCATCTCCCCCCCCCACCCCGCCCAGCTCTGATCTCTGAGGTGGCACAGGTGCTCAGAGGAGAGAACAGGGAGGATGGTTCAGGGCAGTCACAAGTTCTGTCCAGAGCTAGGATCAGAGCCCAGAGCTCCTGACTGTAATTGAAAATACTTTTCACATGTACATACAGTAAAAATTTAAAACACCCTAAAGCGTACTTCCTACCTGTGGCTTTTTACTCCAGTTCCCCTCTCCTTTTTACACTATCCTATGTCTTGCTTTTTTTCAAATATCTTAGAAATTACTACATTTTGTATATTTAGGGTTTTTAATTTCCTTTTAATGACTGCTTCATGCTCCTCCCCATGGATGTCCCATGTTTTGTTTAACTGGTTCCCTACCTGTATACACCTACATTGTTTTCAGTCTTGTGCTAGAAGAAGCAGCTGCAGCTGTGGGCAGTTCTTCATGAGGTCAACTCCTGGAAGTTGGGTTCATGGGTCAAAACTCTGTGCTTGTTAAACGGGACTAGATACTGCCAAGTTGGGCTCCATGGAGGATGCCCTCCTTAGTACTCATTCCCTGGCCAGCATGTGGGATTCCCTGGTTTCTGTGCCACACAGGTAATCAAACATTTTGTTTTCTGGCAGAGCTGTTTTCTTAGCAATAAAATTGTGCACTTTAAGCAGCTGGGCCAGATAGCAGTTGGCCAGTGTGCTCCTGAGCCCACCATCTCCTCTCCAAGGCCAGAGAGGGGGTGCCGAGGCCTGTGGGCCAGATCTCCACCGAAGCTTTGCCAGGACAGAGCAGCAGTTGTGCCGCCATGTCCTGTCTCCATCCAGTCCCACACCCCTTCCATCCTGGGGAGAGCCGGCTGGAGGCTAGCACACCACCTGGCAGGATGGCCCTCAGCAAGACTGCTTTCCAGGCTCTGGTTCCCACCCCCATCCCTGCGAAATGGCTATAGTGTGTTCCTGTGGCTCACCAGACAGGGTGGAAGGAGAGCTGAGTGCTAAGGGAAAGGCTGTCTTCAAGACTAGGTCTGGAACCACTCAGGGGAGGCCTGGCGGCAGGGAACCTTATCCCTTGCCACATCCATCCTCCTGAGGGTGGCTGTGAGTCCTCTGGGCATTTTAAAGGCCCCAACCTGCAGGCCGTCCAACTCCTGCTCAGGCTGGGCTCTCAGGAGGCCCTGCCCTTAGCATGGCCTGACTGCTCCTTCCCCAGGAGTAGCATGGAGGGTGGGGAGAGGCTGCTGTGTAAGTCTCCATTGCCAATGTTTAGGAAAGATATGCAGGGTGCTCAGTGGTCCCTCAAATGGCAGGATGAGAACTTGTGCACTGGAGGGGGCAGAGAGCTCTAGACCAGGGACATGGTCTTAGGCAGGTCTGTGCCCACCTGGGCCTCCAATGACCCTGACTCCACAGGGGGGTTGAACTAGAGGGACTCCCAGGCCTCTTATTTGGATCTCTGGCTGCCATGTAGCCATCCTGAACTACAGTCTTCCCCATCTGTGAAATGGAAGGAGACTGAAGTCCCTAGACCTCTTCTGGCTCTGGCCCAGTGAACCCAGCGGGCTGTGGATTCAGAGCTATGCTAGATTCTGGTGGTTGGTGGCATTAGGCAGAGCTATTTTTGAGCCAGCATTGGATTTTCTAGGCCAAGGAGGGGCCCTATCTGGAGCCAAGGTCTTGGTAGCCACTCCTTTGGCTCCTTCCTGGGGCCAGGCCTAGCGAAGGACCGAGGCTACCCCACGCTATGTTGGGCCAGCAGACTGAGGTCAGTGCATATGGAAATGTCCAGCGTGGTTCCGCTGCTCTGGCAGAAAACCCAGGGAAAAGCCTCCCAGGAACATCTGCTGTCTCCCGTTCTCCACATAACCACTTGGCTCCTAAGGAGCCCAGTGGCTGTCCTGCCAAGTTGCGTGGGCTTGTTAGAGGGGGTAGGGGCCCGATTGGGGATCGCTGCGCTGAGGGACAGGCAGAGCCAGGGCTGCAACCCAGGGAAGTGAAGGCTGTGCTGTTGTGGGGCACTTGGGTGAGGTGGGAGGGGCTCCATGGTTATTCTGAGGCCTGCTGTGTCCTGGTGGACATATGTGTGCTGGCATGCGCCTCTTAGTTATAGCCACATGCTCAGGTCTTACAGAGGAAGCAAGGCCCCCACACTAGCCCAGGTCAAACAGGACTCTTAATATTCTCCCCAGACTGACCTCCAATCCCAGCCCCAGAAAGAGCTCTACCCTTAACCCCAGGTGGCCTTCAACTCCGGCTCTGGCCCAGGCAGAGCCAATCTAGAAGCCAAGTCTCTGCCTCTCCCTCCTGGACTACTGCAGGTCTCCTTGTACTTTCTGTTCCTCTTCCTAGTCTGTCTCCGTGCAGCAGCAAGAGGAACATGAAAGCCTACATCAGACCTTGTATCTCTCCTACTAAGAACCCTGCAATGGCTTCCACACCAGACTGAGTAAATCCCAGAGTTCCTTACCTCATCTCCTTGTTTCCTGCCCTTGTGTCCCTTGCTTATGGCATCCCAGTCCTACCAGCTTCCTCATTGTTCCTCAAACACGTAAGCATGTCAGAAGGCCCTGCTTCCACCCCAGGGCCTTTGCATTTGTTCCTCAGATACCTGCATGCTTCTTTTTTCTCACTCCCTTCTTTGCTTAAATTCCCCTTCTCAGTAAGGCCTTCAAGAGACACTGTGTTCAAAATTTGCTATTTTGTTTTTGTTTTGAGATGGGGTCTCACTATGTTGCCTAGGATATTCTCCAACTCCTAGGCTCAGGCAATCCTCTTGCCTCAGTCTCTGGAGTAGCCAAGACTATGTGCACCCCACAATGCCCACCAAACTGGCCCTGCTTTTTAAAGTTTCAACCTCTCTCCTTCCTGAATGCTCAGTCTTCCTCTCTAGTCTCCCTTTCTGCCTTCTTTTCTTCTGAAATAATTACCAGTTACCATATCAAATATTTTCCATGTTTATTTTCTATTGTCTGTCTCTCTCCCCTAGAACCTAAGCTTTAAGTGGGCAGGAATTCTTGTCCACTCCCTGCCCACCCCAGTGTGTGGTTCACAGCAGGAGCTTAGTAGGGCTAGTGGAGAGCTCAGTTACCACTGCTCTGTGCCTGGACACAGGCAGGAAAATGACCTGCAGGCAGACTAGCTCTGCCCCTGGTGCAGCACCCAGCTGAGACCTTGGTGTCCTTCAGAGTATCTAGTAGGTCCTGGGGGTTTGCAGCGGCCCCAATTCTTCCTGTCTGACTTTGGGACTAGTATTTAGCAGAACTGGGGTGTTCTGGCCCATGACAGTTCCTAAATTCCCCTGCTTCCCCCTACTGTCCCCCCCGCTCCTGAGTCTAAGCAGCCGTCCCTGCTCTCTCTGGTTGTGCACAGAAGCAAGGAGCAGCTAATCTCCCACCCCAAGTCTCCTTGTATACCCAGATTCCGCTGTTCAAACTCATGGTCTGGGGATCTCTGAACCAGACCCTCTGGGGAGTTTCTTAAACATCCAGATTCCACTGCAGGCTTCCTGATGGAGCGGGCAGGGATACCTGGAAGCTGCGCTTTCTCCAGCTCCCTGGACAGGTCTGCAGCCCAGCCACAGCTGGCAAGGCTGCCTAACAGCTGGGGAGCAGCTGCTCAGAGCAGGAGAGGAACCCTGGTTACGTATCCTCCATCAGCAGCTTCCTGCCAGTGCCTACCTCAGCCTGTTGAGGCTCCTCCTGACAAGCTCCCCTTTCCTCCTGGCCCCTCTGCTTCTCAGGTAAGACTCGGACCAAGGACAAGTACCGAGTGGTCTACACGGACCACCAGCGCCTGGAGTTGGAGAAGGAGTTCCACTACAGTCGCTACATCACCATCCGGCGGAAGTCAGAGCTGGCAGCTAATCTAGGGCTCACTGAACGGCAGGTGTGTGAGTTCCCGCCTTAGCTCCAAGAGGAAGCAGGGCCTAGAATGTAGCTTTTGGGCTACTACACAGATTTCAAAGCTCAGAGAGGGAGAACAGAGAGGTGATGTCACCAGGTCATGGTCACAGCATAGCAGACACTTAAGTTGCTGCCAGGTTCCCCAGTGAACTCTGACATCCCTGCCCCCCCATCAAGGGGATAAAGGGAGTATGGCTAGCTGTAGGCTGCAGCAGCCAGCTGTGCTGTTAAACCTAGAGATGGGGCAGGCCCAGGGCCCAGGGCCCAGGGTGGGCTCTCCGCAGGAGAGTGGTGAAAACAGGTCTTGGAAGGGGAAGGAGGGAAGTAAAGCAGGGTGCCTGGGGGAGGGGAGCAAATTCTAGATGGGGAAAATGTGCTGGGGACCCTGAGATCTGGTGGCTGTAGCAGGAGGGAGACCACAAATGCCACCTGGAGAGAGATAAGCACAATTGTCCCCCTCTCTCCCAGCTCTGCCACTCCCTCCCACCTCTGCCTCATCTCTACTCTGCCATCCCACAGGTGAAGATCTGGTTCCAGAACCGGCGGGCCAAGGAGCGCAAAGTGAACAAGAAAAAACAGCAGCAGCAGCAGCCACCTCCTCCACAGCTGCCCCCAGCCCTGGATGGCACCACTGTGGCCGCTGGGCCATCCCTGGGGGTTCTGTGCCCCAGCAATGCTGGCCTCCTGGGTGCCTCCTCCCCCATGCCTGTCAAAGAAGAGTTTCTGCCCTAGCCCCTTCCCACCTTGGGGCCCAGGACCTGGGGGCTTGGGTACTGAAAAGTGGGCTTCTTTAGGGGCCCAAGAAGCCTGGTGTGTATCCCAGCTCCGCCATTGACCTTTGGGGTTACTGTGGACAAGTCACCCACGCAATCCCTGCACCCCTTAGCCTGTCTGTGCTGTGAGCCTTTCTGCTACAGACCTCTTCCAGCTCCTGTGTTCTAGGCCTCAGAGGGATAAGAGAGCTCAGCATGGGAAGTCTCAGTCTCCTGGGGACATCTCAAACCCCAGAGACTGGTGGAAGGGCCAAGACAAATCCCCAGGCCCACTTCATCATTACAGGTTCAAGGGATGAGGTGGGAGGCCTCTGTAGGGGACAGACTGACCTCAAGAGGGGATGTTGAGAGAGACCTGACCTGAGAAGCAGGTATGTGGTCAACTCCCACCTGCTTCTTCCTGCAGCCTCACTTCTACCTGCCCCATCATTGTTGTCACCTTCCCTGACCCTCCCCAGCTTGGAGGCTGACAAAAAGCCTGGGACTGAGCCTGAGGGAGGGACTCTGCTGACTGCCTTTGGGGTGCAGAACCCTGGCCACTCACTTGCACACCCAGGAGGCCTGTGGGCAGAGGGGGAGGCCCCTGCAGGAGAGAAGGGGACAGAGGCCACCTGCTAGTGGGTCCTACCTCCCCACCGACCCAGCAAGTACCAAATGAAGCTCACAGGTGGACAAATGTTATAGAGCGAGTGGAGTCTCCTGGATACAGCTTCAAGAATAAAATTTCCCTCTTTTTAAAACTGTGTAAAAATCATTATACATAGCATTAAAGAAAAAAATTTTAAGAATCAAAATCACTCTCATCCTTCCCTAATTGTGTATTCCCTTCCAGTTCCATAGGCCTACAACAAGGTCACCTTTAAAACATATTTAAAAGATCAAAACAGGACATTGGTAGAGCAAATCTATGAGACTGAAAAAATGTCAGTCCATTTTGTAAGCAGAATCATCAGATTCAATCTGTCAGTTTTTTGAATATTTCAAATATTTTCAGTTGCCCATGTGCCAGGCATGGCTGGACCCAGGAAGCACACAGTCCTTGCCACCCTGACGTCCCTAGTCCAGTGGGAAGACAGCCATGTATGCAGGTGGTGCTAAGATAGAAGGATAAAAGCCAATCAAGAGCTGTGCTCTGGGCATGATGGGAAGTGCAGAGCAGGCTCCTGGCTTTCCTGGGGCCTGGAAGGCTTCCTGGGGGAGGCAGTGTTTGAACCAAGACCTTAAAGACTAGTGGGTGCTGGTCCAGCCAAGAAGGGAAGAAGGGTAAGAAGCAATATGAGCAATATGAATCCAGAATATGATTTTTTTTTAACTCCTACAAGAAGCTGCTGCTCTTACCTCCCTTCCAGAGGTGGGCCTTCTCTCCCCAAAGGGCTCTTGTGCCAGCTTCCTGCCCCTGTGTTTGCTGTTCTGGGAGGTGGCCAGGCCATAAAAAGTGTGTGCAACCTGCCTGCATTGCCCTTTGCTCCTGGGGCCTTTGCTAACAGTGCACAAAGTGGATCTGCCCTGTCACAGCCCCTGCACTCCAGCAGGCACTTCTCCCTTTCCTGCTGGTGCCCAGGGAGACAGCAGGACCTCATCAGTAGCAGGAGACCAGGTGGTAGCAGAAGAAAGGACCAGGGTTCCAAGAGCAGGGGGAGAGGGGCAGGTGGAAGGGTGTCTGGCAGTAAACACAGTTTTTCTTTTTCTTTCATCTTTCTTTTCTCTCTCTCCTTCCTTCCTCCCCAGCCTCTGCTAGGCAGTACTGGAATTTGAATTCAGGGCCTTACACTTG
Source organism: Castor canadensis (assembly GCF_047511655.1). NCBI lineage: Eukaryota > Metazoa > Chordata > Mammalia > Rodentia > Castoridae > Castor > Castor canadensis. Next base: position 69,459,116 of record NC_133391.1, on the reverse strand, counting down.
CTAGGCAGGTGTTGTACCACTGGAGCCATGCCACCAGCCCTTTTTAGTTTATTTTTCAGATAGGGTCTTGCACTTTTTTGTCCAAGGGCCTGCCCTTGGACGGAAATCAGCCTACCTCTGCTTCCTGCATAGTTGGGATTATAACTATGAAGTACCATGCCCAGCTTGTTTGTTGAGATGGGAGTCTCACTAACTTTTCACCTGAGCTGGCCTCAAACTCCAATCCTCCCAATCCCTACCTTCTGAGTAGCTGAGATTATAGGCATGAGCCATTGCACCTGACTCCAATTTTCTAATCTTTAAATACATTCGCTGTGTTGACCCTGGGGTAACTACTTCCTCTCTCTGGCCTCCTTTTCCAGAAAAGGAGTCATAGTAGGGTATTAACACATCAAAGGCGCTGGCAAACCCCACAGCAAGGAAACCCTCAAATTTTCTTTCCCATGCTTCCTATCCAGAGGCCTCTACTAGCATCCCACTGTACGCTTACTCTGGACTGCTGGGGTGACTGAGATGTAGGGTCATGCCTTTCCTGTGACTCAGTGGGGCAGCAGGTTTTATGGTCAGATGGGCTGGGTTCTAGCGTAACTGCCTCCAGGCTGTGAGACTTCAGTCATGTTACTTAACTGCTCTGAGCCTCAGCCGCCTCTTTTGTCAAAGGGAAATAACGTAAGTGATCCTAGGATTGTGTGTGCCTGGCGCAACACACAGTAATGCTCATGTTTTACCTGCTCACAGGGCTGTTACATCCTAGTGTAAGATGCTGGCAGGCCTGACTGATGTTCTGACCAACCCCACCCCCAGTGCTAAGGACAGATGGTGGCCTGTCCCCAGCCTCCCGGAGACCTCTGCCTGGCAGGAGGCCAGTGGCCAGACCTGGCCAGCTGTGGAACTGCAGCCATGGTTCAGATGAGGGACCAGCAGGTTGGCTGGCCCCACAAGCTGTGTTGGTGGTCACCTGTCAATCAGCTTTTGAGCTCTATGAAGAAAGAAACTCACCCAGGACTCTTCCATGGCTGCCTTGTGCCTTGTAACTTTCCTGTCACCCAATGAGTCCCACCAGAGATTGGGATATTGCAATGGCTCAGGAAAGAGACCCCTCAGGGTCCATCAGACCCTGCAGCCACCCCAGGGCTAAGAGGCATTCCAGCCATCCTATCAGGAAGGCTAATGCTGCTTTGCACTTAATGATTGTGCAGTCCCCTCGGCCGGGAGGATGACCCTGCACTGCTGCTGGAGACCTGGGCCAGAAATAGATGTGGCTTGGCCCTCTAAGGCCAAATCAGAACCATGCACATCAGCACCATGTTTTGCAGACAATTTCCCAGGATCCATAGACCCCAGCCTCATGTTGAGAACCCTAGTCTTATGGAGGAGCCAGTGCCATTGTTGAGTGCCAAGAGCCTGGTGCAGGCTGAGCAGAGCAGGTCTCAGCCCGCTCTCAGGACAGACTTAGGGTTCGAAGCCTCGTGCTCTAGTGGGGGAGGTCTCCCAGCAGCAGAATGTGTGTAAAGGGCTGTGATGGCAGGAATAGTGACAGGAGGTCTGTGGATCTCTGAGGAAACCAGTCTGGCCCTGAGTGGGTGAGATGCAGAGCAGAGAGCCCAGTGTGCCCAGCCCAGGCCAGCTTTGGAGGCCATTCCCTGCCAAACCTGGACCAGCCCAGAGGGGCTGTTCCAGAACCACTTTCTCTGTACCACGCCAGATGGACTGCAGTCTGGAATCTCATTTTTCACAGTCACCACTCCTGGTGTAACAAAACACATGCTCCACAGTGATAAAATCTGAACGTTTAAGCAAATTAAAAATGTTTATTTATATGCATTTAAAAATATCTCCCTATATAATAAAAGGAAGTACATTTTCATCTAACACTTTCCTTAAATCAGCATACATCTCCATTTCACTTCTGATTTGACGTGAGATCAGGAGAAATACTGAGAGGAGGAAAGAAGAGAGGGAGGAAGGAAGGGAAGGTAGAAAGGTAGACTATTTGCCATATGGATTCCTAAGTAGTTATTTTTGTCAAGGCCCTCTGGAATAGCGGAGAGGGAACAGTCAAATGTGTTTGGTCACTGAACTCCTGGTCACTTGAAGGTCACAAAATCAAGGCTTCAGTGAGTAGAGTGACCAATGTGGATAACATCCTCTAGAAAATGATAGGGTCTTGCTTGTTTCCCAAGCAAGTGACAGGGAGAGGGTAGCAGAGCTGTGTGATGTGGACCACCCAGCCTGGTGGGGTCATATTCCTAGATTCCAGGTGTGACTCTGCAAGTGATTTTGCAAGTCCTGCCCACTCTGGGCCTACGTTTCCCTGTTTGAAACGTGTGGACCTAGACTGAATGCCACAGTTGCTGTGATCGTCACCAAAGTTCAGTGGTTACCCCATGATGTGCTTACTCTAGGAAGGCTAACATTTTGCCCTGTTCTACTTCTCCCCTAGATGCTGCCAGAAAGAGACCAGTCTTCCAGACTCCTGAGCCTCTGCCTTACCCTACTCCTCATTCCTCAGGTTCTCTGGGCCTCAAAGGGTCTGATGGAACCCCAGTGCCAATGAGGGAAAGACTGCTGCCTATCCTGTAGGAGATGCAGTGACAGGCCCTGGGGGGTGTGGGGAGGTGTTGCTGGTCCCCATTGGGCCTCCTCAGTCAGAGTCAGGAGCTTCTGGCTTTTGCCTCTCTCCAGGCAGGGCCCAAAGCCCTCCTGGCTTCATTTTCAAAGCCCAGAGATTCCATGTTCCATGTGACCTTAAGGACATGACTTTACTCCTCTGGACAGTTTCCTCAGGTATAAAATGAGATGCACAAACTGTCTTCTCAGGCTATTGGGAAGAATTAAAAAACTGCTTAGTGGATGTAGACGTTTGTTGTAATGCACACAGTAAGGCTCAGTAAATGTGTCTTCTCTTCACATTCATGGCAACCTTAGGCCTGGGAGCATCGGGTAAAGAAGACTCCTTCCTCCTGGGTCTGGAGAGCCCTAGCCTGCTCTGTGTGGTCAGGCTTAAAAGGAAGAGCAGCTGGACAGGCCTAAAGGGGAGCAGCAGGGCCTTCACTTTCCCCATGCTAAGATCTGAACCCTCCCCACCTCATTTCAAGCTTCCAGGGACAAAGAGCGGACCCTTACCCTCACTTTTCCCAAAGCCTCCCCCATGTAGATGCCAACATATAGTTGGCTAATATCTGAACTAGGATACCTCAAAAGTAAAGGAGGCACATGTGTAATGTATGTATGTGCCTGTCCCCAAGCATAGCAAGTTCAGTCCCAGCAAACTGATGCATATGCTCGCTCTAGACAATCATATCCCATCCTAGCCATGGGCTAGGAACCATGGGACCATCAGAACCATGCACTAGCTGGCTGGTGGCCCATTTTACAGATGCAAAATCATAACTTTCCCAAGGTCATACTGCTGGAGGACAAAAATTTGGTCCTGACAATCTAAGTCCCAGCAACACAGCGGCACTTGCCTGTCCCTTCTTCTCGCCCAAACCTTCTGATTTCATTTTCATCTCAAGGAAAGGAGTAGCATTGTGGATCACGACTAGTCAGGAAGGTCCATGAAGCCTGACTGTCCCTGATGTCCGCATACTAGCTGTGTGACCTTGAGTAAGTAACTAGAACTCTCTGCCCTTCAGTTTCCTAATCTGAAAAATAGGAGTACTAAGGCCTGCCTCTCTAGGTTGGGAAAATGAGGCATCTAACTCAGGACCATTTTAGGTGGTTGATAAACACTGATCGGTTGTACTGAGTAATAAATAGCCCATGGGCAAATCACGGTTGGTCAATCTGAGTGTCTACTATGTTCCAGGCCATGTGCTAGCTGTTTCCCTTGTTCCATCTCCCTGATTTCCTCACATCCCTGCAAAGGAAGTGACATTCTTACTCCCACTTTCCAGATGAAGAAGTGGCCACACAGAGAACTTGACTAAGGTCACACAGCAAAGAGCAATGGGAGGCCTGCTTCCCTCCTCACCCAACTAAGGAAAGGGAGGCCCAGAGAGCGTAGGTCACTCGCCCAAGGTCACCTAGGAGGCAGCTGAGGCGGAGGGTTTCTGTCGCACACACCCCTCCTCACGCGCTCGGGGCCCCTCCAATCCGGAGCTCTGCGTGCGGGGGCGCGCGCATCCCCCAGCCGCGGTCTGTCGGTCATCGGGTCTGTCTGGGTGTCTCCCCAGCCTCGTGCGCTGCGCAGGGAGAGGCAGGGGCGTTCTTCTCAGCGCCGGGCCCGCGCCCCACGCCCGCAGCCGCCAGACGGCAGAGCCCGCGCCCGCGCCCGCGCCCGCGCCCGCGCCCACCTCAGCCGGCGCGCGGGAGCGGCGGGTAGGGCGCCGCTGGCGGACGAGCTCTCGCCGTCTCGCTCGCTCGCTGGCTCGCTCTTCGCGCTCGCTCGGGGAAGCGCCAGCACCCGCCCTCCAGGATGAAGAAGCTCCAGGGAGCTCACCTCCGCAAGGTAGGGCGCGAGGCGGGAGGGGCCCGAACCCACCCAGGGCTGGGGAGGCCCAACTGAGCCGGATTACGGTCAGGGGCGGGGTCGTGGTTCCTGGGGAGTGGGATGCAGGTAGTGGGGGCCCGGGTTCACTGGCTCTGGCCTGCGCGAACAGGTGTCTGCAGCTCCAGGAGGCACTGGTAGGGGTGGCTGCGGCAAGACACCTGCTTCTCGCCATTCCGCCCCTGCTCCCCCAGGGGTCTTACTGCGGGTGGAAGTGTCAGAAGCTGAGCGCCTGCCTTGAGCGGTATTAATTTCGGGGGCGGGGGGCGGGTAGCGACCTGGTGCTCACCTGGGCACTGTGTACTGATGCAGCCTCTGCCAGCCTATAGCGGACCCCCGCTTCTTTTCTGCCGGCTGCTGCCTTGCAGGCCCCTCAACCTGTGTCCTCCCCGCCCCCTTCCTTCTCCTGGCAGCCTTTCCTTCCCTGCTGAGCCCCCAAGGTGCAGGGCTGAGGGCGGCAAAAGGAGGCAGGGGGAGAAAGGGAGACCACAGGATAAGAAGTAGAGGTGGATGCTGGGGACAGACGTGGCCCCAGACCTCATCCTCTCCTGGCCTTGCGGATGGGAGGACCTCCCAGCTGAGTTGTTGAGGGGAGGGGTGGGGGAGGGGAGGATTGGGAGAAGTTTTCTGGCTTTTGGCTTAAAAGTTCAGGTCGGTAGAAGTCAATGAGTCAGAACTCCTGGAGCAGCTGCCCCTTGCACTGTGACTTTGAACAGGTCCATTCTCTAACCCTCCCCAATGTGGGGACACCAACGCCACCTCCCCCACAAGGTGGAGAGGGTGGAATGCTGTGGACAGGAAGAGACAGGTGGGTGTGAGAATTCACAGGGGCTTCTCTCTCTCTCTCTCTGTCACACACACACACACACACACTGACTCAAGCTCTCTGCCCTTGTGCTGCCAAGCATGGAACCACTGGGGTAAGTGGCTGACTTGAGTAACTCCTTGGGACCATTTGAGGTCCTCTTGGGTCCTGCCCTCATTTTTTTCCCACTCTTTTTCTCTCCCTCTTTGCTCTCCCTCCCCACAAGAGCCCCTGCCCCTTTCCACCACAGGCCACACTTATGTAAATAGCCATGTATTGTGAAGTTCTCCTAGGTGGTAGCTGTGAGCTTAGCCAGCCTCATCTCATTTAGTCTCTAATGACTCTGGGGGTCCTAGGTTCTACTATCCCCATTTTATAGACAAGACAACTGAGGCACAGAGGGTTCTCTTACCTGGAGGTGAGTAAGCAACGTAGAACCAATAGGACAGCCTGGGGTGATCTCTCAGGATCTCCTTCCTAGGTCTCAAAGAGAAGAAGGCAAGGAGGGAGAAAATGCCAAGGTACAGCAAAGAAGCATCATCATTCAGAGATGAGCACTGGACTAGGAGTCAAGGGATCTGGGTCTTAGTCTTGCTCTGCCCTTACCTTGCTATTTGACCTTGGGTCATCCCCTCCCTGAATCTCCGTTCCCTCCTCTATACAATGATGAAGTGGGAGTCCAAATTCTTATTGTCTGTCTGTCTTGGAGAAGGTATGAGAGCCTTGGCTTGGGCAATTCTGCCTCTCCCAATCCCTATGGTGGGGATCTACATCTGCTGCTCTCTAAAAGAGAGGGTGCAGTTCTGGCAAAACTCAGGTGTGTGTTCTTGCATGACCCAGGGGCACAGAGTGGGGGCTCAGAAGTGGGGGCTCCCACCCAGGTCCAACTATGAAGCAACTCAGATAGTTTAGGACCCTGCCCCATTTATGTGGTCGCTGTCCTTTGTCTCTCAACAACCCCCATCCCCACTGTGCCAGCCTCCTGAGATTCAACCTGTGGTGAGGTGGGAAACTCCAGGTAGGTTTTTGATTGACTTGGCTTTGGAGGACCCTGTCCCCTGGCCCGGGAGCCCAAGCAAGCGTCCCTCTGATTGGGGGAGGTAGGGGATGAGCTCTCAGTATCCTGCTCTTGGAACTCTTGTTGCCATGGAAACAGAGCCAGGGACTGCTCTGTGAGCGTGGAAAGGGCAGCTTCTGTGGAGGGATCAGAGAAGCCTCATTACCAGGACCTCCTGCCAGCTGACCTGAACAGGACAGGGGATCTCAGGGTGGCAGGTCCACTTTGCCACCCAAGGTCAGGGCCGGTGTCAGTTGGCTGCTGCCTCATCCCTCCCAGAGCTCACCTGGGAGCCAGAGGCTCTGGAAGGTGGATGCTTACTAGCTAAAGAAGCAGCCTTAGGGAAAGGAGGGGTTCAGTAAGTCTAGAGCTGCTGCCCCCTTCCCACTTCAGCATGGCTGAGACCATAGCAAAAAGCTGCCAGTCCAACATATGTTTGTCTCAACCTGTGAAGCCTACTGGCTTTAAAAGAAATTCTCTGTCATTGTCACTATCACCTATAATCATGACAGGCTGTCCTTGCTACCACTGCCCAGTCACAAACAAGATCACAAACATGGTCACCACTATCACTGAGAGTCAACCTAACACTGTTAGCACAATGCTGTCACCTAATGCACTGTTCAACACTCACCTTAGCAGACACCTCCAGTTCTGTGACACTTGTAGCAGCCCTACTCTTCTAGGGATGCTGGGGATGGAACCCAGGGCTTGGAGCATGCTAGGCAAGTGCTGTACCACTAGGCCACACCCAGCCTTCCTTTCACCATCTTGATTGCAGTAATTCAGGCACTGTCTGGACCCGATTTCCCCAACTACATCCAAGCACGGTGGCTTCTTGAGACCCTTAAATAGAATTTGGGAGGAGTACTGCCTTCTAGTTCCTATTTGGACAACCACTGAGCCTTAAGGATCTGACAAGTTCTGTTCTGTAGAAAAGAAACAAGTTTTAGTTTGTGTTAACCCAGGTTTTCCCAAACTTCTTTGACTCAAGGACCATTTTCCCACAGAATGCTATGAATATCCCAAGGGATATGTTTTTAGAAATGATGATCTATCCAATCCCTTCATTGTCCAGATGGGAAAACTGAGGCTCAGAAGATCCTAAAGTTATGTAGTGTGTTAGTCACTCTACTAACTCCCAATTTAGTGGAGTCATGGTTTTCCTACCAGTATTTCTTGACAGGACGTAGGAGGGTCCTCTCTCCTCTCTGAAGACCCTGGATAGTGCTAATTGGCCTTCTTTGCATTCTACTATTCTCTGCTATAGGGTGTGAATTTCAGAGGCAAGTAGGCAAAGTGTGGCTGCCCCTTTTTCCTGACCCACTCGTGAGTCACTTGCTGGAAGATACCCTTTAAATTTTAGATGGACCTGCCAGTACTTCTGAGCTTCCTTCCAGGTGCTAAGCCTGGGCATGCCAACTTCTATCCCTTGAGACCAGGATCCCAAGTAGCTGGAAGTGGGCTTCTGTCTCTCAGCCCCAGCCAGAAGGGGACCTTTCTGCCCACTTGGAATTGTGAAAGGGGACATAAAGAACAGCTGGTCTCCATTCCCCTCTGCACATATCTGTCCTCCAATGACAGAAAGACTAAGACTTTCTGAGTCACACCAGGCTTAAGAAGCTTCTTCCCGATCATGAGCTAAAATCCACAGTCCTTAGGCATAAGCCTAATCCCTCCTTCAGGGAGTCCAGTCTCCCAAGGACTCTGCTTCCCATGCTAAAGGCTTGGAAGCCTTGTCCCCCGGTAACATCTTTTCCTGAACACCCTCCGGTTTGGCCACCTGCCCTCTGGACATGTTCCACACTGTCAGTGTCTTTCTTAAAATCAAGTGCCCAGAACAGAAACATAACTCCAGCATGGTGGATGAAGACAAGGTCATTAGCATCAGGAAACTGGGCTCAAAGCCTAGTTTTCCCCCTAGCCAACAGGTAAAAACCTTGGGCAAGTCACGAGCCCTCGTTGAGCCTCAGTGTTTCTCATGCTTAAAATGGAGCTTAGGTGAGTCCTTAGCTCATAGAATTGTCTTGAGTATGAAATCAGGTGATGTGAGTGAAATGTTTAGTGCAGTGAGCACTAACACGTGGTGACTATTACTGAGATCATCATCGTCGTCATCAAAAATAGGACCATCCTTGGTTCATTCCTAAATTAGGAGATCAGACAGCTTTCTCAGTGCTGGCAGCCACCTGCTGGTCCGGAGGATCTCTCCTGCATAGGACTGGGGCTGAGAGCACTTGATTACTTGAACCCTTAGAGCAACTCTTCACTCAGCCCTATCCAATTCCATGTTCTTGACTTGGGGTCCCAGCCCCAGCCTGGGCTCAGCCTTCTCCCTCCTCACTTTGGTCTCTCTTACTGGCAGCCTGTTACCCCAGACCTGCTGATGACCCCCAGTGACCAGGGCGATGTGGACCTGGACATGGACTTTGCCGCAGACCGGGGAAACTGGACGGGAAAGCTGGACTTCCTGCTGTCTTGCATTGGCTACTGTGTGGGTCTGGGAAACGTCTGGCGTTTCCCCTATCGAGCCTACACCAATGGAGGAGGTATGGGTCTGAGATCCTGTGCAATGGTGTCTGGGGTGGTAGCCCAAAACTCTGAGATGGAATGAGCTTTTAGGTGGCTTCAAGTCACTGTCTCCCGTGTGACCTTGGACTAGGATAAGTTCTTCCACCCTCCCTCTCATCCCCAGGACAGATACCCACATGGTTTTCTCTCTCAGGCTCCACACTCCCTGGCCCTGCTTAGAAGACAGAGGGAGCTGCCTGTGCTTGGAGATAAAAGACTCTATCTGCTTGTCAGTAATCCTCACGTTTTTAATATTCACCCATCCCCTCTCCAGCTTCCTCCAGAGCCCTGCTCCATTAATCATTCCCTCTCTTGACTCTTCAATATTTCCTCCTCTCCTGCTTTTTTTCCATTCAGATTGCAAACACAAGGTCTCCCCCATCTTATGAAAGCTCTCCTTTTGTCCCTGCTCCCTGCTTCTCCATCAAGTTTACTGTACTAAGACTCGTAACAATAGCTAGGGTTTATCGCTCACCACCCACAGGCCCTAGGCTTGGTGCCTGCCTCACTTAACCCCGATGACAACCCACCTGGGTAGGCACTGTGGAAATGATAAAGCAGCCAGGTTCTAGAGAGTCCTGGTTCTCTGCCCAAGGTCACAGGGGTCAGACCCAGTATTACAACCTAGTACCATCTCCTTCCAGACCATGTTTTCTCTCCAGTCCCTGTATCTCCAACTGTCTCTTCCGAATATGTTCCAGAATGGATATTGATCAAGTGAAAGAGATCCAGATAAAACTGGGTGAAATAAAGCAAAGACATTTATAAGACCAGCAATGTGGGATGGAGGCGGCCTCTAAGACCCCGGAAACTCCTACTGTTTCTCCCTCTCCTTGCTTCCCTGCCCTTCTCTGCGTGTGACACTTTTTCCTGAGACTGGAAGGCTTCCTCCTTCAGACACTTCTGCAATGACTTGGTTTCAGTCACCCCAGAGCTGTCCAGAAATGCTCCATCTGAATGAGTCTATGCAGAATTGCAGAGAAAGTCTCTGCTTGGCCTCACTTGGGAGATGTGTCCACAGGGGTACAAGAGGGAGTCGAGAGCTGGCTGGTGTGACTGCAGCCCCTGCAGAGCCACATGGTGAAGGGCAGTTGTCTGAAGGAGGTGACTGCCAATGTGAGAAGGACAGGGAAAAATAGTGCTGGGCCCACAAAACCATAAGTATGTGAGGTAGCTTGGTGGGCAGTGGAAGGGCACATGGAGCCAGTGTCTGAAAGCATTGACTTCATACCGAGGAGTTTTCACTCTCTTTGGTAGGAAATTCAGTTATCCACTCCTTTGTTCACTCTCTCCTTTATTCACTCACTGAGCAGGCATTTCTCCAGTGTCTGCTCGGAGCCTAGCCCTGTTCTGGGCATCAGGGCTACAGAGGTGAGTAAAGTCCTGCCAGTCCTCTTGGCCTTCGGTGACCTGCAGGTACACAGTCCCATCCACTGGCAGGTGGTGACTGCTCTCAGGGGAGGTTGAGCCAGAGCTGGGCTATGGAGGGACACTGACTCACCTGAGCCCCTCCCCAACCTTCTCTTCTCCCCACAGGTGCCTTCCTTGTGCCCTACTTCCTCATGCTAGCCATCTGTGGCATCCCCCTCTTCTTCCTGGAGCTCTCTCTCGGTCAGTTCTCCAGCCTGGGGCCTCTGGCTGTCTGGAAAATCAGCCCACTCTTCAAAGGTAAGGCCGGGCCGGGCCTGGGGGAGGCAGGGAGTTGCCCCACCTCCCTTCCAAGCACCAGGCAGAAAGGGAAGCGAAGCCCAGAGAGGTGACGGCTATTCCCACACCAGGTGCCGGTGCAGCCATGCTGCTCATCGTAGGCTTGGTGGCTATCTACTACAACATGATCATTGCCTACGTCCTCTTCTACCTCTTCGCCTCCCTTGCCAGCAGCCTGCCCTGGGAGCATTGTGGCAACTGGTGGAACACAGAGCGCTGCCTAGAGCACAGAGGCCCCAGGGATGGCAATGGGGCACTGCCACTCAACCTCACCAGCACCGTCAGCCCCAGTGAGGAGTACTGGAGGTCAGACAGCCTGGCCCACGGCCAGCCAGCAGAGCACCTGCACTACTGGGGGTGGGCAGGGAGAGGGTAGGAAATGCCAGTGTCCCCAAGGAGCTTGGGGGGGGCACCCCAAGGACAGAGTGCAGATGCTAGTGGTAGATGGACTCTGGGTTCTGATCCAAGTTCCTCATCTGACCAGCTGTGTGACCTTGAACGATTGATTCATTTAGCTTCTGTGGCTTTGTCTGTAGAATGAGGGACAATGGTAGTGGCGTCTTCAGAGGGTGGCTGTAGAGATCATAGGGAAGCTATGTATAGATTTTGCAGTCCTGTTTGCTACACAGTAAGTGCTCAATAAATGCTACTTAATGATAATAATGATGGTGGTAATAGCAGTACTAGTGACATTTTGAAGTCTCAGTTTCCTTCTCTGTAGCAGTGGGGGTAGCAGTAGTACCTTCTTCACAGGTTGCTATCTCCTCCATCATTTACTTATCGTTCATTCATTCTTCTTGGAGAGACAGGCCTTGTTATATAGCCCAGGCTGGAATTCTCCATCCTCCTGCTTCAGCCTCCCAATGCTGGGTGTACAGGCGTGTACCAATATACTGTCTTACTCGCTATTTTAATAAGTACTTATTGAGCACCTACTGTATTAGTAGGGAAAGCACTTAGCATTGGGTCAGAAGCATGCAGAGTAAGGACTATCTTAGATTATTCTAATAGGAGACAGGAGGCTATAGTAAAGGATTGTTGTGAGATATAGACAAGGTAGAACCATCATCCCAGTCACAAGCACCTTGTCAGCTCAGGGAATGGTGGCTGTCAGAAAGATGTGGAGGCCCATCTGCCTATCCCAGTGCCCCAATTTATAGCTGGGAAAATAAGGCCCAGAGGTTTGCTCAGTAGAGGCAATATTGATTCTAAGAACTCCTGAATCCCAGTCCTGTTCTGGAACATTCTAGAGTAGCCTAGCCCCTGGGTAGCCAGAGGACAGACTAGATACCCCCTTCCCGTCCACTGCAAGGAGCTGCTCTGAGTGATTTCCCCCAGATGGTCCCATGCCTGGAACTGTTCTAGCCTGTGAGGACTGCACAGTTCACTCATCTGTCCATTTCAAGGTCACCCTGCTGAAGATCATCTGACCCTTGGGAGCGCATGGACTTGGGCCCAAAGTGCAAAGCCAAAGAACTTGACATGGTCACATCAGCTGCCCAGGATTTCTGTGGCAACACCACAGCCCACTGTATCTGTCAGCATGTGGACAGGGGGCAGATGGTACCACAAAGAGGGCTGAACTGGAGGGAGGTTAATGAGGGGCCTGTCTTGAGAGTCAGGGAACCCATAAGGAAAGGGGGCACTAGGGATTAGCAATAGGGAGAGCTGTTACCACCCAGGAAGCAAGAGGGCCAGGGAATGGATGAATTGGAGCCTTGGAAGAGGGGCTGCCAGGCAAGAACCATAGCTCACAGAAACACAGCTAGGCCCCTGGATGGCACATGTGTGTGTGTGTGTCCACATGTGCAAATACCCAGATCTCTCATTTCTCCCACTCTCGGCCTCCTGCTGTTTGCTCACCTCAGGCAAACCAGCATGGAAGTGCAGGAGAAAGGGAGCCCAGGCATGGGTTGCTAGAGACCAGCTCTTGAACTCAGAGTCAGCCAGAGAAAGATGGAGAAGATCAGAGGGTTGCCACATAGCGAAGAGCCAGTAGGACCTTGAAGACTGGACAAAGCTTTGCCCCAGGCCTGTGGAGCATGACTGGGTGACCTGAGGACACTTGGACCTCTGTCTCCCACAGCCGCTACGTCCTTCACATCCAGGGCAGCCAGGGCATTGGCAGGCCTGGGGAGATCCGCTGGAACCTCTGCCTCTGCCTGCTGATGGCCTGGGTCATCGTGTTCCTCTGCATCCTCAAGGGAGTGAAGTCCTCGGGCAAGGTGAGGCTAAGGGCGGCCAGGTGAGGTCTGGGTGGCCCCAGAGGCCTGAGGGCAGGCCAGGTGGGAGGAGACAGGCTCTGACTGAGGCTGAGAAGACAGACTTCACCTGTCAGGGGGAGGGGCACTGCCTGAGGAAAGGTGAGGAGGGACAGGGGCTGGGCTGCTTTCTAGACTAGAAGCCCACCATGGGCAGCACCCTAGGTGATTCGAGTTGGCACGCTTACCTGGTACCTGGCGCTTTGGAGGGACTTGGTGATAGTTTGTTACTGCTTAGAGGGTGGATATATGAGTCAAGGCTCTTTGGAAAGCCCAGAAGATGTGCTTTAAGCATAGCTGGGTCTTGGGGTTTATTGGATATTATTAGGAATCTGCTTCTCTGGCCTGGCAACAGTGCTTTCCTGGCATTGGTTTCCTTTTGAGGCCTCATTCTTCCCGAGGTTGACCCAGCTGCACCAGATTTACATATAATCTACTTGTTGAAAAGTTCTCTCTTTCCACAGTTTTGTAGAGTTTAGTCTTATTTGGTAATCTGGGCCATGTTCCTCTCCCCTGTACACATGTACCCACATGGGAAGGGAAGTCAGACCTGAACAGATCTCGGTGACCAGGGAGATGGCATGCTCTGCTTGGTTGGGACTGGGTCCTGTGCTCATTCCTGCATCTAGACGTGGAGTGAGCCTCATGTAGGGAAGGCAGACTAGATGCAGGGAGAACCAAGCCACTAAAGAACACTGGAGGTAAAGAAGGGGTGGGAAGAGTCACCAGGCTGTTCCAGGACTTGGAAACCTTGTGAATGATTCCATCCACCATTTGTAAATGTGAATGTGTCCCTCTGTGTGAGAGCTGTTGACCACAAGGAACAGAGCTGTTAAAGACTAAGAAGTCAGGGTGGAAAGCATTTAGAAAGAGAGAAGGGGTGGTCATGGTCATGGCCAAAGCAGTGAGGATGTTGGGGCTCAAGGAAGGAGTTGGTTTGGGAGAGGGCAGAGGGGTTGGGATTGTCAAATTTCTGATGATTGTGCAGAGGGGTTTGCAGGGAAGAGTGTATACACGGGAGGAGGAGGCTCTTGAACCATTGCTGGTGGCCTGCACAGGTATGGCAGTGGACATAGGTCTGGATACCACCCCATTCCCTAGCTGTGCCTTGTTCACACACACCCTGCTAGGAGAGGGGTGACAGCAGAGAGTGACACTGGTGGGGCCCACACCTGTGCCTTGTGTTCCAGGGGGGCATCAGCACTTTGCTGGCAAGTTGCATGGGTGGAGGCAACAGGGAGATACATCCTGAGTGGTGTCTGGTTCCTGGCTCGGACCACCCCAAAGGTTGAGTAGGCGAGTCTCGTGATGGAATTTTAGAGATGTGGACCCTGAGTGTCAGCGTCTTGTGATGGAATTTTAAGAAGAGGAGCAGTGTAGAAGTTCCCGTGTCTCTGCTCCCTACTTGTTGTCTCTCAGGTGGTGTATTTCACGGCCACATTCCCTTACCTCATCCTGATCATGCTGCTGGTCCGAGGAGTGACCCTTCCTGGGGCTTGGAAGGGCATCCAGTTCTATCTGACCCCTCAGTTCCACCACCTGTTGTCTTCCAAGGTGAGGCCCTCATCCCCGGGGTGTGGAGGGAGGTGAGCCAAGAAGCGGAAAGAGGATGCAGAGGCAGGAGTCCTCCAGATGGGGAGGGAGTCCCCAGCAGTAGGCACTTCCTGCATATCTTTCTTCATTTATTATTCTTTAAAATCTTGTGAAGTAGACATTCCTCCCATTTTACAGATAAATAACTGAGGTCCACAGGATTAGTGATAAGCTTAAGGTCCCACAGCTAAGGGTGGCAGAACTAGGATTCTGACTCCAAGGACAGCACTAATAATGGTGATGATAACAACATGGAACTGACAGCTGACATTTATCATTTATTGCCCAGTGACTGTGCCTGTCCCTTCACTAGCATGTCGTAGTGATGCTACGTGCCCCTCCCTATGAGGTACATGCTGTCCCCCTTCCTTCATTACAGATGAGGGGCCTGCAGTCCAGAGAGGTGCTGTGACTTGCCCAGGCTGTACAGCTAGACAGCACTAAAGATGGGATTCCAATTCAGGTCCCTCTGACTCCAGGAGGAGGTAGAGGGGCTACATGAGCTTATTGTCAACATGAATTTACTGTAAAATTTACACTAGGTGCTACTGTCTTCAGGACTGAACCACGCTTAGAGACATCCGCCAGACCCTGAGTGGGAAACTCAGATCGGGATGGGGAGGGACTTGCCCACATCCTGCAGTGTGACTGCTGGGGCTGGCTGTACTCCTGGCCCACGTTGATGAGCCTGGCTCTTCTCCACACCATGTCTGGACCCAGCCTAGCCTGCCTCCTAGCTGCTCTTCCCTGGTCCTCTATGTGCCTGCCCCTCCTGTCTGCCCTCTTTCTCCCTCTTTCCCTGGTGCAGGTGTGGATCGAAGCTGCTCTTCAGATCTTCTATTCTCTGGGTGTGGGCTTTGGGGGTCTCCTCACCTTTGCCTCCTACAACACATTTCACCAGAACATCTACAGGTCAGTGGCTGCAGTTTACCACAGCCTGAGACCAAAGCAAGAGGAGAGTGGCTCGCCAGGGAGGCCTTGTGGGTTGAGGGCGTGGCCGGCTCACTCTGGTCTGTGCCGGGACTGTCTTGGCAGAGACACCTTCATCGTCACTCTGGGCAATGCCATCACCAGCATCCTGGCTGGTTTCGCCATCTTCTCCGTGCTGGGCTACATGTCTCAGGAGCTGGGTGTGCCTGTGGACCAAGTAGCCAAAGCAGGTGGGCAGGCTGCCAGGGTTTCGTGGGGTGAGAGTGGGTGTGAGACACATGGGACTAGGCCAGTGTCTAGCAAGACTGTGAATGGTTATGTCGTGTGTATGTGTGCATGTGCATGCAGATGAATAGGTCTTGGTCTCTGCGTGTCCATGTGCAAAGGCATGGGTGTGCAAAGGAGAATGTAGCAATCTGTATCTCATGATATCTCTGTATCTCATTTGCTCAGAAAACAAATGAGTCGCTGTATGAGGTTGTCTTACCTTTCATGCCTTGTTTGTCCAAAGGAGTCACATCCTGGTTGAGATGTCTCTGTGCAAGTGAATCAAGGGTGACAATGATCTTGTGAATCAGTGTGTCTTGTGCCAATGGATGTGTGTAAGTATGTGTGCTAGTGGAATTCTTTGTGCAAATGATTGTGTCTAGAACTGCTCTGATAACATTTTATATTTGGATCATGTGTTCATGCGTGCACCCATTGTTAAGTCATTTATTCTATCAACTTATATTTATTGAGCACCCATAGTGTGCTGGTCTAAGTCCCAGGAGTTAAGAACCCATTAGAAGTGTATCTTTAGTATATGTCTCTGAGTTTGGCTAAAGGAGTGTGCCCAATTGGGTGGAAGCGATTGTGTGTCTTTGAGTGTTTATATGGGGCCCGCCAGATGCCCCAAGCTGCTGACCCTGTGTGCCCTTGGCCCAGGCCCTGGCCTGGCCTTTGTGGTCTACCCACAGGCTATGACCATGCTGCCTCTGTCGCCCTTCTGGTCCTTCCTCTTCTTCTTCATGCTTCTGACTCTTGGTTTGGACAGCCAGGTGAGCCTTGTCGATGGGAGTGGGGCAGGGGGAGTTTTGAACTCTGATCCCAGCCCACTACTTCTCGACACAGTTTGCCTTTCTGGAGACCATCGTGACAGCAGTGACAGATGAGTTCCCATACTACCTGCGACCCAAGAAGGCCGTGTTCTCGGGCCTCATCTGCGTGGCCATGTACCTGATGGGGCTGATCCTCACAACTGATGTGAGTTGTCTGCAGGAGGACACCAGGCTGGGTGGGCAGGGACTGCACCTACAGCAATGTCACTGGCTGGCTGAGCATCACTGAGCCTCCTATGTCTTCCTCTTTGTGAGGAGCCTGCCCCACCCAGACCCTGTCTCCCAAGGGAGGCAGCTTGGCCTTATGATCAAATCCTGGCTTTGGAGTATTAGTGTGAAAGATCTGAACTTGCTGAGTAGCCTCAGACAGGTGACTTCCCCTCCCTGAGCCTGTCTTTGCTCATAGGTGAACAGGGGTTCCAGCACCTAGGACGGCTGGGAGGCTGAAGGGATGATGCTTCTATGGGGCTGAGCATGTAGACAGTACCACCCCATGTGTGTGCCTTGTTCACACACACCCTGCTAGGACAAGGGGCTACAGCAGAGAGTGACACTGGTGGGACCCACACCTGTGCCTTGTGTTACAGGGGGGCATGTACTGGCTGGTCCTTCTGGACGACTACAGCGCCAGCTTTGGACTCATGGTGGTAGTGATCACCACGTGCCTCGCTGTCACCCGGGTGTATGGTGAGAAGGCCCATGGGAGGTAGAGCCGAGGCTCTGTGGAACAGGACGGTGGGGTCTTCCTGAAGCACCTGCAGCTGGGTGACTGGCCTGAGGGCCAGGGCTCCAGGTGGGGGGCGGCGGGGGTGTGGAGGAGTTTGGGCACTTACGGAGCCTGTGGGCGGGGCTATTTCTCCTCCCCTCCCCATGCAGGCATCCAGAGGTTCTGCCGGGATATCCACATGATGCTGGGCTTTAAGCCGGGCCTCTACTTCAGAGCCTGCTGGCTGTTCCTGTCCCCAGCCACGCTCCTGGTAATGGGCGTGGGGATCTGGGGAAGGGGAAGGAGAGGGTCAAGAGGGTAGGTTTCTGGGGTTCCAGGCTGTCCATGTAGTTTATTGGGCTGCCTTGGCCCAGAATGGTGCCTCTGTCAGAGCTGCAGGGTGGGCATGAGGTACCTAGCCCACAGAGTTCTCCTGAAGACCCCAGCTTTTTTTTAAACTGGGGTTTGAACTCAGGACCTTGTGCCTGCTAGGCAGATGCTCTATCACTTGAGCCACACCTCTAGCCCTTTTTGCTTTTAGTTGTTTTTTGGATAGGATCTTGAGTTTTTCCCTGGGCTGGCCTGAACCCCAGTCCCCCTATTTATGTCTCTCCATAGGTGGGATGACAGGTGCATGCTGCCATACCTGCCTGAGATTGGGCTTCACTAACTTTTTACCTAGGCTGACCTCGAACTGTGATCCTCCTGAGTAGCTGGGATTATAGCTGTGACTTGCCACACCTGGCCGTGGCCCCAGCTTTTGCAGCTGTGCCAGGCATCTCTCTACACTTGGTTGGCAAAATAGCATGACTTTCCCAGGCCTCAGGGCTGGGGCCTTGTTGCTGTGTTTTCTCAGTCTTGTGATGGGAGTAGCTCAGAGACAGGCCACCGTGGGAATTAGGGTGCTTCAGAGCTGAGCGGTCACAGGCATTTGTGTTGGGTCAACTAGGAGCTGGGCTAGCTCAGGCTTTCAAAGACTCCATAGATGGATCATCTCAGGCTCTCATATAGTTTAGGACACTGAGTTCTCTCAGGCCTTAAGGCAACTCAGACCCAGGCTATCCCAGGCCCTGGGCCTCACCCACCCTGTGACTCTGAAGTCACCACCCTGCAGGCCCTGCTGGTGTACAGCATCGTCAAGTACCAGCCCTCAGAATATGGCAACTACCGCTTCCCCGCCTGGGCCGAGCTTCTGGGCATCCTGATGGGTCTGCTGTCCTGCCTCATGATCCCAGCTGGCATGCTGCTGGCTGTGCTGCGAGAGGAGGGCTCTCTCTGGGAGGTGAGTCTGCCCCACCCTGCCCACCTCCAGCCTTCTGGGCCCATGGAATGTCCTGGGCAGAAGACTCCTGCCCATGGCATACCTTCTCCAGGGTGTTGCAGGCTTCCAATAGCTTAAGGCCTGCATAGGCTAGGCAGACTCAGGGCACTGGGGTCCTGCCCATGGCACCTCACAGCACAGGGGACCTTGGTGAGGGAGCAGACACAATGTCAGTAGACACTGACAATAGGAACCAGCCCAAGGTGCCAGGGTTGGGTGGGGTGGGGATCGGGACTTAAACTTGAATCACTAGGGTAGAGCTTCCCTCTGGAGCCCAGAATCAGATACTGAGGGACCTCAGTGTACTGTCACCCTTCTTCTGTGCCCAGGAGCCCTTCTGTATCTTGCGTGTGACCTTGGATAGAATGATGGTGTAAGAGGGTACATGCCATTTGACACAGGAGTCAGCAGGCCTCAAAGGAGGGGAGTAGTGACCCTTTGTGGGCCAGCAAACATGTGATGTGACCATAACAAGCTCCTGCTGCTCCCTGGGCCACAGGGCTCTCTCTGTACACTCAGCTTTCATTTTGAAAGCAGTGGATGTGGAATTCTTTTGTGGCTAAAGCTGTCATTGAGAATGGAGCTTGAAGAGCCCTGAGAGAGCCCAGGGACCCTCCCCACAACTCACACACCCATCTGAGGATACTGGAGCCAGTCAGCCTGGTTCATGAAAAGCCAATTGTTCAATAGTCAGGAGGGTTGTAAGCTGGTTGTTGAGTCACTGATGGCTTGAAATGGGCAATGGTGGTAGGGTTTCACCACTGAAATTGGCAACAAAGCAGGCCTCTCCTGCCCCCTTCTCATGGCCCGCTCACCACCACACCACTGCCCCATGCTTACCCCACATAGCTGCCCTCTCTCCCTTCTATGTCTCCACTTGGAGAAAGGCTTGGTGCTCTTGTGCCCAACAACTGCAGAAGTCAATTGTGGCCCAGGCCACCAGGCACCTAGAGTCCAACTATTGCTTTGCCTTCAGCCTCTGTGTGACTTGGTTTGGCAAAGCCCTTCTCTGAGCCTTGGGAGGCCACCTGTGCTGCTGAGGATGCTGCCTGTCTTGCTTGAGAGCCAGGTGTCTGCAGAGGGAAGTCAGAACAGAGAGGGACTCAGGAGAAGAAGCTAAGGGTCCTCCAGCCTTACCACAGAACTGCTGCAAACACGGACTCTCAGCCTCTCAGCCCTGCTCCCACCCTGCTTGCGGGAGCCCCCAGCCAGATAGAGGGGCAGCACGCTGGGGCCAGGGAATGTCAGCACGGCCGAGGAGTTGTTGCTTGACCAACAAGTGCCCTTCAGAGACCAGGATTTTCAACACTGGCCCATTGGATCAGAATCTTGGTTCTGCCATTTGCCAGAAGCATGAATGAGCCTCAGTTTTTCCATCTTTAAAATAAGGACAGTGATCCCTACCCACAAGATTGCTGTGAGAAGAAAAGGAGCTTACCAACATAACTAGCATGTGGGTGCAGAAAAGCAAAGTATTTGAAAAGTTCAGGATGGAGTCAGACTGCTCAAGTTCAAATCCTAGTACCACCACTTCCCACCTGTGTGATAATGGCCAACTTGAGTAACCTCTTTGAGCTTTAACTTTCAGATAATATCTATGGGAGTGGCAGAATGGGGGGAAGTTCCCCTCTCATCAGGATAAAATGAGAATAAGTGAGCCAAGTCCTAGCCCAGAACTGGAACATGCTAAGTGCTCAAAAGAGGATCCCCAGAGAGTGATTTTCCCTGAGGGGCATTTGACATGTCTGGAGACGTCATAGAAGGGATGGGGAGTGCTCTTGTCATCTTGTGGGTAGAGGCCAGGTATGCTGCTAATCAAATTATCCAGACCAAAGTGTCAGTAGTTAGTTCTTGCACTGAAAAAATTTTGGTTTGAGTACCAGTATTCAGCTGGACACTTCTAAATCCTTCCTCTCAGGATGCTTGTATTTAATGCAGGAGACAATAGTGGTAAATGATGTACTTTAAAAAACAAAACACATACAAGCAGAAAGCAGAGTATAGGACTAGCGAGTGATGGAGGATGGTATTTTGGCCAGGGCAGTCAAAGAGAGCTGGAAAAATGGACACCATGAGCCATAATGATGTCTGGTGGGAGAGAATTCCAAACAGAATGGCAAGAGGTGCAAAGGCCCCAGGGCAGGAGGGGATGTCATGTTTGAAGGTAGCAAAAAGGCCTGTGTCTCTGAAGCAGAGGGAGAGTGACCAGTGCCAAGATCAAGGAGGTGGATTGTGGGTCACAGGAACCACAGTGAACATTCCAAGGGAGAGGAGGAGCCATCGGCAGGTTTCTGAGTAATAGGGTTAGGGGCTTTTAACATATTTAAATAAGCATTGCCATGCTGTGAGGCCTAAGTCAGTGTGCTCAACCCTAGCCCAAGGGCAGTGCATGTGTTATCTCCCTTGGAACCTGCACTTAATGAATTTCGCTGACTAGAGGATGCCTCCTTTTTTCCAGGGCACAGGGCTTTTCTACCTGGCAGGGGAGTCAGGGGCCCTGGAACAAATTTGAGGAAGAAGCAACTCTGGACTGTGCAAGCTGACTCATCAGTTAGTCAGCTCCCTCCCAGAAACTGGGGCTCCAAAGCTGGGCTGGTGTCCGGGAAGGGACACAGAGTAGGCTCCTGGATCCACCTTTGGATGCTCAGAGGTGGTCCCTGCCTCGTGATCATGACAGCCACCTTTTACCAGGCCTGCCCTGTTCTTGGCACCCATGAGGGGTTCACGGTTCCCAAGTTACAGGTGGTTCCCAGATGCCACCCAGCTTGAAAGTAGCAGAGCAGATTCCCATCCAGACATGGGAGTCACTCCCTTGGGAAGTAGTTGTGCCTCCCTACCCCACCCTGGATTGCTGTAAGCTCTCAGGCAGGTGATCTGGTCAGGTGTTTGCTGGGTGCCTGACCATGGATAGCACTCAACAACCATTGTTCTGCTGCAGCGGCTCCAGCAGGCCAGCCGGCCAGCCATGGACTGGGGCCCGTCGCTGGAGGAGAACCGAACGGGCATGTATGTGGCCACACTGGCTGGGAGCCAGTCACCAAAGCCGCTGATGGTACACATGCGCAAGTATGGGGGTATCACCAGCTTTGAGAACACAGCCATCGAGGTGGACCGTGAGATCGCTGAGGAGGAGGAGTCCATGATGTGAGGCGGGCGGACAGAGGCCCTACCAGGGCCTCACAGGCCCTTCATGGGGCCTGCAAGGGGCGGCCAAGCCTGCTGGGATTCCAAACGACTGTGGGAGATTGCCACAATGATGCTGATCCCCCCATGTGAGTCCCTCTTTGTGGCCTCTGCCTCTCCTGAAACCTCTGTTTAACCTTCTAAGCACACACACACACACACACACACACACACACACACACACAGCCCATTCAAAGCTGACAATGATCCAACTCAGTCCTCACTTTGCAGATGGACATATTGAGGTCAGGGAGGGAGAAACTGGCCCAAGGTCACATGGCAGAGAGGACTTGACCCCAGGCCTCTAGCCAGCCAGCTCTCTTTCCCTTGAGGCAGCAGGTACCACATTGACATCTCTGTGCAGGGCCCAGACTCTTCCTTTTCTGGGGGGAGCTGTCTTTGTACTCTTCCATACAACCTGAACTTGAACCTGGAGTCCAGGGCAGTAAGAGGCTCTGGGGTTTCCCAAGGCCCTGGGTGGGTGTCAAGGGTCAGTAAATTAAGTGGGGAGAAAGATCCCTGTGGATCCATGTATGCAGGCCAGGTTTCCCAAAATAGCTGGGAGCCGAGGCCTGGAAGAGGGAAGGTTCACAGAGAGTAGAGAAGAGGGAAGGCCAGAGAGCCCAAGGGGCCAGGAGGAGGCTGACCTGCTGGGACACAATCAAGAGTGCTTGGAGATGTTGATGTTGGCAGGTGACAAGAGGGTTCAGTGGGAATGAAGAATAGAGGGAGGGGGCAGCCAGGAAGGCAGGGTGGGAGGGGATTTGCATGATAAGGAATATCACTTTGGGTCTATGCAGGGTGGATTAAGAATCAGAGAGACCTGTGGAGGGCAGGCAAGAGGTGCTGGTGGCCTGAGTGAGGCATTGGGGTGGGAGGGGGGAAGAAAGGAGGACCAGCCTTTAGAGAAGACCACACCTTCACCTGGTAGACCCTGTGGCTGGGGTGGTAGGGAGGCCAGAGCAGCAGGTGGGAATAGGAGTCGTAGTCAGGATCTAGGGCCCCTCTCTTCCCTTCTCACTGTCTCCTCCAGCTCCCCCACGCTGCTGGAAAGTGGCCCTTGGGCTGTGAATGACAAAGGAAATCAAGAGACTCAGAGATGGTCCACACTGGGTCCTGATACCACTCACCCTGCTCCTGGGTGTGGGTCCAAAGAACCAGCATGAGGGCGAAGGCAGAGAGCAGAGGGCAGCTCTGGGTGCCTTGGGTCCCTGGGAGATAATAGTCTCTTGCACACAGCTTTCCCCAGTGCAGCAGGGTCTCCTTGTGTAGCTGTGGCCAACCTCCAGGCCCGGTCTCTCTCCCAGTCTCCCCAGCCCATCTATGTTCTGCTGGTTGATTGTTAATAAACACCAAATGAGGTCCTCCAGTCTCTTTACTGCTGCCATGAGGTGGGCAACCCAGGGCTTGTCTCTCCAGGTCCTACCTGATAGAGGAGGAGGTTGAGGCTCACCTATCTCTTTTCCCACTTTCCTGGCTTCTGACACTTGCTCTGTCACTTCTCTATAGCAGTGGGGGAGAGGAGTGAAAAAGACAATGAACTCTAGGCCTTAGAGGCTACAAGATCCTCACTATGCATGCGGACAAACCAAGGCCCACAGACTTGCACAAGGTGGGGAGGGCAGCAGATCAGGGCTGGGCATTGTTCTCCTTTCCCTGCCAGCTGCCTTCTTTCCCTCAACATCTCCCTCTTGGCCTTCCCTGCAGGTAAGGGCTGGAGCTGGAAGACCAAGCTTGGGAGGAGCCTTTGGTTTCCAATGGGAAGAACCTCCTGGTGCTCCCACCCCCTCCTGGCAGGACCTGGTCATATAAAAGAGCCCCCAGTCCTTTCAACTGGAGACCCAGTGTGTTGCAAGGCTTTGTTTGGGGTGGAAGGAAGGTGGCTGCTATTGGGTATTAATAAGCTTCCCGGAATAAAGGGCCAGGCCCCTCTCACCCCTTTGTTCCAGGCTCCAGGTGGGGGAAAGGGATGACTTACTAATTTGCAGAGGATGCAAAGATAACCTTTCCAAAGCAGGCATGTCTTTTCACACCAGAGAAGGCTTGTGCCTTCTTTCAGCGCACAAAAGGAAAGGGTGCTGTTCTATCAGTGGTCATGGTCTTGGGGACATTCCTCACCCAGATGTGGCTGCAGCTGGGTGTCTTGGAAGTAAGACCCAGGCCCCACAGATTACAGGTGTGAGATTGGAGGACTTAGGAGGCAAGGGATCCCACCAGCTTCACATCTCCACCTCATCTTACCTGCCTTGTCCCTAACTACCCCTGGATTCCTCTGCCTCCCCTGTCTGCCTTGTCTACCCCAGCCCCTGGGCCCCCTAGGCCCACAGTTTTTATACTGCCTACCCTGGCCCAGTCCTCAGTGTGTTCTGCTTTTTCCATTTTTGTGCTCCTGGACACCCCTTCCTGCTGGACCACTCTTCTCCCTCTACTGCCTTGCAATATCTCCTAATCACTAACCTTTACTGATTTCAAGTCTTCCTGCTTACAGCTGACCCTGATCATGGTGGGAGTTGATGGGAACCAGAGAGGCCCAGCTGGAGGATATTATGACAGCACAACAGGCAATTCAAAGGGAACATCAGCCCTGTGTCTAATAGGACACAGCCTGGAATCCTAAATGTTACCAACAGTTGCCACCCCAGGCCCACAGGGCCAGTCAGGGAGCCCGAGAGAGCAAAGCTGCGGGTGTGTGAGGGAGAATGACTGGCAAGTGACACTTAGTGGGTATTGGAGAGACAGGGTGTGGTGGGGGCTGAGGGAGCTGGAGAAGAAAATGCTTATCTTAAGGGTGAATCTGCCTCTCAGGAGGGTGGCCTTGGTTGCCAGGTCTCCTGGCTTTAATGGAAGTTTGGATTTTTGTGGGAAATTTCTCAATTTGAGTGGTGGTACAAGCCTGTAATCTCAGCTACTCAGGATGCAGAAGTAGGAAGATCTCTGGCCTGGGCAAAAGCATGAGAACCCTATCTCAAAAATAAACTGAAAAGCAAAAGGACTCACTAAATGGTAAAGCACTTGCCTAGCAAATGCAAAGTCCTGAGGTCAAACCCCAGTACCACCAAAAGAAAAAAAAAAAAAAAGACATTTTCCAATTTGGTATGTGGGCAACTGTTTCAAAAGATGTCAAGCAGCAGGCTCTATCAGAGTATCCTGACTGCTCTGCAGACTTAACGATAAGCAGCCCAGAGGTGAGATCTTACCCAGAGTCCCACCGTGGCAATGTGCTGAAGTGGAGGCCAGGCCTCCAGTACCGCTTGGTCACCTGCTTGTCTCAGCTAATCTCCATTGCTATGCAACCCTGAACTTAGGAGGCTGGCAGGGAGCAGTGGGAGGCAGCACATATGTCTGCCTAGGGTATGGTAGAGGACGCTCTGGGGCCCTGCACTCCTATTCCAGGACTTCACAGAGCAAGTGTTCCTATGGGTTCCAGAAAATACTGAGATGGGCACAGAACCATCTGCAGTCCCTTCTAGCTGTGATCACTGAGAGCCAAGATGGAGGGGAAGAAAAAGGGACAGCCATATTCCTAAGGTCAAGTGAGGGTCAACAACCACAGGAGTCACACTGGTTATCTTAGTGTTTGGTCCTCAGTAGGCCCTGTCTGCCTCCTGTGCGCCCCTCTCCTACCCCAGCAAGTTCATCTTCACTCTGTACCCTGAGCAGACTCAGGCTGTCCAGCCTCCCACCCTTTGCTTAGGCAGTCCTTAACCCCACCCTCCCCACCCCATCCAACAGCTTCCCAGCCGTTCCTCCTAAATACATCCTCCTCCATAAGCCTTCCTGAGTTCCCAACCAGATGTAGACTCCTGGAATCCTTGGGGGTCTGACTCAGCCCAACATCTGGAGAGGTTGGACAGCCCAGCCTGGCCTGCCCGCCCCTAGGACTCACATCCCTTTTATTTGTGTGGCTAAGACCCTTGTATCACACACTCTGTGGACCCAAGACCCCTTTGTAGCACAACAGGGCTCAGGCCATAGGACCCAGGTCTGTGTTCATGGGAAGTCTCTTCATCTCTCTAAGTTCAGGCTCTTTTCCTATAAAATGTGAGTGATGACAATCGCTCTGTAGCTGCCTCACACAGGGTTGGGTTGCTGGGGGTGGGGGGTGGGGCCCCCTCAGCACAGGTGTGGGTCTTGGTGTTACATGATACATGTCTGTTGAGTGAAGGGATCCATTTGTGTCTGTGGCCTCTGGCCCCTCCCCACCCAACTTCTCAAGTACAGAGCCTGGATTTCCTTCATCTCTTACATCTGTGCACAATGGAGTATAAAACTGTACAGTTCTCTGGTAGCTCTGGGGACAACCAGTAAAGAGTTAAGAGAATCACAGCCCTTCAGAATCCCATGTGATCGTGGTTTCATAACCTAGGGGGTCTGTGGTGCTGCTTTCCTCTGGACTCATTTTTTGCTGGTGGCTCATGGAAAGTTTGGTTCCTTGAGCTCCCGGACACTCCCTCCGGGGCCTGAGTCCTTGCTGACGCTGATCCTGCCCTGGAAGGGCATTCAGGGATGCATGCCCACAGTAGGTCTTTGGCCAGCACCCCTGGCTCTATCTCTGCCTGACTTCCTGCTGCCCTGGCCTTCCCTCCTCCACTAAGCCCCCACCCCCACCTGGGGATGGAGTAGCAGCAAGACCTCTCTGGCCACAGGGCGGCCTCCTCCCAGCACCGGCACCCCAGGATCACCTTTTTTTTGAAAGAAAAAAGCCCTTTTCCTGCTAACGTCCACAGCATCTGTGATCTGTAACCCTAGAGAACTGTCAAGAGTAGGTGCCAAGGAAGACTTGGACATCCACTGATCAGAGCCAGATAGTGGCTCCACAACTTGTCTGAATCTGCTACTTCACATCTCTGAACCCAACCTCTTCCAACTAAAATGAGAAGAATAGTTTACCCTTGCAAGGGCTTAAATAAGATAATATTAGGTGCTCATTGCAAGTCTTAAAAAATGATCAAAGTGCTTAAACCCAAGCCAAGCATATAGTAACTCTCTAGGTAAAATGGTTGTCATTAGCCAGCTCTCCCTTGTACAGGTGAGAAAACTAAGGCTCAGCTCCCACTTCTAGTTAGCACAGGGAGAAGGAAGTAGGGACTGGCATGCCTAGAGCCTGAGACAAACCAAGATGAGGTCCAGGACTTGCCAGCACTGTGGCAACACTTTTCAGAGGCTGAACCTCAGTGTCTCCATCTGTAAAATGAATGGTTTGAGCAGGAACCATTGCCTCCACAAAGCTGCCTTGAGGATGAGAGGTGAGCATGGCAGACTTGCTGCCTCCACTGGCCCCTAACAGTCTTCTGTGGGAACCATGCCGAGGGACCTGGGGAGGGAAACGGGCCCCTTCTCAGAGATGGATTTGGGAATTGGCTCTCCCTGGTGAAAAGGAAGTTTTATCCCTCTTGCAGGACATGCTTAACGGTCAGAAGCCCTGATGGTTTCTCCAGTAAGCAGAGATGCCCCTGTCAAACCAGTAGGAGTGGTGGGATGCAGGCTGGGAGTGGGCACAGCAAGAAAGGCCTTACTTTGGCCTTCACTCTGCTGATTGTAGTCAGGGTCTTAAGGAGCCTCAGGGTTTGGGGTGGTAGGAATTAGAGGCAAAGGAGGGGCCTATGGTCAATATTGATTTAGCTGAGTCAGGGGAGAAGGACAGGGAAGTGGGGAGCCTGGGGTGGGGCTTCCCCTAACTTCATCTTGGTCTCCCAGTGCAATTGGGTGAGGGGTGCTCAGTGCAGACAGCTAACATGGGTGCTTGTAAAACTAAAGCTGCCTGGACCCCTGCCCAGCCTCAAGTGTCTTAATCTCTTGGGTGGGGCTTGAAATATTTTTATGTCAGACAAATTCCCTGGGTTGAGTCTGTCCTGGTTCCACATCTGAGGACCACAAGTTCAATGTCATTGCTCTAATGAGGAAACAAAGGTCCAGAGATGGGCTGTGACTCACCCAACGTCATAGGAAGAGAAAATGGTGATAATTACCCCTTTTTCTCTATCTCCGTCCACCTGGGCCTGGGAAGGGATGTCTGGGTCAGGCTCCACTGAGAGAAGTGGCTTGTGAGACCTAGGCAGGCCAGGTGGAGAAGGGACAGTGGGCTGGTCCTGGGAGGAAGGACAAGGAGTGGGGCTCATTTGGACAGGACCTGCTCCACCTCGCCCTGTGCTAACACTCCCAGCACCTGCTGTTTCCCCAAGGATTTACAGCCTTTTCCACTGCTGGGGCCCACCCATATCCTGGAAAAGTCAGAATCATGTCACGGCAGACTCAGGACTCCCTCAGGTGTCTGACACTTCTGGCTCCCACAACCCCTTCCTAAGCTTATTCTTCTTCCTCTCTCCCCATTCTGGGGTCCCAACCTTTGCTTTCACACAGTTCATCTTGCCGAGCACCTCCACAAAGCCTCTCTGGGCCCCCCTCCTCGTCCCCTTCCTCCAGGCTCCCACACACTGTGCACCTCCAGATCCAGCCCCATCACAGCCTGCCCCGAGTACTTCTCTGCATGGCTCTTGCTGGCTGAAATGGTGCCAGGGTTTTCTGGGGGACACGAGATCTAGCTCATCCCGTAGTCTTCCTCCGAGCCCAGCCTGGCTCCAGCTTGACCCAGGAAGCAGGTGTTTGCTGTGACTTGGAGTCCAAATTCCTCCCTCATGTCCTGAGCCACATTGGATGTCTTCCTTCACCCTTCGGGAGCACATTCTCCCTACTTGCGGATGAGGGAATTGATCGTGCTCACGGCAGAGGGCTGTGCTGAGGACGGAGCACAAATGAAGGAAGTGGTAGCCATTGTTGCTGCAGGGAACGTGGAATGCTCAGGTCTACTCCTGTCCTGTCCTTCTTTCTAGCAACACACATTTGCAGGGTGGACTCCATGCAAGAATGGCAATACTTGCTTTGTGCAAAGACTGGGCAAGGGGCTGTCCTGCCTACAAGGACCACACAATTTTATGGATACTTGCTTAGGTGAGTTCAGGACAGAGGTAGGGTAGGTAGAGGGTGTTGTGAAAACTCATAGGGGGACCTAACCTGGTGTGTGGAGACAGTTGAGAGAGGAGACTGGAAGGAGACTGGGGGATCAAAGGCAGCAGGATCTGGTAAGTCGTCTGCCTCAGTTTCCTTGTATTCATCTTCAAACCAGGGCTGTTACGGGCCGGGTGTGGTGGGGCACACTTGCAATCCCAGCTACTTGGGAGGCATAGGTAGATGGAGCTTGGGCAAAAGCTCTAGACTGTACCTGAAAAACAAACTAAAAACAAAAGAACTAGGGCGTGGTTCAAGTGGTAGAGCACCAGAAGGAGGCTCTGAGTTCCGTCCCCAGTATTGCAAAAAAAAAAAAAACAAAAAACCCAAATTAAACAGGGCTGCTGTAACTAGGGCAAGGGGTGTTGGGAAAGCACACTGTGAACATAGAGCAACATGCTCCTGTGAGGTAGTAACAGTAGTTTAAGCGGAGTTGGTACTTTTTGAGAATTAAAGGCTCTCTCTTGAGATCAACTGAGCCCTCCAGACCATGTTAGACACGCAGTAGCCAAGAAGCACCTGTAATCCACTCCTGTGCTGCCGCCTGCTGGTGCAGACTTGCAATGGCAGGCCAAGCCCTCAAGCCTTTCAGGTGGAGGAGCCTGGGGCCGGGAAAGCAAAGCTGGGAAGAGTCCTGATGCTGTTTGTGGGCTCCAGGACAAAGTGCAACAACAGCCCCCAGGTCCCTCTTGCGCTTATCAGCCTTGGCCTGTGCTCTCACTGTGAAGGTCTGCGTGGGTCTGCAAAGGGCACAATTCCTGGCCACTCTACATACCAGCAGGGAAGACAGACTGCCCTGGGTCAGGGCAGCTGGTACAGGGACTCAGCCTTGGGCACCTGGAACATAATCTAAAGGGAACTGGGTTCCAGTGAGCACATCCCCCAGACCTGTGGAATCCAGGCCTCTTGGGGGAAGGAGGAGCACAGTTTAGGGTAACCAAATCATTTGTTTTTTTTTGTTGTTGTTTGTTTGTTTTTTATTGTTTTATTATTCATATGTGCATACAATGTTTGGGTCATTTCTCCCCCCTGCCCCCACCCCCTCCCTTACCACCCACTCCGCCCCCTCACCCTCCCCCCCACCCCCTCAATACCCAGCAGAAACTATTTTGCCCTTATTTCTAATTCTGTTGTAGAGAAAGTATAAGCAATAATAGGAAGGACCAAGGGTTTTTCTGGTTGAGATAAGGATAACTATACAGGGAGTTGACTCACATTAATTTCCTGTGCGTGTGTGTTACCTTCCAGGTAACCAACTCATTTGACTTGCCTAGACTGTCCTGGTTTTAGTATCAAACATCTCGTATCAGCATCCAGGATGGTCAGCACTCTATCATGGACAAGAAAGGCCAAACCCGCTACATCACCATCAGGTTCTGCCTGGCCACTGGTAAGCTACTTGGACTCAGAAAACTTTCCTGAAGCCAGTGGGCCCTCTCATGGTCTTTGCTCTCCAGCTCTAAGGCCCCTGCCCCAAGCTGGGCCCATAAGCATGTTTGAAGGTAAAGAGAACTTTTTTCTCCTTAGCCCATTCTCCAAACCACCCTCCAGGTACTCTGAGGCCTGGGGTTGTCTGTGAGGTTGGGGTGAGGGAAGAGAATGAGTGAGGATTTCCTCAGCTTCCCCGGAAGATGAACATTGTCCAGAGACTGCTCAAGGAGACTTTGGCTCTTGGCTGTTCATAGCAACTCATATCCACTTCCTTGCTTTCTTAAGGATACCCTAAGTGCCTGAGAGTATGCCATCTTCATCCCTGGCTCTAAGTATGGGGCATGTGGCCCAGGCATAATCCAGTGACTGACTCAGCCTTGACATGTGGCCCAAGCTGGTTCAATCAGAATGAAGACTGGAACTTTTATTTTGCAGCAGGGGAGATCTGGACCAGGGAACACTTTCCAGGGCCCCTCCTTGACCAAGACAGGGACACATGAAGTGCACAGAAGTTTGTAGCTATTTATTGCACTGAAAACACCAAGAATAAAACAGACACCCCTTCTTCCCTCCCCACCCCCCAATAGCAGAAAGTTTGAGCAGTGGTCATTCAAGTTCACAGCCACATATTTTTAAAAAAAGAAAAGAAGGAATTGAAACAAAACCCCAAACAAATACTAACAAAGAAACCAGCATGGGGAGCCTGGCAAACACATCCCCATAGGGTCTCCCTTGAAGGGAGACAGGCGGCCCGGGAGCAGGATTCGAGCCAGGGTGGCACAAACCCTGTGGAGTACTTTCCTGTAAACATATTTGCATGCTAGAGCCTGGGTTTTGACTTGGATTTGGATTTTTTTTTTTTTTTTTTTTTTTGCATCTAGAGGGCATTTGAGAGGAGCATAGAGTTTGTCTGGTGGGCTCTGGGCAGTGTTTCCTGCCTGCTGCCTCAGGGTCACCCTGGTCCTCAGGGTCTACATCCGGTGACTGCTCACCCACAGGGGTGGCCTCTACAGTAAGGGCCATCACAGCCTGGGGTAGGGCTCTGCCTCCACTTTTCTGGCACTTGGAGAGGCACACAGTGGACAGAGGTGTGACAGCCAAAGAAAGGCAAGATTTGGGGGTCCTCCTTATCTTGTTTCCTCTGGTAGGGAAACCAAGGTCCCAGAAGAGGAAAGGACTCACCCAAGGTCACACAGCAAGTCTGGTCAGAGCTAAGAATTGAAGTCTATTAACCCCCCAACCACTTCTCTTTTCCTTGCAGTCCACTGCTGATAAGCAATGGACAGGCACCAAAGAGGGGAACGAGGGGCAGGTATGGGCGAGGATGGGGGCTGGCCAGGCCTAAAGCAAATAGAAAGCCAGCCAACGCCGAACACTGTAAGTTCCCCTCAGGTATACTGAGCCTCATGTCACCATCAATTTGATTCTCCATCAGTCTGGGTTAGGAACACTTATCCTTTTTAACTGATGGGGAAACTGAGGCTGAAGAAAAAAACCAGACCTTGCTTGGTAATTGTAGCATCCCCTGGTGAAGGCCACACCTCTCCTTCACCTTTGATTGGGGATGGCCATAGGGAACCGGCAGTTCACAGAGGGACAGGTAGTTTTGCTGCTGGGAAAATGAGATCACTGAACCTTACTGAGAAGACCTCTGGGCCCTGGGGCAGGCAAGGAGCACACCCTCTAGGACAGGGCAGCAGGATCTCTTCCAGGGACAGAGGCCAGTGATGGGCCAGCTTGCAAAAGAGAGGTCTGGGCAGCCCCTTTCCTGGCCTGCAGCCCAGCTTGTCTCACCTGTCCCTGTGCAGCAGGACTTAAGAAAAGAGCCCAGCAGACAACTCATGATGGGGGAGAACTAGAAAGTTCAGGATTAAACATCCCCCTAGTTCTGCTCCAGCCAACACCCGGGAGGGCTGAGGGCACTGCAGCGTCCTCCAAACCCTAACACAGGGGATGTGGCTCTTCCTCCCCTAGATCCTCCAGAGGGGACAGTATCTCATGCTGGCAAAACACGGCCACACAGAGGCCAAAAGCACAGAGAGGCAGCAATGTAATTCCGAGTCGGACACTGAGAATACAACCTCTATTGGGTGTTTTGTTTTTTTTTATCCAAAACATGTAGATTGATTTTGCTGAGTGTTTTTCTTCTTTTCATTTTTTTCAACATACTTACTGCATATAAAGTCATGCAAAGGAAACAGTGCAGACAGCAGATCCTGTGGATGTACCAAGGCATTCCACACCAGTCAGCTTTGGGCAAGAGGGAGGGAGAGAGGAAAGGAGCGAGAGAGAGAGAGAGAGAGAGAGAGAGAGAGGAAGAGAGAGAGAAACTCCAGATTCAGGGTGAGGCGTGAAGACTAGAAGGCAGGCAGAAGTATCCAGTGCTCTGCTTTGGCCATCAGATGCCAAGGGTAGAGAGAGGCAATGAAGGCCCATGCTCACCCATGTTCAGAGACCAAGGGGTGGGTGGGGGCACTGGGGGCTCCACACACATGTGGAGGAAGGAAATCCTGGAAAGTTCAGTGGTAAGGACCCCAGTTTGAGAGAGAAGCGAAGCCAAGCCCGGATGTTTCCATCCTGATAGCCTCAGCCCTCTCCCTGCCTAGACTCACTGTTTCTTAGTCACCTAGCACTTGGAAGGGAGGCCTGCACTGGCTCACCTCAGGACCAGAATGGCAGAGAGGCCATGCTTCCTGGGGCCAAGTCCGCCTCAGCCTCAGATAACCACAGGTGACAAAGTCCACCTCAGAAAGGACCAAAAGAAACCAAAAAAGCCTAGAACAGAATAAAAACTACCTCTCACCCCTCTTTCTATCCCCTTCCCAACCCAGCCCTCTTCACATAACTCGAAAGGCTTAGTTATTACATAAATATTCCTTAACGCAAAATCCATTTACGAAATACACAGAAGTTTGGCTAGAAAAAGGCATGCGGTCCAAATAGAAGTAATTCCTAAACGTTGCTTTCTTTTGCCCCTGAAACACAATCAGGTTCTCTCTCGGACATGATGAAGTTGGAATTCTCCAAAGATGATGGAGGGTGGGTGAGCAGGTCAATGTTGCAGGTGGACTTCGCAGGAGGCAGCAAGTGGGGCAGGTGAGGGGTTGAACTCCCTGTACTGGGAAGGGTCAGCAGACCCCCAGAAGGCCAGCCCAGGAGGGGAGGAGATCTGGGCAGCAGTTGAAGGCAGGGCTTCCTGTTCTGCCCTTCTTTCATACTCTCCCACAGGGAGGCTGGCCATGGGGATGGGGGGGAGAGGTTCACCTGTACTTCTTCGGGGACCCCAGAAGAGGAGAGGTCCATGACAGGAACCCCCACTACACATCTCTCCTCCTCAAGCCTGGTGAACACATAGCTGGAGCCAAGGCCAGTCCAGGCCAACAACAGTGGGTGGAAGTGGTGGGGGGGAAGTCCTTGGGGCCAGCACCCCAGGTATTCAGGCCTGAGGAAGCCCTGCCCTGTCAGGAAGAGAGCAGGAGTAAGGGGTGGGGGTGGGGAGAGCTGGCCATTTGCTTTGAAGTCGGGATGGCTTTTGTGAACAAGCAGATTTTCTCGATGCAGGAACAGAGGTAAACTGTTCGATCGATGAGATGGGGAGAATTCCAGCAAAATCCAAGAGAGAGAATCAGCAGCCACTTTCCAAGGACAAAGAGTGGATCTCTGCGACATGACACCGCAGCGACCCCAGCCGGGTCCTTCAACTGTAAGAGACAGTGCAGGTGGTAGTCAGTGTGATGTCTCTCAGGGAAGCCCACCCACCACCTTAGATGGGGTCCACACTGCCTTATAGCACTCCCACCTAGGTTTGCTTGGGACCTACAGGAATGGCGCCTCCTCCCTGGCATCTTCCCAATCCCCACCGTAGTATTTCAGAAGCATGTGGCAGTATCCATGTTCCCCAGTGTGTCCCTTCTCCAGGCCAACACCCTTCATTTCCCCCTGGGCGAGTGGGTAGAGGAGGCAGGAAGAAAGGATTCTTACTGGGGCAGGACAGAGGGCGCCCCAGATCTGTGGAAGTGGACGATCTGCCATTTGCCATCCCGACGGTGCCAGACACGGGTCTCTTCTGACTGGGCGGTGCGGGGGATGCCGCCAGCGTCCAGGTACTGCGTGATGCGGATGTAGGCTATGCAGGCTGACTCATCGCCCATCAGGTGGATGTGGGGGTTCAGGATGGTGGTGTGCACGGGCTTGCTGTTCCGGGACCACACTGGAGTTGGGGCAGGAGGGGCAGAGGAGATGCAACTGGGGGCCTCCTGCCTTGCTTCCTTTGCTGTCAACTCCTAACAGCCCTCCCAAGGGAGGCCCCTCTGCCTGCCTCATTTGCAACAGGGCAAACTGTGACAGGGCTCAGCTACCTGGGAGTCAAGACAGAGATGCTTGGTAATGGGGAACTCCCGTCCTAGCTTAGATACCAATGGATTTCAGACACACTGAATTCTTCAAACACAGAAAAGTGGAATCTTAATATTGTAGTCTCCATTCAGAGGTATGGGGCCAAGAGGTTTATAAATCCAGATGACCGGGATGGGTGGAGTGGCTTAAGTGGTAGAGTGCCTGTCTAGACCCAGATAACCTTGATCTGTCTCAAACCCAGATCCCTACAGGGGCCAGACAGGTATATAAACAAGGGGGCTGAGCCAGGTATAAGATGCTGAATGACAGACACTTTGCCTCTGGGTCAGAGAGACAGTAGGGAGTGATAAGGACTGTGGTAAATAGAACCCCTTGTCCTGTCCTGCTCTCGGCCTCCCTAGTGGTTGCAATGTGAATAAGTGGGACTCATGTCACCACACCTGGTTTCTCAAAAGAATCTGGAAATCTGGGCTTTTATATGAAAATTCTTCCTTTTTAAATGATTGAAATAACATTCAAATTTCGCACACAGACCCCATGAAACCTCTACAGTCCAGACATGGCTGGTGGGGCTCCATTTGCGAATGCTACTGTTGACATACCAGATTATAGAAACTTGGGGAATTCTGGAATTGCATAACCTTTGAGATTTTTAGGATTGTATTGGTAGTCATGGAGTGAGGTCATGCAGTTTTCCAGAGTTAAAGGGAAACGTGTAGATCTTATAATCATGATAGAACTGAGCAAAGTACCTGAAACCAGCTCCCACTACATGAAAGATGAACCCCACCATTTTTGCTATCATTATCATATTGGTTCTAGAAACTCAACTTGTTCATAAAGATAGAAATGAGAGTACAGGAAGACAATGACCGGGGTGGGGGGAGGATTGGCCAGAAGACATTAGGTTCTCACTCTTTAACAGGAACTTTGTGCCGTCCCTTAGAGTTACCTGACTGTAGGTCCCAATCATGTGGATAGCTGACTTAAAATGCAGCCCCTAACGCCACCCTTAGACTTCCCAGTTGAAGGAACTGTAATAAAAATCTCCCTTCCTTGTCCCCAGCCTCTGATTCTGATATCCAGCCAGATTTGTAAGGCACTTATTTTCTGAAAAACATAAAATGTCTTTATTTTTTTTTTCTGGGCCGCAGAAAGCCTCCAATAGCGTCTACTTCCTAATATGATAATCACACTATACCCAGGCCTTGGGTAAAAGACCAAAATTATGAGTTCTTAGACAAACAGAATAGCAGACTTAGAATTCTGGGCTCTCAGACATGTAGAATGTACATCTTTAGCATCACAGGCTTGGGAGTGACTTTGCACCAAGTGCCCCTTCTACAAAAAGCAAGGAGGCTTCCTTAAACATCCCTGATCACATACAGCACACAAGACCATCTATTTGAATGCATCCATTTAGCAGATATGGAAACTAAGGTCCAGAGTAGCCATGTGGCTTGGCCCAAACTATGCCAGTTTCTGAAAGAAATGCAGTGTAGCCTAAAAGAAATCAGACTCCTGGTGAACAATTTAGAACAATTCCAGAAGGAACAGAGAGTGTATCATTGTTGAGGGATGGGACTTGCCGTTGTTGGCAAGGGCTGGGATTCCCCAGGGGCTCCACCTTAATGTGATGTCTTTTAACCAGATTAGAAGCTAGGGTGGGAGTGGAAGGGGAGGAATCTGTCAGGGTCTTGCTTCTGTGGATCCTGCCTTGGAGGGGACCAGATGTTCAACTCTAGAGTCCAAGGGTCAGTACTAAGATGGGGGCCACTGCATGAGGGACTACATGGCCCCTATCTGTGTTCTGTCCCTGTGCCCCCAGAGAACACAGGTACAATGGCAGCCACAGTGATCCTTGGGAGCTTCAAGTGATAGACCCAGGAGGTCCAGCCACCTCTCTTCACATGAGAATCCAAATCCATTGCTAGCCTTAGAGAATCAGAGTTCGATTCATGACAAACATGTAGCTCCTTTCTTCACAGCTTTTTTTTTGGCGGGGGGTGGTGAGTAGAAAGAAGAAGGGTGCCCTGGAGTCTCTGCACTTTATAAAATTCAGCAGGTGCAGGCCAGGAGAGTGTCAGTTCCAGCTCCAGGCTACCACTGTGAAGACAGAGTGGGCCACACTGGCAAGGAAAGGCGCTTGGGAGTAAGTCAGGGCCAGGTTCTACCACCAACCTTCTGGTTTCCTTTGGACAAGTCATTTCCTCTTTCTGGGCCTCAGTTTCCCCTTCTAAATGACAGAGTTGAACTAGATCTTCAGGCACTGAAGTACCGCTCTTAACACTTTCACCATATCCAAATGCCACCTGTGCATATTTCATGAAAATATTTTCCTCATTGATTCGCTCTACTAATTTATATGCTTATTTTAAAAGAAAACTGTCTTGCACAATCATCTGTGGACAATCAGTATCACAGAATAAAAAGTTAGTAAGTCCGATGAAAACAAAATGAAGTTATGTAATCCTTGCTCTCTGTTCTTGACTTCAAGGGATCTGATTCTGGGACTCTTGCTCTTTGATAGAGGAAGAAATTAGGAAGCATCAGAGAGGTGTTAAAGATAGGCTGGCACCCAACTGTGCCTTTCCCTTTGATGTTGCCAGAGGACTGAAAGAGAATTAAATAGGAACAGCTTTCTCACTGCATGAGCCGATGTTTTAAGTGGTGTCTACATACACCTGCAATGATGCTATGAAGCTCCAGGAGAGCCTGCCCTTCGTTTTGGGGGACCCTGGCTGTACTACCTCTCGGGTCCTTCCTCTACATCCTAAGTGGATTCTACCTATGTGCCCTTTGCTTGGTCCCTGCCTGATCCCTGGACTGGATGAGACAGGCACAAGGCACCTTATGTCAGGCTCAGCCTCAGCCCCCGACAGCCCCTGGTGGTGCAGCTGCTGAGATCTCTCCTGCCAAGGAGAGGCCCAGGAAGGACAGACATGCAGGACAAAGACCTAGACAAACAGGCAGGGGCACAGCAGTGTGAGCTCGCTGTCCTCCCCTTTTTCCCAAACTGCCAATCTACAGAGGATATTGTGAAATAACCCTGGAGCCAGCTGGGCATCTGTGATGGCCCCAGACATCCAAATTACTAGCTTGGGGTGTGACCCCACTCCTCACGTAAGAGAAGGCTCCCTTGTCTATAAAAAGAGAAAAAAAAAAAAACTGGGCATGGTGGCACATATTTGTAATCCCTGAACTAGAGAGACCGAAGTAGGGATTGCGAGTTCAAGACCAGCCTGGGCTATACAGAGAGACCCTATGTCTCAAAAAAAAAAAGTGGGGGTGGGGATAAAGGTCTTCCCCAGACCCCTCCCAAGGTCAAGGGCAGGAACAGCTTGTCAAATATGTCCCTGGTTTCTGAAGACCCATCTGCCTGCCTTGTCCCATCCTCAGTCACAGGAGGGGCTGCTGGCAGTCAGTGGGCCAAGTTTAGGAGAGGGAACCAAGAGGGTACCAACCCCTGTCCACACAGGATCTTCCTCTTCACTGGCTCCTGAGATGCCCCTGGGGCCCTGCCCATCACCCTGCTGTGCCATCCGGCAGGACATGGAACAAGAGCAGACAACAGGCACCCCAGAGAGAAGGAATTGCTCACGGTTTTCAAAATAGAATCGATGGAAGTCCAGGCCCTCGACCAGGTTCCCCAGGGCCTCGGGTTCGAAAGCCGTCATTCCAGGGTCGCACATCTTCCTGGGGGAAGGAAGCCAGAGGAAAGAGGGGGCTAGGGTGGCTTCTCGCTGTACTCTTAGCGGGTGAGTCTGCACCTGCCTTGCAGGATGGAAGAGGCTGGTGGGTGGAAAGAGGCTGTGCACTGTCAAGTATGGGGTGGTGTTGACTAGTTGCCATTTAGGTCCAGGAGCCTAGGATCAGGTCCTGGCTCTGCCACTTACTGGTTATGAGATCCCAGCTTAATCTCTTGAAGTAAGAGTACCAGGATAGGTGCCTGCAGGAATGACCACAGCCTGCTATCTGATCTCCACATTGCACTTCAGCTAAGGTAGTGGTTCCAAAGGCACCTATTTCTAATTTGTCTTCCCTGGATATGGGGTGGGAGCTGCTTTTTCCTTTACATAAAAGTCACCTCTGCTCACCCAGTCAGGTGTGCAGTTGTAAGGGAGACCATGACAGCCCGGCAGGAGAAGGGGACAAATTGTCTCTCTAGCTCCAGATTTAAGGGGTCTTTTGCAGCACAATATAGACCCCTGCGACAATAGCAATGAAGCCAGGAATAGGAAATGCTCCTGGACAGGCCAAATTCCCAATCCAGGGTAGAACTGGAGATACCAGAAGAGGGTGTCAGGCACAGTGTTGTCTGAGCTGGACAAAGTCCTTGCAGGGTGACTCCACACAACTCACTTTTCCACTCAAGACCCCAAATTCTATAGGCGAATGAAGTCAGAGGTAGGGAGCTGTGCTCAGAGCTGTGCTCCAGCTCCAGAATCCTCCCAGGTGGGGTTGGAGTGCTGACAGTGGAAGATGGAGCACCCCTCCCCACCCCCACACACAGAAGCCCCATTAAGGGGGTGTCTGGGTGTACCTGCCTCCGAGAGTGAAGAGACTCAGGGATCATTTGCTCCAACCATATTGTACATGTAGGGAAACTGAGGCTCAGTGAGATGATAGGGGATTATTCAGAGTGTCCAGGTCTAGACACCAGGATACCACAGGCCCCTTAATTCATGGCAAAGGCCAGAGCCTAGAACAGACTGCACATGCCAGATAAAGTGACATCATACAGGTGGAAGTAGGTCCCCAGGGCCCTCAGAAATGGCACCGGGGATTCAGGGTCTGTCCACAGGGCCCACTTCATCTTCCCTCTCTCCTTGGCCGTGCATTTCCACTGGTATAATAATCCCAATTTTTCTAGGGCTAGCTGCAAGACTAGTGTTAACTGCCTGCTTCTTGCTTTTATGCAACACCTCAGCACAAACACCTGTGCACATTCCTTGTGCACACAGTCACAGCTGTGCACACACATGTGCAAGTAGATGCACACACATAAGTGCAGTACATGCTAACCTCAGTGACACACATGCACCTTCCAAGCCCCTTCGTCCTCCAGAGAAAACCAGTGAGTCTCTAGGGCTTTGACACCTGCCATGGCCAAAACTCTCCCACAGGTAGAATGCACCTGACCTGTCAAGCCTTTGGGAGGCTTACTGCAGCTCCTGGCACAAGGAAAACAGGGAAAAACTGCTTAGAGAGCACCCCTCTCTGGCCAGGTTATTCCCATCCCACCTTACCCCAACAGGCCAAGGTCATTCTGCCTCAGTCAGCAACCTTTGTCCATCAAAAAGCATATGTGTGGTGATCAGTCCCAGGCCTTGTCAGGACTGGCTGAAACACTATGGTCTAAGTCCAGAATATTTGCTCTCCCTGGGGCCAAACCAGGAAAGGCATTAGGGACCACCAGGAGGCGCTGCAGCCCAGCTCAGGTGCACAGCCTTCCCACCAAGAACTGGCGCAGGTATGTATGGGATGCATACCTATGTGTCAGAGGTATCTGGTACATATGTATCAGAACACCTGCTTAATTTTATGTTATTTGTGTGCACACTGCCTAACTCCCTGAGGATTTAAGGTTCTGCTTTGTGGTACTCCTGCTCATTAAAGCCACACACTTTCTAGGCCCTTGCCCGCTCCTGCCCAGCTGAGGTCAGTGGCTTGAAGAAGTCCAGGTGAGGACCCAGGCCCATTAGGCAGGTCTGAGGAAGGGTCTGCCTCCCTCCCCTCCTTCCCATGCTGAGGTGCAGCCCACCCCTCTTTCCAGGGGGAAGCGCAGGAATCCTGCTGCAGTTCCTTCAGGGATCAGGCTGGGAGGACTGGATGGAGAAAAGTGTGAGCAGAAAGCTCGACATAAGCTCAAAGTCCGAGTGCAGAACGGAAACATGAGGTCAGCCTCATTCGAAGCACATGCAGAGTGAGCGCGTGATGGTCAGCGACAAGGACCCTGAGGTTAGCCATTGGCACCCCCTCAACACCATCCAGGCAGGACATGCAAAATGAGCCCAGCTGACTCACGTGTAGGACTCAAAATCTCCATTGCTTATGGCTTCAATCAGCTGCTCTGTCACTTTTATAATTTCCTGTTTCCGCACTGTAAGGCAGGAGGGGACACAAATAATAATAATAATGATAATAATAATAATAATAGTGGCAATGATGAAGCCCAACTACTGTTTCCTGAGTCCTTATCATGTGCCAGGCAGACTCTGCCGGGACTGAGTCCTCATCTAGCTTGGCTGACTATCCCTGCATGATCCCTGGGAGCAGATATGGTCATCCCCACTTCACAGAAGAAACAGAGGCCCAGAAGGGAGAAAATGATGAAAGTTCCCTCAATTACAGAAGGCAGAGGCAGCGTCTCAGCTGGCAGCCTTTGCTGCTAAAAAGCATAGTACACATTGACTCTAATCCTGGTTTGGAACCTGGTCTCGACTCC
The DNA here is from genome assembly GCF_047511655.1 of Castor canadensis. NCBI lineage: Eukaryota > Metazoa > Chordata > Mammalia > Rodentia > Castoridae > Castor > Castor canadensis. The sequence goes on along the minus strand of NC_133391.1, from coordinate 69,418,150 downwards.
AAAATATGCATCCCTGCCATTTTACTTTGCCATGTGAATCAGAATGGTGTCACATGTGGCATGGTCACCAATAGTCATGAACCAGGGCTCCCCCACAGCCAAGCCTGGAGCCAAGAAGGAAAGTTTTAGGGCTAAGTAACAGGATGGGTAACATCCCTGAGTCTGGGTGAGGTTTTTGATGCCTATAGGATTCAGGCACTGAGCTGTATAGAACTTTCTAGGATTAATAAATTGTTACTCTCCCCTGACTGCCACTGAAACATCACAAGCATTTGGTCTTTCTGGTGGAAAATTAGACATCAGTCTTCCCATGTGTGATGATCTGGGCCTCAGTTTTCCCATATGTGAAATTGGCACATTACCGCCTGTCATTCATTTAGAGCAGAATGGTAGGGGAAAGAACGCAAGTTTCAGTTGTGGATCACTCATCTAAGTCCCAGCCCAGGTCCTCGCAGGCTGTGCAGCTGTGGGCCACAAGACTGTTCTCTGGTGTGTCAAATGGAGATGACAGTGTTTTCCTCCCAGAGCTGGTGTGAAGGTGGGATGAGGTGATGACCACGGAGCACTTGTCCCAAAGTCTGGAACCTAGCAGATACAAGCACTTCCATTCCTGCAGCGCCATCAGGGTTGCCTTCTTATAGACTCCTGGGAGGTGGGCAAGGCCAGCCTGCGTCATGTCACACATGAGGTGACTGAGCCTCAGTGGTGCTAGCGTTTGCAGCCAGGTATCCTGGAACCCAGAAGAGCCTAGCAAAAGCTTGCCTCAGTTTCTCCAGGGCAGGCCCTCTTTCCCTCTTCCCCAAGATCAAGGTTAACCTCAAACCTAGTCCTTTCAGTGGCCTGCCTGGTGAGGGAGACAACACACTGCACAGAAAGTGGCTCTGGGTGGGCCTTGGTGTCTCTCAGTCTAGAAGCGGGGATGGAGACCAGGCCTGGCTGGGCCCTGACTGGTCACTCATGGGGCCCTGCCCCATGCTCAGGAGCTCACCTCAGTCCTGGGGGCTACAGAATCACAAACTACCCAGGTTGGAAGACCGCTCGGAGACCAGGGACTTCCCCTCCTTCCCAAACTACTGTAGAAACTGAAGCCCACTGAGGGGTTGTGACTGCCAGGACCTGGGAAATACAGGTACAGAGACGGGAGCCCAGCTTAAGGCCTTTTTCATAGGCCCCTGGTCCCCAGCCCACGCTCTCGTAATGCTAAGTGCACACACTTGCTTGACGCATGTACTTGGCTCCTTCTCTGCTTGACACAGGTGATGTGGCGCTGTGCCCGGCTGCCTGGAGACAGGATCAGGTCCGCCCCCTCAGGCCTTCGTTACTGAATGAATGGGTGAGTAGGCCCGGCTTCAGGCTGTGTGTTTAGTACTTAGCCTACAGAATCTCGGCCACATCACCACGAAGAAACTGGAGGTGACAAAGCCAAATAACTGCTCTGGTAGAGCAGGGACCCAGCCAGAGTTTGCAGCTCTAAAACCCATCACGCTCTCCCCACATCTGGGCCCTGGCACAGCCCTTGCCACATGTGGACTCAGGAAATGGTATAATGATGATCAGTGTTGGTCACCTCAGTGAGCAGACACTGCTTCCTCTCCTGGCTCCAACTAGAATCATCTGAGCTGGGAATGAACCCATCTTAGGGCATGAGTGACACCGGGTGACACATGTTGTTCCCCTCTCTCTGGGTCCTTGCCTGAGCTAGGGCAGAGGCAGCACTCAATACACACATGTAGCCTGAATGAATACATGGATAGATGGGTCCAAACCGGAGTGTGGTCTGCCATCTTTTCTCCAACCCTGGAATTGCCCAACTACCCAGCCACCTGTGTCCCTATGCACTCCAGAACCTCATCTCCTGGTCAGCTCTGTCCAGAGTCACAGAAGCTGCAACTGAGGATGGGAAGAGATGACCCTACCAGGAACCACCTTGGCATAGCCACTCCAACATGAAATCAAGGGGACGAGTGGGACCTGTGCCACCACCTTCGCCTTCTCCGAATGGACTTTGAGACCCTCCAGCTTGTCATTTAATGAACCTCTACTTAATGTGCTGTCTCCAGGGCTGCTTTTCAGGGCCACTGTGGCAGGGGAGGGGGGGTGCAGCAAAGTGGTAGAGGGCCTGGTTTCTGAAGCTGCCTGCCCTTGGGCAAGGGACTGCCCTGCGCCTCAGTTTCCCTACATTTGTAATGGAGATATTAATAGTACCTACCTTATAGGGATGGTCTGAAAATTAAGAATATATTGACAGAAACAGCTAAGAGCCAGCTGCTGTCTCATCAACATCATAATATCAACTGGATTATGTAAATGGTGATGCCTGGTGCTCTGTGAACAGAGCTGTGATGCTTCTCATTTGGGAATCTCCAAATTGGAAGCTCATCCTGAGCAGAGAGGCCTGTGTCACTAGCCAGGGCAGGGCAGGGCAGCCTGCCAGGCAGCCCACTGCAGTTACACCATTCTCGCTATGTGTACCTCTGTCCTCTTTCAAGTTGAGACCTGCTCCTAGTTACAGTCTGCTCTTCTTTCTGCTTTCTGCAGCTCTGATGTGATCATCTGCCCTCTCTCTAAACCAGGCTTCTGGACTCATTCTGCAGAATGTGATTTCCATAAGCTGGTCAACTACCCCTTGAGGGTCCCTGAGCTGTCTGGACACCTGTCTGAGTGTGACACACAGTCTCAGTTGTGGACTGAATAATGCAGGATTTCAGGTTTTGAGTATCACTCCCTATTCCCTCCCCAATTCTGGACATAATACCTCCATGAACACAGCCTGAGACACTAACTTGGCTCTGCCTCCAACCACTTGGGGCACCAAGTTTGCCAACAGTTGAAGTGCAGTGAGCAGCGATCTCCCTATCTTTGTTTTCTAGGACTGCAGATCTGGTCCTGGTGCTTCTTGGACCTGAAGTCTGTGGTCTGGGCTCTTTCTATGCCTTCAGCAGCCTGGCAGCTGGGAGAGGAGTTTATCCAGCAGCTGCTCAGTAGCCACCTTTGGCATTTCTTCTTACCAGAGGCTCACACAGACAACCCAGGAATGCCCTTCTACAGATGGGAAAGCTGAGCCTCCAGAGAGGTTATGGCACTCTCCTAAGAACACACAGCATACTGAGGCTGAGATGGAACCAGCATTCCTGACTGATATTTCCCAGAATGCTCAGTTTCCGAAGCAGCTTTTCAGGTTGGAGAGAAAATGGATTTTGCATAGAGCGGATCAGGAGGAGGCAGGGAAGTGGAGAGGAAGCCTGGCAGAGTCTGGCACAGCGCAGAGGGCAAGAGGCCTTGCATAAGTCCAGAGGTGCTCTGAAATATTCATGTCTCTTCCCTTCCTCGGGGGGGGGGGGGAAGTTGTTCCTTGGAGGATGACATTTCTAATTATCTCTCATGTCATGTCAGAGTCCACCAGTCAGCTGCTATCCTCACTTAGAGAAGGCTTAACAAGTTAACACCAGAAAATGGTTCCTGGGGTAATTTCTCTGAGCTGGGGAATCTGGGGGAGGCACAAGGGCTCTTCTCTCCCCAAGGCATGGCCTTTGGGGCCTTTTCACATGTGGGGAAACTGAGGCAGAGAACACCATCCCAGCTCTGCAATTAATAATCCACATGTGCCCTTCCTCCTCTGTGGGCTCCAGAGTTCTTTCTGTAAGAGGGGCAGAGGTGAACTGAAACCGAAGGGAAATGATCCCATCCTGACTCCTTGAAAGCAGAGGCTAACAGTGGCTCAGCGGGGCCTTCGGGGTGCAGCTCAAAGCCCTTATCTCAGGTGGAAGGCATCCTTTCCATCTCCTGTTTTATATTAACAGCATACACAATTCTTCACTCTTTTCCAAATAGTTCTCTGTCTGTTTAACATGTAAATATTTGTCTTAAAATAGTCTTTGAGTAAAATTGATTTTTCCAAGCAAATGTCATGGGGCTTCCTATCCTTCAACCATGAACTCCAGTTTGAAAAACAAAAAGACATTAAGATATTTTAAACATTACCACATGTCAAATTCATGCACTGTATAAGCAGCCTCTCATTTCATTTGCACAGTAATCTCTGAGGTTGATTCTAATATCATCACTTCTTTACTATTAAGGAAACTGCAGCTCAGAGAGGTTGAGTAAGTTGTCCAAGGTCACCCAGCAAATGAACTCTGGTGGAGAAGTACAGTGTGAGGTTCCTCCACAGTTCCTGTCTGCTTTGACACCAGGATGATGAGGCCTCATCAATTGCCTCAGAATCCCAGAGTCCATCCCTTATTATTAAGACAGAGAGCCTTAAATCCGGGAGTATCTTAGAGGAGACCAATGTCTTGGTCCACCAGACTTAAGGAATTGGGATGTGCAAAGACAGAGCTGGGAATGGGATTAGACAGAACTTGTGACTTCCTGGACCCTAGTGGGCTGTCCTTCAGGAGAAGGCATTTGTAAAGTTGGTTCCAGGGCTATCATAGAAGACTGACTGGCTAGTGCCTAGTTATCATGACAGAGTGCCTGGCCAAGGTATTGTCACTCTCCCACAAGCTGGGAATGCCAGAAAGGGACAGCCACAGGCTGGACCCATCTCCTAGGCTGCTGGCAGAGTTAAGAGGCCATCATAATATGCAGTGTGTCAAAAAAAAAAAAAAAAGCCTAAATTGCAATTGTGAAAAGAAAAGACATGATAAAGTATTCGCCCACAACCGTGTCTTTTTTCTCTTTTTCCAGTGCTGGTGTCATGCGTGTTCGGCAAGTGCTCCATAGTTGAACCACACCCTCAGACCCATTGTATTCGTTCAAGGCAAAAAATCCGCACTCCTGAAAGATGTCTCAACTGGCACAGCTGAGTTCCCTCCAGGTCAGCTGCTTTGTTTATTTCAGAGTCTCCCCAGGTGGCTCTGCCACCCCCAGAAGTGTGCAAATCCCTAAATCTGCCAGTCTCCCATGGGAAACAAGGAGGGCCAGGTGCCCAGTGAGGGCAGCACAGCAGGACATTGCTAACCATCAAGGATTTGTGTCTTCTGCCTAGAGACAGCACTGTGTCCCTTCCTGAAAGCTCTTGGCACTTGCCACACTAAGGCCTCCAGCTGCCTGCCAGCCAGGCTCAGGAGCCAGACTGCTTGGGTTCAAATCTCAACCCTACCAGTTGAAGCTGCAGGCCTTTGGGCCAATTTGCCCAGGTTCTCAGTCCTGGGTCCTCCGCTGTAATATGCAGCCCGTTGCAGTTTGGGTTTGTTGTGCAGCTCTGCTATGTTAGCCCGGCAAGGATCGTAAGTTGTAGGGTGCTATTGTTATTTCTTCTCTTACAAAGACACCATCACAGGTATCTTTGCTCCCTCATCCATAGGAGAGCTTTCTTTCTTTCTTTGTTTTTGGTTTTATCTATTTGTTAATTTATTTTTGAGATAAGGTCTTGCTACCTAGTTCAGGCTGGACTTGAACTCAAGATCCTCCTACCTTAGCTTCCTGAATGCTGAGTTTACAAGCACCTGTCACCACACCTGGCGCATCTGAGAACTTTTGAGGACTGTTAGCCACTAACTACAGTAATCCCTGAAGTTTTGTTGGCTTTGGTTGGTTTGGGTTTCCCATACTCCAACCAACTTTCTGGGTTTTTTTCTCTCCCTTTCTTCAGTCTTCTTACTTCCTGTTGTAAACTCAGTTTAAAAAAAAAAAACAAAAACCCAAGAACACTTATTTCCAAAGGAAAATTTATGTCACTGCTATACACTCATGAGTTGAAGATGTTAATTTTTTTCTAATACACAATAAAGTAAATCCATTACCCTAAAATAAGAAACCCCATCTGCGTGGTACCCTCATGGGGAAGCCACTCCCACTTGTCAGGAGACAAAGCTAGACTCTGCAGAAGGGCTGAAAACAGGCTGGCATGGGGCACTTCTTGTAGGGAGCTCCCACTGCAGGGGTTTGCCTAGCAAGCGCCAGGAAGTCTGGGGGCCCGGATACCAAAGGCAAGGCCCTTCCCTACCTTTGGTGTCTTCATCCTCAATGGTCGTGTTGGTACTCTCTGAAGATTCCTGCCAAAGAGAACACGGGAGGCGGTGAGGTATGGCTGGCGAGCAGGGCAGAGCGTGGCCAGTCAGGGCTGCCCCAGCTGATGAGGTGCTCGGCTTCTGCATGCCTCCCCGGCTCTGTGTCCAGATGCTGCCTGAAAACTCTGCCAGACCTTCCAGCCTGAGGACAGCCCAGCTAAGCAGGTGGCTGGGAGTGGGGCTGATATGAAAGGCTACCTGCAAGGAGATTCCTGACCTTTCTGGGAGGGCTGAGAGGGTCTTGCTGGGTCCCTTTTGCTCGAGGGGGCAAAGAGTGGGTGGGGAGGAGCAGAGAGACACCATGGTGGCCACAGAATGGGGAAGGAATACACACTGGCAGGAGCAGAAGACAGAAAGAGGGAGGCCCAGTGTGAGAAAGGGTGGGCTTTTCAGAGGGGAGAAAAACCACACAACTGAGTGAGACAGCCATGGAACCAGAAGAAGAGGGACATGGGCCACAGTGCCACTGCTGGTGCCCTAGACAGAGGCAGGACTGTGACTCCTCTTCCATGGTGGCCTGCACAAGCTCAGAGGGCCACCATGGCACCTGCTGCTTCAGCCAAACCAAGCCCCACCCTGGCCACAATTGGCACAAACCAAGTCCTGAAATGAGTTCTAGAGCAGAGGGGTGGGGGTGGGGTGGGGGGAAGCCAGAATCCAAGGACTGGACATGGGCTTGGGCTCAAATCCATGTTTGGAACCAAGGGAAATGTCAGGTCTGCTGTTTGCCTGCTGGTCTGGGCCGTGGAGTTGGAGGTGTCAACAGAAACACGCAAACAACACACACACACAACACACATGTTGTCACACAAGGCACACGTACCAAGCACGCCCTGAGCACTCTCTCCCCGCCCTGGGTTCCCATGCAGCCTGCAGGAGCAAGGGAGCAAGGGGCCGAGGCCCAGCATTTACCGGCGTTTGGGAGACGGCAGACACTCACCATTAACTGAACGCTGGAACTGGACTTTCTTTTCTGGAAAAACAAGGAGAAGAGATGGGACAGGAAAAGACAGAGCGTGAAAACGGCAGGGAGCAGAGAAACGACAGATGGGAGGTTTGGAAGGAGGATGGGCCTCAGTGTCATCCTCTGTGGTTCTTTGCCATTGGGACAAGGAGTCAGGGCTACCAACAACAGCTGGCCCGGCAGGGCCAGGCTTCTTAGCCTGAAGTTCTGGATCCTAATGCACAGTTGCCTGAATCTGCTGAGTCTAACAGCCAAGTTCAAGACCAAGCCTGCCTTGGATCAGAGCTACCCACCACACCTCACTCTGGGGGAAGCCAGTCCTGCCTCTTGGATGCCAGCTGTCTTGGATTCTCCAGAATCCAAGCTTTTGAAGGACAAAAGGGTGCTCAGGCCTGGAGATGAGGCCAAATGCTTTCCTCTAGGCTCTCCATGCATCTCTGCTAAGGGGAATCCCACTCCCAGGTGAATGTCATTGAAATTTGGGAAACTTTTTTTTTTTTTCTTTGCAGTGCTGGGATGGAACTTAGGGCTCTGTGCATGCTAGGCAAGCTCTCTACCACTGAGCTATGTCCCCAACCTTAGAAAACCTGTCAAAAATTACAAAACCAGGTCCCCTCAGAGGAGTGTGACAGCTAGGTGTGGGGCATCTCTTTTTTCAGCAATATTCCCAGAGATACTGGGAATATAAGGTCAGCTGTAGGAGCCAGCCCTTTAAGTGGCCTTTGAAGTCCTGCTTGTGTTCACAATTTCCCAGTGCCAATCCTATTCAGCTCCTTTATGCTGATAGAGAAACTGAATCACAGGTGGACGTGAACTTGAGTCTAGACCATGAGTCTTGTAACCCTGCTGATTGGCTTAGATTTGGGGGTCTATAGCCTTCCTTTTATTGGCTGTAAAGCCAAGGTGAGAAACTAAGGCTTAGTGACCTGCCCCAGCTCTCTTAGCAAGCCACTGTCAGTACTGAGGCTGGCACACAGGCCTGTTACAGGGCTCTTTCCTCCGACTGGGGCTCCTGGTACCCACAGCCTGTGCCCTTCTCACAGGCTCATCCTTTCCTGAATTCCCTCATGTCTGAGAGGTCAGGAGACCCCTGGCCCTGCTGCCCCATTGGCAGGGTGAGGGGAAGCAGAGCAGAGACTGGAGTTGCCCCCCAGGTAGGCTTTTGCCATGGGAGGTACTGGCTAGTTCTCAAGGGTCTCAGGTCTACTCCTGGACTTTCTAATTCCATGATTCAGTGAGTCTGTGTGTGCCAGGACCTAACTCTGCACCTGTGACCAGGGCCCGCACAGATGTGGCAGCACAGCTCACTGGGCATTTTCACATTCATGTGCTGATGGGGACATGAATGCCTGGACCCTGTATCTTCTCAGCTGCTGGACAGTGTGACTTTACAGCCAACAACCTGCATCAGCCCCTCTCCTTTCCTCTTCTCTATTCTCCTCTCCTACTAGTGTTGGCCTCCCTCCCTGGCTGGAGCCAGACCAGGCCCAGGGTGTTGGAGAAAGGGGACAGGCCCACACAGCTCAGCTGTCAGCAGAAACCTGAGGAGCCACGCAGGGGCCAGGAGGTTTCAGGCGGGACACGAAAAGGGAACACAGAGCAAAGACTGCATCAGATTTGGACGCACAGTGACAGGATGGGACATGGGGAGAGAGGTCACAATGGCACGGATAGGACACCAACAGGGGCAGTGAGTGGGGTGAGGGGTGGGAGCGGTGGACCACTCCTTGTAGAAAGTAGTAGCTGAGGCCTAGGGATGGCCAGGGTGGGGCATTGCTTCTGAATCACAAAGGAGGGCGACACTGATAATCCTGGCTGACCAACACTTCAGAGTTTGATTGGAAAGGGACTTTCACGGAAAGTGGCGTCATCTCGCTTGCATCTCACATGCAGAAACGAAGTTCTAAGGTATGCAAAGGTGGTGGAAACTCAGTACAGTCAACATTAGCCCTGGAGAGCTCTTAAAGACCCATGAGGTACAGGCAAGTGTCTTCTGTAGATCCAGCTGAGCTGGCCTTTCCCCACAGCAACCAGATAACCACTGCCTGTCCCATTCCACCCCAGGTGGAATGTTTTGTCTCTAAGGACTTATTTATGGACTTTCCCCTTCAGCTGGGCGGTGTCCATTAGGCTGTGACTCCACCAGGTTCCACAGTGAGACCCTTACACCAGTCCTCGCAAACAGCTGCTGTACTCCCTCGCACAGATCACAAACAGGACCAGGATCAGGTCCTCAGGGGAGGGAGCAGTGAGGCCCAGACTCAAGCCCAACACTTCTTGACTTGAGGAAACATGACTGTCACACTCCTGCAGCCCCACTGGAGTAACTTATAGCAGGCTCGATTCCCCAGAGCCTAGGCCAGGCACTCCGAGTTCTTTTCCAGCTGGACTCCCTCCTAGATGGAAGGAAGGTGTCTGAGCTACAAAGAGGTGGTTGGGCCAGGGATGGCCTTTGAGTTTCTCTTCCTTCACCCATATCCAAGTCACCCTGACAAGTCATTCAGGGTCCGTCCTGTACTGCAGGAAGTAAGGACATTTCGTGCAGCTGTGCCCACTGGAAAGCCCTGTAGGGACAACATAGACCCCATGGTCTGAGTTGACCTTGCCCTCTGCTAGCCTCTACCGCTTGGCCTTGCCTTAGAGGACTGAGACTTACAGCTGCATCCCCAGAGCCAGCCTGAGGGAGACCCCTCCTGACCCCATGCCCATGACTTTCTACCAGCTTTTGTCAGGGCTGCATCTGACAGTCAGGCCGACCAAGGCAGCCTCTCCTTCTGCCCCCTCTTTTTCCACTGACCTGGGCACGGACCACCAGGGCCTGTAGCCTCTGCCACCACATACTTCAAATTGGGGTAAAAAAAGATGGCCTTCCCCAGGGGCCAGCACCCTCAGCTCAGCATCTAAACACTGGCATCAGAGAGGGCCCCACTACTCCAAACTTGTAGCCCCCACCCTACTACCCCACCCTGTTATTACCCATGTGCATTGGGAGGAAGAGGCAGCTCAGGGGACCCCAAGAGCAGGCAAGCCAGAGTCCACTGCAGGATTTGGGTTGGGTATATGTTAAATTACAGACTGGGGTAGCTTTTGAGCTGTGGTTTCCAAATATTTTTTTGAGCCACCTCTGTTTTTGAGAGAAATTTTACCTGAAAGTCTAACACATAAAACAGAAAAGATAATTCTGACTCACATCCCCTAAGCATGTACGCTAAGCTCTGAGTGCATGTTATCCCAGCTAATCCTCACAAACGGCCAGAGGAGGTGAAAGAGGAAGGCCAGGCTCAGGGGGTTGAAATAACCAGCCCTGGTCCAACTGTTGGTGAGCCTGCCTGGTTCTTATCCCTGTGATGGCTGTGCTAAGGCACTGTTCTGGCTGAAATGGGTGTGGGAAGTCCAGAACCTTGTGACATAGGCCTCCCCCTTTCTAATCCCACTCCATCTCATCTGTTGCCAGAGCCTTTGGGCTCCAAAGAGTTCAGTTTGAAAACCAGTGTTTTTTTCTAGTAACCAAATAATTACGTATAGTTGTACATCACTTAACAACAGGGACATGTTCCGAGAACTGCATCATTAGATTTTCTCATTGTGCAAACATTATAGGCCTAGCCTACTACACTTACCTAGGCCACACAGTAGAGCCTGTTGCTCCTAGGCTACAAACCTGTACAGTTACTGTATGGAATACTGTAGGCAATTGTAACACATGGTATTTGTGTATTTAAATATATCTGAACACAGAAAAGATACAGTAAGGATTATAGTGGTGGTGCATGCCTGTAATCCGAGCACTTGGGAGGCTGAGGCAGGAGGACCCGGAGTTCTAGACCAGCTGAGCTACATAGCAAGACCCAGTCTTAAAAAAAAAAAAAAAAAGAAAGAAAAACAAAGAGGTACAGTTAAAATCCTAGGCAAAAGGAGTTTCTCTGCTCCATCATAATCTTCAGGAAAAAAAAAAATCTTTAGGAATCACCATTGCACACACGGCACATGACTGCATCTTGCACTCCAGATGAGAAGGGAGAATGATTAGAAGGGGTTTTATTGCTTTTTGTATGTCTGTTTTTAAAGCTGAAGTTTGGAAAATGATCACCAAGTCCACATCTCACTCCATCCTACCTAAGGGAACCTCAAGTGGAAGAAGGCAAAAGGCAGAGGGGGGCCCAGTCCTGACATTAGCCCTCCAGCCCAGACTCCTCCCATGTAACCCTTGACAGATCAAAGCCAGTGACCTGAGACCATAAATGCCACTATAAACAAAGCCATACAGCCACCAACACACTGGGTGGCTGCATTTGCACAGCATCTCACACTTTCCAATGTCCTGGGCCCAGCCCAGCCCCGGGATCTGGCCAGGCAGGCACTGAACCCAGAGCAGGGTCTCCAGAGATGAGAATCTGTTAGGCGATTGGGTGGCAAAGTGGGAGGACACAGAGAGTAGGGGGACCAAGCCCCAGAGAGCAGAGTGAGAAGAGAGAAAAGAAGGGAAGAAGGGCCAGCAGCGTGTGCAGGTAAGTAGCTCGGGCATCAGGACTAGGCACAGGGGATAGGCCTGGTGAGGGGAGAAGGAGATCCTGGGCACTAAACAAGCAGGGGAAGGGAAGGAGGCCTCTGAATCCAAAGCCAAGAGGAATGGCTGTCCATCCTCCATGGGCCTTCTGGGTGGGCCTAGTGTGTGCGTCAAGTCAGGGCCCATTCCAGCCCACTCACACTTGGGCAGGAAGAAATTACCCCTCACCACCATTTCTGTCCCTCTTACACCTTTTGCTCACAAATCCTCCAGTCCTGGAGAGCCCCAGAAACTCCTTTTGATCTGCTCCTTTCCTCATACTCACCCCAACCCAGAGCCACCTGCCCCTCACTTCTTCTGGCCACTCCCCCACTACCTGCCACAACCAAGCAAGGTAAGAGGTGGGCACCAGAGCCCAGGCCTAGGGTTCTGAGGAGATTCTGGCCACATATATGACCTGTGCCTTCTCAGAAGACCATCAGCAAGGCCTGGATCTTGCCCTAGGCCTGATATGGACAGAGATCCTGTCCAAGACAGGCCTGCTGGGCTCCCAAGGGGCTTACCTTCACACCATCGTTCTTCTTGTTTCCTCCACTCTTCCCTCCTGTGGAGGAGAAAAAGTACAGGGTTAGTAACACCAAGCAGGGCACCAAGGCCCATAGGGTGAGGAAGAGCAGCATCCACGAGCAGCCGGAGCAGCTGGAGGGTGGACAGTGCAGACACGGAGCTGGCTTAGCAACTGGGGGGAATTCCCTCTTCTTCCTCCTCCTGTTTCTCCTCCCTCTTCAGCTGCCCAGGGACTGCCAGTGGCCCACTAAGGGGCCTGGGATCCCCAGTTCTCCGCAATCTCAAGTATAATTCTCTGGCTTCATGGGTTGAGGAGGCGTCCAATGTGCCCTGAGACTGCAGGGTTGTTGTTTCAGCCTGGGGATTCCCTCTGGATCCTGGTTACCACTGTGCTGGCGATGGCCAACCCGGAGGCCCACTGCCTAGCCAGGGGCTGGACACTCCTCCCCTGCCCCCCATCTGCCCTGGCCCTCTCTAATTTTAGCCTCATGCTGCTGCAGAGGTCATGTGTCAGCCCTGCCTACTCACTCTGGACAGCTGCAGGCTGCGTTTTGCTGGTGACAAGAAGCAGATGTCCCCCTGCTGGGGCCTACCCCTGTAGGGTAGCAACTACCCCCTGCCTTTAGGCCTCCCCAACCTCAGACTCTGGAGCCTCACACTGGGGCTGACTGTGTCCCTCCCTGGTGGCAGACAACAACAGAGCAACATTACTCAGGGAGGCCTCCACCTCAGTCATTTCCCCTTCCCTCCCTCCTTATTTCCTGGCTGGAGCCCTGGCAGTGGGTATCAGCCAGGAAATGGCATGACTGCCCAGTCCAGCCCCACCAGGCATCCAGCTGCTTCAGACCTTAAGCAAATGCCTTAAATGAGACAGGCGTTTCCAAAGTGCTTAGCACAGTACTCAGCTTATATACAGTTGGTGTTCACTAAGTGGTACCCTGGAGAGAGTGAGCTGGGGTTGGGGAAGGGAGGGGCATAACAGGACATTGATGCCCCAGGGGCTCAGCATGGGGGCGTGCATGGCTGGCCCTGCTTCCTGTCCCTCTACATTCTTACCTTTGACTCCTGGAGGCTCTCATCTAAGTCTCCCACTTCCAGACCAAGGGGCAGGAGCCACCGCTGTGTCCCAAACCTGGAAAAATGGCTGTCTATCCCCCATAGGCTTTGTGGGCTAGACCAGGATGAACAGCAGGGAAGGGGACACTTGCCCTAGAGTCTGAAGGAAGGCAGCCTCTTATTTCTAGCCTACTATTAGAGGGATTTTTATCTAATGAGACCACTCTCTGATTTTCAAGAGATCACAGAAACCTGGGATTTTCTATGAAATCTGATTTTCAGATTTCAAGACTGGAAACCCATTCTAGAGTTTTTCTTTTCTTTTTTTTCCCCTCATGCTGTAGATCAAACAAACAAACAAACAAAAAAGAACCAAAACAGAACAAAACAAAACCTCTGTTCCTGAGATGGGATCCAACCCCATGGGTCCCTCTACTGTGAGCTCTAGACTAGCAATCTCCAAGTGCTACTGTTGTTAAAAAAAGACTCTGACAGTCTGGGAGTCTCAGCTTTCAGTTTAAGGAACTACAGGATCCTTGTCAAATGAGAATTTGATGTGGGAGACAAGCCCAAGTTTGATGCTGGCCTCACTTTTTCCAGCATGGACGTGTGGACCCTCTCGTGGAAGCCAGGCCTGCATCCTGCTCAGAGCTGACTCCTGGCTGTAGGTCCAGTCAATGCCCAAGGCAGGCAGCCATCTGTGCTGGCCCAGACCCAGTCTCAGGGCCCCTGGAGTGAGCTTTGCCATATCTGCGGTCTATATCTGCTTTGTTGCCACGTCAGCACTCAGGGCTCCCCCAGAGACTGTCCTTGGGCAGTTCTGGCCTGGCACTGGCCCATGCCAAGAGGAGCTGCTTGCTAAACGCTGACAATGATCCCTTCTCCTTCTCTCTTTGGGTGACACTCCCTGCCTTAACCAGCCTGGCTTTGGACAGGAGCCTGGCAAGCTCCTGCCTGGGTCTCCCTGGTGACCCAGGCTGATTATAGTCACTAGCTCTGGGTATGTCAGACCCGTGCTGAAGGTACGCTCTGTCCTGTGAGCAGACCTCTCCATTAACTTCTGTTTCCTCATCTGGAAAAGATGAATGGCAACAGCCCTCACTGTCTTGCTATGAAGGCCAGCTAAGTGGAAGCCTGAGGCTTGCTTAGCACAGGGCTCCAGCAATGTTGGGGCAATATTGGTGGTCCCTGGGCCTGGTTCCATCCTCCTGAACCTGAACCCCAAATCATCCAGAAGCCTTTACCTCTAGCTGGTCCAGCTTGAGAGCCCCAGTGCTGCTGTGTGACAGGACAACCAGTTGACACTCTAATTGGTCCTCTGTGGCTAGCTGACCTTTGACTTCTCTCCTTTCCTTTCTGGGTACACGTTTGTGGCAGGTGAGCTAAGCCCTAGTCATGATGTCTTTTGCAGACCCCACTCTGGGGATGCCCAACTATCCAACAGGACAATGCTCCCAGCAGATCAGTGAAGGATGTACTACTGGGGGTGGGGGTCTGGCCCCACAACCTACCAGAGAAGTTCCTGGTGGCCAACATGGTGGTGAGGATGGCTCCCTGCAACAGATAAGAGGAGGGTTGGGAAGGCAGAGGTGAAGGGGAGAGAGGGGAACAGGAGGGGCATGGGAAAGGACTGGCAAGAGCACCCTTCCAACATGAAGTCAGAGCCTGTGCCCCTGTCCCTCCATTTGTCCCCCACCCTGAGGCCCAGAGCCCATCTTCTCTTCCTGGAGAAGCTGGCATTGGCTGACACATCTTTTGGGACAGGGCCATCCCAGGCACAGATATTAATAGGTCCCAAAGCCTGGCCAAAGCTGATGGACATGAGGACACCTAGCAGTGGGCACTCCTAAAGGCCATGGAAGTTTCCTGCATGGGCAAGGACATCAGACCATGTGTGCCTCAGCTGGTCTGTCTTCTGTGGCCCCTGGGCTTAGAATCATGGAGGATTCAACTTGAAGGAACCTTCTCTGTCAGCAAGAGGCTGGGACTAAAGCCCTCCTGGTCCTGACACTGTCTGATTTGGGCCTCAGACACTCTGAATCCAACAATCTCTGCTATTAAAGATCTCTTAATTTTGAGGCTCCTTCCGTGACATGGCTCTCACTGTGGGTAGGACTCAGGTCTCCTGGCATCATGACAACCATCACCTCCCTGGGCCATGTCCTCATTCTTCCTTAGTGCTTGGCAGCTGGAGCCAATCACTTCAGTGTGGTCTCCTGCCCAGTCATGTCTTGCCCCACAAGCTCTCCCCGATACTGGAACCACTCATAGTCCTCACTTCCAGGGTCATGCTCACACTTCCAGACGTCTACATAGGCTGTTTACTCTGGACCATCTTCCCATTCTGACTCTACAGTGGACTGATAACTGCTTGTCTTTCAGGGTCAGGTTAAACGCCACTGGCTCTGAGAAGGCCTCCCAGGATCCTTCCTGGATCCTTCTAGACCTGGAATTGTCATTGCCCTGCTTCGTCCCCACCATCAGCCAGGCACAACACTCACCAGTGCCCCGCAGTTTTCTGGTTACTTGTCTGTCCTCTCCACAGAGTACAGATAGGGTGGGGATGGGCTCCCCAAAGCCCAGCCTGCTGTGGCAGTGTTCAAAATATGCTTGTCAAATCCGTAAAGGAAAGAATGAGTGAGCCCGGAGGGGAGGAGGAATATGGAGAGCGAGGCCCTATTACCTTCAGTTTCCTCCTGGCATTGAACTTCTTCAGGCAGTCCACGGTCTCCTGTCTGTGCATGCAGGAGGCCACGGTGGACCGGTGCTAGAGGAAAGGGGAGAAGCTTGAGTAGAAGGCACACTGGAAGACAGGCCTGCCCAAGGGCCCCTCAGCAGGGGCCTAGCTGTGGCATCTTGGGGAGAATAATTCTTTGTTTTAAGGGATATGTGGGGTGCTCAGTGCCTGGCAGCAGTCGATGCCAGTGAGACCCCAGTCCTGATGTCAGCTTACAACATCCCTTATTTCCCTGTTATCCCCAACAACCAAAGTAGGATTAAATCCCTTGCCCCCCATACTGGAGCTGTGAGCTGGGCAGGGTCAAGACCTTTGGGCTCCTGGGAGTTCCCGCCAAGGGATGCTCACCGAGATCCAGGGGTGCTTGAGGGCCTCGGCGGCTGTGATGCGTTTGGATGGGTTGATGGTCAGCATCTTATTGATCAGGTCCTTGGCTTCTGGCGTGACCGTGTCCCATTCTGGTGATGGGAACTGGAAGGGGCAGAGGGGCCAAGTTTGCCCAGCCTGCCCCAGACCACCCCTGCAATCCCCCAGCCCCTGACTGGCAGGGGAGCAGGCAGGGGTTCTAATGCCCAACCACTGAGGCATCCACAACCAGGAGTTGGGAGAGATTCCTGTGAACTAAGGGAGGACCTGGGCCCCCTGACCCAAAACAGTCCAGAACATGGCTAGAGAGAAAGGAGACCTCCCACTGTCATTTTGAGCCTGGATCTTGTCTGAAGACAAGGTCATAGTCCTGACTGCAGAATCAGGAGGCCCGGGTTCAAGTCCTGTCTCTGCCTTCTGGGTTGTGAGACCTGGGGAAGTCACTTGAGCCCTCAAGCCATTCCTGGAGACATCGTGAGGCTTAAATGCCATATAAAACGCAGACTTGCAGAAAAGCAGAATAGCTTGTATTTAGAAGCACGCACATTAGAGTCAGACTACCTGGGTTCAAATTCCAGTTCTACCATTTCTTAGCTATGTGACCTGGGCCCTTAGTTAACTTCTCTGTGCCTCAGCCTTCCTGTCTGTAAAATGAGGGTGATAATGGTTCTGTGGCATCTTAGATTAGGATAAGGATTAAATTAATGATACATGTGAAACATTCAGAAGAGTGCTAGAGAACTGCTAATTATTATTTTATGTATATGAGAGAGAGGGAAAAAACCATGGTTCAGGGCTTTCCCACATTCATCACCCTGCTTTGGTGCTGTTTCTGCCCTCTGCACCCCCTGGGATAAATCCCATGACTTTGAGTCCCTAATCATTAGGCACCTTTGTCATCACCTGGCCCTGGTCAGCTTTCATGTTTCCCTGGACTCATCCCCCTACCCCGCCCCATCGGTGCATGGGGCACCTAAATGGGCTTGGGAAGGCGGGGCGGGGTGGTGGGGCATCCTTACTGTCTGAGCTCACTGGGCTCTGGCTTTCACTGGAAGGGAGCAGGGGGGCAGGGCTGGAGAGAGGAGCAACACTCACATCATAGGCACCGGCTTTGATCTGCTGGTACAGGCGGTGCTGGTCCTCATCCCAGAAAGGGGGGTACCCAACCAGCAGAATGTACAGGATGACCCCTGGGAAGAGGACCAGGAGAACCTTAAGCCCCCTGTGGGGAGGAGCGATAAAGGGAGGAGCAGTGATGGGCAGAAGCTGGGGGGAGGGCTCAGAGGACAAATTGGCTTTCACATTGACTCACCGCAGGCCCACAGGTCCACAGGCTTTCCATATGGGTCCTTCCTCAGCACTTCTGGGGAGAGGTATCCAGGTGTCCCTGCGAACCCTGCTCCCCAGACACACAGACAGGCAGACACACACACAGAGGTTGGCACGTGAGTAATCTGGAGCAAGATCCTGCCGGGAGAGGGGATGAGGGTTGCCCTGGAGCTGGAAAACAGCCCGTGCCCCCCAGAGCTGAGGTTGTGTCACTCAACCCCAGCAAAGCCTCTAAACAGGATCTGATTGTACATAGCACACCTGTCACCAATCCCCTCTCCAGGTCCTACAGCAGACAGCACTAATCAATCACAGAGCTCCTTCCTGTTCCTCCCAGCAGCTACTGCCAACCACTTGCTGGTGGCCTTCAGGATGAAATGCACTTCCTTGTTAATTCTTGGCTGAGAGCTGAGCCCACTCCCTGGTAGGAGCTGCTTTGCCCCTCAATCCCCTGGGTGGTTTATTTACCTTCCAGGCCTCAGTTTCCTCATCTGTCAAGTGAAGGATTCGAGATTTCTATGTTAACTACCTCCCAGTGTTGAACGGATCAACTGAAATCAAGGACACCCAGAATATCTTAACCACTAAGCACAGGAAGAGATACGAGTTGCTGAGTGTGAGTTCTAAGCATTGGGACGGCACTTCCCACACCCGTGCCTGCTCCTAGTAACCCTCACACAACCTTTGAGAAACATGCTATTATTGTCCCCATTTTACAGGTAAGGAAACCAAAGCTCAGAGAGGTTAAATGACTCTCCCAGAGCCACACACCTCATAAATAGCAGAGTTGGGATTTGAACCTAGAGCTCTGGTGGTTAACTGCTGATCAATATTGTCCATTAAAAAGTAGCCTCAGATAGCTGAAATGCTACCAAAATTCCAAAGCCTGCTGGATCATCTAAGCTGAGGTCCTGGCTCTACCCCTTTCAAGCTCCCTGGACATTTTCCAAGATTTTTAACCTGTTCCCTCATCTGTAAAATCAGCACACTGACCTCCAGCATGGAGACACAGGGGAGCCCCCTGGGATCCCCTGCCAGCAATGAAGGTGTGAGCTCACATAAAGAACCCATGTTGCAAAAAAATAAAGTAAAATAAATAATAATGATAATAGTGTCAAAAGGAAAAACAAAAAAGAAGCCAAGTTTTTTTTTTTTGCTGTACTAGGATTTGAATTCAGGGCTTCATGTTTATGCTTGCTAGGCAGGCACTCTATGCTTGAGCCATGTGTCCAGTCAGCCCTTTTTGCTCTGGTTATTTTGGAGATAGGGTCTTGCTTTTTGCCCAGGCTGGCTTGGACCACAATCTTCCTATTTTACACTTGCTTCCATAGCTGGGATGACAGGCATATACCACCACACCCAGCTTTTTTCTGTTGACATGGGTTCTCACAAACCTTTTTGCCTGGGCTGGCCTCGAACCTCAATTCTCCTGATCTCAGTCTCCCAGCTAGGATTATAGGCATGAGCCACTAGCATCCAGCTCATGTTGCCATTTTAGAGATAGCTCTGCCCTTGTGCCTGGCTTCCAGGGAGACAGGTGGGCTTCACGCACTGGCCCATTGCTGGTGGGTGGGACCCCTGCTCCCTGGGCTGTGGCTAGCCCAGCAGCCACCTCCAGTCAGAGCATTCCCAGGGTCCACATGTCACACAAAGACTTGCCCGTCTTACGTCCCTTGATTCCCTGCCCCACTCACCAAACCATGCCTGCTGCTCCCCCTCCACCTCTATGGCCAGGCCAAAGTCTGCCAACTTCACTGCGGCACCCTTGAGCTTGGAGGCCAGCAGCAGATTCTCAGGCTTTCCAGGACCAGGAAGAGGGAAAGAGGGATGGAGAGGCCAAAAGACAGTCAGTGGATTGATCATCTTACCTCTGGGCCTGTGCTTACAGGACAGGTGGCTGGATAAGCCAGGGCCCACAACTCCACAACTCCAACTCCAACCACAGGATTCCCGAGCTTTGATGCCCAGAAACTATCCTACGGCAAGACTTCCATCTTCTGCAGCAAAGAGACTCTTCCTCTCCCTGCCACCCCAGGGTTGGGAGCTGGGGCTGAGGGGAGGCCCTTAGCCCCTGTTGTATCTAAGTATTTCTCATATGTATAAAGATGAGGAAACTGAGGCTCAAAGGGGTTAAGTGACTTGACCAAGTTCACTCACTTGGTAAGTACTCAGAATCAAGACAAGAACTAACCCCATCTTAACCATTCAAGGCTAAAGGATGGTGAGGCTTGAACAAGGGACCACCACTGACAAGGTGAATGCTCCACACCCAGCCTCTGGGGCATTGAGGCTACTGCCTCCCACTGGCTCAGGCTCCCTGAATTCCTCCACTTCCTGCTGGTCCCCCTCGGCCTTGGGACTCAGAACAAGGGGAACTGAGAGTATGAGCTCCTCGCTTAGATGATCCCAGCTTCTAATACCAGTGCTGCCGGGGCCAGAGGCATGGCTCAAGCAGTAGATCGCCTGCCTAATACCAGTGCTGCCACATCTGTGCTGTGGAACTTGGCCAAATTATTTCATTTCTTTGCTCTTTAGTTTCTTCTCTGAGAAATGGGGACAGTATACATTCGGCATGTGCCTGTGTGTGTGGCGGGCGGGGGGGGCGGTTAACTGAGTGAGAGAATCCATAAAAAGCCCTGTGGTGCCTGCAGTACATGCTTAATGAACTCAGATTTCTAGCTTGGGGAGGGGCTCCAAGTTTCTGGAGACAGCTACTTCCCTTCTTCCTTCAAGCCTTCCCCTGTGGGACTTCCAATGGGCACTACCTCTGACCTTTCACTGTGTAAACCAACCCCAGGCCTAAATAAATACAGCTCCTTTTGCCTGCTTCTTTAAAGCCTCCTTTGTCCTCTGGGGACTGAGTTCCCAACATGTCCTGGGTCTCAATAGCATCCTGTCCTGATTTGATGAATGTGCCACTAATTAGTATATCCAGAGTGGCCTGAATCTGGGTTGCCTCTCCTTTTTCCTCTTCTGTGTTCAGGGGTTGCAGCTATAATGGGAACAGGCCTTCGGGGAAAGCAGCCCAGCTATGTGGTCAGAGACCCTCTTCCAGAGCACACTTGCCCATGAGTCTAGACTGAGTCACAACAGTTTACCTGGGACACAGGCGAGAAGCCATGGATGGCCCAAGATAGTCAGAGAGGGGCAGGGGTTCTGTCCAGAGTACTGTGCCCCAAGAGGGACCCAGACTGACTGGCGCATGCCTAGGGTATCCAGGATGAGGAAGATCTGGAGAAGGGATGGGGAGTGCAGCACACAAAGGCTTAGGAGCAAGGACAAAGCTTTTCAAGTCCCTTTAGAGCTATTTGGAGCTGGAAGCTTGATCTCTGTGGTTCCAAACTAGGGTTTAGGGAAAAGCATCCCAGTAGGAAAGAGAAAGCGTGTTTCCCCTGATAGTACAAGGAGCTACCCCCTAGGAGGTAGATCATTGTCACTGAGCAGAGGCTCAGTGGACAGCCAGCAGGATCACCCTAAAAGGAGCCGGTACAGAAGCAGGAGATGGATAAGTTACTTTTGGCCTCTGAACTCTGAGGTCACAGGAGCTGGGGTTGGAAGGCCAGGGTGCCCTCGTCCTTGCTTCACCATAATTAAAATGCCATCTTTAGACAAATCCCTTGGACTCTTTCAGCCTTAGTGTCCTGTTTGGCAAAATGAAGATGGTATGAACTACTAAGTGCTCATGCCGAGGCCAGCAGAGAGATCCATGTCTTTTGTACTGACAAGAATGAGCCATGTTGCATGTGCCAGACCTAGACTCTCTCTTTAGGTGGGCAGAGGGAGGACTCCAGGGACCCCAAGCCCGGTTTTTCTTCTCCTGCACCCATCAGAGATCCTGGAATAAGAGGAGCAGCACGTCTGTGTCCTAGGTACTGTGCTGTCTCACTAGACAGCCCCACCAATTGGGCAGGGGTTGCTATGGCAACCCCCACTGTGGGGAAGTTGAGGAGTAGAGAAAAGATGCTCCCTGCCAAGTGGCTGGAGCATGGCCTGGATGGTATCTGGACCCAGACTTCTTCCTTCTCCACCCCACCACGGCAGCCTTGGTCTAACTGCATCTCACCTGGCCTGGCACAAAGCCTCTGGGCCTGGGTGTGGAGAGAGTTGGGGACCAAAACCAACTGCTCCACCTTCCTGAGCTCAGTTTCCTCACCTGACAGTGGGGAAAATACTCCCACCCACCAAATGCAGGGAAATTAAAGGGATTCTTGTGGCACTAAGCTCTGTGGGAGGAGGGAAGTTGCAGCGACAGAGGGCTTCCTAAGGTGGGCTGCCTTCCAGGTGAGCCGCACCCAGGCACCCACAGCGGGTTGCTCACCTTCAGGTCCCGGTGCACCACCCCCATCTGGTGGCAATGCAGCACAGCCTCCAGAATCTGCTGGATACAGTGACTGGGGAGAGAGGAAAGGGTCAAGGCTGAGGGCAGGCCTCCCTTGGGAAGCTGATGTGAGCAAGAATGTCCTGACTCCAATCCCATTGCCAGGCTGCATCTGGCACTCACCTGGCATCGGCCTCACTGTAATATTCCCGGGCCACAATGTCTTCAAACAGCTCTCCACCAGTGACCCTAGGAGATAGGCACAGAGTCATACTCCCCCAGGATCCCAGGTGCCACCCAGCCTGGTGCCCTGGGGGCGGGGCTCTTCAAGAAGTCATCTGGGAAGACAGGGCCAAGGCCACTGGGCTGCCCTCTACTGCAACTCCCTTCCTGTCTTTCAACACACCCTTTCCAGCATGCCCCCCGCCCCCCACCAACTGGGTCCTGGCTTGTGTTGGGCAGGATGGATGGGCAGTTTCCTGTTTGTTTTAGGTCTTTTTTTTTTTTTTTTTTGAGACAGGGTCTCACTATGTATGCCAGGCCGGCCTCAAATTCTTAATCTTCCTGCCTCAGCCTCCCAAGTGCTGGGATTACAGGTTTGCCCCCACCACACCCACCTATACTCTTTATGTTTTGAGTAGCTTTGGGTTCACAGGAAAATCGGGTAGAAGGTACAGTTTGCCCATATGCTCCCTGACCCAGCATGCATGCAGCGCCCCCATTCTCGCCATCCCAAGGGCTGTTTCATGGATGGGACCAGCGTCATTGCAGATTTTCACTGCCCACCCAGGAGCCAAGCCCATTATTTCAAAAGGAAACTTCATATCTCCACGACAAATGGCAAACCAGCATCACTGGCCACAAATAGAAGAGAAACAGAAATAAATATATGATGCTCGTTAAAAGCAGTGGGTATTTTAAGCAGGAAAACCAGCTTGCACGACTTGGGTGGTGAGCAGACCACATTTGGGGCAGCTCTGCACAGAAGAAGGAGAGCAGCCCAGCCTGGGGGCATTTGGGACCTCTCAGGCTGAGGGACCCGCAAGGTCATCCCTGCCCAGGTACCCACACCCTTTACAGACTCACAGGTCGAAGATCAGGTAATGATGTCCCTCTTCAGAGATGCTGTCATGGAGTCGGACTGTGAGGAGGGATCAAGACAGTTGGTTACACTTGGCCACACTGCTTCCCCCCACTGTCCCTCTCACCCTTGCATAGTCAACATCCCAATTTCTCAGTCACTGAGAACAACTTGGTATTGGGCACTTGGACAAATGCACATGAAAAGGGTTCGGCTCACCAAGACCAGGCATTATTGAAAGTGATTTGGGTTTAAAAACTAAAGACTCCTGTTATGTCAAAGTTTGGTCCTCTCTTCTCTCCAACCCTCAGTTTCGTGACTGGGCAAGCCAGAGTCATGGAAAGAAGCTGTGGTTCCAATCTCTGTATTGGACTGGCTGTGTGACTGTGGACAAGTTGCCAAGTCTTTCTGAGGCCCTCTTTCTTTGAGCTTTCTCTTTTCCTTCCTGGAGGAAAGGAAGGAAAGTAAAAGTTCCATGAGGTATTTAGTCAGTGCTTACTCAGTGCTGGCTGGCTCTAAGCCCGTCATCCCTGCTCATCAAGCAGGTCTGAAAGATAATAGAGCTATGGGGGCTAGAGCAGGAGTGACAGCAGTTGGTCCCTGAGCTCTGGCTTTATGAAGCTGTCATCTCTTCACACTTCATTTACCAGGAACAAAGGCAAAGCTCCCCAGAACCCTGAGCTCCCAAAATTTACCTGAGCTTTTGAAAAGAAAGGCCTGAGGCCTGGGGCTGACTGTGGGGGCCACAGCCTGTCAGCTGAGGGCTAGCTCTCCTGTCCTCCCTGCACCACAGCCTAAAAATGTCTGTGAGGTGGGGGGGAGGGAGGGTGGCTCAGGCAACTATGATTCTTCTGCACAACGGGAAGTTACACAGCTGTCAGAATAATGCAACAGTTATGCTGCCACTGGCTCCGAATCATCTCCAAATTACATTGTTTGGGGAAAAGCAAAGTGCAAAATAGTATGCGTAGTTTTTTCTATAAAGGATGCAGTTAAGCTTTTATATGGCACAAGTCTGTCTGGGAGAATGCACAGAAGGGGGCATTGGGATACCTGTGAGGAGGGGAGCAGGCGGGGGCTCACTTTTCACTGTAAGCTAATGACACTGAATTTTTGCCATATGCTTGTATCTCTGAGTCAATTTTGAGACCCTGCATGGCTTTCAGCTCTTACATTTACACATAAACTTTAGAGAGTGGACTGAGAGGCAAACACCCCCAAGTGGGCACCCCCAGGGGATAGGAGACAGGCACTCTACAGATGGACAGACAAACTAAAATGTCAAGACATTCTCTTTTTTTTTTTTTTTTTTTTTTTTAGCATGTTGGAAAATTGAACCCAGGGCTTGCTAGGCAAGCCCTCTACCATGAGCTAAATCCTCAGCCCTTGGTATTTTGAGTCTGAGTCTCTCTATGTAGTCCAGTCTGGCCTTGAACTCACAATCCTCTTGCCTCTGGCTCCTGAGTGCTAGGATTACAAGCATGAGCCTAGCTCATAGTGTCCCCCAAAGGCTCATGTGTTGAAAGCTTGTCCCAGATGGTGGCACTGTTGACAGGTGATTGGATCATGGGGTGCTAACGTCACCAATGAGTTATCCATTGATGAGTTCACACTGAATGGGCTGGGAGGAGGTGGGGCTTGGTTGGAGGAAGTAGGTCCCTGGGATGTGCCTTTGAAGGGTGGATCTTGGGCCTGGACACACACACACACTTCCTGGCCGTCATGAGGTGAGCAGCTTTGTTCCATCACAAGCTCCCCACCATGGTGTTCTGCTTCACCACACCTAAAAACAATGGAGCCAGGCAACTGTGGATTGGAACCTCTGAAGCCATGAGCCAAAATAAATCCTCCAATACGTTGTTTTCTCAGGTATTTCGTCCCAGCCATGAAAAATGACAAACATGCAAAGTCATAAAAATTGAAAGATGTGGGCTGGGAATGTAGCTCAGTGTTTGAGTGTTTGCCTAGCATACATGAGGCCTTGGTTCAATCCCTAGGGTTGCCAAAAAAAAAAAAAAGTTTTAAATATGTTAAAGCAAAATCTGAGGAGTACATAAGTATAATCCCTCTTTGATTTATCAGTGCTTTATTATCTTTAAAAAAAGTAAACATACAGTTAAGTGAGTTATCTATTTACCCACCATTCATTCTATACCGGCTTTATTACACTTCTATCATTTGGTATTCATCAAACCATTTTAATTTTTTAGCACATTTCAAAGTAAATGCAGGCTTAATTTTTAAATGCATATGCATATTGAACTGTATCTTTGTTTCTAGAATCCAGAAATCCTCTATCAGTGCCCTACCAGGATCCTTCAGTAAATTGGTGCATCCACGCCCCATGGGCTGGGAGCATGGATCCCAGCACCTGCCTGTCTCAGGCCCATTTCTAGGAAGCCTGCCTTAAGACAATGTGTGCATATTTGAGAAGGCCTGTGTATCATAGACATATGAAAGTACATATGACCCAATGTTAACTCTAGTTAACAGGAGATGCTTCAGAAAGCATTTGTCCTTTCATTTATCTGCAATAAACTTGCATTATTAGTGTGTCAAGGTCAAGTTGAACCCCTTTTCCTCTCCTGTCTTCCTCCAAGTGGACTCTGGGGGAGCAGATCCTTCCATCTGCTTTGGTGGGAGGTCATCTTAACTTCTCTTTCCTGAGCATAAAAAGTTCTTAGAAGCCACATTGCATCTGGAACCATCTAGAAAGAGGTTTCAAAACTGGTCAATGGCCCTTTGGAAGTAGCCTGAGAAGACTGGAATCCCAGATGCACCCTTTGACCAAGGCCTCAGCCCCTGTAGAGAAGGTGTCAGGGCTCAGGGCTGACACAGAACAGGAGGAGGTTTTCTCCTGAGCAGACTCTTGCTCAGTGGTGCCTTCCGCCTTCCTTGTGCTGTTATAAATGGCTGTCCCTCTGAGCTGCCAGGTGAGGGCACATGGACTACCTGGAGCCCCCACTTAGGTAGTGTGCTACCTGTGCGATGCTACTGGAGTCTGCCATAGTACCTGAGAGTGGGGTGCAATCACACCTCAGAACCCAGGAGACAGACCTCTTTGCAGTGCTGTACTCATAAGAAGCCTCCCTCCCAGCATGGAGGCCGCCCTGAGGAATACTTAAGTCAGAGCCCAGGGGACAAGAAGGATTCAAGGGCCACTGCTATAGTAGCCATCCTGCCTCCTGGGGCAGTGACTGGCGTGTCTGTACCCACTGAGTTGGGAAGTCACTTGACTTTTTAAGATATTGTCACAGAACAAACAAATGTGAGCTGGGTGTAGTGATGCACTCCTGTAATCAGTACTCAAGAGGCTGAGGCCAGCCTGGGCTACATAGTGAGTTTGAGGCTAGACTGGACTACATAGCAAGCCTCCCACCTCCAACACACACAAAAGAACAAACAAGTCTGTAACCTGATTTTCATTTACATAGCTGGAATCATAAATTTCTGACATTTCTGTGATTTTCCAGTGGTTAGTTTTTTCTCGGAAGTTGAGGATAGTTCTTGTTCCCTTATCTGTATGTCCCAACAACACATTCGTGATACCCACTTGGGAAGCTAAATGGAATGGCTGAGAACATGGACTCTAGAGTCAGACTTCCTGGGTTCGCCTTCCAGATCCACCCCTTACAAGCTGTGTGATTTTGAGCAAAGGACTTAAGCTCTCTGAGCCTCCATTCCTAATGGTAGTGCTAATCCATGGGACTGCTGCAGAGTTAGCATGGTGATTCTTGTAGAGCATTCAGCACAGTTGCCGAGTGATAGGAAAAGCCCAGTAAATGAAGACATTGCCATTTTCATCACTGACCACCCACACTTTCCTTCCCTACCCCAAACCACCTACTAAACCCTCAGGTTGTCTCACAGTCCCAGTGCCCTGCACCCTGAAGCAGCCTTCTGGGGTCTTCCCATCACAGGTGGTGATGGTACAGAGAGTAGGGTGCTGTCCTCCACAAAGTATGACCTGGAGCGGGGGTAAATGCTCTGTGCATGGCACAGCTGTGCTCCCCGGCCTGTCCCCTTGGGGCTAGGCAGTGGCCACATGTAGACAGCAACCAGTAAGCTGGCTGAATAGGATTTGGTATGGTTTCTCTAGGCACAGACTTGCCTCTCAGCTCTGCACCCATATCTATTATACCTCCTTGCACTTCTTCCAGAGGATGGCAACTTTGTGGGGGTGAGTTGCTGGGAGGACCAGGAAGGTGCCCTCCAAGGGCCCTATAGCCCCGGGTCCTGCCATAATGCAAGGTCCTCTAAGGTTCTCCTTGCTGGATGCTCAGCTCCACTTCCCAGGGCCCTGTGCACCGGCCATTGCCACCCCCATCTGCCCACCCTCATTTCTCCCAATATCCTTAGTT
This sequence comes from Castor canadensis, assembly GCF_047511655.1. Taxonomy (NCBI): domain Eukaryota; kingdom Metazoa; phylum Chordata; class Mammalia; order Rodentia; family Castoridae; genus Castor; species Castor canadensis. Next base: position 69,390,850 of record NC_133391.1, on the reverse strand, counting down.
CCTGGTGGAGGACTTGCCATGTGGAAAGTCCTTGGATGTGCTTGACATCAGGTGAATGAAGAAATAAATAGCTCCGTGATACACAGTGAGGAAAAAGATAGCAACTCTTTCTGAATTTCTGCCATGTGTTAGGTTGTGTGCCTATCCCATTTAACTTCCAAACACTCCTAGAAAGCAGGCACCATGATTGCCCCCACTTCACAGAGAACAATTTTGGGGTTCAGACAGGTCCGTGGCCTGGCTATGCTCTGACACTAAGTAAACAGCAGAGCTGGGACTGAGACCACTCTCTTTACCAGCGTGCTATCCATTGAAGACTGATGACTTTGATGGCTTACAGCAATGACAGTCTTACGGAGTTCCAGGCAAAGAATTTTTTTTGTTGTTGTTTTTTGGCAGTACTGGGTTTGAACTCAGGGCCTTGAGCTTGCTAGGCAGGCTCTCCACCTTGAGCTACACCACCAGCCCTTTTTGCTTTTGTTATTTTTCAGGTAGGGATTCATGCTTTTTGGGTCAGCCTTGGACCTGGATCCTCCTACTACACATCCTGTTTAACTAGGTTTCCAGGCATTCAGCCCCATGCCCAGCCCAAAGGATGTCTTCTGATAATATTGTTGGGGGGGAAGGTGCACACTAGAGAAGAGGCAGCTTGCCATAGGTCTGTCGCTATGCTGTGTTCTATGTAACAGGGGCAGGACAGACTAAAAACAGGTTGTGAGAAGCAAAAAGCAGGAATTCAGAAAGAAGTATTATAGTAATGTACAACCTGATTAGGAAATGCATAAATGCTGTTTTCTTTTCTTTAAGCTTCATGCTCCTTCACTGAACAATAACAAGTAGCTAAACACACACAAATGCACGCATGTACACACGCACACATGCACAGAATGACCCCTTCCTTGGTCCTTGCTTCTAAGCATTATTATGCCCTAGAGACAAAGCACACATACCTTCAAGAAAACCACCTGGTTAAAAAGGACTGGTGGAGTGGCTCAAGGTGGAGTGCCTGATCTGAAAGGTGGTCATTAAGTCACAAGAGGCAGAAGTCTCTGTTGCAAGGAACTGAAATTAACCGACCTATTAGATGTAATGTCTCTGGGTTGAACTGATAATGCCATAATTCTAAAGCAGCAGGAGTGAGTGGGAAGTCCCAAGTGCCTAAAACGAAGCATTTCCCAGCACTTACAGCCCTGCTAACCCAGCTCATCTGCGTCCTTTCTACCCACCCGGGGCCTTGCCTGTAAGGTGCATCTGTACTTCCTGAATAAATCTGTCAGTCTCTTTCTTACCATCTTTCTTTTTCTACAATTCAAGAACCTAAGGGCCTGAGTTGAGGCCCCTTTATTTTCCTCTCAGGGACCTTCTTGAGATCTTCACCAACCCTGGGCAATATAATCATTCCATCCCACAAGACAGATAGATTTCCATTTTTACAGGTAAAGCTGAACTTCAGAGTAGTTAATAACATCTCCAGATCACACACCAATGAAGCAGCAAACTGAGAGTATGGCCCACAGTTGTCAGCTTGAGGCCGTAGCTTGCCACTCTGATTATGGCTGGGAAAGGGAGGGAGAGGGAGGCACAAATAAAGGAGCATCACTGACCAGAGACAGCTGCAGTCCTGCAGCATCACATGCATGCACATGTGTACACACACATGTACACACACACACATACTCCTTCCTCTGAGCCAACAGCCTCAATAAGAACCACAGGATTTGCAGTCAGAGAGCACTCAAACCCCTCCTTACACAGGAGGCGCAGGAGACCCAGGCAGATGGGTGCTGCCCAGGCCACACAGAAGTTATGCTAGCAGGGGGGCAGGGAGTGTCTAACCAAGGCCTCCCCAGTGGCTACCTTGAGCTTATTCTGTACAGCTGGCCTCACCTCTGGTGGCCACAGCACAGTGGAGGGGAGAGACAGGGTCTTGGTTTAACCCTTGGGGTCCTGGGAACCAAGAAAGACTTCTTTCCCAGGGGAGAAAGCATGGTGGCTGTCACAGTTGTCTCTGTCCTTAGAGAGCTTGGAGTCCTTACAGAGCCTGGAAGGCTCTCCTCAATCAGCAGCCTTAGGTTCCCCTGTGAGAATTGTGAAACCTCAGATCCACCCCAGACCCACTGAGCTATCTTTTCTCAGGATGTCCAGATGATTAGAGAAAGACAAGCATTGGTCCAGATGGCCCTCCTCTCATACAGATGGGTAAAGGGGCTCAGAGAGGGTTCCCACCAAGGTCATACAGCCTTTTACTGATAAAATTGGATTTAACAGCTGTGCTCTTCTCCTTATGACTCAGAACTCTGACTGGCAGGGATCAGCACCCCAGGTGCACAGGAAGTCAGGTGGTGAGGTGTATTTTTTCAGGGCCTGTCCCTGTGGGGGCTGCCACCCTGGCACTGTCTCCACCTGCCCAGACTCTGTATTCGGTCTGTCCTGGGCAGGGGCCAAGGGTCAGCTTTCCCCAATAGGTGGACAGGAGGCAGGTACCGGGGAGGTGGGCAGGGCCACGGTGTCAGGCTGACTCAGGTCAGGGTGGGTCTGGGTAGTAGGCCACAGAGTCAAGGCTGAGCTTCCCTCTGGCCTAGTTCCATCTCTCCCCAGCTTAGGAGTGGTACTGAAACAGCTTTTCTGAAGGAGGCTGCAGCAGCATGGGGCAGGAGGAAGGGCCCATTCTTTACCTTCCCCCAAAACAAGCTGGTCTCTGAGTAGTGTGGAAACCACACAGGATGCCCTCTTTCCCACCTCTGCTCCTCCATCCCAGAGAAGAAAGCAGCTGCACCATACCCCAATACCGTGCCAGGACCCCTCACGCACCCCCAGGGCTCACCAATGTTGGGGTGCTTCAGCAGACGGCAGATGCGGGCCTCACGTTCCAGCTTTTGGTGGTCTGAAACAAAAATGCCCAGATGAGTGCCAGGGAGCCTGTTCTGCCACCCCCAGCCTCTATTGTATCCACCTGCTCAGCCCAGGGCACTGGAAAAGTTGACCTTTGGGCCAGGGTCTCTGGTTCTAGGGACAGCAAAAGCTTGGGGTGTGTGGAAGGGTGGAAGGGGGTAGGCCTGGGTTGCAGAGACTCAGGTGAGTCCCTCGCCCTCACCGGGCCTCAGTTTCCAGAGCTCTACAAAGAGGGAGTTCTCCAATTCCCTTCCTGGGTTGCCCCAGTCCAGCTCCCGCAGCCCCTCCTCTGCTTCACCACCCCCTGAGGCCAGCAGGTTTTCCCCATCCACTTGCTGCTCAGCATTCTCACACTGGGAGCAAGCTTCTCTCTCAGCGTGGACCATCTCCTGCATCCTTCTGCTTCTCATTTACCAGTTGTTACTTGTTCCTGCCATCTGTAGGACTGTAGACTCCTTCAGCCTACCCTGACTGCCAGCCTGGCAGGGTTCCCTTCCAATCAATCAGGGCCCCTGGACAGCACACTCCTGTCTCCTTGACATCTATATCCTTGAGGGCAAGGTCTCTATTTCTTCCAGTGTCTACCTAAATGCATGGCACAAAATAGACACTCAAGAAGTAACGAATGAGAGAACAAATGATTGACTGTGTGATCTTCCTAAGGGAGAGCTGCTCCCTCCAGAAGAGCTCTGTGTGTTTCCAGAAGCCACCTCCCTTTCAAAGGACTCTGGGACAGGGACAGAGTCTCAAAGATCCTGTAGGGTACAATTTGTACCCTCGGGAACGGCCCTAAACCCATAGCCCTGCCTTCAGGCCATTGGTCCAAGGCCCTAGGTCCCCTCACCCACCTGGGAGAGCCTCACCAGGGATCTGCCACCTGAAGTCTGACTCTCAGGCTGCTAGGTGCAATCATAACCATGACCCCGCTCAGTGCACCCCAAAATGGGCTGTCCTCATTTAAAGAACTGCAGCCTGAACAAGCCCAGGCCTCAGGGATAACAGAGTAGAGCTGAAGATGCCTTTCCTCAGTTCTCTTTATGTCGTTTTTCCTCACAATTCAGTAGTTAATGCCTTAAACTAAAAACAAACAAACAAAAAACAACGGTTACAGAGAAACTCCTAGCAAATGTAGAATACAGGCTGTGTATCCTTTATTCAAAATTCTTAGGACCAAAAAGAAGAGCTCATGTGTATAATCTTAACTGCTAAGAAAAACAGAGATCAGGAGAATCTCAGTTCTAGGCCAACTAAGCAAACTTTTCTAGAGACCCCATCTCAACCAATAAAAATTGGTCTTAGTGGTATGCACCTGTCATCTCAGCTGTGGGGGAAGCTTAAACAGGAGGAGCAAGGTCCCTGCAGCTCAGGGCAAGACCCTATTCAAAAAATATCTAAAGCAAAAAGGGCTGGGATCCTGAGTCCAAACCCCAGTACCAACAAAATGCTTGGGACCAGAAGTGTTTCAGATTTCAGATTTTGGGATATTTGCATAAACATAATGAACTATCTTGGGGATGGGACTCAAGTCTAAGAATGGAATTCATTTTTGTTTCTTATTCACTTTGTACACAACTGAGGGCAAATAGGATAGAGAAAGTCCTAGTCTCATCCCTGATCACCCAGATCCCCTTTCCCCTGACCCCTCCATGAGAGCAATCATTCTGTCCTCCAGGGGCTGCAGGAGCCAAGGTCAATACTAAAAGGTGACTTTGCCATCAGCCAAAACAATTAAGTCCAGTTGGTTTCCATACACTCAACTCCCTAGCCCAGAACCTGTTGCAGGCTTGGTTGGGAACATCCTCCCCAGGCCCCTCCCTCCCAGCTTCCTTCCACATTCTGGGCAGAGGAGAGGATCTCCATCCAGGAGAGGCCAGAGTCCTGCTCCATACATGCCCCCCCCGCTCCCAGAACCAGCTATCAGCCAGGTCAAGGTTGGGCCTTTCACAGAGGGTGGGGGCCTTCTAGCTCAGGCTACACACTGAGAGGATAGGGCCCAAATATGCAATTTTGATGCTCTCTCCAGGAAAGCATCTTCAGTTCCACTGATGTCTGAGAGAAGAGAAACTGGTCACACAATTTTAAACTCTGTCTGGCTATTAGAAATGCAGGAACTATTGTTCGTGTAAATCTCGTAGTCAGCCATTTGTATGTAACAGTGTCCTGCATATGTGTTATATACCAATGTTAAATGTCACTGTTAAAAGCATGTTGAATGTAAACAAATATATTATACAATAATTTTAGAACCTTGTTTGCAATGTTTTGATTTTCTAATGCATAGAGAATTTCAAGACAGGTAGAGTCTATGTCTTGACCTCTGAGACCTTACTGTGTAATGGAAAAACTGAGGCCCAGTGATCAAGGGGTGGCATCTTTATCAAAATTACTTGTCAAGGTGGTCAAGCCTTGTTAGAACTCAGAGCTCTGAGGACACCACTCCTGGACTCTCCCTAGACTCCTCACCCCAGCCAATTGTCTATGGCATCAAAGGAACTTGTTTTAAGATAAAAATTAGATCTTGTCACTCCTTTGAGTCAAATTCTCCAACAGTTCCCCAATGTGCTTATAATGCAATCTGGACTTCTTACCATAGCAAAGACCTCACTGGGTTCTGCCTGATCTCAACCATCAAGCCCCAGCCACACCAAGTTCCTTCCCACCTCAGGGCCTTTGTACTTGCTATGCCCTCTGCTTGAAATTCTCTTCCCCTGGGCCTTCTCATGGCTTTCTCATTATCATCAGGCAGGTCCCAGCATAATGTCACTCCCTTTTCTAAGAGTGTCCTTCCTGCCCCATTACCCTGCCTTAAATTCTTTATAACGCTTGCCACTTCTTGAAACTACCCATTTTACATAGGCTTAATATTCTTTTCAGTGTCGTACCCTGGGAATTGGGCACAGTGAGAACTAGACTTTGTCCTTTGGTCACTGCTATATTCCCAGAGCCTGGCACAGAGCTGCTCATCCAAGGTTCTAAGAAGTGGCAGAGCTGGATTTCAGTCCGTGCTCATAATCACGATACAGCATTGTCTGCCATTTTAACAACTGATGAATGGTGACCCAGACCTTCCAGCAGGGTCCTGCAGTGGTTAGAAGTCTCAGGGAAGCTAGGGGTCTCCAGTCTCCTGTCTCAGGGTTGTCCCTAGTGCCCACCACGATAATCTTCCTGCCCTGGTAGTTTGGTCACTGCCACAGAGTTGAGGCTAAGTTGGTGGACACTGCAATGAGGTCCCTGTAGCCAGATGATCCCAGCAGGGCAGAGCCAGAGGAAGTTCAGTCACACAGATGGCAAGGCTCTGCCTCCAGAGCAGCTGGGGCCCCAGCAGACAGGTGGATATGGGGTTCTGGCAGAAGGGACAATGAACCATGCTGAGAAAGACCTGGGAAAAGTCTGGGAGCAGGAGGTACCCCTCCTTCTGTAGGGCATCAACTGGGCTCTGGGTCCTGGGAAGTTGAAGAAATTATTCCAAGGACCTGCTACCTTGCTGCCTCCTGTGGTGACCCTGGGGGCACCCTCTCAGGGGCCTGAATGAAATTCAGATGCAGCCTGATTGAGCTCTGCCATTCTTCCCATCCTGTGCCCTGAAACTGGTTTCCAGGAAGCCTAGGAGGTGACCGCTATGTACCAAGATGAAGCTTAGAGCTTGGGGAGGCTCCCAGGCCTCCTCAACCTGTTCCCAGGTCCCTGCAACAGCGACATCCTTGTGCCAAGTGCCCCAGTTGGCTACAAAGAGGATGGACAGGGAAGCATGCAGAGCCCTCAGTAGGAGGACAGCATGGAGCCTGTCCTAATCAGCTGCTGTGACCCAGCTTTGAAATACCAGGATTTCAACCTCACCAACTGAATCCTCAGCAGTGGAACTTACTGATTCTTTTTTTTTTTTATGCAGCTACATTTTTTCTTTTTGGAAAGACTAGGGGGCATGAGGAGGAGAGAGGGAACTGACAGGAATTGGGACAGGCAAAAAATTTACTTGTCATTTCTTTATTGTTTCTTTGAATTATATTATGAGAGTGTATTTTTAAAGCTAACTTAAAAATCAATATAAAATATCTCCTGGGTTTGGGAACCGCTTGCAAGCAGAACCTGAGCAGGGTGGGCGAGGGAAAGTCACAGCTTTCTGAGGGGTAGACAGATGCCCTGGGTGAGCACAGCCCCCACTGGGAGCTGCTGGAAGTCGCCCCTGAGAGCCAGCAGGAGAAGTTTAGAGTCTGGTGCCAAATGAGCTGCACTAAAGCCCCCCTGGAGGCACATGAGTGGCAAACAGAGAGACCTGCTAAAAGAGGCTGCTCCTCCTCTGCTCCTCCTCTCCCGCTGGGGAAAAGCGCCTGGCAGTTGGCAGGCTTCTTTGGGAATGTTTTCTGATAACCTCCCCACCCCCATCCTCCACATTCACCTAGGCCTGTGTCACCCTCTTCCCAGGAGGTCAAGGACCACAAACAGCCAGAGAGAAAGAGAAAGAGAGAGAGAGAGAGAGAGAGAGAGAGCTTGGTCTGTGACTTCCAGGCCTAGGCACAGAGTCTGCACTGTCTCAAGAATGCCTAGTCACCTTCCCAAATAAGAATGATGGTCTTTCCTGTGTCCCGCGACCTTTGTCTCTGTACTAGTGTGAGCGTGGATGTACCGCTGAGGTTGTGGTGAGCTGGCCCAATACCCCCGACATTCAAAGAGACCTTCATTCCAGACCTCTCTTAGGCAACCTTAACTTATCACCACACTAAGTCTTGACGTTGCTCTTGATCCCTAGAGGCACAAAATACTGAGAGGGCACCAGACTTCTATTAGTCAGACAGCAACAGAAGGCCAATCCAGGACTCCAGACATGAAACAGCATTCCTGCAAGCCTTCCTGCCTACCCTGACTCCTTACCCTGGCTGTGGCTCCAGGCCTCCCACAGGTCTGGCCTTTTCACACTAACCATGCCACGGGAGGGTCCTGGGCCCTCAGAGACCCCATCTTCTCCCTGCAGGATGCAGGAAGCAGGGAGGCTGGTAACTAGAGAGAGTGCTGTGCACCCGGCAACACTGAGGCAGAGATGAAAGCAGCAACATGCAGGCCAAAACAAGGCCTGCTGGGAGGCCTGTGGGCTGCAGCATGAACATCCTACAGCAGCATGGGCACCTTCACAAACCCTGCATCTGCTGGGCCCTGGCCCAGACACTGCTGTGGCCTGTCAAACACATGGACCCTGTGCCTGCTCCTCACACAATGTCTCCCATCAGCTGCACGGCCTGCAGCTGCACTCCCCTCATTCAACAGAATTTCCCCCACACCAGACAGTCCCCAAAGCAGCTGTTCACTGCTTCATTTGGGGTGGATGTTGGCATCTTTGAAGATAGCCTTCTCCCACATACACCATAGTCATTGTCACTAGTGCCCTAAACACAAGCTAATGGCAAGGAATCTCTTGAGCGGGCGTCCCAAACTTTAATGCCCTTATGATTCACCTGGCATCTGTTAAAATGCAGATTTGGGCTTTTTAGGTCTGGAGTGGATCCTAATACTTTACATTTCTAACAATCTCCAGGGGATGCCAACGCTGCTGGTCCAGGACCACTTCTAAGGTCCTAGGGTTATGGTTCCCAAATCTTTCTGCAAATTAGAATTAGCTGTATAGCTTTTCCAAAACTCCAGTCACACCCATACTACCTATTTAGGGACCAGAGAGTGGGCTGGTGCTCTGGAAGCAGACTCCCAAAGTTCATTTGCCACTCTGAGCACCTACCACAGGCACTGTCCTAGGTGCTGAGCACAGAGCAGTGATGAGACATGTCCACCTACCCTCCTGAGCTCACAGTCAAGGCCAAGAAGAGATGGATATTAAACAAGGAACCAAACCAGCAAATGAGAAAAGACCAAATCAGGGGACAGCCATAAAGAAAATAGACAGCAACAGAGACAGAAAATAGGGAAGACCTCCTAGACTGAGAGGTCAGGGAAGCTGTTCCAAGGATACTTGAAGGTTGAAAGAGGGTGAGCCATGGAAGGAGCCAGGTTAGGGTATTCAGGCAAAGGGATGGCAGAGCAGAGGTCTGAAGGTGAGAAAGGAAGGGGAGTGGCAGATGGGAAAGGAAGTCCCATCAGGTGCCCTGACCTTTACTTTGGGGATGGTATAGAGCCTGGCCTGTCTGGGACAGGCTGTGACTTCCAGCCCAGATTTGCCAAGAAAGAAAAAGGGAGGGGTCTGTTCTCATCATGTCTTCAAGAAGAGCCTCTAGTCCTGTGTCCTTCAGGGGGCCAGACTCAGAGCCTGGTTCCAAGCCAAGAGGTAGAGGGTGGGCAGAAGAAAAGGAATAGGGGATGCAGGCATGGGCTAGGTACCTACCTCTGGCTGAGAGCTTCTTGGTGTTGATGATCTTGGCAGCATACTCCTGGCCAGCCAGCACCTTCACACACCTTCGTACGACAGAGAAGGCTCCCCTAGGTCAACAGAGAAGGCAAAGAAGAGAGGAGTCTGAGGGCTGTGTCCCCAGAAGACGCTAGTGTGTATGCAGCTGCACCATGCTGGGAAAGGAACCCCCATCAGAGCTGCCCATGTTCACAGAGGCTGCTGTGGCCTGACTGAAGACAAACAAGACAGATAGACCCAGAAAAGGCCCAGAAGCCCAGTCTCACCTCAGACCAGCTCTCCAGAGTTGTTAAAAGTTAGGTTCACCACGTTAAAAAGTGTTAGAATCCTGTAAGGTCAGGACCACAGACTCTAGGTCTCAGGAAATTTTTAGCTCGCTTTTAATTCTTTGAGTAGATGATATACAGATGTGGCTCAACATTCAAAGGATACAAAAGTGTAGACAGTGAAAAGAACCAACCACCCCTGTGCCCCAGCCTCTGAGGCCCCTCCCCAGATGTGGCAGAAGCTGCTGAGTCCTTGAATCTCTTTCTACACTCTCCCTCCTCAAATGGTACTGGACTGGGTAGGCTGTTCTGTTCCCTCCTTTTTTCAACTAATAATATCATAACATAAAGAGCTCCAAAATTACGTAATATGTAATTGTACAGCTGTGCTGTACTGTGCCTAGCCAGTCCCTATTGAGGGCCAACTTGGTTAGTTCTAATCTTTAGCTATTACCAGTGTCTCAATGGCTAAGTTTGTATGTGTGCGTTAGAATTACATTTGCAATGTGTGCACATGTCTGCGGGACAGGGTCTTAGAACTGGGGGTTTTGGTCAGGGGGTAGGTAGTGTTTGGCAATTTTGAGAGATAATGAGATTGTATTAACTCAATTTCCCGCCAGTATGTGAAGGGACCAATCTCCTCTGCCTTTGTCAACACAGCAAGTTACCAAACTTGTTTTTTAATATTTGCTAGTAAGGGGTGTGGAAAATGGCAATTTGGTGTAGATTTAGGGTTTTTTTTTTGTTGTTTCTTGGGCTTTTTTTTTTTTTCTTGTGGTACTGGGGTTTGAACTCAAGGCCTCAGGCTTGCTAGGCAGGTGCTGTACCACTTGAGCCACTCCAGCAGTCCTTTTTTTGTTGTGTATTTTTGAGATAGGGTCTGGAGAGCTATTTGCCTGGGGCTGGCTTCAAACTGTGATCCTCCTGATCTCTGCTTCCTGAGTAGCTAGGGTTACAGGCATGAGCCACCAGTGTCAGATTTAGTTTTTAATTGTTACATTAAGAGCAAGACTAAACATCTTTCACGTGTTTTAACAGACTTCTGGGATTTTATCCTCAGAGGATCAGTGATGGGAAGAGAGCATGGGACAAGAGCTCAAGTTTGGCATCAATTTCAGAGCGCACAGGGAAACTTGTCAAGTGGAATGAGCTCATTTCCTACGTCGTTCAATTTTTCAAAAGAATCTAGAAGTCTAGATATTGATGAGAAAGTTCCAAGTTTTTCAATACTGGTACCTTATTACAAAAGAGTTTGAGCAGAGGGCCAGACAAAACTGGGCTGAGGGCTAGATTTGGATGTGAGGTGCCATTCTGCACACCTCCCCACTAAGGCCATCTGGTCAACTGTCATGTCACAGAGGAAGCCCCTAAAGGGCCTGATACCACGGTCACCACCACTGTTGCCTTAATCATGTGCTTATGGCAAGAAAAGGGAACCCTAGGTGGGCTTCCCAGAGCTAGTGTTCGTATGAACCCTCTGTGCCTCTTGCTAAAATGCAGATTCTGGTTCCTCAGGTCTAGAGTGGGGCCAATGACTCTGAGCTCCAGTGTAGCACCATGTAAGTGACTCAAACTCACACAGCAAGTTATAGGCAGAGCCAGCTCTAGGCCTCAGGTATTGTACTTCTGTGGTTTTTGACTTCTACACCATATGAGCTTCCCCATTCCTGCCTACCAGGCCATGCTCAGATTTGGCATGGCCTCACTCCAACACAACCTCCAAGCTTCCATTCCCCCACCTATGATGACAGGCAGGCCCAAGCCACAAGAATGAGGCAGACAGGGGCAGGGGATGACACTGGTGGCCCCAAGGAAGCCTGCAAGTTGGCACCGATGCCCACTCTGTACACTCTAGGAAGTGCTTTCACTGGCGACACATTAGAGCAGCAGGAAGTGAGTGGCTGCGCAACCGTGAAAGAGGGAAGAGGCCAGAATTCATGCATAAATTGATAGCACTGCACAGTGATGGGTTTTTTCTGGGGCATGCAGCCCCCGCCTATTCTTCACCATCAAGAAAGCAGTGAGACCCTGAGATACCGGCTCTGCTATGAGGCCCTTCCTCTGTGCTCCCCTGAGTCCCTTGTATAGGAAAAACTCACTTTCCTTTAATCACTTCCACAACACTTCTGGCCACCAAATATGTGTAGCTTCTTTCATACCAACTGTGCTCCTATTCTCTCGACATGAGTTGGGTCTCCTACAATTCAGTTTGATGCCACCCAGAGTTAGCACAGACCCACAGGTAGGGGATCCGGCCCACAAAACAGCAAAACAGCCCCTCTACTTCAGATGCCAACCACAGGAAGCGGGTCCTCAGGTTACCCATACTTCTGCTCAATTTAGCCAGCAATTGACAGTTCCCACACTCCCCTTTCCTCAGGCTTGAGAATTTTCTATGAAGGCTCACAGACTCAGGAAAATACATTTGCTGGTTTATTATACAAAAAGAGTATGACGAAGTATTACAGATACAAGTTAGATGAAGAGGTGCAGAAGGCAAGGCCTGGGAATGTCCTGAGCACAGGAGCTCTGTCCTTTGGAGCTTGGGTGGGTCATGCTCCTGCCATTTGGTGTGGATGTGTTCACCAAACTGGAGGCTCTCCTGACCCCATGCTTTCAGGATCTTTCTGGAGGCTTCACCATGTAGGCATGATTGATTATGAACTTAATCCCCATCCCTCTCCTCTCCCTGGGAGCCAGGAGATAAGGCTGAAGGCTCCATGCTTCTAATCATTGCTTGATCTTTCTGATGACCACCCTCATCAGCAATATTAAGTTAACTCATCAAAACAAAAAATGCTTCTGTCACCCAGGAAATCCCAAGGGAGTTAGGAGCTCTGTGTCAGAGAGTGGGGTTAAAGACCAAATAGTATTACAAAAGATGTTCCAGTCACCCCTGTCACTTGCAAAATTGCAAGAGTTTTAGGAGCTCTGTGCAAGAATTAGGCATGAACACCAAATATCTGTTGTATTCTATCACAGTATGACCACTCTGCACCTTCCCATCAGTTATGGGTGTCTCCTCCACTGTACCAGTGAATTTCTGAGCGTCAGGATTTTACTTTCCTTTCTGTGCCCTAGCACCTAGTACTCAGTGTCTTGCACCACTGGACCCTGATAAGCAGGAGCAGGAGTCAGAATTAAAGCAATAGTGAGAGGAACTGAAATGAGACAAGAGAGAGGATTTTCAGTCAGGGGTATTAGGGACAAGATCAAGCATCTGAGGTAGAAGGGAACTGATCTGTCAAAGGTATCCATCCTACTCAGGTAGGGAAATGAATCCGAAGGCTCTTAGGAAAAACATTTAAAGTGGCCACTTTTGGGAAGGGCTGTGAGTGCTCTGTGGAGAGGAGGGCTGAGCTGGGCCTTGCCTTGCTCACCAGCACCTAGCTCATTCTTGGTCCAGAGTTGAGCTCAGTTAGTATGTGAATGGAAAGTTGGAGGGAGAGACAGATATAATTTTTCCATTAGAAAAACAAAACTCCAGGCTGGCCTTGGTAGCATTCCTACTTCAGCTACTCCAGAGGCAGAGACGAGTGTAACTTTTGGAGGACAGAAGGCAAAAAGTTAAGGAATCCCTATCTCAAAAACAAGTTGGATTTGGTAGCACACACCCATTGTCCCAGTTGCTCAGGAGGCAGATGTAGGAGGATATCAGTTTGAGGCTGGCCCAAGCAATGTTAGTACAAGATCCTATCCAAAAAAGAAACTAAAAGCAAAAGGATTGAGGACACTGCTCAAGTGGTAGAGCATTTGTCTAGCAAACACAAGGCCCTGAGTTCAATCCCCAGTATTGCAAAAGAAAAATAATTAAACACCTCTATTCTAGGTAGAGCCCTTAGATCAATCATCACCAAGTTGACTGCTACAGGATCCCTTGGGGAAATCATAAAAGTATAGATTCTGAGGCCCTACCCAGACCTACTAACTCAGTCAGACCCCTGAGTGTGGGCCTAGGAATAGGTGATTCTTTCCAAGCCAGCTCAGACGCACCCTATCTACCTTCTGGGGAAGTCCTGCTACAATCCCAGCTCCCCTGGAATTGCACTGGAGAGAGCCATGACGTGGGCTCTTGTGCTGGGATGCTCGCCAGGCCCCAAGAACCTGGGCTCTGCCATAGCTATAAAACAGTAAACACTGCACTCTCTAAGCAGGTTCCTAGGAACAGCTCCAGCTTTCACATAATCCAAAGGGTCCTAACCAAGGGCCTGGGCCATGGGCTGGGCAGGAATAGGCCACTGAGGCCCTGAAGGACATCCTGAGCAAGTGAGGTCAGAAACAACATTTTGTTCTGGGACAGGGATTCAGAGCCTTCACCCAGCACTCGGAGGAGGAACTCCTTAGAACCAGGTCAGAGCTCTTGATTTGACAGTACCAAACCCTCTAAGCCCAGGCTTCCCCGTTCAAGAACCTAGGCACCACTAGGTTCCTCTTGATCCTACAACAACCTTGAGAAATCAGAATTTTGATCCTGCATTTAACAGACCTGGAAACTGGCAGCCTCAAGCAAGCAAGAAGAGTCCTGGTGAACCTGTGAGGTGCTTGAGCTTTTCCTTCTGATTCCATCAAAGGCAGAAGAGTACAGTCCTAAGGAGCTGGGACTCTGGGATTACAAAGGCTGTGGTCCAATCCCACTTCGCCTTTAACTGTGTGACTCTGAACTTGGCACTTAACCTGTTTCCTTGCATGAGAGGGAAATGATGGCATCTACCCCCTGGGTTTGTTAGGGAGACTAGTAAGGTAACTGTGCAAACACTTGACTCAGGACGAAGCACACAGAGCCCAAGACACAGTAGGGCAATGAGATGGGGCTCAGTGAGGATAGGAAAGAACCTGGACCAGGGAACCCCTCTTTCTACTCATGTAGCCTCAGGTCTCTATCCATAAGGAGGAAGTCTCTCCTGCCTTTCATGATGGTGGGAATCAGGTTGACAGGACAGATCCCCTGTTATGCAGCAAAAATATACTTCTGTATTCTTGTCCTGTGTGAGCAAGTGGCCACAGTCCAGCAGCCTTGGCAGAGTAGAGCCAGCCAGCTCCTGCCATGGCCCTAAGCCAAGCAGGTGGACAGCAGGTGAGTGGGCAGGCAAGAGCTAGGGAACAGGACAGGGCTGGGGAAGAAGGAGGTCAAGGTGGGGAACGCAAGGGTGGGAGGAGAGGTGAGGATGTGAGAGCCCTGTGTGGAGGGAAGGGATCCTGGGAGTGCCTACGAAAATACTCCTGGGTTTCCAGGGGCAGGGGGAGAGCAGTGTTCCTTAGCAGGAGGGAATAGGGAAGAGCAGTGCTCCAGGGTGCAGAATGGAGAGACAGTGCCTCTGGGTATAAAGGACAGGTGTCTGGCCACAGGTATTTATTGGCAGCTGAATGTAGCCCCTGAGTATGTGATACCATCAAGTTCTAGGTATGACAAAGTATGCATGTGTCACCCTGGGTATGAAGTGTGTATCCATGTGGATCACACAATGGAGGTAGGGAGGGGTATAGGAGACAGACAGACAGACATTAGAGGGATGAAATCTCAGGTGCCATTGGCCTGGAACCCCCTGCAGGGTTGACATGGCAGCCAGATGAAATACCAAGGGCCCTAGAAGAGGTCTCAGAAGACCTCAGTCCTCACCCAGCATGGCTACCAACTTGTTTATCCTGCTGGGCTTGTTTCTCCATTTGAAAAAAGGAGGTGAGGAACCCCAGCCCCATTTTCACCTGGGCCACTTATGAGTGGTCCATCTAGGGTAGAGATGGGCCCAGATGGAGGCCTAAGTTTCTTCATCACCAATGTAAGGCTAGGTGGGGATATGGCTTAATAGAACGGACACTTTGCCAGCGTTGATGTTGTAGCCTAGCACTGTGCAATAGAATTTTCAACAACGGTAGAAACATTTTGTGCTGCGTGGCAACCACTAGCCACAGCCACATAAGGCTAAAGGACACTTGACATGAGATTAGTGGGGCTACAGAACCGAATTTTAACTTTATTTTTTTAGTAGTATTGGGGTTTGAACTCAGGGCCTCGTGCTTGATAGACAAGTGCTGAGCTCTCAGCCCTTACTTTAGTTCCTTTAAGTAGCTATATGTGGGTACTGCCCAGAGTGTTGGAAAATGCAGTTCTAAGTGGGTAAGAGCAGGTACTTGGGGACCAGCCCAGCCAGACTTCACATATGTTCAGCCACTTACTGGCAAGTTACTTCACCTTTGTCTGCCTGTTTCCTCTCCTGTAAAATGTGGACAGTAAGAGTCTCTACCCCATGCAGTTGCTTCAAGGATTCAATGAAATAATAAGGTATGCAATGAGTTTAGGAGAGTCCCTGGAGAACAGTAAATGCTCAAGACACAATGCCTTGTATGGGCATCATTATGTAGAAGGGGATGAGAACAGCTAGCATCATCGGAAATAAAATGGACCTTGTTTATCAAGCTCAGGGTAGAAGCAAGCCAGGGAGGAGGTGGGTGGAGACCATAGCAAGGAGGGGAAGGGGCTGCTCCCCAGGGGTGAGCAACCGACCTCTGGCCCCCATGTGTACAGGCACAGTGAGTGCCAACAGGCCAGGAGGCCCCACCCAGCATCTGCAGGCAGCAAGAGGGCAGAGCCATGGTGGAGCCAGTGTGGCTGAGAATGTGGGAATGTGCTAATGGGCTGTGAAGAGCAAGATTCACACTGGGAAATTGCTTTCTGGCTGTCTGGCAGGCACAGTGTCCTGGGCACGGCTGGCTGCCAGTCACAAGGGGCCAGTCTGCCTTCTCTGGCCTGGACCCCCCTGAAGTGTTACTATGGCAGCCAGCAGCAATCTCAATGGCCATAGATGAGGACCCAGACAACCTGAACTACCAATTTGCTTATCTTGCTAGACCTCAGTTTCTCCACTTGAAAGAGGGAGGTGAGAAGCCCGGCCCTGCTTCCTCCTGGGCCATTTGTGAGTGGTCCCTGCAACCCAAGATGCCAGCTCCCTATAGAGTGACATCTTTATCTTCTCCCAGAGCTGCTCAGAGCTGAGGACATGCTGGGGGTCGTGGATGGAGGAACACCATAATCCATGGAGGCTTTCTGGGTTCCAGACAGTCTTCAGGGTCTTCCCTTCATTGGCTGCTTCCTCAAACACCCTCTCACCCCAGATAAAATATCCAAGAACGTTCTTCTCGACCCAGCAGCCTGGCTGCTTCCTTCTTCCCTTCCTATTTGCTGCCAAACTTTCAGAACAAATGTCCGACATCCGCCGCCTCTTCTTCCCACCTCCCACACTCCGTGAACCCACCACAATCTGGTTGCCACCCCCGGGGCTCCATGGAAGAAGTGCTGGTGCCAAGCTCACCCACTCAGTGCCTCCCCTCCCCCACTACTCCTGGCAGTTCCCTCCTCCCCCTACCCACCCTGGGCTTAATCTGCCTTGCCTGCCCCATAGCAGGTGGCATTTGGCCCATTGACCATATGGCTTTGAGGCCCATCCTCCTTTTAGTTCTGGTGTCGCCTCCTCAATAGCAGTGCCCTTGCTGTCCCATTGCCTCCCAACCCATAGTGGTGCTCCCTGTACTCTTTACCACTTCCTCCTTCATCCCCTAATGGTATCAGGGGCCATTAGCTGGGACCTCTGGGGAAGTTCTGGTCATTCATGACCCATTTAAAATTGTATTAAAATGACTCTGTGTCTGTGCATCATTTGGGGCAAAGGATGTGCATTCTTCTTCATCCTTGCAGAGGAGTCTCTGTCTCTAAAGGATTAAAGCCACTGACCATTCCATAGTCTATATCCATAGTCCCCTCCTGTCCTCAGCCTTTAAGCAAGTTCCTCATTCTCCCGCCTGCATGCCACACAGCAGGCATCTCCTAATCAAAACACAGCCTCTCCCTCCAAACTTCTTGTCTGTGAAGATACTTGAACGTTCTGCCTCTCTGAAATGAGGTGGAGTGCTCTTGGAAGGTTCCTGGTCCAATGCAGACAGACCTGCTGCCTGCAAGAAGACCAGCATCTGAACGTCTTGGTCTCAGTAACTTGTGTCCCAAACCAGCTGATCTGACAACCGACGACTTGGAGCCCACAGCGGGCAGGGTTAGAACATCTGAAGGAAGAGAAAAAGCCATGGAGCACGGGTTGGCCATGGAACAGTGTCACCTGTTGGTCTAGAGTTTGGTCTGCAAGTGGCTGTGTCAGAATCTGGCATGAGCAGTAATACCTTATGGAGCTCTACCCGTCTAATTCCAAAGACAAAGAAGCTGAGGATGAGACCTTGAACCCGGGACTCCTGACCCAGAGTCTGTTGCTTTTCTGGTATCTCCTACTCTCCGTGTGTGCGTGTTTGGCGGGGAGAATGGCAGTAGCTTCCATGACAATCGTTAAGAGCTCATAATTCGCAAAACAATTAAAAAGCTGGATCCAGATAGGGTCATTCAGAAACAAAGGAAAAATCCTGTGCAAGGTGCTTCTACAACTCTATGGATCTTAGCCAAATTCTTTCTCTTTGGGGGCCTCAGTTTACCCATCTGTGAAATCAACTGTTGGTAATAATGTACCAGCCCTCTCTTTCTTCCTTTTTCATTATTTCCTTTTTAGACAATAGTGTCCTTTCTTAACAGTAGACAATCAAAACACAGCTATGCTGGTTCCAAAAGGCAAAAATAATCCGAGGGGCTGGGGCTGGGTTCAGGATGTCTTCTGCTTAACTTGCCCGCTTCTCCCGTCACTGCAGGGGCTCTGTGAGCAGAACTCCACACACCACAGCATTACACAGCCAGAGCGTCCTGGGACCTGTTACTGAAACTGTGCTTCTCCGCTCCTGCTGCACCGCCCACTCCAGAAGATGCCATGGGCATGAGCTGTCCCACAACCCCCCACCCACCCGCCACCCCAGCAGAAATCTCACAGGGGACACAGAAGGCCTGGGGACCAGAAGGTTCTGTTTGCTTCAGGGAACATTGAACCAACAGAACTTCCAACGTATTCCTTGTTTGGGCTGCACATGGGTTTTCTTGAATGGGTTACAAAAAGAAAAAAGGAAAAATAGAGAACTGTTGACCGTGCTTAGAGGCAGGGCTGGAGCAGAGCCAAGCAGGGGAGACTCCAGAGGGGCTACTTTCTTCCCAGCTTCAGATGACTGCCTGGCCTGCTCTGTCCACGGTGCACATCCCAGAGGCTTTCAGATGTCCTGTGTCAGAGAGGCACCAAGGGATGAGATCACATACCGGAATGGAAAGAGGGCCCAGTTCTCATGTGTCACCAGCCCATGTAGCCTTGGACAAGGCCTTGCTCTCTCTCCCTCTCTGGGCCCTAGTTCTCCAGCCATAAAACAACAGAGCACCTGTCTCTCAGATACTCTGAATGAACTGAGAATATCTTCACCCATGCCATGCATCTTCCCTTCACTGTTTTTTTGCTTTGTTTTGGTGGTGGTGGTGGAAATAGGATTTGAACTTAGAACCTTGTGCTTGCTAAATAGACACTCTACGCCTTGAGCCACACTTCTGGCCCTCCTGCTCATCTTTGCCACAAGCATCTTGCAAGGAGAGGGCAGGGATGTTGGGCAGGAGGATGCCAAGGAGGCCAAGAGCTGTGAACTTGCCTCTCTTCTACTTCAGCATCGTCTCCAGAGGCTGCAGCCATCTGCGGGACAGAGGAGCAGTTGTGACCCTCAGAAAGCTCTTCCTGGTGCTGAGATGAAATCCACCTCCTCTCCTCTATGCAATTGGCCTTTCTGCCCTCTGAGGCCCTTTGGTCCCCAGGGCATCTCTGCAGACCTGGGGAAAGGACAATCCCTCTGTGTGGGCACGTATTTGCATTCGTGGGGAGGTGTGTTTACATGTGTATGCATTTGTGTGTATGTGTGTGTGTGTGTGTGGGTGTGTGTGTGTGTGGGTGTGTGTGGTGTGTTCACTAGCATTGGAATGGTGTCTAAAGGGGCTGCCTCACTCCACACAGAGGGCCCTGACCCCAGACTGCAGGGGCTGGTGGCAGCAGTGTCGCTGTGTGCTTGTGGAGGGAGGTGGGAAGGAGGGAGGAAGGTAGGCTCGGCAGAGTGTCAGTGTGTCTCAGCCTGTGTGGGGGCGGCTGTGTGGGGGCGGAGGGCTGCGGCATGCACCAGAACATGTGCCTGCCTGCAGCTCTGATGGCTTGGAGGGAGAGCCAGGAAGGCTGTCCCCTCCCCTGTCCCTGCACCCCCCTCCTCAGGTCCTGCTTCCCAATTTCCCAACCTTCCGCCTCTGGTTCCTGCACATCATTGCCTAGTCCTGACCTTGCCACTGCCTCTCATGGGGACTTGGCCAAACCACTTCCCTCTGGGGGCTGTCCTCCACACGTGCATGTTTGGACAGTCCCCATGGTCCTTTGAATTCTGGTATGCTGAGGGCCTGCAGTTTCCCAGGTGGGCCTGCAGTTTCCCAGGTAGCCCTCCACAGAAGGAAGCTGCTAAGGGTAGCAACCTAATGGGGCATTTCAGGCATCTCCAGAAAAGGGATCCCCATTTTACAGATGGTAAAGTTGAGGCACACAAAGGATAAGTGCTTCACTCAAGCTGGCCCAGGAAATTCAAGGCAAAATCATGATTGGAAAACAAGTGACAGCTCAGAGGCCTCCCATCCCCAAAGCCACTGCCCCTTTTCCCTTGTTCATGGGCAAGAGGGAGGATATTCCCCAGAGACAGCACCAAGGAGTCCCTCTCAGGCACTTCCCCCCATGCTTTAGTATGGGAGACATGCTCACCATGCCCAGAGCCATCCTCTATCCTGCAGCCCCAGTTTGCTCATCTAGAAGATGGAGGAGTAAGCCTCGCCCTCCTCCCTCAGCAATGAGCTGATGGACTGGACTGAGAGCCACCTCGCTGGCCCAGAGTGCTATGGGTGGGAGAGGTGATTAGGATCTGAAAAAAGGCACACCCTGCTGTCTCTGGGTGGGGCACTAGCACCTCGGTGTTCTCTTCAATATGACACTGTCTATCCTCCTAACGGCTCTGCATAGCCTGTAGGTGACAGGGTCCAAGAAGGCTTAAGCACTAGGACCCTGAACCCCAGTGCAGGAGCTGCTTCTGGGCCACGCCACCACCCTAGGATCGGCCCAGCTACAGCTACGTCTGCTGTGGAACATAAATCTGTAGAGCACAGGGCTATAGCTCAGTGGCCAGCCGCTCTCTGTCAGTGTGGCTGGCCACCTGCACCCCTGCCAGCTTCCCCTACCCAGCACTGTCTGAGTCAATTTCAGATTCTTGTTTCTAGAGAGAAAAGAGTGGTTGAGCTCTCTCCTCCCTCCCTCTCCCTCTCTCAAGTCAAATCTCTTTCTGAGGCTCTTTCTGTGCAGCCCGGTGATTGACCAGGACTCTGCTTCTCTAACCTCTCCTGGCAGGGGTCAATCCACAGCCAGGGAAGGCAAAGAAAGGAGGGTGCTTCGTTCCCTTCCCTCTCCTCCACCTGACCCTTTCCTGAAGCTTCTGGTGCTTCCTTTGTCCCCCAGCCCAGAGTTCCTGCTTTTCTCAGCGATTCTGGACATCAGAGAAGGCCAAGTGTGATGGGAGCCCTGGCCACCTCTGCTCATTATGACCCCCCGGAGCTGGCGCTAGTCACCTCCAAGCAAGCTAGTGCTCCATGGGTCCAGGCTTCCGTTCCCCTCATCCCAGGGAGGAAGACTGAGGTCAAGTGAGCAACTCTCTGGGTCCCAAGAGACAACCCCACCTAACCCTTTAGGGGACCCAAGTCAAGTTCTTGGTTCTTCGGAGTTCATGTGCCCACCAGGTGGGAAGGGCAGCCCCCTCACTTGTAGCCAGCTGTACCCGGGGCTCCTGGAAGGATGGTGACAAAAATACTGGCCTCACTGAGCAGGACACCAGAAGTCCAGAGAGGCACTTGCCCTCCTCTGCAGCTAGGCAGCCCAGGGCCCTGCTGAAGGAAGGTCAAAGGTCCCCATGCCTCCTTTTAAGGTCAACCCAGTTTCCCCTGGGAATCACCATACTGGTCATCTAGAGTGGGCTCTGGAAGGGGGCTCAACTTCTACACAGTGACTACAATTTCGTGGCCGGGAGGTGTGGGAGCTCATCAGTGGAAAATGCCTGCAGACATCTTCAATTCCTCCCCACCCGCCCAAGGGAGCCGTGAATGATTCCCTCCCCCAAGCTGGACACACTCCAGGCAAAAGGGAAACATCTAGAAGGTCCACCTCCTGCCCAGGCCTGGAGGATAACACCATCCCGGTAGGATGCTCCTGGAAGTTCACTGTGCACCAGGCTCGAGGCTGCATCTTCACATGCACCATCTCATTTAATCCTTATGGCCCTTTTTATCTCCCAGTTGCAGGTGGGGGAAAAGTCACATCCTGCCCAATGTCACGGAGATGAGGACGGTGCAGTGCTGCCACCCCTGCCCTGCTGGACCCTCACACTGAATCTGTTATACAAAGCAGGAGCTGCCAGCCTCCTCTGTGATATGCCCTGGCCTTTGTAACTTGGACACCAGAGGCACAGCGCCCAGCCACCTCAGCCTTTTCTCTCCAATACAAGCATCCTCCACCCTAGCCCCGTGCACCGCCTCCGAGGTCCTGCAAGCTCCTAGCACTATACGTAACATTTTGTAGGTTTGTGCATTTTTCTAGAGAATGTCGACTTAGACTTTCATCAGATTCCTGGAGGAATATATGACCTAAAAAAAGGTTAAAAGCACTGATGGTTCTGGAAGGAAGAGGTCTGAAATTCATTAGATGAGGCCTGGCCATGCCTGCTACCCTCAGTTTTCCTGCCATGGCCACACATGGCTCCCTGTCCCCTGAAATTCTGTCCTTGTTATGGTCCCTCTGAGGATCCAGGCAGGCAGAAGAACTGGGAAGGCTCATGGAGGATCACATCTTGATGATGCCCATCTCCTCCCAGGGCAAAACAGCACTTTGTTTCACTTGGAACACTTGAGTCACATCTCTACTCCATTTCACTGTGCTCTGTGACGCAGTCCTGCTGGAACCTAGCCTTGGTCACTCCCTGAAAGGCAGCTCCTGGCTACTTAGGGAATTCTTGGTTTCCCAGTGGGCACTGGATACCAACTGGAGAGGGGTCCTAGCTCAAGATTAAGGGCAACCCAAGTCCTCCAGAACAGCCCTAACAAAAGACACACTGAAATAGGCAGGAAGTCTGCAGACAAGCATGAGCACACATCTGCACAAGGGTGTGTGTCTGCACCAGGGAGCTGGTGTGTGACTGTAGATTTCAGGATAGTCTGGGTATGCAAATGTGTGTGAAAGCATTCTGCTTATACACAGCGATAGGCCCACCTCCCACACATATGCAGACACCAGCATGAGCTCACACATGCCTATAACACCCACACGCCCACAAGAGCCTGTGAGTCCAGCCTCACATATGTACGCACACATACATGTACACACATAGACACTTTTCTGTGTATATGCCCCCAGTCTTCACACAGATGTGCACACTCAAACACCACTGTGTCGTCTCACATGTGCATCTTTACACACCTCCAGACCCCCTACACGTGTGTCTACTGGTGTGTGTACACAGCCCTGACCTCCATACATGTGCACACCTTCACTCCCATGCACTCTAACAGCAGCCCTGGCATATTCATACACATGCACCCTTGCAAGGCACACTTGCAGTTTTAGACTTTACACATAGATCACAGCTACAACCACCTCTTCCTGGTACACACACACAAATGTTTGCACACAAGTGTACCCCAGAATCAGTTCTTACAACACAACCAACTCTCCTTGAAAGTCCATATACAGCAACATATATCGACCCCTCCTCGAAATGCAGGCTGGTGTGTGCACATCCAGATCTTGTACCAGCACACAGGACCCCTCTCCCCTGACTCCTGCTGCTAGCAGGAACCAACCAGGGCACTGGCGTTCCTTTGCCCATGGAGCACACTCTGCCTCCAAACTGCACTCCAACCCTTGATCCATCCCAGGGTGCTAGGGGCACCCAGGAACCTTCCCCAATGGACACTTGCAGCCCACTGGGCTATCCCTTGGCTTCCTCTCTCCTCAACCTCCCATCCTTCTCTCATCAACACCAGAGGCATGACAGATGAGCAACTTTGCCAAAGGATCACAGCCTCTGTGTGCACAGCCCTGCAACAGCGATGTCCCCTAGCTTGCTGATTTGCCTCTCCCCTCCTCCCAACATCAGTTGCTCACATATTAACCCCTCCTGCACCAATGGCCTCGCTCTTACTGGGAAATGGGAAGGAGGAGGTGGGGAAGGGATGTACTTACAAGGAGAAGTTGACACTCTGCACAGTAAAGTCAGGAAGCCCTACCCAGGAGGTGGTGAACACTATGTCACTGGAGGTATACAAATGAAAATACAGAAAGGACTGTAGCTTGCACCCAGCTGAGTGGGAAAATCCCTTTTCACCCTCAATTTCTAAGAATCTGTGTGTGCCCAGGTTGTGAACACTCGTGTGCATGGGTGTGTGCACTCAGGCATACGCTGTGAACTCGTCACCCTTACACACACACACACCCAGCTGACATGGCACATCTGCACCCACAAATGTGTCTATGCTTGACTCTGGACACCTTGTGCACATGCAAGTGTCCCCAAACCGTGCAGCCTGCCTTCCTCTGTGTGCACAGGAGATCCCCCACCACACAGGCACAAACACCCCAGCCCAAGAGGCTGACCCTTTGCACCCTCCTGTACTTGCTGAGGCGCAACTCACTTTCCCAGTTCCTCGAAAAGCTGGTACTCTTCTGTGAAGCGGGTGCAGGTGATGGTGGCCATCCTGGCACTGGGCGGGCAGGCGAGGCTCGAGGCTGGAGGACTAGGACTGGGATGCTGCTGCTCTGCTCCCGGAACTAGGGGCCACTCGCCTGCCCGCTGCCGAGGAGGAGGATGAACAGAGAACTGGCTTGACTGACGAGCCTGGGGCTTCTGAGCAGGGCACTGTGGCTGCTCACAGCCTCGCGAGCCTTCGTCAGCATCCAGGTCCCCATGGCAACCACCTCCGAAACGCCCTGTTCCCGTTGCCCCGGTAACTGCCTCCCCAACACCTGCCTTCCACTGCGAAACCTGCTCCCAGTCGCCCTGGCCCTATCGCACACAGTACTGCAGAGCTGTGTGGGCCCGGGGGCGGGTGGACCCGGCACCCCCCGGAGTGAGGGACTGAGGGGGGTGAAGAAGAAGGAAGAGAACAAACTTAGTCCACAAGTGATCCTCTCTCTTCCCACCTTCCCCCTTCAACTATGAGGCCCTTTTAGTAAACGGGATGAGATTAAATGGGGCAAAGAGGCAGTTGCTATAGTAACGGCCAGTGGGTGCCACATTCTAGGATGGTCCTCAGGAAAGACAGGATGTAGTTACCCTGGCAACTTCATCTCCTCTGGAGAGACAGGTATTGCCCCGTTGCCCTGGCAACAGCTGGGTTCTAAGGTTTACAGGGAAACAGCCAATTCATTGGGATCTCTTTCTCTCTTCTCCGTAGTCTCTGGAACTCTCTCTCTCAGCTTCCCTCTGTGGTTATGGTTTGGTTTGCTTTGGCCTTTACCTGGGTGCTTATTTTGCTCTTACTCTCTTTGCTCTTCTGCCACCTTGGCCATTTGTGTCACTCTAGCTTAGTGGGGAAAGAGCAGAGGAGACCCCAGGATCTGGAGAGGAATAGTTCTGACTGCCTGTCACCGCCACCCACCTCACAGCTGTGACAGCTGGGCTCCTCCTGAGGCATCTTCCACAACCTCTCCCCCACCCGTGCCCCCAAAGGGACCAAGAGACCTGGTCTCCTGGAGCTCCTGTCCCAGTTTCTGCTTGTACTTCAAACCAAGGTAAAGAGGCAAGAGGCAGCACAGTGAGGCAAGCACAGCCTGGCTGACCCAAGACTAGGCCAGGGCACAGACCTGCCTACCCTGATGTCTTCATTCCCAAATTCTTTAGGCACCTTCCCTGTCAACGTCAGTTCTTCACACCATCAGCCATATCCAAGGCCTAGGGATTAAGAAGGAAAGGGACTAGAGTTTAAGACTAAGGATCCGAGTTCAAATTCCAGCTGTAGCATTTGTTAGCTGTGTGACCCTTAGCAAGTCACTGACCCTCTCTGAGCCTCCAGCTCCCTTGTATAAATAGAGGAATAAAGCTGCCCCATGCAGAAGAAATTGCAAAGCTGGACTGGCCCGAGGGCCATGGGCGCCTTTTGAAAGTAGGCAAACATGAGGTCTTTTTTCAGTTTCTAGAAGAGGAGAGGGAAGGCTTAAAGTGGGGTCATGAGTACCCCAACACTATGGCTTGGACTTGCACAGCCACCCCTCTATCAGAAAGAAAGGCTCCTCAGCTCATTTCAGAGACTGTGATCCAGCCTTTGCCCTCAGTGAGTGTAGGGCAGATGAAAGGAAGCACAGATCCAAATGCTCTGGACATCCACCCCAGATGGCCCTGCGTGTACCTTTGGCTTTGGGTATTCTCCAGCACCAACAAGAGCCTGGCTCACCTGCATCCAGGGGACCCTGGACACATTCCAGGGAATCGCTGCCCTTTTGCAGAGGTCAGGGATGAGGAGAATGAAGGGTGAGTGCCCCACCAGCCACTTCTCTCAGAAGAGCAGAGGAGGGCGGAGGGGAAGGAAGGAGGCAGTAAGGGAGGAGGGTAATGGCTTAGCCACTAATTGCACCATTACCACCTTCGGAAAAAGGAAAAACCACTTGGTTTTGTTTCTGCGCACAACATGCTTCCCCAATTCTGCCGCCAACGTGGTAATTCAGTGGCAGAGAGGAAAGGCCTGCCCTCGGGGGCCGCACAGCCAGTGGGCAGCAGGCAGGGCACAGAACACCGTGGCCAAGCTAGAGGCAGGAGGGTGGTGGGGGAAGGGCTGCCCTGCTACCCACTCTTCCCCAGACCCTCTAACCTGTCTCCAGGCTGTCCTCCTGGCCTCCACACATGAAAGCAATGGAACAGCTTCGGTGACCATAAGGTCACCTGCATTACCCAAGGGAAACAGTGTAGATTACTCCTTAGAGTGACTACATGACTTATAAGCTGTGTGATTTTGGATGAATGGCCTAACTTCTCTGGACTTCAGTTTCTTCATGTGCAGAATTGGGTAAATAACATTCTGTACCTCCAGAGCTATTTCTTGGGTGAAATGAAATGAACATGGTAGCTGACACACTTTACATGCCCAATACAGGGGGAGTTATTATTATTGAGGAATTCAAAATCCTTTCCCTTACATGCCTTCCAAATCGTGGAAGCACACACTACCATCTCTGAGGCCCAGGACTTTCTGGTGCTGTTCTCTTGAGTCTCTACAGGAGGTTAGTTCATGGTTTGGACATCACCTTACCCAGGCCTCATTTGTAGAAATTCCTGTCGAACAAAAGGCTGGGGCTAGAAGAAGAGGTGGTCACTAGGACCTCCAGCTTCAAAATCAGTAAAACGGGCAAGGTGTGTGGCTTAGCAGTAGAATGCTTGCCTATCATGCATAAGGCTTCAGGTTCAGTCCCCAGCACTGGAAAAAAATAATTGATATAACAAAAAGCAAATGTGCTACGGGCTGTATTAATGGAAACCTAACATTCTGAACAAAGGTGGTGATAGATCTTCTTGGCTTGGCACAGGTCTGACCACTGTTTCCTCTCCCCCTCCCCGCCCTGCCCACCACCACCACTGACAAAATGGAGCAGCTCAGAGACTAGGGGAGAGACTGGCATGGTCACTGGAAGAGCACACAGTGATTCAGGGGACAATGAGAAGGCACAGAGGTATATAGATAGCCAGGTAAGGGAGCATGGGGAGGTCACCAAGGTGCCTGCAGGAGACAGGGACAAGTCACCTGTCTGTCTGCTCGTCCTGTTTCTTTCCTTTTCCTTCCTCTCCTTCTTTGCCTCCTTCCTTTTCAGTTTTCCTTGTCTTTCCCATTCCTTCTCACATCTGCTCTCATTTCTATCTCCCCTCCTTTCTGTCTGTTGATTTCTGACACTTTTCTTTCCCATTCTGGGGGATGGGCAGGTCCCAGGCTGCAGACCCACCTGATTGTGGAGAGATCACTGGACGGAGAGGAAGGCAGAAGAGGTAGAGATCTCCTGGGCAGGAATTGCACACATGTGTGCACACACTCCTGAATCTTCTAGAGCCTAGTTCAGAGGTGTGGGCACTGCCTCTGATGGGCACGTTCTTACTGAGTGCAATTGCCACTCTGATGAGGAGGCACCACAGCTAATTCACTGTTCTGCTGTGCCTGCAAGGCTGGCAGCTGTGCCCGGTGGTGGCGGACAGCGAGGAGCCAGCCATGCCTGTGTGGCACTGAATGAGCTGATGATTGCAACAGGGGGATTGTTCCTGCCAGACTCCCCACTCCCCAGGGCCACGGAAGGCACGTGCGCCCCTGTGTGCACCATGTGTGTGGTACTCAAGAGCAGGCCTCTGTGCTGTGGGCTGGTGGCCAGAGGTGGGGGCCCGGAGGTTGCTGAGCTGGCATGACATGCCAGAACAGGGGACAGCATGCAAACGCAGGCAGTGCCCTTGTTGAGGGGAGGGGCAAAAGGATAGTGACTGAGTTCTTGAGTGATGGATCAGAGCCCTAGTGACACTGTGACAGCTGACTCAAATCCTACCTTCCACATCCACCCACGTGCTCACGTGCATATGCCCGAGTGTCACAGGGTCCTGCAGGGCCTGAGCAGGAACCACAGAAAACGTGCCATCTGAAGAGTTCCCATGGGGCCTGTCCCACTAAGGGCAGCAAGTGTTGGGGGCAGAATCAGTGGAAAGTGGGCCAGGAAAGAAACAATCCTGCCAAGGGTTGGGGCAGAGAGATTGGGTGAATGCAGTGTAGTGAGTGACACCAGGCTGAAAGCAGAGGCTGTCCAAGGGCAGCACTGTCCCTGATGTGCTCCCCGTAGGGGCTCTCCTTGCAAGGGAGAGCAAAGCGAGCCATGGGACAGAGGGCAGAGGCTGCTGAGCCAAGGGCTGTACAACAGTGCCCTGAAGTTAGGGGACCCAACTTCCAATGCCATGAGAGCTGGCAGTGGGTCTTCTCCCCAGTGGGACCTTCACTTCCTCCTGGGAAGTTTGGAGACAAAATACTCATTCTCTGACTCCAAGGATATGAAGATTGTTAATTCCCATATCAGGAGCCAGGCCCTGCACTCTTTAGACTTCAAGGCAAGCACATGCAACCGTGCCCAATTTGCAGAGATGTGGTATTACTTACTGTGTGGCCCAAGCCCACACAGCTGGGGCTCAGGTCTGTGTGACTTTAACACCCCTGGCGGGGTTATTAGGCCCTTCCAGTCCTCCAGTGAGCACAAGGCCCTTACAGATGTCTACCAAGGCCCAGAGAGGGAACACGCCCCTCTGACAGTTTCACATACAAGGGGCAGTCAGGATGACAACCTGAGTTCCTTTCCTTGCCAGGCTCTGCTCCATTTCCTGGCATTGCCAGGGTGCTTGCCTAGGACCCAACAGAGCCAGAGGGACCTGGTGAAAAGAGGTCAGGCAGGTGTGGGGCTCTCTCCTGGCTCCTAGAGGACTGGACTCTGAAGCCAGAGCCCAGCTTGGATAGGCTGCTACCTGGCTGTGACCCTTCTAGCTAACAGGTGTGCAGCTTCCCAGTCTAGCCAAGGGAGAAACAGGAGCCACAGCAAACATCGCTGGGCTCCACCTTCCCAGACCTATGACCAAGCACCCAAGGCTGCCTCTGGCTGCCCTCTCTTTGTCTTCCCCCTCAGGGGCTCAGGTGGCATAAGTATATGTTCAGTGGTACCAGCCAGGGACCTGCCACAAAGTGAAGGAGGAATGGGGAGATGGTGGACACCCTGATGGCTAGGCTGAGCCTCTCGAGGCAATGCTTACAGAGACCCTCCACCAGTCTGAGGGCTGGGCCAGGCACAAGCTCCCCAGAAGCAGGCTTCAGATTGAAGCTTGAATAGGACTGCTGGTCTATGTTGGTGTCTAGAATGAGGAGGACTCTGAGACAGGTGAGCTCTGCACTGGATTTGAGACTAGATGGAGAGCTGGCCAAGCCTCCTACTTAGGGATCTGAGAGCAGGCACCAGCCCTGTCCCCAGTTGGTGTCTATTGCTTGGGGTTAGGTTGGTCATAGGGAGTAGGCCTTCGTGGCCAGGGGATGGCAGAAAGAACCATTTATGATTCTGCTCTTGGGGCCCTAAAGGGCAGGGGACTCAGGAAGAGAAGCAGGGCCTGGGACTGGAGCTTGAAGCAACTCAGCAGGCCCTAGGAAAATGTCCATGCAATTTCACAAGCCTGGAGTCACAGAAAACACTGGCTGTGTGCCTGTCAGGCCCTGAACACACAGCTGGAAGGGGCACCAGCAGAGCTGGAGTATCCTGGGCAGTGGGCAGACAAGACAGTCCACCCCCTGGGATACACCAGGCCGAGTCACCTAGCAGGTGATTTCTTTAGAGCCTCCGTCCTGAGCATACACAAATCCTACGGTCCCTAGAGTCCAAAGGCCTCTGTCAGCCCTGGCCCCTGCCCCACAAGCCAGTCATCAATACCTTAGAGGCAGAGAAGAAAGAGTCCATGTGGGAAAGATGACAAGAGGCAAAAAACAGAGCCAGGAGGAAGGGCCTAGGACACCATAGTCACCTCCACCCTGTGGGCCAGACCAGACCCTTGCTCCAAGACTTGGTCACTGCAGTGGAGATGCAGCCCTGCAACCATTGCACCGCACCCACCCCACCCCCACCCATCCTGCTCATCCACAAGCTGATGAGTCCTAACAGGCCTCCTTTGCCAGTGACAAAAATAACTATTTTCAAAATTCACAGCAGGGCCTTCGCCTACACACACTGCGTCGACTGGAACCTGAAGGGAGATATGCAGAACGCAGTGTGCGGATGGAGCCGTGCTATGCAGCAAGCAGGCTTTGCAACCCCCACGCCCCTCCTCCCCATCACTTAGCCCGTGCCCCACCCCCCCAGATGCACACACACACACACACACACACACACACACAGTGACGCCCAGAGTGACCAAATGGAAAGGGCTCTTAGCTCATCCACTATACGTAGGGAGACTGAGGCCCAGAGAGGGTCAGGGTCTTGCCTGAAGTCACATAGTGAATCTGTAACAGGACTCCCTAAGATTCTGCCTCCTAGTCAGGATGTCTACCTTCTCTGCCATTCACTCAGCCAATTATGAACTCCCAGCTGCCCCAGGATGCACATGCACACACAGGAGCTCACAGACAGTATGCATCCCTTGTCTCTGTGTGATAACACTTTAATGACTTGTGTGTGTGTGTGTGTGTGTGTGTGTGTGTGGTACTGAGGTTTGAGCTCAGGGACTAGCACTTGCTAGGCAGGTGCTCTACCACTTGAGCCATGCCTCCAGCCCTATAATGGCACTTTAATCAAGTTTACAGGCTCTTCCACAGCTATTAGCTTGGCCAGTCTTCTGCAGTGCTGTGAGGTAGGCAGAGCCAGGGCCGGCAACCCAATTTGTAGGTAGGGAAATTGAGGCCCAGAGGGGAAGGACTCTACCCAAGATCAAAGAAGATGATTGGTTCAGAGGCTCTTTTTCACAGCTATTTCCACCATTCCTGATACTGCAGCAGCTAAGGACCCAGCCAGTTTCTCTGGATCCTGGGAGACTGGAAGAAGAGCTTCCCACCATGAATCCCCACACTATCTGGCCCCAAGACTGGCCTAGACATTTGAAGACCCAGGATGGGCAACCTCCCAACCTTGCACCTACACCCTTCAGCTCTGAAGGGGTACCTAAAAGAGCAGCCAGATGGCTGGGCTCCAGCTAGTGTCTGTCCTGGAGCTGCCTCCATGTGGCCCTTCACCCAAGCAGCACCACAGAGAGGACAAGGCCTTATGTCAGTTGTTATGTGGCAAGGTCAGCCAGGACCTCTATCATAGTCCCAGGCACTGATGCACACCAGAGTCATGAAGTCATAGAGCTCATCTCACAGATGAGGAGACGTGCTGAAAGCTGATGCAGGTCACCTAAGGTCACAGAGCAAGTCAGTAGAAGGGCAGGACTGGGACCCAGGCATCCCATCCTATTCAGTGGAGGGCCTCTATACCCTCCAATTCCCTGCAGATGGAGACTTGACCTCAGACTTCTCCCTGAGGAGCAGGGAGCCAGTGGGGAAGTGATATAGGGGGACCAAGACCCCTGCCACCCCACCCATCAGATCCTGTGGGACATCAGCCTGGTGTTGAGTTTACGGAAAAAAGATCGAAGCTTGCAGATCTTGCATTTTTTCTTGCGACGGCCCCTGGAGAAGCTTCGAGCCCTGGCTTCCTCCTCCTCCTCCTCTTCTTCCTCATCACTGGCCCAGGGCCCCCAAGCACCCCCATTGAAGTCAGGATGGGCCCGGGGATTCTCAGCAGGGTAGCGCACAGGGATGGCTGTGCGGTTATAGTCAGCCAGGCGGGCCAGCAGGGTGCGGACCACATCAGGCCGCTGGCCAGCCAGGTCCTCCCGTTCATAAGGGTCAGCACTGATGTTGAAAAGCCACACAGCCTGCCGGACACTGGCCATCCGCTCCAGGTTCCACCAGCTGCCAGGGAAGGCAGCCAGTGTCTGCGGTGGGATCCAGTCACCATAGCCAGGGTCTCCCGTCAGTAGCTTCCACTCACCCACACGGATGGCAGCTTGCACAGCAGTGTTCCAGATGCCGAAGCCACCCTCCAGGGAGCCATGCCTGGCATGGTTGTAGAGTGGGTCGATGTTGTGCAGGATCTCCGTGCGTGGCGAGGCCCGGCCCTCACTGATGGCCGGCCACACATCATAGCCATCTAGCCCATCATCTGCAGATGCAGTGCCACCTGCCAGGCCCACCAGCGTTGGGTACCAGTCGGTGATATGCACCAGTGCCCGGCTGGTCCGTCGCTTCCGCTTGAGCAGGGGACTGTGGACAAAGCCCAGACCCCGCACCCCACCTTCCCAGTAAGTACCCTTGCGTCCTCGGAGGGGCCAGTTGCTGCCTCCTGAGAAAGTCTGGCCACCATTATCACTGGAGAAGATGATGACACTGTTGTTGTAGAAACCATAGCGCTTGAGAGCCCAGGTGATGTTGCGTACAGCCTCATCCATGCAGGTCACCATGGCTGCGTACTTCCTCCGTGCCACATTCCCCATGGTGCGATAACGGTACAGGTACTCTCGAGGTGACTGTAGTGGCGTGTGTACCGCCTGGAAGGCCACGTAGAGGAAGAGGGGCCGCCGGGGGCTGTGGCTTGCCAGGATGTGGCTGGCACGCTGGGCATAGAGCATGGTGGAGTACTGGCCACTGAGCCCCCAGGCCACACTCTCACCCTCATGCAGGTCAAAGCCACACACTCCCGGGCCATCACAGTTGTCATACGTGTAGTAGTCCACATTACCTGTGAGCGAGCCCAGGAAGGTGTGGAAGCCCCGGCGGGTGGGCAGGCACTCTTTCCGGTAGAAGCCCAGGTGCCACTTACCCACCATGTGGGTGGAGTAACCTGCCTCCTGCAACTTCTGGGGCAGTGTCACCTGGTCCAGAGGCAGGCAGTTGGGCTGCCGTGGGCGGATGATGGAGTGCTGCAGTCCTGTATGGATCTGGTACCTGGTGTGGGGAGGGGAAGGAACAGGTAAGGCACAGGTGAGCTGTGGACCACTGCTCCCACCAACCAACTCCTAATAACACACCATGGTGGGCTCTGGTCTAGCACCACCAGCAAAAACAGTAACAATAATCACCAGGTGTTACTGGGGCTGGTAAGCACCCTCTCACTGAATTCTCGAATAACTGAAGTAGATAGTGCTATCATTTTACAAAAGAGATTGAAGCTCAGAGTGGTTAACCCACTTGCCCAGGATCACACAGCTAGGAAGGTGGGGAGTTAAGGATTGGACTAAGGTTAATAATAACAAGCTGGGAGTGGTGGCTCACACCTGCAATCCCAGCTACTCTGGAGAAGGAGGAGGCGGCAAGAGGATCTCAAGTTCAAGGCCAGCCCTGGCAAAGGTGGCATTGAGACCATCTCAAAAATAAAAATGAAAGGGCTAGGGGCATGACTCAAGTGGTAGAATGCTTGCCTAGCTTGTGCAAGGCCTGGGGTTCAGTCTCCAGCACTGCCAATGATAACAACAACAACGACAATAATAGCTAACACCATGCACTCGTTGTGTGCTCAGCATTGCAACAAGCCCCTTGAATTATCTCACTAAATCCTCACCACAAACCAGAAAGTACATGTCATTATTCCCATTTCCCAAATAAGGACCTGGAGGCTCAGGAAATTAAATCACTTGTTTGGTAAGTCACACAGCTGGTAGTTGGATTTCTATCCCAGGCAGTCTGGCTACAGACTTCAGAGTCCCTGAGCTCTAAGCCACTAATGTGCCATAGGGCCTACAGTAAGTCCTGCTCTCCCACGCAAACTCCACTCACTCTTGAAGACCCAGCCCAAATATTACCCCAATTGTAATGTCTCTTGCAACCCACTTTTGCCTCTGGATTCCTCCAGCATTTAGAGCACACCACATTGACCTACTTGGCCATGGGATTATACTCAATTGTACATACTCTTGGGCCCTTTACTCTGTATTCCTAGCACTCTGCTGATATTTAAAGCTCACTCAGTTGCTTGTAGAGTGAACGAATGGATGAATGAATGAATGAGGGAAAGAATGACGACAGAGGGTTTTATCGCCAGAAAGGAACTAGTACTTCCTTTAGTTTAGTCATCTACTAAGGTCAGAGGAGGGGAAGGGCCTTGCTCAAAGTCACTCAGGGGTCAGGGGCAGGACTGAGACTTGAAGGTAAATCCAAGCCGAGTCCAGGCAGGGTTCTTTTCCAGCAAACTAAGCTGCTCATGTGTGTGAGTGAGCTGGCTGGAATGGGAGATCTCTAAGACCCACCCAGTTCCCAAGTTTTATGAGACTAGCTCCCACGTGTCTGCTGTGGTCCCTTGATCCAGGTCACTCACACAGGCTAAGGTCCTGAGGTGGCAGTAGGTGGAATGTTAGCAGAGTTCTGAAGTTCATTTATCCATTTATAGCCCATCGTCCCTCTTCTGTGGTCAAGGCCCCCATTTGATCTGCTTATGAGGTCTTAAAAGTCCCAGAGTAAAAAAGAAGCCTGGAACTTCCCAAGAATGTTAGAATCCCACACCTTTTTCTCCCCAGGCACCCATGTTAACCAAGACCTGCGCACTTGATACCTTCCAGCCTCCCTTCCCCCACTCTGTTTATATTCCCTTATCTTAAGGCCATTTTTAACACTATGTGCTACACACATACATTATTTCATTTAATATTCATTTTAAAAAACCATAGTGTAGACTATTATTACTGTTCTTCTACAGACAATGAAACTGGGGCTCCCAAAAGTGCAACAACAAGGCCAAGGTCAGATAGCTGGCAAGCAGAGGCACTAAGCTTTGAACCCAGGTCTACCCAACTCATGCTCAAAATCTGTACATGATACAGCTTCTCCAGGCCTCACTCAAACTCATAAGTGACTGGACTGATAAGAGAAGCGCCTAGGGCCTTGAGTCCCAACCAAGCTTCTCTGCTTCTCTGCATAAGGGTGGAGTGGGTGAGGCACTGGCTTGTTTGGTGGGTGGGCCAGTTAAATCACCAAAGCCCATTTACGAATGAGTAATCCAAGAAACTTTGGCTCTCCCCAGCTCCACCAAACATAACCTGATGCATCAACGAACAGCAAGGAAAGGAGTAAGCATCTGGGAGATGGAGCCAGCTGCAGAGGGTGGAGGGCAGGTGCTGGCCAGCCATTCGGTGCCATGCACTGCTAACTTCACAGATCAGTGGGCTGGAGTGCTGCCCTGCTGGCTGCTCATTCTTCCGCTTAAACCAAAAGTTACCATTCTCTAGGGAGAGAAATGCTAATGAATACAAAACTCTCAGCATGCAGATCCCTCCTCCCTCTTCAGGTTAGTAGATATCTGTGACGTCTGGTCTGAATAGCCCTCACCTGTAACACGTCTACATCCACATCCACCCCTTTTCCTCTTTCTCCTGTTCTTCCTCTCTCAGTTCCTGGATATAAATGCCAGATCGAAGGAAGAAAGGGCATGACCACTTGATTCCCAGCTCCAGGAGCCCTGCCTAGCACCTGACCTCTCAGGCCCCCCACCCACTCCAGGCCTCAGTTTCTCCCGTCCAGGAAACAGGGAGACAAGGAGTCTGGCTCCTGAGATCACATTAGTGGCTCTGGGGTGGAACTTGAAGAAAGCATGCCTTGGCCTCCTTCCAAGGAGGATTAGCTTCAGCCTGCCAAAGGATTTTCTCCTAAGTGTCCAGAGCTTGCCTGCCTCACTGCCCCCCCCCACCCCATTTCCCAGCTCTTTTAATCCTGTAATTCTGCTGCCCCACCTGGGGACAGCTTCTTAGGAGAAAGCAGCACTCCTGGGACTCCCAGCCAACTTGGGAGGATTCTACAAATGAAAAGCAGAGGCTTGGAGAAGTGAGGTAACCAGCCTAAGGCTACACGGGTCACAGCATCTTTTACTCCCACTTATCAATTCCTTGGTCTTCTTCCATTGTAGTCACTGGAACTGTGGGAACTCAAATCTTTCCACTGATATAGAGGCTGCCATTTATTGACAGCTAAGCGCATTTTGCATAGCTCCTTTTCAAGACAAAAACTGTTCTTCAACCCATTTTAAAGACAAGGAAACAGAGGCTTAGGGAAGTCAAGTGACTTGCACAGAGGCTCAGGGTCTATTTAAAATAAATGTCAGGGGCTGCCATATTCCTCCAACAAAGGGATGACCAGATGTCTCCTCCACATTTGTGAAATGTGCATGTCCTAGAACACGAGAGAAATGGAGAGAGGGAGAGCGAATCATATCCATTCAGTGCTAAAGATATGGAAATTGAGGGCCTGAGAGGGCAGAGGACTCACCAATGATCTCACTGCCAACTGGAGGCAAAATGATCCCATAACAGGGGTGTTTCCCAGGTCCCAGCAAAAAGTTGTTCCAGAAGGGGAAATCTAGCAAGGGGGTGAATGTGGGGCTTGGGCATCCAGCCCCAAGGGTCTGACCCATGCCTACCTGCCAGTAAGGAGTTGGCTCCGCGAAGGTGTGCAGATGGGCTGGATATAATAATTCTCCAACTTGACACCCTCGGCCGCCAGCCGGTCCAGCGTAGGGGTCTCGATATCTGATCCATGGTAGCCCACGTCGTGATAGCCCTGGTCGTCGGTGAGGATGAAGATTATGTGGGGAGGCTGGACTGGAGCAGCCGAGGGCTGCTCGCCGGCCTCTCCGGGCCCGTCAGCCACGAGGCTTGGCTTGGCCCAGTCCCAGGACAGGTAGCCGAAGCTGAGCAGGCTGACCAGGGAGAATCCAGTGAGCGCGTGCATCTCCAAGCTGGCCCGCGCGCCCAGGCGCACAGGGCTCCAGGGGCCTCAGTGCCTCGCGCGCCCAGGGCGCACGACCTGCCCGCAGGCCTGGGTGCTGTGAGAGCGCTCCGCGCCCCGGGGGGTGGGGGGCGGGTGTCTTGTTCTGGAGTGGCAGCGGGTTGGTGGGCGCTCTGGGAAGGTCAGGCCCGCGCCCAGCTGCCTCCGGCCGCCCTGCGCCCGCCCTGAGCCCTCCTCGCTCCCTCTCCCCGAGTTCAGCCCGGCCAGCCTGAAACGCGGCGTGGCGGCTGCCCAAAAGTGCTTTCCACCATCCTCTGACTCTCCTCTGCCTTTTTACCCCCGATTTCTCCCGCCTCCTAATTTCTCTCGCCTCTGCTTTCCCTTTCTCCTCCCCCAGACCCTCCAGCCCCTGGCCCGGCCTCGCACCCCGCCTGCAGTGTTCAGACCGGCCCGGCTTCCCGCAGGGAGGTGGGCAGGACCCCAGAGGGGAAAGGGAGGGAGACACGGGTTGGGCGGGTCTGGGAGGGGACACCAAGGGAGAGAATGCGAAAAGTTGTAACATCTGCCCGGCCGAGCCCCAGGTGGAGGGGCGGGACGCTGAGCACGGCCCCTCCTCCGGGCGGGGAGCCCAGGCCTGCTCAGCTGGCGGACTCCGCGCCCGCCCCTGGCCCGGACTAAGGAGAGAAGGGAGGGGGGCCGCTTGGAATTCGGTGGAACAGTTCCGGAACGGCCCAGTCAGACATTCCTTGATCATGGAGTCTTAGCATCTCTGAGCGCCAGCAGTGGAAAAGACGCGCATCATTTTTTAGTCCAACAGGGTCATTCTAGAGATGGAGAAACTGAGGCCTTGAGGTGGGCGGGAAATGGTCTAAGCCACAAGTTAGTGGCTTCTTTCCTGGGGTTCACAGTGGCTGTTTGAGTGGTAGTTCCCTCCCATGAGCAAGTTCTTTGGCAAGTTCTGGACTTGCCAGCTTCCCTCTCCTCAACCCTTCATTTTGCAGTTCCCAACTAGAATCTTAAAGAACCGGCCCTCGAGTCCAGGGGGCATGACTGTTGTGTACATCTTATATCCACAGGGTTCTGGCACACAGTAGGAGCTCAATCAGTGTTTATTGCATGAATGAACAGGTGAATGAGTTCCTACTTCACCCAGGCCAATTCCTAAAGAAAGAAACCTGCAAGTCAGAGAGAACAAGCTGCAGAACGCAGGCAGGTGTGTGGGTGAGCAAGGCAGGGGCACCAGGATTGCACAGGCAAGCATAGGGGCTGCAGGCGACTAAAGACCTTACAACCTTGTTTCTAGTGTCCACTTGTCACCTGAGAATGAGAACTAGTGTATCCAGATCTTCTGATTTTTCAAAAAGAATAACAAATCCAGAGTTATAAAAGAATATTCCAAGTGTTAAGTGTTAGTAACATATTGGTAAAGTTTAAGCGCTGTGTAAGGCCAATCAAACCTACCTGAGGAACTCATCAGGCCATTGGGTACCCATTTCAACTTCAGCTCTACATCGCTTTCCAAATTTTTACTAGACTGCATTTTTAAATAGGGAAACTGGGCTAAAGAAAACGAGTTAGGCTGTTTCACTTGTAGGACTTCAAATATTTAACATGAACACTGCTGATCACCAGGAGGGGCTGGCAAAGCTGCATTTCCCAGTGTTATGTGACGAGAGGCCCCCTTTTTCCCAGAGCTTCTTGGGAAACGTAGGAAACCAAGACTGTCCAGGTGCGTTTTCTCTTCTAACACCTTTTCCCTGCCAAGATCCCTTCCCTCTTGCTGAAAAACCACTGTGTATGGGGAAGGAAACCAGACCTCCAAAATAGCAGCCCATTGTGAATCTGCATTTCAAAATGAGGGCTGGCTGCGTGGGGCCAGCCACTCCTGTTTGCTCAAAGCCCCATATTTAGGGTGACCAGATTTATCAGAAGGGAAAACTGAGCCTGTTGTTCTGGCAAAAGAGATGTTGAGGACAGTCAAGAAAAGTACAGCCTCCTGAGGGGAAGGTTACTAAAATGGTGCTTCCGGAGGCTTTGGCTAAGGCTGTCCTGGGTGACAAAGTGGGACAAGTCGCTGGAGGTCAGAGGGACCTGTGCTTTGCATTCTTTACATTGTCCCAGAACTTGGGCAGGAAGAATGGGTCAGGGCTGCCTTCCCCTAGCTCCACATACACAAAGAGAAATGGCAAGGAGAAGGGGGTAAGGTTTTAGGTTGGCCCAAAAATGATCCAGAGGAACAAGGGCACAGGCTATGGATCTCTGTGGAGCTGTCACAAGGACAGGACGGGCAGTATTTCAGAGGTCAAGATTGTGGGCTCTGACATCAGACTGCTTGAGTTCAAATCCTACCACTTATTTGGAGTCTGACCTTGG
This sequence comes from Castor canadensis, assembly GCF_047511655.1. Classification (NCBI taxonomy): domain Eukaryota; kingdom Metazoa; phylum Chordata; class Mammalia; order Rodentia; family Castoridae; genus Castor; species Castor canadensis. The sequence goes on along the minus strand of NC_133391.1, from coordinate 69,351,720 downwards.
TGAGTGATTTTACCTCTCTCAGTCTGTTAATGGGATAATAATATAAATGAGGGCTACTACAATGCTCAGTGAAGGGCCCAGCACAAAGCAAGCGCTCAGTGAAAGTGGGTAGTTAGGATTATTCCCTATGCTTTTGAGGTACTGGCCATTGAACTCAGTGCTTCATGCTTACTAGGCAACTGCTCTACCACTTGAGCCACTTTTAGTTCGTTTTTCAGATAGGATTTCATGTCTTTGTACTTTTCCCCCAGGCCAGCCTTGGACTTTGATCTTCCTACCTCCATCTCCCAAGTAGCTGGGATTATAGGTATGTACCACCCCACCCAGCTCCGTGCTTTTGAGAGAAAGGACTAAGTCCTGTGGGTGAAAGTTACTAGGAGACAGATTTCAGGCCAATTTAAGGGATTACTTTTATAGGAACTCTGGCAGCTTGCTCAATAAAAGGATGAGGGTAATGGGTGAATCACCATGTGCAGCGGAGTGGGTGGATCACTGGCACTCAAGTCTTGTGCCCCAATAGTCACATTTCTTTAAGAATCTCGTGGCAATCACAGAAACCCACAGTGGCCTCTGAGGACACCATTCCTCCTCTATTGCTCCTTCTTCAATGCTGTTATACAGCTGGGCCAGGCTGGAACATTTCAACCAGACATTTCCAAAAGCTCAGCGAGGACAAGGCAGAAATAAACACAAAGTGTAATGTGAATCCAGGTCATACTGCTTTTAAGATTGGCTGCTTATCTTCCTTTGTGTTCTCTCCAGAGTGCTTGCCCACCTTCTTCCTTGGGACAATGTGTAGGAGCCCTACCCCCACCCAGACCCCATCCATGAAGACTCTGGGAACTACAAGAGGTCTCAAGTTCAGGCCAAAGAAAGAAGGCTCAGAGAAGCAGCCCCTCTCTCTGCTAGGCTGGCCAATCCAGCCTTTTCACTCTGTCTCAAGAGCAGCTATCTCCAAAATGACTGACATCACGAATGCCCGCCTATTCAGGAAAGATCTTCTCCCCCACTCACATAGATGTGCCCTTATCTCCTGCCCCCCACAAGAAATCCACATCCAAACACTATAAGAAACCTCACATCTGCCCACGAAATGCAGATCAGATGTGGCAGGGGTGTAGCTTTGTTACAGATATTTCATTTCCATTGATGAAATCAGACTTCAAAAAGTACTGAGTTCCCCATTCCTGGATCTAAACAAGAAGGGGATAAAATGCCATCTGTCTGGAAGGTAACAGAAGATTTACCTGAACTAAAATAGGGAGCAATATTTGAAAGTTCTTTCAACATGAAAATGTCATTATTCTAATTATTTGTCCCCAGGGAGCTTTTTAGGGTTATGAAGATATAAAAATGGAAAAGTAGGTGAGTCTGTTTTGTGGCTTTGTCTCTCATTTCTATGATGTGTGAGTGTGTTTATGTGTGTGCATGAGAGTGGGTAGGTGTGGTTGTCTTCAAACTAAAATTATCTTAATATAGATACGATTTCCTCTGACTTATTGACCTTGGCAAAGACCTTGTACACAGGTTATGCATGCTGTCTTCCTCTCACTAGAAGTCAATTTATCTAGGCTGTCCACATCAGAGACTTGCAAGAAAATATAGCAGGCCTCTGAACAGTCAGAAACATCAGAGTCCAATCCGTTGTCAGAGGAGAGCCCTTACTGACTCTTATTTCATACACAATTCTTGCAAGACTAATCATTTCATTCCCAGTCAAGAGTATTAAAAGCAGCTCAGAGGGAACATATAAGAAGGTGTCTTGAGGCGATTGCCTGCTTTATAGTAATACAGTTGCACAGCAAAACATTAAAGAGAAATAAAAGAATAAATGTAAAATCATTCTGATGAATTCCAAAAGCCTGGGAATTTGGGAGCATTTGGCTCAGCAGCAATGATCAGAACCACCAGAACAGACCCCAGGGCATCACTGAATTATAGCCCGGCACTGAAGTGAATGATGGATCACTTTCCAAAGTTTAAATCCTAGTCAGGATTCTTTTTTTAAGAAAGTCAGCGCAGATATATATTTGCAGTTCTGGGGTTTGAACTCAGAGCCTACACCTTGAGCCACTCCACAAGCCCTTTTTTGTGATGGGTTTTCTTTTGATGCCCAGACTGGCTTCAAACCACACTCCTCCTGATCTCTGCCTCCTGAGGATTATAGGCGTGAGCACCCGGCTTAGCATCAATTTTTTTAGGTTTCCATCCAAAATAGTCACTATGAAACGTGCACCATGGAAGTTCCCCTTCAACTGTAGAGCATCGTCCCTGCAGACACAGGCTCAGGGAGGTGATTCCGTGGAGGTCAGGGCACTGCATGTCTCCTACTCTCCTGCCCACAGGTGCCAGCATTATGCTGCCTACATGCCTTCAGGGCTGGAAACATGTGGCCCTGGTGTGGGGGCATGGCACCCCACTTCTGGTGCTCTCTTACAGACAGGCCATGTCCTCTTAATTAGTTGCTCCTCTCAGAAACAGACCTCAGAAATAGGAAGTTCCACAGGGTACCTTGGTCACCTTGTTTAGTGACCACTGGTTTATACTGTAATCTCACACTCTCCACAAATACATTATTAATGATAATTAATTAACAGTTAATGGAAGGTCAGAGGTGTTTAAGAAGGCTGTCATGGAGAGGGAGGCAAGAGTCCTTGTCAGTCCTTGTCCTGGAGGAAGTCCAGGAGAGACAGCCAGCCCAATGTCTTACCCTCCCCAGTAGGCAGGCCAAGGGGACATCTTTTTTTCTTTGCTTTTTTTTTTTTTTACAGCAGCATCATCTGCACCAAGGGAACATCTTAAGGCTTAGAGCTTGTTGGAGATTTTATTACTTGGGCAAATGGTTTTGGGGAGGAAAGGAGTTTTCCTCTCCATGCTGGGGCACCCTTAGCATTTCTGAGGAAGACACACGTTCCCTCTCACCCTCTGGGTGGTCTCACTGAGTGCCCCTCGTCTTAGTGGTCAGCATCCCCGTATTGGGCATCTGAACCAATAGTGGCAAGAGCCTGGGCACCCATAGCCCTTTGCCTTTAACCCTTCATGGGGCCCAGCCCCGGGCGTTTCAATGGCTTCTTTCTCTGGCGCTCAATGAAACATTCTTCCGAGTGGATTATTGAAAGCAGAGCTCTGGTGCACAATGGGCGCTCTGTGCTCACAGTCGCTGCCCAATCTGTTTGCCCAGCCCGACTGCGGCTCACCTCTCCGCACACGCCCCACTCTCCACCCACCCGACCCCGGCCCCACCCGGAGCCAGCCCAGAGGGAGGCCATAGGAAAGGACCTGTTCTCCACGTTCTCAGAAGTTCCCGCCACGGTCTCTGCCAGCCTTGGGAGGAACTGGCCTAACAGGACCCAGGCCTACCGCCAGCTCATCCATCCGGGGCTCTGCCCACTTTGATGTCGGAGGTTTCGGTCCTCACTGGCCAGCTGAAGTTTTCTGAAAGTTATTGTTATTATTGCTACTATATTTGGATTCTATTGTTATTATACTTAAATTTCAGTCCTACAAGTATACAGCTTCAGGACAAAAACCTGTGTTGTCCTGATCAAGTCATTTCCAATGTCTACTGGCTGGAGCTAGAAAAAAGCCCAAATCCTTAGTCTGGCATCAGCAACAGAACTTCAGCTTCCCCCTTGATACCGGTCACTGGGTACGTGGACAGCAAATGGGTTCCATTGCTACTATTACTGTTTTCGTTATTATCATCTTCTGTACTTGGAGAAACTGGTTTTTAGTGCAAATGATAAGAAGACCCTGCCTGGGGGGGAATAAACCCTGAATTCATACCAATTTGACATTTGGAATCAATAATAATAATAACATAATAGTTCACATTTATTGAACATCTATGAACAGTGCATCTTTACTGAGGTTATCTCAGTTCTCACACAGTTGGTGAAGTAGGTTAAATTGTTATCATTTTCATCTCAAAGATGGAGAAACCAAGGAACACAGAAAGGGAAGGTAATTTGCCCAAGGTCACAGAACTAGAAAGCATCAAAGCCAGGACTTGAACTTAGGTCGCAACCTTGTTGCCTGCTATATTAAAGATCCTGCTGTGCTGGATTTTATGGCAGACCTATTTTTCATTTTTTAAGGAGCCTCCATATTGTTTTCCATAGTGCTTGTACTAATTTACACTCCCACTGCCAGTGTATGAGAGTTCCTTTTCCTCCATATCCTCACCAACATTTGTTGGTGGTGCGTTGATGGCAGCTATTCTAATAGGAGTCAAGAGGAATCTTAATGTGGATTTTCCTTATGGCCAGGGATGGTGAGCACTTCTTCATGTTTTTTAGCCATTTGGACTTCTTCCTTTTAAAAAGCTCTGTTCAGTTCATTTGCCCATTTCTTCATGGAATCATTGCATTTTGGGGAGTTTCATTTTTTTGAGCTCCATGTATATTCTGGTTATCAGTCCCTTATCAGATATATAGCTGGCAAAGATTCTCTCCCATTCTGTGGGCAGATTCTTCAATTCAGAGACCATTTCTTTTGTTGTGCAGAAGCTTTTTAATTTCATGTAGTCCCATTTGTCAATCTTTTCTCTTAGTTGCTGAGCCTTTTGAGTTCTATTTAAGAAGACATTGCCTAAGCCTATTAATTCCAGTGCATTTCCTGCTCTTTCCTGTGCTGGCTTCAAAGTTGCAGGTCTTATATTAAGGTCCTTAATCCACTTTGAGTTGTCACTTGTACAGAGTGAAAGACATGAATCTAGTTTCAGTATTCTGCATGCAAATATCCACTTTTCCCAGCAACATTTGTTGAAGAGGCTGTCTTTTCTCCATCGTATGTTTTTGGTGCCTTTGTCAAAAATCAGGTGGGCGTAGCTGCGTGGATTCATATCTGGGTCTTCTATTCTATTCTACTGGTCTTCATGTCTATTTTTTGTAAGTCAAGTTACAATAAAGGCCCCTGAACACCCATGTTTATTGCAGCATTATTCACAATAGCTAAGCTATGGAAACAGCCAAGATGCCCCACTATTGATGAATAAATTAAGAAAATGTGGTATTTATATACAATGGAATTTTATTCAGACATGAAGAAGAATGAAATTTTTTCACTTGCAGGTAAATGGGTGGAACTGGAGACCACCATCTTAAGCGAAGTTAGCCAGGTTCAGAAAACCAAAGGCTGCATGTTTTCTCTCATATGTGAAATACAGACCTATAAAAAATGCAGCAATATTTTTAAAAACATATCACAATGAGGGGAGGTCACATACAAGAGAGGGAGGGCAAAAGAAGAAAATTAAGAAGGTGAATATGGTTGATATACTTCTTATACAAGAATGAATATATAATTTTTTAAACCTGTTGAAATCACCATAAGAAGGGGACTAAGGTAGAAAGAAAAATAGAGATGAACCATTTCAGGTTATAATACATATATACCTAGAAATATCACAAGGAAACTCTGTATAGCTATCTTACACAAACAAAAATGTCTTTTTTTTTTTCTTTTACAAAATCAGAAAACAGAAGGGCAGAATAGGTCCTGCTTTAGGGGTGGGTACAGTGGAAGGGGAGAGGGTGGGTAAAGGGTATAGGAGAGTGAATATGGTGCAAATACCGTGTATACATGTGTGTAAATGGAAAAATGAGACCTGTTGAAACTACTCCAGGAATGAGGGGGAGGGGAGAATGATGGAGGGGGTGAATTCAAATATGATATATTGTAAGACATGCCACAATGTACCCCCAGCACAACAATTAAAAAACAAAGAATGACTTTATATCTAGAGGCTTCTCTTTCTCTTGGCAAGTTAAGGTAATATTCCTTTAGTGACTTTTTTTTTTGGTTCTTGGAAAGGGCAGGAGTAGCAGATTCAGAAATGAATCCACAGGGACGTCTTTCTCTGGATTTTTCTAAACTTTATATATTGTGCAACATAAATAATATTATGTTCATAATAAATTAGTTAACTGTTAAAAAAATAATAAATGAAGATCCTCCTGTGCTCTCCTATTGCCTAGCCTGTCACAGTTTCCCCTCTACACGTGAATGGTGAGACACCAACACTCATAATGCATTAGAATGGCCAGGAAGCCACCAGAGGCCCTGGGAGGACTGAGAGGACTTGGGCATGAGTCATATAGTCCTCGCACTGAAAACCTGAGTGGAGCTGCCTTCACCATGCTCCTTGCCTGAGGTACCAAGTAGAAATGCCCTCAGACCTGTTCCCTGATCTTCCCTTTCCTTCCCTGAGGCCCCACTGCCTGCTCCAGTAGCTTCAGGATGTCCTAAAGCCCTTGGAGGCAGAGGCTTCTTCTGGCTGCCTATCTTCTCAGACCTAGGTGTCACCTGTCAGCTCTGCCTTCCTGTGCAACAAGAATCACTTTAACCAAGGCAGCAATCTGCTGGGCTTTTCTTCTTGGGGCAGTGCAACCCAGCTCCCACTGCCTCCTGGCCTTGGCTAGACAGCCTGAAGCCAGGAATGCTCACTAATGATAGGGATGAAGCTTGCCTCTGTTCCCATGGCAACTGCTGTGCTCTCCTTAGTCAATCACTTTTGAAGCTCACGCTGGTGTGAAAGTTGTTTTGCACAGAAGTACTTAACCCTTATGCAAGAACTCTGATCTGGGTCTTTAGATCCTTCAGGTCCATTGATTTTCTCTACCCACCCTGCTTGGTTGAAGTTCTTTCATCTTTTAAACTCAACTCAAATCTCCCCTCTTCCAAAAGATCCTTCCAGAACCTCCTTGCCTCCCTCCCTACTTGGAGTCAGTCTCTTGGTCCCCACACCCACATGGACTCGTTTATAGTTCTATTAGATCACAGTGTGCCTGTTTCACAGTTATTTATGTGTCTCCTTCTAAGCCCCTGGTGAGTGATCAGCCCATAGTAGGTGCTAAGCAAACATTTGTTTGAATTTATTTGAATTTCCCTTTCAGGGTTTTAAAAATTACTATTATTAACAGTCAGACCGTTACTAATAATCCCTTATGCTTGTAAAATTATTTACAGTTTATATATAGCTTCATGCTTGAGGGCAATGCTCAAAACCCCGGCTCCACCCTTCCTGGCTGTGTGACAGTGTTCCAGCCTTGCAGCCTCTCCCGCCTGCCTCTCATCCACAGGATGAATGGTTATAAGGACTAAAACAAACGTGTAAAGGGTTGACTTCACATAGGTCAAATGCATAGTGATGCCTCACTAGGTGTTAGCTATCCCTATGACTTACGGCCTCACTAAAATCTCACCAGAGCTCTAGAGTGGGAAGAGTGGGGCAAGGATTTCGTGAATGTCATCACAGTTATCCATGACGTGGGAAGAAACTGAGGCCTAGGGCAGTAAACACCTGCCTGAATGTCCAGACTTTGGTCTGTGCTTGGTATCTATTGTCTGCCTGGTAACCACTTCCTCTTTCCTGGTGAGAAACCTAGATTTTCTCCTCCCTCCACTGATAGGTAAATTCTAGGAGCAAGCTTGGCCCATCAGAACATCAGCCTACTGTGGCCACAGAGACTAGATCTGAGACAAGCAAGCAACCCCAGGCTGTCCACTAAATTCAATTTTGAGTTTTCACTTTCATTTTTGAGAACAAGATTGTCTCTTTTCTCCTAGACTTGGAGAAAGAAGACTAGAAGCCTGGACACACATGGAGCTAACTCTGAGAGAGAGGAAAGTCAAGTACAGAGGTGGAGACCAATAGTTCCTAATGATATCCTTGCAGACGTGAAGCTTCCCAGTTATACTAGCAGCTAGAACTACCCCTGTACCTGAGTTCTGTGCACGAATGCATTCCTTCTTTCTTATGCCAATTTGTGTTGGTGTCTGTCTCTTGCAACTGAGCAAATGCCAACTGGTGAAGTCTGCCACCTCCCCACTACAAGAGTCATGGATCCCTTTACTCAACAGTCAATTGACAGTCACTTATTAAGAAACCTAGTGAGTGTGCCTTTCACTTACCAGGGCTGACACTACATGGGGGACAACACAAACCACCTAGCCTTCCTGGAGTAGATAATACATTGCGTCACATCCTTGACGTATGAAGACCCTGAGGCTCAGAGAGGGGAACTATGAACCCTTCACGTGAACCCTGTTCACGTGAACTCCTGTTGGGCAGAAGCTGGGGTGGTGGGCAGCTGGATTGACGAGACCCTGGCAGAAAGGACTGATTTGGGGATTAGTGAGTTTTTGCTCTACAGGAAGTTTCCAGGCCAAGGACAGGAGCTGCACCTGGAGGCAGAGGCTCTAGTCCACTAGGTCCAGAATTCCAGGCAGGGAAGCATGTTCTGGTTTGCCACATGGCTCCGTCTGATTTGGGCTGTTAACTCTCATGGCTAAATTAAAGACTCTCCCTTGGTCTGGAACTCCAATTGCTAAAACTGTGAACATGGCAATCGTCTTGCAGGAGGCCTCTTCTCACAGGAGCTTTCTATATGCTTCTCATAAGGAACTGCCCCATTTTCTAGCCTAACCTGAGGCTGGATTTTCTCCTCCATCTAATGACCTATTTCTGGGAAAACCCATTCTCTCCAGTACCCAGCCCTTCATGCAGGCTGTGATGTCTCAAATGTGGATTGGCATTCAGGTTTACTTTGTTTGGCCCTGCCTCGTGGGTACCAGCACAGGGGCTGGCCCATAACAGATAAATAAGCTTTTCTCCAATGAACATTTAGGGGCTTTTTAAGATGGGAGAAAGGCTGGAGTCTGCCTAGCAAGTACAAAGCCTTGAGTTCAAACCCTAGTACCTCCACACAAAAAAGGCAGATTGACTATGAAATGCACACAGCTTAAGCTTCTGAATCTCTCCCCAGCCAGGCCCATCGCTAAATCTGAGAGGAACCCCAGCAATGTGTTCACATGGTTACATGACTTCTGTAAAATTTGACCAAGTCAGCTTAACTGTAGTTTGTTGTGATCAGTGACTCTTTTCATCCTCACATCTCGCTGTTGTTTTTTCTTATGTCTGATGGGTTTAGAAATAGCTATGGAACTTGGGGAGTCTGGCTCAGGAAAGTTAAATTGAGGATATGTTTATCATTTGATGGAACTCTAGATCCCATGTATGCTTAAACTGGCTGTCTTCCAGGACTCTTGCTGCCCACTGAGCTGACTCAACCTGGCATAAAGACACAAAGGTGTAGGCTCTGGACTTGAATGGTGCCCTGAGTTTGTCCTCTAGTGCCTGGCAATGGAATATTGTGTATTGAAGAGAAGTGAAATCTAGGGAGCCAGATGCTAGGCTGTGGAAAATTCTTCCAATTATCAGACCTGTAAAATTGGATGCTTAGGCAAAATGGAAATTATTTCCTGTCAGAAATATTCCCTCAAATATAGTGCATACAATTATAAATGTGCCATAGCTATTTTTTTCTTTTTGATGGGCAGAATGTTGTTATGGGCTGAATTGTATCACCTAAAAAAGATATTGAACCCAAATATCTGAGAATGTAACCTTATTTGGAAATAGAGTCCTTACAGAAGTAATCAAGTTAAAATAGTCTTTAGGGTGGGCCTTTGGTCCAAAATGGCTGGCATCCTTATGAAAAGGGGAAATTTGGACAGAGACAGATACCAAAAAGAGAATGCCATGTGAAGATGAAGGCAGAGATTGGAGTGGTGATTTTACAAGCCAAGGAGCACCAAAAACTGCCAGAAATTTTCCAGAAGAGAAGCACAGACCAGATTCTTCCTCACAGCCTTCAGAAGGAACCAACCCTGCCAACTCTATTTTGGCCTTCTGGCCACCAGAACTGTGAGACAATGCATTTCTATTGTTTAAGCCACCTGGTTTGTGGTACTTTGTTATGGCAGCATTAGCAAATTAGTACACACGTGAGATAGAATTTATCAGAAGCCCTGTGTCTGTAGGCCACAAAGCTGAGCAGTACTACAAATAGTGAGGCTATCCATGTGTGAAGGCTTATGTTGTCTACACTCCAACTATCAAACACTAAAAAGAAAAACCCAATTAACCCTGCAAGGGGGAAGGGTGGACCATCTTTCCATACTCTGTTACAGATAATGACAAAATCATTTCCTAACAAGGGCGGGTCTAAGGTAGCCCCTTATCCTCCTCCTCCAGATATTGTGAGGCCCTCTGGCTTTTCTCCCGTCACCTGCATCTGGGATTCCCCTACCCATTCTCTCAAGGCCTTTGGGGGGCTGTGTGCTCCCCAGATCCTATTAAGAAAAACAGCAGGCTATGCCCTCCTTCCTACGGGCCCAGAGCTTAGATGTAAGAATCTAGGGAATGAAGGGGATTGAGTGAACTAGCATCTATCTCTAAAACTGCCCTTCTCCATTCCTTTCCTCCACCCAGAAAGTGAAATAAGAGTTATTTCAGCTCAGAACCTGAAAGAACATTGCCTTCATGTTTGGCTACAGACAGGCTGTCTCAATTACCCTGTGAAAGGCCGTCTAAACATTGGCGATTCTGCTGGGTTTTTCTTTCCACATTTTCCTCATCCTGACCTATTACCTCCCTTCTGTTTTCCTTGCTCAACCATGTCCTCAGAGGAACCCCAGCTCTGTCCTTCCCCTACAACCACTGGCCTTTACCACCAGCTTCCTTGGGCTTCTTTCCAATCAGATGATCAGCTAGGGGTCAAGTTTGACATAGGGTTTTGTTTGGGCTCTTGACTCTAGACCTGGGGAGGAACAGAGGGAACTGAAGGGGATTTAGCTTCAGGGTCAAGGCTGGGATACAGTGGCTAACACTGTAGAATGTTCCACTAGAACACGGTCAAACACAGCTTGAGCCAGCAAGTGGGTATGGCGCAGGGACTCTGCGATGAAATCTAACTGACTAGCTTAGGCAAGAATGGGGATTCTCTGACTATGTTACCATGAAGAAGGAGTTGGAAGAGAGATCAACTTCACAAATGGCTTTAAACTCTTTCAAGTCTTTTACCTCTTCCCCTCATTGAAGTAGCTCTCAGGATCACCAGGAAGGTCCAAGTTAAAAGTACCATTGCTTGTGGGATATAAAATGGTGTAGCCACTGTATATAAGTTTGGTAGTTCCTCTCAAAGTTAAACACAGAATTACCATAGAAATTTTACTTCTAGATAAATACCCAAAAGATCAAAAAAGAGACCCAAATGGATATGCATACATGAATGTTCATAGCAGCACTATTTATAATAGCCAAAAGGCAGAAACAATTCAAATGTCCTTTCAAATAGATGAATAGATTAACAAATTAGTAAATATATGTAATAAAATACTTTTCAGCTATAAAAAGAATGAAGTCCTGATGTGTGCTACAATAGAGACAAATGTCAAAAACACCACACACAAAAGTTCATATATTGTGGGAAATATCCACAGTAGGTAAATCCATAGAGACAGAATGTAGTTTAGTGGTTGCCAGGAACTAGAGGAAGAGGCAATGGGGGGATTCCCTTTCAAGATGATGAAAAGATTTTGGAACTCAGTAGAGGTGTGATTGTATAACATTGTGAATATGCTAAGTGTCATTGATCTATTCTGCTTTAAATGATTTATTTTAGGCTATATGAATTTTATCACAATAAAATTTATATTCCCAGAGAGAAACTCTGATTGGCCAAGTTTGGGTCAGACACCCACCTTGGCCAATCAACAAGATTTATGGGATCTACAAAAGAAATGGCAGCGCCCATTAGAGTCATATGGTTGAAGCTAGGGACAGTCACATTCCTCAAGAGTACTCTTAGGGAAAAGTGAAAATTTAATTTAATAAATAAGATGCAACCCAATTAAATGTCACAGTGTGAAGAGAATTTAGAACTGCTTCACAAATATGGTGGTAACTAGCTATGTGTGTCTATTTAGATTTAAATTACTTTAGCCCCTAAATAGTGCTAGCCACTTTTAAAGAACTAGTGGTACCATATCAGGAAGCAAAGACATAGAACTTTCCTGTCATTGTAGAAAGTTCTATCAGAGAGCATTAGTTTAGAGATTGCACAATACAGCTCTTTCATTTTGTAGGTGAGAAGAATGAGGTCTAGCATTATGGTGTGGATATGAAGTGTCTCCCAAAAAAGGTTCAGGTGTTGAAGGCTTGGTCCCCAGCTGGTGGCACTATTGAGAGGTGATTGGATCACGTGGGCACTAACTTCATCAATGGGTTAATCCATTGATGAGCTCATACTGAATGGGCTGTGAAGAGATGGGGCCTGGTTGGAGGAAGCAGGTAATTGAAGAAGTGTCTTTGAAGGGGATGTCTTGTCCCGGCTTCTCCCTCCTCTTTCTTTCTGCTTCACAGCTGCCATGAAGGGAACCTCTCTGCTCTTCCTCAAACTCCCATTGCCTGAGAAGAACGGAGGAACCTTGTGACCTTGGACTAAATGAGACCTCTGAAACCATGAGCCAAAATAAACCTTTCCTTCTTTAAGTTGATTTCCTCAGGTATTTTGTCCCAGTGATGTAAGACTGAATAATATGCCTAGAGAGAAGGGACTTACATAAACACAGACAATTTAGGGCCAACCAGACCAACACCCAGGCATAAGAGAAGTATAAGTAAAGCTCTAGATTGGAAAGAAGCTCAGTTTGTCTTTCTGTTTATAAAAGTAATATTCATGTTGCATGCAGTTTAGAAAACCTCAAAAATATTAGGAAAAAATAAAAATCAACATAACCTCCATGACTCAGAGACTATCACAATTAACATATATATTATCATAATTAACATCTATTTATTCTACTAGGCTTTCTTCCCTATGCATTTCTACTTATAGATAAATATATATGGATAGAAATGCATTTTATTCTGTCTCTGCTTTTTTTCCCCACAATATATTTCAGACACTTTTTGTCAGTAAATATAGATTCATGCCATGATTTTAATATCTGTGAGCAATTAATTCAGAATGGAAGATTCCAAAAAAGGGTCTTTGGATAAATTGGTATTGCACAGGTCTTTAAAGAATCAGAATCAAGAGGCAGAGATGGTGGCCAGGGCCTTCTCAGCAGAGGGCAAAATGTGGCTAAAGTCCAATGGGTGACAGGGCAGCATTGAAAGCCAGCCTTTGGACTTGGGGGGGGGGTTGTTTATGAAAGATGAGAAAGGTTACCAAGGTTACACATGAGAGGGAGTGTCAAGGTTAGAACTGGAAACTGAGACTCCTCTTAGCCCAGGGCATTGGCCTACACATAGGCCAGTCTTGATCCTTCACACTGGCATTTGAGGCCCTGCATCACCTGGTTCTCGTCCACTTTCATTACCTTAATCTCAGAAGACAGCCTCTGCACCTGCTCCACTCACAGATGGGGAAATCAAGGCTCCTCAGGGGAAGGGCTGCCTTGTGCCTTTGAGCTAGATAATAGCAATTGCTGGTGTGGATAGAACCCTCTTAGATATAGCAATTGCTGGTGTGGACATGCCTCTGGGCCTATGAGGCAGAGAGATGGGGCCTGGCCTGAGTTCCACCATGAGACTCTCACCTTACCTCCCGCAGGCAGTGCCTGCTTGGCCTCTGAATAACTTTGGCCTGCTGCATGAGTCAGCAACATTCTTGGTGGCTGGAAGCACCACAGCTCAGCCTCAGGCTCTTCCTGTGTATCTCAGTGAGCTGGGTGAATCCTCCAGTTAAACTAGACCAACATGCCAGCTGGATGAGTAGCTTTTGGTCACAGCCTGATGGGCTGGGAGTTGACCTGTGGGGACGCAGGAATTTGGATGACTCAGAGAGACCCCAGCTACCTCTGTGCTGCTCAGAAGCTGGATGCTGACCTCATGTACTCTGTGCAGGATCACAGGGCAGAAGGGACTAGCAACTGTGAGGGCTGGAGAGGATGGTGGGAGGCAGTGAGAAACCTCTCTAGCACTCCTTACTCCTCTTTGGCAAATCACTCCCCACCCCTGGGCTCTGCCATAGACAAACTGGTAGTTGGAGATTGGAGTCTCAACTCAGCTCACAGTGTGACCTTGGCAAGTACTTGACATCTCTGCACCTCTAAAAATGGGAAAACCAGCACCTACCTTGCAGGGCTATCACAGAACTGAATGGAAGCATGTATGTGATGTACTTAGCTCAGTGCAGAGCACAGATAAAATTATCTTAAATAGAAAATTCTATCCAAGGCCTCTTCTCATGCACTCTTTTTGTTCTCTATCCTTTTGCTTACCAGAGGGGGTCAGAGCTCACAACAGGACTTCCCAGGGCCTTGGGGTTAAGGCCTTTGCTGAGCAGAGAAAACACAGATATCTACAGACATAGTCTGCCATCAAAGAACTTAGATTTTAGTGGGGAAAATGAGGCAGTAATGGATAATAAGCAAGAAAAATCACAGAGCTGGTGGAGGGCATTGGCTGGGGCCACTTTAGGCTAAGAGGAGAGACCAGGAGTACCATCTCCAGTACGTGATGTTGACACTGAGGTGTGAAGGCAGGATGTGAGAAGAAGCCAGTCTTGGGGGAAGCAGGAATGTTTCAGGAAGGGCAAGGGCAAGGCAGACACCCACACAAGGAGGAGACTTGGTATAGAAGGAACTGGAAGGAGGTCAGTTGGCGCAGTGAAAAGGGGAACAAGGAGACGAGGACAAGGAGTGGCAGGCCTCTTCAAACTGAGTTAAGACATGTTCATGACTTTCCAAATGCAAGCCCATGCCTCTGTAGACTGAGTTCCATAGCAAGACCCTGATCATCTGACTCAGAACTAAGCTGGAAGAGCCTGGCTATTCCCCATAGGGCACCCATGTCCAGTCCAGGCTCAGCCTTCCCAGCCCTAGCAGCATGCTTTCAGGAATAGGGACCACAGCAAAGCTGCTCTGTGTAGCACTGTTTCTGGCAGGGGCCACCAGCTGCATTCCAGGAGCAAATCTGCTGAGTGGTTGGACCTAAGGAATGCAAAGCCCACCCCTACCCCAGACACAAGGGGCCTTTTCTCACCCAGGCCCCTGGGGTAAGGCTTTCAGGGGCTCTGGATCACCTGATTTCTTCTGTTTATGATTAAGGTTTTTGCTGAGCAGAAAAAACACAGCTGTCAGTCAGAGGCCCAGCATAGCACCTGCAGGGAGGGTCAGGGCAGGAGAGGGGGGGGAGCCCCCCCAGGCTTTCAGGGTCCTCTTCCTACCTACAAAGCTCAATCATCCCAGCATTCAAGAACCTGTTTCTACCTCAGCTATACCAAGCAGGGATGACAGCCTGCCAAAGATCATCCTCCAAACCCACTTCAGAGCCAGGGAAACTGAGGCCAGGGATGGGAGGGGCCTCCCAGCTACATAATAATTGACAAGAGCTTGGCCAGCTTTTAGTTATTTGTGTTACTGCCATTTTACAGATGAGGAAATTGAGGCTTCAAGAGTCAATTACACATACAAAAAAAAAAAAAAAAAAAAAAGCAGGGCACTAGTGGCTCATGCCTGTAATCCTAGCTACTTGGGAGAGTGAGATCAGGAAGATTGTAGTTCAAGGTCATCCCAGGCAAATCGTTCATGAGACCCTATCTCCAAAATAAGCAAAACAAAAAATGAACTGAGAGTGTGGCTCAAATGGTAGAACTCCTGATTTTCAAGCATGGAGCCCTGAGTTCAAACTCCAGACCCACCCCCACTCCCCCAGAAAAAAAGAAACCAGTGAATTACATGCTCAAAATCAGGAATCAGGTTTAAACCCAGGCCTTCTTTTTTTTTCTTGTTTATTGAACCCAGGCCTTCTGACTCTAAAACTCACTTTTTTTTTTCTTTGTGTTTTATTTACTTCTGTGAAATTCTTTTTCTCAAAGGAAACTTCTCTTACTCTTATTAACAAAAATCCATCTCAAGCAAAGGTGAAAATAAAAGCAATGAGAGCTGAATGATATTAGAAAATTCTAGCTGGTTGCCAGTGCTGTTGGAGACCTTTACTGCTGAGAAGAGATGAACAGGTGTGGGAAAGGTGTCAGGGACACTCAAGTTCTGACCTGAAGCTTTCCTCCTGACATCTTCTGAAAGCTGAGATGAGGCTGAAAAGGAAATGGGTTTTCACTGTGTGCTTCTCTGTTACTGCAGCCTCACTGTGTGGCCATCATTTGTGTTGTTCAGCAAACACTTCTGGCTCTCTGCCTCCCTGGCTTGTGCGGGGGTGGGGCGGGGGGGGGGCGGATATCATGTGACCAGTTCTGGCCCTTCCTGATTTGCGCCTTACGACCTTATGTCTAGGCTAGAACATGTAATTCCTGGTGCAAGGTCATCCAGCACTCTCCCCAGAGCCTGGGTCCCAGAGTGAGGGCGATACAGAGGATAGAGAGAGTCCCCAGCTGGGCCACAGCGATTATGTAACACAAGCAGGAATAAGCTTGGATGTTAGAAGCCATTAGGAGGTTCAGGTGGCTTATGTACTGCAGCATGCATAGCTATTCTGATGAATACGGCATGCCATCACAATCACCCTGAGGATGCAGCCCCCTTCTCACAGCCTGCAGTCTTAATTACTGTGCTGTGCGAGGCACTTGCCAAGCCAAAACTGGAGCAAAGCCTTGGAGGTCCTTGGAGAATGTGCTTGCCTTCACTGCTGTCTCCTTCCCCTAACCCATGTCCATTTCCCTCAGATGCTCTTGGCTCTCCCGTCTTGGAGCTTTGCTGCTGTGTTCCTCTCTGCCAGGGATGACACACACTTCCATCTGTCTCTTTACCCACCAGAGTCACGATAAAGATACTGGCTGCCTGTGTTTGGACCTGGGCTCAGGTAGTTACCAGCTCTGTTCTCTGTGGCTGATCCTTAATCTCTGGGTCTCAGTTTTCTCAGGTATAAAATGGAAACATTTGTGAGATTCCACTGCTCATGGAGCTGTGGTGAGGATTTAGTGAGCTGAAATATGGAAAGCACATAATGAGAGTTTATAGCATTAAGCTATCAGCATTTTCCCTACTTGGTGAATCCCTGGCTACTTTTTGGGGGGCACTGTTCACAGTAACCTGAATGTCCCCTCTCTGAGCAAGTTGTACATTGCCACCATATGCTGCATGCTGTCAGCTCCATTGCAGAGCTGTGTTTTTGTCATCTGGATCTACTGCCTCCCTTCTTACTGCTAGCACATGCCCTTGCACGCAGTGAGACTAAAGATCGGTGTTAGCTTTGAACTAACTTTGACCAAGGGAGAAAGGGGTGCTTGGATGTCAGAGTTTGGTACCAGGATGAGGACACACTGGGTCTTGGCTTTGCCTGGAGTGGGGTTGAAGGGCTCCTTATGGAGCCAGTGCATCAGTACCCATGGGCCCTCTCCTTCACTTCCAGAGGGTCATACTGAATACCACTAAGTAGGAAAGAGGGATACCAGAGTGTATTCATTTGCTTGGGCTGTCATAATACAGCCACAAACTGGGTGACTTAAACAACAGAAATGTACTCTTTCAAGTCTAGATGCTAGACATCTGAAATCAAAATGTCAGCAGAGTGAGACTCCCATTGGGTCTCTGGGTAGAATTCTTCCTCACCTCTTCCTAGCTGCTGTTGGTGGCCAGTGATCCTTGCCTTCTGGATGCACTGCTCCAACCTCTGCCCCTGTTGTCACACAGTGTTCTTCCTGTGTGTCTGTGCCCTCACATGGTGTTCTCCATGTGTGTCCATCCTCTCTTCTTGTCAGGACACCAGTCATATTGGATTAACTGCCCCCGTCCTGCCAGTCCAGTACAACTTTATCTTAATTTCATTTCATCTGCAAGATTCTATTTCCAAATACTCTCACATTCACAGGTACTGCTGCAATTAGCCCTGCAGCATGTCTTCTGGGGGGGTCCCAATTTAACCTATAACCCCAGTGGTTAGGCAATACAGACTCTTGACCTCTGGCTTCTCCCAAGGAGGCCTTAGGAACTAGGAGGGAGCAGGAAAGGGAGCAGAGTCTGTAGCCTGGGAGCCAGGCCATCTGGGCTCTGTCTTCAGCTCCCAGCTTGGGATCTCATTCTTCCTGGAAGGATGAGGGAAAGAACTCCCTCTTAAACAACTCAGTTCCTGAGAAAACCAAATGAGATAGGGCACCTGAAGGGGCTTCGCAGGCTGAGAGCTGGGCACAGGTGAGAAGACTTGCCCATGGGTCTAAATGCCCCATCCTCATGACTCTCGGGCAAGTTCAAAGAGGTACTGCAAGGATAGCGTTCTACACAGCTGTATTGCTTAGACACCCCCAGACCACACCCTCAGCCCTCCCACTTCTGTCCCCAGGCTTTTCTATGAACTCACCCCTTCTCTTGGCCTTCCTTAATGGGGTCACTTGACTCCCCAGGTCTCAGTTTCCTTCTCTTAACGTGGACAGTGGTTGCTACCCCATATGGTTTCTAGCAAGGATTAAATTTTGAGGTAGTGCAGTTAATTTGGCACATGGCTTACACATGATAAACTTGAATAAATCTTCATCAATCTTGATTTGGTATGAAAGTAGGCATCATTCCTGCAGGGAAACAGAACATACGACACAGAGTGGCAGTGCTTTGTGCTGCTCTATCTCTCTACGTCACTTGGGCCTTCCTGTGTGCGTCCAGCCAGCACCTCTGTGTCAGCTGTTACTCAGTGCCTGTCCCCTCTGGTCTTATCCTCTGCACAGCAGGGCTTTAGACCAGACAATGTCTATGCAGCCTGCCTGCTTTCTTGCCATGTGATTTTAACCTGGGGCAGTCCTTTAGGACACTTCTGACTACAGACCAGAGTATAGACCCAGTGGCAGGAATTCGGACAAGGGCCAAGATACCCTGCTTTGCCTCTGACATGCTTAGGCAATTCTCTCCCTTCTCAGGTTCTGTCCTCCTTCATCATATCCTGGATGAATACCCTTCCAGTTTGCTTCTCTAGAGTTTTACAATCTGCCTCTTTGGAAGATTGCCAAAGCTGCCCTCTACACCAGGCCTTGACCCCTGCTGTGCCCTCTGCCAGCATCAACAAGGTGCATTTCTTCACTCAAGTGTTCAGCATTCAGCAAAGCCTTTACTTTTCCACCCAACCCAATACTCTGTTTTCCCCTAAACAGCATACTACTCATTTATTTGTAGCTTACTTTTTTTTTTTTCAGGCTCCCTCTCTAGACTATAAGTCCCATAATGGCAGGGACCTTCTTATCTCACTCAGCCCCAGTACCTCACATAGGGTTCGGCACCTGATAGGTACTGGGTGTATTTTGGAAGGAAGAAAGGGAAGGAGAGAAGAGGAAGGAAGAGGGAGGCCAGGAGGGACTTTATCAACATGCAGGAATTGAGGTCACTAAAATACCTTTTCTTTCTCATCCTTGTTTCTCTATCTTTTTAATTTGTATCTGTCTGCAGCAGCTCTGCCCAGGCATGGTGCTGAACCTGGAGCGGGGTTTAGGGGGAGCGCTAAGTTGACCTTGATGCCAGCATCTCTACTTCAGATCTTACATCTTCTGAGGGAGATAGAAGTTAATGTGTAGCCCACATAATAAGCCAGCATTTCCATCAGTGAATGTGACAGTGAGGCAGAGGACAGGCAGAGCAGGAAGGAATTGGGGAAGGGCTTCTCAGAGGAGGTGATGTGAGCCCTCAGTGGCTGCTTAGGCTGTGAGGACCATGGCAGCCTAGGAACAAGACTCAATCCTCCTCCAGCCTGACCTTCTCTACCTGTTTCCATGAGAACCCTCCCTTGTTAGTTGCCCCTGGACCATCACCCACTAAGGCCAAGCCCTTTCGCCCTCTGTGCACATTGAGGGACCACATCCTTTCTCTTTGAGCTATATTTGTCTTCCTACTGACTTCTGGTTGCCTAACCCCTCCCTAGAAGAGCCTTCCCTTTTCCCCCTTTAACACACGTGGGGTCAGCTCTGGAGCCCCTCCCTAACCTCTACTCTGCCCCAGCTTCCAGACTCTGCAGCCTTACCCCAGGGGCATCCACTTTCTGATTCTATCCGCTGTCTCTCATCACTCACCTTTTCCCTTCCTTTGAGGCTGCTGCACAACTGCACATTTCTTCCTCTTGTCAGGACCAGGCTTACCGAGGTGGTGTTACAGGACATTGAAGATGGCCATTTTCAGGAAGGTTCTACTTAGTACAAATCACAAGGGCTTCCTGTGTCACACCCATCATCTCACTACACCTCCCAAGAACTCCACCATTTTCCCATTTCACAGAAGAAAGCCACCTGAGACATTTAACTTAGATAAGAGGCTGAGCAGGGTCTCCAAGGCGGAAAGGGTGGTAAACCAGAGCTTCTGTGCAAACCCTCATTCACACTTCTTGTCTCCCAAGGAGTCAGGCCACAGGGCCCATCTGCTCCTCACCCTTGGTGGGCCCTGCCCTGACTGAGAGAGAGGCAATCCAACTGCTTCCACTAAAAGGGTGGGGTGCAGGGGATGAAAATCACAGAATCTTTCAAGCTTGGGTAAGGCCTTGGAGAAGGGAATTCAATAGGGGTCCTGTCCTCTGGATGTTTCTATAAATGACTATGACATTCTCCTAGGGCTTATGTATGTGCCAGGCATCGTCCTAAGCAATTACACGTACATTAACAGGATTAATCCTAACAATAAGTATTCTCCTCACTTCATAGGTGAAGAGATCACGTCTACATGCTACTAAGTGAGCAAGCTGCAGTTGGCGCCAGTCAGTTCCAAGGTCCAGTTCTGACAACAGATGAAGCATTTCTGGGTCATGAACATAGCCTTGTACACTGAGCCACCCAGACTCCAGCCTTGAACACACGAGGGCAGAAGGACTGGTCATCCTCTCCCACATACATACCAGCCCTTGTCTTCAGCCTTTGGAATGTTTGCCCTCTGGACTAGAGACCATTTATACAGTAATGGGCCTGGATCCCTTTTAGAAGAAAACATGATTTTCTTTTCCACTCCTCAGGCCCATGCTTCTCTTTCCTCCTGCCAGCCCATGTTTATTTCGGTAAGGAAACAGCCTTTGAAGTCCTCACTTCTTGAAAATTGGGAGGGAGAGGGAGGCACTACAAACATTTAAAAGCATGCCCACATGTTGGTTGGAATATGGAAGTTTTTTAAGGATTAATAACTGTTTTTGGAACCCATGGACCCTGCTGCTCTTTCAAGATGAAAAAAAAAAATAATAACCCCTTGAAAATCACAACCATTGGTGAAAAAAATCCTACCTGGGCAGGGAGCTGAGCCAGGGTCTCCTTAGGTAGTTGATGAGGAGCAGCCCAGTTGCTGGCCCAAGGGGACACTTCCATGGATGTACAACAGAGATGGTAAGAACCATTTTGATTTCTTACAGCTCCACTCCCCCATTTAAAGGATTATCTTTTTTTTAGGTGACACTGGGGTTTGAACTCAGGGCCTCACACTTGCTACACAGGTGCTCTACCACTTGAGCTACTCTACCAGCTAAAGGATTATCTTTTACTGGGGAATTATGCCCTATCTGCTTTGTTTGATGTCAAAAAGTCCTATTTTTTAAGGAAATTATCACTATTAAACAATAGCTTTTAATTTTTTATTCTCTAAATAGAGATGGATTCTTGCTATGTTGCCCAGGCTGGTCTTCAACTCCCAGGCTCAAGCAATCCTCCTGCCTCTGCCTCCTGAGTGCTGGAATTACAGATGTGCACTGTCACCGGATGAAGGATGGGAGCCCTGGGGGGGGTGGGGCGGGGGGCGGGTTTCTATCAGCTTCCCAGTCTCCATGCAAAATCACAGGTACTTGAGATCCACACAAGAAAGGCATTTCAAGATGTCTCACAGTAAGTAGTCTCACAATGTGGAAGTTTTAGTAAGAATTTGTTTTAATATAGCAGGATAAAGTAGGGAGAAATAAAGGGAAAAGGGAGAAACATTTCCTGCTCCCCACTTAGGAAATGGAATTAAAGACTTAAAATGGTGGTTCTTAATCTGTGGCCTTTATACTTCCTGAGCAAAAGAATACATGCAGTCATGCCATGTAGCACTCCCTAATCATCAGACAGTGGATATGAAGGGTCCAAGATGAGTGCTGTTTATTATTCTAAAACCTGGAAATGTGATCGAAGACTACCCAAAATGAAGGGAAAATAGGTGAATTTTAGGGCTTCCTTTCGCAAAACATGCCATCCATCTTTCCCCTTCAAGGAGCCTTATAGTTTTTTAGCATCTTAGAGGGAAAGGCAGATGCAGATAGCCCCTTTTTTGGGGGGACTGGGATTTGAACTCAGGGCCTTGCACTTGCTAGGCAGATGCTCTACCACTTGAGCCATGCCCCAAGCCCTTGACAACCCCTTTTTGTCTCCCTATCCTTGTAACTGAAGAACTGGGAAGGGAGCTAGCTGCTCTGTTTTTTTCAGGTTTTGCATCCTGGCTCTAATGTCTGAGACTGGCCCTTTTAATGAAAAATATAATTTCCCTGTCTCCTCATCTATCTATCCTGCCTTATGCACCACCACACCCAGCTAACAATTGCTTTTTCAATGTGTTTTTACCCAACCAGGTAAGGTGGTACACTGCTGTAATCTCAGCACTCAAGAGGTTGAATTTGAGGCCAGCCTATTCTGTATAGGGAGTTCAAGGTCAGACTGAGACACTGTCTCAAAAACAAAAACAAAAACAAAGGGCTAGCTTAAGTGGAAGAGTGCTTGCCTAGCAAGCATGATGTCCTGAGTTCAACCCCCAGTACCATCAAAAAGCAAAACGAAAGGCCTCTGTACCCAAAGAAAAGAGTGGAAAATCCTCTCAGTCTCCCAGTTCTTAATTTTTAATTTTTTGGGGAATGTGTCTGATGTATGAAACCTCAACTCTGAGACCCCAGTAGACAAGAAGGAGATGAACACACGTTGTCACAAACCAAGGCAGAAACAGGGGACACACCAGAGTGCAATGGAGGTGCATGGGAGGGGGCTCTGGAGGCAGGTCCTGCAGAAGCAGGGGTGTTTTCCCAGCTGGACAGGGCCGGGGACTTCTCACTCAAGGCAGAGGAAAGGACATGAGCCAAGCTGTGGGGAAAGAAGCAAAACGTACTTCTCCCCTCAACCCTACAGTTATCCCATCCAACATCCAAGACAATCAAGGCACAGCAGGGTTAAAGCCAAGTGCAAGATCACCCAGTCACCAGCAAGATCAACTACTTAATTTTCAGGCCTAGTGAAAATGAAAATTCAGTGCTCCTCATCCATAAATTTTTAAGAATTTTGGGCTCAAATGGTAGAGAGCTTGCTTAGCCAGCACAAAGTGCTGAGTTCAAATCCCAGTACCACAAAAGAACAAAAGTTTAGAATTTTAAACCCTTCAGCCAGTGGCTCATGCCTGTAATCCTAGCTACTCTGGAAGCAATGACCAGCAGGATCTCAGTTCAAAACCAGCCCAGGCAAATAGTTCACAAGACCTTATCTTGAAAATTCCTAACACAAAAAAGGGCTGGTGGAGTGGTTCAACTGGTAGAGCACCTTCCTAGCAAGCATGAGGCCCTGTGTTCAATCCCCCCCCAACACACAAAATTTTAAAGTCTTCTAAGTGTGGGGTCCTATGTAACTGCTCAGGTCACACGCCTATGACACCAGCTCCGTAGCTGGCCTGCAAGTCCAGTTCTCACCTTTATATGTGTCACTGCTTTCCATGATGGTTGAGTTAAGGTAAACAGAAAAAGCAAAACCTAAAATTATGTATTCAGTAAACTCTACCATATATCATTCAGCTGGGATAATATATACTATATTGAATTATTCCTCAATGACTATGTTTAAGAGGATGAGACCATAGGTGAATTTTTTTTCTCCTTGTCTGTATAATGAATATTTAATAAAGTATGGATTTCTTTAAAGTAGAAAAGAAGTGGGTGTTTAATGTGTTTTAGTAGTTTTACCTGTAGGACAGGGAAGAATTACAGGGTTTCCTGGCTGTTCTCCTGATTTTCTTCCCAGGTTACTTGGTTTCTCTTTGTCTGTCATCCCCTCTAAGTCTGCACTCCTGCCTACCCTGCTTTGGTGTCCCAGCCTAGCTCTGGTTGTCAGAGCCACAGTGTGTCACAAACAGCCGGAGCATATGGACCAATAGATAACAGCAGCCTGGGAGAGAAGCTGGGTCTTGTCCCTGTTTTGCTACAGATGTGCAGATGTTACAATGGGATCCTTTTATACCTTGTGGTCTACAGTCCCATTAACACAACCTTTAAAGGAGGTAACTCTAAGTGGCTCACGTTTGATATCTTAGCTACTTAAGAGGCTGAGATCAGAAGGATCATGGTTTGAGGCCAGCCTGGGCAAATAGTTTAGGAGACCCCTTCTCCAAAGTAACCAGAGCAAAATGGACTGGAGGTTTGGTAAAGCACCTGCTTTGCAAGTGTGAAGCCCTGAGTTCAAACCACAGTCCCACCAAGATTAAAAAAAAAAAAAAGGTAACTCCACCCACCAAGATCTTTTTTTTTTTTTTTTTTTTTTTTTTTGGTGTTCCCTCCTTTCCCACAAAGAGGGGAAAGGAAGTGAAGCCAGATGGCCAGGAGACAGAGAACAAGATATAGTAGAAAGAGGAATTCTAAGTCAGAGATGCTCCAGAGAACCGTATCTGTCCCCTTAGGATCTCTGAACCCTTCTTCAAACTCTCCATGGTTTCCAACTTCCCCAAAAATAAACCCCACATTCCTTCCCATGGCCCAACCTGATCCACCCTGTTGACCTCACCTGCTCCCATTCCTGCATCTTGCTCACCCCCATCTACTACCTTGGCCTCCTACCCTGCTTCCAAACTCATTCCCTCTTGAGGCCTTTGCACTGGCTGAGCCCTCTGTAGGGAACTCTCTTCCCCAGACCTTCAGCTGTCTGTCTCCTTGAATTTTGAGTCCCAGTTTGAAATTTCATTGTCAAAGAGGTTTCCTTGGCCTCCCACCTCTGTCCCCGAGCCCACACAGCATCTGCATAGCACAACTTATCTTCTGAACGTTTTCTCTTCTCCTCAGCATATTTATTGTCTGTGCATTTCCCTTTCCTCAGCACCATGCTAAGGACCCAGCAGGTCCTCAGTACTCAGACATTCAATGAATATTTGAAGATGAACAAATGAATGAGTCGGGCACCGGTGGCTCACGCCTGTAATCTTAACTACTCAGGAGGCAGAGATCAGAAGGATCACAGTTTGAGGCCAGCCTGGGCAAATAGTTTGCAAGACCCTATCTCGAAAAAATCCATTACATAAAAGGGCTGGTGGCGTGGCTCAAGATGTAGGCCCTGAGTTCAAACCCTAGCACCAAAAAAAAAAAAAAAAAAAAAAAGAATGGGCCTCAATTTTTCTATCAAGGCAAGGAGAAAGGTAAGTGTAATTCAGTGCTGGGCACAGATGCCTTTTTTGAGAGTGCCTGCGGGGAGCCTGGGGTTTGAACTCAGGGCTTTGCACTTACAAAGCAGGCTCTCTTCCACTTGAGCCACACCTCCAGTCCATTTGTCTGTCTCTGGTTATTTGGGAGATGGGGGGTCTCCCAAACTATTTGCCCATGCTGGTCTCAAACCACAATCCTCCTGATCTCAGCCTCCCAAGTAGCTACGATTACAGGCATTCACCACTGGTACTCAGCTCACAGGTGCCTTTTTAACATGATGTAGCTTTTAGGGATCTTTTGACCCAAGGAAGCAGAGACCCATCATTTTGTGTCAGTTTGGGTGAGGTCTCTGTCCTGTGAAGTCCAATCCAGAGTCCTTGGTCTTTCTCTGAGATGGTCAGCTTTGAGAACAGAAAAATCGATCCTTTCATCGTAAAAGAGGCTCAGGCTCTGGTGCTCACTGTTGGTAGAGTTTGTTTCCTCATTTTGGGGCCAAAAGTACCCCGTGGTGCCCTCTCCCGTACCCCTGTGCCTAACTCAGCAGACCTAGCTGCTGGTCAGGGCTCAGTTACCCTTGTTCCCTGGTTGGCCTCCTGGTTCTCCTGCTGGTCCTCTCCCCTCCACTTCCTGCTGCTATGATCTTAAGCCAGCAGAATCGGGCCCCTGGAGAAATGGGCTCCCTTAACACCAACATGGTCCCCCATCCATAAAACCTTTCAGCTTTATAACTTGTAACTGCAGAAATCTGTCCAAACATTCCAGAGCAGCTGTAACTATTGGTGTTGGCTTGCAGGCCTGTACCCAGCTGCCAGGGCTTTAATGAGGAAATACTTAACAGTCCCAGCCCAGGGTAACGCCAGGGAGGATGGGGAGGAGGCTACAGAGACATGCCAAGGAGCCATGAACTGATTGCTGCAGGCACAGGGGACAAGACAGGCTATGGATCATTTTCTCAGAAAAGTGACATTGGCTTAGTCCTGTTACCCTTTGGAGTGGATGGAGGAGAGCACAAAGGGTCTGAAATGGTGGACAGCTGTCAAGAGCAGAGCTTAGCCAGAACTGAACTTTCATGTTGAGACCCATGTAGCCAGACAGATGAAAAGGGTGCTTTCTCCCTCCCCAGCTGGGGCACGCTGTCTTTTCCATGATTAATGTGGAGAGAATGGTGGAGAGGTTTTGAGGCCCCAGTGGAGAAGTGGTCCTTTCTTTCCTCCTCCCCAGGTGCCTGTCTGGGAGATGGTGGGCAGGGAAGGGTCAGTGTGTCGGTGGGGCCACCTGGAACTTGTGCAGAAATCCACATCACTGAACATGCAGGGTCCCTGGCACCTGGGAGGCAGACTGCAGGACACTCAGGAAGAGGAGCCTAACAGCCCAGTTAGGCAACTACAGAGAAGTAACTGCCCATGGTATTTCCCTTCCTGAGCCACATGAAAATAGTGCTTGGGGGAAGAGAGAGTGAGAACACCCTTCCAAAGTGAGTGTGAAAATCTGGGCCTGGCAGACAGGATGCTGTCCATGAGAAGTGGGCAACTCTAAGGCCTTGGACCTCAATTGCAGTTTGATCATCAGGAGAAAGAGCCCATTGACTGGGGGGTTGGAGGCCACTGTTGGTCCTCCCTGCGCCCCTACCAGACAGCCCTTTTTCCTGATAGTGACATGAGGGCTGGTCCTTAGATAGGGTCACATTTTGTTCTTATGGATAGATGGGTAATTCTAAAAGCTGGGTACTAAGAAGTACCAAGACAGAATAACACATCTTACCTCATCACATTGTACAGCCAGGCGCCACACCCTACAGTCTCAATTTTCAGGGCAGCTTCCCCCTGGCCAAGGAGAGCCCATAAATTGCAGTTATGTGGAGAATGAGGTTAACTCTCCCGAAAACTAGGAGATTGGGGTCTTTCCCAAAAAGCTGATGTCTTTCTTTTCCTTTTATCACATCAGCAGCTCTCAAGATTATTATAATTTTTTGGATGATACTAGAGGTTGAACTAGACAAGCCCTCTGCCACTTGAGCCACACCCAAGTCCTTTTTGTTTTAGTTATTTTTCATATAGAATCTTGTGGTTTTGCCCAGCTTGGACCATAATCCTCCTAGTTATGCCTCCCTTGTAGCTGAGATGACAGGCATGTGCCACCACATTGAGATGGTGTCTCACAAACTTTTTGCCTAAGTTGACCTCAAGGTTTGATCCTCCTGATCTCCATCTCCCAAGTATCTGAGATTACAGGTGGAAGCAACTGGTATCCCCAAGTGGGAAAAGATTTTTTTTTTCTGCAATACTGAGGTTTGAACTTACGGCAGCGCACTTGCCAGGCAGGTGCTATATCACTTGAGTTTGGCCCCCAAACCTTCAAGATCTTGCCTTGCCTACTGTCCTGGTCCCAACCAAGACTCTCCAAAGCTCAAATGGTATGGCACAACCCTCTCCTTACAGGCGAGACCCGGCAAGCCAACTGGCAGCCCTAGAGAACAAGTAGAGTTGTTTAGGTACATGGCAACTAGACAGAAGGAGAAACTGAGGCCCCAGAATCTAAAGCTGACTTCAAATCACAGACTGGATTTCGGTTTGGAGGCCATCTGGCACACCCTGTTTAAGCCAGAACTCTACAGCTCAGTGAATGAAGACCAAATGCACCCCCAGTATCCTTCCTGCAACTTTGCACCTTCCCTCCACCCAGGACCCAGCCATGGCCTCCCCTCCCATCTGCCTTCTGCTCTTGTCTCTGGTAGGGGCCTGGCAGGCTGACCCTCCACAGATTTGCCCCTGCTCCCCAGCAGAGGTAAGATCATCGTCATAGCAGTCTCAAGAACTTCATCATAGTTAAGGTGACCCAACAAAGTCACAGGGACAGGAGTCAAGAAGTCTGATTTCAGCTAGGCGCCGGTGGCTCATGCCTGTTCAGGAGGCAGAGATCAGGAGGATCAAGGTTCAAAGCCAGCCCGGGCCCCAAAAAAAAATCCTTCACAAAAATTAGGGCTGGTGGAGTGGTTCAAGTTGTAGACTCAAGCTTAAGCCCCAGCACCACCCGTCCACACACAAAAAAATAGAAGTCCGATTTCAGTCCCAAGTCTCTGCTAGAAGTCTTGTGACTTTGGAGTGACCTTTACAAATATCCCTAATATTTGAAGAACATGTTATATGTTATAAGGCTCTTTCATATGAGTGATTTCATTCTATCATTAGTCTTTATTTTTTTCAATACTGGGGTTTGAACTCAGGGCTTCGTACTTGGTAGCCAGGTGCCCTACCACTTGAGTGATACCACCACCCACCATTAATCTTTTGAGGCCTCACTTTCCCCACATCAAAATGAGGGGATTGAATTAATAGATGGCTTCAAGATTTTCTCCCCCACATGCTAACATTTTGTGAGGGACAGACTGTGTTTTACAGCATCTCATACCTTCGTTTTGGAATTTATGGTGCTATGATTCTGTATTGTAGTGTTCTAGAATCCTGAACTTCTAAAATGTGAGGGACAGACTGTGTTTTACAGCATCTCATACCTTCGTTTTGGAATTTATGGTGCTATGATTCTGTATTGTAGTGTTCTAGAATCCTGAACTTCTAAAACCAAAGGCCTTCGATTCTAGAATATATGACTTTCTTTGTTCCATGATTGCCTATGTCAGTGTTTCCCAATTCCCATTTGTTCCTGAACCACCCTTTACCACGTAGGCCATGTCTGCATGGCACCTGTATTATTATTCATTTAGGGTTTTTCTTTAAATAGACTCTTTTTAACTTAAATAACTGTCTTTAAAATGGAAACTTTATATCACTATTGCAAATGGAAAACCACCCTCACCTGCCATAAATAGGAGCTAAAAGTAAAAATAAATACAATAAAACAATGCTATTAAATTCTAACTAGATACGGTTGCTTGCCAAAGACTCCAAGCCCAAGGCTTGTTCTAAAAAAAAAAAATTAGAGTGTGTGTATGTGTGTATATATACACTAGCAAGACTTAGAGAGGTTATTAAAGACCTGTTAGAATGAAATTGAAGCATCATGAGAAGGACTGAGAATGTAACTAAAATCTTCATCTTTCTTATTAAGTGATTCCAAGTTGTTCAGTTCTGTTCCCATGTTCATCACAGAATATGTCCTGCCACTAGGCAAAATTTTCTCAGCTCTGTGCAGAAGGAACCTGAGCTCTCACTCCCAGGCCACACACATAGTCTAGAAAGTGCAGTTGGTTTCTTCTCTTCTGAGCTTGGAAGAGCTTTGCATTATAGCAAAACCAGTCTGTTGGTTTTAGACCCGGGGCTTCCCTTGCATGGCTCTCTCTGAATTAGAAGGAGACTAGAAACCCTCAAGGCCTAGCACCTGGAAACCTTTGGAGACATCAGCAGCTCTGGAGGACTCAGCTGGGCAGAAATGCCCCTGCTGGGCCTGCTGGTGATGCCTTTGCCTGGGGAACAGAGAGAGCATGCACAGCTCTAGGGAGAATGGGTACTGTGGAAACAGACTATTGTGACCTAATGCAGCCCTGGAAGTTTAAGGCTGTGCCCTCCCCACTTGGGGCTGGCTGCAGAGCAGGGTGAAATCAGGAGATGCCCTCACCCATGGGCAGGAGAACCCAAGTTCTAATCCCACTCACTGCTGGACCACTGTGTGTGACCTTGGTGGCACAGATTCCTTGCTGTATAGTCAGGATAGACATGCTGCCCAGTAAAGAACAGTCATGTCTGATTGCTGGCCCACAACTATCTTCGGCACATATTCCCACACAAATAAATGGCTGTTGCTTTATTGTTAACAAGAATAATTATTTGATCCTCTTGATTCTTTGACGAAGGGTGGGATGGGCAGCAATTTTCTTGTTGATAGGGATGATGTGTATCAGTGTTTGATGCACAGAAGTACTGCAGAAATTTGACAACAATTCTGCTCTTTCCTTTCTTCCAGGCCCCAAGTGCCTAAGGGCAGCATCAGGCCTTGGCCTGGGCTCAGCTGGGAGGTTGTCTCGTGACAGCTTCTCTGTGACCATGGCCTCAGTCTCCCATGCAAGGGAAGGCTCTTTGTCTGACTCCACAGCAATCTATGAGAAAGCAGGAATACCTTGCTGGCTGCTCCCATCACCCCATGTACATGCTGACTTCCAGACCTTCACTGTGGCACTCACTTTCCTTGACAATGCTCTTCTTTCTCCCCTTTGTCTGATCCAACTCCCAGTACCAACCTCTGAGATCCAGGCTAGGCCCCCGATTTGTTGATCACTTTGAGTCAATCCCTTGGCTTCTCTGGGTCTTGGAGCATTTACATGTTTCATTTGTAAACATAGGAAAATAAAGGGATTGAAGACCACAACCTCTGAATTCCTTTCAGTACCAGCACTGGGAATGGCAGACACAATAGTGTCCACCATGAGAAGGAAGTGATCCTGGCTGCTGAGACTCCCTTGGCTCAGTGAAGACCCTGCCAGACTTGCAATCAGGGCAATAGAGACAATTAGTTGACTCAGGGCTGTGAGGAAGGTATACAGCCTTCATCTCATAGATGATGTGCAGCCAGAGGACAGGGGCCACACCTGTACTTACTGCCACCCACTCCTCAGCCCAGCACAGTACTTAATACATAAAAGTTGCTCAATAAGCCGGGCACTGGTGGCTCATGCCTTTAATCCTAGCTACTTGGGAGGCTGAGATCAGAAAGATCAAGTTTCAGAGGCCAGCCCGGGGAAATATTTTAGCAAGACTCCATCTCCAATATAACCAGAGTAGGCTGGAGATATGGCTCAAGTGGTAGAGAACAGCCAGCACAAAGCCCTGAGTTCAAACCCCAGTACCACCAAATACTATATAAATAAACAAATAATAACCAGAGCAAAATGGACTGGAGGTGTGATTCAAGCAGTACAGCACCTGTATCTCACACTTTAAGTAAAGTACAGCCTCTGATGCAAGTGCTGCTGGCTGTCATCCTGACTTGCACAGAGCTCACCATGTAGCACAGAAGATATAATCCAAGCAACATGAACCCAGCGAGAGAAACAGATGTGGATCTTGAAAGTTCAGAGGCAGAGGGACTTTTTGGAACTCACAGACCCCAGGAGAATCTGAGAAAATTACTGACACTTCCCCACCCAAAGTGGACCAACTTTTACATATAATTTCTGAGTGGTCCAGGCTAAGAACATTGCTTTAGATAAAACCTTAAGTCTAAATCAGAGGGATCTGGAGAAAATTCTCACTGAACTCAGGGCCTACACCTTGAGCCACTCCACCAGCCCTTTTATGTGATGGGTTTTTCCGAGATAGGGTCTCTCAAACTATTTGCTTGGAGCTGGCTTTGAACCGTGATCCTCCTGATCTCTGCCTCTTGAGTAGCTGGGATCACAGGCGAGAGCCACCGGCACCTGGCCTCACTTGAATTCTTGAACAAGAGCTTCACACACGTTATTAGGGGAGGCTAGAGACAAAATGACCACAATGACACAATGGAGTTCATGGCTCAGGGATTTAGGGCTTTGATGAGAGAGAGAAGGCAGCTGGGGAAACTGGTGAAATAAACCATGAGCCATGTCCCCTGTTCCTTCTGCTAGATAAGCAATTCTTTATACTGTTTTGAAAGATCAGACTCATAAGCTTCAAAGCATAAGCCTCTTAAATCACTGGGGAAATTGTATAAATATAATCGTCAGATTAAATCATCTGTTCATAATAAACAGAGTGGGACAGTGGATGTAGAAGAGTGAAGAATCAAGAGGGTCTCCCCTGGGATGGGACACTCCATACACACTCTGAGATGGTCCTGTTCAGAGACAAGACCCACCAGCTAGAAAATTCTGCCTCCATTCTTGTGACTGTATTCCTGGGGTGTGGCAGAAACTTGAAGAACATGCATGATTTAAAAGGTGAAAATATGCTTTTGATCCTTAAGTGGTAATAACTTTAAAGGCTGTGGCCAAAGCCACCAGCACTACGATTATACTCAGCATTCTTATGACAAAGGACAAAGAACTCAATGACCAAATGCAGTTTGACTGAGGCTGCTTGGCAGCCAAGGACATAGAGCCCCTGAGTGACTGTGGGGGTGGAATTGCTGGGAATTGACGCTTCTCACACTTAATGTATATCTGAATCACCTAGGCATCTTGTTATCATGTGTATTCTGATTCAATAAATCTGGGATGCAGCTGAAATTCTGCATTTCCAACAAGCTCTCATAAGATGCCAGTGATGCTGTTCCCAGGCCACACTAGACACAATGGCAGTGATAGCAGTGATAGCTAAGCCCATGAACTTTGGAATCAGTCCTGAGTCTAAATCCTGCTTTCCCCATCACACTGGCAGAATGAACTTATAGTTACTTAGCCTGTTGAGATTCCGCAACTTATCTATAAAACAGGGATAACAGGCAGCATGATTTGTTTATACAATAAATATGTATTATACATCTACTATGTGTCAAGCTTGTGTTAGGCCCTGGGGACACAATGGTGAGACAAAACAGACCCACTTCCTGCTCTCTTGGATGTGACAGTCTTTGAGATGATGGATGTAAGGTATTTAGCACGGTGCCTGGTACATGGTAAGAGCTCCACAAATGATATCTGTTTTTATTAATGGTAGCATAGTATCATCAATTTCAAGCACCAGCAGACAGAACCCTTCTGATCAGTGCTGACTGCTGGAAGGATCTGGGCTTTGTTCTGCAATCCAGGATACACATGTAAAGAGCAATTGCTGCTCCTGGGGAAGAGTTCCTGGTTTAGTGATGTGATATAGGTCTATCCCAGATGGCCCTCTGAGCCACCAGGCCCTCTGTGACAGCACAGGTTTGATGGCGTTCACTCTGTTCACATGCTTGATCCTGACCTGCTGGCCTCCACTCCCTGCTGAGAGCACCTGAGCTCCTCTCTTCATGGCCCTGGTGCTAACTTTAGTTCTCTTACTCTGCCTCCCATTCCTAACCTTTCCTCACTAATTCTACTTGAAAAGTGCTGCATCCCAACTCCTGCTGGCCAGACGGCAGACCACCTATGTGGAGCTAAGTACCACATCCCAGGCCTCCCTACCTGCCTACCCACCTGGCCATAGGAATCTAACAGTTTAGGAAGCTGGCAGACACTTTGTGTCCTGGGGATCTGAATTTTTCCATAGACTTGTAAAACTGCAAATCTGAATCTTATCCTCAGGCAAAGACTAGCCAAGTTGGGATAGTGGGAGCTCCTGGTGTTGATGCTTCCAGGGGGCTTGACTTAGACACCTGGGCCTGGGCCTTCACCCTGCTTCTGGTATAGCCTTCCAGACATTGGGATATCAGTAAAGGCCAGGAGAAGATGAGAAACACCAAGGAGCAACTTCAAGGAACAACTCCCAGGAGACCCAGAGGCTGCCTTAGCCTTAAAATTAACTGGAAGTCAGCTATAGGGATTTACTAAGAAACTATCCTGAGCAGCATCAAGCCTGGGGATACAGTGAGGAGTCAGCATAGTCCCTGCCTTGTGTGGTTTATGATCTATCCAGAAAGTTGACAAGGTGACACAGCATTTCATTATGTGTGGCAGGTACCATCACAGGCAACTTCCAAGGGCTCCTCAGGAAGAGATACTTCAGCCAACACCTGAAGGAGAAGTAAGGTTAGGCAGGGCAAGAAGAGAGGAAAGAACATTCCAAGATGGATAAATAGTACAGGTAGCATGGGTGAAGGCCAGGTCTAGAGGGATGGTCCATGTGAGATGGGAATGGTGGGGTAATCAAGGGCAAGACACAGAAGTCTGAGTCCTAAGAAACTTGGACACTTTCCTGAGAGCAATTGAAGGGTTCTAAAATAAATTTATCAGTACAGTTATTAGCCTGCTTTTACAAGTGAGGAAACTGAGGCATAGTGACATGGTTAGGTAACTGGTCTTAGGTCACAGTATCAGAAATTACTGAGGCCAGGGTCCTCTATAGTCTGAGCCAGAGCCTGTGCTCTCCAGCATACTGCTAAGTACATACACGGATACAGACGCACACATGTTAAACACTGCAGCCAGGGTGCAAGTCTCAGCCACAGGCCTTATAGGCAAACTCTGTTTAAACCCACTTAACAAGGAGTTTCTTAATGATCTCATTAGCCTGAACAGGGCCCTTAGGAAACTTGAGGCAAGGCCCTTCTTTAATTGGGACTTCTTTGAAGTGGCCACCACCTGAAACGCCACCTGAGAGGGTGGGGAACCAACACCAGCCTGTGAGCTGCATGCCCAGCTTGGGTAAGAGTCAAGGGTTTGGGGTGGGGGACAGAACTTGGCCCTGGTGTAGGTCACGGCACATGCTGGGTTTCCATTAGCTTGCTCTCAGGCACCCTGTCCTTAGGCTCCTTCAGATGGGTGATCTGGCTAGCCACAATGCATCATGACAGTGGCAGCAGAGGGAAACTATAGCCTTCCCTAGACCTCGCCCTCTAAGCTCTGGACTCCCAGGCTCCTCTCTACCCTGGTCTGGCCTATAACCAGACCAGGGATGCCCCATGGCTTCCACTGCCCCCAGGCTCTACCTTCAGTTTCTATTGCCAGTCCTTCTATTTGTAGACTTACACCCCTTCCCTTCCAGCCACTCAGCTCTGATCTCCCTTGAGGGTAGTGTCTGATCTTTCCAGCAAAGCAGCTGTGGAGACCCCAACCAGACATTCCCCACTACTCAGGGATGCCTACTTCTCTGACCAGTTTAGGGTCGTCTGGGCACCCTGTCCTTCTGGCTGCGTGTAGCAAGAAGGGGAACAGTCAGTGCCCCAGCAGAACCAGATCACACACCTCCCAAGCTGCCCCAGCCAACACTTGGAGGCGACTGACCTTCTGAGAAATGAGCAACTGGCCACTGTCCTACCACAAGGAAAAAGTCTGAGACAGGCAGAAGGAATGATCCACCTTTGCAGAACTACATGCAAAACTGCCCTCCCAGCAGGCTGCGGCTGAGGCCCCTGCCTATTAATAGTCAAGCAGCTGTTTGCTTCCCTGAATGAGACTCTTTATTGCGAGCTACGTTGACAAAACAGATCCCTCTCTTTCCTGCCCAGAATATTTGGGGGTGAAGGGAGGGGCTCTAGTAAGATGTTCCTTCCTTCAGGGAAGTCGACAAGGTCAGCACTAGAAGAAGCATTAGCAATGACCTCATCAAAATCAGGAGACAAAAGACATTCATTATTACTACCTCGGCCCCTACCTCCTCTCATGTACGCAGCTTCGGCCAACAGCCTCACTGTTCCCTTGGTATTCTCTTGACATTCTCATTTCTCCTTTGTCCCACCCCATCTAGAAACTTCAAAGCTGAGGCCTTGGATGACTTCTCCTGCTGACATCTGGTCTCACCTCCCATGCCCCACCCCTTCCATCCACTGTGGATGAGGTTTTGCTTGATGTCCGTCATGCTATTTCCTCTGCTTGGTGCTCCCTGTCCCCAGTTCTTCATGTGGTCAATGGTCTCTAAACCTTGGCTTGAAGGAGTCCACTCTAGGAAGCCTGGTGTCCCGAAATCCACCTCAGTGTGGCTCCACACTCTGCTGATCTTACCTTCTACCTGAAGCTCTTTCTGGGAGAGGAGGGATGGGGCCTATTTCTTCATGATAATCCTCCTCCAGCAGTCAGGGCGCAGGCTGACACAGAGCTGAATCAAAGACTGAGTATGAATACTTCCTCTCCTTCCCCAGGGCCCCACAGTCTGATCGGTCACCAAGACCTGTTCATGCAGCTGGTTAAGAACAGGAGCTCTGGAAACAGGCTGCCTGGGTTTGAAGTCATCTCTGCCACTTAGCAGTCATGCCTGATACACTCAGCAAATCTCAGTTGATAAATAATTTAACCAATGTTTCTACTTGACCACAGAACTGTCTCAAGACCCAATTTAACCACCACCAATGGTGGGCAGTGTCTCATGGCATGTACTTAGAGAACTGCCTGTGTAGGCTAACCCTACTGTCATTATAGGTGTCAATATGAGGCCAGAAGGAATGGGATGGGGATGGGGGAATCGAAGTGTTAGGCACTATGGCTTAGTAGTATCCAGTATCTTGGCTCAGCAGCCTGCAGTGGCCGGTTTCCCAGGGAAGGTCTCTTACCAGGGTATTTGCCATCTTTACCTTAGAGCTGCCTGGGCATGAGTTTTGGTTCCCAATAGTTGTCAGGGTGGAGTAAGGCATAGTTACACCAGCAAGAAATGGAGTTTGGACCTGTTCTGCCTCATGGGGTGGAGAAGTGTCTACAGTAGGGGGAGTTGGGGAGGAAGGAGATGTTCATTCCAGCCTGGAAGTTGATTCTCTTCCAGGAGGCTGGCCAGCTGTTCTTATTCCCTGTTACTCCAAATCCTTCTTAAATTGTCATTTAAGAGGGAAAAATAATCTCTGGCTGGCTCAAGACTTTTTTGGTCCCCTAAGTACTTGACTTCCATGATCTCATTTGATCCCTTAGCTGCCCTACCTGTGACCAGACTAAGGTTCTCCCCAACTTGGCTCCCCAGTGGTAAACTGAGGCTCAAAAAAGACAAGTGCCTTGCCTAAGGCCATAGAGTGAGGGTATGGCCATGCTGAGGCTGGAACCTGGTCCCCTGGCTTTCAGTCCAGTGCTCTTACCACTTGGCCTGGCTGCTGTCTGATACACATACAGGAATGTTTTTCTGTGGTGTAAGGGACCCAGGCCTCTTTTTTTTTTTTTTTCATATCAATTCAATATTATCGAGTAACTATTAAATGTTAGCTGTTGTATTAGGGAGAAAATGACAGCTCCTTGTTTTGATGTGTACGTGTGTTTTTGACAGATTTAATGAGGTATAACTGATATGAGAGAACTGCATATATATGGTGTATACAGGGCCTACATCTTTTAAGAAAATAACTCTAGGCCCTTCAATATTTGAAAAGATGTTCAACCTCATTAGGATTCAGGGATATGCAGATTAAAACCATCATGAGATATGATGTTACACCCGCTAGCCTGGCAAGAAAGTAAGGAGCTTGACAATACCAAGTGCTTCTGTTCTGCTGAAGGGAATGTCTATGAGGAATAAGTGATTTGGAAAACAGTTCAGTATTGTCTTATAAAGTTGATTTGTTACTTTTCCTAAAACCTAGAAAATCCACTTCTAGGTGATACACACTTCCAGGCACATACATGCCAGTGCTTATCATTTTATTTTTATTTATTTGTTTATTTATTTATTTATTGGTGGTACTGGGGTTTGAACTGAGGGCCTCACGCTTGGTAGACAGGCACTCTACCCTTGAGCTACCATGCCAGCCCAGTGCTTATCATTTTAATCACACTGGTGCTTAGAATTTTGAAACACTTCCATGCCATCTGATAAAGAACTACTCCACATCTCTTCTGTCCTCTTTACCATGTGACTGCCTGGGTTCTGTCTGCTCCAGCCCCTCTCTTGGGGACTCTCCCAACCAACCCATGATCTAGCAGCTAAAATTTAACACCAGCCTTATAGAACATCTCCAAGATCATGTTCTAGCTCCACAGCCCTTGTCTGATTGCCCAGTGCCCTTTCCTTCCTGGATATTTCTTGTTATTACCTGTACCCTAGAGGAACCCTTGCTCATATGCACCAAGAGAAATATACAAGGTTAGTCACAGCACGAGTGTTCTTAATAGAAGCAACAACAACCACAGCAAACACAATAGCCAAACAACTATAAATAACCTGATTTCTGTAGATGGGAGATGCACATCTGAGCTGCTTCCTTCTGTCAGCTCCTCAGGGGTTTGTGGCACGTGGAAGAAAGGAGCCTATCTTTCAGGGCACTCAGGCCCAGTCAGATGGTCATGCTAGACAACAGGCACTAAGAGCTTTCTTTGAGCCAGGTACTCTTCACCTCAAGGTTGTACTTTATTTACTGCAGAGGTGGCAGGTACAACTCTTTATCCTGCTTCACAGGTAAGGAAATGGAAAGAGAGAAGTAAAATTATGAGCCAAAGTTGACACATTGTAGAACTGGGTCTTGAGTCATGTCTGTGATTCCAAAGCCCAAACCCCTCTTCACCACTGTGTCACATACCAGGGGTTCTCACTGGCAGGAAATTGTTTTGCTCCAACTCCACAGCATGTAGCACAGAGCCTGACCCATAGAAGATGCTCAGTACACAGGGACTGGGCATCTCAGTACACAGTCGATCAATCTCTCATGAGCCACCTCAGCCTCTAGACTGAGGCAGGCAGGCTTTACTGCCTGCCTATCTCCCTGATTCCTCAGGCCATCTTTGCCCTGAGTTCCCTCATTCCCCAACATCCTCATGCAAAGATAGATATGGAAGATGCAGCTTTTCTGAGAGCCTTCCACATCTTTTCTGGTTGCTTGTTCTCTTGAGACAGGATCTCACTAATTCAGGCTGGCCTCAAACTCACTAGGTAGCCCAAGCTCTCCTTAAATTCAAGATCTTCCTGCTTCTGCCTCTTGAGTGCTGGAATTATAGGCATGAATCACCACACCCATCTTCTCCAAATCTTTAAACACAAAATTATGACTCCAGTCATTCATTCCTTCATTCTTTAAATTTTGATGGTGCACACATATGTGCAAAGCACTGAATGGAGCTTGGGATAAACAGCAGTGGCCAGACATGCTCCCTGCATTTTGGAGCCCACAGCCTGCCCTGGGTGACCCCAACCCTGAAACCATGTTCCCAGGCAGCTGGTGCTGCAATATAGTGATCCTTCAACTCAGCGAAATGGCAAGTCCAGGTGTCTGGCACCAACAAACCTGGGTGTTTTGTCCTTGCATGCCTCTTGTCTGACCTTTTACCTGAGAAAGAATTTGTTTCGCTCTGGGAAAAGAAATATAGCTGTGGGATATTCAATGTGCTCACTCATTTGTTTAGTTTTCCTAATTTAATCTCTTTTACAAATAAAAACTAAAGATGCTCTGTTTGCCCAAATAGTGACAGGCCCCACCTGAGGTGTTATTATTACACTTTCCAGAATTAGAATCCAGCATTCCTGCAAGTGACCTACGTGTCCTGGCAAAGAGCAAGAAGCCAGAGCTCCTGGTCCAGCTCTGCTGAGGATGGAGTTATGGAGATGTCGTTTTGCCTCTTCGAGGCTCCTTTCCCACCTTTTTAAAATGAAAGAGTTGAACACATTTATAGAGGCAGAACTTTCACATTGACTATCTCATTTTGATTTCATAATATCCTGTACAGAAGGCATTTTGATTCTTCTTTTCTTGACAGGGCAATTAAAGCAGGAAAGACAGAATTATCCAGGTGACCCTCCCAATAAGAGGCAGAGACAAACAGATTCCAGGCTCCCTGCCCTGGTCTGGACACTCTTGTTCTTGCTAGAGCTTCTCATACTTGAGTAATATACAGATCCTTTAAGAAAATTCTCTCTGCCCCAAAAAATATATCCAGGGATCTTAAGAATCTACAGGCCCAAATTTAAGGACCTGTTCAATGTAACACGGTACCCCAATTAATATGTACAATTTTGGATCATTTGTCAAAATGATCCAAAAATACAATCTTCATGGTTTTGGATCATCACTGAAGGAAAATCAAAAATTAAAGTCTTTAAGAACTTGTGGGAACCTTCCCCTGCCCAATCTGAGATGTTATCTTGTGGCTCCACATTGCCTGAAAACCTCGCCCCATTCTAACAGTCTCTGAGTTTCCCTGGTAACCATCTGCTGGTGGAAATGACGATTAAGCTGTTCAGCTGCCTGGTTCGCTTAGTTCTCCCATTATGGCTCTGTGCCAGGGTCAAGAAGGCCTGAATTTACCCACCTACAGCGATATGCCAAAGAAGTAAACTCCCAAGGCCAAAGATGAATCAATCTCAAAACACAGAGCAAACGCTAAACCTGAATGGGCATCGTGCGTCCATCTCCCACCCATCCACTCATCCATCCATTTTTCATTCATTCCTGCCTGCTGTATTCCAGGTCCTAAATTTTGGAGAGAAAGAAGGGATGAAAAAAATAAGCATGGCTTTCCATAGTATTATAAAACACTAGCATCAATATTACATGCATATATGTAATCTCTGGCAACCTTGCTTCCTGCTGGGAGGCTGGAGCTACAGGGTGTGAGGTTACTTTTTTCTGCACTCTTTTTGCAACTTTGCATTTGTGCATTATGGATCTGTACTGCACACTTTAGAAACAAGTTGCTGTTTTAAACAAAATTTCTCACTGCCATGCGTGCCCTGGCCACTTGAGCAGACTGACCTCCCAGAGGTAGTGGTGGTTGGCTGATTTGGGGTCGGTAAATAGGTAAGGCCCTGTTGACCATGAACTCGGTGGCCTTGTCCAAGAGGCTGCTGGTCCCAGAGGCCTCTGTTCACCTTCATTCCCTCCAATGAAGGGCTTGTTCTTGCCCCAATGTGGTGTGCTCAGGATGAACTGCTTAGAAGTGACCAGGTACCCCCCACCATGGCCTCAGGAGACCTGCTTGTATGGGCTGGCTTGTGGTCACATAAGAGTGAAAGTGAGTGGGTGCATGTGTCCTTTTCTTTCCCCAAATATCGTCCTTGGAGCTCTGAGATGACCTCCTGAGCCTGTTGCCACAAGTGCCCAGACAGCTCTGAGCAGTCATGGTACATTGAGGATGTGGGCACATCCCTTCCTCCCCAGCTTTCTGGAGAGGTGGCTAGTTCCTCTCCACACAGGTCCCTGTTTCCTGAGCCACTGTGCTCTTGCTCAGGAGGGTCAGTTCATTGACTCCTTAGGACTAGGCAAGACTAGGATGTCGCACTGGATAGTTTTGTGAGTTCCACTCTCTTTGGGAACACCAGTGCTACCTATTATCTGTTGGCTTCCCTCTTCCAGCCTCTGAGCATCCCTGGGAGTTGAGATTATTTTTATCCCTGTTTCACCAGTAAAAAGCTGAAGCCCAGAGGTAAAATAACTTGCCCGGACTAAACTGCTTAGTTCAAATTCTTAGCTGTACCGTCCACCACAGGGAGGGGGCCACACCACCAAACAGCCTCAGCTGACTGAAGACTGCAGAGTCCGAAGCCACTGACACTTTGTGCGTTAAAACACTGATAAATAAAGGAAATAGACTTGCCACAAACTGGCCAAAGACCCCAGTAATAGACCCCAGGATTAGAACTCTAAGTAAAAAAAAAACAAGTAAGGGATTAGAGGTGTGGCTCAAGTGGCAGAGTACCTGCTTAGCAAGCTCAAGGCCCTGAGTTCAAACACATGTACAACTGGGGGGAAAAAAAAAAGATCAGTAAGAAAGACATGATGGCCTCATGGATTCCCCAAAAGGGGATAGAAAAGGCAGCTGCCAGAAGAGGAAATCCAAACAACCAGTGAAATCATAAAACATTTCAACTCCACAGACCTCAGCAATACAAATTAAAAGCAAGGATCAGAGACATCTGGCCCCATCAGAGCGGCACACATTCTGAGGTCTGACAATTGCCCAGCCCCTTCTGATGCAGAGTGAACCCCTAAACACTCACACACGCAGCAACACCCCCCAAGCACACTCAAGACACGTACCCGGGTGTCATGGAAGTGCAGTTTTTATTATGGAAAATTGGGATTCACTGCAATGCCCGTCCACAGGAGAATGGATTAATAAACAGTGGCACAAGCTGTGAACTAGATTGCTGGAACTCTGTTCATCCAGGCAGATAAGTTTCTGACACAATGTCAAATGAAAATAAGCAAGCTGCAGAATGCCGTATGCCATGTTACATCATTTACAGAAAGTTTAAAAATCTACAAAGCAATACGTTCTCTGTTTTATGAGTGCATACAGAAGGGCAGAAGGGAGGGAAATGAGCAGAGAAGCTTCTGTTTATTTCTAAAGTCTTAGTTCACAATCTAGACCATGGGAACCTGGTCCCTATATTTCCATATGTCACATATCTTATAATTTTAAAAAGCAGGGAGCT
Source organism: Castor canadensis (assembly GCF_047511655.1). Classification (NCBI taxonomy): domain Eukaryota; kingdom Metazoa; phylum Chordata; class Mammalia; order Rodentia; family Castoridae; genus Castor; species Castor canadensis. Next base: position 69,309,774 of record NC_133391.1, on the reverse strand, counting down.
GTACAGCTACTTCCAGGTCAACGATCACTGCTAGAAAGTTCCATCCAGAATTTACCTTCTAGTCACTGGCCCTAGTTCTGTTCCTTAGGGATCCAACCATTGGTGGCATACATCCAAATTGACTCCTGCCCTTGGCAGGCTAGCAACTGAAGAGAGGAGGCCTTGCCTCCTGGCCACCCCCTCCACTGGCACCCCCTGCACCCTTTTCCACCACCCATTCCTCACCACCCCTTCTGGCCTCCTCAGCAGATGGCAGCTCGCACAGCATGTTCCCTTCCAGAGAAAGTCCTTGACAAGCCCAGAGGCAAAGGAAGCTCAAAGAATCCCCATCACATTTGTCAGTGGAACTCTCTTTGCTAAACCTGGACCAGACTCAGCAAAGGATTCTCTGTGGGAAGGGAGTCCAGATAACTGCTGTTGACTTGCCTGGTGACTTTGAATAAGTGACACAACCTCTCAGAGCCTCTATACAGTGAGGGAGGTGTGCTGTCTAACATTGTGGTTCCAAACCTAGAAGCATCAGAATGAACTGGAGAGCTTCTAAAGATGCAGATGCAGGGGCCCCAAGATAGGACTTGGCATTGTATTCCCTTTGAATAGTCAGTCTTGGGAATCATTAGCCGGTCATTCCAGGTTGGACATGCACACATGCAGGAAAACACTGTCTACCTGTTTCCTCTCCCTGCCCCCAGTGCCTTTCTGCATCCTTGTTAATCATCACCCTGAATAGTTTATGCCAAGCAGGGTGCTGGGTGAGAGTGAGGGAGCAGATGAGCTTCCAGAATGCAGTCCTCTCAGCCTCCCACTCCCTAGTAACTGCAGGGAAGCTGAGAAAGAAGGGAGGGAGGGGACCAGCACACATACCCCCACAGGTGGAGGAGAGTCTGAGGTGGGGACACCACTGTGTATCTTCTGAACTCCTGCCTTTCCGCCCCAAGGCCAACACCCCACCTCCTGCAGGCATCTCCTTCTTCCTCTCCCACCCGCACCAAAAGCAGGTGTCCCTGCAATCACAGTGTTACAGAATTCTGAAGACAGACCAGTGTTTCTCCATCGCAGCCATTCACTGCCAGCTTTCCACCTGTACTATTACTTAATTGGTACTTTCTTTTACATTGACTCACTGTTTTTTTACTGGAATGCCTATTTAGTCCCCTCCTAAGCAATAATATCTGCGAAATAACAGGTTTGATGTGCTAGTTATTTTTTGTCTAATACACATTAAAATAAATACATAATGATTTCCATTTAAAATTTATTTATCTCTTGAAGCCACTTTGTATCTCACCACAATTTCACAAACACTGAACTAGCCCAACCCTGTCGTTGCAGAGAATGCAAACTGAGACCAGGGAGGGAGCAGAGCTTACCAAGCGTTGTGCCACTGAGATTGAGTCTAGTATTTCCAGGGGCATCCAGGCACCCTATTGACCTTGACCTTTTGGAAGACCTTCCTTTGGTTGTACACTGCCCCCTCCTGGTTGGTCCTTCTGCAGCACATGTCTTGGAAGGAGCTGTGGAAGAGGGGGCCTGTTGTGGAACAGAGATGACTGTGCCCAAAGTGGAAAGCCTGGGCAGTCAGGGAAGACACCATGGAAGAGGTGGCATTTGTACTTGGCTTTGAAGGATAAATAAGAAGTAGTGAAACGTCAAAGCGGAAAAAGGTGATCTGTCAAATGGTGTGAAGGGAGTAAGATGTTCCCTGGATCATGTATACTCAAGATTTGGTTGTTGGTTTGTATGGCAGGAGACACACCAGGGAGTAGACTGCCTATTAAGAGGTAGATTGCCTGCCTAGCAAGTGTGAAGCCATGAGTTCAACCTCCAGTACTGTCAAAAAGAAGAAGAAGCTGGAACTTGACACTTGGGACTTGAGCCTGTGGTCAGTGACTGGGGAGGGGGTAAGCAGAGAAGTGATGCCTCAAGGTATGGAGCACAGACAGAAGGGAAGAAGGAGAGGAGACAGAGGTGCCTGGAGGGAAGAGCATGAGGCAATGGCCCAGGCAAAAAGGGACAAGGGGGTGGGGGAGGTGGCACAAACAATGTATACACATGTAAGTAAATGTAAAAATGATAAAATAAATGGAGAAAAGGGGGGGAGGGCGGGGAGCGACAAGGGCCTACTTCTACCTCTAGTCTGTTTCGGACCTTGCTCAGTCACTTCCTGCCATGGGACCTATTTCCTTAACAGTAAGGACAGAGCTGGGCTGGATGCTCTCCAAGGACCCCTCCGGCTCCGAGAAAGAAAACCACAAAAAATAAGAAATTATGCTGATGAGGCTGTGAATTGCTACAACCCTTTTGGCAGCTAATCTGGCTTTATCTATTAAAATAAAACACATCTATCCCTCTGGCCCACTTTGATTCTATCCTCCAGAAATTAAAGCTCTAGTCTGTAAGGAGTTATTTGCTGGGGTATCTTATATTAGCCAAAAAACTAGAAGTCAACAGCCAGTCTCCTGCCACCTCCCATGTCTGTCTGTGGTCTGACCCATGGTCTGGTTAAGAGCACTGGAGTCTGTCCAACCTCTCAGAGCCTCAGTTTCCCCATCTACTAACAGGGCTGATAATCAGCTCACATCCTTTCCAGGGTGTCATGGGGTTAACCTGGTTAGTGCTTGAGGCCCACCCTGGCCTCACAAAATGAGCCTGTACCATTACTCAAAAAAGTGTGGCAGCTCCCAACGTCCATGGTATGTGATTATTAAGTGAAGAAAAAGAGTGGCAGGGTTATATGTGTACTATGATCCTCTTTGGTAGGAAAGAAAGAGAAGATAAATGAAAGAAGGAAAGGGGGAGGACTCAAATCGTAGGAAGTATGACAGAGCTGTGCGAGCAGAGACAGGATGTCTGGGGAACTGGCTGGAGTGTGAGGCAGCAGGAAATAGGTAAGAGGGAAGAAGAATGACTGACTTTGTCTTAGTACCTCTGAATTGTTTAACTTGCTACTTTAGCAACAACTTGTAAGCCTTTAAAAACTCCTGTGACATTGAACAAGAAAGAAACAGATACTATTATCCCATGAGAGGGAAGGGAGTTAAGGCATCTACTAGCAAGTTAGGGAAAACCTGTTGTCATAGAAAATGAAAAGGGCCATCTTTGAGTCCTGGGAGCAAGGGAGCCTTCCCAGATGGGTTCCTCTCTTCTAGTTCTTTTGTTTTTGGTGGCACTGGGGTTTGGACTCAGAACTTCATGCTCACAAAGCAGGCACTCTACCACTTGATCCACTCTGCCAATCCTAGGTTCCTCTCTCGAGAGTCCAGCGATTCCATTTAACAAGAAGGTAACCAAAAATCAGAGAGAGCAAGAGGCTGACTTAAGGTCACATAGCAGAACCAGACCAAAAAGGTAGCTTGCTTGCTGACTCCTGCTCTAGTAACTTCTCCCTCGTTCTACTTTCCACCTGTGTGCCAGAGTGATCCTCTTGGGAAGAGAAGGGTGCATGGCTTCAATCTGCTGAGCTTGCCTCCTTCCTTCATTTCTGGCCCTGGCGGTGCCCGGCCTGGGAATCTGAGCTGACAAAGGGAGGCTGCTTTGCCCTGGGGCACTAGCAGTTGAGTGGTCTGCCACTAACAAAGACATCTTTTCCTAACTGATAGAGAAATGCTCTGAGGCTGATTCTTTTTAATGCCCTGTTTTGTTTGCCACTTTCTTAATTGCCATGTTATATTTTTATTGGTTTAATGTTTTAATTTTGCACTTGGGCCCCAAAGCAATTCAGTGAAGGGGATGATTTGGAAAAATCAAGGAAATAAAGAAATTGTCCTCAGAAGAGGTGGCCTCCCAGGAGCCCAGGACAAAGCAATAAGTGCTAACAATGAACTGTATAAGGACAAAACAAAAACAAACAACCTGTTGTCAGACAGACAGTATTAATGGTCCTCATTTGGTTTGGTTCTGCTTTTGTTGTTGTTGTTGTTGTTTTTAATTTAATACCAGTTCTCCATTTCTTCCAAGGTCAGCCAAGGATGCACACCCCACTCCTTCTCTGCTGCCTCCCAGAAACCTACCACACTCACAGTGCCCCAGGCGACACTGTGAGTGCCTGCCCTCTTTTCCAGGGAAGTCTGTCACCACACACTTGTCAATAGCTACTAAGAGCCTTCTGTCCCGAAGGCTCTGTGCTAGTGCAGGAGACAATGAGTGGACAAGACACTGGACGTCTGTGAGGAGTTTGCTTCTCAGCTGGTGTGAGAAGGCCCTCCAGGAAGTGAAATTGGTCCTGAGAGGTGGGGAGTGAAAAAAGTCTTGGCTCTTACAGTGGTTTGTATACCCATGATGCATGCTCATCTCCCAGCCAGCTGGAGCTGTCTCAGATCTCAGGCTTCTGGTTCCCAATCTTCAGTGTGCAAAGGCTTCCACTATCTTCCTGAAAACTGACCCCTCACTTCCCGCCCTACCCAGCCTACATTCCAGGGCACTCAGACAAGGCATCTCCTTTGCCAATACTTTAGACGACTGTGAACTTTCCCCCTGTTCATTTGGCCTGGATAAACACAGCTAAGTACTTTTTCCCTGTCTGCACCTGGGCAGGCGAGCTGCGACAGGGGAAATAAGCAAAACAGGACAGGATACACATAAAATAGCGACCACCAACCCCAACTGGGTTATCAAGACTATCAGACAACTGGAGATTTTGTGGGCAAGTTACTTCTCAACTCTGAATGATCATTCCCCTCCTTCCTTCCAACTCCTCACCACCTCTTCCTCGCTCTCAGCAGACCTTGCCTCCCACTTTGCAGAAAAAATAGAAGCTCAAGATGAAATCTCCCTTAACATCCCACTACAAACCTACATCTACATCTGCACCCATTCTCTCTTTGTTCCCGCTTTTGGGTTCTAGAGAAGTCAGTCCTCCCTCCCTCTCTCCAAGACCAGCCTCTCCACCCACGCCTGATCTCTCCCCTCACACAGGCTCCCAGTGTCACTGCGCATTTATCTACCCCTTGATTAATCTCTCTCCCCTGGATCTGCCATCAGCTTTTAAATGAACTTAGGTCTCCTCTGCCTTCAGACACCCCTCCCCCAACACACACACACACACACACACACACACACACACAAACACACAAACACACAAACACACACACACACACACACACACACACACACACACACTTCTCATATCATCTCTCCTCCCCTTTGCTCAAAACTCAACTCATGTCCACTGGTTCCTCCTGCACTCATCAGGCCACTGCCACCTGACCCTCTCCCTCACTCCATATAATAGCACTTCTGAAAGTCTCCCAATCTCCAAAGCCCATGGTTCATTCTCATCCCTCTAACCTGACACAGCACTTTCCACCTTGGGCTTTTCCCACTTTCCTGAAACTTCTCTCCCAACTTCCTACCATGAACCACCCTCCCTCCTTTGCTCCTCAGCCTCTGCAAGCTTGTCTTTCTTTAAGACAGCCCTAACCTGTGGGTGTGTCCCAAGATTCCATCCTGGGCCACCTTCTCTTCCCTCTTCATGCTCTTCTCCCTCGACAAGTTTGTCTTCATCCATAACTTCAACAATCACTTTTCCACTGACAACTCTAGGGCTTCATTTCCAGTCCAGACCTCTATGTTATGCCCAAATCAGGTTTCCAAGTGCCCACGTCAGGACTGGAGATATAGCTCAGTGATAGAGCTCCTGTCAAGCAAGCACACGGGCCTGAGTTCAAACCGTGGTACTACCGCAACAACAGCAAAGAAAATCAAATAACCACTCAGCATCTACCTATGCCACGCATTTCAAGCTCAGGATGTCTAAAGTAGGACTCACACTCTCACCTCCTCTTCCCTCAGCATCCTCCCCACCCTTCCAGTTTTCCCATCTCAGAATAAGATTCGCCTGCCTACTGGCACAGATACCTCAGAGTCCATCCTGCACTGCCTCTCCTGCTTCCTCTTGCCCAATTCGTGTCTATGGCAATTTTCCCTCTGACCACCTCTAGGAGCCCTCCACTGCTCTCCCAGTCCATCGCCTGAACACCATACCCCTGTCTCCCTCTGGATGCCCCTCTGCCCATACTCCTAATCCTAACTGCTCTTCCCACATCTACTCATACACCCTGTTGCACTCTTCACTGGCATTCATACAAACCATATTAAGATTCATCTTTCAACAGGCTCACACCTGAAATCCCAGCTACTTGGGAGGCTGAGATTGGGAGGATTGAAGTTTGAGGCCATCCCAGGCAAACAGTTTGTGAAACCCCCATCTCCAAAATAATCAAAGCAAAAATGGGCTGAAGATGTGGCTCAAGCAGTAAAGTGCCTGCTTTGCAAGTACAAAGCCCTGAGTTCAAACCACAGACCTAGAAAAAAAAATTCATCTTTCCTCTTGACCCTCTTAGGCTCACACTGTCACTGTCTTCTAACCACCCTTAGGCTGAAGAGAAAGACCCTAATGTGGCTGGTTCTTAACATGGAATCTGCCTTTTGCACACTTCTACACTTCCCAATTCTCCTGTTCTCCCTCAGATCCCTGATATGAAGTCCTTCTCTTGGATCTTCTCTCAGCTACACCTTCTGCCTCAGACCCTTTGCACAGGTCTCTTCTGCCCAGATCTTCTTTACCAGCTTCCTCTACATATAGCTCAGGTTTCTTTACAAACATCAGTTCCTCAGGGAATCTTTCTCCATCCCCAAGAAAAGATAGATTCCCTCCTCCCTGTTAAATACTTTCACAATAATTGCTCACATACACACTCACACTCACACACACACAGCAATATTGTTAGGAACTCTTCTAAGCATTTCTGCTTAGAACACAGTCACCCCTGATGACAACCCTAGGAGGTAGAAATAATTATCTCCATTTCCCAGCCAAAGAAACTGAGTCTCAGAGAAGTTATATAACATGCCCAAGGACAGTTAGTTAATAAGAGGCAAAGCCAGAATTTAAACCCAGGCAGTGTGACTCCAGTGTAGTTTTCGAACACTATATTATTCTGTAAGAGAATTTCATCCTTCTTTCTTCACTTACCCACGGTTTGTAATGTTGGATCATATGACCATCTGTTTAGCATGTGCTTCCCTCAGTAGACTGTAAAGTCTAGAGGAGTAGACACTGTTTTATCCCCAGTAATAGGGGCTCAATAAATATTTGCTCAAAAGCTGAGTGTAGATTAGTCTTCTTCTTCCTCACCCACTACAATTCAATCTGTCACTTGGTCCTGTCTATGTTTCTTTCTAGAGTAGAGGTCCCCACTCTAGAAAGTACGTGTTTGGTGGAAACACTTGTTGAACACATCCACCCAACATTTCTAGAGGAAGATTTAAGTTGTCAGCTGATTCTCCATGGGTCTGTGAAGTTCAGAACAGCTGCCTCAGCTACTCCTCAGCCCAGTTCAATCTCTCCCTGCTAACGTCCCCTCAACAACTGTGATACCCTTGTCTGTAGTTTTGTTCTCCACAAATTCATCCTTCATGCATTGAACACAGTAATCTTAAAAAACACAAACACAGGTCACCTCCTGTATAAAACCACTCAGAACCTATTTATTGCCTTTGGGAGAAAGTTCAAACTCTCCTGGGAAGGAGAGAGTATTGTAAGCCTACTTCTCCATCCTCAGATGTCCTCACCGGGGCTCCCTTTTCTTCCCAACTCTACTGCCCAGCAACGGTTCTGTTTGGGGTTCCCAGACCTCAGCAGGGTGGGGTTCTGTTTGGGGTTCCCAGACCTCAGCAGGGTGGTTTCTCACGTTCTGACTCATGCAGTGCCCCTGCCTGGTGTGCCAGCCCTCTCCTTTGTGCCTAAAAAAACTCCCCAACCTGTCTTCAAACCTCAACTTAGATGTCTCTTTGAGGTTAGGAAGTACCCCTCGTCCATGTTCCCATGGGCTGTGCCCGCCCTCCACAGACAGCGCACACCAGGCACTGAACTAACGGTTCCCTGGTTATCGACTGTGTCTCTAGACCCTGTAAGCTTTGAGGCTAATCGCCATGTCTTCTTTATCTTTATATGCCCCCAGTCTAGCTGGGTGCTAGCCCAAGGAAGGGTACTTAGTATTCAATGAACGAATGAATGAACTAACAATTCATGTCTGATTCGTGGGCCCTACAAAATGTAGGGAACAAGCTCGGGTCCAGACAGAAATGCAGATTAGGAAGTGAGAGATGAGTAAACGCAGTCTCAGTGGTCAGAGAATTAGCAATGGAAGACAAATCCCTTCAAGCAGCAAACTGGAAGGATTAGGTTTGTCATGGTTGGCCCGGGGGAGGGGTCACGTCTAACCACGCCCCCTACCCAATGGGCGGGCTTGATAGCCTCCACGTCTCCACCCCTTTCGCCCGTAGGGGCGGGGCCGACAGCTCCAGGGGCAAGACTACATTTCCCCGAGCGCCGCGCGGCCGGAACGAACCAGGAGCCGGAAGTGGGGTGCGCGAGGTCCAAGGGCGCAAGGGAAGTGCCGGGTGGGGGCCTAAGGGGGCGTGCACGTGAGTTGGCCTGCCCGGGGTCGTGGGCATGGCCGAGGCCAGGAAGCGGCGGGAGCTGCTTCCCCTGATCTACCAGCATCTGCTGCAGGCGGGCTACGTGCGCGCGGCGCGGGAGGTGAAGGAACAGAGCGGCCAGGTAAGCGTTCGCCGGCCGCGTGCACGATGTGGGGAGCTGCGGCCCGCGCCCCCTCCTCGGGAGAGCTGGCGGTGCCGGGAGCTGGTCCCGGGGTGCTCGAGGACACTGGCCAGAAGTGTCGGAGAAGCTGTAGCCTCTGCCTCCCCGCCGCTACTTCCCGCGCCCCGGTGGGGCCTCAGTTTCCCTGTCTGTGCAGTGGGAGGGCAGGAACGTGTGATCCGACGCGCAGGGCTTTATAATTCCCGCGCCCCTTACCTCCACCCCTTCCTGGTAGCGCCACTTTTAAAGTTTCCGAAGTCTCCGGCCACGTGGCTCGGCGGGTCCCCCACGGGGCGCAGAGGTAGCCATGGGTCTGGGGTGGACTGCTACCAGCCCCGCGGAGGCTTCCAAGAGGAGGGACCCTGTAGTTCTTGACCTGGAACGCAGGCGCTTGGTCGTCTTCGCTACTGATAGGACAGCTGGCGGACTGGACACAATAATTTCAAACTAACTTCATTTGGCGACTTTTCTGGTCCCCAGAGAGTGCTGGTAATGGAATGGGGAGCCTTGTCCCCTAACCTTCCTGGAAAATTTACAGTCTGGTGGGGGAGATAAATCAAAGAATCACAAAAGGTGGTTTTACAGTGAACACTAAGTAGGATGCTGAATCGGGGATGGCAGAATGCCTGTGTCAGGAATATCCAGGACTGCTTCCCTGAAGAAGTGGTAGTGATTGAGGATCTGAAGAGAGGTGGTGGGTATTCAGGTAGACATACAAATGCCCTGGGGCTGGGAGAAGCAGTTGTGTGCGCCCTGGCACTGTGACTGAAGTTTGAAGTACAAGGGCTATAGAGTATACAGGAGAGATGGAGACAGAACCTGGCTGGAACCTTCCGTGGGCAGTTTGTTCTCCCCATCAAAGAGCCAGAGAGGAGTTTGTTTGGGGGTTTTGTTTGTTTTTGTTTTTGACAGTTCTGGTCTTTGAACTCAGAGCCTCAGATTTGCTAGGGAAGTGCTCTACATTTTAGCTACACCTCCCCCCCCCCAGCCCTTTCCTTTATTTTTCACATAAGATCTTTTGGGGTTTTTTGCCCTCAGATTTGGATCCTCCTACCTAAGGCCTCCTGTATAGATGGGATTACAGGCATGTACTACCATGAATGACTTACTGAGATGAGGTCTCACTAACTTTTTGCCCAGGCTGGTCTCAAACCTCAGTCTTCCCCATCTCCACCTCCCAAATTGTTAGGCTTACAGGAATGGAAGGTGTGCCTGGCCTTCCACCAAAGAGTTTTAAACTGGCTAAATGGATATTGACCTGATTAGTCCCAAAGCTTGCTCTCAGGACATCCTGGAAGGTCAAAAGTATGGTGGGTTCTCTGTGGACCTCAGCTGCCCTTCTTACTCCAGGTCTATCACTTAACAGATAAGGGGTGCAAGAGATAATACCCATCTTTGGGTTTTTGCCTAGAAAAGAGTGTCCTGCCTTCATGGAGCATATGTTCTAGCAGGAGCAGACAGTGCCAAATAAGGCATAGTATAACAGTTGATGGTAGTAGGTGCTGCCATCACAACACAATAGGCAAGGGGGTAAGGAAAGTCAGCATTCACTTGCAAGTAGGGTGGTCAAGGAAACTGAGAAGGAAATGAAGGAGTGAGCTGTGTAGTTAGCAGGGGAGAAAGCCTTTCAAATAGCAAGAAGGGCAAAGCCCTGTTGGGAACTGATGATCTGACATATATGAGGACAGTGAGTGCCACTAGCATGCCTGGGAAAGAACAAGAGTATAACTGACACCGTCTCATTACTAACTCATCATGCTGGGCCTGACAAGAATTGTCTCCTTCAGTCCTGAAGGAGACACTTACCATGGACCCTGAAGTTTGAAGAGGCAAAGAGATGAGTGCAGCCAGTTAACAGGAACTCTGTCTGACTCCCAGAGTGCCTCTTGGCCTCTCTACCCAGGTGTTGGCACCCTCTGTCCCTGCCACATTACTCATTCAGCTTCACTGGAGCCCTTGACACAACAGATTCTTGAGGTACATGTAGTGTGGGTCTTCTGACCTCATTTCCGAGGGACTGGTTTCCACCTGGTCCCCTCTGCTTCAACTGAAAGACTGACACCATTTGGACTCAGTCTCCTCCAGCAGACCAGTGGGTTGTGGTCCTGCCATGTGTAAGCCTCAAGTGCCTGGGCTGTGGTTTGTGTATTGGGAAGATTGAGTGGCCAGGCCTTGGAAAGCCTTCTGAAAGGTCAGTGTTAGGAAAAGCCCTGTCTCATGGCCTCTCAGTGGATAGTGCCAGGGAGCCTGGACAATGCTGTCCTGGAACATTGCAATTTCAGCCTCTCACAGGTGAAATGCCTCTTACCAATTTGTTGTACTCAAAGGTTTTTAGCTGGAATTGCTTGCCCTTCTTGTCCGTGGAAGAGTTTGGTGCTAGCAGAGCCAAGCAGCCAAACTTCGGGACCCTTCTCTGAAGTTGCCTGAGAGCTGGAAGTGTGGCTCAAGCAGCAGAGCACCTGCCTAGCAAGCATGAAACCTTTAGTTCAAACCCCTGTACTGCCAAAAAAAAACCAAACAAACTCCTGAAGTGCCTGTCTGTGCAGGCCCTAAGGTCAGGGGGTGCTGGGCCCTAGGAGGGTACTTACTGTGCTGGGGATTAATTGCAGTTCTCTTTTTATCTATCTGCAGAAGAGTTTCCAGACTCAGCCTGTCACCCTTTTGGACATCTATACACACTGGCAACAGTAAGTCTGGTGGGGCTGAAGAGATGGAATAGGGACACCCCAAGCAATCAGCCTGGAATAAGCTAACATACTAGTCTGGTCTGAGATCTGTCCCTTTAGTCCACTGTGGACACTCTTGTTGCCCTGGAAGCCAAATCACATCACATATAAGGGAATTTTTATGTGGACATCTGGTAGTGGGAGGGGTCATTGAAAGCTTTTATCTCTTACAAACAAAAGCTTCTTACTAGCTTGTTTCTTTATCAACAAACATTTATTAAGCACTTACGGAATGCCAAATGCCCAGTCTTGTTCTAAGAATGGAGATAGTCATAAGTGAGACAGGCTGGTTTCTTCTTTCCTGCAGCTGACATCATAGCAGGGAGGTAGGCCCAAGTCAAAGGTTGAAACAAGCGATCATAAAATGCTAAGGGCAGTAAAGATAGGAAAGGCAGGAACCTGGGGCCACAACTATAATTTGGCAAACCTGGCTTCATCTGAGGGCTTTTAGAGCTTCTTGGGATGCCCTGACAAGAGAGCTTCAGGAAGCAGGGATGTGAAGTGGGCAGTCAGGATAGATGAGCAGAGTGTACCTGGCAGTAGGAACAGCTGGTGCTGAGGCCTGTGACTGAGGGACAGTACAGATGAGGCTGGGTCCACCCCTTCTGGCCTGCTCATCCTTGTGAGAAATGTGTCTTTACCCAAGAGCTGTGAAGGCCATCGAGGGGTGAGGCAGGGTGAGCTTTCTGTACCAGACTGAAACATTATCATCCAGGCAAGAACTGCTGAGGCCTGAGGTGGGGAGCACAGAGGAGGTAGACAGTGGGTCCCAGGAATGTTAGGGATAAAGCCAGAATGATATGTGGATGGGTTGGAGAGGATGTATCTAGTTTGCTCCCAGGTCTGGCTTGTATATCTGGGTGGAAGGTAGATCCATGCGCAGAGCTGGATGAGAACACAGCTTGGAGGGAATGGTTCCAAGGACATGTGAGTGTGAAATGCCTGTGAAACGTGTAATCACCTTTCAGGGAATGGCTTGAGAATGGATGGCTGTGTTCTCTCCATGCCCTGGCCTCACTGCCGCTGACAGGACTGGTGAAGAACCTATAGACTTGGCCCGTGAGGAAATGGTAGCGAGTATTGGAAGGGCATGAGGAACCACTGTCTACACATCTTTGGGGACAAAGGGAGTGGTGTGTTCTGTGAGGCCCTAGGGAACAGGTGCTTTAGGAAGGCAAGTTTCACTTTCTAAATACAGATAGTTGAGGGTCAGAGCTTTCCAAAAATGAAGTAGGTGACAGAGTGAGCTCCCTATCGTCAGAGGAGTGTGAGAAAAGGGTGCCAGCCTCTAGTGGATAACCTCCACGCTCATCATAGACCCTGCCTGCCCTCAGTTCTTGGCTTTTCTCTGTTCCTCATGTGAGCTCAGAGCATAGTGCACATCCCATTCTTCTTGCCCTCTTGATCTTGGTGGATGGGTGTTACCTATACCATGCTTCCTCCCTAGCATACCCATTCAGTGAGCTGCACAACATGTCCTCCATGCACTGGCACCTTCTGTGGGTGAGGGGTATAGGTGGGACAGGGATTTCATACCTACCCAGGGAAGCTAGCCAGTGAGTCCCTGCAAAGTTCAACCCAGCAGCTGGCTGTATGACCTTGAGCAACTGTCTTGACTTCCCCAAGTCTCTTCATCTATAAAATGAAAATAATAATCTTACTGCATTGTGAAAATTAAACACAATAGTATCTATGTAATAAAATCCTGAAACCAACCATTAGAGACTCCTCTTCCCCTAGTATTCACTGAGTACATCCTACAACTAGGCACTGTTTTTGATATAGCTGGGAATAAACAGAAAAATCCCTGCTCTTGTGGAAGAGGCAGAACAGATTGACATATGTAATAAATGAAATCTGCTTTTAGCAGGAGGTTCCTGAGAAGTGGCCTTCCTGGGAAGAAAGAAACCTGAGCAGCACTTCCCAAATTGTGGCAGAGCAGTGTCTGTCCCATCTGGGAAATATGAGGCACAGACTGAATCCATAGGGGCGGGAGGTGGAGTCAGAGAAGGTGGCACAGAAGTTGAGAGGACTGTCTTCTTGGTGCTTACCCAGTAGTGCCCCAAATTTACTCCTTGACTTGGGCAAGGTACTCGTGGCTCCTTTCTCCAGGTGTGTGCAAGGCACGGGGGTGCTGTAATACACTGCCAGCCCTCCTCCTTCTAGACCTTTCTGTGTAGTGGGGGAGTCAGTCCGGAAGTCAGTAATAACAAGACATAGAGAAGAGTGTTCTGAAGGAAATGAAACAGGCTGACAGAGCAGAGAATGCCATGGGGGAGGGGATGGCAGCAAGAACACCGAGGAAGCTGAATTACTGTTCAGATGGGAAGGTCTGACCTCTGTATAGGGAGGAAAGAGGAGGAAACAGCTGTGCAGCAGGTTCTGGAGGAAGAGAAGCCTGAGTGGTTCTGCACAGGGCCTCCATAGGCCAGCACCCATCACCTAATGGCTGTTAGCTGCTACTATTCTATAACATCTGTCACTGGTAGTTACAGTCAACACTAATTGAGAATTGTAAGAGCAGTTTATAAGATGAGTAAAAACACAGAATACAAAGTTGTATGCACACTGTGGGTCATCACTGTTTGAATTCTCTTAATGTATGTTTCCTTTGGGGTCTGGGAGAATGGTGTTGAGGTGTCCTGTCCATCAGTTGGTGTAGCCAGCCTCCCCTGTCCTGCAGGACCTCAGAGCTTGGTCAGAAACGGAAGGCAGAGGACGATGCAGCGCTGCAAGCCAAGAAGACCCGTGTGTCAGACCCCATTAGCAGCTCAGAGAGCTCAGAAGAGGAGGAGGAGGAAGCAGAAGCCAAAACCACCAAAGCTAGTAAGAGCCCTGCATGCTGAGTGCTGTGGGGTCTTGGGCTTGCACCTTTGGGAACACCTCTGTAATAGCCACTTCCTCCAAAGCACAGTCCTCCTCTGGCTTCTCATTTAGTTTGAGCCCTGGGAAGATAGGACCTTTAAGGGGAGATTGGGCGGGTGTCACCGATCTATTTGAGTCCTTCCTTTATGACAGACATTGTGTCCCCAAGTTCTGAGGATCCAAGGTGAACCACAAAAACCAGGAGAGGACTGGTGGAGTGGCTTAAGTGGTAGAGTGCCTACCTAGTGAGCTCAAGATTATGAATTCAACCCCCAGTACTGCCCCCCCCCCCAAAAAATTAGGAGGGCCTTATTGACGTACAGCCACTGTAGTAACACTCTTTGCTTACACTGAAGACAGTTCTTGACTTTTAAATAGATTTTCTGATTATAGAAGAAATGCAGGAGGCTGGGGATGTAACTCAGTAGTAGAACACTTGCCTAGCATGACCAACACCCTAAGTTCAGTCCCCAGCACCATGGGGGAACAAAAAAAAAGGAAATGTAGGTTTCCTTGTATTCATTACAGAAAATTTGGAAAAAAGGCAGGGAGGGCTAGGGACATACCTCAAATGGTAGAGTGTTCACCTAGCTGGTTCTATATAGCACATTCCAGGCTAGTCTGAGCTGTATAGCAAAACCCAGTCTCAAAAAAAAAAAAAATTGGGGAGGGAGGGTGGCCCATGTGTACACATGTAAGTAAATATAAAAATGATAAAATAAGGGGGCGAGGGGAAGGGAGGAGAAATGACCCAAACATTGTATGCACATATGTATAAAGGGGAAAAAAAAAAGATAAAATTAAAAAAAAAATTACCCACATTCTTGCCACCTATAATTCAGCAAATTCACAAATTATTCTTTTATTTATTTATTTTTCCTGAGCCTGCTTTTAAAGATTTTGAGATCATACTGGATAAATGTTTTATAAATCTTGTTTAATTTTCTTAAATTATAAATGTAAAACAAGTTCCCTTTGAACTGTACAGAAACACGCAGAAGATAAATGGAAAGTTTTCTATTTTCCTCTCTGCTCTCCTTCACTCTGCTTCACTAGAATTGTGCAGTGCTTTGTGGTAGTAGGTGGTAGGAACGTCAGCCAATCCTTTATCTCTGGGGTCCCCAGCATCTCATGCCACCGGACAGTTGGGAATCCCTTAAGGTTGCAGACAGGGAGCTCTCCTGTTACCTGGGTAGATGTGGCTCATGCATCACAGAACTCCCCCACAAGCCTGGGCTCAGCCTCAGATCCTCACGCCAGCACAGGCAACCAATACCAAATGAGTTTTTAGGTAGGGTGTTTTCCTTTCTTAGATAAGAAAGGGTTCACCCAGCTGTTGTTCATGTCTTGCAGCCCCAAGACTAGCATCTATGAACTCCTCAACCATGGCAACAGATTTACCATTGAACCTGAAAGAAAAGGTCCAGGTAAGTGGGACCACTTTTCAAGCTGTTGCCTATGGCACTTGAAGTGCCCTGAAGGGGACAGTCTCTTGTCAGAGAAGGATAGCATTGTACTTGCCCAACCTGGATTCAGAGCTGAACCTGTGTCATCAGCTGTGGGATATTGGTAAGGCTCTTCACCTCTCTGGACCTCAGTTTACTTTTCTGTAAGATAGGGGTGATGCCTACTGCAGTGGGCCACTGGGTACATTGTGCACCTGGGCAGTGTCATTCCTCCCTTATGCCTGCATTCCCCTGTTCACTGAGAGATCTTTGTCAATGCCTAGTGTGTTCCAGGCACTGCACCGGGTGGGGCAGGTGTTATATTGAGCTAGACACCTGTGTTTCTCAAACTCTGGTGTCATTCTCAACATCAGAAACTACTTAGAAAATAGGATATCACAAGCACGAAGCCCTGAGTTCAAACCCCAGTACTACCAAAAAGTAAATAAAATTTCTTCTCCCTAAACATTTTGAGCTGGGAGTGTGACTCAAGTGGTAGAGCATTTGCCTAGCAAGCACAAGGCCCTGAGTTCAGACCTCAGTACTATAAGAAAGAGAATAGGTTAGGCCCTACATTTAATCCTCACCACCCCCACACCCCTCGCAATAGGATATCATTTTCTGGTAATCCATAAAGCAGTGTTGCAGACATAGTAAGGATCATGTCCCTGAAACTGGAACATTAGCAGTAGCATAAAAAAGTCGTTATAAAGCTGGGATGGTGCCCACGCCTGTAATCCAGCTACTTGAAAGGTAGAATTGGTGATATTCACAACAAACTACTGCTGCTTACTACTTAACAAGTAACTGAATGTCCCAAGAACCGTAATGCAGCTCTCAGCATATCTGGGAAGGTGTTTTAGGCCAACTTTGAAGATGAGATAAGGCTCAGGAAGGCAGTTTACCCAAACACATATAGCTAGGAAGTGGCTGTGTAGGTGTACTTACAGTAGCTGTGCTTTTTGAGCATACTGCCATGCCAGATGTGCCTGGTCCTCTTGTTCCCTGTAGGCAAAGACCAAGAAAGCCAACAAGACGGTGAACTCCCTGCCACACCCTGCCTCAGGAAAGGCGGTGGTGCACCTGCTCTCGGGGAAGTCTCCCAAGAAGCCAGCAGAGCCTTCGGCAAATACCATCTTGGTCTCAGAAACTGAGGAAGAGGGCAGTGTCTTGACCCTCAGAACTACTGCCAGGCCTGGTGAGAAGCCCCCACCTATGGAAGCCAGGACACCAGAGTAGCTCTGAGTTGAACTTTCTCAGAGGGAGATACCTGAGCAGCCTGGGTGGTCGGAGCACTTCTGGCTTTTCACTGTAGTGAGTTACAGAGACCACTGGTGGCTAGAGGATAAGTGGAAAGGCCTGGGTTTGTTTCCATTTCTTACGGAGGGTGAGCATTTGGCCAGCCTGCCATGGACATGATGGTGAATAGCAATTTTATGAACTGTCAGGTGCTAGCACACTGTTTCTGTAGTTCTATTCTGGCCTTACCCGTGTCTCAGATATGCAGGAAAACAGGGATAATGAGGAGCCCGTCGGTGGGGGACTGAAAGAGATGGCAGACATACAACCCTATGCATAGGAGGAGCTAGTGCTGGGCACCAGGCTTTACCTAGCAGCTAGCATGGGGGAGGTACTAAGGAGGGGCGGGTGAATATAGAAAAGATGTCCCTCAGTTCCCTGTGTCCACCCCTTAGGGATGGTGACAGCGGACCAGGCCAGCAGCTCCAGTGAGGACACTTCCAGCTCGAACGATGAGACAGATGTGGAGGTAATTTCTACCCTTATCAGGAGCTGTCCTCTTCAGGCCTCTGACACTCTCAGGAGCCTGGCAGTGGCCCAGATCAGTTCAGCAACTGTGTCTTGAGTGGAAAGAATTCAGCAGAGCCTGGGAGTACATTTGAGGGGAGGGAGAAGAGAAGCAAAGACCCTGTGGTTGGCTGTTCCATGTGGTTAGGGTGAGGCTGCTGAGAGGATTCTGGGCCACTAGTGAATGCCAGCCTAGGTACCAGGCTGCAGTTAAGCAGGAGTCTCAAGCTGTGGTCTTGTCTCTTCTCTGAACTTTGACCTGGGAAAGGTCATTCCTTATGTACCGACTAAGCACCAGGACTTGGGAATATATTGGTGAGCCAGGTGGACAGGGCACCTGCCTACATGGGGAAGGGGAACCTCATAATTAGCCATAGTGGGGATGGTCACTGCAAGGGGAAAGTGGAGAGCCATGAGGGGCAGTGCCAGGACCCAGACACCCAAGCACAGGTGTAGGCGGGGGGGTGGCGTGTACAGAGACAGTTCATGCTTTTAAAGACACCGAGCTGTAAATTTGTGAATGAGGGGGAAAGTGATACAGGATGTGATTATAGTCACAGGTAGGCAGGGGCAGTGTACTGTCTGACCTGGAGGGCCACCACAGGAGTTGGAGTCTTATTCTGGGGACTGTGAGGTTTCAGGCACAGAAGTAAGATGGCCTGGTTTGTGTTTCAGAAAGACTGCTGGTTGTGACCTGAATTTGAGGTCGGTTTAGAATAGAAGCAGTGAGACCAGCTAGGGACGGCTAGAGTGTTAGTGGCAGATGATGCTAGTGGCTGGGACCAAGGTGTCCAGTTGAGAAGGTGTTTTAGAAGGAGGGTCAGCCAGAATGAGGGGTGGATTGATTTGGTGCCCAGGCTGCTGTTCACCCTATCTAGTGACCCTGTGAAGGCTGAGCCACCACCACCTGCCCCAGGCCTGGCCGTGTGTTGCTCCCACCTTTCCTTCTCACCTTTGGGCCCTGGATACAGCCAGCCATAAGGACGTCTCTGGCTCCCAACACTCCAGGCTTTGCCAAGGGAAAGGGACCGTCCCTGCTGCTGGAAAGCCAGAGCCTCGGCACCCATTCTCAGTGGGTCAGCGTGGAGCTTCAGCAGCTGAGGAGGAGTTTGGGATGAAGGACATGGAAGCCCAAGGCTCAGGCTCAATCTGACAGAGCACAGAGTTGCTGCAGGCACTCTCTGACTGTCTGGGAAATGTCAGAATTTTAAGTCTAAGAAGCGCTAGCAGGGAAGGAGTATGCCTGAGTTGTCTCAGCAAGCCAGGGATGCGGCTGGCCTTCAGATGCTGGACTCCTGCCTCAGGATGCCACCACAGTCAGATACCTAAGGGACAGATAAGTGTGCCCTCTCCTGACTGAGAGGTAGCTCCTTAGTATGGACCCTGTATGTGCTGGGTGGGGAACAAGCAACTGGTGGTTGAGAGTTCTGCTCCTACAATCAGCCAGCCAGCCAGTGGGTGGTCCCTGAAGGACCTTTGAATTGACCTTGAGTGATTTGTGCCTTTCTGGAAACTGGGTGTAAAGATACTTGCCTCAGGGAATTGTTCGCAAATCAGATTGCATTAGGAGGGGGCTTTATAAACTGAAGTGCCTTTGACATCTAAGAGGCAATGATGACTGTTCATTTCCTAATTCTACCCCCTGGTTCCAGGTGAAACCCTCAGTAAAACCAGCCCAGGTCAAAGCTTCGCCAGCCCCTGCCAAAGAGTCTTCAGCAAGGGCAGCCCCAGACCCTGGAAAGGTGGGCAGTGTGACTCCTCAGGTCAAAGGAGGTGCCCTGACCCCAGCTGAGAGGCCCATGAAGCCAGAAAAGGAGTCCGAGAGCAGTGAGGAGGAGTCTGAGAGTGAGGAGGAGGCCCCCTCGAAGACACCCAGCCAGGTGAGGCCCAGGAGAGGGCTGCCTGTGATTTCTGATGCTGGCAGAACTGCTGTATAATGAGTGTTCCTGACAGAGAAGACCCATCCTGGAGGTTTGGAAAAGGGAGGAGAGTAGGGCTAGGGGGCTTCAAGGCCTATTGAAATGATTCTTGTGGTCTACACCCTACTCTGCTGGTAATCACTCCATTTAACCTTGATTTCCCAGTCTACTAAATGGGCCAGTGTCCTACACCCAGCTAGCCCTGCTGTTAGTAAACTTGAAGACTTGTTTTGTTGGTTTTGGTTGGTTTTGGACAGGATCTCACTGTGTAGCTGTGCCTCAAACTCAAGATTGTCCCAAGTGTTGGGATTACATGCATCTGCCACCACACCCATGGAGACTGGAAAGGTTTTAATTGCCTGGTCCTTTTCCTTACTTCTCTGGTCAAACCAGACTCTGAGCAGGCAAACATCATGTTAGCTAAAGAGAATCTGTTACCTTCTTGGTGTGCCAGAGCCTTTCCTCTGGGCTGTGGTCAGGCTTGCAGCCCCCAGGACTCTGGGCATATACCAAAGGCAAGGCAGCAGAGCTGGAATGCTGTTAAAATTAGAACAAGGAGGAGGAAGAGTGAAGGAGCCCCACATCCAGGCTTGACAGGACACGCAGTGTTGGGCGCTACTGAATATTAACACAGAAAGTAAGGTGGGGGAGGCAATATAAAGTGAAGTGGGAAGGGAAGCCCTCAGGAGAAGACATTTGAGCAAAGACACAAAGTGGAAGAGGGAGGGAGCCACATGGACATTGTAGGGAGGTCATTGCAGGGAACAAAGGTGCTGAGGCCCTGAGGTGGGAGTGTATGTGTGCAGGCCTTGACTTACAGGGACCCCCTGCTCCTCAGCTCAGGGTAGTTTTGCTGTGGCCAGAGATTCAGAAGGAGCCCAAGTGTGAGTTTTTATGGAAAATCTACATTCTCCATGTTGGTTCATAATTTGAAAGGGAGCAAGCCAAGTGAAGCCTGTGTGGGTAATTGCTCCCTCTGCATGAGAAGGCTCTTAGAAGATCAGAGATGCCTATTTTCTCGGAAGACTGGCCCAGGGCTGAATGGAAAGACAGAGCCTGCAGCTGCCATCCCAGAGCCCCAGTGCAACACAGTGCCTCAGAGCTGTAGGGAAGAGTGAATGAAGGTGAGGAGGCCAGGTGTGGCACCTTGCCCCAGGAGGCTGAGAACAGGCTTCTAAGGTCCTGCTGCTCTCCATGAGCAGGAAACCCAAGAAGGGCTCACTCCGTCTTCCACATTCATATGGCTCCTAGCTTGCCACAGCCAGGCTCCTTCAATTCTTCCCTTTGGACCTTCACACACCACACACCCCTTCCCTAGCCCAGTCAGTATCCACTGGGGCTGGCCATCCTTGCATTGCAGGAGTGGGCCAGCTGGGAATTGCCTAGCAGGGAACAGACTATAATCACCTAGGGTGTGGGGCAGCCCAGGAGCAGTCCAGGGGTGCAGTGAGATCCACCATAGGAAAATGGTGTCTGTGGTCTTGAAGCTGAGTCAGTGGTGGCAGTGGCCAGGTGAAGTGATGCAGGGGCCATGAAGGCCTCAAGAAGTGAGGAGGGGGCGGTGAAGCTGGTCAGAGTAGCAGAACCCGGAGGCCAGTGTGGCTGAAGCACCAGTCAAGGTGGTGAGAGTAGGGAGTTTTGAGCACTCCCTGACGGCCTTGGCGCTTTTTTCTGAAGGTATCACAAGAGGATCTTCGGAAGGAAGACAGTAAACTGCCCTTTTCTCCTTCACTAGGTAAAGGCTTCTGAGAAAATTCTCCAGGTTAGAGCTGCCTCAGTCTCTGCCAAAGGGACCCCTGGGAAAGGGACCATCCCAGTCCCTCCTGGAAAGGCAGGGTCCATAACCACACAGGCCATGGCAAGGAAGCCAGAGCAGGACCTAGAGAGCAGCAGTGAGGAGGAGTCTGACAGTGAGGAGGAGATGCCAGTGGCCATGACCCCACTTCAGGTGAGGTCTAGGGGAAGCCCCCTGCACTCTGGGCTTTCCCAGAAGGCCTTCTGAGGAGCTGCTCTGTCACCCTGTACTGGACCCAGCCCCTCATCCTCTTCACTGAGTGCTGCCATCTGCGCGGTCAGGTCTCCTGTCTGCACGCATCTACTCACTGGCTTTTGCCTCACTCCATTTCTCACTGCAGGCAAAGTCCTCAGGGAAGACTGCTCAGGTCAGAGCTGCCTCATCCTCTACCAAGGAGTCCCCCCAGAAACGGGCCCCTCCGGCATCCCATACAAAGACAGAGTCTGCAGCTGCCCAGGTCCCAGCAGGGAGGCAGGAGGATTCAGACTCGGATTCAGACAGCAGCAGTGAGGAGTCAGACAGTGATGGGGAGACACCGGCACCTGTGACCCTAACCACGAGCCCTGCTCAGGTGAGGCTAGGGGACACCATGCCCTGCCTAGAAAGGCCTTTTGCAGACTATGCTTCATTCTGAGAATGCCCTTCCCTGATTCTGCCCTTTGTCACTCTCAGGTGAAGCCCATGGGAGAGGGACCCTTTGGCCAGACCTGCCTCCATTGTGGTTGGGGGCTGTTAGGGCAAGGTGTCCCCACTCCCCCTCTCCCCCCAACCTCCACCTGGGGTAGACTGCTGCATACACACACACACAACACACACACACACACACACACACACACACACACACACACACACACACACACACCACCCCACCCCACCCCCCCCCCCCCCGGGGCAGGCCCAGCTGCAACATGTTCCTGGATGGGAAAGGTGGAAGAAGAAGAAGATGGTTGGGGGGAGGCAACCCTGGCCCAAGGGAAGTTTCTTCCTGCCAGACTCTACTTACCCTTAGTTCCCAGAACACAACATGGCCTAGTCCCTATACTGGGGACTCTTGACTGTCTTGGTCTCTTGTGTCTGCACACATTCTCCCCTGAACTTTCTCTGATCCTCACTCCAGGCAAAGCCCTCGGGGAATATCCTCCTGGTCAGACCTGCTTTGAGTCCTGCCAAGGGTCCCCTGGGGAAAGAGGCTGTCCCAGCACCCCCTCAGAAGGCAGGGCCTGTGACCACCCAGGTCAAGGCTGAAAAGACCAAGGAAGACTCAGAGAGCAGTGAGGATTCATCAGACAGTGAGGAGGAGGCACCAGCAGCTATGACTCCAGCTCAGGTAAGGACACAGCTACAAAGCCTGACTTGGGCCACCCTCATGCCAGCCCAGCAGGAAGCAGACTGCTTCTTAGTTAGAATATGGGTTGTGGTTGTAGGGAAAGACAGCAGAGCTGCACCCCAAAACAGATTGGGGTCTGAATTCAGGCACCTTCTCCAGCATTTGTCTGCATTGTCCCCACAGGCAAAACCAGATCTGGGACCTCAAACCAAGGTTTCCACCAGGAAAAAAACCTCTATCACTCCTGTATCTGCCAGGATCACCCCAGTGCAAATAGGTACCCCAGCCCCCTGGAAAGCAGAAACAGTGACTTCTCCAGTCTACCCATCCTCCTCCACTGTGGCCTGGGGTTCCCAGAGGCCAGAGAGTGAGGCTATTCCTGCAGCATCAGTGACACAGGTAAGGTCTCCTTTTGTCTGGCTGCCTTGGCTGTGGCCCTCACAATTCCCTGGGTCCCTGTGAGACTCTCTTCAAATCATTATTCCAGGGGAAGTCTGTGGGGAAAGGCCTCCAAGGGAGAGCTGCCTCTGGGCCAGGGGCCACCTCAGCACACCCTGGGAAGAGGGAACCTACAGGTGCCCCAGTCAGAGCTGAGGCTTCCGAAGACTCTGAAAGCAGTGAAGAGGAATCCAGCAGTGAGGAGGCTGCAGTAACACCAACACAGGTGAGGCTTAGGAGGAGCCAACCTGGGCCACCACACCTAGCCTGGGACTGCTCCTGTTGCCGGGTATGTGTAAGCTGAGGCTTTTGCCTCTCTCCCACCTTTGCTGTCCACCCAGCAGAGTTCTGGAGCCTCTTCTGTGGCCTTGTTTCCACAGATCCAGGTGCTGTCCAGGGTGCTGTGGCCCTGGCCCTCAGGGAGGTCCCCTTGTGTGCATGAGCTGTTCCAGCAGGGTGAAGTGGGGCTGTGGGAGAGGGTATGCACCAGGGCTTACCCACCAAGACAGGTGGTCACCTAGGACTTTTCAGAAGGAATGGCAGCTAAGCCAGGGGTAGAATTTGACTGTGAGGCAGATGGTAAAGTACACCATCAGAGAAGCAGACTGAGCAAAGGCCAGGAAAGCTTGGCTTGAGGGATTCCACACGCAGCTGGTGTGAGGCACTTGGTAGGATCTGGAGCAGACTACACACCAGCTCCATGTCCTAGCAAGTGATGTGCCCACCAGGGCTTTGGTTGCTCTCCTCTGCGTTGGAAATCAGTTCTCCCTATGTGTGTGAGAATATGGGTAGGAACTCCCCTGCACACTAGCCAGGGTCCTGCGTCGGGTGCGCTTTCATGTGTCAAGTCACCTGAGGGAGGCCCACGTTGATGTGTAGCAGTCAGGAGTCAGACCTCCCAGCCAGGAAAGCAAGGGGAAGTAAAGATGGCTCTCTGCCCACCCTCCCATACCCCGTGTTTTTTATTTTTAATTGCCACTCTTTTTTTCACTAACGACTCAGAAATGAGTTATTTCTTTTTTTCCTGGACACGTTTCTCTGAATTTTTTGGTCCCCTCTCCTTGATGACTTGCACCCAAGGTCCCAGGATTCCTGTTCAGAGGTTTTAAGGTGTTCCAGGCCTCTCAGTCTCTCTGAACAGATTCCTCCCCTCCTGCTTGGGCTGCAGACACTTGCCAGACCCAGCACCTCCCAGGGTAGCATTGTGCAGATCACTTAAGTATTTGTCTTCCCACTTGAGCCTCCCACCTCTACCATGAGGGGGCTGTTTTATTTTTACTCTCTGAACATGATTATTTTCAAGTGGGATGTTTAATTTCCAAATATCTGGAATTACCCAGGTGCCTTTCTGTTGGTTTCTAACTTCACTGCGCTGTGGTTGGAGAACAAGCTTTGTGTGAATTCAGTCTTGTTTTCTATAGGGAGGTTTGTTGGTTTGAGGGGATCTTCATGTCTTGGGTCTGTGTCTTGCCGCAAGTCTAAAAGGCAGGACTGCCCCCATGTGACAGGGTGCTATCCTGATGGGTTCTTTGCCAGAACATTCAGTCTGCCCTGAGGACCTTTCTTTCCTCAAGTTGTAACATCACACAGATGAGTGGGGCTTGGGGCTAGAAGTGTCTCCTGACATTGGCCAGATGAGCTCTCTGAATGAGGCAGAGCTTAGAGGTGTTGCGTTTCTGAGTCTGTCTCACACTAGCAGGCTTGCTTTTTCCCTCCTGCCAAACATCGTAGAGGTTTCCCTCTTTGTCACTCTCATCCCTCTGCCCTGTATTTGCTGAAGACCCTGAAGGACATTGTGGAAGTTCTCTAGATATTGGTTATGATTAGGTTAAACAGAAAAAAACAATGTTTTCAACAACAGTGCAGGGAAACATTGTTTCCAACAACAGTGTTTTTCTATCTTGTTCTATTATCCTCTGTAATGGCTCCTCCCTCATAGACTAAGATGGCGTTTGAGTTCCCTCGATTACCCCAGCATTCTAGCCAGCAGAAAGGAAGAAATGACGTTTCCTGTCTTTATGGCATTCAGCTTACATTGTATTAAACAGAATTTAATGAATTCAAGGCTGAAAAGGAGCCTAGAAAGCGTCTTTGTTCTGGGTAGTCTTATGCTGAGCTAATATTATTACAATATTAGGTTTGAGTGTTTATTAGGTGCCAGGCACTATTTTAAACATTGAATCTCCTATTTAATCCTTACAACAACCCTAGAGGTAGGCCTCATTATGCTCATGTTACAGAGGAGGAAACTGGGTGAGATCAAAGAGTTTTCTTAGGTTAACACAGCTGTTAAGTGAAGGAGCCAGAATCCCAATTCAGTGCACAGTCAGTGTTCTTGGCGCTCACACTCACCTTCTCCCTTCCCTAATTCCCTTCTTTCCTTCTAGGCAAAGCCCTTGGGGAAAACCCCTCAGGCCAAAGCCAATCCAGCTTCCACCAAGGCAACTTCAGTCAAAGGGATGGTGCCTGGAAAGACCACCACTGCAGTCACCCAAGCCAGACAGGGCACCCCTGCCAAGGCAAGTGGGACAGAACCACAAGAGGAGTCAGGCTAGGGCAGAGGGGACCCAGCAGTGACCCAGCTGTGGGTGGGCAGGGGAACCTTATCGTGATCACACTGTAATGGGAGCTCCCCCTTCTCTTCCAATGCCCTTCCCCTTCCCCTTCCCAATTCAGGGAATGCCACCTGTGAGAACCCCCCAAAACAGTACTGTCTCCGTGAGGGGCAAGGTGTCAGTGCCACCCTTGGAGAAGGCAGGGACAAAGGAGGACTCGGAGAGCAGCAGCAAGGAGTCTGAGAGTGAAGAGGAAGAAGAGGAGGAGTCAGCCCAAGTAGGCCCGGGAGAGTCACAGGTGTGCCTTAGGCCCCCTGACCAGCTCCTTTACCTTCGGAACACCTACCCTCTAGCTCCCTCCCCTCACTCATTTTTCACTTCAGGCAAAGCCTTCAGAGAAGATAGGTCAAGTTAGAGCTGCCTCAGCCCCTGTCAAGAAGTCTCCCCAAAAAGGGACCCCTCCAGTACCCCAAGCAAAGACAGCTGTAGCTGCCCAAGTCCAGCCGAGGAAGCAAGAGGACTCAGACTCTGATTCAGACAGTAGCAGCGAGGACTCGGACAGTGATGGGGAGACACCAGCAGCTGTGACCCCAGCCCAGGTGAGACCTGCCAGGCCTGTGAACCACCACCACACACTCCTTAGTTGGACTATGAATTCAGAACCAAGTGGGAAGGAAGAGCAGATGAAGGCTCTGCCTCCAGGATCCTTGGCCCCACTGCTGCTCTTCCTGCAACCCCCAAGCCAAAGTTGGCCAGATGAAGTGCGTCCTGGATGCTCCTATAGCCAGAAAGGCCTGCACTGCACCAGATGCAGCAGCTCCACATGGGCGAGGCCAGCAGCTCCCATCAAGGCAAATAAGGCCAACCTCCAAAGAAGTCCCTGACAGAGAGTTGTAGGGAAGCTGGGATCCCATGAGTCTCTGGGGAGGTAAAGGAAGTCCCACCCTTGCCCTCAGCCTCCACTCAGCAGGTGCCCCCCAGAGGGGGCTTATCTAGCCTAGGGTGAAGCCTGGGCCTGGGGCAACAGGAGGAAGAGAAGGAGAAACTTTGTTTCCTGCATGGTTTTCTTCCTGGTTGCTGCAGGCAGCAGGGGTGGCTAAGTCCTAAAGAAATTCAGGATAAGAAACTAGTTGGGCTCAGGCATGTGATTAGAAATGGTTAATCAGGCCTGGTAGAAATGATAAATGATGGCAGCTGACACTGTCTCTGTGTCAGAAGAGACCTTAAGAAGGGCAGCTAGGGCAAATGGGAGGGACAGTGCCTTTCCATTTCAGCCAGTGGAGGCCTGGTAGAATCGTGTCCTTATTACAGCCAAATGTTCCCTTTCTTCATACTGAGTTATGGGCTGGGGATGTAGCTCAGCAGTAGAGCTAAGGTTGAAGGAAGACCAGATGCTCATGGGACCCAGGTGGAGACAGGTACCTCACAAAGCAGCATGTGCCGGGGGCAGCCACCCTGCAGGCTGCCAGCAGCTAGTTGCCTCTACTGGGAGTATTAATTGAGGGCCCAAATCCCAGACTAAGCTGTGGGCCTTCCTTGGGCAGGTTTTGATTGTTAAGGTTTCAGTGTGTCAGTCAGGATGTCCCCAGCTGCTGGAGAAACCCCAGTTCAGGAGGTGCAACAACGAGGGTCCTGATGGTCAGAGCAGAGCACAAAGTTCCAGGGTTAGACTCCTGCAAAGGCCATTCCTTCAGTACTGTGGCATTCCTGGTGACCAGGATTCTTCCATCTCTGGGCCCCTCCAGCTGCGCGGTAACAGCAGAGCTGCAGGGTCTCCGCTGGGCTCCGCACTTTCCCAGAGCATGTGGTGGGAGCCACCGGAACAGAGTTGGGGTTCTGTGAGCAAAGAAGATGCAGGGGCAGGACTACTGGGGGGTCAGCCAACAGTGTGCTTTCTAGTCGTTCCATTTAAAAATTGGGAAATGAAGGGCTGAGGGTGTGGCTCAAGTGGTAGAGTGCTTACCTAACAAATACAAGACCCCGAGTAGTACCCAAAAAAGAGAAGGAAGGAAAAAGGAAAGGAAGAAAGAGAAATTAGTCACTGGGGCCTTCGTGCATTCCAGTAACTCTAGCTATGTGGGAAGCAAAGATTTGGAGGATGGTGGTTCATGGCCAGCCTAGGCAAAACGTTAGTGAGACCTCCATCTCAATAAAACAAGCTAGCCATGGTGATATATGCCTGTAATCTCAGCTACTGAGAGGCATAAGTAGGAAGGTTGTAGTCCTGGGTCGCCCAGGCAAAAAATGCAAGACCCTACCTGAAAAATAATTTAAGGCAAAAGGGCCTGGGAGCATGACTCAAGTGGTTGAACCCCTGCCTAGCAAGCACAAGTCCCTGAATTCAAACCCCACTACAAAAAAGAAAAATTGGGAAATGACATGTCACATTCATACTAGGTACTGGGATCTTCTGGCTTCTCTCTTTTTCTTTTTTGGTGGCACAGGAGTTGGAACTCGGGGCCTCATGCTTGCTAGGCAGGTGCTCTACCACTTGAGCCATCCACCAGCTCTTTCTGGTTTCTCTTGAGGAACTGGCAGCCCAGGTCCCACTGCTGAGCACTGAAAGGTGGAGCCTCGACCCCAGCTGGGAGGTACAGAGCTGTCCTGTGCTCTCGCTGGACCTCCCATGAGCTAATGTGATCACCAGCTCCTCTTCTGACCTCAGACTACAGGGCCCGTTGAGCCAGCCATTCAAGTTCAGACTCAGCTCTGAAAGAAAGACAAGCGGGTGGGGGGTGGGTTCCAGTGACTGTGGGGTACACAGGCCAACAATTGTCCTCTGTGCATGTGCCAAAAGACCCTGGAGAGCCTAAGTACTGAAAGGGTGCTGCTCACTGGCTGCATTTCCTCTTCAGCTAATGTACCTTCCCCCATCATGCTTATTCAAGTCTTGTCCCCTCTGAAGGATGGTACTTCGAACACTGCCAGAAGCAAGGCCCTGGCCCCAGCACCTGCAAAGAAGAACACAGAAGGGTCCTCAGACAGCAGTGACGGGGAGCTGCCGTCAAGCCAGGTACGCCTTACCTGGCTGCACCTTCTCTAAAGATGCTGTAGGTTCAGAGCCACTGTGAGCCTCCTGGGGAAGAGGGCAGATCTTCCCAGACTCACTAAAGCTTTCTGCTTACTCGTTCTCTCCCTCCCTCTCACTTTCTCTCATTCTCACTCTCTCTTTCTGGGTGATACTGGAGTTTGAACTCAGGGCCTTGCCCTTGCCAGGCAGGTGCTCTACCACTTAAGCCAGCCACACCCCCACTTTTTTTTTTTGGTTTTGTTTTACAAATACGTATTTTAATTTAACATTATATTAAAAATAATTTTTATAGATTTTTTAAATTTGTTTTTCCCTTATTGTCTGTTGGGTACAGTGTACATTGTAGCATTTACAGAGGTTCTTAAAGTGTATCAAATATATCATATTTGTATTCACCCCCTCTACCACTCTTTATTTATTTCTTTTTTTTGCTTTAGTTATTTCTCAGATAGGGTCTCATGCTTTTTGCCCAAGGTGGGCCTTGCACTGTGATCCTCTTACCTATGCTTCTCAGGTAGCAGGGATTTGAAGGCATGTGCCATCATGCCTGGCTTGTTGGTTGAGAATAGGGTCTTGTCAACCTCGCTAACTTTTTGCCTGGGCTGACCTCAAACTGATATCCTCCTGATCTCTGCCTCCCAAGTAGCTAGGATTACAGATGTGCGCCACCAAGCCTGGTCTTGCTCTTTCCCCTTGACACACTAGTCTGTCCAGTGGCCCATGAGTACAGTTGGACACACAGGCTTCAGAGCCAGCTGGGGTACGGTCGAGCCCAGCTCCACCCACTAACTGAGTAGGGTCAATTATGATACTTATGTGCTGATGCAAGTACCTCAAGTCCTTGGCACAGCCTCTGCCTGAGCAGGAGTGCCTGTTACTGTCAGGAAGCCAGCTGGTGCTGCCATTTGACAGGTGTTACAAGTTGAAGTGACTTCCTATCTCTTCATGAAGAGGCTGAGGGAGCACACAAACACTGCTCCCCAGCTCCCTGTGTGTCCTTGTTTCCCACTGGGGACCAGGAGCCATCACGGCAGCGCTCCTTAGAATTCTGTGGGCCTCATCCAAGATTGGACCTGAACACCTGGAGTACCCACACCCCTGGAGTGTCATTCATTATCTCTTTCCACATTGTATGCCATGTTCTCATCAGTCATCAAGCAGGTCTGGTGCTGCTCTTGCACCCAGGGATGGGGTAAACACCTTCCTGAGTGCCAGGCATTGTGCTGACCCCACAAAAACCAGGTCTTTTTTACTAATCCCACTTTAAGGAGGAGCAGTGAGGTTCAGACAAGGTACAGGACTTGCCCCAGCATCAATTGAACCGTAGACCATCTACTCACACCTACCTGGCCCATCCCAACACCTCCCTGTCCAAATATGGCCTTTACCCTCCCCCTCTCTGGAGCCCTTATGAGATGAGGCACCTCCTTCTGGAAGGACTCCACACAACTGAAGGGGAGAGGAGAGGGAGGGGCCACCTCCCCTTTCTCTATGGAGGTGGATTAACACAATTAAAATGAACATCATGCTTAAACGGAACTGTTAAATTGGTATGTTAGTCCTGAAGATTCTGGAGTCCCTATAAAAAAGCAGAAGGGAAAAAGCCAACAGTGTGTGTTTTCTTGGGAGGATTTGGAGAAGAGGGGTGCGTCCTGAGGCAGCTGCAGCCCCTCTAATGGAGTTTCAGCTCCTCAGCCTCCAGCTCACTAATTGTAATCACTATCATTATTGAGCCCTTCTCTGTTGACAAGTTTTTTCTCTGACTCTTCAGCCCAAGTTGGCCTCAAACTCTCAATCTTCCTACCTCAGGCCAGAGTCTGCTGTAGCATACCAAATTAAAAAGAAAATGATGAGAGTATGAGGTGATCTATATCTTAGGTAGCCTGATTGATCCGTTCCACAGTGTATACATATATCACACATGTCGTACACCATAATTAATGTAGTTTATACCTGCCGGTTAAAATTAATTATTTTAAAGGCCACTTCTGTTACTTTTCCCAAACAAAAAAGGCATGGGCCTTGCCCTCATAGTTTCAGATTTCATCAGAGAGAAGAGGGAAACCTGTAATAAACCAAACAGGGTGTTGAGTTAGAGCCTGTTCTGAGTGGTTCTAGAAGTAGTTCTTGCCCGGTCCCTGGAGAACTGTCTTCCAAGTCTGGATCCAGAACCAGTTTGCTGGTCACCCTGGATGAGGCCACTTGCCCTCTCTGAATGTCAGTCTTCTCAGTCCCTGGAGTGAGACTAGAGGTTTATAAACCTCAGAACTCCAAAGAGTGGAATTACTGAGTTCCTTGGGGCGGAACTGGCCCAGAATACATTAACCAACCCCAGATAGTTGTATTGTTTTTGTGGTGCTAGAGACCAAACCCAGGACTTCATGAATGCTTAGGACATTCCCTGCCACTAGCTATATTTCTAGCAGTTTTGAAGGAGTTCTTGGGAATGTTATCCTGGTGGCTGTGTTCTTTGCTGAGGTCAGCAGCCTGGACCTTCAGGCCCACCTGCACTCTGCCCCAGACTTTCTAGAATGAGGCACAGCTAGGATGAGCTTAGTGGGGACAGAAGGCAGTAGGCACTGCCCAGGGTGCCCTGGGCTTGGCCTGTAGGTGGCAAGGGCATCCCTGGATTCCAGGAGGATCTCAGTGTCCAGCACCCACAGGAAGGTACAGCCAAAGGCTCACTTCCTATAAGTACTCTAGGTAGAAGTGCAGCACCCTACCCCACCCCCACCACACATGTGCTCTGCTGTGCATTTTCCCTGGAGTGAGCAAGCCCAGTTAGGGATTAATTGTCAGCCCTTTCACAGGGGGGAAACTGAGACTCTGGAGTTCAGGGGGTTTAACTTACAGGGCAATCGTGGCAGAGGGTGGGAACAGAAGTGAGTCTCCCACCCACCCTTTTAACTCTACAAACCAGATCATTTGTCCCCTGCCTTGAACAGTACAAGACTGTGAGCCCCCAAGCTCCTGTACTGCCTCTCCCTACCCCTTCCGCCCCTTGGCCAGGATGGGGTGGCGTGGGCAGTGAAGCTAAGAGGAGACTTGTGCTGCTGAGCTGCTTTTAACATTCGAGACGCTATTGTTTGCCTCAGTGGGTTCGCTGCCTCTCTTGGTCCCCGACAATCTGTTCCTCTGTCTTCTCACATATATATAGAACCCCCTCCCTCCACTGCAAGCCTTCTCCCACTTTCCACCCTTCTCCCTTTCATCACGTGGGAAGGAAGGCTCTGGAAGTGGCAGATCAGAGCGGCCGCGGGGGAAGCTGTTTGGCAGGGGTAGGAAGGGCCTAAGCCCAGCAGAGCCTCCACCTTTGGCGGGCACTGTTCTGCTTCACTTTTTGCTTTGCTTTACCTCTCTCTCCATAGCTTCTGTGGGTGGCGGGCACCAAAGCAGGCCCAGGAGGCAGGCAGGGTTGTGTAGCCAAGACCTAGCCCAGACCTAAATGCCCACCTAGAAGTCTTTCTGCCTCACATATCCCCCTTGGCCAAGACATGAACAGACCTGGAACTTCCTGGTATATGGTGGCACATTATGGAACTGTGGCTCCTGGCCAGATTGACCTGCCCAGAACAGAGAGCTGCTGTTGCTGCTGCTTGCTTTTTCTTTTGTTTTGTTTTGTTTGTTTGTTTGTTTTGCAGTACTAGGGATTGAACTCAGGGCCTGTTGCTTGCTAGGCAGGTACTCTACCACTTAAACTACTCTGTCAGCCTTTGCTTTTTCTCTTACTGTCCTATTGAGAAGTGCAAAGCAGACCCAAAGGTGAAATAATAAAGCTAGGAATTGTGACACCGACCTGTAATCCCAGCATTATAGGCTGAGGCAGGTAGATCACAAGTTCAAGGCCAGTGTGGGCTATATAGTGAGACTCTGTTTAAAAAAAAGAAGTAGAGATACAAAGAATGTAGGGCAAATAGTTCATGAGACCCCGTCTCAAATAACCCATTACAAAAAAGGGCTGGTGAAGTGGCTCACAGTGTAGGCCCTGAGTTCAAGCTCCCATACTGCAAAAGAAAAAAAAAAGAAACAAACAAATGTAAAGAACCCATACCCCATCCCCAGCCTTGGCAATCACACGCTCCTGAGTGGGTCACTTCACATATACCTTCCACTCACACCCCCAGAATCCCTAGCTTGCTTTGAAGCTGGTCTTAGACTTGCCATTTCATCTACCAGGATTGCATTGTGCACTTTGACTTAAAATGGTAAGGACCATCTTTTCCTTTCTTTCTTTGTTTTCTTTGACGCACAACCACAATACAGTATTACATCTGAAAAATTGACACACACCAGACAACATCCCTAGTTCTCTGGGTTAGCTCATTAATGGCATTTTTTATATTTGATGTATTTAAATAAGAGTCCAAATAAGGGTCGCACTTCATTAAGTTATTGATCCCTTACATCTTAATCTATTGGTTCTTTCCTACCCACTCACCCTGTTTCTTTGCATACTCTATGTGTTGAAGAAACTAGGTCAGTGTAGCTGGGGGCTGCATCAGAGACTCTGGGGTGGCAGCAACTAGACTGTAAACACCTCCCTGGGGAAATCATATAAAATGGCCAGGCTGCTGTGGGAAGTGCTTTTTAGAGCCCCCACACTCAGCAGGTGGCCATCCCTGAAGTTAGCCAGAGAAAAGAAGGCCAAATTAGACATTCTGGCCATGGCTTTGCTTCCAGTAGCCTCTGTGGTCTTAGACACCTCTCTTTCCTTTCTGGACTTGTGGCTTTCCCACCTGCACAAGGAGCTGACCCTGCTGACCTTGGGAGTTCACTGTGAGAGTCAGATGGGCTCTCATACACCCTGGGGCCATGTAGAGTGTGAGTGGATTTTGGTAGGTGCATGGGGTAGGAGATGGCTGGGAGTGATGTGGGCAGCTTGGGCTGTCCCCAAGCTCCTTGGACCTCTTGCCTTGTAAAGCTTCCCCGACTCCATCTTCTCCTTACCCTCACCAACAAACCTTTAGTCACTGTGGGCTGTGTTTTGTTTTTGTTTTTCAAGGTCATTAAAACCCCTCCGATTTTTGTCAACCCTAATCGTGGTCCAGCTGGCCCAACTGCAACCCCCACACAATCCCGGGCCTCAAGCTCCCTGAAGAAAGCTCAGGCCACGGACAGCACCACTGGGAGCTCCTCCTCTGAGAGCGAGGACAACAAGGATATGATTCCCATCAGGCATTCCTCCACTCCTGGTGAGCTCAACCGTGCATGGTGCTGATGGCCCTGATATGCCTGCCAGGCTCAGCTGGGAGGGACTGCTGCCACCACTCCCCATTGAGGCCAGACGGGACAGGATGCTGGCCAAGTGGCCTATCAGGGCATTGGTCAGAAGGGCTTGGGGCCAGGTCTCAAGGCCTTGCATTGTCATCCTGATGAGGTGCTGCCTCAGACCTCTGGTTCTGGAGGATTTATGTCCAAGGCTTCTCTGCCAGCTCCAAGCATGGAACCCAGGACAGTGGCTTGAAGCTGCAGGGACCAGGATCCTAGATCCTCTAAGGAAGAGCTCTGTAATAACTGGGTGGTCAGAGTGGTAGTGAGCTTCCTGTCTTCTGGCACATAAAGGGGATTAAGCATAGACACTCAGGGATGGATTTCATCCATATCACCTATAATCCCACTGCTTTGAACATTTTACACTTGATAATTTTACCAAAACCTAAGCTATTCCTGAGGGTTTTCATGTAATGCTCAGTCACTTCAGTGGGTATATTGGAACACTTGCAGAGTTTTGTCATTTTGTATTTGCAGCATGATTCCTACTGGCTGCAAAGGAGTGCAGTAGTTTATTTAGCCAGTATTGTATTGGGGACATGGAGAGTCTTGTTTGCGCTGTGATAAACACCTCCCCCAAGCACCCATGTGACTAAGCCTGTGTACAGCTCCTAGCTGATTCCCAAAGAGGCTATCTTAACTGCCAGGAGTGTGGGGCACCAGTGTCCATCACACTGCTCCGGAATGGGGCTTGCCTGGCCTACAGGAAAGGGAATGGTAAGACCTGGGGTCACTGCCAGAGCAGCCATTTGGTGTTCCTGAGCCTTGTCAAGTGACATGGCGACAGCTCTCCACTGAGAGATACCTGAGAACTGCACCAGGTCTCCAGCAAGGACTGGTTATTGGGTAATGCCAAATGGGGCGCCGTGTAGCTCCTGTGCCCTAATGTGCCCCCTCTCCTCCATTCCAGCTATTAGAAACAATGTGGTAACTGTGCCTGCTGTCCCCACAAGGACAGCCCCCAGAGCTGGCAGCAGCGAGGAGTGCAGTCGAGTACCAAAAGGCAAGAAACAGGAGGTGGCGACCTCTCAGGTACTGGCAGCTAAAGGAGGGCTTGCACATCAGTGGGGCAGGGTCCCCACTCTACTACCTCGGCACGTGCCCATGGCTTGCACTGAAGCGGCTGTCTCCCACCCCTGCGGCATTTGTCTCCAGCTGTGATGCAGACTCCACAGTCACCTCTGCATTGTTAGGAAGAGCAGTCACAGAGCTAGCTCTGCTCTTAGAACTCCTTGCTACCCTTTCAAGGGTGGCTAGGCTTTGAGTTTGTTTCCTTCTTTCTCTCAGTCTTGAAATATTCAGAACAGTGACTTCAGCAGTCTTCCTGACCATCCCCATTTTCAGTGCATTGTTACTTGGCTCTTGCTTGAATCCAAACACTGACAGGGTAAAGTAAGTAGCCTATTATTGTTCAGATGATAAAACTGAGTGCACACGCCACACAAGAGCTGTGGTTTGACGAGGATTGGGCAAGACCAGCACTGAAGTCTCCTTATTCCATACTGTTCTCTTTGAACCTTATGGTTTTATCTTCCCATCCCATGAAGAGGAAGGATACCACTGCACACCACCCCTTCTGAGGGGCAGGAGAGGACAGTGGTGCTGGGGGAGTTGGACATCCCTAGTTTGGGCCAGTGTGTCACGAACTACAGCCCAAGAGCTTCTGGAGTGTGGGTGCCAGGTGGGTTGATGGGCTAAGGTCACCCTGCCCAAAAACCCTGCATCTATTTGTCTGCTCAGCCAGCAGATGGTGCTGAGCATCTGCCCATGCCAGGTACTGGGCTATGGCAGAAACAGGGTAGGGAGGGTCTCTGTCTTCCTGGAGTTCCCAAACCATTAAATCCCTCACCAACTGCTAAGTGCTATGAAGAGAACAACAGAATAATGGGGTAGCCTACTTTAGGAAGGGTGGGCAGGGAAGGCTTCCCTGAGGAGGGAAAGCAGGGAGCATCTTGCAGGCAATGAGTTCACAGGTGCCAGGACCCTAGGGGACTGGAATGGGGCAAGGAGAATTGAGAGAAGCCAGAACTGATAGCATGAAGTAGTTACGGGCCTAGGCCATGGCTGGGCTGTGCAGATTCCAAAGGGCTGAGGGAGGCTCTCAGCAAAGACTCTTTAAGTTCTTCAAGTTCTCTACGTGGCTGCCCATGGGTATGGGAAATAAGAGTGCAGCAGGGGGAGAATCCAGCTAGAGATGTATCACCAAGGAGAGCACCAATTGGGCAGTAGACTTCCATTCCCTCTCCTGGACTGGGAACTCTCTGTGCCCTTTGAGAACAAAGTAATTTGCTTATTATCTAGAGCCTGGCACATGTCTTTTTGCCCATTTGGTGACATTGCCCCTTTAATCAAAGGGTCCCCCTTATTCCAGCCAGCCAGGATCTGGCAAAGCATGGCATAGATGACATTCCAAGAACCCATGGGTCTCAGGCTGCCTGTCACTGTCCACAGGTGACAAAGAGGAACCTGGCATCCCTCCCATTGACCCAAGCCACTCTGAAGGTCCTCTCCCAGAAGGCCAGTGAGGCCCAGCCTCCCGCCAGGACCCAATCGTCAAGTGGGGTGAGCTTGGGGAGCTGGAGAACAAGACTTGTCCAGCTCTGCTCCCAAAGGTGCAGTTGGGTTCACCTCATAGCCCTGCTATAGACATGGCCTTATGTCCCAGTGCTAGCCCTTACCTTTACTTTCCTGGGCCTCCATAGCCTGGTACACAGGAAAGGACTGCAATACCCACCCTAGAGAGTTGTAGGAAGGGTGGCATGAGGCCCCCTGCATGGTACTCCTCACACAGTGCTCCTGTCTCAGTTCTCGGTGAGCACCAGACCCTAACTTCTTTCCACTCTTCCTCCTTTTGCCAAATTTAGGGTGGCGGTACTGTGGGAGCACTCCCTATGACACGTCCCCAGAACACCACTGTCCAGGCCAGAGTGACCAACAAGCTCAGAAAACCCATACTTCCTGAGGGCCAGCAGTCTACAACTACTCCCTCCAGCCACACCAAAGCCAAATCCCCTGAGAGCTCAGATGACAGCGAGGACAGCAGCGATGCCTCTTCAGAGCGCAAGGAGGATGCCAAGGGACCCCAGATGGCCAAGTTGACCCCCAGGCTGGGTGAGGGTCCCAGGAGGGAGGGCAGGGGGTGAGTCAGAGCCTAGTGGAACCCCTGGACTCTGGCCTCAGCCCTTTATTCCAACGTGATCTTAAGCCTTGGCGGCATTCTCCCACACTGGGCCTATTTACCCACCTTTACAACTCCGTGAGAAAGTCCGTCTAAATAATTTCAGAGACCTTACTCTACTATTTAACCACTGACAGCTTTTTGGTATCAGGTTTCCTTTATTGAATCCCCCAAATCCCAGGACTGATTTCTACCATTGGGGAAAGCAGAAAAATGTAAGTGGGAGCTTTAGGAATTAGGAATGAAAGCTGTGGCATCCAAGTGTCTCTCCTTGAATGCCATGGCTAGTGTTGATGGGGGCCATAGGAAGCCTTGGCCACAAGGATGAGGAACATGCAGAGTGGGCCTCCTGTAGGGCTGTGCCCTACCTGACTGATGGCCCCTAAAGATCCCTAACAGGATACCTTTGCTTCTCCAGCAGGTCCAGCCCCCTCCAGGAGGGAGACTGTGGTGGAGGAGACCACAGCAGAGTCCAGTGAGGATGAGGTGGTGGCACCTTCGCAGGTAACTGCCAGGGTGGGGCTGGCAGCCTCACAGGGGTTGGGGCTGCAGTCTTAATTAGCTCTTGGCCATCCCTCACATCAGGCATTTGGCCCTCTCCTCTTCCTGTGCCAGGCAGTATCTTGCCTGCAAGCCATCAGTTATGGCCCAGCCAAAAGAATAGAGCCTTAGTCTCATGCTCTGAGTCCCTACTGAGTATAGGGTCATAGTAGTTAACCCCACCTCTGGGTCTGTGCGAAGGAGTCACCTTGATTCTAGGTGATGCCCAAACAAAAACATTCCTTGACATACCTCTTTTAAGGTTACTTTCTGTGTACGGCATGTGGTAGTGATCTTACATATGCATTAGTAATAAGAAATTTCCTTTCTAAATGTGTCTGAAATACATATTAAAATAGTTCAGGAGGCACACAGAGGGCTGAAGTCCCCCTCTCCTCAGTGCCCACCCACCTGCACTGAGAGGGCTGGCCTGATTCAGAAGTCTCTGGGCTTGGTTTCCTCACAGCAGGTCATGCAGCAGGGGCCAGGGTGGGTGGGATCACGGCCTCTTTCACACTGGGCTTCTTCAGTCTCTCCTCTCAGGTTATGTGACCCCTGGGCTGACCCTAGCCAATTCCCAGGCTTCAAAGGCCACTCCCAGGCCAGACCTCAACCCCTCGGTTTCTTCTGCCACCAAAGATAACCCAGATGGCAAGCAGGAACCAGAGTCCCAACATGCAGTGGGCAGCATGTCCCCTCAAACAGGTGAGTTGGAGGACAGCAGTATATAAAGAGACAAGGCAGTGGGCCACTTCTTGCCGTCAGGCTACCAACAGTCCCACCCACGTGGCTCTACATGAGAGCTGGAGGTGCTTACCCTAGTGGTGTGGCTCCCACTGCCTGGGCAGCTGGGAAGCAGGTGTATCCAGCCCTGGGGAGTTGCTGCAGCTGTGAATAATGGCTGCCCAGAGTAACCAGTGTCCTGGGCTTGTGTAATAGACCTTGATCTCATCAGTGATCCATATGGACTTTTCTTCCCAGCAGATGGGCTCACGATGTAGGTGTCAGGGCTCAGAGTATAACTCAGGTAAAGGCTAGACAGTCAGCACGTCTAGGAGACCCCAGGCAGTAGACTAGCTCCAGGGCTGCTCTGATTCACTCTGGAACCTTGACAAGTCCCTGGCCACCCCAAGCCCCTCTGTCCTAACCATTCGAGGCAGGAACGATGCCTCCAGGTCATACATACTAAGGTATGACATAGAGGATATAGCCACATGGCATTTGAGGACAGATGGGAGGACCCAGGAATGGGTGGGGAGCTACTGGGCTTCCTGCATGGCCCCCAGACTCCTGGTGAACATTTCCAAGATCCAACCACTGAGTCCCCTTTAGAGCCCAGTGTTAGGAGTTTTGCATGGCCCAGAAGGGGATGGAGATTCACCCAGATCACCTGGAAGGTTAGAGGCAGTGATGGGGCCCAGTCTTCAGGCATTTAGCTGAAGCTTCCCCATGCTGGACCAGGAGTGGAGTCATTGCTCACTTTCTTCCCCAGCGTTCTCTGTGTGAGAGGCGGGTGTGACAAGGAGACATCTTAGAGGGGGCTGTGGAAGGTTTTTTTTACATGTGTAGTCAGCACACAATTATCAAAGGCAAGCAGAGGCGTGGAAAATTCTAAACAAAGGCTGCACCAGAAGTCACTCTGGCAGGCAATAAACCTGCTTAGTCAGCTGCCACGTGCATGCACAGCACACCCAGTGTCCCCCCAAGCTGCTGGGAGCCCTGGCCAGGCCCAGGACCCACTGTGTGTCGATGGCTATAACTGAGGATCTGCAAAGTCTTCACCTTATTGTCAGTCTAGATTTACGGTAGGGGCCCACACTGCTCATTCAGCTCTTCATTTCTCATTCAGGGAAATAGGCCTGTAGAGGAGCCAGGACCAGGCTAGAGTCACATAGTGAAGTGGTAGCACAGACAGACCTAGAACTCGGATCTCCTGCCTGTCTGACCTTCCATCTTGTTGATGATAGGTTTCAGGTCCTCTCGTTAATTCTCAACATTGTGTTTACTGTCTATCCCCCAACTGGAACTTGATAGGGTTTACACAAAGAAGAGCTCTTAAGTTAGAAGTGAGATCTGAGCGTGAGGAAGGCATGAGCTTAGGAGACTAAATGGGCTTTGCTTTTCCCATCTGTACCATTGTAAGTATGGTGGGGTGGCCATTCTTCCCTGCACCCCTTCAGCTCTCACTATGATAGAACTGTCCCCCCACGCTCTCAGACCTGTGACTCAAGTCCTTTTTCCACAGGTAGAGAAGAGGCCAGCTCAGGCACCACACCTCAGAAGCCCCGGAAGCCCAGGAAGGGAACTGTGAACTCCACAGCTTCAACACAGACTCTACAGAGCAGCATCACACAGCACCTCCTGGGCCAGCACTGGTCCTTGACTGAGGCACAGGTGCAGGCGTCAGTGGTGAAGGTCCTGACGGAGTTGCTAGAGCAAGAGAGAAAGAAGGCTGCAGGTACTGCCAAGGAGAGTGGCAGGAAGGGCCAAGCAGGCCAGAAGCGGAAGCTGTCTGGGGACCAGCTGGCTACTGGGGCCCCCAAGAGCAAGAAGAAGAAGCAGCCAGCAGTTGGGGAAGGTGGGGAGGGTACTGTTTCTCCAGGAAAGGTCTCAAGGACTTCCAAAGGGAAATTAAAGAGAGACAAAACAAGTGACGATGTCAAGAAGAAGGAGAAGGGACCTCCTGGCTCTCGAGGGGCCAAGGACAAGCCAGAAGGGGAGCTGGGAATGGTTGAGGGTGGAGATCAAAATGATCCAAAGAGCAAGAAGGAGAAGAAGAAATCCAATAAGAGTAAGTAACCCTTTTTCCCCAGGCATACCCTGAAGGCTGTCAGGGACTTCATTTCTCCTATGTAGAATGAAAGCCTTGAAAGTGGTTTGTGCAGGGTTGCAGGGCACCTAATGGCAAAGCCAAAAGTAGATTACAGAGCACCTAGGCCAGCACTGTGGGGCTGCCCCTAGAGCACACAGAGCCCCTTATAGCATCCTGTAGTAAAATCTGCTTTCAGACAGGGAATGGCATCCTTATCACCCCTGCCTCAAGTCAGCAGATCTTGGAGGTACGCACTTCTCCTGCCAGCTCCTGGGGTGCAGAATCCAGAAATCAGGACAGGGAAGTCCTCATCACAAACCCATCTTTTCCCTAAGCCTCAGTTTCCCCATAGTAATAGCAGCCTTTTATTGTACTTCATGCATGCAGTAGGATTTCCTTCCATCCTCATGCCAACCCTGTACAGTAGGGGTTATTGTATTCCCATTTTATAGGTAGGAAACTGGTGAAAAGGAGAGATGCTGCTTTACTGAGTGTACCCAGTTCCAGTCCTAGTCAGACCTCTTGAGCACTGTCCATCAGTGGCAGAAATTAATGAGACTATAGATGTCTGGTGACCTGACTGCTCCAGAATGAGGGCAGGGGCACCCTCAGAGTGGGACCTGCCAGTAGTTGGTGCTCAGAACTGTACCGGACTCCCACTTTTCTTTTTAAATAAATGTATGGGAGTTTTAAAAAGTGAGTTAATTTGCTGGATGTGATGGTATGCCTGTAATCCCAGCACTTGGGAGGCTGAGGCAGGAGGATCAAGAGTTCTAGGCTAGCCTGGGTTACATAACAAGACCCCATCTTTAAAAAAGAAAGAAAGTGTTCATTTAGGGCTGGGAATGTGGCTAACAATGGTAGAGCACTTGCTTAGCATGCTTGATGCTCTAGGTTCAGTCAAGTACTTGGAGCTCTACAGGTTGAAGTTTGATTGACCCCAGAATTCAGGAGTAATATTTGTTGTTCAGGAAGCTTATTTTTTCCCCCTCAGAAAAAAAAGACAAGGACAAAAAGGAAAAGAAGAAGAAAGCAAAAAAGAATACAACCAAAGACCCTGACTTACAATTCCAGAAGAAAAAGAAGAAAAAGGTAAAATTAGTTTTTGAGGGGTATCAGTCCTATCTCATGCCCAAGATTGGTCCCTGCCCCCTTTCCATTCTCAGGCTCTTATAAGGGACCTTGCAAAAGATCCCAGCAGGTGCCACATCCTCTGGAAGCCTTAGGAGTGTCCCTGTCTTGTCTGTGAGGTAGAAGGATGTTGGGGGTAAAGAAGAGAGGGCAGGAGACCTTGTAGGCTGTTGCAGTCTTCCAGGTGAGGTTAAACATTGCCTGGGCGATGTCCCAGCTAGCATAATTTTCTCCCTGAAGAAGCCTGCACCCATTTATTTCATGTGGGTCAAAGGCTTATCCTTTGTGTGTGGCCCAGACCTCAAAACTTTAGACATGGATGAAGTTCTTACCACAGCTGTCACAGCCAACAGGGCCTGGCGCATCAGGAAAGCCTAGCAACTAGCACTGCAGGCCCTCAGCAACTTCCTAGAGGGCACATGAGACACCAACCCTGTAGACCCAGCTACCTGGGGTAGCTGCCAGGCCCCAGTAGGTGGGTGGCAGCAGGAGGGAGAACCACAGGAGTGAGAACCTGTTGTACTTCTCTCCTCACAGAAGAAGACAGCGGAGCAGGCAGTATGAGGGTCGTGCACAAGGTGCAGGTATGCTTCCTGACCATTCTACTCTTCTGTGCAGCTAGATTAGCCCCCCAGGGAAGGAAGACTGGCGGAAGAAAATTCCATTCTTCAGGGCCTGTGGGTCCAGAGCCTGAGGCTGGAGCTGTAATTGTAGCATCTACAGAATCTGTGCAAGCACTTGAAGTGGTGCCCCTGCCCTGGTTGGGGATGCTGGGCTTTATTCCCCTTGGTGGAGAAAAGGATCAGAAAATCTGACATCTGATTGTTTTCTTCCCCTAGGGATTACTTAGCAGAGTGGTGAGCATCCCCATGCCTCTGACCTCTGCCCACCAAGGGTTGGGACCGGATTTTTAACTTCCTTTCCCTCCATAAAGATGGCCAGCCCCAAGATCCTGTGCTGGCCAAGCAAGTGAGCCTGCCGGAGACCAGTCCAAGGAAGACGTAGCCCCATTCCTGGGACCCTAGCCTCTGCCCCCAGCATGGGGCATTTCATATAGATGTGTACAGTATATATATTTTTTTAATTTACCTGCCTATCCCCCTTCAAATCCAACATGCCCAAGGCCTTGGGACCCTCCACCCCCGCCCCCCACCCACCACACACACACAAACACGTTGCTGAGCAGATCCAGCCAGGCCCAGTTGCAGCTCATCCCATGCTACTGGGTCTCTGGCTGATCCCAAGGCTTTGTTTTCTTGCTAGTTTTTCTGGTTGTGGTTTTTGGTTTTCTTTTCTTTTCTTTTCTTTTTTTAAGAACTCAAAATAAAAGACTTAAAGGAATTCCTAGTTCATCTGGGGCAAATACTGCAGTTGGCATTTTGGGCAGGACAGTCTGGTGAACCCTGGAGGTGAACAAGCCAGCCCTCCATATTTCTCCTAGGCTGCATGTTGAGGCCCCCTGGGGCTGAATTGGTGGAGAAGGCTTCCTGGAGGAGGTGGCATCTAAATAAGAGAAGCTGAAAGATGGTTACTGGATGCTGGAGCACAAATACCCACAGGGAAGAAAGGGAAGGGGCCTTTTGAGTTAGACTTCAGTGTTCTGGGTCTCTAGATGTGGTGGTGGAAAACAACTGTGGCAGGTACAGGAGGAGCAGGAAAACCAGTTTAGACATGACATGAGTCGTTCATGTCACCCTCATGACAGGTAATGGTGACTGTGCTGGAGAACGCAGGAAGGGCAAAGCAGCAGGGTATGTTGGGTGAGGTCTTCAGGGCTCAGTGATGATTTAGATGTAGACTGAGAGAGGGCAAGGTGGCAAAGATGTTCCCTGCTGTTGCAACCTGGCATTCAAAGACTTACTGCTGCCCCTAGCAGTGTGGAGCACCAGAGGTCTGGAGATTGCACTCCACGCCTCAGCCTAGCTATAACCAGAGCCAGGACGGAAAAAAGGAACATGAGCCGGGCACTGCTGGCTCATGTCTGTAATCCTAGCACTTGGGAGGGTTGCGGTTCAAGGCCAGCCCAGGCAAATAGTTCTCGAGACCTCCATCTCCAAAATGAAACAGAGCGAAATGGACTAGAGGTGTGGCTCAAGCAGTGGAGTACCTGCTTTGCACGCATGAAGCTGAGTTCAAACCCCAGTCCCACTGGGACTGTCCCAGGCCCACTGGGACTCTGTGGGCCAGAGATCTTAGAGACCCAAAAAGGCATCTTGCTGCACTCGGAGCAATGGGCTGTTCTCCAACCCGTCTCTTCCAGAAACCAGAGAAGTGTTAACATTGAACTGCCTTGACCCACAGAAGTCTTAAAGACTTTTAAGTTTCAAGCTTAAAAATGGAGCAGTTTCAGGCAATTTCTCATCCTTGATTTCTGACTCCTCTGGAACTTAAAAGTTGAACACCTGGCAGCAGGAACCTGTGGTTGGCCCTTGGATCTCACAAGGGTGCCCAGTTGGCCACAGCCCCTTCTTCGTGTTCATTTATGACACCCAGGCCCCATGTCTGTTGCCATCTGTCATCACACCCATGCTGTTCTTAGTATAGAAATGGAATTGGGGACATGGGAAAATGGAAGCAGAAACATGAGCTTGTGCTTAAAAAACTGGGCAATGCCAGGCACCGGTGGGTCACGTCTGTAATCCTAGCTACTCAGGAGGATC
Source organism: Castor canadensis (assembly GCF_047511655.1). Taxonomy (NCBI): domain Eukaryota; kingdom Metazoa; phylum Chordata; class Mammalia; order Rodentia; family Castoridae; genus Castor; species Castor canadensis. Next base: position 69,265,673 of record NC_133391.1, on the reverse strand, counting down.
ACAGTTTGAAGCCACCCCGGGCAAATAGTTGCTGGAGTGGCTCAAGGTGAAGGCTCTGAGGTCAAGCCTCAGTACCGCAAATAATAAATAAATAAAAACTGTAGTAGGCAAGAGTATTTCTTGGAATGGAGAGTTATTTGCGTATGTTAAAAACATGCAACTGAGAGTATGTCCAGCCCCTGCCCACAGGCCTCTGTGTTGGGATTCCTTGGGCTGCATTCTTGTACTTGGACGACTAGATTTAGGGTCTTTATTGACCTCCTCATGGTAAACAAACTAGATCCCAACAGAAGAGCCAGGAGCCAAAATGGTCTACTCACTACCTTTTATTCTTGCATGAGCCATGACCGTGAGGGCTGATGACAAGCTTGGCTGAGCAGGGGGACCTGGGGTTTTTACAGGAAGTACAGAAGGAATTTGTTCATGGGGAAGATGTGTTATGTGGACAAGACCAAAGAAGAGAGAACAGCCAATGTGTCAGCCTAGTTTTAGGGGGCAGAGTGTGCTCCCTGTCCATGGGCTTAGATCTCAGAGCCCCACATTGAAGACAGCTATGATGTTGGAAATAGGGGTCTGCCTAGTTTTGGTCCATCTCAGGCTTTGGGTGCCTGTTGACAGATGGAGTGGGAAGCAGGGCCCTCCTGTGTCATCACCTGTGCCATTTCTTATTTAATCTGTCATGTCCAAGGATGATGGAGAGCCAGGTTCCAGAGTGTCATGGGATGAGGTAGGGTGGGAGGCTGGGAGGAATCTGGGGGTACTAGGGAGCAAAAAAGCTGCGGCCATGCAGAGCTGGCTGGCTGCCAGGGTTGGTTTCTGTCCTCACATGATGACTGTAGAGAGAGAAGTAGCAAATTGAGATTGGGGTTACTCATTCATTGTCCCTGCCACTTCCCAGTCTTGAGGCTGCAGAGCAGTCAAGTACTTTCCACTCCTCACTCGCCCCTGCTAGACTCAAGTAGTGCCCATGGGGGTTCAGTTAGCTCCCAGTAATCCCCTAGCCCCACATCTGTGAAATGGTCATCCCAGGGAAATGAGAGAATGGCCCAGGGTCATGCATGCCACTGCAGGTGACCCCCCTCCATGGGGCCCTTACCTTGGCCCACATCCTGCTTAGTCACACCCAGCCCAGAAGTCAGGTCCTCCATATCCAGTGGTTCTGCAAAGGAAAAGCAGGCCCAGTTATTATTTGCAGTCCTGCCACCCCCTACACCCATTGCCACAGTGCCCCAGTGCCCCAGGACGTCCTTCCAAACCACAGCCTCACGCCTGGTAAAGCAGGTGCTGCAGTGCAGAAGTGTGATTGGGGACCAGGGGAGGGGTGGTGTAGTGAGATGGAAGATCTGTGGGACGCCTAGATGCGGGAGGCCGGCGCCTGGAGAGATGTGTGGATGTGAGAGGAGAAAATTACAGGAACAGACAAGAGTGGAATGCCCAGATGAGTGGTGGGATGGGTAAAGGGCTGGATGGATGCATGACTGACAGCCATCCCCAGTGTCCTGGCCCCTGTATACCAGGAGGGATCTCTTGCCCCTCAGCCTTCCTAGTCCTTTCTGGTCCTTCCAGCTGCTGGCATGGTGGCCCCTGCTTACCACTGCAGTTATGGCGCCCGCGGCTCCTGGTGTGAGGGACCTCGGTGCCGTTGGGGAAGACACACCAGCAGTAGCCAATGCTCCCGTGGCACTGTAGTGGCATATAGTTACCGTTCTCGTCGCACTTGGGACGGAACGTGCCTGGGTGGACGGCAGGGATGTGGCTGACCTCTTCCTGGCACTTGGTCAGTGCTGAAGCAACAGGCATGATGAAGACAGTGAGTGAGTGGGCTATGCCCTAATGGCTTTTCTCACTCCATCCATTGCATGGACGGTACAACTGAGGCCCAAGGCCTAGAATTACAAGGTCCAAGATCAAACAGGAAGTGATAGCAGTGTGGCCAATTCACCCTAGAGCTTTACAGTTTCTTCTGGCACTCAAACATGAGTTTGGAACTACTGCTATGACTCAGATTCCTGGAGGAAAGCAATAGACATCTTAGGAAATCTGAGTGCCCTATTTATTACTGGGAGCACCCAAGTAGAAATGGGGAGGTACCATTTGTTGGGGATACTGCAGAGAGGGTTCAAACATCAGCTAGAAGTAGGTCAAGGTAGCTTCAAAGATCTATGTATGGGATGGGGGACAGTGGACTCAGGGCAGGGTGGGTCATTTGTCTTCCACTCCAGGACATTGAGGCCCAGAGGGAAGGAAAGCCCAGAGCTGCCCAGTGAATTAGAGGAGCACCAAGACCAGGACACAGCCCCCAAAGGCTTTAGGGCTAAAATATCCTGATACGTACTGTCAGTGAGGTGGGAAATGCCCAAGGCCTCTCTGGAGTTCTAAGGGCCATGCTGATGAAAGTCCTGCTAGAATTCCTGCATGGTATATGTCAGGTTGGTTTTGCTCCAGGATCTCCTGGACATGTCATCCTCCACGGGGTGGAAGCCTTGTGGTGAGAGGCCTCTATACCACAAGGCGTGTGTGGTGCGAGACCCACAGATGAGATAGGGCTAAGGCAGCCAAGCCCAGAAGAAACAGGCAGGAGAGACAGATAATTGAGAGGATAGGAGGTTGCATGGTGTGAGACTGAGACAGCTGGAGGCCTTGGCCCCAGCACTCCAGGGGGCCCAGAAGGAGCTCCAGAGCCCTGGCACCCTGAAAGCCAGACCTACCTTTGGGTGGAGCCTCAGTGGGCTTCTCCTCCAGAGAGTTCTTGCTCATTTCAAACAAGAGCCACTGGTGCATCCAGCTCTCAAAGACCTGGTATAGAGACGAGCAGTCAGGCCAAGTTGCCATCATAAGTTCCACCCTGCTTAGTTTTGCCCCAGGGACAGAAACATTGAGGGCCAGGAAGGCCCAATACCTAGAGTCCAGCCTCAGCCCAACTCCCCCTTGAAGACCCATAAGGGTTTGTCTAGGTAGTTCCGCAACTCCCATGCTGCAGGCTTTGTGGGAACTGGTAGCCCCCAGCCCACCCCTCACTGCACGTTGGTCCAGTTCTGAGGAGAAATTTGGAAAAGAGAATTCCAGTGCAGAGAAGCCTGCTGACCTTCCAGTCCAGGGTGTTCATGGTGTTCTTCAGGTGTTTCAGGTTCTCTGGTAAGCTCCCCTTCAGCTGCGGGTACACCTTCAGGGGATCAGACTTCTGCAGAGGCACAGGGCAGAAAGAAAGTTAAGAGCTCCCTGGCAGTCAAAGTGAAATAAGCAACCATGTTTCCCTGGTCTTCCATTCTAAGGAGTGGACGTGAACTAAACCACATCTGGCCCTTGGATCTCAGCTATGATGAGAGCTGTACAACTACAGGGCCCAGCTTCCATTCCAGTTCTACCAGGACCCCCAGCCTTCTCCCTATAGACACCTACTCATCTTTCAGGTCTTACCTCCTCCAGGAAGATTCTACTGATCACCCCTGCCTTTCCTCACAAAGCCTACACTTTCCTCCTCACTTAGTCACTTGTCTTCTCCCAAACTAGCCTGGGATACAATGGCTTCAGAATCTGGGTTCATTTGCTCCCCACTGTAGGTTAAGAGCCTGGCACAGAGCAGATGTGCAATAAAAATTTGAGAAGGAATAAAGGGTGTCTTAGGCAAGTCCCTTCCAAGATTTTGGCCTCAAGTTTCTCCATCTCAAAGGCAGGGGTGAAGCTGGGCTGCATATGAATGTTTGAGGGCAGGGCACTCTTGTGTTCTTCTGTGTGAGCATAGTTTACAGTGAGCTTGACATAATGTGGGCACCAGGGTCCTGTGTGATAGAGGGCTGCCCACTGGCTCCCCGCACTCACCAGAAGCAGATGCATCACGTGGTCTTGTGTCATGTTGCCATACTTAGTGGCATTCTGTATGGGCTGTGAAAGGAGGGGATGGGGTTACAAACACTGGCCCAGAAGGAGGGGGCCTACAGCTGAGGTTTGGGTAACAGTCAAGTTCACACACTCAGAGGGCCCGTCTCTGCCACCTCCAAACATGGAGTGTAAGCAAGTTATTTTACCTTCCTGCTTCAACATTGGCCAAGCTGGCATAAGCTTTCCTGCCCAGGGCTTTGCCAACAGCACTCTTGTGGCCAGAAATGTTATTGATATATGATAGTAGGGCTTGGAGAAGGGGAGGGAACTGTAAAATGCTATGGGAAATAAAAAGTGCTTTGTAAAATGGGCCCTCTTCCCAGGGATAGTGCCAACATCAAAATCCCCCCACCCTGAGGAGCCACTCCCAAGAACACAGGGCCCCTCCCCTTGGCACCTATCTCCCATCTTGGCTAGTAACAATCTGCCATCCTGGGCTGTCCTTACCCCCTGGAGCAGGCCTTCCATGGGCAGCGCCTGCATCAACAGGGGTGTGGCCACCCGCATCTGGCTCAGAGGCTTGGCAGCTGTAGGGCAGAAAGTACAGCATGAGTGTGGTCCCTGTGCCATGTCCAGGAGAAAGGTGCTCAGGAACAAGGATTGGCCTTAACCCCAGAGGGAAAGGACAATGGCCGAGCTGGGGGGTAGAGATGGGGCCTCTAGGGTGAGGAGCAGTAGGGTGTCAGGATGGAGGTGGGCACGCACGCTTGGGAAGCTTCATGCGCAGGTTCTCCAGCTGCAGGTTCTGGGAGGTGACTGTCAGCTTGTCCAGCCGGCCCTGCTGCTGGTACAGGAAGTAGGCAGTGGTGGCCTGGCCAGCCAGGAGCAGAGCCACAAGAACAGAAAAGCCTGTGTACAAAGCTCCACGTCCGCACTTTCTGTGGGGAGAGAGGTGAAGGTCAGGATAATACAGAGAACCGCTCCAGTGGTTAGCTAGTAGTGCAGGAATGTATGCCCCCATCAGTTCCCCAATCCACCCCTAACACACAAATTAAGCCCACACAATGAGCCAGCTGTGGAGTTACAACTTGAAGATGTTGCTAGTCAGACATGGTGGCTCATGCCTGTGATCCCAGCCCTTGGAGGAGCCCGAGTTCAAGGACAGCCTGGGCTACAGGGAGAGCACCTGTCAAAAAAAATCTAAAAAAAAAAAAATTGAAATATTTAAATATTGAATTTAAATCAATTTAAATTTAAAAAGAAATAGCTCTTTGAAGACATCCCCAGACCCCTGTTTCCAAGCACTGATGCCCCCAAAGTCCTCCCAAGTAGAAATCCTAGGGCTGCCTCTGGACAAAGGTTAAATGGGAAGGAGCCAAGTTCCTTGCCCTCTCTGTGCCTCAGTGTCCCACATGTGTGGTGACAGGTCAACGTGGAGGATCTCCCCAGATTCCCTATGCCATGGGGATCTCCCAAGGTTCAAGGTTTTCCTCAAGGGGAAACAGTTTTGTTTTGTTAGTTTATTTTTTAGTTGGTTAAAAAAAAGATGCATGCATTTACTATGTAAAGGGCGGGGATTTACCCCCAGCAGCGAAATCAGATTTAAACAGAAAAGGGAAGGAAATGGGACCAAGACAGCACAGAACATGGCCCACCTGAAAAGGAGAAGTGGGGCCTTGACATTTTAGGAGTGGGTTGGAGAGTACTGAACTTCATCGCATCCTCTCCCCCCAGGGACACAGCCTCTGCCCCAGCTTCTCTGTGTGTCCTGAGCAAGTCCCTGCCAGTCTCTGGGCCTCTGTGTATGGGTTGTATGGGTACCGCTCACATCAGCGATTTGAGGATTTGGTGTTCTTCTTTGAAACAATAGCTGGTTGTGACCATAGAAGTGTCTCATGGTGCTATACAACTGGGGACGGGGGGCAGTTCTCATGCTCTCTGAACCTACATCTGTACACTGAGGGTGACCAGACCCTTAAACCGCAGGGAGCCCTTGCAGTGGTGGCCTTGGATAAGGATTTGGGGTGCATACATATGTTACAGTACAGAGGATGTAAGGATGCTATCCAAGACCCTGGGAGTTCCTGCCCTTTCTCCCTCCACTCACTCCCAGGTTGAAACGGGACGCTATTATAACCTTGCTATGGTCTGAACAGGTTCCCTCCAAAATTCAGCTGTTGCTCATGCGATGTGAATGGGATCAAGGGCCCTTGTAAGAGGGGTTGACACCGGAAGTTATTTCTTTGTCCTTCTGCTTTCTGCTACATGAGGACAAAGCAAGAAAGCTGTCACCAGATGCTATGGGAAATAAAAGTCTATTCTTTGTAAATTACCGGCGTGAGGTATTCTGTTACGGCAGCTGAAACACACCCTATTGGAAATTGTCAGGATGAGTCTGCTCCCTGCTCATGCCAGCAACCAGCAAGGACAATTTAGGAAATTCCAGAAAACCCTTCTGCCCAGTAACTCATGATGTCATAGGCACAGCTCATTCTTACTGGCTCTCTGCTAGTCAGTCCTATATGCTTCTTAGTCCAAGGCCCAGTCCAAGAGAGAGTTACTCCAGAAGGAAAAAGCAAAAACTCTTTGTGGGGACAGAGACCAGACAGGAGGGGAAAATAAATTCCACTTCTTAGACTTCCATGGAGGGGGTAGCCTGGGCTCTAAAGACAGTGAAAAGTCCACCCGTCTTCAGTCTTGCCTGGGTTGAACCCAGGTTAAAGCTCATTTTCTCCACATGGGTGACCCACAGCACCCCTGAGCCGCTTCAGCAAACCCACACCTGGTTCTAGTCCCAGTGCTATCTCCTGTTGCATAGTTTCTCAAAAGGCCAACAAATCTAGATATCTATACCGAAGATGAGACCATGCAATGTAACTTAGAAACTTGGTTCTGGACTGTGGGAAAGTCACTTACCCCCTCTATATGAGTAAGATTGGGTGAGAGCATTGACTCAAAGTGTTGTTACATTAAAGAAGATAATGAGGGTAACAGCCATTGGCTCCATACCTAGTGCCTTGTTAGCTCTCTATAAATAAATAACAGCACTGTTCTCAGGGGAGCTAGTAGTTAACTTTAGCATCTGACTTCCTTCCCCTTTATGCCTCTTGAATGCCTGTCCCCTGGTTCTGCCAATTCTTGTCACCCCCACTTTTTATTTCCTCCTTTGCACTGTCTCCTTGAGGAATTAAAAAAAAAAAATAGTAATTGGCCAAAGTCAGGAGCCAACCAGAACTAGAAGGAATCATGATACAGATGTTGCCAGGCAGAATTGTTCATGAAAGGCTCTCAATCAGGTCCAGTCTGGAATGGCCAAGCACACAGGGTGGGGTTAGTTTTAGAAGCAATAACTAGACTAAAGTGAAAACCAGATAAGGATTTGACAAGGGGGGGGCACCTTCTTTGAACACAGAGCCAACTTGGGTCTGCAGCTCACTGGGTGCTCTGATGTCAGAGGGATCCCACCTCCCCTCCCCACAAATCTTGCCTCTAAAGGGGCCAGATGGAAGAATGAGCTCAAACTGAAATCAGACCAGTCCTGGATCAAAATCAGTCTCCAGCACACCAGCTGTGATAATGTGGGCAAGTTACTTACTAATATGAATCATAATTTCCTTCGTGTGAAAGTAGAGATAAAAAAACATACCCAACTCAAAAAAAATCAAATAAAAAATGTACCCAGCTCATGAGGAAACTATGAGATTCAAGATTAAGTTTAATCCTTAGTTATGTGTCTAATAAATAATCATAGTAATAACAGTAACTGAGGGCTAGTGGTAAGAACACAGTAGATGGGAACTTATTAATTATCATGGTTATTGTTATTACTGAGACCCAAAGAGAAGCAGTGATTTACCCAAGGTCATCCATGAGAGTAGCAGAACCTGGACCAGAATCATGTTCTCCTGAGGGAGTCAGCCCTCCTGGCCATGAGATTTCCCAGGATTCTCACAGGCTGTGGCTCTAATACTTTGTTTTCCAGAACACAACTTCTGGTGACATCTCTGTGTCTCTCCCAAGCCCTTTCTGCCTGGCAACAGCTGACATCACATCTTGCAAATCCCTATAGATAGCAAATTACTTTTTGGAGTTCAAGGGGAGCAGGCCATGGGGGCCCCATTTGGGTTTTTTGGTGGAGGTAACGTGGCTGAGGCCATCTGAGAGCTGGAAGAAGGGCCTGGGGTTCTTTGATGGCCTTACTAGTCTCTTGTTACAAAAGAGAGGGGCACAACCCACATCAATCCTGAGCTCCTTCCAGAAACTTAGACCAAACTCTCCCTGGTCTTGGAGTTGCTACAGTGATGGTAGACATCTTCATCTGCCCTTCAGACACCTGTAAGCCTAACACTTGATTCAGACACCTATGCCTGCTGGTCATCAAGGGAAACTCCTTTGTGAGGAGCTGCTTATACCATCCGCTTTTAGAAACTCCATTTCTGCACTGGGATTGAGAACATTTTCAAAAAATCTGGTCCAAATTTTCTAACCTAGGTTTGGGCTCAGCATTTTTTTTTTTTGGTGGGGGAGGGGTCTGTGAAGTTCCCAATATTGTGAGACTTTAGGGAGCGAATCCAGGGCTCTGCTGATTTTCAAGGGGTGTGGGGAGAGATACAAAGAAGGTTACAAATCCCTGCTCTAAAGGAGCATACCATTTTACAGGAGGAAGAGAAAAAGCCCAGAGTGGGACAGACACTTGCTCAAAATCACCAGAAAGTCAGTGTTTGAGTCAGATAATCAAGGCAGCTTTCAGGGTGACTTGGACAATGCTTCTTCTAGACACTCGCATGTCTGTGCTGTCCAGAATTTGCTCTCTCCTGGTGCTCACACGTACCTTTCCTGGGCTCCAGGGCGCTGGCCCAGCATGGGCAACTGCTCATGGTTGGAGATGAGGTCACGCTGGTCTTCCATGGCTCTGTCTCTGGTCGTCCTAACTGCTGCTGCTGCTGCTGCTGTTACTGCTACTGCCACCACCGTCTGGAACCCTGAGCCTCTTGGTCACCTCTTGAAGTTGGTGCTGGGGTGAAATCTGATTCGTCCACAGGAGTCCACTCCGCCCACTTGGTAGATGTGGAAGTGAAAGCCACAAAGCTGGAAATACCCCACTCAGGCAAAGCTGCTTCTCTCTCAGGACAGGATGAGAAAGGGGGAGCTCCCCCAGACAGGTAGAAAGGCCAGTGTGATCCCATTGGCTGCCCAGGGCCCTCATCACTTGTTTCCAGGCAGACCTTTGGATTCATAAGGCTCTCTGGATGTTTCCAGAAACAGGCAAATATTCTTTCCCTAGACAGGAAATCACTTTGAAGCAGAAAGTGCCTTTATTTGTCTTCTCTTCTCATCTATGCATGAGTGGAGGCAGAAAGAGAATGTGTACCCTCTGAGAGCTTAAACAAGTCCTTTCTGGTTCATCACATCATGTCAAAATAGGACAGGAAGGTTGGACTTATTGTCCTCTCTGGAACCAATTTTTGCCACCAGTGACTTACTAAGCCCTCCTTTGTGCCAGACACTGCAACTGAGTCAAGTACATGCTTTGTTTCATGGAATCTTTACAGTGCCCTTGGAGAGAGTTCTATCACCTCCATTTCAGGATTATGTATCCAGAAAGTGATGGGGACCATGTAGCCGTTCTACTATTTTGCCTCCTCATACTAAAATTCTGTGGTTCAAATGCAGAAGGGGGGTCTTGCAGGGAATAAAGAAAGAGGGGCTGGAAACAAAGGCCTGAGGCAGATTTAACAGTATTGACAAGGTTTTATAACCTTGTATCTGTGCCCATGCACTGTGACATAATAAGAAATGTATTTGTTTTCTGTTTCTGGTTCCTGACACAAGAGCTACTCAGACTTTGAAATCTCCAGAGTGATAAGATACACTTTTGCCTGTTAGTGAGGTGACTGGTGGCTAAAGGTCCCCATCAGCTTCAGAAGGGGACTTGCAGACTTCTAGGGAGGAGAGATTGAATTCGGTCACCACTGGCCAATGATTTAATCAATCATGTTCACATAATGGAACTTTCATAAAAACCCTAATTGACAGGGTTGGGGGGACTTCTGTGTCCCTGTGCCAGATGCGTGGCTCATCAGAGCTCTATAACAGATGCTTCTATGCCGGGGACCCTTCCCTCACACCTTGCCCCATGTACTTCATCTGGCTGTTCATCTATGACCTTTATAATAAGTAACAGTAAGTAAATTGTTTCCCCAGTGCCCCCCTCCTATAGAGCAGACTGAAAATTTATTCCCCAGACACAGAAAAGACATGAGCATGTACCAGCACTGAGCGCCTCTGTCTCCTCCCCTGGCTGGAATGCCAGAAGCCAGGGCTTTTCTCTCTGTCACCAGCCCGCACCCCCAAATTACTGACAGTGCCCACTCAGGGAGGTGGCTTTAGAGCATGAACTTCCCTCCTCATTGGCTATTGAATAAAATTTCCTGCCTGCTCCTGGAAACCATTTGGTTATTTGTGATCAGTACTGAGTAGGAAAAGAATCTGCAAATTCGATAACACATCCAGGCAACAGATCGGAGGAACCTTCTTTGGAAAGCATGACATTGCAGGAGGAAGCATCCAAAGATTCTGACATTTGGGGGTTTCCTGATAAAATAACCCAACCAGGTAACCATACAGGGAGCCCTACTCTTGGGCCACTGCTTCCACTTGACATTTTTTTTTAGAAAATTAAGGATCACAAGACATCTAAAGAAAGCCTTCAACATAAAAGAGTGAGTAAAACAACCAAATGGGAAAAAATGGAAGAAATAAATTGTCATTATAAGACTTAGGGAGATAAAGAACAATACTGCACCCATGTATCAAAAAAGAGGATGCTATAGAGGTATAAGTACTATAGAAGAACAAAAAAGAGAGCTCTTAAATATTAAATATTAAATATTAAGAGCTCTTAAATATTACAGGCATGGTGTCATATGCCTGTAATCCCTACTACTTAGAAGGTGGAATTGGGAGGATAAAAGTTTGAGCACAGCTTAAGCAAAAACATGAGACTCTATCTAAAAACAAACAAGTAAAAAGGGCAGGGTGTGTCATCAAGTGTTAGAGCACTTGTCTAACAAGTGCAAAGCCCTCAGTTCAAACCCAAGTACCATCCCAAAACAAACAACAAACAACAACAAACCATACAGGCAGACATTAAACAATCAGTAGATAGAAGGTTTTTTTTAAATCTCTTTATAACACAAAGATAAAAAGAAAACAAAATCAGAGAGAAAGGATAAGAATATTAAAGATCAGTTTAGGAGGGCTGACAGCCAAATATCAGAGTTCCAGAAATAGAGAACAGAAAAAAAAAAATAGAGGGGAAGAAATCACCAATGAAACAATTCAGTACAATTTCCAGAACTCAAGAACATAAATTTCCAAATTAAAAAAGCCCAGTGAGTACCAAGGACAAGACATGAAAATAATTTCATAGCAAGGCACATTAATATAAAGTTTCAGAAAAATAAAGACCAAGAGTCTGAAAATTTTAGAAGAAACAAGATGGCACAAAGAATTGGGAATTAAAATGACTTTAGACTTCTCAACATTATCCCTGGAAACTACAGATAATGTAGCAATGCCTTCAAAATCCTATGGGAAAATTATTTCTACCTTCAAATCTTTACTGAACTAAATTATTGGGTAGTAGTTCCATTAAGATAGTTTCATGTTCACTACCTCAAAAAAAAATTCCTTCCATGATGCCCTTCCTAAGAAGGCTTCAGGAAGACATGTTCCACCAAAATGAAGGCATTCACCAATGAAAAAGAACATTAGGAAGAGGTAACTAAAATTCCCCCATGAGAGGGAATGGGGAGCCCAGGACACTAGTAAGGAGAAATCTCCAAAAAATCAGCAGGTCCAGCTTATTAAGCTAACGGCCTTGAAAGATATTTCTTCAAGAAGATAAAATTGATCACTATCTGAATGAATTTTTGAATGAACTGACAGACAATTTAGGTCATTTTTGGAGGGTATGAGGTCGAATTATAATAATTTCATAGAAAATGAAGCAAATGAAAAAATAAAACCACTACTAACTTGAGAAAACAGAAATTACCTAGGAAATGAACAGTAAACCTAGTAAACCTAGCTCAGCTATGAATAGCACTTACATTGCTGTAATATGGTAAATGATGCCTACTGATCAAACCACAAGAGGCAGAGGGAGGATGAGAAGACTGGAGGAGGGACATGGGGACAAGGGAGGAGAGAGAGATAAATCTTCATCTTCCACAGTGCAAAACCAACCAGATAAATGTTACAAGTAGAAAAACAGTAGGAAGTAACAATACAAGAAAGTTATTCAGAGATATGGAAGTAAATAACCAAAAGAATCAGTGAAAAGTTTGAAAGTGATACTAAAAGGAGAATGAGGACCTGCCATTTTTCACAGCAATCCTTGTAGAAACATTTGATTCGTTTAACTATGTGATTTCATAGCTTTGATCCAAAGCTATTTAAACTAAATTTAAAATAAGGAAAAAATACATCAAAGTTGATAGAGTCTAGATTGTGATAAAATGGTAGTCCAAAGCCTTTTCCCTGTGAAGCAATTTAGGACAAAGCTGAGGGTGTCCCAGGTTACCCTGTCCTTGCCCACAGGAGACTGGAGATTGATTCCTGCCAGAAGGGTATATCCCAACACTGAGTTTCCCAGGGCAGACTGGGTATGGCTTCCTCCATTGCTCATAACAAGGTAAGAGGTCCCAGTTTCCCAGTTGTCACACAGACCCACTGCCGAGTGGAGAAGCCTCATCCCACTCACCCCTGCCTGTATAGGAAGAGGGCGTCTGGAAGCAGGAAGACTTACATGTCACACCTCTGGGGGGAGTTGGGGTAAAGTGGGATCCAACATGCCCATTGTTCATAGGAAAGTCTGACTTGGGCCGGGGAAAGAACTGGCCCATGATGGCGCAGCAAGGTCAGCAGAACAGGAACTGGCCCCTGCAGTATGATATGAGTGTTAAAAACCAATGAGCTCCAGAGTCATATCCAAGCTTGCAGAAGGGCTGATTTCAGGATTGGAGAAGGGAAAATACAGGTAAGTCTGAGACATCTTCTTTTTCTCCTCAAAGCCAGGAAATGCTCAAAGACTCCTGGGGTTTGCCCGAAGGACCCAGGAGCCAACTTGAAAAGGCGCCTGCCAGCCAAGCAGAGGACAATGCCTGCTTTAATTAGAAAAATTTACCTGCCTCTTTAGAAGGGACTACAGCTGCATTCCAGCTGATGAGGAAAAACTCTTTATGGAAGAATGGAAGTTTCGTTTGTTCTTGCAGAGGAAAAAATAGAATTGGAAAATCACTTTTTGTAACCCCCAGTGAAACAATTGACCAGTAAAGGGTCATCAATGGATGCTATACCATGAAATGAGAGGTTGTAAAAGAGAATGGTCACCTGAAATATGAACCCAAAGTTCCTTGTGGACTGCAAACAAGAAAGGTGCAGGCTTGCTGTCGCCTCACACAAGTGGCCACACAGCATCACCAACTGCAGGACATTCAGTATAACAACTTTGCTAAAGATCCATTAGCCAAAATCTGCCTGCAGATCTAAATTCCAATTTATAGTAAATACATGGAGTAAAAGAACACACTAAATTACAAACCAAATCATGATTATGTTGCCACTGTGGGAATGAGCTCTTTCACGGCATAGGCACGTAATGTGGGTTTTAATCATCATAGAGGTTTCTCAATAACTGCCATCATTTTTCTCCTCCCTTTCTCTCTGCTTCTCTTACAGTGCTGGTGAAGGAATCCATGACCCTGCATGTGATAGGAAAGATCTCTAGTACCAAGCTATACCCTCAGCCCAAAGTTTTGTTTTTTTGATAAGAAACAAAAGTTTCGGGGCTAGAGGCATGGCTCAAGAGGTAGAGTGTCTGCCTAGCAAGCACAAGGTCCTGAGTTCAAACTCCATCACCATAAAAAAAAAAAGAAACAAAAGTTTCAGCTGGATGGTTTGGCCTGGCTTTGCCCCAGCTTCTAAGGTGAAGAGCCTGAGGGAAGAAGGGTTGGTGTTTGGTCAGGCAGAGTTGGGACACCTGTTGCTTCTCCAAGGGTGCACACCATCCACACACATACACCCCCAGAAGGGGTGGCAGTGGGGAAATGTCACTGCCCACCCCTCGCTTCCACCTGGGTTGGCAGGTGCCATACCTCCCCCTGCTGAGGAAAGGGTAAGCTGCCTGATCATCTGAGCAGGTGGGAACAAAGTCCACTGTCTCTGCCCAATGGAGGAGGGTCATACATATGGAGGTAAGGGGTCTGCCTCTGCCCCCTACTAAGGAGAGAGAGAGAATTTCAGGATTTCCACAGGCCACATGCCCTGCAGGATAGAATGACACCTCTCTCCTCTCCTCCCCCCAGGGCAGCCCAGACTTTAAAAAAAAAAATCCCAGCTCCATCACTTACCATTTCCCCCCTTGTAAAATAGGTATGTTAATAGGACCAATCTCATTGGGATATTGAATGAACACACACATGCCTAAACTGTGTACCATAAATGCTAGTTCAGTGATATTTTTGCAAAGCTGGGGTTTGAATTCAGGACCTCTGAGGTCCTTACCACTTGAGCCACTCCACCAGCCATTTTTGTGATGGTGTTTTTAGGGACAGATCTCATGAACTATTTGGCCATGACTGGCTTCCAACAGCCATCTTCCTGATCTCTGCCTCCTGAGTAGCTAGGATTTTAGGCATAAGTCACTGGTGCCCAGTTCCAGTGATAGATTTTTTTCCACAACCTTCTTAAGTCTTGCAGATTCTACCCTGCAAGAGATGTGGAGCTTCTCAACAGAGAAAGAGGGCACCTCATCCTCCTTCTCTGGGCCTTCCTGGGAGTCTGGTCCTATGGTGTTGAAATGGGAGTTTGGACCCAAGGCTCAAACTCCTGAGATTTCATATGCCAGGTCTGGCCACCTGCCCCTAAATGCCAAATAAAGAGGCACAGTGAAGGCAGAGAAAGGCAGTTTATTTCACAGCTCTGGACATGCTGTGGGAAGAGGTAGAATAAGCATGTGGCAGGAAGTCAGAAAGGGGGAAGGGAGATAATGAGTGATAATGAAAGATAATGAAATACAGTGAAATAAAAACTGATTTGCAGAATGTCACTTGGGGTGAGATCAGAGAAGGGTCACCTCACCCCAGAGGTTAAGGTGGTCAATGAAATAGAATGTGACCATGTATGGGACAAGCTGTACCCCCCATTTCTGTAACCTGCTCTAAATGGCATATAGGGAAGGTCCCCTTTGTTCTTGGGGCTTGGCCTTTGGACTCGAGTCCACTGAGTCACTGCTGGCTTGTTAAATAAACTTGCTTCCCAAAAGCTTTGGTGCCCCATCTCTGTCTGAGCTGTCCTGCAACATTTCTGGGTACTCACTTAGGATTCAGAGCCATGTTTTCATCTCTTTGTTTCTGGCTCAGTGTCTCCGGCCCACTGGAAGGGTTGCCCCTGTCAGGTGCCACCAAACTGTGTTGGTCCAAGGGGAGGGAGCCTTTCTCCCAGCAAACTGAGGAGGTGAGTTTCAGTTGCACAAAGGAACCCATAAAGGCTCAAGAACCAACTTGGGAACCCCACTTATCAGACTGGTAAGAACCTGGGTTTGAATTCAGGCCTGCCTCAGGAGGCAGAAGAGGAGTCTGATCAACTCCCAGAGACAGAGACACCCAGGTAACCACCTTTTGGGGTGAAACATGTCTCTCAGGTTCAGGGAGTGGGGTGGAAGTACTGTGCTGTGTGAAAATGTGTGAAAGTGCAAGCCTGAGATGCAGCTCAGCTTCGAAGCAAATGCAGAGTCCCGATCTGCAGGTCCATGGCAAACTCATATGGTCCTGGGTGAGCCCTAATGGGGCCTCCAGTCTGGGGCTTATACAGACTCACTATGGCCAAGAAATGCCCAAATCCCCTCGAGGGAGAGTCTGGAGACAGATGAAGCAAGTCGTGTTTTCCCTTGTGTGCTGGAGAGGAGGACCCCTTACCTCCTCTCCACAACCCTCAACCCTTCCATCTCTGTCTCTGTCTTGACATCTGGTAATGGGAGGAATGGAAGGAGGACACAGTAAGAACACTTCCCTAGAGTGCATGCTTAAAAACCTTAAAAAGGAATTTATTGGAGATTACGGAGTCAAGCTGACTCCTGGCAAATTTAGGACCTTCTGTAAAATAGACTGGCCTGCTTTTGGTGTAGGATGGCCCTCAGAGGGGTCATTAGATAAGGTCATAGTCAATAGAATTTTTAAAGTGGTTGTAGGGGAGCCTGGACACCCAGAGAGTTCCTTATACTGAATGCAGGCGGGATGCAGTCTTCAGTCAGCCCATGTGGCTAAAGTCCCACCTAGAGGAGACATGTAGGATCATGGTAGCCAGGGCAGCAGCAGCTTCCAACTGCAGAGAAAAATGTAAAAAGCCAGAGAAACACATATTAGCGGAGGATGCTGAGGACACCCTGCCCCCTTATTGCCACTGTACCCATCCTTCACAGAAAAGCCTCAGGCCCTGATTGACAGAATGCAGTCCATCATCCAAACTCATGTCACACCTGGACAGACTGCCATCAGCTTCTTCTGACTCTATTTAATACTCAGAAGCGACACTGTATAACCTTGGTGGCTCTAAAGTGGCTGGAAGAGCATGCTCCTGCAGATACTCTAAATGCCAAAGCCTATCCTCAGGGCCAGTTCCCTGAGGAGGACCCCCCACTGGGACCCTAATGATGACAACTGAGATACCAATGGCTTAAACAGTATCAGGAGGCATTATTAGGAGGCATGAAGGATGGAGGGGAAAAGGCCATAAACATTAATAAGGCAACAGAAGTCCTCCAAAGGCCAGATGAGAGCCCTAGCCAGTTTTATGAGGCCTATGTGAGGTCTTCAGCCTGCATATCCCTTTTGACTCAGAGGTGGATGAAAACCAGGGGATGATTATGCAGCCTTTGTCAGCCAGGCCCAGGGGAACATAAGGTGAAAATTACAAAAGCTTGAGGGTTTTGCTGGTATGAATGCCAGCCAGCTTCTGGAGGTAGCCATAAAAGTCTTTGTCAGTTGAGATCAGGAGGCCAAACAGGAGACCAATAGAAAGATAAAAAGGAAGATGGCCCTCCTTGCTGAGTCTCTAGCCAAACATTCAGGTGGACCCCAGCATGCAGGCCATGGCAGAGGAAGAGGCAATCCCTGTGGATGGTGGTCAGTGCTCCGGGAACAGCCTCACCCTAGAGAGGAACTAAGGTGAGACCAGTGTGCCTACTGTCATAAGGAAGGACACTGAAAAAATTAATGTCTCCAACACCCCAGGGACCCCTAGAAGGCCCCCCAGACCAGAGGCAGAGGTCAAGTTGTTGAAGGAAAGTATCAACCTGCTCAGAGGAGAAGCAGCCCCTGAGAAGAAGACATCATCAGACTGGCCACTTTTGAGGATCGTGAGGAAGACTAGGATGGACCAGGCTCCATCCTACTGGGTCCCCAGGAGCCTATGGCCCTAATGAAGGTAGGGGGCTGTCCCTTTTGTGAAAGGCAGGATATAAGGTTTCCCAAAAGAAAGCCCAGATTTGCCAGGATATTGTCAAATACCTCAGGTTTCACCTGTCACAAGGACAACATAGACTGGGCCCTGAGAGAACATAGACTGTCTCTTCCATTCCATCCCCCAAGACCCATCAACAGATTAGAGAATTTCTAGGGGCTGCAGGTTTCTGCTAGATCTGGATCCCCAATTACTCTCTCTTGGCAAAACCCCTTTATGAAGACACAAAGTGGGAGAACCAGAAACCCATGATATGGAGAAAGGAGCATAAAAGGACCTTAAAAAAATTAAGAGGGCACTCACAAATGCCCCTGCTCTAGGCCTGCCAAATGTGATGAAGCCCTTCTTCTTATATGTACATGAGAGCCTGGGGACAGCTGTGGGAGTCTTGACCCAGCAGCTAGGTTCCTTGCACTGCCCAGTGGCCTATTTATCAAAGCAACCTGATGTAGTTTCCAGAAGCTGGCTGCCCTGCCTATGTGCCATGGCAGCCACTGCCATTTTGGCAGCTGAAGCAGACAAAGTTACTTTGGGACAAGAACTCACAGTCCAAACTCCCTACTCTGCTTTAAAGTGTGGACAAGAAATTCTGGAGTTGCTAGATGCTGTATGGGCCCCTAAGCAAGTAGCAGTCATGCACTGCTGAGGGCATCAGAAGGGGAGACAACAGCTGTTTGGGGAAACTGAAAAGCTGATAGGAAAGCCAAATGAGCAGCTCTCACAGGAGGACAAACTTCAACTTCACTGACAGCTCCCTTGTTCCCATGCTCTTTATCTGAATGGGACCCATTGTACACACCACAAGAACAGGCTTGGTTTAAGACTGAGGAGGGAAAATTTTCTACCAGGTAGATGGTGGAAGTTTGCTAGTGGCCATATTGCAATTCCAGAATTGCTAGCTCCCACATTTGTCAAGCAGTTCCATGAAGGAACTCAGTCATGGTGAACAGCTCTCAAGACCACCTTGGCCCAGCATTTTATGTCCCCAAGCTCTCTGGCATATGTGAGAGTGTGCCAAAAACAATCCCCAACAAGGGCCGAGAGCACCACCTCAGGCGCAAAGTGTTGGTGGAAGTCCTTTTGAAAACCTGATTGTGGACTTTACTGAGATGCCACGGGTCAGAAGATGTAAATATTTGCTGGTGTTTACACTTTCTCAGGATGGATGGAAGGCTTCCTCACTCAGACTGAGAAAGCCCAGGAAATGGCCTGGTGCCTGTTAAAGGAAATCATCTCTGGATTTGGAATACCTATGTCTATTGGATCAGACAATGGGCCAGCCTTTGTGACTGAGGTGGTACCGTTGGTGGCTAAAGGGTTAGGAATAACTTGGAAGCTGCACACAACCTACTGGCCCCAGAATTCAGGGAAAGTAGAATGTATGAACAGGACCATAAAATTGCAATTGGGAAAACTATGCCAGGAGACCCACCTACAATGGGATCAGTTACTGCCCATAGCCTTGCTCAGGATTAGGTCTAGACCCACCAAACCGACAGGTCTTTCCCCTTTTGAATTCTTTTTGGACATCCACCCCCTTTAGTCAAGGACCAACAAGTAGACCTTAAGGAAATAGGTGACTTCACCTGAGACAGCAGATGCAGGCCTCCCTCAAAAATCAATACCTGGGTGAGAGAGAGACTCTCCGCTAGTCTGACAACTCCCACACACCCTTATAAACCAGGGGAGGCTGTTTGGATAAAGTAGTGTAATGTTCAACCACTAAAGCCCCACTGGAGGGGCCCTTTTGTTGTTTTGTCCATCCCCACCAAAGTTTAGGTAGCAGAGATCGGCCCTGGATCCACCACAGCCAAGTGGAGCCTGCTTCCCCCAAGTGGGAGTGCATCCCTGACCCAGGTTCACCATACAAGATCGCTCTTCAGAATGCCTGTGCCTTTCCCTGGCAGGACCCTGCTTCCCAGGAGACCACAAACAACAAGACATCAGCCCTGCTCTAGTCACTCCAGAAGCATACTGGTCTACACACGGCAGAAGCTTGAGGAGTCACCCATCTCACCTTTGAGGATGAGTCCATTCTGTGTAATCTTCTTGCTAATCTTGGTCAGCTCTCTACCTGGCACGCCCAGGCTTTGGACCATGACTCATGCATGTGCACTACCTGAGTGGGAAGTGCTGTTACCAAAACTCTGGTTTTCCGTACTTACTATATTTGTGCAGGCACAGTTATTGGGACATACACCCACAACCATACTACCTACGCAGTGTGCTCTCATGATGGTCAATATATCTGTTTTAACCCCATCTATCACCTTCAGGAGCAATGGCTAGAGATTCAAAGCTTTACCAGAACTGGGGAGATCATTAGCTGGACACAGGTTTACAACCCCAAAAGGCCAGTAAGTGCATACTTTGATGTGTGTTCCCTAATAGCTACAAACACTGTCTATTGACCTCACAGTATTGGAAACATCTACAGAGGCCTGGCCTGGGAAAGAACTCATATGTCAACTGATAAGTATATATGCTGAGGGGACAACTCTTGGCCATGTACTGGCAAGGGCTAGAACTACTGCCTACACTGGAATTGTGTTTCATGGGCTACCTGGCAAAAGGCAGAACCCTCTGCCCTCCTTCAAAAAGGAGTAGCAGCCTCTAACTGCTCCCTTGGCTCCTGTAACCCCATAAATTCTATACTTAAGCCCTCAGATTGGAATGAGGATTTAAGATTGGAATAATGATAGATGGAATGGGGCTTGATCCCGGGACTCTACTGCACCTCAAATTAGTAACTATTACCCACGAGAGCTCTTCATACCATGTATTTCACTCCTTCTACGAAGAGATGCAAAGTGAGTTTCCCATCTCAGTTAAAACCAAAATCCTGTTCCTCTCACTAGCTGAGTCCATAACACAAATGCTGAATGTAGCTTTGTGTTATGTTTGTGAGGAACGAATATGGGAAACCATTGGCCATGGGAGGCAAAAGAGCTAAACCCACAAGAGCTCTTTAATGAAACCACTCTCCCTAGGCTTAGGAAGAGAATTTGGCTCCTATAAACCTCTATTATTGGGATTTACTGTATCTCCCATCCAAAAGGCCAATTCTCCACCCTGGTAGGGGACTTGATCTGCTTGGGACAAAAGTTTTACAATGATACTGCTTAGCAGACTCAGTGGTGGGGGACTTTCAATCACACAGAGCCCCAGCCTCACCCTCTTGCTAACTTCCCTAAGCCTGCAATAGCCTGGAATAATCTAACCGTGGGCATAGAGTGGCAGGTGCCTAAGGAGCTGTACTGGATCTGTGGGAAATGAGCTTACACAATCCTTCCCAATGACTGTTTCGGATCCTTTGTGCTGGGCACCATCCTACCTTCTTTCCTCTTGCTCCCCCTCAGATAAGGAGTCTCCATATATGAAGAAAGGGTAAACAGGAAAAAGCAAGATGGCCTACAAATAGGGGACTGGAAGGACAATGAATGGCCTCCAGAGAGAATCATTCAATATTATGGTCCTGCTACATGGGCAGAAGATGGCTCCTGGGGCTACCACACCCCAATCTATATGCCCAACCGCATAATTCAGCTTCAGGCAGTGGTTGAGATTATAACTACCGAAACAGCTAAAGCCCTCAACATATTAGCAAACAACAAACTAAAATACGAAATGCCATCTACCCAAGCCGTTTGGCTTTGGACTATTTGCTAGCCTTGGAGGGTGGAATATATGGAAAGTTCAATCTGAGTAACTGCTGTTTACAGATTGATGATGAGGGAAAGGTAACTGAAGAAATTACCGACAAGATGAAAAAGCTTGCCCATGTCCCTGTGCAGCCCTGGAAGGGATGGAGTCCTGATGACCTGTTTGGGGCTGGTTCTCAACCGTAGGTGGGTTCAAGACCTTAATAGGGGCAACATTCCTTGTCTTAGAGCATGCCTGGTATTACCCTGCCTCATCCCCCTGGTACTGGGTCCTTCAGGACCATTGTGGAACCCACTTTAGAAAGAAAGACAGGGGGATTAAAGATGGCGGCTAGAGGTAGGAAGCAGAAAGCGAGCCTCCTATAGTGAAATCTTGGAGAGACACTGGAGACACACTTTGCAGGCATAATCACCGAGAAAAGGCATAACTTTGACCCCACCACATCTCCAGCCGGTGCAGAGCATCTCCACTTCACGTTAAACGGAGAAACGAGGAGGGCCCCCGGGGCCGCCAGTGGCCGGCGCCCATACAGCTTGGGAAGACGCGGACCAGGTGAGCTTCGCAGTACCACGGTAGCCCCACAGACAAGCCTGGGCCAGAGCAGCAAAGCCCCCTGGACAGACTGACCTCCACCCGGGAAAAAAAGAGAAACTGAGTAATAAGCAAAGAGGGTGGGGCACCCTGAGCGCTGAAGACTGGGGGAAGGGAATCCTTCCCGGGACTGTAAATAAACGAGCTGGGCAGGCCGGAGAGGTGGAGAGGCTCTGGCGGGAGCGGGGCGCGCCCAGCAACCAGGAGCAGGGAAGCTTGTGAGAGTGGCTGAGGGAGGAAAACTCCACAGGAGAGGAGGGAAGACCCACTTCCCACGTGAACTGTAAATAAACATGGCGGCCGGCAGGAGCAGCAGCACCACCCAGTAAGCAGGAGCAGGAAAGCTTCTGAAAGTGGCAGTGGGAGGAAAACTTCAGAGGAGAGGGGGGAAGACCCACCTCCCACATGAACTGTAAATAAACACGCAGGCCTGACAACGCAGGGGCAGTGTCACCTTTCCCAGTGCTTGGAAAGGGGAAAGCCTGTAGCAGAGGCCCCCGCACAGGAGAACTCTGAGCAAACAAAGCCTGTGGGACCAGGTGAGTGCTAGCTCACCCCAGAGATCTGCATAAATAATGCTGCCAGCTACAGGCTGAGAGCAGCAGGCAGGCAAGCCACAGTTGCAGATACCACTCTCAGAACTGCCTCCAGACGTTTTTTTTTCTTTTTCTCCCTACCTTTGATGAGAGAACAACCGAATTACACCTGCAAGCCGAAAAACTTACTGAAACTGTATTGCATTTGAACTTGGGACACTTGGTGGGGCTTTGTGTGTGTGTGTGTGTGTGTGTGTGTGTGAGTGTGTAGTTTTGTTCTACTTTATGCATCCCCTTTGATGAGACAACTACAGAACAACATCTAAGGCACCAACTCCAGGACTGGAGATTGAGACGGACACCCAAATTATTAAGACTGAAACTGCATTGCATATAAACTTGGAAGTTTTTTGTTTTTTTTTTTTTTAATTTTCTATTTTCCATTTTATTTTAATTCAATTTTATATATAGATATTTCTTTCATTTACTTATTTTTTATTTTTTTTGTCTTTGATTTTCAATCCTCTCTCTGTCTCTCTAATGTCTGTTCAGCTTACTGTCAATTAGTACACTAACACTCCCTGTTTATACCTTTGAAACTCTCTTGTCTGATACCTTGTTCTGCTTTCTCCCTCTTGTCTGTATATTTGTTTTCCCCTTTTCTTTAACTTCTTGCTTTCCATCTCAGCCCACCCTTCCATTCTAAATATTACCACTGTTATTATTACAAGCTAGAAAATACTTAATTGCACACAGTACAGGGACAGTAACAACACCAAGGACAATGACGGGAAGACAGAAAAAACAGGGAAACCAGTTTCCCCACAGCAAAAAATTAGTACAGGAACCAGAGGGGAATGAAGAGAACAGAAACTCAGATCCAGACTCCAACAAAATGAAGATAAACTATGCCAAAGGACCCAATGAAGCCCACAAGAATAATTTAAAAGAAGACATACTACAAGTACTCAATGAGAATTTTATAGAGATGATACTGGATAGGGTCAACCAAAATGTACAGGAGACACTCAAGAAATTCCAAGACAATAAAAATAGAGAATTTGAAAAAGCAAAAGAAGAAATAAAGGAAACCATAGAAGCACTGTATAAACACCAAAGTGAAAGAGAGAACACAATGAATAAATGGATAAATGAACTCAGGACAAAAATAGACAACAATAAAGAAGAAAACAGCCAGGATATGGAAAACCTCAGAAAAAAGAACGAAACAGAACTGCAAAACAAAACAGAAGGCCAATCCAGCAGAATAGAACAAACAGAAGACAGAATCTCAGAACTTGAAGATGAAATGGTAATTAAAGGAAAAACCGAAGAACTATTAATTAAACAACTCAAGACCTGTGAAAAGAAAATGCAAGAACTCACTGACTCCATCAAAAGATCAAACTTGAGAATCATGGGCATCGAAGAAGGAGAAAAGGTGCAAGCGAAGGGAATGCGTAATATATTCAACAAAATAATAATGGAAAATTTCCCAAATCTAGAGAAAGATATTCCCATACAAATGCAAGAGGCCTCCAGGACACCAAACAGATCAGATCAAAATAGAACTACTCCACGACATATCATCATTAAAACAACAAGTTCAGAAACTAAGGAAAGAATATTGAAGGCTGTAAGAGAGAAAAAACAAGTAACATACAAAGGTAAACCCATCAAAATAACAGCAGACTTCTCAACAGAAACATTAAAAGCAAGAAGAGTGTGGGGTGAGATCTTCCGGGCACTGAATGAAAATAACTTCAACCCCAGGATACTCTACCCAGCAAAGCTATCATTCAAAATAGATGGAGCAATTAAAGTCTTCCATGATAAGCAGAAACTAAAACAATATGTGACCACAAAGCCACCATTACAAAAGATTCTGCAAGGGATCCTGCACACAGAAAGTGACACCCAACTTAACCATGAAAAGGCAGGCAGCACCAAACCACAGGATAAGAAAAAGCAAGACAGTAGAGAGTAACATCAAGTTAGGTACACACAATCAAACCTTCAAACAACTAAGACAACTAAATGGCAGGAATCACCACATACCTATCAGTACTAACGCTTAATGTTAATGGACTTAATTCACCCATCAAAAGACACCGTTTGACAAAATGGATTAAAAAAGAAGATCCAACAATTTGTTGCTTACAGGAGACTCATCTCACCGACAGAAATAAGCATATGCTTAGGATGAAAGGCTGGAAGAAGATTTACCAAGCCAATGGCCCCCGAAAACAGGCAGGAGTAGCAATACTTATCTCTGACAAAGTAGACTTCAAACCTACATTGATCAAACGAGATAAAGAAGGACATCCCATACTAATAAAAGGGGAAATAGACCAAAAGGAAATAATAATCATCAATCTGTACGCACCCAATGTCAACGCACCCAATTTCATCAAACATACCCTGAAAGACCTAAAAGCATATATAAACGCCAACACAGTGGTTGTGGGAGACTTTAACACCCCATTATCATCAATAGATAGGTCATCCAAACAAAAACTCAATAAAGAAATCCAAGATCTAAAATATGCAATAGATCAAGTGGACCTAGTAGATGTCTACAGAACATTTCATCCAACCTCTACATAATATACATTCTTCTCAGCAGCCCATGGAACCTTCTCCAAAATAGATCATATCCTAGGGCACAAAGCAAGCCTCAGCAAATATAAGAAAATAGAAATAATACCGTGCATACTATCTGACCACAATGCAGTAAAAGTAGAACTCAATAACAAAAGTAAAGACAAAAAACATGCAAACAGCTGGAAACTAAATAACTCATTACTTAATGAAGAATGGATCATCGATGCAATAAAAGAGGAAATTAAAAAGTTCCTGGAAGTCAATGAAAATGAAAACACAACCTACCGGAACCTATGGGACACAGCTAAGGCAGTCTTGAGAGGAAAGTTTATAGCCATGAGTGCATATATTAAAAAGATTGAAAGATCCCAAATCAATGACCTAATGATACATCTCAAACTCCTAGAAAAACAAGAACAAGCAAATCCCAAAACAAATAGAAGGAGAGAAATAATAAAAATAAGAGCTGAAATCAACGAAATAGAAACCAAAAAAACCATACAAAGAATTAATGAAACAAAAAGTTGGTTCTTTGAAAAAATAAACAAGATCGATAGACCCCTGGCAAACCTGACTAAAATGAGGAGAGAAAAAACCCAAATTAGTAGAATCAGGAATGCAAAAGGGGAGATAACAACAAACACCATGGAAGTCCAGGAAATCATCAGAGACTACTTTGAGAACCTATATTCAAATAAATTTGAAAATCTAAAAGAAGTGGACAGATTTCTAGATACATATGATCATCCAAAATTGAACCAAGAGGAAATTAATCACCTGAATAGACCTATAACACAAAATGAAATTGAAGCAGCAATCAAGAGTCTCCCCAAAAAGAAAAGTCCAGGACCTGATGGATTCTCTGCTGAATTCTATCAGACCTTTAAAGAAGAACTGATACCAACCCTCCTTAAACTGTTCCACGAAATAGAAAGGGAAGGAAAACTGCCAAACACATTTTATGAAGCCAGTATTACACTTATCCCCAAACCAGGCAAAGACACCTCCAAAAAGGAGAGCTATAGGCCAATCTCCTTAATGAACATTGATGCAAAAATCCTCAACAAAATAATGGCAAACCGAATTCAGCAACACATCAAAAAGATTATTCACCACGACCAAGTAGGCTTCATCCCAGGGATGCAGGGGTGGTTCAACATACGAAAATCAATAAATGTAATAAACCACATTAACAAAAGCAAAGACAAAAACCACTTGATCATCTCAATAGATGCAGAAAAAGCCTTTGATAAGATCCAACATCATTTCATGATAAAAGCTCTAAGAAAACTAGGAATAGAAGGAAAGTACCTCAACATTATAAAAGCTATATATGACAAACCTACAGCCAGCATTATACTTAATGGATTAAAACTGAAACCATTCCCTCTAAAATCAGGAACCAGACAAGGATGCCCACTATCTCCACTCCTATTCAACATAGCACTGGAATTCCTAGCCAGAGCAATTAGGCAAGAAGAAGGAATAAAAGGAATACAAATAGGTAAAGAAACTGTCAAAATATCCCTATTTGCAGACGACATGATCCTATACCTTAAAGACCCAAAAAACTCTACTCAGAAGCTTCTAGACATCATCAATAGCTATAGCAAGGTAGCAGGATATAAAATCAACATAGAAAAATCATTAGCATTTCTATACACTAACAATGAGCAAACGGAAAAAGAATGTATGAAAACAATTCCATTTACAATAGCCTCAAACAAAATCAAATACCTAGGTGTAAACCTAACAAAAGATGTGAAAGACCTCTACAAGGAAAACTATACACTTCTGAAGAAAGAGATTGAGGAAGACTATAGAAAGTGGAGAGATCTCCCATGCTCATGGATTGGTAGAATCAACATAGTAAAAATGTCGATACTCCCAAAAGTAATCTACATGTTTAATGCAATTCCCATCAAAATTCCAATGACATTCATTAAAGAGATTGAAAAATCTACTGTTAAATTTATATGGAAACACAAGAGGCCACAAATAGCCAAGGCAATACTCAGTCAAAAGAACAATGCAGGAGGTATCACAATACCTGACTTCAAACTATATTACAAAGCAATAACAATAAAAACAGCATGGTACTGGCACAAAAACAGACATGAAGACCAGTGGAACAGAATAGAGGATCCAGATATGAAGCCACACAACTATAACCAACTTATCTTTGACAAAGGAGCTAAAAATATACGATGGAGAAATAGCAGCCTCTTCAACAAAAACTGCTGGGAAAACTGGTTAGCAGTCTGCCAAAAACTGAAACTAGATCCATGTATATCACCCTATACCAAGATTAACTCAAAATGGATCAAGGATCTTAATATCAGACCCCAAACTCTTAAGTTGATACAAGAAAGAGTAGGAAATACTCTGGAGTTAGTAGGTATAGGTAAGAACTTTCTCAATGAAACCCCAGCAGCACAGCAACTAAGAGATAGCATAGATAAATGGGACCTCATAAAACTAAAAAGCTTCTGTTCATCAAAAGAAATGGTCTCTAAACTGAAGAGAACACCCACAGAGTGGGAGAAAATATTTGCCAACTATACATCAGACAAAGGACTGATAACCAGAATATATAGGGAACTTAAAAAACTAAATTCTCCCAAAACTAATGAACCAATAAAGAAATGGGCAGGTGAACTAAACAGAACTTTCTCAAAAGAAGAAATTCAAATGGCCAGAAAACACATGAAGAAATGCTCACCATCTCTAGCAATAAAGGAAATGCAAATTAAAACCACGCTAAGATTCCACCTCACCCCTGTTAGAATAGCCATCATCAGCAACACCACCAACAACAGGTGTTGACGAGGATTCGGGGAAAAAGGAACCCTCTTACACTGTTGGTGGGAATGTAGACTAGTACAACCACTCTGGAAAAAAATTTGGAGGCTACTTAAAAAGCTGGACATCGATCTACCATTTGATCCAGCAACACCACTCTTGGGGATATACCCAAAAGACTGTGACACAGGTTACTCCAGAGGCACCTGCACACCCATGTTTATTGCGGCACTATTCACAATAGCCAAGTTATGGAAACAGCCAAGATGCCCCAGCACTGACGAATGGATTAAGAAAATGTGGTATCTATACACAATGGAATTTTATGCAGTCATGAAGAAGAACGAAATGTTATCATTCGCTGGTAAATGGATGGAATTGGAGAACATCATTCTGAGTGAGGTTAGCCTGGCTCAAAAAAACCAAAAATCGTATGTTCATTCATCCTCATATGTGGACATTAGATCAAGGGCAAACACAACAAGGGGATTGGACTATGAGCACATGATAAAAGCTTTAGCACACAAGGAAGGGGTGAGGATAGGTAAGACACCTAAAAAACCAGCTAGCATTTGTTGCCCTTAACGCAGAGAAACTAAAGCAGATACCTTAAAGCAACTGAGGCCAATAGGAAAAGGGGAACAGGTACTAGAGAAAAGGTTAGATCAAAAAGAATTAACTTAGAAGGTAACACCCACGCACAGAAATCAATGTGAGTCAATGCCCTGTATAGCTATCCTTATCTCAACCAGCAAAAACCCTTGTTCTTTCCTATTATTGCTTATACTCTCTCTACAACAAAATTAGAAATAAGGGCAAAATAGTTTCTGCTGGGTATTGAGGGGGGGGGAGAGGGAGGGGGCCGAGTGGGTGGTAAGGGAGGGGGTGGGGGCAGGGGGGAGAAATGAACCAAGCCTTATATGCACATATGAATAATAAAAGAAAAATGAAAAAGAAAAAAAAAAAAAGAAAGAAAGAAAGACAGCTGCTTATGTGATGGTGCTGTGGCTGTGGAAATCTCTAAATCGAGATGATGCTCTTTGACCCAGAAGAGGGTCCAAGCATCAAAGGGGGAATGTGGCAGGAAGGCAGGGAGGGGGAAGGGAAATAACGAGTGATAATGAAAGATAATGAGTGCAACAGTGGAAAAAAAAAAACGGATTTGGGGAACGTCACCTGGGGTGAGACCAGAGAAGGGTCACCTCACCCTCGAGATTAAGGTGGCCAATGAAATAGCATGTGACCATGTATGGGACAAGCTGTACCCCCATTTCTGTAACCTGCTCTAAATGGTATATAAGGAAGGTCCATTTGTTCTTGGGGCTCAGCAGCATTTAGTCTCAAGTCTTCTGAGTTGCTGCTGGCTTGCTTAATAAATTTGCTTCCCGAAAGCTTTCGTGCCCTGTCTCTCTGTCTGAGCCCTCCTGCAACTAGCACTAAGCTCATCTTCAGCTATCGGGGTACAGACATGAGCTATAGGTTTAAGTAGACAAAAGAAATGGGGGCAAAGGACAAAGGTATGCATGGTTAAACAGTCCCAGTCACAGATGTGGTCTGGTTGGTTTCATGACTGGTGGAACAGTCTTGGTGAGGAAGGTGGTCTGGTGGTCTGGTCCAGTTCTGGGAAGTTACTACCTAGAGGGAGTACTCTGATTCTTGTTTGAGAGGGATTACTCTGGCTGTGGATAATTGTCCTCACTGGGAGGGTGGAAAGCTCCAGGTGGCTCCAGTTCCTTGTTATAAAGATGTTATCAGTTCTATCCTTTCTGGAATCCAAGGCGACTACAAAGTGATTGCAGAAAGAATGGCTTAGAGCAAAGACATACAAAAATGGAGAAAAGATGCCATGCTTTTCCCCTGCTATTAGTTAATTTGTGGGCCCAAGAAGGAGTCAGTGCTTTTCAGCAAAAGCAATTTGAGCGCCTGTGACACCTGCCTTTCTTTGGTCTGAGCACTCCAGGCCCCTTCTAGTTCCCACTGGGTGGGCCAGGCAGGTGGAGTCTCCTGGAACTTCGCCTTCCTTGTTCCCTAAGTCTCTGATGAACCAGCCCAACTGGCGGGCAGGCAGTTCATGCCCAGCCCTGTCTACCATCCCACAAGGTGAGGACTTCTATATGGGGCCTCCATAGACCCCAGTACACTCTGGCCTTGAATAAGAGGCTGAAAAAGGTGCTCTTTGTGGAAAGGAACCAGGCTTGGGCTTCAGCCCTGCATCTGCTGTACCTGCCCCTGAGGCAGGCTAGAATTAGGGAAAGTTCGGGACTCTCAAAAATATATGACTTAATATTGTATGTGTTTGTAGGTTGCCCATGCCTGGCCCAGGGACCACCCTCACCTGGCCTGGGCTCCTCTCCACTCATTGATTATTGGATGGGAATCACCTGGTTCCTCCCTTCCCCTAGGTCAGCATACATTTTAAAAGCACCTGGAGAAGGAAAGCACACTCTCTCTGCCTCCAGATTCCACCTGTGCCTATCATGCCCCCTTTTGTAATTTTCCTCCCTCACTTATAATAAACTCCATTCACACCCACATGTCCTGCCATGGATTCTTCCCAGTGGGACACAAAGAATTTGGAAGTCTTCTGATCACAGACTCCACCGCTGCCACTAACACCTCAGCAAGTATATGTCACTTCTCTTGGTCACTCATTCACTCAGTAACTATTTACTGAGTAGCTCTTTCATGCCAGGCACTGTTCTAGGTGCTTGGGGGACGCAGGGACACATGGATTTTCCCATCCATATGGAGTTTACATTCTAGTGGCAGGAGACAAGCAAGTAACTTAGATTACAGGTTAGAGAGTTTTTAGTGCTATGGCAAGGAGACGCTGCTGGAGGAGCTGGGCAGGTCTCACTGACAAGGCAGATCTGAGTGCAGGTTTGAAGAAGGTGAGGTAGTTAACCCAGTCAATGTTTGTGGAACAACCAGAGCCAAGATCCCATGGTGAGAATGTGCCTGGCTAGAGAACAGCAAAAAGGCCCACATGGCTGGGGCAGTCATCCACAGGTCTTTGGTTTTACTCTGTGAGAAACAGAAGGGGGATGGAAAGAGGTCTGCTTTGAGCAGGGGAGGGCCTTTGGGTTTGAAAAGGATGGTCTACCTGCTGCACTGAGAATCTGCACAATGGGGCAGATAATCACCACTGCCTCATGGGACTGTAAAGGTCAAAGGGCTTTGTAGTAAAAGCCCCTATGTGTACTTAACAGTGTTTCTGGGATTAAAAAAAAAAAAAACAGCTGTTTTTATTCCCACTCTGTTGAAGGGGCAATTGAACCAAGGTGGGAACTGTCCAAAGTCATAAATTCTATGCCTGGGACTTCCCCACTGTTCCCTAGGGCAGGGTGCCACGTGGCAGGTCAGTAATATTCCCTCTCTGATTCATTTATTCAACAATATTTATTGAGCAGCAGCTCTGTGCCAGGCTCTGATCTGGACCAGGAGCTGGGACACAAAGGTATTTGGAGCACCTGGTGAGTCTATGGTGGGGTCAGGGATGGGTCTGTGCTGTTTTGGGTCAGGTATTAGTTGAGGTTTGGGATCCCAGTAGCTGGGGTGGGCTCAAGGGTCAAGAGTCAGCTTGTGGTTGGAGGTGAACAGGCAGGCTGGAAGGCAAAGCCTGATGACACTGTAGAAGAAGGCACAGTCTGACTACAGGGGGAGTGTGACCAAGATGCTGCTGAGCCTTCTCATGTGAGGAAAAGATGATGTCATTTATAAGAACAGGAAGTCCTTGCCACATTTGAGGAAGAGAAAGACGTGTAGTGCATCTGAGTGCAGCAAGAAGCAATGGCAAAAGCAGGGAGGTTTCAGATGTCACTGATGACACAGGCCTTGAGCTGTGTCATCAAGTGACAATAGGCAACCAGAGTGGAGTATTAGGCAAGGAGATGATGTGTCTGGTTTATGTTGGAAGTCGTGTGTTGGCATATGGACTTAAGGGGGACCAGAATGGGAGCCAGGGGACTAGTTAAAAGTCAGAGTGGTTTAGAGATGGTGTTGACTTCAGATGGTGATGGAGACGACTTCCATAGCTGTTTTGAAGATAGAACTATTAGGACCTGCTATGATGGCAGGGAGGGAAAGGAGATAAAGATGGTGCCATGAAGCTGGGTGCTGGTGGCCCACGATTGTAATCCTAGCTACTCAGGAGGCAGAGATCAGGAAGATCGAGGTTCGAAGCCAGCCCAGGCAAACAGTTCATGAGATCCTATCTCAAAAAAAAAAAAAACCCATCACAAAAAAGGACTGGTAGAGAGGCTCAAGGTGTAGGCCCTGAGTTCAAGCTCTAGTACCACAAAAATAAATAAATAAATAAATAAATAAAAGGTGATGCCATGGTGGTGGCACTCACAGAGATGGGGAAGAGTGGGAGACGATCACATTCTGTAGCAGGTAGAACCCAGAGTCTTGTTGCTTGGGTTCTGCTGTGGCACTGATGTGTAGACATCAAGAGGCAACTGAGGATACCATACCAAAACTTAAGAGAGCATATACACTTGTGAATTATCAACATGCAGATGGTATTTGAAACCATAGATCAAGGGCTGAGTTCTGTGGTACCTCTGTGATTAGAAAGATGGGATAGAGAAGCAGCCCTGGGCAGTGAGGAGGGATGGGACAGGGGTTCACTCATGGATTCCCAAGATGGGTTAGAAGGGGGTGTGATCATTGTGTTATACTGCTCAGAAGACAAACAACTTGAGCACAGAAAAATGCCCATTGGTCTTGGCCACACAGAGATCACTGGTGACAATGTTGGCAAGGGTAGATCTGAGTTGTGGGTGAGGGGTGTGTGAAGCCAACACTGTGAAGGGGAGCAGTGGTGAGGCAGTAGCTAGGAGAGGATGCAGGGCACTGGTGTGCACAGTGCACAAGTATGCTAGGTGTGCAGCATGCTTGTTTGCAAGAGGAGTGGGGAGGGAGGGGCTAAAACAGGAGCTCTGCACAAGCTGAGGCCCTGTATAAGCATGACATCATGGCCAGAAAGGCATGACCTCTGGCTGGGCCCTGGAATGCCTCTAGCAGTCAAATCAGCTCCTGTCTACCTTCCTTTTTCTTGCCCTAGTGACTCATAACCCCCTCCTCAGCTCATCTCCCCCCTCCACCCCCCATGCTGTCTGCCACAGCCCCCACCCAGCAGCTTGGAGGGAGGGGTGGAACTTTGGAATCACATAAGCCTAGCTCCTTTCACTCCCTCCTGAGGGAGCTCTGGTCACCTCTTTTCTCTTTTTTTTTTTTTTTTTTTGTGGGACTCTACCACTTGAGCCACACCTCCAGTCTATTTTGCTCTGGTTATTTTGGAGATGGGGTCTTGTGAATTATTTGCCTGTGCTGGTCTCAAACTTTGATCTTCCCATATTAGCTTCTGAAGTAGCTAGGATTACCGGTGTGGGTCACCAGCACACAGCCACGGTCACCTCTTTGATGGGGTGTAAATTCCCATGTGGTTTCTCACTTTTTTGTCACAATAGTCCCATTAGTCTCAGAGGAATTCATTGAATAACACAAGCAGTAGCTAAGTACTAGTCAGTATCAAAGCCAGGATTTGAACTCGGTCTGACTGTCTACAGAGTCCATTTTCCTACCCATCATGCACCCGACCTTCCACAGGCCCCTTCTCTCTTTGGCTGGTCTTAATGAAGGCAATGCCTCCTGCAGTCACTTCTCAAGGCCTGGATCAGAAAGGCATGTGGGACTCCCTCCTGGGCATTGTTTCAAATGGGCAACTTTTACCTCTATTACTCTCTAGACAAGTTTAGTATCTGTTCTCCAGGGTCTGTCCTACCCAGGAAGGCAGCTTTTGAGCACTTCCTCATATCCTGATAGTCTGCTTGCCTACCTCGAGAGGCAGTAAGCTCACTACCTCCATGAGCAATCCATTCTAGGCAGGACAGCCCAGCAATTCAGAGAATGATCTCTGGTCTAAGTTACTGTTGTTGAATCTTAACTCTGTTGCCTGCTAGTATCCTGTGCCTCAGCTTTCTCATTTGAAAATGGCAATGACAGCAGCACTTACTTCTTAATGTGATTATGAGGATTAACTAAGATGCTATGTTTAAGTTGCTTGCTAAGCATCTAACAAATTCCGGCTACTCACACCATCATGATCCTTACTATTCTTTTTCTGAGTAGAGCTACAGCCTGCCTCCCTATACCCATCATATTTTAGGGCTAACCCATCCAAGGAATTCTACCCTCTCCTATACTCACCTGGAGGTTAGTCCTTTTATTCTGCATTTCTCAGTTTTTATTTTCTCCTGAAGCCAGATTTTCCTTTTCCAAGTTATTATTCATCGCACAAACATGACTTTCCTAAAATCATGGCTTCTTTCTTGCAGAGTCACTGGTTGTTGGCTAGGCAAGCTCAACTTTGCCAAAACACACAAGGGGTAGGAGGATTGCAGCTTCAAGGCCTCTACTCCTGCCCTCCCAGGCCTACTTGTTTGTGCCTAAGCTTTTGCACTCCTTGCCAGTGGGCCTCTCCGACTGCACACCTACACATCCACTATCAGAGCAGAATTATAGCTGAGTACCAGTGTCTCACGCCTGTAATCCTAGCTACTCAGGAGGCAGATATCAGGAGGATCGAGGTTCTAAGCCAGCCCGGGGAAATAGTTCATGAGACCCTATCTTGAAAAGACCCAACACAAAAAAGTGGAGTGGCTCAGGGTATAAGCCCTGAGTTCAAACCCCAACACCCCACACACACACACACACAAAGCAGAATTATATAATAAAGAACCCAGATTCTGTAGCCAGACAGAGTCTTACTTGTGGTGTGATCTTAGCTGATACCCTCAGTGTTCCTAGGCCTCAGTTTTCTTATCTGCAAAAAGGGGCTAACAGCAAGAAATCTCACCTACTTCACTAGGCATTGTGAGGATTGAGATAATGCATGTAAAACATTTAGCATACTGCCCACATAAATAAACATATGGCATTCATAGCTAGGGCTGTGCTATCTCATATGGCAGTCATTAGCCACATGCCGTAATGAGTTCTCAAAATATGGCTCTTCCAAATTAAGATGTACTATAAGTGTAAAATACCCAACGAATTTCAGATTTAGTACAAAGAAAGTAAAAAGAAATTTTTTTTGGTGGTGCTGGGGATCAAACCTAAGGTCACAGACATGCTACTCCTCCAGCCCTGTAAAATATCTTTCTTCTTCTTTTTTTTGGGGGGTGATGATATGGGATTTGAACTCAGCCCCTCGAGCTTGTTAGGCAGGTGCACTACCATTTGAGCCACACCCCAGCTCAAATATCTTTATAATGATCTATATTGATTATCTGTTTTATTAAAATATTTTGGATATATTGAAATAAATATATATTAAAATCAGAGCTGGGGCCATGGCTCAACTAGGTTCAAGTCCCAGTACACAAAAACTTAAAAAAAATTTTTTTTAAATGAAACAAATTATGTTAAACATTTAAAAAAATTAAAGTCATTTTTCTTCTTTATTAGTAAGGCTACTAGAAAATTTGAAATTTCATATTTGGCTCATTCTTTTGATCTAATTCTTGTCGGTTTTGCTGGGGTTTTTTAGCAGGGGAGAAGAGAAATTTGAATTTTACTGGCTACACCTGTCTCTTGCAGCGCTTCCATCTGAGCTGTGAGGGCTCCTTGGAGATCACAGAGATCCAACCTCCTCTGCAAAAATGAGGAATTGAGGCCATTTGCTCAGGCAGTGGTGGTGCACACCTGTAATCTGAGAAGAGAAGAGGAGGGGGAGGGGAGAGGAAGGAAGAAGGGTACCAGAAGGAGGGGAGAGGAGAGAAGAGGGGGTTGGGCAGGAGAGTTGAGGAGAGGAGGGGAGGAGAAAGGGCTGTGCTAAGGACCTCAGAATCTGAGCAGGGTTCAACTATGAAGGTGGGAGGGGAGGAGAAGAGAAGAAGAGAGGAAGGGAAGAGAAGAGGGGAGGAGTGATGGGAAGGAGAGGTGGAGGAGGGGAGGGGAGAGGAGAGGGCTATGCTAAGGACCTCAGAATCAGAAAGAACCGGCTACCTGTATGGCGAATGGCTTCGTCATAACAATGCTGCCACCTGGTGGCCACCCATATAGGACTGATGCTTGTACCCACAGCAATTAGGCTCCTTTTCAACACAGGACTCTGCTTGCTACCATCTACTTCCCAGCCCACTGCAAACACTAGAGCAGAGAGGATCCTCCTCCTTAGCAGACTGACTACACTGAGCCCTAACCTGCTAGTAACCCTAGCGGGTGTGGTGATTAAAGATATAATCTGTGGCTATAGACAAGCACGTTTGAATCCTGGCTCTGCACCCTTTATAGTTATAAATCCTTGGACAAGTCACTCAGCCTCTCTGATTCTCCATGTTGCCACACATAAAGTGTGGATAATATAAAAGCAGTACTTATTTCAAAGCAAGTAAATGAAATAACTGCAACTTGAGTCACCAAATATTTACAGAACATCAGTTACGCACTGTTCCAATGCTAGGATACAGCAGTGACCTAAACAGACAAGTCCAAGAGTCCAAGGCCAGTGGTTCTCAAAGCTAGGTCCCTGGACCATCAACATTAGCAATACCTGGGAATGTATTAAAATTGCAAATCTTGAGCCGGGAGCTGGTGGCTCACACCTGCCCCTAGCTACTCAGGAGGTAGAGATCAGGAGGATTGAGGTTCAAAGCCAGCCAGGGGAAATAGTTCATGAGACCTTATCTCGAGAAAACCCAGTACACACATACACACACACACACACACACACACACACACACAAAGGCTGCCGTCATGACTCAAGGTGTAGGTACCCTAGTACCACAAAAAAAAAAATCTTCAGGGATGGGACCCTGAATCTGATACATGCTATTGTTTGAGAATGAACTTGGTGATAGAGATGCGTGTATGGGGTGGAGTTAAGAGCTAAACATAGGGCAGAACAAATGGACAGATGGCTTAAGGATGATGGCCAGGGGAAAGAGATGCTAATGATATCCAGGGGAGACCTATCTGATTTGCAACAAGTTCCAGTAGAGTTCTAAAAGCAAATAACTGAAGAAGTATCTCCCCTTGCAGCCACATCTTGGGAAAGATTTTCCTAATCCAGCATCAAGAGACTGAGATGGCTTTGGTAGTATCTTTTCCGAACCACAGGGAACCACCCAGCATATCATGAACCCAGATGAATGATGGCTGCTTGAAGCCAGAGACAGCTGGCAGAGTTAACCTCTATCTCAGGTAGAACTCAGAGGAAGCCGTGCAGAAATGTAGTCAGTTCCAACACTCTTGCAGTCTCTTCCTGTTTTGTAGTATCTTTCAGATTTATTTTGCAGTTAAGTAATTCTCCCTTCAGCTGGCTCTAATCTGCCATTTAACAGATCCACAGAGTATTTAATTTCAATGATTATATATATTTTTCAGAGAATTTTCTTATATATAGCTTTTGCCTGTTCTTTTTTTGTTGTTATATATTTCTTTAAACATTTCGTATGTAGTTATCTTTTATTCTGATTCTAATATCTGAAGTCTTTGGGGATATCTACATCTGTTTCAACTTTCTGCTGTCTCATTCTAATGGCTTATTTCCATGGATATTTTCTTTCTTGTGGACCCATATTTGGTTTTATCTAATCTGTGGGAAAATAGAGAGCCTCAATTGTGGATGGCTTTTAGCAGTGAAGACTTGCTTTTGCTTCTGCCAAGAACTAAACCAGAGTAACCCAGAAATCTGAGTATTTCTGGCTTAGTGTCAAGTTCAGCTCCCTCACCTTGTGGTTGGGGAAGGTTGTGGGGACAGAGCCCAGGCTTAAGCTTCTGACCACTACTCCTCTATTTGCTCTCAGGGCTGCCCCAGTATTCTTTGCCTGAGCTTTCTGTTCCTTAATCCATTTCATCTTGTTCTTTTTCTTTCTCAATTCTTCAAAGCCCTTGGAGTTTTACTTTACTTCTTCAGAGCCTTGGAATGCATGTTTTGTTTTAATTTGCCCAAGATCCAGAGAAACCCTTCAAAATATCGACTTGGCTTAACTGCAGAAGGTAGAAGTCCATTCATCCATTCTTTCAATGATTCATCAACCGATCTTTATGGAGTCACTATTTTGTGCAGAGACTGGGCTGGGTGCTGGGCAGCTGACATACAGCAAAACACACTCCCTGCCCTCTTACAGCCCACCACTTAAGTGGGGGAAATGAGCTGTTGTAATAAAAGGTGTCACTTGGGAATTCATAGGGACACCTTGAGGGGCAACCAAAAAGATAACTTTGTGAGTGAGAAGAACTGATTCTAACAGGCAGAAGGTAGTGGAGGCTCAGTAGGGGAAGAGGAATGCTAAACGAGCCAAGCTGGAGGATGGAAAAAACATATGCTAAAGGCTTGAAGGCTTAGGGACATTGACGACCCAGACAAAATACTGAGGAGATTCCCTGGGATGAGATTACATTCTGAAGAAATGGGGTAGGACAGCGATTGACAGGAAAGTTTGTTTTTCTGGTGGTACTGGGGCTTGAACTCAGTGCCTCACAACTTCAGGCAGGCACTCTACCACTTGAGCCATTCCACCAGCCCGACAATTACTTTTTTATTATTTTGCAGTGCTACAGATGAACTCAGGGCCTGAACATGAAGTGCTCTCCCATTGAGTTATATCCCAAGCCCTGGGATTGATTCTAGATTACTCAATTGCAGTGTGCTTTAAGGGACAGGAAGGGGCCAGAGGGAAGATAGAGGGACTGGTTAGAATGGACACTGTTCAAGCTCAAGTGAGTGCCAGTACCCAGGAGAGTAGTGGAGTGACACAGGAGCCATCTCTAGGGGCCTAGGGGGCTGCCACTTTCAGGCTTGTCTGGTAAGACTGGGCTGGGGTTCCACGGTCCACAGGCTCAGGTGGGCAACAGTCCCTCAGTCTCATCCTGCTTGTCTCAGTGGTCCATATTCCAAGCTGAGCCACTTCACAACTTGGCTCTCCTTGCAGACAAAACCTGGAAAGAACCTGATTGCATTCGTTGTTACCAGGAAACAGCAGGACAAGTTGCAATGTCCCGTCACAGGAAATAAAAGGAATGTTCCAGCAATTACCAGCATTTTTCTACCAGGATTTCTCAGCCAGCTGTCCTTTATCTGCTTGGCACAGAACTGAACAGGACTAGCAGCAGCTTCTTTGGTGTGAGGTACTGCGCTTAACAATTTCATCCTGTGATCCCCTCTGAGGCAACTGTAATCAGTTTTCACTAAATGGATGAGGGGTGAAATACTTGGCCTAACATTTCAGTTTGAGGCTGTTCATCCAGTCATGTCCACCTCTTGTGGCTCCACATACTGCCTTGAAATCAGACTGACAGTATAAAGGCACCTCTCATTTTTCCCTAGTAATTTGATTTTACATTTACCAAAAAGTTGTAAAGAATACATAGTGCTCCCAATTATCACTCACCCAGTGTCCCCTACCTTTACCCATCTTACATTACTGTGATAAATTTATCAAAAAAAAATAAAAACCAACCGCTAGGGGCTCACACCTGTAATCATAACTACTCAGGAGGCAGAGTTCAGGCCAGCCTAGGCAAATGTTTGCAGGACTGTATCACAAAAAAGGGCTGGTGGAGCAGCTCAAGATGTATGCTGAGTCAAACCCAGTACCAAATATATATAGCTATACGTATATAGAGAAGTAGATATACATACATTAAAATTTCCTCTGGTCTTCTTGGATCCATCCTTATTTTTCATGCCATGACAATTAAACAATTTTGCAGAATGTCATCTACTTCAATCATGGATTTCCCTTGTCTAGACTAGTTTTGGGTCTTCAGGAAGAATGTCAGAGATGAAGTGTTCTTGCCATTGTATCAAAGCAGAGGGCACGTGTATGGCCATGACTTTTCATAAGTAACATCAACCTTACTTGGTAGTTAGTATGCCAGGTTGCTGCACAGTAAAGTGCTATTTTTCCTCTTCTATATTCTGTTCTTTGCAAAGTGAGTCACCCAGTCCAGCTCACTGTGAAGGGAGGAAAGTTCCACTTGGTGGAGAGAAGTTCCTACTTCCATTGCTTAGAACTCTTCATAAGAGCCCCCTTACCCACACTTACTTGTCTAACACCACAGGATAAGTTGGTGGGGCCAGTAAGTTGGTTGGCTAGTCCCTACATCTAGGCCTCCAGGGGGAAAAAAGTCTGTTTCTCCAGAAAATAGCTTCACTCAACAAAAAAAAAAACCACGAATGAAGCTTTGGCACATTTGCTTCTTGTTAATGAACCTTAAATGTTTAGTATGCTAAACTAGAGAATTTACACACAAGACCACATAATATAGATTCCACTTACCTAAATGGCCAGAACAGGCAAATCTAGATTGAAGGTTACCTAGGAAAGGGGAGTTTTGGTAGGGGCCAAAGGATGTTCAAATTACTTTCTAGGCATTTTTACTTTATCTAGATTATAGGAATAACAGCATCGTTTTCATTAGGTATGATACAGTGGGTGATTAAAATAGGGTCTGGAATGTAACCAATGCTGCTTCATCACAGCACATCCTTTCTGCTTAAGACCTTTCCATTTGCTTCTTTCTTCCCTCTGCCTGGAACACACTGCTTGAAATATGCCATCAAGTTTGCCCCGACAAACTTTCCTCTTGCTGATTCTGCTTAACTTATACTGCCTCAAGTTAAGTGCTCTTGCCTCTCCAGCCCAGGACGTACAATATCCTCTCCTCCCCACAGGGCTTGGTTAATCCCTCTCCTGCTACCCACCCACTAGACCTACCTCTCCTAACCTCAACAGGGTCCTGTGGCAATCCCTTGCAAAACACTTAGTACCATCTGCTGCCACCATGTCCTTGGAGCTGGATGCAAGCTTCCGGAAAACAACTTTTCTTTTTTACTGCTGATGAAAATAGGACTTGGTGTGTATTTGTGAGGCAACTGAATCTTTATGTACTTTATGTACCAATGTGGAACAACCTCCATGATGTGCCAAGTGAAGCAAAGCAAGGAACAGTTGAGTGAGCTACAGACGGTGTGGGGAGAGCTACACACCCACGTATGTTTATATATGGCTCAGGTCTGGAAGGCTCCTCTTCTGTTCAGGCTACACTTGGATCAACAGTTCCCACTCTGCCCTGGCTCTTTAAGAATTCTTTTTTTAAAACCAACATCTCCACTTTCAAAACAAGGTCTATAAGGCCTTCATCTGCTTTGCATAGCAAAGACAACTTAAAGCCACAAGACAGTATGTGGAAAAGACCTAACTACAGCACAGCACCTCCCAGGCTCCTTCTCCCAGAAAACCAGTTTCCAGAACCAGGCTCACCTGTCCCACATTGGGGGTAGAAACAATCCCACTGTGATCCTATGTAACAGGATCTCTATATCTTCTGAATACTCTGCCTGCTGTTTGCCACTGCCCCTGGGACCTCAAGCCAAACCACTACCTGATCACACCTAGACAGGAAGAAGGAAACAAGTACCTCTGGGTGGCCCTTACTGCAAGAAAACACGAATTGAAATAGCTTCCATGAAAGCAATTTATTAACAGAAAATAATTTGAGTAGTCTTGTTCACAGACGGCGACCACGGCGACCTCCCTTCCTGCGGGTGCTGTCAGAGGGGATGGGAGTGACATCCTCTGTGGAAAGAGAAAACACCATTACCAAAGCTGGAAGGACCCCAGGCCTCCGTAGGCCAGAAGAGGTTAACTAACCAGCAAGATTCTGTTGCTCCCCAAATGTATTCATAGTTGGGTCAATAAGGCACTTCCCCACCTGTGTGCTATCTCTTTCAATTTTACCATGTGGTCTCAAGTCACTATCAGAAGAGGAAACAGACTCTAAGAGGCAGAGGGAACATCCAAGTTCCTGACACCAAGCCCACTGACTCCAGCGAAAATACCACCCTCCTCTACACCAAACAACTGTGGATGTCTCTTTTTCAGTAGGGAGGCCAAAAGCAGTCTGAAAACATCTTTAGGTCAGGAGATGACAAGTTTGAGGGGACAGTCAACTGCCCTCTCTTCCTCAATTGTTGGTTGTCACAGTCACAGTGAGTGGCATGCCCTACTTGTATTTAATAGGCAGGGACCATGGCTCCTGAAATAACACTAAGCTGTCCCAAGGCAGATGGGAAAGACAGTCAAGATAGAGATATTCGGGGAGAAATTTTATGTCTGATAATGCCTCTCACAGCTCCTTTTATTGAAAGGTCAACAGTCACCAAACTAAGCCTGAATCCTTTGGGCATATCGCATGGTTTTTGGGTTCAATGCTTCAAAAACACACGTATTAGTTAGTAGGGCACTTACCAATCCGTCCGATCTTCATACCAGAGCGAGCAAGGGCTCTGAGGGCTGACTGGGCC
The DNA here is from genome assembly GCF_047511655.1 of Castor canadensis. NCBI lineage: Eukaryota > Metazoa > Chordata > Mammalia > Rodentia > Castoridae > Castor > Castor canadensis. The sequence continues at coordinate 69,223,814 of NC_133391.1, read as the reverse complement.
CCAGGTCCAGGGGTCTTGGTCCTGGGAAATGAATGAAGGTTAGCTAAGTCATTGGGAATTCTAAGATCCCACACCCTCTAGTTTGGAGACCTGTACACTTTCTGTGAAGGCCAGAGAATAAATATCTTAGGCTTAGTGGGATACTGTGTTGTTGTTTAAAGCACCATGCCCCCTTCAAAAAAAATCCTTTCTAAACTCAAAAATTACCCTTAGGCCAGACTGTGCAAAAATAAATAGCAGGTTAGGTCTGGTCCATTGACAAGCTTGCTCTGCTTTGCTTGTGGCCTGGTTAAGACCCTTCCCTACCTGCCACATGCCATGACTCTTACATAGTCTTTGGCAACCTGTCCGTTTACAGCTGCTCCATCTAAAACACCACCACATGTCCACAGGTCCTTTAACAACTTCCTATCCAGCTTCTTCCCTACCTAGCAGTCACTTATTCTAGTCTTCAAGTCTGCCACAAGATCCACCACAACTTAACTTTTGCCTCTAAGACCACACCTTATGCCACTCTTTCCTCGCTTCAAGAACTTGTCCTTTTACAATTGTCTCTAGTGCTAATACACTTCCCTGTCCTCCCTTCACTGGAAGGACTCCTGGCCCATCATTTAGGCCCCAGTTTAAATTACACTTTATTATCAACTCCATACTTTTGCTTAGGAAGTGTTTGCCACAAATGTGTAGTTACACACCACCTGCTGCCCTATGCTGTTTAAAGTCTGACCTTCCAAGCATGCTGGGTGCTACGTAAGAAGACAGAGGTCATATCTTTTGTCCATCAGTCTTGTCTAGTAGCTGAAAACATAGTATCTGGTATGCAGTGTGTGCTCAATAAACACAGTTAAGGGTGGAGGTATACTCAGGAACCAATTATGTAATATGTACATAGTAAAACATTTTTTAAAGTCACAATAGAAAACCATCTTCACATTGCTCACACAGTAGTAAGTGCAAGTGCAAAACCCTGAGTTAAAACCCCAGTGCGAAAGAAAAGACAGCTCGAGAAAGAATATATCCAGTCTCAAACCCTTTGGCACCTAAGCCCAGTGGACTTACTACCCAGCCCCAACCTTCCATACCTGTTTCCACCTGTGGCTCGGAGCTTAATATGCAGAGCAGTGATGCCCAGCTCCTTGCACCTCTGGGCCACATCCTGGGCAGCCAACATGGCAGCATATGGGGAGGATTCATCTCGGTCAGCCTTCACCTTCATTCCACCAGTCACACGGCAGATTGTTTCCCTGCAGACAAAAGCAGTCATCCCTCATCCCCACAAACATTTACTGAGTACTTAGCATGTCCTAATGAGTAAGTAGTGCCACAGACCAGCTCTAACACAGGATGAAGGTCAACTTGAGCATGTATCTTGACCCTGGACAGGACAGCCAGGAATTCTGTCTTTATGGCGCTAAAAGACCCCATAACCTAAATTCATAATAGCACTTTATAGTAACTTCTGCATTTAGTCCTCAATTACTCTATGAGGTAGGCACTATTACCCTTATTTTACAAAGAACCAAAACTCAGAATTTGGGTGAGTTCACACAAGTCATAAAAAGCTAACGGTAGCTGGGTGCTGGTCTCACACCTGCAATCCTAGCTACTTGGGAAGCTGAGATCAGAAGATTGGTTTAAGATCAGCCCTGGGAAATGGGATCGCATCTTCAAAACAACCAGAACAAAAGGACTGGGGGTGTGGCTGAAGTGGTAGAGTACCTGTTCCACAAGTGTGAAGCCAAGCTCAAAGCCCAGTTCCCCCCACCACACACACAAAACAAACAAAACCTTACCAATGGCAATCAGAACCTGTACCTAGTGCTGACATCCACCCACCACTGCCCCTACACAGAGTACTTAAATAAAGGATTCAGTGTGGCTTCTCTCTTGTAATCCCTGGGAAATTATAGTATTTGTGGGCAAAATGAGCAAGCACATTTTGTTACCTAGACAAAATAGCAGTTCTTGAGAAACCCCTAAACTGACAGTCCCCAGTCTCCAGTCTCCCCTCAGTCCTTGATAGCTGGGTTTATGCCTCTCTACCCAGGTACTCACTTGCCAGAAAGATCAGTGACATGGACAAAGGTATCATTGAAGGATGCGAATATGTGGCAGACGCCAAATACATTCTCTCCTTCAGCCACCTGTGGTCCAAGACTAATAACCTGTTCTTCCTTCTTTTCCTTCCCCTTGCGAGGTGCCATTTCTAAACAGAAGGAAAACCACAATGTTAATGATATACAAAAGGCTTTCAGAACCTTTTCTTTGGCTATTACAGGAAACCCCAAATTTTGTTCCTGTGTCCCTGCCTCCATGAGCCCCAATTACTCCCTGCATTTGTGGATTGTCAACTGGTAGCCAAAAAAGCCACAACATGAGAGTCAACCTTTTTCCAGAAACTCCAGAAGCATAACTCATAGGATTTTCAGGACACACCTAAGATTCTAGTAGCAGAGCACAAGCACCTCTTAATGTTCACCCAATGCGCCTGCAAAATACATACATCACGCTGGCTTAAATCTCTGGAGACAGCTGAGTTCAATTGGCAGGTATGAAATACTGGGCAAACCAACTCTTCCCTCTGTTCCTTATATAAGCTAACCTTTTTCTTGATCTCGCCAACAAGTCAGTTGCAGACCCAGGTTAGGGAATTCTCATTCCACACAATTCTTCATCACTAAGAGCACTTCTGAGTTTCCTGATCCCCAGATACCACTTGCAGGTTAGACTCAGAGAAGCCTGCAAAACTTTATCCCTTAAGCCAAGGCCAAAATCTACCCATGTACTGGCAAATGGCATTCTGAAGACACTAAAAAACTGACTCAATTCTCCAACTCCTAACTTACTTACAACTCTTACCAACGCAGGCCTGGAGTCTCATCTTCTATTTCCTGTGCTCCATCCACCTGCTCCCTCCCAAAGCCAACCTAAATGCTCTCCCCCCACACTCCAGCAATTCACCTTGACATTCTTCCACTGCTGTTAGCAACTAAACCTGCACTACTATACATCCTCCAGGAAATCTAGTGGAAAAGATCCACCCCAGAAATCCAGTATTTGTGAAACCAATTCCAATCGGATACAGGATACAGTCTACAATCGCACTGTCACAGGACCTGGGGAAAAGGCATAGGACTGGAAAATGAGAATGTCCCAAGTAATTTATTCCTGCTCTCCAGTTAGAACTAGTGAGCAGGACCCAGTGTGTTATTTTTAAGTAAGGTGCCACAGGAGAGAATCCCGAAGTTCCATCTAGAAAAGCCTAGCAAGGCTCCAATAGGTCTCAACAGAAGTTCCAGCAAGGTGCCTACTCAATACTGACTTACATTTTTTTCATTCCCCAAGTCTAACGTGATGAGGGAAATGGGCATCTGAGTGTGTGTAAATATCTGGCAGGCACTCAGCAAACACTGATGTGCATTTCCTACCCGCTATCCTGGCCTTCAAAGGCCCGCTCTGAGCTCCCAGGGCATAGAACATGCACGACTCAGCAGTAGAATCATCCCGACTTACAAGCACCCAACACAGTGCCGGGGTTCCCTCCAGTCCCTCTTTGAGTCTGCACCACACTACCATGGAGTCGGTGCTACTATTACTCCTATTTTCCAGGCGGGGAAATAAACTTGAGTTTAGGCGTGCCTACGACAGCTCAGTTAGAAGCTGGCGGGGTGGGGGAGTGCGCCCACCCGAGACAGGGTCCCGGCTCCCGCAAACCACGCGGTGCGGTCGCAGCGCGCAGCCGAGGCCTAAGGGCAGGCCCGCACTCACTCTCACGCCCCAGGCTTCCCGTTGAATCAGAGCACCGCCTTCCGAGACAAGGCGCTAACTTGATTCCGGGCCGGCCGGGATTCGGCTCGTCCGGCTGCGTGTCTCTCGCCCAGCATTTGGCTCGGCTTCGGCGGAAAGACCCTAGCCTCGCACCCCAAATCCCTTAAGAACCCCCTAGCCACAAGATGCCGCACGATTGTCCGAGCCAGGGCCTCCTACCTGCGCGTCGTCTCCACCAGACTCCGACACCGGAAAGAGAGAGTGGGAGGAGGCGGGGCGACGGGTCACTTCCGTGTCCCGGAAGTGTACCTCTGAGGTCACGGGGCGAGGGAGGCTCCCGGAAGACACCTCCTTTTATTGCTTCCAAAGAGCTTAACACTCGACCTCGGGGAAGATAGCTTACTTAAAAGGGGAACGAAACGAGACAGGGAGCTGGGTATCTCTGCAAGCTGACTTGCTGACATAGCCGTGGGGCGAGACGGGCCGCTGTTCCAAGATGGTGGTGGCCGCAGGTAGAGGAACTTCCACCATCCTGACTCCGAGGCTGGCAGCCTAGAAGCTTCAGCGCACCTCGTGGTGCGGAGGGGAATAACAACAACAAAACCGCTGGAATCTTTCACCTACTCTGTACAGTGTTAGGCAAAGCAAGAATAAATTATTCAACGCTTTCATGCCGACCTACGCTAAGCAATTCATACGCATTGCTTCATTTAATTCTCTCAATATCATCAAACAGATTGCTGTTTTGATTTCCCTTGTACAGATAAGGAATGTTTATCACGTATTTTTGGCAGATTTGGGGTTCTGAGTTAAAAATCCATATATTTTAAACCCATATATCCATATACTCCATATATCCGTAAGATAACAAAGACCTAATAATTGAAGGACCTTGAAGAATTGAGAGAATGTGTAGCTTAAAAAAGGGCCAAGAAGTGTACCTAGCAGAGCTTGGTGAACAAATACAATATGCATATAGTAACCTGTGTAATGAATATATATTGGACATATAAAATTTATGAGGCAGAGAGCTGGAGAATTGTGGTTCAAGGCTCACAAGTTAGGTGAGACTCCATGCTATTGTAATCCCTGCTACTCTGGTAGCATAGGTAGGAGGATCACATTCCAAGGACACCCCAGCAAAAACTGAAGACCCTATCCAAAAAATAACTAAAGCAAGCTGGACATCAGTGATTCATGCCTGTAATCCTAGCTACTTGGGAGTCAGAGATCAGGAGGATTACAGTTCAGGGTCAGTCCAGGCAAGAAAAGTGACACTCTGTCTCAAAGATACCCAAAACAAAAAAGGGATAGCTCAAGGCTTTGAGTTCAAACCCCAATACTGCCAAAAAACAAAAAGAAAGAAAAATGAAATAACTATCTTATACATGCTGTTTATAGCTTTCTGTATGTTTTTACCAAATATCCCCTATCTATATATATACAGGAAAGGGTTTTCTTTTTAAAGAAAAGAAAATAACTTTACATTGTTTTGCCTTGATGATTAAAGAAAGCCATGTTCATTATAAACAATTCACACAATATAGAAAAGTATAGAAAGAAAAAAGTAAAAATCACCCCAAAATTCTTTCTTGTTCTTCTTCTTTTTCTTTTTTCTTTTTTGGTGGTACTGGAGTTTTGAATTCAGGACTTAGTACTTGCTAGGTAGGTGCTCTACTACTTGAGTCATACCTTCAACTCATTTTTCCTCTTTAGATACCACCATTATCAAATTATAGCATCATTTCTGAAACAACCTTCTATACATAATATATATGTATATATATATATATATATATATATATATATATACACATATATACTGGGATCCTCTTGATCTCTACCTCCTGAATAGTTAGAATTACAGGTGTGAACCACCAGTGTCTGGCTGTTTCATGGAATCTTTACAGTGTCCTTGGAAGGATGTTCTCTCACCTCCATTTCAGGATTGTAATCCTAATATTGTATATCCTAATTTTTTTTTAAATATGAAATGCTTCATGAATTTGCATGTCATCCTTGCACAGGGGCCATGCTAGTTTTCTTTATATCATTCCAATTTTAGTATATATGCTGCTGAAGGAAGCACTGGGTGACATTTTTTTTGTTTGCTTGCTTATTTGTTTTTGAGATCAGGTTTCGATAGGGAGGTAAATCTGGCCTGAAACTTGCTATGTAGCTCAGACTGGTCTGGAACTCATAATTCAGTCTCCCTAGTGCTGGGATTACCAACATGCCTGGCTAAATTCCATTTCATAAGACACACATACAGTTCTTTTTCCTTGGAGTAAATCACTTGAAGTCAAAAGGAACACACATTTAAAATTTTGATATATGTCGTTAAACTGCCCTCCAGAAAGTTTCTATCAATTTTTGTTCTATTAAGCTGAAAAAGTAAACATATCTCCTTTTTGCCTTGCTTTTCTCCCATGCTAGTTAGGTCTGATTCTCATTAGGGATCATGTTCTGTGAATTGTCTTTATATTCTTTGTATGCCAGGGCTTTTTTCTTCTCTTTCTTTTCCAGTAGTGTGTTCCCTAAGAGGAGGCATATTAGCAGAGACTGGAGTATTGTGGAGCGAGTTTCTGCTTTGAATTCTCATTGCTTTAAACAAACAGACCTCTAAACCCCAGTGAGAGAAGCCGTCTTGGAGGGAGCCAGGCTGGAGGCAGTCTGTACAATCAGCTCAAGACAAAATTTTCCACAGGTAACTCTTCCTTTATCCCAGAAACTGTCAACAGTCCCTGATTTCAAACACCACATTGTTTACTTAGTCAACATGTTTATTGATTCTACAAATGGACAAAAGTTGGAACTTCTCTGGGCTTTAGGTGTCTCATCTGTAAGATGGGGTAATAATGTTTTTTAAAAGTATATCAAAAACATATATCTTTATTGGGCTCCCACTCTGTGCCATGTTCTGAGATATAATAGTAATGGTATTTAAACTGAGACTTGAAAGTAGAGTAGGAATTAGCTAAAGAAAGAATACTCTGGGCAGAGAGAACAATTTATGCAAAGGTTCTGAGGTAGGAAGGTACTTGGAGTGCTAAAGGAACTAAAAATAAGCCAGTATGGCTGGGATGTTATGAGTGAGTATGAGTGAGGGAGGAGGAATGGGAGATCAGTTTGGAGGAGGAGTGACAGAGTCACTGAAGGGCCTTACCTCCTTGTTGCCCTATCTGTTTTCCATATCTACCACACTCCATGCACTTTCACCACTGTGAGCACAAGGAGTGTGCTCTTCTCATAGTTCATTCATTCCATCAGAGAAGACTATTTACTATTTGTTTATTTGTTTTTTTAGTTCTTTTGAGACAGGGTCTCAAACTGGCCTTGAGCTCACCATTCTCCTTCCTCAGCTTCCTGAGGGCTGGGATTTCAGGTGTGTGCCACCAGCTTAGTTTAGTAAAGACTTACTGAGCACCAATTATGTGTTTGGTGTTATAAATCCTTGAGATACATCAGTGATCAAATAAGACAACTATTCCCATCCTCTTAAAGTTTAAATTCCAGAACGAAAGGCAGATAAACATCTAAGTAAAATCTCCATTGTGTTAGAAAGTGATCAGTACTATGGAAAGAAGAAAACACCTGGCAGGATAAAGGGTCTTGGGGAGTCTGAGGAAAGGGGTAGGGCAAGTAGAAGAATTAGAGATCATTGAGCAGAGGCATAAGGGAAGAGAGGAAGCAAGCCTTGCCAATATCTAAGGGAAGATTACTGCAGGCAGCAGCTATAGCATATGCAAATGCCCCAAGGTAGAAGCATGACTAGTCTGCCATATTCTAGAAACAGTGGGAGACCAGCGTGGCTGGAGTGGAGGAAGAGTAGGGGCTGGGTGATGAAGAGATGAAATGATGAGAGGTCATGGTAGGGGAAACCAGCATGGTTGGGTCAGTAGATTATTGTAAGGATTTGGCTTTTACTCATGTTGGCGCCATAGGAGAATTTTAAGCAGAGGAGAGGCCAAATCTCTCTTCCATTTTAATAAGTTTGCTGTGGAGACTCTGTGTAGAATAGTCTCTCAGAGGTGAGGGTAAAGGGCAAAACTGGAAGCAGGGATTCCAAAAGGCTTTTAAAATAAACCAAGTGAACGATATTGGTAGCTGAGGGCAAGGTGGCATCAGCAGAAGTAAAAAGAAGTGGTCAGACCCAGTTATATTTTGAAAGTAAATCCAACAGTGTTTTCTAGAGAGTATACATGGGGTACTATTAAAGAGCATTGTCAAAGATGACTCCAGCACTTAGTGCTGGAATAACTTGAAAGGTTGAAATTGTCAACCACTGGGATTGGGAAGGCTGACTGGGTAGAGCAGGTTTTTAGGGGAGATCAGCCATTCAGTCTTACACCCAAGTTTAGAATATTTACTACATATCCAAGTGGATGTGTTGAGGAGGTTTATGGGACACATGAACTTGAAATTGGGGAGTGGATCTGGGCTGGTGGGTAAACCTGACCATCTTCAACATATAGATGGTATTTAAAATCACGATACTGTTTGTGACTGAAGGCCTGAGTGTAGATAGAGAACAGTTCCATAGACTGAGCTTCAAGAGCATGTTATAGGGCTGGGGTGTAGCTCAGTGGGAGAGTGCTTTCCTAGCACTGGGTCTATCCCTAGCACCAAAAACAAAACAAAACAACACAAAAAAAACTGAGCATGAAATAAAAGAAAAGTGTCAGGGGAAAGGAAGCAGTGAACAGTTAGATGAGAGGGACATCAAGGAGAGCACATCCAGGAAATTAAGTGGAGACATGGAATCCAGAGAAAGGAATGAACAGCTATGCCAGTACACTCAGAGGTCCTGTAAGGAGGGCTGAGAATAACCATTGAGGACCTTGACAAGAGCAGTTTTAGTGGGGGAGGAGAAGGAATTCAGCAGTTTGGAGTATTAGTAAGAGAAAGAAAGGGAGGTATAGACAGCTCTTGAATCTTGCTGCAAAGGGGTACAAAGGAGCAGATGAAGAATGGGGAGCTTTCTCCTTTTAACATTGTATCAATAACATAATTGAATATGGATAGGAATGGTCTAGTAGAGGATGGAAAGCCAATGATGGAGCTCTAACCTTGATTGAATGAGAGGCTGTGATACATGGGTGGAAGAATTTGCACACTGTTAGAGTGTATGCTAACAGGAAAGAAGATGTGGAGGGTGTGAGTGTGGCAATAGAGGTTAGGTAAGTTCTCAACAGGAAAGTAGGCAGCAGCTAGCTGTAAAACTGGGGGCAAGGGAGACATTGAAGGTCTGAGATAAGAGGCAGCTTGAAATAGTCACTGAAGCCAGGGGAGTAGATGAAGATTCCTGAGCAGCATGACATGTCCACTTTATTTTTTTTATTTCTTTTATTCATATGTGCATACAATGTTTGGGTCATTTCTCCCCCCTTCCCCCCACCCCCACATGTCCACTTTAGGTACTTACTGGGTGAGTGTTTCTCTATCCAGGGTCAGCTATATGGATACTGGCATGCAGTGGGATTTAAATCCTAGTGTTAGATGTAATCATGTTGTGATTTTGCCAAGAGAGACAACAGCTTGAGAGAGGGGCAAGGAAATGTAGTATAAGTGAGAAGAACAATGATGACTGAACATGGCATCAAAGGTGGATAGCTGTAGCAAGCCTGTCAAGGGGGCAAGGGACAACATACAGAGGTAGGAACAATGGATTGGAGTCCTATGGAGTCAAGGGTTGGCTGAAGTCAACATACCAGCTGGGCCAGGCACCAGTGGCTCATGCCTGTAATCCTAGCTACTCAGGAGGCAGAGATCAGGAGGATCGTAGTTGAAGTCAGCCCAGGCAAATAGACAGCAAGACCCTATCTTGAAAAAACCCTTCTCAAAAACAGGGCTGGTGGAATAGCTCGAGGTTTAGGCCCTGAGTTCAAGCCTCGGTACTGCAAAAAAAAAAAAAAAAACAGCTGATACTTTTGAGCTGATGGTTAGGCACTAAGGGGTAGGAGATTGAGATGTTGGTTCAGAGAGTAGTTACAGGATTGGAACAACCATGGGAGCAAGTGGACAAGACAGGGAGGAGAACGAGATTGTTAGACAAGAAGAAGTCAAGTGATGAGAGGCTGAGGGGTAGGGGTGCGTCAGATGAATTGTCCATATGAATATTGCAATGACCAAGACTTAAAATACAAACTGACTTAGGGTGACCACAAGTCCAGGGCAAAGCTAACAAAGAAGGAGAGGGAGTGATCCTGGGGTTGAGAGGTGTCTGTACTGAGGGGGTCAGGTCATGTGCCTCTCTTGAAGTAACATGAGATTGAAGTGAGGTCTTTTAGGTTTTTTGTTTGTTTGTTTCTGGTGGTACTGGGGCTTGAACTCAGGGCTTCACCCTTGCTAGGCACGTGCTCTACCACTTGAACCATTCCACCAGTCCTTTTTCTTTTTTGTTGGTTCTTGAGTTTTTTTCTTTTCTTTTCTTTTTTTTTTGAAATGAGGTCTTTTAGGGAGGAAAGGGTGAGAAAACCCTGAACGTGGCAAAGAGGAGCAGGCAGGACATCTCCACATCCTCTGGTTTCTCCCTTCCTCTCCACCTTCCTTACTTCCACAAGCTGTGGAATAAAAAAGAAACCATTGAGAGGCCCACAGAGGATGTAGCAACCTCAGGGGATAGCCTAGTTTCCTAGGATGAGGTGGAAATACGCAGAGAAAAGACTGGGGCCAGAAGAGATTCTGTTGCTGTGGTTCTAGAACTCCTGAGGGTAGTAGAAGACCTTAGAGAGTTGAGGAAGTGTCCAAGGGGAGACTGTGGAGTGGTTGCTCAAGGTCCCATAAGTAGTAGAGTGCCAGAGAATATCCTGGATGTATTGTGAACAAAGGAACAATGAGATTTATGACTGAATACATAGTAGTTCCATGAGTAAAAATGGCAGCAGTCATACCTAACATTAATTGGACGCTCACAACATGCCAGGCTTTGTTCTAAGTGAGTTGCATGTCTCATCTCATTTCATGTGCTCTATAACCATAGAAGGCAGAACAGTTTTGTTCCCACTCATCTTGCAACTAAGGAAACAAGTAAAAGATGAACAGCTATAATTAGGGGATCAGAAACTGGGCTCAAGCAATCTGACTTCAGAACTCAACACTTAACCTCGTATCTTGGTGTTTTAAAAATATGTGTCAATTAAGAGCAGGGTGTTGGCTTTGAGAAGACAGAACCAAAAGCCCTTGGGCCTAGAGAAAGCAGAACCTGAGCCCTTTGCTGGGCCCTCATGTCCAGCCTAGAAGCCCTATACTTTCCAATCTTAGCAACAATTCATCCTCTTGAGGGTAGTTTTGCAAATGGGAGCAAGGGAAGAGTGGGGAAAAGAATTTATGGCCCACAGTGGGTGAGTTAGTTCTCCAGGATACACAGCTAGGAGTCACCCACTGCTGCTCTATTGGCCCTGGAACTTGGAGATAGGGCCTTTTCAACAGTTCTGGCTGATGTGAAGCCATGGTGAAGTTGTGGCTCCAGAATTGGTCTGAGCCCCAGATCCCATTCCAGCTCTGATCTACATGTCTGAATGTGTCAAATGAGGCAAGGAAGGAAGAGAGACAGTTGTGTATGTTGAGGACTGGGCCAGGTGCACATCCTCAGGCCAGAGGGGCTAAAAGGGACTGGAGATGGCTCTGGCTGAGGCCATGACCTGCACTGTTTCTGGAGACCTCCGTTGTCCTCTTTGGCCCTGTCCTTGGCCAGCCTCTGATGCACAGTGCTGCCCCACTGTCTTGAGTGTCTCACTGGAGCTCTATGGGCCCAAGACCCTCCCCACAATTTACCATACAGAAAGGAGTGTCAGAGTCGCTGCCAAGGAGCTCTTTGTCTAAGGAAGAATATGAACAAGAGACAAGGGGCAAGGGACCGGATGGTGGTAAGGAACAGAGGTGAGGGGAGCCTGTGTTGGGGGACAGGGGCAGCTCTAGCTCAGGGCCTCTCTGGGGAGATGCTACTTAAATACAACCCAGTGTGGGAGGAGAGGTCAGCTGGGACAGAGAGAAGAGCTGGGGAGGAATCCTCAGGTTGAGAACAGCCTGTGGGAAGGTCTTGAGTCAAAGGGAGTCTTGGATCTCTCAGGAGTTTGGAAGAAGGTCCCAGTGGTGAGAGGTGAGCTCAAAGATTAGAGGATTTGCCTTGAAGGCACAAGATAAGGCTTTCTGCAGCACACTTATAGGTAGCTCCCTGTGCTCCTAGGCTCAGCTCTGCTCCAAGGGAGAGTAAGCGGAGTCCCATGAAGCTGTGCCACCCACTGTGAGTGGACCAGAGGGGTGGAAAATACTTGCTGTTTGCCAAAGTTCTCGCTAGATGGCGCACCTGACTCCATGCTGCCCTGGCACCAACCGGCCTTTGCTAGGGCTGGTGCTAGGCAGGGCAGGGGTGTGAGTGGGGTGCACACACTTCAGTTTCTGAGCCTAAAAAAAGTAACTGTGTGTGTGTAAATCTTCATTTCAACCAGGACATTCCCCCACAGGATGGGACCAGGGCTTTGGTGGACACTCTTTGTGCCTCAGTCCATCCCCAGGAGCTCAAATTATTATCTTTTTTGACAGAGTGAGAAACTGAAGCAGAAGAAGGTCAAGGTGGTGCCCAGTGTCACTTGCCTAGTTCAAAATGGAGCAAGTGGACGACGATTACAGCCAGGTTTCTGTGTACTCTGCCATGCCACAGGCTGACTTGCAGAGGACCCTCTAGGAGTCCTCGCAAGGGTTGGCAATACTAGGATATAGATCTTCAGTCATTTATTTATTCGGCACACTCATTTAGCACCTATTATGTGCCAGGTACTCCTGATGAGTGACAAAGCAATGGATAAAGTAGACATAGAGATAGTCAATGTGTCCTTATGAAAGAGACAATCTAACTCAGGAGAGTCAGACATTGTACAAGTAAACCAGCCAATAACTTTATTGTTATGGACTTTTGTAAGTACTATAAAGGAAACTAATGTGAGAAGGCCACTGTGTTAGAAGGGGCAGAAGTTGCTGGGTGCCGGTGGCTCACGCCTATAATACTAGCTACTCAGGAGGCAGAGATCAGGAAGATCGTGATTCGAAGCCAGCCCAGGCAAATAGTTCACGAGACCCCATCACAAAAACAAAAACAAAACAACACCAAAAATGACTGGTGGAGTGGTTCAAGGTGTAAGCCCTGAATTCAAACCCCAGTACCTCAAAAAAAAAGAAAAAGAAGAAGAAAGGGCAAAAGCTGCCAAGGCCAGGAAAAGCCTGAGAAACTGCAAGGAGGAATGGGTGATGGTGGGGAGGGAAACTCAGTAAGGTCATCCAGGAGGCAGGGGCCTAGCAGGTTGTGTTCTAAATGTCATGGGAAGGCAGTGAAGAGCTTTAAATAGGAAACAGAGTCTTCTAATTGTTGTCTTTCTTTCTTTCTTGTACTGGGATTTGAACTTAAGACTTCATGCTTGCTAAGCAGGCACTCTACCACTTGAGCCACTCCACCAGCCCTTTTTTGTGTTGGGTATTTTCGAGATAGGGTTTTGTGAACTATTTGCCTGGGCTGGCTTTGGACTGTGATTCTCCTGATTTCTGCCTCCTGAGTAGCTAGGATTACAGGATGTGAGCCACTGGCGCCCACTTTATTGGTGCCTTTCAAAGACTGCCCTGAATGTATGTGATTCCAGCTGCTGAAGAGATGGAGATGGAAGTTCAAGGCTCCAGGCCACTTAGGCAAAAGTTAGCAAGGTGCTATCTCAAAAACAATTTGGACATCACCAAAGCACCACCAACCACAGGTGTTGGCAAGGATGTGGGAAAAAGGAACTCTTGTACACTGCTGGTGGGAATACCAGCTAGTGTAACTCTGGAAAACAATATGGAGGCTCCTTAAAAAACTAAACGTAGATCTGCCATATGATCCAGCAATCCCACTCCTGGGGATATACTCAAAGGAATGTGACACAGGTTACTCCAGAGGCAACTGCACACCCATGTTTATTGCAGTGCTATTCACAATAGCCAAGTTATGGAAACAGCCAGGATGCTCCAATATGACGAATGGATTAAGAAAATGTGATGTTTATACACAATGGAATACTACTCAGCCACGAAGAAGAATGAAATCTTATCATTCGCAAGTAAATGGATGGAACTGGAGAACACCATCCTGAGCAAGATTAGCCAGGATCAGAAGACCAAAAAATTGTATGTTCTCCCTCATATGCGGACTTTAGATCTAAAACAAATGCAGTAATATTATTAGACTTGGGTCACACGCTAAGGGGAGAACCCATACAGGAGGAATAGGGAAAGGCAGGAAACCCAAAACTTGAAAGTGTTTGATGTGCCTACTGCAGAGGAGCTAATACAGTAACTTTAAAATGACAGAGGTCAATATGGGAAGATGAGCAGGAAGTAGTGAAGAAGTCTAGTAGAGATGAATCAATGCAGGTTGTAATATGCTTATGCATGGAAGCAATGCTAGGAAGCTCTCTGTATAGCTATCCTTATATCAACTAGCAAAAATGCTATGTCTTTCTTATTATTGCTTATGTCTTCTCTTCAATAAAATTGGAGAAGAGGGCAGAACAGGTTCTGCCTGGAAGAGAGGAGGGTGAGGGGGAGAGGGAGGGGCCGGGGAGGCAGGGGGGAGAAATGGCTCAAACAATGTATGCACATATGAATAAATGAATAAAGAAAAAAAAAGCTGGGTTTATGCTTCAAGACCCTATGTGAAAAATAAAATCTAAAAACAAAAGAGCTGGTCGGGCTGGCGGCGGGGGGGTTTCCACTCTAGATTATGTTTAATGCCAAGGGATTGGATGAGATCCCTTCAAACACTAAGAGTCTGGCTGATGTCAGTCATGGCTGCTAGAGAGAGGAGGCCTCTTTGAGGGGAGATAGAGTGAAATAGACTCTGAGGAGGCCAGACACCAGGACTGGGGTGACGCTAGGACAGTGTGGAGGAGCTGGACATACTGACTCTCTTTGTCTGACAAGCTCCTCCTTTCCCCATGGTACCCTTCCCCCACTGCCATCTGGCAGGACCCAGAGGCTCACAGACCTTGGAGAAGGTGGGGGCAGTCTCAGATATAGGACTGTAATTTCAGATGGGGGCAGGGCCCCTGAATTTCAGCCACCTGGTGTGAGGTTCCTCTTTCTGGCACCTTGACTATCTCAGCTGCTAGCCCCACCCTCCAACTGCTGCTACTGGATATCAAGGTATCTCTCTTGGGAGGAGGAGGGCCAGGTCTAGGGAGCAGCCATCTGCTGATTCCCACCTGGAAAGGCACTGAGTCAGGTAGTACAACATCCTTGAGTGGTGAGGGGGGGTAATTGGAAGGGCCGTGAAGTTTAATTAATGGTTGTGAAGCCCTGGAACTGAGAGGCCCCCCAGTCTTTCATCTTCAAAACCTCCCCACCAGCCAGGATGAAAGGACCAGGGAAGGGCCAGGTATTAATAGTAATTATTAGTTTCACTAATATAGTAAAGAAATGGGATTATGACCAAGCTCAACGCACTCTCCCCACTTTGTCTACCTCCTCTGTTCCTGTTGCCTCCTTTCCCACCTTTTTTCCTCCTTCCTCTTTTCCTTGCCACTCTGTCTGTCCTGTTTCAAGGCCTGAGGATCTGCTTGCCTCTCTGTCTCCTCAGCTGTCTGTATTGGTATGTCTTGGGTGCCAGGATATTTGGAGAACACCGTGTGTGCTAGTCTGGGTTGCAGAGGGAGAGTGGGAGATGTAGGGGGTGGAGGGTATGTGAGTTAGAGTGGCTGTGTCCATTCATTCACTGTTTTAAAAGTTATTGAATGGATACTGTGTGGCAAGTCCTGGGTTGGGCACCAGGGACTCAGTTCTGAACAGGGCGGACATGGGTCTACCTACAAGTGGAAATTCCAACAGGGAAGATATACAATAAGCAGTAAACTGACAGAATGCATAAGATCACAGACTGTGATGTGCACTGTGAAGGAATGAAAACACGTATTTGTTTTTGTGGTGGTGCTGGGAATCGAACCCAAGGCCTAGAGCAAGCGCTCTACCACAGAGCTATAATTGCCACCCTAAAGAGCATTTCTGATGAGAGCTAAGTGAATGGCTGCTTTAGACTATGGGGTGAGGCATGTGACATTTGGGCAGAGCCCAAGTAAATGAGAAGAACCCAGTTATGAAGGAAAACTGGGAGAAGCATTCCTGGCAGGAAAGCTAGTAAGAGTGTATGAAAGGAGGATGAAGTGTAGGGGGGACTGGAGGCAGGAGGAGGAACGGGTCTAGGGACACAATTGTTGATATGAGCATGCAACTTCTGTAGTTACACAGGTACCTGTGTTTGGTTGAATGCTCTGCTGTGTCACTGTTCTGAGATACTCTTTTTTTTTTTTTGGTGGAACAGGTGTTTGAACTCAGAGCTTGGCATTTGCAAAGCAAACACTCTAGCCCTTGAGCCACACCTCCAGTCCATTTTACTCTGGTTATTTTGAAGATGGGGGTCCCAATAACTATTTGCCTGGGCTGGCCTCAAACTGTGAAACTCCAGATCTCAGCCTCCCAAGTAGCTAGGATTACAGACGTGAATCATGTGCTCTTGGCTTGTCCTGACATTACTTTTTTTTTTTTTTTTTTGCCCTACTGGGGGTTGAACCCAGGGCCTTGTGCTAGCTAGGCAAGCATTTTACCACTTAAGCCACTCTGCCAGCCCTTTGACATTCTTAATTTCTGAATAAGGCGTTTTAGTTTTTGTTGTTGTGCTGGGTTGAACCCAGGTTCTCATGAATGCTAGGCAAGTACTGTACCACTGAGCCACACCCCTGGGTTCTGTATTTTAATCTTGTACTCTACCTACAAATTATGTAGCTGGCTCTGGTCAGGGAGGTTGGCAAAAGAAGTAGTGTCTGTTTGTAGAACTATGAGGGCCTCTGGCTGGTCATGAATGAATGCGTGAGTGGGTGAATGAATCTGTATGTGCACATGTGGAGCTCATCTATGAGGCTGTCAGAGGGCCAAATTGGCCTAGCCCAGGGGCTGCTGCTGTGTGGAGAGCATTCATTCACACACATAGCCCCGAGGTGGTACTTCCCCAGACCCTGCAGTGCCTACTGCCTATTGAGCTCCCAGGATTGTGTGCACAAGCCTGAAGCAATGCTGTTAGCAGGTGAGTGAAGCCAGGCTTGCTCATGGGCCCTGGGAAGCAGGGTGACTCCTCCTCCACAGGTGGAGGTGGCTATCTAAACTATGAGGCCTGAGACTTTGGAACCAAACAGACTTGAATTTAAGTCTGTTTTTGACACTCTGACTAGTAGATGTGACTAAGTGGACTTTGTGCAAGTGATTTGCTTTTCTGAGCCTCAGTTTGCTCATCTGTGAAATGGGGATCACCACTTACAATTGTTAAGAGGATTATATGAGGTAGTGAAAGGAAAGGTTTTTTTTTTTTTTTTTTTAACTCAGGATCTTCTCCTTGAGCCACTCCACCAGCCCTTTTTTTGTGAAGGGTTTTTTTGAGATAGGGTCTTGTGAACTATTTGCTTGGGCTGGCTTTGAAACTTGATCCTCTTGATCTCTGTCTCCTGAGTTGCTAGGATTACAGGTGTGTGCCACTGGTGCCCGGCTGAAAGGAAAGTTTTTATTGCAAATACTTACCAAGTTCTGAATCTGGTAAATATTTGCAATAAAAATAGTTGTTATTATTATTCTGTAATCTCTGGAGGCTTAGGTAAACATTTGCTTCTGCCCCTAAATATCTGCATAATCACAAACAAGTCATTAAATGCTCCTGGACTTCAGTTTTCTCTTCTGTGCAATTGAGATGATAACCATCTAACCCATTTCTAGCCTGGATGGTCAGGAGTATCTAACATCATCACCACAGTCTTTGTAAATTGTTGTGCACATGTGAGTTGTTTGTACACTCCTGATCCCCATCTCTCCCATCTGGGATAGGCTTTCAGAATTACCCACTCAGAAAGAAAAGTGTTTTCCATTTCCTAGCAGTATATAAGCCCAGTCCCTGGATTCTCAGCCCTTAGTTGTTGCTTATACTCTGGAAAGTGTGCCTGGGAATGAACCTCAAGTTCAAAGTCTGTGACTTGGCAAGAAAGAGGAAGGTCCAAAACTAGGGGCAGCAGAGTGAGAGGATGAGCTGAGGAAGGACAAAGGAGCTGGATCCAAAATTTCCAGTGCCTTGCTTCCTGTCTTGCTTTGGGACAGGAAGCAGCCGGAAAGCTGCAGAAAATTAGTCTCTGACAAAGGGCCCACTTCATCTCCCACATACATTCCCCAGAGGCTGGTTTGCAGGAGCCTTCAAAACTCCTGGGAAGCCCTGAGACACATCAACAGGAGAAGAGGAGCCTGAGCCCTACAGGAGTCCTAGCCTGAAAAACCTGGTGTGTAGGGGAGGTGCTGAAAGTCCCCTTTCCCCAAGCTACCCCAAAGTGGAGAACAGGAGTTCTGGAGTGTTCTCCAGAACTGATTGGGTTCAAGTCTGGTCTCAGGTGCAGTGAGACCCCAGGGCTACTTAGTCTTTCTGTACCCCAGTTTCCTCCTCTGGAACATGGAGATACTAGTCATACCTTCTCATATTGCTGCTGGGAGAACTGAGGGCTCTCAAGTTCTTAGCAAAGCAGAACACAGTGATTTAGAAAGGTTCATTATTACCATGTTCTTATAAAAATGAGGGTGCCTAGCAAATTGTGACAGCCTGTCAGATTTCCTGGTAGACTAGTTCAAAACCTTCCTCTATATGTTGCTCTATTTTTTGCTGGCAGCATTCATTCATTCATTCGTTTATTCAATAAGTATTTGTGGAGTCTATGGCCCTAAAGGGTGGCAGATGGAACCTAACAGGCTCCTATAAGGGCACTGAGTGAGAACTAATGTTTATTCGGCATCTATGGACTTAGCCATATGTGCTCAGATTCTTACTACCCTGGACTTGGGCACTGCACAGTTAACAGAGTAGGGAACCAGGGGAAGCCACAGACATAAGATCACACAGCCACCGAGCAGCTGTTCTGGGTACTTGAATCCAGACCCACCTCATTCCAATGTTTGTGCTTTTCCAAATCTAGACTGCAGGTCTGTCTTCCTGCTGGACCCCCCCACCTCCCTCTCCCCACTGCTACTTTGGCAGAACCAGATCCCTAGAGGCCGAAAGTTGAGCTGTTTTCTGCCCTCTGCAGCAGGATTTTTGTCACTTCCTCTGGTTCTCCTGACCGTGCAGAACAACCTTGGGGCCTTCCTCAGAGGGAAAGCCCAGCGTGGAAGCAGCGCATGGAAAATGTGACTGTCGGTGGCTCTTGATGTTTGTCTCCTCAGCTGCAGAGCACGGGGGTGCCTGGAGGTACAGTAATGGGGCTGTGTGGATATCGACCTAATGACTCCCGAGAGCCTAGACTCAGCCTCCCTCTGTCCCCGTGGACGGAGACAAGTCATAGCCCCTCTCTGGGGTTTAGTTTCCCCACCTGTAACAAGGGGACAGTAACAAAGCTCCAACCCTGGCCCTCTGGGTGGCGTATGGGCTGGGAATTTCTGTGCTGATGGCAAGTCACCCTGCCTTTCCTCTTGGGCTCTTGTGTGGATGTAATGGGATGTAGCTCTGAAAGGACTTTGGAGTAGAATCCAGAGCCGAATAATGGAGCAGATGCAGAAGCTGATTACTGTTGGCTGAGACCCTCCCCATCCAGCATTCAGCCCCAGCCTCTCCCAGGCTGCTGCTTGTACCCAACAGCTCCTGAAGAATCTGTGGTCTGGGATCAAGAGGAGCCTGGAGCAAGGTCTAACCAGGACATTTCTAGGCTTGGTATAAGCATCCTGCTATGATCTGAATGTTTGTGTGGCCCCAAGATCCATATACTGAAATTGTAACCCCCAAGGTGACAATTAGGAGGTGGGAGGGTCTTTGGGAGGTGATTAGGTCATGAAGGCAGAACCCTCATGGATGGAATTAGTGTCCTTATAAAATAGGCTCAAAGGAACTCATTTGCCCCTTCCACCACATGAGGACACAGCAAGAAGGTGCCATCTATGAACCGGGAAGTGGGATACAGAATCCCTTACCAGATATGGAATCTGCTGGAAGCTTGATCTTGGATTTTCCAGCCTCTAGAATTGTGAGAAACACATTTCTGTCATATGTAAACCTTCCCAGCCAACGATATTTGTTATAGCAACCCAAACTGACTAAGACATCCCAAAACCAAGAAGGTACAACCTAGGCGTGCTACTCGCAGGCCTTCTACAACCTCCTGACATCCGCCATGCCAGCCTTATTCCTTGACTTTCCCTGCAGGCCAAGGTGGGAGCAGGAGCTTGGGGTTAGGAGAGGAGACCCATAGCCAACCAGATGTTCCTTATGGCACAGTACAACACTCACCTTGTGCCGAACTTGAGAAACCCTTTCTGCTCGTAGGTCTGAGTTTCCCCATCTGCATTGTGAAAGGCATATATCATTAGACCTCAGAGAGACCTTCTGGTTCTCCAGTCCCCAGAAGGTGGACCTCTGATTTCTGCCCTCCCAGGCTCCAGCTTCAGCCTTAAGCCAATGAAACCCAGTCCCCCTCTCAGAGATTCCATCTGGAGTTTTAACTCCCCAGTTCCATCTGCGACAGCAGCCCCCAGATGCTCTCCAGAATGGACAGAAACCAAGGCACACCCCTTCCGCAGGGACATTCCAAGGCAGGTATCTCACTTCTAGGCTAGTGCAAATGGATGGAGAAGTGACAAGTTGGAGGAATGGCAGGGGAGGGAGCCCTGCACAGAGAAACATGTCCACCCTCTCTCCCACAGGCTAAGCCAGATGGTAGGGGCAGCTGAGCAGAGGGCTCCTTGTTCCCACCTACCCCATGGGCTCTGCAGGGATCCAGATTTGTTTCCACACAAGACGTGGGGAAAAGCCTTTTCCACAAGTAGTCTTGGGGCTCATGAAACATTTCAATCTGATGGAATCACAGTTGTAGCATTATAAAACCTTAGCATGTCGCAGAATTCTAGAATTTCAGAGGCCCAACATCCTGGAATGATAGAAAAATGAGTCATAGGATTTTAGATTTTTAAACCATGCTCCCCAACACTGTAGCCGCTAGCCACATTTGGCTTTGGAACATTCAGAGTGTGACTAGTCTGAATTGAAACGTGCAATAAGTGTAGACTACACAGTGTATTTGGAAGACTTAGAAAAAGAGGAATTTAAAACATTTCGCTGATAATTTATATTAATTATAAGTCAACCTGATAGTATTTGGGGTACATTGGGTAAAGTACAATATGTTTCTAAAATTAACTTCATCTGTTTCATCTTTCTTTTTAAAAAAATGTGAGACAGAAACATAGCTCAGTGTAGAGTGAGTGCCTAGCATGTACAAGCCCCTGGGTTAAATCCCTGCACAAATACAAACAAACAAACAAAAATGTGGCTACTAGAGAACTTAAAAGTTCGTGTGTCGATTGCATTATCTTTCTAATGACAGAAACCTAAGAATCATGCTTTTAAATCTCCAGTCATGAAATGGTAGTATTTCAGAACTTTAAAGTGACAGAATTTTAGAGCCAGATTTTCAAATCTTTACATCACTGATTTTGAATTTTAGACACTAATTCCCAGAGCCTGAACACATTTAGGAAGAATTCTGGTTCATCTCCCATCCAAAGCAGGGAGTCTTCTAGCCAGCCTCTGTTGTCCCTTCTCTGTGCTGGTGAAAGACTCCTGCCAACAAGGCTGCTGGGTTTTTTGAATGGTTATTAAGAGCGCCTGACATTATGGGAACTGCTTCCCCTAGTTTCTTCCCCTTTCTCATGAGTTCCCACATCACTTTTTGTCTGCACTCTCCTCCCCTTAAAGGCAGAGCACCTGGGGCCTGCTCATCCCATCCAGAGCCACTGTCCTCCAGGCTGCAGGGCCTATTCAAACACTTGTCCCTACAGGTGGCTTCAGGGACCTCCACTGGGACCCTCTGCTCCTCTCTACTTCCCATCCCTCAGCAGAATTGTTCCTGGAGACCTGTGTGTTCTCTGGGCCCTACTGGTTCCTGGCTCTAGGGTGGTGTAAAGGGTGGGTGACTTTTGGTTCTGGAAGAAGGGGCACAAGAATCAGAAGGTCGATTTAAGGAGACCCCATATTCTTCAGTTTTAAGAGGCTCTGGAAAGAGAAGGGAGAGGCTTTCTCAGAGACAGAGTTAGGAATTCCAAGGCTGCACTCAGTGGGCCATGACTCACTCAGGAGACCTCTGCACAGAGGAGGAGACCAGAGTGCAATGAGCAAACTGAGGAGAGGAATCTAGAGGTGTGAAGAGGTGGCAGGGAGGAAATTCAGGCAGAAGGCATGCTGGACACAAGGGGTTTGCTTCCAGACTTTGCTGCCCCAGACGGCCTGGAGTAGAGGGGCTGGAGGGTGATTTGCCTGTGAGAGCAGGTTAAGCTGACTGAGGGCAGCCTGGGTGTGTATGTGCATGTGGGGGGGGGGGAATGTGTGTGTGTGTGTGTGTGTGTGTGTGTGTGAGAGAGAGAGAGAGAGAGAGAGAGAGAGAAGGAGGACGGAGGACGGAGGACGGAGAGAACCCCTGAGAGCTGTATAGGGGATTGTAGGGTAAAAGTAACAGTGAAACTATGCCAGGCACAGTGCTGAGCAGTTTCCTAATACCTCATATCTTACTCAGTCCTCTCAATAACACTAAGTTAAATACTATTATCCCCACGAACAAATCAACAATTGAAGCCATGTTAAATAGTAGTAAACAATGGCTGCCTCCGGATTCCAAAAGAGGACCATTTGACTTCAAAACTCTTAAGCACTGGATAGAGGACAGGTCGTGGGTAAAAGAAGGTCGAGGGGTGTGTGGCATATATGGATGTGTGTGTGTATGTAGCCCTGTCATTTCCCCCATTTTTCCCCCTTTCAACTCCTGCTCCAGTTCAAATCCAGGCCAGGCACGAAGAGTGCCTTAGGAAGAATTCCAATGCTTTTGGAGCAGATAGCTGCAGACAAGGGCCAGGTCACTGCACCAGTTCCAGAGCCAGCTACACACCAGGGTCCACTCTGCTCCTCTCTTCTTGTTGGTGACTCTCCAATGACCAAGGAATAGGATCTAGACAGGACCCTGGTAATCTTGTGCCTTGCAGGTGTCCATCCTCCCTAGCATCTGATCCACACAGGAAGGTTGATGGCCAGGGTACTCCTTGGATCTGGTCTTAGCCCTGCTTCCAGTCATTGGTGGTCTGGCAAGCCCTTGCCCCTTCCTGGTCTTCAATTTCTCCATATGTATAAGAGGGAGAATTGCATTAGTTCAGGAGTCATAAACTCAGATGTGATAGAGGCCAGGAGAATAATGCAAATAAAGTGGCCTGGAGCTGGAGATGGGGCTCAGCCATAGAAGGTTGGCCTAGCGTGTGCAAGTCCCTGGTTCCATTCTCAGCACTGCAAAACAAAAACAAAACCAAAAAACCAAAGTGGGCTGTGTGTGCATGTATGAGTGGAGAGCTCCCAGGGGAAGTGGACGGCAACTGCACCTTGACTGCTGGCTATCTGCTGCCAGATTAGACTCAGCCCTCCACCTGGCCCTGCTTTCAGGGAGGGAACTTTGAGCTTCCCCCAATTAAAGGGGAATTAAAGGGTATTCTGGAGGGGGATTCATCGTGACAATTCCAAATAGTCCCTGCGAAATCCTTTTGCCAGTAAGATAATGTGTTATTTTTAAACACCATGTTTCTTTTTTTATTATTATAATTTTTATTAGATCCCCCCTCCCCCCGCACTACACCATGTTTCTTAATATGTTGTGTAAGGGTCCAGAGAAGCCTGCTTGTCCTCACACTCTGGCATCTTGGAGAGCAGTGGTTGGGGCTGATTGCCAAACTTCCCATCCCAGGTATCACACCTGAAACAGCCAGAGCCAAGCTTGTACAAGGACTGCTGTCTTGTGTGACGGGGACTGGTGGAAGCATGTGTCATGAAGTGGTTCCCAACGCTGCCATGACCCTGGGCTGGAAAAGGGCAGATGGCACATGGTAGACATGACAGGGACTAGTTCTTAGACACAAGGAGGCCTCCTGAGAGCCTCCCAGAAATGGCTAAGAGAATCATGGCAGAAGCTGGCATCCAAGCATATTGGATTCACCCTGTTCTTACTCTGAGGCTGAGGATCTATGTCAGTATATCCAGAGCTGCCTAGGCTGCTTTGACTCCTATGAATTTTTTAAAAATTATCAAATAATATACATATTTTCTTTCAGTTTTATTTTTAGTGAGATTCAATTCATATTTAAGTTTTTTGTTTTACTTAGTACCATGCTATTAAAACCATTAAAATATAAAAAAAATAAATAAATAAAGGCCATTTAGAGATCCCTGGTGCTTGGGAGTGTTTTCTTTTTCCATTGTCAGCTTGTAATTGGCACATTACAATGGGCACCATAAAAGGGGAAATTAACTGATTTACATTTGTTTGCAGAAGCGTTTTCTTCTGTGTGAGGATTTGAAAGCTCTTTCACCTTCCTTTCCAGTTATCTTGGTCAAGTTAAACCTGAAGATCCAAGTTTAGCCTCAGCTTGGCTTCTTTTATTTTTTAATAAACCAAGGGAATCCCTTGCAGGTTGGCCAAACTTCCATGGTCTTTTCTGCAAAATGGGGTCTGATATAGACCCGGTGTCTGTATTTCAGGATGTGGTGGGCTGCCAGAAATTGGTGTACAAAAACAAGGACAAGGCTGGAGGTGTAGCTCAAGTGGTAGAGTGCCTGCCTAGCAAGCTTCAGGTCTTGAGTTCAAACCCCATATCACCTAAATAAATAATAAAATAAAAAACAGGAAAAGTGCTATACGTGCAAGGGGCCATGCTCTCTGCATCTGAGGACCCTTCCCCTGTGGCAGCTCCTGGAAGTGAGAGGTAGTCGGGGGAAGACATGATACGCATTCTTCAGCTCTGCCTGAAACGGGAAACCTTTGGGTACCAACTTAAACTGTCCAAATGGTCACACCATTGTGAACATGGTGTATAACAGGGAAGGGTGGAGGGAATCCTGTGGGAATGAGGAAAGAAGGTACAAAACCCAGGGTAGTCTTGGGTCATCTGGGGACTTCTGGCCCCTGGGCACTCAGAAGTAGAGAAAGTAGGCTTTTAGTTGTGTGGACCTGGGTGTGAAGCCTCTTCTGCTACTTCTGTCTGTATGGCCTTGGAGAATGCTTCACATCTCTGAACTTTATGTTTTATGGGTTGCTGAGGTCACAAAAAGAAGAGAGAAGGCGGCATGCACAGAATAAGCAATTAATTGCCCTCCCCCCATATCTTAGATAGTATTTGGTTTCCCAAACATTTTATATCCATTTTGCACTGGATAACCTGCCCATTTTACAGATTGTCTCCTTTGTTTATGTAATAGATACCAAAGTTTGCCAGGAAGCAAATAGTTCTTATAGACCTCACTGTGTGTGTGTGTGTGTTTGTGTGTGTGTGTTGTGAGAGAGAGAGACAGAGAGACAGAGAGATAGAGAGAGAGAGAGAGAGAGAGGAAACTGCTACACCATGTGGTCAATGCTGCAATTATGGTGACCATGTTCTCCAAACCACAAATCAGGTCACGTGGTCTGACAGAGGCTATTTTCTGCCTTCACTGAAGTCCAAACATGAAATCACATGTAGTTATACATTCACTGAATCACCTTTTTTTTTTTTAAAAAAGAAGTGACTAACATGAAATTTAGATTATCCTTGACAAATCCCACGATATTCCCAGAAAATCACTAGAACCATGATCAGAGACCATGCAGACCTCCAGTCAGAGCAGCAAGATTTCCTGGAGAAGCTGCTGCTTATGTGAGCTTTGAAGGCTGAATGAGAGGTCTGTGGGCAAAGAAAGAGGGGTGGCCAGAAAGTATGGACAGGACCTACTCTTCCTGCTCCAAAAACTAGGAATTGGTAATACTGGCTAAAGGAGGCAAAAATGGGTTTTTTCAGTTACCTTTTACTTCCATTGTTCCAAAAACCCACCTTAGCCTCCTGGGCAACAATCATTAGACCCTTAAAAGAACTTGATTTCAGCAGGATGCTGGTGGCTCACGCCTGTAATCCTAGCTACTCAAGAGGCAGAGATTAGCAGGATCTCAGTTTGAAGCCAGCCTGAGCAAATAGTTTGTGAGACCCTATCTCAAAAATACCTAACACAAAAAAGGGCTGGTGGAGTGGCTTAAGGTGTATGTAGGCTCCGAGTTCAAGTCCCAGTACTGCAAAACAAATAAACAAACAAAAACAAAAAAAAAAAACTTGATTACAGGGCTGGTGGTAGAGCACCTATCTAACAAGCATGACACCTTAAGTTCAAGCCCCAGTACCACCCAAAATAAAAATAAAAATAAAAATAAGTAACGTGGTTACAAAGCCAGGCGCTAGTAGGAGTGCTGGTGGCTCACACCTGTAATCCTAGCTACTTGGGAGGCTAAGATTGGGAGGACTGAGGTTGGAGACTTGCTCAGGCAAATAGTTACAAGACCTTATCTCCAAAATACCTCCCTCCAGCAAAAGTGGGGTTGATGGGATGGCTCAAGTAGTAAAGCACCTGCCTAGCAAATATGAGGTCCCAAGTTTAAGACCCACTACTGCCAAAATGTAAAATAAAATAACCAGAGCAAAACTGACTAGAGGTATGGCACAAGTGGCAGAGCACCTGCTTTGCAAGTGTGAAGCCGTGAGTTCAAACCCCAGGCCCATCAAAAATAGCAACAAATCAAAAAACCATGGTTACATTATATTGCATAGTCCTGTGTGTTTATATGTCTTTCTAAAGTATTCCTGAGGAGAGGGGCCACATTTGTCTTGTTCTTCCTTGCATCTCCCTCCCCCATCCCAGCATGATGTGAGGAACACTCTAGGTGTACTAATAAATGTCAAATGAAGGAATGAATGGTCATTGATAGGCATAGGTAGACAGTGTCCTCTATTTTGCCCTGAATCTATTAATTTTCATTTCACCTGTTTAGCTAGCAAATACGTGCTGGTTGCCTGCCATATGCCTGGTGCTGTGCAGGGTGCTGAGACAAACTCAGCCCTGCCTACAGAGTGTACACTCAAGCGAGAAAGACAGCAGTTGACAAGGAACTATGAGGGTGGTGAGGAGGAAGATGTGAAGTGTATTATCAGGAGTCCCGAGCTGCATCCAGGGTTTAGGGAAAGCCTGGGAGGAAATGAGGTTTAATCTGAGACCTAAAGGATCTCAATGAATCATTTAGCTAACATTTATATAGTACTTATCAAATGGCAGACACCACACTAAGGGCTTTACATAGTGAACCCATTTAATTCTCACAACAGCCCTAGGAAGTACATACGATTATTACCCACACTTTAGAGATGAGGAAACTGAACACAGATAGGTTGAGAAACTGTCAAATTCACATAGTTTACATGGGGCAGTCAGGGTTTAAATCCAGGAAGAAGTATATCCCCTTAACAAGGAATAGGTCAAATAAAGGGGAAGGTGAGTATAAGTCCACTTATTGTAAGGAAGCAATGGCTAGACACAGAGGCAGAGCACTTCTTCTGGGAATAGTGGGAAGCCATTGTTAGTTTCAGTAGAAAATGGGTAAGATGAGATTGCATTAAAGGCTAAAAAAAAGGGAGAAGGGAAGGGAGGAGGAGGCTGTTCATGTGGATCAAGGCAGTGATCACAGTAAGCTTGGACAAGGTGAGTAGTGATGTATAAGGAGAAATGGGGTTTGGTGAAAGGGAGTGGGGAATCTCCAACAAACTGGAGCCAGAAGCAATGGTGAGACAGACAGACTTATGAATGGGATGAGGGGGCAAAGGTTTCTGGCTTGGATAGGGGATTGGGCACATGGGAAAAGAAAGCAGGTTTGGGCAGAAGACAGTGAGTTCAGTCTTTGATTTGTTGTGTTGGAGCTGACTTTGGGTCAGCCAAGGGAGTATCAAGGGGGCACTGGGGATCACCTGGGCCTGAGGAAGGGCCTGGGCAGGGTTCTCTTAGCATAAAGGTCTTGAGGAAGGGGGAAGGAAGATAGCTCAAGAGCAGCCCTTCTCAGAATCCTGGGACTTGGTTAGAAATGCAGGTACTTCCCCTGTAGGGTATGGCTCAAGTAGTAGAGTGCCTGCTTAGACCCTTGTGGCACACTCCCTGGGGTGACAGTGAGCTGGAAGGCTTCAGGTCCAGCTCAGGGAGCAGCAACTCTGAAGACCTGAGTAAGTAGGAAAGGCTGTTAGAGTTGTGGAGTCACCCCAACTCACGGGCTGCTCCCCAGATACTGAGGACGAGCTACTTTGGATGGGCTTGCTCAGCTCAGTTTGGGGGAGCACAGGCCCTTGACCTGATCTGCAGCCTTGCCTCCCATTCCTCCCTACTCCCAGGTGACTCTTGTCAACTTCACCTGCTCATAGCCTTCTCAGGATAAGGCCCAGTCCATGGAGCTACTCACACAAGGTCACACGCCATCTGCTCCTGTCCCCTCTTCAGTTTTCTTGCTCATTTTTTCCTTCCTCCCTCCCCCAACCCCCCGCTTCCCCTAGGACAACACTCAACTTTTCCAGAGCCTTTTCCACATGGCCTGTGCATGAGTTGTTCCTTATGCTGGGAATGTCCAACTCTACCCCAATCCCACTGGCTCTGTTCTTCCCTCTCTTGCTTGAAGGCTGTTTCCCACTGAGCCCCTTCATTTTTCTCCCTCCCTCAGTTTGCTCCCCTCTTCCTGTGAGCCACAGCACCTGTTCTTTTCTTTTTTCTTTCTTTTTTTGGGGGAGAGGGGGATGACTGGGATTTGAACTCAGGGCTTCATGCAAAGCAGATGCTCTACTGCTTGAGCCACATCTTCACTCCATTTTGTTCTGGTTATTTTAGAGGTGTGTGTGGAGGTCTCTCAAACTATTTGCCTGGGCTGATCCTCCCTACTCTGCCTCCCAAGTAGCTAGGATTACAGGTGTGAGCCACCAGCACCTGGCCATAGCACTTGTCCTATACCTTCCCTGCAGTCTCAGCTTGGTCAACCTCCAAACACAAGGAGGAACATGTAGGTTATCTCCAAACAAGCCTGGACACTTCTTAGGGGTACAGAACTCTTTCAACTCTGACTCTCCCTTACCAGGAGTGCAGTGCCTGGAACAGAGAAGATGCCCGCAGGACTGCCTGCAGATGAAATGGACCTTCTAAAGCAGAGATTAGCATGCATAGGGTTCTAGGGGCTTGTCTCATCTCCCCAACTCCCAGCCATCTGCAAGGACTTCAGACTGACTGCTGTGGGTATCTAGATTACCAAGAATTTAATGGTCTATGTTCTTTTCCCTGGCCAAACTGGTGTTGCTGGAGAATGTACTAGAAAGTCACAATCCTATTCATATATGACCTGCAGTTTGGAATTATGGTCACCATCCTCAGGCTCAATCTAGTCTGTTTATATCTTACCCAGAGCTGTCACATGGGAACATATGAGTCAGAAGCCTGGGTCCAGTATTCTGTGTTTAGGCATCAACATTTTTCCCTGTAGGAGATATGAATAGGCCAACAGAGAGCCACTTGCCCCCAGAACAAGGATGTTAGCCTTTTTTTGGGGGAGGGTGGAGGGAACAGACTGGGTCTATCTGACTCAAGTATCTAGCTTGCCTTTCTACCTGTACTCTTTTGCTTTGCTCTGATCGCTCTTATATTTTTTTGTTTCTAAAGTTAATTATCTTGAGCTTCTGAAGGTCCTTAAGAATCCAGTCCACTGTTCCCTAAATTTGCCTCAGCCTCACCCCAGTCTCATAGAATCAGGATCACCATGGGAGGGGTCTGGCAATCTGCATCATTAGTAAGGCTGCACCTTCATCCTGACTTTACCTTCTAAGTTTATAGCCTGGCTCATGGATGGTAGAAAGCCCTGGTTTGGGAGTAGATTTAGCATCAGCTATTATGGCTCTCAGCAGCATATGAGATGACCAAATTATCTTGCTCTCCGGGCCTCAGTGTTTCCCTCTGCTTAATGGGAACAACCACTGCAACCTTCCCTAACTTGCAGGATTCTTGGGATGGCTGGAATCCACCCCCCGGGGGGGAAACAGTGGTCATCCACCTCTTCACCTGCTTGTTAGGTACTAGGCAGAGGATTCAGCTGGGAACAACTTGTTGGGAGAGATGTCATTCTAGTAAACAATGAACCCAGTAAGTGAACTAGATAATCACGATAAAGGAAATAAGGGAGTTTTCGAGTTAGGGTAAGGGTGTGTGGAGGTTGGAGGAGGTCCTGCCCATGAGTGGTCACTCTGGCTGGGAATTGGTTGTCCGATGGCATCAGAGGAGGCCCTATAACCCCCCAGCGGGGGCAGAGCCAGGAGGAGGCCCGGGCCCAGCCTGGGCGCTTTAGGGCCCTCGGAGGCGCGGCGGGTGTGGGTCTTTGTCTCCTTCTTCTCTCTGCCGCCTTCTCCGACCCCAAGCACTGTTCTCTCTCTGACCCCAAATAACTTGTTGGTTTCCCTGGGGCTTTGTTTCCCCAGGGTCATCGTCTTTGAGACCCCTGCAGCCGCCCGAGGCCCTCGTGGGTCGCGCATCTGACAACCCCCTGGCCCCCGCCCCCTACCCGCTCTGACTGGGGTCAAAGGCAGCCCGCGTCACGTGGTCGCCGAGCAGCACCGAATCGGCCGGGAGAGCCGAGGGAGAATCCGGGTGGAAGCCGAGAAATCAGTCCTGATAGCAGCGCCGGGTCCCGCCCCGGCCACCGCCCCGGGGCGCTCGCCTCACGCCCGCCGGCCACCCCGGCCTCCGCAGCGCGTCTCCGACCCACACACGCGCCAGCACCAGATCGAACCCCGCTCGCAGCGGCCGCGGTTCGGGGAGGTAGGCGCCGGGCCGGAGGGGTTAAGGGAGACGGGCTGAGGACCCTGGGCACGCGGGTACGCCCCTCTGCTCCACGAGCCCTAGCGGCTGAGGCAGCGCCCCAACTTCCAGCCTCCAGGGAGCCCCCTCACCTCCGCGGGACGGGGGGAAGCTGC
Organism: Castor canadensis; assembly: GCF_047511655.1. NCBI lineage: Eukaryota > Metazoa > Chordata > Mammalia > Rodentia > Castoridae > Castor > Castor canadensis. The sequence goes on along the minus strand of NC_133391.1, from coordinate 69,193,148 downwards.
GAGCTGCGGGCGCAGTGCCGGGCGGACTGGGGGCTGGGCACCGGGAGGCGGGGGGAGGAGAGCGAGCGGGAGGCGGGGCGGCGGCGGCGTGGAGCGGGGGTGGGAGCGGCGGGAGGTGGCGGCGAAGGGGTTAACCTCGGTCCCGGCCGGAGCCCAGCGGCTCACACACCGCCCCGGGGACCCAGGCGTCCAGCGCTTTGCAGGAGCGCCCCTTCCCTGGGTGGCGCCCCAAGCCGTGGCAGGTAAGAGGCCGGGAGGGCCGGGCTTGGCCAGTCCCCTGTCGCCGAGCCGGCGCAGCCCGAAAGCCGGCGTGCAGGCCGCGCGGGGCCCGGGCCGCCGCCGGCGCAAGTTTGATGCGGGCGGGCGCCGGGAGGGCGGGTGGAGTCTGCCGGGCTCCGCGCGCGGGGTGGGAGGACAAAGGGGTGGGGGGCCGCTCGGGGGCCGGGGGCAGCCGGGGTGCGGGCGAGAGCAGCGCCGCAGCTGTAGGTCACGGATAATGTCACTCACGAGGAATGCCCCCTCCCCCTCCCCTGCTCCCGAACAGGGGAAACTTTTGTCTAGCGAGGGAGGGGGTTAGAGGCCGGGTTCGGGCTTCGGGAAGGGTAAGGCAGCTAGACCGGTTTTCTCCCGGCCTGAGCGGCCTGGTCTCTAACTCCCCTCCTCCCTCAGGTTCTCGGGAGCGAGGACTCCCCTTTGAATGCTGCTCTTTAATGCCTTGGGACAGGCAACCAGGGTGGGGTGGGGTGGGGTGGGGTGGAGGGATGCCTGTGGACGCTTGCGCTCTCGGACCTGCCAGGAATCTGAGGACTCGACACCTGGCTCTTTCGTGCCAGGAACCTGCCAGACTCTGGGAATACAGGACCTCCTTCTCGCCCCTTCCCATTGTCCTCCCCCTAAGCCCAGGAGAGAATTCGGAATGTCCTGGGAACGGTATTGCACTCTGCTCTAATGACCCGCGTGTTTGTCATTTTCCAGCCGTGTGACCTTGAACAGGTCCCTTACCTTCGGCTAACCTCTGTTTCCTCACCTGTAAAGTGTGAAAAATACAGTATCTGTCAGAGTGAGGATGAAATGAGCCTGTGGTAGATACGTCACAAAATATTGGCGTGCTTATATTCAACAAGTATCGCATATTTACTATGTGCCCGATACTGGGCTAATTAATTGCTTTACATAAAATATCTCATTTAATTTTTCCCATATTTCCATTAAACACATTTTAGGGAGGGAAACTGAGGCATAGGAGGTTAAAGACCACATAGGTAGGAAATGGTGGAGCTGGGATTTGATTCCCTCTCCCAGCTCCTGGGCTCAACCAAAGATCTCTACAAGGTCTGCCTGTGACTGGGCTCATGGCTTCAGTTTTAGTTGAATTATGTGAACTCCTTCCTCCCTCCCCATCACCCTTATTCCAGGTGAGGTTCCTTTCTGCCTGGCACTTGCCTGGGTGAGGTCTTGTGCCTTGGCTCTTGTTAGTGTGGGCCGCTGGAGCAGGAGGGGAGGTCAGTTGGAGCCTGGCCTTGGAGCTTCATGATGGTCAAAGTTGTGTTGCTGGCTGGGTTAGTAGCAGAAGTGCTCTCCCAGTGTGGGTGGTGCAGGGAGGAGCCTGGCTCCCTGGCTCCAACTGGGGACAGCTGGTGGCTTTGTCAGCAGGCACCCAGGGGACCACAGAACCTTTCATCTCCATTCAGACTAGGTGACTTTCAGATCAGTAGGAAACAGAGATAGAACCCAGAAGTGGAGCCCTTGGGCAGATAAAAGACCTAAGACCAAGGGATTTGTAGCCCAAGTGTGCTCTTGTGTAACTTGGCCATAGGGTCCTCATTGCTAAATGAAGGGGCAGTTTTTGGGCCCTAGATTTTGTTAGGCTAGTAAATAAGGGTGGATTTTGAGCCAGTATCAGGATTGCAGAATCCTGATGAAAATGTGCATGTTTACAGAGCCTTGCTAGCACAGTCCTGGACACCTTGTAGGCCCTCAGGAAATATCCTATGAGTGAATATGTGGGGTGGCTCAAGCTCCCAGTGGCTTCCACACCCTAGGTTGGCCCAGTCTTTTGGTGGGAGGTGACATTTCATGAATACCAATCACGTTCTGATTGGGGACCTTGAATAATTAAAAATGGAAAATAAATTGCTATTTAATTAATGACATCTTAAAACCTATGTCTGAGGGAGTGTGGTGGGTGGGGTAGATAATGAAAGAAGTTCTTGGGGGAGGGAAGTCTTCATACAGCCCTTAACTGCTCCAAGGCTGTTCCAGCACAGAGTGTCGAATTTGCCTAGTTTGTAGGTTTTTCTTGGGTCCTGGGACTAGGGAGGACTCCTGGACTGACATCACTGTCAGCTTGTAGGAACAAGAGTGAAAATTCCACTGTTTAGTTGGATATTGAGAGAACTCCAAGAAGCAAGGGATTACGTAGAAGAGCTGGAAGGTTGAAAGGGGTCCTGAGGTCTGGGACTGATTGTCCCTTGTCATGTGGTCACATCAATGTTTTTGTGAGCAGAGCAGGAGGAGAGGCCTCTGGGAGAGTCAACAGGTGAAGGAAGGGAGCCAGCAAATAGGAGAAGATAGTGAGCCTTCTGTCACAGGGAGAGGGGAGGGGGTACTGCAAGGGACAGTTTTGCAATCACAGATCGAGGATGAGATCAGGAATGAGAAATTGGGGTTCCTAGGAGCCAGCAGAGCAGTTCTGCATCTGAGAAACTTAGAAATGGTCTCAGCATCCTAAACCTCTCTCTGCCTTGAGCTGGGGACCTGTTTGCCTATGCTCTGGGCCACGTGTCCATGCTTTGGGACCAAAGCCAGGCTGCAAGTCTCAAGAGCCTGGGCAGACTTGTACTGGAGTGGAATTTGGTTCTGAGTATGGCTTGAAATATCTGGACTGCTTGGAGGACTTGGATATGCTTTACTTGGAATGGAATGTTAGGGTAATTTGTTATTTAACAAATACGTATGGAAAATGTCTGTGGCCAGGGGTGACAGGGGATGGGAAATGGGGTGAGGTTCTGTTGGGTTTTGACTGGAGAGGCTCCTGGTCTGGCAGGAAGGGAAGACAAGGATCCAAGGCAGGATGTGATCAGTGATCGCCGATAGATGGGCTCTGGAAGGCCCGTGGAAAGAAAAGCTCTCTGGTCATTAATGCTGGCAAGATTTCCTGGAGGAGGAAGTGTTTGTGAGGATACAGGCTATAGGCAGAGGAGCGATGGGCACAAGATTAGATTGTGGGAGTCTGCAGTGTCCTGCTCCAGAGTTTGGGTTTTATTCTGTAGCTGACAGAGAGAACAGAGTGTTGTAAGCAGCAAGGTGAGTCGATGCCTGCTCCTGTGCCTTGTGTCAGGCAGCATGCCAGGCTCTTTACAAATACCACATTGAAATCTCACAATACCGTACAAAGTAGCTGCTGCTGGTAACCCCACTCCTGCCCTATTTTCAGATGGGGAAATGGAGGCTCAGAGTGATGGAGTCACTTACAGAGTTGGAATTTGAACCCTTGCGTGGTCATTGTGTTGCTTTTCTCAGGGTCACTTGGCCAAAAATGATGGCAGGATTGAGACCAGCCCAGAGATTACACTCATCATGGTCCAGCAGAACTGCCCAAAGTCTGACTCAAGCAATGGGACTGATGGGAGGGAGGAGGACTTGCAGCTGCCTTGGGGATTGGGATCATCCCGGGTGGCCTAAGGCTTGGGGGATTGATGCTTAAAGGAGTGATGTCACTGCTTTCAAATCCCCAAAAGGCTCACTAGGGGCAGAGGGTGTAGTCTAGTCCTGTGGGCTTTTGAGGACAGAGACAACACCAAGGGTCTAATTCCCTGTGTTAGTCTTCCCAGGACAGCTAACTGGGGAATGAGCTGCCTGGGAGGCCAGGGCCCCATTGCTGACTATACAAAGAGAGAGGTGTACCAGCAGGGTCGAGCCTGAGTGACTGTTCTCACTTCCCTTTCCACCCAAGAACCTCAGCAGTTGGGTGGTGCTCGGCCCACGTCCAGCCCTGCTTTTCTCATAGCTTTCAGAGCAGCTTCCTGCATGTCTTGGGAGGTTCCATATTCACCCAACCTGCAGAGCTCACTCTGGAGAGTCCTTGTGCTTTGGAATACACTCAGCCCAGCCCCTTGAGGATGTCTGGAGCAGCAGCCAGAGCTGAGCTGCTGTGAGGGCTGTAATTTCACTGAGGACTTGAATCTTCTTGCATTTCCCTGTCTGAGAAATGGGGGTCAGTCTCTACAGGATCAACTGTAAGCAGCTACAGCTGAATCATGAGTCAGGCTGATCAGTAGAGGTTGGGGAAAGGGGTTGGTAGGTTTGAAAATGAGGAGTAGGGGAAGAGGAAGGACAGGCTAGGGGTGGATGGCACGGATGTTCCCCGTTTCCCTCCTTCTATATAGTAGAACTTAAAGCAGGGTCTCCTGGTCTCCAGAGGTCACCAGCAAGCGCTTTCTCCTGTCTGGGGCTGTTAACAAAGCTCTGCCCATCCTTAAGCAGAGCCTACTTTTCCCTCTCTAGCTATGCCTCTGTCCATTTCTGCCTCTGCATTTCTATTCATGACAAGGAAGCTGCACCCCAGTCACTTTCCCTTGCCCACCTCCAAATCCTCCCATCAGTACCCAGCTCCATTGTCGCCTCTTTCATGCAGCCATTCCCAGTTCTCCAGAGCTGGCAGTACCTGCTCTCTTCCTTACATGTTCAGAACCTGTTGTCTGGACCTCTTGTGGGGCCATTCTCCTGGCTATGAACTCTGATTCCTTAAAGGCATGTGTCATCTCCTCTAGGTTCTGTGCACCAGAGGCATGGGTTGCCTGAAGGTTGCTAGAGGGGTGGGCAGCATTGCAGAGTAGAGTCCAACGTCCTGGGTTCAAATTCCAGTTCTACCACCCTTAGTTGTTGTGTTGCAGAGCAAAATTCATCTATTTCACTGGGCACTGCCTTCTTCAACTGCAAAACAGGTTAATAATAACAGTACTGTTCTGAAAGGGAAGTTGAGCATATCAGTGCCTGATACGTAGTAAGTATCCAGTAGGTAGATGTTCAGAAGCAATGGTGGTTTTTATTGTGAATGGCTAGGAACTAACTCATCTCTTCTTTTAGGGATGGAGGGAAGACTCCCTAGAATCTGAGGTGGGTCTGCAGCTGGGAGCTCATGTGTGATTCAGATGTGCATGGAAGGGCAAATTCTGAGCAGGAGCAGGCTTGTGCAAATGAGTAAACTGAGGCCTAAACAGATAGGGCAGTTGCATGACAGGCAGTGGCTACTGGGCACATCCAGGAAGCCTGAAAGGATTTTCTCCCTTTCTCTCCTGTCATCAAGATTAAGATGTTCAAGTTTAAGCTGGGTGTGGTGTTGCACGCCTCAGGAGGCTGAGGTAGGAGGGGTCAGTTCAAGGTCAGCCTAGGCTACATAGTGGACTGTATCTCAAAAAAGAAAAAGAAAACAAAACAAAACAAAATATGCTCAACTTCCATGGACTTGGTCTCCTCCCTGGTAGCCACATTGAGTAGTATTTAAAGCTTGCATCAGATGAGTTGGCTTGGTGGCTCTGTGGCTGCCCCCAGGACCAGAGACATGGGCTGTGGGATAGAGCTTTGTGAGACTTCCCACCTGTGCCCTGGGAAGGAGGAGTGGTGGTGTCAGGAAGAGGTGACAAGGTCTTGCTCTTGGGGTGTGATTAGGAGATCCAGATGGAGCCAAGGTTGAAAGTGAGGCTCAGAAGCAGATAGGCTGGGATCGAATCCCTGTTGGGTCATTTTCTGCTTGCCTTGGGCGAAAGGCTTAATTTTTCATCTGTACAAGAGGTGTAACAATCATCTCCATCTTGCAGCTTTTAGAAAGTAACACGGGGTGATGCTTAACTGCAGCCAGTTCAGTTTAGTTATGGCTCTTGTGGTTGATACTGTTATTCTTGACTAAGGAACTCACTTCATCCCACAGCAGTGAGAGATGGCACTGTTGCCACCCCTCTTAGCAGATGTGGCAGCTAAGCCTTAGAGAAGTGGCTCAGCCTGGAGAAGTTTAGTCTCAGGGGATTACAGCCACGTTTGCTGATTTCTGAGGGGTTGCTCTGGCCAGTTCCTTGTTCTGTGATGTACTGGAGGGCAGAGTCAATGGGTGGAAATTCTAGGGGAGACTGACTTCAATTTAGCGTAATGAGAGAACAACAGCAAAAATGTCACAGCAGACAAAGATGGCAGGGGTTGTGTTTGGAGGGAGTGACCTCCCTGTTTCTGGAGGTGGGACCAGAATCCTGGAGCTCATGTGCTTAAGATGTGGTAGGGATTCTCATTCAGACCTGAGGTCTGGCTCCATGAAGGAGGGATTGGATTCTCAGCATCCTCAGGTTGGCCAAGGATTGGCTTGTCTGGGCAGGTCCCCAGGTGGCTATAGGTAGAGGTTTGTTAGAGTCATTGCTTAGTGGTGGTTTGCACCACCAGCTTTACTTGCACATAGCTACTTGCCCAGGCAGAAGCCAGGTGAGAAGTGAATGTTGTCATAGTAAGCCCTTTACTCATGCTGCATTCTCTGCCTGCATGCTCTTCCTTCTTGCACCTGTGCCACTCCTGCTCATGCTTTTATAGAAGTGGAAGCTCCATTTACTCACAGAAGCTCTCCTTGCTTCACCTGCAGGTTGTTAGTGGTTCTCAAAGTTGGAATGTGGAATGTGAGGGCAATCTGGCTGTGACATCTGTCACCCCATTGATCACCAGGGTTGATTTGGCTGATTTGGCTGGCTAGGTGGGTATCCCCTTCCTCCCTCACTGCTCCATGTGCATCCCTCCCAAAGCTGTGCGCTCAGTCGAAGAGGACGACCATCCCCCATAGAGGAGGACCATTTTTCGGTCAAGAGTATAGAGTAGCTGCGCTCCCTTGCTAGAACCTCCAAACAAGCTCTCAAAGTTGGAATGTGGACCAGCAGCATCAGTATCACCTGGGAACTTGTGAAAAATGCAAATTGCCTAGCCTTTTTCCAGACCTTCTGAGTCAGGTGCTTTTACAAGTAGGGTTCAGCAATCTGTGCCTGTGTGTGCTTTGGCAGAACTTAGAGCTTCATGCTTGCTGGGCAGTCTCTCTATCACTTGAGCCACACCTGCAGCCCTTTTTACTTTGGTTACTTTGGAGATAGTATCTTGCTTTTTAGCCAGGCCAGCTTGGACTGTGAGCCTCCTATTTTATGCTTCCTGCTGTAGCTGGGATAACAGGTATGTGCCTTTATGCCCAGCTATTGGTTGAGATGAGATCTCATGAACTTCCCCCCCACCCCCAACCCGGTGATCCTTCTGATCTCAGCCTCCCAAGTGGTTAGGATGATAGTCGTGAGCCACAGTGCCTGGCTCAGCAATCTGCTTTTTTATTTTTTTGGTGGTGGTGGTACTAGGACTTTGAACTCAGGCCTCATGCTTGCTAGACAGATGCTCTACCACTTGAGCTACTCTGCCAGCCCATTAATCTGTTTTTTTTTTTTAATTATTCATTTATTCACATGTGCATACATTGTTTGGGTCATTTCTCCCTCCTGCCCCTCTCCCCCACCCTCCATTAATCTGTGTTTTAAGATGCTCTCCAAGTGATTCTGAGGTAAGAGGTCCATTGGGTTAGGTCATTAGGAAAAAAAAAAAAAAGGTTGATGCTTCTTTCCTTGTGTTCTTCTGCTTTCAGCATATCCAGACACCCAAGAACTGTGTGTGTGCATGCAAGAGCCCATAGTAAATCCCAATTTCTTTCTACCCTGACTTCAAGGAGCCCTCATCTTGGAATAGCTCCATAACCTTGGGAAGCAATCATGTGACACAGCGGTGGGGTATAGGCAAATGCTATGATGACAGGAAACAGTGATGGGGCAACTTGAGGAAGACAGAATTGGGGGATTGGAAGAGTTGAGAACTTGTGGGTGACAAGGGTGGGTTCCAGGATGAAGCCAGCTGTGTTCTGGATCTGGGGCTGGGGTTGGGCAGAGTATGGGTCTTCCTTAGAGAATGGTGTGTGCTCGTGTATGTGGGCATGCACATGTGTGATTGTTGTAGCCATATGTGGGCTGAGAGGGCTTAAGGGGCCTTAGTTCTCAGCAGTCTAGTGGTTTTAAGCATCTCAATAATTTTAATGATGGTTATAATTACTTACCAGTATTGACAGCTTACCAGTGCTTGTTAGGCACTTCCATGTCACCTCCTCTGCTGTAATCCCCAAAGTAATCCTGTAAATTGGGTAGGCTCTATTGTGCTCTCTATTTTATAGATGAAAGTACCGGTGCCATACAGCTGTATGGGTCTAGAGCTAGGAATTCTATAGAATTCCACAGAGGTGCTTAGAAGCATGAGCTCATTGGAAGAAGGGTGGTAGGAGATTTGTTTTAGAGTGTTTGTGTGGCTCAACTTAGAATGATTAGTTAAAGAGTCCCCAAATATATATTCTATCAAATGAGCCAAATGAGATTGTGGTGGGGTGGTGAGGGCTGCAGCCCCCAAGCTACCTAAGGCTCAGAGCTCAGTGGTGAGTTCAAGTCCCACAGCTGGGGTAAGAGATAAATCGAGATAAAAGAGGGTCTCCTTTGGTTCTGGCAGGAGGAGTGGGAGGATTAAGACCAGAGTCTACCCTCCATCTTGCTGTTCTTTCCCCAGTGTTTGTTCCCAACGTACTTCCCTTTGCAGGAGTCTGAGAGCATCCCTGACAGTGAAGGGGTCCCTCTTCTCAAGTTAGAGCTGAGGGCCAGACAGGAACAGAGACTTACCAGGGCTGTACAGGGTGTCAGAGCCACTGTTAGAGCACAGGGTTTCTGAGCCATCAGAACTCAGAATTGTCTCTGTTCCAACCAACTGAGGGTTTATTTCCCAAAACTCTTCTTGCCCCATGCTCTATGGCAGGCTGGGTACCTATAACCCTTATAGTGTTCTAGGAGGATCCTGAAGTCGAAAATGGGGGTGCCCTGGGAGAAGGCTGCCAAGAAAGGGTGTAGCAGCTTCCACAAGGAAGAACACCAAGAAGCCCAAACTCCAGACGGAAACCAAATGTATTTTTTAGGCCCTGAGAGGATATTTGGAACAATGAAGTGGGAAGGGGGAAGCTGGACTATAAAAAGGCTTCTCAATATCCTTTAAAAAAGTAGTCTGTAGGTTTGACTTTTGTTTCTCTGAAGGATGTTTATGTAACTTCCTGAAAGCAGGATCCCAAGACTCTGTGAGATTGTTAGGCCCTGTTTAGGGAGCCTGAGAGGTGGGAAAGGCTGCCTGAGGTTACACAGTGAGGCCAAGGGTAGGGTTTGAGGCTAGAATCTAGGTCTTTTCTCTTGCAAGGGACTATTTTTCTATCCCCAGAGCTCTGGCTGGCGTAGAGACTGGGCAGGGGGTGTGGAAGGGACCCTTGGAAATGCTCACTGCACTGGAGTTGGGTAAGGACTGGTGTGGTCTGCAGCAAGATGGGCCCAGTAGTGTGAAGGCTGGATGAAATGCCTGGTGAGTCCACCCCTGTCCAGATGTTGGGTCCAGCTGTGCACCGTCTGCCCAGCAGCTGAGAGCTGTGAGTCACACCCAGTGGGTACAGAGGCACAGGCCATTGTGTGTTGTGATTCATTCTTTTCTCCCAATTCTGAAGGGATGACTAGGCCCTGAGCCCTGATTGTGCCCACGCTTGTGGCTGAAGGACTCCATGTCTGCAGATATGAAGGGCACCAGAGGGCCTGGGTGCATCTTTTCCTTCTGCTGCCATGCCTCCTGTCTATACAGTGTTCTGTTTGGGACTTGCCCATCTCACCAGTGCAGGGTGGTCTGGGAATCCCTGAAGTCAGGTGCAACATTTTGTAGGCATTTCTGAATGTTCTATTTCTGAAGAAAGAGTACTGTCAGTTGTGTCAGGCTGACAGAGGACCGTGCATCCCTGTGAAGAGTAGAAAGGAGGGAAGGGGCCATACATACTGCAGGCTTCAGAGAATGTGGCCAGTTTGGTAGAAAGGAGTCATGCAGCACTGTGGTTCACAGCATAGTCTCAGAGGGCTGCTTTGGGGTTCTAAGCCAGCTCCTCTACTTAGGAGCTGTGTGACCTTGGGTAATTTATATTGTGATTTAGTTTTATATGTAAAATGGCAACAAATAAGTATATTTACTCATGGTACCATGGCTGGACTTTTTAAAAGACAGTGCATGTGACGGGCTTATCCCAGTGCTGGGTACGTAGTCACCACTTGGTAAGAGCTTGTTGTTGTAGCTTGTGCAAGCACTGCTGCTAATTTGTGGTGTGATCGTCTAAGTCCTTTATCTTGGGCCTTGGTCTCCTCCCCAGCTCTGCACTGTTGAGCTTTCTGGGAGCTGCCTGGCAAGGTTGGAGAGCACGGTGGACAGGCAAGGGAGGGGAGCCCACTCAGTATTCTCAGACTCCCCTGCCCAGGCCCTCCCTGGCTTTGTCCTGAGGCAGGTTATGTAACAGCCAGGCCTGGCCAGGCAGGACCCAGTTCTCAACCTCATTTTGTCCCTCCATTGTCTCTTCCTCTCCCTTCCCCCACGGAGCTGTTGTTAGCTGGCATCCTCAAGCTGCAGGTCTGAAATCGGACCCCTGCTATTCTGCTACCTATTGATTCAGTCTGGAGGTTAGTTGTGCAGGCAGCCCCTCCTCCCACCACCTGGGAACAGAACAGAGCCACGTTTCTGTGCTTGCTTTGGAGACAGTGACAGGAACCCTATTTTGGGGGGAAGGAAGGCCACCTAGTGCTTGGGCCCATAGTCTGGTAGTCTGCTCTTTTAGTGGTTCCAGTGGTATGCCCCACTCCCTTCCTAGGATGCCCTCCCTTCTCTCTATCCTGTGGCCCAGCACTAATGCCTTCTCTCCCAGGCAGCCTTCCCTGGTACCTCAGCTGCTGGGAAGTGGATCTCTGCTGAACTCCACAGTTTGTTCTCTGTCCTTTTTAAGAAAACAGAGGTCACAAACTGGTAGACCACAACATGCCCACAGGTGGATTTTGTTTGGTCCATGCCAAATTACCAGTACCAGTAGGAGATTTTACATAAAAATCCAGACTCCTGGTTTTACTTCAAAAATTGAAAGATTGAAAAATCTTGAGCCTACATTCTCCAGTGGCCAGTGCTGGAGATGAGGTATGTCCACTCTACTTTGCTCTGTCCCTGGGCAACTACTTGATGTACTTACATGATCTTTTTTGGTCCCCCAAGGCATCTGAGTTTACAACCCTGTCCTTAAGGCATGGACAACTTTCTCCTCCTTGTAGTGTGCTGTCTGTCTGTCTCCTTGTGCTTTTTGAGGGCAGTGGAGATAGGGGCTGACTCATCTCTGTGTTGCTTGAAGCATTGTACTTATGCTCAGGACTGTATACCTAGCAGGAGCATAATAAATGCTTCCTGTGGGAAGAAGGCATGCAATTGTATGTCCCTGCCAGCTGTGAAGGTTCCATTTGGTTGAGGCTTCTGGATCAGCCTGCCCTGCAGCCCTTGAATCCTTTCCCCAGATAATCTCCTGCCGATTAGCCACTGACCCAGGCTTAAACTTCAGGTAACAGGCTCACTGTGCCCCAGGGAGGAGGCTTCCCCTGCAGCTGGCCCTCTGTGGCCACAGGGCTTGGGAGAGTTTGGGAAGGGAGCAGAGTGGGTCCAGCAGTCCTCAGAGGTTCTGGGTGCTGACCCAGGCATACTGGGGCAGAGGGGAAAGGTGAGGGAGAGTGTGCATTAATTTTGGTGTTTATAGCGCTAGACTCCTCTCTCTGCTTTGTGCACCTCCTTGAGTGTGGTACTTTATTTGTCCATCAGTTCTTTTTCCAGCTGTCTGTGCATTCAAGGTTTATTGGACTCTTTTAATTGAAGCCTCCAGGCCAGCTCAGATGTCTCCTCCTGGAAGAGGTCTTAGCTGAGAGGTTGCAATTATTCTGTGTCTCTTTAAAGAAAAACCTGGGAAGCTTGCAAAATTTGTGTGCAGATTTCTGCCCCCTTCCCTGCTCTGATTCCTTTTATTTGGAGTACAGTCCCTCCCTCCCCAGAAGATCCATATTCTGGGGTCTTTAGACCACATCTTGAGGATCATGTCTTGGTGCACAGAGCCCAGGGCTGTAAGAGAGGTCTCCTGGATAACTTCAACATGTCCCTTTTTTTTTTTTTCCTCCAGGCTCCTCTTTTACCCTTTGCATCAGCACACTAGGCTCCTCTGGTCATTGTGGCTGAGCATGCCTCATGGGCCTTCCTTGTGCTAACACATGGCATTAAGCATGTGGTAGGGGGACAGGGTGAGGAGTCTTGGCCTATCCTGGCCAGCCTTAGGGTTTCATTATTACATTAGCACAGTCAGGAGAGGAGTGCTAGGATTCAAAAGAGGACACCCAAGGAGGAGACTGGCTGGAAGCCTGGGTTGCTAACAGGCAGGTGCTGTGCCTCTGGTTTTAGACCCCACAGGGAGACCCTGGCCTGGGAGGTCAGTAACCTAGCTGCAGACTGAGGTCCCCTGCTGTGTGGACCTGTGGCACACAGGCTGACATGTCAAGTGTAAGCCTGGTCATATGCAAGCCTGAACAACTGGTTAAACTGAGTGTGTGGAAAGCCAGGCTGGAGCTCCAGGCCTTTTGATTTTGGTCAAGGCCGCACTCCTCTGTCTCTACATCCTTCTGGCAGATCACCCTGGAACAATCATCTGATTGTCTATGAGGACATGGAGGCTGGGGCCTAGAAGAGTAAGCCGTGGTCACAACCACCCTGGAGGCATGGAACTGGTTGGGTGTGCAAGTGACCCCTCGAACACCCTCCATCCCATGTTTTTGTTTTTCCTTGAACTATCTCTGATGGGCCAGCTGTCTTTGTGCCCACTTCCCCCTGGCACTGGCTTTATGCTTTTCTTCTGAGAACAAAGCTTCCTTCTGACCATTCTCCTGCTTAGAACAGGAAAAGGGCAGGCGTGGCCTGGCCTTCTTCCTTCACCTCCACTTGCTGGGAGCATGGGGCAGCACTGGTGAGCTGTGAGAGAGGCCAGTAATAGCCTTGTCTTTGCTCCCTGTGGGGATCCAGGAAGTTCTCCCTCCACAGCCAAAAGGATATATAAAGCACCAGTCAGGGACTGATGTAGAGTCCTGTCTATTGTGTCCAAGCGGTCAGATGTCCCAGAACAGCACTGGAGATTTGGCCTGGAACTGGTCACATGAAACCTCAGGATTTCAGCTGGTGCAGGTTTGGTGTCAGCCTCCAGAGCCCTGTAGATGCCAGAAGGCATGTCCAAATGAGGGAAGTAAATGTCCTTCATTTAGTACATTTTTATTAAGCATCTACTTTATTCTAGATCTTTTCTAGGAACTGTGAGACAGCAGTGAAAAAAAGAAACCAAGTCCCTGTTTTAGGGCTGCTGAACTAGTGATGGGATAGAATCAACAAACATATATATGTGCCAGATGGCAAGAAGTGCCTAGACGAAAAATAAAGCCAGGTTGGGGATTAGTAAGTGTGATGTGAAGGTGTGGCTCTGCCATGTCAGGTGGGCAACTCTGGTAAGGGATTGTGGGAGGGAGGCAGGGAGTGTTGGGAAGTCTAGGCAAGAGCATTCCAGGAGGAGGGAACAGCCACAAGGCTGTGAGGCAGGAGGGTGTAGGCATATGTGGGAACCAGCAAGGAGGTTGGGTGGCTGGGCAGAGAAAATGAGGGTGTAGGGCTTCTTGCCCCATAGTGAGGACTTTCTGTTAAGTCTGAGTGAAGGGGATGCTGCTGGAGGGCTTGGAGCCAAGGACTGACCTGCTTTGCCTACATTTCGAGGGAGCATGTGGGTTATGTCATGGAGAAGAGACTGGACAGTGGTGGTGGTGGGAAGGATGCAGGATGACCCACCAGAGGAGATGGCCTTGGTCACCAGATGAGGGAGGTCACAGTTCAGTGGTGGGGAGGGTGGGGGTGCACCACGGTGAATTCTGGATTTATTTTACAGGATGAACTGATGGAATTTGCTGAGGTATTAGATAAAGGGTGTGAGAAGAAGAGTGTTGTCTACCAGGTTTCTGACTGGAGGAACTGGAAGGACAGTGTACCATTTACAGAGCTAAGGAATGCTCAGGACAAGCAGGTTTGGGAGAGAAATGGAGTTTTGGGGTCAGCTATGTTAGGGTGCAGCACATGCTGGTAGGGAGGCCCATAGTGGAGATGGGTCCTGGGTCCTGGGTCCTGAAAGCTCCTGTTGCTGTCGCGGTGTGAGGGGTACCCTGTGGGACCCTCCTCAGCTCTGAGAGTCTACTGTGTAAGGACCAGTGTTTCCTAACTCTTTCATGTTCTTTCCTGTCTACTCCCTGACTCCTGCTTTTCCCTTCCTTCTGGACAGAGAGGACACATTGTCAAAGTGGAGGTCCCAGCCTTTCTGTCTTGCATACCTCGTGGGTGGGAGTTCTTTCTGGGGTGGAGTGGGTGAAGCTGGAAAGGGAGGCTGGAGGCCCCAGGTCTTTCCTGGCTCTGCTACCAGTAGAGAGCTCTGGGCCTCAGTTTAACCCTTTTTGGCATAGCAGTATTGAGCTGGCCCCAGAGTTTTAAGACTGATGGGTGTTAAGGAGATGGCAGGGCACGGTGGTTAAGAATTGGGGTTTGGAGTCAGGCAGGTGTGAATGTGAATCCTTCCTCTGCTGCTTGGCTGTGATACTCTGGGCAAGTGACATAACCTCTGAGCTTCAACTTTCTCATCTGTAAAAATGAGCTAATCATAATACCTGCTTCACAGGGTTACTTTCAGGGATAAATGAGAAATGTAAGAAAGACTTAGTGAAGGCCAGGGCCTTCAGTAAATGATCTGTGTGGTCCATTAGATTAAGAGGCCTTGCCCAGTGTGTGGTGGGAGCCATGGGAGGTTATTGAGAGGGAGCATGTTTGCATGTGGTTTGATGAGGCAGCTGTGAGTGCAGAGATCTGGGCTGAATCCTCTTTGCAAGCCCCTGTTCCATTCCATCTTCCAGAGTGAGGACTGAGGGATGACCCTAACAGATCTCTGTCCCTTCCCTAGCCAAGAGTCCTTGTTTACTTGACATGGTAGCCTTTGTCTTACACACATCTCTCAGGGATGAGGCTGGTCATTTTCCTTACAGTTTTCTCTAGAACTCCTTGTCCCTGCATTGCAGAGGTTGGCCTTAGGGAAATGTAAGGGGCTTTGAAGGGTGGGTGACATTGAAGGGACTTAAGTAGCACATAGTGTTCTTGAGCTAGGTGTGATGGTATGCACCCATAGTCCCAGCACTCAGAAGGCTAAGGCAGGAGGATTGCTTGAGCCCAGGAGTTTGAGACCAGCCTCAGCAAAACCCTGACTAAAAAGAAAAGAACAACAACAAACCCAAAAAAACATGTAGGGTTCTGGTCAGAGCTGGTGGTCAGGGCAGGTCATGGAGTGGCATTCCACTGGGCACTTGGATGTGACTTTAGCTCCTGGTCTGGGTCCAGGCTGGGTGGTGCCTGCTCCAGTGGAGCTGTGGAGAGTTTGATGTCTGAATGGATGGAATGTAGCCCCTAAGGACCCACACTTCACTGATGCCCAGACATGCCAACCAAGCCTGCAAGCCTTTTTCCAGCAGTTAAGCTGTGCCAAGACAGCTAAGGACATTTCAGAGTCCCTGGGGCTTGTGGCCAGACCGTCACTGGACATTGTTCTTTCCCAGGGTGCAAGAGGCTTTAGGGATGTCAGGGCACTGGAAATATTCCAGGGACTTTCCTTAACAGCAGGGTAAATTGAGGCCCAGAAAGAGCAAGGCACTTGATCGAGGTCTCACAGGGCCTCTTGCCTCATATCTGTCACCTCCTACCATTCCATGTCCCTTGCTCAGACTACTGGCCTACTGCCCAGACAGACGTTTATACAGTCTCTCTCTTGCAGGTTCCTCACGAGCTTTGTTTGTCCTCCTATTATCGTAATCTTGCCATGCCCTGCCAGGCACACACACTACTTGATGTGTCTGACCTCCTGCCCTCTTCCAGTGACTGCTTGGGATGGAGTCTCCCAGACAGAGAGCCTTTAGCACAGAAGTTTAGGCCTCAGGCTCTGGAGCCATTTATCCTGGGTATTGAATTCCAGCTCTGCCCCTTCCTAGCCTCGTGACCCTGGGCATGTCAGCCCAGCCTCCTGAGTCTCAGCATCACCATCTGTGCATGAAAGCAGTGGCAGCACTCATTTTTTTGGGGTGTCACGATGGTTAACTACTGAGATGGTGTGAAGTGCTGGCACGGAATGAGCTCTCAGATGTGCTCCTTGTTGTTACACAGCTCATCAGGGCTGGTTGGCCTGACATGTTGAGAGCATGGAGTGGACCCAGTCTCACACAGAAGGCAGTGGAGTGAGCTCCAAGTTCACTCTCACACTGTCTCCCTCTGTGCCTTTTGGGAAGTCATTCATTCTCTGTGAATCCCACCTCCCTCTTCCGAGAAAGAGGAAGAAATCCCTACTATGCTTTTATAAAGCTGTGATAGGATACCAAAATAATGCCTGTGAAAAAGCTTTGCATGTATGTAATGATTTAAAAATTGCCAGGTGTTGGGCTGGTGGAGTGGCTCAAGTGATAGAGCATCTGCCTAGCAAGCATGAGACCCTGAGTTCAAACCCTGGTACTGCTCCCCACCCTGTAAAAAAAAAAAAAAAGTGGCAGGTGGTTGCTGTGCTGTGCTGATGGTGATGATATATTGAGACCATGGTGGTGGACAACTGGTTTGGCTGCAGGCTTGTTGGTCTGTGGGATGTCCAGCGCCCACATGGACTTCCCCATCCCTGCCTGTCTGTTCCTGGCTGCTTTGTGCATTAGCATCAACTAGAAAATGTGGGAGGTGCAAAGATCTGATGGCATTTTCCAGACTATGGAGGATTTGGGGTTATCTGTGGTTGATGCCATGGAATGTAGAGATTAAGAGCCAGAGAAGTGTTGGTTCAAATCTCAGCTAAGCATTTCCCAACTGGGAACTTGAGCAACTAGCTTAACCTCCAGGAACTAGTTTCCACATTTGTAAAATGAGGCCCTGTGGGATGTGCTCAGAGCAGGAGGCCTGAAGAATGAGTCCTCTGTTTATAACACATCTAATAGGAATCTGTGGTCATTGTGAGGAGGAAGACAAAATGTTTGGCCTTCCTATGAACAGATGCCCTACATGTGGCAAAAAAAAAAAAAAAAGGCTCTGATGACCTGGAGGCTATGCAGTTAGCAAAAGGCCTGGCACCTAGTGGTCTGTGGTGGGCATTACAATGTGCTATCCACCTGGGTGTGGGTCTGTGGTACTACTGAGGCAGGGAGCTGGGCCTTTGCACCTGTTTCTGAGGATGTCCTAGAAGTCAGCTATGCTCTCTACAGAATTGTCCAGTTGAGGCTTATCTGGCAGCAGTTCCATTTTGCAGGTGAACAAAGTGAGGCCCCACAAGGAACAGTGCTTGCTTGAGGTCACAGGCAGGTTATTTTGAAGCTAGAATTAGCATGAGGCAAGTGAAGCATCCAGGGCTGTCTCAGGAGGTACCCACTGTACACTTCCTTTTTGTGAGAGTGGGGTTTGAACTCAGGTCTTTGTGCCTGTAAGGCAGGCACTCTACTCCAGTCCATTTTGCTCTGGTTATTTATTTATTAAAAAAAATTTTTTTGTGGTATGAGGTTTGAACTCAGGACCTACACCTGGAGACACTCCACCAGCCCTTTTTTGTGAAGGGTTTTTCAAGATAGGGTCTCGCAAAGTATTTGCCCGGCTGGCTTCAAACTGCGATCCTTCTGATCTCTGCCTCCTGAGTAGCTAGGATTACAGGCGTGAGCCACTGGCGCCTGGCTTCCTCTGGTTATTTTGGGGTCTTGTGAACTATTTGCCAAGCCTGGCTTGGAACCCAGATCCTCCCAATTTCAGCCTCCCAAGTAGCTAGGATTACAGGTGCGAGCCAGTGCCCAGCACAAGTACCTTCTCATGGTTGTTCGCTGGCATCTCACTTCCCTTACCTGAGCAGGGCCCTGGAGCAGTATCTGCTCTAGGATGCAAATTTGGGTCTGTTTGGGACACCTGGAAGTACCTTCCAGAGTCTCGCTGAAGCTCCTGATCCCCTTTAAAGGAGCTTGTGTAGAATAGGTCACTTGGTGCTTTTTGCTCTGCCCTCAGCTGTCTGAGCCAGACCTTCTTCCTCCAGCCCCTTCCCCACCAGCTGGGCCTCCCTGTGTGAGTGTGCTAAAACCTTCCACCCGCACCTCCCCACCCCAGGCGTGTTGGCTTTAGGCTGTTGTTGCCAGTGACAGTGACGAGCCCCAGCAAGTTTAGAGGGACGGGCTGCTTTCATGTGGGCCTTGTGAAGCCTTCTTGGTCTCAGCAGGCCCCATGTTGTGCCCAACAGGCCTCCAGGAGATTAGGGGGCTTCTGTGGCTCCACTTGCCTTGAAGCCTTTCCCTTGCTTTGAGTCATCCCACCTAGCCTGGCTTTCCTCTGCTCTAGCACAGGGCCTGAGGCTTTTCAGTGTTCCCAAGTCTTTGGTGTCTTTTGGAGCCAGCTGGGTTTGAGGTATCCTAGCAGCACTTTCCCCATCACTATTGCTGGGCCTGCCCACTGGGGCTCAGGTGAATTTTTTTTTTTCTTTTGGTGGTACTGGGGCTTTTGAACTCAGGTCTTCATGCTTACTAGGCAAGTGGTCTACCACTTGAGCCACTCTGCCAGCCCTTTTTTGTGGTGGGTATTTTTGAGATAGGGTCTCAAACTATTTGCCTGGGCTGGCTGGCTTTGAACATCAGTCCTTCTGATCTCTGCTTCCTGAGTAGTTAGGATTACAGGCATGAGCCACTGGTGCTCATCTTTTTTTTTTTTTTTTTTTTTTTTTTTTGTGGGATGAGTTTGAACTCAGGGCTTTGTGCTTGCAAAGCAGATGCTCTACTGCTTGAGCCACGCCTCCAGTCCTCTTTTAGTCCTTTTTTATTTTTTGACACAGGTTTCACTGTGTAGCCCAGGCTGGCCTCAAATTCTCATCCTCCTGTCTCACCCTCCTGAGTGGTGGGATTATAACCCTACAAGGGCTTCCTAGGTTTTACCCACATGGTATGACATGAGAGGCTGGAAGCTGACCCAGCCTCCATCCTGGGGTGCCATGTATACAAGTGCCCCTTAATTTTGGTTCTACTGCTGCTCTTGGGCTTGTGATTCTGCCACTAGCAAGGTGCCTTGCACTCTGTTTTGGCATTCCCTAAGAAGTCAAATACCTTTTCAGGTGGCCACTTGTGACTGCGACTAAGAAGTAACCTCAGGCTGGCCTGCCCTTTTTTAGCTCACTGTGTGGTTAGAGTTTAGTAGCATCTCCTCTCTGAACCTTGACTTTGAGAGACTGTTTTTAACTCTAGCATTTGGACATTGGCACAGACTCTAAAACTCTCCACACCTTTGTCAGTCACCTTTCTTCCTCCTCTGCAGGGTGGGGCAATGGGAAAGGCCTGTCAGCTGAGCTGGGGTGGGGGCAGGGGCCTAAAGCCAACAACATGAACACTTTGAGTGCCAACTGTTCCCAGGAGGGGATGCTGGTCTTTCTTTCTCTTCTTCTCAAGACCAGTGGGGAAACTGAGGCCTGGAAGGGAAGGGCATTGCCTAAAAACACATGGGAAGTAGGGTAGAGCTAGAACCCAGTTATCCTTATTGTCAATAAGGACTCCTTCACTCCTGCTTGCCACTTTCTTGAGAGGAACCAGAGAACCCACATGAGGGTCTGGGACATGCTTTCTCCTTGTGTGTGGAGGGCACCTCCAGGTGGGCCCTGCCTGCAGTGGGGACCTCTGGACCTCGGGAGACTTGAGGGGACGGCCTCTTTTTTCTGAGATTCAGGAGGTAGGGGCTGGTGGCCCTGCAAAGGAGGAGTGAGGAAGGGCAGGAGGCTCCTGGCAATGTGGTTGGTGGTTCATGGTGCCCTAGGGCCACCTCCCTCCCTTTTTCCTTCCCTCCCTCCCTCCCTGGGAGGGGAACTCAGCAGACAGTAATGCCATTTGTGCTGGCTTTGGGATTAGGTGCAGCCGTGTGAAGTGAGGAGTGTGGAGTCGTTGAGAGGCCACAGTCAAGTGCAGCCAAGCAGCCACTGTCTGGACTCCTGGAATTCTGGTGGGTCCCGGCATTCCCTTCCTGGCTTCCCTGCTCTGTCCTGGCCTCCCTGTGTCCTCTGATTACTGTCCCAGTCCCTTGCCTAGTTCAGTCTGAATATGAATATGTGCAGCATGTGTGTGTGCACACCCATCTGGGAGGGGCCTGGGTGTGCAGCTGACCCATGAGCCTGATCAGGGTTCTGTCTAGTCAGGATCAGAAGCAGGTTCCACAAGGCTGCCACAGGGAGGAGGCCCAGGGCTGACCTGGTAGGTTGCGGAGGGAGGAGGAGGAAGAGGTGGTGGTAGAGAGATGTGAAAGGAGGGCCCAGTTTCTCTTGCAGCTTCCTGGGACAGCTAGGCAGTCTGCAGATGCCAGCAGGTCAAGAGTTGAAGATTGATTCCAGAGCCATGAAGGAAGCTGGCATAGTGAGCCAGGATGCTTGGGTGCTGCATTTGTGGCAAGAGCCAGGGCTTGTCATAGATGAGGCCCTCCTGGAGCGTTTCCATATTTTTAACTTGTCTTTTGGTGGGGGCTGCTTATAGCCACCTTCAATTTAGGGGAGAGATTCTGCTAGCAGCTGTCATCAGCTTCTCAAAGGGTTCTGTAACCTCCAGGTCACAGACTTCTGCTCTGATCACACATCTTGTGCAGTTGAAGACAGGGGTTCAGAGAAGGGAAGGGACCTTCCAGAGACACAGAAAACTGTGAAGGCTCTGAGATGTCTCCCCTCTTCCTGCCAGCACTCTGTCCTCAGCTCCTGATCTCATGACTGGTGGACCCTGGCTTACTCAGAGGGGAACTTGCTCCTTAGCCCCTGAGTGTTCAGAGCCTGGGGAGGTCAGGCGGGTGCTGACATGGATTGCGTATGGGTTTTGCCCCTGGTCCTTGAAATGGAGTCTTCCTGCTTCTCAGAGCCTCTTGGGACATCTAGTAGCCTGGAGTCAGGCATGCAGAAGGGTAGGGGCTGTGGGGTAGGGGTGGTAGCACTTCCTGGCTCCTCTTAAAGTGATCTTTACTTCATTGGGAACAAACGACAAATGAGACAACTATTGGAAAGTGCTAGGTATAGTGCCTGGCAGGTACCAAGCCTATGACACATGCTGGTTATCATTGTCCTTGGCGTGGCCTTGCCAACTGAGATCCCCTGCTTTGACCTTACTCCTCTCTTGACTTCCTTAGCATGAGGCCGCTGACTGGGGCATGGAGGCAGCCCCTTTTCTCATGTGGGGCCCCTGGAGTTGGGGAAGGTGGAGATCCTCAGGCTGAGGTCCTACCTTTTTGGAGATTACAGTATCCCTCTCTGTCCTCATAAGCTTTTGGGGGGAGGGTGAAGCTCACCATTGCTAGAGAAGCTGGGTCAGCAGCCTTGGGGCCTGTGACCTGCAGAAGCCTTCTGGCTGTGGATCTGGCCAAGGAATGGGGTAGAATTTTGGGTAGGGGATGTTACAAGGGTCATGAACAGGAGGCTTCATGGTGAGCTGGGAGGGGCCATTCTAGCCCCACCTCCACTAGCTGTGTGACTTTAAATCAGTTACTTCCTCTCTCTGAGTCTCAGTTTCTTTGTCTGTAAAGTGTGTATATAGGGCATGAGGATTGAGTGTGGTGAAGCAGGAATGCTCTTAGTGAGTTAGTAGGAGCCCAGTCAAGGTTGGTTGCTGCCAACAAGGTTATAATATTTGTTAGGAAATGTTCTTTTCCTTTTGAGTGTCAGGACCTTAGAAAATAAATTGGGGTGGATTTGACTTTGGTTTAGGGAGATTTGGGTGTGGGAGGTGGGCAGAAAGATCTCTGATTTGGGAAGCTTCGTGGGCCAGTGAATAATTGCCCTCCCTGAAGCCTCAGTGGGACTGGAGGGAGCTTGTCCTTGGGATGGGAGAGCAGCTGGTCCTGACCTGCCTTGTTCCCCACGGGACCCCTCCCCCCAGGCCTTGTGTTTGCTTGGCAAATGCTTTCTTCAGAGCTGGTACAAAGGTAAGCTCTCAACTCAGGCCCTGCTGGAAAAAAAGACAGATTCTCACCAAGTAGGGTCTAGGGCTCCTGATGTTTTCTCTTGGGCCTTCATTGCATGCCAGGGTACCCAGAACAAATTCTCAAGTTGAGAACCAGGAGTGAACAGCACTTTATGTTTTGTGAGCTGGATGATTGATGGAGCATGGGGGATGGGGTCTGCTTCCAGAAAGGATCATTAGCTGCTGCTTGTGATGAGAAGAAAAACAGAGTGAACCACTGAAAGGGGTCAGAGTTGGGATGTGCAGGGTGCCTGGCCAGTGAGGGCTGTCAGGTGAACAGAGGGGCCTTGCAGCTGAGGAGGGAAGACCCAGGCTTTGTGCTGGGATTCCTAGTCATCCTGTCCTTGGCTGGGGCCACTCAGGCTTCTGTTCCCTATCTGTGAAATGGGGGAATATAGGTCATGGTGCTGCTGTGTGGGTGAAATGCTAGCATGTGGTATATACATATGATGTCTAGGAAATGGAAGTGACTCTTAGTTCATTTAAGTTAGAGCTCCTCCTGGGCCATTCAGAAAGAACAAGGTAATGGTGAGGGTGTATTGCTTGCCAGCACCTCCCATGGGCAGGAGACCACTCTACCCTGGATGACCAGCAGTGAAGCTATGAGAGCAGTTGATGCTGGGCACGATGGCATGGGGGAGCCAGAGGAGCACTCAACAGGAATTCTGAAAGCTATAGCAGTCAGAAGCCAACTCCCAGCTGGAACTAGCTGTGGAGGAAGATGGACAGGGGTTTAGTGGACAAAAAAAGGTAGGTAGGAGTGGGGATGGCCTGGCTGGACAATGCTATGGTCCTTTCTTTTCCTCTCCCTGGGCCTCAGTGTTTTCATATGCTCACTGCAGGGTAGACTGTGCTCTCTATAGCCCTGCTACTCACGCCAGACCATCCCCTGATGGTGGTGGCCTTGGTATTGGTGGGGTGACTGACAGGCAGCAGCTTGGCCCCTTGAGAGGCCCAGGTGCTGAAGGGGTTGTAGGGGATAGGGCACATAAGCACATTCCAGCGGAGGAAGGATTTGCTCCTGTTCTCCACCTCTCAGGGGTGCAATTGTACTGGAGAAACTCCTGCACAGCTGGGAAGCAAATGTGGAGGATTTTCTTTGCAGTGCTGGACGTGGTGGGTGGGGCATGCTGAGGCAGGGTGGCTGACAGAGTGGGTGGCTGTGGGGTGTGGCTGGGTGGTGGGGTGACTGTGACAGGCTGGGAGGGGCTGGGCCAGCTGTGAGGAGTGGCTCTGGGTGCACGCGGGACTGCCAGTGCCTTGGCCTGCAGCCACCACCACCTTGTCCTCCTTAGTCGCTACTATTCACACGTTTCAGAGCTGCCTTTGGGGTCTTCTTGCACTGACCTCCTGTCAGCTCCCCATGTCCTTGTGTCCTGTGGTGACAGCTTTCAGCATATCTATACCGTGAGAGTTTGCCTGTGCATTTTGTGTGCACAGAAAGGTGGGTGCATGGTGGTGTCAGGAGTGGCCCAGGCTGGTGAGCACAGTGGCGGGTCCCTTCCCCCAGGTACTCTACAGCAACATCGCACTGGAGACCCAAATCCAAGATGCCTGAAGCCTTTAGAGAGACTTTCATTGAAGGTCTTGGTGACCACTGGCCTCTTCAGTGCCTGGTGCTGTGCTTGGCACCTCGTGCTGCTGATAAACACAGACCAAGAGAGCAGGGGCAGGTCATCTACTTGTTTTCAACTCCCCGGGTGTTGATACACATGTCTCCCTTTCCTGGAGCCCACCTTCTGGCTTCAACTTGACATCCTGTTCTCTCTTTCCAGAACCACTGTTAATTTGGTATGTGGCCTTGGGCCAGTCCCTTCCTGAGCCTCAGTTTTCAAATCTGGTAAATGGACATTCATTTTATCACCTTATATTACCATGTGCCAGGCACTGAGCTGAGCATTCTACATGTATCATCTAAATCTTGGCAGCTGTCCCCTGAGCTAGATAAGCAGTATAAAAAAACCCCACTTTTTATTTATTTTTTTTTTAGCAGAGGAAGGAAAACTGAGGCTCAGAGAAATTGAAAGATTTTGCAAAGGTCACAGGGCTGGTAAATAATTTAACCAAGATTTGAGCCTGGCAGTCTGGCTTCAGTCCGAGCCCTTACTGTGGCAACAGCCACTGCACTGCTATCTCTGGGGTTGCTTCCCTGAGGGAGGGTGAACACACAGCCCTTCCCAGAGCCTGCTGGCAAACGGTGCTAAGAACCCGTGAGTTGAGTTTTTGGGCATACTGCACCCTCCAAGATGCAGCCAGTTCAGTCTCTACTTGCTGTCAGGGAGCTCTTTCTCTCATTCCTGGAGACCACACATTCATCTAGGGCTCAAGTTGGACCCCTTTAACCTGTCCCAGGCTCTGGATAGTTTGTTCTGTGAGAAGGCCCCCTTTCTCTTATGGGTCCTGGGAAGGATTGTAGAGACCAGATACTTTTGGGTAAGGAGATGGAGTAGGAAGTGACTTTCAACTCTAGAGCAATGGCCACAGTCACTGTGGTAGTTCCTGAAGTGTGGCGTTGCCATAGTATCTCCATGACAACCAGAACATCTCATTCATTATCTCCAGCACCTTGGCAGGAAAAGCTGGGGCTGGGAGAGTGCAGTGGGAGCCTGGCTAAAGGCTGGAGACCTCAGTGGCTGAGGTCCCCCTCATGTTCCCCAGCCAAGGGTCCCCTGGAGGCTCTGGAACACTCCCTTTTATGGGGTCTGGATCCAAATTTCAACTCTACCACTGACTAGCTATGTGATTTGGGGCAAATGACAACCTCTCTGAGCCTCATTCTCAACTGTCAATGTGGAAAATGACAGTATTAGTTGTAAGCATTAAATTAGGTAAGGTATGAAAAGTGTCAGGCTCAAAGAAAATGCTAAAGGTGTGGTATTAGTATTAATAATGATAATTAATAATGATGATAATCATACTGTTGTTATTTTATTATAGAAGCACCTGATTTCTGTAAACTCTCAAAGTCAGGAAGAAACCTGATTTAGTGATCACAAGATTTAGTGATTTCTGTGTGGTTGTGGCAAGTCACTTTCCCTTGGAGCCGCTTTCTGTTCATCTGTAGATTGAGAATAGTAACAGCTACCCTTTCATTCATATCCTGAGTCCTGTATAAGGACCTAGAATCAGATTTGGTTCCTCCCTTGCAAGGCACCGAGGCTTGGGGGAGAAAGAAGACAGCAAAGGCTGAGGGCTTCTGGGTGCTAGGGGGAGGGCAGAGCCTGTCCCTTCAGAGGTCATTAGTCCCAGTTCTTCCCTGAGGGCCTGCAAGGCTGCAGGAGGCAGCCTTTTCAGGGAAGAACTGCCAGGTTTACTCTGTATGGGCCACAGCTCAGGTGCACCTTGGCAGGAAGCTGAATGAGGGCAGGAGGCTGGCTGTGGGACTGTGAGGGGCACCGTGACTGTGCTGACTGGGGACTAGGAGCCCACGTGGTGGCGCTGGCAGGGATGGGTGCCTGGTGTCATTGGAACCTGCCCTTTTGAAAGAGAAGTTAGAAGTTCTGATAGGTGAAATTCCCTGATTTTAACATGTTCGTAGTTAATCCCAAATTAAAGAAGAATGCTGTGTAAGTCAAAGAACACACATCTACCCTTTGTTTGGCCTTAAGGGCCTTTTGGTCTTCGTTCTCAGCCCTATGCTTTGAGTGGGCTGGGTGGAGCCTGAGGAGCAGGCCTGGGGCAGGAGCCAGGTGGCTGGAGATGACTTCAGAGAGGCCATAACATTGGAACCAGTGTGGCGAAGGATGAGTAAGTGTCCCAAGGGGTTGGGGGAGGCATTCCTGGCAATGGGAACTTCACTAGTGAAGGCCAGGACACTTGATCAGGATGTGTGACTGGCTGGGCAAGGCTATGGCTTAGGGGAAGGGGCTGGTGATCATGATCTTGGCAAGGCCCAGGGTGGTAGGGGGACACCAAGACCCTGTCCAAGCTGTCCTTGAGGCTTTGGCGACTGAGGGGTGGATTAGAAACCCCTAGTCCTTCACCCCTTGAGCCACAGGTGCTCTGGGATACAGGAAGGTGAGAAGAGCCTGGAATGGTGGGGTGGGGGTAGAGGTGGGTCTGAGGGGGCAGCAGTGTGCAGAGGCCCCTTGCTAGCAAGCTGGGTGGTCATTGCTTTGTTTACAAAGCAACAGACCTTCTCCCTACCCTAGGATATTTGGTGATTTCTGGGAACATGGGTTATTTTACCCTCTCTCTGTCATGCGATTTACCATGGACTGTCTTTTCCCTAATCTCCCAGGAAAGGTCCTCAAGATGGAGATTCTTCTAAGGTGTACAGTGAGAGAGGAGGCCCCTCTGTGCACAGAGCAGTTGCCTCCCACAGCCCTTGCTCTCCCTCTGTGAAATCAGCACTTGCCTCTGTCTGATTCCAGGGCTGCCAGAGAGTTGAGCTCCCTAGTGTTATGTGACCGGAGTTGTCCACATGGTGAGAGCTCATAGTGAGTTGTGAGGACATTAAAGAAGCTACAGGAGCACATGGTAATGGCAGTGGACAGCTCCTCAGTGCTGTATGTCAGATGTGCTGCTGAGCATTTGATGTGTCCTCTTACTTAGTTTTCATGACCTTGGGAAATATGTAAAATGGTCCTGGTTTACATGTAGGAAAACCGAGGCACTGAGAAGTTAAGTGTCTTGCCTAGGATTATGCAGCTACTAACTAGGTCATGGAGCTCAGGTTTGAACTGGTGCCACCTGGCTGCAGTTGGCCTGTGTAATCAGTAGGCTCCATTAATCTAGGACTTTGGGTCCATGGATGAACTTGGTGGGGCTCAGTCTGAATTCTTCAAGTTGTTACATTTTCCAGCAGATGTGCATATATATATATATTTTTGGTGGTGGTACTGGGGTTTGAACTCAGGGCCTCGCACTTGCTAGGTTGGTGCTCTACCACTTGAGCTACTCCATCAGCTCATATGTATTTCTTTAAAAAATTTTTTTTGGGGCAGCTGTTTTAGGTTCACAACAAAATTGTGCACAAAGTACAGAGAATTCCCATTTCATATATATATCACCATATCAACATCCCTCACTAGAGCTGTCCATGTATTACAGTGGATGAACCTACACAGATGTCATTGTCATCCACAGCCCAGAGTTCACAGTAGGGTTTACTCTCGCTCATTCTGTTTTTCTGTTTTGTTTTGAGACAGGGTAGCCCAGACTTGCCTTGAATTTACCATCCTCCTGCCTCAGCCTCAAGAGTTTTGGGATTATAGGCATGTACCACCACACCCAGCTTGATGTTGCACCATCCTATGGGTTTGGATATGTGCCCACCATAGCATGATACAAAGCAGTTTTCTTCACCTATTCATCCCTCCAACCCCCAGTCTTGGCAGCCATGTGAGTCTTTAATTTGCATACTTTTGTATATGAAAAATGTCTTATTTTCACAGGGTTCTATGACCCCCAGATGCCTCAGGCTGTGGATTGCATCATTAACTGGCAGAAAGGCTGTTAATGTGATAGAGGGTCAGTGATACAGCACTTAGACTCACTTCCTCTTCCATGGAATTGGGTGGCTGGCATGGGCAGTGCACTACCAGGGTGTCCCTCGCTACCCCCCCCCTTACACCTCAGGGTGGGGCCTGGCTTTGGCTGCAGGCAGCTCTTATCAGTGGTAGGTGGGACTCTGGCACACCCTTGGCATAAACAGGACTGGCTGCTCCAGTCTTCCTAACTGTGCCAGAACACTTGCCCCTTCTTGCCCTTCTCTCACCTAGAATTGCAGGGAGTCCCTGGAAAGCACCACACACTCCCTTATCTCCAGGTCGTGGCATGTGCTGTTCCTTCCTCCTCCTCCTCCTCTTCCTTTTCCTGACCAACCCTTCTTGTTCTGACCAGCTCAGGTACCACTTCTTCTAGGTAGCCTTCCCCAGCCCCCTCACCCTGCAGAGGTTAAATACTTCTTGGTTCTCCCAAACACTTTTCCCTTCCCCAGCTGCCACACTCATTCCCCAGCATTGTAGATGCCTGCTTTCTTGAAAGGCTGCCCCTAATTTCCCAGGAACTCCACATAGTAAGACTGCAGAGGTGGAAGAGGTCCCAGCCCCCACCTATTGGGCAGGAACCTCAGAGACAGATAGGGTATGCTCAACATCACACAGCCTGTCACAGCACAGCTGGGACCAAACTTGCTCTCCATCTTCTCATTTACAAACAAAAAGCAGAAAATGAAAATTACCCGGAGAGAATCAGTATTAATGTGGCTTTTACAAAAACAGAAAATTAGAGTCGGGTGCTGGTGGCTCATGCCTATAACCCTAGCTACTCAGGAGGCAGTGATCAGGAGGATCACAGCTTGAAGCCAACCCAGGCAAATAGTTTGCAGGACCCTATCCTGAAAAACCCTTCACAAAAATAGGGCTGGTGGAGTGGCTCAAGGTGAAGGCCCTGAGTTCAACCCCAGTACCGCAAAAAAAAAAAAAAAAAAAAGTACCAGTTTCTAGCCTATACATAAAAATGTTTAACAAAAACATGATCATATTTACAGACTGTTTTTATAAATGTTCCCCAACTCAACAATGTATGTGGTGAATGTCAGTAAATGTCCTCCTTCAACATACTGTAATGTCTGCCTAGGATTCTGTCAATGCATCATAATTTCTAAAGACATCCCCCGTTGTTGGGGATTTGCTATTGTAAACAGCACTGGGATTTGAATTCTTGCGAAGAAATCTTTACACACTTCTGTAGTTACTACTTTAGGATAAATTCCTGGAAGTGCGACTGTTGGGTCTCTGGCAGGTGGTGCAGCCAGTATATCATATAGCGTTGGGGCTGGGAGGGATTTCAGAGGTTTTTATCCTCAAGACCAAGCCTGGACTCCAGTTCCCTGCCTGACCACCTCAGCCCAGGCTCTCTCACTTCCATTCTGCCATGGAAGCTTGGGCCAGCTACTGGAGCTGGGAAATCTCGCTTTGTGGCCTCCATTCATGTTCAGGGGACTGGAGGGCTGTGTCTGGGGTTGCTTTTGGGGTGAGATCTGTTGTACGTGGATCTTTGTTAATTCTTTCTAGTGAGATGAGTGCAGTGGTATGGCCTGGTTGGGGGGATTTAGGCTGGAGGAGAAGGCTTGAACTGGTCAGGACCTGACTGTCTGTGATCAGCAGCTCCCTGAAGCCCCCCATTCTGACTCTCCTGTTTTCTCTGCAGCCTTAACTCCATTGGCCCTAGTGGGTGAGCAGCATGCAGCACCCATCAGCCTACCTGGCATCCTCTGGAGTGCTGCCCAGTTCCCCCAGGAGGCCCTGACGCCCTGGGGCACTTCTGCTCTGTGCAGGACCACGTGGGGATTTGCCATGGTGACATAAAGGGGCAGAGGAAGGAAGGATCAAGACCAGCCTGCAGACTGTGCCCCTGGCTGGGAGGAAGGGCCAGGGGCACTGGTCCTCCACTCCGCTGCCCACTAAGGGCCTTGCTTCCAAAGTCTCTGTGAATTTCTTGGTCAGTGAACAACTCTTGTATCTCTGTGTGGGGCCTTGGGGTAGCCAGGGCAGGCTAGGCCTCCGGTGGCCAAGGTCTCGGGGGCCACAATGCCTGCCCTGGCGTGCCTCCGGAGGCTGTGTCGGCACGTGTCCCCACAGGCTGTCCTTTTCCTGCTGTTTGTCTTCTGTCTGTTCAGCGTTTTCATCTCAGCCTACTACCTATATGGCTGGAAGCGAGGCCTTGAGCCCTCGGCTGACGCCCCTGAGTCCGACTGTGGGGATCCACCACCTGTGGCCCCTAGCCGCTTATTGCCACTCAAGCCTGTGCAGGTGGCCACCCCTTCCCGCACGGATCCACTGGTGCTGGTGTTTGTGGAGAGCCTCTATTCCCAGTTGGGCCAGGAGGTGGTGGCCATCCTGGAGTCCAGCCGCTTCAAGTACCGTACAGAGATTGCACCAGGCAAGGGGGACATGCCCACACTCACTGACAAGGGACGTGGCCGCTTTGCCCTCATCATCTATGAAAACATCCTCAAGTATGTCAACCTGGACGCCTGGAACAGGGAGCTGCTGGACAAGTACTGTGTGGCCTATGGCGTGGGCATCATTGGCTTCTTCAAGGTAGGAAGGGAGCAAAGTTCTTGAGCCCTTCTAAGCCCCATCCCCACACTCACTAGCTGAGTGCCTGCTTTTCTCATCTGTAAAATGGGTGCAATGGTAGCATTTAACCTCCCAAGCTTGTCACAAAGGTTAAATGTGTGAGTGAGTGCTTTATAAGTGTTAGGGTCCCTGTTCCCTGCCACACATGGAGGTTAGCACACAGCAGTCACTGCCTAAAGGGGGCAGGGGATGGGTATCAGGCAAGGCAGTTCTCCCAAGGGTGGGGGTGACTCCCATTTTACAGATGAGCACGTGTAGGCTCAGAGGGTTAAGGTGCTTATATTCAAGGCTCTAAGCCTATAAGGTAGGAACACAGGCAGTTTGGGTTCTCGCTCCATGCACTTCCTCCTGGCTATACCGGGGTGTGGGAGTTTACGCAACTCTTCATCCAGACCATTTTGCATTGGGAGAAAGAGAAAGAATCTCAGAGGGTAGGTGGGGTGCTACTCTGGGTTCTGTAGGGCTCCACTGGGATCAGGGTCCTTGCTGAAAGGGCATTGTGGAGAACCTGTCTTTTGGGAGGGAATAGTGGGGTCCTTGGCTGAGGGATTTTTAAAAAAATTTTTATTATTTTATTATTCATATGTGCATACAATGCTTGGGTCATTTCTCCCCCCTGCCCCCACCCCCTCCCTTACCACCCACTCTGCCCCCTCCCTCTCCCCCCCACCCCCTCGATACCCAGCAGAAACTATTTTGCCCTTATCTCTAATTTTTGGCTGAGG
The DNA here is from genome assembly GCF_047511655.1 of Castor canadensis. Classification (NCBI taxonomy): domain Eukaryota; kingdom Metazoa; phylum Chordata; class Mammalia; order Rodentia; family Castoridae; genus Castor; species Castor canadensis. The sequence goes on along the minus strand of NC_133391.1, from coordinate 69,162,338 downwards.
GATTTTGAGGCTGTGTCAGGCAGATGAAAGCAGGCATGAGCTGGGACTTTGGTCTGGTGCTCTGGTGGATGTTTGCTCCTTCATTTGGCAAATATTTATTTACTGAGCACTTGCACTGCTCCAGGCACAGAGGCATAAAATGGAGCCCCTGCTCTCATGCAGCTGACAGTTTAGTACAATAGGAACGCAGTGGGTGATTGGCGCCAAACAAATAAACATAGTACATGGAGGGTAGTGATAAATGCAAAAGGAAGCAGAGCAGGGCATTGGTACAGAGGGTAGTGAGTATGAGAGGCTGACACTATTTTTGATAGTCAGCCAGGGAAGTCTTCTCTGATAAAGTGGCCTAAAGGAAGTGAGGGAAGGAGACATGTGGCTCCGTGTGAGAGTCCTCAGCCCACAAGTCAAATTGCAGGTCTTAGGGTAGGCTCTAGCTTGGCGAGGTGGGAAGAAGTAGGAGGTGGTCAAAAGTGGCCTGTATGCCAGGCGTCCATGTGCATTAAGCCCTTGGCCCTGTGTTTGGTGCTGGGAGGGGCTGGTCTAGTTGGGGGTTTATACAGCAGACTCTTTCATGCACTGATAGAGCAGGAGCTCTGCTGCTGGAAAGGTACTGTGAGGCATGAGATTGAAGGTCCTTAGCAGTCCTGCAGTAGGCAGCCTGGGGAGATTCCTTCCCTAGCTGGCTTGATCTCTTTCACAGAGCACCCTCTGGGGACCACTGGCCTGGTTTGTGACTTCATAGAAGAGTAAAGTTAGGCTTTCTTCATTGTCTGTGTTTTTTTCTTCTAGTCTCTGTGCCCTTTTCTGACACGAACTTCATTAAGGTTGATTCAGAGCCCCAGGCCTGAAAATCACCAGAATGGAAGACATTTATAGAGCACACCCAGTGCCATGCACTGCCTGCATGCTTTACACAAATGAACTCACCTCACGCTAATAAGGCATCCTTCAAGGCAGGTGGAGATAGCATCCAGACTTAAGAGAGAAGGAAACTGAGGCAGAAAGTTGAAGAAATGTGCCCAAACTCATACCTCTAAGTATTATCTACCTGGTCCCAGAGACTTTGGGAGTCCTGTTTCCCAAAAGTGGCCTCTGATGCAAAATTCTACTAAGTAAATGAGTGGAGGGTATGGCAGTTCCAGGACTGTCACACAGTGTTTAAGATTAAGAGCTCTGGAGCAGGGATGTGCTCAGAGTCTCACTGTAGGATCAGTGATAATTCCAGGTCTTCGTGCTCTTCCTACCCTGTTGCATAAGTCAAGATCTCTTGTTGGTTTTGACCAGAGGTCTGATTTCTCTGCTCAAATGCTCACCCCCCTGGTGGTTGAGGATTACCTCCTCTTTATCCAGTGAGGACCTCATGGCTTTGTGAGAGCAGAGGTTTAAAGCTGCAGACCCTGGGTCAAACCTTCCTGACACTTAGAAGCAGAGTGACTTTGGGCAGGATGCTCAACCCACTTGTAAAGTGGGGCCAGCTACAGCTCCTGCCTCAGTGGGCTGTGTTGGAGACAAAACAGGACAATGGGTGGGAAGCACTACGCACAAGACTGGGTACCTGGAGCCTGTCAGTAAGTGGGAGCTGTTGTGTTTTGTCATCTCCAAGTTCAGCAAACACAGTGGTGGTAGCTCTTGGTCTTGTGTCTGACCAATGTGTGCCTCTGTGAGGTCCTCGAGAGTGAGAGCTGGGTCCTCCTCATTTGTAGCCCCAGTTCCTGGCACTGTGGTGCCTCAGGCTCACAACTCCTGGGGCCCTGGGTCTCAACGCACCATGGCAGAGGTCTGGCAGAAGCCACCTGGCTTCTTTCATTGAGCACATAGGATGTGCCAAACCCTGAGTATTACTCTTCACGTATTATGTTTAATTTTCACAACTGCCTGTGAAATAGGCACTTTATTTTCAGATAAGGACCTGAAGCTCAAAAAGTGAATTGGCTTTTCCAGAGTGACATAGTTTATAAGTCATAGAGCTAAGATTTGACAACCAAGCTACTTGCTTCTAACTCGACCATAGGAGACTGTGAGAACAAACTGACCATTGGGGGTCCTGAGGCCCAGAGAGGGGATGGGAGTTTCCCCAGGATGCCCAGCCAGTTAACAATTAAGTCTATGTTAGGCCTCCATCTTCCATTTCCAGCTCAGGCTCTCCTTTCTTTGCCTGGGGGAGCCCTTTGGAAGAATTGGTGTCTCCTGCGTGGATGAGGCCTGCCTTAAGCTGGCCTCTGTGATGCCCTGGCTCTCCATTCCCTTCCCTGGCTGGCTCTTTCATTGCTTACTAGGTAGTTATCAGCAGCTCAGTTTCTCCCTTCCTTCATGGATGAGCTGCCAACACCTGGCAGTCAGTGTGGAGCCAGGACTTTGAAATGGAATACCTCAGTCCTTGTGGTCCAGTGTAGCTTCCCAGGCCTCAGTGGGTGTGAACAGGGCTTGACATGTGTTGGGTCTCCACAGGGATCATGCAGGCTCAATTCTGACCAGGAGAGATTGGGAACCTGTGGGTGATAGGTTGCCTCTGAGGATAGAGCTCAACACCCACAATACTAGGCTGACTCAGGATGGAGGAGGTTGGCAGGGATTCCTTCCTTTTATTTATTTTTTGAGGCACTGAGTTTTGAACTTAGGGCTTCATGCTGTGCTTTACCACTTGAGCCACACCTCCAGTACATCTTGCTCTGGTTATTTTGGAGATGGGGTCTTGCAAACTGTTTCCTCAGACTGGCCTCCAACTGCAATCTTCCTGATCTCAGCCTCCCAAGTAGGTAGGATTATAAGCATCAGCCACTTGCTCCTGGCTCACTCCTGGCTTTTGGAGAATTCAATGTCAGCTTCTTATCACAGTTTACAAGGCCAGACACCTACAGAACCTGGGCAGGCATGTCTGCACTGGACACATGGCTTAGCTGAGACCCTATCCTTCACTCACTACTCAGGCAGGCACACTGTGATGGTGCTCACCTGAGCAGCCACAGTGGCACCCTGCACACAACCTTACCACTGTCTCTAAACCAACATGCCCTTTGTCCATTCTTGCTTTGCTCCACTCCACTCTCCACTTGACTCACACAGATCTTTCCAGAATGCAAATTGGAACCCACCAACCCTGCCTCAGAACCCTATGATGGAGTCTTTGATGGCTTCCTGGTGTCACTTCAAGCCTCCAAGCTCCCGCAGGTCTGCCCCCTACCCTGTGCTGGCCTTTTTGCCTCATCTCCTCTCCCTCTTGATCATTCTGCTGAGCTCTTGCTGTTCCTTCTACCTCAGGACCTTTGCATTTGCTGTTCTTGGACATGGCTCCTATTTTTCCCCCAGCTGATTACTCATTCTTTAAATGTTAGCTCAAAAGTCCCTTTCTCCAGGAGCCACTCGAGCCAGCTGGATGCCCAGGCACCTCTCTGCATAGTGTGTGCCCTGGAGTTTTGTGTTTATTGCTGTGGTTTTGATGGATGTCTGTCTTCCTGCTTATCTTTAAGGTTCCAGAGGGCAAGGCCCATATCCATTGTTCTCACTTAATACAATACATATGTGCTATACACACTGTATTTTCTCACTGATTTCATTTGATACTTAATACAGTGCCAACACAGTGAATAGTTGGGGAATGAACACATGAAAACTGTAGCCAAATAGCTATCATGTACCAAGTATAGCCAACGGTCTGTTCCACTTTCTTTTTTTTTTTTAAAATTTAGTTCTTTATCAAATGTTGTATGCTACCACTGGTTGTCAGGGATCCAAGGGTAGAAAATGATGTAGCCCCTTGTCCTCAGGATGTGCAGGCTGGTGTGATAGTGCAGCAGCTGAGGTGAGAAATACTATAGTTGAGGCTTTGAGTAGTCCCAGAGCTAAGTTGTGGTATAGGGTACACAAAGATTTGACGCTTGCAAGGCCCTGCCTTACCTTCATGTCCTTCACCTGCACATGGTCCCAATATAGAGAAGAGGGCATATGTGTTGGGTTTTGAAGAATAAGCAGGGGCTTGCCAGCACAAGAAGAAGGGATGGAATGGACACAGGAACAAGGACCAATTGTACCGTACCTAGAGTCAGGTGACTAGAAGGGTAAGGGAGGGCATGGAAGGGCAGGGGCTATGAGGCCAGGGAAGAGAAGTGGGGTGCCATGGGACCTGTCTGCAGACCCTCAGGGAGCTGGGCAGCAGCATGCCCTGGGAAAAGGGAATTGGAGACCTCAACACTGGCAGGGACTGGGTGAGCATGGGAGCTACACTCCTGTGGCCTTAGGGTGCCAGGATTGTGTGAGGAACTGGGGATGCTGTGGGGCAGAGGAAGGTGAGGCCTGGAGAAGTAGCATAACTTGCCTGAGGCCAGGCAGTGTGGTAGTAGACTGCTAGGATTTTCTCTGTGCAATTTAACCTCTGTGGGCCTCAGTCTCCTTATATGTGGAATGGGTGCGACAATACTTGCATTCTGGGGTCACTTGGAAGATTAACAGCATTCCTGCATGCAGAGTGTGCAGAACCCACTCCCTGGCTTTAAGTTGCACGTGTTTACTGGTGTATCATTGTGGGGTTGGTGGGAGGGTGAATGGGGAGGGATGTGGTGAGCCTTCAGTGAATGATACAAATATTGTTGATGTTACTGTTCTTGTTCCACATCTGAGATTCTGTGTCCCTCCAGTTCTGGACCTGATAGCTATTCCCCCTTCTACCCCACCCTGGCTGCAGGCCAATGAGAATAGCCTGCTGAGTGCGCAACTCAAGGGCTTCCCCCTCTTCCTGCACTCGAACCTGGGCCTGAAGGACTGCAGCATCAACCCTAAGTCTCCACTGCTCTATGTGACACGGCCCAGTGAGGTGGAAAAGGGTGTACTGCCTGGCGAGGACTGGACAGTGTTTCAGTCGAACCATTCCACCTATGAGCCAGTGCTGCTGGCCAAGACGCGCTCATCTGAGTCCATCCCACACCTGGGTGCAGACACCAGCCTACATGCTGCACTGCACGCCACCGTGGTGCAGGACCTGGGCCTCCACGACGGCATCCAGCGCGTGCTGTTTGGCAACAACCTCAACTTCTGGCTGCACAAACTCGTCTTTGTGGATGCAGTGGCCTTTCTCACGGGTAAACGCCTCTCGCTGCCTCTGGACCGCTACATCCTGGTGGACATTGACGACATCTTCGTGGGCAAGGAGGGCACACGCATGAAGGTGGAGGATGTGAAGGTAAGGCAGTCCTCACGAAACTTCAAGTCTTCATGTACTTCAACGTGACTTTGCTCTGGCTGTTAGTTACCCAAAACGAGCCTCCATCCCCACTACCTAGTTTTTATTAATTATCTCATTAGAAGTAAATGTCACTTAAAATTTTATTGAAGTATTAAATCAGAGAAATTTTGCATCTGGGGTATGAGTGCAGGTGTTTATCTGCAGAAGAAGAAACCCAGTCACTGAAACACAAATGTGGGAGCTGTGCGTGTTGTTTATCTTTTAATCCATATATGATTTTTAACCCTGAAAAATGCTTATGTCAATATCAGAACTCCTGCTGGCACCAGTGGCTCATGCCTGTAATCCTTGGTACTTGGGAGGCTGAGATTGGGAGGATTGTGGTTTGAGGCCAGCCCAGGCAAATAGTTAATGAGATGCATCTCCAAAATAACCATAGCAAAAAAGAACTGAAGGTGTGGCTCAAGTGGTAGAGTTCCTGCTTTGCAAAGGTGAACCCCTGAGTTCAAACCCCAGTCCCACCAAACAACAATAACAAAAAATCAGAGCTCCTATAAAAATTCTTAAACAAGAATGAGAGCTTGAATCACACTTTCAGCCCATTTTAACAGGTATTACAGATAGAGGAATGCATGTGTTGAATTCAAAATACGTTTACCAAACAAAACTGCATGGAAAAGCACTTTGCAAACCACAAGTTTTTATATACATAGGCACTGTCACTGTGAAAGAGAAGTCTGCAAAGCAAGACCATTAAGCCTTGCTTAAAATTCAGTTTTTATCTATCAGTGATTTTACTGAAGGTTGTTTGCAAAGGAGATGGCCTCCAAGTGTAAGTGGGCATTGGTACTGGTTGCTGTGATAGAGTGCAGTCATAACAATGAATGCAGTGGAAACAAAACAGGATTAAATTCCCAGAGACACTGCTGCCTGCTGACCCAGTGTCCTCTCTTACAGGAGATTAGCACTAAACCAAGACCTCTCTTTGATGCTCCGGGAGGCTTTAAACAGAGAGGAATACTTCTCTCCCTGAGCAATGCAGGTCTGTTGTGCTGTATTTTTCCACCAACCTGAAGTCTCCTGGTAGGGTTGACCTGTGGCCTGAAAGAAAGGTGCTGGTGGGGTTTGTGCCCCTGTCTCTGTTAAAAGTGAACTTTCTGCACCTGTTCACACCCCAGAGGAGACAATCAGAGTAGATGGACTTGGGAAGCTGGCATTGTGTGGGAAGTTGATACCTAATTTGAGTCAAATCCCAATGTGACCCTGATTGATTAGGTGACTTGGGCAAGTCACTTCCCATCACTAAGTCTCAGCTGTAAAGAGCACCTGCTGTTTCCTGTGCACCCCTGGGTTTCACAAAGGTGCTGGGTTGAGGGGTGGGGTGGGGGAGAGGTCCTGCTCTTCTGGCCAGGCTCCACCCTCCAGGCTGCTTGCTGCAGCTGGACAAGCCAGCAGCTTTTTTGTTTAGTTTTTGGCAGCAGTGGGGTTTGAACTTGGGCCCACATGCTTGCTAGGCAGGTGCTCTTACTGCAAGCTTTGATGTGCTTTTTTTTTTTTTTTTTTGTAGCCATCTGGAGGTTTTATTAGTGTTTCAAATTTAAAATAGTAAAAAAGAGCATACAGTATCAATTTTACAAAGCGAGTCTTTTTTTAAATTACTGTTTTTGTACTGGGGGTGCATTGTGACATTTACAAAAGTGCTTATATTATGTCTTAGTTAAATTTACCCCCTCCATCATACTCCTTTATCCCCTCCCCCATTCTTAGAATAGTTTCAACAGGTCTCATTTTTTCCATTTTCATACATAATATTTCTACCATATTCACCCTCCTACACTCTTTTGTATGTCCTCCCCCCTCCCACTGGTGCCATCCCCCAGATAGGACCTGTTTGCCTTCTTGTCCTTTGTTTTTGAAAAAAGACATTTTTGTTTGTTTAAGATATCTATACAGGAAATTTTATTATGAAATTTTCATGTATATATGTACTGTATCCTGAATTGGTTCATCCCGTCCATTTTTCTCTTTGTTACCTTAGTCCCATTCTTGTGATTTTGACAGGTTTAAAAGTTTTGTATTTATTCTTGTATAGAAAGTACATCAACCATGTTCACCTTCTTTGCTTCCTTCTTTTATTCTCCCTCTCCCATTAGTGGCCCTCCCTTAGCGTGACCTGTTTTTCATTCTTGTCCTTCATTGTTTAGGTGTCTGCTTGTTGTTCAGTGGGATTTTTGCCTTGGTTTTATTCCTGTACATGCATTGTACCTAAGTCAGTGTAACCCCCTCCACTGCACTTCCTCACCTTTCCTCCATCCTGTGTTGTTTCATTTTATCTTGTTCCTGCATGATGTGACGTACTTCTTTATTATTCGCTATCTTTCTTTCCTTCGTTTCCTCCTCCCTTGGTCTCCTCTACCAGTCCCACTTTGGGATACATGCTCTGTGTGTGTGTGTGTGTGTGTGTGTATGAATATATATATATATATATATATGATATTGCTTGTTATTTGTGTTGGGCCTATATTCCATGTATGAGAGAAAATATGCAGCCCTTGACTTTCTGAACCTGGCTAACTCCATTTAAGATAATACTCTCTAGTTCCATCATTCCATCCATTTACCTGCAAATGACAAAATTTCATTCTTCTTTGTGGCTGAATAAAATTCCAGTGTTTATAAATACCACATTTTCTTAATCCATTCGTCAGTGGTGGGACATCTTGGCTATTTCCATAGCTTGGCTATTGTGAATAGTGCTACAGTAAACATGAGTGTGCAGGTGCCTTTATTGTAACCTGATTTACATTCCTTTTGGTATGTCCCTAGGAATGGTGCTGCTGGATCATATGGCAGTTCTGTTTTTTAGTGTTTTGAGGAGCTTCCATACTGTTTTCCATAGTGGTTATACTAATTTATATTCCCACCAGCAGTGTATGAGGATCTCTTTTTCCCCACATCCTCACCAACATTTGTTATGTTCTTGACGGTAGCCATTCTAACAGGAGTGAGATGGAATCTTAACGTGATTTTGATTGACATTTCCTTTATGGCCAGGGATGTTGAGCATTTCTTCATGTATTTTTTGGCTGTTTGGACTTCTTCCTTTGAAAAATCTCTGTTCAGTTCACTTGCCCATTTCCTCATTGGATCATTGATTTTTTTGGGGGAGTTTAGTTTTTGAGCTCCCTGTATATTCTGGTTATTAATACCTTGTCAGATGTATAGCTGGCAAAATTTTTCTCCCATTCTGTGGGCTGCCTCTTCAATCTAGTGACCATTTCTTTTGTGCAGAAGCTTTTTAGTCCTTTTAGATGCTGAGCCACTGGAGTTCTATTTAGGGTGTTACTGCCTATGCCTATAAGTTCCAGTGTATTTCCTACTCATTCCTGCACTAGCTTCAAAGTTTCGGGTATTATATTAAGGTCCTTAATCCACTTTGAATTGATATTTGTACAGGATGAAAGACATGGGTCTAGTTTTGGTTTTCTGCATGCAGATACCCAGTTTTCCTGGCAGCATTTATTGAAGAGGCTGTCTTTTCTCCATTGTATGTTTTGGTGCCTTTGTCAAAAATCAGGTGGACATAGTTGAATGGATTCATATCTGGATCCTCAGTTCCATTGGTCTTCAGGTTTCTTTTTTTTTTTTTGTAGCGAAAGTGATAGTAAAGTTTATTAGTAAAGCAATACACTTTCTCTCTCTCTCTCTTTTTTTTTTTTTTGGTAGATACTGGGGTTTGAACTCAGGGCTACATTTTGAGCCACTCCACCAGCCTTTTTTTGTGATGGGTTTTTTAAGATAGGGTCTCAGAAACTATTTGCCTGGTCTGTCTTTGAACTGAGATCCTCCTGAGCTCTATCTACCTCTTGAGTAGCTAGGATTATAGGCATGAGCTGCAATACACTTTCAGTAGACTGAAAGCAGGTCACTTTTGGAGTGAGAATGAGAACAACCTGATTTGCTTGTACTCATTGTTTTTCTTCCCTTTCATTTCATTTCCTCAAGGGCTTTCCTATTGAAGGAAGATTTGAAGTTCTTTCCAGTTGAGCCTTCCCATCTGAACATCTTCATATGATGCTATGACCTACCTCTATCAAATAGATTGCTCTGTTTCCTACTTTAGGATGCTCTTCCAGTGGCCCAAGCTGGTTCTCTCTTGCTCTAGCCTAGGCCCATGATGCCTGTGCAGGGGAATCCCCATGAAACTCGTTCAGAATAAGCCCACAAGGAAGTCTGGCTGTGGGACACACAGCATCATTATAAGTTCTGAACTTCCCACTTTGTTTTCTTCTTCTTTTCTTCCTTCTGGTTTTTTTTTGAAACTAGGGCTACTATGTAGCCTAGGCTGGCCTGGAACTCATGACCCTCCTGCCTCAGCCTCCCAAATACTCTGCCTGGCTCTTATCTCTAAAGTGAGAGGTATAATAGCAGCTAGGAGGCATGTGTGTACAACACCACAGATCGAGGCATCCTCTTCCATGAACTAAGCTCAGCACAGATAACAAAGTGTATCTGCAGCCAGGGTCTTATTATTATCAAACATTCTCATGAGTCAGAAGGGGCAGGGTGTTTTCCTCTTTAGTCCCAACCGTGGGTGACAACTGTGCCCTTCTTCATGGTGTGTCATCCCATGAGCTTGTACAGTACTGGCAGTGCACCATGATTTACATAGTACTGACAGAAACCCTGTATTCAGGGCTCCAGAAATGCCAGGCTCTGGACTCAGCCCTCTCTGTGAGGGCCTCATTTGGTCCTCCCAGCAGCCTGCTGCAGTGGGCGTTGTCATGAGTCCCATTTCACAGAGGAGGACACTAGGACTCAGAGAGGTGAGCTTGTCCAAGGCCACGTGTCTACAAGGCATGGCCTTGGTTATATGCCAGTGGTGACAACACTGTCCCTGGAGGGCCAGAACTTTTAGTCTGCAACATTCTGTGAAAGTAGGCTTTTGCAGGGTCCCTAACAGCCTGGTGAACCATGCATTCCTCTCCCCACAGTATAGCTGCCTGTGTTCACAGGGTCAGCTTCCCTTCGTGGACTTGCAAAAGCTAGGTGTGCTGAGCATAGGAACATTGCAGTCTTGCATTCCACCATGAAGGAGAAATCTACATAAAGACACCAAGGCTTTTGGTAGCAGTGACCACAGACATGGCGGTGGCTACCAGTCTCTATCACTTAACCAAATATCAGGCAGCTTTATAGGCTGTAGCTCTCTTAATTCTCTAAAAGCCCATGAGGGAGAGAGAGATTATTGTCCCCTTTTGCATTTGGGGAAACTGAGGCCTAGAGAAGTTGGAAGCTTTTCAAGGCATACAGCAGACCTGACTGCAGTCCACGTCTTCTGCTAGAGGCTTGCTGGAGGAGGCAGCGCAGACTGGTTTCACACATGTGCATCCTATGCTGTCACACAGGACCCTGTGCATGGGTGGGGCTCATATGTGGTTGAGTGCTCTGCTGTTGCCTTCTTCTTCTTCTTCTTCTTCTTTTTTTTTTGTGGGACTGGGGATTGAACTCAGGGCCTTAAACTCTTAAGCTTGCAAGGCAGGCGATTTACCACTTGAGTCAGCCTCTAGCCTGTTTTGCTTTTTTAGTTGTTTTTGGGATAAGATGTACTGTTTATGCCTGGACTGTGATCCTCAAGGTCTCTGCCTCCTGAGTAGCTAGGATTATAGGTGTGAGCCACTATGCCCAATTTGCTGTTGCTTCTTGATATTCTTTATAACCTTTTGAACAAGGGTCCCAATTTTCTTTTCTTTTTTTCTTTTTCCTTTATTTGGGAGTACTGGGGGTTTGAACTTGGCCTTTCACTTGCTAGGCAGGGGCTGTAGCACTTGAGTCACATCTCCAGTCCATTTTGCTCTGATTATTTTGGAAATGGGGTCTTGGCAGCCCTTCCTGGCCTAGAACTGTGATCCTTTCAATCTTAGCCTTCCAAGTAGCTAGGATTACAGGTGTGAGCTACAGGTGCCCTGCACAGTCTTCCTATTTATGCTTTCCACATAGCTGGGATGTCAGGTGTGCACCACTGCTCACCTTTTTTTGGTTGAGATGAGGTCTCAAACTTTTTTCCTAGGCTGCCTTGAACTTCGATCTTCCTGATCTCTGCCTCCTGTACAGCTAGGGTTACAGGCCTGATCCACTGTGCCCTGTGGTTCCCACATTTTCATTTTTCACTGGGCCTTCCAACTCTGTAGCTGGTTCTGTTGGAACAAGACACTCCTTGGGCCCTTAGTGGAAGGAGTGGGAGCTCCTGTCTTTCCCTCACCCCTTCCTTTCTCCTCTGCTTTTCCTAGGCCCTGTTTGATACGCAAAATGAACTACGCACACACATCCCAAACTTCACCTTCAACCTGGGCTACTCAGGGAAATTCTTCCATACAGGTATGTGGCCTGCCCCTGTTCTCACTAGCACCTTTCAGGATGGAGGTTCAGGGGCTCCTCCAAGCCACCTCCTGGGAACACTACTACAGGCCACCAGATAGACTGGCTGGTCACACTTGGTCACATCTGACCCCTCTGGTTCCCCAGAGCCAGTGGACCACAAGAGTAGTCACAGCAACAGGCAGATGCACCCTTCTTCCTGACTACCCCCAGCCTTGAAGGCTATACTGTTCTAGGTGTACCTCTTCTCCACCCTCCACTTTGTAAAATTATTTGTATTATTTTTGCTTGTAAAAGAAACCAGTTGAATTTTAAGAATGTTACAGGGTGTGTAGCATAGAAGGTGAAGGCGCCTTGCATTTGTACCCACCCCAGCGTGACCAGTGTCCTGAGTTGAGTTTGGAGGCAGAAGGCTTGAGGTTGAGAGCTGTAGGTTGCCTGCTTCATGCTTGCCTTCTTTTAGGCTCTCTCAGGTTCCTCACATGCTGCCCTTCTAGGACTGTGCAGGGAGAACAGCCCCTAGACTGGTCATCTGCAGTGACCATCCATCTTGGTGCTTTCTGCTCACCATAGTGAGGGTGGCCTCTCTGGAATTCTAGGCAGAACCATTTTGGCCAGCAATTAGAGGGAGGGAGACAATGAGCAACATAGCCAAAGCCAAATAGGAACTATCCTGGTTGTCAGAGACAACATGCTAAGAAATGTCAGAGGTCGTTGTAGTAACAAATATGAGACAGAGTGTTACGCATCCTGTGTGCACACAAAGAGCTTACATAGATCAGTGGGTGAAAGGCAGATGACCCCATTTGGATCACTGAGATAGGATCAGAGAAGGCAGGGGAGAAGTGGAGGAAACAATTGAGATTGTTGATGCCAAACCCCAAAGTCCCTGAGAGAAGTTCTCTGCACGTTTTTTCATTGAGGCAGGGCACACTCTAGACTGTCTTCTCCTGGGGTGAGCTTGAAGAATTCTCCCAAGCAGCTCCTGAATGGGTTGTAGCTGTGCACCCTATCTGAAGGCTCAGGCCAGGTTTGAGGGCCTTATGGCCAAGTCATCTGTGCTGAGAGTGCTCTGTGCCACCCTGCAGGTACTGATGCCGAGGATGCTGGAGATGACCTGCTGCTGTCCTATGTGAAGGAGTTCTGGTGGTTCCCCCACATGTGGAGCCACATGCAGCCTCACCTGTTCCACAATCAGTCTGTGTTAGCTGAGCAGATGGCCCTGAACAAGAAGTTCGCTGTCGTGAGTAAGATTCCCTCCAGGGCAGAGCTGGGGTGCCTAGGGGCTGGGCTGGGGGCCTGGACTGTGAGCCTCTTGCTGCTTTAGCAAGCATATCTGTTCAGCTGGACAGATTTTTATACCAACTCTGTGTCGGGGCCTAAGGTGAGCCCCTTTATAGTCTCTGTCTCTTGTACTCTTAATTTAAGAAAACAGCCCCACTTCACAGACCAGAAACTGAAGCTCAGGGAGGTTACACCAGGACTTAAACCCAGGTCTTTGTGTTTCCTGAGTCCAAGCTCTCACTTCCAGGCTAGGGCAGAGGCACAGGAAAACAGGGAGAGGTACTCAGTGAGGAGGGGATGGTTGCTCAGTAGACTAGCCTGTGTTCACTGAACAACCAGAGGCAAGAGGAGGCAGGAAAAACCCTGTCTTTGCCCTGTACTCTGGGGTGCATGCACCTCTGAGCTAGAAGGCATGGGTCCTGACCGAGAGTCAGGACCTGGGTTTTAGTCTCAGCTGTGCCAGTCACTCACTCTGAGCAGCTTCCTTTCTTTCTCAGGCCTTGCTTTCCCTATCTGTACCATGAGGGCTTAGACCAACTACCCTGCCATTCTAGCCTCTGATTTTTCTCTCATATTCTACAAGGGGGAGTTAAAGCCCCAAGGGGAAAGGCCCCATTCTCATCCTGCCCTGCTCATCCTTTCCCCAGGAGCATGGCATTCCCACAGACATGGGGTACGCAGTGGCACCCCACCACTCGGGTGTGTACCCTGTGCATATGCAGCTGTATGAGGCCTGGAAGCAGGTGTGGAACATCCGTGTGACCAGCACAGAGGAGTACCCCCACCTGAAGCCAGCCCGCTACCGCCGCGGCTTCATCCACAACAGCATCATGGCAAGTGGTCCACAGCAGGAGGGAGGTGGGGGATCTGTGGGCCCACACTTTCATGGGGTATGTGCATGTGCTGTTCTGGGAAGTAGAGCTGTGGCTAGCTGGCATAGAGGCTGCAGGCTGTTTTCTTCTGCCACCTTGGCATCTGAGGCTCCATCATGGGGAAGGTAGATTGCCAGTCATGGCCCCTTTTCGTGAACATCTTAGCTTTTGTGACAGAGGGTCTAGGAGTGAGCATGCTTTAAAGGGGGTTCTGGTGAGGATGTGGGACAGGCCTCTGTTACACTCATTTGCTCATTTAAAAACTTCTCTTGAGCTGTTACCATGTGTCTGTCCTTCTAGGGACTGAGGCACAGAAATGCACAAAACTCAGAGAAGTTCCTGGCCTTGTAGACCTGGCATTCTAGTGGCAGGAGACACTCATGCATATAATGGTTAGATGGTGAAAGGTGCCCTGGAGACAATCTAGCAGGGAAGGGAGGTAAGGGGCTGTTTTCAGTAAGGGATTAGGAAGGTCTCCCCTCCCACCTGCTACATGTGGAAGAGCATGCAAGGCAGAGAAAGCAGCACAAGTGCAAAGGCTCTGAGGCAGGCCTGTGCTGAGTGTGTCTGAGGACCAACTAGGAGGCAGTGTGTCTTGAAGGGAGTGAGTGACACGCAGATGGTAGAGGATGTCAGAGGGGTAATGGTCCAGCTGGTATAAGGCCATGGAAGGCTGGCCATCACTTTTAGGCAGAGATGGAAAGGTTTGAATGGAGCATGACCTGATTCATATTTTAAAAGAGTTTTCTATCCTTCTGTCTATTGGTGTGGAGTGGAGTAAAGGGTACAAAAGAATCGGGCAGGCCAGTTAGGAGGCCATTACACTCTTCCAGATAAGAAATGGACCCAGTACAAGGTGGGAATGTAATTGTATGTTGGACTTGTTAGAATTTACAGCCAGTAGGACCTGTTGATAAGTGTGATTCTAGGTGTAAGAGAGAGAGAAGTCAGAGGTGATGCTAAGGTTTCTGGCCTGAGGCATTGGAAGGATGTATTGTCAGTCAAGATGGGGCAAGTGTGGGAAGGCAAAGTTTGTCTTTATCCATCACCCACCCATCCATCCACTTCCTCAGTATCAGGGGCTCACATTAACACTGAGCATTAGGTGGTGACAAGGCAGGCCTCTTCTTTTCCTCTTAGAGTCCGGTTTCTGGAGTAGAGACAGTAGGTAGCTAAGTCAATGCATGACACTAGTGTGCAGGCTAGGCAGAGTATGCCCTGAAGAGCAATGTTAGAGGGTACAGGATTCTTGCTGCAAGCAGTCAGTTTTCCAGAAACTGTCTCATTCTCCTACATCACGTAGGGTCTGTTTATTTTGTACAAAGAATAACAGCAAAATGTAAACTGGTAAGGACCTGTTGTTCATGTGAGGCAGTGTCACAGCCTACAGAGTGTTTGGGAGCAAGGACTCCTGTAGTAGGGGCTGTGTCTGCACAAGAGGATAGGGAAGACCTCTCCTACTACATTCACTGTCTGGAGATGCCATGGCTCTTTTCCCTCTCCATCCCAGGTCCTCCCTCGGCAGACCTGTGGCCTTTTCACACATACCATCTTCTACAATGAGTACCCTGGTGGCTCCAGTGAGCTGGACAAAATCATCAATGGGGGCGAGCTCTTCCTCACCGTGCTTCTCAATCCTGTGAGTGCTCTGCAGCCCACAGCTGGCTTGGGGAGGGGCTGTTGACAGCCTGTCTGCAGCTGAGGAGGCCTTCTGGGCTGGGGAATGGTGAGGGGCCAGTGTGAAGGACTGGAAATTAGGAGATCCACTCTCCAGCCCTGGCACTGTACCTTCTCTGCTGTGTGAGCTGGACTAAAGCATTGGAGCTTTCTTTTCCTGTCTTTCATGATCATGTGCTGCAATACAGCATTGTTAGTATTTTTCTGCATGTTCTTTTTTCCAGTCTTTGTTCAAGTGTAGACCTGCATGTATACTCTCTCTCTCTCTCTCTCCTCTGTCTCCCTCTCTCTCCTTCTCTACTTGAGCTTTTTGGACTTTTTTTTCCTGATGTGTAAAATAGAAATAATCATATTGTCTAGCTAGCACAATGGGCTAAGATTTCCTCATCTTCCATGTATCCCACCACCCCCCAACTTTATATATTTGTGATTTACAAATCACTGCATTAAGCCAACCTCCTACCCCAGGCTTGTAACATTTGGAGGCCATTAAGACCTTACCTGTGCCCAGCCTGAGGTCACACAGTGAGGTTGTTGATTGCCCCAGTGTACCTTGCACTGGTCTTTGGGTGGGCCTGCAAGCTGAGGCAGGGCTAGAGGGGTTAGAAGTGGGGATGAGGGTGGCTCAGATGTTGATGCAGCTGCTGTCTTCCTCTTCCCCTCCCCTGGAGCAGATCAGCATCTTCATGACACACTTGTCCAATTATGGGAATGACCGCCTGGGCCTGTACACGTTCAAGCACCTGGTGCGCTTCCTGCACTCCTGGACCAACCTGCGGCTGCAGACACTGCCTCCGGTGCAGCTAGCCCAGAAGTACTTCCAGATCTTCGCTGAGGAAAAGGACCCACTCTGGCAGGTGGGGCAAGGCAGCCTGGTGCCTTGCTGCAGGGATGGAATGCCCTCTGCTCACAAACATGTGTTCCAGGCATGGTCTTGAGGCTCACCCTTCATACTCATGCCTTCTTGAGCAGAAACTCCCATGCTTGTTTGCTCACCAGCATGGGCACACCACTCGTGAGCACATGTGCACATGTATGTACACATACATGGCCTCCTGCAAACATGCACACTCATTCACAGTCTTGGAAAAGACAGCCTTGAAGAACTGCAGATGAACCCAGCATGGCTGAAGTGTCGAGAGCGACCACCCTGACTGGGACTCTCCCAAGTCCCCTAACTATAGCAGTTCTGAGCCACTGGGAAGGGAACTCAAGGGATGGTTTGGGGCCGTCCTTAGGAAGGACTACACCTGGGGACTGTTAAAAGTTGGGAGCAGAAGCTGGGCTCAGTGGCAGTCTCATAGTTCAGACCAGGGGTCCATAGACTGTAATTTGTGGGCCAAAACCAGCCCATGTTCTGTTTTTATAAAGAAAGTTTTGTTGGAACCAGCCCCACTCATTCTCATGAGTGTTGCAGGCACCACTCGTGCCACAGCAGCAGAGTGGAGTAGTGGCAACAGAGACTGGACAGTTACCCAAAGCCTATAGTGTTTACTAACTCTGGACTCTGGAGGAAAAGCTTGATGATTCATTTGAGACACTGCTTGTCTAGTTAAATTCAACAAGTACTCGGGAGTTCCTCTTAGTGCCAACTATGCAGCTGGGCATTTGGCCAGGCTCTGTGGGGAGCATGATGCTAAGTAGAAGTAGTCCCTGCCTGTTGCAGCTTGGTGTCTGGAGGTGATGAGGTCACATGCAGGTATTATGCCTGCTGGTCATGGCCACATATGTATGTGTGGTGGGAGTCCATTCGTGGGTTCTCGGGTCTCCCTCACATCCCTTCCATTGTTGTTTTAGGACCCTTGCGAGGACAAACGCCACAAAGACATCTGGTCCAAGGAAAAAACATGTGACCGCTTCCCAAAGCTCCTCATCATCGGCCCCCAGAAAACAGGCAGGTCATTCCACCCAGCCTCCCCCACAGGCTATGTCAGCCATGTAATTCTGGGGACCACCCTTTCCTGGTCCCACTCCCAAATACTCTGCCCTTCCTTTCCCCAAAAATGGGAGCAAAGTTGGGGTAAATACAAATTGCCTATCAGTGTGAAGGAGGGAAGGGAGTGGAGGGTAGGTATGGCATTCTCCTATTTGTCTTGAACCACAGCCTCATCAAGTTCTCTCTCTGTCCTCTTGGGAGTCTGAGCCTAGGCAGGAAGGTAGCCCAGGTGAGCTGCTCTGCAAGTTTGAGCAGGGCCAAGAAAAAGTGGCTCAGTGCAAAGAGATGTGTCAGTTAGTGCTGTCTGCCAGAGGTGCAGGAGAAGGAAGCACTGAGTAATTGCTGAGCATTTGCCACGCACACGTTTCTGTAAGGCATAAATGAGTACTCACATTTTACAGACAAGAACATCAGCTGGGCATGGTGGTTCATACCTATAAGTCCAACACTCAGGAGGCAGAGGCAGGATAGAAGGTTTGAGACCAGCCTGGGCTACATGTTGAGACCCTGTCTCTAAATACCAAAAAAAAAAAAAACCCCAAAACCTAGAAAACTCAAGGCTCAGAGAAGTTAAGTGATTTCCTGCAACACCTTCAGTTAGGAAGTGACAGTTCTAGGTCTTAAAACCTGTCTCTGTGATTCTAAAGCCTTACTTACAGTCACTAAACTACAGCTTCCTTCTCTTCTGGAGGCTCTCGTCACAGAGAGAGCACCCAGGGAATAAGTGAGGGTCTCTTGAGGAGGGATGCGAGAGAGAACATGAGTGAAGGGAGAGCACCTGCAAGAGGAGTTCTTGGCTCCTCAAGGGTTTCATATTAGATGTGTGATGGCACATGCCTGTAATCTCAGTACTCTAGAGGTGAGGCAGGAGGATTAAGAGTTTAAGACCAGCCTGGACTACATAGAAGACTCTGTCTTTAAAAAAAAAAAAAGTCACATTAATAGACCTAGAGGGTCAGCTTCCTTTTCCCTGAGCTGTTCCTAAGTGCAAGGGTAGACAGAGGTTCACAGCTGGAAAAGAACAGCAGGAAGCATCTAGTTCTGAGATTCTGCAGATACAGTAGTCCATTGAACATGGCTACCATAGTGCTGTGATGAGAAGAATTCCAATGTCAAGTCTTGTTTAGTAATGATGAATGCTGTAATGGATTAGTAATATCTGTAAAGGCTACAGGAGTTAGGGTGTCCACATGCATACCCTGTTTTTGCCATCTTGGATTTAGTGCAATTCCTTTTATGGACAGATGAAGAACCTAACACTCAGGGAAGGAAAGGGATTTTGCTGGGACCTCCCAGTGAATATTGCAGAGCTAAGCCCAGAACCCAGACTCCATCTCTTTTGGGGGCTGGGGCATGGCCTCAGCTGTCTCTTCTCCCACAGGCACCACAGCCCTCTACCTGTTCCTGGGCATGCACCCGGACCTAAGCAGCAACTACCCCAGCTCAGAGACCTTTGAGGAGATCCAGTTTTTTAACGGCCACAACTATCACAAAGGCATTGACTGGTGAGTGGGCTGTCCTGTCCACTGCAGGACAGGAAGGCCATCATGGAGCCAGCAAGGGAGGCCTGCATGGCCACAGCAGGAAACAGCTGGTGATTACTCACACACAGCTGAAGTTCCTATAAACAGGGACAAGTCTCAGTGACCCTTGAATCATGATGGAAGAGGGTTGTTACAGACAGGACACTTGATGTGGAAGCACTTTGCCCCTCTGCAGTATGGCCTAAGGTCAGAGACCACTAAAGTCAGAGTCCAGCTCCTCCCTTACTTACACAGAACCTCTGGGCCCTAGGAGAGGAGAGGGTAGTGCTCATCCAAGGTCCCAAGGTCTGTTGGTGACAGCAGGGGCAAAAATCCAAGTGGTCTGATTGATTGCTGGCCCTTCCCTCTGCATGTGGGCAACTGTGGGAGAAGGTGTTCTTGCAGGCCCTCCAGCGGCACTAGCTGGCCTTCAGGGGCTTCCCTGGAAGGCTGGTAGAGTTGCAGCTTCCCACCAGTCTTCCCCAGAGTTCACCGCAAGCATGTGGTGGCCCGCATAGTGTGGTTTTACTCTTCAGTTTTTCGATTTGCATCTTTCCCTACTCTTTTTTTTTTTTAAAAAAAAAACCTTGTATGTACATGTATTGACATTATTTATTATTGTTATGTTAATGGGTTACCTGGATAGGGACAGTGGTATGGGTGGTAGGAAACGACTCTCTTCCTTATCTTCAGGTCCACAGTGACAGACTGGAGGGCACCGTCCCAAGTCTGGAAAGAAAGCCTGCCCTGGAGGCAGCAGAAGGCCTCCTCCTCTCTTAACTAGTCCTCCCTCCTTGGGTTGGAGGGAGAGTGGACCTGAGCCCCACCTTGCCCCCAGGGGCAGAGTGAGTTTAGCTGCAGGAGCATCTAGAGTTTAGGATGGAACAGTATAGCTCCCTCCATATGCCCTGCAACCCACACCACATCGAGTCTTTAGATCCTCCTGACCCCACAGCCTGCACTGAAAAGGAACAAATTTGGGATGGGATCCTGCCAAGAGGCCATTCCCTAAAGCGTCCCCCCCAGGGGGAAGTCCTGGTTGGCTGGAGCAGTGTGGCCTGCTGGCCTTCTGATGAGGTGTACCCCCAGTGATCATCATCCCCCCACATTCCTCGGCCTCTCATGAGTCACTGTCTGCAGGTACATGGAGTTCTTCCCCATCCCCTCCAATACCACCTCGGACTTCTACTTTGAGAAAAGCGCCAACTACTTTGATTCAGAAGTGGCGCCCCGGCGGGCAGCTGCCTTGCTGCCCAAAGCCAAGATCCTCACCATCCTCATCAACCCAGCGGACCGGGCCTATTCATGGTACCAGGTAAGCAGCCAGGGGTGGAATCTCTGAGTAGGGGTGCAGGGTTCTGTCTGATACTCACTCAACAAATACTGATTAAGCACCTACTATGTGCAACCCCAAAGGAGGCACCTGGAATGTGGTGATGAAAAGAATAAAGCCCTGCTTCCTTGGTGCTTCTGGCGTGGTGGTGGTGGTGGCGGCGGTGGCGGTGTGACAGGTAGAAATCTATGCCATATGCCAATCACCAGCTGACTTCCTGCCCCCAGCATCAATGGGGGTCCTGCCTGAGACTGATACCAATAAGAGGTGGAGCTGGATAGACCTTGACACAGCCTAGATTTGGTGACAGCCATGTGGGCTCATGCTGGGTTATTGCTTCCCTGCTGGATACTGGGAGGGTGGCATGAGAACTCAGGGAAGGAAAGGACTCAGGACCTACCAGTGGTGCTGTAAATGCATCCCTACTTCATGTTTGTGAGGCCTGAACTTTCTTTCATTTCTGTGACCTGACTTGATTTCTTCTGAGTTCAGTCCACTGGGCTTATAGGAGTGCTTCTCAGTTGGGTGTGGTGGCCAGTGGTGGTGAGGGGGGGGTCCCTTTGCTACTTGTCAGTCTTCCTTGGGTTATGCCAAGAACTTTGATTCAGAAGTGGTCCCAGTACTCAAGGCTAAGTTCCTGTCCACCCTTATCAAGCCAGCAGACTGGGGCTGCTCTTGATGTTAGGAAATTCCTGGACCTTAGTCCTTGATTACCTGGGGTGGGGTTCATTCTCCTAGCCAGGAAGGCCTCTCCAGCCTGGCCACTTTTGGTAGCTCCTTGCCACACTTTGAGCCTCCCTATCTGCAGGCTTCCATAGGTGCTTCTGGGGCCTTGCTGTGTCCCCTGCAGTGCCAGCAGGCACAGAGCAGATCCTCTTTTCTCTTGATCCCTCAGAACTCTCACCTCTCTGGCCACTCCCTAAGCCTAGTTGGGGCAGGGGTGGGGAGAGCTATCTTCCACTCATCCCCTAGGACTTTAGCTTATGTGCTGATATCCGCCTTTCCTGAGGGCTTTGCCTTATTGGGAACCCAGAATGTAGCAGGCAGTGTGTCTTCCCTCTGCCTCTGGCTTTCATGGGGGGACATGTAGGGTCATCATGAAAGCATCATGGGTCTACTCGGTCCCCTGTTCTATACTCATGACAGTACTTCTGCCACCTCACTGGAATTTTGCAGCAGTTTTCTAGAAGGAAGGCGGGTGTGTGTGTGTGTGTGTGTGTGTGTGTGTGTGTGAAGGAAGGCAGAGGAGGGTGTGTGTGTGTTGTGTCCCCTTCACACACAAGGAGACCAAGATTCAGCAGTTTTCATGTGGCGGCACTTCAAACCAGGTCATCTAGATCTAAGACTTTATTCTTTCTCCTGTCTATGATCGGGGGTAAAGGAAATGAGAAGGGAGATTAATGCATACTAAGGAAGGTCCAAGAAGGTGCTAGAAGGAGAAGGGTTGTGGTCTGCCTCAGAAGAGGTCAGGAGGCTGTTGTGCTCGTTGCTGCCTGTTCTTGCTCTGGGCTGTGCCGTTCCATGGTGGAGCCTGGGGTCAGTTGGGGAGGCTGCTGCCTGCTGTGCACTGCTGTGCCTGCTCTCTGGACGCAATTTCTGCAGATGCTGGTGGCCCACAGCGTTGTTTTAGGTGGTTTAGACCTAGCGTTTTTCCCTTTATACTTTTCTTCCTAATCCTTCTGATTTCCATAAAGGAGAATTGAGCACAGTTTGGTACAAGTGGCTCCTGTCTTTTCTAACAAAGAGAGGGTGAGTTTTGGGTGCAGGGCCTGGAGCAAACGTTTGTGTTTGGTGTTTAAGAACATTGCTTTCTTTTTACTGTATTTATCAATGGCTGCATTCTGAATGTGGAAATTGATTCTAGTTTTCTATTTATGGAGGTGATAATTGAGTTTTCTTTAATGAGAAAAAGGTGAAAAGAAAAACAATGTGGACATTGTGGTACAGCAGGAATTGCAGAGACTATGTGAATGACCAACATTTGGAAACCCTAACCTGATTCAATTCCTGTCTTGAAAAGATGGGGAAGCTGGGGCCCTGGGGGCAGTGACTTCCGTGAGACCAAAGAGCAGTGAGAGGCAGAGCTCAGGGCTCCAATTCCAGCCCAGGATCTCTTGGCCACCTTATGAGTTGTTGACTCGCAGAAATCACTTCGTTCACTCCATGTGACATGGCCACCTTCTTCCTCTCCTGCAGCACCAGCGGGCCCATGATGACCCAGTGGCCCTGAAGTACACCTTCCATGAGGTGATCACAGCTGGCACTGATGTGTCTTCCAAGCTGCGGGCCCTCCAGAACCGCTGCCTGGTCCCCGGCTGGTATGCCACCCACATTGAGCGCTGGCTCAGCGCCTTTCACGCCAATCAGGTAGCTGTCTGCCCCTGCCCCTTGGAGGGCTCACATTAGCCCAAGGGGACCTGGAAAGCCCTGAGATGGGCTGCTGGGAGGAGGAGATCGGGTGTGGTGATGAGAGAGAACCCGATGGAGGGTCAGATCACATAAGGCCTTTTAAAAAAGCCTTGGAGATTGGAGCCACGTGAGTGGTGTGGGGACTGGAGGCTTGTCGAGAGGCTGGAAAGGGGATGCTGCAGAGATTTGAGAACGAGGTTTGCTTGATAGCTTAAATTCTGGGAGAAGATAACATGAATCAGGGGAGCTGGCAGAGAGCAGAGAGTTAGATACTGAGGACTGAGCCTTGTGCGTGGATACCTGCTGATTCAAGGTGGAGGAGGAAGTGGACTTGAGAAGGTATAGGATCCCAAGTTTGCAGTCAGGTGGTCCTGCTGTGATGGACACTGATACCCATTGCCACTGGAGTGAAGGCAGGTCCAGATCATCTTTCTCTCTCCTTCTTTCCAGATTCTGGTCTTGGACGGTAAACTGCTTCGGACAGAACCTGCCAAAGTGATGGACACGGTGCAGAAATTCCTTGGAGTGACCAACACCATTGACTACCACAAAACCTTGGCGTGAGTGTCATGTTGACCTTTCAACATGGTGATATCCCTGAGCAGGGACCAAGGCCAAAAAAACAAAGGCTTGAATGATGATGTGGGAGACACAGGTTAATTAGAGTCAGCAAGTATGATAGAGCATGAACACTTCCCTGATGGCTGTTAAGCAGAAGAAACCTAAGGTAGTGGCACTTTAAGAAAAAGAGGAGTGATGAATATGTTCTACTCTAGTCAGTTTCTGTTCTACTTTTTTTTTGGGGGGGTAATGTACTAGAATTTGAACCCAGGGCCTTATGTTTGCTAGGCAGGCGTTCTACCACTTGAGCCATGTCATCATGTGACATGATGCTTTAGTTTGTTTTTCAGGTAAGGTCTCGTGTATTTTGCCCAGGCCGGAACTGGACCGTGGTCCTCCTATTTATTCCTCCTGCATAGCTAGGATGATAGGCACCTGCTACCATGCCTGGCTTATTGATTGAGATGGGTCTCACTAACTTTTTCCCCTCTTGAGTAGCTGGGATTTCAGGTGTGAGCCCAAGCCCAGCCCCAAATCAGAATGTTTCATCTGAATAAGTTAGACCAACAATGAACATCCATAATTCCCACAAGGGTTTCTTAGCATTAGAATTAGACTTAAAATGTAATTTTAAGAAAAGGAAGGTAGAATATGGTTGTTGATAGCTAATAACCCCACCTAGAGCTTGGGGCAGGTTCATTGAAAATGTCTTCTCAGGGTGAGTAAGTGCCAGCCTATGTTACAGGGTCTTGGGGTAGGAAAGCCTGCCTGTCAGTGTTGTGTCACAGACAAGTGACACACATAGCCAGAGGAAGGGTTCGAGAGAAGGAAGAAAAAAGTCACCCTCCCTGGCTGCTTTCTTGGGGAAGTCGTGGTAGTGGAAGGTTGAGCAGGGAAGTTAGTCCCTCATCTCGAAGCAGGAAAAAACAGAAACCATGGCACTAGCTATGGTGTTACAGATGCGTGGGTTAGGACCCCAAACCCTTCACTGTGCTCTGTGACCTTTTAGTCTTTTGGCCTTCACTTTCCTCATCTTTATGTTGGGGATAGGGAGAAAATCTCCTATCTCCTAGGTCAACTGAATTGAATTAAATCAGGCTTGTGGAGCCCTTGGCTCAGTGCTTGGTATGTGCCAGTTACTCAGTCCATGGTTACCATTGTCATCATAGTCATCCTGAAGCTGGGAGAGGTAAAGAAGGCTTCTTGATGAAAAACAGTTACTCATCACTGAGTTAAAGGATGCTCAGAAAGTGTCTCCTAGCATTGTGCGGGATGGAAAAAATTCACATTATGGATTGCAGGAGGAATCGGGGCAGCTCAGCCTGGGTGGGAGAAGACTTGGAGCATGGGAGATGCCGTTTGCTGGAAGATAGTCAGGTGTGTGTAGTGGAGACCAGGGACAGCACCTGGGCCAAGTGATGCCAAGTGTCACTCCATAGTCAGTGCAGTTTGAGAGTGTATGGGGGTTGGACTCCCTGTGCTCCTGGGTGTGTGACCAGGGCCTCAGGGAAGGGTGGATGGGTTGACTGGATCCCACCTACAGGCTTCCCATCTCCACAGGTTTGATCCAAAGAAAGGATTCTGGTGTCAGCTACTTGAAGGAGGAAAAACCAAGTGTCTGGGCAAAAGCAAGGGCCGGAAATACCCGGAGATGGACTTGGATGTAAGTGGTAGACACATTGACCATGGCAGACAGTGAGTGGGAGGGGTCCGAAGGGGGAGGGCCTCGTCCCCTTTACCCCACCCCAGCATGCAGTGGCCTCAAAAGTAGGAAATATGGGCTAGGCATGGTGGGTCAGAACTGATTTAGTACAGCAGATATTCATTACCTTCTTCTGAAGGTGGTACCATGGGGCTGAGGATGAAGCAGAGCAAACAGTATTCTCTGCCTTAGAGGACTCCTCCAAGGGGAGGCAGCTGTACTCAGGGAGTAGAGTATAGGCCAGAAGAGCTTTGTGTAGGATGGGGTACAGTGGGTATTCAGGGCATAGGGTATCATTATGGGCTGGAGACTAGAAAAGTCCTCAGTGGGAGGCAAGGTCTCTGGAGCTGGGGTTCATGCCCCAGGACTTGGACCCATGGAACAGAAGGACAGGCTGTTCTCGTACGAGAGAACATTGTGTGAAAACACTTGTGGGGAAGGTCACAGACTCTGCATCTTGTCATGTTTCCCTCTTCCTGTTTGCCTCTGGTTTTGATGAATGCTCTTTTCTCCCTGTCATGAGAGTTTTGACCTTATGAGCTCTGTTTTGGTGTTCCTCCTATATGGGAGTTTCCTGTGGAGGCTACTGTTTAGAAGAGAATTGGGAATAAAGAGGTGGATGGCCTGGTGTTGGGAGAATGGTGGTGTTAGGGAGGGCATGCTGCCCGCACCTGAACTTTCTTTCTGTGCAGTCCCGAGCCTTCCTGAAGGACTACTACCGGGACCACAACATCGAGCTTTCCAAACTGCTATACAAGATGGGCCAAACGCTGCCCACTTGGCTGCGGGAGGACCTCCAGAACACCAGGTAGCCTCAGTCACCAAAACCTGATCGAACGCTTATGACGGCAGGAAATGCCCCGCCTGCCTCGCGCTGAGCCAGACTGACCTTCAGAGAGAGGAGCTGGGCCTGGGCTGGCCAAGCACTATGAGCAATACTCTGCTGAGGCCCACAAAGGGCCAGGAGAAGCCTGGGCAGGTCTGCAAGCGCCTCAGAGCATCCACTGCTGGATCTGTGGCCTACAGGACCTCTCTGGCACCAGAGGTCCATTCTGTTCACAGCCTCCCTGGGGAGGCCACTTCTTGTTGGTGGAAGGCCAGTTCCTGGTGAGAGAGGTTCCACGAGACTCTCTCTCCTGTCCCTCACTGTGTTCTACAAACCATGCCCCCTTCTTTGTCCCACCACTCCCTGCTTCAGCAGGGTATCTCCTCAGTATTAGCTGCCATATTTCTCTGTTCTCTAGACAATAAGGGAAAAGAGCCCAGATGGGCCTTTTGCCAAACTAGGGAGAGAGACCAGACTTCCAAGTGTGTTTCGAGCCAGGCCCTTCCAGGGGGTCAGCTGGGCACTCAGAAGCAGTCGCTGGGCCGGATGTGAGGGTGGCCACCTCAAGAGAGGGCAGAACTTCCACATTTAGGTTAATACTGTCACATCTTACCTTCCTTTTGTGGGAAAGACTCTGTGGTTATTACAGTATCTACCCAGTGCTCAAGGTCTCCTACAGGGTCCTAGGGCACTGCCATGCCACTGGGCCCAGAGACTTATGGCTGCCCCCTTTCTTCACCCCAGATGTGACATGTGGTGTTTCCTGTGGTGAAAGGCCGAGGAGGTCAGGAGTCGGCCAGCGTCCATGCTCCCATGTACATACATTGTCCCATATCCACTCCCTCGGTCCTGCAGACACGGCAGAGATGGCAGACTGCTGTCCATTGCTTTGCCCCAGTGACCTGTGGCCGAGGGTCCCCAGAGGACCCCCCCCCCTTAACTTCCCAAATACTAAGAAGCTAAAGTATTTTAATATTTTTTTTTTCTTGGTGCCAGAGTTTATACCCTGGGTGCTGGGGTCGCACTGTGTTTTATATATATATATATATATATATATATATATATATATATATAATGTGTATATATATATATTATATTTTTTTGGTTGGGTTTGTTTTTAATTCAGTTGTACACAATGGTGGCAAGCCCCAGCCTCAAAGGGTATCATATCTTAGTGCTAGAGAATGAGGTAGGAAGGAGGGAGGGTGCGAGTTCATGTGTCTGAGCCTCAAGGAGGCAGTACAAAGGTGCACCTTGTCTCTGCTCCCTCTCCCAAGTGCTACAGCTGTCCTGGGGCTGCTCCAGGGGAACAGAGGTGGTGACATGAACAAGGAAGACCAACTCTCTCCAGGAAATCTGGCTTCATTTAGCTCAGTGACCATGGGGGGTTTGGCCAAAGGGAAGAGCCAGGGTGAGGGTTGGAGAGCTGGAACCCAGAGCTGGCCCATCCCTCTCCCCTCACATGGTGCTAGGTTGGGAGCTGCCCTGGGAGTGGGATGCCCACTGGGACCTGCAGAGCTGTCTCCAGGCCCCCTGCAGACACCGGATCTCTGGGCTGTTTTCTTCTTGGGTTCTGCTCCTGCCCCCAACCCCTTTTAACAATGTGAAATGACTGAGGCTGGAGTGTCTTTCCTTGGCCCCCTCAACTGCCAATTCAACTTCCACCAGACACCCAGGTCATTATTTCTGGAGAGGCTTGTCCTATTCAGAAGCCTGGCATTTTAGGCTTGGAAGGGTTCTTCAGCAGGTACAAAGCAGCCCCAGGAAGGGGAGTGGCCTGGTTGGCCCATGTCACAGAGCTGGTTGGAAGCAGGGCCAAGAGTTGAACTCAGGGCCCCCAATTCTGAGTCCAGTGCTCTTCTTCCAGTGCCACACTGCCTCTGAGCCCGCCCTTGAGACCCTACACTATGCCAGGTTCCTATCCTTCCCTCAGTCACAGCCGTGGTCATTCCAGGATATGGGGACAAACCACTCCTTCCCAGCCAGGTGCCTTTGAGCCTTCTCATTCCCAGATCTGCATTTGCTTCCCTTGCATGTTCTTTCCATGTGGGGAGGTCCTTCAACCTGTGGTCCAAGTCTGTCTTCATTAACTGAGCAGATGCCTTCTTCTCAAGTTTTCCGCTGGGGTGGGGAATGTCGGCTGCTCAGTGGCACACTGCATGTGGTTTCAGCGTGTGCAGAGTACCATGTTGCCATCATGTTTCTTACTGGGCCTTTGAGCCTGTGAACGCTGGCTGTCGTGCTTCTGTGAGCACAGCAGGGACGAGTAACACGGTGCCGGGGACAGGGTGGCAAGTCTGCCTCATGCTCAAGAAGGCCTTCCTGCAGGCTGGAGCCAGACTCCCAGGGTGGGACAGCCCTGAGTCTGTCTTCCTGAATCTGTTCATGAGGGACCTACCCTGTGATCTGGGAGGACTAAGGCTCCCACATTCTCACACTGCTCTCTGGGCTGGATGCCTGGTCCTAGTCGAACTTGGAAAGCTGAGGTGGGCTGGCTAAAGTAGCCCTCATGGGGCAGACAGGTTTGAGACCCTGTGAGCTGAGAGGAGAAAGCCTGGATTTTGGCCTAGGCCCTTCTGGGAGCCTGGAGACTGGACCTGCCACCTATTCTGTCTGTCTATGTAGGTCACTACTGCTGTGTCCCTTCCCACTAACCAGTCTTTCTCAAAGACCCACTGGGCCCAGACACTGCCCGGACTTGCGGGTGTGGGGTGAGGGAGGAAGGGAGGTAAGTTGTCCTAGGAGTTCCCAGCTAATGGGTACACAGGTCCCCTCTATGATGAGGGAAGTTCGGAGGTGAGTGAGGGGGACAGCATCAGCATTTGGCCAGCGAGATTAACTGACTCAGACCACTCCCACCAGGGAGGTGCAGATGGGAACGTCCTCTGCAGCTGCCTCAGTCACTCAGGGTCTAGAGCCTTCCACGGTGTGGGCATCTGCGTGGAGGATGAGTGTGAAGTTTAAAGATGGCCTCTTTGATCTTTGATACATGAGCAGCTAATGTTTCCGAGTCTGCTGAGACAGCAGCTAGGAATTCCCAGTGAAAGAAACACTGTCCTGACCCACAGAAATGGGCCCCAACGTGGAGTTGTCTCCACCAGTATGCTAGCAGGAAAAGCAAGTGCAGATGTGCTTTACCAAACATTTGATTATGAATGACCACAGCCCAGCATCTAGATTTGAAATTATTAGCATTCTGATGTGCCCCACCCCTTTCCATGTTAAATGTCCTTTGTACCGAGTTTAAAAGCAAGTTGCAAATGTCCTGAGACTTTTTCCTAGGTGCTTCCACCTGCATCCTCTACTGGAAAGGGCCTTCCACGCACGCACTAGCCAATGCCAAGACAACAGTCATTTCCTAGCGTCTCTCCATCTATACTCAAAGGTCCCCCAAATAATTTATACCTGGTTTTGGAATTGGATCCAATCAAGGTGCACACATTGCATTTTGTAATTTAAAAAAAAAATCTCTTTGCTGAAAAGTCTTGCCACTGCTCATCTGACTTTTAAAACTTATATATTGTTTTTAGGGCCAGCAGGCCTGCTATCACGTAGAAGTCCTACATTCCAGATCTGTCTGATTATTTCCTCATGGTCTGACATGACCAATTTCTCTATCCCCCATATTTTCAAGGGTAATTTTGTTTTTTGTGCTGACTTGATAGTTCCCTTTTGCCGAAGATGTACCTCCTCTGTCACCTGCAGCAGTGCCAAACCAGCTGAGGGGCCTGTGGGAGCTGCAGGAACTCAGGGGAGGGACTGACTCTGTGGAGAAGGCGGCATCACACTGGGCCCGAGAGGACAAGATTGAGGGCACTGTGGTAGGAGGAGACTGCACACGTGGAAGCCAGGCCAGGCTCTGGGCCTGTTGGAATGAAATATCTCCAGCATGGAGGAGCTTGCTTTGACCCTGGAGTTGGGCCACAAGGCGCCAAACACAGCATCCATCTCTTTGTCTGCTGTTTTTATTCTCTTCCCCTCCCCCTTTCCCATTCCTTTTTTCTCTCCGCTCCCCCTCTCCCTCCCTGTCCTCTCTGCTTTGTGGTCCTGGGGTTTTCACTTTCTGTAGGCCTGTGGTCTTTGTGCACTGGAGCACAGATGGGCCTCTGGTATGTGCCAGGAAAGGCCTAAATGGGGAAATGTTTCCCTTCAAGCTGTGGTGTGAAGAGAAGAGCACTGGGCTAGAGGCAGGAGCTGTGAAGTTCTGTCCAAACTGGGTACAGTTGGTGGCTGCATGACTGTTTTCTTCCCAGGCCCTCAGCTCCCCTATGAGTAGATGGGGGACTTTATCAGGGACTCTCAGTGTCCAAGGAGGAAGCAGCTTTGCTGTAGTTGGAGATGATGGGGCTCCAGACCCATCCCTAGGTCCCCCAGGCATACTTGGTCTGGTTCGCTGGTTCTGGGCTGGATATCTTCATCACTCAGAGCACCAGCTCCCCTGTGGAACTGGCTTGAGAACTGTGTGGCCAGTGCTGAGGGTTGGCTTCAGCGCTCTTCCTCCTCTCCCTGGCCCTGGAGGAGGCTGAGGGCAGGGAGGGTTTTCTATGACTGGGCTAGTTTTTCTTAGGGGCAAGAGGGCTCTTTTGTAATTTGTGCATGAAATTCATGTCGTTTCTTGGGGAGAGGAGAGGACTGACTGGAGCGGGTGGAGGGCGCGCCTGGGGAGCAGGCAGAGGTTTCCTTCCCTGTTGGGTGGGGAGTGGGTGGAGAGGGATGCTACCCAGCTCACCTGATGAGGGCTCTTGAACCAGCCGTTTTGGGTTGCGTTAAATGTGGGAATTTTCTTCCATTAATGTACAATCTCGAACTAACTGCTAATAAAGTGGGGTTCTGTTTGTATACATGGGCCCTGTTTGTTTCTTTCTGACCTTTTGCAATGCCTGCGAGGGAGGGTGGGGCCAGGGAGGTTTGCAGTCATGGCCCAAATCTGCCAACCATGGTGACTTGGTCAGGATAGATCATTTCCACTGGGTTATAAACTGTGTCTGCTCTTCAGACACAGCAGAGGCCTGTCCCAGGCCGGCCATGTGGCTTCTCAGGTAGCCCAAGAGCTCTCAGGTGCACTGGATTGTCAGAGTGCTTGGGAGTGAGCACTGCACTGAGGGGAGACTCCAGACTGGGACCACTTCTGCCACTAATACATATCATGACTGGGGACAGATCACATTTACTTTTTGATCCTTGGTTCCCCTTGTCTTTTAGGGATGTAGAGGGAGTTGAACTTAACCACCTTACCTGGAGAACTTGCCTGAAATGCAGATTCCCAGGCTCTTCCTTCAGAGGTTCAACTCCAGCAGGTGTATGGCGAGGGGGTTGCATTTTGAACAAGTTTTCTGGCATGTGGCAGGCCCAACTTTGGGGAACCCTGGTTTGGACTGAAGATTCCTGCAGGTTCTAATTAATGCAGAGAGCCCACTGTCAAAGTATACTTTGGGTAAAATGAGTGACTTTCTAGGCCTCCCAGCTTCATTAAGGGCCAGAGCCTTGCCAAGTAGAGAAGCCGTGGTCAACCATTTGCGAGGCAGGAATCTGGACCTGCTCCCAGAATTCCCTTGGGAAGCTTTAAACACGCACATTTCTGGGATCTTCCAAATCCACTCATTCAGAAGCCCAGGGGTGGGACCCAGCAATGTGTATTTAACAAACTCCTTGATGTCAGGATGCACTGGGAACATTGAGTTAGGCTGCCAAGTGTGTGAAACAGAGATCCCAATGCACTGAGAGCTCCAGAAGAGTAGGAGAGGGGCATGCTGGGCAGTGCTGGTCCCAGGACCCAGGAAAGGGGACCACGGGGTCAAAGAACACACCAAGCTCCCAACCTCAGTGTCACAAGGGCTGCACCTGCAGAGCCCTCTTTGGGTTCATCTACTGGGAGCCTGGTAAGGATCACCTGGCATCACTAACAGCTGGAGGCTGCACTACCGGGAGGAGACCCAGAAGGCATGGTGCAGATGGGATACTTGTGCCAGTAAGGGTTCAGACTGCTTCAGAGGTTTGCGAAATTGAAACAGCTGAGACTCTTCTGAAAGACTCAGTAGAAAACCATGGAAAGTCAGGCATGCTGTGGTTGGAGTGGGGAGTGAGGGTCTCGACTCTAACCAGATCAAGTCCTCCTCGTCTCCACCTATCTAGGAGTCCTAAGATTCCTTGAAACAGGAAAACTCAGCCCAGTGGCTTGCAGAGTTCCCGAAAGTCCTACAATGCTAATAGGTTCAGGGAATGAAAGCCCATCAGACCCTCCTTGTCTCTCATGGAGAGGAGTCCTCAGGGCTCCTGGTTCCCAGGAGTGGCTCAGGCCTCTAGAGTAGGCAGTTCCCTTGGAGAAACCCTGGATTGTGTGCACAGGGGGATATGTTTCATAAAAGCAAAGTGCTAGGAACAACCTGGATGTCCATTGGTAGGAGTCAGCTAAAGAACCTCTGGTATGTCCACATGCTGGAATATGATGATGCAGTTGAAAATAATTAGCCTGGTCTTCAAGTCCTGCCAGGGAAATTTCTGTAAGACTGGTCTGTATACTATGACCATTTGTGGAAAGAACACAGCACAGTACATATTTTTCCTGGGGATATAAATACACATCTCACATCAAACCAGTAACAATGGTTACTTCTAGAGCAGGAAGAGGACACTTGGAAGCTGGGTATTCACGGGGGGGGGGGGGTGTTTAATCTTAGCTGAAACTTAACAAACAAAAAACCCCAAGGAATATATTTATGTATCACTTGTGGTCTCAAAGTTAACAGAAATGGGGGAAGCAGGGAGGGATCCTCCAAGCAGCTGGACTTGTTAGGGGGATACCAACACTGTTGGCCTTCACTAAGCCTTTAGGCTAGGTCCTGAGGAGACCCAGGGTGGTAGAGAATTTCCTCACTTATCCTGAGCACTTGTCAAGACCCTCAGCCTCACTTTCTGTGAGGAGCAAGTCAGCAACTCTAGCTGACAAGTGGGGCAGTTTGAGTCAACATCACCAACGTTGGGACAAACTGACCCCATGTCTCTCCTGATGTGAGACATGGATCCAGTCTGTCTGTCACCTGTGAAATTCCTGACCAAAACATATAAATCTAGCCAGGATGAAATAGACATGTCCCTGTCAAGGGACATTTTTCCAAATAACTAGTCAGAATGCCAACAGTGTCAAGGTCACAAAAGATTCAGAAAGGCAGAGAAGTGGCTCAGGGTTAAAGGATACTAATGAGATGTGGTAATCAGTGTTAGGTATGGTCCTAGAGTGGTCCTGAATCAGGAAACAAATTAGGTATAAAGGACACCTTGGGGATAACTGGCCACTTGTGAATATGGAGTGTGTGGATTAGAGAATAGTAGTCTCTCAGTGTTAAACTTTATAATTTGATTACATTAACCAAAATTTAAATTATATAAGAGTTTATCATTGTTCTTAAGAAGTACACACCAAACTATTCAGGGGTAATGGAAGAAATGGAGCTGAATTTGGGGATAGGTACCTTGTCAGGTGAAGTGAGGGATGAATCCACCAGGGGGCACTAGCACCCCATCTTTTCTCTGGCTTGTCAGCCTGATGGAGGCTCCTCGCCAGAGACTGGGCTTGTAGTTAATGATGGTGAGGTAATAATGTAATAACATTGATACATTGAGTAAACAGGAATAAAGAATATTTCTCCCTCTGTCAGCAAGGCACTCTTTCTCAGGGCTGTCTCTCTCAGCTACTTTCACCATTCCCATTTTACAGAGGAGGAATCTGAGGTCCAGAGAGGTAAGGAAACTCTACCATGATCACAGGATGGAAGTCCTTGATCCTTGAGACGCTGCAGCCTGAAGTCCCCATGGGAATCGTGCCTCCCAGGCCTGAGGCTGGGAATGAGCCCTGGCTTTGGGAGCTGAGACAGGCCATGTCCATGGGGCAGAGTGGCATAACTCCCTGAGCATGGCCCTGCCTGCCCCCTTGCAGGACCAGGCACTGGTGGTCCTGGGGAAATACTCCAGGCACTTAAAAGTATATTTATCCATGAATCTACAACAAAACTGAAAAAGTACAACAGGGCATAGTGTGGAACATAAGTCTCCTCCCAGCTCCTGACTCTTGTCCCCCAGATCACCTCTTTAGAAGAAATCACCACTGTCAATTTTGTGAATCTTTCTAGAAATTATTTTACATGTATGAGCAGCTAAGTACACACAGTCCCCTGCTGATGCACACTCTGCTTTTTCACATTTGGCACATTTGATTGCTCTTCCCAGCACCCTTGGAATGGAAGGGTGGGTGACCTGGAACACTGAGGACCTTCAAAATACATATGCAACTGCCAATCCCACAGAAGGGAAAAGGAGCTTGAGAGACTGCTGGGAACTGCTGCATACCCTGAGCTAGAAAACTTAGATGAAAGAGGCAAATGTGAGAGGTGCACACACACCAACACTGACTCAAGAAGAAATAGACAACCTATAACCTCTGTAACCTATGGAGACCTGTAACAAGTCAGGAGATTGAATGACTGATCAAAAAATGCCCAGCAAAAAAGCCTACTGCTGAGATGGCTTGAGTGGTGAATTCTGCCAAACATTTAAGGGAGAATTAGCACCAGTCCTCAAATTCTTAACAAAAATTTTGAAGAGAACACTTCCCACTTTCATTATATGAAGTCAGCATTACCCTGACATTAAAGCCAGACCCTACAAGAAAACTATAAACCAAGATCATTTATGAGTACAGATGCAAAAATCTCTTAAGAAAATGTAGAAAACCAAATTCAGCAACATACTAAAAGAATCATATGCTGTGATCAAATGGGTTTTTAACCCAGTAATGCAAAGGTGGTTCAACCAATGGGAATCAATCAAGAAAGTATACCTCATTAATTCAATAAAGGTGAAAAAAAAACACCTGATCATCTCAATGCAGAAAAAGGGTGTGACAAAATCCAACAACCTTTCATGATAAAAGTACTCACAGTCCTGGAAGGACTGATACAGGTCATTACGAAAAACAAGTAATGCCTTTATGAACAGTGGAAAATTGTCCTTAAGATCATGAATAAGACAAGGATGTCTACTTTCATCACTTCTATTCCAGAACTTCTATTCCATATAGTTCTGGAAATTCTAGCCAGAGCAAGAAAACAAAAGAGCATCCAATTTAGAAAGGAAAAAGTAATACTATCTCTATAAAGAGATGTCATGATCTTATATAGAGTAAACCCTAAAGAATCTATACGCACACAAAAAAGTATTAGAGCTAATAAACTCAGTAAAGTTGTAGAATACAAAATCAACATGCAAAATCAGTTAAATTTCTGTACACGAGTAATGAACAACTCAAAAAGGAAATTAAGAAAATAATTCTATTTATAAAACTATCAAAAATAAAATGGAAAGAAATAATTTCATCAAAGAGGTGAAAAGATGTACTGAAAGGTACAAAACATTGCTTAAGAAAATTAAAGAATACCTAAATAAATGGGATAATATACTGTTCATTGATTAGAAGATTTAATATTGTTAAGTTTTTAAAAAAATTTCCTTTATTCATATGTGCATACAATGTTTGGGTCATTTCTTCCCCCTTCCCCCACCCCCTCCCTTTCCCCCCCTACCCCCTCGCTACCAGGCAGAAACTATTTTGCTCTTATCTCTAATTTTGTTGAAGAGAGAGTATAAGCAATAATAGGAAAGACCAAAGGTTTTTGCTAGTTGAGATAAGGATAACTATACAGGGAGATTCCTCGCATTGCTGTCCTGTACATGTGTGTTACATTCTAAATTAATTCTTCTCGAACTAATCTTTTCTCTAGTTCCTGGTCCCCTTCTCCTATTGGCCTCTGTTGCTTTAAAGTTTCTGCATTAGTTCCTTTGCATTGAGGACATCAAATGCTATCTTGGTTTTTTTTTTGGGGGAGGGGAGGGGTTCTTGCCTATCCTCATACCTCCCTTGTGTGCTCTTGTTAAGATGTTAATATTGTTAAGATGATTTAATATTGTTTTGATTCAATGTAATCCTTATTAAAATCCCAACAGATTTTTTTTTCCAGAAATGACATATTCATATGGAATTTTAAGAAATCTAGAATGGCTAATCCTGAAAACAGAGTTGGAGGACTTTCTGCTTTAAAAATTTACTACAAGGGTACAGTAAGCAAAATGGGGCAGTATGGCATAGTTTAGCTATATAGACCATATGATAGAATTGAGAGCCCAAGAAATAAACCCTTATACTATTTTCATTTGTTTTTGACAAAGATGCTAGCTAAGACCATTCATTCACTGGGGGAAAGAATAGACTTTTCAACCAATGCCACTGTGAACCATGTATATCATGTGCAAAGGAAGCAACTGGACCTTTATCTTACAGTCTGTACAAAAAGACACTCAAAATGGATCAAAGACCTAAATGTAAGAGCTAAAGTATAAACTTAGAAGAAAACATAGATGCAAGTGTCTATGGTTTCTTACTTTTTTTTTCCTTTTTTATCTTTCTCACTTTTGCTTTTTCTCTTTCCCTCCCCCTCTATTCCCCTCCCCTCCCTCCCCTCCTCTCTCCTTCTCTCCTTCCTTCCCTCCCTTCCTTCTTTCTTAAATCCAAAGGCATTTTAGGATTTTTTTTTTAGAGGTACTGGGGTTTGAACTCAGGGCCCCACTCTTGCTAGGCAGGTGCTCTACCACTTAAGCCACTCCACCAGGGCCTTTTTGTGTATGCTGGGTATTTTCGAGATAGGGTCTTTCGAACTATTTTGCCTGGCCTGGCCTCAAACTGCGATCCTCCTGATCTCTGCCTCCTGAGTAGCTAGGATTACAGCTGTGAGCCACCATTGCCTGGCTCTTTCTTTTTTTAGACAAGGTCTTTCTATGTAGTCCAGGCTGGCTTTGAACTCTTGACCCTCCTCGTCAGCCTTCCGAATGCTGGGATTACAGGTGTGTACCACCGTGTTCAGTCTGGTAATGGTTTCTTAAATATGACACCAAAACCATAGGCAACAAAAGAAAAAATAAACTGCTTTTCCTTCAAATAATAATTAATAAACCTCTTGTGCATCAAATGACCTTGTCAAGAGAATGAAAAAGTACACAGAATGGGAGAAAATAGTTGTAATCATATGTCTAATAAAAGCTTATCATCCAAAATAGATAAAGAAAAACAACAACAAATGGGTAAACAAATCAATTAAAAAATGGGCAAAAAGGCTGGGTGTGGTGGCTCATGCCTGTTATCCAAGCTAGTCAGGAGGCAGAGATCAGGAGGATCGCAGTTCAAGGCCAGCCAGGGGAAAAAGTTAGTGAGATCCCATATCAACCAGGAATGATGACACCCATCTGTCATCCCAGTTAAGCAGGAGGCTGTAGGTAGGAGAATGGTGAACTGAGGCTGGCCCCGGGCAAAAACAAATGCTACTTGAAAACTAAAAAATAACTTAAACCAAAATGGGCTGTTGGCAAACAAATGGTTAAGTACCAGCCTCGCATGTGACTCCTAGTTCAAACCCCAGGACTGCCAAAAAAAAGTGAATGACTTGATATTTCTCCAATGGCAAATATGTGTGAGGAGTTGCTCACCATTAGTCATCAGGGAAATGCATGCAAACCAAAACCACTTCACACCTAGAACTTCTATTTTTTTTTTTTTTTGAGACAGGGTCTCACTGTGTAGACTAGGCTGGCCTTAAACTCAAGATCTTCCTGCCCCAGCTCCTGAGTGCTGGGATTACAGATATGTGCTACCATGCCCAGACCATAACTTTTTTTCTTTTTAAAGGAAAGTAAGTTTTGGCAAGGATTGAAGAAATCGGCAGATACTGCTGCCATCGAAAACTGGTGGTTCCTAAAAACAGTTTCCAACAGCCAGAAGCTGGAAACTACTCGAGTGTCCAAAAACAGATGAATGGATGAACAAAACGTGGCATATACATTCAGTGAATATAATTCAGTCAAAGTATGACGTTCTGATACATGGTACAACTTAAATTAAGCTTGAAGTCGTGCTAAGTGAAATACAAGATTCAGCTTCTATGAAATAGCTCTAGTAGGTAAATTCACAGAGAGAGGAAGTAGATGAGAGGTTAGCGAGCTCTGAGGGGAGAGGAAGGAAGGGGAGTTATTGCTTAATTGGTCCAGAGTTTCTGCTTGGGGTGATGGAAACCGCTGGAAAGAGATGGTGGTGACAGTTGTGACAGTTGCATAGGATTGTGAATGTGCTCAATGCCTCTGAATTGTACACTTCTCAGGGTTCAGTGATAAATTTTATGTTACATGTATTTTGCCACATAAAAATGCATATGCAGCATTCAAGGAAGCTTTATTTTCAAAATTGAGATGTAGCTAGGAGCATGGCTCAAGTGGTAAAGTGCCTGCCAGGCAAGCACGAGGCCCCGAGTTCAAACTCCAATATGACAAAAACAGAAATAAAAACTGAAATTGAGACATAACTCACACACGTAAAATAATGGTTTTGAGTGTATAATTCAGTGGCTATTTAGTAAATGCCCAAAGTTGTGCAATCCTCACCACTATCTAACTCCAGAATACCTCATCATCTCAGCAAGCCCGCCCAACATGAAACTGCTGTTTCTATGGATTGCTTATTTTGGAGACGTCACATAAATGGAATTTTACAAGTGGCCTTGGTGTCTGGTTTCTTTCACTTGGCATAATGTCAAAGTTCATCCATTTTGTAACACCTCTCTGTCTCTCTCATATATATACATATTGGTGGGACTGGGGTTTGAACTCAGGGCTTCATGCTTGCAAAGCAGGTGCTCTGCCACTTGAACCACACCTCCAGCCCATTTTGCTTTGGTTATTTTGGAGATGGGGGTTGTCCAAACTATTTGCCTGTGCTGGTCTCAAACTGTGATCCTCCTGATCTCAGCCTCTCAAGTAGCTAGGATTACAGAAGTGAGCCACCGACATCAGGCTCAAAACTTCATTTTTTAAAATGGTGGAATAGTAGTATGTCATGTTATGACATTGTAGGGCATAGTTTGTGTGCTCATTCATCAGCTGATGGACATTTGGGCTGTTCCCCTTTTTGGCTCCTGTAAATAGTGCTGCCATGAACATTCATGTGCAAGCATCTGTTTGATTTTTTGGGTATATACTTAGGAGGGGAGTTGCTGGGTCATAAGATAATTCCATGTTTAACTTTCTGAGGAGCACCACGCTGTGTTCCACGAGCAGTCAAATCAATTTGCCTTCCCACCAGCAATGCATGCAGGTTCTAATTTCTCTACATGCTCACCAAAACTTACTATTTTCCTTTTTTTTTCAATATGGCCATTCCAGTGGGTGTGAAGTGGTATCTGTTTGTGGTTTGGATTTTCATTTCCCCAATACCTAAAGGTGTTGGTCGTTTTTTGTATGTTTGTTGGTCATTGGTACTGCTCTTTGGACAAATTCTTTGTCTACTTGTGGATTGAGCTGTTTCTTTTTTTTTTTCAGTTGTAGAATTCTAAGAATTCTTTATGTATTCTGGATACTATAGAGTCTTATCAGACAGGTCATTTAGGTCTTTGATCCATTTTTAGTTCATTTTTGTATATGGTATGAGGTAGGGGTCCAAACTTTTCATGTGGATATCTAGTCTCAGCACTGTTCTTTCCCCTGTGAAAGAATTGTCATGGTGCCCTTGTCAAAAACAAATTGTATACTTAAGTAAGTACATAAATAAACTCTCAGTTCTGTTCCATTGATTTCTTTGTCTTCAAACCAGTTTCACACAGTCTTGATTATTGTAACTTTGTATTAAGTTTTGAAATTGGGAAATGTGAGTTCTCTAGAATTGTTCTTCCTTTTCGAGATGATTTTGAATATTTCAGGTTCCTTTCATTTCCATGTGAATTTTAGGGCCAACTTGTCAATTTCTGTCCAATGTTAGCTGGGATTTTGATAGGGAAAGTGATAAACCTATATTTCAATTTGGGGAGAATTGCCATCTTAACAATATCAAGTCTTCTGTTCCATGAACAGGGTATGCTTTTCCATTTGCTTATGCAACTGTTGTTTTCATGAGGCTTTGTAGTTTGCAGTGTCTGGGCTGGTTTTGATGTTTTTATAATCACATAGGAAATATTTAGAATGTAACAGGGCTGTGGGTAGAAATGAAATTGGAACTGAATTAGCTTGGAGAAATGTGAGCTGGGTCAAGTATGGTTTGGCCTCAGGGGCCTATCTGGAAAAAAGAGGGTTTGATTTTGGAGGCAGGGTTGGAATTTGCCATTCACCCTGCCCACACCTGCCCCATGGGACTCCAGAGGGGGAACAGGAAGTCAGGTGGGCAGGCTTGGATGAGAGTGAGAAGTCCACAGGTATGGGGGGAGTCCTAGGCTTGGGCTTTTCCTCTGGGAGCTTATTAGGGCAGCTGCTTATGATATGGGCAATGTGCTGCCTGGCCCCCGGGGCCCTGAGCTGTCCAGTTACTCACCGTTTCTCAGTGCCCAGCAGGGAAGGCCTCTGACAAACCACATGGCTAGAAAATGTCTGGACTGTCTATTCCTTTCCTGTTCATTCACCTGAATCCTCTCCATCCTTCAGGGCACTGCTCCAGAAAGCCGCATAGGCTTTGTTTTTATTTTTTATTTTTTCAGTCCTGGGGATGGAGCCCAGGGCCTCATGCATTCTTGGCAAGTGCTGTATCATTGAGTTACACCCCCAACTTCTTTGTGGTCCCTTCCTACTCCTGCTTCCAGGGGGATGCTTTCCCTCTCTCTGGTCTGTGTGGCTGAGAAGCCCCAGCTTTCAACATTGAGCTTAGATGGCCGATGTGGGACTCTGGAGCTCTCACTAAGTGATGAGCTTCCCAAGGGCTTCCAGCCCCATTAGGCTCCAAGCACAGGGTGGCTTTTGACTGCCTGGCAATGTCTGTGCCCTGTGGATGGATGATCAAACATGAGGCAAGATGTGAAAATCATGGCTGACCCCCTCTCCATACTCTATCCACACACCCTGGAAACTATGGGCCAGAGGTTCACCTGGTCAGTCTTGTAGCCTCAGAATCTGCCAGGCAATTATTAAACACTCAGGACCCAGGCCCTGATGCCCTAGATTCTGATTCAGGAGCTGTGGGAAGAGCCCAGGAATCTGTGTCACCACGTTCCCTGGGGGTTCTTTCTGTTGTATAGCCATGTGTAGGAGCTACTGGCTGGCAAGTCTTGGTCATTTTAGTCCAGGATGCTTGATGACAACTCCCCCAAACAGCTCTAGAAATCCCCTTCCTTCAAATATTTCCCTTCTCTTCTACTTGGGACATTCTGGAGGCCTATCAAACTCATAACCCTTAAATCTCTAACCTAGAAGAAACTTCCTGGCTTGCTTCTACATACTCTCTGATCACAGACACCCAGAGATGGTCATTACAAATACAGAAAGATAATATTAAAGAGTATGATGCAATAATACATAATATGTATTGCTTATATTATGTCTGTAATAGCATATGTTTACATGATCACATAGTATATATATTTATTACATATAGGTATATAAATAGATATAAGTATAGATTTATGAATTAATCAAGATATGGTAGAGCTGAGAAGGCCCAGTTAGTCTATTACTTCCTCTCTTCCCCATTTTATAGAGAGATACATTGGGGCCCAAGTGTATAGGTCATGGCGCTCAACTACCGAGAATCCTTGGCCTCCAGTCCCCACTCTCTTGGAAGTGAGCTCACCCAGATTTGTTTAGCCTTCTCTCCAGTGCTTAACTCTTGCTGTCTGCCCTGTTCATGGAGCTTATGGTTTAAGGAGGAGGCCAAGGGCAATGCTTACGGTCAGCCAGTCTCCTCTGGCCCCAGCTTGAATAAGGGCCAGAGCCATCTGCACAGCTGGAGTCACTTACCCAGCTGTTTATAGGTCTCTCCCTCTGGTGTTTATAGTTTTGCCTTTGGATCTGCTTTGAGTCCCCACTAATTGGAACAATACCCCAAGAGGCGACATGAAGTGATGGGGGCCATTGGATGGGAGTGGCAGGCTGGGCCTGTGGCCTGGCTTCTGCCTTGCTTTGTCCCAATGAGGACTATGGGCCTTTTACAAGGACACGGGAAGGACAGCAATATGGCACAAATTAAAATCGGGTGAGAAAACAGATACATATGGATAGGGAGACAGTGACCGCAAAGAAAAGGCTAAAAATACAGTCTACCATGACTGAGGCTCTTAGGATAGGCGAAAACGTGGACCACCACTTTCCTTTTAAGAATACATGTGTGTATATATATATATTAATCTCAAAAGTTAGAAATATCCATCGTGGAAAATTTAGAACACAGAGATGAATAAGAAAATATAAATGTTTATATTCCACCTTGATATAACCACTGTTCACATTGTAGGACTTTTCCTTTCTGTCTGATACATAAAGTTATTTTTTTGAAGAAAGGAGAATATGTGCTCTTATTTTACAAACCTCTTTATTTTTATTTATTTTTTGAGACAGGATCTTGCTATGTTTCCCATGTTGTCTGTAATTCGCCATCTTCCTGCCCTGGGTTCTGAGTGCTGGGATTATAGGCAAGTACCACCACACCCGGCCTGCAAACCTCTTTCTAATTGTAAAAAACCGAGAATATTTTTATATGCTATTAAACATTTTCTACTACATCAAATTATTTCATTTTTTTTTTTTTTTGGTGGAGATGCCGGGGAACGAATATTTCATTTTTTATTACAATACAAACTCATGTGTAAGACCTGCAGTCATTG
Organism: Castor canadensis; assembly: GCF_047511655.1. Lineage (NCBI taxonomy): Eukaryota > Metazoa > Chordata > Mammalia > Rodentia > Castoridae > Castor > Castor canadensis. The sequence continues at coordinate 69,119,991 of NC_133391.1, read as the reverse complement.
TAGCAAAGTGCACAAAACCTAAAGTACAAGTGACCCCCATCCCCATTCCTGGGGCAATGCTTCAAACATTTTGGTGGATATCGCTCAGACATTCTTCTACACACATTGCAAACACACACACGTGGTCCAGCTGTGCCAAGGTTTATTGAAACGATCCCCTTACATTGGGCATTGAAGTTAGGTATGCGGCTGCAGCTGAAAACTCACAGGAGGCCAGTGGGAACCACTTGATACCAAGAGCAGATCCCAGCTTCTCCCATCAGTGCAACGTAATCAGCAATGTCCTCAACAACGTGCAGTAAATGCAGGAAGGCATTTCTTTATGAAACCTTGTTTGCTTTTTGGTCGTTTTATTTTACTTTCTTTTTTCTTTTTTTGGTGGCACTGGGCTTTGAACTCAGAGCCTTGCACTTATGAGCCAGATGCTCTACCACTTGAGCCACACCTTCAGCCCTTGTTTTACTCTTGATTCTTCTGCTTCAGCTTCCTGAGTGCTGGGATTACAGATGTGTGCCACCACACCTGACCCATGTTTGCTTTTGCTGTCATCATTATTATGTATGTGTGGCGATAGAAATTGAACCCAGGACCTTGCATATGCCAGGCAGGTTCTGTACCACTGAGCTGCATTCAGCATCCTGCTTTTATTTTTAAAATGAAATCCTTGGCCTCCATGCTCCACTCTCTTGGATGTGAGCTCATCTAGATTTGTTTAGCCTTCTCCCCAATTCTCTGACTCTTGGTGTCTGTCCTGTTCATGGAGCTCAGGGTTTAAGGAGTGATACACATTCATTGCAGACAATTCTAAAAATACAACTATAGCAGACCTAAGGCAATGAAAATCACCCATAACATGGAAGCAAACATTGCCCACATGTAGTGTGTTAAGGGGTCTTGGGCTGTGCCTCCCCCACTGTGCTCAGTGGCCAGTGTACCTCAACAGCACAGTGGTCCCCACTTGCCACCTCTGCCTCTTTTACAGAGCTGCCTGGAGGCTTTTCTCTTCCAACATAATATTTTACAGTCTACTTTTTTTTTTTTCACTTAGAGATACACTGTGACCATATCCTGGTATCACTGAATATCCTTCATGGAATTCAGTTTTATGAAGGTACCATACTTTAACTGTTGAATTTGTGGTTTGTTTTAGATTTTTGGTATCATAAACAAAGGCATGCTGAACATTTTTGTGGCTGAACCCTTGAGTATGTCCAGTTATTTCCACAGGGCGGAAATCACTGATCCATTATGCTAAGAGGCAAGGGAGTAGGGGAGACTGCCCCACACTCCTTGAGATGTACATGCCCAGTTCTCCGAGGGCAGCTCAGCTTAAGGGGCATTCCTGCTGTGTGTAAGATAGCAAGACAGCTTGTTCTTTACATGGCCCTCCAGAAACAATCTCTTGCAGAGCTCACAGACTCCTGAAAGTCAAAGAGCTAGGAATGAGCCTTCTTCCAGATAGCACCCAAAGTGACGTGCGTGTTAGAAGAAGAACACGAGAAAAGTCAGCATCCCATTCCCAGAAGCTCCTGTCTCTGCAGTGATGGATTCTCAATTTGGGACAATTCCCAGAAGCCCCTTGGCTCTGCTTCCAGAAGCAGGGGGGTAGATGTTCAAGAGCTCAGGGAACACAGAGGGGCCTAACCTAGTCTGAATCATCAGACTAGGCTGCACTTCCTCCCCAGTGACAGGACCCCCACCCTGGCCCAGTAAGGAGAGATGTGGCAGGGTTTGGGCTTTCCCAGACATACCCTCTCTCCCTTCCTGCTGCTCTCGAACACTCAGAAGCCCCTTCTCTACCAGGGTATGGGGTGTTGGGGTAAGGCAAGGAAGATTCAGGTCCTGGGTCCTTGCTCAGCCTGGGCCTGGGAAAGTTCTGTGGGCAGGAAAGGAGGTGGGGCAGGGATGTCAGTGAGCAAAACAGCCATGTCACTGGAGGCCTTCAGAGAAGGCACCCTCACCTTTCTCCTGCAGGCTTCCCTGTGTCGGCCCCCAGGTGAGACATGGTGCTCCCAGGACATGTTGGCAGGGCTGTTACCTGTGTGTGTAACTTCACAGCCCAGCTCTGCCTCCTCTGGCAGAGCTATGGCTTGGTTGCTTACCCTTTCTGAGTCATGATTTTGTGACATGTAATTGGTACCAGTAGTCAAAGGAGGAGGATTACTCGGGATGATGCATGGGGCACCAGAGCACCCAGGAGGTACTCAGCAGACAGTAGTTACCTCATCTGAAGCTCTGGCTACAGCAGAGGAGGGCAGTGGCCCATCCCTGGCTCACTCTGTCCTGATGCTCAGATGAGGCTCCTTGAAGAAGATCAGAGAATGGCAGAGGCTCAGGCCCTGGCACTGATGGAACCACTGATGTGGATGAAGCCTCCCTTCCCTCACAAATGCTACTCCAGCATCCTAGAGGCCAGCCCCTTGCTCCAACTAGGGTCCTCTCCCCTCTCTCAGTAAATCAAGCTTGTGAGTCCCCTGCCCCTGCCTCCAACAAGTTGGAACGGACTGTAGGTAGGTGCCAAGTGCTCCCTATGTGTCAAGTGTCATTTCATGGAGTTCTCAAAGTCTCATCTGGAGCTCTCTTACCCCATGTACCTAGGGTGGGGCCCAGACTCAGGTTTTGTGAGCTACCTCCACTCAGACTATGGGTGGCAGAGCCTGGACCCACCCCTGTCTGTCTGAACACAGACCCTGGCTCATAACTGTTGTGCTGTACTGTGCTGCCGCCCTCCCCACCCCAACACTTCAGTCTGGGTTCCCCAGCATGCCTCCCTGGCTGCCCCACCTGGTGCTCCCTGCCATTGAGGTGAGCCCTGTGGCTCTTGCACAAGGCACTATTCATCCAGGCGGGCTGCTGATTAAAACCATGTGTGGTGTGGCTGGCCAAGGTGGCGGCAGCTCCGGAAGCCAGGCCTGGCCTGTGGCCTGTGGGCTCTGGGAGGGCTGGAGGAAGGGGCTAGCTGACCCACAGGTTTACCAGGTTGGGAATGCTCTGGGACAGGACTGACCCCCAAACCATAGACACACACCAAGGGTACCCTGCGTGACTCTTGGGCTCAGGCTGAGAATGTGGGAGGCAGAGAAGCCCCTTCCAGGTAAGGGTGGAGAACCAGGCTTAGAATATCTTAGGACCTTGCAGGACTCTTTCCAAGGCTGCCTGGGAAGGGCAGGTCCTGCCAATAAGGTTAGGGAGGGGTGTGTACGTCTGTGAAATCTATGCAGGGTCTCCGGAGCCCTTGGCCTCATGATCCCTTCAGGACAAGTTTCCAAAGAGTGCCCTGGTGCAGTGGTTAATAGCCCAGGTTCTGGATGCTCCCAGAACAGAACTCCTGCTGTTTCCAAGCTGTGTTAGTAGAGGCAAGCTGCCCCCTGAGCCTTCTCCCTTCATTCACCCCTTGATGACTGAGGCCTGGTCAAAGTACCTGAACAAAGGTGGAGCCGAGTTGGCTGGCCTGGGTCTTGGATGCTCATGGCTGACTCTGCTGGTATACCAGTCCCAGTCCCCAACCGTGGCCCCCTGGCCCTGATCTCTGAGTTGTGGCCTGTTAGGAAGTGAGTAGTTGCTGACACATGGAGCATCTGGGTTTCTTCCAAGGCCCAAAGGTGTTAGTGCCGGTGAGCAGGGGAGCATTGGATCCCCAGCGTGAGAGGCGTAGCTGAATTAGCCACCCACCATCCAGGCCAAGAACAGAGTGTGGCATTGTTCACAGGGCCACCTCCCCTGGCACTGAGGCACCCACAGGAAGGGGTAGGCAGGTAGGCTAGACCACGGCAGGCATTGACCTCAGGGTTGGCTGAGGAGGGACCCTTCAGGTGATTACCTGGTCTCTCAGAAGGCACCCTGGTTGTCCAAGGAATGCAGGTTCTACTGGGCCACTCAGCCTGTAAGCCAAGAGTTTGAGTTTGGGTCCCGATGGAGCATCTCCCTCAGCAGCTACTCCCAAGGGTGGGACTAGCCCCTAAACAGGAGCTTCCTGGAGCCATGGTTCTTGGACTCTACCCTGTGCTCCAAGGCCAAGCCTTTCAAAATCCAGCCTGACAGAGCTCCACCTCTCCTAACAAAGGGTGAGGCTCAGGCCAGGGAGTTTGTGTGACCCACATAGCTCAGGAGTAACGCCTTCCGTTTGATGGGCCGCTGAGGTGAGTGGGGAACAAGCAGATGGTGGGAACAGCTGTCCATCTCCCTGCTGTGCAACTGTGGCAGCCCCCTGCCCACTCTGAGCCTCCACATCCTCTTGAGGCAGAGAACAACATTCCACCTACCATGACGACAGTAGGAAAGAGACCAGTGCAGAGCCTCCTGTGGTTAAGAGTATGCCCTGAAGGCAGTCTCTTTCAGACCCCAGCTCTTCCCTCTGCCAGCTTTGTGACCTTGGACATGTCATGTTCTTCTAGAAAAGAGAGTTTTAAAAAGCAACCTTCCTCAGGGGATTGTCAGGCAAACAAATCAGCTGTTAATGAGCTTGGACATTTGACATCTTTTGTGATGGTGCATTTTCTGTGTCAGCTGACCAGGCTGTAGCCCCAGGTCTTCAGTCAGCGCTAGTAAGGGAGATTACCTTACTACTAGTGGGTAGTCTGGATGGGCTGACTTAGTCAGTGAGAATCATAATTGGGCTTTTCCTTGAAGAGGGCAGTTTCTCTATGGGTGCCAACCTCAGGCCATGTTGTGCCCAAGAGTTCCAGCCTGTCTTCCTGGTGGCCTGCCAGGGTTCTCCAGAGAAGGGGAACTGGTAGGATGCGTGGGTGAGGGAGTGCGTGAGCTTCTATGTAGAGAAAGAAAGAGGTTTGCTGTAAGGAATTGGCTCATGTGATTATGGAGGCTGACCAGTGTCACGAGCAGCAGTTGGCAAGCAGGAGATCCAGAAGAGCCAGTGGTCCAAATGTGAGTCTAAAAGCTGGAGAACCAGGAGAACCGATGTTTTGGTTCCAATCTGAAGGCAGGAAAAAGCTGATATTCCAGTTCCAAGTCAGCCAGGCAGAGAGAATTCTTTTTTACTCCCAAGGGGTTTAGCCTTTTTGTATCTTCAACTGATTGGATGAGGCCCACACATGTAGTGGGCAATATGCTTTACTTAGTCCAGTGATTCAAGTGTTAATCCCACCCAAAAACATCCTGGAAACACCCAGGATAAGGTTTCACCAAATATCTGGGCATCCTGTGGCCCAGTCAGGTTGACTCATAAAATTGGCCATCATACCTCTGAATGAGGTCTCACATTTTTTGCCTGGGCTGGCCTGGACTTCAATCCTCTTATTTATACCTTCTACATAGCTGGGATGATAGGCGTGTGCCGCCATGCCCAGCTATTGTTTGAATGGGGTCCTGGTTAGTTTTTGCCCAGGCTGGCCTTGAAACTCCATCATCCAGATGTCTACCTTTTGAGTAACTGGGATTTACAAGTGTAAGCCATGGCACTTAGTCAGGTCTCTTAATAGGTTTGTCTTATTGGTTGTGTTTCTCTGACTGAATCCTGAATGGTACACATGGTAAGTTGCAGTAAGAAAAATAATTGTGATTATTATTTTCTTTGTGAATTTCCCAGTTGTGAGTCTGTACTTAGTAGGCCTGTGGCAAACACTAATGAGTCGTATCTTAGAAGGGAAACAGAAGTTATGGCAGCATTTTCTTCTACAACTCTAAAGGGGTCCAGGCAGCAAGGAGAAGCCCATTCCTAAGCCCTCAATATGAGCAGTCTCCCAGTCCCATGCAGACTCCCACCCCATAGCCAGGCTGGCTCCTCTGGGTGCCAAATGTGCAGAAGGAGAGCCATTTGTATGTCACCTATAACTAACTTGATTCTCACAATAACCCTCTGGGTGGCTACTATATGTCCCCCCATTTCACAGAAGGACAAACTAAGTCACAGGGAAGTTTGTTATATGCCCAAGATCCTACAGCTGAGAAGTGAAGTATCAGAGGCTCCACCAGAGCCTCTTTACCCTGCTGGCCCTGACAGCTGTGGTTTGTGCCTTTCAGAGAGTGAAGGAGGGTTTGGAGTAGCATTGATGGGTTCCTTCTGTTTTACCACTTTACAAGATTGAAGGGTGGATTTACTTGAGCTTTGATCTCAATTCAGATTCCAGCTTTGACTCTTGAATGTCTCATTCATCTTTTCATCCTGAGTACTTGACATGGAGTAGGCATTTGAGAAATATTAATTGTCACATCTTTCTTTCAGGTCCTCAGTTTTCTCGGTTTTATGGGGATCCTAATATAGTCATTATGTTAGTTAGCTTTTTGTTACTGTGACAAATATCTGGAAGAAACAATTTAAAAGGAGAAAAGATTTATCTTGGCTCATGGGTTTAGAGGTTTCAGTTCATCATGGCAGTAAGCAGAGCTACTCATGTTATAGCAGCCAGGAAGGAGAGGGAGAGGGAAAGGATGCCTTCTTCAGTGATATTTCTTCTTTTCCCCTTTTATTCCATCTGGGCCCTCAGCCTATGGGATGGTGCTGCCCATAGGGTCTTCTTCCCTTAGTTAACCCTCTCTGAAACATCCTCACAGACACACCCAGAGCTGTGCTTTACTGATATCCTAGGCATCTCTCAATTCAATCAGTTGACAAACAAGGTTAACTATCACAGTTCTTGAGCTTTTTGGGTACCAATAAATTGATTTCCTTCTTCCTCACCTTTCTTTCCTTCTTTGCCACTCAACTTGTATATACTCTCTTCTTTTCTCATACCCTCCCCATCCCCCATGGAGATGTGGGGAAGGAGAGGAACAGAAGCATTAGAAAGGAAGGGGAGGAAAAAGGGCCAAGACAAGGAAGCCTACTCTTGCCTCTTCTACTTAACATTGTCCTGGAGATTCTTCTCAGGGTGATTTGGCAAGAAAAAGAAATAAAGGGTATCCAGATTGGAAAGGAAACCATTAAGTTATCTCTGATCACAAATGACATGATCTTAGGATGAAAATCCTAAGGAATCCGCTGACTACTATTAGAAGAAGTTCAGCCAGATTGTAGGGTACAAGGTCAGCATGCACAAACCAGTTGTGTTTCTATACGTGCGCAATGAGCAATCAATCTGTAAAAAAATTCAATTAAGAAAATAATTCAATTTACAATAGCATCAAAAAGAACAAAATACACAGAAATAAATTTAACAAAAGAGGTACGGAACTTATACTCAGAAAGCTTTAGCTGTAGAAAGAAATTAAAGATCTAAATAAGTGGAAGAACATCAGATATTCATGGACTAGAAGACACATGAACACAGTAAAAATAACAACGCTACTCAAACTGATCAACAGGCTCAACACAATCTCTATCAAAATTCCAGCTGATTTCTTTGTTTAAATTAACCTGCTGACTCTGAAATTCATATGGAATTCCAAGGGAATCCAGAACAGCCAAAACAATTCTGAAAAAGAATAACGCAAGAGGTCTCACTTCCCATTTTCAAAAATTACTACAAAGCAACAAGTAATCGAGACAATATGGTGCCAGCACCTCAATGAACTAAAGGTGAGAGTCTGGAAATAAATCCATACATTTGGTCAACCGACTGTCAACCACGGTGCAAGAGCATTCGGTGAGGAAAAGATTAGTCTCTTCAACAAGAAGAGAAGGACAAGGACTTGGGTTGAGCATCAGGCAAGCCTGCCATTGTTTCGCTGTGACTCTGAGCAAGTTTTCTCATCTGTTAACACAGATAATGAGGACATGTAAGACACCTTATGTGAACTGCTTAGCAGCACCCGTCCCTTGGCAAGCCCATAGACAGGGCTGGCCAGCAAGGTGGAGATGTTGGTGTCAATGCTCTTCCAGGTCCCCACCCCCCACCCCCCCACCCCCGCCCTGGCATGGCTTTCTCCATGAAAAGGCAGGGCTGGTGGGGCTTGAGTGTGCAGACTGGGCTTGGCGGAGCTCTGTGGGTCGGTAATAAATGAACAGGAAAGGAGATTCCATTACGCAGGAATGTCTGGGAAGGGGGTGGGGAATGAGCCGGCTTCTCTCCCAGCACCAGCCAGCCTGCAGCCTTGATTGATGTGCCTTGCACCGCGGCAGGCAGCCTCGGGCCTGGCGGAAGGAGGCCCCTCGCTCACCCCTCCTGGAGTGAGGCCAGCAGCCAGATGTTCTTGGCCTTTGGGGAGAGAGGGTGGGGGCAGGGAAGGCCGGCCATGGGCCAGAGGGCAGCAACCCAGATGTTGGGCCTCTCTCCCGCCTCCTCAACAACTGGGCTCAGGTGACTTTCATTCTGTGGCTGACTTTGGCCAGTCGCTGTGACTCCCTGGGGACAGTGATTCTCACTTACCTTGTCCTGCTGGGTGCAGCATGGCCAGGAAAGAGCTTTCAGCCCCAAATAGAATATCCCACCTGCCCAGAGCGCTTGAGGTATTCTGGCCAGAACACAGAGAGAGATGTGACCAGGCCTGAGTTCCCTGGGGGTGGAGAGATCCAGGTGAGGCCTCTAGATCTGTGAATTGGGGAGTGAGTTTGAAGGCACCAAGAAGGTCCCACTGCAGGTGCCAAGGCAGACCCAAGGTGCATTGCCTCACAAGGTCTTCTTGAGCACTGTGGTTGTAGCTGAGAGTTGTGCAGCCCCATTTCTGGGACTTCCCATGATTTTAGAATTAAACACATAAAAACTAGAAGAGAAACACACACACACACACACACACACACACACACATACACACACACACAGAGAATGACCAAAAAAAGGAAAACTAAATTTCACCCCAAGAGTCACCAGGTAGGACTGGACAAGCAGCTCAGGGGTACAGTGCTTGCCTAGAATGTGCAAGGTCCTGGGTTCAGTTCCCAGCATCAAAACAAAACAAAACAACCCTAAAAGAGAGATTCTCCATGTAGAATGATTAGCTGTTAACGTCTTGGTATAAATTCTTCTATTATTTAGACTCCAGGCCTACACATATAAATCTTTAGGTACGCATAAAACATGGCTCATCATATCTGTCTAGCCTCACAGCCTGTCTCTGCTCCATGGGACCCCATGAACATTTGGTCAGGGTAGCAAATGCACATCTACGCCGAGCTTTTCAGAGCTTTCCGTTGTAGCTGCCCTATTGGTGGGATTTTACTGGTTTCCCAAATTGCCCTAAATGGATAAGGCAGCACAGACTCTTTGAACCTACATCTTTGAACACCTGCGATTACTTCTTAGGATAAAGTCCATGAAGTAAAACTACCCAGGCAAAGAGTTGGTTTGGGTCAACCAACAGCACTGGCACATGCAGGCCCAGCCCCCAGGGTCCCTCCCCTGTGGCCACAGTGGCACAGGTCTGCATGGTACCCAGAAGCACATCCTTTCCCCACAGAGCACCCTGAGGAATGGGGAAGTCCTGACTTGGAACTGAAGAGACTATGAATGAGTCCTGTCTGCACTTTCCCCCATCGGGACCTGGGCCAGCTAGCATCACATTCTTTTTGGTTCATGTAGTCTGCAAATGACTATACAGTCCTGCCTGCCTGTCAATGCCCAGGAGGAGTGTGGTGGGCCTGAGGGCAGCCCATTCATGTCATGAGCACTTACCTGACACATGGTCTGTGCAGTAATAGACCAGCTGACAGATACCTACAAGGGAAGAAAGCTATGCAGCCTAGCAGTGAACAGCTAAGGAAGACCTAGTCTTCTTCATTGGGGAAAAGAATGAGTGACAAAGCACCAGGAGCGGTGACACTCAGAGGAGGCTGGAGGAAAGGCTTGGACTTGGAGTAATTTCTCAAGGCTTCCTGGAAACCAAGAATCCTGCCAACTGCATGGGACAAGCACCTTTTGTGACATTTGCCTGCACACGCCACATACAACCCGCTGGTCAACTACTCCTTGTAGCTTTTCTCTGCTTCCCTCTGCTTTGCCCCCACCAACTGAAGCCTGCACTTCTATCACCCCACATGTCACCACATTCAGACACAATGACAATAGAAGGATACTTTTAATGACACATTCATTGATTTATTGAGCATTTACTAAGTGCCAGGCCTTTCCCAGGAATTGTTTAATCCTTCCATTGTTAGCTCCATCAGATGGAGGAGGTGAAGTCACTTGTCTAAGGTCACAGAGGTGCCGAGCAGGGGAGTCCTGCCCTGCCCTGCCCCGCCCACATACCACCCTTCACCCTGTCCTGTTCTTTCTCCCTGCCTGCTGCTTTCCTGCCCAGGTTCAGTGGTGTCCACCACATAACTTCCCCCACCATGCTTCACCCAGCCCTTGGTACATAGTCAGACAGACCTGGCTTGTTCAGATTCAGGCAGCTGGAGACGTAGTAAATCCAGGCTATAAACCACCGTCTTAGTTTCTTGTGTAGACCCAGTTTTTCCCAGACCCAAGCTTCTTAATTGGAAGGTGACAGCAGCAGCCACACATTCTCCGTGTTACTGAGGCTTTTCTCTTTCCCTCCCTTATCCTCCCGATCTCTCCCCTCTCTCTCCTCCTTTGCCCTCTCCAGCTAACTTCAAGGACCTACCTAAAGAGTGTCTTGCCCCTAGGTCAATGCTGGGGCTGAGGTAGGGAGGTGAGCCAGGCTCCCAACCTCAGTGACCAGCAGCTCATCCACTTACTTGAGGCCCAGAAGGAAGGGCTTCCTCAATGGCATTCAAGAACTGAGTGGCAGGGCCAGCAAATACCTATGCCTTTCTCTACCTGGCCAGGGCTTCATTTGGGAGCCAGCACAGGCACAGCAGGAGAACCAGGGATCTAAGCAGCATCTGCTGCCTTCCAGCTTCCTGGCTCAGATGGGGGATGCCAAGGAGTTCAGAGTTGTCCTGACACTGCATCAGGTCCTTATAGGTGCCAGGTGTTTTCTATGCATTCTCTTCCTTACTCTTCCCAACAACCCAACAAGTGGGCGCTATGACACCATCTTCTGCCATTTTCCACATAAGAAAACCCAGGCTCACAGCCAGCCGGCCCTCAAAGCTAAGTCTGTTTTCTTCAAATCCAAGCTCTTCAACCAGGATGCACTGCCTTGGCTGAGGGAGGGAGAGGCTGGGGCACCAATAGATGAGGGCTTTATCAAGGAGGTGGAAGGTGAGTGGGTCTTAAAAAGAATGGCCTCCCATCTTCACAGGGAGGTACTGTGGGAAGTGGACATGGTTTGAACCAACGTATGGAGGCACATGTGCCTGGAGATCCTAGAATCAACAAGAGGACATTGCAGCCTATGGTCTATGGCTGAGGGAGCCAGATGAGCTTCTGGAATCCTTCAATTCTTTTTCAAAGGAAGGTGCAACAAGTGGGTCTGGCCCAGGTACCCAGGTCTGCAGGTTCCTGGAAGACTCTGCCAGGGTTGTTCTCAGAGGAGCTGTAAGAGGCCCTTAACTGGGCAAAGGTCTCTTTGGCATCATAAACCAGGCCCCATGGAAGGAGGAGCTAAGAGAACCTTAGTAACTGTGCCACCCTCAGAGAGAGACACTGCTAAGAGTAGACACAGGTACTAGATTCAAGGTCCTTGGAACGCATCAACTTCAAGGCTCCTGGTGTATGAGGTGGCTGCAGTCTTGTGTGCCAGACCAGCAGAGGTGAGTCCGAGCACAGGCTGGGGGAAGGGGATGGAAAACAGATGGAAGAAAGGAAACCCCACTCTCACCGGTTTTCTCTCTGTAGGGTGGAGTGTCTGAGGCTGATACTGTGATGTGCTCAGTTAAATCCCCAAATCACAGAGGTTGACTCAATGATACTATAACAGAACCAGTAGATGATCCAGGCAGGTGCTTCCTACCATAGTCCATGGGCTCATTGTGCTTCATTTCTCCTCTTCTAGTTAGACACCGCCTCAACCTTCGGTACTCCCCCTCCAGGAAGTCTGTTTTCATGTCTGCCTTCCCCTCACCACACAAGGAGATGGGGCTGAACTCCTCCAGAATAGCCATTCTCTAGAGCTGGACTTCTTCTCCTCTCGTAGTCATGATTATACCTCACTTGTGGGATTATTTGATTGCTATTATGCCTCTTCTGGCCACAAGCTCTGAGAAAGCAGATGTGCCTGTCACTAGAGTATCCTCAGGTCCTGGTGTATAGTAAGAACATAAGAAACACCTTGAGCAAATGGGTAGGCTGATGGACAGATATCTGTACGTATGGATGTGTGGATAGATGGGTGGATGGGTAAGTGAGGATGGGTGAATGGTTTAGTGAAAGGATGTACAGCTGAATGGATAGGTGGATGACTAGATGGGTGGGTGGATGGATGAATTGAAGGGTAAATATGGAGTAGAACTTTAGAATGTTAGATTTGTTAGAATGTTAATAATCTTGAAAGTCTAGACTGCTAAAATCAGATATTGTTTATTACATTGTTAGAATAAAACATAGTCCAGAATCATAATCAGAAGGGACAATTACAGAGCTCAGCTCCCTCTTATCAGAGAGGAGCAGATATGCTTTGAGAAGTGAAGTTGACTTGTCCAAGGTTACATGGAAAATTAGATGATCTCAAGTCCCTGTTTTCTCACCACTGTGTTGAGCAGTGTTTGGGGATGGGGTCAAAACCACTTCTTTACAGCCTTGTCTCTCCTGGGTTTCTGTGTAATCTGGAACAAGTTACTAGGACTCGATTTTCTCTTTTAAAGAAAAGCTTGGATCTCTTCCAAGGTCAAAATGAAGCACTTCCTTTGCTTTTTTCTTTTTTGATGGGGCTGGGGTTTGAACTCCTCTACCACTTGAACCACACCTCCAGTCCATTTTGCTCTTGTTATTTTGGAGAGGGGGTCTTGCAAAATATTTGCCCGCTCTGACCTCAAACCACAATCCTCCTGATCTCATCCTCCTAAGTAGCTAGGGTTGCAGATGTGAGCCACTGGCATTCTTGAGAAGGCTCTTCACTGGGTTTGTCAGACCTGAGTCAGATACCCCTCCCCACACTTTTCTGAAAGCTTTGTGGAGCTGTCACCATGGACTCCAGGCCCAGGGCTGGAGTAAAGCCCAGGTGTGGGGTGGGAGGATCAGCCTCCATCTCTCCTTTGAGCCAGCCTGGCCCCTTGCTCTATCTCTGTGTGTGACTTTCCACTCTCGCGCCTGGGAGCAGTAGGTTGTGGAAGGGCCCCTTAGTGAGTTTCTGACTCCATATATACTGTGCCTAGAGCGTCCTTACTGCCCTGGACTCCTCTTGTCGCCTGAAACTGGGGGTGTGTGTTTGACCAGGGACAAACAAATGGGTTTGGGGCTGCTTGCATTCCATCTGTGTTGGAGTTGTGGGGTCATGCCACGTGACAGAGGTGGGGACTGGGGTGCAGGAAGGGGCAGAGATCGAGGAAGAGGCAGGCTGGCACTCCCAGAGGCCATAAAATCAGGTTGAAACCTTTGGACTTTATCCTTTACAGAGTAGAAAGCCATATTTTTAAAAAGGCTTTCATATGCTTTTGACATTTAAAAATTCCTATCACATGCTTGTTGTAAAAAAAAAAAAAAGCAAACAGTGTAATGGAGTATTTAGTAAAAATATAAATCCCCCTCTCTCCTGCCCAGTTCCCAGTTGAGAAGCAACCCAGTGGCAGCTCTTACATATCTTTAGAAAGCTATTGTGAGCTAAATTGATTCGCTGTATCATCCACCTCTCCTTTCCCTTTCATTTATTTATAAAGCTTTGTGGTGCTGGGGACCAAACCCATGCCCTTGTGGATACTAAGCAGGTGCTGTACTACTGCACTGCATTCCCAGCCCGTCCTTCTTTTAATAAGTGGTTCAAACACTCACAGATTCTGTCCAATGTATGCTCTAGAGATCATTTCTTAACAACACGTAGAGGTCTTTGTCACGCATTTTACCTTCATGTGCTGGCCTGCTGTTTGGACGTTCTGCACCTCATTACTCCGTCATCACTGCTGCACGTTGACATCATTTCTAGCCTTTTGCTTCCGCAACAGTCCTGCAATGATCATATCCTGGGGCATCTACCTTCAAGCATATAGAGTGGTACTTGTACTGGATGACTTTCTAGAACCAGTACTGCTGATCAAAGGGTGTGTGCATCAAATCCAGTAGATGTCACCAAATGTCACCTATATGGTCTGGTTAATTGCTGCTAATACATTTAGCAGGGGGTAGAAGGAGCAAATTATTGAATTAGGGCCACCCCACCCAATCTCAGGGTCTGAGATGGGATAAAGGATCTTCTTCTGGGGGGCTGGGGATTGAACTCAAGATATTGTGCATGCTTAGTATGTGATCCATCCTCAGCCCAAGGCTCTTCAAGTGAGTTCATTCTACATCTCTGTGAGCCCTTTCCAGACCACCAGCTCTGCTACTCTCTGTAGTGCTTTCTGGATCCTGGGGAAGAGGGGTCCAGCAGACAATTTTTTTTCCTTTTTTGGCTGTTGGGGAGGCCCTCATTCCCTCAGTCATACAAGGACCCGTGTCCCTCAGAGGTGGCTGCAAACAGCCTAGTGGGGAGAGGACGGGCTGCCAGCAGCTACGAGGGGCTGAGTTCAGCCAAAGCCCGCGGAGGGCTGCCAAGAGTTTCTTCTTTTCATTTTTCCAAGCCTTGTGCTTTGGGCTGAGTGCAGTGTCATCCTCATGTTTCCTATTACTCTACAAGGCTGTCTTCAAAGCACCAGCCGCACAGGCCCTTTGATGTCTGGGCCGAGCCAGCCTCCGCCTTGGGGAGACACATCTTTGCTGAGGATCAAGGGGTGCATACAGCCTGAGATGGTCCCCAGGCCTTTCCCTGATGTGTTCCCTGGCTTCACTCCAGCTGGGACCACAGGCTCCTGGAGGGGGCGGAGAGACTACCACAGCTTGAACAAGCTGAAAGTCCCTATGATGGAGCCTAGAAAGGGATGCAGCGACCCAAAGAGGGCAAGGGGCTGCTCCAGGTCACAGGGTGAGTTGGTGGAGCACCAAGCTATCAGGATGACACTGAGCCAGCAGTGTTTGTTACTCTTCATCTGTCAGTTTCCCTGCCTCTCTTCCTGGAACTCTTGGTGCTGACACCCTACAAGCTGAAGGTGGTGGTTATGTGTGAATGTCTGCAGTAACCCAGCCTAGGTTCAAATCCTGGGCTCTGTCCCTTATAACTATGTGACTCTGGACAAGTTGCTAACATGGACAAGCCTCAACTTGCTCCTCTCTGAAGAAGGATAATGGCAATTCCCACTTCGGAGGGTCCTTATGAGGTGAAATAAGATTCATGGGAGGTTCTGAGCAAGTGTTTCAGGTGTGGAGAATCAAAGAACAGTTTGTTATTGATGAATTAAAAATATGGAGTGGGGAGGAGGAGGGGCTGCACCCAACTGTTTTGCTATTGCACTCTCCATCCTGCCTGTCATGATCTGGGGAGGGACTGGGACCTTTGCTGCAATCAGAAAATTAGCTCCTTCTCTGCTTGCCATCCCCCCAGCCCTCCTGAACATCCCACCTCTAATTTCAAGGCTCTTGTGAGCCCCAGGTTTGAAGTGGCTGGGGAAGGATGAGGCAAAGGTGCCAGGGAAGGGGTGGGGGCAGGTGCTGTCTGGGCGGAAGGCCTGGTAGGTGGCGGCAGGCGCCTAGAGGACATGGTCCTGCAGCCCTGACTCCTAGAGGCAGCCAGAGTGGAAAGGACTGGTGGGGGTGGTTTCCTGGCAAAGCTGAAAAGGTTTGGATTTGACTTGGAAACGCATTGAGAAGTCTCTGGCGGCTGCCTCCTCAGAAACAGCCCCTGTGAAGTCGAGCCCGGGCCAGGGAGGCTGTTTTATGTAAAGGGGCTCAGGGGACCTCGGTGATGGGGAGCAGGCTGAAACCTCTCCCCCGCAATTGCAGCGCATGTAGCCGAGCCTCTGGCACTTTCTGCAGGCTTGCCAGGTCCAGAACCTGTGCATTCACTGTGAGGGACCAGGGCAGGAGAGGAAGGAACCCTGGAGCCCAGAGGGGCAAGTTGAAGAAGCACCTTCTCAGACAGCCCAAGTCTTGGTCCCCTGGGCTCCACCTTCCTGTTTTTTTGTTTTGTTTTGTTTTGTCATTTCCTTGTTTAGCCTGTGACATTACTCACATAACATTTTTCTTTAAATGGAGTTTTATATTGCTACTGTAAATGGAAGACTCATATATTATAACCATATAAGTAGAATACAATAAAAAAAAGAAACAATGTTATTAAATTTTGCCTAGCACCAGAGATTCCTACTCTCTGTGATAAAAAGAAAGATTAATAAATTGAGAGCTGTGTTGAAGACAGGCTAGCTTCGAACTAAGACTTGCTTTTCCATTAGACCTGCTAGACAAAATGCAAGATGCCCAGTTAAACTGAATAACAGATAAACAAGGAATAGTTTTTACTGTAAGTATACCCCAAATATTGTATAGGCTATACTTATACTGAAAAAATAGCTTATCTGAAATTTGAATTTCATGGGGCATTGTTATTTTTATTTGCTAAATCTGACAACCCTACTCTTTCATTCTTGGTGAATGAAAGTTTTTATAGTGATAATTTTCTCTTCCATGTGATGCCCCTATGCCACCAAAAAGAATTTTGAGAAAGCCAGTTCTGATTCAAGGTTGGAATTAGACCAATGGCTGTGGGATTTGGAGGTAGGGAAGGGCAGTCCAGCTGGGGGAAATTCTGAAAGGCTCCATGGAGGGGAAGGTGGCACTGAGCCCTAGAGGTCAGCTGGCCTGAGGGGCACAGAACAGCCCTCAGGGATAGGGCCTGACCCTGCTGAAAGAGGACAGAGAGCTTGTGTCTGAAGGACTGGTTTGTGAACTCTGTGTGTTTGCTCCAGTCACACCCTCTCAGATAGAAAAGGACTTTTGAGGACATCTCTTCTGACGTTTCAGTCCACCCCTGTCCACTTCCCAGAGTCTTGTCTTCAGTGGCTGGAAGGTCACCACCTTCCAAGGCTTCTTTCACCCCTGTGCAGCTTTGATTATGCGGAACCTCTTCCTTGCACTGGACAGAAATCTGCCTTCAGTAGTGTCTCTGTAGTCTTAGTGAACAGAGTGCTCCTCTTGATTAGGACTGTCCTTCCAAGAGTTACCACCTGTGCTGGTAGCCCACCAGGGTCTGAATAGACCCAGTTTTTTGAAGTGGCCTTCTTACAGCTTGGTCTCAGGGCCACGACTGGGGGCAGTGCTGCCTGGTGTGCTGATTTCAGGCAGGGAGTGAGAAGAGGCTGGCTGTGGACTATGCTGGGAGCCCAGGTCAGGACAGAACCAGGACAGGGAGGGAAGTTCCTTTCTTGTGATCCTCAGTCTGCAGGATTTTCAGGAGAAGCCCTGGAGTCCTGGGTTCTGTTTGCTTGCTTAGTCCCTAATTTACTGTGTGACTTCAGGCAAGTCTCCTTTCCTTTCCTCTATTTTACGTACTGTGAGCGGCTTGAGTTATTTCTACAGGTAAAACCATGTGTCTGTGCTGATTGGTTAGTGCTGGCTGGGATCTGTGATAGGAGGGATCCTGGGGCAGTGTCTGAGTTCAGAGGGAAAACAGCCAATGGCGATCTGGGAGCCAAATAGGTGCCAACTTTGGCAGTGCCTGGCTCTGGAATGACAAACAGGACAAGTACAGCAGGCAATGAAGTCAGACATGGAGCAAGAGATGTCCCTTGTTCCCCTGGTCCTGTCTTTTGCCAGCCTACAAACCATCACATGTGTTAACTCTTGCACTGCTACCCCCATGGCCAGAGGACAGAGGCACTCTGTGGAATCCTGTGCTCATGTCAAGACTCGTGGCCTAAGATGGCATGGAAGGCAGTGGGAGGACTGACTGGCTGTGGCTGGGATAAGACTGGGGTCTCTCTGCCAGGAAAGGTCTTTAGGAAGCAAAAATACAGGTCAGAGCCAGGACATGTCTGCCACACAGGGCTGGGAGGCTAGATGAGTGAGCGGAGCCCAAACTCTGAGCATCTCAGAGGGGTCACACTGAATCGTCACACTGGACAGAATCCCTGAAAGCCAGCCTGACTTTCCCCTGCCAGCGGACATGTTCGCTGGCTCTCTCTTTGCCCCTGATTCTGTTTCTATCTCCCTGTGATCTTTGTCAAGTCCCTTCCCCTCTCTCTCCCTTGCTTTCCCTAACTGTACAAGGAAGAATTCAGACAAGGGGTCACTAGAGGTTCTCCCAGGTCTCATATTTGTAGACTCCAAGTTCTCTATCAACATCACAAGCTTTTAGGCTTACAGACCTTTTCTATTTTTTCCTTTTAATTGACACCTAATTATACATATTTGTGAAGTAATAGTGTGATATTTCAGTGGGTGAATACGTTGTGTGATAATCAGAGCAGGTAATTGTCGTATCCATCTCCTCGAACCTTTATCATTTCTTTGTGCTGGAAATATTCAAAGTCCTCTCCTGTAGCTGTTTGGAAGTGTGCAACTAACTGTTGGCAACCACAGTCACACTGTGCTGCCCTGTCTGCCTTCCTATTGGTCTCTCCGCAACCTAGGGGACGGGGCATGGCAAGCACTGTTCCTCCAACATTTTTCAGGGATAAAATTGGGCTCAGCTGGGCCTGGTTGTACACGATTGTAATCTCAGCACTCAAAAAGCTGAGGCAGGAGGATGGCAAGTTCAAGGCCAATGTAGGGTTACATAGTGAGTTCTAGGCCAGCCTGACCTACATAGTAAGACCCTGTCTCAAAAACAAACAAATGAAAAAATCAGAGCTCAAGTTTGCTGCTGCACCCAGACATCTATCCATTGGCTGTAAGTTTGCAAGGGACTTCAGTGGGGCGCTGGCCGCTATGTAGGTGGGTTGGGCATGGAGGGACAGAATATGGGAGAAGCGGGGGGTGGGTTGGAACAGGCTTAACCACATCACTAACCTATTTTCTGTATGGACATTCATATAGGAGGTATTTGGAGGAAACAAATTTGTGTTTAAGAATGTTGACAGCTCTGTCCTGTTGCAGGACTTTCAGATGGGAGCTGAGACAGACCCTCTTCTGAGCTACACCTGTGCTGGGTCCTGTCGCTTTCCCTGGGGTTTAAGCAAGCACTTGATGTGTCTCATGGAAATGAAGAGGATTCACACATTTTGAGTTAGAGGCATTTAGTGTGTGATGGCATTGGGTGGAGGCTGAAAAGCTTCATAACATATAAGTTCATAACACAAAGTACAGAAATGTCAGCATCCAAAGTGATAATGTTGCAAAGATCTCTAGAAACCATCTGGTCCATTCTTCCTTCTATGGCCTTTAATGAAGAGAAACTGAGGCCCAGAGAAGGGAAGGAATTTGGCTTGTCACAGGGCATCAGTGACAGAGGCAGGACTAGAAGGTGAGTATCTTGACTCTCCTGACAGTGTTGGTGCAGGCCACTTTCTGGGGAGGCAGCGGGTGAGGGGACAGGAGAGGGGGAAGGAAGAGAGGGACTGGGCCTGAGGGCAGGCAGACAGAGGTATGTGGGGCTCAGCTGCCTGCTGATAAGAGACCCCCAGTGCCATTCCAGAGAGACACTTTATCAAGATATAATTTTTCCTGCTGCAGACATTATTTTCTTTCTTGTGCAGACTGTGCTGGCCTTCACGATAAGGCGCCTAGACATGTTCACACTAAGGCAGCCAAAACATGAGGCAGGAGGCAAAAAATTCCCTTCTTAATCTCCCCCCACCCTAGCCCACTCCCCCCGCCCATTTCCTCTCATTCTCTCCAAGTTCTCATGCCCCCCTCCCCCACAGCTGGCTGGCCTCTTCCTGCCTTCCAGTAAGTCAGCCCAAAGGAACCAGGAAGGTATGTGGCCCAGTGGAGGTCAAAGGAGAGAAATGTGAAAGGGCCTCCCCTGAGAATAGAGGACCAGGCCACAAGCTACCCACACTGTGTGAGGGCAGAGCGTGGCAGTGGGGACATGTTTAGAATCTTACACCTGAACATCCCCCTCCTTACTGCCCCCATAACCTCTGCAAATAGACTACAGACTTTCTGCTTTGGGGGCTTAAGCTAGAGGTGATTAGCATCTCCACACACTCTACTTCCTTACCCCCAACTCCTGGCCACATAATCCAGGGCTTGATGGGGATATCAGAGGTGGGGAGGTGAAGGCTACCCTGTCTACTTCCATCCAAAATTCCCCAGATTGAAGAGATTTGGCCAGGTGGGAGATGAGGGATCCTGACCCAACAAATCTATCCCTCCCTATGGGACTAGTCCCTTCTGCTCTCCTGACCTTAGTTTCCCCTTCTGCTCAACAAGGAGGTTGGACTCAGAGATCTTGGCCTTGAAATTCCCCCTTTGTTTTTTCCAGAAGATGATGTTCTTTTCCAAGCTTCCTGGGCACTATGTATTGGTGCCCTGCCCTGCTCTGTTCAAGAAGTCCATCCTTTCCTCCACATCTGGATGGAATTTACCTCCATCATAGTGAGCTGATCAGAACAGCTTTGTGTCCGAGGGGCCCTGCTGAAGGCTGCTCTGCCAGAGATGAGGGTTCCTAGCCTGGGACTTAGTCCGTCACAGCCCAAGTGCCTTCCTAAGGCCTCTGAGGAGATGAGGGTCTGGGAATCAGTGTCTTGCTTAGCAATGGCAGGGACCTTAGTAGGGCCTTCCATCTCCTATCTTAGATTAGGCCCCTACTCAAAGGCCAGGTCATATGATAGAGGCTCCGTCAAGTGCCAGCCAGAGCGGTGTCTCAAAGAGTGGTGAACCAACTGTCTCCATTCACATCCTGAACCCAGCAGGGGACCTTAATGGTCTGGCTGGCACTTGCAAGGCTGTGACAGTGAGGGTTTGGGAACTTGGTGCTATGCCTTTTTTGGGAAATCAAGATAATCTCTAATGTCTTCTTGTGGCTTCTGCTAAATTGGCTAGTGGGGGACAGTGGGATTAGGAGCTTCCTGTTGCTTAAAGCCTCCAAATAACACCTTTTTGTGTGTGTGGCACTTGGGGTTTGAACTCAGGTCTTCACACTTGCTAGGCAGGTGCTCTATTGCTTGATCCACTCTGCCAGCCCCACTTAAAGCCTCTTATTCTGAGCCTATCACTTAAGGCCTGCCTGCTTTCCTGGCTGTGGTACCTTTTTGTTCCTCCTCACTGAGCCCAGGAGTTCTGGGCCACAGGGCACTGTGCTGACCCACTAAACTTGGCATCGCTACAGTGATTTGTTGCCAAATCACAACTTGCTGGGTGACCACCAGGTTGCCTAAGGAGAGATGAACAAGCTCAGATCAGAAATATCAGGTAAAAACCCTTATGATCATCAGAAATGGAGTCATGCCTGTGAATACCCATTGCCTTCCAGGCGACATCCCACAATCATGGGTTCCACATGGGGGCAGGACAGGGCTTGTCAAACTGCACTATCTCCTTCCATCTGGGAATCCAACCAGATCCACTGTAGTGGTTAGCTCAGCACTTATTCACCAATGCTGGTTCAGAGCAAAGTACCCTGCTCAGCTCTGCTGAGGCTGAGGCTCCCTCCCTTAGGGGTCAATGCTGTCACTGGGAATATAAAACACTAAAAGCCAATGTTGAAATCCAGTGGCCATGCTTGGATACCAGCTATGACATAGGTGGGTGGGTGGGTGGGGCCTTTAAGCCAGCGGTTCAGCCTCCTCCCAGATTCAAATGGTTGTCAGAATGAGGAGACAATGCACAAGAGTTGGCGCTCCACTAACGGCAGTATTACTCCTATTTTATGAAATGCTAACATTAAGGCAATCATCTCTCACCTGGGAAAACTTCCTAATGCAGAACCCAGCCCAGAATTTATAGGAAGCCCCATTCCAGAAAGGCCTCTGAGCTTCTTAACAGAGAATTCCAGGTCTGTGGGCGGGGGGGAGGGAGAGCAGGCCAATGTGGCTAAAGGGTCTGGGTAGGGAACAAGGGGGAAGATGAGATGGGGAGTGGGTTCACAGGGTCTTGAATGTCTCCCTGTCCCATCAATGGGAGCTGCCTGGGGCAATGGGAGCTGCCATAAATTCACTCGTGGAGTATCAGGTTGGAGGGCTTCTTTAGCAAGCTGACTCTGGGGGGTGGATGCAGGTTCCATTGAGGGCCATGCATGGGCAAGGAGGCTAGTTAGGGCCTGTTGGGACTCAGACACAGCTTAATGTGAGGATCCATCTGCAGCATGAAATTCTAGACAGGGAAATCAGCACGTACAGGGCGAAGCCCCTCTCATATCCCTTTTTATCATGTGATCTTCATCACTTAGTGAAATGGTTATCTCCATTTCATCCCTGAGAAAAACCATATGCTTAGAAAAGATCTAACAGCTCATTAGTTGCAGGAGGAGGCTGAAAAGCCTGGTTTCCAGCTCTTGTGCCAGTGCCCTTTATCATGGAGGCTCTGGAGGATGCGTTGCCTGGGGGAAGGGGGAGAAAGGATAGTGAATAAATATAGGACAGTAAATGAAGAGGTACTCAGTGGTAACACGGTGCTGTGCAGTCTGAGGACCAGGGATGGGGACAAGCCATGAGTGAGCCGCAGGAAGGTGGCAATCACCAGCTCTGGAGTCAGGAGACCTTGGCTGAGGGCCCAGTCCTACCCCTCACCTCCAGTGTGGCCTGGAAGCAGGTGGACATCTGAGCCTCAGTGGCCCCCAGAAGGGATGACTGCAGTGCCTACTGTAAAGTGTTATCTGTGAAGGGTGCCTGAGCAGACGCCTGCAAAGATAGAGGCCATGATTGCTGTACTGGGAACATGAGAAAGTTATGGGCCTGTGTCACACTAACTATTGCAGGACTTGGCAATGGCAAGAACTCGGTCAATACTGTCAAAATAAATTTGCATTCATTATGGTCACAGTGCTAAATGAGTGGTTAGACAGTTGGTGAGAAGAGGCTGGATTCTAACAGGAGTGGGGAGCCAAGGCCACCTGTGGAGAATGACTAAGCACTGTTGGGGACACTGTGCAGCCTGGGAGAGAGCTGGTGTGACCAAAGTCACACCAACCAGCACAGGCTCTGAAGATCTATATTCAAGTTTCTATCCTGTTGTTATCTTCTGTGAGACTTCTGCCAAGGCCTGGTCCTCTCTGAATCTCTGTTTCTCTTCCCAGAGGACAGACAGATGGAGGGCACCAGAGGACTGGGAGCTGAGCTATTGGGGAGGGAGGCTCTTGCACCTGAGGCCTTGAGACCTGTTGGGATCTGCCGGCCTGAAGGGGATTTCCTGGGGCCGGCCCAGTTCCCAGCCTTGCTGACGTAGTCCTTGGATGGGTGCCCAGAGTTGAGGGGTGGGTACCCAGAGCAGCGCTCCAGTGGGAAAGACAGAGACGGGCACACTCCCAGCCCACAAGCTGGCCCTCCCTCTGGGCACTGGGGTCTCTCCACCTTTGCCCCTGAGGCAAGGAAGTGGGGGATTCCTCCTGTTGAAAGAAGAAGTACTTCCCCTTGGCCTAGGATCCTGATTTGTTTGCTGTGTGACCTCAGGCAAGTCCCTGCCCCTTTTGGGGGCCTTGGCCCCTGTTTCTGGAATGTGAAGGGCAAGATTTCCAAGGTCTTTTAGAACTCGGACACTCGGATCTGACAGGGGGTAGGGTCCTGGAAAAGGGAATTGGGATGGGGCTGGATTCCAGGGACTTGTTTCCTGTCCTAAAGCAGGAGGTATGGGTCAAGGTATAGATGTTGTGGGAGAAAAGGAGCCTCCAGGCCTCCAGGTGGCTTCAAGAGGGGCAAGGCAAACCTGAGGGTTTGGAAACATATTTATTTTAAAGTGTCCTGTGTCACTGGGGCGTTTTCTTTGGGTTTTGAAATGCTCCAGAAGTCGACACTCTGCATGTGTGTTTGC
Source organism: Castor canadensis (assembly GCF_047511655.1). Taxonomy (NCBI): domain Eukaryota; kingdom Metazoa; phylum Chordata; class Mammalia; order Rodentia; family Castoridae; genus Castor; species Castor canadensis. The sequence continues at coordinate 69,096,382 of NC_133391.1, read as the reverse complement.
GGAACAGAATATGGGCTGTATTTATTCATCCTTTAGCCTGAGCCCTTAAAAATATAGACGGCTAATGTCTTCAGTATGTATGAAATATCCCATATGCTCGGAAACAAAAGGGGCTCTGTTATTAAAGTTTCATTTCCACACGCCCCCTCCCCTCCCTCCCGCCCGCCCCCTGACACCCTGCCCTCCTCCCATCCCGTTCAGCCTGCTGGAGACAGTGAGAGCGAAGAGGCAGGCGGGCAGGCAGGCGGCCGTGGATAGAGGCTGGGCATAGCTGGTCCCTGCTCCCGTGTGCGTGGAGTTCGGCTCCAGGTGAGAGGAGATGGTGAGGAAGGACAGCAGGGTCTTCCACGGGAGAGAGGCCTCTGGGCTTCCTGGGATGGCCAGTTGGGAATGAGGGCTTGAGGTGGCCCTTCTTGTGGACTCCTGTGGGGCTGGGGCCCTGGCAGGGCCCCACTGTCTGGGACGGAAATGCCCACTCTGCCGCTAACTGAAACCACATGTGTCTCCCAGGCAGCGGGACAAGGATGCCGCCAAGCCTGGGGCTTGGGACGGGGGTAGGAAAGATGCTGGCTGTCCCTGTAGTGGGCCCTGAAGTGGGTGAGGGGCTACATGGAAGGCTTGGGGTTGTCTGCATCTATGTAAGTGAGTGTGTCCTCTTGTGAGTGGATGTTTGCGTGGCTGCTGTGTGTGTGAGGGGCTGTGTGTACATGCCCATCTGCAGGTTGAGTGTATTCCTACTCGCAGGGCCAGTGTGGCCTCCCTCTTGGCCTCCTATGGCTTGAGTCCTGGGCAGACTCTTACCTGTCACTCACAGCATGGGAGTCTGTTGGCTTCCTCCTGGGGAGGAGCTGCTCTGGCCAAGTGGGTGGGGGGTCTCATCTGCTGGGCTCCCTTATGCCTATTGCCCTTCTTTGTGCCTTTTTTCTCCAGCCTGTTTCAGTCTTCTCACACCCGCACAACCTCTACCCACTTTCCAGAGGGAAGAACCAAGAAGTAGAGCAAGAGAATGATTATCCCTTCTCCACATCTGTTTTCCTATTCTTCAGAGGCATTTCCTGTCCTCCAGGAGCTTGGCATTATCCCCTATATCCCCGGAAGGTGAGGAAATCAAGCATCAGTGTGAAGACAGCTTGCTAGCGGCCATCAGGGAGGCTGTGGATCCATCAAGGGGTCAGGGGACCACTGGAAAAGGGCCCAGCCTTGGAGAAAGGCTGGGTCTATGTGCTCTGTGGCCCACCTGAGGGCCCAGGTGACCTGAGTCTGGGGACTAGATCTCTCCCTAAAGAACGGGTCTTTACTGGGAGCCAGCCTCCCCACTCTGGTGATGGTCCTGTCACTGCCTTGCTGAGGCTGTTGAACGGTCTGCTCCCGTCACCAGACTTTGGTTTTCCTGTCCTGATGATAGCAGGCTTGGGCCAGGATGGTGTTTCCAAAGTCTGGCGTGCATACCTCTGGTAGCTCATGGCACGGTGCCTGTGGGCCGCCTGTCTTCATCTTAACAAGGAATGAGTTACTTTTACCAACATTAGGGAAGATACACAAATAGCATAGCAAGCCAGTGAGAAGATATAAGTAACTGAACGAAAACTAGGGACCAAAGGAAGATCCTTCAGTTCCTGTTCTTTTGGGCATTGGGCTCTTTCTATGCAGCTGCCATTGCAAATGCTTTCAGGAGTGTTGGTTCTGGCTATCTACAGCCAAATGATGTGATCTGCTGTGTAGACTGTCTTCTGGTCCCCACAAATTAGCAGCTCTATAATTCTGTGATTACAGAGCAAAAAGCCCAGTTGCCATCTTGTGTGTGTGTGTGTGTGTGTGTGTGTGTGTGTGTGTGTGTGTGTGGTGTATGCTGTGTGGGAAGGGGCAGGGGATGGCCTGGGTAGAGCTGGGGAAAAGATCAGCCATGATGGAGGCTGGGTGCCCATGGTTAAAGCCAGGGAATTGGGGAAAGAGTGTCTTCTGAGTGGCATTTTCAGGTGCTTCATTGAGCTTCAGCCTTGCTGTGAGTTGCTGGGGTAGATGGGTGCTTCCACCTTTCTGGCCATTCAGCCCCAGCTCCCTGGCCACTTGGTTGCAATTTATCTGCTAATTCAGGACTGGTCCAAGTAGATTACTCTGGGAGGGTACAAGGGTTCTGAGAGTTCCCTGGCAGCACCCCAGTTACTTCTCTGAGGGGTACTCTTGAGGGTACGCGCCTCTGCCTTCCTGCACAATTAACTGTTGCTGTTATTTCGATTTGATCTCGCTTTCATGTGAATCTTCCCTGTGATTTGTCTCATCACCAGCTCTTGGGAAAGCCCTACTGTGCTCTTCTGCAGAAAGGGCAACTTCTGGGACTGTTCTTTCTTAGCTCATTCTCAAGTAGGTAGAGGGCTCCAAACTGTGGCTCAAAAATATGGACAGCTTCCAGCTCTTTACCCTCCCTGGCACTTTTCTCCCATGACCGTAGAAGTCATTGTCTTCTGAAGTCATCCTCTAGTCCTGCTCTTGGGTGAAGAAACAGCTTACTTCTAAGGGATTCTTATTTATATAGAAGTGCCTTCCCTAGGGGAAGAATGCTTTAAGCTTTGGAGTTGGGCTCCATGAAGCCAGGATGGTCCACATGGAGTTATACACACTCCTAAGGCCAGTTTCCTTGAAGGCCAGTGCCTGCCGTTTCAAACCCTAAGGAAGCAGCTGGTCAGGGTCAGGAGCACAGTCCCTGTTGGCAGAACTTAGCACATCTAACTGGCCTTCAGTGGCCTTGTGAATGCTGAACCACTAACAGCTGCACTGAAGGGCAAGGACAAACAGAGATCTGCTTCAGGATGTGCTGGGCAACCTGGAGATGTGCTGGAACCATTATGGAGATCAGCCTGGCTAGGGGGTGGAAGGAGACTCAGCTTAGTTGGGGAGGATACGAGCTGAAATTGTCACTCCTTCCCAAACACTGTCATGTAGACAGAAGGGCTGTTCCTGTTACTCTGGTTCACTTAAGTAAGTCAGCCTTGGTGGGCTGTCATTGGTTCAGATGGAGGCAGAAGATTCGTGTTCCACTTAGCTCACCCATCACAGTGATGCCCAGACTTGCCATGTCCTCACTTTCACCTTGATTTTTTTCCCTTGGATCTGGTAGAGGCTGTGTGGAAGTGGGAACAAAACAGTTTACCTGTAGAGTCACGCCCAGACTACTGGTGACATTTTCAACCTCGGGCAAGGAGAAAACAGAGGGTTGCTGTTGGGTTAGGAAAAAAGAAAAAAGATGAAGTCAGGTGAATCTGCACTCCACATCCTCCTGCAGCAGCTGTGGGAACTTGCCAGGTCTCTGTGTGTCTCTGGACTCCACTTTCCTGTTCTGTAAGATGGGACCTGTGCTGAGGTGACTGGACAAAAGAACTGGCACATACTGTGGGTGGCACTGGATGCAGAGTGACTCAAATGTGTCAGGCCATCAATAACTGTGTTGATTTAGGAGGGATGTCATCATCCTGTGATAGAGGAGAGAGCATCAGTTCTTTCCCAGGCTCTGTCCAGTACCAGCCCTGCCCCTCTGGCTCTAGGACTTTAAGCAGGTCACTGAACATAGTGGAGTCTCAGTTTCCTCATCTGAACACAGGGGCAGGAATAGTAATCTGCCTCTTGGGGAGTGGCTATAGAGGCTCCATGAATCCCCTGAAACTCCTGGTACATAGTAAGTGCTCAGTGAGTGGGGACTCCAGTGGCATAGGCCCTCAAGTCAATCCCCTCCAATAGTCCCTCTTGTCCCCTCTTGGTCTACAACCCTGAAAAACAGTAGAGCCAAGTGGCCAAAGGCTTCAAGAGTTCCTGGTGGAGCTCTCCCCCAGGGGTGGTCTCACATCTTGCCATAAGCACCACTTAACCCCTCCTACATCTGCCTTAAACCTCCTGGATGGCTGGTGGTCAGGACTGGTGCTCTTGGTTACTTTGAAAACAGAAATCATGGGATGGTTTCACACCTGAAGGACATTCAGAGGAATGGGGAGACTCTGAAGATTGAGAATGAGAGAGGGAGAGACTAGAGAGGTGGAGGCAGAGAGGGGAAGGGTACCCCTGGTGCATCCTTAGCAGGGCCTCTTTCCTTATTCCACTGGAAGCAGGAATGGGTTAAAGGAGAGCCGGAAAGGAGAGGAAGAATGCAAACAGTCAGGAGAGAGCCTGGAGCCAAGCTCACTGGGGTTGTTTGGTCTGGCTGAGCCACCCCCTGGGCCACTCCCAGGCTCTGCAGGCCTACTCCATCCCCACCACACACACACACACACACACACACACACACACACACACACACACTGACCAGCATGCACATCACACACAGAAACACACAAGGACACAAACATACAGCTACACACAGGCATACAAACAAACAAGCACAGATACATACATAGATGCACACACAGATACACACATAACCAGAGGACAGTCATATGTTCATACACACATACACAGATGCACATTAGGTACATGTGTATACACATGCATACACAGACTCATACAAGTAGATGTGCACATATACAAGCAACGCACATATACACATATAGATGCATACACAGACAGACATATGTACGCGCACAGACACATAGCAGCAAAACTGCAAGCTAAGTGGGTGTCAGGTAGGAGGGTTTCCATAGCTCCTCCTCCTCTCCCCCACCCCCAGCCAACCGCTGATATCAGATGAACCCCTCATACTGTACTAGTAACGTCTGCCATCATGTATGGAGCACTTACCATGTGCCAGGCTCTGCTCTCATCTCCTTCCTTATATTAACTTATTAAATCTCTATGATCCCCTAAGAGATGGGCACTATTAGCCCTGACTTGTGATGGAGAAACTGAGGCTCAGTGAGAGAGAGTAACTTGTATGATTGCACAGTCTGTTTGGTAGCCCCTTCTGAGTAGGCCACAAGAGTGCAGAGTCACTGACTGACTGCTCCCCCACTGTCTCTAAGACATTGGATTCTTGCTTTGGGCCTGGCACTGGAATAGGCTCCTCCCCTCTCCTCTGGCCAGGCCCTGTGCAGCCACAACAGGATTTCACCTTTCTCAGGCCCCGGGAGGGGAGTGATGTGCCCCCTGCCACAGAGCAGGACTGGATGTCTCCATTCATGCAGAGCTGAGGCTTTGGTGAAAAGCAGAGGCAGGGGGCAGGCTGGCCAAATCTTCAAACCTGCAGATGCGGACTCTGCACCATTAGCTTCCTCCCTCAGCATCTTCCTTCCCTCCACCTGCCTCACCCTGAGGCTGTGTCTCTCTCTTCCTGACCTCGCCTGCCCATCTGTTCCTCCAGCCAGTTATTGCCTCAGCAAGCCCGCCCTCAAGTTTCCTTAATAACAGTTTTGGATAGCTGTTGACAAAACATATTTCCCTTCCATTATTTTATTTCAGACTGCATATGTGATGGGGGAGGGGTTCATTAACTCCTTTTGATGGGCTGGAGTCTTGGCTCCACCTCTTACCGAGAGTTCTCACCAGCAGAGGGCCAAAATAACTAAGATATTTATCTGAGCTCCATTGGGCTCAGAATCCTGATTGCATAGGTGCAGAATGTGGGAGAGATGGCATAAAAGTCGTGGTTATACAGTGAGGTCTTTGTAGAGCACGTGCATGATAAAATCCAGCAGAGCTGTTGAAAGAAAACAACAACAAAACTAATCTGATGTTACTGTGTATTTATAAATGTAGAAGGACCCAGAATGTGGGACATGATGGTCTTGCCACGTTCTGTGTGAGAAACTGACAAAGTAGGCTGGCAGCAGGGAGGGTGAGGAGGAGGGCAAGGGTACGGGATAGTGGAAGTTTCTGAGATTAGCAAGGGGGAGAGAACAGAACAGAGAGAAGATGTGCTGTGAGCATCCTCAGTGGCACTGGTGGGAGGAGCTCCAGGAGGGAGGCTTCACTCTCTAGCAAAGGGGTTCTAGAGATGGGACAAATAAGCCGGCTCTAGGGAGATGTTCCTGGCACCACAGATGCACACGCTAGGTCTGGGTGCTCCAGAGAAGGGGGACTCACGAATAAGAGAGGGGCTGTAGTCTCTTCTGTGCCCAACATTGGACCACCTTGGGTCAGTGTCCCCTGACTCCTGACACTTGGTGTGAAAATGAAGGACATGTCTCAGGGAGACCTGGACATGTCCTCTCAGTTTCAGTCTCTCATGCTGCAGTGTCATCGCCTACCCCATCTCACTGTCTCTCAGGACCAGAACACAGGGTCTTGGATAGCAGAGAGCCACAGACCTACCAGAGTTGGGGAAACTCTTGGTGAGCACCTGCTTCAACCCATTCATTTTATGAAGGGGTAAACTGTGGCATGTGAGCAAGTCTTGCTTGGAGTCAATGGGTTAAAAGGAGGTGGAAGCCAGTCTCCAGGCCTGGACTCCTGTCTGCTCAATACACTAGATCAGGGATGGGCTGAAAACATGATTCCCCTAACAGAGAAACTTCCAGGAAGAAACAGCCCGCTCTTTCCCACTCCCCATGGTGTTCTTGTTGGAGATCCGTCCACATACACTTATCGAGCACCTGCTAGGTCCCTGCCAGGCATCAAAGTAGGTCTAGGGGCATAGTAGAGGAGGCAGTGACGATCCTTTCCTGTCCTGTCACCTTCAGAGTACACTTCATTTTCTGAAGTTACCTGGCATATTTCTTGGTCTCCTAGCTCGCTGCTCTCTCACCCTGCCCTCTTCTCCATCCTCCCAAGCCCAGGAGAGTGCCTGGACTCCCAGCTCTCAGAGAAGTCCTGGCTTATGGCAGGTATGCAGAAACTACTTGTTGAATGAATGAGTGGTAAGGAAAGCTGTCCCTGTAACAACTCAAGAGGAATGGAACGGCCACCAGGCACCTGGCATAGTGCCAAGAACTTCTCATTTCATCCCTACAATAATACCTAGGCAATGGTACTAATCATCGGCCCTTTTTACAGATGGGCAAATTGAGGCAAAGAGGCTGTGCAGCTTCTCACAGCCCTTTCACCTCCCACCTTATATGACGGACATTCAAGCCCCTGCCTCAGGCCCTCTGTCCCTGCTAGATTTACTGAAAACAGGAGCCACATCTGCTTTTCCACCATTCTCCTCATAACATCCTGCAGGACACAGACACAGGCTGGTGGCTCTGTAAGTGTCACATTCAGTAGGATGGTGTGAAGACTGGGGAAGGAAAAGGGCATATGAAGATAAAGGACCATTAGTGGAGTATACCAAACTGGGACAGATGCTGGCATTACCTGGTGCAGACGTGGGCTCCATTTTCAAAGACCCTCCCTCACCCGCAGCTGACGTTTGCACTCCCTCTAGAGATGACTGTTGAGGGCTTCCCAGGTTCCCACTGGTGATGGGAGCCCAGTACTTACTGAGGTATGTGATATAACAAACAAATCACTTAGCCCAGTGCCAAATAGTCCAAGGGTAGCTGATCTTTATTGAGTGCTTTGTGCAATGAACATTTAAATCCCCCACTGCAACCACGAGAAGTAGGTTCTATTATTATTCTTGTCTCCTCCTCCTCCTCCTCTTCTTCTTCTTCTTCTTCCTCTTCCTCTTCCTCTTCTCCCCCTCCCCTCCTCCTCCCCTTCCCCTTCCCTCCTACTCCCCTTCCTCCTGGTGGTACTAGGGCTTGAACTCAGGGCCTTGTGCTTGCTAGGCAGGTGTTCTACCACTTGAGCCACACTTCCACCCTTCTTTTTCTTTTCTTTTTAAAAACAGGGTCTCATGCCATAGCCCAGGCTGGTCTGAAACTCACAGTCCTTTCTCTACCTCTTGAGTGCTGGAATTTACAGGTGGGTGCCATCATGCCTGGCTCATATTATCCTAGTTAACTTAGGGACAGAGTCTTAGGTAATTTGCCCAAGTCTCTCAGCTGGTAAGCAGCAGACCAGAGTGCAATCTGAAGCCCAGGGTTGTGGCCTCAGAGGACATGCCCTCCTGACCTCTCTGCCAGGGTTGCCCATGGAAATATAATGTGAACACACATATGTAATGTAAGATTTCTAGCAGCCACACAAAGAAGGTAAAGAAGAAACCAGTGAAATCAATTTTAATAATGCATTTATTTAGAAACCAAATAGCATAATTTTAACATGCAAAGAATGTTTTTTAAAAACATTATTCATGAGACACTTTCCATTCTTTTTTTGGTACTAAGCCTTAGGCACATATTCTTTATTTACAGCACATCTCAATTCTAACTGGCCACATTTCCAGTGGTCAGAGGCACACGTGGCTAGTGACTGGCTGCACGTTGGACATCGAGGTTTGGTACTCTACTGCCTTTCAAGGGCTGACTGTGGAACATGCTAGGGCATAGCATGAATCTGATAAGTGTCAGCCACTAGGATGCTTATTTTTATCCCGAGTTGTTATTGATCCAGGAGGAAGCTGAGCCAAGGCCACAAGCCTTTGGCATAAACCTTGTACTTATGTCGCTATTTCTAATCCTCCAAGCCTGGGAGTTTGATGTCTTCCAGGCTTTGCCAACTTTGTGACTCTTTTACCCGTGGGTCAAGAAGAGCTGGCTCTAGGAGGGGAAGAAAGGCTGGCTGAGGCCCCTCCATCTCCCTGGCTGGCCAGCTGGGTACCACATGAAGCGAGGCCCCCCGGGGGCTCTATAATCCTGTCCCATCTGCTTTGGGGGACGTGGGCAACCGGGCTCACAGCTGCTCTCTTCCCAGGTTCCTGCATGCTTTCAGCTGGCTAGACCCCTAAACAGAACAAATGAAACCCACCATCCTTAACACACGTTTTGCATGAAACTCCATGAATTAATAAATGAAGCAGGGAGAAGGGTCTGTACTGCCTCCTCTAGGGTCTGGGGACAGCTAATGAATGCTTGCAAAGAGCAAACCTGTCTGCACATAGGAACCACTGGAAAGCATCAACAGATGCTCTGACCCGCAGAGGTTGGGATTGAATTTCTGTGGGATGTGGGTCGGGATATGGGACATGTAAAAGATTCTTGAGTGAATCTAATGTATAAACAAATTTGGGAACCATGTGCTACCCCTGGGGAGAGGGCATGTGCTCAGGAAGCCCTCACAGTAGCTATGATGCAGGCGTGGGTAGGGTTCTCACTACCGAGGAAAACATGGATGCTCATTGACGTAAGGGAACCAGCTCAGCCGGGACACAACGTGGTTGGGATTCACTGCCTGTGGCTTTAACCAGTGCTGTGCAGTACTTAACAACTAACTGGCTTCCTGGGGTTGTTGGGGGAGAAGACCTTGATTTGTAGCATCTGCTCATTTTTATGGTGGAACTACTCCCAGCATGGCCTATTTCAAGCTACCAACTGATGTCCCTGGGTGCAGAGGTGGGAAAAGATGCGTACCTTTGACTATGGAGTCAGTAGGGGTGTGGCTTCTATACCCAGCAGACCACTCTGCATGGAGAAGAAGGGTCGATCAGGTGGCAGGGAAGATAATTAGGAATGTTTAAACAAAATTTATACTGCAATGCTCCTTTTTCAAACTGGGTCTTTCCCTTTTTCCCTTTCTTCCCTTCTCTCCCTCCCTTCCTCCCTCCCTCCCTCCTTCCTTCCTTCCTTCCTTCCTTCCTTCCTTCCTTCCTTCCTTCCTTCCTTCTTTTCTTCCTTCCTTTATGGTACTGGACATTGAACCCAGTGTTCCATGCATGCTAGGCAAACACTTAACCACTGAGCTACATCCCCAACTTTGGTTCCTCCTGCTTGTGCCCTCAGGACAGGGTAAGGGTGGCCAGGAAGAACAGCCTTAGGGCCAGGAGCCTGACCTCACTTGGCTGTCACTGGCCAAGTGGCCTTCGGCAAATCTCTCCCTATCTGGGCCTCTGTTTCTCCTATAGCCAGAAACACACTAGACTGCATTTGGGACCTCTGGGTGTGGTTTCCCAGGCTGGTCTGGGACCTGCCACACACTGACAAGTCCCAGTCAGCCTTGACCCTGTATTTATAGCCATGACTTCAGCCTCTCCAGTACTGTTGGAGCTGGTTCCCTGGCCCAAATTTTTGTAAACCCAGCAGGGCAGAAATAGATGTGACATACAGGGGACTTAGCTGATTTTGTGAGCAGGCTGGATTAGGAGAGTCCATTTGGAACAGCTTGAGTTTCCCCCAGTGTCCTGGGTGACAGGATCCATAGGCAATCCAGAGCTGGAAGGGAATTTTGAGACCCCCCAAACCCAGCCCTGTGATTATACAGTGGGGGTCTCTGAGGCCCAGGAGTAGAGGGATATGACTAAGGTCACAGAGGGCTTGGAAACCATGGTCAGAATGAAGCATTTTGTTTTTTGTTTGGTTTTTTTTTTTGGCAGTACAAGGGTTTGAACTCAGGGGCTACACCTTGAGTCACTCCACCAGCCCTTGTTTGGGATAGCGTTTTTCAAGATGGGTCTTGCAAACTATTTGCCCAGGCTGGCTTCAAACTACAATCCTCCTGATCTCTGCCTCCTGAGTGGCTAGGATTATAGGTGTGAGCCACAGGTGCCTGGCTCGAATGAAGCATTCTTTTGTGCTGTGTGAAATGGCCTCTCTAGACCCTCAGAGATTCCCCAATGACCACCATAGGCACCTGCCAGGTTTCAGCTTCATTATTTCTCTACTCCGGCATCATGGGTAGAGACTCACTTTCTCCTAAGTCTCTGCTTCCTTACTTGTTAACAGGAAATAGTAGTAGGTGCTGGCCTTATACTGTCGTTGTAAGAAACAAACAAGATGGCAATGAACACAGTGGGCAGTACATGCCCAGCACACAGTTAGTGTTCGGTACCTGCTGGATCTTGTTCTTATTAAGCCCTCAGACATTGCTTACAAAAGAAAAAATTATAAGGATAATAGCAGCCTCTTCGTGAGCCCTTACACAAGTCATTGCATTTAATCCCCCCAACAACTATATGTTGTCATATTATCTTCAAAGTCATCATGTAGTGGGTGTGTCCCAGTATTCTGAAAGAAATCATTGGTAGGTGAAGTCATGCATTTATCTACCGCTTGTCAAAAATATCCTGTCCTAAATGGTAGACATATTCGTATTCATAGTGGAGTAAGAAGGGCCCAAAATGGTGAGTCACTGCATAATCAGAATATTACCATGAGAAAGACATCTCCCAGGATTTGGAGGGCTTCTGACCCTGAGTTTGCCACCTAATGTTGATTTTATGCTTTTTATAAGGGAATATGATAATTTAACACAATAGTGAACTTGAAATACAGATGCCATATAAAATAGAGGATGGCATCTGTCAGGGTTTCTCCCTGTTTCCTCTACCTCAAGGCCCTCTTTTCTGCTCAATTATTTTTCCATCCCATTTAGCACCATCTGATATGCTTTCTTATTTATTTATTATCTGTCCACCCCAACTAACATGTGAGCTCCACGTGGGCAGGGTTTCTCTTTTGTTCACTGTGTACCAGCCAGCGCTTAAAATAGTGGTGGCACACAGCAGGCGTTCGGTGAATTCGAGTTCAGTGAACAAATGAATAAATGAATGAGTCTCCATTCTGCCAAGAGGGCACCTGAAATTCAGTGAGATGAAGTGACTCATCCACAGTTACCCAGCCATCATGAGGCAGAACTGAGGCCTGGCTGGTGCTCATCTTTCTTGAGATCATGCAGCCTCTCACAGGTCCCTCATGCCAGGGCACCGCTCCCCACAAGCTTCACGTTATGCCCATACAACCTGGCCCCTTCTTCTCTTGGCACTGGGTGGGAATTGGGAAGTGGCGAGGACAACAGGAGGGAAAGAGGAGGAGTAGAAGGAAGACAGGTCACAGCAAGCTAGACCTCCAGACGTTGCTATAGAAGGCTGCTGAGAGCTGGGTACTGGTGGCTCATGCCTGTAATCCTAGTTACTCAGGAGTCAGAGATCAGAAGGATTGTGGTTTGAAGCCAGCCCAGGGCAAATAGTTTGAGAGACCCCCGTCTCAAAAAACGCTTCACAAAAATAGGGCTGGTGGAATGGCTCAAGGTGAAGGCCCTGAGTTCAAACCCCAGTATCACAAAAAAAGAAAAACAAATGAGCAAGCAAAAAAAAAAAAAGAGATGTAGCTTCAACCTTGGCTACTCCTGCTCCACCAACCACACTTCTCAAGGCCTTTTCCAGTTGGGGGAACTGAGACCCAGTGAAAGGAAGTGACTCTTCCAAGAACATATAGCAAGGCAATGACAAATGCTCAGTTCCCTCATGGCTGGCCCGGAAGTTCTGGAGTTTGTAAGGGTTTGGGATTCCCCTCATCCCCGCACCCTGTCTGGAACCCCTACCTTGGCTTCCATCCTCACCTGGAGAGAGGGGCACTAAGGAGGAAGACACTCTGAGCTCAGATGCCTGAGGACAGCACAAGCTGTCTTCACAATGGCAGGGAGAACTGTGCTCTAGACAGGCCAGATGCTACCCCTCATCCACCCTGAGGCTGACTGTGCTGCCAGACAGGGGAGGGTTGGTCAGGTTCACCCTGAGCCATCTGAACCTGCTCTGAGTTACTCCTTTCTCTAGGGTAACTCCATTTTGACCATAGGCTATGTATTGCAGTAACCTTAGTCACTCTACATTCAAGGCAATGTACCAGGTCATCTTTTTCCTTTATTCATTCATCATTTCATTCATTCATTCAATAAGTACTTATGCTACCCAGATAGTACAGGCTTGTGGATGAGAATGATGTTTGGAGCTAGTCTATCAGGATATGAACCCTGACTCAGATGCTTGTCAGCTGTGTGAGCCCAGTGGACCCTGTAAGCTCAACTGCCTTATCTGTGGAATGGGGATAAAAACAGCGTCTTCCTTCCAGCTGTGACGAGGATTAAATGAGTTATTCCATACTAAGTGTCTGGAACAGCACCTGACATAATAAACACCTCATGACCATCAGTTATTGTCACTGTTACTGTTTTAATGTGCCTGGAACTGTGCCAGCTGCTGAGGCAATTGTTCCAAAATGCTCCTCTCCCAAGGCTCCCTGCCTACCAGCCCTTGTTTCAGGTTCCCACCTTCAGCTCTGCCCTCATTGCTCTTGATCCCACTCCACAGAACAGGCCTTACAGTGGTTCCTCCACTCCTGTAGGGCTGCCCCTACATTTTCTCTTCAGCCAGCAGGAGCAAGTCCAGGCAGTTGAAGCCTGTTGTGATGGTCTGGCCCCTTTTTCTCTAAATCTTAGCTCCTTCTGCTTTTCCCTATGTGCCCCCAACCTCAGCCCATCTAGGCCCATGTGATTCTCTACATTCATCCCCAGTGGTCCTGCCTTCTTGCTTTCACTGGGCCTTGATAGATCACCTTCTCCATGAATCCCTCTTTCATTCCCCTCAGTCAAGAATCATGCAGTCTGCCTTTGAATCTGTATTTCTCTTTGTTCACAACTTTGCTTCTTTCTGTGAGCAATAGAGAGGTATGGAATGGTCTTGAGCAAGTGAGCAATACTTCGGAGTTGCACTTTAGGGAAATAGATCAGGCCCTATATAGTGTAGTGCAGGTGTGGGGAGGTCAGGCAGGAAGACATCTGGCAGAAATGCTTTTGAAAGAACGAGGGTCGAGTCTTTCTGAGCTACATCTGAACTCTCAACCTACTTCTCATCTTCTTCCTGTAGAATCAGGTGCTGTGAGCTGGGCATGGTGGTGCATGTCTATAATCTCAGCACTTGGGAAACAGGTGCAGTAGGATCACAGATTGGAGCCAGTCTGGGCTACATAGTGAGACTCTGTCTCAAAACAAAACCAAAACCAAAAACCAAACAACAACCACAAAAAACCCAGATTCTGTGATTTCCCTGGTACAACTCAGTGAGTTAATGGGAGAGTTACAAGGCGCCCCTGCCTTGATACCTGTCACATATCTTTGTATGCCCCGATGTTCAGCATCCCCTGTTCACCTTCCTCTGAAGCCACCAGCATGCTCTTTTAGCCTGTGAGAGGCTGGACTGTGCCTTCCACTCACTGCAGCCCGTGCACACCAAGCCCTGGGCCCTGAATGCCAGGTCCATCAAGTACCTGCAGCGCTCAGCAGGTGAGCTGCACACTGCAGTGCCTCCTCATTCCCTGCTGTGTAGAGCAATGAGTTTGTGTTTTTTCTATTAATCCCTACACAACCCTGGGAAGTAGGTTCTGTTTCAAGCCCTGTTTTGCAGTGAAACTAAAGCGCAAAAGAATAAGGGACTTGCCCAGGGTCAGAAGCCACTGGAGGTGGAGGTGGGGTAGAGGGTGGAATCAGAATTCGAATCCGGATCTGACTATAAGCCAGTGCCTGTCCTTCATCACATAGGCAGTAGCAGAAGGGATGTGAGGGTCCGGAGTCCACATGCCTGGACCCACCTATTTGGAAGCCAGCAATAGAAGGACCCTGGGGGATGTCTGGTCAGGTTCTCAGACAGTAGGGCATCTGAGGCTCAGCCAGGCTCTGGCGCTGGAGCTGAAGCATTTGGGAACCTGGGCTTCAGATCACGAGGGATGGCATAACCTGGACTCAGAGTTCCTGTCTGAGATGAGAACAATGGGCTCAGGGGGGTTATCAGCCCTGCCTGCCCAGGCTCAGAGCCTATGGCTAGATGGGGGATGTGGATGTGGGTGGAAATGGAGGACCCCTCCCATTTCTGCTGGGCAGTCCCACACACATGGGTCTGCCACCTGAGCTCAGCACACCCTGGGGCTGCAGGGTCCCTGGAGTCAGAGTCTGCAGCTGCTGAGAGCACTGGGTAAGGACACAGCAGCCTCTGTTCCTGTCTTGTTACCCCTCACCAATGACCCTGGGCCGGTGTTGGCCTCTCCAGCCTCAGGGTCCTTCCTGCCCCACTCACAGGAGTGTTAGGTAAAGGGCTCCACCTAACACCTAGTGGACCCTAGTAAAAGAAGCAGCCTTGTGGGTCTGGACCACGTGAGCATTCCAGGGCTCAAGCCTACCCAGCCCCTGCCCAAGCCCCCAGCTGGGTTGGGAGTCCTCTCTGCTAAGGAGGCAGCCTTGAATCGGAGGGCTCTTGCCAGCCCCTCCCTCCTGGCTTGGCAGCCTGAAGACAAGCCGCCAGCCAAAAATATTTGTGTGGGTGGCGGAAAGTTAACTTTTCCGCCTCTCTCTCCTTTCCTGGAAACCGTGGCCACCGTCAAATACAGCAAAACAGAAGCAGGGATAGAGTGAGGCGAGGCCCCCACGGGGAGTCAGAGAGCCCTGCCCCCTCCCTGCGCCCACTCCTTCTGCCTCCTGCCATCTGGCTGTGTTGGGGGGTGGGGGGGTGGCTCTGAGTGCTGAGAAGCATGGGATCCTGCAATGCCAGAGTCCAGTGGCCCCCTACAGCACCATCTGCCTCAACTGCGTTGTGCCCTGGGGAAACTGGCAACAGAGGGCAGGAGGCACCTGGCCAAGGTCACAGAATTCTGGTTAGAATTCTACTGGCCCTTAAGATCTTTGAAGCTCAAATAACAGAAACCTGGCAGTGCTGGTGACTGAGAAAGCTCCTGGAGAGAAGAGAGGGCCTGGGGCCTTCTGTTCTGTGTTCCTGGGTCCAGCCTTAGGGTCAAGGTGTCAGGAATAGGTGGGAGTCTCAGCCCTGTCACTTACTAGCTGTGCCACTTTACCTAACTGAGCCTGTTTCCTCACCTCTGAGATGGGATAAGGAGAAAGTACCTGTCCCATAGGGCGGTTGTGAGATTTTACCGCAATACCCTAGGATAAAGTAGGTGCTTAGTACCGTGAGTTCCCATTCATCCCCAAGCGTGAGGCTGGCTTCTTTCTCCTGACTTCCCTGCTGTTCTAACAGGTGCCTGGTTATCTTTCTGATCCTGAAGTATGTCTGTCTTTCCTCTGGTTGGCTCTGATTTGCCCTAGGGCCTGATAATGTGCTTATCTCTCTGCTCGCCTACCATACTCTCCTGGAACAGCTCCATCCAGAAGCCAGAGCCTCCACCCAGCCTGCTTTGCTGGGGGAGTGTCTGATCCCTGCCTGGGGCAGAGGCGTGAAAACTGCTGCTGAAATCAGCCCAGGCCCTGTGGTCATCTATGTCCACAGATTTCACTCCCCAGGATTCTTTTTTTTTTTGATGGTACTGGGGTTTGAACTCAGGGGGTTTTCCTTGCTAGGCAGGTGCTCTACCACTTGAGCCCACTCCTCCAGCTGTGGCTCAAGGATTCTTAATGGCTGTGGGTTGCCAAGTGTGCATGTGTGTTTCTCTCCCCATTTTGCAATAGGATTCATGAGATTCAGAGAGTTTGTACAGCTAAGTAGTGGTGGAATCAAGTCTTTAAACAAGACCTGTTTGTTCCAAGGTTTCCTCCCAAGCATACTTGGCCAAGGGTTCTAAGAGCTATCTGCCCAACCCAGGGGATCTGTCCATATCTACTCTATGTTGTCCCATAGGATTTCCAAACCTTTTCCCTCAGTGGGAACTCTCTCTCACGCTACGGGCCCCTACCCTTCCAGGGGGGATTGCTTATACCCTGGAAATCCAAAAATCAAAGTCATCTCCCTATCCCGCCGAACACCTGCTCCTTCCCATTTACTCCCGATCCCTATTCATACACTCTGTCGCCAGAGCTGGGAACCTATGCTGTATACCAAACTCACCCTCCCCCCAACCCAACACACCCACTCTCCACCTGCCTCCAAGCCCAGCCAGTTCTTCTGCCCAAGACTCTCTCACATCTATCCCCTCCTTCCATCCCTTATCGGGAAGCCTCCCCCTCCTGATTATCACCGTTCTTAACATTTATAAACAATCATACTATCATTATTATTGTTCTCATTATCATTCACAGCTCTCCCCACCAGATTTTAAAGTTTCATGAGCCACAGACGCGTATCTGCTTTATCCTCACTACATCCCAGGAGTTTTCACGGTATGTGAACTAGAATAGGGGCTTAAGAAACCTTTGTGGATTGAAAGAGAAGGCAACATGCACTAAGTTATGTCTCAGAGACTGCACAGTCCTCTGCAGGCACCTTCTCCCGTGATCCTCCATGTACCCTCAGGTGGAGTCTAAAATGCTTGGGATCAGATTTTAGAGGTTTTCAGATTTTTGGAATATTTGCATATACATAATGAGATATTTTGGGGATGGTATCTAAGTCTAAGCTCAAAACTAACTTATGTTTCACACATACCTTACACAATAGCCTGAATGGAACTTTACACAATATTTTTAAGTGTACTTATGTATTGACTGTGACCTATTCCATGAGGTCAGGTGTGGAATGTGGACTTGTGGTATCATGTTAGTGCTCAAAAATTTAGATATTGGAGTACTTTGTATTTTCAATTTTCATATTAGAGAGATTTAACCTTTATTACAATATCCATTTTACAGGTGAATAAGTGGAGGTTTAGAGACAGCTATGCAAGTGGCATAGCTGAGATTTGAACTCTGGTTCTGCGCCACACAAAAGCACACCATTGTTCTGGCTTTCACAACTTCCTCAGGGGAGCCCTGTCCCCAGTCTTGCGTCTCCACCCCACTTTTCTATAATTCCTGTGGTGTATGTACCTTTGGTAGGACGTGAGAGAATTTTTTTTCAAGGTGGAGCCTAGATAAGCATTTTTAAATAAATAGATATTTCTTTAATGTGTATTAGGAAAAAAATGACTTAGTACAATATACTTGTGGTTTTCCTGTAATTGTTGCTTAAGATACATCTAAAGTAAAACAGTTACTTATTTAAAGTGGATTGAAAAGAAAATATTAAGCAAATGAGTGTCAGGTAACATAAGGATATGGTGCAAGTCTAGGATGTTGAATGGTTGAAGCCTGGGAAACACTTCCCTGTGGAAGCATGAAAATTACCTCAAATCTCAGCTAGTTTTCAGGACCACCCAAGGATGGACAGGCCTCAGAAATTCAGTCCAGAACACTCAATGAGCTGTCTTGTGAGATGTTTCTTTTCTCCCTGTACAGAGAGATTGTCCTGAAGGGGCCTCATACACCAGAGGTCAAGAAGGGTTACGAAGGAGGTGTTGAGGGCCCACCACTTCACCCAGCACAGGAAGGACTTATCTTACACTCAGTCAAACCTCACTCCAACTCTGTGAATCAGCAGAGGAAGGTGGATCTGCAGAGAACCAGAGAAGATCCTCGAGAGGAATAGAGAGCAGTATTTGCAGGTCACACAGTAGGCCAGGTGCCATTCCTCAGAATCTCCAAGTACAGAAGCATCATGCTGGGTCCTCATTTTCCACAACCAACCCTCGGGCCCAGCGAAGGGAGGTCTGCCCCCTGCACCTTCCAGATCCCTGATGGCAACTACAGGTGTCTGGCTCTGGAGGCTGAAGAGAGCAGCAGTGAGGAGGGCCTGCAAGGAGAGGTGGGGCTCATGGACCTGGAAGAGGATGAGGTGACCAGCAGAAGCAGGGACAACTCTGCCTGCAGAACCATCCAAGAGACATCACAGCTAACCAGAGTCTTGAACATCCAGCCACCCAGCTGCTCTCAGGAGGCACGAGGTGGGGCCCAGCAAGACAATAGGGCCAGCCAGGACTGGGATGTGGTAAAGGCCCAGCAGGTGATGACAGCCAGCCTCAGCCCTGGCCCTGGACCCAGAGTGGCCCAGAAACCAGGTAAGCTTGTGTTTGTCCTCCCTAGAGTCACAGGAAACCCCATAGGTTCTTAAGCAGAGGGTCCTGAGAGTGTTTTCCCAAGATTCATGATAATCACCACAGGTCTGTGAGCATGCCCAGATCAACAGCTGTGGAGAGACAGGAGCGGCTGTTACATGTAATTCCAGCTGTTCCATATCTAACCCTGCTTCTTTCTCTGCCAAAGAGAGCACTTGAGAAGGCAGTGAGAGAAAGCCAGTATCATGCTTGGTTGAAAAAAAAAAAAAAACCTCATTTTCTCACTCTCATCTGCCCTTTAATCATTAGTGTGAAATTCCAAGCAACTAATGAGGACTTAATGTATGCAGCTCGGCTATTTGGGAATGCTGTGAATGCAACACGAAAGTAGTCTCTGCCCTCTTGGAGCTGGCAAGACAGAGGCTGAAGCCTTTGATCTAAGTTGACCCCAGTGGGGAAACTGGGACCCAGAGTGAGTGAGAGACTGCTGAGGTCACTTGGCATATTGGCAGCCCACCTAGGCCTCGGTTTCCCATCTGTTAGAGATGACAAAGGCAGAAGCCATGTTACCTGGGCTGCAGTGGGATCCAATGACAGCGTGTGGGGAGAACTCCGTGTGCGGCATGGCATGGTAGGAAGGAAGGATGGAGGATCATTTTCCCTGCAGGCGCGTGAGTCTGCAGAGCAGGGCGGGGCAGGGAAACCCACACTGAATCACCTCCGCACAGGCCCATGGAAACGCTGAAGTGGGTCCAGATGGGGAGGACGTGAGTCGGGCCATGCTTGGTGCAGGCAGGAGCTGCTGCCAGCAAGGCGTGCGGGGGACAGTTCTGGGAGGGCTTGTGCGTCAGGAAACTGAAGGAACACTTCATTTCTCTGCAGGCGTCACTGACACCCCTGCTGGCATCTTACCAGCCTTCCCTCCCACTCTGCTCCTTAAAGAATTCTCTCCAGGCCCTGATCACCCCTGTGGACTCAGTTCCCTCCCAGGCTTGGGTCACACAGGGAGCTGGGCAGCAGCAATGAGGAGCCTTCACCTCAGAGTCAGTCCAAACATAGGTGCCACAGAGCCAGAGGCCCCAGACATCTGTTGTCTCCCTTCACACAGGCCACAGCTGGGGGTCAGGAGGCAGGGTTGTGGGTCTGGACTAGCCAAGCCCTGGCAAGTTCCCCTGGTGAGTTTTGTGTTTTCTTTCTTTCTTTTTGATCTGTGAAAACAGAATAAAAACAGGAGCCATGTCTACCTCATATAGCTGTTGTGAACTTGTGGTGATGATCTGACCACAGTTTGGAAAATTTACAGTAACCTAGGTAGCTTATGAGAGATATTGAAGATAATTGAAATTATCGTCAGCTCAACAATATGACTACTATTTGTTGAGTCCTGTATATGAAGCCCACTGTGCTGGGAGCTTTCAGGTAGCACTTCATTTAATCTCACCACAACCTCCTGCCTCTCGGGCATAAGGTTATTATGTCCATTATCCAGTTGATGTGACAGCATGTCATTCTCCTGATTTTACCATAACCTTTCAGGACAGGTACACTTCTCCCCGTTTTACAGGTGAGGCACTTGGCCTGCAGATTTAAATAACGCTCGAAAGGTCGCATGGTCCTTGTGTAGGATTTAGGTTATGATTGTGGTTTTGCTCTGAACAATCTGACTCATTTCACTCTTTAATGCCCAGCTGGCTCTGGCCTAAGCAGTTTTAGGGACAAAGGGGACAGGAGTGATCTCAGGAGAATAGAATGGGCAGGGAAGACTTCTTGGAGGTAGAGGCAGAGACAGGAAAGAAGCTGATTGCAGGAAGTCACAATCTGGGAGGTCTTGGGTCAAAGCCACCATGGTCTTTCTGCTCCCTGGGAAGGGAGTGGCAGAGTTCCCTCCCTTTGCTTGAAATGCAGAGGGAAGAAGCCCATCGAGCTGCCAGGTTATTAGTGGATTAGGAATTCCTTTAAAAGCTTCCTCCTATTACCACCAGAGGGTTAGAAGCATCTTCAGATGATTACACCCATCCTTCCGCAATTATACCTGCCTCTCTGAAGTGTTCCCTGAAGTTTTAAGTATGGGACATGGCGTCTTCTGCCTTGGGCACTGCAGAGACCTTTATTTGGCACTAGTGGATACTGGTATCATGTCTCTAAGGCCTGTGTGCAGCTGAGCAGGGCAGGATGGGGTCCTCAGCAGTTTGGAAGGGGAAGGACCACAGAGAGCTGAGACGGCAGCAGCCTGAAGTTCAAGTTTCTTGCCACCAGCTGTTGCCACTTGGGAGAATATATATGGGAAGAAGAGTATAATATTGGAGTCATAATCAGACCGCCTCCAAACACTAACAGAGCCTCACACTATAGCTGTCCTCCCCACAAAGTCTCAGCTGATCACAGCTGGCAGGGCTCATTAACATTACTATATAGACAGAGACTGAAGCCCAAAGGGGACAAGCGACTGGTCCAAAGTCACACAGTAAATTGATGGCAAAACTCAAGGCTGAAACCCTGAGTTTCTGTCTTCTGGTTTTGCTGCCAGGCACTGTACTAAGTGTTTTGTATGGATGACTTCATTTCATCCTCGAAATAGCCCTATGAATTTCCTTCCTTCCTCCCTGCTTCCCTCCCTTCCTCCCTCCCTTCCTTCCTTCCTTCCTTCCTCCCTTCCTTTCTTCCTTCTTCCCTCCCTCCCTTTCTTCTTTCCTCCCTCCCTCCCTGCTTCCCTTTCTCCCTCCCTCCCTTCCTCCCTTTTTCCCTCCCTCCCTTCCTTCCTTCCTTCCTTCCTTCCTTCCATTTTCTTTCCTTCAGTATGGTGTAATTGAACTCAGGGCTTTGTGTGAGCTCTACCACTTGAGCCATGCCTCCAGTTCTTTTGCTTTTAGTTTGTTTTTCAGATAGGGTCTTATGCTAACTTTTCCCAGATTGGCCTTGGACCATGATCCTCCTACCTCTTCCTCCTGAGTAGCTGAGACCCCAGATGTGCACCAACAAGCCCAACTTGTTTTTGAGATAGGGTCTCACTAACTTTTGCCAGTGATCTTCCTATCTCTGCCTTCCAAGTACCTGGGATTACAGACCTGTACCACCACACTCAGTCTATAATTTTCTTATTTTTGTTTCACGGATGAGGAAACTAAGGCATAAAGAATTTAAGTAACTTGTTAAAGTCTCACAGTCTGTGGGTGGAGGACCTGAGGTTTGAACCCTGAGAAGTGTGGGCCCATGTTTTTAAACAACCTCTCTGCTGCCTCGTATCCATGGAGACAAGGCAGCAGGCTATGTTCTTCCACCCACCAGGGGCTGAAAAAGGTGTTCAGGCTCTGGGAGTAGTTGGGGATTGGGCTAAGCCACAGTCTCTTAGTTCAGATGTGCTGGGGAGACCTGGGACCTTCTGTGGCCCAGCTGCTCCATTACTCATGGCCATTTGTAATTGGGGCTGGGGGGAGCATCTAGAGGATTTGAAGGCCTTTCCAGCTGTAGTGGACACTGCTCTGAGACTTGGGAATGGCTTAGAACGGTGGTGTAGGTCTAGGATGTCAGATTAGCCTATCCTTGGCCACGTTCAATCTTGATTAGGCAGAGGAACCCACACTAGGGTTAAGAGCTTACAGTGGTCACTGGGCCACCACCAAGGCCCTTGGCCCCCAGGATTGTGAGAGAGACAGCAGACAGAGCAGGAAGCTGGGTAGAAAGCTGCTCACTGCCCTTCCCACTCCCCCACACTGCAGTGGCTGTAACAGGAGGGTGATGAGGAGGTGCATTGCTTAGTGGTTCACAGATACCCCACTGTGCACCCACACATAGACACCCATAAACACACCACACACACACACCATGACATGTGCACATCATGTTCTCATGCAAACATTTTCCCATGTATGAACTTACATATCTGCACACCTGCAATGGGTAGACACTGGTACACACCCTCTCAAAGGCCCCCTCATCCATCATATCTGTCACCTGTGCACACACAGCTCAGATTTACTTACAGCGCTACAGTCCTGCCTGAGAACACATAGCAGATGTGAACAATTTCTCATACACGCACATGGGTTCCCTCCCATATATACAGGTTAAAGGCATGCTCTTTTCTCCATTTTCTTTTGCTGCACACCCACACTTTGAAAGCTCTCTTGCATTCACATTCTGTCCTACAGACATATCCACTTTTGCACACCCACTGCTGCACACCTACATACAGATCGAACCACCTTCTCTCCTGCTTTCTTCCCCCCTCTCTTTCTCTTTCATACCCACCCACGCAGTAATCCTAGCCTCTCTCTCTTTCTCTCTCACCCACACAGTTTATTTCCTGGTTTCCCACAGGCTGGGCTGTAGTCATTTCCCCAAGCATGTGCACTCAGGATAAGCAGTCCCCTCCCTGCCTGGTGCCAGTCTGCAGGACCCCTCCCTGTCCCCCACCCTGCATAATTGGACAACAGCAGACACAAGCAGGGAATTCTCCAAAGCCTATGAGGCCAGGCAGAGGGATGGAGTGGCCAGAGAGGTTTTTCTCCTAGCCACCTGACCTCCTGTTCTGTGAACTCACCCACTGGGGGCAAGGAACATCACAAGGACACCTGTAGGTCTGTGTTTCAGAGGACCTTGAGTGAGGTGGGCATATGTTCACACATTTCTAACTAAACACAGCGGTTCTAGTGGACCCCCCTCTGGCTGAAGGGGTGAAAAATCCAGAGAAACTTCATGAAAACCCAGGTCAACATTCTCCTAAGTGCGGTCCCGACTCAAAATTGCTGGGGGTTTGGAGAGGCCTCCCCATAGCAGGAGTGCTGGAATGTAGGAATAAGGACTGTTAACAGCGTCTGCATGTGGCTTTGATGTACACTGACCCTTGACAAGCTCTGAAGAGCTCAGCACTAGCGGCATTTCCTTCAAGGAAAAGATGAGGAACCAAAGCCCCACGGAGGCCACACAGTATCAGTGCTCTTGTTAAATCATGAGTAAAGTCAGGGGACAGCAGCAGGCTGGTGGAAGGTGGCAACTCTCCTCAGCCCTTGTTTCCCCAAGTCCTACCACCCAGGGACAGTTACTCCAGTAACCGGGTCCAAAATGGGGGTGGGGGCTGGGCCTGAGGGGTACTGCATCTGGGATGGGAGATGGTGTCACGGAAGACAGACTCACAGAGAGTTTTTAAAGGGGATATTACTGGAAGGGACAGAGAAAAAAGTGGGAAATGAGATGGTGGCACTAAGAAACTGGGTGAGAAACAAAACCGACCAGACTGACAGACCTAGACATACAGAAAATGATGATGAAACGCAGAGGCAGGCGATCAGACAGCAGAAAGTGTGGCACAGAGAGAGGGAAGGGGGAAACGGGAACCCGACTGGAGTGAGCAGGCTGAGCCAGCGGAGGGAGGAGTCGCACCCCGAGGGCTGGGCTGGGCGGGGCGGGTGGGCTGGGCGGGGCGGGTGGGCTGGGCGGCGCTAGGGCCCCGGGGAGCGGGCGGCAGGAGAGCCACCCGCCCGCCTGCCCGGCGCTCGCATCTCCTGACTTCGGGTCCCAAGCAGCCCTCCGGGCGGTGGCGGCGACAAGGAAGGGGCTTCGGACGCGGAGCCGGCGCAGGGTGCGGGACAGGGGTGTGGGGATCTCGGGGCAGGGCGCACCGACGGACGCTGCCAGGTGTGCTGAGGCGGTGGCGCCCGGGAACTCGGGGACCGCGCGCAGCGGCTGGAGGTGAGTGGGGGGCGCTGGCCTGGCGGGGGTGCGGGCGCGTAGCGAGCCTCGCCCTCCCTACCTGCGCAGTTGCTGGCACCACCCTGGAAGAGTGGCACATCTGGGCTCCAGTTCCCCCATGCAGGGTGACCTTGGCCAAGATGCATCTACACCCTGGGCCTCAGTTTCCCCATCTGTACAGCGGAGGCTGGTGGGATCCCGGGACTCTCCAGCTTCTCTGGAGCGGGAGGACGCGGTGAGCAAGGAAAGCTAGTGTCCAGGACTAGCGCGAGGGCTGACGATCCAGCCCTCGCGCCTCTCTCCGCAAGCAGATCCGGAGGCGAGGCTGTCCCGAGGCCCAAGGATGGGCAACAGCCTGGGGTCTGCGCCCACCAGGCGGCTCTGGGAATGTCTGGCTGGCTTGATTCAAGAACCGGCGGGTGGGGCTCTGTCCGGGTGGACCCACATGGGCGCCTGTGGGGGAAGCAGAACAGCCTGTGCTGGGCCTGTGTCCCCACCTCCCGCGGGTGGGGCGACGGGACACCAGGGTCTGGCTGCAAGGGCCAGTGCTCAGGTATCCAAACCACCACACCGCTGGGATCACCAGGCCCAAGCACCAGTGGGGAAATCAAGGCCTTTCCTGAGTGCCTTAGGGGAGAGGGAAACTCCTAAGTTTTCTGTATCAAATGCTCACAACACCCCAACTATTGAACCTTTTGCTCCCAAAACGGGCTCAAAGTGGAGTGGAGGGTGGGGCTCATTTCCAACCACTACACTGCTGAGTGGGGGTGGGGGACTCTATCCAGGGCCCTGGCAAGAATCTGGGGAAAGGTCTCCCTTCCTCCCCCAATACCACCCCAAGTTATGGGCTTATTCTGGATGGGAGCAGGGACCCCTGTGCTCTGTGTCTGGGTTTTCTAGAAAGAACAAGAGCTGAGTGGGAAAGCAGTATGTGTCGGGCTCCCCATTCCCACCCTAATCTGAGTGGCAGGTAGCACCTTGCTGAGTGATCTTGGCACAAGCGCCCTGCTCTTTGGCTGCCCTGTGAGAGGATGGCAGGGTGGGCCCTGAATGGGTAACACCCTGGAGGCAGCAGTGCTGGTGGTGGTCCTAAGGACAGTCAGAGGGTGCAACTCCTGTTGCTTTGGAAACTGGAGGGTGGGATAAGGATGCTAATCAAAGGGCCAGGGGTACAGTGGGACAAGAGACTGGAATCCTACTGGCAGTGGCCTGTCCTGTCACTGACCTCAGGACTGGACCCCAGCCCATGTTGGGGAGCAGATCCACAAACTGAAACCCCCTGCCACTTACCATATTGCCTCCGGTGGTACGATGAGATCTCCCTCACAGGACTGAAAATGCCCTGCTTGCTTGGTAGGGGCATCCCCTGTCTTGGTCTCCACATGAAATCTTGGGCTGGTTCCTCTCTTTCTCTGTTCCTCAGTTTCTCTATTTGCATGAGAAGATGGACTAGGATCATTCAAGTTTAATATTTGAAGAACTCCTGTGCTTACCATCTTACAGACCCCACTTTTCAGACCTGTCCCACTTCACAAGTCATAGGCCAGCCCTCCAACTCCCCTCTTAGTTTAGCATTTACATTAAAGTGTGATTGGATCTGCGTTTACATGGTTAAGAGAAGGCCTTTAACTCTTTCCCTTCCTTCTCAGTCCTTGCCCTTCTATACTCTTCCACTGAGGTGAAAAAACAAAACAAAACAAAACAAAAAAAACCCCCAAACCTGTGGCATTCAGGTGCCTGGTTCCTGGCTTGCCTCTTCAGTCAGTATTTAATCTCCGATTTTCGAGTTATGAAGACTGATGAGACCAACAAGGGAAAGAGGTTTGCTCGGGGTGGTTCTATGGGTAGAAGGCAGCAGAGCCCTCTCTCCCAGGGAAAGAGTGACTCCTTGATATGTGGGAGGGGCACAGGTGGCCATGGAACATCTGGAAGGAGGGGAGAAGTAGGGCTTTTGTCTATCTCCCCTCTACCCCTAGTTGTTCCATCTCTAGGGTCCTACCTTACAGCTTCAGATGGTAGGCCAGGCTGGGGTCAGTTCACTTACTCCCCCTGCCAGGGCTATCCTTCCACAAAGCTGAACCCACCTCCCAGGCCCAGGGGCCTGGCCTGGGAGGCACCTTTTCCTTCAGGGCAGCTCCTAGGCTTCCAGACATGAGCTCATCAGAGCTACTGATGCCAGGAAGGGAGGGACTGAGGGGAAGCAGACAGGGCAGTGAAATGGGCAGTAAGGATCACAGTGCCCAGATTGGGGCACTGTGGACCCCTAGGGAAGTGGAGGGACACTGCTGGCAAAGAACTGCAGACTCTGGCCCAATGTAATGAGGAAGCAAGGGCAAGACAGACCACCAAAGGGTAAATGAGAGAGTACAGGGACAGGCCAAGTGTCTACACTGCAATGCTAGGCTGACCTCTGCCACCTGCTAGCTTGCTGCGTTACCTTGGGTGAATTCTTTACCCTTTTGGGACTTGTGTGTCCCTAGCTAGCAGTGGGGTGGGATGGGTGCTTAGAAACTAGGGTTATAGTAGTAAACAGGACAGCCATGTCCCTGCCCTCAAGGAGCTTGCATTTTAATTGAGGGGATAAAACAAGAAAACAGAAAACAAAGAAATCAGTGAGCTAATTTCAGATCCGTAAAGGTAGCATGAAAAAAAATGAACCCTGTGAAGATGGAGAGCAACTAGAGGGGCTACTCTGGGTGGCTAGGGACATTCTCTCTCAGGTGGCAACGGTGGAGAAGAATTTGAATGTTATTTAAAGGGTGGTCAGGGCTTCCTGGAGGAGGTATGAGCAGAACACGGCCCAGAGGAATGGGAGAGGTTTGGTTGGAATGGTGTTCCAGAAGATGGTAAATGGTCCACACTGGGGCATGGGAGGGGGTGTTGGTTGTAGGTTGCAGTTCCCCCACCGCTAGGAGGGTTTAAACAAAGGTCCTGAGATCTGGTCAGAGGGAAAGCTGGGCCTGCCTGAGTGTGTGTGTGTATAGAGCCCTTTGTGAACGGTCCCTGGACATTGGGGCTCAATTGCTACTCAGTGTGGCCAGAGGAGGAGTCAACATGCCACCAGCCCCTAGGCCCTGCAATTCCAGAGGCTTACAAAAAGCCCTCTCTTTGGAATGAAGTCTTTACCAACTGGCTGCTGCCTGACATTCCACCATACTGGCTTCATCTTTTCCACTTGGTGAGGCAGGCTGGTGTGCAACTGTGCTGATTGGGCCCTGCCTCTCTGGGCAGTGCAGGCGGAGCAAAAGTCAGTTTACCTCTGTGTCACCTGCTTCCTGCACAGTTCCCACACAGATGCTGTGGTTGGATCCTGGCTGACTCTACTCCTGGCTGGCTGGGAGATCTTACCACATATTATGTAACCTCTCTGGACTTTTTCCCCCTCATCTATAAAATAGAGGCAATAATAACCCTTGTATTGTACGAAAATGAAATGAATTGATGCTTAAAAAATGAAACACTACTTATTAGCAAGCTTTGTTAAAATAGCAAGCTGTTGAGGAGATGGCTTCTCTCCCAAGACTCCTCATATCTCTGTGTGAATTATTTTTTGGTTCTTGGTCAGGAGCAGGTTTTGATTGTGGAAGGAGGGGGACAGACTCAGTGGGAAGGGCCCTGGACTAAGCTTCAGGTCTTGGACAAATCATTTGCTTCCATTCTGAACTGCTACGAAATGGGCAGTAAGGATCTGAGATGCTCATGGATGTGAAAGAGCTAACAGACCCCCAAAACATTTGGTCCTATGGTGTCAAAGGTAGAGGAAGGGGCAACTAAATGAGCCCATGGATAGAACAGTGAGCTGAGACCCTTGCATGTAATCTTCTAGAATAAAATGACTTCAAGACTTAGAGTGCTTGATAATTTATTGTTTCTACTTTGTGCCCTGAGTGTTCTGAGTTCTTTACATGTCAACATATGTATTGGATAAGTCCTGTTATTATCACCCATTTTATAGATGGGAAACTGAGGCACAAAGTGATTGGTTAAGTGAGCTCCCAAGGTCACACAGCTTTAGATAAGTGCCAAGATGCAAACCCAGACAGTGGGGTCCAAAGACTGTGAACTTCTCTACTGCATAGCAGTCTTTTTTGCTTTAGATGGTGTGCCAGAGGCTCAGAGAGGCCAAGCCACTTACTCAAGAACACACAATATTTCTGTTTGATTCTCACCATCTCTGTCCCTCTGGTCTTGGAAGGAGGAACCTGACAAAGTCTGTGATCTAGGGCTCTGAGATCAGCATTTGAACCAGCTCAGAGTCTTTTCTTCCCTTTCCCTCTTCCCTGGGAGTAGGTCAGGGAGGATTAAGTGTGCCCTGTGGGCACCATGGACATGGGAGGCCCTGCCAGGGCCTCATGAGTGAGCATTGTTAATGTTGTAGAACTTGAGTGGATGCCAAGTGACTGAGTTGTAATACTCCCATAAAGTCTAGCATGCCCCCATCATTGTACAGATAAAGGAAACTGAGGCCAGAGATTCTAGATACCAGCCCCAGCTCATATAGACAGGGGGTAGCCCTTCATCCCTGAGCCTTCTGTCCTGCCTTCTGGGCTGTTTATCCTTGGGGCTCCATGAAGAGATGGGACTTAGAGTACCCTTCCATCCATCCCAAAGGTGGCCCTGGCCTGACCAGGACAAGACTGCTGATATAGGGCCCTTTGGGAGGACACATGGAGTTGGGGGAGGAGAGAGGACTGATTAAAAAATAGACTGTCACGCGCATGGGGAACAAGCATGCCACCCAGCCTGAGCCAGTTGGCTCCCCTGTGCCCAGCTGCCAGCCCCCACTCAAGTCCCCTGCTGGGGGCTCCACCCCCACCCCCACACTCTGGCTCTGTGCCTGAGTCTGAGTGCTCCCCAGCCACCCTCTTCTCTGCCTCCCCCTCTCTTGCCCAGCCTCTAGGCAGATGGTGCTCTCATTGAGCTTGGGTGGGCCTGAAGCTCAGCTGTTGGCTTCAAGCTGTGCCCGGGAGGTCTGGCATCATCACACACTGGCTGTGTGGCCTTGAGCGAGGCTCTGTCCCTCTCTGGGCGTCAAGCATTGTTGGACTGGTAATATCAGTGAAAGCTCTTTGCAGCTTTCAAAGCCTTTCCCAGGTTCCTTCTTTCATTGGGACCTGATGAGCAGTGCTGAGACCCCACTCAGAGAGGTGACGTGACCTTTGAAGGCTGCTCAGCTGGGGAATTGCAGAACAGAGTCCTGACCCAAATAATCTTGAAAATCTCAGTCTTGCGACTTCTGTGGTCTTGACGAGGTCACATGGAGCCGTGGAGAAGTTTTGCAGTGGGGATGTGAGCAGCGTTTATGCATCTCTTTCAGTCAACAAGTCTTTGTTGATCCCCAGTTATAGTCTAGGCATGGGGGCAGGGTCATGGCCAAGGTCCCTGCCTTGAGAGGACAGAGCAGCCTGATATTAAAACAAACACTGGTGGAATTACAAATCTAATGAGTTTGGAGGAGACGCTGAGGGTGCTGTGGCTGGGGAATGTGACCTCTGAGGACAGAGGAGCCTCCTTGAGACCTGTAAATAGATCCAAAGAATGAGAAGTGTGGTCAGAAAATCTCAGCTGAGGGGGTAAAGGAAGGAAGACTAACCAAAAGGAACAGCCAGTGCAAAGGCCCTGAGGTGAGAAAGTGCTTGACACCTTGTCTGAGCATGTGAAGGTGGGCCAATGTGGTGGAGTATAAGAGGGTGGGGCACCCCAGGGGAGTAGAGCTAGCCTGGAGACCCAAAGAACTTTACAGCACTTGCGGGGAAGGACAAACATCACTGGCAGTGATCAGGAGGCTGGCCGTGCTTCCTTTCTTCTCTCCCTTGGTTGCCTATCCTGATAGTGCTATCAGTGGCCCTCCACACTCCAGCCTCCTCATGGATGACTGTGTGCAGAGCACCGGGGGTCACCTCTTCCTCTGCCCATCGTTGTGTTTGCATCTTACTTGTTTTATCTGCAGTCACTCAAAGCCCTCTGAGGGCAAAGCCATGGGATGGTAGTCCACACTTACATTCTGAGCTAAGGAAAGGGCACATCCCTTTTCTTTGGACGTCGTGTTCTCCATCTGAGTAATAGGAAATATGCCAGTTTTTCTGTACTTAAAGTATGACCTGTGGATACAGTGCCATTGTCATTGGGAAACTTGCTAGAAATGTGAAATCTCAGGCCCCGCCCCACCCTCCTGAATCAGAATGTGCATTTTAACCACTGCCCTGGGTAGTGATCCCTATATATTTTAAAGTATGAGAAGCACTCTTCTAAGTCTGCTTTTTATTTTTTTGTGGTAGTGGGGTTTGAACTCAGGTCTTTGCTTACTAGGCAGGTGCTGTAACACTTAAGCCATGCCCCCAGTCATTTTTTGCTTTATTTTTCAGATAGTCTCACTAATTTTACCCTGACCTGCCTGTACTGTGATCCTCCTGTTCCTGCCTTCCCATAGGAAGACACTACTAACAGTCCACTGTCAGCCATTTTTAAACTTAAAAAAAAGTAATTAAGACCCATAGAATCTTCTTGCTCCAAAGTTTTCCGTGTAAAATACATAAGCGGGACCCATCCCAGGAGTGTGGAGGGGCGAGTTAGAGGCACAGGCATTGTTAGCGTGGGCATCAGGAGAGAAGGAGAAAATACAGACCGGTGGGAGGCGGATGTTCCCCAGCCTCTACCTTACTCCGGGAGAACTCCTGGCCAGGTGGCCTCTAAGAGTCTTTCTGCTTTGTCATTCAGGGTCCTCTGTCTTAGGAGTTTGGAAATGTGGGCTTGCAGGGAGGTTCCTGACAGGTCACAGCTCAATGACATCTTTACTGATTATCTCCATTGGGTGTCCTGTCCGCTTCCTTTTGGAATCTTTGAAACAGTAGCCACTGCTATTCTTAGCATGACAGTATGGTGAGGAGAGAACTACCAGTGCATTATTTATGCCTCTGAGTCAACAGGATTACATTCAGGGATCTGGGATATAGCCCTCCTAGTGTGGCCTTCCTCACTGCCATGGCAAGCACGTCTACTATGTGCAGAGCAGAGAGCAAGTTCCCCGTATTCATAGCCCATCCCGCTGGCCCTGCCATCCTGGCAGGAGAAAGTTGCTTTGGTGAAATCATTTCATTTTTTCCTTCATTCAGGACATATCTGTTGAACACATGTGAAGCAAGGTTCTTCCCTTCCCAAAGCTCACACATTACCAGAGAGTCATGGTGCCCCATCAGCACCCGATGCTGTCTCCCTTGCATGTGTGAGCTGATCAGTGCAACAAACCAGCAGGGTAGGAATCGGGAGACTCTTACAGAGGAGGAAATGAGATTCAGCAGATACAAGGCTTGCTAAAAGTCACAATAGCTCATGACCAGATTAAATTCTGATTGGCTAGATCAAATGACCATTTTAGATGAAATGGTAGCAGGTAGCACTAGGGCCCCTTGGGGATCCCCTGCACTGCTTAGTGGCAGCAGGGGGGAACCTTATGCTGGAAGGAAGTTAAATGATTGAGGTTGTCTATTCTTAATCCTGAGATGCTGAGGAAGTCATAAGTGTCAAGAGCTTTCATGAACCTAGAATGAAAGTCACTTACCCTGTGGGTTGGGAATCATATGGGGGTGAGTGGATCACGTCCTGAGGTGGCACATCTCACAAAGCTGGGCCGAGGTCTCTGGCTGGCAGCCAAAGACCTGTGTGCTGTGAGATCCTGGGCAGGTCCTCCGGCATTTATCTACTTCCATTTTCTAGACTGTAAAATGGCATGAAAATCCCATTCTACCTCTATTTCTGATAAAGAAAAGTGCCAGAAAAACTACAAAAGTGTTGTGCATATTCCAAGGATGGTTTGTAATTACTATATGTAATTGTGCAGATAAATTTATCTTATTACATGTGTATTGTCAACATTATGGAGCCTTGCTAGTTGCCAGACCACATCCCAAACACTTTCCTATGTGCTCACTATGAACATATGTATATGATCAGGTGCTGCAAAGGCCAGTGGGTCCCAGTCTGTGCCTCAGACCTCCTAAGGAAGCCTATGCGTATTTTGTGACCCCATGGGTTTCTAGGGCGGAACCCAGGAATTTGCATATTGAACACATTCCCTCAAGGATTCTGGGGCACCTGTAAGTTTCTGATGTGGGCAGGAGAGGGGAAGGGATTTGTGTGAGGTCCCACATGGAATAGATACCAGGCTGTGGCCTTAACTCAGGCCTCCTGCTCACAGTCTGGTCCTTTTTTCCTACTCTTCAGCTATCCCCAAGCACCCTAAAGGAATGGAGCTGGAATGACGATGATGATGAATGGCAATGCTGCTTGAAGCTGCTAGCTTGTCCAGTGCTGACCCGGGTATTTTAACCTGGCGTATGCCATTTAGTTGCTGTAGGAAAATGGGACATTCGCCACACATGATCCCCTGGGACACTTGAGTATCAGGTGGTAGATTTTAATGTACCTCTGAAAAAGGGAGACTATGAATACAGAGATACTGGAGACATGGATTTGAAACAGACCATCGGGGCACTTACCATTCTGCGGTAACAGGTGCTCTCAAGCTGAAGCGCTACCTACTAACGAAGTTACCTGAGACAGACACCCTCCCACAAGGTGTATCTGATGCAGGTACATACATGCCAGCCTGTCACATGAGCATCATATGGACACCTGCAGATGCTCCATGTCACATACTCTCCCGAGCTCTCTATGGAGTGCATGCGTGCCTGGGCATGGCCTGTCATGTGTTACACAGGTTTGAAGCAGGCAGTGCTTCTGTGCGTGGGTATGTGTGCAGAGGAGGATGTGCTGCTACCAGCTGGGGTCTCTCCAGCATCGTGTGTGTGTGTGTGTGTGTGTGTGTGTGTGTGTGTGTGAGAGAGAGAGAGAGAAATAGAGAGAGAGAGAGAGAGAGAGAGAAAGAATCCTCAAACCTGATAAGTACAGGACCTTAGTACTAGCTGCTCCTTTGCCAGGCCACTCTTCCTTACACAGTCCTATGCCTCACTCCCTCATCTTCTTCATTTCTTCACTCAGATATGCCTTCTCACTGCAGACAATTTTGGTTACCATATTTACCTTACCAAACCACTCCCTGCCCCATGTATTTCATATCTCCTGTGCCTGTTTAATTTTTCTCCATAACATTTACTCTCTGATTTATATGTATGTTTATTCCTTTTGCTTCCTATTAGCATGCAAAAAAGAGGTTTTCGTCTTCTTTTCTTCATGGCTGTGAACAGTGCCTGGCCCTTAATTGGTGTGCAATGAATATTGGCTAAATGAATGACTCCATGTACCATTTATACTTATTTTCTTTAAATTGTCTCATTTTGTTACTGAAATATCCACTCTAGCCTCTCCCTAAGCAGTAATATCCTCCAGATCACAGGTTTCACATTTGAAAGTTATGTAACTTTTTAAGATGTTAAATATTAGGGTGCCACCTGAAATCCTTTTGCTTTCACTAGAGGCGGGAGAGCACCATACTCTGGGACCCATTGGTCAATCCAATCCCCTCGTTGAACAGATGGGTAAACTGAGGCCCAAAGAGGTTCAGAGAATAGCCTAATGCTATTCAAATTGTGACAGGTCAGATACTGGAGCCAAATTTCCTGACCTCCAGGCTTCTTTAGTGGTTTGAGGGAAACAGGGAGGGCAGGACTGGATGACTCAGCCTCTCTTCTGGCAGGAGACTTCTCCTGCTGGAGGGGACCAGCCGTGCCAGATAATTGCTGTATGGCAGTCTGGGAGACACAGCGGGGTCAGAGCCTCCAGGACCCCACAGCCGTGGTGCCCTTCTGGCTACACAGCCAGCATGGGTTGCTTTCCGTCCTAGAAGCCTTGGATCTTCAGTTAGGGGGCGTAGGATTCAAATCCATTCTCTGCTGCAGCACAGTGGCTAGAGGTAGGGGTGCTGTGGCAGTGGGGTTGGGATTGGGGTTGGACTGTGTTTGACTGTGGGCAGAAGTGTGAGGCCCAGAGGGGACTGGTGAACAGAGGGAGAGATGGAGAGAAACAGTTAGAGCCCTAGCCTTTTAAGTCACACAGAGATGTCAATGGGCCAAAGATAAAACCCCCTTCAGGTATGTGCAGTGTTTTTTGCTTGATACTGTTCTGCATCTTATTTGCTCAGCTGTGTTTTACATCCTGGTTTTACTAGTGAGGAAGCTGAAACTCAGAAAAGGGAAGCGATTTACTAAATGTGACTGAATGGGGTGCCCTGCTGAGCAGTGGACAGGAGGCGAACAGGCTGCACCTTAGGGTGGGTTTGGTGAAGGAAGGCTGCCTGGGGGAAGAGCAAGCTGAATGGATATGGGAGTGGGGGGCAGGCCCTGGAACCTGCAGTTCACTCACTGGCCAATACCTTGGCGAATCCCCTTTCTGAGCCTCAGTTTCCTCATCTGTAAAGTGGAGATAAGGGACCTTCCTTATCCTCCCAGCTTGTGTAGATAAAATAAAACACAAAAATGATAATACTTCCAGGAGGAGCTCATTGCACATTGATGTGCCGAATAAGTAGCCCCTTGAGCAGTGAAAACAAGTGTGCCCCGCCCCTGGCAAGTTCACCATGGTGACCACTACCCACAGCCACCACTGAGAGATTCTAGCACCTTCTTTGGCA
Source organism: Castor canadensis (assembly GCF_047511655.1). Classification (NCBI taxonomy): domain Eukaryota; kingdom Metazoa; phylum Chordata; class Mammalia; order Rodentia; family Castoridae; genus Castor; species Castor canadensis. The sequence continues at coordinate 69,061,627 of NC_133391.1, read as the reverse complement.
GATGTGAGCAGGTCTGTCCTCCCAGAGTTCCAGGTTGGCTCTGTGCCCCCTGGGAGAAGCAGCAGCTAATAGGTGTGTCGTCCCGGGAAGGGCTCCTGGCCCATGCTGTTTATCCCAGCATGTGAGCCTGCACTCCAGCGTGTTTGGGCCGTCATCATCATTCCTCCTGCGCTTTTCCTCCTGGGTTATTTATTTTTCTGTGTGGAAGGAATGTGGGGAATTTACCACAGGGCTGGCCTTCGTTTTCGGCTGCACAGCGGCCTCTTCTATATGAAGGAAGCTGCAGAGACAGATGGCAGATGACAGGAGAGGCAGAGGAGGTGGAAGGTCCCAGCTGGCTGTGGAGCCAGAGCAGTGGGGGTTATGTAACCACCCAGAGGCGCAGGGCAGAGCCTGTGGTGTGCCTGGTCCACAGCACATGCCTTGCTCCTGTGGAACCCCACCTGAATTACCCTATACAGCCTGGTGGGTGTGTTCCTTGGGCAAAGTTTCATTCTCTCCAGCTGGTCTTTGAGCCGTGGGGTTGGCTAGGGAAGTGGGGATTACCTTCAACCTTGAAGTGTCTATGAGCTGTCCTCATTGCTTGTCATATGTCCTCATTTCCACCTTTCAAGACCTAGAGTAAAGGCCATCCCCTCCAAGAAGCCTTCCAGATTACTTCATCCTCATTCATTTCTCTCTCAGGCTTTGTGTCCTCCTGGCACTTCATGGAACATTGTACCTCTCAGGTCATCTCCTTTTCCACCCACAGACTTACTGTTTTCTCTTTTGCTTTCCTCCCTTCCCTTAGGGACCATCCTCAAGATCTCTGATTTGGAATATATATGAATCCAGAATGTATCTTGGGGGATGAACAATGGAGCAAACGTGAAGGCTGAGGTTTTGAAATTTTTTTTTTTTTGGTGGGACTGGGGTTTGGACTCAGGGCTTCATGCTTGCAAAGCACGTGCTCTGTTGCTCAAGCTACACCTCCAATTCAAAGGCGGAAACTTTGGATGTGGGAAGCACATCCTTCAGTGATGGATTTAGTCAGAGTTTACTAAGCACCCCTTTCCCCGGCAATGGCCTCTGCTGGTCTGGGAGCACTTAGGGAGGATGGAGACAGGCCCTGGCCTCAGACTAGCACAGATAGCTAGGTCACATCTCTGTGCAGGGCCTAGAGTATGCCAGGCCCTGGGATGTGTGGTGGGGACTCAGAGATGGCTTAGGCTCATCCTGCCCCATAGAGCATGGGTTAGGGAGACCCCTCTTCCCTACTCTGGTTTGCCACCTTTTTGTCTCCTAGTTTATGTGTACAGTCCTTTCTGTACTCCCAAGGTTTTCAGAGGGAGGGAGAAGGGGTGACACAGTAGAAGGGGTCATGGAATATGCAGGCCAAGCTTACCAGGGCTGACTGGTAGTCAGGAGCCTGGACTCTGACCTTGGCCCTCTGTGGCTCCTCCAGCTTGCTGTCCACATCGGCCTGAACCTGCCTCTCTCCAGTTGTCATTTTGAAGTTTTTCAAATCTGCTTCTGGTAGACTAGTGATTTGGCCAGTAGACTGGGCAGAGGCATGCCATGACTGCTGGGTCCTGGCCAGTGAGCAGCTCAAACAGTGGTTGTGGCCTGCAGGAACAGCTGCCAGCCCAAGCTTCATCTTTTTTTTCTCCTCTCCCCCATCTCTGCCCTGCCCGATCCCCACCCTCTGCCAGCAGGAAGAAGCCAGGAGTTTTACCAGACTTGGCCTCTCCTGCTGTCTCCTCTGAGCCCCACTCCCTCTCTGAGGTCTCTGGATCAGGTTGGGCAGGAGAGGAGAACTGATCTAGGAGTCTAGATGGATTGACAAGGGCTTCATTGAAGAGGTAGCAGCTGGGCTGGATCAGGGACAGTGGTTGAGGAAAGTGAGTGGAGCCTTCCAAAGGAAAGACACTCCAGGCTTGGGACCAGTCAGCCTGTCTGGCTCCAACTCTGTTTTGCCCCTTGCCAACTGTGAGACCCAGAATGAGTAAGCTGTTCTTGACATCTCATTTTCCTTATCTCTGAAATGGCCATCAGGAAACCTCTTTTCTGAGTTGGTGTGAGGATAGAAGAAAGACACGGGCATCTAGTATGCCTGAAGTGTTGGCTTTTGTCACCCTCATGGAGGACTGAAGCAGTCCTCAAGGCTTTCGCAGTCTACAGTGGTGATGTGGGGAGGATAAGACCCAGACAAGGATTCCCATGAAGCAAAGCATTGAGGGGGACAGTGTGGACTATGCAGCAGACTCTGGGCCCAGCTGTGCCTCTGACTGACTGTGTGACCTTGAGCAAGTCACTCCCTCCTTTTGAGCGATCTGGTGCAAATAAAACATTGGGCAGATTGGGGGAGGGGAGGGAGTGCATACTCAGATTTGACTTCAGGACCTCATGCTTGCTAGGCAGGCCCTCTACTACTTGAGCCATATCCCAGTCTTTTTGCCTTAGCTAATTTTCAGATAGGGTCTTGTGCTAACTTTTTCCCAACCATTCTTGGACCTAGGTCCACCTATCTACTTCTGCCTTCCAAGTAGCTGGGATTACAGGTGTATACCTGATCAGTCTGACTCATCCCAAGCCTGGGGTGCCTTTTCTTCTGGAAGGTTCTACTCACTTTCCCCACCCACCATCCTGGATCCAGCCCAGCTGCCACCTCTTTCATGAAGGCTTAGTCAATCCATCCAGACTCCTAGATCAGTTGTCCTCTCCTGCCCAACCTAATCCAGAGGCCTCAGAGAGGGAGTGGGGCTCAGAGGAGACAGCAGGAGAGGCCAAGTCTGGTCATACTCTCGGCTTCTTCCTGCTAGCAGAGGATGGGGACCAGGCAAGGCAGAGATGCCTGCTAGGAAGGTTTTTTTGGGGAAGGGGGTAGCATTTGAACTAGGTGGGAGGCTGGGGGATGAGGACGTACAGAAAGGATGTGAAAGTTATGGGCAAGCCAGGCTCTAGGCAGGAACTTACCCAGCAGCAGTGGGAATCGTGGGCTTTTGAACTCCCTCACCACTGCCAAGGGCACAGGGAGAAGGGTGATGAGCCCTCCGGCAGACCCTGGTGCCAGGGGCTTTGAACACCAGGATGAGGAGGAATCTTCTTGATCCCCCATGTCCTGGGGAGACAGCACAGGGTTTTGATCAGGAGAAAAACACAATTGAAGCTGGGAGGGAGGATGGTGAATCTGGCTGCGTGGGGTGGGTTGATTGGCGGGGGAGAGACTGGGGGTGGAGAGGCCATTTAAAAGGCTGTTGCAAAATCAGTTTTCCTGATAAAGAGCCGGTTGAGTCATCTGTGGAGGAGCGGAGTCATATCCAGCTCTGTGTGCTGTCGAGGTGGGATTTTCCTCTCTTCCACAGCCAGGCAATTGGCTGCATTTCCCAGAGGCTTTGAGAACTGAGGCCTGCAGCCGAAGCCAGCAGGAGCATCCTGGGGAAGCTAGGCTGCAGGGAGGACCCAGCCAGAGTGGAGTGAGTAAGAGGAGCACTCGGTGCCTTTGGGGCTCGGGGGTGGGGGGGGGGTTTGTGTGTGACTCAGGGCATAAGGGCATCCCTTGTCTGGTCTGAGTTTTCCCTCTGGGCACCAGGGGAGAGGCATTTGGTGATGACTTCTGCCAGCCTGTTAGCAGTATGGCGAGGTCTGGGGCTCCCCACTCCTCATAGTCCTACCCACCTGACTGTTTATTGTTCTCCGGAAAGGAGGGCTGGAGGTCTGTGGGCCAAAGCCAGGCTGCACTTGCCATGTCTCCGGCATGGCGGGAGAACTCCCCAGGGTCTGGGCCTGTGTCATTTCCTCCTGTGTGTGTGTGTGAGGGGTGGGGAGAGGATGCAGGGCAGGAATGGCAAGGTAGCCAGGCCATTACTCAGCCCTCTTCATCTTCCTGCCCCAGCCAAGCCAGAGGTTGTGTAGCGGCCAGCCATTGGTTCCTTCCTGGCCCACCAGGGGGGCAGTTTACCTGTCCTGTTGCCAAGTCTCCTGGCTAGCCACAATGGAGTGCTTCACGCCATCTGTGTTCCTAATCCTGGCTCCCCATTCCACCTCATTCCTCAGGCCTGGACACTCCCATGACGGCAGCCGTAGCCGTGTGAAGAAGCATTTCCTTGAATTCTCCCTGTCCTGACCTTGTGCTCTGGCCTCCCTTCCCCTGCCCCACCTCCCTCCTTTGGATTCTTGGTCCAGACAGGCCTGGTGATGGGCAGAATAGGCAGCTGCCCACACAGGGTGATAGAGATGGGAGAAAAGGCTTGTCTTTGCCCAAGCAAAACTAGAACTGGGGAGTCTCATAAACCCTTACTTCATGACTCTCACTAATCTCTCACACACTATCAGTCATTTTTACCTTAGTAAGAATGAGTTCATCGGCTCTTTCCCTGAGAGGAAGAATGGAGATCAAGTATGAGTCGTAGGCAGCTAAGGGCATTGATCATGGATGAGAAAGCAAAGAGCCCTGCAGACCATCATCCAGGAGCTCTGGAGCCTTTCTTGATGCCCCTCCCTTCGCCTGGAAGGCAGAGTAGTTAGGTGTTAAGACTTTGCAGCCAGACTTCCTGACTTGATTCCCAGCTCTGCCACTTACAACTTATAGCAAGCACCCTAGGCCTGGGTTTCATCTACAGGATGGGAGAATTAACAGTATTCTCTTTTGCGCTTATTGTGAGGATGAACATAAAGTGACAGCATAAAGTGCAGAGCACGACACCAGGGCTGTGTGAAGTTGGGGCTTCACAACCTCCCTACCCTTTGCCATCTGCCCTGCTGGACCGAGTATCCTGACCCCAGGCAGTTCTTCCTGTGTCTGCCCTCATCTCCTGTCTCTTGTGAAGACAGCTTCAGGGCTGCCGATCCAACGTGCAAGGTGGGGTTATCACTTAGGGCAGGAATCGTGACCAGCGCAGGTGTAGGTCACAGCCAAAACATGAGCTGTAGGTGCCCTGTGGCTCTTGGCCACTTCTGTCTCTCTGATTCCAAGGACCACAATCTTAGCCCAGTTGCCATTGTTAGAGGTGGCAGCTCCCCAGCCTGAGGAATTTTAGGTGGTGCCCTGTGACAAGGGACATTGGAGTGCCTGTGGTTGGTCACAGGCACCCCAGCTTTGTTTGTGTAAGGTGGCAAAAATTATGGGGATTGTTGACCTGGGTCTGGTCCAAACCTCCTGCTGAATTCCTTTGCTGTGGAGTCACTGTGTGCTGGGGTGGGGGTGGGGGAGCTCTTGTAGGAGGGCAGAGCTCACTCCCCAGCCCCTTCTGCCTGTCCTCTTTCCCCAGAACAGGAACTTGGAGGGCAGGTCAGGCTCAGAGGAGTGGGAGAGGGTTATCTGCTGGGAGTCAGCAGACCTGGGTCCTGGCCACATCCTATTTTGTGACTCAGCTTATCTCTGAGGGGCCCTTCACACTCTGGCATTTAAAGATTTTCTAAATCCATGGCCTTTTAGCCAGCCTGGGAATGGGATTGATGCAGGGACATTGACAAGTCTGAGCACTTTCCTTTTTTTTGGCAGTACTGGGGTTTGAACTCAGGGCCTTGCACAAGCTTCTTAGGCAGGCGCTTACCACTTGAACCACTCCACCAGCCCTTGCAGGAGCCTTTTTCATGAGCATCTAGCTGTGGGAACCTGCTAGCCAAGAGGCTGGCACCCTGTGTAGTGAAGGAGAGCCAGGTATGAAACCAGCCAGCTCCACTCCTTTCCAGCTCTGTGATGTTGGGCAGTCCCCCTTATCTCTCTGGACCTTGATTTCTCATCAATAAAGCATGCACAGTAGCAGTTTGTGTTTTGTGGGGTTGTTGTGAGATTAAATACTTTGTGTGAAGTACATGTATAAGTATGCAGTAAGTGCCCAATCAATGTTAGTTACGATTGCTGCAGTTGTGTTCTAAGAAACTTTGGTGGGACTTTGTTGCATCGGATGTGATTTGTATCTATACATCTTTGCAGGGTTGTCAGGGTAAAAGGAGAAAGCCATTCATCTGTGTGGCCCCAGGAGGGAGAACCGCATTGAGAAATGGAAGGTGTGCTGGGCATGGTAGCTCACCCATGTACTCCCAGCTACTCGGGAGGCTGAGTTGGGGAAGATTGTGGTTGGAGCCCAGCTTGGGAAAATAGTTTGTGAGACCCCCATCTCCAAAATAACCAGAGCAAAGTGAACGGGGGTGTGGCTCAAGGGGTAGAGCCCTGAGTTCAAACCCCAGTCCCACCAAAAAACAAACAAGAACTGGAGGTTAATGTAAAGAGGGAGCACTTCATGGCAGAGGGATGAATACCAGTGGTAGGTAGAGCACTCATATCAGTGGGGTGTGTAAGCAGAGGCCTGTGTGCGGAATCGGACCCAGCGAGAACCCTGAGATTCTGGGGTTCTGTGACTTGGGGCCATACACTTCCCCATAACTCTGGGATCCCCTGCTGTGTTGTCTTTGGGACACTGATCTGTGCAGTGAGTCTCCTTTGCAGGGAACAGAGTGGGATCACCAATTGCCAGCTCTTCCCATGGTAGCATGAGTCCTCTGCTCCGTCCCTAGGGCTTAATGACAATAAGCCTTTGGCATTCATGACCTCATTATGGCCTCTCAGCCCTGACATCAAGTGCTTTTACCTCCCTTCTCAGCTGGGAAGAACTATGGCCCTGGGAGCTGCCATTGCTTGCCAAGGTCACACAGCTAGCCAGTGACAGCTTGGATTTGGTCCAGGAGGGCTGATTCTAAGCAGAGCAGAGGGGACAGGCACTGCATGGGCTGGCAGCTCCTCAGGGCCTCCTGTGTGGCTGGAGACCCCACTTGGTTCCCTTATGGGAGCAATCTAGCTAAGCCCTTCATTTTTTACAGATAAGGGTGACCTGGAAGGAGAGGAGGTGTCATGGTGGGTAGGGCAGGCTGTGTGCTGTGTTTCCAACACGTGGGGCAAAGTCAGACCTGATGGGGGAAGTGAAGGAACAGGTGGGGGCCAAAAAGCCTGTGGCTGCTTGGTCTGGATCTGATGTAGTTGCTGCGTGTCCTCTATTGGCTGAGTCCAGTGTGGGGATCAGTGGATTCCACCCTGGGCTACTCTCTGACCCTCAGTTTCCCCATCTATAAAGTGGGGTGGCAGTGGAATGAACCTTTATAAGGGCCCTTCTAGCTCTGAGAGTCCATGAATGCTGAGCCTGGCTGGCGGGATGCCTGGAAAGACTGTCCCAGGAGACTCATGTCACGGCCAGTGCTAATGAGGGCAAGGTAGGAGGAAGGCAGGGTCAGATTCCTCAAGAACTAATTAGCTTCTCACAACAGGGAGAGGGCCTGATGGAGAGAGGAATTTTCTCAGCCACTGACTAAGCTGGTAACCTTAGCCAAAGACTGATCTCTCCAGCTGCCTGTCAGTTTATTTGTTCATGCAGCCATTTGTTCATTCATTGTTCAACAAGCACAAATTGAACACTGCCTGTGTACCAGCTGGGCACTGTGGATAGAAAGAAAAATGGTGGAAACTAATACTGACCTGATCCCTGACCTCAGACTGAACTTGGATAATCCCACTGACCCTGTTTCCTACCCCTGCTTCTCAAAGGGACCTTGAGCATGAATCCTGGACTGACTCCAGCTTTGTCATCCTTAGCTGTGTGACCTTGGGCTGGTTACTTATGAGTCTCTGAATTTATTAGCAGGGGTTTACTCTTCTGTCAAATTGGGTCTTGTGATGCTATCTCCCAGTGCTCTTGTGAGGATAAAATGGAAGACTCAGTGTTCTAGCATAGTCACTGCTGAAATTAGCCCAACTTATTACTTTTCTAAAGTAATTCTAAAATGTGTGAATTTTAAAATTATTATTTTTCTTCTTCTTCTTTTTTTCTTTTGATGGGACTGGTGTCTGAACTCAGGGCTTTAAATTTGCCAGGTAGATGCTCTACTTTTGAGCCATGCCTCCAGTCTTCTGATGTGGTTATTTTGGAGATATAGTCTTGCTTTTTACTCAGGCTGGCCTGAACTGTAATCCTCCTGTTTTAAGCTTTCCATCACCCAGCTTTTTTCTGTTGAAATGAGGGGTCTCGTAAACTTTTTTGCCCAGAACTTTGACCTGTGACCTTCGAGATCTCAGCCTCCCAAGTAGCTAGGATTACAGGTGTGAGTCGCTGGTGCCCAGCATAAAAATGCCTATTTAATAAAAATGGGCCAGGTGCCAGTGGCTGAGTCTTGAGTTGTTCTCAAGACTCCATCTACAAAATAACCAGAGCAAAATGGACTGGAGGTGTGGCTTAAGCATGAAGCTCTGAGTTCAAACCCTAGTCCCACCAAAATTTTTTTAAAAATTTAATTAAAAAATAAATAATAAATAAATGAGAATAATAATGGCAAAAAAAAAAATTCAGGAGACATGTAGAAAATGACAACAGCAGTTTCCTGATTGTGATGTGGAGTAATTAGCAGCAAAGGGACACTTTTCACTGTATGGCTTTTTAATTTATAAATGTGGATGCATTACCTATTTTTAGTGGCAGCTCTCTATAAAATCAAAGCATTATTAAACAGTGAATTTGAAAGTATAAAGTATCTTAAGAAAGCCAGTAGAAAATGTTCTGGGGTTCATTTGTGCATTCACTGATCTTCACTGAGCACCCACGTTAGGCCAGGCACTATTCTGGGGGCTGGCATTAGTGTGCTAAATAGGTTGAACAAGGCCATTGCCCCCTTAGAGCTTCACTCTAGGTGAGGACCCAAATATAAATGAGGAATATAAAGAAGATCATTTCAATTTGTGGTGAATGCTGTGAGGATAGGAGAAGTGAGAATCACTCCAGAGAGGCAACATTCAAGCTGAGACCTGAGCAGCAAGAAGGAACCAACATGGAATGCCATCCAGGAAAACATTTTTCCAAGCAGAGGGAATAGCAAGTACAAGGGCCCCGGGGCAGGACTGAACTTGGCATTTTCAAGGAAAAGAGAGAAAGCCAGTGTGGCACAGCCTAGCAAGATTGGAGAAGGTTGGTGAGAGATGAGAGGGGGATGTAGCGGGCCTTGAGTTCTAGGGGGAGGTGTTCAGACTTAGTTTGGTGAAGTACTGTATCCTTCAAGAGCAGTCCAAATGAAGGGCCAGTTAATCTCGGAAAGCTAACCAGAGAATGCTTCACAGAAGTGGTGGCTAGACCATGAGCTGATTCTTGGATACCCTGAGTAAAGGTCAAATTCCAGGAGAAAAGATGATCATGGTGACCATCTGTATGTCTGCCTGTCTGTCTATGCACCCCTGTGGCACTGCATTCCCCTTTGCTAACCAGGCCTCTGTCCCTTCCCACAGCATTGGGCCGGAATACTAGTATCACTGAGAAGGATCTGAAAGAGGCCAAGGCGCGGAGCCAGCAGATCGCAGCCCAGCTCACCACCCCTCCCAGCTCCAACTCCCGTGGTGTCCAGCTCTTCAATAGGCGCCGGCAGAGGGTGAACGAGTTCACCTTGGAGAGCTGTGGCCAGAGGGGACTGAAGCCCAGCCAGGAGTCCCTCAGAGTGCACCCTGCAAGCCCCACAGGCCATGCACCAGGGCACAGCCTGAGTTCTTCCGCCCCGCCCAAGTCAGGTCCTACAAGAAACCCCAACTCCCAGAGTCTCAACAGAGGGCTCCCAGGCCACAGCATGGAGGGGTACTCAGAAGAGACCAGTTTGCTGCGGCACCTGGAGAAGGTGGCCAGTGAGGAGGAAGAAGTGCCATTGGTGGTTTACTTGAAGGAAAATGCAGCCCTGCTGACAGCCAATGGGCTCCACCTGTCCCAGAACCGTGAGGCCCAGAAGTCCCCACCAAGCCCTCCTGAAGCCGAGGTACACAGCCCAGATGCAGATGTGAATGAGAACCTTTCCTCACCTAGTGCCACACTCACCGAATCAGCTTCTAATAGCCATAGCAACCTGCCAGCCAATGATGTCAGTCAGAACCCCCCCACAACTGTCACTCCACAAAACCCACCACTTTCTGTGGCTCAACAGAATTCTTCTGAGACTCAGCACCCCACGAATGGCATAATGCCTGATTCCAAACCCAGCACACCGTGCGCTGATGGGCAACCCCAGGCTCCAGTGGTGGAGGAGATTAGGTCCAGTGTACTCCTAATCGATAAGGTATCAACTCCACCTGCTGTCACCAGCACCTTCTCCAGAGAAGCTACTCCCATCCCCAGCTCTGGGTCCCCAGCCTCAGAGTTCACGTCCAGCTCTCTGCTCATCGATGTCCATCCCAGCGCCCTGGTGACATCAGCAGAACAAGAGATGTCTGGGAGGGCACCTGCCACCACGCCCACCAAGGTGTACAGTGAAGTCCACTTCACATTGGCCAAGCCTCCATCGGTGGTCAACAGGACAGCCAGGCCTTTCGGGATCCAGGCACCCAGGGGCACTAGCCAGATGGAGCGGAGCCCCATGGTAGAGAGACGATGTCTCGGGGAGAAGGCTGCGGCCCTCCAGCCCTCCACCATGGCAGACAGGAGTCCCCGACCACAGAGACACGTAATGTCCCACAGCCCCATGGTGGAAAGGAGGCTGGTGGGGCAGCGAAGTCCAGCTTTGGAGAGACGCCCCTTGGGGAACTTCACTCCACCTCCCACCTATGCTGAGACCTTGTCCACGGCCCCCTTGGCTAACCGGGTTAGGGCTCCCCCCTCTTATTCTGCTCTGTACCCCAGCTCCGACCCCAAGCCTTCTTATGGGAAGGGCCAAGCAGTTCCTGCCAGCAAGACAGGCATTTTGGAGGAGTCGATGGCCCGCCGGGGTAGCCGGAAATCCATGTTCACCTTCGTGGAGAAGCCCAAGGTGACCCCGAATCCAGACCTGCTGGACCTGGTACAGACAGCCGACGAGAAGCGGAGGCAGAGGGACCAGGGGGAAGTGGGCGCAGAGGAGGAGCCCTTCGCCCTGGGGGCCGAGGCCTCCAACTTCCAGCAGGAGCCAACATCGCGGGGGAGGGCCAGCCCTGCAGCTGAGGAGGCTGTTCCCGAGTGGGCCTCCTGCCTCAAGTCGCCCCGCATCCAGGCCAAGCCGAAGCCCAAACCCAACCAGAACCTCTCAGAGGCCTCTGGGAAGGGGGCGGAGCTCTATGCCCGCCGCCAATCACGGATGGAGAAATATGTCATTGAGTCTTCAGGCCATGCTGAGCTGGCCCGCTGTCCTTCACCCACCATGTCTCTGCCTTCATCATGGAAATATTCCACTAATGCCCCCGGGGGCTTCCGAGTGGCATCGCTGAGCCCAGCGCGGACCCCGCCTGCTTCCCTCTACCATGGCTACCTGCCTGAGAACGGGGTCCTGCGCCCCGAGCCCACCAAGCAGCCACCATATCAGATGCGGCCCTCGCTGTTTGCCCTCTCGCCCATCAAGGAACCTGCCAAGGCCTCTCCACGCACTGCGTCATCCCGAGCTGCCTCATCACGCACTGCCTCCCCACGCGCTGCCTCCCCTGCCAAGCCAAGCTCCCTGGACCTGGTGCCCAGTTTGCCCAGGGCTGGCCTCCCGCCGTCTCCTGCCCTGCCTCGGCCCTCCCGCTCCTCACCCGGCCTCTACACCTCCCCTGGCCAGGATGGCCTCCAGCCCTCTGCTGTGAGCCCCACCTACAGCAGTGACGTCTCCCCAGTATCTCCCTCTCGGGCGTGGTCTCCCAGAGCCAAGCAGGCCCCCAGACCTTCCTTCTCCACCCGAAACGCCGGAATCGAGGCTCAGGTGTGGAAGCCTTCCTTCTGTTTCAAGTAATGGATCCCGCGGGGGCCCCACTACCTGTCATCTGATGGCCAGATGGACAGCAGACGTGGCAGAAAATGGCATGGGGTGTAGTGAGGAGAATGAGTCTATGGCTCAAGGTCTGGCGCTGCCACCAACTAGCTATGTGACCTTGGGCAAGTTGCCTTCCCTCTCTGAGCTGCAGCGGCCTATTGCCCCGATGATCAGGGAGCTTGGACTCCATGTCTGGGTGGGGAGGAGGATACTGGAGAAAGAACTCCTTCAGCAGGCTCTGATGCAGCTGAGGGAGCTTCCTCTGGCCATGTGAGCTGGAGGAATGCCAGCGTCTTGCTGGAGGACGGCCCCAAGGGGGTCCTATTGGGGCTTCTGGAGCAGACAGAGCCTGCCAGTGCCTGTGGAATCTGCCAGCCAAGAGTCTGCCTCCCTCATGGGCTCATGCTCCTGATATCTTTCTTCCTGCTGCTGGATTCTCACCTCCACGGGCCTGTCTCTTCCTCCTCTGCCCTTCTGGACACCATTTCCTCTTCACTGCTTCAGACAGCTTTGCCTTGCTCCACCTTTTCTCCTCTCCTGGGTCCTTCTGCTGAATGTGGATTTAGCAAACTATTACTGTCTGATGCTTCCCTTCTTGCCCTCTCTTCAGCTGCCTCCACACCTTCTTCAGGACCTGGCTCCACTTAGGAGATTCCTAGGCTCCTGGCTTGCCCTCACTGTTTGGGGGGTAAGGGGTGTCCCTGGAGATTCCTGAGAGAAGTTGGACCCCATAGATGGCTATACAGATGTGGATATGCTGTTAGGAGAAGGGCCCTTTAGTGATGTATTGATGGGTTGTTTGGCTTCCTCTTCAGAAGCCTGATTAAAAGAAGCCACCTCAGGGCCATGGTACAGGTTTCAGGGACAGAGGTAGGGAAGGAGGGCTCTGGTCTTATCTATACCTCCCACTTGCTGTGTGACTTTGGCCAAGTCACTTTCCCTCACTGGGCCTCAGTTTTCTCATTTATGCAGAAACCCTTCTAGTTGGATAATCTGCGAGGACTGAGCGTATAGGCTGGTGCTTTGAGAGAGATGCCTTGTAAGTGATGAGAGAGTCCCCTGAGAAGAAAGGAAAAGGGAATAGATTGAGGAAGGACAGATAGAGCTAGAGGTTTGTGAAGGTCACCTAGTGAGGTGTAGTTGGAATGAGCTGCTGCAGGAGGCCCAAGAATCAGAAGCCTGGGCTGAATAGCTCTGGCTCAGAATTGCCTAGAGGCAGTGTAAGTGTGGAGAGGACTGGGGCAGGGCACAGCTGTTTAGGGGAAAGCACAGAGGAGACCCTAGTGTTCTGAGGAGAAGTCTGAGACATAGACCTGCTTTCTAATAGCCTGACTGTAAGCTCTCTTTGGATCTCACTTTCCCCATTCATACAGTGAGGGTGTTAGGTCAGGTAGCCTGAGATTCTCCCATTCCCTTTGATGGGAAGCAGCCCCACCAGCTAGGCCTTGTGGGGGGTGAAAGAATACAGATGCAAGAGGCAGAATTCAGATGGAAGCTTCCCAAGACTGGGGGTGAGGACCACCCACTTCCTCTTTCCCAGCCCTATTTCTGGGCTCCCAGAGGGGCGAGGGTAGTGGAGGCGGTGCCCATGCTGGGCTGAGCCTGCAGTTTTCGTGAGCTCAGGGCCCGTCTCCATGGGAACAGGGGTGCCTTGTCAGTGAGCTCATTCCACACAGAAGAGGAGAATGCGTGGGGAGCTGTGAGCGAGATCAGCTTGTTCACACCAGGCCTTCCCAGAACAGAATGAGCCCCTGCCTGGGACCCCAGCCTCTTCAGCCCTGGAGGGCCAGCAGTGGAAGAGCCCACCCTCTGTCCTGCAGCTCCCAAGGCCAGGCTGAGCTCTTCCCCAACTTTGTTTTCTCTCCTGTTCTCAATACACTCTGCCTCAAATCCGTCTTGCTTCTTTCTTTCTTCTGCGCTGCTGCTGCTGCCTCTGATTCAGGTGTGGAAGTGAAGCGGGACTGCTTAGCTGCTATGTATGACAGTAAGATTGTGTCCCCACGTGCTGCTGTGTGTATCCCACACATGCTGTGTGTCTGGATCTGCCAGGGGACAGCCAAGTGCTGTCTTGGAAGCGAGGGCTGTTCTCTCTGTTCTCAAGGGAGGCACTCAGGGACCCCAAACCCCCAGGACAAATGACCTTCTTTCATTTTCATCTTCCCCCAGAGTCTGGCCAAGACCGGGGGCATGTGGGAAACCTGCTGGCCATAGGGCTAGGGTTGAGTTCTGTAATAGTGGAGTTGAAATGTCTTTCACCAGAGCGTTCACTTTCCAGTTCCCTCAGGTCCCCTCCCCTTCTTCCTATTACCTAAACTTAACTATTTCCCACATTCATCACTGCCACTGCCTGCCTCCCAAATGCACCAAGTTTGGAGAGAAAAAACTGCCAGATCGCACCTGGTTTCTGTGTGACTTTGCACATCCCTTCCTGTGTCTGGCCTCAGTTTCCCCTTCTTTGCAATGATGGGATTGCAGAAGGTGGTCTGGGAACTTCAGTTGGACACTGATAGTTCGTGGCTGACTCTGCTTTGCCCAAGCCTTCACCCCATAAACTCACCCTCGGGTGCTGCTGTGGGGCTGGGGCTGAGTTGACTGTGTAGTACTTTCTGAATTTTCACTCATTGCATTTTCAAGGAGTTCAGTGTGTATGGTGCATTGAGGTCTTCAGCAGAAAGTGAACAGTGCTGATTTTCTGAAGCCTTTTTTTGTTGCACACCCCTTTTTCCCCTCTCTCACATATAGAGTTAGTCCCCAGACATAGCATTTAGGATGAGGTCAGGCCTGGCCCACCTCCAAAAGATGATATGCTGCTCACCACTGCCCCCAACATTCCAACCCGTGCTTGAGCCATTCCATTTCATGGTCATGGCTGGATTCCATTACTCTTTTCACTTGTTGAATCCAGCAATCCCTGTGACCACTACAGGCAGAGGACAACACTTTAGATATTTTTAGACGGCTATCATAGCTCCCTCAGAGCTCTTGTCCCCACCTCCCTGCTTAGGGTAGAACTCTAGTTGGGTATTGGGCTCCCCTGACTTGGCATTTGGCCCCAAGACTTTGGTCTCAACCTTTAGTCCTTCATGTCTGGTCAAGAACAGGATCTCCCTCTAAGCTCTTCTCCCTAAGTTGTGGGGTCTGCCTCCCACAGGGGGCCTGACCCCAAGCTTCCTGGGATGTGTTGCAACCACAGAGCAGCTTGAGAGTGGTTCACATATACTCAACTCTGATCCTGAGAATAAAAGGGGGGTGTCTCACACTAAGCTTTTTTAACTTCCCTACTTGATGGTTGGGAGCTTAAATGTCCCCACAAGGTCTCTAAAGGTCACTGAAGCATTACCATCCCACAAAAATTTTCCTCTGCAACCTGTTGCATAATATTCCTCTTTAGGTTAAAGGGCTCTGATTCTGAGTCTGGGCTCATCTGGTAGCTGCCACATTCTGTTTGGAGAATACATTACCATCTGCCTCTATTGCTTCCTTTTGTTTGGGAGGAGCTGGATTCTTGATTGGTTGAATGGAAGACTGGCTTGTGATGGCAGATCACTGACTGGATGAAAAAAAGGATGGATGTTCTAGACTTTGATTGGGTAGTAGGTATTGAATGCAGAACTTAGGATAGATGGATGATTGATTGCTAGTGAACTTGGGTTGGTTTAGGAGTCCATGTAGATTGCTTATTGCTGACATCTGATTGGATGAACAGTTGGATGTTTCAGGAGATACATGCTAGGTATAGATTACCCATGCCCTCAATTTTCTTTATTTTGTGGTACTGGGGGTTGAACTCAGGGCCTTGCACTTGTTAGGTAAGCGCTCAACCAGCCATCCTCTTTCAAATCTGTTAAAACTGCTTAAACATGGTGTAGCCTTTGGACAGCAAACACACACACACACACACATTTCCTAGTGGGGCAGAATACACTGGGCAGTTATTTATACCCCCGAGATTCATCTTCATCATGAATTAGTGGGCATGATAATGCCAGCAATCTCACCAGCGCCTTGTAAAGAATCAGTGAGAGCTAAAGGATGAGAATGAACCTTGTAGACTGGAAAGTCCTTAAATAGGGAGGAAACCGGTATGGCAGTGTGCAGCAGAGGCGTGCTTTATAACCTCAAAGATGTTCACCATCTTGGTTTCTTAGAGCCATACTCCCTCCTATGCTGGCAAAAAGTGCAGTGAGGAGAGAATGCTGGCCAGAAAAAAGTGACCCAACTTCCTTTGTGTTTCCATCTGCCATTAGGAACTTTCTCCCTACTCAGGCACCAAAGAAAAAAAGTGAGGAGGTGACCGGTGCCAAACACAGAAGGGGTGAAAGGGTCTTTCACTAGGTTCAATCTTAAGAGTAGTAGTTAACAATTTTACATTTAAACCTTGGAATACATAATACACACATGATTTTTTTAAAAAACCCAAACATATAAAGTAGTACCTTAGAAAGCCTTGTTCCCACCCCCTGAGGCTGTATGCCTTGTGTGCCTGTTCTCTCCATTTCTTAACAGGTAACCACTTTGGTTACCTTCATGTTTATCCCTCCAGTCTCTATGGTAACCCATAGAGTGCACTACTGAGCACTTTCCTCCAAGGAATATGCGAACACACGCAATGCTCTTTTGTAAAAGAGTTATATCCATCCCTCACGACTTTATAGCGTATCAATTTTACAGAGGAAATGAGCCCGAGGGAATGATTGCTTGTCCACTTCACTCAGTAAATTGAGTCTGTCTCCAAAGCGAGTATTTTTAATCCAGAGTCATCTGCCTCGCTGTTAAGCGCAGGGGCTGACACCAGACAGCATAGGCTTTTTAAAGCTGAGTTTGTCACCTGCGTTTTATTGCGGGCACTACCTGACTGTCGTCAGTGCCTTACCGACTATGTATAATGGACAATACGACTAGGTCCCTTCCGAAACCCTGATACAGAGGACCCACCTCTAACACCTGCCCCCACCCTCTCTGCTTTCTCCCCAGGATCGCCAAGAGAGCCTGCCCACCTCCCCGCCCTGGACTCCGGGCGCATCCCGGCCCCCCAGCAGCCTGGACGGCTGGGTGAGCCCCGGGCCGTGGGAGCCAGGTTGCGGGAGCAGCATGAGCAGCCCGCCGCCGTTGCCGCCGCTACCGCCCATGTCCCCCTCGTGGAGCGAGCGCTCCGTGTCCCCGCTGCGCCCCGAAACCGAAGTACGCCCCCCGAGCCGCCAGCTGCAGGCGCTTCTGGCGCGCAACATTATCAATGCGGCCCGGCGCAAGAGCGCCTCCCCGCGGCCAACGGGCGCCGAGAGTCTTCGGCCCTTCTCTCCGCCGCGGGTGCCGCCGCCGCCGCCGCCGCCGCCGCGCATGCGCTCGCCGCAGCCCGCTCGCCCAGGCCCCGGGGCAGCGCGCGCCGCCGCGTTCTCCCCGATTCCCCGGAGCCCGCTGCCGCCCGGGCCCGCGTCCTGCCCCAGTACCCGCAGCCCGCAGGCCGCACCGCCCAGGTCTTTCCCCTACCGCCGCTCGCCCACAGACTCCGACGTGTCCCTTGACTCCGAGGACTCCGGGCTTAAGTCGCCTGGTATCCTAGGCTACAATATCTGTCCCCGCGGGTGGAACGGCAGCCTGAGGCTCAAGCGTGGCAGCCTCCCCACCGAGGCCTCCTGCACCACCTAAAGCTCCACGCGCAGCGCGGGAAGGCCGAGCCAGGAGAAGAGGCATCGGGCTTAGGGGACCCCAGCATCGAGACTCCGAGGGGATGACCTCAATGGACAGACCCAGAGATAGGGGTAAAGGGGAAGGAGAGCTCTGGGCTTGGGAATGGAGTAGCCACTCAAGCTCGGCTTCTAGCCCTTGCCGTTGTCATTTAATGTGTAACCCTGGGCAAGACCCTTTCTCCGTTTGCCTCTCAGCTTTTTCATCTGAGATGTGGCTTTGGCCAAGATAGTCTCCAAACGTCTAAATTTCCCTTCCATCATCACACACGTGCCTTGGAGGAGGCAGCTGTGCAAATGGCCCTTGGCATCTCAGGATTCCATGTTCCTTTCTCCCTCTGGGCTTTGCTCTCTGGAGTCTGGCACATGAGGGGTGTGTTCAGAAAAGCCTAGGCCATGTCCCAATCCCAGCCCCTGGCTTGACCATCCACCTCCTTGGCACCAAGTCCTAGGCAGGAGCAGCTGTTTTCCATTTCTTCTCAGACAAGCTCTATTTTTACCCAGTGACCTTTAGAGAGCTCTCCCAGGCCAGCTCAAGGTGCCCTGCTGGCCCCTGTGGAGAGAAGGGGCAGGAAGATTCTCCCCAGGCCATGTCATGTTGCTTTCCCCACCCCAGCTCAGGGTGTTTAGGGTATCTTCTCTGTAGCCAGAGAAGAGCACTGTAGGTTGATGATTCCACCAGGCCTAGAACCTGTGCCCCTTGCCCATCTATCCTTCTGGGCCTATTCATAGCAGGTTCTGGGTTCAAGTGGAGCTGGAAAGAGAAGAAATATAGAGCTACCCCTTGGCCTTACTTGACTGCCCTCAGTTTGGGTTTGCCTGTTTGGAAAGAGGGAGGCAAAGAATTCCTTGTTATGGAAAATGCAAGCCATGTCCAGGATGCATAGCGGAGATTCTAGCAGGGGATGGGATTGGCTTCAGTAACCTCTGAGGTCTTTTCTGGTCCAGCAACGCATTCCATAGTATTAGGAAGTGGGGAAGAGTGGGGGTGAAGAATTGTGGAGCTTGAATTCAGGGGCAAATGAGCTTAAGTAGGTGGGTGAAGGGTTAGGCCAGGTTGGCCTGTGTTTCTGGCTACCTATAAAGATTCTTCTTCTTCAGTTTCAGGTCCCAACCCCAGTGTCATACCATGCCCAGAAGAGTGGTCACTGTTCTGTCCATTTCTTTCCTATTGCACTGTGGCCTAGTTCATGCCTGTTGCCCAGTGATCTTGGGGAGCCTGGCTGGAGGCTCTAGATTATCCCTTAAACCTCAGTGACTCTGATTCCAATTCACAGGGGAGGGGGCTTGGGGAGGAATGTGGCTGAGCTCTGCAGTTTCCAGAGTTGGGGCATCACTGCAGGTGATGCCCCTGGAGGTTCAGAAAATCAGCATCAGAATATTCTGCAGAGGGAGGGGGAGAGGGGATGAAAGAGGGGGCTGGGACAGAGTTGGCATTGGATTAAATGTATGTAGGTAAAAAAATATCAGGATGGTGCCAAAAATATCAGGGACAGAGTATAATTTTGGATTTACCCACCCATCAGGGAGACCTGGAACCCTTGTGTAAGGCTAAGGAAAGCTAGGGCCAGGATGAGATAAAGTTAGGGTCGGGATGGCATGTTCTGGAATAAAAGAGTGATCCCAGAGGGTTCCTAGGGTCTAAGGATTGCAGATCAGGTCCTGTTGGTAGGAGTATGAGAGGGTACTCCACTTAGTTAATAACGAGTGACTACATTTACCAAGGCCCCTATCTGCTGCGGGGTCTCTTACAGCAAGGGAGACTGTGGCTAAGGGAGCCTCCCAGAAAAGACACACTGAATGCAGTGGCATGGAGGGTCCACTTCTACCTGCATTTTCCCAAAGAACCAGGAGGAGGCAGTCTTGGGAAGCTGCAGCTCTATCTCTGGCTGTGCTCTCACTATGACTGCCTTCTCCCCCACCCTCTTCTCTAACCCACTAGAGCTTGCCTGTGTCCTCACTCTTGGCTCCAGTAGAATCGAGCTCAATAAATGCTTCCTGCATTCTTCTGCTTCTGGTGTCATTTTTGGCTGATCTGAAGCCCTTCTTTTCTCTGTAAGCATGGGGAGAGTCCATAGAATGCTGGCTAGATGAGAATATCTGAGACACTTGGGCTGGGGGCTTGGGAATAAGCAGTCACGAGGAAAGATAGGGAATGATGGAAAAACTTGGGACCATAGAAGAGGTCCTTGGGTTGAAGCCTAGGTGTATCATTGACTAAGTGGCCTTGGGTAGCCCACTCCTCCAGGCCTCAGTTTCCCCACGTGTATGATGGAAGAGTTGGTCTAGGGAATGTCTCCAGGTGCTATTGCCCAGGCCTTGCCACATTGTTGCATTGTCTCTGGAGAGGGCAGGGCCAAGTTGGGTCAGGGACCAGTCTGTGGGGTGGCTTCCTCACAGAAAGTCAGTTCCAGGGTTGGAAGAGAAGCCACAGCGGAGGCCATGTCTTGAGTCTGGCAACCCTAATGAGACCAGAACTGAAACCACCAGTAGCCCTCTTCTCCTGATGGGGCAGCCTTTGCCCAGGGAAGGAGGCTGGGTCCCTGTTCCCAGATAAGAGCAAGCCTGTGCTGGGAACATTTTTGCCCACCTTCTCTAGGCACTCGAGCCCTGCAGAGACTGGGCAGAGGAACTTGAGAAGTGGGAAGCTGAGCTCAGGGTAGACCAGATCAGAGTGGAGGCTGCTGTCCTAACTGGATATCAGAAATGTGCCCTGGGACTGTCTGCATTCACACAGGTACCCCCCACCCCTGGCCCAGGGTGCCTCTGATCCTGTCATAACTTCAGCTACAAACCTCTCCTGAATGCAGTATCTAACTGCCTACTGGTGATCTTGCCCCAGTGCCAACACCTCAATCAAGTCATCCAGATGGAGCTTGGCATTGACCCCCACCCCACTTTGTTCCTTCCTTTGTGGGAGTCATGGGCTCCTTTCCCACCTCCCTCTTTCAATCCCTGGGGATTTTCAAGACCTGGGGATTCTTCAAGTGCCCCTCAATTACCTCTCCTCCTCTCTACCCCCCCAGCCCCTACCCCAGGCCAGTAGCTCCCATATCTCATTTGGCTACAATAAGTTCCTCCTGCCTCGAGTGTGGCCCCCTGCAAGTCTTTGGCAACCAGAGGTATTTTTGGAAAATACTAATCTGACCATTCCACTCCACCATCTGAATCTCTTCAGCAGCACTTTGTGGAACAGTTTCCTTTTGGAAAGCATGGGGGGCTCTTTCCCTGTTTACCTCAGCTCAGCACGGCCCACAACTCCCAGCTCTAGCCCTACCTGCCAGCATCTTTTTTTATTTTAATTTTTGGCAGCACTGAGTTTGAACTCAGGCTTGCTCTTGTTAGGCAGACAGACACTCTACCACTTCAGCCATTCCCCCAGCCCTTTTTTGCTTCATTGTTCAGGTGGGGTCTTGTGTTTTTGCCCAGCCAGTCTCAGATCATGATTCTCCTACCTGCACTACCTGAGTAGTTGGGATTACAGGCATGCACCACCATTCTGGGCCCTAGATCCTACCTCTTCACAGGTGATATATCTTCTGCCTGTAATGCCCTTGCCCCCCTCTGCCTGGTGACCTTTTACTTATCCTCCAAAGCCCAGTTCAAACACCTCCTCATCCTTCCCAGTCTCTAGACTGAGCTGGTCCCTGGCTCTCCCAGAGTATTTCCCATAATTACCTCATGAATACTTGCTTACTGGTCTGAATTTGAGCTGGCTGAGCAACTTGAGGTCAGAATCCTAGCTAATTTATTTTCAGTCCATGGAGAGAGGCTCAGAAAAAATAAGAAGGTAGAAAGAGGAAGGGGAGAGAGGGAGGAAAGGAGGAAGGGAAGAAGAAAGTAGGAGAGGAAGGAAGGAAGGTCAAGCAAACAATGTTGGGGAGCAATCCATTCATCCATCCATTCATGCATTCATTCATTCTACAAACATCTATTGAGTTCCAATCAGGCACCATTCCAGGCACTAAGGACAGAACATTTAATAAGCTGAAGTGGCCAGCAGTTGACTCAGTACTTCCAGGTGACTTTGGTGTATGCTTATGTGAATGTGTGTGTACCCGTGGGTGAAAGCCTTTCTGTTTGCAAGGGCCTGCTGCCGGGGCACCTGTCTTCCCCAGGGCCTGGTGCTTTTAGCATCTGGCCCTGGTTCCTGTTGCAGCCCGAAATAAGGCTGTGACCCACGGCAAGGCAAGAATGATGCTGTCAGCTGAAGCCAGAACTGGCTGTAGAGAACACCCTGCTCATTGACCGCTGAGACCGCCGACTGAGACAGACACTGTCTACACAACTTCCAGCTTTCCAACAGAGGTGTTAATCTTTGAGGGTCTGACACTCCTTCCTGCCCACTGTGGGCTCATCCTCACAGGTACGAGGATCCTAGGGGAGTTTGGGGGAGCTGTGTGGAGAAGGCAGAGGAGACTATGCAATTCCCAGGGCACCCCCACCTCCAGCAGAGGCAGAGCTCTGTAGAGGATCTGGGGAGATAGGGCTTCAGGGAAGCCTGGGTTCTGGGTTGGGAGGAGGAGAACTGTAAGATATAGGTCACTCTCCACTAAACAGGAAAGGAGGGAACATGCTTGAAGGTGGGGGGTAGGTCATGGCTCTCTGATTAGGACTTGAGGATCTCTGATTAGGACTTGGAGGGAGGAAAGCAGCTTCCTGCCTGTAAATCAGGGACCCTTCCCAGCACCTGTGAATTTCTCATCATCTCCTGACCCTTGCGGGAAAAGCACACAGATGCACTTGTGCTTACAAAGCATTAGGGTTCATGGATGACCGAAAGCCCATTATGGATGCCCAGCCCTCTTAAGTTAAGGGGAGGGAACTGAGGCATGGAGCTGGAAACCAACTTGTTCACACTTGCAGAGGAAGTCAAAGACACCAATCGGATTCAGGTTGTCCAGCTCAGTGCTGACCCAAAGCCCTATGTGGGTGTGGGTGATACAGATGGAGACTGTCTTCTGAAGGAGGGAGTATGGAAAAATCTGGAAACGAAGGAGAGGATCACTGGGATCTGGGGGAGGCAAGGAGCCCAATGGCTCTGCCTCCTCTCCTGATGAAAGATAGGGAAAGTGGACTGGGGACCTGCAGTGGTTCTCTGGGAGTTTGGAGGTTTATTTGTAAAGCTTCTCCAAGATTCCTGGAAAGTGCCATGAGATGGAAAAAGGGAATGGAGGATGAGGAAGAGCAAAGAAGGGGTGAGGGAGAAAAGAACATCATGAAAAGTAGCCCACAGGTGCGGAGACAGGAGGATGGGTGATACTTCTCTCAGCCTTGTTGAAGCAGGCCCAGGGCCAAGTGTTTGGGGCAGGAGAGAAGTGCCAGCATGCAGGCTTACCAGGGTATCCCCAGCTTGAACCATGCTTCCTCTTCCCCAACCTCTTTCTCCTCCTGGGTCAGAGGATGACAATCATACCTGAGACCCCATCTCCCCCATCCCTGATGCCCCAGGCATGGGGACAGGTCAACACCCATAGAATGTTTCTCTGGCAACATGGCCCCTGATTTGTGTGACCTCATGTGGCCTCAAGTACCTTCCTTTGCAAAGAGCCCTCAAAGGCCCTTTGGCTCAGAAAGCCCTTGCTGGTGACTCTGGGATGAGTCAAGGGTATTCAGGACTGGGACTGGGTGGATCAGGGGCTTGGAGGAGGTCTGGGGAGGGAGAGGTTTGGGAAGAAAGGGAGGCAGCCTGGGCCATTTGTGGGAATCTCTCCTCCACAGGATGATCCCCAAGGAGCCGAAGGAACCAGTGGTGGCTGTCATGGGGGACCTCACTGGACCAGGTAAGGTGGATCCAGCCTCTTCTCTTTGTTCTAGATTATGGCCATTCAGGCCTGCTGGCCCTGGGCCTGACAGAAGGTGTGCATCCCAGAGCAGCACTGACAGTGTCTGTGGAGCCTGCCACCTGGCTGGAATGCTTCTTGAGGCTTTGGAGGGGTCTTCCCTATGCCCATATACCCAGAAGCTGAAATTTGAGTGCCGAGACACTGGCTCTAAGACCACTCAGGTCCTCGCCCCACATAAGGCCTCACTTCTTCCTCAAATTGAGTTCTGAGGGCTCTGGTCCCAGATCCAGCCCCAACTGTGGTCACAGGCCCCCAGCACACTCACCTTTGCTCATTGTGACTGTAGGTCTCACTGAGGCCTCAGGACAGCCCTGGCAGCCCAGTTCCACAGCTAGAAGTTAAAGGGAGAGTGGGGAGGGGAGCAAGAACAGGCTACTCCGTTGGACTCAAACCATTTCACTTAAAAGTACACTTGTTTATTGCTTATACTCTCTCTTCAACAAAAGTAGAGATAAGGGCAAAATAGTTTCTGCCTGGTAGCGAGGGGGTAAGGGGGGAGAGGGAGGGTGTGGGGGGGTAAGGGAAGGGGTGGGGGGAAGGGGGTAGAAATGACCCAAACATTGTATGCACATATGAATAAAAGGAAAAAAAAAGTACACTTGTAGAGCTGGGAGCTGGTGGCTCACACCTGTGATACTAGCTTCTTGGGAAGTTGAGATCAGGAAGATCTTGGTTCAAGGCCAGCACAGGCAAATAGTCTGCAAGACCCCATTTCCAAAATAACCAGAGCAAAATGGGCTGAAGTATGGCTCAAGTGGTACAGTGCCTGCTTTGCAAGTGCAAAGCCCTGAGTTCAAGTCCCAGTCCCACCAAAAAAGCATGCTTGCATAATAAATAAAACACCTAAAATTCATGCTTATCAACTTTATAAGACCTCTTTGATATAATTTTGAAGTCTGTTTATTTGATTTGTGTTAGAACATTTCAAATATTTTAAAAATTAATTCAACTAAGCTGGGGATCTCAAAGGTTTATTGTGAATCACAGTGGTTCTGTGTGGTTGGTTAAAAATACAGATTCAAGGCAACTACCCCCCCAGGGACTCTGGTTTGAGGACTTGAAGTGGTGCCCACACATTTGCCTTTTGAACAAGTGCTGAAGTGACTGTGATGCAGGTGACAGTGAGCACGCACTGACAAATGCTGTCCAAGAGATCTTCTGCAGTTTGGCACCTTCAGCTTCCTAAGAAAGTCATTCATTAATTGTGTTGTATGGCTTTGTATGTGAGCTAGCCTTTTAATCTGTTTTACTTCTTGCTTCTTTTTGTTGCTCTCATGTTTCTTTTTTTATCTCTCCTCTTCCCTTTTTTGGTGCTGGGGATTGAACCCAGGGCCTCACACTAGCATGGCAAGTTCTGCCACTGTGTCACACCGTCATCACTATCCCCATGATTTTGTTGCTGAAATATGCAAACTGTGAGGTATCAATTCTTTAACTGGAAGAACTGGGCAGTGCATTCTCATTTCCCTTGTTTTGGTAATTAATTAAAGACTCCCAAATATTGACACACACCACTTAGGCCAGATGTAAAATATATAACTTGTTGATTATTGCTAAAGTACTAATTAAAGACAATTTTGAAATGAAAGAAAAGTAGGTAGGAAAAGTAAATCTCATGGTCTTGCCACCTAAAAACAAGTAAAGCAATAACAATCAAAGCACTTATCCTTATTCCTGGGTACTATGAGTAAGACGCTGTGCTAGGAGCTTTGGTGCCTTATGTCTGTTGAGCCTCACAATAACTGTAAGCTAGATGTTATGATCCCCATTCTTCAGATGAGAAAAACTGAGGCTTAGAGGAGCGAGTGACTTATCCAGGGAGAGAAGCAGGGTAGGACAGGGGAATTGTTGTCGTCAACATCTGGTAGGGTGTAGAGCTGGGGTTTGACTTGAGGTCTCTGTTTCTCCAGAGCTGTTTCTTCTATATGGTTATGCAAATAACAAATCCATTTACAAGATATTCAAGCAAAACACACGGGAATGACTTTGAAAGTGAAAGCTCCTCGTAATGGAACCATTTGGAGATAACCACTGTTAACATATTTGTTCAAATTCTTCTATTCATATGTAATACTTTTATAAAAGCACATGTACACGTGGGCTAAATACCATATACCATTTCTTCAGCTTGCTTCCTTCTTCACTTAGCAGCATGCCACAGACTTCTTTTCATCCTAGCATGATTTCTCTCACTGCCCCCTCCCCTCTGCATCCCCAGTGAACTGTTGTTGGGACGTGCCATAAATTATTTAACCAACTCCAATGGTGGTCGATGGCTCATCTTGGGTGGGAGTCTTAGAAGCAGAGCCTGAGCAGTCTTGTGCAAGTGACCTATTCGGGGAGAGAAGCAGAGTAGGACAGGGGAAATGCTAAGAGGGATGTGTGCTCAGCTCTAGTTCAAGTTCAGTCTGACCCTTTGTGGGGCAGGGGATGCTTGAGCATGAATTGTTCCACCCAATTCCTCCTGCCTGAGCAAGGGGACCTGAGGTAGCTTCCATCCTGAAGACATTGTGAACAGTTAGCCACTAATAGCATCCCAAGGCTGATCCCCTAATTTTCATAATTTTAAACCCCATGCAATAAACATCCTGTGTATATGTCTTTGGACGTGTTTATTCAACTCTTTCCCTTAGAATGAATTCCTAGAAATAGAATTAGTCAAGTAGGCTTACCTTTTTCTTAAAAAAAAAATTGAGTTCAGTTCATTTGCATAGTATTTGAGAATATCATGTGGGGATTTATTAAATATTTATGTATAAATAGTCTTTCATATTCTTGTTTTTCCTTGCCTTGGCAGTACTAGTGTTTTAACTCAGGGCCTTGTGCTTGTAGGCATGCACTCTACCACTTGAGCCATGCCCCATCCCTTTTTGTTTTAGTTATTTTTCAAATAGGGTCTCATAGTTATGCCCAGGCTGGAAGAGACCCAAGGCTCTCTAAGTTTTTGCCCAGGCTGGCCTTGAACTGCTGTTCAATCTCTGCCTCCCAAGTAGCTAGGATTACAGGTGTAAGCCAATGTATCTGGCTGGTCTTTCATATTCTTAAGAATTCAGTACACTTTCTTGTTAACAACAACAGAGTAAACAATTTCCAGTCCTTGTCCTTCCTACATCCCATAAGTAGTCAGTGTTAATATTTGGCATGATTCCTTGCAGATTTTTCCATGCATACACAGACATTAACTATTTTTAATAACACACAGATGGAATCTTAGAATACATATTCTTCTGTACTCTACCGCCTATACCTTTAACTTACAGTAGATTTTATTCTGTTCTTAGCATGTAGAAAGTGCTCTTTATATATTTGTTGACAGAATAGAAAAAAATCTACCTCCTTTTCTCAGGGGCTGTTCAGGATTCCATTGAATGGAATGACTGGCACCACCACCCCCCCGCCCCGCCCCCGCCCCGAGCCCTCCAGTCACGTCCATCTGCCCAGTCTGGCTGCTCTCCCATGCTGCTCTCCTGCATGACAACTCCTCAGTCACCACCATCTCCTCCCACATCTCCGTTCTCAGCTAATGCCCTTGCTTCCTGTTTCATGAAGAAAAGTGAAGCAGCTAATGGAGAACATCTGTAGACACCCTCTGAGGCATCTGTAAACTTACAGCTGTGCCCATGCTCCCAGCTTTCCTTCCTGAGAGGCTGGGTGGGCTCTTCATACCTGTCTGCTCCAACCCTGCCAGCTGGGCACTGAACACCCTGCTCTGCCCCTCCTCAGGCTCAAGGACATTCCTTGGACAAGTCTCCTCTTGCATTGCCAAGTGTCCTCTTGAGCCCTCAGCTCCTCTTGTACAAACCAGCCTCTCTTAGTCTTGGTCCCACTGCTGCTGCTGCTGCTGCAGTCCCTCAGGGCACAGCTCCTCCAAGCTCTAGCTGGTGCTTTTCTTCCCATCCTTTCTTTTTACCATTTTATTTTGCTGATCTCCAAACACAAACAAAAGTAGAGTACAAGTTCCCACTGTCCCTCCAGGGTTGGGGGGGACCTAGAGCTAAAACCAAAGAGCATGTCATTTTACGACCCCTCTGGGCTTCATGCTTGTTAGGAGGTGCTCTACCACTTGAGCTATGTTTCCAGCCTTTTTTACTTTAGTTATTTTTCAAATGCAAGTAGGGCCTTGCATTTTTACCCAGGGCCGGCCTCAGATCCAGATCTTCTCAATCTGTACTTCCCCAGTGACTCAGATTACAGGCCACTGGCGCCAGGCTCCAGCTTGTCTTATCTAGAGATTCAAGCAAGGGCCATAGTTCATATTTGGTTGCTATTTTTCTTAAATGTCTTTTAATTTAAGACAATCTCTCACACACATATTTTTTCCCCATGTTGTTCACTTGTTTAAAGAAACCAAACCAACTGCCATGTAGAATGTCCTGGCTTTGGCTCATAGCAATTAAACTTGTTCCCCTGTCCATTTTCTCTTGAACCCTCTCCAGTCAGACTTTCCCACCCAAATGCTCCCTAGAAACAGCTTTAGTGAAAATTAGCAATGACTCTGAGTTGTTAAATACGGCAGGCAGTTTTCAGCCCTCACCTGACTTAACATATCAGCAGCACTTGACTCAGTTGGTCCCTCTGTCATCCCTGAAATCTTTTGACATTTGGTTTCCAAGATACCACCCTCTTTAGATTTTCTCCTACTTCACTGGCTGCCTTTCCAGGGCCCAGAGCTAGTTCTCCTGTCTAAATACTGGAGGCTCCGCACTCAGTCTTTGGCTCTCCTTATCTATTCTCATTTCTTCCTGGCCTCATCTAGCCTACCAACTCAAAATACTATTTACAGAGCTGGCACAGTCACCTATCTGATTTTATTGTGTTTATCTTTTTTTTTTTTGCAGTGCTAGAGATTGAACCCAGGACCTTGTGCTTGCTAGGCAAGTGCTCTCCCACTGAACTACATACACACTGATGTTAGGGATGGACAATGCTGGCTCACATGTAACCCTTTCCTGCACAGTTCTCAGCATTCTGTCACTTCTGTCCTGCCAAAGGCTTCCTTTCTCAGTCATATGTGTTGGCAGGGAAGGCACAGAGGATGGGGATAGATCTCAAACTACTAAGGACAGTCATCCGTCCTGAAGATCCTCTAAACGGCTATAATGACTAATCCTAACTGTGAGAAAAGAAATAAATGAAATGTTCTCCATCATAAAATAACAACGAATCCCACTTACAAGCTTATGATGCCCCCCAATTTGATCCTCAGGTCAGTTTTCTTCCATTAGTAGTAGAGTCACACATTCAAGTTCTCCTCAGCAGCTCTACTTGGATGTCTACAAGACTCCTCAAACTAAATATGCCCAATTTTGAAGACAATTGGGAGAGTTTGAATATGGACTAGATATGCTAAATAAAACAAACATTTGTTTACTCAAAAAGGTGAAGCTTAATTGATGAAAGCAAATTCTGAAGCCTGATGCTATGAGTTCATTAAAGCTCACACATAAATATATAGTCACTGCAAAAGACAGGAAAGGACATACACTCTGGTGGTAAGAGTGCCAATCTCTAGGTGGTAGATAATGGTTTCACTTTTTTCTGCTTATGTCTATATTTTCTAACTTCAATATTTATGCTGGTTTTTAAAAATAATAATAAAAGACTTTCAAAATTAAAAAGGCACATTTCTAAGATCAAACTCCTGATCTTTCCCCAAATTGTCTCTTCCCTATCTTTGTGGCTGGCTGCTCCATCCTTCCAGTGGCTCAGGTCAGAAACCTTGTAGTCACCCTCAACTCATCCCTTGCTCTCATCCTATATTAGCCGTTTACTTTGAAAGAATGTCTAGAGTCTGGTCATTTCTCACTAACTTCACCTCTGTGGGCAAATTGCTGCCTGGGACAAACAGGGAATAAGTATGAATAGCCAAAGAACTTCTGAAACAGTGTTCAACTTCACGAAGTATCAAACACATGCCAATGAAACTCTTTGCCCATCAAATAGGTAAAGGCTCCAAAGAGTGATGACGCCCAGCATTGGCAAGTGGGGGGAGAAACAGGCATTCTCACATACGACATGCAGTGCTGTGATAGGTGCCAGGAGTGCATCAGGGAGTTGGGTAGCAAAAGCCCTCTCTGGCTTCTTCTGCAGTCCCTTCCCTGGATCTGGGGAAGAAGCTGAGTGTGCCCCAGGACCTGATGATAGAGGAGCTATCTCTGCGCAACAACCGGGGGTCCCTCCTTTTCCAGAAGAGGCAGCGCCGTGTGCAAAGGTTCACCTTTGAGTTGGAAGCTAGCCAGCGGGAGGTAAGACTCCATTGTGCTGACCAAGGGAGAGCCAGTGGTTAGCCTAAAGACAGGCTGAGGACCTCTGACCCTTGGAGAGTCCCTCATACTCCAGCTGGGGAGACTGTGATGCTCCCATCAGATTGAGCTCCTTCTTGCTTGAGAAGGGTTCTACCTTTAGGCACCTGTCCCAAGACACAAAACATAAAGCCAGGAGAGGAACTGTACAGGAACTGGACTCTGGCTCTTACCAAATATGGGAAAGAGTATCCATGTGCTCTGGGCTAAATTTGCAGCAGGCAGGATTTAGTTCAGACTACAGCTTGATCTAAGAGGGAAAATTCAAAATGTCTTTTGTTTTTCCCGCGGGAAGAAGGAAAGGAACATGGAGCAATCTGGTAAAGAAAGAAGGTATGAATGGTTAATTCCCAGGCGTTGAAAAGGCAGCAGGCAGTGTCAGGTTCTTCTAAAGAAATCAGAGCTATTGAATCCATACATCCCTCAATTTCTGGGCTACCTGGGAGGCAACTGAGGGTGACAGAAAAATAAGAATGGTAAAAAGTACCTGTGTAACATGCCCGAGACAGTGCTAGCATGAATCCTTACATAGAGCCCTGAGGTAGATCCTATCATCATTCCCACTTGAGAGACAAGAAAACTGAGGCTGGGGAACATTGGCCGTGGGCGGTAGGATTCTCTCTCCTGCCGCCTTCTTCTCTCTTTCCCCATTCTCCCCCATCTCCCATTAGGAGGACCCTGACCCCTTGCCCTCTGAACCATTCTGAAGTATATTTGCCCCGACAGATCCTGGCGGGAAGCGCCAAAGGCAAGGTGACTGGAGGAGTGGCGCCGGGGACCGGGACAGGGACGGTGAGCGTGGGAACCCCACGGAGCGGAGCTGCGGGAAGGGGCGGGGCAGCTGGGATGCGGCTTTGCAGCGCCTTTGAGCGTCACCATGTGTCCAGGTTATCAATGGCCCCGAGGGGCAGAACTACCGCTCAGAGCTCCACGTCTTCCCGGCCTCGCCTGGGAGCCCCGAGGCCGCCCACCTGGCAGCCGCCCCGGGACAGTGCGCGCGTAGCCCCAGCGCCTTGGCTCCAGGTGAGTGGCTGCCCTGAGTCCTGGGACCGGGGCTGCGGGATCCTGAGTGCAGGTGTGCGTGACGGTGGGACAGGACGAGCGCAACACACACACACACCCGACCCAAGCTCAGAGTCGCAGCAATGTGCCCAAGGTCGCACGTCAATTCAAGGTTCTTGCTCCAATCTCAGTTTCCTGGGAGCAATTTAGTCATCCCATTCCTCCACGCCTCTCCTAACGGGCTTTCCCCTCAATCTCGTCCACGGGTGGTGGGGGCTGGGGGAAGGGGCCGAGGCCTCCCTGCCGCCCGCCCTCCACGCCCGCTGCTGTGTCCCCAGGCTATGCCGAGCCACTGAAGGGCGTCCCGCCAGAGAAGTTCAACCACACCGCCATCCCCAAGGGCTACCGCTGTCCGTGGCAGGAGTTTGTCAGCTACCGGGACTACCAGATCGATGGCCGAAGTCACACCCCCAGCCTCCGCGACCGCCGAAATTTCAACAAGTAACGTCGGGCGGGGCTGGGCGGGCGGTGTGGGCGGAGCCTGAGGCTGGCGCGCGTTTCCCGCCGGGTGCGTGCCGGCGCCCCCACCTGGTGTGTGCTTATGGAGGTCTGGCTACAACAGTGCACCGGCGCCTAATAGATGCTCATTAAACGTGGGTGCAGTGAAGGGCGGCGAATGTGCCACACATCCTGCTGCGTCCCCTACACCAGGATGGGGCAGACAGCAGAGTCCTGCAAATGAAGAACAGAAGCTCAGGAATATGAATAACCTGCCCAAAGTTTAAGATGGAGGAGGAAGCAGCAGGGCTGAGATCCAAGGTTGAGTTTGTCTGACTTCATAGCTGGTATCTTGTTCTCCATCGCTGTTGTGGCCACCTCTGTGATGGATATCTCGATGTCCTTCCCTGGGTGGGGATCCCGGAGCTCACCAGTCCCAGGACCAGAAAGCTTCTCCTTACTTTCACCAGTAGTGTGAGGCAGGGGTGAGGGTCACTGAAAAGTGATAGTGTATGGCCTTAATGTGTACTTAAATGTAGACTTGAGGCCTGGCTATGTGACTTTTGGTCAGGTGACTTAACTTCTCAGAGACTACATTGTCTCACCTATAAAATCGAGTAGCATTTATATCATAAGGTTGCTATGGAGATGACATGGAAGCCATAGGCAAAGTTTCTGGCGAATAATAAGCTCTCAATAAACAGTATCTTCCTCTGGTACTACTATGATGATGACTACTACTATTTATGGACTGAAATGATTGGAAAAACTAACAGGGGTTGGAGAAGTTGAAAGGGATAAATTTAACATTTTGTCCTGTCAGCCCAAAAACAGACCATAGGAGTCCAGGCTGCAGCTTGGCTCTGGAGGAAGGCTCCTGCTGGGGACACATTTCTGTTGCAATTGGCTTCCTTGGTCCGATGCTATTCCTGAATATGTACTCTGGCTTAGGCTGATAAAATGAGGGCAAGGAGGATCCACAGAGAGGGGCCCGTGGTCCAGCTGTCCTGGCATTTGCTCAGATCACACATGGTGGCTGTCTGGCAAAGACAGATGGATACGTGCCAGGGTGAGGCCTGGAGATGAAGTCCTCTGAGGAAGGACCGAAGGATGGGGGTGGAGGCAATCAGCTTGAGAAAAGATGGCTCAGGAGGGATGTGACTGTCCCAAACAGCTAAGTATCCAGGGAGGGCCAAGATGGGAAGACTTGGGCCCAATAGGCTCTGTGTGAGCTGTGACCCATTGGCAGCTCCATCAGGCAGGACTGCCTGTCTCTCCTCCTGGGCCCTCAAACCCTGCCTGCTCAGCTATTTCAAATCCTCAACAGACATTCAGTCCAGGCAGCCAGTTCAGGACCTGTCTCCCACTCATGTCATGCCTTAAAATTACAGCAGAGGCCCATTCTTGCCAGTAGAAGGGAGAACCCTTCTAGGACAGAAGAAGCAACTGAAGCATGGAGAGGAGGAACAGTTCTGTTGGTGGCCAAACAAGGCTCAGAATCCAGGGGTCTGGTCTCCCAGTCAAGGGCCCAACTATGAGGCCTGCTTGGCTTGGCCACTGCCCAGCCTGGTCCTGCAGGGCCTGACTGCTGTGGTCAAAGCTGGGGTGGTCTAGGCAGCCACAATTTCCTGGCAGAATCTCAAGCCCTGTTGCAAGGTTTGCTTTTCTATCCTGAGGCAACTGCTTTTCTCTTTGTATTGGTCCCTGATAGAGGAAAAATGCTAGATGAGCAGTACTTTTTATTTTCTTTAAAATTAAAAAATATTAATGATGTAGCTCAGTATTAGAGCACTTGCCTAATATGCCAAGGCCTTGGTCTTGATACCCAGTCCTGCAAAACAAACAAACAAGTAAGTAAATAAATAAACATAGAAAATAAAAAGTATCGCTTCGATAGCACATATACTAAAATTGTAGTGGCACAGCAGAAATTAGCATGGCCCGGTGCAAGGATGACAGGAAAATTCGTGAAGCGTTCCATATTTAAAAATAAGTAAAGTCAGGTGGTGGCTCATGCTTGTAATCCTAGACGCAGGAAATAGAGATCAGGAGGATCACAGTTCGAAGCCAGCCCAGGCAAATAGTTCACAAAACCCTATCTCAAAAAACCTCATCACACACACACAAAGTGGGGCTGGTGAAGTGGTTGGAGGTGGGAGGTGTAGGCCCTGAGTTCAAGTCCCAGTTCTGCAAATAAATAAATAAATAAAAGAAAAATAAATACAAGAAAAAGTAGTTTACAATTATACATAGCCAGGCATTGGTGGTTTCTGCCTGTAAGTCTAACTACTTGGGAGAATAAGATCAGGAGGAAATGGCTCTAAGCCATGCTGTGCAAATAGTTCCCGAGACCCCATCTTCAAAATAACCAGAGAAAAATGGGCTGGAAATGTGGCTCAAGAGGTAGAGTGTCTGCTTTGCAAGTGTGAAGCCCTGAGTTCAAACCTTAGCTCTAGTTTTTTATTCATAAATAAAATGAATAAATACAATAAAAACCATACATTCTCTTTGAAAAGAAAATAGGCAACTACAAGTAAAGTCAGGGCCCCTTTGTTCACCATTCTCTAATCCAAGGTCCCTTCCCATAGGTAACAAGGTTGTCAGGATGGCCCTATGTGTTTTCAGAATATTTCTGCAGGCAGTGGCATATGTCTACAGTGCTTATGGCACTGTTTTGTGGGTGTGCACATGTGTTTTGATACTTCGCATTTTATTCTGTAACTTGCTTTTTTCATTCAACATTGTGCTTTCGAAATCTGCCACCCTAGCACATCTAGCTCTGTTTCCTTCCTTTGAACTGCTGTGTCATGTCCTGTCATGTGAGACACCATCTCTGTCTTGTGCATTCCTCTGCAGTGGGCGTAGGGACTGCTTCTGGCTTGTCACTAATGCACTGCTGAAGTCTGCTTGCTTGTGCATAGGTGCATGTGCCTGCCTTAGCCGCATGCTTACAGATGGAGTTGCTGGGTGACAAGAGGTCACACATTTTCAGGTTAGATCCTGCCAAGTTGTGCTCCAAAGTAGCAGCACTAATTTACCCTCTAATCAGCAGACTAGGAGCGGAAGTTTATTCCTGCCACCTCATTAACTTTGACCCATTATCAAATTCTTCCCTTTTGCCAGTCTTATAGGGGAAGTGTTGTACCCCTTCATTTCCCTGATTCTCAGTGCTCTTTCTAATCCTTTGTGCAGTGTGTGGGTACTTTGTTCTAAGGACAGGTGGCAAGAGTAAGGAAAACCTACCTCCAGTGCTGATGTCTTCTGGAGCTTCCTGAAGAGGAGCCTAGAGTTTTGCCTAGGACAAGACAATTCTGATCTGGAAACTTCACTCCTGCTCCATCCCCTTGAGGGGCAGGCTTGTGAAAGGGCAAAGCTGGAAATAATAGTACTATTATTTAATTATATGGAAGGGGATATTGAGGCCCAGAGAGAGGCAGGGAGGAGCCATGTGTGGTGACCTGCTGACATGGTCACTTACTGGTCTCCTATACAGACCACCTCTCCTGTTGCTCTTTCCCTAGGACCCCGGTGCCATTTGGAGGATCCCTTCTTGGGGAGACCATTCCCAGGGCAGGCACCCCCTTTGTGCCGGAGCCTTTCAGTGGCTTGGAACTCCTCCGCCTCAGACCCAACTTCAACAGGGTGGCCCAGGGCTGGGTCCGCAACCTCCCAGAGTCTGATGACCTGTAGTCCGATGGCCTGTAGTCCGATGGCCAGCCTGAAGCCTCAATTCCCCAGTCTCGAGACTCAGGTAACATCTGGAGCAAGACTTGTGGACTGAACTTCACAGTTTATGAAGAGCCTACACACAGGACATTATCGCAAAAGGTCTCAAAGATGACAAAGTTCAGTAGCCCCAAATGCAGATGTTCTTCAAATTACCTGGGGCATTG
The DNA here is from genome assembly GCF_047511655.1 of Castor canadensis. Taxonomy (NCBI): domain Eukaryota; kingdom Metazoa; phylum Chordata; class Mammalia; order Rodentia; family Castoridae; genus Castor; species Castor canadensis. Next base: position 69,026,705 of record NC_133391.1, on the reverse strand, counting down.
GTTCTAATATGGATTTCTGGCCTGTCTCAGACTTGCAGGGCTGGGAATCTATTAATAACCAGTGCTCCAGGTGGTTCCATGGTAACTTGCCCCCAGTGTGTGTCTTTAGTAATCATGCCCATGCATCTGTACCTCCCTGCTACTGTAGCTGACCCCATCCCCGCCATGGTGGCGAGCTCACTAGCAGCCCATTTCCTGTGGATCTCTCTGATAATTAGACAGGTTTTCCTTTACTCAGATGCAGTTAGTCTTCACCTATTCAAGATGTAAGCATTGGCTAAAAACCTACTATGTGCTAGACTCTCTACTAGGTCCAGGTCCCTAGGAGTAAAAGATGGTGGGGAAGAGAGATTTTTCAAGCAGTGAATCACCTTAATCTCCCTGAAGCCTGCTATGTCAGGGAGCAGAGGGAGGGGGTTCCTAACCCTGAGTGTGGGGTGGGATTCCAGAAGCTTCGCAGAGGATTTGAGTAGGACGTTGGAAGGAAAGATGATGTGGTGGGAGGGCATTTTTGGCAAGGTGGACTAGCATGTGCAGAGGTGTGGAAGTGAACCCAGGGGCAGGGTGTTTTGGAGAAAGGAAAAGCTGTTAAGAATCTCTGAGGTCCAGAGGTGGGGGCTTTATTGAGGAAGGGGAGAGGTTTTGGTGATGGCTTTGCTGGTTGTTGCATGGGGCACAGATCAGAGAGGAGCAATGCTGGAGGCCAGGAAGTCTGCAACGGGTGAGGCCTGCAATAGGGGACAGCCATGAGGATGGAAAGAAGGGACCACCCTGTGGAGGCACCTTACAGGATAGGTGCAAACTGGGGCACATATAAGGACTTCTTTCTCCCTCCATTCTGAGAAGGCCTATTAGTTCAAGTGGTGGTGTGGTGATAGTGGTGTGGGGGGCAATTGCTGCTTTTTATTAAGTGCCTCAGGGATTGGACTGGCAGAGCTTCTCTCCATATCCTATTCCTAATCCTTAGTACAACCTGAGAGAGTCTTGTCCCCATTTTACAGACATGGATATACAGGCTCATAAAGAGGGAGGTGAGTCAAAGGGGCAAGCTGTCTGATTCAGGGGATGTCTCTTTCCACTGCACTTGGTGTCAAAGCCACTGCCCACTCACTTTGGAATCAATGATCATGGCACAATGCTTTGGCATTTGAGTTGAAAAGTAGAGTTGGGGGCATCCAGTTGCATGGAATAGAGTCTAATTCCATTGCTGTGAGCTGGGGAGAATTTGAGCAAGTCATTTCACATGCCTGAACCTCTTTTTCTCCATCTGTAAGATGAGGATTAGTATAGGAGATATTATGGGGCTTTTGGGAGCACAGTGCAGGAAACATTCTTAAAAGGCTCAGTGTTAGGTTCTTGCAACCACTGCTTTTGGCTGCAATAGATGTTTTTACAGTGGCTGTGGCTTGAGAAGCAGGCTACTGGGCTGGCATTAGGGTGCCTGAAGGAAAGCATCTTGTCACTGCCAGATTCCCTTTGACAGGAATCCCTGATGCCAGGCTGGGTGGCACAGTGGTTACCCTTAACATTTTGCTCTGGTGTTTTTACTCCCCTTCAGGGTGCCAAGGGGCCAGAAGCCTGAAGTTTAGGATTACTTGCAGTTGGTGTATACTCTTGGATTTGGGGGATTTGTTTAAAGTCAGCTTTCCATAAGTTAAAAGTCAACCACTAAAGTGTCTAGAAAGTAGAAGAGAGGACTTGGATTGCCTGAGCTGGCTCTGTAGAGCTCTGGAAGGTAACTGCAACTGCCATGTACAGGAGAGAACCTGGGGGGATTTCCTGAACCAAAAGGTGGGTTCTTTTTCCTTTCTTTGGACAGTGTAACTTTTGCTGATGTAAAAAACAAAAACAAATGCTTACTATAAAAATAAAAAAGTGAGAAGTAAAATGTAAAAAGTATTTGCCAAACACAAACGCTCCAATTTCTGGGATTACGCACATGCCTGGTAGGCACATTATTCTTTTAATTAATTAAACTGAAGGTCATAGAAATCAAGCAATTTATCCAACATCAAACAGCTAATAAATCATAATGCAAGAACCATAATATGGGGCTTTTGGCTCTAAATCCAAGGCCTATGCTATAGCAACACAGCTGTAATGTATAGATTCTTCCCTCTCCTGCATTCTGCTCCATTCCTGCATACCAGGAGTAACCACTGGCAACAGTTTGGTCCTCCTACAATTGCAGAATTCTGTGAATAGATGAATATGAACATATAGACAGATAGGTACATTGGTATTTGTTTTCATGGAATCATACTACATGCATTGTTCTTTATTCAGTAAGGAAAATTTGGATCCAGAAAAAGCATGTAATTGGGGGACCTAACACCAACTTCCTTATATGAAACTTTGTACTTGTTTTTGTTCTTTATATAAGTGAAAAGTGCCAAGACTAGCCAAACATCAAGAAGCCTGGCATTAGATACAGCGACAGTGAACATGAATGAATCACACTACACCACATGAATCCATCTCAGAAATGTAACAGTAAAGAGGGGAGGGCAAGTAAATACATATTTGGTTACTGACACAAGGACTCACTTCATACAAAAGACAGAATAGTGGTAACTCTGGAGGAAGAAAGGTTTATGAATGTGAAAGGACACATAATTGTCGCTGGGTAACGGGAAGTTCTCTTCTAGGTCTGGGTGATTGCTATATAGGTGTTCACTTAAAAATACTTAAGTTGACTTTGTATGTGTTTCATGCACTTTTTTGTATATATTTTATCAAAATAATCTCTTATTTTATAGAAGTTAATGTTTGATTCCCAGCACTGCAAAAATGAGATTAAAAACAGATTAGGCACACTTGAAGAATTAGTGAACTAAAGGTGTCTACAATACATTACAGAGAGATGGAGAAATGAAAAATATGAGAGACAGCAGAATACAATAAAAAATGCTAACGCTTTCCAGCAATACTGGAAAACAATCTTCAAGGAGTATGACAGCTAATCTTGGTTGTCAACTTGTCTAGATCAAGGGATGCCTAGAGAACTGGTGACGCACACTTGGTGTGTCTGTGAGGGAGATTTTTACGTGGGTCGGTGAACTGAGTGAGTGGCAAAGAAACCCCCTTGCCCCGAATGTGGATGGGCTGAAAAAGAGGGAAACTTCTCTTACTTGTCTCCCTTCCTGAGTGGCATACACCCATTCTGTAAGTAGACAGTTCATATAGTAACACAGAATTGACTTCAGGTTTATAATGACCTGAACAAATCATTTTAAAGCTTTTAGTTACCATTTAGCAAGTTACCAGTTATCAACCATAACATGCCATGCTCTGCGTTAAGTGCTTTCTGTGCATTATTTACTTTCAAGCTCTCAACCAACTTTTAAGGTACTAAAAAGGCCGGGGATTTTTTTACCATCATAGAACAGATATAAAGATAAAAATCAAGATAGTCTAAAGATTTTTAAATTCACATTTGTAACTTGTTTTTGACTTCCATTGACCTCAAGTTCAACTACCAAAGAATAAAGAAAACAGAAATCCAGAAATAAGCCAACATTTGGAAAACTGACCCGTTTTAATCATTTAAAAACAAAAAATACAATACAACATCAAATTTCCTTTACCATCTACAATTCAGTTATATCCAAACATTCTAAGACCAGAGTCCCCTGCCCAGAAGCAGGGAATTACAAGACGCTGAAGACACACGAAGGTGAATGCTGAAGATCAGAGTCCAGCTGTAGGTCATAAGTCTTCCATTCAAACACACTCCAAGGCTCTTCCTTCAGTTTGTTAAAGTGTTTTATAGGAAGTTCTTTAAAACAATTTCATCTCAGACACCAGTTTCTTCAGTAATACACAGCTCCATAAATTTTTGTTTCCATCTGACTGACAGGAATAAAAAGTAATTTTTACTTTTGTTTTTTTCTGGTGGCATAGAGAGGTAAAACTGTCAAGATGCCTTTATAATTAAGGAGGAAAAGGAAAGAAAAGATCTGAGCTGTGTTGGGTGCTGGTTTCTGCTTATCTCTGAGGGTGTGACTTCAAGAGTTAAATCACACTTATGCCACTACAATGATTAGTATTAATTTTTTTAGATGATAAAAAAATTTCCAATAGACAATAAAAATGGTCAAAAGGTTTTTTTAACCACAGGTCAATTTTTGCGTCCCACCCAAAAAGATACAAAGTGAACATATTGGGATGGTAAAGCCGTTGGATATTCCAACTCACCCATCTGCTTGTTCCCCATACAGTTTTAAGAGGAACAGGCGTTAGGTTTTCTTAGTAATATTATAGTAGTAACCAGCTGTGTTCATGGCAGCTTATTTGAGGTCCACTGATCCTTTGAATATGTGTAGGGAAGCATGGCTATTATTCTCCAACTGCCTATATCTGAACACATTTAGCTACCATGGAAACTACAAAGAAAGGAAAAATATATTTATTCCAAGATTCATTTACTGGGATTTTTAAAGCGCCCTTTCTTCCACAGAGCCCTGAGTGGTGATACTGTGCTAGGGGCTGCTGTGCTTTCCAGCATGAGCTCCCATCCTCTGAGGGTCCTGAGAAGGATAGTGGATCGGTCCTGGAGCCCTCATGAAAGGAGGAGGTGGTCCCATTGGGTGGAACATGTGTGGCCCAAAACCTGCATATGGAAGAAAACAAATTTGTTAGGCTTGTAGTTCCCCTAACAACTTTCAAACCTCCAAATCTTTCTAAGACCAAAACCACCTACTTTTAAATCAAGACTGACATGGGTTTAAATAAATGTCAGTTCGTAAGACCTGCTTAGGGTATTTACCTATATTATTTCCTTGGTTTTAGAAACCTTCTACCTCAGTCCAAAAACCTCTCTCAGTCCTTCCACGGGACTCAGGGGACCTGCTAGTAAGACATGCGAGCCTCTGCTATGCATCAAACATACCAAATCATACCAGACAGGACTTGGTGAGGATGTGGGAGGAGAGGAAGAAAACAGGCCCCATAGCAAGAACCTGCCTGTCATCATTAACCTCAATGCTTGATAACAGAAAGAAGGGTGTTCAGGCTTTCTTCAAAAGTACAGGCTCTCAATCATGGAAAAAACTGGCTAAATGTGATTACCTTATACTACTTACAATCACTGACATTCTCTGGAGTAGTGCTATACAAAGTGCTAGTCCCTGAATTGTTTGCTATTGAACAATGAAAAGATAAGAGCTTGAGCCAAAATGTAACTCAATTACATGGCCAAGCACACTGTGTATTCATCTGACAGTTTTTTTTGTAACACGACTTTCTAATGAAGGAAATAGTTCACTAATTTACATGCTGGCACAAACTCCATATTTTGTAGATAGGTAATACTCTGTGAAATGACACCTGCTCACAGCCCACACTTTGAGCAATAGTGTTCTAGGGCATCAGTTAGGATTTAGTTTAGGGAAGGAAGCTGCTGCTATTGGTGGCAGGTCACTGTAGTCCAGTAACTTCCACCCTGATTATACATATACTCAGATCTTCAGAAAACTGGTGCCTGTTCTCTCATTGGCAGACGAGGAGAAAACTGAAATATCAGAAATCTCAATCTATCAGCTTCGCTTGTGCACTTCTAAAAGGAAAATGCAAAGGACTTGGCTGCCTTAGACAGAACGGTGCAGGACTTTCACAAGGATTTTTCTGGGCCAGGAAGGAAGGAAGTTACCTGGCGGTGGGGGTGGGGCAATTCCAGGGGGTGGTGGCAGGGCAATGTTCACCACTGCTGGAGGACCACTTGGGGGCAGGTTGAAGTAGTTGGCTGAGGCTTCTTCCTCTGCTGCAGGAGGAGGAGGAAGAGCTGGAGAAGAAAAAACAGCCAACACTCAGAGAAGACGGCAATCAGCAGCACTATTTCTACCATCTTTAAATCCAAGGAGGGCTTTCAGGGAGACAGAGCTGCTGCAGACCTGGTCTCTTCTAACAGACGAACCTCAGGGCAGACTGAGCTTCTGAATTTAGCCAGAAGTCTGCACTCACCTCCTGGCAGTCCTGGTACAGGTTCTAGCTTGATCCCAGAATCTGTAGTACCGTCCTTCTCTTTTTCTTTTCCTCTGGCTGCTTGGGATCTGGGAGACACACATGCACCAGGATATCAGCACCCTGTCCCATCTCTCTCACACCTCTGCTTGTCCCATTCCCCAAATGAAGCTCATTCACTCCTTGCCTCGTCTTCAGCAAACATCTTTTCCCATAAATGTCAAACTGCAGAGTGGTACAAGCAAAGGATTTGAAGGCAGAAGGATTTAGATTCAAAATTTGCTAGAGCTGTTGTCAGTACTAGAAGAGGCAATATATACGTGTGTACAAATATATGTGCTTATTTGGCTACTTAGAAGAACAAATGTGCTTGGCACACAGGAAGTGCTCCATAAATGGAGCTGTTGCTAGTAGCCTGCTCCTCCCTGGTTCCAAGATAGGAACATGTTCCTCTTTGAATTTAAAATTTAGGGCATTTTACCTCTCTTATACAATCATCAATTTCAATTTAAAATAGCTATTCTTCTGTTTTATCTTCTTCCCAGACAATCAGCCACCAAGGGCAGAATCTAGGTCTAATTCTATTATAAATCCTCAAAGCCACATTTCATACCCTTGCATTATACTTAGCCTATTAAGAGCTGGTATACAACAACAACAACAACAACAACAACAACAAATTATAGACCTTCAATGGAGATTATAACAAAACTGTGAATACATTTTCAAGGTAGTACTTTTCCAACATTCACAGGACTCAAGTACCAGATAGAGGAGATGTCTAAAGATATTTTAAAATACTTTACAGTTTTAAGCCTATTTATCAAGAACTCCCCATCTCCAGATTCCTTGAAAATATCAACAAAGGTATTTGAAATTGTCTCTTTCTACAAGAAGAAGGAATAAAAGGAATACAAATAGGTAAAGAAACTGTCAAAATATCCCTATTTGCAGACGACATCATCCTATACCTTAAAGACCCAAAAACCTCTACTCAAAAGCTCCTAGACACCATCAATAGCTATAGCAAGGTAGCAGGATATAAAATCAACATAGAAAAATCACTAGCATTTCTATACACTAATAATGAACAAACTGAGAAAGAATATATGAAAATAATTCCATTTGCAACAGCCTAAAAAAAAAAAATGAAATACCTAGGTGTAAGCTTAACAAAGGATGTGAACGACCTCTACAAGGAAAACTATAAACTTCTGAAGAAAGAGACTGAGGAAGACTATAGAAAGTGGAGCAATCTCCCATGCTCACAGATTGGTAGAATCAACATAGTAAAAATGTCGATGCTCCCAAAAGTAATCTACATGTTTAATGCAATTCCCATCAAAGTCCCAATGACATTCATCAAAGAGATTGAAAAATCTACCATTAAATTTATATGGAAACACAAGAGGCCACGAATAGCCAAGGCAATACTCAGTCAAAAGAACAATGCTGGAGGTATCACAATACCTGACTTCAAACTATATTACAAAGCAATAACAATAAAAACAGCATGGTACTGGCACAAAAACAGACATGAAGACCAGTGGAACAGAACAGAGGACCCGGATATGAAGCCACACAACTATAACCAACTTGTCTTTGACAAAGGCACAAAAATATACGATGGAGAAAAGACAGTCTCTTCAACAAAAACTGTTGGGAAAACTGGCTAGCAGTCTGCAAAACACTGAAACTAGATTCATGTTTATCACCCTATACCAATATTAACTCAAAATGGATCAAGGATCTTAATATCAGACCCCAAACTCTAAAGTTGGTACAGGAAAGAGTAGGAAATACCTTAGAATTAATAGGTATAGGCAAGAACTTTCTCAATGGAACCCTAGCAGCTCAGCAACTAAGAGAGAGCATAGATAAATGGAACTTCATAAAACTAAAAAGCTTCTGCTCAACAAAAGAAATGGTCTCTAAACTGAAGAGAACACCCACAGAGTGGGAGAAAATATTTGCCAGCTACGCATCAGACAAAGGACTGATAACCAGAACATAGGGGGAACTCAAAAAAACTAAATTCTCCCAAAATTAATGAACCAATAAAGAAATGGGCAAATGAACTAAACAGAACTTTCTCAAAAGAAGAAATTCAAATGGCCAAAAAACACATGGAAAAATGCTCACCATCTCTAGCAATAAAAGAAATGCAAGTTAAAACCACACTAAGATTCCACCTCACCCCTGTTAGAATAGCCATCATCAGCAACACCACCACCAACAGGTGTTGGCGAGGATGCGGGGGGAAAAAGGAACCCCCTTACACTGCTGGTGGGAATGTAAACTAGTACAACCATTCTGGAAAAAATGTGGAGGCTTCTTAAAAATCTAAACATTGATCTACCATATGATCCAGCAATACCACTCTTGGGGATATACCCAAAAGAATGTGACAGAGGTTACTCCAGAGGCACCTGCACACATGTTTATTTGTAGCTCTAGCCAAGTTATGGAAACAGCCAAGATGCCCCACTACTGACGAATGGATTAAGAAAATGTGGTATTTATACACAATGGAATTTTATGCAGCCATGAGGAAGAATGAAATGTTATCATTCGCAGGTAAATGGACGGAACTGGAGAACATCATTCTGAGTGAGGTTAGCCTGGCCCAAAAGACCAAAAATCGTATGTTCTCTCTCATATGTGGACATTAGATCAAGGGCAAACACAACAAGGGAACTGGACTTTGATCACATGATAAAGCGAGAACACACAAGGAAGGTATGAGGATAGGTAAAACACCCAAAAAACTAGATAGCATTTGTTGCCCTCAACGCAGAGAAACTAAAGCAGATACTTTAAAGCAACTGAGGCCAATAGGAGAAGGGGACCAGGAACTACAGAAAAGGTTAGTTCAAGAAGAATTAACCTAGAAGGTAACACACATGTACAGGAAAGCAATGCGAGTCAACTCCCTGTATAGCTATCCTTATCTCAACTAGCAAAAACCCTTGGTTCTTCTAATTATTGCTTATACTATCTCTTCAACAAAAGTAGAGATAAGGGCAAAATAGTTTCTGCCTTGTAGCGAGGAGTTAGGGGGGTTAAGGGAGGGAGTGGTGGGGGGAGGGGGGAGAAATGACCCAAACATTGTATGCACATATGAATATAATAAAAAAAAGGAAAAAAAAAAAAGAAATTGTCTCTTTCTTACCTTCCCCACTTCACATTGAGTCTACGGCCATTGACAATTAATTTATTAAAGGACTTCTCAGCAGCCACTTCTGCAGCCTGCCTCGTGGCAAACTGGATGAAAGCACACTGCTGTCTCTGTACAACTGTGATTGTCCGGATCTCTCCGAACTGGTAGAAGTGATTTCTGCAGGGACATAAGTATAGAAACACAGGTTAGCAACCCAGATGTGCCCTGGGGAATGAAAATGGATCATGAACTTGTTCTCCATGGTTATGTACTCAACTACCTATTGGTGTCTCCCATGTCTTGCCTTAATGTGGGTGTTGCTTATTGAAAGATGGAGAAAAATGAGTAAATAAAGGCTCTCCAACACTTTTCCTGTGGAAGAAAAGTTCCCTAAGGACCCTAAGTCCTAACTCCTACATAAGGCATTAGTAAACTTGAGGCACACGAAGCTAAGAATGTTTTGTTTTTTTGTGAGTCTCACTGTGTTGCTCAGGCTGATCTTGGAACACTTCTAGGCTCAAGAGATCCTCCTGTCCCAGCCTCCCAATTAGCTGAGACTACACATGTATGCCACCCTGCCTGGCTAAGAACCAAGAATGTATGAAAAAATATTTATGGGCTGGAGATGTAGTTCAGTGGTTGAGCACTTGTCTAGCATGTGTGAGGCCTTGGGTTCCATCCTCGGCATGACAAAAATAAATAAAATTAAGGTTAAAAGATAAAGACTAATAATACTGTTATGTGAGAAAGACTGTACCTGGCCTACAAAGCCTAAAATATTTACTCTTACTCTCCAGCATTGTGTGTGTGTGTGTGTGTCTGTGTGTGTTACTGGGGTTTTGAACTCATGGCCTTGAGTAGCACCTCCAGCCCTTTATGCTTTTAGCTATTTTTCAGAAGGGTTTTGCACTTTTTGCTTGGGTTAGCCAACCTGGGATCTTGATACTCCTACCTATACCTCCTACATAGCTCGGCTATCAGGCATGTGCTACCATACTGGGTTTATTTTTAAGATAGGGTCTTGCTAACTTTTTTGCCTGAGCTGGCCTCAAACTGTGATCCTTCCATCTCTGTCTCCCAAGCAGTTGGGATTACAGGTATGAACCACCAAGTTCAGTACTCTATAGTCTTTTATAGAAGGTCTGCTAAACCAGGCACCAGTGGCTCATGCCTGTAATCCCAGCTACTTGGGAGGCTCATGGTTCAATGCCAGCCTGGGCAAATAGTTAGGAAGACCCTATCTCCAAATTAATCAGAGAAAAATGGACTGGAGTTGTGGCTCAAGTGTGAAGCCACAAGTTCAAACTTCAGTTCCCCAACCCCCGCATCCCCCCCTCCCTGTAAAAAAAGAAAGTCTACTAGCCCCTAGGAATTACCTAGCGCACTTAGATAGGGCTGATGGACACAGGCTACCAAGGGTAGGAGTTTCTTCTCCCTGTTATCTCTTTGAAAGAGGTAATTTCCATTTCCTTTCTGTCCAGATGTTATATTTGCCAAAAATACAAGTCAAAAACAAACAAGCAAAAACCAAATTTTTCAAATACCAGTCTCTTTTAAAAAGCCAACAATTTAAAGCATACGTTTTAGAATCATAAAGCTCTCCTTCCCTTACATAGTTAATCGTACTTGGATGTGTGCCATCCTTTAAAAATTCTAATTGGCTAGTACATCCCATGTAGTTATGACCTTATGCGAGGATAGATAAGTACTATTGATGAACATTACTACTCTGGCATCGTAAAGGACAATTTTATAAAAGTGTGAGTCAGCATGATACCAAGTATAGGCTAGCTAAAGAAAAATGTACTTTACTTTGCCTTTGTTTTTGCAAAGCAAAACAAGCTGAAAGCAAAAAGAGCTCTTGAAATTATACCCACAAACCTGAGATCTGTCTCAGTAATAGTATCGCCCAGACCACCAACATATAGTGTGGTGATAGTCTTATCCTCTGGGGGGTCCAGACGAGGCATGGTTGAAGCCCGCTTTAGAAGCTTATCTGCTACAGGGTCATTGATTCCATAATACCGGTCTTTAATATTCTGATCTGCAAGGGGGTCATCAGGATCTGTAGGCTTCTCGTGTCTATGATTCATGAAAGAACAATGCGTAAAGGTAAAACGGGAAAAATGTTGGTATCACTCTATACTAGTTACATAGTGAAGCCCCAAATATATATATATCCTGAAATGCCTTTTAACTAGAAACATGTCCTTACCAAAATACTATCATCAAAATGGAGCTAATACCAAGAAATTTATTGTATCACACAGTCTTCCCAGCTTTCTAAAATCCATTTAAAAGGCTATTTAGTGCAAGATTTTCCTTAGAAAGAAATACTGACATCATCTACTCCAAAACAAAAAGGGACACATGGTTAACCCTCTCTGAGTCAATGGTTCTTAAAATATTTGAAGTCTTGCTTTCCACTGAGAATCTGATTAAAACTATGGACCTCACTCCAGAAAAAAGGCATATATTATTTTTTGGGTTAGGGGTTGGGAGAGGTTGAAGTTAACTCTCAGTTAAGAACTCTTAATCCAGATACCTGGCAGTCTTGACTGAAACATACACAGCCTTTAGAAGTCTGGCCTTGTTCTGACTTCAACTACACACTGAGATTCACGCCATTTATTTGGCAAGAGTGAAGACTTACTTCTCAGGCAGAGACTTTAAGGTTAGCATCTACATTATTTGGCAAAGCAATTTAGTTTCCCAAGGATCAGCTTTAAGAAGTATAATTTAATCAAGCTCTTCTAAACTGAATAGTTCTGTGACATGAGATACACTATATTAATTGCAAGAGCTTTAGATTTTAAAGCACAAATATTTTAAGCTAGCATTTCCCACTTTTTAGATAACTAATCATCATCTAAGCAAATACTGAAAGTGTAGCTCAGCTCTTACCTGTATGGACACTCCTCTCCTCTCTTACATTCTCCTTTCACCCAGAAGGAGCAAATGTGGGGCCGATTCCTTTTGTAGTAGGGTGTGGTCCGGGCTAGTTTAAGCAGCATGTCACTGGTGGATGTGGCTTTCCCCAGCATGCCAACTGGCCGTGTTCCATCAGAGTTAGAAATCTACATAAGGATGACAAATTTACAGATCATTGACTCATCAGGATTTTTAGCAAATACAAAAATACATAAATTGCAAAGCCCTGAGTTCAACCTCTCGCAACACATACACACTCATGGGCACACACACACAAAACTCCAGAACCCCACCCCTCCAAAATGACATGCAGAAAGTGGCAGCATACTTCTCTCTCCATATTTTGCGTGTAGTATTCTTTATTGACATCTGACTTTGGCATGTCATCTTTAAAAGATAATCCTGCATCACGAACCTGGATGGGCAGGCCTGTCACAAAGGAATGGAGAAAAACCTCAGATATATTTAAAAACATATCTGTATTGAATATGCAACACAGAATACAACATTACCCTTCCCTTCTCCTCTTTCCAACTTGATACCAGACACTTTACTAAATTTTTACTCAAACTCTTTAGCACCATCAGGTTAATACTGCTATATAGCATTCTAAGAAACTGTCCAAATCACTGAGCTGCCACGAAATTTGATGAAATTAGTGTTTTAGAAGATCTTATAAGGAAACATTTTATTGACAGACTTGACCTGTAAATTAATAATGTATCTAGCTTTTACTATAACAATTTATTTAAAATAAATGTACAAGTGGTTTATTTTTAGGCTGGTCCTATACATCCTATGGACAGTCATGTAAGGGCCACTGTATTCTAGGACCAGATTTCTCCTTAACAAATATACAAATAATATTAAACAATTTGTGGACAAGACCCTGATTAGCAGAGTAACTGTCTGAACTTAACATATATACATTTACACATTTTCCCTTTCTCTTTTATTATATAGAAACTCTTTTTGGTAAATTACTTTTTTCAAAAACACCCATAATTAAAAACAAAACATTCTCTGGATTTCTTCTACCATTTTCAGAAAGGTGACTGTTTTATCCTTACTGTACTTAAAGAGTATAGTGAAAGGATCCCACTTTAAGAATACTGGCCCAAGGAAGTTTGTGTACTGGAATATAATAAAATGGAAATCAAGTCCAAAAAAAAAAAAATCATTTCCTAACGGCTCTGAAACAGTAGCATTATTTCAGTCTAATAACACAGCTAAGACAAAAGCCGAATGCATAATTAAACTAGGTTTTTGGTTGAGATTGTGGAGAAGCTTTGGATCAAGAAGAAAGCCCAAGGCAAAGAAATTTCCTATCATAAGATTAATGCCTTTTACTTCACTTTGGGTAGAGATGGAGGTATAGGCCAGTTCTGATTATTTCTCAACTATTCCTTAAGTCCCTTCTATTGCTCAGAAAGACTGTAGAACAGCCTAGTTATGATCTTTTTCCTGGGTAAAGCAGACCACAGCAGATATTCCAAAGTGGGATTAGAACCAGAGACAGGGAGAGAAGTATGAGACAAAAGACTGGATTGTTGTTTATAGCACCTGCATACTTTTAGATATATTAGACATGGCAAACATACCATACTCCAGGTCTAAAAGGCAGGTCTGACAAACATTCTTCAATTTACTGCAGGTTTGGCACACTTCAGTCTTCTTGAAGCGCATTCGGACCCCAGGGCACCAGCGAAACACTGTGAATGGCCTGGCACAGATCTGAACACACAGCAAGAGCCACAGAGTGTTAATGATCCTGAAATGCACAATCAATCCAGATTTAATAACAATGGAGGATTCAAGAAAGGATCTCCAAATCTAAGATTCAGAAGACATCTTAGCAATCACCTAGTCCAAATGCCATCAGATGTTTCAATCCAATTTACTGTACCCTTTCCCAGTAGTTAAAAAACTGTATAGTTCACAAATGAAACATTTGAAAAGTTAGTCCTCCTACTCTAGAGGTAAGCATCACTAACAATTCAGCCCTTTATTTATTTATTTATTTATTTACTGATTGATTGGGAGGGAGGGAATCAGGAAATATCATATAATCTGAGAATTTTAATGACAGCTATGACTTTCTTCCTCAGCTGAAATGCTCACATGCATGGTCATACAACTTTAGCATACAACTCAGGTGTTTACTGTCAATTCACCTACATCAGGTTAAGAATTTCTATTTTAAAGGGGTCTTTTCTTACCTTCCACTATAAATAGTTACCAGCCAATAATACATCAACGGTATATGAAAGCTTGCAGCAATGACTTTTACCAAAGGGGGAGGGAGGAAGTAAAAAGAAATCATTACTTCTTGGTCAAGCACCAGTGGCTCACTCCTGTAATCCTAGCTATGTGGAAGGCTGAGATTGGGAGCACAGAAGTTTGAGGCCAGCCTGGACAAACAGTTTGTGAGAACCCCCCCCAAACCCCCTCATCTCCAAAACAACCAAAGCAAAATGGGTTAGAGGTGTGGCTCAAGTGCTAGAACGCCTGCTTTGTAAGTACAAAGCCCTGAGTTCAAACTCCAGTCTCACCACAAAAGAAAGAAAAGAAAAAAGAAATCATTACTTCTTAACAGAGATACTTACTTTACATTCTTTCCCATACTTTTCTTTGGTCTGAAATAAAAAAGAACTGAAGTTACAGGAACAATAACAACAACAAAAAACCCAGAAGTCTATTTTTTCCCATAAGAACAAAACAAGATATATCTTGAGATCCCTGACATTCTAAATTAGAAAAAAACAAACCAAACCATAATTAAACAACTTTATTTTTTTTGGGTGGGGGGACAGGGCAGGGTATATATTCTAACAACATATAGTGAGTTACAGCCTTGAGAATCTTTGGATCTAATACCACATAAGTAACTTTCCACAGTCACAACTCTTAGGTTCACTTATGGCTCCCAAGAACTAAAATTCCTAACATTTTCCAGTTCCCAAATCAGACAAGATGAAGCAATGACCAGTCCTTTTGACAAAGTGTGCTCACAGGGTAACTAGTCTATACTCACCCTGTGCTGATGTCCTGTATATATTAGACATTCTGTTCCCCAAAGCTATTCAAACATCTTGAATATTACAACATATAAAATACCTCTGAGACTGACCATAACAGCTCTAACCTAATCATTGCTGATTGTTGCAATTTTACTTGTATTTTTAAAGGACAAGGTGTACCTTACATTAAAGAGACTGACTACAAGGTGCAGTGGTTGAAAGGTATTTGACAAGGATTATCACTGAATTGCTAAGTGAGAGAGTAAGCATGACAGTACTCTGAAAATCGTCCTGCCCTCTGGGCTAATACAAGACAATACTTTCTTTTGATGGCTAACAAAAACACTAACAGAGGTGTGCAAGTACCACAGTATGAACAGAACATGAATGATATCTCCCGTTTAATATGCAATCACTCACCATTCGGATATAAGGGTTTTCTCCAAGACACGTCTGGCACAGGATGGGGAAGTCCTGGAGAAAATGGGAAATCTGGTTGAAGATCAAGCTCCGAAAACCCTGTCACCTCATCACTCTCCTGGGGGCGGGGGGAGGGCGGGGAGTGGGGACACAGGCCGGCAGGAACCCCAGGTCCAGCACGGGCCGCGTCGCGGGAGGGGGCGCTGTCTGCATTTCCGGCAGGCAGCGGTAGAATAGATAACCAGCTGGCCAAGGTTGGAGACAGCAGGGAGGGAAAGGGGGCTGGTCCCAGGACCCTGGCTAAACCCTCTTCCTCCAAGCCGCCGGAGGGCCGCTCTCCAGCCTCCTGCTCCCGCCTTGCTAGGCCGCAGCGCTGGCTCCTCCCCGGAATGCCCTCGACCGCGCCGCAGCCCTAGTCCTGCCCGCCCGCATGAGGCCCGCCTCGCCGCCTCCCGCCGTCCCCCTCCTGCCGGCGCACTCACCGCATCCTCCCAGTTCTGCCTGTTGTAGGTGTTGGAACCCAGAGAGGTCGCCATCTTGAGAGTCCCGAGGCAGCGGTAGCTTCCGAGTAGGGAAAGAAGACCGCCACAATCCCGTCAGGCCCTGGGGCTGGCGCCGGGCTCGTTTGACGTCTTATTTATGCGTCGAGTTCCTCCCCCGGGGTGGGGCCTCGTGCGTCATGACGCCGCCCGCTCTTGGAATGCTTTCGTTTAACCGTTGGGGTTCTGGTGTTCTACACTTTCTTGCTGCTTCTTTGGAGTCTGTCTACTCGGGATGGAAAGACCACAAGTACAGATGATTTATTTAAAAGTCGTGCGAAAGAACAAAGGGACAAGTAACGAATGAGGGGCTGGGGTTAAAGCAGCACTAGCCACTACTAAGCGCTTATTGTACGAATGGTGGGCGGACGTCTTGCAGTGCCAGTGTCTCATTTAATTCTCACAATAACCTCTCTGTAGAGTTGCCAGTTGGCAAACAGAATTATGAATTAAATTGAATTTGAGAGAAACAACGAATCATTTTTCAGTATAAATATATTTGGAACATACTTTATGCTGAAAGGATTCGCTATCAAAAATTCACATTTAACTAGGTGCCCTGTATTTTATCTCGCAACCCCGTCCCTTAGGCAAGTATGTTGATCCCTTCTTTATAGAAAAAGAAATTGAGGTTTAGAGAGATTAAGTAACCTATTCTTGGTGTGGAGCTTAAAAAAAATGGTGAAATCACCAATCCAAAGACATTATGTTTTTCCAGTTTCTGACTTAGGGATCAACACATAGTTTTTTTTCGTTTTTGGAACAACTCATAACCGTTCTGCCGAAATTTGTATTAGAACTTCTTTCTAATACCACCTTCATATTTGACTTAATCATTTACCAGCATACTTAACAGGTTTATTAAATTTCTCCATTTTAAAATGTTTATTGAAAGTATCATACAAGTTTACTTTTTGTATGAATTTTTACATTCACCACAAGTATAGAATAGAGCCATCATCCAAGGAGTTCCCTTGTGCCTGTAGACAATCCACTTATCTCCATACTCAGCCCACAGCAACCACAGGTTTGTGTTCTGTCCCTATTCAGAAGCTCCTGAGCTTGGTTTCCCAATAAACCCATTATGTGGGGTTTGGTCTATCTAGTCAGTAACTGATCAGGTTTGAATCTTGTTATTGTGATGATTGCCTCAATGCACCACAGATTTCATATCCTCTAGCATTGTTTTATGCGTTAGTTGGGCTGAAAAACTTTTCTCAAGTGTTCATGCTTCATCCTTGCCTATTGCATGGTAAGTCTCCTGTTTCCTTACCCAGACTCCAGCATGCTTGAGTCTTTAATAGGCCCTGTGTGCCTGGGCCTGAGGAGTGGTTGCTTTCTTAACATTCTTTCCCCTTTCCTGTAGCAGTTAAACTCTGACTTGTATCCGTGACTGGTTTTAAAGGGGAAAGAGTTCCTGTCCTTGCTGCAGTGGTAGGAAATTTTTTATGGTCTCGGTACAGAATTGTTGGTTCAGAACTGAATTTTGTTCCTCCCAGGGGAAGAGGTTTTTCTTACCTTGTCTCAATAATGGGTTGTTACCTGGGGAGACAGCATTTTGTTCTTGCTTCAGTGGCTCAGGCCCTTCACTCCTAAGACCAGGCAAGGAGGCAAAGTTTCATGCCTTTCCATATGCATGCCTCCTGTATTCCTCCAAACCAAGCAAGATTCTAGACCTCCCACCCTATGGAGGTTTTATAGAGAGCTTGTGAGTGTACACCGCTACCTCCCTTTATGGCTTGGGCTCCCAAGGTTTTATACTATCATGCTAGCTCTTATTTGGCCTTTAGCAATTCTTTAATATTTTAGTTGTCTTCCTCTTACCTGCTTGTATAGTGGCCAACATTCCTTACTCTCTTCTCTGCCACAGGTAAAGCAGGTATGTCTTCTCTCCTTAGATGTCTGTCTTCAGAATTTGAACTTTGTGACAGTTCTGCCGCATTAGCTCTCTGATGTTTATGATTTTGCCACCTGTCCACTTTTTGTTTTTGTTTGAGTAGGGTTGACACTCTGTAGATACCTGTGTCATAGCCAAAAATTTCTGTAGCACTCCACTCAAACCGTTTTTCTTAAATTTATGAGAAACATTTCTAACACTTCTGCAAATGGAAAATTGTATATGTTTAGATGTAGCCTTCAAAAGTACAAAGAAAATGGAAGTGTTATTTAGAAGTGATGTTGTTGTCTGTGAAAACATGTTAAAAAATGAGGCCATTTTAGATGTTATAAACATAATAGTACTGGTACTTTTTCCTTGACTTAATCAGAAGGGGAGGGGTGTGAGAATAAGAAAGAAACAACTTTCCCATTGTTTCTGTTCTATATTATTTAATGTTACTTTCATTTAACACTTAAAGTTGTTACTTTGTGTAAATGTTGCACAGTGAAATATACTCACTGTACTATTAATGTCCCTGACCACCAGAAAATGGTAAGAGTACAGTTGGGTTGCTTAATGACAGGGACACACTCTGAGAAATGCATTGCCAGGTGATTTCATCTTTGTGCAAGCGTAACAAACTTAAGATGGTCACAACTTCACTGGGCTATAAAATCTTAATATATATTGCTCATTAACTGAAAATGTCATATGATGTACATGGCTGAATTGCAACTCAGTAAACAACTTAGGTCTGAGTTTTAAAATTTGTTCTAGGTTGCTCTTTAAATGGAGTGTAAGAGAAACAAGAGCCTGGATTTGGCTCTGATCTGGAGTTTGCAATTCAGTAAAGGAATAGCTATGCACACGCACCTCAAGAATGCAAGGAAAACGGAGGTACCACCCCGGAGAGGTACAGTGTTGTGAGTTAAGATCACATTTAGGTGGGAGCAGAGAAGTAACCCTGATTGTGAAGATAGGGAGAGTATTTTAGGTGGAGAAAATACCACAAGAAAGCACAAATCAAGTAAGCAGGTGTTTGGCTTCTGACAAGAGGCATAGTATATATGGAAAAAATGGTATAAAATCATCTGCTACAAAGAAATGTGCTATCAAGCCATGATAACATGTGGAAGACCCTTTAATGCATATTACTAAGTCGAGAAGTTAGTCTGAGAAGTCTGCATACTGTCTGATTCCAATTATATCATTCAGGAAAAAAGAAAACTATGGAGACAGTAAAGGATACTAATCTTTGCCAGGGGTTTGGGATATGGAAGGGATGAAGCAGAACAGAGGATTTTAAGGGCAGTGAAACTATTCTGTATACTATAAAACTATTCTATACGATACTATCAGTTGTCATTTAAACCCAGGGAATGTGCCACATGAATGACTGCTAATTCAAACTATGGACTTTGGGTGATAATGTGTTATTATAGGCTCATCAGTTAGAACAGTGTACTACTGTGGTGCCATATGTCCATAGTGGGAAATCTCTGTGCTTTCCCGTCTGTTTTTTTGTGAACTGCTTTTGAAAAATTCTAACAGAAAATCAGGATCTATGTAAAGGAAAAAGATAGGGTGCTTACATTTGCTAGATGTTGTGGGCTTTGCAGATATAGCAATTTTAACATAGGCGTGGTGGTGCACACCTATAATCCCAGCTACTCAGGTGGTAGAGGTTGGAGGCTCATGAGTTTGAGGCTAGCTTGGGCAGCTAGAAGACCCTATCTCAAAAACAAAACAAAAAAACCCCAAAATACTCAAGGGGCCAGGGGCATAGCTCAAGTGGTAGAGTGCTTGTCTCGCAAGTGAGAGTCCCTGGGTTCAATCCTCAGACAGAATTGGGAAAAAAAAATTTCCGTCCTAGTGGAGCTTATGTTTCAGAAGGCTGAGTCAGAAAAGGAAGTAAGTGTACAGTATATTGGATGGTGATTAGTGCTGTGGTGGTAAAAGGGGGACAGGTAGAAAATGTGTTTAGAGGAAGGCAGTTGACATTAAGTGGGATGGTCAGGGAAGACATGAAGTTAGTATCTGAACCAAGACCTGACTGTGGTGAGGCCGTGAGCTGTGTCTCTGGGAGAGCTTTCTAAGTAAATGCCATGACAGGCAACCTGCCCAGGTGACTGAGGAAGAGCAGGGCAGCTACTGTGGCTAGGCTGGACTGGGTATGAGGAGGAATAAGATATGGATTTGGGGAGGTTGAGGTCAGGGAAGTTTCAGGTCCTCTAGGACCTTATACACACATGCTGGCAGAAGCCACTGATGTGATGTCCTTGAATAGGTAAGAGGATGAGACTGATGGTCAGAGGTGGGGCTGGTTTGGACAGGAACCCCATAAACAATTCATCTACAGCAACAAGAGGGAAGAGTTAGGTGGGTACAAGGCAAGATGGATCAATGTCTACTTGTGCAGGTTGTACCATTTTGTGTATTTGAAAGGATAACTTTGTAAGCAATAACCCAGGAGAAATAAGATGGTAGATATGTAACAGTTACATAATGATTCTGAGAACATGTATATAAAGAGCTCAGACAATCACTACCTATCTGATGTTACAGTGAACTGTAAACTGTAACCTGGTGTAACGTTTTAGCTTAGTTCATGTAAAGAAATAGAAGGGAAGGGGGAACAGACATATAATGGGAGAGGGTGAGCATGTTCAGCATACACTGTATGTATGTACAGAATCATCACAGTGAAATCCCCTTGTATTATTAGTGTATGTTAATTCAAAAATAAATGGAAGGGAAATCGCCAGTTGATTTGCACATTACTAACTTGCTTAATTAACTTCATGCTACTTCCAACCAGTATTTGTGAAATGAAATAAAAGACACTTAAGGTTTGTCTGCTTTATTTCACTACACTAAGCAATAAGGCAAAACAGAAACCTGTTATTCATAAAGATCAAGGAGTGCCTCTCATTCCCAAAAGGGACCAAAAGGATGTTTCTTCACAAATATTTACGACATTTAGTTTATTATGCCTATAATATGCACTATAAACAAAAGAAAACTTTGGTTGTGAATCAGATTACAAATCCAAATTAATTTAGCCTTAAAGTTTCCAAAAGTATAGTTTCAAGTGCTAAGGATGTCTAACTCCACTGCTGTAGTGTACTGACTAGCATTAAAAACCTTATACCTGATCTAATACAAAAAGGGTAACAGATACAATTCCTAATTCACCAGCTGCAGGTGTTGA
Organism: Castor canadensis; assembly: GCF_047511655.1. Classification (NCBI taxonomy): domain Eukaryota; kingdom Metazoa; phylum Chordata; class Mammalia; order Rodentia; family Castoridae; genus Castor; species Castor canadensis. Next base: position 69,005,584 of record NC_133391.1, on the reverse strand, counting down.
ACCATTTCTACAAGCACACATAATAACAGCTGCACTAAAACCTGTCTGAGGAAACATTAAACCAATGGCTCTGTTATTCTGTAAGTTAATTTGGCTTCTGATAAAAAAAAAAACAAATCTATGATCAAAAGTTTTTGTGTTTCAGTATCACACAGGAGTCATGAAACCCATTACTTCAACATTATTACTTTTAGGAACAAATATCAGTTATATGCCATAAAGGCATACAGCCATACAACTGTGTAGTCCACACAAATGTGTAAATGTACAAAGTTATTCTCTGCTCTCATGCCCATTTTCTCTACTGGCAAATATCAAACAGTGGTTTCACAGCAGGCTGTAGCAGGTAGTGAAATAAAAATGTCATACTCTATGGGGGTCACAAAAGGTTAAACCTTTCTACAATCTCCAAACATGTAATTATCTCCCTGCCCCAACTCCTAAGAGGCTACAACTTAGTTATTAACCACCATAATGTTAGAGATGAATTTTTTTTCCCTCACACTGCAGCACATATATTACTCTGTGGGAATATCACTTCATAAAATGGGCTTGAGAATAGTTTAGTGTCTTTCAAAAATTTTTGCTGGGCACTGGTGGCGCATGCCTGTAATCCTAGCTACTCAGGAGGCAGAGATCAGGAGGATTGCAGTTCAAAGTCAGTCCAGGCAAACAGTTCACGAGACCCTATCTCGAAAATACCCAATACAAAAAGGGCTGGTGGAGTGGCTCAAGGTGTAGGCCCTGAGTTCAAGTCCTGGCACCACACATATACACAAAAAAGTTTCTTAAATAGTTTCATCTTTCAAGTGAGCAAACAAGGACTGTGGTACTATCTATATTGTCGATTATATATCTGATTTTTTTTTGAACTAAAGACTTAAAACCGAGGTAAACAGGAAATTTTTCTTTCTTCCAAATCTGTTGGCCACTAACTTTTAAAGAGAAATGGTGCAGCTGGTGGTCTACTTTGTCAAGTTTCATGTTAGAAAACAACACAGAAATTAAGATTAGCAACTCAGCTCCAGTTGTATCCAAGTACAGCGTATCTGTCAGTAGGTCACCTGGCTACTGGCTACTGGTTCTGGGCTACTTGCTGAACTGTTGTAATTTACAATCAAAATGGTCTTACTTGATACACCATATGATAAAAAGTTTTGGACTCAAGAGAATATTTCCCCTTCAAATCAGTAGAACATTAGTTCAGATCATGCTAAAAAACATCTAACCTTTAAAATGTTTTCTGCATTCCAGAAGTGAACTTGTCCACTCAGGTTTTCTTTGGGCTTCTTTCAGGTCCCAAATACTCAGCACAAATTCTTGAGTTAAAGAGCAGAGCAGAGGAGAAGAGGTAGGGAGTAAGATATATGAAGACTGCCTCCCTGGCAGCATTAACCCCCCAAGTAGTGTGGCAATATTTAAAATGAATGGAATTTGATATGACATGTAATTACTTGCTTTACATATTCTTCCTAAAAGTTTGAGAATGTAAGAGCAAATAATAAATGTCCTGTATTCACTTAGAAGAGGGCAAATGAAAGTGCCTTAAGAATTTCACGTTTTCCCCATCATCACAAAACTGAAGACTCTGTGACAATTCTATTTTTCTGGCAAATGGAAATCTATGGCAAAATGAGAACCATAATGACAAGTGAAGGGATAGGTTTCAGACTGCTAGATTACATTTAATGGAATGCAGAAAGCAGTTGGTACATTGAGACCAGTACTGGATCATTAAGGGCAGGTCCACCTTTGGGTTGTTACTTTATGTTTTGTCTGTCAGACTGTGATCCTTTGTGAGGTCAGATGGAGAGACACATGGTCAGTTTCTTAGGTGGTAAATCTAATGCCACTCTGAGGAACAGCCATCCCCTTTACTGGGATGGAGCTATGTTGTTATTCAACATGCAGGGCTCAGAGAGGGAGACATGGGTATCAACAGAGGTGAGAGCAAGAGGAACAGCAGTTACCCTGTGTTCCCACTCCTGTGTTCCACTCCTGGGAACAGGATTCAGTAGTGCATGGGTACATCATTATAAACAAGGCCTAATGAAGCAGTGTCTTCCATATTTTAACATGGTTTGTGGTGATACAGTCACAGCTGGGATCTGTCCAGGGGAACCTTTTAAGGAAGAAGCGGGCCCAAGCTGAGTTCCACATGCTGGGTGAGCCAGATGACTTCTGTGCCCTGGTCACTTTCCTCAGTGGGGCGGATGGGGGCAGCCAGGTTTTTAAAATCATGCTTCATCTTGAAGCACACGGTCACTTCACCCTCCTCACGCTGTGGGGTAACTTTGATGAAAATGCCTACTTTGTTGGCTTTTCTGAAGGCTATAATGCTGTGGAAAGATATGCACAATATTAGGTAAATCACAAGTCAGCCAAACCACTAAGATTTAATGATTTAGTCATTTTATGGCACAATGGGAAATCTCTTATATAACCACCATCCTGTTTGTCAGCAATGAGTAGTTTCTCCAAAATATATTGATTTATTTTGTTAATATTATAAAAGTAAAATACTATCATAAAAATTTTAAGTTGGAAAAAGTTAACTCTTTCCCATTATTATGCTCATAAGCACACAGAGACAAACTGTAAACACTCTGGTGTGTTTATACATATTTTTCTATAAGCTTACACTTTCTGCTTTTTAACAGACAAAAATGAGACATGCTATTCTGTAGCATGATTTTCTTCACTCTGTTCATCATAAAACACCTTTCCATATTGGTGTATATAAATATATAAATCTTCCACATTCCATTTAATGGTTGTGTAGTATTCAATCATGAGTTTACCACAATTAGCATATACTGAGGTTGCTGCAAACATCCCTTTACATTTACCTTTGCATATATGTAGAAGCTTTCAAAAACAAATTCTCTGCTAGAGATCATCTGGGAGTGGGGGTCTTGAATACTACAGAATAACAAAACCAAGCAGCTGCCCTGGTGTTTCCTGAAGTTAACTGAAGTTTAGTAATCACTGAACTAATTTTATCTTTACCTTCACTCTATTTTTCCACTCCATCCCATGTTATCTCTTCTCTGTAAATATCCTGCTGTGGGAGCTTTTCATCTATTCTGTTAAAAAAACTTAACATGTTCCCTTTGTCAGCTTATTGAGCTATTGCTTTTCAGCTCCAAGCCCACCTTTCTCTTGCTTTGTGACATAGGAATTGTACTAAACCCACCTCTGCTCTGTAGGCTGGCTCCCTATCAGGTTCTGTCAATGGGGAACTCTAAAGGGAGACAAACCCGGAAGAAGAACTGCTTTGCTCTTCCCTTTCAGCTTGTTTAGTTTGTGATTTGCTTGGGCATCCATCACTCCAGCCATGTCTCTTCTCCCAGGAACTGCCACAATCCAGTTGCAGTGGTCCAGTTCTTGTATAACCAGTTGTATCATGCCACCCTCCTCTACCACCATGAGATGCCAGCACCAGGCATCTTCCTCACTTCCTAGGAGGTCTGAGTTTCACCTCCATGGGGCTCTTTCAAGTTTCTGAATTTTGATAGCTCTTTTCTTTATTTTTAATCAATTATTTTAATAGTACATTTTACAGGAAACAGTACAGTAATTTAACACATGTATACAATATATAATGATCAAATCAGGGTAGTAAGAATTCCCATCTCAAACAGTGTTTTTTTTAAATTAATTTATGGCAACACTGAGGTTTGAACTCAGGGCTTTGTACTTGGTAGGTAGGTGCCTTACCACTTGAGCCACACCTCCAGCCCTATTTTAGAAATTTTTTGATTTAACACATAATAACTGGTACATATGAATGAGGTACAGTGTGAGAGCTTAATACATGTGTACAAAGTGTAGACAAAATCAGGGTAATTAACACTTTCATTTCCTTAACATTACTTTGTTCAAATAATGGATGTAATTTCTGTTCTTAGACTAGATCCTAACGGATAGATCTCTTTACCTAAGGAAAAGCTTGCTTTTTTAACATCTTGATTTTTAAGTATGATAAAGTGAAGTTTATTAATTACCCTGAAGGGATGAGAGTGTGGGCAAATTCAGTGATAAATCTACAGGTACGGAATACTATTTCCTGTCAATTAGCCATTAAAATTATGCCCTCAGATGGAGCTACAGCTCGAGTGCAGGGCCCTGAGTTCAAATCCCAGTACCAACAAAAAAATCATGTATTCAAAAAATAAAATTAAATAAAATACTTGAGAAAACATATTTAAGTTAAAAAAAAAGGCTAAAAACTATTTGCAGAATGATTCTAATGATGGAAGAAATATCTGGAAGGACAGATAACAAAACAGTAATGATGCTTGTCTCTGTTGGTGGGATAATTTTATTTTCTTCTTCATGGTATTAGATATACTTCCCAAATTTATACAGTAATCATTTTTATAAACCAGAAAAATGTTATTTTTAAAAATCCAGATAAAACTGTTGAACAATACAAGGTATAGGGGGAAGGGTAAGGAAGAGTAACAGAGAGGGTTTGACTATTAAAGTAAAATATATTTACAGGTAAAATACCAAGGCAAACCCTAACGAACAATGAACACACACTTAAATAATGAAGGGCAGGAATGTAAAACAGGTCATGTTAAAAGAAGGTAATAGTGGGAGAAGGAGGGTAAATAAAGAGGGTAAAGAAGGGCGAACATGGTTGAGATACTGTCTATTCATGTATGAACATGGAGCACTGAAGACCTGTTGAAGTCATTTTAAGAAGGGGAGTAGGGGGAAGAAGGAGAATAATAGAAGAGATGAACCAAACCAGGGTACAATGAATGAATGAATGAATGAATGAATGAATAAATAAATGTCAGAACAAAACCCCCTGTATAACTATCATATAGTAGTAAAAACATTTAAAAAAAACCAAAAATCCAGATAAGAAAACAAATATGTAAGTGGTCATCCTAAATCAGCCAACTGTGGTTGAAAGGTCACAAAAAGCTCACTCACTCAGGATCATCCTGAAAGTCCTGGGGTTCTGCCAGTTCATCATATTCTGCTGCTGCATCCTTGCCAGCTAAAACAAGCTCTTTGGGAGGCACCACCACCTGGAGAATAGACAGGTCTGTTTCAGCAGGGATTAGTGTGTAGCAGGACATTCATTCAACATAATATGGCCAAGTATTACACTGATCAAGACATTCAGAAGTAAGCAGCAAGTTTCAGGACACATACAGCATCATTCTCCTTATGCAGAGTCTAAAAACATTGCCTAGCAATACAGATATTTCTAACAAAAAGATACGCACAAAGAAACTTATGGGAATGATAAAGTCAAGTGTTACTTCACTGAGGCTGTGATGGGGAATTCAACCAGAGAACATATGGCACTCCCATTTTATCTTTAATGTTTCTTTTCTCCTTTTCTTTGTTTCCTTTTCTAAGGGGATGAAGAGTACATTACTTTTTATATTTTCTGGACTATTTGAAACAGTTTATCAAAAGAAAACAAAAGAGTGAAACAACAGTACTAACATACTATTTTCTGACACAGGGACAACTATGGTCATGGAAAATAGTTACACATTTTTTTTTTCTTTTATTATTCACATCACATTCTTAAAACTTATTTTTATGTCAATTTGGCCTTAACTTTGCTATCTCAGAGGCTAACAGAAACAACAGCAACCACATTTCTGACTGCAGATACAAATATATCAGGAGTGGTGTAAAGAAAGAAAGACAGCAAATCTTTAAGCTGGATAGATGTACCAGGCACTTATTTCTGTCTCTGTCTTAACTGGAGCTGCTTATTTGTGTTATTTAAAAAAGGAATAAGGACAGATAAGTGTCATCTCTCTTTAGAGGTGATACTAGTTAGGTGAAATCATTAAAAACCAAAGGAAAAAAGAAAAAGATATGGAAATTCTCCAGTAATATATATTTATAATATTTATAATATATATAAATGAATTAAGTATATGTGTAATATAATTATATATATATATATTATGTTTAGTGATAAAAATAAATTTAGGAGGTGGAATCAGAACTTGCTGATTAAATATGGAAATGAGAGACACTGTGGAGTCATTCAAGCCAGGTCAAATGAAACCACTGAATGCAAAGCCCAGGGTCTGTCAGGATGACACAAAATGCCCCTACCTTAGCAGTGCTGTTGATATTATCAGGGTCCCCTTCCTCACACTCCAACAGAGTTACATGGGTAAGATTCTCCACTGGATTTGTAAGAGTCAGGAGAACCTGGCTCTCCTACAGAATAAGAAAAGCATCTCTTAGACATGTGCCATGCTGCTGTCAAGCAATATAACTACCATCTTAGCCACTATACCAGATATTTCATAAAATTCTCCCCCAATTACTCCAGAGCAAAGACACCTATCAATACTTCTGCATCACTGAGCCCTATTATCTCTACTAGGTTATATACTCTCTAGAGTTGCTATTTCACTGAAGAAAGGAGACAGAGCCGATAAAAAGGGTCAGTTACCAGATCCAGAAATTCTGAGGAATGTATATAAATATTATTTAAGTGACAGTTTAAAGTTTACAATTCTTGTCCCACTTAGGTTGGCACTGAGGAATAAAAAGAAACCCTTCATAAACAAAACACAGGAACCACTGGCTAGCCAGATATATTAACACAGAAAACCATGACACATCAAGACTGTAAAAATCTTTTAAGACTTTTTAGAAAAACATGGCAATTTGTCCTTATTTGGTACTCTCTGAGACTAGCAAAATACTCTTTCAAATGTTATTTGCTCTTGTTTGGTACTCTCTTGAAATCAGCAAAATATTCTTTCAAATGGAATAGGGACTAGATAAATGCTTTCATGACAGCATGAAAGGAAAAAGCTAAAGAGCTGCTGTAGAACAGTCCACGACTTATTAGGGTATGTGTGTCTACGTGGGAGGAAGTGGTATAGATGAGGAACCCAAGGAAGAGAGGAGCTGTGGTGAAGAAGAAATCTAGCTGATTCCTGGTACTGATGTATAGACACACATGAGACCATGGAGAATCTCTAGGCTGGAGAAGAGACAAAATTGTCTATGAAGTCCAACATCAGCTTTTCTTTTCCTCACCTATAATTCCACCTTTACAGACGTGCATCCTGTTTCTTCTTCTACAAACATTTTAAAGGTGATGATGGCAAGAATCCTAGCTTAAAGAAACTTAAAAGTCTTGATTTCGTTATCATTTCAAACTGTTTGCTTTGCTGTATCTTGCTCACTGTATCCCAGGCCAAATATATACACACAGTCACCCACTGATATACATGCATATATCACTGACCAGTCAATGCCTTTTGATAAAAAGCATGTACTAACCTTCATGTAGCGAAGGTTGGGAATTGACATGATTCTCACTTCTGGAATATAATTGCTACCAATAAATAAAAATATGCATTAATGTTCACAGAAGTCTCTTGAAATATTATTACTCTCTAAAAGCTAATATAACAAACAATTTATGTTAATTAAAAGATAAGAGAGAAGAAGAATTTTAAAGAATCATCACCACAGCATAAGACAAGATAAAACCAAAGTGGCAACAAGTTCTTTCTAACATCTTAGGTACAGTACCTATATGTGTACAGAGCGAGTTTAGAGCTATATGTTTGTGTATGTATCATGATATATGTTATCCTTACACATTTATTAGATATATTTATGGGGATCTTAATTGACTTGGTAATTCTAGAAGGCAAATGATTATAAAATCCAAGTCTCAATAATATATTGTTGGGCTGTAATCTATTCTTATAAACACTTGTATATCAGTGCCAGGAAATGTTCTAAGATTATTCCTAAACTTAGGTGTTTTATAATTGTAATGAACCACTAGTAACTTTCTACTTAATAATCAATATACTACATGTCACACTGTATCATCATATCCCTGCTACACTTTTTTTTGATGGGATTGGGGTTTGAACTCAGGGCTCTCGCCCGCAAAGTAGGCACTTGACTGCTTGAGCTACACCTCCAAGTCCATTTTGCTTTGGTTATTTTGGAGAAGGGGGTCTTGTGAACTATTTGCCTGGGTTGGCCTCGAACCATGTTCCTCTCAATCTCAGCCTCCCAAGAAGCTAAGATTATAGGTGTAGCCACTGGTGCCAGCCCTGAAACACTACTGATTATTCTTTTTTTTAAAAGATAAACTTTTATTTATTTATTTGTTTATTTTGAGGTACGTTATCCCCTTGTTGCCCAGGCTGGCCTCAAATTTGTGATCTTCCTCCCTCAGCCAACCAAGTGGCTGGAACCTCAGGTATAATCCAAACATCCTTGATTCTATGTCTATGATTTACCTCAAACTTCATGGTATATAACTAAGTTTAAAACCGGAACAGAACAGCAGGATCATTCTGACGCAATTTTTCTTTTCCTTTTTTAGGCCTAGAATAAATATACTTTACACTGGGAAAAAAAAACCCAAACACTAACTCCAAAATACTCACACAGCAACCAATTGGATTTTGAATTTGATAGATGTTGGATTAAATTCTGGCTTGCTCAAATTATGTTCACATTTCTAAAAAGAAACATACACGTATCAGAGGAAAACAAGAACATACATTGCTGATCTTTAGAGCTACTAAATTCAGAGGGATAGCATTTACTAGAATTTTGTGGTATTGTGCCATGTTTTGAAATAGAATATATACTACTGATAACTGAAATTTATAACAGATGATCCTTGGATTTCTGGATATATGCAACCGCACTACCAATTATTATAACCTTAAAAATTAATGAAATAACTACATACACTGAGTACTTACTGAACGTGCTGAACCATGTGCTCACTGGCTTCAATTGATTTGGCCATCACATGAGGCCATCACTATGAGGTTAGATGAAGGTACATAGCTGCTAATGCTCCCACTTTACAGGTGATTAAAATGGGATACCGGAAGGGTAAATAGCCTGTATAACTTCACAGAGTCAGTAAGAATGGAAGCTAGGATTTAAATCCAAGTAGTATAATTCTAGACTCCATGCTTTAAAATACAGTAACAATTGTTTGCTACTTTCTCTTTTTTTCTTTTTTTTGGGTGCTATTTACTAACTTTCCTAAAAACAAATCACACACATAACACATACAGCCACTACACGCTGGGCACTGGCGGCTCACGCCTGTAATCTTAGCTACTTGGGAGGATGAGATCAGGAGGATCATGGTCTGAGGCCAGCCTGAGCAAACAGTTTTGAGCCCCTATTTCCAAAATAACTACAGCAAAATGTAGTGGAGGTGTGGCTCAAGTGGCAGAGTACCTGCTTTGTAAGCACGTAGTCCTAAATTCAAACCCCAATTCCACCAAAAAACAAAACAATGTATTACATAAAACTGGTTAAGATTTTTTTATTTAACATTACAAAAATAGTGTCCACTGTAAAGATTACCATCACCTGTGTTCCCCCCTTGGTTCCTCTCCCTAGAGTGAACTATACACAGACAGGCTATTCACATAAAAGTATAAGCATTCACCATCTTTCTTTTATCACAATAATTCAAAAGGGAACATTTTATCCATTCTTTTGCCCTTTGCTTTTTTCACTTAACTTATCTTGGAACTCCATTCAAGCACACACAGGAGTCTCTCCATCCCATTGTAATGATTTCTGTAATTTCTTTAACTAGATACAAACTGATGGACATTTAGGAGATTTCCATGATTTTGCTACTACAAATAATGCAGCAATGAGTATTCTTGTACATGAATCACTTTCTAATGTCTAGCTGCATCAGTGAGATAGTTTCCTAAGAACAGATCAATGGGTGTATGCATTTATTACTTTGAGAAATACCAAACTGCTGAAGTCTGATTATGAAATGGCATCTCACAGCAGTTTTAATATACATTTCTGTGAGTACTCTGTAAGTTTGAATGAGTATCTTTTAGGTTTATTGGCTGAGATTTTTTTCCATCGTGACTTAGATATTATTATCTTATCTACTGGCTATTTTCATATTGAGTTTCTTTTGTTTTGAGACAAGATATTGCTATGCAACTCAGGCTGCCCTTGAACTCATGATCCTTCTGCCTCTGTCTCCTGGGTGCTGGGATTACAGGCGTGTACCACTGCACCTGGCTTTATATTGGGTTATCTTTTCCTTGCTGATTTGCTAAAGTTTGTTATATATTCTAGACATTAATCCTTTGTTAATTATATGCCTTACAAAGTACTCTTCTCACTCGATGACTTTTCATTTATTTATAGGTTTTCTTTAGGATAAGGGCAAAAATTTTACTTTTAATGTCAAAAATGTAATTTTTTACTTTATACTGTGTACTTATTTGTCTTATTTATGTACTATTCTCCTATATTTTATTCTAGAAGTTTTGCTTTTTGTATTTGCAATTTAAGTTTATAGTGTTCTTGAAATTGACTTTTGTGTAATGTGTGAGGTAGGGACTCAATTTTGTTTTTTTTCATAAAATTGTTTGACCAAGCAAAATTTAATAGTTCATTCTTTCCCAAATGACCTGCAATGCCAAATCTTCTTATATGCATGGATATGTTTCTGCTTTTCCTAATCTGTTCCAATAGCTGATTATATGAGCTATTATCACCAATTTTTTTTGTATTTACATGTCTGAATTTTTCTTCCTTTCTTACATAAAAAGTTATGTAACTGCCATGCATTTGTTTCTTGCACTTAAAAACATGTCTCATTAATACATCATTTTAAATAAATTTATAGTATACATTGTGTGTATACACTGTGATCTCTGTACACTTTTTCTTGGTGGTACTGGGGTTTGAACTCAGGGCCTCAAGCTTGCTAGGTAGGCACTCTATTACTTGAACCACTCTGCCAGTCCTTTTTTGTGTTGGGTTTTTTTGAGATAGAGTCTCATGAACTATTTGCATAGGGTGGCTTCAAACATTGGTCCTCTTGATCTCTGCCTCTTCAGTAGTTAGGATTATAGGCATTAGCTACCAGCACCCAGCAATCTCTGCACACTTTGGTTTGCATTTGTGGAAGTGCAGAGAAGACTACTAGAAGTGAGGTTGATAGGACAGAAGGTAACTGCTTTATTTTTGGTAGATATTATTATATTAAGGTGTATTATATAACAAGTGCTGAGATTATAGATAAGCATCATTACACCCATCTTACTTTGTTGCTACTTAAGGTAAATACTGAAATAATTAGGTTTAAATCTATCTTTCCACATGCTTTCTAGCTGAACCACCAATTCTATGTTCTTTTTCCTTTTTTTTTTTTTTTTTTTTGCTGCGCTTGGGTTTCTTTTTTTGACAGTACTGGGATTTGAACTCAGGCATTATGCTTGCTAGCCAGGCACTTGACAGCTTGAGCCATGCTCCTGGCCCTTTTTGCTCTGGTTCCTTTGAGATAGGGTCTTGCCTTTTGTGTAGGCTGTTCTGGACCCCAACCCTCCTATTTTTAGTTTTTCAGCATACCAGATTTTTCTGTTGAAATGGAGTTTCACAAACTTTTTTCCCAGGCTGGTCTGGAACTGTGATCCTCCTGATCTTAGGCTCTCAAATATTAGGGATGCAAGTGTGTACCACCATGTCCAGCTATTAAGATGGGGTCTTGCGAATTTTCTGCTTGAAGCCAGTTTGAAACCATGATCCTCCTGATCTCAGCCTCCAAAATACTGGCTTTGAACTCAGGGCCTGTGCCTGCCACAAGAGCCATGACCCCAGCCCATTTCTTTTTAAGAAGGGTTTTTATTATAGAAATTTTCTAACATACAAAAATACAGTTGGTATTATAAATTACTAGGTATTTGTCACCAAATTTCAACAGTTAGCAGCTTGTTAGCAAACAATGGCCAACCCTGCTTCTCTTACACACTCATTCATTCCTCATCCCTGATTATTTTGTGATATACATCATAAATTTTATCCATATATTTTTTGGCATGTATCTCCATGAAATAAATAAAAAATAACAATACTATTATTGTCCTTAAAAAAAGAACAATTCTTTAATAACATCAAAAATCCTGCCAGTGTTTAAATTTCTCCAAAGATTTCATAAATTTTTCTTTCCTTTTTTGCCTCTTCCTCTTCTCCTTCCTGTTCTCCCTGGGTCTCTTTCTTTCTGTGTTTTGTATGGATTAGCTCTACATAAAGGCTACATATTGCATTTGGTTGGTATACCTCTTAACTCTCTTTTAATCTAGAGTTGCATTATTGGGCAACATTAGCTGCTAGTGACCTGGTGATTTAAATGAATTAAAGATTCAGTGCCCTAGTCATATTTATTGCATTTCACGTGTTCAATAGCCACATATGACTAGTGGATTACATCCTATGCTGTTTAGACACAGTCACCATGGAAAGTTCTGTGGAATAGTATATCACTACAAAAGATTTCTTTTATATTTGTTTGTTTAGTTTATTTTTACAATTTATTTTTTGATGAAACACTGTGGTTTGTTCTATAGAATACTAAGGCCTGATTATGCTGGGTTTTTTTTCCTCTTAAGTTGCTTATTTTGTGTTAGTTTTTCACACCTCTCTACTTGCCTAAAAAGTATATACTCTTTTCACTGTTCTTTTAGGGACTAGCAGGTATGTATTTGACCTTCAGATACCTTAGTTATACCTCTGTAAAACAGGGATGACAACAGTACCTACCCTCCATAGGGTTATGAGGTTTGACTTTATAGTGAAAGCATTTAAAATAGTGCCCGGGCTCTGTTACAGTCTCTGTGCTTTTTATATTTACTACACTGGTCAGATAACAGGCAGGTTTACATTATTTTTGCTTTCCTTTTGTATAAACGGCAACTCTATGGGAAAGAACACTTACCCGGCAACGCAGGGACCGTTTGATCAGAAGATGCTTATGGCGAGGATACAGCTGTGAAGCACAGACTGGTTGGAAGTCAGGTTGTAAGAGGCGCTGCTGAAGGGTGGTGACTAGCGTAAAGGGCAGAAAGGCCAGGCTTAGTTCATAGGAACTTCAAAACCAGACTTACATGTGGGCAGCAACATGCCACCATGAACAGTGTTGTTCAAAAAAGTGTAATACAGAAATTTGACAGATAGTTTAAAGTTCTTTTGGGTAGTACTGGGGTTTGAATTCAGGACCTTGAGCTTGCTAGGCAGGTGCTCAACCACTTGAGCTATTCCACTAGCCCTTTTCGTGTTGACTACTTTTATGATAGGGTCTCACTTATGTCAGGTCGGCCTGGACTGTGTGCTCCTATTTGTGCTACCCTGTGTACCTGGGATGACAGGTGTGTATCACCATGTAGCCACTGGTTGAGATGGGGGTCTCAATAACTGGGTATCATTTGATCCATGATGCTCCCAATCTCTGCATCCTGAGTAGCTAGGATTATAGGTTTGAGCCACTGCACATGGTCTTATAAAGTTCTTTAAATAAATAATTATATCTACTTTATTTTCAGTGTATCATTTTACTACTAACTATTCCAGTAAACATCTCAAATCACAATGCATGTAACAAAGTAGAAGCAGATGTAGAATGTAAAAACTTACCCTCTGTTAAATTTACTGGTCTTGTGTAATAGTCTTCAGGTAGAGGTTCCACTTCATCCACAGCCTGAGCGGGCTCAATCTTTATCTCTTTCTGGTCCTCTCCTTCTTTAAGGCTAAAAGATAAAATGTAGTAACTTCCCAAGGATCCATCCAATTATCCTCTAAGGCCTATGATATCAATAACTGAAGTATTCCCCTATCACAGAATATTCACTCAGTTTTGGTCTTTTTGAAGTATAAGAATCTTTTTCCCTATTGGCAACTGTTTTCTTCCCTCTTTCTTTAAAAAAAAATCATATTCTTTAAGCATTCATTTTGATATCTGCTCTTCTCAAAGTCATTTCATGTCCAAACTTACGAAAGTCCAGCAAGGGTACTAATGGATGCACCAGCTCGTGGTCGCTGAAGCCTGGTTCCAAGACCATATTTGTCCTAAACAAAGTTCAGAAATTTCTGTTAGAAAGTCCATTTTATACATCCATTTATTGGAAGAAAGAATTTGGGGTGGAACAGCATGAGACGCTTAGGGAAATAAGCAAAAACAATAACAATAACAAAACAAAAACAAACCAAAATAAAACCAAAAAGCTACTTAAAAGCTACTTTTCATTGTTTTATTCTTAATAAAAGCACCCAGCATGAAGACTGAAACTACAGTGATACAGTAAAAGTGAGTTTTTACTACTGATCTAAAAATGTCCACGCTTTGGCTCAGGCAGGAGCTGTGCGGAGGGCCTAAGACACATGATGAATCTCATTCTGGAACACTGTGACTGCCTCCTAACTTCTTCAGGGTCAGCAAGAATCAGAAAAGAGAACTTACCACTACATGAATAGTATGTTGCTGTAGAGCCCCCAAATAGCAGCAGGTTGCAACAGAGACAAAAAAATGCAGCATAAGATAGAAGCAAACTCATACAGCAGGCAGGATATGGGAAAGGTGCAAGGATGAAGTGTTTAATTCAAATACTTCTCCTAAATATAATACACAGTAATGTATGTGCTGATTATACTGCTCGACAATTTGGAAAAACTCATTTCTTAGGTAAACGTACGTGTTATGCAAGTGTTAATGTTTTATTAAATTCAAATCTACATATTTTCATATGGACCCTACCAATCTTCAGGGTTTAATGCTTAACTCATTCTAATGTGGATGCAATATGACAAGTTATTTAACCTTCCTGGAAGGTAAATAAATAACTCTGCCACACAGAGTTATTGTAAGGATTAAATAAGATACTACTACTACTACTACTACTACTACTATATATATAATAATAATACTATAATACTATAAGATAATAATAATAATATTGTAAGGATTAAATAAGATAATACATATAAACTACTTAGCACAGTGCTCAACGTATTTATTAAATGTTAACTTGTTGGGACACAAGCAAGCACAAAGAAAACAAATTGTTCTGTGAGAGCAAAAACAAAAAAAACCTTAGGTGACAGTAACAAAAATTCAAAATCCTAATCTCTTACTTCTGTTCAGTATTATAAAAACTGGTAGAGAATGACATCCACAAATAATTACTATCAAAAATTCCTCTGGCATGTATCACAAATTATTTACTACACAGACACACACACACACACACACACACACACACACTGTGTAAAAGTCAGTGTTTTCATCCTGGAGAAATATGAAAAGGTGTTAAAAAAAATTATGATGACTAGAGCTGGGAAACAACTACTACCAGGTTGTCAAAGGCAGGCTATGTGGCTAATATGAATGAAAGCTACCACTTGCCCACATTCTTTTCAGATTGTAATATTTAAAAGCTGCAAGCAGAGTTTGACAGTGCCTAGAAAATTAAATAGTAGCTTTTTGGGGCAAATAATCAAAACAGAAAGGGAAGTGACAGAGAAAGAAACACAGCTCTCCTTACTAAAACACAAAGAATTTAAGTAGAACTAATGACACGGCCAAAGCATAAATGCTGGGGTTATACATCTACAATTCGAGAGACTTCTCTCCTACCCACCATTTAGGACTCCAGAACAGTGGCCACTTTCTCAAATGGTCACTGCCCCAGAAGTCTTGCAAACTCCTTTTTGTACCAAACCCTCACCGAAAAAGCCAGGGGCATATAATTTCTACGCCGTGCCAGTTTCTTGCGATCTCGTTCAACCTTTTCTTTCTGAGCAAGCTGCTGGTAATATTCAATCAACTTGTTCATCTGTAAGAAATCAAAGACTCAGTATTTAGTTCATGAAAAAGCTAACAGTGAATACATAAAATTAATCAATTATACCTACTAGAAACAAAATGAATAGAGAAGAGAAATTATTAAGGTGGGCAAGTTTGCCCTTTTTCTTTAAACAGATTTTTTCTTCATCATATGGTCTGTTTTCAGAGTTGAAAAAT
This sequence comes from Castor canadensis, assembly GCF_047511655.1. Classification (NCBI taxonomy): domain Eukaryota; kingdom Metazoa; phylum Chordata; class Mammalia; order Rodentia; family Castoridae; genus Castor; species Castor canadensis. The sequence goes on along the minus strand of NC_133391.1, from coordinate 68,989,743 downwards.
TAAGTTCAACAACAAGGAAGAAATGAGCAATGAAAAGACTTTGAAATTATATGCACTTTTACTTCATTACTTATTTCTCCTTAGAACTGCTCATAGTTCTTCTACAATACCACAGGACTACTTATTGCTAAGAATGTGACATTTCATATTCTGTTTTTCTCCCTCACTCGATCACACTTTTTAATTTTTAAACTATTTTTAATCATAAAAGAACCATGTTAATTTAAAAATCCAAGCAATATATAAAGAATAAAAAAACCCTCCTCTTTTTATCCTTTGTGCCTAAGTTGACCTCCACTCATCAGAGCATCCACTATTATCAGTTTATCATTGCATTTTTGTGTGTGGTGTGTGTGTGTGTGGTGCTGGGGTTTGAACTCAGGGCCTCATGCTTGCAAGGCAAGTGCTCTACCACTTGAGCCACTCCACCAGCTATTATCAGTTTAGATCTCTTTCTTACACATTTAGAAACACAAGTATATTTTACACACATTTTTAAACACCTGAATATAGACACACAACTTTATATATAACAATGCTTATCTTTTCATTTTTCATGTAAAAGGGAAAAAAATTACAAGTATCTTTTTCATTGTTTGGACTTCCCACCCAGCAGGAACACATCAGAAGTATCTTCTTCAGCTTTTTTTTTTTTTTTTTTTGGTGGCACTGGGGTTTGAACTCAGGGCCTCACACTGCTAGGCAGGTGCTCTACACTTGAGCCACTCCACCAGGCCTTAAGTACATTTTTCTTTTTACACCTTTTTTTTTTTTCTTTTTGGTTGGACTGAGGTTTGAACTCAGGGCTTCATGCTTGCAAAGTAGGCGCTCTACCACTTGAGTCACTCTACCAGTCATCCCATTCAGTACAAACAGATCAACCTTGTTCTTTCTAAAGGCTGCACCTTTTTGCACAGAACAGATATCCTATAAGGTATTTAACCATTTTCTACAACAGGACTTAAAGGGTCTTGTGGTGACACTCTTGTCCTCTCAATTCAGCAGCTTTTTTGGAACACTAATTAAACTGATCCTGTCATCTATCTTTTTGCTTAAAAACATTTAAAGTCTTCTCGTTTTACAAATCCTGCAGTCAGATCCCCAATCTTTTTCTCCATTAGCCTACTACCACACTCAACTGTAGCCTCATTCACTCTTTACCTACTGCATGTTTTGCTTTCTCCATTTACTAGCTCTTTGCATATGTTCTTCCCTTGCCTTGAATTCTTTCCCCTCTGTGCCCATCATCTCAGCTTTCAGCATAATATGCAGATGTGGACCTAACTAGTTGAAACTCCCCTCCGAGGAATGTTTGTATGACACAATTTCTCTCTTTCACATTACTTATCACACAATTTTTACTTTATCTGGAGGATGATTTCTTCCCCCGATCAGAGTCAAGCTCTGTAAGAGTATCCCTATTGTTCAGCACAGTCCTTGGCACATAGTTAAGTGCTCAATAAATGTTTGAGATTTTACACACACACACACATACACACACACACACACACACGTGTGCACGCGTGCACATGCACATTTGTGCATACATGCAAATATTTGAGAGTCCAGAAAGCAGATACAGGTAAGAGTTTAAGAAACCTGTAACAGGGCTGGAGGTGTGGCTCAAGTGGTAGAGCGCTTGCCTAGCAAGTGTGAGGCCCTGAGTTCAAATACTACTACTGCCAAAAAAAAAAAAAAATGAGTCAACTAAAGGGGAAAAGGAGATGTAGTTCAATGGTAGAGTGCATGCCCACCATGTACAAAGTCTTGGGTTTGATACCCAGTACCGCCAAAAAAAAAAAAAAAAAAAAAAAAAAAAAGCAAAGAAAAAGCTGGGCATGGTGGAACACATCTATAATCCAAACTACTTGGGAGGCCAAGGGAGGAGGGTCCTGAGGTCAAGGTTACCCTGGGCAAAGGTGGCAAGACTGTCTCAAAAACAAAATTACAAAACAAAAAATCAGCACTGTGGATGTAGCTCAAGTTGTAGAGTACCTGCCTAGCATGTGGAAGGCCCTGGGTTCAATCCCCAGTATCACCAAAAAGAAAAAAAAATCTGTACCAACAAACACATATGAGAAAAATCCACTTTCCCGGGCTCTTACCCAAGATATTTTTAGTATTTCTAATTTTTGTTGAAGTCATAGGTGAATAACTCTAAATTACTATTTAACTTGCACTTTGACGGAAAGTACATTGCTCATTTCTATAGCACTTACCACTGTTTCTTAGTTTATTCTAGTTCAAGGGATAAAAACATCAGCTATAATACATACTGCAGAGATCGAGTCATCATGAACTACTAAAGGACGCTCAAGTTGTGATCCTATAAACAACCACTACTGAGTCCAGGAATCTCTTCTAAGTTACTAAAGTGTTTCTGGGGTTAAAATATCTAAATATTTGTATTTTCAAGATTATTTGAGAACAAATGAAACCTTAATTTGTTGGTAGGTGTTTGATGAAAAAAATGTGTACCACGATGTCTGGCTTGCTCACTGAGATGGATGGCAAAAGATGCTAATTTTTTTCCAGGGCTGGCCTTGAACTTGTGATTCTCCTGATCTCTGAATCTTGAGCAGTTGGGATCACAGGCATGAGCCAGTACTCCTGGCCTTACACTTCGGTTTTTTATTAACTTAAGTCAACAGAAAAGAAGTGACAGTGTGATTTAACATCTTACAATGTGACGCACTTTCTATGTGTAACAGATAATAAAATACATATCATGGACGTCTAGGCATAGGTTATATCCACTGACAAAATGGAAGACCATTAGTCTTTTACTCTATCATTTTGTATTTCACTGTCTGTATTCTATTATCTTTTACTTACCCGTTGCGTGTAAGGGTTTTCTGGTTCTTGCCAACCACCACTAGCTAGAAAATAAAGGTTAAATAATAATTTTATTTTCATAAAAATAGGGATCTGTAGGTCATAAAACTTTAAAACATAACAGAATTTTCAAAAAATAATCCTAAAAATTTTAAAGACCATTATGCCCAAAATAACATTTGTTTTTTCTTCTTTTTCTTTTTGGTGGGAATGGCTTTGTGCTTATCTTGTGTTGAGAAAATGAAAAAGCAAGCCACAGACTAGGAGAAAAATATTTGTAAAACATATACATGGCAGATACTGATAATTAGAATACAGAACCCTTACAATTCAATAAAAAGGAACCAAAAGAAAAACAAAAGTTAAAAAATGGGCAAAAGATTTGCAGACACTTCACCCAAGATGCAATATGGGCAGGAAACCAACATATTAAGAAAACTAAAGCCATCATGAAGAACTACACGTGCACTAAAATGATTAAAAAAAAAAAAAGAATGACAGTATCAGGGACTAGAATGCTTCTACTTTTCTGGCTATGATCCAAAATTATACAGTCACTTTGGAAAATAATTTGGGAGCTTCTATTTAAGTTAAATATGCATTTACCTTATGACTCAGCAATTCCACTCCTACATATTTACTCAATAAAAAATGAAACCATGAATCTACACAAGGACTCATAGGCAAGTATTTATAACAGTTCTATTCATTTAGGCCAAAAATCAAAAACAAGCCACATAGCCATCAACTAGAGAATGAATGAACAAACTGTGGCATAGTCACACACTAGAAACAATGAAAAGAAACACTACTAAACAGGAACATGAGCAGGGTGTGGTGGTGCACACCTGTAATCCTAGCTTCATTGGGAGGCAGGAAGATCACAAGAGTTTGAGGCCATCCCTGGCAAAGTTAACAAGACACTATCTCAAAAACAACACAAAAAATAAAAGGTCTGGGGATATAGTTCAAGTGGTACAATGTCAAAGTGTCATAGAGCACTTGCCTAGCAAGTGCGAGATCCCAGGTTCAAATTCCAGTATTGCAAAATCAAACAAACATGGACAAACCTCAAAAGCATTATGCTAAAGTTAAAGGAGCTAAAACACAAAGAACAATGTACAATTCCAATTATACACATTCTAGAAATGACAAAATTAGACAGGCACAGTGGCTCAAGTCTGTAATCTTAGTTACTGGGAAGGAGGAAACTGGGAAGCAGGCAGTCTGACCCCAGCCCAGACAAAAAGTTTGTCATCTCAACCAATGGCTGGGTTTGGTGGCACACACCTGTCACCCCAAGCTATGTTGGGAAGCACAAGTAGGAGAAATTTATCTAAAAAATAACCAACACAAAAAGGGCTTGTGGAGTGGCACAAGTGGAAGAGTGAGTCCCTTCCTTGAAGTGTGAGGCCCTGTGCTTGACCCCCAGTAGCAAAAAAAAAAAAGAGAGAGAGAGAGAGAGAAAATTACAGTGATAGAAAGCCTACTGTGTAGTCAGGGTCATCTGGGGAAATGATGCATGTTATAGCTATAGGGGTGGTTACATGATTACACATTTGTCAAACATCATAGAATTCTACTCTTAAAATAGGTGAGCTTCATTATGTGTACATTGTATCTCAATAAAACCAAAGAAAGGGAAAAAGCCAATAATGAAATATCATTTCACACCACTGTAAAGAGCCCAAAATAGTAGGAACTACTAAGGATTTAGAGAAATGGGTAGTCTAGCAGGATCAAAAGTTGATAAACCAACTTATGATAGGTGATTTTACTTCTAGTTATAAAGAGGACTGCTTATTTTTGTGCCTTAGGAAACACACAAAAGAATATTTCTAGCAGTACCATTATTAGAAACAAAAAACTGTATCCATCAAGAGGGGACTAAATAACTACCCTGTTGTAAGGCATGCATAACTCAACTACGTATAAGAAACACAATGTTGGGAAAGAAAAGTGGTGGCAGGATACATATGTTCCCATCTACTTAAAACTGAAAAATACCATTTGTTAGAGGTTATACATAATTGTGGAGAAGTATAAAAACACACATGGACACTAGTAAACACTGAATTCAGGATTGTGACTATTACCTGGGGTGGTGGACAGAGAGGAAGAAGGATGCAGTAGGGTGAAGATTACATGAGTCCATAAAACTGTTTTGGTTATGTTTCATTTCTTAAGCTGGGTGTCAAGTACACAAATATATAATTTAGATAACAGTACAGTTTGAATCTGAAATGTCTCCCAGAAGCTCATGTGTTAAGTGTTTGGTTGTCAGCTGATGAGGCTTTTTGAAAGTGACTGGATAATGAGGGCTCTGACTTCATCAATGGATCAATCCATTGAATCATAACTTGATGAGACTTAGGAAGTGAGGTAGAGACTTAGGAAGTGAGGTCTAATTGGATTAAGTAGATCACTAGGGTATTTTGTCTCTGGCCACTTCCTGTCTGTCTCTGCTTCCCATCTCCATGAAGTGAGCAACTCTGGGTTACAAAATGCTTCCCACCACCCTGTTCTCCCTCACCATCAGCCCATGGATCCAAGGGAATCATGGACTGAAACCTCTGAAACTGTGAGCCAAAATACATCTTTCTTCCTTTAAACTGCTTCCCTCAGGTACTTGTTACCAAAAACTAACGTTAAAAAAAATGGTACTGAGAAGTGAGTGCACCCCACTACCTTATCATGTGGTTGAGAAGCCTTTGGAGTTGGTTTTTGGGAAGTCTGGAAAAGTTTGGAGATGCAGGCCAGAGAATCCCTGGAGTGTTATAGGCAGAGCTTAATCCCTGGTGGGAGGGAGTTTACAAGAACAGACTATGGAGAGGAATGCACAGAGTAAAGACTGTGCTCATGAGATTTCAGATGGGAACAAGAATTCTATGGGTAATTGAATCAGAGGCTATTGGTGTCACATTGTGGCAAACAACTTATGTACATTTTGTCCATGTCCTAAAACTTTGTGGGAGGCTGAGTTTAAAGGTGATAGATGAATTTATCTGGCAGAGGAAATATGCCTCGGGGACATCCTAGGAATTGAGAGACCTAATCCAGACTGATTTAAGACTCATCTAGACCCACACACCTTCTAGGACAATCTCTTGGTATTCTGCAATTCCTCCCTTTTGGAGGAATAAATCCCAGGAATCCAAATAGAAGTCTTAGTCTATTACTCTGTAAGTGAATACATTATGCCTTCTGGATTATGAGCCATTAAGATTAAAGAATTTATATTTCAGAATTTAAAAACCTACAATGGATTATAGAAACCTATCTCCTCTACGGTAGCTCAAGAGTAATAATTAAATACCAGAAGCTCTTAAACAATACAGATAATTTCTATTTCCTCCATGATATCATTGGTGTCTAAGAAGCCCTAAAACCACTTTCGTTAGACCTGTTTGCTTATTTATAAGTACTTACCCATAACAGTCAGATAAAACCTTGTAAGACCATTATGTCATTCTCGCAAATTGCTTTTTAGAATAAATTACAGTTCTAAAGAAGCAATTAGATAAAACAGTCAGACTTTGACTTAAGGCCCATGGCCTTACTTAATAGGAATGTACATCTATATTCATCAATTAATGAATAGTGTAATAAAAGGTATTATTTCAGCCATTTCTTGAAAGAGAAAAATGTTACCTTAAACAATGTAATTAAAGAGTTCATTTTTCTTTTGGGAAAAAGGTGTTTTTTTGTTTGTTTTGGTTCTTTGGGAGAAGGATTTTGGTTTTTTTTTGTTTCGTTTTGTTGAGATGGGATCTTACTATGTAACCCAGGCTGCCCTCAAACTCCTAATTTTCTTGTCTCAGCCCTCCAAGTACTAGGATTTTAAGTGTTTGCCACCATACCGAGCTTTTTTTTATTTATTTATTTTGGTGGGACTGGGGTTTGAACTCAAGGCTTCATGCTTGCAAAGCAGGCACTCTACCACTTCAGCCACACCTCCAGTGCATTTTTACTGTGGTTATTTTGGAGATGGGCTCTGGCAAACTATTTGCCCACGCTGGCCTTGAACCGTGATCCTCTCAATCTCAGCCTCCCAAGTAGCTAGGATCACAGGCATGAGCCACCAGCACCCAGCTCCCAGCTATTTTTAATTATATATGTTAGTTTTTCATTGCTGTGAAAAAACTCTTAGAGAAACAGTTTAAAGGAGGAAAGATATATTTTGGCTTATAGTTTCAGATTTCAGTTCATGGTCACCTGGCCCTATTGTTTCTGACCCATGGTGAAAGAGAACATTGTGTTGGAAAGAATGTGGCAGAGCAAAGTTGTTCACCTCATAGCAGCTGGGAAGCAGAGACAGACAAACAGGAAGGGGCCAGAGTCAAGATACCTTCAAAGGCAAGCCTCCAGTAACCTACTTCCTCCAACCAGGTTTCACCCCCTAAGCCTCCACCTCTCAAAAATGCCATCAAATTAGGACTCCGTTCACTGGAGTCTGAGTGCTCATGATCCCGGCATTTTCAAAAAGCTCCATCATCTGGCAACCAAGCCTTTAACACATGAGCCTTTAGAGGACATTTCACATTCAAGCCATAACTTTCTTTCCCTGACTTCTAAAGCTTCATATCCATCTCAACAGTACAGACTGCATTTAGCCCATCTCCAAGAGCCCTCAGAGTCTCAACACTTACCACATTGCTCAAAATTCCAAGTCCGAAGTCTCAGAAACTGAAGGCAAATTCTTAGCTTTGAGCTTCTAGGATGTAAAGACTTTCCCTTGAGAAAAGAAACAGTGTGGGGGAGGTGGGGGGGGAGAGGGGGGCTGCTAAAATATAGCCTAAGAAGGTGTTTCCCCAGGATTAGTTTCATTGTACTCAGAAAAATGGACTCTTTAATTACATTGTTTAAGGTAACATTTTTCTCTTTCAAGAAATGGCTGAAATAATACCTTTTATTACACTATTCATTAATTGATGAATATAGATGTACATTCCTATTAAGTAAGGCCATGGGGCCTTAAGTCAAAGTCTGACTGTTTTATCTAATTGCTTCTTTAGAACTGTAATTTATTCTAAAAAGCAATTTGTGAGAATGACATAATGGTCTTACAAGGTTTTATCTGACTGTTATGGGTAAGTACTTATAAATAAGCAAACAGATCTAACGAAAGTGGTTTTAGGGCTTCTTAGACACCAATGATATCATGGAGGAAATAGAAATTATCTGTATTGTTTAAGAGCTTCTGGTATTTAATATTACTCTTGAGCTACTGTAGAGGAGATAGGTTTCTATAATCCATTGTAGGTTTTTAAATTCTGAAATATAAATTCTTTAATCTTAATGGCTCATAATCCAGAAGGCATAATGTATTCACTTACAGAGTAATAGACTAAGACTTCCTGGGATTTATTTCTTTTACTTAATAAAAAGAAACAAAGCAAAAACACAGAAAGAAACCTGCTTGGGAGGCACATTATTATACCACTTGTAGACTATTTTTAACATTAAACTTAATTTCCTTGCAGACTCTAACAACTTACCTGCAATACTGACATCAACACACACAAACAAATATTTACTGGAAATCTAAAAGGATGTTATGGAATCTTTCCAGTATCAATCACAAGGGCTAGGGGTATAACTCAGTAGTAGAGTGTTTGTCATGTACATATGAGATCCTGGGTTTAATCCCCAACATTCCAAGAGAAAAAAAAACCACCACCACAAATCACATTTAAGTAAATATCAACCCACCAACATTCTTAAGGAATGGTGACCTACTTCACTTTTTGTTGTTGAAAAAAAGTATGTATCTTACCAACTCAATGTACAAAACCAGAAAAATAATCAAGAGCTCAAGTATTGTAAACCAAAAGGACACTCAACAGAACCAAGAATTAAAAATTTAACAGAGTTGAATTGAAAGAACTATCATACATGGTTGGGTTTGGTGGCTCACACCTGTAATCCCAACACACAGAAGGCTGAGGCAGGAAGATCATTAGTTTGAGGACATCCTGGAGTACATAGTGAGACTACTTCACAAAATTAAACAAGGAGGAAATTTCACCCATATTCACTTCCAAATTGTGTAAATAAGAATCTAAAGGAAGTTGTAGGCAATTTCTGTCTTCATTTTAGTTATGTCAATTGACATACAATGAATAACACTTTATGGGCTTCTCCATTTATTAAGCTATAATTTTTGTGAAAATTGAAACATGGGAATTTTTTGCAAGTCTAAAAGTTTTCAGAAAAATTAAACAGTGAAATTTCAGAAAGAACAAAGACAATGGAAAATAGTGATGTTAGTATTTATATAAAGCATAAATAAAAGCTCAGGATTTTGAACTGACTGTATAGTGTTTTCACTCTCTGATATTAACCATGGAGTACAGACAATATAAAAACAATGGAAGTTTTCTGACAAAGCTAAGCACAGTCTCTGCTTTGAAACCCTCATGATGGAGAAGTGGTCATTAAGTCCAAACACACAAAACTTTGTATGTTTTGTTGATAAACATATAAAAGTAATTTTTTTTTTAACATTTGGATGCTCTAGGATAGACACTTGGGTACAGAATTGCTGAGCAGAAGGATAAGAGCAATTTTAAAATTTAATATATGTTGTCAAACTGCTCTCCAAGATGGCAATGTATGAGGAGAATTATTATCCTATGTTGTAACAACAGGTGATATATCCAGATTTAAAAACGTTTGCCAAATAGATAAAACTTTAATTTGTACTTTCATAATGACTAGTGAAGTTGAATATAACATTTTGCATATTTTTTGACCATTGTATTTCTAACTATGAGAACTGTTGTTCATAGCCTTTGACAATTTTTCTTGAGTCTTTTTCTTATTGATTTATAAGGATTTCTCATTTTTGCTTAGTCTATCTTAAGTCTTTTAGATATGATCCAACTGTTTTTCTTTTTTTTTTTTTTTTTTCATTTTTCTTTTATTATTCATATGTGCATACAAGGCTTGGTTCATTTCTCCCCCCTGCCCCCACCCCCTCCCTTACCACCCACTCCACCCCCTCCCGCTCCCCCCCTCAATACCCAGCAGAAACTATTTTACCCTTATCTCTAATTTTGTTGTAGAGAGAGTATAAGCAACAATAGGAAGGAACAAGGGGTTTTGCTGGTTGAGATAAGGATAGCTATACAGGGCATTGACTCACATTGATTTCCTGTGCGTGGGTGTTACCTTCTAGGTTAATTCTTCTTCATCTAACCTTTTCTCTAGTTCCTGCCAACTGTTTTTCTTAGTTTATCACTTTTAATTTTGTCTCTGGTGTATTCTGACGTCAAGAATTTCTTGGGCTGGGGGTGCAGCTTAGTGGTAAAGTGAGTCAGACTTATAAAAGCTACTTTACCAATGCTAAGAAAACTAAATGGTATTAACTCTGTCTCAGAGGAAACACCATGGTCCACAACAGTGAGCATGTGAGTATACAGATGATTTAATGCCAACACATTCTGAATCTAAGTTCTATTGCTCTGACAGGTTACAGAAATAATACTGTGTGGCAATTAGAGCACTGACAGCTGCATAAAATCTCACGTTTAAGTGTACATCACTCACCTACAGATTTATCTGCCATGCCCACATCTCTAGACGTCCAACGACAAAACCCACAGGCCAAGTAATAGGCTTTCTTCATGGTGGTTTTGGCTGGGTCATCTGGAAGCTGTGTGGAGATGCTTGTTGCCCGGGTGGAGAGTGTGTGCATGCAGCCAGGACAGTCAAAGCAGTTGGCACATCTGTGACATGACAAACACAACCATCCATTCATTCAACAAATACTTACCAAACAACTACTATGTACCAAGACATTGTTCTAGAAGTTAGAAATTCAAGAGAACAAATAAAAGGAGTGACTTTTAAGAAAATAGAAATAAAAAAATATTCCTGGGGGCCTCATGTTAATTTTAACATTTAAAAAGTATTGTATGTTCATTATTTTCTAAAAAATATACCATTATTACCAAAAGTTGTGAAGAATTAGAGCCCAACCCAATCCTACCTCACTGAGGGAATCACTTTTAACAGGTGGAGTTTACGATTCCAGACTCTTTATACTTATGCAGGTCACAGAGATTTCTAACGAAAAGACAATTGTAATAGTTTATGTCTTTAGAGAGGACAGACCAACTGTATCATGGAAAACTGAGAATCAAAACTGGATTTGGAAAATAACCCTTCAACTGCTGTGACAGAGAGGTGAAAAAGATACCAAACAATGCTATCAAACTGTAATGGTTTAGAAGTGGTACACTTTCAGGGCTTTCTTTTCTCTCCTTAGATGCTACTCTTTTTAGCGCTGAGCTAACATTTCCCTTTTAGGGTCCTGGGCCCTGGTCTTTTAACTCTCCTGCTACCTGAAATTACCAAGATTTTACCTCAAGTCTTGTACCACTTCCATTATCTGTGATATTTTATCATCAAATCAGGGTAACAGTATTACCCACTACACAGAAATTCTTCAAGGATTAAATAATAAAATTAGTATGTGGAAATCATACAAAACAGCATTGGCTTATCAGGAGCCACTAGACAAATAGTGGTTCACATCCATGAAGATGTAGGGGTGTGACTGGTTGTACATTCACACAACCTAAAAACTAAATGGCATCCAGCAGAAATCACATCTAATGACTAGATCTTCTCCAGTAAAAAAAGGAACCAAGGCTTCTTTGAGAAATTGCTAATTCTAAGACTGAGGCAGAAATATACAAACAGTTTAGAGTACCTTACAGTACTGGTAAGAAAGTGCTCAAACTAATGAACAGAACAAGGCTACTCCCTTACCCCCAATGATAAGGGTATGTTAAAAGGTTTCAGGAGTAAGCTGAAAGAGCGCCCACTGACCAAAGCTGGAACACTGAGCATAAATAAATGAATAAATAAATAAGGCAGCATTGATTATAACCCAAAATACAAAATAAATATTTACGAGTCCACAGTCTTATAAGTAAATAATTAAGAAATAAATGGAGAAGAGAGGATGTTCCATGCAAAAAAAATTCTTAACAATTTATGTAGATAATTTTCGAAGACAGGGGAGCCTAACTCCCCACTCTTTCTATGTAGACTATGATGATTTTCTTTCTGAAGTGTACAGTTTAGAAAAGAAGGGGAAAAACCAGGTATGGCAGTATATGGCTGTAATCATAGCATGTGGGCGACTGAGGCAGGAGTTTGAGGCTATATAGCAAGATCCTGTCTCAAAAACCTGAGTGGGGGGGAAAGAGGATGGGGAACAAAAGGAATAACTTCACAGTGGAGAAATCTTATGACATTAGAGCCAGTCATTATAATCAAAGAAAAATTCACATTGATAAATCATACTGACAGCATTTACACCTGACTACGATGTGATGAGAGATGACATTTTACCTCTGTGGTCCTGCTCCCCAAAAAAGTCAGATGAGAAAAACATCATGCAAATACTAATTGAGGAACATTCTAGAGTATATGCCTTAAAACGTTCAAGGTCCAAAAACCCAAAGAAAGTCAAAGAAACTGTCCCAGCTATGAGAGCCTGAGTCCTGACTAGTATAAAGTAGTTTCTTTTCTTTTTAGTTTTGGTACTGGGGATTGAACTCAGGGCCTTGTGCTTGCTAGGCAAGCACTGTACCAACAGAGTCACGTCTCCAGTACGTTATGTGTTTTCTTTTTTTTGTTGTTCAATATGGAATGTTTCAGAAATTTACGTACCATCCTTGTGCAGGGCTATGCTGATCTTCTCTGTATCATTCCTATTTTAGTATATGTGCTGTTGAAATGAGCACCATTTGTGTGTTTTCTTACCAGCTATTTTTAAAAAAAGAGAGAAACTGGTCCTGTTCTTACCTATTCTTTTTAAGTTTGGCTTCAGCTGATGGCATATTTTCTAGGCAACTGGGACAGTAATGAGAGTCCACCTAGGAGGAAATAAATAAAAAATCACAGATAGAGAAGAGACTCAGTTTAACTTGTATAAATAGCAAACAGAGAATTTAAAATATATTACGCTTCAGCAGAAGGTGAGAAATCATTGATCCAGAAAAACACTTGGAGGTTTTCAGCTTAGGATTTATTCTTCAGTCACTTGTGGGTTTTTTTGCTTTTATTCCTCCAGGTTTTCTAAAATTCTTCTATTTGTCCTACCTGATAGTTCCTGTTCCCATTTGTTAGGATTTCATGTGTCAGATATGTCAAAAGTTGTCTATATGATAATTTAAAGTTTCCAAGAACTCTATAACCTAATGATAAAACCTAAATGATAAATTAATGAAATAGCACATATGTAAAACTGTGATCAAATATCTTCTTATTTAGTTTAGCATTATTTAACTATAACTTGACCACACTTTTAATTTTTAAGGGAGTTTTATTTATTTATTATTTTTTAAGGAAAGCATTCTACCACACCCCCAGTCATTTAAAGTTTTTTTTTTTAAGTTTTCTTGTTAGTAAAGTAACAGATTTGCTAAGCCTGAATTAATACTGACATAGTCAGCTACAGCCAACCAACTGGAGATTTTTAAATACCAAATTAAACTAATAGGATAATCTCTTTTAGCTAACTCAAAACAGTTTAAAAACTAAATTCACTGTATTTTTTTAAGGTCTGACTATTTTCTTTAATCTACATAGATCCTATTTGACAACTGTGGAACTCTAGTCACCTGCAAATGGAAAGACATTCACTAGAACATAAATACCATGCTAGAAACTGGCTTCTTTGTTCACCATCTGCTATAAACAGGACCAATTTGAAAAGATGAATAAAGGTGTTACTCAAAATAGAACAGTATTACTAATATTTGCACTGACATGTCATAAAAGGCAAATAATATAATTCATTTGTTCTTGTCATCTTTCCAAATTTTGCTTGTCCCTTCATCTATAGCTTCAGATTCAGGTTCTCCATTAGAATTCTCTGGACTGCTCCAGTCCTCAGTAGCTTCATCCTTCTCAGGCTCTAATGGCCAATCCATCACAGGTATACACCATATGTGAAAGATGCGGCCACAGACTCAATGTGCTAGCCCAAGAGGTTCTTAGAGACCATGGAAACTGAGCTCCCTAGTGCACACCACAGGAAATCTGGTCCAATAAGTTCTGGGGGTCAAACAGGAATAGGGAAACATCTAAAACAGAAAGGCAGCTTGCCTGTAATTCCAGCTACTTAGGAGGCAGAGATCAGGAGGATCAAGATCTGAAAAATAAACTAAAGCAATAAAGGGCAGGGGTGTTCTGGTTTAATAAAAGAGAAAGGATCTGCCAAGGAGATACACACAAAGTACTAATGGAGAATACAAGAAAAATTATATATAAACATGATATACATAAATATATAAGCATAAATATATGGCACACACTTTTCTTGTATTCTTGAACTGCTTTCCTTGACTATTCTTGGTACTTGAAAACTTTCTCCAATAATTACCAATGTGTAAAATGGTTTATAGAATAATGTGTAAAATGTGTTTTCACATGCATTTTAACAATCCAGAGACCTTTAGTAAAATTCTGAGGTTTAGATTCAGATCCCGATTCCCCTTCCCACCCCCAAATTACTTTCTGTGTGACCTCTGGCAAACACTCCGTATCTGTTTCCTCACCTGTAAATTTTTTTTTCTTTTTTAAAGCATTCACCTTTATTGTTTGGAAAGAGCAGTATGTAAAGTCCACGTCATTTAGCAAGTACTGAGTAAACCTATTACTACTGTAAGCTTTTTCTTCACTAGACTGTGAGTTAACTCACAGTAGGGTTTATGTCTTACTCATCTTAAAAGATTAAAATCCCTAAAGCTTACTGAATGAACAAATAGCGTCGAGTGCTGCAGAAGTTTGGGGGTTTTGTTTTTTGGCTTGTCTACTTCTGAGCAATCCACTTCCACGCTTGTGAAGGAAAGAAAGCACAAGTAGTCCAGGAGAAGCACCATAAATATAACTCTCTGAACTTCGTCAACGACAAAGTCTATCGTAAACGGTTTTAACTCACCCGCCCCAACCTCTTCCCTGCTGCAGGCCTTGGCATGAGCCAGGAAACAAGCCAAGCCTTATGGTGAGGGCCCAGTTTCTGGCAAGTAGGGGCAGAACTTCCAAGATGGGAGGGCCGTGAGTGAGAATGCCTGCCTCTCCTGCATCAGTCCTGGAAAGACGGTTATCTCGCCCCTCGAGCGGCATGCATTAGTCACCTGAAGCCCACCCAATTAGCAAGCCCCAGAGGAGACCAAGGGTCTAAAGTCAAATTTGTCCAACTAGAAGCAAGTCTAGAACAAGAAGATCAGATCAGCCCCACCCAGGGTCGCTTCTCTTTTCCAAGTTGACAGGTTATAAGCAAATTAAATCGCAGGCAGACTAAGTGACTGGAGACACAGCCAATCAGCAAGCTAGGAGAACGACTCCCCGCCTTCAACCGGCGGAACTTCCCCACGGCTCTCAGTGACTAGAGTGAACCTCCCCACCCCCAACACACATCCTCCCCATGAGACGGTTCCGTTACCTCGTGAGACACACATTCCAAAGACCTCAGCTCGCTACAATAGCGGCAGAAGTAAAGCTGCGACAGCGGGGCCCGAACCTTCTTTTCTCCCTGGACAAGATAGAGAACCCGTTCAGACTGCAGCAAAGACGCCATCTTGAAGAGGGAGGAGCCAAGGACCCTCCCGCCGCATCACGTGACCCAGAGCTGGCGGTTTCTTACCGCCTTCCCTACGCCTTTCTACGTAACTTTGACGTAAGTTTCCGACCAAGCGGAGCTTTGTGCAGAGGGTTGGGAGTCGGGGCGGGGGGGGGGGGGGAAAATGTCCAAGTGCGCATGCGCATCTGGGATCCCAGGTTATCTCTGATTTTCCGTGGGTCGCCTTGCATTTTAATGAATGTTGCTTGCTAGAACCCAGCTGAGTCCTTTCTGTTATTAAATTCAGACTCGCAGGCCAAATCCAAACAGGCTTAGTGCTCTTCTTTTCTTCCAGAAAGGAAGACTGCTCTTCTGTTTATTTACAGTGGCCTCCCTTTTACCTTCACCTTCCAGGCAGTTGGAAAATCTCAAAGGTACAGTTTCCAATAGAACTGGAAAGCTACAAATGAGACAAACATTGTCTCATTTAGTTTTCACAAAAGCTCCAAAGGGCAGGTGCTAGCATTATTTCTGGTTTTTCAGGACAGGAAGCCAAGGCTCAGAAAGTGCAGTGATTTTTATCTAAGGTTTCATAAATAGAGGTAGAGCCCTGTTCTGTATGACTCCAGGGCTTGCATGCATTACCCGATGTATAATGCCTCTAGCATGTTTTCTAATATGATGATGTTAGTGATGCCTTACATTTATATAATGATTTTCAATTTATACAGTGATTTCTTATATATCATCTCACGAATTATGTCACACTTTAGTAATTTAAGCCTGAAAGTCACTAAATTCCATTTACTCTGACTTCTTGTTTACCCAGCAACAGAATGGTACTTAGTTTCATAGATAGATTTTTCTCTTAGAAGAAAATATATTATCCAACTGACTTGGGAATGAATTCTTTGGCCTGATGGTTTACCAGTCATCCTCTGTTCAAATCTCTTTTCCTAATCTCCCATAGTAGAATGAAGTCCCAGAGCCTGCGGTTATAGAGAAGCTCAGACTTGAGCTGATCCCACGTGAAACAGACTTTTTAGAGGACTGGTTTTGAACAATTCATTGGACAATTAGGTAGTCCCTGGGATGTGACAGGTATTGGGGGAGAGAACCAGGGATAAATGAGACAGGGTTCTCCTCTCACAAGGCTCAGGGTATATGCCCCAGGGCAGTGTTTCTCAACTGTGGTTCTGGTTCACTTGCATAAGAATTACCATAGGGATTTAAAGTGGGAGATTATAAATGTAGAAGATTTTCAAGACCCAAATGGGAATTTCTAGGATGGAGCCCAGTAATTTAAATTTATAGCAAGTTTCCAGAATCCTATGCCCGCTAGCTTGTAGAAGTACTGCTTTAAAAAAAAGAAAAAATCTTTCGTTTAATTTGCTATATTTGGCCTTGAGACAGGGCCCGGAAAGCCTTGTCTCTGCTGCCTTTGCTCATTGCCTAGGAGGATGGCAGATGATCTGTGGCCAACGTGCTATGGAATGCGAAAAGCCTTCCGTAGTAGAAAACTAAAACACTTTATCTTTTGCCAGGCTTTTCTCCCCACCTCCAAGAGACTTGGATTCTATTCTTAATAATTCCAGTTCTACCAGACTGAAAGTTAGACTTGACATTGGAGATCTGTGTTTCAGTGCCAACCCTAGTCCCCAAGACCAAGCTCATCCCCAACCTTTTTATTGTTAACTATATAATTAATACTCAGGTACATGTTTGGGATATTTCTAGGAATTCACTTGACAAATGTGGAAGTATGTGTTTATATTCTGTGGGTAACCTTTGACTAATGTAGGGTGAGAATCTACAAATAAATATCTGTCTTCCTTCTTTCAGACATTTTCTGTGTTTCTGAGAGGGTTCCAGCAGGATCAAACCATCATGGCACACAATGGCTACCAGCTTGATAATGTAGCTTTGTATTGTTGTTTCACTCTTCCTGGCCATGAGCTGACTGTAGGTCACTGGGATCACTTCTTACTGTGGGCTCCCTGCCTTCAGGTTATTTCCAGCTCTGCTTTCTAAGGTGAGCTCAGGCTAACACAGAGACCAAAGAGTTGAACTGCCAGATCAAAGGGTAATCACATTTAACAAATATTGACACTACTTGTTAAAAGTTGGGTCAATTTACACTCTCATCTAAAGTGTATAAGACATCCATTTCCCTATTGTTTTGCCAACATGGAGTATTATTAAATCCGGGTTAATGTTTTGGTACTTTCTAGTTCTGCACTCTTAAAAAAGCCATTTACAACTCTGATTTTTTTTTCATAACATAAAGAATAATCCCTGTCTTGGTGAAAACAAAAATCCCCATAGCTGTGAAAGCACTTTGTAAACTATGAAGCACCAGACACATGTAAGAAATGGTTCCAATTATCCCAACTATGAAAAATCTACAGTAGTTTTCATTTCTCCCCAAAGACCTTCAGAGTAAATTCACAGCAACAACTGATAAAAAAAAAATTGGGAGGAGTTAAGCTTTGATCAAATGAGCTCCCACGACAAAGGCTTGGGTCCTGTGCATCTTCAGAGTCCTGGAATACTGCTCTGACCAACACTGGACATCTGCCAGGCTGCCTTCCCTGCTTGAAAGCTGCATTAATCACAGGTTGTGGTGCATTGATTCTGTAGTTCCAGCATAAAATCATAATATGGAAACAGAAGGGAAAGACAAAAACAGCCATCCATTCATCCTGCCCCTCCTGAAGCCCTGCCTAGGAAATGTGATGGTGGTGCTGTCTAAAGCCTATTTCCCAAATATTAACATGGGAAAGTGCTGCAGGCAAGCACTTTCTAGATTTCTAGGAAATCTTATCCATAGACTAAACTTTGAGTTTTTGTTATTATTATTATTTTACCACCTTGTTCTCTTTCCTCATATACCTACCTTTCCTATTGTAGTTACACCCTTACTTGAACCTACCTGCCCCAGCCAAAAGCCTGATTCTACCTTCTGAATTGCTTTAACCCATGCCTCTCTTCATTCTCACAGCCATTGCCTTACTTCAGAGTTGTATTGTTTTCCTTTTGGACTTACTTTAGCTAATCAACTATTGTCTGATTTGCTCTCTACAATGCGCCAGAGTGGTCTTTCTAAAAACAACATTTTGATCTTGATCCTTTTTTGCTATTGTTTGGCTTCCTTCAATGACTTGCATCACTTAGAGGACAAACAGCCCATGCCTTGGGATAGTAGATGAATTCCTCCAGAGTCTGGGACCTGCCTGGGTTTTTAGCTTCCTCACACTGCATTCGAGGCCTATCTAAGTGTTGCTGCCCCACTAACGAGAATATACAGTATCCTTTTATCTTTCAGAACCATGCACACGCAGTTCCTTAGACAGGAATAACCTTTTTATCTGCTTATTTTTGTCCTCTATGAAACTTTGTTAAACCTACAGCAAGGGAATTGACCATGCTTTCCTAGTTCCACAACTGTGTCCTATTAAAGCATCTCGCATACTGCATTATCCTCATTTAAAAAACAAATCTGTTTTCCTGCTACAGCATGGACTGTGTAGGGGCCTGGTCCAGAGTACAGTAAGTTTTGTTTGATAACTTATATCTGAGCATATTTATTTTATGCACATGTCACTGAATTTTCAAACATTATCTGGTAGGTATATATACAACCAACCCATGAGACAGGCACTATAATTATTAACTCAATTTTACAGGCAAGGAAACAGGCACAGAAATATAATTTGCCCAAGGTCATACTAATAGGTGTCAGAGTGAGCATTTGAATCCAGGCCATTTAATTATTCCATATCTTACTCTCTAACAAATTATGCCATAGCCAATGAGTTGGATTTTTTTTCTGTAGAGGACCAGATAGCAAATATTTTAAGTTTTGCAAGCCAAGGAAAAACAAGGACATTATGTACTTATGTAATCAGAAAGAAAACTTGTGTCCCATCCCTATGGATTGTTAATTTCCTGGTGGTGGGCAAACTTTGTGCTCAGTTGGAGAGAAACCAGTTGAAAGAGAAGGGCTAGGGACAAGTGGAAGAGGAAAGAGAGAGAGAGAGAGAGAGAGAGCGAGAGAGAGAGAGGTCAGTTTAACATTCTTCTTTGGTGACACTAGCTCCCAGCACCTTTCTATTCCTCCCAGATAGCCTAGCTGTCTCAACTTGGGCAGGCTGAGTTCCCATTGCTTGGTGACCTGCAGTCACCAACAGTGGAATTCTCAGTGTGTAGATGGCAATCAGCATGGGCAGTGGTGAGCCACAGGCCATGGGCAAAAGAGCAGAGGGAGGAACAGGCCCAAGAGGATGCCTAGCTTGGTTTCTGAGACTCACATGCCAACTTCTTCGGTGGTGGTTGCATGCTGCACAAAAAGAGGCATTGGTCAGATTTGGCTATGAGGTTGGCGTTTACTGATACCCTCCTGGTGTAGCAGGCTGGATATGATATGACTAAGAATCAATATCTACAAGCAAGATTCTAGTTCAACTTCTTTATTTTTCACATGGTTAAAATAAGGTGCAGAGACTCAAAGGGATTTGCCCATAGGTTTTCTCTCTCCTGATACAGCTTCCTACTTTGCAGTTCCATAAACATAGCTCCTCAATTCATACCACATCAGCAAATTCATGTCTGCAACAGAATAAGAAACTGGTTGTTATTTTTACAACACTTAAAAAGAAAAGAAAACGAATGCAAGGGAAGCTTGCATTCAAATACTAATGGATAGCTTATTCATTTTACTCTGGAAATTTGCAGAATGACCTCACTGCCACTTTGGACAACAAGAGTTTCACATCTCTCGAATGATCTCCTCTTGGCTTCAACAGGAGTTTCCCAAGCGTTCCTCAAACCTTGTCAAATCTCATCTTCTTTACTCTTCTCTGTGCTTGGTAGACTCACAGAAAGCTAATGTCAATTCTGTGTGATCCTGGGACAGACACTTCCTCTGTCTCTGCTGAGGTGGCAGGGAGCTGGGTTGAGCATCTTCTTTCAGTGGAAAATGACCTCAGGTTAACTGTTACCTAACAGCTGTTAGTGCCTCTCAAATGATAGATCACAGGGGGCAGCTCACAGGGGCCCACATTTTCTGTTCCACCTATCTTTTGAGCTCTCACTGACTCAAGGGACTATAGCTCTCAGTGAAATGAGGGTGAAAATAATGAAAGAGTAGACCAGAAGTGACTTTAAAGATAACTAGTACTTTCTTATTTTAAGATAGAAAGGAGTTAGAGATGAAGCTAGGGTTTGAACACAGGTCTTGGTTCCAAGTTTCTAGCTTTTGTTACACTTGGCTGGCTCTCCATCTCTACACAATTCACTACCCAACCTCAAAGTTTGCTTCTAGGGAACTACCCCAGTATACTGCTTGCTGGATGGAGTAAGAGAACCGAGGACTGAATTCCTGCCTAACTCAGTACCTGGCACAGAATAGGCATTCAGTAAGTGTTTATCAGAAAGGTTAATACTATCTTCAAATATCTGGAACTTGCTGGAAGATTGAATCCAGCAACTAAAACATTTTTTCTCTCTCTCCTTTTGTCTGTTTTTTGAGACAGGTCTTGCTATATAGCTCAAACTGGCCTTGAACTCATGATTCTCCACCCTCAGTTTCCCTAGGTTGCTCTACATGTCCATCAAAAGTTCTTTTTCTTTTTGATCTTTAAGCAATTCATTCTTTTAGAATGTAGAACAAGAAATGGAGAAAGGGGGAAAGCTTGAAATTTTAAACAGATTGACCAGGTAGGCCTCATGAGGCCAGATTTGAGAAAAGATTGAAGGAAGCCAGGAGAAAATTAAGCAAATATCTGGAGGATGGGCCTTATAGACAGAGGCTGATCAAAGTCTCGAAGGCCCAAAGGAGGAACAGCAGGGTGGCCAGGGGCTGTTAAGGAGAGAGCAAAGGGAGGACCCTCAGAAATGAGGCACAAGAGGTAATGGGCAGCTTATGTGGGATTTTGAAGGCATTTAAAGAACATTGGATATTGCTCTGTGGGGAATGGGAGCCAATGCATGATTTCAAGTAAAGCAATGACGTGACCTAACCTACATTTTGCAAGGTTCACTCTGGATGGTGTTTTGGGAATGGAGAGATAGGAAAGGATAGAGGCGGAGGTTGGCTACGAGATTGCTATAGTGATCCAGGCAAGAGGTGACAATGCTGTGGACTAGGGATTCTGCCATATTTTGAAGGTAGAACCTACAGGATTTCTCGAGTTAGCTTTGGGGGTCTTATGTACATAGACTGCTATGTGAAGGGTGCAGCTTAGAACCATACAACAGGGAGGCTGAGGTTGAGCCAGAGGCAATTTGTTTCAAGATTTGTCTGAATTTAATCATTGGGGATTTATTTCCTCAGAAATCACTACTAATAATATGTTTTGTCTTCCTGAGATAAAAAGTGCTAGGAAAGAACCAGGCACTTTTAGTTTGAGAGAAGGAGATGAAGCTGACTTGTTCAGTTTCTCATTTACTTTTTTCCAACTCAGAAAGCATTATGATTACCACACAGGAAAACATATTTCACAAGAGGTCCGGAGAAAGAGCCAGTCAGTTGCTAAACACATTAATCAGTTCTTCAGAGCTCCAACTCAGGCTGAGAAGGAGAAGCTGCAGTGCAAGAGCCCAACCCATTTGGGATGGTGCCAAGGGCTCTTCCAAACAAGCTTTGCTCCTTGCTGAGAGGGTAATATGAATTAATTAAAGTAAAGTGGGTAAAGCCTAGCACACCACCATTGCTTTGAAGGGATTTGTTATTAAGCCCCCATTGTGGTCCATCCCCCTGTTTTACAAGTAGAAAACAGGTTGTGAGATATCAGTGATTTGTCTAAAGTTATACTGGATCTCCAGATTTTTTTCTGGAGCACTAAGTTGACTTCTTTTGTTATTTTGGATGATTGGGATTTCCCATGTTGTCCAAATCCCTATCTGTTCATCATCGGTGTCTCCTTGCAGTTAATTTCTGTGAAGTCCTTTTTAGTGTTTCACCTGTCTCATCTGAAGAAATTTCTATCTTCACAGGGATTTTCAGTGGGATTTTGTTATTCATAAGCACCTGTGAAGCCAGCCTCCAAGTTGACCATTGGTGGTCTTTGCCTAGTAGTATTCACATCCTTGTGACTTGTAGCATACAATGTAAGATTAGGTATGACACTTTTAAGAATATGTTATAAGTATCTGTCATTCTTTGTTGGCATGCTCATGCTAGCATGAATGCATGCATGCATGTAAATACACACCACACACACACACACACACACACACACACACACACATTCACTTTCTTTTTCTCTTTTATCATCATCTCTTGTTTGGGAAAAGCCAGCTGCCATTTTATAAGCAGCTCATGGAGAAGCCTATGTGGTAGGAAGCTGAAGCCTCTGGCCGAGAGCCAGCAAGTGAGCTCTGAACTAAATTCTCCAGCTCTAGTATTAAGATAATTACAGACCTCGTTGATTGCCTGACTCAGTGTAAGTGACCTTGAGCTAGATTCACCCAGGACCCTCAGAAACTGTGGGATCATAAATTTTTAAAGCTTTTACAAAATTGGGTTATATTAATTGTTCAAAGAGGTTTCATTGTGATCTTTTCATACATGCATGTAATATACTTAGATTAAATTCACTCTATTACTCTTTTTAAATTTCCCTTCCTCTCTTTTTTGTAATTTTGTTTTAAGCTACTGACTTTTGGGATGCTCTGTGAAGCATGAGCAGGTAACTGACTAATGAACCCCCTTCCCTTTCAGCCTCAAAGCAATTTACCTGTGTTGTGCTATGTCCTTCTTCCATCTCTACCCCTTCCTCCATCCTTGTCATTACATTGTGCCCTCTCTGTGTATCCTCAAACTAACTATCCTGTCTGAGGTCAAACCCAGAAGTCATCAAACCTGCTAAATCAGTCACAGTGCCAACAGGAAACAGATGGTGGGCTAAAATTGACAATTTGAGAAAAGTTTGATGTAGAGACTGCTTGCAAAATTGTGGGTAGGGTGGAAGATAATCAAAAGCAGTATTGTAGTACTTCAGGACTAGGAAAGGTGAGGTGCAGGTTGGGGCATAGCTCAGTGGCAGAGTGTTTGCCTAGCACACTCAAGGCCATGCTTCAATCCCCAGTGTGTTTATGTGTGGGATACTGTTAACATGGCCTAAGACCTGAAGGGGCTGGAGAAGGAGCAGGGTCCAGTGACCCTGGGGACAAAGAGAGTTTGGAAAGCAGCCTCTTGGCAAGAGTTAGGACCTCTGGGTCCAGGCCACAGTCGGACCCATTCTGAAGGCAGAATGAAAAGTCCCTCAGCTCCTGCTGATGTTTCCCTTTTAGCTGAATGCAACAGGAAGTCCAACATCAAAGAAACCTATTGTTGTCTGGGTTCCCTCTAAAGCAGTCTGTAGGATGAAGGTTTAACCATAAGTCAGAGTAGTTGAGAGGTTAAGACTTGAGGAAGTGTTACTGGGAAGAGAAGGTGGCCAATCTAATTGTGCTGTCAAACAAACCATAATAGTGTGTCCACTGCAGCATAGGTCCATAGAGGAACTACGGGAAACAATGTAAACACACTCCCCAGAATTTATTCCACCAATAATAATTGGTGGCAGATTGGAGTAGTTGTACCCCAAACTCCTGGACTGTTTCTGGGCAGGGGTTAATTCTTGAATATATCTCAACTGTCAAACTGGCAGACAGCTGTTCTGCGGCTCTGGGAAAAACCCTCCAGCACAAAGGTGCATGATTTAGTAACTGAAAGTCTGTGAAGCACTGGAAAGGATAAGGCCCAAGGGAGTTAGGTGACGGTTGGCAGGGTCTGCTCTAGGGCCTGTTGGTAGAGGAAATACAGCAGGAGGGAAAGTGTGTGAGGGTGAATCTGGAGGCACAAGTAAAACTTAAGTGCATAGTTAAAGTAAATAAGTAAACTTGACTAAAATTTAATAACACTCAGTAGGCCTCAAAACAATTTTTTTTCTTTTAATTCTCACAATGACAATCCTTCACCTTCTACCACAACCATCATTCTAACTGTCTGATTCTGCCTATACATTGCGCATTCAGATTGTGTGCATGTGTATCTGACTGTGCAATATAGGTCAGGAAGGAGTCCATTTCACAGAGCAGAAAGCAGAGGCCCAGAGAGGCCTAACTTAGAGCCAGTCAGGTGCAGAACCAGTTCTGCCACTTCCTGACTGGGCAATCTTAGACAAGTTAACTTGTCCTCTTCAGGCCTCTTTTCTCATGTGTAAAATGACATTAAATAACTTCATGGCATTGTAGTATGGACTAAGAGGTATAATTCAAGAATGAATTATAGAACTGTTTTTAAAAGGAAATAAACTTTTATGAAAAATAATAAATGCAAGTGCTTTTATTACATATATTTTTTTCTTTATACCATGGTTTACTTCAAAAATTAGACTGGGTAAACTGAGATATGTGCCAGTAACAGTCTGTTATTCCCTTTTAGCTAAACAACTGTGTAATTGAACACTTTGGAATTAAGCCATGAGAATTGATTCAAATAATTTTAATCATGCTAATGAAACCACGTGACCATCCCTCCACTTCAAAGTTATAAAATGGAATCCTTCTGTTTCCTTTTTTTCCTTCCTGTCTGCTCAGCATCTTGTTTCATCTCAGTTCAACTGTGTTTGGAAAATCTTATCATTTTATCTGTCCTAATTGTTAATTTCTATTTTTTTTTTCTATTTTTTCCTTTTTTTTTTTTTTTCGGTGCTGGGGACGGAACTCAGGGCCTTGCACTTGCCAGGCAAGCGCTCTTCCACTGAGCTAAATCCCCAACCCCCTAACTGTTAATTTTATGAGCTCTTTTAGCTACCATAACAAGTTTTAATTAAAATTAAAATTCCTGCATGTAGTTTTCAGGCTAAAAACTTATTTCTTTTGAGAGTTAACAAGTGAGTGGAGCTTCTCTTCAAAGAGGAAATTTTATCCAAGAATCTATGGAACAAAAAGAACCTTGGGAATTTTCCAGGATGAAAAGGGGGCAGGGACCAGTAATCTCAGTAGTTCTAGTGCCCAGTGTCTTACTTTTTTGGAAGAACCGAGCTGTTTAGGGGACTACTGGGGGGGAGCTAATGTCTGAACGAGGACATATTTATCAGTGGGACAAGATGGATTGCCCCAGACAGAGAAGCTTTTAACTCATAATTGTAGCAATCTTGAGATCCTTGACCCTTGACTTTAAAATAATTTTGGAAGTCCAAGTAATTTTGGAGAATATCTAGTTCAACTTCTTTGTTTTCGTTTCTGGAGCCTAAAGACCTAGAAAGGGAAACATACTCACTTTAGGTCACATCGCAAACTAGGGACAAAGTCAGGACCAGAAGCTATGGTTTAGTACTGTTTGGTGCCACTATATTGTGCTAACGGCCCTGCAGCACTTCACCATCCCAATGGAATCCCTGTGCAACATCACTCTGATTGCATACCTCAGTGTTGGGGTGCACATGACATCCTAAGAAAGCCCATTCTGTCCATTTTCAGGGGCTTTCCTAGAAAATTCTTTCTTAAGGTAAGCTGAGATCTGCCTCTCCTCAACTGACACTCAAGACACGAGAAAAGAAAAAAAAGAAAAAAAAAAAAGACACGAGGTCTTCTCTTCTTGCTCCAGAACATACGTTAGAGGTTTTCTTAGCATCCCCACAGCCTACACCAGTCCCCCTGTCTTCAGACCAGACATCCTGTTTTCTTACAACTCTTTTTTCTTCTGGTTTTAGAAGCACTTTATATTCTAGATACCCCATCACTTAGTTAAGGTTTTCTTCAGATTGTGATGGACGGAAGGAGACATAGTGTAATGATTCATTTTATGTGTCAGTTTAGCTAGGCTGTAGTACCCAAGTTATTTGTCAAACATCTAGATGTTGCTGTGAAGGTATTTTTTAGATGAAATTAACATTTAAATTAGCAGGTTTTGAGTAAAGCAGATTACCCCTCATAAAGAGGCCAGGCCCCATCCAATCAGT
This sequence comes from Castor canadensis, assembly GCF_047511655.1. NCBI lineage: Eukaryota > Metazoa > Chordata > Mammalia > Rodentia > Castoridae > Castor > Castor canadensis. Next base: position 68,963,373 of record NC_133391.1, on the reverse strand, counting down.
TGAAAGCCTTACTTAAAAAATAGAGCTTCCCTGAGAAAGAAGGAACTCTGCCAGCAGACTACCTTTGGACTCTAGCTGTAATATCAGCTCTTCCTGGGTTTCTAGCCTGGTAGGCTACCCTATAGATTTTGAACTTGCCAGACTTTCTCATTCTCTTTTCTCTCTCTCTCTCTCTCTCTCTCTCTCTCTCTGTCTCTCCCCCTCCTCCCCACCTCCTTCCTTCCTCCCTCTCTTCTTCCCTCCCTTCCTCCCAAACCAAATATACACATATATCTTATTGGTCTGTTTCTCTGAAGAACTTTGGTTTAATATGCTGAGTTTTCAAGCGTACAACTTTGCCCTAGACACAACCCCAGAACTGGAAAGAGTGATTTTGAGTGACCTCTTCCTCTCAGTGTCCTATCATTAATTTATTTATCTATTCAAGGAATGGAGCATTTATTTTGCTCCCAAGTGCTGGTGAAAGAAAGGAAAATATTGCAACCAGCATTTGAAGTGTAAATAATCAGACTGTGTTCAAAATTGTTATGCAAAGAGATGTGGAATTTAGGCTCAGTAGTCAGACAGTCCTGGGTTTATGTTCTTGCTCTAATAATTGCCAGCTGGTGACCATGGGCCTCAGTTTCCCCATCTGTGAAAGGATATTTAATTTTTCCTTTAATTTTGGACAGGAAATAAAGATTTTACGTAATATGTAAATAAATAAATAAATATGAAAAAACTTACAGATGAGTGTGCTATTCATATATACTTTGTACAAAAATAAATATTATTAACCAGTTACATGCTCTTTTACGTTCATGATTTTACTTGGTCCTATTTCATCCTCACTAAAACTCCCTGCAGCAGGCATTAGCATTCACATTTTATGAAAGGAAAAACAGAAACTCATGGACATTAAATATTTTACCCAAGGCCACATTGTTAGTAAATGGCAGAACCAGTGTTCAAACTCAATTTTCAAAAATTCTGAACCACATAATCTTGCTTTACTTAGTTTTGTTTGAGGATTCTTGGCATTTGGGAAGAATAGCCTAAGTTCAAGAAATCTGGGATCTGTTTCAGCATTTATATTCTCTTCAGTTTGTTAAGGGATAATTTTCAAAATTATATATATATGAATATATATCACATTTATCAAAGGTTTTTTTAGATGTTTAGTGAAGGAATTAGTAGGATGATTAAAGTGGAAATAAAATTGATGAATTGCATGCAATATTGGTTAATGACCTATAGAGCACTAAAACTTAACCCCTGAGGTTATCTTTTCTATCAGAAATCATTTATATCTATATTGGAGAAACCAAACCAAACCAAACAAACCAAAATCCATTTGTACTATATTAAACTATCTGCAAGTTAATATCTGACTTTATGGGTTGTAAAATGTCTGGACCCTAATTAATAGTAAATTGTAAATCAAACAAAGGGCTGAAGAGTCAGATGGTCTTCAGCCCATGTGCTAGTATGATGTAGATAGGACAGCTAGTTTTCCTTCTAGATTATTTCCAAGTTCTGGATAATTTTTCTCAGCAGTCTATCATTATAACCACAAACTTCAAAAATTATGATTATTATTATTATTTTAGTCAAAATAAAATTTATTTTCTGATTTAGCATCACATTCCACTCTTTCCCCCATTAAAAGCAAAAGGAAATTTCTGTTCCAGAGAAGAGTTTGGAAACATGAAGAACTGTGCTTGAACTTTCAGAACTAAAGCAACCTGTGTAACTGCTGGCCCTGTTTTATCCTCATCACACACCCAGGATGGGGAGGTCAGATTCCGGGGCATCTGTGAAAGTCACAAGTCCTATCCCGTGTCTCCCAAAAGGATTTAACCCAGGTGGCTGGAAGCTTTGTCCACACTTGCTGTCTCCAGTGTTTATAAAAATCTCCCTTTGTTTTGCATATTTTGAAGACCTCTCTTGGCTGCCTCAAATTTTGCATCCATGTTCATAACAAGGTATGCTTTTATTTTGTTTTGGGGAATCTTTCCGCTGGGTGTACTTTTTTGGCAGGTACAGTTCCAGCTTCCAGTCTTTGCTTCAGTGATTATACCCAGTCAGAGAAACAGAACCCAGAAGAAAACAAAACCACTAAGAGATTTTATGCTATATCTATATCTATATCTATATTGTTCTTTCAGTTTTTAAAAAATATTTTATTTTTGAATTAGCATACATTAATAAAACCAGGGCATTTCATTGTGATAAATTCGTACATACATGCATGCAGTGTACTTTGAACAAGTTCATCCACCTCCATTATATTCCCATTTTCCCTCTGTCTTTCTCCCTTTTTCAACAGTGTTTGGTAGGTTTTATTATGCTGTCTTCATATATATTTGTATGTGTGTGCATATATACATATATATGTATATGTAACATACTTCAATCCTCTTCACCCTTCAGCATCCTTTTCTTCCCCCCTTCTCCATCACCCCCCTAGACAGTCCCCAATTTACATTCATGTCCCATTTTTATTATTATTATTATTATTATTATCATTATTGTTCTTTCAGTTTTGCTCCCAAAGGGAAAACCACACTGTCTGTCACTTCCACATTTCTTTACCTTGCTATCAGCAATTGGTGACACAGGGATCAGTAACTTCTCCAGTCTCAGATGTGTGGAGCAGAACCAATGTGAGATTTCTATGCTCCTTCCTGGCCATAGTGGAAACTGAATAGAAGATAAGAGTGATACTCAGATTTCTGTAAGCCTTGCTAAAAGTTTCAATTATGTTCTGAGGTTTACCTCTGGCTAAAGAATTCCTTTGATTTTGTTAGAAATTCTGTGCAAACAGTGTCAGCAGTCAGTTGAAAGACAAACCAAACCAAATGGTACTGGCTTGGTGGCCAGCATCAAAGCTCTGGCCAGAGCTCTGTGACTGTGTTGTTGATTACTGATTATATTGTCTCTCAGCACATTAGCAATATGACGGCCAATCAGGTAATACTGTTTTCCGATTTTTTATTTAAATCATGTATTAATGAAATAGATGCTGCAAAAATTATTTATGATCATAGGAATGATAATTTCACTTTCACTTGGTGTTATCTGGCTTGACTCATACCCACAGAAATCTTATTGTTATATGATTCTCAAGCCTTATGGTGCTGAGCAGCTGCCATAGCCAGCAAAGTTAACTTCTGCTCAGAAATCTCAAAAGGGATTAAAACTGGATTTTGATTTCACTGTCATTCCAGATATTTTCAACTTGTAATTATATTGAGACATGTCATGTACCATATATTCAATTTATTTATTTAAAGTATACAAGTCAATTCAATGAGTTTTAGTTTTTTCACAAGTTGTGCAACCATCATACCAATCAATTTCAGAAGATTTTCATTATGCCAGAAAGAAATCCCACACTCTTTAGACATTACCCCACATTCTCTTTACCACCTCCAGTCCTAGGAAATTATTAATCTTTTCTGGGTCTCTATTGATTTACCTGTTCTGTATAGTTCATATAAGTGGAATCATAGACTATGTTGTCCTTTGTGGATGGTTTCTTTCTTTACTTTTTTGTGGGATTAAGGTTTGAACTCAGCGTTTCATGCTTGCAAAGCAGGTTCTGTATCACTTGAACCACAACTCCAAGTCCATTTTTGCTATGGTTATTTTTGAGATGGGGTCTTCCGAACTATTTGCCTCATCTGGCCTCAGACCATGATCCTCCCCTTCTCAGCCTCCAAAGTAGCTAGGATTACAGGCATGAGCCACCAGTACCCAGAGATGTTTCTTTTATTTAGTGTAATAAATATGACACTAAGGTTGATCCATGTGGAAGCCTGAAATAGTACTTTATTTTTTTTCTGTGCTAGAGATCAAACCAGGACTTTTAGTATACTAGGCAAACATTCTACCATTGAGCTACAACCCCAGAACAGTACATATTTTTTATTGGGGGTAGTATTCCATTTTATGGTCATGAAGATATACTTCTGTTTTCTTACAGAGTTTTCTAGTTTTAGTTCTTGGATTGATTTTGAGTTAATTTTTTTATATGACATGTGGTAAGAGTCTAACTTTATCTCATGGATATCCAGTTGTCCCAGCATCACTTGTTGAAGGGACTACTTTTTCCCCACTTAATTATTTCGGTACCCTTGTAAATGAATTGACCATAAATGTGAGGTTTTATTCCTGAACTAATTCTATTTCATTGATCTGTGTGCCTGTCATTTTGCTAGTACCACACTGTTTTGATTATCTATAGCTTATAATAAATTTCAAACTTAGAAAGTGTGAATCCTCCAAGTTTGTTCTTTTTTAAAGATTATTTTGGCTACTTAGGGTTCCTTGAATTTTCATATAAATTTAATTTATAAGCTTGTCCATTTCTGCCAGGCAGTTAGGTTTTTGATAGAAATTATATTCGATTTGCATTTATTGAGATGGTCACGCTAGTTTTCTCCTTTATTCTATTGATGTGATATATTACATAGAGTTTTGACTATTAAGTCAACCTTGCATCCTGAGATAAGTCCAAGTTGATCAGATAATCTCACTTGGTCTATAACCCTTATGTAATTTCTGGATTCAATTTGTTAGCAGTTGTTGAGGAGTTTTGTGACTATATTTATAAGAGACATTGCTTTACAGTTTTCTTGTGATGCCTTTGTCTTCTTTTATTATAATTTTCTTTTTTAAAAATATTTTTTATTTTCTTATTATCATATTATTGAGAACTGGGTGTTCATTGTGACATTTACAAAAGTGCTTATAACATATTTGAGTTAGATTTACCCCCTCCATCATTCTCTTTATCCCTCTTCCCCCATTCTTAGAAGAGTTTCAACAGGTCTCATTTTTCAATTTTCATACATGAGTACACAATATTTCTACTATATTCACCCTCCTTCACCTTTCCTTATATCATCCCTCCTCCCACCAACCCCTAGACAGGACCTATTTTACCTTCCTGTCTTTATCTTCTTTGGTATCAGGATAATAGTGGCCTCACAAAATAAGCTGAGAAGTATTCACTTCTCTTCTGTGTTTTGGAAAAATTAATGATTCTTTTCACTTATTTATTTAATTTGTTAAACGCTTTTATTAGTACATATAGTTATACAGTTGGTTTCATTATTACATTTCCATATGTGTATACAGTGTACCCCTGTTTGGTTCATCCCCTTTTCCTCCTTTCCCTTCCTAACATGACTTTGCAGGTTTCAGTGTTCCATATTCAGGTGTAGAAAATGCATCAACAGTATTCACCTTCCTTTTCTCTTTCACTGTCTTCCCTTTTTTGATAGTACTGAAATTTAAACTCATGGCCTTGTACTTGCTAGTTGTACTCTACCAGTTGAGCCACTCCGCCAGCCCCAGTATTCACCTTCCTTTATTCTCTTCAGTTGGGATTAATTATTTTAAACTACTTGGTAGATTTACCAGTGAAGCCATCTGGTCCTGGACTTGTATTAGAGGGGTTTTTTGTTTTGTTTTGTTTTTGATTACCAATTCAACCTCTTTATTTTTAGGGGGTTATTCAGATTTTCTATTTATTCTTGAGTCAGTTTTGGTAGTTCATATCTTTCTAGGAATTTGTCCATTTCATCTAAGTTTTCTAATTTGTTGGCAAAGAGTTGTTCATAGTATTTCCTTGTAATTCTTTATATCTGAAAGGTCTGTAGTAATGTCCCATCTTCCATTTCTGACTTCTGTTTCACAAATTACTTTTAGTAATTTGGGCCTTTGTCTTTCTTGCTCTGTTCAGGTAAAGGCTAGTCAATTTTGTTTACCTTTTCAAAGAAATGATTTTGATTTTGTTGTTCTTGATTATTTTTATATTCTGTACTTTTGTTATTATCCATTCTAAGCCTTATTATTTCTTTCCCTCTGCTTGATTTTGGTTTAGTTTGCTCTTTTATTTTTCACTGTCTAAGGTAGTAGGTTAGGTTGTTTGATGTGAGATTTTTTTTAATGGAGACATTTATAGCTATTTTTCCTCTATGAATTTCTTCTATAGACTTTTGTATGTTGTGTCTTCATTTTCATCACTTTAAAGTACTTTCTAAGTTGGGTATGGTTGCTCACACTTGTAATCCCAGCACTCAGGAGGCTAAGGCAGGAGAATCATGATTTCAAGATCAACCTGGACTACACAGCAAAATCTTGACTCAAACAAATGAATAAATGAACAAACAAGCAAAAAGGTATTTTCTAATTTTGTTGGTGATTTCTTCTTTGAAGTACTAGTTATTTTAAAATAACTTCATTCTGTTAAAGTAAGGTTTCAGGTTATTTAAATTTACTGAGACTTGTTTGATGGACTGGCATATGTTCTATGTGCACATGAGAAGGATACGTTTTCTTCTGTTCTTGGGTGGAGTGTTCTGTAAATGAGTTTTAGGTCTGGCTTGTGCACAGTATTGTTCAATTCTCCTGTTTCTTTGTTGACCTTCTGCTTAGATATTCTATCTGATATTGAAAATGAGGTACTACAGATAATAGAATCTCTGACAATTATTGCTAAATTATTTATTTCTTCCCTCAAATCTATCAACCTTTGCTTTGTGTTACATTTTTCTCTGTTAAATGATTTGTTTTTAATTCTTACAGTGTTCTCCCATAGCATTGGGGGTTGAATACAGGAACTTGCACATGCTATGCTAGGCAAGTGAGGGTGAACTACACCCTCAGTCCCTGTTTTTTTGTTTTTTAAATAATAGGGTCTCACTATGTAGCTCAGGCGGCCTTCAAATTCACAATCCTCCTGCCTCCGCCTCCTGAGTGCCAGTATTATAGGTGCATGTCACCAAACCTGGCTGGGTATAACCCGTTGACATTGTAAAATGTACCTTTTTATTTCTATTTGTTTTATACACTATTTTTCTTGCTATGGATGTGGCTATTCCAGCTTTCTTATGGTTGCCACTTGCTTCATTTATACTTTTCCATTCCTTTACTTTCAATCTATTTGTACCTTTGAATCTAAAATGTGCCTTACATTACCAGGACACCACAGCCAAGAAATTCATTTCCATTAGGTCTTACATGCAGTACCTACAAGTGAAAGACTTCCTCTTTTCTCCAGGTCTCTACCATTTTCTAAAACATTGCTCATCTACCTGCAAGCGAACTTCCTTACTGTCTTATTAGCATAATCTTGGGACTTTATAAACTAAGGAACAGATACCAGACTAATGTCCTCAGACAGCTTTGTAGCCTTGCTTCTACATAAGAAGAACCATTCTTGTTCTTATTGGTTATGCAATTATAACTGATTAAATGACATTTATTCTCAAGTACAAAGCTCTGTGGAAGCTTTGATTGTGTAATAGATTTGTCCATTATATCCTGGTAAAGAGGAGAACAGATTCTTTGAATCTATTTATATAGCTACATAGCCAGGGACTCAGTAACAGTATTTACTCCTGAATTCTGAGGGGTCAGTGGGAACAGGTATCATTAAAAAATATTTCATTACAGTTTGCATAAGCATAGTTTGCTAAATTGAGGATTACAAATAGATCAAGAAGAAACTAAATAATTAAAAATGAAAGAAAAAAGGACTTCTTCCTCATGCACATCAGAAAACAATACAACAGGATTCCAAAACAAATAACCATGATTAGATTTCCCTTATTGGCTTATTAAGCTTATGTGATTTATTTGTGACTCACAAATCTACAGAGTACTTCCGTGGTCATTTGCTTCTGAACTAAAAGCCCTGGGCTAACAATTCTGATAAAATCCTGTGGGTTATTCTATAGATGTCTGCTGTGGTCAGTTAATGTTGAGAAGCCTGGCTCTATAAGTCTGTTCCAGTTTTGAGTACCCAGTGCAGTTCTTTCTGCCTAGGCACTGGGAGTGTCTGTCTTTGTTGAAGACTCTTTAGCTTATAACAGAGGTCTTCACGCAAGCATGGAAAGAAAGTAAAAGCCATCTGCTATGATTAAAACAAAGGTTCTATTATTTTATTGCAGTAGTCAACTATATTAGAAAAGGAGAGAAACATTCTCTGTTGGGTTATGGATTTTGTCAGCATTTCCTCAAGTGTAAGAGTGTACTGTAAACATGGGGACAATGACACATTTACTTTAAGAAGTAATATAAGAAAGATTAACTTTACTTTTTTGATTGGACAGCTTATTCCATTTTGAAGGCTCAATATATAATGCAATTCATACATTATTAAGCCAGTTAAAATATGAAACAATATCAAACATACCTAATTAATTTTAGCATCCTTTCTGCTTGTAAATGATACATTTTGTGTTATAAGGTTGAGATACTAAGCCTTCAGTAATTTATCCATTTAAGAAGGACCAAAGATGGTTTGGAATGTAAAAACACATGAATAATTACATCTTTCTAAATTCTGGAAACAAAGTTTTCTTTTCCCCAAGCTTCTCACCTTGTACCTTCAAGTTTTGTCTTTTCATGGTCTTACACATTTGGGCACATTTATTTGTTGACAAAATTGCTCATTTTTTTCCCTTGATAAATCAAACCACACTCATAATTGAGGTTGGGAAACATAGCATTCATGTTTTTTGCTACTTCAATTCTTAGCATAGTATCAATGATCCATACAAATCACAACTTTTAACAAATCAATGTACATTCCTCCTGTTTTCTCAAAGAAATAACTTTGGGAAGTAACTGAGGATGCTCTGAAATATGGAAGGATTTAGCTGGAAGCACAAATCAAAAGCAAGCTGGGCCTAGTGGTACACATTTGTCATCACAGCACTTAGGGGGCAGAGGCAGGAGGACTTCAAGTTTGAGGCCTTCCTGGCTACACAGCAAGACACTGTCTCAAAGAAAAGAGAAAGTTAAAAGTAATCATTATAAAACTTCCTATAGCCACACATCCCTTCTACATTTCTTAAGGTGACAAAATAGAACATATACATTAATGTAACACAAAGGTTTGTCTGCTCTAAACATAAAAATAAGGGACAAAGGTATGTGCAAACATTGGTGAGCACTGTTTTTGTAGTCTAACTTTCTAAGAGATAAATAAGCAAAATGGTATCAGTTTGTGAAACCATGAAGAACATAAAACAAGATGTGAATAGAGTGATGGAGGCTGTTTTATCATCAAGATAACACTTAATCTGTAGGTTCTAGATGGAAGTGCAATAAATAAAGATAATTTGTTTTCTTTAGGACTAGAATGTGAAGCTATTCAATGACTTTCTTTTTTTGACATAGTCTTACTATGTAGCCCAAGCCGGCCTCCAATTTGTGATTATCCTGCCTCCACTTTGCCAGTGTTGGGATTACAGGAGTGTAACACTATGACCAACCAATGAATAATTTTTAGTAGAGAGATACATGAATGAAATCTTTAGTCATGATAATTCTACCACACAGGAGGAATAGTTCTCATTTTACTATTTTACAAGCGAAGAAAATGAGACAATAATGATTCTTTAGCTATTGAGTGACAGACTCAGAAATTTGGTTTCCTAATTTCCAATTCAACATAACTTGTTATTCTTCACAACTAATAAATATACTTGTGTAACTGAAAAGAAAAAGTCTTGTGTATTTATGATTTAAAATCAGTTCAACTGAGGCAGCAGATGATGCTGTATGCTTCCTATAGGGCATTCAACTTTTTGTGGGGCTTAGTTTTTGGGTCTCAGAACGAATAAATATTAAAGATACTGATACCCTGCTAAGTGGAAAAGACACAAAGCCTTCCTGATGCTGGCTTTAGTCCTGGGGGTCTGCATTGTCTCCAAGGGAAGCCAACATTCATGGTAGGGCACATTCAGTTATCAGTTGTCCACTCAAATGACACCCCCCCAGTCCCATTCCATTAACCAGGGAATACTTTGTATTAAATTAAGATTGTCTTGTAACATATTTCCTGTTAAAGAAGAGTGTTGTCTTAAAGCATTCAGAATAGGGTTGTGCATATTTTTAGCACCCTGCATTTTCTCTTTTGGTCAAAACACGCTGTTGGGTGATAACACTTAAGAATTTTTGTTGAATCACTTCTCATGTCAACCCCTCTCATCCTCCTTGCCCTCCCTGTAAAAAATGGGTGTCTGGTAATGATGATTTGATGTCATTTCTGCTGATCTCATCCCTGAGTCAGAGGAAACAGTAGGGGGTAAGTTCAAGAACTACAACATATTATTGGCAGTCAAGAGAGCTAGAGGAATGAGAGTCTTCCCTTATGCCATTGATCTCAGAGGGGAGAAGGGGATTGCAGAGTTAGCATTGTCCTGTGTGGAAGTTGGACCATGAACAAAGAGGATGGGAAGCCGCTCAGAGGCATAATTCTAATAGGCCGCTGGTCACCGCGGACTTCACGTTATCACAAAATAAACAGGATGCTTAGAGGCTTATTATGCCAACCAACCAGCTTCACACTGTTCTTCTAAGTCAATCCTCAAGAGAGGGCTGAGTTCTCCCTTTACAGACAGAATGAACAGATCCTACACTCAGCACACTATAAAGCAGGAACCTTTCCTGGCTCCTCCATCCAAACCCACTTTCTGGATTTTCCTCTGTCTAGACAACAGCTGGAAAGGATCCTGCAGGACAGGTAGTAGACCAACCGTCTCAGTTTACAATACAGAGTAGAGACATCCCACCCACGCCACCCCCTGAGGCGAAATGTGTGCCACGCACATCACGAGTGTGTGGCACGGTGAAAAGGGGAACCCTAGACTCTTTGGTTTCTTTCCCTTGCAGGTTCCTTTTTCCCCAGCAGTCCGCGAGGGAGGCAGGGGAGGAGCTGGACATGGTTTGCGCGGAGGCTGGGGTCTCGGGCTTGCCTGGGGGAGGAGGGGAGCGGTCCCCAGCGGCCGCGCATTCCGGAGCCACCAGAGCGCGGCGCGCAGGGTGCTGAGCCACGCGTCCCAGACGCTCCTGCGCACTCCCGGGGCTCGGAGCAGCTGGGGCACGTTCCGGGCGCTGGCTGGGCTCAGATTCCAGGGCTGGGGGTCGTTTCCGGCTGCCGGATCCTGGGCGATCCTGGGGACTTGGAGAAGTTCCGACTTGCCCTTGCGCCGGGAACTTTCTCTCGACCCGCTGGGGGACCGCAGGGTTTCAAAGAAGAACCGCGGACTCGGGGTGAGTGCCGGCCATCGGGTGTTGCTTGTGGGGCACTGGTCGGGCGGACGTCTTCGGACTCGTCTAACTCTCGCGCTACCCCTACCCCAGTGCCCTTCCAACGCTTCTCTTTGTACCCTCGCAGCACTTCGGCGTTTATTTCCCCCCACTTTCTTCCCTTCCCTCCGGATCTCACCCCTAAGTTCCAGACACGTTCTGTTCACAATTTTGGGCCTCGAGAGGCCCGGGCTCCATGGGTGAGCCCCAGCCCGGTTGCACACCGGCTTCTCGGCTTTGCCTCTTTCTGCCTTCGGGAAGCGCGCCCCCTCCCCCAGCTGGCTTTGGAGCTCTTGGCTCCCCCGGCCCGACGTCTTTGAGCCCGGTCGCGCCACCACGCTGCGCTGGGTTTGAGTCTTTGCAGCATCCAGAAAGCAAGCTTGTTAGCAGAGCCCCACATAAAAGGCGCCAGGACTTTGGAGTTAGGATTGATGGGTTCTGGTCCTGGTTCTGTCCTATCCTGTTTTATCATCGTTTCTCTGAACCCGTTTCTCTGTCTGTGAAATAGATACAGAACGCAAATGCGAAAGGACATGTGAAAAGTGTATTGGAGAAAGGCCTTGCTCCCTTCTCCCGGCTGTCTGCTCCTTTTTTTTTTTTTTTTTTTGCAGTACTGGGGCTTGAACTCAGGGCCTACACCTTGAGCCACTCTACCAGCCGTTTTTTGGGTGGAGAGTTTTTTCGAGATAGGTCTTGCGAGCTATTTGCCGGGGCTGGCTTTCGGCCGCGATCCTCCTAATCTCTGCCTCCTGAGTAGCTAGGATTACAGGCGTGAGCCACTGGCTGTCTGCTCCTTTAGTTTTCCAATTGCTGATTCTTTTCCGCCGGGCTCTCCACCTCCATTCCTTGAGTGTAGGGACTGCGTATCTGTCTTCATCTCTCCACTTGGCACAGGGTCTGGCAAGCAGTAGGTGCACAATACATGCTTTGTGAGTGAAAGGATGAAAGGCATAAACCATAAAACCTGTGCCAGGGTTGTTCTGATTGAGTGGTTGGGCTGGGCTCCTGTTTATGCAGTTCCACTCTGTTTCTTTTATTTATTTATTTCCTTTATTGTGCTGGGTGGAGGTACATTGAGGCATTTACAAAGGTTCTTATAATGTATCAGATATATCATACTTGAATTCATCCCCTCCACCCTGATTGTTTCTTCCTGACTGGCAGAATCCTGTAGGCACCTGGAGGCTGATGGTTCTCCCCATTGTCTAGCCAATGGATACTCAACTCCTCACAGCTTCAGGATGCAATGGAAGCTACTCAGTCATTCACCCATCAGAACTTGCTGAAGCATCTGTGGTCTGTGGTACCACTGCAGAGGGTAAATAGATCAGAAGGAGTTGTGAGTGCCTCATTGGGTTGGGAGTGTGGTGAGGGGTGGGAAGAACAGTTCTTGGGGGGGGTCTGGAGAGCCTCTGAGTTACCACAATGGAGGCATTTCCCCTCTCTGGACCCTATCTGTGAAATGAGGAAGTAGGAGTAGGGCAGGTACATGTTTGTGGGTGAGCATGGCCTGCTGTTTGGATTGTACAAGGCACTCCCCAACTGTCTGAACACACAAGAGACAGCCCAGCTGAGCTTTTCAACATCACGTACTTCTGCGGTGAGAAACAAAAAAGCCATGAAATGTTCTCTGTTCCAGTGGAGACCTCCTGTTTCCACCCGTCCTGGGGCTGTGAGTCATACTGTGGGGTGACAAGTCATGATCCATCAAATCTCCCACAATGACCTCTCTGAACTGCCTCAGGCTTGATTGCACAAAGGGTCTGGGGATTCCCCTCTCTGGCCCAGCCAGAGAACTCAGTATGGAACTGTAGTCAGAGACTCAGAACTAATTAGAGATTCTAGAGGATGTGGTTGGGTCAGGCCAAGGGCCCAGGGAGTGACAGACCAAGGGATATTCGCAAACTCAAATGTTTTCCCTGCTGTATTCTGATTCTTCTCTTTAAAAAAAAAAAAATGCCCTGTTTCTTCTCTGTGAATCAAAACACACAAATGAAGGGGATATTTCCAAGGAAAGAGGATCTTTATTTTGCCACTATTGGCAATGCAAAGGTTCCCCTCCCCGCTTTATAGTTTATAGGAGTAAATGCTGGCATTACACATCACCACACCCAGACTGGCCAGGTATGCTGGACTAATAATCCTACTTGACATTAGTTGAGTGGTTACTGTGAGCCAGGCATAATTCTCACCATTTCACATGTATTCATTTAGTCTTTACCACATCCTATTAGGGAGGGGGTCATCATTCCCTCCATTTAATAGGCAAGGAACCTGAGCTCCAGAGAGAATAACTTACTCACAATCACACATAAAGTAAGTGGCAGAGTAAGGTGTGATCCCAAGCAGTCTGGCACCAGAGTCTCTCCTCTGATCTATATTAGAGTTTGGGAGAACTAGGGTTCAGATCTTATCTTATTTGCAGGATGGCCTGGGGGAAGTTAAGTGAAAAATTGACAGCCAGTATACTGGTGGATCACTAGGGACTCTAACCCTCTTACCTTCATTTAGAAGACAGAAGGGGTACCTCAAGAGAGAACACAGCATTAGAGGCAAAGCTTTAGGTAGCAAGGAAGGAGAAGAGGCCAGAGTTAGAAGTGCCTGGCAAAACAACGTCAAGCCAGATTCAAATTGTGCACTTTAAATTGCTTAGTTGTGTGTAGATAGAGCTTCCTTATTTTATTGATTTGTATTCTGATTGGCAGATTGGCAGGTGACCCACTATATAAGATTAGGAGAATGAAACAGAGGAGGGAGAAGGAGAAACAGAGAAAACTAAACTGGCTTTCCCAAATTAGTTTCAATTAATGATGACAAATATCTAACAAATACGTCACTACTCCTGATCCCTGCCCCAGGCAGACATCACCAATCAGTACTTTGCATCTCACCTCCCCAAGGTTCCCAAGTCCTAACTCAGTGTTCTGGAGAGCCTCTATCAATTGGTCCCGTTGCTTTCTTCTTGCTTTCCCAGGTTTCCCACTTCATTCCTCTGGGGTATGCCTTAGGAGGTATCTTAGAAAATACTTTGTGACTTTTTAAAGATTACTTTTCTCTTCATTTCACTTCTTCTTTTTGTTTCCTTTAATGGTCTTCAACCTGAGTCCATCATGGCACTCAGGCCAGAGCTGTGGGGAGGTAGAATATCTTCTAGAGTAAGCCAGACTCTCGGAAATCACCTTATCCATTCCTTCCAACTGACTGACAGCAAAACTGATGTCTAAACTGAGGTTTTCTCAGGATCACACCATGTATTCATCATCTAATGCAGCAGTAACAGTTTACCATGCTTAAATTTAAGGGCTTTAAAAATTTTTTATTTAGTTACAGTTCTGTAGGTCAGGGGCCAGTGTGGGTCCCACAAGAATAAATCAAAGTGTCATTAGACTGTTTTTCTTTCTGGAAGCTGTAGGGGAGAACTAGTTTCCTGCTTCAGTTGTTGGCAGAATTCACTTCCTTCAGTTGCAGGTCTAAGGTTACCATTTTCTTGCTGTAAATGGAGGACCATTCCCTGCCTTTGGTAACTGTTATACTCCTAGGCTGTCAACAACCATCCTCCATCCTAAAACCAACACCAGCAAATCAATCTTTCCCATGTCCTGTCTCTCTGACCCCCTCTTCCGCCTTCCTCTTCACTTTTAAGGTCTCATGTAAATGGGTTGGTTCCATTGGGTAATCCAGGGTAATCTCCTCATCTCAGAGTCCTTAACTTTATTTACATCTGCAAAATCTCTTTTGCCTGTGTTCTCATGACTCCGCCCTTTGAGTCATGCTTCCTTTTTCACATTCAAGGTTCTGGGGATCAGGACATGGACTTTTTTTGGGGGCCATTCTGCCTGCCACATGTGTGAGGCCCTCTTTGGGAGAGCAACTTGTTTTGGTTCACACAGTAAGATGGGGCTTAGCACCACCACTCCAGTGCTTCTGCAGCTCTTTCATAGAGCCTCCCTGAAGCTCTCTCACGCAATGTCTTTTGTCAGTTTAGTGCACTTCAAGCACGTTGTTACTTAGTCACTCGTAAATAACCATAGCCAATAGTGGCTTAAACAGGATGCTGTGGATTTGGCCTGGGTTTTCTCTTCTGCTGGCTCTCTGTTGGTTTTCAAGACTGATTGGCTACTCACATGCAGTCTACGTGCAGTCTCAAACAACTCTGGCTGCCTTTCTGATCTCTTTGAAATAAATATCCTAGTGTTTTTCCAGGCACAGAGGAGCAGACAGAAATTCAGGCAGGGAATAGGTCTTTAGCTCATTAGGAATTTTGGAGAAGATGGGTCAGTTGTGGTGAAATGAGAACAGAATGCTCCACAGGGACCTTGGGTCATCAGAGAAAAGCATCTATTTTGATTCATGTCATATTATTGATAGTTTGTGTGTCTTGTCCATTCCTTCCTCTGGCCTATTTCTTTGGAACAAAAGTCTCTGGTGAATGACTCCTTGCTGGGTTTGCAAATGTTTGAGGCTATCTATTACACAATGAAGGACAGCCATTTTAAGAGTAAATGTGAGGCTGGGATGGCCTCATACTGGACTTGGCATGGGAAACCTGTCTCCTCTTTCATCAGCCTCCCAGTCTCTGCCTGGTACAAACAGGGTGGACTAGGAAAGAAGTCTCCTATAATGCTTCTTGGATGTACAGAGTCCAGAAAAGGTGAAATCTGAGGATGTCATTTTATTTTGGAGATATGGTTGTGACTTTTAGGATTGTTTGGACTTCTGTAGGAGTCAGGGTTCTTTTTGGACACAGTCAGCAAACTAAACTATGAATTGAGCTCACATCTGAATTACCCAGTCTTCCCATATTCATCCCTTCATTGTTCTTACATTGTTGACATTTACCCTGATAGGTGTTGAGGATACAGCAACAGACAAAACCCAGGTTTCTGCTTTCATTTGCTTGCATTTGTGGGGTCAAAGGAACAGAACCTTAGCCTCTTGTGAATAAAAGCCAATGGAAACAAAAGTGACAAACTAATTTTAAATGTTAAAAGTGTACGAAGAAAACAAAACAAGAGATAAGAGACAAAGAATGGCTGGTGTGTGAGAGTAGTAGTTTAACAGGATGTGTCTGAAAAACTTCTAAGTGGTAACATTTCAGTTGAAGTCAAGGACAGTGAGATAATGGGCAGGGGGCCTTTTCCAAGCATTCTTAGCATTCTAAGAAGGGGGAACAGTAAGCTCAAAGATCTTCAAATGAGATCAGTTCTTGGGACACAGGTCATTAGGTGCCTTAAGCTGAAGGTAGCCACTGGGGCCCCTTCTTGGCACTTGGGCTACCCTTTCCAACTGTTCTGAATGTTCTGTTCTTAGCTGGCAATTCCAGCAGCTCCTTTTGAGAATGAAGCCTTAGAAAGGGTCCTGTAAAGTGAACAATAGTTGCAAACCCTGAGTGGAGGCCTGTGCCCTGAGACCATCAGCCTCATGGTTTCCTTTCTGCAGAATGCTTGAAGAGTCACACATCTTCAGATACCTTCAGCATCAGTGACTCAGAGCTCGTTCCAGCTGCCTCCTCTCTGGCCTTTGTGTCTGGTGGAAAGGAAACAGCAGTAGCACTCTATGCTCAGAGCTCTGGCAGTGCTGGACTAGGGCCATACCTACAGGATGCCACCTGCCTCTATCTGCCTTTTCTCCTACTTTGGGGTAATTAAGCTTGCCTGCTAGCAGGAAGTCATGTCTGGAGCAGTGAGCTCCTTGGTGGCAAACTAGTTGGATAACGTGTATTGGCAGTCTCTCAAACAATAACTGTTAGCTGCAGTTCAATGTGGAGGGTGTGGTGCTTCCAGTGGAAGGTCAAATCTGGAACAGACCATCAAAGGCCACTTACTTACGAAACTTACTGCTATGGTATTTTACACTGGATTCAGATCAGTCTTCGTTAGAGCAGTTGTAGCACCTTAATTAATAGTAGGGCCTCTGAACTCTTTTCTTGAGCTCTTTTTAAGACTTCTTGTTTTTTCTCTTCCTATGCTCGCTACCTCGGTTTAATTCTATGAAGCCCTTACTGCGTACCAGACATTGTCCTGAGTGCTTATCATGTTAGTCAGTTTTCTGTTACTATAACAAATACCCAAGGTAACAACTTATAAAGAGAAAAAGTTGATTTTGGCTCACAATTTTGTAGGTTCTAGTCCATGATTGACTGGCCCTGTTGCTTTTGGGTCTGTAGCAAAGAAGCACATCGTGGTGGGAATGACTGGTAGAAGAAGCTGCTCTCCTCCTGGCGGATAAGAATCAAAGAAACAGGAAGAGGAAGGGGCTTGGGTCTCTATCCCTTTCAGGGGCACACTCCCAGTGCCTCCCATTAGGTCTTCCCTTAGCACTAAGCTGAGGACTAAGGCTTTAACATGTGGGCCTTTGGGAGACATTTCAGAGATAAACGAAAGTGATATTTTATGACCTGTACTCATTTAACCTCACAGCATCCCAATGAAGTAGTTGCTATAGTTGTTATTATTATTATTATTATTATTTGACAAATGAGGAAATGGAAGCTCAAAGAGCTTAGCCTCTTGTGAAAGTTGTCAGGGCTACATATGTCTCAGCATATCATGTACTCTTCACTTCTAGGCTTTGTTGATGGTGTCTGTCCTGTGCAGCCTGCCTTTCTCCTCACTTCTTCCTTTTGCATTCCGGCTTATCTTTCCAAGCCCCCATAAAAGGCCCCCTTCTTTGTAAAATCTTCTATCTTACTTAGGCAAAACAAAGGAATACGGATTAATATCTTTTTGAGAACCTTTATGTTCTAGGAGTCTGCATATTTCTGAGATGTTTTGATATAGTGCTTTTAGTATTCCTCCTTCATGGACGAGATGATTGAGGGTTAGAGATTTTTAAATAATTTGGCCAGTCTCACCTCTTATGAGGGTAGAAGGCAGGATTCAAATCCAGATTCCTACCTCCAGAGTCTGTGTTCTTTCTACTTCCTCCCTCATTCCCACTTGTGATGGGTTTAATATCATCAGTGTAGTGCTTCTCTGCTTTTAGTGGTCTGAGTATTTTGCACGTCTCTGCAATTAGCGATTATAATTGAAGTCTCTTTCAGAAGGCCAAAAACTGTATCTCCATCTCCACAGATCCACTCCTCAACCTCCAGCGTTATTCACAGTGCCATACCATAAATGTTTACTAAATTAGATTGAATTGCTAACTGTACCATTTCAGACTTGTACAGTAGGAATAGGTCAGTTTAATCACTGTGCCGGTTGATTTAAAAAATCATTAATACGGGTTATCTGCCTTAGTCTGTTTTGTATCGCTATAACAATATCTGAGGCTGGGTAGTTGTGAAAAGAGAGGTTTGTTTAGGTCACTGCTCTAGAGATTGAAGAGCACTATATCGGCATCCATTTGGCCTCTGGTGAAGGCTTCGTGGTGGTGCAACTCATGGTGGAAAAGCAGAAAGGGAGGTATGTGTAAAAAACAGTCACATATGTGGGAGAACTTTGTTATATAATAACCCATTTTCATGGTGACTAACCCACTCTTTTGATGTGGAAATTAATCCCTCCAAGGGTGGTGCCCTGTGACCTAGTCACCTCTTACCAGGCTTTGTCACCTCTCAGTAGTGTTACATTTAAACCTTTGGGGGCAAACCATATCTAGACTACAGTATCATCCATCATCCTTGTTGCTAAAGTAAAGCCTTGTTGCCAAGGCTGGGATGCTAACAAACCAGCTGAAGGAGGGGATGATATTTGCTAGGAATTTCTAATCCTAAGAAGTATTAACATTTGTAGAGCATTTACTCTGTCAGTTGTGATTATCTCATATAATTCTCCTAGTCCTAGGCAGATGTTATTTTCCCATATTTGGTTTTGTTTTCAGCTGAGGAAGTTCAAGTAACTTATTTAAGGTTGCTCAGCCAAAAAGTGGGGGAGCCACATTTAAACACAAGTCCACTGGCCTCAGAGTCTGGGTTTTTAATACTGTTTTGCAGTGTGAATGTAAAGTGAAGGATCTCTTCACACGTTTCCTGTTTCTAAATATTCCTTCTACTCGGAAGAGTTTCCATGGCCTTATCAGAATATAAGATCTTGAAGATTTGTTGATTTTTAAAAAAAGTTTATTTAGTACCCACCATTGAGCCGAAGGAGTGTTCTGTACAGAAGCAGATATGGGCTGTGTTGGTAAAATCAGGGGTGGTCCAGAGTTGGAACAGAGGCACAGTTGTTTCTGTCATTCCTCTTCTAGTCCCTCATTCTGTATGCATGTGGACTTTTTCCCCCTATTGCTGGAATCTTTGCAAAAAGCAGGATTCTGTTGCCTTTCTTCTCTGATGTTCTTACCCATAGTGAGGAATAAATAACCTACAAGGTTTACTTATTATCATCTTTAGAAGATTTATTTGCATTTGGGATTTAACTCAAAGAGATGAAACCCAAAGGTGAGTTTACCAACAGTGATTCTGATAGAAACTTTCCTTCCTCCCTCTCTTCCTCCCTCCATCCCTCCCTTCCTCCCTTCCTTCTTTCCTGTCTATCTTGTGTGTTTGATGCTGGACAACCACCGGCCTCACCTTTTCTGAAGTTGCTCTGGACTGGAAGGAGCCTCATGTAGCAAAAACCACGGTCAAGAAATCTGCCTGGCTTTCACTGTCTATTTCTGTTTATTCCAGCACCACTCTACCACGTTCTCCAACTGGCTTCTCACTTGAGTCTCTCAACTCCCATCTCAAACAAAACAGTAGTGGAAGTCACCAGGCCCAAGTTCTCACCTCAGTTTTGCCATTGACTTAACTGTGTGTCCTTGGTAAAGTCTTTTCCTTTCTTTGACCACATTTCCCTCATGTGCAAAATGGATAGTAGCTTACATGGTGTAAACTGGGAAGTATCTAAATTCTGTGCAGATTTCTAGAACACCATTTGTTTTGTCTCTATAGAACCCAGAAGGATATAGTATTATAGTGTTAATTTTCTAGTGAAAATAGATAATTTCTATCGATAATAAAAAATTATCACAGACTTAGTGGTGTAAAACAATTGAGTATCTTACTGTTTCAACAGGTCAGGAGTCCTGCACATCTAAGCTGGGTCCTCTGATCAGTGTCTCACAAAGCTGCATTTGAGGTGCTGGCCACATTGCTTTCTTGTCTGCAAGATTAGCTAGGGAAGAATCTGCTTCAAAGCTCATCCAGATTGTTGGCAGAAGTTGTTTCCTTGCAGATGTAGAATTCATAGTGCCTTACTTTCTTCAAGGCCAGCAAGAGAGTCGCCCTTAAAGAAATACTTCTAAATGACTTTCAACTAAGTCCAAGATAATCTTTTTATTAATCCTAAAGTCATCTAGAACCTTACCCACAATGAGAACGAACAATTCTAAAGGTTTATTTATTCCCCTTTTCTTGAGCTTTATTTGAATCTGGGCCTTAAGCCAAAGGGATGAAGTACAAAGGGTGGAATTGTGTACAGTAGTGATTTTGACAGAAACTTAGATCACATCTGTAAAAGCCCTTCACCTGTGTTGTATATCTGGGGTGCACTGGGGAGCAGAGTTCATGGAGGCAATCTTAGATTTCTGTGTCAAAAATGCTTTCCAGTAATAGCCTATTTATAGTTGTACCTTGGAATATACTGGAATCAGATCCCTATTTTCTGAGTCTGGCTGAATAAATTCATTTATGAAATTCGTTCCAAAAGTTACCTGTTCCTAGACTAAACTATTCTACTTTGAGCTTACATTTTAAAAGCAATGTGTTGACTGTGCTTCTGTCCCTTGCCATCTAACACCCTACACTGCCTCAGGACTCTGACAGCAAGAAAGCCGTTATCAAACGTAGCCTCTCTACCTTGGATCTCAGAACATTGAACCAAAATAAACTTCTTATCTTTAAAATATAAAAAAAAATAATAAAAGCAATGTGTTATCATTCTTTTATTTTAATGTAGTAATTTTTTCACCATTATTACGTGAATATGTAGTTATGTGAATAAAGGAAACAATTTGATTTAAAACCACGTAAATGTCATCTTTTTATATCTAATTTATTTAATTAATTAATTTATTTTTTGCTGGGCTGGGGATCAAATGCAGGGTCTCACACAGGCTAGGCAAGTGTTGTACCACTGAGCTTACCACCTCTACCCCAGCCTTGTTTTTCTACTTGAAATCATATATTACAGAAAATCATTAATTTAGTAATTATGTTCATAGCTTATTTAAAAAACCTTTTATCAGTAGCTGAGAGAGATTTATTGTAACCTCACTATAATTGGATTTGACCATTTCTCCTTGTAATTCTGAGAGTAAGTCCATAAAAGTTAAAAATCATTTTATCTTTCTGGTTATACTTTTTGCCTAAAAGTTCCCCTTCTCTGATAGTAGGGTACCTCGACTAGCTTAAGTTAATTATGGCTGTGTCATTTTTTTTTCTTGTGCCTTTTATTTTAGCTTTTATAAGTGTCTGTGTCTCTTGTAAAAGATACAGATATACGTTTTGTTTTTTATTTTTATGTACTCTGAGTTTTTGTTATTTTGGGATTAAGTCTACCACCTTTCTATATGCTTTCTATTTGTCCTAAATATACCCTTTACTATTTTTCTTGATGAGTGCTCTGAAAATTACAATATGTATCCTTGACTTAACAAAGACTAATATTATTTATTGTTTTGCCCTTTCCCAAACAATGTAAGAAAGCCAAAATATTTTAACTCAGTTTCTTCTGCTATTTGTTATTCTACTGAATATTGTTTTTTCCGATATTTTTGGCTGAAAATGTCTTATTTCTCCATAATTCTTAGCAGTTATTCCTCCTCATCTTTTAAAAGATATCATTCTATTTTTTTTTTTAATCCTGTTGTTTCTGTTAAAAGTTGTCTGTTGTTGCTGGATTCAGTGCTTGTGCTTGTTGTCCCAGTTATTTAGGAAGTGAAGATGGAGAAGATGGAAGTTTGAGGCCAGCAAGAAGTTAGTGAGACTCCATCTCAACAAAAAAGTTGAATGTGGTGGTACATGCCTGTGATCCCTGCTACATGGGAATCATACATAGTAAGATAATAGTCTGAGACTAGGCAAAATGTGGGAGGTCCTTTAAAGCCAAAAGGGCCAAAGATAAGACTCAGTGGTAGAGAGCCTATCAAACACACAGGGCTGTGTTTAAACCCCCGTGTCCCAAAAAAAAAAAAAAAAAAGTTGATATTTGATACAAATGTTTCTCATTTGAAGTTGACTCACCATATTTTTCTTAATTTTTGAATTTCAGATTTATTACAATTTTCTTTACATGCTTCATTTATCTTTAGTCATGAATTTATGCCTTTACTCAGCTTTGAAAAATTCTCTGTTATTGTTTATTACAACTTTTTAGGGGACAGGTCTTGCTGTGTTACCCAGCCTGGCCTGGAACTCATGATCCTCCTCCCTCAGCCTTTCAGTGTTGGGATGATAGGCATGTGCCACCCTGTGTAGCTCTGTTTTTGTTTTTGCTCCATTCTCCTTTCCTTCTGGTGTCCTAATTACATGTGTATTGTATCCTGTTACTGTTTTCTCCATGTCCCTTATCCAGTTTTTAGTATTTTCCATCTTTTTGTTTCTTCTTCCTTCATTTTAGGTAGTTTTCCTGATCTAACCTTCAAGTCACTTCAGACTTCTACTATGTCTATTATGCTGTTAAACCTATCTCTTGAGTTTTAAATTCCTAATACTATCTGTTTTAGTTCTTACAGTTTGATTTGGCTCTTTAAAAAAATTTGATGTCTTTCTTGTAGTTTCAAGTTCCCTGTCAAAATTTACAATCTTGGATTTTGTTCCCCTAAACATAGTAAGCAAGGTTATTTAAAGTGTATGGTGAAAAAAAAAAAAAGTTTATGGTGTCTGATAACTCCAGTATCTAGAGTCATTGCAGATTTTTCTATTTTCTGCTGTTTCGGATGTTTTTATTTTTGGCATGTTGTCTTTTTTATGTTCCTGATTATTTTTGGTTATGTACTGATTATCATATTTGAGAAAAAAATGTTGAGGTTTATCATGATAATTTTACCTCCAGAGAGATGTATGTCTGCTTTTGCCCAGAACCTGGAGATACCAGAAATGTGAGCAACCTAAATTCAGTTTTAGGACTGTGATAATTCAGAGTGGGCTGCAGAGGTGTGGCTCAAGTGGTAGAGCACCTACACTCAAACCCCATTCCCACATATAACTTAAAAAACTGGCTGTGATCTCTGGGAGGACTGGAATATTTCCGGGTCACAGATCATCCTTAGCACTAAGGGTGCTCTTGAGGTTCCAGCTCAAAGTACAGAGACTTTACTGCTCTCACCCCGCTGTCTTGGCAATCTTGTGCTGCAAGGTTTGCTCCCTTAGTCTCTTCAGCCTGTTAGGAGCACTATTCACTCTCTGTTTTCCACTAGGGGAAACGCCGCCCTAAATGCCAGAATCACCTCTCTGGATTCGGCCTTCTCCCAGGTAGGGGGGCTGGCAGTTCTTTATTATTTTGTTAGTTCTCAGTACTTTTAGGCAGATACTTTACCTACTTTTCTAGTTGTCAGTAAAAGACTGATGCAATTGTCTATTTTGCCATTATCAGAATTCAAAGTTCTGATCTTTGTGAATTAAGTAATTTTCTAAAACTGAAAAGGCCTTGGGCCAAAACCAGTAAGAATCTGACCTGACTGAGAAGAGAGCTGTAGGTTTGGTATACTCCAAGCTCATTTGCCTGGGTCTGTGTAGGCTCTGACGTAGCTGTACCAGATCAGGAGACCTGAGTTTGAACGCCATTAATTTAACTTTGTGATTGCTGGCTGGTTAACTTCTCTCTGCTTTAGGGTACACAGCAGTAAAACAATATATCCCTCTTGATCTTGACCTGCACCACCAAGCTTTCCTACCCAGCCACCTTCAGGTTGATGTGGTTGTTCTCTGTGTCCACTCTTCCCCTTGGGCTTCTCCTCGGACATGGCTGTGGGTTGGTGGTAAGATGAGTAGCGGGAACAGGTGGCGCTGAAGTAGGCAAGTCATGCTGTCCTGCCTCCTATGCATTTTATTTATTTATGTATTTATTGCAGTACTATGGTTTGAACTCAGGGCCTTAAGCTTGTTAGGCAGGCACTCTATCACTTGAGCCGAGCAAGCTGAGGAAGGCCTACTGTGAGAGACAGGACTGTCTAAGTGACAGATTAGATTTAGGTTTGATGGGCAGCCAGTCTCTGTGGGAGACAGGCACTCCCACAGAGCTGGAGATGGAAGGTGAAGACCCCTTTGATTTGTTCCAACAGCAGACTGGAGGCACAGCTTCCTGAGGGACCCCATCTGCACTTCCTGTCACTGTCCCTGCATTTGCTACTGAGGGATGAGCGTGTGACCATACCAACCACAGAAGAGTCTGTGGGAGCCAAGAATAGTCTCTGAAATGATTCTCCTCTCTCTGAAGCACTTCGAGTACAACTCAAAACTGTATCTTCAGGGATGAGGCTACAGCTTAAGTCAGGCCAATCAGATTGTTTTCTTAGTTTAGGTAAAATGAATTGTGAGGTTTTGGGTTTGTTTTTGTTTTCATTTTGTTTCCTTCTTCTCCCCAAATATTTTTTTCTCCCAAACTTGGGACTGAATGCTAGCTGTCATTCTGTGGCTAGGTTCTAACTCCAGGTAGTGTCCTAAATACACAGAGAGCTCATGTTCACTGTAGGCATGTCTGTGGGACAGGTAAAGGAGCGGAATTCTATTTACTATTTGTCAAAGGCCCAGGATGGTAATATGCTAAATATTGCACATTGAAGCATTGTCAGGCAGATGGTAAAGTTAAAGGGAAAACACCAGATGTTTCTTCAAAGGTAAAAAAAAAAAACCAAATCCTTCAGTAATATGGTCTGAATGCTCCTGCTCTGGAGTGGGTTTCCCAGGGCCTGAGGTTCAGGATATCTTCCTCTACTTAGTACCTTGGGGTGGGTGGGTACATAGGCAGTGATTGGCACACCAAAACTCAGCTTTTTCCCTTTTCACAACATGGAAGAAAGTAATCACCACATTTCTCATTTGGTAATTGTATTGTGGTCTCAGATTTCTTCTAGTATTTGCTTCTGATGAACAATATGATCTCTCTAAGTATAATTGAATTCACAGTTATGTTTTTGTGTAAAAGAGCTACTTCAAAGTGTGGTTGCCAAAGAAGTCCACAGAAAGGTGACTTTGGGCTCTTACAGATTTGTGCTCCTTGCTTTCCAAATATGTACTGAAGCTGTGCTTTAGTATGGTGACTTCAGTTCTGTGAAATATTCTGGGGTCTATACCAATTAAAATGTGCATAGTTCTGCCTGTTGTCCTTCTGTAGGGATCTATTGCTGCTTGATGGCTGTTCCCTGCTTTTTATAGTCACCTGACAATGGCCTACCATTTCTTGCTTGCTTGAAACCTTGCAGAAAATGTTCTTGTTTCCTTTGTCTTGCTGTGCGGGCTCAGATGGAATGTTTGTTGGCTCTATTGTGTTCATTCACCAATTTGTACATTATTTGTTGTCCTTTACTACTGTAAACAGTAAATATAGTTTGGTATTCTTAAAAGAAAAAGAATATATCCCATATGGGATTACTGTGATGGTTTATTAAGTATGGGAGAAGATTAGGTAGTACCTAATATTTGTATTTGTTAAATACAAATAATACAAATTTGTTAAAAAAAATTTTTTTTTGTAAGACGGGGGCTTGAACTCAGGGTTTGCACTTGCAAAGTAGGCACTCTATCACTTGAGCCATCCCTCCAGCCCTTTTTGATCTAGTCATTTTGAAAATGGAGTCTCACCAACTATTTGCCTGGGCTAGCCTTGAACTGCAAACCTCCTGATCTCAGCTTCCCAAGTAACTAGGATTACAGGTGTGAGCCACCAGCACCTGGCTGACAATTAAAAAAAAAAAGTTTAAATAAATACAGTTTATTAAACAAATGTTTTGTGTGATCCTGTGTTTGAGGGAACTAGGATAGGGATACTTCACTTCTGTGCGATTCTTGGGAGTTAAAGAATCACAATGAGTAAGTAGTAGTATTCATAAGAGAGCATCTTGCTTTGTAGCAAGTCCTTGAAAAGTGAGTAAATGAATGAATATCCTGGGCAGAATTACTTGTTTTGATAGTATTCAACCAAAAATAGAAACAATATTGCCAGAGAGGAAAAATTTGCTTGCTGGGGAATCTCACTGCTGAAAGGTGAATAGGTGGCACTG
Source organism: Castor canadensis (assembly GCF_047511655.1). Taxonomy (NCBI): domain Eukaryota; kingdom Metazoa; phylum Chordata; class Mammalia; order Rodentia; family Castoridae; genus Castor; species Castor canadensis. The sequence continues at coordinate 68,937,135 of NC_133391.1, read as the reverse complement.
GCTGTTTTCCTTAAATCCAATTATTCTGAAACTACTGATCTATGAGAAAATTTAATTTATGAAGTTTAGATAATTTTTCTTATAACTAGAAAATTTGCTATATGCTGATACTGACTGGAACATTGATTCTTTCTTTTGCAAAGGCACTTAGTTTCTTAACAAAAATAGTCTCAGCTGGGTGCTGGTAAGCTCATACCTGTAATCCTAGCTACTCAGGAGGCAGAGATCCAGATGGAGGCTGGAAGCCAAGCTGGGCAAATAGTTCCCGAGACCCTGTCTCCAAAAAAAACCCATTAAAAAAAAAAGGGCTGGTGGAGTGGCTCAAAGTGAAGGCCCTGAGTTCAAGCCCCAGTAACACACACACACACACACACACACACACACACACACACACACAAGAAAGAAAAGAAAGAAAAATAGTCCCAGAAGTAGAATGAGTAGGGCATCCATTCCCCATTTCCACCTGAAGGGGGTCAAGTCAAGTGGTAGATGGGACAGAGTTTCCATCTTTGAAAAAAGTACTTTTAACCCCCTCCTTTGGAGGAATTACATTTGTTAAAACCTTTACACTCGATCTTGTTAATGCATACAAAATTCAGTAGTCATTTTGGAGTTACTGAGTTTTCCATTAAATTGCTTTAGCCTTTGGACTTATGGGCAGCAACTCACAGAAGCAGTGGTACAGGGCCTGCCATCTGATGGGATGGAATATCCAGTACCAGTGGCTTCTCTGCTGGTGTGCTTAAGGAGGTGTTATTGCCAATCCTTACACAAACATATGTAGAACATATGTCGAAGTTTATTATTCATTAATGAGGTGACTAGCAGATAAAAGTGTGCCAGTTCAAAATGAGTTTAGGGCTGACTTCTGTTTTACTTCCCACGGTCAAAGAAACATCATATTCTTATCAGTGATAGGGTTAAATTTGTGACGTGAATGGTTGGGTTAAATTCCAACATGAACTATTAATCATAAATAACAAACAGTTTATCTGTGAAGCAAATGATAAGCAAATAGATCTTTGGCTATTAATTAGATGTGCCAAGATACAAGTTTTTATATAGTGATAAGGTGCCAAGGCACCCGGATGCCAAATGAGGTCAAACAGAAGTCAGCTGGCAGAGCTTAGAGTCTTACTTTTTTTCATGCGAAATTTTCTAGCATACAATTAAAGATGTTGAACATATTTACTTAGTTCTCACTTTGGGGACAAAGTTTTTCTTTCACAGCGTCTGTATCGCCTGTTACATAGGGAGGAACAGCCTGCCCACAGACACGTTTGAGGACTGAGAAGAGTGAAAGGGATGTAGAGTCCCTGTGCTCCGTGAGCCCGTGTGGCCAGCCTGGAACAGTAGCTCTGGAGGGGCCCTTGGAGAACATTGCTCAAGGACTCAGGGGAGGCCCAGCAGCTGTGCCAGACCAAGTAATCAGACACCAGAAAAATAAGTTGAAAAAGTTGTCTTCTCAGATATTTTCAGTTGGAAGAAGAAAACTACTTTAATTTCATGCCATGTAAATTCGGTGTGTTGTGGTTTAGTATTGCTTTTAGTTTGCAGTGCATATGTGGAGGGATGGGTACCCTAATTTCTGTGCTTAGGGTCTCTAATCATATTTATCCAGCCCTGCTGAGCAGACGTTAGGAGCACAACACCTTGCCTTTCTTCTTGTCTGTCTTTATCTGTTTTTGTGATTGGGGTGTTAAATACAGTTTCATTTGCATAAGAGTAAAATTGGTACAGTCTAGGACATAGGTTACAGGAAGTGTTTCATGTATTCATCTACTTGCTCTGTTTTGTTTGGTTTTAGTTAGAGGTAGTGTCATGGTCCAAGTATGTGTTTGAATGATTGTTCAGGAAGGGGGTAGGATTGAAAATGGTGGCGACCCTTTATTTCATACTATCTGTGAAATAGGAATGGCTCTAGCTTTTACTATTCCATGATTTGTGATTGTGGGTGAGCCCTGAGGCCTGAGTTCCTGTAAATGACAGGTTTTGCTTATGAAAATCAGTCAGGGAGATTATGTATCCTGGCATCTGAAGTCCCAGAGACTGTTTGATGTTAACAGGCTTACTGGAAGGGCTTTTGTGGGGTTCTTTTGGCCTAAGGCAGGCTGGTTGTTGATGCAATCGGAAGACCACAAGAATTATTTCTCCCACCCCTGTGCCTCTTTAACAGTTTGTGTCTCCTGTGACTCATGCTTCTGTGTGTCAGACCCTGGAGAAAGTGACTCCATCCCTGGCTGAATCAGGGCCAGCCTGTGCCTCTCTCCTCTGCAGGCCCCAGCCTGATTGATAAATCTGTGGCTCTTGGGAGCCTGGCCAGAGGCTGCCTTCATCTTGGAGCTTGCACAGTTCCAACCAGTGTGACCACACAGCACCTTAAATCTTAGTGCTAGGAAGAGTCTGAGAGACCTTAGAGACTGTTGAGTTCAGCAGCTCTCAAACCTGGCTGCACATTCCCATCTCCCGGGTGATGGGACAAAATGCACCTTTCCATCCTTTCTCCAGTCTTCTTCAGTAAGTCTGGATTGGGACCCAGAAATCAGGATAGAACTACTGTCCTATCCTATGGTGATTTACATTTACTATGGTATACATGGCATACATTTGGTGACCCTTGATCACTTCAGATCATAATTTTATTTAAAAAGTATACAAATATTTGCCATTTTTAATTCAGAGAATGATAAAGAAAATAAATCCCAAATCTCATTTTCTCCTCAACCTAGTTGGAGTGAAAGGACTAGACATGCAGTCCTCAATGGGGCTGTCTGAGAACCTCTTTAGAGGACCAAGTGGGGGGATGAGATATGAATCCCTTACTCCAAATTGACTGTTTCATGTTTGAAAAGTCATATGGTATAAAAACATGAAGAATGAAAAGCCAAACCTCTTATACCAGGTTCCCAAAAGATAACTATCATTAACCCTTTCTTGGGATTATTCTCAGAAACTATTTTTCATGAATAAGTCCTTTCCTAAATCTACTTAATTCTACAAAATCTGATCAAAGGAATCATCCTGTGTATACTTGTGTATCCCTTGCTTATTTTTTTCCACTTAAAATATTTGGAAGTTGCCAATGTCAGGCTCCTTTTTTTTTTTAATGGATTCTTTTAAAATAACTAGTACATAATTTATTTTTTTAAACTCAAATGCTTATCAGTTATTTCTCCTGTTTAATTGAAATATTGTACCGTTTGGCCAACATCTCTGTACCATATGCCTACTCCCCAGTCATCCTTTTATTCCCTGGTGGCTGAGGAATAGGGGGATGATACACTCCTCAAACACGGAGTCTGTGTGTGGTTCTCTTCTGATCTCTCTCCACCTTCTTACAAAGTTACCAGGATTCAGTCATGGGGGTTTCTCATCTGATCCTAATCTCCCCTCAAAGGCCCCACTTCTAAATACCACAGTAGGATTAACTTTCTGCCCTCTTAATATCTCATAGTAGGGATTAAATTAACACTTGAACCTGTAGAGGACACATTCAACTCATCTAAATCATGACATATGGATATACCCTACTTTATTTTACTATTTGTGGACACTTTTGTTGTGTTGGTTGATATAACAAAAGAAATGCAGTAAATGCTTATATATATATCTTGGGCACTCTACTTTGGATATGGTGAAAATACCTTATTTAGTAGCAACAGTGGGCATCCAGCCAAAAGAAGGAGAGAAGAAAAGCTGGTGATCAGATTAGAAAAGGAAACAGGACTGGAACTAAGAATTTTACTTGGGGTTTAGAGCACAGAATTATAGTTCTCAGATTCAGGTGAAACCAGAAAAGATTGTTTGTTATAGTCTCATGCCCTCTGGGCAGGAAATTTACTATATCTTTGGTTCTTAAGCTGTGGGCTGAGGTGCCCTGGGGAGCCAAAGTGAACTCACTGAGGAAAGAAGGTGGGCGTTGCATGATCTTAACATTTTTAACAGATTAGTGATAGTGGGCGTCTGTTTTTCAGACATGGTGAGAATTGCTAGATCAAGCTACTTTGTAGTTTAACGTTGTACCCACTACATTCCTTTTTGTGATGTTACATTTTATGAAGTTAAGCTTTTGATAGTTGCCATGGTATGGCAAGTACTGGACAAAAAAATGTGGAATAGGAAAAAAGGATGCATTGTCTAATCTTATTCCAAAGTTTGAAAAGTTGTCCAGTGATTGCATTTCATTAGTAAGAAACTGGCTAAGAATGAAATAATATTTTTGTCTTAATTTGTATATATTTTTCAACACCTACTAAATTGTTAGGACATAAATACTTATTAAATCGTTTCAGTTTAATTATGTAATTTACAGACTGCTAAATATTTCTTTTGGCCTAGGGTGCTGTGAAAAAATTACCAAGACACTAAGGTTGCTGTGAATCAAAAATCACAGGGAACAACTGATTTACATCCTTATCTATCTGAACTCTTTTAGCTGCAAGGGGAGACACCAAATGGATACTGGATTAAGCAGAAGCAAATTATTTTTGGCCTCTATGTCTGAACTATCCAAGATTATAGAAGGCATCAAACTTGGCTGGGTTCAGCTTACTCACATAAGCATCAAGGCTTCTTCTTTCTATGTCTAAGACATGCATATGAGCAAGATAGCCCTGTCCTTTTCAGATTCACATCCTTTCAATTTAACCATTCCAGCAAAAAGAATCCTCTTTTTCCAAGAGCTTGTACATATAAGTACTAGGGAGGACTTTGTTTGGCTAGCCTGGGTCACTTGCCTGTCCCTGAATGTGGTTATGGAGATTTGTAATGGGTAAGCCTAGGTCACAACTCCATTCTTGTGCTTAGTTGAGTGCCTCAAATAAACTACACAGAAAAGGTAGTTTCTCCTTAGAAAAGAGGGAGTTTTGTTACCAGGAGAATAAGAAACAGGGTACAAGACCAAAAACAATGAGTTTCTCATTGTTACCAGGGAAACAACCTTGTAGAAATAAAGCATGGAAGCTCTGGAGTTCCATCCATCTGGCTTCACTCCCTTGGTCAAGTTAATGACATCTTCATCTTTTAAGGCATTGACTCTTTGTCTGTAAAATGGGCGTAAGGGCCAAGAAGCAAAATCAGACAGTTATTAAAGTCCCTCCCTCATAGGGTTAGTGGTTGGAGGAGGACTGAATGAGTTGCACAGGCCTATAACAGAAAGCCCCTAGGAAAGGCAGCCACTACTATTCGTGTTCCAGGAACCTTAATGATCAAATAAAAGGGAAGTAGCTCAAGCTTTTGACTTGTGGAGGTTTTCTTCCAACTAAGGAGGCAGAGAAAGAGGGCACACCAAGCTGACTTTTCTTTTCTGTCTATTGCAGATTGAGTCAACATGGAGGCCATCAGCCACCCCTCTGTGGAAGTGGAGCTTCCCAAGCACATCCTGGATATCTGGGTCATTGTCCTTATCATCCTGGCCACCATTGTCATCATGACCTCCTTGTTGCTGTGTCCAGCCACTGCAGTCATCATCTATCGTATACGGACTCATCCAGTCCTCAATGGGGCTGTCTGAGAACCTCTTGAGAGGACCAAGTGGGGGATGAGGATATGAATCCCTTCCCTCAAACTGACTGTTCTTAGAAAAACAATAGGAAAGACTTTGGAGGTTGGACCTGTGTTTCACTTTTTATTCTGTGGCTGGCCAACTGTGAATTTTGTCAAGATAACTGAGTTCCAGGTTCTTTATTTTCAACTAGGGGTTCTGATCCCTTTCCTTCCTACCTCATGGGATTGTGAGAATCAAATGACTTAGTGGAGGTGAAAGCTGTTTGTGAACAGTGAAGCCACCACAGAGATGTGTATGTGTTATGCCAAGTGTTGAGAAGCTTTTTTTCTTTTTTTGCCCTACTGGGGCTTGAACTCGGGGCCTACACCTTGAGCCATTCCACCAGCCCTTTTTCTGTGATGGGTTTTTTGAGATAGAGTCTCGTGAATTATGTGCCAGTCTGGCTTTGAACTGTGATCCTCCTGATCTCTGCCTCCTAAGTAGCTAGGATTACAGGCGTGAGCCACTGACGCCTGGCTAAGAAGCCTTGAAGGACCAAAGAACCTACAAGCTGGTGATGGCATTAAAGCTGGTGAGATTGATGCTGGGGACTGCAGTCTTTGCCATTGCCCCTAAGGTCAAACCAGGCAAAGTGCACTCCCTCCACATTCCAATGGGCCAGCAGCATACTCGCTGAAGTTATTTTATTTGAAGTAATTGTTCTTCCATTTTTTTTTTTCAGTTAGGGTGAAGGGGGTCTGAACATGACAGCAGGAGGGAGACTGGTAGAACTTTCCAGAATCTTCTCTGTGCCAGAGTCTCTGACCCTATGTAAGGTGGGAGAGGGCTGGGCCATTATTTGGCAGTGCCAAGGGAGTTGAAGTGAAGGGCTTCTTTCTGCACTAGAGTCTTACGTCTCTGTTAGCTTTCGATACCTAAGCAATGTTGGGAAATGCCGCGAGGCTGAGTTCCCTGCCCAGCTTTCAGGGTCTTCTGCCCCCACTGCCTCCTGTGCCCCCAAGTTAGAGACATTGTACCCTTCTGTCCCAGCTCCTGCTATTATTAGCTCTGGGTAGACTCCCTCCACTCCCTCCCACCAGGATTGCAGCCAATGTAAGGTAACTATATTTTAAGAAATATTCCCAGGACTTTTTGAATCAACTCAAAACAGTGATGGTTATTTTAGGCGCTATGATTTATATATTTATATAGAGATATTTCTGAACCACTTAAGCTCTTGAATACCCAAATCAGGAGCGTACTGAGATTTATTAAATTATGTAAGACGATAGCCTAGATATTAGGATATGATTATATGGAAATCATGCTTTTACTTTGATCTTATTTTGTTAATGTACACAACCAATGTCCAATAAAATGGTAGAATGAGCATCTCTGAGGTCTTTCTTTAAAGAGCACCTATTAAACTCAGAACTCAGATAAAAGTATTCCACTGGATTTATGGGTCCTAGAGGCAGTTTGAATATAGGAACAGAAAGGGAAACAGAAGAATCACATTGATTCCAGCTCCAGGGTTCTAGCTTCAGCATATGGGTAAGGTTGTACAGTTTACACACACACATAATAAAGGGAGGAAGAACAGATTTTTGAGGTAAGGTAACAGTGTTAGACATGTGCCTCAGGCGCTTGTGATGTGCAGGTGGACACTTTCAGGATGTAGTTGTTTCAAAATCTGGTTCTGTTTTTGGGAAGGATTTTATGATTGGAATTATGGTTTGGGGATTATAATATATGGTAGATATGCTACACAAGAAGATACCTGCCAGAGAGTGGTATAGACAAACTATATGGTAATTCTATTTTCAGTTTCTTGAGGAATGTATGTATGGATTTAGTGGCTATACTAATTTACATTCCCACCAAGAGTATATAAGGTTCCTTTTCTTCTCACATCCTCTCCAGCATTTGTTGTTTGTTTTCTTTTTCTCTTTTTATTTTATTGTTGTGCTGGGTAGGGGTACATTGTGGTATGTACAAAGGTTCTTATAGTATATCCAATATGATTGTACTTGAATGTTTGTTTTCTTGATGATTGACATTCTGACTGGGATGAGATGGAATCTCAGCATAGTTTTGATTTGCATTTTTTTTATGGCTAAGGTTATCGAACGTTTCTTCATGTGTTTATTGGCCATTTTTACTTCTTTTGTGAACTGTCCGATTTGATTACTCATTTATTAATTGGGTTAATTGTTCTTTTGATGTTAATTTTTTGAGCTCTTTATATATTCTTGATATTAATCCTTGGTTCAATGAAAAGTTTGCAAAAATTTTTTCCCATTCTGTGGGTTTTCTTGATTCTGGAAATTGTTGCCTTTCATGTGCAGAAGCTTTTTAATTGACAACTCCATTTGTCAGTCCTTCTTCTTATTTGCTGAGCTATTGGAGTCCTATGCAAGAATTTGTTGCCTATACTGTGGGCAGTTTTCTGACACCTAGCTTGCAGGTATGGTAGTCTTCCTGCCACCCACAGCAGCTTCCCAGTTATACTGTTAGCTGGCTAAGTTAGCAGTGTTGATCTGGGAGGAATTCTGTCTGTTTCGCCTTCTGTGCTTCTACCCAATCCTTTTGATGATTTTAAGCATGTATTTCCTTATATTGAAGTTTTTTTTAAATTTAGGTTTGCTAGAGTGAACCTTGATTGGTCCACTTTAAAAAAAATAACTATTTCTATCAATTAGTGACCTAGCAATTCCACTTTTTTTGGCAGTACTATGTTTGAACTCAGGGTCTTGTACTTGCTAGGCAAGTGCTCTGCCACTTGAGCTGTGTCTCCAGCCTGTTTTGCTTTTAGGTCATTTTTAAAGATAGGTTCTCCCCATTTTTGCCTGGTACTGACGTGGATCATGATCTTCCTACCTACGTCTTCCTGCATAGCTGGAACCATAGGCATGTGCCTGTGATTAAAGTGGGATCTTGCTAATTTTTGGCCTGGGTTGGCCTCAAACCATGATTCTCTGGTTTTCACCTCCTGGGTAGCTGGGATTACAGGCATGAGCCACCACCCCCTATCTAGTAGTTCCTCCACTTTTCCTCCCCCACCTCTTACTCCTTCTCCCCTTCCTCCTCCTTCTCTTCGTTTTTGCTTTGTTCTATTTATTTCCTTGGGGTGGTAGTGGAGAAAAGGTTTAAAAAGTTTGTTTTCTACTGCAAAGAGCTTTTCCCAAAAGTGGGGATTCATTTTCACTACACATGAATACGGATGAACTCTGTTATGAACACACTGTTCTGACTTTGCTGAAAATCGGAATTTAAGGTAATTGTATAATATGTCTTTCTGAAATCTAGTGAATTCATTTGGACAAATGAGTGTTCCTTGTGTTCTTGTTTACACATGAAAGGAACTGGCACTTTGGCTTCAAGAACAAATTGAAAAGAATCAGAAAGCCAACTTGTCTTTGATTTGAGTCTGGACTATGTTATTGAGGAACCATTCCTCAATAATGTCCTCAAACATTAAGTATTCAGTGAAACTGCAATTAATTAAAGGACTGTTGATTCTAAGAACTATGATAACAGAAAGGGAATGAGGGAAGAATTCTAAGTCTGGAAACTAAGTTCAGAGCAAATTATCAGTAATCTCATCATTTTCACAAAATCCGTAAATAAAGTAGTGGATGAGAATTATATGGATAATGTTAAATAAAAAGTGCATATAGAACTCAGAAATAATTTTTCATTAAATTTGCCACTTATTTCTAGTTCAATAAAATGTTCATAAGGAAAATAACCACTTAATACAGAAGAGGCATTACATTGTTGCTGTCAGAACTTCTTTAGAACAAAACAGTGGCCACTAATCAACTTCTCTGGGTTACATTGAATTATTTGTTTTGAAACAGGTAACTTTGTAAGTTGAACATTTATGTTGTGCCTTAAAAACTCAAGGCAGAAAGTAAAATAATAGAAAGCCAGAAATGTCATCAATATATCTAGAAGAAGTTTGCTTGTAGTTTTTTTGGTGTCTAAAACCTTTTGCCACACATGGCACAGATGAACTTTTTGTAGGCACAGTCCTGTCAATTATGAGAACCCTGTTGATTTATGGTGCTTTTACAGATTTCAGGTGGAGAAATTATTCTTTTCATATGCATCAAATCTTGCTTTTTATGAAGTCAAAATTTTATTTTCATTCAGCTTTCTTCCACTACTACTTTCTATGGTGTTTCTCATACCATCCTTCCATGTATCTGGAGTGACAACAGAACCAGGTTTCTTTTCACATTTTTTACACACCATCCTTCTGCCAGCTGTTCCTCAGCCACAGAAGCAACAGCAGTTTGAAAATATCAACACTACAACCTCCTTTTTTTTTTTTTTTTATATAGTGAAAGTGATTGTGACGTCTATTAGGAAAAGAATACACTTTCAATAGACAGAAAGCAGGTTGTCTGTAGGGTGAGAATGATATTAACCTTTGGGGTTTGAGTATTTATTGAGAGTGCCCATGAAGAAAGTCCTACCCCTAGGTCCGGACTGTAGGACTGAGGTAACAGGTAAGCAACAGGGTCACGAGGCCAGGAGAAGTTTACAGAATTGCAATATACAAATGATTATTGGGTTCACCTTACCTGTAGTGTATGGTTTATGGACCTGGGTCTTTGTGCTAAGTTAAAGAGACCCTATCTTAGGTTTGAATAAAGTCTTTTACTAATCTTTAGGTGGGTGGGGACTAAAAAATATCTTGTGACATCCCATGATGTTGGTGGGCTTTTTGATCTTAACAGAAGTTTGTCATGTGTAAGGTGGGAAGTTTAATTACAATGTTTTTTCTTAGAGACCTTGTGGTCTCTTTCACCCATCCTGGAAGAATCCTTCATTTTAGGTTCCCTTTTCATAGACCCATCACTCATAGCTAACTACTACCTATCATTCCCCTCTCAAGAACTCAAGACCCTGAAATATTTTAGGGAATTGGAAGTTGAAGTCAGCCTTTGGCTACTTTCTGCTGGTATGGGGCTTAGGCCTAGGTCAGTAGTCTCTTGCCATTGCTCTCTGTCAGTGGGGACAGAGATGGTCATGGATGATCCAGGGGGGCCCCCATAGAAGGTGGTGTATCCTTTGAAGATTATAACCTGCAGTAGTTGTTAAGGAGGAGGAGCCATGCTGTGGAAATGCAGAGTAACAAGTTAGGGTCGGTGTGATACAGCAATAAGCACAGCAGCAGAGTAAGAGTCCCTCACAAGGTGATTATAACCAGAAGCAATATTGCATTTTTCACCACGTGAATCCAGAGGAGCAAGAGCACTAGAGATCCCCAATCTTACAGCAGAGTCAGACATTGTATTGATCTGAGAGTAGAGGTCTTTTAGTGCCTCAGATGTACTGGCCAAAATGTCTCAGAGTTTAGTAGAGTTAGCCTTTGAGCTGTATCATTTGTAGTTTTATGGCCTGGAGACAAGAGGAAACAAATTTGGTTCAAACATTAATAATATAAGATTTACTAAGCAACTGGAGCATCCAGGTTTCTCCTGGAACTATAGAAATAGTGGGTGATAGACAAGGGTGCAAATTCCTCTCCAGTTGGAGCATAGACAGGCATTGGCATCAGGTAATCATGGTTGTAAACCATTTCTTTTTGACCTCTCAGCTTTAGTTACCTTTGGAAGGGAGGGCACATTTTCTCCTCTCATCTGAGCAGTTTTCTTCCAAAGTGCCTCTGACTGGTTCCTTTTCACCAGGATTTTCATGGTAGGCTTTTATCATGGTAGGTCTTTCCTCATTGCCAGGATAAGATGTCCTGATTGGTTTGATCTGATCCCTCATTGGGTAGGAATGACAGGCAGGTCAGGGAAGAGTTCAGTGCTAATAAGACCCTGTTCACCAAATTTAAACAAAGAGGTTTAGAAGAAGTGGTTTTTAGACTGAGCTTACCTAGAGTTCATTATGTTCTACTTGTTATAATTAGGAACACATGAGCACAAACCCATAAAGGGCTAGCATTAACCATTTTAATTTAGAGGTCCTGGCTTGGTAAAGTGTTTTCCTAAGCTTTGCATTCTAGAAGACTTACGTACTTGGAGAACATAAATACATTTAATATGTAAAGGAGCTAGCAACAATTAGCATCACAGCTACACAGATGTAAAGTACTCTTAATCTTATATCTTAATGAAGATTCAAGAAGAAAGCAATATTAAACTTTTTCTATACAATAGTAATTTACAAAATACATTTGTTAATAGACCCATATATTATAAAAGTTAAATCCAGATTCTGTTTGACAGAATGGAACATATTAAGATCATTTGTCTAAACAACCAAATTTCAAGATCCCTTTTAGCAATTCCACTTCTAAGTCCACCATGTTATCCTGCATTAGTGGGGAGAGAATTCTGTAAATGAGAGGCAAATAGTCTTGGAGAAAGAGATGCAAAGGAACTGGTGATGTGAGGTCTTCAGAGACCTCTAGTGAAAATTCAGTAGTGACTGAATTTTGCAGGGCAGTTTTGGAAAAACCCTTAAGAATAGTGGGATAGTTACATGAGCATCATCCAAAGGCGTGAGACAATATATAGTGATTTTTCAAAAAGAATGAAAATACAAATTCCAAATCTAAATTTGTGGGCCACTTGGAGAAAGAAAGGATATGGTAATAAATGTTTAAAAATTTATACCTACTGAAATTAATGCTTGCCTTGCCATTTGTGTGGAATGATTTACATTTTTTTATTTTTAAATTTTTATTTTGAACTGACATGTATAAACACAAAATTGTACACATTTATAGGTTAGTATGTGATAGTTTGGTACATGTATATATTGAGCAATATTTTATCATTTTTACATTCACTCACATGTGTATACATTTTGTAGGCCACCTCACCCCACTCCCCCAAAAACTTTTTTTTTTTTTTGTGGTACTGGGGTTTGAACTTGGGGCCTCACCCTTGCTAAGCAGGCGCTCTGCCACTTGAGCCACTCCGCCAGCCCAGAATGATTTACATTAATAGAAGTAAAGAGAATACATGTGTGCTTTTACGTAAGACTTAACTCATGAACATAATTTCCATATGTTGTCAATATGTCAGTTCATATTTCCGCATTTCCTTTTTAACATCTTTACTGAAGTTGGCACAAATAGTATTTTAGGAGAGAAGGATGTTTGACAATTAGAATATTATTGCGTGTTGTAATTAAAGAACCTTACTTCTAATAACCTTTCTTCTGCACTACCCCCTCCTCAACCCCAACTCCAGAAATAACCAACTAATTTGAGAATTATTAGAAGAAAAGAAGAGAAACAGCTGCAATATTTAGATGTACATAGAGGAGTGGTCCAGTGAATAATGGTACCAACAATGGAATAAAATGTGGTGATTGAGCACTAACTGACCATGGTGAGCAACAAAAATCAAAGCACAAAATTGTATGTAGTTCAGTGGCATCCCTAGAATTTTCACATAATGATCGAAGAGATGATAATCCATTTGGGCAATGCAACATGAACTGCTACAACTTTTCACAGACATTTATGTAAATCCGAGAAAAGACTAACTGCTCATAGAGAAGAATTTTGAAGGGTTGCAAATAAAGATAATATTTACTATATATAAAACCTCCAAACAAGGATGGGAAGGAGCACAGAAAAGATTAGAACTTTACTGGGGGCAGTGAGATTATGGTGATGGTTTCCTTTCCATTTGATTCTTCATTATAGTTGTCTATAATAAATTTATGAATGCATGTGTTAACAATTTGTCACTAACAGAATACTTCTGTGACATTCTGTTCAATTTCTTGTTACAGGGTAATTTCTGCTATTATACTTCAAATGTATCTGTGGTCATTAAGTTTCTTTTTTCAACCAAAACTGTGGTTCCTTAACAGCAAAAAAATTCTCCAAAACTAAAAGTGGACTTACCTTATGACCCTGCCATACCACTCTTGGGTGTATATCCAAAGGAGTGTAAATCAATGGACAAGGGAGATACTTGTATACCCATATTTATTGCAAATAGACAAGTTGAAATCACCTGAGGTGCCTGACAACAGATGAATGAATAAAGAAAATATCTTGGAATATTACTCAGCTATAAAGAGAAATGCAATTATGTCATTTGCAGAAAACAGATGGAACTGGAGATCATGTTGAGTGAGATAAGCCAAGTTCAAGGGGCAGATATTGCATGTTCTCACTCACTTGTGGAACTTAGACCTAAAATGATGGTGGTGGTGATAATGATAATGGGACATGAATGTAAAATGGGGGACTGCCTAAGGGGAGATCAGTGGAAGGGGGAGAGGGGGAAAAGAAAGGATACCGAGGGGTGAAGACGATCAAATCAAAGTGCAATTGTATATATGGAGAGAGAGAGAGAGAGAAAGAGAGTAATGAGACCCACCAAACACTTTGAAAAAGGGGGAGAATGGGAATATAATGGAGGGCGTGACGTGATAGACCAAATGGACTTGACAGACATCTACAAAGTATTTCATCCAGCAGCTGCACAATACACATTCTTCTTAGCGGCCCATGGAACTTTCTTCAAAAGAGATCATATTTTAGGACACAAAGCAAGTGTTAGCAATTATAAGAAAATTGAAATAACTCCCTGTGTTCCATCAGACCCTAATGGAATAAAACTAGAACTCTAACAGCAAAAGAAGCTACAGAAAATACCCAAACACATGGAGATTAAACAACACTGTTGAATTATCAGTAGGTCATCCAAGAAATAAGGGAGGAAATCCAAAAGTTCCTAGAATCTAATGATATGAAAACATAATTCTGAGTTTCAAAGCCTGTAACCTCATGTATAACCCTCACCACAAACAGGTTACAAAGCACTTCTATCACTCCCACAGTCATTTTTAATGAAATAAATCCCCCCACCCCTAACCCCTGGAACCACCGATCTGCTCTTTGCCACTATCGTTTTGCTTTTTTTACAAAATGCTATGAAAATGGAACAAAAAAAATTTGCCTGTCTAAGCCTGGCTTCTCTGGCAGCGTATTTTCTTCAGATGCATCCTCATCAATACTCCATTTTATGACAGAATTGCACTACATATTAACTATGTGGTTCCAGGGGTTAATTGCTGGACATATGGGCTCTTAATTTTTTATTATTAGAAATAAAACTACTATGGTTATATGCATATAGGGTTTTCTGTGAGCATACACTTTGATTTCTCCTAGGTAAATATCCCAGAGTGGGAATGCTGGTTCATGTGGTATGCACGTGTTTATGACACTGCCATCCATTTTGCAGAGTGGGCCACCATTTTTGCATTCCCACCAGCATCGAGTAAGGGTAACAATTCTGCTATTCTCATGCACGCTTGGGACTAGCTTTTCCCCTTATTCTAGAAAGTGTGTAGTGGTAGCACGCGTACTTTCAGTGTGGATTTCCCTAATGTCCCACTTATCTTCTGCTTATTTGGCATCTGCATTATTAGTAGTATTGGCAAAATGCCTATTTAAATTTTAGACTATTTTTTAGAATTGGGTATCTTGTTTTCTTACTATTAAGTTTTAAAAACTCTCTATGTATTGTGAACAAAGTTTTTTTTGTCTGAAACTTAATTTGCAAATATTTTCTCCTAGTCAGTAGCTTGTCTTTTTCATTTTATTAACAATCTTTTTTTTGCATGGCTAATTTTATTCTATTGTTTTTTTCTTTTTCTGGGGATTAACAATGATTTTTGTGGAACAAATTGTCTTTTCTCTTGTGAGATTTTCCTGGTTCTTCACATGAATGGTATTTTTTTTGGTGTTTCTGAGGTTTGAATTCAGGGCCTTGAACTTGCTAGGCAAACACTACCACATGAGTCATACCATGCTTCCAATCCCCTCTCCCCCTTTTTTGCTTTAGTTATTTTTTAGACAAGTTCTTGCCTTTTTTCCTTGGGTGCCTTCTGGCCACAATCTCCCTATCTGCGTAGCTGGGATCACCGGCATGTACCATCACTCCTGACTTTGAGATGCGGTCTCACTAAGTTTTTTTGCATGCTGTCTTCCAACCGAGATTTTCCCAGTCTCCACTGCGGAATGAGCCACGCGCTTGGTATTCTGGATGTTTTCAGTATTATGAGACCCCCTATGGAGAATTTATTTCCTTGTTTCAGCTTGTATTTGACCAGGTGAGGTTCACCCAGTTCCTACCTGACGTCAGTGGGTGGTTGGCGTCAATGTCGATACATTTTCAAAGCTTTTACTGTGCTATTTGAAGCTATTACACACCTGCGCCGCCTAGTGGGCAGTTTGGTACCTGTAAGACCGCCTGCTTCGTATTTCCCGAAGCTTTTGATATGCTGGTTTATGCTTAAGGATCATGCATCTTCAGCTTGGAGATGAACCCAACAGCCCACAGACAACTTTATGGGATTGTTGCCTGGACCTCCCTTCTAGCAGCCAACCCCCCAACACCTTCCTGCTTTCCTTTCCTGGTTCTCTAAGTAGAAACTTAGGTTTTAGGTTCCTCCTCTGTTTTGTACTTTGTATGAGTGCTTCTGACTCTGTTATTAAAATGAGAGCAGAGGGAGGGGTGGGGGCGGAGAAAATCAGTGGGAATGCCTGAGCCCCACATTCTTGGCATCACAATTCCTATGGTCAGAGAGAAGCGCTATTTTTCCTTCATAGCTTTGGTGTCTGCCTAGTCACTGCTGTCAACTGGGCTGGGACAAGGAGAAAAAGTAAGTTTCTCAAACTTTTTTTTTTTCAAACACATAGGTATCTCTTGCTTCTTGATCTAAAATAAAGGGCTTCTATTAAAGGTCTTTCTGTCAGCGAATGTTTGGCACTTAGGCCACCTTTGAGACCGAAAGAAAAAATAAATAAAAACAGAAGCATACTCTGTTCAGTAGTACTCAAGATCTATTTTCCAGTCGAGGTTAGTTCCAGCAAAGGTAGCAGTAAGATTCTGGGTTCAATCCCTGTATCAAAAAGTTTAAAAAAAAAATCTATTTTCCTTTTGTTATACTTTTCTTCCAGAATCTTCAGCTATTCCAGGCATTCTGTTTTGTTTTTATTTTTTTTAAATGGTACTGGGTTTGAATTCAGTGCCTTCTGCTTGCCAGGCAGGTGCTGTACTACTTGAGCCACATTTACATCCCTTTTCACTTTTAAATTGGGTCTTGTATTTATGCCCAGGCAGGCCATTCTATGTTTCCTATGTACCTGGGATGACAGGCATGCGCCGCCCTGCTCAGCTTTTTTTTTTAATTGGTTGAGATGAGGTCTTTCTTTTTTTCTTTTTTTTGTTTCCCCATACTGGCCTTGAACCACAATCCTCCAGATCTCTTTGTCCCTAGTAGCTAGGCTTACAGGCCCTCAGGCATCATTCTGTTTACAGAGTTTGCTTACATTCAGTGGGTGGGACAGGGTGGGTATTCCTACCCTACCTTAACTGGAGCAGGAACATTGACCCTTAAATGTTACACTTTCATTGTGGGACGTTTAAAACATATGCAAGTTTATAGAAACTAGTGAAATGAAACTCCATGTATTTATTAGCATGGTTTCCTATCTCAGTTATTTCACAAACAATGTTCAACTAGTCTGATTCAAGCTAGTCTGATTTCATCTATACTGACTCTCATCTAGCCTCAAGATGAGCTATTTTAAGCAAATTCAAGGCATAGCACCATTTTCTACACAAATGCTTCATTATCTGTCTTTAAATGATACAGATCTTTAAAAGGAAACCATCATAATTGTTCTGATACTGGAGTGTTGTTCCTGAGTTCGTGTCCTGGTATAGTCAATGATTAAAGACACCAGACCAGGAGTTAAGAGTTAAGGCAAGCACAAAGTTTATTGAAAGGATAGCAAAGCACCCCAATGGGTAGGACTTAGTGAAAGAGCTAAGCCAAAGAATGGCTGAAGTCTAGGAGGTAATAAAGGGCTCGGCCTGACTTATGCACACCCTACTCTACTGTGAAGCTGCATCTATAATTGGCTGTCTAATTAACTTGTTGTTGACCCCATCCTTACTAGACTGGACACTGCAGAAGGGCCTTGTTAGTCCATCCTACCCTTGAGACCCACCGTACTCATTTTATGACTGCTGCTCATGATTTTGATGAGACCCCCTTTTCGTTTATCTTGGGAAAGTTTTGCTGTGCTATCTTCCTTAAGGGGTCTGTTTCATCTCTTTAGATGTTTGTTTTTAAGAATCCTTCTTTGTCTCCCTTACCTAGGCAAAAGACCACTGTACTTTATTATCTGGGCAAGAAGCCCGCTTTTTGCATCCTCTTAGATATTTGCTTTTAAGGATGCCTTCCTGTCTCCTTTATTACTTCTGCCATCTCTTCCCTTTACATACCCAGGGTCACTTATGCATTTTATTCCCCATCATGTCTGCTTTCTTCACAATTCCTTAGTGTCATTTCAGTAACTATGTAAATAGCCTCAATTGTAGGCATTGTTTTACTGAAGGTTCTAGTTAATATGATCCAAATAAGGTGCTTACCGTATGTGGTATGCATAAAGGTATGACTTGCAGTTAGCTGAAATGTCTGTTAACTTCATGAAACAGAATGTAGTCTATCTTTGTAAATGATCCAGTTACACTTGAGAAAAATATATATCTCACTTCTGTTTTGTGGGGTTCTATGAGTGTCAGCCTGAGCCATACTTACCAAAGCTTTGGTATACCTTTTATACAACAGTTCATGTTGTCTTCAGCCAGGGGATGAGCCCAGCATCCCATAGACAATTGTGTGACGTCATGGAATCATATTTATAGCTATTAAATCCTCACTGGTTTTCTTTTTAGTAGTCCTATTATCATTGAGATATTGTTATTGAAATTTCTGAATATCTTGTACATTTTTTGACATCTCCTTGCAGGTCATCATGTTATTTTTCAATTCATATGTTTTGAAACTCTGTTATTTGATTCACAATAAGATTGTTTTACCTTCTTAAATTATCCTTTATCTCTGGTGATTTTCTATACTCTATGATCTGATTCAGTAGATATTAACATATCCACTTCTGCTTTCTTTAGATTAGCATAAGCAAGGCATATTATTTGCCATCTTTTTAATTTTCAGCAATGTTTATTTATGCATATAGTGAGTTTATTATGGATAGCATACGGTTGTGTCTAGCTTTTTTATCCAGTTTGATAATCTCTTTCAATTAATTGGCTCTTTTGATCCTGACAAAATATGTAACAAACACTTAATAACCTAAAGATCCTTCACTACCGTAATCTCCATTTTCCCAAGAAATTCTTACTCACACAATTCATTCAGCAAATATTAATTTGTTGCTCACCTTCTGTGTGACTTGCATTGTTCTAAGCCTCAGAGACAAAATGTGTTTCAGGACCAGTAACAAGGCCAGTGTAAGAATTTTCTTTTTCTCTGAAAGCACTCCATTTATTTCTTATACCAATACAGTGAAGAGACAGTATAAGGCTTTCTGTATGCCCATATAGCTATAGTCATAAGAAATTTGTATATGACCATGCCCAAGATATCTCATGTATACTGCAAACATTCCAAACTCTGCAGTGTGAAACATTTATTGTTATAGTTTGAATGCTGAATGTCTCTTGAAGTCTCATGTGTTAAAGGCTTGGTGCCCAAGATAGCACTTTTGGGGAGTGGTAGAACATTTAGAAGATGGGATCTAGTGGAAGGTACTTAGGTTACCTCGTTGGGTGTGTGCCCTTGAAGGGGATTGTGGAGCTCTGTCTTTTCCTCTTTCACTTTTGCTCCCTTACCAAGAGGTGAGCAATTTGCTTGGCTATGTGGTACCACCATTGCCATCTAGCCATTATTGTGTATGCCCAATTATGTGATGGAATGGAAGCTCTAAAGTAATAATCTTCTTTTATAAATTCATTATCCCAGGTAGTTAGTTATAGTGATGGAAAGCTGACTAACACATTGCTCATCCTAAGTATTTGGATAAGGGATGCTCAACCTGTATCTAAATTTATGTTCAGAATATTTTGAAGTGTTTGGTGTTGGTAGAGCAGTGCTTCATAGGTGCAAATAAGAGAGCAACTAGACCATATAAATAGCTTACATAATCCACCTGTTATGAAGAAACTGATGTCCTTTGTGACAGTAAATCATGATTGTTGACTTGATTGGATTGACAAATGTCCAGGAGATTAGTAAAACACATTTCTGGAGTGTCTCTGAGGGTATTTCCAGAGACAATTAGATCTTGAGGGTTGTGACCAAATGAGTACTTTAATCCATTTTTGGATTCAAATTTTGAATAGACTGTTGGGAGATGGTGGATCTGTGGAAGGGGAGGCCTGGTTGGAGGAAGTAGGTCACTGAGGGGCTGTCCTAGGTGGTTAGATCTTGCCCAGGCCTCTTCCAGTTGCTGCTCCACAGTGCTTCCTGTTTGCCAGAACGTGGGCTGTTCTGCTAAGCCTTCCCTTCCATGAGGGACTGACACCTCTGAAACCATAAGCAAAAAGAAAACTTATCCTTCTTCTTTTAAGTAGTTTTTGTCAGTGATGAAAAACTGACTAATATCCCTTATGGAAAAAGGAGGAGACAAAGGGACTCTCTCTGCATGCATGCACCAAAGAAGGCCATGTGAGGATGTGACCATGAAGAATGCTTTCCTCAGGAACCCAGCTGCAGGCACCTGGATCTCATACTTCCAGTCTTCAGAACTGTGAGAAATCAATTTCTGTTTTTAATCCACCCAGTCTCTAACATACCATCCCTCACCAATGAATCATTTTACCCTTCTGTGTTTCTCTGTCAGTCTTTCTTCCTGTATTTTATTTTGAGGAAAAAGTGAAGGGCCAGGGAATGGACAAGAGTTCAGTAAATAAAAGCAAAACTAACAGCAATGAATATGAAGTTATCATGGGTGTATTGAGATTTCAAATACCAACAGGAAACAACTTTTTTATCAATAATTTATTAAGTACCTAGTGTTATCAGATACGAATTAAAGCTATTTTTTTATCGTCAGGACAATCAAAAGACAAGTAATGCTTACAAACCACAGTGATCTCATAGAGTTCCCCACTTCTCCAGCATGGAATTATATATTTTCTTTAGTTATTTTTTCAAGAATTTTTCTGACTACATAGGATCTTTAGGAATTGGTTAACTTTATAAAAAAAAGCTGTTGTGATTTCCATGGTTATGTTTTCTTTCCCCTTTGGTTTTGTCATCTCCCTATTGAAAGTGGCCATAAGCCATGACAGTTACTCTCTAAGACAACCTTAATGGGGGAGCAGAGAGCAAAGTTTAGGTGTGTGTGTGTGTGTGTGACTGAGAGAGAATGAGCATGCTGTGGGATTATGCCATAATTAAGGTGCCTGGGCTTTCCATGGGGGTTGTGGATTGGCTACTATAACAAAAATATGTGGGAAAGGGAACTTATGTAAATGACTCTGTTGTTGATCATGAGGTGGTGTCATTGTCAGCAGCTGTAGACAGGTTGGTTTTGAATTGATTTCTTGAACATGCCTCTTTAAGGAGAACTTTAGCATCATTGGTCACCGTGTCAAGGAAATGAAGTTGCAAGTAAAAGTTTTTCCTAAAGTAAAGCCCTGTAGCAAGGAGGCCACCATTAGCTGAAGCGAATATCTCCAAATATCTCAACAGCTTTCCCCCTATGGTTTCTTCATTCTTAGTTTTCAACAAAGTTGGGGATTTAATAATTTTCTTGAGTTGTTTCACAGGCACTTGCAAATCCTTTGCAAAAACTTTCAGGGATACATCATCCACTCCAAAGACGGTTCGATAGTGGTTTAAGTTTGCCTCCAGCTTCTCCAAATCATTGTCCTTGAAGATGCCTACTGTAGGGAAGGTGGCCAGTGTCCCAGCCTTCAAGGCTTCTAGCCAGATAAACTGCCTCAGAGACTCCCTCTTCCTGTCAATGGCTGCCTCAGTAACATTAAGCAAGGAAAGCATAAAAATGTGGCGCTTTTGAGCAGGAAGATCCTTTATTAGGGTGTCCATTAGGATTGGGAAATCATACTCAGATGAATTATTGTTAGAGATCAAGAAGATTTGTGGCTCATCAAGTTTATTCTTCTTAAAAGAATTCACACAGTGGTTTCGGATCTGCTGCAGGACCTTTTCTCTATCATAGGTAGATGGTTTGCAGTGCTTTTCATTCCATAAATCAAAGTCCACCTTGCTTCTCACAAAGTAGAAATTCTTCTTCATATTTCTGATTGCTTTGGCAAGATCTACATCATTTTTTGTGAAGCGTGTAGAAGAAATAATAATGAAGAAGTCATACTCACTGAACTTTACTTTCTCCAGATAATCTTTTGGCTGGAAATGCATGGTTCCAATGCCAGGCAGGTCCCATATGATCACATTGGGAATGTTTCGGTGTTTGTATGGCACTCTGTGCATAGTTGTTTCCACTGCCCCAATGGGAGCCGCATCTTTCTCTTCATGACCAACCCCTCTCAGGGCATTGATGAAACTGGACTTCCCTGCGCCAGACTCCCCTGTCACAGCAATGTTGAGTATGGTGGCATCAATTTCTTTTAATGCAGCATTGATTACAGAGTTTGCTCCCTGGATGTTTCCTTTCCTCAGATGTAATTCAATCATATCGATGGTGTCTTGTGAAATGATTTTGCTGTCCATCTTGAAGTTCTTAAAATATCCATTAAAACTGGAGGCTAAGTCTTGGTTTTGTTTATCATTAGGTGTATCAGAGAAGAGCTGACCCATGACTATGAGCAAATAAATTACCTGAAAGGAAGAAGGGACAGGAAAATTGAGAGATTGCTGTGCCAGAAGATCTTTGTGCTTTGTTCTATCGAATAGTGCTCCTGTCTCAGTTCTGTTTCCCTTAGTTAGCCCCTTACACAGATCAGTTTTCACATTTTTCTGTTTAAACTCTTTATCATGGACAATTTCAAAGTCAAAGGTTAGGGAAAATAATATAAAAATGCATAAATCCTTTAGTCGCTTTAACAACTGTCAAAGCATGACTATTCTTATTTCATTTTATCCCACTGGAGTTAGCCTATAGCAGATCCAAATTTTCCTAGCATTCAGGGCAAATGTTCTTTAGTATGTGCCCTCAAAACCTACAAAATTTAATTAACATAAATGTAATACCATTATCAAGCAGAAAAACAAATGATAATTCATAACTGCCATAAATGACCACCAACAAATAACAGCTACATACACTCTTTTTTAAATTTTTACACTACTGGCTTGAATCAAGATGTCAGTGAAGACCAAAAAAAAATTGTACTTGGCTGACATAATTCTTATGTAGTAGTTATTTGCTTCTCATGTTTTTTTTCATGTATTTGGAATGCCTGTCTGTGAGCCATTTTCCATGAGGAATATTATTAACTTGCGGTAACATGAGGCTTCTCTATCCTTCACGTCCAAGTTTAAACTAATTTAGTTGATGAGTTTACTCAATGTAATATTTCAGCACACTCACGGATTTGTTTACTTTTCTTTTAAACCTTTTGTTTAATGAAAATAATCTAATTGTATGGAAATATTTTTTTGAAAAGCAGAATTTGTTAAGAAGGAGGTTCAGAAGAGTCCACACAGAAAACGGCTACTCTAACATCACCACATGAACGTCATTTCTTTTAATAGATATATGGAGATGTCATTGGCATATAAAATGTCTATGTTATTAAGGTGTAAAACTTGATGTTTTGATAAAGGAGCACTTTGTGAAATTATAATCACAATCCAGCTAAGTATCATAGTTATCACCTTTGCATCGTTACCATTTGTGTGTGTGTGAGTGTGTATAAAGAGAATATTTAAGATCAATTCATTTAGCAACTTTCAGGAATACAATATAGTATTATTAATTATCAGAATATGCTGTGCATAACTTACACTTTCTATCTTTTGTCCAATATTACCCCATTTCTTCTTCCTGTCAGCCTGAGCAACCACAAACCTATTGTTTGACTAATTTAAATTCCATACATAAGTGAGATCCTGAAGGTTGTTTTTTACTAGTGTACATTAATTATATAGAATAATTGGTTTTAGTTTGACAATTTCATACATGGATATAAGCACCCACTCCTTACTTGGGTCCAAACATTGAAAATATGGAAAAAGCTTGGCCTCCCTGCCTCAATTTTGCATCTGTCTTTGTTTAAGCTATTCACCTTGCAGTCACCTTGGAATCTACAATCCAGGAAGGACAGGATTTACCAATAATATATTTACAAAGAGGAATGGAGGCAAATGTCCCAAAGAAAGAGAAATCAGAGTTTCCCTAAGACAAGTGATAACTTCTGCAAAACCCTTTCCCAAACAAAGACTGAGATAATGACCAGCCAGCCACACCTGTGAGTGTGAACAAGAAGATTTTCTCAAGCAGACCATAGGACCTGAGAAATTGCTAGTTTAGCCATAAAATGAGTCCAGGGCCAAGACAAAAGGCCTCATGTAGAGATAACTGCCCAATCCCACCTTCCTTTGTCTCCTTCTGTAGACAAACTTTCCAAAGCAGACCTCCCCAGCTGCTCCTATCTGAACAACCCCGGGTCTCTAACCCACCACTGGCCCACCTATTAACAAGTAACACATTCCTTATAACCTGATGCTCTGCACTGCCCTTTAAGAATCCCATGAATTCACAGTTGGGGGCCCAGAATTTTGAGTGCGAGCTCATCTGGGACTGCTGGCGTAAAATAAAATCTAAGTTGTTCACCTCTCTGAGTGTTGGTTGGTTTCTCATCTGACAATATTCCACAACATTTCTGGAGGACCCAGTGAGACACCAACCAGTCTGACCCCTTGAGCCACTGGCGGTCGGCTGGACTGCACCAAGTAGGGAGGGACTTGGGACCAAATGAGATGTTGTGCCACCCGATGGTATTCCGGGTCCTCCTTCACCCCAGAATTCCAACCCTCTGAGTAGTCTTGACCCAACTGGACTCCATGGAGAGGTGGACCAACTAGCCTGGCGTTTTTGTCTGGACTTGGTAAGTCTCTCCTTGCCACCCCCAGGAAAGTCAGCCCTCAGTCAGGTCCCATCCCACTGGGTGGAAGTGGAGTTTGATCAGCTCCTGGGAACCTCCGAGAGGAGTTCTGCAGGTCAGGGACTTCCCCAAAAGGGGTGAAGGAAAACTGTAATAACTTCGGTGTGAATGTGTGTGTGAATGAGTGGCCTGATTTGTCCTTGCTTCGGGCTCGAGATTGTGACTCCATGGCTGAAAAGCTAGAGTCTGAGTGGATTGGTCCTGTGGTTCTGTGGCGATCCTCTTAAGGCTTAGAGTAGCGTTGGGGAAACCCAATCTAGAGTCACGAGGCTGACCTCGCCATTGATGCTAAGAGGCACCCAAGTGCCTTCGGGATGCAGCCAGGCAGACATTTGATTGGTCTCTTCTCTTGAAGGGGCACCCACCCTTGTTTGTCTTTGCACACTGACACGGGGGAAATACATAGGGTGGATATAGGAGACACCCTAACTGCCATGGTGGAAGTTTCTCAAAGCCCATGGTCCTAGAGTGTATTTTTAAACATTTTAAGAAGGGATTTTCAGGAGATTATAGGATCAGAATGTCTCCCAGAAGGCTGTGCATGCTGTGTGAGTTAGAATGGCCCACTTTTGGTGTGAGATGGCCCCACGAAGGTACCCTAGATCTGCCCACTGTCAGGGCTATTTATTAGATCATAATAGGAACCCCTGGACATCCTGGCCACTTCCTCTGTATTGACTCCTGGCTTCAGGTAGCTCAGACCATGCACCCTTGGGTCTGATTCTGCACAAACAAAAAGAGAAAGAGCAGAGTTTTGGTGGCCCAGGAATGAAGCCTAAAGACCAGAGGCTGACCAAGCCTGTTCTGCAAGAACAGAAGATGAACTTCCTGTGCCTCCACCATACATTCCTAGTGTGCCCCCACCATTACAGCAGCCAGTGCCACATTTTCCAGACAACCAGCCACCTTCAGTGAGTCCCCCTCAGCGTGGTCAGCAGCCTTCTAGTCCCTGTGAATTCCCACACCCATCCCCGGCTTGGAATCTGAGTCCACAGTGCCTGAGTTGTCGCCTTCACTCAACCCAGGCACCAGTCAGTCCCTCAGGACAAGGCCCTGTAAATTCTGCTCCATGAGATGCAAGGGCCCCAGCAGATTGGTGCTGATGGCACGGTCCAGCCCAGACACTCCATCCTCTATTACCAGCCTTTGAGTACAACTGACCTCTTAAATTGGAGGAACCACACATCGCTGTATTCAGAAAAACCCCAGGTCATGGTCGACCTCCTAGAATCCATATTTCATCAACCCACTTGGGATGACTGCTGGCAGATCCTCTTGACATTTTTCAACACAGAAGAGTGATGGCAAATTCTGACAGAAGCTTGCTGCTGGCTCCAAGGGAGGGACCAGCAAGAACCCTAGATGCAGTAGCTTGGGCAAGAGACATGGCCCCTGTTGCTTGGCCCAGCTGGGACTTCAATACAGCAGAAGGACGAGGAGTCCTCGCTCAATATCACACCGCCCTCCTACACGGGCTCAGGGCTGAAGCTAAGTGACTTATCAACATGTCCAAAATTGCAGCAGTTATCCAGAAGCCAGAGGAAACATCAATTGATTTTTATGAGTGACTCTGTGAAGCCTTCTGGGTTTACACCCCCTTCAATCTGAAGCATCAGAAAAACCAGTGAATGGTCAATACCGTGTCTGTGGCTCAGTCATATACCGACATTTGCCAAGAACTTCAGAAACTTGAAGGCTTTGCTGGAATGAATACCACCCAGCTGTTAGAAGTGGTAAATAAAGTCTTTGTAACTCAGGAACATGGGGAAAACCAAGAAGCCATTAAAGAGTGAAAGTCAAGGTTTCTTTATTGAGTGCAGCACTGGGGAAGCCAGACCCAACCATGCAGTCAGCCCCGCCATGGAAGGGCAGACCCGGTGTAAGAACCCCACTCCGATGAGACCAATATGCCTATTGCAAGGAGATTAGTCTCTGAATGCCCCCGCTGCAAGGGACCAGCATCGGAGTCTAACATAATTACTCCAGGAAAGAAGACAGGATGGCAACCCCAGCCAGAGGACCAGGACCTCATTGGCCTAGCATGAATTGAATCAAACTAGGGAAGACCAGGCTCCTTACTACTAGGCCCCCAAGAGCCCACAGTTGAAACCAAGTGGGGGCCAACCACTGATCTTCATGGTGGACTCAGGTGCTGATCATTCTGTGGTCACTAAACCTATGGCCCCACTCACTGAGCACAGGGCCACAATATTTGGAGCCACCAGCACCCAAACTGCCCAGCTGTTCTTCTGATGCCGGACATGCCAACTAAGAAGGCACAAGGTGACTCACAAATTCCTGTATTTACCAGAATGCCCAATTCCTCTGCTGGGAAGAGACTTACTAACAAATCTTGGAGCACAAATCACCTTCACTCAGGGAAGGCCTACAAGCCTTACAGTGAGAGGACCAAATGCCCTCATCATGGCAGTGACCATGTCTACAGAAGACGAATGGCAACTCTACTGCCAGGAAAAGGGGGACCTGGCAAAGCTCATCTGCCTTCTGGAGGAGTTTCATGATGTCTGGGCTGAAAAACGGCCCTGGAAAACTATTGGACAGATATTATTTCATTCCCAAACTCCCCACCCTGTGTGCCCAAGTAAGTGCTAGATGCATTACATGTGCACAAAACAATGCAAGTCAAGGACCTAAGCCAAGCCCTGGGGTAAAAACAAAAGGCACCATGCCTTTTGAGGACCTGGGAGTGGACTTCACAGAGGTCATGCCCTGTTGAGGATACTGGTACTTCTTGGTTCTTGCCTGCACTTACTCAGGGTGGCTTGAGGCTCCGCCCCCGATAGAAAGACCATGAGAGGTAGTAAAGTCCCTTTTAAGAGAAATTATCCCCAGATGTGGGCTCCCCCTTTCTATTTCATCAGATAACAGACCAGCCTTCATGGTGGAAATAGTCCAGGGCCTGGCTAAAATTTTAAAAATGACATGGAAGCTCCATACAGTATACAGTCCTCACCTACATGCAGCACATCAATTTCTGAATGTACCAGAGGAGAGACAATTTACTATAAAGGAAAACTGACAGGCCTGACAGAACAAAGGCACTATAGGCACTATAGGGCAGATTTTTTGATGGCAGAAAGACAGGGACCCCTTAGAGGCATGGAATGATGAAATGACAGGGGGAGGAAATAAGCCTCGTTATGTGTGGGCATCCTACCTGTCCACCCTGTCCCCATATCAATTTACAAAGGGAAAAGCTGAAAATATAGAGAGGTCATCCAGAGGTGATTACCTAGGCATCTGCAAGCCTCTAAAAGACATTGATCTGCACCACCATGACCCCATTAAGGCTTCCTTCTGGGACAGGGAACTTTACCTTGGAACCCCAACTGTACAACCTGTTAAATGCAAGTCACCGCCTCCTTAATCTTATGAACCCACTGTTGGCGGGTGATTGTTGGCTTTGCCTGTCCTCAGATCCCCTCCATTATGTAGTGGCCCCAGTAAGCCTCCTTAACCAGAGCATGCATGATGCTACTCTGAACTCTACCAGCATGAAACCAAAAGTAAGCAATATATAGCTATCTCAGAGTGCCCCTAATTGCATCTACAACTCAAGAGGATACATTCCAGTGGGGTAACTGGCTGCTAGCCAATGTGCCCAAATCCAACTCTTCAGCTACCACCATTAGATGTACAGTTGACAGACTATAGTGCAGCAGCCCAGGAACCATCTTTGTATGTGGGACTCTTGCTTATCAGTAGTTGCCTGCTAACTGGAAGGGCATTTGCTAACTGGAGTGCATTAGCACTCCTCACTCCCCAGAAAAACATAGTGCCTAACAATTAGACCTTCCCTGTACCTTTGATAGCCCACACATGGTCAAAGAGAGCTATCCAATTCATATCTTTATTAATTGGATTAGGGATAATGGCTGAATACAAACAGGCATAGGAGGAATTGCCTCATCAGCCTCATACTATCAATTATCTGTGGACCAGCAAACAACATAGAACAAGTGGCTAGGTCCATAGTGACCATACAGGACCAGCTAGACTCCCTAGCATCAGTGGTCCTCCAATATTGGAGAGGGTTGGACTTACTCAGTGCTGAAAAGGGAGGCTCTGCCTTTTCCTAAATGAAGACTATTGCTTTTATGTGAATCAGTTGGGAATAGTCAGAGACTTGGCTTAGCAATTATAGGACTGAGTCACACAGGAGACAGGAATTAGCAAATTCCTAGAACAGATGGAGCAGCATCTGGAATTAGGCCTCATGACTACTCCCCTTGTGTGGTGTTCTATTCATGCTTTTACTGGCCCTAGGATTTGGCCCTTGCATTCTCAACCCCATAACTTACTTCATTATTGCCTCCTTCACGAATGGAGGCAATAAAGTTGCAGCTCTTGGTAACCCAATATAGGCCTTTGGGACAGGAGGAACCTAATGGGATCCCCGATATTTAAGGTTGATGCTTGTCCACAAGTAGGAAAAGCATCAAAAGGGGGATGAAGAAGAAGATTTTCTCAAGCAGGCCGTAGGACCTGAGAAATTGCTAGTTAAGCCATAAAATGAGTCCAGGGCCAAGGCAAAAGGCACCATGTAGAGATAACTGCCTATTCCTGCCTTCCTTTGTCTCCTTCTGTAGACAAACTTTCCAAAGCAGACCTCCCCTGCTGCTCCTATCTAAACAACCCTGGGTCTCTAACCCAGCACTGGGTCACATATTAACAACTAACACAGTCCTTGTAACCGGATGCCCTCCACTGCCCTTTAAGAATCCAGTGAATTCATTTTTGGAAGCCCAGAATTTTGAGTGTGAGCTCATCTGGGTGGGTAGCTGGCATAAGATAAAATCTGAGTTCTCCACTTCTCTGAGTGTTGCTTGGTTTCTCCTCTGACAGTATTCTACAAGTGGAATTATTTATATACACCTTTTGTCCCCTTTCTTAATTTTTTGTCTATTTAAGCTAAAGCTCATATCTGCACCCCAAAGATGGCTAAGGATGGGCTAAAAGCTTACTTTGCCTATTCCCACAGTGTGTCCCAGGCCATGTAATAAATCTCATTTATCTGCTCTTTAAAAAAACTCACATAGAGGGTTTCTAGACTCATCAACCTAGAAATTGGTGAGATCTTGTCAACTTGCCCTTGAGAACTGAGCTTGTGTATACATATACAGTATATACCTATTTGAGGTGTTTCTATATAGTGTGGAATTTAGCAAAGACTCCTAAGTGTGTTCTTACTTCTATCCATGAAAGAGGTAAGGTATGTTGCACTTCAACTGAGCCCAGAGGGCTCCATGAGAACCACCTGTATGGAATAACAGCTTTCAGCCTGAAGGGAAATGAAATCATTGCACCACATTTTGTTACTGAAGTAGCCTACAGTTCCAAAGACTTAAGGGACATGGTTGCATGCTTTGCAAGAGCCCAGTGAATCTCATGATAGGTGGTTAGAACTGAATCATCTCAATGAACTATGTGCAAGGGAATGTCCTGCAAAAAAAAAAAAAAAGTGAAAGGACAGGGAAAGAGGACTTTTGACTACATGGCATTGTAAGAAATCTTAACTACCTTGTCATTGCATAAAAATATTAGAAACATAGATTATGGAAAGTGGCTCAAATGGATATCTCCAGAGAATACCAACATTGCAGTTAAGACTTGTGAACAATAGAAGGCAAAATAATATTTTTGGGTGGAGTTGTGGAGAAAATCATGAAGCAAGAGTAAAATACCAACACATAGCCTCCTGACCCACTGAGGCTTTTTCAGATCAGCTTAGTACAAGGCTTTAGAGAGGGAAGGCACATTATTTGGATGTCGTACTGATTTACTGATATGTATGAAATTTCATCATGTAAGCCTCAACACAAAGTTGTTTAAATACACAAATGAAAAGGAATGGTGGCCAAAACTAACATTTTTGGATGGGGAATAGAAACCTAACAGAACAGACTGAAAGGGTAAGGGGTTTAAACCCAGGGCCTCTTGCACGTTAGGCAATCATTCTGCTGCTGAGCTACATCTGTTGCCCAGTAAGTTAAATTTCTTCTGACTTTGTAGCAGACTATGTGTGCCTTATTCAGTAAGCTGGCAATCTTTCTTTTAGATTTTTTCCTTAAGGAAAATCCTGCCTATTGTAATTTTGAATGGTGAGAGAAGATTGTGTTTAGTTGTTTTCCTGGACCACCAGCTCTGACTTGATGCTGGCAAAACAAGTCTAGGAACTCAGCCTCTCTGTTGTCATTCTGCTTATCTGGTCTGTTAGTCCCTTGGATAAAGTGAAGTGGAAGTGATAACAACTCAGATCTGTGAGCAGGTTTAAATACGCCATCTCTGTGAATTTCTGATTATTGCTCTGACCTCCTGACTGTATTGGGAAGCAGCACTATAAGAAACACATAGGCATTACTTGACAGTTTTTCAGAAAATGGAGCAAATTTGAAACTCCTAGTCTCTTGATATTCTAAATTATTACCTCTTTCTGGCTTTAGAAGAAAGCACAGCGATGAAAGCTGTTTCAAGTTTTGAGTAAATCTTACAAATTTAATCATGAGGAGGTAAACACAAGTCTGGGTTCAGTTTATTGCACAGACCTGTATAATTCAATCTCCTGGAAAAATGAAAATTGGGGTTCCTCCTGATGAGTTTTTAGGAGATAGGACTCAGGCCTTCCTGAGACTTTTTGTGTGAGAATGAGACTGCCTGTATTTACAAATTGCTGTCAAGTGAATGTCTCTTCTCAAAAGCATTTGAATCACTGCTTTGCATATATTAGCGTGGACTGGGAGGTATTAGTAGTTTCTATCACTGGAGGAAATGATAAATGAAGTAGAGTGGATGCCTCCAAAGGGTACAAATGTACAAATGTTCAAGTAGGAAGGGTTATGAAAAAAAAAAAAAACCCAAGAGACAATTGTGTTAGGCACTATTCTCAAATTACCTTCAACCATCCCTGGCTTCTTTCCTATTCATTTGTGCCATTCCCAATCCCTCAGTGCTGGCAGACCTGCATCTTGCTTCTGAGCAACAGAATATAGCAAATACTGGGTGTTCCTTCCTTGATTCTGTTAAGAGATTGTGCTTTCATCTTACTAACTGACTCTCTCTCTAGCTGACTTTGAAGAAGTAAACTAACATTTGGCAGATAACCCATGGTAAGGATTGAGAGCAGTCTCCATCCAATAGGTAGGAAGGAGCTAAAATTCTTATTCAGATGGTCCTTGAGTACCTAAATCATGCCACCATCATGTAAATAAGCTTAGAAGCAGGTGCTTCCCCTCAGATGAGACCTCAGCCCTCTTCCACACCATGCTTTCAGTCCTGTGAAAAAAAGGTGAAAGGGAGCATCCAGAGAAACCATGTCTATATTCATGGCTCTCAGAAACTGAGATAATAAATGTATGTTGTTTTAATTATTTAAACAATTAAAAGTATTTAAATTAAAGTTTAATTTGTTGAACAGAAAGAGATAACTAATGTGCGATGAATATATCCTAAAAATATACAGAGAAAGTTGAACTAAAGTAGGGTCTGTGATCCAAACCCGTTGTATCAATTAAATCACAGAAACACAGGTTGATCCTGTGTGTGTTGCAAACATATGTATACATACAAGAAAACATGTTAAAAGCTTTGGAATAGTTTGGTATGGGTACTGATATTGAATGAGAGTAGGATATAGATATAAAAGGGGTAATAGAATGAAGAAAGAAGAGGCATGAACTACAAAAGATCGCAGTTCATACAAGAAGTGATGGAATTTATTCCACCTCTGTAACTGAAGATTCAAAAAGAGCAAAAGGCGAAAAAGTCTCGGTGACATTATTTTGTGAATATAGTGTGACATGGTTTACTTTTCTTCACAAATGTAAGAGAAAGTTATGTTTTTCATTGGATATAATAGTTGTATAGGTGGGATACATTCTGATATTTACCTATGTGCTTGCAATATATTTAGAGTCAACTTCTCTATCATTCTTCCTCATCCCCTTTGCACCCCTTCTTAGAACATTTCAACAAGTTTCATTGTTGTATTTTCATGCAAAATATATCCACCATATTTACCCTCCCCTCTCCCACTGGTACTCATATGACAAGTTATTACTATTTCTACTTTACAATTAAGAAATAAATGAAAATGAAGAAAACTCAGAGCTAGTTAAACAGAGCGGCATGCAGAGTGTATCTATTTCCAATCTAGCTTCCTCTAGAGTTAGGAATCAGTACTAAATAGGTTGGAAATGGGTGAAAATTATGACAAGAAAGGAACAGGATGGAGATACAACAAAGTTCATCTATTCAGTAATAATATTTCATAACATAATTCTGATATATGACTTTTCAACCATTCTAGGGGAGGCACTAGAGGCAGGCTAAAACAATTGGGTAAGTTTTATCCAAATAATAATCTCTAAAACATTTGCTGTAGACTACCTGAACTTAAGTGACTAGCTACAACAATCCATAAGTCTATCCTGTCTCCCTTCCACCAACTTCTTAGCTTTCAAGTAGAGGATCCTGGATCCTCAGTCCACTCTTAAATGTCCTGGTAACAAGACATTCCTCAGGGAAAAGAGAATTTTTAGGCCAGAAATCAGCTCTCAATGCTCTTCCTGTATTACCAGAAAATCCTGTGTCTGGCTGACGTGCTCGTTGTTGCTCAAGGCACAGGAATTGTCCCCCACAAGGCTCCAGTCTCTTTACTTGAAATCCACCTCTGCCTCACTCTTGAAAGCAGATTCAAGGCAGCTGGATAGGACTTCTGCACCCATCAGATTTCTGTCCCACCCCTCAGTGTGCTGTTGACCAATCACAGAAGAGTGTGGATCCAATGACATTCCAGAATCTATTGCATTTTCACAAACAGGAAAGTGAAACCAAATGAGCACTTTTTTTTCCTTTCCTGTAAATCAGTCAGTTCCAAGAAGAGAAAGTTGAACTATCCTTTTCAATAAATAGGGTGTCTTATTTGTTATCTTATGACTTGGCAAGTTAGGAGAACACTGAGAAGGAACGTTGTAACAAGGTTAGAACATCTTCTATGACACCCAAAGGTCTTTTTATCCTAACTCCTGACTTTACAACACATCCTGAACAAAGATTCAGTTATGACAATTCCTGGGTCCTGTGAAAATGCCAATTTGTCTCACCCTAGATATTCCCCACTTTCAGCTTCTGTGACTGTATTTCCTCTCACGTGTATATTTATTTCCCACAAACTTAGTACTGTTATAAGACAGAGGGAGAGTTACACCATGGGTTTGGAAATTTTGATGCAGCAGTGAGAAGACAGAAAGGATTGAAAAGTCAGTATGGATGGTCCCACATAGCTGTGTAGGTCTGTGTACATGCAAAACCCTCACTCCCAACAAATGTCCTCAGTACACAGTAGCTCTAGGATTGGGTAGAACTTATGCACATTTTAGTCAAAACAATTGAGACCCTAGCTAGCAGACTTCTCTAACCACTTTCTAAATTATTGTTATCAGCCAATAGTTAACTGAAGATGGCCATAAGTTAAACTATGCATGGTGATGGTGGTCCAGAGGGAAATAAACCCCTCATGCCAACCTATTTTCATTGACCTTGAAATTTCATGAGGAAGGACACACACACACACACACACACACACGTCATTGATCACAACTATTGCATGATTCCAACTACATCTCATGGATGCTTTGCTGGCATCCTTGTATAACCAGGTGATAAAGATTGTAGAGATCATCTAATGCAGATAAAAACACCTGCTGTGGCCAGATTTTCATTTGTCTTAGCCACTGAAGATCATTTCAGCATTGTGGTTCAGGTTGTTTGTTTTGACTCAGGGTTGTGTCAGGCCCTGCAGTTCTGTCTGTATCCAGCACTTGGAGAAAACAGAGGGCCCATGACAGTGGTAGGAACTCATTATCTCTCAGTGGTCTCTTGTCCAATGTGACAAAGAGGGCTGCATCTACAGGAATTGATGGCATGGCTGGAAAAGTGAAAGAGAAAGCATGTCACTCTGCTGCTTGCTAGGACAGAAGTATATCAACATGAAATGAAGGGAGAAGTAACAAAATTGAAGGGAGGCTCGGTGGACACTGGATGACAGGGAACTAGCCTCCCTGTTGAATCTATCCGTCTTTGATTCCCTTTATGTGGCTCTCCCCATCTTACTAAAGCACCTGACCTTTAGCCTCTCCAAATACATTCATCACCATTTTGTTTTTGAAAGCTAAATCTTTAATTTACTAAATGTTAGGTCCCTGGCTTTCTTGGGGTGGGCAGAATTTCCCACGTTTAGCACTGAAACCAGACTTCCTGATTTATGACTGCTTGTTTCCCTGCATGTTTCTCTGTTTGAAAAACACCTCAGGAACTTCCAGTTACTCAACTAGCCAGGCATGTCGACTTTTTCCATCTGGTGATCACAGATAATCAGACCAGAGACTGTCTCCCCCATGGCTTGGCCCCTCCTATAAAGCCCACTACCCATTTCAGCTAAGCTTCTGCACTCTGAACAGTCTGGTTCCCAATAAATCTTTCTTTTCTACACGTGGTGTGGCCTTTATTCAGCAGTTCCTTACATCTGGTGCCAAAACCCAGGAGAGGTTAACAGGATGCTCTGGCCCTGGGCTGCTCCCTTGGCCTTCGTGTCCTGCCCTCTCCCGAACCCAGACTGCTGAATTGACCCTATGTGTCACCACACTGTGGATTTCGTATCTTACTGCCTTGCCGGCTTTCCCATCCATCATTAGCCTCTCCCTTCCACTGCTCTCCACCTGACCTACTCCTCTCCTCAGGCTCGGTAAGTGTCACTCTCTTCAGGGTTGCCTGCTCTGTCTGGTCTGGTAGTCATGGTGCCTCACCAGGTATACCTCATATGGCCACTGGGGTGCCCCTCCACTTAGCATGGGCACTCCTGGCTAACAGTTGGGCATTTTCTATGAATGGTGACCTAGGCCGGGGATGTCCACCCTTGGGAACCCATTTGGGTGACACTTACCCCTCTCTCTCACTCCCTCACTCTCTCTCCCTCACTCTCTCTCTTGCTCTCCTTCTCTGTTTTCCTTCCCTCCACCTAGGGTGGGAGCACAACAGCCCCTCCAGCTTACTTTGAACAAATGGCAACTGGACAATTCTGCTCTCCTTGCCTGAGTCATGTAAGGGAGGCTAGATCTTGACCTAGATCTATATTGGCCTGAAGAGTAAACTCAACAAAGCACCTGCCTCTCTCTCTCTCTCTCTCTCTCTCTCTCTTTCTCTCTCTCCTTTTCTTTTACATTATGGGGACCACACACTCTACATTAGACGCGTCCACTGGGATGCCTTCTCTGCACCCTCCCCTTGGTCTTCAAGAGGATATAAAACCTAAGTGACTGATTTTCACACACTTCTAGATCTTGAGAATTTCTCCCATCGCAATGGCAAGTGATCCGAAATTCCATTCATCCAAGCTTTTCTTTCTTTCTGCTCTCAACCCTCCCTGCCCCAATCTTGTAATGCTGTTAAAATTCCCCTTGCCAGTGACAACCCCTCTTCAAAGTCTGTGTCTCACCCTCCCACTGAACCACCTTCAGAAGACTCTTCTTTTACTTGTGACCTCATGTCTGCCCACCTCCCAACTCCTCCTGCCAGTCCTCTACATCAATCTCTTCTCCCACCTTATCCTCCCATGACTCAGACCCTTCTTCTTCCACCCCTGCTGGCTCTCCCAAACATCTGCCACCCTATTCCCCTTCTACAGTGGTCACAATTGACCCTGAGCCATCGGCTCCCTAGGAACCAACACTGCCAGCATTGCCCTCAGCCCCTGCTACACCCTCACCCTTCTCCTCCCCACCTGCATCCCATACCTGCTCCCATACCTCCTCCCAAGCACACCCAGTCCATCTCTATCCACTCAGGGAGGTGGCAGGAGCTGATGGCATTATCAGAGTCCATGTGCCCTTTTCCATGACTGACCTCTCTCAAATTGAAAAGAGGCTTGGCTCCTTCTCTAATGACTCAGCCTCCTATATTAAAGAATTTAAATCCCTAACCCAAGCATATGATATGACTTGGCACGAGACCCATCTTCCAAGGATGGAATAATTATTCTCAACTCTCATTTTATTTCCCAATCCTTCCCTGATATTTGAAGAAAACTTAAACAGGCAGAGGGTGGCCCTCAAACCCCCCAGTGAGATCTTGTGAAATTGGCATTTAAGGTATTTAATAACTAAGATGATGCTTGAGACCAGTGAAAGGCCCAGCTCTTGACGGCTGCCCTGAGGCTACCTCCTCCAACTTTGAGACGGGCCAGACAACAACACACACCTCCAGGGGACTGCTTCAAGTTCAACCAGACTGGACACTGGGCAAAAAACTGCTCTTCACCTCACCCGCTGCCAGGACCCTGTCCACAATGTGGTCAGAGTGGACACTGGAAGGAAGACTGCCCCCTTTTGTCTCTGCAAAGTAGGTCAGTATCCCATTCCCACTCTCAACAGAGTGAAGTCCTCACAGACCTGTTGGGCCTGGCAGCAGAAGACTGATGTGGACCTGGGAACTTGGCCCCCTTCAAGATCACCTCGGAGGAGCCCAGGGTAACCGTCCAAGTAGCAGGTAGGCCTCAAACACCTACTTGGTGCTACCTGACTTCTCAGGTAAGCTTTATCCTTCACAGATCTCCATAGTGGGGGTGGATGGTCTCTTCCACCAGCCAAAAAGGAAAGACAGTTTTATTTAAATTTAAAATTCTTATAAAAGTTAATTTTAAAATACAAGTTACAAAGTAAACTACTGTAAAGGATATAGATAGGTAAACTTCAATGTATGACAAAGTTAAAGTTGACTATAATCTAAGAGCTGCCTAAAAGATTTTTAAGGTCATGCCAAACTAAAATCAAATGCTTTATGTCTATAAAATAACAAAGTTATCTTAATATTGTTCTGCTCTGAGTAACATCTACAAAAAACTGTTATAAAGAAATATTTTATCAAAGAAATTATTTGTGTTTTCTGTTAACCTTGTCAAGCTTTAAGTACTACTAAATCAGAGTTCATTTACATATTTGCTCATGTGTCTTAAATGACCACCTTGTAACAGTGTTGTGTCTATACTTTATCTAAATATGGTACAAACATTTACAAAGTTAAAAATGTAGATTTATATAAAACAATGAACTAAAGCTGTCTTTTATCCAAAAATGTTACATTTAACCTGCATCCTGACAGCCCCTGTTTGCCTTTACAGATTCCACAAACCCTTCACAGCAACTAACCTGGACAGTTTTGCCACAAGAGTTTAAAGACAGCCCTCATCTTTTTGGACAAGACCTAACCAAAGACTTAGGCTGGCACTACCCAGAGGCCACCCTTTTTCAATATGTTGATGACATACTTCTGTGAGAGCCTCAAGCCCCTCATCTGCAGGGTGATTGAGTCCTTTTTAAAACTTTCTGGTCTCTGGGGATATAAATTCTCTAAGGAGAAGGCTCAATTATGTCTCCCACAGGTCACCTACCAAGATGTGGTCTTAAAGGGACAGACTCCCCAAAGCCCTTCCTTCTTGAGCCCCTTTGAAATAATGTATGGCTACCCATTTCTCTTAGGAAACTTGCTTCCAACAGACCCTGCTCCTTTGGCTGACTATCTACCTTATCTTAACCTCCTCTGGGAACTTCTCAGAGAGCATGCAGACCAGATTCTGTCCCACCTCTCAGAGGGCCCTATAACAATTTCTGTTAAACCAGGGGATCTTGTTCTCCTCAAGGATCTTTGATCCTCTCCATTGGGACCTTGGTGGACCAGACCTCATCTCATCATCCTCACAACATCCACCACTGTCAAGCTCAATGGAATCCCCCAGTGGCAGCACCTTTCAGGGAAAAAACATTGCCCACCAACTTCAGGCTCTTCCACTACAGCAAGAGATGAGTACTCTTGTGTACCGCTGGGCCTCACATGGCTACACCTCTCCTGCAAACTCTCTCCCTCTTCCACTTCTGCATAAGCTCTTATTCCTCATCTGGCTCTCCATCTGCTTTCCCTTCACAGCCCAGAAAACCTCCTCCTGTGACCCATGCATGCACATTGGGTGGGCAAAAGTATTGTTACTAAGACTTTACTGTTCCACACTCACTATTCCTGTGCAGGCTCTGTTATTGGGTCATGCACTCACAATCACACCATCTATCAAGTGTGCTCCCATGATAATCAATTTACTTGCTTCAATCCCACTTATTGCCCTGTGGAGCAGTGGTTAGAACTCAGGAGTGGCCACCTCACTGGGAACATTGTTACTCAAACCTAGGTGTTAGATCCTGAAAAACCAGTGTCATTATTGTTTGATGCTTGTGCAGCCACAGACAAACTATGTGGAGGTACAGGCTGTGACTGTGGGGACCTGGGTTGGGAAAGGACCTATACATCAAATGAAAAATATATGTGCTGGGGAGACAACTCCTGGCCATGTAATAATGAAGGTTATCATTTTTGCCCTTATTGGAGTTGTGTTTCATGGGCCACATGGCACGGGGCTACACATTTAGCCCTCCTTCAAAAAAGCACTACTACCCCTAACTGCAGTCAAGGCAGTTGTAACCCTGTAAATTTCACTGTACTTAAGCCATCTGATTGGATGCAGGGACAAATAATTAGCGTAAGGATAGATGGCCAAGGTTTGACCCCAGGACTCTGTTACATCTTAAGTTAACAACTGTTACCCACGAGAGTTCCCAACACCAGGTCTTCCACTCCTTTTATGAGGAAATGCCAGATAACTTCCACATTTCTGTTACAACTTAAAACTTGTTCCTCACACTGGCCAAATCTATAGCCCAGACACTAAATGTCACTTCATGCTATGTGTGCAGGGAGCCAACATGGGAGACCTCTGGCCCTGGGAGGCAAGGGAGTTAGACCCACGAGTACCTTTCAGTGAAAGTGCCTTCCCACAACACAGGACAGGCGTCTGGCTCCTTAAAACTTCCATTATTGGGAATTACTTTATCTCCCACCATGGAAAACAATTCTCCACCCTAGTGGGGGACCTAACTTATCTAGGACAAAAGTTTTACAATGACACAGCCCAAGAGACTCATTGGTGGGGTACCCCAAACCATACAGAACCCCAGCCTCATCCTCTGGCCAATTTTTCTAATCTCAAAACAGCATGGGACAATCTTACTGCAGATAGAAACTGGTAGGCTCCCAGGGGGCTATATTGGCTCTGTGGAAGGCAAGTCTATACAGTGTTGCCTAGAAACTGGTTTGGGTCTTGTGTGCTGGGCTCCATCAGACCATTGTTCTTCTTGCTTCCCCTCAAACAAGGTGAAAATCTGGGAGTCCCCACATATGAACAAAGACTAAATAGAAAAAAACAGGGAAACTTACAAATAGGCACTTGGAAGGATGACAAATGGCCTCCTGAGTGAATCATCCAGTACTACAGTCCTGCCACCTAGGCAGAGGACAGGTCTTGGGGCTACTGCACCCCTACATATATGCTCAATTGCATCATCAGGCTGCAGGCTGTTGTTGAAGTTATTACTAATGAGACTGCAAGAGCCCTCAATTTGCTGGCAAAACAAGACACTAAGATGGCAATGCTATCTATCAAGACAGTTTGGCTTTGAGCTATTTGCTTGCCTGAGGGAGGAGTTTGTGGAAAATTTAACCTGAGCAACTTCTGCCTGCAGATTGATGATAAAGGAAAAGCCATAGAGGAGATCACTGAGGGAATGACAAAGCTTGCCCATGTCCCTGTCCAGACTTGGAAAGGATGGGATCCTAATAACTTGTTTGGAGAATGGTTTTCTGCCATAGGTGGATTTAAAACACTGGTAGGGGGAGTGGGCCTAATTCTGGGAGCATGCACAATACTACCCTGCTTACTTCCCTCAGTTATATGATCTATTAGGTCCATTATAGAGGCTACTATAGAAAGAAAAAGAGCTGCACATGTAATGATGCTATGGAAATACAAACCCTTAAGCCAGGAAAATGCTCTTTAACCCTAGATGCCTCCAGGATCATTCAGGGAACTCAGCAGACAGACTTCCCACCAGATGCTACTACAACCTTCTCCCAACAATTGGCCTTGTCTGCAGAAGAAGCCTGGGAAAAACCATCAGCCTCTGCTCCCAGGGACCTCACAAATTTCCAATTCCAGCTGAACTCCCCTTAATGATGCCCCCACTCAGCATGAAGCAGCTAGATCGATTGGTACCCATAATGCCAACAAAAGGCTGGAATGTTAGGTCCCTGGCATTCTTGGGGCAGGCGGAAGGTCCCAAGGCTAGCACCGAAACCAGACTTCCTGATTTATGACTGCTTGTTTCTCCCCTGCTTGTTTCCCTGCATGTTTCTCTGTTTGAAAAACACCTCAGGAACTTCCAGTTACTCAACTAGCCAGGCATGTCGACCTGTTCCATCTGGTGATCACAGATAATCAGACCAGAGACTCTCTCTCTCCCCCATGGCTTGGCCCCTCCTATAAAGCCCACTACTCATTTCAGCCAAGCTGCTGCACTCTGAACCCGAGAGTGACAGCCCTATGGTCTGGTTCTCAATAAATCTTTCTTTTCCACATGTGGCATGGTCTTATTCAGCAGTTCCTTACACTAAATAGGTTACCATGTTAAATAATAGGTTTTTGTAGAACTATAATCAAACAGAAGTAAAAAGACAAGTTTAACAAATGACATAAAAAGAAATGGATTTCAAACCTTTAAGTCTGATTTAAGTCTAAAGACTACTTGGTAGGAATTAATAATCTACATATTCTTATACTATTTTTAGAAGTTAGTTTCAAATGGCATATTTATTTAGTTATCTTTTTCCTTAGCCCTCTTTTTAAAATTTTTTTTTATTTTATTATTCATATGTGCATACAAGGCTTGGGTCATTTCTCCCCCTTGCCCCCACCCTCTCCCTTACCACCCATTTTGCCCCCTCCCTCTCCCCCCCACCCTCTTTATACCCAGCAGAAACTATTTTGAGAGAGAGTATAAGCCATAATAGGAAGGAACAAGGGTTTTTGCTGGTTAAGATAAGGATAGCTATACAGGGCATTGACTCACATTAATTTCCTGTGCGTGTGTGTTACCTTCTAGGTTAATTCTTTTTGATCTAACCTTTTCTCTAGTTCCTGGTCTCCTTTTCCTATTGGCCTCAGTTGCTTTTAAGGTATCTGCTTTAGTTTCTCTGCATTAAGGGCAACAAATGCTAGCTAATTTTTTAGGTGTCTTACCTATCCTCACCCCTCCCTTGTGTGCTAAAGCTTTTATCATGTGCTCAAAATCCAATCCCATTGTTGTGTTTGCCCTTGATCTAATGTCCACATATGAGGGAGAACATACGATTTTTGGTCTTTTGGGCCAGGCTAACCTCACTCAGAATGATGTTCTCCAATTCCATCCATTTACCAGCGAATGATAACATTTCGTTCTTCATGCCTTAGCCCTCTTTTGACAAAGGAATTTTCAGCCTGCATAGAAAGTTAATGAAATGACCTCAGCACTTTCACAGCTGGCATTTCTTTATGCTAGATTACAAAACCAATGAAACCATTCAGGAGACAAACAGCCTCCATGCCCCTTCCCTGTCTTCAGAAGCTGTGAGCCATTCTTTTGCTGGATACAGAGATGATCTGATTCTAGGTATAAGTGATTCTAGTGAGTGACTTATAAAAGGCATACAAATGTTGGCATGTTTTTAGCACATTATGGAAATATATTGGAGAAACGTGGTACTCAATGTAAAGAACATCTATCTATCTATCTATCTATCTATCTATCATCTAAAACTACATTGACCACCTTCAATCAAGGACATCATAAATTATTCCATTTTCAAACATTGCTGTAACCTCTCATATTTTACACAAGGTAAGATCATAGCACATAGACTTAAGTATCATTGCAAAGACACATATAGATCGATATAGAGATAGTGATCCATACCTATCATAAATAACAGTGTTACTACCTCTGTATCTATCTATGTATTCACAGAGAATTATGGCTTCCACACAGAAGAAATTACTTTGTAGTTTCATCAATATTTGTAGCATACTGTGGACCCCAGATGCACTGAGCTGCAAGATTAGTCACCTTTACTCCAGGAGGAGACAGAGTTGAAACCCAGCTTGTCACTGTCGCCATCACCTTGACAGTGAGCAGCGAAGCCAAGATTCAGTGGCAGCCCCTAGCACTTACCATGAACAGACAATTTAACAGAGAACAGTGGCCCTAGAGGCCTCACAGCAATACTGTGTACTGGCAGGGACAAGGAGGTCATTCCAACAATGGTTTGGGAACACTAAAATTGTTCAATGTTAGAAAAGGATATGGTTTGATCACTGGGAATGACACTGAGGGAGATGTACTTTTACAGCTGACTGCCACAGAGAAGATTAACCTACACAGTGTAGGAGATGTAGAGACTGTGGAGTTTTCTGTTGAAGGAGAGAAGAGTGCAGAGGAAGAAACTGTGGAGATCCAATTCAAGGCAGTAATTGTGCAGCAGATTGTAACTATTATAGTTGCGATTTCCTAATATAGATGCAGAAATAGGCAAGTGCTAACAATATTACCAGAATAGTGAGTGTAGAAAAGAAGGAGGGAGTGCACTGTGCTCCTGAAGGCCCATCAATGCCTGACCTAACATAGGCCAAGTTTCCTACCTTACTCCATGCAGAAATACTGTGGGCAACAACCACAATATTCCAACTCTCCTGTACCGGTAGAAGAGAAGTAGGGCACTGGCCAGCAGGGTAGAGGAGAGCAAGATAGAGCACTGAAATAGAATTGTTTCAGGGCTATAGCCCATGACTCCATAGGGGTCTCCTCACCAAACATGGCCTAGATGGACAGCAATGAAGAGGCTAAGGAAAATCAAGGTGATGAGAACTAAAGTCAGCTGTCACCTAAGTGTCAGTATTCCTACAACTTCTGTTACCCACTCAGACACCCAGGAAACCCTAAGCCACAGATGTCAAAGACACAAATCAAACCATTCCCCAATTGAGAACTGGTTCATGTCAGAGGTTGAGCAAGACAGGGCTAAGGGAAGGCAGCTGACGATCTCTACATAAGCCAGTTCAGTCATCTAACAAGACGTGAATATAAAATTGGAGCAATAAGAATGAAGAAAAGAATGAAGCTGGAGATCTTCATCGCTTCAGTCAGGCATTGAAGAAGGTGATTTTATTTATGTACTTTTTTCACAACAAAAAATATAAGCTTTTATTCATTGCAGTTAACCTGTCAAAGAAAACCATGGTGCAATATTCTATGTGACTTTCTGTGCTGTGATTGACCTCTTTATACATAGTCAACATACACTTCTGTGATTTTACTTGATCAACTTCATTAGAATAGTTTTATATTGAATAAGCTGTTAAACCAAATTTATTTAAAACAGTAGGTAAACTGCTATTAAGATTGAAAGGGAATGATACATTTTAAAAATATGTACCAATTTCCTTCTATTGTTTCTACAATGCATGTTTCTTTTCCCAGGGGATTTTGGAGCCTTTAAGTTTATTTAGAATTGTCTATTAGCATACATAATAAGTATAAGGGAGTTTCATTGTGATAATCTCACTCCCTTTGAACTGTTAAATTTATCAATCTAATCAAACATTCATGAAAGAACAAGTCAAAAGTGTTCTAATTTTAATACAAAGTATTAAGATAAGAACTGTGGAAAACTGATTTTCTTTTCTTAGATGTGGCAGCAAAAGAGAGGAAGAGAGAAAAGAGAGAACAGAAGCAATAATTTTGTTGCATTAACTCTACAATAATAATCATCCTAAAAATGTTCACATACACATGCATGCACACAGCAGCCCTCTTTGTAATGCAATTGGTACCTCTTATGTCCAGTTCACAAACAATAGGAAAACTTTCATTTAACAGGCCATCACATAATCAAAAGTATGCTTGGATTAGAGAAAATTTATAAAGAATTTAAAGGGATAACATCATTTATAGTGCTCTTCATCTTCTCTGCTGCCCAAATGAAAAATAGGCTTCTTTTTTTCAGACTGGGGTTTGAACTCAGGACCTCACACTTGCTAAGTGGGCGCTCTATCACTTGAGTCACTCTACCAGCTCAAAATTGATCTCCACGGGAGACTACTAGAGAAGAAGGTGATTGGGGGAGGGAGTAATGGAGGGTAAGAGAGGGTAAGAGGGATGGATATGGTCAAGGTATGTTATATGCATGTAGGAAATTCTCACAATGAAACCCATTCTTCTGTATAATTAATCTGAGATAATAAAAAAAGACCCTTCATGATGTCACTTGTTTACGGAGTTTA
Organism: Castor canadensis; assembly: GCF_047511655.1. Taxonomy (NCBI): domain Eukaryota; kingdom Metazoa; phylum Chordata; class Mammalia; order Rodentia; family Castoridae; genus Castor; species Castor canadensis. The sequence continues at coordinate 68,892,422 of NC_133391.1, read as the reverse complement.
AATAAGTCAAAAAGTAAGGTGGTAGTCGCCAACATTAGAGGAGGAGAAATGGGGTAATGATGACAGAATATGAAGTATAAATTTTGCACAATGAAAACAATCTAGAGACCTAACATACAGCATATTATGATAATTGACAATATAATATTGCATACATAAAATTTGATAAGTGAATACATCTTAAATATTTTCATTATACACACACAAATGATAACAATGTAACAATGTAGAGTGATTATGATACTTAGTTGGATTGTGATTATCATTTCACCATGTGTTCCTCTATCAAAACACCAAGTTGTATATCTTGATGCGGAGAGATTTTATAGGCCAATGAAATCTCAATAAAGCTATTAAAAGAAATGAGCTCCATGTGGTAATGAGTAGCAGCTTCCTGTGGGCTTTTCTGAACCTCTTCTCTAACAAATGCTGCTTTTCAAAAATATTCCATCAAATAAAAGGTGTAAAAGAAAAGAAAATAAAGCCTTGAGTGTGTTGAAATATTACATGGAGTAAATGAGCTTAAACTTGGACTTGAAGATTCAGCCCAATGACAACAATGAAGACAATTATTACAAATAGTATTATTAATAACAGTAATTTGGGTCTCTTCCTAGAAATGAGCTTTCTGTGTCCAGTTTATCTGAATAGAAAATCATATTTCAGTTTTGGTGAAGCAGGTAATAGAAACAATGGTGTAAGATCCTCAGTAATCACCACTCTGATACCAATATTAAAAAAACATACTACATGTTGGAGAGATTTGTTATTGGTCATTGATGACAATTATGAATTATTATTTACTTTTCAGCTTCGTAATAATATTACATTTATGTTAATTAAATTTCCTATGTTTGGAAGACACTTACTGAAGAATGTTAGGATATTTTGAATCTGCTGTAGCTAACTCCAGTGTGATTAGCTTTACTGGATATGTTAAGAACTTCAAGGTGGACAGCAAAACCATTTCACAGAAAACCATTGATATGATTGAATTACACCTGACAAAGGGAAACATCCAGGGAGCAAACTCTATAATCAATGATGCATTAAAAGAAATTGATGCCACCATACTCAACATTGCTGTGACAGGGGAGTGTGGATCAGGGAAGTCCAGTTTCATCAATGCTCTGAGAGGGGTTGGTCATGAAGGGAAAACCTTGGCTCCCATTGGGGTGAAGGACACAGCAATGAACAGAACTCTGTATGAACACCCAAACTCCCCAACGTGATCATATGGGACCTGCCTGGCATTGGAACCATGGAGTTCCATGGATTTACTTTCTTACTGGAGAAAGTAAAGTTCAGTGAGTATGTCTCCTTCATTATCATTTCAGCTACATGCTTCACAAAAAATGATGTAGACCTTGCCAAAGCAATCAGAAATATGAAAATGAAATTCTACTTTGTGAGAAGCAAGGTGGGCTCTGATTTAAGGAATTAAAAGCACTGCAAACCATCTACCTATGATAGAGAAAAGGTCCTGTAGCACATCTGAAACCACTGTGTGAATTCTTTTAAGGAGAATAAACTTGATAAGCTACAAATCTTCTTGATCTCTAACAATAATTCATCTGAGTATGATTTCCCAATCCTAATGGACACCCTAATAAACGATCTTCCTGCTCAAAAGTGCCACAATTTTACTCTTTCCTTGCCTAATGTTACTGAGGCAGCCATTGACAGGAAGAGGGAGTCTCTGAGGCAGTTTATCTGGCTAGAAGCCTTGAAGGCTGGGACATTGGTCACCATTTCTACAGTAGGTATCATCATGGACAACGATTTGGAGAAGCTGGAGACGATCTTAAACCACTATCAAGCCCTCTTTGGAGTGGATGATGTATCCCTGGAAGTTTTTGCTAAGGACTTGCAAGTGCCTGTGGAACAACTCAAGGAAATTATTAAATCTCCAACTTTGTTGAAAACTAAGAATGAAGAAACCATAGGGGGAAAGTCTTTTGAGATATTTGTTGATATTTGCTTCAGCTAATGATGGCCTCCTTGCTACAGGGCTTTACTACAGGAAAAACATTTACTTGCAACTTCATTTTCTTGACACAGTGACGGATGATGCTAAAGTTCTCCTTAAAGAGGCATGTTCAAGAATCCATCTCAAATCCAACCCACAGTTGGTGACAATGACAACACCAAATGGTCAACAACAGAATCATGTGGATGAGTTTCCTTTCTCACACTTCTTTTTTGGTTTTTTAGTTTTTTGGGTTTTTTGGTGGAACTGGGGTTTGAATCAGGGCTGATACTTTCTATGCAGGTGCTCTACCACTGGAAACACTCCTCCAGCACTGTTTTGTGTTGGGTATTTTTGAGATAGGGTCTTTGAAACATGATCATCCTGGTCTCTGCCTCCTGAATAGCTAGGATTACAGGTGTGCGCCACCAGCACCCAGCTACATATTTTTCTTAAAGTAGTCAATCCACAGCCCATGCGAAAGCCCAAGGGATAAACCCTATGGACCTTAATTACAGTGTAATAGCTCACTCACACTCTCTCTCTTTTCTTTCTCTTTTCCTTTTGCTCTCTCTCCTCTCACTCTCTCACCCTCTCTCTTTCTCTCTTTCTGTCTCTTTCTCTCTCTCTACCCCCCACAAATACTCACGCATATGTTCAAGCTCCCTACCTCCTTTATGCTTCTTACCACTGTCCTTTCTTGAACCTATGTTTAACCAGTGTCTTCTATTTCCTGCATTCAAGTTCTCACTGTGTGTCAACACACACACACACACACACACACACACACACACACACACACCCCTGAACTTTGCTCCCTCCTCCCCTATTAAGGCTGTCTTAGAGAGTACTGTCAGGGCTTATGGCCACTGTCAATAGGGAGATGACAAAACCAAGGGAAAAAAATAGCCACGGAAATCACAACAGCTTTGAAAAAGATTAACCAATTCCTAACAATCCTATTTAGTCAGAAATTCTTGAGAAATTAGCTTAAAAAATCTATAATTCTGTTCTGGGAGCAGAGGGGAACCCTATGAGATCACTGTGATTTATAAGCGTTACTTGTCCTTTAGGACACCTGCATGTATTTGTGGTAGAGCAGTTGCTTGTGAACTAGCTCCCTCCCCCCGCCACACACACTGTCAGTGTCAGGCAGATGATGCCACCATTGCACAGACCCAGTAGGCCAGGGAGCAGCAAGACAGAAGGGATGGCAAGGGCACATCCCAGCTATGTGACTTGCTTGCCTTGCTGGTTTTTGTTGTCTGTTTCCTTATGTTGACTTTGTCCCTGGCATAATTTCCAACTCTAAGTAAATCAAATCTCCCTCCAAAAAAATAAAACAAAATAAAGGCTGGACATGGCACTCAAGAGGTAGAGCATGTTCCTAACAAGGGTGAAGTCCTGAATTCAAATCTCAGTATTGAAAAAAATAAAAATACAATAAATAAATAAAGCCAATGGATGCATTATTATCAAGATCCCAGTATCACAATAATAATAATAATTATAATAGCCAGGCTGGGATTAAACTCCAGCATTTGGATGGGACAGGAGAGTGTTTCATGCTACTGTGGAAGTTCCTATTTCTTTTTTCCTTCCTTTGTTCTTTTTTCATATCACTGTCTTATTTGGATACTATTCATATAGGTAAGTTTTTCCTCTGGATGGCTGTAAGACAGATATGTACTTATAATTTAAACTGTACATAAAACTTCTATGTACTATTAGGTAATATTAAATAAGAATATTTCCTAATTATTAAAAAATAAGCAAAATAATTTTTAGAGAGTTCTTTATGTAATGATACAGAACAACTATCAAAACACTTAAAAAAAAAACAAGTTGTCAGGCATTATTTAGGGAATGCTATCTTATCAATAAAGTAGAGGAATAGTGTGTTTATGTACATTTGCTCCCACATACATAATACAGCTTTGTAAGGACAGCATGGTTGTTCCTGAAGGAGGAATAAACAGATGGCTATGGCTTGTCATTTGACACCCTTATGCACATCTTCAGTTTGAACACATTAGTATACATTCTATTAAAAAAATGAATTCATTGAAAAAAATGAAAGATATTTTTAAATGACTGTCAGATATACAAGGTCATGACCATAAATGCTGGGTTCTAAGATTAACTTGAAAAGCTGAGTGTCATTTGTCAGGCTCTTAGCCTTTGTCTTCTCTGACTCCTGGTAGAGATTCTTCGGCCTGTAGCCTAGGTCTGGCTGGGTTGACCACTCAGGAGTCACTGGGAATCCTCAAATGCCCTGCCTTGTCCTCACTTATCATCTCAGAAAAAGGGGATCTCCTGATGTGGTGTCATGTCAGTTATCACTTCTCTTTCCTGCAAATGCCTATATTTGGGGGAAGATGAGCCTTAGGGACTATGGTTTAACTTTTCTGTCCTAGGAAGTGCCAGACCCTGCAGTGTACAGACCTTCTCCCTTCTCTGCTCTTGCTCAGCTTCATGGGGGGAGTGGCAATGATCAGATGATTTCACGGTCTGCCTGATGCCTGACACTTGGCAGGATTTCAGGGTGACACCCTGTCCCATGTCTGATATACGGGAAAAAACTGTACAGGAAAGAAAGGTTACAGAACTCTGTTCAATCTGACTGTAGACACAAGGTCCTTGTATTCCAAATGCAGGGCTGAACCCTCATGCACACAACCAAACATAACTGCTCAAAAAACTAAACCAAATAGAAAATGAAATGCATGTAATGCAAAACCTTTGCAGATTTCATGAATCATATTAATTGAATTTTGAATGGCAGCCACCTCTATATTTATCAATCATTCCATTAATATCTTAATTAAATTAACTCCTTAATAATACCAATTTCTAGTATTCTGATACAAAATGCACATGTGCCAGGAAAGGGAAAATATTGATTGGTAGGCTAAAATGTACATTGGGCCAGCGTTGGTGTCAAGGCAGGTATAGAGGCCTGGATCTTGGATCCTTGAATAAGATTGCAGGATGGTTGCTGGAAACATATCAATAGAGAATGACAGACCAGACCTTCAAGAGGATGAAGCAGGTCCCAACAACTTAGAACCAGTGACAGAGAACATGGTCAAGGTGGAAGATATGCATGTGCCTCTGGTAATGATTTACACACAGGGTAATTTTTCCCTCTGGGGACATATGTCCCCTCAAGACACATCTGGCTGTTACAACTGGGAGTTGAGTTTTATGTAGAGAGCTGAGGTTGTTACCATCTAATAATGCATACGACAGGAACTTCCTCCCCTATCATATTCCTCCCCTCCCCTCCACAATACAACGTCTTTTAGGCCCAAATGTCAGTACTGCCAAAGTTAAGGAACATTGGCTCCTAGAACTGGTGACAATTCAGTCTTTACTACTGCAGGGACCTTATAGCACAGACATCCTCTAAGTTGTATGGGAGAGAAGGACTATTTTGGAAGATGTTACTTTTATAGTTATAAGAGATCTGTTTTGGGGAAATATATTAATGGTGATGCCAATTTTCTGCTTGAAGAAAATGCACATTAATTTGAAGGAATCCATCCAGTGTGTTGGATAGCAAGGAGAGGGCTGGGAGATAGACAAATATTTTCAACTGGGATTACACTTCAGTAGGTCAATTAAGAGTTTTCATCTCAAATCAGTCCCCACAGAAGATTTGATGATGGTTAAGATGATAAAGAACACAGGCACCTGGAGAAGCACAAAGCAAGCAACATGGGAACTCATTCCTGAATGGTGCTCTAGTGAGCTGTGCAACCCATAGTAGACTGAGCCCAGATTGACCCAGAAAATCTTTCTGGGAGAAGCCCCAGAGCACCAGTCACTGGGGCTGGGAAGCAGCATTAATGGCCAAAATCCATGGTGAGATCATCACTGACTATTTGTCATGGAGATATGGATAATGACATATAATAAAAAAAATCAAAGGTGTAATTGGCACAGAAAGAAATACTGCAGTCAGGTTTACTGAAGAAGCACCTGGACCCACCAGGCATGTATAGAGCGTTAGTGAAGAAAGACATGTTGTTTTAAGCAGATTTTACCATCTCAGTTTTTTCTCTCATTCTTTCAGTCCCAATTCCTTGTTTGTAATGATGCATGCACTAAAATTTGTCTTAAATGTCTTGTCCACTGAGTTTGAGTACAATAAGAAGAATTTGAAATACTAATTATTACAAAAGGATGCTTGTCTCAATGACATTATTTTAGCAATATATCTTGGCATAGTTTACTTCTCTTTACAAATATAAGAGAAAGTTACTTTTTATTTCCATGTAACAGTTATACAGGGGAGGGTATATATTCTGATTTTTACATATGAGCGTACAATATATCTTAATTAGATTCATCCCCTCCATCATTCTCCCTCATCCTCTCTCCCCCCTCTTAGACCATTTCAACAAGTATCAGTGTTTATTTTCATACACAGTACATCACCATTTCAGTGGAGGCACTAGAGGCAAGCAAAAACAACTGGATAAATTTTATTGAGTAAATACTATCTAAAACATTTGCTGTACATCTACCAGAACTTAAGTGATTATCGAAGACAATCCATAAGTCGACACTGTCTCCCTCCCACCAAGGCTTCCTAGATTCCAAGTAGAGGATCCTGGATCCGCAGTCGACACTCTTAAATGTTTTGGTAACAAGACATTCCTTAGGGAAAAGAGAACTTTTAAGACAGAAATCAGCTTTCAATGGTCTTCCTGAATTACCAGAAAATCCTGCGTCTGGTTGATGTGCTCACTTTGCTCAAGGCACAGGAATCATCTCCACTGTGCTCCAGTCTCTTTACTTGAAATCCACCTCTGCCTCACTCATGCAAAACAGGGATAAGAGAGCTGGACAGAATTTTTACATTTATCTGATTCCAATCCCATCCCTTAGCATGCTGGTGACCAATCACAGAGGAGTGTGGGTCCCATGCCATTCCAGAATTGCTTGCATTTCCATGAACAGGAAAGTTAAATCAAATTGCCTTTCCAGTAATTCAGTCAGTTCCAAGAAGAGAAAGTTGAACAATCCTGAGATAATAAATAAGGAGTCTGGAATTTATGACTTGGAGAGTTAGGGGAGCATTGAGAAGGAACTTAGTGATAAGGTAGAACATCTGACATCTAAAGATCTTTTTTTCCTAACTCCTGACTTAACAACACATTCTTCACAAAGATTCAGTTATAACAATTCCTGTGAAAGCTCACATATATCAGAATTATGTTATGAAATAACATGAGCTTTCTTGTGTCTCAATCCTATTTCTTTCTAGTTGTAACTTTCCCCCATTTGTAAAAAATTTAGCGCTTATTCCTTACAGTACATATTCCAACTCTCCTACAGGTAGATGTGAATTGGGGAACTGATTACTAGCGTAGAAGAGAGCAAGGTAGAGCACCAAGACTTATCCTCACCAAACTTGGCCTAGATGGACAGCAATGGAGAGGCTAAGGAAAATCAAGGTGATGAGAACTAAGGTCAGCCATCACTAAGCGTCAGTAGCTCTCCAACTTCAGTTACCCACTCAGACACCCAGGAAACCCTAAGCCACAAGATGTCAAAGACACAAATCAAACCATTTTCCAATTGAGAACTGGTCCATGTCAGAGATTAATCAGGACTGGGCTGAGGGAAGGCAGCTTATGATCTCTACCATAAGCCAGTTTAGTCATCAAACAAGAAGTGAATATGAAATTGCAGCAATGAGAATAAAGAAAAGATTGAAGCTGGAGATCTTAATGCTTCATTTTTGTCTGTTGACCAGATATGCTGCATCATATGTACAGCATGGAATTTTTACTCTTTTTACCTAATTTTGTCTTTATAATAGTGACAAACATGTTTTTTAAAAAAGCCTGATTCTTTAAAGCCTTTAAAAGCTTTATATTGTTTCATGTATGCTGACCTTGATTTTTTAACGAACTCCATTGCAAAATTATAATTATTCAATCACATTAATTGTACAAATTAATGGTTTTACTATGATAGTCAATACATGATTGAATCCTGCCTCGATCACATTCATCCTCTCTTCTATCATCACTTGCTCTCTAATCTCTCCCCCACACCCTTCCTTTTTCCTAATAATACATAAGAACTTCAGGTTTAATCGCAATAAGAGTTTACAACTTGAATTTTTCCAAAAAGTCCAGAACCATAAGCTCCACTTAATAAAGTTCTTTAATGATAATAATAATAATAATATATTATAAAAGATTATATTCCGGTATTGAAGAAGGTGATTTTATTTATGTACATTTTTCATACAAAAATATAAGCTTTTATTCATTGCAGTTTACCTGTCAAAGAAAACCATGATGTAATATTCTATGTGACTTTCTGTGTTGTGAGCCGACCTCTTTATACATAGTCAACATACACCTGTGTGATTTTACTTGATCTACTTTGTTAGAATAGTGTTATATTGAACAAGCTGTTAAACCAAATTTATTTAAAACAGTAGGTAAACTACTATTAAGATTGAAGGGGAATGATACATTATAAAAATATGTTCAATTTCCTTCTTTTGTTTCTATAACGCATTTTTCTTTTCCCAGGGGGTTTTGGAGACTTTAAATTTATTTAGAATTGTCTATTAGCATACATTAATAGAATAAGGGTATTTCATTGTGATAATCTCACTCCCTTTGAACTGTTAAATTTATCAATCTAATCAAGCATTCATGAAAGAACAAGTCAAAAGTGCTCTAATTTTAATACTAAGTAAAAAAATTCATCCTACAACATCACAAAATGTATACGTTTTATAAAAAGACTAAATAGAAGTTAAAGTATTCTAGCTTTAACTAACTGAATAATAGTTTAGAAGCAAGCATCTTTAGTAATCCTTCTTACAGATGAAAGATAATCTTGTTTAAAAAACCCTGCTAATTACAAAGTGACTGGTGTTATGGTAATTTATAGATCAGTAGTAGTGGCCAAACCAAGTCACACACTAATGGGATACATTAAAAAGCCTGAATTTTTACCTTTGGGAAATTTCTAAAGCTTAATTTTCCATAAAATCTGTCCAATCTGATAAAAATAAATCATTGCTTTATACCATTAATTGTTAAAAATCAAGACAGGTCAAAAGTTTTTAATGAACATTATCCATTGAAACTAGGTAATTTTTCTTTGAGGTAGGATAATTAAAAAATTACATCATCTAGAGGTCACACAACTTTCTGAGGGTGCCTTTCTATGTACTTTTGCAGAGTTTCACCAGATCTCACTTCTAATTATGCAGATGGTGAAAGATGTGCCACAGTCTACCTTTTATTAAGAACATATTCTCTGAGCAAGGATTAAATAGAAATTGAAAGATGAGGTAAATTCAGTGCAACTAACAGCCCTCTAATTAGGTAGATCCTCTAGCTCCACCTCCAAATGGTCAATACTCTGGCTTTATAGCATCAGCATTACTCTAAGCAATGTAAATCCTTCTCTCATCCAACCATTCTTGGTGGGTTGGACTCTTTTCACTCTTTTCAGCCCGCTGCTCCCATCCTTAGCTTGTTTGTTTTTAAGTGCTAAGACATTTGCCCTTAAAGAAGCATTAAGGCAGCAGACATGGCATATCTTCTGAGAAATGTTCTATTTTTCCACTAGAAAATGAAATCTAACTCTCCTGCTGGTTTTTAACTCATGGAGAACTGGTTTTTATAGCTTTGCACTCAGGGCAACAATAAAGGACCTTGTGTGGGTGGCAAGGACTGCTACTCCAGAGGACCTCCATGTTTCAGACTTTAGGTGCTAGGCAGCAGGATTGAAACTGCCCCTGCTTCTTTGTCTCTCACACTTCAGGTGCCCTCTGCTGCCTTATGTGCTATGGCAGGCAGAAAGGCTGCCCTTTCTTGTCCTCTGTGTTTCAGGGGAATGCCACATATGCCTTAGGCACTCATTAATGATAGAAAAGGCTCATGTTCTGCTCTTGCAGGAATACACAACTGGAAGGGGCAGAAGAACACGGGAGGAGGGTGAGAAGGAAGCTGAATTCTGTACAAACACCTTCAGCTCCAATCTGGTAGATACTGCAGAGGAATGATGGCAAGTCTAATTTTGTGTAAGGCTCTCTCTGTGGGAAATTCTCTCAGTGCTCCAAAACTGTAACCTGATGAATGTGTAAACACAGTTGTGTTATGACCTCAAAACCTTAATGATGTTAAGAAATATAGAATAATGCATGAAATGATGCATATAAATTCTTATATAGTACAAAAGTAGAAAAGTGTTCAATGAGATTGACAATGCCATCTGCTTTTTCTGCATGTGGATTTAACTGTAGAGAGAAACGTATTATTATAGGTCTACCATGTTGACCTCAATATAGCTTTCCTTTCACCCTCCTGTGGGTAGAAAGACAGCCCAGCCCCTCCAGGCTACTTCTCACCACTGTAGCTGCTTACTGAAGGAGACACCTACTGACACGACTAAGGGCCTTGGCACAGAGATTCAAAATTTGCTAAGAACAAGGAAAAAAGAGTCAGCTGACTCCACAGATTTAAACATATTTGAAGTGTTTCTGTGAACTGTAATTATCTTCCACATGGATTCCCAAATTGTCCCACTTTTGTCCAGTGGGAATCTTCTGAAATTATCCTCTGGGTCCTTCAGCTATAATCAAATGTGGATTATCAGTCTTTTCCTTCTCCAAAAAGTGCCAGCTTTAGGCACAGTTTTCTAATTTTTGCAAGATGTCATTTTGTATTGCCAGAGGAATACATGACAGTATTTGTCTGCACTTTTAAACTGACATACTTTGCATTTTTCAGGTTCAATAGGTGAAAATGGGATCATTTCTGATTTTTTTTGTTTTATTATTCATATGTGCATACAAAGCTGGGGTCATTTCTCCCCCCTGCCCCCACCCTCTCCCTTACCTTCCACTCTGCCCCCTTGCTCTCCCCCCCACCCCCTTAATACCCAGCAGAAACTGTTTTGCCCTTATTTCTAATTTTGTTGTAGAGAGAGTATAAGCAATAATAGGAAGGAACAAGGGTTTTTGCTGGTTGAGATAAGGATAGCTATACAGGGAGTTGACTCACATTAATTTCCTGTGCGTGGGTGTTACCTTCTAGGTTAATTCTTTTTGATCTAACCTTTTCTCTAGTTCCTGGTCCCCTTTTCCTATTGGCCTCAGTTGCTTTTAAGGTATCTGCTTTAGCTTCTCTGCGTTAAGGGCAACAAATGCTAGCTAATTTTTTAGGTGTCTTACCTATCCTCACCCCTTCCTTGTGTGCTAAAGCTTTTATCATGTACTCAAAGTCCAGTCCCCTTGTTGTGTTTGCCCTTGATCTAATGTCCACATATGAGGGAGAACATACGATTTTTGGTCTTTTGGGCCAGGCTAACCTCACTCAGAATGATGTTCTCCAATTCCATCCATTTACCAGAGAATGATAACATTTCATTCTTCTTCATGGCTGCATAAAATTCCATTGTGTATAGATACCACATTTTCTTAATCCATTTATCGGTGGTGGGGCATCTTGGCTGTTTCCATAACTTGGCTATTGTGAATAGTGCTGCAATAAACATGGGTGTGCAGGTGCCTCTGGAGTAACCTGTGTCACAGTATCTAGGTATATCCCAAAAGTGGTATGCTGGATCAAATGGTAGATCAATGTTTAGCTTTTTAAGTAGCCTCCAAATTTTTTTCTAGAGTGGTTGTACTAGCTTACATTCCCACCAACAGTGTAAGAGGGTTCCTTTTTCCCCGCATCCTCGCCAACACCTGTTGGTGGTGGTGTTGCTGATGATGGCTATTCTAACAGGGGTGAGGTGGAATCTTAGCGTGGTTTTAATTTGCATTTCCTTTATTGCTAGAGATGGTGAGCATTTTTTCATGTGTTCTTTAGCCATTTGAATTTCTTCTTTTGAGAAAGTTCTGTTTAGTTCACCTGCCCATTTCTTTATTGGTTCATTAGTTTTGGGAGAATTTAGTTTTTTAAGTTCCCTATATATTCCGGTTATCAGTCCTTTGTCTGATGTGTAGCTGGCAAATATTTTCTCCCACTCTGTGGGTGTTCTCTTCAGTTTAGAGACCATTTCTTTTGATGAACAGAAGCTTTTTAGCTTTATGAGGTCTTATTTATCTATGCTATCTCTTAGTTGCTGTGCTGCTGGGGTTTTGTTGAGAAAGTTCTTGTCTATACCTAATAACTCCAGAGTATTACCTACTCTTTCCTGTATCAACTTTAGAGTTTGTGGTCTGATATTAAGATCCTTGATCCATTTTGAGTTAATCTTGGTATAGGGTGATATACATGGATCTAGTTTCAGTTTTTTGCAGACTGCTAATCAGTTTTCCCAGCAGTTTTTGTTGAAGAGGCTGCTATTTCTCCATCGTATATTTTTAGCTCCTTTGTCAAAGACAAGTTGGTTATAGTTGTGTGGCTTCATATCTGGGTCCTCTATTCTGTTCCACTGGTGTTCATGTCTGTTTTTGTGCCAGTACCATGCTGTTTTTATTGTTATTGCTTTGTAATATACTTTGAAGTCAGGTATCGTGATACCTCCAGCATTGTTCTTTTGACTGAGTATTGCCTTGGCTATTCGTGGCCTCTTGTGTTTCCATATAAATTTCACAGTAGATTTTTCAATCTCTTTAATGAATGCCATTGGAATTTTGATGGGAATTGCATTAAACATGTAGATTACTTTTGGTAGTATCGACATTTTTACTATGTTGATTCTACCAATCCATGAGCATGGGAGATCTCTCCACTTTCTATAGTCTTCCTCAATCTCTTTCTTCAGAAGTGTATAGTTTTCCTTGTAGAGGTCTTTCACATCTTTTGTTAGGTTTACACCTAGGTATTTGATTTTTTTTGAGGCTATTGTAAACGGAATTGTTTTCATACATTCTTTTTCAGTTTGCTCATTGTTAGTGTGTAGAAATGCTAATGATTTTTCTATGTTGATTTTATATCCTGCTACCTTGCTATAGCTATTGATGATGTCTAGAAGCTTCTGAGTAGAGTTTTTTGGGTCTTTAAGGTATAGGATCATGTCGTCTGCAAATAGGGATATTTTGACAGTTTCTTTACCTATTTGTATTCCTTTTATTCCTTCTTCTTGCCTAATTGCTCTGGCTAGGAATTCCAGTACTATGTTGAATAGGAGTGGAGATAGTGGGCATCCTTTTCTGGTTCCTGATTTTAGAGGGAATGGTTTCAGTTTTTCTCCGTTAAGTATAATGCTGGCTGTAGGTTTGTCATATATAGCTTTTATAGTGTTGAGGTACTTTCCTTCTATTCCTAGTTTTCTTAGAGCTTTTATCATGAAATGATGTTGGATCTTATCAAAGGCTTTTTCTGCATCTATTGAGATGATGAAGTGGTTTTTGTCTTTGCTTCTGTTAATGTGGTTTATTATGTTTATTGATTTTTGTATGTTGAACCACCCCTGCATCCCTGGGATGAAGCCTACTTGGTCGTGGTGAATAATCTTTTTGATGACACTCAGCTTTTCAAGCCAATCTTAGAACCCAGCATTTATGGTCATGACCTTGTATATCTGACAGTCATTTAAAAATATCTTTCATTTTTTTCAATGAATTCATTTTTTAATAGAATGTATACTAATGTGTTCAAACTGAAGATGTGCATAAGGGTGTCAATGACAAGCCACATCCATCTGTTCATTCTTCCTTCCAGAGCGACCATACTGTCCTTACAAAGCTGTATTATGTACACAGGAGCAAATATGCATAAACACACTATTCCTTTACTTTATTGATATGGTAGCATTCCCTAAATAATGCCTGACAACTTGTTTTTTTAAAAGTGTTTTGATAGTTCTTCTATATAATTACATAACGAACTCTGTTTAAAAATTATTTTGCTTATTTTTAAAGATTAGGAAATATTCTTATTTAATATTACCTAATAGTACATAGAAGTTTTATGTACAGTTTAAATTATAAGTACACATCTGTTTTACATTCATCCAGAGGAAAAACTTACCTGTATGAATCATATCTAAATAAGACATTTATAGAAAGAAAAGAACAAAGAAAGGAAAAAAGAAATAGAACCTTTCATAACAGCACAAAGCACTCTCCTGCTCCTGTCTAAAAGCTGGAGTTTAACACTATCTGGTATTGGAAGTATTATTATTTTTTGTGTGGTTCTGGGGTCTTGATAATAATGTACCCCTCTTCATTTATTTGTTAATTTAAAATTTTTTGCAACACTGAGACTTGAAATCAGGACCTCACCCTTACTTGGAAAGTGCTCTACCTCTTGAGTCACACCTTATGGTTCTTTTTTAACAGAAGGAGTCTCTCTCTGTAGCCTGAATTTCACAATTCTCCTTTTCCTGCCTCCTGAGTTCTGGGGTTTCAGGCAGACATCACCATCATGCTCAGCTTTGGAATATTATTTCTTGCATATGTGGTCTATTGTGACTTTCTTTGACTTGGATCTTGAGGGTCAGGTTTTTTTGCATCCATTTTTTTCTGTATCCTTATATGAGATATGTCATTATAAATATACATAGTTGGAATTTGTAAATATGTCCTGGCAATATTTCTACTTATAATTAACATTTAGCCCAATGCAATATAATTAGAGTTTCAGTTTATATGTAACATTTTATTTGTGGCCCATTTTTTCTCTTGCTTTCATCTGGATTGAGTGTACTTTATTCTACTATATTTTTCTTGTCACTTACAAGTTGCTTGCACAGTTTTCACTCTTTCCTTCATTATCTAAGATATTGAGTATAATTTTTTTTATTCGTTTATTCATATGTGCATACATTGTTTGGGCCATTTTCTCCCTTACACCCCGCCCCCGGAACCCTCCACTCACCCCTCATTTCCAGGCAGAATCTGTTCTGCCCTTATCTCTAATTTTGTTGAAGAGAAAGTATAAGCAATAATAAGAAAGACAAAGCAATTTTGCTAGTTGAGATAAGGATAGCTGTACAGAGAGATTCTTAGCATTGCTTCCATGTGCAAATGTGTTACATTCTAAGTTGATTCTTCTTGGACTGACCTCTCTAGTGCCTGATCCCCTTCTCCTATTGACCTATGTCAGTTTAAAGTTCTGTATTAGTTCCCTGGCAGTGGGGACATCAAATACTATCATGTTTTGGGATTCTTATCTATCCCCATACCTCCTGTGTGTGCTCTCTCTTTATCATGTGACCCAACCCAACCAACCACATTGCTGTATTTGCCCTAGATCTAAAGTCTGCATATAAGGGACAACATATGACTTTTCATCTTCTGAGCCTGGCTGACCTCACTCAGAATGATGTTCTCCAGTTCCATCCATTTACCTGCAAATGATAAGATTTCATTTTTCTTCATGGCTGAGTAAAATTCCATTGTGTATAAATACCGCATTTTCTTGATCCATTTGTCAGTAGTGGGGCATATTTGTTGTTTCTATAACTTGGCTATTGTGAATAGCACTGCAATAAACATGGGTGTGCATGTGCCTCTGGAGTAACCTATGTCACATTCCTTTGGGTATATCCCCAGGAGTGGGATTGCTGGGTCATATGGAGGATCTATGTTCAGATTTTTAAGAAGCCTCCAAATTTTTTTTCCAGAGTGGTTGTACTAGCTTGCATTCCCACCAGCAGTGTACAAGGGTTCCTTTTCCCCACATCCTCGCCAACACCTGTTGTTAGTGGTGTTGCTGATGATGGCTATTCTAACAGGGGTGAGGTAGAATTTTAGTGTGGTTTTGATTTGCATTTCCTTTCTGGCTAGAGATGATGAGCAGTTTTTCATGTGTTTTTTGGCCATTTGAATTTCTTCTTTTGAGAAAGTTTTGTTTAGTTCAGTTGCCCATTTCTTTATTGGTTCATTAATTTGGGTATAGTTTAGTTTTTTGAGCTCCCTGTATATTCTGGTTATCAGTCCTTTGTCTGATGTATAGCTGGCAAATATTTTCTCCCACTCTGTGGGTGGTCTCTTCAGGTTGGAGACAATTTCTTTTGTTGTGCAAAAGCTTTTTAGTTTTATGAAGTTCCATTTGTACATACTTTCTCTTAGTTGCTGAGCTGCTGGGGTTCTATTGAGGAAGTCCTTGCCTATCCCTATTACTTCCTGAGTGTTTCCTGCTCTTTCCTGTATTAGCTTCAGAGTTTTGGGTCTGATATTTAGGTCCTTGATCCATGTTGAGTTGATACTAGTACAGGGTGAAAAACATGGATCTAATTTCAGTTTTTTTGCAGATGGATAACCACTTTTCCCAACAACATTTGTTGAAGAGGCTGTCTTTTCTCCATCGTATATTTTTAGCACTTTTGTCAAAAATAAGGTGGACATAGTTGTGTGGATTCATATCTAGGTCCTCTATTCTGTTCCACTGGTGTTCATGTTTGTTTTTGTGCCAGTACCATGCTGTTTTTTTGCTATTGCTTTGTAATATAGTTTGAAGTAGGGTAGTGTGACACCTCCAGCATTGCTGTTTTTGCTGAGTATTGCCTTGGCTATTCATGCTCTCTTGTGTTTCCAAATGGACTTTAGGGTAGATTTTTCAATCTCTGTGATGAAAGTCATTGGGATTTTGATGGGAATTGCATTAAACATGTAGATTGCTTTCGGTAGTATAGCCATTTTTACTAGTTGATTCTACCCATCCATGAGCATGGGAGATCTTTCTACCTTCTGAAGTCTTCCCCAGTCTCTTTCTTCAGGGGTTTGTAGTTCTCCTCATAGAGGTCATTCACATCCTTTGTTAAATTTACTCCTAGGTATTTGATTTTTTTTGAGGCTACTGTAAATAGAATTGTTTCCATATATTCTTTTGTAGTTTGTTCATTATTGGTGTATAGAAAAGCTAATGATTTTTGTAAGTTGATTTTATATCCTGACACCTTACTGTACCTGTTTATTGTGTTTAGGAGTTTTTGGGTAGAGTTTTTTGGATCTTTAAGGTATAGGATCATATCGTCTGCAAATAGGGATATTTTGACAGTTTTGTTACCTATTTGTAATCCTTTTATTTCTTCTTCTTGCCTAACTGATCTAGCTAGGAATTCCAGTACTATGTTGAATAGGAGTGGAGATAGTGGGAAACCTTGTCTCATTCCTGATTTTTGGGGAAATGGTTTCAGTTTTTCACCATTAATTATGATGTTGGCTGTAGGTTTGTCATATATAGCCTTTATAATGTTGAGGTAAATTCCTTCTATTCCTAGTTTTCTTAGAGCTTTTATCATGAAGTGGTGTTGGATCTTGTCAAAGCCTTTTTCTTTATCTATTGAGATGATCAAGTGGCTTTTGTCTTTGCTTCTATTAATGTGCTGTATTACATTTATTGATTTGCATATGTTGAACCATCCCTGCATCCCTGGGATGAAGCCAACTTGGTCATGGTGAATGATCTTTCTGGTATGTTGTTGGATTTGGTTTGCCATTAATTATTGATTTTTGCATCAATGTTCATTAAGGAGATTGGCCTATAGTTCTCCTTTAAGGAGGTGTCTTTGTCTGGTTTTGGGATGAGTGTAATACTAGCTTTATAAAATGAGTTAGGCAGAGTTCCTTCCCTTTCTATTTAGTGGAACAGTTTAAGGAGCATTGGTATTAGTTGATTTATAAAGGTCTGATAGAATGCAGCAGAAAATTCATCAGGTCCTGGACTTTTTTTTTTGGGAGACTCTATTGCTTCTTCAATTTCATTTTGTGTTATAGATCTATTCACGTGGTTAATGTCCTCTTGGTTCAATTTTGCATGGTCCTAACTATCTAGAAATCTGTCTCTTTTTTCAAGATTTTCAAATTTATTAGAATATTGATACTTAAAGTAGTCTCTGATGATTTCCTGGATTTCTGTGGTGTTTGTTTTTATCTCCCCTTTTGTATTTCTGATTTTGCTGATTTGGAGTTTTTTCTCTCCTCATTTTAGTCAGATTTGCCAGGGGTCTGTCAATCTTATTTATTTTTTTCAAAGAACCAATTTTTTGTTTCATTGATTCTTTGTATCCTTTTTTTGTTTGTTTATGTTTCATTGATTTCAGCCCTTATTTTTATTATCACTCTCCTTCTTTTTGTTTTGGGATTTTTTTTGTTCTTGTTTTCCTAGGAGTTTGAGATGTAGCATTAGGTCATTAATTTGAGATTTTTCTGTCCTTTTAATATCTGCACTCATGACTACAAACTTTCCTCTCAGGACTGCCTTTGCTCTGTCCCATAGGTTCCAGTATGTCATGTTTTCATTTTCATTAACTTCCAAGAACCTTTTAATTTCCTCTTTTATTTCATCAATGGCCCATTTATCATTGAGTAATGTGTTGTTCAGCTTCCAACTGTGCATGTTTTTTACTGTTGTTTTTGTTGTTGATTTATAGTTTTAATGCATTGTGATCAGATAGAATGCATGGTATTATTTCTATTTTCTTGTATTTGCTGAGGCTTGCTTTGTGCCCTAAGATATGATCTATTTTGGAGAAGATTCTGTGGGCTGCTGAGAAGAATGTATATTGTGCAGCAGTTGGGTGAAATATCCTGTAGACATCAGCCAGGTCCATTTGATCTATGTGTGATTTGGATTTATGATATCTTTATTGACTTTTTGTTTGCATGACCTATCTATTGGTAATGGGGGGTATTAAAGTCTCCCACTACCACTGTGATGTTTTTAGGTCCTTCAGCCTATGTTTGATGAAATTGGGTACATTGACATTGGTTACATATAATTCAATAATTGTTATTTCCTTTTGGTGTATTTCCCCTTTTATTAGTATGGAATGTCCTTCTTTATCTCAATTGGTCAATGTAGGTTTGAAGTGTACTTTGTTTGAGATAAGTATTGCTACTCCTGCCTGTTTTTGGGAGCCATTGGCTTGGTAAATCTTCCAGCCTTTCACCCTAAGCCAGTGCTTCTTTCTGTCGATGAGATGGCATTTGATGCTCCTGTAAGCAACAGATTGTTGGATTTTCCTTTTTAATCCACTTTGCCAAATGGTGTCTTTTGATGGGGGAATTAAGTCTGTTAACATTTAGTGTTAGCATTGATAGGTATGTGGCAATTCCTGTCATTCAGTTGTCTTTGTTGTTTAAGGGTTAGATTGCGTGCAGCTAAATCAATGTTACTCTCTACTTTCTTGCCTTTTCTTCTCCTATGGTTTGGTACTGCCTGTCTACCAAAATGTATGCCTTCATTTTCTGTGTGCAGGATTCTTTGAAGAATCTTTTGTAGTGGTGGCTTGGTGGTCATATATTGTTTTAGTTTCTGCTTATCATGGAAGACTTTTATTACCTCATCTGTTTTGAATGATAGTTTTGCTGGGTAGAGTATCCTAGGGTGAAGTTATTTTCATTCAGTGCCCAGAATACTTCACTCCATGCTCTTCTTGCTTTTAAGGTTTCCATTGTGAAGTATGCTGTGATTTTGATGGGTTTACCTTTGTATGGTGTTTGTTTTTTCTCTCTTACAGCCTTCAATATTCTTTTTTTATTCTGTGTGCTTGTTGTTTTAATGATAATATGCCATGGCGTCATTCTGTTTGGTGTACTGGAGGCTTCCTGTGTCTGAATGGGCATAGTTATCTCTAGATTTGGGAAATTTTCTGCTATTATTTTGTTGAATATATTACAAATTCCTTTTACTTGCACTTCTTCTCCTTCTTCAATACTTATGATTCTCAGGTTTGGTCTTTTGATGGAGTCGGTGAGTTCTTTCATAGGTTTCACAGGTTTTGAGTTGTTTGAGTAATAGTTCTTCAGTTTTTCCTTTAATTTCCATTTCATCTTCAAGTTCTGAGATTCTGTCTTCTGCTTGTTCTCTTCTGCTGGAGTGGCCTTCCATTGTGTTAGAGTTTTGCTTATTCTTGGTGGTTTTTTTCTGCCAAGTGTGGCTCCAGTGTCTCATCAAGCGTTTTGATTTATGGAGCTCATGCTGTCTGTTTCCTCCCTCTGGTCACTATCTTGCATGATAGGTCAGTGTTTTCAAGTGGGTGAAACATTCACTTTAGAAAAAATAGGCCTGTACTGCTGAACTGGAGAGACACATGTGTTTGCTGGAAGAACAGCATTCTAAGCATAACTTTTAGGCATAGTTTAAACTTAATAAAAAACATTACCCTCCTCCCCTGGATAGAGGAAGAACTTAGAACCCTTCAATGTGGTTTAACAATTTTTCTATGTTATGTGTCATTCTTTTTGCAAATTTCATTTGAATCTTTTATACCCAAAAGTCTTTATTACTGACCTATGCTATGAATATCCATTTGTTTACTCACCTGCCTCCTGTTTTCTGCTTCTTTCTGTCTTTGCTGTCCTCCTATCATCTGGAATACTTTTCCATTTGCCTGAATTAAATTGTTTAGGATTTCCTGTATGAAACTTCTGATGAATGTCTGGCTTCTGGATGAAGTTACTTGGTTTTATTTGTTTCCTCAATTATTTTCAGTCTAATTGGTAAGAAATGACCTTGTGAATTAGAGAATATGAGACTCTCAGGGTTTGCTCTGTTTTCTCCCCCATTCTGGTTTCCATGTTGGTTGTTGTGAAGCTGTTGGATTGTTGATAGTATGCTTGTTTTTCCTTTGTTTGCTCTAATTATTGAAGTTTTTGTTTTCTTTCTTTTTTTCATTGTTTCAATTGTTACTTTGAGAAGTGAATTTGAGATTTTAGGTTTTCCTGAACCTAAAATCTTAGTATTTTGAATCAGATATAGAAAATTCACAATAGCATCACTTTAAATATTTAATATTTAAATATTTCTCCCTTTCCTGTCCAATCACCTTTGAAGCTAATTGAATGTATGGTACATTATGTCACTTACTCTACAATATTTTATCAAAGCTTCCCAGTTTTTTGGTTTGTTTATTCATTTATTCATATGTGCATACATTGTTTGGGTCATTTCTCCCCCCCACTCCCCCAATTTTTGATAGGGACAGCGCACCATGAGAATTTTGCCTACTTCCTTTTCTCTGTTTTCCAGTTGTCTTCATCACACTTCATCACTGAGAAATCAGGCACACAACTCCAACTGATCACTGTTTAGGACAGGCAGCAGACCTAGGTTAGGCTTCCTCCTTACAGAGTGCAGTCAAAACAGGGAGGGAAGACTCAGACACCACCATGATGACGTCTAACTCAGTTACTTCACCAACACAACTTGAGTCTGCTTTATAGTTTCTGTAAACATAAAGGTTCTTTAAAAAAAATCAGAATGGATTTAAGACTTTAAGCTAGTAGAAAATAAAAAATGTCTAATACAATTGCTCTCTCAAATGCTAGATCAAGAATGTAGTAGTGAGGCTGGCTGTGGGCTGGACTTTTGAGGGCAGGGCAACTCCAGCACTGTGTCTGGCCTTGGCCCACACATTGACTGACAATAGGCTGTATTGTCACAGTTCAACTTCACCAATGTGAGCTCTTGGAAAAGTTCTATGAGCTTATTTTACCTTTTGATGTAGCATCTCTAGGATTAGGTGGTAATATAATGCTGTGCTAAGTCCTAGACCTTTAAAAATGCTAGACAAAGGTGCTGTGTAAGTGTTACCAGGCTGAGTATTCTATGAAGATACTAGTCTGGAAGACTTCAAGTCCTTGTGTCACCTGAACAGAGAACTGAACAGAGGCACTGATTACAAAAACTTTATTGGAAGAAAAGCAAAGAAAGAGTGATGAAAAGAAAAGAAAAGAAAAGAACTGTCAGAAAAGTAGTGGGTCCCTGCCTGATGGAAAGGAGGTATTGATTAGCAAAACTTTATTGATAGAAATGAAAGAAAGAAGCAACCACAAGGGAAGTGGTTGGCCCTTGACAGGGGACACAGAAGCATCGATTTCTTTATTTAAGCCCAATTTATAAATTGTAAGGTGGGAAAAATCTGGGCAGTACTTAGGAAGGGGCTAGGGTGTTAGGAAGGTATACTTAACACAGCCTTATCACATAACAAAGGGAATTCTGTGCATGTGCTTATGCTAATTTTTAGGCCTTTAATTGATTGTATGAGCTGTTACCAATATTCCTAAGGTTCTAAGGAAGAGGACATGGCTTGGAAGGTCAAATTTGGGAGCAGATCTTCTTCTTATTTTTTACAAGTAAGACAGACACAAAAGTGTCTCTTCTGTACACTATCTTGCAATGATGTTTACGACCATCAGGTTATTTACAATTTAGAGGGGGTTTATTGCTCTAGAGATGGTTCAGGGCCATGTGGGGTGCCTGTTAGCTTTGTTTGCCTCAAAAAGCCCTTAGCAAATTATTTTCTTTGCCTGCTAACCTGCCTTATAAGTGTACTAATGTGTACAGCATGAATTTTTTTTTCTTTTTCTTTTATTATTCATATGTGCATACAAGGCTTGGTTCATTTCTCCCCCCTGCCCCCACCCCCTCACTTACCACCCACTCCAACCCCTCCCTCTTCCCCTCACCCCCTCAATACCCAGCAGAAACTATTTTGCCCTTATTTCTAATTTTGTTGTAGAGAGAGTATAAGCAATAACAGGAAGGAACAAGGGTTTTTGCTGGTTGAGATAAGGATAGCTATACAGTGAGTTGACTCACATTGATTTCCTGTGCATGGGTGTTACCTTCTAGGTTAATTCTTTTTGATCTAACCTTTTCTCTAGTTCCTGGTCTCCTTTTCCTATTGGCCTCAGTTGCTTTTAAGGTATCTGCTTTAGTTTCTCTGCATTAAGGGCAACAAATGCTAGCTAATTTTTTAGGTGTCTTACCTATCCTCACCCCTCCCTTGTGTGCTAAAGCTTTTATCATGTGCTCATAGTCTAATCCCATTGTTGTGTTTGCCCTTGATCTAATGTCCACATATGAGGGAGAACATATGATTTTTGGTCTTTTGGGCCAGGCTAACCTCACTCAGAATGATGTTCTCCAATTCCATCCATTTACCAGAGAATGATAACATTTCGTCCTTCTTCATGGCTGCATAAAATTCCATTGTGTATAGATACCACATTTTCTTAATCCATTCATCACTGGTGGGGCATCTTGGCTGTTTCCATAACTTGGCTATTGTGAATAGTGCCACAATAAACATGGGTGTGCAGGTGCCTCTGGAGTAATCTGTGTCACAGTCTTTTGGGTATATCCCCAAGAGTGGTATTGCTGGATCAAATGGTAGATCAATGTCTAGCTTTTTAAGTAGCCTCCAAATTTTTTTCCAGAGTGGTTGTACTAGTTTACATTCCCACCAACAGTGTAAGAGGGTTCCTTTTTCCCCCCACATCCTCGCCAACACCTGTCATTGTTGGTGTTGCTAATGATGGCTATTCTAACAGGGGTGAGGTGGAATCTTAGCGTGGTTTTAATTTGCATTTCCTTTATTGCTAGAGATGGTGAGCATTTTTTCATGTGTTCTTTGGCCATTTGAATTTCTTCTTTTGAGAAAGTTCTGTTTAGTTCACTTGCCCATTTCTTTATTGGTTCATTAGTTTTGGGAGAATTTAGTTTTTTAAGTTCTCTATATATTCCGGTTATCAGTCCTTTGTCTGATGTGTAGCTGGCAAATATTTTCTCCCACTCTGTGGGTGTTCTCTTCAGTTTAGAGACCATTTCTTTTGATGAACAGAAGCCTTTTAGCTTTATGAGGTCCCATTGATCTATGCTATCTCTTAGTTGCTGTGCTGCTGGGGTTTTGTTGAGAAAGTTCTGGCCTATACCTACTAACTCCAGAGTATTTCCTACTCTTTCCTGTATCAACTTTAGAGTTTGTGGTCTGATATTAAGATTCTTGATCCATTTTGAGTTAATCTTGGTATAGGGTGATATACATGGATCTAGTTTCAGTTTTTGCAGACTGCTAACCAGTTTTCCCAGCAGTTTTTGTTGAAGAGGCTGTCTTTTCTTCATCGTGTGTTTTTAGTGCCTTTGTCAAAGACAAGTTGGTTATAGTTGTGTGGCTTCATATCTGGGTCCTCTATTCTGTTCAACTGGTGTTCATGTCTGTTTTTGTGCCAGTACCATGGTGTTTTTACTGTTATTGCTTTGTAATATAGTTTGAAGTCAGGTATTGTGATACCTCCAGCATTGTTCTTTTGACTGAGTATTGCCTTGGCTATTCGTGGCCTCTTGTGTTACCATATAAATTTAACAGTAGATTTTTCAATCTCTTTAATGAATGCCATTGGAATTTTGATGGGAATTGCATTAAACATGTAGATTACTTTTGGGAGTATAGACATTTTTACTATGTTGATTCTACCAATCCATGAGCATGGGAGATCTCTCCACTTTCTATAGTCTTCCTCAATCTCTTTCTTCAGAAGTGTATAGTTTTCCTTGTAGAGGTCTTTCACATCTTTTTTTAGGTTTACACCTAGGTATTTGATTTTTTTTGAGGCTATTGTAAACGGAATTGTTTTCATACATTCTTTTTCAGTTTGCTCATTGTTAGTGTATAGAAATGCTAATGATTTTTCTATGTTGATTTTATATCCTGCTACCTTGCTATAGCTATTGATGATGTCTAGAAGCTTCTGAGTAGAGTTTTTTGGGTCTTCAAGGTATAGGAGCATGTCGTCTGCAAATAGGGATATTTTGACAGTTTCTTTACCTATTTGTATTCCTTTTATTCCTCTTCTTGCCTAATTGCTCTAGCTAGGAATTCCAGTACTATGTTGAATAGGAGTGGAGATAGTGGGCATCCTTGTCTGGTTCCTGATTTTAGAGGGAATGGTTTCAGTTTTTCTCCGTTAAGTATAATGCTGGCTGTAGGTTTGTCATATATAGCTTTTATAATGTTGAGGAACTTTCTTTCTATTCCTAGTTTTCTTAGAGCTTTTATCATGAAATGATGTTGGATCTTATCAAAGGCTTTTTCTGCATCTATTGAGATGATCAAGTGGTTTTTGTCTTTGCTTCTGTTAATGTGGTTTATTATGTTTATTGATTTTCATATGTTGAACCACCCCTGCATCCCTGGGATGGAGCCTACTTGGTCGTGGTGAATATTCTTTTTGATGTGTTGCTGAATTCGGTTTGCCATTATTTTCTTGAGGATTTTTGCATCAATGTTCATTAAGGAGATTGGCCTATAGTTCTCCTTTTTGGAGGTGTCTTTGCCTGGTTTTGAGATAAGTGTAATACTGGCTTCATAAAATGTGTTTGGCAGTTTTCCTTCCCTTTCTATTTCGTGGAACAGTTTAAGGAGGGTTGGTATCAGTTATTCTTTAAAGGTCTGATAGAATTCAGCAGAGAATCCATCAGGTCCTGGACTTTTCTTTTTGGGGAGACTCTTGATTGCTGCTTCAATTTCATTTTGTGTTATAGGTCTATTCAGTTGATTAATTTCCTCTTGGTTCAGTTTTGGATGATCATATGTATCTAGAAATCTCTTCATTTCTTTTAGATTTTCAAATTTATTTGAATATAGGTTCTCAAAGTAGTCTCTGATGATTTCCTGGACTTCCATGGTGTTTGTTGTTATCTCCCCTTTGGCATTCCTAATTCTACTAATTTGGGCTTTTTCTCTCCTCATTTTAGTCAGGTTTGCCAGGGGTCTATCGATCTTGTTTATTTTTTCAAAGAACCAACTTTTTGTTTCATTAATTGTTTGTATGGTTTTTTTGGTTTCTATTTCGTTGATTTCAGCTCTTATTTTTATTATTTCTCTCCTTCTATTTGTTTTGGGATTTGCTTGTTCTTGTTTTTCTAGGAGTTTGAGATGTATCATTAGGTCATTGATTTGGGATCTTTCAGTCTTTTTAATATATGCACTCATGGCTATAAACTTTCCTCTCAGGACTGCCTTAGCCTTAGCTGTGTCCCATAGGTTCCGGTAGGTTGTGTTTTCATTTTCATTGACTTCCAGGAACTTTTTAATTTCCTCTTTTATTGCATCGATGATCCATTCTTCATTAAGTAATGAGTTATTTAGTTTCCAGCTGTTTGCATGTTTTTTGTCTTTACTTTTGTTGTTGAGTTCTACTTTTACTGCATTGTGATCAGATAGTATGCACGGTATTATTTCTATTTTCTTATATTTGCTGAGGCTTGCTTTGTGCCCTAGGATATGATCTGTTTTGGAGAAGGTTCCATGGGTTGCTGAGAAGAATGTATATTGTGTAGAGGTTGGATGAAATGTTCTGTAGACATTTACTAGGTCCATTTGATCTATTGCATATTTTAGATCTTGGATTTCGTTATTGAGTTTTTGTTTGGATGACCTATCTATTGATGATAATGGGGTGTTAAAGTCTCCCACAACCACTGTGTTGGCGTTTATATATGCTTTTAGGTCTTTCAGGGTATGTTTGATGAAATTGGGTGCATTGACATTGGGTGCATACAGATTGATGAATATTATTTCCTTTTGGTCTATTTCCCCTTTTATTAGTATGGAATGTCCTTCTTTATCTCGTTTGATCAATGTAGGTTTGAAGTCTACTTTGTCAGAGATAAGTATTGCTACTCCTGCCTGTTTTCGGGGGCCATTGGCTTGGTAAATCTTCCAGCTTTTCATCCTAAGCATATGCTTGTTTCTGTCGATGAGATGAGTCTCCTGTATGCAAGAAATTGTTGGATCTTCTTTTTTAATCCATTTCATCAAATGGTGTCTTTTGATGGGTGAATTAAGTCCGTTAACATTAAGCAGTAGTACTGATAGGTATGTGGTGATTCCTGCCATTTAGTTGTCTTAGTTGTTTGAAGGTTTGATTGTGTGTACCTAACTTGATGTTACTCTCTACTGTCTTGCTTTTTCTTTTCCTGTGGTTTGGTGCTGCCTGCCTTTTCATGGTTAAGTTGGGTGTCACTTTCTGTGTGCAGAATCCCTTGCAGAATCTTTTGTAGTGGTGGCTTTGTGGTCACATATTGTTTTAGTATCTGCTTATCATGGAAGACTTTTATTGCTCCATCTATTTTGAATGATAGCTTTGCTGGGTAGAGTATCCTGGGGTTGAAGTTATTTTCATTCAATGCCTGGAAGATCTCACCCCACACTCTTCTTGCTTTTAATGTTTCTGTTGAGAAGTCTGCTGTGATTTTGATGGGTTTACCTTTGTATGTTACTTGTTTTTTCTCTCTTACAGCCTTCAATATTCTTTCCTTAGTTTCTGAACTTGTTGTTTTAATGATGATATGTCATGGAGTAGTTCTATTTTGATCTGGTCTGTTTGGTGTCCTAGAGGCCTCTTGCATCTGTATGGGAATATCTTTCTCTAGATTTGGGAAATTTTCGGTTATTATTTTGTTGAATATATTACGCATTCCCTTCGCTTGCACCTCTTCTCCTTCTTCGATGCCCATGATTCTCAAGTTTGATCTTTTGATGGAGTCAGTGAGTTCTTGCATTTTCTTTTCACAGGTTTTGAGTTGTTTAATTAATAGTTCTTTGTTTTTTCCTTTAATTACCATTTCATCTTCAAGTTCTGAGATTCTGTCTTCTGTTTGTTCTATTCTGCTGGATTAGCCTTCCATTTTGTTTTGCAGTTCTGTTTTGTTCTTTTTTCTGAGGTTTTCCATATCCTGGCAGTTTTACTTTTTAATGTTGTCTATTTTTGTCCTGAGTTCATTTATCCGTTTATTCATTGTGTTCTCTCTTTCACTTTGGTGTTTATACAGTGCTTCTATGGTTTCCTTTATTTCTTCTTTTCCTTTTTCAAATTCTCTATTTTTGTAGTCTTGGAAGTTCTTGAGTGTCTCCTGTACATTTTGGTTGACCCTATCCAGTATCATCTCTATAAAATTCTCGTTGAGTACTTGTAGTATGTCTTCTTTTAAATTATTCTTGTGGGCTTCATTGGGTCCTTTGGCATAGTTTATCTTCATTTTGTTGGAGTCTGTATCTGAGTTTCTGTTCTCTTCATTCCCCTCTGGTTCCTGTACTAATTTTTTGCTGTAGGGAACCTGTTTTCCCTGTTTTTTCTGTCTTCCCATCATTGTCTTTGGTATTGTTACTGTCCCTGTACTGTGTGCAATTAAGTATTTTCTAGCTTGTAATAATAACAATGGTAATATTTAGAATGGAAGGATGAGCTGAGATGGAAAGCAAGAAGTTAAAGGAAAGCGGAAAACAAATACACAGACAAGAGGGAGAAAGCAGAACAAGGTTTCAGATAAGAAAGTTTCAAAGGTATAAACAGGGAGTGTTAGTGTACTAATTGACAGTAAGCTGAACAGACATTAGAGAGACAGAGAGAGGATTGAAAATCAAAGATAAAAAAATAAAAAATAAGTAAATGAAAGAAATATCTATATATAAAAATGAATTAAAATAAAATGGAAAATAGAAAATTAAAAAAAAAAACAAAACCAAAAAACTTCCAAGTTTATATGCAATGCAGTTTCAGTCTTAATAATTTGGGTGTCCGTCTCAGTCTCTAGTCCTGGAGATGGTGCCTCAGATGTTGTTCTGTAGTTGTCTCATCAAAGGGGATGCATAAAGTAGAACAAAACTACACACACACACACACACACACACACACACACACACACAAACCCCACCAAGTGTCCCCAGTTCAAATGCAATACAGTTTCAGTAAGTTTTTCGGTTTGCAGGTGTAATTCGGTTGTTCTCTCATCAAAGGTAGGGAGAAAAAGAAAAAAAAAAAGAGTCTGGAGACAGAGAGTGGTATCTGCAACTGTGGCTTGCCTGCCTGCTGCTCTCAGCCTGCTGTAGCTGGCAGTGTTATTTATGCAGATCTCTGGGGTGAACTTAGCACTCACCTGGTCCCACAGGCTTTGTTTTTTCAGAGTTCTCCTGTGCGGGAGCCTCTGCTACAGGCTTTCCCTTTCCAAGCACTAGGAAAGGTGACACTGCACCCGCGTTCTCAGGCCTGCATGTTTATTTACAGTTCATGTGGGAGGTGGGTCCTCCCCCATCTCCTGTGAAGTTTTCCTCCCACTGCCACTTTCACAAGCTTTCCTGCTCCTGCTTACTGGGTGGTGCTGCTGCTCCTGACGGCCGCCATGTTTATTTACAGTTCACGTGGGAATTGGGTCTTCCCTCCTCTCCTGTGGAGTTTTCCTCCCTCCGCCACTCTCACAAGCTTCCCTGCTCCTGGTTGCTGGGCGCGCACCCCACTCCCACCAGAGGCTCTCCTGCCTGCCCGGCTTGTTTATTTACAGTCCCGGGAAGGCTTCCCTTCCCCCAATCTTCAGCGCTCAGGGCGCCTCACCCTCTTTCCAGCATGTCTTAATTGTTCTTATTGCTTATTACTCAGTTTCTCTTTTTTTCCCTGGGTGGAGGTCAGTCTGTCCAGGGGTCTATGCTGCTCTGGCCCAGGCTTGTCTGTGGGAGTACTGCAGTACTGCAAAGCTCACCTGGTCCATGTCTTCCCAAGCTGTCTGGGTGCT
Source organism: Castor canadensis (assembly GCF_047511655.1). NCBI lineage: Eukaryota > Metazoa > Chordata > Mammalia > Rodentia > Castoridae > Castor > Castor canadensis. The sequence goes on along the minus strand of NC_133391.1, from coordinate 68,863,211 downwards.
GGCCACTGGCAGCCCCGGGGGCCCTCCTTGTTTCTCCGTTTAATGTGAGGTGGAGATTCTCTGCGCCGGCTGGAGATGTGGAGGGGTCAAAGTTATGCCTTTTCTTAGTGATTATGCCTGCAAAGTGTGTCTCCAGTGTCTCTCCAAGATTTCACTATAGGAGGCTCGCTTTCTGCTTCCTACCTCTAGCTGCCATCTTGGAATCCCCCAGCATGAATTTTAAATAGGTGTTTCAGTCCCTAGCACCAAGTGGAGTATGGGTATTTTCAGCACCCTAATCTCCTGCTTTCTTCTCCCTTTCTTTTTCCTTCCCCTATAGAATCCAGAGGCTTACTGGGCATTGCACCAAAGTAACTGATGATGAGGTCCCTTTTCATTTCCTAAACAACTCTCAGAAAAAAAATCTTATTTCCCCATATTCTATCTTACTTTTCTGAACTGGAATATCTGTTGTGTTTTTTTTCAAAGCTCAACCATTCCTTTCTTGAAATACTACCTCTATTTCAGCTCTTGGGGTTTTAAGATATAAATGTATTTCACTAATTTATTGGTATTCTAAAGTTTGTCTATAGCTGAATAATCAATTTATGTTTCTATTCTTTTAAAACTTTTGTTTGTGGTATGGTGGAGTCTATGATCAGAAGACTTCCAAATTCTTTGTGTCCCACCAGGACATGTGGGTGTAAAGGGAGTTTATTAAAAGTTAGGGAATGGAAATACAAGAAGGAGCATGGTGGGGGCCAGGTGGAATCTGGAGGCAGATAGAGAGAGAGAGAGAGAGAGAGAGAGAGAGAGAGAGAGAGAGAGGGAGAGAGAGATTCCCTTTTCCAGGTGCTTTAAAAACATATGCTGACTATGAAAAGGGAGGAACCAGGTGATTCCCACCCAATAATCAGTGAGGGGAAGGGGCATGGGCAGTTCCTGGGCCCAGTTAGCATGGTCCATGAGCCAGAGTGTGGTCAATCTGAAATGCAAAATTAAGTCATATATTTTCTTTTTTCCAATATTTATTTATTTATTTATTTTTAAAATTAGGTAACACTTTATTCCAAGATTCTTGAGTGAAAACACCACATGAAATTATGCACCAAAAGTGACATTTGCAAGAATCATTTCATCTAATAAGTCATATCTAACACATAAGCACATTCATTGTAAAGTTATATATTTTCTATGAGTCCCAAACTTGCCCTACTTCTAACCTGACTCATTTTTTTCTTGAGAGACAAGATCCTGAAAAAATCTTTTTCAGGTTGTTGAGGGGCCAGAGATCTCCCATGCTCATGTGTTGGCAGAATGAATATAGCAAAAGTGACTACACTAACCAAAAGCAATCTACATGTTCAATGCAATTCTCATCAGAATCACAATGACATTCATCACAAAGATTGAAAAATCTATACTAAAGTTCATTTGGAAACACAAAAGACTGAAAATAGCCAAGGCAATACTCAGCAAAAAGAGCAACATAAGAGGTTATCTCAATATCCAACTTCAAATTATACTACAGAGCCATAGCAATAAAAACAGCATGGTACTGGCACTGTAGTAGGGAGGAGGCCAGAAGAGAAATATACAGGCTGTGTTCTGATAATGAGACAGGGGGAAGGGATGGCAAAGCAGGGAGATAAAACTTAAAGAATTGAAACACGAAGAAGGTTACATAGCACTGGGAAAATGAAATAGCCAATGAAGTCACATGCAGCCATATGTGGGTTGAGCTTTGCTTTTTGCTTTTGTAACCTGGCTGCAAGGGTATGTAAAGTAATACCTCTTTGTTCTCAGGGCTCAGCCTTTGGACACATCCACTGGGTTGTGTCAGCACAATAAAACATTGCTTCCTGCTAAGCTGCCTCAGTGTCCTGGATCTCAGCTTGAGATTCCCATGACATTTCTTGGGTGCTTGTTGCCAGGATTGCCAAGATGGTGATTTGTCACCTCTCTTGTCACCAGGATACATCTCCCAGACCACCGGGGGAAGATCCCACCAGGTGCTAAAGGACAGCTTGATCTGAGGGGGATTCATCCTTCTGGCGAAGCAGGGTGAGGGCCTCAGATGCACAACGGAACCTGGTGAGGCACAGGAACCAACTTGGAAGCACCAGTCATCAGATTGGTAAGAACCTAGGTTCAAATTCAGGCCTGCCCCAGGAGGCAGAAGGGGAGACTGATCACCTCCCAGAGGCTGCTACAAACTACCTTTTGGGTTGAAACCATGTCTCTCAGGTTCAGGGAGCAGGGCGGAAGTACTGGGCTATGCAAGAGTATGTAAGACACTTTTGAGAGTTAATGAGGGTTTGAGTTTTTCCTGGGAAATAGTCACAACTGAGGTTAAGTGATGGATGACAAAAAATTCAGTTCCAAAGAGGGAGACTCCCAAGAGAACAGATGCATCATGCACCACTCCACCAGATAGCCCTCTGGGTATAATTTAAATGTTTTTTCTCTTTTTGAGAGTGCACACTAATTGTGTGTATGTGTGAGTGTGTGTGTGTGTGTGTATGTATGTGTGTATGTATGTGAATTTGTTTAAAGCACTGGGCAAAATTTAATTTGCTCCTGGAGTTCCAGCTCTTCAGGTACACACTTAAGTTGACATATTTTCCTGGCATACTTAACTTGTAAAACTTTTAAGTGTGTGTATATGTAAGCATCTTCAAAATGGTTATTAAACTGCTATTGTAAGGTTGATGTGATATTCAAGATAACAAAAAAAACCAGTGTATTTATTTTAAAGATCTCTATTACAAACTTCTTAAGCTTTTTACATATGAATAAGTAAACATCTTGAGGATGGTTCTTATTATAAAGTAAATGTAAAAAATTATTACTCTGTTTTACTGTTACTTTTAAGAAAATAGGCATTCAAACTTATTTCAATCAGGTCTCACTAGGATGCAGGCATTCAGGGATTAACACTCTGGGTAAGACCAGAGGAGAAAAATTAAAAAAAAGAAAAGAAATAAGGGGGGGGCATAGTCTGCAACAGGAATCTTAAAATTTGGGTAGTTACAAATGATCTTAGCCTGTTTCAGTCTGTGATAAATAAAATCTGGGATTTAATTCTTTCTTATAATACATGGTCTATTAACAAAGCGATTCTATAAATCGCTTTTATATCAAAGTAATTTTAAGATTGCTTTTTTTCTGTTGTTTTTTTTTTCATACAAATATAAGGGATGGATTGGCCTGTAATTGTAGGGGGGGCTCCATTGACTACAGGTTGATAGGATCCTGCTGTATGTCATGAGCCATCTGTTAATGTCAACAGTCTAGGATATGATCCCTTATCAACATACCTACTGTTTCCTAACTCCACACTTAGTCCTCATAAATATTTACCTGTGTTCTCTGATGATTTTTGTTGGGATTTTACCTACTAAGGTAACAGAATCATGTTTATTGAAGAGTTGGTTTATGTTGGGTTTAACAATGAGGACAGCCATGTTAGGACACTCCCCCCTTCCCCTTGCAGATTGCTTAGTAGAAACTCTCCACTCAACCACAAAGACTGGCAAAAGGACAATTGTTAACCTTTATCTCCCTGGATGGATGCCAAGGACAGTTGGGCAGACAGTGACCTAACTACAACTTATCTTTCTTGGTTGCCCAACAACAGTATCCTTTTGTGACCTTATTGCTCCTTTTTCACTAGCCCCTACACGTAGGCCAAACCTGTGTATAGCAGTGGGCTCTAGCTCTCTTGCTGGGGTTCCCCTCCACAGGACTCCTGCCTAAACAATAAACTCTGTACTGGTGTTTGAGCCATCTCTCTGCCTCTTCCATGCCTCCTGTTTTCTAAGTTTATGTAAAATTTTCTAGACATCATGGTTAAGCAACTGTTGTCTTGGGTGATCCTAATACAGTCAGTACCTTATATGTGTCTGTGACTGGGCTATTTGGGTTTACTAAAACTCTTGTTCCCCCCTACAACTGATAAAAATCTAAGGTTTTACTCCAAGAACAACAGCTAAATTAATATGTGTATATAACCTTTATAGAGCTATGATGCTATTGCTGGATCTTTATACTAAATGTATTTATGTTTTTTAAGTATATCAAGCCTTCTAAAATACAACATTTAGATAAACATGGTAACAAAAAGTTAGTGGTACTCATATACTGTTATGTTAGTTACTAAATTGTCCATCAAAATTTTAACCATAGCTCTTTTAAGTTTTTGTCATTACAGTTCTGATCCTTCTGGGGCATTTACAATCAAGTCCATAGACTCTAATAAGTGCTTATGTGTCAACCAGGTTAGCTTTTTAGACATCTGTTTTTATTGGATTTTGTTATGTATTGTCCTTGTCTAAAAGCCCATTGCCTAAGGACCACTCCTTCTAAGCCTCTTTGTTGCTTAAATTTGGCCAAAAGGATCTAGTTGGCATTGACTCCCACCTGATCTGGTCTTAGAAGCTAAGCAGGATCAGGCCTCATTAGTACTTAGATGGAAGACAGATCTTCAAAAGAGATTACTCAGAGATAAGCAGTTTAAAGACAAGAAGGGAAAGCCATCAAAGTTCAAATGGAGTCACTCATGCCAGACCTCTCAAAAATAACCAAGGCTAAGTGGATTGACGAAGTGGCTCTTATACACCTGTGGCCATCTGGCATTAAAGCCCTTCTAGGTACAAACTCTTATTTTTAGACAGGGTCTTCTACTTAGAGACAAAATGATTTTTACTGCTCTAAACATGTCCTTTGATACTTAAAGATGGTGGCTTTAACTTTTTTAAATAACGAGTTTTCTTGCAATATACTGATAGCATATTGTTGCCATAGTAATTGTACTTAATTAAAAAAGCAAAAAACAAAAGATATGGCCTGGGTAAAAAAATAAAATGTCCAAACATTAAAACCTCATTAGAGGAGCCCTTTTGTTGTTGTCTTGTCTATCTCTACTGCAGTTAAAGTATCAAAAATTACTCCCTGGATTCACCACTACCGAGTGGGAGTACATCCCTGACTCAACCTCATCATCCAAGATTACCCCTCAGAACACTTGTGCCCTTCCTCGGCAGGACTCCACTTTCCAGGAGACAACAGGGGACCACAAACAATGGGACAACAGCCCTGCGTTAGTCACTCCAAAAGCTGTCTAATCTACACAGGGAGGAAACTCAAAGATGGGATGCACCACTGCTTTCCTCTACACACTTGGACTCTTACCTTTTGGGTTGGCCCTTACAAGGTTTTTCCCATGTACTAAATGTTATAAGAGAGCCATTGTTGGGACCTCCACACAGCCATATTTTGTATCATGCACCCATCAACAGGTCAGAGATTAAATCGGCTCATATACTCCCAGGTTAATGAGGTTGTTGGTAAGTGATACTAACAGTCCCAGAGTAAAGAAAACAATACAGACTACATTTCTCATAAAAGCGGGGTGATAGGTCTTATCCTAGGAGCAAGCTTAATATTACCCTGCCTGGTCCCGCTGGTATTGCAGTCCATTAGGACCATTACAGAGGACACTATATAAAAAAAAAACACAGCAGCCATATAGTGATGCTATAAAAATACAAACCCCTAGATTAAGATGATGCTTTTTGACCCTAGGTGGGTCCAAGCATCAAAGGGGGGAATGATGTAGCAGGGAGGAGGGCCAGAAGAGAAATAGACAGGCTGTGTTCTGATAATGAGGCAGGGGGAAGGGATGGCAAAGCAGAGAGATAAAACTTAAAGAATTGAAGCATGAAGAAGGTCACATAGCACTGGGATAATGAAATAGCCAATGAATTCACATGCAGCCTGTGTGGGTTGAGCCTTGCTTTTTGCTTCTGTAACCTGCTTGAAAGGGTATATAAGGTGAGACCTCTTTGTTCTCGGGGCTCAGACTTTGGACACGAGTCCACTGGGTGTGTGTCAGCACAATAAAACATTGCTTCCTGCTAAACTGCCTCAGTGTCCTGTATCTCAGCTTCAGATTCCCGCAACAGCACAAAAACAGATATGAAGATCAGTGGATGAGAATAGAGGACATGGATATGAATCCATGCAGCTATGCCCACATAATTTTTGACAAAGTTGCCAAAAACATACAATGGAGAAAAGATGGCCTCTTGAACAAATGTTTCTGGGAAAAGTGGTTTTCTGCCTGCAGAAAACTGAGACTAGATCCGTTTATCACCCTGTACAAGTATCAACTCAAAGTGGATTAAGGACCTTAATTTCAGCCTGAATCCTTGAAGCGAGTACAGGAAAGAGCAGTGAATATACTGGAAGCAATAGGCATAGGCAAGACCTTCCTCAGTAGAACTCAAGTGGCTCAGTAACTAACAGAAAGGATTCACAAATGGGGCTACATGAAATTAAAAAGCTTCTGCACAACAAAAGAAATAGTCTCTAAATTGAAGAGGCCACCCACAGGATGGGAGAAAACCTTTGCTAGCTATTCATCAGGCAAGGGACTGATAACCAGAATATACAGGGAGCTCAAAAAACTAAACTCCCCCAAAATCAATGACACAATAAAGAAATTGGCAACTGAATTGAACTTTTCAAAGGAAGAAGTCCAAATGCCTAAAAACACATGAAAAAAATGCTCTCATTCCCGGCCACAAATGAAATGCAAATCAAAACCACACTAAGATTCCACCTCACTCCTGTTACAATAGCTACTATCAAGAACACCATCAATAACAAACATTGGAAAGATGAGGGAAAAAAGAACCCTCATACACTGCTGGTGGGAATGTAAGGCTGTACAAAACACTAAGGAAAACAATATGGAGGTTCCTTAAAAAAGTAAAAATAGATCTTTCACATGATCCAGTAATACCAGTCCTATGGAGATACCAGAAGGAATGTGAGTCAGGTTACTCCAGAGGCACCTGCACACCCATGTTTATTGCAGTGCTATTCACAATAGCCAAGTTATGGAAACAGTCAAGATGCCCCACTACTGACAAAAGGATTAAGAAAATATGATATTTATACATGATGGAATTTTACTCAGCCACTAAGAAGAATGTAATTTTATCATTTACAGTTAAATGGATGGAACTGGAGAACATGATCTTAAGTGAAGTTAGTCAAGCTCAGAAGGCCAAAAGCTGCAGGTTCTCCCTCATATGCAGATTAAGACCTAAAGCAAATGCAGCAATATTATGGGACATGGGCCACACTAAGGGGAGGCCACACATGAGAGGGATAGGACAAGGGAAAGAAACCAAAAACTGAATGTGGTTGATATGCTCACAGTACAGGAATAAATAAAGAAGTCTTAAATTGGCCAGGGCCACAATGGGAAGAGGACTAGAGGGGAGTGAAGAGGACTGGGAGAGATGAACAAGTTGGGGTTGTAATACATGTATGCATGGAAACAACACAAGGAAACTTCCTGTGTAGCATTTTTATCTCAAACTAGCAAAACTGTCATGTTTTTCTTTCATCTTTTATGTCTTTTTCTTCTAGAAAATTGGAGAACAGGAGGAAGGAACAGGTTCTGCAGGGGAGGTGGAGAAGGGGTAGGAGGATGAATACCGTACAAATGATTTATACATGTGTACATAAACAGAAAAATGATACCTATTGAAACTGTTCCAAGAATCAGGGGAGGAGGGGTGAAAGAGAGCAGTGGAGGGGGTGATTTCAAGGAGGATATACTCAATACATTGTAAGAACCTTTGTAAATGCTACAATGTATCCAGCACAGCAATTAAAAAAAAAAAAAGAAAAACAATTAGAGCAGGAACTAGTAGATTACTCAATGTCTCTCTTAATAAGACAATGATCCAAATCCAGGAAATCACCCCAAGGGCCAGATGACCTCTTCCTCTTTTAACAGCCTTCTCAGCCACCCAGACTCATTACTTTTGACCACAAGTGTTCCCCCTAACTCTCCAGTATAAAACTAGGAGATGGGGACCACCATTTTGAGTTTTTGCTCCCATTTCTTGTGTGGGGAAAAAGAAATTCTTTCTCCTTCTATCTCTGTGACTCTGTTGCTCTCATTCTAGAGACAATACCTTCCCATTAATTCTCTCTGAAATAAGTATTTTTTTCCTTAAATGATTTCTGTCAAATATTTGTCACAGTGATGAAAAAACTAACACATCATACAGAGAAATTAATCTTTTAACTATTGGGCTATTTAGTCCATTTCCAGTAGCTGTTAGTTTGTCATGGAATCTACTTTGGTCCTTCCAAACACAAGAGAGCGCACAGAGTCTTAGGTTACTATCTCTAAGCTTCCGGACCAATCTTTCTCTAACCACCATCATCAGCTATAGGCAACCCCAGCTCAAGTTCTCTTCCCTGACAAAAGATATAACTAATACTTAATAACCTAAATATCCTTCACTACCATAATCTCCATATATTCTATGTATTAAAACATTCTTTGTATCAATTATGTTTTCCCACTTAGGCTCTGTAGATCTTAAATAATAGGCTTCCTGTACTTGAATGGTCATCTCTTCCTCAAGATTTGGGAAGTTTTCTGCTATTATTTTTTATTAATGTTTCCTATGCCTTTAGCATGTACTTCATGTCCTTCTTTAATGCCCATGATTCATAGGTTTGGTCTTTTAATGGAACTGAAGAGTTCTTGCATCTTCCATTCATACTGCCCGACCCACCCACAATTTCTTCATCTGACTATAATACCTCTACCTTGTCCTCAAGCCCTGATAGTCTGTCTTCAATTGATCCATTCTAGTTGAGAGTCTTTCCACTGAGTTTTTAATTTGATTTTTAGAGCTTTTCTTTTCCAGAATTTCAGTTTTATTCTTTTTCAGCATTTCAATATCTTTTTGAATTCCTGTTTTGTATCCTACACTGTTTTCCTAATTTCATTCAGCTGTTGGTATCTTCTTTGAATTCATTCATCTTTTTATATCGTGCTCTTTCATTTCTTTGAATTTATTCATCTTTTTACACATGTTCTCTTTCATTTCATTGATCATGTTTTTGAGTTCTTTGTTTGGGATTTCTTTTTCTTCACTATCCTTAGTGTCTGTTACCATGGGATTATTGACCTTTGGGGGTGTCATGTTGCATTTTTTCTTATTTTTTGTGTTTCTGCATTGGGAATCTGATCTGAAATCAAATTCATTGGTTGGGCTTTTTAATCACCATGGTCTTGCAGTCAAAGTATTCTCAGTGTTCAGGGAGGATTGTGTGGTGGGAAGTTTGCAGTCTAGTTTCTCATCACTGGCCTGGGGGATAGCTTCACTGGCCAGCTTTTGCCTGCATATCCAAAGCATCAACCCTGGTCTCTGTCACCACTCAGACAAGTAGTTGGAGTTTTTTGTCCTTAGGTATGGGTTGAGGGCAGAGCTGGTCAAGTGTCAGTTGTCTATTTCTATGCTGTTTCTACATTGAAGCTTTCTATGGTGCTTTTTAGTCTATATGCCAGATGAGCTCCCACTTGCTACATAGGTCCCCCATTTGTGCTCCCTGAGGCAATACGCATGCAACCCTCAAGATGTCTCCCAAATATGTCTGATAATGAGAGGAGCAAATAGCACACTGAGCTCTGCACCAGTTGTGTAGAACAGAGGGGCTCAGGTGCTCTGCTTTCAGATCTCAGTTTTTTCAGACATCATCTAGCCATTTGCTGCCTTATGGAAGGGTTGAGGCTGGGGAATGTTGCATGAGCCCTGGGTTGTGTGCTAAGAGCTCTCAGTCACTCTTGGCACCAAGCCCTGAAAGCCACTAGATAGATTTTGGATGCTGAGCACTGTGCCAGTCATGAGCTTGGTGCTATTCCTAGTACTATTCCTAGTGCTAGAGCCTGTACTAGTCAAGTTCAGTGAGGCCACCAACCTCTAGGTCCTTCACTGCCTGAGCTCCTGGTACTTCTTTAATTTCTCAGGTCACATGACTCAAAGTTCCTCCCTCTCCTTGACCACTTCTCGTGGCTGTCTCTCTCCCAACACTGTGATCACAAGCTGTGATTGTTCCTTTATTTTCTGAGTGCCACACTGGCTCAGTCTCAAATCCTGTCTGGCCAACAGCAGGTTGGGGGAGCTCCTACAACCTGAGGTTTTGGAGGTTCAGTGCTTTGTTTTCAAAATTGACCTTAGTAAATGGAGCTGCTGTTGCTGAATACAGCAAGGCCTCTGACATGTGGGTCTTGTGCTGCTTCTCAGGCTTCTGCCAGGATACTTCAGCTCACCTCAGTCAAAACCTCTCCCTCTTTTGTCTGCCTCTGGTGGCAGACTCACACATGGACACTGTGATTGGGAGTCCCAGAACTCCCTGGGCTCACGATTTTTCAAATCTTTTAGGTTGCTCAGTCTCAAAGCTTGTCTGCCTTAGGCTGTTTGCATGCAACTTCTGTAACCTGAGCTCTCTACCATGGAAGAGTGTTTTGTTTTTGAAAATTTCCAGGCAGGTAGTGTGGGGCCACTGAATGCTGCATCTTTCCCTCCCTGAGCTCCCTTTAACTTCTCAGCTTGTCCCAAGTCAAAGGTTTTGCCTCTTCAAGAGCCTCTTGTGGTCATTCCCTCTCTTCACTGCATCCAGGTGTGTCCTGAGTTTTGATTGTTCCTTATTTTCAAGATCCCCATGAGTACTTCAGTCTTGATCAGTGGGTCCTCTCTGAAGATAGCACCTTGCCATAGCTCTAAGAGGTATGGGGAATGTCTTGTTTGATGCTGGCTGGTGGTACTGGGGAAGTCACTGACCTGTCAAATCCCTGCACTGGTGAGGCAGGCTAGGATTAGGGAAAGTTTGGGACTCATTAAAAAAAATATATATATATGACAATATTGTATGTGTATGTAGGTTGCCCACACTTGACTCAGGGATGGCCCAGATGATCCTCACCCAGCCCAGCAGACACCCTTGCCCCTCTCCACTCATTGATTATTGGATGGGAATCACCTTGTTCCTTCCTTAGTCAGTGTAAGTTTTAAAACTTACCTAGAAAAGAGAAGCATGTGCTCTCTGACTGCAGATTCCATTTGCACCCACCATGCTTCCTTTTGTGTTTCCCTTCCCTAACTTTTAATAAAGTCCATTTATACCCATGTGTTCTGCCATGGATTCTTCCTGATAGGACACAAAGACTTTGGAAGTCTTCTGATCCAGACTGTACCAGTGCTGTTAACACTGGGGTTAAGGTTTTTGGAGATGTGTTTTTGTCCCACAGCTAGGTCTGCCAGTCTGTCATGGAGGTTTCCTGGATACCTTCTGTTGGAGGCTTTGGTTTTCCCTCCAACTGGGGTAGCTGGGCCTGGAACTGCTGCTTATTGATTTGCTCTGTTGCCATATTTTTTCAGGTTTCCTGTCACTCTTCTGTGGCTGTCAACGTGCTTCATCTCTTTGCTCTTCTGTATGTGGTCTCTTCTTTGTTACCCAGTCTCTTATTCAAAAAATCCAGTGGAGATACCTCTACTCCTCTTCCATCTTGCACCATTTCATTTAAATTTTACCTAAATTCAGTATTCACCCCGCTCCCCCAAAGTTATTACAATTATTTGGATTTTAAACTATTTCCTGAAATGAACCATGTTCATTTCAATATGCAGACTTCCTTTTTCTGTGAGTTAAAATACTTGATGTTTAGACTGCAGGGTCTTTTCCAGTTATTTTACAATATTTGGGCTATTAGAAGAAAGATTGAAAAGGGAAGGAGCCCAGTGTGAAAGGTATTTTGAGAATTAAAACAATCCAGAGAGAGATGATGGTGATGGTGACTTGATCCAGGGAGGTTGCAATGATGTCACAAAGATATGATTGCATACATTAGTTTGTATTATTATGACTTTCAGCATTTATGGCTCTCAATAAATATGCACTTATGTGTTGCTCATATATTGTCTTCTACATGAAATTGTAAAACCAAGAGGAGTCTTTTTTCTTTTTCCCATTTAATCCATTGTTAGGAGAGATTTAATTTTTATGAACAGGTCATTTCCTAGTATCTGTGGTAACCATCCCAGTATCATGACAACAATAAAAATATACATTTTTATAAGGAAAATTGTCCTCTCTTTGTCCTAACCATCCCAAAATCCATCAGATCACATCTACTGAAAAGGCAGAATAAGGAGTGCTTGACAAAGGACATTACATTCCCTACTGCTTCTACCTTCTTCCTCCAACTCTTACTCATATCTTTATTAATCACCAGTGCTCTCAGAGAACTCACAAATTCCTGAAATGTGAGAAAGCTTAAATAATGCATCTTATCTTTCTATAATCTGTTTCTCCTTTTATCCTCCTGTAATACTTTCTTCCCTGAAAAGAAACACAATACTTTTGCATATTGAACTTTTAGTACAAGTAAACCTATAATATGGTCATTAATATGACTTATAGATGAGATACCAATGTTACTTTGTATTTTGTCACAGAGCTAAGCAATTGTTGTCTTTGAATACAGATTGAGCAAATCTGACTTAAAAATCTGAAATGCAAAATACTCCAAAATCTAAAATTTTCTGCATTGACATGTGTCACAGTGGAAAATTCCACAACTAGCCTCATGTGGTTGGACACAGACAAAATGCAGGTGTGTGGGGAGCGGGTTATGAGAAGCCTATGAGAACTTGACGTAAGTACAGCTGTGCCAAATAATTGGCAGGCTGAGTTTGGCACAGCCCCAGGTGCAGAGGAAGGCAAATGCAGCACAGCTGATTTTCTAAAACGTTAAGTTCAGAGAAATATGATTGCAGGTTTGTCTTGTTACAATGTCATGCTCTTCCCTGAGAACTGTTGCTCCAACTCTTTGTTTACCACTGTATATAAAAGACTCACTGAAGGAGGACAGGGGATGGATTAATCGATTGGTTTGGCTGCTAGCTGCTTGTAAGCCTGCTGCAGATGACACTGCTGCTGCTGCTGCAAGTGTGTCTGCAAGTCTGGGGACCACAACTTTAAGAGAGGACATGGGACAGTGCAAGTCTGAGAACCGAGAGAGATTAAAGAAAACAAGGGGCAAAGCATGTCAAAGGAAAGAGACTTTAAAGAATAGAAAAGAAGAAAGACTTTAGAAGTAAGGTTTTAAAGAATAGAGAAAAGAAGTGAAGTAAAAGAAGAGTTAATAGAGAAAAGAAGTAACAAGGCTGTTCTGTGTCTCCATCGAAGTGCCTAGCACACCTGATCTCAACTTTCTTCATGTCTGTCTTTTATTCTTTGTCCTTTCCACATCTCCAGTCACCCCCAGTTAGGTTGGTAGGAACAGAGCTCAAAAAGCTCACGAGCCAGGTGCACTAGAAATATTGCATAAAATACCTTCAACATATGTGTGTAAGGTTTATATGAAACATAAGTGAATTCTATGTATAGACTTGGGTCTCACACCTAGGATATCTCATGTATAATGCAAACATTCCAAACTCTGAAAAAATCTGTAATCTGAAATACTTCTTGCTATAGCTTGGATGCTGAATGTTCTTGAAGGGTCATGTGTTAAATGCTTGGTGCCCAGGATGACACTTTTGGGATGTGATAGAATCTTTAGAAAGTGGAATCTAGGGGGAGGTATGTAGGTACATCACTGGGGCTGTGCTCTTGAAGATTGTGGGACTCTGTCTTTTCTTCTTTTACTTTTGCTTCCTTGCCTTGAAGTGAGCAATTTGATTGGCCATGTGGTACCACTATTGCCATGTAGCCATCTACCATCCAGCAGTTGCTTTTAGGTCTCTAGTGGGGAGATCTAAAAGCAAGGGGTCTGTCTGTCCAATCATGTAATGTAATGGAACCTCTTATTCCATGAGTCAAAATAATTATTTTCTTTTATAAGTTTATTTTTCCAGGTATTTAGTTATAGTGACGGAAAGCTGACTAACACATGGCTTATCCTAAGTATTTGGATAAGGAATGCTCAGCTTGTATTTAAAGTTATGTTTGGTGTTGGTAGAGGAGGGGTTCTTCATTGGTTTAATAAAAGAGCAACTGAACCACATAAATCACTTACATAATCCACTTGTCATGAACCACCTGCTTATTTCCCAAAATTATTATATTAATATCATATTAAGAGGTGAAAATTTTGGACGCTAATTTGGGATTTTTGAAGATAATTAGGGTTATATTAGGTCATGGGAGTGTGACACAAATGAAGGAATTGATGCCCTTTGTGATAGTTAATCATGACTATCAACTTGATTGTATTGAGAAATGCCTAGGAGATTAGTAAAACACACCACTGGGTGTGTCCTTGACAGTATTTCCAGGGACAATTAGATTATGAGGTTTGTCATCAAATGAATAGTTTTATCCATTGGTGCATTCAAATTTTGAGTAAACTATTGAGAGGTGGTGGATCTGTGGAAGGGGAGGCCTGGTTGGAAGTCACTGAGGGGGTGTCCTAGGAGGTTAGATCTGGCTCAAGCCTCTTCCAGCTGCTACTCCACTCTGCTACCTATCTGCCACAATGTGGGCTGTTCTGCCATGCCTTCCCTTCCATACAAGACTGAAATCATAAGTGAAAAAAAATCCTTTCTCTTTAAATTGTTTCTGTCAGGTATTTGGTCACAATGACAACAAAACAAAGCAAAACAAAACAAAACAAAAGCTAATATACCCTTATAGAAACAAGAGGAGACAAAGGAAATCTCTCTGCCTGCATGCTCCCAGGAAGGCCATGTGAGGATATGCCCATAAAGAATGCTTTCCTTGAGACATCAGCTGCAGGCACCTGGATCTCATACTTCCAGTGTCCAGAACTGTGAGAAATTAATTTCTGTTTTTTACCCACCTAGTCTCTATATGGTAGCATAAATAGCATAAGATACCACCACTCACCAATGAATCATTTCCCCCTTCCTCTGCATTTCAGAAAGACTGAATGATTTAGTCTTTCTCACCCAAGTACTAATTGTACTTTATTTTGAGGAAAATAACATGATAGACCAGGGAATAGGCAAGAGAGTTCAGCAAATAAAAGGAAAACTAACAGCAATAAATATTAAATTATCATGAGTGCATTGAGAATGTCAAATACCAACAGGAAATAACTGTTTCATCAAGAATTTATTAAGCACATATTGGAATCAGATACAGATTAGAGCATTTTTCATTATCATGACAATCAAAGACAAGTAACGCTTATAAGTGACAGTGATCTCATAGGGTTCCCGCTGCTCCCAGAACAGAATTATAGATTTTTTTAAAGCAAATTTCTCAAGAGTTTCTCTGACTAAATAGGATTCTTAGGAATTGACTAATCTTTTTCAAAGCTGTTGTGATTTCCATGGTTTTTTTTTTCCCTTGGTTTTGTCATCTCCCTATTGAGGGTGGCCATAAGCCCTGACAGTACTCTCTAAGATAGCCTGACTGGAGGAGGAGGGAGCAAAGTTCAGGTGTGTGTGTGTGTGTGTGTGTGTGTGTGTGTGTGTGTGTGTGTTGACACACAGTGAGAACTTGAATGCAGGAAATAGAAGACATTGGTTAAACATAGGTTCTACAAAGGACAGTGATAAGAAGCATAAAGGTGGTAGGGAGATTGAACATATGCATGAGTGTTTGTGTTGGGGGGGAGAGAGAAAAAGAGACAGAAAGAGAGAAAGAGAGAGGGAGGGAGAGTGAGAGGAGAGAGAGAAAGAGGGAAAGAAAGAAAAAGAAAAAGAAAGAGAGTGCGAGTGAGCTATTACACTGTAATTAAGGTCCATAGGGCTTATCCCTTGGGCTTTTGCACATGGCTATGGATTGACTACTTTAAGAAAAATATGTAGCTGGGTGCTGTAGGTGACACCTGTAATCCTAGCTATTCAGGAGGCAGAGACCAGGATGATCATGGTTCAAAGACCCTATCTCAAAAACACCCAACACAAAACAGTGCTGGAGGAGTGGCTCCAGTGGTAGAGCACCTGCATAGCAAGTATCACCCCTGATTTCAAACCCCAGTTCCACCAAAAATCCCAAAAAAGTAAAAACCAAAAAAGAAGTGTGAGAAAGGAAATTTATCCACATGATTCTGTTGTTGACCATGAGGTATTGTCATTGTCACCAACTGCGGGTTGGGTTTGAGATGGATTCTTGAACATGCCTCTTTAAGGAGAACTTTAGCATCATCGGTCACTGTCAAGGAAATAAAGTTGCAAGTAAACGTTTTTTTGTAAAGTAAACACCTGTAGCAAGGATGCCACCATTAGCTGAAGCAAATATCTCCAAATATCTCAAAAGTATTTCCCCCATGGTTTCTTCATTCTTAGTTTTCAACAAAATTGGAGATTTAATAATTTCCTTGAGTTGTTCCACAGGCACTTGCAAGTCCTTAGCAAAAACTTCCAGGGATACATCATCCACTCCAAAGAAAGTTCGATAGTGGTTTAAATTCGCCTCCAGCTTCTCCAAATCGTTGTCCTTGATGATGCCTACTGTAGAAATGGTGACCAATGTCCCAGCCTTCAAGGCTTCTAGCCAGATAAACTGCCTCAGAGACTCCCTCTTCCTGTCAATGGCTGCCTCAGTAACATTAGGCAAGGAAAGAGTAAAATTGTGGCACTTTTGAGCAGGAAGATCGTTTATTAGGGTGTCCATTAGGATTGGGAAATCATACTCAGATGAATTATTGTTAGAGATCAAGAAGATTTGTGGCTCGTCAAGTTTATCCTCCTTAAGATAATTCACACAGTGGTTTCAGATCTGCTGCAGGACTTTTTCTCTATAATAGGTAGATGGTTTGCAGTGCTTTTCATAGTGTAATTCAAGGTCCACTTTGCTTCTCACAAAGTAGAAATTCTTCTTCATATTTCTGATTGCTTTGGCAAGGTTTACATCATCTTTTATGTGCATAAAAGAAATAATAATGAAGAAGTCAAACTTACTGAACTTTACTTTCTCCAGATAATCTTTTGGCTGGAAATTCATGGTTCCAGTGCCAGGCAGGTCCCATATGATCACATTGGGAATGTTTCTGTGTTTGTATGGTATTCTGTGCATTGTCTCCATTTTCCCAGTGGGAGCCGCGTCTCCCTCTTCATGACCAACCCCTCTCAGGGCATTGATGAAACTGGACTTCCCTGCGCCAGACTCCCCTGTCACAGCAATATTGAGTATAGTGGCATCAAGTTCTTTTAATGCATCATTGATTACAGATGTTTCCTTTTGTCAGGTGTAATTCAATCATATTGATGGTTTTCTGTGAAATGATTTTGCTGTCCATTTTGAAGTTCTTAAAATGTTCAGTAAAACTAGAGGTTAAGTCTTGGTTTTGTTCATCATTGGGTTTATTAGAGAACAGCTGACCCATGACTATGAGCAAATAAATTACCTAAAAGGAAGAAGGGACAGGAAAATTGAGAGATTGCTGTGCCAGAAGATCTTTGTGCTTTGCTCTATCCAATAGTGCTTCTGTCTCAGTTCTGTTTCCCTTAGCCCCTTACACAGATCAGTTTTCACATTTTTCTGTTTTTTCTGTCTTTGTTATAAAGGTGTAAAACTTGATGTTTTGATAAAGGAGCACTTTGTGAAATTATAATCACAATCCAGCTAAGTATCATAGTTATCACCTTTGCATCGTTACCATTTGTGTGTGTGTGAGTGTGTATAAAGAGAATATTTACGATCAATTCATTTAGCAACTTTCAGGAATACAATATAGTATTATTAATTATCAGAATATGCTGTGCATAACTTACACTTTCTATCTTTTGTCCAATATTACCCCATTTCTTCTTCCTGTCAGCCTGAGCAACCACAAACCTATTGTTTGACTAATTTAAATTCCATACATAAGTGAGATCCTGAAGGTTGTTTTTTACTAGTGTACATTAATTATATAGAATAATTGGTTTTAGTTTGACAATTTCATACATGGATATAAGCACCCACTCCTTACTTGGGTCCAAACATTGAAAATATGGAAAAAGCTTGGCCTCCCTGCCTCAATTTTGCATCTGTCTTTGTTTAAGCTATTCACCTTGCAGTCACCTTGGAATCTACAATCCAGGAGGACAGGATTTACCAATAATATATTTACGAAGAAGAATGGAGGCAAATGTCCCAAAGAAAGAGAAATCAGAATTTCCCTAAGACAAGTGATAACTTCTGCAAAACCCTTTCCCAAACAAAGACTGAGATAATGACCAGCCAGCCACACCTGTGAGTGTGAACAAGAAGATTTTCTCAAGCAGACTGTAGGACCTGAGAAATGCTAGTTTAGCCATGAAATGAGTCCAGGGCCAAGACAAAAGGCCCCATGTAGAGATAACTGCCCATTCCCACCTTCCTTTGTCTCCTTCTGTAGACAAACTTTCCAAAGCAGACCTCCCCAGCTGCTCCTATCTGAACAACCCCGGGTCTCTAACCCACCACTGGCCCACCTATTAACAAGTAACACATTCCTTATAACCTGATGCTCTGCACTGCCCTTTAAGAATCCCATGAATTCACAGTTGGGGGCCCAGAATTTTGAGTGCGAGCTCATCTGGGACTGCTGGCGTAAAATAAAATCTAAGTTGTTCACCTCTCTGAGTGTTGGTTGGTTTCTCATCTGACAATATTCCACAACACTTCTGGAGGACCCAGTGAGACACCAACCAGTCTGACCCCTTGAGCCACTGGCGGTCGGCTGGACTGCACCAAGTAGGGAGGGACTTGGGACCAAATGAGATGTTGTGCCACCCGATGGTATTCCGGGTCCTCCTTCACCCCAGAATTCCAACCCTCTGAGTAGTCTTGACCCAACTGGACTCCATGGAGAGGTGGACCAACTAGCCTGGAGTTTTTGTCTGGACTTGGTAAGTCTCTCCTTGCCACTCCCAGGAAAGTCAGCCCTCAGTCAGGTCCCATCCCACTGGGTGGAAGTGGAGTTTGATCAGCTCCTGGGAACCTCCGAGAGGAGTTCTGCAGGTCAGGGACTTCCCCAAAAGGGGTGAAGGAAAACTGTAATAACTTCGGTGTGAATGTGTGTGTGAATGAGTGGCCTGATTTGTCCTTGCTTCGGGCTCGAGATTGTGACTCCATGGCTGAAAAGCTAGAGTCTGAGTGGATTGGTCCTGTGGTTCTGTGGCGATCCTCTTAAGGCTTAGGGTAGTTTTGGGGAAACCCGATGTAGAGTCACGAGGCTGACCTCGCCATTGATGCTAAGAGGCACCCAAGTGCCTTCGGGATGCAGCCAGGCAGACATTTGATTGGTCTCTTCTCTTGAAGGGGCACCCACCCTTGTTTGTCTTTGCACACTGACACCGGGGGAAATACATAGGGTGGATATAGGGGGCACCTCTAAGTGCCATGGTGGAAGTTTCTCAAAGCCCATGGTCCTAGAGTGTATTTTTAAACATTTTAAGAAGGGATTTTCAGGAGATTATGGGATCAGAATGTTTCCCAGAAGGCTGTGCATGCTGTGTGAGTTAGAATGGCCCACTTTTGGAGTGAGATGGCCCCACGAAGGTACCCTAGATCTGCCCACTGTCAGGGCTATTTATTAGATCATAATAGGAACCCCTGGACATCCTGGCCACTTCCTCTGTATTGACTCCTGGTTTCAGGTAGCTCAGACCATGCACCCTTGGGTCTGATTCTGCACAAACAAAAAGAGAAAGAGCAGAGTTTTGGTGGCCCAGGAATGAAGCCTAAAGACCAGAAGCTGACTAAGCCTGCTCTGCAAGGTGATCCAGAAGATGAACTCCCTGTGCCCCTACCATACATTCCCAGTGTGCCCCCACCATCACAGCAGCCAGTGCCACCTTTCCCAGATAGCCAGCCACCTTCAGTGAGTCCTCCTCGGTATGGTCAGCAGCCTCCTAGTCCCTGTGTATTCCCACACTCACCCCTGGCTTGGAATCTGAGTCCCCAGTGCCTGAGTTGTCGCCTTCACTCAACCCAGGCACCAGTCAGTCCCTCAGGACAAGGCCCTGTAAATTCTGCTCCATGAGATGCAAGGGCCCCAGCAGATTGGTGCTGATGGCACGGTTCAGCCCAAACACTCCATCCTCTATTACCAGCCTTTGAGTACAACTGACCTCTTAAATTGGAGGAACCACACATCGCTGTATTCAGAAAAACCCCAGTGCACAGTCGACCTCCTAGAATCCATATTTCATCAACCCATTTGGGATAACTGCTGGCAGATCCTCCTGACATTTTTCAACACAGAAAGTGATGGCAAATTCTGACAGAAGCTTGCCACTTGCTCCAAGGGGAGACACCAGCAGGAACCCTAGATGCAGAAGCTTGGGCAAGAGACATGGCCTCTGTTGCTTGGCCTACCTGGGACTTCAATACAGCAGAAGGATGAGGTGTCCTCACTCAATATTGCACTGCCCTCCTACACTGGCTCAGGGCTGAAGCTAAGCAACTTGCCAATATGTCCAAAACTTCAGCAGTTATTCAGAAGCCAGAGGAAACACTAACTGATTTTTAAAAAATTTTTATTTTTTTATTATTCATATGTGCATACAATGCTTGGGTCATTTCTCTCCCCTGCCCCAACCCTCTCCCTTACCACCCACTCTGCCCCTTCCCTCTCCCCCCAACCCCCTTGCTACCTAGCAGAAACTATTTTGCCCTTATCTCTAATTTTGTTGAAGAGAGAGTATAAGCAATAATAGGAAGGAACAAGTGTTTTTGCTGGTTGAGATAAGGAGAGCTATACAGGGAGTTGACTCACATTAATTTCCTGTGCATGTGTGTTACCTTCTAGGTTAATTCTTTTTGATCTAACCTTTTCTCTAGTTCCAGGTCCCCTTCTCCTATTGGCCTCAGTTGCTTTTAAGGTATCTGCTTTAGTTTTCTGCGTTGAGGGTAACAAATGCTAGCTAATTTTTTAGGTGTCTTACCTATCCTCATATCTCCCTTGTGTGCACTCGCTTTTATCTTGTGATCAAAGTTCAATCCCCTTGTTGTGTTTGCCTTGATCTAATGTCCACATATGAGGGAGAACATACAATTTTTGGTCTTTTGGGCCAGGCTAACCTCACTCAGAATGATGTTCTCCAATTCCATCCATTTACCAGCGAATGATAACATTTTGTTCTTCTTCATGGCTGCATAAAATTCCATTGTGTATAGATACCACATTTTCTTGATCCATTCATCAGTAGTGGGGCATCTTGGCTGTTTCCATAACCTGGCTATTGTGAATAGTGCCTCAATAAACATGGGTGTGCAGATGCCTCTGCAGTAACCTGTATCACATTCTTTTGGGTATATCCCCAGGATTGGTATTGCTGGATCAAATGGTAGATCAATGTACACCAACTGATTTTTATGAGCGACTCTGTGAGGTCTTTTGGGTGTACATCCCCTTCAATCTGGAAGGCCAGAAAACCAGTGAATGGTCAATATCGTGTCTGTGGCTCAGTCATATACCGACATTTGCCAGAAACTTCAGAAACTTGAAGGCTTTGCTGGAATGAATACCACCCAGCAGTTTGAAGTGGTAAATAAAGTCTTTGTAACCCGGGAACATGAGGAAAAACAAGAAGCCATTAAAGAGTGAAAGTCAAGGTTTCTTTATTGAGTGCAGTACTGGGGAAGCCAGACCCAACCACGCAGTCAGCCCCGCCATGGAAGGGCAGATCCAGTGTAAGAACCCCACTCCGATGAAACCAATATGCCTATTGCAAGGAGATTAGCCTCTGGAAGAATGAATGCCCCCGCTGCAAGGGACCAGCATCGGAGCCTAACATAATTACTCCAGGAAAGAAGACAGGATGGCAACCCCAGCCAGAGGACCAGGACCTCATTGGCCTAGCATGAATTGAGTCAGACTAGGGAAGACTGGGCTCCATACTGCTAGGCCCCTATGAGCCCATGGTCGAAATGAAAGTGGGGGGATCAACCAATAATCTTCATGGTGAACTCAGGCACTGAGCATTACCTGATCACTAAACCTGTGGCCCCAGTCACTGAGCCACAATGATTGTGGCCACAATCATTCAAGCCACCAGCACCCAAACTGCCCAGCTGTTCTGACCCTGGACGTGCCAACTAAGAGGGCACAAGGTGACTCACAAATTCCTGTATTTACCAAAATGCCCAATTCCTCTGCTGGGAAGAGACTTACTAACCAAGCTCAGAGCCCAAATCACCTTCACCCAGGGAGGGCCCAGAAGCCTTATAGTGAGAGGACCAAATGCCCTCTTCATGGCAGTGACTATGTGTACAGAAGACGAACAGCAACTCTACTGCCAGGAAAAAGGGGGCCCTTGTAAAGCCCATCTGCCTTGTGCAGGAGTTTCCTAATGTCTGGAAAAAGGGTCTCTAGGTCTGGCCCGCAACCATGTGCCCATAATGGTAGATCTCAAAACTGGGGCTATCCCTGTCAGACAGAGGCAATATCCAGTACCATAGGAAGCACACCTAGAAATTCAGACCAACCTACAGTGTACGAAGGACGCAGGGATATTGATTGAATGACAATCACCATGGAACACCCCACTGTTACCCATCAAGAAGCCAGGAGGAGATGATTTCTGGCCTGTCCAGGACCTGTGGGCAATCAACAATGCCATTATCACAGTGCACCCAGTAGTTCCTAATCCCTACACTCTCCTGAGCCTTCTACCACTGCAAGCAAGCTGGTTTACCTGACTGGACATAAAGGACATTTTCTTCTGCCTCTGCCTGGCACCTGTTAACCAGCCTCTGTTTGCCTTTGAATGGGAAGACCCCCATACTAGAAGAAAAGCACAAATGGCCTGGAGCAGACTGCCTCAGGGATTCAAAGACTCACCCATCTTGTGTGGGGGAAGCCCTAGTGGTGGATTTGTCAACTTTCCTGGAAGAAATCCAAGCTATACTTTACTCCAATACATGGATGATCTGCTCCTGGCAAGCCAAGACTGGGAGAAATGCTGGGAGGGGACAAAGGCATTGCTAGTCCGACTCTCTGAGGTAGGATACAAAGTTTCCTGGAAAAAGGGCCAAGTTTGCCAGCAAGAGGTCTAAAACCTCAGACTCATCATCTCAGAAGGACGACATGCCCTGGGTCCAGAGAGGAAACAGGCTACTTGCTCCATCCCTCAGCCAAAGGCCAAAAGGGAGGTCCGAGAATTCTCGGGAGTGGCAGGATTCTGTTGCATCTGACTACCTGGATAGTCAAGCCTGGCCAAACCACTGTATAAGGCAACAGCAGGCTCTGCAAAGGACCCTCTGAAAAGGGGACCAGACCAAGAAAAGGTTTTCCAAGAGATAAAGGCTGTTAACCACTGCCTCTGTGCTAGGGCTGCTGTATGTAACATGACCATTCAATCTCTTCATCTGTGAGAAAAATCACACAGCTCTGGGGCTTCTCACCCAAACAGTGGGTCCATGGCAAAGGGAAAGAGGGCGGACATCTAAACAGATTCAAAGTATGCCTTTGCCACCCTGCACATGCAAGGAGCAATATACAAGGAAAGAGTACTGCTGATAGCAGGGGGAAAAGAGATTAAAAACAAAGATGTCCCCCAATTGCTGGAAGGAGTCTGGAAACCATCTCAAGTGGCTGTCATGCACTGAAAGGCCACCAAAGGGGCATGGACTATGTCAGTAGAGGGAACTGCCTGGTTGTCCAGGTGGCAAGGATGGCAGCAGAAGAGCTAAGCTCCCATGAAGTGCCACAGCAAACTGCCAAACTTCTGTTGGCTCTGGAGCTGCCTCCCACCCTGAATTACACCAAGGAGGAAGAACAATGAGCAAAAGATGAAAAAGGAATACAAGAAAAGGGAGGCTGCTGTAGCAGTTCCTCTTGTAAAACAACAGCATGAGCTAATGCACTTGGGGAAAACAGCCCTTGAAAACTATTGGACAGATATTATTTCATTCCCAAGCTCCCCAACCTGTGTGCCCAAGTAAGTGCTAGATGCATTACATGTGCATGAAACAATGTGAGTCAACTGCCTAAGCCAAACCCTGGGGTAAAAACAACAAGCACCATGCCTTTTGAGGACCTGGGAGTGGACTTCACAGAGGTCAAGCCCTGTAGAGGATACTCGTATCTCTTGGTTTTTGTCTGCACTTACTCAGGGTAGGTTGAGGCTTCCCCCCCACCCCACAGAGAAAGCATGAGAGGTAGTAAAGTCCCTCTTAAGAGAAATTATCCCCAGATATAGGCTCCCCCTTTCTGTTGGATCAGATAACAGACCAGCCTTTGTGGCGAAAATAGTCCAGGGCCTGGTTAAAATTTTAAAAATAAAATAGAAGCTCCATACAGTGTACAGGCCTCAGAGTTCAGGGAAAGTAGAGTGCATGAAGTGATCTCTTAAAATTACCTTAGCTAAACTCTGCCAAGAGACACAATCCTGCTGGATAAGCATGGTACCATTGGCTCTGCTCAGGGCACGCTGTACCCCTAGACCCTCAGGCTACTCACCGTCTGAGATTCTCTATGGCAGACGCCCTCCCATAATAAACAGCGTTAGAGGGGACCTCAGGCAAATTGGAAATCTAGACATGTCCGTACATCTCCAGGCCCTAGGAAAAACCTATGCCACATTTCCCGGGAAGTCTTAGAAAGGATTCCAATCCCCATGGGTAACCGAGCCCATCCCCACCAACCCAGGGATATGGTATGGGTAAAAGATTGGAAGAAGGAACCACTCCAACCCAGTTGGATGGGTCCCCATCTATTAATATTAGCAACTCCTACAGCTGTTAAAATTGCAGGTGTCATTCCCTGGATTCATCACTCCCACAGAAAAAAGGCAGCAGCCCTTGCAGGCCCCAACGACTGGCAGGCCACCTGTGACCCAACTAATCCCCTCAAATAGAGGTTCCAGAGGACATCACAACAGTACACCATCGCCTGAGAGAGCTCCAGCCCTGCTCCAACCACCTCCCAGAAGCTGGTTGGTCAAAGCATGGCAGAAGTCTTAGGATTCGTCAGCCAGGACATAAATGTATCCCCTTTGCTGCCATCTGTACCCTATCCTGCTGATTAGCATTGTTGCAATACTGTTCCCACTAGGACTGGCTGTCACTGCTCCCCAGGATTGGAACATAGCCCAGAAATTACTGCTGGCCTCCTGTTATCTCCTCATAGTAGGAAGCCTTATTGCTGTTTGGTGCTATCTATAGCCCATACCTCAGTCTCAGGCATGAGGTCTCTGAGGTGTTTTGCCTCCTGACTCTATTACATTTTAAGGTTGTCTCATCTAGAAGCCAGGATGACTGTTCAGTTTGTGTAAAACCTCTCTCCTTCCAGGGAAAGTTACAATATGACTTTACCTATTACCAATACCTGGCACCCACATACAAAACATCAATTTCTGAATGTACCAGAGGAGGAACATATAAGGGAAAACTGACAGGCCTGACAGGGTCCTGCAAGATCAAAGGCACTACAGGGCAGGCAGTTTACTAGCAGAAATGCGGGGACCCCTTAAAGGCATGGAATGATGAAATGATAGAGGGAAGAAATAAACCTCATTATGTCTGGGCACCTTACCTGTCCACCCTGTCCCCATATCAATTTACAAAGGGAAAAGCTGAAAATATAGAGAGGTCATCCAGAGGTGATTACCTAGGCATCTACGAGTCTATAAAAGACATTGATCTGCGCCACCATGACCCCCATTAAGTCTTCCTTCTGGGACAGGGAACTTTACCTTGGAACCCCAACTGTACAACCTGTTAAATGCAAGTCACCACCTCCTTAATCTTAGGAACCCACTGTTGGCAGGTGATGGTTGGCTCTGCCTGTCCTCAGATCCCCTCCATTATGTAGCGACCCCAGTGAGCCTCCTCAAACACAGTGTGCATGATACTACTCCCAACTCCACAAGAACAAAACCCAAAGTAAGCAATATACAGCTATATAGAGGGCCCCTAATTGCATCTACAACTCAAGAGGATACATTCCAGTGGGGTAACTGGCTGCTAGCCAATGTGCCCAAATCCAACTCTTCAGCTACTACCATTAGATATACAGTTGACAGACTATGGTGCAACAGCCCAGGAACCTTCTTTGTATGTGGGACCCTTGCTTGTCAGTAGTTGCCAGCTAACTGGAAGGGCATTTGCATATTAGCACTCCTCACTCCCCAGAAAAACATAGTGCCTAACAATCAGACCCTCTTGTACCTTTGGTGGCCCACACATGGTCAAAGAGAGCTATCCAATTCATACCTTTATTAATTAGATTAGGAATAATGGCTGGAATAGGACCAGGCATAGGAGGAATTGCTTCATCAAGCCTCCTACTATAATCAATTATCTGTGGACCTAACAAACAACATAAAATGAGTGGTTAGATCCATAGTGACCATACAGGACCAGCTGGACTCCCTAGCATCAGTGGTCCTCCAAAATTGGAGAGGGTTGTATTTACTCAGTGCCGAAAAGGGGGGGCTCTGTCTTTTCCTAAATGAAGAGCCATTCAGCAACTACAGGACTGGGTCACATGTAGGAGACAGGAATTAGCTATGGAGCAGAATCTAGAATCGGGCCTCATGGCTACTCCCCTTGTCTGGTGTGTCTTTAGGAGATAGGAATCAGGCCTTCTTGAGACTTTTTGTGTGAGGATGAGACTGCCTGTATTTACAAATTGCTATCAAGTGAGTGTCTCTTCTCACAAGTATTTGAATCACTGCTTTGCATACATTAGCGTGGACTGGGAGGTATTGGTAGTTTCTATCACTGGAGGAATGATAAATGAAGTAGAGTGGATGCCTCCAAAGGGTACAAATGTACAAATGTACAAGTAGGAAGGGATATGAAAAAAAAATTCAAGAGACAATTTTGTTAGGCACTATTCTCAAATTACCTTCAACCATCCCTGGCTTCTTCCCTATTCATTTTTGCCATTCTCAATCCCTCAGTGCTGGCAGACCTGCATCTTGCTTCTGAGCAACAGAATATAGCAAATACTGGGTGTTCCTTCCTTGATTCTGTTGAGAGATTGTGCTTTCATCTTACTAACTGACTCTCTTTCTAGCTGACTTTGAAGAAGTAAACTAACATTTGGCAGATAACCCATGGTAAGGATTGAGAGCAGCCTCCATCCAATAGGTAAGAAGGAGCTAAAATTCTCATTCAGATAGTCCTTGAGTACCTAAATCATGCCGCCATCACGTAAATAAGCTTAGAAGCAGGTGCTTCCCTCCAGATGAGACCCCAGCCCTCTTCTACACTGTGCTTTCAGTCCTGTGAAAAAAAGGTGAAAGGGAGCATCCAGAGAAACCATGTCTATATTCATGGCTCTCAGAAACTGAGATAAGAAGTGTATGTTGTTTTAATTATTTAAACAATTAAAAGCATTTAAATTAAAGTTTAATTTGTTGAACAGAAAGAGATAACTAATGTGCGATGAATATATCCTAAAAATATATAGAGAAAGTTGAACTAAAGTAGGGTCTGTGATCCAAACCCGTTGTATCAATTAAATCACAGAAACACAGGTTGATCCTGTGTGTGTTGCAAACATATGTATACATACAGGAAAACATGTTAAAAGCTTTGGAATAGTTAAGTATGGGTACTGATATAGAATGAGAGTAGAATATAGGTATAAAAGAGGTAATAGAATGAAGAAAGAAGAGACATTCTTGCTAGAACTACAAAAGATTGCAGTTCATACAAGAAGTGATGGAATTTATTCCACGTCTATAGCTGAAGATTCAAAATGAGCAAAAGATGAAAAAGTCTCAGTGATATTATTTTATGAATAACTGTGACATGATTTACTTCACAAATATAAGAGAAAGTTATTTTTTAATTGGATATAAAAGTTGTATAGGTGGAATGCATTCTGATATTTACATATGTGCTTACAATATATTTAATTAGAGTCATCTTCTCTATCACTCTTCCTCATCCCCTTTACACCACTTCTGAGCCATTTCAACAAATTTCATTGTTCTATTTTCATACAAAATATATCCACCATATTTACCCTCCTTCAGTCTCTCTGTTTACCCTCTCCTCTCCCACTGGTACCCATATGAGAAGTGTATTACCGTTTCTACTTTACAATTAAAAAATAAATGAAAATGAAGAAAACTCAGAGCTAGTTAAACAGAGCGGCATGCAGAGTGTACCTATTTCCAATCTAACTCCCCCTAGTGTTAGGAAAGGTACTAAATGGGTTGGAAATGGGTGAAAATTATGACTAGAAAGAAACAGGATGGAGACACAACAAAGTTCATCTATTCAGTAGTAATATTTCATAACATAATTCTGATATATGACTTTTCAACCATTCTAGGGGAGGCACTAGAGGCAGGCTAAAACAATTGGATAAGTTTTATCCAAATAATAATATCTAAAACATTTGTTGTAGACTACCTGAACTTAAGTGACTAGCTACAACAATCCATAAGTCTATCCTGTCTCCCTTCCACCAACTTCTTAGCTTTCAAGTAGAGGATCCTGGATCCTCAGTCCACACTCTTAAATGTCTTGGTACCAAGACATTCCTCAGGGAAAAGAGAATTTTTAGGCCAGAAATCAGCTCTCAATGCTCTTCCTGTATTACCAGGAAATTCTGTGAGCTCGTTGTTGCTCAAGGCACAGGAATTGTCCTCCACTGGACTCCAGTCTCTTTACTTGAAGTCCACCTCTGCCTCACTTTTGAAAGCAGATTCAAGGCACCTGGATAGGACTTATACACTCACCTGATTTCTGTCCCACCCCTCAGTGTGCTGTTGACCAATCACGGAGGAGTGTGGATCCAATGACATTCCAGAATCTATTGCATTTTCACAAACAGGAAAGTGAAACCAAATGAGCACTTTTTTTTCCTTTCCTGTAAATCAGTCAGTTCTAAGAAGAGAAAGTTGAACTATCCTTTTCAATAAATAGGGTGTCTTATTTATTATCTTGTGACTTGGCAAGTTAGGGAACACTGAGAAGGAATGTTGTAACAGGTTAGAACATCTTCTATGACACCAAAAGGTCTTTTTATCCTAACTCCTGACTTTACAACACATCCTGAACAAAGATTCAGTTATGACAATTCCTGGGTCCTGTGAAAATGCCAATTTGTCTCACCCTAGATATTCCCCACTTTCAGCTTCTATGACTATATTTCCCACAAACTTAGTACTGTTATAAGACAGAGGGAGAGTTACACCACGGGTTTGGAAATTTTGGTGCAGCAATGAAAAGACAGAAAGATTGAAAAGTCAGCATGGATGGTCCCACATAGCTGTGTAGGACTGTGTACATGCAAAACCCTCACTCCCAACAAATGTCCTCAGTACACAGTAGCTCTAGGATTGAATGGAACTTACTCACATTTTAGTCAAAACAATTGAGACCCTAGCTAGCAGACTTCTCTGACCACCTTCTAAATTATTGTTATCAGTCAATAGTTAACTGAAGATGGCCATAAGTTAAACTATGCATGGTGATGGTGGTCCAGAGGGAAATAAACCCCTCATGCCAACCTATTTTCATTGACCTTGAAATTTCATGAGGAAGGACACACACACACACACACACACACACACACACACACACACACACACACGTCATTGATCACAACTATTGCATGATTCCAACTACATCTCACGGATGCTTTGCTGGCATCCTTGTATAACCAGGTGATAAGACTGTAGAGATCATCTAAAGCAGATAAAAATACCTGCTGTGGCCAGATTTTCACTTGTCTTAGCCACTGATCATTTCAACATTGTGGTTCAGGTTGTTTGTTTTGACTCAGGGTTGTGTCAGGCCCTGCAGTTCTGTCTGCATCCAGCACTTGGAGAAAACAGAGGGCCCATGACAGTGGTAGGAACTCATTATCTCTCAGTGGTCTCTGTCCAATGTGACAAAGAGAGCTGCATCTACAGGAATTCATGGCATGGCTGGAAAAGTGAAAGTGAAAGCATGTCACTCTGCTGCTTGCTAGTCAGGACAGAAGTATATCAACATGAAATGAAGGGAGAAGTAACAAAATTGAAGGGAGGCTCGGTGGATACTAGATGACAGGGAACTAGCCTCCCTGTTGAGTCTATCCATCTTTATTCTCTTTATGTGGCTCTCCCCACCTGACCTTTAGCCTCTCAACAATACATTCATCACCATTTGCTTTTTCAAAGCTAAATCTTGAATTTACTCAATAGGCTATTATGTTAAATAATAGGTTTTTGTATAAGTATAATCAAACAGAAGTAAAAAGCTATGTTTAGCAAATGACATAAAAATAAATGGATTTTCAACTTTTAAGTCTGATTATGTCTAAAGTCTAGTTGGTAGCAATTAACAATCTACATATTCTTATACTATTTTTAGAAGTTAGTTTCAAATGGCATATTTATTTAGTTATCTTTTTTTCCTTAGCTCTCTTTTGACAAAGGAATTTTCAGCCTGCATAGAAAGTTAATGAAATAACCTCAGCACTTTCATAGCTGGCATTTCTTTATGCTAGATTACAAAATCAATGAAACCATTCAGGAGACAAACAGCCTCCATGCCCCTCCCCTGTCTTCAGAAGCTGTGAGCCATTCTTTTGCTGGATACAGAGATGATCTGATTCTAGGTATAAGTGATTCTAGTGAGTGACTTATAAAAGGCATACAAATGTTGGTATGTTTTCAGCACATTATGGAAATATATTGGGGAAATGTAGTACTCAATGTAAAGAGCATCTATTAATCTATCTACCTATCTATCATCTAAAGCTACATTGACCACCTTCAATTAAGGACATCATGAATTATTCCATTTTCAAACATTGCTGTAACCTCTCATATTTTACACAAGGTAAGATCATAGCACATAGACTTAAGTATCATTGCAAAGACACATATAGATCAATATAGAGATAGAGATAGATAACACTGTTACTACCTCTATATCTATCTATGCATTTTCAGAGAATTATGGCTTCCACACAGAAGAAATTACTTTGTAGTTTCATCAATATTTGTAGCAGACTGTAGACCCCAGACAACACTGAAGATGAACTGAACTGCAAGATTAGTCACCTTTACTCCAGGAGGAGACAGAGTTGAAGCCCAGCTTGTCACTGTCGCCATCACCATGACAGTGAGCAGTAATGCCAAGATTCAGTGGCAGCCCCTAGCACTTACCATGAACAGACAATTTAACAGAGAACAGTGGCCTTAGAGGCCTCCCAGCAATGCTTTGTACTGGCAGGGACAAGGAGGTCATTCCAACAATGGTTTGGGAACACTAAAATTGTTCAATGTTAGAAAAGGATATGGTTTGATCACTGGGAATGACACTGAGGGAGATGTACTTTTACAGCTGACTGCCACAGAGAAGATTAACCTACACAGTGTAGGGGATGCAGAGACTGAGTTTTCTGTTGAAGGAGAGAAGAGTGCAGAGGAAGAAACTGTGGAGATCCAATCCAAGGCAGTAATTGTGCAGCAGATTGTAACTATTATAGTTGCGATTTCCTAATATAGATGCAGAAATAGGCAAGTGCTAACAATATTACCAGAATAGTGAGTGTAGAAAAGAAGGAGGGAGTGCACTGTGCTCCTGAAGGCCCATCAATGCCTGACCTAACATAGGCCAAGTTTCCTACCTTACTCCATGCAGAAATACTGTGGGCAACAACCACAATATTCCAACTTTCCTGTACTGGTAGAAGAGAAGTAGGGCACTGGCCAGCAGGGTAGAGGAGAGCAAGATAGAGCACTGAAATAGAATTGTTTCAGGGCTATAGCCCATGACTCCATAGGGGTCTCCTCACCAAACATGGCCTAGATGGACAGCAATGAAGAGGCTAAGGAAAATCAAGGTGATGAGAACTAAAGTCAGCTGTCACCTAAGTGTCAGTATTCCTACAACTTCTGTTACCCACTCAGACACCCAGGAAACCCTAAGCCACAGATGTCAAAGACACAAATCAAACCATTCCCCAATTGAGAACTGGTCCATGTCAGAGGGTGAGCAGGACAGAGCTGAGGGAAGGCAGCTGACGATCTCTACATAAGCCAGTTCAGTCATCTAACAAGACGACGTGAATATATAATTGCAGCAATGAGAATGAAGAAAAGAATGAAGCTGGAGATCTTCAATGCTTCTTTCAGGCACTGAAGAAGGTGATTTTATTTATGTACTTTTTTCACAACAAAAAATATAAGCTTTTATTCATTGCAGCTTACCTGTCAAAGAAAACCATGATATAATATTCTATGTGACTTTCTATGCTGTGAGCCGACCTCTTTTTTTTTATTTTTTTTCTCCTAGCTCCATGAATTTTATTTTTTTATTCTTTTTTTGTTCATTTATTCACATGTGCATACATTGTTTGGGTCATTTCTGCACCCTGTCCCTCTCTCCCTCCTTCCCCCCCACCCCCCGTCAGTTTAAGGGAAGTCCCATTCTGCCCTTATCACTGATTTTGTTGAAGAAAAGACATAAGCATAATAAGGAAGACAAAGCATTTTTGTTAGTTGAGTTAAGGGTAGCTATACAGAAAGATTCCTACTATTGCTCTCATGTACCCATGTGTTACCACCCATGTTGATTCAACTCTATCTGATCTTTACATTGGTTCCTGGTCCCTTGCTCATGATAAC
The DNA here is from genome assembly GCF_047511655.1 of Castor canadensis. Classification (NCBI taxonomy): domain Eukaryota; kingdom Metazoa; phylum Chordata; class Mammalia; order Rodentia; family Castoridae; genus Castor; species Castor canadensis. The sequence continues at coordinate 68,830,881 of NC_133391.1, read as the reverse complement.
CTGTCGTTTTAAGGTTTCTGTATTAGTTCCTCTGGAGTGGGGACATCAAATGCTTTCATGTTTTGGATTTTCTACATATTCCTATATCTCCCGTATGTGCTCTCTCCTTTTCTTGTGATCCAAGTCCAACCACATTGCTGCAATTGCCCTGGATCTAAAGTCTGCATATGAGGGAGAACATACGATTTTTGGTCTTCTGAGCCTGGCTGACTTCGCTCAGGATGATGTTCTCCTGTTTCATTCATTTACCTGCAAATGATAAGATTTGATTTTTCTTCATGGCTGAGTAAAATTCCATTGTGTATAAATACCACATTTTCTTAACCCATTCATCAGTAGTGGGGCATCTTGGTTGTTTCCATAACTTGAGCCAACCTCTTTATACATAGTCAACATAGGCCTCTCTGATTTTACTTGATCAGCTTCATTAGAATAGTGTTATATTGGATAAGCTGTTAAGTACATTTATTTAAAACAGTAGGTAAACTACTATTAAGATTGAAAGGCAATGATACATTGTAAAAATATGTACAATTTCCTTCTGTTGTTTCTATAATGCATTTTTCTTTTCCCAGGGGGTTTTGTAGCGTTTAAGTTTATTTAGAATTGTCTAGTAGCATACATTAATAGAATAAGGGAGTTTCATTGTGATAATCTCACTCCCTTTGAACTGTTAAATTGATCAGTTTAATCAAATATTCATGAAAGAACAAGTCAAAAGTGTTCTAATTTTCATACAAAGTAAAAATATTCATCCTACAACATCACAAAATATACACGTTTTAATAAAGTAGAACTTAAAGGGTTGTCTAGGCTTGCAAAAGACAAACCCAACTATGATACATTTCATATATTGTAAGAACTTTTTTAAATGTCACAATGTATCCCCAACACAACAATAATAAAAAAAAAAGACAAAGCTTTAGTTCAAATTCTTGTCCTTTTTGCTTGTTCTTTTTACGAAATACCCCAGAGGTTTTAATTTAGCTAATATTTCTTTTTTATTTCCTGTTCTACAGAATCCAGCTCATTATCTCTTATGTTTACCAAATGAAATGATACATTTAGAAAGGTACAAAGGTACATTTTACAGCCACATGAGAATATTACACCAATATTCACCATCTTATGAGCAAGTTGAACTTCTGGACACATTTATATGTCAGTGCAAAATTATAGAAGAGTATCAGGAAAAACAAATTAGACTGTGTACACATTCATTCAAAAATTTGTTGGTGTTTTCAGGACCTATATAAAAGTTCCACTAAATTTTTCATTGAAAGTAGAAAGATTACTAGGTTGCATTTATAGACTTTGTCCAGCAATGTGAATCATGTTCTTTGTGTTCCCGTGTTTACCACATTGAAAAAATGGGTGTCACCCTGAAAGCCTGCCAGGTGTCAGGCATCAGGCAGACCTTGAAATCATCTGATCATTGCCACTCCCCCCCATGAAGCTGAGCAAGAGCAGAGAAGGGAGAAAGTCTGTACAGACTTTCTAGGACAGAAAAGTTAAACCACGATCCCAAAGGCCCATCTTCCCCCAAATATAGGCATTTGTAGGAAAGAGAAGTGATAACCGACATGACACCACGTCAGGAGATCCCCTTTTTCTGAGATGATAAGTGAGGACAAGGCAGGGCATTTGAGGATTCCCAATGACTCCTGAGTGGTCAACCCAGCCAGACCTAGGCTCCAGGCCAAATAATCTGTACAAGGAGTTAGAGAAGACAAGGGCTGAGAGCCTGACAAATGACACTCAGCCTGTCAAGTGAGAGAGAGAGAGAGAGTGAAAGAGACAGAGAGAAAGGGAGAAGGAGGGAGAAAGGTGGAGGAGAGAGAGAAAAGAGGGAAAGAAAGAGAAAGAAAAAGAGAGAGTGCGAGTGAGCTATTACACTGTAATTAAGGTCCATAGGGTTTATCCCTTGGGCTTTCGCATGGGGCTGTGGATTGACTACTTTAAGAAAAATATGTAGCTGGTGCTGGTGGCGCACACCTGTAATCCCAGCTATTCAGGAGGCAGAGACCAGGATGATCGTGGTTCAAAGACCCTATCTCAAAAATACCCAACACAAAACAGTGCTGGAGGAGTGGCTCCAGTGGTTGAGCACCTGCATAGAAAGTATCAGCCCTGATTCAAACCCCAGTTCCACCAAAAAACCCAAAAAACTAAAAACCAAAAAAGAAGTGTGAGAAAGGAAACTTATCCACATGATTCTGTTGTTGACCATTTGGTGTTGTCATTGTCACCAACTGTGGGTTGGTTTTCAGATGGATTCTTGAACATGCCTCTTTAAGGAGAACTTTAGCATCATCGGACACTGTGTCAAGAAAATGAAGTTGCAAGTAAATGTTTTTCCTGTAGTAAAGCCCTGTAGCAAGGAGGCCATCATTAGCTGAAGCAAATATCTCCAAATATCTCAAAAGACTTTCCCCCTATGGTTTCTTCATTCTTAGTTTTCAAAAAGTTGGAGATTTAATAATTTCCTTGAGTTGTTCCACAGGCACTTGCAAGTCCTTAGCAAAAACTTCCAGGGATACATCATCCACTCCAAAGAGGGCTTGATAGTGGTTTAAGATCGTCTCCAGCTTCTCCAAATCATTGTCCTTGATGATGCCTACTGTAGAAATGGTGGCCAATGTCCCAGCCTTCAAGGCTTCTAGCCAGATAAATTGCCTCAGAGACTCCCTCTTCCTCTTAATGGCTGCCTCAGTAATATTAGACAAGGAACACATAAAAATGTGGTGCTTTTGAGCAAGAAGATCAATTATTAGGGTGTCCATTAGGATTGGAAAATCATACTCAGATGAATTATTGTTAGAGATCAAGATATTTGTGGCTCGTCAAGTTTATTCTCCTTAAAAGAATTCACACAGTGGTTTCAGATGTGCTGCAGGGCCTTTTCTCTATCATAGGTAGATGGTTTGCAGTGCTTTTAATTCCTTAAATCAGAGCCCACCCTGCTTCTCACAAAGCAGAAATTCTTCTTTATATTTCTGAGTGCTTTGGCAAGTCTACATCATTTTTTGTGAAGTGTGTAGCTGAAATGATAATAAAGGAGTCATACTCACTGAACTTTACTTTCTCCAGATAATCTTTTGGCTGGAAATTCGTGGTTCTAATGCCAGGCAGGTCCCATATGATCACTTTGGGGAGTTTGGGTGTTTGTTCATATGGAATTCTGTTCATTGTTGTATCCTTCACCCCAATGGGAGCCAAGTTTTTCCCTTCATGGCAAACCCCTCTCAGGGCATTGATGAAACTGGACTTCCCTGATCCAGACTCCCCTGTCACAGCCATGTTGAGTATGATGCATCATTGATTACAGAGTTTGCCCCTTGGATGTTTCCCTTTGTCAGGTGTAATTGGATCAAATGGATGGTTTCCTGTGAGATGAGATGATTTTGCTTCCCATTTTGAAGTTCTTAAAATATCCAGTAAAGCTAATCCTACTGGGGTTAGCTACAGCAGATTCAAACTATCCTAGCATTCTTCAGCAAGTGCCCTCAAAACATAGGAAATTTAATTAACATAAATGTAATATTATTATAAAGCTGAAAAGTAAATAATAATTAATAATTGTCATCAATGACCAATAACAAATCTCTCCAACATGCACTACGATTTAAAAAAAAATTGGTATCAGGGTGGTGATTACTGAGGATCTTACACCATTGTTTCTATTACCTGCTTCACCAAAACTGAAATATGATTTTCTGTTCAGATAAACTAGACACACAAAGCTCATTTCTGGGAAGAGACCCAAATACTATTAGCAATAATACTATTTGTAACTGGAATGATGGAGATGCTTCTACATCAGAGAACTTCAGTTTGACTTCATCTCACTGCTTGCCTAAGTGTGAAGCCCATGTATTTGTAATTGTCATTTATCACAGATTATATTTGAAACTGATTTTTAAAATAAAATTTTAAAATAATTCAAAGGGCAGATTTTTTTGTTTTAGTCCATATATAGTTAAGCTGTCTAGCCCAGGCTGTTCTTATTCTCGTGATCTTTTTGCTTCAGCCTCCTGAGTGCCGATGTTATAGATGTGAGTCACTATTTATGGGTAGGACTGACTTTTTTGAAAGAGTATTATCAATTTTAATAATAATAAATATTATTGAAATATATTTAATAATACATTTAATTATAAGAAAATTTTAATTATAAGAAATATGGCACTTTTGAGCCACAATTCTTTTTTCTTATAATTCTAATCTACAATGTTATCGGTGATTATGGAGTTTTCTGATCATACTTAGGATATTTTTCACACAAATTGATACTGATGTATTAGCTGTAGATTTTCTATGTAGTACACATGCTTATGTATAAACTTAAATTTTTAGTTTGGAATAGTTTTTATGGATTGGAATTGGCCACAGCAAAGTATACACAAAACCTACATTTGAGTAAGTTTCCCCCTAATTGGAGTAAGTTCTTATGGTTTTTGAACCTGAGCACTCCATTTCTAAAACTGTACACATAGTAGATAATAGCATATTCTTAATCATTGATTATAAACTATTTCTGTTAATATTAAGCTAGATCACCTTCATATTGCCATATTATCCATTTGTGTTATTTTGTACTGTTTTTTTCACTTCCCTTTTAAAAGTCTCTGGTGATTTGTGATTATGTAAACATTTTGTCATACATTGCAAATGAAATAATGTGCTTCTTTTTACTGTGATGCTTCAATTTTTGGTTGTACATAATTTATGTATTGAAATATAGTCATGTTTTCTTTTATAAAAAATAAAATACTGGTTTGAATCAAGACATCAATAAAGACCAGGAATTGTATTTGATTGACATAATTCTTATGTTGCAGTTATTTGTTTTTCATGTTTTTTTTTTGTATTTGGAATGCCTGTCAATGAGCCATTTTCTATGAGGAATATTATCAACTTGTTATAATATGAGGATTCTTTACCTTCAAGTCCAAGTTTAAACTCATTTACTCCATGTAATATTTCAACACATTCAAGGCTTTATTTTCTTTTCTTTTAAGCCTTTTATTTGATGAAAAAATATAATTGTATGGAATATTTTTTGAAAAGCAGCATTTGTTAGTGAGGAGATTTGGAAAAGCCCACACAGGAAGCTGCTACTCATTACCACATAAAGTTCATTTCTTTTAATAGCTTTATTGAGATTTCATTGGCATATAAAATCTCTCTATATCAAGGTGTACAACTTGGTGTTTTGATAGAGGAACACATTGTGAAATGATGATCACAATCCAACTAAGTACCATCGTTATCACTCTACATTGGTACATTGTTATCATTTGTGTGTGTGTGTATAATGAGAATATTTAATATGTATTCACTATCACATTTTATGTATGCAATATTATATTGTCAATTATTATAATATGCTGTATGTTAAGTCTCTAGATTGGTTTCATTGTGCATAATTTATACTTCATATTTTGCCATCAGTTTTACCTCATTTCTCCTCTACCATTGGCGACTACCATCTTACTTTTTGAATTATTTAAACTCCATAAAAAAGTGACATCATGAAGGGTCTTTTTTATTATCTCAGATTAATTATACAGAAGAATGGGTTTCATTGTGACAATTTCCTACATGCATATAACATACCTTGATCATACCCATCCCTCTTACCCTCTCTTACCCTCCATTACTCCCTCCCCTTGATCAACTTTTTCTCTAGTAGTCTGCCATGGAGATTATTTTTTGTGCTGGTAGAGTGACTCAAGTGATAGAGCACTCACCTAGAAGTGTGAGGTCCTGAATATTGAAAAAAAGAAGCATTATTTTTCATTTGGGCAGCAGAGAAGATGAAGAGCACTATAAATGACGTTATCTCTTCAAATTCTTTATAAATTTTCTCTAATCTAAGCATACTTTTGATTATGTGATGGCCTGTTAAATAAAACTTTTCCTATTGTTTTTGAACTGGACATAAGAGGTAACAATTGTATTACAAAGAGGGCTGCTATATGCATGCATGTTTATGTGAACATTTTTAGGATGATTATTATTGTAGAGTTAATGCAACAAAATTATTGCTTCTGTTCTCTCTTTCTTCCTCTCTTTTGCTGCCACATCTAAGAAAAGAAAATAAGTCTTTCACAGAATCTTATCCTAACTAAAATACTGGTATTCAAGAACTATCCTTTACCTTAGGACTGAAGGAAAAGGATTTTGTAGACAGTAACCTTAATCTGTCTTGAGTATGATTTACATTCAATCTCTTTCATAATTGGATCTTAACAAATGTGATTTCATAAATTGCTATTTTACAGAGAAAAAGTTTAAGATTGCTTTTCTTCCTGGGTCTTTATTGAAACAGAAGGCTAATAATAGTGTTTTATTGGAAAAAGAAACAATTAAAATTTTGTAAATTTTTTTCAAAATGCAAATGAGGAAGAAAAAGAGACAAAAATCAGCAAATAAAAAGGAACTATAAAACACATGGAATGTTTTTAAAACAAAAAGGATTTTGTTAAATAATCTTTGTCCTAAAGAATTTGAAAAACAGAAAAAAGAGGGCTGGGCCAAAAAGCCTCAGAAGGATTGGAAAATTGTGCAAAGTGTATGAGTAATCTCAAAAAATATATAAAAGATGAAGCTTATCAAAAGTTTATGTGTGTGATTAAATAGGCTATAATTTAAAAATTATCTAAACGTTTTTCTAAGGTCAAAACCTAAGGTCAAAATTAGCATACTGATATAAAGCTAGAACCTAATCCTCTATGTCCATAATAATAAAATTATCTTAATATTGTTCTTCTTTTAGTAATATTTTGACTTAAGGAAAGATTTTCCATTTTGTTAGGATAATTGCATGTATTTCTGTCGATCTTGTCAAGCTTTTGACTACTTAGGAAACTAAACTTCAATGGAGTCAGAGTTCATTTAAATATTATTCATTTAAAATTCCTTGAGTGATCACCTTGTAACTGTGGTGAAATAAAGAACTATTATTTTAAGTGATTTTAGCACAATTAGTTCCCTTTATGTCTGTGACTAGAAGTATGTGTTTAATCTTTATCTAAGTATTCTACAAATATTTTCAAATATTTTCAAATGTGTCAGAATTGAGGGAAATCTCCATCCAATAGCTAGCAAGCAGATGAAGTTCTTAGTCAGATATTTCTTGAGCACCTAAATCATGCCACCACTGTGTAAACAAACTTAGAAGAAGGTGATTCCCCTTCTGAGCCCTTAGATGAGACCCCAGTTGTGTTCCATACTGTATTTGCAACCCTATGAAAAAAGCTGAAGGTCAGTGTCCATTGAAAACATGCCTATATTCATGGTCCTCAGAAATGCTGGGATAATACATGTGCATTGTTTTAATCTGATAAGTATTTTTTGGGATAATTTGTTGAACAGAAAGAGGTAACTAATGTGCAATGAATATATCCTAAATATATGAAGAAAGAAAAAGTGGTAAGAGAATAAAGACTGTGATATACAGCCATTGTATCAATTAAAATCACAGATGCACAGGTTGACCCTGGCATGTTGTAAACATATGTAAAATATAAGAAAACATGTTAAAAGCTTTAGAATTGTTAAGTATGGGTACTGGAGTTGAATGAGAGTAGGATATGGGTATAAATGGGGTAATAGAATGAAGAAAGAAGAGACATGCTTGCTAGAACTACAGAGGATAGCAGTCCTTACAAGAAGTGATGGAATTCATTCCATCACTGTAACTGAAGACTCAAACAGCAAAAGATGAAAACAAACAGACTAAGGAATTTATGTTAAATCCACACAGGAAGAACATGAGTAAACTTAATGTAGAAAGAAAAAGGAAAATAGAGCCTTTATTTCCATTTTCTGCAAGGAGCAGAAAATGTTTCTCCCCGTTTCCCCTATTTCTCCCCATTCTTATCCTGTCATACTAAACTCCTTTCTTAGCAAACTTTACTGTTGTTTTTACTAAAAAGTGAAAAAGAAAAGTTATAAAGAAAAGGATAGCTATTCCTTTAAGAGGGATTCTTAAAATGATGCAAGTTAACAAAATTAGACTTTAATGAAATATTTATTAAATATAACAATAGTCTAACAAGACAAGAATGAAAGATAGGCAAGAAATACTTTAGAGCTCAAATGGAAAAACAGTGGCATCCAAAATTTATGCATAGCAATTTGAAGAGCCATGGAAAACTTCTCTCAATAAATATGAATCTGATAGATTTCTATAAAACATGAAGTGTTGTAATTACTGAGATTTCAAATAGAAAATGACAGTAAACCAATAATCGTGATAAAAATAGAAAAAACTAAACTTGCCTATTGAAAAATAAGAGGTCAGATCCAAATAGTTCAAAAAATTCTACAAAGCACCAATATATATATATATATATATATATATATACATCTTATAATTATAGATTTAAAAAAGGGAGAGGAAAGAAACATATTTTCCATGTTAAATTCATATTAAATATGAAATAACACTGATGGCAAAATTGAACAATGAAAATAAGAGAAAATGACAAATCAAACCTACACTTAAGTATAATTAAATTTGGAAAATCATTTAAGTAATAGCATGACCTACCTGAAAGTGTCATAATACATAAATACATATATATGTAAATATATGCAAACACACACATATACATGTATGTGTGTGTGATATCAAGTACCACTATATAGCTAAGTGGTCATGACTGTCATTCTGGAAGTTGGAAAAAAAATATGATTGCTGAAAGGGATTTTTTTTTTTTGTGGCAATATTGGGTTTGAACTAAGGGCCTTGTGCTTGCTAGGGAGGCACTCTATCATTTGAGCCACAGCCCCAGCCTGCTGAAAAGGATTTTTAACTTGCTCAGGTTTGGCATCCTGACATTTTCTTCTCCCAAAACTTACCTTTCCTAGTCTTCTCATGTCAGCATATAGACCCTTACCATTCACTAAGGAAACACACAAAACTCTTGCAGCCATTCTTTGATACTCATCTTTCTATCTAATCAACTATCAAATTTGTAAGCAACATTTAGGACTCTGTCTCTAATTTAACTCACATTTGATCATTTGTTACACCTCAAGCACTCCATCTCCAAGACACCATCATTTTTAGCTTGGATTATGTCAATTGACATATATTGATGTTTTCTACACTTTTTCTTGCCAACAACATGGATTATCAAATACAAGCAAAGATATCCTTTTAACACATAAGTTAGATCATGTCACTCTTCTCCTTGAAGCCACCGTAAGGACTTTCATTTTGCTCCGAGTGAAAGCAAACACAACCCACCTTTGAACTTATGTACTACTTCTGAACTCCTTGGCGTCAGCATTCCATCCACCCTTAATTCTGTGGGTTATGCTTTCTTTTAAAATTTTAATTAGCATACATTAATTGTACAGAATAAGGGTTTTCAATATGACATTTTTATACATGTATATAATGTACTGCAATCATACACATCACTGTCATTACCCACACTTGCTGGGCCATGCTCTTATCTTGATACTTTTATTTATTTTTCCTGTTTCCTTAATTTTTGTTCCCTGATATCCACATGGTTATTAGTTTAATATCCATCCTCAAGGCCCTGTTTAAATTACATCATGCTTGTTTAGACTTTAGTCTCACTGAGACCTATATTATACATAGCCCCATAAATTGTCATCCTTTTTTTGTTTCTTTTTTTCCATGGTGGTTACTGCTGTATGATATGATATTTTTATCCATTTATTTGCTATATCCCACAGTACAAATGAGCCTCACGGTAGCAGGATGTGTTTTTGTTTTCTTCACTCTTACATCACCAATGTTCATAAAAAATGTGATGATTTACTATTTAGGGAATGAATGGAGTAAATGAGGAAACTGCCCAATTGCTCTTGTGAACAGTTGTGGCTATTCTGTGGTTCTAATTGATCCATGGGTTATTGAAGTCCTAATCTATTCACAAAGAGTGAGTGTCAGAATTCTGATGAGGGTTAAAGAACATCCTAATACAAAACAGGAGCTCTCTTTATATCATGAAGTGTTGAGTCAATCCAAGAACCTATAGACTCAATGTACTGGTATCCCCTGTCCCGTGTCTGATATACCGGAAAAAACTGTACAGGAAAGAAAGGTTACAGAACTCTGTTCAATCTGACTGCAAACACAAGGTCCTTGTATTCCAAATGGAGGGCTGAACCCTCATGCACACAACCAAAAATAACTGCTCAAAAATCCAAACCAAACAGAAAAGGAAATGCATGAAATGCAAAACCTCTGCAGATTTCATGAATCATATTAATTGAATTTTGAATGGCAGCCACCTATATATTTATCAATCACTCCATTAATATCTTAATTAATTAATTTAATAGCTTAATTAAATTAACTCCTTAATAATACCAATTTCTAATATTCTGATACAAAATGCACATGGACCAGGAAAGGGAAAACATTATGATTGGTAGGATAAAGTGTACATTGGGCCAGCGTTGGTGTCAAGGCAGGTGCAGGATGGTTGCTGGAAACATTTCAATAGAGAATGACAGACCAGACCTTCAAGAGGATGAAGCAGGTCCCAACAACTTAGAACCAGTGATAGAGAACATGGTCAAGGTGGAAGACATGCAAGTGCCTCTAGCAGTGATTTACATACAGGGTAACTTTTCCCTCTGGGGACATTTGCCCCCTAGGACTCTTCTGGCTGTTACAACTGGGAGTTGAGTTTTATGTAGAGAGCTGAGGTTGTTACCATCCAATAATGCATACGACAGGAACTTCCACCCTATCACATCCTTCCCCTCCCCTCCACAATACAACGTCTTTTAGGCCCAAATGTCAGTACTGCCAAAGTTGAGAAACATTGGCTCCTAGAACTGAGTGACAATTCAGTCTTTACTACTTCAGGAACTTTATAGCACAGACATCCTCTAAGTTGTATGGGAGAGAAGGACTATTTGGGAAGATGTTACTTTTATAGTTATAAGAGATCTGTTTTGGAGGAATATATTAATGGTGATGCCAATTTTCTGCTTGAAGAAGATGCACATTAATGTGAAGGAATCCATCCAGTGTGTTGGATAGCAAGGAGAGGGCTGGGATGTAGACAAATATTTTCAGCTGGGATTACACTTCAGTAGGTCAATTAGGAGTTTTCATCTCAAATCAGTCCCCAAGAAGATTTGATGATGGTTAAGATGATAAAGAACACAGGCACCTGGAGAAGCACAAAGCAAGCAACATGGCTTCCAAGTAGAGGATCCTGGATCCTCAGTCCACACTCTTAAATGTCTTGGTAACAAGACATTCCTTAGGCAAAAGAGAACTTTTAAGACAGAAATCAGCTTTCAATGGTCTTCCTGAATTACCAGAAAATCCTGCGTCTGGTTGATGTGCTCACTTTGCTCAAGGCACAGGAATCGTCTCCACTGTGTTCCAGTCTCTTTACTTGAAATCCACCTCTGCCTTACTCATGCAATTCAGGGAATACACAGCTGGACAGAATTTTTACACTCCTCTGAGTCCTATCCCATCCCTTAGCATGCTGGTGACCAATCACAGAGGAGTGTGAGTCCCGTGCCATTTCAGAATCTCTTTCATTTCCATGAACAGGAAAGTGAAACCAAATTGCATTTCCAGTAACTCAGTCAGTTTCAAGAAGAGAAAGTTGAACAATCCTGAGATAATAAATAAGGAGTCTGGAATTTATGACTTGGAGAGTTAGGGGTGCACTGAGAAGGAACTTAGTGATAAGGTAGAACATCTGACATCTAAAGGTCTGTTTCTCCTAACTCCTGACTTAACAACACATTCTTCACAAAGATTCAGTTATAACAATTCATGGGTCCTGTGAAAGCTCACATATATCAGAATTATGTTATGAAATAACATGAGCTTTCTTGTGTCTCAATCCTGTTTCTTTCTACTAGTAACTTTCCTCATTTGTAAACAATTTAGGGCTTATTCCTTGCACTACATATTCCAACTCTCCTACAGGTAGATGTGAATTGGGGAACTGACTACCAGGGTACCTTACCAAACTTGGCCTAGATAGACAGCAATGAAGAGGCTAAGGAAAATCAAGGTGATGAGAACTAATGTCAGCCATCACTAAGTGTCAGTACCCCACCAACTTCAGTTACCCACTCAGACACCCAGGAAACCCTAAGCCACAAGATGTCAAAGACACAAATCAAACCATTTTCCAATTGAGAACTGGTCCATGTCAGAGATTAATCAGGACAGTGCTGAGGAAAGGCTGCTTACTATCTCTACCATAAGCCAGTTCAGTCATCAAACAAGAAGTGAATATGAAATTGCAGCAATGAGAATGAAGAAAAGATTGAAGGTGGAGATCTTAATGCTTCATTTTTGCCTGTTGACCAGATATGCTGCATCATATGTGCAGCATGGAATTTTTACTCTCTTTATCATAGTTGTCTCTTTTTCATAGTGAGAAACTTGTTTTTTAGACTTGAGTTTGTTTCACATCTGCTCACCTTGATATTTTAAAAACTTCATCATAAAATTGTAATTATTTTATCACATTAATTGTACAAATTAATGGTTTCACTGTGATAGTTACTACATGCATGAATCATGCCTTGATCACATTCATTGTCTCTTTATCATCACTTGCCCTCTACTCCCTCTCCTACATCCTCCCTTCTTCCTAGTAGTATATAAGAACTTCAGTTTGAAATCACAATAAGAACTTACAACTAGATTTTTTCCCAAAAAAGTCTACAATGTGTAAGCATCCCTTAATCAAGATCAATAATAATAATAATAATAATATCATATTCAGGCATCGAAGAAAGTGATTTTATTTATGTACTTTTTCACAACAAAAGAAGCTTTTATTCATTACAGTTTAACTGTCAAAGAAAATCATGCTTTCATATTCTATGTGACTGTTTGTATTGTGACAGACCTTCCTAACATAGTCAACATAGACCTCTGTGATTTTACTTGATCAACTTCATTAGAATAGTGTTATATTGGATAAGATGCTAACCCAAATTTATGTGAAAATGAGAAGTAAACTGCTATTAAGATTAAAAGGGAATGATACATTATAAAAATATGTACCGATTTCCTTCTATTGTTTCTATAATGCACTTATTTCATTTCCCATAATTTATTTTATTTAAATCCCAGGGGTTTTGGAACTGTTAAATTTATTTAGAATCATCTTTTTGCATACAGTAATAGCACAAGTGCATTTCATTGTGATAATTACATAGATGCTCATAATATACTTTGAACATATTTACATCCTCTATTTTATTCCCTTAACCTCTTCCCTTTGATCTGTTAAATTTATTAATTTAGTCAACCATTCATGAAAGAACAAGTTAAAATCAGTCTTGTTTTTATATAGTAAAAATTATTCACCCTACAAGAATATTACAAAATATAAAAGTAAAATAACAAGACTAAGTAGAACTTACAGGATTCTAGCTTTAATTAATTGAGTGTTAATTTAGAAAGATGCATCTTTTAAATAATCCTTCTTATAGATGAAAGTTAATATTGCTAAAAAAAAAACCAACCCTCTAGCTGGTAGAGTGGCTTAAGTGGTAGAGTGCATGCCTGGCAAGTATGAGGCCCTGAATTCAAACCCCAGTACCACCAAAACAAAAGGTAATAAAGGAAGTTAAAAACCCCTCTAATTACAAAGTGACTGGTGTCATTGTAATTTATAGATCAGTAGTAGTGGGTAAACCAATTCACACACTAATGGCACACATTGAGAAGCCTGAATTTTACCTTTGGGAAATCTCTAAAATTTAATTTTCCATAAAAATTGCCCAAGGTGATAGAAATAAACAATTGCTTTATACCAATATTGTTAAAAATCAAGTGAAGCCACAAGTTTCTAATGAACACTATCCATGGAAACTTGGGTAGTGTTTTTCCATTATGATAGGATAATTTAAAAAATTACATCTTATAGAGGTATCACACCTTTCTGAGGTTGCATTTCTATGCACATCTATGGATTGTTATTCCTAATTATGCAGATAGTGAAATATGTCATGCCAATGTCTACTTTGTGTTGAGTGTATTCTTTCTTTTAAATTCATATATATATATATAAAATAAAATACCATTTAATAGATTGTGGTTTAAGTACATGAATATTTCAGCTTAAAAAAATAACAGACGTGGTACAAAGTACCAAAAACTTATAGTGTCTTTTTGCTTCTTCTGTTGATGAAACAGTGTGTTTCTACACAATTAATATTGCAATGGAATAAATTGTCTACTTATTCAAGACTTTCTCAAGGACAGAGAAGATTAATAATTCTATCTATCTATCTATCTCTCTATCCATTTTTATTTTTGCAGTCTGAGCAAAGCAGTAGCATCTAAGAGAACTTTCTTTCTCTTCAAACAGTCAAACACATTTAGATGCAGTGTGCTTGTCAACTGGGTGGCCCTGGTGATGGCTGTGTGGTTCCAAGACAAAGCTGACTGAGCAGATGGGCAGTGAGTTTGTCACTGTCCTGAATACAGAAAGGGAAAAAGCCACCAACTGCATACTTCTTACTCATAGAGAAAAATGTGGAGGCAGTTAAGCAAAGCCAAGTGCTTCTTTCCTCCCATTCTTAAAAAAATAAGGAAAAAAAGTATGATCTGGGAATAACCATTTTGTTTAGGGTACCACAGGGAACAACTGGAGTTATCATTACACTTATTTCTTTCTTCTCCTGCATATTCTGAAGGGGAAGTTAAGCAACTGGAGTACAAAGTTCCAGAAACAAATCCTAATCCTCAAAGTAAACTACATTTGGTCTTTTGTTAGCAGAAGAGAGACTGGTTTTAAGGTCGATACAACTCAAGAGCAAGCAAAATGTGAAAACTGTATTCTGCCACCAAAGAGAAGGATGATGTCACTGAGGTTTGACCTTTGACTTGTCAGTTTCCTTCTATATTAATGCCTCTGTGAAGGAGGACTACACAAGGAACCCTTACCCTGCTCCATGACTCAATCTAGATCTAGAGAAGTCCCTCATTTGTGTAGTCCTTTTGAACTGTCTCAGCTGGCTGAATGCCACATGTTCCTCTAAGAAGTCAGGGGACACCAACTGCCTAGGGGTTGCATCCTCTTAAAGTGTTCCTCTGAACAGTCGTCTCTAAAGATTCTGGCAATTTGGCAGTTTTGTCCATCGGATCAAGGAGTTGCTTCTCCCAGAAAGCCAGATTTTGTCTTATGGAGGACGGGAAGTAACACATCAAACAGATCAGAAGTCAGTGCCAATGTAACCTTTGTGTCCAAATAAAGTAACAGAGATTTATTTAAAAAATGGCTATTAGACTGGGCTTAATTAAATTACTTGTCTGTCCCATAGGGATGTACCAACACCTTTAAATTGTTGTAGAGTATCAGCAGACATAAAGTTATATAGTTTTTACAAGGAAAATACGAAATGACCCCAGTATTTAACAATGTCTGTCCTGGTTGATGGATGAACATTTGTCAGTCATTTTCCATAGGTTTGTTTGTAAACATCCCAGTAGGATTAGAACTGCAATGACAAAACTTAAAGTAACCATGGTTAACAGTTTAGCAATTAATATAATAGTATAGTATTAGTAAACCCTTCATATTACAATTGGGAACATATGCACAAACTTGTAAAAGAAGTTAAGAAATCAGCTTGATACAGTGCCTTTTTATAACTATTTTAGAAGGCTTATATACTTGAAAAAATACAAAGACATCTAACATATAAAGGAGCCAGTAGCAGCATCACAGTTTAAACCTTGAATTTTGGTTAGATATAGTAACAGGTTAGTGGTTAGTACTTAGTTTCAGGTCCTCTAGATCTGGCTTGTCTAGAAAGGTTTCCTGCAGATGTCTCTGCATGAGCAAGCTGCAGGGTACCCTGACTTCTTACTGTTCTCCAAGGGACCAGTCTCTTACACCCCTGCATGGTATGTTCATCCTGAATACAGTATTGATAATTAAAAACCCTAAATTTTCCAGTGCTTAGGGGAAGGCAGTGTCAGTAATTTCAAATAGTGCCTGTTTAATGCTCAACTGACTACTTTATAGATAAAGCAATGTTTTTCTAGCCAATGTCAGATAAACCATGCTTACCTGATGAACAGATATCAGATAAACAGATTTCAGGTCTAAATGGCAGAACTTTTAGCATTTGTCATAAAGAGCAGAAATGTCAAAGACCTTATTAGATAGAATGTACTTAGATAAAAGTACTATAGTCATTTACATGTATACATTTTAACTCTGTAAATGATTTTGTAACATTTAGATACAAGGTATTAGCGGTATTGGGAACCATTTAAAAGAAGTTTTACTTAGTTTCCTCAGTGTTATCAGAAAAATAGCTTAGGGTTTTTGTGACTGGCAAGAGACTACTTTAGGCAGGATGCAATGAATAGTAAATAATCTTAAATGGCCATGTAGAGAATTTGTCATCTTTTTTTTGGTTGGCAGGATCAAAGCATTCCCAGTATTTATGGATACAATCAAGTGAATATGTTGGATTCTCTTATGCTGGTTGGTGAGAAAAGAGAGAGGGAAAGGGCAGGAGGAAGACTGCCTTTTAAGATTGGTTCCAAGATCCGTAAGGCATCCCTCTTATATCTTGGGGATCTTAGTTTCAGGTCCTCTAGATCTGGCTTGTCTAGAAAGGTTTCCTGCAGATGTCTCTGCATGAGCAAGCTGCAGGGTACCATGACTTCCTACTGTTCTCCAAGGGACCATTCTCTTACACCCCTGCATGGTATGTTCATCCTGAATGCCAACCCAACCATTAGAACATCAGAACTATTATACACTAGGAGAAGAGGCTGATACCAAAAACAGAAATACATTTAACAATATGGATTACTATCTTAAATTGTGACCTTAGAAAATTCTCTAGGCAAACTTTGAACTATAGACCACCCAATCACACATATATAAACTTATAATCTTAAGACCTTAATTTGTATCTTGAAACAACCTTTGTAAAAGCCCTAATTTAGATAACACTGTTTTTAATAAAATTCTTAGCAAAGCCTTAGGAAAAAAATTCACTTAAACCATCTTTTTTTTTTTTATTATTCATATGTGCATACAAGGCTTGGGTCATTTCCCCCACCCCCTCCCTTACCACCCACTCCGCCCCCTCCCTCTCCTCCCTACCCCCTCAATACCCAGCAGAAACTATTTTGCCCTTATTTCTAATTTTGTTGAAGAGAGAGTATAAGCCATAATAGGAAGGAACAAGAGTTTTTGCTGGTTGAGGTAAGGATAGCTATACAGTCAGTTGACTCACATTAATTTCCTGTGTGTGTGTGTGTTACCTTCTAGGTTAATTCTTTTTGATCTCACCTTTTCTCTAGTTCCTGGTCCCCTTTTCCTATTGGCCTCAGTTGCTTTTAAGGTATCTGCTTTAGTTTCTCTGCGTTAAGGGCAACAAATGCTAGCTAATTTTTTAGGTGTCTTACCTATCCTCACCCCTCCCTTGTGTGCTCTTGCTTTTATCATGTGCTTAAAGTCCAATCCCCTTGTTGTGTTTACCCTTGATCTAATGTCCACATATGAGGGAGAACATACGATTTTTGGTCTTTTGGGCCAGGCTAACCTCACTCAGAATGATGTTCTCCAATTCCATCCATTTACCAGCGATCTTCTTCATGGCTGCATAAAATTCCATTGTGTATAGATACCACATTTTCTTTTCTTTTTTTTTTTTTTTTATGAAATGCTTCCATTTATACAGGTTTTTTTTCATTTTTCTTTTATTATTCATATGTGCATACAAGGCTTGGTTCATTTCTCCCCCCTGCCCCCACCCCCTCCCTTACCACTCACTCCGCCCCCTCCCTCTCCCCCCCTCAATACCCAGCAGAAACTATTTTGCCCTTATTTCTAATTTTGTTGTAGAGAGAGTATAAGCAATAATAGGAAGGAACAAGGGTTTTTGCTGGTTGAGATAAGGATAGCTATACAGGGCATTGACTCACATTGATTTCCTGTGTGTGGGTGTTACCTTCTAGGTTAATTCTTTTTGATCTTGATACCACGTTTTCTTAATCCATTCGTCAGTGGTGGAGCATCTTGGCTGTTTCCATAACTTGGCTATTGTGAATAGTGCCGCAATAAACATGGGTGTGCAGGTGCCTCTGGAGTAACCTGTGTCACAGTCTTTTGGGTATATCCCTAAGAGTGGTATTGCTGGATCAAATGGTAGATCAATGTCTAGCTTTTTAAGTAGCCTCCAAATTTTTTTCCAGAGTGGTTGTACTAGTTTACATTCCCACCAACAGTGTAAGAGGGTTCCTTTTTCCCCGAATCCTTGCCAACACCTGTTGTTCTTGGTGTTGCTAATGATGGCTATTCTAACAGGGATGAGGTGGAATCTTAGTGTGGTTTTAATTTGCATTTCCTTTATTGCTAGAGATGGTGAGCATTTTTTCTTGTGTTTTTTGGCCATTTGAATTTCTTCTTTTGAGAAAGTTCTGTTTAGTTCACTTGCCCATTTCTTTATTGGTTCATTAGTTTTGGGAGAATTTAGTTTTTTAAGTTCCCTATATATTCTGGTTATTAGTCCTTTGTCTGATGTGTAGCTGGCAAATATTTTCTCCCACTCTGTGGGTGTTCTCTTCAGTTTAGAGACCATTTCTTTTGATGAACAGAAGCTTTTTAGTTTTATGAAGTCCCATTTATCTATGCTATCTCTTAGTTGCTGTGCTGCTGGGTTAAACCATCTTTTTAATAATAACAATCTACAAGAAGACATGGGTCAATGAACCTCATCATAAAAGAGTTAAATGTAAGCTACACTCACAATAGAATGAAACAGATTGAGATTGTTGTCCATAAAGTTTTTTTAGTCCTAAGGCAGAGGATATGATAGTTAGGACTGGTCGGGATTAGAACTTCAGATAACTTTTCAGAAAGTTGTGCACAGTAATTTTATAAAAGTAGCTTATGAATCATCCTAAAGACAGCTAAACACACATATACATGTGCATACACACAGATGTTTTGGCCTAGGTGTGCCAAGTATATCAAAGCACGCATATGTGAGCTAAAAAAAAAAAGTTAAGTGCCCACAATTGGTAGGAGACAAAGACATACACAGTAAACACAACGTCACACAAATCAATCACATTAATTCAGTGTGCACTCTTAAACAAACCATTTCATTGTCATTGTCCTTAGTAAGGCAATCAGCTAGAT
Source organism: Castor canadensis (assembly GCF_047511655.1). Lineage (NCBI taxonomy): Eukaryota > Metazoa > Chordata > Mammalia > Rodentia > Castoridae > Castor > Castor canadensis. The sequence continues at coordinate 68,811,715 of NC_133391.1, read as the reverse complement.
TCCAAAGTAGTTTATAACAGATCTTCAACACAAATACTCTATTTCTTGTCCAATCCGTAACAGAGTAATGTATCAAAAGCAACATGTATAAAACTATATTAATCTAGAGATTTTTAACCACAAATTAGTTATAATATTCCTAGAGGATGGCAAGATGTCATCACCCATGAGTTTCCTATTCCTAGGGAATGGCAAGATGGTGCTGTACATATGGTGACATCATCATGATGGCATCATTTTTTGTGACCACATGGTTTCTTTAAAGAGTCTCTCAAATGGAACATGAGACATGTTACGTGCAACACACAGGCTCAAAATAGCAATCCGTTATAGGAATAAAAGACATCTCCCCCTGAGAGACAGGTGTTCATATTTGTTAGTCATCCTAATGAAAAGACCAAATAATTGAAGCAAACTAAGGTGCGATTTAAAAAGTTGTGTTAGCCTCCTTGGATGTGACATCATTTGATAGTTTTGGAGAATTAGTCATAGGTGTAGATTTTTTTTTTGCTTTGAATATAATGTTCTGCCGTTTAGTTGTAAAGGCTTATCTGAATTTAGTGTTACTAGGGCTAGGGCAAATGGCAGTAAACCTTTTAGTTTTGATGGACTTTTTGTTGTTGTCCAGTTTATTCCAGGTATTTATAATCAGATCTTGGGTTGCCTCATAAAGAGGCTTTGTTATTACCTAGAAAGCCAGGAATCCTAATCCTATAGAACCCAGTCATTAATAGATCTACAGTTTGGAAAGATCTTAAGCAAGTTTAGAATCTGACATATTACATTGTGCTATAGAGAGCAAAGTTTCATTATTCTCCAGCATTAGAGTTAATGTTGTCCCTTGCCAAAAAAATAAGTAAAACAAAGTTAATAATAATTGAAATATCATGATGGAATAGATTTAATTGCTAAGAATAAAAACTCTCATTAAATTGCCTAATCAAAATACCCACACCTAAGGGTGATTCTTTTTACCTCTTGGATGTAAATAAGCCTAATTTTTTCTCTATAGGTAATGGGGCATTTTAAAAAAACATGCCATTTATGTTGTACTTTGCAAAATATCAACAGAGAACAGTTAAAGTTTTGTAAGGAAAATACAAAACAAAACCAATGATAGCAAATATTTAAATAGACAACTCTTTGAGAAATAGATACTTGCTAGAAATGTTTTCTGAGAGCTTAATTGTAAATGTCTTTGGGAAAGATCCAAACTGTAGATGACAAAAACTTAGAACAGTTATTGTTAGAATGTTCTTAAATGTTTAGCAATTTGACAAAACAATTTATATTGAATAATGCATTTTAGGATAATAATTGCGATGGACAGCATTAATTAGTACCATTAAGTTCTCCTTATCTCAAGTATATATTTAAAACTCTCATTCTAGTGTAAAAAAGACATCTTATTAATAGAGTAAAGCCCCTGTTTAATTTTTTCTTTAGAGTAAATGAATTTTATAATGTTTTTTATAATGTACTTTATAGATGTACTTTATGGATGACCAATGTCCAATCCTTAATTAAATGGCACTGTTTTTAAGTTTAGAAAACATACCTAGAGAATTTAAGTACATTTAACATTTAAAGACAGCAACAATTAACATCACAGCTACAAATTATCCTGATAGAACATAAAATCTTTCCTATAAGCCAGTTTTTAGCAAACATTACTAAGAGCAGAATATCTTTAAGACAGAATTAGATGCTAGCTTTACGTTAGTTTACTAAATTTTGATTTTAGGATATAGTTTAGATAACTTTATAAATTATAACCACATTAATTAGGAGATGCCAGGCAGCCTGTGGGACCCAGCAGATTCTGTTCACCCAACACACACTCCCCTATGGCTTGGAGTTCATGGAGAATGCTCTGCCAAGGTTCCTGCATCCCATGGTTTCCCTCCAGAGTAGGCTGCTTTAAAATTGCTGTGCTCTTTTCCTTCTCCCTTCTCTCTCCTCCCTCTCTGACCCCCTGGGCCCAGGTAGCCACGTGGCCCATTAGACATGTCAACCAAGGCAGTGGCCATCTCCCCAGGCACTCAGGCCGGTCACTCTCCACCCATTCTCCACCATAACAAAAATTAAGATTGCTTTAACTTTTAAAAAGGGATAAAACCTCAGTGTTCAAAAGTAACAAAATATATGGTGTTCTTCAGTGTTTCTAAAACCTATGATAACCTATGGGAAGAGGAGAGCCAGGTGATTCCCTTCCAATAACCAGTGAGTGGGGAGGGGCACGGGCAGTTCCTGGCCAGGTGAAGTCAGTTTCTGAGTTATAGCATGGTTAATCTAAGATATAATATTTTTCTATGAGTCCTGACCTTTTCCTAATTTTAGCCTACGCCACTGAGACTGAAAGTTGTCTGCTGCCAACCAGAACTGTGAGATAAGCAGAGTGTCTTCTTTTTCCATGTACTCAGAGAAATAAAAGAAGGCTGATTCACAGAAGATAATGTCAGCCAGGTGAATAGTTCCATTGGTCAGCACTTCAATCTGTTATTTATAGAAATAGTGACTTTGCAGAAACTCACTGAAGTGCTCTTGCTCCATTGCACTAAAAACTATGGCTTGTGCCAAAACAAAACAGTTGGGATTCAACAGTCCATCTTCTCCACAAACCTTTGTTTTCCTGATAATTCTTTCAGTGGACTATTTCTAGTGGCTATTATAAGTCTGAAAGAGGATTCTTGTGTATCCATGGAAACTTGGTAAGTTCCTGCTTTGGCCATTTCACGGACAGAATGGGCATTGTCACATTCCTGGAAAGCAGCAAGTGATTCTGAGTGTTGTTTGTTCTCCTATTCAGCTGAATTCCTTCTGATTGAGTCATAAGCAATTGAGCTAAGCTAGAATCCTCAAATTTCTTGCCAAGAGACTCAGTTAGAAAAGATGCTGTTTTGTGCTTTTTAGACAGAGAGACAGGCTAAGGCAGTGAGCTTTGCATAACTGTGTTCAGACTGTGTGCTCTTATTTGGGACCAAGAAGTAGAGTGAAAATTTTCAACCTCTAACAAAAACTTAAATGCTCCATTCTCTGAGGTTTCATGAATTGAATGAAATACAGGAAGACAACTGTGTGATGCAAGACTTGTTTAAGGGTCTTGATTTGGTCTCTTCAGTCTGGTAGTCCAGACAGGATTTGACGAGGTCCCCAAAATTAGTGTGCTCATGTGGCTTGGTTGCTTAAGTATTGCTGTCCTACTGTTATTGGAAAAATAACCTTGAAAATTACTTTAGTTCTTGAGTCCAGCAGGAAAAGAATTCAAGCAAGATGCAAATGATATAAAAATAATATTAAATTATTTTAGGAGAGAAATTTAGTATAACAGAACAAAAGTGGGGAGAAGTGGAAAAAAGAGAAACATTTCCTGCCCACATGCAGGAAATGGAACTAGAGACTCAAAATGGTGGTCCCCATCTTAAAATAATGGGTCTGGGTGACTGAGATGACTGTTAAAACAGGGAGGGGTCATCCTGGCCCACCCAAATCATAGGAAAAATAGGTGTGCTTTAGAACTTCCCTTTGTTAGCCATGATTATTCTCCACCCATCCAAGGATCCTTGCAGCTTCTTAACATCTCAAAAACGAAAGCAGAAGCAGGTAGCTCTTTATATTTTCCTGTTACTATAACTTAGATAGGGAGTTATCTACTCTGGCTCTCCAATCTTTACTTACTTGTTCCAATGTCAAGAGTTTAGCCCTTTAAATATGTATTAAATAATAGAATTTCCCTGTCTCCTCATCCATCTATCCTGCTCACTGCTACTTGAAAAGGAGTCCATGTTGGCAGAAATGACAATGAGTTTAGGGCATTTTTTTGTGGGGAATGTAGATATTGAAACTTTAATGGACTTGACATCTGAGGTCTCCTCTTGTTCTTTGCTTTTCATTTAAAGGACTGTTGATAGAAAATTAACAAGTGTAGAATACTTGTAGGGCTCTAACACCTTTCCACTGGAAGAAGGACACGGTGGAGCCTGGGGTCTGGGAGGGCCTTGACTTCCATCTGCAGGAACAGTGCACTGGTTGGAAAAGAGACCCTTTTTCTGGGTGTTGGCTCCACTGCCTACTAAGGATACCTAGGCAGTTCTGCTACTGTATTAATAACAAGCCACCTTCCAGAAGATCTGCCAGGGTGTATTCTTTGAGCAAAAATTAAACAGAAATTGAAAGATGAGGTAAATTCAGTGTAGCTAACAGTCCTCTGGATTAGGTAGATCCTCTCACTCCCTAAATATGGTCAACATTCTGGTTTCTTAGCATCACTGTTACTCCAAGGAATGTATCCTTCTCCTGTCCAACCATTCTTGGTGGGTCAGACTCTTTTCAGCCCGCTGCTTAATTTCTGTCACATATTCCCATCCTTAATGTTTGTTTGTAAGTACTAAGAGGTTTGCTCTTAAAGAAGCATTAACAGACAGTGCAGCAGACAAGTATTTAACACCAATGTCAAGGCTTCTGGAAAATGAAATCTAACTCTCCTGCTGGTTTTTAACACGTGGAGACCCAGTCTTTGTAGCCTGGGATGCCCAACAATAGAGAACCTTGTGTGAACTGCTACTCCAGTGGACCTCGATGTTCCAGACTTTATGTTCTGGGCCAGTGGGATTAAACTGCCTCTGCATCTTTGTCCCTTCCACACATCAGGTGCCCTCTGCTGCCTTATGTGCTATGGCAGGAAGACAGGCTGCCCTTCCTTGTCCTCTGTGTTTCGGGGGGAGTACCACATATGCCTCAGGCACACATTAGTGATAGAAAAAGGTCATGTTCATGAGTCCTTCTGGAAGGAGCAGAAGAATGTGAGAGGAGGGTGAGCTGGAAGCTGAATTCTATACAAACACCTTCAGTTCCTATCTGGTGGATACTGCAGAGGAATGTTGACAAGTTTAATTTTATGTAAGGCACTATCTGTGGGAAATTCTCCCAGTGCTTTGAGACTCTAACTTGATGAATGTGTAAACACACACTTACTTATGAGCTCAAAACCCTAATTACTTTAAGAGATACAGAATAATGCACCAAATGTTGCATATAAGTGAGGACAAAGCAGGGCATTTGAGGATTCCTTATGACTCCTGAGTGCCCAACCCAGCCAGACCTAGGCTCCAGGCCAAAGAAGCTGTACCATGAGTCAGAGAAGACAAGGGCTGAGAGCCTGACAAATGACACTCAATCTTTTGGGTGAATCCTTACAACTCAGCACTTATGGGCATATTCTTGTATATATGATAGCCATTTAAAAAATATCTCCCATTTTTTTCAATAAACTCTTGAATGTATACTAATAGGTTGAAAGTCTAAGAGGTGTGTTAAGTGTGTTCAATAACAAGACATGCCTAGCTCCGTAATACTAATTATTGCATATGTGGTCTGTAGTGACTTTCTGTGACTTTGGTCTTGAAGGTCAGGCTTTTTTTGTATCCTTTTATTTCCTGTATCTTATCTGAACTATGTCACTACATGTATACATGGTTGGAATTTGTAAATATGTCTTAACAATCTTTCCACCTGTGACTGACAATTAGCCCAATGCAATATAATTATTTATAGTTTCAGTTTATATGTAATGTTTTGGTTTGTGCTCTATTTTTTCTCCTGCCTTCCTCTGGATTGAGTGTACTTTATTCTATTATTTATTTTTCTTGTCACTTGCAAGTTGCTTGCACAGCTTCCATTCTTTCATTCATTATATAAGATTTTAGGCATAACGTTTAATGCATAGTTTAAATTTAATAAAAAACATAACCCTCCTCCCCTGGATAGAGGAGGAACTTAGAACCCTTCAACGTGGTTTAACAATTTTTCTGTTTTATGTGTAATTCTTATTGCAAATTTAAATTGAATCTTTTAAACCCAGAAGTCTTTATTATTATTGACCTATGCTATCAATATCCATTTGTTTACTCACCTGCCTCCTGCTTTCTGCATCTTTCTGTCTTTGCTGTCCTCCTATTATCTGGGATACTTTTCCATTTGCCTGAATTAAATTCTTTAGGATTTCCTGTATAAAGCTTCTTATGAACATCTGGCTTCTAGATGAAGTTAATTGGTTTTATTTGTTTCCCCCAGTTATTTTCAGTTTAATTGGTAAGAAATGACTTTGCCAATTAGAGAATATGAGGCTTTCAGGGTTTGCTCTTTTTTTTTTTCTTTTTGTCCCATTCTGGTTTCCATGTTGGCTGCTGTGAAGCCATTCATTTGGTGGTAGTATGCCTATTTTTCCTCTGCCTGCCCTAACCCTATCCCTTGAAGTTTTCTTTGGTTGTTTCAATATGTTGCATTGAGATGTAAATTTGAGATTTTTGGCTTTCCTGAATCTAAATGTTAGACTTTTGAATTAGATTTACAAAATTCACAACTAGCATCTCTTTCAATATTTTCCCCACTTCCTGTCTAATTACTTTTGAAGTCAGTTGAATGTACGGTAGATTATGTCATCCATCCTACCATATTTAATCAAATAATTTCAATTTTTGATATTGACATCTCCCAATGAGAATTTTGCCTACTTCCTTTTCTCTGTTTTCCTGTTGTCTTTCTTCATACTTCATCATTGAGAACTCAGGCACACAACTCCAACTGATGACAGTTTAGGACAGGCAGCAGACCTAGGTTAGGCTTCCTCCTTACAGAGTGCAGTCAAAACATGGAGTGAAGACTCAGATACCACCATGATGACATCTGACTCAGTTACTTCACCAAGACAAGCTGGGTCTGCTTTATAATTTCTATAAACATGAAAGTTTTTTTTTTATCAGAATGGATTTGAGACTGAACCAGTAAGAAATTAAAATATCTAATACATTTGTTCTCTCAAATGCTAGATCAAGAATGTAGTGATGAGGCTGGCTGTTGGCTGAACTTTAGAGGGCAGGGCAACTCCAGCACTGTGCTGGCCTTGACATACACATTGACTGACAATAGGCTGCATTGTGGGAGTTCAACTTTAAGTGTCTGCTATCAAAATGTCTCTGGAAAAAGTTCCATGAGTTTTTTTTTTTTTTAATCTTTTGATGTGGCATCTCCAGGATCTCTTATTGTGTGTAAAACCTTGGCCATAGATTAGGTGGTAATATAATGTTGTGGTCAGTCCTAGTTTTAAAATGCTAGACAAAGGTGTTGTGTAAGTGTACTAATGAGTGCATCATGAATTTTAATAGGTGTTTTAGTCTCCTACACCAAGCAGTATATGGGTTTTCTCAGCTCCCTAGCCTCTTACTTTCTTCTCATTTATTCTTTTTCTTTTTCTTTTTTTTGATGGCACTGAGGTTTCAACTCAGGGCTTCACACTTGGTAGGCAGGTGCTCTTATAACTTGAGTCACTCCACCAAACCACCTCTCCTTTCTTTTTCCTTCCTGTATAGAATCCAGAGGCCTTCTAAGCATTGTACCAAAGTGGCTGATGATGAGGTCCCTTGTAATTTCCTAAATAAATTCTCAGAAAAAAAATCTCATTTCTCCTTACTTTTCTGAACTGGAGCATCTGTTGTAGTTTTTTCAAAGCTTGACCATGCCCTTCTTGAACTATTACCTCGATTTCAGCTCTTGGGATTTTAAGATGTAAATGTGTTTGACTAACTTATTGGTGTTATAAACCTTGCCTGTAGCTGAATAATCAATTTATTTTTCCATTGTTTTAAACATTTTGGATATGCACAGATGAGGTTTTCAAACTCCTAAAGGCTACTTATTTTGAGCCAGTCCTTTTATGTCTTAAAGATAAAGAGTTATTTGTGAATCTAGGGCATTGTGGTACATGCCTGGGCCCATGCACACCTGTAATCCCAGCCTTGGAGAGGCAGAGGTGGGAGGACTGTGAGTTCAAGGTCAGCCTGGGCTCCATAACCTCAAAAACAGTTTTCTATGAATCCAAATGCTTGTCTTCATTTTTTATTTAATTTCTAGAAGTTCAACATGATGTTTAATCTAACCATATATATTAATGATGATTTTGCATGCTCCAATTCCTTCTGACCTTGCCTTTCTATGTTTGAGTAAAACTGATTACTACAACTTTAGAAGGACAAACTTTTCTTGGGTGGTCTGTGGTTATGAACTCAGGGCATATTCTTGCTAGGCAGGCACTCTACCACTTGAGCAACACTCTCAGCTTTTTTTTGCTTTAATTATTTTTTAGATAGGGTCCCATTCCTTTTTGCCCAAGCTGGCCTCAGACCACGATCTTTCTACCTATGTTCTCCATGTAGGTGGGACCACAGGTGCAACAAGCCATGTCTGGCTTGTTGGTTGAGATTGGGGTCTCACTAACTTTTTCCCAGGCTGTCCTTGAACTACAATCCTCCACATCTTTACCTTCCAAGTAACTGGAATTCTGGTGTAAGCCACCACAATGGACAAACCTTTCTTAAAGTGTTTCTGATCCTTGTGTCTGTGAAGGTACCTGAGAGTTTGCCCTGCCACTAAATTTATACACTGACCTACACTTCCTCTGGTAGCATGGGTGGTCAGAGGACTAGAGTGCCTCTTCTTCATACACACTTGGCCCCAGACGGGCAGCACCCTGGGTCTTTACAGTTTTCATAAAGGTGAGTTGTGTAGGGAAATTCCCTCAAAAAAAATTCTATCTATCTATCTATCTATCTATCTATCTACCTATCTATCTCTATAGAATGGTGTTAATGTAAAATAGTGGCATTACTTTCAAGTCTTTCATGAGGCTGGGGCAAGTTGCAGGTAGAAGCATCCATGAGTTAGAGTTGTGGGTGCACAGGTGAGGAGGGTAGATAAGCAGGAAGTAGCGAGCATCTGGGGTAACCAAGGCCCACAGAAACAAGAGTGTGTGAATATTGTTCCTGGGGAAGGGGTGAGGAGAGGAAGTTCAGCTTGAAAACTTTGTTTTTAGCTAGATGTTAGAGGTTCATGCCTGTAATCTGAGCTACTTGGGAGACTTGAGATCCAGTGAATCATGGCTCCAAGTCAACGAGGAAAAAATTTTGTGAGAGCCCATCTTAATAGAAAAAGCTGGGCATGGTGGTGTATTTTTCATTCCATTGATGGTGGAAAGCTTAAAATTGGAAGATCACAGTCTAGGCCCATCTACACAAAAAGTGAAAACCTATCTCAAAAATAGTCAGCACAAAAGGGATTAGAGGCATGGCCTGAGTCCTCAAAAGCACAAAGCCCTGAGTTCAAACCTCAGTGTAACCAAAACTTGCCACCCCAAACAAAAAAAAAAAAACCCTGTTTTGAACAAAACACTGCATAGGGGCTTCATTAGTTCTGGGGTTAGAGATCTCCATAATTGCCTTAATATATGCAAAACTAGAATCTTTGAGGTAAAGATTCCTGGAAATCTCAATTGCAGATCCTCTAGACCTGGCTTGCTTTAAAGGTCTTCAGGAGATGTTCTGTGAAACAAGATGTACCCCAATTTCCTACTGCTCAAAAGGATCAGTCTCTTACACCCCTGCATGAGGGTTTCTAAATGGGATGCTGATCCTAAATGTCAACCCACTATTAAAATAATCAGAACTATCATACACTGGGCAAAGAGGCTGATACCAAAAAGACATGTAAAATGAAAAGTTAACAAGGAAGATAAAGGAAGACAATCTGTTGAGTGTTAAAAAAAACCAACTTAATATGAACTTTTGTAAGCAGTACAGAATTAACTATCAAATCCAGATTGCATGAAGGTAAGCTTGGCTAATAGAAACCCACAGCCTGTGGTCAGTTTTCCCTAAGGCCTGTGCCCTTTGCTTGCTGCAGTGAGAAGATTTGGACAGAAAGCTCAGGATTTTGCCTATGAAAAAAGAGCCAGTATCTTGTGTGAACATCAGGTCATGGGGTTGCAGTCAGCTTGTAAACTGAGAGGAATGTGGAAACAAGTATGCTTTCTTAAAAAAGATAATAATAAACCAACAAGATTAATTTTTCAAGTGATTAGATACAGAAATAGAGATAAAGAGTAAGCATAAAGTTATGAAACCCAATGACTGAGGGTCATGGCTTGGATATTTATAAGAAATCACATCCTAGACTTCTGTTGTTAAGTAACAGAATGGCTTGGAACACACAGAAGGAATGTTGTTGATCTGCATGTCACCCCTGGAGTCCAAAAATAACAGGCTCAGTCATTGAGAGTTAATGACACACATAATTTAGGATTCTAGGATTTAATCACCTTTTAGTAGACCCCAATAAAAACCTAAGTTTTCATCATCCCATCTGGAGGGTGATCTTTTCTTTGGTTTTGGTAAAATTTTGTATCTGCCTATAGCACTAAAAATCCCTGACAGTTATTTTGATAAAACAGAAACCCATTTTTAAATACACATCAGTATTGATGCATGGATGACACACACAGGAATTTCAGGTGCTCAGGGTTCTTGAGCCTGCTCTGAGAATGAAAGCACAGTGGACTCCAGCAGCAGAAGTTGGAAATATTTTATTTCTAGAGAAGAGAAGAGAAAGGCTGCATAGTGGAGAATGAAGGGGGACTCAGAAACCAGTGGTCCCCTGGGTCAGGTTGGGGATTGGGGTTTTATAGCCTTTTTGCATTGCCTAAAGGTGCAGATAGAGGCTTCCTGGGAAGGAGAGGTGTCTCCTTGACCACCTTTTGGGGCCTCCTGCAGTCCGTCCTTCAATCCCCCCTCTCAATGGTTGCCCTAACTGCTGTTAGGGATAGGGACGATGACGTTTGTTCAGTAACAGCTTCCTGCTGACAGGGGATGATGAAGGGGCCTACAGCATCAGGGCTGACCACAGGAGGGGTTGTCAAGGGGACCTCGATAGTAGGTTGTTTTCATCTCCATCAGAGGCATTTGTAGTTTGATGGATTCTAGGTGAGAGGAAACAAACTTGACAAGTAAGTTTAAAATGCAAGGCCCAAACACAAGCAAGAGAATAATGGCAACTATAGGCCCCAGAAAGGGTAGGAACCAAGTCCTTGAGGGGAGCCAGGATTTTAATTGGTCTCATACCTTGTGTAGAAACCTGAGTTTCAAGAGATTGCTCTTGGAGCCACTTAGCCTGTTGGAGAATGTAATCTGCACGTTCCTGTACAATGCCTGAAGTGTTTATATACGTGCAACAGGAAGTATTGGCACTGGCACATACCCACCTTGTTTGGCCAAAAGAAAATCTAGGGCCAGGCAGTGGTCCATTACCATACAGGCAAGGGATGACAAAGACTTTTGCATGTCCTTAATGGCAAGGCCTACCTGGTCTGAGATGCCCTCTATTACTTTGGTTAGGTTTTTTGCAGTTACATGATTGGCAATTACTGATTAATTACTGGAATTACTGATTCCAGCAAGGGCTGCAACTAATGCTGTTATCCCTAAAACTATTAAAGTAACCTCTGTTTTATCTCTTTTGGAAGCTGTTCCTGTTGTAGTCAGCATTCCCCTTTCCTTCCAGATGGCTACATGAGCATGTAGGATCAGAAAGGCATACTTAGAATCTGTATAGATGTTGATTATCTGTTCTTTTGACATTCTTAGGGCTTCTGTTAGGGTCATTAATTTTGCCAGTTGAGCACTTGTATTAGGAGGAAGAGGACCTGATTTGAGGATGCCAAATTCTGTCACAACTGCAAACCATGAATGTCTGACACCATTTTTGACAAAGGAACTGCCATCAGTGTATAATTCTTGATCTGGGCTTTTTAAAGAACTGATCAGTTAAGTCAGGTCAGGCAGCATAATTTTCCATAAGTACCTCCTCACACGAGTGCTCAGGATTTCCCTCTGCCTCTGGTAAAAGGGATGCAGGATTTAGACTCTGACAGATCCTTAAAATTATTTCGGTCCCTCCCAGAAGCTGGGCCTGGTATTTAAGTAGATGGCTGTCAGATAGCCAAAGTTCTCCTTTTGAGTTTAAAATTCCTCCTAGGTTGTGTAGGGTATAAAACTTAGGGGGTAGTTTAGGGTAAGTTTTTGAGCTTCAGGCACTAAAGGCCTACTGTAGCCATTGCTCTAAGGCATCCTGGCTATCCCTTGGCTACCTGCTCTAACTCTTTGCTTAAGTAGCCTACTGTCTGGGGAGTGATGCCCCGGAGCTGAGTCACCACTCCCAGGGCCAGTCCTCCCTTTTCATAGACATATAATTGAAACTTGTCCTGTACCAGGAGACCCAGGGCAGGAGCTGTCCTAAGAGCCTTTTTTAACCTGTGGTGCATCTTCTGACTTGTCATTCCTCTCAGTAAAGGGCTGGGTATCTTTCTGTACTTCCTTAAGGATTTGATATAAGGGCCTGGTTAGGTCTGCATATCCCAGGATCCAAGTTCTACTGTATCCTGTGACCCCCAAAAAGGCCCTCAGTTGCTTTAGAGTTTTAGGTAGAGGAAATGTCAGGATTGGACGGATTCTGTCTTCTCCTAGAGCTCTCATTTCCTTCTCCAGGACAAGACCTAAATACGTAACCCTAGACTGACACAATTGGGCTTTTTCTTTAGAGATATTATATCCTCTATCTGCTAAGAAGTTTAGTGAGGACTCAGTGGCTCCTGAAATGACAGGCTTATTTGGTCCACAGAGCAGGAGGTCATCTCCATATAGTAGCAGAGTAGCTTGTGGGTATTGCCATTCTGCCAAGTCTTGGGTTAGAGCTAACCCAAAAATGTGGGGGCTGCCTCTGAATCCCTGGGGGAGGACAGTCCAAGTGACCTGTCCAGACTTTCTTCTGGGGTACTCAAAGGCAAAGATAGGTTGACTTTTAGGGTGTAAGGGAATGCAAAAGAAGGCATCTTTTAAATCCAGGACAGAGTAGTAAGTAGTACCCAGAGGAATTTGGGCTAAAAGCATATAGAGATTTGGAACTATAGGGTGGAGAGGCACTACTGCTTCATTGATCAGGCAGAGATCCTGGACTAGCCTCCATTTGTTAGGTTCCTTCCTAACAAAGAGCAGTCCCTGTCTCTTTAAGTCTTTGATTATGGGAATTATCCCCTCCTTAACTTCTGGCTTTAAAGGATATTGTTTTTGATGGGGAAACCAGGAGGGGTCCTTGAGATGAATTAGGACTGGGACAGCTGTCACAGTGTGTCCATCCATCCACACTGTGGGGTCTACTTGTTCCTCTATTAGGGGCAAGCAAAAGTACTCTCTGGAAGGTAAAAGGAGCTGTACCCCCAATTTAGATAGAAGGTCTCACTCTAGCAGAGGAGTAGGGGTTTCTGGGACAATTAAAAAGGAGTGACAGAAATGGAACTCTCCCCAGGAGCAGGCTAAAAGCTGAGTGAAATAACGCTCTAGAGGCTGGCCTGATATGCCTCAAAGAGTAATTTTCTTGGAGGATCTGGGTGTGGGAGAGAAAGGAATAGCTGAGATGTTGGCTCCAGTATTGATAAGGAGGCTGACCTTGTGCTTAACCTGGGGCTCCTCTGCTTTTACGATGGTTACAGAGCCTGGATGGGAGGCCTAGGGATCCATCAGTGGGTGGGAGGTTTTGGCCTTGGTTCCCCTGGGAACCAGGGACAGTGTGCCTTCCAATGTTTCCTCCAGCAAATGGGGCAGTGTCCCAGGGGTAGCTTTCTCCAGGGGCACTCCCTCCTCCTAAAATGGCCTGCCTGACCACATTGAAAGCATGTCCTCGGGTTTGGACTTTGCCCTAGTGAAGCCTCTCTGAGTGCTGCAATCAAAGCCTCCTGCCACTTATCCCTTCTCTTTTCCTTTTACAGGTCCTTCTTTTCTTTTTCTAAGTCCCTATTATAGTATACAGATGTGGCTACCCTGACTGTAAAGAAATATAGGCCCCAAAAATGACCATGTGGAGAGGAGTGATCTGGCCAAGAGATTCTTTATTGCCAGGTGGGAGAGGGAGAGAGACAAGAGAGCCAAGAGAGAGAAGCAGGAGGGGCAAGGGCTTAAATACCCCTCAGTGAGACTCAGCATGATCTGATTGGTTAGGATCTTATGGTTCATGCTGATTGGAGGTTGGGGCAGAAAGAGGATTCAAGCTAGACTTGAGGCAGGACTGTGACCCTGGGAAATGGAAGCTTAAGGGTGCAGTAAGAACCAAAACCTATTGGCACCATTATTGCCAACACTGACCAATTGTTCTAGGTCTCTGCTGCCTTCAGCCATCAGTTTTTGAAGATTTTTATGCATATCTGGTGCTGACTGTGTTAACAATTTATGTTTTAGGATGGTTTCCTTTTACTATGACTCTGGTACAATGTTGGTATGCTTTTGTAAAGCATCCTTAAGTCTCTATGGGAAAGCTACTGGGGTTTCTAAGGGTCCTTGCTGTACAGCCTTGACTTGGGAATAATTAAGAGGTTTTACCTTGGCTCTCCTTAGCCCCTCAAGAGTGCAGTGGATGAAATGGTTATGACTCCATTCATCCTTGTCATTTTCAGGGTCCCACTTAGGGTCATACCTAGCTACTGCCTGATCTGTTGGAATTGGGAATCGAGGTTCCCTTTTAGGTATCCAGTGTCTTTTGTCTTTCTTCACTCTCCCCCTCCTCCTCCTCCTGTGAGGGTCCAGTCTGAGAGAGGCCTGTAGAGCCACTTTTATCTAAGTGATAATTGTCTGCAGCTGTGACTGCCTGATCTAGTACCCGCTGTTTCTCCAGAGAAGTAAGGGTCTGAGAGAGCAATAGCATTACATCTTTCCAGCTCAGTTTAAAGTTTTGGCTGACTTCTCTAAATGTTTGGATGTACTGATCTGGGTTTTCTGTGTAATTTTCTAAATACTTTTTTATTTCTTTAAGTTCACTCACTCTAAAAGGAATGTAAGCCTCATCCCCTCCGGGAGTTAACTGTAGGGGATAGAGTCCTGTGGGACAATGTCTGGTGTGTGAGATAGCTGGGTTAGGGGAAGAGGGGGAGCTGATGGAGGATCAGATGGGTTTTTTGGTTCAAGAGAGTTTGGGGGCTTTTTGCAAAGGGTTACCATGGTCTGGGTATCTAGCCTGCATTTGTTCAGCCATTCTGGGTGGTCCCATAGGAAAAAGAACAGTTAAACATATGGAACTTTGGTCCACTTTCCCTCCTTTTTAAAGAACATATCTAATTGAAGAATGCTATTATAATTAATGCTTCCTTCTTCTGGCCATCTTTCCTCATCTCCCAGAGGATACTGTGGCCAAGCCTGGGTACAGTAAAACTTGAGTTGCTTTTGCTGAAAACTTTCTGGATCAAGATCTTTCCAATATTTTAATAAGCAGGCAAGGGGGGATCCTTCCTGGATCCTTGAGGCTTGATTTCCCATCTAAAAAGGGAAACAAAGGAAAATTAGTCACCTTAACAGAGGTTTCTCCTTTTATCTAGGCATCCCCAGATGAGGAGAAATTCTAGTTTCCCTCTCTCCCTTTTTCCTGTCACTGCCACTGTGGATAAAGTCGTGGAGGATTTACAGGTGCATCTCAGGTGCAGCCACCCCCCCCCCCAAATGACCTTTGACCAATCTCTTATCTGTTTTGACTTGCCTGTTTCCCCTGTGATCCAGTACCTGGCTCTCTTCTACCAGCTGAAGGCTTGTAATAACTCTATCAAAGTAACCAAGAGAGCTTGCATGGCCAGAGGGAGGACTCCTGCAGAGGCATGGATGGGGACTCCTGATGAAGTACACTTTTGTCCCCCTATATATCCTATCCTATGAGGCATATATGCTTTTTTTATGGAAAGAGAGAGAGAGTGTCTGAAGGCTTTTGCCTCAGGAGAAGACCTGAGGTTTTTGCCTTTTAACTGTTTTTTTTTTTCCTTTCCCTGAAGGCAGGCTGCAGAACCTGTTTAACCAGTTAACCTGATGTTTGATAAAGACAGTTAAGTCTAAATTAGAGAATAGCACTTTCTGGTGCCTGCAAGGATTTCCCTCAAACTCCCTGAAGAAAGAAGTTCACTGCTGTTTAGAGCAAAGTGGGGAGGGGGACACTCACCCTGAACTACTTGGGAAAGGGCAAGGAGAGGCTGAGGATTGGGGGAGAAGAGAATTTCCAGGCTCAATGCATGAGGGATTATTGATTACCACTGCTGTCCAGGTTGATCCTGCCCATGGGCAGTACTGGAGCATTGGAAGCAAGGGGTGACCTCCACTCTCAGGCCATGGAAACCATGAAGAAACTATAAGAAATCTGATTGTTTGTTTGCTGAAGACATGGCTGGAGGAGTCCAAGACTTAGCTGCTTTTGGAGCCTCAGGGTGGATCAGGAAGTTGCATCTCCAGCCTTTGGGAGTGCCCTGGCCAGAACACCTTTTATGGCTTGAAGAGAAACTTTCCTTTCCACTGGCTATTTTCAGACCTCCTCTTATGTGGGTCAGATCTTGAAAGAGAGAGAGAGTTAGAGTTTAAGGAAAAAAGCCTTGGTTCACTGAAGTCTGACTCTGCCCATGTAGCATTGGCAGTCCGGTATAAACCCCTAGCTGGCATCTGAGTTCTCTCAGATTGCCTGCCTTACAGCTGTAATGGTCTTGGAGCTTTTCCTCAGTTTCCCAAGGCAGAAACCCTCCTTAACAAGACAGAGAGAGAGAGAGAGATAGAGAGAGAGAGTGACGGAGAGAGAAGGTTGGCCTGAGAGTTCCACTGTAGCTAGGCCGTGGTGATGAAGTGCTGGACACTCACAGTCACATTCCTAGGCAGCCTTTCCCAGTTTGGCACAACCTATACCAACCTCAGGTGATGGCTGATCCTTTTGTGGTTGCCAAATGTGATGCACGGATGACATGTGCAGGAATTTCAGGTGCTCAGGGTTCTTGAGCCCACTCTGAGAATGAAAGCACAGGCAGACTCCAGCAGCAAAGGTTGGAAAGATTTTATTTGTAAAGAAGAGAAGGGAAAGACTGCATAGTGAAGAATGCAGGGGGACCCAGAAACTGGTGGTCCCCTGGGTCTGGTTGGGGATTGGGTTTTATAGCCTTTTTGCATTGCCTGAGGGCAGAGATGTCTCTCAGGTACAGACAGATTTCCTGGGAAGGAGAGGTGTCTCCTTGACCACTTATCACCTTTTGGGACCTCTTGCAGTCCATCCTTCAGTACCTTAAATTTTGACCTCAGAAAACTCTCTAGGCGAACTTTAAACTGTAGCCAACCCAAGCACACATATATCAATTTATAAGTTTTAAGACCTTAATTTGTATCTTGAAACAACCTTTGTAAAAACCCAAATTTAGAAAACACTGTTTTAAATGAAGCTCTTAGCAACATTATACCTTAAATGATTTAGGAATAAGATTAAATTAAACTACCTTTTTAATAATAGTAATCTACAAAAACGCATGGGTCAATTAACCTAATTATAAAAGAGTTAAATGTAAATTGCACTCATAACAGAATGAAACAGATTGAGATTATTGTCCATAAATTTTCTTTTGTCTTAAGGCAGAGGATAGTTAGGACTGGTTGGGATTAAAGCTTTAGAATACCTTTGAGACAGTTGTGCACATTAACTTTATAAAAGTAGTTTAGGAACCATCCTAAAGATATCTGCACACACACGCAAATAGACGTTTTGACCTAGGCATGCAAAAATGTCAGTTTTGGCCTGCTTGTTTGAAGTCAAAAAAGTAAAAATTAAGTGGCTACAGCTGGTAGGAGACAGACTGAGACATACACAGAAAACACAAGGACACAAAGCAATCACATTAGAGTGTACTCTTAGACACATCATTTCTTGCTATTATTTTTAGTAAGTTGATCAGCTAGGTTCCTAAGTAGTTTACAACAGAGGTTTACCACTAATACCCTATTCTAGTCCAATCCTTAACAGATTAATGCAGTAAAAACAACATGTATAAAAACTATATTAATTAAGAGAATTTTAACCACAAGTTAGTTATAATTTTCTTAGAGCATGACAAGATGGCATAGCCCATGAGTTTCCTGATCTTAGGGAGTGGCAAGATGGTGCTGGACACGTGATGGCTTCATCAAGATGGCAGCATTTCCTGTGACCACATGGTTTCTCCAAAGGGTCTCTCAAAGGGAAAACAAAGACATGTTGTATGTAACATACAGGCTCAAAATAACAATCTATTATAGGAATAAAAAGATCTAATCTCTGAGAGACATATTACTGTCCACATGACCTCCTAATGAAGAGACCAATAATCAAAGCAAACTAAGGTGGGATTTGAACTCACAACCTCACATTTGTTAGGCAGACAAGTCCTTGTTAGCTTCCCTAAAGAAAGGATATTTAGAAACTATCTTTATAATCTGGCAAATAATTCCATTAATACCATCAGTGAAGGGCTCCAGTCACTTGCTGGCAGGCCTGGGGCGTGTGTGTCTGGGACAGGGGAACATAACCTCAGGGTGAGCACTTCTGCAAACCCTGCAGGCCGTGGGGACAAGGACAGCATGAGTGATAATAGAGATGGGGTGCCCAGGGCAAACAGAGACATGCAGGTAGGCAGGCAAGGGAGCAGAAGAGAGGGGGGAAGAGGAAGAAGGCTATGGATGCACAGCAGCTGCAGGAAAGAGAGGTCTGGCTTGAGGCCAGGGTGGCATCCACCAGAGCTGGCACCTTTAGCAGTGGAGGCAGCCTGGTGGCCATGGACCCCAGGCCATGCGGGTCATGGATCTTGGTGCATACCCAGTGTCAGTGCCGCTTCCTCCTTCCTGCTAGGCCACACAGCTCTGGACAGCAGTGTTGGCTCCTGGTGGGGGGCACTGTTGCTGCTATTGGCCACAAGCTTCCCATCCTCTGAGCTGAGGCTCCCAGTCTGGCCAGATACTCAGAGCACAAGCGGGTCCCTGTTCCTCTGATAGGTAGCAGATAGGCATAAGTGGTAGCCACAGGAAGAAATCATTTTAGTTTAACTTTTTAACAACACTAATCTCTATTTAAGATCAGGTAGCCAGAACCCAGAAGCTATCGCAGGAAGCTCCAAAGTAAGCTACTACTCAAAAGCTTAATTCACTCTCTACCCAACAATAATCTGCCTTCTAAACATCAACTATGCCTGGAGCAGGGAGGTTTTCGCAAGTGAATTTAACAAAACAAGGACCGAATCCATGGAGCTAGACAGAGCAAAGATTAGGAATTTCAAACACAAATTATCAATTAGATCAGGAATTAGTAGATTACTCAATGTCTCTTTTAACAAGACAATGACCCAAACTCAGAAAATCACCCCAGGGGTCAAAAGACCCAAAGCAAAGAGTTCCTTAATGAATGTTTCAACCTTAAATCCTGATCCCATTGTTCTCACACTAAAGACAACCCACTTTCTTGTTGAAAGGTAATCTTCCAACAAACTCCGCTGTTACTTTCACTGACTCTTCTGGGCAAGAACCCAGGCATATCTCCAAGGTTATTTTTCCAGTAGTGCCTCTGAAGGCAGCTTAAGGCCTGGGGCACCGTAGCCCAGGACAGGAGAGAGGTATGGCTGGGGGCTGGAGATAAATCCAGCCCATGTGCCTGGGGAGACAGCTGCCAGAGCTGGCTCCTGCCATGGCTAGCATGCCTTCTGGGCCACATGGCTGCCTTGGCCTGGGGTCAAAAAGAGAGAGAGAAGGAAGCGAGTGGGGTGCTGTGGTTTTAAAGCAGCCTGCCCCAGAGGGAAAATGTAGGATGTGGGAACCTCTGTGTGAGTGTTCTCCATGAACCCCAAGCTGTGGGGGGATTCTGTGTTGGGTGGACAGACATCACTGTATCCTGCAGGCCACCTGCCTCCACAATGTGACCAGCAGGTAGGCCTGCATGTTGGGCGGACACCATTAGGCCCTAGAGACCCCATGTCTCCCAGCTGTGTTTCCTAAGGGCAGAGCTCAGCCCACTCCTTTGACTATGGTTTCGGAGAAATAGAAGAAAGAGAAAAAAAAGAGTGTAGAAATAGAGTCTGGGGGCTCATCATTTCTCCTAGCTGGCTTAGCCACAAATGTTGATGGTGTCACTGCAATCTATGATCAAAAAACTTCCAAATTCTTTGTCCCACTTAGAAGAATCCATGACAGAATACACTTGTGTAAAGGAAGTTTATTAAAAGGGAAGGGAAATACAAAAGGGAGCATTGTGGGACCCAGGTAGAATCTAGAGGTCGAGAGAATGTGTCTTTCCTCCAGGTGCTTTTAAAATTTATGCTAATCTATGGGAAGGGCAGAACTAGGTGACTCTTGTTGGAATTAAAGATCTTTCAGTGCTGAAAACAGACACATGAGAGAGAAAATCTTGATAAGGTAATTTCTCTTGATCAAAATGATACAAGCATGTACTCACTCCAGCTGAGCAGATATGTGAGCACAAAATGGCCAACAGTGGCTTCTCCTTACATCCCTGACTCAGTTGTACCTGCCCCTCACCTGGGATTTGTCCAGGTCAAAGGTTTACAATCTTTCTCGATTGGCTAAAAGGCTTAGGGGATGGGTTAAAGCACATAATTTTCATGGGGAATGGGGCTGTACAAGAATCCGGAAAAAGAAACAGGAACTCTTTAAACAATGCAAGTCATCTAAGATAGAAACCTGGGGAATTTTAAGTAATCTAAGAGGGTGACAAATACTTTGATAGAAAAGATCATTTTTCTTACACTCTCATCCCATAATCAATGAGTGGGGAGGGATGTGAGAATTTCGTGGTCGGGTGAGGGCAGTCTCTGAGCCAAAGCATGGTTAATCTGAGATGTAATATGTTTTTAAGTCCCAAACTTTCCCTAATTTTAGCTTGCCGCAAAGTCATCATTGGTGTATTGAGAATGCCAAATAACAACAGGAAATGACTTTTTCATCAAGAATTTATTAAGCACCTATTGGTGTCAGATATGGATTAAAGCAATTCTTCACCATTATATAATCAAAGGACTAGTTGCTCATAAAGCAGAGAAATACAGGGTTTTTTACTTCTCCCAGCACAGAATAATAGATTTTCTTTAGTTATTTTCTCAAGAAGAACACTGACTAAATAGGATTCTTTGAAACTGGTTAGTCCTTACCAAAGCATTTGCAATTCCTATGGGTTTGGATTCTTTCTACTTTGGTTTTCAGGTCTCTGTAGTGAAAGAGTTCACAAAGCAGTATAGCCATTCCAAAGGCAGAGTTGATGGGGAGGGAGGAAGTAAAGTGTAGGGATGTGTGTGTGTGTGTGTGTGTGTGTGTGTGTGTGTGTTGAGACACAATGAGGAACTGAACTCAAAATGCATGAAGCAGAAGATTCTGATGACACACGTTCCAGAGAGGTTAGATGTGCAGACAGGACATTGACGAAGTATAGAAGTGTCAGGCATCTCAACTAGTAGGTGAAGAGCAACAGAAAGAGAAAGGATCTGTGAGACTACATCTTTATTAAGGTTCATAGGCCTTATCCTCTAGGCTTTCCAATGAGAGATTTGAATTGATTGGTTTAAATAACACACATGAGAAAGGAGGAATTTATCTACAAGACTCTGGTGATGACTATTCATTTTGTCATTGTCAGTAGGTGCAGGTTGAGGTATGTTTGGATCAATGAGATGATAAAAAAGCAGGTTACATCAACAACAACTATTTAATATTTGAAAGTTATAACTTACCCAAGCATGTTGGGTTGAACTAGGTTGCAAAAAACTACGTCATATGTGAGAAAAGGATGATGATCTACAAGCATACAATGTATAAGAATCTATAAGCATGTTAATATCAAGAAAATTAAGATTAAAGTAAAATGGTATTTAGCTTTTTCCTTATTCAAACATATTTCATCTTCTTCATGCAGCTAACAGGGATATGCAATCACTAAGTGTGAGTTTAAGTCTGGATAATCTCAATGAACTCAGTATATTGTTTAGAGACATTACTGTGCTAATTATATTTTATGAATTTGGATTTCAACATCCACGGAATTTTAGTCTAATCAGAACACAACCTGTTTCTATAATATATCTCTTTGAGGAGAATTTTGGCATCAGCAGTTACTATGTCAAGGAAATATAGCTGTAAGTAAAAGACTTTCTTTGCATAAAGACTTTTGTTAAGAGGACTACCTTTAGCTAGACAGAGCATATTCCAACATTCCAAAATCTTTTCCTGTATTGTTTCTTCATTCGTAGTTTTCAACAAATTTGGAGATTTAATGATTTCCTTGAGTTGTTCCACAGGAACTTGCCAGTCCTTAGCTAGACTCTGCAAGGATGCATCATCCACTCCAAAGTGGACTTGATATTGGTATAAGCTTGCTTTCAGCAACTTCACATCATTATCGATGATGTCATTCACTATAGGAAAGTAAGTCGATATTCCAACCATCAAGGTTTCTAGCCAGATAAACTGCTTCAGAAATTCTCGCTTCCTCTCAATGGCTGCCTCTGTAATATTAGGCAAGGAAAGCAGGAAACTGTGGCGCTTTTGAGCAGGGAGACATTTTATTAGGGTGTCCATCAGGACTGGGAAATCATACTCAGATAAATCCCTGCTAGAGATCAAGAAAATCTGTGGTTCGTCAATATTATTCTTCTTAAAAGTATCCACACAGTAGTTTCGGATCAGCTGCAGGACCTTTTCTCTATCATAGGTAGATGGTTTGCAGTGCTTTTCATTCCATAAATCAAAGTCCACCTTGCTTCTCACAAAGTAGAAATTCTTCTTCATATATCTGACTGCTTTGGCAAGGTCTACATCATTTTTTGTGAAGCGTGTAGAAGAAATAATAATGAAGAAGTCATACTCACTGAACTTTACTTTCTCCAGATAATCTTTTGGCTGGAAATTCGTGGTTCCAATGCCAGGCAGGTCCCATATGATCACATTGGGAATGTTTCGGTGTTTGTATGGCATTCTGTGCATAGTTGTTTCCACTGCCCCAGTGGGAGCCGCATCTTTCTCTTCATGACCAACCCCTCTCAGGGCATTGATGAAACTGGACTTCCCTGTGCCAGACTCCCCTGTCACAGCAACATTGACTGGGGTGTTATCAATTTCTTTTAATGCATCACTGATTGCAGAGTTTGCCCCCTGGATGTTTCCTCTCATCAGATGTGACTCAATTGAATGGATGGTTTCTTGAGAGATGATTTGGTTTTCCACTTTCACGTTCTTAAAATATGCAGTAAAGCTGGAGGCCAAATCTTTCTGTTGTTCATCATTAGATGTACCAGAGAACAGCTGACCCATGACTGTGAGCAAATAAAGGAACTGAAAGAAAGAAGGGAAAGTTGAAAGAGATTGCTGTGCCAGAAGATCTTTGTGTTTTGCTCTACCTAATAGTCTTGCTGCCTCAGTTCTGTTTCCCTCAGTTATGTTCTGATACATTGTTTCTAATGTCATCTTTATTATGGAAAATTTAAAACTTAAAGGGAAAATAATAAAAATCTGCATGTGTTCTTTAGCCAACCTTAACTGCTATAACAACATCACCAATCTAATTTCATCTAATTCCACTGTAGTATTCTAAAGCAAATACGAGACACTTTCATTCCATGCATAAATACTTTAGTATTTTTCTTTAAATTATAAGGAATTAAATTAATACAAATGTCATGACATTATTGCACTGGAAAATAAGTAATGATTCACATCATCAATATCTAATCTGTGTCAAAATTCCTCCACAGTCATACAGGTTTTTGTTTTTGTTTGTATTTTGTTTTTATACCATTGTCTACAATCAAGATATCAAAAAAGGTCTGTACTGCATTTTATTGATATAATTCCTAAGTTGCATTAATTTGATTTTCATGAGTTTTTTTCATTACTGTAGAACTCATGTACATGAGTCATTTTCCATGAGGATTAAACTTGCAATTATATAACATGAGGCTTCTCCATTTTTCAAGTCCAAGTTTAAAGCCATTTCCTCAATGTAGTATTTCAGCATGTTCAAGCCTTTATTTATCTCTCCTGTTTTCTTTTATAGCTATTATGTAATGAAAATAATCTGGGATGGGAGCATGGCTCAAGTGGTAAATTTCCTGCCTTGTAAGCTCAAGGCCCAGAGTTCAAAACTACATAAAGCAAAAAACAAACAACAAAAACAAAAAGGAAAAAAAATTAATCATATAGAATCTTCTTTGAAAAACAGCATTTGTAAGGGATGCACTTCAGAAAAGCTTATGCCAGAAATTACTATTCTTACTTTGCCATCTGAAAGTCACTTCTTTTAGTAGCTTTATAGAGATATCATTAGCATATGAAAACTATATCTTAATGTGTTCAACTTGATTGTTTGATACAAGACCATCTTGTGAAATGATAATCACAGTCCAGCTAATAAAGGTATCAGCTCTACACTGTTACCATTTGTATATGTTTGTGGTGAGATTTATAATGTACAGTGTTAGCAATTTCAGGTGCACAATAATTATCATAACTATGTTGTACATTAGAGCTTTGGAATTTGTACAGCTTTCATAACAGAAACTTTTTGTTCTTTGATCAACATTACCTCACTTCCCCCATCCTAGCCCTGGTAACCAACATCTTAGTCTCTTTTTCTGAGTTTGACTATTCTACATTTCAAATATAAGTGAGATCATGAAGATCACTTTTCAACTGGGCAGCAGAACAGGATGCGAGCACCATGGATGATGTTAGTTGCTTACTTTCCATTGTCTCTTCCCAGATCCATCTTGACATTCTTAGTCTGAGGAAAACTGGAAGTAGAAAAAAATGCCATGGAACTCCTCAGACCCTATGTAACTTATTCTTGGCACATTTCATGCTAAACTCTTCATCTCAGTCTAATGCTATCTTCTGGTGTTGTAAATTGTAAGATGAAAAGCCTTGGGGTGATCCTGCTCTCCATTATCACTCAGATAAAAGCATGGATGTTGATCACATCCCATGCATATGATTAGAGTCCCTAGGAGCTGGCTTGGGTACATGTGCAGAGTAACTGTCAATCACCCTAACTGGATTCTCCAAAACCTCCCAAACCCTTCCCCCACTCACAGGCCATAGGCAATTGGGAACAGTCCAAGTTTTCCCCACCCCCAAATTAAGGATGGTATAAAAAATGCCTTAAAACAAAAATCTGCTTATTTCCTGCTCCTGGTTTCCCCCCACCTGGCCAGATGGGGCATCTATTGTTTTTGTGATGCCTTCCCTTTACCTTTAATAAACTTTTATTATCACCCTCACTATGTATACATATCCTACCTGTATGTATCTACTTAAGATATAGGGAATCTGGAACTTTCTGTTTACAAGCAACTACAAGAAGTCTGCTTTGTGACCCAGGTGGACAGCCTTGTAGATTACATCAGCAGAGAGCCCTCACCTTCCAGTTTCCAAAATAACTTAGCCAGCTAGAGGCACCAAAAAGTGTATGGGCATCGTTGAGAGTTAGGCGAGGTTATGTCTCCCTGCTTGTGCTACATTTACTACCGTAACTGCTCCCGTCACTGATTTCAATCCATGCTCTATACAGGCCTCTGACTACTGTTCCAGTTCTTACATGAATTTTAAGAAAAATATTTTCTTTCCTTCTCTCTTTTTTCTACATTAGGGTTAATAAAATCTTCTCATACCTCTTAGCTCCTTGGTGCCTCACCATCCCTTATTTATTGGCCTTATTCTGGCCCAACTTTCTGGAATTGCTCTTGCATTGCAGTCTCTTCATTTGAGCACTTACTGATGAATCCTGCCTAAACTGTAAGACGTGACTTATTTTCTTGCGGCAGGTGCTGCAAAGATATGTGTATCCTTTCCTTTCCAAAGAATGTTTTATATATCTGAAATAAGGGATGAAATATGTAATACCTTCAATTCTGTATAAATGTTCTGCAACCTAGGTCCACTTTTGATTATGTCATGCAACATTAAATGGAACTTTTCCCATTGTTTGTGAACTGGGTACATTATAAAAGAGAGCTGCTAGGTTCATCAACATAAAAATTGAGAGGGTCTGGTGAACTTGCCCTTGAGAACAAGTCTTGTTAGCCATCTCTAGTGTCTAGCTATGAGAGGTAACTAATGATTAATTGTGGAGATAGATTATGAGTGCTTCAAGATGGTATGAAGTTTAACAGAGAATTCTAAGTGTTTTCTCACTTGTATCCATGTAGGAAAGTGGTTGGAACTGGAGATCATTAGGTTGAACAATATAAGTCAAGCTCAAAAAGACAAATACCACATTTTTGCTCATATGTGGAATCTAGAGTTAAAAATAATAATTTTAATATAATAGTAAGACATGATTGTAAAAGGGTGACTGAGGAACAAATGGGGGTAAATGGGAAATGAGAGGGTGCTGGGTGATGAATATGATCAAAATATAGTATATATATGCATAAAAATAACAAAATGAACCTCACTAATGATAAAAAAGTAGGGGCGGGGGGCAGGGTGGTTATAAAAGTGTAGTAGAAGGCATGAATTTGATCAAAGTATATTATTAATGTTTGGAACTTTCACAATTAAACCTTTTGATACAATTAATTTATGTTAGTAATTTTTAAAAGAGCAAAGAAATCAACCAGGAAAAATGATAAGGTTAAAAGAAAAACTTTATATTACATTATATAAGGAAATATTAAAAAAAACCTAAGTTTCAAAGAACATTTGTTCATTTTTATAAAACTGACCATATATTCTACGGATATTCTCACCCATGATATAGTAACATTAACCACTGCATTACTTATATTATTGGAAGACATTGTCAATTTTTTTAAAACCAATTTTCATCACCAGAGGAAATAAATGAAGCAGACTGTCTCTAGGGGTCTAATCTACAAATAGGAAGGAAGAGAGAGAGAGAGAGACAGAGAGAGAGAGAGAGAGAGAGAGAGAGAGAGAGAGAAAGAGAGAAATACAAATAGGTCATTGTGTAAGGCAGCATTCTAAGATAATTTCCAACAATTAATGATTTCTGTATTCACTTGCTTTTGTAATTCTCTTCCTTCCAGCTTTGGTAGACCTGAATCTTGCTTCACATAAGGAGAATATACCACCACAGACTGGATGTCCCTCCTCAATCCTGTTAAAAGACATTGAGGTTTCATTTTCTGGAAGAGTCTCATGTTATCTTTGGAGAAGTAAACTGGCATTTGGCAGATAACCAGGTGGTAGGATTGAGGGAAGCCTCTATTCAACAATTAGCAACGAGCTGAAGTTCTTATTCCTATAGTTCTTGAGTACCTAAAGTGTGCCACCACCATGTAAACAAGCTTAGAATAAGACGCTTCCCTGTGAGCCCTCAGAAGAGATCCCAGCCCTCGTCCACAACACCATTACTGCAGTCCTGTGAGAAAGGCTGAAGATGAGTATCCAGGGAGACAATGTCTATATTCATGGCCCTCAGAAAGTCTGAGATAATAAATGTGTATTATTTTAAGATGATAAATTAAGAGTAATTTTTTGAACAGAAATAAATAATTAATGTCCAATGGATATTTGCTCAAAATATAAGAGAAAAAGATGGATGAGAATGAGATATATGAAACAATACCATTCACTCAATTAAAATCACAGATACACCACCCCCTCTATTTCTCTCTGTTATGAAGGGGATTCTTAAAATGATGTGAATAATCAGCAAACTTAGACACTTAAAGAAATATTAATAAAATATAAAAATACTCTAATAAGAATAATAAATAGGCAAGAAATATATTAGACTTTGAATGGGAAACCATGGCAAAATTTAGGCTCAGTAGAAATTTCAAGAACCTTGGTAAATTTACTTTAATAAATATGTGTCACATTTCTATAAAACATGAAATGTTGAAATTAGTGAGAGATCAAATACAAAATGCCAGAAAGCTAGTAGCTGCTAAAAATTGAAAAAAAAATTAAACTTCCCTAATTGCAAAATAGTAAGTTGGATTCAAATGGTTCAAAAGATCTATAAAGTATCAAAGATCATAGTGTATGTGTCATATAATGTAGATTTAAAAGAGAAGGAAAACCTATTCCACATGCTTAATTCGTTTTAGATGTAAAATAACACTGATGGCAAAACTGAATAATGAAAATAAGAGAAAATGATAGATCAACATTTTCCAGATGGAAAAACATTCTAATAATAATATTAGCTACCTGAAAGTGTCATATATACATGCATGTATGCTGAGAATATATGTCTGTATTCATAAATACATATATTAAATCAACTAGAGATATATAAGTAGTCTACTAATATGAGTGTGACAGTTTGGAAGCAGGAAAAAACAAGATGAATGTTGAAGAGCAGTTTTAACTAGCTCAGATTTGGTGGCTCTTCCTTCCTATCTCCTTAAATCTATCTCCTCCAATACTATGTGAGCACATTGAACCCACTAGAAAACCTTGCAGTTATCCTTGATTCTTCTTTTTTTTTAATATCTAATTCTGTATCACATTTTGGTTGTTTCTCTAAACTTATTCATATTTGGTCACTTGTCACCAACCTACCTTCTTCAAGATGCCATCATTTCCAGATTAGATTATGACAATTCATCCTTAACTCTTTTTTTTGCTCTTGTTTTTCTCAACAACATAGATATTTCAAACATAAGAAGATTTATCTATTTAATGCATAAATTAGATCATGTCACCTTTGTCCATAAAGCCCTCATAGGGATTCTTGTTTCACTTGTAGTGAAAGTCCTTCATATACACAAAGCACTGCCATGTACAACACACCTTTGAGCTCATTTACTACTTCTGGGCTCTGTGGCCTCTGCATCCAATCCACCCTGCTATTCCCTGAGCCACACTCCTATCTCAGGACTTTCCACTTAGTTATTGTTCCCATTTATTTTATTGCTCTTTCCCTTATGGCCACATGGTTCATTATTCATTCATTATTAAGATGTTTTTAAAATATGTCAGGCTTTCTCTAAATTTTATATTCTTGCTGAGATACAAGATTCACCTATCCCAATCACTCACTCTACTTTTTTTCTGTTTCCTTTTCATACCAATTATAGCCAAAAGGACTGTCATTTCAACTCAGGGCCTATACTTTGAGCCACTCAAAGTTGTTATAGTTTTTTTTGAGATAGAGTCTTGCAAACCATTTTCCCAGGCTGGATTTGAACTGTGGTCCTCCTGATCTATGCCTCCTGAGTAGCTAGGATTATAGGCTTGACCGACTGCTACCTGGCAGAAATGATATTTTTAGGTATGTGTTTGCTATCAGTTTTCCACAATGTATTTGAGCCTCAATGAGGAGGACGTGTTTTTGTTTTGTTTGCTGATCCATCACTAATACTTACAGAAACGTGATCACTTACTATATGACGAATGAGTGAAGTAAATGGGGAAACCACTTCAATGCTCCTGAGAATACTTGTGGCTATTCAGTGGTTCTAACTGATCTATGGGCCAATGAAGTCCTACTCCCTTTAGAGAGAGTGAGTGTCAGTATTCTAATGAGGATCAAACAAAATCCTAGTACAATATCCTAATACAGTTTGAGTGTATTATTCACACTTTTTGTCACTGAATAATACCTAAGATAAAGTTTAAAGGAGGAAAGACTTTTTTTAGTTCCTGGTTTCAGTCCCTTGTCCCTGTCACTTTTAACCTGGTTGAGGTTGAATATCATGGTGGAAGGGTGTGGTAGAACAAAGTTGCTCACTCATGGTGGTCAGGAACCAGGGATGAGGAAGAGGGATGGATGGGGTGTACATATCACCTTCAAAGACGTGCTTTCAGTGACCCACTCCCTCCAACTAGATGCCCCTTACACAGTTCTATCACCTCCTGATATCTAAATAGATTTGAAATCTATCAATGGATTAATCCAATGACAGAGTGAGAACCCTTATAATCTTTCCCCAAAGCCCTATCTCTCAAAACTGTTTGTAAGGAGGATCAAGGCCTAAACAGAGCCTTCTGGGATACAATTCATATCCAAACTGTAACAGGGGCTTTGCCTACAATCATGAAGCTCTGGGTGTATGAGCCAACATAAGTGTATACAGACTCATTGCATACATAGACTATGTCCCTAGTCTGATCTATAGTAAAAATGAATAAAATTGTATAGGAAAGAAAGTCTACGGAACTGTTCAACCTGACTGCAGACACAAGGTTTTTGTATTCTAAAGGGTGGGCTGATACATGAACACAACCAAAGTTGAGTGTTTGCTTAAAAAAAGCAAAACTAAAGAGCACAACGTGAGAAAATCTCCACAAATTTCATGAACCACATGAGTCGAATTTTGACAGGTGGCATCCACAAGTTTATCAATCACTCCAGTGAAATGTTAAATTAATTACTCCTTAATAATAATAATTTCAGTTTTCAGATTCCTCCAAAATGCTTATGCATCAGACATCAGAAGAGGAAGAAAAAATTATTATAATAGGCAAGATAATGATACATTGGGTCATTATTACTGTTAAGGCAGATCACGGAGTACACAATCTTTGATCCTTGAATAAAGTTTCAAGATGAACATATCAATGCAGAATGACAGAATAAACCTTCATGAGAAGGTACCAGGACACTATGACATAGAACCAATGGTGAAGAGCATGGTCAAGGTGAAGACATACATGTGCCTCTGGTAGTAGCTTTCAATCGGTTATTTTAAGCTTCCTGGGAGCTTTTTGGCAATTTCTGGTTGTTACAACTGGGAGTTGAGATGCTATTGGTATAGACAAGAAAATGTAATGCATTCAACATCCAACAATTTATGAGACATGTAGTCACCACCACTACCCCATCCTCTAAGCCCTTCATTCCAAAGTCTTATCAGGCCCCAAATGTCATCAGTGACAAGGTTGACAAAACTTGGGCTCTGGGAATGAGTGAACAATCCAGTCTTTTCTTCTTTACCTACTGTATAGCATATCTCAGTCCTTGGGTGTGGTTGACAGGAGGGACAAATAGAGAAAAATTACTTTGATAGTTTTATGAAGTCTTTGGGAGAACTCATCTATGGTGATGGCAATTGTTCTCCTTGAAGCAAAGGAAAACACAGAAATGTAAAGGAATCCATCCAGTGTTGATTTGTAGACGAAGGGAAGGGATATAGGCAAATACTAAGAATTTTGCTGACACTTTAGATTGCCAAGTAGAGTTTTTCTTTTCATACCAGTTCCCAGGAAAGATTTGATGATGGAGAGGACAATACATAATACAGGGACCAGGACAGGCATAAAACAAGCAGCATCACCACACATCCCTGAGTGATGCTTGTGCAGCCAGTATGTGAATCCAGTGAACTCTGCAATCTAGGGCAAGATGAAGGCCTCCTGGGAGCAGCCTCCATGTGCCTGAGTCACTGGAGGTGGGAAGAACCAAGTATGGAAGTAGCATCATGGCCAAAACCCAAGGCAAGATCATCTCTGACTATTGGCCAGGAAGGCATGGATAAAGGGACTATAATAAGAGAGAAGCTAAGCCTACAAGCAATCACAGAAATAAATACTGCAGCCAGATTTACTGAGGAGAGGGACAGGCACCCACCAGCATTTACAGATGTCATTTAAAGAACACATGCTTTTCTTCACCAGATTGTATCTTCTTGGTTTTCCTTTCTTACTCTTTTTTTTCACAATTCATTGTGTTGGTGATACAGACTCTAAAATTTATCTTAACATTCTTGCAGAGTACAAATGCAGCTAAGTAAGATTTGAGATACCAATCACTATAAAAATGAATTTTTAAATGACATTTCATCAATATGTCTTGATATGGCTTACTTTTCTTCACAAATGTAAGATGAGATTGTTAGCACTCCCACTGTACAGTAAAAAGTAAATGAAAAAGACTTCCTACGTGTAGTACACTTTCCATACCCAGTTATAACAGAAGTGGCATAAATGGTGTGTCTCTTCCCTCCTAGTCTAGCTTCCAATAGAGTGAAAGGAATGAGAAGTGCTGAACTGGGTGAAGAGAAGTAAGAAAATATAACTATAGAGTAACAGCAGATTGAAACACAACAATCTCAAACAGGCTGTAGCAATATTTCACAATGCATTCTGATACATGTATTTTTAACCATTCTAGGGGGAAGCACTAGAGGCAGTCAAAAATAATTGGATGGTTTACGAAGTAAATATTATCCAAAACATTTGCTTTAGATTTACATAAACTTGAGTGATTAGTTTAGACCATCCACAGACAATCCTGCCTCCCTCCCATCAAGGATCCTTCCTTGTAGAAGATCTAGCTCTCCAGTCCAGGTTCCCAAATGTCTCCTTACCTACCAGTTCATTAGAGAAAAAGAAACATTTGGGGCCAGAAATCAGCTTTGAATAGTCTTCACGAATTACCAGAAAATCCTAGTCGATGTGCTCACTGTTGGTCAAGCAATATCCCCAACTATGCTCTAGTGTCTTTTCGTGAAATCCACCTCCGTCTTGCTCTTACAGAGTAGCAGATAGAAGGCACCTGAACAGACTTTTATCCTCACATGAATTTTCTCCCAACCCTCAGTATACTGTTGTCCAATCACGGAGGAGTCTAGTGACATTCCAGAATCTACTGCATTTCCAAGAACAGAAAGTGAAACAAAACTAGACTTTTTTTGTCTTCCTAGTGACTCAGTGAATTCAGAGAAGAGAAAGTTGAATAGTCCTGAGATAACAAGAAACCTGGGTGAAACTTATGGTCTCCCGTCCTGCACAAGCTTGTCCTGGAAACCTATATGAGGGCCATGGGAGATGTAGGAAAGACAACAGACAGCAGACAAAACATGCATAAAGCTGGGGCCAGGTAGGCTTGGTACCCCCCACCTCCAGTGTGTTTATTATATACAGTAGCAACATGAGGTGGAGAGGCATTTTTCAGGGGAGGGTCATGACACCGTGATCCTTGGGAACAGGAGGAACCTGTGACAGCTTCTCTCCAAACATAAACATTAAAGGAAAAAAAATGAAATAAAAATAGAAAAACCATACAAAGAATCAATGAAACAAAAAGCTGGTTCTTTGAAAAAATAAACGAGATTGACAGACCCCTGGCAAATCTGACTAAAATGAGGAGAGAAGAAACCCAAATCAGTAAAATCAGAAATGCAAAAAGGGAGATAACAATAAACACCACAGAAATCCAGGGAATCATCAGAGACTACTTTGAGAACCTATATCCTAATGAATTGAAAATCTTGAAGAAATGGACAAAGTTCTAGATATTTATGACCATCCAAAATTGAACCAAGAGGATATTAATCACTTGAATAGATCTATAACACAAAATGAAATTGAAGCAGCAAGAAAGAGTTTCCCAAAAAAGAAAAGTCCAGGACCTGATGGATTCTCTGCTGAATTCTATCAGACCTTTAGAGAAGAACTAATATCAATTCTCCTTAAACTTCTCCATGAAATAGAAAAGTAAGGAACACTGCCTAACTTATTCTATGAAACCAGTATTACACTCATCCCCAAACCAGACAAAGACACCTCCAGAAAGGAGAACTATAGACCAATTTCCTTAATGAACATTGACGCAAAAATCCTCAATAAAATAATGTCAAACCAAATCGAACAACACATCAAAAAGATCATTCACCATAACCAAGTTGGCTTCATCCCATGGAAGCAGGTGTGGTGCCACATACACAAAACTATAAATGTAATACAGCACATTAATAGAAGCAAAGGCAAAAACCACTTCATCATCTCAATAGATGCAGAAAAAGCCTTCAACAAGATCCAACACCACTTCCTGATAAAAGCTCTAAGAAAACTAGGAATAGAAGGAATGTACCTCAACATTGTAAAAGCTAGGTATGACAAACCTAGAGCCAACATCATACTTAATGGTGAAAAACTGAAACCATTTCCCCTAGCTTATGTCTTCTCTTCAACAAAATTGGAGAAAAGGGCAGAAAAGGTTCTGCCTGGATGTGAGGGTGGTGGTGGGGAGAGAGAGGAGGTGGGGGATGAGGGGGGAGAAATGGCCCCAACAATGCATGCACATATGAATAAATGAATTAAAAGCAACACACAAACAAACAAACAAAAAAAACAAAGGTAGAAAGAACAGCCACATCCATTGGGGAAACACTTCTCTCCATCACAGTAAAAGTGCTTAAAATAATACAAAGAAGAGCACGTGATGAAACCCAGAATGCATTTCTTTGTCAGCAAATATTGCTGTATGATACATAGAAAGACTATAAAAGAGGGGAAAAATAAATGTTGGAATTAAAAAAAACCCCAAAAATCCCCCAAGCTGTACTGCATCTTGCCCACTTCTGCAGCTGAGGCTGTGCCAATCAGGCATGTGATTTTACTGGGCATAACTATACTTGATCCTTTCTGCAGTTTGTGGCTGTGCCAAACTCAAACACGCAGCTTATTCAATACACCTGTTGGCTCCCCACATTATGGCTTGGCAGTGAGAGAAACACAGAGCAGCAACTTACAAATAAGGTAGGAACACCTTCCATGACCCTGAAAAGTCACGTTCTCCTGACCCCTAACTCAACAGTACATCATACAACAGAATTCCTAGGTCCTGTGCAAATGCCAATTTCAATTTCAGCCTATACCACCCCCCCCATAGACTTTTTCACTTTATTATAGATTGGCAAGAGAGTTGGACCACAGATTTGGGAGTTTAGGGTGCAGCAGTGAGGAGATTGAAAGGATGGGAAAGAACTGTGCACATGTGAAACCTTTGTGTGATTCTGATTGTCTCTGTGGGTCTTTCCACTTCTTACCACAGCACCTGCCCAGTCCATCACAAGATATTCAACACTCTTTGCTTTTTAAAAGTGAAATCTTTTTTTAAGGTTAGTACATATTCATTATACAAAAGTGAGTTTCATTATGATATTTTGATGTGAGGTTCGGTAGACAGAGGATGAAATCTTGAATTGGTTAAATTTAGTGGGTGTTCATATTATGTAATGAGTTTTTGTGGAAATATAACCAAAGACATAAGCCATGCCAGGCAAATAACATAAACAGAAATAATTTTCAATCTTCAAACTGGACTTAAGCCTAAAGTCTAGTTGGTAGGACTTAACAATCAATATACTCTTTATCCCAATTTTAGAAGTTAAGTTTCAGAAAGGCATACTTGTTTAGTTAATTTAGAATTCCTTCTTTTGATGAAAGAATTCTAAACATGCATAGAAAGTTATGGCAATGACCTCAGCAGCCTCCCAGTTGCCATTTCTTTATGTTAGATTATAGAACCAACAAAGCAGTTCAGAGGACACATAGCCTATATGTACCTCTCCTGCCTGCAGAAGCTGTGAGCTATTCTTTTGTAAGATACAAAGATGATTCATCTCATTCTAGGTATAAGTGATTCTAGTGAGCCACTTACAAAAACCTTACAAATATTTTCATGTTTTCAGCACATTGTGGACATATATTAGTGGAAAGTAGTACTCAGTGTGAAAAGGCTTCCATAGTTAACTACATGGGCCATTTTAGCTCAAGAGCAAAATCATTTATTCCATTTTGAATCATTGCCATGGTCTCTCACACCTTATACAAGGTAAGATCATAGACTAGAGAGACTTTAGCATCATTCCAAAGGTACATGTATATAGATAGAGATCTATATCATAAACAGCTTTATCTCTAATATCTACCTATCATCTATCTATCTATCCATATATCTATCATCTAAAGTTTGGCTTCAGCACAAAAGTAATTTTCTTCTCAAGATTATACCCCTGAGTTCCACCAGTATTTGGAGCAGAGTGTGGACCCTTGAGAGCTTCGAGCATCTACTGATGTCTTAATTACCTTCACACCTGGGAGGAGCCAGAGCTGAAGATTTAACAAGCACAGTCACCATCACTGCAACTGCCCAAGATCCAGCAGCAGCCCACTGCCCCCACCCAAGTCCAATACTGTGGATAGTGATGCAGAGAGCACTGGTACAGGAGGCCTCACAGCAATCGTGCTGTGAGGCACAGACAGATTACTCCAACACAGGTTTGGGAGCATAAATGATTTGATGAAAGAAATTTATATGGGTTGATCAGGAACTATACCAAGGAAGATGTATTTGTGTAGCAGACTGCTGTAAACAAGATTAACTCTAGGACCACCTTCCCAGCATAGGAGATGGAGAGACTGAGGAGTTTGATGTTAAAAGAGAAAAGGGTGTGGATACAGCAAATGTCACAGGCTCTGTAGAGATCCAATTTTGGTCAGGATCTGTGTGGCAGGATATAATTATTATAGTTGCTAACCACATCTTAGATTAGATTTAGATAAGTACAGAGATAGGCGATTACCAGGAGAATTACCACAAAAATGAGAGTGCAGAGAAGAAGGAGGGATTACATTGGGCTCCTGGAGACCAGACTCAACCAAGGTGGCCATACTACAATGAAGTTTCCTACCTTACTGTATGTAGAGACTCAGTGGGAGATGATCACAACCTACCGTTCTGGGAGAAGTGATGGGAGGGTACTGACAATCAGAGCATGGGAGAACAATGTAGATGACTGAAAAAAGAGTATGTACCATTGTTAAAGACCATGATTCCATAGTGGTCTTCTTACCAAAGATAGACTACATAGGTGGCAAGGAAGAGAGTAAGGAAAATCAAGGCAATGAGACTTGAGATCAGAAACCACCTCAACTCAGTATCTCCTAGTCCAGAAAACCATAAACCACCAGATGGCAAAGAGATAAAAGCAGCAGATCTATATCAGCTGATAGTCTGTCAGCTCCAGAGGCTGAGCAGGGCAGGCTGAGTAAAGGAGGCTTACCATCTCTTCCATGAGCCAGTTTAGTCATCCAATAAGGAAAAAGGAATATGAGGTGCAGCAGTAAGACTAGATATAAGATTGGAGTTCTTAAGTGCTTGCTTCTGCACATTGACCAGATGAGGAAAAATATCTGCATTATCTGTGAAGCATGGGATTTTAAAATTATTTTTTCCTTAAAGATGTCTCCTTTTCTGAATGACAAATTGTTTTTTTAAAGCCTGTTTGTTTTCAACACACTTTTAAAGTTTTCTAAATTGTCTCAAATATGGTCAACTTTGGATATTTAGGAACTTCATTTTTAACTTTGTAATAAATGCTTACAACTTGACTTTTCAAGAAGAGTTAACAAACTCCCTGTGCCTATCACTAAGGTTTTAAAGAGGGACATACACAAGGAAACTTCCTGTGTAGTTGCCTTAAACAAACAAAAATCATAAGAAAGCAGAACAGGTCCTGTCTGGGGGCTTGGTACCAGTGGGAGGGGGGAGGCTGTGGGGAATGGTGGGGAATATGGTGAAAATACTATGTACACATGTATGTAAATGGAAAAATGAGACCTTTTGAAAATATTCCAGGAATGGAGGAGGGGGATAAAGGAGAAGGATGGAGGGGGTGAATTCAAGTGTGATATATTTGATATATTTTAAGAATATATATTTTATGAAGTTCCTTTTGTAAATGTCACAATGTATCCCCAACACAATAGTAAAAAACAAAAAAAGAGAAAATGGAATATTGTTCACCCATAAAGAAGAATGAAATTTTGTGATTCATAGGTAAATTGATGGAAATTCATGTTAAGTGAAGTAAACCAGGTTCCAAAAGACAAAGGCCATATGTTTTCTCTCATATGTGGAAGCTAGATTCAAATACAAGCACAAGTATTATCATATATGCACATACACAGAGAAAGAATATGCTTTCCAAAGTGGGACTGTTAGAGGAGACCAAGGGAGGAAGAAAAGAATGATAAAGAGCAAATAATATTGAAATATATCACATTGGTGTAGGAACAAGACACCAGGAAATTCACTGAAAACTGTTGAACGATATGGGGTATGGTGGAAAAGATAAGGAAGAGTAATAAAGGGGGGCTGACTATTAAAATACAATGCATTTACAGGTAAAATACCCAGGCAAAACCTCACTGAACAATGAACAGACACAAACAACAGAGGACAGGAATATAAAACAGGTCATGTTAAAGGGAGGATAATAGCAGAACGCAGGGGAGGATAAAACAGAGAGGGTAAAGGAGGGTGAATTTGGTTGAGGTACTTTCTATAATGCGTGACTATGGAACACTGAAACTTCTTGAAGTAATTTTAAGAAGAGCTGGGGAAGAGGGAGGATAATGGAGAAGAGGAACTAAACTAGGGTACAATATATGCATGTATGGAATTGTCACAACACAACTCCCTGTACAAGTATCATGTACAAATAAAAATGTTTTTCAAGCAAAAAATAAATAGGGATATAACTATAGGCTATTGTATTCTTGCATGGAGGAGAGGATGAATTCACATATACATAGCACAGTTTTTCCACAATAACAAAGTAAACATTTTATAAATTGCATTTAAGTTGACAAGGAAAAAATTAAGGTGTGAAAGTCTATGTAAATTTTAATGTTGTCAGTAGACCTCTTAAAACATATTTGAACCTCACTGCTGTGATTTAACTAGATCAACTTAGTTAGAACCATATTAGGCTGAACAAGCTGTTAAATTTATTGACAGTAAAACATTTATTGAAGAACAAATCAAAAGCACTCTCATTTTTAAACAAAGTCAGAAGTATGTTTTTATACACATGTTACAAAATGTATAAATAATATGATAAGCCTAAGTAAAACTTACAAGATTCTAGCTTTAATTAATGGTGAATTGAGAAACAAGTATCTTTTAAGTAGTCCATTTTTATGAGAGCCAATATTTAAAAATTCCCAGTTACTAAGTGAAAAACACCTGGTGCTTATGTGTCTTAGCTTTCTATCAGTATAACAAAATACCGAGACAATCAACTTATAAGAGAAATGTTTATTTTGGCTTACAGTTTTGGATGTTCTGGTCCCAACATCAGTTGGCTCTATGACTTTGGATGAACAAAATTGCTCATGTCACAAACAAGGGAATAAAGAGGAAGAGGAAGGTGCTGAGGTTCCACACTCCCCTACAAGGACATGCTACCAGTGATGAAAGGGTTTCCCTCTAAGCCCTACCTCCTGAAGGTTTCTCCACCTCCCAATAGTGCCTGCTCGGGGCCAAGTCTAACAAATGAGCCTTTGGGAGACACAACCTCTAAGCTATAACACTTGGTAATTTGCAGATTAATATTAATGGGTAAACCAACTCACACACTAACAGGTAGAATTGAAAAGCCTGAATTTTCAATATGGCAAACTTCTAAAGCTTAATTTCCCATAAAATGGTCCAGTTCTATAAAACTACACCTTTGGTATACAACAATAATTACACTAAAAATCAAGACAACTCACAGGTTTAATGAGCCTTTTTTTCCATTGAAACTTGATAATGTTTTCATGAAGGTAGAATTAAAAAAATCTTTAAACAAAAAAAAATACTGGAAGGTTACATAGCCTCCAGAGGGCACAATTCTATGACCTTGCAATTCTGAATTTTGTAGATGTTGAAAGGTGTATCAATGACTGCTTTGTTTCATAAAAGTATTCCTTGTTTCAACAAGGATAAAACGGAAATTGGAAGAAATTCAGTGCAATTAACAGCCAATTACATTACATAGATGAGGCTCCCCAAAAAATCTGCTATTCTGGCTGCTTAACGGCAGTGTTACTTTAAGGAATGCGGATCCTTCTGGTGTCCAATTGTTCTTGGTGAGCTGGACTCTTCTCAGCCTTCCTTTCCCTTTCTATCACATGTCCCCATCTTTCTGCTTATTTAAGTACTACTAGTTTGCTCTTAAAGAAACTAACCAACTCTGCTAGCAGACATATATTTCACCCCCAATGACAGAGCTTCCAGGAAATGTATTTCCTTTGGAAAATGAAATTTACATCTCATGCTGGTTTCCAGTACATGGAAACCCGGGTTCTTTCAGCCTGGTATGTAGCCCCAAAATAGAAAATCTTGTGTGAGCAGTGAGGACTGCTAGAGGATCTCCATGTTCTAGACTTTATGTTCTAAGCCAGCAGGATCAAAGCTACCTGTCCAGAAGAGACCAGTGCTTCTTCACCTCTTCCATACATTAGGTGCCCTTTACAGCCTTACTTGCAATGACCAGAAGAAAGGCTGCCATTCCTTGGTGTCTCTGTTTTAGGGACATGTTACATGTACCTTAGGTGCTCATGAATATTAGAAAAGGCTCACTGGAGGGGGGCAGAAGACTGTGAGAGGAGAGTGAGGAGGAAGCTGAGTTCTATGCAAACATCTCCAAACGTGTTTAATATGTCTAACCTACCAAAACATAAGCTTAGTAACACAGCATGCTGCAGAGCTTTGGTTGTTTAGCACTGTAATGCGGTGGCAGGCTGGCAGCTGTACTAATTGCCACTGGTAGAATTATGAGAGACTATCCTAAATCACTAGCCTGGGAAAAGAACAAAATGCAAATTCTGAAGTATGATTTTTACTAGTGCATGTCACTTTCACAACATTACAGGGCTGAGAAATCCTGAATAGAACTACTATAAGCTGAAGGCTGTCTGTAAAATGGCCTCCATAATGATCTGTAGATGAAACCTTCTTATCCTTCTCTAGGAAACATTCCCTGATTAACTCTGAACTTTTCTGCTCCAGGTCACTTCAGCATCTCAGCACTCAGTTGTTCAGTGTATAGGATTCAGAGACTTTGGCTGTACTTCTCTCTTAGCCTCTCAGCTGAGACCATGGTACCCTGCAGCCATCATCTTCTGCTTCCTCACTTTTCCACTGCCCTTGGCCTGCTGGTGTGAAAAAGGAGGATAGTGGGACTGCAGTCCTCACTTGTGTCAACTGGCATAACCCATACCGTTCATGAACAGTTGTTTTTGAGGAATATAAATTTGACTTGAGAAGAAACATATCCCAGATTTCAAGTACAGGATACTTACAGGAAAAGGACTAATGCCTTAGAATATGTCAGCAGGATGGCATCATTCAGGCGGAAACTTAATCTAGTTTTAGAACTTCATATAAACTGCTATTCTAGAAGTTTCTAGAAAGCTATTGTTGGTTTGGGGTAATTATAAGGTCTCAGCTAATAAGGAGCAGAACTTTTTAAAAATTATTTTCAGTGCTCAAATTACAACCACATCAAAAGTAGACCGAATTTATAGCATGTGAGTGACAGTGTGAGTCTTCAGTGCTTCTGGCTTTGTGCCAGTGGTTCTCCAGGGAGCCTAAATTGTATCCTCAGGCTAGATTTGCTCCGCATATTCTTTTCCTGATTGAGGCTGATGCCACTGATTTCAGTATAGAGACATAGGATGTTTTCTGTGAAGGCCTGCTGGCAGCAGTATGTACTAGGTTGGATGAAGTGAGTACATCAGTGTTAAGGCTAGATGTTTTAGGGAATGTGGACTTGGGAATGATGAATTTGCAGAAGAGAGGTATGTAACTAGCCCTTTTTCTCCCATCTGCATGCAAGATTACAGATGCATCAGAGAAAACTGTTCCCTTTAATTTTTATTTACACTTTTTAGAAGATGGTATCATGGAACAGGAATCATGCTGTCTTCATTGTGTGTGTATTTCTGTCTTGTAGAGTCTTCTTCCATTTTAAAAACAATGCCCAGTACCATCACCAAAGGTTACGTCAATAATAATAAATTGCCTTTCAGACAGGATTTGGGCTAATAAGCACCGTGTTTGGATTGTCATTTCCCTTAAATCATGATTTAGAAGACAAGCAAACCTGGGCATTGGACCAGGTGTTTTCCTGGACTCATGCATATGTCTCTTGCCTCTGACTCCACCACTTCTCAGACACACCTCTCCATCATACTTTAGTTACCCTTCCTCCAAAACTCCTGATCAGTTGAAGTTAGAAAACTAGTGGATGTCATGAGGTAAACACAATCCTAGATGTTGTGCCCAATATATCACCACTTGAGCATTCCAGGATGTAAAAGTAACTGAAAGACAGAAGCTAACATGTGTAATGAGAGGATATAACAAAGACTATATCAAGTATATTAATGGCAAATACAATTTAAACTATGTATGCATTCTCTTTGTGTCTCTGTCTTTCTCTCTGTTTCTCTCTCTTGTGTGTGTGTGTGTGCCCTAGACTCAGGTCACTAGAGGAATTCATGTTACTCTTTTACTCAGGAAGTATAATGGAAAGCAGAGAGAGTGAGGAAAGGGAAGTGATATAGCAAAGTGGGATATTGTGTCACTTTCACTGCTTACTAATGACACAACCAGCCAGTCTACTTTTATATTATACTTGTTATTCACTGCCCTATATTTATTGTAAATATTTTTGTGACATCTCAAGTATACTTAAACTCTCCTCAAGTTGTTGTAGATCTCTATACAAATTTGGCCTGCAGTTTATAGTGGGTGACCGGTCCCTACTAACAGGTATTTCCTTAGTATGCCTTTATGAAGACTTTACTCTAAAAGAACAGGTCAAATGTGAGGAAAATGGCTCAAAAAAATGTTTGGAGTTGCAGAAAACCTACTCACTTTTGGTGGAAAAGTTAGGTTTTATTAATATTACGAGATTATTCTTTTGGAATACAGAAACAAAGATTGCCTTGGGATATGGGATAGAACAAAACTGAAAGATACATTCACCAGAAACCCACAGGTAATCAGACCAATTTAATAGGTCATCCTTATTATCCTTTGCTAACAGGTGGGGGTCATCAGTACATCTACAGGAATATAGATGTAAGATGTGAAGGTATTCAGCCTGTCCATTTATGGTGCTTCCTACTTTCTGTATAATGGAAATCAGCAGGAAATTCCACTGCACACACCCTAGGTCCCACAACAGGAATTAAGAGAAGAGAAAGTAGTATTTACTAATCCATTACCAGTGCGTGGTAGACATGATGCTGGTGATGATGGAGTGTGCTGGAGTCTTGCTCTGAGCAATCAGGCTACCGAATGGGACAACACCAGTCTTTAGGCTCTTATCATTTTGCTTTTTACGCTTAGGCAGGCATAACTCTCCTCTGAGCTTCCCAGACTGAAGCATTCATCCTGAGTTCTAAGGGTCCATTGTATGATAAGGTTAATGTTCCATGTATGAAAGTGTAGTTGGCTCTACTCCACATCAAAACATCCCCAGAGAGAAAAACAGAGTACAGGACTATTTTTGTGCAGAAGTTGCCTTTTATGAGAATTCCAGCACAGAATGCAACCTCAATAGCTCCCTGAAAATCTGTTTCCCATGTCAGCAGAAAGTATTTTGAAGTGGCTTTTGTCTTTGTCTGGGTAGGTGAAGGGAGTATATGTAGTAGATGCCCATTTAAAGATAAAAGCAATCATGTTTATTTTATCTACATTCTCATTCTCTCTGTCTGTCCATCTTTCTTTTGACAGGATCTTTCTGTATAGCTCGTGTTGGCCTCATACTCATAATCCTTTTGCCTCCTGAGTTCTGGGATTATAGGTAAGAACCACCAAGTTTGACTCTCATTTTCTCTTTTCAGTCAACATTTTCTCAGGTGTTTTGCCCCTATATCCTTCTTCTTCTTCTTCTTCTTTTTTTTTTTTTTTTGCACTGTCTTCCTGGACCATTAACATCCATGTTAGAAAGAAAGGAACCAGATGGTCATGGTAACCAGCATCAGGGTGGTTATTCACCTCAGTTGTAAAATTTTTAGATACAATTTTGCATATACATTTGTATTATGTAATCCTCCCTAAATGTTCAGGATGACAGTCCAGATCATTTCTGTTCCAAATTGCTACCTTCTTTAGCCATCTTTTATTTACTTCCATCCACTGTGCTTTTCTTTCTCTTTCTCTGATAAGTTTTGAAGGAGGCATATGGAATAATGATGGTCTGCTCTTAGAAATTAGTACATACTAAAAATTCCAAAATATTAATTTCATATTTAATACTCAAATCATCACATATCTTGAATACCAAGTGATGAATGTGAATTGGTAGCATTATGGAAAAGGTGATGGATG
Organism: Castor canadensis; assembly: GCF_047511655.1. NCBI lineage: Eukaryota > Metazoa > Chordata > Mammalia > Rodentia > Castoridae > Castor > Castor canadensis. The sequence continues at coordinate 68,768,161 of NC_133391.1, read as the reverse complement.
TAGTTTAAAATATGAACAGTAGAGCTGCTATGTGATTTAGCAATCCCACTTCTGAAAACATTTCCAAGGGAAATAAAGTACTTATCTCCAAGAGATATATGAACTCTCATTTCTTTTTGTGGTACTGGAGTTTGAATTCAAGGCTTCACACTTCCCAGGCGGGCAGTCTCTGCTTGAACGACAGCAACGGCCCCTGCACTCTCATTTTTATTGCAGCATTATTCATCTTAGTTAAGATAAGGAAACTTCCTGAGTTTTGACTGGTGGAAGAATGGTATAAGAAATATGAGAAGTATATACAGTGGAAAAGTATTCAGTCTTAGCTAGAAGAAAATCCTGTCATCTACAAGAATGTGGGAGAAACTAGAGAACATTATGTTATATAAAGCAAGCCCAACTCGGAGAAATGAATACTGAAAGAGCTTACTGAAATGTGGAATCTGAAAAAATTTGAACTCATAGAAATGGAGAGTTCAGGATGGTTATATGAATCATAGGGTACAGGACCTTGGGAGATGATGGTCAGTGCGTATAACACCAGCTTAAAGATGGTAAGTTCTGGAGAATCAATGTTCAGCATGGTAGTTATAGTTAATAACAATGTATTATATAATTGAAATTGATAAGAGAGTATATATCTTACATATTATCACCACATATGTAGAGAAAGTAATTCTGTTGAAATGAGAGATGTGTTAATAAATTTGATTGTGGTAATCATTTTTTAATGTATACATATGTGAAAGCATCATGTACACCTTGCATGCAAACATTTTTTCAATTATATCTTAATAAAGCAGGAAAAAACTTACATAAAAGGAATAGTTAGTATTGTGTATGTAGCTCAGTTGTAGAGCGAATGCTTAGCATGGTCAAGTCTCTGGGTTCAATCCCCAGCATTCTCCCCATCACCCCCCACAAAAAAGGGAAAAACAAAAAAGAATACTGTCGAGTGACAGGCTAGTTGTATTCATTGAACTTTTGTTTTGAGAGATTGTCTTGTTATGTACAGCCACATGTTCTTGAACTCCTGGTCCTCCTGCCTCAGCTTCCTAGGGCTGGGATTATAAGCATGACCCACTACACCCAGCTTCATTGGACATTTATTACCCTGTAACATTTGTTACCTTGTAATAGAAAAGTCAAGTTTTACATAAGAAGACATTAAGACCAACCTTGAATGTGAAATGGAGGGCTCAAAGGCAGTTGGATCTCTTAGTCAAATGTTCTAGACAAATCTTCCTCGTCTCTGTGGTTTTTTTTTCAGTTTGCTTCATGTCTGTGTCTTTCAATCTACGCAAACTTCACAATAGCTCTAGTAGGAATTTCACCATCACCTGCCACTGAATCTAGGAAGTGGGAGTATAGAGAAAACCAAAGTCCAGCGGCAAGAGGACCATCCGTGACTGAGGTAATTTTTCTCAGGACAGTAGAGAGGTAACAGGGAGCTCAACTAGCAAATGGGGAGCAAAAGAAAGAGAGGACCTATGGAGCTATACTTTTATTAAGGTTCCCTTAGGCTTTCCATTGGTGATTGTGAATTGACTAGTTAAAAGAAAACACATGAGAATGGAGGAACTTATCTACATGAATTGAGTGTGAACTGTCAGGTTATGTCAAAGTCAGCAGCTGTTGGGTGGGGTGTGTTTGGGTCAATGAGATGAAGAAAAAGCAGGTTATATCAGAAACATGAAGCAGGAAGTGGCAGTTTTAAATTAGCCAAATGTGAAAGGATGCTGCTGGGTTTCAGTTTATGCCAACACTAAGAAGGGTGTTATTATATACTGAAGAAATTAAGATTAAAGTAAAATTACCCTATCAGGTTGTTTAATAGAAGTGTTGATTGGTATTTAATTCCCTGCTTTTTCAAATATATCTCATTTCGTTGGCCCCCTAACAGGGACATGCAATCCTTAAGAATGAGTTGAAGGGCTGGTTGGCTCAAAGAACTCATTACATTATTTAGAAATATCACTGTGCTATTTTTCCTTTATGAATTTGTATTTCAAGATTCAGAGGATTTCAGCCTAATTAATAATCAACCTCTTTCTTGAATATATCTCTTTGAGGAGAACTTTAGCATCATTAGTCACTGTGTCAAGGAAATAAATTTGCAAGCAAAAGATTATTCTAATGTAAAAATTCATAGTAAGGAGATTTCCATTATCTGAACAGACCATCTGCCAATATTCCCAAAGTTTTTCTTGTATTGTTTCTTCTTTCTTAGTTTTCAACAGACTTGGAGATTTAATGATTTCCTTGAGTTGTTCCATAGGAATTTGCCAGTCCTTAGCCAGATTCTGTAAGGATGCATCATCCACTCCAAAGATGTCTTGATATTCATATAAGCTTTCCTTCAGCTTCTCCACATCGCTTTTCTCAAGGACATTAGGTGTGTAAGGCAGTAATGTTACCTTCAAGGCTTCTAACCTGATTAAGTGTTTCAGAGACTCTCGCTTTCTTTCAATGGCTGCCTCAGCAATATTGAGCAGAGAAAGCATGAAATTGTTGTGCTTTTGAGCAGGGAGCTCCTTAGATAAGACGTTGTTCAGGATTTGTAAGTCATACTCAGATAAATTGTTGTTAGAGATCAAGAAAATTTGTGGTTCATCAATATTATTCTGTTTAAAACTCTGTGCAAAATGGTATCGGATCTGCTGAAGGAATTTTTCTTTTTCAAAGGCAGTTGGATGAATTTTCTCTTCATTTTTTAAGTCAGAGTCTACCTTGGTTTTCACATAGTAGAAATCCTTCTTCATTTTTCTGATCTCTTTGGCAAGATCTAAATCATGTTGCGTGAAGCGTGTACCAGAAATGATAATGAAGAAGTCATAGTCATTGAATTTTACTTTCTCAAGATAATCATTTGCATGTAAATTAGTGGTTTCCATGGCAGGCAGTTCCCATAAAATCACCTTGGAATTCTTTGGGTGTTTGCATGGCATTCTGTGCTTGGTGATCTCTAGCACCCCAAAGGGAGCTGCATCTTTTTCTTCAGGTTCAACCCTTCTCAGGGCATTGATGAAACAGGACTTCCCTGCTCCAGACAACCCTATCACAGCCACATTAAATGGAGTGTTATCAATTTCTTGTAATGCATCATTTATTGCAGAGTTTACCCCCTGAATGTTTCCTTTGGTCAGTTGTAATTTGATTGAATGGATGATTTCCTGAGAGATGATTTTGTTTCCTATCTTCAAGTTCTTAAAATATGCAGTAAATCTGGAGTCCCAATCTTGTTGTTCTCCACAATTAAATTCATGAGAAAGCTCCTGACCCATGATTGTGAGCAAACAAAGGAACTGAAAGAAAGAGGGGAGAGGAAAGTTGAAATACATTGCTGTGCTAAAAGCTTTGCTTTAATCAAGAGTGCTGCTGCCTTATTTTTCCCCTTTGTTATGGCCTGACATAGAGCAGTTTTGATATCTTCCTGCTTTCTCTGAATTAAGCTCTTTATTGTGGAAATATTTAAACTCAAACAATAAGAGAAAATATTACAACAATCTGTATGTATCATTTAGCCAACATCAACAGCCATCAAAACATGACCTGTGCTATTTTGTCCAATTCTAATGGAGCATACTAAAGCAAATCCAGGAATTACAAATAATGCCTGTGAAACATGGGATCTATCTTGGATGGCCATTTGATCTCTAAGAGTATTTTGAACATTCTTAGAACTCTTATTCCTGTCTTGTAGAAATTGATTTTCAATTTTAAACATGGACAAAAAGGTATTTTCTCCAAGATTCAAAAAGTTTGACAAAATTTGCAAGTAAATTTTATATACAGAAACATTTTAAAAATCATCTCCACCAAGCACTGGAAATCCAGGTCTCTAGTCTTTTACAATTTTGTTTTATTGTTATAAAAGATTAGCAACTCCATCAAAGAAAATAATTTTACATAACTAAGCAGCAGAATTCTCATCCAACTTTATGAAGTGTGAGTGATGCCAGATGTTGATGAGTTTACTCTTTCTTAATGTGTTTACTCTTTCTGATCTGATGAGCATGTGTTATGAATCCTCCTTTGAACTCCATTCTATTACATGTGCTTTTTTCTTGTTAAACTGCTATTACAGATGGGAGGGCAAGATGGAAGAGTAGAAGTTTCCCCCATCAGACTCTCTGAATGAGAAGAAACTGGATAACAAAGGAGAGACTGCATTTTGAAGATAAAAAGAGAGGAAAATCATGGAGAATGACGAAAGTGGTGCAGGATGGAGGAAAAATACAGTGAAAAAGAAAGGAAATAGAGCACATTAAGAAATAGTTTAAAGGTTCAACTCCAGCTTCTGTGAAGGAAGTATACTGAACACAACAATTACAAAATAATAAGGAAGATGGCAGAAATAAGCCTGGTAAAAACTTTCAATAAATACAAGTGAATTCAACTCACCAAGTAGAGTAAAAAAGTCAACAGAATAATGATAATATAAGTTCAAAACTAGTGTGTTGGAAGGCATTCCTTTCAAAAGAATATAAAAACCAACATGAATTAGAAGAAATAATTAAAGGTTTAAAACAAATATATTGTATTATGTAAAGAAATATCAAAACACATAAATATCAGGAATATTTGCACACTTTAAAAAAGTCAAACAGATATTCTATGAATATTTTCACTCAACATACAGGAATTTTAATTATTGCATTGCTTACATTAGTATAGATTGGAAGACATTGCCAATTTCTATCACCAGAGGTAGTGATAAGAGAAGTAGAGTGGTTCCCTCCAAGAGGTCCAATGGACAAACAGAAAGGAAAAATTCAGAGATGAAATACAAACAGTATTGTGTTAGGCAGTATTCCAAGATAAACTCCAACAATAGATGACTCCTGTATTCTCTTGATTTTATAATTCTCCCCACTTCCAAATGTTGCCAGACCTGCACATTGCTTCTTATAAGGAGAACATGGAAAAGGTGACTGATTCTGTTAAAAGGGATGGTGATTTCATCTTTCTAACGGACTCACTCCTTTGCCAACTTTAAAGAAGTAAACTGACATGTGGCAGATAACTACATGGTAAGGATTGAGAGCAGCTTTCATCCAATAGCTACCAAAGAGCGAAAGTTCTCATTGAATAGATTTTGAGGACATAAATCATGCCACTACTGTGTGAACACACTTGGAAGCGAATGCGTCTCCTCACATATCCCTCAGATGAGACCCCAGCCCTGACTAACTTCATGATTGCAGTCCTCTGAGGAAGGCTGAAGGGAGTTATCCTGTGAAACCATGCCCAGATTCACAGCCCTCAGAAACTAAAAGAAATTAATTGTGCATTGTTTTAAGTTGATGAGTTATGGGTAGTATTTTTTTTTAACAGAAATAGATAACTCTTGTACAATGAATGCCTGTTAAAGATATAAGGTGAAGGAAGAAAAAGTTGAGATTGAGGCCTTTGACTCAACATTATTCACTCAATTAAAATTACAGATACACAGCTTGATACTGCATTTGCTGCAAATATATATATATAATTAAAAGAAAAATACATATATAACAATTCAATTGTTGAGTCTGGGTACTGGAGTGGAGTGAGTTGGTGTATGGGAATAAGTGGGATGATAGAATGATGAAAGAAGGGACAGGCTTGCTAGAAGCACAGGGTAGCAGTCCATACAAGGAATGATGGCATTCACTCCATGACTGTAAATGAAGACTCCAAGAGCAAAAGATAGATACAATAGACTAAGAAAGTTATCCTACGTCATATGGAATGAAAGCAAATAAACCCAATATAGCAAGAATAAGGAAAAGAATAAAGAAAAAGGATAGATATTCCTTTAAGGTATTCTTGAAATGATGTGAATGAGCAAAATTAGAGATGTTAAAAGTGTTAATAAATTCTAGATGCACACTTGTAATCCTAACTACCTGAAAAGCAGAAATGGGGATTTTGACCTTGAGACCCGCCTAAGTAAATTTAGCAGACTCTATCTAAAAAACAAAAACAAAAACAAAAACAAAAAACAAAAAACACTTGCCAGCAAATGTGAGATCCAGGGTTAAATAGTCAAAATTGAACAAGTGATATATTAGATTTGAATCCAATGGCACATTTAAATAGTATTTAAATGTAATATTAGAAATTTCAAGTCAGAATAAATTTCTGTGAATGCATATGAATCAGAAACATTTCTATAGACATGAAGTATTGAAATTACTGGGAGGTCAAATAGAAAATGACAGTAACCAGTAAACATGATAATAATTACAAAGAATTTAACTTTCTCTAAGAGGTTTGAACCAAATAGGTCAAAAAGTTCTAGAAAACATTCAAGGATCTGAGAGCATACATGTGTAATTGTAGGTTAAAAAAAGAGGAGAAAAACCTATTTTCACATGCTCAATTCATTTTAAATGTGAAACAATGCTGACGACAAACTGTATAATAAAAAGAAAAGAAAATGACAGATCATTCTTAATTATAGTCATAGCCAGAAATAATTCTAAGTAATAAAAAGAGCTAACAGAGAAGTCACATATACCTAAGTATATATATAAGTATACATGCATGTGTGCATACACATGTATCAGGTAAAGTAGAAAAATTTGAATAATCTATTAACATAAGTATGACATATGAGAAGAAGCAAAAAAACAAGATTATTGTTGAAAAGAACCTTTTCAACAAGAACTGGCTCATATTTCACATCCTTACTTTCTTTTCTTTTTTAATCTGTCTTTTCAAAGACTTTCTATGTCAGCATATGAACTCCCATGATTAATCAAGGAAACTCAGAGTAACCTTGACACCTTCCTTGATCCTCATCTCTCTGTCTAATCCTGATACCCATTTGTAAGCAACCCTTTTGGCTGTTTCTCCAAATCTATTCACACTTGATCACTTGTCACACATCAGCCACTTTACCTTCTCCGACATGCCATCGTTTCTAGCTTAGATTATGCCAACTGAGCTTTGACTCTTTTTTTTTTCCCATCCTTATCTTGGCAGCAACACTAATTTTCAAACACAGGCAAATTTATCCTTTTAACACATGAATTAGATCAAGTCACCCCTGTTTATAAAACTCTCATAGGGACTCTTGGTTTATTCTTAGTGAAAGTCCTTCACATACACAACGCACCTGCCAGGCACGACATACCTTTGACCTCATTTACTACTTCTGGGCCCCTTGGCCTCCTCTTCCATCCACTCTGCTATTTCCTGTGCTGTGCTCTTACCTCAGGACTTTTGCACTTATTTTCTGCTGTTGTTTCCTTTATTGCTTTTCCCTGATGGCTACATGGTTACTAATTTAATCTCCTCCCTCTAGGTTCTATAAATTATGTAAGGATTTTTTTAGATTTTATATTCTTACTGTGATAAAATTCATCTAACATTGTCATTCACCATCCTCTTTTCTGTTTCTTTTTCTTCATAGAACTTACAGCTATATGATATATTCACTTCATATATTTACTTGTTATCAGCTTCCCACAATATAACCGAGCCTCAGAGTGGCAGGATGTATTTTTGTCATGTTCACTGCTCCAATACTAATACCCACAGAAATGTGATAATTTACCATTTGGAAAATGAGTGGAGGAAATAGGGAAACCAATTAAATGCTCTTTTGAATAGTTGTGGATATTCTGTTGTTCTTTTGAATAGCTGTGGCTATTCTGTTGTTCTAACTGCTCTTTGGGTCATTTAAGTTCTACCCCATTTACAGAGAGTGGTGCCAGGATTCTGATAAGGATAACATGCAAATACAGAATAGGGACTGTGTTAGTCAGACTCTTTGTTGCTTGACAAACACCTGAGAGAAAGTTTAAAAGAGGAAAGAGTTATATAGACTCATGGTTTCAGTCCATTGTCTCATGACCCTGTCTCTTTTGTCCTGAGGTAAGTTTGAATATCATGGCTGAAGGTTATGGAGTAACAAAGTTGTTCTCTTCCTGGTAGCCATGTAGTAGAGAGGAGGAACAGGAATGGATGGCTTCACAGTAACACTCCCAGTGACTTCTGTCTACAATTAGGCCTTACCTTCTGCAACTGTACCTGCATCCCTGTCTTTACATATTTTGATTTACCAGTAGATTATTCAGTTGCTGAAGGAAGAGGCCTCAATCTGACAATCTCGCAATCTCATAATCACTTCCCTAATGTGCTTCCTCTGTATACTGATTGCATTGAGGACCAGGCATCCACACATGAGACTTTGGGAGACACTTTGTATCCAAACCATAACAGAAGGTCTCTTTAGAAACACGAAGCACTGGCTGTATGAACCAACACAAGCAGAGCAGCCAGCCTCCCTGCACACATGGCCCCTGTTCCCTGTCAAATGTAAAGGAAAAAAATTCATAAAGCTGTTCCAGAAAGAAGAGCTACAGAACTCTGCTTAATCTCATTGCAAATACAACGTTCCTGTATTCCAAAGAGCAGGCTGCCACCCACATGACTCTGACTAAACTGAGTGTTTGCTTAAAAACAAAACAAAATAAGTAAAAGAACAAATGGATGGAAAAATCTTCATAGATTTCATAAAACACATTAAGTGAACTTTGGTTAATGTCATTCATATGATTACCAATCACTCCAGTGAACTATTAGGCAAATTTTTTTCTTCTCAATAATCCAGAATCCAGATGCCTTAGAATAGGAAAACAAAATACTAGGATAGGCAGGATAAAGTTTTTATTGGCTGAGGATTACTGTTAAAGTAAGTCACATAGGCCTCAATCTTTGTTTTTTGAGTAGAACTGTGGATACATAATAAGTATAGAATGGCAGAACAGAACTGCAAGAGATGGTATCAGGAAACCATGACACAGAAGCCACCATGAAGAACATAGGCAAGGTGAAGACATGCATATAATTCTGGCAGTGGTTCTCAGAGTGATTTTGTCCCTATTGGGGACATTTCTCGGAGACATATCTGATTGTCACACCTGAGATGCTACTGGCACATTTTGTGCAAAGGCAGGAATGCAAAAGATAGGAATTCCTTTTCATACCCCCACATTTGACTCCCACAGGTAAAAATGTTTCAGGCTAACCATGCTATTTCAGGCTAAAAATGTCAAGGTTGACCAAACTTAGGCCATGGGAACTGAGTGAACATCTAGTCTTTCTCATTTACATACTGAATAGCATAGCTCAGTCTTTGGGTAGTGAGCAGGAGAGACAAATGGGGGAAAAATTACTTTCATAATTATACGAGAGCTGATTGGGAGAAAACAGTTATGGTGATGGCAATCATTCTCCCTTATGCAAGGAAAAGCACAGAAATGTGAAGGAATCTAGTATGCTGGATTGCAAGGAGATGGCTAGGACGTAGGCAAAAGCTGAGAACTGTGCCAATACTTCAGATTGCCAAACAGAGATTTTTCTACTTATACTTTCTCAGAGCAGATCAGATGCTGGGGAGAATGATAAAGAACAGAGATACCAGGAGAGGCATAAAGCAGGCTAGAATGGACCCAAAGTGACCCAGGAAGGTTCCTGGGAGCAGCCTCAGGTCACCTGAGAATAACTGGGCTGGGAGGAATAAATGTGGAAGCAGCATCATGGCCAAAGTTCTAAAGAGAGATCATCTATAACTGTTGACCACAGAGATGTGAATAAATGGAATTTGACACGAGAAGTTAAACTACAACTATAGCAATCAACACCATAGCTAAATTTATTGAGGGAGGGGACAGGTACCCGTGGGCATGTACAAATGTCCCTTAAGGACACAGCATGTATTCCTTCACCAGATGTCACCTTCTCAGTTTTTTTTCTGTCATTCATTCAGTCACAACTCTGTGTTGTAATGATAAGATTAATCTTAAATATCTTGTCCGGTGAGTATGAACAGAAAAGGAAGTGAAAAGAACTTGAGATTTCATTCCTTAGAGAAGGGTGCATGTCTAAATGACATTATTTTATCAATATACCCTGACATGGCTCATTTTTCATCACAAATGTAAGATTATTAGTATTCCTACATTACAATAAAAAAAAAAAAAGAAAATGAAAAGACTCTCCAGTCCTGGATTTCCACAGCCAGTTGTAGCAGAAGTGGTGTGCAGAGGATGTCCTTTCACTCCAAGTGTAGCTTCCACTGGAGTGCAAGGCATGAGAAATGCTGAATTGAGTGGAGAGAAGGAAGAAAAAAATGACTAGAAAGTAGCATAGAATTGAATAGAGCAAACTTCATGTATTCTGTAGTGAGGTTTCAGAATATATTCTGGTACATCATGCATTTTCAACCATTCTAGGGAAAGGCACTAGAGGCAGGTTAAAAAAAATACTTGCGTAAATTTTCCATCTAAATAATATCCAAAACATTGGCTATAAGTCTAGGTAAACTTGAGCACCTAAGTCATCAGCTAATCTTTCCTCCTCCCCATTAAGACTCCCTAGCTTCCAAATGGAGTATCCCAGCTTTCCAGTCCATGTTCCTAAATGTCTTATTACCCATCAGTTCCTTAGAGAAAAAAGATATCAGCTCTGAATGCTTTTGCTGAATTACCTGTTCTTCTGTGTCTGGTTGATGTGCTCACTGTTGCTTAGAAATTGTCTCCTACTGTGCTCCGGTCTCTTCACTTGAAATCCACCTCTGCTTCACTCATACAAAGCAGTAGATACTAGGAGAGGACTTATACATCCACTGATTTCTGTCCAAGTCCTCAGTGTGCTGTTGGCCAGTCATGAGTGTGGATCTCATTTCATTACAGAATTCTGAAGAATAGAAGAGTGAAACCAAACTAGCATATGTTTGTCTTCCCACTGACTCAGCCAATTCTGGGAAGAGGAAGTTGCAAAGTCCTGAGGTAACAAATAAGCTGGGTGAAACATGGCTTGGCAGTGAGGGAAACACAGAGAAGCAACTTACTAACAAGATTGGGGGTCATTTTCTCTGACCCCCAACTCCACAACAGTCTAAACTAAGATGCACACAACAGAATTCCTGGGCTGTCAACAAATTTCAATTTCAGTCTCACCCTGTACATCCTCTGCTTTCAGCTTCTATTACTGTAACTATATTTCCTCACTATCATTTATTCCCAGTAACTTCACCACTATTGTTATAGACAATAGTGAGGACTGGACTATAGGAATGGAGGTTTGGGGTAGGGCAGTGAGAAAACAGAAAGGATCGGAAAGTCAGTATGGATGAACCCATGTCAGTATGGTGAACCCACCTAACTGTCCTGGACTGTGCACATGCAAGGCCCTCACTCTCAATTGCCTTCTGGTTCTCAGTAGCTGCGTTGCAGTGGGGGTGCTGCTTATGCATAGTTCAGTCAAAACAACAGAGGCCCTCTAGCAATTAAGTCATTTGCCCAAAATCAAATAGAAAGGAGATGTAAGACTTCTCTAACCATCTTGTAAATTGCTGTCATTCACTCAAATAGTTTATTGAACATGTTTATGTTCAACAATCTCCCTTGGGGATGGAGATCCAGGGAGACATGAAGAACTAACACCATGCAATTGCATTTACCTTAAAGTCTCATGAAGTAGAACATATCCATGCCAAGGAAGCTCTGCTTTACAAATATTGACTAGATCAGGTCATAAGATGAGAGCTATTACCTAACATAAATATAAGTGTCTGTTATAGTCACAGTGTCATTTATTTGACCATTGAAGCTCATTCAGTTGTAATTTGCGTAATGTGTTTCAACTAAAGGTGGTGCCAGGCCCTGCAGCACTGTTTGCACACAATTTCTCAGTAGAAGTAAGGCCCTGTTTTACAATGGAAGGAAGTCAGTCATCTCTCAGAGGCCCCATATGACACTGCTGTATTTCAGGAATCTAGGACATTTCTGGGAATGTGAAAGTGAAGCTATTTTACTATGCTGCTTGCTAGTCACAAAAGTAGTGTGTAAAGCTGGAAGTGGGGAGATGTGAAATGATTGAAGGGAGCCCTGGCAGACAGTGGATGAGAAGGGGAATTAGCTTCTTTACTTATCCATCCTCTCTAATTGTCTTTTTGTATCTCGCACTTTTTTATCATAGTACTTGTCTCCTAGCCACACTGCAATATATTTATTGTCATTTGCTTTTTAGCAGTGAAATATTTATTTTAAATTAGTGTATGTTAAATGTGCAATATAGCATGTTTCATTATGGTATTTTCATTCATATGAGACTCTGGGGACATCGAATGAAATGTCAAATTTATTAAATTAGTAACTGTTCATGTCATGTTGTGAATTTGTGTGGAAATATAACCAAAGCAATTAAAAAACCATGTCTAGCAGAAGACATGAGTAGAAATGAAATTCCAGTTTTCATGTCTGACTTAAGCCTAATGTCTAATTGATGGGAACTGTTTGGTCTGGGAGCCTAAAGGACAGATGAATGAGTATCCCATCCCCCATGGAGAGCACTTTGAGCCCTGCATCCTGAGAAGGAGTTATAAATCTGCATTCCTGCACCCTGAGAAGGAGATACAGGGTCTCATAAATCTGCCACAGGACTGATAAAAAAAAATGCTCTCAAGGTTGTTTCCCCCCAATAAGAGGCAAACAGACCAGCTCATCAAAGACAGCCCATGCATGTGAATCCACGACCAATGACAAGAACCCACCTAACCCTTACCCTTACCCAGAGTTAAAGAGTCCATAAAAAGCCCCAGCCTTCACCTGAGCAGAAAGCCACTGGTTTCTGGGCTCCGCTGCACTGCTCTAGCTGTAGCCTTTCCTTTCTCTCTAATAAATCTTACTTTGTGTACTGGCTTTGTCTCACGAGTCAATCAACTGCCTCATGAGCCAGTTCTCTGGCCTGTGAAGGCCAGGACCCTCGATACTGGCCCGCAACACTTCACACCAGCATATAACATAACAAACAATCTATATACTCTTCATCCTAATCTTAGAAGTGAAGTTTCAGAATGGCATACTTATTAGTTAATTTATTAGTCTTCTTCTGAGAAAAACTTTATACATGTACAGAAGGTTACTGCAATGATCTCAGCATCCTCCAAGCTGGCATTTCTTTATGATGGTTTACAAAATCAGTGAATCACATCAGAAGAAACCCAGTTTGTATGTAACTCACCTGCTTGTACAAAAATGATTCATCTGATTCTAGGTATAATTTATTATAGTGAGTCTCTCATTAAAAATCATGCAAAGATTTTCATGATTTTAGCACATTATGAGCTATGTTGGAGATATGTAGTTCTCAATATAAAAAGGTATTATTCATAATTAACTATATGGGACATTTTAACTGAAGAATATCATTATTTACTCCATTGTCATGGTCTCTCACACCTTATACACAGGAAGGTCATAGATCGTAGGCTTTAGTAACATACCAAAGGTACATATGATAAATATGGAGGTAAAGAGCTATATCTATCATAAATAGCTGTGTCACTGTATCTATTTGTCCATCTACCTATAGAGAAATCTGGTTTCAACACAGAAAAAATTTCTTCTTCATGATTATATTCCTAGTTTCATCAGTACATGTAGCATAGTAGGGACCCCAGAGAGCCCTGAACATGTACTGAGATGGAGGACTATTTAATTTCACTGCAGAAGGAGCCAGTGTTGAAGCCAAACTGGTCACTGTCACCATCATCACAACAGTGAGAAGCAATGCCAAGACCCATCCCAAGCAACCTGGACAGTTGAGCAAAGAACAGTGGCCCGAATGACCTCATGACAATAGTTTCCCTTGGCAGGGACAAGAAGGTCATTGCAACAAAGGTTTGAGAATCAAAAAATGGTTGAATGTAAGAAGTGGATATGGTTTCTTCAATAGGAATGACACAGAAGAGGATGTATTTGTGCAGCCGACTGCCACAGAGATTAACTCCAAGACATTCCTCTCTACAGAGTAAGGGATGTGGAGAATGTGGAGTTTTCTGTTGAAGGAGAAAAGGGTGTGGAGGCAACAAATGTCCCTAACCCTGTGGAGATTCAATTCAAGCTCAAACTGTGCAGGAGACCATAAATATTATATATGCTAAACATGTCCTAGGGGTCCTTCGCACAATTATCAGCAGAATTATGAGACATGTTAGAGTGGAGAAAAGAAGAAAGGATTACATTGTGCTTCCAATGGACATGCCTAACAAAGCTGGCCGTACTGCAGGCAAAAATTCCCAACTTACTGCTTATGGAGGGAGCCCTGTGGCTCCTTTTCTAGGAGCAGTGATGGAGGGTGCTGACAGCCAGGATGCAGGAAAACAATGTAGACCATGGAACAGAATATATCATTGTTTTAACCCATGATTCCCTGGGGCCTCTTCAGTAAATGCAGATCACAGAGGATGGCAGTAAAGAGAATACAGAGAATCACACAAGACACAATGTCGGTAACCACTTGACTTTGGTACACCCACAACTGCAGTTACTGTGCCAGTCCAGAAAATCCTAAACCAGAAGATGATAAAGAGACAAAAACAGCAGATCTGTCAGCTTAGAACTGGTGCATTCTAGAGGCTAAGCAGGGTAAGACTGTAAATACCAGCTTACCATCTCTACCATCATCTAGTTTAGTCACCCAATGAGAAGAAATGAACATGAAATTGCAGCAATGAGAATGAGCTGTAAATTGGTCTGAAGTTCTTGCTTTTTGTGAGTTAACCAGATAAAGAAAAATATCTGCATTATCTGTGAGGCACTGTTTTTTTTTGTAACCTAAGTATGTCTCTTTTTTTTAATGACAGGTGTATATTTTTCGAAAGACTGGTTTTTCTCTCTTTTTTTTTTTCTAAGTTAATTCTTTTTGATCTAACCTTTTCTCTAGTTCCTGAAGACTGGTTTTTCTCAATACACCTTTGATGGTTTCTGAATTCTTTCAAATGCAGTAAAGTTGAAATATTTAAGAGCTTCATTTTTTAATTTGTAATAAATGCTTATATCTTGATACTTAAAAAAGTCAACCAACTTGAAGTATGTACTTTAAAGGTTAAATAATAATAAAATCATAAGAGATTACATGCCTGTGCAGAAGAAAGTGATTTTATTTGCATACAGGTTTTCCACTTTTTATGCATTGCATTAAAATTGACAAGGGGAATTAAGGCAAAAAGCTAAATGTAATGTTTTTATATGGTGAGCAGACCTCTGTAAGTATATTCAAGTGTCTCTTCTGTAATTTAACTTGATGAACTAACTAGACCAGTGTTATGTTGACAAGCTGTTAACCCAAATGTATGTGAAAACAGTAAGCAAGCCAATATTAATATTTTAAAGTATTTTAAAGTAATAATATATCATTAAAATATATTTCCATAAAATATTTCTGTTTTTAGAAGAAGTTTGAAATGAGGGACGTGTTAAAGAACTTGATTGTGGTAATTGAAAGTGAACAAGTTGGTAAGAGAGACATACTGAGAAAGAATCTGTGAACTTCATAAGCAGCAGGTCTTTATTAGGGAGAGGAGACCTGAGAGGGATCCTCAGCATCAGAGTAACACTCTGAGAGGGGCGAGAGCACACCTCTCTTACAGGCTTGGGATTTTAAACATCCTGTGGCATGGAAAAGGGATGGTGGAGGGGGATGGGTGTTAGGTAAGATGGTTGGGAAGGAGGATGGGGGAGGTGCTAGACATTAGCAGGAAGGTCATTGGGGTTGGGCAGCTATGCATGTTGTTTTCTCAACATTCTAGCATTCCAGGCTTTTTTATATATAATATATATATCACATATAGGCACATATACACACACACACACACACACACACACACACACACACACGTATATATGCACATACATAAGTGGCTAGGGGCAGTGTGGGGAGTTGTTCAGCCTGGAGAGTTTGTAGAGGCATGATGGTCTTGAACTACTCCCCTGAGGCAGTCTGGGAAATGGCAGTAATACGTTCCTATAAAAATTTTTGGAGGATATTAATGAGGCATGGGAGGAATATTACAGCCAGACAAATAAGGATGAGAGGGACCATCAGCGGGATGAGCCATGGGTACAAGGAGAAAAGAATATTAGCAGGCTGTGAGGATGTTAGCTGTTGTGCCCTATCCCTGAGGTTTTTTTTATCCTGTCTCTAACTATGCTAGATTTATTGGTGAAGAAACAACAATCCTCTCCTAGGAAAAGGCATAGCCTGCTCTTTTCATCTGTGAGGAGATCTAATCCCCTCCTGTTTTGAATGCAAGGTCACAATGGGAAAATAAGGGGTCCCAGTAGAGGGAAGACCCATTGTATCCACTTAGCCCAGGAAGACCACTGTTCCCAGCTGCCCATTGTTCATTGTTGGAGATTGGCATCGAGTTCTCAAAGTCTCTTAGTGGCATCATTAATGATCCTGGACTAGCTGACATAAAAGCAGCATTGACATAAAAACAGCATTCTTTGGACATGGTTTTGTGTGGCAACCTGTATAAAGAAATGTAGCCTTTGGGAGATAAAGTGAGTCATGCAGTTAAATACACATGGGCCAATGGTTATCAGCATGAGAAGGAAAACCAAGAGACTTTGGGATACAGACCTTGGCTCTAGGTTTAAGTAGACAGAAGAACTGGAGGCAGGGGACAAAGGTATGTATAATAAATGGTTCCAACCACAGATGTGGCCTGGTTGGTCATTACCTCGGTCTTTGTTTTGGGAGAGGTTCCAGAGTTGTTATCTGGAGGGTGTTCTGTAAAAACAGTTTAAGTCTAAAACTAGAAACACCTTTACCAAGTAGAATGCAGAGGAAGTAAAAGTCAGAATGCTCCCAGTTAAATAGACTGCCTAAGGGAAAATAACTCCATGAGCATGGCCTACTAAAAAGATAAGTTTGGAGCCAGCAAAAATAATTTGCTTTTTACTTAAATGGAAGGCCTTGGCCAAAAATGTAAGTTTGCCTTCTGTCAGAGGTCCCTGCAAGGGCTTGAATGACCAGTAGCCCTGTGTAACATCACTTCTTCAAAACCTCTTGGCTTTAGTAGCTTTTGTGAGGTCTGGCACAGGTTAGTCCATCCAGATTTCCCCTCTTGTCTCCAAACTGTCTTTGAAGAGTCTCCTCTGAAGATTTTGTCAATTAACCATTCTAGTTAATGAGAGTCACTTGGTGCAGAAGTAGCATTTCCTGGATGTTCTTGGCATTGGAGGGGAAGCTTTAGGCAGGTCAGATGGGAATCAGTGCCAATTAAGATCCATTTTGTAATATATACATACATTAAATCATCATGTGTACCTTGAATATAAGTAATTTTTTTTTTGTCAATCATGGCTTAGAAGCAGGAAAAAGCACTTATATAAAAAAAGTACTTGGAGCTATGGGTATAGCTAAGTTGTAGAGCAAGTGCTCAGCATATTCAAGGCTCTGAATTCAATACTCAGAATCCATCATTCCCCTCCTCATAAAAAATGAAAAAATGATTCCCCTCCTCATAAAAAAATGAAAAAATGATAAAATGTATACAGAAGATTGTCAGGCCAATTGTATTCATTGAACATTTTTTAGGGGCAGTCTTGTTAGGTAGCTCAGGTTGGTCTTGAACTCCTAATCCTCTGCCTCAGTCTCCTGAGTGCTGCAATTATAAGCATGTGTAATTGCTTCAAGGCTTCAGTGAACATTTGTTAACCATTTGGTGTATAACAGGAAAGATAAGTCAATTTTTATTTTTTAATTTTATTTTATCATTTTTACATTTACTTATATGTGTAAGTCAAATTTTAAACACTAAAATTTTTTAGAGCAATCCAGAATGTGAAGTGGAGGGTTCATACACAGATATTTTTACAACTCTTAGTTAACTATTTCAGACAAATCTTCCATGTCTCTGTTTGTGTGTGTGTGTGTTTGTTTGCTTCAAGTCTATGTCTTTCAATCAATGTGGATTTCATAATAGTACTAGGATAAGTTTCAAATTACCTGACAGTGCGTCTAGGAGGTAAGAATATAGACAAAAATTCTTTCTGAAGCAGATTCTAGTGGCAACAGGACTATCATTGCTGAGCTTATTTTCTCAGAGCATTTAGAATTGTCTCTCCTTGCTGGGCACTGGTGGCTCACACCTGTAATTCTAGCTATTTGGGAAGCTAAGACTGTTAGGATCACAGTTCTATGCCTGTGTGGGCAAATAGTTTGTGGGACCCTATCTCCAAAATAACCAGAGCAAAATGGACTGAAGGTGTGGCTCAAGTGCTAGAGTGCCCACTTTGCAAGCATGAAGCCCAAGTTCAAAGCCTCAGTTCCCTCTCCCCCCCAAAAAAGTCTCTCCTCAACTGACAGATAATAGTTAGACATACACAGTGGCCATAACAGGAAGACAGGAAGAAATCACTTTAATTCAACTTCCCAACTACACTAAGCTCTGTTTAGGATCAGGTACGCAGAGTCCAGAGGCTATCACAGGATGCTTTGAAGTCAGACACTACATTAAAGCTGAATTCACTCTTTTCCCAAGAGTAATCCACATCCTAAATACCAGGTATGTCTGGCACAGGGAGGTTTTCACAAGTGAATTTAACAAAATAAAGATGCAGACCCAAGAGCTAGATAGAGCAAAGGTTAGTACACAAATCCAGGAAATCACCCAAGAGGCCCCAAATGACCCCTCCCTGTTTTAACAGCCATGTGTATTTCCCTAGTTCTCCAGTATAAAACATGAAGTTGGGGACCACCATTTTGAGTTTTTGCTCCCATTTTCTGCATGGGTAACAGGAAATGTTTCCTCTCTTTCTCTCTTCCTTGTCTCTAGAGTTGTTCTCACTCTAGAGACAGCATGCTTTCAGTCTGCTGAAAGTGTATTCCTTTCCTAATAAATTTTACTGTTACTTTTACTAAATCTTTGTGCCTTTCTTGAATTCTTCTCCTGCTGAATGCAAGAACCAAGGTAATTCTCAGGATCATTTTTCTGGTAACATTGACTATCCTTTTATCATTGCAAACACATTTGGAGACATGGAGGAAAGACTCTGTATTGTTTATGGTTCCCTTCTACCTATTTACATCAAGATCTGAATTCTTACTGCTATAGACTGAATATATGGGTCCCCTCAAAATTCATATGTTAAATCCTAACAAAGTGATGGTATTCATCAGTGGGGTGTTTGGTAGGTGATTATGTCATGAAGATAGATCCATCAGGAATGGCTTTAATATTCTTAGAGGCCCCCCAACTGTCATGGGACATCTAAAAGGTGATCATCTACAATCTAGGAGTAAAATGTAAATTCCATACTTATCCACAGGACTATCTTTTAGCAGTGTGCCTAATTGCTAAGGACTAGTTATACTTAGCCACCTCAGTGTAAGGCATAATGACAGTGTGCTAAGGTGGAAATTTATAGCTCTAAATACTTACTCTACAGTCGAAGAATCTCATACCAAAACCTATCTTTAAACCTTGAGCAACTAGAGAAGAAAAAGTGAACATATGAGACATAACCAAATAGAATAGAGATAAATAAAACAGAATTGCTGAACAATGGAGAAAATGAAAATGATTTAATTCTCCTTTAAGTTCAACAAAATAGCAAACCTTTGTCTACATTGGCTAAGGAAGAAGAAAATTATTAAAATGATAAGAAAAGTAAGATTAATACAGATTCTACAGAAATTAAAAAGTTACAATTAGTATCAAGAACAATTTTATTTCAAAAGATTTGATAATCAAATGAATTGTGGAACTGTGTAGATATATGCAAACTACCAATACTGTCTGATGAAGAAACAAAAAAAGGTCAGAATAGATGTAGAAATCATACAGAGATTTAATCAGCAACCAGAAACTCCCAACAAAGAAAAACTGAAGACCAGATGGTTTCCCTGGTAAATTCTAGTGAAATTTTAAGGAATTATCATCAATCATTCCCAAGCTCTTCCATAAACTTGAGAAGCACACTTTGTAAGTCATTCCATAAGCCAGCATCCACTCAAACCAATGACACTGAAACAAAAAACAACAGGTCAGTCTTGTTTATGAATATCAATGTAAAATATTCTCAAAAACCTCTAACAAAAATTCAACCATATAGTAAAAGGACTATGTACTATAACACTATGTTTTTTTTTCCTGGAATGTAAGGATGGTTCAATGTTCAAAATTAATAAATATAAATCATCACATTGAGAGAATGAAGGAAAACACACACAACCACCGCAATTGATGAAGAAAGTGCGTTAAAAAATTTCAACAACCTTTTGTGATAGGAACACTCAATAAACTAAAAATGGAAGGAATCTTCCTCAACATAATAAAAGCCATACATGAAATACCTGTAGTGATACCATGCTCAATCGTGTAAGACTGAGTTTTCTCTTAAAATAAGGAACCATGCTCAGATGTCTGCTTTCACCATTTCTACGAAACATAGCACTGAACTTTCTAGTCAGCAAACATGTTCAGATGACCTGGGAAGCAGAGGTATAATTATTCTCATATGGCATAATCTTATATAGAGTGACAAGGCTATGTATTTTACAAAACTGCTATACCAATAACTGGCTTTAGTAACATCACAGGATATAATATCAACATGCAAAAGCCAGTCAAACTTCTTCCACAAGCTCAGCTGTCAAATCCTCAAGGTTCAGTAATAGCATGACAGGTGCATAGTGTGGGCTGTTTTAGCATGGGAAATTCCTAATTTGGGTCTGCTCTCCACCAAACTTTCTGGTCCTTAGGAAGGGCAAAAATCAGTCAAATAAAAGCAGCATGTACTGGCTGGGAGAGGCAGCAAGGACTCTGGTAGAACTTTAGTTCCACCTCCATCTTAGCACCCCAGTTTGTATTCCCAGACATCTAGTCTTTCCCCTCTTATCACAGTTCACTGCCTCTGTTCAGTGTTTTCATCCTTGGGTTTGCTGTTATGTCCACACTGAGTTTCTGGGCAGTCAATTGCTTGGCCAGAGGAGATGATGAGGTCATTGTAGCTTGCAAATATAGAAAATGCAGTCTTCTGCTCTTACCAGCCCACAGTTTTACCAAGATATGTCCTGTGATGATTCCCCCTCACTCTACCAATAAGTGAGCTTGGAAGTGCTAGGAGTTCTTTTATTGATAACTACTTGTTGTGTGGTAGATAGAGCACCCATTTTAAATTTTATTTTCTACAGTACCAGCTGGTACATGTCTGTGGATCTTCCTGTGGTTTGTCTTTTCTATTTTGAATGATATTTAAAATTTTTTGTTGAATCGTTTACTAGTATTTTGTTGATGGTTTTTACATGTATATCCATTAGGAATATTAGTCTATGCTTTCCTCTTTTTGTTGTGTCTTTGCCTTGTTTCAGTGTCTGGGTTATGTGGGCTTCATAGAATGAACTTAGAAGAGTTCTTATCCTTTGAACTTTTAGGAATGGTTTGATAAGATTTGATGTTAGATTTTTTTTAAACAGTATGGTAGATTCTGCAGTGAAGCCCTCTGGTCTGGGCTTTGCTTTAATAGGGATTTTATATTGCTGTTTCAATTAGTTATTGGTGCCAATCTCTGCAGCAATTCATAGGTGGACTGTCTGTCTGCATGCCACAGATGCCAGGGACACCTACCACCATGCTCTCCACACCTTTCTGTCTCTACTGCCTAAACTTATTAGTGTGTTTGTGTCTGACCCTCCCCTTCTCTATGATTGCTTTTTTTGGCTGCCTCACTTCCAGACACTGTGATAAGGTATTCTCAGGCCCCCTGACTTCTCATTATTCTTTATTTTCAGGTCCCCAGAGTACAGTCTCAAAGAATAGGCTCCCCGCTCAATAGTAGTACAATGAGATATAGGAAATGATGCAATGAATTTCTTCTTCAAGACTAGCTTTCCATGTGGAAATGAGTCACTGCCAGACCAAGTCCTCCATTGGACTTAAGCCTTAGGACAACTGTGGCTTTTTCCTGTGGCTAAGACTTCCAGTCCATGGCAAGTCTGGGGGGATAACCTTGTGATTGTAGCTTTTGGTTTTCCTACCTTTTTTGGAGTGGGAGTTGGAGCTGTGGACTGTTTCTTACTTTTTTTTCTGCATTGTTTTTTTGTGTCTGTAACTTTTTAGCTGTCCTGTGACCTAATTCTTGATTTTCGGTGTTCTTCCTCTTTTTCTTCCTGGGAGTAGGGTATCTCCTTGGTACCCTGACTCTTCTCATTCATGAAGTTAGGGAAGAAACTGTTAATCTTCCATTTTATCCTGGAAATCTCACCTATATTTTTTATTAAACTTATTAAGATTTTTAGTTCCAAGACTTCTGTTCTTTTTAAAAATGCTTTCTACCTCTTTGCGAATTTTTCATTCACATGTTGAATTGTGCTTCTAGATTTCATGAATTATCTGTGTATATTCTATTGTATCTCAGAGAATTTCATCAGACAATTCTCTTCAATTCTTGTTCTGGCATTTCACCATTTTCTTTTGTTCAGAGTCTATTCCTGGAAGCTTATTGTGTTTCTTTGGGGGCATAATTTACCATACTTTTTCACACGTTAGGTCCCTACTTTGACATTTGTGCATATGGTAGATCAGTTGTCCTACTGAGTAATAGAACAACATTAGTAATAAAGGAATTTCTGCTGGCAACGTCTTAAGGGATTGGCTATATTAAACAAATCAAGATTACAGTCAAATTACCTGACCTGGTGGTTTATTATAAGTGGATGTTTGGTACTGAGCTCTCTGCTTATTATACATGTGTCATCCTATTGGTCCAGCAAACAGGGATATGCAATCCTTCACTATGAGTTGCAGGCTGAATGTCCTCAATGAACTCAGTATATTATTTAGAGACACCACTGTGTTATTTATCCTTCATGAATTAGGAATTCAACACACAGGATATTTCATACTAGTTGAAATTTAACCTCTTTCTCAAATACATCTTTTTCAGGAGAACTTTTGCATCATCAGTCACAGTGTCAAGGAAATAAATTTGCAAGCAAAAGATATTTGTAATGTAAAGATTCATAGCAAGGAGGTTTCCATTGTCTGAGCAGATCATCTGCCAACATTCCTGAAGCTTTTCTTCTATTGTTTCTTCATTTGTAGTTTTCAACAAATTTGCAGATTTAACATTTTCCTTGATTTGTTCCACAGAAACATGCCAATCCTTAGCTAGACTCTGCAAGGATGCATCATCCACTCCAAAGATAACTTGATATTCATGTAAGCTTTCCTTCAGCTTCTCCACATCACTCTCCTTGATAATATTATGTAAGTGTGGTAATAATTCAACCTTCAAGGCTTCTAACCTGATTAAGTGTTTCAGAGACTCTTGCTTTCTTTCAATGGCTGCCTCAGCAATATTGAGCAGAGAAAGCATGAAATTGTTCTTTTGAGCAAGGAGCTCCTTTGATAGGATGTCATTCAGCATTGGAAAATCATACTCAGAGCTGTTTTTGTTAGAAACCAAGAAAATTTGTGGTTCATCAATGTTATTCTGTTTTAAAGCATCGATACAACAGTATCGGATCTGATGCAGGACTTTTTCTCTTTGAAAGGTAATTGGTTTACATGTCTCTTCATATTTTAAAGCATTGTCCACCTTGGTTCTCACAAAGTAGAAATCCTTTTTCATATTTCTGATCTCTTTGGCAAGGTCTAAATCATGTTGTGTGACACGTGTACTAGAAATAATAATGAAGAAGTCATATTCATTGAATTTTACTTTCTTAAAATAATCTTTTGCATGTAAATTAGTGGTTCCTATGCCAGGCAGGTCCCATAAAACCACACTGGGAATCTGTGGATGTGTGTACGGTGTTCTGTGCATGGTCATTGGCAGCACCCCAGTGGGGGCTGCATCTTCCTCTTCATGTCCAACCCCTCTCAAGGTATTGATGAAACTGGACTTCCCCGCTCCAGACAACCCTGTCACAGCAATATTGATTGGGGTATCAACAATTTCTTGTAATGCATCATTGATTGCAGAGATGACCTCCTGAATGTTCCCTTTGGTCAGGAGTAATTTGATTGAATGGATGGTTTCCTGAGAGATGATTTTGTTTCCTAGCCTCAAGTTCTTAAAATATGTGGCAAATCTGGAATCCCAATCTTGGTGTTCTTCACCATTAGATTCATCAGAAAGCTCCTGACCCATGATTGTGAGCAAATAAAGAACTGAAAGAAAGAGAGGAGAGGAAAGTTGAAAGACATTGCTGTGCCAGATGCTTTGCTCTAACCAAGAGTGCTGTTGCCTTCTTGTTGTTCTCTATCTTATGTCCTGACACAGATTAGTTTTTATATCTTTCTGCTTTCTCTGAATTAAACTTTTTATTGTGGCAATATTTAAACTTAAACAAAAGGGAAAAATAATACAAAAATCTGTATGTGTCCTTTAGCCAGCTTCAACAGCTATCAAAACAGGGCTAGTCCTATTTTGTCTAATTCTAATGGAGCATCCTAAAACAAATTCAGGAACTAAAAATTATGCCTGTGAAGCATGATATCTGTCTTCAGTGGCCATTTGATCTCTAATAGGAATTTCGTACACTCCATAAAACTCTTATTCCTGTCTTGTAGAAATTGATTTTCAATTTTAAACATGGACAGAAGGCATTTTCTCCAAGATTCTAAAAGTAATTTTAATTTTAACTAGTTCATCAAAATTTGTTAGTAAATTTTATATATACACAGCATTTAAAATAATCATTTCTAAGAAGCACTTAACATCTAGTCAGTTCTCTACTCTTTTAAATTTTGCTTTGTTCTATCAAAAGATTAGCAAATTCTTTAAAGAAAATAATTTGACATAATTGAGCAGCAGAATTCTCATTCATTTTTATGAAGTATGAGTGATGTCAGATGTTGATGAGCTTACTTTTTCTTAATCTGTACAAAGCAAACCTATAACAGTGTTTTCTGATGAGGATTTTTTTTAGGAGGGACTTATTTTATTTTCACTTTTAAATTTTTTATAGTGCTGAGGGTGCATGGTGACATTTACAAAAGTTCTTACAATATATCAAATATTATACTTGAATTTACCCCTTCCATCATTCTCCTTTATTCTGTCTCCCCCATTCCTGGAATAGTTTCAAATAGTCTCATTTTTCCATTTATATACATGTGTACACAGTGAATATATTTTCACTATATTCACCCTCCTACACTCTTTCCCCATATTCTCCCCCCTCTCACTGGTATCAACCCTTGACAGGACCTGTTCTGCCCTTCTGACCTCTGATTTTGTAAAAGAAAAAAATTGACATTTTTATTTGTTTAAGATAGCTAGTTATACAGGGAGTTTCCTTGTGACATTTTCATGTATTATAACCCACATTAGACCATCTCTACTTTTCTTTTTTCTACCTATTCCCCTTCTTATGGTATTTTCAAGAGGTTCAAAAGTTTTATATTCATCTGATGAGCATGTTTTTTGAATCTTCCCTTGATATACATTTTTCATATTAAGCTGCAATTACAGATGGGACAGCAATATATAACAGAAGTAGAAGTTTTCTCAGTCAGACTCCCTGAACAAGAATAGACTGGGTAACAAAGAAGATACTATATACAGAAGAGCAAAAAAGATCATTGACAACCACAAGAGGTATAGACAGAGGAAAAATACAGCAAAACAGAGAGGCAACAAAGTAAATTAAGAAAGTGTTTTCAGTTCAAGCCCTGGATTCCTCAAGAGGAGGGGAAGCTGAAGTCACCAATCAAGGTAAGCCAGATGGCCTTTGAAACAGATTGACATATCTAACTATTGGACAAAACCCACATCATCAGCAATCCTCAATCCCAGTGAAAGAATTTGACTGGACAATGACTTCCCTAGCACAACAGGCCAACACCAGATAAGACAAACTTTCATATCTGTACCTCAGAGAGTTGTGGCAAGGTACCATCTGGGGTTCTCCTTTGAGATTGAGGTACTCCAGAGGTCTTATTAACAAGAAGCAATCACACCTTAGAGTGTCTTGAGATACCTGGCCATAGTATGTGAGAGGAGATGGCCAGGAAGGCTCATGGAGAGGGAGAGACTCTGACTTGAGGCAAGCTGAGAAGTAAACAGGAGCTTGGGGAGGGAAAAATGCAATGGTTGGGCCCTACCACACCCAGTGAGAACAGCTACATTCCTGAGGACAATTTCAAAACAAAGCACTGGCCTCCAATGTCATTTCAGATTATAGAAGTTGCCTGAAAACAGCCTATAGGCAGATAAGCTTTGAGACTGAGCTACTCAGAGGATGTGAAAAGAAGCAGTTTAGGGTTGTGGGACTCCCATCCATAGCATCTTAGTGGGAGAATACCACCAGAGGCAGTTGTAGAGAGGGAGAAGTTTTGACTAAACTGAGGGCTTCTGGCAGCAGCTTGGGAAGTAGCAAAAGGCCCAGAGATTGGACACACAGCCTTATCGACCTGCACAGTATGAACTGCTCCATTGTCTAAGGACAGTTTCAAAAACAAAACACCTAGCCTCCACTGGCAGAGTTCAGGTTATAGGATTTCCCCAAACTGCCTAAGGACAGGCAAGCTTTGAGACTGAGCCAGAGGGGGTATACAGAAAATTAAGGAAAAATCACAGCTCATGGAGTTTAGGGATACCTGGTCATAATGTTGGGAGAAAGATAGTAATGAGAAGTTGTCAAGGAGAGGGAGGGACTTTGACATGGGAGAGCTGAGAAATTAAAGCAGCACCAGGTGCTCAGCTAGTGAGTGGCCTGGTGACTGGTGGCTTCTCCCTCTCTGACTAGAGCCAGCCTCAGTGCCAAGAGATCACTCTAGAAACAGCACCAAGCCCATTCCATGGCTGGCACAGTGCTCAGCATCCAGGAACTATTTCTTGGCTTTGGGGAATTGCTTCCAGGTGACTGAAAGCTCTGAGCACAGGACTCAGGGCTCATGAGATGTTCCCAAATCTCATCCCTTCCACAGGATGGAGAACTGCTGGGCGTGGTTTGAAAGAACTGAGACCTACAGGCAGAGCCCCCAGGTCCCTCAGTTCTCCAACACCTGTGCAGAACTCAATGTGCTATTTGTTACCCTCATATTGGATACATTTGGGGGACACACTAAGGCTTGTATGTGTATTTTCCCATGTATGGTATGTGTACATGGGAACTTACCTTGCCTATAGACTAAAATATGCCATGCAGCCAGTAGTGGCTTCTAGTATACAAAGAAAGGAAGCTTCTAAGGCAGAAACAGCATGGAAGTAGACAATAGACACCTGACCCTTCCACCCTCAACTCACATATAACACCAACCCATGTAGAAGAAAACATAAGAGACTCCATCCACTTCTCCTCTATCTGAGTGGTGCTGGGGACCAGGCCTGGTATCTTGGATACACAGGCAAAAGCATGACTATGGAGCTACCCCCCAGTTCAGTGGTGAGAAACTACACTGCCCCTCCTACTATAAGTCTTGCCTGAACACAGAATAATTCAGCTGAAGACTACTGGCTATTAAAACTTCCAGCCAATAAATTTGGTCTCATATGCATAATTCTCAATGGAGAAACACAAGACTCCCCTGGAGGTCAACAAATTCACAGTAACAGACACTAAGGATAGTAAAGAGAAAGAAAGCCCAGACAAAGAACTCAAAAGCACGATTATAGGAACAATCAATGAAATAAAGAGGATATGACCATGCACTTTCAAATGGCTTGTCTTAAAGTCACCTAGTGCTTTTCAATTTGATCTATTCTGCTATTTATACCTTCTATAACATTCTGCATATTTTACAGCCAAAGGATTTCTGTTTGACTTTTAAAAATTTACTTCAATCTCTCTGTTAAATTTTTGGTAAAGTACTTAATCATTATTCTGTATCTTCTTGAATTTTATTTTGTTTCCTTAAAATGCTATTTTAAATTCTCTGTATGATTGTTAGTACACATTTAATGCTTTGTGTTCAGCTTCTTCTACCTCATTTTGTCAGTTTGAAGACATGTTTCTTAAATTTATTTATGTTTGTTGTTGTATGACAGTGTCTGCCCACTAAAGAATTACAGATTTATTCCACTTTTTATAATCAGGCTTTGTTTGTCCTTGTATGTCTAGAAATTCTAAACAGTTGCTTCTTTTCTCCGAGCCTGTAGTTGCTTATGCTATTTCAACACCAGATGTTACCCTAAGTCAAAGTTTGCTGTGAATTTGTAGTTGATGTGTTGTTCCTCTTTTAGTACTAGAAGGCAGCTTAACTCAGGTTTGTTGTAAATCTGCAGGTTCAGGATGGACCAGGTGAATGCCTAAAATAAATTGTGTGTCTTTGCAAGTCTCCTCAGGGTCTGGAGCAGGCACATGTGCCTCATCCACAATCACTGGATTGTGATTAGGTGTTGTAGGCCTCACTGTGACTCTGGATGGATTGGCTCTGGCCTCCTAAGCAACATGTTGGAGCCCAATTTCAAATTCTTCCTTAAGAAGACAATGATTCTCCATGCTGTCTAGCCTCAGGTTGGGTGAAGGATGGAGTGGCCATGATTATGGTACTAACGCTTCAGTGCTCAGTTGCAACCAATACATACAACCCACTCAGTCCAGTGCAGTGCAGGGCCGGGACCAAAGTCCACAATGCTCTGACCTGCCTGTAGTAGTGATGTACTTGTGACCTAAGATTCCTGCAGTCAGTTGCAGGTGATGCTGGATGGAATACAGGTTTACCCCACTTAGCCTTAAGGTTCGGCCTGTTTTGTATGTGAAAATCTGTTCAAATTGATGTTGCTGTGAAAATCCAAGATTTTTGGAAGTTCTTACTCTGTTGTGATCTTGCTTGGCTTCCACTAGAGATCAGTTTTAAAATGAAAGTATCGACTCTGCACTTGGTGAGGCCGAATTCTGGGTGACTGGGATTAAACTTGCAATGATGTATTGGTCCTGTTGCATTGAGGAGCCTATCCAAAACCTCAATGAACTTATAGTGCTCTTATCATTTCAAAATTTTAAGTTATTACCTAAAATAACTTAACACTGTGATGTTGCTAAAGTATGTATATATGTTCTTATAAATGTGGAAAGAGTGGCAGTAAAATTGATTATGCTCTGTAATCAGGGATTTGAGTTGAATGAACATAGATAAAGGGAAACAAAAAAGATAAACTGTTACTAATTATACTAAGTTATCTTTTGTTATGTGATTACCCCTCTGTTGAAAATTATTTTTATTTGATATACCCTGTAAAAATGCCCAGAATCATGATTTCTGACCTGAAGCCCAAGGATGTGCAAAAATAGTATACTTGTCTGGTGAGATGAAAATTATGGTTCAGAAATTTCAGGTTGTCTGCATTTGTTTTTGGTGTGCTCATGATGTTTTCTCAACAAGTTAAAGATACAGCTTTAAAAACACCATAGGAGACATTCAGTCTAACAACTCAATGGAAAGAAAGTACAGAAATAGGAAATAAACTAAGAACAACAATTACAAAGTAATATGTAAGATGGCAGAAATAAACTCTAGTATAAACTTTCACTAAATACAGGTGGATTCAACTCACTGGTTAGAGTAAAAAAATCAACATGACAATAATAAGATAAATCCAAGACTAATGTGCTTGAAAGTCATTCATTTTAAAAGAACATGAAAACCAACATGTATTAGAGGAAATAATTAAAATGTTAAAAGAAATATATTATCTTAGGTAAAGAAATATCAAGAAACATAAATATCAGGAATATTTGTGTAATTTTTAAAAGCCAAACAGATATTCCCTGAATATTTTCTCTCATGATAGAGGAATTTTACTCATTGTATTGCCTACATTAGTATCCACTGGAAGACATTGCTAATTTCCATCACCACAGGAAGTAATAAGATAAGTAGAATGGTTTCTTCCATGAGTTCCTATGGATAATTTGGAAGAAACTATTCAGGGAAGAGATACAAATAAGGCATTATGTTAGGCAGTAGTCTAAGGTATCAATGGCTCCCATATTCACTAGATCTTATAGTTCTTTTCTCCCCAGTGTTGCCAGACCTGCATATTTCTTCTCATAAGAACATGGAAAAGGTGACTGATTCTGTTAAAAGGGGTTGTAATTTTACCTTGCTAGCTGACTCTTTCCCTTGCTATTTTAAAGAAATAAAATGGTGTCTTGCAGATAACTACATGGTAAGGATTGAGAACAGCCTCCATCCAATAGCTACCAAGGAGCGAAAGTTCTCATTGAATAGATTTTGAGGACATAAGTCATGCCACTACTGTGTGAACACACTTGGAAGCAAATGTGTCTTCTCACATATCCCTCAGATGAGACCCCAGCCCTGTCTAACTCCATGATTGCAGTCCTCTGAGAAAGGCTGAAGGGAGTTATATCCTGTGAAACCATGCCCAGATTCATGACCCTCAAAACTAAAAGGAAACAAA
This sequence comes from Castor canadensis, assembly GCF_047511655.1. Taxonomy (NCBI): domain Eukaryota; kingdom Metazoa; phylum Chordata; class Mammalia; order Rodentia; family Castoridae; genus Castor; species Castor canadensis. Next base: position 68,738,000 of record NC_133391.1, on the reverse strand, counting down.
TGTGTGTGTTTTAAGCTGGTAAGTCAAGGGTAATTTGTTGAAGAGAAATGGATAACTATGGGCAATGAATATACGTGAAAGATATAAGGTGAAGGAATAAAAAGTTAAGAGATTGAGGTCTTTGACTCAACACTATTCACTCAATTAAAATCACGGATACACAGTTTGACACTGCTTTATTCAAATGTGTATTAATGTAAGAAAACATGTCTGTCACATTAGAATAATTAAGTACAGGTAGTGGAGTAAAAAGAGTGAGTATAGGAATAGATGGAATGATAGAATGAAGAAAGAAGGAGCAGGCTTGCTAGAACCACAGAGGTAGCTGCCCTTACAAGGAGTCATGGAATTCACTGCACTGCTATCATAGAAGCGCAAAGAGAAGATGAACACAGACTAAGAAATTTAGCAAGTAAACCCCATGTAGTAAGAATAAGAAAAAGATTTAAGAAAAGGATAACAATTCCTTTCAGGTGGGTTCTTAAAATGATGTGGATTAGCAAAATTAGAAACATTAAAGAAATATTAATAAATGCTGGGTGGGGTGTCTTACACCTGTAATCCTAGCTACTCAAGGCAGAAGCAGGGGGATTTTGAATTCAAGGCCAGCCTAGGCGAATTTAGCAGGCTATATAAAAAAATTGAAAAGTAAAGGTCTGGGTTATAGTTAAGTGATAGAGCACTTGCTTTGCAAGTGTGGGGCCCAGAATTAAATACCCAAAATTGAAAAACAAAAGGGGTAAATAATGTATTAGATTTGAATAGGAGTAAAATGGCACATAAAATTTAAATGTAATACTAGAAATTTCAAGTTATAACAAATTTCTGTGAATGTTTATGAATCAGTATATTTTTATAAAGTATGAAGTATTAAAATTACTGGGCGATCAAATAGAAAATGATGGCAACCTGTAGAAATGCTAATATTTAACTTTCCCTACAGCAAAATAAGAAATTTCAGCCAAATGTGTCAAAAAAGTTCTACAAAATATTCAAAGATGCGTATGTAATTATAAGTTAAAATGAAGGAGAAAACCCTATGTCACGTGCTTAATTCATTTTAAATATGAAATATCATGAATGGCAAAACAAAATAATGAAAATAAAAGAAAATGACAGATCAATCTTAGTTATAATGATAGCAAATCATTCTTTGTAACAGCAATAGCTAACTGAAGATGTTACACATGCTTAAGTTTATACACAGGTATGTATATATATGCACATACATAGACATGTACTATATAAAGTAGAAATATGTGAAGAATCAATTAACATCCGTGTGATATACTTGAAGGAAAAAACCAAGAGGATTGTTGAAAAGAATTTTCACTAGCTCAGATTTCTTTTCTCTTGACCTATCTGTTGAAAGACTTCCCATGTCAGCACATAAACCCCCACGATTAAACACGGAAACACAGAGGAACCTTGTCTTCTTCCTTGATCCTCTTTTTTCCATATAATCCTGTATCCCATTTGAAAGCAACCATGTTTCTCTAAATTTGTTCATGTTTGATCACCTGTCACACATCAACTACTCTACTTCTCCAATGTCATCACTTCCATCTTAGATTATGTCAAATGTTCTTTCACTCTTTTCTTTTCTGTGATTGTCTTACAGACAACATTGGTTTTCAAACATAGGTAGATTTATCATTTTAACACATAAATTAGATCAACACACCATTTCCATAAAGCTCTCATGTGACTCTTGTTTCACTAATAATGTCCTTTACAAGTACAAAGCACCTGCCAAACACAACACACCTTTGAACTCATTTACTACTTCTGGACCTTTGGCCTCTGCTTCCACCCTGCTATTCCCTGTGCTGTGCTCTTATCTCAGGACCTTTGCACTGACTTTCTGCTCTTGTTTCCTTTATTGCTTTTCCCCTGATGGGTACATGATTATTAATTTAATCTCATCGCTTTAGGTTCTGTTTAAGTTATATAGGCTTCATTTAGATTCTCACTGGGATATAAAATTTATCTATCTCCATCATTCACTTCCCTGTTTTCTGTTTTCTTTTCTTCCTAGCACTTAGAGCTATATGAAATGATATTTTAATGTAATTATTTGCTGTCAGTTTCCTACAATATATTTGAGTCTTAGGGTTGTAAGATGTGTTTTTGTTTTGTTCACTTCTCTATCATTAATGCCCAAGAAATGTGATAATTTACTCTTTATGACATGAGTGGGGGAAATGAGAAACCCACCAATTAAGTGATTTTATGAAAGCTCCATGAGTCACTTAAGTTCCATTCTATTTACAGAGAATGAGTGCCAAGTTTCTGATAATGATAAAACAACATGCAAATACAGAATATGGATTAGGTTAGTCAGACTTTTTGTTGCTGTGACAAACACCTGAGAGAAAGTTTAAAGGAAGATCTATTGATTGATTGATTGATTGATTGATGGTACTGGGGTTTGAATTCAGGGCCTCACGCTTGCTAGGTAGAGGCATGGTACCACTTCAGTTACTCCACCAGCCTGAGCAACGATTTACTTAAGTTCATAGTTTCAGAAGTTTCAATCTATTGTACCCTGGCCCTTCTGCTTTTTCCCTGAGGTAAGAAAACAATTCCATGTTGTAATGATACATACTGTAAGATTTATCTTAACTGTCTTGTCCAGTGAGTATGAATAGAAAAGTGAAAAGTCATAAGATTTCATTCCTTAGAAAAGACTGCATTTCTAAATGACATTATTTTATCAATATATCCTGACATGGCTTACTTTTCATCACAAATGTAAGAGGAGATTATTAGTATTTCTACATTATAATAAAAAAAGAAAATGAAAAGACTCTCCAGTCCTAGATTTCCACAGCCAGTTGTAGCAGAAGTGGTGTGCAGAGGATGTCCTTTCACTCCAAGTGTAGCTTCCACTGGAGTGCAAGGTATGAGAAATGCTGAATTGGATGGAGAGAGGGAAGAAAAAATGACTAGAAAGTAGCATAGAATTGAATAGAGCAAACCTCATGTATTCTGTAGTGAGGTTTCAGAATATATTCTGATACATGCATTTTCACCCACTCTAGGGAAAGGTACTAGAGGCAGGTAAAAACACTGCCTCTAGTTTTACTAAGTTGGGTAAGTTTTACTAAGGAAATAACAGCCATAATATTTGCTGTAAATTTATGTTAACTCGAGTGACTAACACTGTCCATCAGCCATTTCTACCTTCTCTCCACCAAGGCTCCCTAACTTCCAAATGGAGGATCCCAGTGCTCCAGCCCTTGCTCCAAAACATCATTATTCATCACCTCCTTAGGGAAAAGAGATTTTTTGGGGTCAGAAATTAGCTCTGAATGCTTTTGCTGACTTACCAGAAAATCCTGCGTCTGATGATGTGCTCGCTGTTGCTCAAGTCACAGCAATCGGCCTTCAGTATGCTCCAGGCTCTTCACTAGAAATCCACTTCTGCTTCACTCATGCATAGCAGCAAGTACCAGGCATCAGGATATGGTGTGCTATTGGCCAGATGCGAAGGAGTGTGAATCTAGTCCTATTCTGGAACTACTAAAGAACTGAAAAGTGAAAACAAACTCGCATATGTTTGTCTCCCCAGTGACTCAAGCAATTCTAGGAAGAGGAAGTTGAACAGTACTGAGATAACAAATGAGCTCGGTGACACAGTGTGGCAAGTGAGGGGAACACAGAGCAGAAACTTACTAAAAAGGTTGGAACATCTTCTATGATTTGAAAATGATCTCAAATCATTTCTCCTGATCCCTGATACAAAGCAAATCCTGAACTAAGATTCACACAACAGAATTCCTGGGTCCTGTGCAAATGCTAAGTCCAGTTTCACCCTAGACATCTCCCACTTTCAACTTCAAGTACTGCAGCAATGTTTCTGCCTGACTGTACATTTTTTTCCCAAAAACTTCATCCCTGTTGTCATAGACATGAGTGAGAGTTGGACCATGGGTTTGAAGTTTGGAGGTAGGCAGTGGGAAAGCAGATAGGATGGGAAAGTCAGTATGGATGATCCAATGTAGCTGGGCAGGACTTTGAGACCCTCACTCTTACCAATTGCCTTCTGGTTCTCTGTAGTTGCAATAGTGAGTACAGCTTACTCACATTTCAGTAAAGACCCTCTAATATGAGTTATGTGCCAAATATCTCATAAAAAGGAGGTTGGAGGCTTCTCTAGCCACCTTTTAAATTGCTGTCATTCAGTATATAGTTTATTAAAGATGTCTGTATATTAAAATCTTGCTTTGGGGGATGAAGATCCAGATGGAGAAAAGGGGCTCACCCCAAGCATTTATCTTGAAGCCTCATGAAGTAGAGCAGAAAAATTCAGTAATCACTGATTCTATGATGCTATGTCCATGCTAAGGAAACTCTTCCTTACAAATATTGAATCAAATCAGGTCATAAGATGAGAGAGCGCATGCAATACAAATAAAAGTATCTCTTGCAGTGATATTTTCATTTTCTGACCCTTTGAAGCTCATTCAGTGACTGTAATTTGGATAGTGCATTTCAACTAAGGGTTGTGTCAAGCCCTGCAGCACTGTCTGCAAGTAGAAGTCATTAGAAGTGAGGCCCTTTCTACAGTGGAAGGAATTCAGTCATTTCTCAGGGGCCCTTGACCAATATAGCACACTCCTGCATCTTAGGAATCCATGACATTGCTAGGGTTGTAAAAACTAAAGTCATTTTATTATGATGCTCACTAGTCACAAAAGTAGTGTGTAGAGCTGGAAGTGGGAAGAAGTGAAATGATTGAAGGGAGGCCTGGTGGACAGTGGATGAGAAGAGGAATTAGCTTCTTTGTGTGTCCATTCCTCTCTGATTGTCTTGTCTTTCTCTCTGTCTTTTTTCTAAACCATAGCACCTGTCTCCCAGTCACACTGCAATATATTCATTGACATTTGTTTTCAAAGGTGAAATCTTTATTTTAAAATTAGTGTATAGCACATATGCAAAATATTATGTTTCATTATAACACTTTCATTCATATGAGGCTCTGTAGACATTGAATGAAATCTTGAATTTATTAAACTTACTAGCTATTTATGTTACAAAGTGAATTTTTGTGGAAATATAATTAAAGCAATAAAAAAGCCATGTCTAGCAAAAGACATAAATAGAAGTTTGACTTAAACCTAATGTCTAATTGGTCAGAAGTTCAAGTCTGATTTAAGCCTAATGTCTAATTGGTCAGAAGTTCAAGTCTGACTTAAGCCTAATGTCTAATTGGTGGGAATTAACAGTTTACACACTCTTTATCTCACTTTTAGAAGTTAAGTTTCAGAATGGCATATTTATTTAGTTAATTTCTTTATTAGCCTTCTTTTGAGAAAGGAATGCTATACATGCACACAACAGTAATGCAATGACCTCAGCATCCTAGAAGTTGGCTGTCCTCAAAACAGTTCGGGAAACAAATAACCTCTACACACCACACCTGCTTACAGAAACTGTGGGCTATTCTTTTGTAGAATATAAAGATGCTTCTTCTGATTGTAGGTGTAAGTGATTCTAGTGAGTGTCTCATAAAAACGTGCAAATGTTTTCATGTTTTTAGAACTATATTGGACACATGTAGTACTTAATGTAAGAAGGTATCTGAAATTACCTACAGGTAATTAACTAAAGCACATCACTATTTACTCCATTTGGAGTCATTGCCATGGTTTTTCACACCTTATACAAGGTTAGATCATAGAACATAGAATTTCCAAAGACATATGTATCTATCTAATATCTAGATATGAGATAGAGATCCACATATATCATAAAAAGCTATGTCATGACATCTGTTTATGCGTGAATTTATAGGGAAGTCTTTCTTCCTCATGGGTATATTCCTAGTGTCATCAACATTTGTAGCAGAGTGCATCCAGAGAGCCCTGAACATATACTGAGACACAGGACTAGTTGACTTCACTGCAGAAGGAGCCAGAGTCGAAGCCCTGGCTGGCCACTGTTGCTATCACAACAGTGAGCAGCAAAGCCAAGACCCATTGGCAGCCCACAGCCACATGCATCGCACTTACCACGAACATGTTTGAAGTCTGAATATATTTAAAGTGAACTGTTCACCATGTAAAAAAGTTGCATAGAATGTTATCGTGAAAAAACTGTTTTTAAATAAAATCAATTTTTCCATGAAGAAATGCAATCTTTTACAATTTTATTGTATTTTAAGTCCTTGAACATTTCTTCATGTATTTATTAGTCATTTATAATTATCTTTGAGAACTGTCTCTTCAGTTCATTGACCTATTATTGAGTTTTTGTTTTTTGGTGTTGACTTCCTGGAGTTCTTTATACATTCTGGTTATGAATTCTTTGTCCAGTGCAAAATTTTCTTACATTCTGTGAGTTGTCTCTTCATTCTGGTAGTTGTTTCCTTTGATGTGAAAAATCTTTCTAATTTGATGAAATATCATTTGTGAATTGTTATTTCCTGAGCAATAGGGTCCTATTCAAAAGTTGTTTCTTGTGGCAGAGCAAGTAGCTAGCATGTGTGAAGCTTTGAGTTCAAATTCCCAGTACTGCCAAAACAAAACTTGTTTCTGACATCTGTATCTTCACGTGTCTTCCCCATGTTTTCTTGTAATAGTTTTCAAAGATTCAGTCTTATACTAAGATCTTTGATCCATTTAGAATTTATTTTTGTACAGAGTGAGAGAGAGGAATCTACTTTCAGTCTTTTATACGTGGATATCCAATTTTTCTAACACCATTGATTGAATAGGATATCTTTTCTCCAATGTATGTTTATGGTACATTTGTAAAAAAAATCATGAGTTGTAGCAGTGTGAGTTTATTTCTGGTCATTTATTCTCTCTTGGTACTTGTGCAAGTACCAAGCTTTTTTGTTGTTGTTGTTGCTGTGGCTTTGTAGTTTAATTTGAAGTCAACTATTGTGATACCTCCAGCGTTGCTCTTTTTTGTTCAGGATTGCACTGTCTATTGGGGGTCTTTTATGTTTCCATATGAATTTTTCATTGATTTTTCTGTTTATGTGAATGACACTGGGATTTGATAGAGGTTGATTTGAATCTGTAGATTTTTTTTGAAAGTATAGCCATTTTCAAAATAGTAATCCTGCCAGTCAATGTACAATGGGAAGACTTTTTGTTTCTTTTCTCTTGCTGCTTTGTGACTCTTGTCCTTGTCTTTAACACTTGAGAGTTTTTACCCTCTTATGCCTGGATACCTGCATCTTTCTCTGGGTTTAGGGAGAGATACTATCTTTTTGAATAAACTTCTACCCTCTGACATTCTCAAGTCCCATCACATTTTGAGTATCACCGGGTGTATTTTGCAGCTCAAAGATTTCTGTATGAGTTTTAGAAATTGCTTCAATCTCGCTGCTAAATTTCTTGGTAAAGAACCCAACCCAATCATTTTTCCATATTTTCTTGAATTTCATTTAGTTTCTTCAAAACAGCTATTTTAAATTCTCTGTATGATGGTCAGTACATGCCTATTGCTTTGAGATCAGCTTCTGATGCTTATTTTGTCTATTAGTTTGAGATCATGTTTTCTTTAAAGTTCTTGATGCATGTTTTTATATGACAATGTTTGAATATTGAATAATTAGAGCTTTATTTTAGTTTTTATAATTAGGCTTTGTTTGTTTTTGTTTTCCTAGAAATTCCAAGCAGCTGCTTATTTTCTCTGAGCCTGTGGTCACTTCTATTTCAATACTAGATGTTATCCTAACTGAGGTAATAAACCAAGGAGAACAATTACAAAGTGAGTGGTAAGGTGGCAGAAATAAGCCCTAGTACAACCTATCAATAAATATAAGTGGACTCAACTCACTAGTTAGGATTAAAAAAAAACACAAGGTAAGATAAATCCAAATGTGCACGAAAGTCATTCATTAAAAAAGCACATAGAAACCAACATGCATTTAGAGGAAAAAACATAATGTTAAAAGAAATATATTATTTTATAGAAGAAATAAAAAACATAACTATCAGGAACATAAATTCTTTTGATATTCTTCTCATAATACAGGAGTATTAATCATTGCATTGGCTACATTAATATAGATTAGAAGATATTGTCAATTTCCATTGTCAGAGGAAATGATAAGAGAAGTAGAATGGTTTCCTCCAAAAGGTTCAATGAACAGCTAGGAAGAAAAAAAGCAGAGAAAGAAAAACAAATAAAGCAGTGCATTTGGCAATATTCCAAGATAATCTCATATACTCCATGACTTCCATATTCACTTGATTTTGTAATTCTCTCTCCCCCACTACCATATAGAAGACCTGCAACTTGCTTTTCATAAGGAGACTATGGCAAAGGTAATTGAAACGTTTCTTCCTTGATTTAGTTAAAATGAATTGTGATTCTGTCTTGCTAGCAGATTCTCTCCTTGGCTGATTTTGAAGAAATAAGCTGACGTTCAGATAACCACACAGTAAGCATTGAGGACAGCCTCTGCCCAGTAGTTAGCAAGAGCACAAGTTCTTATTCCAACTGTTCTGGAGGTTATATCATGCCACCACCATGTAAACAAGCTTAGAAGAGGATGCTTCACCTCATGATCCCTCAGGTGAGCCTCTAGCCTTGTCTAACATCATAATTGCAGAGAAAGGCAATCTGTGAGAAAGGCTGAAGGGGAATGTCCACTGAAACCATGCCCAGATTCATGATGCATTGGCACAATAAAAAAAATGTGTTCTTTTAACATGTTAAGTTTAAGGATAACTTGATGAACAGAAATGAATAACCAATGTGCAATGAATATATCTTAAAATATAAGGTAAAGAGTGAAAATGCTAAAAGAATAAATTCTGTGATCCAACACCACTCAGTTAAACCACAGCTACAGAAAGAGGCAAGACAATGGATTACTGACAGATACCACTTCCACCAGTCTATGTGAATCTAAAAGAAAATCTCAGGTTTGTGACTGCAAGGATATAGAGGGTGACAGCATAAGAACAGATCATAGCTACAGTTATCAACTTCTAAGCCTCCAAAAGTGCAAATCCATTGTGGGCACATGGGGTATGGATCAGGACCTGCTCCATCTCTTGCCCAAACTTAGTCTTGTTGGTTTTTAAATTATTTTTTCTATCCAGACCTGAACTGCTTCCCACAAGTGCTACTCACAAGGACCACCCAGTGTGCAAAACAATGGAAAATCAGCAAGCCTTGCCCAAGCCACTGTACAGTAGCTGACCACTAACCAGTGTCTCCATGAAGACTAGATAGACCAGCCCACAAAACAATCAGGTAAGCTAGATGGTTTTGTTCCTGAAGGCTATTGCACAGGCCATCTCAGTGTATGAGAATAAATCCATTCATCTTCTAAGAGATCTGGTGGCTAAACAGGCTGAATCTGATCCCTCAAGAAAGCCTTTGGTCAAGTGGACTGATTGAAGGCTTCCAGACCAGACCAAGAGGGGTGGGCTAAAGCCACTCAGCCCAGCATCTCTAGCCAAAGGAGTGGTGAGAAGTGAGCAGGCTAGAGCTCAACATCCAGGTTTCTATTCCAAAACAAGGAGGGTGCCAAGCTGAGTTGGGTAACTAACTAGAGCCCTTAACCTATCAGTATACACATATACACAAGTGACAGGAGGCATTTATCTCTGACATCCCAAATGAAACATTAAACTGGAGACCTAGGTAAAAAAAGGAAATAAAAATTCATTGTGGACAAGACAGAACAACTATTGAATTCTTTGAACAGGGAAGAGCAGAGGCTCCAAAAGTTCATAGTGCTTTCTCACCTACTAGCTCTGTTCAGGAACTCACTACTGACACCCCAAATGGTACCCTACATGCCTAGAACTGCCCCACATCACTACCACAGCTGCCCTAATCCAGCTTCCCCAAGGTTACACCTGTTCAATTCAGGGGACTGAGGGTACATGTGAGTAAATACAACAGGAAAACTACAGACAAAACCCTGAGGGACAGAGGTTGGAAGGCAGCATCACTGTACTAACAGAGCACAGATGAGATCTACTTCTCCTCTCAAAAAGGAAGAAATACTGACTTTAAAACATTTTTAAAGTTTTATGTATTCCTCTTATATTGCCATTTTCTTCCTTACGTTTTCATTTCTTTCAAAATATTTTTCTTCATTTTTCTGTCTCTTGCTTACAAACCATTCATTCAATTGGCAATTTATTCTATTTCCTTCTTTTATTACTCTCAACCTTTCTATCCTTTTGAAACCCCTGACTATTGTACCCTTCTCCACAACAATTGAAATATATCTCTACACACTAGGATTTTGTTTACCTGCAGCCCACACACTTCACCCCCCTTCTCCTCCCCTTCCTTCTTCCTTATCTCTGCTCCTACCTGCCTAAATTTTGATACCTAAGTTTTAACTTCTATGCAAACAAGTTTTACTTTTCTAACCCCCTACTGCACCTTATAAGAATGCTAGTCCCTTTATCATATAACATGACCAGGTGTATAAACAATACTACCAATGATATTCTATGTCATGTAAGTATCTGGTTTGGTATTGAATTGGTGAATTTGTTATTCCTAAGTTATACCCCACAGGCTAATGGTCAGAAATAGAACAACCACACCTTGCTGCTAATCAGTCTTGCTAGAACATAGAAAATAATCCAAGGGAAAGACGTTAGGTGACTAAAACCTTAATCAAACTGATTGACTATGGGTGAGAAAATCTCCAAATAAAGGCATAAGAAATGTGAAAATTTGGGAGAATATGAATCTTCCAAAGGTCAACAATCACACAACAAAGGATCTGATGGATAGTAAGGGGGATGAAATCTCAGTTTCTGAGCTCAAAAGAATGATTATAAGAACTATTAATGAAATGAAAGAAGATATGCAAAAACAAGTCGGTGAAATCAGAGAATATGAATGAACAGTTAAATGAATTCAATGAGAATGCAAAGAAACAACCAAATGAACCCAACGAGGATATAAATAAATAACTGAATGAACTCAATGAGAATACAGATAATCAACTAAATGTAATAAAAGACTCAAACAGGGAATTCATTAAAGATGAAGAAAGCTCCAAGCAAACAAACCCCAAACAAACCAAATTAAAGCTCTGGAAATAAAGAGCTCCTTAAGTCAATAAAAAATTGAATTCAAAGCATCTTCCACTGAATCTGGTGGAATATAAAATTTCAGGGCTTGAAGACAAAGTAGATATAACAGATTTCTCAATAGAAACCGTAAGAGCAAGGAGGGCACGGGATCACTGAAAGAAAATACCTTCAAACCTAGATTGTTATAGCCAACAAAGCTATCATTCATAACTGAAGGAGAAAAAGAAATCTTCTATAATAAAAAGAAACTAAAGCAATTTATGACCACTGAACCAGCACTCCAGAAAACACTCAAAGGATCTTACACACAGAATATGAAGATAAACCAGCCATGAAAGTACGGGAATAAATGAAATGCCACCAGAGGAGTAGATCAGCAGACGAGGTATAGGAGAGTCAAACACTAAAAAAAATTAAAAGTAAAAATACTTAAAAAGAAACTAATAACAGTAATTATCACATACCACATATCTTTCAGTATTAAAACTGAATGCTAATGGTCTCAATTATCCCATAAAAAGATGTAGATTGGAGAGGTGGATCAAAAAGCAAGACCCCGCCATTTGTTGCCTACAAGAAAGGTACCTCACTGACAAAAACAAACATTAGCTTAGGGTGAAAGGACAGAAAAAAGACTTTCTAAGCAAATAGACCCCCCAAAACAGGCAGGAGTAGCTACACTTATGTCTGATAAAGTAGACTTCAAACCTAAGTTAGTTAGAAGGGGAAAAGAAGGTCATTCCATACTAGTAAAAGGAATAATATATCAAGAGGAAATAACAATTGTTAACTTATATGTCCCTAATGTTGATGGACCCAACTTTATAAAACAAACACTACTGGACTAGCACAGCTAGAGCTCAACACAATGATATATATAATCATGTTTGCAATAGTAGGACTGTTTGAAGGGACTAAAGGAAAGAGGGAGAGGAAAAGAGAATGACAGAGAGTAAATCATATTCAAATTTGTTGTATCTATGTAGGAAGTCAGAATAATGAAAGACACTGAAAGCTATTGAATAATAGGGGATGGGGGGATAGGGTAAGGGAAAGCAATAGATGGAGTTTATCTGATTAAAGTACAACATATTCACAGGTGAATACATGGTCAAACATCTTTGAACAATGAATATATACTTATAAAATGAAAGATAGGAATGTAAAACAGGGTGGGTATTAGTGGGAGGGTGAGGGTGAATGGAGATGGTAAAGAAGGGTGAATATTATTTACATAACTTATACACTTATATAAAAATAAGACAATAAAAAATAAAATAATGAAATTTTTTAAAGAAAATGAGAACAATTTCATAAAAAGACCCATAACTACACACATGGACACTGCACATGTTTCAAACATACATATTCATAGAAAATGTATAAAATGCTGGACTATTTGAGTATTAGTACTGGAGTGGATTGTGAAAGGGTATCAAAATAAAAGGGATAATAGAACAAAGAAAGAAGAGACAAGCCTGCTAGAACTACAAGAGGTACAAGGAATGATGTCACTATAATTGAAGACTCAAAGAGTAAAATAAGATGAAAACAAATGGGTAAGGAGTTTAGGTTAGATCCATACAGAATGAATATGAGTAAACCTAAAGCAGCAAGACTATGGAAACAAATAAAGGAAATGAAAGGGGAATTCTTGAAATGATATGACTAATTAGCAAAACTGGAGACTTTAAATTTATACTGTTAAAATCCAAAGAGAATTCTAACAACCCAAGAAAAAAGATGACAAGCAAGTAACGTATTAGAGTTTGAAAAGGAAAACAAGATGATGTTCTCCAGTTCCCCCTATTTACCTCTAAATGACAAAATTTCATTCTTCTTTGTGGCTGAATAGAATTCCATTGTACATAAGTGCCACATTTTCTTAATCCATTAATCAGTAGTGGGGCATCTTGGCTGTTTCCATAGTTTAGCTATTGTGAATAATGCTTCAATAAACATGGGTGTTGATGTGCCTTTGTTGTAATCTGACTCACAATCCTTTGGGTATATCCCTGGGAGTGGTACGGCTGGATTGTATGGCATTTCTATTTTTAGTTTTTTTGAGGAGCCTCTGTAATGTTTCCACAGTGGTTGTACTAATTTACATTCCCACAAGCAGTTTATGAGGGCCCCTTTTTCTCCACATCCTCACCAACATTTGTTGTTGTTTGTGCTCTTGATGGTAGCAATTCTAACAGAAGAGGGGTGGAATCTTAATGTGGTTTTGATTTGCATTTGCTTTATTGCAAGGGATGTTGAACATTTCTTCATGTGTTTTTTAGCCATTTGGATTTCTTCCTTTGAGAAAGTTCTATTCAATTCTTTTCCCCATTTCTTTATTGGGTCATTGAATTTTGGGGAGTTTAGTTATTTGAGCTCCCTATGTATTCTAGTTATCAAACTCTTGCCAGTTACACAGCTGGCAAAAATTTTCTCCCATTTTGTAGGTAACTTCTTCAACTTAAACAGCATTTCTTTTGTTGTGCTTAAGCTTTTTAATTTCATGTAGTCCCATTTGTTAATCCTTTCTCTCAGTTGCTGAGCCATTTGAGTTCTACTGAGGAAGTCATTGCTTATGCCTATTAATTCCAGTGCATTCCCTGCTCTTACCTGCACTAACTTTAGAGTTTCAGGTCTTATATTAAGGTCCTTAATCCACTTTGAGTTGATATTGGTAGAAGGTGACTAACATGGATCTAGTTTCAGTTTTCTGCATGCAAATATCCAGTTTTCCCTGCAGCATTTGTTAAAGAGGAGGTCTTTTCTCCGTCATATGTTTTTGGTACCTTTGTCAAAAATCAGCTGGGTATAAACATGTGGATTCATATCTGATCTTCTATTCTGGTCCACTGGTCTTCATGTCTGTTTTTGTGCCAGTACCATGCTATTTTTATTGCTGTGGCTCTGTAGTATAGGTTGAAGTCAGGTATTGTGATACCTCCAGCATTGCTCTTTTTTGCTTAATGTGCCTCGGTTATTTTCAGTCTTTTGTACCAATTAGCTTTCTTTTCCAAATGAACTTTAGGGTTGATTTTTCAATCTCTGTGTTGAATGCCATTGGACTTTTGATGGGAATCACATTGAACATGTAGATTGCTTTTGGTAGTATAGCCATTTTCACTATGTTGTTTCTACCAAACCATGAGCACGGGAGAACTTTCCATCTTCTGTAGTCTTCTTTGATTTTTTTCTCAATAGTTTATAGTTTCCTTATAGAGATCTTTCACATCCTTCATTAACTTTATTTCTACATATTTTATTTTTTGAGGCTATTGTAAATGGAATTATTTTCCTATATTCTTTTCAATCTATTCACAGTCGTTGTGTAGAAAGGCTACTGATTTTTGTAGATTGGTTTTGTATCCTGAAACTTTTCCAAAACTGTTTATGGTGTCAAGGAGTTTTTTAGTGGAGATTTTAGGATCTTTTAGGTCATCTGCAAATAGAGATATTTTTGCAACTTCCTTTTCAATTTATATTCCTTTTATTTCTTCTTCCTTTCTTATTGCCCTGGCTAGGAATTTCAGGACTATGTTGATTTAGAGTGGAGAAAGTGGACACTCTTGTCTCATTTCAGACTTTAGAGGAAATATTTTCCATTTTCCCCCATTTAGTATGAGGTTGGCTATAGGGCTGTCACACATAACCTTTATTATGTTGAGGTGCATTCCCTCTATTCATAGTTTAATCAGAGCTTTTATTATGAAAGGATGTTGAATTTTGTTGAAGGCCTTTTTTTTGCATCTATTGAGATGATTATGTGGTTTTTATCTTTGTTTCTGTTAATATGCTGTATTACATATAATGATTTGCATATGTTGAACCATCCCTGGGATAATACTAACTTGATCATACTGTATGATCTTTTTGATATGCTGTTGAATTTGGTTTGGCAATATTTTATTGAAGATTTTTTGTATCTATGTTCATTAAAGAGATTGGCCTGTGATTCTCTTTTGTTGTTGTGGTTGTTGTGTCCCTGTCCAGTTTAGGAATGAGTGTAATACTGGATTCATAGAATGAGTTTGGCAGTATAGCTTCCCTTTATATTTCGTGGAAAAGTTTGAGGAGTGTTAGTGTTAGTTCTTTAAAGTCTGGACTTTAAAGAATCCGTCAAGTCCTGGACTTTTCTTGTTTGGAAGACTCTATTGCTGCTTCAATTTCATTGCATATAATAGGTTTGTTTATGTGACTAATGTCCTCTTGGTTCAGTTTTGGATGGTCACATGTATCCAGAAACTTGTCCATTTCTTCTAGATTTTCCAATTTAATTGAATATAGGTTTTCAAAGTATTCCTTGATGATTTCCTAGGTGTTTGTTTTACCTCCCCTTTTGCATTTCTAATTTTATTAATTTGAGTGTTATCCCTTTCACTTTAGTCAGATTTGTGAGGGGCTTGTCAGTCTTATTTATTGTTTCAAAGATACAGTTTTTTGTTTTGTTGATTCTTTGTATCTTTTTTGTCTCTGTATCATTTATTTTGGCCCTTACTGTTTATTATTTCCCTCCTTCTGCTAGTTTTGGTTTTAGCTTGTTCTTGCTTTTCTAGGAGTTTGAGATGCAGCATTAAGTCACTTACTTGAGATCTGTCTGTGTTTTTAATATAAGTTCTCATGGCTATAAACTTTCCTTTTAGGAATGCCTTTGCTGTGTCCCATAGTTTCTGATAGGTTGTGCTTTCCTCCTCATTAAGTTCTAGGAACTTTTTGATTTTTTTCCTTATTTTTTAAATTACCCCCCCATCATAGAGCAACATGTTGTTCAGGTCCAGTTGTTTATTTTCTACTGTTTCTTTAGTTGTTGAATTCTAGTTTTATTGCATTGTGATCAGACAGTGTGCAGGGAGTTATTTCAATTTTATTATATTTATTAAGACTTGTTTTGTGATCTAAAATATGATCTATTTTGGAGAAAGTTCCATGGGCTGCTGAGAAGAATGTATATTGTGCTGATTCAGGATGGAACACTCTATAGACATCTGTCAGGTCCATTAGCTTTATGACATCATTCAGTTCTAGAGCTTCTTTGGTGAGTTTTGTCTGGATGACCTATCTATTGGTCATCCCATACCAATACTGAAGTCTCCCATCACCACTGTGTTGGGGTTATCTGTGTTTTTAAGTCCAGTAGTGTATGTTTAATGAAGTTGGGTGCACTGGCACTGGGTGCATATAATTTGATAATTATTATTTCCCTTTGTGGTATTCTTTTATTAGTATGAAGTGACCTTCTTTGTCTCTTCTGACCAATTTAAATTGAAGACTACTTTATCTCATATAAGAATTGCTACTTCTGCCTGTTTTAGGGGGCCATTAGCTTGATAAATCTTCCATCCTTTCACTCTAAGGCAATATTTGCATCTGTCTACAAGTTGGGTTTCTTGTAAACAACAGATTGTCAGTTCTTCCTTTTAATCCAGCTTGCCAACCAGTGTCTTTTGATGGGGGGATTGAGTCTAATAACATTCAGTGTTAATATTTTGAAATATGTGGTGATTCTTGCCATTTAGTTGTTTTTGTTGTCTAAGGGTTTGTGTGTGTGTGTAACTAATTCTATGCTACTCTCTGATTACTTGTCTTCTCTTGAGATTTAAAAATTCCCATCCTTTCATGGCTATGTTTATTTTCACCTTCTGTGTGTAGGATTCCCTTCAGTATCTTCTGTAGTGGTGGTTTAGTGGTCATGTATTGTTTTAGTTTTAGTTTATTATGGAAGTTTTTAAATTTCTCCTTCAATTTTGAATGAGAGCTTTGTTGGGTAGAGTATCCTAGGACTGAAATTGTTTTCTTTCAGTACTCAAAATATCTCACTTATGTTCTTCTTGTTTCTGTTGAGAAATCTGCTGTTATTTTGATGGGGTTACCTTTGTATGCTGTTTTTTTCTCTCTTACAGGCTTCAATATTCTTTCCTTGTTCTTTGTGCTAGTTGTTTAACTATAATATGCTGTGGAAAGGTTCTATTTTGGTCATGTCTGTTTGGTGTTCTGGGGGATTCCTGAATGGTCATCTCATTCTCAAGATTTGAGAATTTTTCTGCTATTATTTTGTTGGATATATTATATATACTTTTGGTTTGGACTTCTTCTTTTTTTAATGCACGTGATTTGCAAGTTTGGTCTTTTGATGGAGTTGCAGAGTTCTTGTGTGTTCCTTTTGTAGTTCTTGTGTCTTTTGCCTAAGTCGTCTTCTATTTTTTCATATGTATCTATTTTGTCTTTGAGCCCCAAAATTCTGTCTTCTACTTGTTCCAGTCTGATTAAGGCTTTTGACTGTATTTTTAGTTAACTTAAAGGACTTTTTACTTCTGTGATTTCTGTCTGATTTTTTTTCCTGAGACTTTTGACATCTTTGTTATACTCAACTTTTATATCTTGTGTTGTCATCTTTACTTCATATACCTCTTTTTTTAAAAAATAGTCTCTTAGTTTCACTTTGGAGTTTGTTGAAATCCTGAGTTCATTTAGTTGTTTCTGTGTCTTCTTGAGTGTTTTAAATCTGTATCTCTTGATATTCTTGAAATGCTTTTGCATGTTTTCTTTAAGCTCCTCTTCAAGCTCGTTGAACTTTCTTATTATTCTTCTGAGGTCAGCATCTGGGAGTTCATCCTTTCACTTTCCATTAAATCTTCTATTATTTCATTGTTAGCCTTTTTTTTTTCATTTTTCTTTTATTATTCATATGTGCATACAAGGCTTGGTTCATTTCTCCCCCCTGCCCCCACCCCCTCCCTTACCACCCACTCCACCCTCTCCCGCTCCCCCCCCTCAATACCCAGCAGAAACTATTTTGCTCTTATCTCTAATTTTGTTGTAGAGAGAGTATAAGCAATAATAGGAAGGAACAAGGGGTTTTGCTGGTTGAGATAAGGATAGCTATACAGGGCATTGATTCACATTGATTTCCTGTGCGTGGGTGTTACCTTCTAGGTTAATTCTTTTTGATCTAACCTTTTCTCTAGTACCTGTTCCCCTTTTCCTATTGGCCTCAGTTGCTTTAAGGTATCTGCTTTAGTTTCCCTGCGTTAAGGGCAACAAATGCTAGCTAGTTTTTTAGGTGTCTTACCTATCCTCACCCCTCCCTTGTGTGCTCTCGCTTTTATCATGTGCTCATAGTCCAATCCCCTTGTTGTGTTTGCCCTTGATCTAATGTCCACATATGAGGGAGAACGTACGATTTTTGGTGTTTTGAGCCAGGCTAACCTCACTCAGAATGATGTTCTCCAATTCCATCCATTTACCAGCGAATGATAACATTTCGTTCTTCTTCATGGCTGCATAAAATTCCATTGTGTATAGATACCACATTTTCTTAATCCATTCATCAGTGCTGGGGCATCTTGGCTGTTTCCATAACTTGGCTATTGTGAATAGTGCCACAATAAACATGGATGTGCAGGTGCCTCTGGAGTAACAGTCTTTTGGGTATATCCCCAAGAGTGGTATTGCTGGATCAAATGGTAGATCGATGTCCAGCTTTTTAAGTAGCCTCCAAATTTTTTTCCAGAGTGGTTGTACTAGTCTACATTCCCACCAACAGTGTAAGAGGGTTCCTTTTTCCCCGCATCCTCGCCAACACCTGTTATTGGTGGTGTTGCTGATGATGGCTATTCTAACAGGGGTGAGGTGGAATCTTAGCGTGGTTTTAATTTGCATTTCCTTTATTGCTAGAGATGGTGAGCATTTTTTCATGTGTTTTCTGGCCATTTGAATTTCTTCTTTTGAGAAAGTTCTGTTTAGTTCACATGCCCATTTCTTTATTGGTTCATTAGTTTAGGGAGAATTTAGTTTTTTAAGTTCCCTGTATATTCTGGTTATCAGTCCTTTGTCTGATGTATAATTGGCAAATATTTTCTCCCACTCTGTGGGTGTTCTCTTCAGTTTAGAGACCATTTCTTTTGATGAACAGAAGCTTTTTAGTTTTATGAGGTCCCATTTATCTATGCTATCTCTTAGTTGCTGTTTTGCTGGGGTTTCATTGAGAAAGTTCTTACCTATACCTACTAACTCCAGAGTATTTTCTATTCTTTCCTGTATCAACATTAGAGTTTGTGGTCTGATATTAAGATCCTTGAAACATTTTGAGTTAATATTGGTATAGGGTGATATACACGGATCTAGTTTCAGTTTTTTGCAGACTGCTAATCAGTTTTCCCAGCAGTTTTTGTTGAAGAGGCTGCTATTTCTCCATCGTATATTTTTAGCTCCTTTGTCAAAGATGTTGCTCATAGTTGTGTGGCTTCATATCTGGATCCTCTATTCTGTTCCACTGGTCTTCACGTCTGTTTTTGTGCCAGTACCATGCTGTTTTTATTGTTATTGCTTTGTAATATAGTTTGAAGTCAGGTATTGTGATACCTCCTGCATTGTTCTTTTGACTGAGTATTGCCTTGGCTATTTGTGGCCTCTTGTGTTTCCATATAAATTTAACAGTAGATTTTTCAATCTCTTTAATGAATGTCATTGGAATTTTGATGGGAATTGCAATAAACATATAGATTACTTTTGGGAGTATCGACATTTTTACTATGTTGATTCTACCAATCCATGAGCATGGGAGATCTCTCCACTTTCTATAGTCTTCCTCAATCTCTTTCTTCAGAAGTGTATAGTTTTCCTTGTAGAGGTCTTTCACATCTTTTGTTAGGTTTACACCTAGGTATTTGATTTTGTTTGAGGCTATTGTAAATGGAATTGTTTTCATATATTCTTTTTCAGTTTGTTCATTATTAGTGTATAGAAATGCTAATGATTTTTCTATGTTGATTTTATATCCTGCTACCTTGCTATAGCTATTGATGATGTCTAGAAGCTTCTGAGTAGAGTTTTTTGGGTCTTTAAGGTATAGGATCATGTCGTCTGCAAATAGGGATATTTTGACAGTTTCTTTACCTATTTGTATTCCTTTTATTCCTTCTTCTTGCCTAATTGCTCTGGCTAGGAATTCCAGTACTATGTTGAATAGGAGTGGAGATAGTGGGCATCCTTGTCTGGTTCCTGATTTTAGAGGGAATGGTTTCAGTTTTTCTCCGTTAAGTATAATGCTGGCTGTAGGTTTGTCATATATAGCTTTTATAATGTTGAGGAACTTTCCTTCTGTTCCTAGTTTTCTTAGAGCTTTTATCATGAAATGATGTTGGATCTTATCAAAGGCTTTTTCTGCATCTATTGAGATGATCAGGTGGTTTTTGTCTTTGCTTCTGTTAATGTGGTTTATTACGTTTATTGATTTTCGTATCTTGAACCACCCCTGGGATGAAGCCTACTTGGTCATGGTGAATAATCTTTTTGATGTGTTGCTGAATTCAATTTGCCATTATTTTGTTGAGGATTTTTGCATCAATGTTCATTAAGGAGATTGGCCTATAGTTCTCCTTTTTGGAGGTGTCTTTGCCTGGTTTTGGGATAAGTGTAATACTGGCTTCATAAAATGTGTTTGGCAGTTTTCCTTCCCTTTCTACTTCATGGAACAGTTTAAGGAGGGTTGGTATCAGTTCTTCTTTAAAGGTCTCATAGAATTCAGCAGAGAATCCATCAGGTCCTGGACTTTTCTTTTTGGGGAGACTCTTGATTGCTGCTTCAATTTCATTTTGTGTTATAGGTCTATTCATTTGATTAATTTCCTCTTGGCTCAGTTTTGGATGATCATATGTATCTAGAAATCTGTCCATTTCTTTTAGATTTTCAAATTTATTTGAATATAGGTTCTCTAAGTAGTCTCTGATGATTTCCTGGACTTCCATGGTGTTTGTTGTTATATCCCCTTTTGCATTCCTAATTCTACTAATTTGGGTTTTTTCTCTCCTCATTTTAGTCAGGTTTGCCAGGGGTCTATCGATCTTGTTTATTTTTTCAAAGAACCAACTTCTTGGTTCATTAATTCTTTGTATGGTTTTTTTGGTTTCTATTTCATTGATTTCAGCTCTTATTTTTATTATTTCTCTCCTTCTATTTGTTTTGGGATTTGCTTGTTCTTGTTTTTCTAGGAGTTTGAGATGTATCATTAAGTCATTGATTTGGGATCTTTCAATCTTTTTAATATATGCACTCATGGCTATAAACTTTCCTCTCAAGACTGCCTTAGCTGTGTCCCATAGGTTCCGGTAGGTTGTGTTTTCATTTTCATTGACTTCCAGGAACTTTTTAATTTCCTCTTTTATTGCATCGACGATCCATTCTTCATTAAGTAATGAGTTATTTAGTTTCCAGCTGTTTGCATGTTTTTTGTCTTTACTTTTGTTGTTGAGTTCTACTTTTACTGCATTGTGGTCAGATAGTATGCACGGTATTATTTCTATTTTCTTATATTTGCTGAGGCTTGCTTTGTGCCCTAGGATATGATCTATTTTGGGGAAGGTTCCATGGGCTGCTGAGAAGAATGTATATTGTGTAGAGGTTGGATGAAATGTTCTGTAGACATCTACTAGGTCCACTTGATCTATTGCATATTTTAGATCTTGGATTTCTTTATTGAGTTTTTGTTTGGATGACCTATCTATTGATGATAATGGAGTGTTAAAGTCTCCCACAACCACTGTGTTGGTGTTTATATATGCTTTTAGGTCTTTCAGGGTATGTTTGATGAAATTGGGTGCGTTGACATTGGGTGCGTACAGGTTGATGATTATTATTTCCTTTTGGTCTATTTCCCCTTTTATTAGTATGGAATGTCCTTCTTTATCTCGTTTGATCAATGTAGGTTTGAAGTCTACTTTGTCAGAGATAAGTATTGCTACTCCTGCCCGTTTTCGGGGGCCATTGGCTTGGTAAATCTTCTTCCAGCCTTTCATCCTAAGCATATGCTTATTTCTGTCAGTGAGATGAGTCTCCTGTAAGCAACAAATTGTTGGATCTTCTTTTTTAATCCATTTTGTCAAACGGTGTCTTTTGATGGGTGAATTAAGTCCATTAACATTAAGTGTTAGTACTGATAGGTATGTGGTGATTCCTGCCATTTAGTTATCTTAGTTGTTTGAAGGTTTGATTGTGTGTACCTAACTTGATGTTACTCTCTACTGTCTTGCTTTTTCTTATCCTGTTGTTTGGTGCTGCCTGCCTTTTCATGGTTAAGTTGGGTGTCACTTTCTGTGTGCAGGATCCCTTGCAGAATCTTTTGTAATGGTGGCTTTGTGGTCACATATTGTTTTAGTTTCTGCTTATCATGGAAGACTTTTATTGCTCCATCTATTTTGAATGATAGCTTTGCTGGGTAGAGTATCCTGGGGTTGAAGTTATTTTCATTCAGTGCCCGGAAGATCTCACCCCACGCTCTTCTTGCTTTTAATGTTTCTGTTGAGAAGTCTGCTGTGATTTTGATGGGTTTACCTTTGTATGTTACTTGTTTTTTCTCTCTTACAGCCTTCAATATTCTTTCCTTAGTTTCTGAACTTGTTGTTTTAATGATGATATGTCGTGGAGTAGTTCTATTTTGATCTGGTCTGTTTGGTGTCCTGGAAGCCTCTTGCATTTGTATGGGAATATCTTTCTCTAGATTTGGGAAATTTTCCGTTATTATTTTGTTGAATAGATTACGCATTCCCTTCGCTTGCACCTCTTCTCCTTCTTCGATGCCCATGATTCTCAAGTTTGGTCTTTTGATGGAGTCAGTGAGTTCCACCCAGGGCAGAGAACCATCCTCCAAACAGGTCATTGGGATTCCATCTTCTCCGAGCCTGGATGGGGATATGGGAATCTTTCTTATCCTGTCTGTGATTTCCTATATGACCTTTCCTTTATAATCTATCTGTAGAAAACAGTTATTTAGATTGAATTTTCCACATATACCTCCCTTGGAGGTAAGTAAATAGTCCAAGGCTAGGCAGTTTTGATATATTACATTGGGCACTTTTGTGTGCTGTTTGGCCAGTATGTTAAAGGCCCTTGCAGTTTCATTAGTTATAATTTCAACTACTGCCTGGAGATGAATAATGCAGTTGAGCATAAAATTTGCTGTGCGATAGCCCCAGGATCCATCTTCTGTCCAAGTTGCAGGACCATAACACTGACTGATTCACTCAGGAAGCCATTCATTATCCTTCTAATTGCCAATTTGTAAGCATCTCATTTCTTTCTATTTGTTTTTTCTCCATGTATGGGAACTCCCAATTTTTCACCTTATGAGAGGGGGAGCAAGAAAAAAAGGATGACCTAGTCATACCTAGCACACAAGACCTGAACCAACTTCTGGATAGCATTGTATAAACTAGTTTCCCACATATCCAACATAGCCCCTGGGTGCCTGCCAATCTATGTTCACAGTAAGATTGTCCCAAGCTGCCTAAATACCAAAGAAGTGGTCAACGGGTGGGGATTGTGTTCTGTGTGGCTTAGAGTTCCCTACCATTGAGTCTTCTGGGCAAGGGCATTGCAAAATGTTTTTCTTTTTCTTTATTCATTTATTCACATGTGCATATGTTGTTTGTGCCATTTCTCCCCCATGCCTACCACCCTTCCTCTCCCTCCACCTCCCCTCAATTCCAGGCACAACCTTTTCTCCAATTTTGTTGAAGAGAAGACATAAGCAATAATAAGAAAGACAAAGTGTTTTTGCTAGTTGAGATAAGGATAGCTGTACAGAAAGATTCCTATCATTGCTTTCATGCACAAGTGTGTTACAACCTGAACTGATTCATCTCTACCTAACCTTTTCACTACTTCCTGATCCCCTTCTCATATTGACCCCTCTTGCTTTAAGGTTACTGTATTACCTCCTCTGCAGTGGGGACATCAAACACTTCAAGTTTTGGGTTTCCTACCTATCCCCATACCTCCTGAATGTGCTCTCCCCTTAGCATATGACCCAAGTCCCATAACACTACTGCATTTGCCGTAGATCTAAAGTCTGCATATAAGGGAGAACATATGATTTTTGGTCTTCTGAGCCTGGCTAACTTCGCTCAGGATGGTGTTCTCCAGTTCCATCCATTTACTTGAGAATGATAAGATTTCATTCTACTTCATGGCTGAGTAAAATTCCATTATGTATAAATACCACATTTTCTTAATCTGTTCATCAGTAGTGGGGCATCTTTGTTGTTTCCATAACTTGACTATTGTGAATAATGCTGCAATAAACATGGGTGTGCAGGTGTCTCTGGAGTAACTTCAGTTGCATTCCTTTGGGTATATCCCCAGGAGTGGGATTTCTGGATATATGGCAGATTTATGTTTAGATTTTTAAGAAGCCTCCATACTGTTTTCCAGAGTGGTTGCACTAGCTTGCATTCCCCCCAGCAATGTATGAGGGTTCCTTTTTCCCCACATCCTCACCAACACCTGTTGTTGTTGGTGTTTTTGATGATAGATATTCTAACAGGGGTGAGGTGGAATCTTAGTGTGGTTTTGATTTGCATTTCCTTTATGGATGGAGATGGTGAGCATTTTTTCATTGTTTTTTTTGGCCATTTGAATTTCTTCTTTTGAGAAAGTTCTGTTTAGTTCAATTGCCCATTTCTTTACTGGTTCATTGATTTAGGAGGAGTTTAGTTTTTAAGTTCCCCATATATTCTTGTTATCAGTCCTTTGTCTAATGTATAGTTGGCAAATATTTTCTCCCATTCTGTGGGTGGTCTCTTTAGTTTAGAGACCATTTCTTTTGTTGTGCGGAAGTTTTTAATTTTATGTAGTCCAATTTGTCAATCCTTTATCTTAGTTGCTGAGCTGCTTGTGTTCTATTGAGGAAGTCGTTGCCTACACCTATTACTTCCAGGGTATTCCCTGCTTTTTCTTGTACTAACTTCAGAGTTTCTGGTCTGATATTAAGGTCCTTGATCCATTTAGAGTTGATACTAGTATAGGGTGATAAACACGGATCTAGTTTCAGCTTTTTGCAGACAGATAACCACTTTTCCCAGCAACATTTGTTGAAGAGGCTGCCATTTTTCCATCATATATTTTTGGTGCCTTGTCAAAAATAAAGTGGGCATAGCTGTGTGGATTCATCTCCATGTCCTCTATTCTGTTCTACTGGTCTTCATGTCTGTTTTTGTGCCAGTACCATGCTGTTTTTATTGCTATTGCTATGTAATATAGTTTGAAGATAGGTATTGAGATACCTCTACCATTGTTCTTTATGTTGAGTATTCCCTTGGCTATTTTTTGTCTTTTGTTTCCAAATGAACCTTGGGGTAGATTTTTCAATCTCTGTGATGAATGTCATTGGGATTTTCATGGGAATTGCATTAAATATGTAAATTGCTTTTGGTAGTATAGTCATTTTTACTATGTTGATTCTACCAATCCATGAGCATGGCAGATCTCTCTACCTTCTGTAGTCTTCCTCAGTCTCTTTCTTCAGGAGTTTGTAGTTCTCCTTGTAGAGGTCATTATTAGGTTTGCTCCTAGGTGTTTGATTTTTTTTTGAGGCTATTGTAAATGGAATTGTTTTCATATATTCTTTCTCAGTTTGTTAGTTATTGGTGTATAGAAACGCTAATGATTTTTGTAAGTTGATGTTGTATCCTGCCACCTTGCTGTAGCTGTTTATGGTGTCTAGAAGTTTTTGGGTAGAGTTTTTTTGGGTCTTTAAGGTATAGGATCATATCATCTGCAAATAGGGTATTTTGAGAGTTTCTTTGCCTATTTGTATTCCTTTTATTTCTTCTTCTTGCTTAATTGCTATGACTAGGAATTCCAGTACTATGTTGAATAGGAATGGGGATAGTGGCAATCTTGTCTCATTCCTCATTTTAGGAAAAATGGTTTCAATTTTTCACCATTAACTATGATATTGGCTCTAGGTTTTTCATATATACCCTTTATAATGTTGAGGTACTTTCCTTCTGTTCCTAGTTTTCTTAGAGCTTTTTATCATGAAGTGGTGGTGGATCTTGTTGAAGGCTTTTTCTGCATCTATTGAGGTGATCAAGTGTTTTTTGTCTTTGCTTCTATTAATACACTGTATTACATTTTTAAATTTATGTATGTTCTGGCCCAAAAGACCAAAAATCATATGTTCTCCTTCATATATGGACATTAGATCAAAGGCAAACACAACAAGGAGATTGGACTTTGATCACATGATAAAGCGAGAGCACACAAAGGAGGTATGAGGCTAGGTAAGACACCCAAAAAACTAGATAGCATTTGTTGCCCTCAATGCAGAGAAACTAATGCAGATACTTTAAAGCAACAGAGGCCAATAGGAGAAGGGGACCACAAACTAGAGAAAAGGTTAGTTCAAGAAGAATTAATTTAGAAGGTAACACACATGCACAGGAAAGCAATGCAAGTCAACTCCCTGTACAGCTATCCTTATCTCAACTAGCAAAAACCCTTGGTCCTTCCTATTATTGCTTATACTCTCTCTTCAACAAAATTAGAGATAAGGGCAAAATAGTTTTTGCCTGGTAGTGAGGGGGTAGGGGGGAAAGGAAGAGGATGAGGAGTAAAGAAGGGGGTGGGGGAAAGGGGGGAGAAATGACCCAAACATTGTATGCATATATAAATAAAAGAAAAAAAAGAAATAAAAATGATGTCATCTAAAAAGAATAAATAAATAAATTTACTTATGTTGAATCACCCCTGCATCCCTGGGATGAAGCCAACTTGTTTGTGGTGAATGATCTTTCTGATGTGTTGCTGGATCTGGTTTGCCATTATTTTATTGAGGATTTTTGCATTGATGTTCATTAAAGAGATTGGCCTATAGTTCTCCTTTTTGGAGGTGTCTTTGTCTGGTTTTGAGATGAGTGTAATACTGGCTTCATAAAATGAGTTAGGCAGTTTTCTTTCCCTTCAACAACAAAGACAACTAAATGACAGGAATCACCACATATCTATCGGTACTAACACTGAATGTTAATGAACTTAATTCCCCCATCAAAAGACAACAATCTGTTGCTTACAGGAGACTCATCTCATCAACAGAAACAAGCACAGGCTTAGGGTTAAAGGCTGAAAGAAGATTTAGCAAGCTAATGGCCCTTGAAAACAGGCAGGAGTAGCAATATTTATCTCAGACAAAGTAGACTTCAAACCTACATTGATCAAATGAGATAAAGAAGGACATTCTATACTAATAAAAGATGAAATACACCAAAAGGAGATAACAATTATCAACCTATATGCACCCAATGTCAATACATCCATTATCTCTCCTTTATATTTCTGATTTGACTGATTTGGGTTTTTTTCTGTCCTCATTTTAGTAAGGTTTGCCAATGGTCTGTCAATCTTATTTGTGTTCTCAAAGAACCAACTTTTTGTTTCATTGATTCTTTGTATGGATTTTTTGTTTCTATTTCATAGATTTCAGCCCTTATTTTTATTATTTCTTTCTTTCTGTTTCTTTTGGGATTTGCTTGTTCTTGTTATTATATTATACTATATTATAATTATATATATTTTATTATAATATATATATATTATAATATATATATATTAATATTATATTATATTATATTATATTATATTATAATGCTTGTTCTTTGCATTAGATCATTGATTTGAGATTTTTCTGTGCTTTTAAAATATGCACTCGTGGCTATATACTTTCCTCTCAGGACTACCTTTGCTGTGTCCCATAGGTTTCAGTAGGTCATGTTATCATTTTCATTAACTTCCAGGAACCTTTTAATTTCCTCCTTTATTTCATCAATGACCCACTGATCATTGAGCAACGTGTTGTTCAACTTCCAATTGTTTGCATGTTTTTTACTATTGTTTTTGTTGTTGAGTTATAGTTTTAATGCATTGTGATCAGATGGAATGCATGGGATTATTTCTATTTTCTTATATTTGCTGAGGCTTGCTTTGTGTCCTAAGATATGATCAATTTTGGAGAAGGTTCCATGGGCTGCTGAGAAGAATGTATATTGTGTAGAAGTTGGATGAAATATTCTGTAGACATCAACTAGGTCCATTTGATCTATGGTGTTTTGAGTTCTAGAATTTCTTTATTGATTTTTTGTTTTTTTCTTTATTGATTTATTGTATCACCAATCTATCTATTGGTGATAGGTGGGTATTAAGGTCTCCCACTAACACTATTAGAGTCTATATATGCTTTTAGGTCCTTCAGAGTATGTTTGATGAAATTGTGTGCACTGACATTGAGTGCATATAGGTTGATAATTGTTTTTTTTTTCATTTCTTACAAAAGATTTATTTGCATTTGTGTTGTACAAGTAGAAAGTCCACAGATATTTTATAAAAGTACAAAATGCACTTTTGTTGACTTTTTCTGCTGCTTATAACATTGAGTTTTTCTCTGTTTTAATAAATAGTTAATTTACTAACATGCTATTAATCCACAGACTAAGAGTTCTGAGCCATGCTATGTAAATCACCCTCACAAATGTAAAAGGTGGAAACTCTCCCTTTTTGAAACCAGAAATTTCATCTTAATTAAATTTTAATATTGATGGTTCTCCTACTTCTTTGTTCCTCTCTCTGTTCTTCCTTCTTTAACCATCTAGTTTACATCTTCATAAACAATAGGCATTTAATATTTTCTTAACTGACCAGACAAAAACATCATCCTGTCAGTAGTTAATAAAGAAATGTATTTTCAGTCTGTCCTGTGTACTATTACTTACTAATCTCTGAAGAAAACATAGCTGATAAATTTGTCCCACTCCTAAGACAAGTATTGTAAAATGCATTTGTAATACTATGCATTTCTTTTTAAAATTATTCACTTATTCACATGTGCATATGTTGTTTGGGTCATTTCTCCCCCCTGCCCCCCTCCTCCACACTCTTCCTCCCACCCCCATCACTTCTAGGCAGAACCTGTTCTGCCCCTATCTCTAATTTTGTAGAAGAAAAGACATAAGCATAATGACAAAGACTAAGTGTTTTTGCTAGTTGAGTTAGGATAGCTATATAGAAATATTCCTAGCATTGCTTTCATGTACACATGTGTTACAACCCACGTTGATTCATCTCTAACTGATCTTTAAATTGTTATTTCCTCTTGGTGTAATTCATCTTTTATTAGGATGGAGTGTCCTTTATCTCATTTGACCTATATAAGTTTGAAGTCTACTTTGTCTGAGGTAGTTGTTGCTACTCCTACCTATTTTCGGGGGCCATTGTCTTGCTAAATCTTCTTCCAGTCTAACCCTAAGCCAGTGCTTGTTTCTGTTGATGAGATGAGTCTCCTGTAAGCAACAGATTGTTGTCTTTTGATGGGGGAATTAAGTCCATTAACATTCAGTGTTAGTATTTATAGGTATGTGGTGATTCCTGTCATTTAGTTGTCTTTGTTGTTGAAGGGTTTGATGGTGTGCAGCTGAATCAAAGTTACTCTCTACTTTCTTGCCTTTTCTTCTCCTGTGGTTTGGTAGTGCCTGTCTTTTCATGGTTTTGTATGCTTTCATTTTCTGTGTGCAGGATTCTTTGAAGAATCTTTTGTAGTGGTGGCTTGTTGGTCATATATTGTTTTAGCTTCTGCTTATCATGGAAGACTTCTACTGCTCCATCTATTTTGAATGATAGTTTTGCTGGGTAGAGTATCCTAGGGTTGAAGTTATTTTCATTCAGTGCCTGGAATACGTCACTCCATAATTTGCTTTTAATATTTCCGTTGAGAAATCTGCTGTGATTTTGATGGGTTTATCTTTGTATGGTATTTGTTTTTTTCTCTCTTACAGCCTTCAATACTATTTCTCTATTCTCTGTGCTTGTTGTTTTAATGATAATATGTCATGGTGTCATTCTGTTTGGTGTACTGGAGGCTTCCTGTATGTGAATGGACATAATTTTCTCTAGATTTGGGAAATTTTCTGTTATTATTTTGTTGACTATATTAAAAATTCCTTTTGCTTGCACCTCTTCTCCTCCTTCAATGCCCATGATTCCCATGCTTGGTCTTTTGATGGAGTCAGTGAGTTCTTGCGTACTCCTTTCACAGGTCTTGAGTTGTTTGACTATAGCTCTTTAGTTTTTTCCTTTAATTTCCATTTCATCTTCATGTTCTGAGATTATGTCTTCTGCTTGTTCTAGTCTGCTGGAGTGGCCTTTCATTGTGTTTTGTATTTCTCTTTCATTCTTTTTTCTGAGGTTTTCCATATCAGTGATCACTTCCTCTTTAATACTGTCAATTTTCATCTTTAATTCATTTAACTCTCTATTTATAGTGTTCTGTGTTTCACTTTGGTGTTTATTTAGGGCTCCTACAGTTTATTTATTTGTTTCTGTGTTTTCTTGTATTCTTATTTTTATTGTCTTGGAATTTTTTGAGTGCCTCTTGTACGTTTTGGTTGACAATGTCTAGTAACATCTTCATGACATTCTGAGTGATTACTTGCAGGATTTCTTCTTTCAGAGTGTTCTTGTAGGGTTCATTGGGTTCCTTGGCATAGTTTATCTTGTTTTGTTCAAGTCTGGAACTGGATGTCTATTTTCTTCATTTCCCTCTGAACCCTGTATTAAATTATTTTTGGGGGGAGAATAGTTTCCATCTATTTTTTGTCTTCCCATTGCTCCACTTGGTACTGTGTAACTATGTTCTTGATAGGCTATTGGTGGTTTCACTCATTCTGTTTTCTTTTCCTTGGTTTAATTTTGTTTTGTGAGTGTGTTGGGTTTTTAGGTTAGTTTATGTATGCTATTTCTGTCTCTGGTCTGTGTGTAATTTAATATTCGCTAACTTACAATAGTAAAACTAACAAAACAAGAGCAAAAAAACAAACAAAAAACCCCCCAAAAACAAAGGAAAAAATCCCAAAGAAATCAACAGGTAGAGATGAACAAACACACACAAACAAACAAACATGAAACAAAACAAACAAACAAACATGCTGAAATATTCCAGTTTTAGGAACAATAGAACTTCAGTCTTAGTAGTTCTGGTGTTACTCCTTCAGCATCCAGTCTTGGTGTTGGTATTTAAGCAGATGTTCTGTCTTAGTTTTGCCAGTTCTTTTTCTTTCAGTGGCAGCTGCTTAGTCACCTCCTCCTTCAGTAAGGTGTGGCTTGTCCTCAGGTTTCAGAGATCAGCTCTGTAGCCCACTAGCTGTCCTGCTTTGGAGTTGGGTTTTTGCTGTGTTGGTTTACTGGGGGCTTGTTTCTTTGCCTCACTCCCTTTCTCTGGGGCAAGGTCAGTGATTCATCAGCCAGCCCCCTGCTATCAGTGTGTTGTGATAGTTTGCTGATTGTTTTTCAATTTTGCAGTGTCATTTGACTTTGCATGTTGCTCACTGGCTCAGGAGATGAGCTTTGTGGACTGCTACTTGCTCTATTTCAGAGAGTGGCTTATCACCTGCCTGCTGTCAGCCCTTTTGCCTTTCTAACATTTGTTTACTGAAAGTTGTGCAGAGATCAGCTCCTTGCTCACTCACCTTCTCTGAGACCCTTACCACACCCTGCCCTCTCTGCTGCATGTTCATTTTCAGTTTCTTATTTATTGTTCAGTTTTTTTTTTGCAGGATGGGGGGGGGTCAGTCTGTCCAGGGGGCTATGCTGGTTTGTCTCAGGGGTGGCTGTGAGAATACAGTGTGATGCTTGGTGCTCACCTTTTAGCCTGCTGGATGTCTCCCAAGCAGGTTTGGAGCTGGCATCTGGTGGAACAGGAGCCCTCTTGTTTTCTTAGTGTAATGTGTTGTGGAGAAGCTTTGTACAGGCGGGGGTTCAGGATGTCAAAGTTTTAATTCTTCTTGGTGCTTTATTTCTGCCAAGTGTGGCTCCAGCATCTCAGTAAGATTTTTGGTTTACAGAGATCATGCTGTCTACTTTTTCTTCCTAGTTGCCATCTTGGATCTTAGTCCATTGTAAAACTTTTGTCCTAAACAATTAGATTCCCTACTGGGATGGAGAACTGGCCCTTTGGGTGGGAAATAAAGTAATTTTTTATGATGGAAGTTTTTAGGATCCAGACAATTTTCTGTGGCTGAGAAGGTTGTCTCATTACAGGGCTCCTGTGGGTCTAGCTCTTTAGCTTCCCTTTGCCAATGGTCTCACAGGTTGATTCCCCCACAAACATAACATGAGGTAACATTGAGTGTCTGGGCTATGGACTGGGCATGTGAGAGGAACAGGTTTCTGGCCTTGATAGCAAAAGAAAATTTACTCTACATTTTCTCAAAAAAGGAGTGATAAACTTGGTATGAGGACTCTCATGGGTAATAGTTACTAATTTGTGGTGCATCAGAGTCTCAGGATCAAAGCCCTTTCCATCTATCCTTATACTATCTATATGTATCTATATGTTTCCAATTGGAGGGTTTAAGTACAGTAAGTTCATGGGGTACCAGGGGTACAGTCAGGAAAAGCTGTTCCTTTGTGAAGGAGGGCTGTGTGTTCTGCCTTTTGCCATATAGCCCATGAAACACAACCCCAATAAGGGCAATGATAGCCTACATCATTACATGGCCAAGAGTTGTCTCCCCAGCACATATACTTATTATTTGATGCATAGTCTTTTTCCCAAGCTGGACCCCCGCAGCCACAGCCTATAACTCTACATCCACCTTTGTCTATGGCCACACATGCATCAAAGAACATTGACACTGGATTATTAGTGTTAAACATCTGGGTGTGAATAGTGAGGTTCCCAGGGTTATGGACACTTTGGACCTCTAGCCATTGTTCCTGAGGGTGGCAGGTGGGTTGAAGAAGATATGCTGATCACGAAGGGAGCACACCAAATATGTAGTATGGTTGTGGGTGCATGCCCTGATGACAGTGCCTGCACAGGAATAGTAAGTTTGGAAAAGCAAAGTCCTGGTGACAACACTTCCTGCCTGGATAGAATGCATACATAGGTCACAGTTTGAGATCTGGTGGTTCCAAAGCAAGGAATGGATTAAATTTAACAAAAGGAAAACATGGAAAAGGCCCACCCCTGGAGGAAGAAGTAGATGACTCTTCAACCTTCTGCCATACATAGACTAGTCAGCTTCCAGAGAGACTAGAGCAAGGCTGTAGTCCTGTCATTCATGGTCCCCTGTTGTCTCTCAGGGAGCAAACTCCTGCCAGGGAAGGTCACAGACATTCTGGAAGGTGATCTTTCACAGTGAGAGAAGGCTGGCTTTACTCAGCTTAGGTGGATCCAAGGGGCAATCTCTGCTACTTTAACTGCTGTGTGAGTAGACAAAATAACCCACATTTGGACATTCCATTCCTTTACCCAGACAGCATCCCCTGCCCTGTAAGGGTGTGTGGGTGTTCTCAGGCTAATGGAAAGTCTCTCTTGGACCCAGTCATTGATTTTTGAGAGTCGCCCCAAGGGCCTGCATCTGTTGTCTCAAGGTGAGTTCACTTATTTCTTTGAGGTTCACCCATATGCCCTTAAGGGAAGTGACCATCCATAAAGGACTTCAAAGGGTGAAAGCCCTGTCTACTTCATGGAGCTTGACATAATCCTTAATAGTGCTATAAGTAGTAATGTTATAAGTATCCCACTGTAGATGGGTCTCTTGACATAGTTTTCCCAACTGCAATTTCAGGACCCTATTCATACATTCTATTTTTCTTGAACTGTGGGGATGGTAGGCCATATGCAGCTTCCAGGTGATTCCTAAGCCCTGGACCATCAGCTGTACCACTTTGGCCACAAATGCTAGCCCATTATCTGACCTGATAGACACAGATATTCCAAACCAAGGGATGATTTCCTTTAATAGACATTTGGCTATCTTCTGGGCTTTTTTCAGTGCACATGGGGAAGGCTTCCACCCATTCTGAGAAGGTACAGGTGAACACTAATGGATATTTGTATCCTCAGGCTCATGGCATTTCAGTGAAGTCCATAATCAGGTTTTTAAGGGGAGTCCCGTCAATGCTTTGGACCTGGGGTGATGCTCTTGATCTCTGCCAGGCATAGTTTTTGGCACATTGGCTTCATCTTTCATATACCACCTTACTGATGCTGGAGAGCTTGGGGACATAAAAGTGCTGGGCCAGGATAGTCTCAAGGGCTGTTTGCCCTAAATGGGTTCATTCATGGAACTGTTTAACAAATGCAGGAGCCAGTGACTCAGGAATGGCAATGTGGCCATCAGCAAACTTACACCATCTGTCTGGTATGAAATTTCCCTCCTCAGTCTTAAACCAGGCCTGTTGTGATGGCATGCACTTTGGGTCCCATTCAATTAAGGGACATAGAAACAAGGCAGCAGTCAGGGCAGTTGGGGCTGGTTCCCTCATGAGGGCTGTGTGTTTTGTTTCCCTATTAGCTTTCAAGTTTCCCCAAGCAAGTGTTTTATTTCCCCTTTTGGTGACAGTGTATAACTGCCACCCATTTAGGAGACCACACAGTGTCTTGTAGTTCAATGATTTTTTGCCCATACTTAATATTATTTCCTCCTGAATTAATGAGGCCCCTCTCTTTATATAGGGCCTCATGGTCATGAAAGTTTGTAAAGGCACATTTAGAGTCACTGTAGACATGTATCCATATTCCTGCAGTGAACTGGAGTGCCTGTGTGAGGGTGACAAGTTCAGCCTTTTGTACAGAAATTCCAACCAGCAGCAGGCAGGCCTCAATGACTGAGTCCAGAGTTACTACTGCATGCCCAAAAAGTGTGTGCATTACTGGATAATGCTGCTGCCATCTGTGAAGTATTCAGCATCTGGACTGCCATTAGACTGGTCAGTTATTTCTGGCCAGCTCAAGGAAACTTCATCTATAGCCCTTAAGCAGTCATGCTCCAGGTGGCCCGGGTCAACTGGCAATAAGGTGGCTGGGTTTAGAGTCGTAACAATCTCTATCCAGATGTGTGGGTTTTCATGTAGCATACTCTGGTGTTTGACCATCCAAAAGTTGGTCAGACAATAATTTCCCTTGTATTCCATGAGAGTTAAGATGGAGTGGGGAACTCAGACAGTGAGTTCTTGTCCCAGGGCAAACTTGTCTGCCTCTGCCACCAGGGCAGTGGTGGCTGCTAGGGCAGGCAAGCAAACATCCAAGGTTGGACATTGAGCTGTTTGGACAAGTAAGGCACTGGACAATGCCAGAAGTCTAGTAGCTGAGTGAGGACCCCAACAGCTGTTCCCTTTTGCTCATGGACATATAGGAAAAAGGGCTTCATCACATCCAGCAGGCCTAGAGCAAGGGCATTTGTGAGTGCCATCTGATTCCTCTAAAGGCTTTTTCCTGTTCCCATTCTCCCCCCTTTGTGGCTTTGTAGAGTGGTTTGGCCAAGAGGGAGTAGTTAGAAATCAAGATCTGGCAGAAACCTGTGGCTCTCAGAAACTCCCTGATTTGCCAGTGGGTCTTGGGAGCCAGAATGGAACAGACAGCTTGTTTTCTTTTGGGGCCAAGCCAGCATTGTCTCTGTGATAGGTGAAAGCCAAAGGTATTTGATGGTGTTTTGGCAAATCTGGGCCTTTTTCTGACAGACTTTGTATCCTGCCTCCATAAAAGAGAAAGAAAGATGTGAGTCCCTTCTTTGCAGTCCTTCTTAGTTGGTTCAGCCAGCAGGAG
This sequence comes from Castor canadensis, assembly GCF_047511655.1. Taxonomy (NCBI): domain Eukaryota; kingdom Metazoa; phylum Chordata; class Mammalia; order Rodentia; family Castoridae; genus Castor; species Castor canadensis. The sequence continues at coordinate 68,702,591 of NC_133391.1, read as the reverse complement.
ATCATCTACACACTGGAGGAGTGTGCAGCCATGCTGGTTGGCTGAGAAAGCTTAGAGGTCAGATGCCAAGGGCGAATTTTTGAAACCTTGTGGCAATCGAGTTCAGGTTAGTTGCCCCTTCTCTCCAGTGTTAGGATTTTCCTATTGGAAGGCAAAAATAGGCTGGCTCTGTGGGGCCAGGCAGATACAGAAAATTCATCCTTAAGATCTAGGCAGGTAAAAAACTGCCTCAGCTGGGACGAGACCTAAAAGCATGTAAGGATTCGGGACTATGGGGTGCAAAGTGACAATTGCTGAATTTACTGCCTGGAGGTCCTGAACTTGCCTGAAATCCTTGGTCCTTCGTTTCTGGACAGTTAATAAAGGAGTGTTCCCGTATGACCACCAAAGTTGGATGATCCCATATTTCAGGAACCTGTCAAAGTATTCTTGAATTCCAAACTGGGCCTTGGGGAGAATGAAATACTGTTTTTGGCTGATTGGGGTGGCTTCTGGCTTTAGTTCCACCATTACTGGGGGCATGTTTTGGGCCAGATCTGGGGGTTTATTTTTTAGCCTGTACACCTGGAATTTTGAATGGAAGCTCAGGAATATCAGGAGGGTTTTCCTTAGGGGCATAGAGTCACCATTCCTCTTCTTGTGCGATCATGAGGGTTAAAACTCTTGCCTCAGGTCCTCTCAGTTTTAAGGCTGCTGTACCATCTGAACCAAAAGTTATTCGTGCCCTCAGTTTGCCTAAGTCCCTGACCATCAGGCCCATAGAGCAGTTGGGGAGATAAAGGAATTCATGCCTTACTTCATGACTCCCAAGAATGCATTGTCTAGATACTAGGAAGGGCCAGTGGGCCCACTTCCCTGTAGTCCTGATAATAGTTGCATGGTTCTGTGAAAGGAGTCCCACTGGCTGAGCCACAACTGAGTGTTCCTCTCCCATATTGACCATGAGATTGATGGGACGGCCCTTATCTTCATTTGGACCATAGGCTCCTGGGGACCCAGTAGAATGGAGCCTGGTCTGTCCTATTTCTCCTCATAGCCTTCCATGCCTGTCAGTCTGAAAATGCTTTCCTCCCAGGCGGATGGCCTCCCTGCAGGCAGGCTATACTTTCCCTTGACAATTTGGCCTCTGCCTCTGGTCTGGGGGGCCTTCTGGGAGTCTCTGGCCCATTGCAAGCATTCATTCTTCCAGTGTCCCTCCTGATGACAGTAGGCACATTGATTTCACCCTAGCTCTTCCCTGGGGCAGGGGCATCCCAGGGGCACTGGTCACCATCTGTGGTGATTGCCTCTGCCTCTACCTAGCTTAGCCCTGGGGCCCACCTGACTGTTCAAGAATGGCTGCTGCAAGGAGGTCCACTTTCCTTTTCATCTTCCTGTTGGCCTCCTATTTTGCCTCCTGATCTTGATTGACAAACACCTTTGTGGCCACCTCCATAAGTTGACTGGTGCTCATTCCTGCAAATCCCTCTAATTTCTGTAATTTTTGCCTTATGTCCCCTTTAGCTTGACCAACAAAAGCAGCATTTATCATTCACTGGTGTTCAGTGGCTTTGGGGTCAAAATGGGTATTCCAGAAGAAGGCCTCACGTAGACACTCATAAAACTGGCTGGGACTCTTGTCTGGCCCTTGGAGGACCTCTGATATTTTACTCATGCTCATGGCCTTTTTTCCTCTTTCCTTCATGCCCCCTAACAGTGCCTTCTGATATCATTTGAGTCTCTGGTAGTCTCGGTCATTATTAGGGTCCTGATGAGGGTTCTCCTGAGGGAATTTAGCTTGAGCACAGGTTTGAGCATTTAAAGTGCCAGCAAGGACATGATCTTCCAGCCATTTCAGAGCTGCCAATGTAATATGGCATCCATCACTCTTCAGTATTAAATAGTCAGAAGCAGCTGTCGACAGTCTGTCCAGGTGGGTTTATGAGTCTGGTTGGTAGACAGCATCAAATCAATCAGAGCCTGAGGTTTTTCTGTGAAGAAGTGGGTATGATGTTTCCAGTTTAGGAGGTCTGTGGTGGTAAAGGGATGGTAGATGAATATCCAACTTCCTCCTTGTATTTAACCATCCTGGTCATAATACAATGGTCCATGGACCTCCTTCAAGGGCATCTGCAGGGTGGTGGGAGTCTGAGGAGAGGAGGAGACCTCTGGAGTCTGGTTAGATGCCCCCAACTGAATAGGGGATGTGGGGTAAAAACTGGCAGACTCAGAGTTGGTATAAGGTCCATAGGATACAGGGAGGTCAGGGGAAGCCAGAGGCTTCCGGGCCACATTTTACAGTTGTGTCTGTCCCTCTAGCCTCCCCATCCAATGTTGAAGGTGAGGGTGCAGAATTGTATACTAAAGAAAAGAGAGCCTTTTCAATAAATGGTATTGGAAAAAACTGGGTATCCACATCTAGAAGCCTGAAATTAGATCACTTTCTCTCACACTGTATAAAAGTCAATTCAAATGATCAAAGGCCTTAATGTAAGTCCCAAAGAATTGAAACTACTATTGGAAAAACTGGAAGATATAAGCATAGATAAAAGCTTTCTGAATAAGACTGATTCCAATTGCTCAGGAAGTAAGAACAATATCGACAAATGGGATTGCATCAAATTAAAAAAGCTGCACATCAAATGAAACAATTACTACAAACGGAGATATAGTCTACAGAATAGGAGAAAATATCTGCCAGCTATTCATCTGACATGGATTAATAACCAGAATTTATAACCAGTTCAAAAATTAAGCACCAAAAGAACTAATAAACCAATTAATAAATGAGCAAATGCATTAAACAGTTTTTGAAAGAAAATGTACAAATGACCAATAAATAAGTGAAGAAATATTAAACATCCCTGAACATAAAAATAAATGAAAATCAAAATAGCATTGAGATTCCATCTTACCTCAATCAGAATTATTATCATCAAGAAAACAAACAACAAAGTAGACTAGGATGGAGGAAGAAGGAACCCTTATATAGTCTTGGCAGGAACGTCAATTAGTGTAGTCACTACAGAAATCAGTATGGAGGTTCCTAAAAAACTGAACTAGAGCTACCATATGATCCTGCTATAGAATCACTGGGCATATATCTAAAGGAATATAAGTCAGGGTACAAAGGAGACACCTATGCATCAGTGTTTATTTCAACACTATTCACAATAGCTGAGCTATAGAATCAGCCTTCCTGCCCATCAATAGATGGGTGTATAGAGAAAAGACAGAATATGCACACAATGGAATATTATTCAATAATAAAGAATGAAATTGTGTCATTTGCAGGAAAATGGATGGAAATGGAGATTATCATGTTAAGTAAAATAAACAAGACTCACAAAGACAAATACCATGTTTTCTTTCTCTCGCTATAGGTCTATATATTCTCTCTCTCTCTCTCTCTCTCTCTTGGCTGGCACTTCTTTAGTTTAGATTACAAAACCAATGAAGCTGTTCAGAAGACACACAGCTTCTGTGCACCTCACCTGCCTGCAGAAGCTGTGCAGGATACAAAAGATTCATATGATTCTAGGGACAAATCTTCTCGTGTTTACAGCACACTACGGAAATATACTAGAGAAATGTAGTACTCAATGTCAAAAGGTTCTCATAGCTATTTTAACTTAAGGACATCATCATTATTCCATTCTAAGAGTGTTCCAGTTTCTCACACTTTAGACAAGGTAAGATCATAGACTAAAAAGAACTTCAGTATCATTCCAAAGATAGATGTAGGTAGGTATAGAGATGAAGATCTATAACTATCACAAATAGCCATATTTCTGTGTGTTTATCTAGTCTTCTACCAATAGAGAAATCTGGCTTCAACACAGAAGTAATTTCTTTCTCATGATTACATTCCTGAGTTCTATTAGTATTTGGAGAAATGTAGACAAAATGCACTGAGCATTCACTGGTGCTACAGGCCCAGTTACATTAACACCTAGGAGATCCAGAGCTAAAGCCTCAGCTGGCCACTGTCACCATTACCACAAAGGTGTGCAATGACATAAGACCCAGCAGTATCCCACTGCCCAGCATGATGGAAACAGTGCAGAGAGCTGGCCCCAGAGGCCTCAGATCAATAATGTATATGGCAGGTACAAGATGGTCATTCCAACAAAGGTTTGGGAAGAATAAAATAGTTCAATGTAAGAAATAGATATTTTTTTTATCAACAGGAATGACATCAAGGAAGATGCAGTTTTACAGCTGACTGCCACAAAGATTAACCTTAGGATGTGCCTTAATACCATAGGAAATGCAGAAGTTTGGATTTTGATGTTGGAGGAGGAAGGGTGTGGAACCAGCAAGTGTCACAGACCTTGTAGAGATCCAATTCAAGGCAGTAACTGTGCAGAAAACCATAACCATTATAGATACTAAGCACGTCCTAGGGGTCCTCCACAAAATTACCAGCAGAATTATCAGAAAAGGAAGAGTGGAGAAAGGAAGGAGGGCTTGTACTGTACTCCTGAATGCCACGAACAATGAAGCTGACCACAGTAACACGAAGGTTCCCATCTTATTATATGCTGAGACCCTTGAGGTGATGACTACAACCCTCCTGTTCTAGGAGCAGTGACAGAGGGTGATGACAACCAAAGTGTAGGAGAACAACTTGGATGATTGAAACAGAATATGTATCATTCTACAGCATGATTCCACAGGGCCTCCTCATCAAAGATAGAGACCACAGAAGATGGCGGTGAAGAGAATTAGGAAAATCAATCCCATAAGACCCAAAGTCAGCACTTACCCCAACATCTATAACCCCCCCACAACTTCAACTACTGATATAACCCAGAAAACTCTTAATCACAAGATGGAAAAGTGATAAAAGCAGTGGATCCACCAGCTGAGAATTTGCACATTATTATCCCTTGCTAACAGGCAAGACAGTGTGTGTGTGTGTGTGTGTGTGTGTGTGTGTGTGTTTGAGGGAGGCGAGGAGTGAATGACACAGTTACTAGAAGACAGAAGATGGGAAAGGTACTCAGTCTGACCTGTTAAGATGCCTTCTACTTCACAATACAATGCAAACCATCAGGAAATTGCACTGCATGAACCTTACTTCCCACAAGAACCAAGAGAAGAAGGAAGGAGGATCCATAGCCCTTTTATCAGTGCATAGTGGACACAGTGCTGCGGATGGTGGAATGTGTTAGAAACTTGTTCTAGACAATCACACCCTTTAGTGGGCCAATTCTAGTCCTTAGATTGTTGTAATTTCACTTTTTTTCCTCAGACAAACATATCTTTTCTGGTAGCCCCATTCCCAGACTGAAGCAGTCATTCTGAGTTTTAAGAGTCTGTTGTATGATAGGGTCAATATTCCAAACAGGGAGGCAGAGCTGGCTCTATCCTACATCAAAGAATTCCTGTAAAAAAGCACAGTGTAGGGTTATTATCTGCCTCCCTGAACATCTGCCTGTTTCTGCTCTCAGAAGGAGGTATTTTGAGGTCAATTTTGTCTATGGACAGGTGTAGGGAGTAAATATGTAGCAGATGCCCACTTAAATATAAGCAATTCTCTCTATTCTCTCTCTCTCTCAACTTTCCACCCAAGGCAGGATCTTTCTATGTAATTATGCTGGCATCAAATTTATAATACTCCTGATTCCTGAGTGCTGGGATTACTGGTGAGAACCCTCAAGGTGGCTCTCGTTTTCTCTTCATACCCAATGTTTCTAAAGCTATGTCCAAGCATTTTACCCCTCTAGCACCCCTTAATTTTTTTGGCCTGATTACTTGTGGGTTTCTAGTGCATGTTTATTTCAGTTTCGTTTTATCCCATGTTCCAAGTACCTTCAACGGAAATCTTTGTTCCTGTATTGGAAAAAGAAATTGTCTCAGAAATATTGACAAAAGTTAACTTCCATTAAACAGTGGGTAGCTTCTCTGCAAATGCAAACACTTTTTTGAGCCATTATCTTTACACTTGACCTTTAAGAGTTAAAGTCTTGGCACAGGCATACTAAGGAAATGTTTATTAGTTTCATTTGGGACAGTCACCTACTATAAATGGCAGGCCAAGTATCTAAATAGACTTACAACAATTTGAGGAGATCTCAAATATGTTTGAGACCTCACAAAAACATTGATAAGAAATAGGAGACATTAAAGATAAGAAGTGTAATATAAAAGTTCATTGGTGGGTTGTATCATAATAAGCAGTGACAAGTGGCACAATATCCCATTTGCATTGCCTCCCATACTTCCCTACGTCATTTCCTCTTTTCTTACCCTCACTTCTTTGTATTATACCTCCTAAGTAAAGTAGTAGCATGAATCCCTTTAGGGGTCTGGGACTAGGACACATGCACACACACACAAACACACACAGAGAGCACAGCATAGCATAGCACAAGCATATTATAAACTACAGTTAACATTAATATCCTTACTGTATTCTCTATCCTACTTCCTCATTACACTTGTTAGTTTGAGACACTTAGTTGTTTTCATGACCTTGAATCTTCAGGTGGTTATATAATTGATACAGCACCCAGAATTGTGTACATTTCATGACAGCCACACCTTTTCTGACTTCTATTGATCAGGGTATATGGAGGTACAGCAACCAAGGTATAATGGAAACATGGTTCCAAGAAGTGAAGGAATCTGAGGAAACAGATGCATGTGCCTAGGAAACCACCTGGTCCAAAGCCTGGGTTTGTTTGCCTTATGAATCATTGTATAAAGGGATGATAACCCATATTTATAGCTCTACTTCCATCTGGAAGGCAAATTTTCATTATTGACATAACCTTGCCTCCAAGGCCTAAAAATGTTGGCCACTGGCTTCACAATGAGAGAGGACACTACAAGATAGTGATGCACATACAGTGGAGACAGTATGATTTCCGTCCTATGTTACAGTCTTCTGAAAGTATAAATAAAGAATTAGAGATATAAGAGAACAGCTTTCTCTAATGCAGATGATCTTTTGCCTGCAGGGGGAAAAAGAGCCAGTTACATACCTCTCTTCTGCAAATCCATCATTCCCAAGTCCACATTCCCTAAAATATCTAGCCTTAACACTAATCTGCTCACTCTATCCAACCTAGATACAGTACACTGCTATCTGCAAGCCATCCACAGAGAACATTTCATGTCTCTACTCTGATCAGTGAAATCAGCCTCAATGAGAATTCATGTTAAGCCCTAACACTCAAAGTGATGATATTTGTCAGTGGGGTATTTGGGAAGTGATTAGGTAATGAAGATGGCATTCTCAAGAATGGCTTTTTTGTTCTAAAAGAGGTCTCAGAGATGTCCTTTTCCCTTCCATCCTACAATAGCTAAAAAGGGATCACCTATGAGCCAGGAAGTGAGGCCTAACTCGACACAGAATTGTTTGGTGCCTAGATTTGGACTTTTCAAACTCAATATTAGTTGCACATTTGGCATTTTGGATGATGGAGCAGGATTCTGGAATCAGTACAAATATCACCAGAGCCTTCTCCTTCCCCTGCTTGCTCAGTCCCCAGTTCTTTCTTCTTCCAGTGCAGGTCAGGCTGAGATCTTTCCTCCACCCACACTGAGGGAAAGCTGTCTACTGGAATTTAGGGGCAAGAAAGATGGAATCGAAGAATCTTCCATGGAACCACCAAAGCCACTTGAATCCTACTCTTCCTTACCTTCTGCATCACTGCAGCAGTTTGGGAAACATGGCACTTTCTACCACTGGATAAAATATTATGCAAGTTCATTAGTTCTCTGGCAACATTCAGGAATACCCTCTCTCTTGGCTGCTAAGGCAATCAGACATCCTAATAAAATGTAGACCTTTGTCAAACTTGAATTGATCTTCCTCTAGCTCAGTCTCATTTCAAACTCAGAAGTCAACAGAAGAGACAAGAAAAGAGTCAGATTCTGGCCTTTTCTTTCCTCCACATCCTTTCAAGGAATTCAGGGGGGTTGGTGCACAGAGTAGAGGTTAGAAGGTAAGAAGAGTAGAGGCAGCTGTTTGTCAAAAGAAGGAAAAGCCTCATCAATGGGTAATATTGCTGTGTGGCCTCAGTGGATTCTGGATTTGGGGAGGGCATGGCATGTTTACCCATGTTCCTTAAAGTGATCCTGGATGTCTTATCTCCTCAATATGACAGTTGTCATTTTCTGACATGGGCAAGAAATCAAGGGTGAAAACCCAATTTTACCATAAGTGTTTTTCAAATACTTAGCTCTACAACTCTCTGGAAAAAAGATTCTGTCATCTTCTTACAGACTTAGAGCCAGCTTGTCCTGCGCATCTCTTTCCTTACTTTAGTCATCCTTGGGAGATTTTCTTACTGTCCCTATTTATTTGATTTTTAAATTTTATTTTATCATTTTTACATTTACTTACATGTGTGTACATTATTTGGGCCACCTCCTCCCTGCACTGTCCCTATGTAAAACAGAGGGAATGTGAAGCAATAGCAGTTAGCTGCTTCTTAGGATCACACAATAAGAATTGAATGATATTAGGACTCAAACCTTGAGCTTGTTATGCTTTCCAGTTCTGTTACTCAGTCTGGCTGCTAAAATAAGAAATCTTATACTAGATAACTTATAAAACTCATAAATATATTGCTCACAGTTCTGGAGGCTGGCAAGTCTAACATCAAGACACTGTAAGATTTAGTTTCTGGTGATGGAGGGCCTGTTGTCTTCAATATGTCCTCCCAGGCAGAAAGGGCAATAGGCTGTTTTACAAGGGAGCAATTCTGCTCATGAGGGCAGAACCTTTGTGACATAATCCCTTCCCACAAATCCCACCCTTTAATACTATTGCACTGGTGATTAGATTCGAACATTTGGAGAGACAAACTTCAGAACATGGCCCCAGTCAAACATGGCCCTGTCAGCACAGGTTCAAGATCTGAGGTGGCAGAACAAACAACACAAGTATGGTGCTTAAGATTTCCTGATCTTATAGCCTAGGATTTCTGAATTTGTTTGTATAATCTAACTTGTGTAACACAGATGTTAGAGCTAGTATGAGTATTGGGTTAGGTGGTCATGAGCATGCTGGATGAGATAAAGCATATCCAGCCCAGCTCTCAGGATACTGACAATGAGGTGCTCTTATAACAGGAACAGAGACAGGGCTGAGAAGCACCCTGAAGAATGGCACATCCCATACTCCAGTCAAGAACTTTGGATGGGGTGTGGTGGAGTAAGAATTAGACCTGAGCAGGGGCAGGGAAACCCAGGGAGACAACTTTTCAATGTGTCTGAAGTTATCTGTGGCCTCAGAGCTCACTTGGAGATTGAAAACTGATAGTCACACAGGATCAGTTCCAATACACAAGGACATTGTCTCCAGGGCCAGGAGACAGGCAGGGTCTTATCATGGGGCTCCATTACTCCAAGCTGGCTTCTGTCCTGGCAGCAGAAACACCAAGGGTATCTTCTATGCCCATATGAGCAAAGGCCAGCGTGCTCCACTTTCTGAACACTTTGTATCCTGGTTCCTTTAGGCATGAGAAAGTGAAACTCTACTTCTACTTGTCAGTAAACAGCCAATTGCAGAAATAGAAACTGCAAACTGTCCTCATTTGAACTCTTCCCTCGGTGGGTTTTGTGGCTGAGGGAGAAGTTCTTTCATATGAAAAGAGGTGACATCTAGCTGAACCTCTGAGTAGGTGCAAGAGGGTAGTTCCTGACCAGAAAGGGCTAGCTGAACCAACTAGGCACAGGAAGGCAATGCCTGACTATTCGTTATCATTTCCCAGATCCTCTTCTGGAGTGTTTCTCTGTTCTTCTCCCAGCCACTCCAATCCTTTATTTTCATCTTTCTGGGGCAAAGTGGGCCTGGGATCAGGTTGTGGATGATCCTAGAGGGATCTGACTCTGTCTAGAAGGGTAGGGAATACTTCCCAAGGAAAGGGGTGAAGTCCCAGGAGTTCCATCTGACTGCTCTATATAGACACTGCTCTGGAAACTGTTAAGTGAAAAGACTTATAAAATGTCAAGTTGGCTAATGATTAGGCTCTTGTTGAGACAGGAAAGATGAAGTCCTGACAACAAGGGTAGATGAGCTTTGGGATTTGGCTTGTTTCATTTCAGCAATGAATTCAAGGCAGGTCTCCTCTGTGACATTGATCAATGAACTTAGTATAACATTCTCAAATACTTTTTTTTTTTTTTACCAACCTAGGAGTGTGGGGAACAGTATCATTTATTAGTTTAGATACCCCATGGAATTAGGAAGGTTCTGTTTTTTATAGAGATTCATTTGTATAAATAAGGAAGGATATGCCACTCATGTTCCTCAGAGACTAAGTTGTAATCTCCTGGAATTCAAGATGTAGATGACATCCTGAGATCAGGAGCAATACAGGCAATATCTGGCATAGCCTAGTCTATCAGTTTGCAGGACTAGACAATCCATGATATAAGGACCTGAGAGGTCATGTCAAGCTGACCTTTTAATGTCTCTAAATTGAAATGCTTTTCTGCAGTGGAGAGCTTTGTCCTTTCATAGGGAAATAAATATTTCCCTCACAGATGGCTTTTGTAAGAGTGAGTGAGTGTGTGTGTGTGTGTGTGTGTGTGTGTGTGTTGGGCCAAAGGAAAGGGAAAGGGGCTGACAATTTCTACCATCCCCAGAAAATTTTCTGCCTACCATATACTCTATTGTTCCTATAGAAATTTGCTGTGCTAGTCCTGAACAAACAGCACATTGATTCTTCCTTTATTTTTTTCTTTTAGTGACCAAATAGGAAATCCTGGGATTTGTCCACATTGGGTTGTGGGCCTATGAAGTTCTGTGGTGCCCCAGACTCTGCATCTGTGGTAAGGCCATGTCCTACTTCTCTGTAAGTACCTCTGGGGATCAAGTGATATCTATGGATTCTCAATTTTTTTGTATAAAATGGTGTAGTAAGTAGTGTAATATTTGAATGTAGCCTATACAGATCTTCCCATATAGTTTAAATCACCTCTAGATCACTTATAATACCAGTACAATGCAAATTCTGTGTTTATAGCTGTTATACTGCACTGTTTAGAAAAATGACAAGGGAAAAACACTGTAGGTGTAAGTGTATAATGTCTGTGTGGTGGTTAATATTGATTGTCAAGTCACTTACACTGAGAGACGCCAAAGAGATTAGTATAGCACACTTCTGCATGTGTCTGCAAGGGCATTTCCAGAAATGACTGGATCACTAGGGCACTACTTTCTCAATGAGCTATTAGAAGGTGGGACCTAGCTGGAAGAAGTAGGTCACTGGGGGTGTGTTCTTGGGAGATATATCTTGCTCTGCCTCTGTCATTTTCTCTCTGCTTCCTGTCTGCCATGAGGTGAGAAGCTCTGCCACGTGTTTCTATCAGTATGATGTTCTGCCTTACCTCAGGCCAAAGCAATGGATCCATCTGACCCTGGACTGAAATCTCTGAAGCTATAAGCCAAAATGAATAATTCCTCCCTTTACGTTGCTTTTCTCAAGAATTTGACACAGTGGCAAAACATCTGACAAACACAATCTGGGAGCAACAATGTAACATTAAAAATTTTTTTTTCACCAGGCTCATTGGCTCATGTTTGTAATCCCCGTCACTCAGAAAGCAGAGATTGGGAGGATAGCAGTTCAAGGCCAGACCAGGCAAAAAGTTAGGAAGACCCTACCTCAACAAATAAGCTGGATGTGATGGCACATACCTGTCATCTCTGCTATGTGGGAAGCATAGGTAGGAGGATCATGGTCCAAGGTCAGTCTGGATAAAAATGTGAGACCCTATCTGAAAAATAACTAAAGCAAAAAAGTAATGAGTGTGTGACCCAAGAGGTAGAACAATTGCTTAGCAAGTGCAAGACCCTAAGTTCAAAACCCCAATACTGCAAAAAAATGTTTTATGATCCCCAGTTGGTTGAACCAGTGATTGCAGAAATCTCAGACATAGACAACTATATAGAGTTCTGTGCTGACTTCCCACACATCCCAGTGCACAGTCAACACCCTGAACTAGCCAGTACCCAGCAGAGTGCTTTGAAATGGGATGTACATGAGTAGACTCCATGATAAGCAGAAGGACAGAGTTTAGAAGGAAAGTTAATTTATCTGTCAGTCAGTAAATTAATAACATACAAAAAATGCATCCTGTTTCATTAGTTGTTAAACAGCTACTGGACAGTATGGGTATACTGATAAGGAGCCTGGTGGAAGTATTTTATGGTGAGTGCCAAGACCTTAATTAATATGATGCCAAACATTCAATTCTTAATGGAGCTTTCTGGAACTATTTAGGTTAAAAAGTAACCCAGACCCAAGGGCTCCAGCCCCTTCTCCCACTTACGTATGCTCCCTCTGCACTCCTCTGTGTACATATTGTGGGGAGTGAGAGCACTCAATTCCTCACCTTAACTGACCTACCAGCACTTGGTTCAGAGACCCAGAAGAAAGTCAGACCTCCTGATAAGCTGCTGAGAGATTCCACTCCAGCTTGATAACTATCCTCCTCTCTTCCCTCCAGATTCCAGGTCACATCTTTACTTTTGTGGATTAGCTAAAAACAACTATATCTAAGTAGCATTTGGTGAGAAGAAAATAAGTATTGCTGTAAGCCAAAGTACTGTTAGAACTGAGATGCTTTTCTTAGCAGCCACAGATGAAGTATGTCATGGAGGAAAGTCAACCATCAGTTGCTGCCATTGCCATATGGTTGGTGACAAAAATCTTCCCAAGACAGGTGACAAACCAAGAAGCAATACAAAACACTGAGGTTTTCTTATCCTTTCCCCTGATGGGGCATCCCCTCATATCTCAGAGGTGGGCGGCTAGAGCCAGTTCTTTATTACTCATACCCCTAATGAAGGCAGATACTGACTGGGTAGATCAATGGCCCTGGGCATTTAGGAAACAAAATTCTGTGTGCGCATGAGTGTGAGCATGTGTTATGTGAGAGAATATATGGGCATTGTGCACATTAAGTATGAGTGACTGTGGGCAAGTGAACATGTGTCAGCCTAGGGGAGTGTTTATGTGTGTGCAATGTGAGTGTATATTTGTGTACCAAATATGACTTTGCATGAACCTGTGTCACCATGAATAAGTGTGTGTGTGTTTGTTGAGTCAATGAACATGTTGCAGCCTGTGTGAACATGTATGAGTGTATGTAACAAGAATGGATGACCATATATGTAGCAGTGTTACATATGTCAGCTTGGGTAATGTTAGGGTGTAAACATGTATCAGTGTGAATGAATGTGTATGGTTGTGTGCATGGACTGCAAGTGCATGTGCATATGTGTGTGCCAAAGAGAGCGAGAGTGTATGAGTATGTGTGGGTGAGTGAATATGTTTGGGGATGGGTAAGAGTGCATACTAATTTGTGAGCCAGTGTGTATGGGGAGTGTTTAGAGTGTGGTGAGTATGTATGTGTTCATACTGAATCTGTGGAACGTATCACTGAAGCCACGTTAGGAGCAAAGGATTATTTTATTTTAACCAGTCCCAAATACCTGGCATTATGGAGAACCAGGAGGAGTCAGGCATTCAATGAAGATCAGTTATTTAATCACAGCCTTGAGTAAAAGCAGAACATTTGAGAAGACTCCCTCTCTTCTTCCCTCCCTTCATTTGAGCCTCAATGTGACAATCCACTGAAAACACAAAGAAAGTTAAAAGAAGGCCGCTTACATTACATATGTCGCTGCATTTCAAGATTATTTTGCATGTGTGCTCTTCTGCCTGATGTAGTACTCTAAGTATTAAACAGAGACAGACCATAGCTTCAAATAGGCAGAGCAATTGGCTTTTTTTTTTTGTCCTCTGGTGCCACCTACAGAAGAGAAATATATAGGTGACTATTTCTTGCCTGGTCTTTACCTGGTCATGAAGGAGCAGACCTATTTTAGGACAAAGTAAAAGACAAAGAAATTCTTTTGGGCTTCATGGGAGACTAGGCTCATTCTGCTACTCAAGTTCTCTCATGGCCACATTCTCACTTTGGTGACTGACTACAGGTGTTCTCACAGAAAAGCAGTTGCTTCACACTATAGGAGAAAATATTCTGGAAAATTTTCAGAAGGAGTCAGTTTGTGAATCCCCATATTTCTGATCTTCAGCCTTGAATCTTTCTTGCACAAATTCCCAAAGCTTAGAGACACATTGAAAATGGACCTGTCCAAGATTAGGTACCATGGCACTCTTCAAAACCTGACACGCACCTGTGAGAAGATCTTAATGACAAGATGACACTCTACAGAAGAAAAGAACCACACACTCTTTCCAGGATGCCTTTGGCGTCTAGGATGCAGATAGTTTGACCAAGTGTCTGAAAGTATACCAATTATTCTTTGGTGTGGATGATGAATCTGTAGCAGGTGGCACAGAGAATGGGGACCACATTCACAGACTATAAGAACAACCCATGTTGTTCTGCACTCAGCAAAGGAGACTGGAAACTGACCTGCATGACTTGCATAGTCATGAAGGCATTTCTCAGCCTTATCAACTACCTCCTACTATTAGTTAACTGCATCATCCACTACTTCTTACAGATGAAACATAGACTTCCTTGAGATAGTTGGTGAGAACAGCAAGAAAATTCTAAATTGTCCTGAAGGCCCTGTCATTCCATAATAAAAGCCAAGTTGTGAATAAAACTCCAGTAAGCTCTTTTTCAGGTGGCACTAAGGACCCCTGGGGGTTGTCTTAATAAAGTGCACATTAATTCACTCTAAATCAGAGAGATTTTGGTTAGTATTTTCTCCTATTGCTTAGCTTTATAAATTCCTTAAACCGAATGATCAAAATTACTTATCTTTCTAGTACAAATTGTAATTTGCTATTAATCCAAGGAATAGTCTTGTGGTGGTTAAAATCACTAAATATGTTTTTCAGAAACACCAGACAGAAATTGTGCACTCAGTTGTAAAGCACCACGCATGACCTGATTGGTTTTCTCCCCTACTTAAAAAAATTAAATCATTCTTTTCATTAAACTTTGTCATTCTCCCCTTTCAGATTCTTTTTCTTCTTTATTGCACTGGACTTGATGAGACCCAAGTGATGCAGGGATATGTCACAATTTTAGTAGGAAGATGGAGACTATGGTTGAAACTATTCTTTGAAACCTATTGGCTGAGTTAAGATTCTCTCACAAGCTTGCGTGCTTTACCTTGACAGCATTCTCCACTGGGTGCTTAAAATGATCAGAATTTAAAAAGTTGCTTGCATCATCAGAGTTCTGGTAAGAAACTTATGGCACCCTAAAACTGGATCATTTGATTAAGTATTTCCAAAGTTGTGTGCAGGGTATAAGGAGGGCACCAAGATAAAGTGTTGACCTTAAGCCAAGCATGAGGGGTGTGAGTCCTCTTTAGTTTGAAATGACAAGTGGAGAGACAGATGACTTAAATCTGAAGATCACGTCTACACAAAGAGGGCCACTTTACAGGATGTTGGAGGCTTGTAACCTAATACTTGAGTCCTAACAGGGAGAAAATCCTTATTCTTCTAACAATTTTCTGCCAGTGATGCCATTGCACAAATTCAAAAGAATCAAGAGGGTGAGAGACTTCATTGATATAGTTTATACAGGTCAGAGTGGGGGAGGACAGATTGGTGGATTTGTAGGGAAAGAAAGATCATATCTAAAGGAGGGTATTGAAATTAATTGGAATGCAAGTGTATTCCAATGCCATTGGCGGAGAAAATGATAAACGACTGATTTATCATTTGCTGAAGAGCAAACCTGGGCATTCATGACATGTTAGTGTTTGGCCAGTGGGCAGCCACCCCATGGCATCAGGGACTCTCTGCTGGACTTTCCACTCCATCCCCTTCCTTCCTTTCATGGCTACCACAGCAACTCCTGCGCATGGTGTGCAGCAATTAGAGGCTTCATGGTTACTATGGCAACTATCGCATGGGGATTAGAGACTTCCTGTTTCACCCTCCTCCTTCCTCTTCCCCTCTAATTACCATGGCAACTCCCCTGGCAGGCAATGGGTCCTGACCTATCCTACAGATTCATATTACCCTGAGCTCCTCCCCACCAAACCTCGACCTATCCTGACTCTCCATAATACCTTAAGCTCCTGACTTCACCCAGGCTATAAAAACTGGGCTGCCATTTCGCGACTTACCCGGCCCTGTTCTTTGGGGACAGTGAGCCTCGCCCAAGAGCATACTCTCAATAAAGCCTGCTTAAAGCCTGCTTGCTTTGTTATTTGGCTCCAATTTGGCCTTCCCATCAGCGTTGACCTAACAGTTAGTTGTGGTGCACATTCCTCAGCTTATTTTGGGCGCTTCCTCTTCATTTTACAGGCGTATCTCTGAATTAGGTATATATGAATGTAACATTATTATCCCAGATTCACAGTGAGAGCCAAATTGCTTATCATTTTGCACATACTTTTACTCCAGAAACTGTTCCTTCTTTACATGTTCCAACCTGAGATCATCCATTATTAATGAAGATCCTAGGATGAGAGTTTGATTTATCCCTCTTTCTTACCCTTACCACATAACAAAATATGCAAGCTCTATCAATCCAACATAATATTTTTATATACCCAAAGGCCAATTTATTAATTTCACTTATTTTTTATATATAATTCAAAGACCCTCTGTTTTGGGACCCCCATGAACACTCAGTTATAAACATTAATTCTTTGCTTGATATAAAGTCAACACAAGCTAAGGAAGAGAACTGTGCAAGTATTTCTATAACTAAGACAACAGAATATGTTAAGTATCTTGACTAAATCTTTCTGCAACGTATATGTAGGTCAAAATATCACATTATATCCCATCAACATACACCATTGATGTCAATTAACAATGAATTAGTTTAAAACAAAAAAAGAAAATTGTACTATTCTACCCTAGTATTATTACAAATTATCGTATTTCATAATCAAGGTCTTTTTCCCTTGAGTAGGGTGGGCAAAAATTTAAGTGCACTATTTTCCACCTACCTGATTGATAAGTAATTTTTGTTCAGACTATTGTATTTAGCTATTTTTCAGACTAATCTATGCATTTCTGTTGTATCAATTGTAACGTTTCTTTTTTCATTTTTTAATCTTACTTTTCTTTATTAATCTAGCTAAAGTCTTATCAAAATTTTGTTTTTTTCCAAAATCTTGTTTATTGCTTTTCTGTTTTTTTACATTATTCATTTCTGCTGTACTATTTGCAATTTTCTTTCTTTTGTTATGTTAGTGCTTAGTTTGTTCTTTTTCTAGTTCCTTGAGATGTGATATTAAGTTGATTATTTGAGAGCTTCTTCTTCAAAATACACAATACTTTCATTTTCAAATCAAGCAATGAAATATACATTCACTTTAGGAAAAATGATTCTTAAAATATGTCTGAGAGTTTAAATAAAGTAAATAGCATTTTGATTAAAAAATGAAACGCTATAATACTGATAAGAATGGAAGAGTTCACACTCTTGTCTCATTCCTGATAAAAATAATCATGAATTGATCAGGATTCCTGATAAAAATAATCATGAATAATAATGGCAGATATGCAAAATAATGAATCAACACATTAGACATCTTTTTATAAAAATGATTACAGAAAGAGAAATTGTATATGTAGCCCAGGATAAACTTTGTGCATTCAACATGAAAAATTTCCCTAAAAACCACAAAGTAAAGAATTTTATCAATTGATGCACAATTCACAAGTTCAGAATTCTTTTTTTTTTATTGTTGTGCTGGGTGGGGTACACTGTAGCATTTACAAAGGTTTTTACAATTATTGTATCAAATATATCATGCTTGAATTCACTCCCTCTACTGCTCTCTTTTATCCCCCCTCCCTTGATTCCTGGGGAATCAGCAGGTGTCATTTCAGCAAGTATCATTTTTGCATTTGTAAATGTGTATGCAGAGAGCTTTTTAAAATGCATACATTTATTTGTATAAACTTCTCTCTTAGAATGCTTTTGTTGAATCCCTTAAATTTTGGAATACTGTGTTACCATTTTTGTTAGTCTTAATGTATCTTTTGATTTCCCTTCAGTTTTTCCTTTGGCTCATTGGATGTTCAGGAATGCATTTAATTTCTGCATACCTGTGATTTTTCCAAGTTCATTCTGTTTTACTTTTAGTTTTACTTCATTGTGGTTACGAAGGACACTTGATATGATTTCAATTTTCTTAAGACTTGCTTTGTGGTGTAATATATGATCCTTCCTGGAGAATGGTTTTCTGCTCTTGAAAAGAATGTGTATTCTGTTGCTGTTGGAGAGAATATTCTGTATATGTCTGTTAGGTCTGTTTGGTTCAAAGTGTACTTTAAACTCAGTTTATCTATTCATCAGTTGTTGGGCACCTTGGCTAATTCTACAATTTAGCTATTATGAACAGAGCTGCTATAAACATGGGCAGGTAACTCTCTTATGTATCGATTTAGACTCCTTTGGATATATGCCCAAGAGTGGTATGTCAGGATTGTAAGGTAAGTCTATTTTTAGCTTTTTGAGAACTGCCATATTGATTTCCATAGTGGTCATACCAGTTTACATTCCCACCAGCAATGTATGGGTTCTTTTTTCCTCTTACCCTCACCAGCATTTGTTGTTTGCTTTCTTATGATTGCTCATCGGACTGGGGTGATATGGAATCTTAGTGTGGTTTTGATTTGCATTTCCTTTATGGCCAAGGATGATGAACATTTCTTCATGTAATTATTTGCCATTTGAATTTCTTTTGAGAACTGTTCAATTTGTTTGCTCATTTAATTGGCTTATTTGTTCTAATACTGTTTAGTTTTTTGAGCCCTTAGTATATTCTGGATAATAATCCTTATCTGTTGAATACCTGGAAAAAATTCTTCCATTATGTGGGTTGTCTCTTGATTCTGGTAATTATTTCTTTTGATGTTTGGAGAGTTTTTAATTTGATGCACTCCCAATTGTCAATTCTTGTTCTCACTTCCTGGGCAACTGTTCAGAAAATAATTATCTATGCTTATATCTTCCACAGTTTTCTGTATTTTTTTCTGCAGTAGTTTCAAAGTTTCCAATATTACATTAAGGTCTTTGATCTATTTGGAGTTGACCTTTGTACAAGGTAAGAGACAGGGATCTCATTTCAGTCTTCTGCATGTAGATTAATCACTTTTCCTAGCACCATTTGTTGAGGAAACTATCTTCTCTCCAAAAATCAGATGGCTGTAGCTGTGTGGTTTTATGTTTGGGTCTTCTATTCTGTTCCATTGACCTTCATGTCTGTTTTTGTGCCACTGCCACGCCATCATGTTACTATGGCTACAGTGTTGCTCTTTTTGCTTGGGATTACTTTTGCAATTTGGGGTCTTTTATTCTTCCTTATGAATTTTAGGATTGATTTTTCTATTTCTGTAAAGAATGACATTGGATGTTCATGGGTATTACATTGAATTTTTAGACTTCTTTCAGTAGTATATCCATTTTCATGATATTAATTCTGACTATTCCATAGACAATAAGCAGTCTTTCTATCTTCTGGTGTCTTCTTCAATTTCTTTCTTTAAGGTTTGTAGTTTTCATTGTGGAAGTCTTTCACCTCCATGGTTAGGTGTATACCCAGGTATTTTTTGAGGTTATTGTGAGTGGGATTATTTCCCTGATATCTTTTTTAGCCTGTCCATTGTTAGCATATAGCATGTTGAAACTATTCCAGGAATGGGATGGGGGAGTGATAAAGGAGAATGATGGAGGGGTGAATTCAACTATGATATATAGTAAGAATTTTGGTAAATGTCACAATGTACCCCCAGTACAGCAATAATATAATAAAAAAAAAAGAAAAAAGAAAAAACATGAAAAAATAAAAACATCATTAAAAAAAGAAAGTGACTGATTTTTGTATGTTGATTTTATATCCTGCTATGTTTCTAAAAATATTTATCAGATCTAGAAGTTTTTGGTGGAATCTTCAGGGCCTTTTAAGTATAATATTATCATATGCAAATAGGAATAATTTGACTTCTTCCTTCCCTATTTGAATTCCTTTTACTTCTTTTCTTGCCTTATTGCTAGGTTAGGGATTCCACTACTATCTTGAATAAGAGTGGAGAGAGTGCACACTCTTGTCTCATTCCTAACTTGAAATACTTTCAACATTTAGTATGATGTTGGCTATAGGTTTGTTATAGATAGCCTTTATCATATTAAGCTATTTTCCTTCTATTCCTAGTTTCTTTAAAGTTTTTTTCATAAAAGGATGTTGAAGTTTGTCAAAGGTGTGATTTTGGTGTGATTTTGGCCCTGATTCTGTTTCCATGCTACATTATGTTTATTTACTTATGTGTGTTGAACCATCCTTGCGTCCCTGGAATAAAACCAACTTGATTATTATGCATGATATTTTTGAGGTATTGTTGAATTCAGTGTGCAACTATTTTATGGATAAATTTTGTGTCTATGTTCATTAAAGAGATTGGCTTATAATTTTCCTTTTTGTTGTGTCCTTGTCTAGTTTTGTAATGAGTGTAATACTGGCTTCATAGAATGAGTTTGGTAGTGTTCCTTCTCTTTCTATTTCATGGAAAACTTTAGGAATATTGGTGTTATTTCTTCCTTAAATATCTGGTAGAATTTGGTAGTTAATCTATTGGGTCCCAAGCCTTTCTTTTTTGGGAGACTCTTTTCTTACTGCTTCAATCTCACTGCTTGATATAAATCTATTTAAGTGATTTATATCTCCTTGGTTCAATTTTGGTAAGTCAAGTTCATCTACAAATTTATCCATTTCTTCCAGATTTCCCAAATTATTTGATTACAGGTTTTCAAAGTATTTCTTCATGATCCTTTAGATTTCTTTGTTATTTATTGCAATATCCCCTTTTTCCTTTCTAATTTTATTAATCTGTGTCTTTTCCTTCCTCCTTCTAGTCAGATTGACTAGGGGTTTATCATTCTTGTATATTTTTTTCAAAGGATCAACTTTTTTTTTTCATTATTTTTCTGTTCTTAATTTCATTCATATTTTTCCCTGACTTATATTTCTTCCTGTCTGCTACTTTAGGGTTTAGCTTGTTCTTGTTTTTCTAAAAGCTTGAGTACATCATTAGGTTATTTATTTGTGAGTGCTCTATTTTTTAGAGATAGTTATATAAAGCTGTGAACTTTCCTCTCAGCACTGCCTTTGTCATATCTCAGAGGTTCTAGTAGGTTGTGTTTTCATTTTCATTAGATTCTAGGAGCATTTTTGTTTTCTCCCTTATTTCCTCGGTGACCCATTGGCCATTCAACAATGTGTTGTTCAGTCTCCATGTATTTGAATATTTTTTGGAGTTTCTTTTTTGAGTTCTAGTTTTATTCTTTTATGGTCTGACAGAATACAGGAGTTCTTTTTTTCTTAAACTGATTTTGACTAATGCATATTTCATCTGCTATAATAGAGTTGTATACTATTTCAGTTTCCATTTGAGTGGAATTTTCCCCCCTCCATTTTCAATGTGAGAATATTAAGTGAGTCTTTTTTTCCAGTTGCATATAATTGGATTTTGTTTCATTCATTCAGCTACTTTATGTAAATAATTAGACAATGTAATCTGTTTATATTCAAGGTAATTATTGATGGGTAAGAATTTATTATTGCCATTTAAAGAATTGTTTTTGATTGGTTTGTAGTTTCTTTTTTCTCTTGCTGTTTTTTCTTTGTGATTTGAATCATTTATTTTCATCTTTTGATTCTTGATTTGTAGTTACCATTGGGCTTAAGTAAAACGTCTTATACTTGCAATGGGACATGTTCACTTGATAACAATTTTGATTTTTTACATAAATTCTATACTTTTTACTACTTCACATTTTTTGTTGTTGATGGTACATTTTACATATTTTTATACTTTAACACATTATTTTAGCTATAGTTGCTTTTAATATTTTTCTTTTATTCTTCATACTAGAGACAGAATGGATTTTCATATCATGATGGCAGTTTTGGAATATTCTGAGTTTGGGAAAATATAATAAACTTTATATATTCTGGAAATTGTTAGTGATAAAAAACTTCAAAATGATTTTCCAATTATGCAGTCATGAAGAAGAATGAAATGTTATCATTCACTGGTAAATGGATGGAATTGGAGAACATCATTCTGAGTGAGGTTAGCCTGGCCCAAAAGACCAAAAATCGTATGTTCTCCCTCATATGCAGACATTAGATCAAGGGCAAACACAACAAGGGGATTGGACTTTGAGCACATGATAAAAGCGAGAGCACACAAGGGAGGGGTGAGGATAGGTAAGACACCTAAAAAATTAGCTAGCATTTGTTGCCCTTAATGCAGAGAAACTAAAAGCAGATACCTTAAAAGCAACTGAGGCCAATAGGAAAAGGGGACCAGGAACTAGAGAAAAGGTTAGATCAAAAAGAATTAACCTAGAAGGCAACACACACGCACAGGAAATTAATGTGAGTCAACTCCCTGTATAGCTATCCTTATCTCAACCAGCAAAAACCCTTGTTCCTTCCTATTATGGCTTACACTCTCTCTACAACAAAATTAGAAATAAGGGCAAAATAGTTTCTGTTGGGTATTGAGGGGGTGGGGGGGAGAGGGAGGGAGTAGAGTGGGTGGTAAGGGAGGGGGTGGGGGCAGGGGGGAGAAATGACCCAAGCCTTGTATGCACATCTGAAATTCAAAAGCCTTCCCATAGGTTTCTATAGTGCTGAAGAGTATTTATTCCAGTTCTTATTTCATCAGTTATTGTAGGAATTGCTTTGGATCCATTCTTGATTTGGTGCCTAAAGGACAACTCAGTATTTGGAACACCCTGTTCTTTGGGACATAGATTGCTATTATGATTATGCTTACATTCTGCCCATAGTTGTTGCCTCCCCTGATTAAGATTTTTTCATACTACTGTTCCTCCTTCAGCTGTTGCTTTCACTTTTCTAGGTAGCTGCAAGTAATTCCTTCCATACTTACTGTTCTTTCTGTTGATGCCAAGACAGAATGCAAAATGATCCTGTTTGGTTGCCAGCTCCATGGCTTTGGCCTTCCTCTTGAGTTCTATTGCTTTTCTCTTCCCCAACTGCAACACCACTAGTTCATTCAGATGGTTCAGTAAGAATGCATTTTGCTGCAGGAATTGGAAGTGTGGCAATTGTTTCTTCTAGGATTTTTTCTTTCTCTGTCTGTAATGTATGTAGTTTCTTCTCTTAGTTTCCTTTACTGTCTGCTTTCGGGGCCATTAGCTTGGTAAATTCACTCTAAGGCAATGTTTGTTTCTGTCAATAAGGTCAGCTCTTTCTTTTTAATCCAGTTTGCCAAATGGTGTCTTCTTATGGGGAATTGAATCCATTAACATTCAGAATGTGTTGATTCCTGCCATTTAGTTGTTTCTGTTGTTCAAGGATTAGAGTGTGTGCCACAGACTCAATGTTACTCTCTGAGTACTTGCCTGTTCTTCTTCTGAGGTTTGATACTTCCTGTCCTTTCAAGGTTTTGTCTGTTTTTTTGTCTTCTAGTTGTAGAATTTCTTGCAGAACCCTTGGTGGTTATATATTGTTTTAGTCTCTGTTTATTGTGGAAGACTTTTATTCCTTCATCAATTTTGAATGATAGTTTTGCTGAGTAGAGTATCCTAGGGCTGAAATTGTTTTCTTTCTGTGCTCGAAATATCTCACTTCATGTCCTTGTTGCTTTTGTTTCTGTTGAGAAATCAGCTGTTACTTTGATGGTTTTACCTTTATATGTTAGTTGTTTTTTCTCTCTTACAGCCTTCAATATTTTTTCTCTTCTGCTAGTTGTTTTAACAATAATATACTGTGGAAAGGTTATATTTTAGTCAAGTCTGTTTGGTGTCCTAGAGGCTTCCTGTACTTGGATGGGCAACTTTTTCTCAAGATTTGGGAAATTTTCTGCTATTATTTTGTTGAATACATTACATATCCCTTTGGCTTGTCTCACATCCTACACGAGCTTGTCCTAGAAACCTTAAGTGGGGGGTGACAGGAGATGCCAGAAAAGACAAACAGACAAAAGACCAAACATGCACAAAGCTGGGGCCAGGTAGGCTGTGTGCTTGGATGGAGACACCAGCCCCCTCTATCTCCAGTGAGATTATTATATACAGTAGCAATACAAGGAGGAGAGGCATTTCTTGGAGGAGGGGGCATGGCATTATAATCATTGGGAACAGGAGAAACCTGTGACAGCTTCTCTCTGAATGTAAACATCTTAAGAAAAATAGCTGTATTGCATCTTGCCCACTTCTGTGGCTAAGGCTGTGCCAATCCAAGTGTGAAAATTGCTGGGCATAACTATACTTGCTTCCTTCTGTGGTTTGGGGCTGTGCCAAACTCAAACACTCAGCTTATTTTATACACCTGTTGGTCCCAACAGGCTTACACCTTTTCTCCTTCTTTGATGCCCATGATTCTCAGGTTTGGTTTTTTGATGGAGTCACTGAGTTCTTGAGTATCCTTTTCATAACTCCTGAGTCTTTTTTTCTAAGTGTTCTTTATTTTTTCTTTAA
This sequence comes from Castor canadensis, assembly GCF_047511655.1. Classification (NCBI taxonomy): domain Eukaryota; kingdom Metazoa; phylum Chordata; class Mammalia; order Rodentia; family Castoridae; genus Castor; species Castor canadensis. The sequence goes on along the minus strand of NC_133391.1, from coordinate 68,678,174 downwards.
TATCTATTTTATCTTCGAACCTTAAGAGTCTGTCTTCCACTTGTTCTAATCTGCTGGAGTGACCTTCCACTGTATTTTTTGTTTGATTTAAGGAACTTTTTATTTCCAGGATTTCTGTTTGCTTCTTTTTTCTGAGGTTTTCCACATCTTGTTCAACTCCTCTTTCATATCTTGGGTTGTCTTCTTTATTCCATATATCTCTTTTCTTAATAGTCTCCTTTGTTTTGGTGTTTGAAGTCCTCTCTGAGTTCATTTAGTTGTTTCTGTGTCTTCTCAAGTTTTTTTATTTGTGGCATCTTGATATTGCTTGAGTTCATCCTGTACATTTTGTTTAAATGTCTCTTATAGCTTCTCCATGTGTATCTCAAAGAGCTCATCCATGATTTCCTCTTTGAGATATTTTTTGTGGACGTCATTGAGCTCATTGGTGATTTTCATCATTGTTCTGTTGGGGTCAGGAACTGGGTATTCATTATCTTCATTTCCCACTAAATGGAATTTTGTTGCCTTGTTCTCCCCATGCTTCTAGTTAGTGCTGTGCTCTTTTGTTATTGATTGGCTAGTTGGTGGCTTTAATTGCCATTTTCTGTCTCTTGAATTTAATTATTGTGTTGTGCCTGGCTTAGTCATTAGCTAGGTTGATGTGCTATTTCTGTCCCTGGCCCAAAAGTGTAAATTAGAAATAACAAATTCACAAGTTCAATGCCAGACCAGTTGTTTACATTTTATATAGAGAACCACTTGGTGATAATATCTACTAACATTGGAAATTGTGGGGGTAACGGTTGTTTGGATAGAGGTAGAAATTTGGGTAATTTCAAAAGGTGGAGCTAAGGAGGGGGCAGAAAGAAGGGATGGAGTGGGGGAAGAGGTGTGGGGCTATAGGGTTTTGGGGCTCTTGTATATGTTAGAGTATAGTTCAGCTGTCATAGTGAAGGGTGCTTGTGTCAGGGATTGCAGAGAGATGGGGTTCTGTATGTTTGGAACAGTAGGCTGATCAGCAGGTGGTAAGTGTGGAGGAGAGAGGGCTAGTGAGGTGATAGGGGAAGACAAAGAGGGGGAGTGAAGTTGGGGGAAGAGAGTGGATGAAAAGGGGCAAAAAGAATAGTTGGGGCAAAAACAATGGATTGTAGCATAAGAAAATGAAAGAAAGTGAAGGGGGTAAGAATAGAGATGAGAAAATAGTAATAGTAAAGTTAAAAATACTAAATAAAGAAGGGGAAAACTAAGAAAAAAACCCCACCACCACCAACAACAGCAAAAAGTACGGTCACTTTGGCAAAAGTCTGGACTTACTCCTTTGGCGTCCAATCTAAGTTTTGGCACTTATGCCTGGGAGTTTCTTGGTGTCCCTGTCTCTTCTCAAGGTTGGTATTCTGGGCTGTGTGGGGAGGAGTGCTGCTCCTCTTGTCAGGCAGCTTGGGGAGAGGTCATCTAGAATTTTGTTTTTCCTGCTTTCCTTGTCTGATGAACTGTCTGTTGTAAGCTGGAGCTCTGAAGTGGTCACACCAGATGGCTGGCTTGTGAGCAGTATTTGGTTCCTTCTTTCCACAGAACAGGTCACACTTGGGACCTATGATAGCTCACTGCCAGTTTGTGCGAAGTGGTCAGATCTGTTGTTTTTGCCAGGCAGCAGTTGAGATGCTCTATAGCTCTAACTCTGGCTGGTAAGCGCTTCCCCCAGCAAGGTGGGCAATTCAGTTTTGTGCACCACCCACAATCCCAGGAGACTAGCTCAGCCTTCCACCACACTCCTGCTCTGGGAGGTTGGCTTGTAGACCCACTCCCACTCTCAGACTTTGTTTCTTGGCCATCCCCCCACTTACAGAGTTCAACTTTTTGTCCCACCCCTGTTCTCCAAGGTAAGTTCAGGGTTCCACCTGCCCCCACTGTCAGTGGTAGATTTTAATTCACTGTCTATGTTTTTCAGTTTTGTTCAGGTGTGTTGTGCAATCTACCCAGGAACTGCACTGGATTATGTTTGGGGATGGGGGCAGTGACGCATGTGGTGTGTGGTGCTCACCTGGAGGGTTTGCAGATTTGCACAGGTAGTTTTGAAACCAGGCCAGTGGGGAGAAATGGAAGACAGTTTTACTCAAGGCAAATGCTTACCGACACTGGATTCAGCCTGGCAGACTGTAGGTAGGCTTTCCCTGGGTTAGGGATCCAAAGTGTTGCAGGGTTGCAGGGTTCAATTCTGTTTGATGCTCTATCTTCTGCCTTTTGCAAAAAAAGAAAAAAAAAAAATGAAAGAAAGAAAAGGGAGAAACGGCTAGGGAGCTTTCTTAGGACCCTAGTGGCTGTGCCGAGCTGGAGCTGGAATTTCCCTGGTTGTTAGGTGCAATTAAAAGCTGTTTTAAGGGTCAGTCCTTGAATTCTATGTACACCCTATGTGTCGGTAGTTATTTAGTAGCTAAAAAGAATCAGAATTACCCAAATGTAGCTTCCATGTCTCCAAGTGCTTTCTGAAATTATGGAACTCAGGAATTCTGATTCCCTCTCGTATTCATCATCTTGGATCCCCCCAAATCCTTTTTCCTTTAAAAAAACAAAAACAAACAAAAACTTCTACCTATGAAAAGAAATGTATTATAGAAACAAGTAACAGCAAGAAAAATTGATATATAAATATATATTAATGGTATTTTATTCCTTTAAATCTTAATAGTGGGAGAATTCCAAGATGGTGGCTAGAGGTAGGAAGCAGAAAGCGACCCTCCTATAGTGAAATCTTGGAGAGACGCTGGAGACACACTTTGCAGGCATAATCACCGAGAAAAGGCATAACTTTGACCCCTCCACATCTCCAGCCAGTGCAGAGAATCTCCACTTCACGTTAAACGGAGAAACAAGGAGGGCCCCCGGGGCCGCCAGTGGCCGGCGCCCATACGGCTTGGGAAGAGGCGGACCAGGTGAGCTTTGCGGTACCGTGGTAGCCCCACAGACAAGCCTGGGCCAGAGCAGCATAGCCCCCTGGACAGACTGACCTCCACCCAGGAAAAAAAAAAAAAGAGAAACTGAGTAATAAGCAATAAGAACAGTTAAGACACGCTGGAAAGAGGGTGGGGTGCCCTGAGCGCTGAAGAGTGGGGGAAGGGAATCCTTCCCGGGACTGTAAATAAGCAAGCCAGGTGGGCCGGAGAGACTCTGACGGGAGCTGGGTGCGCGCCCAGCAACCAGGAGTGGGGAAGCTTGTGAGAGTGGAGGAGGAAAGACCCACTACCCACGTGAACTGTAAACAAACATGGCGGCCGGCAGGAGCAGCAGCACTGCCCAGTAAGCAGGAGCAGGAAAGCTTCTGAAAGTGGCAGTGGGAGGAAAACTTCAGAGGAGAGGGGGGAAGACCCACCTCCCACATGAACTGTAAATAAACACGCAGGCCTGACAACGCGGGGCAGTGTCACCTTTCCCAGTGCTTGGGAAGGGGAAAGCCTGTAGCAGAGGCTCCCACACAGGAGAACTCTGAGCAAACAAAGCCTGTGGGACCAGGTGAGTGCTAGCTCACCACAGAGATCTGCATAAATAACGCCCCCAGCTACAGGCTGAGAGCAGCAGGCAGGCAAGCCACAGTTGCAGATACCACTCTCAGAACTGCCTCCAGACGCTTTTTTTTCTTTTTCTCCCTACCTTTGATGAGAGAACAACCGAATTACACCTGCAAGCTGAAAAACTTACTGAAACTGTATTGCATTTGAACTGGGGACACTTGGTGGGGCTTTTTGTGTGTGTGTGTGTGTGTGTGTGTGTGTGTGTGTGTGTGTGCAGTTTTGTTCTACTTTATGCATCCCCTTTGATGAGACAACTACAGAACAACATCTGAGGCACCAACTCCAGGACTGGAGATTGAGACAGACATCCAAATTATTAAGACTGAAACTGCATTGCATATAAACTTGGAAGTTTTTTTGTTTTTTGTTTTTTTTTTATTTTCTATTTTCCATTTTATTTTAATTCATTTTTATATATAGATATTACTTTCATTTACTTATTTTTTATTTTTTTATCTTTGATTTTCAGTCCTCTCTCTGTCTCTCTATTGTCTGTTCAGCTTACTGTCGATTAGTACACTAACACTCCCTGTTTATACCTTTGAAACTCTCTTGTCTGATACCTTGTTCTGCTTTCTGCCTCTTGTCTGTATATTTGATTTCCCCTTTTCTTTAACTTCTTGCTTTCCATCTCAGCTCACTCTTCCATTCTCAATATTACCATTGTTATTATTACAAGCTAGAAAATACTTAATTACACACAGTACAGGGACAGTAACAACACCAAGGACAATGACGGGAAGACAGAAAAAACAGGGAAACCAGTTTCCCCACAGCAAAAAATTAGTACAGGAATCAGAGGGGAATGAAGAGAACAGAAACTCAGATCCAGACTCCAACAAAATGAAGATAAACTATGCCAAAGGACCCAATGAAGCCCACAAGAATAATTTAAAAGAAGACATACTACAAGTACTCAATGAGAATTTTAAAGAGATGATACTGGATAGGGTCAACCAAAATGTACAGGAGACACTCAAGAAATTCCAAGACAATAAAAATAGAGAATTTGAAAAAGCAAAAGAAGAAATAAAGGAAACCATAGAAGCACTGTATAAACACCAAAGTGAAAGAGAGAACACAATGAATAAATGGATAAATGAACTCAGGACAAAAATAGACAACAATAAAGAAGAAAACTGCCAGGATATGGAAAACCTCAGAAAAAAGAATGAAACAGAACTGCAAAACAAAACGGAAGGCCAATCCAGCAGAATAGAACAAACAGAAGACAGAATCTCAGAACTTGAAGATGAAATGGTAATTAAAGGAAAAACTGAAGAACTATTAATTAAACAACTCAAAACCTGTGAAAAGAAAATGCAAGAACTCACTGACTCCATCAAAAGACCAAACTTGAGAATCATGGGCATCGAAGAAGGAGAAGAGGTGCAAGCGAAGGGAATGCGTAATATATTCAACAAAATAATAACGGAAAATTTCCCAAATCTAGAGAAAGATATTCCCATACAAATGCAAGAGGCCTCCAGGACACCAAACAGACCAGATCAAAATAGAACTACTCCATGACATATCATCATTAAAACAACAAGTTCAGAAACTAAGGAAAGAATATTGAAGGCTGTAAGAGAGAAAAAACAAGTAACATACAAAAGTAAACCCATCAAAATCACAGCAGACTTCTCAACAGAAACATTAAAAGCAAGAAGAGCGTGGGGTGAGATCTTCCGGGCACTGAATGAAAATAACTTCAACCCCAGGATACTCTACCCAGCAAAGCTATCATTCAAAATAGATGGAGCAATAAAAGTCTTCCATGATAAGCAGAAACTAAAACAATATGTGACCACAAAGCCACCATTACAAAAGATTCTGCAAGGGATCCTGCACACAGAAAGTGACACCCAACTTAACCATGAAAAGGCAGACAGCACCAAACAACAGGATAAGAAAAAGCAAGACAGTAGAGAGTAACCTCAAGTTAGGTACACACAATCAAACCTTCAAACAACTAAGATAACTAAATGGCAGGAATCACCACATACCTATCAGTACTAACACTTAATGTTAATGGACTTAATTCACCCATCAAAAGACACCGTTTGACAAAATGGATTAAAAAAGAAGATCCAATAATTTGTTGCTTACAGGAGACTCATCTCACTGACAGAAATAAGCATATGCTTAGGATGAAAGGCTGGAAGAAGATTTACCAAGCCAATGGCCCCCGAAAACAAGCAGGAGTAGCAATACTTATCTCTGACAAAGTAGACTTCAAACCTACATTGATCAAACGAGATAAAGAAGGACATTCCATACTAATAAAAGGGGAAATAGACCAAAAGGAAATAATAATCATCAACCTGTATGCACCCAATGTCAACGCACCCAATTTCATCAAACATACCCTGAAAGACCTAAAAGCATATATAAACGCCAACACAGTGGTTGTGGGAGACTTTAACACTCCATTATCATCAATAGATAGGTCATCCAAACAAAACCTCAATAAAGAAATCCAAGATCTAAAATCTGCAATAGATCAAGTGGACCTAGTAGATGTCTACAGAACATTTCATCCAACCTCTACACAATATACATTCTTCTCAGCAGCCCATGGAACCTTCTCCAAAATAGATCATATCCTAGGGCACAAAGCAAGCCTCAGCAAATATAAGAAAATAGAAATAATACTGTGCATACTATCTGACCACAATGCAGTAAAAGTAGAACTCAACAACAAAAGTAAAGACAAAAAACATGCAAACAGCTGGAAACTAAATAACTCATTACTTAATGAAGAATGGATCATCGATGCAATAAAAGAGGAAATTAAAAAGTTCCTGGAAGTCAATGAAAATGAAAACACAACCTACCGGAACCTATGGGACACAGCTAAGGCAGTCTTGAGAGGAAAGTTTATACCCATGAGTGCATATATTAAAAAGATTGAAAGATCCCAAATCAATGACCTAATGATACATCTCAAACTCCTAGAAAAACAAGAACAAGCAAATCCCAAAACAAATAGAAGGAGAGAAATAATAAAAATAAGAGCTGAAATCAATGAAATAGAAACCAAAAAAACCATACAAAGAATTAATGAAACAAAAAGTTGGTTCTTTGAAAAAATAAACAAGATCGATAGACCCCTGGCAAACCTGACTAAAATGAGGAGAGAAAAAACCCAAATTAGTAGAATTAGGAATGCAAAAGGGGAGATAACAACAAACACCATGGAAGTCCAGGAAATCATCAGAGACTACTTTGAGAAACTATATTCAAATAAATTTGAAAATCTAAAAGAAATGGACAGATTTCTAGATACATATGATCATCCAAAACTGAACCAAGAGGAAATTAATCACCTGAATAGACCTATAACACAAAATGAAATTGAAGCAGCAATCAAGAGTCTCCCCAAAAAGAAAAGTCCAGGACCTGATGGATTCTCTGCTGAATTCTATGAGACCTTTAAAGAAGAACTGATACCAACCCTCCTTAAACTGTTCCATGAAATAGAAAGGGAAGGAAAACTGCCAAACACATTTTATGAAGCCAGTATTACACTTATCCCAAAACCAGGCAAAGACACCTCCAAAAAGGAGAACTATAGGCCAATCTCCTTAATGAACATTGATGCAAAAATCCTCAACAAAATAATGGCAAACCGAATTCAGCAACACATCAAAAAGATTATTCACCATGACCAGGTAGGCTTCATCCCAGGGATGCAGGGGTGGTTCAACATACGAAAATCAATAAACGTAATAAACCACATTAACAGAAGCAAAGACAAAAACCACTTGATCATCTCAATAGATGCAGAAAAAGCCTTTGATAAGATCCAACATCATTTCATGATAAAAGCTCTAAGAAAACTAGGAACAGAAGGAAAGTTCCTCAACATTATAAAAGCTATATATGACAAACCTACAGCCAGCATTATACTTAATGGAGAAAAACTGAAACCATTCCCTCTAAAATCAGGAACCAGACAAGGATGCCCACTATCTCCACTCCTATTCAACATAGTACTGGAATTCCTAGCCAGAGCAATTAGGCAAGAAGAAGGAATAAAAGGAATACAAATAGGTAAAGAAACTGTCAAAATATCCCTATTTGCAGACAACATGATCCTATACCTTAAAGACCCAAAAAACTCTACTCAGAAGCTTCTAGACATCATCAATAGCTATAGCAAGGTAGCAGGATATAAAATCAACATAGAAAAATCATTAACATTTCTATACACTAACAATGAGCAAACGGAAAAAGAATGTATGAAAACAATTCCATTTACAATAGCCTCAAACAAAATCAAATACCTAGGTGTAAACCTAACAAAAGATGTGAAAGACCTCTACAAGGAAAACTATACACTTCTGAAAAAAGAGATTGAGGAAGACTATAGAAAGTGGAGAGATCTCCCATGCTCATGGATTGGTAGAATCAACATAGTAAAAATGTCGATACTCCCCAAAGTAATCTACATGTTTAATGCAATTCCCATCAAAATTCCAATGACATTCATTAAAGAGATTGAAAAATCTACTGTTAAATTTATATGGAAACACAAGAGGCCACAAATAGCCAACGCAATACTCAGTCAAAAGAACAATGCAGGAGGTATCACAATACCTGACTTCAAACTATATTACAAAGCAATAACAATAAAAACAGCATGGTACTGGCACAAAAACAGACATGAAGACCAGTGGAACAGAATAGAGGACACAGATATGAAGCCACACAACTATAACCAATGTGTCTTTGACAAAGGAGCTAAAAATATATGATGGAGAAATAGCAGCCTCTTCAACAAAAACTGCTGGGAAAACTGGTTAGCAGTCTGCAAAAAACTGAAACTAGATCCATGTATATCACCCTATACCAATATTAACTCAAAATGGATCAAGGATCTTAATATCAGACCCCAAACTCTTAAGTTGATACAAGAAAGAGTAGGAAATACTCTGGAGTTAGTAGGTATAGGTAAGAACTTTCTCAATGAAACCCCAGCAGCACAGCAACTAAGAGATAGCATAGATAAATGGGACCTCATAAAACTAAAAAGCTTCTTTTCATCAAAAGAAATGGTCTCTAAACTGAAGAGAACACCCACAGAGTGGGAGAAAATATTTGCCAATTATACATCAGACAAAGGACTGATAACCAGAATATACAGGGAACTTAAAAAACTAAATTCTCCCAAAACTAATGAACCAATAAAGAAATGGGCAAGTGAACTAAAGAGAACTTTCTGAAAAGAAGAAATTCAAATGGCCAGAAAACACATGAAAAAATGCTCACCATCTCTAGCAATAAAGGAAATGCAAATTAAAACCACACTAAGATTCCACCTCTCCCCTGTTAGAATAGCCATCATCAGCAACACCACCACCAACAGGTGTTGGCGAGGATGCGGGGAAAAGGGAACCCTCTTACACTGTTGGTGGGAATGTAGACTAGTACAACCACTCTGGAAAAAAATTTGGAGGCTACTTAAAAAGCTAGACATCGATCTACCATTTGATCCAGCAATACCACTCTTGGGGATATACCCAATAGACTGTTACTCCAGAGGCACCTGCACATCCATGTTTATTGCGGCACTATTCACAATAGCCAAGTTATGGAAACAGCCACGATGCCCCAGCACTGACGAATGGATTAAGAAAATGTGGTATCTATACACAATGGAATTTTATGCAGCCATGAAGAAGAACGAAATGTTATCATTCGCTGGTAAATGGATGGAATTGGAGAACATCATTCTGAGTGAGGTTAGCCTGGCTCAAAAAAACCAAAAATCATATGTTTTCCCTCATATGTGGACATTAGATCAAGGCAAACACAACAAGAGGATTGGACTATGAGCACATGATAAAAGCGAGAGCACACAGGGGAAGGGTGAGGATAGGTAAGACACCTAAAAAACTAGCTAGCATTTGTTGCCCTTAACGCAGAGAAACTAAAGCAGATACCTTAAAGCAACTGAGGCCAATAGGAAAAGGGGAACAAGTACTAGAGAAAAGGTTAGATCAAAAAGAATTAACCTAGAAGGTAACACCCACGCACAGGAAATCAATGTGAGTCAATGCCCTGTATAGCTATCCTTATCTCAACCAGCAAAACCCCTTGTTCTTTCCTATTATTGCTTATACTCTCTCTACAACAAAATTAGAGATAAGGGCAAAATAGTTTCTGCTGGGTATTGAGGGGGGTAGCGGGAGGGGGTGGAGTGGGTGGTAAGGGAGGGGGTGGGGGCAGGGGGGAGAAATGAACCAAGCCTTGTATGCACATATGAATAATAAAAGAAAAATGAAAAAAAAAAAAAAGAAATTTCAGCAAAAAAAAAAAAAAAAGAAAAAAAAATCTTAATAGTGGATTACCATTTTAACAGAAATTTGGTTTAACAGCTTATTCAGCACAACACTATTCTAATTAGGTTAATTAAATTAAATCACAGCAGCAAGTTTTTTTTTTGATTATTATTTTATTGTTGTGCTGGTTAGGGGTTCATTGTGGCATTTACAAAGGTTCTTAAAATATTCAAAATATATCATTTTAAAATTCACCCTCACCACCATTCTCCTTTATCTCCCACTGTCCCTCCCCCCGCCCATTCCTGGAATAGTTTCAACAGTTACCTTTTTTCTGTTTATATTCATGTGTACACAGTGTTTATACCATATTCACCCTCTTACACCCTTTCCTCCCCCACCCCACTGGCACCAACCCCTCCTATGCAGGATCTGTTCTGCACTCCTGTTCTCTGATTTTTTTTTTTTTTGGTGATGGTGGTACTGGGTGGGAACTTAAGAGCCTTATACCTGTTTATATTCATGTGTACACAGTGTTTATACCATATTCACCCTCTTACACCCTTTCCTCCCCCACCCCACTGGCACCAACCCCTCCTATGCAGGATCTGTTCTGCACTCCTGTTCTCTGATTTTTTTTTTTTTTTGGTTATGGTGGTACTGGGTGGGAACTTAAGAGCCTTATACCTGCTAAGCAGGTACTCTATACCTTGAGCCACACCCCCAGCCCTTTTTTGCCTTAGTTATTTTTAAGATAGGGTCTCTAATTTTTCCTCAGGGCTAGTCCTGAACTATAATCCTCCTATGTATGTCTCCTGTATAGATGATTACATGTGCACACTACCACATCTGACATACTTTTTTGAGTTGAGAAATCACTAATATTTTTGTATGGACTGGACTTGAACCATGATCCTCCTAATCTCTGCCTCCTGAGTAGCTAGGATCACAGTGTGTGCCACTCACTAATACATGGTAGCATGGAAGCAAATATTTTTCTGCCTGAGTTTACTCTGGGTAGAATACCTCAAAACACACCAAGGGCTGACCCTATGCTGATATCTGCTGAATATCGGGATCCTAGGTGCTTCCATGAAGCCCACACAGAGAGTATGGTAACAGAAAATATTGGATGGAAGGGGCACAACAGTTCATGTACTTTGCATTGCCCATGGCTATTGTTTCTGAAACCCAGTCCCTGCATGCAATCATGCTCAATATCCTGACCCTCTTTAGTTGGTCACCTGAGCCACCAGTCTTAAAGTCTACTCCAATCCATGTCTCCAACTGGAATTGCAATGCATAAATCTTTCAGTGAGCTCAGTTCTGTGCCATTTCACTAGACCACACCGGGCCTCAAGATCTATGTTGACTGGGACAGCATGATAATACTTGATGTGAGTTCCAAGGAAAAGGAAAATGTAGGGAATTACATTTCTCAAAACAGCAAGCTTTGGCACAACTTTTTGAAGATTTACATAGTGTAACAGCACCATGCTTTAATGTAGAGAAAGACAGCACTTCACAACACCCAACTGCTCTGTAACTCCTAAACCAGCTAAGCTCAGACTGCCTTTCTGTTTTACAAGTGTTTCTGTGCCAATTTTGCCCACTATCTCTCCCTCTTTCCCTTTCTGTTTGTGCTATCTTCTGCCACATTGCCAAGCTACTGGAGGTTCAGTGCTAACATTTCCTCACCCTATATTCTGATAACCAAAGTCTCAGGGTCTCTCCTAGTCTCTGTTGGTCTAATTTAAACTTGAGTGTGTTTCCCTCCATCACCTCTCTGAGATGTTTTATGGCCATTTCAATTCTGAGCCATGGAGAAGCTGGAAATTTCTGCTTGTTTCTAATCCCCCTGGAAGTTGGTATTAATTAGTAATTTATATAAGATTTCAAAGAAATGACTATAAACATTGTGAATGCCACTAGCCAAACTTCAATTAATGTGGTTCATGAAATTTGCAGAGGTTTTTCATTTTATGTATCTGCTTTTCTGTTTTGTTTTGCTTTTTGGCACTTAGCTTTTGTTGTGGTTATATGGATGGCAGCCCTCCCACTGGGATATAAGGACCTATGTCTGCAGACAGATTAAAGAGAATTCTGTAACTCTTCTTTTCTACTCAGCTTTGCACTCTTTTCTGTAGACTTGATAGGACAGGCATGGAATGTTCAGTGAATCTGTAGGTGCTTGTGTTGGCTCAATGCTTCATGATTATAAAGAGAGCCCCTGTTTTGTATTAAGAAGTTCTTTGGACCTCCTTCTGATCCTGGCGCCCACTCTCTTTACATGGAGTAGGGTTTCAATGGTCCATCAGTCAGTAAGAACCAGATATAGAAACAAACAACTATTTACAAGAACATTTAAGTGGTTTCCTCATTTACACCTTCCAAATAATACATTATCACATTTTGGTGGATATTGATAATGGAGAAGAAAACAAATAAAATGAACAAAGACACTGCCATCCTGAGGCTCAATGATATTGTGGGAGGTTGGCACAAATCAATACATTAAAAATACCTACCACATAGGTATAATTGTTACCAAGAAAAGAAATAGAAAAAAAAAAGATAGCAAATGATGGGGACAGATGGAATTTTATATTTTAGTGATTATATCAAATTTAATTAAAGCATAACAAAATTTGAAACAGTCTGGAGGAAGGTGATTGAATAATGAGTCACATAGCTATCAGAGGAAGAGGAGTAATAAAAGAAATTGCAATGGAAAGTACAAAAGTCCTGAGATAAGAGTATGGTCCAGGGAATAGCAGGGTGGATGGAACACAGAGGCCAAGCAACCTAGAAGTAATAAATGAGTACAAAGGTATGTTGTACGTGACAGGCAAATTTTGCATGTGAAGGACTTTCACTATGAGCGAAAAAAGAATTCCTATATCTCTTATGAAGAGTATTGACATGAAATAACTGATGCATTATAATGATAAATATAGCTATGATTGATAATCCAATTTTTTTGGCAAGAATAAAGGCAGAAGAGATTTAAGCATAAACTGATATAATCAAAGCTGCAAATTTTGGTGTCTTGGAGAAGGTAGAGGAGTTGAGGTATGACAAGTAATTGAATGTGAATAAATTTAGAGATGAAATCAAGAGGGTTGTTTACAAATTTGATACAGGATTAGTTAAAAAAAAAGAGAGTTGAATATACAGGAAGGTTTTTTTGTTTCCTTAATTAATGGTAGTGGTCCATGTGCTGACATAATAAGTCTGGGAAGAGCTATGTTCAGGGTGATAAACAGATAAAGATGCCAAATCTGAGCTAGTTAAAAATTTTTTTCAGCATAGCATGATGGCACATGCCTATAAATCCAGCAATTATGTGTCTGAGGAAGGAAGATCACAAGTTTGAGGTCAGCTTGGTCTCCATATTTAAACTCTGCCTCAAAAAAACGAAAAACTCTCTTTTCAACAATTATCTTGTCTCCCCCTCCTTGCAAAATGTCACTCTCATGTTAATAGACCATTTATGTTTCTACTTTATTTAATATAGTCTAGTTTGTATGTACATACACATTTTTATGCATACCTAGATGCTGTATGACACTGCCAGGTAGATAATTCTATTACCTAAGTGATTTTCCAGCTGTGGTTATAATTAAAGTTCATCTGTCATGTTCTCCTTTTTTATTTTCTTTATTCAATTTTGTCATCAGTGTTATTTCACATTTAAAATGAAGTAAATGTGGAAAACAGGTTTTTCCCCTTCTTTAAAAAATTTATTTATATTGGCATATATTAATTGTTCAAAGGGATTTCATTGTATTATTTCCATACATGCACATAATATACTTTGATCAAATTCACCCCCATTACTTTTTAAACTTAAACTTTAATGTGTTTTGTTATTCTATTTTCATACATGAATTTAAAGTACTTTTGATCATTATCACCTTCTCCTTTTACTTCCCTCCCCCAGTTTTCCTCCACCAAACAGTTCCTGTTTTACACTCATGTCATATTTTTTTTTGGTCTAGATTCCATTATAAGAGAAAACATGCAATATTTGTCTTTTATATTGTGGCTTAATTTGCTTAACATGATCCAGTTCAATCCATTTTCCTGCAAGTGACATAATTTCATTTTTTATAATTGAGCAATACTTCATTGTGCACTCCACGGGCTGCTGAGATTAAGGTGTATTCTACAGTTATTGGTTAGAATATTTGGTAGATGTCTGTTAAATGTTTGATATATTGTGTCATTTAATACTAAAATTTCCTAAATGATTTTTATCTGGATCATGTAACTATGGATGAGTCTGAGATATTAATGTTACCCACTGTCATTGTGTTGGAATAGACCTTTGCTTTTATGCCCAGAAGGGTTTATGAAATTGGGTATGCTGATGTTTGGTACATATATGTTTACAATTGTTATCTTCTCTTGATTAATCATTCCCTCTATCAATATAAAGTGATTTTCTTTGTCACTTTTGACTAATTTTGGTTTGAAGTCTGCTTTGTCAGATATGAGTATAATTACTCCTGACTAATTTCAGGCTTAATTTCTTTGGAAAATCTTATCCCATCCTTTCACTTTCAGCCTGTGTTTGTCTTTCAGTACTAGGGTTTGAATTTAGGACCTTGTACTTGCTAGGCAAGCACTTTAACACTTGAACCATGACCCCAGTCCTTTTTGTTTTAATCACTTTGGGGATGGGGTCTAGTGCTTTCTTTTTTTTGCCTGATCTGGCCTTGGGCTTCCTAAGTAGCTGGGATTATGGGCATGAGCCACTGAACCCAGTCCTGGGTCTTGACTTTTAATCCAATGTCAGTACATGTTTTTTGATTAGAGAACTGAGACCATTAACATTCAGATTTACTATGTAAGGTATGTAGGAATCCCTTCCATTTTTTTGTGTTTGATTCTTCCCTGCTCCCCATCTGTTTTTCTACTCATCTACTGTGATTTAATCTTTCCTGTGTTATACATGGTTGCATTTATCTTTCTCTTCTGTGTATAGTATACTTTTAAAGTACTTTTGCAGTGCTGGTTTATGAGTCAGGAATTCTTTTAGTTTATGTTTTTCATGGGTGTTTTTTTCTTTTAATTGTGAGGGATACCTTTGTGGATTCAGTAATCTAGGTTTGCAGATATTTTCCTTCAGGACTTGAAATACTTAATTCCACACTCCCTTGCTCTTCAATTTTATGTTGAGAAGTCTGCTGTTATTCTGATGGGTTTGACTTTATATGGGACTTGGCACTTCTCTCTTTCATCTTTCAATAATCTTTCCTTGCTTTGTGTAACTAACATTTTAACTGTAGTATGCCTTGGAGAGGTTCTTTTGTTGACTTATCTGTTTGGGTCTTAAAAGCCTTCTGAGATGATCATCTCTTTCTCAAAGTTTGGGAATGTTTTGCTGCTACTTTTATTGAATATGTTTTCATTCACCTTGACTTGCTCTTCTCCTTCTATTGTCATGATCCTTAATTTGGGCCTTTTTAATGATGTTCTAGAAAAGGACAATTCATGCAAAAGCCTTGTATGTTATTTTTGTACTTCTTTTCCTTTATATTCATTGGCTATTCTAGTACATCTGCCTTCTCTTCAAACCCTAATGTTCTATCTTTAATTTGATCCAGTCCACTGGAGAGACTTTCAACTGAGTTTTCTATTTGACTTATTGAGCTTCTCATTTTACAAATCGTGACATGATTTTTTTCTTAGAAATTCTATATCTTTATTAAATTCTTCTTTCATATACTGCATTATCTTGTTTTATTCAACTATTAATGTGTTCTAATGTTATTCATTCAGGCCTTTTTTCATGTCCTGTTTAATTCATGTTGATCACTCTTATAATAATTTTCTAAAATTTGTGATTTCATGCACTTCACTTTTGTTACTGTGTTGTCGAGTTTTTGAGTAATCATGTTATCTTGTTTTTTTATATGTCTTGTGTTTCTGCATTGGTATCTGATGCCAACTCTTAGCTTGGAAATTTTAATCACCTTCTGTCTTTCAGTTGAAATGTTCTCAATGTTTAGTAGGACAGTGTAGTGGCAGGGGTGAGGTGCTTTTCTCACCACTGCATAGGAGGTATGGTGCAGTAGCTAAGCATTCACCCTAGCCCAGGTGAGATCCTGATCCCAAGTCCTACTTGGAAAAAATAAAACTAGCTGGAGTTCCTTGTGAAGGGATGGTTGTTTGCTTTGGGGCTGCTTTCACTATAAAAGGTTCCCTTTGCTATATACTGGGAGTTATCATTAGGTGAAAGAAACTTTATACCCTATGGACTGAGCAAGTTTCCATTTGCTATACAAGCCCCTCAATTTTTGTCCCCATTGGTGGCAAGCATCAAAGCCTACAGGTATCCCCCAAATGCATCAGAGAGTATGTATAGGCAAACAGAACATGGAGTACTGTACTGGCAGAGAGAGTACTGAGGTACTGAAACAGTTTGCCTACTGATTTCAGTACTTTTAGACCCCATCTAGCAGTCTACCTCATTGTGGGGAAGAAGCCTGCAGACCTCCTGTGATTTGTAGGACCTCTGCTTGAGGTTCTTAGTCTTGCTTACCAGCAAACCTTGATTTCTATGTGGGTTCAGAAGATGGATCTTAATTTTTTTCACATCCAATCCAACAGTTCTTCTCCCTTTCGTCCTGTGTGGGGATGCTATAGAAGCCACATGATTTGTGGGGGCTTGGGATTACAGTTTTTAAGATCCACCTGACAGATGATACACTGAGCCAGGAGGAAGATCTCATAGTGCAAGTATCCTGCTTGGTGCTTTTTTCCACTGTGATCCTCAGGTGATGGGACTTTCTCCTCTCCAAGGAGGGTAGCACCGTGGCCCATCATGTCCTTCACTGCCAGAGATCCCTGTTGTTTAACCTTCCCAGCAGGACCACATCTGACGCTTATTCTCTCTAACCTTCTCTTGTGACTATCTGCCATCCAGACACTGTAACAAGGTGTCCCAAGATTCCCTGAGCCTTGTTTTTCTTTGTTTTCAAGCCTGCAGAGTAGCTCATTCTCAATAGGCCCCTGTTCAGGATGGCATCTTGCCATAGCTGGTTGAGACAAGGGTAGAAACAAAATATCTTTTCTTTGTTGAAGCTAGCCTTCCACACTGAAATAGTCACAGTGTCACAACAAATCTCAAAGTGGGTTTAAGTCCTGTGGGGAGTTTGGGCTTGTTATGTGACTAGGATTACATCTGGCTTATTTTGTGATTACATTTTCAGCTTCCCCTTCCTCTCCCATGGAGCTGAGATTTGTGGTTGTTTTTTGCTTTAGTCTTTCTCCTTTCTGTTTTTCCATGGTTTTCATCTGTCCTGCCACCTTTTTCATGATTTTCCATGATCTTCAGGTCTTTTTTTCAGACTATAGTGTCCCCTGACTCTTTTCCTTCATGGGGTCAAAACAGTGGATGCTTCTAATTTATCATCTTGCAATGCCTCCCTCCCTCTCCTTTTCAGAAGTACAATAATATAGCATACATACTCTGATATTTGACACTTTGTAAAAGTGTTTGAACCATTTGGATCTGACCTCTTATTTGCAATAGGGAAGCTTAATTTTAAAAATTACCATATTTCCTAGTTACCATTATTTTTACTTCAATGTTCACAAATTACAGTACTTCTTGTTTTATAAAAGTGCATCTGTTCTATATTTATTGACAAAAACTTCCATGGTTTTTGAAATTTCAACTATTGCATTTAAATTTTATGTGGTACACTTTTTCCCATTTAACTCTAGTATATTTCTGGTCTGTCCTCTTGTTTTCTCTTGTAAGATTTGATAAATGTAAGATTTGTTAAATATTTTAATATTTCTTTAAAGTCTCTGATTTTGCTAATTATTACATCATTTTAAGAATCCCCCTCAAAGGAATTTTTGTCCATTTTTTATTTTCCTTATTCTTGCTAGATTAGCATTACTAATGTTCATTCTCTGTTGATCTAGCCTAAGTTCCTTACTCTGTTTGTATTCATCTTCTTTTGCTTTTTGAGTCTTCAGTTTACAGTGGTAGGAATAAATTCCATCACTCCTTCTATGGACTTCTATCCTCCATATTTCTAGCAAAGGGTCTCTTGTCTCTTCATTTCAATACCCATTTTATACCCATATCCTGCTCTCATTCAACTCCAGTATCCATATCCAACTCTTCAATTGTTTTTAATATTTTTTCTTATATTTATATGTATGGTTGAAACATGTGAAGTGTTACTATGAATACCTGTGCCTTGAGTGAATGGTGCTGGGTCACAAACCTCATTGTCATTCATATTTTTTTCTCTTCATCTTATGTTTAGAATATATTCATTATTCATTAGTTATCTCTTTCTGTTCAACAATTTACCACAAGATTTATTAGTTTAAAACAATACACATTTATTATTTCATACTATCTGTTGGTAAAGAATATGAATATGGTTTCACTGGATCCTCTACTTCAGCCTTTCTTACAGAGCTGAATTATATCAGACAGCAGTGTGGTCTCATCTCAGAGTTACAATAGGGATGCATCCTCTTTTTAGCTCATTTACATGGTAATGGCATGACTTAGGTCCTTGAGAAGAGTTGAAATAGAACTTGAGTTCATTGCTTGCTAGTGGATAGAGGCTGTCCTCAATTCCTTGCCATGTGGTTATCTGCCAAATGCCACTTTACTTCATCAATGTTATAAAGGGAAAGAGTCTGCTAGCAAGATGATACCACAATTCTTTTAATTGAATCAAGTAACTTGCATCCAATCACCTTTGCTATATTCATTGATGAGAAGCAAGATGTGAGATATCCATCACTGAGGGGAAGAGAATTGCAAAGCCAAGTCAATATGGAAGTCAGGGATTGTTGGAGGTTGTCTTAGAGGACTGCATATCCCAGTAATTCTATTTTTTTTCTTTTTTCCCTCCTACTTTCCATTTGACCATTTTGGAGGAAGCCATTCTACTCAGTTATCATTTCCTCTGACAATGGAAATTGCCAATGTCTTCCAATCTGTATTAATGTGGAAAATGCAGTCATCAGTATTCTTGTGTGAAAAGTGACAATATCCATAGACTACCTTATGGGTTTTATAAAAAAAGTCTAAATGTTCTTTATTATTATGCTTTCTTGATATTTCTTTGTACAGCAATATATAAATACTCATTCCCAGTGCATTCAGGAAGTCTGAGCAATAATCAGAAAGGCACAGTACCCACAGCTGGCTTGAATAAACCTGTTTATAAATGTGATAACAAGAATGAGTGTTTACCTCTTGCTGCTTCACTGTGTCAAGGGAACAGACCCATTAAACAGTATGACCAAAGAGAGCTTTCTTCCTATACTCATTTTATTGTCTCATGTCAGGACTGGTGATTCAGGCAAATAACAAAACACAATCTTCTCTTGCCATTCAAAATTATAATTGGCAGGATTTTCCTTTTGGAAACAAGTCTAAAAGTAGGATGACTGTTTTATTAAAAATGCTATATGTCAATGCTATAAATGATGAAGAAATTAATTTTTTTATTCTCTTAGATGCTATCATCTTATTCTATTAGGTTTGTATTGCCCAATCAAAATGTTAATTTGAACTGTTGTTCCTTTTCTGTTTGCCTTTATGCATTTGGACAACCTCATATTAAAACTTACATCAGACCAAGCTCATATATATAAATAAATTGGTATGTCATCCAAGTAATGTGTCTTCCTTCTGTTAAGCCTTGTCATGAGCCAGTCTGAGACAGCTGTAGTGGGTAAGGAGACTGTGTTTTGATATTTCACTCTTGCTTCAGTTTTTTTCACTCCTCTAGAGCCAATGTTAAAAGTCTTAACTTCTTTGTTTTTAACAATGTCTTTTGGGCCAGTTTTTAAAATCTGTGTCTTTCAGAACTTTTTTGTAATGATGAGCTAGCTGAGACTTCTTACAGTGCCTTTTCTCAAAAGTAGTTGATGAATTACCAACTGCTTCCAGTGGCTTACTCTTCCTGGGCTTTCCTAGTGCCCGTTTTTACTTTTTGGCAGCAACGGAGTTTGAACCCAGGGCCTCATGCTTGCTGGGCAGGTGCTCTACCTCTTGAACTGTGCTTCTAACCCTTTTTGTTCTTCGTATTTTTTTTTTCTCCCAAGTACGGTCTCACATTTTTTTCTTGGCCAGCCTTGGAACATGATCCTCCTACCTGTGCCTCCTGTATAGCTGGGATTACAAGTGTGCACCACCACCATTTGGACTATTTGTTGGGAAGGGGAACTGCTAAGTTTTTTCTCAGGCTGGCCCCAAACCATGATGCTCTTGATCTCTGCTTCTTGGATAGCTGGGGTTACAGATGTGAGCCAATGCACTCAGCTGAGGGGCCTCCTTTTAGTTTGAAGGATTGGGCATATTTCATCAAGGTGCTTCAGTTCACGCTAAATATTATGAGATTAACTTGACTCCTGCAAAATATTATCTCTGGAAATACAAGATCAATAAATATTTTTAGTGCAATGTAATCCCCTCATATTATAAATGTATAATCCAAAAAGTAAAAAAAAAACATAAAATTTTTTTTGTAAGCATGAGCAACATGATGTGTTTAAGAGCCAAAGTCAGTAACACAATTCCTTTCAAGCAGAATATCCTTATTCCAGCAACTGGTTCTCATGGAACCTTCTGAATTCAGTTGAAGTTGAACACACCAATATCACATCATCCATGATTAAGAGTAAGAAATCACATAGCATACTCTGCTAAACTCCACAGTATCTTGAGACAATAAACTTCACAATTAATTGTTACCCATCTGTCATATGTATATAGTGGAGATGGACAAGCTAAGTTCTCAAGGGCAAGCTGACCAAATCTTATCAATTTCAATGGTGATAAATATAGCACTCTTCTTCAGAATATAATTGTGACCCTTTAACTACAGCTTATAAATAATAGGACAAATTCTATCTAACATGCTAGGACAGAATCAAATGTGTATTTGAAGTCCAGTATTGTGATACTTCCGTTGTTGTTCTTTTTGCTCAGGATTACTTTTGCTTTTCATGGTATTTTATGCTTCCATGTTAATTTTGGGATTGATTTTCTATTTCTGCAAAGAATGACATTGGAATTTTGAAGGGTATTATAATAAATCTGCAGATTGCTTTTGGTAGTCTATCCATTTTCATGTTATTAATTCTGCCTACCCATGAACATGGGTGAACTTTTCATTTTCTGGTGTCTTTGTCAGTTTCTTTTTTCAAGATTTTATGCTTTTCATTATAAAGCTCTTTCACCTCCTTGGCTCAATTTATATTTAGTTATTTTATGGAATTTTGGGGGGCTACTGTGAATGAATGGAATTGCTTTCCTGATGTCTTTTGAAACCTGTTCATTGTTGGTATATAAAAAAAGCTACTAATTTTTGTATGTTGATTTTATATCTTTCTAATTTCCAAAAGTATTTACCAGCTCTAGGTATCTTTGGTGGGATATTTAGGGCATTTTAAGTATAGAATCATATCATCTGTGAATAGGGATAATTTGACTTCTTCCTTTTCATTTTGAATCTGTTTTCTTTCTCTTGCCTTACTGCTCTGGCTAGGAATACAAGTACTAAACTGAATAAGAGTAGGGATAGTGTAAACCCTTGTCTCTTTCCTGACTTTAGAAGAGATGATTTCAGTTTTTTTTTCCATTTAGTGTGATGTTGGCTCTAGATTTATTAAGTTGAGGTACATTCCTTCCATTCTTAGTTTCTTCAGAGTTTTAATCATAAAATGTTGAATTTTGTCAAAAGCTTTTTCTTCATCAATTGAGATAATCATGTGATTTTTGTCCTTGATTCTGTTTATATGCTGTAGTATGTTTACAAATTTAGGTATGTTGAACCTTCCTTGCATCCCTGGAATGAAATCAACTTGACCATGGCTTATGGTATGTTCTTGGATTCAGTTTGCAAAGACTTTATAGAGAATTTTTGTGTGTATGTTCATTAAAGATATTGGTCTATTATTCTGTTTTTGTTATGTTTTTGTCTAGTTTTGAAATGAGTATAATATTGGCTTCACAGAATTAATTTGGTAATGTTCCTTCTTTTTCTATTTCACAGAAAATTTGATTGAGACCGTTAACATTCAATATTTACATTGAAAGGTATGTTGTAATTCCTGCCATTTTGTAGCCTTTTTTGCTTTGACTATTTCTTATTCTTCATTTGTTCATCTATTTTTCTGGTGAGATTTATTTATTCCCATATTTTCATGGAAATAATTAACTTCTTCTATATGTAACATTCCCTTGAGTATCCTCTGCCGTGATCATAAATTGAATTAATTTTTGTTTATCATGAAAGGTTTTTATTTCCACTTCTATTACAAATGATAGTTTTGCTGGGTAGAGTAATCTAGGTTTACAGTTATTTTCTTTCAGCACTTTAAATATATCATTCCATATCATCCTTGCTTTTTAGGTTTCTGTTGAGATATCTACTGTTGTTCTGATGAATTTAACTTTATTTGTGACTTGCTACTTCTCTTTTACAGATTTCAATGTTCTTTCTTCATTCTCTGTACTTAATATATTAAGTATAATGTGCCATGGAGAAGTTCCATTTTGATCTTGTCTATTTAGATTCATAAAGACCTCCTGTATCTGGATAAGCATCACTTTCTCAAGATTTAGGTAGTTTCTATTACATTTAGTTTGTCTTCTAGTCTTGATATTCTGTCTTCCATTTGATTAGTCTGCTGGATAGCCTTTCAACTGAATTTTTTATTTAAGAAGGTTTTCATTTTCAGAGCTTTGAGTTGACTTTTTAGGTTGTCTATGTCTTTACTGAATTCCTCTTTTGTGTCTTGCAATGTCTTCTTTATTTCATTGAATTGTTGATTTGAATAGTCTGAGTTCATTTAGTGTTCATCTATACACCCTTTGATTTCTTTCATCTCATTAATCATTAATTTCATTTCATTAATCATTAATCATTCTCATCATCCTTCTTTTGAGCTCAAAATTTGAGATTTCTTCTTCTTTACTATCATTCCGACCTTTTCCTGATTGATATGATTGATGACCTTTTGAAGAGTTATATCCCTAGGTTTTTCATATTTCATGGGCTCCTATGTTGAGATTTACTCATCTGAAGTCAAATCATTGGTTGGGGATTTTAATCACCTAGTGTCTTTCTATGTTCTGGCAGAACTGGGTATGGCAGGGTTGATGTGCCATTTTTCACCCTGATGTGGGAGTGCAACTCAGCAATAACAAATTGACCAATTCAATACCAAGCCATATATTTTCATGAAGTAAAATGCCACTGGTAGGATTATCTATACGACCAATCACACTATATATGAAAGGGATTAGCACTGTTATATGGCACAGTGGGGGTGAGAAATGTAAAACTTATTTGCATAGGAATTGAAACTTAATTAGCAAAAATAAGGGAGTTTGGGGAAGAAATAAGAAGAAATATGGGGAGAAGGGCAGTGAAATGTGAGGCTTTCAGGTAATACTTGTGTGTAGGGATATAGTCAATTATTGTAGAGAAGGGTGATGTCATCAGGGAGCAGAAGGGGATAGAAATATTAAGGAAAATAAAAGGAGGTAGAACAAACAACTAGTAGAATAGTTTATAAACCACAGGGAAGAAAAGTGAAAAGAAAAAATGACAATGTATAAAAGAGATAAACAAAAATTAAAAAAGAAAAAAGCCAGTCTGCTTGCTTCTACACTTTTCCTTTGCTTAAAAACCCTGACACTGAGTGGCTTCACCTCATTGTTGGCCCAAGGTCACATGTGGGAGCCTTTAATCAGCCCACTTAGCCAAAAGTTTTCTGAGGGTCAGATGTATTTGCATCTACATGCTGGGCTTGGTTTGGCAGCAGCAGGGTTAACAGGAGTTATCCGAAAGTTCATGTAGTTTCACCCCCACTCCTGCTGGTTCATGGATATTTGGCGGCAGGGGGTGGTGGTAGTGTTAATCAGTCTGCTTAACCTAAAATTTTCTTAAGAGTCAGATGTATTTGTGTCTATGTGCTAGGCCTAGCTGGGTAGCAACCCTCAGGAATAATACTGGTTATAGCCAAGTTCATGAAGCTTTACTCCCCCTATCAGTCCAAGGCCAGTTGTGGGGGATTTAAACAGCCTGCTTAGCCAAAAGTTTTCTTGGGGGTCAGATGTGTTTATGACTGCAGGCTAGGCTGGCCTTTGTGATGGTCCTCAGGACTGAATCTGGTTAGCCTTGCTGGCTCATTTCTGTGCCGGCCTTTATGCTCTGGGCAGTGGGGCACAGATGCCAGTCAGCTTCTGTTCGGTAGTCTGAGCAAGGCTTGCTGCTCTACTCTGAGGCTTTCATGCAGTTCTTTGTTCACAGTGTGGCCTATATGTATGACTTTTGCTGGAAACAAATCGAAACCAGAACTGTAAAACAACAACAAAAACAGGCTGTGAGGGGTATGGGATAGAGCAGACAGGCACTGTGCCATGGCATATTTGCAATTTTAACATATTACCTTGTCTACTTCTGCTTGCAGCCACATTTTGTTTCTGGTTCATGGAGACAGAGGAGAATGGTATCTGTTAGTAACCCATCATTTTTTAAAGAAACCAGTTCCTTTATTTGATCACAGTCATGGGTCAGCTGTTCTCTGATAAATATAATGATGAATACCAACAAGACATGGACCCTGACTTTACTATGGATTTTAAGAATGTGAAGGTAGAAAACAATTTCATCTCTCAGGAAGTCATCAGTTGTATTGACTTATACTTGAAAAATGGAAACATTCAGGGGGCAAGCATTGTTATCAATGATGTATTAAAAGAAATGGATAAAGCACCGCTTAATATTGCTGTGACGGGGGAGTCTGGAGCAGGGAAGTCCAGTTTCATTAATGCCCTCAGAGGGGTTGAACATGGAGGGGAAGATGCAGCTCCCATTGGGATGCTGGAGACAACTATGCAGAGAACGCCATATAAGCACCCAAACTTTCCCAAGGTGATTATATGGGACCTACCTGGCACTGGAACCATTAATTTTCAGCCAAAACATTATCTGGAGAAAGTGAAATTGTGAGTATGACTTATTATTGTTTCCAAGGCATGCTTCATGAAAAATGATATATATCTTGCTGAAACGATCAGAATTATGAAGAAAGATTTCTTCTTTGTGAGAACCAAGCTGGAGTTTCATTTAGAAAATGAAGAGAAATGTAAAACAACTACTTTTGAAAGTGAAAAAGTTCTGCGGGCAATCCAAAACCACTGTGTGGATATTTTAAAGCAGAATAACATCGGTAAATCACAAATTTTCTTGATCTCTAACAATGATTTATCCAAGTATGAGTTCCCAATCCTTAAGGATAGCCTATTAAAGGATCTTCCTGCTCAAAAGAACAAAAATTGTATGCTTTCTGTGCTAAATATTTCTGAGGCATTCATTGAAATCCTCTGAAGAAGGATATCTTGCTAGAAGCCTTGAAGGCTGGAGCATATGTTACCTTTTTGCTCATCATTGAGGACAGTGATATAGAGAAGCTGCAAATAAGCTTAAACCAGTATCAGGTTCTCTTTGGAGTGGATGATATGTCCTTGCAGAGTTTGGCTGAACATTCCCAAGTGCCTGTGGAACAACTCAAGGCAATCATTAAATCTCCAAATTTGTTGAAAACTATGAATGAAGAAAGAAGAGAGGAAACACTTTTGAAATATATGAAATTGTTCTATTTGGCTAATGGAAGTCTCCTTGGTTTTTACTTTATAAAATTCTTCTACTTGCAATTTTATTTCCTTGATACAGTGGCTGATGATGCTAAAGTTCTCCTCAAAGATACATGTTCAAGAAAAAGGTTGATTTCTAACTAAGCTAAACTCCTATGAATGTAGAAATCCAAATTTATGAAAAAATAGCTCAGTGATGTTTTTAAACAATATGTTGAATTTATTGAGGCCACCCAGCATTCAATTCATAATTATAGATTGTGTATCTTTTTAACTGGACCAACAGGATGAAACACTTTTGAGTAAGCTGGGAGTTAAATACCATTCAACTAGGTCTAATGAAAACCAGATAAAGTGATTTTACTTCAATCTTATCTTGTTGAATATAGCTCCAACCTCAACATCCATTTTTATGCTTAATATAAGTTGTCTAGAACTCATTTGTACCCCTTCCCATTAGCCTAGTTAAAACTTGCCCTTCCTGTATGGTTGTGATTTAGCATATTTTATTTATCTCATTGAGTCAAACCCTGCCCACACCACAGATGCTGATCTTGACAAAACCTAATGGTCAACCCCAGAACTCTGTAGATAAGTTCTTCCCTTCCCATGTATTTTCTTTTAGCTAGTCAATTCACAACCCTTATTGTGAAAGCTTAGAGAAAAAGGCCCACAGGCCTTAATAAAACTGTAGTCCCACGTACCCTCTTTCTTTTGCTCCCACCTGCTAGTTGAGCTCCACAACACCTATGTACTTCCTTTTTTTTCCTGTCTTATCTACTTTGGTACTGGTATTGAACCCAGGGCCTTGCACATGCTAGGCAAGCACTCTACCTCTGAGCTACATTCCAGTCCTGTACTCCCTGTCAATGTCCTGTGTGCACCCCTAACCTCTCTGGAACTTGTGTGTAATCAGTTCCTTCTGTTATATGTATTTTAGCTTCATGTTCTCATTCCCCACCCCACACACACCTGAACTTTCCTCCTCCCCCATCAAAACTCTCTTCAGAGTGACTATCATGGAATATTGTCATTTTCAATGAGGACATTTCAAAACCAAAGTAGAAAGATATAATAAATATAGAAATCTTGACTATGATAAATGACTAACCAATTTTCAAGAGTCATTTTTAGTAAGAATCTTCTTGAAAAAATATCTAAAGTAAATCTATCATTCTGTGCTGGAGAGCAGTGGGGAATCCTATCTCTGATTTATTAGCACTACTTTTTTTTTCAAGAGAGGGTCTCATTATGTAGCCCAGATTGGCCCTATAAACTTGATCCTTCTTCTTTAGTCTCTTGAGTGCTAAGATTACTCACACAACGTCTGGCATTACTGATCTTTTGATTGTCAAGATGGTGAGAAATTACATTAATACATATCTGATACCAACTGATGCTTAATAAATGCATGACAAAATTGTACTTTTGATATTTTTATATCCTCATTTTATCCATGATAGTTTCACAATGATTCTTGTTAGTGTTATTTCATTTACTGATAATCTCCTTGCCTATTCCCTAGCATGTTACTTTATTTTCCTCAAAATAAAATAACAACAAAGAGTACCTGGTTTAGAAAGACTGAAAGAGAAATGCAGAAGAAGGTAGAGATGACTCTTTGGTGAATGGTGCTATCTTACTTTGGGGTGCTATAGTACCATAGACTGGATGGATTAAATAACAAGTTCATTTTTGGTGTCTTGACATCCCTAAGATCAGGGTGGAATTATAATTGGAGCCTTGGGGACAGCATTCTTCTTAATTATGTCCTTATATTATCTTCTTTGGTATATGTGTGCAGAGAGAGAGAGAGTCCTTGTCACCTCTTTTTTCATAACAGAATCAATCTCATCATTTTGATAGCACTCTCCTGACCTGTTCTAACCCTAATTGCCTTCCAAAAGCCCCCTCTCCAAATGTGATTCCATGGAAGTTAGGTTATTCACATATATTTTTGGGAAACAAAGAGACAGATAGTCCATAACAGGTGGTTCTTTAAGTTGTCCCTGTTGCTTTCTTATTAGAACCTATGCTGCTCACTTACCAACATCAAACACTCCAAAATATTTTTTAATTTAAATTGAGATATAGACTCACCAGCAAGAAGGCTTACGAAAGACACCAGATACACTCCCCACTGAAAAGAAGAATTAGAAAAGAAGAACAAACAGCTAATATTTGGCTAGAATATTTGGAGGGGAGTGCTAGAATGCAGAATAGAAAAAACAGAAACTGTCAATCATGAGGACTCTGGTAAGGAAGGGAACAAAGTACCTCATATGTAGTACCCTGTTGCTCCAGTAAAGACCTGTTTGAACCTGGAAAAGTCCTCCCACAATTCAGAACATGTAAATGGGAGAGTCCAATTGCCTCCTCCAACTGTGTAGACACCTGAAGTTATTGCTGTTAGAAAATCTTGCAGTCCTATTCAGGAGTTTTAACGGAATGGGTACCATTTTACTGCTCCAGAAAGGGAACCCCAGTACATCTTGTTCACTTGCCTACCTAAGCTATTGCTGCTTGGTAGGTTTTAGACCAAACCCAACTATACCTCACCTCCACTGTCATATACAACTCTGCAGAGTGGTTCTACCTCTGCACCATCCAAGAAGATTGGTAGCTGCATATTGCACAAGTTACACAACATTACCCAGTCATGCTAGATGTAACATAAACCCCATGCACAGCAGAGACTGACAGGTGTGCTCTGTGCTACAAAGGTGCCATGCCCTGGCTATCACTCCAGTTGTGCCTTGCTCACACGGGTATGCTTGAGTGATCCCAGGAGGCCTTCACAACATCCAGAGTCTTAATGGGTTAATGTTACATTTCAAAGGCACCCTGAACCTACTGCCACATGAGCAATGATACCTCTCTAGAGTATGCTGAAATAGCTATGTCCCATGCTCATTGGAGACTCAGTAGTACAACTTAGTCACTCACTTGTGCACTGCACCACATCTACCCAAGCCTGGTGGAATGGAACCACCCTCATGTGGCCCACAGATACACTTCTGCCACCATGCACCACATCTACCTGGTCCTATTGTATTGGCCACACAGCAGGTGCCCCACCTTCACTTCTGTGTACATCACACCTGCTTGGGCTGCTAGAGTGTACCAACACCTCTGTGACCAGGTTCCTTGATGCTACTCCAGTATTTATCAATCCCCAAAGTCATCAACTGCAACTGAAGAAAATTTATGAGGACTATACAATGATACTCAGCTGGAACCAATGTAACCTATAAACAAATGCCCTAAAACACACAGCTTTTCACTACTTAAAGCCACCCCATAAAATTAGTATAGAAAACTGGTCTACAAATGCACATTTTTCATAGATGAAAAAATGAAGTAAAATGTCTACAAATGTACACAATGATCCTCTGGCAACAGAACCCAAAAGAAAATGAAATGAATGAAATCCCTGAAAAAGAATTGCTTTGAGGACATTCACTAAGATACAAGAGAACACAATTTATAGTATGAATGAGAGATTTAACCAAGAGATAGAGATCATCAAAACCCAAAAAGAAATGATAAAACCAAAGAACTCAATAAATCAAATAAAAACATAGTTGACAGTTTCAACAATAGGCAGAAGACAGAATTTCTGAACTTGAAGGCAGGTTTTCTGAAATAACTCAGTCAGACAAAAGGAAAAAAGAAAAAATTAAATGAAGAGAGCCTTATGAAATGATGGAACACCATTAAAAGGATAAATATTTGAATTGTAGGTATTCCAGATAGCCAAAGGAAAGGACAAGACGTAAAAATCTGTTCAAGGAAATATTATCTGAAAAGTCTCTAACTTTGGGGAAGATATTGACATCTAGATCCAGGTAGCCCAAATGAAAGCAAATACATTTGGTTCAAAAAGTTATTCTGTTTCTGCCTGGTAGAGAGGAGGTGAGGGGAGAAGGAGGGGGTGGAGGGAAAGGGAAGGGGTGAGGGGAAGGGGGAAGAAATGACCCAAACATTGTATGCACATATGAATAAAAGAAATTTTAAAAAAAGAAAAAAAAAGTTATTATCTGAGGTGTATTAAAGCCAAAGTGTTCCAAAAGTCCCAGATGGGGAATTATTAAAACAGTATAGTGAAAGCGCTAGATCACATTTAAGGAAAGCCCCATTAGATGATGGCAGGTTTCTCAGCAAAAACCCTACAGTTTGGAAGAGAAGGGGATGACATATTAAAAGTTTTGAAAGAAAAAACTTTCAATCAAGAAATAGAAGAAGGGCTGGCAGAGTGGTTCAAGTGGTAAAGCACCTGTCTAGCAGCTCTATCACTTGAGTCAAATCCCAAATTCTTTTTTGCTTTAGCTATTTTTCAGATAGTGTCTCATTCCTGAAAACTAAAATTAGCTGGCAGAATGGCTCAAGTGGTAGAGTGCCTGCCTAGGAAGCATGAGGCCCTGAGTTCAAACTCCAGTACTGACCATAAGCATTATCATATATACAGAACATGTTTCTAAATGTGAGGATGTTAGAGAAGACTAAGTGATGAGGAAAAGAAGGAAAGAATGATAATGAATAATAATGAAATATTGCATCTTTGTAGGAACAAGACATAACAAAACATACTGAAAACTGTTGAACAACACAGGACAGGAGGAAAAGGTAAGGAAGAGTAATGTAAGAGGGTTAGATTGGCTTAGGCACAATATATTTACAGGTAAAATAACCACAGCAAAATTCCCACTGAACAGGAACAAACACCTAACCATGAAGAACAGGAACTTAAAATAGGTCATACTAAGAAGAGAGCACTAGTGGGAGGGGGAGGATAAGTGAAGAAAGTAAACAGGATGAATATTGTTGATATACTTTGTATACATGTATGAATATGGAATATTGAAACTTGTTGAAGTCCCCACAAAAAGGGGAATGGAGTAGGAGGGAGAATAATGGAGGGACTATATAATACGTACGTATATGGAAATGTCACAATGACAATCCCTGTGCAGCTATCATAAACTAACAAAAGTTTCTTTTAAAAAATGAAGGACAGAAAGATAAAACAGGTCCTGTCCAGGGTTGGGTATTGGTGGGAAGGGGAGGACATAGGACAGGTGAAGGCGAGAAAATATGGTGGAACTATTTTGTATTCATGTATGAAAATAGAACAATGAAACATGTTGAAATTGTTCTAAGAAGGCAGAGGGTGGATAAAAGAGAAAGATGGAGGGGGTGAATCTAAGAGATATTTAAGCACTTAGGTGAATGTCACAATGTACCCCCTGGACAACTTCAATATGCTAATAAAAAAGAATACTATACCCAGAAAAGCTGTTCTTTTGAAATTAAGGAGAAATAAAGACTTCCATGAAAAGCAAAAACTGAGAGGATTCATTACAATCAAGCTGGCATTTTAAAGGGTGCTCAAAGGAATCCTAGATCTAGGAGGGAAAGAAAGGTAAATGAGAAACTAAAAAGCTCAGGAGAAGAACAGATACACAAAAGAAAAAGGCAAAAAATTCAAAGCTTGTCAATAAATAAAACTACCAAGCCATAAGAACAAGCAATAAGAGAGGAAGAAAAGGACAAAAGATATCTCAAATAACCAGAAGAAAATTAACAGAATGATAGGAGTCTTTACATATCATCAATGAACCCAGAATGTAAATAGATAAAAATCCCCAAAATATTGGCTAAGAGCATGAAAAGCAAAAACAAAAACCAAAGAAGATGCAATGATATACTGCCTATAAGACCCTCACATTACAGATAAAAACACGAACAGACTGAAAATAGTGAGAAAAAATATCCTATACAAATGGAGCCCAAAATTTATCAGGAGTACCTACAAGTACATATTTTAAGTAGGAAAAAAACCCCCCACACTTGTAAAAACAGATAAAGAAGGATACTCTATGAGTATCATAGGGTCAATTTAAGAAGTGGGTATATAATTGCAATCATATATGTGCCTAGTTACAGAGCACCAAATTTTATAAAGAGAACATTATTAGACTAAAAAGACACAATGCAATAATTATTGGGGATTCCCATACCACACATTCACCAATGGACAGACCATCCAAACATACAATCAACAAAAATATCATAGTTAAAGCTATACCATAGAACAAATGGACTTGCAAGGCACTTATAGAACATTTTACCCAATAATTGTAGAGTATGCAATCTCCTCTTAAGCATGTGGAATATTCTCTAAGATAGACCATACGTTAAGCTACAAAACCCATGTCAACAACTTAATGCAACATCTAGACCAATATGCAACAAAATTAGAAATCTATAATATAAGGAATTTTTACATATTGTAAAAATACATGAAAACTAAAAACATTAAAAAATTGTTAGTGCATATTAATTGTATGAAGTAATGAGCTTCATTATGACATTTTGATACATGCATATAATGTACTTTGATAATATCCATGCATTCTATTGTCCTTTCTTTTCCCCCTTCCTGCTTCCTCTTTCCACTTCCATATCCCTAACAGTCCCCTATCCCCAATACCACATATACAGAAAACATGCGATATGTGTCTTTGTGAGTCTGGTTTGTCTCAGACAACATGAAGAGCTCTCAGGAAGATCTTGTTTTGAGCCAGCCAGGGCCAAAAAAATTGGTGAGATTCTTATTTCAACAAATAAGCTGAGCATGGTGGTTCATGCCTGTAATCCTAACTATGCAGGAAGCATAAGTAAGAGGATTACAGAACAAGGCCAGGCCTGGGCAAAAATGTGAAACCCTATCTGAAAAATACCTAAAGCAAAAAGGGCTGGAGGTGTGGTTTGAGTGGTAGAGTGCTTGCTTAGCAAGCCCTTAATTCAAGACCTAGTGCCGCCAAAACAAAAATGATAATTTTCAGTTCCATCTGTTTTTTTCTGCAAACAACAAAATTTTGTACTTCTTAAGGTTGAGGAAAAAGAATATCTTACAAGAGAAGAAAAAAAATGCAGTAGCCCCACTTTTGATTCCAAAAAGAAGATAAAGAGGGTTTTCTGCCTCTCTTGAGCTTTCAACAATTGAACTCCCATGTTATTTGATCAAATATATTGCGACTGTTTCCTAGGAACAATGTAAGAAATATAAGGATGACTTCAGTGCTAAATATGAATACAGGGTTTTGTACGGCATCATGGAGACTGATGGCATATATCTAGTAAACTAGATGCACAACTGAAACCTCTCATAAGAGCTCAAAAGACTGTATGAATGTACAGAATGAAGTCTTACAAAATTATCAGATGAAGTCTTGACCAAATTAACATGAAGAAAATACGATGTATCTGCATAACCAGCTGATTCACATCAACATTAATCAGGAATCTGGCCAACAGAAAGCAGAATCATGGTACTAGGACTTTCCGTGGACAGTAACACAGGAATAAAAATAAGCTCATTCATTAAAAAATGTAACATTGTTCATGCATAGTATAAGGAACTAGAAAGATCCATGCCAAATTCTTTGTGGTATAATTATCTTTAGGGAGCTAAAATAGGGTTTGATGATTTTTTAGTGTTTTATGTTTGTTTTTTTGTGGTACTGGGGGGTTGAATTCAGGACCTCACACTTGCTAAGCAGGTGCCTTACCACTTGAGCCACGACCCCAGCCTTTTTTTGCATTTTATTTTTTGGAATATGGTCTCATGTTTTTACCATGGGCTGGCCTGGACTGTGATCCTCCTATTTATGCTTTACACGTAGCTGTGACAGCAGGCACTCCCAGTTGAGACAGAGGGACCTCCGGAAACCTCCATTATGAATTTCCTGTGACCTTAAAGGGTGGAAAGAAGGAAAAGCACGACAGACTAGAAGAAGGACAGTGTGAGGACTAGTACAGAACCAATCAAAACGCTGCAGGCACAGCCAACAAGAATGCTGCTTTCTGCACACCTAATTAGTATAAAGATTGAGCGATGCCCTGGAGAAAGTGGATAAAAGCCTGAACCACAATCACTTCTCAGGCACCCTCTGCTGGCACACTCCCACCCCCAGCTACTCTGGGGACTCTACTCTGCCGCTTTACACTTTTCAATAAACTCTCCTGTTTTACCCGTTCTTGTTGTCCGTGGAGTTCATTCTTGGGCTTTGTGAGACAAGAGTCCTGAACACCGACCTTCCCTGTGGCTAGACACCTAAGCCAGCAAGGTTGAATGGAGGCTGTCTGTCCTACACAGACCTCCCGGGTCGTGTTTGGTACGTTGGCTGGGAATTGCATTCATCGCCCTCAGGAGACAATGAACTCTGCGGCTGGCTAACAACACTAAGCCTCAGCCAGTGCAGAGGATCTCCGATCTCACAAGAAGATTCTGGTTTCATCATTTGAGGCGCTGCTGTGATTTCATGACTTCTTCAGAAGGGGTGAGTAAAACTGAGCAACAGATCCATTTCTCTGCTTTTTTCCCCCAAATCCGACTGCTCCTCATAGCTACTGACTGGAACCGCCCTAATCATGGAGCCTGGAACCAGAGACGCTAGCCACTTCTTCTCCATGGAAACCGGCGCTCTAGCCCTCAACTCCTCTGCTCTAATCCTGGCGACCAGACCGCTCTAGCCATGAGGAGCCGATCTCTACTGCTCTTTCCTATGGGATCCACCACTAAGGGCCAAGAGGCCAGCTCACTTGAAACCCTCCCTAAGCTTTGATCAGAGCCACTCTCTCATGAGCTATGAAAAATTCGAGGTAGAGCCTGCTCCAAAACCCTGCCTGTATAGTCAGCCCGATGCCCAGTGGGCACACATGTGGGCTTCCTCTGTGCTTCTTGGGTTCAGCTATGACTCTCACTGGTGGCTTTGTCCCACAAGACCACCAGCCTCTGGGTTTTGACCTCTCACCTCGGAAAAGAAACCTTCCTGTTTCAGGTAAAGCTGTGAGGACCTCCTACTGGCCATTATTCTTAGTGTTATCCAACCCGCATGCCAGACCAAAGTAAAAGGCTTCCCTTGGTAGAAACAAGCTGCTCCCAGATAGGCGGTTTTTTTTTTTTTTTTTTGACACTTTCTTAGATATGCACCTTCTCACAAACTCCAACATTCTGGCAGTAGATGCTTCACCATTTGTTTATTTAAACCTCCTTTACTAAGGTCTGGAACCTGACCAAATAAATGGGGCTGTTTGTAAGTCAATTTATATCACAGAGGTCAAATGATAAGGATGGAGGGAAATACAGATCTCAGATACTTACAGAAATCAAGATACTCACAGCTACTTACTGCTAAATCAAGATGCATAGGCATATCCCTAAAGGACTTTGGGTCAAATGCAGGTTAAAGGTGCCTAGTCCTACTAAAGCCTGATTCACCAGTGCTAAATTGTTTACACATCTATAGGTCCACACAAGGTTGAATGGTGTGGGGTAGGCCAAGCAGGTAAGGATGACTGTAGACCTTGATTTCCCTCCCTCCCCCAGGTAGAGTGTAACATGTCCATACACATCCCTACCACAAGTTTGGACGTTTTATTACAACCTAAGATACACTCCAGACCCAAGGGAGACAGGAACACACATGGGAAGAAAGCCTCCTGGTTTGTTTCTTATCTTTCAGATGGGTAACCATCTGCAATATGCCCTCAGGAGTGTATCACTGGAATTCCTTTTAACTCATAGACCTAACAAAAAGTGCCTAACAAATTGGCTAATAGAAAAGCTTCCCCCCCCAGAAAATCTTTCACCCTCCTTAGACCTTTGTTTCCTTTCTGTGATGCACAAGTCTTCCAGATGCACAAGTCTTCCACTCATCTTATCTTGTTCTCCAGTCTATTCTTTAGTTTGAAAAAAGTCTCTTAAATTGGTTCCAATCCCTTCCAACTTCTAGGGACTTCTGGGAGCCCAATAGGGAAAAAGAAATTCCCCATTTGATTGCTCTGTGCTCAATTTTTGTTTTGTCCATATATGTTGTATGTAACATGGCTTTATGTTCCATCTAAACACCCTTTGGAAAACCACTAGGAGGTGGAGGTGTGCCTTAAGTGGTAGAGCGCCTGCTTAGCAAGCATGAAGCCCTGAGTTCAAATGCCAGTATGGCCATAAAAAAAAAAAAGCAAAAGAAAACCATGTGGTCATAGAAAATGTTGCCACCATGATGGGGCCTCCACACTTCCTTCAATGGCCCACAACTTCAGCAGCCATTTGTACTGTGGTGCTGGATGGCCAACACATGGCCTGTGCCACCTTGTTTCCCCCTAGGGGGATTATAATTAATCTACGGTTAAATTGTTTAAGAGTACTCGAAATTCATATGATTATATAAATGTGTGTATTAGTCTGTCAAGCACTGGGCAAAAACTTTTGCCTCTGGAATTCCAGAAACAACTGACTAGTTACTCAGGCTGATTTTCAGGGGTCTTGGGTTTTTTTTCATTTTTGTGTATGCTTCAGTCTTGGTATTCCTAAAACATTTTATACATGTGTACTTGTGTATAGACAACTGTAAAATGATTCTTAAATTATTATTCTAAAGCTAACAGAAAAAAATTGTACAAGAGATTTTGGATCTCCTGTCCAATGGCTTCTCTGACCATTTGGGGCTATTTAAAAATTTTGTGTTAATAATTGGCAAAAATACCAAAAATAAAAACAACAACAAAAAAAGTAAGATAACAAAAAAATCCAGGGAGTTTGTGTTGGCGATCTCTGTTGTAAACTACCTAAACTTTTTTATATATACTTATGTAAACATCTTAAGGATAATTCTTATTGTAGAGTTAATGCAAAGGAATTGTTGCATCTGTTCTCTGTCCCCCCCATCTCTTCTACTGCTACATAAAAAAAACCAATTTCTAAACTTATTTCAAACAGATCTAACTAACATAAAAGCATTCAAGAATTGTCCTGAAAAAGGACTCTATGAATAGTAATCTTAATATGTTACATTCTGTCATAAGTGTAACTTACACTCAACTCTTACAATCACATCTATTAACAAATGTGTTTTTGTAAATTATTTTTGTACAGGGAAACAGTTTTGAGATTGCTTTCTTTCTGTTTTTCTTTTTCATATAAGAACATTAGGCTACTAAGAGTGTTTTATTTTACTTGAAAAACCATTTCATTTAAATTTAAAAGTTTTCTAAAAGTTATTTTAATATCCAAGTTAAGAAAAGCCAATAAGTAAAAAGGATATAAAAAGGTATTGGGTATGCTTTTTGAAAAAAAAAAGGTTAAAGGAAAATGTTTTTAGAAAAATGAAAGGATTGTGTAGGATAAGGTTTGTCTTAAAGGCTTGTTTCAATATAAAAATGGACAACACCTCAATTTTCAAAGGGTAACAAAATATATAAGTAAGTCTTAAGTATATAAAAGATGAAACATAAAAAACATGTATTTGATTAATATGAATATGACTCAAATAGTTATATAAATGATTTCCTAAAGTGAAAATTTAGTAAACTAATATAAAGCTAACATCTAATTCTCTGTCTTAAAAATATTTTACTCTTAGTATTTGCTAAAAACTGGCTTATAGGAGAGGTTTTATCAAGATACATAATTACTTGTGCTCTCCTAACTTTATCAGGGTTTTGACTACTAAGGTCATAATAACTAAATGAAATTTTATTTGAGAGTCTGTTTATGTCAAGTCTTCTAAAAGACCACCTCATAATTGTGGTTAAACCACTATTACCCTAAGTGATTCTAATACAGTTAGTGCCCTATACATCTGTAACTAAAAACATATAAAGCTGTGTGTCTAAACTTTATCCAAATATTGTAAAAACATATATAGAGCAAAAATGTGTAAGTTTAGTACAGGTAAGATGACCAGCTGATGTGTTCCTCTCTTTTATCTATATATAGAACACATTTGTACATTAAAAGATAAGGCTATTGGGGTCACTGACACTGCTCCTCTAACTGGTGAAAAAATCTAGGATTTGGGGTTTTGGTAATGCTGTACACCTGTTATCTATCAAAAAATTCAAGATTTTATTCCCAAAGGTAAAAACTAAGTTAATACATGTGTATGATATGTATATATATATATATATATATAAAACTATAATTCTAGTTGTTGCTGACTCCTTTATATGTTAAATGTATTTGTAAACTTTCTAAAATACAATGTCAAAAATACTATATCGCCTGGCTCCGGTGGCTCATGCCTGTAATCCTAGCTACTCAGGATTACAGATCGGGAGGATCACAGTTCAAAGCCAGCCTGGAGAATTAGTTCGAGAGACCCTGTCTCAAGAAACCCTTCACAAAAGTTGGGCTAGTGGAATGGCTCAAGGTGAAGGCCCTGAGTTTGAGCCCCAGTACCACAAAAAAAAAAAAAAAAAAAAGAAAGAAAGAAAAAGAAAAAAAATACTGTATCAAACTGGTATCCTCTAAATTAAAACTTTTATGATGGTAGGCAGTTACAGGGTTGTGTACAAGTGTTCCAAATTTTAATAAGGAGTGCTAATGTAATGCTGTCAATTAACTGTGTCAACACCAAAGATTTAAACGTTTTAACAATGACTGTCATCTGCAATGTGGATCCTTCTCTGAGGCATTTACAATCAAACTCATGAAAAACAGCTCTAGCAAGTATTCATTTTTCAAACATTTATTTTTTTTTACCTCTGCATTGTGAAACTTCTGAAGAGGACATATACTAAGCCCCTAAATTACTCCCAGTTGTCTTTGGCCACACATGGTCCTGAGGAAACTCCCTTGGCCTTTTTAAAATAGATTGAAAAAAGTTTGACCAAACATACTAATATGACCTTTAACTTCTATGAGGGACAATTAATATCAAAACATAAGTTCATAAACCAGCCTGCTCCAGAAAAAAAACTTCAAAATATTCCATTAGGACCTAAAAAATATCTTAGTCTTTAAAAACTGACTACAAAAATATTTTGAACAGGGATAAAAAAACAAACTTCAGGAAAAAAGGCCCTAAAAAATGTCAGCCCCAGTGGCCACTCTGAGAGAGACTAATATAAATGGACACCGCCCCTAATAGAGAGGATATAGTCAAGCCTGCTTTAAATACAGTCATAAAGGGCATTTCCAATGACAATGTATCTAGAGAAAAGAATACCCAAAGCCCCTGTCCCCTTTGCAAGGGAGATCACTGGAGGTCTGACTGTCCCCAGCAATGAGGGTCTCCATGGCTAGATCCATTCAAAATGGCTCAACAACAGGATTGAGGTGGCCAGAGGTGTCTTAATTAACTCCCATTCTTTGAACTGACATCTCCAAGCCAGAACCTCTGGTAATTTTAAATGTGGAGAAAATACCCATCAATTTCCTCCTCCAAAGGGGAGCTAGTTACTTAGTCCTTCTCCTCCACCCACCAAATAACTGTAAAGGGTGTATCACGAAAGCCTCTAACCAGACACTTCTCTAGCCTCTCAGTTGTAAATGGGATGACTTCCTTTTCACACATGATTTCCTAAATATGGCAGAGAGTCCAACTTCCGTATTGTGAGAGACACTTGGCATATATGCACACTACTATTCTCATGGCACTGGGGCAGCTGTTATATCGACCTTCAGTGGAGGTAGACATGGATCCAGAAGTGTGGGGCACTCAAGTAAAATAAACAGAGCAATTGAAGCCACCCCTGTTACAATTCATCTTAAAGACCCCACAGCTTTCCCTCACCAGAGACAATATCCTCTAAGCCTAAAGCGAAACAAGGATCATAAACTAACAGCTATTAATACTGTTTCTATAAATGGCAGGAGTTTTCAGTAGATGCTATACATTTCCATAAATGTTTTTATGTTTCTTCTTTAAAATCCTATTAGTTTTATCCACATATAAACATCTTTTTCTTTAAAGGATGGTTTTCACTAATTTCTGCTTGATTTCTCTTTTAGTCAATAATAACTGGATTTTTCCTGGCAACTCATCAACTAAATTTCCAGACAACTAAGTTTCCTTTGTCATCTCTTAAACTTAAGATAGAAATAGGAGCCTCAAATAAAGACCTCCATCTGCTACCGTAGATGGCCCTCACTGCTGTCCCCTACTGATGCCCCTTTCTAGCTTGAGGCAGCCAAAGAGTAGTCATTGTCTATTTTTCCTAATGGCAATTAGGGTTACTTCTTCAGAGGGAGGAATGAGACAGAAGGAAGGGCCCCTGGAAACCTCCATTATGACCTCCCTGTGACCTTAAAGGGTGGAAAGAAGGAAAAGCAGGACAGACCAGAGTAAAGATGTTACAGGCATAGCCAACCAGAATGCTGCTTTCTGCACACCTAATTAGTATAAAGATTGAGTAACGCCCTGGAAAAAACAGATAAAAGTCTTGGACCACATCACTTCTCAGGCATCCTTCTTGGTATCCCCACCCCAGCTACTCTGGGGGCTGTACTCTCCTGCTTTATACTTTTCAATAAACTCTCCTGCTTTACACTTTCCAATCTCAATAAACTCTCCCAGTTTACTTGCTCTCATTGTCCATAAAGTTCATTCTTTGGCTTTATGAGATCAGAACTCAGAATACCAGCCCTCCCAGCTAAGCCAGCAAGGTTGAGAGGAGGCTCTCAGTTCTACACAAATCACCCATTTCATAGCTATTGTTTGTGATGGGGACTCACTAACCTTTTGCCTTGGCTAACCTCAGACCACATTCCTCCCAATATCTGCTTCTCAGCCACCATGCCTGGTCCTGATTTTTTTTTTAAGTATGTAAGTATTACTTTTAAATGCAATATTGAAAGGGACAAAAGTAAAATTACAAATAATTCACTCAGTTCTCTACATTATTTCCCAAAAAGAAGTCGGCAGATATTATTATGGTAGTCAATATCCTTCTAAACGTGCATCTGATAATCTTTTCAAATCCTATCACTCCGTGACTGGAAAAATAAGAAGAAACCACTCTAATAGATTGATTGTTCCAATAAGAGCCCTTGTTAACTCTCACTTTCCAGGTTTTTCACAAACCTCTGGCTCTCCCTAGCTCATCCCTTCTCTTAAACTTAGTCCACTCATTATCAAAGCACCATCTTTGATATCTCATATTCTAGGATGATGCACTTAATCTTCAAAGCTATGTGCTCTGAAAAGACCCTATTTTTCCATTCTTTTCACAATTATCACATTGTTCTAAAATCACATTTTTGAGCTTTTAAGGTCATTAAGGGTAAGAATATATACATTATCTTGCATTATGTGTCCATATCTCAGCACCTGATACAATATGTGATTAATATAGTTATTAAATATGTGGATGATTTAATAAATGGATGAATGAACAAAATTGGGTTTTCCAGTTAGGAAATGAAAAAATAATTCAAGTATATTTGGCAAAGGGCCAAAATAGGATCTACTCTCTGATGGTTTCCCTCTGAAGAATACATCTATGATGGTTAATCTTGATTGTCATCCTGACTGGATTGAGCAATGCCTGGGGATTAGTAGCACATATCTGTGTGTGTCTCAGAGGGCATTTCTAGAGAGGGCTGTCATGTGGGGAAACAGTTGAGGGGAAAAAACTGAATGTGGGAAACACTGTCTAATAGAGAGAGTGATAG
This sequence comes from Castor canadensis, assembly GCF_047511655.1. Taxonomy (NCBI): domain Eukaryota; kingdom Metazoa; phylum Chordata; class Mammalia; order Rodentia; family Castoridae; genus Castor; species Castor canadensis. The sequence continues at coordinate 68,637,218 of NC_133391.1, read as the reverse complement.
GTAGCAGCTAGACATAAGTGGTTGCCACAAGAGGAAGAAAAGAAAAAATTCATTGTAATTCAATTTACCAGCTCCACTAATCTCCAGTAAGATCAAGTAGCAAGAACTTAAGGTTTATCACTGGATGCTTTGAAGTCAGCCATTCACCTAACGCTTAATCCACTCTTTACTCAAGAGTAATCCACATCTTAAACATCAGCTAGGCCTGGGAGTTTACACAGGTAAGTTTAACAAAACAAAGACCCAGACCTAGGAGCTGGATAGAGTAGAGGTTAACAATTTCAAACAGAAACTATCAATTAAAGCAGGAACTGGTAGTTTACACAAGTAATCTCTCTCTCTCATTTAACAAGACAATGACCTAAACCCAGGAAATTATCCCAGGGGCCAAAAGGGCCAAAAGCTAAAATTTATTCAATAAATATTCTAACTTTAAAACCTGCTGGGTTGTTTTCTCTCTTGAGGCAACCCACTTTCAGTCTGTTGAAAGTGTATTCCTTTCCTAATAAAATTTACTATTACTTTTACTATAATCTTTGTGTCTTGCTTGAATTTGTTTCCTGTCAAATGCAAGAACTGAGGTATTTTATCAGTGATATTTTTCCCAGTAGCAAGGGGACTCAGATGGAATAAAAGTAGAAGAGGAGAAGCCAGCCAGTGTGTGTAAATTCCATTGTTCCTGAGTGCATTATTGCTGTTGTGTAAGGATATCACTCTCCATCCAGCCTGAAAAGGCTTCAGACTAGGATTGCAGCAGTGTGCCAAAATATATCTTTCCTCTCTTAAATTGCTTTTGCCAGGTATTTTGCCACAGTGAGGCAAGTTCTAACTAAAAGAAAATTGGTACTTGACAAGTGGGGCCATTGCTGTGATTAACTATTGAGACTGGAAACTAGGAGATAAGGACCAGTTAGGCAGGTTAGGGAAAAGGAGACTCACTGGGATTTACATTGGCCCAGAGGCAACAGAAGCACAATGTGACGAGTCTTGAAATAGCTTGCTGACACCTTGAAACTGTTATAGGAAACTTGAACAGCGACATGGGACTCTGAAGCAAGGAAGCAATGCTTTCCTTGAGCAATAAACCATGAGCCGGCACAGCAGACTCATGTCTAAAGGCTTAGCCACAAGAACAAAGGGGTCTCACCTTATGTACCCTTGCAAGCAGATTACAGAGGCAGTAAAATTTTAACGTAACAAGATTTAAACCATATGTGGTTATGTTGGGTCTGGGAACCTAAGGGACAGGTGAGTGAATCAGCACCCCATCCCCCATGGAGAGCACTATGAGCCCTGCACTCTGAGGAGGAGTTACATGTCCTCATAAATCTGCATTCCTGCACTCTGAGGAGGGGATACATGGTCTCTTAAATCTTCCATGGGGCTGACAGATAGGATTCTTTCAAGGTTGTTTCCCCCTAGTAAGGGGCAAACAGACTAGCTCATTAAAGAGAGCCCATGCACACGAATCCACGAGCAATGGAAGGAACCCACCTAACCCTTACCCTAACCAACAAAAAAAGCATCCATAAAAAGGCCCCGTCTTCACCTCATCAGGGAGCCACCATCTTCCGGGCTCTGTTGCACTGCTCCAGTTGCAGCCTTTTCTTTTCCTAATAAATCTATCTCTGTGTGCACTCTCTGTTTCTCATGAGTTTATTCCTAAGCCTAGCAAAGACAAGAGCCCCTGGAGTGGCCCCCCACTACCCCACAACATTTGTGGCAACCACAAAGGGATCCCCCCAAAAAACAAAGGTTGGAACTAAAAGTGCCTAACCAGCTTGAGGAGCCACCATGAGCATCCAGTGCCCGTGCGGATTCGGATTCTCTCCTTGAGGGAGACCCCATGACACAAACTAGTCAAAGGCAGAATTCCCTGTGTGCTTTCCCTTCACTTTCACCTCCTCTTTTCACTGTTGTAGGGACTTTCCCTGGCCAGCCATTGTTTTCTCTTGGGCCGAGCTCACTAAGGCTCATCAGCAAACTGTGACACATCCCTCTTTGGAGTGCAATGCATCAAGTTTGCTTGGGGATTTTATGAGACTGCCTAATGCTATGGGAGTAGCTGAGAGAGATAACTAAAAGTCAGATCTTTTCCTCTATGATGGGCCAGACTTTCTGTCCCTACCAAACACAGCAGACATACTTTTACTCACACACCCCCTCCCTGGTCCCTCTGCCTTGTTCTTAGTCTCTGTCTGCCTTCCCGTCCCTGTGTTTACTGTGACCCTGGCTTCCCATGGGGAACTCATACCATAGTGTCTTATGACTTTCTGGAGTTACTCCTGCACCTAGTTTGCCATGCCTCTTGGTCCGCACCAGTTCTAAGTTGGCTATTAGGTACTGGTGGAGGTGAAGGAACCACACAGACCCACAGCCTAGGGGCAGACCCAGCGGCGGTGGTGAAGACTGACATGTGCCCTAAGACTGACATGTGCCCTAACCACCCCCCCATATGAGGGGAGGAGGGGAAAACGCGCGCACACACACACACACACACACACACACACACACACACACACCAGCTTGTCCTGCCGGGCTCCCTGGGTGAGGCCATTATGCCTGCTGTAGCTAAGGAAATCCATGGGAAGGGCCTGGCTCATGTCCAGAGTTGCCACTGCTGCCAGTCTTGCACAGCAACAAACTACGACCCCTTGCCACTCCCCTGAAAAGGGATGGGGGAAAGAAACGTGCATGGGCGAGAGAAGGAGCTGCGGCTGCAGGGCAGGCCAGGCGGAGGGGGAGGGGTTGCTCACCGTGGGTGGGGGTTGCTCACTGCGGGAGGGGGAGGGGTTGCTCACTGCAGGTGGGGGAGGGGTTGCTTTCTGTGGGAAGGGGTTGCTCACTGCGGGTGGGAGAGGGGTTGCTTACTGTGGGTTGGGGAGGCGGTGGTGCTTTGGGGAGCTGCAGCACATGCCCAGCCTGGCCAACTTGGCCATTAGAGCCTGGGAACAACTGAAAGAAATGGGCGTTGCCATGGTCTTCAGACCCCTCATTTCAAACTTCTCACACTTTTGGCCTCAGCATACAGAGTTTCTTCCAAATACTGACACTAGTCATCCCTTTGTGACACTATGATTGTCCTGGAACTCCCTCTGAGTGCCATTCTCTAACTTCACAGGCACTTCTCCAGGTGATTCATCCTTTTGTTAAGGAGGTAGCCTTCCATTTGGCTGCTTGCTTTGGGTAAAAACACCTTAAATACCTGGGATGTAAGGCTAACAGGCAGGAAAGGTTGTCTTTCTCCTAGACAGTGGAGCCCATTTCTCTGTCTTACTAGTCTCTCCTGGTCCCTGGTCCAATAACAAGCTTATCATTTGGGGCATATCTGGCCAGCCCCTAGATTGTTATTTTACTCAGCCTCTGGCCTGTTCTTGGGGAGACCTCCACTTCTATCACTCTTTTCTCATAGTCCCTGAGAGTCCAGTGCCCCTGCCAGGATAGGATTTATTATCTCAACTAAAGGCTCATTTCTACTCCCCCTCAGGAGACTATCTCGGTTTTCAGGAACAAGTAGTTCTCACAGTGTAGACTGATGGAATGACTGTAGGGAAAACAAAATGGCCCTCTCAATTGAAATACCAATATAAAATGAACCCATCCTGCCCCTCAATGCCTCCAAAGTTTACAGGGGTCAATTCCACTGGGGGAAGTTTCCAAGAACCTTTATGTGAATATCACATAGTCAACAAAAAACACTCAGTCCTTGTTTTCTCCTGGAACTTATTTTGTTTGTGGAACATGCCTTTTCCTAAACAAGGAATGTTGCTTTTATACTAACAAATCTGGGTGGTCAGAGACATGGTCTGTCAGCTAAGAGAACACATTACAAAAAGGAGACAAGAGCTAGCCAATTTGTGGTCCTTCTGGAACAACATCTTGAGCTGGGCTCCTTGGGCACTACCTCTGGCTGGCTGCCTTTTTATGCTTCTTCTAATACTCCTATTTGGGCCTTGTATAATAAATGCTCTCTCCAGGTTCATATCTCAACAGGTCCAATGGATCAAATTCCAGCTCTTAGTCAAGGAATACTCACCTCTGCCTACTTATGATCCCTCTGTCCAGTTTTATTAGGTTCCTCTGCAGACTACATGCATAAACCCCCGAGACAAGTACCACCACACCTACCCCCTTCATCCAATCAGCTAGATGAGTCATCGCCCCTCTCCCCAACAGCAGTTGGGTACTTGTCTCAGAGGGAGGACTTGTTGGGTCTGGGAACCTAAGGGATAGATGAATGAGTCAGTATCCCAACCCTCATGGACAGCACTATGAGCTCTGCAGCCTGAGAAAGAGATATATGGTCTCATAAATCTGCATTCCTGCACCCTGAGGACGGGATACATGGTCTCATAAATGTGCCACAGGGCTTGTAGAAAGGATGCTATCAAGGTTGTTTCCCCCAGTAAGGGGCAAACAGACCAGCTCATTGAAGAGAGCCCGCATGTGCGAATCCATGAGCAATGGAAAGAACCCATCTAAACCTTACCCTAACCCATTAAAAAAAAGCATCCACAAAAAGCCCTAGCTTTCATCTCAGCAGGGAGCCATCAGTTTCTGGGCTCTGGTGCACTGCTTCAGTTGCAGCCTTTTCTTAATAAATCTACCTGTGTGTGCACTATGTGTGTCTCATGAGCTTATTCCTAAGCCTAGCAAAGACAAGAGCCTCTGGAATGGCCCCACTGTACCCTGCAAATTCTACAGGCTACTTCACCCTAGTGCTAGTGCCCTTCTACCCCTAATGCTATGTGACCTTTTTCATGTTCGGATTCTTTAGGTTTTATCTCTCTGCTATGCCCTCCCTTCCCCCTGCTACTTTATCAGAATACAGGCATGTCTGTTTCTCTTCTGGTCATCCTTATGCTACATCATTCCCCCATTTGATGCTCAGAACCACCTAGGGTCAAAGAGCATCGCCTTTATTTAGAGGTTTATATTTCCATAGCATCATTACATGGGTGGCTGTTTTTCTATCTATAGTGTCCTCTCTAATGGTCCTGATGGACCACAATACCAAGGGAACAAGGCAGAGTTACATCAAAAATGCTTCCAGCACAAAACCCATTATCCTGCTTTCCATGCTGAATGTTGCCTGCGTTATTTTCTTTACTCTGAGACTTTTAGTATCAATTACTGGCAACTTCACAAACCTGGGGAGTATATGAGCCAATGTAACACCCGACCTGTTGGTGGGTGTATGTTACAAAGTATGGCTGTGAGGAGGTCCCAACAATGGCTTTCTTGTAACATTTGGTACATGGGGGAAACCTTGCAAGGGCCAAGCCAAAAGGTAAGAGTACAAGTATGTAGAGGAGAGCAGGGCTGCATCCCATGTTTGAGCTTCTGCTGTGTGTAGACTAGTCAGTTTCCAGAGTGACTAGAGCAGGGCTGTTGTCCCATTGTTCATAGTTTCCTGTTGTCTCCTGGGAAGTGGGGTCCTGCTGAGGAAGGGTGCAGGCATTTCGGAGGGTGATCTTGCATGGTGAGGCTGGGTCAGGGATCCAGTCCCACTCAGCTTTACTCAGCTGTGGTAGATCCAGGGAGCAATTTTTGCTACTTTAACTGCAGTGGGGATAGACAAGATAACAACAAAAGGGCCCTTCTAAGGGGTTTTAATGGTTGGACATTTTATTCTTTTACCCAGACAGTGTTTTTTGGTTTCTTTTTTCTTTTTTTTTAATTGAGTAGAATTACAATGGCAACAATATATTATTAATATACATGTCCAAGAAAATGCGTTGTTTAAAAATGTTAAAACCCCCATCTTTCAGTATCAAGGGACATGTTTAAAGCCAGTAAAAATAGTCATTTTGTCTCTATTTAAGTAGAAGACCCTGTCTAAAAGTAGTTTATGTCTGGAAGGGCTTTAATGCCAAATAACCACACATATATAAGAACTATTTCCTCAATCCTCTTGGCCTTGAGAGGTCTGGGATGAGTGACTCCACTTGAACTTTGATGGCATTCCCCCCTTGTCTCCAAACTGTTTGTCCTTGAGCAGTCTCCTCTGAAGATCTTTTTCCCATCCAAGTACTAACCAGGCTCAGCCCTGCTTAGTTTCTGAGACCAGATGAGATTGGGGGTGTTCAGAGCGGTATGGCCATAGACTGAAAATCTTTCTCAATTGGCCATTTTCTTTCTTTATCATGAGGATTTGCTCTTTCCTGAGTTTTTGTTTGTTTGATTTTGGTCCTATGTTGAGGCAGGAAGTAATGAGTGATCTGGTGGGAGTCAGTGTCAACTAGTCCCTTTTGCCAAATTTAAGCAACAAAGAGGCTTAGAAGGAGTGGCCTTTAGGCAGTGGGCTTCTAGACAAGGACAATATAACACAAAACACAACAAAGGCAGATGTCTAAAATACTAACCTGGTTGACACATAAGTACTCATTAGAATCATTCTTTATGGACTTGATTGTAAATGTCCCAAAAGGATTAGAACTATAATGACAAAAACCTAAAAGATCCAAGGTTAAATTTTTGATGGACAATTTAGTTTGTCTTTATCCTTTTTTTAAATTTAAAAGTTTTTTTAACTTTTTATTTTTTAAAAATCATATCCTTAATACCTTATACATATATGTTTTTTTACTTGTTGAAAGTAAATCATGTACTTTTTAACTTAGAGTGTTATGTTTGTATGGAAAAAAAACAAAGAAAGAAACTTGAAAATTATTTTTTATATAAAAACAATTTATAGAAAACCCATTTGTTAATAAATCCATGTATTATAAGGGAGAATTAAATCCCAGATTTTATTTATGACAGAATGAAACAGGCTAAGGTCAACTTTTAACTACCCAAATTTTAAGATTCCTGCTATAGATTGTGGCCCCACTTTTCTTTTTCTCTCCTCTGGTCTGAGACAGAGTGTTAACCCTTGAATGTCTGCATTCTAGTGAGATCTGATTGAAATAAGTTTGAAAACCAGTTGTCTTAAAGGAGCAGTAGAACAGAGTAAAAATTTTTTTACATTGACTCTATAATAAGAACCATCCTCAAGATATTTACATATTCATATGTAAAAAGCTTAAGCAGTTTATAACAGAGATCTTTAAAACAAACACCCTGTTTTTTTGTTACCTTGAATATCATATTAACCTTATAATAGCAGTTTAAGAACCATTTTGAAGATGCTTACACGCACACACACACACAAAATTTTTATAAATTAAGCATGCCAGAAAAAAAATGTCTCCTTAAGTCCACTTAAGATGAGCTGGAATTTCAGGAGCAAATTAAATTTGTCCAAAGCTTTAAACAAATTCACACACACACACACACACACACACACACACACAATTAGAATAGATTGTCAAAAAAAGAAAAATCTTTAAAATTATACCCAGAGGGCTATCTGGTAGAATGGTGGATGATGCATCTGTTCTCTTGTGAGTCTCCCTCTTTGGAATTGAATTTTTGCTACCCATCCCTTAACCTCGGATGTGGCTATTTCCCAGGAAAATCTCAACCTCTCTAATTTCCAGGGGTGTCTCACACACTTTCATCCCACCCACTAAACCTGAGAGACACAGTTTCACCCCAAAAGGTGGTTACTAATGGTCCCTGGGAGGTGATCAGGCTTGCCTTCTGCCTCCCAAAGGCAAGCCTATTATTTGAACCTGGGTTCTTACCATTCTGATGGGTGGTTCTCCCCTTGCTGTTTCCTGCACCTCACCAAGTTCCATTGTGTGTCCAAGGTCCTCACCCGGACTCACTGAGAGCAGGAATCTCTCCTTTAGATTAAGTTGTGCATTAGCACCTGGTGGGATCACTTCTCCCAGTGGTGTGGAGTACACGCTCCAGTGACAAGGGAGATGGAAAAATCACACTCTCTGCAAATTCTGGCAATGAGCCCCCAAGAAATGTTATAGGAAACTCAAACAGAGACACAGGACTCTGAGGCAAGAAAGCAATGCTTTATTGCTTTATTACTGGCACAGACTCAGTGGACTAGTTTCCAAAGGCTCAGCCCCAAGAACAAAAGGGTCTCACTTTATGTACCCTTGAAAGCAGGTTACAGAGGCAATAAAAAAAAAGCTTTCACTCATATATGGTTATATGCAATTCTATAGGCTAATTCACTCTAGTGCTAGTGCCCTTCTACCCCTAGTGCCATGTGACCTTCTTCACATTTGGATTATTTAGGTCTTATCTCTCTGCTATACCATCCCTCCCCCCTCTGCTACTTTATCAGAACACAGGCCTGTTGGTTTCTCTTCTTGTCCTCCTCCCTGCTACAAAGGTACTACAGCCTATGGACCAAGGGTGATTGAACCCCAGGACCAATGAGAGATGGACAAGAAAGTATACATGGCAGACTGATGACAGCTACTGGTTGACACCAGTAGGCAATTTGAATGAGCAAATGGTATTGGGACACAGTGGTCTTCCCTTCAAAGGGGAAATAAGAATACAAGACAAAGGATCCTTGAGCTGCTCAGCCTTTCTGAGAACCCTTCTATATGGAAGCTTTTCTTCTCTTTTCCTCTCTGCTTAATAAAACCTTACTCTTTTGCTCACCCCATTGTCCCTGACTTTCATTCTTTGATTTCATGAGACAATGTTCCCAGCAACTACCATAGCACTCACAAGACCATTGCATCAATATGACCATGTGGTTGATAAACCTTTGGAATTTGTTTGTGTGAAGAATTTGGTGAAGCAGTCTGATAGTAGCAGTTAGACATAAGTGGTGGCCATAAGAGGAGACAGGGAAATTATATTATTTTAACAAATATTTAAAGGGTCAGACTTTGACATGGGAACAGGGAGATGCTAAAGTTACAGAACCAGTGAGACAAAGAGGAGCTATCTGCTTCTGCTTTCCTCTCTGAGATGTTAAGAAGCTACCAGTATCCTTGGATGGGTAGAGAGTAATGAATAGGAAGTTCTAAAGCATACCTATTGTCTCTGTGACTTGGGTGGGATATGGGTGTGAGTGGGTTGATTTGGGAGGGTGACCCTCTCCTTGTTTTGTCAGCCATCTCAGCCATCTAGACCTGTTATCTTTGACCAAGTGTATTTCCCCAACTCTCCAATATAAAACTAGGAGTTGGAACCACCATTTTGAGTCTTTGCTCCCATTTCCTGTGTGGGGAATGGGGAATGCTTCTGTCTCTTTTCTTCCCCTGACTCTGTTGTTCTCACTCTAGAGAAAACTCACTTTTAGTCTGTTGAAAGCATATTCCTCTCCTAATAAACTTTACTGCTATTTTTGCTAAATCTTTGGATTTTGCTTAAATTCTCTTGCTGAACACAAGAACTGAGATAATTTTCAGAAGCATTTTTCTGGTAACACAGGCTAGAAAAACCTTAAAATTATATAAGCAGAGCTTAATAGGTAAGTTGGTGTGATTTCAAAAGACCAGGTGCCTGACAAGAATGTGGACAGTGACAGTCAGGCTCAAGAGATTTCAGGTGCAAATAGGAACTCTGTTAGGAATTGGACTAGAGGACATTCATGTTACAGTCTGGCAAATAATTTGTCATATTTTTTCCATGTCCTGAAACTTTGAAATAGGCTGAATTTATAAGTAATGGACTAATTAATTTGGTGGATGAAATGTCAAGATAGCATAGTGATCAATAGCAGTTAGACATAAGCAGTGGCCACAAGCGGAAGGCAGGAAGAAATCATGTTAATTCAACTTCCTAACTTCACTAATTTCTACTTAAGATCAGGTATCCAGAGCCAGAATGCAAGACTAATGGCACTAATCTCTTTAACAACCATATTTTCCTTGTCTACAACTTTATTTATTTATTTTTTTCATTTATTCATATGTACATACAATGTTTGGGTCATTTTCCCCCTTACCCTCCACCTCCTCCCTTTCACCACTGCCACCTCCATCTCCCCCCACCCCTTGCTTTCAGGCAGAAACTGTTCTGCCCTTATCTTTAATTTTGTTGAGAGAGAGTATAAACAGTAATAAGAAGGACAAAGCATTTTTGCTAGTTGAGATAAGAATTGGTATACAGGGAGATTCCTAGCATTGCTTCCATGTACACATGTGTTAAATTCTAAGTTGATTCTTCTCGAATTGACTTGTTCTCTAGTTCCTGATCCCCTTCTCCTATTGGCCTCTGCCACTTTAAAGTTTCTGATAGAATAATAATGTTGCCATTTTGTGAATCAGCCAAGATGGCAGCCCTGCCCTTAAACAAATTCCCGTGCTCTAAGACAGCCCTACCCCTATCAGAGACTACTGCACATGTGCTAACTTCCTTACCCTCCCCTTTCTATAAAAGCCACTGCTCGAACAGGCTTGGGGCTGGGCCATCTTTTCCCTGGACAGCCTGGCAGTTTGGGCCTGCCATTAAGCTTTGCTCTATGGACGTGAGTTTTCTCATGAGCTTTCTTTGAGAGCTGCGTTTTTCCTAACATTTGGTGCCAAGACTGGGGATTGGGTTGAGTTCCTGGCACTGACCTTGCTCTCCTGGCTTTCCTCCGGGATCTGAGCTGCTTTACCGGGACCCCTGATCCTAGAAAGTGCCACTCTCTCACTAGCGCATAGAGAAGTTCCTCTGCCCCAGTGCACCTCCAACTGCCATCCACCACTGGCCAATCTTCCCTTACGGTCCTCTCTCCCTCAGTGAGTCCTCCTCGCATGCTGAGCTATGGTCTCTCATTTCTTCAAAAACCCTAGCACCAGGTTGCAGCTCGCTCTCATCCTGGGAACTGGGTTCCCCACTTGGGACTCTGGACATCCCCATGGTCAAGACGTTCCCTCTGGGGGTTGTTTTCCACATTTCTCTCTCTCCTGAGGACCTGATATTTCGGGGATGCCCGCCATATCTCTCCTCAGGTCAGGCCTTCACCATGGGAGTTGGATCATCCCAAATTCCTTCAGACTCCCCAATGGGATGTCTCCTGGCCAACCTTGGGCCCCTCTGCCTAACACCTAATCTTAAGCCACGAAAGCTCATTTTTCTCTGTAATCAGGCCTGGCCCCCAATATCCATTAGACAATGCCTCCAAATGGCCACTTAATGGCACTTTCAATCCCAATATCTTAAGGGATTTATACAATCTCTATGAGTGTGCTGGTAAATGGAAGAAACTTTCCTACGTCCAATCCTTTCCCTATCTCTGCATCAAACCCTCCCTCTGTACTTTCTGTTCCCTTGCACAGATTCTTTTAGCCTGTAAACCAGTTTCTAAATCAGCAAATTCCTCTCCCAAACCTCCTCCTTCCCCATGTAAGCAGACTTCTTGCACTGCTTACCATAGCTATCTCCTCCTATCTTCCTGAAAAACTTTCCCCGTCATGGAGTTAAGCAAGCCACTCCTTGCCAATTCTGGCCTCAATGTGGTTCCAGCTCTGGAGAGCTCATGCTCCCTTCCTGTTTGCTGAGACAAAGCCCCGGATTTATTTGGCAGCCAGAGAGTAGAGGTTTCGTTTTGCTGAAAGCCTACAGGACCAATAAATGGGAGCAACCTAGAGACACAGGTGATGGCTAATCCCTCAGGCCTGTGTCATGCCTCCAGGCTCTGCCTTCCCCTCCCTTACCTAAGATGGCAGCTCACCTTTTCTGCCTCCTCCATGGTCTCACCACGTGTCCTTTGTCTTTGCCTTCCCCTCCCTGGGCTTACTGGGACCCTGCCTCCCATGAAAAACCTGTAGCATGGTACCTTATGACTTAAGTTATTCCAACTAGTTTGCCAGGCCTCTCAGTCTAAAGTAACTTTAAATCAGCCACTTTACAAAAGTGCTTACAAAAAACTGAGGCTGCCACGCTTATGCTCTAAGCATAAGGTAGGGAGGAGGGAAAGCAAACAGGCGCACCTGTGCACAGGATGCCGGCTCCTGGACACAGCAAAAACACCTGCCATAGCTAGAAAAATCCATAGAGAGAACTCAGTACATCCTGGGCTGTCAGCCACACATGGTGATGGCTGAGGCCCCCCGCCACTACTTCCCCTAGAATAAATGTGCGCAGAGTACACAGGAAGGGGGGAGGGGCGATGGGCAACAGGATCAGGCCTAGGCAGTCAGGGTCATTTGTCCCAGGTGTGTGTGGAGGGAGTGGTGCCTTGCACAAGTCCTGCTCCTAGCCCCACCTCACACCTCAGGGCATCAGACCCTTGTAAGTCAATTGTTAGCTCAAGGTTATAGCTCCAGAAATAACAAAATAGACATTACTGTGGTCTCTAAACTTCTCATTTAGAATTTTCTATACCTTTGGCCTCAACATAAATTTTCCCTCCAAATATTAACACTAGTTGTTCCGTATGGCACTGTTATTGGCCTGAAATGCCCTCTGAATGCCCTTCTCTAACTTTACAAACGATTTCTTTGTTAAAAAGGTAGAATTTTATTAAAGAGGCTGCCTGCTGTTAGCTAAAAGACAGGATCCTAACGTTTTGTTCTTTCTAGATGGGACCTGCATCTTCCAGTCTTCTGGCTGGTAGATGTTGGAAGCTTTGTACTGAGGTCGGCCTCAGTATGCCTTGGGTGACCAAGAGAAGTGGCTTTCACAAGGCTCCTTAAATTACAACAGATCTTTTCTATAAAAGTAAAAAAAGTAAACTGAGGTCCCCTATACAAATTTCTACCTTCTAAGTCACTCCAATACTCAGAACCTCTTAACGAGTGCTTCCTTCTTCAACAGGCAATGGTAAGAGGAGGACAAATCGTATGTTCCCTTCCAGTTATCAGATCTAAGGGAAATTTAAAGCCACCTAAACAGCCCAAATACATTCAAGCCTTTATCTCTTGACTAGATCAGACTCTTATCTCATTAGAAAAGCAATGTGTTTGGGCCCAGGCCACTCAGGTTGGAAATGATTATATGGCTCAAGCAGTAGAGTGCAGCTTTATAAGCATAAAGTCCCGAGTTCAAGCCCAGTACAGCCAAAGTAAAAAAAAAAAATAATAATATTTGGGGCTGAGGAAGTAGCTCAATGGGAGAATGTCTGCCCAGCATGTGCAAAGCCCTGGGTTCAATTCCCCAGCATTACTAAAAAAAAAATAAAAATAAAAAAAATTAAAAAATGGTAAAGAAGATAAATGGCATTAATGTCACTTCAGCCATCTCATAGTAGAAAACGTAGTTTAACCTAGACCAGATCCCTCATTCTTCAAGTGAGGAAACTGAGGCCCAGAACAGTTCAGAGACTTCCTCTCCAGAGTGTCAGGTGTCAATGTAAAATAACAACTTTACTTTACAGCAACAACCTATCAGAAAGCATACCACGGTGGACTCAGAGTCACAGGTGAGATAGGTTCTCCTCAAAGATAAATTTCTAACAGTCACTCCCAGATATTTTTAAAAACTCAGACTGTGGCTGAAGGGAAAAGTCATTGAGCCAAGTAATAAAGCTAGCCATGTCTGTATGTCCAGGACCTTACTAACAGGAGAGAAAAAGATAAGAGACACCATGGCCTCATTGCTGCTCTCAGAGAGGGCCCCACCCGACTGGGGCCTGTATCCTGAACTTGCTACCATGGTGGACAGGAGGGGCACTTCTGCAGAGAATGCTTAAGGGGGGACAGCCCCGGAGACAGCCCCACCCCCAACTGGGACCCTGCCCTCTCAAGGGTAACCACTGGAGGTCTAAGTGCCCCCATCACCAGATGGAAGACAAGGTGCCACCTTCCTATGGATTGATGGATCCAAGCCTCCTTGCCACACTCCACTTCTTGGCATCAATGTTGAGAAGCCATAATGGCAGGAAAACAAAAGGTCATTTTCCTCTTAGACAGTGGAGCCCATTTCTCTGTTTTACTTTTTTCTCCTGGTCCCCGGTCCAATGACAGAAGTTATCATTGGGGCAAATCTGGCTAGCCCCTAGAGCACTAGTTTACCTGGCCTCTGGCCTGCTCTTGGGGAGACCTTCTCTTCTGTCACTCTTTCCTCATAGTACCTAAAACTCCAGTGTCCCTGCTGGGATGGGATTTACTATCTTAATTAAAAGCTAAAATTCTCCTCCCCCCAGGCAGCTATCTCTGTTGTCCCCTCCTTCAGGAACAAAGAAGATTCCACAGTGTGGACTGATGAGATGAGTGTAGGGTGAGCCAGGATGGCCCTCCCTATTCAAATAAAACTCAAAAATCCCTCACAGTTTCCACACCTAAAACAATATCCCCTCAAGCCTGAGGGATGATGAGGCCTTATGCCGATCATAAATTCCTTAAAACAACAAGGGCTACTAGTTAGTTGCTCCAGCCCCTATAATAAATTTAAAATTCTTATAAAAGTTAATTTTAAAATACAAGTTACAAAGTAAACAACTGGAAAGGATATAGATAGGTAATACATGTATTTTTTGAGATGTTAAAGGAAAAAGGAATTTTTTTTTTTGGATGAGAAGGGATTTTTTTTTTAAAAAAGGGTTTATCCTAAAGATTGTTTCAAATAGGAGGGATAAAAACAAGCCATCAAAGGGTTTAGTATATTATATAAAGATCTAAGTAAGTTTTAAAAGTGCATAATAAGAAACTTCAGTGTGTGATAAAGTTAAAGTTAAATATAATCTAAGTGTTGCCTAAAAGATTTTTAGGGTCATGTCAAACTAAAATCAAATCCTTTATGTATATAAAATAACAAGGTTATCTTAATATTGTTCTGCTCTGAGAAACATCTACAAAAAACCATTACAGAGAAAGATTTTATCAAAGAAATTATTTGTGTTTTCTGCTGATCTTGTCAAGCTTTTAAGTACTACTAAATCAGAGTTCATTTATATATTTGCTTATGTGTCTTAAATGACCACATTGTAACAGTGTTATGTTATACTTTATCTAAAAGTGTAACTTGTCAATTTATATAAAAAGTGTCAATTTATATAAAATAATGAGCTAAAGCTCTCTTTTATCCAAGAGTGTTACATTTAAATCCTGATAGCCCCTGCCTCCCACAGGTCACCTACCTAGGTGTGGCCTTAAAGGGACAGACTCACTCCCTGAGTCATAAGTGCATCAACCCAATCTTCTGTTTCCCAACCCCCATACCATAAAACAGCTTACAGTTTTCCTGGCAGTTATAGGATTTTGCAGAATTTAGATCCCTAGGTATGTAGTCCCTGAACAGACACCTTTTTATGTTCCTCGTAATATTCCTATTTGGGTCTTAGATAATGTATGGCCACCCATTTCTCTCTCTGTAGTTGGAGGACTCTTGAAATTGTCTAGGGAACAACATTTCACAGTGGTTCTTCTGGCCAATGCCCATCCTAATGCCTATGTTCTTGCTCTCCTATTCTTAAGCTTCCTCCCTTGTATCATACTGCATTTCTGTTATTGCTAATCAAAAGTTTAACCAGTTGTACTTCCAGGGATATCAACCTCTCCAAAACCACCCTGAAAACTACTGTGAAGGCCCCATTCAGGACACCACAGGAGCCTGAGGATCTGCCCCACACAACGCCCCCTGCCAGCAGGAAGCAGTTAAAGAGATCAATGCTTCGCCCCAATTCCTGATCCTCAGCCCCTACCCTCATCATTATTAAAGAAAGAATGGGGGAATGATAGAACAATAATGTTGCCATTTTGTGAGTTAGCCAAAACGGCAGCCCCGCCCTTAAACAAATTCCTGTGCTCTAAGACAGCCCCACCCCTACCAGAGACTACTGCGCATGCCCTAACCTCCTTACCCACCCCCTTCTATAAAAGCCACTGTTCGCCCAGGCTCGGGGCTGCGCCATCTTTTCCCTGGCCAGCCTGGCAGTTTGGGCCTGCCATTAAACTTTGCTCTATGGACGTGAGTTTTCTCATGAGCTTTCTTTGAGAGTGGCGTTTTTCCTAACAGTTTCTATATTAGTTCCTTTGCATTGAGGACATCAAATACTATCATGTTTTTTGGGTTTCTTACCTATCCTCATATCTCCCTTGTGTGCTCTCGCCTTATCATGTGACTAAAGTCCAATCACCTTGCTGTATTTGCCCTTGATCTAAAGTCCACATATGAGGGAAAACATATGATTAGTGGTCTTCTGAGTGATGGGAACTGTCTCTTCTGCAGCCTAAGCTGCAGCTGGTTTCACTACAAACAAAACCCACTGTTCCTTATCTCCCACCCCCCTTCCTTTACCTGCCCCTAGACCTTGCTTCAGCAGCCAGTTTCATCCTCTGCTGGTCAAGGCTCACTGTTTCTTATTTCCCGCCTCCTCCTTTGCCTTGCTCCTGCAGCTGGTTTCTTCCTTTGCAAATCAAAGACCATCCCTTGTCCTGCTTTCTCCCAAATGCTACTTAAGACTAGACTGGCCAAGAGAAGCTGCTGTGCCATTTTCTCTCGGCCAGCCACCCTGCTTATTAAACTTTTGGACATGAGATAACTCTTGTGAGCCTCCTTTGTGTGCGGTGTGTGGCATTTTCCTAACATTTGGTTCATTGGCTGGGAACAGGTGAACTTCCAGCATTGATCTTGCTCTCCCAGTCTGTGACTCCAGGCATTCCCGAAATATACTGCACTCCCAAGCCTACTTTGGCCACAAGGCAGACATTCCCTGTATAGGGGTGCTGGGCTGAGGGTTTATATCAGCCTGTCAATGCTACATAGGTGGGAGCTGCCTTCCTTAAGCCTGGATAAACTTACTGGGATCTGAGCTGCTTTGCTGGGACACTTGTTCCTGGACTAGTGCTGTCATCACCACTCTTACTCACAGGGAACCTCCTCAAGGTCAGTGCGCTTCCTGTAACTCGCCCACCACTGGCTGATTTACTTGGCCCTCCCTTGGTGAGTTCCCTCATGCTGCCACACCTTGAGTCGTGATTCCCCCTCTCAGTTGGGAAATTCCTAGTACTAGGTCCTGACTCACTCAGCTCAGGAACTGGGTTCTTGAGGCATGGGCGATCTCTCAGTGAAGACGTTCTCTTGAGGTCCCTCCATTTCTCTGTTTCGTCCAGGAAAGGAATATCTCGGGGATGCCTGCCATATTCTTCCTCAGACCAGGTCTCACCATGGGCACTGGATCTTCCAAAATTCCCTCAGACATCCCTCTGGGCTGTCTGCTGGCCAACCTCAAGCCCCTATGTCTTTAGCCTGATCTAAAGGCAAAAAACCTCATTTTTCTTTGCAATCAGGTTTGGCCAAAATACCAATTGGACAATAACTCTAAATGGCCACTAGATGGCACACTCGACCATGACATTCTTGGGGATCTCTATAACTTCTGTGAACGCACTGGGAGATTACAGGAAATTCCCTATGTCCTAGCGTTTTCTTATCTCCACTCTAAACTTTATCTCTGCACCTCTTGCTCCCCTGCCCATGTCCTTCTGGCTACAAAAACCCCAGTTACCCTCCCTGACCCTGACATTTTCCCTTCCTTCAATCCTGCTAATGAGCCTCCACCTTATCAGACAGGAGCCTCCATTGCTCAGCAGCCGGCCCCGCCGCTTCCCTCGCTGCTTCCCCCGCCTCTCCTTCCACTCCTTCCTCCACTCCTCCTTCCGTTCCCCCTTCCACTTGCCCTTCCACCAACCCAAAGCCACAGGATCCCCTAAGTACCCCCCACACTCACTCTCACAGCCCCCCCCCCCAGCCAGTCAGCTTCCCTCTACCTTCTCCGGGAGGTGGCCGGCGCTGATGGTATCATGTGAGTTCATGTACCCTTTTCTCTCACAGACCTGTCTCAAATTGAAAAACACCTTGGTTCCTACACCACTGACCCTGACTCTTATATTAAAGACTTTCAACGTTTGGCTCAATCCTATCGCCTCACCTGGCATGACATTTATACCATCCTCTCTTCAACCCTCCTCCTGGACGAGAGACAAAGGGTCTGGGACAAGGCTAAGACACATGCAGATGAGATTCACCACACCACCCCTGCCCACCCTGTGGGAACGCTGGCAGTTCCAGAGGCAGAACCCCACTGGAACTATCAAACTAATGACCTAACTTCCAGGGACCAGATTGTCAACTGCCTAGTGGCAGGGTTAAAGAGGACTGCCCAAAAGGTTGTTAATTTTGACAAACTCAGAGAAGTTCAACAAGAGGAAAATGAAAACCCAGCCAGTCTCTTGTCCAACTTACAGAGGTGTTACGAGGCCACAAAAGTAGACCCTGAAACTAAGGACGGGACAATTATCCTTATGACCCACTTTATCTCCCAGTCAGCCCCAGATATTAGAAAGAAACTTAAAAGACTGGAAAATGGCCCTCAGACTCCACAGGCTGAAATTGTAAATGTGGCTTTTAAGGTTTATAATTACTGTGAGGAACAGCAATGGGCTGATAAGGAGAGGAGAGATAAGACCAAATTCCAGATGTTGGCCCAAGCCCTCCGGCAAAACCCTCCAGCTCCCAACTCATAAGGCCAGGGAAAATCCCAAATGCCTCCTGGCCCATGTTTTCAGTGTGGCCTTGAGGAACACTGGTTCTGTGTCTGTCCTAAGATACGCCTCCCACCAGGACCATGTCCTAAGTGCAAACAGGAGGGCCACTGGGAGAGGGACTGCCACCCCCATCTCTCAAGACGGGGGGGGGGGTCTAGACCCCCTCAATGTTCCTCCTCCCTAAATGATTTTCTAGGATTGGCAACAGCGGCAGAAGACTGACGGAGCCCCAGACTCCCAGGCCCAAAGACCATGACTTCACGGGAGCCCAGGGTAATGGCCATCATTGACAGTAAGCGTATCTCTCTCCTCATAGACACTGGCACCATTTTTTCTGCCTTGCCGGAGTTCTGGGGACCTACCAAGCCTTCTTTATCCTCCATAGTTGGGGTGGAGGGAACTCCCACCCAGCCCTTAATGACCTTTCCCTTAACATGCATACTGGGAGATACCCTCTTTACCCACTCCTTCCTAGTGCTACCTAATTGTCCCACTCCACTCTTAGGTAGAGACATTTTAACAAAATTTCAGGCCACCCTCACCTTACATCCATCCCCACAAAAGCCGCAAGCCATCAACCCCTTGTCTCCTTCCTCACAGTCCCTCCTCATCGTCATAGGTGCCTTGCTTCCACAAACTTCTCCCAACTACTTGCCCTTACTGGCAACATTAGTGGACCCCATTGTACGGGATCTAAAAACCCCTCCATTGCCTCACATAATGAGCCAGTTGTCATTACTCTCAAAGATCCTTCTACTTTCCCAAACCAATCTCAATATCACATCTCTCTAACCCGCCTACAGGGGCTAAAGCCTATTATCTCAGAGCTTCTTGCTAAGGGCCTGCTTCGCCCAACACAGTCTCCCTACAACACTCCTATTCTGCCTGTAGAAAAGCCCAGTGGATCTTACTGGCTGGTGCAGGACCTCCGCTTAACCAATGTAGCAGTGACTCCTATACACCTGGTGGTGTCCAACCCCTACACTCTCCTGTCTCTCATCCCTGGTACCACCACCCATTTCACAGTCCTGGACCTAAAAGATGCTTTCTTCACTATCCCTGTCCACCCACGGTCCCAAAACCTCTTTGCCTTCATCTGGACTGATCCAGTTTCTCATACTTCCCAACAATTGACCCGGACTGTTTTGTCTCAGGGGTTCTGGGACAGTCTCCACCTCTTTGGCCAAGCTCAGGCTAGGGACCTCCTCACCCTCCATCTCTCCCCGAGTAAACTCCTCCAGTATGTAGATGACCTCCTGCTCTGCAGACCCTCACTCGAGGATAGCCAACAACACACTGCCCTCCTGCTTAATTTTCTGGGGAAAAAGGGATACTGGGTGTCCCCTAACAAGGCTCAACTGTCTCTCACCCAGGTAACTTACCTGGGCCTGTCTATCTCCCCTGCTCATAAGGCTATCACCATAGATTGTAAGGCCTTATTGGTTTCTCTCTCTGTCCCCACCACCAAGGCTGAAATTCTCTCCTTTCTCGGTCTGGCAGGCTACCTCAGGGGCTGGGTACCTAACTTTAGTCTAATAGCCAAACCTCTATGTGAGGCATCCAAGGGCCCCATCCAAGAGCCCCTGGACCCCTCTCAGCCTGTGTCAGGTCATTTCCAGTCCCTCCTACAAGCCCTAGCACAGGCCCCGGCACTTTGCCTGCCGGACCACGCTCATCCTTTTTCCCTTTATATCTCTGAGAGACAGGGCTTTGCCCTAGGAGTTTTAGGACACAACATAGGGCCCTCCTTTGCTCCAGTAGCCTACCTCTCAAAACAGTTAGACCCCACAACCAGGGGATAGGCCCCATGCCTCAGAGCCCTAGCAGCTGCTTCTCTCCTAATTCAAGAAAGTAAAAAGCTCACCTTTGGGTCCCCCCTTACTGTTTACTCCTCTCATAGCCTCTTGGAGCTCCTTACATATAAGGGACTTCACTCCATGCCCCCCTCTCATATCCTGTCCCTTCATGTGGCCTTGGTTGAGGACCCCACACTAACTTTCATCTCATGTCCCCCACTTAACCCAGCCACTCTTCTTTCTCTCTCTTTAACACCCTTCATTCACTCCTGCCCTGAGATCCCTGAGGAGCTCCTCCCCTGCCCAGACCACATTCAGGAGGGCACCCTTTCTCAGGCTGACTACACTTGGTTCATTGATGGCAACTCCTTTATTCACAATGGACAATGAAAGGCAGGATTTGCTATTGTCTCTATTTCCACTGTCATTGAGGCATGCCCTCTCCCTTTAGGTACAACTTTTCAGAAGGCTAAACTAACTGCTCTGGCCAGAGCTCTAACTCTGGCTAAAGACAAAACTGTTAATATTTACACTGACTCTAAATATGCCTTTCACATTTTGTTGTCCCACTCTACAATCTGGAAGGAAAGGGGACTCCTAACTACAAAAGGAACCCCCATTATTAATGCTGCCTTAATAACCCAGGTCCTGGAAGCCTTGTGCCTCCCTTCCCAAATAGGCATCACCGATTGTAAAGCTCATCAGACTGATTCCTCCATTTTTACCAAAGGAAACAACCGAGCACATACAGAGGTAAAATGAGCAGCCCTCCAACCTGCACCCCAGACCATGTACCCCCTTAACCTGGCCTCCCTTCCTCCTCTCACTAAGCTCTCACTCCCCTCTTCTGAGGTCAAAACTCTTCTGTCCTATTTACATATGCTTTTTCATCCTAATCTTCATGCCCTCTGCACCTTTCTCTGTCAGTCTCTTTCCCTATCAACAGAAGACTTACAAAACCTTAAACAGATCACCCAGTCTTGCTCTATTTGTCAGTGTACAAATCCTAACTCCAATGTTAGGTCCGCTCCCTTTCCCATGCACCAAGCCAGAGGATACTTCCCAGCCATGGACTGGCAGGTGGACTTTACCCACAAGCCCCCAGTAAAGAAAATCAAATATCTCCTGGTACTGGTCGATATCTTCACAGGATGGGTGGAAGCCTCCCCACAACTAACAAAAAGGCCTCCACAATAACAATCCTGGTCATAGATATCATCCCATGGCTTGGCCTCCCGGCCTCCATCCAATCAGACAATGGGCCTGAGTTTGTTTCCTCTATTTCTCAAAGGCTGGCACAAGACTTAAATATTCACTGGAGATTTCACATCCCCTATCACCCCCAATCCTCAGGCAAGGTTGACTGTGCCAATCGCACACTCAAAAATACTCTCACAAAACTCTCTGTTGAACTCCACCTAGATTGGGCAAAGCTCCTGCCCTTAGCCCTTCTCTGCCTCCGGGCTCTCCCAAAGAGACTACTTATGCTCAGCCCCTTCAAGCTCCTCTATGGCCAACTGCTTCTCCCTATCACAGTTCAGCCAAAGCCCCCCAATATTCCCTCCTCTCTCCTCAACCCTCCCCTTACCTCTCTTAGCTCCCTCCTCTGGTCTTATGCTCATAACCAACTACCACAACCCTCTGATGCTGCTAAAGTGCCTCAGTTCTCTAGGTGGGAGATCTTGTCTATCTAAAAGACACAGCCACCCCCGGCCATCTAACACAAAAATGGAAAGGCCCATTTAAGGTCATCCTTACCACACCTATGGCTGCAAAGCTAGCAGGATTCCCCTCCTGAGTACATGTTCAAAACCTAAAACTGGCAACCCCACAAAAAACCTATCAATCTCTTCTTACAGGACCAGCTAAAATAAAGATCTCCTGCCTCCCTAAGATGCCAGAAGATGGAGACACATATATGGAAATTCCCAGGACATAAGTAGGAGCCCTATGCCTGGGGACCTGGCATCTCGCCTACTCACTCTTTTTTTTTTTTTTTTTCATTTTTCTTTTATTATTCATATGTGCATACAAGGCTTGGTTTATTTCTCCCCCCTGCCCCCACCCCCTCCCTTACCACCCACTCCACCCCCTCCCGCTACCCCCCAATACCCAGCAGAAACTATTTTGCCCTTATTTCTAATTTTGTTGTAGAGAGAGTATAAGCAATAATAGGAAGGAACAAGGGGTTTTGCTGGTTGAGATAAGGATAGCTATACAGGGCATTGACTCACATTGATTTCCTGTGCGTGGGTGTTACCTTCTAGGTTAATTCTTTTTAATCTAACCTTTTCTCTAGTTCCTGGTCCCCTTTTCCTATTGGCCTCAGTTGCTTTAAGGTATCTGCTTTAGTTTCTCTGCATTAAGGGCAACAAATGCTAGCTAGTTTTTTAGGTGTCTTACCTATCCTCACCCCTCCCTTGTGTGCTCTCGCTTTTATCATGTGCTCATAGTCCAATCCCCTTGTTGTGTTTGCCCTTGATCTAATGTCCACATATGAGGGAGAACATACGATTTTTGGTCTTTTGAGCCAGGCTAACCTCACTCAGAATGATGTTCTCCAATTCCATCCATTTACCAGTGAATGATAACATTTCGTTCTTCTTCATGGCTGCATAAAATTCCATTGTGTATAGATACCACATTTTCTTAATCCATTCGTCAGTGCTGGGGCATCTTGGCTGTTTCCATAACTTGGCTATTGTGAATAGTGCCGCAATAAACATGGATGTGCAGGTGCCTCTGGAGTAACAGTCTTTTGGGTATATCCCCAAGAGTGGTATTGCTGGATCAAATGGTAGATCGATGTCCAGCTTTTTAAGTAGCCTCCAAATTTTTTTCCAGAGTGGTTGTACTAGTCTACATTCCCACCAACAGTGTAAGAGGGTTCCTTTTTCCCCGCATCCTCGCCAACACCTGTTGTTGGGGGTGTTGCTGATGATGGCTATTCTAACAGGGGTGAGGTGGAATCTTAGTGTGGTTTTAATTTGCATTTCCTTTATTGCTAGAGATGGTGAGCATTTTTTCATGTGTTTTCTGGCCATTTGAATTTCTTCTTTTGAGAAAGTTCTGTTTAGTTCACCTGGCCATTTCTTTATTGGTTCATTAGTTTTGGGAGAGTTTAGTTTTTTAAGTTCCCTGTATATTCTGGTTATCAGTCCTTTGTCTGATGTATAGTTGGCAAATATTTTCTCCCACTCTGTGGGTGTTCTCTTCAGTTTAGAGACCATTTCTTTTGTTGAACAGAAGCTTTTTAGTTTTATGAGGTCCCATTTATCTATGCTATCTCTTAGTTGCTGTGCTGCTGGGGTTTCATTGAGAAAGTTCTTACCTATACCTACTAACTCCAGAGTATTTCCTACTCTTTCTTGTATCAACTTAAGAGTTTGGGGTCTGATATTAAGATCCTTGATCCATTTTGAGTTAATCTTGGTATAGGGTGATATACATGGATCTAGTTTCAGTTTTTTGCAGACTGCTAACCAGTTTTCCCAGCAGTTTTTGTTGAAGAGGCTGCTATTTCTCCATCGTATATTTTTAGCTCCTTTGTCAAAGATAAGTTGCTTATAGTTGTGTGGCTTCATATCTGGATCCTCTATTCTGTTCCACTGGTCTTCATGTCTGTTTTTGTGCCAGTACCATGCTGTTTTTATTATTATTGCTTTGTAATATAGTTTGAAGTCAGGTATTGTGATACCTCCTGCATTGTTCTTTTGACTGAGTATTGCCTTGGCTATTTGTGGCCTCTTGTGTTTCCATATAAATTTAACAGTAGATTTTTCAATCTCTTTGATGAATGTCATTGGAATTTTGATGGGAATTGCATTAAACATGTAGATTACTTTTGGGAGTATAGACATTTTTACTATGTTGATTCTACCAATCCATGAGCATGGGAGATCTCTCCACTTTCTATAGTCTTCCTCAATCTCTTTCTTCAGAAGTGTATAGTTTTCCTTGTAGAGGTCTTTCACGTCTTTTGTTAGGTTTACACCTAGGTATTTGATTTTTTTTGAGGCTATTGTAAATGGAATTGTTTTCATACATTCTTTTTCCGTTTGCTCATTGTTAGTGTATAGAAATGTTAATGATTTTTCTATGTTGATTTTATATCCTGCTACCTTGCTATAGCTATTGATGATGTCTAGAAGCTTCTGAGTAGAGTTTTTTGGGTCTTTAAGGTATAGGATCATGTCGTCTGCAAATAGGGATATTTTGACAGTTTCTTTACCTATTTGTATTCCTTTTATTCCTTCTTCTTGCCTAATTGCTCTGGCTAGGAATTCCAGTACTATGTTGAATAGGAGTGGAGATAGTGGGCATCCTTGTCTGGTTCCTGATTTTAGAGGGAATGGTTTTAATTTTTCTCCATTAAGTATAATGCTGGCTGTAGGTTTGTCATATATAGCTTTTATAATGTTGAGGAACTTTCCTTCTATTCCTAGTTTTCTTAGAGCTTTTATCATGAAATGATGTTGGATCTTATCAAAGGCTTTTTCTGCATCTATTGAGATGATCAAGTGGTTTTTGTCTTTGCTTCTGTTAATGTGGTTTATTACGTTTATTGATTTTCGTATGTTGAACCACCCCTGCATCCCTGGGATGAAGCCTACCTGGTCGTGGTGAATAATCTTTTTGATGTGTTGCTGAATTCGATTTGCCATTATTTTGTTGAGGATTTTTGCATCAATGTTCATTAAGGAGATTGGCCTATAGTTCTCCTTTTTGGAGGTGTCTTTGCCTGGTTTTGGGATAAGTGTAATAGTGGCTTCATAAAATGTGTTTGGCAGTTTTCCTTCCCTTTCTATTTCATGGAACAGTTTAAGGAGGGTTGGTATCAGTTCTTCTTTAAAGGTCTCATAGAATTCAGCAGAGAATCCATCAGGTCCTGGACTTTTCTTTTTGGGGAGACTGTTGATTGCTGCTTCAATTTCATTTTGTGTTATAGGTCTATTCAGGTGATTAATTTCCTCTTGGTTCAGTTTTGGATGATCATATGTATCTAGAAATCTGTCCATTTCTTTTAGATTTTCAAATTTATTTGAATATAGGTTCTCAAAGTAGTCTCTGATGATTTCCTGGACTTCCATGGTGTTTGTTGTTATCTCCCCTTTTGCATTCCTGATTCTACTAATTTGGGTTTTTTCTCTCCTCATTTTAGTCAGGTTTGCCAGGGGTCTATCGATCTTGTTTATTTTTTCAAAGAACCAACTTTTTGTTTCATTAATTCTTTGTATGGTTTTTTTGGTTTCTATTTCGTTGATTTCAGCTCTTATTTTTATTATTTCTCTCCTTCTATTTGTTTTGGGATTTGCTTGTTCTTGTTTTTCTAGGAGTTTGAGATGTATCATTAGGTCATTGATTTGGGATCTTTCAATCTTTTTAATATATGCACTCATGGCTATAAACTTTCCTCTCAAGACTGCCTTAGGTGTGTCCCATAGGTTCTGGTAGGTTGTGTTTTCATTTTCATTGACTTCTAGGAACTTTTTAATTTCCTCTTTTATTGCATCGATGATCCATTCTTCATTAAGTAATGAGTTATTTAGTTTCCAGCTGTTTGCATGTTTTTTGTCTTTACTTTTGTTGTTGAGTTCTACTTTTACTGCATTGTGGTCAGATAGTATGCATGGTATTATTTCTATTTTCTTATATTTGCTGAGGCTTGCTTTGTGCCCTAGGATATGATCTATTTTGGAGAAGGTTCCATGGGCTGCTGAGAAGAATGTATATTGTGTAGAGGTTGGATGAAATGTTCTGTAGACATCTACTAGGTCCACTTGATCTATTGCATATTTTAGATCTTGGATTTCTTTATTGAGTTTTTGTTTGGATGACCTATCTATTGATGATAATGGAGTGTTAAAGTCTCCCACAACCACTGTGTTGGCGTTTATATATGCTTTTAGGTCTTTCAGGGTATGTTTGATGAAATTGGGTGCGTTGACATTGGGTGCGTACACATTGATGATTATTATTTCCTTTTGGTCTATTTCCCCTTTTATTAGTATGGAATGTCCTTCTTTATCTCGTTTGATCAATGTAGGTTTGAAGTCTACTTTGTCAGAGATAAGTATTGCTACTCCTGCTTGTTTTCGGGGGCCATTGGCTTGGTAAATCTTCTTCCAGCCTTTCATCCTAAGCATATGCTTATTTCTGTCGGTGAGATGAGTCTCCTGTAAGCAACAAATTGTTGGATCTTCTTTTTTAATCCATTTTGTCAAACGGTGTCTTTTGATGGGTGAATTAAGTCCATTAACATTAAGTGTTAGTACTGATAGGTATGTGGTGATTCCTGCCATTTAGTTATCTTAGTTGTTTGAAGGTTTGATTGTGTGTACCTAACTTGATGTTACTCTCTACTGTCTTGCTTTTTCTTATCCTGTGGTTTGGTGCTGCCTGCCTTTTCATGGTTAAGTTGGGTGTCACTTTCTGTGTGCAGGATCCCTTGCAGAATCTTTTGTAATGGTGGCTTTGTGGTCACATATTGTTTTAGTTTCTGCTTATCATGGAAGACTTTTATTGCTCCATCTATTTTGAATGATAGCTTTGCTGGGTAGAGTATCCTGGGGTTGAAGTTATTTTCATTCAGTGCCCGGAAGATCTCACCCCACGCTCTTCTTGCTTTTAATGTTTCTGTTGAGAAGTCTGCTGTGATTTTGATGGGTTTACCTTTGTATGTTACTTGTTTTTTCTCTCTTGCAGCCTTCAATATTCTTTCCTTAGTTTCTGAACTTGTTGTTTTAATGATGATATGTCGTGGAGTAATTCTATTTTGATCTGGTCTGTTTGGTGTCCTGGAGGCCTCTTGCATTTGTATGGGAATATCTTTCTCTAGATTTGGGAAATTTTCCGTTATTATTTTGTTGAATATATTACGCATTCCCTTCGCTTGCACCTCTTCTCCTTCTTCGATGCCCATGATTCTCAAGTTTGGTCTTTTGATGGAGTCAGTGAGTTCTTGCATTTTCTTTTCACAGGTCTTGAGTTGTTTAATTAGTAGTTCTTCAGTTTTTCCTTTAATTCCCATTTCATCTTCAAGTTCTGAGATTCTGTCTTCTGTTTGTTCTATTCTGCTGGATTGGCCTTCCGTTTTGTTTTGCAGTTCTGTTTCGTTCTTTTTTCTGAGGTTTTCCATATCCTGGCTGTTTTCTTCTTTATTGTTGTCTATTTTTGTCCTCAGTTCATTTATCCATTTATTCATTGTGTTCTCTCTTTCACTTTGGTGTTTATACAGTGCTTCTATGGTTTCCTTTATTTCTTCTTTTGCTTTTTCAAATTCTCTATTTTTATTGTCTTGGAATTTCTTGAGTGTCTCCTGTACATTTTGGTTGACCCTATCCAGTATCATCTCTATAAAATTCTCATTGAGTACTTGTAGTATGTCTTCTTTTAAATTATTCTTGTAGGCTTCATTGGGTCCTTTGGCATAGTTTATCTTCATTTTGTTGGAGTCTGGCTCTGAGTTTCTGTTCTCTTCATTCCCCTCTGGTTCCTGTAGTAATTTTTTGCTGTGGGGAAACTGGTTTCCTTGTTTTTTCTGTCTTCCCGTCATTGTCCTTGGTGTTGTTACTGTCCCTGTACTGTGTGTAATTAAGTATTTTCTAGCTTGTAATAATAACAATGGTAATATTGAGAATGGAAGAGTGAGCTGAGATGGAAAGCAAGAATTTAAAGAAAAGGGGAAAACAAATATACAGACAAGAGGGAGAAAGCAGAACAAGGTATCAGACAAGAGAGTTTCAAAGGTATAAACAGGGAGTGTTAGTGTACTAATCGACAGTAAGCTGAACAGACAATAGAGTGACAGAGAGAGGATTGAAAATCAAAGATAAAAAAAAAATAAAAAATAAGTATATGAAAGTAATATCTATTTATAAAAATGAATTAAAATAAAATGGAAAATAGAAAATTAAAAAAAACAAAAAAAACCAAAAAACCAAAAAACTTCCAAGTTTATATGCAATGCAATTTCAGTCTTAATAATTTGGATGTCCGTCTCAATCTCCAGTCCTGGAGTTGGTGCCTCAGATGTTGTTCTGTAGTTGTCTCATCAAAGGGGATGCATAAAGTAGAACAAACCTACACTCACACACACACAGAAGAAAAAAAAAAGCCCCACCAAGTGTCCCCAGTTCAAATGCAATACAGTTTCAGTAAGTTTTTCGGCTTGCAGGTGTAATTCGGTTGTTCTCTCATCAAAGGTAGGGAGAAAAAGAAAAAAAAAGCGTCTGGAGGCAGTTCTGAGAGTGGTATCTGCAACTGTGGCTTGCCTGCCTGCTGCTCTCAGCCTGTAGTTGGCGGCGTTATTTATGCAGATCTCTGGGGTGAGCTTAGCACTCACCTGGTCCCACAGGCTTTGTTTGCTCAGGGTTCTCCTGTGCGGGGAGGGGGGCCTCTGCTACAGGCTTTTCCCTTTCCAAGCACTGGGAAAGGCGACACTGCCCCGCTTTGTCAGGCCTGCGTGTTTATTTACAGTTCACGTGGGAAGTGGGTCTTCCCTCCTCTCACAAGCGTCCCCGCTCCTGGTTGCTGGGCGCACCCCGCTCCCGCCAGAGCCTCTCCGGCCTGCCCGGCTTGTTTCTTTACAGTCCCGGGAAGGATTCCCTTCCCCCAATCTTCAGCGCTCAGGGCGCCCCACCCTCTTTCCAGCGTGTCTTAACTGTTCTTATTGCTTAGTACTCAGTTCTCTTTTTTTCCTGGGTGGAGGTCAGTCTGTCCAGGGGGCTATGCTGCTCTGGCCCAGGCTTGTCTGTGGGGGAACCACGGTACCGCGAAGCTCACCTGGTCCGCGTCTTCCCAAGCCTATGGGCGCCGGCCACTGGCGGCCCCGGGGGCCTCCTCGGTTCTCCGTTTAACGTGAAGTGGAGATTCTCTGCGCCGGCTGGAGATGTGGAGGAGTCAAAGTTATGCCTTTTCTCGGTGATTATGCCTGCAAAGTGTGTCTCCAGCGTCTCTCCAAGATTTCACTATAGGAGGGTCGCTTTCTGCTTCCTACCTCTAGCCGCCATCTTGGAATTCTCCTCGCCTACTCACTCTTTATACCTCTCCTCTCCCATTCTTTCCTGTTAGTGCCTGCCCACACTTTTTCCTTTTCATATATATACTCTACTCTGAGGTCTTACACTTCCCACCTCCCAACATGATCAACTTCCCTCCTGTCTTATACCTCTTTTACCCTTGCTTTATAGATTGGATATCTGACCTTCATCTCCAGGGTACTCTCTCAGACTTCACTCCTGAAGAAATCTACTCATTTTCCAACCTACTCTTTGGATTACTGTAAGCCACTTCACCCATGCTTCCACTCCATCCCTTCCTGTGGGTAGTTCTTATCCTCGTCCTGCTTCTCCTGAGTGTCAGCCTGTGGACAGCCTCTCCCCCTGAGTGGAGATGGCCCCATCGCACTCTGCCTCGGGTACATTGCCCTCTGTGGCCTATTTCTTATACTTTCCTTATTCTTATAACCTGTATATTCATTGCCTTCCTGGCCATTTCTTTATCCCCATTATATCTCTGGAGGTTTAAGATCCGAGAAACCTATAAGCCAGGCTCAGCTGACATCACACATCACATGGGCTCTGGGGACTGCCCCCTACAGGGTGTAATCAGGCTCTCACCATCCCGTTTGCGCCTAAGTCCATTGTGCCACATCCTGTGGGGATAGACATCAACCTCCCTTATATCTGCTTCTTCTTTGATCAAATTCAACCATATTGTAAAAAAGTGTGCTAAGTGGTCAGAGGAATATGGGGACTGCCAATATTGGAGCTGCAAAAAACACTGGATCTCAGAACAGTGTCCAACAGGTAATATGGTAGGTGCCTATTATATTGACTCAGATTTCTTCCTATACATCCCCGATCTCTGGCACCAGCATTTGCAGGATGGGGTCAAAGGCTCCATGTACTACTCAGGTGCTAGTTCACAACCCTCAGGAACACTCTATATCTAGGGAATGGGTTATAGCCCCCCAACCACAGATAGACCTCTCCTCAAGCATCTTAAAGGCTGAGCAGACATTCCATGACCAACTCCCCAAAGGTCCCACACACACAATCCTATCATCCTGGATCCAAATTATAGAAATCTCTATACAGTTTTTTAACTCCACTAGTTCCATAAACACTACCCACTGTTTCTTGTGTGCCTCCCTCCAGTGCCCCCTGCTGGCAGCAGTGCCCATCAACCTCTCTATCCCTGCCCCCACCTCTATGCGCCAAAGCTCTAAGTGCTGCCCCTCTTTGACTTCTATACCTTTGTGGGAACCTGACCCAGATCAATACTCACTTTCCTCCTACACCTGCTATTACACCTCTGTCCACTCCTCTTCTGGGGCTAGTTTCCTCAAATTCTGTCACTCTAATGTCTCTATAACTACTCAGACCTTCCTACCCTCTGGACTGAACCTCTGGTGCAATGGCTACTTACACACCTGTATAAATGCCCCTACTCCAGGCCCCTGCCTCTCAGTAATAACAGTTCCCCAACTTACTCTCTATGGGAAGGTTGAATTCTTCCGGCTATACTTGCCCTGACAACCACGAGCTGCCTTCTTACCCATTATGGTTGGGATTAGCCTGCCCTCCCCCATCGCTGCTACTGGGCTTGCAGGTGGAGCCTTGGGCCATAGTGTCATCTCTGCAAAAGATTTTGAGGAGCACCTGCAGGTCACCCTTGACTCAACCTCAGTTTCTCCAGCCTCCCTTAAGCGACAACTCACCTCATTAGCTCAAGTTGCCTTACAAACCCCAGGGCCCTAGATCTCTTAACCGCTGAAAAAGGAGGCACTTGCCTTTTCCTATGAGAAGAATGCTGTTACTATATTAATGAGTCAGGCCTAGTAGAATGAAATATTGATACTCTGTCTCACTTAAGTAAAGAAATTCAACTTGGCAGAACTAAAACTCCTCTTTCTGAGACTGGACTCAATCTCCTCTGCTCTCTTGGCTACTGCCTTTTCTAGCGCCCCTTATTGTTGTCTTTACCCTCCTGAGTTTTCTCCCTTGCATTATAAAAACCTTACAAAATTTTTTACTAGATTGCATATCTGCAGCCACCAACCAAAGATTCAATGAACTCCTCCTCCAAGGATATTAACCTCTCTGGGGCCACCTAGGGGACCCCCACATTGACCCCTATGAAGACACCACACCCTAAAGGACACTACTTGAGAACATGTGCCACTCCCCCACCAGCTGGAAGCAGCCAGAGGATCAAACTGTGCCCCAATACCCAACCCCTCTTCTCTCTCTCTCTTTATTAAACAA
The DNA here is from genome assembly GCF_047511655.1 of Castor canadensis. Taxonomy (NCBI): domain Eukaryota; kingdom Metazoa; phylum Chordata; class Mammalia; order Rodentia; family Castoridae; genus Castor; species Castor canadensis. Next base: position 68,605,868 of record NC_133391.1, on the reverse strand, counting down.
AAAATGGAGGAATGACAAGGAGCTGTCTCTTCTGCAGCCTAAGTCACAGCTGGTTTCACTCCTTACAAACAAAACCCACGTTATTTATCTCCCACCCCCCTTCCTTTACCCACCCCTAGACCTTGCTTCAGCAGCTGGTCTCATCCTCTGTTGATCAAGGCTCACTGTCCCTATCTCCCACTTCCTCCTTTGCCTGAGACCTTGCTCCTGAAGCTGGTCTCTTCCTTTGCAAATCAAAGACCATCCCTTGTCCTTGCTTTCCCCCAAATGCTATGTAAGACCAGACCGGCCGAAAGAAGCTGCCGTGCCATTTTCTGTCAGCCAGCCACCCTGCTTATTAAACTTTTGGACATGAGCTAACTCTCGTGAGCCTCCTTTGTGTGCGGTGTGCAGCATTTTCCTAACACAGCCTGGCTAACCTCGCTCAGGATGATGTTCAACAGTTCCATCCATTTACTTGTGCATGATAAGATTTCATTCTTCTTCATGGCTATTTTTGGTGTCTTGTGTTTCCAAATGAATTTTAGTGTAGATTTTTCAATCTCTTTGATGAATGTCATTGGGATTTTGATGGGAATTGCATTAAAAATGTAGATTGTTTTTGGTAGTATAGCCACTTTTACTATGTTGGTTCCTCCAATCCATGAGCATGAGAGATCTCTCCACCTTCTGTAGTCTTCCTCAATCTCTTTCTTCAGGAGTTAATAGTTTTCCTTGTAGATGTCATTCACATCCTTTGTTAAGTTTACTCCTAGGTATTTGATTTTTTTGAGACTATTGTAAATGGAATTGTTTTAATATATTCTTTCTCAGTTTGTTCATTATTAGTGTATAGAAAAGATAATGATTTTTGTAAGCTGATTTTGTATCCTGCCACCTTGCTATAGCTGTTTATCATGTACAGGAGTTTGGGAATAGAGTTTTTTGGGACTTTAAGGAATAGGATTATATCATCTGCAAATAGGGATATTTTGACAGTTTCTTTACCTATTTGTATTCCTTTTATTCTTTCTTCTTGCCTAATTGCTTTGGTTAGGAATTCCAGTACTATGTTGAATAGGAGTGGAGATAGTGGGCATCCTTGTCTCATTCCTGTTTTTAAGGGTTTTTCACCATTGAGTATGATGTTGGCTGTAGGTTTGTCATATGCAGCTTTTATAACGTTGAGGTACTTTCCTTCTATTCCTAGATTCTTAGAGCTTTCATCATGAAATGGTGTTGGATCTTGTCAAAGGCATTTTCTGCATCTATTGAGATGATCAAGTGGTTTTTGGCTTTGCTTCTATTAATGTGCTGTATTACATTTATAGTTTTGCACATGTTGAACCACCCTTGCACCCCTGGGATGATGCCAACTTGGTTGTGGTGAATGATCTTTCTGATGTGTTGTTGAATTCAGTTTGCCATTATTTTATTGAGTATTTTTGTATCAATGTTCATTAAGGAGATTGGCCTAAAGTTTTTGGAGGTGTCTTTGCCTGGTTTTGGGATGAATGTAATTATGGCTTCATAAAATGAGTTAGGCAGTGTTCCTTCCCTTTCAATTTCGTGGAACAGTTTGAGGAGAGTTGGTATTAATTCTTCTTTAAATGTCTGATAGAAATCAGCAGAGAATCCATCAGGTCCTGGACTTTTCTTCTTTGGGAGACTCTATTGCTGCTTCAATTTCATTTTGCATTATAGATCTATTCAGGTGATTAATATCCTCTTGGTTCAATTTTGGATGATCATAAGTATCTAGAAATCTGTCAGTTTCTTCAAGATTTTCAAATTTATTAGAATATAGGTTCTCAAAGTAGTCTGATGATTTCCATGTCGTTTGTTGTTATCTCCCCTTTTGCATTTCTGATTTTACTGATTTGGGTTTTTTTCTCTCCTCATTTTAGTCAGGTTTGCCAGGGGTCTGTTGATCTTGTTTATTTTTTCAAAGAACCAACTTTTTCTTTCATTAATTCCTTGTATTTTTTTTGTTTCTATTTCATTGATTTCAGCTTTTATTTTTATTATTTCTCTTCTTTTGATTTGCTTGTTCTTGTTTTTCTAGGAGTTTGAGATGTAGCATTAGGTCATTCATTTGAGATCTTTCTGCCCTTTTAATATATGCACTCATGGGTATAAAATTTCCTCCTGGACTGTCTTTGCTGTGTCCCATACGTTCTGGTAGGTCGTGTTTTCATTTTCATTAACTTCCAGGAACCTTTTAATTTCCTCTTTTATTTCATCGATGACCTATTTATCATTGAGCAATGTGTTGTTCAGTTTCCAATTGTTTGCATGTTTTTTGTTATTATTTTTGTTGTTGAGTTCTAGTTTTAATGCATTGTGATCAGATAGGATGCATGGTATTATTTCTATTTTCTTATATTTGCTGAGACTTGTGTTGTGCCCTAGGATATGACCAATTTTGGAGAAGGTTCCATGAGCTACTGAAAAAAATTGTGTAGAAGTTGGATGAAATATTCTCTAGACATTGGCTAGGTCCAATTGATCTATGATGTGATTTAGATCTAGGATTTCTTTATTGAGTTTTTTGTTTGGATGACCTATCTATTGGTGATAAGGGGGTATTAAAGTCTTCCACTACCACTGTGTTGGAGTTTATGTATGTTTTTAGTCCTTCAGAGTATGTTTGATGAAATTGGGTGCGTTGACATTGGTTGCGTGTAAGTTGATAATTGTTATTTCCTTTTGGTGTTTCCCCTTTTATTAGTATGGAATGTCCTTCTTTATCTCATTTGATCAATGTAGGTTTGAATCTACTTTGTCTGAGATAAGTATTGCTACTCCTGCCTGTTTTCAGGGACCATTGGCTTGGTAAATCTTCTTCCAGCCTTTCATCCTAAGCCTATGCTTGTTTCTGTCGATGAGATGGGTCTCCTGTAAGCAAGAAATTGTTGGATCTTCCCTTTTAATCCAGTTTGTTAAACAGTGTCTTTTGATGGGGAAATTGAGTCCTTTAACATTCAATGTTAATATTGATAGATATGTGGTAATTCCTGTCATTTAGTTGTCTTAGTTGTTTAAGGGTTTGTGTGCAGCTAGATTGATGTTACTCTCTACTTGCCTTTTCTTCTCCTGTGATTTGGTACTGCCTGCCCTTTCATGGTTTTGTTTGCTTTCACTTTCTGTGTGCAGAATTCCTTGAAGAAGTTTTTGTAGTGGTGACTTGGTGGTCATGTATTGTTTTAGTTTCTGCTTATCATGGAAGACTTTTATTGCTCCACCTATTTTGAATGATAGTTTTGCGGGGTAGAGTATCCTAGGGTTGAAGTTATTTTCATTCAGTGCCAGGAAGACCTCACTCCATGCTTTTCTTGCTTTTAAGGTTTCTGTTGAGAAGTCTGCTGTGATTTTGATGGATTTACCTTTGTATGTTATTTGTTTTTCTTCTCTTACAGCTGTCAATATTTCTCTATATTCTGTGCTTGTTCTTTTAATGATAATATGTCATGGGGTAGTTCTATTTTGGTCAAGTCTGTTTGGTGTCCTGGAGGCTTCCTGTACCTGAATGGGCATAGCTTTCTCTAGATTTGGGAAATTTTCTGTTCTTATTTTGTTGAATATATTACACATTCCTTTTGCTCACACCTCTTCTCCTTCAATACCTGTGATTCTCAGGTTTGGTCTTTTGATGGAATCAGTGAATTCTTGCATATTCCTTTCACAGGTCTTGAGTTGTTTAACTAATAGTTCTTTGGTTTTTTCCTTTACTTACCATTTCATCTTCAAGTTCTGAGATTCTGTCTTCTGCTTTTCTAGTCTGCTGGAGTGGCCTTCCATTTTGTTTTGTATTTCTGCTTCATTGTTTTTTCTGTGGTTTTCCATATCATGGGCCACTTCCTCTTTAATATTGTCAATTTTCATCCTGAGTTCATTTATCTCTCTATTTATGGTGTTCCCTGTTTCACTTTGGTGTTTATTCAGGGCTTCTATGGTTTCTTTTATTTGTTCTTGTGTTTTCTCATATTCTTTATTTTTGTTGTCTTGGAATTTCTTGAGTGTCTCCTGTACATTTTGGTTGACCATATTCACTATCATCTCTATAAAATTCTCATTGATTACTTGCAGGATTTTTTCTTTTAGGGTGTTTTTGCAGGCTCTGTTGGTTTCCTTGGTATAGATTATCTTTGTTTTGTTGGAGTCTGAATCTGGGTATCTGCTTTACTCATTTCCCTCTGGTTTCTGTACTCATTTGTTACTGAGGGGAAAATTGTTTTCATCCTTTTCCATTTTCCCATCATTCCACTTGGTGCTGTTACTGTCCCTATACTGTGTGCAATTTAGTATTATCTAGCTTGTAATAATAAAGGTTATGATATCTAGAATGGAAGAGTAAGAGGAAAAAGAAAGCAAAGAAAGAAAAGAAAAACCAAAAAAATAGAGAACCAAAGAAATTAACAGGGAAGATAGAGTACTAATCAACAGTGAAGTAAACAAGCATTTAAAGAGAAAGAGCAAAAAGAAAAAAGAAGAGAGAAAAAGAAAAAATATCCCAGGTTCAGATGCAATAAAGTTTCAGTCATAATAGTTCTTGTGTTACTCCTTCAGCATCTAGTCCTGGTGTTGGTATTTAAGTAGTAGCTCTGTCATCTCACCAAAGTAAAAAAAAAAAAAAAGAAAAAAGAAAAAATAATTTAAAAAGTAGAAAAGATATATAAAACTATAAAAAATAAAAATTTCAGGTCTAGGAACAATGACATTTCAGTCTTAGTAGTTCTGGTGTTGCTCCTTCAGCATCCAGTCCTGGTGTTGGTATTTAAGCAGTAGCACTGTCATTGTCTCACCAGGTGGTTGGGTCAGAAGACAGCTTTGTGAACTGCTATCTGCCCTGTTTCAGGCTGCAGCTCACATGCCACTACTGCCAGCTGGCTACTGTTGCAGGCTTTATGTTTTTAAAGTTCCCTGGGAGAGCTACCATGCCCACCTTCTCTAGTGGGCTTTGTTTATTTAAAGTTCACATGGGTGCCTGCCCTCCCCTCTTCTCCAGTGAAGAGTCCTGCATGTCAGTTACTGTTGCAGGCTTTATTTATTAAAGTGTGCTGGGGGGAGCAGTCACACCCTCCTTCTCTGGCAGGCTTTGTTTATTTAGAGTTCATGTGGGAGCCTATCCCTCCTCTCTTCTCTGGTGGAGTGTCCTACATGCCAGCTATAGTTGCAGGCTTTCTTTATTTAAAGTTTGCATGGGAGATTGCCCCCCCCCCCTTCTCTGGTGTGCTCAAGGCACCCTGCCCTCTTTGCTATGTGTCCTTTTCAGTTCCTTGTTTATTATTCAGTTTTTTTTCCCCAGGGCAGGGGTCAGACTGTCCAGGGGGCTAAGCTGGTTTATCCCAGGGGTGGCTGTGGGGGTACTGCATGCTGCTTGTTTGCTCAGCTGTTGTTCTACTTCTCTCACGCAGGTTAGGAGTCAGTGTCTGGTGGCATGGGAGCCCTGGTTTCTCCATGTAACGTGGTGTGGAGAAGCTATGTGCAGGCTGTGGGCTCAGGGTGTTGGAGTTTTGCTTCTTCTTGGTGGTTTTTCCTGCCAGGGGTGTCTCCAGTGTCTCTGCAAAATTTTTGCTTTACAGAGCTCACACTATCTGCTTCCTCCCTCTAGTTGCCATCTTGGTTCCTCTGTCTACAATTTTAACATGTTCCTTTTCCATATAAGCTGCTTATTTTTTCAAATCTTTTCTGCTCTACTTTTTGCTAGCTTTCATCCAGATTTTAAAGGAAATCCTGGGAGTTCAGGCAATCAGAGTTGGGTTCCCTACAGGGAGTCACTGAGAGACTGATGTGTTAAGCCTAAGCTACAAAGGAGACCCCAGAATGTTGGAGATGACAGGAATGTGGGATATTTGCTGAATAAAAGGTCAAAGGCTTAGGCTAGCACAAGAGAGAGACCATGTAGACTGCAATAGAAAGGTTATAGGTCTGGGGCTGCCAAAACCTATTGGAACTCACATCATACTGCCACACTGTACCCCAGATGCTAACTTGTTTGCCCTCATTGTTTTTGGTCTTGCTTTTGTCCCATTCATCCTTTCTCTACCCTGTTTCTCTTTTTTGGAATGGAAATGTTTACTCTGGAACTTGTATCTTGGAAGTATGCAATTTTCTTTGTGATTTTTATCAGAACTCACAACAAAGTGTTTGACTTTAGTCTCAGCAGAGCCTCTGGAATTAAGACTTTTGAACATTGTTGGAACTGTTAAGATTATGGAGACTTGTGGAGACATGCTGAATACATTTGCATTATGAAATGGATGCAACCCTTTGAGGGTTACATCAGAGGTAAAATGTTATGACTTGAATATGGAGTGTCTTCCCCAAAGGTTCATATGTTAGACACTTGGCCTCCTTGTGGGTGTGCTATTTTGTTAGGCTCTGGAAACTTTAGAAGGTGAGATCCAGCTAGAGAAAGTAGGACACTGGGGATATGTACCTTGGGGGTATATTGTCCCTGGCCCTTGTCATTCTCTGTGATTGCTGTTCACCATGAGGTGAAGAATCACTTCCTCCATGTGCTCCTGTCACTGTGATGTGCCTCACATGAAGTCAAGTAACTATGAACCCTTTGAAACCACGAGGAAAATAAATATTTCCTCCTTTAAGTAGTTCTTTCACATATTTTGGTCATAGGGATGAACAAGTAAGAATTTTCAGAGCCCACAAACATCAGATATCTGTGAATCATCTCCCTAATCCTGTTTTATAATTCTAGAAATAATCCTCATCCTCATAAAAAATTATTTTGCTCTGAGAATTGTAGCTATTTTTGACAGGTAGGAAGATGATTGATAAATGAAGTAAAGAGGGTTAGGAGAAAATATCCTAGTTATTTTCTCAAACAGGGACTACCTCTGTCCTCAAGCCTCAGCTAAGGATTTAGAATACCACTGTCCAATAGAACTTTCTGCTATACTGGATTTATTCTATAACTTATGCACTGTCCAGTATGATACCAACTCTCTACAAAATGAGCAACTCTTTACATAATCACTACAACAAATGAGGAACTTAATTTTTTAATTTCATTATAATTAACTTAAATCCAAACTTAAATAGACATAGTACTAAAAACATAATGGTAGCATAAAATATTATTTTATATTAAAAATATCTCACTCTTTTTTCCTGCTAGACAGGAAAATTGGTATCAGCTTAACTAGCTTAACTGGGTGATCTGCTTAACCTAGGTAGGGACTGAGCTGTTTCAAGAATGAGTTGCAAATTTGGTAAAATTCAGTTCACTTTTGGTCACAACTATTCTTAGGGATCATTCTTTTAGTGTTTTCAATTCATATGCTGATGGTTCATTCTCTTTAGTACCAGGAAAATCCATAATATCATCTGCATGTTTTATATGTTTCCAACTTAGCTTTTTAACTTGACATCTACATAGTCCCAGAATTTGGCAAATGTCTTGAATGGGAGACTATCTTGTTTTTTCAGACAACAAGTCACCAGTTTTGGCACTTCAGTCTCAAGCAATAGGCAATAGTTCTGCTGGTATTTCTGTCTCTCACTGGCACCCTTTCCCTCAGTTGAACCTGAGTCAGCTTCTTGGCATAGCTTCAAATCACTAAATGCCTTTGGGGAAGGTGTAGATCTTGAGTTTGTCTGTGAATATCACCTCTTCTTGAAACTTGCTGTTTAGTCTTCATTGTTTCTATAATTCCAAATGCTTTTTATGCATGATTTGATTTTGAAATAGGTCTGGTTTTCCTATTTTTCTTAGTGAGAGTATTAATGAGCTGTTAACTACTCTATCCCATCTTACATGGAGCAAATTCTTCATTGATTCAAGATATACAGTTCAGGAAAGACTTCCTATTAACTGGACAATGAGAAGTATGATCAAGGAAAGTAAATTTATTATGTCATATGCTACTGTATTTTGACACTAGGAACTATATAAGTTGTGGCTCAAGGAACAAATATTTATTCCCATTAGAACCTGCTGCTTAATTGTAAAGAGTGAAATCATGATATTTCAGTCATAAATCTAAATGATTAAGTCTTGATTTATAAAAATTGAAAACCGAGTGAATGAGGAGCAAGATTTTGTGTCACTAGCAGATTTGAATATTACTGTCGAGTTTTCCCTTGATCCTTTCTGTCCCAAATAATCCATACTTCAAAGTCCTTTATCCCTAGTTCTACCTATAGCTCTCTTTTATAAATAAATAACTTCTTTGCCTTATTCCCTACCAATTGGCTACATTTCAGGATGTATTTCAGTCTAAAGGGCACTGAGCTTTCATCTGCTTCAGACAGTAATGACCTGTTATTATAAATCAACCTTCCACTAATAAAAACAGGATAAAAGAAATACAGTTGGAGATGGGTCATAAGGAAAAGATATTTGAGCTGCACATTTAGAGCTACTTTTTCATGTAATGGTTTTCAACTCTGTAAGCAACAATTGAGAGTCTGAAAATCTGAACAGAGGTATCAGAGGGGAGAAAAACTAGAATTAGGGCCTACTAAGGAGAAGCAGATATGCTAAAGATCCCAGAGTTTGGATAAAGGGAGACACTAGGAATGGAGAATCTGAGAATTAGCCTCCAAAGACAAATACTGACAGGAGCCAGAGGAAATGAACATAATCCCTTTGTAAGAAAAACAACAACTATGCTAAGGAAAATTCAGGAAAATAGAATGATACATGCAAAGTATGAAGAAAAAAATTATTTCACACCTGAAATGCTAAATTTATTGAAACAAAATCCTTCAAGTGTTAAATAAAAAACATTTATACATAATCATAAACTGAAATCCTCATTGCCAGCAGAACTACACTAAAGCAAATACTATAGGATGTTAGGGTACAAGCAAAATTGATTTCATAGGACACTCTGTGACCCAGGAGAAAAATAGAAAGGCCAAATAGGGTGATAAAACTAAATTAATATACACTGAATTAAATAATAATAAAATATATGGGGTTTAATGAATACATGTATAAATATATTATTTGCATGTTTACATATGTGTGTATAAATTAAAATACAACTAAAATATACATCAACAACAGAACATAATTGTAGAAAACAGAAATGGAGATAAGTTTCTATATTTGCCCTGGAAGAGGAAAAAGTACTGATTTTTCTTAGAACTGAAGAGATTTAAATTATGCTTCTAAGGTAAACACAAAAGGATAAGCCAAATATTTACCTACCATGCTCAGGAAAACATGGAATACTAAAAATTCAGTAAATGCAAAAGAAGAACAGAAGAAAAATAGAATAGGCAGAATAAATGGACAACAAATAGTAAGATGATAGACAACCCCAAACCTATCAATACATCATCAAATATTAATAAACTACTTGGTGCACAAATGGCAAAGATTATCAGATTTTAAAAGCTACATACTTAGATGCACATTTTAAGTAGGATTCAGAAATTTTGTATATGAATGAAAAATACATCATTCAAACACTAATTAGAATAAACCTAAAATATCTATATTTATGTTGGACAGAGTATGCATGAGAAAGCTTTTTATTTTAGTTGCAATACCAACAACTAACAAATACTAGAAAATTTTGTTCTCCATGTGACATGCACACATTTCTATTTGAAATGTGTACATTTCTAAGATATGGTTCTATATAGTGTAAAATATTCTTCATTACAAGAAAAAGATGTCTTTCAAACTTTAGATAAAAGGAAGTAATCATACTATGGTTTCACTGTGCCCCACGCACCAAGATTGTATGTCTCTTAGTTTACATGTGGTTTGTGTTCCTTATTCTAATTCATGACATTTCAGTTTCTAAGACATACATGTTATTTTCATTGGGGGTTCTGTGAATTACCATAGCAGATATTTTGTCTATATTCCTGTGAAGCAAGCAAAGGCAAGAGAGCTGCCTTAAAAGTAGCAGAAAGCACACCTGTAGAATACAAGACTAACGAAATTTAAGGGGAAAAAGATGATGAAAAAGTGTGTTTATTCCAGAGCACTGGAATACTCTGACTTAAGACAGAATACCAATTAAGATAGGATTAACACTGAAGAAGTGTTTGGAGGAGGCTGAAAACATACCTGCTGCTGGATGTACCTTTGCAGTGACTTGTCACGATGGAATGGGTGACTGGTCTAAAATTCTGAAGACAAGACACAAACCATGTCACTTATGTATGTGATCCAAGTAACCTGGACAAGAAATCTCTGATATTAAACAAAGGAAAAGAAACTATAGAATGATTCCACCAAATGAGATATTTTTTTCATGTTCCTTCTAGTTATCTCAGTCACTGAAGCAACCACTGCTGTGATGTTTTTCCTACCACAAATTAATTTTGTCTACTTCAGAACTTAATACAAATCATGTTTTAAAAAATAGTATATATACATATATACAAATATATATATAGACAAATTTGTATGTATGCATAAAGTGTGTGTATGTATATATTTAGATCAGTCTTGGTACTATAACTTTATGGAAATACTAAATTAAGCAGTAAGTTGTCAAAATTCATTTTTCCTTTTCAAGATTATTTTGGGTATTTTAAGTCTTTTATATAACCATTTGAATTTGAGAATCATTTTGTCAAATTCTACATAAAAAACATCTGCTGAGATTTTAACAGGGATAGTGTTAAATCTGTACACAATTTTGGGGAGACGTGTTATTTGGATGATATCAAGTCTTCCAAACAGTGAACATTCTCCATTTATTCTGGTCCTTTCTCAGTGTTCTCAGCACTGTTCTACAGTTCTCACATAGTTTATTAGGTATATCCATATTTTACATTCTAATGCTATTGCAAGTAATATTGTTTTAAATTTTGATTTCTGATGGTTCCTTGCTTATTTTAATATATTTATCTCATACACTAAGTCTTTGCTAAGCTCAGTCATTAGTTTCTAGTAGCCTTTTTTTTAAATTAAGGATTTTCTGCATAAAGCACATCATTTACAAATGAAAATAGAGTTTTACTTCTTTATTTCCAAATAAAGAATAAATTTCCAAACTGAACTTAATTCAGTTTGGCTTATTGAACTTAGCTTAGGCATATCATCATTAAAACAAGTTCAGAAACTAGGGAAAGAATATTGAAGGCTGTAAGAAAGAAAAAGAAAGTAACATACAAAGGTAAACCCATCAAAATTACAGCAGACTTCTCAACAGAAACATTAAAAGCAAGAAGAGCATGGGGTGAGATCTTCCGGGCACTGAATGAAAATAACTTCAATCCCAGGATACTCTACCCAGCAAAACTATCATTCAAAATAGATGGAGCAATAAAATTCTTCCATGATAAGCAAAAACTAAAACAATATGTGACCACAAAGCCACCACAACAAAAGATTCTTCAAGGGATTCTGCACACAGAAAGTGAAACCCAATATAACCATGAAAGGACAGGCAGCACCAAACTACAGGAAAAGAAAAAGCAAGAAAGTAGAGAGTAACCTCAACTTAGGTACACACAATCAAACCCTCAAACAACTAAGACAACCAAATGACAGGAATCACCACATACCTATCAGTACTAATGCTTAATGTTAACGGACTTAATTCACCCATCAAAAGGCACCGTTTGACAAACTGGATTAAAAAGGAAGAACCAACAATTTATTGCTTACAGGAGACCCATCTCATTGACAGAAATAAGCACAGGCTTAGGATGAAAGGCTGGAAGAAGATTTACCAAGCCAATGGCAACTGAAAACAGACAGGAGTAGCAATACTTATCTCTGACAAAGTAGACTTCAAACCTACATTGGAGAAATAGACCAAAAGGAAATAATAATTATCAACCTATATTCACCTGATGTCAATGCACCCAAATTCATCAAACATACACTGAAAGACCTAAAAGCATGTATTAACTCCAACACACTGGTTGTGGGAGACTTTAACACCCCATTATCATCAATAGATAGGTCATCCAAACAAAAAAATCAATACAGAAATCCAAGATCTAAAATACACAATAGATCAAATGGACCTACTTGATGTCTACAGAACATTTCATCCAACTTCTCCACAATATACATTCTTCTCAGCAGCCCATGGAACCTTCTCCAAAATAGATCATATACTAGGGCACAAAGCAAGTCTCAGCAAATATAAGAAAATAGAAATTATACCATGCATATTATCTGATCACAATGCAGTAACAGTAGAACTCAACAACAAAAGTAAAGACAAAAAAATGCAAACAGCTGGAAACTAAATAACTCATTACTTAATGAAGAATGGATCATCGATGCAATAAAAGAGGAAATTAAAAAGTTCCAGGAAGTCAATGGAAATGAAAACACAACCTACCAGAACCTATGGGACACACCTAAGGCAGTCCTGAGAGGAAAGTTTATAGCCATGAGTGTATATATTAAAAAGACTGAAAGATCCCAAATCAATGACCTAATGATAATCTCAAACTCCTAGAAAAATAAGAACAAGCAAATCCCAAATAATAGAAGAAGAGAAGTAATAAAAGTAAGAGCTGAAATCAATGAAATAGAAACCAAATAAAACCATACAAAGAATTAATGAAATGAAAAGTTGGTTCTTTGAAAAAATAAACAAGATCAATAGACCCCTGGCAAACCTGACTAAAATGAGGAGAGAAAAAATCCAAATTAGTAGAATCAGGAATGCAAAAGGGGAGATAACAACAAACACCATGGAAGTCCAGGAAATCATCAGAGACTACTTTGAGAAACTATATTCAAATAAATTTGAAAATCTAAAAGAAATGGACAGATTTCTAGATACATATGATCATCCAAAACTGAACCAAGAGGAAATTAATCACCTGAATAGACCTACAACACAAAATGAAATTGAAGCAGCAATCAAGAGTCTCCCCAAAAAGAAAAGTCCAGGACCTGATGGATTCTCTGCTGAATTCTATCAGACCTTTAAAAAAGAACTGATACCAACCCTCCTTAAACTGTTCCATGAAGTAGAAAGGGAAGGAAAACTGCCAAACACATTTTATGAAGCCAGTATTACACTTATCCCAAAACCAGGCAAAGACACCTCCAAAAAGGAGAACTATAGGCCAATCTCCTTAATGAACATTGATGCAAAAATCCTCAACAAAATAATGGCAAACTGAATTCAACAACACATCAAAAAGATTATTCACCATGAAAAGTAGGCTTCATCCCAGGGATGCAGGGGTGGTTCAACATATGAAAATCAATAAACGTAAAAATAAACCACGTTAACAGAAGCAAAGACAAAAACCACTTGACCATCTCAATAGATGCAGAAAAAGCCTTTGATAAGATCCAACACCATTTCATGATAAAAGCTCTAAGAAAACTAGGAATAGAAGGAAAGTACCTCAGCATTATAAAAGCTATATATGACAAACCTACAGCCAGCATTACACTTACCAGAGAAAAACTGAAACCATTCCCTCTAAAATCAGGAACCAGAAAAGGATGCCCACTATCTCCACTCCTATTCAACATAGTACTGGAATTCCTAGTCAGAGCAATTAGGCAAGAAGAAGGAATAAAAGGAATACAACTAGGTAAAGAAACTGTCAAAATATCCCTATTTGCAGATGACATGATTCTATACCTTAAAGACCCAAAAAACTCTACTCAGAAGCTTCTAGACATCATCAATAGCTATAGCAAGGTAGCAGGATATAAAATCAACATAGAAAAATCATTAGCATTTCTATACACTAACAATGAGCAAACTGAAAAAGAATGTAAGAAAACAATTCCATTTACAGTAGCCTCAAAAAAAATCAAATACCTAGGTGTAAACCTAACAAAAGATGTGAATGACCTCTACAAGGAAAACTATAAACTTCTGAAGAAAAAGATTGAGGAAGACTATAGAAAGTGGAGAGATCTCCCATGCTCATGGATTGGTAGAATCAACATAGTAACAATGTCGATACTCCCAAAAGTAATCTACATGTTTAATGCAATTCCCATCATTTCAATCTTTCATTAAAGAGATCGAAAAATCTACCGTTAAATTTATATGGAAACACAAGAGGCCACGAATAGCCAAGGCAATACTCAGTCAAAAGAACAATGCTGGAGGTATCACGATACCTGACTTCAAACTATATTACAAAGCAATAACAATAAAAACAGCATGGTACTGGCACAAAAACAGACATGAACACCAGTGGAACAGAATAGAGGACACAGATATGAAGCCACACAACTATAACCAATTTGTCTTTGACAAAGGAGCTAAAAATATATGATGGAGAAATAGCAGCCTCTTCAACAAAAACTGCTGGGAAAACTGGTTAGCAGTCTGCAAAAAACTGAAACTAGATCCACGTATATCACCCTATACCAAGATTAACTCAAAATGGATCAGGGATCTTAATATCAGACCACAAACTCTAAAGTTGATACAGGAAAGAGTAGGAAATACTCTGGAGTTAGTAGGTATAGGTACAAACTTTCTCAACGAAACCCCAGCAGCACAACAACTAAGAGATAGCATAGATAAATGGGACCTCAAAAAACTAAAAAGCTTCTGTTCATCAAAAGAAATGGTCTCTAAACTGAAGAGAACACCCACAGAGTGGGAGAAAATATTTGCCAGCTATACATCAGACAAAGAACTGATAACCAGAATATATAGGGAACTTAAAAAACTAAATTCTCCCAAAACTAATGAACCAATAAAGAAATGGGCAAGTGAACTAAACAGAACTTTCTCAAAAGAAGAAATTCAAATGGCCAAAAAACACATGAAAAAATGCTCACCATCTCTAGCAATAAAGGAAATGCAAATTAAAACCACGCTAAGATTCCACCTCACCCCTGTTAGAATAGCCATCATCAGCAACACCACCAACAACAGGTGTTGGCGAGGATGCGGGGAAAAAGGAATCCTCTTACACTGTTGGTGGGAATGTAAACTAGTACAACCACTCTGGAAAAAAATTTGGAGGCTACTTAAAAAGCTAAACATTGATCTACCATTTGATCCAGCAATACCACTCTTGGTGATATACCCAAAAGATTGTGACACAGGTTACTCCAGAGGCACCTGCACACCCATATTTATTGGGGGCACTATTCACAATAGCCAAGTTATGGAAACAGCCAAGATGCCCCACCACTGACGAATGGATTAAGACAATGTGTTATCTATACACAATGGAATTTTATGCAGCCATGAAGAAGAACGAAATTTTATCATTCGCTGGTAAATGGATGGAATTGGAGAACACCATTCTGAGTGAGGTTAGCCTGGCCCAAAAGACCAAAAATTGTATGTTCTCCCTCATATGTTGACATTAGATTAAGGGCAAACACAACAATATGATTGGACTTTGAGCACATGATAAAAGCGAGAGCACACAAGGGAGGGGTGAGGATAGGTAAGACACCTAAAAAACTAGCTAGCATTTGTTGCCCTTAATGCAGAGAAACTAAAGCAGATACCTTAAAAGCAACTGAGATCAATAGGAAAAGGGGACTAGGAACTAGAGAAAAGGTTAGATCAAAAAGAATTAACCTAGAAGGTAACACACACGCACAGGAAATTAATGTGAATCAACTCCCTGTATAGCTATCCTTATCTCAACCAGCAAAAACCTTGTTCCTTCCTATTATGGCTTATACTCTCTCTACAACAAAATTAGAAATAAGGGCAAAATAGTTTCTCTGGGTATTGAGGGGGTGGGGCAGAGAGGGAGTGGGCAGAGTGGGTCCTAAGGGAGGGAGTGGGAGCAGGGGGAGAAATGACCCAAGCCTTGTATGCACATATGAAAAAAAAAAAAAAGAACTTAGTTAGGCCTTCTGAACATTGTTCAATGGAAATAACAGAGGAGGCATCTTTGCCTTGTTCTTTGTCTTAGAGAAAACTACTAAGTCCTTCACTGTATTATGTTAGCTGTAGGTTTTTCACTTGCTTTTTTTCTGTTGAAGAAGTTTCTTTTTTAAATGTTGGAATTTTGTCAAATATTTTTCTGCATCTATTGAGATAATCATATGGTTTTTATTTTAATCTGTTAATGTGGTAACATATTGATTGATTTTCAAATTTTAATCCAACCTTGCATTTCTGAGATAAACTGCTCTTGGTATTATCCTGTTTATATAATGGTGCATTCAATTGGCTACCATTTTGCATCACTGTTTATGAGAGATATTGGACATTAGTTTTGTCTTACAGTATCTTTTGAATTTGCACCAGGGTAATGCTGGCCTAATAGAATGAATTGAGAACTGTTTCTTCAGTTTCATGGAAAACCTTGGGGAGAATCCCTCTTCTTTTTCTTCTTCCTCTTCCCCTTCCCCTTCCCTTCCCCCTCCCTCTCCTCCTCCTTCCTCCTTCCTCTCTCTCACCCCTCCTCATCCTTTTGAAACAGGATCTTGCTATGTAGCCCAGGCTGTCCTAAAATTTACAATCCTATCGCCTCAGCCTCCTGGGTACTGAAATTACAAGAGAGTGTCACCACACCCAGCTCTGTATTTCTTTTTAAAATTCAGTTTGGTTTGGGACAGTTCACCAGTGAAGTCAATTGGGCCTGGAGTTTTAGTGGAACGGGTTTTAACTACAAATCTAAGTTTCTGAAATTGATGTATGGTTATTTATATTGTCTATTTCTTCTTGAGTAAGCTTTGGTAGTTTCTAAGTTTCAAAGAATTTTCCACTTTACTTAAATTATCTACTTTATTTATAATCTTTCCTTCTTATCCTTTTGATATCAATAAAGTCTATAGTTTGGGACTTCTCTCCTTTCTAATTTGGATATTTATGGTCTCTTCTCTCTTCTATCCTGTTGAGCAAGACTCGTATCTTCTCAAAAATCCAGCTTTTATTTTCTCTATTTAAATTATGCTCTGAAAAGAACATTCTGCTGTTTACAATGCATTTCATTTTTCTTTTTCTTAGTTTCTTAAGATGGAAGTTGAGTCACTGACTTGAGACCTTTCTTCTTAACTTATATATTAATTTAGCACTTTAAATTTGCCTTAGTACTGATTTGAAGGTATCTCCCCCACACAAATATGTTATATTTTCATTTACATTTAGGTAAAACATTTTATTTTGTTTTTATTTCTTCTTTGACCTAATACATTATTTATAAGTGTGTTATCTGGTTTCCAAATATTTGTGCATTTTCCAGAATACTTTTCTGGTATTAGTTCCTGATATAACTTCCCAAGAGAATGACCTTACCTTTCAAATTTGCTGAGATTTCAAATTTGTTTTGTGGCCCAGAATATCATCTATCTTTGTAAATGTTCTTCATTTACCTGTAAAAAATGAACATTTTGTCATCTTTTGGTAGAATTTTCTACAAATATCAATGAAGTCAAATTGGTTGATGTTGCTGTTGAAGTCTATCATAAATAACCTTGACGCCTTATCAACTCTGTCAATTATTGAAAGAAGATTGAATTTTCCAACTATAATTGTAGATTTTTCTATTTTTTGTTGAAGTTTTATCAGGTTTTTCTTTATATAAAGCTGTATAATTAAGTGCATAAAGGTTTAGGGTTATGTCTTCTTTACACGTTGATGTCATCATTATTATTATGAACTCACTTTCTTTATCTGCATTGATTATTCTTTGTCCTGAAATACATTTCATCTGATCCTAAAAGAGGCCTTTCAGCTTTCTATTCACTTATGTTATCATGGTATATCTTTTCCATCCTTTTAACATATTTGAGTATTTTTAAAAATAAAAAGTAAATTTTTTTTCTTAAAGGCAACATATAAATGGCCTCTGCTTTTTTGATCCAATGTGACAATCTCTTCCTTATTAAAGGAAGTACGTTGTGGTGATTTGTATTCATTCTGATTACTTATGTCATTAGACTCTGATCTTTTTTAACATGTGTCCCATCTGCTCTTTGTTCTCTTTTCTTATTTTCCTATCTTCTCTTGGATTAAATGAATAACTTTTATGATTGCTTTTTTATCTTTTATTAGTCTCTTAGCTAGAAATATTTTGTTATTTCATTGGTTTGTGTGGCTTTTATGCTATACATTTTTAGCTTATCCAAATCTACTGGCGAGTAATATTATACCCCTTCATGTAGAACATAAGAACCTTACAATACGGACATGATCATGTTTACTAGCATCTAAGCATGTAGGCACTTTAATAACAAGTAGTAATTTGGCCTACCTTTGGCAGTTACAATTGTGAATGATGTGACACTTTTCACATAGCAAAATCTGTGAGCTTTCTAAGACTTTCCTTAGATGAGGAATCCCAAAGCAATATTAGTCATTTGATTAAACTTCCGGTTGATCTTCTCAACAACGAAATCTAAGGTCAGGATCTTCTTTTAATTTTTTGGTACAATCTTTAACAAAGAGAGTATCATTGATCAGAACATACCTCCCATACATTTTTCTGTATGTTCTAGTTCTAGAGAGTCAGAGCCTCGCACAGTCACTAAATATATTAAATTAATAATATTCTTTATATAGGGATCCTCTTAGCTCATTTAAAATTCCAACATGATTTCCATAGATTTATACAATAAAGCATTTCTCTGCCAATATTTAAGAGAGGTCTTTTTTAAACATTTTAAGGATTAAAATTAAAATTTTGATTAAAACATTGATTTTAAAATGGAGGTTTATTTTAATTAATAAAATTGGGTAAATAAATGGAACATCTTTTTGCACGTATCACAAATCAAAGCCTAATTCAGAAAACATTTTAGAAGTAGTCATGTATTGCAGAAAGGAGGAGACAAGAGAGGTAATAAAACATAGTGGTTAAGAATGTGGGCTCTGGAATCAGAATACTTGAGTATTATGATTTCTGATTAATGGAAGCTAAATTGCTCTTTGTGGTATTTTAATTTTATCTTAGGTATAAAAGAAATAAGTTGAAGGCAATCTCTCTCTCTTTTTTTTTTTTTTGGAAGTACAGGGGTTAGAACGATGGGCCTTGAGCTTGATAGGCAAGTGCTTTGCCACTTGAATCACACCTTCAGCCCTTAAAGGCAATATTTCAGTTTTTAAATTTTATTTACTTAATGGAAAAGTTGGCCTTTAAAATATTATTATCATCCTTTGTGTGAAGATGCTCTTCTTTTTTAGTTTATTTACTTTCTTTTGTTGATTTAAGACCCTCAGCAATTTAACTGAGTTCATAACATCAGGTTTCACAATGACAGGCCATTTAGATTTGTGCTGCGTTTGTTTTCAGGATATCATTTCCTCAAGGTAATTGTCACTCAGGAACTTTGCTTTCTCCACATGGGAAATTCTACACCGCAAAACACCTTGCCACTTCACATGTCACACGTACTCAGCTTGAAGATTTGTGCAGCAATGGAATATTCTTTTATTAGGGGTTTGTTAGTGAGGTGGAATTGCATAGATCCTGAGAACCTGAATCACCCATGTCCTGTTGGGGCAGTGGATGCAGTTGTAGACAAACCAAGAGGAGAGTTTGCTCCACTCATTGGGACTATGGCCATAGATCAGCAGACCAGGTTCCTCATGCTTGTACTTGGCCTCCACCAGGTCTGCTCCTACCTTCTTGACAATAGTGGCAAAATATTCCCCGTTAATATAATTGTCTGCCTTTAAGTAGAAATCTCACAGCTCACGTGCTCCCAGTGTTGTACTTGTCATTGAACTTATCAAAATGCATCATGAAAGTCCAAATAACCAACAGTCAGGTCATAGGGAGGCATTTTCAATGTAGCAAAGCATTCCTTTAGGGTCAGATTCCCTCTCTTTGGTGCTATAGACCAACCATTCTGTTGGCAACGATGTGGTAAGACTTCTTTATAAGTGCAGCAGATGTTTCTGGTTCATGCAGACAGCTGCATGGATATGAGTGTTCATCTACTTGCAGTTGCAAAAATCTTGTTCTAGCTCCTTTAGCTGATCCATCTCATTGAGCATGTGATGGATCTGGAATTTGGAGGAGACGAACTTCAGGTGCCTGTGGGTATAGGTCTTAATATGTCCTTGGACAATTAAAGCAAGCAAAAAAGCTCCTTTCATCTAAGAAATAGTCCAGATTTGGATAAGGATATGGCTCAGGCTCATCTTTGCTGGCTGGGGCTTCATTAGAATAGATATAAACTACATTATCCTACATTTTGAGGTGATAGCTCAGGTTTTCAGGAAGGTCATCTGTTCAGAAGAGTCTTCCCTCTTCTTTGCAAGAGGGGTGAAGACTGGATAGAAGTCCTCTCTTGCTACCCAAGCTTCACTGTTGATGTTCTGTAAGTACTTCGAAGGGGTTTTGGGTAACCTCTGAAATGACTTCTGTATATATTTCTCCCGTATACACAATGCCTGATACAGACCTTTACAAACCATTTCAAAATCTCCACTGTTACCCCTATAGTTGCCAGTGTTTTGCACGCTGGAAATCAGGCACATCCTTTTTTTTGTTTTTGAAAATTAACATTCCTAATTTTATTCCCCAAACACACATATTTTAAGACAACATACTGCCAAACAGTCCACTAAGGCACATTCTTGTAGGTTGGAGATGAAGAGATGAATTCATCGATGTGGGACAGTTTGGTGGAAGACATTTCGCTTTGTGGAATTGACAAATTAAACATCTCTGTCCTTGGAAACACTTTTTTCTGGGTTTGAAAATTTAAAAGTAAGAGGACTTAGCTTGTCTTCATCAGGAGTTTCATTGTAACAGGTAGATGTTTTACTATGATGTTTTATTTTGAGGACAGAAAGTAAAAATTAAAATGTGGCTTGGAATTCAGAAACAGGACTAGTATAGTAGAAGTGATCACTGGAGACACATGAGAACATCTGTTCTTCTGAGTGTATCCTTAAGAGGCCTTAGGGAACATACTAGAAGGCCTTCAGTATGACCCCATTCTTCCCAGGCAATCTACTCTTAGCAGAATGGGAGTCTGGGTACTGCAATGAGCAAGGCCATGTCAGGTACAACCTGCACATTCCGCTTATGTTCCTTAAATTCTGTGAGCTTCCACTTCCCCATCTGAAAAGGTACTGTAAGAAATGGCTACTGTTACTTTCTGGCTCTGAAATGTCTCCCCAAACCATCAAGATGCTTTTCTATCTGATAAAAATATTCTAAGAGGACAGCATGGTGGCGTGTATTGATGTAGCAAAGAAAGAAGCAATGATGTGTGTGATGTCTGTTATTAATTCTGTGCAGCATCTGGCCCTGTGAAAAAAATATAACTCTTTAAGAACTATAGTCTGGAGGAGATTCCAGAAAACCATCTCAAGCTTGAGATGTGTATGACAGGCTAGAGAGTGGAGGAATGATTTGATAGCAAGTTTTGTGATCTCTCTCTTTCCTCATCATGTCAAAAACACAATGTTTACCTATGGCAGAAGTATGTCAAAAAAACCTCTTATTAGTTTGGCGGTAGAAAAAAGAAGTTGTGTTTTCACAGAACATCTGATCTGTATAAGTACACCTCTTAGAACACTGAAACATTTGTGTTTTAGCTTGTTGATGTGATTATTTTAACTGTTGAAATTTTATAGCCATTCAAATATAAAAAGACTGAACCTAGGCTTTCAACTTATGAATTGATTTGTTTTTATTATTTGTTATTTGGTTTTGTTCATTTTTGTTTTGTTAACTAATAACTAATATTATTATTGATAATATGTGATTTGTTTGGGTATATATATATATACACATATATATATATATACATACATATATATATATATAAAACACTAGGGATTTGAACTCCCTCATGCTTCCTAGGCAGGTGCTCTTACCACTTGAGACATTTTGCTAGCCCTGTTTAGAAATATTTTAAGGTAAAATAAATGTATCTGCAAATGTGGTTAGGAATCATTTTCAGTGTGAGATGAAAGTGATTACTAGTAAAGTATCAAAGATATTTTTAAAAATATGAAGTGACCAGTATAACCTCATAATTTAAAAAATGTTGTCTGTACTCTCACCAAGTCTGTTGATGACAGCCTATATCCAAGGATGTCTCTTTGGTAATAAGCACCAAAAGCAGCCATATTGGGGGTCTCAATAACCATTGCCACTAAGAGGAACAGTACTCCTTGGACAAATGGCTGACTCCATGTCTGGCAGAGTGACCATAACTATTATTTAAGAGATTTTATTCTAAATAGGCATTGAATTTTTGTGAAATAATTTTTCTGAATCTATTCAAATGGTCAAAATATTGCTATTTTAGGGTACTGATATGAATTACACTAATTGGTTTTGTATTTTGAATGAATTTTGCATTCTTGATTAAGACCTATTGGGCCATGATGTACTTTAATTTCAAAATACTGCTGGGTTTGATTTTAAAAATATGCTGTTTAAGATTCATTGTGTATGGTCACTAGGTATTTGTTCTTATACAGTCCTTGTCTGGCTTTAGTCACAAGGTAATGCTAATCTTACATTAGGAAGGGATCTTTACTTTTCTCTTTTCTGGAAGATAAATTGTGGAATTGGCCCTTTTTTTACTTAAACATTTGGCTGGATTCAAATCTTCATAATAACTTTCAAGAATCTATAGATTATGAATTGATGGTCCCCTTCATTGTACTGGGAATTTAAGCTTTATTTATCTCTATCTGTACTGCCATGGGGTTATCAATTGCATTATTCTTTTCAATCAACAATGTTTTCTTTTCCTAATTAATTTGTATTTTTTTCCTTATTTATCATCTTTTATCGTGTGTCTTTTGCTTTTTTGGAGATTATTTCACTATGTTTTTATTTTAACCTCTTGAGATAGAAGCTTAGATATTTTTAGACATTCTTCTCTCCTGATCTCTATTTGTTCTATGTAATTCTCTGTATTACAAATTTGGGTGGAATTGATCTTATGAACTGCATACAAAAAGACTGAGATTTTATTTTCTGTTTTACAGTGATAATTGAGACAGAAACATTGCCAAGGTTATTTTCTCTTACTGCTCTAGTGTGCTACCTTTGTCATAATTCAAGTATCTACAGGTAATTATACATATCTAAATTCTCTTTACCTTTGTTCTATTTGATTACCCATACGTAATACCCTATTGTCTTAATTAACATCAGTTCTTAGTTTGGTAAATTCTCCAAATTTTTTCTTCAGAAGTATCTTGGCAATTCTTGACTTGGAACATTTCCACATATAAATTTAGAGCCAAACTGTAAGATTTTTTCTTAAAGAAGTTTATTGAGATTTTTGGTATGAAATGCATTGACTATTGTGGGAAACAAAACTGATCTAGCATTATAGAGGAATGTTAAGGTATATGACCAATTGTGTGTGTTACATGCACTGTCAGGAGCAACCACAAGATATGCTGATAAAGAATGATGAAGAAATGAGCATTTGAGTAAGCCTGATGAGGAATTAGGCAAATCAGAACATCAGAGTAAACTCAATGTAACTACTGATGAAAACTGAATATCTGCCATTTTCTAATCAACAACAGGATGATTTATAACAACTGTAGCTTTAATTCCATATAAATAAATCTAAAAACCCACTAGAGCTTTATAATTTCATAGCTATATGTTATTATTGTTCAATAATAAAATTAGTTGTCTCTGTATTTATAAATGGGTCATTCCTTTGGATTTCAACTTCTTTACCTATCCTGAACAATTAATATTTAGAGGAAGTTTAGCATCCTTAGTATTGAGTCCCACATCCCTGTTAAGTGCCTTTCCTCTATAGAGGACCTTGCCCAGATGAGTCTCACTTTTATATCACAGACAGTTTAGCATTCAAGAAGGATCTATTGGATTGGAAATGTGAGGGAATTAAGCAGAAATTATGTACAGATACTGTGTCTACCCCAAAGATACTCTTATCCTTACCAATTATGTTCCCCTACAGAGTACCTTCAGCAGAGTGTTGGTCTAAAGCTGTTCATAAAGAAATAGGTGGAACTACAAGAGTAGAATGAAGACATTTTAGTGATATCAAGTTCTCTAGTCAATGCAGGCATGTCCTCTCTTCCTAAGAGTTTTTCTCTGTAACTTCCCTCAGTTTCCAGGGAAAACAGTTGGGGTTTCAGAGTTGGGGTCAAAAAAGACCCAGAGAGATGTCAGGCAGATTCTTTATTTTAAATTCAATTACATTTACATAAGTGTATATAAAATAAAAAGTATTCAAATGCCATTTTATCATAGCAATATTAAGGCCACCAAGGTCAGAGAGAGTAAAATAGACCAACTATAAGAGTTAGCAACCAAAAGCAGAGAAAGCTTAGATGTGGATTTTTACACAGTCTTAGCATCCTCTTGCAAGAGAAAAGAAAGATTAAAAAAGACTAACATTAGCTGAAAATGTGCCCTACACTGTATTTTTATTTACTGATAAGGAAGAAAATATTCAAACAAGTGAAGCATGCTTGTGTGATGTCACATAATCTCTGAGTATTTGAGCCAGCATAAAAACTCAGACTATCTGGCTTCAGTACCAAAGTCTTTCCAGTACACTAACTTCTTAGTTGGATAAAATGAAGGGAAGCCCAGGTGAAAATGCATCAGTTTCAAGGTTCAGTGTCCTTTCAGAGATGCAGGTCAATTTACATGCTTGAGATAGAAAATACATATGTATCAAGTTTATTGAAACTGCTCAATTCACCTTTCCATCTTTGTACAAGAATTTTACAAGTAGCTCAAACCCCCTCTTACAATACAGTTTCTAGGAATTGAACCTTGTGTTTATTTTTTACTCACACTTTCTTCCATGTTCTTTATGGAGAATTACTACCTGGTTGTAATTATGCCAAGCAGATACTAGCAGGTTCAAAATTTGGTTATGGCATAACAAGGAATATGTAAATGAACAATATTTTGTATATATACTTCCCTCTACTGATCAGTGACTTCATAACTCCAAAAGCTTTAGAAACAATATTAAAAATGTATTTATATACTTATTTATCATCTTTGCTGAAAAAGTAAAATCAGCAAAGTAGAAATATTAGTTCCCTTGGAAAGTTTTGTCTATAAATGTTTTGGTCTCAAATTTATTGAATTAATCAAGTTTTTGGTAATTATTAAGGTTTGAGTAATACTGAAGGCTTTTTCACAGTCAGTTCATTATTACTTTACCACTGTATGAATTCTCTGGTGTACAGTAAGTTGCGATTTCTGAATGAAGGCTTTTCCACATACAGCACATCGATAGGGTCTCTCTCCAGTGTGGATTCTCTGATGTAAAACAAGGTCTGACTTCTGGGAAAAGGCCTTTCCACATTCAGCACATACGTAAGGTTTCTCTCCTGTATGAATTCGCTGATGCCCTGGGAGGTGAGACTTCTGAGAGAAGGCTTTCCCACATTCCCTACATACATAGGGCTTTTCTCCTGTGTGAACTCTCTGATGCCCAATGAGATGTGATTTCTGACAGAAGGCTTTGCCACATTCATTGCATTTATAGGGTTTCTCTCCAGTGTGTGTTCTCTGATGTATGATGAGTTGTGATTTCCGGGAGAATGTCTTCCCACACTCAGTGCATTCATATGGTTTTTCCCCAGTATGAGTTAACTGATGTGTAATGAGTTCTGTCTTCCTGCTGAAGGCCTCTTCACATTGAGCACATTTGTAGGGCTTTTCACCTGTGTGGATTCTTTTATGTATAATAAGGTGAGACTTCTCACAGAAGGCTTTCCCACATTCAGTACACTCATATGGTTTTTCTCCAGTATGAGCTCTATGATGTATAATAAGTTGTGACTTCTGCGAGAAGGCCTTCCCACACTCTCTACATTCATACGGCTTCTCTCCAGTGTGAATTCTCTGATGAATAATAAGGGGTGACTTCTGGGAGAAGGATTTCCCACATTCTCTACATTCATAAGGTTTTTCCCCAGTGTGAATTCTTTGATGTATAATGAGAGATGATTTCTGAGAGAAGGCTTTTCCACATTGAGAACACTCATAAGGTTTCTCCCCAGTATGAGTCCTCTGATGCACAATGAGATGAAACTTCTCACTGAAGGCTTTTCCACATGCGCCACAATCATATGGTTTCTTTCCAGTATGAATTCTTTGATGCACAATGAGCTGTGACTTTTTAGCAAAAGCCTTGCCACATGTTATACAGGCACAGGTTTTTTCCCTAGCTTCACAATTCTGATATTGAATAAGAGGCTGTTTATTGCTAAAGATGTTACTACATTGGTTATCATTATAAACCATTACTCCACTGGGAATTTTCTCAAGATTACAATTGGACCCACTGTGGCCAGATGATCTTCCACAACCAAAACACTCATCGAGGTTTCTTCTTGAATTACTCTTATTACAAGTAGGTGTGTCAATATTAAATTTTAAGTTCTTTTTAAAGGCATTATATTTATGGAGTCTTTGTTTTGATATATCTGGATCTATGTACTCCTGAAGTCTTCTTTCTAATGCATTATATTTATGGCTTGATGACTCAGTCACTGTTTTGCTCTTGACAAATGTGACTTGCCTGAAAAGTTTTTCTTGATTTTCCTGACTTTTCTCCATCTGGCCATCACCTTGACAGCCTTTTAAAATGGAGTAAAATGAGCCGTCCTTTGAGACAACTTTCAGTATCTTATTGTGGAAGGAAACAGTCCCTAAAATCCATGATTGGGAATTATGAAGGTTATTCTTCCTGTCTAAAAAAAGGAAAAATACAATCAAAAAGTCATAAGTGACAATTAACTCACACTATTTTTAGTGTACATAAGTGGAACAAATGGATGACTCAATATAATTAAGGGAACTAAGAAAATAGAGATGGAGTCAGGGAATGTTGGAAGACATGATATATTATGATTAAGTGAATTGATAGAAAGGGATGCTAAAGAGAAATTGTTCATGTAAAAACTAGACTCAAAGGAGACAGAAAAGTGTCTGGGTTCTTTCCACTATAATCTTCTATTACCCTTCTAGAATCTTCCCAGTTCCCCTGTATTCCAGATACAAACCTTTTCACCTTTTGAATTCATCTTATAAACATTTGGTTACTTATATTTAACTATTACCCTGCCACTTCTCCAAAGAAATGAGGTCTCTTCTGTACACAAAATACTTTCAGTCTATATTCCAGATTAACAGATAAAATAAACAACAGGAAAACCCAAGATTTTGTTATAGGCTCAAGGTCAGAGGTGTGGCTCAAGTGATAGAGTGCCTACCCTGCAAGTGTGAAACCCTGAGTTCAAATCCTAGTCCCATCAAAAAAAAAAGAATATTCACAAGAATTCCACTGTTCCTGATAAAATACTTTCTATATGTATCAAATAAAACTAGCAAAGTTGTTCCATAAAAGCCGTATCTTCCTCACTCCAGTGTTGTGTTCATATATGCTCTGTTCCACCTTCTTCTTTCAACCTCATCAGCACTTATGTCATACAGAGCAAGCTATAGGTACATGCTGTGGAAAATGCCTTCTCAAATTCTACCACATCTCTTTAGGCTCTGATTTTCTCTACATTTAAAAGAGTTACTGTACTCAATATTTATGTGTGTATAGTCACATATTGGGGGGGGGGTGAAGGAGAGCGAGAGACAGAAAGAAATAACTCTTCACTGAAGGGATCACAATTTTCTTTCTTCTACTTTTTTTTTTTTTTTGGTGTGACTGGGGTTTGGGCCTTCCTCCTTGCAAAGCAGGCACTCTACTGTTTGAGTCATACCTACATTTTATTTTGTTCTATTTGCCTGGGCTGGCTTTCAACTGTAATCCTTCCCATCTCAGTTTCCAAAGTAGCTAAGATTACAGGTGTAAGCCACCAGTGGCTGGCTTACTTTCATTTTTTGAATGATCACTAAATGCAATTATTGCTGAGTGTCTTACTAAATTCTCAGCACAGGAACAAAGAATAGTAGATTTTTAATTAGGTTAAAGCAAAAGTCTCAGGCAGCAATCAACTAAAAAATAACAACAACAAAACTGTTATTTCACTTCCCTTGTCTCTCATCTGTGTGATTTCCATCTGTATAGATCCAGTTTGGTAGGTCTCTCTTTATGATAGATGGATCTTCTCCTTGTTCCAACTTGGAGATGACATCTGGTTTAGAAACTGGATACCCTATTAAATTATGAAGGAATTGGAAAGACTGCACTGAATGGAGAAAAGAAGGTACAGTTTCAGGTGGTCTATAATGAAGACGTCCAGTTAGTCCTCACCAAAGTAATGCCTTCCATACGGGAAGGTACAAAGGTCATAAATGTCATTACATATTTCAAGACCCACCTAATCACAGAAACTGATTAGGAAAGCAATTGACTGGACAGCTATTAGTTACTGTTGGGAAGCCATTCTTACCCATTGAGACCAGGTGGCTGTAGTTCTCCAGCATCACATCCCTGTATAGGCTCCTCTGAGTAAAGTCCAGCTGCTGCCACTCTTCCTTGGTGAAATCCACAGCCACATCCTTGAATGACACTAATCCCTGAAACAGTACATTGCTGTTCAATCTAAAGTGATCATACTCATCATTTCTACGATAGTATACAAAACTATACCCATATCTAGTTTTGAATCACAGTTTTTTCAGAGAAACAGTGTAAAGTCTTATCTTTAGCAAAAACAGCAAGAAAGATCAGGAAAATAGAAAAGATTAAACCATAAGATGCCTGCCTAATACATACAGTAACTAAAAAAATTATTATAGTAGCATCCAAATAACTGGAATGAAAACAGATTAATGATTCCATGAATACTAATAAAATACTAGGACAGTCAACAGGAAAATAATAATATTGAATCCATATATAATGGGTTGAAATGTACCTCTTAAAAATTAACATGCCAAAGTCCTAATCCCTCTGTACTGTGGCTGTACTTGAAAACAAAAGTCAATGAAGATACAACTAGTTATATGAAGTCAGTAGGGTGGGCTTGGTGTCCTTATGAATAGGGAAAGTTTGAATAAGAGACAGACAAGCATAGATGGAAGATGATATGAAGAGACAAAGGAAGAAGATGACATCAATAAGCCAAAGAAAGAGTCCTTGAATAGATCTTTCCTGACAGTCCCCAGGAGGAACTAACCCTACAGAAATCTTGGTTTGGAATTCAGGTTTCCAGAATTGTGAGACAATAAAGTTCTTTTGGTTGAGCCATCCAGTTTGTGGTACTTTGTTATGGCAGTCCCAGCAAGCTAATATACTGTATCTTACATGGTGGAAAACAAAATAATAAAATCTGATGGACAAAAATTAAAACTCTAAAAAGTCCTAGAAGCCATAAAAGTCATGGGAAGAGGGAGAAAAAGGAGATTTTAATTTATAATTGTAGGGCAACCAGTCCTTTTTAAGTACTAACATTAAAATAATATATTTAAGGAATCACAGAATGTAAGCATTCTTGAATACGGTTAAGAGTCCCCTCATTTAACAGGAAAAAAAAATCTTAGCTTCCTCCAAACTTAACAGCTCTTTTATACACATGTAATAGCTAACAATGTAATGAAATATATCATTAAAATAGCAACAACAAAAATTCCCAAATGACACACTCAACAAAAAATGTAGGAAATGTTCATGAAGGAAGCCAAAACAAAGTACTTATATAGCATTGAAATAAAGGACTTGGGTAAATATAGAACTATAGAATTTTTCTGGAGAGAAAATCAGCTATTTGCATATGTCACCAATAGTTGTCTTTTTTTTTGGTACTGGGGTTTCTACTCAGGGTCTACACCTTGAGCCACTTCACCAGCCCTTTTTTTGTGATTTTTTTTTCAAGATAGGATCCCATGAACTATTTGCCCAGGCTAGTTTTGAACCATGATCTTCCTGATCTCTGCCTCCTGAGTACCTAGGATTATAGGCGTGAGCCACCAGTGCCTGGCAATAGTTGTCTTCTAATAGTGGAAAATAATTTAATAGTGACATGATTAGTATTATTTTAAGCTATTTTTAAAGATTTTTCCCTAATATTCTATTAAGTATTACTTTCAAAATTAAAACAAATTTGTTTTAATTATCAATTAAATATCAACATATACCCTGCTTGAAAAGCTCCACTGTTTTGCTCCTTGTATACCCACTCTGACCTCAGTCATCCCACACCAAATTCCCCATGTATACCATCATGCTGCCAAGCATTGTTTGGTATGACAACCCAATTCATTTTCCTATTTTGCATATGAGAAAATTGAGTGCAGTGGCTTAGCAATTCCTTGCCAAAGGTTATATACTGAATACCTTGACTCAGATTTACAGAATTATTCTACTCCCTTGCCTGGACTACTGCCTCCCCTTCCCCTGATTTTGTAAACATGATTGCTTATATTTTATCATTTCAATATCATCCTTAGTCAACCTTTATGTGAAGCACTTTCCATTAAAATGGAGGTTTCCTCAAATTCTCAGCTTTGCTAAAATCACTCTGCACCTTCTACTTTTACAAATGCTGCATCCCTTCTTTACCCTACTTGTGTCATAACCCAAAGGTCAACAATTTTTTAAGCCTGTTCCTCTCGTTCTTACAAAGCTGCTTGCTCCCTTCTCTTTGTGACAATGGTACTGCTCCCATGTCTGTTGTTGAGCTTTATGAATTTCCACATTTCTTTACCCTCGTTTTTTCTCTGCAGTACTCTCCTGAAAAGCATGCATAAGTCTTCTTGAGATATTCAACAGCCAGCCAGTGCATATGACATAAAGGAAATACACAGGAAATGTTTGCTAAAATGAATAAAGATTATAGAAGTTAACTGAAAAGTGATGTTTAGTTTAAAATAGTTTTATACATTACCCGGCTTATTCTTTTGATGTGAAGAACAGTAAAATGAGAAAGATGCTTCAGGATATTTAATAGGTCTAAATTTTGTTAATTTTGAGAAAATACAAACCATACTAGCTAACTAACTAAGGTGGTTAGATCTATTGGGCACACATATTTATATCAATATATTACTGAAATATCGTTTCAATATGTAATTAATCTTTAAAAACTATTAGTGAGTTTTTATGAAATTATATCTTCAAATTATGGTACAAACTTAACATCTAAAACATATTTCAATCCAGACTAGCCAATTTCAACTGTTCAATAACCACACGTGGCTGGTGGCTACTGTACAGGACAGAACAAGTCTAAAGCTACTGACATCCAAGAAGAAAAGTGATCCCATATTTTTGCAATATAATTCAGTTGTTAAACTCTACCATAAAAGAGACAAAAGCACTCCTAATGTAAAAGCTGATTTAAGATTTGACAATGATGATAGTTATGTAATAAGGATTAACACTTGCATTTGGTAAAAACCATGCCCCAGTTATAGTTCTAGGCATGGTTTTTACTCATTTAATTCTCTCAACAATTCCAATCTCCATTTTTACATATGAGGAAGGAGTTCCAGAGAATCAGCCTACAAGGAAATATTATGCATCTGATAAAATAATAAAGGAGAATTCTATGTATTGAGATAGGAAGATACAAATTACAAATATATACATATATACCCTCATACTGGGCAATGAGTTAGATACCAGACTGCAGAGCAAAATGATAACTACACCATTATTTTTCCAAAAGAAAATTACAGGTCAAATAAGAGACATTCTGCAATTTTTTTTCACATAGACATACTTAACTGCAGTTATACTAATAAAAGATTGGAAGGTTAGAAACAAATAATTAACATTGATTATCTCCATAGCAGGAGAGTTTAAGTTAAAAGGTCTTTCTGCATATAATTTTGTATAGTTTTAAATGTTTATACTATTCATATAGAAAATGTTAACAAGGAGGAAAAAATAAAGATGTTTAAAAATGCAAGAGCAGAGAAGGAACAATCTTGAATTGGCCAGTAATCCTACAAATTCTGAAAGCACAGCAAAAGAGGTGGAACATCAGTTTTGTCCTCCAAAGTTTTTCCAGATAAATGTAATGTAAGAACTTCTTTCAAGAGAAGTAAGTATTTTGGAAGATCATTAAAAATGTGCCTATCCTTTTATATTACCCAGAAGTTACCTCTGTATAAAGCTGGACTAT
The DNA here is from genome assembly GCF_047511655.1 of Castor canadensis. Taxonomy (NCBI): domain Eukaryota; kingdom Metazoa; phylum Chordata; class Mammalia; order Rodentia; family Castoridae; genus Castor; species Castor canadensis. The sequence goes on along the minus strand of NC_133391.1, from coordinate 68,574,012 downwards.
AGCAAGTTTCTATGATGAGACTACCTTCCTCTAATGCAGTGGTGAGCAAACTTTTTTGGTAAAGTGTGTATTTTTGGTATTGCAAGTCATGTGTTCTGTTATAACTACTCAACTTTAACATTGTAGCTCAAAGGCATCCATTGACAATATGTAAACAAATGAAACAGCTGTGCCTGAATATAACTTTGGTTATTGAAAAAAAACAGTCAGAGAACTGGATTTAACAGGAGTAATAACTTGATAACACTTGCTGCTCTGAAGAAAAAAATCCCAAGAGTTTGTCTAAGGGATTATGATAGCTGTCATCCATAAACAAACAAATAAACTGCCACCCCCGCCCCACCACCGCCAGTAAGTTTAAGATACAGCAACAAGAAATCTACTGTTGCTAACCAAAGGAGTGTTAGTGAGCATACTGTGCCAAAAAGGAAATTTGTTTTTAGTCTTGTATGGCAAGAAATGTTTTCTTTCCATGGAAATTTATCTGCTTTTTCTTTAGTGGAATCAAAATCATGTGATAATATTTGTAAGGAATATCAGAAAAGTTGATACAACAATTTATGAAAATGATTTCTAGCCAGGTTTTCTACATATTACTCAATAACTCTTTCTAGGTCTTGATCATTATTTTGCTACTTTTCCCCTAATCCAAATTTTAGCTTACCTATACTTTCCATTTGACTGGATGGAAAATCAAAGTGGTAAGTAAATAGAAAACAACTCACCTGAGATTTCATTTTCTGTTCTTTTTCAGAAGGGCAAATATCTGGAAAAAAAAAGCATTAAGTAAAATTTTTATAACCCAAACCTGAAATACAGTATTCACATTCGGCATTCTAGAAACAACTACCATCAGAAGTCAGGTGGATAATGAGCCACAGGTTGGGAGGTTGTTTGGGTTTTAAAGAAACAACAGCAATCACCATTTGGAGAAAGTATCAACTATCAATCTTTACTTCTCTTTTGTCCATAAAATGATCACATAAAACTTGGATAAGTTTATTTTTTTTAATTGAATTGATGTGAGAATACATTTCCAGTTGATTTACTAACAATATACTCTTTCCAGCAATTCTATTTATAGAACATTATTACAAAGCAATAATCATGGATAGACATATAAAGATTTAACTGCAGATGGAGTTCTCTGGCAATACAAATGGCAATGACTAAATGGAAAATTGAGGAGTATATTCCTTTTTTTCCCCAGAAAAAAACAGCAGCTTAAATTCCAATAATCTCACAAGAGCTCTCATATTTTCCTCCACTTAGAAAACTCTCCAGCAAAATTAATATTCTTGGGCTAAAATGTTAACTTCAAGATGTTTTTTGTTCAAATTTTAATTGCTGATATTCAACAGTGCTATTGTATGCATACAAATGTTAGTAAGTTGGAACTCCAGATAAAAGAGAAAATACCACAACACATAGGTACAAACTAGGTAAATATTTTTCAGTCCCAGAAGGATCGAGCTGAACTGGTTCAGAGGAAGTGGAGGTCCCCATGACAGGGACACTGCTTTATAGGGTATCCCAGGCTTTATCAAAAACAGATCTGGAAGGGAACAAGAGAAACAGCCATATTCATTCCTGGACACCCAGCAGATGCTCAGTGTTTCTTGAGTAAAATATAAAATGATTTCGGTGAAAGAGGAGGACTGAAATTCCACTTTTCATTATAATCCTGTTCCTTCTGATTTGCTTGGTCTTGTTCTAAAATGACCATTTCTGAGTGGGGCTCCAGGTTAAGGGGCAATGGCAGACTGAGAAAAGATGTGAGAGGGGCTTGACCTTTAAGTATTCAACAACCGCCCGTGACCTGTGGAAATTAAATGCAAGTAAGAGCTTTTCTCAGTACATGTGGATGACAACCATGATGCCATAATCCCATTATTTTTATTTTTTATTTTTTTTGGCGGTGCTGGGTCTTGAACTTAGGGATTCGTGTCCGCTAGGCAGGCTCTCTACCACTTGAGCAATTCTGTCAGACCTTAACCCCATTATTATCCCTCCATATCTCGGAACCCTTGAGCCTAGCAATCACACATTCCACATCGATGCCATCATCATTCAGTCCGCCTTCCCTTCCTCCTATCAGATTACTTAGAGCAGCTGAAATGACTGCACTCAGTTATCCTTAATAGGTAGTCTGCCCCCAGGCCATTCATGACCCCACAGACACCCCACCACCTCATCATTGCCTAACTACAAATCAAATAGCTCCATCCCTGACTCCCAAATAAGTCCAGCACTAATCCTGCATACCCCCTTACCTGTGACTTCATAGACCTCCCATCAGAGACTCTCATTGACCCCTTCCCATTACCAATCCCACTGACTCACTCATCACTACACATGTCCCTCTTCTGACCCCCTGCTCGATGATCAGGTCCCGAAGCGACCGTCAAGGCTTAACGGAGCCGGCTGGCTGTCATATTTATACTGGCGAACTCTCCCGCTTTTTGTCACTGCACTGCGATCCAGAGCTGCGCTGTTCCGTACTGGCGGCTTTGTTCAGGAGGCAACATGGCTGCTCCCAGGAGCCGTTTCCGTAAAGGGGCTGCCATCTTGCGTCCTGTCTTTCCGTACGAGTGGGGGATCCGCCCTGTTCCGGCACCATCCTGGCAGCGGAGGGAAATGACAGAAAGGGGAAAGATGATACAAACCAGAAAACCGCAAACTTTTGCAGAGGGATTTTACAGATTTTACGCCGGGCGGGGTTGGAGAAACAGTAAGAGTGATACTGTCGTCTATTGAAAGAATGCTTCGGGTGAAGGATGGATGATTTGAAATGGTAAAACATTAACGTTAGTGCAAAGGACGAACACGTTGGTTTGGTGCAGTCTTCTCCCGGGAGCTTCCACTGCGGGGTCCAAATCTGGGGGCGAAAAAGGACTAAGTAACAATCATGAACTTTAATTATACTAATGACAACGACAAGGACTTCTAGGGGAAGTTGGAACTCAGTCCTAAGTCGTAGGGGAGACCGAATGAAAAGGAGAAAGGAGTCGGGGAGAGGGGAAGCAGAGGATCACACTGAGAGTGGCGGCCGAGGAGAGGCGGGCGTGAAAGGAGATGGAACGCTGGGCAAAAATGGCAGACACGAGGTCGGGGAGGGGGAGAGGAAATGAAGAAAGGACATAAAGTGAAATACTGCAGAGGAGTTTAAAGAAATGAACACACACACACACACGTGTCACACAATTTAAAAGAAAAAAAACCGAACAAGATGCTGCAGAAAAGAGAATATTAGAAATTGTTTTATTAATCTTTAGACTTACATCAAGCTTTGTACTTAAAATATGAACAATATCAAACATGATTCCTGTGTAAATGTGTATCATTTTAATTATCATATTTTTCTTATGGGCCATGATTTTTGGCATAATTAAGTCAGCAGCATTTCATTTTGCAATTGTATTTTTTTTTCCGTTAAAAAATCACTAGCATATTGTATTAAGGGTACATTGTGACATTTACAAAAGTGCTTACAGTATATCTTAGATCCCCCTCCGCCCTTTCTTAGAACAGTTTCAACATGTCTCATTGTTCCATTTTCATACTTTCACCCTTTCCTTATGCCCTCCCACTGGTACCACCCCACCACAGGATTTGTTTTACCTTCCTGTCCTTCATTAAAAAAAAAAAAGACATTATTATTTGTTTATGATGGTTATATGGGGAGTTTTACTGTGTCATTTCTCTCTCTCTCTCTTATACTCTGAATTGGTTCATCTTCTCCGTTATTCTCTTTATGCTTTATTCCTCTTACGATGATTTCAACAGGTTTGGATGTTCCATATTCATACTCCTATATAAAATGCATCCCCCATATTTACCTTCATTACTTTATTAGTTTACCCTTTAGTGCCTTTCCTTTAGCATGACCCGTTTTACATTCTTGTTCTTCATTGCTTAGGTTTATGTTCATTATTCAGTGGGATTTTCGTCTTGGTGTTTTACTAGTAAATGCATTGTGCTTAAGTCAATCTAACCCACTTCCACTGCACCGCCCCACTCTTTCCCCCAGTCCTGCATTGTTCAGCAGTTTACAATGTGTTTCATTGTGTCTTGTTCCTATACAGATGTGATGTATTTTCATTATTATTCACTATATGTCTTCTCTTCTTTTCCTTCTCACTTAGTCTCTTCTACCAGTCCCACTTTTGGGTCATGCTCTGCATATATTTATATGTATATATAATGTTGCTTATATTTGTATTGGGTCTCTATTCCGCATATGAGAGAGAACATGTGACCTTTGGCTTTCTGAACCTGGCTAACTTCAAAGATGCTGTTCTCCAGTTCCATCCATTAATGTGCAGATGATAAATTTTCATTCTTCTTTATGGCTGAATAATATTCCATTTTATAGAAATACCACATTTAAAAAAATCTGTTCATCAGTTTTGGGTCATCTTGGCTGTTTTCAAAGTTTAGCTATTGTGAATAATGCTGCAATAAACGTGTGTGTAGGTGTCTTTATTGTAAACTGACTTACATTCTTTTGGATATATGCCTAGGAGTGGAATTACTGGATCATATGGTAGTTCTACTTTTAGTTGTTTTGAGGTGCCTCCATACTATTTTCCATAGTGTTTGTACTAATTTACATTCCCACCAATAGTGTATGAGGGTTACTTTTCTCCCACATCCTCACTGACATTTGTTGTTGTTTGTGTTCTTGATAATAGCCATTCTAACAGGAGTGAGGTAGAATTTTAATATGGTTTTGATTTGCATTTCCTTTATGGCCAGGGATGTTGAACATGTGTTTTTTGGCCACTTGTACTTCTTTTGAGAAAGTTCTGTTCAGTTCAGTTGCCCATTTATTCATTGCATCATCGATTTTGGGGGCAGGGGAAGTTTAGTTTTTGAGTTTCTAGTATATTCTGGTTATTAATCTCTTGTCAGATTACAAAGATTTTCTGCCATTCTTTGGGCTGCCTCTTCAATCTGGTGGCCATTTCTTTTGCTGTGAAGAAGCTTTTTAGTTTCCTGTAGTTCCATTTGTCAATCCTTTCTCTTAGTTGTTGAGCCATTAGAGTTCTATTGAGGAATGTATTGCCTATATCTATATGCTCCAATGTATTGCCTACTCTTTCCTGCACTAGTTTCAAAGTTTCAGGTATTAAGTTCCTTAATCCACTTTGAGTTTCTGCATACAGACACTAGATTTTCCAGCATTATTTGTTGAAGAGGCTGCCTTTCTCCATCATATGTTTTGAGCACTTTTGTCAAACATAAGATGGGCATAACTGCATGGATTCATATCTGGGTCTTCTGTTCTGTTGGTCTTCATATTTGTTTTTATGGCAGTACCATGCTATTTTTTTTGTAAGATAAAGACTTGTTTTATTTTAATGACTGATCACCAAGGCCACTATGTATAGACGTGAGAGGGGAGCTTCACTTCTTGGTCTCTTCCTTCTTGGATGGAGTCTTGGTGATCTCCTTTTTGGCATGGAGGAGCTCCTCAGAAGCTTGCGTGCTTCTTTGGTCTCAGCCCTGTGGGCCTCAGCTGTGGGCCTTGTCTGCCTTCAGCTTGTAAATGTGTTTCATGAGAATCTGCTTGTTTTAAACACATTCCTCTTCACCTTCAGGTACAGGCTGTGATACATGTGGCTGTCAGTCTTAGGTTCATGGTGTCTCCTGCAGCCTGCACAGAATCCGCACCCTCCTTATCCAGGTCATTTGGGCATTGACTGTACCCTTTTGCTTCCCTATGGCCATATGCCTGCTCTTCCCGTGAGCCAAAGTGCTTTTCCTGTATTGAGCCTGAGAATAGACAGTCACAGGCTTGCAGATGATCAGCCCATCTTTGATCAGCTTCTGGATCTGCTGATGAGAGTTGGCATTGGTGATTTCATTGGTCTCATTGGGATTCAACTAGACCTTCTTTTTGCCACAGTGGGGGACACTGGAGGCAACCCTCTTCTGAAGCCTGAGCATACTCATGGCTGCCACCCCAGAAGTGAAAGGAAAGCTTGATGATTTTTTTTTATTGTGGTACTGAGCTTGAACTCAGGGCCTCATGCTTCCTAGGCTGGGGCTTTACCACTTGAGCCACTCTGCCAGCCCACCATGCTGTTTTTATAGCTATGGCTCTGTAATATAGTTTGAAATCAGGTATTGTGATACCTCCCATGTTTCTCTTTTTGTTCAGAATTACCTTGGCTATTCTTGGTGTTTTGTGCTTCCATATATAATCTTTAGGGTTTATTTTTTCAATTTCTGTGATGAATGTACATGGAATATATGTAGGGATTGTATCAAACATGTAGATTGCTTTTGATAATATGACTTTTCCCAATATCAGTTGTACCAATCTATGAGTTTGGAAGATCTTTACATCTTCTGTAGTCTTCTTTGATTTCTTTCAGTGGTTTATAGTTTTCCTTGTAGAGGTCTTTACTTTTCTTTGTTAAGTTTTTTCCTAGGCATTTTATTTTTTGAGGTTATTATAAATGGAATTATTTTCCTAAATCCTTTCTCAGTCTGTTTATTGTTGATATTTAGAAGTATTACTGATTTTTGTAAATTAAGTTTGCATCCCACTACTTTGCTGAAGGCATTTATGATGTCTAAGAGTTGTTTTGTGGGGTTTTTCCAGTCTTTTAGGTATAAGATCATGTCATCTGCAAATATTGACTATTTGACTTCTTTCATTCCTATTTGAATTTCTTTTATTTCTTCTTCCTGTCTTATTGCTCTGGCTAGGAACTCCAAGACTTTGTCCAATAAGAGTGGAGAAAGTGGACACCCTGGTCTCATTCCTGACTTCAGAGGAAAGGGTTTCAGTTTTTCCCCCACTTAATCTGATATTGGAGACAGGCTGTTTATATACAGCCTTTATTATGTTGAGGTACATTCCTTCTATTGCTAGTTTTATCAGAGCTTTTATCATGAAAGGATGTTTAATTTTGTCAAGGCTTTTTGTGCATGTATTAAGATCATGTGGTTTTTGTCTTTGCTTCTGTTCATATGCTATATTGCATTTAATGATTTATGTTGAACCATCTCTGCATCCCTGGAATGAAACTGACTTGATCATTTTGTATTATCTTTTTTGTTATGTTGCTGAATTCAGTTTGCCAATATTTCATTGAGAATTTTTGTATCTTAGTTATTAAAAGAGGTTGGCCTATAATTCTCTTTTTTTGTTGTTGTTGTATCCTTGTCTGGTTTGGGATGAGTGTGATACTGACGCCATAGGATGATTTTGGCAGTGTTATTTCCCTTTCTATTCCATGGAGAAATTTGAGGAGCATTCGTATTAGTTCTTCTATAAAGGTGTGGTAGAATTCAGCAGTGAGTCTATCGGGTTCTGGACTTTCCTTTTTTGGGAGACTATTTATAAATTTATTTAGGTAATTTATATCCTCTTGGCTTAAATTTGGATGGTCAGATGTGTCTAGAAATATATCCATTTCTTCCAGATTTCTAATTTATTTGAATACGGGTTTTTGAAGTATTCCCTAATGATCCTTTGAATTTTGTTGGTGTTTGTTGTGATATCACCTTTTTTTATATCTAATTTTATGAATTTGGTTCTTCTCTCCTCATTTTAGTCTTCAGAGCCAACAGTGGGTCCGTGCCTGTGTGATTTGGCATCTGGCCTTGTGAGAAAGCTCTAAGGAACTGAGGCAAAGGTCTCAGAACCAGACCTCCAGAAAAACAACAGTGCTCAAGGTTCCCAGATGGTCATGTCCTTCAGATGTAAATAAAAAGGTTATGCTGACCGTGTGCTTCTCCTGCCTCTCTGTTCCTGTTTTAAAAGAGACATAAAAAACAATTAATTTTAATTGTGCTTCCCTGTACTAAGGTAACCTTGACATGTAATACTTGGCATGCTTTTTCTGATCAAATGCTCTCTGTGAAAAAATAACTTATGAAAAGCAGAAGCAATCTTCAAAAAAGTGGCTATTGAGCACAGACTCGATAGTCCCTCCATCTTTTCCGGCTCTGGTCACCCAGGTCCCGCCATTAAATGGCAACAGTTGGTGCCTGAACAGGGACCTGAAGGATAATTTTGAAAGTGATGTGGAGACCCTCACAGAAGGGAAGTAAGTGAGACAAGATGGGGCAAAATCAGTGCAGAGTTCAGCCTTTTCTTTCACTTGTGCATCATTTCTTATTGCAAAGAGGAGCTCACGTTTCCAAACAACAGTTAAAGGACTGTTTAAAAGTTGTTTGTGAGTATAATCCTTGGTTTCCTGAGGAAGGTACTTTAGGTAAAGAAGTTTGGGAGCGAGAACGTAAAATGTTGAAAGGCATACAGACAGGGAGAAAAGATACCTGTTCATTTTTGGATAACATGGGCTCTGGTTAAATCTGTAAGTCTTATACTTGGGGGAGAGAGAAGGGAAGGAAATTTAGAAAGAGAGACTGTTGCATCCCTTCATGAGTATACATTAGATGCAGGAGATATAAAAAAAAGTCACTGAGGAAAGTAAAGAGTGCTGTAGTCATGGCTTTACTGTGCCAGAGGAAACCAAAAGTAAACCACTGCTGCTTGCAGCACCAGCAATTGCAATGGCTCCTCTGAGAGAAACTGCTAATCTTTATCCTCCTCCTCCAGAGGACGAGGATTGGGATAAATATCCTGAAATGGAAAACATTAAAGAGGAAATGCATTATTTACGTATTTGCCCCAACAAGATCTTGGGAAGAAAGAATGGCCTTTGATTGTTTTAGATTTACAAGATGGCTTTTATACTATACCTATACATCCCAAAGATAGGGAAAGGTTTGCATCTTCCATTCCTAGCCTAAATCAACAAAAACCTTTACAAAGATATCAATGGACAGTGCTGCCAAAGGTTATACTAATTTCCCCACTCTTTGTCAGTATTTTGTAGAAAAAATATTACAACTTATTAGGGTAATATTTCCTGATGCATATATCATCTACTATATGGATGACATTTTAATTTCTCACACGTTCTAAACAATTACATAAAATTTTTAAACCACACAAAAAGCTTTACAAGTAGGAGGATTGGTAATAACTCCTGAAAAAAAAATTCAAACTGCTACTCCTTTTCAATATTTAAGTCATACAGCTGAGCGACTCACCATTCGTTCTCAAAAATCTACCATATAAAGAGACTCATTAAAAACCCTAAATGATTTTCAAAAGTTACTAAGAGACATTAATTGGCTTTGCCCTTCTCTGGACATACCAAATTATAAACTTACTAATTTGTTTTCTATCTTAGAAGGTAATACTGCCCTGGACAGCCCTCAGACTTTAACACCTGCTACTAAAAATGAATTATAATTATTTAAGTCACTATTACAGACTACATTTTTAACCAAATTTGATCCTTTAAAACCTATTTCCCTGCTAATAATTCCTTCTCCTTCTAACATTACCTTTACTGTTTGTCTTGTCATTTTTGGTATAAGATACTCCTGTCTCTAATGACAATTAAAATCTTTCAAAACTTCTAAAGCCACAGTCGTGCTGGGATTGCTACATTTAAAAAATAAAAAAGGGGGAATTGTCAGAGCCAACAGTGGGGCAGTGCCTGTGTGATTTGACATCTGGTCTTGTGAGAAAGCTCTAAGGAACTGAGGCAAAGGTCTCAGAACCAGACCTCCAGAAAAACAACAATACTCAAGGTTCCCCAGATGGCTTCATGTCCTTCAGATGTAAATAAGAAGGTTATGCTGACCATGTGTTTTTCCTGCTTCTCTGTTCCCATTTTAAAAGAGACATGACAAAGAGTTAATTTTAATTTGCTTCCCTGTACTAATGTAACCTTGACATGTAATACTTTTTCTGACCAAATGCTGTCTGTGAAAAAACACCTTATAAAAAGCAGACGTGATCTTCAAAAAAGTGGCTATTGAGCACAGACTCGATAGTCCCCCCATCTTTTCTGGCTCTGGTCACCCAAGTCCTGCCATTAAACGGCAACATTAGTCAAGTTTGCTGAGGGTTTTTAAATCTTATTTATCTTTTCATAGAACCAAAATGTTTGTTTTGTTGATTCTTTCTTTAGGAGTTTTTCTGGTCTCTATTTCATTGATTTCAGTCCTTATAATTTTATTCTCTCTCTCCTTCTATTTGCTTGGGGTTTAACTTGTTCTTGTTTTTCTAGGAGTTTGAGACACAGCCCTAAGTCATTTATTTGAGATCTTTCTGTGTTTTAGTACATGCATTCATGGCTACAAACTTTCCCCTTAGCACTCCATAGCAGTGATATTTCTCATGTAAAATAAAAAGAAATCAGGACTTAGATATGGAGAGATTTTATTCAGAAAGACTATTTCAACATGAAGAATGTTCTAATCTCAGAAATCTGCAAGCTTCTCAAAATAAATCAAAAAAAAGGGGGAGGGGAGAAAAAGGGAGGAGTAAGATGGTTTAGCAGAAACTTTCAGGGATAGGAGGAAGGGTGTGGTGTGCAGGTGGCAAAACTAGAGCATTTCAACAGGAATTATTTTGCCCTGAGATTCTGAGAACAAGCTGTTAGAATGTCCTGCATCTTAGTGCTATAGTGTGTCTTTAAACTTGGAGGTGAGCCAAAGTTTCAGAGTCTGTCAGGAGGAGAGGAGCCTAGTTAAAGTTTGGCCAAAACAAAGCTGAGGGTAAGAAGAAATAGTTGGTTGTGAGCACTGGCCACTGACCTCATTTTAAACTTCCATAGTTATGATAATATTTGATAACTTTGTGCTTAAGATAGTGTAGTCACTACATTAGGTGTTAAGGGTATAGTGATGATTAACTCTGAACTCCCAATTCAAGGGATGATGGCAATGGAAGTTACAGAGACAGAGAAGGACCACCCTCTATTCTTTTTAATGTGGAGAGCTATCTTAGTCTTTTTTGTGTTGCTATAACAAAATACCAGAAGCTGGGTACTTTATTCAAAAAGAGGTTTATTTGGCTCATATTTTGGTGGCTGGAAGTCCAAACAACATGGCACCAGCACCTGGCACCATCACAACATGGCAGAGAAGCAGACTGGTAAATAGCTGCATATAGAAGGAGGTCAAGCACATGGGGATCCTTGTTTAATAACACACACTTTCATTAGAACTCCAGGAGGGCTACATTAATGCCTTAAGAGTGGTGCCCCAGAACTAATTATGTTCCACTTGGTCCACCTTTTAAAGATTCAAACCTCCTAATTTGTTACATTGGGAACCAAACTTCTAGCACATTAATGTCCCTTGGAGGGACATTCTCAAACCATACCCAAACCACAGGAATAACTTTGTAGGGATTGTAAAAATTTTAGTTCTTTGAATTTTCTGGGAAGATGCTCTACAACTTGAGCCAGTCTGCTAGCCCAACTGCAGCACTTTATCCTGATGAAATACTCTCCTATGTAGTTACTCACTAAAAAGGAAATTGAAGGAGAAGTCTCTCTCATAATGAAAGAAAAATTAAAGCCACAGTAAGATACCATTTCTCATGTATTAACCTGTAAAAACTTAAAAGTTTGGCAGCACTGTTGGTAAGCCATGAGAAGTGGAAATTCTCTCATATTACTGGTACAATAACAAAATGATATAGCTCCTATGTAGGGAGTAGTTGGTAATATCTAGAGAAACTGCATGTATTAATTATCTATTGCTGTGTAACAAGTTACCCAAAATTTAGCAGCTTGGGTTTGCGAACACTTGTTTCTTATTTTCTATGAGTCAGAACTCTGGAAACAGCTCATATGGGTGGTTCATGTTGTGGTCAAGCTAGAGGCTTGGTTCATGACCTTGTAGTCAAGTGACTGACCAGGGCAGCAATTATTTCAAGGTTCAATGGAAGGAAGACACGCTTCCAAACTCAGCTGGTTGTTAGAAAGCCTCAGATGATCAGTTGCCAAGCTCATTAAATGAACTTTCACAGTCACGTGTGGTTTTCACGACATAGCAGGTATCTTCTCTTTCCCCAAGGCTGACTTATGATATGGTAGCTGATATTTGTATAGACCAAGTAACTCAAGGAAGAGAAAACTCACAGTAGACAGAAACCAAAGTCTTTTTAAAATGCATTAGAAGTGACTTCCCATTACTGCTTCTGTTTCTGTTTGTTAAAAGTGAATCATTAAGGCCAGAATCAAGGGGATGGGAATTGATTTCCACTTCTTAAGGGAATGACTATTTAATAATATATGGGCATATCTCTAAAAACACAGTACTGCGTATCTTCCACACTTCATACAATTCAGAAGCCCCACTTGAGGAATATATCTCAATGATATGTCAGGAAAAATTTCAAAAGGATATTCATTGCTCTACTATTTTAAAGATCCAAACATTTACTAACAGAAGTCTGGTTGTATAAAGTGTGTAATAACACTGATAAAACAGTCATATTCAGGAGGCAGGGAAGAGAGAGAGAGAGAGAGAGAGAGAGAGAGAGAGAGAGAGAGAGAGAGAGAGAGAGAGAGGAGATGATTGGTTATGTGTGGATAATGTTATGTAAAAAACACACAGTAGACTAGGCACTTGTTTACACCTCTAATGCCAGCTACTTAGGACACTGAGATCAGGAGCATTGTTTCAGGCCCATCCAGGATAAAAGCAGAGCAAAGCTCAAAAATAAGCAGTACATAAAAGGGCTAGGAGAGTGGCCCAAGCAGTAGATAGCCTGTCTACCAAGCCCTGAGTTGAAACTTCAACACCAAAATAAAATTAAACAAAACAAAACAAACAAACAAACAAAAACCCCCAAAAACCCAGTGGAAAAAAATAAAGTAGTGCTACAACCATTTAGTTTTTTATTTTTTAATTAAAAATTGTTTTTATTCATCTATTCACATGTACATACGTTGTTTGGGCCATTCCTCCCTTTCCCCCCACCCCCTTGCTTCCAGGTAGAGCCAGTTCTACCCTCACCTATAATTTTGTTGAAGAGAAGACATAAGCAATAATAAGAAAGACAAAGTGTTTTTGCTATTTGAGATAAGGATAGCTATACAGAGAGATTCCTAGCATTGCTTCCATGCACAAGTGTATTAAACCCAGGATTGACTCATCTCTACCTGACCTTTTCACTGGTTCCTGACCCCCTTCCCATACTGACCTCTGTTGCTTTAAGGTTTCTGTATTAGATCCTCTGCATTGGGAATGTCAAACACTATCCTACCTATCCCCATACCTCCCATATGTGTTCTCCCCTTAACATGTGACCCAAGTCCTACAACATTGCTGTATTTGCCCTAGATCTAAAATCCACATATGAGAGAGAACATATGATTTTTGGTCTTCTGAGCCTGGCTAACCTCTCTCAGACTGATGTTCCCCAGTTCCATCCATTTACTTGAGAATGATAAGATTTCATTCTTATTCATGGATGAGTAAAACTCCATTGTGTATAAATACCACATTTTCTTAATCTATTTGTCAGTAGTGGGACATCTTGGCTGTTTCCATAACTTGGCTATTGTGAATAGTGCTGCAATAAACATGGGTGTGCAGGTGCCTCTGGAGTAACTTGTGTAGCATTCCATTGGGTATATCCCCAGGAGTGGGATTGCTGGATCATAAGGCAGATTTATGTTTAGATTTTTAAGAAGCCTCCAATTTTTTTCCAGAGTGTTTGCACTAGTTTGCATTCCCACCAGCAGTGTATGAGGGTTCCTTTTTTCCCACATCCTCACCAACGCCTCTTGTTAGTGGTGTTTTTAATGATGGCTATTCTAACAGGGATGAGGCAGAATCTTAGTGTGGTTTTGATTTGCATTTCCTTTATGGCTAGAGTTGTTGAGCATTTTTTCATGTGTTTTTTGGTCATTTGAATTTCTTCTTTTGAAAAACTTTTGTTTAGTTCACTTGCCCATTTCTTTATTGGTTCATTGATTTTGGGAGAGTTTAGTTTTTTAGTTTTATCAGTCCTTTGTCTGATGTATAGCTGGCAAATATTTTCTCCCACTCTGTGGGTGGTCTCTTCAGTTTAGAGACCATTTCTTTTGTTGTGCAGAAGCTTTTTAATTTTATGAAGTCCCATTTGTCCATCCTTGCTCTTATTTGCTGAACTGCTGGGGTTCTATTGAGGAAATCCTTGCCTATACCTATTACGTCCAGAGTATTCCTTGCTTTTTCCTGTATTAACTTCAGAATTTGGGGTCTGATATTAAAGTCCTTGATCCATTTTGAGTTGATATTAGTACAGGGTGATATACATGGATCTAATTTCAGTTTTTTGCAGCAGATGAATAACCACTTTTCCCAGCAACATTTGTTGAAGAGGCTGTCTTTTCTCCATCATATGTTTTTGGTGCCTTTGTCAAAAATAAGGTGGGCATAGCTGTGTGGATTCATATCTGGGTGCTCTATTATGTTCCACTGGTCTTCATGTCTGTTTTTGTACCAGTACCATGCTGTTTTTATTGCTATTGCTTTGTAATATAGTTTGAAGTCGGATATTGTGATACCTTCAGCATTGCTCTTTTTGCTGAGTATTGCCTTGGCTATTTGCAGTCTGTGTTTCCAAATGATTTTAGGGTAGATTTCTCAATATCCTTGATGAATGTCATTGGGATTTTGATGGGAATTGCATTAAACATGTAGATTGCTTTTGGTAGTGTAGACATTTTCACTCTGTTGACTCTACTAATCCATGAGCACGGGAGATCTCTCCACATTCTGTAGTCTTCCTCAATCTCTTCAGGGGTTTGTAGTTCTCCTTGTAGAGATCATTCACATCCTTTGTTGAGTTTATTCCTAGGTATTTGATTTTTTGGGGGCTATTGTAAATGGAATTGTTTCCATATATTCTTTCTCAGTTTGTTTGTTATTGGTATATAGAAAAGCTAATGATTTCTTTAAGTTGATTTTGTATCCTGCCACCTTGCTATAGCTGTTTATGATGTCTAGGAGTTTTTGGGTAGAGATTTTTGGGTCTTTAAGGTATAGGATCATATTGTCTGCAAATAGGGATATTTTGACAGTTTCTGTACTTATTTGTATTCCTTTGATTTCTTCTTCATGCCTAATTGCTCTGGCTAGGATTCCAGTACTATGTTGAAGAGAAGTGGGGATAGTGGCATCCTTGGCTCATTCCTGATTTTAGAGGAAATAGTTTCAGTTTTTCACCATTAAGTGTAATGCTGGCTGTATGTTTGTCATATAGAGCTTTTACAAGGTTGAGGTACTTTCCTTCTCCTCCTTAAGAGCCAGATAAGGCTACCTTCCACTGGGAATCCTCAAAGATCATTCATTCCATGAGACATGCTTTAAGTTTCTATTTCCCAGGTCCAGTTATATCTGATCAGTACCCTTAACTCTGTTCATTCTTCTTTATATTCCATTGTGTATGTATACCACATTTTCTTTACACATTCATTACTTATTGGACATCTAGGCTGATTCCATGTGTGGCTATTGTGAGTAATGCTGCAATAAACATGGGCGTGCAGGTATCCCTTTTGTAAGCTGGTTTATACTCCTTCAGCTATATGCCCAAGAGTGATATAGCAGAATCATAATGTAGGTCTATTTTTAACTTTTTGAAGAGCCTCTATACTGATTTCCATGAGACCCTCTTGTAATGTAATGAATCTGAACTAAAATAATAATTCAAAAAACTCTCTGTTCATGATGACCCCAAAATTTTGCTCACACAGATAGGGCACATCTTTTTGAGGTGTGCCCTATTCTCTGCAGAGTTTCTCATATAAGAGGTTTTTACTTTGCAAGGTAAGCATTGTAGCCCTCAGGAAAAAGGTCAAGCAGACAAGGAATGTGGAAGAAGGAAATTTTTGTGCAGACACTATGGTTAGTCATGTAGGTTACTACCTCCCTGCCAGATGTGACTTTTCATTAGAGGTGCTTACCTGAAGAGTCACATGGGAGAAGAGTTGGGTCCACTGCAAAGAACATAGTAGCATCTTAGGGAATGTCAGGTGAAATTGATATGCTCTGATGTAATACTTGCTCTGCAATCTCTACCAGGTACATCTTCCCTACTCCCCAAGGTTTTTTTTTTTTTCCCTTGGAGGGCCACTTAATTCTCAGGAGAAACATTTCAAGTTTTAAGGAAACAAACAGGAGCTCTGAAAAAATAACACAGGGTTTCTTTATGTCCAAACACCATAATTCGTATGTGTTTGAAAAAATAAAATAAATAGCTCAGTGCCAGTGGCTCACACCTCAAGAGTCAGAGATCGTGAGGATCGTGGTTCAAAACCAGCCTTGGGTAAATAGTTTGTGAGACTCTATCTTGAAAATACAAAGTACAAAATAGGGCTGGTGGAGTAGGCTTTGAGTTCAAACCCCAGTACCACAAAAAAAGAAAGAAAAATAAAATAAATGAAAAAATAATTAAATCTCATAAACATAGTGTGAGATAGACCAGCAAACAGATGCGCAAAGAAAGGCACTGATAAGCAGACAGGAAATCTTCTGGACAGTAAGGAGCAGAGTGACTGGAGTGCAAATTGAGTTTAAATGTATGTACATTGGGATTAGCAGCCTACTGCTGGAATATGGAGACAGAAGATAAAGGGGACACATATTATCTATGAACATACCCTCTATATGAATTTCATATAAAGAGGAAGAAACAGAAACTTAGGGTTGAATTAGCCTTCCTTAAATTACACAACATGTGAGAAATGGTACTAGGATTAAAACTCTAGGTCATTTGGCTTTAGAACCAATTTTCCTACCATATCAAGCTCCTAGTGAGGTGGGATAAAAGGGAAACATGGCTAAGAAGTGTCAATTTTAAGTCTAGGACCATCCACAGACAGGTCGGCTTATATGGTTGATATGGAAAAATATAAAAAGCCATGTTTATTGAACCCGATTAACCCATTTTTCTGTGTTTTCACACAAGGAATTTTTGCATAAACCTTTAGGAGTGAAGGTCAAGTTATCTGTCTCAAGTAAAGTCTCTAGATCTTGGTATCTTATTTTAAGCTCTCTCTTTTTCCATGGCTAAAATTATGCTAGCCTAACATTAACAATATTATCACATGACGGTCACATACATGCTGATATGTAGGAAACCAGTAACAAAAAACTTGAGAACAGACTATATATGTAATTTGTAATTTGTTAGACTAATCATTTAGTTCACAATTTTAAAAGTTTTACATGTCATGCAGAAAATGTCTATCATTTATACATTAAGATTTCTATGGAACATGGTTTTGCTTATAATTTTTTTGACAAAGATGTACTCCTCAAACATCAAATCTATTGTTTTTGTAGTCTCTACAAAGGTTTGAAGTAATACTAAAGGCTTTTTGTGCTCAGTCCATTCTTATGATTTCATTACTATATGAATTCTCGGGTGTACAGTAAATTGTGACTTTTGATTGAAGGCTTTTCCACATACAGCACATATGTAGGGCTTTTCTCTAGTATGAATTCTCTGATGTACAATAAGGTCTGACTTTCAGGAAAAGGCCTTTCCCCATTCAGCACATACATAAGGTTTCTCTCCTTTTTTAATTCGCTGATGCCCTGAGAGGTGAGACTTCTGAGAGAAGGCTTTCCCACATTCCCTACATATATAGGGTTTTTCTCCTGTTGAACTCTCTGATACCCAATGAGATGTGATTTCTGACAGAAGGCTTTGCCACATTCATTGCATTTATAAGGTTTCTCTACAGTGTCTGTTATGAGCTGTGACTTATGGGAGAATGTCTTCCCACATTCAACATATTTATATGGCTTTTCCCCAGTGTGAATTATCTGATGGATAATGAGTTCTTACTTCCTGCTGAAGGCCTTCTCACATTGAACACATCTGTAGAGTTTCTC
Source organism: Castor canadensis (assembly GCF_047511655.1). NCBI lineage: Eukaryota > Metazoa > Chordata > Mammalia > Rodentia > Castoridae > Castor > Castor canadensis. Next base: position 68,556,285 of record NC_133391.1, on the reverse strand, counting down.
ACCTGTGTGAATTCTTTTTTTTTTTTTTGTGGTACTAGGGCTTGAACTCAGGGCCTTCACCTTGAGACACTCCACCAGCCCTATTTTTGTGAAAGATTTTATTGAGATAGAGTCTCATGAACTATTTGCCTGGGCTGGCATCGAACTGTGATACTCCTGATCTCTGCCTCCTGAGTAGCTAAGATTACAGGTATGAACCATGGCCCAGTCTGTGTGAATTCTTTTATGTATAATCAGGTGAGACTTCTCACAGAAAGTTTTCTCAGTCAGTATACTTGTATGGCTTCTCTCCAGTGTGAGTGCTGTGACTTCGGGGAGAAGACCTTCCCACAGTGATTATATTCATGTGTTTTTTTTCCCAGTGTATGTTCTCTGATGTATAATGAAGGATGATTTCTGGGAAAAGGCTTGCCCACATTCACTACATTCATAAGGATTTTCCCCAGAATGACCTCTCTGATGTATAGTGAGAGATGATTTAGGAGAGAAGGCTTTTCTACATTCAGGGCATTCATAAGGTTTTTCCCCAGTGTGGGTTCTTTAGTATACAGTGAGGTGTGACTTCTCAGTGAAGGCTTTTGCACAAACACTACAATCATAATGTTTTTCTCTGGTATGAATTCTATGAAGTATAATGAGCTGTGGCTTTTTAAGAAAGCATTTTCCACATTCAATGCATACACAGTTGTTCTCCCCTATTTCAACATTCACATATTTAACAACAGACTGTTTATTGCTGAGAATCTTCCCATACTGGGTGCCTTCACACTTTCACTCCAATGTGAACTTATTTCTTGTGCTTAAAGCAGGAAGAATTGTAGCCAGATATCCTCCCATATTCTACATTCTCATCAATGTTTTTTCTTGCATATTTCCTATTACAACTGAGTAGGTTCATATTAGGCCTTGAGCTTTTATCTAATGGATCACATTTATACAGTCTTTGTTTTGAAGAGTCTATGTCTGAGCAGCTATGAAGTGCTTTTACCTATACGTTGTTAGTATGGCCTGATTCTTCGGTGATTATTTTGGTGACCTGCCTGAGAACTTTGCCTTGGTTTTCCCAATCTCTTTCTAGCTGGTTTCTATCTTGCCAGACTTTTAAAATGGAGTATAATGAATGATACCAAGTGATGGTTTCTAGTATTTCCCCATGGAAGGAAACATCTCTTGATGAGGCTAGTTGAGTGGTATCAATTCTGCTCTCCCTGTCTGAAAGAGTAAAGAAAGAAAATCAACCAGATAAAAAGAAGCATTAATAGAGGCAGAACAAGTGGATGACAAATGATATTTCAAAAGCACAGTGACTTGGGAGGAGATTAGGCCATTAAAAACTGAGTGAAACTGAAGTGAATAAATAAAATTGATGTTATTTATAATTCTGAATGAGGTAGTCACAGGATTATTCTCCTCAGAAAACAAGTATAAAACTGAATAAGTTTATAACTAAAGGCATGCCATAAGTTGAAAAGTGTTTACTCACCAAAGGGACTTTATGATATTCCTTCCTACGATCTCCCACAGCTAACTAACTAACTAACTAACTAACCATCAACCAAATAAAGATAACAGCAAAGGCACTATATTGGGGGAGAAGTTACAAAGTTTGAATTGAAGCCTCAACTTTTGCTGTTTTTAAAACAAACCAACAACCACCAGAAAGAGCAAGAAGAATGTAGATAGTATGACATATTGTCCACAGTGTTCTTACCTGCCCAATAATACTAGACATGTAAAGAGACAGGAAAATGTGAACCATAATCGGGAACAAAAGCAGTCAATAGAAATGTCCCAAAATGGTGTGTGTGTGATTTGACAAGCAACAACTTCAAGAAGCTGTTGAAAACACCTTTAAATAATTAAAAGAAAATATGCTAAAGAATATGAAATTTCAGCAAAAGGGACAAGAAAGAAGAAATTTTGAGAGTAACAGAGCTATTCTATATCATGATTGTGACAGCGGTGAAGTTACACATTTTTTTCCATCGAGATTTAAAGAAAGTGTAAACTATATGAAAATTTAAAAATAAATTAAAAAGAAAAGAACCAAGTAGAAAATTTCAAGGCTGAAATGGAAAGGTCACCAGCTAAGCTAATACAAAATTTCTGTATTTTTCCAGAAAAAAAAGTAGTGCTAGCTAAATAGGTTTTAACAATATTATATTGTAATCCTTAGAGTGAGGCTTCCCTCACACATATGCACATACTGAATCACAACTAAAAACTCACTAGAGGAATGAAAACTACATAGCAAAATTTTCCTTTTAACATAAAAACAACAACAAAAAAGAGAAACCAAATGAGTGATTAGACAAAAAAAAAAAAAAAAAAAAAACCCAAATACAAAGGAAACCAAATAAGTAATTTACTAACTGGAAATACACTAATACACCAATCAAAAGACAGAAAGTGTAAACTGGATAAAAGAGTATAAACCAATTATATGTTGTCTAAAAGAGATTCTTTTTAAAGACAAATAGGATGGAAATGAAAGGATGGGAAAATATACCATGCAAATTATAATATAAGAATTGTAGAAGCTATATTAATATCAGATAATATAGACTTCAATGCAAAAAATATTAGAAACCAAGCTGAACAGCTGAAAACTGTAAAAGGATCTATACAGCAAGAAGATACAATTATAGACTTACATACAACTAGTAATAGAGCCTCATTATACATGAAGCCAAAATTCACAGAAATGAAAAAAATAGAAAAATCAACAATTATAGCTAGAGACTTTAATAATCTTCTTACATTTATTTATAAAACAAGCAGACATAAAATCAATAAGTATCAACAAACCTGACTTAATAAATATCTATAGACATTCATCCAATAAAAATGAATATACATTTATTTTAATAACACATAAATCATTCATTACTATGGACAATATCCTGTGTCTCACAACAAATGGCAATAATTTTATAAGGATGAAAATAATACACAGTATATTTTCCAATCATAATAAAGTTAATTAAAATAAATAATAAAAAGAAATTTCACAGTTTCCCTCCAAACAATATAAAATTAAACAATACACTTATAAATAACCTTTGCATCAAAGAGAAAGGTAAAAGAGGAATTAGAAATTAACTTGAATTTAATTAAAAGTCAATACAGAATATCAAAAATTGTGGGACATAGCTAAAGTAATACTTGGAGAAAAAATTGTATATAGGTAGTCCTCACTTGGCACAATTTTGACATGTAGGAATTTCAGCTGCCACAGCTTAATAACACCAATCTGCCAACAAGACGGTTCAAAATTCACCAGGGTTTATTGTCTGTGAATAATGACAAAAGTACAAACATTGCAAGCTCTTCAGTCCATAGATTGTATCAATAAAATATACACATTATAGTCAGAGACCAATCACTTAATTTCTTCTTAAGTCTGTTGGTCACCAGTAACTGCGTATCTGTTGTCTAGTATGATCACAGACAGCAAAGTGTGAACTTCTAGTCTCCTAGTGATAAACCCACATAACATTTTACAAACGTGGGTAATTAAAAGAGGGATCTGGTCAATAAAGATTAAAAATCCACAAAGAAATAATACTAACATTACTATATGTGATGAGAAGATAGATGACCACAGAAATGTTCACACTGCTGCCATTCAAGAGGCCTTAGATATGCAGATGGAATATTTGTTGACATAAATATGAAAGAGGTTGAAATGAAAAAGATAAAGGTATTGTAAAGAAAGTGACACCATCAAAAATATTCATATTCAGAGCTGGCTGCTGGTGGGTCACCCCTGTAATTCTTTTCACAAATAAATGCAATATCAATAGCAATCATAAGTATAGTATTGGCATAAGTCTAGATATTTAGTTCATTCCAACAGTCTTGACAGATAAGAAATAAAATCTCAGTACTTACGGTTAATTATTTTGTGATAAGAGGACCAAAGCTATTTAGTGGGGGAAAAGTCTTTTCAATAAATGGTATTTGAATAACTAGATAAGCACATGCAAAAATAATCATGTCAGACCCTTACTTCACACTAAGCAAAAAAATTAACTCCAAATCGATCAGATACCTAAATGTAAGAAATAAAGCTAGAAAAGTGTTAGAAAAAACAGGTGTAAATCTTGCTGACATAAAATTTAGAGATGGATTCTTAGATAAAATACTAAAAGCATAAGCAACAAAAGAAAAAAATTTAAAAACTTAGATTTCATCAAAATTGTAAACTTTTCCTGCAGTCTTACAGAAAAACAGACAACTCAGTATTACGAGCTCTGTAGCTACACTTTCCAGGCAGTTTTAAACCATCCACCTGGCCTCCACGCATCACAGGATATTTGTTAAAATATCACGTTGATGAGAATGTAAATAAAAATTGGTATGAACTTTGTGTAGGATAGTTTGTGAACATGAATTTTAAATTGACCCACCCCATCAACGTGCACTTGGAATTGAAAATTTGTGTTTAATTTCTTATTAAAGTTGAGTTCATGTGTCGGAATACGTAAGTAAATGTACCTCTGCATCCTAGGGATTACATAAATGACATAAATATGGCATTGTTGATATTGTCTAAAAAACTAAAACAACTTAAATATCCTCCATTAAAGTTTAAATTATGTATGGCTTAACTATACTGTGGCATTAGCATATTAAACATTTAAATTTTTCCTATAGGTTGAATTTAAGGACATGTAAAAACTTTACATAGGTTTGTTATCGTTTTTGAAAATTACAGGTAGATATGTATTCAAAAGGACATATGAGAGAACTCCATGGAGTATTAACTGTGGTTTTTATTTTGTTTACACTTTCTGTATTGTTTAGCTTTAATAACAATAATAATGTCATTTTTCATGGTCAGAAAATAATTTTCCGTTTTCAGGGAACAAAAAAGTTCTAAAAGAAATCACAAACTTGGTTTCACTCTTCATTATAAAAACTTTATAAAATAAATTAAATCCAAATATCTGCCTCTTGATTTTCAAGACATTGTTCCAGTATTTATGGACATTGAGATACCATTTAGATTTCTATTTAGTAAACAAGCCCAGCAGAACATAAGGTGTTTTTGATTTTTAAACCCCATTTAAAATAAAATTTTTAGATAGAAGCATTAAATAGTTTTTTTAAACATATATCTTGCTTTTTTTTTGTTTTTTGTTTTGGTGAAACTGGGGTTTGAACTCAGGCCTTTATGCTTTCTAAGCAGTCACTCTACCACTTGAGCCACTCCACCAGCCCTTACATATTCTTTTATATGTAACACATTTGCATCTTTGCCATCATTAGAGAATTTTAATATAAAAAAATTTTAAACAATTAAAATTTGTGAAGGGTTTTAAACATACTAATGGGCTATAGTACCACTGTATTGTTTTCTCATTGTCTTACTATTTTGTCCTATTTTTAAATATGAACAATAGATACTGTTGTATTCTAAATAGAAAAAAATTGTAAACTCTTATGCTTCATAGTCAAAGTAAAAAAATAATCTGCATAATTGGAGAATATATTTATAAATCATACATCTGATAGTGGTCACAAATCTAAAATATATAAAGAGGTTTTTTTTTTCCCTTGGCAGTACTGGGGTTTGAACTCAGGGCTTCATGCTTGCTAAGCAGGCACTTTACCACTTGAGCCACTCCAGCAGCCCTTTTTTTGTGTTGGGTATTTTGGAGATAGGGTTTTGCAAACTATTTGCAGAGGCTGGCTTTGAACTGTGGCCTTCTTTTTCTCTGCCTCCTAAGTCACAGGTGTGAGCCACTGGCACCTGGTTGTATAAAAAAGTTTCATAACTCAATAATAAAAAGATGAGTAACCCAATTCGAAAAATGGTCAAAGGATCTGAATAGACATTTTTCCAAAGAAGGCACATGAAAGGATATTAAATGCATGAAAAGATACTCAACATCTTTGATCATCAAGGAAATGCAACTGAAAAACAAAATGAAATACTACTTCATACCCACTTCTAGAATAAGAAAGTCAGATCAAAACAACTGTTGACAAGGAGATGGAAAAAATAAGTACCCTCATATGCTGTTGGTAGGTGGTGGTGGGGAGATAAATCCAGTGATTCCACTTCTGGGTAACAAAACATAAAAGAAAGCATGCCTACAACAAAACATCTAAATGTTTGTAGTAGTAGTATTCATAATAGATAAAAGTAGAAACACCCCAACTGCCCAGCTGATGGGTAGACAAACAAAATGTGGTATATCTTTATAATGAAATATTATTAGACCAAAAAAAGAAAAAGTGCTGATACATGCTAAAATGTAAATGAATTTGCAAAATGAATTTTGCAAATGTCATGTTAAGTGAGAGAATTCAGACACAAAAGACCACATATTACATGATTCCATTTAAATGGAATGTTCAGAATAGACAAATCTATTGAGATAGAAAGTTGATTAGTGGCTGCTTAGGGCTGGAGGAAAAGTAAATAGATGGTTGATAGACAAAGGGTACAAGGCCTCATTATGAGATGATGAAATGTTCTACAATTGTGGCGATGGTTGCATGTACCGGTAAATATATTAAATATATTTGAATTGTCTGCATTAAGTGTGTGAATTGCGAGACATGTTGTACCTCGAAACTGTTCAAAATAAAAGTTTCAGTGTACCACTAATGAAACATTAACTATAGACATTCCCACTGAGTTTCCAACCTTATATTCTACTACCTGTACATTATCTCAGAGTGAAGCCAAGTAACCCTAGCAAATTTCTGCTAGACAAACCATGTCGGTTACTAATTCCAGGAATTCATACATGTCTTCCTTCCTAGAGCTTGTCCTCTTCCTCCTTCTGCCTAACTCACTCTTAAGATATGCTTTAGGATGGGAAGATAGATCAGTGGTATAGTGCTTACCTAGCATGCTAAAGGCCCTGGGTTCAATCCTTAGTAACACACACACAAGAAAAAAGAAAAAAAGATAGGCTTCAGAGCAGCTACTATATACTCTGAAAAAAATGCTTTCTTAAATTCTGCTACATCTCTTTTAACTATTATTTCCAATGACTACCTAAAATAGTAACTGTATTTGACATGAAATTTTATATATCCATGAATCTCGATGAGTTGTCTTTCAAGTACAACCTATGTTCCTGAAAAGCAGTTGCTTTCAATTGCTTTGAATTTCTTTTAGAAGGTACTAAAAATGGATCAGTAAGGACTATCCCTTAAGTACAAGGCTCACTATAAATTCATTAGTTGTGGAAGGCTTACTATATGCTGTTCAGTCAGCAGATGAATGAAAAGGAACAGAAGATACCAGGTAGAGATTTAAACCTCAGCCATGAATCAATTAAAAACAAAATAAAGCAACTGAGTTTTCCCTTCCCTTGTCTCCCTTCTGCCAGATATTCACCTGGATAGATGTAGTTTAGTAGATCTCTTTTTATGATCCATGGCTCTTCTCCTTGTTCCAACTTGGACATGAGACGTGGTTTGGAAACTGGATACCCTATTGTAAGAATGCACAGAGGAACTGGGTTGGCTACACTGGAGAAGGAAGAGAAAGCGCAGTTTCAGGAGCCTACAATAAAGCTGTCCAGGGGGCACTTAGCAAAGTAATGACTCCACACAGGAAAGGGGAAAGAGCACAAGGCATGTCAGGAATCCACGAATTATGCAGGGAAGCCATCCTTATCCATAGACAGCAGATGGCTGTAGTTCTCCAGCATCACCTCTCTGTACGGGATTCTCTGAGGACAGTCAGCTGCTGCTATTCCTCCTGGTTAAAATCCACAGCCACACCCTCAAACAACACTGGATCCTATAGCAGTACATTCCTGTTCAATCTGACGTGATCAATCTTGTCATTTTTAATGACAGTGTGCAAAACAATGTGCTCAGTACTACATCATGTCTTTTGAGGAAAATGATGTAAAATTCTTTCACAAGAGACAGATACAAATCTATGCCATTTTTTTTCTTTTTGGTTGTTCTGAGGTTTGAACTCGGCCTCATGCTAGCTAGGCAAGCACTCTACCACTTGAGCCAGTCCACTAGCCACACAAAATCTGGTGCATTTATATAGGAGTACAGGCAAGGAAATCACCTATAGGAAAACCAGAAAAAAAAATAATAATGGTATTATATATATCATATTTTCTTATGATAAAAAATTCAGCTGATTTCTCTTTGTGAAGAATGCAAATCATGTATACCATGTCCTCTCCCTTTCTACTGTGGTTGCTAGAAAGATTAGACAAATTTGTACTTTAAATTGTACACTTATATGAAATATGTAGAATATAAATATTTATATATAATTTATATTTAACAAACATATATTTGTACTATAGTTTAATAGTGCTTTTATATGACTTAACTGCACACATAATCTGTATATTATACAGAAGCTTTTTCTAAGTCTTCTTGTTCTCTCTACATTTTCATAATCCCAATTTTTAGCTTTCTAAAAAATAAAAATCATTTAATTGCATGGAAATCAAGTACCAAATAAATAAGCAGCTCACCTGAGACTTGACCATTTTCTGCTTCTCTTCCAGAAGTCTGAGGAATTAGGATAAGGAAACAGAATAGAGTCACCAAGGGTCAGAGCTGACATTCACCAGTCTAGAAACAACTGCTTCCAGAAGTCAGGTAGACAACCTGAGTTTATATTGTGTGAGGTTATTTGAGTCTTACAGAAGTTCAGCAAATATGGTGTGGAGGCACCAACATTAGTCCTTTTGTGACTATATTATGATCACACAGAATTTTGACAAGGCATTTTTAATTGGATGAGTTTAAAGATATGTTCCTGGTGGATTTACAAAATTTTATAATAACCTTTGAACTAGCAATTCTATTCAATTTGAAATTCTAGTTGGAGAGCTCTATTTTAAGACAATAATCATGGAGATTTTATAAAGAATTAACTGTACAAAGAGCAGCTACCAGGTAATAGTAATGTAAAAATGACCAACTGACAAATGCATTCCTATATTCCTTAGACAGATACCAATAAAAGCTTAAGAGCTCTGTTATTGACTATCCCTCCAAAATTCAAATGCTGAAACTACACTTTAAAGTGATGGCATAAGGAAGTGAGGTCATAGAGAGGCAATTGGGTCATGAGGGTAGAGCTCTCATGAATAGGGTTAATGCCCTTATCAGAAGAAATACAAGACAGATGATTTGACTCTTGGTTATGTGAAGATATAGTGAGAAGATAGCCATCTACAAGCCAGGAAGAGTGCCCTCCCCAGACACTAGATTGGCCATCACCTTGATTGTGAACTTTCTGGCTTCCAGAAATGTGAGAAATAAACTGTCAAAGAATTTTTTTTTGTTTAAATTGTCATTGGTGATTTTCAACAGTGCAGTTGTTTTCATAAAAAAAATAGTGATAGGTTAGAACCACTGATAAATGAGACTAAAACACAATGTGGGGAGGCACTTAGCTGATAAACTGTTCCCAGTCCTAGGATGGGTCATGAAGACAAGGATGAACTCACTCTGAGGAAGTAGGGGATCCTATAATGGGGAGGTTGTTTCATATGTCATGTCTCAGGCTATGTCAAATAAACCTGGTAGGAAACAATCATGTAAGTCATGCTTCTGTCTGGACACCCAGCTCTGCATCAAGAATCAGCAAGTTCGATAAATAGTTGTTAAGTAGACTGTAGTATGATTTCAGTAAACCTTTCATCAGGGAAAAAAGAAAATATGCTCCCTGACACCTGAAAATTGGCCTGTCTGAACTCTTCTGTTTATAGCAAAGAGTTACACAGAATAGGACACCATCTGTGACCATGAGAGATCAAGAGAAAAACAAGAGCACTCTGAAATCAGGTCTGAATACCGAACATAAACATTGTTTAATCCACAAAATACCAAGCGTTCTCTTCCCCTCCCAACTGCTACTGCTTCAGTCTAGTCCTTCTTTGAGAGATTAAAATTTTCATTCACTGAGTTATCTGCTTCCTGACTGCATCCAAATCAGAACAAAGCCCACTTAGTAAGTCCCTCCCCCAAATCACCTAATGCAAACCCCAGTGTTATAAAATGTCCCTTGTAACATCCCCTTGCTGATACACAGCAATGGTTCCGCGTGGTGTAGCCTTCCTCCTTGCAAGAGCAATATAGCTAACTTATTTTACTATAAGGTATTACTGGTGGTCTTTGGTTAGAAGGAATTCACAATAATAATCCTATTCCTTTACATTTGTTTGGTCGTATGTATGAATGATGTTTTCTTCTGTGAAGGCATGAGTGATGGGGAAAGATGGTTTGAAAAAACTTCTGTGACCCGCAGAAATTGTAAAGTAAACACTTTCCCAGTAAACTGGGACTGTACGTTAGGGTCCCCATTTATGACTCCTATAAATCAACAGATCACCAAAATCCAGAAATCACAAATCTCATGCAGCACATCCACCTCCCACCCCTATCATGGCACTGCCTATATTGGTCCACAAATCAGTTAGCCACACGGACACCCCACACACAGCTCAGTGCACAGACCCTCCTCCAACCCTGACCCACAGATCATACAGCTATTCCCTACTGTTGCTACAGGTCCCCAGCATTCATCCCAGAGACTTCCCGTCACTGACCTCATCGACCTTCAACCACTGGCCCTTTCGGACTCCTGCCCAATCCCAAACTGCCCAATGATTCAACCCATAAATCCTCCTTCTGACCTCCCAGCTCGATCACTGATCCTGAAAAGCCCATCAAGGCTTAAAGGGCACAGCTGTTAACATCTACATTGGAGAACCTCCCGCTTCCTTTCCGCAAGCGCAGTGCAGGTTTCCCGAGCCTGCGCTGTTCCGTACAGGGCAACTTTGTTCAAGAGGCAATATGGCTGCTCCTGTGAACCATTTCTATAAGGGCTCTGCCATCTTTAAAGTCCAGTCGGTTCCGTACAAAACGGGGATTCGCCCTGACAATGGGATTGGGTTGTACCACTATGTCAGAGAAGGGCGGGAAAGATGATGGAAAGCAGGACTATGATACAAACCGATAAACTGCAAATTTTTGCAGAGAGATTTTATAGGGGTTGAGGAAGGATTTGGTCTGTGGTCTGTTGGAAGAATGCGCTTTGTGGAAGAGAAAGAAATGGGAATGGTATATTTTCGTCAGAGATTCTATACAGCGTGTTTGTAAATGGTATAGTCCTACACAAGAGGATTTAACAGTGGGAGGGACCAAAGTGATGGGGAGGGGGAGGAAAGGTGTAATAATAATAATGAAGTGCAATTATGTTAATAATGATAAGAAATACTCCAAAGAGGAAATTGCAATACGGTAATGTTTCATGGTCTGACTGGAAGAAAAAGAAAAAAAAATTGAGAGGGAAGTGGAGACTAAGGCACAAAGAGACTGAGATAGACTGAGTTAAGAAGACCCAAGAACAAGGAATGGAAGTTCCTTAGAACTGCATGAAACACGAGACAGATGAAGGGGTAGTGAAGGAGAGGAAAAAAATGAAGGTCTCTAAAGGAATGGAAGCAGGAAATGGTTATAGGTAGCGGATAGACCTAAGCAGTGGCCACAAAAGGAAGAAAATCATTACAATTAAACTTCCCAACTCCACAGGAACCTATCAAGGCCAGAAGATATCATGGAATGCTTTGAAGTCATGTCTCACTTGAATCTTAATCCATTCTTTTAGTGAACAGTAAGCCAAGCTCTAAACATCTGCAAGGCCTGGGGCTTAGAGTTTCACACAGGCAATCTCTTTAATTTAAAGAGATAGATAAAGACCCAGGCTCCAGAGTTGTACCCTAAGTATCAGGTAGATCAAAGGCTGAGAATTTTACACAGGTAATCTCTTTAATAAGATAAAGGCCCAGGCCCAGGATCCCATCCTAGGAATCAGATGAATGTGGGGCTGAGCATTCCTCAATAAATACTGTAGTATTCTAGCTCCGAATGCTGATATGACCCACATGCAGTCTATTAAAAGTGTACTCTTAATAATAAACTTTGATATCACTTTTACTATGTTATTACACATGGCCTGAATTCTTCTCTGCCAGACACAGGACAGAGGTAGATAACCAGCAGAAACAATGGCATTCTGGATTTGCCTGAAATTGTTAACAGGATTTGTAATGAAAGTCCTATGTCTTAGGAAATTTCTCCCAGAAATCCCACATTTCAGTGATAGGTGGGATAAGTAAAAAGCCCAAAAGTAGGGCTGAGGTTTGAGGGTGCAGCTGAGTGGTAAAGCATTTTCCTAGCATTCAGGAGGCCTAGTAGTATTAAAAAGAAAACCATGTGGGGTGGTATCTCTAGCAATAAAGGAAATGGAAATTAAAACCACACTAAGATTCCATCTCACCCGTTAGAATAGCCATCATCAGCAACACCACCAACAACAGGTGTTGGCGAGGATGCGGGCAAAAAGGAACCCTCTTACACTGTTGGTGGGAATGTAAACGAGTACAACCACTCTGGAAAAAATTTGGAGGCTACTTAAAAAGCTAAACATTGATCTACCATTTGATCCAGCAATACCACTCCTGGGAATATACCCAAAGATTGTGACACAGGTTACTCCAGAGACACCTGCACACCATGTTATTGCAGCACTATTCACAATAGCCAAGTTATGGAAACAGCCAAGATGCCCCACTACTGAGAATGGATCAAGAAAATGTGGTATCTATACACAGTGGAATTTTATGCAGCCATGAAGGAGAACGAAATGTTATCATTCACTGGTAAATGGATGGAATTGGAATACATCATTCTGAGTGAGGTTAGCCTGGCCCAAAAGACCAAAAATCATATGTTCTCCCTCATATGAGGACATTAGCTCAAGGGCAAACACAACAAGGGGATTGAACTTTGATCACAAGATAAAAGCAAGTGCACACAAGGGAGATATGAAGATGGGTAAGACACCTAAAAAATTAGCTAGCATTTGTTGCCCTTAACGCAGAGAAACTAAAGCAGATACCTTGAAAGCAACTGAGGCCAATAGGAGAAGGGGACCAGGATCTAGAGAAAAGGTTAGATCAAAAAGAATTAACCTAGAAGGTAACACACATGCACAGGAAATTAATGAGGGTCAACTCTCTGTATAGCTAACCTTATCTCAACTAGCAAAAACCCTGTTCCTTCCTATTATTGCTTATACTCTCTCTTCAACAAAATTAGAGATAAGGGCAAAATAGTTTCTGCTGGGTATTGAGGGGGTGGGGGGCACAGGGAGGGGGTGGTGTGGGTGGTAAGGGAGGGGGTGGGGGCAGGGGGGAGAAATGACCCAAGCATTGTATGCACATATGAATAATAAAAAAATAAAAATTAAAAAAAAAACAACAACATGTGGGGTGGTGGTAGGTGGGGAGAAGTAGAGCTTAAGCAAGATTTTCTATTAAGTGAGTAGGTTTTATGCCTTTCTAGTCACTTTGTGTATCCTTCTAGTTCCTGATGTTGGCAACCATGATTTGCAGTTTACAATAATGGACTATCCATTGTTGCATTATTCCAGAGTATTGTGATTGAAGCATTGCAATCATAAGCACTAATGATCAGGTTTGATTGTGGATTAACTGCTTTGCTTTGTTACCATTATAGTGTTAGTTTAATTTTTAGCATTGTAAGTATTGTAACCATATTTTCTAAGAGGGCAGCTAATGAAAATTGCACATTTTAGTACTTTTTAAAGGAAAACAAATTAAACATAGTTTAATTAAAAAAGAACTTGGCGATACTCAGGTCCAAAGGTAGTTCAGAGAGCTCTACCCAACAATCCGAACAGGGCATATTTATAGCCAAAAGACAGTGATATACAGATCTAGCATTATTGATTACAGTTCTGAAGTTGCCTTATTTGGATATGTTTTGGCATTTTTTTCAGCCTGTGATTGGCTGGAAGTTCATTTACTATGATTGGCCAAGAGTTACTTGATATAAAAATGTATTCTCAAGTTACTTTGCAGTGTTTTGCATATTACATTAGTTATTTTTTGTATATTAATATTAGTTATTACAGCTGTCTAGTGCAGAGGCAGCTTTAGGTCAAATTTAATTGAATTTAGCAATATCAACACTAAAATGATGCAGACATTTCAGGAAAAGACCTATTTTAAGTATGAGTGCAAAAACAAATATGCCCTTCTCACTAAAACTGAGCACATGGCACAATATGCAAAAAAGATTTGAGAATTAAGCATAATGGAGAGGGGATCGGGAAGCACATACACAGCTTACTTTTATAAGTGTAGGATGAGATAGGCAAGTGCTTCTAGCAAATAAAAATTTTCTCCTTTCCTCCAAAGACACCAAATAGTGGTTATGGGGAGATCACACAACCTTAGTACATAGTTCGCTGCATTAGTTTGTAAAACTGAATAGTCACATTTCTAATTTAGTTGCAACAATTAAAATGTTCTAAATGAAAGAAGAACCAATTCTACTTTCAGCAGTATATCAATTTTTTTCTTATACATGTGGCAAAAGTTGTAAGTGAAGCTATTAAGTTTAGAGATTTTCTCTTTTTTGAAATTTTATTTTATTTATAACAGATAATTACATATTTTATGAGGTAAACTATAATGTCATATATACAGGAATACATTGTGGAATGAATAAATCAGATTAATGAATATATCCCTCATCTCACATATTTAGCATTTCTGTTTGGTGAGAACATGTAAAAAATCTGCTCACTTAGCAATTTTGAAATATAAAAATATGTCTATTTAAATAGACTTTCTTCAGATTTTCTGTGCAAATAGCCATATCTTAAATGATACACTATTTTCCTCATTACTTTTTGATAGTTTTTTGCTTATTTCATTTTCTTGTTTTTTTTTCTTTGCTTATAATTTCAATGCATGCTGAATTGTAGCATATTATACTTGTTTTGTTCCTGACATTATGGGATTAATAGCGTGGTTCTAGTGATTCTTAATGAAGTACAAAGTTTGTTATAGGTTTCTGTATGACCTGGTGCTGGGGTGGACCTGAAGCCTGGGATCCAGGGAACTGGCCTAGAGTCTGGGGTTACAAGGGCCACCCTGGAGGCTAGGTGTTGGGGGTTGGTCAGCAGTGGATTTTACTTAGATGGGCCTTGTGCATGTGTCCATGGCATAGTTGAGTGCTCACTTTGCTCGCCTTCCCCCAGACAGCATGTCTCTTCATGCTGCCTGTGCTTAAGTGAGAGGTGTCTCACCTGAATGCCTTAAATCTTGTGAAGGTATTTTTGAGGCACGAACAGTTGTTCAAATTGATGTTTCTGCAAGGGATGAGCACCAAAATGTCCTAATCCACCATCCTTGCTTATATCACTTCTGGCTTGACATTCTTTTCTTTTACAACTTAGAAAATGTGCCACTTTGTTCCAGTCTCCATGATTTCTGATGAGTTATTAACTCTCATTCAGATTACATTTCCCCATAAGCAATACGTCACTTCTTTCTGACAGCTTTCATGACTTTTACTTTGTCTTTGGTCTTCAGAAATGTGACTATAATGTGACTTGGCATGGATTTCGTTCATTTTATCCTGTGTGAAATTCACTTGGCTTCTTGAATCTGTAGGTTTAAGGGGTCTAGGAGCAAATTTGGGAACTTTTCAGCCATTTTATCATTGTAAATGTTTTTAGTCTCCTCTCCTCTTCTTTATGAATGCTAGAGACATGAAGGTAAGACCTTTTGATATAGCCCCACATTTCCACGAGGCTTTATTCATTTTTCTTTTCTTTTTTCTTTGTTGTTCAGGTTGCACCACTACTATTCTTTCAATTCACTGATGGTTTCTTCTGTCTCCTCCATTCTGCTGTTGAGCCCATTTACTGAGTTTTAAAATTTCAACTGCTTTATGTTTCCATTCTAAAATTTCCATTTGGGCTTTGATTATATCTTCTATTTATTTGGTAAAACTTTCTTTTTTCTTTTTCAGTTGTTTCAGGCATATTTCTCTCATTGAAGCACTTTTATGATGGCTGCTAATAAAACCTTGCCCAATAATTCTAACATACCTGGATGACATATCTGTCATCTAGATTGACATTCAATGATTATGCTCTTTTTCTAGACTCTTGGCCAGATGAGTTTTTTGTTAAATTGAAACCTGAACCTTTTGGACATTATAGTACTGGATCTTAGTTAATCCTTTTGTTTTAGCTTTTTGTGACAACAGTCTAGCAGAGGAATTGGGTAATACCACCTGGTTACTTCTGAGCACAAGTACAAGTCTAATTTCCCACTTAGCCTTTTGATGCCCAAGGTGAGGGAGCCTCCTCATCCACGCTAAGGTGAATGAGGGTTCTATTTACCTTGCTTTTCCCTACTAGGTCTCCACTGGTACATCTCTGGCTTGTAGGCAGGAGTACCTTGTTGCTGCTCTCCTCCCCATGTTACCTACACTGACATTGCCAGGGGAGAAGCCTCGTTACTGTGAGACAATGGTGAAAGCTCAGACTCTTCAGTCCTCTAGCATCCTCTGATATCACCCTAGTGGGAAAGGAGAGCGGCATCTCATAACAACAGAATTGTGGTGAAAGTTCAAGCTCTATACCTGATCTCCAGTGAGATCTACCTTAAAGGTAGAAGGGCTCTTCATCTTCCAATAAGGACAAAATTCCTGACTCTTTTCTTAGTCTTCTTCATTGCAACTTGGCAAGGGTGGAAGTCTAGGCTCCACAGTGAGTTTTTCTGACATCAGTGGCTGCTATAATTTGAAGTATCTCCCAAAAGTTCATGTGTTGGAAACTTAATCAACAAATTCATATGTTAATTGTATTTGATGGTATGGTCTTTAGGAGCTTATTAGGGTTAGATGAGGTTATGAGGGTGGGACACTTGAGATGGTATTAATAATTTTGTGAAAAAAAGAGAGACCTGAGCTAGCACACTTGCTCCATCTTGCCATTTGAGGCCCTATACCACATTGTAAGGCAGCAAGAAGGCCCTCACTAGATGCCAAGAGGATACCAGTGACATATTCTTAGACATTTCATACTCTAAAACCATAAGCCAGGTGAACTAATATCTTTATAAATTACCCGTTCAATGATACCCTGACACAGCAACAGAAGGCAGGTTAAGACAGTGGATGTACTAATCTACTCAGGTTGCAATAGCAAAGTATCATAAAGCTGAGTGGCTTAAACAACAGAAATTTATCTTCTATCAGTTGTAGAGACTAGATGTCCAAGATCAAGGTACCATCATGGTTGGTTTCTGGTTAGATGCCACCTTTTGTCTGTATTCCACATATGTGAATGATGGGAGGGAGTAATAAGCAGGAATGGTGAAGCAGAAATAAATTTCTCTTTAGATGACTTTGGGAAGCCCTTGCAAGGTATAGGATTAATTTTGTATTCTGGAGAAATTCTGGACTAAAGGGAGATCTGGAGCAGGTTTTGGCTTAGGCAAGGATATGAAAATAATTTTTAAGTAAGAGGTAAAAAATATAGTGGAGTTTAGTTTCATAATCAGGAATTTGAAAGGGTAGCACAGAAGTGTTTTAAAGTGAGAGAATGTGGGGCATCTCAAGAGGATATAGGCAACAGTGTGAGGAGGGGAGTTTGAATGATAATAGAAAACAAGATACCTTTGTGCTTTTGTCAGCGGGTTAAGAAAACAGGAATATAAGATGTGATGGAGCTCATTCTGATGCTCTTGGATGTGAGTGAGCCACTGGGATTGTTTCATTCTATGTTATCCTGAGGGGCTTTCTTTTCTGCTCTTTAGACCAGAATAAGAGGGCTTCTTCTAGAGCTCGTCCTCTTTGCATCTTATGTAGATTTCTGGTTTCAGAGACACTTTTGACTGTATGGCCAGAATATAGAGGCAGAAAAGAGCAAAAACTAACAACTAGATTGACCTTTGAGTTCTGTTGATAAAACAGAATAACGTCTCACTAGATGGCTATCATTTACTTTTTTAGAATCTCAATAACTTCCTGATGCATTCTGTGCAGGTTTTTTTCGTTGCATTCAGTGGATGAGACAGCGTGGAGAATGCTTTCTCCATCTTAACTGAAACCATGTCTGGAATCACTGTCTTTTAATTAAAAATCAGTGGTTTTGTATATTGTTCTTCTTGAGCTCATTTTGTTCAGTTAACAGAGAGCCCAAATTATCTTCTTTCCTTAGATTTTTCAGTCCACTGTTAGGGATAAACATGGGGTGATTTAAAAAACATTACTAACCACACATGTACTTTGCCTTGCATATGGCGAAAGACACTAGAAGTAGAGGGAATTGCTATTTTAATGAACATGCAAGCATGTCAAGACCTATTTGGAGTTTCCTTTAAAAGTTTCTTCATTCATTGCATGTTTAAGTTTTCAAATTGAAAGAGAATAACCTGAAATTCATTAGAGCAGCAGGATTCTTATTAAACTTCATTTCCTGGATGTCTCTTTTCCACTTTGCTTTGAAAGTATGGGATGGTACCCCAGGCTATAAGCCTGCTCAGTTTTCTTTTCAAGGACTAGCTACAGAGCTAGTGCAGCATATTGTAGTTGACATCACAGGGACCACATGACTGACCTTTATTTTGAAAGTGATTTTATAGTTTCAGAGCAAATCTAGACAAAGAGCTTATATTCTCCAGGTAAAAGCAACAAAGAGAAAACATTCCTCTCATTTGCAAGGGATAAGAAGTTCAGAATTTAATAAATGCAGTTAGAAGGATTTTCCACATGTGTACAACCACAATAAAAATACTTTTGAATTTGGCACAGTATAATTTCTTGAGAACAGAGAGTCACCATCTTCACTATCACCATTACCTGCAACAGAGAGGGAGAAGAGGAAGGGAGAGGGGAAAGAGGAGTGAAAAGGAGGCAAGAATGCATCATTTAGTTAATTGTGCCTTTTATTAGGTTTAAGAAATAATCATTGCAGTTTGTTCTTAAAACAGCAGGTGGCTCCTTAGACCTGAAATGGTTGCGAATAGTTTGTAAAGACAGTATAGAAATATAACTTAAATAGGAAAACCTAATGCCAAGTTCTGTTACTAGAAAAGCAATCTTACTTAAATGTTTAGAGGTCAGCCAGTCAGAAATTTATTATTTGAACTTCCCAGAATTGGTGTTGTTGTTGAGGGAGGAATCAATAATAAGAGTTATGAAATCCAATTTTGTTATCTATTCACTGTGAGATCCTTGTAGCATTGCTGGGAATCTTGCCATGGGTGCTATTGTCTCCAGGGTCATGAGATGCTTCTGTGAACACAAGACTCAGTACCTCTAACAGATAAAACAGGAAAAGTCACCACTGAAAACATGTTTTGGAACGAATAGCTATATTTTAGAATAGGAAAGGAGAGTGACACCATGGATTTATTTTAAACTAAAAGAAAAGGATAGGCAGAATCTTTGGTTTTAATATAAATGTCAGAGAATTATTTTGTAACAAAAGCCTGAGAAATCCTAGTTTGGCTACCTTTGTGATGAGGGCTCCATGCAGTTGGTGGTAGCTATTCATGCAAACTTGAAAATCAAAAGTCAGGTGTGTGGAAGAGCAGGAACAGCGGGATGAGATGACAATCAAAGCAGTAGCAGTGTTCTGTTTTTCATGCCATTCAGCCTCTGTCTCTGCTTCTTGTTGTCCTGATAATAATCACCTCCTTGAGTGAGCACTCTGCTTTATATGCTTTTTTTACCTCCTAACTTCTATTTAGTCAGTTTTGTTCTGTCATAATTTCTGCTTGAATATTGTCTGTCATGGCTTCCTTCTTCAATTTCTGTAATTAGACCACCTTGCTTCTGTTTCATTTTTCATTACTGTTCCCTTCTCTTGGTTTTACTTGATTAAAATTCCTAAGGGAGAGTAATATTCTTCATTTTTGAAGAGAGGGTCTTCATTTTTGCCACAGGCCACATTGTATTTTGTTGGCAGTTTATTGTTGAATGTGCTGTTCAATCAGGTTTCTTCCCACATATCTGTTAGAGTGGAAAGTGCAAAAAGTATGGCTGCATAAGCCAGCTACATGTGGAGGGTAAGAGACAAGGCAGAGGACCTAGATCTAGGGTGACTACATGTTCCAGTTCTCCTGCACAGCTTAAAATTAAAATCTGTTTTTCAATATTCAGGGAGGTTGAGCATTTGTTTCAGATCTTTTTCCCTTTTGGCCCTCCCCTCACCTTCACTCCTTTCCCTTTCCTTCTTTCCTCTCTTTTCTTCCTTCCTTCCTTCCTTCCTTCCTTCCTTCCTTCCTTCCTTCCTTCCTTCCTTCCTTCCTTCCTTCCTTCCTTCCTTCTTCCTTCCTTCTCTTCCTCCCTCCCTCCTTCCCTCCCTCCTTTCTTTCCTCCCTCCTTCCTTCCTTCCTTCCTTCCTTCTCTTTCCTCCTTCCCTCCCTCCCTCCCTCTCTCTCTTTCTGTCTTTCTTTTCTTTCTCTTGTACTTGGGAGCAAACCCAGGGCCACATATGCTAAGCAAGTGTATAGCACTCTCTTCCTCCATCCCTCCCTCCCTCCCTCTCTCTCTTTCTCTCTTTCCTTTCTTTCTCTTGTACTTGGGAGCAAACCTAGGGGCACATATGCTAAGCAAGTGTATAGCACTGAACAAGTGAACTATATCCTTATCTCCCAAATATTCTTTTTTCTTTTTTGTGAGGCTGGGAATCAAACTCAGGGTCTTGTACATACTAGTTAAGTGCTCTAACACTCACCCATACCTCCAGTCCTTCATTTTTTTTAATAAGAAAATTAATAGTGTTGTCATAGACATAGATATAGATTGCCCAGATCTGCCTGTGGAAAAGATTTGCTTTCTGGCTAGGGCAGTGCAGTCAGCAGACATCTCTAGCTGTCAGCTTCTTCAGGATCTGCTTGAGCTAAAGAGAATCATATCTTCTACAGTTATACCCTTTTCAAGGCAGTCTGCATCTGGTGACTGAATGAGGTGGCCATTTCATCCTAGTGGTGGGATGTGTGTGTGTGTGTGTGTGTGTGTGTGTGTGTGTGTGTGTGTGGTATGTGTTGTATTCTGACTGGTACTATTTTCTCCAGAGCTCTTTGCCATGTTCACCAAAGTTTTGTTAGGTCTGTGTCATATCTCAACTTTTGTCCAATCTGCTTTGTCAATCTTTCCTTCACAGACATTGATCCTTAGTAAAACATCTTATACCCCAAACTCCATCTCAGCATCTATTTCATAACTGGTAGTGGTTGGTAGAATGTGTTTTCTGAAAAACCAAGTTATAAGATGTAGCTTTAGAGCTGGATGGCTCACTGTCTACTTGACAAAGAGGACCTTATGCTGGTGGTGGATGGAACATTGCACTTACTATTACTCACTAGTAAATCTCTCAAGGTGAATTGAGAGATTTTATCAGAAAGGAATATACTTCCAGACGTAATGTATCAAATGTTTGAAATTATAGAAAAAATAATAAGTATAGGGAAATAGATTGATTAGCTATTTCTAAGAACCACTGATGCTCTTCAGAAAGGAAAGGAATTGCTGAGTGCTAGTTACACACATGAAAGCTAGGTGCAAAAGCCAGAGTGCCTCATCGGTGGTGTGTAAGAAGAGCTTATCTTCTACTCTGACAAAATAGTTGAAACTGAGGGTCAAGCAAAGACCTAGTAATAGTCTTATGACTGTACTTCATAGTTTGTTAAATAAATGCCCAATCAAGTTGGGAATACTATACCAAGTTCAGCCCTTGATTTGGAAGACCCAAGACCTTGACACATTGGAGGGAGATCTGGGTGAATGTCCTCAAAAACTATAGCTCCTCAGACACTTCTGAAACTTTTTGATGGACAGACGGGGTCTACCACTCTAGCAAAGGTCACCACTCCTCCTGTGCTAGAAGACAATACACAGTATTCTCCTTTGTAAGGCCAAGGTGGCCTCTGAGGATCTGCGTCCACCTTCCTTTCTAGTCACTAGATTTTTACCTGGAGGTAAATCTTATTATACCCCAGCTAGGGATGTGCCAAGCCTGATAAGAGAGGAAATAAAATGTACTCCAAAGGAGCTGCAAGATCTAGCCCACATGTCAGAAAAAACCATGAATACGTGTAGGCCTACATTCTTTGGGTGCTTGATTAAGGGAAACAGAACATATAATTGGAAAAGTCAAAGTACATAGAGATGATGAAAATTTGTTACTAGAATACATAGAAAAAGCAATGGCCACCAAGGCATGGTGACTTACATCGGTAATCTCATTTTAAAAGGTGGAGATTTGGAGGATCACAGTTTGAGGCCATGCTGGGCAAAAATTTGGTGAGATTCCCATCTCAACAAACAAGCCAGACGAGGTGGCTAACCTATATAATTGCAGCTATGTGGAAGGAGTAGGTAGGAGGATCAAGATCTGAAACTGGCCCTGGGCAAAAAGTGAGTGACCTTATCTGAAAAATTACCTAAGCAAAAAAAAGTCTGGAGGCATGGCTCAACTAGTAAAGTGCTTCCCTAGCAAGGAGTTCAAACCCTGATACTACCAAAAAGAAAAAAAAAAAAAAGCAATGGTCCATACTGTGCAAAGATGAAGTGCCATGATTTCTGTGGTAGATGATGGGGGAAGGGGTTAAATGGCCCAGGTAAGTGGGCCTGCTGAAATGGATATGCTATATGTAGCTGGAAGACCCACCAGAAGATTATCCAAAGTTGCTAGCATGTGATTCATGCTTTTCTTGTGGTAAAATATATGTGACATAAAGTGTACCATTTTAATCATTTGTAAGTGCATTAATTATTTGTCAGGAGAAGCCAGTGCATTCACATTGCATGCAAGCATCTACTCTATCCATTTCCAGAACTTTTCTTGTCTTCCCAAACTGAATCTCTGTACCCATTTAACAACTCACCATGCTCACCTCAAACCTTGAAAATGACCATTCTACCTCTGTCCTATCAATTCGGTTTAATTTGACTGCCTCATAAAAGTAGAATTGTAGAATAATCATCCTTTTGTGGCTGGATAATTTCACTCAACACAATAGCATGAAGATTCATCCATGTTGTTTATGGCATATGTTAGAATTTCCTTCAGTTCTAAGACTAAATAATTTTACCTAAAGATATCTATATCTATATACCTATATATCTATGTCTATATCTATATTTATATGCCACCTTTGTCATTTATTGATGGGTACTTGAGTTTCTTCCACCTTTTGGCCATTGTGAATAAAGCTGCTATGAACATGGATGCCCCAACATCTATCTGAGGTCCTGCTTTCAATTGTTTTACATATATACTCAGAAATGGAATTGTTGGATCATATGCTATATTTAAAAATTTTTTCCATTCTTCAGGTGCTTTTTTTGAACATTTAAAAAAATATTTTATCATTTTACATTTACTCACCTGTGTATAGATTGTTTGCCACTCCCCGCACAGCCCCCCTACCCCAGCTTCTGGGCAGAAACTGTTCTGCCCTCTTATTCTCTTGATTTTGTTGAAGAGAAAACATAGAGATAATAAGAAAGACATAGTGTTTTTGGTAGTTTGTGATAAAGATAGCTATACAGAGAGATTCCTAGCATTGCTTCCATGCACATGTGTAGTACAACCCACACTGGTTCATCTCTACCAGACATCTTTGCTACTCTCTGATCCCCTTCCCATAGTGGCCTCTGTCAGTTTAAGATTACTGTATTTGCTCCTCTACAGTGAGCACATCAAATACTTTCAAGTTGTAGATTTCCTTCCCTTTCCCTATTCCTTCCATGCATGTTCTTTCCTTAGTGTATGACCCATGTCCAATAATATTACTGCATTTGCTTTAGGTCTATAATACACATGTAAGGGAAAAGAAAATATGCGATTTTTGGCCTTCGGAGTCTGGCTAACTTCGCTTAAGATGATATTCTCAAGTTCCATATATTTACCTGCGAGAAACAAAATTTCATTCTTCTTTGTGGATGAATAAAATTCCTTTGTGTATAAATACCACATTTACTTAATCCATTCATCAGTAGTGGGGTATCTTGGTTGTTTCCATAACTTGGCTATTGTGAATAGTACTGCAATAAACATGGGTGTGCAGGTGCCTTTATAATAACCTGAATCACATTCCTTCAGGTATATCCCTAGGAGTGGTATTGCTGAATCATATGGCAGATCTATGTTTAGTTTTTTTAAGAAGCCTCCATGTGTTTTCCAGAGTGGTTGTACTAGCTTATATTCCCACCAGCAGTTTATGAGGCTTCCTTTTCCCCCACATCCTTGCCAACATTTTTTGTTGGTGTTAGCTATTCTAACAGGAGTGAGATGGAATGATAGTGTGGTTTTGATTTGCATTTCCTTTACGGCCAGAGATGGTGAGCATTTTTCATGTGTTTTTTTTTTTTTTTTTTGCCTTTTGGACTTTGTTTGAAAAAGTTCTGTTTAGTTCAGTTGCCCATTTCTTTATTGGTTCATTGAGTTTGGGGGAGTTCAGTTTTTTGAGTGCCCTGTATATTCTAGTTATCAGTCCTTTGATGTATAGCTGGAAAATATTTTCTCCCACTCTGTGAGTGGTCTCTTCAGTTTAGAGACCATTTCTTTTGTTGTGCAGAAGCTTTTTAATTTCATGTAGTCCTATTTGTCCATTGTTTCTCTTAGTTGCTGGGGTGCTGGAGTTCTATTGAGGAAGTCTTTGCCTGTACCTATTGCTTCCAGAGTATTCCCTGCTCTTTCCTGAACTAACTACCAGGTTTTGTGTTTGATATTAATGTCCTTAATCCACCTTGAGTTGATACTTGTACAGGGTAACAGGCATCAATCTAGTTTCAGTTTTCTGCAGGCAGATTATCACTTTTCCCAGCAACATTTGTTGAACAGGCTGTCTTTTCTCCATTGATTGTTTTTGGTGCTTTTGTCAAAAATAAGGTGGATGTAGCTATGTGGGTCCTTTATTCTGTCCCACTGGTCTTCATATCTGTTTTTGTGCCGGGTACATTTTTCAATCTCTGTGATGAATGTCATTGGGATTTTGATGGGAATTGTGTTGAACATGTGGATTGCTTTTGGTAGCATAGCCATTGATTTTGTCAATCCATGAGCATGGGAGATCTTTCCATCTTCTATAGTCTTCCACCATCTCTTTATTCAGTAGTTTGTAGTTGTCCTTGTACAGGTCTTTTAAATTCTTTGTTAGTTTATTCCTAGCTGTTTGAATTTTTTTGATGCTATTGTAAATGGAATTGTTTTCCTATATTCTTTCTCAGTTTGTTCATTGTTGGTGTATAGAAAGACAACTGATTTTTGTAAGTTGAGTTTTGTATCCTGCTACATTGCTGAAGCTGTTTATAGTGTCTAAGAGTTTTTGGTGGAGTTTTTTTGGTATTTGAGGTATAGGATCATGTTATCTGCAAATAGGGGTACTTTGACTATGTCCTGGCTTATCTGTATTCCTTTTATTTTTTTCTTCTTGCTTTATTACTCTGGCTAGGAATTCTGGGACTATGTTGAATAGGAGTGGGAAGACTGGGCATCCTTGTCTTGTTTTTGATTTTAGGGGAAATGGTATCAGTTTTTCTCCATTAAGTATGATGTTGGCTATAAGTTTGTCATATATAGCCTTTATATATGAGGTACATTGTGGTGAGCTGACAAGTGTATTGAATAAGCTGCATGTTTGAGTTTGGAACAGCCCCAAACTGCAGAAGGGAGCAAGCTTAGTTATGTCCAATAAACTGCATGCTTGAGTTGGCACAGCCTCAGCTGCAGAAGTGGACAAGATGCAGTACAGCTATTTTTCCTAAGATGTTTATGTTCAGAGAGAAGCTGTCATAGGTTTCTTCTGTTCCTGAGGATCACAATGTAATGCTCCCTTCCCCCAAGAACTGCCTCTCCACCTCATTTTGCCACTGTATATAATAAACTCACTGGAGGTGGAGGGGGCTGCTGTGTGTCTCCATCTGAGTGCCCAGCCTACCTGGCCCCAGGTTTGTGCATGTTTGGTCTTCTGTCTGTTGTCTTTTCCAGCATCTCCTGTCGGCCCCAGTTAAGGTTTCTAGGACAAGCTCATGTGACACATGAGAGTACATTCCTTCTATTCCTAGTTTTCTTAGAGGTTTTATCATGAAGTGGTGTTGAATCCAGAAAAGTGGTGTTTTCTGCATCTATTGAAATGGTCAAGTGTTTTTTGTATTTGCTTCTTTTAATGTGCTGTATTACACTTATACATTTGCATATGTTGAACCACCCCTACATCCCTGGGATGAAGCCGACTTGGCCATGGTGAATGACCTTTCTGATATGCTGTTGGATTCAGTTTGCCATTATTTTGTTGAGGATTTTTGCATCAGTGTTCATTAAGGAGATTGGCCTGTAGTTCTCCTATTTGGACGTGTCCATGTCTGGTTTTGGGATGAGAATAATACTGGCTTCATAGAAAGAATCAGGCAATGTTCCTTCCCTTGCTATTTCATGGAAAATATAAGGAGGGTTGGTATAAGTTCTTTAAGGGTCTGGTAGAATTCAGTGGAGAATCCTTCAGGTCCTGGACTTTTCTTTTGTGGGATATTCTTTATTGCTGCTTCAATTTCATTATGTGTTATAGGTCTGTTTAGGTGGTTAATACTCTCTTGGTTAAGTTTTGGATGGTCATAAGTATGTAGAAGTTTGTCCATTTCTTCAAGATTTTCCAATTTATTGGAATATAGGTTCTCAAAATATTCTGCATTTCCTTGCAGAATACAAGGAAACACCTTCCTTGGTGTTTGTTGTTATCTTCCCTTTTTCATTTCTGATTTTACTAATTTGGATCTTTTCCCTCCTCATTTCAGTCAGATTTGCAAGGGGCTTGTCAATCTTGTTTTTTTTTTTTTCCAAAGAACCAGCTTTTGGTTTCATTTCATTAATTCTTGATATGTTTTTTTTTTGTCTCTATTTCATTAATTTTGGCACTGTTTTTTTTATTTTTTTATTTCTGTCCTTCATCTTGTTTTGCATTTTGGTTGTTCTTGTTTTTGTAGGAGTTTGAGGAGTAGCATTAGGCCATTTATTTGAGATCTTCCTGTATTTTTAATAAGTAAACTCATGGCTATGAACTTTCCTCATAGGACTGCCTTTGCTGTGTCCCATAGGTTCTGGGAGGTGGTCTTTTCATTTTCATTAACCTCCAGGAAACTTTTTATTTCCTCTCTTATTTCTTTTATGACCAACTGATAGTTGAGTAATTATTTGGATATTTTTTGCTGTTGTTTTTGATGTTGAGTTCTAGTTTTAATGCGTTGTGATCAGATAGAATGCAAGGAGTTATTTCTGTTTTCTTATATTTGCTGAGGCTTGCTTTGTGCCCTAAGATATGATCAATTTTGGAGAAAGTTCAATGGGCTGCTGAGAAAAATGTATATTGTGTGGATGTTGGATGAACTATTCTGTAGACATCAATTAGGTCCATTTGATCTATGGTGTCATTTAGTTCTATGATTTCATTGTTAATTTTTTGTTTGGATGATCTATCTATTGGTGATAGAGGGATATTAAAGCCCCCCACTACTACTGTGTTGGAGTCTATATGTGCTTTTAAGTCATTTAGTGTATGTTTGATGAAATTGGGTGCACTGAAATAATTGTTATTTCCTTTTGGTGTATTTCCCCATTTATTAGTTTGAAGTATCCTCCTTTATGTTGTCTGACCAATATAAGTTTGAAGTCGACATTGTCTAATATATGTATTGCTACTCCTGCCTGTTTTAGGGGGCCATTGGATTGGTAAATCTTCTTCCAGCCTTTCATCCTAAGCCAGTGTTTATTTCTGTCAATAAGATGGATCTCTTGGACACAACAGATTGTTCGATCTTCCTTTTTAATCTAGTTTGCCAAACAGGGTATTTTGATGGGAGGGTTGAGTCCATTGACATTCAGTGATAGGTGTGTGGTGATTCCTGCCATTTAGTTGTTTTTATTGTTTAAGTGTTTGATTGTGTGCAGCTGAATCAATGCTATGCTCTGATTACTTGTCTTTTCTTCTCCTGTGATTTGATACTTCCCATCCTCTTGTGGTGTTTGCTTTCATCTTTTGTGTGCAGAATTCCTTGTAGAATCTCCTGTAGTGGTGGCTTAGTGGTCATATATTGTTTTAGTTTCTGTTTATCATGCAAGATTTTTATTGCATTGTCAATTTTGGATGATAGCTTTGATGGGTAGAATATTGTGAGGCTGAAATTATTTTCATTAAATGCCTGAAATACCTCACTCCATGCCTTTCTTGTTTTTAAGGTTTCTGTTGAGAAACCTGCTGTTATTTTGATAGGTTTACCTTTGTATGATATATGTTTTTTACTCTCTTACAGCCTTCAATACGCTTTCTCTGTTCTTGGTGCTTGTTGTTTTAGTGATAATATGCTGTGGAGAGGTTCTGTTTTAGTCTATTCTGTTTGGTATTCTGGAGGCTTCCCATACTTGAATGGGCAAAACTTTCTCAAGATTTGGGAAATTTTCTGTTATTATTTTATTGAATATATTATGTATTCATTTGGCTTGCAGCTCTTCTTCTTCAATGCCCATGATTCTTTTGATGGAGTCACTGAGTTCTTGTATATTCCTTTCATAGCTCTTCAGTTATTAGACTAAGATTTCTCCTGTTTTTTTTTTTTAAAGTGGACATCGCTGGGCTCCTTAATAACACTTATCATTATTTTGTTTGGACTGGGTATCCATTTTCTTCATTTCCTACTGAATCCTGTATTGAATTCTTTTTTTTTTTTTTGAAGAGCGTGGTTTTCATCCCTTCTTCTTCCCATCACTCTACTTGGTGCTGTGCAACTATGTTCTTAATAGGCTGATTGGTGGTTTTAATTGCCAGTTTTCTTTCCCTTGATTTAATTTTTGTGTTGTGACTAACTTGGTTGTTAGCTAGGTTGATGTTCTCTTTCTGAAGGTGTAATTTAGTAATAACAAATTCACAGGTTCAATGCCAGACTTGTCATTTACATATTATATAGAAACCCCTTGGTGGTAATATCTATAAACAGTGAGAGTTAGGGGGATAAATGTTATTAGGCTAGATATAGAAATTTGGGAAATTGAGAAAGGTGGCACTAAAAGGGGGCTCAGGAAAAGTGGTGTGTGGGTGGGGGAAGAAGTATGGGAGCTGCTGGGTTTTGTGCCTCGTGTGTGTGTTTGGGTATATTTCTGTTGTAGTGGAGTGTGCTTTTGTCAGGGATTTCAGGGGGCTATGGTTGTATACAGTTGATACAGCAGGCTAGACAGTGGGTGGCAAGTGTTTAGGAGGGGGGCAGTGTGGTGTCAGGTTGGGGGAGGATAGGAAGAGGAGGTGAAGATAGGGAGAAAGTGGGTGAGAAGGGGCAGAGAGAGTAGTTGGGAGAGAGAACAATGGATTATAGCACAGGAGAAGGAGGGAAAGTTAAGGGTGTAAGAATAAGGATAAGAAAGTAGTGATGGTGAAGTTCATAACACAGAAGAAAAACCCCACATACCCCCTAAACCAAAACACAACAAAAAATACCTGTTCAGGTACAGCAAAAAGTTCAGTCTTTTGGTAAAAGTTCTGGAGTTATTCCTTAGGTGTCCAATCCTGGTATTGGCATATAAATGGAAGCTCTGATGTGGTCTTTCCAGTTGACTGGCTTGTGAGTAGTCTTTGTTCCTTCTGTCTTCAGGGTTATTTGCAATTGTGAGGTGAGGAAAGTCTGCCAGTTCATGAAGGGTGGTCACAGCTGTTATTGTTTTCACTCTGCAGCAGCTGTGTTGTCCTTCAGCTGTAGCTCTGTTTGGTCAGCTCCTTCCCCAGCAAGGTGGGGCAATTCAGTTTTGAATGCTGTGCTCTCTCCTATGAGATCAGCTTCAGGATCCAGTACCTGCTTCACTGTGGGAGGGTGGTCTGTCACCCCACCCCCACTCTCAGCCTTTGTGCCTCTCCCAACTTCTGCTGGGTGCTAGTGGCTGCTCTGGGAGGTTGACTTCTTTCTCTGCCCTTGCTCTCAGCCTTTGTGCTTCTCCTAACCTCTGGTGGGTGATAGGTTCCTCTTGGAGGTTGGCTTGTCACCCCACTGCCACTCTCAACCCTTGCTGCTTTACCCATGTTTGTTCACTGAAATTTCATTGCTGAGAGTTTGGCTCCTTGCCCCATCCCTGTTCTCCAGGGCAAGTTCAGCATTCCACCCCCAAGTTTGCTGTCAGTGTTACAATTTGCTGTTGGGGGTGTTCAGTCTGTTCAGGGACTGTGCTGGATTGTGTTCCCAGGGGGTGGGTAGGAGAGTTGCACATGGTGTATGATGCTCACCTGTTCATTCTGCAGATTCACACAAGCAGCTTTGGAGATGGGCAGTGGGGAGAAATGGCTCTGTTTTTCTTGGTATAGGATGGCATAGGGAGGCTTTCCAAAGGTTAGGGGTCCAATATTTTGTGGAGTTTGATTCTGATCAATGCTCTGTTTTCTGCTTGTTGGGAGAAAAAAGAAAAAGAAAAAAAGACATGGCTGGGTTTTTTTTTTCCCCCAGGGCCAGACACACCTTGCTGGTTGTGCTTCATGGGATTTTTGTGGCTGTTAGGTGCAATTAAAGGCTGACTTAAGGGTTAGTCATTGAATTTCATCTGTACCTAAAATGATGGTGGTTAGTATTTTGGGTAGAAGCAATCAGAATTACCCAAGTGTAGCTCTAATGTCTCGTTTCTGGAGTCACATTGCTTAGGATTTCTGATTTCTTACCCTAGCTGCCATCTTGGATCACCTTCAGGTCTTCTTTCAATTTTTATTGTGGTAAGTGCATATCAAATAATTTACCATGTTAACTATTTTAAATGTATCATTCAGGTATCAAATACGTCTAAAATGTTGTACAGCCATCACTAACATGTCATCTACTTCCATAATTCTTTTCATTTTATAAAACTGAAACTGTTTACTTATTAAATAATAAATTCACATCAACTCTTCACCCTATGTGGTAATCATCCTTTTACTTTCTGTCTCCATGATCCCAACTACTTTAAGTATCTTACATAAGTGGAGTTATACAGTATTTGTCTTTTGGTGACTGATTTTATTTCACTTTACATAATGTTCTCAAGTTTCTTCCATTTTATAACACATGTCATAATTTCTCACTTTTTAAAATTGAAAAACATTTCATGTATGAATATATCACATCTTGCTTACCTGTTTATCCACAGATGGGCAGTTAAGTTGTTTCCAGTTATTATGACTAATGCTGCTGTGAATGTGGGCAAACAAATATTTCTTCAAGATCATGTCTTCAGTTCTTTTGGGTATATATAGCTAGAAGTGGAGTTGTTGTATCTTATGGTAATTTCACTTTTAACATTTTGGGGAACTGTCATACTGCCTTCTAATGGTGGCTGGACCATTTTACATCTCCACTAACAGTGTACAAGGGCTCCAATTTCTGCATTTCTTGGCAAACACTTGTGATTTTCTGTTTTTGATAGTAGCTGTTCTAATGGGTGTGAGGTATATCTTATTGTAGTTTTAACTTTCTTTTTCCCTAATGATTAATGATATCAAACTTTTCATGTGTTTCATGATTATTTGTATATCTACTTTGGAGAAATATCTGCTAAAGTCCATTGCTCATTTTTGAATCAGTTTGTTTTTTGCTGTTCAATGGTTGAAGTTGGAACTCTGTATATATTCTAGACATGAATTTCATTTTGTAAGTATGATTTGCAAACATTTTCTTACTATATGAGCTGCCTTTTTGCTTTGTTAATATTATCATTTGGGGCATTGAATTTTAAAATTCTAATCAAGTTCAATTTATCTATTTTTCTATTTTTCTTTTTGTCTTGTGGCTTTGTAATCATATCCAGGAAAAACTTGTCCTGTTCAACATTGTGAAGATTTTTGCAGTGTTTTCTTTCATTCACTTTGAGTTAATTTTTGTATATGGTATGATATAAAGATCCAATTTCATTCTTTTGCATATATATACCCAGTTCCTCCAGTATTGTTTGTCACAAAGACTGCCCTTCACCATTGAATAGTCTTAGCATCCTTGTCCAAAATCATTTGTCCATTTATGTGAGTGTTTCTGTCTGGGCTGTCTAGCCTATATATATGTCTTTGCTTTTGTGCCAATAGGACACTGTTTTGATTACTGTAGATTTGTAGTAAGTTTGGAATCAGGGAGTATGGGTCCACCAGCTTTTTTCTCTCCTAGAGTGTTTTCATTATCCTGGATTCCATATGAATTTTTGAATGTGGTTTTTTTTTAACATTAAAAAAATTTCAGCATATAATACTTGTTGAGAACTTTTTTTTCTAAATTATGGAATAGTGTTGGATACTATCCAATGCTTTTCTGCAACAGTTTAGATGGTCATGTGGTTTTCCCCTTTATTTTGTTACTGTGGTTATTGTATTGGTTGATTTTCATATGTTGAACCATCTTTCTCCTTCAAGAATAAAACCCACTTGGTTATAGTGTGTAGTCCTTTCAATGTTCTACTGAATTTGGATTGATAGTATTTTGACAATTGGCATCAATATTCATAAGAGATATTGGTCTGCAGTTTTTCTTTAGTGTCTTTGTCTGGATTTGATATCACAATAATGTTGGCCTCATAGAATACATTTAAATATGGTACTGGTGAAAGGGGGAGAGGATATAAAGAAAGAGTGTATGAGGGTGAATGTAATGGAAATATTATGTACTCATGTATGAAAATGGAAAAATGAGATATGTTTAAACTATTCCAGGAATGGGAGGAGAGGTGGATAAAGGAGAATGAGAGAGAGGGTGAAATCAACTATGATCATTGCAAGAACTTTTGTAAATATCATAATGTACCCCCAATACAACAATAATGTGATTTAAAAAAACACAAAAAGGCCCATTTAAATGTGTTTCATTCTCTAATTTTTTGGAAGAATTTGAGAAAGATTGATGTTTATTCTGTTTTAAATGTTGGTGCAATTCACCAATGAAACAATCTGGTCCTGACTTTCCCTTTGTTGATCGGATTTTGATCACTGATTCATTTTCCTTACTAGTTATTTGTTGTTGGTCTATTCAGATTTTCTATTTCTTCATGATTTAGTTTTGGTAGGTTGTGCATATCTAGGAATTTGTCCATCTCTTTTAAAACCATATTTTGTTGTGGTAAGAAAAGTTAACCTGGAAACTACCTTCATAAATTTTTAAGTGTACAGCATACTGTTGTCAACTATAGATATAACATTTTACAATAGATATCTAGAGCTTATTCATTTTTGCTTGGCTGAAATTTTATGCTCATTATTAGTAACTGCACATTTGCCCCTTCTTTCTATCCTGACAACCACCATTCCCCTTTTTGATTCTTTGAACCCGACTGTTTTAGATACATAAAATAAATGGAATCCTGTAGCATTTGTCTCTTGGTGATTTGTTTACTTCTTATTTCACTGAGCATAAAGTCCTTAAAATTTAATAATGTTTTATAATGCAGAATTGTACTACATGCATGAACCATCTCCTTTGTGTAGTTGGGAACTAGGCTTTTCTCCTTGACTATTTGATGTAGTGCTGGGGCCAGGGTCTCTGGTGAATGTATTTCCCTACTGGATTTGGTGAGCCTATTTATTCATTCACCTAGTTTGCAGGAAATTTTCATTAGGTTTTTGATTCATTACATTGAGAATTTGTCTGTGAATTGTAGGTACAATGGTGTGTTTTGGAAGAAGGAGTGTCCAAGCCATCCTACTCCATCATGCTGTTATATAACTCTCTAGAATTTGTCCATTTCATCTGGGTTATCCAATTTGTTGGTGTATAATTGTTTATAGTTGTCTTTATAATTTTTTTTACTTTTTAAAAGTTAAAATTTTTGTTTAAAAACTTTTATGTTTATTGTATGGATTTAAGGTTTTCAACATGTTCTGATATAACATACATAGTTAATTGATTCCTACGGTCAAGCTAATTATAATAGCCATGATCTCACATAGTTACTTTTTGTTACTTTTTATGGTAAGATCATCTAAAATCTAATCTCTTAGCAATTTTCCAGCATATAATTGACAATTATAGTCCTCATGCTCTACATTAGATTTCTACACTTCTTCATCCTATGTAGTTGTAACTTTGCACCATTTTACCTACTTCTTCCCCACCCCACTGCTACTTCTGATAACCACATCCTATTCTCAGTTTCTGGCTATATGACCTCTTTTTAAGAGAGATCGTGATTTTCTTTTTTTGGGTCTGGTTTATTTCCTTAGTACAATATCCTTTAAGATTCACCAAAGAAAACAATGTAGTCAAAAACTGAATGGAATGATGCTTTTTTAATGTAGAGAAGGGGCAGAGAAAGATCAGCTCCCATAGTGTGCATTAGTCTGTCCTGGCTAGTGAGTCACTTTGACTGTGGATAAAGGACAATTGGCCTCCTCCCACCCATCTCAGGCAATAGAAGAACCCTACCTTCTTTCCCATGAACTCTGAAATACTGAAAACTGGAGGTATGCCTGTGGGCCATTGGCATACACACTTAAGGAGAACAAAGGACAGGGAAAACTAGTCCCACACAAGGCAATAGACAGCACAGGCTGTGTGGGCTTTTTTTTCTCTTGGAATGAAAGTGTTCCAAGTTCAGGACCCATTCCTTTATGGATGAGCAGGGGTTGGAAGGCTACATGCTTAAGTTGACTTTCCCAACAAATACCTAAATAATGATGATGCAAATGCTTATAGAGGTAAAGGACATTAGATGAAATCTCATGTAAAAATGAAAAACATATTACTGGAAACTGTAGGAAAAGTCATCCTTGTTAAAGTGATAAAGAACTTGCCTCAGTAATGTCCACATTTTAATGTTTTGTGGGAGGTAATACTTTCAAGTGATGAAATTATATATTTAGCTCAAGATACTCTAAACAAAGGATTCATCGTGTGGCTTGATTCCTTATGAATATGTATAGTAAAATGCAAGAAGAGAGAAATGAGTTGATGACAGAATTACTAAGCAGATAAAAAGCAAAAGCTTCTTAGCCTAACCATCATATTTCCATGTTTCCTTCATTCTTTATGTTTTTGTTTTGACTGACTCTCACTATGTAGTCCAGGCTGGACTTGAACTCATGATCCTCCTACCTGCCTGTGCTTCCCGAGCACTGGGATTATAGGCCATACCATTATGCTGACACCTTAAATTTAGATTTCTATTTTATTCTTTTAAAAAATAACTCCCATATACTTGTTGATACTCTTTTTTGGTAAGGACACCATTCTCATGCTTTCATGAAGATATTAAGCACTTTGCTTCTTTGAACATGTGTGAATATTGAATTTAAAATCATTGTCTAGCAAGTTCTATACCTGGACATCCTTGGGGGCAGTTTCTATGGATCTTTTTTTTCCTTTTCTATGTTTCATAAATTTTGTTCAATGTTATAACATTCAAAATGTTTTATAATATGACATCTCTGTTATAGCTTTTGTTTGTCTGGTAACTTTTCTGAGCTAATTTTGTGAAGTATATATTTTTTGTTGTGGATGATAATTGAAGTCCCTGTTCTATAAATATAGTGGTCAGGGGAAATTTTCACAGAGATTTCCTTAAATGCCTGGGACAAAAACAATTATGAGTCTTTGCGGAATTGTTGTATGTATGTTGTAATGTGCAGCCAAGCAGATGACACCAGTATCTTGAGGTCAGAAGTGAGGGGTTTAAACTTTCTCAGATTTTTCTTGCACAGCTCCACATGTATATGTGGCCATGTAGGTTCCAGGAATAGGTTTGCACTTTCAAAGCCCTTATTCCCCAAAGCATTGTATTCCTCATCCTTTTCTTCCAAGCTTGCTTATTAGTCTACTGCTTGTTTTGATTGCTATCCTTCTGCCTCTGGAACAGGACTGAAACATTTGCCTATAGTGATTTCAATGACTATCCTCTGTAGTGTCTTTAACAATGGGTGCATTTCAAATTAGAGAGATAATGATAAGACTACTGAACTACATGTCAAGGAGCCACTAGGTAGATTAAAACAAAAAAATTACGATTTTTTTTGTGAATGAGTGCTGTTCTGTTTCTTTGGTGCTATGTGCTGTTGTTTTTAAGGCTACTGTTGAGCTGGGTGGTTGAGAGGGTATCATGGAGAGGTGAAATTTGACAAAGCTTAGTGTTTATGAGTTTTTGCATTACTTTTATAAAGGCACAGATTTTGGAGTTTACTTGCCATTTTTGCTAACATCCAGGGGCTTTAAAATTTAATTTGGTTTATATTGTGTATATGATTGAAGATAAATTGAGAAAGCCTGTGATTGTAACACCTAAATTTGGTCAAATGCTCAAAATAATCACAAATAACTTATTTGATGAGTTTTGGTCTATAAAAGTATTTTAAAAGGAAACTACCCTGAGTAATGCAAAAATGCTAAGACTTTGAAAATATTTACCTGAAACATCAATATATTTCAAAGGACAACATTTAAAATTGAGAGTATTTTTCTTTTGGAAAAAGTTGCTTTGACTGTAATGTGTAAATCAGCACCTGTAGGAAGCATATGTTCTCAATTAAAATATTGGTTCACAGAGAGAAGTCAGTTGAAAGTGCCAGAAATTACAAATTTCATAACTGCCTAATTAAATTTCAGGCAATTTTAATGGAAATAATGACAATAATATAACCAAATTTAAATGCTAGTTACCTGGTGTCTTAGTTTTCTAGGGCTGTTATTAGCACATTACCACAGATTTGGTGGCCTAGAAATGTATTCTTTCACAGATCTTAGACTATAAGTTTAAAATGAAAGTGTTGTCAGGTTCATGCTCCCTCTGAAGGCTCTGGAGAAGAATCCTGCAGTCTCTTCCAGCTTCAGGTGCTTGCCTCCAAATTTTGATTTTCCTTAGCTTGCAGATGCATCACTTCAATCTCTGTCTCCATCTTCATATTGCTATATCCTCTATGTGTCTACATCTCCCTGCCCCCTCCTTTACCCCCTCACCCTCTCCCTCTCCCTCCACCCCCTTGCTGCCAGGCTTCATCTTCATATTGCTATATCCTCCATGTCCAAATTTAATCCTTTTTACAATACATTAGTCATATTGGATTGAGGACTTACTCTAATCCCATATTACTTAATATTCATTGGATTGCATCTGTAAAAACCCTATTTCCAAATAAGGTCACATTTACAGGCTCAGAGTATACATGTATTTTCATAAAACATGATTCAACTAGCATACATGACATTAGAAATAGGTGCAGCTGAAAAAAATTATTAAATACCTGGATGTATGCTGAGAAAATTTATTCTGTTATATTATTTTTAGTGTTTAGGTCACTAATGCAGAGAGTTAATATTTTTGCTTTAGAGTGTAAAAATGTATTTTCTTTTACAAACAATTTTACTTTTGAAAATAGTTTTAGAAATAGCTTTATTGATATGTAATTCATGCACCTGAAGATTCACCCATTTTAAGGGTACAATTCAAGATGCCATCATTGTACAGAGTGTGTAATCATCATCAAAATCAGATCATAGAATATCTTCATCTCTCCTAAAAGAAACAAGAGCTGTCACTCCAGTTCTCACTCACATCTCCCCAGCCCTAAGTACAAT
This sequence comes from Castor canadensis, assembly GCF_047511655.1. Classification (NCBI taxonomy): domain Eukaryota; kingdom Metazoa; phylum Chordata; class Mammalia; order Rodentia; family Castoridae; genus Castor; species Castor canadensis. The sequence continues at coordinate 68,518,890 of NC_133391.1, read as the reverse complement.
CATTAAGCTACTTCTTATCTATATGGATTTACTTGTTCTTAATATTTTATATCAATGGAATCATATAATTTTGTGACATTTTTCACTTAGCATAATACTGTTAAAGTTCCTTTATGTTTAGCATGTATCAGCATTTCATTCCTTTTTATTGCTAAATAATATTCCATTGTAGGGATATGCTACATTTTATATTAAAATTGATCAATTGATGGACATTTGGATTTTTGTACATATTGAGTAATGAATAAGCTACTTTGCATATGTATGTGCAAAGTTTTTGCATGCACATGTGTTTCCAATTCTCTTTGGGGTGTGTGTGTGTGTGTGTGTGTGTGTAAGTACTGGATCATATGGTAACTGTTTCACTTTTTGAGGAACAGCCACCAGCAATGTGTGAGGATTCAATTTCTCCACATCTTTGTTAACCTTTACTATTGTCCGTTTTTTTAAAATTATTGACATCAATCCTAGTGGACGTGAAACAGTATCTCATTATGATTTGATTTGCCTTTCTTAATGGGGAGTGGTGCTGGGCATCTTTTCATTACTCACTGGTCATTTGTGTGGTTTTTTGGGAGAAATGTCTGTTCAAGTTGTTTGACTACTAATTTTTTAGTCTTTTTAATATGGTTATGAGCATTCTGTGCATATTCTGGATACAGGCCCCTCACCAGATTTATGGTTTGCAAATATTTTGTGCTATTTTTTGGTTGACCTTTTGCTTTCTTGAGAATAATTTTTAGTAAAATTATTTTATAATTCACTGATATTATAATCAATGTGTCAGCTAATAGATAAACATTACGAAATATGTTTGTGATAAAACAGAAAAATGATACTTTTATGAGTATCTCACACTACCACTGGGAGTTAGAATGGAATAGCTGGGGACAGAATATTGCTTTCCGTGCATGGTCACCTGCAGAATTTCAGATATTGACCTGAGGTCAATTTGTCTCGGGTGTCACTGGACTTTCTAGCCAAATCAGAGAAAACTTTATAACTGGTGGTAGTTTTTGTTTAGAAATGAAAGCTTTTGGGTAAACATAGGAAGGCAGAGAGGCTGTTTCAAATCATGGGATGGAGGAATTTCTATGGTAGATATTCAAATGAACATGGGGAGTGTGTGAAAATGCACAAAATGCTTAATTCATTGCAAGTGCTCAATAAATGACAGCTTGATAAATGACTGAGTCAATGAGAATATGTGACTTGGATGCCTTAGCATCTCAAGGTTCTACTTGCTGCAACGCTATGACCTTGATTGTGCTTAAGGTCACTGTGTATTTGGGACACAAAAGATGTGTTTCTAAGGCAAGTTGTAGTGTCACAAATAGGTAAACTGACCAACAATTACACAGATGAAAATTTTTTTTCTGAAAACTGCAGTGAGCATTTAAAAATTTTGATCTTTTATAAAGTCTAGCAGTAGTAATTGAGGTGCTTGTAAATACAAATTAAAAGATTTGCTTGGTGCTCAATTTCTAGGAAAGGTGTGATTTCAGGCATCCTGAGATATTTATATGCAATGGAATTTTTTCCAGCTATGAAGAAAAATGAAGTTTTGTTGTTTTCTGGTAAATGGATGGAACTGGGGAACATGAACTTAAGTGAAGTTAGCCAGGTTTAGAAAGCCAAAGGCTGCATGTTCTCTTTCTTATATGGAATATAGGTACAACACAAATACAAAAAATACCATATATACATATAAATATATACAGGTATTTATATATACATATAAATATATACCCCAAAACGGGGTACATGTACCTACACAAAATGGTTGTGTAGGAACAAGACTCAATGAAACACACTGAAAACTGTTGAACAATACAAGATGGAGGAAAAAGGGTATGGAAGTGCAGTGGAGGGGGGCCAGATTGACTTAAGCACAATACATGTACAGGTAAAATATAAAGGCAAAACTCCCAATGAACAATGAACAGACACCTAAACAATAAAGGACAAGAGTGTAAAACAGGTCACACTAAGGGGAGGACATTAATGAGAGGGGGAGGATAAAAGAAGGAAGTAAAGAAGGAAAAGTGATTGATGTACTTTCTATACAGGTATGAATATAGGGTATTCAAATGTGTTGAAATCACCATAAGAGGATTAAAGTAGGAAGGAGTCAGATGAAGACAAAACATATTGGTACACTTGAGATGACAGTGACTAAGATTATGTTAATCAGAGGGATTAAATAAATATTTTCTGTGTCTATCCTTAAACATGATGCTTTTAATGAAATAATGCCTCCATTGGTAATAAATGAATAAGGAAAGTAGATCAAGTACATTACATTTTATCTTAGTCCATTCAAGCTTTTATAGACTAAGTGACTTATAAGTAACAGAAATTTATTTCTTATAGTTTTGAAGGCTGGAAAGCCCAATCATGATGTCAGCACAGTAGGGTTCTGATGAGGAACCTCTTCTGAATTAGAGCAAGTCATCTTATGCCCTCACATGGTAGACGATTCAAGGCAGCCTTGGGTCTCTTATTAAGAGTTAAATTAATTCTTTAACTTGCAAAATAAAAATTGTATGTATCTATGGTATATAAATAGATGTTTTGATATATACATCGATTTACATATATACATTTCTGTGTGATTAAATCAAGCTAATTAACATATCATCTTGTATACTTTTCGTTTTCTTGTGGTGAGAACATTCAAAATCTTCTCTCAGTAATTTCCTAGTGTATCTTATTATTAACCCCTAGCCACCATGCCTATGATAGATTTCCCAAAATTCTTCCTCCTGCCTAACTGAAACTTGATACCTTTTGGTCACATTTAACCATTCTGTATCCCCCTCCTCAGCCCTTGGTAACCACCATTCTATTCTTTTACTAGTTTGACTTTTCTAAATTTCACATCTAAATTGTCATGTGGTATTTGTCTTTATGCACCTAGCTTATTTCACGAGCACAACATCTCCAGGTTCAGTAATACAAGGTGTCACAAATAATAAAATTCCCTTTGCTTTATGAATGAATAATATTCCAGTGTGCGTTTTTGCAGACCACAACCCCCACACACATTTTCTCTATCCATTCATTCATTGATAGATGCTTACTTGATTCCATATCTTGGCCATTTTGTTTCATTTTATTTTATTTATTTTTAAAAATTATTCATTTATTCACATGTGCATACATTGTTTGGGTCATTTCTCCCCCCTCCCCCCTTCCCCTCTCTCCCCTCCTTCCCTCAGTTCCAGGCAGGTCCTGTTCTGCCTTTATCACTAGTTTTGTTGAAGAAAAGAGACAAGCCTAATAAGGAAGACAAAGCGTTTTTGCTAGTTGAGTTGAGGATAGCTATACAGAAATATTCCTAACATTGCTTTCGTGTACATGTGTTATGACCCATGTTGATTCATCTCTAACTGATCTTTACCCTGGTTCCTGATCCCCTTCTCATGATAACCTCTGTAGCTTTAAGGTTTCTGTATTAGTTCCTCTGGAGTGGGGACATCAAACGCTTTCATGTTTTGGGTTTTCTACCTATTCCTACATCTCCATACCTTGGCTATTTTGAATGATACTGCAGATTAATAGCATTAGGACTTCAATATACTATTTCATTTCCTTAACCATGTGTCAGAAGTCAAATGGTTGAGTCATATGGTAGCTTTATTTTCAATTTCTTGAAGAAACTTCATACTGTATAATGGCTGCATTAATTTACGTTTCCACCAACAGTATACAAAAGTTCCCTTTCTCCTCATCCTGACCAACACTTATTCACTCTTAACTTTTTGATCATAGTCTGACTTCTCTTTTGTAAGAGAAATAACTCCACTTATGAAGCTCTGCCCTTATCACTTAATCACCTTCTAATAGTCATACTTCAATTAATATTGATTAAATTTCAATATTAATTTGGAGAGATATAAACATTTGGGCCATAGAAATCAATTAATTGAATTTTTTATTTTCTTTTGTTTTGTGTTTGAGACAGGATCTCCTTATGTAGCCCAGGCTGACCTTGAACTCATGATCCTTCCACTTTAGCCTCCCAAGTGCTGGGATTACAGATATGTACCACCACACTGGGCATTGAATTTTTATGCTCTGTGTCAAATGCGCTTGAGAACATGGAATTCAGACAATAACATCTAATGGGCCTTATAAAAATTATCTTTTACTTTTGGCATCATTCATTGTATCTTAATTAACATATGGTTATGTTAGTGAAACACATTGAAACACTGATACTACAATAGAGGAATGATTGTTTTGGAGGGAGACTTTGCATCCTTCTAAAAGCTATGTAAGCAAAATGAGTAATGGGTGATACTTATTTGCTCTTGTTTTTTAAAAGACATTTTTACCACTTTTTTTCAAAACACTAGGGCTGCATTCTACACAGGTCATATTTCTACTGATTGCTTGATAACAGACCAAGCTGTGGTAAGTACACAACTGATCATTAGCCATCTAACCAGATGATGGCATTCTTGAACATGTCTGATGGAGAACGAAAAAATTATAGTTCTTTAGTTCTGTCACAGCCTTTTTGAAAATACCTTAAGACAGAAGACATGAGGTTACAACTAAGATAAAAATTGAGGAAAAATTAATGCCGCCATGCCAATGGACTGACTGTTTTCCCCTGGTTTCATTAGGTTCTGAAGAATAGTTCCGGGAGTATATTTTTGTTGTATTTAACAGGACCATTGAAATGTCAGGCCAATAAAATGTCTGTCACCTGTCTAATTTGCCTGGATGTGGCTATGAACTTTGAAAGAGCCAAAGCAAGAGTTGTTGGATTAAATTAAACTGTGTACATTAGAGTATTTAAAGTGTTTCTACTGAAATAGTTTTTCATTCTGTAATTTTGCTGCATTATAAGTTCCCAAATTGTCACATTATGTCATTCTCTCTCTTTTTTTTTTTTTTTTTACTTTTGCAGTGCTAGAGATCAGACCCAGGGCTTTGTGCACAACAGGCAAGCATTCTATTATTGAGATTTACCCTCAGTCCTGTTCTTTTTTGTGGGGCAATATATTTTGTTATTACTTGAAGACCATGTCAGCTAAGAAAGGTTTTCCCCCATTCAACTATTAGAAATGTTATTGAAAAAGGAATTATATTGTTATTGTATGAAAACACATAGTATTGTCTCAATAGATTAAACGAATTATGCAATATCATTAAGGAAGTAGGTTTTTTCCTTGAATAATGTTGACATATAATATGGGTGCATATAAAAAAACCTATAATGGTAGCAGACATAAGTTTGGAGTTCAGGGTTAATATACTTTTGCTAATAGTTTCCCCCCATTTTCAATTGATGTAAAGATTACATACAGGAAAGCGATTACATCTTACATATACCATTTAATCTTTGATGACAGCATATCAAAGAAACAGAACATTTTCATCACCTTGGAAAAGTCTTCTCACCATTTTGCAGTCATCCCTCTAGAGCATCCACTGATATGATTTCTTTTCTCATATATTAGTTTTGCTTATTTTAGAAATCACATAGTTGAAGTCATACAGATACATTTTTTCTGTTTACATACTTCACTTGGAATAATGTAGTCATTTATGTTTTTGTGTGCATCTGTATTTTTTAATTTTATTGTTGACAAATATTACATTATACGAATAGTTGTTTTTTACATCATTTTGTTTATGGCCATCTATGTTGTTTCTACTTTTTGATTATTAGGAATAAAATTGCTATGAACATTTATGTACATGCTATTTTGTGCACATATGATTTTCATTTCTCTTAATTAAATAGAAATTGAATAGTGAAGAAGACAATAGGCTTGCTGATCATAGGTTAAATGTCTGTTTAACTTTTTAAGACAGTGCCAAATAGATTTCAAAGTGGTTGTAGCATTTTATTCATGTCAGCAATACATGAGAATTCTACTTGCTCCTTGTCCATTTCAACATTTGGTGTAGTCAATCTTTTTCATTTTATAATTTTAATTTGTCTTCTAAGGTAAATAAGTCAGTTTAGTAATTGCTCTGGGAGTGTTTGTCCTGGATTCTAATAATAAAAGAAAATGCAATGTTTGAATACTTGCTGTCTATTGGAACCTGTTTCCTCATCTCTATAAATAACAAAGAATAATGGAATACTTTGTTATGTCATGATATTATAGAAATAAATATTTATGAAATACTTTGATGGAGAACAAAGAAAGAAGCTATGAAGTGCCAACTGCTGGTTATTTAATCACATTCAATGTCTAAATCAGAAAGATTAAGTAATGGTTGGCATGGCAGCTGTTCTGCTTCAACTCAGTAAGTGACTTTTGTGAGGTGTTGATTAGTATCTTCTTAATACATATGAATTCAGCTATTAATTGCTATGTTGGCTTGGATAGAAAACAAAACTCTTTGTGAAGCTAAATAAAGACTTGAAAGGATTGTTACAAATCATTGTGAGTTCTGTAATCCAAAACAGTCTAAGTACAAATTAATGCTATATTTATTTGGATCTTTAGGCCACTACTACTCCTTTAGGTAGAAAAGAGGTTCAACACTAAATTTATTTTTGTTTTTGTATTTTTCAAGTTTGATTTAGAACTTGAGTTTAAAGCATTTGAACTTGCTAAAGTGAAGTAAGTTTAGAAGTAATTACCATTTCTAAGTTTATACATTTGATCTTTATTTACTTATCTGGTGTTAGTGATTGAACTCAGAGATTTATGCATGCTACCCCTTGCTCCCAATTTTCTAAGAAGTGTAATTGTTACTGAATATAATCTATTAGCACAAGAGTGGACAATCCCTACCAAGAAGATTGAACATGAAGCTCATGATGCTTGATTACTAATATCCAGAGAATGTTAGTCTACTACATTTTAAAGTTTCAATTCATATTAAGAATTAAAAAGTCTACAAAGTTTTATTAATAAATAATTATTTCTTTTTAAATTATTTGATTTATTTAAAAGTTATAGAAGTAATGAATATTCATTTACAAACATTAAAAGTTCATAGAGCAGGAAGTAAACATTTCCCCATCCCACATTATTAATACCAACACATTAAATATTCTTGAATAAGTATGTTCGTACTTCATATGTATAATTCTGTAAGAAACAGTTTGAAGCTGAGGGAACTAACGGTTTCAAACTTTTCTTTCCCCCTTCTTCTACTGTTTGGAAATTTTAGGGAGACATAAAGTGGCCCAGAATGAAGATTTCATTTTCCAGCCTGCTTTGCATCATGATATGGCCATGAAATTAAGTTATGGATGGTAGATTGTAAACAGAATTATTTTCAGCAACTTTAAGGAACTTTTTCCAGAAACAAATGCCTGTGATTTCTTTCCCTGAGTTCTTCATCCCTTCTTCTATCCTACTGCCTGAAATGTGAGCAGTAAGGGATGAGGCTCATTTCTTACTAGAGAGCTAGTAATGACATGGATCTCACTGGGCATCCTGGGACAGACCCACTATGGCAATCCAGACCAATGCATGAGAAAGAAAAAAAACTTTTTATTGGTTTGAATCACAAAATCTGCTTTTTGTGCATTTGTAGCTGATTCTAAATTTTCTGGAAGTTGGGGTCTAGGTAAATGTCATTTAAAGTTTTAATAGGTACTTCCAATTTTCCCTTACAAAAGTTGTTTTAATTCATAGTTTAGTAAGTGCTTTTTCCTCCATAATCTATCATCAGGATTTAAAATATTTTCCTATTTAATAGATAACCAATGAGTTTTCTTTCAGCCCCTTCCTCTTTCATTTTTTCCTTATCTTGTCTTCCATTCCTATTTTTTTCTCTTTAGAGTCTCGGATTTTATCTCTGTTTCTGTTGTAATGACTTTGTCATCTCCCCACACAGCCCCCATCTTTTGCCTTCTCTTTTTTCTCAAAGGGCAGATTCAAATATTATTTTTCTTCTTCTCATGATTCTGAATCTTGTTACTGTTCCACTGTGTTGGTTCCAGGAGCCTTAAAATCTGAAAGAAGTATAAGCATTCTCATAGTTATGCTCTTACAGATCTATGAACTATCAATATTATAGCATTTTTGAGTATATTCCAAATTTCTAGAACTAAAACTGCTTATGAAAAATATATACACACAAAAAGATAAAATAGGTGTTTAGAGCTAATTGCTGGTAGTTTGAGCAAAATGAGCCTTTGTAAGAAAGGAAATCATGCTACTTTAAGAAAGGAGCCTTACATAAAACTGTTTTGATAATTTTAAGTCTCCCATCATCTGTTATAAAGAAGGGGACTTTTGGCTGTTTCGTTTCCCCTGCATTTGCTAATAGCAAGCATGTCTCCTCATGACATTGTTAGTTTCTAACTTCTCCAACAATCCCAAGTTATTGTAACAATAGTCTTATCTTAAGAAACCATCCATATTCATCTTCTTACCCATAGGTCAACTTTCTTTGTCCACTGGATCCACTGCCCTGGCTTGCTATGTATATGTTTTCTAAGGTTTATACTTGACCCTAAGAAAGCAATCAATACACTTGCTACAGTCTCTGAGGTGAGCTGGTTCAAGGGTTGATAAAAGAGGTCATGAGAGAATTACTCAATAGTATTTCCCTTTTGAAGTCTGAATGAAACGGAAAGAAAGAGAAGAGAGGGGAGAGAGAAAGAGAGAGAGAGAGAGAGAGAGATGCTGTGGAAGGAATGATGGAATGAGGATACCTCATGGGATGACGGAAAGGAAACTAGAGAGAGAACATGGACCATGGCAGGGAAGCAGACATGAGATAAGCTACCACATGTATACATACCATAGTAGAACTACTAAGCAATGGGTGACATGTATCTGGATAAGACATTAGAACTTCAGTGACCCTAAAAAATAAGTCTTCCAAGAATCCAACTGTGTATCTTTTGAAAATGCTTTCTGTCTGTCCCATCTTCTTTCCTTTGCTTGTACAATAAGTCCTACCATCTTCATAATTTGAGAATACCTAAGATGCCTTTTATAGCCCTGTTTATTTCAGATTTTTCTTGTTACAGAATATAGTATTAGTCCTTCCTATTATTCTGGCTCTACTGGTCCATCAGCAAAGTTTCATACTCCTGAGATCCCGGATAACTTAAATTTGTGATCTCCCCATTGAAGGGCTGTCACAAAGAGAAGAGAAAGCAAAAATTGGGCACTAAGTTGTATTATGCATGTAGTTAGTTATTGTGTAACTGGTCTGAACTTACTCAATTGTCCCAAATATTCTCTTTCTCTCCTACGTGATTTCTTTACTGTATGGATCATTCCCATAAACATATTATTTTTTGCACCTAAAAAAACCCCCTTCTGTTGACTCTCATATTCCTGGCACTATCCCCTTCCCCATTCTTTGCTTCTCTTGGCAATTTGAAAGCATTTGTGCTTTCATTGTTTTAATTCTCTTTTCATTCTCCCTCCTCATAAATTCACTCTGATCTGTTTTTTGTCCCCACTGCACTACTGAATCTGTTCTCTGGAAGTGCACACTCACTTCCACATTGCTAAATTCAGTCATCGATTTTCCATCTTCATCTCAGTAGACTTAGAAACAGCTTATGACACAACTCTTAACTCCTCTTTGATGTTTGACTTCTGCAAACCATTGATTTCTCTCCCTCATTTCTTGCTTCATGGGATTTGCGCTTTCTTTCTTTAAAATCTTTAAATTTAGGAATATATTGTTCTGAGTTCTTTTTTTGTGCAAGGAGAAGATAGAATTGTTGCATTGTGAGGATGTTATAAATTCAGGTCTCATTAAATTATCTTTTTTATTCAAGTAGGACATAAGAATATATAGTAGAAGGCCAGATGTGAGAGCTACACCTGTAATCCCAGCTACTTGGGAGACAGAGATTGGAGGATTGTGGTCTGAGGCCAACCATGGCAAAAATATGAGAACCTATCTGATAAATAGCCGAAACAAGAAGGGCTAGGAGTGTGGTCCAAGTGGTAGAGTGTTTGCTTAACAAGAGTAAGGCCCTGAGTTCAAAACCTCACTATCACCAAAAACCAAAAAAGTACATGCAGTACAATTTTCCTTAGTCTTTTATTTTATTTTATTTTTAAGACAGGCTCTTGCTATATAGTCCATGTTGGCCTCAAACTCACAGTCCTTTTGCCTCAGCCTTTTAAGTGCTAGAATTACAGGTGTGTGCCACCATGCTGGACTACTGGCTCCCAATTTCCTAGTTTTAAACTGTCTATGACCTTGGATGCCCTATTGGAAATTCACCTCAAATTGATAGATGTATAAACACACATATTCTTTAAAATAAAATATGTGCATAATAGAACTACACAGTATTCTGTTCCTTTGTATGAAGCTATCATATTTATGTAGAAAAGGAGTTGTAGATCATTTCCAGTTTTATTGCAATACAGTGTTGGCATGGTTGAACTTATAGGTAGTTTATACGTATGTGTAAACATATCTGTAGGACATGTCCTTTAGGTGAAGTTGCTGGCTTGAAGAGCACATATCTGGCTAATCTTCTCTATTTGAAGATCCATATTTGTGAATTTATTCACAATTCCACAGTCAGTGCTTGCTGTGCTCTCCTGGTCATTCAGGGGCATGCACAGAACAGCAAAACATTTGACTTGCTTGATGTGTTTATTCCCAGCTGAGACTGAACAAGGTGATGTTCTACCTTCCTGTTTCTGCTCTCATACTGGAAACAAGCATCTTTTTCATGGTCTATTTAGTGCTACATTTTCCTCATTTTTGTAGATAACTGTGCTCTTTAAAATGTTTCCAAGCTTAGTGCTGAAGTACTGCCTCTTGTTCTATAGAAAACATCTGTGTTAGATGAGCTCAGTTCAGGAATGATGTACATTGCCATAGTTCAATGCTAATGAGTAAACACTGTGTTTTAAAAAAGATGTCTTTAAACAAAAACACTTTAAACATAACATTTTAAAAAGGTTATGTGTTGATCAATTGATGAAACTGCTATGGCCAGAGACTTGTAGAAACCTAGCCTTGTATTTTTTGCTAGGAACAAAGGCACAGTATTCACTAAAACAATGTTTCTGTCAACTTTACAGATCATTAGGTGCCACAAATAATGAGAATCAATTCTATTTCAAATTTTGATAGTAACAAATTGACTTCTAAGATGTCTAACAATTAATATTCTAACCAACAATGGATGAGTGGCTATTATTCATACCCACAGTGTACGGTAGGAAATTTAAAATCTTTGTTAGATCAGTTCAAAACAGAACCTTACTGATATTTTAACTTACTCAGATCTAATCATACATATTTGTATTTGTGTGTGTGTGTGTGTGTGTGTGTGTGTGTGTGTGAGGGTTTTCTAATATCCTTTCTTCCTGTTAACACTGGTTTGCTGGTATTTTTTTCTTACAGATTTAAGCAGTGTTTTATTTATTGAGGAAGCTTATCTTTTGCCATAGTAATTGAAGATATATTTTCTCAGTATGTCTATTGTCTTTTAATTTTAAGGTTTTTTTTACTATTAAAATAACGTTTGCCCAATAAAATTTATCACTCTTTTCCTTTCTGGCTTTGGTCTTTCCTTAAAAAAAATGTTCCTCCTGTGTTAAAACAAATTTAAAAGAGTCTTCCATGTTTTCTCCTAAGTCTCTTTAATTTTCATTGTTTAATATTTAAATATTTGATTCACCTGAAATTTGTTGAGTCTTGGGTCCTTTACTTTTATCTTGTTAATGGCTATTTGAAACAACTACTTTAAAAGAAAATCCTATGGGCGTTAGCTTGAATTAACCATTCCAAAACATCTTGTTGTACACCAAAAATCTGTCCAATAAAAAAAATCCAACAATAAAAAGAAAAGAAAACTTTTTCTATTTAATTTGGAGTGCCATTTGGTATCATAAATTAAACTTCCACTTATGCTTTTATCTATTATTTTAATTAAGCACACTTCCAATTTTGTAAAGTATACTTTCATAGGCGAGATAGCACTGAGGAAAAGTACAACAGTATGTTTATATAAAAAAAGTGGAGTCTAAGTAGTGAGACTAATTGGACTGGCTTATGTTGTTTTTCAAATGTTTTAACCTATCATTTCTGTGGCAGATTTGAAACCAACAGAAAATTAATATCAGATGAACCTTCAAACCTTAGGGCTCTTAGTTGAAAGTAAAACAGAAATGTCCTAAATTTGCTGACATGGATTTTTATAAATTCTTGGCACACTGTCAGTGCTAACAGGTTAGTATGTAGCAAAATAATTCAGCATGACAATATTTATGGGACATTTAGGCTGGCCAGAACTCATTCACTCTCCCTAGTTAAATCTCACATTGTTTGAAAATGTTAGTTTATTCTGTAAAACTCCATTCGAACCTATGAGGCAAATAATAACCTGCTAAATATAATAGACCCCACACATTCCTATAATTTTACAGATTAATGGTTTCATACATGGAGCACTCCTTCCATGGTCAAGAAATCCAAATTAGCTATTTCTGCCTGCCTTTTTACAACTGAGTCCTTGAGGAGGCAACAGAGATTGGTGATGTCAAACACTAATAGTACTTATCTCACTGAGAACCCTCCAATTCTAAAAATAATTGGGTCCTTTTTATTCAATTTTTTGTGTGGCATTAAAGGTTCATAGATCACTAAATAGTTATGTGACACCATTCTTGGTGTATGTGTGGGAACCTTTAAGAGTTATCCTCCCTACTCCTCCAACCTCAGAACCAAACCACAAAGGAAACAGTAATAGAAGTAAGATCTTACGGTTTTATGGAGAGGCTTCCTTAGAACTGAGGTTAGGTAATATTCTAACTCATTTTTGCTGAGCAGCTTTGGTTTTTGAGGAGACTCAAAGTTTCCATCCACGTAATGATCTCTGCCTTTACCAGCAAATATAACAGAAACAAAAGCAGACTCTCAGCCCAAGTGGTCTCCCTGCTAACAACTTGACCAGGAGATGGGGTCATTAACTGAATCTCTTACATACACCACACACACACAGATACATACATACACAACAAAACAAACTAAAAAAAAAAAACCTCCTATTTTAGAGATTCCTAGTTTGGAGACGTGAATTTATTCAACAGATCTTGTTTGCTTTTTATACCAACTGTGATGGGCCTGAAATCTAGTTACACACCAATATTTCTCAGTCAGAGATCTGATGGTTTCCTGCAGTTTTGTCAATTACCTTTTGTCAATTACTGCATCTTCAATTACCTTGTTTTCATAAGTATTAAGAGAATGTACATGTTGACTTTTTGTCCCATCAAATTCATTTGGGTGTCCTGTTGGGCCCTCTGGTACTGTGCCTGCTGGAAGTACTTGGTACAGAGAGCGTTCACTGATTATGTGTAATGTCTGAACTTCTATCTTTCAAATTCTTTAAACATCAAACATTTCCAAAGTGTCCATCTATGTTCAGCTAAACATATCCTTCATGGTTTTTAGAAAAGAATAATTAGATGGAGTTGAAAGCTGTGCAGGCCCTTCTTTCAAGAAGTGGCTTATACATAATATTCACTTGTGTCCTGCTGTGTAACAAACCACCCCAAAATATGGTAGCTCCAACAGTTTATTACTATGTCAAGATTCTATGCATGGATGATACTTCTTGGGGCAATTTTCACTTGCAGTCTTTCATGCAGTTGCAGGCAGATCGTAAGTGGAGCTGGTGTCCTTTGACGGTTTAACTGGACTCAACATTAGAGAGATGGTTTCTTCCCTCACAAGAGTGGATCCTCATGCGGGTGGGAGCAGTTGACTATGTCCTAGATAAACTCTGCTGGGAAAGTACATGAAATCAACACACATGGTTTTATCCTATCTTTAGGGATTTAAAAAAATGTAACTATGATTGCAACACTCCCACCCAGTTTTGGGCACCTAAAAGTCAAAACTACTTCATGAGGTCTGGGGTACCTTTTAAGTAGGTTGGAAGAGAGACACCCTATGGTGCAATGTGAAGTGTCTTTTCTCGTTGTTTAGAATGGCATGCACAAAGGTTTATTGATGTTGCATACTCAAGCCTTTGGCACAATGGTCTTCAGTGTTTAGAAGTTTATCCTTCTGTTTCATAAAGAATTAAAAAAAATTTATGGGCCCCAAATGGATACCCTTTAAAATTTTCCAAAAATAATAATCATGTCTTAATTTTTCCTTTGGTGTGCTGTTGTAGTTGTATAGCCCTTAATTTTTTCTTGTTCAGTTTTTCTCCTAATTGTTTCAATTTTTGCTTGCAAGGAACAATATGTGTGCAAATTACATGTTTTCTCTAGATCTTGAAATATGAGTTATTTGTATTCCTTGAGACTCATTTAATTTGTTTTGAGGTATTATTGAAAAGCACCTTATGGTTTTCACTGTAATTATTTTTCTTTGTGACACAAGACAACCACTACCTGGAGGAATTAAACAATTAAATACAAATGTACTGCATTATAATGTGGTATAGATTTATTGTCATGGCTTGTTTTGAATTATCTTGCAGGAAAGGTTTTTGTATGAATCAAGTTGCATGTTTCACCTTGGGCTGCCATTTGGTTTGATAGAATAAGCACTAGTTAAGTGCCTTAAAAATAATACTCCATTTGCATCTCCAAACTTTGCCAGATGGGGGAGCTCATGTGGTAAGAAATGTTTATCAAAGAATCAAAAATTCCAAGGACTTATTCCTAAATGAGGCTCTAATAATCACTGTTTTTTTGTAATTCATCTGTGATATTTTCCCCAGATATGAGCACTTTGGTTAAAACTTTAAAATTAAAAGTAAATTAAAAAATTTAACAACGGAGCCTGTTTTGTGCCAGAGACTTGCAAGCTTTTTAATTCTGTGGCCAGCACATCTTTGGCTACTATACCAGTGCAAGCAAAATTTGGAAGTTTGGTAAAATGGTGATATTTTAAAAGACTGCCTTGATGGTAAGACTTAGAACATAGAACATAGGTTCTGGATGGAGCTGGATGGTAATTTCAACTACTTTACTTAACGATTTGACTGACCTAGTTACTTACTCTCTGGAAACCTCAATTTTCTGCAAATGTGAATAATGAGAGTTCTTATGCCAATTAAGTGAGATATGTGCATGGACCAGACATCATCATTTGCCCTCTCCATGCTTTTCCTCTCTGGGGTCCTCCTGGGAGTCTCCTTTGTCCTTTGCTCCATTTGGTTTGGCCAATAGGGGGTTCAGACAGAACATCAGAGGGAGAACTGGGAGTTAGGACCAGAATTCATTCTGAACGTGTGCCCTGGAGCAAGTTCTTATGCTGTTTCTGTTTCTTCTTCAGGTTTTGTGTAAGAACCTCTCCTTCTGTGTTCTGGAAAACTGCCCCCTCTTCTCAGTCCTTTTGGTCCAAGGGCCGGTAACAGAGGGTTGTATTGCTAGCCTTAGGGTACAGCAGTAACCCTACACCCTGACATGTTGGCAAATAATTTCTTTATTAAGTTTCCCAAGGAAAATCCTAATTTAACAGTGTTTTCTGCTGGGATGCTGATGGATACAGCATGAACTTTATTTAGTGCCTTGCACACAGTAAATGTCCAATACAGTAATAATTGTCATTAAAGACTTAAAGTATGTGATCAGTCTCATATCCACAATTGGTACATTGAATGAGTGCCTGGATTGTGATAAAAACACTGTTTAAATAAAGTAAAATAACTTACCAATGTGTACTTAAGCTTTTTTTAGCGGAGAAAAGTTCTATCCCAGGAGGAAAACTCCAACAGTCTCATGATTTCCCTGTTTACAATTCAAAAAAAAATTTTTTTGTTTTGAGATAGAGTGTCATTGTGTAGCCCAGGATGACCTCAAATTCATGATCCTCCTACTTCAGCCTCCCAAGTGCTGGAATTACAGTCATGTACCACCATACATAGCTTTTTTTTTTGCCACTCTTAAGTGACAACCTCATAGTCTCTTTAGGATGGAAACACACATTCATTAATTTCAATGCCCTGACTATGGAATAATAGAGATCTGACCTCTGTCATCTCTGCTTCCATTCCCAGACCATACTGGTTCCATATTGGTAACTGCTGTAAGGATGGGGTGAGTTTTTGACTAAGTCCCCATATCACTTCGCTCTCCCTCACTGTTGTTTTGTAACTGCAGTGTTCGAGGTAGAAGGGAACAGAGCTGGTGTGTGTGTGTGGGGGGGTGGGGGGTGGATAATTAGCCAGCAGGTTTCAATGTCCCTGAGCAGAATGGATGGTTCAAGATGATGGATGAAACTGATTCTCTGATTCTTCTCTTGAGTTCTTTCCTCCCTCCCTCTCTCTCTCCCTCCCTCCCTCTCTTTCTTCAACTCTGGGGATTGACCTAGGGCTTCCTGCTTGCTAGGCAAGTACTCTACCACTTGAGCTACACCTCTAGCTCTTTTGCTTTCATTTAGTTTTTTGAGATAGGGACTTGCTAACTTTGCCTGGCTGGCTTCAAAAATCACAATCCTCAGCTGGGTGCTGGTGGCTCACGCCTGTAATCCTAGCTACTCAGGAGGCAGATATCAGGAGGATTGTGGTTCAAAGCCAGCTGGGGCAAATAGTTCAGGAGACCTTATCTTGAAAACCCCTCCACAAAAAAGAGCTGGTGGAGTGGCTCAAGGTGTAGACCCTGAGTTCAAGCCCTAGTATTGCAAAACAAACAAACAAACAAACAACAATCCCCATGATTCTCCTTTCTCTGCTTTCTGAGTAGCAGGAGTTTGGGCATGGACTACCACAGCCAGCTTCTCTGGAGTTCTTCTTGAGGTCTTCAGAAGTTTCCTACTGGTCCTTCCCTCAGGACGTTCCCTTTGACTGATGAGGACCACTTCCTGGACATCCACTACACATAAACACTTGCAGCTTCTTCCTGTTCCTCCATCCCCCAGGTAGTCGTGGTTGCTAATAAACAGGATAACTTATTACTCATACTCATTCCCGATGTGAAACTCTGAGCATTCTTTGACTCAGTCCTAATGTAGCAGCCCTCTTTTGGCTTCTCTTTCCCAGCAGTTGGTCTGCTTCTAGATTCCATACCTGGCCTAGAGTCAGACCTTGTCCCCTGCTGAGGCTGAGTCAGGCATCAGTCTTCTGTGTCTCCCATGGTAAGGAAACTTTTCTGAGTTCCTGAAGAGGTTGCCTGAGGCTTCCCAGCTTGGCTTGGGGATAGAAGTCAGTACATCTAACCTATGCTCAAAAGTGTTGGTGTGAGGAGAGGAGAGTACCCTTCAAAGGGACTTGGCACCATATCCTCAGTCTCATCAGTTTCTCCATTTCCCTTTAAGATCTTTGGCTGGGCAGAGATATCCAACAGTCAGGAACAGATCCTGGTAGGGCTCTTCCTTGTTAATCAGTACAGGATGACTCTTTGGTATATGATGCATATTGCAAAAGCATCATTGCAGAACACATGTTTTAAAGCACTAGTCAAAGTTGTTTAATGTTTTTTTTTTTAATTTTTTAGAACAACATCTTATAATTGAGGCCTGGCTAGAAGATAAGAGCTTTCTGGTTGGTAGATGTCTGGTGCTACCTGCTGTATGGAACTAAAAAACACAGGGAGGCATCTTGCACTCTGGAATTGACAATGCAAAGGAGAGATGAGACACTTAGAAGTAGAAAGGAATCAATGACATAAAAGGTAAGATAAAGTGAAGACAGGGTTCATTCAGTTTTGGGGGTTCTGGGGCCAGAGCACACATTGTTATGTGAGTTTCAATTGAGACAATTTAAAACAAATTCCTGATACAAAACCTGACTCTTTTGTGGGAGCAATATTTATCTCAGCTAATAAAACAGCCTCCACTCAAACCCCTTAAAACCAGCAGGCATCTGCTTTAGTTTCTCTGCGTTAAGGGCAACAAATGCTAGCTAATTTTTTAGGTGTCTTACCTATCCTCACCCCTCCCTTGTGTGCTCTCGCTTTTATCATGTGCTCATAGTTCAATCCCATTGTTGTGTTTGCCCTTAACGCAGAGAAACTAAAGCAGATACCTTTTTTTTTTTATTTTTTTATTTTTCCCAACCCTGGCAACCACCAACCTTTTCACTGTCTCCATACATTGACTTTTCCTGATTGTCATTTAATTGAATTCATAAAGAATGCAGCCTTTTCAGATCAAAATCTTTCACTTAGTAACTTGCACTTAAGTTTTCTACATGTCTTCCATGGCTTGGTTGCTCTTTTCTTTTTAGTGCTGAATAGTATTCCATTTTCTGGTTATGCCACAATTTATTTATTTATTTATTTTTCATTTTTCTTTTATTATTCATATGTGCATACAAGGCTTGGTTCATTTCTTCCCCCTGCCCCCACCCCCTCCCTTACCACCCACTCCGCCCCCTCCCTCTCCCCCCCCTCAATACCCAGCAGAAACTATTTTGCCCTTATTTCTAATTTTGTTGTAGAGAGAGTATAAGCAATAATAGGAAGGAACAAGGGTTTTTGCTGGTTGAGATAAGGATAGCTATACAGGGCATTGACTCACATTGATTTCCTGTGCGTGGGTGTTACCTTCTAGGTTAATTCTTTTTGATCTAACCTTTTCTCTAGTACCTGTTCCCCTTTTCCTATTGGCCTCAGTTGCTTTAAGGTATCTGCTTTAGTGTCTTTGATAAATGTGATCAAATGACTAACTTTATTCTTCCATTTACATAATAAAAAGTTTGAAGCATAGGAAACTAAATGTATCATTCTTTGTTTTTATAGCACTTTTGTTGACCATAAATTCAATTGCATCAAAGGACAAACAAGTGATGTGCTCAGAATTCCTACTTTATCATCATGAAATATTCTTTCTAAATTTTTCAGGAGTTGGTTATCCACCCTCTTCTTTCCTTTTATTTTCATCTGAGCTCTTGACTTCAGTCATTCATTCATGAAGAACTTTGTCCAGATGAGGAGTTTAATCCCAAAGTATTTATTTTCTACTCTTTACTATGCCAGGGAAGTTCTGGAGGAACTTGTAATTAAATCTCTAAAAGGCACTAACCTTTAGCAATTTTGCTTCTTAGCTAAAGTGGGAATTTGGACATGTCTGTGAGATCATAGCCTTGTTAGCTAGGATGATCTATAATGTAGTGTTAGGGTGCAACACAGGAGTTGGGAGGGCAAAGGCAAAGGGATTCCTACAATTTATCCCATTTCCAAAAGGACCCAGTAAATAGATAGAGAACAAGCATGCACAGGGCACTCCCTTTGGTCTACCTCAAGAAGCAAGAGGCAAGAGTTGCCAGCAACAATTACATGTGTCTGGGTTATAAAGTGTTTTTATTTTTCTCTTTTCTTTGACAGAGAGAGAGAGAGAAGAAAGAACAGCTCCCCAAAATGCTGCCAGAGTCTTATGATTCTGAGAGCTTAAAGAAACCCTGTTTTCATAGGCAGCTTTGTCATAGGACTCAGACATAGACAGTCACCACCCTGTGGCTTCCATAGACTGGTCTTAAATAGAGATAAAACCTAGCCAGAAGTCGCAGGCATTTTGGAAAAGTCTTCCTCCTTTTGGTTGCTGGAAATAAATATGAGAACAATTTTGTGATTTCAGAATTGGCTGACAAGAGTCGAGTTTTTTTGCAAGCATCTCTTTATTTGTGGATTTTCAGAATAGAGCAAATTAGAGACTCAAATATGAAGCCTTGGTTCCTCCACCAGAGAAAGGAAAAGAATCATTTGGCTGACCATCAACATGGCCAGACTTCGGCCAGATGCAATCTCCTTCAGAGGAGAGTTCAGGTTTGGGAATAAGCAAGAATCTCTTTCTCCTTTCCAAGGATTAATTTCTTGAATACACAATGTTTTTAGGACCTGAAAAAAAGATGAGATCCTTTCTTTAGTGAAGCAGGTTTTTGGTTTTTTTAAATAATAATTTTAAATGTGGGCTTAAGAGAGAAAAAGCAGTCATGGGAGGAGAAAGCATATAAATACTCATTCAGAATGTTTCAGACACCATTATTTTCAAAGATAGACCTTGTCCTTGGAGACGTGCTTTTGTTTCACTGACTTACAGAAAATTATTTAAAGAAGGGTGAACCTTCTGGTGCAGTTTATAATGGAGTTTCTTATGCCCCTCTCCATGGTCCTTTGCAGACCACATCCAGCCTTTCTGGGACTGCATGATCCCAGAGTTCTTTGCAGAACTTATTCCTAGAACATTTGGGGGAGAAGACTAACAGATTCCCTGGGTTGGAGATGCAGTCAGTGTTTGCAGAGTTCTTCTCTACCTTTGTGCTCATTTCTCCCCAGGGAGGAGGTGAATGGTGCAGCTAATTGACCAGGTAATTTTACTAGTGGATATGATCAAAATGCCTCATGGGTGAAGTCAGTTGGCTCTCTGATCTCAGAGCAACTCTTGTAATTGTTTTATTCTCCATTGGCAAAACAGTCTTTAAAGCTGAATGAACAAGTGGTACGAGCGGTCTTGGTATACGTCACTGATTGCTTTCCCTCTAGTCCAGATTTGGGAAGGGTCAGAGCATTATTATGCCTTAAAGCTTTAAACTTTATTCTTCCTCACAGTTGGCAACTAAGCCCCTCCCCAAAGAGGGAAGTTATTAAGTGCTGGTGTGTGCATCAATACAGTTGATATTGTGATTCCTGTTTGGCCATCTGTTCTTTGCAGAACTTCATTAGCTAGGACTTTTGTAGGGGCAAGGGTAATCATTAGCCTTCTAAGAGGCAAAGGACACTCAGGCTCCTAAGTGTCATTTCTTCTGATTTATCCAGGTTATCAGTGGAGGAATTGCCTCTCTACTAGACAATTTTTCATTTATCTTGAGCTCAAGTTTCTCTATTTAATTCACAATACATTTAATTGAAATATCATTTTGGAAAAAGTTGATTTATCAGGGGAAGAAAATGATATTTAATTCATACTTTTGTATACTCATTGCCATACTAGCTGTTATATCCATATTATATAGTTTATTACTCATACAACATAGTGATGAGCACATCAATATACATATTCTTCAGATAATAAAACTCAGACACAGAAAGGGAAACTTAAAAGGTCATTCAGGGCTACTTGAGATCATTTCCAGTTGTTTGGTACTTAGTAAGTGCCAGGCATGAACGATACATACTTGCAGAAGATATGTCTTTTAATATTCACCACCATTTTGCTGGAGAGATTTATTATAGTCTCTGAAAAATTAACAAGTTGTCAAAGAATGCATGTCTAAGGGAACTTGGACACAGAATTTGAATCCACATTTTCTGACTCTAAAACAGCAAGCTCTTTCTAATGTTTTGTTTTTCTTTCCTTCCATAACTATTCAGTTTATCAAATAGATTTTTCAGTCATTAGAAGGACAATTTTTATTGTCTTAAAGAATTAACAGTAACAGTTAAAGTTCAGTTTCTCTGCCTTCCCATCAACTTCTCTCTTGTTTCTGGGAATGTTTATAAGCACACAGTATAATTTTGTTTGGGAAATCCTTGTAAGAGGTTGAAAACTCCTTAGAAAATATGGTACCCCCACCTCTGAGATTTCTCCCTAGTGACAAGATATGTGGGCCTTGTGTGGTCTTACTTAGAGCAAGTGCTGAGTCTCAGGTTCCTGGCACATGGCCCTGGTTTGGTACTTCCTTTATCTCTGGTCTTGTTTGCTGGCTCCTCTGCCATTTACAACCCCATGATAAAAGACCAGGTCATTGGCCAAGAAGTAAATTACTTGAATAAGCAAATATTTATGTAAAAATTGCTACACATATTTATAAATATAGTTTAAATTATCAGTCATACAAATTTTGCTGTTTGTTTTATATTTTGCAGTGTGTTTGATTATGTGTAGGGGCAATATTTCTATTTGAAGAACGATTTCTGCAGAGCTTATATAAGCAGGTGAATTTTAGGGGCAGGATGTTCCTTACCTTTACTCTTTAATAGGAAATAAATCTGAAGGTGTAGCAAGTTAGCATATCTTGTGGGGATGGGGAACAAACATGCTAAAGAGAGTGATGGGTTCAGTTATTCTTGAAGATAAAAATGGGAAATCAGGAAGTGAATTTGAAGTCACAGGAGAATGTCTGGGGAGGCCAAAATAAGGTACAAGAAATATGATGTGAAATGCAATAAGTCCACAGTGAAGTGGCAAGTAGTTTCTAAACAGTAAAAATGGAGATAATGACAGAATAGGTAGGTTAAAGGCTATTTATCTACTTATTTGTTATACTCTAACACAAGACAGGTGACAATGGGAAAATACTAAAAGAAAGTAGCCTATATAGCAATCATGGGGTGATAAAGCCAATACTCTACTTTTTGACCTTTTATTTTTATTTATTTATTTTTATTCATATTTGCATACAATGTTTGGGTCATTCCCGCCCCCCCCCCTTTTTGACCTTTTAAAACATCTTAGGCAGATTCACAGAATTCTGATGCTTTCACTGTTTGAAAAATGTAGTACATCCAAATTTAAGCCTCTTGTAAACTTTACTCCATGGCCCAAAGTTCCCAAACTGGAGACAGGTTGGGTGGCAGGTGGTGGTGTGCTCATCAATGTTCAACAATAAGTGCTCTGAAAAACACTGCACTTTTTAGACTGTAACACTGTTACATTCTTTAGAAATAATATAACTATATTATTACTTATACTACTTACTTGAAATTTTACTGTTAGAGTATTTTACTGATATGAAGAAGAAATGGCAAAATACACAATGCTGTTCATTGTAAATTCTATATAGCGAATGAGTCTCACAGAATGCTTTAGTTTTTGCCAAACTCATATCTGTAGTGAACTTATATTTGGAACTGAAGAAGGAACATAGTTGTGGTATGAATTCTGGTTGACATTTAAATTTGTGTCAACAAGACAGAAGTGAAACAATGAAGACATATGTTGGAACTACACTCATTCATCAATGACATGATGAATTCTTTGCCGAATTGGCTCAGAGTTGAATACTAAAAAGATTATCTTGTTAATTTTTGGTGCTATTCATAATGTGACATATATCTATATCTGCATTAGTAACATTTTCTCCATCATTCTATTAAATCTAGATGAGGCTCTGGAAAAGTTTTTCTATAACGGGCAAGGTAGTAAAAATTTTGGGCTTTGTGGGCTCTATTGCAAGTGTTTAGTCTTGTGGTTGCTGTCAAAGTAGCTATGGGCAATATTTAAGTTAGTGGGCATGGCTGTGTTCCAATAAAACTTTATAACGTGATATGTGGGCTGTAGTTTGCTGACTCTTGGTATAGGCGATCAATGAAAGTATAAATGAAGACCTAATTTGTAGTATATGCCAAATTTGATGGTGGAAGTACTCCCACTGTGGCTGATTTCAAGCTGCCAATATGAGCTCACTGAAGGCAGATTTGATGCAGTAACGTATCTTTAATTTTCTTTCTACAAAACAGATAGAATAGATGCAAATAGCCTTAGAGATTGTCATGATTTGAATCTAAAAATGTCCCCCAAAGATTCATGTGTCCAGGGCTTGGTTTCCAGCTTGGTGGGTTTTTGAGGGGTGACTGGATCATAAGGGTTCTAACTTCATTCTTGGGTGAGTGGACTACTGTGAGGTGGAGTCTGGTTAGAGAAAATAGCTCACTGGGGTATGTCTTTGAGGGATTTGTCTTATCCCTGAACCCTTCCTGTCTCTCTGCTTCCTAGCTACCATCAGATCAGTCTCTCTACACTTCCCTATGCTTCCTGCCATGGAAGCTCTGTCTCATCACAGCCCAGAAACAAGAGAACCAAGGGACCATATATTGAAACCTCTGAAACTGTGATCCAAAATAAATCCTTCCTCTCTTAAGTTGTTTATCCTAGGTATTTTTTCAAAGTGGTTACTACACGACTATAAAATGTAGTAAAATGGTAAGTGATGAGTACTTAGTATTTATTATTTTTGCTATTTATAGAATTTATTTAATTATAAGCTCATATAACTTAATTTCTAATAATGGCTCTGTCTAACAACTGACTGGAAAATTCAACAGTCAGCTTTTATAAGATATATAGCTATATAGCTCTTGTAAGCTATATGGTAGTGGACATTCGAAAGCTGCTGGCTAATGGAGAGCAAAAGTAGGATTTTCCTGGAGGTATGATAGACTACCTCCTCACAGCATAATTCTTTGATATGGGAGAGGTTGTTTTGTACCCTCTTGTTTTCTATGTCTTATGGTATACCTCTTACGCTCCTATGGCTCTGCAGAATGGACTTTTGGAAGAACAGCTAAACCCTACCTGTCTTTTGAAGTGTCTGCTCATACTATGAGTGCCACATTATTGAAGAGGAAGCTTCCCTATATCTGCCTGCTCTCATAGTCTTGTGCTTTTCTTAATTCATTTCCCATAAACAAATATGAACAGAGAATGCCCATTGCAATGTCAAACATTTAATTGGGGAATGATTGATGCTCATCCTTTTTGTAGGTCCTCAAATCTCTTTTGGAACCCTCTCAGTTGGATGATTGGTGTAGGGAGTGACAGTCTTGTTCCTACCAAATAAGTGAGTTTTCCTTTCCTCTACTAAACACATTGTTTTAGGCAAAAAAAATCTCTCTTCTATCTATTATCATATTTGTGATCTTCTGCGTATAAAGGCTGGAAGCTATGCAGAATGATGGTAAAGGGACTGGTTCATCTATTTCCCAGCATACTCTCTATGGATGATGTGTTTGGGATGTGTCTGGTAGTGGCTAGTGGCTATCATTGGGCTCTTAAGTCCAATTCTTAAACAACAAAATCCCACTTAAATTTATGTTGTCATTATATGGTTACAAACACCCTAAGAGGTCTAAGGCTTAGCCGTACATTTAGAAATTACTAAATTTTAAAATAAAAAACTTTCTTTGAGTAAAAGAAAAGCAACGTACAAGAATTACTTTCTGTGTGAAGAGAATGGGGCTATCAGATTTGTTCTAATTCACATACATGGGAAACATCTTTCAATCTTATGGAAAAATGTTCAACATTATTAGTCATTAGTGGAAGAAAAATTGAAATCATGAAGTGATATTGCTATACAACTATTAATATGGCTAAAATGCTGACAATATTAAATGCTGACTTTGAAGAACAAATGGAATTCTCTTATGTTGCAGGAGGGAATGTAAAATGGTATAGCTTCCCTGGAAAATAGCTTGGCAGTTTCTTATAAAATTAAATAACAAACTTACCATCTGACTCCATAATTCCATTACTAGTTATTTGTCCTATGCCTGTACACAAAAGTTTATGGCAACTTTATCCAAAATGGCTCAAACCAGAAAATTACCCCATGGATTTCAATGAGTGAATAGATAAATTATGAAATATCTATGGAATGCAATACTTCTTGGCAGTTAAGAATAATGAAATTGGTACCTGAAACATCATGGTAGAATTACAAGCATTACACTGAGTGAAAGAATCCAGTTGTCCAAAAGTACGTATCATAGAACTCCACTTAGAACAGAGCTCGAAAAGATAAATTAGTGACAGAACAACATTTTGGGGTTGCCACTGGTTATGGGTTGGGGGTAGGGAAAGATTACAAAAGGATAGCATGAAGGGGTGTTTTGGAGAGAGATAGTTATCCAGTATCCTGGTTGCAGTGGTGGTTATATAAATCTGTACCTGAGTTGGAATTTGTAGTCTGGTATATCACAAAATGTTAAATTTCCTTGCATGCTAATTAAAAATAAAATCAGAAACAAAAGAAAATAATGCCATTCTTCAAACTCCACTGCCTTTTCTATATCTACCTTCCCAGTCCGGTCCGGTCTATATTTAGTTCCTCTTTTCTTCCTCTAAAAGAGTATGCCATTTATCATTTTTTTCTTATCACCATTAGAACTCACTTCCTAGATCAATAATCATATTTAGGACAACAGTGCTTGATGCCTTTATCATCTATCACCAGGCGCTTAATCAGTAACTGCTTTTCACTGTTGTGTCCCTCTCTGAGGTGGGCATGTCTTGTTTCTCTAAGAAGAATGGAACCTTCACTTATTATTATGCTTGATACTATTTCTGCTATGCATACGTACTATTTTATCTTTTATTCAAAATGAGCCAATGAAATGTGCTAACATTTCCTTTTCATGAGGAAACAAAAGCTTGCAAAGCTACAGGAGGTATCCATAGCTATACTAAAGTAAGAGGCAAAGTTGATGATTAACAATACTTGGTCTAGCTGGAGGTGTGGCTCAAGTGATAGAGTGCTTGCCTAGCAAGCACAAGCCCTGAGTTCAAACTTCTTACCTAGCATGTCTAATGCCCTGGATTTGATCCCTAGTGAAGAAGAAGGAAGAAGAAGAGAGGAAGAGGAGGAATAAGAATAAGAATAAGAAAAGAAAAAGAAGAAGGAGAAGGAAAAGGAGAGGAAGAGGAAGAAGAGGAGGAAGAAGAAGGAAAAAAGGAGGAGGAAGAGGAAGGAAGTGGAAGGAGGAGGGAAGGGGGAAAGGTAGAAGAGGACTAGGTCTGGTTGACTCTGAAGCCCATAGTCTGTACCACACAAAATTCATGACAACCACAGCCAGTTGGCATACTACAAAATACAATTAGATACAGTCCTATATTTTAGGATCCCCATCAGTCCTCAAGGATTTTTGACACTTCAATGTGAAAATAATAATATTCTATAAGGTAGTTTTAAGGCTGTTGCACATTCTAGTTTGGGTGCACACTTCTCCCTCAGACAAGTTGTCGGGCAGCTAAGCTGGTGTGACTACCTGGAAAAATTAATATAGATTCAGGGGCCAAGACTAGGATTGTGCAATTGTCCTAGAATTGGAAATTGCATAGAGGAATGAGGAATTGAGGAAAAAAAAGACTGGAGAACCACGAGGATTGATCTCTAATTCCTGACAGCATTCACTGTATGTAATGAGGACCATTCTGTCTATGTGTGTGGAAGATTCCTTGATGGTACCATCCTTGGGAGAACTGAGAAAATCAGTCAAAATTTCTGTGTTCTCTGATTCAAATGCGGACCCTAGTTGAAAAATGATGGAGATGGAAATGAGGTGTATTAGGTATAAGTTTCCTGTTCTTATATATGAGAGAAGGGGAAGGTTCTGTGAATGAATGGGGTGGCCAGAACCTCTCTTAAACCCAGGTATTGGTGTGTGGTGGCAGATAGAGCTTTTATCTTGTCATACCACTGGTAGATATGTCGTTAGTAGGCAAGATCAAATAAGGACTATGCTCCTAGGTTCAGCATCAAAGCTTGAATTTCTTTTCTGTGACCAAAGAACTTAGGTCTCATAGAGGTTTCCTTCTTTTTCTGGGGTGAGCATAAAACAAAAATTAAACCGTCTAGAAAGTTGTACTTCTATTAATATACACTTGTCCAAGTGTAAAGTTAGGGATTTCTCAGAAATCTTTATTTTTGTTGTTACTGCTGCTTACATGTTCTAAAGAACAAAAATAATAGCACTTTGTGGTTTGATGTTTTATAAACATCCCTATCCCCTGGCACTATTTCATTCACATTGCAAATGGCTGATTTATTACCGCTCACTCTCCTGCCCCTCCAACGAATCTGGATTCTTTTTATACAAAGTCATTACATTTAGAATGCTGCTGTAAAGCCTATTTTCCTTTTCTGCCCATATTTTTTACTTATAATCTCTGTGTTCTTTTTCTGTCTACTACCTCTTAATTTTAAAAGATGCACCTCTTAATTTTGTATCAAAGGGACATGGTAATTAATTTGCTGCTTACATTTTAAGGTTCATCAACAAAGACATTAAGAAAATATGTACAACTTATTCTGCAGCTTTCCATTTTATTCTTTGAACTCTTCTTGATATATTCTCTAACTTTAATATTCACTATTAAAGACTCAGTCTTTATTCCAATTCGGTGACTGGTCCTTTAGTGGACATATTCCTATTTGTAAATACTTATGTTCATGGCAGGAGAAATCACTGGTCTCAAAATAATTTTCTCTTCAGTGTTTACTTTGTAAAGAGGTGGCTTGGAATTGTGTCATCTGAGGGATATATTACATTTTGCATATATTACATATAAAGTACCAGAAGTAGGGCCTTGGTGGGAGAGGAAGTGACAATTTCTTTTGGAACTCGGGTAGGGTACTATCATGGAGGAGAGGCAGCCCAGGGTCCCTGTGCTTATAGAGAGGAGAGAAAAGAAAGAAAGAAGAAAGAGAGGAAGACACAAGCGATAGAAAAAAATGGAAGAGGGTCCCAAAGATGAACATTCTTTTCTGGGGCTCACAGTATAAGGATGACTAGAGAGAGAGGAAGAGAAATGTATTTTCGAAGGGTTGGAGATAAAGTGATCTGCCTCAGGCAGAAAAGGAACTTCCCTTTATAACGATGTTGCAAGCTAGTTGTTTATAAACATCAGAAAAACTTTACATATACACTCATACATGCACATATACAGGGCTGCACAGATGCAATGAAAATTCTGAGCTCAAAATGATGAGTATAAATTCCCAGTCAGCCAGCACTGAAGCCAGCTGCTGTCTAGAGCAATCCTACAGATTCCTGGTGGCCTAGGCTTTAGTCTTCATACATCGGGGATAGGAATGCACATTGATCAATGGATTTATAAGAGACTCCAGAGGAAGTCAGAATCCCTTCACAAAAGAGAGGACCAGAAAACTATTCCATAAGGACAGAGATAAAGAATCTTGCCTTTCTTGTCATTGGCTTAGATAAAAGGAAAACTTCTTCCATGAGGATTTTTAAATGTAAACCAGTAAACCAGCCCTCACACTTATTTGGATCCAGAATTTACTTTATTTATGTGGCTCAGAGTTTTGATTGGTTTCTGTCTCTCAGACACACACACACACACACACACACACACACACACACACCAGTCACCAAACACATGGAGGAACAATTATAAGTGAGAATTTACCAGAAAGCACCAACTTCAGAATTACACTCCAGTTACTGAAATTACTATAAATTGAATATAAAATAAGTATGCATAAATGTTCAGAAAACAAGATTAATGACAGTCTCATTACCTATGATCTGTGACCCAACAAATGTGAAAGAGAGTAAGACTACTAAAAATGAAAACAGTAAGTAAACTTAGAAACTAAAAATTTTACTTAAATGGCTTTTACTCTTTGTTGAATGTGAAGACAATGACTCTTGGGAAGATGAACAACTAATTTGTAATTTACATTTAGGAGGAAGAATAACGAACACCAAGGGTTTTCACAAGAAGGGCCTTAAAAACCAAATTCTAACTAGAACCTTGCTTTCTAGTGATGTTTCACCAAAAGAATCAATTTAGCCATTATTTAAACCACAGATTATTGGGCTTCACTAGGCTAATCAGAATTTCTAGTGGATTTAGTACAGAGAATCACATGATTTTTTGATCAGCCAGGTTTTGCAAACTCTTGATATAACAGTGATTCTCAATGTGTGGTCCCTGAAGGAGAAATTTTTCTTCTTTTTTTTTTTGTGTGAGTATGTGTGTTTTGAGACAGGTTCTTGCTATGCAGCCCAGGCTGTCCTGGAATTTGCTATTAGCCCAGGATGACCTCTAATTCTCAATTCTCCTGCCTCTGCCTCTAGAGTGCTGGGATCACAGGCATGCACCATCACCTGGGAATTGTTAAACATGCAAAATCTCAGATTCACTCAAACCTATTATTGCATCAAGAACTCTGGTGGGTGAGTCCAGTAATCTATGTTTCAATAAGATCTACAGGTGATTCCAGTGCTAGAAACACTGTGCTCAATCACTCCTTGCCTTAGAATGAATGAAAAATTAGTTTTGATACTGTACATGTGGTAAATGGAATTAAATGAAAAAATGAGAAGAAATGGACAGAACTTTCTTGATCATCATAATCAAAAAGTAATCTATTAATCCTTTGAAATCTTATGAGATTTTAAGTATTCTTTTTGAATTTTTTTATCTGCTGTCCACCTTCTCTTTTCCTGTCAACTCGTATACATCCTTCAAGTTTTGGTATAAATTACCATTCTCAAACTTTAATGTGGCGATCACATTTTGAGAACCACTGGCTAAATCTTCCTTCTACAAGTTATAGTCTCGAGCCCACAGACTAGGCTAGTTCTCTTGTTATACTTTGTGCCAATACCTTGTTGTTGTCTTTCATAGAATTAAAACAATGCAAATAAAATTATTAATATTAATGCTTTTTCAATATCTTTCATCCTGCCAGAACTATAAGCTGGAAGTTGTTTTCGAAGTGTCAGTGTTCCTGATAATGTATGAGTGCATCAGTAAAGCCTTGTTGTCATTTATAAAAAATATTTTTGAACTCAGCATTTGGTAGGTGTGCAATGTCAAACATTTGCTAATATAATTAAAATAACTTTCTGAGCCTTTTTTTGGCTTTCAATTGTAAAAAAGGGAAAATTTTTTTTATAAAAACAACAGTGAATAAGTCAATCAAATGTGCAGGAGCCTTCCTCATTCCCCATTCCAGATAGAACCATATTATTGTAGAAATCACCTAAGACTGTTTTTTGAATTCCTTTTAGAAGACATTTTGTTTGTTTTAAATAATTTTATTCATAGGTTAAGTAGTAGACTTAAAACTATGGCTTTTGGATTGTGCAAAACTGATAGAATGAGTGCTTTCTTCCTTACTTTTTAATTTTCCCCTTACTGAAAATAAAATTCAATCTAACAGCTGTTTTCCTGTCTTTATTTTGAAAAAAATTACTCAGTAGAATAGAACACTATGAGAAATTTTATTTCTAACTATTTCATGAGTGAGTTATAGAAACTTGTTTTCTAGCCTAATACTATGTTGTTGAGAATATCGGTTATTTTACTTCAAATCCTAGAGGTTTTTTTTTTTTTTTTGCCTCATAACTACAGTGAAGACACAAACAATAAGGGAATGCTTTTCTGTATTTCTCCATGGGCCACATTTAATAAATAGGAACTTTAATGAAGAGGATTATACCTTCTCATCTTCTTATATTTAAAAGGACAAGTAAGGTCTTGGCTAAGATGTCAGAACTGAAAATTGCTGACCTGTGTTGTTTCTAAGAGAAAGACTAGCTGATAATCCAATGCCTCCAATAACATTGCAAAATCAGCAGATGCTACACACAGACAAATCAATTTGCTTGCTGCATCGTGCAGACATTCAGAAGGAGAGTTCATAATTTTATACACAGTTTCCTAGTATCAGAAGTCTAGTCTTGCTCAGAGAAAAAAAGGAAAATGAAAACTTCTGGATGGATGAAATCAGTACTTTCTTAAGTCTTTGAGTGAGGACTACACTGTTTTGAATTCTCTTTTTCCAAGAAGGTCTATAAAGAAGGTGAAAAGATATTGAAATAAAATGATCATTTGTGCCTATTTGGATATAATTAGAAATGTTAAATTGGCTTTTCTCTCCATGCTTTCTAAAATCTGCAATGTAATTTATATTTATGTGAATTCAAACAGATGTCTTCCTACTTCATGAAAACTATTGGGAAAAAAATCCAAAGATATATGAAATACTTTTATGCCTGTTATAAGTTTAAATTTTAGTAGAAATTTAGATAAAAGATAGATAAAAGTCATTGAAAGAAAGTAGAAAACTTAGTGCTTTATTGAAATGACTTTTGAAAAAGATCAGTCCTCATTGCTCAACTTCACAAATACTAGTGGAGTAGCTACCATATACATACACTATCCCCATATTGCACTTTTCTTTGGCTATATTTCACCCCTACTTGTTGACACATAGTGGAATGCAGTTTCATTCAAATGGTTTTTCATCTTGTCCTGCCTTTAAAGAAGTCATGTGTATTATTTGGCTGTGGCATACACTTTTAAATATAGTAGGGCCTATGCCTATTAATTTTTTAGGTATGAGTGTTGCTCTATGAGTTAGCAGCCAAACAGTCACAAGTGAAGACACAATCAAAACACAGGAAGAAACCACGTCTACTAGGTCTGATATCTGTAGCACATGAGACAGTGATACTGTCTTTTCCAGTTTATGAACAGGATGAAATTATAAAATTGGACATATTTCTATGAGGTATCACTGAGTTTCAGCAATATTGAGTCTTATTTTTCCTCCAATCTTCAAAATACAGTTGTGGTGTGCTGTTTACCAGCTTGTCACAGCCATTGGGATGAAAGACTGCAGAGGTGCGAAGGTATTTTCCTTATTAGAGCAGTGATTCTACCAAACACCATTCCCTTGCTCTTAGTCTCCATTTTTCATTATTTAGTGAGGAATGTCAGCATAGGAAATGTAACTCATCTGAGATGTCTATGTATTGCTACCTGATCTTTATGACAGAAATACGAAGTCACAACAGTTAAAAATCATATTGAAGCATCCATTAATCTTTTCTCACCTTTCACTGTAAAAACATCTCTCTTTGACCTTTGTGTTCTTTTTGAATAATTTCTTTTTCCTATAGTAAAAGTAATAGTACAGTTTATTAGGAAAGGAATAATAATAATAGTATGGGTCTAAAGTAAGAAGTGGGGGAAAAGGGTGAAACATTTTCTGCCCCCCCCAATGCAGGAAATGGGAATAAAGACTCCTTGGTTAATTTCCTGATGTAATATTGTTAAGGTAGAAATAATGCCCACATTCCAAAAGTGACATGTATTTCAGTGCCTTCTTAGAAAGAGGCATTTAATTTTTTCTCACTCTTCCATACAACTCCTGCTAATGTTTAGTTGTATTTATGATAGCTAGGGAAACACTGAGAATGTGATAGGACATTTAGTATACTTATGGGAGTAAGCGAGAGAGAGGAAAAGAGAATGTAAAGCACAAACATAGCTAACTTTCATTTCCTACTTCTGTTTGTTGCTATTTCTTAGCACAGTCTATGTAGTTTTATACAATATGACCTATACTTGCTAAACGACACTTTCTTGTCAGCACTAGTTTTGTTAACTACTGAACAAATCCTGAAGTATTTCTTATTGTACCTTGGAATCTCAAAATATTCAACTGCTTTCATTTAAATAAGCCTGCTTTTTTTTTTTTGTTTTTCATGTTTTCTTACTTATGGATTGCTGTCCCTGTGTTTGGAACATTCCTCTTCTCCATGACCACATGGCAAATTTCTGCACATTCTTTAAGACTCATCATAATATCATTTAAAGATAAAAGCCTACATCTATCTTCCCCATGCAAGAAGAGTTAACAATTCTGCTCTTATTCCATGACTTTTTCCATGCTACTTTCACATCGTTATCATCCTGTACAGATGATTAGTTGTTTGCTCACTTGTCTTCCCTTACAGCTGAAGGAAAGTTTCTGTTTTATTCATATCAGGTCCCTGATCAGAAGAGACAGGCTTAATAAATGGTGAAGAAGAAAGAATTGGTAAGAAACTTTCTTTTCTGTATTACTGGGAGCTAAGACCTTTTGATTAAACATTACATGAGAATAAGTACATAAACTTGTACAGAAAAGCAACAAGACAATAACTAGACACATTTGAGAAAGATTTCTACTCATAGGAGATATAAAAAGATTTCCTGTGTAATTCCAAATCAATCAAAATATAAATCAGATTTCCCTTGCCTAAATAATCAGAAGCTAAGGTACTTGCTTTGTCATTTAGTAGCTCTGTGGTTTTGACCAAATAAAATTAAAAATAAAAAGAAAAATTAGAGAGTTGATTTAAAGTCTCTGCTAAGGGAGAATCCTGTTAACAGAACCATACTTTGAATTTCTGATAATCTAAGTTGTACTCTGCTGTCTTCCAGATATAGATGAGAGCAGAGATTCACAGGTACCCTTCAAATTCCTTAATGACCTGATGTCAAAAAGGGGAGGCCATGGTGGATGTTGCTAAGTGGAACAAACAAGGACTTGATGCTATTATGGAATGTTAGGCAGTGAAAATGTCTTCTGGAGAACCGTTAGGCCAGTCATGTGAAATGGTCAGTTTACCAAATCAATCTGTTACCATTTCTCTTTTTAGTAGCAACTCTCATGGAATGACAATAGAAGAGAAATTAACTTATTGTGGATAAAAGCCCAACGTGAGTGGGAATGGATTTAGTAACAACCGAGACTGAAGAGAAAAAATGACACCTGGACAAGGACATACTGACATCTTCATGCTGTGGTGGAAGCAGATGGTGGTGATGAATCTGGAAACAACTTAGGATTGGAGAGGAGAATTTTCCCTAAATGTGGTGATTATGAAGGGTAAGAAAAGAAAGGGTGTTCCATGAATTGATCAGTTACTTTAGAGATTGAAAATTCAATTTTTCAAATTGTCCAAAGGTTGTATGACAAGGAAGTCAAGAGCCTCAGGTTACAGAAAAGAGCAGGAGAATATATGTCATTGAGTTTTCTTGAAGTTTGTGGTCATAAATGTCACGAGGTAAGTGACATACCCTTATCATCTCATGACACAATAGTTAAGCTTGATTTTTGCCTTTTGACTGCAGAAATGACGTCATTTTCAGGGAAGTATATCTGGTGAGGAGTATTTTTCTTACCTCTTAAAAGTGAGGCTAGCTAAAAAAGCAACTTGGAGAAAATCTAGCACCATGAAATGATGCAGATAAAGGTTTTCATGACCTTTATTCTGTCAGCAATAAACACAGAATCTTCTCTCCTAATAAATGAGTACACACTGGTGACAGATTTTCTTATTTGAAAGCTTTTGCCCAAGGCAGAAGAGTGATTTTGATATAAGTGTATTAGTATTTGCTCATGGAGGTCTTAGGCCAAAAGGAGTGTTTAAAGTGTCATATGATTTCATATATATATATATGAAATGTATATATATATACATTTGGTTTCTGTTCCTGATTCCTGGCACAAAACTCCTAAAACCCTTGGAACCACCAAAGTGATGTGTCATTTTGTATGCTAATAAGATAGCCAATGGCTGGGGCTCCTGGATAGCACTGGGATGGGGACTGGTTGCCAGGAGAATAACCATGTAATTAGAAGTTTGGAACTATTAGCTCTTCCCTTTATTATCTGGGGAGTTAATCATCAATGACTAATAATGTACTCAGTCATGCCTTTGTAATAAATTCTCCATAAAATCCATAAATTATGAGGTTAGAGAGCTTCTGGGTTATTGAGAACAGGGAGGTGCTGGGGAGGCGGTGTACCTAGAGGAGATGTGGAAACTCTGTCCCTCTACCCGTACCCTGATGTATGTATTTCTTTCATCTGGATGTTCCCAAGTGATATTTTTCTGTAATAACCTAGAAACCTATCAAGTAAATTGCCTCTTGTGTTCTATGATCCATGCTAGAAACTTACTGAACCTAAGAAAGAGATTGTGAGGACTTCTGATTGAGAATTGGTTGCGTGGCAGCACAGGTAATAACGTGAACTTGAAATTGTTGTCTGAAGGGCAGTCTTTGAGACTAAGCCTTTTAACTTGTAGGGTCTAATGCTGACTGCACATAGATAGTGTTAGGCTTGAAATTGTTACACACTTAGCTAGTGCCAGAGAATTGGTCATTTTGAGAAAAACCCCCAGAAACTTGAGAGCCAAAAGTACTGATATGAGTATAGAAGTGAACAGTTTGCTTTCCCATAAGGATAGAGAAGTAGAAGACCGACTATGATGTATAAGAAAAAGTTTAGGAAAATTCATATAAATATGACATGCAGGAAAGATTACAGATAAGGGAGAAGTTGAATAAGTCCATATTTGCGTAGGCAATCATCACTATAGAGGTCAATGTAGCTGGTTAGAATTGACACATTCCTTGCTGTTTCCCTGAACACTCTCCATCATTCATCCAAATGAGGACCAAGTGTGTACAGTACTGAGATTCATTTTAGCATTCAGTCATTTTCTTAGCTTCACCCATTTCTAACTGAAAGTCTTTTGTCAGGGTATGAGGTCTTACTATCTATATAAATTCAAAAATGCTACATACCTTAGTTCTTAGAAAAACTTCTTCAGCTGAATTTTTCTCCTAAGATTAGCTTAGCAGATACTAACAGATAATGTTAGTATTTTTTTTATTTGATCACCTTAAACAAATATATTGTTACTGAAATTTCTTTGATTAATTATACATATATTTCAGAGCTTAGGTATTCCTAGGAATCACTTGTATTAAGACAGTCAGAAGTAAATTTCCCCTAGGACCATGTTTTATGGTGTATGTATTAATTATTTTCTAAGAATATGGTTTACTATGTTGCTATTATATATGATAATTCAAGTTTGTCAAGTTATGTGAGCTACTTAAGATGAAGGTCTATAACTATTATCATTAGCAATAATTTGTTTAGCAAGCATCATTTGGATATTTTTTGGTAGGGACACTAACTATACTGACTTTACCACTTATTCCACAAGCTCTGGTTTCCAGAATGACACAAGGAGGGCCAGAGTTCATTACAACTGCAATGGACTACAATGCAGAGATGGAACCACATAAGCACAGGGTGTCTGAATTTCTAACAATGGCCACTGAATCTTTCTGCTCTTTTGATTTGGAGGAAGAATCCATCTCTGTTAGTTTTATGAGTTGGCTGTTAGCTTTACAAACACCTTTGAAAAAACAGTCTAGCACAAGCCTGCACTAGAAAGCTGTGCAGACATTTGTGACATCCATGAAGAAACCCAGCATGATTATCGTAAGTATTTGATTCTTAATTTTGATATTCCCAATATTAAAGATGCTTATTCATAAGGAAATGATGATGCCACCTCAAGCAATTGGAGATATCTTTTCATATCATGGCAGATTGTATGATGGCCAGGGATTTTAGTTTAGACTAATTGAGTTCTGTGACTACCCTGACTGCCACAGAGGAAAAATCGACTCTCACATGAGGTGATCTCACAGCTCAAATGCACTGGATTCAAATCAGTTTAAATTTTCTTTAAGGTGATTTGATTGGCAATAATAAAATAAATTTATTTTCAGAGTCCCTAGAATTGCAAAATTCTTGAAATAATTTTTTTAGGCTGTAATACCTTAGTAAAATGTACATGCAAAGAAATAATATTCATTCATTTTGTTTTCTTTATGAGTGACAGCTTTTCTCTCTCATCTTTCATGAGTCTGTAAATGTAAAGTATAATCGATGACATCTCTGAGTGCTGAGTTTGTATTTTCCCTTTCATCTCTTACCAGCTTTTTGGCAGATAGCATATAAGATTTTTTTAATAGGGTTTCACAAACTTCTTGGTTTCACCAATGAGTGTGTCTAAATCACTTGTAGCTATCCACAATTCTAATAAATCTAAAAGAAGCTTCTTTTAAAAACTGAACTTTCTGTTTATTTAGTAACAAAGCTGCTATATTGCTGTGACATACAGCTTTGGGTTGAGATTCACATAGGGAAACACTTAAACAAAACAAAAGAAATACAGTGAAAGCTAAGTCCTCCCTCCTGCAATGGATATTTTAATTAGTAACCACATAAGTAACAGGGAATTTTGTGTCGTTCCAAAAATTTCACCCCCTCTGCATCCTTCATAGTAATGTAAAATTTTTTTGGAGACAAGGTCTCACTATGTATCCCAGGCTGCCCTCAAACTCATGAACCTTCTGTCTCCTGAGTGCTAGAATTACAGGTGTGTACCACCACACCTGGTCCTTGTATGTAAATTTTAAACAGACACTTTTTGGTTTTTATATTTTTGTCTAATGGTTTGTCATCTTTGTTATAATTTCTGTATAAAAATGTACAGATCTTGAAAGTACATTTCAGTGATTTTCGAGAATGACATATACCTGTACAGCCACCACCCAAATCAACATCTCTATAGCTTCACTGGTTCCTGTAAAATATAGACACATTACAACTTTTAAGTTTCTTTTTCTTTTGGCTTTGCCTTTGGGAAGCAGATGCTCTATTACTTGAGCCATGTCTCCAACCCTTTTTGCTCTGGTTGTTCTGGAGAAAGGATCTTGTTTTTTGCCCAGGCCAGTCTGAACTACAATCCTCCTATTTTAAGCTTCCCTTCATTTCTAGGATGACATGTGTGTGCACCACATCCAGTTTTTTTTTGTCCACTGAGAATGAGGTCTTGAAACTTTTTTGCCTGGGATGGCCTGGAACTGCAATCCTTCCCATCTCAGTCCTCCAACTAGTTACAGTTAGCTTCATCTTTAAGTTTCTTTAACCTCTCTTGTTTATATTTGTATCATTTTATTTACATATATTTAGAACTATGTCAAGCAGTAATACAATTTTTGTTTCACCATTAAACATAATTTAAGACTCAAGAGAAGAAAATTTCTTACATTACCCCAACTTTTGCTTATCTTGTCTTTCTTCTTTTCTGACATTATAAGTACTTTTTTCATTCATGTTTTATTACTTTCTTTAGCCATTGTTTTAGAGTAGGTGTGTTGGTAACAAATTCTTTTAGTTTTGATTAATTTGAGAATGTGTTGATTTCTCTTTCATTCTTGAAATATATTTTTGATGGATATAATATTCTGGGTAGATTGTGTCTTTTTTTATTATTTGAAAAATGTACCACTGTCTTCCAGCCTCCATGGTTTCTCTTGAGAAATCCATAGTCATTTTAATTGTTTCTGTTTAGGTAAGGTGTTGTTATAGCTTGAATCTTAAATGATTCCCCCCAAACCCATATGCTAAGTAATTGACCCCTAGCCTGTGGTGCTACTGGAAGGTGGTAGGAGGTAGAGTCTAGTAGAAGGAATGTAGGTCACTGAGGTGTATTCTTGAAGGGGATACTAGGAACCTGGCCTTAATAGTAGCTTGGCTCTACCACGTTTCTTGCTGTGATGTCTGGCCTTGCCATAGGCCCCCAAGCAGTGGAACCAACCAACCATGAACTCAAACCTCTGAAACTATAAGCCAAAATAAATCTTCCCTCCTTTTAAGTTGTTTACTTCAATTTTCACAGGAATGGAAAGTTGACTGACATGGTGTCATTTTGCTCTTGTTGCTTTTAAGATTTTTCTTTGTTTAATTATTAAAAAGTATGACTGAGATGTCATGGTTAGGATTTCTTTGGGTTTAGCCTGCTTGAAGTTCACTCATCTTCACAAATCTTTAGGCTTTTAAAAACTTTTTTGCAACTTTAGTCACTATTTCTTTCACTCTCTTTTTCTTCTTCGTTTAGGATTCTAATGACAGGAGTGTATATCTTTTGCAATAGTGCTACAAATATCCAAATTATGTTATCTTTTTTCAGCATATTTTCCCTCTGTTCAGATTTAATAATGTCTTGTTCTATCTTATAGTTCACTTACTCTTTTCCCACCTTTCCTTACATTCTGCTTTTGAACTAACCCATTAGATTTTTATTGCAGCTATTTTATTTCTTAGTGACTCTTTTGAAGGGGGCAAAGTAACTCCTAGTGAAAAGAGTCAGTTGGAGGATTTTATGACTACTGATAGCAATTCTATGTGCCAAAAATGTGGAGAGATTTACTTCTAAAGAGAAGTATGAAAGTGATATCTAGGTAGAAGTTAGGAATAAATTAGGGTGGCATATTCTGTAGCAAGATTTAGCACAGGATGAATCAACAAAGACCTACCTGATTCCTTTCTGGTAACATCTCACATGCCTAAGGGAACTGGAGAACTCTTGTAGGTGAGGCAAAGACCAGGATCTCGCAGCCCTTCTATCAAAGAATAGTTGAACCAGAGAATTGATACAGTGAAAATCATCCAGATCACATCAGAAGAGGGAAATTTTATAGAAATGACTCCTCCAATTCCTTCTGCAGATGCTGTTCAGGAAAGCTATCAACTCCACTGGCGATCTCATGCCAAAGAAAGTAGGACCCTGAGACTCTTACAATGTCTAGAATCCTCAAGATTACTATAACTATATAATAAATTAATATTATTTGAGGTTCCTGTTGACAAACTAGTTGTGGGATGCTGTGGTAAAAAAAAAGATTTTTATAAAGGAGGGTCTTTCTGAGGTGTCAGATGTAGGCTGAGACCCAAGACCCATCATTGGCACAACAGTTACAGAGAGAAAATGAGATTCTTCTCCCTCCAAGCTTTCTTAGTATAACAATCTATTGAACAGAAAGACATTAAAAATCAAAATTTGGGGAAAGCAACCTGGACTATGTCTTTTAATAACTTTGCTTCAGAATTTATCTGGTGAGTTCCAATTTCAATGTTTCTATAATCCTTTAGCAGCATCTAATTAGTTGAGGGGTGAGCAATAGCTGCTTTTCATTGCAGCAGTTCTTTGAGTACTTATAACTATATTATTCAAAGAGCAGAAAGATTGGAAAGCAATTAAATTTATGGTAAAAAATATGGAGAGTAGAATTAATATATTTCCATTAAAAGGGAAAATTGAACTGTTTTAAAGATTTTTAGCGTTACCTTCCTCATCTGAAGATTGTTGGAAGCCATTAAAATTTGTTCTAAGAGTTTCTTGAGAAATTTATATTCCCTGAGGGGCATGCATGGCTTTTTAACTAGCCAGATAAATGGATGAAATTTAGCAATAGATCCAACTTCTGATATTTTATTGAAAAATCAACATGAAATTCTACAATTTTTTGTAATCACTCAAAGTGACACAGCAATTTTGATGTATTGAATCACACAAGTTATGAATGGTATGAAGGAAAAAATGCAAACTTTTTTGAAAGTTTGCTTGAAAGAGAATATTCTTCAGTAAGTCATTTTGAGATTTTGGTTACATGGTGTAAATGAGGCTAATAATACTGGCCATACCTCCTGTAACGAGTGAAGAGTAGGAGTGGATGCTGAGTAATACATCCCCTACAGTTTAGCAATGTATCTTCAATATGGCCTTGAAAGTAATGCTTTGTATACATGGCAAATATCTCCTTTTTATTTATTTTTTAGACAACTACATCATTAATATTGCTTTCCTGCTTGGCTTTATGTTTGCCAGTGGTAGCTACTCTTAACAAAGTTTCTATAGGGGACATACTTCTTGGAGAGATTTATTATTCACCATCTGTGCAGAGAATGACAAGGAAGAGTTTTGTAAGAATTATTTCCTAGTTTGTGATTAAATTCTGCTAATAGAATAAACTTAAATTTTATTTCCGATGACCTTTTCAAGTATTTTTTGAGCAGTTTTTAACTTCTGAGCATTATTATAGATCTAAATAACATGTACATAGCTAAAAATAAAGCAAGCATTAACAGTAATAATAAGACTGACACAAACAATGAATGATAGGCCTATTAATAGAGGTTTCAAAAAAGACTTTGAATAATAAAAATTTTTATAATGATTGAAGGCATGATTACTGATATATTTTGCCAAATTGTATTTTATGGTAAAGATAAAACATTATGTTATTTTCTATACTCCAAAAATGTTGGAGGACCATTTCCAAGTTCATTTGTTTCCTAACAACAGGCAGTTTTCCATCTCAGCTTTGTTGTCTCTTTGTGTCTCTCTTTCTATTCTCATGAACTCCTCTCTTTTCTGGTAGCCCCATGCTCACCATCCTCCATTGGCTGGAGTATTATCACTGTCTAGTCACCAAACCTAGAAAATAAGGAGAAGCAGGACTGGAGAAATGGGACCTGTACCCCATTAAGCAATTCCCCATTTCTGTCTCCTCACAGTCCCTGATGACTACCATTTTTCTTTGTTTCTGTGGATTTGACTACTTTAGACACTTCATGTATGTAGTATCAATATTTGTCTTTTTCTGACTGCTTGTTCATTTAGCCTAATATCCTCAAGGTTCATCCATGTTGCTTCATGTCATAGGATCTTCCACTTCTTGGCTATTGTGAATAATGCTACAATGAGCATGGGACCACAAGTATTTCTTCAAGTTCCTACTTTCAATTCTTTTTACAAAAACTTTTTATTAGTATATATTAGCCATATGGGGGGGTTGTTATGACATTTTCATATACATGTATAATGTACCCCAATTTAGTCCATCCCTTTCATTATCTTCCTCTCCTCACCCTTCTTAAAATGACTTTGACAGGTTTCAATGTTCCATATTAATACATGTACAGAAAATACATTAACCATATTTACTCTTCTTTACCCTCATCAATTACTCTCTTCCTCCCACTAGTGTCCTTTCCTTATCATGACCAGTTTTATATTCCTGTTTGTAAATTGTTCAGTGAGATTTTGGCCTTGGTATTTTACCTGTCAATGTGCAGTATTTTGATCAATTTAAACCCTTTTGTACTCTTCCTTACACATTTCCCCCTACCTTGTATTGTTCAACAGCTTCAGTGTGTTTCACTGTGTCTTATTCCTGTACAAATGTGATATATTTCACTATTACTTACTCTATTATTTTATTCTTTCCCTCCTCCCATACTCTCCTCTACTGGAAACATGATAATGCTTATATTTATATTTGGGTTTGTCTTCCACATATGAGAAAAAACATGTGAACTTTGTCTTTCTCAACTTGGCTTACTTCACTTATGATGTTCTCCATTTACCTGCAAATGACAAAATTCCACTCTTCTTTATGGCTGAGTAATATTCGTGTGTGTATGTGTGTGTGTGTGTGTGTGTGTGTGTGTGTGTATCACATTTTCTTAATCCATCCATCTGGGATGTTTCCATAGCTTGGTTATTATGAATAATACTGAAATAAAAATGGGTATATGAGTGTCTTTATTATATCCAGACTTACATTCCTTTGTACATATGCCTAAGAGTGCCATTGTTAGATCATTTAGTAGTTCCAACTTTAGTTTTTTGAGAACCTCCATACTGTTTTCTTTAGTCGTTGTACTAGTTTACATTCCCACTATGAGGGTTCCTTTTTCCTGCATCTTTGCCAACATCTGTTGTTTGTGTTTTAAAAATAGTCATTCTTACAGGACTGAGGAGGAGTCTTAATGTGGTTTTGATTTCATTTACTTAATGTTCAGAGACATTGAACATTTCTTCATATGTTTTTTGGCCATTTGTACTTCTTCATTTGAAAAATTTCTATTCAGTTCATTTACACATTTTTTCACTGGGTTGGTGATCCTTTGGGAGTTTAGTTTTTTGAAGTCCCTCTAAATTGTGGTTATTAATTCCTTGTCAGATGTATAGCTGGCAAAAATTTCTCCCATTTGGTGGGGTGCCTCTTTAGTCTGGTGACAATTTCTTTTGTTGTGCAGCTTTTTAGTCTCATGTCATGATTTTTGTTTTCATGATAAAAATTATTTGTCAGTGCTTTTTCTTAATTGCTGAACCATCGGAATTCTATTTTGGAAGTCATTGCCTATGCCTATATGTTCCAGTACATTTCCTGCTATTCCCTCTAGTTGTTTCAAAGTTTCAGGCCTTGCATTAAAACCTTTGAACCACTTTGAATTGATATTTGTACAGAGTTAAAGACATGGATCTATAAGCAGATATCCAGGTTTCCCAGCAACATTTGTTGAAGAGGTTATTTTACACCATCATATGTTTTGGGCACCTTTGTCAAAAACTCAGATGGGCGTAGTTGTGTGGATTCGTATCTGGGTCTTATGTTCTGTTCCACTGGTCTTCATGTCTGTTTTTGTGCCAGTACCATGCTGTTTTTATTGCCACGGCTCTATACTATAGTTTGAAGTCAATTATTGTGATACCACCAGCGTTGCTCTTTTTGCTCAGTACTGCCATGGCTATTCACAGTTGTTTGTTTCCAAATGAAATTTAAGGTTGATTTTTCAATATCTGTGATGAATGTCATTGGAATTTTAATAGGGTTGTATTGAACATGTAGATTGCTTTTTAATATAACCATTTTTATAATATTGATTCTGCCTATTCATGAGCACCAGAGATCTTTCCATCCTCTCTTGTCTTCTTCAATTTCTTTCTTCAATGGTTTATAGTTTTCATCATAGAGGTCTTTCACTTCCATTGTTGTGTTTATTCCTAGGTATTTTACTCTTTTGAGGCTATTGTAAATGGAATTATTTTCCTATATTCTTTCTGTGTGCTCATTATTGCTATACGGAAAGGCTACTGATTTTGTGAATTGATTTTGTATCCTGATTCTTTACTGAAGGTACTTATGATGTCTAGGAGTTTTTTGGGTCTTTTAGGTATAAGATCATATCATCTGCAAATAAGTTTGACATCTTACTTTTGTATTTATTTCTTCTTCCTGTCTTATCTCTCTGGCTAGGAATTCCAAGAGTATGTTGAATAAGAGTGGAGAGAGTAAACACCTTGTTTCATTTCTGATTTTAGAGGCAATGGTTTCAGTTTTTCCCTAGTTAGTATGATGTTGGCTATAGGGTTATCATATACAGCCTTTAGTATGTTGAGGTACATTCCTTCTATTCCTAGTATCATCAGAGCTTTTATCATGAAAAAATGTTGAATTTTGTTGGACTTTTTCTGCATCTATTGAGATGACCATGTAGATGTACTCCTCAGGACTGATGGCAGCTATCTCACTTGAGTGGTTTGTAGGCTTATCTTTCTGGTCTTGGAGGGATCCCCAGGTTGGCAGTTGGTGATTGTTCCCTTTCTCTGAAGTCCATAACTCCCTAGGCTCCTGCAATGCTCATAGTGCTGTGTGTCAATTTTTTTAGCACTCCTGGTGGTCCTCGTGAACTTGAGGCTACTGTGGTATGGGTATAGGAAAAAAGAGGTAAAAAAAGAACACCCACTAACAAAACTCATGTGGTGGTGGTAGTACAGGATGGAGTGGGTTCTTGGTGGCAACCATGTTCCTGGATGGGTTAGCACTTTAAAAGATTTACTTGAGGTATGTAATTATAGATAGGCTCTGTCTATATACTGGCAATCTCTTATTTAGCAAACAAACTAGACTAAATACACTTGCAGCCATGAACCTAAGGTTGTCTTTCTTTCAAGTTTGTGGGTGCTTAGTGAGGTGGAGGCTGTCAGTATTCTGCCATCTTTACCAGT
The DNA here is from genome assembly GCF_047511655.1 of Castor canadensis. Lineage (NCBI taxonomy): Eukaryota > Metazoa > Chordata > Mammalia > Rodentia > Castoridae > Castor > Castor canadensis. The sequence goes on along the minus strand of NC_133391.1, from coordinate 68,474,254 downwards.
AAAAAAACATTATTGTCAATTCTTTTGAGTAGATACCTGGAAGTGGATTGCTGGTATATAATAATGATATGATATGATATATAGTGATAATGATGATAATTTTACTTTTAATTTTTTTGAGGTGCTAACACACAATTTTCTGTACTGATTTAATTTACATTCCCACAGACAGTACATAAAGCTTCTTATTTCTGCACATTTTCATCAACATTTATTATTTTTATTTTTTCCCCAAAGAAGCAACCCTAATGCATTTATTGGGGTATTTCACTGTGATTTTGATCTGCATTTTTGTAGTGATTAGTTACAAAAGATGTTAAACATCTTTTCATCTGTTTGTTAGCCATTTGTATAACTTCTAGAGAACTGTCTTTTTAAGACCTTGGCTCATTTTTAAAATTGTTTTCATTTTTTTTTGTTGTTGAGCTGTGGGAGTTTTTTAAAAAATATTTTAGATATTAGCTACTTAATGGCTATATGATTTGTAAATATGATTTCCCATTGTGTAGGTTGCTTTCTCCTGATTACACAATTTGCCACAAGAAGCTTTAAGTGTGATTTCATTCCATTTGTCTATTTTTGCTTTGGAGGCCTGTAATTTTGATGTCATATGCAAGAAATCATTGTGACATCCAAATGCCATGAACTTTCCCCCTGATTTTCTACCAGAATTTTAGAAAGTTATATGTTTTAAATCTTTGAGTTATTTTGGGTTAATCTTTGTATGGTGTGAGGTATAGATCAATCTTTAATTTTTTGCACATGAATATCCAGTTTTTCTGATATCCTTCGTTCAAGAGACTGGCCTTTATCTACAGAGTGGTCTTTTGTCTCTGCTTTGGTTCTTATTCTGAAAAATCTCCAGTTTTGAAATAGTAGCAGGTTATTAAGAGAATAAGAGAGATCATTCTGAATTTATTTTTATGAAACTTTCTTTCTACAGATTGATCTGTATATCAGAGGTTAGAGATAGAGCCCTGATAAATGTGAATTGTGTTTTTTCAAATGGAATATGCCATTTGTTTACTGAGTTATTTAATCTTCTTTTCTATGTGTGTGAAGTTTTAGTTATTAAATGTTTGTTAAAAAATTATTAACTAAATCTATAAAAATATCCTTAAAGTATTTACATACCAGCTATGCTTCCAGTTTCATAAATGCTTCAGTCAAGCTGCAGTAGGCTATGGAAATACTGACATGATGTATTCTATTACCATAGCAAGAAAAGATGTATGAAATGCCCTGATAAGCGATTAGTATGCCAAGGTTTTGTCACTGCTAATACACAAAAGATGACTTTGACAAAAAAGTAAAACTTCAGACTTTGGGAAATGCTTCTGATACCAAAGCTCCTGTCTTTGATTTTATTTTCTGGGTCATTGTTTCCCAAACTAGATGCTGAATCCCACTGAGACTGTGAAGATATTAAGTGTTCTTGGAGATCAGAGCAGAAGAGATCTGTCAGAGGTAGGTGGCAGTGAGGGGCTGCAGGCAATTATATAAAACATCCGATGCCCTCTCCCTCTGATCCAGCCTCATGTAGCTCCAAATCCACCAGCTTTCTTTTCTTTTTTGAAATTTTCTGCTTTACTAAAAGAGAAATGGTACTGGTAACCTACTTTTTCTTTTCCTTGGTAATCATAGCTAATTCTTATTGAGCAGTTATTTTGTGCCATGAGTCAATGTTCTAAGTGTGTTAAATAGGTACTTTCATTTAAACCTTGGCACAATTCTATGAGATGGGTGGGTTTTTTCCCTCCAGCTCATAAATGGAGAAGTTGAGACTTAATGAGTCTTCGGGATTTGTATAATTGTATAGCTGTATAATTCAGCTAATGTAAGAGGCTACTGATTTTGAACACAGGCAGCCTGAATGCAGGGCTCACAGTCGTTCCCTCCCCACTTCCCCTTTTGTTTTATCATTGGATTTTTCTGAAATGAAATGGTCTGAGAACCAACCCTATCACTATCCCTGTTCTCAGAGGGGGAGTAGGCTACCTTAGCAGTGCACTTTGGACAAGGCGTTTTGAAAGGCTGTTTCAAAAGGCAGACATACTTCCTATCATGATTAAAAGATGTCCTTCAACATCTTCAAGCTCTGCTTAAGAATTATTTTGTCTAATGAGAGGAGAAATTATTATTTTAAAATGTAGCATATGTAAAGGCAGCATAAAGGTTAACAGAAATTTGAGAGACTTTCAAGGAAGTTCTCCAACTTCTCAGACTACTTTGACACAGTCACAGTCACCCATTTTTATGTGGAGGACATTACTGTATAAGGATATTCCAATCCTTATTTTGAGAAAGCTACCGAAGTGCCTCCCTCTCACTCACCTTTGCTTCCTTCTGCAGTCTTTTTTTCATGAAAATAACCAGCTAGTACTGTGATCATTGTTGATAATTAAAGAACGTATTTAACAGCTGAAGTGTTCCATATGAATTCCAAGCTTAAGTGAAATGAACAGCCTACCATTCTTTCAATGGTGTGAGATAATCTTGAATCTCATATTTTGTGCTATATTTTCTCTCTCTCTTTTAAAAATTGGAATTTTCTTGGGAAACATTAGACAATTTGGAATGCTTAGGGAAGAGTAGATGTGTTAGAATTTGTGTTCAACTTTGGTTGTGGGTTGAAGCCTTCTTGGAGGTGAAGGTTGTAAAGGTGTGGAGGCAAGTAAATGCACTCTCTTCAAGAAAACTGTTCGTTTCCACATTGTTAAGGGCTTTTAGTTCCCAGAGAAATATCTACTAGGATTTACTGGGTGTGTGTTATGTTCTCTTAATTTAGATAACTCTAGGAATAAGCTGAGGTGGCATGTGTACTCAGGATGGGTCAATAGCTGGGGAGACCACAATGGTTGTCTGACTTGCCTCTATTTGGGGCTTTCTCAAGATTTAGACATACCTACAGGAGGAGAATCTAGAGAAGCCCAGAGAATCTAGCCTAACCTAGGTTCTTTACTCATCCTTTGTCCTCGCTAGTCATCAAATTGACTATTGATCCACCCACATCACTATGCTGGAGACCAATTCAATCTCTTTGGGTGAAATTTTATATGTACTTTCTCATGAAGTTATGGATGCCAAGAGGTCTTAAGTTCTCTATTTCACAAGCTAGAGGCCTAGGAGAGCCAAGGTATAGTTCTGGTCCAAATCAGAATTTCTGAGACTCAGGATAGTCAATAGTGTAAGTAGTAATCTGACTCCAAATGCAGGAGAAGAAAAGATAGGCAGGGGGAGTTTTTTTTTTAGTGATGGGGATTGAAGCCAGCCATGCACATGCTAGACAAGTGCTTTGCCACTGGTATACATATTGAGAGAGAATTCTGCCACACTCCACATACTCTACCTTTTCAATCTATTCAGAATTTCGATGGATAGAATGAAGTCTACCCACAGTAGTAAGGGAAATCTGCTTTACAAATTGTTTTAATTCAAATATTGATCTCATTCAAAAACACCCAGAACAATATTCAACCTAGTATCTGGGCATTCTACTACCAACTTGACACATTCTTTATTAAGCCAGTATCAAATTAATTCAAGGTAAGCTAAATCATTCCAGTCAATCTTTTGGGTCAAAGAGTTGACCTTGGTTAGAAAGTACATCCCATAACCTCACGGTTTTGACGGGGCATAAGCTGCTAGATAAAATTCTTGTTACTTGAAAGTTCAACAACTCTAGTAAAGTGAGGATGTTACAAAGGCTTTTAGGAAAAATAATGAAAACTGGTTAATATTCTTGTTTAATACCAGGTCAAAAGAAATAAGACTTTGAAATAAGTATCCTTGAAGGCATTGAAATCTAGTTGGAGAACTACAAAGCTAACTATAATACAGGACCACCTTGGTAAGGACATAAAAGAGAAAAAGACTGCTATCAGGGTACAAGATGAGGAATTTAATAGGGAAATTAGTTGTGTCTTAATATTTTTCCTGCTGTTTATCTTGGCCTTTGCTTCCTTGATTTGGTCAGCTTCTGTTTCTATTGAGTTTATATACTTTAAAACCCACCATTTTATTTTAAAGTACAATAAACAAGATTGTGCAATTACTACCATTATGTAATTTGTGAATGTTTTCTTTATTCCCAGGATAATTTTTTTTGCAGAAGATGATTTTATGAATTTCAGCATCATATACAAATCTTATAAATACTTCATCATAAGGTTATCTTCTATTTTAAAATTTTTTTATCCTTTATTTATTGAGTTATAACTTATCAATGGTAAAATTACATCTTTTTTTAAAGTTCTGTGAGTTAAAAGAAAGATGTAGTTATATAACTACAAGATCAAATTATATCAAGTTCCAACTTCCCCAAAACTTCCTTTTTGGCTTCTTTCATTTAGCTTAATGAATATGAGAATTAGCTACATGTGACATATATTCACACATACATGCATGTACCAAAAGTTCATTCATTTTAATTGCTAATAGTATTCCATTGTATTGATGCACTCACTACATGGTTAATTAATTCACCAGTTTATTTTTTTATCTTTTTGTTTTGTTTTTTCACAGATATGTTTTTTTCTTTTATTCATATTTGCATACAATCTTTGGGTCTTTTCTCTTCCCTTCCTCCTACCCCCTCCTTCTCTTCGCCTAACTCCCTTGCTACCAGGCAGAAACTATTTTGCCCTTATCTCTAATTTTGTTGAAGAGAGAGTATAAGCAATAATAGGAAGGAACAAGGGTTTTTGCAAGTTGAGATAAGGATAGTTATACAGGGAGTTGACTTGCATTGCTTTCTGGTACATGCGTGTAACCTTCTAAGTTAATTCTTCTCGAACTAACCTTTTCTCTAGTTCCTGGTACCCTTCACCTATTGACCTCTGTCGCTTTAAAGTATCTGCTTTAGTTTCTCTGCACTGAGGGCAACAAATGCTATCTAGTTTTTTGGATGTCTTACCTATCCTCATACCTCACTTGTGTGCTCTCATTTTATTGTGTGATCAGAGTCCAGTCCCCTTGTTGTGTTTATCCTTGATGTAAAGTCCACATATAAGGGAGAACATACGATTTTTGGCCTTTTGGGCCAGGCTAACCTAGCTCAGAATGATGTTCTCCAGTTCCATCCATTTACTTGCCAATGGTAAGATTTCATTCTTCTTTATGGCTGCATAAAATTCCTTGTGTATAAATCCCACATTTTCTTAATCCATTTGTCAGAAGTGGGGCATTTTGGCTGTTTTCATAACTTGGCTATTGTGAATAGTGCTGCAATAAACATGGGTGTGCAAGTGCCTCTGGAGTAACCTGTGTCACATTCTTTTGGGTATATCCCCAAGAGTGGTATTGCTGGATCATATGATAGATCTATGTTTAGATTTTTAAGAAGCCTCCAAATTTTTTTCCAGAGTGGTTGTACTAGTTTACATTCCCACCAGCAGTGTAAAAGGGTTCCTTTTTCCCCACATCCTCGCCAACACCTGTTGTTACTGATATTGCTAATGATGGCTATTCTAACAGGGGTGAGGTGGAATCTTAGTGTGGTTTTAATTTGCATTTCCTTTATTGCTAGAGATGGTGAGCATTTTTTCATGTGTTTTTTGGCCATTTGAATTTCTTCTTTTGAGAAAGTTCTGTTTAGTTCATTTGCCCATTTCTTTATTGGTTCATTAATTTTGGGAGAATTTAGATTTTTGAGTTCCCTATATATTCTGGTTATCAGCTGGCAAATATTTTCTCCCACTCTGTGGGTGGTCTCTTCAGTTGAGAGACCATTTCTTTGTTGAGCAGAAGATTTTAGTTTTATGACGTCCCATTTATCTATACTTTCTCTTAGTTGTTGAGCTGCTGGGGTTCCATTGAGAAAGTTCTTGCCTATACCTATTAGTTCCAAAGTATCTCCTACTCTTTCCTGTACCAACTTTAGAGTTTGGGGTCTGATATTAAGATTCTTGATCCATTTTGAGTTAATATTGGTATAGGGTGATATACATGGATCTAGTTTCAGGTTTTTGCAGACGCTAAACAGTTTTCCCAGCAGTTTTTGTTGAAGAGGCTGTCTTTTCTTCATTGTATATTTTTAGTGCCTTTGTCAAAGACAAGTTGGTTATAGTTGTGTGGCTTCATATCTGGGTCCTCTATTCTGTTCCACTGGTCTTCATGTCTGTTTTTGTTCCAGTACCATGCTGTTTTTATTGTTATTGCTTTGTAGTATAGTTTGAAGTCAGGTATTGTGATACCTCCTGCATTGTTCTTTTGACTGAGTATTGCCTTGGCTATTCGTGGCTTCCTGTGTTTCCATATAAATTTCACGGTAGATTTTTCCATGTCTTTAATGAATGTCATTGGAATTTTGATGGGTATTGCATTAAACATGTAGATTACTTTGGGTCTTTCACATCTTTTGTTAGGTTTACACCTAGGTATTTGATTTTTTTTTAGGCTATTGTAAATGGAATTGTTTTCATATATTCTTTCTCAGTTTGTTCATTATTACTGTATAGAAATGCTAATGATTTTTCTGTATTGATTTTATTTCCTGCTACTTTGGTATAGCTGTTGATGGTGTCTAGGAGCTTCTGAGTAGAGTTTTTTGGGTCTTTAAGGTATAGGATCATATCATCTGCAAATAGGGACATTTTGACAGTTTCTTTACCTATTTGTATTCCTTTTATTCCTTCTTCTTGCCTAATTGCTCTGGCTAGGAATTCCAGTACTATGTTGAATAGGAGTGGAGATAGTGGGCATCTTTGTCTGGTTCCTGATTTTAGAGGGAATGGTTTCAGTTTTTCACCATTAAGTATAATGCTGGCTGTAGGTTTGTCATATATAGCTTTTATAATGTTGAGGTACTTTCCTTCTATTCCTAGTTTTCTTAGAGCTTTTATCATGAAATGGTGTTGGATCTTATCCAAGGCTTTTTCTGCATCTATTGAGATGATCAAATGGCTTTTGTCTTTGCTTCTGTTAATGTGCTATATTACGTTTATTGATTTTCATATGTTGAACCACCCCTGCATCCCTGGGATGAAGCTTACTTGGTCATGGTGAATGATCTTTTTGATGTGTTGTTGAATTCAGTTTGTCATTATTTTATTGAGGATATTTGCATCAATGTTCATTAAGGAGATTGGCCTATAGTTCTCCTTTTTGGAGGTGTCTTTGCCTGGTTTTGGGATAAATAAATATGTTAGGCAGTTTTCCTTCCCTTTCTGTTTTGTGGAACCATTTAAGGAGGGTTGATATTAGTTCTTCTTTAAAGGTCTGATAGAATTCAGCAGAGAATCCATCAGGTCCTAAACTTTTCTTTTTTGGGAGACTCTTGATTTCTGCTTTGATTTAATTTTGTGTAATAGATCTATTCAGGTAATTAATGTCCTCTTGGTTCAGTTTTGGATGATCATAAGTATCTAGAAATCTGTCCATTTCTTTAAGATTTTCAAATTTATTTGAATAGAGGTTCTCAAAGTAGTCTCTAACTATTTCCTGGACTTCCATGGTGTTTGTTGTTATCTCCCCTTTTGCATTCCTGATTTTACTGATTTGGATTTTTTCTCTCCTCATTTTAGTCAGGTTTTCCAGGGGCCTATCAATCTTGCTTATTTTTTCAGAGAACCAACTTTTTGTTTCATTAATTCTTTGTATGGTTTTTTTGGTTTCTATTCCATCTCTTTTTTTTTTATTATTATTTCTTTCCTTCTATTTGTGTTGGGATTTGTTTGTTCTTGTTTTTCTAGGAGTTTGAGATGTATCATTAGGTCATTAATTTGAGATCTTTCAGTGTTTTTAATATATACACTCATGGCTATAAACTTTCCTCTCAGGACTGCTTTTGCTGTGTCTCATAGGTTCTGCTATTTTTTATTTTCATTTTCATTGACTTCCAGGAACCTTTTAATTTCCTCTTTTATTTCATAAATGACCCATTGTTCATTAAGCAATGAGTTATTCAGTTTACAGCTGTTTGCATGTTTTTTGTCTTTATTTTTGTTGTTGAGTTCTAGCTTTATTGCATTGTGATCAGATAGAATGCATGGTGTAATTTCTATTTTCTTATATTTGCTGAGGCTTGCTTTGTGCCCTAGGATATGATCTATTTTGGAGAAAGTTCCATGGACAGTTGAGCAGAATGTATATTGTGTAGAGGTTGGATGAAATGTTCTGTAGACATCAACTAGGTCCATTTGATCTATGGTATGTTTTAGATCTAGGACTTCATTATTGACTTTTATTTATATGACCTATCTATTGATGATAGTGGGGGGTGAAAGTCTCCCCCGACCACTGTATTGGTGTTATTAGATGCTTTTAGGTCCTTCAGGGTTTGTTTGATGAAATTGGGTGTGTTGACATTGGGTGCATATAGGTTGATAATTGTTATTTATTTTTGGTGTATTTCTCCTTTTATTTTTATGGAGTGTCCTTCTTTATCACGTTTGATCAATATAAGTTTGAAGTCTATTTTGTCCAAGATAAATATTGCTACTCCTGCCTGTTTTCAGGGGCCATTGGCTTGGTAAATCTTCTCCCAGCCTTTCACCCTAAGGCAGTGCTTGTTTCTACAAGATGGGTCTTGTAGGCAGCAGATTGTTGGGTCTTCCTTTCTAATCTAGTTTGCCAAATTTTGTCTTTTGATGGGGGAGTTAAGTCCATTAACATTCAGCGTTAGTATTGATAGGTATGTGGTGATTCCTATCATTTAGTTGTCATAGTTGTTTAAGGGTTTGATTGTGTGCAGCTAAATCAACGTTACTCTCTGCTTTCCTGTCTTCTCTTCTCCTGTGGTTTGGTGCTGCCTTTCCTCTCATGTTTTTGTTTGTTTTCAGTGTGCAGAATTCCTTGAAGAATCTTTTGTAGTGGTGGCTTTGTGGTCATATATTTTTTTAGCTTCTGCTTGTTGTGGAAGTCTTTTATTGCTCCATCTATTTTGAATGATAGTTTTGCTGGGTAGAGTATCCTAGGGTTGAAGTTATTTTCATTCAGTACCTGGAAGACCTCACCCCAAGCTCTTTTTGCTTTTTATGTTTCTATTGAGAAGTCTGTTGTGATTTTGATGAGTTTACCTTTGTATGTTATTTGTGTTTTCTCTCTTACAGCCTTCAATATTCTTTCTTGAGTCTCTGTACTTGTTTTAATGATAATATGTGTGGGGTAGTTCTATTTTGGTCAAGTCTGTTTGGTGTTCAGGAGTCTTCCTGTACCTATATGGGCATAGTTTTCTATACATTTGGGAAATTTTCTGTTATTATTTTGTTGAATATATTATGCTTTCCTTTTGCTTGCACCTCTTCTTCTTCTTCAATGTCCATGATTCTCAGGTTTGGTCTTTTAATGGAGTCAGTGCATTGGTGCATTTTCTTTTCACAGGTCTTGAGTTGTTTAACTAATAGTTCTTTGGTTTTTCCTTTAATTACCATTTCATCCTCGAGTTCTGAGATTCTGTCTTCTGCTTGTTCTAGTCTGCTGGATTGGCCTTCCATTTTGTCTTGCAATTCTGTTTCATTCTTTTTTCTGAGATTTCCATATCCTGAGTGTCTTCCTCTTCAATATTGTCTATTTTCATCCTAAGTTCATTTATCTCTTTATTTATCATGTTCTTTGTTTCACTTTGGTGTTTATACAGTGCTTCTATAGTTTCTTTTATTTGTTCTTGTGTTTTCTCAAATTCTCTTTATTGTCTTGGAATTTCTTGGGTGTCTCCTGTACATTTTGGTTGACCATGTCTAGTATCATCTCTATAAAATTCTCATTGATTTCTTGCAGGATTTCTTCTTTCAGGGTGTTCTTGTGGGCTTCATTGGGTTCTTTGGCATAGTTTATCTTCATTTTTTTGGAGTCTGGATCTGGTTATCTGTTTTCTTCATTTCCCTCTGGTTCCTGTACTAATTTATTATTGGGGGAAAATGGTTTCCCTCTTTTGCCATCTTCCCATTATTGCCCTTGCTATTGTTACTGACCCTGTACTGTGTGTAATTCAGTATTGTCTAGCTTGTAATAATAACAATGGTGATATCTAGAATGGAAGGGTGAGAGGAGAGGGAAAGCAAAGAAGGTAAAGAAAAATGAAAAAATACAAAATAAACAAATAAACAGGGAGAGATAGTGTACTAATCAATGGTAAGCTAAACAGGCATTAGAGAGACAGAGAGAGGATAAAAAAAATCCCAATTTCAAATACAATAAAGTTCAGGCTTAATAATTTTGGTGTTTGTCCTTCAGCCCCCAGTCTTGGTGTTGTTGCCTGAGAAGTAGTTCTGTCATTGTCTCATCATAGGGGAAAAAACAAAAACAAAACAAAGCAAAACAAAAAAATCCCAAGTTCAAATGCAATATAGTTTCAGTGAGTCCTTCAGCATCCAGTCCTAGTTCTGTTGTCTTATCAAAGGAGAAGAAAAAAAAAAAGAGTCTGGAGACAGCTTTTTGAATGTCTATCTGAGGCTGTGGCTCACCTGCCACCTACTGTCAGCCAGCTGCTGCTGCAGGCTTTATTTATTGCAGATCTCAGGAATGAGCTTTACACTCACCTAGCCCTGCAGGCTTTGTTTATTTAGAGTTCTCCTGGATGCATGCCCCTTTTGTTTTTTCCAGTATACAGCCCTACCTCCTGTTGCAATTGCAGTCTTTTTTTATTTAGAGTTCACATGGGAATGTGCCCCTCCCCCACTTTCCTGTGGAGCATGCCACACTTTAGCTGCCATTGGAAGCCTTCCCCTCTCCAAGCACACTGGGGGAGGTGGTGCCACTCCTGCCTTCTCTGTCAGGCTTGTTTATTTACAATTCATGTGAGGGAGTGTTCCTCTCCCCCACTCTGGTGGAGCTTTCCACATGACAGCTGCTGTTACAAGCTTTCCCCTCTCCAAGGTTGCTGGGTGGGTGCTGCCCCTGCCTTCTTGGCCAGCTTGTGTATTTACAGTTCCATGAGGGATTTCCCCTCCCTCCCTCTTTGGCACTCAGGGTGTCCTGCCCTTTTTGCTACGTGTCTTTTTTGTTGTTATTGTTTATTGTTCAGTTTTTTTTCTCTTTTTTCCCTGGGTGAGGGTCAGTTTGTCCAGGGGGCCATGCTGATTTGTTCCAGGGCTGTCTCTGGGAGTACCACATGCCACTTAGCTCACCTGGTGGTCTGCTTCTTCCAAGCAGGATAGGAGCTGGCATCTGGTGGTCAGGAGCCCTCCTGGTTTTTTTGTTTAACGTGAAGTGGGGATGCTATGCACAGGCTGGGGTTGTGGAGGTATCAGAGTTTTGCCTCTTCTTGGTGGTTTTTCCTACGAGACGTATCTCTAGCGTCTCTCCAAGATTTTACTTTAGGAAGCACGATTTCTGCTTCCTCCCTCTAGTGGCCATCTTGGAATCCCCCCTAACTCACCAGTTTAAATACATTAAGATATTTCCAGATTTGTTAGTTAATTTTAAAGCCTCTAGTGAGTGAAAGTATTATGTAACTGTTTGGAGATGAATGTACGTTTTCATTTATCACAGTATTTTAGACTGGGGTAGCTGGACCATGTAGTAACTATGCCTTTTTAACTATGTAAATAACTGACAAACTATTTTCAAAGTGAACCGTTTTTCGTTCTCATCAGCAATGTACTTTGTCATATGTTTATTGGTGAAATATGTTGACTAATCAAGTTGGGCAGAGGAACAGTTGTTTCTAATTTATTGCACAAACTTTTTCAGTATCATGTGTTATGTCCTCAATATGTTGTCAACTTGTATTGTTTCAGAGTGGAGCTCTTTTAATTTCTCATTTCACCAACATTTTCCTGTAATTTTATATGTTAGTATCTTTTTTTCTCCTTTTTTTGTGGTGCTGGGTATGAAATCCAGGACCTCATTGATTTTTAGCAACTATTCTACCACTGAGCTACATCTTTGGATCTTTGTTTTCAAATATGTAATTTTTCCTTTTTTAGGAAATAAATTCTGTTACTGTAATACTTGCTTCTTGAGGCTTTTTCATTGAAAGCTCTATTTTCTTTTGGTATTTTAATTTCTATTTAAAATAATCAGTATTTTTGCCTGTTAAATTTACTTGTTGAAATTGTTGAATGGCTGTAATTTGTGCCTTAGTTCTTTTTTCTTCTTTTTTACTTTGTTGGAGCTATCACTCCAGTTGGATGTTCTTGACCCCAGCTCACATACTGTTCAATAGCAACTTGGACTACCAGCCCATGTAAAAGACATTAGTAAGTAGCTTTCATTATAAAGATGGAGTGTGCTTTGTTGGATGTTGTCTGTGACTCTTATTTCACCAGCGTAGCAAAAGGACTCTGAAAATTGTAACTATTTATCATTAACCTTATCAGAAATGTCTATAGACCTAAGCCTAAAAATGTTTTATCCCATTTTACATGTTATCTCAAAATTTGTCACATTCAATTTTCAGACATTTCTACAAAACACAAATATATAAAACAAGAGGACATCATTAATAATTAAATAAGAAAAATACAAAAACACAATCATTTCACAGTACAATTCAGTTCTGACCCCATCCACTTTGTAGTGTTAGGGAGAGACTTGTGCCATCACACATGAAAATTATTCTTTTGAATGGAGATTTCTCCTTGATTTTCTATTATACCAGTAAACATTATTGGTGTTAGAAAAGAGAGGTTGGGGAGAGGCCTGTTGAAGGGGGAGGCTGATGTCAGCTGTCTGCCATCTTCTCTCCTGTGCAATATTCACTGTTATTGACTGATCCTTTCTTGTGTTAATGTCTGAAAATTCACCCAATCAAGAGTTCTGTCTTTACCAATTTCTAATGCTGTTATAAATATTACACTTAATATTCAGTGTTGCTGCTGTTGAGTCAGTATCAGTAGGAAATACATTTTGTGTTATTTTTATTCTAGTGCTAAAAAGTCTCATCTGAGTACTCTGTGTGCTCAGTGATGTATAATCTACATGGAGTCTTTGGGCCGCTATCCAAAGATCAGATGAAAAGAACTTCATTAAGACCCGGGACTAACCTCATTTTCATGCTTATCAAATCTAATTGTTTATTTTCTCTTTTTCCCCACTGGACTGTATGTTCCATGATGGAAAGGCTTTTTAAAATTTGCTTTAATTCCCCAGTATGTTGCATAACACCCTGCAAAAGACAAACGTTCCATAAATGTTTATATAATGAGTAAATACTGAATTCCCCAAAACATCTTGCTTCTGTCTACTTCATGTTCACTTGCAGAGACAACTCTGACAAAATCTTCAGTGTAGTCTAATTTTAATACCAGCAAGCCCTGCCAGGCACTGAATAAGAGATTAACTCTTAAAAACATTATTAAAGTCCCAGTCACTCTATTGATGGCAGAGTGAATGTAATTTTTCCTTGTGCAATAGAAGCAACTCCAGTAACACTATTTTTTTTCATGTACTTTGGCCTGTGGGCTACAAATGAATGAAAAGTAATTTTATCCCAGCTAAACAATCACCTCTGGAGAATTCCAGAGCCTGTAGTATGTTGCATTGTTGTAAATATCTCAACTCTGTTGTCTCTTTAAGACATACATCTGCAGATCATGCTCTGCCAATGGGGATTATTTGTTATTTTTGATGATGCAGCATATGAAAAGCACAGAAAGCAATGTTGTCTTTGCTTCAGATTCTGGGGATAGTTGCAGGAAATTAGATACTTTCTTTTGAAAAAAATCATTGGCTCAAGTTATTTGTTTCCCAGTTCAAAGCATTCCTTTGTCTTTGCCACGGGATATTATGAAAACTCTCAGGGCATTTTTTTAAACCAGAGCTATTACCTGTTGCCTTCTTCCATCAAGAACAAGTCACGCTATGGGGATGACAGTCAAGAGCTGGGTGAATTCTTTGTCCTTATATTACCTTCCTTACCTGAGGGTGACACACTGTTATATTGCAAGTTCTGTGGTTTTATTTTAGTACACAACCCATTTGTTTTCCTTAGTATCTCTGATATTTTAACAGATTAGATTATTAATTAAAGTCATTACTGCTTTCTTGTAAATCTCTATTACCATCCCTTTTGGTATATTTCTTATTTGAATGTTCTGTATGGGTATCTTTTAGACTACTTCTCTTCTGACACAGTAGGTTTTTAGGCTCTTGGTTTTTTCTTTCCTGTCTTTTGGACCTTTTCTTTTTCATGATTCATACTTTGAATAAATTTTAAAGTCAAGTTGATCCACTTCTCACCTGAGCTTTCATTTAAGGTCCACTTGTTTGAGACACTTTTCCTGAACACATTACACCTAGATTATGTGGATGAATGTAAAACATATTTCCTGAGCTTTAAGTTTCTTTTCAAAAATCTGCTGTGACTATTTCTGTTCTCTAAAGTTGCTCAGAATTTGACAAGCCACCTTCTTAACTCTGTGTGAACTTGGCCTTGCTCAGATGGTGTACAGGATAAGAGGGAAGGAATAACTCATCTTTTCTCTTCAAAAACTGGCTCATCTTTCAATTTAAAAAACTGAAATAAGTAATCCTTAAGCAACCCTATGACATAGCTTCTATAAATAATATAACTTTAGAACTGAGGTAGCCATTCCTAGAAAGATTAAGTAACTTACTCAGTCTGCAAGTGAAAAGCAGATGGAACTGGGATTCTAAACCAGGCAACAGGTTTTCTAATCTTATGCTACACCCATACCAGTTAAATGTGGTCTATTCTCTCAGGTAAGTTTAAAACAAATAAGCATTCCAATTGTATATTTTTAGAATTAATTGGGAAATATGAATATATGAATTATCTTATTAAATATTAATTGGGTCCTAAAAAGACAAGCACTCTTACAGATGCTAGAGATGGATGATTTGTGGACAAGCAGGCCAGCTTTGCACTGTGGAAGTTTATATTCTGGAGGAAGTAGGTATATGTTCACAGGAAGATAAAGAAATAACAAGCAAGAAAGTGTCCAATAATGGTTGGTGCTATGAGGGAAATAAAGCAAGGTGACTTGATTGTAGCTTTTGAAGAATGCTCTTTTAGCAGAATGGTCTGGGAAGGCATTTCAGAGAAGTGCTAACGGAACTGCAATTGAATTAGTAGGTATTTTAGTTATTGCTATTAAGAATTAGAAATAAATGTTTGCAACTGTGTCCAAAAGTTTGGAAGCAAAATGAAACTTTCCTAAAGCCAGAACAAAACAAAAACAAAACCTAAGTGAATCACCCTCAGCTTTTACTAGATGCATGCATCAGAACAACGTGCACACATATCGTATTGTATTTTAATATAACGAGGCCTTTAGTGGTTGTTCTTTCACTTTATTTTTGTTAAGTTATATATATACAAATAATAAAAGTCAAATAGTTCTAAGGGGTTCCCACCTGCAGTTTCCATTCTTCAGAGACAGCCACTTTCAATCTTTTAGTTATTTCTTTTTGTTGTTTTTTTGCCTTCACTATTTCAAAGTAATAAGTTTATGTCCTGTTTGTTGATTTTTCAGTTTTATATAATATGTATTGGTGTGTTGAATTGAAAATGATATCTTAGCCTTTTTATACTCTCCTGCCACTATCCCTTCTGTCTCACTAGCTTTAAAAATAGTTATTTCATCAGTTTTAATTAGATCATGGCTTAGAGTTTGTGTTATGCTGACTACATAAATATTACTGTGGTTATATTTCCTTTCTTGTATATTCTTTGTCTTACCAAGTGTTAATGACTTACTCATTTCAAAATTTGATTTGTTTTATTTTTTTACCTATCATTAATTCTTACACAAACTATCCCACAACACTATAAATCTCTTCTTAAACATTCTAGCATATTACACAGTTGATCATTTCCAACTTTTTCTTGGAAACACTTGTTCTTGAGCTTCCCATCCTCCTGCTCTAATTTGACCTGGTTCATTTGTCATCATAACCATTATTTTGAGCTGCCAATCACCTAGTGTTTTTTAAAATTGAGAACTCTGTTTCTTGACTTTCCTGTCTTTCTTTTTGGCACTGTAGGCAGAATAGTGGTCCTCATAAAGATGTCCAAGTCCTAATCCTTTGTAGATATGATTAAGGAATGGAAGATTATCCTGGATTGTCCAGGTGGGCTCAATGTAAAGGTAGGAGAGCTGGTATCAGAGTCAGAGGCAAATTTGAAGATGTCATACTACTGGTTTTGAAGTCACAGTGAAGACCATAGACTAAGTGAGAAAACAGTCTCTAGAAGTTGAAAAAAGGCAAGGAAACAGAATTTCCTCTAGATCCTGCGGCAGGAATAGTACCCTGCTGACACCTTGATTTTTAGCATACAAAACTGCAAACATAATTAAACTACTAAGTTTACAGTAATTTGTTATGGCAGTGTAACACAGTGGATGGATTCTTCTCTAATTTGATAAAGTAGTTTCTGTAATATCTTGAAAAAGAATGCATGTAAGATAGATATTTTGTGCCTTATATATATAAAAATATCTTTATTTGTACCTAGAGTTCTGTTCTTTAAGAATGGAAATGAATTTCCCTCGGGATACTGAGGGCGTTTTATACTTTCTTCCAGTGAGAAGTTTAATGCCATTTTGATGCCTGATGTTCCTTTGTGATTTGTTTTATTCATCTCTGTGAAAGCTTATAGTATATTATTTTTGTCCACAATGTTGAGAAATTTAGACATGTTATATTTTGTTTTAGGTGTGAGTCTCTATCTATGATAAGTGTTTTCATTTCCAAAAATTTTCTGTTTTCTAGTTGATAATTTCTTTCTCTTTCTTCTACTCTCTGTTCCCAGAACTCTTGTTACTCAAATGGTAGACTTGCAGCTCATCCTTGAATTTTCTTTCCCCCCTCCCCTGCTGTTATCTGTTTTTTTTCCTTTAACTCCATCCCTTAACTCTTGAATTAGTCATTACTTCTATCCTATCTTTAATTTATAAAAGATTTTTTCATGATTTTTGAGTGTTCTTTAAAATTTTCCCACCCTTTTTTCATAAACATAGTATTTTTTTCTTTATCTTTAAAGAAAATAATAAAATTATCTGGTTCACTCTATGATAATGATTTCTGCCTTACCAGGTCATGTAGGAGCTTTTTCCATGGGCCTGATGCAGCTTGTCTACCAATTCACCTTTAAGAGTGAAGCACCTGAACACTGATTGGAAGTCTTGTGTGACAGCTTGAGTGTGAGTGTGTGTATGTGTGTGTGTATGTGAGAGAGAGAGAGAGAGAGAGAGAGAGTTGCTGTTTGCTGGTCCTAACTGAAGGATTATCCAACTTGAGTCTTTTGGGGATGGACTTTTAGCTGTTATTGTAGTTTTATTTTTCCTCACTTTGTGCTGATCAGTTACTTCAGAGTTGTTTGGGATTTATAAAGCACTTGCTAGCATTCTTAGAGCAAATGGGAGAAAAGTATTTTATTGTTCAGTGTACAGACACTCCCTTATTCCTTCTGTTTTCTGTTTTCCTTGATTCTCTATAGAGTCTCCTTGATTTAATTTCTCCAAGTCCTTTGTGTGAGTGGAGTAGGAGGTCTGTGTTTTAATAGCATCTTGTACAAATCCTTTAACTGTTCTCCTACATCAAATGTATCTGTACCACTATGATGACTAGCTTTTGAGAATTTCTTGGGTTCTAAGGTCTGAAAGAGCCAGCTTCTGGTTTTCTCCATTTGGGGCTTCCTTTGTTCTCCAGTCCTCTGTCCAGCTTCCAAAATTTTATCACTGTCATTCTTCTCAGGTCTAATTTATTCCTAGGAACCTCTTTCAATATTTTCATTAGTATCCTAATTAATTCATAATCATTGTCTTAGTTAATTTTTAAAATATTGTAATCCATTATCACAATTAATTGCAATATGTTCAACTTATCATATTTAACTGAATGTCCATGAAGTTATCCTTTTTTCTTATAGTCACATATTGATTTTTAACATTTTGAGGGCTATAGTGCTCAGCTTCTGGATTTAAAAGTTACCTGGTTTCTTGAGGCATATGATAATGCAACTGATGAGTCTATAAAGTTGTATAGTTCTACCAAGTTTCTGACTGTGCTGGCAATTGGTGACTGAATGCCCATGGCACATTGAGGGAAACCTTGTCTGTCATTGCCATATCCACATGTTATGTAACAATTGCTTGAAAATTAATCATGGTTCAAAAATTTGTGAATTTTTTGTAAAGGTGCATTGTGCACAAAACTGTAAAATTTTAATTTGTTTTCATGGTTTGAGAGAGCCATTCCACTGTTCTTTCTCTACCTAAGTAGAATTTTGTATTTTACAGCTATTTTTAAAGAGTTTTTTTTTTTTCTTTTTGGTGGGGCTGGGTTTGAACTCAGGTCTTGCACTTGCAAAGTGAGCAATTTATTGCTTGAACCACACCTCCAGTCTCTATATTTATTTTTGAGAATTTTTGAAACTTCAAAATCAGTGCAGTGTTTTTTGGTTTGTTTAGTTTTTATTCCACATCCATTTGAATCTATATCTTCTGAAGAGGTACTTTCATAATCTGCCACTATGGAAGATATTTGCCCTAAAGTTACTTAAAATTTTTTTTCAAGAGAGTGCCTTATACTAATATTTTAGGATAAATTGAAGAAATCTGTTGCTTATTTTGTCTATGTTTTTGAGGTTCTTTATGGATCCCAATTTTGAGTTTTTCATAAGAGAAAGCCCCAATCATTTTAATCTGTGTTCAGACTGATATCTTTTATCATTTTAATTTTGTGTCTTTGGACCTCCTCCAGTTTTATAATGCTTGTTTTGAGTTTCACTAACCAGAATTGTCACATGGCACTTCAGTGTAAATCTTTATCGGTTTTCAATAAGGATAGAGTTGTTTTCTTTTTTACTCAGTATATTCCTCATGGCACCCAGAACATTTCTTGTTGTGAACTTCATTTTGATGAAGCAACTGGAGACACTCTACATTGACTTTTAGAACAAAATCTTAATCTTAACTTTGTCATTTTTATTTAGAACAAGAGCAACAGGAACCAATCACACCATACTGGTCTGTGTGAGGGAACAAAACCCAAAGGGAGCTTAAGTGCCTAGGGTGTAGCTTGCCTGAGAAAACTGGACTTTTGGATTCTAAGCAGGAATCATCTCACTATTCAATGTTGCCAAGTAAATATTGCTTAGTCTACCCAAATTTTAAGTTCATGGTTTAGAAGAATTTGGAGATTCCTTTGTATCACCCTCTTCTTTCCTTTCCTAATATTACCTCCATTATTTCTATCATCTGCAATTTCTTTCCCCATTGCCTGTCTATACTACTTGTAATTTCCTCTTACTTCCACTTACTATTTCTGTATCTTCCCTCTGTCATGCTCTCTCTTATTATCTAAGCATTTTTGTCTTTTTGAGATCAAAAAGATTAAAGACCAAAACTCTAGTTTCCTCTTTTGTCAAATTACTTACTGCACTCCACACAACAACTTGAGTATTTTTAAAAAACATACAAATCAAATTGTGTTGCTCCTTAGCTCAATACCCTCCAGTAGCTTCATATTATATTCAGATGTAAACTGAAGTTTGATAGTGCCCTTTATTGTCTGCCCTCTGCCCACATCCTTGACTTCTTTTCCCCTTAAATCACTGTACTTCATATGTAATGGCTCTCTTGGTATTCTGGGGGCATACCATACTCATTGCTGCCTTAGCTCTCCATGCATTCAGGTTTATTTTTCCTGGACTATGCTAGCTTCAGTTTTTTTTCATACCTGGACGTTTCATATTCAAGAATAACCTCAACAATTACCTCTTGATAAAGTCTTCCCATTTGTTGATTCTCATTTATTACTCTTTTCTAGTCTACTGTAGGTTATGTGAACATATTCTAAGATTTCACCCTATAATGTTCTCCTTAGCATTTTTGAATATATCTCTTTATTTTCTTAGTGCCTGCTCTGGATATTATGGTATACATATGTGATTAATCACTGTCTATTGGTTTAGGACTTTACTTCAAGTGAAGTGTGGAAATCTACTTCCATTTAAGTGTCTTTATCCTTCCAACTTTCAAATATTGTCTTGAGTATCAGATGGTTGTACAGTTTTTGTTTCAATTATCACTCGCTGTTTATGTTTGGAAAACTCAAGAGGTAAGTATATAGTCCATTGCATTGACCCATATGTTCGCTTTTTTTCACTGTTCTTTCCTCAGTCCTGATTCTCTAAGATTCCTTTCTTGATCATTACCTTTACGTTTGAAGAGATTCATTTGTCCAAATTTTAAGAGCAAATTTGTTACTGGCAAATAATTTTGGTTTTTCTTTATCTAAAAATGCCATTATTTCCCCTTCATTCCTAAAGGATAGTTTCAACTGATATAGAATTAGCAGTTGAATGTTCTTATCTTTCAGCTATTGAAGACCATTGTGCTTCTCTTTAGCCTCTGCTGTTTCAAGTAAAAAAGTCTTCTGTCACTTAACTGATGTTTTCTTGTGGGTAATGTGTAAGTTCCTTTGTCTGATTTTAGGACTTTTCTTTGTTTTAACTTTAGAAATGTCTTAGTGTGAATTTCTTTGAGTTTAGCCTATTTGGGGTTCCCTCAAGTAGAGAATTGACTTCATGAATCTATAAGCTATACTTTTCACCAAATTTGGGAAGTTTTCATTTTTATCTGAATACTCTTTTTTTTTTCTTTGTTGCTTTTTAAAATTGTTTTATTATTCATATGTGCATACAAGGCTTGGGTCATTTCTCCCCCCTGCTCCCACCCCCTCCCTTACTACCCACTCCACCCCCTCCCTCTCCCTCCCACTCCCTCAATACCCAGCAGAAACTATTTTGCCCTTATCTCTAATTTTGTTGAAGAGAGAATGTAAGCAAAAACAGGAAGGAACAAGTGTTTTTGCTAGTTGAGATAAGGATAGCTATACAGGGAGTTGACTCACATTAATTTCCTGTGCATGTGTGTTACCTTCTAGGTTAATTATTTTTATCTCACCTTTTCTCTAGTTCCTGGTCCCCTTTTCCTATTGGCCTCAGTTGCTTTTAAGGTATCTGCTTTAGTTTCTCTGCATTGAGGGCAACAAATGCTAGCTAATTTTTTAGGTGTCTTACCTATCCTCACCCCTCCCTTGTGTGCTAAACCTTTAATCATGTGCTCAAAGTCCAGTCCCCTAGTTGTGTTTGCCCTTGATTTAATGTCTGCACATGAGGGAGAACATACGATTTTTGGTCTTTTGGGCCAGGCTAATCTCACTCAGAATGATGTTCTCCAATTCCATCCATTTACCAGTAAATGATAACATTTCATTCTTCTTCATGGCTGCATAAAATTCCATTGTGTATAGATACCACATTTTCTTAATCCATTCACCAGTGGTGGGGCATCTTGGCTGTTTCCATAACTTGGCTATTGTGAATGGTGCCACAATAAACATGGGCGTGCAGGTGCCTCTGGAGTAACCTGTGTCACAGTCTTTTGGGTATATCCCCAAGAGTGGTATTGCTGGATCAAATGGTAGATCAATGTTTAGCTTTTTAAGTAGCCTCCAAATTTTTTTCTAGAGTGGTTATACTAGTTTACATTCCCACCAACAGTGTAAGAGTGTTCCTTTTTCCCTGCATCATCGCCAACACCTGTTGTTCATTGTGTTGCTAATGATGGCTATTTTAACAGGGGTGAGATGGAATCTTAGTGTGGTTTTAATTTGCATTTCTGTTATTGCTAGAGATGGTGAGCATTTTTTCATGTGTTTTTTGGCCATTTGAATGTCTTCTTTTGAGAAAGTTCTGTTTAGTTCACTTGCCCATTTCTTTATTGGTTCATTAGTTTTGGGAGAATTTAGATTTTTGAGTTCCCTATATATTCTGGTTATCAGCTGGCAAATATTTTCTCCCACTCTGTGGGTGTTCTCTTCAGTTTAGAGACCATTTCTTTTGATGAACAGAAGCTTTTTAGTTTTTTGGGGTACCATTTATCTATGCTATCTCTTAGTTGCTGTGCTAATGGGGTTTCGTTGAGAAAGTTCTTACCTATAATACCTACTAACTCCAGAGTAGTTCCTACTCTTTCCTGTATCACCTTTAGAGTTTGTGGTCTGATATTAAGATCCTTGATCCATTTTGAGTTAATATTGGTATAGGGTGATATATGTGGATCTAGTTTCAGTTTTTTGCAGACTGGTAACCAATTTCCCAGCAGTTTTTGTTGAAGAGGCTGCTATTTCTCCATTATATATTTTTAACTCCTTTGTCAAAGACAAGTTGGTTATAGTTGTGTGGCTTCATATCCGGGTCCTCTGTTCTGTTCCACTGGTCTTCATGTCTGTTTTTGTGCCAGTACCATGCTGTTTTTATTGTTATTGCTTTGTCTTTTTAATATATGCACTCTTGGTTATAAACTTTCCTCTCAGGACTGCCTTTCCTGTGTCCCATAGGTTCCGGTAGGTTGTGTTTTCATTTTCATTGACTTCCAGGAACTTTTTAATTTCCTCTTTTATTTCATCGGTGATCCATTGTTCATTAAGTAGTGAGTTAATTAGTTTCCAGCTCTTTGTATGTTTTTTGTCTTTACTTTTGTAGTTGAGTTCCACTTTTACTGCATTGTGATCAGATAGTATGCACAGTATAATTTCTATTTTCTAGTATTTGCTGAGGCTTGCTTTGTGCCTTAGGATATGATCTATTTTGGAGAAGGTTCCATGGGCTGCTGAGAAGAATATATATTGTGTAGAAGTTGGATGATATGTTCTGTAGACATCAAGTAGGTCCATTAGATCTATTGTATATTTTAGATCTTGGATATCTTTATTGATTTTTTGTTTGGATGACCTATATATTGATGATAATGGGGTGTTAAAGTCTCCCACAACCATTGTGTTGGTGTTAATATATGCTTTTAGGTCTTTCAGGGTATGTTTGATGAAATTGGGTGCATTAACATTGGGTGCATACAGATTGATGATTATTATTTCCTTTTGGTCTATTTCCCCTTTTATTAGTATGGAATGTCCTTCTTTATCTCGTTTGATCAATGTAAGTTTGAAGTCTACTTTGTCAGAGATAAGTATTGCTACTCTTGCCTGTTTTCGGGGGCCATTGGCTTGGTAAATCTTCCAGCCTTTCATCCTAAGCCTATGCTTATTTCTGTCGGTGAGATGAGTCCCCTGTAAGCAACAAATTGTTGGATCTTCCTTTTTAATCCATTTCGCCAAGCTGTGCCTTTTGATGGGTGAATTAAGTCCGTTAACATTAAGCGTTAGTCCTGATAGGTATGTGGTGATTCCTGTCATTTAGTTGTCTTAGTTGTTTGAAGGTTTGATTGTGTGTACCTAAGTTGAGGTTACTCTCTACTTTCTTGCTTTTTGTTTTCCTGTGGTTTGGTGCTGCCTGTCTTTTCATGGTTAAGTTGGGTTTCACTTTCTGTGTACAGAATCCCTTGAAGAATCTTTTGTAGTGGTGGCTTTGTGGTCACATATTGTTTTAGTTTCTGCTTATCATGGAAGACTTTTATTGCTCCATCTATTTTGAATGATAGTTTTGCTGGGTAGAGTATCCTAGGGTTGAAGTTATTTTCATTCAGTGCCCGGAAGATCTCACCCCATGCTCTTCTTGCTTTTAATGTTTCTGTTGAGAAGTCTGCTGTGATTTTGATGGGTTTACCTTTGTATGTTACTTGGTTTTTCTCTCTTACAGCCTTCAATATTCTTTCCCTAGTTTCTGAACTTGTTGTTTTAATGATGATATGTTGTGGGGTAGTTCTATTTTGATCTGGTCTGTTTGGTGTCCTGGAGGCCTCTTGCAGCTGTATGGGAATATCTTTCTCTAGATTTGGGAAATTTTCCGTTATTATTTTGTTGAATAGATTACGCATTCCCATTGCTTGCACCTCTTCTCCTTCTTCAATGCCCATGATTCTCAACTTTGGTCTTTTGATGGAGTCGGTGAGTTCTTCCATTTTCTTTTCACAGGTCTTGAGTTTTTTAATTAATAGTTCTTCAGTTTTTCCTTTAATTACCATTTCATCTTCAAGTTCTGAGATTCTGTCTTCTGTTTGTTCTATTCTGCTGGATTGGCCTTCCGTTTTGTTTTGCAGTTCTGTTTCGTTCTTTTTTCTGAGGTTTTCCATATCCTGGGTGGTTTCCTCTTTAATGTTGTCTATTTTTGTCCTGAGTTCATTTATCTGTTTATTAATCATGTTCTCTGTTACACTTTGGTGTTTATACAGTGCTTCTGTGGTTTCCTTTATTTTTCTTTTGCTTTTTCAAATTTTCTACTTTGTTGTCTTGGAATTTCTTGAGTGTCTCCTGTACATTTTGGTTGACCCTATCCAGTATCATCTCTATAAAATTCTCATTGATTATCTGTGGTATGTCTTCTTTTAAATTTTTCTTGTGGGCTTCATTGGGGTCTTTGGCATAGTTTATTTTCATTTTGTTGGAGTCTGGATCTGAGTATCTGTTTTCTTCTGCACAAAAAACAAAAAAGAAATAATAAAAAAACCCCACAAAGTGTCCCAAGTTCAAATGCAATACAGTTTCAGTAAGTTTTTCAGCATGCAGGTGTAGTTCAGTTGTTTTCTCATCAAAGGTAGGGAGAGAGAAAAAAACAGAGTCTGGAGACAGTTCTGTGAATGGTATCTGTGGCTGTGGCTTCCCTGCCTGCTGCTGTCAGCCTGCTGTTGCTGGAGGCTTTATTTATGCAGATCTCAGGGGTGAGCTTAGCACTCACCTGGCCCTGCAGGCCTCGTATACTCAGAGTTCTCCTGTGCACGAGCCTCTGCTACAAGCTTTCCCCTTTCCAAGCACACTGGGGGAGGTGACACTGCACCCGCTTTCTCAGGCCTGCATGTTTATTTACAGTTCATGTGGGAAGTGGGTCTTCCCCCTCTCCTGTGGAGTTTTCCTTCCACTGCCACTTTTACAAGCTTTCCTGCTCGTGATTACTGGGTGGTGCTGCTGCTCCTGCCAGCCGCCATGTTTGTTTACAGCTCACATGGGAAGTGGGTCTTTCCTCCTCTCCTGTGGAGTTTTCCTCCCTCTGCCACTCTCACAAGCTTTCCTGCTCCTGGTTGCTGGGTGCATGCCCCCGCTTCCGCTGGAGCCTCTCCAGCCCACCCAGCTTGTTTATTTACAGTCCCGGTAAGGATTTCCTTCCCCCAATCTTTGGCGTTCAGTGGGCCCCACCCTCTTTCTCTCGTGTCTTTGTTGTTCTTATTGCTTATTACTCAGTTTCTCTTTTTTTCCCTGAGTGGAGGTTATCTGTCCAGGGGGCTATGCTGCTCTGGCCCAGGGTTGTCTGTGGGAGTACTGCGGTACCGCTAAGCTCACCTTGTCCGCTTCTTCCCAAGCCATCTGGGCATGGGCGACTGGCACCCGGGGGCCCTCCTGATTTCTCTGTTTAAGGTAAAGTGGAGATGCTCTGTGATAGCTGGAGGTTGGAGGGGTCAAAGTTTTGCCTCTTCTTGGTGGTTTTGCCTGCAAGGTGTGTCTCCAGCGTCTCTGCAAGATTTCACTATAGGAGGCACGCTTTCTGCTTCCTCCCTCTAGCTGTCATCTTGGAATTGCCTCTGAATACTCTTTTTTATTGCTGTGCTAGATGGGGTACATTGTGGCACTTAAAATATTTCAAATATATCATACTTGAATTCTCTTCCTTCTGAATACTCTTTCCTTCTGCTCTCCTACTGAGACTCTAATGATGTGGCATTGGATTTTTTAATAGTTCTCAAATGCTTTATTTTTCATTTAACTTTTTCTTTTTTGCTCAGATTGGTTAAGTTATAGGGTTCCATTTTGATTTTTTAAAAATCTTAGTGGGCAGTTTCCTTATTTTAGGTTTAATAAACAGGTCCTGGCTTACTTTTGTGGTTGTGATTTCAATGACAGAGGTTTTATGGTGATATTTTTATTTACTTTGCTAATCTCTTGCTGCTGAATTTCCCTCTAGTGTCTGATGGTGTTCCTTGAGGGGGTGGAAGGAGATTCCTCAGGTTAGGTGGCAAGGTGCCTCTATATGGGGGGCAAAGAATTCTTTGACTCACAGGAACCAAGACCACTTTCTGGGTTGTGCACTTGTGGTGGATTCCCCCACAAGTGAAAAAGAATAGTGCTCCACTTTTATAATATAATTTTCTTGATAGATGGAACACTTATTTTCCTCTGTATATGGGTACTTGGGATAGTGTTTAGTATATACTGGGTCAACAACACATAGCTTTAAATTAATTAGTTGATAATTCATAACTTGCCCTCTCAGATTATGAGATGAAAATATGATCCATGTCAGTAATTAATCATTTTCCTGAGAATTCAAAATTTGAATTAAAAGCAGCAGGTTTGTATATGAATGTGATTGCAGCTTGTGAAGCATATACTTGAGAAGTGTGAAGCAGCTATTATTTGTTATATAGACTAAGCCTGATAGGCTGGGCTTTCAGAAAACCTATCAGTAGAGAAAGAGAAAAGAATCAAATATATTTGAGTGAAAATTAGGCACTAGATTTGGAGAAAATGCTATAGTGGTTTTCCAGTTCTTCTTACAACTCAGCTATTTTCCCATGACTTGAAGTTGCACAAAACATACCAAAATCCTTATAGTAAACTTTCTTTTAGTGCTCATTAGGGCTCATGTTCATTTATGTTTCCATCCACTGAATTGTTCTAGCTAATACTGTGTGTTTCAACAAAATGGTGAGCTACTTGAATGCTTTGTTATGTGCTGAAAAGAATTTCATTAGCTATTTTTTGCATCTAAACATCATTTCTCACTGTTTTTATGGGAAAATTTGTGTCCAAATCATGTAAATGACTATTTGCAATATAACTTAAGCTCTAAATTGGGGGTTGCTGCATGTTTATTATGCTTTTTTAAAAAAAAATCAATTTTACTTCTTAAAGCACAAGTTTACATCTTTATCTCCTTTTTACTTTATGTACTTCATAGGGTATAAGGCTGGTAGGAATCTTTCCCACCTTCTTATGTGGTCTTTAGAAGGCAATCCTTAGCTTTTGTTGACTATCGAGAACTCCACTTTTGGTCATAAATATATCCCAACAAACCTACTGGCTTTTTCAGTTGGGGTTTTTGGAGGCAGAATTTGATAATTATCAGTTGAAAATTTGTAATGCAAATGTGAAGAAACAGGACAATACTGAAGGAGAAATATTTTTGCAGCATCTGTCTTTCTTTTAAAAAAGTCCATTAACCCAAAGATAATTTTTATCACAAAGTTTTTTTTTTTAAAGTAAAGTGAAAGAAAAAGAAAAAATATAGCCTTTAAATGAAATTGGTTCAATTAACAAATTTTCTTGAATGTTCAGTCACACTTTTAGGCAGCTGAATTCTATGGTGGTGTGTGTGAGTGTGTGTGTATGTCCATTTATAGTAGACTTTGAAGTTCAAGTAAAGTATTTTAATTTAGATTGGGGGAAATAGATAAATACAGTCTGTTAATTGCTGAAGAAATATCCAGAGTACATCAATTAAAACAGATAGCTTTGAAATCAGGGAAAAACAATTTAAAAGAAATTGTTTTTCTTAATCACAGAGTAAAATTGAGGCTAATCTCTCCCAACCATAGATTAAAAAAAAAAAAAAAAACCAAACCCTCAGTAGTATGGTATTCAGTACGAAAACTTTAGCATCAGCTTTATTCATCAGCAAAACCAAGGAAACAATCACAGGATGTTCTCTATTATTTAGCTCAGAATGCCTGTATCACTGTATGTCCTTGCCTGACACTCCATTTGTTTGTGGCTATGAAATGCCTGGCATTTAGTCACAGTGCAGTACCTAATAAGTCAATGCACAGAACTTTATGTTAGATTACTTTGAGGGTTGCAGCAATGTCACCTCATGCTTAAAACATTTGGTCAATACAGCCTAACAGGCTGAGTACAATGGAACCATAATGCAATGCCGTGTTTATTACCATGAGAAGCAAAATAAGTGATGTACTATATAAAAGTAACACTCAGAGTGAATTGCTTGGCAGACTATTTGATCCCATTAATTTCATTTTTAAAAGCTTCAATAAAATCCTATCATACTTTGTGGTGATGAAATGCTAACAATTCCAGTTCCCTTCCCTTTAGCTATGTGTCCCAAAGTGAAGGCAATGTTGTTTTGCAGGAGTTAGTTCATTTAAAAAAATTTCTTATATTAATTAGTTGATTTTTCTGGAGAGAGAGGAAGGAAATTTACAGGTAAGGTAATCATTCTGCTATCATTTTCTAGATTATTCTAATGTGATTTTCAGACCATGGCTTTTATAGATCAATTATTTGTTTAGTAGCAATGCTTATGGAAGTAGATAGACCAGATTTTCTTATGCAATATTATAATTTATAAGGAAAATTTGGCGATTATAAATTTGAATTCTTCTCTAGGGCACTTTGACTATATTCCCCTAACTATGTGATGAGCTTTATCATCCAAATCCTGCCTCTTTTACTTTGGGGGTGATTTCTGAAAAAAACTGCTTATGGTAATGGATGTTGTGGACTAGATACTGTTTGGCAATTAATTTTCTTACCATTTGAATTCTAATTATAATATCTTAAAATAGTAATAATGTATGACTTTTCTATCAGGTCTTAGTGATTTTCAGTTATGCTATTTCTGGATTCATTCATGAGAAACAACATGTATTAATTGGTTCTATATGTTATTCTTATGTTTTTATCACTTCTAAAATTAAATGAGCCAAGTCATAGACATGGTGCTCAAATCTGAATGTGGTTGGATTTTAAATAAGTTCCTCTAAATAATTATCTTTAACCTGTTTTCATTTTCTATCCTGTTATATTGTATGTTTCATGCTTGACTAGCTTCAGTTTTCACAAATAATCTACTACATGCTCCTTAGGAATGTTTGTGTTTCTGTTTATATGGTTTTTATTTTTTTTAATTTACACAAAAGCATATACAGACATTTCTTGCCTTGGTTGATTACTTCTATGCTTTTCTGATATCAAAAATTCAATTTTATATAGAGTTCATTACCTTAACTACAGATTTTGTCCTACTTAATATTAGTTTTTTTGGTGTGCCTGTGTCCCTTTTAGAACTAAAAATACATCTTTCTGCTGGATATTGTCTAGCAATCCCTCTGCTGGGTATATATCCAAAGGAATTGATATCTGTATGTTGAAGAGATGCCTGCACTCACATGTGTATTGAAACCCTATTTCCAGTATCTAAGATATGATATTAAACTACAGGTTCATTGATGGATGAATGGACAAAAAATGTGGTATAAGCACAGAATGGATTATTAAACTATGCAAACAATAAAATCCTGTAATTTGCAGCAATATTAATGGATCTAGAAGACAGTATGTTAAGTGAACTAAGTCAGGCATGGAAAGACAATGACCACTACACCTTGTTTGTATATGGATTCTTAAAAGTTGACCTCAAGGAAGAGGATAGAATAGTAAGAGAAGTACAGATTAACATATGGGATGGAGATAGGAAGGTTAGTAGGTGTGGGGGTGCAGTTAGATAGGAGAAATAACTTCTAGTGTCCTAGAGATCAATATGATAACTGTAGTTGTCAAAAATCCAAATAGCTGGGAGGGTGTTGGTGGTATAGTGGTGAGCATAGCTGCCTTCCAAATAGCTGGGAGGATCCAAAATGGCAAATGGGACATAGACACAGACTGCATGAGCTCTGAGAATCAGGGACCTTGCTGAGATGCTAGAGACACACTTGGCTGAGGTAAAGCACCAGGGAGAGCTGAAACTTCAGCACTCTGAACCCCTAGCCCGTGGAAGGCTTCTCCACACCATGATACACTGAAAGAACAGGTGAGCCACCACCCCCACACCACCACCATGGGCCCCACCAGGCCACCGCCCACTGGCTCACCAGGCTGCTGCCCCACTGGCTCACCAGGTCATTGCCTGCCAGAGCAAGGTTAGCCAGGCTCAGAGGACCAAAAATTGTATGTTCTCCCTCATATGCAGACTGTAGATCTAGGGCAAATACAGCAATGTTGTTGGACTTGGGTCACATGACAAAGGGAGAGCACATATGGGAGGCATGGGGATAGGCAGAAAACCCAAAACATGAAAGCTTTTGATGTCTCCACTCCAGAGGAACTAATACAGAAACCTTAAAGTGACAGAGGTCAACACAAGAAAGGGATCAGGAACTAGTGTAAAGATCAGTTAGAGATGAATCAACTTGGGTTGTAACATATTTGTACATAGAAGCAATGCTAGGAATCTCTGTGTATAGCTATCCTTAACTCAACTAGCAAAAATGCTTTGTTTTTCTTATTATGTTTATGTCTTCTCTTCAACAAAATTAAAGATAAGGGCAGAACAGATTCTGCTTGGAAGCAAGAGGGTTGTGGGGGGAGAAAGTGAGGGTGGGGGGAAGGGGGCAGAAATGACCCAAACAATGTATGCACTTGTGAATAAGTGAATAATAATTTAAAAAAATCCAAATAGTTGACATAAAGGATTTTGATTGTTCTCAACACAAATAAATGATCAATGTCTGAGGTGATATGCCAGTTGCCATGATCTGATCATTACACACTATATTCATGATATACCCTGTAAATATGTACAATGACTATATTTCAATTAAAAATATATGCTTCCAAAAAATATGATCCTTTATGAAAAAGACAAAGTGGGCTGGTTGAGTGGCTTAAATGGTAGAGGGCTTGTTTAGCAAGTATGAAGTCCTGAGTTAAACCCCCAGTATTCCCCCCAAACAAAGACAAAGTAGACTTTATCAAAAACAAAAAATTTTCTGTGAAAAAGAATGTTAAGAGAATGAAAAGACCAGACTGAGAGAAAAATATTCACAAATCACTTATCCATCAGAAGACTTGTATACAAAATATTAAAATCTCTCAAATATTTACAATAAGGAAACAAATACATAATAAAATACAGGCAGCAGATTTAACAGACACCTCAGCAAAGAAGGTACTGATGAAATATACACACATGGAAAGACGCTCAGCATGGCAGTCAGCAGTGAAACACAATTAGGTATGAAAAGAACTCTTGGTTTAGCCCCATTCAGTATAATGTTAGCTGTTGACTTATAAGTGGTCTTTATTATGCCGAGGAGCATTCTTTATACTCCTGTTTTTTTAGAGTTTTAATCATGAAGGGAAGATCAAATGCATTTATTAAGATGATCATACGTCTTTGTTCCTCATTTTGTTAATACAATTTATTATTTTATTGATTTGCATATATTCAATCATCCTTTCAGCCTTGGGATAAATCCTGTTTAATGACGGTGCATAATCTTCTCAATGTGCTGTTTTATTTGATTTGCTAGGCCTTGCAGTTGAGTGCTCTATCTCTAGAGCTATGCCCAGTCCTTCTGTTTTTAGTTTGCTTTTCAGATAAAGTTTCATGATAACTTTGTCAGGACTGCTCTCAAACAGTGATCTTCCTACCTCCACCTCCCAAGTAGCTGGGATTATAGATTATTATTATTTTCCTGAGGTACTAAGCTTGTTTCTGAGGTAGGGTCTTGTTGAGTTTTTCCTGGGCTACCTTGATCTACTATTCTCTCAACTATGTCTTCCAAATATCTGGGATTATATCACTCTGAATTCTATTTTCTTTATTCTTAGGTCTACCTGTCTAAAATGAATATCTACTTTCTTTGGCTGGTATTGCATGATATACATTTCTCATTCTTTAACTTTTAGTCTTTTTCTGTCTTCCTTATTCTGATATTGGCTCATTTAATAAAGTTTTCATCTTTAGTTGTATTTTTCAATTATAAAATTTCCATTAGGTTCCTTAAACTAGTTTAATTTATTTGCTAAGAACTTCTTTTTTTCATTTATCCTCCCAATATTCACTCTTACTGTATTATTTTTCTATCTTCTGTAATTTCAATTGAGCATTTTATGATTCAATTTTCTCACTTTATTAGTATATCATCATACTTCCTTTTTCATTTTGTAAGTGATTGCCTTAAAGTTTGTAATATTAATTTACAACTAAACCAAGTGCACTTTCAATAACACTACTGGCTTAGGCTAATGTGAATAACTCATAATAACAAAATAGTCCTAATTTCTCTCTCCCATCCTCTGTATTATTATTATTGTTACTCATTTAACTCATACATAAACATATATAAACACACACAATTGAGTACATTGTTGCTGTAATTATTATGAAACAACTAGGATTTGTTAAATTAATGTCAGGAATAAGAAAAATAAAAGGCTAATTTTAAACCTTCATTTATTTTGTATCCCATGGTCTTCTTTTCCTTATTTAGTTCTGACATCCTGACCTGTATCATTTTTCCTTCTCTCTAAAACATTTCTTTAATATTTCTTGCAAAATAGGTCTACTGGCAACAAATTCTCTCAATTATTCTTTAAGAAAGTCTTTTTTGTAGGTTAATTTCAGTGGGCACAGAATTCTATGTTTACTGGGCTTTAAAAAAATCTTACTACATTATTATCATTACTGTTATTGCTATTATTATTTTAATTATTTCTCTTTTTTCAGTACTGGAGATTGAACTCAGGGCCTTGTGCAAGTAGGTGAGCACTCTACCAGTTGTACCATATCCCCAGCCCTTTTTTGTGTTTTGTTTTTGAGATAGGATCTTGCTAACTTTGCCTGAGTTGGCCTCTACTTCTCAAGTAGTTGAGATTACACATGTGCCCAGCATATTATTAGCATTTTCATGAGGTACTAAGCAGCCAGTCTTTAAATTTTGCTTATTTTTACTTTAATTTTTTTAACATTTGTTTTATTTTTGACTAACATATACTGATTTTACATATTAATGGGGCTTAGTGTGATATTTCAGCAGAGGTAAACAGCATGCACTAATCAAATCTAGTTTCCCTTTATCTACCATCTTCCCAGCTTCTAGTGATCATTCTTCTACATTCTCTTAACACTTTAAAAATTTCACTCCAGTATGTTCCTGCTTGTGTGGGTTCTGAGAAGTTGGATATTTGCTGTTCTGTATATGTTTTTTTCTCCTCTGATTTTTTTTAGGGCTTTACTTTTGATTCTCTGTAATTTAAAAATGATACACCTAGGTGTAGTTTTTTTTTGGGGGGGGTTAATTATTTTTGGTATTGTTCCCTGAGATCCCTGGAACTTTAGTGTCTGACATTAATTTAGGGGGAAATTCTTAGTCATTATGGTTTCAAATATTTCTTCTGGTACTTTTTCTCTTTCTTTTCCTTCTGGAGTTCCCATTAAGTGTGTTATGCCTTTTGTAGTTGTCCCAGTTGTTGGATTTTTTTAAAGTCTTCTTTTTGTTTTTAGTTTTAGTAGTTTCTATTTATATATTCTCAAGCTTAGATATTCTTTCCTCAGTTTGCCAATAAAACCTTCAAAGGCAGTCTTCATTTGTGTTACTTTTTTTTTTTTGGCAGTATTGGGGTTTGAACTCAGGGCTTCATGCTTGCTAGGCAGGTGCTCTACCACTTGAGCCTCTCCACCAGTCTTTTTTCATGTTGAGTATTTTTGAGATAAAGTCTCTCAAACAATTTGCTCCATCTGGCTTTGAACTGCTATCCTCCTGGTTTCTGCCTCCTGAGTAGCTAGAATTATAGGCCACTGGCATCTGGTTTGTTACTGTGTTTTTTATCTCTAGCATTTCTTGTTCTTTCTGAAAGTTTCCATCTCTCTTCTAAAAATGTCCTTTTGTTCTTTCATGCTGTCCATTTTATATATTAGAGCTCTTATCACCTTGATCTTACTTATTGTTTAAATTCTTGGTCTGATAAGTCCCTGCTAACTCTGAGTTTTTGTCTGATGCTTGCTCTGTATCCTTAAACTGTGTTTTTTGCCTGTTAGCATGTTTTCTAATTTTTTCTTGACAGCTAGACATGATACATTTGGCAGTGGTTACTACACAGATTTGTGCTCCAGCAATCCCTAATTCTTTGCATTTGCCTTGGGGACCAGTGGTTTGCCCCATGACCCCACATCTTTTATGGATCTAACAAGAGGTGTTAGTTTTTCAGTTTGTACATATTTTTCATTTGTTAGGATGAAGTTGTGGCTTCTAGTCTCAAACATTATAGAATGGGAGCAGGAAGTCTCCTCTTTACTTCATGGTACATGGTATAATGATTGCTTCAAAGTCTTTGCTTTATAAGATTCCTCAACATTATAAAGACTATATATGATAAACCTATAGCCAACATCCTACTAAATTGGGAAAATCTGAAGTCATTGTCTCTAAAATTAGGAATGATGCAAGGGTGTCCACTCTCCCCACTCTTACTCAACATAGTGTGGGAATTCCTAGCTACAGCAATTAGACAGGAGAAAGAAATACAAGGGAATCAAATAGGAAATGAAGATGTCAAACTGTCCCTATTTTCAGATGATATGATCTTATATCTAAAATATCTTAAAAATGTTTAGATCTCATAAACATGTTCAGCAAAGTAGCAGGATACAAAATCAACACATAAAAATTAGTAGCATTTCTACAGACAGACAATGAACAGTCTGAGAAAGAAATCAGGAAAGCAATATCATTAATAATAGCTTCAAAAAAGTTAAAATACCTAGGAATAAATTTAATGAAGGCAATGACCAACCTACACAATGAAAATTACAAATTACCAAGGAAAGAAATCAATGAAAACATCAGAAGATGGAAGGACATCCCATGCTCATTGATCAGCAAAATCAGTATTGTGAAAATGGCTATGCTCCCAAAAGCAATCTACATGTTCCGTGCAAACCCTATCAAAATTCCAATGACCTTCATCACTGAGATTGAAAAGTCAATCCTAAAGGTCATATGGAAACACAAAAGACCTTGAATAGCCAAAGCAATCCTGAGCCAAAAGAGCAATGCTGGAGTTATCACAATACCTGACTTCAAATCTTACTACAGAGCCATAGTAATAAAAAATAACATGGCACTGGCACAAAAACAGATATGAGGATCAATGGAATAGAATAGAAGACCCTGACACAAATCCATACAACCACAGCCCTCTGATTTTTGACAAAGGAGCCCAAAGATGTGTTGGTGAAAATCTCTTCAACAAATGGTGCTGGGAAAAGAGGATCTTCACCTTCAGAAGACTGAAACTACATCCTAGTCTCTCACCTTGTACTAGCATCAATTCAAAGTGTATTAAATTTCTTAATGTAAGATTTGAAATGGTGAAATTACTTCAGGAAAAAAATATGGAACATATTGAACCACATAGGCTTTATGAATATAACTCTAATAACTCAGGAATTAAGAGGAAGGATTGACAAATGGGACTGCATGAAATTAAAACGCCTTTGCACAGCAAAGGAAATGGTCATCAGATTGAAGAGACAGCCCACACAGTGGGAGAAAATCATTGTCAGCTATACATTTGATAAAGGATTAATAACCAGAAAATACTGGGAGCTTAAAAAACTAACCTCTCAAAAAATCAACAACTCACTGAATAAATGGGCAAATGACCTGAATAGACAATTCTCAAAAGAAGTACAAGTGTTCAATAAATATAAGAAGAAACCCTCAACATCCTGGGCCATAAAGGAAATGCAAATCAAAACTACCTTGAGATTCTACCTCACTGCAGTCAAAATGGCTATCATCAATAACACAAACAACAAATACTGGCAAGAATATGGGGGAAAAGGAACACTTCTGCACTGTTGGTGAGAATGCAAATTAGGAGAAAGCCACATTGAGATCCCTCAAAAAACTAACAGTAAAACTACCAAATGATTCATTGAAACCAGTACTGGGCATATATCTGAAGGAATGTGCTTCAGGATATGATAGAGTTACTCACACACCCATGCTTATTGCAGCACTACTCACAATAGCCAAGTTTTGGAAACAACTCACATGCCTCACAACTGATGAATGGATTAAGAAAATGTGGTATATATACACAATGGGGTTTTATTCAGCCATAAAGAAAAATGAAATTATGTTGTTTGCAGGTAAATAGATAGAACTGGAGACCATAATGTTAAACAAAGTAAGCCAGTCTCAAAAAGTCAAAGATCACGTTTTCCCACATATGTGGAAGCTAGACCTATAGTTAATGTACATGTAAATACATATGTGATATTATATATAAATATTTAAATATATATATATACACATATATAGTGAGAGAGGGAACAAGATTGTATTGGTGGGTCTGTCTGAGGGAACAACAAGGGACAGGAGAGGAAAAGAAAATGTTAGAGAATGAAAAATATCGAAACAACTCATCTATATATGAATATAATATAACACAATGCACCATACCCTGTTGAGTATTAGGGAAAGAAAGAGTAAGTAATGGGGGAGGATTGATTTGATTAAAGTACGATATATACAGGCCTGAAATACAAAGACAAAACCCCCTTGAACTATCAATATACACTTAAAAAAATGAAAGGCACAAGGGTTAAAAACAGGTCTTTTTTGAGGCTGGGTCCAGTGAGATCAGGGTGGACATAAAGAAAGGGTGAACGAGTATGAATATTGTGTATATATTTTGTATTCATATATGAAAATAGAAGAATGACACCTATTTAAATTGCTCTAAGAAGGGGGGAGGAGGGAAGAGGGAGAATGATGGAGGTGTGAATCTAATTAAGATATATTATAAGCACATATGTAAATATTATAATGTATCTCCTCTACAACTATTATATCCTAATAACATTTTTCAGCCAGGTCTTCATTTGAAAGATAAATATTTCACTGTTAAAACTGCTTCTCACAGAGTTAATAGGTGATAAACATATTTAAAATATCAGAAAAATCTAATGACTATAGTTTTTATTATCACAAAACTAATTTTGTTCAATGTGTTCAACTTTCCTTCCTTCCTTGATCCCTCCTTTCCCCCCTCCCTCCCTCCCTCCTTTCCTTCCTTCCTGCCTTCCTTTTGTCTATCTCTCTCTCTCTCTCTCTTTATCTATCTATCAATTGGTGGTACTGGGGTTTCAACTCAGGGCCTCATGCCTGGAGGCAGGTGTTGTACCACTTCAGCCACACCATTATGGCTCAAGTAGTACAACATTTTATCCATTAAGAATGTGGATATATTTATTAAGAATGTGAGTATCTTTATTAAGATACTTTACCTTTATTAAGAATGTGAGTATATTATTTGACAACAATATAGGTTTTCACTTTGGTATAATAGCAGATACAAGAGTATGGCCATGCAAGAAATTAAGGATAGGATGGGCAGAAGGGGATAGCAAGGATGAGAGAAATAGATGCTGTAATAATATGCCTCCTAGTGAGACTATAATATAAAGAGGAAGATGGTGCAATTTGGACAAATAACAACAACAAAAGAGTATATTTTATGCTCTGATCTTAAAACTGCCAGGCAATATTACTTTATTGATCCTTACAGTGTTAGTAAAGTAGTTGCTATGAATTGTGTGTTGCAATCGGAAAACAGCAACCAAGAAAGATAAAGAGAACTTTGGAAATGAGTTAGATGTGAAGATCAAATAAAAGAAATTTTAAATGATAGCTCCTGCTGTGGTGGTTCTTGGATTTTGCTTCAATTCAATTTGATAAAAAGTATCAAATATATTTTGTACTAGAATTTGGGGGAGTGTAAAGCTGAAAAAGTGATTTCTGCCCCTGAGGACATCCTACTCTAGCTGGAGGACAGACACCTTCATTTTCTATGTGTCAATTATGCTCTGCAGTCAGATAATGTGGGACAGAATACAGATGAAGAAGACATTCATTTGAGCTGAATTACAGGAGAGTTCCAAAGCATTTTACAATATAGATGGCATTTGATCACAGACCTGAGTAAGGAGTTGAATTTTTGATAGATGGAAATGTAAAGGAAGAACATTTTAGACTCACCTGAAGTATATCAAGATCTAAAGAAGGATGATGTCATTAGTGGAAGAGAATAAAATCCAGCGCTATTAAAGCATGGATTGTGTGGAAGGACATGAGTTTGTCCACCATCTTGTTTCCTCCTCATGGTATTGTCTAAGTTTGAGCACTACTCCATGTGCTGACCATGTGTCTCATTGTACTGATGTTTCCACAGTTATTTATTTTTATTCATTAATTCATTCATGCAGTGAAAATTTAATTGGTGTCAGTCACACATCAGGCATTGTGTAAAGTTACCTGTAGACACAGAGTTAAAGAAGATAGATGTGGTTTCCCCTTGAGTTCATAGTCTATTAGAAAAGGTAGAAACAAAATAAATATTGTGTAAATAGCTAATTTAAATAATGTTTTATGCAATTAAAAGTAATTGATACTGTTATTTTTTTAAGACATGGTCTAACTATGTAGGCACGCTGGCCTGGAATTCATAATGCATCCCAGGCTGGTCTTGAACTCATGATCCTCCATCTCCTAAGTGCTGGGATTACATACATGCACCACAACAACTTATCTAAAGATGTCATTTATCTATTCAACCAGTATTTTTTGATCACTTACTACTTATAAGCTCTGGAAATATCACAGTAAACAAAGCAGACAAAAGCCCCTGGTTGATGGGAGCAGGTAACAAAGATTTGACCTAATGTAATAATTGAGGAAAGTATTGCCTGGAAATGACATATGTTTGATTATTGTGTTATCTCCTGACTGCCTATCAGAACACCTGACATGTAGGGTATTCGATCAAGTGAAAAGTGATACTACCACCACTCTTACTATTGTTAGCTAATATTATTGCTACTTATTATGAGCCAGTTTATTAATGCATTTTAATGCAATATGTTATCTAATTTTCATAATAACTGTAGGACATATGTATAGTTATTATAAAAGTCTCATTTTCTGATGCAAAAATTGAGTCTTATAGATACGAAGTTTTTTTTTCCGAAGATTTAACCACTAGCCATTGAAAAGATAGAATCTGAACCCAAGTTTATGTGACTCAAAATCAATATAAATCTTAATCCCCTAGAAGTGCATTATCATCTTTTGCACTTTGTCTGAGGCCCATATTTGTCATTGTGTGTGTGTTTATGTGTGTGTGTTTATATATGTGTGTAGACACGTACATACATGTGTGTAGAGGATGCTTTACTTCAATAAATTGAGAAACAAATGGGAGAGGTGAGGAAGTAAAGATGATATGAGAGTCTGTGAAAATATGACCAATAACCAACTGCCCAAACTCATTACGATTTAGCAATTTTATTTCTAGTATTGAGATAATAGTGCCTGTTCTATTTGTTATGGTGATATGAGTCTCACAAGAGATAATGCATATAACATGCTTTGGAATTTTTTTTTTGCTGGTACTGGGTTTTGAACTCAGGGTCTTATGCTTACTAGGCAAATGCTCTACCACTCAAGTCACTCTCCCAGCCCTCTTTTGTATTGAGTATGAGTATTTTCAAGAAATACGAAATATTTGCCCTGGCTGGCTCTGGACTGTGATCCTCCTGATCTCTGCCTCCTGAGTAGCTAGGATCACGGGTATGAGCCACCAATGCCTGGTGCTTTGGAAATTTTGAAATACTTTCAAGATTGAGCAAATTATTGTTCATCTCTATAGGCTGTTTCAAGGATTTTAATGGACTTTTCTGCAATAGTCATATGATTCAGTCAAGCATGCACAAGTCAACAGCAGATACAGACAGAGTAGCCTGGAACTGACTAGTGTCAGTTAGTGATCTCATAATCACTGAGATTATGTGAATCACTGGTATGTGGTTTGCGGTAATAGGGTGGGAAGAGAAGTGTAGACTTATGCAGGTAATAAAAGGAAGTCTTGTTAACTTGTTTGCATATTTGGGTCACAGATAAAGTACATGGGATTAAGGAGATTAAGGAGATTCCAGGAATAGGCATTAAGATGCGCTGAGAATATAAGAGAAGCATGGAAATGGGGAATCATGAAAGCAGCAGTATTTGGAGATGATATCTGTGAGAAGACCACAGTTTAGAGGCAGAGATTCAGTACTAAGGGAGAAGACTCGGAAGAATAAAGCCGGATCTACATCACAGTGTATCAATAAATCTCATAATTTGATAATATTTAGATCATAATCTGAGAACACCCATCTTTGGTACTCACAGAAGTTATTTGTCATCTCCAGTTAAATTTATAGTAATTCATAGTGCTTTTCCAGGCTCTACTCACCTTCTGTACAGGCCAAAGAAGTTACTCAAATAAGGTGGTGAAAATGTTCAATACTTTCTTTCTATCAAGTCTTGCGGGGGTGTAACCATTTTGTGTAGTTTCCTCAATGATACAGCATTATTTCAGGTAGATTTCTCTTTAGTAATTTCTTCTGTAATGTATTTCATTTGCTGGTTTAGGTAATCAATGGATTCTGCCTTTTGCCAAATGGGCCTAATCCAAGGTATAAATGCAGGACCTGGGGAATGAATCCTGGGTTAGTCCAAGGGCCTAATGTGCCCGCTATCAGATGTCTTGGGCTAAAATTCCATTTGTCACTGCTTATAACTGTCTTCATTTTGGCTGGTAGACCATAATGTTGCTTTTGTCCATAGAATCCAGTGTCAATTCAGTTAGTGTCTATTTCTAAAAGATGTTGGCGTTTCCTTTCCCCCAGTATGCAGGCATGCTGACTTGTTAATGGTCTCCCATCCTTTTGGGTAAGGCTTGAAGGAACATTGATAGCTGCTGCCTGTGGCCTTACAGCAGCATTTTTCTGCCAGTGGGTCTGTATTTCCTTTAGTCTGTGAGTCTCCATTATGGTGGCTCAATGCAGGTTTCTGTCTTCCAGATTTGGTGATTTTCCTGTTATAATGATTAAGTGATATTTTTATAAACCACACATTTTTTCACACTTTAGAATACCATAATCAATTAGTCACTGTCAAAGATCTTTGTGGTCAAAATTTTCTGATTATCACTTTGTCTTGCTTCTTGCTAAAGTCATTTTACCCCTCTTGTTGTGGAAATCAAATTCTGCCACTTAATTTCTTTTGCTCTAGGATTACATCATCCCTACTGAAACTGAAGCAACACCTCAGTAGTGCTGTATTAAGGTTTTCATGGATGGCGTTACTCCTTTCTTTGAAAAGGATTGTCCTTTAGTCCTTCTTGGGAATAAGCAATGGAAAAGAGGTACATAGGCAACAGCACATGATAAATTCATCCCAACATTTCTGTCTTAGAGATTTGGATTTTTTTTTCTTTATATGCCAAGGAATTTTGGCATCTCAATTCATATTAAATGCATACTCTGTAGTAAATGTAATCATATCAATAAATTAGAACAGATTCACAGTTATATCCTTTTTGGCCTAACATTCTTAGCATCCATTCCTACACATAATTCATGTTTTTAGCAAAATAATTTAGGAAAAATTGACAATCCTTTTGGAGTATAAGTGATCTCCTACTTTGCGAGACATTGTACTAGCCACCAGAACATTTGCCTTTAGTTAATGGATTCAGTATAATAAAATGCCTCTGGCAAAGCATCTGCTTCAGGTGGGTTATTATAGTGTCTTTAAGACACTATAAGGGAAGGTGAGTAGTCTCCTCAGAAAGACTCAGAGTGATGTGGAGACCAAGATTCTCATTTTCCTTGGAGTCTACTCAGAGGGCTTCATTTCCTTTCCACTTTGTTATGGTTTGTATACGAATTATACCCAAAAGGTTCATGTTTTGAAAGTCTGATTCCCAATTAGTGGATCCAATCATAAAAGGTGATTAGATCATGAAGACTGTTGTAATTAGTGAATTAATCTTTTGATGAAATCATAATATGATAACATTATTGGGAGGTGATGGAAATTAGGAGATGGGGCAGGAAGCAGGTCACTGGGATCATGCCTTTGAAGGA
The DNA here is from genome assembly GCF_047511655.1 of Castor canadensis. Classification (NCBI taxonomy): domain Eukaryota; kingdom Metazoa; phylum Chordata; class Mammalia; order Rodentia; family Castoridae; genus Castor; species Castor canadensis. The sequence goes on along the minus strand of NC_133391.1, from coordinate 68,432,670 downwards.
TATATCTTGTCCCTGCTCTTTCCTGCCTGTGTTTGCTTCCTGGCTGCCAAGAAGTGAATATTGTCTTTCCCTCATGGTCTTGCCACCATGATTTTTTGCCTCAAGGCCAAAGTGATGGAGCCAGTTGATCATCAACTAAAATCTCTGAAATGGTAAACCAATATAACTCTTTCCTCCTTTTAGAGTTTCTCTTAGGTGTTTGTCACAGTGAGGAAAAGCTAGTTAACACACACTCTGACTCTCACAAAGGAGACTGTTCAAATTTGTCAACTTAGCCTCTGTTCTAATTCTTCAATCTACATAATTAAATTCTGTATCTGATTTAAGCAATGTCTATCATACAGCTGTAAGACAAAAGAGTCTGTTTGGACCATCACAGAAGTTCTCATTTTGTTGAATTGAGTTAAAGAAATCATTAATTTGTTTATTTTTGTAAGCTTTCCAGGAGGCATATGTAAAGAAAAATAAATCTCACTGCACAGTTTTGCAGCTGTCACTGCTATCATGAAGGTCAGGTGCAGGATCCAACTGTTTTTCCAGGTGCTTTTGCTTTATAGTCAACTCATTTCACTCTACTGCAGGTGATAACTTAGTTAAAATGTAATACTATGCATGGCAAGGATTGTCAGTATCCGTTTTTAATTGACAGGGAGTGCAGCACAATACTCAAGGTTCTTGGTGTAATCAAATGAGTGATAGGATTTTATCCTGAGGATAGTTCCTGATCTTACACATAGTGCCAATTACTGTATCAGCTGGATCCAGTTAAAAAAAAGAAATTACACTAAGAATTTCTTCACCATGATTTTATCATTGAGAATATAATATATAAGTATTTGAGGGTTAACACATCAAAATAACATGAGGTTACCCAGATAAAACAACTGAGGAAGAAGCTGGCACCTCTGAGGCTGTGGGAACAAAGGGTTACTATAACATTGAATTTTGGATGAGGGACCCTGCGGATTAGGGTCTTGGACTTTTGCACATGTGTCTATTGTCAGTTCTTCTGAGAGGATATGGTAAGGCCAATTCTGTGAGTGTTGAAATTTACTGGTAGTTAGAGACAACTGCATTTCTGAGGTGATTTAGCTATTGTCACTACTCTGGTAGCACAGACAGGAATAGCACACTCACAAAAAGAAGGCATATAGGTATAAATGCAGCTTTTGCTTTGTGTGTCCAGATATATGGATATATACTTTTGTATCTATATATATAGTAGATTTTGACTTTTGGAATAAAAACTACTAAGACAAATCAAGGACTACCAGGCTCATGTAGCTTTTCTTTCTTTCTTCCTTTTTCTTTTATTTCAGAAGTTTATTTTTCACAGAAAAAAAATTCTACAGAAGATAATATATCTTGTATTTCCAATGTTTTTATCTATTTATCTCTTCTGGTGAGAACTATCTTATAAATCTACATGACATAAAGTGATTTCAGCTTGTGTGACTCCAGTCTAATGTTCACTTGTAATGAATCAGAGTCACACATGTAGGGGTGACCCTTGAGGATGGGTCAGTCACATTGCTCATGTACCTTACCTGCTACACCTGCAGGCTTAAGGAAAGGGGCTAATACCCACATTGGTTGTCTAATTTGGGGTACTGTGTTTTATTCCTTAGATCTGTGCTTAAATAGACATCTGGAATGGATTCTTGGGCACCAATACCCTATGGCTAGTAATGCCATGCAAACCATTTCTAAATGCTTTTCTCTTTAAAATTCATGGAAGCTTCAAATTCCCCAGAGCTGATTTGCTGCATGTGCTGAGCTCTGACACATGACACATTAGCCATAGAAAGTTGCGTCGGTTTATGCATTTATGGTTTTGTTTAATCACTTGTTATCACACACTGTCATAAATAGAGGTTTAATGTAGTGCTTTGACTTCCTGATAGCTCTCTTTCTGTCTCTTTCATGCTCACTTTCAGGATCCAAGATTTGACAGTACCTGTTCCTTTTTCTTTCAGTAAATTTTTTTCTTATTGTGTACCCTTGTACACATTAACTGGTTAATTAAGGAAGGTTTTTTCAACTCCACTATTTCCTTTTCTCCCACAGTATGAAACTAAAGCATCCAACTTGCCTAATTTTCTCTTTCATTATAAACAAAAATAAGAAGCTTAATTAGAAAAAGAGAAGTACCCTTCATGCTTCTTCTCAGGTGTCTGCATTTATTAGAAAGAATTATTTCTAGCAGAGATGAAAACCCACTTTAAGGATGATTGGGTGGGGAACTTGTGGAAAATGTACTATCCCTTCCTGGAGAGTACATTTGCAATCACAACTGTTTACTAGTGGTCAGCTCTGTGTAATTAAGAAACTAATTGAAAATGGGATAGGAATGTGTTCAAATTCTAATAAACATTCCTTTCTTTTGTAAACCAACTAAAGGGATGGTGCTCCAAGATATCCCCTCACAGAGACTGGGAGTGTCTGAAGAAAGTGTTAGTGATGTCTAAACTGTAGGTTGGATGTTTGCTTTTGGAGTGGATTTATTAATCCCACGTGTGCCTGTTCAAAAAGAACACAAAAAGTGCAAGAATAGGGGGAAGAAGGTTGATCCCTAGAGAAATCATATCTCTACTGTAGTAAGTAAAGGATGATGAGCCTTCATGCACCTGATGGGTACTATGAAATGGAACCAAGAATCCACCAATTTGCTGGGAGCAAGAAGTTGCAGTATGTGTAACTGCAGTTCAGGAAGCCAGTGTGAATTGAAAGAGGTCACACTGAATAGATTGTCTATACCTAGGAACTGAGAGGGGTTTTGCCAAGCTTCTTGAAGAACCCACAGACTCTGCATGTGAGAGAGCCAGTCTTGAATGTCTGTAACACAAACATCAATCACTGATGAGGACAATAGCAACAGTGACATTCCTCACATCTTCTTCAAGTTTCCAAACCATGGAGAGGAAGCTGAGACTCAGAAGAGGAGGAGAGGGGGTGGAGGAGTAGAAGAGCTAGAACTGCTGCTCTCTAAGTGTTGGTTAGCTTTAGAGGAAGAATAGAGCATCAAGCTCCATTAGAAGTTTAAGTCTTAGTTTCTATTTAATTATACTGGACTGGGTTGTATTATACTTGAAATTGACTGTAAAGCTATCAGTTCTGCCTGAAGTAATATTAAGGGGAAGGCAAGGGGGTGGGGGTTGATGTAATCATTAAAGATCAAAGATTGGGGAGAATAAAAGAGCTACCTCAGTCTATTCCATTGAGTGAGATCATTCAACACCCATGTGAGGGCTGCATGACCTCATTCCTTACATTTCTGTTTTCCTCTACTCCCATGATCTTCTTAATTCAGATCACTTCCATTCATTGGCACCAAGGCCTCTCCCACTTTAGAACGTACTATTCCCTCCTCCCAGCATCCTCCTCCATCTTCACAAGACTGTCGTTTGTTTCCCTCAGGACATAGCTCAATTACTCCTGCCTCAGAGAAGTGTTTTCTGTCTGATGTTGTTCTCTCCTTATATAGTTACTTTCTTCCACATCCCTGTTCATCTGTTCTATGCTGTTTATCACATCTGTAATTATTTTAATTACTCATTTGTTTACTTATTTACTGGCATCAAATCAATCTATTTTATCTTTTATATCCCAGTACCTGGGATATGGTCACTCAATATACATGCATTAATGAATGAGTGAAATAAGCCTCAATAATTCCAGAAAACCTCAAGGTTACTGGTAAACAGTCAGAAAAAAAAATAATTGCCATGTAACTTTCTTCCAAATGTAAACTAGTGACTAATGACAGAATTAATTAGGCTCTACCTTAAGGCTTTTCACTGTAGGGAGACATCCTTCATTAGTTCTGTTTTTCTTGTGCTGAAATCATTACTTATAGAAAGCAAAGTGAAATAATAATTTGCATTTGCTATGAATCAAGTACTTTCAGCATGTATTCATTTACTTAAAAAAAAAACTCTTTAAGGTCATGTTACAGATTCAGAATCTATGGCTAGGTAGGGTATGTGACTAGTAATTTGTTGTACCAATATTGCATCCATGTCCATTTGGTCCAAAAGTCCATGATCTCCCCCTATCATTTTACTAGCTTCCATTCTAACCCTCAGGCCACTAGTGACATCATGTATGATATCACTGGTGACTGTATGAAATCAAGAGGCCCCTAATTCATTGTTTTCTTATGACTTTAACCACAGAATCAGGGACTTAGCATAACAAAGTCTTGGATTCCTTTGTTTTGTATTTGTATGTTTTACATGTATTGTTTAGATAGAAACCTTAAAGTTCATTTCACTGATTATTGGAGACAAGGTTTGTCTACAAATGATTTACTAGGAAATGTTTCCAGGAGCAATAGGAAAGAGTATGGGTGAGACAGGACACAGCAAGATAGAAGTCATGCAAGGGGCTAGTCTTGGAGAATTTCTCTGTGTAGCCACTTTTGGCAGAAGAATTGCTGTGTGGAAGCCACACCTCAGAATTGTCTTAACTTGAGGTAAGGAGATGGACTTCCATACATCTATTCCAGACATGGGCTGGGGGAGAGTTGTGGGGAGGTGGATATTAATCTGCAGGTGTTTATGTATACCTGCCCATGTAGCCAAGCTGTGTCAGGACTCCAGGGCATTCCAAGGAAGAGAACCCAATCAATACACAGGATTTTGGAGGCAGTAGCACACCAAAGTCTGAAGAATGGTATACAGAGACTGTAGAAGAGGTCTCAGGAAATCTGGGTGGAGCACTGGTCAGTGTCCACTATACTGATCTTTAGTGTCCACTATACTGATCTTACTCCGAAGAAAAGTTAAATAAATTCCTCTTATACAAGGAAAACTTGAAAATTTGTTTTTGGTCATAACTAGGCTATTTAATTTAACCTCTAGACATAATTCTTCTCAGATGGTTATTTCAAAGGGTGACATGGTGGCTGCTAAATTGGTGATCAGGGGAAATAGCCTGTGGGTCTAGTTGAGGCATGCGGTCTAAGGAGAAAGGAATCAGGAAATTCACTGTCACTGATCTACACACATGATTGTACTCTGTCTCTATTTTTATTGTCTCCTTAGCCACATTTAATGCTTAGAAGCCAAATGCTCTTACGGCAATCTATGGGTTGCCTCTCTTTCTAGCTGCTGCTTTATATTGAGAACCTTTATAGTCCTTTCATTATTCCCAGTGAGACTTCATTTCTGTTCTGCAGTTTTCTGATCCTCCCTACCAATTCTTTCCTTTGACATGCTGGCACAATCTTTGGTTCCCTTGTTCCCTGGCTCTTCCTTATCTTATGTCTGTGTGTGTTTAAATTACCATTGTGCTTGTATTTTTAGTGAAAGAGTTTGAAATGTAACATAGATAGTGTAACAGCTAACTTTCATTTCTTTATATTACTTCCAAGAGCTAATACTTTCATTTTCCCTTTTCAGTCTAAATTACTCTCAAATAACTTTAACTTAATTGGCTTTTCATCTTTATTGCAGCTCAAATTGATTTAGCAGACAAAAGGAAAATCTAAAATAAGTTTAAACATAGTGAAATTCTGCTCATGGTTATTTGCCAGAGTTTAGTACAATTTATAGTAATTTATTAGAAGTGAGTATCTCAAAAAAAGATAAACACAATGTTTGAAATATATTCATATGCATTTTAAAATTATTAGGTAAGCAGTAAATGCTGAATTTTGTGTGATGGTTAATGTTTTGTGTTAACTTGGCTGACCACGGTGTCCAGATAGTTGTTAAGCATTACTCTGGATTTCTTTCTGTGAAAGTGCTTTTTGAATGAGAATGACTAACATTTAATTCAGTGGATTTTGAGTATATCAGATTACCCCCCTCAATAAAGTGAGTGAGCCTCATCCAATCAATGGAAGGCCTTTATAAGACATTTCATGAAGCACTGACTCATAAAAGGGCTTGAAAGAAGGAGTTTAATCTTTTTTGCCCTATCATCATGTGAGGATGCATTGCTCTTTGTCTGCCAAGAGGATTCAGTGTTCAAGTGCCATTTTGGAAGTAGAAAGCAGCCCTCAGCAGAGACGCTAACACCTTGATCTTGGACTTTCTGGCCTCCAGTACTGTAAGAAATAAATTTCTGTTCTTTGTCAGTTATCTAGTCTATGGCATTTTGTCATAGCATCATGAATAAAATAAGATAATTATCTAGAAACATACACACACTAAAGGAAAATAGTAATGAAAAACAACCCCTTCCTTTCTTAGCCATCACAGTTGACTAAGCTTTATGCTTTGTTACTAATGGGCATTCTCACTAGTGAACATTCTGGAACATTTGTCGTTTCTGACAAAGTGTTTAATATAATTTTTCGAATTTGAGAAATGTACAGCTGTTTGAAAAAGCCTGTAAAACTACAAGTATCCAGTGTTGAACTATGATTTTTACTAGAATAATACTTTTATATAAACAAAATAGGAATAGGATTAAGTTTCCAATAGGTGAGTTTTAGGGGACCCATTCAGACCTGTAGTGTTTGCTGATTTCAGGCTTTCAACGTGATGTCATTGAATGTAGAATGGGAAAAATTAGCAGCTATATACCATTGGATGGTATTTCTGCTATACAGATATAGTATATGCAGATAATCTCAAGGGAATCTCAATGGTAAAATAATTAGGAAGTGATCAATCTTGAGTGTTTATTACTTTTGGTTTTATTATGGTACATTTAATTGTAAGCTTATATAATTTTATTTTTAATGATTGAGCATATTAAACTCTTGCATACCACTGTATACATCTTTCATTATCTCATGATAAAGTCATATTATATATGCCAAAGAGGCCATAAATACAAACAAGGGCAATAAAATTATGAGGCAATATTGGTTAATATGGTGATTACACATCTATAGTATGCTTATATCAACCTTCTTAGAATTTCATATTCTTATTAGGGGAATTGTAGGACACTAAGGAATATATATGAAAATCATAGGGCTTTGTGTCACCTTACTAAACCAATGCTGACTTTTCCCTGAGAGGACAGAAGAGCATTGCAAGGCAGGGTCTCCCATTTCATACTGATGATGGAACTTCATCATTAAGATTCAAAAGGGCCCAATAAACTCTTACATTCTGAAGCAGCCATAAATCCTATTCAATACCCTAGTCAGTAAGAAAACTTAAACTTAAAAGTAAGATGCTCCAAAAGGCAGGTAAATTTGAAAACTGCTTCATTCATATGTTGTTACTAGTCTAGCATGTCATTTCCTGGACTAATACAGACCTGTAATATGAGTTTTGCTTATAAATTCTATGAAATAAAGCTCTATGTCTCCAACTCAAAATAGTTATGACCATTCTTCTTGCAAAGAGAAAGAAGAAAATGATAAACTGTAATTTGGACAGATTTTAGGTGAGGTTTCATCATCCTGCCTGGAAACTATTTGGAACTGAATAGTCAATTCAGAATAGCTTGTTGTGTGATATAGTTTAGTGAAGGTCTTTTCTTAGAACCAGGAAGGGCTACTAGAAAGTTGGTTATGACATAAAGGAATAGTGAATTAGTCAATCTTAAGTAACTATTTTGGAGCACTTGGATATTTAACCCAAAATCTTAGATTACTAGATATATTGAATCTTCAAATAATGTCATGGTTTCAATATGATATGTTCCCAATAAGCTCATGCTTTGAATATTTGGTCCTCAGCTAGAGGTACTATTTGGGAGGTTGTGGAAACTGGGATAAGGGGCCTAACTGGAGGAAGTAGGTCACTGGGGGCATTCCTTTAAAGGTTATTGTGGGTCCCCAGTCTCCTATTCTGAGCTCTCATTCTTGGCTACCATGGGTTGAATAGCTCTGTTCCTCTTGCTTTCCTGACATGATAGACGAGAACCTTTGAAGCCATAAATAAAAATAAATCCATCTTCCTTTATGTTGTTTCTGCCAGCTATTTTGTCACAGTTATGTGAAAAGTATCTAACACATAAAATTGGTGCCAGAGAAATAGGGTCATACTGTAACTTTATCTGATGGTGTTGTTCTTAAACCTTGGGAACTGGTTTGCAGGAGGAATTTGGAAACAGTTGGAGATATGCATCAGAGAAAGATTAGAATGCTGTAAGCAGAGCTTAATGGGTGATTCTTGTGGGAGCTCAGAAGAGCAGAATGCCTATAGGAATGAAGACTGTGATGGCAAGGTTCATGAGGGTAGAAATTGGACTAGAGGTTATTTGTGCTACATTCTGGCAAAGAATTTATCTATATTTTATTTGTGTCCTGAGACTGAGTGAGGCTGAAGTTTAAAGTAATGAATTAACTAATTTGCTGGAGAAAATTTCAACACAGAACAGCATCCAGGCTATGGAATGGTTATTGCTGGCTGGATTTAGTCAGATTTATGAAAAGCAGAGCAGGGGGATTTGAAAAATGTGTAGTATGACAAAAAATAAAAAAGGAGCAAGTTGAAAATTGCTCCTTTGAAGCAACTGAAGGAAGACATGGTTATTAAAGAGATTAGTAATATTAAAAAGAAACCATACATTTTCTATTGGGCAATAGGAAAAATGTCTTGGGGGCATATGGAAAATTGGCCACACACACCCATGGAAAATTGTAAGCTCATCTGATAGGTTTTCCCTTGAGTAGCTGTGAGTGCTATCCTCACAAAGGGCGGCCTAGGGAAGTGTTTTCCTGGGTTAATCACCCATGCACTCAGAGTCTACTTATGTGGTAGTCCAAGAAGGCCTGGATACTGCATGAGCAGGCAGTAAACCTTGGCATTGTTCAGGTGATGCTGATTTGCAGCTTTCCAAAATGCAAGAGTTACAGTTTTGTGGAGGTTCCACTGAGATTTCAAAGGAAGGCATGGGAATCCAGGCACTATGTGTCTGCATCAGAAACTTCTCAGGCAGCCCCTGGGAGGGTTATGTGTGAAGATGTGACAGTGAAGCCTAAGCTGCAATGGAGATCACAAGATGTTGGAGAATTCAGGGAGGTGGGACAACTTTAGGCAATGAGGGGAATGAGCACAAGAGAGTACAAGAGAGTTCATGCGATTTTTTTGATTACTACAGGAATTCATAGCCAAGAGTTGCTTTGAATCTCAGAGGAGACTTTGTATTTGGGCTTTTGAACAGTGTTGGGACAATTAAAACTTTAGGGGCTCTTGGAGATGGATTAAATGTATTTTGCAATATGAGATGATGTAAGCCTTTGTGGGTCAGGGATAGAATGTTATGAAATGCCTGTCACAGGCTCATATTTTGAATGCTTATTCCCAGGCTAGTGCTACTGTTTTGGGAAAATAAAAATAAAATAAAACCTTGGGGGGGTAGTTTACATGAGGAACTAGGTCACTGCAGGGAGTGGGGGTGTGCTTTTGAAGTTACATCAGATTTCCAGTCTGTCCTCTCAATGTGCTTGCTGTCCACCATGAGGTGAGTAGTCTCTTCCACATGCTGTCACTACTATGATGTTCACCATGGGCCCAGAATCAGTAGAAGCAAAGACTGTAGAATGAGCCCTCTGAAACTCTGATCTAAAAGAAATCTTCCTTCCTTCATTTATTTATTTATTTTTGCATTTAAAATATCTCTTGAAAAAATTAGTGGAAAATGGATGCCCAGTTTTTTAATATATAGCGATAATTTATTTAATGAACCCTCTAATCTCAGTTACTTTTTTCTTTTTTTAATTTTAATTTATCAGTTTTACATTTATTTACATATACATTTATTTACATGTATATACATTATTACCTTCTCCTCCCCTGCTTCCAGACAGAACCTGTTCCACCCTTTTTCTCTAATTTTGTTGAAGAGATAACAAGAAAAACATGGTGTTTTTGCTAGTTTGAGATAAGGATAGTTATATAGAGAGATTCCTAGCATTGCTTCCATGAACAAGTATATTACAACTCACAATGGTTCAACTTTATCAAACCTCTTCACTACTTCCTAGTCCATTTCCCATAGTGGCCTCTGCCAGTTTAAGATTATTATATTGGTTCCTCTATAGTCAGCACATCAACCATATTCAAGTTTTAGGTTTCCTTCTCTTTCCCTAGTCTTCCCATGCATGTTCTCCCCTAGTGTGCAACCCATGTTTGATAATATTACTGATTTATTTTAGGTCTATAATCTGTGTATGAGGGAGAACATGTGATATTTGGTCTTCTGATCCTGGCTAACTTTAATCAAGATGCTGTTCTCCAGTTCCATTCATTTACTTGCAAATGACAAAATTTCATTCTTCTTTGTGGCTGAATAAAATTCCATTGTGTATAAATACCACAATTTCTTAATCCATTCATCAGTAGTGGGGCATCTTGGCTGTTTCCATAACGTGGCTATTGTGAATAGTGCTGCAATAAACATGGGTGTGCAGATGCCTTTGTAATAGCCTGAGTCACAATCCTTTGGGTATATCCCTAGGAGTAGGATTGCTGGATCATATGGCAGATCTATGTTTAGTTTTTTAAGAAGCCTCCATATTGTTTTCCAAAGTGGTTGTAGTATCTTACATTCCCACCAGCAGTGTATGAGAGTTCCATTTTCCTCACATTGTTGCCAACATTTTTTGTTGGTAGTGTTCTTGATGGTAGCTATACTAAAAACAGTAAGGTAGAATCTTAGTGTGGTTTTGATTTGCATTTCATTTGTGGCCAGGGATGAGAGCATTTTTCTATGTGTGTTTTAGGCATTTGGATTTCTTCCTTTGAAATAGTTCTGTTCAGTTCAGTTGCCAATTTTGTTATTGGGTCATTGCTTTTTGGGAAATTTAGTTTTCTGAGCTCCCTGTATATTCTGGTTATCAGTCCCTTGTCTGATATATAGCTAGCAAAGATTTTCTCCCATTCTGTGGGTGGCTTCTTCAATTTAGAGATCATTTCTTTTGTTGTGCAGAAGCTTTTTAAGTTCATGTAGTCCATTTGTCCATCCTTTTTCTTAGTTGCTGGGCTGCTTGAGTTCTACTGGCAAAGTTCTTGCCCATACCTATTGCTTCAGAGTATTCCCTGCTCTTTTCTGTACTAACTTCAAGGATTCCAGTATGATATTAAGGTCCTTAAACACTTTGAGTTGATACTAGAACAGGTTGATAAGCATGGATCTAGTTTCAGTTTTCTGCAGGCAGATAGCCAGTTTTCCCAGCAACATTTGTTTTTGTTTGTTTGTTTGTTTTTATTTTTGTTTTTTTATTCATTTATTCACATGTGCATACATTGTTTGGGTCATTTCAATCCCCTGCCCCTTGCCCCCACCCTCTTCCCCTCACCCTCCCTCACTTCCAGGCAGAACCTGTTCTGCCTTTATCTCTAATTTTGTTGAAGAGAAGACATAAGCTAAGCATAATAAGAAAGACAAAGCATTTTTGCTTGTTGAGTTAAGAGTAGTTATACAGAGAGATTCCTAGCATTACTTCCATGTACAAATGTGTTACAACCAAGTTGATTCATCTCTAACTGACCTTTACACTGGTTCCTGATCCCCTTCTTGTGTTACCTCTGTTGTTTTAAGGTTTCTGCATTATTTCCTCTGGAGTGGGGACATCAAATCCTTTCGTGTTTTGGGTTTTCTACCTATCACCATACCTCCCTATGTGCTCTCCTCTTGTCATGTGATCCAAGTCCAACCACATTGCTGTATTTGCCCTGGATCTAAAGTCCGCATACGAGGGAGAACATATGATTTTTGGTCTTCTGAGTCTGGCTAACTTTGCTCAGAATCATGTTCTCTAGTTCCATCCATTTACTTCCGAATGATAAGATTTCATTTTAATTCATGGCTGAGTAAAATTCCATTGTGTATAAATGCCACATTTTCTTGATTCATTCATCAGTAGTGGGGCATCTTGGCTGTTTCCATAACTTGGCTATTGTGAATAGCACTGCAATAAACCTGGTTGTGCAGGTGCCTCTAGAGTACCCTGAGTCACATTACTTTGGGTGTATCCCCAGGAGTGGGATTGCTGGATCATATGGCAGATCTATGTTTAGATTTTTAAGAAGCTTCCAAATTTTTTTCCAGAGTGGTTGTACTGGCTTGCATTCCCACCAGCAGGGTATGAGGGTTCCATTTTCCCCACATCCTCACCAACACCTGTTGTTGGTGGTGTTTTTGATGATGGCTATTCTAAGAGGGGTGAGGTGGAATCTTAGTGTGCTTGTGATTTGCATTTCCTTTATGGCTAGAGATGGTGAGTATTTTTTCATGTGTTTTTTGGCCATTTCAATTTCTTCTTTTGAGAATGTTCTGTTTAGTTCAGTTGCCCATTTTTTTATTGGTTCATTGATTTAGGGAGAGTTTAGTTTCTTAAGTTCCCTGTATATTCTGGTTATCAATCCTTTGATGTATAGCTGGCAAATATTTTCTCCCACTCTGTGAGTGGTCTCTTCAGTTTAGAGACCATTTCTTTTGTTTTGCAGAAGTTTTTAATTTTATGAAGTCCCATTTGTCCATTCTTTCTCTTAGTTGTTGGCCTGCTGGGGTTCTATTGAGGAAGTCCTTTCTTATACCTATTACTTCCAGAGTGTTTCCTGCTCCTTCCTGTATTAACTTCAGAATTTAAGGTCTGCTATTAAGGTCTTTGATCCATTTTGAGTTGATACTAGTACAGGGTGATAAACATGGATCTAATTTCAGTTTCTTGCAGGTGGATAACCACTTTTCCCAGCAACATTTGTTGAAGAGGCTGTCTTTTCTCCATTGTATATTTTTGGCACCTTTGTCAAAAATAAGGTAGGCATAGTTATGTAGTTTCATATCTGGGTCCTCTATTCTGTTCCACTGGTCTTCATGTCTGTTTTTGTGCAAGTACCATGCTGTTTATATTGCTATTGCTTTGTAATATAGTTTGAAGTCAGGTATACCAGCATTGTTCTTTTTGCTGAGTATTGCCTTAGCTGTCTGTAGTCTCTTGTGTTTCCAAATGAACTTTAGGATAGATTTTTCAATCTCTTTGATGAAAGTCATTTCATCAAATGGGATTTTGATGGGAATTGTATTAAACATATAGTTTGCTTTTGGTAGTACAGACATTTTTACTATGTTGATGCTATCAATCCATGAGCATGGGAGATTGTTCCATCTTCTGTAGTCTTCCTTGATCTCTTTCTTCAGGGGTTTGTAGTTCTCCTTATGGAGGTCATTCAAATCCTTTGTTAAGTTTACTCCTAGGTATTTGATTTTTTTTTAAAGGCTATTGTAAATGGAATTATTTCCATATATTCCTTCTCAGTTTTTTGTTGTTGATGTATAGAAAAGCTAATGATTTTTGTAAGTTGATTTTATATCCTGCCACCTTGTTAGAGCTATTTATGGTATCTAGAAGTTTTTGGGTAGTTTTTTTTGGTCTCTAAGGTATAGGATCAAATCATCTGCAAATAGGGATATTTTGACAGTTTCTTTACCTATTTGTATTCCTTTTATTTCTTCTTCTTGCCTAATTGCTCTAAGAATTCCAGCACTATGTTGAATAGGAGTGGAGATAGTGAGCATCCTTGTCTCATTCCTGATTTTAGGGGAAACGGTTTCAGTTTTTCACCATTAAGTATGATGTTGGGTGTAGGTTTGTCATATATAGCCTTTACAATGTTGAGGTACTTTCCTTCTAGTCCTAGTTTTCTTAGAGCTTTTATCATGAAGTGGTGTTGGATCTTGTTGAAGGCTTTTTCTGCATCTATTGAAATGATCAAGTGGTTTTTGTCTTTGCTTCAATTAATGTGCTGCATTACATTTATAGATTTGTGTATGTCAAACCACTTCTGTATCCCTGACTTGGTCATGGTAGATGGTCTTTCTGATGTGTTGTTGGATTTGGTTTGCCATTATTTTATTGAGGATTTTTGCATCAATGTTCATTAAGGAAATTGGCATATAGTTCTCTTTTTTGGAGGTGTCTTTGTCTGGTTTTGGGATGAGAGTAATATTGGCTCCATAAAATGAGTTAGGCAGTGTTCCTTCCCTTCTTTTGCATGGAACAGTTTAAGGAGGGTTGGTATTAGATCTTCTTTAAACATCTGGTAGAATTCAGCAGAGAATTTATCAGGCCCTGGACTTTTCTTTTTTGGGAGACTCCATTACTGCTTCAATTTCTTTCTGTGTTATAGATCTATTCAGGTGATTAATATCCTCTTGGTTCAGTTGTGGATGGTTGTAAGTATCTAGAAATCTGTCCATTTCCTCAAGATTTTCAAATTTATTAGAATATAGATTCTCAAAGTAGTCTCTGATGGTTTCCTTGGTGTTTGTTGTTATCTCCCCTTATGCATTTCTAATTTTACTGATTTGGGTTTTTTCTCTCCTCATTTTAGTCAGGTTTGCCAGGGGTCTGCCAGTCTTATTTATTTATTCAAAGAGCCATCTTTTTGTTCCATTGATTCTTTGAATGGCTTTTTTTGTTTGTTTGTTTCTATTTCATTGATTTCAGCCCTTACCTTTATTATTTCTCTCCTTCTGCTTGCTTTGGGATTTGCTTGTTCTTGTTTTTCATTAGGTCATTGATTTGAGATCTTTCTGTTCTTTTAATATATGCACTCATGGCTATAAACTTTCCTCTCTGGATTGCCTTTGCTGTGTCCCATATGTTCCAGTAGGTCATGTTTTCATTTTCATTAACTTCCAGGAACCTTTTAATTTCCTCTTTTATTTCATCAATGACCCACTGATCATTGAGCAATGTGTTGTTCAGCTTCCAATTGTTTACATGATTTTCACTGTTGTTTTTGTTGTTGATTCCTAGATTTAATGCATTGTGATCAGATAGAAGGCAGGGGATTATTTCTATTTTCTTACATTTGTTGAGGCTTTATTTGTGCCCTAAGATATGATCAGTTTTGAAGAAGTTTCCATAGCTGCTGAGAAGAATGTATATTGTGCAGAAGTTGGATGAAATATTTTGTAGACATCAGCCAGGTCTATTCGATCTATGGTGTGATTTAATTCTAGAATTTCTTTATTGATTTTTTTGTTTGGATGACCTATCTATTGGTGATAGGGGGATATTAAAGTCTTTCAGTACCACTGTGTTGGAGTCTATATATGTTTTTAAGTACTTCAGGGTATGTTCGATGATGTTGGGTGCATTTAAGTTGGTAACTGTTATTTCCTTTTGGTGTATTTCCCCTTTTATTAGTATGAAGTGTCCTTCTTTATCTCATTTGATCAATGTGAGCTTGAAGTCTACTTTGTTCAAGATAAGTACTGCTACATAGAACTTCTTCCAGTCTTTCACTCTCAGCCAGTGCTTGTTTCTGTTGATGAGGTGGGTCTCCTGTAGGCAGCAGATTTTTGGGTCTTCCTTTTTAATCCAGTTTGCCAAATGGTGTCTTTTGATGGGGGAAATTATGTCCATTAACATTCAGTGTTAGTATTGACAGGTATGTGGCAATTCCTGTCATTTACTTGTCTTTGCTGTTTAACGGTTTGATTGTATACAGCTGAATCAATGTTACTCTCTACTTTCTTGCCTTTTCTTCTCCTGTGGTTTGGTACTGCCTGCTCTTTCATGGTTTAGTTTGCTTTCACTTCTGTGTGCAGAATTCCTTTATTTTGAATGATAGTTTTGCTGGGTAGAGTATCCTAGGGTTGAATTTATTTTCATTCAGTGCCTGGAATACGGCACTCCATGCTCTTCTTGCTTTTAAGGTTTCTGTTGAGAAATCTGCTGTGATTTTGATGGGTTTACCTTTGTATGTTATTTGTTTTTTCTCTCTTACATCCTCCAATATTCTTTCTCTATTCTCTCTGCTTATTGTTTTAATGATAATATGTCATGGGGTAGTTCTATTTTGGTCAAGTCTGTTGGGTGTCCTGGAGACTTCCTGTACCTGAGTGGGCATAGTTTTCTCTAGATTTGGGAAATTATCTGTTATTATTTTGTTGAATTTAGTACGAATTTCTTTTGCTTGCACCTCTTCTCCGCCTTCAATGGCCATGATTCTCAGGTTTGATCTTTTGATGGAGTTGGTGAGTTCTTGCATAATCCTTTCACGGGTCTTGAGTTGTATGACTAATAGCTCTTCAGTTTTTCCTTTAATTACCACTTCATCTTTGAGTTCTAAGAGTCTGTCTTCTGCCTGTTCTAGTGTGCTGGAGTGGCCTTCCATTTTGTTTTGTCTGTCTGTCTCATTCTTTTTTTTCTGAGGTTTTCCATATCATGGGTCCCTTCCTTTTTAATAGTGTCAGTTTTCTACTTTAATTCATTTATCTCTCTATTTATGGTTTTCTCTGTTTCATTTTGGTGTTTATTTAGGGCTCCTATGACTTCATTTATCTGTTTTTGCATTTTCTCATATTCTTTATTTTTGTTGTCTTGGAATTTCTTGAGCGCCTCCTGTACATTTTGGTTGATCATGTCTAGTATCATCTCTATGAAATTCTCATTGCAGGATTTCTTCCTTCAGATTGTTCTTGTGGGCTTTGTTGAGTTTCTTGGTATAGTTTATCTTTGTTTTGTTGGAGTCTGGATCTGGGTATCCATTTTCTTCATTTCCCTCTACATCCTGTACTGATTTATTTTTTAAGGGAGAATAGCTTTCATCACTTTTCGTCTTCCCATCATTTCACTTGGTACTGTTTCTGTCCCTGGTCTATGTGTAATTTGGTATTAGCTAACTTACAATAGGAAAACTAACAAAATCAAGAAAGAAGGAAAAAAAAAGAAAAAGAAAAAGAAAGAAAAAAATGGTGAACCAAAGAAACCAACAGGGAGATAATGGGGGATAATCAGACAGTGAACAAGACAAATAAACACTTAAAGAAAACAGGAAAAAGAAAAAAAAAATTCCTGGTTCTGGAAGAATAGAATTTCAGTCTTAGTAGTTCTAGTGTTACTCCTTTAGCATCCAGTCCTATTTGTGTCTCCTAGGCAAGTTTGGAGCTGGCATCTGGTGGTGTTGGAGCCCTCCTATGGCAGACTGTGGGTGGGTGGCAGCCTGTTGGGCCCAGAGGTGGTGGCCTGCGGGCAGTGGCCTGGTGGGCCTGCGGGGCAGCAGCTGGTGTGCAGTGTGTTGGTGGGCGGTGGCCTGGTGGACCGGCGGTGTGGTGGCCTGGCTGTTCTGTGGGGCAATGCCTGGCAGGCCTGCGGGCTGGTGGCCCAGCAGAGCCAGCAGACAGCTGCAGCATTGGGATGGCGGCCTTCCTGTTCTTTCAGGAAGTACCTAAGTTTCAACTCTCCCTGGTGATTTACTTCAGCCAAGTGTGTCTCCAGTGTCTCAGCAAGGTCCCCAGCAACATTTGTTGAAGAGGCTGTCTTCTATCCATATGTTTTTGGTGCCATGTCAAAAATAAGGTGGGCATAGCTGTGTGGAGTCATCTTTAGGTCCTCTATTTTGTTCCACTGGTCTTCATATTCATTTTGGTGTCAGTGACATTCTGTTTTATTGGTATGGCTCTGTAGTATAATTTGAAGTCAGGTATTGTGATACCTCCAGCATTGCTCTTTTTGCTGAGTATTGCCTTGGCTATTCACAGTATCTTGTGTTTTCAAATGAACATTAGGAAATATTTTTCAATCTTTGTGATGTCATTGGGATTTTGATGGGAATTGCGTTGAACATGTAGATTGCTTTTCGTAGTATGGCCATTTTTACTATGTTGATTCTGCCAATCCATGAGCACAGGAGATCTTTCCACTTTCTGCAGTTTTCATCGAGCTCTTTCTTCAGTGGTTTGTAATTCTCCTTTATTTTTTTAAGTTTTTTTTTTTTTTATTATTCATATGTGCATACAATGCTTGGGTCATTTCTCCTTCCTGCCATCACCCCCTCCCTTACCACACACTCCTCACCCTCCTTTCCCCCACCACACCCTTGATACCCAGCAGAAACTATTTTTCCCTTATCTCTAATTTTGTTGAAGAGAGAGTATAAGCAATAATAGGAAGGAACAAGGGTTTTTGCTAGTTGAGATAAGGATAGCTATACAGGGGTTGACTCACATTGATTTCCTGTGCATGTGTGTTACCTTCTAGGTTAATTCTTCTTGATCTAACCTTTTCTCTAGTTCCTGGTCCCCTTCTCCTATTGGCCTCAGTTGCTTTTAAGGTATCTGCTTTAGTTTCTCTGCATTGAGGGCAACAAATGCTAGCTAATTTTTTAGGTGTCTTACCTATCCTCATATCTCCCTTGTGTGCACTTGCTTTTATCTTGTGATCAAAGTTTAATCCCCATGTTGTGTTTGCCCTTTATCTAATGTCCGCATATGCGGGGAGAGCATATGATTTTTGGTCTTTTGGGCCAGGCAAACCTCACTCAGAATGATGTTCTCCAATTCCATCCATTTACCAGCGAATGATAACATTTCATTCTTCTTCATGGCTGCATAAAATTCCATTGTGTATAGATACCACATTTTCTTGACCCATTCGTCAGTAGTGGGGCATCTTGGCTGTTTCCATAACTTGGCTATTGTGAATAGTGCTGCAATAAACATGGGTGTGCAGGTGCCTCTGGAGTAACCTGTGTCACAGTCTTTTGGGTATATCCCTAAGAGTGGTATTGCTAGATCAAATGGTAGATCAATGTTTAGCTTTTTAAGTAGCCTCCAAATTTTTTTCCAGAGTGGTTGTACTAGTTTACATTCCCACCAACAGTGTAAGAGGGTTCCTTTTTCCCCGCATCCTCACCAACACCTGTTGTTGGTGTTGTTGCTAATGATGGTTATTCTAACATGGTGAAGTGGAATCTTAGTGTGGTTTTAATTTGCATTTCCGTTATTGCTAGAGATGGTGAGCATTTTTTCATGTGTTTTTTTGGCCATTTGAATTTCTTCTTTTGAGAAAGTTCTGTTTAGTTCACTTGCCCATTTCTTTATTGGTTCATTAGTTTTGGAAGAATTTAGTTTTTTAAGTTCTCTAAATATTCTGGTTATCAGTCCTTTGTCTGATGTATAGCTGGCAAATATTTTCTCCCACTCTGTGGGTGTTCTCTTCAGTTTAGAGACCATTTCTTTTGATGAGCAGAAGCATTTTAGTTTTATGGAGTCCCATTTATCTATGCTGTATCTTAGTTGTGCTGCTGGGGTTCCATTGAGAAAGTTCTTACCTATACCTACTAACTCCAGAGTATTTCCTACTCTTTCCTGTATCAACTTTAGGATTGTGGTCTGATATTAAGATGCTTGATACATTTTGAGTTAATGTTGGTATAGGGTGATGTACATGGATCTAGTTTCAGGTTTTTGTAGACTGCTAACCAGTTTTCCCAGCAGTTTTTGTTGAAGAGGCTGCCCTTTCTCCATCGTATATTTTTAGCACCTTGGTCAAAGACAAGTTGGTTATAGTTGTGTGGCTTCATATCTGGGTCCTCTATTCTGTTCCACTGGTCTTCATGTCTGTTTTTGTGCTGCTACCATGCTGTTTTTATTGTTATTGCTTTGTAATATAGTTTGAAGTCAGGTATTGTGATACCTGCAGAATTGTTCTTTTTACTGAGTATTGCCTTGGCTCTCGTGGCCTCTTGTGGTTTCATATAAATTTAATGGTAGAATTTTCAATCTCTTTAATGAATGTCATGGAATTTTGATGGGAATTGCATTAAACATTTAGATTACTTTTGGGAGTATAGACATTTTTACTATGTTGATTCTACCAATCTGTGAGCATGGGAGATCTCTCCACTTTCTATAG
Source organism: Castor canadensis (assembly GCF_047511655.1). Lineage (NCBI taxonomy): Eukaryota > Metazoa > Chordata > Mammalia > Rodentia > Castoridae > Castor > Castor canadensis. The sequence goes on along the minus strand of NC_133391.1, from coordinate 68,413,106 downwards.
TCTTTCTCAATCTCTTTCTTCAGAAGTTTATAGTTTTCCTTGTAGAGGTCATTCACATCTTTTGTTAGGTTTACACCTAGGTATTTGATTTTTTTCAGGCTATTGTAAATGGAATTCTTTTCATATATTCTTTTTCAGTTTGTTCATTATTAGTGTATAGAAAGGCTAGTGATTTTTCTATGTTGATTTTGTATCCTTCTTTACCATGTTTGATCAATATAAGTTTGAAGTCTATTTTGTCCAAGATAAATATTGCTACTCCTGCCTGTTTTCAGTGGCAATTGGCTTGGTAAATCTTCTCCCAGCCTTTCACCCTTAGGCAGTGCTTGTTTCTGTTGATGAGATGGGTCTTGTAGGCAGCAGATTGTTGGATCTTCCTTTCTAATTTAGTTTGCCAAATTTTGTCTTTTGATGGGGGAGTTAAGTCCATTAACATTCAGCATTAGTATTGATAGGTATGTGGTGATTCCTATCATTTAGTTGTCATAGTTGTTTAAAGGTTTGATTGTGTGCAGCTAAATCAATGTTACGCTCTACTTTCTTGTCTTCTCTTCTCTTGTGGTTTGGTGCTGCCTTTCCTCTCATATTTTTGTTTGCTTTCAGTGTGCAGAATTCCTTGAAGAATCTTTTGTAGTGGTGGCTTTGTGGTCACCTATTTTTTTAGCTTCTGCTTGTTGTGGAAGTCTTTTATTGCTCCATCTATTTTGAATGATAGTTTTGCTGGGTAGAGTATCCTAGGGTTGAAGTTATTTTCATTCAGTGCCCGGAAGATCTCACCCTATGCTTTTCTTGCTTTTAATGTTTTTGTTGAGAAGTCTGCTGTGATTTTGATGGGTTTACCTTTGTATGTTGTTTGTATTTTCTCTCTTACAGCCTGCAATATTCTTTCCATAGTTTCTGAACTTGTTGTTTTAATGATGATATGTCGTGGGGTAGTTCTATTTTGATCTGGTCTTTTGGTGTCCTGGAGGCCTCTTGCATCTGTATGGGACTGTCTTTCTCTAAATTTGAGAAATTTTCTGTTATTATTTTGTTGAACATATTATGCATTCCCTTTGCTTGCACCTCGTCTCCTTCTTCGATGTCTATGATTCTCAAGTTTTGTCTTTTGATGGAGTCGGTGAGTTCTTGCATTTTCTTTCACAGGTCTTGAGTTGTTTAATTAATAGTTCTTCGGTTTTCCCTTTAATTACCATTTCATCTTCAAGTTCTGAGATTCTGTCTTCTGTTTGTTCTATTCTGCTGGATTGGCCTTCCATTTTGTTTTGCAATTCTGTTTCATTCTTTTTCTGAGGCTTTCCATATCCTGGGTCATTTCCTCTTTAATGTTGTCTACTTTTGTCCTGAGTTCATTTATCTGTTTATTAATTGTGTTCTCTGTTTCACTTTGGTGTTTATCCAGTGCTTCTATGGTTTCCTTTATTTCTTCTTTTGCTTTTTCAAATTCTCTATTTTTGTTGTCTTGGAATTTCTTGAGTGTCTCCTGTATATTTTGGTTGACCATATCCAGTATCATCTCTATAAAATTCTCATTGAGTACCTGTAGTATGTCTTCTTTTAAATTATTCTTGTGGGCTTCATTGGGTTCTTTGGCATTGTCTATCTTCATTTTGTTGGGGTCTGGATCTGAGTATCTGTTTTCTTCATTTCCCTCTGGTTCCTGTACTAAATTTTTGCTGTGGGGAAACTGGTTTCCCCATTTTTTCTGTCTTCTTGTCATTGCTCGTGGTGTTGTTATTATCCCTGTACTGTGTGCAATTAATTATTTTCTGGCTGTAATAATAGCACTAGTGATATTTAGAATGGAAGTGTGAGAGGGGATGGAAAGTGAAGAAGTTAAAGGAAAAGGGAACAAATAATCAAGTAGAAAAAAACCCAAAAAACAAAACAAAGAAAGAAACAAAAAAAGTTTAAAAGATTTAAACAGGGAGAGACAGTATACTAATCAACAGTAAACTGAAAAGGCGCTAGAGAGACAGAGAGAGGATTGTAAATAAAAAGTAAATAGAATAAAGATAAGAATAAATTAAAAAATAAGCAATGAAAGAAAAAATATATAAAATAAATTAAAATAAAACAAAATAGAAAATAAAAAATTAAAAATAAAAACCTCCAAGTTCAAATGCAATGAAGTTTCATTCTTAATAATTTTGGTGTTCGTTCCTCAGCCTGCAATCCTGGAGATGGTGCCTTAGATGTTGTTCTGTAGTTGTCTCATCAAAGGGAGACATAAAGTAGAACAAAACTGCACACACACAAAAAAAGGCCACCAATTGTCCCAAGTTCAAATGCAATACAGTTTCAGTAAGTTTTTCAGCATGCAGGTGTAGTTCAGTTATTTTCTCATGAAAGGTAGGGAGAGAGAAAAAAAAATATTCTGGAGACAGGTCTGTGAATGGCTATCTGCAGCTGTGGCTTGCCTGTCCACTACTGTCAGCCTGCTGTTGCTGGAGACATTATTTATGCAGATCTCAAGAGTGAACTTAACACTCCCCTGGCTATGCAGGCTTTGTTTTCTCAGAGTCCTGTGTGGGAGCCACTGCTTCAAGCTTTCCCCTTTCCAAGCACACTGGGGGAGGTGACACTGCACGCTTTCTCAGGTCTGCGACTTTATTTACAGTTCACATGGGAAGTGGGTCTTCACCCCTCTCCTCTGCGTTTTCCTCCCATTGCTGCTTTTACAAGCTTTCCCGCTCCTGATCACTGGGCGTGTGCTGCTGCTCCTGCTGGCTGGAGTGTTTGTTTACATCTTACGTGGGAAGTGGGTCTTCCCCCTTCTCCTGTGGAGTTTTCTTCCCTCTGCCACTCTCACAAGCTTTCCCACTCCTGGTTTCTGGGTGCACACCACCACTCCCGCCCTCTCTTCTCCTGCCAGGACTGGCTTGTTTATTTACAGTCCCGGGAAGGATTCCCCTCTCACCCTCTTTTGAGCTCAGGGTGGCCCATCCTCTTTGCCATATGTCTTTATTGTTCTTATTGCTGATTACTCAGTTTCTCTTTTTTCCCTGGGTGGGGGTTGGTCTGTCTAGGGGCCTATGCTGATCTGGCCCAGGGTTGTCTGTGGAAGTACCGTGTACTGCTTAGCTCACCTTGTCTGCATCTTCCCAAGCTGTCTGGGCATGGGCGACTGGTGGCCTGGGGGCCCTCCTGGTTTCTCCGTTAACATGAAGTAGAGATTCTCTGCACAGGCTGGAGGTGTGGGGGGGTCAAATTTTGCCTGTTTTCAGTGGCCTTGCCTGCAAGGTGTGTCTCCAGCGTTTCACCAAGATGTCACTGTAGGAGACATGCTTTCTGCTTCCTCCCTCTAGCCACCATCTTGGAATTCCCCCTGCTGGATGAGAATTATGGAACCAGTTATGGAGTTTCTAAAGGCAGGGAGGTGTCCTGTGTTTAAAACACTGGGAAACAGGGATTCCATGACAGGGAGATCCCAAACTAGTAGGTTAAGATAAAGACTCCAACCTGCTCCATCTATTTTGAATGATAATTTTGTTGGGTAGAGTATTCTAGGGTTGAAGTTATTTTCATTCAGTGCCCAGAAGACCTCACCCCAAGCTCTTCTTGCTTTTAATGTTTCTGTTGAGATGTCTGCTGTGATTTTGATGGGTTTACCTTTGTATGTTATTTTTTTTTCTCTCTTACAGCCTTCAATATTCTTTCTCTAGTCTCTGTACTTGTTATTTTAATGATAATATGCTGTATTTTGGTCAGGTCTGTTTGGTGTTCTGGAGTCCTCCTGCTTCTGTATGGGCATAGATTTCTCTAGATTTGGGCATATTTTCTGTTATCATTTTGTTGAATATATTACACATTCCTTTTTCTTGCACCTCTTCTCCTTCTTCAATACCCATGAGTCTCAGGTTTGGTCAGTAAGTTTTGCATTTTCTTTTCACATGTCTTGAGTTTTTTAATTGATAGTTCTTTGGTTTTTCCTTTAATTACCATTTCATCTTCGAGTTCTGAGATTCTGCCTTCTGCTTGCTGTATTCTGCTGGATTGACCTTCTATTTTGTTTTGCAATTCTGTTTCATTCTTTTTTCTGAGGTTTTCTATATCTTGAGTTTCTTCCTCTTTCATATTTTCTATTTTTGTTCTGAGTTCATTTATATCTTTATTAATCATGTTCTTTGTTTCACTTTGGTGTTTATACAGTGTTTTTATAATTTCTTTTATTTCTACTTGTGCTTTCTCAAATTTTCTATTTTTGTTGTCTTGGAATTTCTTGAGTGTCTCCTGTACATTTTGGTTGACCATATCCAGTATCATCTCTGTAAAATTCTCATTGATTACTTGCAGGATATCTTCTTTCAGATTGTTTTTATGGGCTTCATTGGGTGCTTTAGCATAGTTTATCTTTGTTTTGTTGGAATCTGGGTATTTGTTTTCTTCATTTCCCTCTGGTTCCTGTACTGATTTATTACTGGAAGGAAAATGGTTTCCCTTTTTTTTCCATCTTGCCATCATTGTCCTTGCTATTATTACTGTACCTGTACTGTGTTTAATTTCATATTATCTGGTGGTCTGCATCTTCCCAAACAGTCTGGGAGCTGGCATCCGGTGGTGCAGGAGCTCTCCTGGTTTCTCCATTTAACGTCGAGTGGGTATGCTATGCGTGGGCTGGGGTTGTGGAGGAGTTGGAGTTTTGCCTCTTCTTGGTGGTTTTTCCTGCCAGGCATATCTACAGCATCTCTCCAAGATTTTACTTTAAGAAGCATGCTTTCTGCATCCTCCTTCTGGTTGCCATCTTGGAATCTCCCCAAGTAATTCCACAGTGATGCATGGATTGGATACTCTTCATATCAAAATTAGCATGACCATTTTGTAGAAACAGAAAATCCAATCCTGAAAGTTAATAGGAGATCCAGAACCTGCAAATAGCAAAAATAATATTGAAAAGAAGAAAGTTGGATGTCTTGATATTGTTTCAATTATCTATTCTCCATAGAAATATCACTATAAAATACTAATTTTCTATTTATTTATTGTATGTGTGTATGTGTGTGTGTGTGTGTGTGTTGAGGGTCTCACTATGTAGATTGCCCTGGTTGCCTACCAATTGATCATCCTCCTGCTTCCACTTCTTGAGTGCTGGCATTACAAGTGTGTCCACCACCCTCAATATCATTTGTACTATGTCTTACATTTTTCTGAGTTGCCTGGGGTCAGTTGAGTGAATCCTGTTTGAAACCTCTCATGTGGTTGCACTTAGATGGCTTTTGGGCTTGAGTCAAGTCATCTGAAGACTCAAGTATGCTGATATTAAGGAAGGCTTCTTCACTCATGTGTATAGGCCATTACTTGGCAGTGCCTGGAACTGTTTGGGGTTAGTCAGGCATCTCTTTCTTTCCATGTGCCCTGTCTACATAGCTAGTAGATAGCCATTGTAATTTCAGGGTTGTCAGGTTTACAGCTACCTTCCTCCAGAGTGTTCTAAGGAGCAGGGTGCAAGGAAGGATTTTTATGTCCTGCCTTGGTCTTGGAAGTCCCTCAACATTACCACAGCTGCATTTTGTTGGTTAAATAGGGAGTTATGGGAGGGGACTCAACAAAGATGTTAATGATGGGAGATGAGGTACTTTAAGGACCATATTTGGAGATTAATTACAAAGAACATGGCTTTCTCATATTTTAGCAGATTGGGCTTAGAATTAATGTCAAAATAAAATGAAGATTTAGATAAACAAGCCCTAAATTATCAGACATATATTTATCCTTGTAATATTACTTACCTAGAGACTTCCTGTAGCCCTTGAAACTGTTTTTATTTCAAGTTGGCCCATGAAAAAGGTTTTCAGGGAACTAATCAGTCTACACCAAGGAATCCAGACATTTCAGAGCTGGTGGTGACAGAAGTCATTTTTTGTACTTTCTTCACACTTTGATGATGAGGAATCTACAGCTCAGAAAGATTAGCCATGTTCAAGGTAATTAATGTAGGCTGTTGGCAGTGGAACCAGGAATAGTACTCAGACTCTTTCAATTTTCTTCTCTTATGTTTTATTTTATCATATGTCACTCTCAATAAGCGATAATGTATTTCCTATAGGAAGATGCTTGCATTCATATAAATTTAGCAACATGTGAAGTAGTGATAGTGGTAACATTTATTACTCAGTAAATAGGGTAGAAATCTAATCCTCTTTTTCAATATGTTTGCAATGGTATTTTCTACTCCTTATAAATACTGCGTACATGTGTTTCTTCATTTCACTTGGTGATATTACATGAAACAAAATACTGACTTAATACATGGTTCATGGATGAAAAATCAGGGATCATCTTGTTTAAAAAATTAAGACTATAAGATAGTTGGAAAAGGCTTTTTAGTTCCAGTTCATGTTCTACAACTGGATGATAAATCTGGTATTGAAACTACCAAGAGAACACAGGGATACTTGCTATATGAACTGAGAAATAATTGGAATATACTGGGCAAGGTGTTTCTAAGAAATCTGTTGTTTTTTGGAAAACAAATCTACCAATTTCTTCTAGAACTTCCTTTGAGGTATGATATAAATGCTGTGCAGGATGGGTGGACACTAAATGAGTTCCATGATTCTCACAGAGTTCAGATGTCCTTCAGTGATGGATTCCAGATTTGGAACCCACCCTTCAAGCTATTGAAGGGGGGGTAGGTTGAACCCATAGTGCTCAATTACTTATCAGGAATTTTGTTGTTCTGGCAGGAGATAAACCTGTGTGATTACCAGAAGCAGCTGCTGGTCAGATGGGACTGGTATTATTAGCTGCAATCTAATTTCCATGAACTTTGGTACTGAGGAAGAAAGGCATATGCTTAGTCCTACTCTTGCTTCCATCCAAGATTGGGCTAAGTCTACCCTTCATTCTGTTCAGTGTTCTTGCTTCCACCTACTTGAAATTCATTCATACTTAAAAGCCAACTTTAGGTTTCCATTCAGCTTTCCCTGGGAACTCCAGCCTGCATTCATCACACAACTTTCAAATCTATTTTATCTGTTGAATTGTATAAAAGTGCTTGGATAGCTCTTGCACCTGGGTTGATATTTGTTCTATATCAGTGTCTGCACATAACACTCATCAGGAGAGATTTCAAAAATCATATCCAGACTGTAGCCCAGATCAATTAAATATGAATGTCTGGAGGTAAGATCCACTCAACTATATCAGTTTTTTAAACTTCCCAGGAGATTTCAATATGCAGCCAATTTTGAAAAAAATCTGCCCTATATATATTGTAATTTCTAAGAGAGTTAAATTCTTTTTGTCTGCCTCCTGGTCCTTAGCTTGGTCACAGAGTGGTGACTTACAAATATTAGTGCTTGGTTCATGCCTGAAAAAACATAGAGCCCACAATATATAATTAATAAGGTACTTGGTCACCATACCTCATTAGCAGTCTAGACAGACAATGATGAAGATGTTAGGATGCAGGTTCTAGATTGAAATCTAGAACTGTATCACTCAGTAGCTATATGAATTTGGGAAAGTGAATTGGCCACTTTTGTCTTTCAGCCTAGCTACAAGGAAATAAGGAAAAGTATATTACTTACCTCATAAGATTCTTATGAGGATGAATTTTTTTAAAATGTGGTTAAAAACTTAAAACACAAAATCTATTTGATTAACAAATTACTAAGTTTTCATCCCAGTATTGCTAACTGTATTCATATTGTTGTACAGTAGATCTCTAGAATGTTCCATATTTGCATGACTAAAACATGTTATCAACTGCATAATAATTCCCCATTTCTCTCTGTCTTCAGCCTATGGAAACCACCATTCTAATTTCTCCTTCTATGAATTTGACTATTTTAAATATCTCATGCAGTTAGAATCATCTGTATTTGTACTTTTGTGACTGGCTTATTTTACTTACTGTAAAGTCTCCAAGGTTCATCCATGTTGTGGCAAGTGTCTGAATTCCCTTCCTTTTTTTGGGGGGGTAGTACTGGCATTTGAACTCAGGGCTTCACTCTCGCTAGGCAAGTGCTATTCCACTTGAACCACAATGTTTGAGATAGGGTCTCATAAACTATTTGCTTGGTTTGGCTTCAAACCATGACCCACCTTATCTCTGCCTGAGTAGCTAGGATTATAGGCATGAGCCACTAGTGCCTGACAGAATGTCCTTCCGTTTAAGGGTGAATAATATTCCATAGTGTATATATAATATGGCACATTTTCTTTGTTCATTTATCTGTCAATGCACAATTAGTTTGGTCTCACCTATTTCTTGTGAATGTTACAGTGGGATCTGGTAGGCTTTGTGAAACTAGAAGTCCATTTACTTGTCCAGATTTGGGGGGTTTTTAACCATTATTTCTTCAAATAACATTTCTCCCTCTTTGTTTTAATTTTTTCCTCTGAGACTCCCTTAACACATGTGTTAATATGCTCAATAGGGTCTCATAATTCCTTAGTATTTCTTCACTTGTCATCCTCCTTCATTCTTCTTTTTGGTACTCTGACAGGATAATTTTATAGTCACCTCTTCCTTTTTTTTTTCCAGGGGAGAGCATGTATGCAGTCTCCCACTACCACAAATTATGCAGTCGAATTTCCCACATTTGGGGAAATCGCATGGGTCAGAACATCCTGAGTGCAATGGATAAACCTCGCCCTGGGAAAATCACCTTCATGATCATGGTATCTCCCCTGCCAGATAAGTATTATAGTCACCTCTTCTGCTTCATGTCTGTTGTTGAAATTTTCAAGGAAGTTACTTATTCTACTTTATTTATTTTTTTTTCCAATCTTTTTTTTTAATTTTTTTTTATTATTCATATGTGCATACAATGCTTGGGTCATTTCTCCCCCCTGCCCCACCCCCTCCCTTACTACCCACTCCACCCCTTCCCTCTCCCCCCTACCCCCTCGATACCCAGCAGAAACTATTTTGCCCTTACCTCTAATTTTGTTGAAGAGAGAATATAAGCAATAATAGGAGGGATGAAGGGTTTTTGCTAGTTGAGATAAGGATAGCTATACAGGGAGTTGATCACATTGATTTCCTGTGCATGTGTCTTACCTTCTAGGTTAATTCTTTTTGATCTAACCTTTTCTCTGGTTCTTGGTCCCCTTCTCCTATTGACCTCAGTTGCTTTTAAGGTATCTGCTTTAGTTTCTCTGCATTGAGGACAACAAATGCTAGCTAATTTTTTAGGTGTCTTACCTATCCTCATACCTCCCTGTGTGCTCTCGCTTTTATCGTGTGCTCAAAGTCCAATCCCATTGTCATGTTTGCCCTTGATCTAATGTCTGCATATGAAGGAGAACATACGATTTTAGGTCTTTTGGGCCAGGCAAACCTCACTCAGAATGATGTTCTCCAATTCCATCCATTTACCAGCGAATGATAACATTTCATTCTTCTTCATGGCTGCATAAAATTCCATTGTGTATAGATACCACATTTTCTTAATCCATTCATCAGTGGTGGGGCATCTTGGCTGTTTCCATAACTTGGCTATTGTGAATAGTGCCACAATAAACATGGATATGTAGGTGCCTCTGGAGTAACCTGTGTCACAGTCTTTTGGGTATATCCCCAAGAGTGGTATTGCTGGATCAAATGGTAGATCAATGTTTAGCTTTTTAAGTAGCCTCCAAATTTTTTTTCCAGAGTGGTTGTACTAGTTTACATTCCCACCAACAGTGTAAGAGGGTTCTTTTTTCCCTGCATCCTCACCAACACCTGTTGTTGGTGTTGTTGCTAATGATGGCTATTTTAACAGGGGTGAGGTGGAATCTTAGTGTGGTTTTAATTTGCATTTCCTTTATTGCTAGAGATGGTGAGCATTTTTTCATGTGTTTTCTGGCCATTTGAATTTCTTCTTTTGAGAAAGTTCTGTTTAGTTCACCTGCCCATTTCTTTATTGGTTCATTAATTTTGGGAGAATTTAGTTTTTTAAGTTCCCTATATATTCTGGTTATCAGTCCTTTGTCTGATGTATAGCTGGCAAATATTTTCTCCCACTCTGTGGGTGTTCTCTTCAGTTTAGAGACCATTTCTTTTGATAAGCAGAAGCTTTTCAGTTTTATGAAGTCCCATTTATCTATGCTATCTCTTAGTTGCTGTGCTGCTGGGGTTCCATTGAGAAGGTTCTTGCTTATACTTATTAATTCCAGGGTATTTCATAGTCTTTCCTGTACCAAGTTCAGAATTGGGGGTCTGATATTAAGATCCTTTATCCATTTTGATTAATATTGGTATAGGGTGATATATATGGATCCAGTTTCAGTTTTTTGCAGACTGCTAACCAGTTTTCCCAGCAGTTTTTGTTGAAGAGGCTGTTTTTTCTCCATCATATATTTTTAACACCTTTGTCAAAGACAAGTTGGTTATAGTTTTGTGGCTTCATACCTGGGTCCTCTATTCTGTTCCACTGGTCTTCATGTCTGTTTTTGTGCCAGTACCACACTGTTTTTATTGTTATTACTTTGTAATATAGTTTGAAGTCAGGTATATTGATACCTCCAGCATTGTTCTTTTGACTGAGTATTGCCTTGGCTATTCATGGACACTTGTGTTTCCATATAAATTTAATGGTAGAATTTTCAATCTCTTTAATGAATGTCATGGAATTTTGATGTGAATTGCATTAAACATGTAGATTACTTTTGGGAGTATAGACATTTTTACTATGTTGATTCTACCAATCCATGAGCATAGAAGATCTCTCCACTTTCTATAGCCTTCCTCAATCTCTTTCTTCACAAGTTTATAGTTTTCCTTGCAAGGTCATTCACATCTTTTGTTAGGTTTACACCTAGGTATTTGATTTTTCTTTGAGGCTACTGTAAATGGAATTGTTTTCATATATTCTTTTTCAGTTTGTTCATTATTAGTGTATAGAAATGCTAATGATTTTTCTATGTTGATTTTATATCCTGCTACCTTGCTGTAGCTATTGATGATGACTAGAAGCTTCTGAATAGAGGTTTTTGGGTCCTTCAGATATAGGATCATGTCATCTGCAAATAGGGATAACAGTTTCTTAACCTATTTGTATTCCTTTTATTCCTTCTTCTTGCCTAATTGGTCTGGCTAGGAATTCCACTACTATGTTGAATAGGAGTGGAGATAGTAGGCATCCTTGTCTGGTTCCTGATTTTTGAGGGAATGGTTTCAGTTTTTCTCTGTTTAGTATAATGCTGGCTGTAGGTTTGTCATATACAGCTTTTATAATGTTGAGGAACTTTCCTTCTATTCCTAGTTTTCTTAGAGCTTTTATCATGAAATGGTGTTGGATCTTATCAAAGGCTTTTTCTGCATCTATTGAGATGATCAAGTGGTTTTTTTCTTTGCTTCTGTTAATGTGGTTTATTACGTTTATTGATTTTCATATGTTGAACCACCCCTGCATTCCTGGGATGAAGCCTACTTGGTCGTGGTGAATAATCTTTTTGATGTGTTGTTGAATTCAGTTTGCCATTATTTTGTTGAGGATTTTTGCATCAATGTTCATTAAGGAGATTGGCCTATAGTTCTCCTTTTTGGAGGCGTCTTTGCCTGGTTTTGGGATAAGTGTAATACTGGCTTCATAAAATGTGTTAGGCAGTTTTCCTTCCCTTTCTATTTTGTGGAACAGTTTAAGGAAGGTTGATATCAGTTCGTCTTTAAAGGTCTGATAGAATTCAGCAGAGAATCCATCAGGTCCTGGACTTTTCTTCTTTGGGGAGACTCTTGATTACTGCTTCAATTTCATTTTGTGTTATAGGTCTATTCAGGTGATTAATTTCCTCTTGCTTCATCTATCATATATGTCTAGAAATCTGTTCATTTCTTTAAGATTTTCAAATTTGTTTGAATATAGGTTCTCAAAGTAGTCTCTGATGATTTCCTGGACTTCCATGGTGTTTGTTGTTATCTCCCCTTTTGCATTCCTGATTCTACTAGTTTGGGTTTTTTCTCTCCTATTTTATCAGGTTTGCCAAGGGTCTGTCAATCTTGTTTATTTTTTCAAAGAACCAACTTTTTGTTTCGTTAATTCTTTGTATGGTTTTTTTGGTTTCTATTTCATCTCTTTTTTTATTTATTATTTCTTTCCTTCTATTTGTGTTGGGATTTGTTTTTTCTTGTTTTTCTAGGAGTTTGAGATGTTTCATTAGGTCATTGATTTGGGATCTTTCAGTCTTTTTAATGTATGCACTCATGACTATAAACTTTCCTCTCAGAACTGCCTTGCTGGGTCCCATAGGTTCTGGTAGATTGTGTTTTCATTTTCATTGACTTCCAGGAACTTTTTAATTTCCTCTTTGATTTCATCAGTGACCCATTGTTCATTGAGTAATGAGTTACTCAGTTTCCAGCTGTTTGCATTTTTTTAATCTTTACTTTTGTTGTTGAGTTTTACTTTTGTTGCTTTGTGATCAGATAGAATGTATGGTATAATTTCTATTTTCTTATATTTGCTGAGGCTTGCTTTGTGCCCTAGGATATGATCTATTTTGGAGAAGTTTCCATGGGCTGCTGAGAAGAACGTATATTGTGTAGAAGTTGGATGAAATGTTCTGTAGACATCTACTAGGTCCATTTGATCTTTTGTATATTTTAGATCTTGGATTTTTTTATTGATTTTTTGTTTGGATGACCTATCTGTTGATGATAATGGAGTGTTAAAGTCTCCCACAACCACTGTGTTGGCGTTTATATATGCTTTTAGGTCTTTCAGGGTACGTTTGATGAAATTGGGTGCATTGACATGGGGTGCATATAGTTTGATGATTATTATTTCCTTTTGGTCTATTTCCCCTTTTATTAGTATGGAATGTCCTTCTTTATCTCGTTTGATCAATGTAGGTTTGAAGTCTACTTTGTCAGAGATAAGTATTGCTACTCCTGCCTGTTTTTGGTGGCCATTGGCTTGGTAAATCTTCTTCCAGCCTTTCATCCTAAGCCTATGCTTATTTCTGTCGGTGAGATAGGTCTCCTGTGATTTTGATGGGTTTACCTCTGTATGTTATTTGTTTTTTCTCTCTTACAGCCTGCAATATTCTTTTCCTAGTTTCTGAACTTGTTGATTTAATGATGATATGTCATGGGGGTAGTTCTATTTTGATGTGGTCTGTTTGGTGTTCTGGAGGCCTTTTGCATCTGCACAGGACTGTCTTTCTCTAGATTTGGGAAATTTTCCATTATTGTTTTGTTGAATATATTACACATTCCCATTGCTTGCACCTCATCTCCTTCTTTGATGCCCATGATTCTCGACTTTGGTCTTTTGATGGAGTCAGTGAGTTTTTGCATTTTCTTTCACAGGTCTTGAGTTGTTTAATTAATAGTTCTTTGGTTTTTCCTTTAATTACCATTTCATCTTTGAGTTCTGAGATTCTGTCTTCTGTTTGTTCTATTCTGCTGGATTGGCCTTCCATTTTGTTTTGCAATTCTGTTTCGTTCATTTTTCTGAGGGTTTCCATGTCCTGGGTCATTTCCTCTTTAATGTTGTCTATTTTTGTTGTGAGTTCATTTATCTGTTTATTAATCATGTTCTCTGTTTCACTTTGGTGTTTATCCAGTGCTTCTATGGTTTCCTTTATTTCTTCTTTTGCTTTTTCAAATTCTCTATTTTTGTTGTCTTGGAATTTCTTGAGTGTCTCCTGTATATTTGGTTGACCATATCCAGTATCATCTCTATAAAATTCTCATTGAGTACCTGTAGTATGTCTTCTTTTAAATTATTCTTGTGGGCTTCATTGGGTTGTTTGGCATCGTTTATCTTCATGTTGTTGGAGTCTGGATCTGAGTATCTATTTTCTTCATTCCCCTCTGGTTCCTGTACTAATTTTTGGCTGTGGGGAAACTGGTTTCCCCATTTTTTCTGTCTTCCTGTCATTGTCCTTGTTGTTGTTAATGTCCCTGTACTGTGTGCAATTTAGTATGTTCTGGCTGTAATAATAGCACTAGTGATATTTAGAATGGAAGTGTGAGAGGGGATGGAAAGCAAAGAAGTTAAAGGAAAAGGGAAAAACAAATAATGAAGTAGGAAAAAACCAAAAAACAAAACAAATAACGAAACAAAAAAAGTTTCAAAGATTTAAACAGGGAGAGACAGTGTACTAATCAACAGTAAGCTGAAAAGACATTTGAGAGACAGAGAGGATTGAAAATAAAAATAAAAAGAATAAATATAAGAATAAAAATAAGAAATAAGTAAATGAAAGAAAAAAATGTATGTGTATATAAAAATAAAATAAAAGAAAATATAAAATAAAAAAAAATAAAAAATAAATTAAAAAAAACCCTCCAAGTTCAAATGCAATGAAGTTTCAGTGTTAATAATTTTGGTGTTCATCCCTCAGCCTCCAGTGGTGCCTCAGATGTTGTTCTGTAGTTGTGTCATCAAAGGGGTAACATAAGAAAAAAAAACCCACAAAGTGTCCCGAGTTCAAATGCAATACAGTTTCAGTAAGTTTTTCTGCATGCAGGTGTAGTTTGGTTATTTTCTCATCAAAGGTAGGGAGAGAGAAAAAAAAAAGTGTCTGGAGACCGTTCTGTGAATGGTTATCTGTGGCTGTGGCTTGCCTGCCCATTGCTGTCAGCCTGCTGTAGCTGGAGGTGTTATTTATGCAGATCTCTGGTGTGAGCTTAGCATTCACCTGGACCAGCAGGCTTTGTTTACTCAGAGTTCTGTGCATGATGCCACTGCTACAAGCTTTCCACTTTCCAAGCATACTGAGGGAGGTGACACTGCACCCATTTTCTAAGGCCTGCATGTTCATTTACAGCTCATGAGGGAAGTGGGTCTTCCCCCTCTCCTGTGTAGTTTTCCTCCCACCGCTGCTTTTACCAGCTTCCTTCTCCTGATTGCTGGGCGTGTGCTGCTGCTCCTGCTGGCAGGCATGTTTGTTTACAGCTCACGTGGGAGGTGTGTCTTCCCCCCTCTACTGTGGAGTTTTCCTCCCTCCGCCACTCTCACAAGCTTTCCTGCTCCTGGTCACTGGGCATGTGCCCTGGCTCCCACCCTCTCCTGCCAGGCCCAGCTTGTTTATTTACAATTCTGGGAAGGATTCCCCTCCCCCCATTTCGGCATTCAGGGCACCCCACCCTCTTTGCTACATGTCTTTATTGTTCTTATTGATTATTACTGTTTCTCTTTTTTCCCCAGGTGGGGGTCAGTCTGTCCAGGGGGCTATGCTGATCTGCCCCAGGGATGTCTGTGGAAGTACTGCATACCACTTACCTCACCTTGTCCACATCTTCCCAAGCCATCTGGGTGCGGGTGACTGGCGGCAGCCTGGGGGCCCTCCTGGTTTCTCCATTCAGTGTGTAGTGAGATGCTCTGTGCAGGCTGGAGGTGTGGAGGGGTCAAAGTTTTGATTCTTCTCTGTGGCCTTGCCTGCAAGGTGGTCTCCAGCTTCTCTCCAAGATTTCACTTTAGGAGAGAAGCTTTCTGCTTCCTCCCTCTAGCTGCCGTCTTTTTCTCCTGGTCCCTGGTCCAATGACAAAAGTTATCATTTAGGGCAAACCTGGCCAGCCCCTAGAGTGCTAGTTTACCTAGCCTCTGGCCTGCTCTTGGGGAGCCCTCCTCTTCTGTCACTCTTTCCCCATAGTACCTGAAACTCCAGTGTCCCTCGAGTTACTTATTCTTTAAATTCCAAATGTATATTTGGTGCACTGAAATTTTTTTCTGTGTCTTTGCTGAATCTCACTTTGTTCATGCAGTGTTTTCCTGAGCTTGGGGCATCTTTTTCTTAATTTAATTTAATTTTTAAACAGCATGCATTAATAATACAAGGGGGTTTTATTGTGATAATTCCATAGGTATATACAGTGTAGTTTGGATAAGTTTGCACCTCTATTATATCCATATACCTTCTTCCCTCCTACCCTCTTTTTCAAACAGTGATGCATCTTTATGAAGATTATTTTGAATTTGTTGTCAGAAAATGTATATACCTTCATTTCTTTAGAGCTATCTTTCTGCCTCCTTCCCCTCCAATTCTCCCTCCCTTTCTCCCTCCCTCCCTCCCTTCCTTCTCTCTCTCTCTCTCTCTCTCCCTTTCCCAACTCAGACTCTCTTATTCCCTTTGTGCAGTAATGCAGATTATTTTGAGCTCTCATATGCCACCTAGCTCTTTTTTTATTCTTGGGGCCCCCTGGCAACGAGAGTATGCAAGGTCCCTAGCACTCTGAGGCAGATAAGACAGAAGTCATTTCCTCAGTCATGCTCCTAGGGAAGCATAGCACTGGACACATGCTCCATTATTTCCTCTACCCTCTGAACCTGAGAGAAACTGTCAGGTTTTATAGGCCTGTCAACTTTTATTAACCATGGATAATTGGGAACTTCAGAAAACATAGAGAATATTTTTGTTCTCAGTAGTTTCCCAGTGCCTAAAATTTGCTAGGCCACATCAATGCTCAAGTTCTTAGGTCAGCCCCCTGAAAGGCTAGGAATGTTGAACACTGGCTCCAATTCTTTCTTTCGCCAAGGAGAAGTCAGACATCTTGAGTAGTCTCCCACTTGGTCTGAGCTGATGGTAGGGGGAAATGGCAGAGGAGTATGAGCTAATTCATCCTATTACTTTTGTGCTCAGTTGGCTTCAAGTTGGTGCAATTTTCTGTTAGTGCTTACATTTAGGTAAGATGGAAACTAACTCTTTGGGTAGTTCCTCAAAGATTCTAAATGTTAGACCTATGTTCCTGTCCTCTCTTTCACTTCCCAAGCATAACTTGGAAGTTGTGACACATATCCTCATTGCACTAGGCTCTACTAGGGGCAGGGGTTGTGGTGACTGAGTGTTCCAAGTTTTCCTATCAACTTTGATATGGTTGTTTTCATGCTCAACCAGGGTGCAGGAGTTGTTCATCTGGTTTCTGGATACAGCACAAAGGA
Source organism: Castor canadensis (assembly GCF_047511655.1). Classification (NCBI taxonomy): domain Eukaryota; kingdom Metazoa; phylum Chordata; class Mammalia; order Rodentia; family Castoridae; genus Castor; species Castor canadensis. Next base: position 68,396,286 of record NC_133391.1, on the reverse strand, counting down.
ATTGGTCTGTGAATTATTGTCAAATCCATATCTCTGTGAAGGAAGGAGGACCTAGAGCTTCCTATTCTGTTTTGCTTATGCCATCCACTGAGGATATTTGTTACTACATAAATGACTTAGAAGAGTACCAGTACCTGGCATTTAGTAAATACTCAACAAATCATACCTTCATTTATTCTTCTGCCTTACAAAGACTGATAGCTGGGTACTAGTGGCTCATGCCTACAATCCTAGCTACTTGGGAGATTGAGATTGGAAGCATTGTGGTTTGAGGTCAATCTGGGCAAAAAAGTTAGTGAGGTCACATCTCAAAAAATAGCTGGGCCTGAGCATGTATGTCTGTCACCCTGAGTTACATGGGAGGCTGAGATATGGAGGGCAGCCCAGGCAAAGATGTTTGTGAGACTCCATCTCAGTAGAAGATATCTGGGTGTGTTGGGGTGGGCCTGTCATTCCAGCTACAGGAAGAAATGTAAAATAGGAGGACTGCCATCCAGGCTGGCCTGGGGAAAAATTGATATCCTGTTTCCAAAAATAACCAGAAGGCTGGAGGTGTGACTCAAGCAATAGGGTACCTGCCTAGCAAGCATGAAAGCTTGAGTTTAAACCCCAGTACAGCCAAAAATGCTGATATTTCTCTCTTCTCTTACATTTGCTATTAGTTATTTTAATTATTTTACTTCAAAGATTGAGAAAAATATCATAATGAAAATTAAACAATTTAAAAATCTTAGTATGCTGGGTTTAACTTCAAAAAAGAAAACAGAAGTAAAAATGAAGGCTCTTTTTTCCCGAGGAATCACCAATACTCTAAACAGTTAGTGTAATTATTGTCCTTTATGAAATTGGCCTGAGGAGCACTGGTGAGCAAATAAACAGCAATGGTACTTTATGGTAGTTTCTGAACAGCATAAACACTGCCTATAGTCTATAGCTGCTATAATCCAGAGAGAACTAGACAACCAAAACTCATAAGACAAATAATATTGAACCTTTTGGTAAACTACAATAGAGTCAATTCTTGTTGAAATCTTGCCACTAATTTACAAAGTCATTTATGGTAAAAATAGACACTAGCTGGTTTTTACTTTACATTTAGAGAGGGTTTACAGGTAGGAATAGTGGGGTTAATATTTCTAGGATCCTGTGGATATGTTATATAGATAGCAAGTTCAGAGTAACACTATAGTTAAGATATTACATCTGAACTGGAGTCCTTTTGAGAGTAATAGGGAACGTAGAGAACCTCGGAACTTTGCAGTCATCCTGACTATGGTCACCAAGAAACACCTTCATATTAATTGCATACATTAAGGGGTTTCATCGTGACATTTCTTGCATGTATCCATTTATGGCACAAGGAAGATGTTAAAGCCTGTGAGGTTGTTTCTCTTCTGGCTTTCACCTAAAGACTTCTGTATTTTGATCTTCTTTTCCTGTTTCTGAACTTTTTACATCTCTGGCAATGACTGACTGCTGAATGCCCTAGAAAAGTACAGTTCTCAGTATCAGGCATAAGTGTTTTAAAAAAAAGATTGTAGAAGTTCTGATGTTAAAAATTAAAGGTAATTTTCTCTGAAGGGAAGTTAATATTATAAGACGGAGGGTGTCCTTCAACTGTAATGAAGAACCTAGTAGCTATATTTATGTCTATATTTCTGTTTCTGTCTTTACCTATCTGCTCATGTATTTATCCCTCTTGATCCAAGATGATTGGAATTCCTATGTGAGGCCTGCAGTAATTAGGAAAAACTACCCTTTGGTGACAGTTTAAAGAGAAATTCAATGTGAGCAATCCAGTAAAGGGGGAAAACCATTTGAGGCTTATTCCCTAGACTTTTTTCTGTGGTGTGACATCAGTAGCACACAATTACTTTTAAGACTGTTCCACATTCCTACTGAATCCTCCCAGGATGCTTCTATTTAAAACTAATTAACTTCTGAACATTTTCCATAGTTTGCCTCCAATGGGTTTCGATTGGTAGTGCATAGTTCGAAAAGATGTCCTTAATCACTTTAAGTCAGAAATTATTTTAGTTTCTAAGGTTGCAGGCCAGCTGCACTGTTGTAGTTGTGAGAAGCTGCAACTCCTCTGCATATTTTATGCTCTTATTTTCAATTTTTGGAAGGCAGATTCTAATACAACACATGCTGCAACCTGATTTTCCCTTTCACATAGGGTGATTGTTTTTCTGCCTTATGTAAGTGACCTTGAAATGGAGGCACTAATCTCAGGAAATTTTAGGTCCTGTGCATTTCCCCCTATATACCATGGAATCTTGTCATGGAATACATTGGCTTGCAAAGGGTCCCTCAAGCTTTGGACCATGCCACTTTGAATTTCCTGCAGTCCTTCCTTTGTAACTCAGTGTGTGTGTGTGCATGCATGCACGTGTGTGTATGTGTACACATGTGTGTGTGCATGTGCAAAGGCTTTGCATCTTGACTATAGCATCAATGTAAATTTTCTGGAGAGAAAAAATGCAAAGAATATACCTCTCTGGAGAAAGGAAATCTGGATAAAATGATCTTTCTGGTTCTTGAAATATGTGATGTTTTATTTCTTTTCCTTACCAAAATTTTTCACTTCCTAACAGATTCCCTCTAATAAAAGCTTTATAATAAGCTAGCTGAGGCAAGGGCATTAAAAAACTCATCTGTGTGGAATTATTTTGGCGGAAGGATACTAAAAAAGAGCAATGTAATTAAAAGACCTTTGCATGACTCTTAAATCCCTGATTAATATGAATGTGCTTTCCTCAACATCCAGCATTTTGAATGTCTAGAATCAGGTAAAATAATGTGAAGAATGATTAGCATGAGTGGACTTTTGAATACACAAAGATCTTTTAGGCCTAGAAAAGCAGGACAACAAAGAGAGAAAGCCCTGTCTCTGAGTTGGATATTCTCAAGTTTGAATTCTAGACTTGTGCTCACATTACCTAGACTTCCTAGTTAACTGTTTTCTCATCTGTACAATTAGTGCAATGATTACATAATTCACATGGTTGTTGTGAGGGTTAAATGAAATAAAGGTATATAGCCTAGTACCTAGCACAGTAAAGGACTCAATAAATAGAAGGCATGCTTTCTCATTTGCAACACCAATGTGTACAGGAGTGCAGTCTGGCCTTGCAGTCAGACTGGCTCATTTTCATTCTGCTGCTTTTCCTTTCTCTGTACTAGGGAAGGCAAACCTTTGCACTCTGCGAATGTCTTAAAAGTTTGAAGATCATTTAAATTACTAACCTTTGCTGTTCTTTTCTAACACTTGTTCATAATGTTTATATTTTTCAAATAGTGTGGATGTAGTTATTGGACCTTTATTAATCAAATGCCTCCCTCCAACAGTAGCAATAATAAAACTACAGACATAGGGCTACATAAATCCATCTAACATCTATTCTTGTTACCAAGGAGCTTGCATATTGCTTCCCAACAAAAACCCATTCAACATTGACTTATCACAACACTTCTTAATATAATTTTAAAAACTATAATAGTAGCAGCTTGCATAGAATGCTACATGCCAGACTCTGTGCTAAGTGCTTCATAAAGACTGGGTTCTCAAACACTTATTTCTTATCACCTGATTAGTGGGTGAGAAAACTGAATTTTTGTTGTTAATTAAACCATTTTATTTCTATAAATAGATAACTGTGTATCTAACACTCAGATCCAGAACAAGAATATTACCATCAGTTCAGAAAAACCCTTGCACTTTCTTTTGGTCACTACCCTCACCCTTTACTGACTTTAAAGTGTTCTCTGCTTGTGTATCATGAAAAATGTTTTAATACCCAAGTTATATCATAACTATAGATTTTGAAGGTCTTGCTTTTAGATGGATGAATTTATATTTACATAAAGTCATGAAAAACTCATGTATTAAAATATTACTGTTCTTTTGTTTCATTTTACTATAAATTGGTGAAAAGTGTGTTAAGGACCTGCATTGTTCCATGGCTTCACCATGAGAAATCAATGGCATAATCAAGCTATGTGAAAAATGATGGAAAGTTGTGTTTTGTTACTGATGCAGGGACAAAGGAAAAAGAGAGAGTTATAGATGCTTAAAACACAAGGCTCTTGACAGCTGTATGTGAGGAACTAGAGAAGAGTATAGAATGTTCACCAAGGTTCAGGTTTGATTATCTGCCTGGATTGCAGATAACAAAGAAAGTAAAGGTGGGGGAGTGTGGTAGAAGTAAAATAAGATGAATTTTAATTCAAGACATAATGAATTAGGAGTTTCTAAGGAGAATTTGGGTATAAATGCCTAAAAGATTTTGTTTATAAGAATTAAAGCCGCAATATCTATTTTTGAGAGACAATCTTCCATGGTTCTTTCATGTTTGTGAGGGAGAAAACTGAATTTAAGAAGGGTCAAGAGACATAGCCAGTAAGTGGCCGAGGTGACTGGCATGTCACCACGTAATGGCCTTGTAAAATTTGCAGGACTGTTAGGGCTGCTGTACCAGGTTGCCTGGATAATGCAATTTATGTTGAACACTTCCTTCAAACTGTGTGTGTGTGTGTGTTGGGGGCATCTAGAATTTTGATAGTTATGGCTAGGCATAATGCCAACCTGACCAGTCCCCAATAAAACCCTTGGGATCTGAGTCTCACACAGTTTTCCCTGGGCAGAAGCATTGTATTGGTATTGCTGGTTTTTACTGCTGGGAGACAGTGGGCTTCGTGTGACCCCTTCTAGGCCAGCATAGGAGACCTGCAGGTAGATGCCTCCATACTGTACCTTATATGGCTTTCCCTTATAGATCAGATTATGTAGCTTTGTTGCAATACATTTTAGCTAAGAGTGCAATCCTACGCTGAAATCCATGAGTCCTTCTGGGAAGCGCTGGATGGATGAGTGGAATGGAACTGCTGAAACAAGTAGTGTGTGAGGTGTCAACACAGGTGTCAATGGACTACGAAGGGATACATAATTCATCAGTCAGGAACTTTCGTTGGTGTTGGTTAGTTGGGCTGAAGTCGCACCCCTTCTGGGAATCTCAACTCCAGTGCCTCTTCTTAAGTCATTATATGGAGTATAATACGCATTTAAAAAAATATATGCACACAGACATAGAATTGTTATAAAGTATGCCAATCTGTTCAATTTTGTCTTTTTATGCAAGCTGTGTTTTTACTGTTTTGCAATGGAATGCCCAACATAGAACATAATTCCAAATATTCAGCTGTGTAAAAGAGAAAATAAGGTTTAAGGACAAGTCGGGGAAATGATTTTTAAAATTAAATTAAACACGATTCAGGTTCTGCAGTGATTCAGCTGCTAGGTCTGTGTAGCTGAATTGTTTTCCCGTGGGCCTATGATAACAACCATAAGAATCATCAAAGCATGGAACCTGTGCCAATAGTTGAATAGGATCAGAATGGGCCTTTTCTAGAGCTTTCCTTAGCTTTCTGCAAGTAATTGCTTATCTTCTTAAATAAGAGTTTGACTGTTTTTATTTTCCTATTTATGTTTGCTACTTATTTTCCAAACCTGAGACAATGGACATCTATTGTTCTAACAATAAGATTTGCCATTTAATAATCAATATTATGACATTTTGAATATACCAGCTACTCACAACTATATTTGTTCATGCCTATAATATTGCAAGGGATAAACAAGAACAAATAGGGTCTCTGGATTATAAACCTGTAGGAAAAACTGTTTTCAGTTTCTAGTTTTTTATTTTTCACAATTTCTCTGAGCAAATATTACTTTTATAATGAGAAAATATTGCATAATTATGTTCATTATTTATTATGAGAACTTGAAATATGCTGGAATCTTCTGAAAATTAAGCAGTTCCTTAATATATTTCTTTTCAGGAAGAAGTTTATGAGACTGTATGTCTAAGGACACATAGGTGTTAGAGTGTTGAAGGAGCTTGGGTGAAACCCCAGGTCCCACACCACAGCACGTGAACAGCTTAGTGCTATTTTTAGTGCAGTATCTTAGCATTGCTTTCATCGACAAAGTATCAAAATCAAGCTATGTGACAAGCAAGCACTTTTGGTCATTAAAAAACTACTTGTATTTTGTAGAATTTTATACTAGAAGCAGCATGAAGAAATATTTGTTCTAATAAATATTTCCAAGATGAAGAGGCTCAGCCCAACACAGGTCAAGTGATTTCTTAAGGAATAATAAAGGAGTGGCAGAATATGGCTAGAAGCTCATTTGCCTGGCTCTGAGATGGTGTCTCATGCTTATTGTGACACTTTTAGCTAACAAGAAGTCATGTCTGGCTTAACTCTCTTTTCTAGGCATTATAGACCCAGAGCAGTAAAGTAATTGTTCTGTTTTCTGCTGATTATTCAAAGGAATTAGATTTGCTAAGCCATCTGGATTAACTTTATTCTTTATGCAAGAGGACACAACTGTGTTTTAAGCCTGAAAATGCTGAGGTTGGACTTCTTGAGAATAAAGATGAAAAAGTGAATATAAGAAATTATTAAGAGATTATGCCATAATGAAATGAAGGGGGTGGAGGGATAAGAGAGAGTAATAGAGTGTGTGAATTTGATCAAGGTACATTATATTCATGTGTGGAAATATCGCAATGAAACCCTTTTGCACAATTAACATATACTAATAAAAATAAATGATTAATAAATTATAGAAAAATACACCAACAGTTGAGTCACTGTGTATGCGTTGGATACAAGCTTTCTGATCCTCTTCCCTGTGATCCTCCTCCAGTTATTTGCAATGGCCCCAGCTGTGGCATTTGTTTTACAGGTGCTCTGTTTGCAAAACTCCTTTTGAAAAGCACAGTGTGAGCTTCAGAGCCAAAGCTATTGGCGATATTTTGTGAAGAAAACAAAGGTAGTGAGATTACTGCTAAATTAACTTTAATGATTTTTCAAATTACAATTATATCAGAAAATCATTATTTGACATCCTGTTGAGTAAATATTAAGTGAATTACAGTAAATCTATCTCTACACTTCCTGTAACTCAAGAGTCAATCTCAAATAATTTCCCTATTTAGTCCTTATTTTGGATGTAGAGGACTTACATGGCAGATTGTCTGGAACTGGCACACTTTTCCATTTCACTTTTTTTTCTCTACAAATTTGTTAGCTATTTAAGTATTTAATAGACATTCTGAACAGATTCTTTAGTTTCTAACTTCAAAAGAGAAACTTGTAGTGCCAAAAAAAGGAGAAAAGCCACCAAAATAGTTAAATGAATGAGGGTTTTGAGAATTCATGGGTACAGTTACATTTTTGATATAAAAACGAGAGGAAGAACCGTTGAGTGAGGTGATTAGGGACATCTGAAGAAAAGTAACACTAAATATACACTTCTATACAGCTGGAAAATTAATTTGGTATTCACTGTGAATACCAGGTCTTCACTTTGCTCTTTGTGTAATGAATGCCTGGCCTCCCACAGACTGGAAAGGCCCATTTTCATCCTGGGCTTGCATGGGGATTGGGACACGTGTTCATCTCCTTCTCCTGTGAGGATGGTCTGGAAGTTCTGCAACTACCTCTTCTTTTCCTATGCAAAACTCAGCTCAGTGATGACTGGTAAGATGTCCTGAGACTAATTTAGTTTGCTTTTAGTTAAAAAGAAACACTGAAGCACTTATACATTCAGCTGAATCACAGAATCATGCATGTTAACACTGGAAGGGAGGTCTCGAGGTCACTTAATTAGACCCCACATTCATCACTGTTATCTAGTCTCTCTTATTGGTACTTAAAGTAACTAATTGTGATAACATTCGATGATGACTTGTAATTCTAACTTAGGCTCTCTCTTTTATTCATAGAAATATTAGAAAGTAGAAAGCATGTCAAATTTCTCAGGACTTACAGGATTTTCCTTTTCTACATGTAATTAATATAAATTATTATTAGTTATATAAATGCACTGATATATGTAATAATTAGAATGGTCATGTTTTGAGGCACCATGTTCTATTATTAAACCTATCTATTTTTAGAGGAAGGTGGTAGAATTCTGTGGAAGATAGTTTTTTCCTAGGCCAGTGAGGCAGGGTTTTCCAAGTTTCCTTTTATAAATATTCCACAAATGTTGGTGTTCTTCTTTATAAATTGTAGGAAAGATGCTTTAATGTACTTTGAGAGAGAAAGGAAGAGGAGGAAGGAGAGAGAGAGAGAGAGAGAGAGTTTAATCTACTCTTTACTTCATAGTGAGCTACTCATATTTGGTTTGAAATTTCTCTTCACATTTATTGCATTTTGGCTTTGATTCAATTTGGTTTAATAACAACAAATAGTCTGGGGTTAAGTTGCTTTATCTTGACCATATTTTATTTTAGTTCACTAGACAATTAGACCCATGTAATCCACTGACTTTTTTCCTTTGCTTTAGCTTTAGAAAGTAAAAAGCTTTGTTAATGGTCAGGTGTTGTAGTTTTCCTTAAAATTTTTGCAGATAATTCCTTCTACTTTGTTCTTCTTCTTTTTTTTTTTTTTTCCTTTTTTGGAGGTATCGGGGTTTGAATGCAGGGCCTTGTGTTTGCTAGGAGGCACTCCACCACTTGACACATACCCTATCCTTTCTTGGTTTAGTTATTTTTCATCTAGGGCCTGTATTTCTTCTTTTGTCCATGGTCAGTCTCAGACCACAATCCTCCAACCTGTGACAAGTGTATGCTACCACGCCCAGATTATTGGTGGAGATGGAGTCTTACTAACTTTTTCTTCAGGCTGGCCTCAAATCCTGATCTCAATTTTTGCCTATTTAGTATCTGAGATTACAGGCACGACTCACCATACCTGGCCCCGTTCCTCTTGAATATATCCAATATTAATGGATTTGTGTCTTACACTTATGTACATTTTTTACAGTTTTTTCAAATTAATATTAAATTTAGATGAGACACAAAATAATAAAAAATAGTATTTATTGGACATTTCTATTTTTCTTCTGAATTTTAAGCTTTGTGAACTTAGAATACATTGTGAAAAATGACAATAACATTTAATTTTTGGTTATTTAGTTTCTGAGCATCATTGTGGTAAGCATTTTTTCTTTTTATTAGAATATATTAATTTCACAAAATACTAGGTTCATTGTGACTGTTTCATGTATGTATGCATGCAACATGCATTGATCATATTCACTCCCCACTGCCCTCTTCTGTCCCCCTTCACTCTCCCTACGGTCCCCTTTTCTCAAGTAGTTCCCCTTATACCTTTCTGTCTTTTTAAGAAACTAGATTCTGTATCTAAAACATATAATATTTGTTTTTCTGAGTTTGGCTTATCTCACTTAACATGATGTTTGTTCTCCAGCTCCAACCACTTTCCTGCAAACTACATACTTTCATTCTTCTTTATGGCTGGATAATACTTCATTGTACTAGTCCATTTATCCACTGATACACACATAGGCTGATTCCATAACTTGGCTATTGTGAACAGTGCCGCAGGAAACATAGGTGTACAGGTATCTCTATTGTATGCTGACTTTGGGTCCTTTAGGTATATAGCCAGAAATGGTATAGCAGGATCATATGGTAGTTATATTTTTATTTCTTGGAGGAAACTCCATACTGATTTCCATAGTAGCAAACTAATTTACATTTCCATCAACAGTGTATAAGGATTCCTTTTCCTCCACATCCTTACTGGCATTTGTTGATTTTTGTTTTCTTGATGATAGAAATTTTGACTAGGGTGAGATGTAGTCTCAATGGTGTTTTGATTTGCCTTTCTCTAATGACTTGATCTGTTGAACATTTTCTTCATGTATTTATTGGCCATTTGTACTTTTTCTTTTGAGAAGTGTCTATTTAATTCATTTGTCCTTTCATTGACTGGGCTATTTGTTCTTTTGGCATATAATTTTTTGAGATCTTAAAATATTTTGAATATTAATATCCTGTCAGGTGAGTAGCTGGTAAATATTTTGTCTCATTCTGTAGACTGTCTCTTCTTTCTGTTGATTGTTTCCTTTTGCTGTGCATATAATTCAATGCAATCCTATTTGTCAATTCTTGCTATCATTTCCTGAGCTACTTGAAATCTTTTTAGAAAGTCATGGCCTATGCCTATATTTTGAATACTTTTCCCTATGTTTTCCTCCATTAGTTTCAAAGATTTGGATCTTACATTAAGGTCTTTGATCCATTTAAAATTTTTTTAGTTGTACAAAATAAGGAGTTTTATTATTGCATTTTAGTATATACATATAATGTACTTTGATCATATTCACCCCCTCTATTACTCTTTCTTATTCCCTTCCCCACTTTCCATTTTCCTCTTTCACATCCCATTTACTTTCATGTCCTGCCCCTCCCTCCATTCCACATATGAGAGAAAAGTGTGATACTTCTTTGTGAGATTGGCTTATCTCACTTAACATGATGATCTGCAGTTCCTCCCATTTTTTGAAAACGGCATAATTTCATTCTTTTTATGGATGAGTAGAACTCCATTGTGTGAATATACCACATTTTCTTTGTCCGTTCATTGGTTAATCAGCAGCTAGGCTATTTACATAACTTGGCTATTGTGAATGATGTAGCAACATGGGTTATAGTAAGCTGACTTTATTTAGTCTAGATATACACCCAGTCATAAGTTTTGTCTTTAATGTCTTGATAAATCTCCATACTAACTTCATAGTGGTGTCCACTTACATACTGGTGGCATTTACATTGCCAGCAGTAGCAAATAAGGCATTTTTAAAAACCCATATCCTCATTAGCTCTTATTTTTCATTTTGCTAAAATTTCCCATTTGGAGTCCGACTCTTCTCTCTCTCTTTCTCTCTCACTGTCCACACTGGGGTTTGCACTCAGGGTATTGTACTTGCTAGGCAGGTGCTCTACCCCTTGAACCACACCTCTAGTCCTTATTTTTTGTTTTCTTGATGATAGTAATTTTGACTGGAGTGAGATGTAATCCCAATTAGTTTTGATTTACATCACCCTGATGGCTAAAGATGTTGAATTTTTTTCATGTATTTATTGGCCACTTGTATTCCTTCATTTGAAAATTGTTCAATTCATTTGTTCATTTATTGATTGGGTTATTTTCTCTATTTGTGTTTAATTTTTTGAGATCTTTATATATTCTAGACACTAATCTCTTATTGGATGACTATTAAAGATTTTCTCGATTCTGAACGCTATCTCTTCACTTTGTTGATTGTTTCTTTTCTCATGCAAAAGCTTTTAATTAGATGCTATCACATTTGTCAATTCTTGCTATTATTTCCTAAGCTATTATAGTACTTGCTACAAAGTCACTACTTAGGCCTTTATCTTAACCAGTTCCCCTCTGTTTTTCTCTAATATTATCAAAATTTCAGGTCTTAAAGTCTGATCCATTTTGAGTTGATTTTCAGGCAGTGTGAGAGACTGGTTCTAATTTCAGTCTTCTACATGGGACTATTCTGTTTCAGTGTAAATACAAAGAGACCATAAATAGATACCTCTTCTATGTAGCTTTTAATTAGGAGGGAACAAGACTAAATAATATATATTTCCTAGCTCTGTTTGGGATCTTGTTGTTGGAGGAGATATCTCATTTAGTGTAATTTACTTATTCTTTTTCTATGGCTCACACCCATTTACATCTCATGTTGTTCCATGTCATTTTACACTGGGTGATATATATTAAGCATAGTTGGTTTTATTGTAACAAACAAAAAGAAAATGACTGATTAACTCAAGTGGAAAATGGAATTATTGGAGTTAGCTACATACAACTCAAAAAAGAGCTAAGAAATCATGCTGCTGAAAGGCAGGGAGGAGGGGCAGAGGTGGGACTTTACTAACAAGTTCATGGAACTAACTACTTTTAGGGTACCGCACTTGTGACTCAGCCATGTCTCCACAGGACTCCATGTCTTTCTCTTCAAGCTCCAATATGCTCAGGAGAAACATGGATCCATCTAGCTTTATTTCTGATGTTTCCATCTCTACATCCAACAGCTGTGATCAGAAGGATAGCTGAATGGCTCAAAATATGGCAAGACTGGCATTTCTGTGAGTCAAGAAGCACCCTCATTTTTTGTTTGTCACAATTGCTCACAGTCATCAGGACTGATACGATCTTTGAAAGAAATTCTTTTATACCAGTGATTCCTTAAAATTCAGCATTTGAGTACAGAATCTTTGTTAGGTCTGTATCCACAGCTCTGATTGTTTCTGTTTCCATCGGTTCCTTGTTCAGATTGTGAGATGCAAGCTGACTGCCACCTGTGACAAACTGTGTTCTCTCTCCTGTGCTTCTGGTCAGGATGGACTCACCTGGCTGGTTACAAAGAAGAAATAACATTGAATGAAGGGCTAGCTGAAAGATTCCCTTCCACTACTTAAAAGCCATTGTCTCTATAGTTAATTCCTGTCTGCACTATCAAACATTTTCCCCTCCATTTCTACAGATGTGTTCATAATGGCCTTTTAGTCTCCTGCAGATTTTGCTATTTATTTATTTTATGTTGGTTAATGCACAAAATGAACCTGCACAGTGCCTCATTTTAATCCACCTTCAGGACCCTGGAGAGATTTATGGAATATGGCAAGCTTTGTTTTAATGTTCTTTCATGTCCATTAACTGTGGAAAAGAAGATCTGAGATGAATGGTGGCTCCCTGGCATATTTACTTGCCCAGGTGGAAAATTCTTGCTGCTGCTTCCAGAAAAATACTTTCCAACCCAAATTAAGGTCATATTCCTTGATGTTAAAATGCCAAAAGATAAATTCATGAATACTATAAAATATATGTTTTATTTTTCAAAATTATGCTTCTTGATAATTTCTTTAAATTTTATAGCATTTCATTTTTCATGGACTCAAAATGACATTTTTGTTTTATAAGTTAAGGAATAATGCCAATGAATGTAGTTTCTTTTTATATTTTTGATCTTTGCATGATCTTAAGTAGGTGAGTACTCCATTAGTAAAACGGGATTAGTATTTATATTTTTTGTGAAAAATGACAGAAGGTTTTTTTTTTTCCTCTGCTCGAAATTGAACCTTTGTATTGTATACTGGGCAAGTACTCTAGCACTGAGCACATCCCCAACTCAAAGCAACAGAATCTTCATATGACACATCACTGGCATTATTGAGAAGATGTTGGTTGCTCCCACCATCCAAAGTGTTTCCATTTTACATAATTTAAAATTATTTAAAGTTTTTAATATTTCACCATATTTTTTTTTTGTGGAAGAGACAATTCTTGTGACTACTGTTCATTTTCAGATCATTAAGGCAATTGGCATCCGATGACTCAGATTCTTTCATTATGGGGTCACTACTGCCTTTTTAGTCTAGGATATTTTGATTTGTTTATATCTAGGAATTTATTTGGGGTACTAAAATAGTTTCTTTGTATTATGAAAACTCTACTTCTTTCAGAGCACATTGAAACTGATCATCTTTACTATATTTTAAATATTTCCTTAATTCTCTGTTTAATATAGAGAGGCTAAAAACAAAAGTTATAGCAGACAATATGATATTCAAGCCATTTTTTTCTGGAGCTTTCTTTGCCTGCATTTTTTGCCACGGAGTAGTTTATAGTTGGATGAAATTTATATCTTTTCTATTGTCAGATCACACAGAATCTAATTGTATGTTTGCTTCTGTTCTTTGCCATAAATTTTCTAAAATCTTGAGAACACTCCAAAGCCACATATGATTCAAATAAAAGCTAATGCTTTCTACCTTTATAATTTCTCAGTTTTTATTTTGAAGAACAGTTTATACTATGGTAGCATAGTATATCTTTTTATCTATAATTTATTTAGTAATATCTTGATTGTCAAGTAAATGATAGCCATTATGCTAACTTCTTCACATCTATTATATGATGGATAGTATCAGTATCTCAGTTATATAGAAAGAAAAGATTATTATTCTGTAGATATTAAGTATGTGCTAATCATTATGTAAAATATTATTTTATAATTATGCTAACATTGTATGTCGGGAATCTACTTGATATTAGAAATGAAATAGTTCTTAATTATTATTTTATTCAATTATCTAGGTTGTCAAATAATTTGGAGCAATGCATAATCATGCATTAATGAGAAAGGACTATTCTGTTATATTTCCAAACATTTTTCTTCAACTCATTTTCTGTTTATGTTCAACTGCCTGAGAACAATATTCTATGACATTTAAAATCATAGTTGTGCAGAAATTGCTTGATTGTTCCTGTAAGGCTATGTAGCAAAATATAGGTAAACAGACATGATCTAGATAAACACTATAGAACACTTAAAATATTATTCTCAACTGAGGAACATTTAATCTCCTAATTGAAGACATTTTAGGTAATGGTAAATTATACAGAATATTTGGATGCCAACTACTATGTCTAACTTCATACTCTTGCTACTTTCTTACATAAGACTTTGAGCAAATTATACCACTTTTCTGTACTTCAGTTTTCTTATCTATAGAATAAAAAATAAGAGTCTCTTCTTAATTGCATGTTCTACTGTTCTTTTCATTGAGGCTCAAGTTTCATTGGCTCCTTATATGTCATGATAAAAATCTAATATACTTTGTGCAAGTAACTAATCCTGTTAAGTGGACTATAATTAAAACTATTGTACCAGTTGAGTTCAACTGGGAAAGTAGAGCCACTATGAATGATATGGAATGAGATCATTCTAATAAAAATTTAAGAGTGTTTCTCGCATGAATGGGTTTTGAATTTTAGCCAATGTTTTGCTGCTTGCTCTGAGATGTTAGTTTGGCTTCTATGAATTCACTAGATTAGAGTGGTAGAAAAAAACATCAGAAATGTCCTAGTCACATTTGCTTGGTAAAGTTGGCATTTTAAATCAATGGAAAAAATATTATACTCAATAAACAGTTTTCAGGAAATTGGTTATTTATTAGGAAATAAAAAATAATGTTATATTTCTAGTACATACTAGTCACAAAAATAGATCTTATATAATAAGCACCTTCTATCAAAAACCTAAACTATAAAAGTAATACTAGAAAACATAGCTATGTTTATGACTTGGGATAGCATAAACCTTATTAAACAAGTCACAGAAAATTCATAAGGAACAGGATTGATAATTTGATGTCAAAATTTCCTGCTTCTTTATGATAAAAAGAAATAATACATAGCAGACTGAGATAAAATGTTTGCAATTAAGTAACTGAAATTAGATTCATATCAGTATAGAAAAATTCTAGAAGTGGAATAGTTTGAATGCTGTGTACCCCTAAAATTCAATATGTTTATATTTTGACCCCAGGTGGTGATATTAGGAATGGCATCCTGAGGAAAATGATGAGGCCATGAAGTGGAGGAAGTCTCATTAATGACATTAATGACCTCTGAGAGAGACACCAGGTTGATACCTCATCCATCCCTTTTCCCATGTGAGGTTTTATTGAGAAGACAGTATAAGAGATAAGGCCTTGCCAGGCATCTTACCAGCTGGTTCTAGATCTTTGACTTTTAGCTGCTTAGCTGGTTTTAATTATTTGCAGTACTGGTTTTGAACTCAGGGCCTTGCACTTGCTAGGCAAGTGCTCTCTCACTTGAGCCACACCTCTATCCCCATTTCTATTGCTTATAAGTTTCTCCTCCTATGGATTTTATTATAGCAGCCTGAACAGATTAAGTCACATAGAAAGGAGAAAGAAGATCAAAAGAAAAGTGGAAAGAATGCTATGAACATGGGTGCATAGGGAGCTGATAATGGTGATTACCTTTTAGGAGGGGCCTAGAATTGGGAGTGGTAATAAAAGTGGGATTAAGTTTTATGTATAGCATTATGATACTTTTTTTCAAGGATAATATGTTCAAGAACCACTTGCTCTCTCTATGTTCTAGGTGTCAATTTTTGTGTTTGTGGAGGAAATAATTTACTTAGCTGTATTTTCTAATGAATGGGCAATTAGTTAATTTCCTATGTTTTGCTATCTAAAGACTACCATACAGAATATTTTTTATATATATTCTTAAGAACATGCTGGAGATTTTTCTTTAAGATAGGTTCAAGAATGAAAGTATAGGCTGCTACTATACATTTATGTTTATGTTTAAAAGGTATAGTCAAATTGCTTTCCAAAATGCATGTGGCAATTTATAGTCTTACAACCAGTATATGTATGTTCTACTTTTCTACATTATTTCTTGGTAATAATTGATATACTCACTCAAAATAAGAAGTACGGCATCTCAACAGAAACATGGGCAAAGGCTGTGAACAATCATTTAGAGAAAAATAAACATAATGGTAAGTAAACATAAAATTATGCTTGTTCTCATTCATAACCATGAAAATACAAAATATAACAACTGTGGTTTGCTCTTTCTCAACCATCTGTTTGGCAAAGTTTTAAAAAAAGTCCTTAGAATTTTAAAGAAAGCATGCCAATATCTTTACCATTCAGCCAAATAAGATTTTAAAAAATCCATTGTTTTGAAGGTAGAAAATAATTTAACTTAAGGTAGTGGAGAAATGACCCATGAATCTTGCATAGAGAAGTGAATAAACATCAAATGCTGTTGGAAGTGGAATAAAGTCAAGCTCTGTCAGCTGACTGTGAGCAGCCAGATCTTCCTTCCATAGTCTTCCTGTTACAATTATATTGTGTAGAAGCAGAAAAGACTGAGGCTGCTCAGACTGGCAAAACAAATAATCAAACAAAACACAGAATCAAGTAGAAGCGGGGATCATTTTACAGAGATTAAGTCTTAGTGGGTGCTGTGGGTGGAAACTTAATCCCCAATGTACCAGTGACCA
Organism: Castor canadensis; assembly: GCF_047511655.1. Lineage (NCBI taxonomy): Eukaryota > Metazoa > Chordata > Mammalia > Rodentia > Castoridae > Castor > Castor canadensis. The sequence goes on along the minus strand of NC_133391.1, from coordinate 68,379,548 downwards.
GAGGTGGGATCTTTAAGAGGTGATTAGGTCATGTGGACTCTTCCCTCATAAATGGATTAATGCTCTTATCACAGTGGTGGTTTAGTTATCAGGGGAATGGGTTTTTCATAAAGATGAGTTCTCTTTCTCCTCCCCCCGCTTTGGTACTAGGGTTTTAACTCAGGGACTTACTTATACTTGCTACACAGGTGCTCTATCACTTGAGCCCTTTTGCTATAGTTATTTTTTAGGTAGGAAGGGTCTCATGAGTTTTTTCCCAGGCAGACCTGGACCACAAGCTTCCTACTTACATAGGATGACAGACACATGCCCAGATTTTTTTCTGCTGAGATGTGTGTCTCATTAACTTTTTTGCCCTGGTTGCTTTCAAAATGATGACCCTTCCTATCTCTGTCTCCCAAGTAGCTTGGATTACAGAAATGAGCCACTGTGTTTGGCCACTCTTTTCTTGCTCTCTCATATTCTCTTGGTCTTCTGCCTTCTACCATGGGATGACACAACAAGAAAGCTCTCATCAGATGTGGGCACCTTGATGGTAGACATTCAAGCCTATAAAACTAAAAGAAATAAATTATTTATAAATTATTCAATCTGTGGTATTGCATTATTGTAACGCAAAACTAAGTAAGTCAGTGCTCAGTGTAGAAGATGTTGTGGAGTCAGTTTGAAACATTACCTTCTCTTGGAAAAAATTAGAACTGCCTGGATTCTTTTGAAGAGGAAGGAGTGAGATGTTCCTCAACAAGTTCACATAGCTAGCACAGCAATAGGGCCCTATTTGTAATCAATGTAAGGACACACAATGTATTGCATGTGTCAGGATAAAAATTACTGAATAGAATTGTAATACTATGAAAATTTTCGAGGCATTACTAAGAGGATGACTTTTTGCTACTCTGTGAATTAAGAAATCATACCATATTGGTATTTCGAGATCCTTAAGTATATATGGTAGATGTGGGTTGTGCTGAACTAAATGAGAAAACATGATGATTGACACCATGATTTGAGCTCAGGATACCCTTTACCAAGGAGAGAGGGAGGGTTAGTTTTTATTGTTGTATTTGGGGAATGAATTTTACCAGTTACATTGGCTTATCTATTGTAATCAATTTCATAAGATCTTTCTCAAGTGAAGTTATGTTTCATTGGTTGAAGAACAGGGACATTGATATCTAAATATTTTTGGAGATGCAAGTATAATAAGGTAAAATATTTGTGTTTGGTAGACTAGGAAGTGTCCCCATATGAAACAAACCTTGAAGAATCCAGAATGCATTGAGGAGAAAAGTCATTATTGCACATGTCTGCAATGTATACATGGAATGTGGAAATTTTTAATAGAGAAAAATCACAGTCCCAGAAGATCTTGCTCTCATCCATAGGCTCATCCAAATAACACTGAAGCTATTTATGGGACCCAATAAATACTATGGATCAAAGAAGGCCCTAGATAGCTAAAAACATATTGCTAACTTGACTCATGGATAGCCTGTCAGTCTGGGGGCTTCTTATAAGTGTGCAGCCACAGACATTGAGAGTGAGGTACATTTGGAGGGTGTATAATAATTCACATAAATGATTTACCTAATAATGTCTTAAAACAATTTCTTACATGCTACCATGACCAAGGTTACAAAAGAACTATTTTTTGGGGTTTCTTCATTTTTCTCCTACAGCAACTTCTACCCCATTTCCCCCTCATAAATAATCTGTATCTCATCTCTTCTTTTTAAATTAATGAATTATATAAATTATATATGTGTATACATACATATATATAAATGCTCATAGATATGAGATCTATTTTTGGTTTTGTTTTGCAAAGCACATTTTCACATGGAAAATGATGTGAACTTGGTACAAATCTATGCATATAATTTCATAGTTCATGATGTGAGTATATAAAATATATTCAGTGATTCTGAATTGAAAGGTATTAAATTTCTCTCTAGTTTTTGAGCAATGTGAACAATACTACAATAAATATTCTTATACATATGTCCCTATAAATTGCAGTATTTTATTTCTGTAGGATAGAGTCTTAAGAATTGAAATGCTAGATTAATAGTATAAGCGTTTTTAACATGGATGGCTAAAAATATAATAGCTCCTATTTCTGTTAATATATTAGGTTGTCTTTTCTATACAACCATAGCAGAAATTGTTGTTACAGGTCTTTTCAGTTTTGTCAATCCAATGGTTGTGGAGTGGCAACCCAGTGAGCCAGTGTATGAGTTTCCCAGTCTGTGTGTTTGATAAATGTTGTCACAGGAGTCTTATTTTACCAAGTTAAGCACAAATCTTTGACTATCCATTATTTGTTTTGTAGATATGACAGTGAGACAAAGGGGACCAATCTCCTTTATTATATACTGTTAATTTGAGTAGTAAGCTTTAAATGGCTTATTGTTTGTTGAATATGACAAATCAGTACAACAATGTACAACAAAAAAACTAAAGCCAAACACTATAACACCAGAAACAGTGACCTTGGAGACTTGAATTTTGATATGGTATTTAGGGTTTTTTGGTAGGCATGAACTATCTGCCTGTTGAAGGGTTTCTTATATTCTATAGGGAATTTGTTAAAGTCACTATCACTTTTCAAGTGTATCAGGAGGCTGGATGAGGTCTTTGAAATAGTAAAGATTAGAAGATGCATCCATTCATAGGATACTTCTTTAATATCCATACCCCAGACTCAGATTAACAGGCAGACTTATCTGTCATGAGAAAAAAAATACAGCTTGTGTGTATAAAGAAGGGAAAGAGAGAGACAGAGAGAGAGACAGAGAGAGAGAGAGAGAGAGAGAGAGAGGAGAGAGGAGAGGATGTGTATAGAGAAGAAAGAAGAGGAGCTAAGAGACCTTGGGTAAGGATGGGAAATCTGCAACTTCAACTCAAGAAGGCATATAGCCCCTTCCACAGTGCTTTAGCAAGTTACAGTGACAATAGTGCCTGCCTCAGATAAGGTCATGGAAATAAGGTCCAAAGTAGAAAACCAAATAAAATATTCTGCAGAATGTTCTTTCAAAAGCTGACCATGCAGAGGACTTATGGTCTTATGTTAGAGCACAGAACACTTTATCCCATCTGTAATCATTGGGAAGGAGGCAGCTGCACCTTCTTTTGTGAGAGCTCAGTGAATTCCATCAGAGGAGCTGTAGTATGAATGAGTTATTTTTTTCCTCTCTACCACTCAATTTTTCCAACATAAATATACTTATCATGGTAAGTAGAATCCAGGAAGCCCAGAGGAGCTCTCATAGTTGAGAAGGATGTTGAAATATTTTTAAATATTATTACTCACAGGAAATTTGTTGACAGAAGGGCCATATTAACCATTTGAAGAATCTTATTATTTTTTTAGGATTCAGAAACTCTGGATCCTCTTTACCACTCTCACTTAGTATGTCACAATGAAAGCAACCAGATCCACTTAACCAACAATTTCTACAAGGAGGCTGAGGGGTGGTGGGGCTCTTAGAAGTGAGGGGCAGAGAGAAGAGACAGAATTCCTCCTTTTAAAGTGTGGGTTTCCCCAGACGCTAGAGGTAGAGGGGGTCATGTGTGAGGTTCAGAGCCTAGACAGGAAGACTTGGGCTAGTTCAGGGTCTGAGTTTTGAACAACATAAATAATTGTGCTTCAGAACATCTATACCCATGTGATTTTTGAAAAAGTTGAAAGGTAGTCTGGAACGTGAAGTAGAGAGTGATTTTGTAAATTATTCTGGATTTATTTTGAGTCAGAGTCAACTAATGGTAAGGTTGTTTAATAATAGGTAGTTCCTCCTCTATTCTAAACCAAGTACAAATGTGGTAACTCTTGGTGTTCATTGAGGTTCACCCTCCAACTTCAAATAGTGGTTGGACGGGCCTTGGAATCCCAGTACAGTGGCCAGGTGCACTGGATTCATGGCAGAGCTCTGCAACACTGTTCTCTTTGTTCAGCAGTATTGAATTTCTGTGCATAATATTAGTGTTTCAGGAAATCCTTCCCCAGAAATTATTTCCAGTCTGCAGCTAGTGGTTTATTCCAAACGTCTGAGTGAGCTGAAGAGTTTCCCCAGGTCTGAAGTTGCTTGTCCTGGCAGACAGATGTCTGCACTGTTTTTACTTTTAACAAAATTTGTCTCTGCTGCACAAGTCTTAAAGATCTCTCACTTTTGTGTGGCTTAGCTGAAGACAATAAAATAATGAATTTAATAGGAAACAGATCCTATTGCAACTCCCCTCCAAACTGTTACTTATTTTCCCTAATAAAATGATTTTATCTTCATTTGTGTTCCTCAGTCCCTCATTACGGATGTTTCTTTCATTTCACATGCAGTGCTTGTCACTGGCAACATCAATCCTACTGTCTGAAAAGCTCTTGGAATTTGAAGCAAAGCCTCAGTTGAAGTTGACTTTGGCAAGTTGGCTTTTTAGACAGCAGATTCTCCTTTCCTTTAAAAGGTATGTAGGGCACTGAGAGGAGACCATGTCTAAGACAACAAAACAAAGAATTTTCAACAGGTGTAAGGTTTGCTCAAAAAAAGTTTGAAAATCACATTTTTTAAACTGAAAGAAATGAGGTATTTAAAGTAGTTTGCTAAAAACCAGTCACTGCTTCTGAGCTTCTAGGATTTGCCAATCAAAACAGCTAGTACGTATTTAGGTAATTTCTGGTACTTTTTAAGTGGAACAGTTCAATTGTTTCTTTAGGAAAGTCTCTAGGATTTTATTGGGATGTTGTAGAATGGCAGTTATGGGCAAGCATTATCAAATATACTGATTTTCTTATTAGCATTTGAAATTTGCTCCACTCAAATTTCATTTAAATCTGTGTGTGTTTCTGAATAATGCATTTTTGTCCCAACCATGACAACAAAGTGATGCCTTAGTCTTTAAAAACTAAAAGATCTTTTTAAAAGGTTATATGTCATCTGTAGAATCTCATAGTGGTCTGTAGAGTGCTTCTGATGGATGCCACTGCTCATGTCCTCTATCTCCTGGGCTTCTCTTCCTCCCAAACTTATTCAGGTGACTAAGGTTTTTTTTTTTTTATCCACACTAATGAATTCTATCACATCTTCTTCCTCTTTTTAAAATACTTTGCTGTAACTGAAACCTGCTTCTCTCCTGCATTTGTTTAAAGTGAATGATGCTCATCCTCCAACAGTCACTCACAACCTAGAAGTCACACCTCTAGGTTTCTCAGTGTCACTTCTGAGCTACGTTCTTCTACTCCACTTTTCTAAAAAAAAAAAAAAAAAAGTCATTGCTTCTTGATGCTCATATTTTTCTTCTATGTGACTACTGCTGAGTCACTCCTTATTTGCTAATGTATATTGAGCAACTTGCTCATAGAATGCTTTTCTACCCAAATCATGCCATTGTGCTGAGTGATTTCAGAGTTTACAGGGATTACCATCCAACCTCATCTTTCTGACCTCTTTAATACCAAAGGTTTAAATTTCCCTTATACATCAGCTGCACACTCCCTTATCTATATCATGGACACCATCTCTCAGAATTCCACAACAGTCATTACTTTACATTCTGTTAGTATTTAACCATGTACCAGGACACTAAGCTATAACTTTTGGATTTACAGTTTCATTTAATTCTAAAAACAATTCTATGAAGTAGATACTATTATGGTCTCCATTTTACTGAGCGAGAAGCTGAGGATCCAAATGGTTAAGTAAATTTCTCAAGGTCAGACAAAAAGACAATGGTAGAGTTTATGGTACAAGTAATGATGTCTGCTCCAAGTTCAAGCTTATAGCTCCCACAATATAAGCATTCCACTCTGGCCCTGCCTTCCACTCTTTTGCCTTTCTCATTAAGTCTTATTCCTCCTGACAGTTCCTTGGCCTCTTGCTTTTTTTTTTTTTTTTTTTAATACATGCTAGCTTTTCTCATTTTCTTCTTTCTAATGAAGTCTAGATTCTATGGACTCTTGTTGCAATGTACTCTCTTGTTTTTTCCCTGTTGTCCTTCTCTTAGAGTAGAGAATCTCTAATCTATTTTACAAATGGATTGCTGAACATTTTGAAGAAAATAACACAAACTGTAGAAAAAGCAAATCTTGTTCTCCTACCTTAGTATGCAGTAAAAGTAGCTCTTCTTTCTGATATAATAATCAATCTTCTAACTTAAACTTCCAGTTAACTGGGTCACAGAAACTGTCAATTTGAAGAGTCTTTCTCTTTTTTTCTGTATTTATCTTCCAAAGGGTTTACATATATCCACTAATATAAAAGTCAGTAGGGTGAGGATAGGATGTAGAAGAGCTTTCCTAGAAATTGTTCAAAATCCACTGAGATGTCCTCAACCAGTTTGGGTTTTGGCAGATGAGGGAGGTACCTGCTTCATCCTATCTCATTTCCTACTCCAAGATACCTCATATCTGCCACTCATTGAACTGTGGCACCAGGGCATCCAGCAATATCCTGTATGATTTGGGTAAGTGGTGTGTCTGTGCCTTAAACAGGCTCAAAAAGTCCCTCTCACTGCAGAGCCAACCATTGCCCCCATGCCAGCTCTCTAGAACTTTGATCTTTGGTGCACTTGAGAAACTTCTGGCTCTACCTTGTTTGTTTCATTTACATCAGTGCATTAGGGAGGTGGTGGTGGCAGGGGATGAATAGGTTGCTACCTTCCCAGATTCCCTTGGGAGTCATTCTTGGCTCCTTAGTCTTACCCAATTCCTGTAGTTTGGACTCCATCACTAAATTCTATTGATTTTGTCTTGACTTCATCTCTTTAATTATAAGCGTGCCCTCTAACTTTCATTCATTCTGCTACTCAACTAACAGTTATTATCATGTCTTCACAGCACTAGCATCCCTGCTTTTGGGTCAATTCTCTCTACACGGCAGTGTGTTCCACACATATTGCAACCAGAGCGCTTTGTCAATTGCAAAAGTCATCACATAGCCTCCTTTAGAAAAAGCTTTTTTTAAAGCACTCCTAATATATAAGTTCATGTTCTTTATGTGGCTTCAGAGGCTGCAATGACTTGTCCCCTGGTAGGCACTCTGCCTTCCTCTTTGGGTACTCATTACCATTAGCCACTTTGGGCTTCAGCCATGCATTTGTGTCATTTTTACAAGATGTTTCTTTTGTCCTTAATTGCCTTACCCCACTCATTAGCTTATGTAGAGTTTACTTATTCTTTATGTTTAAACTTAGAGCTAAATTTACTTACTTTCTGAAACAGGATCAGTGCCATCCTATTTGCTGCCATAAGCTCTTATCAGACTGCTTTCTTAACACCTGTTCATTTGTCTGCTTCCCCCTTCTTGACTGTGAGATCCTGGGGATCCAGCATCATGCAGGAATTGATTAACGTCATTAAGTTCTTACACAGAGCAGTAGATGGAAATTCAGTAATTTATACTTTCCTTCTTTGCAATGACACAAAAGATAAGAGAAAATGGTTTTTTCACATGAGCATCCATGCATTCAACAAAAAACTTTTGCATATGAGGGCTATTTGAAATTTAAAACATGTTGCCCTTAATGCAGAGAAACTAAAGCAGGTACCTTAAAGCAACTGAGGCCAATAGGAGAAGGGGACCAGGAACTAGAGAAAAGGTTAGATCAAAAAGAATTAACCTAGAAGGTAACACCCACGCACAGGAAATCAATGTGAGTCAATGCCCTGTATAGCTATCCTTATCTCAACCAGCAAAACCCCTTGTTCCTTCCTATTATTGCTTATACTCTCTCTACAACAAAATTAGAGATAAGGGCAAAATAGTTTCTGCTGGGTATTGAGGGGGGGAGCGGGAGGGGGTGGAGTGGGTGGTAAGGGAGGGGGTGGGGGCAGGGGGGAGAAATGAACCAAGCCTTGTATGCACATATGACTAATAAAAGAAAAATGAAAAAAAAAAAAAAAAACATGTTTTCCAGAAAATTAGTGTATGTTAACTTCTGTACTAGAACTTTTATGGAAAATATCCTTAAAACAGCAATTAAATACTTCAGAATAGTTAAACATACACTAGACTGATAATACTAAGTGAGGAGAATGTTGAACTGCTGTAACTTTCAAACCTTGCTGGTGGTTGTATAAATTGATACAACCAGTCTCTTATCTACTAAAATTAAGCATTTACATTCCAGTTGATTAGCAGTTCTCATGTGCTCCAAAAAGCAAGGAAGTTAATGTTGATAGGAGCATTATTTGTAATGTCCCCAAACTGGGAGCAATCCAGTTGTCTATCCTCAGGAGGGTAGCGAATAAAAAAAATGCCATATACTCAAACAATGGGATGTTACACTGGAATAAGAATGAGTGCACTGAAGGTATATACATAAACATGACTGAATCTGACAAGTATTTTCATTAAAGTTATATGAAGTTCACTGTTTGGCAAAACTAACATGATATTCAAAATTAAGAGAAGGGGTAGTGATTGGGAAGGGGCATGAAGGGGAATTTGGGGATGCTAGAATATTCTACTTCTTGACCTAGATGGTAGCTATATGGCATGTTCACCTTGATTTGTGACTTGTTTGCCTTTCCATATGTGTATTATATTTCAATAAAATGAAAAAGACAAAACAAAACAAGCTGATGATTGCATATCTGCATGTTAGCAAAAATATGGCAATACAGACTTCAGAAAAGTTTACTTTACTGTGTTCTTTCTGTAATACCAGTATAAGGTCAATACTTGCTTCTGGAAGATCCATGTGAATTCCTTTCAACATTACATTTACAATATAATCAGGGCAGCGTGACTTTGAATCAGAGAGTCTTAATTTTTTAGCAGTTTTGTAAACTGCTAATAAAAAGTTTTTAAATCAATAAAATAAAAATAACACACTTAAGTTGAATGTGTTGGCATATGCCTGTAATCCTAACTACTTGGAGGTAGAGACTGAGAGGATTAAAGCTGAAAGGCTAGTCCAGGTAAAAATGTTAGTGAGACCCAATCTTAATTAACAGACCAGTCATGGTGGTTCTTGGCTTTAATTCCAGCATAAATAAGAGAATCATGGTCCAAGGCCTGCCCCCTGAGACACTATCTGAAAAATAACTAAAGCAAAAAGGGTTGGGGGCATGGCTCAAGTGATAGAGCACCTGCCTAGCAAACACAAGGCTCTGTATTCAAACCCCAGTACCAGCAAATAAATGAATAAATAAAACAGTACACTTAAGATTACAAAGGAAACATAACAATAAAAACTTTTAAATGTTTTATTAACAAATTAAATGACAAGTTAACACTTTTATGGTATGTTCTGAATGTTTGTGCCTCCTGCAAGTTTATTTAATCCGCAGTGTGATAGTATTAGAAGGTGAGGCACTTGTGAGGTGAGTAAGTAGGTCTCAAGGGCTCCACCCTCATTAATGGAATTGTCTTTCATAAAGGAGACCCCAGTTAGCCAGCTACCCATTTGAGAGGGTGTCATCTATAAACCAGAGAGTGAGTTCACACCAGATTCCAAATCTGACAGTGCCTTGATTTTGGACTTCCCAGCCTCCATAACTATGAGCAATAAATACCAGCTTATGGTATTTTTGTTGTAGCAGTAAGAATTAAACAATTTAATTTAAAATGTAGGTAAGTCAAAGTTAACATTCATTTTTAAAAGACACATCAAGCTGAAGGTCGTTAATATACTCCCATGGCACATTACAACAATAGGTATCTTTTTAAGAATTTAAGGAATCTTAGAACTGTCTAATCTGAGGAAATTTTAACAAATAATGAAGATAACATATCCTTATCCATGTCTTAATAAATGACTGCAATAGGAAATACCAGATGGTAGCATGAATTATTTGGGTCACTAGAGTAAACACTTGCCGTCCTTTGGAGACACAGCGACTCCTAGGTGTAAAGTAGTTGGCCAGCCATTCATTGCAAGTAGCTAGAATTTGAAAGATCACAATCACATATGATCTAATGGCAGGTCTGATGCCCCTGAAATTTCTAAATAGAATGGAAAAATCAATTTTTGTTGTATATGCCATATCAATACTGTGATATGAACAGATCTTTGGTTTCCATCAGTTACAAAGTTACAGGTACTATAATACTTTTATGCCTTATCACAGTATTCATAATGAAGGAAATGCTACATGTTATTTTGAGGATAGAAAGTAAGAGGTGAAGGTAGAGAAGCAATTTTATGAGTTTCCTGAATTGTGTCCTGGGTTAAGAACTGCTTCTCTAAGTTCTAAGTGAAGATGTGAGTTTCTGTGTTGACTTTCCTTATTGAGGTAAGAGGTTACAGGAAAAACATGATACAAAATTTGTAGACAAAGTCAAGAACTGAGGTTAAGATTAAAAGAAAAACAAATATGTCAAGTCTTCATAATACACTGGAGACCCAAACTTCTGTCTAAACAGCCTCTGACCCTACTCCTCTATTGCTGCAGATGGTGAGGAATCTTTGTGGGCTGGGTGGAAGTGGAAGCATAAATTAACAAATAGAAACATTTAACATTTTTCTTAGATTTGGTTTCTTCACATAAATGTAAACTGTGGAATAAGATGATTTAGCAACTCTTGCACATCCTTCAACTCTTAGACCATCCTCAATGTCATCTTCCCCAAGGAGCCTGTTTCCTGTTCCCAAAGCTCCTAAAACTCCCCTCTCTATAGCAATCACCACCCTGTTTGTTTTGATTTAGGATTTGTTCTTTTATTTTGCTAGATTCTAAGCTCCATTCAGACAAAGATACACATTTGTCTTATTCATTACTTTATCCCTAGCAAGTTGTACCATCTCTGGTACATGGTCGGCACTCCACAAATATCTGTGGAACAAACAAGTAAATAAGTTGCCAAGTGCTTTCTTAACCCTCTCCTGTTAACTTCAATACTGATTAAAATGGTGATGGGAAGGGAGTGATCTTCAGTCTTGTGTTTAGAGCACAGTGGGAGTTAAATTTATGCAGAACACTGATTAATGCAGAATGATTACTGCCTGATAAGGAGCTTTCAAAAAGCTACAGGACAGAGTATCAACATATCAGACAGGTTCAGCCTCACTGACCGATGGGAACATTGACAAAAATGAAAGTAAAAACGCCTCTTATGTTGTATGGACCAGCTTCTCAACTCTGTATATATTTCTGTTTATTTTACCTAAGATATAATTTTTATTGCCCTTGTAAAGGTAGAAAACTAAATTAGTAAAATATAAAGACTATATGTTGATGAAAGTAGTTATATTTAAAGGGTTTCTGAGTTACACTGTTGAATAAACTAAATTCACTGAAGAGGGAGATCAGCTGTGACTAATTTAGGTCTATTTTTCCACATTATTCCTTGATTTATTTTCCCTAAGAACACCAGAAAAATGAGCTTTCCTTCGGAATGATTGTGATTTATATTTTAATACAAAACAATTTCTTTTTATTCCATTTGAGTAGCCTATGTAACAAGAATAGGACATTTTTTTCCACTCAGTTTGGCAGTGCTGGTATTGACTATAAGAAGTAAGATCTGTGGCCTTAATATATGTTCTTGAATATTGTTGCATGTTATAAAATATATATTTTTATAACACCACAAGAATTAGGGCAAGGCAGAATGACCTGCAGCTCTGCCCTCACCTTTAATTTTACTCTATCAGTTTATTGTTTGGTACTCCTTTTAGATGAACTGGACTTACAATCTCAGTCCATACAGATAGGAGACATATGTTCCTATATGCTGGCAATATTATTTATCAGCATGATCCAGGAGTAAAGTGAAAAGATAACTGGCTTTTGCTTCAGATACTGCCATAAAAAATCCCACAACTTGAATTAAAAACAAACAAAAAGTCCACAATCAAATGACATTTCCTGTGACAGGTATTCTTCAGAATCTAAAAAGTCAATAATGAGATTGACTCTACTTTATAAGGAAACTAGTTTTCTAATCAGAAAGTACATTTTATAATTAATTAGTTCTGGCTTTTATAATTAGAAGTCATGGAGATTAGACATAGGTGCTAAAGGAAAGCAGTTGAAGTTCACACCCACCTCTGAGGTCATCACTGGTGGCTTCCTAATGTCAAAACCTTTCCTAGCTAAAGCATCACCTGTGATCCTTGAGGCTTGTCTCTGGGAGCACATTTGAACACTGTTGAGGAAATGCTGAATCAGCGCCAAGGATATTTCCAAAAGAAAAACTTGGTTGGGTGTGGAATTATTCCCAGGATGCACCTTCATTTAGATGGCCATCTGTGGAGAACACTAGCTATTTTTTTTTATACATGACAGTGTTAACCCTACCACCTGCTCTCTAAAATATACAAATTTCTCAAGCAACAGTGAGTGGTCATCATATTATGAAGGCATACACATGGCATTACATCATCTGCTGTTCGTACAGCTGAGATAAATCCCATTTAGGGAAGACTTTTGAAGCAAAGATTCTATTCAGCAACTCTTGGCACTCTTGGCCCTGTTCTAGGCTCAGTTTAGACATCAAATGACAATTTTTTGAGGATGATATTCAGCTAGCACTTTATAGAATCACTTTTACTAACTTGAATATTCATGTATAGCTTTAGTTATTATTCAAAATTGTTTTAAGAAACAATACCTAATTTTACTTCTGTTGGCATTTTAGAAAATATATGTCAACAGTTAATTTTTGCAATATGAAACTGCTATAAAGAAATTTAGGATTCATATTCATTAGCAACAACTGCAAAAACCTACAAAATGAATAAACCTGAAATTTTGTTTTCTCAGGGAAAAAAAGAAGCTGTTCTGTATCTTTCTTTTAAGGTACATTGGCAACACTATTTTCTTACCTGCCTTCTAAAGACTCAGAGTAAAATCTGAAGTACAATTTTATTAATTTTGTACATAAGATGTTTGGATTTTTCCTGTTTTTGAGGGAGAGTCTCCTTATTTTGCCAAAGCTGGCCTTGAACTCACAGTGTATCCCAGTCTGGCTTCCAACTCTAGAGCCTGCTGCCTCAAATCTCTTCACTGCTGGGATTACAGATATGTACCACCATACTAGCTCTCTTTTCCATTTTTAATTTTCTCTTTTTATTTATTTTTTCTTTTATTTATATGTGCATACAATGTTTGGGTCATTTTTCCCCCCCTTCCTCCTGCCCTCTCCCTTAACCCCCCACCCTCTCCCTCTCCCCCCAACCCCTCACTACACTACCAAGCATTTAATTTTCTCTTTTATTGCCCAGGTTGTGTATATCTATCTATCTATCTATCTATCTATCTATTTGTAGATCAATAGATTTTAAAATGTTTTGTCAACCTACTTTAAAAAGAAATTCAGTCTATTATGCTCCAATTATCAACTTCCATGACAGAAGAGACATGTATTTACTTAGTGCATAGAAGGCCTGGCCATTGTGAGCACTAATTGGATTGAAATTTCAATTCAATACACAGATATGTATGCTCAAAAGGATTGCTTTGTGTAGTCAGGGGAATGAATGAGAAACAAAAGACACAAAACAGAAAATCAGAACACTGAGAGAACTAAGTATGTATTCATAACCCATAACATGTCATGCACTCATTCAAGTTAGTAGAATTGCAAAATAGCAAAACTGAAATTTTTCACTAAGATGGGTTTTTAGTTAATTTTCAGTGGTGGAGAACAGGCTGACAAATGGATGTGCAGATGTATGTGTGTGTGTTTTTGTGTTTGTATGTATGTATGTTTTTGGAAAATTAAAGGTGGGGTTTTGGGGGAAAAAAAAACAAAACAAAGGAAAGGAAGGATGGCAGATTGTTGATAGCCACTGCATCCCCTTGCCCACATAAACCTGAAAGAAAAACCTTAAGTTTATGGCTGATAGGGTAGATTATAAGGCTAGTTCCTTACAAAAGAGGGTGCCAATATGAGGACAGACCATAGTTATAGATATCAACTTCTAAATAAAACGTTAAAAATGCAAATCCATCACAGTAGGTGCATGGTTGCCTGTAGGGACCTGCTCCATCCCAAACCACCTCAAGTGGCAGAGTTTTACTGGTCCATATTTTTTTCCTCTCTCTTTCTCTGTCTGGATGTGAGTTGCCTCCAGTTCATGAAGACTATCCAGTGTACTAAACATCAACATTCAGGTCTGAGAGCCTTGTACAGATGGGTCACCAACCACAGAGCCTCAGGAGAGTCCCCAACTGCAGATTGGTACTCCCTCAGATACCAAAGAGATGAGAGGAGCCCACAAATCATGCAGGTGACCTACCTGCTCTCAGTCCTCAGGCCAGTTCAGCTCATGGGAATCTGACTGCCTCCTTCCCCAAGCCCTCAACTTTGAAAAAGCCTTTGGTTAAGTGGACTGAGAGAAAACACACATACCTGCCTGGTGGGAGAGGGGTGCAGCCACTGGGGCTCAGCCCAGCACTTCTCTATACAGAGGAGGAGCAGAGAGCTAGCAGGCTAGCCAGATAGAGTATGGTTAGAGTCTCTAACCCAAAATAAGGAAGGTACTGAGGTGAATTCAACACTTAGCTAAAGCCCCCAACCCTCAGCTTGACCCAGCAATGTACATACACACACAAGTGACAGGAGCCTTTTGCCCCTCACTCCCCAAATGAAATTTTAACCTGGAGGCCTAGGGGGAAATGAGAAAATGAATGTGTGCATGTGAGCTCATTGCAGATAATCCAGAGCAGCAGTTGAATTCCCTAAACAGAGAAAAGTGCAGGCTCTGAAAGCAGCAGAGTGCTTTCTAACCAACTAATTTTGCTCAGGGAACCCACAAGCAACCCACAATGGCAGACCTGGAGCTGCCCCACAGCTCCATGTCACTTCAACAGCTGTCCTAATCCAGACACACCCTCAACAAGTTACACTGGGAAATCCAGGACCCTGAGGACACATGAATAAATACAGCAGGAGAACTGCAAATAAACACCTGAGGACCAGAGACTGGAAAGGAGTACACAGTGTATTGATAGTGCATAGAAGATATTCACAATTCTCCAAAAGAAAAAAATTCAGACTTTAATTTTTTCTGATTAAAGTATCAATTTATCTATCCCTCTTATATTGCCAGTTTTTTCTCCTTTCTTTTTCAATCCCCCCTTTTTCCTTCTCTTTTTTTCCTCACTTTTCCTATTTCTTCACTAACCACTGAACTAGTGGATTATTCTAACTCCTTCATATATCATTCTCAAACTTTCTGTCCTTCTGAAATTCCTGGCAATAGCATCCTTCTTCAAAACAACTGAACTATATCTGTACACACTAGGGTTTTGCTTATCTACAGCCCTTTCACTTTGCACCCCTTCTCCCCCTCATAATCTTCCTTCTCCTCTCCCACCTCCATTATTCTTTCTACCTAAGTATTGATTTATATGTTAACAAGTTTTATTTTGACAACTCCTTGTATTTATATGTAATATTGCCAAAGATTTTAAACTTCATGTAAATATCTGGCTTGGTACTAAATTGATGAATTTGTCATTGTTAAATTATACCCCCAGGCCAGTGGACTGAAACAAAACAGAAACTAGTCCTCCAGAACTTAGAAAATCATTTTAAGGGAAAGACTTCAGGTGACTAATACCCCTAACAAACTAATCAAATACAGATGAGCAAATCTCAAAATAGAGGCATAGGAAGCATGAAAAGGCAGGGGAACATGATTCCTCAAAATATGAACAATCACAACAAAGGATCTGATGAATAGTGAAGAGGATGAAACCCCATTTTTGAGCTCAAAAGAATGATGATAAGAATGATTAAGGAATTGAAAGAAGATGTGCTAAAGCAAGTCAGTGAAATCCCAGAGAATATGGATGAACAGCTAAATGCATTCAATGAGAAGGCAGTGAAACAGCTAAATGAACTCAAAGAGGATAAAAACAGAAAAATGAATCCAAGCAAGATATATATATATATATATATATATATATATATATATACATATATATATGTATATATGAAATGAAACAAGATGTGAATGGGGAATTTCATAAAGCTAATGAAAGTATCAAAAAAATGGAAAAGAAAACCTCCTTAATTCAAATAAAAAGTACAATTGAAAGCCACTCCTGCAGACTGGAATAAGTGGGAGATAGAATTTCAGGACTTGAAGACAAAGTAGATAAAATAGAAAAAAATGAATACATAGAAAAAATAATGAAGAAATATGAATGGAATATGTAAGAAATCTGTGACTCCATTAAAAGACCAAACCTGAGAATCATGGACACTGAAGAAGGAGAACAGGCACAAGCTGAGGTATAGAAAAGATATTCAACAAAAATAGTAGCAGACAACTTCCCGGATATTGAGGGCAATGCCCATCTAGATACAGGAGGCCTCTAGGACAACAAACAGACATGACCAAAATAAAAACTCTCTACAGCATATTTTAGTTAAAACATTAAGCACAGAGAACAAGGAAAGAATATTGAAAGCTTCACATAAGAAACATCAAATCACCTGAAAATGTAAACCCTTCAGAATAACAGCAGATTTCCCAAGAGAAACTAGAAAGCAAGAAGGGTATAGAATGAGATATCTCCAGTACTGATAGAAAATAGTTTCAATCTAGATCATTCTACTCAGCAAAACTAACATTCATAATTACAGGAAACATAAAAACCTTCCATGATAATAAAAAACTAAAGCAATTTATGAATACTAAATGAGCACTCCAGAAGATGCTGAAAGGTTTCTTACAGAAGATGAACATAGTCATGACAATATGGGAATTAAATAGATCTCCTGAGATAAGCAGATAAGCAAATGAGAGCAGGAAAGTATCAATCACATACTCTCATGCACACACACACAGACAAAAGCAAACAAAATGGGAGGAATTGACACATATCTTTCAATGCTAGCACTGAATGTTAATGATCTCAATTCTCACATCAAAAGATAGAGATTGGTGCTTTAGAGCATGACCTGATGATTTATTGTCAACAAGAAATACATCTCACTGACTAAAACAAATATTGGCTTAGGGTGAAAGGGTGCAAAAAGATATTTCAAGCAAGTGAACCTTAAAAACAGGCAGGACAGCTATACTTATATCTGACAAAGTAGATTTCAAGCCTAAATTAGTCAGAAAAAACAAAGGAGTTTGCTTTATACTATTAAGACAAACAATGCATCAAGAGGAAATAACAACTTATGTTCTTAATGTTAGTGCACACAACTTCCCAAATAAACACAAATGGACATCAACAAACTGATAGTGAAAGACTTCAATATCACATTGTCACCAATAGACAGGCCATCCAGACCAAAAATCAATAAAGAAACCTCAGAATTAAATAAGGCCATAGATGAAATGGACTTAACAGATATATGCAGAGTATTTCATCTAGCAACAGTACAGTACACATTTTTCTCAGCAGCCCATGGAACTATCTCCAAAATAGACAAAATAGATCATGTTTGAGAATACATAGTCTTAAGAAATATAAGAAAGTTGAAATGATACACTATATCCTGTCTTACCGTAGTGGAATAAAATTAGAACTCAATAGCAAAAGAAACTACAGAAAATACGGAAACACATACAGACTGAACAATACATTGTTGAATGGCCAGAGGGTCATTGAAGAAATAACAGGGGGAAGGGGGAAATCTAAAAGTTCCTGGAATAAAACAAAAATAAAAACTCAGCCTACCAGAATCTATGGTCCTAGCAAAGACAATGCTAAGGGGAAAAGTTTATACCTATGGATGTCTACATTTAATAACTCAGATTTCAAGTAAATGCTGCATCTCAAAAGTTCCATTTACAATAGCCTCAAAAAATATCTAGAAATAAACTTAACAAAGGGTGTGAAAGACCTCTACAATGAAAATTACAAATCACTGAAGAAAGAAATTGGAGAAGATATCAGAAGATGTGAAGCTCTCCCATGCACATGGATCAACAGAATTAGTACCCTGAAAATGGTTATACTACAGCAATCTGTAAGTTCAATGCAAGCTGCATCAAAAATCAATCCTACAGTTGATAAAAAATCAATCCTTACAGTTCGTACAGCAAAATAGACCTCAAATAGCCAAGCTGATATTGAGCAAAGAGTAACATTGGAGCTATCATAATACCTGATTTCAAACTATACTACAAAGCCATAGCAATAAAAGCAGCATGGTACAGGCACAAAAACAGATATGAAGACCAGTGGAACAGAATAGAAAAGACCAACAAATGGGACTACATGAAGCTAAAATGTTTCTGTACAAGGAAACAGTCACTAGACTGAAGAGACAGCCCATAAAAAGGGAGAAAATCTTTGCTAGCTATACATCTGACAGGGGAAGAATAACAGTAATTGACATGGAGCTCAAAAAACTAAACTCCCAAAGAATCAATGACCCAAAGAAGAAATGGGCAAATGAGTTGAACTAATGTTTTTTATAGGAAGAAGTCTAAATGGCAAAAAAACACATGAAGAAATGCTCAACATCCCTGGAGATAAAGGAGATGCAAATGAAAACCACATTAAGATTTCACCTCACTCCAGTCAGAATGGCTATCTCAAGAACACAAACAAATGTTGGCCTAGATACAGGAGAAAAAGGATTACTTGTACACGGTTGGTGGGAATGCAAATAAGTACAACCACTATGGAAAGCAGTATGGAGGCTCCTCAAAAAACTAAAAACAAAAGTACCAACTGATCCAGCAAAACAATTCCTGGGCATATACTTGAAGGTATGTAATTTAGGATGAACTAAAGACACTTGCCCACCCATGTTTATTGAAGCACTATTCATAATAACCAAGCTGTAGAGATAGCCCAATGCCCTAAAAATGGTGAACAGATTAAGAAAATGTGACATTATATATGTGTGTGTGTGTGTGTGTACATATATATATATATGCATATATATCTCCAAAGGAATATTATTCAACCATAAACTATAATGAAATTTTGTTGTTTGCAAATAAATTGGTGGAACTGAAGATCATCTTGTTAAATAAAGTAAGCCAAAGGCAGAACAACAAAGTTCACATGTTTTTCCCATATGTGGAAGATAGATCCAAAAGATAAATGTATATACAAATACAGGCATGGTCATACACACACGTGTGTGTGTGTGTGTGTGTGTGTGTGTGTGTGTGTATAGTGAACATATATACGTATATATGTATATATATATATATATATATATGTATAGAAACAGGCACACACAGAATATGTTTCCAATAGAGGGATTGTTTGAGGAGAGTAAGGGAGGGGGGTAAGAAAAAGAGAGCAATAGAGTGAAGAATATTGAAATACCTTGCATCTGGGTAAGTACCTTGCATCTGGGTAAGTAGAAGACATAAAGAAATGCACTGAAAGCTGTTGAACAATAGGGGGTGGGTGTAATGTGATAGAACAATAATGTCACCATTTATAAATTGGTGGCCATTTTGTCCTCAGACCTAACTTGAGAAACTTCCAAGGAGAGCCCCACCCTTAACAGAAATTCCTGTGCTCTAAGACAGCCCCACCCCTGCCAGAGAACTACCACGCATGTGCTAACTTCCTTATCCTCTCCCTTCTATAAAAGCCACGCCTGGCCCAGAATCGCTGCTGCACCATCTTTTCCCTGGCCAGCCTGACAGTTTGGGCCTGCCATTAAATTTTGCTCTATGGACATGAGACTTTTCTTGTGAGCTTTCTTTGTGAGTGGCATTTATCCTAACATTTGGTGCCGTGACTCAGATTGGGGTGCACTCCTAGCAATGACCTTACTCTCCCGGCCTCCCCCACCCCATCCCACTCTCTCTCTCTCTCTCTCTCTCTACTCCCATTCCCTTCTTCCGGAATCTGATCTGCTTTGCTGGAACCTCCGATCCTAGAAAACACCACTCTCTCATAGCTCTCAGGGAATTTCCTCTGCCCTAGCACACCTCCAATTGCCATCTACCACCGGCCAATCTTCCCTCAAGGTCCTCTCTTGGTGAGTCCTCACACACAGAGTCATGATCTCTTTCTCATTTCCTCAAAATCCTAGTGCCAGGTCTTGGCTAGGAACCCGGTTCCTGTCCCTGGGAACCGGGTTCCCCACTAGGGACTGTGGACCCCCGTGGTGAAGACGTTCCCTCTGGGTACTATACATCTCTCTCTCTCTCTCCTTAGGACCTGATATTTCGGGATGCCCACCATATCTCTCCTCAAGTCAGGCCTCACCGTGAGAGTTGGTCCATCCAAAATTCCTTCAGACTCCCCATTGGGATGTCTTCTGATCAATCTTGGGTCTCTATGCCCAAGATCTTAAGCCCCGAAAGCTCATTTTTCTCTGTAATCAGGCCTGGCCCCAATATCCATTAGACAATTCCTCCACTTGATGGCACTTTTGATCCCAATATTTTAAGGGATTTATACAATTTCTGTGAGTGCACTGGAAAATGGAAGGATTTCCCTATGCCCAATCCTTTTCTTATCTCTGCACCAAACCCTCCCTCTGTACTTCCTCCCCTGTGCAGGTTCTATTAGCCTCTAAGCCAGCTTCTAAATAAACCAAATCCTCTCCTGAACCTCCTCCTTCCCCATGTAAACAGACTTCTTGCACTGCTCATGCTGCTTGTCTCTTCCTATCTTCCTGAGGAACTTTCCCATCATGATGTCAAGCCAGCCGCTCCTTGCCAACTCTGGCCTCAAGGTGATTCCAGACCTGGGGGAGCTCATGCTCCCTCCCTGTGAGCTGAGACCAAGCCTGGGGTTTATTCGGGTATGCCTCATGCTATGTTGGGGGAGTCCTGATTGATTATGGCATTTAATGACTGCTTCTCTTCCCCCCCAACCCTGTCTAATGCCCCTTTCGCCTGAGACAGCAACTGGAGAGTGGAGGTTTCATGTTGCTGAAAGTGTTCCAGTACCAGTCAATGGGAGTGACCTAGAGACACAGGTGATGGCTAATCCCTCAGGCGTGTGTCATGCCTCCAGGCTCTGCCTTCCCTTACCTAAGATGTCAGCACACCTTTTCTGTTTCCTCCATGGTCTCACCAAGTGTCCTTTGTCTCTGTCTGCCTTCCCCTCCCTGGGCTTACTGGGACCCTGCCTCCCATGGAAAACTTGTAGCATGGTACCTTATGATGACTCAAGGTACCTTATGACTTAAGTTATTCCAACTAGTCTGCCAGGCCTCTCAGTCTAAAGTAACATTAAATCAGCTGCTTTACAAAAGTGCTTACAAGAAAACTGCAGCTGCCATGCTTACGCTCTAACTCCCCCCCTCAAGGGGAGGAGGGAAAGCAAATAGGCATGCTTGAGCACAGTGGAAATGCCTGTCATAGCTAAGAGAATCCATGGGCCAATCCAACACACATCCTAGGCACATGGAGGTAGCTGTGGTCCACCCCCACTTCCCCTAGAATAAACATGTGCAGAGTACAAAGGAAAGGGGGAGGGGCAACAAGCAACAGGATCAGGCCTAGACAGTCAGGCTCGCTTGTCCTGGGTGTGTGTGGAGGACATTGGTGCCTTGCACACACTCTGCTCCTAGTCCCACCTCACACCTCGGGGCACCAGACCCAGCCCTGGTAAGCCAATTGTTAGCTCAAGGTTATAGTCCCAGAAATAGCAAAATGGACAGTATAATACTGTTATTGGCTTGGGATGTCCTCTGAATGCCCTTCCCTAACTTTACAGACGATTTATTCCTTTGTTTAAAATGTAGCCTTTTTTAAAGAGGCTGACTGCTGTTAGCTAACAGGCAGGATCTTAGCATTTTGTACTTTCTAGATGGGACCTGCCCATTCCAGTCTTCTGGCTTGTAGATGTTGGAAGCTTTGTACTGAGGCCTGGCCCCAGTATGCCTTGGGTACCAAGAGAAGTGGCCTTCACAGGGTTCCTTAAGTTATAATACCATACTCCAAGTAGACCTTTCCTATAAAAGGGAAAAAAGTGAACTGAGGTCCCTTATACAAATTTTCTTTCATCTCAGAGATCACCCAGATTGGCTCCAAATTGCTATTTAGATACTCAACTGCTGGCCATTCTTTGTAAGCCACAGGATAAACATGGAAAGGAGGACCAGAAAAGCACCATATCAATGACAAGCCCCACCCCTACTGCTCCACCCTCTGCCCTACCTTCAAACCACCCCAATATTCAGAACCTCCTAATGGGTGTGTTCCCCTTCCATAGGTAATGGTAGGAAGAGGGAGAATCTATGTCCCCTTTGAGCTATCAGATCTAAGGGAAATTAAAAAACATCTGGACAGCTATGCTGATGCCCCAGACCAATACATCCAAGCCTTTCCAAACCTTTCAATTGACATGAAAGGGTGTTATGCTTCTACTAGACCAGACTCTTTCCTCATTAGAAAAGCAATGGGCTCTGGCCCAGACCACTCAGGTTGGAAATGATTATCATTTACAATGAGCCCCAATACTAGTGGCACCTGGAAATGAGGGCATAAATGTGCTTACCTACAGGGGCACAGGCAGTCCCCTTGACAGATCCACACCAAAAGGGGCTGATGATCTGGCTTAAGCAGTAGAGTGCCACTTTGCAGGCATAAAGCCCTAAGTTCAAATCCAGTACAGCCGAAGAAAACAAGGATATTTGGGGCTGAGGAAATAGCTTAGTGGGAGAATGTCTGCCCAGCATGTGCAAAGCCCTGGGTTCAATTCCCCACCATTGCTAAAAAAAAAAAAAAAAAATGGTAAGGAAGATAAATGGCATTAATGTTACTTCAGCCATCTGAAGTGACAACCTAGACCAGATCCCTCATTCTTCAAGTGAGGAAACTGAGGCCCAGAACAGTTCAGAGACCTGCTCTCCAGAGTGTCAGGTGTCAATGTAAAATAACAACTTTATAGCAATGACCTAAAGAAAATCCCCTTACCTTTCTACAGCATCTTAAGGATGCTATCAGAAAGCATACCACAATGGACCCAGAGTCACAGGTGAGAGAGGTTCTCCTCAAAGATAAAATTCTAACAGTCAGCTGCAGATATTTGTAGAAAACTAGTCTGTGGCTTAAGGAGAAAAGTCATTGGATCAACTAATAAAACTAGCCATGTCTGTATACTAAGAGACATGACCTCATTGCTGCCCCCACCCGACCTGGGCCTACATCTCATGTTTGCTGCCACGGTGGACAGGAGGGGCACTTCTGCAGAGAATGCTCAAGGGGGATAGCCCAGGAGACAGCCCTGCCCCCAACCAGGACCCTGCCCTCTCTGCAAGGGTAACCACTGGAGGTCTAAGTGCCCCTGTCTCCAGATGGAAGGCAAAGAGCCACCTCCTATGGATAGATGGGTTCCGGCCTCCTGTCCATGTTCCACTTCTTGGCATCGATGTTGAGGAGACTCATGGTAGGCATTATGGCAGAAAAAGAAAAGATCATTTTCTGGCTAGACAGTGGAGCTCATTCCTCTGTCTTACCTTTCTCTCCCAGTCCCCAGTCCGATGACAAGGTTATCATTTGGGACATATCTGGCCAGCCCCTAGAGCACTAGTTTACTTGGCCTCTGGCTTGCTCTTGTGGAGACCTCCTCTTCTGTCATTCTTTCCTCATAGTTCCTGAAACTCCAGTGGGACAGGACTTACTACCTCAACTAAAAAGTCAAATTCTCCTCCCTCCAGGCAGCTATTTCTGCTGCTCCCTCCTGCAGGAACAAATAGATTCCACTATGTGGACTGATGAGATGAGTGTAGGGCAAGCCAGGATGGCCCTCCTTATTCAAATAAAACTCAAAAATCCCTCACAGTTTCCACACCCAAAACAATATCCCCTCAAGCCTGAGGGATGATGAGGCCTTAAGCCTATCATAAATTCCTTAAAACAACAAGGGCTACTAATTAGTTGCTTCAGCCCCTATAATAAATCTAAAATTCTTATAAAAGTTAATTTTAAAATATAAATTACAAAGTAAACAACTGGAAAGGATATAGATAGGTAATGAATGTATTTTTGAGAAGTTAAAGGAAAAAGGAATGGTTTTTTGGATGAGAAAGGATTTTGTAAAGAAGGGTTTGTCCTAAAGATTGTTTCAAATAGGATGGATTAGGACAAGCCATCAAAGGGTTTAGTATGTTATATAAAGGTCTGAGTAAGTTTTAAAAAATGTATAATAAAAAGCCTCTGTGCATGATGAAGTTAAAGTTGACTTAATCTAAGAGTTGCCTAAAAGATTTTTAGGGTCATGTCAAACTGAAATCAAATTCTCTATGTCTATAAAATAACAAGGTTATCTTAATATTGTTCTGCTCTGAGTAACATCTACAAAAAAGCCATTACAGAGAAAGATTTTATCAAAGAAATTATTTGTGTTTTCTGCTGATCTTGTCAAGCTTTAAGTACTACTAAATCAGAGTTCATTTACATATTTACTTATGTGTCTTAAATGACCACCTTGTAACAGTATTGTGTCTATACTTTATCTAAATATGGTATAAACATTTACAAAGTTATATACAAAATGAGCTAAAACTCTCTTTTATCCAAAGGTGTTACATTTAATTTAAGTCCTGACAGCCTGTGCCTCCCACAGGTCACCTACCTAGGTGTGGCCTTAAAGGGACAGACTCACTCCCTGAGTCATGAGTGCATAACCCAATTTTCCACTTCCTTCTCCCCATACCATAAGACAGCTTACAACAAGCTTGGGAGTTACAGGATTTTACAGAATTTAGATCCCTAGTTATGCAGTCCCTTTGCAGACACCTTTTTATGCTCCTCCTAATATTCCTATTTGGGTCTTAAATAATGTATAGCCACCCATTTCTCTTAGAAAACTTGCCTCCAACAGACTCTGCTTCTCTGGCTGACTACCTGCCTTACCTTAACCTTCTCAGGAAATGTTTCAGAAAGCATGCAGACCAGATCCTGTCCTACCCTATAACAATTTCTGCTAAATCAGGAGATCTTGTTCTCCTAAAGGATCTTCTACCCTCTCCATTGGGACTTTGGTGGACCAGCTCTCATCTGGTCTTTTTTATGACACCCACTGCTGTCAAGCTCAATGGGATTCCTCAATGGTGGCACCTCTCAAGGAACAGTTAAAAAAAATGGAGAAGGGAGTTGGAGGACTCTAGGAATCCTCTAGGGAACAACATTTCACAGTGGTTCTCCTGGCCAATACTCATCCTAATGCCTATGTCTCTTGCTCTCCTATTCTTAAGTTTCCTCCCTTCATACTACATGTCTGCTATTGCTAATCAAAAGTTTAACCAGTTGTACCTCCAGGGATATCAACCTACCAGGGTTCAGGAGTCTGAGGATCTTGCCCCATACAGTGCCCCCTGCCAGCAGGAAGCAGCTAAAGAGACCTATGCTTTGCCCCAATTCCTGATCCTAAGCCCCTACTCTCATCATTATTAAAGAAAAATGGGGGAATGATAGAACAATAATGTCACCATTTATAAATCAGAGGCCATTTTATCCTCAGACCTCACTTGAGATGGTTCCAAGGACAGCCCTGCCCTTAACAGAAATTCCCATGCTCTAAGACAGCCTCACCCCTACCCAGAGACTACCACGCACGTGCTAACTTCCTTAACCTCCCCCTTCTTTAAAAGCCACACCTGGCCCAGAATCACTGCTGCACCATCTTTTCCCCAGCCAGCCTGGCAGTTTGGGTCTGCCTTTAAACTCTATGGACGTGAGACTTTTCTCGTGAGCTTTCTTTGTGAGTGGCGTTTTTCCTAAAGTAATGGGTCTAAGGAAAAGTAACAGAAAGATCTAGACTAAAGTACAATCTATTTATAGGTGAGATGGCATGGCAAAAACCCTTTGAATAATGAACATATACTTAAAACAATTAAGGACAGGAATGTAAAACAGGTCCAGATAGGGTAGGAATGGGTGGAGGACTGTGAATGGAGAGAGTAAAGGATGGTGAATGTGGTTGATGTACTTTACATATGTGTATGAAGACAGAACATTGAAACTTCTCAGAATTATTTTCAGTAAGGGCAGGGCAAAGAGGGAGAATGATGATAGGGATTGAGCTAGGTATGTGGGAAGCATATATGCAAATGTCACAATGTGTCTTCCTGTACAAGTATTATATGCTGATAAAAAATGTTTAAAATGTGGAAAAAAAGGAAAAAGAGAGAAATGGAGCATCTTCATCATCATATCTTTTAAGAGTGAAAGATAATAAAACATTCTTCTTAGCAACTCTACAAAGATAAAACATCAACTCTGTTACTAGGAGTAAGTGCTTATAGTAACACTGACCATTGACTGGCAAATTTTATCTGAACTGGAAGAATTATAAAGGCACAATTAAATGGGAACTATAACTCTAGGTCAGTCTGAAAAATTTTAACTATTTGTATCTGGACATATTCCTTGTGAAACCTATGAAACTGTTTCTTATCAATACTGGTTCCTGTGGGGGAGAAGACTTTCAAGTCATTGTGGCTCATGCATTCTCCCAGCTGCAATTACTTGCACCTGAATTTACCAGAGGTGACTAGGAAGGCCTTAACATTCCCCTTAGCTCCACTACACTGCAGAAGAGGTTGCACTGTAGGACTCTGACTTCCTTTTCCTTAGGGCATTTACTTTAGAAAACTTGAATTGCCCCTTTGAGATGTAAATCTACAATCTAGGAATGTCTTTTCTTAAGGACCTGGGAGTCATTGTTTGAGATGCAATCATCAAGAAAGATAGCCCCCCAATCTCTGAGTTTCTGTGGGAAGGTAGGCACCTAACTCAGTTAAGGGGCAGTTACCAAACAGAGATGCCTAATTACACTGGCTGACTTCAGCACCAGACTTTTCCAGTACTTTTGCACTAGTTCATCCCAGCGTTTAAAAATTCTCATGTATAAAAATCTTCCCATTTGTTTTAGAGAAACTGAATTCAGTCTTTTTTCATTATTGCAGTAATCTTGAATAAATTATTCCTTGTTTTTTAAAAATGAGTGTTCAGTGCAGTTTCTGTCTTCTGGAAGCTATATGAAGGAGTAAGGAGACTATTGTAGCACAGACCTTTGCTTCCTCCACCCGAAGCAGCCAATGCTGCAGATTCCTGCTGGCACCCTGTTGCTCCTCTCCTGTGTCCTTCAGAGTTGGCAAAGGGCACGTGGGCCTCAGTGCTTAGCTGAACTTAAGAAGATCACCCCTCTCAGTGAATATCCTCTTGTGATGTCTTTGCTCTCCTGTGTCACTGCTAGTTTCCAGTTTGCTCTCTGGTGGAATTAACTTTCAACTGAAAGGCCTCCTGGAACCAGAAAGTGAGACGTGAGTCCTTATTAATTTGTTTAGTTGTTTGTTTTTCAACAGCCCACTCTTTTTTTTTTTTTTTGTCATTAGAGGTACATGAGTTACTACTTTATGGCCTTTGCAAAAACCTTCTAGGCCTGCCCTTACAATGGAGCTACTTGTGTTGGGACTTTGAAGAATGACTTAGTTTAGTTAGCTAGCTATATTCACAGGGTACAGGATATAATTAGTATGCTGTCATCAAACAACAAGATACAAAATATTTTTTGGGGGGGAACAGCATTCTGGGATCAGAATGAGGTTTATTTTTGCATTTTGGTGGTTGGCGTAAATGAATCACTGGCAGCTAACAAAGAGGTCACTCTAGACAATCTGCCCTTGAACAGTTTGGTTAGGGTTATTTTATAACCCCTACCCCCAAAAATTTCACCTGTATATCAGTTGTTCCTAAAGCCTTGAGAATTGAATGTGGGATATATGTGATAGGCTCCTTTTTATTGTCTTCAAGGGTCCTTTCATTCCCAACTTCCCTTTAATTAGTAGTCCAGGTCTGCAGCATTTCCTCATCAGAATTTCTTGGCACATTCATATAGCTCCAGCTTGGGCAGGATAATGGTAGATGTTCCTTCCTGAGGGCTAAATGTATTTTTCAAAACAATTACATAGTTTCAATTGATCAAACCAAGAAACACTGTTCAGAGATCTATAGACAGAACAGAGAAGTAGCAAAGAAGGAAAGGGGGAACTTTTTGAATATTTTAATCTTTTAAATGATTCATTAAATATAGGTCATATATTTTAAGGGAAATGAGTTTAGGACGGGAAAATTATTTCAAACATATTATAACTAAAATTAAAGCACATTTTGTCAGATAATGGTTTGCTGCAAAATTATTATACATACTGTATTTAAAGAGCTGTCAAGAATTTATAAATGAACACCACATTGTCTGAAGTACTTAGAGAATACAGACAGCTTCCTTGGACTAATGTTAGCTGTTAGCTGTTAATGCATAATAATTATGTCTTCGCTGATAATTCTTCCAAGAACTTTTCTGTACCTGCTTATTGTAATTCTCTTCCTTGTTTTCTGCCTTATTTCTACCTTTACCTTTTTTTTTAATATTTAAGCAAAGATGGACTCCTTAGAATGTAAAAGCATTTAACAGATGATAGGATTTGTAGAAGCATGGATGACACATTTAAACCTATAAAAATGGTATAAGCTTACATAGGAAAAAGAAGCATCTCTAGGACTATTTCAGACATCTTTGCATAGGACATAGACTATGAAGGACTATGTGATATTGAAAGAGGAATTTGGACATAAGCTATGGGAAATGGGACTTTGGCAGAAATTCAGTTAAGTTTAGTAACACTGCACTGAAAATAAACAGAGTTTAGGTGCCACAGGAGTTTCAAAGGTAAGACCTGTGTTCTTATGGAATTTATGATCAGAATGTGTTCGTTATTTCTCAGAAATCCTCTCTTTGAGAGTAGGGGTGACTTCTAGTCATTTTACATCTCCAGAACCTAGTATAGGGCCAGTCAATGCCCAGGAAGTAATTATTGAACTGAACCACTCAAAGTTACTTTACAGTAATAAAAATGTGAATTATCTAATGCAATAGGTGATTCATTAATTAATCAAGAAATCTTTCTCTGCATCATTAGTAGCCATTTAAAAGTATTTCCCAACTTCTTCCCTTTGAGCTAATGGAAGACATCATCCTGATTGAACAAATTAAAAAAAAAGAAATCTAAAATAAAAATAATAATCACATATGAAACTATTAGCTATTATATTGCTCTGATTATTATACAGTGTGTTTCATATGTTTTATATCACTTTATTCTCTTGTGACGCTAGAAGATACAATGCTATGAAGATACAATGAAAGAACTGAAATTCTAAAATGTGAATAAGTTTTTGGAAAGTTTTAGGGCTTCTATGTGGAGAAACCAGGGCTCTGTTTTGTGTAACTCTAAAAGCTATGCTATTTCCATTGATTTTTCCCTGTTTGTGAAACATGAGAAAAGTAACTGCTGGGAAGTGCGGACAGACCCCCATCTAAGGAGCATGGCTGTGGCGTTTAGGAGTTCAAGCCTGGGACAATGGTGTGCATCCCATGCATCGTCATTCCAGTTCTGCTCTGGATCTTCAAAAAATTTCTGGAGCCATACATATACCCTCTGATAGCCCCTTTGGTTGATCGTATATGGACTAGAAAACCTATCCAAGAATCCAACAATACAAATAAAGGCAAAGTTGACTGCAAGGGTGCAGACACAAATGGATTACCAAGAAAAGGACCAACAGAAATCTCTGATAAAAAGAAAGACTAATGTGATTTTCCCTAAAGGATCTCAGTTGTTTTAAAAATGGACCTGACAATATGAAGTGCCTTCTTTGTAGTTGTCTCTGACCTTTTTCTCTGAGACCAGGATTCTGGATAGAGTTTAGCTATTTACCTGATACTAATCAGGAAAACATACAGTATTTATATTTAAAATGCACTTAGTTATATTTAATGACCTCATTCCTGAGTCCCTTTTCCATTAAAGTAGCTCTCATTTATGTTATTGCCATTTTAATAATATGAATGAATAGAAGGTTTGTGCCAGTAGAAGGAAATTCTTGGGCCTCAAACATTTAATCACGTGAATTTGCTGGTTGCTCTTGACTATGGGCTTTTATAATTTGAGTGGAGTAAATTTTGCTGTGAAATAGTACAGTTGATTATGATGTGAAAACATAAAGAAACAATTACTGTTGAACACAAAGAAGTTTATCCACAAGAGTAGTCACTGCTATTGCTCTGCAGAAGATGAAAAAGACAAAGTGGAAAACCATCTTTTACATAAATGTCTAATGTATAAATTCTGTTGCCTTCCTTCTGTTCTTTCAAATGCATTAAACATTCAGTTTAAAAAAAAAAGAAAAGTAACTGCTGTCACTCAATACATACCTACAATAAGCAAGAAACTTTGATGAGTGCTTTTAGTTGAAGGTTAATGCATTTGAGACTGACTAGGAATTGCTCTTTAATACAAAGTAAGACAACGTTTGATTTCCTAGGTGAGCAACCTGCAGCTGGTTATTTAAGACATCTTTTCTGTACATTTCCAAATCCTATTTGCCTTATGTTATGGCAAAAATATATGTGAGTTTTGACTGTAGTTTACAAATAGATGCAAATTTTTCACTGCTCTTCTCTTTCTAGATTTATGCATACCCCAAAAAGGGAGTAATAGAAGGAAGGTTAATGTTTTAGACGTTTACTATGTACCAGATATTTAGTAGTAACCGCAGGATTTAATATTCAAAACCAGTTTTCTGATCCTGAAACCCATTTTTTTTTCTAGTCTACCACATAATTGTCAGTAGATTTGACAATTGTTAGGTTGTGCTAGTTCTGCTAGAATCTAGTCTCAGATGCTTTGTGTAAATCTCTACTAGCAAAGTTTGCTCACGTAGGAAATGAAGATAATGATAGTGATTATTTCATAGGACTTGAGGGCTTTAATTAATTTCAATAATTTAATTTTATGAGCCTTATGCCTAAAACACAAAGTCAGTCTAATTTTTCAATAATACTGGCTGTATGAGATGTGTCACAGGTTACATTTGTCTAAACAAAATTAAATCTTTAACACCTACATGCCAAATTTAGTTGTAGATCCAATGTCAGTCAAATTTGAGGTATCAATCCTCAATTATTCAGAAAGAAGTTACAGATAACAACAAAAAAAAAGGGTGAAGGGCATGGTCGTCCATTTCTGATGACCACGATGCCTGGCAGCTTGTGTTATTGTAAGCTCTGGTCTACCACCAGGTGCTGGCACAGGCAAGGCTGTAGGGAAGACCAAGGTTCATAGATCACAGCCCACATGGGCATTTATGCATCCACCCCATCAGAGCTCTGCTGCCTCAAAGCTGCGATGAGCCAGGACAACCCACATTGTTTCCTTCATCTCTCTGTCTCCAGTGAGGGAGTTGCTACAATCTGGGCTGAGGCTTTATCCTGCAAAGTATCTACTCTTTTCTCTTTCAAACAGAATCAGTTTGAATCATCTTCTTTAGAGCTCATTGTTTTTAGAAGAAACTATGTATGGATTTTTCTACAGGGTTTCTCAAGCCTGTAGAAATTTCTATTTCAGCCTTAAAATTCACAAAGTTTGATAACAAAGTCTCCCTTTCTAATTTCTTACTCGATGACAGTAACAACAATGATGATGACAAAGATCTAGAAATAGATCTTTGCACACACACGTACACATACACACACACACACACACACACACACGTGAGAACAGGAAGTTAGGAACTCAAAGAAATAGCTTCTCATTTCTGGAGCATAAGAGGTGGGGTGAGGAATAGGAAGAAGAAGGAAACAAGCACTATTTACCAGGTTCTTATAAATACTTCTAAAAATATTATATATATATATATCTGTATCTTTTCCTTTTCATTGGATACATCAGTGCATCGCAAATTGCCTGTCTATAGTAAGTAGCCACTTTAAAATAAAAATTCCAATCAGATGCAAGCCAATAATTTTGTAAAATATAGAAAAAGGTTGTGACAATATCAAATAAAGCTTTCTGAATATTTACTCTCAATTCTTTGTATTTACCTTATCAGCAACTACTAATACTGGTCTACAAACTGCATTTGGAGGATAGCACTATTCTGCAGATTTCCCTATTTTAATATACATATTTCTCTATGTAGTTATCTTTTTTCCCACTCAACATTCTATCTTGGAGATCTTTCAATGAAAATCTAACATACAGCAAGTCTGTAGGCAGTATGAAACTCAGTAAGTAAAAGAAAACTGTTGCTTTTGTAACCTACTAATACATTTGTGGTGACTTATGACATGACATTACCTACTAAGGGTTGACTAAAGCATATGTTTCTACTTGGATTTTATTAACCTCTTTTAGAATTAGTATTAATTCTCCTAAAACTAGTGAGAGAATTAATAATATGTCTTGTCATTTTGTTTAACATTGTTTCTTACATCCAAATTCTTCCTCTTGTATGGTTGATGTACTCTCTATGAAAGAGTGAATATAGAATTTTTAAACCTGTTGAAGCCACCATAAAAAGAGAACTAAGGTACAAATAAAAAAAATAGAGGAGATGAACCAATTTGGATTATAATACATATATACCTGGAAGTGTTACCAATTTGGGTTATAATACCTATATACATGGAAGTGGCACAAGGAAACTCCCTGTGTAGCTATCTTAAACAAACAAAGCTCTTTTTTGTTTTTCATTTACAAAATTGGGGAACAGGAAGGCAGAACAGGTCCTGCCTGGGGGAGTTGCTACCAGTGGAAGAAGGGAGGAAGTAGGGAAAGGGCATAGGAGGGTGAAGATAGCACAAATACTCTATACACATGTATGTAAATGGAAAAATGATTCCTGTTGAAAATATTCCAGGAATGGGGAAAGGAAGAATAAAGGAGTATGATGGAGGGGATGAATTCAAGTATGATATATTTGATATATTGTAAGAACATCTGTAAATGCCACAATGTGTCCTCACCCAACACAATGATAAAAAGCAAAACAAAAAAACCCCAAATTCTTCCTCTTGAATTCTCTTTTTTTTTTTGCAGAAAAACATTGTAAAAGGATTCTTTCAGTTGTAGTCTCTATGGATAATAAACTCAGTCCTTACTTTTCTTAAACTGTTGAAATGTTTCCTTAACAAACAAACATAGTAACTATTTGTGAAGAGGTACCCAAGTTGAGAGAACAGAGTACTTTGAATTGACTTCTTTGTCTGCTTTTTTGCCAAGGCGAAATCTGATGTGAATCTTGTTGTCATGATTTCCTTATTCCTGAATTTTGATTTAATATTTATTTAGTTGGATTTAATTTTCAGATTTTTTTATTCTCCTGAGGATCATAGATGTGCTCTGTTCTTGTATGTTTGGTAATATTTGTCTATCATGATTATACTTGAAGTAGAGACTACTTGTTAGTTTTCTATTGCTGTCCCAAATACCTGTGATAAACAGTTCAGGAGCAGGAAAGACTTATTTTGGTTCACAGTTTCAGAAGTATCAGTCTATGATCTCTTGGCTTTAATATTCCTGGGCAGAACATCATGGTGGGAAGGATGTGGAAGAGAACTGCTGTTTACCTCATGGTGGCTAGGAAGCAGAGAGAGACAAGTGAGGAAGAATTTTGGGACAGTATATAACCTTAAAAGACGTACCCCCAGTGACCTACTTCTTCCAGTCAGACCCCACCTCTTAATTGTATCACCTCCCAATAATGCCATCAGATTATGAACCATCAATGTTTTATCCATTGGTTAGGTTGAAGCCTGTATGATCCAATCACCTTTCAGCTATTGAATTCACCAGGTTGCGTCAAAGCCTTTTGGGGAGATACTTCATATCTAAAAACCATAGCATATAGGTTGGACAGGTTAAATAATTGTGGGTCACTTTTTTTCTTACAATGTTGTCAGCATGTCTTCCTTGACAGTGGCTTGGGGAGTAGCTGCGAGAAGTCTGAAACAACCTTTCTCCTCTGTCCTTGACTTTCTTCTACTTATTTCTTCAGCAATTTTTTTTTCTTTGTTTAAATTCACAATCAGGTTAGGTCTTGGTGCTTATCATTTGTTAAACAATGTTTTTCATGAGACATCTGGGAGATAGAGTGTTTTTTAAATAATAAGATAAAATTTTTCTAAATTTTGAAACAATTCTTTGTTTTCTTTGCATGGCTTTTCTAGTTCTATTCATCATAAATTCAGCTTCATAAATATTAATAATCTGTACATATTTCTTTCTGTGACCTTTGATCTACCGTCTTTGCTATAATCATTCCTACATATGTATTGTTTCTGTTTCTCTTTTATAATTATAAATATATCTAGACTACCAATATATACTTCAATGTGATTTGAGTAATCTTTATTATATTTTCCAGTTTTTATTTTGTGATGAGAATACCTAAGATCTGCCCTTAAAGCAAATTTCAAATATACAATGCAGAATTGTTAACTCTAGTTGCATTGCTGTATCTATTTTTAGTTGTTTTTAACGTGTACTTTTTATTTTTATGTATACTCATCCAGTTCACTTTTTCTCTTATGCTGTCTTAATACTTCTTTTTTGAATTATTTGTCCTTTTTGTGAACTCTACTTTTAAGGACAAAATAATATTGTCTGAGACTGATTTGTGACCATGGAAAATAATTTGACTGAACTCTTAACCTGTAGGTCAGTTATTCTTGTAATGTATTTCCTTCATGAGCCTGCTTTTTAAAAAATGTTCCTTTTTGCTATAGTCTGAATGTTTATATCCCTCTAAAATTCATACATTGAACATAAACTTAATTCCTAAGGCAATAGTGCTATGAGGTTGAGCTTTTAGGAGTTAATTAGATTGTGATGGTAGAGCCCTCCTGAATGGTATTAATCCCATTAGGAAAGAGGGCAGAAGATGTTTGTCCTCCCCTGCTGCCAGGTGCAGACAAGCAGGAGGGTAGGACCTATGAGGAAGGAGTGTCTATCACACAGTGAACCTTGATCTTGGTCTTCCCAGATTCTGAGCTAGAGTAATACATTTCTGTTTATAAATTGCCCAGTCTAAGGGGTTTTGTTACAGGCATCCAAACATATAACCATACCTCTCTACTTTTTTTGAATATCTATATATATTTTAAATATTTTTTGTTCTGCCTTCAATGCCTCTAATTGCTTGAATTATATAACTGGTTAACTGGTTAGAGGTAGAAATGGCATGAACTGGAACACTGTAGGTTTGATTTAGGTTTCTCAGAAAACCTTATGTTTCCTCTGTCTCTGGACAATTGGGAATTTCAGTCTCAGCAGTCTTTATGACATATCAAAGTCCTTTATTTCATAGCTCTGCTGCAGAGATCCTGTGCTTTCTCCTCTTAACTTCATTCCATTTATCCATTTATGAACAGTTTAGTTTAAATTGTAGACCCAAAGCATGGCATAACTACATGGTTACCTACTCTGTTTCTGTGTCTCTTGTTTATTACTGTCACTGTTACTTTGGCCATTCACCCTCCTAGATCTGGTTGCTAATTCAGGACAGAATTATTTTCTTTTAGACAATATTTCTTGTTTAAGACATAAGTCTATATGGGTCTGTTTTTAAAGTCCTACTACATTTTAGTTTAGATTTCCCAGTTTGAAATAATTCAGTTGAATGACTTAATTTAAAATTAAGATTTTTCTTTTGGCACTCTTTTGTTGTTTTTGGAGAGGTTTCTTGGGGTTGGGAGTCCAATAAAAAGAGCCCTTTCTCCATTATCTTTAACTAAAAAAACCCAAATAGCTTTTAACAGATTGACTTGACGTGATTAAAGCTTTTTCTTAACAGTTTTCAGTCATATGAATTATAGGGATATTTAAGAGATAGAGTCAACAGAACTTGCTGATGGATAGAAAGTGAGAGCCAAGGAAAGGGGAATTCTCAAGGACAGTGATTGCATTTTCTTGGCTTGAGATAATGGTATGAGCATGGCGTCAATTCTTTAATGAAGAAATTGGAAGACAAGTTTACCATAGGAGGGTCCAAGTTTTAGAATTAATAAGATTGAGACATATCTGACATATCTGTCCAGGGCTTTTACATATGCTCTTGGGATATGAGTCTGGAGCTCAGAACAGAGTTCTGAGCTTAATATTAATTTGGGATGCATTAATTCATGTCTGGTAATTAGAACTGTGGGGATGGGTAATCTGATCTTGGAGGTTGGAGAGGTAAAGGAAAGTAAAAGGAAAGCTCTGGGGCATTCTTGCCTTTAGTGGTCATATATAAGAGAAAGAGCAAATGTGCTGTTATGGGAGAAAAATAAGAACATGATATTTCTGAAGGGAAGAAGGCACTAGTTAACTGTATTAAATGATACGGAAAGATGAATAAAGGGAGTGGCATTAGATTTGGCAATACAAAACTCACTCATGACATTGACAAGAGTAAATCAGTGCTTTAGTGGACTGGGAAGCCAATCACAGTGGCTGGAATTAGTGAGGTGGAAGTGAGACAGTAAAGAGAAAGAAAGCAAACAACATTTGTGAGAGGTTTAGCTGTGAATAGTAACTGAGACATAAGGTGGCTTATTTGATTTTAATATGAAAGATACTAGAGCTTGTTTATTTTCTCATACAAATCATACATACAGAGGAAGAGCAAAGAGTTGGGTGGTTGATATTGAATAAGCCTAAACTAAAAACAAAAAGACTGGGAGGCATAGCTCAAGTGGTAGAGTGCTTGCCTAGCAAATTCAAGGCCTGGATTTCAATCCATAGTATCTCAAAAAAAAATTTTTTTTAATCCTTACATTTAAGTATTAAAACCAAAACTACTTCCATGGCTAATTAAGTGCTAGACCAATTTAGATTGTTTTTTAAAGAAGAGGGAAGGAGCACAGGATAAAATTTTTTTCCAGGATAGGACCAATTTTGTACTTTTATAGCAATAATGGCTATCACTGGACCTGTGTTTTTAGAATGTGTATAGTTTTTTTTTTTACCATAACATTCCCTGATATTTCTAATCTCAGCTATAAAAATAACTTCATAGGAGGTTATTCTTTCTTTAATTCAGCATAGCTGATTTTTACAACAGAAAAAAAATTCTGTATTTCACTTTAGAAAAGAAAATGTATCAGTGGGAGGGGGGAGGTGGTGGGGAAAGGATGTGGGAGGATGAATATGGTGCAAATTCTGTGTACACATGTATGTAAATGGAAAATGATACTTGTTGAAACTATTCCAGTAATGGGGTGGGTAGATGAAGGAGAATGATAGAGGGGGAATTTAAGTATGATATATTTAATATATTGTAAGAACTTTTGTAAATGCCACAATGTACCCCTCCAAGCACAACAATAAAAAAGAGAAAGAAAAAGGTGAGGGGGAATTCAATTCAGAGAGTCTGGTCGCAGAAGGATGCATGATGATAGCTTTTGTTGAAATAGGATGGATGACAGAAATATGGGTGTTGATGCTAGAAGATTTTAAAATTTGGTGGTGGAAAAAGGAAAAAATTCTGTACATCTATTTTCTCTGTGAAGTTTGTGGGGAAGTCATCAGGTTGCTGGACGTGGGAGACGTTTTGTGAGTCTTGAGATAATAAAGGTATTAGAAATACTTTCATTGTTAAAAACTCAAAACATCTGCCCTGTTTTGATATATTTAAATGATTATCTCATGTGCCAGATTATTCCACTAGAAAACAGGTAATAAAGCTATAAATCAAGGTTAAACACCAACTGGCACATTACTATCTGAGTTAGTGAATCCATTTTACAGATTAAAAACCATGAATCCGACAGATGCTACATAATTGGCTCAATGCAACACAGTTGAGTGAAGGGAATTGGATTTCAATCTCATCTGTCTGATCTTATAGCCTGTGTTCTTAGTTAGACACTCTATTGCCTCTACTCATCACAATATTTAAATTACACATAAACGAGTTGTATGTAATGAAAGGATAATGGCCTAGATGTGCTGATTTTCTTGCCATTCCTGTACCCCACTACTGATTGATATTATTTGCTACTTTTAGCTTCTGAGTAAGAGAAGCTCCTTATTTCCACTTTACTGAAATCAGAAGGAGCAGAAATAAAGTTTGCATATTCGAGAGCTTAGCATTTTCCATACATATCAAATACTTTTATTCTCAATCTTTAATAATCTATTAGTGACGAGATAACTAGAAACTTGCCAGTATTCTGTAACTGACAGCATGAAAGCATGAGTGTATGCCTTCATGGATAATTTCTCCTCCCAGTCTGATGTTAACATTTGCTTTTATGAAGATGTTAATTTTTCTACACTAAGGTTTCCTTTTCTTTTTCTTTCTCAGTAAGACAAAAACCAAGAATTCAGAGATTTGATGGAGTATCTATATAAAGCAGAGAAGAACAAAAAGATGCTGTCTTGGCACTCAGTTAATGAAGAATTCTATTTAAAAGGGTCATTAGAGATGTGGGAATAATGAGGGTGTGTTATTCATGAATCCTGTTTATTTCTCTTATTTTCCTTTGTGTGGGAGTACCATGAAATTTGGAAGCAAAAGTTTGATTTGACACTCCAGTTATTAAGCATAATGAGTGGAGAGAAGATCCTTAGCTGGAAAGAAGAAATGTAATAAAAAGAAACAACTGACATGGGAAGGATACCAAAAGGAAACTAACAAAAGCTTGTGTGTCTTGAATTTGCCAACATATTGGTTGCGAAAAGTCTTGAGTTACCCTATTTTGAAAAGAGAAATTATGAGACATTAAAAACATATATAATTTGTTTTGAGGTGAGAAATATGTAAATAATTTATGTCTTTCTCTTTTTTTCTGACATTCTTGTTGTCTACTTTGATTCAGGAAGACTTAGTTGGGAAGGGTTGATATTGACTTGAATCAATACCTGAAATTTGCATCTATACTGGGAAAAATTAAAGATAATAACTAAAATGCAAATGCAACTGGAAGAAGTTGACTATGGAATTAAATTCTTCCTATGATTTCAGTGATACCCTAATGTACTATCCAATTTTAAAATCAGCTTTCTTTGGGAAGAAAAAGGAGTGGACATTGGGACACATAACTGTAGTAAAGTACACAAGATGGAATGCTTGTAACAGGTGCTCTACCCTTTGAGATACACATTCAGCCATTTTTGCTCTGGTTATATTTGAGATAGGATCTTGCTTTTTGCCCAGGTCAGACTGGACCGCGATCCTCCTACTTGAACCACGATCCTTCTGAACTCTGCTTCCCCAGTAGCTAGGATTATAGGCATGAGCCACCGGTGCCCAGCTTTTGAGATGCAAACCTTGCCTACTTAATTTTTCTTCTCAATGATATTGTCCCTACCTGAGAGTGATACTATCCTACAATCAAGACCTATTAAAAGAACTTAAGTCAAGACTTATGACCTAAGGAAAAAAAGAGCTTTTATGCCCTATCTGAATGTGGTAAGGGGGTAGAGATATCTGATTCTGCAGCAGGATTTTCTTTTTCTTTCAAATGGATATCTTGCTCATGTATTTTCACATTGATAATATAGACATTTTTTAAATATGAATGTCAGCTAATCAAGTTTTTTATAATTTTATAAAAATGAGGGCTAATACTGTTTTTTCTATCACAATATGAAAGAGAGAGAGGGTCAGGGAGAGAGAAAGAGAGATTCTTATTACTTATCTAAAATCATATACAAATCTTTTGGGGGGGTGTGGTATTGGGGTTTAAATTCAGGGCCTCAGGCTTGCTAGGCAGGCACCTACCATTTGAGCCACTCCAACATCCTTTTTTATGCATTGGGTATTTTCAAGATAGTGTCTTGAAAACTATTTGGCCATGGTGGCTTCAAACTTCAAATTGTGATCCTCCTTATCTCTGCCTCCTGAGTAGCTAGCACCTGTGGCTACAAGCATGAGCCACAGGTGCCTGGCTATGATTTTTTTTTCTCAAAGCAACAGAGTTTTATTAAGAAAGGAAAGGAAAGCAGAAGAAAGAGCAGGACTCCCATGTGGGAGGGGCTGGAAAAAAGCAATCACAGTCCTGGTTACAAATCTTTATTTATTGCTTTTGGGTCTTTTGAAATGGCAGACATGGTGAACATGTGCCTGCTTTCATTAACTTAAGCTTATAGTATTGGAAGTGTCTTATTCAAATATATGAAAAAATATTGCACCTTCTTTCTAAAGAATTGATTAGATTGATACAAATTTAATTGTTAGCTGTTCTACTCTTACTCCTTACCAATGTTCTTAATCATGCGAGGTAAAATTTTAGACAAGGTCCTAGCCAATGGAAAGAAAAGCCTCCTTCTTTTTGGGGACTGAAGTAGTTTTCCTGATTATCTTTTAGATTATGAAAGCTGATGACCCAAAAGTTAAAAATACGACATAGCTTAAGAGAATTAAAAAATTATCTAGAAATGCTTGCATATTTTTGTTTCCTGTATCTTATAGCAAACAGTAGTAATAGGAAATAAAATTTTTTCTTATTGGCTGACGCTTTACAAAATTATTTTCAATCTAAGTATTTTATTTTTTCCTATCAGTCCAATAAGATACGTAGGAATTGGCATTATCATAGATGAAGAAATCAAATTTCTTCAAATTCACTGCTTTGAGGAAAAAAATCACCTCAAGATGGAAGGAGCTAGATAAGCAGCTCCAGGGCATCAAATGTTTGATGTACTCCTCTCCCTCCCCTCAGCCACAGTTCATACACTTTCCTGTCTGTGATTTATTGAGGAAGAAGTTATCAGTAAGCTGAAGATCAAAGTAACAGCTCTGAAAATGAAGTGACCGGGAGAAAATGATAGGTTTTGGAAAATGAGCCTGGGGAGGAAGTAGATTGATTAGGTTTCATCTTCTTCCTCTGGACCCAGCCTCTGCTTCTTTGGTCATTAAACTGCAGGATTAAAAAGAGGGGAGCAAGAGAGAACACCCACGTGATGAAAATTCAGACTACTATCTGTGATTTTTAAATATTAATTTGAAACAATTGTAAGGAAGTATTAGCTTTAGACAGCATATTGGCTTTCTCCAGCTGGCTTCCAGTGCCTGTGGAGATGATAATTAAACTGGCACACTGGCAATAGGTGTGAATTCGTGAAACTAGATAAGAGGTAAACAAGTGCCTTTAAACTTGTATCTCCACTCATAACTATTTTCAATAACATCTGGATACCAAGTAGTATTGATGATGAAAACCAATGAGACAAATGAAGGAAGCACGAGTTAAGTAAGCAAATGGGAAAATCCAAATGAAAGAGTCAAATTTTCCAACAGAGTATTTTGTCTTCTGAACTTCTTATCACTGCCACCTATCTCAGATGTGGAAAACTTCTCTTGACTAATGTCGCATTATTACATGTCCATTTATTGCTTTTATCCTGCTTGTAAAATAAGCATATTTAGTGTATAAAAATGGAAAAAATACACAAAAACATAAAAAAACACAAAAATGCTCCATTCTCCTCATTGATATTTTGCAGAGTATTCTTTTGTTTTTACCCTTAATTATTTTTCCAGATAACAATGTATTATAAGTTCCTTTGTGTTTTCATTTTCATGTATATACACAGATAAAACAAATACATAGCTAGATTTTTTAAAAATTTTAATCACTTTTTCCATTTATCTGTTTATTTTTAATTTTTGAATTATCATGCATTAATAATCCAGGGGATTTTATGGTAATAATTCCACACATGCATACAGTGTGTACCTAGAACGATATTGTTTATGTGTTTCTCTAAAAGTAGTATATCAGTAATTTAAACATATCATTCTTTTTAGTTTGTGGTGACTATTAGAATCTTATTTTTATATACAATATTCTCTTATTTCTAGTAGAATTTCAGTTTATTGAGATTATGAGGGTAGCAATGTGCCCAGCTAAAATAAAATCAAATTTATCAGAGCCCTTTCTTGTGAGTCAATGACACAATTCTGGCCCATGAGATATAAGTAGATACTTGCTAGGAATTTCAAAGTCTTGTTTTTTCAGTACAGAGAAAATTGTCTCTATTTTGTTTGTTCCTTCCTTTTACCTGGAACATGGATGGGATAACAGAAGCTGCAAAGGGCCATGATTTCACTATGACAGAAACATTAACATATAACTAGCACCTTGCTCTTTACATTCCTGAACTACTGATCAACACTTGAAGCCTTCAAGTGAGTCATTTAATACATATGGATGCACCATAAATTATTTAACAATTCATACAATGAACATTTACAATATTTTAATTTTTCACTATTTCAACAATGATATAATATACATATTTATATGTATCCATGTCAGTTAACTCTGTTACATATTTTCCATCTCTGCCATTTATACTTTCTTTGATAATCCTTTTGTTCAATTATTCATCTCACTAATTCATATTTCATCTGAGGTTCTTCTTACTTATTGTTCTTATTTGTATATCCTTTCTTCTTATTGTTATTGTTGTACATAGTTTAAGATTGATTTATTTTTCAACTGGTATGTAAAACATGAAAGATGTATATTTTAGTGGGGTAATATATGATATTTTGTTTGATACATGTATACATTGCATAATGTTTAAGTCAGATTAAATACACCTATTTCCTCAAACATTTGTTGTTCTTTAATGGTGAAAATTTCAAAATACTTTTTTCTAGCTTTCTGAAATGCACAGTATATTATTGTCATCTGTTGTCACCCTTCTGGGCAATAGCACATCAACATCTCTTGCTCCACATTGCACATTGAGCAGCCTTTCTTTATCCCTCCCTTCTCTGGTGTTTGTGTTTTTAAATTTCAGCGTTCATTCCCGAACATAACTGTATCTGCATGCATCTACATACATTAAATTTTTATATATACTATCTAAATATTTAAGCCCTATAAAGTAAATATATCAAATATTAATTATTAAGAATTATATACACTTATATTTAATATGAGTACAAAAATATTTTAGAGAAGCATGTTTATTGTGTTATGTATAAGAAAAACTCCATTAAGAATGTTAATTATATTTAATAAAAGTTTTTTTCTGTTATTCTCTACTATGTCTATTTAATTATGATGTTAATTTTCTGGTAATTTAAGTTTGGTGGTTTTTGTTTTTCTTCTGAGTATCTGGAAATTCTTGGAAATTCTGGATTTCAGTTGTATATATGGAATATTTAGTTACATGAGGATCTTTGCAGTGAGGACAGGTTTTGACTACTGTATACTCATCTTTGCTACAAGGATCTGGGGGAGCACCTGGAGCAGACATAGTTTGGGGGGTACAGAGGATTTGACTCCTTCAAGCTTCTTTATAGTTATGAGGTGCCTGAAATACTTCTCAGAGTCATTGTCTGAAGTGAAACTCTCCGCTTTTGATAGCCTTGTGCTCGTTGCTTTATTGAGGAGAGTATAGAAGGGAGGGGTTGTTAGAGGGTGATTGTTCATACATACAGTAGAGAAATTAATTCAGCTAAAAATGCATTTCCCTCATTGCCACAGGAGTTATGTATCTTTTCATATATTCCCTTGATCAGTAGTATCTACATTTTGTGAATTATTTGTTTATCTCCTTAGCCTATTTTCCCATTATATGTGTATTGTGTTTGCTTTTTAGATGATTTAAGTAATTTTAAATTTATGTCTACATTATATGTTAAAAGTATTTCTTCTCAATATACCACTTGCATTACACAAGCAATTTGCTTTTTTTTGTACCATCCATAACTTTTTAAATTTCATCACAGGTAAATGTACCAGTTGTTTTCTTTCTGGTTTTTGCTTTTGCAAATGTTAAAGGAAGCCTTCCTTTCTTCATGCAAACTTATCAATGTGATAATATATGTTTACCTCTAATACATTGTATTTTAAATTTTTGATCTTTGCTTTTTCCTGAAATTTAATTTGGTTGGTGGCATAACAAAGGAAACATATTAAACTTTTTTTACCTCCAAGTAATGATAGCTCAGACTTTATTGACTAGTCCATAATTTTCTCAGGGTCTTCTCTATAATAAAGCATTTCCATGTAATCCTGAGTCTTAATAATACAGACTCAGGTTTC
Organism: Castor canadensis; assembly: GCF_047511655.1. Classification (NCBI taxonomy): domain Eukaryota; kingdom Metazoa; phylum Chordata; class Mammalia; order Rodentia; family Castoridae; genus Castor; species Castor canadensis. The sequence goes on along the minus strand of NC_133391.1, from coordinate 68,335,873 downwards.
TATTTTGTTCCATTTTGTTGAATTTATTTTGCATAGAAATCTTGTTTTTTCTTAGATTTATTTGAATTTTGTAGTTATTTGATAGATTCACTTAAAATGTGTATTTTCTGTTGTTTAGAGATGGAGTTGATTTTTGTTTGTTCTGAACATTTCCTAGACTTGCTTATACATTCATTTATAACTACTTATTATGTGTAATAATTTATCTTTGATACTTTTTAATTTTTATGTACACTGTTTATTCATCTGTAAATGCTAACAATTTTATCTCTTCTTTTCTAATCTCTTCACAGTTTTCCCTGGACTAATTACAGTAACTGGGTCTGCTACACAATGAATAATGATGATGTTGGGTATCCTTGTTTCATTCCCAATCTCAGAAGGAAACTTGGTGAAGTTATTTTGGTAGATATCCTGGATATGATTAAAGTAGTTTCCTTTTGTTTTTAGTTTACTGAAAAACATACATACATATACATTAGAGTAGATGCACTGTTTCATGAAATGTTTTTTCTGCATCTAATGAGATGATTTTATGATATTTTTCCTGTGTTCTGATAACACATGTGAATTCATTGGTTGACTTTAGGACAGTAGGTTAACCTTACATTCTTTGCATAAACTCCACTTTGTCATTGGGTCGTGGTAAAAACAGATGACATAATCAAATTGGGCAATTTAAAGGTATTTAATAAAAATACTAATTAAAGAGGTATGGGCTAGAAAATGAGGAAATATGTAAAACATAACAAGGGAAACTTCTTAGTGTTCCTAGGCCTGCAGGATTGAATATTGGAAGTGGTTACCAGATCCAAGAAAGAGAGAGTTGAGTGCAAAGGAGCTGCAGGAATTAATAATTAAATTTAATCTCCTTATTTCCTCCAGTCTCTAGTGCTTACCCCAGGCCAAATACAGAAGAAGGCTTAGGAGGAGAGAAGTACATTGAAGCTGTTCTTGTTGGTTATTTTGTCATTGCACAAAGGCAGGGTGGATCTGAAAGAACTACAAAATAGGTCAAGTGCATATGGTCATATGCTGACCTTTTCATTTATTTCTGGATTCAGTCTTTGTATTTACATTCAGTAGTGACATTGCCTCTATTGGTTGTTTATTTTTCTGCTTCATTAATCTCTACTCAGATTGATTCCATTCCTGTGTTTTATAAGGATTTATTTTTTTGTTACTTTTCCATTGTGTTGAAATATATGCTTGACTCATTTGGTTAAGTTTATTTTTCTTTTCAAATATGCGTGTAAGCAAGATTTCCTGCTTTATTCAAAATCTTTAAGTTTGATATATAAGATTTTCATTATACTCCACTACATACTAGTCAGTTAAAACTATTTTCTCATTTCTACTTTTTTGATTCATGGCTTATTTAGAAGTCTACTTTTTTCATTCCAAACATAGGAACCAACCTTCCTTCCTTCCTTCCTTCTTTCCTCCCTTCCTCCCTCCCTCCCTCCCTTCCTTTCCTCCCTAACTTAATTGCATCTATATGAAAAATATATGGTTTGTTTTCAGATATTTATTGAGATATGCCTTAGGACCCAGAACATGGCATTTTGTTTTAAAAATGTTTTATGTGTGCTTGAAAAAACAGTTTGTCCTACAGTTTCTAAAGGTTTTGTACATGTCCATTAAATTAATTTTTTATTGTATCCAAGTTTTCTATATTCTTAACTTTCTTCATCTCTGTCTCTCTGTATTTCTGTTATTCTTTCTAAAGAATTTAAAGAACTTTGATATAGGTCTTTAATTGTCTTTTTCAGTAATGATTTTTGCCTGGTTTTGGTATCTGTGGTAGACAGGAATCTGAGAAGCCCCTCTCAGGATTCCCATGCCCTGGTTCATATGCAGTGCATTTTCCCTAGGTGTGTGACTATGATTATTTTACTCCTGTAAGTACTTTATGTTATATAGAATAGTTGACTTTAAGAAAGGGAGATTACCTTATCATATCATCATCCTTTAAAGTCTGGATCTAGCAGTCAAAGTCAGGAAAGTCAGATTTTTGAGTCATGAGAAGGATTCAACACATCTTTGCTGGGCTAAAGATACAGAGAACCATGAAGCAAGGAATATGAGCAGCCTCTAGGGATTGAGAGCAGACCCTGGCTGACAGCCAGCAAGGAAACAGGGACATCATTCCTAAACAACAAGGAACTGAATTCAATGATAATGAATTTGGAAATGTATTTTTCCCCAGAACTTTTGGATGAGAACTCAGTTGTCTAATATCTAGATTTTAGAACAGTGGGACCTGAGCAGCTTCCACTGAATTCAGGATCTGCAATAACAATGATAATTGTCAAAGAATGGAGACCACTTAATTTGGATTTATATTTCAAAAGGAGTCATCATATTGTACTAATCTTTAGGGTTGTATGTCTAAATGTTATTCCTAAGTTCTTCCTTCATCATTATTTAGACACAAATCAGAAAATTAAGCAATAAGCTTTCAAGATATCGAATATACTTACCAATTTGCTTGGTAGGAATTTTTTTCAGCTCTTCTATACTTATGAATGAAATACATCATAGGCAAGTGTTTATAGTACTTTCATGTAAGTGCAATATTGATTGAAGTTTGACTATACTACCAACAGAGGTATGCAAAGCTAGCACAAAACCATGATTAGATGATATCTTCATGACAATGATGAACCTATGAAAGTTACTTGAAAATCTCTTTTCCAAAAGAATCTAAAGGTGGCAAGGCTAAGGAATACTTTTGTTTAAATACACAAGAACAGAATAGTCTGTGATCCTAATAAGCATATGTCATGTTAAAATGGCAATTTTTTTTCATTTACAAGCTAATTTTTTTTTATTATTCATATGTGCATACAAGCCTTAGGTCATTTCTCCCCCCTGCCCCCACCCCCTCCCTTACCACCCACTCTACCCCCTCCCTCTCCCTCTCACCCCCTCAATACCCAGCAGAAACTATTTTGCCCTTATTTCTAATTTTGTTGTAGAGAGAGTATAAGCCATAATAGAAAGGAACAAGGGCTTTTACTGGTTGAGATAAGGATAGCTATACAGGGAGTTGACTCACATTAATTTCCTGTGCATGTGTGTTACCTTCTAGGTTAATTCTTTTTGATCTCACCTTTTTCAGAAAGATGCATATAAAGTAATTATCAATGTGTCTTTTACTGAAATGTTGCAAACACTTCTCCCATTCTAGCTCATGTCTTTTTTCAAATGATTAAGCAATCAATTACTCTTTCCTAATCTCTCTGCTAAGTTAAATGTCACCTTGACCAAGAAGCTTTGAATTGGTTTATACTGCATTGTCAATCAGATCACAGTGGTTCTTAAAAGTAGTGTGTTCTTTTTGACATTGTATCTACCTGTTTAGAAAGGTCAGAAGATAGAAAAGACAGGTGGGGTTTGCTGTTTTTGGTTCAACTAGGCTCATCATAGAAACACAGGAGATGGAGGATGCTTGTCTTCACCAACATTTAAGAGATAGTTTTGGCCTTGAGAGAAGGAATGATCAATGGGAAAATTGTTGATGAAGGAATAACCATCACCCATGAACTATTTCATTCACTGGAACAATTTTATGGCTTCTTAGTCCTTGATCATTTTAAATGACTCATACTTGTTGAGATCATTTGGCTACTAAAAGCTCAATAAAATCTTTTACTCAAAGGCAATGAGACTGCATACCAATTAGGACTATATGATAAAAATTCACTTATGTGTGTACTCTTAAAATGCCATTCAGAGACCTTCTGGGAGAGTTCAGTATAAGATTAAAGTAACTTTAAAAGAATGAGCATTGAAGCTGGGTACTGGTGGCTCACGCCTGTAATCCTAGCTACTTGGGAGGCTGAGATCATGGGGGATTATGATTCCAGGCCAGCATAGGCAAAAAGTTCATGAGACATCCCCCCATCTCAACAAATACCTGAGTTTGGTGTCATGTGCCTGTTATCTCAAGCTTTGGGGGAGGCTGAGACTCATAAGGATTGTAGTTATAGGCCAGCCTGGGTAAAAACGTTTATAAGACCCCATTTGAATGGAAACAAATCTGGGCATAGTGGTGCATACCTCTCATCCCAGTTATGGTGGGAATTGTAAAATAGAATGGCAGTCTGGTTCAGGCTGGCCTGGGTAAGAACGAGAGTCTATCTCCAAAATAACCAGAGCAGGGCTAGGGACATGACTCAAGTGGTAAAGTGCCTCCTAGCAATGGAGAAGCCCTGAGTTCAAACTCCAGTACCACAAAATTAAACAAAATTATCAAAATGAGCCTCAGGTGTGGCTCCAGTAGTAGAGTGCCTACTTAGCAAGTATAAAGGCCTGATTTCAAACCCCAGGATGGTCACAAAACAACAACAAAAAAGAATGAGCATTGACTACACTAAATATACTATTAGGGAAATTTGGCCTTTATGAGGTAGCAATTCTTTTTAATTATCCATTCCGGATCTTACTATCAGAATTATGTTCCTAAATGTGTAGGTTACACTATTTTTACCATAGTTTTCTGCAATATGGTAAAATTCACCAAAAGCTTTTAGTCTGGCAATTGTGACATGACCTCTTCAGCAAAATCTCCCACTTAGTGTATTTGGAACTAGCATTCTGTCACAATTTCTGTTTCCAGTCATAACAAATAATTGCATTTCTCTTTCTACTTGTTACATTGATCTCTCACTCTGTAACACTTTCTCTTTATTCCTTTACAAAAAAAAAATGAAAACATTGTTAAAATGCAATGTTCTCTTTAAACCTCCCTAAACTTTCACAATTATAATGCATATTTCTTATTCCAGGCTCTCATATATCAGTACTTCATTTTGACTTGCATTCTGGACAGTTTTCACTGTTTCTTTCAAACACTTGAAGTTCTTTGTGAACATGGTCTTTGAGTGAGTCCCCTTGTATCCCCAAAGCTTAGCAATAATTAGCACTTATTTATTGGTCATTCTATGCAGGATGGTGGTTGAATGAGATACAAGTATGAAAAATCATGGTCTTTTCAATATGATATATGTTTATTAAGTTTATGGTGAGTTGACAGAATAACAAGGGAAGGGTCTTAGCTCTCTGCCTCTGATAATGAGTTCCCCTTATTTTAAATAATGTAAGGTTCTAGAAAATCCTGAGAAACAGACTGAGGGAAGATACTTTAAAAGAGTGGGGAAATTTTTAAAGAAAAGTAGTGAGTTTGGGATATGTTAAGATAGAAGATTCATAGGTCAGCAATTCTGAACTTCACATCTATCTTTGGTTCTAAGAAGTTGAATGACATATCCAGTCTGCCCACAGCATATAAAATGTGCCAGAAGTAATATGGATAGGTTATCTGCACCAGTAAAGGATTGGATTGGAAGGCCAGAGGCTAGATATAATATGGTCTCATAGTTGACAAGAGATGTCGAGAACTACAGTGAAAGTTATTTTGGAAATAAAAAAGATAACACAGGGTTGTTGAAACCATTACACAGGATTTATCAATTCAGTCTAATGACTGGCAAGAGACATGGGGAAGAGAGAAGACTGCAATAAAGATGACAAGCCTGGGTGCCTGAAAGTACCGTTTGTTAAGAGAAGGAACATGGGCGGAGGAAGAAAATTGGAGAATGGGATATTGATCAATTAACCAATAAACCAGAATGTTTATGTCAGGTTTCAATATTGTTAGCCCTCGAATCTCAGTGGATTAAAATAAATGAAGATTTCTTGTTAATATATGTGCTCATATTGATGTGGCAGGCATTTCTGCTCCACAGTATTCCTCACTCTGGGGACATAAGCTGACTTATCACCCACTAGCTGGAAAGTTTCAGAACTTCCTGGAAAGGCAGAAGAAAAGAGCATCTGAGAGTCTTTTTTTTTTGCCAGAAATGAAGTATTCCAGCCTGGAGGTGAGAACAACACATTAAACCCCTGGCAGATGAAGCTATCTTGCCACAATGTCGATCCAGTGGGATATTCCCTGTTTATTTCTTCTTGCCTCTCCCTTGTTAATTTTTTTCTCTCCAGATGTTTAAAAGTATACTTGACAAAAATGTATATATTTTAAGTTGTTAAAACATGATGCTCTGATGTACGTGTAGTGGGAAATGATTACCACAATCAAGCTAATATCCACCACCTTACGTAGTAATCTTTTTTGTTGTGATGATAACACTTAAGACCTATTGTCTTAGCATATTTCAAGTACATAACTTGATATTAACTATAGTCACCGTGTTGTATGTTGGCTTTCCATATCTTATACATCTTGCATAACTGAATCTTTGCACCTTTTGACCAACATCTATCTTCCCATTTCGCCCACACACCAGCTCCTTTTAAGTAAGTAGTATTTCATTATACACATGCACACACACACACACACACACACACACACACATTTTCTTGTATCCATTCCATTCATATGTTGGCTGTTATAGATAATGCTGCAATGAACATGGGAGAGCAGGTATATTTTTGGTGTGTTCATTTCATTTTCTTTGGAGTGTATACTCAGAAATGGAACTACTGGATCACATGGTAACTCTATTTTTAATTTTTTGAGGAAATTCTGTAGTTTTTTTTTGTAATGGTTGCATTATTTACATCCTCACCAAAAATGTGCAGATGTTCCCTTTTGTCTACATTCTGACCAACCCTTGTCTTTTTGATAAGAGCCATACTGGTAGAGATGAAGTATCTCAATGTGATTTGGACTTTTTCCCTTGACATCATGGTTAATTTTGAATGTCAACTTGACTGCATTTAAGGATGTCTAGAAAATTGGTTAAGTGAACTTCTAGGTGTGTCTGTGATGGTGTTTCTGGAGAAAATTAGTGTGCAGGTCAGTGAAGTGAGCGGAGAGAACCTCTACTGAGTATACAGGAAGCTTTTCTGTCTCTTTTTCTTTCTGGCTCTTCTTTTCCAGGATGGTGCAATTTTTTTTGTTGCTGCTGTCCTTGGTCATGAGACTCTAGGTTCTTTGTTCTTTGGAAGCTGGCACATGATGCTTGGAGGAGCTCTTGGGCCTTTGGTCTTGGAGCAAGGCTGTATCATTGATCGTTCTCATTCTAAGGTTTCCAGCTTCCTGAATTAAGTTGCTACTGGCTTCTCTGGCTCTCCAGCCTGCAGATAGTCATCATGGAACTTTCAGAATCTGCAATCATGTGAGCAAATATAAAAAAAAATCTCTTCATGTATGAATATAAATTCTTTGGTTCTGTTTCTCTGAAGAATGCTGACTCATATACCTGATATTAGTGATGCTGAGCATTTTTCATGTGCCTGTTAACTATTTGTGTGTCTTTTTGATAAAGTTCCATTCATGACTCTCTCCATTAATTAATTTGCTGACTTGCTTTTGAATAGTTTGAGTTCCTTATATATATATATATTTTGGATGTTAATGTATTATCAGATGTGTGGTTTACAAATATTTTTCCCATCTTGTAAGTTGTCTCTTTACTCTGTTGCTTATGTCCTTTGCTGTGCAGAATGTTTTTAAGTTTGTATAATTTTGCTTGCTTATTTTCGCTTTTGAAGCCTCTGATTTTTAAGGTCATACACCAAAATAATTATCAAAATTAATGTCAACAATCTTTCTACCTATGTATTCTTCTGGTTTTTAAGCCATTTTGTATTTTTTATATTAACAAATTTATTGTTTTACTTTTATGGTCTTTTGTACATTTTTGTTATTTGCTTTTTATAAAAGTATAATATACATACAATAAAGTAGAAATGTTAAGTGTAAATCTTGATGAATATTCATAAGCTGGACACACCCATGTAACCAAATACAAATCAAATGAAATATTTCCAATTTTTCAGTCCCATTGTATTCCCTCTGAGTCACTACTCTCCTGAAGGGTAAACAACTGTCTTGGCTCTAACAGTACAGCTTTATATTACATGTGTTTAAATCTTTCATGCATCTAGGACAAATACAGCAATGTTGTAGGACTTGGGTCCTATGACAAGGGGAGAGCACATATGGGAGATATGGAAATAGGTAGAAAATTGAAAACATGAAAGTATTTGATGTCCCCACTGCAGAGGAGCTAATACAGAAACCTTAAAGCGATAGAGGTCAACATGAGAAGGGAATCAGGAGCCAGTGTAAAGATCAGTTAGAGGTGAATCAACCTGGGTTGTAACACATTTGTACATTAAAGCAATGCTAGGAATCTCTCTATATAGCTGTCCTTATCTCAACTAGCAAAAATGCTGTGTCTTTCTTATTATTGCTTATTTCTACTGCTCTTCAATGGAACTGGAGAAAAATGCAGAACAAGTTCTGCCTGAAAGCTAGGGGAGAGGGGGTAAAGATTGAGGGGGGAAGCAGGGATAAATGGCCCAAACAATGTATGCACATGTGAATAAATGAATAATAAAAAAAAAGTATAACTTTTTAATTATGTAAATAGCAAATTCAACAAATACACTTTTTCTTCCTAAGGAAGCAAATAGCACTAGAACTTAAAAGGAATACTTGTAAATAGTATGAGATAAGTTCTCATCTAACTATTTCTTCTTTAGATATCCAGTTTTCCAACACCATTTATTGAAGGGAAATTTATTCCCCATTGAGTGTTTTCTGTAACCTTGTTGAACATTAGTGGGCTGTGAATGAATGAATTTATTTCTGGGCCATCTGTTCTGCTTCCATGGCCTTTGTATCTGTTCTTATGCCATCACCATGCTGTTTTGATTACTAGAGTATTATACTGTATTTCAAAGTCAGATAATCTGATGGATCCAGCATAGTTCTTTTTCCTCAAGATTGTTTTGACTATTTGAAGTCTATTTTGTTTCCCTACAAATTTTAGGATTTTACTCTACTTCTATGAAAGAATTTAATGAAAGTTCAATAGAGATTGCAGTGTATCTGTAGATTGCTTTGAATTTATATACATTTTAATATCATGTCTTCTGACCCATGAACTCTCACTATCTCTCCATTTATTTCTGTCTTCTTCTTTCATCACTGTTTTGCAGTTTCCAGTGTACAGATTTTTCATTTCCTTGGTTAAGTTTATTTCTAATATGTTGTTTTTGATGCCATTATAACTAGTATATTGTTGTTGTTTATTGGCAGGACCTGGGTGACTAGAGCCAAAAAAGATGAGGGAACTATCGAGTTGTGCTCAATAGTCACTTTATTGAAAATCACTTCTGCTTTTTATAAGCTGTTTTTTCCCAGAAAGCATTTGGTCAGGAAAAGCATGCCAAGTGTTACATGTCAAGAGTACATTAGTACAGGGAAGCAGAGTTAAAATTAACTCTTTGTTATGTCTCTTTTAAAATGAGAACAGAGAGCCAGGAGAAGCACACGGTCAGTGTAACCTTCTTATTTACATCTGAAGGACATGAAGCCATCTGGGGAACCTTGAGCACTGTTGTTTTTCTGGACATCTAGTCCTGAGGCCTTTGCCTCAGTTCCTTGGAGCTTTCTCACAAGGCCAGATACCAAATCACACAGGCATGATCCCATTGCTGGCTCCGACAGTATATAGCCATCTTAATTTCTTGTTCAGATAGTTTATTGTTAGTATATATAAATGCAACTGATTTTTTATATTGTTCTTGTATCCTGAAGTTTTATTGAATTCATTTATTAATCCTAACAGTTTTTATTTTTTAGTGCAGTCTTTAGGATTTTCTATATATATGCTCATATCATTTGTAAAGAGAGACTACTTTACTTTCTCTCTGGTTGCATATATGTTAGTCATTTTTTTGTTTCTGTGGCAAATACCTGAAAGGAACAACTTAAAGGAGCAAGGACTGATTTTGGCACATAATCTCAGAGGTTTCAGCCATGGCCAGCTGACTCCATTGTTTGAAGGCTCATGGCAAGGCAGAAACACCACAGGGGAAGGGCATGGCAGAGCAAATCTGTTTACTCATGGCAGTCAGGAAGCAAAGAAATGTAATAGAAAGAGGCCAGGGCCAAGTTATACCCTTTAAAGGCATACTTCCATTAACTCACTTCCTCCAAGTTAACCCTAACTTTCACAGTTCTACTACCTCCCAACGGTGTAATCAAATCTTAGATACATCAGGGATTAAGCCATTGATTAAGTCACGACTCCTCATGATCTAGTCACCTCTAAAGATGTCCTTACAAACATATCCAGATGTTTGCTTTACTATCTCCTAGGTGTTTCTCCATTAAATCGTCAATCAATATTAACTGTTGCAGCATGTCTTTTATTTACTTCTTTTGCCCAATTGCTCTACCTAGGACTTTTAGTACTAAACTGAATGAAAGTGGAATGGGTGTCCTGTCTTGTTCCTGATTTTAGAGGAAACAATTTCCGCCTTTCTCCTACTGAGCATAAAGTTACCTGTGGGTTTAATAATAAAGGATTTTATTATGTTGAAGTTCATTTCTTCTGTACCTAATTTGTTGAGAGTGTTTCTCATCAAAAGATGTTGAATTTTGTCCAATGCTTTTGCTATTGGCATTTATTGAGGTCTTTGTCATTTGCATCTATTGAGATAATTGTATCATTTTACTCTACTTTTTTGCTAATGTGGTGTACCACATTCATTGATTTGAATATGTTGACCCATTTTTGCATCCCAGTGATAATGATCCCATTTGATCATTGTGTATGGTCTTTTTAATATGCTATTGAATTTGGTTTGCTAACATTTAGTTGGGGATATTTCCATATGTGTTTATCAGGTAGATTGGCTGGTAATTTTCTTGTAGTCTCTATTTGGCATTGATATCAGAGCAGTACTGGCCTAATAAGATGAATTTGGAAGTTTATACTCCTTTTTAATAGAACTCACTAAGGAAATTATCCAGTCTTGGCCTTTTCTTTGTTGAGGTCATGAACATGGATTCAGTCTATTTGTTCATTATTGTGTTGTCTAGATTTTTTAGTTCTTCATGACTTAATCTTGGGAAGTTGTGTCTAGTACTTTATCCATTTCTTCTAGTTTATTCAATTTGTTATATAAAAGTTCATAATAATTTATTATAATCTTTATATTTCTGTGTTACCACTTGTAATGTCCCCCCTTTCATTTATGCTGACATTTATTTTCTTGTTAGTTTGTAAGGGCTCGTCAATTTTGTTTATCTCTTTCAAAAACCAACTCTTAGTTTTGTTTATCTTTTCTCTTGTTTTCCTGGTTTCTATTTCATTTATTTCTGTTATAATCTTTATTTTTCAATTTTATGCTGATTTTAGCTTAGTTTGTTCTTTTGTTTTTCAGATCGTTGAATCTTAGAGTTAGGTTGTGACTTTTAGATATGTATTCTTAACATAGGCATTTTTTCACTGTATACTTTCTTGTTAGAGCTGCTTTTTTCTGCATCACTTAAGTTTTGGTATGTTGTGACAAATTTTCATTTGTCTTAAGTGTTTTTTTCATTATTTTTTGAGACAGTGTTTGATATATGTAGCTCAGGCTCATCTCAAATTCATGATCCTCCTGCCTCAACCTCCCTTTGCTAGGATTTTAGGCATATGCCACTATGCCTTATGTTCAAGGTATTTTTGATGTCAAAGTTTCAAAGACATTCGTGGACTGATGCAACAAAATTCAAATTCTTGGATACTAAAGGAAGAATAATCCATTCCAGGGAACAGATGATGTATTAATTTTGAAAGGAAGTTTTGATTCTATCTAGCCATCAAAATTCTCTCTAGACAAGATTGAACTGAATACAAATGTCAGTAGAGTCTTTAATTTCTTTGGCTGCTAATCCTTAATGACTTTTTGGATGCTAACATATAAATTTGAAGCTTCAATTTATTTGGGACTTTAATCACTGAATTCTAATTTCTTTCAAGAAGTGGTTTATATTTAAAGTTGGGATATCTTAGCTCATTATATTATTACTGGAATAGTTTTATGATGACTTTTTACTTTACTGTCAAAAAGTTGATAAGCCAAGCTGGACATCAGGACTGGAAATAACTTGGGATAAGAAGTAGAAAAAAAAAGTAAATTTTTAGCATTAATTCCTAAGCAGTTCTGAAGTTAGTATAGTTAATATGTGGTTCTAAAATATCTTAGTTGTTCTGGGAACATACTTTATACTGTTTAACTATCATCCAGGCATGATGCAAAAATGGTCTTACAATGGTGAGAGCAGACAGTTTTGATAGGCTGGTGGTTTCCTCCCTGGAGGAGAATGTCTCCAACCTGGGTTATATATGAGATTATTGGTTAAGCCTAAAAGGTAAAGATGAAAGAAAAGCTAGAAGTGTGGGAAATACTCCCCCTCCTGGTGTTTCTCACCATGTGGAGAGACTATGTTACCTGCTTCTTCTCATGAGAAGAGAATGGACTAGCTCTCATTAGTGAGTTTGGGACAAGAAAGAGAGCATGCTTGTGATTCTGTTCCTGCCTCCTCTTTGCATTTTTTTCTCTCCACAGAGAGGTTTGGTGTGCTCTTGGTAATGCAAAGGACTGCTATTGTCCAGTGCTGTTAGTAAATGGTGAGTAGTATCTATTTCTGTGCAAGGGAATTTTAGGAAGATCTTTGTTCTCAAAGCCATCTCTTCCAACCCCGTTTAATCTATAATATATATTTCATCTCTGCTAGCTAATATTTCTGTTCTTAATTAGCTTGTATCTATGAAGGAAGAGAGTGTCACTTATTTGCCTCCTTAAAGCCCAGCAATCTCCATGTTATTCTGAAAAATGATACAATTTGTGAATAAATTGGTTGGTGGATACTAGGAATGCTTAGATGGAATTGATTGGTGAGTGTGTAATTTTTGGAACTTTTTCAGATACCATTTATTATTTATAAAGGTTTTTCAAGGCATTATAAGTTCTTGGGTCTGATGTCTAAGGGAAGTTAACGAGTTAGAAAACCATGAAGAAGTTTCATAGATGTATTTCTAAGGTATGAAGATGACCTTGGAGAAAGCAGCTTTGTGGGAAAGGAAGCGTGTCCAGTGAAGAGTTTAGTGTGTGTTTGTGCATGGCTGGTGAATAGGAAGAAGTATCAGGGACTGTAGGGAGAATCTGAATGTGAATATGTGCAAGAGTGTGTGTTCTGTGTGTGTGCAGGGTGTGGGTATATGTGGATATATGTATGGGTGTGTGAGTGAGCATGTATGCATGTGGCAAAGAGTGTGGCAGAGTGTGTATATGTGGCATGTTTTAGGTGCATACTGGACCACAGAGCTCCTACCACTGCTTCATTTTTTTCTCTCATTTAAGAGTGTGGGTGCATGTATGTGCTTGTCTGGGTACACGTATTTGTATGTGCCTGAGTGCGAGTGCTAGTGTTACAGAGTGACAAAATATCCATTTCCTTAATGAATACCAAAATTCATTTTGTGAAGTTTTTTCATAAACCAAGGCAGTGGTTCCAGAAAAACCTTTTATATGATTGTCTACTTTCTGTGTGGACTGCACAAGTTTTCCTGGCAAAGATTGAAGTCAGGGCTGTAATCCAAGTTTTTCTATTTGCTAAGCTGTGGACCCTCCACCTAGAGAGGGCATCATTTTCTAATTTGCATAACAATGCCTTGAGAACCTAGATAGCTCAGGAGAATTTTTTAATTCTTCATGTGCGACTTCAATGCATACCTGCTTCTCTCTGGAACATTTCCTAGTATTAGCTACCATTTATCTTTGGCTGGAGAAACAAGTTTGTTATCATTAAAAGGAGCCTGGCACTGGTGGCACTGGTGACCCTGATGGCTCACACCTGTAGTCCTAACTACTCAGCAGGCAGAGATCAGGAGATTACAGTTCAAAGTCAGCCAGCTCAAATAGTTCGTGAGACCCCATCATGAAAAAAATCCATTACATACACACACACACACACACACACACACACACACAAGGCCTGGTGGAGTGGCTCAAGGTGTAGGCCCTGAGTTCAAACCCCAGTACTGCAAAAAAAAAAAAAAAAAGACCTAGGACCTGAAAAGTTGGAAAACCTTACAGTGAAGAATTTGAGACACCTGAAGGACATTTATTAGAAGGTCTATAAATTGCCATTAAATGCCTTTTCTAGAACTCCCACCACTTCTTTGCTTTATTCTGTAGCTTTTCCCAGAACATTTCATTAATAATGATTTGTGGTGATTGCAATTTTAGAAGGAACTTTTGAAGAATACATAGCTCTAAGACAAAGCTGGGTATGGTGGTGGGTGCTTATAATCCCAGCATTCTTGAGACTGAGGGAGGAGGATCATGAGGTCAAAGACAGCCTTAGCTACTTAGTGAGATGATGTCTTAAAAAACCAACCAACCAAACAACAACAAGAAATCAACCAAATAAACAGCCACAAAAATCCAACCAAATAAACAACAAAAATCTCTGAGACATATAGGAGTGGATTCCTAATTTTCCAAAAAAGCTTCACAAGAGCATGGGGTTGGGGGTGGGGCTTGTGAACCTTACATAACAGCCCCTAATTTTTTCCTCCTAAGACAAATTTCTCATTCTTTTGAGGATATGGGAAGTCCTAAGAAAGAAACTGACTGAATCCTTAGCTCAAGAGAGCAGAGTTTAGATGCGGTGTGTAGTGGAAGCCTTGTGGGTAGATACTGAATGAGATAACTTAGCCGAGTATTTTGAAATGTGTCAAAGTGAAAGCAAGTATTTTCAAATTGTTGAAAGAGAGAATTAATACCTGTAGGAAATCTAAGGGGAAGATGCCAGTTGAAAAACGGATCAGGGAGTGCAATGTTTCCGCCCACGGAGCTGTTTACCTTTGCCAGCCTTCCTGATGTGCTGAGTCTAGGGCAAACAAAGTTTTTCAAGCTTCGTTTATCCTTTTATAGCACATTAATAAGTGATTCACTTGTTTGTCAGCACTTTTTATTCTATAAAGCCTAAATTGACGTCAATCACACATGCCGAGGAATACAGAATAATAAATGTACCTTTCTCCAAATCTAATTGCAGTTGATTCATACAACCCCTTTTAATTTACTTCATCTAGACAATATATTTTAACTCCTTACTAGGACCAGCTTTCTGCATGCCGACGCAGTTTTTTAATAACGGACATGGAATTATTTCTTCTACCCTCTCCATATTTAACATTGTTTCACTAGTGTGTCATAGATATATTAATTTCATTCAAGGACAACATGTGTGTCTCTGCTCAGGGACCACAGGCACACCATGATATTGTGTGGGAAGGTGAAGATACTCAGTGCAAACAACCTAGGGTTTGGGTTCTCAGTCTGTTAATGGAGAACAATCTGTTAAATTGAGAAGTCAATTTAAATCCACGGAGCCAGAATTTTTTATCCTGTTTTTAGAAATACCGTGATTTCTAATTTTTCAGACTCATTGTGAGGATTAGCTCATATAAGACAATTCTAGCTCTATACCTAGCACCAAATTGACAAAGTTTAAATAATTAGATTTGTAGAAACTTTACTGCTTTAAAAAAATAAACC
Source organism: Castor canadensis (assembly GCF_047511655.1). NCBI lineage: Eukaryota > Metazoa > Chordata > Mammalia > Rodentia > Castoridae > Castor > Castor canadensis. Next base: position 68,320,492 of record NC_133391.1, on the reverse strand, counting down.
TGGAAAATATAAAAGCATCTTATAACAAGCTTTCAATAGTGTTGACTATATTAGTATATTCTTGAAAACACATTTTTCCCTAAAATTTTATTTCAAATTTAGAATATATATTAGTTAATTTTTCTCACTGTGAAAAGAGAAACAATTTAAAAGGAAGGAAGATTTATTTTGTCTCATGATTTCAGATGTTTCAAGGGTTCCTTGGCCTCATAAATTTAAGCCTGAGCAAAGCTGAAAATCATGGCAGCAGGAATATGTGGCAGAGGAGGCTACTCACCTCAAGGCAGCCAGGAAGGGGGTAGGGAACAGGGTGGAGAGAGAGAGGGAAAGACAGAGTTCAAGGCACATGCCCAATGACCTGCTTCATCCAAGCACCTCCACCTCCCAATAATGTCATCAAGCTATGAATCCACCAATTGATTAATCTATTGATTTGGTCAGAGCCCTTATGATATAATCACCAGTCAGTGACTGGATCCACCAGCTTGGGACCAAGTCTTCAATGTATGAGCTTTCTGGAGGACCCTTCACATCTAGAACAGAATGCTAGATAAGGTCTTCTAACCCATGTTTTAGCTGGTTTAATTATTCTGTCATTTAGCTGAAATACTTATTTAGCTTCCTTTAGACTAATTTAGAAGATTAATTTAGATTAACATTACTAGACAATGAATGAACAGATATCTTCTCAGTAAATGTCTTTTATATTGAGGCTCAGTTTTACAGAAAAGTTATTATGACTCTTACCTTTCATACTGTTGGTACAGATTTAAAGGGCATCAAATAACCCATAAAACTGAATAAATTCATACAATTGATCTATAAAATTATTAGCTGTCTAATTTTAAAGGGAGATATTTTGTAAATATTAATGCAAGTTTTAGTCAAAGCCAAAGCATTGCACTGTGAGGGCATAATAAAATGCTTTTATGGAGCTCTTGTTAACATAAGCTTGCTGTTTTCTCCAGAGGTCCCACAAGCCTAAACCTGAAAGGCGGGTGGACTCGCTTATCTACCCAAAGTTAAAACAGAACATACCAGCAACTTTCTTCATTTCATAAGAACTGGAATCCCATATCATATAGTATTACCTTTCCACGTACCATTCTTTCTTACCATAGAAATCTGAACTCAACTTGTAAAAGTAACATTTTTGAATATTTACCAGTGTTAAATGTGTAATAACTACTTTCTTTTCCCTCCTTCTTGGGCCTCTCCCTCCCCTTCCATTTTTTCTCTACTTTCTTTTCTTCCTATTCTTTCTTTTAAAAATATAATGGTTTAGGAATTATTTACAAGAAACCTAAAAATTTAAATAAATGGGCTATTCTAACTTGGTAAATTAGCAATTAGTAGATAGCACCATGGGATTTAGTTATTCTTTGAAATTAAACTTGGCAAATGGTCTTTTTATACTAGCTTAGAAATTGCTAGCAATTTTCCTCTAAATTTCTTCCAACTGAATATTGATTATCATATATATTCTTGGCATCATTTGCTTTATATTCTGTTTTGTTTTTTGCTTTTGTTTTAGTTTTTTGAGACAGGACCTTGCTATATAACAGGTCTCTATGTAACTCTATGAAAACTGGGCTGGCTTCAAACTCATGATCCTCCTGCTTCTACCTCCTGAGTGCTGGGATTACAGGCATACACTAGCATGCCTGGCATCATTTGGTCTTAATAACTACTAATAATTAGTAAAAAAGTTTCCTTTTAAGAAGGCTAAGTAAGTTGCTAGCTGAAGCATGAAGTTTGTTATTTCAAAATAACTCCTTTGAATTTTAAATCCTATTATTTTAAGTGTAGAACAACATTTGGATCTGTTTATTGCTGGAGGGCAGTATCAGGAGTCATTGCCATGCCTCTGCACCATGACTTCCACCTGCATGTTACTTGCAATGAGAAAATCTTCCTGGTCTGCAGGCCCTTGTCACTCACTCCACCTTCCTGCATGGTAATTTCCTTATGCTCTATTGATTGTTTCATATGCTGTATAGAATTTGCAAAATGCCTTGGATTGAGGAGATAGAACAATAGTCAAGACAGTTTTAGGGATATACTTACTGTTTTATTTTATAAAATAAAATTTTATAAAGTATTCTTCAAAATAGTGTAGGTTTATAAAACTACTCAAACATTTAAAAAATTATCTGCATTTAAAGACCTATATGATATTTACAGATCTTTGTTGTTTGCAGGCAAAGACATGGAACCAGAGAACATCATCTTCAGTGAAGTTAGTAGTCAGGTTCAGAAAGCTAAAGGCTGCATGCTTTCACTATTAGGTGAAATATGGGCCCAATACAATTACAAGCAATATTATGAAAATAGGTCATGCTAAGCAGAGGTCACTAACAGGAGAGGGAGGGTAAAAGAAGGAAGTTAAGAAGGTGAATATGGGTGATGTACTTCCTATACAAGAATAAGCATAGAATTTTAAACCTACTGAAATCATCATAAGAAGGGGACTAAGGTAGAAAGGAAAAAATAGAGGGGATGAACCAATTTGGGTTATAATACATGTATATATGGAAATGCAACAGCAAAACACCCTGTATAGCTACATAAGACAAACAAAAATGTCATTTTTTTTTTTACAAAAAAATGAAGACCAGGATATAAGGAAATGGGGTAGAAAGGAAATATTATGCACCGATGTATAAAAATGGAAAAATGAGACTTATTGAATCTTTCCCAGAAATGAGGGGAGGGGGAATAAAGGAGAATGATGGATATCAATTGATCAATTATATATGATCAATATATAATTGATATATTACAATATATCAATTATGATATATTGTAAGAACTTTTGTAGGTGTCACAATGTACCACAAGTACAAAAATAATATGGGAATAAAAAGTATAAAAAAATGATTATTAAAAGAGTATGTTATATATGTATGAGAATAACATAATAAAATCCACAAAAGCTGTTTTAAATGTGTGGGGATTAAGAAAAAATAACAGGGAAGGTTAATTTGATTAAAGTATATTATATTCATGTATTTAAATATCATAAAAAAAACCCTTTGCACAATTAATTTATGCTAGAAAAAAAAAGAAGCCAGAAGAATTAAATCAGGTCATTTAACTTGACTCTTTCCAGTAATTAAGCCTACATTTCATTTTTTTTAAATGGTAGTGTCAACGTGTGTTAAGGTGCTTGATTGATCTAAACATTTTTCTAAATTTTTCTCTTCTAGTAAATAATTGCTAATTTCCCATACAAGGAGGTGTCATTTGAGGAGAGTGGAAAGAACTCATCTAGTTCACCAGGACTTAATCATAGTTAATCTCTGTTTTGGTAGTTATTCCCTCCTAAATACCTGGGTTAGTCAACTGGAATCATGTTCCTTGGGGATTTCTTCAGATTTTTGTCTCTTCTCCTTTACACAGACACCATCTAAAATACTCCCTTTATATATTCTGGAATTTACTTTTGCTCTAGCTTTGAGGTAAACTAAGCACACTTATTCTCACTAAGACAGACAGAAGGATCCAACTTTCCCCAATGCCATTTGGCTAAGCATTAAGCACTGTTAAACGCTGTTAAGGATGTTCGTGAGAGCTCAGTATTGTAAGCACTCTTTAATGTGAACTTTTACTTTAAATAAACTAAGTTGTTAGGGTCATTGGACTTCACTCTGTAATTGACAGTTGTCAGAGGCTTCCCTAAGCAACCCCTCTCCTGATGCCTGGCTATACTTTTATTACGATAGTCTACCTGCTTTGAATGCTCTATAGATGCCTTAAAGAAACTATATTCCAGCTGCAAAGAATGCTCTAATTGATGCCAGGACTTCTGCTCCAGAAAGCTGTGCTCCAGCCATGACCGCTTCAGACAACTTGCACCAGCTTCACCTATCACAAGCCTTGGTGAATGATTGTGCTCAGCCTGCGGTTATTTTCACTCAGGCCAGGAGGGAGCAGTTCCTTCATTGACTCTACAGAAAACTTGTGACCAGTGCAATGGGAAGCCTGTGATTGGTCCTTGTAGACTTGTAATTGGTTGTTTTGTAAGGCTTGTCATTGGTGGAACTAGAAGTTGTGTTGTGATTGGTATACATTCCTATATTTGCATGTCATGCCCTTGCAACATCACTCTCCTTGTTATAAAACTAGGCTGTTTGGTTCACTTTGAGGGATAGCCCTTGGGAAACTTTTATGCCACCCCCTCACGTTGCAACATTAGGTCCCAATAGAAGATTTTTCTCTCAAGTGGTCTTTTCCTACTTGTGGTCCTTATCATGGGCAGAGTAGGCTGAGGTTGTAACATGCAGTTGCACTGGCAGCAGAGCCAGGAGTGGCAGCAGTAGCAGCAGTGGCGATGGCTGCAATATCAGCAAAGAGGTGACTAAAGATATCCAGAGAGTCATCAGGGGTAGAAAGTATGAGAATTAGAAGATGGTAAAAGACTGTAGAAACGTAGAAAAGGTGAGAGAATGTGAAGAGTTAAGATTAAGAAAGGCAGAATGCTGTAAAGAGCCAAAGGCAAGAACTTGTGGGCCCTGGTTGCTGAAGGAGTTCCAAAGAGCGGCCAAAGCCTCAGAGAGAGGGTCCCGACATCCCAAGCTGGAGAGGGTATTGCTAAACACTAGTTGCTATTAAGAGATAGGGGCTCCAACATGTAGACCTTAAGAGCTTGAGCTGAAGAGCTGAAACACTGACCATTGCCTGCTGTTGCCAATGCAAGCTGGTGCTACAGGCCACAGATCACTGGTCACTGAATGCAGGAACCTTTAGCATCCAGTCCCAGGGTAACCTTCAGTTTCTGGCTTCTAGAGCTTTGAGATATAAACCTCTAATGTTCAGGACACAGAGCCATAAACCTCCGGGTTTGTTAGTGCAACCCATCAGTCCTTGGCACTCAGGCCCAGAATCATTAACACTGAAGAATCCTCCCTTTTCCTATCCATGATTTCCATCCCAATAATAGGCAAAATAAACCCATTCAGTTTATCTCTGGGGTGTTACATCACCCCAGAGATAATGTGGTAACCATGAGTCTGTACTGAAGCTAATTTTTCTTTTGGGAACAAAAGAAAATTATAAAGAATCACACACACACATCATTTTCCCCTCAAGACTTTACCAAGAACTCCTTATTGTTCCACACAATAAGCGTACTCAAATTAAGCACACTTTTAAAGCTATGCTCACCCATAGTTGTATATTTAATATGAATGACTTGGAGGCAGAATTATGCTGCTTAAATTATTAATAATCAATTCTAAAGCTAGGCAACCTTTTGCTCCCCAATCTTCAAGCACCTAGGAAATCAAAGAGTTAAAAATTTGTTTTCCTCTCCTATCTTAGATATCAAACATCAGCTTATTTAGGCATAGGCAGAGAAGGGTTTTACAATTTGCTTTACATTGGAGCAGTCAATTCTCTAAAAACATCATGCAGCCTTCCAATTGATCTACTTGACTGAACAGAACGGGAAATAATAATTACATAAAATAGCGCAAATGTTCAAACTAAACAGAATTGATCTGATAAGGTCATATGTTACAAGGTTATATAGTACATTTTACATACTCTAGCAGAACAGTAGTGTCTTCTGGTGTTCATCTCCATCCTGTAAGAGACATATTCTTTGCTATTTCCAGAAATGCCTGCTTCACACTATTCTACTTTTAAGTGGCCCAAGTGCTTAATTAACTTTTTTGCTCCCTTGTCCCTGTGCATATGTTTAACTGTATCTTTTCCACTCCTTTAGAATGGTTTCATTAGTATGCTTGCCCCCTCCATGGGGCATGTCTGAAGTGCTGAGGAGTTCATTCTCCCAGGAGCATCCCTCAGCCAATGAGGAACGGATGCTAAAGAATGAAATACCAGCTTGCTAAGCCTTTAAGTAATTTCCTTCCATTGCTTGACTCCCTTTACAACTCTCCTCTAGTGGTCCTCTTGGGATCAGCTCCCTAATAAACCACTTGCATTCAAACCTTTACCTTGGGATACGTTTCTAGAGGCAATTCAACTTAAATCACTCTTTTGGGTTACTTTTTTTGGAGGCACTGAGGTTTGAACTCAAGGCCTCACACTTTCTAAGCAGGCATTCTTACCACTTCAGCCTTTCTGCTAACCCTGATTTCTGTGATAGGCTTTTTCAAGATAGGGTCTTGCAAACTATTTTCCCAGGGCTGGCTTCAAACCATTATTCCTTCTGATCTTGGCCTCCTGTGTAGCTAGGATTACAGGTGTGATCCACCAGCACCCAACTTTCATGGGTTACTTTTGAAAATGCTAGATATATTATAGTCAAGCTCTTTGAGTTAAAAATAAATTATCATTTTAGATTAATGATGTAGATTTGAAATAGTTAGATATAAATTATGATTTGCCAGTTTGATTCTTTTAAGGGTTCTGTTTTTTGAAACTCTTGTACTGTAAAATTAAAATTAACCCTTGTCTCGTTTGCTATTTTGCATTTAAAGATGTTAGGCTGATTAAAGTTTCTGCATATTCATGTCTTTGGACTCTTTTCACAAAACAAATGATGAATTTGACTTGAAGTCCTAAAACATAACATGCACACACTTAAAATCAATACACAGAATGACACTTGATAGCATTTTATAAGGCTAATTAAAGACTATTTTCTATTTTTAAAATTCTGGCAATCCATGTAATCTTGCAAGGTGAGTAGACCAATGGTGCTTCTAATCCTTAATTCATACAGTTAAAGTTCTCAGTTTGGGGCATAGTAGAATCTCTTGATTTGTTCTCCAAAAGTTAGCAAAGGTGTAATTCAGATGTGCACAAAATCAACTTATATGACTTACCACATCTTGCTCAATAGTCCCCATTTCCACTCAGTTGCAAATTCTAATCAGCAAGCACTATAAAATATTCTAATCAATATTTCTCAGTCTTTTCCAGAGTAAAATGCTTCTTTTTTTTTTTTGCAGTACTTATGATGGAACCCAAGACCTTGCACATGTTAGACAAGTGGCCTATCATGAAAATCATGATCCAGCCTTTTTGTTTTTGAGATAGGGTCTCATAAACTCAGGCTGGCATATAACTTGTCATACACCTCATAAGTACCTGGAATTGTAAGTATGTGCCACCACTCCCAGCTTAAAAATTCCCTTTTTTGAGAGTAGGTGGATAAAGGTATGCTTAGTCTTTCAGGGGATCTTTACCCCCAATTTCATTTCCTCCTTTCTCCCTGAATGGATTCTTGACACACTTGGTAAAGTTTTGTAAAACCTTATGGTAGGAGGAAAAATGGAACTCATTTTGGCTCCCACTGACTTTTGGGTTGGGATGTAGCAGTTTGGTGTCTGTTTAAATGGCTGCATCTCTGAGATTCTATGCATTTTCTACCTGCTGTGCAACTGCTTTCCTCCCCAATTCTCTCTTCAACTGTCTGGAAGACCAGCTGCTTCTTAATTTTTAGCCAGTTGCCAGGTGCTCCACCATACACTCCCCAGCCCCTGAAATCCTTTATGAATGAATTTCTGCCATGACACATACCATCAGGGGTGTGAGTATCACCTCTGTACAACCATGCCATGTTGTGTCTGTTCTATTGTATCACTCCAATGCCTTCACAACATGTTTGAGATACTCTTTGGCTATAACAACAAGTGGGGAAGGTGTACATTCTCCCATTGCCTCTCACTTCCTACTCTCCATTCCCTCTTCTATCCTTCATCCATGGTGACAACACCTGTCTCTGATTCAGGGACCCAGTTAGTTCTACCATAATGTCATCTCCTCCAGAGCTCTTAAAGTCTTTCTCACATAGAAAGGCTTTCCTCCTCTTCCTATGTGTCAGAAGCTTCCCTGAGCACCTTCCTTCTCTGTGCACGACGGCTGAGAGTAGAAACCAAGTTCTGACATCTGTGTTTTGCTTTTGCAATACAAAAATGAAGATTTTGTAATCTAGAAAACATAAAGCTTGGTTCTCAAGACTATCATCTAGCTGTAAAGTCACAAATAATTTAACTTTGATGCTCAAAATTGAATAATGATTTATTTGTTCTAGGAAATAGTCAACAACACCCTGCAATAATGAATATCACTTATTTAATGGATGAGGAGTCATAGGAAGTGGATTTATGGTGGATGAAAAATACATTGGTTTAACGTTTTCAAAAATATTATCCATTTAAAAATGTTATTACAAACTGTGTGTCTTAAAATAGACTTTTATTCACATATTCACTGATAGATAACTCAAATAAAACAGAATACATAAGGCTCGTAAAGTGCTTAACTTTATAGGGTCACAGAGCATATAAATTTTATGGATAAGAGAGATGCAAAATTAATTTCAATTCTTCTAATCTTAGCTTTATTATGGCTGAAAGTGTTACACACAAATTTACTCATTTGGCCTTGAAGAATTAAAAGTATTATTTTTATGAATCCTACCTTGACCCACAATATGATGCTATAGTTTTGGTTGAACAAGAGGTTTAGCAAACAAACAAGAAGTTACAAATTCTAAAATTGCATGTCCCCCAATATGTGCCCCTGTATTGGTACCTGGCTTTTTCATACCTGAAATGGGTGAAGTTAAAGTAAGTTTTGCAGGTACTTGTGTGTACTCCACTATTTTATCTCGGCCTGCTCACTGCTCCTGAATAAGAAATAAGGAAGTCGGACCTAGTCAGTTTCACAGTTTCACAGTTGCTGTGTGGATGGAATCAGCTAATGCTGAGAGGTTGTGCCCCAGTGAGTGTCTGTAGGCCTGGCAGGCACATGTTGCTTTCAAAAGGAGCTCAGACCTCCTACGTCTGATTTTAGAAAAGGGAGAATAACATACCCTTATTCTTAAAGACCAAGTATCCTTCTATGTAGAAATTGAAAATAGAAATTTGCTACACATATTTTATTTAAACAAATCCCTCAAAGCATTTCCCCAATTTCACTTTCCAGATAAGAAAACTGAGACTCATAAGAGCTAAGGCACCTTCTCAACATCTCACTCATGATAACTGGCAGAGATTGGGAGTGGACACATATCTATTTGGGCCTAATTTCAGGCCTTTTTTATACTGCTCCAAAATGACTCAAAAATGCATTTACTTTTCCTCACCTTGGATATTCTGGATTTTTTTCTCCCCTAAAATGTCATCAGGTAAGATGGTTCCACAGTTCAAGGAGACACCATGAGTTTTTTTTTGTTGTTGTTGTTGATAGAACATTTGAGCCTACCTAAGAATAGAACCTTAATATCCCAGAATAAAGCCTCAGAAAATTGACACTAATGACTAACTGGGAAGTCTTAGAGGCTTTAACATAAGCACAAGCTCTTGGTTTTTCTAGATCATCATGGCACATGTGACAACTTTTGATATTTGGGATGGTACATTGTCTATGTTGTGTTCACTAATAGCTATATTCAGAGTTTATTATGCCTGGACCATTGCCCAGTAATAAATCTTGTTTTTAGTATGCCTTGGGAGTGCAGAAACTACGGATATCTTTAAAGTGTACTAACAGATGATTACTGCCACATTTCAATATTATTTTCATCTCTAACAAGTTATAAATCATATTTCAAGTCCATTAATTCAATAAGCAATTAATAAGCCATTAATTCATAAATGGTTCATTATCTGATTAGAGCAGAGAGATGCCACATACCTTCAGAAGTGAGGAGGATTTGAACTTTGTCTTTAACTCTTTTTGGGCTAGAGCAGTAAACTTTAGAGGATTTAAAAAATATTTTCCTGATCATTTTTTATTTGGTTTGAAAATATATACTAGTCAGATAAAGTTTATGTCAGAAAATGATGGGAGCAACAACAGTAGGTAGAGAAAGAAAATGAAGAGAATATTATAAGAATGAGATGCCTCACCATCAATCCTATCTCAGAGGACATGTTGAAACAATCCAGGAATGGGGGAGGGGTGATAAAAAAGGATGGAGGGGGTGAATTCAACTATGACATACTGTAGGAATTTTCATAAATGTCACAATGTACCCCCAATATGATGACAATATGATAATAAAAGTGTAAAAAAGAGAAAAAACCTTTATATTCAAATAACTTTATAAGACTTTCCTGTACCCATACAGGGACAGAGAGAACACAGAGTTATAATGCACTCAACTTTTCTTTTCCATTGAGAACAACTATTTTAGAATAGTTGAGACACCTGCAGCTTGTTAATTTTTCTTTCAGTTGATCATTGTAGCAGATTTTCCTGTGTAAACTTCTATGACGAGTGGCATCTGGGAAAGGAGACTTAAGGTTTATAACCTTACTCTGTAGCTTTTAAAGAAAGTAACTTAGCTTTATTTACACCTGCCTTCAAAAAGTAAACAGCAAAGCAGCACTGATGGCAATGAACCATATGGAATCAGTAATTTACATATCTCTGTCAAGGAGTTTGTCAAGCAGCAAAAACAGAAGAAATGATTGACTATTTCATGGAGATTACCGTATTTTAATGTAGGAACCTTCCACATTTTGATAGAATTTAGCTGATTCTGTATTTAATTTCAATTGCATATTGCTCAGGACAAGCATAGTGTTTCTTGAGGAAAAAAAAAAAGGAGGAGGAGGAAAAAAAAAGAAAACTTAATGGAGTGAAAGGAATTCACTCATGCTGAGTTCTTTTCTTGCCAGGAAAATTTCTAATCCCCATGATTTAATTTCTTCGATCTATTCATTATAAGACAGCACAGTTTACCACCCTGTCAGAATGTAAATGTGACTATTTAACTTTTCCATATTGCTCTCTAAATAACAGATTTTGTTCACAAATAAAATTTTATGCAGTAAAGTTGTTTAGATAGGTACAATAGGTGTCTTAGGATCAGTGTCGAAAACCCAGCTCCTACTTTGCAGAAAGTGCAGGTCTTCTGCCCTTCTCCTTCAGTCCACTCACTGTGTGCATTGTTTCTTTTTCCTTCCTATGCTTAATCAGCTTCATTTTCACACCCTTAACTGATGTTTTCCCAACCGTAAATCTATCCATCTCTGCAGAAGCAGGGATCATGTCGTTAAGCCACCATTCTCTTTTTCATATTGAAATTCTGTACATCTCTGCTGTTATCCCCCTGGGTACAACTCATAGGGAACCATTCTTCATGTTCAGTTGTACTCCAAATTTAACCCAGGATTTATTTAAGTTATATTTTTACCATTACCAAGAGAACCAAGATACCATACTCTGAATCTAGTTATTTTTTAAAGATTATTTCAATTATACCCACTTTTATTAAAATTTATCAAATCAAGGGAAAATGTACTTGAAAAATAATATTAAACTATTTTTTATTTTCTTGCCTAAATGAGTTTTTTTAAGGGAAGAAGCTTAGGGTTCTTTAGTTGTTAAATTTAGAAAAAAATGTATAAGCCAATTAAACCCTTCTGGGGGGATGAAAGAGGAAGAAGGGGAGAAAAAGAGAGAATGAAAAAGGAATGGGTAAATATATGAATGTAGTTGGAATGGTAGGGTGTTATGTTTTATTGCAATTATGAAATTGAGGTCCTACAAGAACACAGGGACACAGTAGAAGTTTAGCCTAATAGAATTCATGCTTCCTAATAAAGACTGAACTTAGCACATACTACTTCTGTTGGGATATACATTATGGTAATGAGATTTGAAAGAGAAATTAATTGCAGATAATATGAATGATAATGAAAGGCAAAATTAAATATAAATTCACAAGTTCCTTTTGAAAAGTTTTGAGGAGTTTGAGACGAACTTGTAGCAAAAGTAAAGTGGTAGGTCTGTGAAAGGAAGAATTTGTGTTTCATAAGAGTTGACTTAACCCTAAAACAAATCAGGAAAAATTGAGGGTTCCAACATTGATTTGGTCCATTGACTCTGGATGAAGTCTACATAAGAAACATTCATGTAGTTTTCTTTCTGCATTATTTCCTTGTTTTTGTCCTATGCTTCTTCCTGGAGAAGCCTTGGACTGAAAAATGGTTGAAGCCAACTACGCTGGAACTCCAGGTGGTTAACTAGGAATTGGAGCAAATCACTGTTAGCTGTTTTGTTTGCTGTTCTGTCCTTAATACCCTAGAGGACCAGTGTTGCTCAGAACAGGAATAGAACAAGGTATCTTCTTCCTTGGCTACTGTTCTTTTCTATTTCCAGAGGCCTATTAAGAAAATTCACTATTTAGAATATTATGGATGGCATATTTGTATGAGAGTTTGATTCAATTTGTTGATTTTGTCTATTTTACCTATCTGATAAGCTGCTCAACTCTCATGGTGAATGAGTTGTTTGCTTCTTGTACATTTCTTTTAATTATTGTATCTTTAATGAGTAACTATCACTATGTGGCAATGATGGAAATAATTTAGTTAGAAAATCAGATTAGAAATAATTCATTAGAATTTTTTAATGAGACTTAAAAATCTTGGGTGAATTAGAAAAAAGATGAAAGGAAAATGTTTGAAGACATAAGATGAAATGACTATATGCAAAATTGTGATTATCAGACAGATTTTAAGCATCATTATACCTAAATCTCCAGAGTATTTTAACCTAAATACTTGTTTCTTTTTGAGAAAGATATTCTATTAATCTTTTTGCACATAGAAAATAAGCACAGTATTTCCTAATAACACACTTTCTGTATTTTTATTTTATATAGCAGGAATAGTACAAAGTAGATATTCTGTAATATTATTTGAATAAGTGTTTTGCCATATGGTGTGGTTTACTATAGCCAAAATCAAAACCAAAAGGCAAGCTAAATTTGGTGAATTAGGGATGGTAGTGAAAGAGAAATTAACTTATTTTATTAATAGAAAGGCTAAAGTTTTTCAAAGTAGACCTATCTAATAGGATTAACTACCCGCTTTGCTAATCATAAATCAGGGACATTATCTGATCTATCTTAAATTTGCCAAACAGAGGTCCTATGATCTGTGCACAGCAAGGACACATGTTTACTAACATTTGAGAGAGTGTAATTCATAAAACTTAAGCAGGGGGTGTTTGCTACCATCAATTTGTGGTTCTGATTTTATTCTCCACTTACTCACTCCACTCACAGGACAGCACACATGGAGGTGACTGTCTCTAATGCCACACAAGGGGATTCACTCCAGAAGTTCTCATCTACCTCCAACTTGCAGCATCTTGAATGTCCAGTATAGGTGGAAACAAGAGAGTTGCCTATTACATAGAAGGAACAAGATTGCTTCTATTTGATTATAAAATAACAGCTCCAGAGTTCTTCCATGCTAATCTTTAGCCTCAATCTGTCTGGATAGAGTTGGGATTTATTGGATATTGTTTTAGTCCTTACCATACATAGTTTGTTTGGTTCTTTTATTCTCTTGCTTGAAAAGCATAACAAGTAGGAGTCAGAAGGGATACTTTCATATTTTGAAATCATACATATATATATATATATGGATATATATACATATCTTGTGATATGTATATATATATCCATATATATATATATATGGTTGTGTGATCTATGTGCTGAAATACTACAAAGAATATGTTTCTTGAGCTTTTCATTATTCTCTCAGATAATCAGTGCCCTAGAGCTGCCATCTGCAATGGACGTGTCTTCAGTCCATTGCTGTACCTCTCAGAGACTTAATTTTCTATTTCATCAAGTTGATGATATTCTTATACTTCAGTTTTTCTTTCAGCATGTATTGAATACCTTCAACATTCCAGGTTCACAATAGTGTATAATGTACATTACCTCATTTAAGGATGTAATAAACTTGTGAAGGCAGACAGAAAAGAAAATAGGCATAAATATGGTGAAAATTAGTCATATATGAGGTATATCAGCATTTTTCATTTGCCTGATTGCTAAAGAATATTTTGTCTTTGATGCTTAACTCTTAGTTTCTTCCTTTGAATCCTTTTACTTACCATCAGAGGAAGCTTTAGTATTGCAAGAGTGATGGTTTTGAGCTGTTTAAAGAGTTAGTAGAGTAGAGCAGAAGATAGGGACACAAGGATCCACAGACCAGGATGAGAGCAGAGATCTGGAGGAGGCTGTCTGAGGAAGTGAAGTAAGAGGATAGGAGAAAAGAATCACTTTTAATGGCATTGTAGTAGAAATTGTGGACTGACTATAGGCATGCCTTCTGTTTCTCTTGCGGTCCCACTAAAAACTAACTTAGAAGTAAAGAAAAAGTGAATTTACAGTATAGTGAAGAGATATGAAGAAGGATGAACCAGGAACTGAGAGAATCGAACAAACTTCTAGAGGCAGAAAGTGAATGGGAAGCTCCTGTTGACTGATGAAAAATAGTGCTGGACTTTCTTCCTGTAGTACATGATGAGGATTTGGACTTTGGTCACTCCACAAGGTAAGAGATTATGAGGTCAGAAGCAAGAGAAGTGAGAGAGGCAAAAAAAGGCCTACCTCTGCATTTCTGTGGGGAATTAATGAGGTTCAACAGGGGTTCCAGCTCTTTAATGAACCTCAAACATTTTCTCCACTTCTTCCTCAAAGGAATCAGAGAGGAAATTATTTTGTTAGTTTTACCAACATGGCTATGCCACCCAAAATCAGCAAATGCACAAAGATGTGTGATGGCTCTGCTTCCTCTTTACATTGCCATTTATCAAGCTGCTGGAATCCAATGTTTTGCTATTTTTAACTATTTATAAATCTTTATAAATAGCTATAATTCTTTGACTAAAATTATGTTTGTAAGCAAGAATATTCATGAGATTTCTGAGATTTTAGAACCACTTTTTGCTATATGTTAGCTGAGTATGAAGCACTTTGGTGCATATTAAAGAAACTGAGAATAAAAACAAAGGCTGTCATAGAAACTTTACCAGGACTATAGATTTGTGGAATTTTAGTGTAGCTTAAGTGAACAGCAAATGTTTAGCTTTGGGCCCCTGCTTAATATAACTAATTATTTCACTACCTTCTTAATTTACATAAAATATTAAGTAGGAAGACATGATTTTAGTTGCGTAGTAGTATCTGTTCTGTGCAGAGAGGACAGGGAATTCATTGGGGTTTGTTTAGATTGTGGTTCTCAAACTTTTGTGTGCATCAGTATCCCACTACGTAGAACAGCTATTGAAATGGGACTGCTGGCCCCCCTCTCTCAGAGTTTGTGATCCTGCAAGATTGACCTGAAATTTTGCATTTTGACATATTTGCAGCTGGCACTGATGATGTTGTATAGGACCCATAATTTGGGATCTATTGGCTTATAGATGGATTTGACTACACCACAACAAAGCCAAATGCGGCTCAGGTTTTAAGTTTGTTTTTTCCTTCCTCAATCTGAGCGATTTGAGTACAGAACCTATGTATTACTCTCTATTTTCCACCAATGTTTATTATCATTCCTGGCATATGTTTACTGGATAATGCACTCTCATTGGTACTCTTTGTTGGCTCCACTTATGCCTGGTTAGAATTCTCTAAATATTTCTGTTTAAGACAATTCCCCCAAGTTTCAATTCAAAAGTACATGTCATTGTGATCAGGTCTTTGTTTCCATAGCTCACTTCATGCGTTCTCTAATTTTGGGACAATTGGTTGTTGCCATATTTGAAGAAAAATAAAACATAACTACTAAGAAATTAAGCATAAGTAAAAATAATAATCTTACCTCTAAAAATCAATAGCTCAGGAAAAACTACAGACTGTTTTCATAAGTCATAATGAAAATTAATCATTTAAGTTACTACATTTCAAGCAATGTGAGACAGAAATGTACATTAATATACCCATTTGGAACTACAAATACTTGTGATATTCTCTGTATATTATTACTTCACAAGAAATCTCAAACTATTTAGAAAAATTACATCCTAATCATCTTGTGGTCAAGCACTGAGTGTCTCATGCAGTCTGGTAAAATGTTCCATTCATAATAAATGCTCAATGAGCTATTGTTGGTTTTTTTTTTTTTTTTTTTTGGTGGTTCTGGGGTTTAGACTCTGGCTTCATGTACGTGAGGTAGATGCTCTACCACTTGAGCTAAACCTCCAGCCCAACCCATTGTTGAAGTTAATTATATAATTTGATAGTTATACAAGACTATCACATTTCTCACTGTTTCCTGCATATGGTTAGACTGTTGTACACTTTGAAGTTCCTGAGTATATTAACTTACCCAACTCCAAGGGATTTTAGCTTTATAAATGATTTATTACTCTTAAAACAGGGAAAGTTCTGGGTAATCTTCAAATTAGAAGTTTTGCATTGAGGCCTGGAGACTGCAGTGCTGCATTTAAAGCAGCACCAATGACAACAAAAAAGTAAATAGGGAGGTTATAGTCTACACTGATGTTACAATAGAGTGGGTTAAGATGGAATTACAGCTGGGTAAGGGAACCAAGAATTCTACCAGGTCAAATATTGTTCCCATGAATTACAGAGGCTTTTGTTGGCAAAATGATCCCATGAGTCATCTGCTGAGACACTGCACTAAATCTCCTTCACTGAGAAAGTGTGCCTCCTCTCACAGGCAAGGAAGAGAATGATTAAAAGGAGGTAAGATCAGAGACAGAGACTAATTTATTCCCTCCTACAACCAGAGAATTTGTGGCTGTTTAACATGGACTACTGAAGTGTTCATTGGCTAATATCCCTGGGAGAATCAGTCTCCACAGGCGTGGTTCATTAGCTTCGGTAGCTGTCTCCTCTCTGTTTCAGTTCAGGACAGGCTGGCGTGCAAGGAGTGATGATACTGAGGAATGCTCAAAAATCTGCTGTCTTAAATTGCCAGCTAACCAGGAAAAAAACCCCAAATTACACAGATACATCTAACTAAAACCTGTGCTGATGTGTTAACATGAAAGCTCCTAAAATATAAGATATTTATTACATCCTCAATCTTGTCATGGAATCCAGAGTCTAAGATTTGGTATTTATAAATCATGGAGTCTGGAAGAAAACTCAATTATTATATCAATTTAATTTGCTTTATTTTCTAGAACTTGCTGATGGAGATACATATGGGCTTGTAATACAACGTGATTCCTATGCGGTTTGGCATTTGAGACCTCTTTTGATCTGATGTCACTGATTCTGTGTAATTTTATGCAGTGTGTCCCACAAAATTCCTGAGTCCGGTCTTGTATAAATACCCTCAAACAAATGGGAAGGGACTACTGACGTTTGGTGAAACAAGGAAAGTGGGAACCTTAGCTATCAAATCAAACATAAGCTCTTAGTAACATTTAATTCATCCATTTTCTATCACATGAGACTGACTCATTCATTCTGAAGCAAATCTGAATCATACTATTGTTTAATGAGTGACATTTGTATGGATATGGCCTTTATAACAACCATTAAACAGCACAATGCCATTGACTCTTTTTTACAACATTCTTATATTTTTTATCCATTAGAAGTCTTCTGCTTTAAAAAAATTTTTGATTGATGCATAAAATATTTGTACATACTTATGAGATGCAATATAATGTAAAAATTTCTTATTTCTGAAAAATATTGCATACAAGAATTTTTACAACATATGGGATGTACAACTGAGTTTTTGCAAGTAGTCTCAAATGGATATAAATACCAAAGACTGATAGCTTAAATAAATAGTATGACATGCAATCAAAATTATAAAATGTTTTTCAAACACATATGAATTTAATTCATTAATAAAATACAAGTAAATTTAAATGAAACTCTGATAATCGTGTTTATTACTTAATACATGAAGTACAACTTTTCCACCACAGGGAAACTTGGAGAACATCTTTTTAAATTAAGAAGATCCCTCATATTCTGAAATGCTGTGTACCTTGTTGGTAGGAGGATTGTGAGAAACATGGCATGCTTGCTGCCATTCCCACCTCCCACACCCACAGCAGATGTTGCTTTTTTTTCTGGTGAGCTCAGACTCAGTCTCCAAATCCTACTCTACACATGCTTCAGGCAGTCACCATCAATTGATTAGTGATGGCAATAAAATCCAAACTTTTTGCATGTTGGTTCAAGGTTTCATTATCTAAAGGATTCCAGCACCTTAGATCCAAAAATATACTCATAAACTCAGACCCCCAAAGAAAAACTAATAAAATTTTAAAGCATTTTTCCTTAAAAATTCAAAAACTACTTGGTAGACTTTAAAATAAAATAAATTTGGGATATTTTTACTTTTTTTATCCAACTTGGAACTATGAGTTTGTCACCTATCTCCAGTTATGAAATGATATTTAATTTATAATTTTCAGCAACCACTGCATGGTCAGCATGTTAAGTTGAGGGAGGAAGGAAAAACTAATATTGAGTATCTTCTATTTGTCAGGAATGTACATTTTTCAAAAATATATACCCTTTTCCTTACAACAAATCTTCTATGGAGCAATAAAGAAATCTCACATTTACTGCAGAGGAAATTGATACCTTGAAAGATTAAATTACTAGCCCAAATCATGCAGCCCTTCACTACCAGAGCCAACATTCAAACAAATTTACAGCTACTTATAGGACCATGGCTGTTTTATGAAACCCGAAAGGCTTTATTTGTCTGTTAGCTTGTACTCAATGTTTTCTAAATTAAGTTAGCAGATTTTGAGTAAGTGGATGCATAGATTCAGGCATCTGAATTGTTCTCACTGGTTCCTTGAAATTTTAGTTATGTCCTTGTGTTAAAGCCCAAAAGTTAAAGTCTTAAAATCTCCATTATCGTAAAGAGATAGAAAAAAAAGCAAGAAAGATGTAAATACAATGCCAAGTTCAATAAAAGTTGTGTCCATTTTCTTTGCAAAGACTGGCTATTTTTGCCATTGTTTTCCCTGTAGACTTTGTGTTGCTTCTCATTTTACTATTACTTTGCTAAGAGGTTTAAAATTATTTCAGTCATGGCTGAGTACGGAACATAATAAGCACCCTTTCATACCTATTAAGTTGATTGTATGACTTTTTAAAGTTTTGTTAAAATTCTATTTAAAGGGATAAATGGCATTTGCTGATCAATTTTTCTTATTAAACCAACTTTGGGTTTCTAGAATCAATCCTGCTTGGCTACGATATGTTATTTTTTATTTGTTGCCAAATGTGGTATCGTTTTTGTTTTAATTTTCATGTCTGTTTTCAAGACAGATGATACTTTTCCCCTTATAATGTCTTTGCCAGGTTTTATATAAGCTCATCTTCCCTTCATACAATGATTCAGGAGATGATTTTTATTTTCTGTTCCCTGAAGAGTTTTTGTAAGTTTGATATTTTTATTTTTGAATATTTGGAAAATTTATTCAGTGAAATCATTGACATCCATTAGTGGATTCTTCATGGAAAGTTTTTTTTCCATTCTAGATTCAACTTCTTTAATAACCAGAGGACAGTTTGGTACATCTTAATATTTAACTAATTTGTCCATTGTGTGTAAAATTTTTAGATTTAGTGGACAAACTTCTTGAAAATATCTTCTAGTGATCCCCTTTTCACGTCTTATATTAATAATTTGTGTTTCATGTTTTTTTGAAACCTGTCTTACTAATAATTTATCACTAGTCTTTTCCCAATATAAACCTCTATTTTTCTGTTCTACAATTGTTTTCTATTTTCTTCATCTCTGCTTTTATCATTATCTCTTTCCTTTTAATTTCTTGGAGTTAAATCGGTATTTCCTTTCAAACTTCTGCAGATGATAACTTAAATCATTGATTGTCAACCTTTTTCTCCTTAGACAATTGTAAGTTTAGTTTTTTCCTATGCAGAGCATTAGCTGCTCCACAAAAAGTGAATTGACCTATTTTTCTTATAATTTTAGTTTAATTTCACAGTTGTCAAAAACATTCTCTCAACTATTCAATTACTTAAAAAAATGTGCTGTTTTTATGGTCCAGCATATTGTCAACAATGGCAAACTTCCCAATATGCAATGAAACAAAAGTGTAGTGTCTCAAATATGCTAGTTCGGTCGGGTTTGTTTAATGGTATTATTCAGATGGACTTTATCGTCAATCATGTTTGTTTTCTCTTATTAGTTTGTGAGAGGCATGTTGTGTAATTGTCCATTTCTGCTTTTACTTGTATGAAATTTTACTGTGGTACATTTTGTTTTTGTGTTTTAAATTTAGAGTTGTTTATACCTTCCTGCGGTTGTAGCCTGTTTGTCATTATTTAATGTCTCTTTTTCTCCTTAGAAATGGTTTTTGTTTCTGTTCTTTTAGATATGCGATAACAGCTCTCTCTCTTTTTTTTTTACCTAGTGTTTGTACTGCTATATTCTCCCATTCTTTTAATTTCAGCCTTCTTGTTTGTTTTTTAAAAGTAACACACATTTGCTTTTAGTCTGGTCTGCAAATTATTGCCATTTATTTATTTTGAAATGATTGTCTTTTAATCAGAATCTCTAGACCATTTAGAATTGGAATTAATACAATTACTGGTACATTTCTTTATCTGTCTACTGCTTATTAATAATACGACTTCCATTTGTTCCACCTTTATGTGTTTCTTTTCTGAACTTGTTTTTCGTTATACACTCTTACTCTTTTTCTGTTTTATTTTATTCATCTTCTCTTTTTTTTAAAACTAGGGATTTCAGAATCTTAACTTTATAGAGTCTAACATAAAAAAGTTATCGCTTCATAGAGAATGCTAAAAACTCCAATCCCTATATTTACTGCCTTTTAAAATTATTTTTGTCTATTTTACATTTTACCAAAACTATTACTGTTTTGTGTGACTAATGTTCATTTATACACATGCCATTCCATTGATCTCTGCTCCTTCCTACAAACTTATGTTTCTACAATGGGTCAGTATCAGTTTTCTATTGTCTGAAGAACTCCTCTCAGCATTTCTTTTAGTGAATTTGTGCTCTTACCTTGGCAGATACTCCATTTTTTTTCTGTCTGGAAATGTCTTTTTTAACTTCAGTTTTAGAGATACTTTTGCTTTATACAGAAATCTAGGTTGCAGTGTATTGTTTTTCAGCAATATAGACAAATTGTGCTGCTATCCTGTGGGTGGCTTCCATCATTTCCATTGAAGGATATGTGTCTTTTGTTCTATGGCTGGTCTTGCTATTGACTTTAATTTTGGTGTTCAGTTTTATTATGATTTGCCTAAGTGGATTTTTTTGTTGCTATATGTCCTGTGTGAAATTATACTGCTTCTTCAAAGTGTCCCAGCCAACATCTCTTCACATTGTTTTTGCTCTATTCTCTCTTTTCCTCCTGTTTGGACACCAATTACACGTCTACTAGAAGTTTGTATTGAGCTGGAGTTGTGGCTCAAGTGGTAGACTGCCTACCTAGCAAGTGCAAAGCCCAGAGTTCAAACCCTAGTAATTACAACAAAAAAAGAAAAAACTTGTATCATTTTCAATGAATTTTATGCACAACTTTCAATTATTTTATCATGTGATTTGTAAGGTACTGTTGAATAAAGGCCACGCCACGTGTGTAAAGGAAAGATTTATTGGAACCAGACAGCCCCTGAGATCAGGGAGCAGCAGCTTGGCTGAAATTATAGGAGGGTCCAAGCCATGAGGGAGGGAGAGAATTTCTGGCCTCTGATTATCTGTGACCACCAGATGGAACAGGTTGTCAATGCCTGGCTAGTTGAGTAACTGGAAGTTCCTGAGTTGAGAAATAATCAGAGAAACAAGCAGGGGAGTTGGGCAAGCTGTCATAAATCAGGGGGTCTGGTTTCAGTGCCAGCCTTGGGACATTCTGCCTGCCCCAAGAATGCCAGGGACCTAACATGCTTGAGTTTTGATACTTTCTCTGACTTACCACCCAGATTACAACATCTCTCTTGAGTTTTATGTCTGCTGTTAAACCTGTTAAATTGAGCTTTAAATTTTAGTCATCCTGTTTCTGGGTTCTGCAACTTCCATTTGAAACTATTTATATTGTTGTTTATTTTCTTGAATAGATTAATAATTACAATGATTTTGAAATTAATGGCCCCTAGTTAAAATATTTGGGTCAAGTATCTGGTTCTGTTATCTATTTTGTGGGGGATGGGAGAATCCTGTTTCTTGCTATAGAGGATCTGGAAAAGTTTTTGTCTCCCAGAGAATACTCTCCTATCCTCTGGCTGGTAGCAGAGGGACAGACTTTCTCAACCAATGAGTACCTGATTTAACCTGAAGATCTTTCACAATTTTTATGTAATTCTTCCTATTTCTTCATTGGCTCCTAGGATGAATCTCTTCACAATTCCACCTAACATCTTAGAGAGTTTCCCAGGATTCTTTTCCTCAATAAACCCTGAACTCCAACTTTTATAACAACCTTAAGATTGTCAAAATCTCTCTATACTCTGTAGTTGCTTTTGGCTCTGATTCTTAGCCTTTTTCCCTGAAGATCTTAATCAGCAATGTTTTGAGGAGATAGCTGTTCAGTGTTGGCTGCACTTTTTTATGTGCTCATTCTTTCTTTACATATTGGCTGCTTCAGCAGCCCCAAACCTCAAATTCTTTGCCTGCATCCTTATGAATTAGCTTAAAACCCTAATAACTTCTCTGCCAACCTGTCTTTGTTTTCCAAGCCTTATGCATTTTTCTGAGAATTGGTAAATGACCAGGGAAGAAAAGTAGCATGAAGAATATTGTGCTTACATCAATTTGCTTCTACTCTTTTTGAAAACTGGACCCTCATGTCTGGCTGATTCATTATTTTTCCCAAGTCTTTCAAACAGTTTTTGAATTTTGATCAGTTTTTAAAATTGTTCTTAGTGGAAGCATTAGACTTTAAAGAAGGTAAAGCAGATGTTTGCATACTTACATTTTCTTTTCTGTACATCTTTCAGTTATCCATTGAAATCTGAATATTTGCTGTTTAAACACTCTGGACTGTAGGATTCCTAAGTGTTTCTCCAGGAGTAACAATTCTTTTTAATGGGACTAAGTCCATCATTGCTGATATCCTTGACCAAGAGTGTCCTTACTAAGGTCACCTCATAACATATGCAAGAAGGAGGGTTTACCTTTGTAAGCTTCTATTTTTACTTTCTATGTTTCACTTTCCCAAGCTGATTAGCAAGTGTTATTCTTCCCAGATCTATCTTCGTAGACATGGCCTCAGTTGTGTTTTTTTTCATCTGGGACACATATTAGCATTTTTATTTATATAGATTGTTTTCTGACAGATACTAGTTACCTGGATTACAATTTGAGTTGGGATTCCTACCATTATACACTGTGGTCCTATTCCATGGCAAAATGCCTTGCTTAGATCATCCTACAAGCATCGTGGTTCATGCGTTATATGCTCTTCCATAGCTCTTTCCTTCCTCTCCCCTTGTCCCTGTTTCTGCTTTGCCTCTTGTTTGCAGGTGAGTGGAAGGTTAAATTCTATAGCTAATTTATACTTAACACTATATTTTGATCTTCATTTCTAAGAAATGAGTTTCATTGATTATTGAGAAGTTTTCAATAGAAAGAATGACTTTCACATTTTTCAGGATTTTTCCAGCAAACTGGTAAGAAGCAGAGAAGTTAGTGTTAGGGTTTGGTATGAAGTGCCCCCCTAGGCTCATGTATTAAAGTCTTAGTCCCCAGCTGGTTGCACTGTTGTTTGCAGGTGCTGGAAACTTTAATTGGTGGTATCCAGCTGGGGGAAGTAGGTCACTGGGAGCAAGTCCTTTGGGGCTATATCTTGCCCTGGACTCTTCCTGTTTTTCTGTCTCTGCTTCCTGTCCACCATGCTTCACTATGCTCCTGCTGCCATAATGTTCTGCCTCACTTCAGGGCTTAAGCAGTGGAGCCAGGCAATCATGGACAGAAACCTCTGAAATCTCGAGCCAAAGTAAATCCTTCCTCTTAAAGTTGTTTTTCTCTGGTATTTTCCATAGCAGTGAAAGTCTGACGAACACAGGTTGAATTTGGATGGTGAATATGTAATCAAACTGGCAATCAACCACATCATGTATGTCTGTGGATTATCAAGAAGATGAGTAATTGTGTGTTTCTTAATTCATAGTCTTATTTATTTCTCTTCAATTTCTATTCAGACCAAGTCCTGTATTCAGTTGTATCTAAACTTAGAAATTTTCAAATGCATATGATAATATATTGTTACATTTACATTATACCAAACTTAATAAAAAGTATTTACTTTGGAATATTTGCAACATATATTTCAGTATATGTGGTTTTCTAAATCATTCTAGTCAGCTTCTGAATCATCTGTCCTTCCATATCCCAGTACTTAATTATTCACAGTGTCAGAAATTCAATTTAATTACTGTACAAGGTAAAATTCAATTGCATACCTCATGAGGAGCATATTATGAATGTCTTATTGAATTGAAAAAATGAATAATCTTGTGACAAATTTTGATGGCTTCTGAAAAGAACTATTTAGGAGGATTGAAAAAAAAAAAAGTTGTGTACCACATAGCTCTAGGTGAAGGACACAGGAGAAAAAGAATGTTATGAAAAGGACAGAGGCACACATTATTTGCTGAGTCTGGATATGGGTGCTTTAATGTGGTAACATGAGAAGATCTTTGCATCAGAAGCAAGAAGACTGAAATCACCCCACATTCTGAAGGCCATGAGGATTTTTGTTATTTCATTTGCTTTGCAGAAGTGGAATTGGGAAACATACTTTTTAATTAAAACATTTTAATTAAAAATAAAAAAGATTTATAAAATTAGTTACAGCATAATGAATGCAGTTCATGAATTATACCATATAGCACATTTTATATTATGTAATATTATATAAGAATTATTATAGCACAATGAATTAATAAAAGGTGGACCATCATAGAGGTAAAGAAGTAGGGCTTAAAGAAGAATGAAATTTTGTCATTCACAAGTAAATGGATGGAACTGGAGATCATCATCTTAAGTAAAGTTAGCCAGGCTCAGAAGGTCAAGAGCCACATGTTCTCCCTCATATGCAGACTATAGACCTAAAACAAATGCAGTAATATTATTGGACATGAGTCACACACTAAGGGAGAACACACATGGGAGAAATAGGGAAAGGAAAGGAAACCTAAGACTTGAGTGTGGTTGATGTGCCCACTGTAGAGGCACAAATATAATAATCTTAAACTGGCAGGGGCCACTGTGGGAAGTGGACCATTAAGTAGTGAAGAAGTCTGGCAGAGATGAGTCAATGTGGGTTGCAATATACATGTGCATGGAAACAATCCTAGGAATCTCTCTATAGCTATCTTTCTCTCAAACTGACAAAACCACTGTGCTTTTCTTATTATCTCTTATGTTTTCTCTTCAACAAAATCGGAGAACAAGAGTGCAGAACAGATTCTGCCAGAAGTATGTGGGGGTGTAGGTGGCCCAAATAACATATACATATGTAAAAACAAAAGAAGTAGGGCTTTGTCAGCCACTCCAGAAGCTCTCTACATTGCCTGTCCCAATTCCAATCCCTTCTTTCCATCATAAAAGTAGGACTCTCCAGATCTTCGTGGTAGTGATTTCCTTGTATGTAAACATTTTCACCCAAGTGTGTATCTCTGGTGTAGTTTTTAGACACTATAATTTAATTTTGTCAACTTTAAAAAATGTATTTTCAAAGTCTTCCATAATCTAAGTGTTCAAGTTATATTTCATTGTATGTCTTTGCTTATTACTCATTGAATAACCTAGATTTTTTTGATCTGTAGAGATCCTGTGCTCCAGATCTTGCTGATTACATGGATGTATCCTTGTGTTAGTGTATTGATTACTTCCTTGAGAGCTCTTAGGCAATTTTGAAGTGCTATGAGCCCATTGCTCAAAAAAGAAGCCATTCATTCATTTTCATTTGCTCAGAATGAAGCACATATTCATTCGTTTGCATATGTGCTTTTCAAAAGCCTTTTGCTCATCACAAAAAGGGAGTGTCTATGTTTCAAATGGGGAGTTTGAAACTTTTGAGTAATCCTGTTGAGCAGTAATCATAAATGAATACATTCAATGACATTTTTGAGTTAATAAAGGCTAAGATATATATGCTTATATACATGGACTTGATGTTTTGAATGTCTAAGTAATTATCTCACTGTTTTGCTAGGGGAACAAGCATAAATAGACCAACATAGTAACTTAATATCCCTTATGATAGCATTTCTCAAAATGTTTGTGGGAAAACACTAACGACTCTTGATAAGTTAATGCATGGTCAAAATGCTTCTGTAGTTAAATAAGTTGGGAAAATGCTGAGTCACAGTGCTTGTTAACTTATTAAAGTTGCTGAAAAGTCTGGCATTAAACAGTTAATTTTATTTTTCAAAAATCTCTTTGGCCAGTGGAAAAAAAATGGCGGCTAAGGTGGGGAACCAGATCTTCTAAGCTCCATGACTTCAGAAACCTTCTTGAGATGCTGGAGCCACACTTGGATAATGCTGATTGATTCTGGCCAAAAATAATAACCACTACCACATTAGGCACAGATAAACTTCAAAAAGTGACCCTTAAATCAGTCTTTAATTTCACCTAACAGCCACGAAAATGGGAAAAAGCCCCTGTCTGCTTTTCTTTTCTTCTTTTTCCATTCTTTGCATTCTTCTCCCAACAAGCAGAAGACAGAGCTTCAGTCAGAATCAAACCCCATGACATCCTGGACATATAGCATGTGGAAAGCCTCTCTACCCCATGCCAAATGATGCCATTTCTCCCTGACAGCTGGCTTCAAACCTGCCTGCATGAAACTGCAGAAGTTACAGGTGAGCATCACTCACCATGCGTGGCTTGCTGACCCACTCCCCCACCCTAGGAAAATAATCCAGTGCAACCCCTGGGCAGACTGAACCCCCTCCTCCAACAAAACTGAAGGCCAGAAACAGTGAACTGCAATCTAATACAGACATTGGAGGGTGGGGGTGGAATGCTGAACCCACCCTGGAGAATGGGGGAGGGGCAAAAAGGCATCTTTCACTGCTGAGCTGAACTTTCAAGGGTGTGGCAAGAAACTGAGCTCCCGGTGCTGAACTCTCAGTCATGCACCATGAAGCATCAAAGGCTGAGAGTAGAGCCAACCACCTAGAGGAGCTGCTAGCACCCAGCAAAGATTGGGAGATTCATAAAGACTAAGAGAAGGAAACTAAACTCCCAAAGCAGGGCAGGAGGTGGATCCCAGAGCTGATATCTGGGAGAGAGGGCAGCACTCAAAACTGAACTGCTCCACCTTGCTAGGGGAGGAGCTGACCAATCAGACCTGCAGCTGAAGAACACTCCAGCTGCTGCATGCTGAAAACAGCTCTGACCACCTGCATGAGGTGGCAATCTTACCTCACCTCAGAACTCCAACTAATCTTGTGGACAGAAGGTCTAAATACCACTCACAAGCTAGTCCACATCAGAACTTCTGCTTGAAAACCAATACCAAGATTGGACTCCTAAGGAATAACTCCAGAACTTTTTTTAATAGACTGAACTGAACCAAGTTCCTAAACCTGGTTTTTCTTCTTCTTCTTTTTTTTGTTATTATTGTGTATCTTTTTTGTCTTTTTTTTCTTTTTATTATTCCTGTATTATTAACTCCATCATCACTATTCTCTTATCCCTATTCTCATCCTCTTCACACTCCCTCCTTCTCCAGTACTACAATCCATTGTTCTCCCTCCCAACTACTCTTTCTGCCCCTTTTCATCCACTCTTTTCCCAGTCTTCATCTTCCACTGTCACCACACTACCCTTCCTTGCCACACACTCACTACCTGCTGACTAGCTTTCTCTATCAACTGCACACAACTCCAGTCCCCTGCAATCCCTGACACAAACACCCTCTACTACAACAATAGAAGTACACCCAGACACACACAAGGGCCACAAAACACAGCAACTTCCATAACTCTCAATCCACCCAACCCTTCTTTTCCCAACCCCCCCTTTTTTTAGTTCCACCCTTACCAATTCCCCATAATCTATAACTAGCCTAATAACCACTACCCCCCAATTCAGACTGTTTATAGATATTATCATCTAGGGGTTTTCTATAGAATATGTTAACAACTGGTCTGGATGTGAACTTATCAGTTTGTTAATGCTAAATTACACTCCCCAGACCAGGGTCAGATACAGCATGTCAACCTAGCTAAAAAATCAAGTCAGCCACAACACAAAAATTAAATCAGGGAAAGAAATCAGGCAATCAAATCCACTAACTAGCATACCCAAAACATAGTGGCACAGCACCAAGTGGAGCAATGGGAAGAAGAAGGGATGGAAATAACTCTCCTCAAAAATATAATTCAACACAGAATTCAGTGGGGAATGAAGAAAATGGATACCCAGTCCCTGACTTCAACAAACAACAATAAATGTAATTAAGGAACTCAGTGATGTCCACAAAAAAATCCTCAAAGAAGAAATCTGGGAAGAAATCTCTGAGAAATACATGGAGAAAATATTAGACATGGTCAACCAGAATGTACAAGATGTACTCAAGAAATTTCAAGACCCCAAAAACAAAGAACATGAGATGACACAGAAACAAATAAGGGAACTTAGAGAGGACCTCAACAAACACCAAAGTGAAACAAAGGACATTATAAAAAAAAAGATACATGAACTAAAGAGGACCACACAAATTATAAAAGACCTGAACACAGATTTGGAAAACCTCAGAAAAAAGAATCAACAAGAAATACTGGAAATTAAAAGTCCCTATAGTCAGACAAAACACAGAGTGGAAGACCACTCCAGAAGACTAGAACAAGTGGAAGACAGAATTTCAGAGCTCAAAGATAAAATAGAAATTAAAGAAAAGACAGAAGAAATCTTAGTCAAACAACTGAAGAGCTGTGAAAGGTATATGCCATAACTCAGTGACTCCACCAAAAAACCAAACCTGAGAATCATGGCCATTGAAGAAGGAGAAGAGATGCAAACCAGAGGGATACATAACATATTCAATAAAATAATAACAGGACATTTCCCAAATCTCCAAAAAGTCTTGCCCATTAAGGTATAGGAAACCTCCAGGACACCAAACAGACTTGACTAAAATAGAGACTCCCCATGGCAAATCATCATCAAAACAACAAGCACAGAGAACAGAAAAAGAATATTGAAGTCTGTAAGAGAGAGAAAAAAATAACGTATAAAGGTAAACCCAATATAAGGTTTCTCAATGGAAACCTTAAAAGCAAGAAGGGCATGGAATGAGTTATTTCAGGCACTGAATGAAAATAACTTCAACCCTAGGATTCTCTGCACAGCAAAACTATCATTCAAAATTGACAGAGTAATAAAAATCTTTCATGATAAACAGAAACTAAAACAGTATATGACTACCAAGTCCCC
Source organism: Castor canadensis (assembly GCF_047511655.1). NCBI lineage: Eukaryota > Metazoa > Chordata > Mammalia > Rodentia > Castoridae > Castor > Castor canadensis. The sequence goes on along the minus strand of NC_133391.1, from coordinate 68,291,357 downwards.
ACTACAGAAGATTCTACAAGAAATTCTGCACACAGAAGATAAAAGCAAACAAAACCAAAATAGGATGGGAGGCATCAAACCACAGGTGACAAAAACAGAAGCAATCAGAGAGTAACATTGATTTGACTGCATACAATCAAATCCTTACCCAACAAAAACAACTAACTGTCAGGAATCACCAACACCTATCAATATTAACACTGAATGTTAGTAGACTCAACTGTCACATCAAAAGACACTGTTTGGCAGACTGGATTAAAAATGAAGATGTGACAATCTGTTGTTTATAAGAGACTCATCTTATAGACAGAAATAAACATTGGCTTAGGGTGAAAGGCTGGAAGAAGATTTACCAATCCAATGGCTCCCCCAAAACAGGCAGGAGTATCAATACTTACATCAGACAAAGTAGATTTCAAACTTACATTGGTCAGATGAGATAAAGAAGGACAATACACTCAAATATATCAAAAAGGAAATAACAATTATCAACCTATATGCACCCAATGTCAGTGTACCTGATTTCATCAAACATACCCTAAAGAACTTAAAAGCACATATAAACTCCATCACAGTGGTAATGGGAGACTTTAATACCAGTCTATCACCAATAGACAGATCATCCAAAGAAAAAATCAACAAAGAAATCCTAGAATTAAATGACACCATAAATCAAATGGACCTAATTGATGTCTATAGAATTTTTCATCCAACAATGACACAATATCCATTCTTCTCAGCAGCCCATGAAACTTTCTCCAAAATAGATCATATCTTAGGACACAAAGCAAGCCTCAGCAAATATAAGAAAATAGAAATAACTCCCTGAATTCTATTTGATCACTATGCATTAAAACTAGAACTCAACAATGAAAACAACAGTAGAAAATATACAAATAATTGGAGGCTGAATAATACATTGCTCAATGATCATTGTTTCATAGCAGAAATAAGAGAGGAAATAAAAAAGTTCCTGGAAGCTAATGAAAATCAAAACACAAACTACCAGAACCTATGGGACACTGAAAAGGCAATCCTAAGAGGAAAGTTTATAGCTAGGAGTACATATATTAAAAGGAAAGAAAGATCTGAACTAGACGACCTAATGCTACACCTCAAACTCCTAGAAAAGCAAGAGCAAGCAAAACCCAAAACAAGCAGAAGGAGAGAAATGATAACAATAAGGGCTGAAATTAATGAAATAGAGACTTAAAAAACCATATGAAGAATCAATGAAACAAAAAACTGGTTCTTTCAAAAAATAAGCAACATTGACAGACCCCTGGCAAATCTGACTAAAATGAGCAGGGAAAAGACCCAACAAATAAGCAAAATCAGGAATAAAAAAGTGGAGATAACAACAAGCACCACAGAAATCCAGGGAATCATCAAAGACTACTTTAAGAAACTATATTCCAGGCGTTCCTGCTTAGGCAACTCACGTTGTCCGGGTCCAAAGGATTCCACCTACCTTTACATTTTATGAGGCTTCATGTGAGAAGGTTTGCAAGGGACTCCGAGATGGTGGCTAGAGGGAGGAAGCAGAAAGCGAGCCTCCTATAGTGAAATCTTGGAGAGACGCTGGAGACACACTTTGCAAGCATAATCACCGAGAAAAGGCATAACTATGAGTCCTCCACATCTCCAGCCAGTGCAGAGAATCTCCACTTCACGTTAAACAGAGAAACAGGAAGAGTCCCTGGGCCACCAGTCTCCAGCGCCCAGACAGCTTGGGAAGACGTGGACCAGGTGAGCTTTGCGGTACCGCGGTACTCCCACAGACAAGCCTGGTCCAGAGCAGCATATCTCCCTGGACAGACTGACCTCCACCTGGGGAAAAAAGAGAAACTGAGTAATAAGCAATAAGAACAAATAAGACATGCAGAAAAGAGGGTGGGATGCACTGAGCGCCGAAGATTGGGGGAAGGAAATCCTTCCTGAGACTGTAAATAAACAAGCTGGGTGGGCCAGAGAGCCTCTGGCGGGAGCAGGGTTGCACGCCCAGCAACCAGGAGCGGGGAAGCTTGTGAGAGTGGTGGAGGGAGGAAAACTCCACAGGAGAGGAGGGAAGACCCACTTCCCATGTGAGCAGAAAACAAACATGGCGGCTGGCAGGAGCAGCAGCACCGCCCAGTAATCAGGAGCAGGAAAGCTTGTGAAAGCAGAGGTGGGAGGAAAACTTCACAGGAGAGGGGGGAAGACCCACATCCCACATGAACTGTAAATAAACATGCAAGCCTGGCAACGCAGGTGCAGTGTCACCTTTCCCAGTGTGCTTGGAAAGGGGAAAGCCTGTAGCAGAGGCTCCCGCACAGGAGAAATTGAGCAAACAAAGCCAGCAGGGCCAGGTGAGTGCTAAGCTCACCCCAGAGATTTGCATAAATAACGCCTACAGCAACAGCAGGCTGACAGCAGCAGGCAGGCAAGCCACAGCTGCAGATACCATTCTCAGAACTCTCTTCAGACTCTTTTTTTTTTTCCTTTGTCTCACTGCCTTTGATGAGAGAACAACCGAATTACACCTGCAAGCTGAAAAACTTACTGAAACTGTATTGCATTTGAACCTGGGACACTTGGTGGGGTTTTTTTTGTGCGTGTGTGTGTAGTTTTGTTCTACTTTATGCGTCCCCTTTGATGAGACAACTACAGAACAACATCTGAGGCACCATCTCCAGGAATGGAGACTGAGACTTCACTGCATTTGAACTTGGAGGTTTTTTGGTTTTTTGTTTTTTTTAAATTTTCTATTTCTTCATTTTATTTTAATACATTTTTATAATGTATGTATTTTTCTTTCATTTACTTATTTTTTATTTTTATTCTTACCTTTTTTTTTAGTTTTGATTTTCAATACTATGTCTCTCTAATATCTGTTCAGCTTACTGTCGATTAGTACAATAAAGCTCCCTGTTTATACCTTTGAAATCTTCTTGTCTGATACCTTGTTCTGTTTTCTCCCTCCAGTTTGTGTATTTGTTTTTCCCATTTCTTTAACTTCTTGCTTTCCATCTCAGCTCACCCTTCCATTCTAAATATTACCATTGTTATTATTACAAGCTAGAAAATACTTAATTGCACACAGTACAGGGACAGTAACAACACCAAAGACAATAACGGGAAGACAGAAAAAACAGGGAAACCAGTTTCCTCACAGCAAAAAATTAGTACAGGAACCAGAGGGGAATGAAGAAAACAGGTACTCAGATCCAGACTCCAATAAAATGAAGATAAACTATGCCAAAGGACCCAATGAAGCCCACAAGAATAATTTAAAAGAAGACATACTACAGGTACTCAATGAGAATTTTAGAGATGATACTGGATAGGGTCAACCAAAATGTACAGGAGACACTCAAGAAATTCCAAGACAATAAAAATAGAGAATTTGAAAAAGCAAAAGAAGAAATAAAGGAAACCATAGAATAACTACATAAACACCAAAGTGAAAGAGAGAACACAATGAATAAATGGATAAATGAACTCAGGACAAAAATAGACAACATTAAAGAGGAAACCACCCAGGATATGGAAAACCTCAGAAAAAAGAATGAAACAGAACTGCAAAACAAAACGGAAGGCCAATCCAGCAGAATAGAACAAACAGAAGAAAGAATCTCAGAACTTGAAGATGAAATGGTAATTAAAGGAAAAACCAAAGAACTATTAATTAAACAACTCAAGACCTGTGAAAAGAAAATGCAAGAACTCACCGACTTCATCAAAAGACCAAACTTGAGAATCATGGGCATCGAAGAAGGAGAAGAGGTGCAAGCGAAGGGAATGTGTAATCTATTCAACAAAATAATAACGGAAAATTTCCCAAATCTAGAGAAAGATATTCCCATACAAATGCAAGAGGCCTCCAGGACACCAAACAGACCAGATCAAAATAGAACTACCCCACAACATATCATCATTAAAACAAGTTCAGAAACTAAGGAAAGAATATTGAAGGCTGTAAGAGAGAAAAACCAAGTAACATACAAAGGTAAACCCATCAAAATCACAGCAGACTTCTCAACAGAAACATTAAAAGCAAGAAGAGCATGGGGTGAGATCTTCCAGGCACTGAATGAAAACAACTTCAACCCCAGGATACTCTACCCAGCAAAACTATCATTCAAAATAGATGGAGCAGTAAAAGTCTTCCATGATAAGCAGAAACTAAAACAATATGTGACTACAAAGCCACCACTACAAAGGATTCTTCAAGGGATTCTGCACACAGAAAGTGAAACCCAACTTAACCATGAAAAGACAGGCAGCCCCAAACCACAGGAAAAGAAAAAGTAAGACAGTAGAGAGTAACCTCAACTTAGGTACACACAATCAAACCTTCAAACAACTAAGGCAACTAAATGACAGGAATCACCACATACCTATCAGTACTAACGCTTAATGTTAACGGACTTAATTCACCCATCAAAAGGAAGCACTTGATGAAATGGATTAAAAAGGAAGATCCAACAATTTGTTGATTACAGGAGACCCATCTCACCAACAGAAATAAGCATAGGCTAAGGAGGAAAGGCTGGAAGAAGATTTACCAAGCCAATGGCCCCCGAAAACAGGCAGGAGTAGCAATACTTATCTCTGACAAAGTAGACTTCAAACCTACATTGATCAAATGAGATAAAGAAGGACATTCCATACTAATAAAAGGAAAAATAGACCAAAAGGAAATAATAATTATCAACCTGTATGTACCCAATGTCAACACACCCAATTTCATCAAACATACCCTGAAAGACCTAAAAGCATATATAAACGCCAACACAGTGGTTGTGGGAGACTTTAACACCCCATTATCATCAATAGATAGATCATCCAAGCAAAAAATCAATAAAGAAATCCAAGATCTAAAATATGCAATAGATCAAATGGACCTACTTGATGTCTACAGAACATTTCATCCAACTTCTACACAATATACATTCTTCTCAGCAGCCCATGGCACCTTCTCCAAAATAGATCATATCCTAGGGCACAAAGTAAGCCTCAGCAAATATAAGAAAATAGAAATTATACTATGCATACTATCTGATCACAATGCAGTAAAAGTAGAACTCAACAATAAAAGTAGAGACAAAAAACATGAAAACAGCTGGAAACTAAATAACTCATTACTTAATGAAGAATGGATCATCGATTAAATAAAAGAGGAAATTAAAAAGTTCCTGGCAGTCAATGAAAATGAAAACACAACCTACCGGAACCTATAGGACACAGCAAAGGCAGTCCTGAGAGGAAAGTTTATAGCCATGAGTGCATATATTAAAAAGACAGAAAGATCGCAAATCAATGACCAAATGATACATCTCAAACTCCTAGAAAAATAAGAACAAGCAAATCCCAAAACAAATAGAAGAAGAGAAATAATAAAAACAAAAGCTGAAATCAATGAAATAGAAACCAAACAAACCATACAAAGAATTAATGAAACAAAAAGTTGGTTCTTTGAAAAAATAAACAAGATCGATGGACTCCTGGCAAACCTGACTAAAATGAGGAGAGAAAAAACCCAAATTAGTAGAATCAGGAATACAAAAGTGGAGATAACAAGAAACACCATGGAAGTCCAGGAAATCATCAGAGACTACTTTGAGAACCTATATTCAAATAAATTTGAAAATCTTAAAGATATGGACAGATTTCTAGATACATATGACCATCCAAAACTGAACCAAGAGGAAATTAATCACCTGAATAGATCTATAACACAAAATGAAATTGAAGCAGCAATCAAGAGTCTCCCCAAAAAGAAAAGTCCAGTAACTGATGGATTCTCTGCTGAATTCTATCAGACCTTTAAAGAAGAACTGATACCAACCCTCCTTAAACTGTTTCATGAAATAGAAAGGGAAGGAAAACTGCCAAACACATTTTATGAAGCCAGCATTACACTTATCCCAAAACCAGGCAAAGACACCTCCAAAAAGGAGAACTATAGGCCAATCTCCTTAATGAACATTGACGTAAAATTCCTCAACAAAATAATGGCAAACTGAATTCAACAACATATCAAAAAGATTATTCACCACGACCAAGTAGGCTTCATCCCGGGGATGCAGGGGTGGTTCAACATATGAAAATCAATAAACGTAATAAACCACATTAACAGAAGCAAAGACAAAAACCACTTGATCATCTCAATAGATGCAGACAAAGCCTTTGATAATATCCAACACCATTTCATGATAAAAGCTCTAAGAAAACTAGGAATAGAAGGAAAGTACCTCAACATTATAAAAGCTATATATGACAAACCTACAGCCAACATTACACTTAACAGAGAAAAACTGAAACCATTCCCTCAAAAATCAGGAACCAGAAAAGGATGCCCACTATCTCCACTCCTATTCAACATAGTACTGGAATTCCTAGCCAGAGCAATTAGGCAAGAAGAAGGAATAAAAGGAATACAAATAGGTAAAGAAACTGTAAAAATATCCCTATTTGCAGATGACATGATCCTATACCTTAAAGACCCAAAAAATTCTACTCAGAAGCTTCTAGACATCATCAATAGCTATAGCAAGGTAGCAGGATATAAAATCAACATAGAAAAATCATTAGCATTTCTATACACTAACAATGAGCAAACTGAAAAAGAATGTATGAAAACAATTCCATTTACCATAGCCTCAAAAAAAAATCAAATACCTAGGTATAAACCTAACAAAAGGTGTGAAAGACCTCTACAAGGAAAACTATAAACTTCTGAAGAAAGAGATTGAGGAAGACTATAGAAAGTGGAGAGATCTCCCATGCTCATGGATTGGTAGAATCAACATAGTAAAAATGTCTATACTCCCAAAAGTAATCTACATGTTTAGTGCAATTCCCATCAAGATTCCAATGACATTCATTAAAGAGATCAAAAAATCTACCATGAAATTTATATGGAAACACAGGAAGCCACAAATAGCCAAGGCAATACTCAGTCAAAAGAACAATGCTGGAGGTATCACAATACCTGACTTCAAACTATATTACAAAGCAGTAGCAATAAAAACAGCATGGTACTGGCACAAAAACAGACATGAAGACCAGTGGAACAGAATAGAGGACCCAGGTATGAAGCCACAAAACTATAACCAACTTGTCTTTGACAAAGGTGTTAAAAATATATGATGGAGGAAAAAGCAGCCTCTTCAACAAAAACTGCTGGGAAAACTGGTTAGCAGTCTGCAAAAACCTGAAACTAGATCCATGTATATCACCCTATACCAAGATTAACTCAAAATGGATCAAGGATCTTAGTATCAGACCACAAACTCTAAAGTCAATACAGGAAAGAGTAGGAAATACTCTGGAGTTAGTAGCTATAGGTAAGAACTTTCTCAATGAAACCCCAGCAGTACAGCAACTAAGAGAGAGCATAGATAAATGGGACCTCATAAAACTAAAAAGCTTCTTTTCATCAAAAGAAATGGTCTCTAAACTGAAGAGAACACCCACAGAGTGGGAGAAAATATTTGCCAGCTATACATCAGACAAAGGACTGATAACCAGAACATATAGGGAACTTAAAAAACTAAATTCTCCCAAAACTAATGAACCAATAAAGAAACGGGCAAGTGAACTAAACAGAACTTTCTCAAAAGAAATTCAAATGGCCAAAAAAACATGAAAAAATGCTCACCATCTCTAGCAATAACGGAAATGCAAATTAAAACCACACTAAGATTCCACCTCACCCCTGTTAGAATAGCCATCATCAGCAACACCACCAACAACAGGTGTTGGCAAGGATGCGGGGAAAAAGGAACCCCCTTGCACTGTTGGTGGGAATGTAAATTAGTACAACCACTCTGGAAAAAAATTTGGTGGCTACTTAAAAAGCTAGACATTGATCTACCATTTGATCCAGCAATACCACTCTTGGGGATATACCCAAAAGACTGTGACACAGGTTACTCCAGAGGCACCTGCACACCCATGTTTATTGCGGCACTATTCACGATAGCCAAGTTATGGAAACAGCCAAGATGCCCCACCACCAATGAATGGATTAAGAAAATGTGGTATCTATATACAATGGAATTTTATGCAGCCATGAAGAAGAACGAAATATTATCATTTGCTGGTAAATGGATGGAATTGGAGAACATCATTCTGAGTCAGGTTAGCTTGGCCCAAAAGACCAAAAATCATATGTTCTCCCTCATATGTGGACATTAGATCAAAGGCAAACATGACAATGGGATTGGACTTTGAGCACATGATAAAAGCTAGAGCACACAAGGGAGGGGTGAAGATAGGTAAGACACCTAAAAAATTAGCTAGCATTTGTTGCCCTTAATGCAGAGAAACTAAAGCAGATACCTTAAAAGCAATTGAGGCCAATAGGAATAGGGGACCAGGAACTAGAGAAAATGTTAGATCAAAAAGAATGAATGATGTAAATTACCTCTATAAGAAGAACTATAAACCACTGAAGAGATTGAGGAAGACTGCAAAAGATGGAAAGATCTCCCATCCTCATGGATTGGTAGAATCAGCATAGTAAAAATGGCTATACTACTGAAAGAAATCTACATGCTTAACAAAACACTCATCAAAATTCCAATGACATTCATTACAGAGGTTGAAAAATCTACCCTAATGTTCATTTGGAAGCACACAAGACCATGAATAGCCAAGGCCATACTGAGCAAAAAGAGCAATGCTGGAGGAATCATAATACCTAACTTTAAACTATACTACAGAGATTTATCAAAAAAACAGCATGGTGCTGGCAGAAAAACAGATATGAAGATAAATGGAACAGAATAGAGGACCCAGATATGAATCCACACAGTTATGCCTACCTTATTACTGACAAAGGTGCCAAAAACGTATGATGGAGGAAAGACAGCCTATTCAACAAATGCTGTTGGGATATTGGCTATCTGCCTGCAGAAAACTAAAACTAGATCCATGCCTGTCACCCTGTGCTAGTATCAACTTAAAGTGGGTTAAGGACCTTAATATCAGACCCAAAACCCTGCAGTTAGTATATGAAAGAGCAGAGAATACCCTGGAAACAATAGGAATAGATGAGGACTTCCTCAGTAGAACTCCATCAGCCCAGCAACTAAGAGAAAGGATGGATTAATGAGAGTACATGAAATTAAAATGTTTCTGTATAACAAAAGAAATGGTCTCTAAATTGAAGAGAACATCCACAGAGTGGGAGAAAATATTCACTAGCTGTACATCAGACAAAGGACTAATAACCAGAATATACAGGGAGCTCAAAAAATTAAACTCCCCAAAAATCAATGAACCAATAAAGAAATGGGCAACTGAACTAAACAGAACTTTTTCTAAGAAAGAAGTCCAAATGACCAAAAAAACACATGAAAAATGCTCACCATCCTTGGCCATAAAGGACATGCAAATCAAAACCACACTGAGATTCCACCTCACCCCAGTTAGAATGGCTATAATCAAGAACACCACCAACAACAAATTCTGGCAACGATGCAGGGAAAAAGGATCCTTCATACACTACTGATGGGAATGTAAGCTAGTACAACCACTTTGGAAAACAATATGGAGTCTTCTTAAAAAACTAATCATAGATATGCCATATGATCCAGCAGTACCTCTCCTAGGGATATATCTGTAGGAATGCGAATCAAGTTATAACAAAAGCACCTCTACACCCATATTTACTGTAGCACTTTTGCAACAGCCAAGCTATGGAAACAGCCAAGATGCTCTACAAATATGTGGTATTTATATGCAATGGAATTTTACTCAACCACAAAGAAAAATGATATTTTATCCTTCACAAGTAAATGGATGGAACTGGAGAACATCATTTTAAGTGAAATTAGCCAAAGAAGAAGGCAAAAAAATCACATGTTCTCCCTCATATGTGGATTATAGACCTAAAACAAATGCAGTAATATTATTGGACACAGTCACACACCAAGGGGAGAATGTGCATGGGAGCAGTAGGGAAAGGGAAGGAAACCTAAAACTTGAATATGATAGATGTGCTCCCTGTTGTGGAGTGAATAATGTAATCTTAAATTAGCAGAAGCCACTATACAAAGGGGACCAAGAAATAGTGAAGTGATCTGGTAGAAATGAACCAGTGTGGATTGCAATACACAAGTGCATGGTAACAAAGCTAGGAATTGCTCTGTATAGCTATTTTTATCCCAAACTAGCAAAAACACTGTCTTTCTTATTATCTCTTATGTTTTCTCTTCAACAAAATCAAAGAAGAGGGCAGCACAGGTTCTGCCTGGAAGGGAGGGGGTTGGGGGGTGTTGGGTGAGGGTGTTGGGGGGGAGGTGGCACAATGTATACACATGTAAGTAAATGTAAAAATGATTAAATAAAAGGAGAAAAAAATTTTAAAAAAGCAAAATCTCTTTGAACGTGGGGGTTATTTTTTGTTTGTTTCCGGTGACTATCTGACAATATCTTGTGATACATATATTTACTATACATACAATTAGAAGATTCAATGGGATTGTATTAAATGTTTAGATCAAGTAGGAGAATATACCTATCTGAACAATATTGAGTCTTCTGATCCACGAATATGGGAATTCTCTCCGCTTATTAAAATCAGCAATGATTTGTACCACTGTACGTTTTAGACTTGTCAAATTTATTCCCATATATTTTATTCTTTTTAACTATATTATAATGGGATACTTTTCTTAATTTTCTTTTTGAATTGCAAAGTACAAGGGAATAAACTTACAAGAGTTTTGTATTTTGATTTTCTACCCTGCAACCCTATCAAACTTATTTAGTTGTAGTAATTCCTAGAAGATTCCTTAGGATTTTCTGTATAAAAACATCATGTCATATGTTAATAGAATTTTACTTCTTTTTTCCAATCTGGATGTCATTTTATTGCCTAATTGAAATGGCTAGAACCTTCCATGTAAAGTTGAGCAAAAGTACTGAAAATATACATACTTGTCTTATTCCTGATCTCAGGGGAGAAAACATTCAGTCTTCATCATTAAGTATGATATTAGCTGGGATAAATCCACCATGGTCATGGTATAAATCCCTTTAATGTTATGGGTATGGATTAGTAGTGTTTTGTTGAGAAGTCTGCACCTATGTTCTTAATGTTTGTCTGTATTTTTCTTTTCATGTGAAGCCTTTGTCTGGTTTGGGTTATTAGAGCATCATAGAATAAGTTTGAAATATTTCTCCTGTTTTATTTTATTTATTTATTTGGCAGTACTAGGGTTTGAACTCAGGACCTTCTCTTGCTATGCAGGTGATCTACCACTTGAGCCACTCTCCTAGTTCTTTTCCCTTCAGCTATTTTTTGAATAAGGCTCTGTATTTAGTGACCATCCTACTTACACTTCTTATGTAGATGGGCTGGCAGGCATGTGCCACCAAGCACAGCTTTTTTGTTTTTTAATCATTTTCACGTTTACTCACATGCATAAGTATTGTTTGGGCCATCTCCACCCTGCCCTCCACCTTTCTGGGCAGAACCTGTTCCGCCCTCTTCTCCAATTTTGTTGAGGAGAAAACATGAGTGATAATAAGAAAGACATAGCATTTTGCTAGTTTAAGATAAAGATAGCTATACAAAGAGATTCCTAGCATTGCTTCCACACAAGTGTGTATTGCAACCCACATTGGTTCATCTCTATCAAAACTCTTCACTACTTCCTAGTCCCATTCCTATAGTGGCCTCTGCCAGTTTAAGATTACCATATTTCATTCTACACGGTGAGCACATCAACCACATTCAAGTTTTAGGCTTTTTTTCCCTTTCCATATTCCTTCTGTGTGTGTTCTCCCCTTAGTGTGTGACCCACATCCAATAATATTGCTACATTTTGTTTTTGGTCTATAATCCGCATATGAGGGAGAACATATGACTTTTGGCCTTCTGAGTCTGGCTAAGTTTGCTTAAGATGATGTTCTCCAGTTCCATCCATTTACTTGCGAATGACAAAATTTCATTCTTCTTTGTGGCTGAGTAAAATTCCATTGTGTATAAATACCACATTTTCTTAATCCATTCATCAGTAGTGGGGCATCTTGGCTGTTTCCATAACTTAGCTATTGTGAATAGTGCTGCAATCCAAGCACACCTTTATCAGTAAAGACGGAGTCTTCAAGAACTTTTTGCCTGGACTGGCCTAAAACTATGATCCTCAGAATCTTTATCTCCCAAGTAGATAAGATTACAGCTGTGAGCTACCACACCTGGTTCCTTCTATTCTACCTTTTTTGTGAATTATTGGTACTAATTCTTTTGAAAATATTTGGCAGAATCCATCAGTAAATACACCTAGGCATTGTTTTTTCTTTGTGGGTAGTATTATTTTATTACCTATTTAGTCTATTTATTTTATAAATCCATTCAGATCTTCTATTTCTTCCAGAGTCAGTTTTATTAATTTTTATATTTCTAGAAATTTGTTCATCTCATGTAAATGATCTAGTTTGTTGGCATGCATTGTATCTTTTTACTATAATTTTATTTTTGTAAAGTTGGTAATGAGCCCTTCCTTAATTCTGGTTTTAATAATTTGAGTCTTCTCTCTTCTTTTCTTAGACCAGCTAAAATTGGTCAAATTTGTTGATCTTTTTCACATAACTCACTTTTGGTTTTGTTAATTTTTCTGTTCTTATTTCTTTTTGCTTCTGTATAATTATTATTCTCTTCCTTCTGTTTATTTTGGTTTCATTTTCCTTTTTCTCTTTAACATGAAAGATTGTGCTATTGACTTGACTTTTTTTCTTAATTTTCAATGTAAGCATTTAAAGCTATAATTTTTCCTCTAAAGACTTCATGATAGAAGCATCCTAAGGGTTTTGGTATTCTGCATCTTCACTTTCATTCATCTCAAGTTATCTTCTAAGTTCCTTGTAATGTCTTTGATTGTTCAAGAGTGTGTTGTTTAATTTCCATGTATTCATGAATTCCCCAAATTTCTTTCTGCTATTGATTTCTAGTGTTACTGAGGTTGTTTCAAGGTTTATCATATGCTCTGTCCTTAGAATGTTTCATGTGTACTTGAAAAGAATGCATATCCTGTTCTTGCTGGTGGAGTGTTCTGTAGACGTCTGTTCTTGTTTGTCTGTAGTGTTGGTGAAACATTCATGTCACTTTCCATCTTTTAACAGTTTTTTCTGAACATCATTTAAAAGACGATACAGTTGTCTTAAATGAGAATTGTTTCTTTTTTCCTTAATTTCTGTAAATTTTTGCTTTGTGTATTTTCATATTCAGTTACTAGCTGCGTATGTAACTTATACATTCCTTGTGTATTTACTATTTTATCATTATAAATTCTCTTTATATAAGACTATTTTTATATATGATAATACATATTTATATAAGATAATATATTTTGTTTTAAAGTCTTATCTAATGTGAGTGCAGTCACTTCAGCTTTGTTATGATTGCAATCTCTCAGAATCTCTCAGAGCCTGAAGCCTTGTACACTCTCACAGTGATTTTGGCAAGGCTTTCTTTGACTATTTCTTTCCCTGACCACAGCCAGCTGTTAAGCTCCACTAATTACTGACTGATTGCTCTGTTATTTTTAATAATGCTTTTGAGTATAAATTGCTCTACAGAGTGATCTAGCTGAATCCAGACACTTTTGCAGGGGTAGTGTTTGAGACCATTATGTGAGGTTTGTTCAAATTTCAGGAGAGCTCTTCTCAGCTCTTCTTTTCCTGGTTGCTGGTAAACTAACTGACGTATTAATTAGTTTATATCTGCAAAGAAGCTACCAGTTTGCTTTTAACTTGTCTCCACAAAAACTTCCACTGTTTTTTACTATTTTATTTTATCATTTTGCATTTACTTACATGTGTATGCCTTATTTGGTCCACCTTCCCTAAGGGCAAAATCTGTTCTGCCCTCTTGTTCTCCAATTTTGTAGAAGAAAAACCATAAAAGATGATAAGAAAAATATGGAGTTTTTGTTAGTGTGAGATAAGAACAGCTATACAGGGAGATTCGTTGTGTTGTTTCAATGCATATAAGTATTACAACACAAATTGGTTAATCTCTATCAGACCTCTTCACTACTTCCTAGTCCCCTTCCCATAGTGGCCTCTGCCAGTTTAAGATTACTACATTTGTTCCTGTATAATGAGCACATTAACCACATTCAAGTTTTTGTTTCCTTCCCTTTCCCTATCCCTCTTGTGTGCAGTCTCCCCTTAGTGTGTGAACTATGTCCAATAATATTACTGCATTTGTTTTAGGACTATAATCTGCATATGAGGGAGAGCATGCAATTTTTGGTTTTCTGAGCCTGATTAACTTTGCTTAAGATGATGTGCTCCAGTTCCATCCATTTACTTGGGAATGTCAAAATTTCATTTTTCTTTGTGGCTGAATAAAATTCCATTATGTATGAATACCACATTTTCTTAATCCGTTCATTAGTAGTGGGGCATCTTGGCTGTTTCCATACCTTAGCTATTGTGAATAGTGCTGCAATAAACATGGGTGTGTAGGTGCCTTTGGTGTTACCTGACTCACATTCCTTCATGTATATCCCTAGGAGTGGTATTGCTAGATCATTGGCAGATCTATTTTTTAAGAAGCCTCCATATTGTTTTTGGGAGCACACTTAGGCTTGAACTTTCTCACATTCCATTTTAACCAGTCTTTTCCTTTGGGAAGAACTTTGTAACTCACTAGTTTATAACCTGCCTCTTCCTCTGGATTAAATCTCTGAGCCTTGTGTCTGGATCTGGGTTTGGAGATAGGAGAATACTTCCTTCTGAGTGATATTCTTGCTTTGGTTTCTGGGATCTGGATGGGGGTTGATGGCATCTGGTTTGCTTGCTTGCCCTTCTTAGTCTGGAATCTCTGAATAATGAATGAACAGGGGCAGGAGCAACCAATGCCTCAGTATTCTGTGCTTGGAATGTTTTAAAGTACAGTGTCTGCCTCTGAGTGGGGGCTGGGAAGAAGGCATTCTCTAAACTCTTGAAGAAATTTGCTGGGAACTTAGTTATGTAACATGTAACTGTGCAACAGATGAGAAAAATGGTTGTTCTGCTCTGGCTTGATTGGGATTAGGAGCAAGAGTAAGTCACATGTTGGTTGCATCTTCCTCGAGTGGAGTTTCTGTCACATTTGAATAGGGAGGCAGGAGGAAGGGAGTGGGTTATGGTTTAAACAATGCCCAATATTGCTGTTCTTAGCTAGCTTTAGTAAATTTTGAGTCTGCAGTTTCTTCATTTGTGGTATGCCTTTAGGAGAATTTTCAGAAACTTTAGATTTTTTTAAAAATAAAATTGTCTCTAATTGTCCTGATAAGAGAATGGCAATAAAATCCTTATGTAGTTCAATAAGTATCATGTATGTGTTCACTAAGTAGCTTAAGAAGACATAACAGAGGCAATCATAGCCCTTATCCTTCTTCCTAATCCTATTTTCCAGAAATAACCATTATCTTGAATTCAGGGTTTCACATCCATGTGTTTGTATTTTGTTTTATATTATAATCAGAAGCAGGAAACATAAGATTCCTTAGCACATACAACACACCATATATGTACAGTAAATGTGTTCCATAAATGAAAGAAACTCAGCTCTTGCTTTTAAAACACAGATAAGCTTGTCATTAGTTGAAACTTCAAATAGCTTGAGCATTCATCATTTATTACTTAGAAATAATTGTCTCATTGTTATATAAAAATATCTAAAATGATGTGAACGTCTGCTGTCACTTAATGAGTAGCCACATCTGGATTATAAAATGGTATAAGGAATATTGATTCCGATTGTCTGAAGTGAGAGTCCTGTATAATAATACCTCCAAATTGTCAGCTTTTATAGAGGGTTCATATGCATCACTCTTCATCCTTATCCAGCAATTTTCACTCCTCATGAACACATGAGCACTGAACACAGCAGTACTACCATTGGTAAGTGTTATGTGGTGGTTGTTTAGAAAGAAGTGGTATTCAGGAGATGGAAATTGTTTTAGAGGTCAAAGCAGCAACAAGGAGTGGGTGGAAGTTCAGAGCCAGGAAATTTTGAGGGACTTGATTTGGTAACATGACAAAGTAGGAAGATTAGGAGAAGGAGTTAAGTTCTTTCTGTGAAAGATGGTTGGGGTATAGGAAGAAGGGAGGTCTAATATGTAGAAATACTGAATTTAAGGAAATGAATGAAAGTTGGTTGTAAGTTTGTTGGAAGGGACCTGTGGTAGACTTAAGACAGCTCCGATGACCATATCCTTCTATGATCCTCTGCTTTTGAGTGTAGGTGGGAAGTGCGCATAAGATAGAATATCATTCCTGTGGTTATATATATGAAAAAGGTGAAGGGATTTGGAAGATGGGCTTTAATTTATCAGGTAATCTCTTTAAAGGAGAGAACTTCTCTTACTGGCCTTAGAGAAGCAAAATCCATGTCATACCACATAGGCATAAGTAATTACCTTATGAAAAGAACTCTGATATCTCAACAATTAAGAGAAAGATTTGACAAATAGTATTGCATGAAACTAAAAAGCTTCTTCACAGAAAAGGAAACAGTCACTAAGCCAAAGAGAGCCTAAAGAATGGGAGAAGATCTTTGCCAGCTATACATCTGACAAGAGATTAATAACCAGAATACATAGGGAGCTCAAAAAACTAACCTCTCAAAGAATCAACAACCCACTGAATAAATGGGCAATGAACTAAACAGACAATGCTCAAAAGAAGAAGTACCAATGGCTAAAAAATATATGAAGAAATGCTCAACATCCTTGACCACAAAGGAAATGCAAATCAAAATGACATTGAGATTCCACCTTGCTCCAGTCAAAATAACTATCATCAATAACACAAGCAACAACAAATGATGGCCAGGAAATGGGGAAAAAGGAACACTTCTGCATTGTTGGTGGGAATGTAAATTAGTGCAACCTCTATGGAAAGTCTCTCAAGAAACTAAAATGGAGGTCTCTCCAGAAACTAAAAATAGAGCTACCATATGATCCATTCTTGGGTATATATCCAAAGGAATGTGCTCCAGGGTACAATAGAGCTACTTGCATACTCTTGCTTATTGCAGCACTATTCATAATAGCCAAGCTTTGGAAACAGCCCATATACCCCACAACTGATGAACAGATTAAGAAAATGTGGTGTATATATGCAATGGAGTTTTATTCAACCATAAAGAATAATAAAATTATGTTGTTTGAAGGTAAATGAATGGAACCGGAGAACATCATGTTAAATGAAGTGAGTCAGGCTCAAAAAAGTCAAAGATCATGTTTTTCCTCATATGTGGAAGTAGAACTATAAGTTAAATGAATACATAAATAGATATATGATCATATATTACTAAGGGAGGCAGAAAATGGAAAGGAAATGTTAGGGAATGAAAAATATTGAAACATCCTACCTGTATATGAATATATGACATAATACACTGTAAGCAAGTGATAATAAGGGAGCATGGTGATAGAGAAAGAGTAATGGGTTTATTATGATTGAATCATGACTATAAACATGCCTGAAATGCCAAGGCAAAACCCCCTCAAACATCAATATACACTTAGAAAATGAAGACCAGATGGTAAAACAGGTCTTTTCTAAGGGTAAGCAGTAGTGGGAGGGGGTGGCATAAGAAAAGGGAGAATAAGCCTGAATATGGTGGATGTATTTTGTATTCATATATGCAAATAGAAGAATGAAACCTGTTGACATTGTTCTGAGAAGGATAGAGGGTGGAGGAGGGAGAAGGATGAAGGGGGAGATCTAACTAAGATGTATTGTAAACACATATGGAAATATCACAATGTATCCCCCTATACAACTATTACATACTAATAATAATACTTTTTAAAAATCCATGTCATGAGCTCTCTAGAAGCTGAGGGGCTAAGTCCCATAGCTGTAGGTTCTTCATTCCAACAGCAACATTAGTAAACTCAGAAGAGCAGAAGGAGCTCCACATGAGAAGAGTCCAGGTTAAGGGAGCTCCACATGAGAATGCATCCAGGTCAACATCTTGAGTGTAGCCGTGAGCAGGAAACTCAGCTCAGCTATGCTCAGAAACTTTGAGAAAATAAATGTGTTTTATTTAAAGCCACTAAACTTGTGGTGATTTATTACAGTCATCAAAAACTAATCGAAGGCCTCTTTAAAAAATATTTGCTTTGGGACACCAAAATATTTAGCCAGGTTTCTGGAAGAAAATATCATGATGACTTGGATCATTATGGAAAATATTTAGCCTAGGGGATTATCCCATTTCTTATGTGTTCTCCATTATTCCATGTGCACAAGAAGAACCCCGCTGAGCTGCTTTCCAAGGCTGTGCTTCCCTATTGTTTAATTTTGAATCATTTTGCCCAGGGCTATTGAGTACAAGGTTTTAAAGTCTTCTACTAATGTTTTCCTCTAATTAAGTAATGGCATTTGAGAAAGAACTTTTGTAAATGCCACACTGTACCCCTACCCAGCACAACAATAAAAATAAATAAATAAGTAAATAAATAAATGGTATTTGAAATAGTAGCTTTTTGCCAGATTGGTTCTTACTTTTTTAAAAAAAAATTAACATAAGCTAATTGTAGAAAGGGATTTCATTGTGACATTTACATTCCTGCATACAATGTATTTAAACAGAATTCACTTCATCTCTATTACTCTTTCTCAACCCTCTGCTTTTTAGAAGGTTTTTAGTGGTTTCATTATGATATTTCCATACATATTGGTTCTTATTTTACCAAAGGCTTCCTTTGACAATTGATTTTTCTTTTATCATCCTCACTTCTAATTTTATGATTAGCACTTCACACAATTATAAGATGTATGTTAGAGAGCTTGGACATAAATATAAGTTCTTAGTGTTCATTACCTAAAAATAATAACTATGTGCTTTGGACTGGACCATTCAAAACATTTTTGCACCACATCCTTTTACATTTAATTTCAGCTCTTCCACGCAAAATATATTGAACATTTGCAATCTGTATATAGCATGTTTAATATGAAGAAATGTTCACTTAGGTTTTTACTCATTTTATATGTGAAAGGAAACCAATTTTTCACTAGAGAATGAGTTCAAAGGAATTAAATTTGTTCTTCTCTCCTTTACGAATCAGTGAACTTCTGAAGATACAAGGTCAAACAAACATTACAATTGGTGAAAATGCTATATATAGATTAGGTAGAATGACGTTTTATTTTGAGAATTTACTTTACAATAATTCTGTGGATATGAAAAGGCTTTTCTACATCTATTATGACCTAGCTTGTGAGAAAAACTAGCAAATGGAGTCATCAACAAATTTAGTTTACATGTGGATGTCTGCTTTTCCTTCTTTCCTATTGTTAGGGTACCTTTGAGGCTTGCAGACCACTCAGCCTGAAACTGGCCATGACTAACATCACCCAAGCCTCCACTTACTGGAACAAAGGGAGGTGGGATGGTTTCTGGGAACAGGGACTGTTTCTGGTTAATCCTGCTAAATGGTATGTGAGTAAATGAGTTAAGACACCTGGTGTTTACCAAATTCCTGATAAGTAATCTTCAAGTAATCTTGCCCCACCACCAGGATGTGGGTAATATCAGAAATATGTGACCCCAGGGGCCATAAAAATTGCTGTGTGACCCTGACTAATGTTTAAAAAATATAAAAGCAGCCTGAACTTTGCATTTGGGATCCTTGTTGAAACCCACTGCGTCGGGCGGATACCTGGACCCCAGCTAGGTGGAAAATAAACCTTGCTTTGTGGCTTACATTATCGTGAGTGTCTTTTGTTCCTCTGAGGGGTGGTCGACCTCAGACCCCAACATCTGGAGGTCCTACTGAGATTTCGGCCCCTCCCTGAGAGGAACAAATGGCCTCTGATACCAAGGTTTAGTTGAGAAAGACCACGGAAGGGGGATTGGCCACCTCCGTTTGGAGGGACTTAGAGTCCCTGTCTGAATTTGGTTGAGAATTCTCATTGAGTGGAAGGAAGGGGTTACAGCCCTGGAGGCTCCACTATTGGAAGTTGTGGGAGACATCCCCGATGGTCAGGAACCACACCATTGTCCTCAGTGGATGCCATTTGGGCGGTCTTTGGGTAAGGATCCTGAATCTGGTGTGAATGGAATTACACCTGTGAGAGTAGTCTGGTTGACCAGCCAGTACTTGTGCATATTAGAGAGTCCTGTGTGAATTTGTTTGTCTGCTGGAATTGTCTCTCTTGTTCTTTGTTGTCTCCTCTGTCCCTCTCTCCTGATCATCATGGGACAGGTTCAGGTAACTCCTAAGACCCTCTTTCTGAGTCATTTTTCAGAAATCCGTGCTAAGGGACACAATTATGATGTGGAAATTAAGAAAGGTAAGTTTAACACCCTTTGTTCAGCGGAATGGCCAACCTTCAATGTAGACTGGCCTCCTCAAGCACCTTCTCCTTGGACACGATTAAGAAGGTCCGAGACGTCATTAATAGACCCGGTCTTCACAGCCACCCTGATCAATATCCCTATATCCTTATGTGGCAGACTTGGGTAGAGGACCCTCCTTCCTGGCTGCAGCCATTTATCCATGAGTCACCTGCAGACCGGCCTACAATACTAGTCGTGTCAGGGAACACACCCATTCCTGTTACTTCCCCTAAAAAGCCTATTCTACAGGAAGAACTGATTCTCCATCCATCCTTGACAGACTTAGATTTTGAAGTAAATCCCCTGCCATATGCTGCTGCCACACCTCTCCAGCCAGAGGCAGCTGGCCCCCCTGAGCCTCCCACTCATCAGCCTCCCCATCTGCACCCCCTGCCCCAGTCTCCGGACTGGCGAGGGGACTCAGGCCCTGTATGCAGCAAGAGGAAACCCCAGGGGAGGAGCCCTCCTCCACTTCCACAGGGGCCCCCATCCTCCCAGTGCGGGCCCTGGGTGGTGCTGGTCCTGATGGGGATGCACCTATCAGTATTGGCCTTTTTCAAGTAGTGACCTGTACAACTGGAAAGCTCAGAATCCTCCTTTTTCTGAGGACCCTGGGGGCCTGACTGATCTGTTTGAGTCCATTTTGCATACTCACAGTCCCACCTGTGATGACTGTCAGCAGCTCCTTAAGACTCTGTTCACCACTGAGGAATGGGAGCGGACTCTCACTGAAGCCAGAAAGAATGTCCCCGGCCACAATGGATGACTGACCACCCTGCTGAACCTGATTGATGGTCGTTATCCTTTGAACAGATGCGACTGGGACTACGGGGACACAGAAGGTAGGGAGCGTCTCCGGGTCTACCACCAGACTCTTATGGCAGGCCTCTGGGTGGCAGCTCGCCACCCTACCAATTTGGCTAAGGTAAAGGCAATAATGCAGGGGGAAAATGAGAGCCTGGCTGTGTTCCTTGAGTGTCTTTATGATGTATACAGACAGTATACCCCCCTAGACCCACTAGCAGGGGTGAATCAGTCAGCCGTGATAATGTCCTTCATAAATCAGGCTGCCCCAGATATCAGGAAGAAACTATATAAGCAGGAAGGACTTGGGGAAATGACTATCCGGGATCTGATGAAAGTAGCCGAAAGGGTTTTTAACACCTGAGAAACCCCAGAAGAACAAGAGGATAGAATCAGGAAGGAGAATCAGGAACTACAAGAAAGGATTCGGAAGGAGGACAGGGAACACCAGAGTAAGGCAGGTGCAGAGGTGGTGGACCAAGGTGGGAACATAATTTGGAGTGCTCCACTGCCCCCAGGGACCTCAGCCCAGAAGGCCGAACTGATTGCGCTGGCAGAGGCACTCGAGCAGGCTGAGGGAAAACGAGTGACTGTTTATACCGACAGCCGTTACACTTTTGGCACCATCCATGTACATGGCGCCATCTACTGGGAAAGGGGTTTCATTACAGAGGAAGGAAAGGAGCTACGTAACCTCCCGGAGATCCAGAGACTATTGACTGTGGTGCAGAAGTCCCAAGCTGTTGCGGTGGTACATGTTCCTGGTCACCAATCTGCCCAGACTCCGGAAGCTATGGGGAACTGGTGTGCGGATGAAGCAGCCCGAAATGCTTCTTTGGCCTCCATGACCCTAGCACTGACCTTACCCATGCCTGAGCTTCCATGCTTGCCACCACGACCCGAGTACACCCTGGAAGACAAACAGAGGATCCAAGATCACCAATGCCCGGAGCCCAATCAGCAAGGCTGGTATTGTGATATCGAAGGGCGGCTGATCCTTCCTGAAAAGTTAGGACTGTTTCTCCTCTCCAATTTACATCAAGCCAACCATTTGGGCAAGAAGAAACTACTCGCCCTCCTCGAGTCAACCCGCCTCCGGTTCCCGCGCCAAACAGCCTAGGTTCAAGATTGTGGACCAATGTGCCGGGTGCCAGGCTATGAAACCCAGCAAAAGGGGACTCCTACATACAGGTACACAGGTATGGGAAAGGGCGCTGGGATGGAGCTGGGAAGTGGAGTTCACTGAGGTGAAGCCAGGAAGGTATGGGTATAGGTATTTGTTGGTTCTGATAGACACCTTCTCAGGCTAGATGGAAGCCTTTCCTACAAAACGAGAGACTGCCCAGGTTGTAGCTAAGGTTTTGCTGGAGGAAATCATACCCAGATATGGCATCCCTGAAACTCTAGGCTCTGATAACTGTCTGGCTTTCATCAGTAATGTCCTACAAGGGCTGGCCTGGGCAGTGGGGACTAATTGGAAACTGCATTGTGAATATAACCCCCAGAGCTCAGGGCAGGTAGAAAGAATGAATCGGACCCTGAAGGAGCCCTTATCTAAATTAGCCATCAAGACTGGCAGAGACTGGGTGGCCCTCCTACCCTATGCCATCTTCTGGATTGGGCTCTGCCCCCCATTGTTGTCTGAACCCTACCGGACCAAGACCCCAGTATGGCCCCAAATTACTTGGCCAACTTAAAAGCCCTACAGGAGGTCCAACATGAAATCTGGCCCATAATGCGCGCCTTGTACAAGACAAAGGACACATCAAACCCGGAACATGGCATTGTCCCAGGGGATTGGGTATGGGTAAAGAGGCACAGAACCCGCACTCTGGAAGAAAGATGGAAAGGTCCTTACCTGGTTATTCTGGTTACCCCCACTGCTCTTAAGGTTGACAGCATCGGGCCTTGGGTCCATTACTCCCACATGCATCTCAGCAAGAACAGAAAGATGCTAGAGAGTGGACTGCATGGCGGCCCCCAGATAACCCATTGAAGCTGAAGCTTTTGTGACCCCAAAAACATGCAGAGTCTTCAAGAGCAGCCACAGATGGGTTGGCTGGTCTCTCTGATCTTGCTCAACACCCAGAGCAGGAGCCTCACAGAAACAAACCCTCACCAGCCCTATAAGCAAACCTGGATACTCACTGACAGGGCCTAGACTTATTGTTCTTCCAGCAGGGGGGACTATGAGCAGCCCTAGGGGAGGAATATTGTTTTTATGCTGACCATTCAGGGATAATTAAGGATTCTATGGCTAAAGTGAGGGAAGGACTGGCAAAAAGGAAACGGGAAAGGAAAGCCCAAGAAAATTGGTTCGAAGATTTGTTCAATAGGTCCCCCTGGTTCACTACCTTGGTCTCTACCCTGGTGGGCCCTCTGGTTATACTATTGCTTATCTTAACCTTTGGTCCTTGTATTCTGAATAAGCTAGTGACCTTCATGAAAGATCGAATTAGTACAGTCCAACTAATGTTCCTGAGACAGCAATATGAAAAGTTACCTAGCCCTGAGAATGTTTACGCTCATCGCCCAGATGAGCATGATTCCTCATTATGAACAACTAAAGGAGGGAATGTTAGGGTACAAATGTTAGGGTACCTTTGAGGCTTGCAGCCCACTCAGCCTGAAACCAGCCATGACTAAAATGACCCAAGCTGCCACTTACTGGAACAAAGGAAGGTGGGACGGTTTCTGGGAACAGGGACTGTTCCTGGTTAATCTTGCTATGAGTTAAGACACCTGGTGTTTATCAAGTTCCTGATAAGTAATCTTTAAGTAATTTTGCCCCACCACCAGGAGGTGGGTAATATCAGAAATATGTGACCCGAGGGGCCATAAAAATTGCTGTGTGACCATCACTAATGTTTAAAAAATATAAAAGCAGCCTGAACTTTGCATCTGGGGTCCTTGTTGAAACCCACTGTGTCGGGCGGATACCTGGACCCCAGCTAGCTGGAAATAAACCTCGCTTTGTGGCTTACATTATCGTGAGTGTCTTTTGTTCCTCTGAGGGGTGGTCAACTTCAGACCCCAACACTATTCCGTTTCTTTTTTTAATTTTTATTCATATGTGCATACAATGCTTGGGTCATTTCTCCCCCCTGCTCCCATCCCCTCCCTTACCCCCACACCCCCTCCCTTTCCCCTCCACTCCCTCAATACCCGGCAGAAACTATTTTGCCCTTATCTCTAATTTTGTTGAAGAGAGAGTATAAGCAATAATAGGAAGGACCAAGGGTTTTTGCTAGTTGAGATAAGGATAGCTATACAGGGAGTTGACTTGCATTGATTTCCTGTGCATGTGTATTACCTTCTAGGTTAATTCTTTTTGATCTAACCTTTTCTCTAGTTCCTGGTCCCCTTTTCCTATTGGCTTCAGTCACTTTAAAGTATCTGCTTTAGTTTCTTTGCGTTGAGGGCAACAAATGCTACCTAATTTTTTAGGTGTTTTACCTATCCTCACACCTCCTTTGTATGCTCTCACTTTTATCATGTGCTCAAAGTCCAATCCCCTTGTTGTGTTTGCCCTTGATCTAATGTCTGCATATGAGGGAAAACATATGATTTTTGGTCTTTTGGGCCAGGCTAACCTTACTCAGAATGATATTCTCCATTTCTTGCTAGGAAGTAAATGTGGCAAAACCTTCCAAAATCAAGAGTGCAGTACAGTATGGTGACAGTTGTTCAGAAAATCTTTTAGAGTAGAAAAAACAAATGCTTAAGAATGGCACCAGATTATTGGCAGAGGAATTGGCGGCAATCATTTAGGTAGTAGGCTGTTGGGGAGATTGTTTCTAAATCTATAAGGATTATTCAAGCTTAAGTGTGAAAATATATGAAGAAACTCAGGAGGCCTGTTTCACATGCTATCATTGTTAGACTCTTGAAAGAAGTGACTGGCCTGAATACATGTAGTTCTCCCATTAGGAAAATGGTAACCCAAATGATCCTGTGAGATTAACCATTCTCTCAGAAGGAAAAAACAAGACAAAACATAGCACTTCCCAAAGCACAGCCTCTCATAATATAGTATATCCTTAGTCAGAAATTAAACTGAAAGGAGAGCTAATGGGGCAGAACAAAATCTTTAAAAACAAATCTCTTTTATTATGGGAGAGGTTTAACAGCTCATTCTGCTTCCTTCCTAGTTTGTGGTGCCTTAGCAGAGACAAAACCACATCTCTGTAATAACCTATGAAATAAATAGGTCAGTTATCTGACTAAATAAATTCTTTGGCAAGCTTCTTGTATTACCACAGGTTTCCTTGTACTCCATTAGACAGAAGGAATTTGTAATAATGTAAAGACACATAGCATATCAAACTATTTTGACAGCAATAGCATTAGAATATGGGTAAAAGATAAAGTTAAATAAGATGATTTTACAGCCTTGTTGAAGTACAATTGACAAACAATAGTAAATAGGAACTGCATATATTTCAAGTACGGTAGTCCTCCTTATTTGTGAGCAATAAATATACCAAAAACAAGAGAGTAATTTCATCCTAATATTTTTCTCAATACCCAATAAATTTTTGAAGCAGTTTTCTAAAATAGTAAGAGGGAAAAATTTTTCCAACTGGTAGAATACGTTAGAAATAAATTTGGAATTTTGAGGTGTCACAGGAGAGATGACACAACTCAGAAGTCACTAAGCAAGGCAAAAGTTACTTCTGCAGAAGGGTGTGCCACAGACAAAGAGTCTGTTTATCAAGCACACCAATTAGGAAGTCTGCTTAATTTTTATCTCTAATGCAAGTCTTCCCCTCATCCTGACTGAAGAGTTTGAGTTCACAATCTTCACCATTGGTTAATATGCAAAGGGGAAATGTGGGGCAAGGAGACTTCGGGGTAGGGAAAGCAAGGAAACTCCTCTGAGCAACAGTCATCTTAAGCAACCATTTCTAAGACAGTGTTACATGCCAATGTTGAGGGTCCTTGCTTTCACAGGCCAGAGAACTGGCTGGTGAGGCAGCTGAATGATGAGCCAAAGCTGGCATATAGAGTGGGATTTATTAGAGAGAAAGGAAAGGCTACAGCTAAGGTACTGCAGTGGAGGCCAGAAGCCGGTGGCTCGCTGCATAGGTGAATGTTGGGGTTTTTATGGACAGTTTAATTCTGGGTTAGGTGGGTTTTTCTCATTGGCCATAGATTCGCGGGCTTTCTCAGGTGAGCTGGTTTGGTTAGCACCTTTATTGGAGGAAGGGAACAATCTTGAGAGCATTTTGCTCATCAGCCCTATGGCAGATCTCTCCTTTAGGATGCAGGAATGCAGGCCTCCATCTCCCCAGGATGCAGGAATGATATTGCCCTCCATGGGGGATGGGCTCCTTAGGTTTCTAGACCAAACAACATGACATATGGCAATAATAGGAACTTATTCAGCTAAGAAGAAACAACATAGACAACAATTTGGGGAAGTTGAACTGACATCTGCACAATCCCTTTGACAGAAAAGACCTGACTTTAGTTGATCCTTACAAATAAATAGTGGGGTAGTCCCTACTTAACCATGGGGGATGTGTTCCAAACCCCTAGTAAATTTCTGAAATCATGGATAATACCTACATAAATGGTGATTTTTACTATATACACGTACCTATGTTAAAGTTAAATTTGTAAATTAGTAACAGTAAAGGATTGATAGTAATAATATACTAGCATATTCTAGCAATGTTCTATAAGTTACGCAAGTGTATACTCTCTCCCTCAAAATATTTTATTGTACTGTCTTTACCTAGTCACCTTCCTTCTTATGATGTGGAATGGCACAACAATGAAAATGTAATGGGAATAGACACCTAGATATGCTCATAGCTATAGTTTTATCCCAGTAACTAAAACATCTCACTAGTTGGCTTGCTTTGCTCAATGGTTTCAGCTTTAACTTTTCCTTTCTTTGTTTCCTTCTCCCTCCTATTCTCCCATGCTGGGGAATTCAAGATTAACATTCTTTCAGCCACCTGCTGGGCTATTATGATCCCTGTGAGGGCCGCAGGAAGGAGGAAACATTTTTGCAGGATGTGTGACTTGACACTGATACCAATAAACCTGGAGACAAACAGACCAAAGCCCAAAACTCCTGGACTTTTCTTTAGAAACTCACCCTCCTCTTTAGGATGGGGACTGCAGTTCTTTGAGACAGTAGTCCACTGCAGTCCTTTTTCTGCCTGGTAAATTAATAAATCTTATTATCCTTTTACCCAAATCCCTCTTATTATTATTATTTTCTTATTTCTCTGCATGTACTAAGTTCCTTTAATTAATCCAGACTGGCATGCTACAGATATTGTACAGCATGAACATTTATTCATTATAAAAATGGCTTCCAAACCATTAAAAATGAACTTGGAATAAGAGCATGAAATGGAGAAGTAACATCACAACTGTTAGGAAACATTGAAAATATTCACAAAAAATGTTATAGGTAGCATTTTAATTGTTAGGACCCGGAATCCTATTCCCCCGAGAGACAGAGAGCCAGGCGCGAATGCAATCAACAAGGCAGAGTTTATTGGACTGGCTAGCCAGGGTCGAGCTCCCACACGGACACGCAGGACCGGTTAGGAAAGCAAGACCCTGAGCCTCTTAGGGGGAAATCTTATATAGACTGCAGTGGCGTGCATATTTTTGTTATCAACATTAGACAAGCAGGCAGAGCACATCCTGCACGTACTTCACATCTTGCTCGTACCTCACATCTTGCTCGTATCTCACATCTTGCTCGTATCTCACATCTTGCATTCCTCACATTCTATATGCCCTAACTGAGCCCTGCCTCATTGCTTATCTTATCTACATGGGATGTTTGGTACTGGTTTCTCCAACAAGGGGGTTGGGGCCCGCTGAGACCTCATATTCCTTTCATTCCCCCCTTTCTTATGGCCTAAATTGAGGAATCATCCTCGAGAGGATGAAGAGCCTGATATTGTTGGCGGAGGACCAGAAGTTGGATAGTATTAATTCGACTTTTGACAAAAGTCATAAGTCGGTTTAGAATCCAGGGTCCTATGGTAACAAGCAGTAGGATGATTATTATTGGCCCTGCCAGTGCAGATAAAAGGGTAGCCAACCATGGGGACTGGTTAAACCAAGACTCGAACCAGCTTTCCCCTGCCTCTTTTTCTCGTTTTCTTTGTTCCAGGCTCTTTCGAAGTTTAGACATGGAGTCACGAACAACTCCGGTATGGTCAGCGTAAAAACAACATTCTTCCCCTAGAGCAACGCATAGTCCCCCTTTTTGGAGGAACAACAAGTCCAGACCTCGTCGGTTTTGAAGTACTACCTCAGACAGGGAAGTGAGGGATTTTTCTAGGTGGCTAATGGAGGTTTCTATTCTCTCTATATCTTCATCTATGGCTGCGCGCAGCGAAGACATCCCTTTATGTTGAGTAGCCAGGGAGGCTATGCCGGTCCCTGCCCCAGCCACCCCTAGGCTAAGTAGGGTAGCAATGGTTAGTGTAGAAATAGGCTCTCTCTTCTTTCTCTCACCTGTTCCTATATTCCAGTATGAATATAGACTTTCCTCCGAATGATAGAGGATGCGGGGCAGCACAACCACTATAACACAGAATTCTTTAGAGCTGTTAAACACCTTAGTTGATAGGCATGGGGTGAGTCCGGACCGCGAGCATAGCCACCACCCATTGTCCTTTGGAATTACCCATTTAATAGCATTTCCCCAGGTAGAACTGGCGTTAATAACAGTACATAAGTCCCGTCTGTTCTTTGGCACTTTTCCTAAGCAGGTTCCTTGGCCGTTTACCTGCTGTATGGTCAGACCTCTCTTACGGTCTCCCCAGGAACATTGAGTAGGGTTTTCCTCAGATGAGGTATCGTGAGTGGTGTTTAGCCCTATTGCCTCATAGAATGGGGGCCTCACATCATAACATAACCAACAGGAGTTAGTCATGTTAGGGTTGGTGTGGTTTAACGTCAGGAAGGCAGCACCCACTAGCTCCCAGAGGGGGTCTTTAGATGCGGTCATGAGACTGGGCCTCACCAGGGGAGGGCTGGTTTCTGATGGTCTTGGAGTTGTAACATTAGCCCGAGCTATGGTTGAGGGAAGGTGGTGAGTTGTGGAAGGTTGGGGAGATGGCTTTACATTGGGCGGCCTAAGTACCTTATTGGGGCCTACTGCTGTGGACGGTGGCCCTATGGGCTCAATTTTTAATCTGACCACTATGGTCGAGCCAGCATGTCCACCATATTTATAAAATACAAGTCCCCATACCTTACCTTGTATCCACCCAGGGGTGTCCTTCTTGCCAGTTTCAGTGAAAGTGACCTTGATTCTATCTAGATCCGTGGGCTGGCATTTATGGGTGGGTATTGGAATTCTGTGCCCCCTTAATATCCCATTTACAAAGGCAAATTTGACTAGGTCTGATTTTGATATCCCCCATTTCCATTCACTATCATTGGATGTGACACATGCCCATGACCTACAGAAGGAGTATTGTATCCCCCCACATTCCTGGTTCTTTTTGTGGCCGGGGCAGGCATAAAACCCATAACGTCGGGCTGACTCCGGGGCAGTAGACTTGTAGGCAGGATTGATGTCTCTGAAGCAGAACTGAAGCTCCGGCCACCAAGTTCCTATGGGGGCAGTGCGAGTAGTCTCGTTGAGGGTGGTATGAGTCTCCCCATCGGTGAGTATCCAGGTTTGCTTATAGGGCTGGTGAGGGTTGGTTTCTGCGAGGCTCCCGCTCTGGGCATTGAGCAAGATCAGAGCGATCAGCCACCCCATCCGTGGCTGCTCCTGAAGGCTCTGCATGTTCCCGGGGCCACAAAAGCTTTAGCTTTAATGGGTTGTCTGGGTGCCGCCGTACAGTCCACTCCTTGACCCCTTCTTGTTTTTGATGATTGGCTCGACGCACGTGGGAGTGGTGGATCCAAGGTCCGATGCCATCAACCTTGAGGGCGGTAGGGGTAGTAAACAGTACAACATAAGGTCCTTTCCATCTAGGCTCTAGGGTTTTGGACTGATGCCTTTTAACCCATACCATGTCACCCGGGACTATGCCATGTTCCGGAGCCGGGTCCCTCTTAACAGCGTGGTATGCTTGAATTAAGGGCCAAATCTGTTGTTGCACTTTAGCTAAAGCCTGCAACATGGTCAGGTAATTTGGGGCCAGATCACCTAGTTCTGGGCTTAAGGTCCTCTGAATGATGGGGGGTGGAGCCCCATACAGGATCTCAAAGGGAGTTAGCCCATGGACATAGGGGGAGTTCCGGACTCGGAAGATGGCCAAGGGAAGGAGCGTCACCCAATCACCGCCAGTCTCCAGGGCCAATTTGGCTAAAGTCTCCTTTAGTGTCCTATTCATCCTTTCTACTTGCCCTGAGCTCTGGGGGTTATATTCACAATGTAGCTTCCAATTGGCCCCCATAGTCTGGGCTAGTCCCTGCAGGACCTTACTAACAAAAGCCGGACCGTTATCTGACCCAATTGCCTCGGGCACCCCATATCTGGGTATGATTTCCTCTAGCAAAGCCTTTGCCACTACCTGACTCGTCTCCTTCTTTGTAGGAAAAGCCTCCACCCAGCCTGAAAAGGTATCTATGAATACCAGCAAATATTTGTACCCAAACTTTCCCGGTTTTACCTCAGTAAAATCCACTTCCCAACTTCTTCCCGGAGCCCTCCCCCGTTCCCGAGTACCTGTATGGTGCCCCTCCCTTCGTCCTGGTTTCATGATTGTGCAGCTGGCACAATCTTCCACAAT
Organism: Castor canadensis; assembly: GCF_047511655.1. NCBI lineage: Eukaryota > Metazoa > Chordata > Mammalia > Rodentia > Castoridae > Castor > Castor canadensis. Next base: position 68,260,475 of record NC_133391.1, on the reverse strand, counting down.
TTGGCGGACTGCTATGGTCTGGTTCGGAAATCGGAGCTGCGCAGATGTCAACAAGTCTAGTAATTTTCTCCGCCCCAAATGGGTGGACTTATGTAAGTTAGCCAACAGGAATCGTCCGAGTTTTTCAGGCAGAATTAACTTGCCTTCCAAGTCGCTTTTCCATCCGTCTTCCCCTTCTCTAAAGGGGGAGTGGGCTCTCATCCAAGTGAAATCCTCTGTGGAGTATTCTGGTCGGGGGGGTAGCGGAGGGAGCTCTGGGACCGGCACGTCTATCGCCGCAACCGTGGAAGGTTGCCCTGTCTCCATGGGAGGACTCACCATTGCTACTCTCTTTGCTTCTTGATCTGCTCTGTTGTTACCGACAGCTTCCGGCGTCTTGGCAGACTGGTGGCCTGGGACATACATCACTGCCACTGCCTTCGGTTTTTCCACTGCCATTAATAGACGCTGGACTTCGGCTAGGTTCTTTAGATGTTTTCCTTCTGCTGTGCGGAATCCTCTTTCGCGATAGATGGCCCCGTGGACATGGATGGTACCGAAAGCATAGCGGCTATCGGTGTAGATATTGACTCGCTTTCCTTTTGCCCTCTCCAGGGCCTCTGCCAAGGCAATTAATTCCGCTTTTTGGGCTGATGTTCCGGGTGGGAGGGCGCTGCTCCATACCGTATTTCCTTCTTGGTCGACTACAGCTGCCCCTGCCCTTCGGGCTCCATCTTGGAAAAAACTGCTTCCATCCGTGTACCAGTTTAATTTGCAGCCGGACAGGGGGGTATCCTTTAGGTCAGCCCGTACCTGTGTAACTTCGGAGAGGAATTCTTTGCAGTTATGGACAGGTGTCTGCAGTTCCGGGTTAGGCAACAAGGTGGCAGGGTTCAGGATTACGGGATCTGTGAATGTGATCCGAGGGGAATCCAACAAGAGCCCCTGGTAGTGGGTGAGCCTGGCATTCGTCATCCATTTCCCAGGGGGTTGTTTAAGGATTCCCTCCACCGGGTGAGGGGCCGTTACCCAGAGGGCCTGTCCAAAGGTTAGTTTATCGGCTTCTCTCACCAGCACGGCAATGGCCGCTATGATGCGGAGGCAGGGGGGCCATCCTGCCGCTACTGCGTCTAATTTCTTGGAAAAGTATGCCACTGGTCTCTTCCAGGGACCTAGCTGTTGGGTCAAGACTCCTTTGGCTACCCCCTTTTTCTCATCTACAAACAGAGTGAATGGTCTTGTAGGATCTGGCAAGGCTAAGGCAGGGGCCTGCAAAAGAGCGTCTTTTAGCTGATCAAAGGCCTGTTGTTCTCTCTCTCCCCAACTCCAATCTGGAGCTTCTTTGGTGGCCTCATATAGGGGTCTGGCTATTTCCGCAAATCCTGGAATCCAGAGTCTACAGAACCCCGCGGAGCCCAGGAATTCTCTCACCCCCCTAGTGGATGTCGGGGATGGGATAGCCAGAATAGTCTGTTTCATGGCATCAGTCAGCCACCTTGCCCCATCTGCAATCCGATAACCCAAATACGTCACTGACCTTTTACAGATGTGAGTTTTCTTGGCACTTGCCCGATACCCCAGCTCACCTAATTCCGTTAGCAGGTGTTCAGTAGCCTTGATGCACTCCTCTCGGGTTTCTGCCGCTAACAGTAAGTCATCAACATACTGTAATAGAGTGACTCGTGGGTGGCTCCGACGAAAAGGTTCCAGGTCCTGGCTCAGGGCCTCATTAAACAGGGTGGGAGAGTTTTTAAATCCTTGCGGCAGTCTGGTCCAAGTGAGCTGTCCGGATTGGCCCCCATCTTCTTGCCATTCGAAAGCAAATAGCGGCTGACTAATTTCTGACAATGGAATGCTGAAGAAAGCATCTTTCAAATCAAGGGTTGTATACCATACTTGCGAGGGGGGTAGGTGGCTGAGCAAGGTATAGGGATTTGGAACGGTGGGATGAATGTCCTCCGTCCGCTCGTTTACCTTTCGTAGGTCTTGCACAGGCCTATAGTCCCCGCTTCCCGGCTTTCGGACGGGGAGCAGAGGAGTATTCCAGGCAGACTGACAAGGTCGCAGTACTCCTTCCTTTATTAGCCTGTGGATATGAGGGGCTATGCCTCTTCGGGCCTCCTCAGGCATAGGATACTGTTTCACCCGAATGGGGAGAGCAGAAGCCTTCAATTGTATAACTACGGGCGGGAGGTGTTTGGCGAGGCCGGTTCCCGCAGTCTCCGCCCAGGCCGTGGGAAATCTTTTTACCCAATGAGTCATGTCCCCTCCTGGTTCCTGTTGACTCTCAAACAGACGATGCTCGTCAGCCAATGATAGGGACAAGACATGAATCGGGCTCCCTTCTCGATCAGTCACAATTATTCCATCTGGTTCAAAATGGATATGGGCCCCTATTTTGGTGAGTAAGTCCCGTCCGAGCAGGGGAGCGGGGCTCTCAGGGACGACCAAGAAGGAGTGTGTGACCTGGTGTTTTCCTAAGTTCACCTTTCTTTTGGTAGTCCATGTACATAACTGCGTACCGGTGGCCCCCTGAACAACACTTGTTCGTGCCTTGTTCAAAGGTCCATGTGCCTTGTTTAAAACCGAATATTGGGCGCCGGTATCCACCATGAACCCCATCGGCTTCCCCTCCACATGCATTGTTACCCAGGACTCGGGGAGGGGGTCTGAGCCCCGTCTCCTTCAGTCCTCTTCTCCGGCTAGTAGGACTCTGGCCTGCTCTACTGCTCGTTCCCTTTCCCTGTTTTCCCCCGGTCTCCTTCCAAACCCTCTTCTTCCCTTTAACTTAGGACATTCTCTCTTCCAATGCCCCGTTTCCTTACAGTAAAAACAGTGTTCCTTATCCGGGGTCCTGGCGTGGCCCCCTCCTCTGGGTTGGTCCCGGACACCCGCTAGGAAAATACGAGCCATTTCTCTCTGTTGCTTTCGGTTTTCCTTAGCCTGGAACTCCTGGTCCTCCTTTCTCAATTTCTCCTGGGCTTCCCTGTCTTCCTTTCTCTGTCTTTCCTCCCTTTCTTCTGGAGTTTCCCTAGTGGTAAAAACCTTTTCTGCTACCTGTAGCATTTCCCTTATAGTCATCTCCCCTAAGTTTTCCTGTTTATTGAGTTTTCTCCTAATGTCTGGGGCTGCCTGATTAATGAATGAGAGTACCACAGCAGACCGGTGGAGGTCCGCCTCAGGGTCAATCGGGGTGTACTGACGGTATGCCTCATAGAGGCGCTCTAAGAAACCGGCTGGGCTTTCGTTTTCCCCTTGAATGACTGCTTTTACTTTTGCAAAATTGGTGGGCCTTCTAGCGGCCGCTCGGAGACCGGCCATCAGAGTCTGGCGGTAGATCCGAAGACGCTCCCTACCTTCTGCGGTCCCGAAATCCCAATCAGGCCGGCGTAGGGGAAAAGCCTCGTCTATGGCCGGTTGGAGAGTTGTGGGTCTCCCATTATCCCCCAAGACATTCTTCCTCGCTTCGTTGAGGATGCGCTCTCGTTCCTCCGTCGTAAAAAGAGTATTGAGCAGCTGATGACAGTCATCCCAAGTGGGGCGGTGTGTATGCATGATGGACTCCAGGAGATCTATGAGACACTTGGGGTCTTCAGAAAAGGGCGGGTTCTGCGTCCTCCAGTTATATAGATCACTGGAGGAGAAGGGCCAGTACTGAAACTGTTGCCCTCCTCCCGGTCCCCCTTGGCCCACCATCCGGACTGGAAGTGTAGGGACAGTTTCCTCCCCCTGTGTTGATGAGGGGGGCCCATCTTCCCCCTCCCTTTCCCGGATCCCTCGGGGGCGAAGTCTTCGACCCATTCCTCCTCCTGCTGCCAGTCCTGTTGAGGAGGATGAGGAAATTTCCTCCTCCGGGGCACTGGCTTGGCCAGGGGGAGTCACGTATGGAGGCGGCCGATCTTCCTCTGCCCCTGCGAGGGATGGGTAAAGGGGGGAACTCTCTGGTAAGACCGGAGATGGTGAAGGAGATGCCCTAATTTGAGGACCGGTCAAGGTGGGAAGAGGAAGTTTTTCCTCCTCCTTTATGACCAAGGCGGGCGTAACTGGGGTTTTAGCCCCGGGGGCCGAACTGGAGGGGTGGGTCAGAAAAACTGTTAACCAAGGGGGAGGGTTCCTCACCAGATCCTCCCAAACCAAAATGTAAGAAACTTGGTCTGGATGGCCTCGATTGTCTGGCTGAAAAATGACTGCTTTAACCTTAGTGATCAGGTCTAGGGAGAGGGAACCTTGAATGGGCCACCCGACTCCAAAGGTGGGCCACTCTGCGGAACAAAAGGTGTCGAACTTACCTTTCTTGATGACCAGACCCGCATTTAAGGCCCTTTCTTTAACTTCTGGAAAGTGAGAAAGGATCAGAGACTTTGGGGTTGTTTGTCCCTGTCCCATTGTGGAAGGAGACTCAAACACCAAGAGAGATAGAACAAAAAGGGTAAAGGCAACAATAATTCCACACACACACAACACTCTCCAGCACTCGCTCGGACCGGTCCTTCTCTCACACTGGTGCGCACCCCATTCAACCTCCTCACCGTCCAACTGGGATATCAGGCCGAAAGGCATCCACTTGACGGGTGGTCGGTCGACTAGCTCAATTAGTTCTTCACCTGGTGCCAGGGTTCCTAAAATGCTCGAGCCCAAATGAGAGGAAAGCCTCTCCCAATAGGACCCTGTGGTCCTCCTTGCGAGATTCCCAGAATGAATCTCCCTGGGGATTGGCCGAATCCCCGCCGCGGCCCAAATGGAACACTCAAGTTCCTCCAAATGAGGGTCTGGGATCCCCTCCCAACGCCTAGGACTTGGGATCGCCCCTGCTTTCTCGCAGGCAGGTTCTGTCTCTCGAGAAAATGAAATCTCGGTGGGACCTCCAAATGTTAGGACCCGGAATCCTATTCCCCCGAGAGACAGAGAGCCAGGCGTGAATGCAATCAACAAAGCAGAGTTTATTGGACTGGCTAGCCAGGGTCGAGCTCCCACACGGACACGCAGGACCGGTTAGGAAAGCAAGACCCTGAGCCTCTTAGGGGGAAATCTTATATAGACTGCAGTGGCGTGCATATTTTTGTTATCAACATTAGACAAGCAGGCAGAGCACATCCTGCACGTACTTCACATCTTGCTCGTACCTCACATCTTGCTCGTATCTCACATCTTGCTCGTATCTCACATCTTGCATTCCTCACATTCTATATGCCCTAACTGAGCCCTGCCTCATTGCTTATCTTATCTACATGGGATGTTTGGTACTGGTTTCTCCAACAAGGGGGTTGGGGCCCGCTGAGACCTCATATTCCTTTCATTAATAAAACAGAAAAATCAGAGACAATTTTACAATTGCTTCATGTCAACTACCATGACACTGAGTGAACAGGTTTCAGCTCTATACAGCATTTTGCAACATTAACATGCCTAGGTTCTTAAATTATTATTATTCTTAAAGTTCACTATCTACTTGTATATCATATGCATACATAAGAGTGGCAGCTGGTTTTTTGCTTAAGAGTAATCTAATATACAGAATTTCGGCCCGTAAATGTTTATGCCTCTTCATCTAAAATGCTTTTTGGACAATCTGCTACCAAAGGCATTTTGTTATAGGAGACATTAAAACTACATAGAAATCTACCTATGTAACATCACACCGAGACATGATGAGCAGAAAGCACATCATCAAAAGAGGGAGAAAGCTAAAGTCATGGAGGATTTTTCACATAAAGAAAGTCTTGCACAGGGTCAGTCCATATCCTAAGGCCTCAGGACATTTGACTCGGAGTTCAAGGGAGAAATGGGCAGTTCCTACTGCTGCTCAGACAGCATCTAAAATTCCCTCACTAATGTTCATGTCTTGTTTTATAAGGCTTTAAAAGCAACTTTGTTAATGCTACTGATCCTTAACACAACAATTAATGTCCTTTTGGCATATCTGGGTTTCATACAGAAAAAAAAGTTAAAAAGGGAAACAAAAAAATACATACACACTTTATATATAAACTTAAAAACCTTGTACAAATGAGTTTTTATATATATAAGATGCTTATGCTAAGGGGGAAAAAAACCTTTGTGGAGTTTCAAGAAAAAGGAAAACTTATTTAAAAAGGGACAGATATCATAAGCAACCTCTAAGGCAATAAATGCCACTGGTCCAATAGTGCTGGGATTCCATTAAATGCTGAGTAACACCTCCTTTCCCCAAAAGAACACTACCATAGAACAAGGTATATTAACACATTTCAACCCTTTGTTTCTGTAAGGAACTGCCAAATAAAGACCACGCCACATGTGGAAAAGAAAGACTCATTAGGAACCAGACCGCAGGGCTGTCACTCTTTTGGGTTCAGAGTGAAGAGGCTTGGCTGAAATGAGTAGTGGGCTTTATAGGAGGGGCCAAGCCATGGGGGAGGGAGAGAGCCTCTGGTTTCTGATTATCTGTGATCACCAGATGGAACAGGTCAACATGCCTGGCTAGTTGAGTAACTGGCAGTTCCTGAGTTGTTTTGCAAGCCAAGAAACAATCAGGCAGGGAAACAAGCAGGGGAGAAACAAGGGATCATAAATCAGGGGGTCTGGTTTTGGTGCTAGCCTTGGGATCTTCCACCTGTCCCAAGAATGCCAGGAACCTAACATTCCAGCCTTTTGTTGGTATCATGGGTGCCGATCAATCTAGCTGCTTCATGCTGAGTTGGGTTGGGAGTGTCATTAAGGGGGTTCAGCTGGAATTTGGAAATTTGTGAGGTCCCCAGGAGTAGAGGCTGATGGTTTTTCCCAGGCTTCACCTGCAGACAAGGCCAATTGTTGGGAGAAGGTTGTAGTAGTATCTGGTGGGAAGTGTGTCTGCTGAGTTCCCTGAATGATCCTGGAGGCATCTAGGGTTAAAGAGCATTTTCCTGGTTTAAGGAAATGCAGCTGTTTTTCTTTCTATAATAGCCTCTATAATGGACCTAATAGATCATATAACCAAGGGAAGGAAGCAGGGAAGTATTGTGCATGCTCCCAGAATTAGGTCCAGTGCCCCCACCAGTGTTTTAAATCCACCTATGGCAGAAAACCATCCTCCAGACAAGTTATTAGAATCCCATTCTTTCCAAGTCTGGATGGGGACATGGGCAAGCTTTGTCATTCCCTCAGTGATCTCCTCTACGGCTTTTCCTTCATCATCAATCTGTAGGCAGCAGTTGCTCAGGTTAAATTTTCCACGAACTCTTACCTCAGAGGCAAGCAAATAGCTCAAAGCCAAGCTGTTTTGATAGATATAGCATTGCGCATCTTTGTGCCTTGTTTTGCCAGCAAATTGAGGGCTCTTGCAATCTCATTAGTAATAATTTCAACAACAGCCTACAGCCTGATGATGTGGTTGAGTATATATATAGGGGTGTGGTAGCCCCAAGACCTGTCTTCTGCCCAGGTAGCAGGACTATAGTACTGGTTGATTTGCTCAAGGGGCCATTTGTCATTCTTCCAAGTGCCTATTTGTAAGCTTCCCCATTTTTTTCTATTTAATCTTTGTTCATATGTGGGGTCTCCCAGATTTTCACCTTGTCCCAGGGGCAACAAGAAGAAGGATGGTGTGATGGAGTCCAGCACACAAGACCCAAACCAGTTTCTAGGCAACACTGTATAGACTTGCCTTCCACAGATCCAATATAGCCCCCTGGGAGCCTGCCAGTTTATATCTGCAGTAAGATTGTCCCATGCTCTTTTGAGATTAGAAAAGTTGGCCAGTGGATGAGGCTGGGGTTCCATATGGTTTGGAGTATCCCACCACTGAGTCTCTTGGGCTGTGTCATTGTAAAACTTTTGTCCTAGACAAGTTAGGTCCCCCACTATGGTGGAGAATTGTTTTCCATGGTGGGAGATACAGTAATTTCCAATAATGGAAGTTTTAAGGAGCCAGACACCTGTCTTGTGTTGTGGGAAAGCACTTTCATTGAAAGGTACTTGTGTGTCTAATTCCCTTGCCTCCCAGGGCCAGTGGTCTCCCATGTTGGCTTGCCTGCACACATAGCATGAAGTGACATTTAATATCTTGGCTATAGATTCGGACAGTGTGAGGAACAAGTTTTTAGTTTTAACAGAAATGTGGAAGTTATGTGGCATTTCCTCATAAAAGGAGTGGAAGACCTGGTATGGGCAACTCTCATGGGTAACAGTTGTTAACTTAAGGTGTAACAGAGTCTCAGGGTCAAAGCCTTGGCCATCTATCCTTATGCTAATTATCTGTCCCTGTGTCCAATCAGATGGCTTAAGTACAGCGAAATTTACAGGGTTACAGGTGCCTTGACTGGAGTTAGGAGTAGTAGCACCTTTTTGAAGGAGGGGCTAAGTGTGTAGCCCTGTGCCATGTGGCCCATGAAACACAACTCCAATAAGGGCAAAAATGATTGCCCTCATTATTACACCAGGAGTTGTCTCCCCGGCACATATATTTTTCATTTGATGTATAAGTCCTTTCCCAACCCAGGTCCCCACAGCCACAGCCTGTACCTCCACATAGTTTGTCTATGGCCGCACATGCATCAAACAATAATGACACTGGTTTTTCAGGATCGAACACCTGGGTGTGAGTAACAATGTTCCTAGTGAGGTGGCCACTCCTGAGTTCTAACAACTGCTCCACAGGGTGATAAGTGGGGTTGAAGCAGGTAAATTGATTATCATGGGAGCCCACTTGATAGACGGTGTGATTGTGAGTGCATGAACCAATAACAGCCTGCACAGGAATAGTGAGTGTGGAACAGTAAAGTCTTAGTAACAATACTTCCTGCCCACTCAACACACATGCATGGGTCACAGGAGGAGGATTTCTGGGTTGTGAAGGGAAAGCAGATGAGACCCAGGACTAAAAGCTTATGTAGAAGTGGAAGAGGGAGAGAGTTTGCAGAGGAGGCGTAGCTGTGTGGGGCCCAGCAGTGCGCGAGAGTACTCATCCTTTCTTGTAGTGGAAGAGTCTGAAGTTGGTGGGCAATGTTTTATACTTGAAAAGTGCTGCCACTGGGGGAGTCCTGTTGAGCTTTGACAATGGTGGGCATTGTGAGGATGACCAGATGAGGGCTGGTCCACCGAGGTCCCAGTAGAGAGGGTCAAAGATCCTTGAGGAGAACAAGATCCCTGGTTTAACAGAAGTTGTTATGGAGTGGGGCAGGATCTGGTCTGCATGCTCTCTGAGAAGTTCCCAGAGGAAGTTAAGATAAGATAGATAGTCAGCCACAGGAGCAGAGTCTGTTGGAGGTAAGTTTTCTAAGAGAAATGGATGGCCATACATTATTTAAGACCCAAATGGGAATATTAGGAGGAGCATAAAAAGATGATTGCTAAAGACTGCATATTTAGGGATCTGGATTCTGCAAAATCCTGTAACTCCCAAGAAAGTTCTAAGCTGCTTTATGGTATCAGGGAGTGGGAAACAGAGGATTGGGTTGATTCATTCATGATTCAGGGAGTGAGTCTGTCCCTTTAAGACCGCACCTAGGTAGGTGACCTGAGGGAGGAAAATTGAGCCTTCTCTTTAGAGACTTCTTATTCCTGGAGGCCAGGAAGTTTTTTTTTTTCAAAAAGGACTCAGTCGTCTTGCAGATGAGGGGCTGTGTGCCTCTGCACTGAAGTAAGTCATATTGAAGAAGGATGGCCTCTTGGTAATGCCAACCTAATAAGTCTCTGGTTAGGGTTTGTCCACAAAGATGAGGGCTGTCTTTAAATTCTTGTGGCAAAGCTGACCAGGTTAGTTGCTATGAAGCATTTGTGGGACCTTTAAAGGCAAATAGAGGCTGACTGTCAGAATGCAAGTTAAATGTAGCACTTTTGGATAACAGAGAGCTCTAGCTCATTATTTTATATTACTCTACATTTTTACTTTGTAAATGTTTGTACTATATTTAGATCAAGTATAGACATAACCCTGTTACAAGGTGGTCATTTAAGACACATGAGAAAATATGTAAATGAACTCTGATTTTTTTTTACTGAAAGCTTGATAAGATCAGCAGAAAACACAAATAATTTCTTTGATAAAATCTAACAGGTTTTTTTGTAGATGTTACTCAGAGCAAAACAATATTAAGATAACCTTGTTATTTTATAGACTTACAGAAATTGATTTTAGTTTAACATGACATTAAAAATCTTTTAGGCAACTCTTAGATTATAGTCAACTTTAACTCTATCAGACGTTGAAGTTTACTTATCTATATCCTTTCCAGTTATTTACTTTGTAACTTGTATTTTAAAATTAACTTTTATAAGAATTTTAAATTTAAATAAAACTGTCTTTCCTTTTTGTCTGGTGGAAGAACTCATCCACTCCCACCATGGAGATCTGTGAAGGATAAAGCTTACCTGAGAAGTCAGGTAACACCAAGTAGGTGATTGAGGCCCACCTGCTACTTGGATGGTTACCCTGGGCTCCTCTGAGGTGATCTTGAAGGTGGCTGAGGTCCCAGGGCCACGTCAGTCTTCTGCCGCCAGGCCCAAGAGGTCCGTGAGCCCTTTGCTCTGTTGAGAGTGGGAATGGGAGACTGACCTACCTTGCAGAGACAAAGAGAGGCAGTTGTCCTTCAGTGTCCATTCTGGCTACATTGTGGACAGGGTCCTGGTGGCGGGCGAGGTGAAGGGCAGTTTTTTTCCCCAATGTCTTGCCTGGTTGTACTTGAAGCAGGCCCCTGGAGGCATGGTTTGTTGTCCGGCCAGTCTTGAAGTTAGAGAAGGTAGCCTCAGGGCAGCCATCAAGAGTTGGGTCTTTCACTGGTCTCAAGCCTCATCTCAGTTATTAAATACCTTAAATGCCATTTTCAAAAGATCTCCCTGGGGGGTTTGAGGGCCATCCCCTGACTGTTTAAGTTTTCTTCAAATATCAGGGAAAGATTGGGAAATAAAACGAGAGTTGAGAATAATTATTCCATTCTTGGAAGATGGGTCTCATGCCAAGTCATATCATATGCTTGGGTTAGGTATTTAAATTCATTAGAGAAGGAGACAAGTCTCCCTTCAATTTGAGAGAGGTCAGTCATGAAAAAGGCACATGAACTCTGATAATGCTGTCAGCTCCTGCCACCTCCCAGAGGGTATAGATGGACTGGGCATGTTGGGAGGAAGTATGGAGGTGGGTATGGGACCCAGGTGGGGAGGAGAAGGGTGAGGGTGTAGTAGGGGCTGAGGGCAAGGCTGGCAGTGTCGGTTCCTGAGGAGCCAATGGCTCAGGGTCAATTGTGACTACTGTAGAAGGGAAATAGGGTGGCAGATGTTTGGGAGAGCCAGCAGGGGTGGAAGAAAGGAGGTGTGAGTCATGGAAGGATGGGGTGGGAGAAGAGATTGATGTAGAGGACTGTGAGGAGAAGTTGGGAGGTGGGCAGACAGAGCCCGTGAGGTCACAAGTAAGAGAAGAGTCCTCTGAAGGGGGTTCAGTGGGAGGGTGAGACACAAACTTTGAGGTGGGTTTGTCACTGCCGAGGAGGATTTGAACAGCATTACAAGATTGGAGCAGGGAGGGTTGACAGCAGAGAGAGAAAAGCTTGGATGCATGGAATTTTGGATCACTTGCCATTGTGATGGCAGAAATTGTCAAGATCTAGAAATGTGTGAAATTAGAAGTACAATTTTCAGGCCATTGTGAATGATTGTCTAGCTTGTACTGAGGCCAAATGGTATTGCAGTAATAGGTCAGTCACTTTGGTTTTATATCGTCTTGGAGACGAAGGGGGAGGGTGTGGAGAAGGCATCCCAGTGGATGCGTCTAATATAGAGTGTGTGGTCCCCATAATGCAGAAGAAAAAAAGCAGAGAGAGAGAGAGGCAGGTGCCTTAGTGAGTTTACTCTTCAGGCCAATATAGATCTACATCAAGATCTAGCCTCCCTTACATGACTCAGGCAAGGTGAGCAGAATTGTCTGGTTGCCGTTTGGTCAAAGTAAGCTAGAGGGGCTGTCGAGCTCTCACCCTAGGTGGAGGAAAGGAGAACAGAAAGGGAGAGCAAGAGAGAGAGAGAGAGAGTCAGAAAGAGTGAGAGGGAGGGGAAGGGTCAACTGAATGGGTTCCCAAGGGCGGGCATCTCTGGCCTGGGTTGCTGTTCGTAGAAAATGCCCAACTGGTTAGCCAGGAGTCCCTTTGCTAAGCAGAGGGGTGCCCCAGTGACATAGGAGATGTTCCTGGAGTGGTGCCACGACTACTAGACCAGACAGCAGGCAGCACCCAGGAAGGTGACACTTACCTAGTCTGAGGAGAGGAGTAGGTCAGGTGTGTCAGGGATCTAACAGTTTCTGTATATTTAAACAATAAGTAGTAACATCACAATAAAAGTTGTTTCACACAGAAAAACAAAAAAAAAGGCAATGGCACTGCATTCATTGTGCCCTTTTGGTTTAAAAACCAGGTGTAAAATGTTTGGTTTGCAAGCTTGTGTTTAATACAAATAATACAGAACCAACTCCTTCTGGAGTGTTGCTTCAAAATTGCTTTTCTCTCATGCTTTTTTTCCTTTTTGTTTTTTTAATCAGTCTTTTAAAACTAAACTATCCTAACTACATAACAGTTATATATAACAGTTGTTGAAAAAATTTTTTGTAGAATCATAAGTTTCTCTCATCTACATATATAAAAAGAGAAATTGAAATAAGAATGGGTCAAATATTGACCAATGAAATAAACATCAACTCATGTAGCCAGGTGGCACAAAACTAAGAGTACAAAACCAAGGCTTTCAGAGGGGGTTGGAGCAAACCAAAAACCTGGGAGAAAACACTTAGGCTGACTCTAAAACTATTCTAAAAACTTGGTTACAAGGGACAGAAGCTGGGGCTGGGAACCGGCCAGTGAGTTGTGTGAATGTAAGGAAGATGTTGATGTGCCAGCGATGAGGAAGGGACAATGGGTGGCTGCAGGGCAGAGGGGGAAGGTCCAGGGCTGTGTTGGGACAGAGGACAGAGGCCTTGCCGTGGGTGGCCTCAGCCAGCAGGACAGCAAGTGGTGGAAGCATCATAAACAGGTGGGCAAGGGGGTCAGGCTTCAGGGACAGAGGGAACTGGTGGTTCTGCTTAGTCTGTGACTTGGCATCCTGGGGAGGGCAGCCTAGCAGGTGTGGGGACTGGGTGGCAAGTCTAGTAAGCTTCCATCTGAAGAGGGTGGGCTGAGGCAGCTGCTTTCACCTTGTATGTAGTGAATGTAACTTTTTTTTTTTCCTCCATTGGTCTTCCCTGACTGATTATTCCTTTTCCTCTTCTTCTTTCCATAGTTATCCCGTGCAGACCAGCCGGGGTACATGCATGTAAAGCTGTTGCTCCTTCCTGGCCAGCTCACAGTACTTTGCTTGCTCTTCTCCAGGCAGTGCATGCCACCTGCGCCTAAGGATCTGGTCAATGGCCACAATCAGCCACGACCTTGGCTCTCATTTCTTTCATATAAAACATGAATGCATTATATGGCTGAATGGGGAATGTGGATGGTGGTGGGACCATATGGGGAGGGAATCTGGACATGGAAGCATTGACTGTCAATGCTGTGGGGTTGAGTGAATCTTCCTGTCGTGATTGGGTACACTGGTTGACCTTGCTGTGATACTAATCACTCTAGCAGATGAGAGAGTTGTCATATGGTGCCAGGTGACAGTGGGAAATACAGAGATATTTCTGGAGGTTGAGGAGGCTGTAGGATTCCTGTTTTGGGGTTTACGTCAGCTGCTAAGTGTGGAGATGGGTTTCTGGTGGGAAGTGGTGATTGCTGTAGGTGATGGGAGGTGTAAGTGAGTGGACATGGTCGGGGACATTGTTTGAGACAATGTGTGCCAGCGATGGTGAGCGGGTATCTTTGAAGGCTTGTCTGCTCACCAAGTAGAGACCATTTCATCTGGAGAACATTCAGGCTGTGGGCCAGTTGGGGAGGTAGAGGCTCATCAGTTCAGGGATCATGATGAAGGGGTAACCGGGATATGGTGGCCCCTTAAAGAGCCCTCCATCTTGCCTCTTGGTGATTTCTTCCAAACTTCCCAGGAATTTATATCAGAAACTTTTGGAGCATGGCGGAGGCTATCCTTCTGCCTTCCCAGAGAGATGGAGGTGGGGAGGGAGAAGGGCAAATGCCAGGCAGAAGGGGGTTCAGGGGGGAAAGAACCGGCAGGGTGTGTGGAGACAGAAAAATAAGGTTACAAGTTTTGCAGTAGTGGCCCCGCACACACGTGCTGCCCCCAGCACCTACTGCTGGTCTTCCAGCCACATTTGCCAAACCCAGGAAAGAGATCTCCTCTCATTATTTGTGAATTGGATCAATTCTTCTGACTTAAGTATTCAGAAGAAGAGGTGAATAACCTACGCATTGTGACATGGTATTTAGCGACCACGTAAGGGTTACTTGAACACAAGCACTGTGTTATCTTGACATTTAATCTGATAACTGATACAGCTATTTAGTGATTAATGGGTAGGTAGTATATATAGTGTGGATACACAGGACAAAGGGATGACTCACTTTCTGGGTGGGATGAAACAAGAAAGCAGAGATTTCATCACCCTAACTGGAGATGGAGTACAATTTGAAACTTACATATTCTTTATTTCTGGAACGTTCTATTTAATATTTTTGAACTATGATTAGCCATAGGTAACTAAAACCATGAGAGTAAAACACCAGGGTGTGGGGGGAACTTGATATTTTGATACATGCATTGTGAAATGACAAACAAGCTAATTAAAATATTCATCACTTCACATAGTTACCATTTTCTTTCTTCCTTCTTTCATCCTTCCTTCCTTTCTTTTTTTCTGACAGTGAGAGCATTTAAGATCTACCCTTCTAGCTAAGGATGCAATACCATAGTGTTTACTGCAGTCATTATGGTATATGTTAAATACACAGAATTTATACATCATGTATAACTAAAAATCTGTATCTTTGGACCAACATTTCCTTAGATGAATAAAAGTAACTCAATGTTAATATTCATTAAACTCAAAGATTAGAAATACTGTGATATTAGTCAATTTAGAAAGGCAAGGCTCAGAAAATACTTCATCTGAGTAGCAAGTAAAGATCTCCAATGCTTTCCATGATGTTTTTCCTGGTCCCACTCCTCCATTTCAGATGCTAAAGATACCTAGAGCACCCCAGTTCTAGTTTGAGTAGGAGTCTCAGATTGTTATGAAGACAGTACATCTTGAAAACCAACAGAAAAGTGTCTTTGCTTATTTATTGATGTTTTTATTTTTGTTTTTCCTCCATTGTTTTTTGAGACAGGGTCTTACTATGTAACTGAGGCCGGCCTCAAACTCACTAAGTAGCTCAGACTGGTCTCTAGCTCATGATCCTCTTTCCTCAGACTCCTAAATACTGGGATTACAGGTGTGCACGACCATGACTGGTTCTCTTTGTTCTTTTATTGCATAACTTTAAGTAGGCTTTACTTCTGTTGGTAACTTACATCTATGAGTTAATAGTATCATAAAGGACTGTTTAGTTATATATGTGAGATTGCTTCTGAAATTGTGTGAGTCTGAACTTGAATTATGAAATAAACTCTAGCCCTCACTCTTTTGTCTATAACTACAAAATATGAATATTTACATTATGTGCAAATTATTGTCTTTACTTAATAATATTACTGAAATTCTTCTTTCAAAAATTCAAATAAAGGGTATAGACTTATGATGAGATCCTAGATCAGCTTCATATTTAGAGTCCTAATACCATTACATTTTATATAATGAGTATCTGCATCTCATTTTACCCATCTCCAAATCTGTCTAGTTTATTTAACACCTTTAAAAATAATAGACTTCATTTTGGTGGACAATTTGAAATTTACAGAAAAGTAAGTGTGAAGAAGAGAGAGTTCTCATGTCTTCCTTACCATCCCTTTGATTTCTTCTATTATTAACTCTTTGTATTCATGGTACATTTGTTACAATTGATAAGACAATATTCAAGCATTGTTATGGTGTTGTTGTTGGTACAGGGTTTGAACTTATGGCCTCAGGCACTTTCAATTGAGCTATGCTCCCAGTCCTAAGATATTAATTTTAACTAAAGCCTATGGATTACCTTTTATGTTAAATACTATGTGAGTTTTGACAAATGTATAATCACATGTGTGTACTTTTGCAGTATCATAAGCATAACCCAGGTATCATTTTTGAGTGTCAACCTATGGTTCTGAAACACTGTGACAATGAACAAGGAAAAAATATTGCATTTACTGTGGTCAAGAAGACCATTCATCATCAACTTCCCTCTAGCTAACCTGGCATTGTGTGTAATTTTTGTTGCAATGACAGACAGAAGTGAGAACACAGAAATACTTCTGCATAAAATCTCTCACCTATTCTTTTTACTATCTTCATGAGTACTTCCATTATCTCTATGTATCTATGCTTTTGTATCTAATCTTATACACAAAGATGAGGACTGGATGGATTTAGATCATGCTAGAGATTTGGTGATATCTAGGAAATTCTTCACCTAGATTTCCTTTGTATCTTTAGTAGTTTTCCTGTCAACTTATGAAAAATTGGCATGCTTTATCTTTCTTTCTTTAACTCTTGGTTAGTTTATGACTTTTAAAAATTTATTTACAAGGTCTATTGTTTCAATTATTTCTGATAATTTTCAAATATCTTTATTCTTTTGGTTTTCTTAGATTCACATATTTTTCTATAAAATAACATTCATGCATCTCTATTTTCCTTACATGTAAGATATCATTTTTATATATTTAACCCATAAACTATATAAATAGCATACAAATAGCATACAAATACATACAAATAGCATACATTTTTTGTACATGTAAAAAATTTTAAAATAATAAGTACACATGTACACATTGCACAGGTTAAGAAACAGAAGTTTACAAATACATTAGCTATGCACTGAATAGGCCGGAGATGTGGTTCAGACAGAATGCTTGTCTGGTGTACATGATGCCCTGGGTTCAATACATAGCACCACAAAGAATAGTATACCAAATAACCCTCTCTAATCCTGTTCTCCTTGCTCTCCAGCAGTATCAGCCACAATCCTTAAAATTCTGTTACTCATTCACAAGCTTTGAAAAATCATTTTCCTATCTATGTATTTATCCATAAGTAATATATTTTTATATTTTGTCTGTTTTTAAACATGTGGTGAACAAAATCATGCTGTATTCTCCTATGACTTGTTTCTTTCGCTGAACACATTATTGAGGCTCATTTGTTTTCTTTCACTTGTTACCTGTTCTGAAGACTGTTGGTTTTTAATTTATTAAACTTGCTCTTTCTCTACTACCTTCTTCTTTCCAGTTTTTTTGTTTTTTTTTCTAATTTCTTAAGTTAGATAATGATTTTTTTTCCTTTATTTCTTTCCTTTTCCTTTTATTCTCTTTCTTTCCTATTTATTTATTTTTAAATTTTTATTGTTTTATTATTCATATGTGCATACAATGCTTGAGTCATTTATTGCCCCCTGCCCCCATCCCCTATCTTACCACCCACTCTGCCCCCTCCTTCTCCCCCTCACCCCCTTGATACCCAGCAGAAACTATTTTGCCCTTATCTCTAATTTTGTTGAAGAGAGAGTATAAGCAATAATAGGAAGGAACAAGAGTTTTTGCTAGTTGAGATAAGTATAGCTATACAGGGAGTTGACTCACATTACTTCCCTGTGTATGTGTGTTACCTTCTAGGTTAATTCTTTTTGATCTAACCTTTTCTCTAGGTTCCTGGTCCCCTTCTTCTATTGGCGTCAGTTGCTTTTAAGGTATCTGCTTTAGTTTCTATGTGTTGAGGGCAACAAATGCTAGCTAATTTTTTAGGTGTCTTACCTATCTTCATATCTCCCTTGTGTGCACTTGCTTTTATCTTGTAATCAAAGTTCAATCCCCTTGTTGTGTTTGCCCTTGATCTAATGTCTGCATATGAGGGAGAACATACGATTTTTGGTCTTTTGGGCCAGGCTAACCTCACTCAGAATGATGTTCTCCAATTCCATCCATTTACCAGCGAATGATAACATTTCATTCTTCTTCATGGCTGCATAAAATTCCATTGTGTATAGATACCACATTTTCTTAATCCATTCACCAGTGGTGGGGCATCTTGGCTGTTTCCATAACTTGGCTATTGTGAATAGTGCCTCAATAAACATGGGTGAGCAGGTGCCTCTGGAGTAACCTGTGTCATAGTCTTTTGGGTATATCCCCAAGAGTGGTATTGCTGGATCAAATGGTAGATCAATGTCTAGCTTTTTAAGTAGCCTCCAAATTTTTTTCCAGAGTGGTTGTACTAGTTTACATTCCCACCAACAGCATAAGAGGGTTCCTTTTGCCCCACATTCTCGCCAACACCTGTTGTTGGTGGTATTGCTAATGATGGCTATTCTAACAGGGGTGAGGTGGAATCTTAGCGTGGTTCTAATTTGGAATTCCTTTATTGCTAGAGATAGTGAGCATTTTTTCATGTGTTTTTTGGCCATTTGAATTTCTTCTTTTGAGAAAGTTCTGTTTAGTTCACTTGCCCCTTTCTTTATTGGTTCATTGACTTGGGAGAATTTAATTTTTTAAGTTCCCTACATATTCTGGTTATAAGTCCTTTGTCTGATGTGTAGCTGGCAAATATTTTCTCCCACTCTGTGGGTGTACTTTTCAGTTTAGAGACCATTTCTTTTGATGAACAGAAGCTTTTTAACTTTATGAAGTCCCATTTATCTATGCTATCTCTTAGTTGCTGTGCTGTTGGGGTTCCATTGAGAAAGTTCTTACTTATACCTACTAACTCCAGAGTAGTTCCTACTCTTTCCTGTATCAACATTAGAGTTTGTGGTCTGATATTAAGATCCTTGATCCATTTTGAGTTAATCTTCGTATAGGGTGATATACATGGATCTAGTTTCAGTTTTTTACAGACTGCTAACCAGTTTTCCTAGCAGTTTTTGTTGAAGAGGCTGCTTTTTCTCCATCATATATTTTTAACACCTTTGTCAAAGACAAGTTGGTTATAGTTTTGTGGCTTCATACCTGGGTCCTCTATTCTGTTCCACTGGTCTTCATGTCTGTTTTTGTGCCAGTACCATGCTGTTTTTATTGTTACTACTTTGTAATATAGTTTGAAGTCAGGTATATTGATACCTCCAGCATTGTTCTTTTGACTGAGTATTGCCTTGGCTATTCATGGACTCTTGTGTTTCCATATAAATTTAATGGTAGAATTTTCAATCTCTTTAATGAATGTCATGGAATTTTGATGTGAATTGCATTAAACATGTAGATTACTTTTGGGAGTATAGACATTTTTACTATGTTGATTCTACCAATCCATGAGCATAGAAGATCTCTCCACTTTCTATAGCCTTCCTCAATCTCTTTCTTCACAAGTTTATAGTTTTCCTTGCAAGGTCATTCACATCTTTTGTTAGGTTTACACCTAGGTATTTGATTTTTCTTTGAGGCTACTGTAAATGGAATTGTTTTCATATATTCTTTTTCAGTTTGTTCATTATTAGTGTATAGAAATGCTAATGATTTTTCTATGTTGATTTTATATCCTGCTACCTTGCTGTAGCTATTGATGATGACTAGAAGCTTCTGAATAGAGGTTTTTGGGTCTTTCGGGTATAGGATCATGTCATCTGCAAATAGGGATAACAGTTTCTTAACCTATTCGTATTCCTTTTATTCCTTCTTCTTGCCTAATTGGTCTGGCTAGGAATTCCAGTACTATGTTGAATAGGAGTGGAGATAGTAGGCATCCTTGTCTGGTTCCTGATTTTTGAGGGAATGGTTTCAGTTTTTCTCTGTTTAGTATAATGCTGGCTGTAGGTTTGTCATATACAGCTTTTATAATGTTGAGGAACTTTCCTTCTATTCCTAGTTTTTTTAGAGCTTTTATCATGAAATGGTGTTGGATCTTATCAAAGGCTTTGTCTGCATCTATTGAGATGATCAAGTGGTTTTTGTCTTTGCTTCTGTTAATGTGGTTTATTACGTTTATTGATTTTCATATGTTGAACCACCCCTGCATTCCTGGGATGAAGTCTACTTGGTCGTGGTGAATAATCTTTTTGATGTGTTGTTGAATTCAGTTTGCCATTATTTTGTTGAGGATTTTTGCATCAATGTTCATTAAGGAGATTGACCTATAGTTCTCCTTTTTGGAGGCGTCATTGCCTGGTTTTGGGATAAGTGTAATACTGGCTTCATAAAATGTGTTTGGCAGTTTTCCTTCCCTTTCTATTTCATGGAACAGTTTAAGGAGGTTGGTATCAGTTCTTCTTTAAAGGTCTGATAGAATTCAGCAGAGAATCCATCAGTTACTGGACTTTTCTTTTTGGGGAGACTCTTGATTGCTGCTTCAATTTCACTTTGTGTTATAGATCTATTCAGGTGATTAATTTCCTCTTGGTTCAGTTTTGAATGATCATATATATCTAGAAATCTGTCCATATCTTTAAGATTTTCAAATATATTTGAATATAGATTCTCGAAGTAGTCTCTGATGATTTCCTGGACTTCCATGGCGTTTGTTATTATCTCCCCTATTGCATTCCTGATTCTACTAATTTGGGTTTTTTGTTTCCTATTTTAGTCAGGTTTGCCAGGGGTCTGTCGATCTTGTTTATTTCTTCAAAGAACCAACTTTTTGTTTCATGAATTCTTTGTATGTTTTTTTGGCTTCTATTTCGTTGATTTCAGCTCTTATTTTTATTATTTCTCTCTTTCTATTTGTTTTGGGATTTGCTTGTTCTTGTTTTTCTAGGAGTTTGAGATGTATCATTAGATCATTGATTTGGGATCTTTCAGTCTTTTTAATATATGCACTCATGACTATAAACTTTCCTCTCAGGACTGCCTTGCTGTGTCCCATAGGTTCCGGTAGGTTGTGTTTTCATTTTCATTGACTTCCAGGAACTTTTTAATTTCCTCTTTTATTTCATCAATGACCCATTGTTCATTAAGTAATGAGTTATTCAATTTCCAGCTGTTTGCATGTTTTTTGTCTTTACTTTTGTTGTTGAGTTCTAGTTTTACTGCATTGTGATCAGATAGTTTGCACGGTATAATTTCTATTTTCTTATATTTGCTGAGGCTTGCTTTGTGCCCTAGGATATGATCTATTTTGGAGAAGGTTCCATGGGCTGCTGAGAAGAATGTATATTGTGTAGAAGTTGGATGAAATGTTCTGTAGACATCAACTAGGTCCATTTGATCTATTGCATATTTTAGATCTTGGATTTCTTTATTGATTTTTTGTTTGGATGACCTATCTATTGATGATAATGGGGTGTTAAAGTCTCCCACAACCACTGTGTTGGTGCTTATATATGCTTTTAGGTCTTTCAGGGTATGTTTGATGAAATTGGGTGCGTTGACATTGGGTGCATACAGGTTGATAATTATTATTTCCTTTTGGTCTATTTCCCCTTTTATTAGTATGGAATGTCCTTCTTTATCTCATTTGATCATGTAGGTTTGAAGTTTCTTTGTCAGAGATAAGTATTGTTACTCCTGTCTGTTTTTGGTGGCCATTGGCTTGGTAAATCTTCTTCCAGCCTTTCATCCTAAGCCTGTTCTTATTTCTGTTGATGAGAGGGTCTCTTGTAAGCAATAAAATGTTGGTTCTTCCTTTTTATCCATTTCATCAAACAGTGCCTTTTGATGGGTGAATTAAGTCCATTAACATTAAGCGTTAGTACTGATAGGTATGTGGTGATTCCTGTCATTTAGTTGTCTTAGTTGTTTGAAGGTTTGATTGTGTGTACCTAAGTTGAGGTTAGTCTCTACTGTCTTACTTTTTCTTTTCCTGTGGTTTGGGGCTGTCTGTCTTTTCATGGTTGAGTTGGGTTTCACTTTCTGTGTGCAGAATCCCTTGAAGAATCCTTTGTAGTGGTGGCTTTGTAGTCACATATTGTTTTAGTTTCTGCTTATCGTGGAAGACTTTTATTGCTCCATCTATTTTGAATGATAGTTTTGCTGGGTAGAGTATCCTGGGGTTGAAGTTGTTTTCATTCAGTGCCCGGAAGATCTCACCCCACGCTCTTCTTGCTTTTAATGTTTCTGTTGAGAAGTCTGCTGTGATTTTGATGGGTTTACCTTTGTATGTTACTTGGTTTTTCTCTCTTACAGCCTTCAATATTCTTTCCTTAGTTTCTGAACTTGTTGTTTTAATGATGATATGTTGTGGGGTAGTTCTATTTTGATCTGGTCTGTTTGGTGTCCTGGAGGCCTCTTGCATCTGTATGGGAATATCTTTCTCTAGATTTGGGAAATTTTCCGTTATTATTTTGTTGAATATATTTTGCATTCCCTTCGCTTGCACCTCTTCTCCTTCTTCGATGCCCATGATTCTCAAGTTTGGTCTTTTGATGAAGTCGGTGAGTTCTTGCATTTTCTTTTCACAGGTCTTGAGTTGTTTAATTAATAGTTCTTCGGTTTTTCCTTTAATTACCATTTCATCTTCAAGTTCTGAGATTCTTTCTTCTGTTTGTTCTATTCTGCTGGATTGGCCTTCGTTTTGTTTTGCAGTTCTGTTTCATTCTTTTTTCTGAAGTTTTCCATATCCTGGCTGTTTTCCTCTTTAATGTTGTCTATTTTTGTCCTGAGTTCATTTATCCATTTATTCATTGTGTTCTCTCTTTCACTTTGGTATTTATGTAGTGCGTCTATGGTTTCCTTTATTTCTTCTTTTGCTTGTGCCTCTTCTCTTTCTTCGATGCCAGTGATTCTCAAGTTTGGTCTTTGGTGGAGTCAGTGAGTTCTTGCATTTTCTTTTCACAGGTCTTGAATTGTTTAATTAATATTTCTTCAGTTTTGTCTTTAATTACCATTTCATCTTCAAGTTCTGGTATTCTGTCTTCTGTTTGTTCTATTTTCTTGGATTGGCCTTCTGTTTTGTTTTGCAATTCTTTTCATTCTTTTTTCTGAGTTTTTCCATATCCTGGGTGGTTTCCTCTTTAATGTTGTCTATTTTTGTCCTGAGTTCATTGATCTGGTTATTAATTGTGTTCTCTGTTTCACTTTGGTATTTATGTAGTGCATCTATGGTTTCCTTTATTTCTTCTTTTGCTTTTTCAAATTCTCTATTTTTGTTGTCTTGGAATTTCTTGAGTGTTTTCTGTGCATTTTGGTTGACCATATCCAGTATCATCTCTATAAAATTCTCATTGATCACCTGTAGGATTTTTTCTTTTAGATTATTCTTTTGAGCTTCACTGGGTTCTTTGGCATAGTTTATCTTCATTTTGTTGGAGTCTGTATCTGAGTATCTGTTTTCTTCATTTCCCTCTGGTTCCTGTGCTAATTTTTTGCTGTGGGGAAACTGGTTTCCCTGTTTTTTCTGTCTTACTCTCATTGCCCTTGGTGCTGTTATTGTCCCTGTCCTGTGCAATTAAGTATTTTCTGGCTGTAATAATAGCACTAGTGATATTTAGAATGGAAGGGTGAGAGTGGATGGAAAGCAAAGAAGTTAAAGGAAAAGGGAAAAACAAATAATCGAGTAGAGAAAAAAACAAAACAAAACAAAGAAACAAACAAAAAAGTTTCAAAGATATAAACAGGGAGAGACAGTGTACTAATCAACTGTAAGTTGAAAAGGCATTAGAGAGACAGAGAGGATTGAAAATAGATAATAAAAAGAATAAAGATAAGAATAAAAATAAAAAATAAGTAATTGAAAGAAAAAATATATAAAAATAACATAAAATAAAATAAAATATAAAAACTAAAAAAATTAAAAAAAACCCTCTAAGTTCAAATGCAATGAAGTTTCAGTCTTAATAATTTTGTTGTTTGTCCCTCAGCCTCCAATCCTGGAGATGGTGCCTCACATGTTGTTCTGTAGTTGTCTCATCAAAGGGGAAACATAAAATAGAACAAAACCACACAAAACAAGAAAAATACCCCCACAAAGTGTCCCAAGTTCAAATGCAATACAGTTTCAGCAAGTTTTTCAGCATGCAGGTGTAGTTCAGTTTTTGCCTCATCAAAGGTAGGGAGAGAGAGAAAAACAGAGTCTGGAGACAGGTCTGTGAATGGCTATCTGCGGCTGTGGCTTGCCTGCCCACTGCTGTCAGCCTGCCTCTGCTCGTGGTTTTATTTATGCAGGTCTCAGGGGTGAGCTTAGCACTCACCTTGCCCCACAGGCTTTGTTTACTCAGAGTTCTCCTGTGTGCTAGCCACTGCTACAAACTTTCTCCTTTCCAAGCACACTGTGGGAGGTGATACTGCACCCATTTTCTCAGGCCTGCGTGTTTATTTACAGCTCACATGGGA
The DNA here is from genome assembly GCF_047511655.1 of Castor canadensis. NCBI lineage: Eukaryota > Metazoa > Chordata > Mammalia > Rodentia > Castoridae > Castor > Castor canadensis. The sequence continues at coordinate 68,236,286 of NC_133391.1, read as the reverse complement.
GGTGGGTCTTCCCCCTTCTCCTGTGGAATTTTCCTCCCTCTGCCACTCTCACAGGCTTTCCTGTTCCTGTTTGCTGGGCGCATGCCCGCTCCCGCTGGAGCCTCTCTGGCCAGGCCTGGCTTGTTTATTTACAGCTCCGGGAGGGATTTCCCCTCCCCCCCTTCAGCGCTCAGGGCACCCCACCCTCTTTGCCATGTGTCTTTATTCTTCTTATTGCTTATTACTCAGTTTCTCTTTTTTCCCCGGGTTGGGGTTGGTCTGTCCAGGGGGCTCTGCTGATCTGGCCCAGGGTTGTCTGTGGGAGTACCACATACCACTTAGCTCACCTTGTCCACATCTTCCCAAGCTGTCTGGGCACCAGCATCTGGTGGCCCAGGGGCCCTCCTGGTTTCTCCATTCAGCGTGAAGTGGAGATTCTCTGCGCACTCTGGAGGTGTGAAGGGGTCAACGTTTTGCCTCTTCTTGGTGGCCTTGCCTGCAAGGTGAATCTCCAGCATCTCTCCAAGATTTCACTTTAGAAGGCTTGCTTTTTGCTTCCTCCCTCTAGCTGCCATCTTGGAAATCCTCTCCTTATTTATTTATTTTGTTTTTTTGTTTTTGTTTTTGGAATTAAGGGTCTCACTGTGTGGGCCAGTCTGGCTTTGAACTTAGGATCCTCCTGTCTCAGCCTCCTGAGTAGCTGGAATGACAGGCTTGCACACCATATTACATTAAGAAATCACTTTTCTTTAATGATGTAAGTATTTAAAGATACACTTTCCTTTAAATTCAATTTTACTTTCCATTATGACTTTTAACTCATGGATAGTTTAGAATTAAGTTTTAAAAAATTTGAATGCTGACATTTTTCTAGCTGTCATTTTGTTGCTGGTATATAGGTAAATTACATGCAACCAGAGAGTCAATTCTGTTCCACAGTTCCTTTGGTATATATTTGAGACCTCCATTTCAGCTTAGAAAAAAAATGTTATTATTATAATGAGAGTTCTTGAAAATGTTCTCAAATTTGGTCATTACAATATTTTATGTATATCTATTAAAGTTGTTAAACCTTTAGTTTAAGTATTCTATGTCTTTAATGACTGCTTCTGTTTATCTTAGATGTAGCTCACCAAGTTGACCAATGAGTGAACTGTAGACAAGGATTCTTCTGATCCTGGACCTCTAACTTCCCTTTTCCTAGAGCACTTACTTTAGCAAATTTGTAAATTCTTTCTGAGGCTCATGTGAGTTGTATATTTTAGAAAAACTTTTTGACATTTTCACAGCCCAGGAACATCTTTCTCAAAACCTGGAAGACAACCCTTTGATTTGTAATCACTAGGAAAGATCAGCTCCTCTGTCTTCCTGTCTCTGGAAGGATCAGAATCTAAGCCCCTTGGGTGTCTTGTTCCAAGTTGTAACTACTTCCTATCATCAAGATAACCTATTTTCTAAATCCTTTGTGGCCATAATGTTTTAGACATGTGATTTTTAAGTACAAACATATATTTGGATATGTTATAAGCAATCTAATCCATCATTATTTGCATTTTCAATGGATAGACATTCCATTTCTAGTCATGATTATTGAATTATATCTACTTCAAATTTATTTCACATTATTATTACTTATTTTTTTAACCAGTGCTAAACTTGATACAGGAATTTTTCCTTATGTCCATCTCAGGATAATTTTTTCTCTCTTTCTTTCCATTCAACATTATACAGAGGATGTAGTTCTTCAGGTCCCAGAGTTATGTGGTGAGCACTTATAAACCCCACTTGTACAGACCTTTAGATTTATTCCACCTGTAAGGTTACAGTGGATAATCTTAGGATTTTTCTACATACTTAAGGGAAATATTTAATTTAAAAATTTTTTCATATTTATTGTTACAGACTTTAAAATGTTGGATTTTTCATTGAAAAACTTAGGCTAAATTTCAGAGGTACCACATGGTGATGATGTGTACTTACTCACTATATTCTAAATATTCTCAAATTTATACCTGCATTTCTTCTTTGATGTAAGAGTAATTAAAAGAAAAACATTTTAAATTCTACACAGATGGGTTTTCTTTCTTTTCTTTTTAGCTTTATTTCCTTATGTTCAGCTTCTCCCAGGTTTCCAGTGTGTCCTGAAATAAAGCTCCTATTCCAGTATTTCTCACCCACACTTCTGTGTGTCTGAATCACCTAGATATCTTGTGAAAAGGCAGATCATGTTTCAGTAAGTCTGGAAGACTTTTCTAGCAAGTTCTCAGAAAATGACAAAACTTTGGGTACATGGTCCATACCTTGAGTTGCAATATCCATTTCCATTATTTCAAATTTTTAGAATAAATCTTGACTTTTTCTTCACCTGATCCTTATTAAGTGTTCTGAGTTTACATTCAATATAACTATGTCTAACTGCTTGGTATTTTTTCAAAATTTTGTATCTTATTTAAATCTTATTATAGTTTGAATATGAAATGTCTCTGACAGAGGTGGTGGAAACACTAGCTGGTTAACCTGGTTGGGGAAAGTAGGCCACTTGGGTGTGATGGTAAAGGTTTTATACCTGTGTCTGGTTGGATTCTTTTTGTCTTTCTCTACTTCCTGTCTCCCATGACATGAAGAGCCTTCTTTTTCACATATTCCCTCCACCATGATGTTCTGCTTCACTGTGGGCCCAGAATTATTGGAACCAAGGACTGTGGACTGAAATCTCTGAAACCATGAGCCCAAATCATTCCTTTCTCCTTTAACTAATATCTGCCAGGTATTTTATCACAGCAATGAGAAAAGTTACTAATCAAATCTTCATAACATTATTGTTAGTAGCATTGGAAAGCACTTTTTCTCACTGATAAAAGTGACCCCAAGAGTACACAATGACAAGCCCTAGACACCTCTCAATCTTTGTTTCTCTGCCATATATCCATGTACCTGCTGTTTTCTAAAGGGGTTGTGAAAGTGTGCAGGCTAAGTGATACCTTTAATTTAAGTGATTTGTCCTAAAGACTTTTTCTCTGAATCTGATGTGTACTTTCTTGTGGACCTGTTCTGCTTCTCTTAATGTTTTCTTTTCTTTCAGATTGAATTGGAAATTGGCCTGTTCTTAAAACTTTCCCTGTGATGCTTTTTCTGAATATTGATTTAATAATTTGATGCCTGTCTTTACTAACTAGTTAGCATCTGTGAATCTGTATTCTATTATTAATACTATGACTGTACTGGGGTTTGAACTTAGGGCTTTGTGCTTGCTAGGCAGCACACTTACACTTGAGCCATACCTCCAGGCTTTTTTTTGCTCTGGTTAGTTTTGAGATAGGGTCTCAATTTTTGCCTGGAGATGGACTGGATAGGCTTACAGTTTCCTATAGTGCTGGGACAACAAGCATGTGAGAACACACACAGCTTCTCCTGTTGAGACAGACTCTTGTGAACTTTTGTCTGGACTGGGTTGGATCTGTAATCCTCCTGATTTCTGCTTTCCATGTATATGGGATGATAGGCACACATCACCACACTCAACTATTGATTAAGATGGGGTCTCCTGAACTTTTCACCCAAGCTGGTCTTGAGCTCCAATCTTCCCAATCTCAGTCTACTACATAGCTAGAATTTCAGGCATAAGTCACCAGTGCCTGGCAATTTTTTAGATTACAACTCCCTCTAGCAAGTTACTGATGCATATTATTATAACAAAAGGTATAAGCCTTTAGTAAAGAGATCTGCTTCACTTTCTTTAATCCTATATTTTCCCATTTACCTGTCCATAAAGTCCTTAATTTTAGCAAAGACAATCTTTTTTCACTTTGCTCAGGATTCTGAATTTTTATGCAGATACACACATACGTTTAGTCTCAATTTTCTCTGACTACCAAGCATTGCACTAAGTACTTTAAAAACATTTTCTTATTTTACACTCAAAACTTCCCTATGAAGTATTATAAACTCCATTTGATAGGTAGTTTAGTATTTAAGTTGAGTTTAGTAGAGACTCAACTCAATACCTTGTCTGAGAATTTAGCTAGTTTAGGATAAAACTTAAATTCAAATTACATTGCTTGGCTCAAAAACAAGTTATAATTCTTTTGGAATTGCTTTACTGCTTTTCAGATACCCAAGATTCTCCTATCCTTAGAACAAGGATTAATTTAGCTAATTATGACATTGCCCTTTAAAATTACAAAAAAGATGTCTGTGTGCAGGACGGCAGTTAGCAAGGGCGGTGGGGATATGTGAGCAGTAGAGCACACTTTACCAATAAATTGAATGCCCAGAAGGGTGTGTTTGTCACTTAATAAATGTGGCTCAACACCAGAGAAACATCATTCTCAGAAGAGATTTAAATGAATTTTACAGGTGTTTTTCTGCTTGTTGTGGTTTTTCCTTCAGGGCAGCTTTGCAAAGCTGATGAATAAGAGGCGACACAGCAAGGGATTTCTGACTGGCACACCTTAGGTGAAAAGATGGAGAGTTCTGCTCTTAGCCAATAAAGTCAAATCCAGTTTCCAAAACTAAATGAGAATAATAATGACAATAAAAGACCCAGAGCACCACTTTATTATGTCACATTGTGTTTATAGTTCTTGGCAACAACAGAAAGAATAATCCTGAAATCAAATTAAGGCAATCTGCATGACAAAAGTATTAACAAGAGACAGCGGTGGCAGGAAATTGTTGATAGTTTTCATTATCCATAATGCTGCTGAGAGGTTTATTTGTCTTCACCTTGAAGCGTTGGAGAAAATCTGAACCTTGGCAGCATTAGCTTCTTTCACTGAAGCATTTGCTATATAAGTAAGCAGCGAGTCCTTGGGGTTATTTTGGAATGTTTTCCTTTTCCAGGTGCCTGGGTTTTTCTGTTCTGAAAAGAGATTCTTTGAGAAAACCTAGAGCCTCTGGGCGCTATTTATTACTTAGATGAACATTTTTTTTGCCATGTTTAAAATTACTAGGTTCTAAGGAGCTTTGAATGGGATGATGAAGAGTGCTGACTTCAAATCAGTTCTTTCAGTCTAATGCAACCTTGGGCAATGAACTTAGTTTCTGTTCTTACCTGTGGTGATGGATCATAGTACCTATTGTAGGGTCTGGAGACCCAAGGCAGAGGAGAGAGTATCCCATCCCCCATGGAGAGAACTGCATTTCTGCATCCTGAGAAGGAGTTATAAAGCTGCATTCCTACTTCCTGAGAGGGAGTTGTAAATCCACATTTCTGCATCCTAAAGAAAAGATACAGGGTCTGATAGATCTGCCACAGGTCTGATGAGCAAAATGCTCTCCAGATTATTTCCCCTCCCCCAATAAGGGGCAACCAAACCAGTTCATCTAAGAAAGCCTGTGAATCCTTGGCCAATGAAAAGAGGCCATCTAACCCTTACGCAAACCCAGAGTTAAAATGTCCATAAAAACCCCAGCCTTCCCAGAGCAGTGAGCCACTGGCTTCTGGGCTCCACTGCTCTTCTCTAGCTGCAACCTTTCCTTTCTCTAATAAATCCCACTTCCTATACTGGCTTTGGCTCATCATACAGCTGCCTCATGAGCCAGTTCTCTGGCCTGTGAAGGCAAGAACCCTCAACACCGGCCCGTAACACTTCACAACAGCACATAACATTTTAGTGACCATGAAGGGACATTTCTTCTGGACCAAGGTTGGTATGACTTGAGTGCCAAACCAACAGGGGCATGCCTAAGGTGCAATGTTGAGTGTCTGGCCCCCTGCTGGGGCTCCTGTTGGGGGAAACCCCTGCTGAGGACTAGCCAAAAGCAGCCTTCCTTGTGCTGCTAGCCATCTCTCTCTCTCTGTTCCTGTCTTCTTGAGGGAATTTCCTGTCATGGTATTGGATGAACAGCTCCTTGCCAACTTTGGCCTCATGGCGATTCCAGATCTTAGAGTGCTCTTGTTCCCTCCCTGCAGGCTGATACTGAGCCTGGGGTTTATTCAGGCATGCCTCATGCTACCTTGGAGGAGATCTGATTGGTTCTGGCACCTGATGAATGCTTGTCTTTCCCCCCTGTCAAATACCCCTTCTGCCTGAGACAGTGACCTGAGATTGGAGGTTTGATGTCACTGGAAGTGATCCAGTACCACAGGGTGGGAGCAATCTGCAAGCGCACCTAATCATTAATCCCTCAGGCGTGTGTCATGCCTCCAGGCTCTGCCTTCCCCTCCCTTACCTAAGATGTCAGGATACTCATTCTGCTCCCTCCCTGGTCCGGCCATGTGTCCTTTATCTCTGCCTGCCTTCCCCTCCCTGGGCTTACTGGGACCCTGGGCTTCCAGGGTAGCAAGGCACCTTATGACTTTCTTAAGTTAATTCCACACCTAGTTTGTCAGGCCCCTCTGTCCACAGCGGCTTTATACCAGCTGCTGGGCACCTGTGGAGACAGAGTTGCTTACAAAAAAAAAAAAAAAAGCAGCTGCCACACTCATGCCCTAACTCTGTCCCCACAAGGGAAGGAGGGAAAACAAACAGGTGCACTCATGCACAAGGATGCTGGCCCCTGGGCACTGTGGGAACACCTGCCATAGCTGGGAGAATCCAAAGAGGGGGCCCAGCACACATCCATAGCCACCAGCCACACATGGCCCAGCTATGACCCACTGCCACTCCCCCTAAAAGGGATGAGAGGAAAAACAAACTCACGCAGGTGTGCGTACATAAGGGGGAGATGGTGGCGCCTTGTGTAAGACCCACTCCCAGCCCCAATTCATGCCTCAAGCCACCAGACCCAGCCCTTGGAAGCCAATTGTTAGCTCAAGGTTACTGTCCTAAAAAGCACTAATGTAACCTACTGGGGACAGAAAAATGGCATTACTGTGGTCTAAACTTCTCATTTAAAATTTTCTATACTTTTGGCCTCAGCATGAACATTTTTTTCCCCTTCAAATACTAGCAGTAGTCATCCCTTGTGGTGCTGTGATTGCCCTGGGATGCCCTCTGAACGCCCTTCTCTAACTTTACAGATGATGTATACTTTTGTTAAAAAAGGTAGCCTTTATTAAAGAGGCTGCCTGCTGTTAGCTAAAAGGCAGGATCCTAGAGCTTTTCTCACTGCATTAGTCAGGTGGCCTAATTCAACTAGTCACTTTCCTCGATCCTGGTCATGGATGTCAGGGAAAGTCACAAGACAAGGATGCCTGGTCTTGTTAGTAAGGTCATTCCCAGTCAGGATGCTGATAAGAGAGGATGTGACCCAATTTGTTGTTATTGTTTTTGTTGTTCTTCTTGATAGGACTTGCCCCCTCCAGTCTTCTGGCCTCAGGAGCCAAGTGGTCTCTGCTGGCCTGTCTATTGAAATGTTGAAAGAAAACATTGGAAGCTTTGTACTGAAGCCTGGCCTCAGTATACCTTGGGTGACCAAGAGACGTGGCCTTCACAGAGTTCCTTAAATTACAATACCATATTCCAATTATACCTTTTCTGTAAAAGGAGAAAAAAATGGATTGAGGTACCCTATATACAACCCTTCTTTCATCTCTGAGATCACCCAGAATGGCTCCATAATTGCTATTTAGATACTCAAACACTGGCCATTCTTTGTAAGCCACAGGATAAACATGGGGAAGGAGGACCAGAAAAGCACCAAATCAATGACAAGCCCCACCCCTACTGCTCCACCCTCTGCCCTACCTTCAAACCACCCCAATATTCAGAACCTCCTTATGGATGTTTCCTCCTTCAACAGGCAGTGGTAGGAAAAGGGCAAGTCTATGTCCCCTTCCAGTTAGCAGATATAAGGGAAATTAAAAAGGACCTGGGCAGCTATACTGATGCCCCAGACCAATACATCCAAGTCTTTATCTCTGTGATCCAAACCTTTGAATTGGCATGGAAGGATATTATGCTTCTACTAGACCAGACTCTTTCCTCATTAGACAAGCAACAGGTCCTGGCCCAAGCCACTCAGATTGGGGATGATTACCATCTACAACAAGTCCCAATACCCATGACACCTGAAATGAGGGAATAAATGTGCCTATACACACAGGGGCACAGGCAGTCCCCTTGGCAGATCCACGTGGAAATCAAAATGGTAAAAAGGGCTGGCAAAGTGGCTCAGGTGGTAGAACACCTGCCTAGCAAGCATGAGACCCTGAGTTAAAATCCAAGTACAGCCAAACAAAAAAATATATTTGGGGCTGAGGACATGGCTCAATAGGAGAGTGTCTGCCTAGCATGTGCAAGGCCCTGTGTTCAATTCCCCAGCACTGGTAAAACCCAAAAACAAACAAAATGGTGAGGAGGATGAATGGCATCAATGCCACTTCACCCATCTTATAGTGGAAGGGCTAAAAAGGGCCAAAGTCAAACCTCTAAACTATTCCCAGGTGATTGTAGTACAGCAAGCCCCTGAAGAAAACCCCCTTACCTTTCTACAGCGTCTTAAGGACACTATTAGAAAGCATACCACGGTGGACCCAGAGTCACAGGTGGGGGAGGTTTTTCTCAAAGATAAATTTCTAACTCAGTCAGCCCCAAATATCCATAGAAAACTCCTAAAGTCTGTGGCTGAAGGAGAAAACTCATTGGACCAACTAATACAACTAGCCATGTCTGTGTACTATAATCGGGACCTTACTACAAGGAGAGAAAAAGATAAGAGACACCATGACCTCATTGCAGCTCACAGGGAGGGCCCCACCTCACTTGAGCCTACATCCCGAGCTTGCTACCATTGTGGACAGGAGGGTCACTTCTGCAGAGAATGCCCAAAAGAGGGACAGCCCCCTCCCAACTGGGACCCTGTCCTCTCTGCAAAGGTAACCACTGGAAGTCTAAGTGCTCCCATCTCCAGATGGAAGGTGGGGTGCCACCTCCTATGGATTGATGGGTCCCAGGCCTCCTATCTAGGCTCCACTTCTTAATATAGATGTTGAGGAGCTTCAGGTAGCCATAATGGTAGAGAAGTGAAAGGTCATTTTCCTGCTAGACAGTGGAGTCCATTTCTCTGTTTTAATGTTCTCTCCCAGTCCCTGGTCCAATGACAAGGCTATCATTTGGGGCATAACTGGCAAGTGCCTAGAGCGCTACTTTACCTGGCCTCTGGCCTGCTCTTGGGGAGACCTCCACTTCCATCACTCTTTCCTCATAGTTCCTGAGACTTCAGTGCTCCTGCTGGGATGGGATTTGCTATCTCTACTAAAGGTTAAAATTCTACTCCACCTAAGTGACTATCTCTGCTGCCCCCTCCTTCAAGAACAAATAGATCTCACACTGTGGACTGATGTGATGACTGTAGGGCAAGCCAAAATGGCCCTCCCTATCAAATAAAACTCAAAGATCACTCATAGTTTCCACACCAAAAACAATATCCCCTCAAGCCTGAGGGAAGATGAGGCCTTTTACCTATCATAAATTCCTTAAAAAAACAAGTGGTACTAATTAATTACTCCAGCCCCTATAATACTCCTATTCTTGCTATCTGCAAAGGGCCAAACAAATGGAGATTGGTTCAAGACCTCTGGCTCATTAATGAAGCAGTCATTCCCCTCCACCCATTTGTTCCCAATCCCTATACTCTGTTGGCTCAAATACCCTTAAAAGCCCAATATTACTCTGTACTAGATTTAAAGGACACTTTCTTTTGCACTCCTCTGCATTCTGAAAGTCAGTCCCTGTTTGCTTTTGAAGATCCCACAAACTCTTCACAAAACTATCTTGGACAGTTTTGCCACAAGGGTTTAGAGACAGCCCTCATCTTTTCTGACAGGCCCTATCCAGAGACTTATTAAGCTGGCACTATCCAGAGGCCACCCTTCCTCAATATGTTGATGACTTACTTCTGTGCAGAGCCACAGAGCCCCTCATCTTCAGTCGCTTTGAAACTTTCTGGCCTTCTGGGGATACAAAGTCTCTAAGGAAAAAGCTCAATTATTCCTCCTGCAGGTCACCTACCTAAGTGTGGTCTTAAAGGCATAGACTTGCTCTCTGAGTCATGAATGAATTGACCCAATCCTCATTTTCCACTCTCCCAGATCATAAAGCAGCTTAGAACTTTCTTGGGAGTTACAGGATTTTGCAGGACCTGGATCCCTAGATATGTACCCTTTGCCAGACCACTTTTTCTGCTCTTTCTAATATTCTCATTTGCGTCTTGCATAATAAATACTCTCTCCAGATTTACATCCTAGCAGGTCCAACTGATCAAACTCCAGCTTTTAGTCAAGGAATACTCACCTCTGCCTATGCATGAGCCCCCCATTCCATTCTATCCGGGGCCCCTGGAGACTACACAGGTCAACCCCTGAGACAAGTAGCACCACCCCTATCTTCCTCCCCATGCTCCATTGCCAGCATGAAGCAACTAGATGAGTCATTGCCCCTTTCCCCAACAGCATTTGGGTGCTTGTCTCAGAGGGGGGATTTGTTGGGTCTAGAGACCTAAGGCAGATCAGTATCTCATTCCTCATGAAGACCACTGCATTCTTGCATCTTGAGAAGGAGTTATAAACCTGTATTCCTGCTTCCTGAGAAGGAGTTGTAAATCCACATCCCTGAATCCCAAAGAAAAGATACAGGGTCCGATAGATCTGCCAGAGGTCTGATGAGCAAAATATTTTCAAGATTGTTTCCCCTTCCCCAATAAGGGGCAACCAAACCAGTTCAGCTGAGAAAGCCCATGAATCCATGGCCAATGAGAAAAACCCACCTAATTCAGAGTTAAAATGTCCATAAAAACCCTAGCTTTCAACTGAGCAGTGAGCTACTGGTTTCCAGGCTCTGCTGCACTTCTCTAGCTGTAGCCTTTCCTTTCTCTCTAGTAAATCCCATTTCCTATACCAGCTTTGGCTCATCATTCACCTGCCTCATGAGCCAAAGGCCTGTGAAAGCAAGGACCCTCGACACCGGCCTGCAATACTTCACACTGGCACATAACACTATCTAATTTAGTTGTGGTAAGGATTGGAAGGAATGGATATAAGGTCTCCAGCCACATTAGGCATTTCATGATTGGTATCTATAACAAGTTTTATGAACATCTAAGGGGAGGAACTTGCTGTGCTCTCCTGGAATTTTAATTAAAGGATTGAACAAAAGTTCATATGCAAGTCGTGCATTGGAGATGAACATAAATGGTGTTCATGTTGGTGTTTATGTTTTCCAGAGAATATAAATATGTATCTTCTATATATCTTCCATATGTTTCTATCCCTATCTCTCTGTCTCTCTCTCTCTATACTGCTATATATGTGTACATGCATAGTGCTAAGGAACATCTGATTGAAAGACAATAAGTAATTATCAAGACTGACTGGAGAACTGGATTTTCTCAATTGAACTTGAACTGAAAGGATCAGTTCTTGAGCTCATACCTTCTCCCACTTATTAGTAACATTCTTTCTACAAGTGCATTTTTTCTGAACATAGGGCTGATATTCAGACTTCTTTTCATGCCATGTTCTGGATTATGAGTCTACTGTTCCTGCTTAAAACATTCATATTTCACCAACTTTCAAATGTTAGCCTCAAAGCATCAGTTTAAATATGACTTTAATGAAATGGCACTGAAATTTCTTCTCATTACTTTTCTGTTGTCTCTGGTTGGGTATACTATAATTACTAAAGTGAGACTTGTCAAGTATGATTCCAGGTAAGATATTCAGGCAGGTTTTTCCACATCTTTCATTTGTTAAGTGCCAGTGTGAAGTGTTGCAGGCCAGTGTCAAGAGTCCTTGATTTACAGGCCAGAGAACTGGCTTGTAAGGCAGCTGACGGATGAGCAAAAGCTGGTATACAAGTAGGATTTATTATACTTGTAGTGTAGCTCACTGCGCAGGTGAAGGCTGGGGTTTTTATGGATGTTTTAGCTCTGAGTTTGGGTAAGGGTTAGGTGGGCTCTTTCCATTGGCCATGGATTTGCGGGCTTTCTCAGGTGAACTGGTTTGGTTTCCCCTTATTGAGGAGCAGGCATCATCATGAGAGCATTTTGCTCATCAGCCCTGTGGCAGATCTATCAGAACCTGTATCTCCTCTTCAGGATGTAGAAATGCAGATTTACAACTCCCTCTCAGGAAAGAGGAATGCAGGTTTATAACTCCTTCTCAGGATGCAGGAATCATAGTGCTCTCCATGGGGGGATGGGATACTCACTCATCTGCCTTAGGTCTCCAGATCCAACAATTTTCTTTCTATTCTCCTGTATTATGACCTTTTCACAAGCTCCTTTGTTTGAATACAATTCTTTAAATGATCTATTCTCATTTATCTGTAATTTGGAAAACCCATCTGATAAAGTCATTTTGTTAGAGTCATTCTACCTTGAGAGGAGCTAGTTTCTATCAGATTCCCTTCTACTTCCTTGGGTAGGCCCCATGTCTAGCCAACAAAGGCAGAAAAACCTACACACTTCATTGTGGGATGAAGAAACTGAAAGTATTCACATAGATGACAAATACTAGGATGATATGTTTCTAGACCAGATGCTTAGAATTACAAAGGAAAAGAAAAAAGATTCTGAAATACGCTAACTCTGCTGTACTAGATTCTTTCCATTGCTGTTGTAAAATGACTTAGATAAACAACTTAAGGGAGGAAAGATTTATTTGGCCCACAGTTTCAAAGGTATCAGTTTATGGTCTGTTGGCTCCATTGCTTTTGGACTCAGTGAGGTAAGACATCATGCTGTATGCTGTAAAGCAAATCTGCTCACCTGGTGGCAGCCAGGAAGTGTATGTGGAGGGGGGGTAGGGGAAAGGACCAGACATGTGATAGACCCTTCAATGGACCCCAGTGACCTCCAATAATGCCCCATCTTCTAATAGCTCATTCAGCTATTACCAATGGATCAAGCCATTGATGAGCTTAGTTCCCTTATGTAGCACAACCAGTTAGAAATCAAGCCTTCATATCCAAACTGTAACACCTACTTCTGTAGGCATGGAAAGTATTTTTCTTTGGAGATCCAAGTGTTGTGTGTGTGTGTATATATATAGGCATGCCTGTGTGTGAGAACATATGACGATGTATCTGTGTCTGTCTGAGCACATGTATGAATCCATATAACTAACTCATTATTTACAAAGCTTTTTGTTTTTAAATTTCAGAAGTATCATTAGCAATCCATATATTATTCTCTTTCTGATAATTCACTGTAATTATTAGTCCTTCTATGGTTGTTTACTTTACTTTCAAAGAAGATACCTGGATAATGTTGGAAGCCAAAGTTCTATGCCCACTATAGATCAATTTAGCAGCCTCTTTCCCTCCAAGATTAAAATTTCATTGGAATTATTCTCTGGGTAAGAAGTGCATAGTGATTATGTGTATTAGCTCTGTCTCAGAGAAGGCTCTGTTAAAGTCTCACTACTTATTATCTATTTAATCTTGTACAGATTAGTTGACTTCTGCTATGGTTTGCATGTGTGTCCCAAACACTCACATGTTGGAACTTTAATTCCTCAATGTGGCAGTGCTGAGAGGTGGGGCCTAGTGGGAGGACCTTCCCTTATAAATGGATTAACAGCTTTCTTATGCAACTGGGTTGATACTGGAGGTGGTGAGTGTGTTCTTACTCCTTTGGGCCTGGATAGTTACCGCAAGAGCAGATTGTTGTAAAATGAGGCTGTCCCTCACATTTGCCTCTTCTGTATGTTGCCCACTTGCTGTTCTGACTTCCACCATGTCATGAATGAGTACGAGGCTCTCACCTGATGCAACAGCCTGATGTTGGACTTCTAGCCTCCACAACTGTGAACCTTAGTAAATTTCTTTCCTCTATAAATTATCTAGTCTCTTGTGTTTTGTTATTACAACAGAAAATAGATTGAGACAGTCTCATTAAAACTCATTTTCCTCATTTGCAAACCAGAGGACATATAATTGAGAAGCTCATGGTGAGTATAAAATAAATATGCAAATTAGCACAGTGCCTGGCATTTATTAGGTGCTTAATATATAATATATTGTTGTGTTTGCTATAATTACTTTTACTGGTACTGGATCATTGCTACTTCTATCCTACTAGTATTGCAATCAATATATATAATCTTCATATTTTCTGTTGTTCCTTGGTGCTTCTATGACTAATAGTCTCCAAACATGTTATAAATTTGGATATCAAAATGGGAATATTTTAAATGTTGGCCATTTTAAGTAAAAGTTGAAATTTCATTAACCTCTAAGAATGACCTTCACTGGCAAGCTTCTATCAGGAAGTGCAAAGTCTATTTGCAATATGAACAATTGGTCTTGGTTTATCTTGTTTCAGATATAACTGTGTGATTGTAAGATTTCATTAACAGGAGTCTCACCTATGAATTTAATACTGAAATCCTAATTGGGAAAGAAAGCTACACATCTCAAGATAAGTGTCTGTGGTTGAAAAACTTTTTAGAAGTCAACTTGAAAGATACCACTATTTATTAAATATCTCTGCATGTCAGGTACTCTTCTACATAGTTCAGAGTTTATGAAGTTTTAAAGATATCTATATTAATATTATCCTGAATGCCCACATGGAGTTTCTGAAGAAGAGTGTATTGTTATTTATTTATAACAAATGAGAGAGCTAGGCAGATTAAATACCTCACATAGAAGTCTGTATTTTAGATGAGGAACCCTGAGAAAATTCTTAGATATAAATCCCCCTCTCATTCTGAAAGTTTCTTTAGAAAAATAATGGGACAAGTCCTGAGTTTTCACTCTGAGCTTTTGGAGTATAGGTGAAGCTCACCAGGGGAAAGATAAGACGAGGATCTTCAGCTTTAAAGCCAGGAATGTCTCTGTGTCTGTCTATGGAGTTTTCTATCTACTTCAGGCATAAATTAACTTCCAAAGTTCTTTCAGCTCAAGCTCTAATTTGAGTGCAATTGGTTTAAAAAGCAAAAAAAAATTTTTTCTTTACAGCCCCAGATAGATATTATTACATTTCAACATTTATACCACTATTATTATTATTTTTTTAAAATTTTTTTACAGAAGGGGACATGAGAGTCAGAAAGTTTAAGTAAATTTTCTAAGGCAACATAACTAGTAAGGGGAAGATTTTTTACTACAACTGAAGGATGTCATATGTGGAAGCTCTTTGAAGCTAAAATGCTGGTGTAAAGGACAAGCACAAGGACAGCCGTATACATTGCACATCTCATTTTCAGCAGGTCAACATGGAAGAGGTCCTGAAGGCATCTGCACATTCTGTGTTAAGGTTTTCTGTCATGATTAGGCACCATGAACCACTGATAGGCATCATGGAAGAAAGCAATTTTAAAAAAAGAGTGAGGAAAGAAGGATTAGAATTTAAGAAGATGCATTTTATTTTTCATTTTCTAGTCTCATGCTGTTAACTGGTTGCTGAAGAGTTGAAGAGTTGCCTCAAAGATTCAGTGGGCTATGCCCCCCCCCCACAGGCCTTGCTCTCTTCCTATGCCAACAAAGAAATATTTGCTTCTATTTGTATTATTTTGATGTGTGCTTAGAATATGCCTGTGACCAAGATGATAGTAACTGCTGCCCATGGCTGTTATAAAAACACAAAGAATATTTAATGCTGCTAATCTTTTTAAGTCCTGACCCACAGTAAGGAACTAGCATGAAAACCTAGCTTTTATAGGAGGCAAATTTAATAAGGTAGAGAGTTTCATTAGACTATTTTCTCCATCAATTCCCATGAAAAGAAAGCATGCCTTTTGTTAATTGTTGGTGTTCATCAACTTTAGGTGATGGCATCTTTGATAAGAGAACTGTGCCTCCTATGACCTGAGTTTATCTCACCTGCTGTCAAGAAGAATATGAGTTGTCAAGTGTATTCAAATACTCGTGATTGCTGCTTTACTCAATTCTGTCATAGTATAAAGGACAAAGCCAATGATAGTGTCAAAATACAATGCAATGATGTATTTCAAGCCAGGTTTTCCAGGACTTTATTAAAACCAATATGTATCAAGAGCCTCATGCTGGATGCACTGTTCATTCCTAGCTGGCTCTATCTGTCTCCAGTGTCAAAGGGGGCCAGGTATGTTCTTGTGATTTAAGCATTGTGGTGAGACATGAGTCATCTGTGAAAGTATCTTTTAGGGATTGCAGGTTCTGGGAGGTATCAGTTTTGAGAAAGAATAGAGATAGGAAAGCTAAAGCTAGCAGTTGATTATTACTGCCCTATCAGCAAAGCCATAGCCTCACTGGTGACTCACATGCCTGGGTGCGCCTTGCTGTGGCTGGAGTCTGGACCCAAACCTCTGGTCTCAGTGTTGGCCAAATGAAACCACCAAAGACTGGGGCATGCTAGGCTCTGAGGAGCTTCTGATGGCAGCTGTGCTCATTCATGAATGTGCTTGCTCACTTCTATGTGGGAGACAATGAGGGAGAAAAGGATAGAAAACTTCTGATTTCCTATCACTCTTTTCTCTCTGACCCCCTGTAGTTGGAGTTGGCTGCTGCCAGGTTATACAAAGGAGATTTTCCAAAAATTGACTTCTTTTGCTTTGATTCATAAAGGAATAGGAAGGAGGTGGTGGTGATGGTAGGGGGTGTGGAGCGGAAAGAAAACTAACCTTTGTTGCACCTCTACTAGTCTTCAGACATTTTACATATCCCCTTTTAGTTTGTTCTCCTATAACTCATGCGAGGTAAACATTTACTCCATTGTCCATTCATTTGTTGAGTGCTTATTCAGAACCAGGCACCTTTCTGAGGACTTTAATATTTAATTTAAAGATGAGGAAGCTAAGAGAGACTAAGTTACTTATAAGTGACACAACAATTCAAATCCAGGACAGTTCTTCAGACTGGTCCCTGAAGATTTTCTGTCATTGAAAGAGCTAGTAACTGTTAAAGAATTTCATAAAAGGAGTTTAATTTTGATAAGGATCCCTATTAACTAGACCAGTTTCTCTTGGATGATTCAAATTGAAATGTCACCTCCACATAGTTTGTGTGGAACCGTAATTGATGTGTATGGAGACTATGATTGCTTCCTTTTGCTTCTCTGTTTTCAGACTTCTTTCACATCACTTCCCTTCTCCTAACTCCAGGTGTCTTTAACAACCTCTGCTCTTTAACATTCATTTCTTCATGCTTGATGTGGAGAAGTCATGATTTCTTGACCTTATGCAGAGTGCTTTGTAAGCTCAGCTTCAAAGACCTCTTCCAACCACATTATTGACCACTAACTTAGGCAGAAATTTGGAGGTTCTACTGTCAGTTCCTCTGACTGCTTCAGTAGGATTCAATCTAAATAAAATTTCCCATCTAAAGGGTTGCAGATGTGGCTCAGTGGTTGATTGCTTGCCTAAGCATTCATAAGGCACTGGGGTTTGATTCCCCAGCACCACTACTAATAAATAAATTAAAAAGTTCCACATCTAAGATATCATTCAGAACCAAGTAAAAGTAATTGTAATTTATATTCCATTTGAATGATCTTTCTATTGATACTTTGTATCTGCAATAAAACTTATAACTTGTGACATGATGCATAGAGACATTAAAGAAGATTTTTCTTTTCTGCTTATTTTATAAAAGAAAGTATGAAATATTTTTTGGAGCTTTTAAATTTTTTTTAAAGTTAAACCCTTCATGCATTCAGTTGGTTTTTGGTATTACTTAATGGCTATGTTGTCTAGTTAAAATTCATTCTGCCATGACTTTTTAATGGGTTATTCAAGATTTTAAGAAATGGACTTAAAATGAGACAATAAAGAAGTCAGTCCTTCAGACTGGTAACTTTACAAAAATTTCTTTTATGATTTAATGGGAGTTTCTCAACTCTTGTTTTATTTTAACAGCAGGCATATCAAGAAGGCTCTGGTGATGCAATTCACACAGTTCTTCCACTATGAAACAAATGAATTTTTTTTATTGCTTTTAGAAATGGATCTCCACCCATGAGACACTTGTAATTGTAAGAGAACAAATGAAAATTCCCTCTTTTTGAAGTAATGAGGCAATACAGGAGTAGAACAAAACAATGTCATAATGAAGGCCAGAAGCTTCCTTAACATCTACATAGCAATATTCAAGTTGTTCCACTGTAACATAGGAGAAGTGGTTTTATGAAAAAAAACCACTGACTCATAACATAAAAGGCAGGGAAGGCCATTTACCTTAGCTGGAAACCTGTTGAAAGTGACACTGTAGGCTTTTAAATAATCTTTCAGATACAAATTATTTTTCTACTGTTATTCTCATAGAGAAGGAAATAAGTGGATGGTGAAGAACTTGGATTTTACTTGATTTTGCGTACGGCCTGAGTCTCTGTCATGCTTTTGTCTTCCACTTCTGTTTCTAACCTATAAGCAATGCTTATATTATTAATAACCCATGTCTCTCCCATGTGTTACACATTCATTATTTCTCTGAATCTTCACCTCTATGATAAATGTATACCTACAACTTTGTGCCTACAGGTCACAAATAACTCACAATGGCCTTTAAAATATCATTGATACAAGTTACCTCTGTTTTCTGTTAGGTTATTCTAAGAATGTTAAAGTGTTTGAATGCTGTGCTATAAATTATTTACAGCTAAAAGTAAGACTCTGGAAATTTCTGGGATGAACACTGTCCCCACACCAAGAGGAAAATATTTAAGCTGTAGTCTATATTCTAGTATCAGAAAATTCCAAGACAAATCTTTTTTTCTATTAACAAGGAAGAAATTTTACCTTTCAAACACAGAGTTGAATAAGTGGAAATCTAAAAATACAAACAGTTTGCCAAAGTATTTTGCTTTCTAAAGATGTGAAATTAGTCTTCCTTACCTAAATTTCTCCACTTGGAGTATTCTCTATGGAGTTCTAATGTAATCAGTAGAAGTTTTAAACTTACAAGATAATTTTGGGTGGATATTATCAAGTGATTTATAGGAAGCAGAACAGTTATATTCATACATTGAGTCAGTCATCTCTCATGAGAAAGAAGGAAAGCATGTGAGAGAGAGTAGGAAAGAGGGAGCAGTGAGCCCCTCACCTCACCCCTCAATGGCTCTTACCATGACCTTCTTCTGTGTTTGAACTGATATTTAAGTTCTTATTGAAAATAGAATAAATATTCAAAATGCTTTCTGAATGAATTAATGGAATACATCATTGATGTGTGGCTTTATAACATATACCAATGAGAAGTTTTTGTAACTCCAAATGACTTACAAAGAGATTTTGGAGGTAAATTACCTTTTAGGCAAGACATACATCACTAGTCTAAAAATAAATACATGTACAAGTCAATGACTAAATAAACATTTAATGTACATCAACTCTAAATCACCTTTCCTATACTCTACTCTTTACTGTCTCTAAAAAATATTGTAGAAGAGAACAAAGCCAATAATAACTAGTCACATATAAAATACACTGGAAAAGATACCTGAGTGTACACACACATGTGCACGTATACAGGGGCATGTAAAAAATATGTTTTCTCTTTATATATGTGTAATATGAAACTTATGCAAGCCTATATGTATATACATACATATATTTGTTACATTTATACAAAATGTACATTTTGTGTCTTAATTACTTTGGACCAACATGAACTATACCCAGTTATTTGGTTTACATGGATGACTATTGTCACAAAACTAAAGATTCATTAGATTAATTTTTGCAGTTCCTAAGATACTGCCACACACAAGTATTTATTGCATATTTGATGGCAACTGCTTTGAGAAATAGGGTTTTCTCAGTGTCTTTGTGGATGCTCTTTCTCCTAAAGGCATTTCTCTCCACTCTTCCCTCTTCATGCTGTCTTTCTGCATCACAAAGCATCCCTGGAGAGCCTTTACGATCATCAAATCCACCTATAATTTAGATCAGTGCTGCTCACAGTGTTCTGTTGTGGGCGTGCAAACTGATACCCATCCACCACCATGAGAAAAGTACAGGAACTGAGGCAAATGATTATAAACTTTCATAGCACTTTGATATCACTGAGATATCCAAGTAGCATTTCTTTTTTACTATTTTATTGTATTTTATGAAAGCGTGGATCTATTATCAATTAGAAATAAAAACAGAGAAAACCTAGACCTTTGCCATAAATGGTATGAGAAGTGCTAATCTATACTAATGTTTCTTAAACTTGACTATATATCAAAGTTTCCAGAGGGACTTCTTAAAAACCACAGAATACTTAATAATTGAGGCCCATGAGTCTATGTAAAAACAAATCTCCAGATTGTCTTGCTATTCATCATGTTGGGAATATCACTTAAACCCTATCTATTTAATTGTTAAATTACATAAAACTTTAGGTGATTCTAGTAAAGTATAAGTGTCACGGGAGTGTTGATATTGACTTCTTCATCACTGTGTTTAACACTGAAACCGACAGTACACACACAGTAAGTGATCAAAAATATTTGTTGAATGAACAAGTGAATGAATGCAGCTCTTATTTCCTCAATTAGATTGAAAGAAAATTAAAACCAAGGGTCAAGTCTTCCATTTTGTGGCATCTAACAGATTCTTGGGATTAAAAAACTCATTTTGTATACATACATGAGTAGGTAAGAATGACAAACTGACATTTGTCATAGCAGCAAGCGAATTTCTCAGCACTACATTGCAGCCCCAAGCACCACTCCACATCTTTCCAAATTCACAGATAATGCAGTTGTTTCCAGCACATATTTCTAGAACTCCTTCAGAAATTTACTATTATAAGATCAGCTGTGGCAAATCTCACCCTGCTATGGAGAGAACTTGAAAAGAGGAGTCCATGGCCCGTGGCCCAGCTGCTTCTTGCTTAGGGACTGGCTACTCTTGCACTTATTTGCCTGGTGATTTCTTTACCTGGGACACATTTGATTTTTACAAAAACATAAAGTTGTTTCTCATCGTTGCACTTTTTCTCATGTCATGTCTCCTGCCTGGAACACTCTTCCTTTATTCTTACCAAATATATCCTCACCTCTTTACTTTAGTGCTTTCTTCCTTTGATTCGGTTGAGAGGCTACAGCCTCTCTCTGACAAAGCTAATTGCTCTGCCTCTTGTTTTCCTACCATACTTTGCCATTTCAATTTTTGGATGTTTATCATTTTTCCCATTACATACTCAATCTATATTCTTCCTCCTTCCAGACTGAACTCCTCCTGGACTCAGAACACATCTCATCAATTTCTGTGTTGCTTTTTCTTATCTCAGTGCCAGTTTTAGAGCAGATTCTTGGAGATGCTCTTTAAATGAGATTATGGGATATTAGGAGAGAAGGGGATTCTTTTAAATTTTTTTATTATTATTGTTGCACTGGAGATACATCGTGACATTTATGAAAGTTCTTACAATATATCATAGTTGAATTCAACCCCTCCATAATTCTCCTTTACTCCACTAACCTCCAACACCCATTCCTGGAATAGCTTCAACAGGTCTCATTTTTCCATTTTCATACATGAATACATAATATTTCAAAACATTCACACTCCATCACCTTTTCCTTATATCCTTTCCCCTGGTGCAAACCAGTACCCCTGGTGCCAACTGGTACCAACTGGTACCACTGGTGCCAACGCCCAGACAGGATCTGTTTAATCTTCTTCTTCTTCGTTTTTTGAAAAAAGAAATTTTTGTTTGTTTAAGATATCTACACAGGGAGTTTCTATATGGCATTTCCACATATATATGAATTATAACTTGAATTGGTTTATTCCCTCTATTTTTCTCCTTTCTATTTTAATCTCCATCTCACTGTGGTCTCAACAGGTTTAAAAGTTCTCTGTTCATTCTTATATAGAAAATACATCAACCATATTCACCTGAGAAAAGGGGATTGTATGGCGCCTATGTTCCATGCATCCCACTGAACAATCATGATAAGGACATTTTTTCTCTCTCTTTCTGATTTGAACAGGCTGCTCCCAAGAGCCCTGCTGCAGCTGGACCATGAGTAAGAAACGGCAATTTGTAGTGTTGTGAGGACATTCATTAAACCATTTTTGGAGCCTCTGAAAGTGCACATTTCCTGGATATGAATTTTTGCTTTATCCACACCCAGTTACAACCCTGCTACTGAATTTAGTGTCCTCCAATTTTCTCTTATGTTTCCAATATAAAAGACACATTTTCTTTCAATATTCTTGCCTGTTCTACAATCTTGACATAGGTCCCATTATTTTGTCAAGATAATAGATATTTTTTTAAGCCAGCTAATAATAACAGTTCTTTACTAATGTCCCCTTTAGTGCATCAGTTACAAAACATTTGCGAAGTTAAGTTATTTTTTCACATTATCAAGGAGAATTTTTGTTTTCTGTCCATCAAGAAAGCAAGGGTTCTCATGATGTGCTTTTATGTCCAGTTCACCCTTTTCCTAAGCCTTCAGCCCTTGGGAGTCCCAACTTCAGGTAGGGACTAGTTTCTATCTTATAGAAACTAGAATTATTTTTGATTCCCCCCACAGCACTGAAACAAGGTGTTGAGGGGTCAGCAGCTGTCTTCAGGTGAAAGCCAGTTGGTGAGCAGTTAATCTCTATGAATTCTCTCCCTCACTTTGTTTTTGGGCTCTTAATTATTGCTTAGCTTCTTGAAAGTTAGGGAAGAGTTTATGTGGTTTAATATTTATTTTCAAGAATTTTTATGCAGCCATTGAGTATGGCACTTTGGGGGATGTGTGGTTTCACAATGATGGACTCAGAGCCTAAGAATATTTTCTTTGTGCACTCCTTTTGATCATTTCTGCAGGTGATTTGAATGTAGTTGAATGAATTTCCTGGGTTGTAGAAGGAAAATATACTTAATAAGAATACAAGCTTGTATTTCAATAAAAAATGAGTTTTAAACATCATTGTAAAAATAGTGAGAAATGGTATAGGAGGGCAATAGACTTAGAAAATTGAGAGAAAATGTATTTTCTCCAAAAAAACTAAATTAAATAAAATAAAATTTGGAGAAAAGAATCTCCATTTTTTGTGGGTGACAAGAGCCTCCCTTCAGACCCTTCCTTCAAATAGAAATGCAGATGTGTGTTGAAGTTTCATATACATGAATTGATGAAATTTTTTATCACTCTTCACTCGATATTCTCCTTGTGGTGCCTACTCTTATTTTTTTCAAATCTCTACTTTTCTTTAGCTGATTTTACTTTAAATTAGTCTCTCAATCTGATTTTTTTCTCTTTGTCTATAGTTTTCTGTCCAATTTTCTCTATTACAGACCCACTAGGCAGACCTCTTGCTCATAGACTTTTCATCACTCCCTGCTTATTGCCAATATATTTATTTCTTCTACTTCTTTTCTTGGTAAAAAAAAATTATACAAATTTTTCTCTTATTCCTTCTCAAAAGGTTTTTTAAATAAGGCAACATATCAAGACTCCTAGAAACCTGAAAAAAGGGAAGAGAATGATTAAAAGCTTGCTGAAATAATATTTGTTTTTAAAGTGGAAGATACTGTATAAAGCAAACATTTTGTTCTGATTTTGCCAATATGGGTGGAGGCAATAGTGTTCTCCATGTTAATTGAATGTGAAGGTAGTGAAAATAAACATCTAATGCAACAGAGGTGAGAAATCAAGGTGGTGGACACCTGACAGACTCTGGGACCACGACCTGTACAATTTCAAACAATTACTCCAGATTTTTGTGGCAGCAAGGATTGGGTAATACTGCTTTTTCTGCCAACCAAGATACCACCATCACAGAGGGGGCACATAATATTCATTGACTGATCCTTAAACTAACTTTTTAAAGCACATAACAGCTCCATGCAGGGTCAGGCAGTCCCAGCCAATCTGCTGCTTTTTTTTTCCTCTTTCTCTCTCTCTCTTAATTCCCTCCCACCCACATAAAGCTAAAACACAACACAGAGAATGGCAGATACCTGCAAGCATCTGGCAGTACAAGGACCCACCATAATACGTACAGGCACAGACCCTTCGACAGCCACCCACCTGGGCAGATCTCTTTCCACCTTAGTGTGTCTGCAACCTCACCAACAATAATGCTATGAAGAGAACTGCAGAAAGAGAGCTGCTGCATGCATCTGGGAAGACCAGGACCCACCACACAAGTGGACACAAAACCTCTGTCTGTGACCTGCCTGTGCTGCCCTGTAGCTGATCTGTTTTTAACCACGTGAATCTGCAAACCCTTCAGGGGAACACAACATACTGTTTGGGGTGATCCACACATTCTAGCACAGCTGGGGAACTGATTCCACCCCGTTTGGACAAAACTGGTGGCCAAATACAGGAAGGAAATATTTTCCCACTGCCTGAGGTGGGGGAAGGAACAAAACAGGGAGCTGAAAAAACCCTTATTGGGGAGAAGTGACTCAGCAGCTGCTGTGGGCTACCCCAGGCACTGCACTGCCTTGGAGAAACCAGGAGCAAGACGAAACTGACAGTCTCACCAAGAGAAAAGCTCATCTCTAACTCACAGGCTTGCCCTGTGAGTGGAAAGGGTTGATGACTGCTCATTTACCAACCCCTCAGGGACCTCTTCTGAGAACCTGCCTGCTCCAGAGGCCCCACCCCTCTAAGAAAGCCTGGGCTCAAACACCCAGAGCCTAGCACCCGCAAAGATGTTCAATATGAAAGAGCAACACTCATTGCCACACAACCCAATATACCAACCTCAAGAAGTCACAGTCTTGGCCAAAGTCCCTATAAAAAACAAAAGCATCACCACCTCAACCTGAAATCAAGGAAAGAGTCCGGAACATTCATTGAACTGATTTATATATATAATTTTTATTTTACATTACTGTTAATATTTAGTGTTTTTTAATTTTTAATTTTAACTTTTATTTTCTTCATTTTGTCTTTCATCTTACTGTTACCTAACTCCCTTCTCCATTCTACCCTAACACTAACTTGCTCAGCCCTCTATTGCCCCATTTCCTTTCTCTACCCCAATTTTTTCTTTATCATCTTTTTCCATCTTCTCCCACTTCCTTTTCCCCTCCTCACCTTCCTCTCCTCCCCCTCTCTGTCCCCCTACTACCTCAACCTCCTCAAAATGCACCACCCACTGAATAGTCTATTATACCAAGTGTACACATTACCTCATCCTTTCTATCCCTCAGCATCCCTGACAATAGCATCTTCTTCCCCATGACTGAACTATACCTCAAGACACACTAGGGATGTATTACCCTAGAACTCCCAGGTCTCACACCCCTCCCCTGCCACCCCATTCCCTCTTCCTGCTCCTTCCTCTAGAGCCAGCTATTTCAATATCTAAGTATCCACCTAACCCAAGCAATCTTCACGACTCCATGACTTATAGATAATGATAACACAAGGCTCATGACATATTTTGTATACAACTTGTCCAGTACTGAGTCAGTAAATTTGTTATTGCTAATCTATACCACCTGTCAGGAAAAATGCCACTCACAAAGAAAGCTCACAAGAAAAGTCTCATGTCCATAGAGCAAAGTGTAATGGCAGGCCCAAACTGCCAGGCTGGCTGGGGAAAAGATGGCACAGCAGCGAACCTGGGCCAGGTGTGGCTTTTCTAGAAGGGGGAGGTTAAGGAAGTTAGTGCATGTGCGGTAGTCTCTGTTAGGGGTGGGACTGTCTTAAGAGCATGGGAATTTGTTTAAGGGCAGGGCTTTCTCAAGTGAGGTCTGAGGATAAAATGGCCACCAATTTACAAAAGTGACATTATTGTACTATTATTCTTCCATTTTTTTTCTTTAATAATGATGAGAGTAAGGGCTGAGGATTGGGAATTGGGGCAAAGTATCAGTCTCTTAGCTGCTTCTTGCTGGCAGGGGGCATTGTATGGGCAGGATCCTCAGGCTTCTGCATCCTGGTGGGGGCCCTCATAGCAGTCCTCTGGACAGTTTGGGAGAGGTTGGTATCCCTGGAGGTACAACTGGTTAAACTTTTGATTAGCAATAGCAGACATGCAGTATGAAGGGAGGAAGCTTAAGAATAGGAGAGCAAGAAACTAGGGTGAACATTGGCCAGGAGAACCACTGTGAAATATTGTTCCCTAGACAATTTCAAGGGTCCTCTAATTTCTTTCTCTGTTTTTTTTTTTTTTTAACTATTCCTTGAGAGGTGTTACCATTGCAGGATCACATTGAGCTTGATAGCAGTGGGTGTTGTGAGAATGACCAGATGATGGCTGGTCCACAGAAGTCCCAATGGAGAGGGTAGAAGATCCTTTAGGAGAACAAGATCCCCTGGTTTAACAGAAATTGTTATAGGATGGGGCAGGATCTGGTCTGAATGCTCTCTGAGAAGTTCCTGAGAAGGTTAAGGTAAGGTAGGTAGTCAGCCAGAGAAGCAGAGTCTGTCGGAGGCAAGTTTTCTAAGAGAAATGGGTGGCCATACATTAATTAAGATCCAAATAGGAATATTAGGAGGAGAATAAAAAGGTGTCTGCAAAGGGACTGCATAACTAGGGATCTAAATTCTGTAAAATCCTGTAACTCCCAAGCTTGTTGTAAGCTGTCTTATGGTATGGGGGAAGGGAAATGGAAGATTGGGTTGATTCCCTCATGACTCAGGGAGTGAATCTGTCCCTTTAATGCCACACCTAGGTAGGTGACCTGTGGAAGGCATGGGCTGTCAGGATTTAGGTTAAATGTAACACCTTTGGATAAAAGAGAGTTTTAGCTCATTTTGTATATAACTTTGTAAATGTTTATACCATATTTAGATAAAGTATAGACACAATACTGTTACAAGGTGGTCAGTTAAGACACATAAGTAAATATGTAAATGAACTCTGATTTAGTATACTTAAAGCTTGACAAGATCAGCAGAAAACACAAATAATTTCTTTGATAAAATCTTTCTCTGTAATGGCTTTTTTGTAGATGTTACTCAGAGCAGAACAATATTAAGATAACCTTGTTATTTTGTAGACATAGAGAATTTGATTTCAGTTTGACATGACCCTAAAAATCTTTTAGGCAACTCTTAGATTATAGTCAACTTTAACTTTATCACACACAGAAGCTTTTTATTATACATTTTTTAAAACTTACTCAGACCTTTATATAACATACTAAACCCTTTAATGGCTTGTCCTAATCCATCCTATTTGAAACAATCTTTAGGACAAACCCTTCTTTACAAAATCCTTTCTCATCCAAAAAACCATTCCTTTTTCCTTTAACTTCTCAAAAAATACATTCATCACTATCTATATGCTTTCCAGGTGTTTACTTTGTAATTTATATTTTAAAATTAACTTTTGTAAGAATTTTAAAAAATTCTTATAATTTTGGGGGGAAATGCCTCCCCCAAAGTAGGCAAATAAAAAAAAAAGAATTTTAGATTTATTATAGGGGCTGAAGCAACTAATTAGTAGCCCTTGTTGTTTTAAGGAATTTATGATAGGCTTAAGGCCTCATCATCCCTCAGGCTTGAAGGGACACATTGTTTTGGGTGTGGAAACTGAGGGATTTTTGAGTTTTATTTGAATAAGGAGGGCCATCCAGGATTGCCCTACACTCATCTCATCAGTCCACATAGTGGAATCTATTTGTCCCTGAAGGAGGGGGAGGCAGAAATAGCTGCCTGGGGGGAGGAGAATTTGAGTTTTTAGTTGAGGTAGTAAATCCTGTCCCACTGGAGTTTCAGGAACTATGAGGAAAGAAGGACATAAGAGGAGGTCTCCACAAGAGCAAGCCAGAGGCCAGGTAAACTAGTGCTCTAGGGGCTGGCCAGATATGCCCCGAATGTCATCAGACTGGGGACTGGGAGAGAAAGGTAAGACAGAGGAATGAGCTCCACTGTTTAGCCAGAAAGTGATCTTTTGTTTTTCTGCTATAATGCCTACCATGAGTCTCCTCAACATCGATGCCAAGAAATGGAGAGTGGACAGGAGGCCGGGACCCATCAATCCATAGAAGGTAGCACCTTGCCTTCCATCTGGAGATGGGGTCATGTGTCTTAGTATACAGACATGGCTAGTTGTATTAGTTGATTCAATGACTTTTCTTCTTAAGCTACAGACTGAGTTTTCTACAAATATATGGGGCTGACTGTTAGAAATTTATCTTTGAGGTGAACCTCTCTCACCTGTGACTCTGGGTCCATTGTGGTATGCTTTCTGATAGTATCCTTAAGATGCTGTAGAAAGGTAAGGGGATTTTCTTTAGGTCATTGCTGTAAAGTTGTTATTTTACATTGACACCTGACACTCTGGAGAGCAGGTCTCTGGACTGTTCTGGGCCTCAGTTTCCTCACTTGAAGAATGAGGGATCTGGTCTAGGTTAAACTACTTTTTTCCACTATGAGATGGCTGAAGTGACATTAATGCCATTTATCTTCCTTACCATTTTGTTTTTGATTTAGCAATGGTGGGGAATTGAACCCAGGGCTTTGCACATGCTGGGCAGACATTCTCCCACTGAGCTATTTCCTCAGCCCCAAATATCTTTTTTGTCTTTGGCTGTACTGGATTTGAACTCAGGATTTTATGCCTGCAAAGTGTCACTCTACTGCTTGAGCCATATCATCAGCCCCTTTTGGTGTGGATATGTCAAGGGGACTGCCTGTGCCCCTGTAGGTAGGCACATTTATTCCCTCATTTCCGGGTATCACTAGTTGGGGCTAATTGTAAATGGTAATGATATTTAACCTGAGTGGCCTGGGCCAGAGCCCATTGCTTTTCTAATGAGACAAGAGTCTGGTCTAGTAGAAGCATAATATCCTTTCATGTCAGTTATAAGGTTTGGATCACAGAGATAAAGGCTTGAATGTATTTGTCTGAGCATCAGTATACCTATCCAGATGTTTTAAAACTTCCCTTAGATCTGATAACTGGAAGAGGACATAAGATTTGCCCTCTTCCTACCATTGACTGTTGGAGAGGGAAGCACTCATTAGGAGGTTCTGAATATTGGGGTGGCTTAGAAGATAGAAATTTGTATAGGGAACCTTATTTTACTTTTATAGAAAAGGTCTACTTGGAGTATGGTATTGTAATTTAAGGAATCCTGTGAAGGCCACTTCTCTTGGTCACCCAAGGCATATTAAGGCCTGGCCTCAGTACAAAGCTTCCAACATCTATAAGCCAGAAGACTGGAAGGTGCAGATCCCATCTAGAAAGAACAAAATGTTAGGATCCTGTCTTTTAGCTAACAGCAGGCAGCCTCTTTAATAAAGGCTACTTTTTAACAAAGGAATAAATCATCTGTAAAGTTAGAGAAGGACATTCAGAGGGCATTTCAGGCCAATAACCATACCATACATGACAACTAGTGTTAATATTTGGAGGGAAAAATTTATGTTGAGGCCAAAGGTATAGAAAATTCTAAATGAGAAGTTTAGAGACCACAGTAATGTCTATTTAGTTATTTCTGGAACTATAACCTTGAGCTAACAATTGGCTTACAAGGGCTGGGTCTGGTGCCCCGAGGTGTGAGGTGGGGCAGGTAGCAGAGCTTGCACAAGGTGCCACTCCCTCCACACACACCTGGGACAAATGACCCTGACTGCCTAGGCCTGATCCTGCGGCCTGTCGCCCCTTCCCCCTTCCTGTGTACTGGTGCCTGCATGAATTGATTCTAGGGGAAGTGGCAGCGGGCTGCAGCCATCGCCACGTGTGGCTGGCAGTCCAGGATGTGCTGGGTCCTCTCCATGGATTTTCTTAGCTTTGGCAGGCATTTTTGCTGTGTCCAGGAGCCAGTATCCCTGTGCATGAGCGTGCTTGTTTGTTTTCCCTCCTCCTCTTATGGGGGTGGAGTTAGGGTGTAAGCATGGCAGCCACAGTTTTTTGTAAGTGCTTTTTGTAAAGTAGCTAATTTAAAGTTACTTTAGACTGAGAGGCCTGGCAAACTAGTTGGAAGAACTTAAGTCATAAGGTACCATGCTACAAGTTTTTCATGGGAGGCCAGGGTCCCAGTAAGCCCAGGGAGGGGAAGGCAGACAGAGACAAAGGACACATGGTGAGACCATGGAGGAAGCAGAAAAGGTGTCCTGACATCTTAGGTATGGGAAGAGAAAGCAGAGCCTGGAGGCATGACACACGCCTGAGGGATTAGTGATCATGTGTGCCTCTAGGTTGCTCCCATTGACTGGTACTGGAACACTTTCAGCAAAATGAAACCTCCACTGTCTGGCCACTGTCTGAGGAAAAGGGGGTATTAGATGGGGTGGGGGGGAAGAGAAGCAGTCATCAGATGCATAAGCAAATAGGACTCCACCAGTGTAGCATGAGGCATGCCTGAATAAATCCAGGGCTTGGTCTCAGCCCACAAGAAGGGAGCACGAGCTCTTCCAGAGTTGGAATTGCCTTGAGGCCAGAGTTGGCAAGGAGTGGCTGGTTTAACACCATGATAGCAAAGTCCCTCAGGAAGATAGGAAGAGACAGGCATGGTAAGCAGTGCAAGAATTCTGTTTACACGAGGAAGAAGTAGGTTTGGGAGGGGAATTGGTTGATTTAGAAACTGGTTTACAGGCTAATAGAATCTGAACAGGGGAACAGGAAGTACGGGGGGGGGGTTGGTGCAGAGATAGGAAAAGGATTGGGCATAGGGAAGTTCCTTCCATTTACCAGCACGCTCACAGAAATTGTATAAATCCCTTAAAGTATTGGGATTGAAATTGCCATTAAGTGGCCATTTGGAGGCATTGTCTAATGGGTATTGGGGCCCGGCCAGCTTACAGAGAAAAATGAGCTTTTGTCACTTAAGATCAGGCATTAGGCGTAGGGGCCCAAGGTTGGCCAGAAGACATCACAATAGGGAATCTGAAAGAATTTGGGATGGTTCAACTCCCATGGTGAGGCCTGACCTGAGGAGAGATATGGTGGACATTCCCAAAATATCAGGTCCTCAGGGGAGAGAGAGAGAGAGAGAGAGAGAGGACCTTGAGAGAAGATTGGCCAATAGAGGATGGCAGTTGGAGGCATGCTGGGGTGGAGGAAGTTCCCTGTGAGCTAGTGAGGGAGTGGTGCTTTCTGGAATTGCGGGTCCCAGCAAAGCAGCTCAGATCCTGGAGGAAGGGAATGGGAGTTGAGAGAGAGAGAGAGAGGGATGGGATTGGGGAGGCTGGGAGAGCAAGGTCAGTGCTGGGAATGCACCCCGATCCAAGTCACAGCACCAAATGTTAGGAAAAACACCGCTCACAAAGAAAGCTCACAAGAAAAGTCTCACATCCATAGAGCAAAGTGTAATGGCAGGCCCAAACTGCCAGCCTGGCTGGGGAAAAGATGGCACAGGAGCGAACCTGGGCCAGGTGTGGCTTTTATAGAAGGGGGAGATTAAGGAAATTAGTGCATGCGCGGTAGTCTCTGGTAGGGGTGAGGCTGTCTTAGAGCACGGTAATTAGTTTAAGGGTGGGGCTGTCCTTGGAAGTTTCTCAAATGAGGTCTCTGGATAAAATGGCCATCAATTTACAAATGGTGACATTATTGTTCTATCACCACCTAGTCAGGGAACAGATATAGCACTTCAACCTAGCTATGATTAAGCCAGTCATAGCATAGCAATTGAGTCAAGGGGAAGATAACAGGTGATTAAAATCCCCAATTAGTCACTCAACAACATAGGAACATGGAACACCATAGAAGCATGGGGAAAAGCAGGAGGCAGAGAAATGTAATCCCTCAAAAGACCAATAATTCAATAGAGGATTTAGTGAGAAATGAAGTAAATGAATACTCAGTTCCTGACCTCAACAGAACAATGATAAATATCACAATGAACCCAATGACACCCACAAAAAATCTCTCAAAGAAGAAATTATGGATGATATCACTGAGAAACTCATGGAGAAGCTATAAGACACAGTGAAACAGAAAGTACAAGATGCAGTCAAGAAATTTCAAGACACCACAAATAAAAATCTTGAGAAGACACAGAAACAACTTTGACAAACTCCAAAATGAAACAAAGAGAGGACTTTGACAAACTCCAAAATGAAACAAAGGAGACTAAAAAAAAGATATGTATGAAATAAAGAAGACCCATATATGAATCCATGCAGCTTTGCCCACCTAATTTTTGACAAAGGTGCCAAAAACACATGATGGAGAAAAGATAGCCTCTTCAACAAATGTTGCTGGGGAAACTGATATTTGCCTGCAGAAAACTGAAACTAGATCCATGTTTGTCACCCTGTACAAGTATAAACTCAAAGTAGATTAAGGATCTTAGTATCAGACCTGAAACCTTGGATCTAGTACAGGAAAAAGCAGGAAATACACTGGATACAATAGGCATAGACAAGAACGTCCTCAGTAGAACCCAATCAACTAAGAGAAAGGATTGACAAATGGGACTACATGAAATTAAAAACCTTCTGCACAACAAAAGAAATGGTTTCCAAATTGAAGAGGCCACCCACAGAATGGGAGAAAATCTTGCTAGCTATACATCAGACAAGGGACTGATAACCAGAATATATAGGAACCTCAAAATACTAAACTCTCCCCAAATCACTGACTCAATAAAGAAATGGGCAACTGAACTGAACAAGACTTTTTCAAATAAAGAAATCCAAATGGCTATAAAACCTGAAAAAATGCTCAACATCACTGGCCAAAAAGGAAATGCAAATCAAGACCATACTAAGATTCTATCTCACTCCTGTTAGAATAACTAACATCATGAATTCCATCACCAACAAATGTTGGTGGGGATGAGGATGTGGGGGAAAAAGGAACCTTCATACACTGCTGGGGGGAATGTAAGCTAGTACAACCACTATGGAAAACAATATGGAGACTTCTTAAAAAACTAAACATAGATCTGCCATGTGATCCAGCAATACCACTCCCAGGGATATACCCAAAGGAATGTGAGTCAGGTAATAGCTAAGCTAGGGAAACAGCCAAGATGCCCCACAACTGATAAATGGATTAAGAAAATGTGGTATTTATATGCAATGGAATTTTATTCAGCCACATTGAAGAATGAAATTTTGTCATTCTCAGCTAAATGGATGGAACTGGAGAACATCACCTTAAGTGAAATTAGCCAGGCTCAGAAGGCCAAAAAGCCACATGTTCTCCCTCATATGTGGATAGTAGACCTAAAACAAATGCAGCAATGTAATGAGACATGGGTCACACTAAGGGAAGGCTGTGCAAGGGAGGGATAAGGCAAGGTAGGAAACCAAAAACTTGAATGAGGTTGATGTGCTCACTGTGCAGGAATGAATATAGAAAATTTAAACTGACTGGGGCCACCATGGGTAGCAGACTAAGGAGGAGTGAAGAAGACTGGAAGAGGAGAATCAATTGGAGTTGTAATACATATATACATAGAAACATTACAAGGAAACTCCCTGTATCTCAAACTAGAAAAATGTCATGTTTTTCTTTTTTCTATTATGTTTTATCTTTTACAAAATTGGAGAACAGGAGAGCAGAACAGGTTCTGCTGGGGTGGGGAGGGAAGTGGAGGAGGTGGCAGGGGGAGGGGGAAGAGGTAGGAGGATGGATATGGTGCAAGCAATATGTACACACAATGTAAATGCAAAAATGATGCCTGTTGAGACTGTTACGGGAATCAGGGGATAAGGGATGGGGTAGAGAAGTGAAATGTGGGGGGAATTCAAGTGTGATATATTTGATATACTGTAAGAACCTTTGTAAATGCTACAGTGTACCTACACCTAGCACAATAAAAAAAAATAATAAAAATACCTTTTATATTCAAATAAAAAAATAAAGCAGTAGGAGAAAAAAATTCACTGAGTAGAATCTATTGTTATTCAGAACAATTATATAGACTGAAATGGATAGTTTTACAGGCTTCTGAAAGATTCTAAAGGAATGGATTTAAATTAAAAAGTCAATGTCGTTGGTCCTCATAAGAGAAAAATACATTTTTAAGAGCAAAATGTAGGGACTAAGAACAGCAGTCATCTTGTGAGTGAATGTTCATACAGAACACTCAGATGTTCATATATTTGACAGGCTATTACATATTTAAACCTCACAACAACCTACAGATTAATTATTCGCTTTATTTTTCAGGTGGGGAAACCAAGGCTTAGATTTGTTAGACAACTTTCCTTGGATCTTGCACCTGGTAGGCGAAAGCATCAATATTCAAACACACGTATCCCTGACTCTGAGGTCTCATCTTGTGGCCAAAATGCTGTAGCTGAATCTCCCAACACCAGAGTTACTCAAAATGGCACTATGGGTGATTGTGATTGAAGGGATATTTCCATAGGCCTTTAAAAAGGAAGTGCCTTTGACACTATTCAAACTTAAATAGATCTACAAGAGAGTTTTGTTAAGAAAAACATAATTCTCATAGGTTGAAAACAGTGTTATCTGTTTTTGGTGGGATTTTAGCCCCAACCATTCTCATTCCTTAACATCAACTCTTCCAAGTCCTGCTCTGTTCCCTCATACAAGTCACCCTCCCCACCGATTTCCTACAACAGTAAGGGCCAACACCTAGAATCCTTTTGAATAAAGGTATTTTGTATTTAGAAATCCTCCACTCACAAAAGTTCATTGCCCAGAAAGAATAACATGGTCCAGGAAGAAGCAGCAGAGGAGTTTTCTAAACCAACTCTAATCTCACTCACAGATTTCTTTGCCTTGAGAAAAAAAAAAAAAGCATCTGTAGTTGCTCTCTCAGTGAGCAGGTTATTTGTGTTACAAAATCATTCATGAGCCTTCCAAACATCACGTTAGTGCAGTCATTGCACTGCTTGGTGTTTGCTTACACTTGAGATGTTTGCTGTCTTCAGCACTGTACAGGTAAAGTTCAGAGTATTCATCCTTTTCTTGACACCACAGGGAGCTGTGGCATTCCTGTTCAGAGAAAACTCTGAAATAAGCCTACAAAGATCCCAGAGCCTTGTAAATTGAAGACGGTCACAGACAGTTGTGAAGCAAGCGATATACGTTGTTTATTTTCTCTAGCACCCTCACGCTTTCTACACTTTGCTGCACCTCCAAATTTGTCTTTTTTCTATTGTGGTTGAAGATTTCAGTCATATGCCTAAAAAAAACTGATATGACTGTCAGGAGAAACGCTTACTGTGGATTTGAGACTCCTTCATTAAGTTTTCTGGATAGACAAAGGCATTTCCCGATCAATGAGTGCCTTGACAAATAATCTGATGTGTACAAAGGAAACTTTGATCACAGTCAGACCATAGGGGGCAGATTTAACATTTATTAAATTTACATCAAGGAACTTGCATTTAGCATCCCATGCTCATTCTTCTTGAACAAAAGGTGAAATGATTTACGTGGTGAGGAAAGGACCAGCTTAAACAATGTGCTCCTTAGCAGCTATGAGTACTAACAACACCACAAAAACAATACTCACTAATGAGCTTATTTTTATGCAGATTATAACAGAGGACAATTCCATCATAATCAAAATGCAATTGAATCATTGACCTCACTCTACTTCACAGATGCCTGTTAATTATTTTTTGCTATCAGGAAATTGTTAAATAGTCTAAATTACTGTAATTTGGCACTCATCTTTCATAGCTAGTTTTCAGAGGGAACAGGACTGCGTACAAGGGACTTGCAGCTTCCTTTGGAGGCACTGAGGCTCAGGCACCAAGCTGTATATTTGTGGTTCTCTTGACAGCCGTCTTCTAGTCTTCTAAGAGCTGTGAAATTATCCTTAACTACTCCTAATTTAAACAGAAAAATCCTTGTTGCAGATTTCTGATATTTTATATTGGGCTTTTAAGAGTATGTTCTGTTCCTCAGTATGTTGGAGCTGTGAGGTAGGAGAAGAAAGGGTCACAGAAGAATAAATATATGACAAATTACATTTAAACATATTGGATATCTTTTTTTGTAGTTTAAAATTACTTTTTATTTTAGTATCTTTTATTTTAAGTACAAATCTGCAATTTCATCTTCATCCTATTTTAGACATGCTTAGGGCAATCAAAGGACCCCACCTGAAAGCAAAGAGTACAAATATAGACATAGGTAAGAGATGTATAATTTTTTTGTGTGTGATTCAGACAAAAAGGAATAACTTGCCTTCAGTAAGGTCCTAGTCTCACTGCAGAACTTAATTTACATTTTTCTTTATTATATTATTTTTCTTTGTCTTCTTCATTAAGACAATGTTCAATTTTCTTTCTAAAGATGGGTCATGGTCAGAAACGGTTTTTATTTTATAATGAGTTATTACACATGCTATTTATATAAATGGAAATAGATTTAAAACCCCTACTTATATAATTAAAATACTGCTGCACAATCAAGATTCTGAAGACTTGTATTTCCAACATAAGGGAAACATTGAACTGTTTAAAAATTCTTGGTGTGGGATTCATGTAACTATAGCTTTGGATTAATGATCCCTGGTTTTAGAGACTTTCTACATTGCTCTGCTTTATTTTCAGAATCGTTTACCACTTCCTTCTACATCAAGCTGACCTTTTATTTTAATGGATTTTCCAGAGGGAACTCATTGTAACAGAGCAACCTATTGTTGGACATGATTTCAGATGATACCTTCACAACATTGGTGTATTTTATCTTGTTACTTAATTGAACAAAAATTGAATAATTTAGTGAGATATTTTCTATGTTATTCTATTTTAATCTGGCAAAACCACCAAGATTTTAGGCAAATATTAAACTAAGGATACTGAAGAAGTTTAAGGAGGTATGGATTCTAGTTATGCCAACATGATGAAATAACACAAGTTTCAGACACCAAACCCCAAAATTAGCTATGAGGAAATTATAGACAATAAAGCAGAAACTCCCTGGGAGATGAAGACTCCAGCAGTGCAAAAAGTCTTTCTTGGTGAGAAGTTACTAACAGGTGTGGACTGACCAGGTGGTCACTAGCATGAATTTCTCTACCAAAATCCTTGGGTTACAATTTAGGGTCAGTGCACCACCCTTTGTTATTCATCTAAGACCTTCAAGAAACCCTGATTAGAGTAATGCTTGATGGCTGGTCAACCCAAAAGTCCAAGGGTTCTGTGGAGGCTCTCCACTCACTAGTGACCACACAGAAGAGCTAAACATGACTTTTGAGCAGAAAGTGAATCCAGGATTATAAAGCCCTGAGGATTACACAATTTCAGGAGCCATTTAAAATAAAAAAAAAATGAATTGCACAAAATCAGGTGTGAAGATGAATGTTCGTTTAGGTTGACAAAAGAATTTTTTTTTAAACTGATAGATATAAACATCATTAAATCTAGAAAGCTGTGAAATTCCTATCAAAATCATTAATCTCCTATAAAACTGTTAAAACTGTTTTCCTACTTTTTGGCTTTATTTTCTTATTTTGCCTCTTCATCTGTCAACAGTTATTGAGGATAATTGCAATTTAAAACAAAGAAGATTTTTTCAGTCTTTCCTATCATATAGTTTTTCAGAGTTCATATTTATTTATGATAGCTTGATGCATAAAACACAATTTTACACTGAATTTTTAAATATTGTTATAACCACAGGACAGCTGATTACCTATTTTTGTATAATTTATGTGAAAAACAAAAAGTGTACTGTGTTTGAAATTATGTAGTTTGAATTTTGGGATCTATTCCTGTTTTGACTTGGGGTCAATGAGAAACAAATTTTTCTTTTACAAATCCGATGATTAGAGAAATTTTTAAAAATTTTCTGCTTTGTTTATTTCAGTCTCTTTCTCCATATTCTTAGTGGGTACTGTAGAACATTTTCATATTGCACTATGACCTCCTTTGTGTTCTGATGTCGAATGAGAGAACCCTTACAAATGCACTAATAAAGTTTGAAAGTCATGGACCCTCACTAGAATATAATAATATATTTTTGTAAATACATAAAAGATATTTATTGTACAAATCACTTGTCTTTTCCTATTCCATTTCCATTTCAATATATATGGTTTATAGAGTGTAGTTATTATAAACTTACTAGCTGAATGGTTATAGGAATGGCTCTAAGAATACTCTTATATTTCACTTAGCATTTGCTTAATTATATATGTGTTAGCTTACCTAGTGGGCTTGCATTTTTTTTTTTTAGTTGAAAAAGTGTTTGTCCAAATTTCAAAAACATACTTGACAACTTTTTGGTAGTAATATGTTCATAGCAAGTGATTATAAAACAAGATCAAGTTGACTCCAGAGAGGATCCAGAGAAATTTTTTTCCCAGTAATGTGGGACAATAAACTAAGTTTGGATTTTTCACAGTTTGATAATAAACACATTTACTCTGAAGTTAATTATTCAGCTGTGATTTGTAGAAGCTGTATGCTACTTGTCAATTTAAACCAGATATTACTGTTACTGTTGTGGTGTAGAAAAGTGAACCCAGCGCCTTGCACATGCTAGGCAAGCATTCTACCACCGGGTTATACCCCTGCCCAACATCAGGTATTATTCTTAAAAAGACCTCAGCATCATAACATTTTAGGAGTGCAACAGTGTGGAATAATTTATTTTGAAATCAGAAATTTCAACATTAAAATGTCCTTTTGAGATTATCCCATATGTTATTGACAAAAAACAAAAGTTTAGAAAACCTCTGCTTTTTTCCCATAGAATTTACTGACTTCTTAAATCTGTTTCTAGTATCTTATAACAATGACTGTTTGAGTGCATGCACATACACACAAAACCACATACCTAGATTATTGATGAACACATCTTATTAATTATAGCTGTACTTAAACATCTTAAAATTTTGGTATTCATCCAAATTTACCCATTTCACCTTTTTATTCTTTAAGAAATAAACATTTATCTACTTTTTTAAAAAAAAAATGAGTTCCTTTTAAAACATTGCTGATAGTTAATTATCATCAATGAAATTATTTACCTTTTTAACAGTTTCTCCTACAACGAATTTGTGGTTTGGATTACACCTGGCTCCTCCAGGAAATGTAATCACTTCAAGGACTTTTAAAGAATATGAAATAATTTGTTGTGAACTTCATCCATGACAAGCATTGAATGCAAATATTATGTCTTTATAAAAATGTCTTCCAAAACATTATAGAAGAGTGATTATTATTCCAATTCTTCACTTGACACTATCACCACTGCTATTTCCTAAGAGGACTGATTACAAATCAACCCTTTTTGCTACATTACTTTACAATGCCACCTTCCCCTGAATGGATGGACTGTAGTATATTTTCCTGTCCTAGTGATTTTGGAATAACCCTGTAACTGGTTTGGCCAGTGGAATGCATTAAAAAAACTCACGTGTTTGTACTTGTCGTGTTATGTACCTCTCATCATGATTAGAAGATCACTCTCCAGTTAGTCCTGGGAAAGGCTCTCGGGTGATGAAGTAGAGCTCCCCTAGCCCAGTCACCAGAACCTGAAGCAGAGTCATCTCAGCTGACCTGCAGATTTGTAAAACTAAATGATATTGTTTAAATCCGTTGAATTGTGAGTAGTTTCTTGCACAGAATTCTTACGGGAATACTTAACTGATAGACCCACGAGTGCCACTGCCAGTAAGTAACATCAAAGAAATGTCTGTGATGTATTTTTGGTGTGTGTTAAGAACTTTAAGTTACACCCTTCATAAATTAGAAAAAAGGTTCACTTTAGGAGGCAAAAGATCTGGGTTCTGGTCTTTTCTTGGCTAACAAGAAAGTGTC
This sequence comes from Castor canadensis, assembly GCF_047511655.1. Taxonomy (NCBI): domain Eukaryota; kingdom Metazoa; phylum Chordata; class Mammalia; order Rodentia; family Castoridae; genus Castor; species Castor canadensis. Next base: position 68,196,896 of record NC_133391.1, on the reverse strand, counting down.
CTTAGATAAGTTCATTAATCTTTCTGTGCATCAGCTGCTTCATTTATGAAAATGAGAAAAATGTTTACAGAAACTTGAGTCTGCACCTATATTTGATTTTTATGACTAACATGAACAATTTATGAACTTACTTAAAGATATTGAATTCCAGCTTCATCACTTTGTGTAAATGCATAGCAAGTTAGTCTTTTTTTACAATTACCAGAGTCCGGGAGCAGGAATTGGGAGATTTGGGGAAAAATACAGAAGAGAGCCAAGGATAGATATTGAGTAAGAGTTGGGGAACCTAGATGAATGAAAGCACTTTGGATGTCTGCAACAAGAAGAAAGATCAGAATTAGGAGGAGGAGATGCAATTTTCTCAACTGACAGGCTTTTTAAATTTCTTTTTTCTAGTCTCAGAAGAGAATGGGGATTTTTGCCTTATAAATACAACGCAGAAGAACTTTATTAAAGTTACATACCTGGTTCCAGATTTATTTTCTCTTTTTGGTTTGGACTAATGATAAGAAATGGGCACACATATGTATGTTCAGGAAAAATAAACAACTATTTTAACAACTCTCCACCTCTTGTCCTGAAGGTCACCTTTGGGGGGCTGTTAACTAACAGACAAGATTTACCAACTTCCCAGGCTGGTATAACAAAGAACATTTACAAATAATTTGTTTTCACATGTAATTATTCATTGTCCATTACATTTTATAGAGGATTTGAAGTAAGGAATTGCTACACAGCGAGGGAGACAAGGGAATATAGGCTTTTAGCTGAGTGGCAAACTGTCCAGATAAAAATGGGCAGAAAGGGAAAATGGGAATTGGGAAGCAATTAACCAACTCTGCTACATGATAAATCTCTGTGTTTTGTTCCCGAATTTATGGCACTATAAAATGCTTTCATTTTACTAACCTAAATTTCTGTTAATTCAACACATTCCTTCTTTAGATTGTAGTGACTCATTTGCCCATATCCCAAGGTGCTATCTATTTCTCCAGCACAGGTATTTTTCACTATGTTAGACATCTGTAAGAAATGCCTATCAAAATACAGATTACATATAGGATTTATTAAAATCTATTTATGGCATACTACAGGCATTCAGTTATATGATGTTTTATTTGAGATCATTTGCATCCTGCTAGGAATGAAGGGATATGACCCATGGTCATTTAATAAATCACTTCAAGAATGCTAAAGGCTACCATATGCACTGGGATCATGCAGACATAGCAGGTGACAACAAACTGTTGATTTTCTAAACTGTATGAGAATTTTATATTTAGATCTATCAAAGATAATTCTGAAGAACTATTCTTTACTTCTATTTGTTTAGAAATCTCTATACAAGAATCCTAGAATGGGTCACCTATCACACATTTGCTGGTTTGGTCTTATGAAATTAATGGCTTAAGAGAGAAAAGTGAAATTATGAATAATGGATTTATTGTAGGAATAAGGTGCAAGGTACTCTCAGCAGAGGACAGAGGTTAGAAATTATTTCAGGACACCATGAAGCATAGCCTTAGGAAATAAGACACCATAGTGAAATGCAAAAAAACAGCTGTAGACTGGATTTTGAAGTTGCTATGTAATATAGAGACAGACAGTCCTGCTAACAGAAAAATGACTCCTAATGCAATGCAGTTGTCCTGAAGAGTGATAGAAATTAAAACCATATCATCTTAAATTCTGTTCTTTCAAATTTACTATAACACTTTACTTAGTCAACAATATGATTGCCACTACCATTTTAAATAAAAGTGTGACTTTGAACAGATTGATTCATAGATAAAGGCAAATAATCATGCATTCATGTCATTTAAGTTTAACATCAGGCTATTGCAATGCAGCCTTTTCATCTGTCTTTCTTATCTTCAAAGTGATGTTTTAATCTTTTTCAAAATCAAGTTGTGACCAGAATCAAAAATAAGATTTATTTAATCATTTGTATACTGACTAATCCCATTTTTAAAATTTTAGTCAACTTCCAAAATTATTACTGATACAAATGTGTACATAGTTAAGAAATTTCTTTTACTTGAGAATACTTATATTTTTTAGTGCACAACACTTATGAGTGTCCAAACACTCTTGCCAAGCAATATACTGGTTGAGAAAAAGATAGCGGGGCTCTCATTTTACTAACCATGTTTAGAGCACACTTCTGTGCTGTTTCATCATTCATTGTCTGCCTTACACCATATTTTTCCCAGATTCTATCACAAAGGTTGAATTTCTGTGATTTTTATATGCCTGTCTTCACTCTGGAGGGAAGAATGTCCCAGGGATCAGCCTGTCTTCACTCTGGAGGGAAGAATGTCCCAGGGATCAACATTGTTCTTATTCATAAGTTCTTAAAACATGATCCAATCTGGACTGATTGCTCACTGTAACAGAAACTGTGATACAGATATGTATCACATAGTATGCTTTTCCATAATAAGAGAACTTAAGCTAGACACTTAATTGCACAGTTAAGAACTGTATTTCATAGCTTCTTTTCTAGTAGGTGTTTCCATGTGACTAAGTTATTACTGACTATCCAAGAGTGGAAGTGGTGTGTGTAAAGTTCTCCTTTAATTGCTACTCTGATTTCTGCTCATCCCTTCCCTACAAACAAGCATAGATACGTCTTTAGAATTTGAATAGGTAGAGAAGTTCAACACCCTTGATGAACAACAATGATTTTGCAAAGCACAAATGTTCTACCTACCTGGATTGTTCAACTTGGGGTGTTACATAAGAGAGAAATACATTTCTGTCTAAGCCATTGTTTTGGGAAGACCAGTACATTACAGAGCTTATCCTACACCTTAACTAATGTACCTAGATGTGTGGGTCTCAGGAAACCACCTGCTTTGCTCTCTGCTATGGTCTATGTAAACTTCTTTATCTACTTCTGCATTTTGGTGGGGCACAAAATGTATATGGGAGATAATTTTACTGTTTTTGTGCAGTTAGAAATATCCTTGTCTTAATTAGAAATGAAATTCTATTTGGAAAGTAATTTTCCTGCAGAGTTTTGCATTTTATGTGATATTCTAAAAATTTGTATTTCTTTAACTTATGAGCTTTTCCCCTCTTTCTTTTCTAATGGGGTCAAATACATTAATAGAATTCTTATTGTGAATTTGCTTTTTCTTTGTCTTTGGCAGGACTGGCGTTTGAACTCAGGGCTTCATGTATGCTAGCCAGGTGCTCCACTGTTTGAGCCATACCTTTAGCATTTCCCCCAAAAGCGGGAGCACACAAAGGAGATATGAGGATAGGTAAGACACCTAAAAAATTAGCTAGCATTTGTTGCCCTCAACACAGAGAAACTAAAGCAGACACCTTAAAAGCAACTGAGGCCAATAGGAGAAGGGGACCAGGAACTAGAGAAAAGGTTAGATCAAAAAGAATTAACCTAGAAGGCAACACACATGCACAGGAAATTAATGCAAGTCAACTCCCTGTATAGCTATCCTTATCTCAACCAGCAAAAACCCTTGGTCCTTCCTATTATTGCTTATACTCTCTCTTCAACAAAATTAGAGATAAGGGCAAAATAGTTTCTGCTGGGTAATGAGGGGGTGGGAGGGAGAGGGAGGGGGCGGAGTGGGTGGTAAGAGAGGGGGTGGGGGCAGGGGGGAGAAATGACTGAATCATTGTATGCACATATGAATAATAAAAAATAAATAAATAAATAAAAAAGAGACAACTGAGAAAAAAAAAAAGTTCTAGGATTTTTGTTTTCCTGCATCAAATCAGAACAAAAGACATGATTGTATTCATCAGTGTTAGTCTACTGAACTACGTTATCATCATTATATCTAGGATCTTCTTTTGAGTAAGGTTCTAGATAGCCCATTAGCCGCCACACTCCAGACATTGGTGTCTTTATGTGTTTCCTCTTGGGCTGATTAGGTAATTCAGAGAAAAATCTCCAGTCCCCAAACTAGAGGGGAAAGACTTGACTTCCAGAGTCTGGGAGGAGAGTCACAGGAGAGAGTGTCCCTAGCATTAAGCATTTGCCACTGCTTTCAGTAAGTCAGTCAGGCCCATAACTATGCTTTAGCACCACAGTCTAGACAGCCTCTATGTAAACTTTGCTGAAGAACAAGCTTTCATAGGCCAGTTGGAGTAAGGAATCAGCCATTCAAGGAGCAAAACCTGTGGGGGCCTCTAAGGTCGAAGTGATTCTCCAGCAACTTTTACTATAGTCTCTTTATTTAATTCTCTTGCCCCATTCAATGTCCCTTTCATGTTCATTTCTAGGAAAGTTGGAAAAAAGTCTTTTGGGGATTCTTCAAAGTAAATCAGGTTGTTTCTAGCTTTTCCCCATCTGCAGGCTTAGGAGTTGGGTTATATTAAATCTACTTAGTGAAGGTTGGGAGTGGTGGCTCACATCTGAAATCCCAGCTATTTGGGAGGTGATGATCAGGAGGATCATGGTTCAAGGCCAGTCCTGGCAAAAAGTTATTATGACACCATCTCAATTTGGGTGTGGTTATGTGTGCTTGTTTTCTCAGTCACAAGGGAGAAATATTGAGGCCCAGGCTGGCCCAGGCAAAAATGCAAGACCCTATCTGAAAAACAACTAAAGCCAAAAAAGCAAGGGGGTGGGGGACTGGAGTGCAGCTAAAGCTGTAGAGTGCATGCCTAGCAAGCACAGGACTCTGAGTTCAAACTCCAGTACTGCCAAATAAATAAAAAAAGTGCCAAGTATATCTAATTAGTGACATTCGTCTATCTGTTTCTTGGTTTCAAAAATAATTAGTAGCTGTTTTTCTCCCACCTTTAAGAATGTGTTTGTGTGTGAGAGTGTGTGTGTAAGGATATAATTTGACTCTATTTCGGGAAGGAGTGAATTTAGGTAGGTGTTTTCAATCTACCATTTTAACTTGAAGCTGTAATTATTCCTTTTGTTAGTCTTTATTTTCTCTTACATGAGCATAGAAAGTTTAAAATGATTTACATTTCCTTTTATATGTTTTTCTATGAACAAAATACAGTTTTATTAGCTAAAAGAGAGTATTAAGAGCATTAAGAAATAGTTATAGTCTTTTATTTTGGAGTTAATTTATGCCCAGAGAATTATATGCTTGGAATATTAAAATCTTAATGAATCTCTAATAAGTTGCAGAATCTATTGTTTAGTATACCATCTTTTTAAGAGAACAGAGCTTGTGCCAAATGTGGTTGAGATTAAAAAATAAAACTAAAATGCTGACAATAAACCAGTGAAATATAGAACATTTATTTTTTATGATGTGAAAAAAGTTAATTGAGTGGATCAAGACTTAGGAAATGGGTTTATTTGTATTTCTATAGCTTACAAAATTATATGTTATAAAGACACTGAAATTTTTTCTGTTTGTTGCTAATTGGTTTTCTCTGAGGAATCTGCCAGTCTGAAGAAGAACCTCAGTTCTCTCTTCTTTTGCTTTTGTCTAAATTTGTACCTGAAATAACATTAGCCCCAACTTGCTCCTCTTATTTAATTACAAGTTGAGTTCACTAACTTACTGGTCAATGGAATAAACTTTCCATATCCCCTTGCAGCTTTGAGATGAAAGGTTTCCATAGGTATTGAGAATTATTTGACTTTGTGAAGCTCATTAAAGAAGTCTGAGAGATGGAGAGGATGTAATTGTTATCACTCAGGTCCAATATAATCAGCTGTCCACTTCATGTCACATTCAGTAGCAGCTTTACCTGGCTGCCTCTTTGCTTTTGAGATGCCTCTCTGGAGATTCATCACATCTGTCAGGGTAGAGGAAGATTGAATGAACTCCTTTCTTGTTTGCATGTCAACTGTCTAACACAGAATGAGATCATTTCTAACAGAACAGCTGGTAGGGCTTCCCACATTTGTAGGGTGGCAGCTGTTGTCACATTGGAAGAGGGCTTCGGGAGCACTTCCCTGCACAGAGAACCCTAACACGGGATCCACTTATAATTTTGGTCTATTGTGGTGAAGTACCAATGGAGCATGATTTATCATAATGAAGCTCTTTTGACAACTGTGTTAATGATTGACATGGTCATTAAGTAGAACCCACCAGAATACATACTCCATCCTCAGCTCCTCTTCTGTGTCACTCCTAAAGACCTGGCTACTTGATCACTGAAGGGAAATAAAGGGCACTTCAAAAAGACCATTATTTTTAAGATTTTAATGCAACTTGATGGCATAGTTAGAACACAAATAGGACATCCACTTGAAGAAACTTATTTACTTGTATTTTGGATTACTGCAATAATTGTACGTATTAACAATGTGAGATTTCAATACATGTATATAGCATGCTCTAATCACATCAAAGTAATTAGCATTTCCCTTCCTTTATTATCTATTTATGGTCAGAACCACCCAGCTCCTCTTTTCTAGATCCTCATAAAATAAATAAGTTATGGCTTTTTTTTCTTTTCAATATATGAGGGATAACATGCAAAATTTATCTTTTGGTGTCTGGTTTATTTCACTTACCATAATGCCCTCTAGCTCCATCCATTTTGCTGCAAATGACAATGTTTACTTGAAAACATTTTGAAAACAGATCTACCATAGTACTTTGTGCTTTTAAGTGTTTCAAGGTTGTAACAGGTGGAGTTTGTTTCTAATAGGCTTTAAATTATTTGGACAAGTCCTAGGTGGCACCATCTGGAATGAAAAATAACAACAATCTATATCTTTCATCAGAGTGATCTGCCTTTCTAGTTTGTACAGGCTAAGGAAACTTTCTGCTTCTTTTTCAGGTTGGCTTGTCCTCTGGCATAAGTTTAGGATCTTCTGCTTACAGGAAGGGCCTGAGAGAGCAGAGCATTGCTTAGTGGTTTGTCTACACTCCTTGTATTGTCTCTCTACTGGGCTTTTTCTCTCATTTCTCATTTTCCCCAAATACCCTTGGATTCTTTCTGACTCTCCATCCTACCACATTCCTAAGAAGTGAAATGCTGAGGTTGGGCATTGGAGCATGGTACTGTGATCCAGCTATGTGGGAGGCCATAGGTAAGAACACTGAGATCAGAGGCTGGCCTGAGCAAAAAAACATGAGCCTTACCTTAAAACAAACAAACAAAAAAAAAAGAAAGAAAGAAAAGAAGAAACAAAAAGCTAGAAGTGTGGTAGACAGTCTGCCTACCAAGTGCAAGGCCCTGAGTTCAAATCCCAGTACTGCCGAAAGAAAAAAACAAAAAAGAAATGACCTGTTAAAATGGGATTAAACTGAAGAAGAGTTTTAATATGTTAATATGAGTATTCTGACAAATAACAAAGCAAAAAAAAGAAAAAACAAGGTATTCTTATTTTTTGTTCAGTGTATCATAATCTATTATTATCATTATTTATGTTCAAATTGTCTACTAGGAGCTCTTGCCAGCAAGTTCTTGCACTCAGAGTTGTCTTTGATGAGGGTTCAGTCCCAGTGTTGAGCACTCTGTCCTCAAGATCTAATCACCTCCCAAGGGTTTCGCCTCCTAAAACCATCCTTTTGTGGCTTGGATTTCAACATATGAATGTGTTGGGCAGGTCACAGGCACTCAGGCCAGAGCATTAAGCAAAGTCCACGGTTCCTCTGCAGCTTATTCAATGACAATGTACAAAATCTGATTGACTTAATGCTTTTTTTCTTCCTATGGCTACATTGCCAACCTGATATATGGTTAAGTTCATTTTTCTCTATTCAAACTTTTCCCCATTATCATTGGTTTAATCCTACATTTCAATATTAAAAAATTAATATGACTGAAGGATAAAAAATTGCTCCTCCCATTCTTATGTATTGTGTTCCCACCACTATGACACCTTTGAGAGATAAGCAATTCAATAATTACTAGCCTGTATTTCCTTTACAAAAATATGCAAACATACATATATTATATGCTTTATATATTTATAGAAATATAAATTACATATATTTATATATGACATATCTTATATATTTCTATATTCTTTTTTTTCTTGGTGGTACCGGGGTTTGAACTCAGGGCCTCACATTTGCTAGGCAGGTGCTCTGCCATTTGAGCCACTACCCCAAACCCTTTGTGGTTTTAGTTGTTTTTTCTGCTAGAGTCTCATGTTTTTGTCCTTGGATCATGACCCTCCAACCTATGACTCACAATAGCTGAGATGGCAGTTGTGAACCACCACACCTGGCTTGTTGGTTGAGATGGGATCTTGCTCATTTTTTTTTCCCCCAGGCTAGCCTCCAACTGCTATCCTCCTGATCTATGCCCCTTGAGTACATTTCCACACCTTTCTTACACAAGAGGTAGAATACTAAATAAGATTTTTACTTAAAAATATATCATAAGAATTGCTTCATATCTCTTCTTGGATACACATAGTATCACTATATATCTTGCTTATGCATGTGTGTGTGTTCAGGCAGGTAAAAACTATTTATTTGTGGTAAATAATGTGATGCTTTCATATATATATATATATATATATATATATATATATATATATATATACATTGTGGAAAAATTAAATCAACTATTTAACATATGTACTACTTAATGTTCATATCATTTTCTTGTGGAAAGAATAGTTAAAATCTACTCTCAGTAATTCTTAACTACATAATACATTGCTATTAACTATAGTCGCTTATTCAGCTGAATGGCATTCCATGTGCCATGTGTTTTTTTCAACAAGTCTTCATTTGGGCATTTAAGTTATTACCATTATTTTTCCAACAAATAACACTATAATTAATAAATGTGTGCATATTTATTTATTTATTATTGGAGGAATAAGTTAGAATAAAGCTATAAGTGTACATCAAAAGATGTATAATTTTGTTAGGTATTGCCAAGTTCACAATTTTTTCCTCCCCTAGCAAGGTAAGAAAGTGTGGTTTCTTTAAACTCTCACCAACACAATGTGCAGTAAAGCCATGGAGTTGCAATTTTGTTAAGTGAGAAATTACTCCAACCTGGTTAAGTGTCAATTTCTTTTGTCTGAAGCTTTTTTCATATATTTAAGGTCTACTTCTGTGTATCTATAATTTATTGATTATGTCTTTTTTCTATCTACTTTTCATCTTTCCTCCACTAAGAGTCCTGTATATATTAAGAATTAGTCCCTTCCATGTGATAATTTAAAGTATATCTCTTAAGTTTGACATGGGTTTTCTACTTTTCTTATGCTTTATTCTTTATTCAAGATAGTGTTTTAAAGTTAACATTAATCTAAACTGCAACAGGGATTCCATATACCTAGATTATAAATGAAATCACACATGTGTTTTCAACTAACACTTACATATTTTCTGTGTTTTTTTTTTTTATGCTCAGTTCTAACCCATTTGAAATTTATTCTGGTGTTTGATGGGAAGCATGAATCCAATTTTGTTTTTTTTTTTCCAAATGGCTCTCTAGTATTCCCCACATCATTTGTTTAATAAGTCTGGATATTTTTTTTTGCCGGTTTCTCAGTTTATGCATAGATGAGTATTATACTCCTTTAATTACAGATTAATTCTAGTTTTAATATCTAATAAGATTAGTGTGAGAGTTTTCCTATGTGTTCTTACATGCCTTCTTTCTCATATCCTCATTTACAATTTTTTCTTCTCATTGCTTCTTCTAATTCAATTGTGTTGATTTCTGATTCTAACACATTACAAAATACAGGTTGAGATACTGTTTAGACTGATAATAAGAAAATAACTTCTGACTTCTTATTGTTTTCATTTGTCAGGTATATCTTTTCCCATCCTTTTCATTTCAGGCTTTCTGAATTACTTTATTTGAGGTGACTTCTTTTGGATAGAGTTATGTTTTGCTTTAGGAAATTTCCATGTCCAATTGAATAGGCAACGAAGCTATCATTTTGTCTTAACGCAGTGAGATACAATAATTTAGTAGAGTCAAAGGATTATCAATTATGTACAGTAGAAGAACACTTTACTTTTGCATGACTACATAAAGAACTTAAAATAAAGGCAAATATCGAAGAATGTGATGTGTATAAGAGTTGAGATATCAAGGTTCTACTTCAATAGCTTTTACTTGTTATCAGTGAATCTTTGGGCAGTTGCTTAAACTTTCTGAGCCTTGGTTTCTTTATTGAGAAACTGAATATAATTATCTCTACTACTGCTCTTTTGAAAATTTTATATATATCAAGTTTCTGTCAGCATATCCATCTTTCATTGCCTCACTACACAAAAAGCGTTTGTGGCTACTTGTTTTGTCTCTAATGGCATTCCTTTGCCTTTATGTGTTTAAATAATTGAAAGATTTTAAAAAATGAAATAGTAGATCCTCATATTTTTACTTGCAATATGCTGTTCTATGTCTCTTCCTAACTCCAGTGCTCTAGAAATAATTACTCTCAATTTTTCCCTCTGCATATGTATGTGTGTGTGTGTGTGTATATGTACTTATTTTCATACCTCTAAGAAATATAAATACATTACTGGTTTTTGGCTTATCAATCTGAATTGAGTATGTTTGGAGGTTTTGTGCACATACTGCTTACACACGCATATGTGTATTTCATGTGTGTGTATGTATGTATGTTTAACTTCTACACCATGAAAAACCATGATTAACTCAACCTGAACATCATCTTTCCTTTCCATCCTAACAAGTAAGTTATAATAAGTTTTGGCTCTTCCAGTTTGCAACTTTAAATAATGAGCTTACATCTCTATTGTTTCATCAATTTTATGCATACCCAAACTCATTTGCTATTGTTATCATCCCTTCCACCTCTCCTTTCCATCACACCCTCTAATTCTGTTAGCTCTTCTCTGTGCAGTTTTGTTTAATACAACTCACATTCTCTGTAACCATAGTACTTCACTCATTGAAAAGTTATGGGCAAAGATAAATTTTAAAAGATGAGCTCTTGGCAATGCATTCCTTTTCTGGGTTCTGAGCACCATTGTTGTGATCCTCAAAAGAGTATGTTCTTAGTTTCAAGGTTAAATTGATTCTTTTGATTTAAAATTCACCTTTATTGATTTTTGGATTATGAGTTTCTTTCATTTTTGTTATCTTAACTGAAGTGAGTTTATCATCCCCAAGTACCATCTAATTTCATTCTTGGGTTACCAACTATTTGACTTCATTTTATTCTTCTTGGAAACATTTCTTTAAGAACTTCACTTTCTCTCCAACTTGAAACTATACAAAGGGATTTTCACTCAGTACACAACTGTATACTTAGACCTGTTTTTTTTAAATGAGATTTTCCATGAAAGAGGAAATATTATAATAGAATGTGTAAATGGGGTGAAATTAATAAGTAATAATTTACATGTGAAGCCATTAACCACACATTGTCATGGGGTAATGTGATGACCATTAGTAAGGGATCTTCCTTCCATCTTAACATCTGAGAAACATCTGCTATGTAGACCAGCTGGGCATTATAGCATTCCTTACGTTTCTTATGTGATTTAAGCTAATCATTTCATTTGTATTTAAATAATTTATACTTTGTGCTGTTAGTATTATAATTCTTACACAAAATTGTTATTGAATTGCTTTGATGTTTATAAAATCGAGAATAAATAAGAAAATTATTAAAACAAACCTTTTTTTGTCTCTTGGGTTATTGCCACCATATCATTTCAAAGTCTTATCTTTCCTTTCATTTTAATGGGGTAAACACCCCTTATATTTTCTTCATAAAAATAAACGAATACTAAAATCTGAGTTCTTGTATTCCTGAAAGTAAACTTGTTGAATACTCAAACTTAATTGACAGTTGAGCTGGATATAGAATTATAGATTTTGTTTTAGACTTTGGAGGTCATACTCCATCATTTTTTTAACTATTTATTGTTGGTGAACCCCTTAACAAATATTGCTTGTGTACTTACTATATTTTAGGTGCTGATAATTATTCTTTATTGATGCCATTTTTCATTGGGCTTTTTCAAGGTAAATATTTTTATTTGGAGAAAATTTACTATATCATTTTTTGATAAGTTTCATCCATATTTATTTTTGCTTTTGAACTTATGTATGGTTGAATGCAGCAGTGATGCTCTATTTCTTGTGGTGCTATATTTCTCTAGACTTTCATTTTTTACAAATGTTTTCTTCATGTGCTAAGAAATGTCTTCCATTTAATCATCACAGTTTTCCTAATGAAATTTTCATTTTGGAAGCCATTAATTTTAATTCGTAAACATTATTCATTCCCTTATTGTTGCTTTTTTCTGTTATCCTATTCCTGCTTTATGAATAAAACATGCAAGTTTTCACATTGCCTGAATTTTTTTGTTTTCTCTGCTACTGGTTTTATTTATCTTTGCTATGTTGTTTGTTTTGTTCTTGCTGCAAGCTTCTCTGAAGTGTTTGATGCTCACTGAATGAGGAAGGTGGAAGATCTTCTGAGTAAATGGACAAGTCTTGAGCTTGTTAACTCACTTTGCTCTAAGATGGCTTAGAACTGAGGACCTCCAGTTGTCTGAATATGTGCATCAGTACTCATGCTTGGTGTCCTGCTCCTGTCAAGGCAAGGCACAAAAGTTACTTAAATATATGCACTAACATATGAAAATGAAAAAATGAGACCTGCTAAAGCTATTCTAAAAAATGGGGAGGAGAGAATAAAGGAGATGATGGAGGCAGTGAATTTGACCAGGATATATTGTAAGCACATTTGTCACAATGTACTCCTAGTACAATAATAATATAATAAAAATTTTATAAAAAAGAAAATTGATGTTTATTACTTTTATTTTATCTATCTCTATCACCTATAATTATTGCTTTACCTTCTTGTATTTATTGTTATTAATATTGTTTCCTTGGATGATTAAAAACATTGGAAAAAGTAAAAGTGCAAGAAATAAAAAAAATGATGCTATAGGTTAACTGTTCAGTGTATGTAACTTTAATTTTTCTTTCTGTAGCCTCTTTTCCCATTCTTCCTATCCTTGCAGACTGTGAGTCCATAATCTCCTCCACAGAAACCTTGCTTAGGTTTATTCTAAACTGTAGATTTCCCTCTTCCCTTCCAATACTAAATATATTTCCATTTGTTTTCAAGCTTCCTAGAAATGTGCTAGAACCTTTCACTCAGTGATAAGCTTCCTCCTGCTTACTTTATGATTGCTTTATAATCTTTATGAGATCATAGGAGGGAGGAGAGTTTGAAATGCATGCTCAGTTGGCATCTGTAATGGGAACTTTCATCGCTTATAGAATAAAGTCCCAAATAGCTTCTCTTTTCATCACAGTGCTTGAAATACCTCACATCAGCCATATCTCCTGGTGTATTTTTACATCTTCTCAGTTTGAATTACAGTCACAGTTCTTTAAAGACTTTCCTCACATTGCCACATCTTTGTTCATGCTGTTTCCTTAGCCTAGTCTACTCTCTACACTATTTTTCTTCAATCAAATCTTGTTCATGCTTGTTCCACACAAATAGTCCTCCTCTTGGAATAACTATGCCTTATTCAAATGTCCTCTCAGCATTTTGTTTTGCACTCAATGTTATGATACATTTTTTCTGTATTATAAAACATATTTATCAAAAATTATTTTAAAGCTCCACTGTATGTTAATTAATATAAACTTTTGTAAATTCTGCAATCAGTGGAATCATATTCTGTGAGTCACAGGATGATTGCCCATTTGTTTTTACTTTAAAAGCATTTTAATGATAGACATCCCTATTCCCAATTTTTCTTTTGCACATTGACATCCTTAATAAATATGAGTTGCTAAGGTTTTTCTTGTTCTATTTACCCAAATCAAGACTATCAAGACTTTTCATACTATGCTTTCTCTCTCTGTCTTTGTCTTTGTGTGTAGTGTTGGGTATGTGCATATGTGTGTGTGTGTGAGAGAGAGAGAGAGAGAGAGAGAGAGAGACTGCTGAAGTACTCTTCTAGGACTCTCTCCACATTTAATAAGCAGGGTTTGGACTTGAGAGAAGAAACAAAGAAACCTAGGGAGAAAGGAAGGTATCCAGGGGAAAGAGAACACATAATTCAGTATAAGCAATATTTGAATCTTGGGAAAGTGATCATAATGATGGCTATAGAGATATTTACAACAGGCTTGAGGTTTTCAATGACTTTTGAAAGGTAATAAATGGTACATTCATTCTTTTAAATAAAGCAAAACCTGATTCTAAATCTCCATGTCACTCAGGGGTGTAAGACATTCAACATATTCCCATTCTTTCCCATTGGACTACACAAGAGTTCTGAAGCTTATCTGAAGGAGAACAAGAGAGTGTTTGGTCCTTGGTCTATGGCCATTACCAGAACATCTTTACATCTGAAAGAGTAGTGATTCAGAGCACAGGCTCTGTGAACAAACTGAATTATGTGACTTAAGTATTAATTGTGTCTTTGCCACTATAACCTGTGTGACTGGGTCATATTGATTCATCACTCCACTTGGTTTCCTCAGCTGGGAAATGAGTGTGCCATAGAGTTGTCAGATTAAATGACTGAAGTGTGCAGAGTGGCATTAATGCACTATAAGATCTTTATGTGTTAGCTGTTGTTATTACTATCTTTGTTACCACCATCATTATGATATTCTAGTCATGTACTGGTATTTAAGCCAGTTTCATTTGGAAACTTCTGTTGGCAAGTTTCCATGATGTCCCTCACTGTAACTTTTTTCTTGGTAGCCTGTCTGACCCAAAAGCTTTTGGAAATGTGGTATTTCATCTCCTTTTTATCCTCACAAAAGACATCTCTAGAATTAATCTGCTTCCTTTTTGTCTGAAAGCCTCAATCCTTTGCAATGAGCCATCTTAATTCTCCATAATGAGCACACAGTTTTGAAACCATGGCCTGTTTCTGACTGCTTCCTCAGGATATACCTTCTTTTCTTATAAGGATGAAAGAGAGCTTATACCAAGCTTCTCCTTTCTCAGGAGTTTAGAGTAGTAAAGAAAGGGAAATAGAAAAACACATTAGTTAATATTGTAGTAATTACATTGAACATATAGACTCAAAGCTCTAGAAAGAAAGGTTAACAAATAGAGACTGAGACATGTAAGATCAAAAACAGAACCCAGAGCAATCATGATGAGGAAGACAAGGTTGTAAATGCAGAACAGAAAAGAATTTTTATTTCCTAACATAAATATATGATGCATGTCTTCAAGTGCTGTTAATACTAAATTCCCCATTTGTGGCAGCATGGGAAGTCATATTTTAAAAATTCCAGTTTATAGTAAAGTTGCAAGAAAAATTCAAATAATTTCCATTTACCAGAATTCCCTTTATAGATTTATATTTTACTATGTTGTTTTTTCATCCTGTCTTTCTCTCTGTCTGCTTGTCTGTCTAACCACACACATGCACTCACACACCTAGATTTAATTATTTATCCTTTTCTGAGGCAGTTAAGAATAATTTCAGATATCATAGCCCTTTACTTTTTTGGCATTACATATTTCCTAAGAAAGATAATTGTTTACATAGTCATAGAAACATACTACAGTGATTAATTTCAGGACATACAATATTGTGATATAATATTGAGCCCAAAACTCCCAGTCTGATTTTGCCAACTGATCTAATATTGTACTTGATAGCAAACACTCATGCATGCATTACTTTATGAAGTACAGGATCTACTGAAGGGTCATTATGAATTTCATTCACTTGTTATATGTCTTTCATGTTCTTTTAGCTGAAAGTCTGCATCCTTTTTGTCTTTCATAATATAAAAATTTTTGAAAGTTTGAAACCAATGATTTCTTAAGATTCTCCTTGGTTTGGCTTTGTCTACTATTTCCTCATCATTAGATTCAAATGCACTTTCCCAAGTGGAAAACTTCATAAGAGATGCTGCTTACTTCTCAGGGCACCCCATTCAGGACACACAATGTCTGTTCTACATTCATCACCTGGTTAAGGTATTGTTGGGTTTCACCACTATAATCTTACTATTTGTTTTCTCAAAATTAATAAACAACATAAGAGAAATGCTTTGAGATGATGCTAATATCTTGTTCTTCATCAGACTTTCCTGCCTGAAATAGTCTTTACCATATGACTGCTACAAAGTCTTTACTATGATAGTGACTTTATAGCTTTGCCACTCCTTCCACATTTATCAGTTGGCATTGTACTGTTGGGAAGAATTTGGAGGCAGAGTTTAGAAAGCAATTTCTGTTTTATGAGCTAGTCATGTCAGTAAATGAATCTAATAACACTAATATACTAAATTTGCTATATTATTTAAGATGTTATTTAATATATACTTTATTACTAAATTAAATATAGCAAATTTAATATTACATTAAAATAGTATTATTTGATTATATAGAAAAAATAGACATTAATTATATGGCAATACAATAAAAATTACTAAAATGACTTACTTCAATATTTCTTTAATGATCATAAACCAATAGAGTCAAATAACTAAAAATAAATCTTCATGGAAGCTTAGGGAATACTGAATTCAAGAGAATTAAGCAAACTAATATAATGAAGAGAAAACACATTTTTCCTTTCTCAAATGACCATTAAAAGTTATTGGAAAAGATAGAAAAATGGGCCCACAGGATAATGAAAATGAGAGAGATAACAGTTCAACAAATTTGAAGAGGAAGAGCAAATGGAGAAGAATAAACCAATATACCAGGCAAAGGAAAGCACAGTTTACTGTGCAGAGGGCATAATAAGAAAAGGGTTTATAATGAGAAAATTTTGCCATTCTCATGACTATCAGACTCTGAGCAGAAATAATCCTCAGACATTTTAGGACATGTAAGCTTCAGAAATATTATCCTTTTTAAAGTTGCTGTTAGAAAATGTGCACCAACAAAATGAAACATGAACTAGAACAAGGAAGATATAGAATCCAGTAAAGAATGCAATTATTTCAGAAGAAAATAAAATTGTATGCTCCAAGATGACCGTGGGGGAGCAGATAGAGGAAAACCAGTCCTAGTTGGTGTTGGAACATAAAAAATTCTGGGAACACATTGTCAAATTCAGCCAAAGAGTACACTGGTAACTAGGGATCCATGAGATAATCTCAGCCATTTATATATCACATAGAAAATTCAGCCTTTTGGAGAAAATGAACCCATTATGAAGGGCTTATGTTATTTAGGTGGCTCAGAGGTGTTAACTTTGGAATTAAAATATAATTATCTCTGACAGAGTCAACTCTGACATTTGACAGACAGAAAAGGGCAGCCAAAAAAACAAATCTTAGTAGAAAGGACTATTATTTTGCAAATGAGTGTGAATGAGTGTGATAAACCTACTATTTAAGTACTTTTCAAATATCAGGTAGCTAATATTATAAAATACTATAATATTGAGTTATTATATTATAAAACAAAACAAGAGAGATTGAACTCAGTGAAAGAAGAAGTAGAGTCATATACTTTAAAGACACAATGGTAAATACTTTGAGGAAATTCTAAAAAAATGATATAATACTGGGATTGATAGTGAACAGTCAGTTGCAGACTGTAATTGAAATGAATCCTCTCTTTCAGGGCAGAAAGACAGTAAATACTGTATAACAGTATTTCAGCATATTAACATTGGTTACAAATATCAAGCAGTCACACTAAAAGAATAAAAACAGAAATCAGAGCAGCAGTTGCCTGTTATGAGCAGCCATGGGTTGGGAAGCATTGGGACAGTAAATGAAGCTTTCATTACAAGCCTTTCTATGCTGTGCAATTTATTTTTACATCATGTTCACTCATTATTTGATGAAAAAAAGAAAGTAGAAGAGGGTCCTTTAGAGTAAGTCTCCTAATGTATTAGTGTTTTTACATTTACTTGACTATAACTCCTAAGTTTCTATTAAGATCCCAGCAAGAGCTCATCTTCCATGGACTTCTGAGATACTCTTACCAATTATTAATTTCAGTTGATACAGATAAAAAAAGTCACATGAAGCAAGTTACAAGTTAGGACTCAAAAGTAGCCATTTTGACTTTATAAACTGAAAATAAATTTAGAGCTATAATGTCACTCCATAAGTAGTTCCCTATATGTAAAAGCAGCAGAATTACACTTTGTGCTGTTATTGATTCCTATGTTACTGGCACTGAACACAAACCGTGGGTACAACCAAGTGTATAGACTACAGGGTGAGGCTTATTTCTGTTTATTTAAATTTGTATTCCAGTGGATTTCCCTGTGTTTGAATTTCATCTGTTCAAAATTTGTCAAAATGAACTCCATCCTTTCTATTTCTGCCTTTTTTGTACTGAGCTAGATTCTGACATGCACTTCCATTCTTGCACAAAGTAAGCACTTTTTTCACCTTCTCCAAAAGGATTTCAATGCTTTCATTCTCATGTTACCACTATTATTATTTTTGGTCATAGTTCTTGAGCTCTGGTTGTTCTTCGTTCCCTCTGCAAAATAAGCAGATAAGCCTAAATCTACTAACTTGGAAACTGAATTAGAAACCAGGTATAAATTGGAGAGATTGTAAGTGTGCCAATAGAATATTTCAAAATTGAATTTATTATGTGAATTTTCTGCCTTTTCTTTCCTTTTCATCTACCTCCTTCATGTACTTGTCTATTCCACTTTTCTATCATCAGCAAAATTATTTTGTTAGCACACAAAAATTTGTTGCAGTATAAATTCTTAGACATATTTCCACCTGACTTTTTTTTTAAATTTAGAATTTATGGGGTTTTTTTACATCTTCCAACTTCTTTTTCTTATTTTTTATCATATTATTATTTTTGTACTGGGGGTACATTGTGACATTTACAAAAGTTCTTATAATATATCATAGTCGAATTCTCCCGTCTATCATTCTCTTTTATCTCCCCCTCACCCATTCCTGGAATAGTTTCAACAGGTCTTATCTTTCCATTTTCATACATGAGTACATATTTCTGCCATATTCACTCTCTTACAGCCTTTCCTTATAACCTCCCCACTCCCACCGACATCAACTCCTCCCCTACCCCAGGCAGGACCTGTTTTGCCTTCCTGGTCTCCATTTTTGAAAAAAAGACATTTTTGTTTGTTTGAGATAGCTATGCAGGGTGTTTCACTGTGACATTTCCATTGTATATATGTATTATAACCAGATCAATCTGTCTTTTAAAAACTCCCCTTTATTTTTTAAATTGCCAAATAAAGGTTTCTTGTATTTATCATGTATAACATGATGTTTTGAAATATGAATACATTATGGAATGGCTAAGTGTCCATCAATAGGGGAATGGATAAACACAATGGAATACTATTCAACCTTATAAAAAAAGGTGATCTTTTCATTTGTAGCAACATGTTTGAACCTAGAGGACATTTGGCTAAGTGAAATAAACCAAGCACAGAAAGACCAATATTGTACGATCCCATTCACATGTGGAATCTAAAAAAAGTTTATTCCACAGAAGTTGAAAATAAAATGGTGGTTACCACAGGCTGGAAGAGGGATGGGTTAGGAAGATGTTGATCAAAGAACAGAAAAATTAAGTTAGGAGGACTAAGTTTAAGAAATCTAGTGTACAACATGGAGACTATAGTTAATAGCAATGTATGTATTATTGAAAATTGCTAGCACTTTTTAGTGAAATTTTAAGAAAAAAATGCTAAAACTTTTAAATGTTCTTACCACATAAAATCAGTATGTGAGCAAATCTATATCCTCATTTGATTTAATCATTCTCATTCCATTTTTAATCTTTACTTAACCCTACATCTAAGAACTTCAATGCATTATTTGTCCTCCAAAGTCTCCCTCACCTGGTTTTGCATTTTCCTCTTTTCCATAAGAAGGAATAATATTCTGAATATTATTCAAAATGCTATCTTAATGGGTATCTTAAGCTAATTATGTCTTTTACCTTCTATTTTTAGAATAAGTTGATACAACCACTTTCTTTTCTCTTCCTTCTTTTAATTGTGTGTGAATATTTGCGTGGAATTTTAGGATTCAGGTGTCTTGAATGGCCAGGTTTATGTTGTTTTGCAAAACATTTACCAAAACTATTTTAAAAAATGACTGGATCATTGAATTTGTAATATTCATAATTTAGATAACCTCATGGAAACTTGGGTACATGAAAAAGTAACATGTCTTATTTTAGAGAATTATGGATGGATAAGAAGGGCATTTTCTTTTCAAATGCTAATGCATTTAAGTGCAGAATTTTGAAACATTTTTAACTAATATAACAGCTCTGAAAACTCTGAAATAAGAAGTAAGAAACAACTCTAAATTATGGTTATTAAATTTTTTTGTTATCATAGACATTATTTAACCTTTGGTCCTCAATTAAAAATAGTTTATCCTTAGACAATTTTTTTCCAGTTCTGTTTACATTTTTCACATTACTATTTCATGTTAAAGCAAGAACAGAAAACCCTTGGGAGAGTAATAACCTTTTCTAATATATGTTACTTGAAAGTGCTTTGAGTAAGTTCAAATTGCATGACCACATACTAAATGATTGGTACCACAATAGACCTAGCTGGAAAGTAGAAAAAGTTCACATAAAATTATTAAATATTTGGCATTCAAACATCTTTTCACAGTTTTTCCCAAAGCCATTGTTTGTTTGATGGCCCTACTGCAATAGGGAAAGAAATGAACAAAAAATCTATTAGGTAAGAAACTGACCTCTTGCTTCCTCTGGTTCACAGAGAACAGTCAACAGGAAAATTGACAGGAAACCAGTGCCATTAATTGTGGACTCAAATGCCTCAGGACCCACCATGGGCTGCCAAAGTCCATCGTAAAGAACATATATTACAATGCCATCTGATAGCTCTTCACAACCTATTAAATAGAAGTGGTTGCCTATTTCAGTTGTGCCACAATTCAATTCCCTGCAATAATTTGAGATAAATTTCTTTAGTGCTCCTGTGTATTTTCCCCAGTCAATTTGTCATTTAGGACCAAGTAAAGAGAGATAGTTCGTGTCACTGAATGCCTGGACAAGTTGAAAACCAGGCCATGTATGTGGATATTCCCCACCAATTGTAATACTGTCTGTTCACAAAAGATAATACTGTTTTACTTGGGGCCATGAAATCTTGCTGCCAGAGGAGCCTGCACTAACCACAGCAGCTGCATTCAACAAACCTGTCATTCAAATCACTGAAGGGACAGAAACACCTTCTACCCCTAGGGTCACTGAAATGCAGTAGAGACACTTCCTAAAAGCCTAGGTATCATTGCACTATTTAAAAAAGAAGGGTGGACTTCTCAAGAGCAAGGGCAAGGAAAGTTTGTCTATGTGCTGGTGACCTTTCAAATAGTTGCTGAAGAACTCACAGTCTGGATGTGGCAAGTAAGAGAAACCTTGGCAAGAATTAACATTTTTGCATTGTAACTTTCAAAATAAAATAGCAGTATCTCTCAGTAGAGGGTATAGGAAACAAACTGCTGATGCTCCCTTTCCATCTTTTTATCTTGGTTCAAAATAATTATTTTTAGATCAGATCGGTGGTATGTTGCACTTATCAGGTATAGTAGTCATCATCCAGGGCTATGTGCCAGTGAATAAGCCATGTTACCTTGTATAACCACCTTTAACATTATCTCTGCATTTTCCAAGCTTAGAGATTTTTTTTCATTCCACAGTCTTTATGGTTATGATTTGCAGGCTATCCAAGCATCCAGTGAGACAAAAGGGCCATTCAACATGATGATTTGGATGAACTGTCAGAATGGACATACTGGCTGCATAGAATGGACATACTGGCTGCATGGAATGGCGTTCTATCTCAGCCACACTCACCTATCTAGATGGTCTGATAGGTGAAACCACTCTTTAAACCTGGTTTCCCTGGTGAATATACCTTTATTCTCTTGTCCGTTCTGAGTGGATCTTCCTGTACTGATGCAGTGGAGGCGATAAGTGCTCAAATTTCCCATCAGGCAAGGTTCTCTCTTCCTGCAGTAATTGCATATTATGGTTCTCATTTCATTTCTCTATGCTCTAAATGAAAAAGAGTCCAGGGATCTTCATAGAAATGATGCCTGCTTTTCTATTGTTGTTCTTTAATAAAGGCAGATGCTTATATAGAGAGCTCTGGTAAGTAGTGATCAATGAAACATGAATACAATTCAAAGTACTTACTAAATGTTTAAAAATCAATCTCTAACGTTTTATAATGTTAAGAATCACAAAGATGTCTATTACTTGAAACTTAATGGTGCCTAAAGTAAGGGGAAAAAAGTGTATATTTTGATAAACTTTCCTTCTGCAATTTGTTTTTGGTAATAAAAAAACTATATGAAACTATGTCAAAATTTTAATCATTGAACTCAAGGGTGGCAGTCAAGAGGAATTATTCTGGGTGTTAGTGTCTCACACCTGTAATTCTAGCTACTTAGGAGGCAGAGATCAGGAGGATTGTGGTTCAAGGCCAGCCTGGGTAAAAAGTTAGCCAGATCTTATCTCAACAGAAAAATCTGGCTGTAGTGGCATGCACTGTCATCCCAAATACTGCAGGAAGTATAAATAGGAGTATATTGTAGTCCAGATCATCTCTGGGCAAAAAGTGAAACCCTATCTCAAAATAACCAAAGCAAAAAAGGCTACAGGTATGGTTCAATTGGTAAAGTGCCCGTCTACCAAATGCAAAGCTCTGAGTTCAAACCCCAGCACTGCCAAAAAAAATAATAATAGAGGAATTGTGTTGTTAATTGTGCTTATAATCAAATATATTAGTGTGTTCATTCAATTAATAACTATAACAACCTCTGTGAGGTATAATTTATGTTTAGTGTAGGTGGTTCAGGTAAACCATTCTGAGCAATGACTCCTACACATTTACTACAGCATCTCTCTATTTCTTTGTCATGGAAGGAATTATAGATTATAGGTATCTTTGTTAGCATCACTTATGGAATACTGATTGCTTGGCACCTAATCCTATGATAACATGTTCAATAAATTTTAGCTATGATAATTTTAAATTTATGCCCCAATAGAATGGAAGGCCATTTTAAAAAAGAAAATATACTGTATTTGAGAAAGGATAGACAAATGTTTTTGTAAGTCTTCTTTTTGTTTTCTTTTTGAGTGGTAATAGAAAAGAAATCTCAAAGTGATTGTCACTTACGTTAAACTGCCAACATTGTTTGCTTAGTCTCAGACCCAGGTGTGGGCATGCATAGATTCTTTGAATATAAGAGCCAATATCACCTAGTTGAGTGTTGCTTTTCACAAAATACAGAAATAAAATGACTTGTCTCCCTTACTGATTTCCTAGAAAAAGCATAAACATGCCGTAAACACTCAATATTTACACACCGAATTGACCTTCACGAAAAACTTCTATGAATAAATGCCATTAATAGATGTTCTGAATTTAAAGATTGCATGATTTATGGAACACAAAAAAACACTAGATCCTGGTCAAACATTGGAAAGTCATTTATCAACTCTATTACACTTATTTTTCTTTACTGTGCTAACAGAAAACAATTTAACATGTTTTTATCCCAACTTCTTTACAATAGGATTTCTAGGGCATCTAGTTTATTTCTATATGGAGCAAGATCTTTCCCTCAATGAGCAAGACTGTGCATGTCAAAAAGTATTTTCTATGAAGTTTTGTGACAAAAACAAGATAGAAATTCTGTTACTGTATTACGGGTAACAGACACCTTCTGGTTGACAAGTCTGATGTATTAATGGGAAAATGAATTGTGATTTGGAATACATTGAGTTAAGTCAGCTATAGATTTGACTTCTGCTTGGTATGTCATTGCACATTATTTTCAAGCAGTGTAAATTACTAAAGAAAAATGAAAAAAAATTTAAAGATTTAATGTCATGCAGTACCACTAGGAAGAAAAAGAAAGCACATAATGGCACATTAATTAATGGAATTCAAACAATTCTATGAGAGTCTACAAATGCATCAGGGGAGTTGGTTTTACTCTTTGCAACCATAGTGAATAAAATAAATTAATGATAGAGCATAGAGAATGCTGTCAAATGTGTTATTCTGTCATACAGGAAAGCAAGTACTTATGAACAAATTTCTCTGCAGGAAAAGTGAAACTCATAATTGACAGTGAAAGGATATAAAGGAAAGAAGGCAGTAACATACCTTTTATGAAAGCTTTTACCAACAATTCCAGTGTAGAAACACCTTTCTTTTCTTTCTACACTTTGATCCTAAGGTGATTATTGGATCCTTATTTTTGCATCTGAAATTCACTTATGAAATGGTACTGAGAAAATTGAAATTTTAGACAACTAGTCCTTTCTTTAGAGGATAATTCATATGTGCCTGCACACATAAACAAACATCTCTTGGAGGTCTTTAACTGCATGATTAGCTTTAATTGAATGAGAGAAATCCACACTGTCGAGACCCATTCTAATGCCAGTCTTTGTCCAAGAAGCAGACTAACCTCATTCACATCAATACTCCTTACTTCTCTCTCTGATCCCCTTAGCTCTTTAAAGTTTGTAAAAGCTGCCAAGTCATCTCTCCTTTTGTTAATTTAATGGTGCAGTCACTAGTCAGAAGATTTCCAAATTCTTTGTATCCCACATGGAAGAATCCATGGCAGGACACATGGGCGTAAATAGAGTTTATTAAAAGTTAGGGAGGAGAATTACAAAAGGGGGCATGGTGGGAACAGATGGAAGCTGGAAGCAGAGAGAGTGTCTTTCTCTTTTCCAGGTGCTTTTAATACTTATGCTAACCTTTGGGAAGGGAAGAACCTGGTGACTCCTGACCAATAATTGATGAGTGAGGAGGGGCATGGGTGGCCCCTCTGCCAAGTTAAGGTAGTTTTAGTTGTCCCTGAGTTAGGGTGAGAATAACCTACACACATTTGCAATTGAAAAGGAGGCTCAAACAAAGAGAATAATGTTCAATCTGAAATACAATATTAAGTCATATATTTTCTATGAGTCCTTAACTTTCCTTAATTCTAGCCTGCCTCAACTTTCTGTGTTCAGATTCCTGGATTTTGATTTGTCTTCTTGTTCTTTTTTCCTTCCTTCCCAATTTCCTGTGAAAAGATTGCGTCTTCCTAACCTGATGCAAACTCATCCCTCAGGCTCTTCATTATCATATTACCTATGACTGGCCAGATGTCTCTACCTCACTCTGTGATTGTATAGAATAGGATCTTCTCACGGCTTCCTGTTCTACTCCAGTGTCATAGCTCTCTTGAGCAAATTCCTCAGGCTTAGCTTAGAGTTAATTCCAATTATATAAGTGTGTTTTTGGGAATAAGACACAACTAATATGAAAATATATGCTAGTGCAAGTTCACTTGGAAATATAAAGCAATTATTTATCATTCTAAAATAAAATCTATTCCATCTTGATTTCACCTTAACCACATACTAAAACTCAGCAAGTTATGATGAGTTAATGGATTTTTCTGGCCAGAGGTTTCCCCCTTCTTTGACAGCTTATATATGTTCTTAATGGGTCACTTGTGAATTGAAAACTAGAATAGACATTTGAACTTTGAAATGAAAAGAACATTACAGGAAAAATATCTCTGATAAATACCTCAGTTCTTGTGTTCAGCAAGAGAATTCAAATAAGATGTAAAAATATACTAAAAGTAATAGTAAAGATTATTAGGAAAAGTATTTAGTATAATAGTTAAGAGTGGGGAGAAATGGGAAAAAGAGAAAGAAACATTTTCTGCTCCCCATACAGGAAATGGGAGTAAAGATTCAAAATGGTTGCCCCTATCTCTAAGTCTTATACTTTTGGAGAGCTGGAGGAATATACTTGGTCAAAGATAATGGATCTGTGTGGCTGAGGTGGCTGTTAAAACAAGGAGGTGTCATCCAGGCCCACACAAATCACAGTGACAGTAGGGTGTGCTTAGAATTTTCCTTTGCTAGACATGATATTTTTCACCCATCTAAGGAGCCTACAAGATTGTTAACATCTCAAAGAGAAAAAAGACAAATGGATAGCCCTGTTCTTGTAACTTAGCATCTGAAAGGAGATAGGAGGGAGCTAGATGCTCTGGCTTTCTAGTTTTCACTTCTTTGTACCAATGTCTGAATCTGTTTCTTTAAATATTTATTAAAATAATACAATTTTCCTGTCTCCTCATCTATATTGCTTTATCCATAACTCATGGCTAATTGCTACCTAAGAAAAGGACCAAACCTCATGTTCACCCACTGTTTTTCACTAGTTTGAATAAGTGGATTCATATGTGTAGCATTGTGTAAAAGTAAACAAAAGCAGAAAATTTTATTTTATAAGAAATAAAGTATGAGAAAAGAGCTCAACATAGAAGAAAATGTATATTCAATCTCAAATGCTTTTATTTTTTTCCTTAGTTGATTAACTGTCATATTTCCTCTTCTACAACAAATACATATAGTTTGGGGGAACTTTTTCAAAATAAATGCACCACATAAAACTTGGCTAATACAGTGGAAACTGCTTCTCCTTGGACTGCATACCAGGATACTCAACACAGAAAGTTTTCCAAACAAATTCATTTTGACTTAAGCCTAAACCCAAGATCAGATAATTTCTAAAGAATGTGAATAGACATATTGTTTACCAGGGCAGGACTTGTAGAAATTGTTCATACATAAGATGTGCCATCCTTAATACACAGACCAGAAATAAAATTAAACCTGTAGGGTGTTCGTGACAATTTCTGCAAAGTAAGAATTATGCAAAAAGGTGCACCATTGCATACTAAAAATGAAACATAGTGTCCCTAACCATACCTCTGCATACTTATTAAGACAACTCTGCCTTCAGCAATAAAAAAACTTTCCTTTAAGAAACTCAATATGCTTAGCAAGCACCTGTGCCTCATTTCCCAAAGGGAAAATTTACCTTTAGTCTACTTTTTTCTCTTTCCTCTAAATTCTTCAGACCATTTGATTAAAATGAAACAGGATGCTTCCTTCTGTCTCTAGATTTCTACTCAATCACATGAAGTAGTCTGTCTTCACAGGACCAGCTTATATTTTCCCTCTATCATGAAGCCTCAGTGTATCACCCCAAAGCTTCCTCCCACACTACATGCATTCATGCAAGTCACTTATTTGCCTTTACTGTTAATGTCCCAATACTGTTTTAGTTTTGTTTGCACTAGTTTTTATTTCCATCCAGAGGTAAACTAACTGAAGTGAAAAGGGATCTTTTAAAAATCCTTCCTATCTTCTAGTGTATTGCTTTATAAGTTACATATAATGCATTGATAACATATAATATTATTGATTGTTTGAAAGAGGCATATAAAGGAATAAGGTATGCAACATTTCACACATTCACATTCTTTGACTCTAGTGTGGAATCTGCTTAGACTGAAGTATTTAGACATTTGCTCTAACCCCATTGGTCTTGTCCAGTGATAGTCAAAGGGAGCCTGTGGATCTTTGCTTCAACATGAACTGTTTACCAGTGATCTCTGTCAATCAGCAATAAGTAGCTTATATGAGAAAGTAAATGAACTATGTCACTTAACATACTGTAGAGTTCAACTAATAATTTTCTTTATTTTAATTTGTAATCATTGGTAGCTTCAGTGTAGCACGGTAGATACACAAAATTTACGCACATTTAATATACTTTTACTAAAAAAAGGCAAAACCAAAACTTCTCCCCTGAACACACACACACACACACACACACACACACACATGCATGCGCACACCCACACACACCCACACACACACTGACTCACTCACATAAGCATGCATGCATAAATGGAAAGGAATTTTTAGAAGTGATGGTACTAAAATGTCAGCTCCATCATCTACCTCTGTTTTTGCATCTGGCAGAAGAATTCAGGCAAGAGGTGAAAATATAGTGAAAGTGATAATAAAGTTCATTAGGTGAGGAATTTAGTATAACAGGATAAAATTAGGGAGAAATGGGGAAAACAAAAATAGCCTTTACATATTAACTTCAAAATAGCAGTTTCAGACCATCCTACAGATGCTTATTGACATACATACATATGCACAAAAAGTTTTAAATTAGGCATGCCAACATGTCGCACATATAAAAAAAATGAGAAAAACCCTGAATATTGGCCATAGCAACTAGCCAGTTTTTTTTTTCTAGCATTCCAGGGGCAAAAGAAGTTTTTGCTCAATGCTTTATAGATTAACACATAAAAATAACACATATATACAGTTATATTAACTTAGAGCTCCCTTAGATCTTTTAGCCATGGGTTAATTATAATTAACCATTTGGGAGTAATAAGATGGTATAGAATTTCTGTCTGCCATCCCAGTATCATCATGGCAAAGATGGCTGCTGTGGAGTTTGGCCACTGGAGCAGGTGTGGTGGCTTCATCATGGTGGCAGCATTTCCCTTGACCACAAGGTTTTTCAAGGTGTTTTAGATGGAACAGCAAGCCATTTTATATACAACATACAAACATAAAATAAACACCAAATATAGAACAAACACATGGGAAACTAATATCTTTTTTTCTTTTGTTTGGACCCCAAGAGACCAAAGAGGTTAGAACCAATGTAAAGGGCTCCAAAACTAGAGGATAGCCTGGGGAGCAAGATATGAAAGACTGAAGATTTGTGAATCCACTTGGACTTTAACCAGTATCACCAAAAGGGGAAAAAATGGTGGAGGAGAATAAATGGCTTTCCCTCAGGGCAGAGGAAGAATGGCAAAATCAAGAAGATAAGAAAAATGGTTTAATTCTTTAGGAAACATTTGGGAGAGTCAGGAGAAGAGATGGTAGACCTTTTTGGAGTTTAAAACCTGGAGGTCTCCATAGAAATAGATCATGATCCACTTTCTGACTAGTGACAGATGAGCTAGTCTTATAAGATGGACAGAAGAAACCACACCATGAGGACACTGCTCAAAGGGAAGAAGACCAGGAGACTGTATAGGGTGGTAGAATGGAACTGAAGGGCACTAAAGTGCATAAGAATGTCCTTGAGAGGCCAGAACATCTGAAATCTTTCCCACACATCCAGATCTGACAAGAGGAACCTGAAAGCCTGGACCTAGGGAAGCTTGGACCATTTAGAGGAATCATGGCAGAAAAGATAAAGTAAAGCCAGACTTCTTCACCTGGCAGTGTATTGTAAGTCAGCCATATCATATTCCAAAGAATGCAACCTAGGAATGAGTGTGCATCAATGAAAGACATGTTCCTACTGCCTGGAACAAAATAATAGAGCCAATTATCATCATTCAGAAAAGGTACCCCCTATGAGAGAGTCTGAAGCTTTGCACCTAGGTCAAAGCCTTGAGCCTATATTGGAGGAGGAGCATCCTCTTGGCCCCAAGCTTGGTAAACCTTTAGGGTCATGTTTGAAGCACCTGGAAGAAACCCTGAGGCTGCCCAAAGATAGAAGGACTTCAGGCAGCCATTGCACCACTGAAGTGAGGTTTACTTACACAACTTCCCTGACTCATGCTTAGCTGAACCTGACAGTCTTTCACCCCTCAGTACTGCCATTGCTGAGAGGCCATGGCAACTCTGGACCACACAGCCATCTTGCCTCCTTCTATTTTTATTCATTCATAGAAAAATGGTAGACATAACATAAAGTGGTTTGCCAATATGGTGGAACAATAATAGCAATCCAGAAACTGCAAGTCAAATCTTCCTTTTTCCCTAAATAAATTTTAGAAATATCTCTCCTTTACATATTTTAAGATCATATCATCCCTCTTGAGTGCACATGATATATTTAAGGATAAAACTTAAAATGCTTTAGTTACTGTTTAATCTCAAGGAGCCATAATT
Source organism: Castor canadensis (assembly GCF_047511655.1). Taxonomy (NCBI): domain Eukaryota; kingdom Metazoa; phylum Chordata; class Mammalia; order Rodentia; family Castoridae; genus Castor; species Castor canadensis. Next base: position 68,167,255 of record NC_133391.1, on the reverse strand, counting down.
AATTATTTATTATTGCCACTATATGCACTGGCTTCTGACCATTATGACGATTCTTTCTACCCCTCAGAGAAATTATTCAGCTGTGTGTGAAGCCCATCAGTGAAGCCAGACTGGTTGTTATGGAAAAAGAAAGATTGCTTTCTTTTCTAAAAATAAAATTTCTTTTCTAACCCAAAGGAATCTCTGGATTTTTGAATCTATTCATATGAAATTTCTATGAAAGAAGATCTGAGAATATAATTTTTACCTCCATTTTACAATCTGGAAAATTGTTTACATGAATATATACATGTGATATCTCTCCCTCTGTGTATCTCTCATAGTCTGGAACTTTCGAAAGTTCATTTTTAAAAGGTGTGGGGTGTTTAATATACTACTGTTTCGATATTTCTGTAGGTTTCAATTTTTGTGAATGAAAAGACTAGACCAAAATAATTAAAACTCCAAAGTATATTTAACATTAAATGTAAGTTCTTCGCTCTGCTGGGGCCTGCAGAGAACCAGCCACTGTCTCCTACACTACATGCTGCTGAGATCTCTCATCCATTAAATCTAAACAAAATCACAAAATAAATAGGAAGTTATTTACATTTTCTAGGTCCCTGAGTGCCATAGGTGTATGCATAAGTGTATGTTCCAATATCAGGGCTGAAACATGTCCCTCAGGGAAATCACAGCATACATGAAAATAGTTGCTGGATGATGTGCTCAAGTGTAAACAGGGGCAGAGTGAGTCACCACTTGGTAATTAGTGACTAAAGGGCCAGTTAGGGGATGGAGTAAGAGTGTGAATCATCTGTGGGTGTTCTAGAGAAAGCAAAACAGATTGCATGAGGTTCTAATTTTGAGACCTGGAATTTGACCACAGCAGATGTAACTATCTTTTAGTATTTACAGTGGAACATTGCCTCCTGCTATAAATCAAGATTGATTTTAGCCGTAAGTTTTCAATCCTGAGTCTCACACTCCAGCATGCTGGACTTCAGTCTTCTGCTGGGTCTTAGGATCCTTCTTTACATTTCTGGAAAGTGCAGAGGAAAACTTGAGAACTATTGGACTACTGCCAGGAGGGTAGCAGCAAATTTGGGAGATTAAAAATCTGTAGAGCCACTCATCTAGAAAGCTTTCTATATAGCTTGGGATTAGGCATGTATGGAATTCCTGAGGAAAGTGGGTTGGCAAAATACCGGGCAAGAAAATTAATTATTTTGCATCCAAACCATTATGGTTCTAGAATACTATGTTGTCTATAAAAATTATTTGGTAAATAAATAAAATTATTAAAAAAAATTAATATAGGTGAGTAATATGGTGAGTTCTTCCTTTTTCTTAAAAAAAAAAATGCTCCAAGTAGCAATGCAAGATACACTAATGTGGGAAAATGCAATGACACAAAGACTAATGCAATGGTCCAACCAAGAAATAAAGAAATCTTGATAAAAACCATGCACCTGTATTAATAAGAATGGCAGATACCAAACTGAAACCTAGAAAAGCAACAAAAACTGATGAAAAGCATGAGCTTTTAAGTTAAAATGTTTGGGTCTTAGCTGAATATTTACTGTCTGTGTAATTTTGTTTCTCAGTTATCTCACTTACAAGATGAGAATAATAAGACTTGTCTTCTAGGTTGTGTGACACTTAAGTGAGTTTGTATATGAAAAGTGCTTAGAGTGGTACTGTAGCCTTATTATTACTCCTGCTATTATTATCAACATTACTTAAGATCATATAGTTAGTAAATTATTGAGGTGAATTTAAATTTTGAATTTTGGTTGTCTAATGTCAGAGTCTACTATCTTACATTATGTTGGCAATAATGGCGCTGATGGGTTTCAGTTCTTACTACACCCTTAAGCTTCTGTTTTCCAGGGTCACGGTCCTGCCTCCCAGGGTCATAGTCCAGCCTCAAGTCTAGCTTGAATCCTCCTTCTGCCCCAACCTCCAATCAGCATGAACCATAAGATCCTAACCAATCAGATCATGCTGAGTCCCACTGAGGGATATTTAACCCCCTACCCCCCTCCTCTCTCTCTGCTCTCTCTGCTCTCTCCCTCTCCCACCCAGCAATAAAGAATCTCTTGGCCAGATCACTCCTCTCCACGTGGTCATTTTGGGGCCTATATTTCCTTACACATTCTCTGCTACAAAGAAGGAAATATTAGAACATATTAGAGTTAGAATTAGATATCAAAAACAAAACATAAAGAATAATGGACAGAAAGGTATCCAGAAACACTCTGAGATTTCTTATTTGGAAACCCATCCAGGAGAAAATGGAAAAACAGTAAACCATGAGAAGAAAATCTTCAAGAAGGGAGGAATTAAGAATGTCATAAGTAGTGACACAATGGCAAGTGAGAACACACAGTTGGATTTCCAAAAGGGATAGAAGAAGTCAGCACCCTGATCAAAGATTTGTACTCATCTAACTTAAAGAGTTAAAACATTGTGGCAGAATTTAACTTTGGTGAGTGAGGAAGGGAATTCTTACTTAGGGAACGGATTAAACATCAAGATCCTGAAGATAAATGGAATAGGTACTGACAGCTATGCTCTTAATTTTTGGAAGAAAATGCCTATTTTCAACTAGAGAATTCCAGTTTTATATTCTAATTTTTTTTATACAGATGCCCAACATTTTAGTATCTTGTGATAGTCTCAGGTGATTAAGTGGACCTGAGAAAGATGGATTTGAAAGATTTATTGGTAAGGTTTAATATTAATTATATACTAATACAAACCTAGAGTTTGATTTTTTAAAAAAGATTGGTCTGCTCTTAATAAGATATTGTAAAATATTTTTCTTTGCATTTGAATAATCTATCTATAAGTCACAAATTCTGAATTTTATCAGAATAATTCCCTGTGCTTAATGTTGTCTTTATCATATCTAAGAATACCAAAACTTTGAAAGAAGTGAAATTTTAAAAATCATGTTACCTTCTGTATTTAGTTTTGAAATCTTTTATTTTTACCTTGATTGGTTAACCAAGCACTACTTCTCAGTGAATCATGATCATTTATAACCAGGTATTCAAACATCCTGAGAAATTTCACTATTTTTTTCTTCAAAAAAAATTCTAGATGAAATCTTAATGTTCTTAAACTGACATTGACTTCCCCAGAAAATCACAGAAACAACCTTTGACTTTATAAAAGGAGAGGTGAAAAAATAACTGGATTTATCTGACATATTGTTAAAATTCACAGGTAACATTGTCCTATAAGAAAAGATGTTTAATCGTTTCCAAGTTATGTTTGTATGGACAGAACAGTATTGGAATATTTCAGAATTTGTACAGAGTTTCCAGAAATTTTTCAATATCCCTGTTGTTCATGTCCTTGTCTGATATTAAATATTAATAATAATTCCAATAATTAAAAAAATACTGGCTGGGGATATAGCTCAGAAACAGCATTTGTGTAGCACCTACAAAACTCTGGGGTCAATTCCTAGAAACATAAAAATTGTAAAAATAACCAAACATTTGAAAAAACAACCAAGTATCAAAAAATTTTCTCAATCAGTATTAATGTTTTTCAAATAAACAGTCATCAGATATTTTAACTATGACCACTTTAAGTCTTTTGTCATCCAGAGATAGTTTTGTTTTACTCTGATGGGTTCCTAAAAGCACTTGCAATAAGCTACAGGCCAGAGCACTTCATTTCCAGCAAAACAGATTACTTATGAGACCCAGGGAAAGGTGCCAGTTCCTTTCAGACACAAGCTTCTGATGGTTTGATTTAAATAATGTTGAGACTATATCCTATGACTGAGTGAGAATTTCTATAACAATAGTGGAGATGCTAATGGGTCCCTGATACACCTAAGCTGTAATTAAGCAGAAAATTAATTATATAGGACTGAGTGAACTGATGGAGGATGGTTGTAGGATTTCTATGGAATAAATGTGTTAATGTTGTATTTTCTGGATATAAGGAATTCCTTTCTCATTTCTCTTAAACAACCCATAAATTACAACTCAATGGATTATACTTTTGGAAAGTAGAAATGAAACATTTTTCTGTTTCAACATGTTTCATTGGAACAGAAATTCAAAATTTCTGTTGAATTCAAAAATGCTCATTGGCTATTCTTATAGTCATGACAACCTCATTATGTGAATAATGTTCAGTAAGAATCTACCCCCTTAGCCAGGTGCTGGTGACTCTTACCAGCCCCAGGCAAGTAGTTCATGAGACCCTGTCTTGAAAATACCCAACTCAAAACATGGCTGGGGGAGTGGCTCAGGTGGTAGAGCCCCTGCCTAGCAAGTATAAGGCTCTGAGTTCAAACCCCAGCACCACCAAACAACAACAACAACAGCCAGTCCTTTTTTTTAGTATAACATGATTGGTTATTTAACTACAACTTAAACAGAAAGTCATATTTGAGAATATACATATGACTAGACAACTTAAGGAACTATTATGATTCTTATGAAGCAGACTTTTCCAAAGTCCACCTGGAAAAACTGCCTGGCACCTGGCTTACACTGTTCTCATCCTTAGAGATGAGTAAGGAAGTTTGCTTTCTGCTAAGCCCAGGAATCTGGGTTTTTGAAGAAGCTAAGTATTTATTACAATCACATCCTCATGCTATCAGTTCCTGGCCTTATTTATTGTTTTTGAGCTCTTTTCCAACTGTTTATAAATTGCATAGTTTTCTTGTCTACCTATAAAATATACTAAAACATCCATCTTCCACAAATTGTCAATCTTTACCACATTCAAAATTTATGACATTTCTTTTAGTATCTGGTTACAATCCTCCAAACTAACATTGCTAATTTTTCTACCATCTTTTCATTTGGTATCACTGAGAACTAAAACCTGAATTCCCATGTCCTTATTTGGACTCTATGATGTTTAATAACTGGGTTTGTCCACCTGACTTTAAAAAAGCCCTGTGAGTTGGAACTGTGTGTATCTTACAGTTTGTATCTTAGCAGATTACATATGGTCATACTCTGTGCCTGGAGCCACTGCTGTGTAGAACAGTCAGCAAACACATCAGAACTCCTACCTCTTCCATACTGAGCTGCTGGAAATATCCAGAACTGTGTACAATCTTGCCAAAACCTCTCTGATTCTATGCCATCACCACAATCATTAAGGCAGCAATTTGGGAAATCCATTAGATTGCACTGCCATCCTCATTCCACCACTGAACTACACTAAACCTCAGGTCTAGGCATGTCTCACATGTGCCCTGTTATCTCAGAAACAGAACTCAAAGCTCACTTCATCCATTTATCCATGTTTTCTCTTTTATTTCTATTGGAATCCTTTTTCAGTAAATGATTGATTGCTTGTACCACACAGCGAATATATTCTACTACCAAGTCTTATCAGTAGTTAGTTCAACTAATCTTTCAACAACAGAAATCTGCTAAAATGAGCTAAACTTTCTTAAGGTTCTCAGTGAGAAATGTGGTTTCTCTTGAACAAAAGGGGGTCCAGACCAAGATGGATTTAAAAATCAAATATCTTTAGATGTTATATCAAACAAATTATTTGGGATCTGCAAATTTAGAATTTAAATTAAAGTAGAATGCAGGCAATAAACATTTTAATCTAAATTAGAAATATAGCTCACAATGTAAGTAAATATCTACCTGCACTATCCATATTATCAGCTAGCTTGTTATTTTTCAATCCAAGCAGTGTTCTTTATGATTTGGCCAAAATTGGCAATAGTATTGATACTGCCCTTCCGCTGCCTTGGTGGTGAAGATAGGGTTTCTGAAAGTTTGAATAATGCATCAGCACTTATTAAAGCTAGAACATTGGCCACATATCTGGACTGCTACCTTGGCTAGCTGTTAAAGCAAACATGTAAGCCTTAAGCTTTCCCCTTATGCTTTATTTTAATGCTTAACCTGGAGGCAAACTTGTTACATCAGCTTCATGGTATAATACCAAAAAAAGTTAGAGACAAGTGACAAGGACAGGTGAAAGGCTGCAAGAGAGAGGAGCAAGGGACTGAAGGGAATTTGCTTCAGGCTGCTTTAATTTGCAATTCTTTATACTTTCCAGTAAAAGTTCCATGCCCCTTTCCCTTAGCACCAGGCATGGTTTCTATTCCTTAGAGCTGAAGCCTCAGCTGCATACAATGTGTCATGAATAACATCTGAACAATTTTCCATGAGAAATTTCTTCAAAGACTTCATTTCTTATTTTTAGTGTTTTATGCTGTTCTTCAAAATTTAATTTTCGGCCCAAACTTATAACATCTTACTTTTATTTTTTTAACTTGTAGGCTTCTCTACATTTTTCTACTTTTCTTTAGTTAAATTAATTGAATTCTGAAATTCAAAATTCACTTTTTTTGAATGGTATCTAATATGAATGCAAATTTAGTATTTCTATAGGTTTTCAAAGGAAAGATCACATGATTAAAGTTTTATGCATGAATTTCAGAATACTCAGGCTATAAATGTCATTCAGATAAAAAAGAAAGTTAGCAGTGGCAGAAATTCATTCCCTGGAGGTTAGAAGTCTTCACACAATTCGTAAGTGACAGAAAGAGAATCACCAGAGCTCTGGTATTGTTTTCTTTGTGGCTTTATTTCTTACATTTCAAAAACTATTTCAGCAATTATTTCTTGTTTGTTTGCAATCACTTCTTTCACTACAACTAGGACTTTATGATAATTTCATTAGTTATTGCATTTCAATTACTTTTAATGGCTTGTTTACTAAAAAGTAAGACTATATGTTTCTACTTTAAAATAATTGATCTGCTTTGAGAAATCTATACATAAAAAAGCAAATCCAAAATCTGTTTGATTTCAATCTTTCCTCACTCCCTTTTTTTTCTTATAGTACTTGACTATACACTAAAGTCATAGTTTTCTGAGAAATACACTTCTGGAAATACTGAATTGGGTACATTCAATTAAAAAAATAGAATGATTTCAGGTATCCTATTTCATTAAGATCCTTTTCTTAAAAATGCAAGTTTTAGGTTCAAAATAATACCAGTGACAGTATGACAGCAGAGATAATAAAGATAGGAAGACACATGCTGTATTTGTCTTACAAAAATGATTGAATTTTCAAGGTATCTGTATTTTACTGGGTAACAAAATCCAAAATTTAGTTTGGCATGTTCAGTAGTTCAATTTTTTCATTTGTATTCATGCACTATTAAAGTCACATGGCTGAACTCATGAGACCTCAATTTATAGAATGATTGATAAGTGATGACATCATTCATAAGTGATGACATATCTTTTTAGTTAAAAGAGATGTTTTATGTAAGGTCACATTTCCTAAAATGTTTCTTCTATTTGTGATAAATGAATTTATTTGCTGAAAGAACTGGCAGAGATTTTATTTCATTAATTGCTCTGTGATTTTTCTAGAAGGAAAATAGAATACACAGCTTGAAAAACTGAATGTAAAAATGGACAATGGGTGGGCCATATATGAAAATAGAATACTTACCTGATGCACGGATGACACGCTCATGAATTCAGGTGCTCAGCGTTCTTGAGCCAGCTCTGAGAATGAAGGCACAGACAGACTCTAACAGCAGAGGTCGGAAAGATTTTATTTGTAGAGAATTTATTTGTAGAGAAGAGAAAAGAAAGACTGCATATTGGGGAATGCAGGGGGACCAGGAAACTGGTGATCCCATGGGTCAGGGTGGGGAGTGGGGTCTTATAGCCTTTTTGCATTGCCTGATGGCAGAGATGCCTTTCAGATGCAGATGGGTATTCAGTAGGGAGGAGAAGTGTCTCCTTGACCTCCCAGGGTCTGTTCTGCATACCCACAACCTCTGTAGTGACCAACCATAAGATCTATAGCAATTTGCCTGAAACTCTATCAGTTGAACAGAAAAAAAGATGAAACTATAGGAATTCTGAGCTGTACAGATTAGAAAATGCCTTTGACAACATTTGGGAGTTAAAGAAGGTATCAGTGTAACAGCAGACTTTCCTTCTTACTTGGTCAATGGAATTAAACCTGAAACCAGAGACCCAAATTAGAAAACAGTATTTACAATGGGAAGTAGTCTTTTACCTGAACTATAAAGTCTGACAGAACGTTTTGGAAGACCTCTAGGACAAAACAAAAGACCCTGAAATAACACCTAGGACCAGACATATCAAAAGATGAGTGGCCCATTTTCTAACAGATCAGCTAGTAAACGGACATTTTCAGACATTATAAATAAAAAAGACACTACTAAACAGGATAGATCCATGTTACTAAAAAAAAGACTATGAAAAATCCTATCTTATTAAAATAAAAACAAAACACTATCCTTCAGTTCAGATCAGTGAGGATATTCTGAGAAAGGGGAAAGCTCTTAAACATTCAAGTTGAAAAAGGATGGAAAAACAAAGAGGAAGATTGGGCCAGGGGGAGAGAGGTATACATAATTATTAAGCAGCTCCAGTCAGAGTCACAAGTGTGTTTTGGTGGTCATTAAAGTGGCAATCATAGGTGGTCTGGTGGCTCATTGTCTCGGGATTGTTCAGATGGGCTCTTGTTACAATAAGAATCATTGCTGCCTGGCAGGTAGTCTATCCTGTGAAGGCTCTGCTATTCCCTTCATGGGGGTAGTTTCCATTGTCAAGATGTAATCAGATCAGTGTTGTCCTTCCTGGAACACAAGGTGATTACAGAAGAGAAAGAGAGACAGAGAAAGAGAGAGGGAGAGAGAGAGAGAGAGATTGAAAGAGAGAGAGAGAGGGAGAGGGAGAGAGTGTGAGGGAAGGGGGAAAAGGAGGAAGAAAGAGGGAAAGGAAAAGGGAGAGGGAGAAAGAAAGAGATTCAGAGTAAAGGAGACAGATAAAAATGGAGGCCAGGATGCCATGCTTTTATCTTGCTTTCAGTTAATTCATGCACCAAAGTAGGATGTCAGTGCTTTTCAGCAAAAGCAGCTTTTGAGTACGTGTTACAAGTCATCTTTATTTGGAATGTATATTTCCATTTTCACAGACACTCCTAAGGCTCTTTACAAGGATATATTTAAAACCCTATTTATACCAGCATCATGCTTTAAACACTGAAAATAGGTATGCTAAAAATGTGTTATACATCATACATCTTATAATTTTTATTTTTCTTCATTAAAGGGGGAAAACCTGCCGGAATGTTGAGAAACACTGAAACAATGCAAACATGGCTACCTCTGATAAGAGATAAGTCCTACTCAAGTCACATTGTTAATTCTCTCAACATCCTGAGAGACTTACATGGTCCCAAGACTGCAACCATAAAATCAATTAAACATCTAAATAACATATGGCTAATGATTGGAGGTAATTTTCTGTCTTGACCTCCTGGTCTCCAACCTAAAACTAAGCCTCTAAGTCTGTTTAAACACTCTACTAACAGTGTTCTCCTTTAAGTCTTGCTTTTGAGATGGGTGATTTTCCCATGGCAGACATGTCAAGACTGGGGGGTGAGATCAGGTCATACCCATGTTGCTGTAGGTGGTGACCCTGGGCTGACCTGTTCCTCTCCTGGCTAAGACACCATACAGTCTGGATTATGGACCCACACCCATGGCCTCATTGTATACACAGGCTGGAGGGACCAAAGACAAAATTTAACTTCTATGTCTAAAATGCCCTATATATTTAAAATTGAAATCTCAGTTTTTCCAGGTCATGGCATTAGCTAAAAGACAAAATAACAGCCTTCCTGAATTCTGCTATGAATTCAATAAGACAATTACATTTTTTTTTCATTAGTCCCTTACCTAAAATTAAGTCTTGAGGGGCTAATTCATTCTACCTTTTCCCATGCTTACCATCATCAGTTTCAATGGAAATATAATCCTTTTTACTGCAGCAGTTTACCCTTTTCCCAGCCTGTCATACAAATTCTAATTTAAAAATAAACTTTTTAAAGTATAAAACAAGAGGATGGACTTGTGCAAACCCTCGTGCATCCTGTATCTTTTGTATGGACAAGGATATGTGATGCCAACACTACACAAAGACTAGGCTCCCTAAATTTATTTTAAAGGTTTGCCTAATAATAAAGCACAAGATAAACTATTATTATTAAAAATTATTAAAAAACACCCTCTAGAGGTAAATCTAAAGCCTTCAATATCTAAGAGTACACCTGAAATTAATGTAATTAGTTTTGTTAGGTCCCTGGCATTCTTGGGGCGGGCAGAAGGTCCTGAGGCTAGCACCTTAAAACCAGAACCCCTGATTTATGACCGCTTGTTTCTCCCTTGCTTGTTTCCATGCCTGATTGTTTCTTGGCTTGCAAAACACCTCAGGAACTTCCATTTACTCAACTAGCCAGGCATGTCGACCTGTTCTATCTGGTGATCACAGATAATCAGAAACCAGAGACTCTCTTCCTCCCCCATGGCTTGGCCCCTCCTATAAAGCCCACTACCCAATTCAACCAAGTCGCTGCTTCCTGACCTCGGGAGGGCAGCCCTGCGGTCTGGATTTCTAATAAATCTTTCCTTTCCACATGTGGCGTGGTCTTAATTTGGCAGTACCTTACATCTGGTGCTGAAACCCAGGAGAGGTTAGAAGGATGCTTGGGGCTGGGGCTGGTCCCTTGGCCTTCATGTCCTGCCCTCTCCCAAACCCAGACTGCTGAATTGACCCCACGGTGCCTCTGGATGGTGGATTTCGGACCTTACTGCCTTGCCGGCTTTCCATCCACCATTAGCCTCTCTCTTTCACTGCTTTCCACCTGACCTACTCCTCAGGCTCGTAAGTGTCACCCCCTTCCGGGCTGCCTGCTCTGTCTGGTCTGGTAGTTGTGGTGCTGCTCCAGGTATGCCTCCTATGCTCACTGGGGCACCCCTCCGCTTAGCATGGGATGCCTGGCTAACTGGTTAGGCATTCTCTACAGACGGTGAACCAGGCCGGGGACACCCACCCTTGAGAACCCATTCGGGTGACACTTACACTCTCCTTCTCTCTCTCTCTCTCTCTCTCTCTCTCTCTCTTGCTCTCCCTCTGTTTTCCTTTCCTCTGCCCAAGGTGAGAGCTTGATAGCCCCTATAGCTTACTATGACCAAATGGCAACCAGATGATTCTGCTCTCCTTGCCTGAGTCATGTAAGGGAAGCTAGATCTTGACCTAGTTCTATATTGGCCTGAAAAGTAAACTCACAAAGGCACCTGATTCTCTCTCTCTCTCTCTCTCTCTCTTTCTCTCTGTCTTTCTCTCTCCTTCTACATTATGGAGACCTCCCACTCTACATTAGATGTGTCCACTGGGATACCTTCTCTGTATCTTCTTAGGTTAGATACATAACCTAAGCGACTGATTTATTACTGAAACACCATTTGGCCTCAGTACAAGCTAGATAATCATTCACAATGGCCTGAAAACAGTACTTCTGATTTTCACCCACTTCTAGGTCTTGACAATTTCTGCCATTGCAACGTCATGTGATCTGAAATTCCATTCATCCAAGCTTTCCTTTCTCTCTACTCTCAACCCTCCCTGCTCCAGTCCTATAATGCTGTTCAAATCCTCCTTGCCAACAACAAACCCACCTCAAAGTCTGTGTCTCTCCCTCCCACTGAACTCTCATACTTGTGACCTCATGGGCTCTGTCTGCCCACCCCCAACTCCTCCTGTCAGTCCTCTACATCAATCTCTTCTCCCACCTCATCCTCCCATGATTCAGACCTCCCTTCTTCCACCCCGGCTGGCTCTCCCAAACATCTGCCACCCTATTTCCCTTCTATGGTAGTCACAATTGACCCTGAGCCATCGGCTCCTCAAGAACCAACACTGCCAGCCTTGCCCTCAGCCCCTGCTACACCCTCTTCCTTCTCCTCCCCACCTGCTCCCATACCTCCTCCCAAGCATGCCCAGCCCATCTATATGCTCACCTGCCTCCTTGCGGGGCTACAGACTGCTTCCCATAGGGCAGTCAATTTTTAACAATCTTAAAAAAAAATTATTTTATCTAACTCTTATTTATCTTAACTCTGGAGGTGGCAGGAGCTAACAACATTATTATCAGAGTTCATGTTCCCTTTTCCATGACTGATCTCTCTCTCAAATGGAAGAGACTTGGCTCCTTCTCTAATGACTCAGCCTCCTATATTAAAGAATTTAAATACCTAACCCAATTATTCTTAACTCTCATTTTATTTCCCAGTCATTCCCTGATATTCAAAGAAAACTTAAACAGGCAGAGGGTGGCCCTCGAACCCCTCAAGGAGATCTTGTGAAAATGGCTTTTAAGGTATTTAATAACTGAGATGAGGTTTGAGACCAGTGAAAGGCCCAGCTCTTGGCGGCTGCCCTGAGGCTACCTCCTCCAACTTTGAGATGGGCCAGACAACAATGCACACCTCTGGGGCCTGTTTCAAGTGCAACCAGATGGGACAACGGGCAAAACACTGCCTTTCACCTTGCCCACCGCCAGGACCCTGTCCACAATGTGGCCAGAATGGACACTGGGGAATTGACTGCCCCTCTTTGTCTCTGCAAGGTAGGTCAGTCTCCCACTCCCACTCTCAACAGAGTAAAGCCCTCACAGACCTCTTGGGCCTGGCGGTAGAAAACTGATGTGGCCCTGGGAACTTGGCTCCCTTCAAGATCAGCTCAGAGGAGACCAGGGTAACCACCAAGTAGCAAGTAGGCCTCAATCACCTACTTGGTGCTACCTGACTTCTCAGGTAAGTTTTATCCTTCACAGATCTCTGTGGTGGGGGTGGATGGTCTCCTCCACCAGCCAAAAAAGAAAAGACAGTTTTATACTATAATCTAAGAGCTGCCTAATAAGATTTTTAAGGTCATGTCAAACTAAAATCAAATTCTCTATGTCTGCAGGGCAACTAAGTCATTTTTAAAACTTTCTGGCCTCTGGGGATATAAAAGTCTCTAAAGAGAAGTTTCAATTATGTCTCCCACAGGTCACCTACCTAGGTTTGGTCTTAAAGGGACAGGCTCCCTAAAGCACTTCCTTCTTGAGCCCCTTTTAAAAAATGTATGGTCACCCACTTCTTAGGAAACTTGCCTTCAACAGACTCGGCTTCTCTAGCTGACTATCTACCTTATCTTAACCTCCTCCGGGAACTTTTCAGAGAACAGGCAGATCAGATCCTGCCCTACCCCTCAGAGGTCTCTGTAACAAGATCAGTGCCTTGGATCTTGCTTTCCTAAAGGATCTTTGACCCTCTCCACTGGTACCGCATTGGACTGGCCCTCATCTGATCATCTTCACAATGCCCACTGCTGTCAAGTTCAATGGGATCGCCTAGTGACAGCACCTCTCAAGGATAAAACATTGCCCACCAACTTCAGGCTCTTCCACTACAAGAAAGGATGAGTACTCTTGTGTACCACTGGGCCCCAAGCAGCTACGCCTCCCCTGCAAACTCTATCCCTCTTCCACTCCTGCATAAGCTCTTAGTCCTCATCTGGGTCTCATCTGCTTTCCCTTCGTAACCCAGAAATCCTCCTCCTGTGACCCATGCATGCACATTGCACAGGCAGGACATGTTGTTACTAAGACTTTACTGTTCTACACTCACTATTCCTGTGCAGGCTCTGTTATCCGTTCATGCACTCACAATCACACCGTCTATCAAGTGTGCTCCCATGATAATCAATTTACCTGCTTCAACCCCACTTATCGCCCTGTGGAGCAGTTGTTAGAACTCAGGAGTGGCCACCTAACTGGGAACATTGTTACTCGAACCCAGGTGTTCGATCCTGAAAAACCAATGTCATTATTGTTTGATGCTTGTGTGGCCATAGACAAACTATGTGGAGGTACAGGCTGTGGCTGTGGAGGCCTGGGTTGGGAAAGGACTTATATATCAAATGAAAAATATATGTGCTGGGGAGACAACTCCTGGCTGTGTAATAATGAGGGTTATCATTTTTGCCCTTATTGGAGTTGTGTTTCATGGGCCACATGGCATGGGGCTACACATTTAGCCCTCCTTCAAAAAGGCACTACTACCCCTAACTGCAGCCAAGGCACCTGTAACCCTGTAAATTTCACTGTACTTAAGCCATCTGATTGGACACTGGGACAGATGGTTTTCTGCCATAGGTGGATTTAAAACACCAGTGGGGGCAGTGGGCCTAAATGATGCTATGGAAATACAAACCCTTAAACCAGGAAAATGCTCTTTAACCATAGATGCCTCCAGGATCATTCAGGGAACTCAGCAGACAGACTTCCCACCAGATGCTACTACAACCTTCTCCCAACAACTGGCTTTGTCTGCAAATGAAGCCTGGTACAAACTGTCAGCCTCCGCTCCTGAGGACCTCACAAATTTCCAAATTCCAGCTGAACCCCCTTTAATGATGCCCCCACTCAGCATGAAGCAGCTAGATCGATCGGCACCCATGATACCAACAAAAGGCTGAAATGTTATGTCCCTGGCATTCTTGGGGCAGGCAGAAGGACCCAAGGCTATACCTTAAAACCAGACCCCCAGATTTATGACCACTTGTTTCTCCCTGCCTGATTGTTTCTCGGCTTGCAAAACAATTCAGGAACTTCCAGTTACTCAACTAGCCAGGCATGCCAACCTGTTCCATCTGGTGATCCTAGATAATCAGAGACCAGAGACTCTCTCCCTCCCCCATGGCTTGGCCCCTCCTATTAAGCCCACTACCCAATTCACCCAAGTTGCTGCTCCCTGACCTCAGGGAGGCAGCTCTGTGGTCTGGATTTCTAATAAATCTTTCCTTTCCACACGTGGCATGGTCTTAATTCGGCAGTACCTTACAAGTTTCATTGTGTAAATTTTTGTGTGTGTGTATTGCATAATTAACTTATTAGAGACAAAAATCTTATTAGAGACTGAGACTGACTCAAAACACTTTCCTAGAATTGACTCTTACCTCAGCTGTCAAGCTGCTCCAAGTGAGTCCTAAAAGAACAGAATGGGACACATCTCAATCTGTTCCTAAAAATTAAAAAAAATAGTAATCAATGTACTTATGGCCATGTAATGTTACGTGTTTACATGTTCTTGAGCTCTTGAATCTATGCAGGCTTAAATTGACATTTATAGCATGCCTAATTTAAAGCATTCTTACATGTGCCTGTGTTTAAACATCTTTAGGATGGTTCTTATTATAGAGTTAATGTAAAAAAATGACAGTCTTCTGCTGTCTTCTCTCCCCCATTTCTTCTGTTGCTACTTTTAAGACAAAGCAGTTTTTCAAAGGTTATGTCAATCAGGTCTAACTAAATTATAGGCATTATTTTATGGACAGTAACCTTAATCTGTTTCATTTTGTGATAAGTAAATTACATTCACTTCTTTTATAATTAGAGCTATTAACCAATGGTGTCTTTACAAATTATTTATTGTATAAAAACAGCTTAAAATTGCCTTTCTATATGGGTCTATATAGTAAAAAATATAAGGCTAATTAAAAAACAATTTTGTTTAAATTTAAAATTCTTATAAAAGTTATTTTTAAATACAAGTTACAAAGTCAACAAGTATAAGGATATAGTTAGATATTGAGTGTATTTTGGGGGAAAAATTTTTAAAAAAGAGTGCTTTTAAATGAGAAAGGATTTTGCAAAGAAAGGTTTGTCCTAAAGATTGTTCCAAATATGGAAAAGAGGGATAAGGACAAACCATCAGAAGGTTCAAAATGTTGTAAGAAGGTCTAAGTCTTAAAAGTGTGTAATAAAATCTTTGGTGCATGTGATTAAGTTAAAGTTGACTATTATCTAAGAGTTGCATAAAAGATTTTCTAGGAGCATGTCAAAGTAAAATCTAATTCTCTGTGTCCATACAGTAACAGGACTATCTCAATATTGTTCTGCTTTTAGTAACATCTGTAAAGACTGTCATAGGGAAAGATTTTATCAAAGTAATTACTTGTGCTTTCTGTTGATCTTGTCAAGCTTTAAATACTACTAAATCAGAGTTCATTTAATGTATTTGCTCATGCAAAGGTCTCTTAAATGACCACCTTATAACTGATTGTGTCTAGACTGTATATAAATGTTGTACAAACATTTGCAAAGTTAAAAGTGTCAGTTTATGTAAAATGATGAGCTAAAGCTCTCTTTTATCCAAAAGTGTTACATTTAACTGATCAGCTAAAGTTCTCTTTTATCAAAAAGCATTACATCTAAACCTTTGACATATGAAATGGTTAGTAAAACTTGGCAGGTATGCTGTTTATAATAGTAACATTCAGACTGTTACTGCCATTTGGGCAATCCTGCTACTTAAAACCTGGCCTATATTAGTTTTAGTCAAATAAGTGTTACTGTCTATGCATGAAATGTACTTGTATATTAGAAAATAAAGCTATTTGGTGTCATGGGCATTGTCCCCCTAACTTGAAGAGCTCTAAAGTTAATGATGCTAGACTTTTGCAAGCTTATGTCCATGTGTTCCTAACAGTAACAAGGAGCATTTAGTGCTGCTGTTTTAATACTGTCAGTCATAGTTATTTCCTTAAAAATGCAGTCTGCAATGGAAATAACTAAATGTTCTGACAATTCCTAAACTACTTTCCAGTATTTTAACCATGGCTATTCTAAGTCTTTTCATTCTAATCAGAGTCCTTCTTCAGAGCATTTGTAATCAAACTCCAAAAATGACTCTACACAGTACCTATTTTTTTGAGTCAACTTTCTAGATACTTTTGTTGGCTTTTTTCAAAACCTGTAACTGTTGTCTGCTGACATTCTGCAGCATTTTTAAGTTGTCAAGATAATCATCTATAGTCCAGACAGAACTGAAAATGGATGCCAGGTAATCCCACTTCTTCTAAACCTCTTTTGTTGCTTATAATTTGGCAAAATGGGTCTTCATTGGCACTGATTCCCACCTGACCTGCCCAAAGCTTCCCTCCCAATGCCAAGAATGTCCAGAAAATGCTACTCCTGCACCAAGGGACTCTCATTAACCATAATGGTTAGTTGACAAAATCTTCAGAGGAGACTCTTCAGAGACAGTTTGGAGACAAGAGGGGAAATCTGGATGGACTCACCTGTGCCAGACCTCACAAAAGTTACTAAAGCCAAGAGGTTTTGAAGAAGTGATATTACACAGGTCTACTGGACATTCAAGCCCTTGCAGGCACCTCTGACAGAAGGAAAACTCATATTTTTTGCTAAGGTCTCCCACTTAAGTAAAAAACAAATAATTTTTGCTGGCTCCAAACTTATCTTTTTAGTAGTCCATGCTCATGGAGTTATTTTCCCTTAGAGGTCTATTTAACTGGGAGCATTCTGACTTTTACTTCTTCTGCATTCTACTTGATAAAGGTGTTTCTAGTTTTAGACTTAAACTGTTTTTTACAGAACACCCTCCAGATAACAACTCTGGAACCTCTCCCAAAACAAAGACCGAGGTAATGACCAACCAGGCCACACCTGTGGTTGGAACCATTTACTATACATAACTTTGTCCCCTGCCTCCAGTTCTTTTGTCTACTTAAACCTACAGTCAAGGTCTGTACCCCAAGGTCTCTTGGTTTTCCTTCTCATGCTGACAGTCATTGGCCCATGTGTATTTAACTGCATGGCTCACTTTTTCTCCCATAGGCTACATTTCTTTATACAGGTTGCCACACAAAACCATGTCCAAAGAATGCTGTTTTTATGTCAATGCTGCTTTTATGTCAGCCAGTCCAGGATTGTTCACTATGCCACCAAGAGACTTTGGGAACTCGATGCCAATCTCCAACAATGAACAATGGACAGCTGGGACAGTGGTCTTCCTGGGCTAAATGGATGCCTTGGGTCTTCCCTCTACTGTGACCCATTGTGACCTTGCCTTCAAAAACAGGAGGGGATTAGATCTCCTCACAGCTGAAAAAGGTGGAGTATGCCTCTTTCTAAGAGAGGATTGTTGTTTCTTCACCAATAAGTCTGGCATAGTTAGGGATGGGAAAAAAAAAAAAGAAACCTCAGGGATAGGGAACAACAGCTGACATCCTCACAGCCTGCTAATATTCTTTCTTCTTTGTACCCATGGCTTATCCTGCTGGCTGTCCCTCTCATCCTTGTTTGTCTTCCTCTAATGTTTCTACCATACCTCATTAATATCCTTCAAAAATTTTTACAGGAACATATTACTGCCATTTCCTGGGCTAACTCAGGGGAGCAGTTAAAAGCCATCATGCCTCTACAAACTCTCCAGGCTCAACAAACCCCCACATTGCCCCTAGCCAGCAGGAAGTACCCAAAAGACAGGTGATGCTCCCTTGTCATATATATATATATATATGAGCCTGGAATGCTGGAATATCAAGAAACACTGAAACAATGCAAACATGGCTACCTCTGATAAGAGAGCTAGAGAAAAACAACACGTGTAACTGCCCAACCCAATGACCTTCCTGCTAATGTCCAGCACCTCCCCCATCCTCCTTCCCACCATTTTATCTAATACCCACCCCCCTCCACCATCCCTTTTCCCACTACAGGATGTTTCAAATACCCAGCCTGTAAGAAAGGCGTGCTCTTTCCCCTCTCAGAGTGTTACTCTGATGGCTGAGGGTCCCTCTCAGATCTCTTCTCCCTAATAAAGACCTGCTGCTTGTAAAGGTCACAGATTCTTTCTCAGTGTTTTTCTCTCTTCAGCTTCTTCACTTTCCTTTCAAAACTTATGACTTTTTCTCTAAAATTTCAGATGTATAACAATTATGTCATATATTTTTCTCAGTGCTCACCCTTCATATACACACCATATAGACTATTTTTTTTAGTTTTCGTTTATATTAGCATTGTTTTGTAGCAGGTTAGAAATTAGGGAAAGGAAGTGATTGGGACTTAGGTCCCATGTGACCTTTCCTAGTGGTAGAGCTCTTTTGAATTGCAAATCCCTTGGTTAAAACATGAATAGTGATCACACCCCATGCATGTAATTAAAAATTAGCTTAAGTGCATGTGCAGAGTAATTATCAGTTACCCTAGCTGGAAACGCCTGAATCTTTCCCCACCCACAGGTTATTTATTTTTTTTTTCATTTTTCTTTTATTATTCTTATGTGCATACAAGGCTTGGTTCATTTCTCCCCCCTGCCCCCACCCCCTCCCTTACCACCCACTCCGCCCCCTCCCTCTCCCTCCCCCTCAGTACCCAGCAGAAACTATTTTGCCCTTATTTCTAATTTTGTTGTAGAGAGAGTATAAGCAATAATAGGAAGGAACAAGGGTTTTTGCTGGTTGAGATAAGGATAGCTATACAGGGCATTGACTCACATTGATTTCCTGTGCACCACCCACAGGTTATTGGCAATTTAAAAACACCTTGAAACAAAGACTGCCCCTTTTTACCCTTTCTTTTTCCTCTCTCAGGTCCCCTTTGTATTCTGTGGCAAGAATAACATGGTAACCCTCACAAATAATAAACTTTATTATCTCCCTTATGTCCTGCCTGCATTCTTCTTGTACAATGCAAGAATTTAGGACTCTTTGGATCAGGGTTGATAGAGACTACAATAGTTTGGGATTATAGAAAAAACCCTTATGAGGTCACTTGAATTTCAACAGTATAAAAAATAACATTATTTCTGAGGTAAACAAGCAATTATCTAATTCTCAATATTTATATTGCTTAAATCCACAGTATAATTTCTTTTATTTAATAAGGTAATATTTTTATTTGAAATGCAAAAGAATGAGGTGACTTGGGGATTGAGTAGCTGAGGTGTAAAATAAGTAAGAAAGGGTCTTTGATTGAGAAGAAATTCAAGGTCAGAGAGATTAGATGTGGAAGGGGCCATCCTTGTGAATATTGAACTTACCAAATGGAAAGTTGGAATATAGTAAAAAGAGAGAATAAGCCAGGGAAGTTACCACTGATTGAAGAGGATTAGCAGATTAATAGCAGTAAGTAGGATTAGCTGGTGACTAAGACTTTGCAATAAGCTTCAAGTGAAAGATATATTTGTAGTATGTAGGAGCAGAAATGTCTTGGACATGGCAAGTACAGCAGAAGTTACAACTGTCCTAACAGCACACCTTTAAAACTGTAGGGAATGAAGGAAGTAGCTTCCACTTGAGAGATATTAAAGGGAGTTCATGTCCTCAGGGAACATTGGTTACAGTTAGTTTAAAGTAGTGAAAGTGCCATTAGGAGAGGTTGAGGTAATGCAAAATTACTTGAGAATGTATTCTGGGTTGCAGAAAGACAGAGAAAAACTGGGGAAAATTGGAAAGACAGAAACTGGGTTTGATAAGAGATTAGAACAACAATTTGTCTGAGTATTGATTGACAAACTGGAATATTTAACTAAATACTAAGGACTCTCTATATGATGATTTAAATAGCAGGAAATGGTGTTTCATGGTGGTGTAAGAACAGAGATCATGGAAAACTGCCTGCATTAGGGGGGATTAAATAACTAGCTGCAGGGAGAAAAATTTACTATGTTGTCACATGTATTGAGCACAATATGAATTACACATCCATTCCTGTTTGAAACAGTAGTTTGCCCCTCAAAGAACTACTTATCAAATGCTTTATTTTTAATGCTTTTCCTCTTCCTTTCATTCTTTTTCTGTGTTTTCACATGCTTATACTTACATAGTACTAAATTAACCTTCTGCAGAATGCATGGAGATCAATGAGTTTCATTAGAGGGGAAGAGAGAGCTTGAAACAGCTCCACTAGAAATCTTAAAGGTTACAACACATATTGGGAAGAATTGAAGGAGGAGAAACCAATCTCTCTGAAATTTTTGATTTAAGCACAGTTTATGAGAAGCCCTAATGACCAAATGTGGAAAAAGATTCTAGATTAGGGAGCAACAACTTTCCAAGCTCTACATAGAGTTGTACTGGGAGAAATTGGCCTTAAATAAATCAGGGATTTATGTTTACTCTTGGAATAATTTGTTATAGACTTAGGGTCCAAATAAATATGCAAACTCTTTTATAGAAACATTGTTTTGCGGGGACAGTATTAGTGTTTGAACTCAGAGCCTCACACTTGCTAGGCAGGTGCTCTAACATTTGGGGCTTACTCCTACAGGGACATTTTCAAGCTCAAAAACAGGTCCAGAATTTTAAAACACAAAACATATATATATATATATATATATATATATATAAAGTTGTAAAATCTTGAAATATTAGATTACTGTTACAATTATTACTATTTATAAATTTATGAGGTAGAGTAATGAATGAAGTCTATCCCTTAGTCCATCTCTTTAAAGGGTTTTGTTAATGTAACTAAAGAGTGTTTACTGAGTCCTACTGGTAGCTAAGCATGAAAATATATTGCTTTATAGTAGGTTGCTTTCTCTAGTTTCTATGTTATTAATGATGCTCAGTAATGATCAAATGTCTGCTAATAGAAGCCACTGTGTTAGGCACTGAAATACTGCAGTGAGTCTTCCACATGTTCAAATTCTTGGGGGAGGAGAAGAAAATACACAGCTGACAGTGTTTGAGGTTTTATGTCAGGTAGTCATTACCTCATTTAAGCTTTACTTTATTAAGTAACTGTTATTATATCCCTCTTGCTTTAATAGATAGAGCTGGAATCATTCCAAAGGAACCTACCAAAATTTTAGAACGTGTGCTTGGGCTTGATTTTGTGGAAGTCAAGTAGATGCCATGAAGCCTCTCAGGAATTCTGCATTACCCAATATGACATAGTTTTATAAAAATAAATACAAAACCATAGATTTATGGGAGCTTATCAGCTGTTACCTTGATTTTTTTATTGCAGCAATAATAAAGATCACTAGTTAGGGTCAGTCAAGTTATGGCCAGAAGCATTGTGAATGATCTCACAATTTAATTTAGAATCAAGTATCAACATTGTTAACATTTCCTCCAAAAATTGTAGCTTGGCCCAATTCTGAATGAAACAATCCGGGTCTGGGTTGCACTGCAAATGATTCTCTTTGCTAACTCTGTAGCAAACTATCTCCCATCCTCAAGACCACTTTTATCTTCCAGAGGAATTGAAGCAGCTGCTGCAGGAGTGAGACACCTGGCTGTATCTGATTTTACACTATAATGCAGAATTCAAGGCACATTTGCTGTTTTGGCATCCATTTCTCAAGTGTCCACCACTGTGGTAAATGCACCCTTTAGTCTCCAGGACATACTGGGAGACTTTTAAAACGATTTTTCCTGTTGTGATTTTTCCCTCTTTTTGATAGTTTGTAACAATCAAAGATTAGAGATGAGTGACTATTTTAATAATTATCTTTAATAAGCTTCTAAAAATCTAAACAGAAAAATAAAGACAAAAGCTATAGTGTTTCAGAGATAGTTGTAATTAAAAAGCTGACTGATTGTTTAAATAGAGGGGAAAATAAGGCAGTTATTCTAGTAAGATTCCTAAAGACTACAAAATATTACTTAAACTTCTAGTATTACAGTGTTAAAACTGCAAACTTTTTATTTCAGATAAAAGAGTGGATTTTAACCTTCCATCACATATAGAGTCTCTAAAGTACTTAGAAAAATGCTGTCAAAGTTCTGGAAGTAATTGTAAAAAAAAAAAAACACAAAAACTATTCTGTGGCTATGGATATGGAAAAATGCTAATGCAGAATATTTCTTTTCTAAAATTATGCCAAGATAACACTTTACTTACACTTAGAAGGTGAAATATGCTTGAATTTTGCTTTGAAGCTTAAAATATGGGATTTAAATTAAGCAACCTGTTTTTGGATTATTTAACATATATATGTGTGTGTGTGTATATATAGCACTTCAAAATTTCAGTAGTTTCATCTAAATAAATAAGAAGGTAAATTGAATTAATTTAAAGAATTTTTACTTTAGTTTGTATCATGCATTGAGCTTTTAGATAAGGAGTATTATAGATTTGTTTCCCATAAAATTAAAGCACATTTGAAATTTAAAAATATTTTCTATAAAATATTAATAGCAAAATAAGTTTCAAAAAAAAGAATTTTTTATTTAAAAAGCTTTAAGTTATTTTTCTAGTTTTCAAAGCACAACATTCTAATTTTTGATAAGCAATATGCTATATGCCAGGTATAGAGAGCCTCTGGGATAGTATTTAAGAACTGTTATTTGTAATCTCATTTATAATGCATGGGCTGGTTGCTATTTGTTAAACAGATGGTATGGTTCAGGGCATTCCACTTGAGTCTCATCTGAACAATCCATTGACATGATTTTCACAGCACATAAATCAGCATTTCAATAATTCCTAGTTAACTTTGTTAATGCATGGATGCAATACCTTGGGAAAGAGTAAGATATGCACATTGATTTTGGAAGAGCAAACTGGAAGGTATATAGTTCAAGTACGGTTTCCTTAGTTTATTATTAGGTCATTCATATCTCATATTGAATGTGTTGACTGGAAAATAAAGGTTCACTGTTTAAGTGTTGCCACTCCACTATATGAATCTGGCAGTTAAGCCTCTTCTTTTCACTTTTGATCCATTAAGAATCTCCAGAAAACAGGTCAAGAAGGGCCAAGAGCAGGGCCAGGTTGTATTATGAATTCATTTCTTAAGAACTAATTTGAGTGATGTCTCTGCTTTCAAGATTCTCATACACATATAATCCTGCTTTTCTCTATTTTTGAATTATGTGTTATAATTGTTTATTACACCAGAAATACATGTTCGAAGTAGAAAATTTGGGAAGTAAAGAAAATTTAAATAATGAAATAAATGATATACTAATAAATTAATTAGATGTATTAACTGAGGAATCTAATTAAATGTAACTAATATAACATAATCATCCTCTAACACAAAGATACTTATTTGTTTATTACAAAACAAATGTTTAAAAGTTTTGTTTAGAAGTCACTGCTTTATGACTGCAGCATATTAATGATAAGCGTATTCTCCCTGTTTTTCTAGATATAACCCAAGGAGAATAGGAGAAGCTTGCAGTGCAACAGAGAAGCCCAGTCCCACGGGAAATGTTACCCAGCCCAAAACTAGTTACAGATGGGAGGTCACACAGCAAAAGAAAAATTCTGCTTCCTTTTTAGTCTGTAAATGCATCCCAGCTAAACTGGAGAGATATACTTTTTCCCAGTGGTTTTCAGTTTCTTCATTTTTTTCTCCAGGAAGAAGAATTGAATTGAATCCCATGGGCATTTCTTTCATGATCCCTTGGACTATGAGTCCATATACATTCTCTCATAGTTCCAGAGAAACAGTGGGTATTCTGACTATGTTTCAGTGAAATGCTTTGGATCTGAGATTATGTCTTCTGTGACTTTCCAAAACTTGACAAGAAATGTTATATAAGAGAAGTTATGGGAAAAGTGAAGAGGTAGTTAAAGGATTACTTTTGAACATAATGATAGTTTAGGGAATGAATTTTCTGGGATTAAAGATTCCTTTGGGTGATAAAATTCAGTGTTAAAAGTCAAAACCAGTAAATTAAGTGGACCAGTGCTGTCTGAATACGACTGTAATTGCTTCTTTCTTCTTTGGCTCAATTGAAAGTAAATTTATGAGTAGGCTTGTGATTAAGAAAAAAAAAACATTAGAAATATTTGTTTTCTCAATGATAGCCTTCTCTTCTCTGTCTTCCAATTCTTATCTTATTATCCTGTCTTTCCATCACAATGAATAGGGATGGAATCTGATAAATCAGTTTATTCTTACTTAGCTACCTCCTGATTACATTTCAGTGTGATTTTTCCATATTGTATGTTAAAGTGGAATCCACTTCTGAGTTCTTTTAAACCTGCTTTGTAAACTGGGTGCCAGTGAGTCATGCCTGTAATTCTAACTTCTCAGGAGGCAGAGATCAGGAGGATTGTGTTTCAAAGCCAGCCCAGACAAATAGTTCTCGAGACCCTATCTTGAAAAAAATCCATCACATAAATGAGCTGGTGGACTGGCTCAAGGTGTAGGCCCTGAGTTCAAGTCCTAATACCACAAAAAAGCCTTCCTATAGAATGAAACTTTTTATGAATATAATAAAACTTAATTACCCGAATGGAAATTATTTGGGAGAGTGAGGAGGGACAGGACTAGAATCATGCATGGCTTACTTATATAAGCTCTCCTAGAGGTGAAAATAATTTTTTTTTTATAAATATTCAGTTTGCTCCTTTGATGTATAGCTGGCAAATATTTTCTCTCACTCTGTGGGTGGTCTCTTTAGTTTAGAGACCATTTCTTTTGTTGTACAGAAGCTTTTTAATTTTATGCAGTCCCATTTGTCCATTCTTTCTTTTAGTT
Organism: Castor canadensis; assembly: GCF_047511655.1. Taxonomy (NCBI): domain Eukaryota; kingdom Metazoa; phylum Chordata; class Mammalia; order Rodentia; family Castoridae; genus Castor; species Castor canadensis. Next base: position 68,142,132 of record NC_133391.1, on the reverse strand, counting down.
GCTGAGCAGCTGGAGTTCTATTGAGGAAGTCCTTGCCTATACCTATTGTTTCCAGAGTATTTCCTGCTCTGTAGTGTACTAACTTCAGCATTTCAGGTCTGGTATTAAGGTCCTTGATCCATTTTGAGTTGATACTAGTACAGGGTGATAAACATGGATCTAGTTTCAATTTTATGCAGGCAGATAACCACTTTTCCCAGCAGCATTGGTTGAAGATGCTGTATTTTCTCCATTTGGTTTTGGCACCTTTGTCAAAAATAAAGTGGGCATAACTGTGTGGATTCATATCTGGGTCCTCTGTTCTGTTCCGTTCCACTGGTCTTCATATCTGTTTTTGTGCCAGTACTATGCTGTTTTTATTGCTATGGTTCTGTAATATAGTTTGAAGTTGGGTATTGTGATACCTCCAGCATTGCTCTTTTTGCTGAGTATTGCCTTGGCTACTCAAGGTCTCTTGTGTTTCCAAATGAACTTTAGGGTAGATTTTTCAATCTCTGTGATGAATGTCATTGGGATTTTGATGACAACTACATTAAACATGTAGATTGCTTTTGGTAGTATAGCCATTTTTATTATGTTGATTCTACCAATCCATAAGCATGGAAGATCTGTCTACCTTCTGTAGGCTTCCTCAATCTCTTTCTTCTTAGGTTTGTAGTTCTCCTTGTAGAGGTCATTCACATCCTTTGTTAAGTTTACTCCTAGGTATTTGATTTTTTTTGAGGCTACTGTAAATGGAATTGTTTCCATATATTCTTTCTCAATTTGTTTGTTGTTAGAAAAGCTAATGATTTTTGTAAGTTGATTTTGTATCCTGCCACCTTGCTGTAGCTCTTTATGGTGTCTAGAAGTTTTTGGGTCTTTAAGATATAGGATCATGTCACCTGCAAATAGGGATATTTTGACAGTTTCTTTACCTATTTGTATTCCTTTTATTTCTTCTTCTTGCCTAATTGCTCTGGCTAGGAATTCCAGGACTATATTGAATAGGAGTGGGAATAGTGGGCACCCTTGCCTCATTCCTGATTTTAAAGGAAATGGTTTCAGTTTTTCTGCATGAAGTATGATGTTGGCTGTAGGTTTGTCGTATATATCCTTTACAATGTTGAGGTACATTCCTTCTATTCCTAGTTTTCTTAGAGCTTTTATCACAAAGTGGTGTTGGATCTTGTCAGAGGCTTTTTCTGCATCTATTGAGATGATCAAGTGGTTTTTGTCTTTGCTTCTATTAATGTGCTGTATTATATTGATTGATTTGCTTATGTTGAAGCCATCCCTGCATCCCTGGGATGAAGCCGGCTTGGTCGTGATGGATGATCTTTCTGATGTGTTGTTGGATTTGGTTTGCCATTATTTTATTGAGGATAAAATTAAGGAGTTTGGCCTATAGCTCTCCCTTTTGGAGGTGTCTTTGCCTGGTTTTGGGATGAGTGTAATACTGGCTTCATAGAATGAGTTAGGCAGTGTTCCTTCTCTTTCTATTACATGGAAAATTTTAAGGAGAGTTGATATTAGTTCTTCCTTAAAGGTCTGATAGAATTCAGCAAAGAATCCCTTAGGTCCTGGACTTTTCTTTTTTTGGGAGACTCTTTGTTGCTGCTTCAGTTTCATTTTGTGTTATAGATGTATTCAGGTGATTAATGTCTTCTTGGTTCAATTTTGGATGGTCATAAGTATCTAGAAATTTATTCATTTCTTCAAGATTTTCAAATTTATTGGAAAGTAGGTTCTCAAAGCAGTCTCTGATGATTTTGTTATGTCCCCTTTGCATTTCTGATGTTACTAATTTGGATTTTTTTCTTTCCTCATTTTAGTCAGATTTGCCGGGGGTCTGTGAATGTTGTTTATTTTTTTTCAAAGAACCAGCTTTTTGTTTCATTGATTCTTTGTATTTTTTTTTGTTTGTTTCTAGTTCATTAATTTTGGCTTATATTTTTATTATTTCTCTCCTTCTGCTTGTTTTGGGATTTGTTTGTTCTTGTTTTTCTGGGAGCTTGAGATGTAGAATTAGGTCATTGATTTGTGATCTTTCTGTCCTTTTAATATATGCACTCATGGCTATAAACTTTCCGCTTAGGACTGCCTTTGCTGTGTCCCACAGGTTCTGGTAGGTTGTGTTTTTATTTTCATTAACTTCCAGGAACCTTTTAATTTCCTCTTTTATTTCATCAATGACCCATTGATCACTGAGCAATGTATTGTTCAGCTTCCAGTTGTTTGAATATTTTCTGCTGTTGTTTTTGTTGTTGAGTTCTAGTTTTAGTGCATTGTGATCAGATAGAATGCATGGGATTATTTCTATTTTTTTGTATTTGCTGAGTCTTACTTTGTGCCTTAAGATATCAGTTTTGGAGAAAGTTCTATGGGTTGCTAAGAAGAATGTTTATTGTGTAAAAGTTGGATGAAATATTGTGTAGACATCAGCTAGGTCCATCCTTCAGACCATGTTTGATGAAATTGGGTGCACTGACTTTGGTGCTTATAGGTTGATAATTATTTCCTTTTGGTGTATTTCACCTTTTATTAGTATGGAGTGTCCTTCTTTATCTCATTTGATCAATGTAATTTTGAAGTATTCTTTGTCCGAGATAAGTATTGCTACTCTTGTCTGTTTTCAGGGGCCATTGGCTTAGTAAATCTTCTTCCAGCCTTTCACCCTAAGCCAGTGCTTCTGTTGATGAGATGGGTCTCCTATAAATAACACATTGTTGGATCTTCCCTTTTAATCCAGTTTGCCAAATGGTGTCTTTTGTTGGGGGAATTCAGTGCATTAACACTCAGTGTTAATATTGATAGGTATGTGGTGATTTCTGTCATTTTGTTGTTTTTATTGTTTAAGGGTTTGATTGTATGTAGCTGAACTGTAGTTATTCTCTGATTCCTTGTCTTTTTTTTTCCCTTTGGTTTGGTGCTGCCTGTCCTCATGTTTTTGTTTTCTTTCAGTGTGCAGAATTCCTTGAAGAATCTTTTGTAGTGGTGGCTTGTGGTCATATATTGTTTTAGTTTTTGGTTATTGTGGAAGACTTTTATTGCTCCATCTATTTTGAATGATAGTTTTGCTGGGTAGAGTATCTTAGGGTTGAAATTATTTTCATTCAGCACCCGGAAGACCTCACCCCATGCTCTTCTTGCTTTTAAGGTTTCTGTTGAGAAATCTGATGTGATTTTGATGGGTTTACCTTTGTATGTTACTTGTTTTTTCTCTCTTACAGTCTTCAATATTCTTTCTCTATTCTCTGTGCTTATTGTTTTAATGATAATATGTTGTGGGATAGTTCTATTTTGTTCATGTATGTTTGGTGTCCTGGAAGCTCTCTGTACCTGATTGGGTATAGCTTTCTCTAGGTTTGGGATGTTTTCTGGTATTATTTTGTTGAGCATATTATAAATTCCTTTTGCTTGCACCTCTTCTCTTTCTTCATTGCTCATATTCTCAGGTTTGGACTTTTGATAGAGTTGGTGAGTTCTTGCATATTCCTTTAGTAGGTCTTGAGTTGTTTGACTAATAGCTCTTCAGTTTTTCTTTTAATTTCCATTTAATCTTCAAGTTCTGAGGTTCTGTCTTCTGCTTGTTCTAGTCTGCTGGAGTGGCCTTCCGTTGTGTTTGTATTTCTGTTTCATTCTTTTTGTGAGGTTTCTCCATATCATGGATCACTTCCTCTTAAATATTGTCTATTTTTGTCTTTAGTTCATTTATCTGTCTATTTACAGTGTTCTCTGTTTCACTTTGGTGTTTATTTAGGGCTCTTATGAATTCATTTATTTCTTTCTTCATCTTCCCTTATTCTTTATTTTTGGTGCCTTGAAATTTCTTAAGTGCCTCTTTTACATTTTGGTTAAACATGTCTAGTAATATCTCCATGAAATTCTCAGTGATTACTTGCAGGATTTCTTCTTTGAGGAGTTCTTGTGGGCATTGTTGGGTTCCTTGGCATAGTTTATCTTTGTTTTATTGGAGTCTGGAAGTGGGAATCTGTTTTCTTAATTTCCCTCTGAATCCTGTATTAAATTATTTTTGGTGGAAGAATGGCTTCCATCCCTTTTTATCTTCCTATTGCTCCACTTGATACTGTGCAACTATGTTCTTGATAGGCTAGTTGGTGGTTTCAGTCACCTGTTTTCTTTCCCTTGGTTCAATTTTGTTTTGTGGCTGTATTGCATTTTTATCTACATGTGTATATGTGATTTCTGTCCCTGGTCTGGGTGTAATTTAGTATTAACTAATTCACAATACTAAAACAAACAAACAAACAAACAAAAAACCTCAAAGAGTTCAACAAAGAGATGAACAAGCAAACAAGAAACAAAGCAAACAAAACTCTAGGTTCAGGAACAATAGAATTTCAGTCTTAGTTTAAGTTCTGGTGTTACTCCCCAGCATCCAGTCATGGTGTTGGTATTTAAGGAGAAGCTCTGTCATAGTCTCACCAGGTGATGGCTTGTGGGTAGTGTTTTTTTTTTTTTTTTTTTTCTGTCTTTCAGAGGCAGCTGCTTGGTCAGCTTCTCCCTCAGTGAGGTGTGGCAGTTTAACTTTGTATGCTGTCTTCAGGTTCAGGAGATTAGCTCTATAGTCCACCAGCTGTCCTGCTTTGGAGTTGGCTATTTACTGTACTTGTTTACTGGGGGCTTGTTTCTTTGCCTTGCCTCCTTTCTCTGGGGCTAGGTCAGTGACCTGTCAGCCACCCCTCTGTTGTCAGCATGTTGTGATGGTTTGCTGTTTGTTTTTCAATTTTGTGGAGCCATTTGACTTTGGGTGCTGCTCACTGGCTAAGGAGATGAGCTTTGTTTGTCCACTACCTGCCCTACTTCAGGCAGTGACTTATCACCCACCCACTGTTGGCCCTTCTGCCTTTCCAGCCATTTGTTTAGTGATAGTTCATGCAGAGATTAGCTCCTTGCCCTCCCCCATTCTCTGGTGCACTTTTAGTGCTCCTGCCCCCTCTTCTGTGTGCTAGTTTTCAGTTTGTTGTTTATTTATTTTTGTTTGTTTGTTTTGTTTTTGTAAGCAAGAGGGTCAGTCTGCCCAGAGGGCTGTGCTGATTTATTCCAGGGATGGCTGGGGGAATACCATGTGATGCTTGGTGCTCATCTGTTTGGTCTGCTGAATGTCTCCCAAGCAGGTTTGGAGCCGACAGTTGGTGACAGTGGCTGCCCACCTGTTTTCTCAGTGTAACGTGGTGTGGAGAAGCTTTCTATGGGCTGGGGTTCAAGGTGTGGAAGTTTTGATTCTCCTCGGTGCTTTATTTCTGCCAAGTGGGGTTCTAGCTTCTCAGCAAGGTTTTTGCTTCATGGAGCTCATGCTGTCTGCTTCTCCACCCTAGTCACCATCTTGGATCCTTGGCGTTTTAATTTTAATTAGAAAAAAGACACCCAGAAATTTGGAGATAGCTTCTGTCTTTTGAGGAGTCTTATGTACATCCTGATGGGCTGGAATAAGAAGGAGATCCTTTCAGGAGGTGAGGGTATAACTGCCTCCTGCCATTTGTAAGAATAAGAAAAAAGACCATTTTTCTCCTTTCTTAGTCATGGATGAGCATGGCTACTTGTGTAAGACTTAGTTCTTATTGTGTCACTCCATGGGTGGGGCATGGACAAAGGTGGGATGTCTCATTTACTACTTAGTGTGAAGTATTTAATAAGAAATTTAACCCTGACCCAGGATACCTCATACATGCATTTTCCTGATAAGATGAATAAATATGAATATTTAAAACTTACCAGCATTAATTTTTTTTCAGATGAATGAAGGAGCTGAGTTCCATGTAAAATGAGTTTAGATTTTCTTTCTTTTTTTGCAAAGCTATGGATCAAATCCAGGGTGCATGCTAAATTTGTACACCAGTGAGCTACATCCCAGCCCAAGTACATTTAGATTCTGTTTTCTTAAAATAAGTTAAATTGTTGCAAGCAACCCCAAGTCCTCTTTTCCAGTCAGGAAGAGTTTTAATCATAGTGGTTAAAACCCCAGACTATGGACTTAGATTTGGACTGAGTTCCTCACTGTGACTTAGCCACCTTACCTTGTATTATGGGAGCACTAATCTAAGAGGGTACTTGGAGAATTAACTCTGATGCTGCCAGCAACATAAATGAACAGAACTTCTGGTCTTCAAATGTCCACTTTTCTGGCTGAGAGCTTTATTTTAAACTTAAGAGGAGTTCTGCTGGGCACCAGTGACTCATGCTATAATCTTAGCTACTTGAGAGGCTGAGTTCTGGGTTACCAAGGTGTGAGGCCAGCTTGGGCAAATAGTTCTTGAGATACCATCTCCAAAATAATGGACAAAATGGACTGGAGGTGTGGCTCAAATGGTAGAGTGTCTGCAAACGTGAAGCCCTGAGTTCAAATCCCCATCCCACCAAAAGACAGAAAGACAGAGAGAGGTCCTGAGCCATAACCACCTAGCTCAATGTTTCCCAAATCCTTACCCACCAGAAAATGAAAGAGACTAGATATGTATTGTTTTGTTATGTATCAATAAATAACTAATAAAGTTACTGTTTGCCAAGCAGTTTCATAATGTTTGATATATCCCATCAAGTGCTGGCTAACAGCAGCACAATGCCTAAAGGGAAGAAAGTAATTACATAGCAGAGCACTTATGAATACAGAGAGGTGTTTGTATTTCAAAATTTAAACTCATTCTAGCAGCTGCAGAGAAGTCAGACAACCCTCACAGCATTACAATAATTCAATCTCTGTAAGCATAGAGATTGGTGGATTTCTTCTTTTTCTCCAGACAATGAGAGTGTAGTAAGTCTCACCTAGCCACCAGAGAATTCTGTCTCTCAAGGACTTGATATCACTGACCTATAGGGAGAGGGGTATGTAGACAGGGAGAGATGGAGAAGGGGAAAAGGACAGAGGTAGAGAGGGAAAAGGAAAAATGAAGACAGAGAAGAAAGAAGAGGAGACAGAGAGAGAGTTCTTAGAGGAAAAAACAATAAGGATTTCTCTCATCATATACTAAAACATGAGATTCTTTCATTTTTTGTAGTGATAAAATCAACAATGTATTTATACACACAAATACACACATGGTCTATGTCAAGTTTGAACAGATGAGAATCTATGTTCCTTTGTCATGATTAAATAAGAAGTTCAAATTGCCTTTTATGAACTGGTAAGTTCATATATCCATCGATATCAAGAATAATGAAAAAAAAAAAAGAATAATGAGAGGGAAGACAAACGACAGGGATCAAACTGCAGTTTGAAAGTGATAATGCACAGAGCCTTGCTATTTCCTTATAGGAAGACAGCAGAGTAATATGGAGTGCTCATTAATCATATCTGACTAGGAATTCATGCTGGTAAAAGTGGCCAGGATAGATAAGCAATGATTGTACATATGCCACTTTATTCCACAGTGGATCTTATCCTTGGGATAGATCAGTGCCAATGAACTTGCAACTTGATGAATAGAATTGTTTCTATGGCTGGCAGTGGACTCTGAGAAGTAACCCCCTCCAGTACTTATTTTACAAATCACTTAATTTGTTGTGGTCATCTCCAGAAACCTAAAACAACTTCCTATAAGTCATAGACTTGATCTGTCTACAATATTGTAATGGTTGACATTTATTGATTTTTAAAAACAATTGTCTATAATATATTCTTACACTGGCATTCAAGATCTTCTTAAGCCAGGCACCAGTGGCTCATGCCTGTAATCCCAGCTACTTTGGAGGCAGAGATTGGGAAGATTTTGGTTTGAATCCCGCTTGGGTAAAAAGTTTGTGAGACACCATCTCAACAGAAAAAGCTGGTCATTGTAGTGGGTGCCTGTCATCCCAGTTACTGCAGAAAGATAAATAGGAGGATTGAAGTTTAAGGCCTGCCTGGGCAAAGAGTGAGATCCTATCTCAAAAATAATTAGAAGAAAAGGAGGTGGAGGGATGGCCCAAGCAGCATAGTGCCTGCCTAAACGAGCCAGAAAGCCCTGAGTTCAAACCCCAGTACCACACACACACACACACACACACACACACACACACACACACAAAAGACTTTCTTTTTCCAATCAGTGTTTCTTGACAATCTTACTGCCACACTTCCTAATGCATTCTACATTCTGGATTAATGGAGCTACATTCCCTTAATCACACCACTGCACCCGACTGAGGCCTTTCATTCCAGCTGTACATGTTTAAAGACAACCAATTATTTTCAGACTACCACATTCTACCTCTGAATTGCTACAACATTTTTTTTAAGTGAATTCATTTTTAATGGCTACATAAAATTTTAGCTAGGCACAGTGGATCACGCCTGTAATCTTAGGTATTTGGGAGGTTGAGATTGGAAGGATTGTGGTTTGTGGCCAATCCTGGCTAATAATTTAGAAGACCCCATCTCCAAAAATAACCTGAGCAAAATGGACTGGAGATATGGCTCAAGAGTTTGCAAGTCAAAGCCCTCAGTTCAAACTCCCCTTCTCAAATTGTGCATATTATTGGGCTAGTATGTGATGTTTTGATACATATATAGTTTGTATAGTATTTAAAAAATGGTAAATACCTGTCTCCTTAAACATTTCTTTCATGTATAGTGAAAACTTTCAAAATCCTGACTCTTCTAGTTTTGTAATGCAGACATTACATTATTGTTATCTATAGTCACCCTGCTGGGCAATAATACAGCAGAATTTCTTGCTCCTATCTAACTGTTACTTAATACATCCCTCCTGTCTACTCTCCCTAGCCTCTGGTAACCATCACTACTCCCAGCTTCTATGGAGATCAACATTTTGTAGATTCCACATATGGGTGAAAGCATGCAAAAATATGCCTGATTTACTTCACTAACACAAAGGTCCATACATGTTCTTGTTTCAAATGACATGATTTCATTCATTTTATGGCTTAATAGTATTCTATTGAGTATAGGTACCACATGTTCTTTGTTTATCATTACTTGATGGACACACGAGTTGAATGGTAATATAGTGAACATGGGAGCACAGATTTCTTTTTGACATGCTGATTTTATTTCCTTTGGGTATACACCCATGAGTGGAATTGCCAGATCTTATTGCTAGCTCTGTTTTTAAGCTTTTGTGTATCTGCCATACTTCTTTTTATGATGGTGGAACTAATTTACATTCCCACGAACATTGTGCAAGTGTTCCCTTTTCTCCATATCCTAACCAGCATTTCTTATATTTAGTCCTTTTGATCATAGCCTCTACTTAAATCCAAAAAGATTGCTATGCAAAAAATCTACTAGAGTTGACCAAAAAAGATACTGGCACTAATGAGTGCTTTGGTAAATGTTGCAGGATGTAAGGTAATATACAAAACCAATTGCATTTTTGTTTTATCAACAATCAGATTTTGCAGTGAAATTATATCACTTACATTAGTAAGAAAAACAAGTCACTGACTGTGGGATATCATTTACATTGGTAACAAAAACATGGATCACTGTGGATAAATCCAATAAAAGATGTTGAACACCTATACAATATAACCCAAAAAAGAACCACAAAAGAATGATATATGATATTCTGGATTTGGAGGACTCAATATTGTTAAATATAAATTCTTTTGAGGTATATTCAGAAATTTAATATAGTAGTAAGAAAAAGCTTAGCAAGACATTTTGTAGAATTTAACAAATAGATTATAAAATTCATTTAGACATTGGAAAGATCTGTCATTAGTCAAAACAATTTTCAAAAGAACAAAGTTTGACTACCTCTATTCAATTTCAAAACACAAAACCGTACAAATTTAGACAATGTATTATTTGTGTCAAGATAGACCAATATATCAATTGATCTGAACAGAGTTTCCAGAAGTAGACTCACAAGTAGATGCAAACTGATTTCCCAAAGAAGTACAAAGGAAATCCAGCAGAGAAAGCACAGCCTTTAAGCAGAAAGTGCTGGATCTCCTGGTTATTTACATGCTATGAGCTTTAACCTATAATTTCCACTTATATACAAAATGTCCACTCAAAATGGGTCACTGGCTTAAATGAAAAACCTAGAAGTTGCTGGGTGCTGATGGCTCACACCTGTAATACTAGTTACTTGGAGGCAGAGATGAGGAGGATCATGGTTCAAAGCCAGCCCAGGCAAATAGTTTATGAGATCCTATTTGGAAAATACCCAACACAAAAAATGGGCTAGCAGAGTGGCTCAGATGGTAGAGTGCCTAGCAAGTGTGAGGCCCTGAATTCAAACCCCAATATCACACACACAAACAAGCAAAAAAATAAAAAAAAAAAGAAAAAGAAAGGAAAAAAAAAAACCCTAGAAGAAAATCCTTATAACTTGATTCTCAGAGAGATTTCTTAGATATAATACCAAAAATATGATTCATAAAAGAAAAAAATGATAAAGTGGGGTTTATAAAAATGAAAAACATCATGCTTTAAAAAAACTGCTAAGATAATGAGAAGATAAATCACAGACTGAGGAGGAAATATTTTCAAGTCATGTCTGATAAAGGAGTTTATTTATAATAAATAAAGGATTTGTGAAACTCAGTAATAAAAAAATTAAAAAATTGGAAACCCAACTTAAAAAGGACAAAAATTTGAGCAGTTTATCAAGAAAGTGTATGAATTATGAGGATGTATATTAATATAGCTTGATATCATTAATCATCAAGGAAAGTAACACACACAAAAATAACACAAATAAACATAGTGAGTTATCATTTTAAGTCTATTAGAACACACAAAGTTAAAAAGTCAAATCATTTCAAGTCTCAGAAAAGATATTCAAGAATTGACACTCTAATAGTTTTGGTTGGAATATAAAAATAGCGTAGTCAATTTGGGATTAGATTTGACATTTTCTTAAAAAGTTAAAAATAGAATTACTTCAGGACCTAGCTATTCTACTCCTAATTATTTTCCCAAGAGAAATGAAACATGTCTACACAAATACTTGTGCATGAATAATCAAAGGAGCTTATTTGTGGTGTACTCATAGATAAATATCTCTCAGAATGACAACTGCATGCAACAATTTGTATGAGTTTCAAAATAATTATACTGAATGAAATAAATCAAATGAAAGCAAGCATAGTATATTGTTTTTATACAGAAATACTCAGAAGCTCAACCTATTTTATAATGAAAGAAAACAGATCACTGGTTGCCTAAGGATCAAGGAAAGGGGAAAATGGATTAAGATATCTTTATTATCCTGGCTCGGTCAGTTTCATATGTATACACCTATGTCTGAATTCATGAGATTGTACACTTTAAATACACAGAATATGAGGCTCATCAGGTATAGCTGAATAAAGTTGTAAAAGCAAAGAAGACAAAATTTGTCAGTATATATTTTAAAATAATAAGACTATATGCTCTTTACAAAAAGTATGCATACAATGGAAAGATAAAGAAAGTATGAAAGTAAAGAAGATGGAAAATATAACTATAAATAATAACTAAAAACAAGTTGTGTAATATTACTACCAGCAAGTCAACCTTAAGGCAAAAGTCAGTACAGGTAAGCTTTATAATAATTAAAATGTTATTTCTTGAAGAAGATATAAAAATATAAGTGTTCATGTACCTAATTAATTATTTTAGATTCAAAGAGAAGCAAACTAATTAATTATTAGCAGAAGAACTAACATTCTTTGTTGTTGATAGAACAAGTCAAAATCAGTGAGGATGTGGAAATGTTGAAATATGCCTTTAACTAACTTTAAGAGTAGCCTTCTGCTCTCGAAAACTTAACACTTCAGAAGCATATTTTTCACAATTTTATCCATTCCGTTTTGTCTATTTAACCTTTCTGGAACAATTAAATAATAAAAATAGCACCCTCCAGGTTAAAACATGTTTATATTTCATATTTAGTTTGTTACTCTTTTTACCTTATTTAATTAATTAATTAATTTTTAACTTTATGTTCTACTGCATTTCCTTGAGTTGCCTTCTTACATTTTACTGATTCATTTTTAATCTTATTACCACGCTTTATATTTTCAACAATTTCTTGAAAACAACAGATTGTTGGGTCTTCCTTTTTAATCCAGTTTGCAGATCTGTATCTTTTGATGGGGGAGTTGAAGCCATTAACATTCAGTGTTAACATTGAGAAGTATGTAGTGTTTCCTGCCATTTAGTTGTTTTTGTTGTATAAGGATTTATGCATGTGCAACGAATTCTCTGCTACTCTCTGATTACTTATCTGCTCTACACATGAGGTTTGAAGCTTCTACACAACAAAAGAAATGGTCTCTAAATTAAAAAGGCTGCCCACAGAATGGGAGAAAATCTTTGTCAGCTATACATCAGACAAGAGATTAACTACAGGAATATACAGGGAATTCATAAAACTAAATGTCCCCAAAATCAATGACCCAATGAAGAAATGGACAATGAACTGAACAGAGCTTTTCCAAAGGAAGAAGTCCAAATGTCTAAAAAATACATGAAGAAATGCTCAATATCTTTGATCATAAAGGAAATACAAATTAAAACCATATTAAGATTCCACCTCACTCCTGTTAGAGTGGTTACCATCAAGAACACAAATGGCAACAAATGTTGGCAAGGATGTGGGGAAAAAAGAACCCTCATACACTGCTGGTGGGAATGTAAATTAGTACAACCACTAAGGAAAACAGTATGGAGGCTCCTCAAAAAACTACAAATAAAACTGCCATCTGATCCAGCAATTCCACTCTTAGGGATATACCTGAAGGAATGTAAGTCAGGTTACAAAAAAAGCACCTGTACACCCATGTTTATTGCAGCACTATTCACAACAGCTAAGCTATGAAAACATGCAAGATGCTCCACAAGTGATGAATGGATTAAGAAAATGTGGTATTTATATACAATGGAATTTTGCTCAGCCACAAAGAAGAAATAACTTTTGTCATTTGCAGGTAAATGGATGGAACTGGAGAACATCATCTTAAGTGAAGTTAGCCAGGTTCAGAAGACCAAAAGCCACATATTTTGCCTCATATGTGGAATGTAGTCTTAACATGAATATAGCAATATTATGAAAAACATGTTATGCTAAGGGAGGTCACATGCAAAAGGAGGAGGGTAAAAGAAGGAAGTTAAGAAGGTGGATATGGTTGTTGTACTCTCTGTATAAGAATGAATATAGAATTTTTAAATCTGTTGAAACCACTATAAGAAGAGGACTAAGGTAGAAAGAAGAAAAATAGAGTAGAGGAAACAATTTGGGATATAATGCATATATAAAATGGAAATGTTACAAGGAAACTCCGAGTGCAGCTATCTTAAACAAATAAAAACGTCATTTTTATTTTATTTTTTTTTCTTTTACAAAACCAAAGAACAGGAGTATGGAACAGGTCCTGCCTAGGGGAGGTTGGTACCAGTGAGAGGGGAAAGGAGGTAGGGAAAGGGTGTAGGAGGGTGAATATGGTGCAAATACAGTGTAAATGGAAAAATGATACCTGTTGAAACTATTTCAGAAATAGAGGGAGAGTGGGATAAAGGAGAATGGTGGGAGGGGAGTGAATTCAAGAATGATATAGTTGATATATTGTAAGAACTTTTGTAAATGCCACAATACACCACACCCAGCACAACAATATAAAGAAGACACAAACAAAATAAAACCAATTTCTTCTTGCTTTTCTAAAGTGTTCCTTTACAAAAGAATACTGTTTTTTAATTAGATGTAATATGTTCTTAAAATTTTCTGAGGGTAATAATGCATTTAAGGTTATTTTTTTTCCTTGAGATATCTCTGCTTCCTCTAGGGTTAATGCTGTGTGTGTGTGTGTGTTAATGCTGTGTGCATGTGTATTTGTAATACTGCTTTTGGCAGAAGCAGTGCCTCACTCCTGTAATCCTAGTTACTCAGGAGGCAGATATTGAGAACATCACACTTTGAGGCCAGCCAGGCAAAAAGTTGGTGAGAACTCACCTCAAACAATAAAGACTCAGGTGTGGTGGTACACATCTGTCACACAGCTACTCAGGAAGCATAAATAGGAGAATCACAGTCCAGGTTGGTACAGGCATAAACACAAGATTTCATCTCAAAAATAACTACAGCATAAAGGGCCAAAGGCATGACTAAAATGGTAGTGTGCCTGCCTAGCAAGTGCAAGCTAACCATGAGTGCAAACCCTAATACTTCCAAAAAAATACATACATACACACATACATACATATATAGATATATGTATCTCTCTCCCTTGGGAGGAAGGAGAGAGAGAGAGAGAGAGAGAGAGAGAGAGAGAGAGAGAGAGAGAGAGAGAGAGAGGAGAGAGAGAGAGAGAGAGAGAGAGAGAGAGAGAGAGAGAGAGAGAGAGAGAGAGAGAGAGAGAAAAGGAAGGAAGGAAGAAAGAAAAAGAAATAGAAACCACTTTCCCAGTAGGCTTCACTTGGGAAAAGTAGAACACCTGGCTTGGAGATCAGAACCAGACTGCCTGCTGAGTCACTCTTTACCATCACTGGAAACACAGGCAATTATCAGTCAGAGCTGATTTGATCTGTCCTAGCTAAGTCAATGAGAGTTGAGATTCTCTAAAGTGGAATAAAGGTGACAGTTGTGAATGAAAATAGAATTACTTCTCAGGAGCCTCTTCTTACACTGTGGATGAGCAGCACTGATGTCATAACCTTTTAATTGCTTCCTCCTACAGACAGGTGTCACCTCTTAGTAAGGAAAACTCTGGAGACTGCAGGTTTAGTAGCCTCTGTCCTGACTCTCTCATCTTGAAATATTCTTGTGGTTTAATAGACACTTTAATATTTCAACTATGTTTTCTTTGCTTTGTTTTAAACTAATTACTTATAGTTTCCTACTAATTAGCACTTGCACTCTTAAAGTCATTCCATATGTGCCTGTTTGCTTGACTCACTTGTCTGTAAAAGTTTTTCATTTTAGGTTGCCATCTGTGGGTGTCATTTTTATGACGGCCCATGTGCTGTTACTGTGCCCATTACAGAGTACCAGAGACCTATATAATCTATAAAAATTATTATTCAAAATTGATGGACTTTTCCCACCTACAATGTGAAGAAAATATGTTAGTTATAGGCACACATCTGCACTCAGTTTTTATGTTGAAGCTCGATGGCAGAAATTCAAGAAATTAACAATGGATCATTGTCACAATGATCAACATTAAATAATCTCTCAACTTATTTGTTTTTAATTATGACAACCTGACTAAATTTTAGAGGTATCAATTTGATTTCATTAAATAAGGATGAAGGGCAGGTGTTTATTCTTTTTAGAATATATCTTCTACTAAGAGGATAACCACAGGAAGAGAGAAGCATCACAAAATGAGTAATATCAATAAATTTGTAGATAAAGATGATCTTTATAAGTCATACTGGATGAGGCCACCATCCAGAATTGGAGAGGGCTTCAGACTCAGGAGGCAACCTGTCTGGCAGAATTTTGAAGAGCACAACAAAAAAGGGGCAAGTAGTATAGCTGTTATATGTAAGAAGAGCAGCTGAAAATATGGGTGTTGTTGACTTTAATCTAGATACACAAAAAATCATCCGAACACCTCCCCATAGAGATGATAGCTTCTCCAAATACATACACAGTGTCTATCATTGGTGTACTCACTACCCAAGCAAACAATGAAAACATAACATTGCCCAAAAGTAGGTTTGTTTGTGTAAAAACTGAAAATAATCTCTAAGGACCTATTGTCAACCCAGAGCAAAACTCTCCTCTTTCTAAGTCCCCATTCAGTCAACACCTGATTTTTAAGTATGAATGGAAAATTAATAATTACTAGATTTTTAAGGAAAGCGTCTCTCTCTCTTTCTTTTTAATTCCTTCTCATCCTCAACTGAGGAAGACTCTGAATGACATGTTTCTGGTGTCTATTTCATATGAAATTATCACTTGACTCTAATGCCTTTTCTTATAGCATAAAGAATGGATTAGTAATTCTCAGTTTCTCTTCATCCTAGTAGTAGATGGTTCTGCATAAAAATCTTGATTCCATGGTCATGAAAACAAGTATCCAAAACAAGTATGTGAATTAAGAGTGATCCAACCATGAATGTGAAAAAATAACCATTTAAGCTACTTTAAAGCAAGCAGGTAATCAATATCTCAGACTTAGATAGTGGTGATATTGTGTCCAAACCCAATTTTCTAATATTCAAAGGGCCTGAGGTTTTTCATAGCACTCCCACATCACTTGACACTTTAAGGTGATACACAGATATACTTTAAACGTGTGACTGTTAGTACATATGTAAATGATATCTTAAGCCATCTGATTAAAAAGAAAAGTACAACTTTGATGTACTCTACCCAATTTTGCTTTTATTAAAAAACCTGTGATTTATTATTGTCTATAATTTACATATTAATTATACTCATGGCTATGTAACATGAGAATAGTCTCTCAAGGGCAGCTTGTTGATTCAGAAATTAATCCTTTGTACAAATTCCCTGCTTACTGATGGTTTTATTTTATGAGTTATTACTTCTTGACAGCAATTGAATTCTCTTGGGAAATTTCAGAAATAAATGATTCACATATTTAAAAAAAAAAAAAGAAGGGTAATAAAAAGGTTGGAATCTAGAGGTTGAGACCAAGAGAAGGAGTTTACAAAATGAAAACTGATACAAACTAAAAACTGTTTAGAAGCACTTGAAAGGGAAAGTTAAAAGCTTTACAAACTGTAATAGTAATTATAAGTAATTCAACTATATTTAGTAAGTTCTAATATTTAGTCATAATCTAAAAAAATGTACTCAAATGTGATTTTTTATAAAGTTAAACTGTCATATATAAAGCAAAGGGAGTCTCTTTCTAAGGAATAAGTGAGAAAAGCTTTTCCCTTCACCAAAGGGTGAAGGGAAAGAACACATTTTTATATAAAAACTTTAGATAATGAGTGGCGCTGATAGAAAATTATATAGTGAATGGTAGAGACAATCTTGTACAGAGGCTTTCCACTTGTGACACCACCATGATGTCAGTGAGGAAAATACTACAGCACTCTGAAACAGATGGTGAGGATAAAACTGGAAGAGCGTCTGATAACATGTTGGAAAGGATGTGAAGTTCTGACAGGTGCAGTGAAAAATGGACATAGGACTTACTCAGAGTCAGAAAATCATTCTTCTTATCGTCCCACTAGATTCATCACCTTGAGCAAGTCATGTTTTTGAAACTCAGATTCTTGAACAACTGTAAGATTCAGGAAATGACATCTCCATTACTTACATCACCAACTACATGCAGAAGTGACCTCCACCATTGTTCTAAGAGAGCTAGGTCTCTTATTGTTTCTTCAGACCATGGTAAGTGTTCCCAAATACAGATTTGTGAAGTTGACAACACAAAATGGGGCACTCTGACTGCCTAATAGCAAGCAATTTTATCTTAATAGTTATCAGTATGAAACTTATGATATGTCATAAATTTCTTTTGAATCAGATGTATTATTGAATAGGAACAGCCCTTAATCCACCATAAGCTACAGAAGCCTACAGATGCTGCCTCAGTGGTGGTTTGATCTACTGCAGGGGAAGATCATCCTGTTCATAAAGACATGCACACATGCACACATATGTATGCACACATGCACACTCTTACCCTGTGTAAAATGAATAGAGAAATGAATTTCAATCTCATTAACCCTGTGGATAAAGGCAAGATCCACAAGAATGTTTTTCCTTTTTCTGGGGTGGAGTTAAATCAAACCTAAAATGGGAATACAATACAAGCAAGTGCCCACCTAAGAAGAAAATTATTTGGGACTCTGCAACAAATCAGATATTGAACCCATTCTTTTGTATTATCACAGCTTACTCTGGACCAACTAGTAGATCTAAAAACAAGCCCCAGAATTACAATGTTTTCTTTTACACTTAAGAGAGGCTTGATGTACAAAATGACTTGATGTATTTTTTAACAATGAAAGACTTTTGTGCAGTTTTTTTTCTCCTAAATTGGTATTTAGAAAATATTTTTACCATTCATTTGGATAGAACTACCACTGACTGGAAAAATGTTTGTGTGATAATGATTTTCAAACAGTATCAGTGCAAAGTAATATAATCCTAGATAGTGTTCCACGTTACTGTACCATGAGTTTAACAAGCTTATTACTAAGTATAAGGAAGGGGGCTGGAATAAGGTTAAAGAAGCAGTACTGTGAATTCTTTGCCTCAAATCATCTTTAGTACCCTAAAGACACTGTTAATTACTAAAGGATATTAATAAAGTTGTAGGCTGAAATTTCTAAGAAGCAAAACCTGAAAAAAATGGCTAACTGTATGGCTTGCATTCTCATCACTGCTTATGCTACCAATTATCCCACCCATGTGCAGACTCACAGTTTATCATCTCTTGATGGTATTTATAAATATGAATAGGATTTTTTATTCTAGTGGAAAGCATGTTTATGGGAGAATATAAAGTTCTTGCAAAAGCATCCAGATGCATTATTTCAATAGCACATATTTTTTCCTCCAGAATGACTTTAATCCCACTTGGAGAAGACCCATGTCACTTGATGTGTTTATACTAATAGACACAAGTAAGGATTAAAGGAGGAAGTCAGGACACAAAAGGTGGCACTAGATTGTGGTCTTCACACTATGTACACTATTGTGTTCAGTGAAAACGCTAAATAGGATCTCACTGTGCAAGTCAGCTAACCATATTTAAGGGTAAGACAACTTCTAGCTGAACTTACTATCACTTATGTAAATATCCAGGAAAAATTCCATACTAATAATTTCTGTCAGAATCAAAGCACATGACCTATTTTTGGGCGGGTGAACTCTCAAACCATAAGTGATGTATTACCTGCTCACCTAAAATTAAAGATGCCCTTTAGTAAGTATCGAATTGCATTTTTTCACAAATATTCACCACTTCTTTTGATCAAGAATCTATAGAAAAATAATTTTTAAGTTATGATATGGAATTTCTGGGGTATTCATTTTCATAAGCTTTTTAGATGATGAAGTTTCTATGAACTCATATTACCAAGTGACATATTAGTTAATATCAAAGAATAAGACAATTCATTGACTTTTGGAATTGAATTCTGAAAAAGAAATGGCTCATAAATGTTAATACTGAGTTGTGCTAGGAGACCATTGGATGATGAAAACTTGGACATGGTAGCCTGGGCACAGCAGGTGGACAGAACTCAGCCTGCATGACTTCAGTCTCCACAGCCTTTTCATGGATCTCTGACTCCTGGAAAGGAGCCAAGAGGGGCAAGGAAATCCAAATGCTGATGAACACTGGCTCTTAAACTGTGATCAGTCCCTGAACCAATAGTGTTAGCATCACCTGGAAATTTGTTCAAAATGTTCTTAGACTCCCTCTCAGATCTATAGAATCAGAAACTCTGGGGCTGGAGCTCTGATGTCTGTCTAATCTTCCTGGTGACTCTGGCACTCACTGAAGTTGGAGAAACACTGTTATAGGAGATTGTTAGTTAAAAAAGAATAATTTAATTTTCTCTATTCACATTTACAATGCATTAAAAATAAAGAGATTAAAATGGAAAAATATTCTAAATGATTATTTAAGGATTTATAATATGTTGGTTAGATTTTTAAAAATATTCCAGGTATACTGCTCAAAAGGTATGTTGATTTAATTCTCAATTCTTTGCTAAAATCACACCTTTAAGAAAATATAATAAATTATAATAAAACATCAAATTTTTAAAAATGCTTATTTTCCAATGAGGACTCAATCCTCAGCTGAATACTGTGGTTTATTTTGCTGAATGTTGGATGACCTTGCTATCTGAGAAGAAGTTGTGGACATTATGACTTCTGACTCTTAATAACCTTGGCATGCTATTCTGCAGAAAAAGATATTATCTTAAATAACAAAGGTAAAATGATGAAATTGAAGAAACTCAATTTTGATACAATATTGTCATCTAATATGCATTCCACATTCAATATTCAATAATGTTTTATAAAAGCTCTTGATTTAAGATATGCTCCAAGGTTACACATAGCATATAGCTAAGTGTCCTAAGATCTAGAGCATTACTTCTCTTCCTTTATATTTCATCATACTGATGTTTTCTAAGTTTACAAGCTAAGTTTCTTTTTCTTTTTAAACATTTGCATTTCTAATGTTTTCCTCATCATTAGATCCAGATGCAGTTTTAGGACATACATAGAATTAGTAGGCACATGATATCAGTTGGTCTCATTGTTGGATATATTAGCTAGGATAAGTTGGTTAAAGTGCAAGATTTTTTCGTTGGAAAAATACCTTTTCCATTCATAATGAATTTGTGAACCTT
The DNA here is from genome assembly GCF_047511655.1 of Castor canadensis. Lineage (NCBI taxonomy): Eukaryota > Metazoa > Chordata > Mammalia > Rodentia > Castoridae > Castor > Castor canadensis. Next base: position 68,121,890 of record NC_133391.1, on the reverse strand, counting down.
AGAGAGATACTTTCAGACTTTGTAAGTATTCTTTTGCTTATGAAACTTTCATCAATTATTTAACTGAATATTATTATCCTTAATCATTATGATGATGATTGCAAAATGACAATTAAAAAAAAACTCTGTTATTTATCTTTTCTCACTGTGAGGCCAGTGAAAGTGCTTTTAAGGCAGCTTCTATATTGTTTTGAAATAGCCCCAGTTTTCTGATAACTTTCATTTCATCTTGCTTCAGCCCTACAGTTATCTTTTTTCTTTAACAAACTCTGGTTACTTTTGATATAGAGTGATATTTACAAATCAAGATCTGAGAGCAAATGAGTGCCATTTAATCAATTCTATATCATATATAGTTTTACTGTAGCCTGTCACTGAAAAAATTGATTAAATCAAAGTCAAGACTTCTTTATCCCTCTTTTGGTCTTTAGTCTAAAATTATAGAGTTAGTGATTACATTTACTTGAATTAGTACTTTTCATTTTGAATTCTGTGTGCTATGTTATCCTTTCAATACATAGGGTTACTGTATTTCTATTTGTGTAAATAGTTTGTATTTCTCCTTACTGTTGATGTAATTATATTTTTAAACACATAAAGCATTAACATAGCTCCAAAGATTTTATAAAAATATATTCAGAAAGTATTAACTCATCTCACACTCTCTGTAATTATGGAATTGGTTTAATTTGTGATTTGTCCTTCTTGTATAGATATTTATTAAAAGATAAATACCAATTAACATTATATACACAACAATGACCATATAAAGCAGACTTACAAAATTAACCCAAACCATACCAATATTAATAGTAAACATAGTCAAATTATTATAACCAGGATCTCACTGTTTCTAAATTTGCTTCAATAAAGCAAAAGATAAATCTGACATTAAAATTAAAAACTTTTGTATAACAAGAAAAACTCCCAAAGAAATATCAAATATAAAATTTGAAAAAACATTTCACTATGTCTTTATCTCTCCTATGTGAAGAACTGCTAAAAATAAAGGGAAAAGGATGAAAAAATATAATAGAAAAAGAATTTCTAAAAAATTCTGTCTAAAAATCCAACTTAAGAAATGAGAAAAATTTACCACAAGTATCAAATGCTCCATAAACATATGATAGATTTTTATTTCTTTTTTCTTTTATTCATATGTGCATACAGTGTTTGGATCATTTCTCTCCTCTACCCCCTGTCCCTCCCTTTCCCTCCACCCTCTCCCTCTCTACCCCTACTCCCTCACTTCCAGGCAGAAACTGTTTTGCCCTTATCTCTAGTTTTATTGGAGAGAGAGTAGAAACAATAATAAGGACAAAGCGTTTTTGCTGGTTTAGATAAGGATAGCTATACAGGGAGATTCCTTGCATTGCTTTCATGTACATATGTGTTACATTCTAAGTTGATTCTTCTTGAACTGACCTTTTCTCTAGTTCCTGATACCCTTCTATTGGCCTCTGTTGCTTTAAAGTTTCTGCGTAGGTTCCTTTGCATTAAGGACATCAAATGCTATCTAGTTTTTTGGGTTTGTTGCCTATCCTCATACCTCCTTTGTGTGCTCTCGCCTTATCATGTGACCAAAGTCCAATCCCCTTGCTGTATTTGCCCTTGATCTAAAGTCCACATATGAGGGAGAACATACGATTTTTGGTCCTCTGAGCTTGGATAACCTTTCTCAAAATGATGTTCTCCAGTTCCATCCATTTACCTGCAAATGATAAGATTTAATTCTTCTTCATGGCTGAGTAGAATTCCATTGTGTATAAATGACCCATTGATTGTTGAGCAATGTGTTGTTCAGTTTCCAACTTTTGCATGTTTTTTGCTATTATTTTTGTTGTTGAGTTCTAGTTTTAATGCATTGTGATCAGATAGAATGCATGGTATTATTTCTATTTTCTTATATTTGCTGAGGCTTGCTTTGTGCCCTAAGATATGATCTATCTTGGAGAAGGTTCCATGGGATTCTGAGTAGAATGTATATTATGTAGAAGTTGGATGAAATATTTTGTAGACATTGGCTAGGTCTATTTGCTCTATGGTATGATTTAGATCTAGGATTTCTTTATTGATTTTTTGTTTGGATGACCTATCTATTGATGAAAATGGGGTGTTAAATTCTCCCATGACCACTGTGTTAGAGTTAATATATGTTTTTATGTCCTTCAGAGTATGTTTGATGAAATTGGGTGCCTTGATGTTGGGTGCATATAGGTTGATAATTGTTATTTACTTTTGGTGTATTTCCCCTTTTATTAGTATGCAATGTCCTTCTTTATCAATGTAGGCTTGACATCTATTTTGTCTGAGATAAGTATTGCTACTCCTGCCTGTTTTCTGGGACCATTGGCTTGGTAAATCTTCTTCCAGCCTTTCACCCTAAACCTATGCTTGTTTCTGTTGATGAGATGGGTCTCCTGTAAGCAACAAATTGTTGGATCTTCCTTTTTAATCCAGTTTGTCAAACAGTGTCTTTTGATGGGGGAGTTAAGTCTGTTAACATTCAGTGTTAGTATTGATGGTATGTGGTGATTCCTGTCACTTAGTTGTCTTAGTTGTTTAAAGATTTGATTGTGTGCAGCTAAATCAATGTTACTCTCTACTTTCTTGCCTTTTCTTCTCCTGTGGTTTGATGCTGCCTGTCCTTTCATGGTTTTGTTGGCTTTCATCTTCTGCATGTAGAATTCCTTGAAGAATCTTCTGTAGTGGTGGCTTTGTGGTCATATATTGTTTTAGTTTCTGCTTATCATGGAAGACTTTTATTGCTTCATCTATTTTGAATGATAGTTTTGCTGGGTAGAGTATCCTGGGGTTGAAGTTATTTTCATTCAGTGCCTGGAAGACCTCACCCCCACGTTCTTCTTGCTTTTAAGGTTTCTGTTGAGAAATCTGCCTCAATTTTGATGGGTTTACCTTTGTAAGTTATTTGTTTTTTTCTCTCTTACAGCCTTCAATATTCTTTCTCTATACTCTGTGCTTGTTGTTTTAATGATATGTCATGGGATAGTTCTAGTTTGTTCAAGTCTGTTTGGTGTCCTAGAGGCTTCCTGCACCTGAATGGGCGTAGTTTTCTCTAGATTTGGTAAATTTTCTGTTATTATTTTGTTGACTATATTATGAATTCTTTTTGCTTGCACCTCTTCTCCTTCTTCAATGCCCATCATTCTCAGGTTTGGTCTTTTGACAGAGTCAGTGAATTTTTGCATATTTCTTTCACAGGTCTTGAGTTGTCTGACTACTAATTCTTCAGTTTTCTTTAATTACCATTTCATCTTTGAGTTCAGAGATTCTGTCTTCTGCTTGTTCTAGTCTGCTGGGGTGGCCTTCCATTTTGTTTTGTATTTCTGTTTCATTCTTTTTTCTGAGGTTTTCCATATCATGAGTCACTTCCTCTTTAATATTGTCAATTTTCATCCTGTGTTCATTTATCTCTCTATTTCTGGTATTCTTTGTTTCACTTTGATATTTATATTGGGCTTCTATGGTTTCTTTTATTTGTTCTTGTGCTTTCTCATATTCTTTATTTTTGTTGTCTTGGAATTTCTTGAGTGTCTTCTGTAGATTTTGGTTTACCATATCCAGTATCATCTCTATGAATTTCTTCTTTCAGGGTGGGCTTTGTTAGTTCCTTGATATAGTTTCTCTTCTTTTGTTGGAGTCTGAATCTGGGTATCTGTTTTCTTCATTTCTCTCTGGTTCCTGTACTAATTTGTTATTTGGGGGAAAATGGTTTCCATCTTATTTCTATCTTCCCATTATTCCACTTGGTGCTGTTACTGTCCCTGTACTACTGTACTATGTGTAATTTAGTATTATCTAGCTTGTAATTGTAAAAATAATTATATCTAGAATGGAAGGGTAAGAGGAAAAAGGAAGAAAAGAAAAAAATAGAAAACTAAAGAAATTAACAGGGAGAGATACTGTACTAATCAACAGTGAACTAACCAAGCATTAGAGAGACAGAGAAAAAAGAAAACAGGAGAGAAAAAAAGAAAAGAAAAAAAATCCCAGGTTCAGATGCAATAAAGTTTCAGTCTTAATAGTTTTGGTGTTCCTCCTTTAGCATCCAGTCCTGGTGTTGGTGTTTGAGTAGTAGCTCTGTCATTGTCTCACCAAAGAAAAAAATTAATGATAATAATAAAAAGAAAAAAATTTAAAAATTAGAAAAGATATATAAAAGTATAAAAGAATAAAAATTTCAGGTCCAGACACCATGACATTTCAGTCTTACTAGTTCTGGTGTTGCTCCTTCAGCATCCAGTCCTGGTGTTGGTATTTAAGCAGTAGCACTGTCTTTGTCTCGCCAGGTGGTTGGGTCAGGAGACAGCTTTGTGAACTGCTATCTGCTCTGTTTCAGGCTGCAGTTCAGCTGCCACCTACAGCCAGCCAGCTGCTGCTGCAGGCTTTATTTATTGAAGTTCACCGAGAGGAGCCATCATACCCACCTACTCTGGCAGGCTTTATTTATTTAGAGTTCTCCAGGAAGCCTGCCCCTCCCTTCTTCTCAGCTACAGTTGCAGGCTTGCCCTTCCCCAATTCTCTGGTGGAGCATCCTGCATGTCAGCCACTGTTGCAACCTTTGCTCATTTGAAGTTCGTTGGAAGGAGCCACCAAACCCACCATCTCTGTCAGGTCTTGTTTGTTTAGAGTTTGTATGGGGAACTGCCATTTCCCCACTCTCTGGCAGAGAATCCTGCACATCAGTCACTGTTGCAAGTCTTGTCCACCCAAAGCTTGCTGGGGGGAGCTGCCAAACCCACTTTCTCCAGCAGGTTTGTTTATTTAAAGTTCGCATGGGTGCCTGCCCTCCCTCTTTCTCCAGAGCACTCAAGGTGCCCCACTCTTTTTGCTATGTGTTCTTTTCAGTTCCTTGTTTTTTGTTCAGTTTTTGTCCCCCAGGTTGGGCATCAGACTGTCCAGAAAGCTATGCTGGTTTATCCCATGGGTGGCTGTGGGCGTATGGCGTGCCGCTTATTTGCTCACCTGTTGGTCTGTGTCTCCCAGGCGGGTTAGGAGCTGACATCTGGTGGTGCAGGAGCCCTCCTGGTTTCTCCATATAACATGGAGAAGCTGTGTGCAGGCTGGAGGTTTGGGGGTATTGGAGTTTTGCTTCTTCTTGGTGGTTTTTCCTGCCAGATGTGTCTCCAGCATCTCAGCAAGATTTTTGCTTTATGGAGCTTATGCTATCTGCTTCCTCCCTCTAGTCGCCATCTTAGAACCTCCTAGATTTTTATTTCAATCACAACAGTGTGAAATTCTAAGAACATTTATGAAAGCTAGAATACCAGATTAACATTTCTCAACTATTAGAATGTAAAACTTAAGAGCTTCATAGCACACTTTAAAAAGAGTAAGAGCTTGGTGAATTTGCAGGCAAGCAAATGTTCCCATTTATTGAGTTAAATGTTTTAATCGATATAGAGAAGAAATTGGCAAAACCATAAAAATATAAATGTACCTTTATTTTTGACTCTACTTTTGAAGATTTAAACTTAAGCTACGGTATAAAAATATATAAGCTGAGTGCTGGTGGCTCATGCCTATGAGGATCTTGTTTCAAGTCCAGTCCTGGCAAATAGTTCATGTGATTCCATCTTAAACAATAGCTTGGTGCAGTGGCCCAGGTCTGTAATCCTGGCTATGTGGGAGACTGAGACCAGGAAGATCATGCTTCTAGACCAGCCTGAAAAAAGAAAAAAAAAGTTCATGAGACCCAATCTCAAGAGAAAAAGCTGGATGTAGGGTGTGTTCCTGTCATCCCAGGGATGTAAAACAGGAGGATTGGGATCCAGGCTGGCCTGTGCAAAAAGCAAAACCCTATCTTCTAATTAACCAAAGAAAAAAGGGCTGGAGACATGGCCCAAGTGGTAGAGTGCCTGCCTAACAAGTGCTAAGTCCTGAGTTCAAACCCCAGTACAGCAAAACAACAGCAACAAACATAAGTACAGACTATACATTCTAGTACTTGCTTATAATATTAAAATGTTGGATAGGGACAACCTAAATACCCATATATAGGAATGAATTGTGGTACATTTGAAAAATAGGCTACTATGAAAGTATATAAAAGTGAGAAAACTCTGTGGACTAATACAAAGTGATTTCTAGGATAAACTGTGTGGTCAGAAAAGCAAATGTAGAGTGCATAAACTGAATGCTACCTATGTGTTAAAAAAAAAGGGAAAAATTCATGCATACTTTCACACACACACACACACACTCATATACAGCAGTAAAACATGAAGGGTAAATACACACACAGTCTCACTTTTTATAAAACTCAAAAAGAATAAACCAGAAATGAATGAAGTTACTCATTTTATTTCTCCCTTTTAAAGAAATGTTTTAATATCGTCCCATTTAGAAAGACGTCTATGGTGATATTTTCTAAGTACCTATGATGAATGGGGAATGTGTACTGGAGCAGTGTAGTTCATATCACAGAAGTCATAAAGGGGATATGACAAGGGGTCAAGACAGGATATAATCCCTAAGGATTCACCCCCAGTAAACACTTCCTTCAACTAGCTCCCACCTCCCACTTTTTGCCACCTTCCAATAATGTCACCATATTATGAATCCATCATGGGATTAATCCATTCATTAGATCAGAGCCCTCATGATTTAATTGTCTCTGTAAGGTACCCTTACACCACAGAGATGTGCTTTATTAATCTTCTAGGTGATTCTTAATCCAATCAAATTAAAACTCAAGATTAACCTTCATAAATCCATCCCTTGTCAACTAGACAGACACATCTGCTTAAATGGTAACATTGTATCCCTGGCCTCCTTTACTATGTTCAGCTCATAATGCAAAATGCATTCAGTCTATCTCTATGAGTTCTCATAGTCTAACATTTACAACATGTTTGGCATTCAGAGCACATGGTATTATGATATGAACTCCAACAGGCTTGGGCAGCCCCACCACTGTGGTTTTGCTGTTTGCCACCCACATGGTCTCTCTCTTGGGATGGCTACACTTGTTGCCTGTGGCTTTCCTTAGGAGATGTGCCAGGTTCCTTGCGTCTCCAGCATTCTGGGCTCTCCATTGCAGCTTAGGCCCAGGCCTCACTCTCAGAGCTTTACAGATTGCTGTCTCAGGTGCTGCCTTCATGGATTCTGACATTGCCACACATGGCTTGACCTTCAATACCTTCCTTTGAAAATCTTGGTGGAAGTCTCTATACCATTATAACTATTGCATTTTCATGCCTACAAAACCAGCATCACATGGCCCTGGCAGTGCTGTGTTCTCAAGGGACAGTCTTTTTAAATGAATTTACAATTTTATATGCCTCTGCATGTGATGGATGGGGTCTTGCTGATTCATGAAATGTCCTCCAATGCATCTTTCTTACTGTTACAATGCAAAGCACTTGGCTTTTTTTAATGGCCCTAATTTCTTCAACAACTATGCTTTTTTTGGCTCTGCAAGTTTTCAATCCTTTTTGCTCTGCCTTTTCCTTACAGTTCTCACTATAAACTTGGCCAACAGCAGCCACAAAAACCCATGTCACAGCCTGAATGCTGGGATGCCTTGAAATTCCCTCTGCCAAATTAATTAGTCTATCACCTTTAAATTTGGACTCCTATGTAAAGTCTTAGGGAATGGAAAAATGTAGACAAACTTTTTGCCACCATGTACCACAGCTGATTTCTGGTCCTTATTCCCATCTGAAACCTCACAAGCCTATCCTTAACTGTCCACATTCTTGTAGGCATTCTGGTCTTCTGAGCTCCCACCAGAATCACCCATTAAACTGTTCTTATAGCATTTTAAGCTTTCTCTAGTTTGTTTAGCCAAAGTTTTCCAAATTCCTCCCCTAAACTGGTCCTAAAGACTTAAGAACCATGTGGTTAGATTTAGTCACAGCAATGACCCCACTTTTCTGGTAACAATTTTATGCATCATCTCACTGTGACAAAATATCTGACAAACAATTTAAATGAGGAAAGATTTACTGTGGCTCATGGTTTCAGGGTGTTCAGTCCATGGTTGCTTGGCCCCATGCATGTGGGGAGAAAATATCATAGCAGCAAAAACATGTGGTAGAGGAGAGCTGTTCACCTTATGGTGGTCAAAAGAGAACACAGGAAGGGGCCAAGCAAGATATATTCCCCAAGGACATGCCTTCAGTTCCTTACTTCTTCCAACTACTTTTCAGCACTTCCAATAAAGCCATCACATTATGAATGTATCAGGGGATTAAAACTTCTGTTAGGACAGAGGCTGTGTGATCTAAAGATCTCTGGGAGACATCCTCACAGAGGCACAGCTAGAGGTGTGAACTCTCAATCCAATCAAGCTGATAATCAACTTTAACCATCACTCTTATCAACTTGTGAATCAAAGTTTAAAATATACAAGGTAATAACTTATATATAGTACCAGCATATTAGGGAATGAAGTCTAGGTATATGTATTTTAAATGACTACCCTGAATGATTTTTATAGATGGTAAACTGAAAAACTAAATTAGGAGTCAATTATACCTGAATAATATCCTAAGTCAGGAAAAAGGCAATTATGCTTAAATTTTTATCTATTTGTTGTTTGATAGCCATAACAAAATGGAAGCAGGCACTACTGAATTGTCATTATCTAGCAAAAGAAAATATACCAAATAAAGAAGAGACATACTTTGTATTAACAATGAATTTGAAGAGCAATTTCCACCGTCAGATCTTAAATATGCTTTCAAAAAACTTTTTAAGTAAGAACATTGATCAATATAATGAACTGTATCATCAGGAGCTATTCTACAAAAGATAAAGAGATATGTTTCATATCATCTGTTGCTTAAAGCCAAAATCATTATATTTAAATCATATTTCTGCAAAGAATTTTTTCAAAGATAAAGTAATTGTTTATGTATATTCTTTTTTTGAACATATGGAAGCATAGAAGGCAGAAGAACTTGTGTTTTTCATATTGCAAATATAAAAAACCAATTTCATTGTTTATCTGTGATCAACATTTACACTAGGTATACAGAAATGGCTAAGATATGGGCTCTGACCCCAAGGAATTATAGTCTAGAGGCAGAGATAGATCAATATACTATGTGGTGATAAATGTTTATGAAAATATGTTTCCTAGATATCTCTAGAGAACAGGTGGGGAAGTCTTCATATAGAGGATGACACACATTGGTCCTTGGAAAATGTCTTCATAGAGTAGAAGAATCTTTTTTTCTGTTCAGCATGCATTTCCCTTATTTCTAGTGAGAGAATTCCTCTATTCTTGCTATTCCACCTAGTTAGATAATCATGGAGTCTCATCTTCTTGTCACAATGAAGGTCATGAGGCCACAGCTAAAAGCAAGTACACTATCCCTACACATCCAGTCCAGAAATGATTATGACCTAGGTAAGGCAAGAGTTCCTTGTCCAAGCATTATTCTGGATACCTAGGAAAGTGAAGGTAGTTTACTTTTGAGACTTTGAGTATGAAGAAAACATTGTTTTCCTGGAATTCATTAGTATGGGTTTTGATGTTATTTAGAGAGAGCCAGTTTGAGTAGAATAGTGTAAATTATCTAGACCCTAATTCTTAGGTTTAATTCTCACAAACAGTAGAAGAAAAAAACCACATAAAAATAGCCTTTTGCATACAAATATATGTCAAAAGATCTTGAGAGTTTTGTTTTAACTGATAATACTTTTCAGAGCTCAGAAAATTTCAAAGGAAAGCCTTGCTGTTACCAGAAACTTTGGCTGGGGTTTTCTGTTCTTTCATTCCCATTAGAGAAGGTTTCAAACAAGAAGTGAAAATGTAGCAAAAGTAAAAGTAAAATTTGTTAAGGAAGTAAGGATACATTTTTCTAGGGAAGGAATCATTTCAGAGAAGAGATCAACAATGTATTTCTTTGTGTCCCAGCTTTATTGAGGCTTAAAAAGGAAGTTTTTAGAGAATTTTTTATAAATTTATCAAGACAGCATTTTTTTTTTTTACTATAATTTGAACTTGGGTCTTGCACTTGTCATGCAAGCAGTCTACCACTTGAGCCACATGCTCAGTCGTTGGCTCTCCTTCTTTATAACTTCTTTTTTTATATCTTCTTATATCCTACTTATTAGTTCCTTTTTGCCTTGTTTTTTAATCCAAGCTATATTTATGACAAAATTAAAGAACACCTATCCAGACATAGCTGCAGGTATTATGCAAACTTTGCTGTTTAGGTTTTTAAAAGGCTGTTTTTACATAATCTTTTACTTTTGGTCTTACATGAGTATAAGAATTATAGAATGGTACATTCCAGCTAGGCCTGGTTAAGATAGCAAAACTTCCAAAGAACCTTAAACTGCAAAATTATCTTAGTCCAAACAAAAAGAAGGCAGAAGAGAGAGAAATACACAAAAATCCCAGTGTTTGCATGTTAACTCTGCAGTTACAGTGTAGCATATAAAAGGAAAACTGATAAATAATTATGAGTCTTTTTAGGTACAAAGATCAGAGGAGTTAATCTCTACTGCCATGCAAGTTTTGCAAGATAATACTCTGAATGAGAAAGCAAAATTAAGAAGGCAGTCCCCCCATATTGACAAGGAAGCAGGTAGCCTCACCAGAATCATAGAAGGATAAAGTCATTTGCTCCTGAGTAAGGGGCCTCTTTGAGTCTCCTGGCTTAGTTTACAAAAATATCTCACTGGATTTATATCACTGGGTCTGGGGGCCAGAAAGTGTTGTTCTTCACCAGAGAATTTAGGGACATATACAGAGGAGACTTAAGCAGGAGCAGGTTTATTAATGTAAAGCAAGCTGAAAGCGAGCATATGGGAGAGTGGGCAGGTTCAAAAAGGAATACTGTGCTAGAGCTGGAGATCTCAAGACATCAAGCTTTTATTGGGGTCTGCAGAAAACTGTGGCCAGTCCAGGAAAACTGTGCCATTAATTTCTGGAGACTAGTTCCACTCCTCCCACACAGGGGTAGTTTTTGGCCTTGGATATTCAGGCTGGGGCTGTTATTTTTTGCAGGCTCCAGGAACTGTGGGTCAGCAAGACCCTGTCACAAGTCATTCTGTTAATGTTGGCAGCCCAGGATGTGATCTTCTATCAATACCCAAGAACCAATGCTCTCAGACAGCAGTTTTCCTAATTCTTTGCCTAGCCTCTATGTAACTGCTCTGCCATGCCAAGGAATGGACACCTTTTCTTGTCTGTAAAAGAAAACAATCTGGATGAAACAATAGTGATCCTATTTTCCAGAATACCTTGAGACAAATTGTTTCAAGGGGATTTTTTACAAGACCATTATGATGACAATTTACTATTGAAATCTTTGTCACATTTGCTCATTGTAGACATTCTGTGTTGTCTATTTCTTTGCATACTTTAGGTAGAATCAATGTAGAGAACAAAAACAAATTCCTTGGGGCACGAACAAGATGGCAGATTGTTGACATCCCTATATGCCAGTGGTGACTAACTACCCTGAAGAAGAAAGATCAGGGGACTCCAAAAGGCACCCATGTATCCCATAACCAGTGAGAAACAAAACCCTCTCCAAATCCTCAGAGAAGCAACTAATCATGGGAAGAATGGGAAAAACGACTCACAGCTCAACACTCCCAATCACCCATCCATGAAGTCTCTGCATGGTTCCAGGCTCCATTACTTGGTGCTGGCTTGGTGGTACGTCCTACTTCCTGGCACACACAGGAACTCAGAGCTCCATGCTCCCTACTATTATACTACCTGCTACCTTTGCCCTGAAATGCCAGGGAAACTGGTGTCCCTGTGTAAGCATGACCCAGGGAGTGAGCAGCAGGCTTGGTTCTCCATGCCAGCAGAAGCTGCTGTACTAGCAAGCAGACCCTAGAACTCCCACTGCCCTCAGCCTTGGATCCCCTGTGCCTGCAGCAGCTGCCATTGCTCCTGGTAACCCATGCCAGCAAGCGGGCCCCAGGACTTCTTGGTGCTAGCAGCACTGCTGCACTACCCTCCTGGAGCCCATGTCCTGGCAAGCATGCTCCAGAATTCCTGCTGCCCTCAGGTTTGGTTCCCCCCCTGCAGCAGCTACTGTGGCTCTGGTAGCCTGTGTGCAAGCAGGCCTTAGGGCTCCTGCTGCCTGCAGGATTTGTTCTTCCATGACTGCAGCAGCTACTGTGGCTCCTGGAAGCATGCACCTGGCAAACAGGTACCAGAACTCCCATTGCCTACAGGCCTGGATCCCCTGTGCCTGCAGCAGCTGCTGTGGCTCTTGGTAGCCTATGCTGGCAAGTAAGCCCTAGGGCTCCCACTGCCTAAAGGCTTGGTTCTCCCAGTCCTGCAGTAGCTGCCCATGGCTCTTGGAAGCTCACACCCTAACACAAGTAGACTCTAGGTCCTTTGCTGCCTTGTGGGCACCAGATGATTCAAGCCTGCCAACTTTGCTGCCCCATGAGTACCCTCAACTTACTACTCAGTGCCAGGATCCCACTGCTACATATGCATGTGAACCCCAGTCTCCATGCTTTGCTATTCTACTGGTTTCAGGAGGCTCCCCTCCCCAAGGAGCATGGAGGCTCAGTGCTAACCACCAAGCCCTCCCATGGGAGAGCCCCCTGTTGCCCTGACAAAGAGCAGGAACTCAGCTCCTCCACTAAGTGGGAATCTGCCATTCTGTGAGCGCCAGGATACCTGCTTCCCTAAGGCACAAAAAGTCTCAGTACTTCCCGCTATGCCTGACCACAAGAGCACCTTCACTTCTCTGTTAAAGACCAAAAATTCTAGATTCTCTAATGAGGGGAGGAGCACTATAACCTACTACTCAGTGAGTGGCACCAGAAGGCCTGCCTCACAAAGTGCATAGTGTCCCAGTGTGCCCCAATGTGCCTGACAGCTGGAGAACCCCCACTCCCCTATAAAAGAGTGAGAATGTCAGATTCCCCATTGAGGAGGGGAAAGCTGTAACCTGCTGCTCTGCAGGTGACACCAGAAAGCCTGCTTCCCCAAGGTTCACAGAAGCCCAGCACTTCACACTGTGCCTCCCTGCAAGTGAGTCCTATCTCTCTTTTCTAAGATCTAGAATCCTAGACCCTCCACTGAGTGGCAATCTGCTACGTGCATGTGCTAAGAGGCCTTCCTCCCATAGTGCACTGAGACCCAGCGCTCCCCACTGTGATTGCAGGAGAATCCCTGTGCCCCCATCAAAGAGTGGGGGCTCCAGGCTTCTTTCTTAGGGGAGAAATTAGGTAATCTATTTTCACAACAAGAACCCTGCAAAGGGTAACATTTCTAGCATACCCCTCTCTGAGGAAAACCGCTGGAGCTCCAGGAGAAAAAAAAAACTTAAAACCCCAATTACAGGGCAAAAGGGATCAAAACCCTAACCAAAAACAATTCCAGATGCATAAATCAATGCAGAGTGAAATGAGACAACCACTCTCCCTCAAAAGCCAATGCCACTACTAAGGTTCTAAACACCAGAGTAGAAGAAGAGATACCAAATCATGCACTCCAAAAAACAATAGTAAAATTGATTAACAAACTCAAAGAAGAAACATAAAAGCTAGTATTTGACCTCAAACAGGACATGAATAAACAATTAAATGAGCTCAAAGAGAATATAAACACATGAATGAAATTAAGAAGACTATCCAGGGTATGAAAGAGCCAATCAATAAAAATATGGAAACCCTGGAAAAATAATCAATACAAAATAAGCAAATCAATATCCCCAAATAAAAACCTCAATCAAAAGCCTGGTGAACAGAGTGGAGCAAGTGGAAAATGTAGTATCAGAAATGGAAGACAAAGTAGAGGAATTAGACCAAACAGTAAAAGATCATGAAAGAATGTTAAGAAAATATGAATGGAACATGCAAGATATCTGGGACACAATGAAAAGACAAAACCTACGAATCATGGGTTAGAAGAAGAAGAGGAGATACATCTAAAGGCATTGACAACCTATTCAGTAGAATAATGGCTGAAAACTTCCTTAACTTCAAGGAAGAGAGAGTTACCCAGATGAAGGAAGCTTACGCAACACCAAACCATCAAAACCAAAAAAGAAATATCCCCAGACACATCATAATCAAAACACTCAGCACACAGAATGAAGAAAGAATTCTGAAAGCTGCAAAAGAAAAACAGATAAGTTACATATAAAGGCAAACCCATTAGAATAACAGCAGATTCTTCAACTCAAACTCTAAATGCAAGAAGGTCATAGAGAGAAATAATTCAGGCCCTGAAAGAAAACATCTGTCAGCCTAAACTAGTCTATCCAGCAAAACTATCCTTCCTAATTGAAGGAAAAATTAAAACCTTCCACAACAACGAAAAACTAATGGAATTTGTGACTACCAAGCCAGGAGTACAGAAGATACTTAAAGTACTTTTACATATAGAAGAAGAAACTAGAGTGAGGCAGGAAGACTCAAGAAATAATAAACCCTTTTGAGCAAGCAGGCCTGAAAACAAGGAATAGGTAAAATTAAAAACAAGGGACTAAAAATGGCTGGAAATAACAGGTAATTGTCAATATTAACACTGAATGTAAATGGTCTCAATGCTTCAATCAAAAGACATAGAATAATAAACTGGGTTGAAAACAAGACCCAACCATATGTTCCTAACAAGAGGCTCATCTCACTGAAAAAAATAAACACTGGCTTAAAGTTAAAGGGTGGAAAAAAGTTTTCCAAGCAAATAGACCACATAAACAAGCAGGAATAACTATACTCATATCCGACAAAGTACACTTCAGACTATAATCAATCAGAAGGGACAATGAAGGTCACTTCATATTAGAGGAACAATTCATCAAGAGAAAATATCAATCCTTAACATATATGCACCAAACATAGGGGCACCCATCTACATTTAAAACAAAACAAAACAAAACAATCCCTCTAAGTCCCTAAGAGCACAGAGAGACCCTAACATAGTGATAGTGGTAGACCTGAATATCCCACTGTTACCAATAGATAGACCATCCAGGCAAAAGATCAACCAAGAAACTTCAGAGCTGCTCCACACATTAGATCAAATAGACATGGTTGCTATCCGCAGAGTATTTCACCCAACAACCAGGCAATATATATTCTTTTCTGTGTCTCATGGAACTTTCTCCAAAATAGATCATATTTTAGGACACAAAGCAAGTCTCAAAAAATTCAAGAAAATCAGAACAACTCTCTGCATCATATCAGATCACAATGAAATAAAACTAGACCTCAGCAACAACAAAAAGAAAAACAGAAAATATTCAAACACATGGAGACTGAACAACACATTGCTGAAAGATCAATAGGTGACTGAAGAAATAAGAGAAAAAATTAAAAATTCCTAAATTCTAATGCAAATGAAAATACAACCTACTAGAATCTGTGGGACACAGCAAAGTCCTTGATAAGGTTAAAGTTTATAGCTATAAGCACCTACTTTAAAAAAAAGAAGACTTCTCAAATTAACAACCTAATGATGCACCTTAAACTCCTAGAAAATCAAGAACAAACCACAAACCAGCAGAGAGAGAGAAATAATAATGATCTGGGCTGAGATCAATGAAATTGAAACCAAAGAACTGTACAAATAATTCAGTGAAGCAAAAAATTGGTTCTTTGAAAAAATTAACAAGATTGAGAAACACTTAGCCAACATGACAAAATGGAGGAGGGAAAAGACCCAAATTAATAAACTCAGAGCTGAAAAAGGGGACATAATACTAACAAAATCCAGAGACTCATTAGAGAGTACTTCGAAAACTTATATTCAAGTAAACTGCAAAATCTAGATGAAATGGATAAATTTCTAGATGCATATAAACAACCAAAATTGAACCAAGCAGATATTAAACACCTATAAAATAGTCCTGCTACATGCAATGAAATTGAAGCAGTAGTAAAGAGTCTCCCTGTTAATAAGAGCCCAGAACCTGATGGAGTCACAGACAAATTTTACCAAACCTTTAAAGAAGAACTAATACCAATATGCCTCAAACTTTTCCAGGAAATTGAAAGGGAAGGAACACTACCAAACTCATTCTATGAAGCTATCATCACACTCATTCCAAAACCCAATAAAGACATAGCCAGAAAAGAGAATTATAGAGCAATATCTTTAATGAATATAGATGCAAAGATTCTCAACAAAATACTGGCAAACAGAATTCAAAAACACATCAGAAAGATCATACACCATGACCAAGTTGACTTCATTCCAAGCATGTAAGGATGATTCAACTTGTATAAATCCATAAATGTACTACAGCACATAAGCAGAAGCGAGGACAAAAACCACATGATCATCTCAATAGATGCAAAAAAAGCCATTGACAAAAATCCAGCACGCTTTCATGATGAAAGCACTGAAGAAACTAGAAATAGAAAGAATGTTCCTCAACACACTAAAATCTATATATGACAAATTGAGAGCCAACATATTATTAAATGGAGAACAACTGAAATCATTCCCTATAAAGTCAAGAACAAGACAGGGCTGTCTGCTTTCTCCACTCCTATTCAATATAGTTTTGGAATTCCTAAACCAGAACAATAAGAAAGAGAAGAAATAAAAGGGATTCAAATAGGGAAGGAAGAAATCAAACTATTCGTATTTGCAGATGACATAATTCTATACCTAAGAGACCCCAAAAACTCTACCAAAAACTATTGGAAATCATAAACTCTTTCAGCAAAGCAGTGGGATACAAAATTAACATACAGAAATCAGTAGCTTTTCTATATACCAACAAAGAACAGATTGAGAAAGAAATCAGGGAAATAGTCCCATTTAAAATAGTCTCAAAAACAATAATGTACCTAGGAGTAATTTAGTGAAAGAAACCAAAGACCTTTTTAAAGAAAACTATAAAGCGCTGAAGAGAGAAGCTGAAGAAGATATCAGAAGATGGAAAGACCTTCCATGCTCATGGATTGGTAGAATCAACATTTTGAAAATGGCCATACTACCAAAAGCAATCTACATGTTCAACACAATCCTTATCAAAAGTCCAATGACATTCTGCTCAGAAATAGAAAAAAAATATCATGAAGTACATATGGAAACACAAAAGACCTGGAATAGCCAAAGCAATTTTTTTTTAAACTTCAGGGTTTTATTCTCCAGTATGGAGGACCACACTTTTGCCCATCCACCTCCAAACTTAAAAATTTTTATGACTCTGAGATCTTCCCACAGTCCTCTTCAGGACCTCCATGTGAAATTTTACACACAGTTCAAACTGAGAAATTCCTAAATTTTCCTCCCTTAAAGACACTGATACCGTTATTTGCTGAATTCACCTTTACACTAATACTAGAATTTATCGCTAAACTAATTTAAGTTTGGCTGGTCCCTTCTACATGGCTTAGCCAAAGCAATTCTAAGCAAAGTCCAATGCTGGAGGCATAACAATACCCAACTTCAAATTATACTGCAGAACCATAACAATAAAAACAGTATGGTATTGACACAAAAACAGAGAGGAAGACCAATGGATCAGAATAGAAGATGCAGACATAAACCCACACATCTATAACCAATTTATCTTTGACAAAGGAGCCCAAAACATATGGAGAAAAGATAGTTTTTTCAACAAATGCTGCTGGGAAAACTGGATATCCACATGTAGAAGACGGAAACTAGATCCCTGTCTTTCAAGCTGTACCAAAATCAACTCAAAGTAGATCAACTCCATCATTAGGAAATAACCAGAACAGATAGGTATAGGGAATGATTCCTAAACAGACCTCAAAAGGCTCAGCATCTAAGAGAAAAAATGAATAAATGGGACTGCATCAAACTAAAGAGCTTCTGCATAGCAAAGGAAACAGTCACCAGACTCAAGAGATAGCCCACAGAATGGGAGAAAATCTGTGCCAGCTACTCATCAGATAAGGAACTAATATCCACAATCTATAGGGGACTCAAAAAACTCAGTCCTAAAGAATCAACACCCCAATGAAGATTTAGTCACATGAATTAAGCAGATTATTCTCAAAGGAAGAAGTTCAAATGGCTAATAAATACATGAAGAAGTGTTCAACTTCCCTGGTTATAAAAGAGATGCAAATCAAAACAACACTTAGATTTCATCTCATCCCAGTTAGAATGGCCATAATCAATGGTAATAACAACAACAAATGCTGGCGAGGACATGGCAAATCAGGAACACTGCTGGTGGGAATGTAAATTAATACAATCACTATGGAAAACAATATGGAGATTCTTCAGAAAACTAAAGATAGAACTGCCATATGACCCAGTGATATTATTCCTGGGCATCTTCACAAAGGAACATAAGATAGGATACAATAACACCCATGTTCATCTAAGCACTATTCACAATAGCAAAGCTTTGGAAACAACCTAGGTGCCCTACAATGGATGAATGGATCAAGAAATTGTGGTATACAACAATGGGAATGGATTTGAGCACATGATAAAAGTGAGAGCACACAAGGGAGGGATGAGGATAGGTAAGACACCTAAAAAATTAGCTAGCATTTGTTGCCCTTAACGCAGAGAAACTAAAGCAGATACCTTAAAAGCAACTGAGGCCAATAGGAGAAGGGGACCAGGAACTAGAGAAAAGGTGAGGGAGATCAAAAAGAATTAACCTAGAAGGTAACACACACGCACAGGAAATTAATGTGAGTCAACTCCCTGTATAGCTATCCTTATCTCAACCAGCAAAAACCCTTGTTCCTTTCTATTATTGCTTATACTCTCTCTACAACAAAATTAGAAATAAGGGCAAAATAGTTTCTGCTGGGTATTGAGGGGGTGGGGTGGAGTGGGTGGTAAGGGAGGGGGTGGGGGCAGGGGAGAGAAACGACCCAAGCCTTGTATGCACATATGAATAATAAAAAAAAAAGAAATTGTGGTATATATACATAATGGAGTATTACTCAGCCATAATTGGTTTGAAGGTAAATGGATGCAATTGGAGGACATAATGTGAAGTGAAATAAACCAGGATCAGAAATACAAAAGCTGCATGATTTCTCTCATACATGGAAGGTAGGTCCAAAGATAAACATATACACAAAAACAAGCATGATCATATACAAACTCAGGTGCAGAACATGTTTGTAATAGTGGAACTACTCTATGGAACTCAGGGAAAGAGTGAAAGGAAAAGAAAATAATAGAGCATCAGTAATAGTGCATAACATAAGATGTTAAGGTAGAGGTTATAAGGATGTGTATTGAAAGCTGTTGAAAAATGGGAGGAGGGAGGTAAAGGGGGAAGGGAGAGCAATGAAAGGGCTTGAACGGACTAAAGTAAAGTACACCCTCAGTGGGCATACATTGAGATACCCTTTGAACATCAACTTAAATATTAATAACAAAAATCAGGACTGTAAAACATATACAGTGTGTGGGTGCAGGGGGTAGTACTTGTTGGAGGGGGGAGGGTGAAGGAAGGACATTAAAGTGACAGTGTGTGGTAGATGGACTTCCTATGCCTATATGAAACAGAACTAAGAAACCTCTTGCAATGACAAACCTCTTGTAATTGCTTTTAAGTGGGGTGGAGAGGGTGTTAAGGGGAACAGACAATGGGGGCAATGTAACTAACGTACAATAGCAGTCTAATTGGAATTGTCACTATGACTATCATCCTGTTTAATGAATATATCCTAATAAAAATTTTGTATTAAAAAAACTGAATCAAACAAACCAGTAGGTAAACATTTTGAACAGATATCTTAAATAAAAAGAATACATTCAAATCACAATGAGCACATGAAAAGTGTTTATCTTCATTAGCTATGAGACCCAATGCAAATTTAAACCAACCGTGTGATACAGTGCATATTTGTCAGGATTGCTGAAGTGAAGACTTAAAATACAATACCGAGTATGCAGGAAGAAAGATGACCATGGAGGGAATTGTGTCTCCATTGTTGTGCTTCCTTCCCATTGATATTTAGTGTAGTTGTCCTGCTGGTGAGTTAGAATAATGAGATGTTTTTTTCAAATTGAACTTTAAAAAATGAACAATGTCTGCAGGTTTGGAAGACTAAATTAGAATGTATAATTTATAGGACACAAGCAGTTGATGTCATAACTTTTAGCTATGCTTATTTAACTAAGTTATGTATGGGTTGGGTCTGTTAGCCCAAAATCCCTGTGGGGGTTGTAAGGATTATTAATGCATCTGTAATAAAGGACATTAGAAATCATGCAACAGGTTAAGTTTTAAACAGAAGACTATGATAAACCAACTTGAGGATCCTGACTTTGTCCTAAGCATATTGTAACAAAGAAATAAGAGAGTAAAATATATTAAAATAAGCATCCTTCTACATCTTAAAATAAAAAGCAGACATACTAATTAGTACCTTGAACTTCAGAATCATGGAATCAGGGGAAAAATCATATATTCAACAAAATCAGATTTCTCCTTTATAGTTATTTTTTTAATCTTAAGCTCAGCTCTATCACTTGCCACCTATTAAACCTGAACAAGTCAGGTTTAATCTTTCCATGCCTCAATGTGTTCACTTGAAAGTGGAGAAGTAATAAAGCACTTGGAAGAACATTTGGAATACTGTAAATGCTCTGTAAGGAGAGAAATAGTGTAGCAATGGAAGGGAGGAAAAGAGAAGAAAGAGGAGAGGAACAGAGGTAAGCTTTGTATTTGGGGAAGAACTCATATATAATTAGATTGCCAGAAGAAACGGGTACTGAGAAGGAAACATGATTTGATGATTAAAAAAATTAAGGTAAGGTGGGGCCAAAATTCAAGGGGAAAATAATTTCTACAGGAACAATTGCTTGACTGACTTTGAGCTCAGGTGTGTGGCTCAAGTGCACTGCCTAGCAAGTGCAAGTTCCTGAGTTCTAACCTCAGTATTGCCAAATCTCATGGATATATATGGGGCCAAAGATCAAAGGGAGAATAAGTTCTGCATGAACAATTGGTTGACATTTTAAATCAAAATCAAGTGAGCAATACATTGGGAATATCTTTTCCATTTAATGATAGTTTTGGTGATGGACACTTTTCCAAAGAAAGGAATGATAAATGTGTGGTATATTTTCTAGTGAGTCACACTGGGTTTGCCGAAAGTAGCATTGCTTTTGTCCATCATCCATTTCTCTTTTCCTCAGGGTTGTAGAACTTGAGTATGGAGTAGGCAGAGCCTTTATACTCCCAGAACAGCAGCTTGCTACTGCCTCAAAATAGCTCCTGCATCATTAGTCATGACACCAGGAACTCCAGCTGTGATATACAGATCATCACAGCTGCTCAAATCACTTGAGTGGGAATCTTAGCTTCAATGACAGGGTCTGGTCCCATAACACCAGAGCCCATTTTTGTTGCTCTATACAAGTGATTCTCTGTCCTGGATAATGAATTTTTCATTGCTTACACTTATTATCTTTTGTAGTGAGGGTACGTATCATTTTACAGATGAACCTCTGAGTAATACTTAATGAGTTTGAACCACACAAGATCTCTCCAACCAGTATGTTATAATTACTTTAGTGTTCTTATACAATTCAGGATAAAGATGTTAAAAAATTTAAAGTTATAATAAGACTTTATATTGCCTAGGCAGGGCTGACAATATAGCTTTACATCTTTTAAATATAGTGAAACATTCATAGAACCAAAGCTTAAAAATAAGTGAAATGAGAAGTTGCATTTATGGTTCTATTTCCTATAGTTACCACTTAGATATATTTGTTTTCAACTTTTTTTTTTTGTGGTACTGGGGTTTGAACTTAGGGCCTCATGCTTGCTAGGCAGGCACTCTTCCACCACTCTACTTCATCAACCCTTTATTGTATTGAGTATTTTTGAGATAAGGTGTTGTGAACTATTTGCCAGCACTGGTTCCAAACTCAATCCTCCTGATCTCTGCCTCCTGAGTATCCAGCTTAACTTTTTATTTCTAATTATTAATATACTTAAGATCAGATAATAATTCCCTCTTTAAATTTTTAATATTTTAAGTGTTTTCTCTGTATTTTAATGCCCTTAGCCGTTAAAACATTTTAGTGGCTACAATATTTAATTTATTGAATGCATGTTACTCGTGCTGTACCATCAAATCAATGTTATAGCATACTGATTGCCTCTTTTGCTAATTGCTCATTTTCTTTGTACTTTTGTTTTGTGATAGGTGTTTTAATTTCTACAATCTACTTCTACCATGGCGTTGTTATATTACCTTCTTATAGCTGCCATCAGTTTCTCTTTTCTTCCTTTTTCTGAGTTAAGTTTAACAAAACTTTGTTTTACTTACATCTTCCTATGAAGATGATCTCAGGTTTATTTAATGATTTTAACATTTTAGAATTGGAACATATTTTTTCCTGGTTCTTTTACATCTGTCTTAGACTACTTCCTTTCTTTGATTTTTAGAGTTGCTTTATCTCTTTATTTAAATTAATGTATGAATTCAATAGGTAGGTTTTATTTATTTATATTTTGGCAGTGCTGTGGCTTGAACTCAGCACCTCATGATTGCTAGGTGAGCTGAGCACTCTATCACCTGAGCCGTGTCCCGGTTCCTTTCTGCTTTTCTTTGTTTTTGACATAGGGTCTCCCACTTTTGCCAAGCCAGCCTTGGACCACGATCCTTCTGGCTCTGCCTCCTGAGTATGTAGGTTTTCAGGTGTGTACCACCACACCCAGCTGTTTTTATGAGGTAGGGTCTCGTTAACTTTTTGCTTAGCTGGCTTCAAACTGAAATCCTATCTCAGGACTTTATGTTTAAAATAGAAATGATATTATTAGGATTTCAAATATAAAGATATTGACAATTTTATAATAATATTTTAAGGACTTACCCACATTTAACAAAAGTAGAAATATTCTCATATTTGTTGCAGAGATACTACTTTTTGAAAATGCCACTAACTAACATTCTTTTACTGTTTTCTTCCCAAGGTAAGTCAATACTAAGGTCTATGTGCATGACTTTGAAGCATGCTTTTAAAAGTTACAACAAATATATAATTATATATGATATACAGTATAGATTTGCCTTTTGAGAAATATGTTAATAACCATATCTATAGTTTTACATTAGTCTCTTATTTAATACCATGCTTTCATATAAAGTCATGTTGATACATATGTAGTGTATTCATTTAAGCCAATTTCACAGCTTCAGCATTATTAGCATTTTGTGCCAAGTGATTCTTTGCTGTGAGTCCTGTTCTGTACAACTATGGAATATTTAGTAGTATCCCTAATCTCTACCCACTGAAAAAATGCTTGAAAAGATGCTCACTCTTAATTTATTGGTAACAATAGCAAGGAGCATCCTTCACTTCCAGGTGAGATGACAAAAATGTTCCCAGACATCACCAAAGAATCCCCACACAGACAAAATCATCTCTGCTCCAGAAGTGACAATTTAAACTAACATGTGGACATTAGATCAAGGGCAAACACAGCAATGGGATTGGACTTTGAGCACATGATAAAAGCGAGAGCACACAAGGGAGGGATGAGGATAGGTAAGACACCTAAAAAATTAGCTAGCATTTGTTGCCCTTAACGCAGAGAAACTAAAGCAGATACCTTAAAAGCAACTGAGGCCAATAGGAAAAGGGGACCAGGAGCTAGAGAAAAGGTTAGATCAAAAAGAATTAACCTAGAAGGTAACACCCACGCACAGGAAATTAATGTGAATTAACTCCCTGTATAGCTATCCTTATCTCAACCAGCAAAAACCCTTGTTCCTTCCTATTATGGCTTATACTCTCTCTACAACAAAAGTAGAAACAAGGGCAAAATAGTTTCTGCTGGGTATTGAGGGGGTTGGGGGGAAGAGGAAGGGGGCAGAGTGGGTGGTAAGAGAGGGGGTGGGGGCAGGGGGGAGAAATGACCCAAGCATTGTATGCACATATGAATAATAAAAAAATAAAAATTAAAAAAAAATGTAACAATATATGATAAAGAAGGGTTACTTGATGAATAATTAGGTTGTTTTCAGTATTATACAAACAATGCTGCAAAGAATAACATACCTTATATGCACTTATGCTAGATGTTTCCTGAGGTACATATTGGGTAGTGGATTTGATAGATTATAAAGAATGTGCATCTACAAATTTAAAAAAATACATTAGCAACTTCAAAATAGGTAAACAAACCAAGAGCAAAAAATACATTTCATGTCATTCCACATATATGCTGATATTTCGTTTAATTCAAATTTTAAAATTATTATCAGTCTCTTGTGATCATTGCCATGGTTACCAGTGAGAATGAACATCGTTTTTAGCATTTCATTTTTTATTTTTTTCCTTTATTGTTGTGATGGTTGAGGGTATGTTGTGGAGTTTGCCAGGGTTCTTACAATGTATCAAGTGTATTATACATGAATTCCTTTCCTCTACCATTCTCCTTCATCTCCCTCTCTCCCATTGTTGGAACAATTTTAACAGTATCATTTTTGCATTTACATGAATGTGTACACATTTTTTGCACCTTGTTCGCCTTCCTACCCCCTTTCCCCCATACCTCCTCCTTCCCACTGGTGCCAGTCCTCCTCCCCAGGAAGGACTTGTTCCGCCCTCCTGTCCTTTGATTTCTTAGAAGACAAAAAGAGAAAAGATAAAACAAAAAAAAAATGACATTTTAGCTTGTTGAGATAAAGATAGCTATAGGGAGTTTCCTTGTGATTTTCCATGTGTATATGCATTATAACCCCAGTTGGCTTATCTCCTCTAATTTTCTTCATTCTACCTTAGTCCCTTTCTTACGATAGTTTCAGCCAGCTTAAGATTTCTATATTCATTCTTGTATAGGGAGTGTATCAACCTTATTCAAGTTCTTTGTTTCCCTCCCCATCCCATGACCTCCCTTTAGTGTGACAAGTGTTTCGTAATATTGCTGTATTTGTGTTAGGTCTGTATTTCACATACGAGAGAGAACATGCATGTTCAACAAAACAAAAAGCTGGTTCTTTGAAAAAATAAACAAGATCCACAAACCCCTGGCAAACCTGACTAAAATGAGGAGGGAAAAGACCCAAATCAGTAAAATCAGAAACAAAAAAGGGGAGATAACAGCAAACATCAAGGAAATCATCAAAGACTACTTTGAGAACCTATACTCAAATAAATTGGAAAATCCAGAAGAAATTGACTAATTTCTAGATACATATGACCATCCAAAACTGAACCAAGAGGCTATTAACCACCTAAACAGACCCATAACATGCAATGAAATTGATGCAGCAATAGTCTCCCAAAAAAGAAAAGTCCAGGACCTAATGGATTCTCCACTGAATTTTACCAGACCTTTACAGAAGAATTAAGACCAACACTCCTTAAACTTTTGCATGAAATAGAAAGGGAAGAAACTGTCTAACTCATTTTACTTAGCCAGAATTGTACTCATCCAAAATCTGGACAAGGATACGTCAAGAGAGAGAGAGAGAGAGAGAGAGAGAGAGAGAGAGAGAGAGAGAGAGAGAGAGAGAGAGAGAGAGAACTACAGGCTAATCTCCTTTAGCATTTTATTTTATTTTTGGTTTATTTGTTCATTTATTCATATGTGCATACATTGTTTGGACCATTTCTCCCCCTGTCCCCACCTCTCCCTCTCCCCCACCCCTTGCTTCCAGGCAGACCCTGTTCTGCTGTTTTCTCCAATTTTGTTGAATGGTAGACATAAGCAATAATAAGAAAGACAAAGCATTTTTGTTAGTTGAGATAAGGATAGCTATACAGAGAGATTCCTAGTATTGCTTCCATGCACAAGTATATTACAACCCAAATTGATTCATCTCTACCTGACCTATTCACTACTTCCCGGTCACCTTCCCATAATGACCTCTGTCAATTTATTACTATATTAGCTCCTTTACAGTGGGCACATCAAACACTTTCAAGTTTTGTGTTTCCTGCCTTTCTCTATTCCTCCTGTATGTGCTCTCTCCTTAGTGTGTGACCCATGTCCAATAATATTACTGTATTTGCCCTTGATCTAAAGTCCACATATGAGGGAAAACAATCGATTTTTGGTCTTCTGAGCCTGGCTAACCTCACTCAGAATGATGTTCTCCAGTTCCATCCATTTACTTGCAAATGATAAGATTTCATTCTTCTTCATGGCTGAGTAGAATTCCATTGTGTATAAATATCACATTTTCTTAATCCATTTGTCAGTAATGGGGCATCTTGGCTGTTTCCATAACTTGACTATTGTGAATAGTGCTGCAATAAACATGGGTGTGCAAGTGCCTTTGTAGTAACCTGAGTCACATTCCTTTGGGTATATCCCTAGGAGTGGTATTGCTGGATCATATGGCAGATCTATGTTTAGTTTTTTAAGAAGCTTTCATATTGTTTTCCAGAGTGGCACCAGCAGTGTATGAGGGTTCCTTTTTCCCCACATCCTCACCAACATTTGTTGTTGTTGGTGTTTTTAATGATGGCTATTCTAACATGGGTGAGGTGGAATCTTAGTGTGGTTTTCATTTGCAATTCCTTTATAGCCAGAAATGGTGAGCATTTTTTCCTGTGTTTTTTGACCATTTGGATTTCTTCCTTTGAAAAAGTTCTGTTTAGTTCAGTTGCCCATTTCTTTTTTGGTTCACTGATTTTGGGGGAGTTTAGTTTTTGAACTCCCTGTATATTCTGATTATCAGTACTTTGTCTGATGCATAACATTTTATTAACCACTTTTTATTCTTGATTTGTGGTGCCTACTCATGTCCTCTTCACTTTTTAAATTAGGTTTAATTTTTTAAATTATCTTAGAAGTTCTTTACCCTAGAAACAAGTTTTTTTTTTTTATTTTTGCAAGCTTGGACTTAGTTTATTGTGACTTCCATCCCACAATTAAAACTAATACACTAAAATTTTCCAGATTTTACTTTTATAATTCTACTTTGTGTGCTCATTTAAAAAACCTTAAACCTCAGAAATATTTTCTATATATTTAAATGTTAAAACTTTTGCTCTTTTTACATTTGGGCCTTTAATTAAACTTAGTTTATTAATTTTAACAAATTACAGTAGTATAATTGACAACATGTAAAAACTGCTCTTATTTATAGTACATAAGTTTTGATATCTATAGACCTATGAAATCATCACTATGTTTAAATAATGAACACAGTTTTTATCCTCAAATGGTTCTTCATGTCTGTCTAAGAAATCGTCTTCTTTCCTCCTCTTCTCTGATAATCATGCCTTTGCATCTCTCACTTAGCTGCTTTCTGTTGCTAAAGATCAATTTTCATTTTATGAAATTATCTACAAAATGGAAGCTGCTGGAGTTTAGATGTTGAATGGCCCCAAAGATCTTTATGTAAAAGTTTAGTTACCATAGTAGTGCTATTGGGAGGAGCTGTGGGATTACAGGAAGTGAGACTTTGTGGTTGGTCCCTAGGCCAGTAGTGGTGTGTTTCCAAAGGAGACTGTGTAGGATTACAGCCCATCCTATCCCTTTCTGCTTCTTGCTTGTGATGTGGTGGTTTGCTCTGACACACACTACTTACAATGAATGCACCCTCACTAGAGGCCCAAAGCAGTGGACAAGGAACTCCAGAATCATGAGCTAAACAACATTTTTATAAGTTTATTGCTTTAGGTAATTTGTCACAGTGATGCGAAATTGACTAATAAAGAAACTTATAACTAGCTTCTTTAAAGTACTTTGTTTTGAGATTTACCGGTGCTGCAGCACACACCAACAGTTCATTATTCTTTATTTTTAAGTGTACCCCATTGTATATCACAGTTTGTTAGTTCATTTACCTGTTGATGCCTTAGATTGTTTTAAGATATTAGCTTTTAAGCAAGATGCTAGGAACTCTCAGAGAGTAGTTGTATGAGTATGAATCTTGAAAGTGTACACAAAATATTGTGGAAAACTACTAAGTTGTTTCCAAGTAGTCGTACCATATAAAAAGCCCACCAACAGTGAGAGGTCTACTTGTTCCACACTTTTGTCAGTTTGGTTTGGTTGGTGTTTTAAGTCTAGGATATTTTATAAGGAGATTTTTATAAGGATCAGATATATTCGTGTTTTTAAAAAAATGTTTCTAATTTTCTGATATATGTGATGAAATTTTATTTTTATATTTGGGCATATGTGCTGCAATCTGAAGGTTAAAATATAAATCCATATGTCACATTGATATGAATGTTTAGCTCTTACGGTCTTTTGACTTTTCTCCAAGTTCATGCTAAGCTGAATTGATAATGTTCAAGCAATATATTTACTTTAACATTTGAAGAAAGTCAAGTATGCAGACGCTTTCACTATTTTGAGTTAATTATTATTGTAAAAGCAGAGGAAAATTGTGGAAAAACATACAAATTCTAGGGAATATGAATTATAGTTCCAAGTTTTCCTTCTACTAATAATATTAGAGAGTAGTCTGGTTTCTTTGGATCTCCTCTGAAAATTAAGAGTACAAAATGTTTTTTCTCTATTTTTCCATTCTCTCTGAAATCAACTTTAATTTTCAAAGTTTGAAAATTAGTAAGTTCTTATTATACAAGTTTGGCAAACGTAAACTAAACTATCCATCTTATCCAAATTAGTTTAATTATCAATTAAGGGATACAAAATAATGAGGCTTCAGTGTTTTGATAATTGAGAATTATAAAATATTTATATAGTTCAGAATTTTATCATGGAGGATTATAAGAATATTCTAATTTCTTTGAAAGAGTAAGTTGACAAAATTTAAAAGCAAATGGAAAATATTCTCATTAATATTGATTGCTTCACAAGTTTAAATATTTATAGTTTCATTTTCTTTACATTACCTGAACTCTGATGTATCATGATCTACAACCTTGGGGAATATTAATACAAAATAGCTAAGAACTAAGCAGAAGCCAAAATGTTGGCAATATTGCAAATGAGCATTAAAAGTGCTTCCTGTGCCTTTGTTTGCAAGTAGGTCATGTGCTTTATTTGCAAAGCAAGTGTTCACAGGAACATAGGCAACTCAAAAATAATTTAAAAAACCTGAACACACATACATGCACACACACATTCTATGAGGAAAAGCCTAACCTTATTGGGCGTTTATATTATAGAGACTATTATTCCATATTAAATCACAAAAGTATAGCTAGTTTTAGAACAATAACTTACATCTTTTGCTTTTATATTTCAGAATTTACATTGCACCTTGCGAGTTATCTATGTAAATGTACAGAGACAGTAACTTATAATTAATATAGAAGTCTGTGAAATAAAGTTACATGTATCACATTATATGCTGCTGCTGTGAGCAGCTTCACAGTAGATTCTTATGGTATAGTTGCCCAATCCCTTGGTCTTTTGCCCTTTTTACCCACATAGACTCCAGGAACTGCAGCAGTGGTTTCTTCATGGAGGCATGAAGAAGGAAGGCAAAGGAGCTTTTCCAAGCTTAGTGAGCTATCTTTCAGAACTTTTCCCTAAACACTTGCTTATAATTCAACACTTGCTTCCATCTCATTGGCTACCTTTATTTGTGAATGAATATAATAAATATAGGCTTTAAGTGCAGGCACATATACAAAAAGAGTTCTAATATAAAGAAAGAAGCAAGAGCCATCCTAAGCAGCAAGTGCTGTCTAGCACAATAAAACAGAAGACTGTTTTACACTGAAATTATACCATACGAAAGATACAGTATAAAGAATGTTAACATGTACTTGTCCCAATATTAAAAGTTGATGCCAATTTTGTGGGGCAAATTTTCATTACTTTGTTTATGGAAAGAATGATCTATAAGAAGAGGACTCTTTACTTATTATGTTTAACTTAATTCATTTATAGTATAAATAGGAAAATATTGTTAGGAAAAAATTTAAGTTGTAGTTTCCCAAACTTCCTTTGTGAAATTAAATCTGACTGAAGAGTGGATGCCTAGGAGGTGTGCCATCTTCTGTTCCTGCTTGAGATCCAAGATTCATCTGTTTTTAGCTGTCCCGCTTTCTCATTTTGCCTTCCTCATTCATGTCCCTGAAGACATCAGTAAGTGAGGACCAGGACAAACAAAATGCCTGTACCAAAACCAGCAGCACATTTGAAAAAGGACTTAAAATCTACAAAAGTATGTGGTGTATTTTATGATTTTATAAATGGAAATAAATTGTGCCTTCCTTGACCATTTAAAAATTCTTCAATTGATTATGTGGTTGTATTTAATAGTTAAGTAAAAAATTATCTTAGTCCCTGAATCCTTAAATCCGTAATGAATTAACAGGGTAGGTAGACTCAAGGAGGCTGAAATTAGTCATGGGAAGGTTTAATTATTCTTAGTTGTTCAAAAAGGAAAATAAAAGTGATTAGAAGGCGAAAAACACAAGAATATTTAAGAATATGGCCTGTAGATAAGTTCAAGGACATATTTATAAGCATATTAGTTAGTTCAATTTTTCAATACTTAAAGGATAATTAAAATGAATGTAGTTATGCCTGATGTTGTCCTGGAGTACCTTGAAGCAGAACAACTGGAAAAGCCAAGTAGCATACAAATGTAGCTATTTATAGGCATGAGGAAGCTCCTGCAATAACAAGGATTAGAAAAGCCAATATTCCAGAGTTGGAACTGCAGGGAGGAGGCTGCTGATTTTATATCTATCAAAGTTAAACGCTGACGTCTTCTAGGCATAAAAACAGACACACAATACCAGTGAAACAGAATGTTTACATTAGAAATAAATCCAAGCATCTGTGTTCAACTAATTATCAGTAAGGGCACCAAGAATATACAATGAGAATTCTTTTCTACAAAAGGCAGTCTCTTCAAGGGTGTTAGAAATACTGAATACCAACATGCAAAATAAAGTTATTTTATGCTACTCACAAAAGTAAACTGAAAAATAGATTTAAAACTTAAACATAAAGAGTACAAACCATAAAATTCCTAAAAAAGCAGTTAAAGAAAAAGTCCTTGACATTGGCCTTGGCAATGGATTTTTTTTTATAAGACACTAAAGGTTTAAACAACAAAAGCAAAAGTGAATGAGTGAGATTCCTTACATAGAATAAAAAGCTTTTGCACAGTAAAGAATGTAATCTACAAAATGAAAAGGCAGCCTATGGACTGGGAAAAAATATCTGCAATCCATATGTCTGAGAAAGGAATTAATATCTAAAATATGTAAGGAAATCATATAACTTATTAAAATACCCCCAAACAATCTCATTTTTAAACATGAAAAAGACTTAAATAGATTTCTTTCTTTCTTTTTTTACAGAGAAGTCATAGGGACGGCTAATAAGTCTAGTAAAAGGTGCAAATGTCACTAATCATTAAAGACATGCAAATCAAACCACAATGGGTTATCACCTCATAGGTGATTGGATGACTTTTGTCAAAATGACCACAGATAACAAGGTTTGTTAACAAAAAGAGACACTTGTACACTGTTGGTGGAAATGTAAATTAGTATAGCCACTGTGGAAAAACAGTATAAGGGTTCCTCAAGAAATTAAAAAATAGAAGTACCTTGCATATAATCCAGCAGTCCTCTTCTGTGTGTATATGGAAAGGACATGAAATTAGCACCTCAAAGATATATCTGTACTTCCATATTCACTTCAGCAATATTCACAATAGCCAAGCTATAAAACAAGCCAAGACTGTGTCAAATGATGAATGAATAGAGAGATTTTGTGGTATACACACACACACACACACACACACACACATACACACACACATATATACACACACACACAAACATTATTTACTTTTACAATAGGGGATAGCCTGCCATTTGGGACACCATAGATAAACCTATTGAATATTTTACTAAATTAAATAAGGTAGGTACAGAAAGACTAACACTGCATAGTTTCACTTACATGTGAATCTAAAAATGTCAAATAGATAAAAGCACAAAGTAGAGCTGTTGTTAATAGTAGATGAGGATTGAGGGAAATGGGGACATTTAAGTCAAAGGCCATAAGCTTACCTGAATGAGTAAATTCTGGAAACATGTATATAGCATGTTGGCTACAGTTAATAATGGTATCATTAACTTGAAATTTTCTAGGAAGTAGATTTTAGGTACTCTCACCACAAAAATTATACTTGTCAGAAGAGGAATATGTTAATTATCTTGCTTGTGATATCATTTTACAATTTACATATATAGAAATATTACATTTGCAATAAATACAATCTATATTTGTCAACCTTTTATGGATAAAGCTGAAAATAAAAACCCTGGCATATTTTATGATGGCAATTTTAGTTCCACCTGTCTAAGATTCCCATGCACACGTGTGCCACAGGCAAGTCATGAGACATGAGTGTTCACTGAAACATTATTTATAATAGGCAGCACCTTATATTCAACAACAGAATATACAGCTAGGTTGAAGCACACGTACATGATGGAATACGATATAACGGTAAAAATCGTAATATAAGTTATACGAAGAGTGAGTCTCACAAACATGATTGAGAAAAACCACATGGGAGAATACACACTGCATGATTCTGTTTCTACAAACAATTGCAAATGTGATGTGAGATGTCAGAAACAGGAGAGTAGATACATTTCAGAGGCAGAGGGAGTGGTGACTGGGAAGAGTCAGGATGGGAACCTTCTAGATATATTTAGTAATGCTAGAATGCTATGCATTTGCATTGTGACAGTTCACTGAGCTATATGTTTATGATTTGCATCTTTCCACTATATGTATATACATAGTCATACTTCAATAAAAACAGATATTTTATTTTGTTAATGAAATTTATTGTTTGCTTAAATTATGCGACTTCATATTACAGTATAATATAGCTAAAAAAGAGACTATATTGAAGCAGTTTGACATATCTACCACTGCACGTTGTTCTCCTTTTTTTAATGACAAGAGCAGCTGAAATCTACTGATTTAGCAAAAATCACACATGCCGTACAATTCTATTACCTGCAGTTCTTACATCACACATTTGATCTTTAGACTTGTGCATCCCACGTATCTGCTGCTTTCTATATGACGTCTTAAAATAAAAAAGAAATTTTAACTTAGAATTTTATATTTGGCCATATTTTCACTCAAATGTAAATAAAAATATTTACAGGCATATAAAAACCCATACTGAAAGCCCTTTTAAAGAAATTTTACATGCTATAAGAGAAAACAGATCCTAGTGATACGGCAAGAAATTGTGAGTGATAAAATGTCTTTGTAAAGTTTATTGTTCTACAACATAAACAAATTAACAAGAAAATAAATAAGACTGAGACCAAATAAAAGGAGTAAGGAGAACATACATCCTTAGTAATTAGAGCTATAATTCTAGCCGTTATAAACACAGGGCGTTTGAAACAAAAAAACATACGAGTGAGTAAAGGATATTTTTGGCTAGGGAGAAAATACAGACAATAATAATTTTAAGAAATTGATGTGAGTAAATATGATTATTTGTGTTAGAGATAATCAACATAAGGAAAACCAGTATAAGTATTAAATGAATAGAAGATATTTTAATCTATTCCACAAAAATCAGGAAAGGAGAAAAGAATTAATAAAAATACATAAAAATAAAATAAGGTCACAAAAAGGACTAATATCCCAATTTATTTATATATGGTAAATTAATTATATATAATATGTATTATATATAATACATATAAAGATTAAATTCACCAATTAAAAACTGTCTACTCTGAATGGATGAAATGAAGTCCTGACAATGTGTTTTCTGTATAGCATAAATGAAATTTGAGGATAAAGAAATTTTAATGCCACAAAATATTGGTATTACAGGCATAAGTAATAAAGAACATGTAGACTGTTAGAGAAAGTAACTAAGCTAATAGACCAAATAATAGACATGAGATGGATGGATTATAGCTATATAATATACATAGGTCAAGACTATAAAGCTCCTAGAAGAAAACAGGAAATTATTTTCATGAATGAGGGGTAGGCAAGGCCTCTTAGATAAAAAGCACTAAGTATAGAAAGAAAAATAATTGGGCTTCCTCTAAATTAAATTGTTCTTTTTTCAAAGGACACTATTAACTAAATAAAAAGATAAGCTGCAGACCAGAAACAAATATTTGAAAAAACTGTATCTTGCAAAAGAATTGTATACAGAATATGTAAAGAATCCTTACAACTCAATAAGAAAAACTCAATCTTCCCCAAATGATTTGAATAGACCCATCACCAAAGGAAATAAGCTTTTAATAAGGCATCCAAGCATCAAAAAACAACAAGTTAAAGCCACAGGGGTCACCAGCAAATCTTCAGTAAACTCTGTTTTTGCCTCCAGCTGCACTCAGAATTCCATCCAACTAAAAAATTCCTTTGTCAGGTAATCAGCATTTCCAAATCCAATTCTTTTTTCTCTATGCTCATCCTTCTCCGTTAGCAGAATTCCATGGAGCTGTTTACTCTTTCCGACTTGAAACATTTTCTTCTCTCAGCTTTTTTTATAACATAAACTCAGACTTCCACACTAAAGTGAGAAATCATGTTGCCAAACTGCTTACTTGACACACTCACTTAGATGTCTCCTAGGCAGCCCACACTGACATGGCCCAGGAAGAAATCCTGATTCTCCCCTCCCCTCCCCTCCAACTTTCCCATGACTGTTGGTAAAACAACTCTGTTCTTAGTTGTTCAAGCAGAAAATCAAGTGCAATCCTTAATTTGTTCTTTTAAATTCACCCCGTACCCAACAGAGAAGCAAATCCTATAGATTTAGCCTTTACAGAAAGATTTTAAAAATTGAGTCTGACTGATGGTCTGTTTTCACTTAGTTTTAGTCCCAGTTTGGTTTTTTACTGGTCTATTAAAATATGTTCTCAACTCTTTCCTTATGGCTACTTTGTTCCTCTACAATCCTCTCTAAGCAGCAACTGGAGGGAATCATATAAGTCTGAATCAGTTCTTGTCACTCTTCTTAGATCCTTTTCCTGTCTAACCAGGGCCCTTGCACAGGCCTTGGAAAAAGGTCTTAATTCTTTAATACAATATGTAAGTATCAGATTAATCTAGTTCATAAATATTTCCACTCCATTATTTCTCATCTCTTATCCTTTCATCCTCACTTCCTATGTTCTGTATTTCTTCCTCTTTTCAAACACACAAATTTTGTTCAAATCTTAAGAATGATTTTCTTGCTCTATCTGGAATTCTCTACCCACAAGTGATTCCTTCTAGCATTTCCAATATCAGCTCTGCTAATCAACTACTCTACAGTGCTTTACTCTCTATCACAGATTCAAACTAATTTTCTTCACAATACTGTTCTGTAATTTGTACTATTCATTTAGTAGTGTGCTTTTTACTGTTTATCCCTCAGAATGTATGAAAATATAAATGAAGCAAGAGTAAAGATTTTACCTTATTTATCCTCAGTGCTTAAAACGTACATTCAGTAAATGGTAAAAACATTAATACACAGGCATTATCTTTGAAACTATTATTCTAAGTATGTGATTTTCATAGTTTACCTACTTGTCTGCAAGCCTGTGCAAGCAAGCATATAAATGAGGAATAAAGACTTTAGGGTAAAAAGATAAATTAAAACCTGACCACATGAAATTAAATTAATTCTGATTTAACCCAGGGATGATAGAAATGAAAATAATGACATTTTCGTTTATGTGGGAAGGCTTGAAATAGAAATGCAATTTCACCTCTAATGGATTTTGTCCTACTGCTTGGTATGTGTTTTCCCTAATTAGCTGAATTAACTGGAGACTACATTTTGGATGAAGACTCTAGAAATTTGTACTTGAGGGGGATAAATTAAATTCAGGCAGTAATTCAAGCTGCTGGAGAAAAGCAATTTGTAAGCACATTATTTAGGCTCTCAAATTTAGAAGACAATGAATCTTAGTCCAACCAGGAAAGATTCAGGGAAGAACATTCAGAAAGGATTTTTTGAAAAATAATTCCCTTTCTGTTTAACTGAAAGTTTTACAGCTAAAAAATATACCTGCCTTTTGTAATATATATTGGTAGGACTAACATTTTAAGAAAGGAAGGCCAGTAATTCGGGTGACCTAAGGAAGCATGGGATGATGGGCTGCTCTGTAGGTGTAAGAGAAGCGAGAGATAGAATTTTTGATGTATAATGGTAGAAAGGGTATTTTCCATTCATTGAAAATTCAATATATTTTTATGAAAATATTAAGCTGTCTATAATGTTAGTTGGAGATTTATAGGCATGTCTTAGGAGGTTATGCGTATTTAGAAACTATCTATTTGTTTTTGGCTTGCTAGTAATTTTAATGGAAGTATGATGGTCTTCATTTTAGTATCTCAGCCTTAGAAGAAAGAACTAGCTCTATGCAGCTTTATCAGCTTGCTCATCTATGCACCTGTTATCATAATCCTGGTGACGTAAGGAGGGTCATATCATTGTGTGTTTTCTGATATTCCAGCTGGAATACAAGTTGACAACAAAAAAAAACCAATAAAAATAATACAAAGCATTTGACAGATTTGAAGAGAATCATAAAAATTTAATAATCATTTAACATGAAAATCAAAGTCATCATATAAGTTGTACCAATAACTGAAAACAGAATAATTAAAGCATTGCTTACATTATAAATGAAAGATTAGTGTGAACACCACCGTGGATTGTGTCTCTGCCTTGTTATTCTGCCCATCTGTTAAATGATACACAAAAATAATAACTGCAAAAATAACACTTTTACTAATTCTTCTTACACAAATATATAATTGGTAGTAGATTGGTTGTGTAATTGGTTCCCATCATTGTACTTTGAAATCTTGTTTTTCCCTTCACTTGTTTTTAACAGCAGTATTTAAAATTGAAGTTTACTCTTATGTGTGTAAAATTTCTGCCCCTCAAGTGGCCAGTACAGGTCTTTCAGGTACAGTATTTTCTGCTAATGTAAAACACATCTGCTAGGTTAATCAGTCTTTCTGGGTTTTTTTTCTGATTTTTAGTGCTAAATTTTGGACAGTCTGGGACACTTGGTGACCCCAGTCCCAAAAAAGAAAAATAATCTAGGAATACTTTTGAAAACATGATATCAAACAGAAGTTAAGGAAACCTTAAAATATAGAACATCATCTTAAGAGAAGTTAGCCGGGTTCAGAGAGCCAAAAATCACATGTTCTCCCTCGTATGTTGACTTTAGATCTAAAACAAATGCAGTAATATTAGACATGGGTCACAAGCTAAGGGGAGGACACATACAAGAGGAATAGAGAAAGGTAGGAAACCCAAAACATGTTTGATGTGTCCACTGCAGAGGAGCTAATACAGTAACCTTAAAACAACAGAGGTCAATATGGGAAGGTGACTGGGAAGTAGTGAAGAGGTCTGGTAGAGATGAATCAATTCGGGTTGTAATACACATGTACATGGAAGCAATGCTAGGAATCTCCCTGTACAGCTATCCTTATCTCAAACTAGCAAAAATGCTATGTCTCTCTTATTATTACTTATGTCTGCTCTTCAACAAAATTGGAGAAGAGGGCAGAACAGGTTCTGCCTGGAAGAGAGGGGGTAAGGGGAAGAGGAAGGGGGTATGGGAGAGGGGAGAAATGGCCCAAACAATGTATGAACATATGAATAAATGAATAAAGAAAAAATATTTCTGCCTGTTTAACTATAAGTTGATGTGTCAGCTGAGTTCAGACATTCAAAAGCCATCTGAATTTTAAGACATTTCTTTAAAAATTTATTAGTGCATATTAATTTTAAAATGTGGGGGTTTCATTGTGATATTTCAATACTTGTATATAATATACTTATTATAATCACCCCCCCATTACTTCTTCTCTATAAAGCTTCTCTATAAAGCTCTCCATTTAAGAAAATTTCTTACAAATATTTTTAAATAGGTTTCAATTATGACCATTTTAAAAGTACATAAAATGTACTTTGATCATATTCTGCTCCCCACTGTCTCTTTCCCCCTATTCCCTATCACTTCCTGTTGGTTACCCACAAATTGTCTCCCTTTTATGTCCATATCCTACTTTTTTATACATCTAGAGTTCAAATATGTGATAAAATTTGGAGCATTTGTCTCTTTTTGAGTCTGTATTATTTTGCTTAACATGATGATGTCCAGTTCCATTCGTTTTCCTGCAAATGACATAATTTCATTCTTCTTTATGGCTACATAATACACTACTATGTTTGTATGTAGCAGAGAAGAGGACCAGAAAAAGAAACAGACAAGTTTGTGTTCTGATAATGTAGCAGGAGGAAGGGATGACATAACAGAGAGATAAAAAAGAATTGAAGCATGAAGAAGGTCACATAGCACTGGGGAAATGAAATAGCCAATGAAGTCACATGCAGCCATATGTGGGTTAAGCTTTGCTTTTTGATTCTGTAATCTGCTTGCAAGGGTACATAAGGTGACACCCCTTTGTTCTCAGGGCTCAGATTTTGGACATGAGTCTTCTGAGTCTATGCTGGCACAATAAAAGGTTGCTTCCTGCTAAACTGCCTCAGTGTCCCATATCTCAGCTTGAGATTCCTGCAACATGTATACCACATTTTGTTTATCTATTCATTTGTTGATGAATAGTTTGGCTATTGTGAATAGCAATTCAGTAAATGTGGCCATGCATGTGTCTGTATTATATGCTGATTTACACTCCTTTGGGTATATACTCAGGAGTGATATAGATGGATCATATGATAGTTCTATTTTTAGTTTTTTGAGGAATCTCCCTACTGATTTTTATAGTGACTGGACTATTTTATGTTCCCACTAACAGTGTGTAAAGGTTCCTTTTCCTCAACATGCTTGCCAGCATTGCTGTTCTTTATTTTCTTGATGATGTATACTCTGGGGTCAGATGAAATTTCAGTGTAGTTTTGAATTTATGGCTAACTATGGTGAACATTTTTTCATGTGTTTGTTTATCATCTGTATTTCTTTTGAGAACTGTTTGTTCTATTCATTTGCCCATTTATTATTGGGTTTATTTACTCTTTTATTCTTTCATTTTCTGTGCTCTTTATGTACTCTTGATATTAATCCCTTGTCAGATTAGATGACAAAGACTTTCTCTCATTCTGAGGATTCCTCTTTACTCTGATAATTGTTTCCTTTGATGTGCAAGGTTTTTTTTTCAGTTTGATGCAATCCTGTTTGCCAATATCTGCTTTTAGTTCCTGAGCTATTGGTATCCTATTCAGAAAATCATTGCCTATACCTTTATCTTCAAGTGTTTCCGTATATTGTCAGCGAGTAGTTTCAAAGTTTTAGATCTTACAGTATGATCTTTGATCCATTTTCAGTTGACTTTTGAGAGATAAGGATCTGTTTTCTGTCTTCTACATGTGAATATCCAGTTTTCCCAGTACCATTTATATGTACCCATATGTTTTTGGCATCTTTGTCAAGAATTAGATGGGTGTAGCTGTGTGAGCTTATTTCTGGGTCTTCTGTTCTATTCCATGGTCTTCATGTCTGTTTTGCTGTTTTTGTCACTGTGATTCTTTAGTATAGTTTGTTTTTTTTGTTTGTTTCTTTGGTTTGGTTTTATATAATTTTTTAATGATATGAATAGAATTCAAATTTCAAAATAACAGAATTGATAGCCTAAGAATTACTGCAAAGTGTCTCATGTCATGCAGTTCATTTTATTTTTTCTGACTTAGGCCATTTCATTTCACTAATCTAATTAATTTGTACTGACATTCCTGTTGCATTAAATTTTACATTGAAATTGTTTGACTACTTGCCAAATGGATATTTTTCTCTAGAATTGAGTTTGTAGAATATGAACATATTGCCTAGTATACATTTCACCATTTTGGTAACCATTTGCTTTCTCTCTTTTTTCTTTATTCATTTATTAATATGTGAAAGCATTGTTTGGGCCATTTCTCCCCCCTACCCCTATCCCTTCCATTTCCCCCCACCCCCTTGCTTCCAGGCAGAACCTGGAAGTCAGTTTGAAGTTAGTTATTGTGATGCTTCCAACATTGGTCTCTTTGTTTACGATTGCTTTGAGAATTCATGATCTTTTGTGCATTCATATGAATATTAGAACTGATTTTTTTGTATCTTTGAAAAATGATAATGGAATTTTTATGGGGATGGCATTCAATCTGTAGATTACTTTTGGTAGTACAGTCATTTTCACAGTCTTAACTCTGCTTATCCATGAACATGAAAGGTCTTTAAACCATCTAGTGTCTTCTTTAACTTCCTTTTTCAAGATTTTAAAGTTTTCATTGTAGAGGTCTTTGATCTCCTTAGTTAAGTTTATTTCTTGGTATTTTATTTCTCCTTGAGAATAATGCAAATGGGATTGTTTTCCTGATTTCTTTCTTACCCTGTTCATTGCTAGTTTATAGAAAAGCTATTGATTTTTGTATGTTGATTTTAATCCTGCAACTTTGTTCAAAGTGTTCATCTGATCTAGGACTTTTTCTAGTGTATTCTTTAGGACATTTTAATTATAGGATCATATCATCTGCAAATTGGGATAGTTTGCTTTCTTTCCTACTTATATTCTTTTTTATTTCTTTCTCTTGCCTTATTACTCTGGCTAAGCATTCAAGTTTACATTGAATAAGAGGGGAGACAGTAGATGTCCTTTTCTTGTTCTTGATTTTAGAGAAAATGCTTTCAGTTTTTCATCATTTAGTACAATGTTTGGTTTAGATTTGTCATCTATAGTGTTTATTATATTGACATATGCCTTTCTGTTCCTAGTTTCCTCAGGGCTTTTATAATGAAGGGATGTCAAATTTAATCAAAGCCCTTTTCTGCATCTGTTGAGATGATCATGTGATTTTTCTTCCTAATTCTATTAATGTACTGTACTGTCTTTATTAATTTGCATGTGTTGAACCATCCTTGTATCCCTGGAATGGAATCAACCCAATCATGATATATCATCTTTTAAAAATTTGGCTTGCAAACATATTTTATTGAGAAGCTTTGTATTACGTTCATCATAGAAATTGGTCAATAGCTTTTTTTCCTTGTTTACCTGTCCATATTTGTAAGATCAATAATGGCTTCATAGAATGACTATGTAGTGGCCTTCCTTTTCTACTTTATAAATTAGTTTGAAGAGCACTGGTGTTAATATTTTTAAAGGTCTGGTAGAATTCAGCAGTGAATCCATTTGATCCTGGGTTCTTGTTTGTTTGGAGAATCTGTTACTGTATCCATTTCATTGCTCATTTATGGTCAGTTAAAGTTGTTTTATTCCTCTTGGTTCAATTTTGGTAGCTCTTATGTGTCTAGAAATTTATCCATTTCTTCTAGATTTTCTAATTTATTGGAGTATAAGTTTCAAAATATTTTCTGATGATACTCTGAATTTCATTCTTGTACATCTTCAATTTTATAATGTCTGTTCTTTCTTTTTCTTTTGATTAGCTTGGCTAAGTGTTTGTCAATTTTGTTTATCATTTCAAAGAACCATTTCTATGTTTCATTGATTCTTTGTATTCTTTCAGTTTTCATTTCACAAATTTTCTCCCTGATCTTTATTATTTCTTTGCATCTACTAATTGTGAGTTTTGCCTATGCTTTTCTAAGAATTTGAGGTGAATTGTTATGTATTTGAGATCTTTCTGATCTTTTTACTATAGACATTCATAGCTGAAGACGTTCCTCTTAGAACTGCCTTTGCTGCATCCCAAAGCTTCTGGCAAGTTGTATTTCATTTTCTTGGTTCTAGGAAATTTAAAATTTTTCTTCCCTTGATTCGTCAAAGGTGTATTGTTCAATCTCCATGTGCTTTTATAGTTTCTATAACAACCTTTGCTATAGGTGTCTAGTTTTATTCCAATATGATCTACTAAGATATAAGAAATCATTTTAACTTTCTTGTATTTTTAAAGATTTGTTTATGACCTAAAATGTGATCTGTTTTGGAGAAAGTTCTATGTGATACTGAAAAGAATGTATACTCTGCAGCTTAACATTCTGGACATTTTAAGTGAACATGTAATGATTTAAAATGTTACTAATCTGAAAACAGGGAAGAATGTCAGGATCAAAAATGGTTCTACAAGTGGTAGGACTGATGTGGCAGCCTCAGCACCATGTCAAATACAAAGAGGTTTGAAACTTTAACTTCACACTTTTAAAATACTTTCAGAGACTCTCTGAATTCTCTTCTCCTTGATATGCTTTCTATGGATTTTCTTGCATTTATTATTTATTAGAGGGTCAGTTTCACAGTGTCAGCTCTAAAGGAGGAGCTCATCTAGCATGAGATTGAAGGATTTACTACTCTGCCTTTGAGTGATTTGCTTTTAATCTTCTTCTTAATCATTTTGAAGTCTTTGGCTTTCTAGATTTTCTCATATACACTTTCTCATTTTTCTCCGAATCCTCCAATGTATCCTTCTAAAACTCCTTGTGCCTTATAAACATTGAGGTTTTCCAATGCTCTATTCTTCCTTTTCCTTCCATTTTCTTCCTTATGCTCTTTCTCCTTATTCTTGTCCTCCCCCTGCTTTGCTCTTCTTTTCCTTCTTGTTTTAGAAAAAGTGACTTGGGAATTATATTTAGAAAGTGATCTCATCTATCTCCACAGTTGCAATTGTGACACTCTATACTCATGACTCTCAAATTTATATAACTAGTCCAGGATTATATTCTGAGTTTCAAATTTATATATCTAATTAGTATTGGTCCTCTGCAATCAATACTCATGTGTTCCCCAATATCAGCATGTAAAAAGCTATCTTAATTCAACTACCCTTTTCTCAAACAGTTATTCTTCCCCATTTACGAACTCAGAGCATGGTGCAAACTTTTACCAAGGCCTAGAAACTGAGAATTACCCTTATTTTTACATTCCTCCATTTAATGATTATGATCAATTCTAAGCTTTCTAAGCTATATATGTTTATTTCTCTTGGTACAGACCATCATTTTTTACTCACCTAGCTTACTGCAACAAGCTGTAATTTGTCTTCCTATGGATGAATGGCTTATCCTGTCTTCAATAAATTCTAAACACTATATCCAGTTTGTTTTCCAAACAATGAATCTTGCCATGTCATTCCCAAGTCAGAAATCCTTCAAGACTGAAATCTAAGTTTCTTAGCACAAATTACATGGCTTTCACAGCCTATTACCTAGTAACCTATCCAGTCTATCTTTGAATGCTTACCATTACCCTTCCCCACTCCCCTGCCCTCTTGTAACTGACCAAGACAGAGTAAGCTGTCTGTAGTTCCTTTAGCAGATATTAATTGTACCATCTCTGTACCCTCTCCTACTTGACTAACACTTTCATCCCTTATGATTCAGCAGAGGCATCACATTTTTAAGGAAACTTTTTAGTTGCTATTGTGTAACAAAATAACTTCATAGGACTCCTACATATATATTTATCTCAGTTCATTATAATTATCTTCCTCTATAAACTGTTAGTTTTTTGTGTATGGGAACTGTGCCTCATTTATCTTTTAGACTTCAGCTTCCATCACTGGAGGTGGCACACAGTAGGTGCTTGGCAAGTGATAAATCCATATCTAGAGTGAAAGGCATAATAGCAAGTGCTCAATGTTACTTTTCAAACCTGGCTATTATAAATTTGAGGCATGTCAATGCAGCCTTAAGTTCAAGGGGATAATTCTATAATTCTTGCTACTCTCTTCATATGGGCAAGAATCAAAACAATATTCTATATTGTTTATATGGTTGAATTTATTCTCTCTCTTTTTCTCCCTCTTTCAATTTTCCTCCAAATGAACACATTTGTATCTCAGTCACACACATCTATTACTGCATATTTCATAGTGAGTGCTCAAGTAAGAGTGATGATAGAATAAAAATGAAATTCTTATTTCTTAAATTGATAGATATGGGTTTTAATCTGGCTTCTAAAATTTCTTAGTATTTAATGCTGTACACACAATTAGTCTTGTTTTATTCCTAGTCCTCAAATTTAATATGGTAATACAACTTTTCTTTTAGGATTGTTATAAAAAGTAAAAGGAATACAGGTCAAATAACATAGTCCAGGAAATGGTCAGTAAATAATTATTATGGTGGGAGCAGCAATAGAAATTCAGTGCCCTGGAAGCATTAGCAGCTATAGTTCTAACACAAAACTGAATTCTACTTTTAAGAAGTAAAATCTATAGAGAGTGTAACAAATATGAAACTCCTAGAGTACACGTGAGCTCATTATTTTTATTTTTTAAGCCAGGGTCTTGC
This sequence comes from Castor canadensis, assembly GCF_047511655.1. Lineage (NCBI taxonomy): Eukaryota > Metazoa > Chordata > Mammalia > Rodentia > Castoridae > Castor > Castor canadensis. Next base: position 68,077,834 of record NC_133391.1, on the reverse strand, counting down.
AAATGTCCCCTAGGCTAGCTTTCAGTTCATGATCCTCCTGGCTCACCCTCCTGAATGCTTGGATTACAGCCATGTACAACTATGCTTGTCAAACACGTATTTTGAAATTTCACGTCTTACTAAAGGTACTATGCTGTAAATCCATTATAAGAAAAAGATCTATGTTCCCCATTTTGATTTTTTCACATCCATAAGTTTATGATTTCCATACACTTACTGAATTGTATATCAAGTGTGTTAGGAAGCATTATGGGAAAGTGCAAAGCAATTAAGGTATTGCCTTGTTACAAAGGAACTTTGAAATCATTCAGGGGCCAGGCACGGCGGCCCAAGCTACTTGGGAGGCACAGGCAGGATCATAATGCCCCAATTAGACCCAGGGCAAAAGCATAAGGTCCTATCCAAAACAAAAGGACTGGAGGTGTGTCTTAAGTGGTAGAACACTGCCTGGTAAGCGTGAGGCCTGAGTTCAATCCCCAGTACAGCCAAAAGAAAGAAAGAAGAAGAAAGAAAAAAGAAAGATCACCCAGTAAGCTAAGAAAAATGGAAGTAAAAACACTTGAACATAAATGTAATTTTTAATGAGTATATTATTAACACCAGTTAGTAAATATTAGTGACTTGGAATAAATATGCAGAGTATCACTTTATATGAAATAATAACCCAAATTTATGGTAACTAGACATCTAGCTTCCTACTTAATATCTCCAGTTGAATGCATAAAACACTACCAAGACTTAAACCTTACCTTGAATATTTGCTTTTCAGCTTTAGCATGATCTTCTCAAGGACAGAAAATAGAAATTGCTCCATCCAACCAGTTCCTCAGGCTAAAATTCTTTGTCTCATTCTTGATTTTTTCTTTCTGTTACTGTTTCCTAACACTGAATCCATCAGCAAATCTTCTTGTCACTTTTCGTAACATCTATCCAGAATTCAACTACTTCTCCGCATCTTGACCCCTAGCCTACCCTAAGACATTATAGCTCTATCTGGGTTACCGTAATGCCTTTCCCTCACCTCTATTCTCCCTTATCATCTAATCTCTGTACAGTGGTAGTCAGAGCATCTTTTAAAACATAAGTCAGGGCTTTGAAACAAAGCCCTTTATTGACTTTTCATCTGACTTGTAGCAAAATCTAAAGCTACTGCAGTGGAGCAACCAGGTTCTATGTAATCTTGCTCACTACCTTTCTAGCATGGGTGATGCCCCCTTGTTAATCATGCCCCCTTGTTAGTCACACTTGACTCCCTTGATAGTTCTTAAATCCACTAGGTATTCAGGGTGTTGTGCTTTCTGCTTGAAACAATCCTTCCTGATATTGGTATGGCATACTTCCTCATCCACTCTAGGCCCTGTTGCAATTCCCCTTATCGGAAATGTTCAACTTGTCTATTTTGTATAAAACCATGCCAACCTTAACACCCTCTCTCTTCCTTACTCAATAGCACTTATCCTCACCTATGATATTGATGTAAAATATTTTTGTCTTGCTGCTAGAATGCAAGACATAAGAAAGTAGTACATCATCTCTTATTGCTTTAGCCTAAGTGCTGATTCAGAACAATGCTTCACACATGACGAGCACTTAATAAATGTAAATTGAATAAATTACTAAATAGGTCTTAATTCCCATCACTGGGAAACAAAAGTAAGGAGCACATCTGACCATTTCAACACATCTTAATGATATATTAACTGGATTACCAATGAGACCATTTGCTTATCATCAATTAATCATCTTGCTGTTGACTTATTTACTAAATTGAAATTGCTGAGTTTATTCTGAACTACACGTTGTACTTGCAAAATCTTGATGCTCTATTTAATTAAAATTCTGTTCTTGGAAAATAAAGTTTTCAATTTTACTTTGAAAATATGCACTTTAACTTTGTGCTAGCCTTTTGAGTTTCTAAATAATAGTCTCTTGACTTTAAAATTAGTCATCAAGTAGTATTTACCTTCTTATCATCTGTAAAACATTATCTGTCATGTGTTTTAAAAGCAAAACAATATTTTTCTTTAATTTTCAGAAAGCAGGAAATGTTAAAGCAGTTCAATGTATTTCCATAGTCTTTCCTGAAAATTTTCTTACATGTAGTCATAAGTTGTAGGGTCTTCTTACGAGGTTAGTTTTTAAAAGACTACAGTTTTAAGGTGTGCTTTTATAGACATGAATGAGTTTTGGGTATTTGGGGGGCAGGATGATAGAGAGACTAGGACTATTTATTGGAATGCACAAGCAAATTGGGTATCCAGGGTATTGATTTGCTACTAATTTCTGGAATGTCAGTTTTTCTTCTAAAGACTAGAAGAAATGTTTATAAGTAATCCTACCATTATATATTATACAAGAGGTCAAAGATGAATGAATGGCTACGATATTTACATTAGTTTAATACTTTTTTCCTGGGAAAGCTTTGTTCAGGAAGCTCACCAATCTTCATTCAAACCTTGGCATAGTTCTTTAAATGATTTTAAAAAATGGTTTAGTTCACCTTAATATTCAATATAAGATATATTCACAAATTTTAAAAAGGAGTGAAAGGATATGACACATCAGAGGAGAAAAATAGTCATTTTCAGATAATTAATTGAAGAATTGATGATGTGTTGCATTTGAATTTGATCTTTCAAGATAAGTGCAAAGAGGTACATGAAGGTAGGAAGTGTATGTCAGTTTGGATCCTCTGAGTAGCAGATATCGACATGGGATTACACTTATGATGAATAAGGTGCGAAAGAGGAGACAGGAAGAGCTTCAGAGCATGAAGCAAGTTTGTCCATCTTCAAAGGAGCAAGAGAAGATAGGAACAGGTAAGAACTCCAGATTACAGCATGGTTTTGAAAATGTCTCAGGCAGCATGACAGGCATTGCCTGAACCAAAGCTGGCTAGTTGAGAAATATCCGATAAGGCAGGGTGAGGCAAAGCTCAGGATTGTGCTGGGCTCAGCCCTTGGCTGGTGGAATCCCAGGGAAACCGTGGTCTTAGCATTCACAGAGCTGGAGGCTGCAAAACATCTGTCACCTTTGATCCCTGCAGCAGGTTTTCTTAAAAAGATTGAATGGCACATTGTTTGCATTTGCCCTAGGAAGTAATAGCAATCAGGCATAGAGAGATAAATTGCAAAATGTCTATGACAAATGACAACATCAGATTGTGTGGAATATAGTGTACATGAAAAGTAGTAGGGAAAGGAATTGTAAAGAGAGCTGCAGACTAAAACTCAGATATATTTGCTATTAAAATAGAATATAGATTGATAATCTTTCAAAATAATGATTCATTATAAAGTTAATTTTTAAACAGAAGAGTGATGTCATCATATGTGTTGTAAAAGAATATTGCAAAAACTCAAAGCACTGATTTGGGGTAGGAGACTAAACAGTTCTAGACTTATGCCTAAAGCTTGGGGCCTGGAGAAGAAATTCAATTCACCCACAAAGTGAGTTAAAGTTATAAAACTGAAGGATGTCACTTACAGTGAGCTCAGAGAGAGGAAATGACCCAAGAAATACCCTTGAAGGACAAGTACCTCGTTATGAGGAAACGCGAGTTCAGTAATCTTATTTCCTATTTTATTTTAAAAACTATACTGAGCTATTTTTAATCAACAATACTATGTTTTCCCTTCAATATATAAGTTTGAATTTTCAGGTAAAATTCTTCCTAAAGTGAGACAGAAAAGAAGAATGACATTTAACATTTATTTATTAAAATAAATAAATGACAATTGTGAAAATATTTCTTTTGTATTGAATTTCTTCTCTTAAACATGGTAATGGCGTAAAAGGACCCAAATGATCAAGTCATCCAGTGCAACCTTACTGCTGAGTTGAAAGACAGAATCATAGCACATATTCATATATATCCATATATATGCATATACATGTGTATAAATATTACCTTTAATAAAACAAATCATTATCAATTATTGAAGTGCATACTAGGTATATAGAATACTAAAGAAGATTGATGAGAGATTAGAACTAACTTACTCATTGGTGCTGATTTTATTAGTGTTGGCCTGTGTCACACACTTTTCTTTTTTTGGTATTTTGAGATAGGTCTGCTATGCAGCCCAGGCTGGCCTTGAACTCCCTCTGCTTCCCAATTGCTGGGATTACAGGTATTTGCCACCATGTCTACCCACATTACATATAATTATGCACTCAGCACATGGATGCTTCTCCACCTCTTTCTTTTCCTTTCATGCTATTTTTTTCTTTTTTTCCTTTTGTTTATATTTTTCTTTGCTTTTTCTCTATAGTCACATCTTGATCTTATAGTTTTGTGATCCAGACCCACATAACTATGTTTTTTCTTCAAGAAATCTTTCATTGAGATGTGTTTTAGTAAATTTACATTTGAAAGTCTTATTCTTATAAAATAAATATAAAATTTCTCTATTGATCTTGGCTGATACTGTGAAATAAAGCAGGTAAACAAATACTCAAAACACTTGCAATTTACATTGAGGTCAGTAAGGTGGGAAAGCCGATGACGAGGCCTCGTTGACCAAACTCCAGACCAAACAGTTGGAGTCTAAAGTAAATAGTTCTTATCCGGTTTTGGAATATATTTTTCATCACCTGAAAGAGTTCTGAGGCACTATTTTTTCAAATCTATTTTACTTCCTACAAAACCAAATCTAGTGCTTTCATCATCAGAGAGAAAGGGTTTCAGCAATGTTGAAGTGAGTTCTTTGTTTGAACAACACAAATGTGGTTGATGCCTGGTTGACTTCAGGTAAGCAGTAAAAGCTCATTCAATATACAGACTACAGAGTGTGACTGCATTAATACTGGAAGCATTGTTTTGCTTTGAGGTGATTGTTGAAATTATTTTTAAAGGTCCTCATGTATAAACCAAAATGCTTTTAGGCTCTTCCCTTTTAGTCCAGCTGAGCTGTCTAGTTTAAAATGCCCAGCTTCAAGTCCCTGACATAAATATATAGACATTATAGGTCTAAGTATACCTTCTGGTTCCTATTGATACATGTTTTAATTTTTCTGTTACATATTCCATGTTATATGACCCTTTCATTGCAGGTGAATTACCAGTTTTCTGTCAAGATCAAGGCTAAAGACAATAACATGCCTCTTTTTTAGGAATTTTACTATTCAGAATGATTTGAAACAATGAATTTTTCTCTGTTTGAGCATTTTTGAAGATGAACTTCTATAAATCAAGATGACTGCTTTCTGGCAGTCTTTGTACAAAGCCTTAGCACTGCCTGCATTATCAATATCCTGAGCTGATTTGCTGTTTCAGTCAGACAACTTAATTGTTAGAAGTTGCAGCAAACTAGTTATGTGTACAGTCAAGACCTCTGTTACCTTTGTCATTTTTGACCTATGCATACAGTTCTTATGATAACAAATGCAAATGGTGGGGACATCTGAGGAAACAAAAGAGATTGACATGATAGCAAAGTGAAAACAAAAAAATAGCGAGATTATTAGTATTTTAAATCATGAAATAATTATCAGATGTGATACTGACTCTCTACTTTAGGGACTTGGAAACACTAATTGGTTGATTTGGGACTCCTTAGGATCCAGTGGTAGAAATCTTATTCCAAAATCATGTTGGCATTAGTCACAAACTATGTGCCTATGCCTGCACGCAGATAGGAAGGCATTTAGCTCTGTGATTTGGTCCACTTATGTGACTTAGCTGATGTTAATAATGAAGGTAGATTGGTAACTCTTACCCATGAGTTTGAGTATGCAAGAACAGTCTCAGTTATTTTTCTTTTTTGTTGCTTCTTCAAATCTGATTTAATTTAATCTCATTTTTTTGGGCAGGTACTGAGGTTTGAACTCAGGGCTTCAGGCTTGCTAGGCAGCAGTTTACCACCTGAACCACTACACCAGATCTTCTTTGTGTTGAGTTTGTTCGAGATAGAGTCTTGTGAACTATTTTCTCAGGCTGCTGTCAAATCCTCCTGATCTCTGTGTCCAGAGGAGCTAGGATTGCAGGCATGAGTCACCCAGTGCCCAGCTCTACTCTCATTCTGTCTATGCAGATTGAATTAATTTCACCATCATTAGGACTCCTGCCCATGTTCTTGTTCAACCATGTACAAAGATCTCAAATATCGCTCTTTAAAAAATTTTTTTTGGTAATAGTGGGGATTGAACCCAGGGCCCTACACTTGAGCCATGCCTCCAGCCCTTTTTACTTTCATTTATTTTGTTTCGGATGAGGTCTCATGCATTTATTGGGCCTGACCTCCTACTGCCACCCCCCACCTCTCCCTCTGGAAAGCTGAGATTATTGGTGCATGCCATCACACCTGGACCCCAAATATCTTTGTAAAGAAGCATATTTGAGAAGTCATTCTTATCTTTGATCTTTACTTAAATAAGACAGTATGTTCCTTGAAGTCCAGTGGCTCCTAAAGTTACTCCCTGCTTGGCTTAAAAGGATCAACTATCAGAGATGTTGCTGAAAGGTCATTACAATCGATCACTGGAAAAGGGATGAAGATTTTTATTATTTCACTGATTTCAAGACTATACCATAAGGAACAGAGTTTATAGTATTATTTAAATTAATCGAGGCCATAGACTATGACAAAAAATTCCCTAAGTTTTAATAAGTTACCCAAATGCAAAAAATATAGTAAAAAACTGTTGTACATCAAGCATAACAACTAAAAATAGATTAGGGATATAAGTAAATAGAATTCAATAATATATGGGAAGAACAATAATCTATGAACCACCATCCTTCACTATAGGAGTTAAAGATATTGGGACATATGTCATAATAATTAATTTAATTCATAAACTGTGAAGATTCATAGAATTCACTCAGGTGCTTTAAGGCTTTTAATAAAATGTGCAGCTATCTGTAAAGAACAAAATAATTATTTAAAATCTGTTAAGGGGTATTTACTATTTTAAAATTTAAAACAATATAAATAATAAAACTATTAATATTTAAAAATATTAAGTGATAAACTCTGTAATATTTGAATAAAAAAATAGCAACAAAACAGACATACCTTAGATTTTACCACTGAATTTCAGGTTAAAGTCAATGCAGTTAGACAAGAAGAAATAACACATAAATGTAGGAAAAGAAGAGCACAAATATTTCCTTTTTTGTTATATACTTGTCTATCAGGAAAAACTAAGTGACTTTAATAGTGCCCTGGTATTAACAATATATTTTAACAACATGCCAAATGTAAAATGTTAATAATTTTTCTCCATTTAATCAATACTTTCCCAGATTTTGTAATGAGAAAAAATAATTCACAAGCACAGCCTAAAATGTAAGAGAAATAGGAAAACATCATCAAATGGTCTTATGTTATTAAGAATAAGGCACCAGAACTATCTGAAGAAAATTACAAATTATAAATTTTATGAAACAAATCATGCTCTTTCATGAGAAGTTTTAACAGCACAAAAAATTATTTTCTCCTGCTAGCAGGAAAGAAATTTGATGCAATTTCTAATAGAATTGCTAGAGAATATTTTGGGGTGAGCAGAATTACAGAAATAGTTTCATGTCCATATAGAGGAATGTTCATGTTGTTGAGAATATTCACAGGAATTGTTTTCTTAGCCAGGTTGTTTTCTTAGCTGATGTGACAAAGTCAAGGTAAAAATGTCAACATGGTATGGAACAAGAATAGGTAGATAAATGAGATCAAATAATACATAAGAGATTCTAATATCCATTTATGCTTTGTTCTAACAAACTTTTATTTGAGAATAATTTTAGAATTTAAGAAGAACTGTGAAGACAGTACAGAAAGTCTTCATAAATCTTTTATACCAGTTACCCATAATGTTAACACTTTACATAATTATGATCCATTTGTCAAAACTAAGAGATTGATAGATATGTTATCTATGAAATAAGCTCCAGACTATATTCAGATATCCTCAGTTTTCCAACTAACACCCTTTTTCTAATTCAGAATCTAACTCAGGAGAACAATTGCTTATAGTCTTTGTGTTGTGTCTCCTCTGGTCTGTGGTTCCACGTGAATTTTACAAGACAAAGGTGTTATTTCAACTTAGTGGGGAAACCATGATATCTCTCAGAAAGAGAATGAGGTTAAACTTTTAACAGATTAAAAATGAAGAAAATAAAATAATAGAATAAACATGTTAATGTAAAATTGGAAACTAAATGCATAAATATAAAAATATAAAACTATAACTATTTGTGAAGAAAATCTGTTGTACTGCATGTAAAATCTTTGAGTAGGGAGACAATTTTAGATAAGATTGTAAATTCAAAAATCATAAAAAAAAACTTAATACAAATACTTATCTACCTAAAAATATAGCAAAAATTCCAAGAAATATAGCAATAGGTATTCATAGATTTGCACATGCATATGTATACATATTGCATATATATTCAAGTATGTGTACATGTGTGTATATTAATGACAAAGTACTTAAGGTATATTATCATTAAAAGCTTCTTATAAATGGACACAAACCAGACAATTGATATCTTACAACAATTAGTAAAGAATATAAAATGTTTCCAAAGATAAATTTCAAATAGCCAATAAAAATATAAGAGGATTGAGTTCATTAATTCTTAAAAAGATGTGAAAAAATTGTAAAGAAAGATTTATATTATTGGTGCAAGTGGGAAGCAAAGAGTACACTCACATTTGATGGAAGCTAAATTGTTGTTAAAGCTTTTTTGTAAATCAGTGAGGAAACGTCTATTAAAATAAAAGTATATTGATATAACATTAAGTGATAATTCACTTTTAAAGGTTATACAGTAGTATTTGTGGTATAATTTTGTTTCTATTAAACATATACAGACAAAAATCCCTAGAAATGTGTACTTAAATGATTATACTGTTTTCAAGTACATGAAGCTGTTCTATTAAGTCAGTAGATATTCAAAGCTACTGACTTTATAAGGAGAAAAAAGGTGAGTCAGGTGATTAGGGCTTTATTAATATTCAAATCTCTTTTTTCACTCATAACAAGAATGTAGTAGTTTTTAATTAGAAAAATATCAAATATAAATTTGGAAGTTTTTCAGAGAGGAATATATGTCCTCTCTAATAATAATCTGGACTTCTACACACACATTTTTATTAATATAATGAACCATATTCTTTGACTTTGCAAGATGAAAATTAGGACTATTCCCCAGATTGAAGGCTCAATCTCTGGATTTCAGACTATTCCCCTTTTGTCTCTGACTTCTCTTTTTCTATGATCGCCTACATTTTATTAGCAGTTTAGTGAATTCAGTAGAAGTTTAAGTGTTAAATAAACATTACTGGAATCAGATCACACAGGAAAACTTGGCATATACAGTAGATAGTGTTAAAACGTAGGACATGAGCAATAAAAATCTCTCATTATATGCAAGTATGCCATGTTGCTGTCTGGAAGAGAGTCAAACTTTGACCTTACAAAATATTTCAAAACATTTTTATTGTGTTTCAAATACCCGGATATTCAATTGTGTTCCTACCTATACCAACACCCTAGGAATGGTAATATACCAATACACATAGCGATTGCTTGGCTCATACTGACTCAAGATAAAATCTTCAAAAACTAAGCAAATTTAAACAGGCATTACTTGGCTATTATGAAGAGTGATGCAGACCAGAACCAAAACGTTCATTTGTTATGCAGTTTCAGGGCCAACTCTGATTTTTAAGTATGATAAAAAAAAATATACCTAAAGTGCCCCAGATGACCTTCTGCTTTGCAGGTGAAATTATGACTGGTGATGCTGCTGCCTCAATAAGACACGGTTTTCTCATTTATAAAATGTTCTTCTTAATAAAATACCTGTCGTAGGAGTACATGTGAGTTAGTTGTAATGGCAGGCTCTGGAGAGAGACTGTGTAGATTTGAAATCCTGCTATTTCTCCCAGTATCTATATAAAACTAGACAGACTTTAATATTCTGATCTGGATATTGTAAATAATGATGTCTATCTCACATAGTTAGTGTGCAGATTAAATAAATTGAAACATGCAAAGCTCTTTGATGGTGGTTACTGACACAAAGTACATTTTAGTTATTGCCATTTAATGAAAATTTATACAAAGCACTAATAAAAATAGCACATAGTTGATATACAATAGATTGACACAGTATATAAAAGTTGCAATTATCTTTAACCCTCTTGACCCTCCTTTCTGATATTTTCTACTCCTTCTCAGCTTTGTTATATTCTATATGAATAAAGTGTTTGCCCTCATAGTGGGTTTTTAATACTATGCTGCTTGCCTTGCATTTTGTGTTCACTCTGAACCATACTTCTGAGAGTGTATCTGCCTATTTCTCTAATTCTAGGGATTTGTACATGAGCTCATCCAGTTCCTTCTTTTCCTTCTTTTCTGTTAGACTAAACAATAAAGACATGGATATCGATGTATATTAAAGTGCTCCTTTGCTGGGCACTGGTGACTCATGCCTGTAATCCTAGATATTCAGAAGGCAGAGATCAGAATGATTGTGGTTCAAAGCCAGCCCAGGCAAGTAGTTCACAAAACCCTATCTCAAACACACACACACACACACACACACACACACACACATACTCACAAAGGGCTGATGGAGTGGCTCAAGGTATAGGCTCTGAGTTCAAATCCCAGTACCACACAAAAAAAAGTACTCCTATAAACACCTCAAATTCATCATATACAAAATGGAACATTTCCTTATTTCACATGCTTTGGCTATTTCTACCTAAAAAATCAAAAACAATGATCACTAGCGTTAGAAACAGACCTCTATCAGCATGTTTACATCTCTGGAATACAATCTCTTCTTTGTACTTTCATAGCTACTGCCTTTGTGTCACTTCTCATTAGTGTTTGTGATCAGCATTAGCAGTGTTACCCTTGTGGACAGTTTGTTAACTACTCAATAATTCTTTCTTTCATCTTTGTAATAGCAGAGTCCCTATATGTTGAGTGTAGCAGTGTATAAAAGCTTCTGTTCCATTTTGTGGTAGTCGGTACAATCTTGAAGATTTTATCTGGGTACCTATAAGATGACAAAGAAAGATACTGCTCCCTAATGGTGGTGATGGTGGAGCCATCATGCCATCTTGGGTCTGCCTACCTTTGCACCTAGTCATTGTTATTCTGTGATTTCTGTTAAGAGCTGCCAAACTCAATTTAGCTGATATATTGCACCTGTAATCTAATCTCCATTCTTAAAATGACTTTTTAAGTGTTCGTGCAACTTTGTCTATCTCATGTTTAAAATACCTCATAGAATCCCTATTATTTAGAGGATAAAACAGAAACTTTTATTATACCTTATTACATAATACTTGCCTAAGTGTTCAGCTACTTCTCTTTTCTGTCTCCTCAAGATCCCTTCTCAGATAAATCAAATAACATGTAAATCTCTAAAAAGTCATGAGTGATCTTTAAAGTACCACTTTGAGGAATTTTCTTGGCTTTTATGACCTTGTGAGTTCTTTTATTTGTAGCTTTTTTCTTTTTTAAGAATTTTTATTGTTTGTCTCTATTCCAACTAGACAAAGAGTGACTTTATTGGTGAAAGATGCAATATCTTCCATTTTTATATCATTTGGCCCTTATAAATTAATAGGAAATGTCAAATATTTCATTAATTTGTGTTGGATTTAGCTAGGCATGGTGACTGACACTTGCAATCCTAGCTACTTGAAAGACAGAGATCAGGAGGATTGTCATTCAAATCCAGTCTAGGCAAAAAGTTGTAAGATCCTATCTCAACCAATGGCTGCCTGCAGTAACATGAGTCTGTCGTCCCAGCTAGGCAGGGAAACACAAGTGGGAGGATTGCTGTCCAAGCCAACCCAGACGTAAAGCATGACCCTATCTGAAAACCAAAACAAGGGTTGAGGGCATGGTTCAAATGGTAAAGTGCCTATGTAGCAAGTATGAAGTCCTTTATTCAAACCCCAGTACCATGAAAAGATTATGCTACATTAATTAGAATATATGTTGACTAAGTTCTCAGAGAAAGGCTTTCCATCTATAACTTCCTTTATTCCACAAATTAAAATATTCTCAGATGGATCCAGGAAATCCTTCTTCCTGTGATACTATCTAGCCAATGGAATAGATAATGCATTGAGCACTTGGTACTTGTGCCAGATATAGTGCTTAAAGATTGATACAAATTTTCTCATGCAACTTAAAAACAACATACAATGAGATAATTGATATTATCCTCTTTTTTCCATTGGAGAAGCTACAGTTAGGAAAACAAATGGATTCCCCAAGATTACACAGGTAACAAGTTATGAAGCTGGAGTTTGATCCTAGGCAATAAGACTCCAGAGCATCAGTATTATGTTGTCTCCCTGATGCAGTCAATAATCACTGTGCATTAGTACACAATTAATCTTGGGTTTGAATTGTGCCTCTCCCACTTATTACCTATATTATCCCAGGGAAGCCACTTAAACCCGTGTAAAATGGAAATAATAACAATCCCTCTATTTGTAGTAATAATTAAATGATTTACTGTTCAGATTATTCTATGAAATTTATTATTTTAACCTGATGCCACTTGCTTGTTTGTATTTTAAAGCATTCATTTAGAGGGAGTTCATATAAGACACAACATGCTTTTTCAGTGAAAACATTAATTTTATTCAATTTTCAACCATGAATGATTAAAAAATGCTAGGCAGTCAAGTGATACTCTAAATGTCCTTCTGTGCTTCAGTAGCAAAACCATAGAGTTAACCACAATGAAGCATAACTTCCACACCAGCCTTTATGGGGGGATTAACCAAATCTTCTCACAATTAAATGGATTGGTTAATTATGTATGTTCAATGAAATGATGGAAACCACTTATACCTCCAAGGGTTTGACTTTAGTTGATTCTTACTGATCAAACACACATTTCCTATTTTGTTCAACAGAACTGATTAATAAAAATGGATTTATTGCTTCATCTGAAATTTCTAATTCTGCATGAAATTTTTAGAAAAATATTCACACTTTTGAGCAAAATGTTTAGAATCTTTCTATGAATCAAAATGACTTGCAGAAAGGAAATCCAACATCTTATACTGGCTAGAAATATGATTCCTAGTTATAATGCATAGGTTCAAGAATGGTAGCATTATTCTTTCTGTAATAGAATGGAGAAAATCAAGAATTGAGCTATTCATCAATCTCAAATAACTAACATTATGTTACAAGAACTAGAAAAAGAAAAAAACTATCCTGAAAGTTAGAAGGAAAATCAGAGCAGAAAAAATGAAATAGAGACTTTAATATAGAGAAGATTGATTACACTAGGAAATAACACATGTTACAAATATTTCAGAACATTATGTTGTACATGATAAATATGTATAATTTTTACGTGTCCATTCAAATAAAAAGAGAGAATTGAGCTATGTACGAATCAGACTTGACATTAACACAGTCTTTTGGAGAATGATGGAGCACCTGTTTTAGGAGATTAACGGGATGTAGTAAGGTTGCAATCCAGCTACTTTCAAGAGTATGACATGGCAGCACTTAAGTTTTCTAAAGGAAAGCTGCAAGAATTTTTTGGGTATATTCCTAAAGTGGGGTATTGTTTAGGAATATAACAGGCAGTCACTTGTGATAATTTGTGAAATTACCACTATTTTCAATTCCAAGAATTCTCAGTTGCAGTTGTTTTTTAGCTTCTCTGCCAGCAACTGAGTGGATGACTTTATACAACCCATCAACACAGATATGTTTCCATGCTGGCATCCCTTTATAATTATGGCACTATTTCTTTCATGGAGTAATTAACAACGTTTAGTCTCTAAAGAGAGGAGGGTTTGCTGATTCTTTAAGTGTTAGCTCACTTTTTCACCTTCAGAGCCCACACCTAGACTAACAGCCTTAAAAAATAATTGCTTTTACTGCAATAGTTCCAGACAGACAGATGCTCAGAGTACACAACCAGATAGGACTATAAGAACTGTTTTATGACTCACATTTGTTTTATCTGGGAACATAGCATCTTTTTTTTACACCCACTCCACTCAGCACTGTCCTTCCAACCTTCAGGTTTCCAGCCTCTTCTAGTTGTATAAGAGAAGGGAACTCTCAATATCAGCGCCTGAGAATTAGCCACACGTTTACTATGCACACATTCACCACTGTTATTTTCTAACTTTCTTCCTCTTTCTTTCACTTCAAACTCTGAAGTATCTGATTTTATTTGTCTTTTAGCTAAGTAATTGCTTCTGATAGGTATTTTCAATATGGTCTCATTTTAAACCAATTATTAAGTATAAAGCATTTCATAATTGATAACTAAAAAGTGTTCTTGTCTTTATCATAGTTCCCTTTTATTTAGTTAAACTAAATCCTTAATATATTTTCTGAATTTACAGTATTAAATCATATTCTGATAGCTTTAGAGAGTGAATGTTGGTCAATATTTTTTGAGAAATTTAAAAAGTTTCCCCATTTTCTTGCCATAGACTGCTGCGATATGTGAACTGAAGTAAAAATAATATATTACACTACAGGCAAAGACATTCAACAAATGCCTGTAGAAAGTAATTTTTGATGAGATGAAAGTGTTAGCAAATATTCTTCCTACTAAGACAATTGCTACTATTTTTTTATAGTGGCCAAGTTTAAATCCACTGAAAAGCAATCATATAGAAATAAGCAATTCATAGATCAAAAAAGTGTTTATTGAACATCTACTTTGTGTGACATTGTTTGGGGTACTGAACATGCTTGTGGGTAAAACTGACAAAGTCTCTGATCCCATAGAACTTACATTCTCATGGGGGTAAACTTATCACATGCATAGATAATTAAATATAGTTATAAAATACCAAGTTAAAAATGATTTGAAGAAAAGATGAAGCAGGCTAAGTGCATAGATGGGGGAAACTATCCTTGTGACCAGAGAATGCATCTTTGAGGAGATGACATTTAAGGAAAAACTGGATGAAAATAATCCTTAAACTAAACTCTGTAGGAATCCTCTATGCAGAAGAGACAGTAAGAGCAAAGATCATAAGGAAAGAATATTTGTGACTTGTTAGGGGAACTACTGTTCCACATAATTAGAGGCCAAGTTAAGTGAAACTCAGTGAAATATAGCAAGGAATTAAAATATTAAGAATCATGGTAAGCAGTAGCGTTTTCTGTAGACTGAACCTACTTCTGCTGTTGAGGGTCCTGGGAAAGTTTTTATCAATTTCTCTCTTTTTGACTATTGAATATGTATGATTGCTCACTTGTAAATGTTAAAGGTCTGGAATCGCAATTTCTGCTTCTTTTAAAATACATTTCCCTGTGATTGCAGTGGAATGGATGGCATCTGCCCCAGCTCTACCTGCTTTGTTTCTAGCAGCAACATTCTGCACTTCTACTGAGTTTTGCATTTAATTTAGTCCTACTTATTTCTCATTACATTCTCAAGCCACTTTCTATTTCCATGTCATCTCCTATGTTTCCTATTTCCTATGATTTTGCAATCTTTTAGGGGGATAATCCTGCTCCTCTAATGGCCTGGGATGAATTGGAACACAGTTCTTTAGGAATTATATTTTGGCCATGTCTTGAAATCATGTGAGTTGGAGAGTTTCTTAATGGATGGCATTTTTAGAAAAATCTAAACACTTGGCAAAATAATTTGTTGACATTTTAGCCAAGTTTTGGAAGCAGAAAGAAATTTAGCATTTAAACTTCTGAATAAGCAACTTGTGATTCTGAGAATTAGTAAACACTAAGTATCTGTTAATATTTACAACAGTATTGAGATTTTTCTATTTCTCTGGCAGGTCATAAAGGTTAGTAACGAGTTGTGTGACTGTCATGATTTTGTCCCAAGCCATCCCAAAGCCCTGAGGAATGGATTGCTGAGTATTGTTTATAGGTTCCATGTGTACCTAGAATTGACTGACTGCTGGGGAAATGGTACAGTGTGTGTCTTTATAAGTAAAACTTCTCCTGTGTCCATTCCATTGTGAAAAGATGTCCCACTTATGGCAGAGCAACACAGTAAGAATTGAGATTTTTATGAGAAGGGACAAAACATTATTTTCCTGCCTTGGTTAATAACACAAAGAAGTCACCAAGAACTGCATATGCAGGACAAAGAAGGAAAATGGGGCTGCTTTTGGGAGTCTGGATTTTTCACCATTCACTGCTGAACATAATCACTCAACTCAAGTCCTCAGATCTCCTGTGTATTTTCTCTGCAGATTACAACTTTCCACTCAGTGTAAATGAGAAAACTAAGGGAAAAATGTCCTTTAAGTCCTTTGCTCCAATTTGTGATAACTTTACACTTTCAAAGACAGTTTTTTTTAAATGCCAAACAGTATTTCTAAATTTTATGCTCTTTGTTACTTAGTCCAAGCAAATTGCTTGAAAAATGTACTAGAGCTCATATGGTTCTCTAAGGACTGTGTCAAGGCAAATGAAAAGAGAAGATTGACATGACACTCACACAACATCCAAGAGTTACTCCAAGCCAGGACTTTATGGCTTCATAAGCAGTCAGGATGAGTGATGCTGTTCATGAAGAAATTTTGCTAAAATAATTAATTGGGTGCACAAAGCAATTCTTCTTCCAGATAGCATCACTCTGTCATTCCTGAAGGAAAAATGCAATGAGTTGCACATGCAGATAATTGCTAAGACAAAATAAATAGACATGATTTCTTTCCAGAAAAATAAGGTAGCTATTTTAGGAAGGAAAGTAGGCAAATATCAAACAGTCTAATACATTGGCTTCTCTACAATTTTTTTTCCACTTCTTGTGTCAGTTCTGTGGTGTTACATTGAGGTTTTACATTAGCCTTCAAGGGCACAGCTGAAACAAAATAAAAATTAAAATAAACCAAAAGGGAAACCCAAGAGTACTATTGGAGCATGATAAAGGGTTTTATTGATTAGCACAATTTAATTGTTTCATTGTGATACTTACATATATGAATATAATGTACTTTGATAATTCACCCCCTCTATTTCTCTGTTAAACCCTCTTTTTTCTACGTACTTAGATGATATTCATCCACATCATCACATCACTCTGTTCTCTCCCCTGGTCCATTCCTGCTGGTACCCCAATCAAACAATCCTCTTTTTACAATCATGTCACGTTATTATTTTTTAGGTGTAGATTCTACATATGAAAGCATGCATATGTCTTTTTGAGCTTTAGTTTGGCTTATCTCACTCACTATGTTAATCACCAGTTCCACCCATTTTCCTACAAGTAACATAATTTCATTCTTCTTTACTGTTGGATAACACTTCATTATGGATATGTTTCATATTTTCTTCTTTAAATAGTTTCCTTTTTCTTGTCCTTCTGGCTACTATCTGATTAGGAACAACAAAAGAGAAATATCTATCAATGGATACATTGATCCATTGTACTGGATAAATTTGAATCAGTAGTCAATCTCTAATATAAGTATTGAATTGTGACTTTCCACAATAATTAGGCTCAATAGGTCAATAAATTCATTCCTTTTTTGTCTACTGCATAAACACTATACAGCCTCTTGCAGCCTAAAATCCCTGATCCTGAGGATTCTTAGGCAGCACTTAGGTGGGAGATGAAATATGGCAGATTCTGAACATAAAAAAAGGATTAACTAGGATGATAATAATATATGCCATGAAGCCCTGGGCCATACTTGACATGTAAAGAATATGTAGGATTGGCACAGTGACTTAAGCCTGTGGTCCTATTACTCAGGAGGTGAAGATTGGAAAGAGTGAGGTTTGAGGCTAGACTGAGCCAAAAGTTGATGAGATCCTATCTCAACCAATGACTGGGCATGACACTCATGCCTGTCATCCCAGCCATGCAGGGAAATACAAATAGAAATATCACAATCCAGGCTGACCCAGGGATAAAGTGAGACCCTGTTCAAAATATCCAATGCAAAAAGGGCTGAACCTCAAGTGGTAGAGCATCTGCTTAACAAGCACAAGGTCCTGAGTTCAACCCCTGGTGCCACAAAAAAGAATATATCAATAATTTTCATATGAGATATGTAATAATTTGCCTATGGAATATTTCAGTAGCAATTATAGACTACTATATGTCCAGTGCAATCCCTGAGAAAATGTCTCTCAGGATATTCTACAAAATCTCTTCATGTCTTATCTAAAGTCTATATTAATTTTTTATTGTGTTATGAATAATGATAATAATACTATAGTTCTGCAATTTATGTTGTATGAAGAACTTTCTTACACATTACCTCTTGGGATCTATGTATAATTGTATTTTGCATGTAACCAAGAGGTTAAAATAAGTGAACAATGAAATGAAGTGAACATCGTCATTATTATTATCATTGCCCGTATCCTGCATTTATGAGCCAGAATACACAGACACGGGAATGAAAGGAATGAACTACACCTGGGAGGATGGGATTGAATCTTACAAACTTTAGCTGTGACAGCTGTAAATGAAAAAGATCCTAAATGACAAAGTGTCCTGGGTAATATTATAAACAGGAAAAAATTGTTCCTTGAAATCAGCTCTCCTTTATCCTTCAAAGGCATCAGTTCTGAGGTCTTTGTCCAACTTATCTATCAATATTTCTCTAAAATTTCTAATAAACACTGTAGTATGCAGAATAATGACCCTCCAAGGATGCCAGAGCCTGTGAATATGTTAGGTGATATGGCAAAAGAGATTTGCAGATGTGATTGAAGGTCCAAACCTTAAGGTAAGGAGGCCCAGACTAATCACAGATGTTCTTAAAAACTAAGAACCTCTCTCAGTCTGTGATCAGGAGAGAGATGTGACAGGAGAGGGATCAGAGAGATGTGATATTGCTGTTTTTGAAGATGGAGAAGATGGCCCCAAGTCAAAGAATGTATGTGGGCTGTAGGATCTTGAAAGGTTAAGACAGTGGATTTCCAGCTAGAGCTTCCAGAGAGGAACACTGGTCCACCTCAGTCCAGTGTTGGACTTGTGATCTGTTGAACTGTATGGTAATAACTTTGTGTTGTTTTAAGCCACTTAGTCTATCATTGTTATGTAATCTCTTATGTATGTGCGTATGTATATGCTGTCTGTAATTTGTTATGGCAGCAAAAGAATATTTAAACAAAGGTTAATATGCATTTGTAAAAAAAAAGACTCATAACTATAAACATCTATATTGAATCCATTTTGTAATATTGTTTAAAAATCATTTTGCTATTTATAAATTGGTTCCCACTGTTTAAAAGAAAGAAGACTGGTCACACACAAAAAGATAAGCTTGTTTCATGTCAATTATGAACATTTCAGATTTTATAAGTTGGTGGTTAAAATATTAATGCAACATTGATAGAACTTAAGAAACAAAATAGGTTTTGTAAATCCATTGTCAAGAAACCCATTTTTCTCCTTAAAGTAGAAGAAAACTAACCAATGCCACTTTTTAAAAATAGAGTCTTATTTCTTTTCTAGTTCAGAACTCTGAAATAAATGTCAAAAAGGTGCTTCAAGAAGGTAGTTGGCTATTAGGTCCATTATTTGATTTCTCCATTTGTTCAGTCATTCAATTAACATTTGTTCACCTCTTTTCCACTGCCAAGCATTGTGAAAAAAAATGGAAGCATAAATGAAATATGATATAACACCTTCTCTCATGGAGCCACTAAATTCATTGAAAGATTTCCTGGGATGAGAATAATAATAGGCTGAAATGGCCAATTAGGGTCTCTGTTAAAGCTGAATTTGGAGCAAAGCTGCTTATGCTAGCTGAAGAAAAATGGGGTTGGTTGAAATGATTGACTGCCAAAGTTCCTTCAGTCTCTGAAAGAAAAAATATCTGCTCTGAAGGGTGACATCAGAACAGTATACTGAGATTATGAAGAAACTTTTGGACATCCAAATTTTAATGAGGGAAATCAAATTTTTTAGTTAGGCAGAAATAGGCAGAATTTTCATAAGCACTGCAGTTAACAGTTAAATTTTAACCAGGAGTAAGGTTTACTTATAACTCTTGTTAGATGCATTCACATTTCTTTAAATCTTATTTTACATTACATATATTTGCTTATGTTTTATAAATACAATGTGTATTCAAATGTGCTCTTGCCTGTTGATAAAGAACGCCACAGCAAGCAGAATCATGAAGATCTCATGTTTGCTTCAGGTTCCCACCTCTGAGTAGTCTTTCATCAGCCCTATATCTATTAATAAGCTACTAGAGATGCAGGCAGGATCTACAGGGAATGGTAAACCTCCGGTGGTTTTGTGAGGCAGCATTAAGAAAGAATCAAAGCAATAAAATTCAGAAGAAACAAGTCTATGATTCTGATGGGAAGAGATCAATCCTAATTAATCTTGTAACTGAAGTTTACAAAATAACATTTTTTCTGATATTTTTGAACTATAGGAAATAACTTTCTTTTCCTTGAAATCTGAAGTAATGTAGTTATATATATATATATATATATATATATATATATATATATATATATATATATATAAGCAGATGGGAACAGGAAAGGAAGAAATATGTCTATATCTAGGGAATCAAATACAGGCAGATAAAAATATAACTTTGAATGTTTAAAACAAAATTACCCTGTTCTTCAAAATGCTTTTCTGATACTTTGAAGAGGATTCATTTTTTTCACCAATATTTTTAGTTTTGTTCTAAAATGAACTATGTGGAGTTATTGAATTCTAAGTCTCTCCGATTTTTATTTTTTTTCCTTTTTCCTTTTTTTACCATTAGGAAGAAAGGAAACATGTAATTTATTTTCTCATCTATTGCATTTAGAATTAAAATTATTTTATATTACAAAAATGCATAACCATATAAGTGAAAATAGCAATGACCTCAGGACATTGTATTTGCTCAGCCTGTGCATCTGTGCCATTCCCTTACTTTTTGTTTTCCAATTACTTCATCCTTATTCACATTTTATGCTTTTCTCAGATAAAATGAAACCATGGTTTTGTACTGATACTTTCTTCCTTTTATTCACTTTCAAATTCTCAAATAATTAACCTGCTTTACATGGTCTTTATTAACTTTATAATACATTTACAATTGGATAGAAAATGCCCCAAACTATTTCACATACTTTGTTTGTTTTCCAATCATGAGATCTGTGTTTTAATTTAATTTCCAATGATTAGAATGTTTTCTTGAACATTTTCTCAGATAAATAATTTCTCTGGTAGGCTGGCTAAATCCTTCCATGCCCAAAATGTTTGTTCTTATTTGACAGATAAATTATGTCTTAGCTGGATATAGTGTTCTTAAATGTAATCCTTTACTCTCAGTCTGTACATAATTACCCAGTATCTCTGCTTCCATTGTAACAGATGCAAATTCTATAGCTTAAATGGATCTTTAAGAAAAGCATTTTTGTCTGGATGCTTGTAAAATTCCTTTGTATTCTTACAATTCAGAAATTAAACCACAGTGTGTCTAAGAGCATGTCTCCTCTTTCTCCTTCCTCCTTCCACTGCCATCTTCCTTCCTCTGCCTCCTCTTCCATTGGAATATTTGGCAAGCAGATATTCTTTAAGTGCTTTAATCTGTGATGTCACCTCTTTCAGTATTTTAAGTCTATTTCTTGCTCTTTCTTCTCAGTCTGCATTCTCTAAGACTCTCTCCCATGCTTCTTTTTGCATGTATTCTTCTGGTTGACCTTGTCTGACCCTTCAGCTTCTATTGTCCCTGGGAGTTGAGTCCTCATAATTGTGTGTCTTGAGCCCTGACATCTTATATGCAACTGTTTTCTACTCTTTTCCACGTTTGTGACCCATTGTCCCAAACTTCAATGTGCCCAAAACTCATTCCTACTGAATCTTCAAACTTCAGCCTTATCCTATGCTGGCTTCTTTTAAGAAAAATATCTTTGCTTGCATACTTTTTGTTTATGTTTTGAAATCACTTTAGATTTACAAAAGTGTTACAAAAATAATAGAATTCCTGTACACTCTTCATGCAGGTTTTCACTGTATTAACATTTTATGTAACTATGTATAACTTATCAACACTTAGTGTATTAAGTTGATGTGGTGTTTGTTAAATGATAATCTATTTCCCTCATTATTTCTACATTTATTTATTGGAATTACACTATAAGGAACAGCTGTCCTTTCTTCCCCATTTATTTATTGATAACATGATTTATTTATATTGGTATGGAATTATGGGTAACTTTCATTTATCACTAAAATTATTTATTTGGTCTTATTTGATCTTTGGGCAAACCTTTAAATTAGCTTCTGTGCCCTTATGACATTCCTGCCATATTTCAATACTTCTTTACTCTAATCCTACAAAATATTTTAGCTTCATTGTCTACTTACTCAATCCACCATACTAAATTCATTCACAACTCTAAGGAGCCCCAGCAACTTTTATTAGAGAATGATATTTTCTTAATACATTCAAGCCGTTATAACAACATATCAAAGACTGATAGAAATTTACTTCTCACAGTTCTGGAGGCTGTAAAAGTCCAAGACAGAAAAGCACTAGTGGTGTCTTATAAGGGCCCACTTGTAGATTGCACTTTCTTGCTATGACCTTACATTGTAGAAGGGGTAAAAACTCTCTCAGACCTCTTCTGTAAGGACACAAATTGTCATACATGGGAGTTCTACCCTAATGATCTAATCACATGTAAACATCCCCATCTCATAACACCATTGCTTTGAGAGTTTAGTTTCAACATATGAACTTGTGAAGCACAAGACTATAGCAGGTATGTACAATAGGTATACACAACACCTGTGTGCAAGAAGTGCCTTTCACTAATGCGATGTTGTTGCTTTCGAGTCCTAGCAGCAAAAAGACAAGAAAACTTTTCAATAGCATACATACACATGAAGCACAGATATGCACATCTATAACCCATTATCTGTCTGTGTATATATTATACACTATGATATCATAGCAGTAACTACAAATGCAATACAACAGTACATGGCCTTCACCCTTTCCATATTTATAAATTCTTTTTCTAATAGTTTAAACCTGGCACTTATCCATAATATATTTGTTTTTGCAAATTTAGAATACACACAAAGTTGCCTCTGAATTGAATTATTAACCCATAATTCTGTGAGAAACAAATTTACTAAATAGTATACAATATTCATGTACAGAATTTTTTAATAAAAAAATTTACGGTTTCATCAAGACTGTGGAGTTTTGGCAAAAGTGATCATTCTCAAAGTTACTCATCTATTTTCTTCTCTTCCTCCCTCATTGTGGGTCTATTAATTATTTGTAATGGAATTAGAGTCACTTGTTAATATTTATATTTTATTTTAATTCCCTATTCCCAACTAAGGTAGATATATCTGGTTGAACTGATTGATTAATAAGTTAATTATTCAGTTAGAACAATATCAAATTATGCTCATGCTCATGAATTATTTTTACTTCAATTTCCATTCCCATTTTCCCACTTTCTCCCACATACATATGAGTTTGAATATTTTAGGACTTGATTTTATCAAGTTGCTGATCATAAAGCAATTTCATAATTGCTCTATGATGAATAATGTGCAAAATTCCTAATTCAAAGAATTGTCATCAAATGTGTGTGTATATTAGTATACCTATGTTTTTCTAACTTATTAGTTGAAAAATATCTTTGTTATAGTCCTTTAATTATTTTCTATATAACATTTTTATATCGTAAAAGTCTCCACTTAGCTAACACTATGTTAATTATGTGTTAAGTACTAGTTTAGCATATGAATATGAAATCAATGTAACTTTTAAATTTTTACAAGTAAAATCTGGTCAAAATATTGAGGAGTAAAAGTGACTAGTAGCTATTAGATGACTCTGAATCTTTTTCTTAAAAACTACTTATTGTAATTCCCTATGTCTTTCTTTATGATGATCCATATTCATTGCCCATTTTTTTTTTTTTTTTTGGTGACCACAGCAGAACCTGAACCTGCAATCTTCTGATGTGAATTACCTACTTTTTAAAATTAAAATGCTTATATTTCCTTTGTTTCATTTTTAAATCTCCTGAGTTATGATAAACACATTTTTATTTACTTTGTCATTTGCCTTTTAAATAAAATCTATGTGTTTGGGGTGGTCTTTTCTTTATTTGTAACGTGTTTAAATGTATCAGTGTTTTCCATTATGGTTTTGTTATGTGCTGGTGTGAAATGTTGTGGGCCTGTGTCAAGGGTTCTTGCCTTGACAGGCCAAAGAACTGGCTCATAAGGCAGCTGACTGACTAGTGAGAAAAGGCTAGTACACAAAGTAAGATTTATTAGACAGAAAGGAAAGGCTATAGCTACAGCAGTGCAATGGAGCCTGGAAACCTGTTGCTCCCTGCTCAGGTAAAGGCTGGAGCTTTAAATGGATGCTTTAACTCTGGGTTAGGATAAGGGTTAGGTGGGTTTTCTCCATTGGCCATAGATTTGTGTGTGCATGCTCTCTTCGATGAGCTGGTCTGTTTGCCCCTTATTGGGGGGAAACAACCTTGAGAGCATTCTGTTTACCAGCCTTGTGGCAGATTTATGAGACCATGCATCTCCTCTTCAGGGTGCAGGAATGCAGATTTATGAGGCCATGTAACTCCTTCTCTGGGTGCAGGGCTCATAGTGCTCTCCATGGGGGTTGGGATACTGACTGACTCATCTGTCCTTTAGGCTCCCAGGCCCACCCAACAAGTTTCCCCTTTGAGGCAAGTACCCAACTGCTGTTGGGAAGAGGGGTGATGACATGTCTATCTACTTCCTGCTGACAATGGGGCAACAGGAGGTAGGTACTTGTCTCAGGGGTTGACCCGTGTAGTCTCCAGAAGCCCCGATAGAACTGGACAGAGGGCTCATGCATAGGCAGAAGTGAGTATTCCTTGACTAAGAGCTGGAATTTGATCCATTGGACCTGTTGAGATATAAATCTGGAGAGAGCATTTATTATACAAGGCCCAAATAGCAGTACTAGAAGGAGCACAAAAGGGGGGCCAGAAAGAAGTAGTGTCCAAGGAACCCAGCTCCATATGTTGTTCCAGAAGGACCACAAATTGGCTATCTCGCTGTTGTGACAGGTTAGTGGGATCTTTAAAGGCAAACAGAGGCTGTCAAGATACAGAGGAATGTAAAAGAAAGTGTTCTTTAAATCTAGTAATATTGGGCTTTTGAGGCCCAATAGAGTATAGGGATTGGGAACAACTGGGTGAAGGAGAATGACTTTTATTAAAGAGCTGAAGATTTTGAACAATTTTTTATTTATCTGGTCCTTTTTGGACAGTAGGGGCTGGAGCAACTGATTAGTAGCCCTTGTTTTTTTTAAAGAATTTATAAGAGACCTCCTCATCCTTCAGGCTTAAGGGGATACTGTTTTTAATGTGGAAACCATGAGGGATCTTTTGAGTTTTATTTGACTCAGGAAGGCTGTTTTGTCTTGCCTTACAGTCATTCTATCAATCCACACTGTGGGATCTACTTGTTCCTGAAGAAGGGGGCAACAGAGATAGTCTGTGGCAGGGAGTAGAATTTGAGCCTTTAGTTGAGATAGTAAGTCCCATCCCAGCATGGGCACTGGTGTCTAAGGGGCTATGAGAAAAGAGTGACAGAAGTAGAGGTCTCTCCGAGAACAGACCAGAGGCCAAGTAAAATAGTGCTCTAGGGGCTGGCCATTTATGCTGTGGATGATAACCTTATTATTGGACTGGGGACAATGAGAGAATAGTAAGATGGAGAAATGGGCTCCACTGTCTAGGAGGAAGATGACCTTTCACTTCTCTGCTATTATGGTTACTCAAGGCTCCTCAACATTGATGTTAAGAAGTGGAGCCTGGACAGGAGGCCCCAGAACCCATCAATCCATAGGAGATGGCACCCCACCTTCCACCTGGAGATGGGGGTACTTAGACCTCTGTGGTTACCTTTGCAGATGAGGGCAAGGTCATGGTGGGGCCGGGGCTGTCTCCTGGGCTGCCTCCCTTTCGAGTATTCCCTGTAGAAGTGCTCCTCTTGTCCACAATGGTAGCAAGCTCAGGATGTAGGCCCCTGTTGGATGAGACACTCTCTGAGAGCTGTGATTAGGTCATGATTTTTTTTTCCTTTTTTATCTTTTTAGTAAGGTTCTGGTTATAGTATACAGACATGGCTAGTTATATTAGTTGGTCCAATGACTTTTTCCCTTCAGCCACAGACTTTAGGAATGTTATGGATATCTGGGGCTGACTGAGTTAGAAATTTACCTTTGAGAAGGACCTCTCCTACCTGTGACTCTGAGTCCACTGTGGTATACTTTTGGATAGCATCCTTAAGATGCTGTAGAAAGGTAAGAGGGTTTTTGTCAGAGCCTTGTTGCACTACAATCACTGGGAATAGTTTAGAGGTTTAATTTTGGCCTTTTTAGCCCTTCCACTATAAGATGGATGAAGTGGCATCGATGCCATTCATCCTCCTCACCATTTTGATCCCTATGTGGATCTGCCAAGGGGACTGCCTGTGCCCCCGTGGACATGGGCATATTTATTTCCTCATTTTCAGGTGCCAGGGGTATTGGGGCTTGTTGTAGATGGAAATTGTCTCCAACCTGAGTGGCCTAGGCTAAGACCCATTGCTTTTCTAATAAGGACAGTCTGGAAAGAGTCTAATGAGGAAAGAGTCTGGTCTAGTAGAAGCATGATATCCTTCCATGCCAATTTAAAGGTTTGGATCACAGAAATAAAAGCCTGGATGTATTGGTCTGGGGCATCAGTATAGCTGCCCAGATCCTTTTTCATCTCCCTGAGATCTGCTAACTGGAAGGGGACATAGACTTGCCCTCTTCCTACCACTGCCTGTTGAAGGAGGAAACATCCATTAAGAGGTTCCAAAGATTGGGATGGCTTAGAAGTCAGGGCAGAGGGTGGAGCAGTAGGGATGGGCCTTGTCATTGATAAAGGGCTTTTCTGGTCCTCCTTCCCCATGTTTATCCTGTGGCTTACAAAGAACAGCCAGTATTTGAGTATCTAGATAGCAATTATGGAGCAATTCTGTGGTCCCAGAGATAAAAGAAAAGCTGTACATAGGTGACCTCAGTCCACTTTTCCTCTCATTTACAGAAAAGGTCTAATTGGAGTATGGTGTTATAACTTAGTGAACCCTCTGAAGGCCACTTCTCTTGATCACCCAAGGGTTATTGAGACCACACCTCAGAACAAAGAAAGATAAGGGTTTTTTATTGTTGTTGTTGTTTTTGTTTTTGAGATTGTTAGGGTTAAGGTCCTTTTAACAGTTCAGTAGACAGGGCAGCAGAGACTGCTTGGGTATTGAGGCCAGAAGACTGGAAGTGGCAGGTCTCATCTAGAACAATAACAACAACAACAACAAAAACTGGGTCAGTTCCTCTCTTTTTAGTGTCCTGACTGGGAATAGACCTGGCGAGAGCAGGCGTCCTTGTCTCGTGATTTCCTTCCACTGTCAATGGCCAGGACTGAAGGAAATGTAGTAACTGGTCAGACTGTGACCACTCTTACCAACACAGTAAGAAATACTCTAGTATCCTGCCTTTTAGCCTTACATTAACAAAAGCAGGCAGCCTCTTTAACAAAGGGAGAAGTGCCTGTAAAGTTAGAGAAGGGTACTCAGAGGGAGTCCCAGGACAATCACAGTTCCACAAATATGACTAGTGTCAATATTTGGAGGAAACTTTTTTTTTATGTTGAGGCCAAAAGTGTAGGAAGGTTTAAATGAGAGGTTCAGAAACCATAGCAATGCTCATTTTCTCTGCCCCCGGAAGGTTGCATTAGTGCTTTTTGGGGACCATAACTTTAAGAATTGGCTCCAAGGGCTGGGTTGGTCAGGCCTGGGCATGAAGTGGGGCTGGATGCAGGGCTTGGGCAAGTGCCACCCCTTCCCCCATGCCCAGGATGATTGACACCCTCTGCCCTGGCCCACCTCTGTGGCCCATTGCTCCTCTTCCTGCATATGCCCATGTATTTGTTTATTTTTGCCTTCACCCTTTTTGGGGGAGTGGCGGTGGGTTGCAGTTTGTTGTTATGTGTGGCAGTGGCTTTGGATCCATTTTGGGCCCTTCTCATGGATTGCCTTAGCTGTGGCGGGCATCACTGATGCACCCAGGGAGTCCAGCTGGATTGGCTGGTGTCCCTGTGCACATGTGTGTTTTTTCCTCCTCCCCTGTGAGGGTGGGGTTGGGCATGTGTATAGTGCAGTGGGAGCCCATGTCAGTCCTCAACCTTGCTTGGTCTGCCCCCCAAGCCATGGTTTTGTGAGAAGCTTTCACCTCTACTGGCACCCAGCAGCCAATTTAAAGCCAGTGTGGGCCAAGGTGTATGAAAAACTAGGTGTGGGAGTAACTGAAGAAAGTCATAATAAACTATGATATGAGTTTCCCATGGGGGCCAAGGTCTCAGTAAGCACAGGGAAGGGAAGCCAGACAGAGATGGGCAAGGTGGTGGGACTAGGAGGGAGGATGTGAGTAAAAGTATGCCCACTGTTTCTGGCGGGGATGGAAGGGGCAACTTGACATCCTAGGTGGGGTGGGGGGAACAGAGTCTAGAGACATGACACATGCTTGAGGGATTAATGACTAGGTGTGCTTTCAAGTTGCTCCCACTAAGTGGTACTGGAACACTGTCAGCCACACAAAATCTCCACTATTGGGTTGCTGCCTCTGGCTGAAAGGGATATTGACAGGTGGGAGAAGAAGATTGCCAGGTGCTGAAATCAAACAGGCCTCCTCCAACATAACATAAAGTATGCCCAAATCAACCCTGGGCTTGGTCTTGGCTCATAAGGAGAATGCAGGAAGCACCCCCAGAACCAGAATCACCTTGAGGCCAAAGTTGGCTAGGAGCTGTTGGTCAGATACCATGATGGAAAAGTCCCTCAGGAGGACAGGAACAGAGAGAGAGAGACAGGGGGAGAGACACAGGGAAGTCTGCTTTTGGCTAGTCCTCAGCAGGGGGTTTCCCCCAGCAGGATTATCCAGCAGGGCAAGGGCGGCTTACAGTTGTACTTTTGGCAAACTCTTGCTAGTTTGGTGCTCAGTCATACTGACCTTGGTCCAGGAGAGATGTCCCTTCATGGTTGCCAGAAATGTTACACCCTGGTATGAAATGTTGTAGGCTAGTGTCAAGGGTTCTTGCCTTCACAGGCCAAAGAACTGGCTTGTGAGGCAGCTGATTGGCTTGTGAGCCAAGGCTGGTACACAAAGTAGGATTATTAGAGGGAGAGGAAAGGCTACAGCTAGAGCAGTGTGGAGCCTAGAAACCAGTAGCTCCCTGCTCAGGTGAAGGCTGGGGCTTTTTATGGATGCTTTAACTCTGGGTTAGGATAAGGGTTTGGTGGGTTTTTTCCACTGACCATGGATTTGCATACACAGGCTCTCTTTGATGAGCTGGTCTGTTTGCCCCTTATGAGGGGAAGCAACCTTGAGATCATTCTGTTTACCAGCCCTGTGGCAGATTTATGAGACCATACATCTGCTCCTCAGGATGCAGGAATGCAGACTTATGAGACCATGTGTCTCCTTCTCGGGGTGCAGGGCTCATAGTGCTCTCCGTGGGGCTTGGGATACTGACTAACTCATTCCAGACCCAATAGTTTCCTGGATGCTTGCCAAGACAGAGGACATTCAAAAGCTAAAAGAACATGAAGCCATATCAAATCACAGTAAATTAAAATCATGCTACCTAGTAGGGTTTATAAGGATGACCCCCTAGAATTCATGTATTGGAAACCTAATGCCCAAATTTAAGTCAATGGTATTTGGAGGTAGAGATCTGGGGAAGTGATCAGGATCAGATTAGGTAACCAACAAAGTGTATTAACTTCCCCACTGTGAGTGGTCCTCATTCAATCTGTTGAAAGATTGACTAGAACAAAAAAGCTGAGTAAGAGAGAATTTGTTTGCTCTGACAGACTTAACAGCTGGGATATCAGTTTTCTCTAGCCTTCAGACATGGATGCAGACTGAGATGTTTACCCTTGTCTTTCCTGCTTCTCAGGGCTTACAACTTAATAAACTATGCTATTTGCTCTTCTATTTCTCCAGCTTGACAACTGTAGATCTTGGGACTTGTCAGCCTCCACAATCATCAAATCCTATCATTTCTGTTTCCCTGGTGAGTCCTGAATAATACAGGGTTCTTTTCTATTTGTACTTCATTATGTCCAGTGTATTTAAAAATAAATGTTATTAATTTCTTACTATATCTTGTGTTAAGTGTTTTAAAATATATTTTCAAGTTTAATTCTTAGAATTATCCTTGATAGTAGTTTCTATTTTGCCAATTTTATACAAGACACAACATTTAAGAGACATCAAATAACTAATTTATCTGTCTCAATCTGCAGTATTTTTGTTTCCTTGTAGCAATAATCTTAAATTGACAAGTGTATCAGTTTATAAAACTGCTTTTAACATATAGAGAGAACAATCATAATCCACCAGTATTTACATTTTTTTATAATATTTCATTTCTCTGAAGTTTAAACAGGCATTGCTAAAGACTGAAACTCTCTTAAGTGCTAAAACTAATAGATTTAGGAACTAGGTGGAAGCATTTGATGGCCTATACCTCTGTGGTTGTCATTTGTTTCCCAATGGATATAATTTTGTAGAACTTGAGAAATTATACAGACTTAACATTTTTTGAAATGCAAAACAGGAAGTTCACTTATTCCTTATATGATAGGTAGTTAAACCCCCTTACTGGGTCCATGAATTAACTAAAAACAGAAAAACTTGGCATCTTTGTCTCCATTTGTACCTACTTTACTTTGCTTTGAGTCATCTCTCCTACATTCACCTGGTAATGAAGGAAGGACAGGAATGATTGATAGCATCTTTAGGAAAATGGACTGAAACTTGCTTTAAGCAACAGTGAGCCTCACAGGACAGACCACACCCCACATATGAGAACAATTACCTACAATGATGAGGCTGCACCCTCAAGCAGGAGCAATCATAGCATGAAAACCAGATTGCTCTCCTCAAATGATGACAGTGATAACCACTGCTCTAGAACTATAAAACCAGAACTGAGATAATGAGCAACTAGGTCACATCTGTAACTGGGTCTGTTAACTTTTGCATAACTTTTTCCCCTCCCCTAATTCTTTGTCTGTTTAAAGCTAAAGCTTATGTCTGTACCCTGAAGATGGCTGAAGATAGGCTTGGATTCTTCCATGATGTGTTCCCAGTCATGTAATAATTCTGCTTTCTCTGTCCTTCACCATGTCTCTTTATTTGGCATGTAGGGGTGAGTGGTTGGACTTGATATGTGGAAGTTCAGGAGTTTGGGCCTGGGGTCCAAAACTTCAGCTTCACTTACAATGCATATTAAGAAGATGATAGTACTAATTCCAAAAAGTTATGTCCTTTAGAACTGAGTACATCCTTAAACTATTTCTCTAAATATGTTTTTACCTTGGCAGCTAGTCAGACAATTGCTGGCTTTTCTGCCTAGTCAATATTAAACCAAATGTAAAGTAAATGGCATATTCCATTTTAGAAATAGTGAAAAGAGAAAATGGTATCATAGGAAATGCACAAAAATTTCCATTTTAATAAGCTTAATTATCCAGAAAATGCTGAAGAAAGGAAAGGTACACTAAGACATTTCCAAATTAAATGGAGATGACATGTAAGAATTGACGTCCTTCTTTTCAGTTTTATTCTGCTTTTAGGAAAACTTAATTTAAATCAGAAAACACAAACACACTCACACACACAGAAACATGTCAAAACGCTGGCTATTTCTTTACACACTTCTGCATTGAAGCAGTCTAGCAATGGGTAAAATAACCACTATGGGACTCCTTTCTCCTCTTAAGCAAACAGATATCCCCATGCTAGACTTTTTTTTTTTTTCCACTACTCCACTAGCACTATCTTGAGCTATCTCCAGACCAATAAATCTCCTCTAAGTTGTAAATACCCAGGAAGTCACAAATATCTTTGCAAGATAGTGTCCAAAGGAGTGATTCTGAGGCTGGTTTGACTCAAAAAAAGGGCAGTCTGCTCCCAATTTGACCTCTCAGTCAAAGTCCTCTACTTAAGGCCCAATGAATATTGATTGCATCTCATACATACAATTAAAGGTCTGGAAATTAGCTTAAGCATATGCACAGAATATACCATGTTATATGATAAGGCTGTGTTAATAAAACCTGCCAGCCATCCTAACCCCTCCCTAAGGACTGCCCAGATTTTTCCTGACTTACAACTTTTAAACTGGTCTTTAAACAAAGAGATGTATGTTTCATGCCACCTGTCAGGAGACCACTGCTCTTTCTCTTGCAGTTCTTCCTCTTACCATTTCTTCCCTTTTCTTTTAATAAAGTTTTGCTATTATTTTGCAATTTGTGTCTCTATCCAGTTCTCTGTTCAGGTGACACAAGAACTTGGGATCTTCTGGACTAGTGTTTTAGACCTCTCTTTTTCCAGCATCATCTTCTCAGTTGTGTTTTCTCTAGAACCGTCTTCTTTCCCTCACTTTCCCCCACTATTCCTTGCCCACCTTCCATGCTTTATTTTTATCTATAACATCTACCAACCTCTTACATTGTGTTAGTTATTCTTTGCATCACTATGACAAAATACTAGACAAAAACAACTTAAAGGATAAAAGATTTCTTTTAGATCATGGTTGCAGTCCATAGTCCTTGAAGCTACAAGATCTGAGCTTGTGGTGAGACTGAACATCTGTGCACTGGGCGCATGTGGCAGAGACTGGTCACCTCATGGTGAACTGGAAGCAGAGAAAACAGAATATAGGGAGGGGTCAGGGCAAACAAGTCCCCTGAGGACATATTCCCAATGATCTACTTCCTCCAACTACCTTCTTCACCACCTTCCAACAATCCCATCACCTTGTGAATCCATCAAGGGAAAATCCACTGATTAGGTGCCAGCCCTCAGGATCTATCTACATCTCAAAAGCTCATCAGCTGCCAATCAAGTCCCCAATACACAAGTCTGTGGAGGATATTTCATATTCAATCCATAACATTTATTTCTTGTACCTTTCCCCAAAATGTAAAAAATAGTTAAGGAAGCTTAACTATTTTGTTCATCTATAATATTGACTGACATATAATAGATATTCAATATAATAATGAAATTTGAACATATTTTAAATAACCTTTTAAATTTTTTTAATGATTTTTCTTTGACATAGGACTCATTTGGCATTTTACCTTTCAAATTATGTGGAGAATCATAACTGAGTAGGTCATCTCAATTTGCCCACTCTATCAGAAATGCAAGCCTGATTTAAAAAAAAACAACTATATGTGGCCAGGGAAAATAAACATCTCTATAAACCACTGAGTGAAAATTTAAAAATTAAAGCCATATCTCTCTTAAAAACCAAAAAAAAAAAAACTTTGTGAAGGATAATAATCATTTTGTTACCTATCTCCATCTTAATTTATTACTGCAAAACATTATGGTCAGTGATGCTATGTCTTTAAAATTATTTGCCACTCCATAACGGTCTAATATTTAGTTAATTTTTCAATATATTATTTATGAATTTGAAAATCATCTTTAGTTTTAAATTGCTTAATTCACAATTCAATATACCTATTTAGGGCTAACATTTTCAGAACTTTTAAAGACTTCCTGATTATTTATATATCAATTGTCAAGAGAAATGTTTTTAAAACTTCCCAGCAAATATCAAATGGTGAATTTTTCCATTTCGCCTTATAGTTGTGTTAATGTTGTTTTGTAGGTCTTAATGAATTTCACATTATCATGTCCCCTGTTGAATTACACCTTGAAATTTTTATGGTGAGACTTACCTTCTTGTCATGCTTTTTGTCTCACAACCAACATTATTCACAATACTCAAGATATCCCAACAACCTAAATGTCCATCAATGAATGACTGACTAAAGAAAATGTGAGATATATATATATATATATATATATATATATATGTATATATATATATATACACACACACAAAATATATGTGGATATCGCATTTCACAATATGTTTGAAAACACATATAAAGGAGGAATACATCCTTTAAAAAGAAAAAAATCCTGTCATTTGCAACAACATGGATGACTGATTTGGAGTTTGTGTCAAGTGAAGTAATGCCTACACAAAAAAATAGTGTGTGATCTCACTCACATGAAAAACCTCTTTAAAAAAGAAAAAAGTAAAAGACAGAGTAGATAGTTGTTATTGGGGCTAGGGAGAGGAAAAGGATAGACAAAAGCTAGTCAAAGGGTACAAAAGTGCAATTAGAAAGAATGAAAACACATAGAGAGCCAATGTACAGAATGAGGACTATAGTTCATAATATCATATTGCATACTGAAATTTTATTAAGAATAGATTTTACATGTCATTGTCATGCAAAAAAGTATGGAAGGTGATTATATATCAATTTGTTTGGTTGTAGTAATTATTCAACTATATATATATATATATATATATATATATATATATATGTATGTATCTGTGTATAACAAAACATCATGTTAAACCCCTTAAATATATTAAATTAAAATGTTAGTGATAATAAAGAATAAACATAAGTTCTTATTTTTTATTTATATTCATTTTTGTCTTGTTTTGTTTATGTTTGTCTGTTTTTTTTTCCATGTTTCAACTTTGAACCTTCTTTTATCTTTAGGGATAACAAGAGAACTTTAGATTTGCAAATCTGAATGTCCTTTACCAGGTGCAAAGAATTATGATATGATTTAAGCCCAGAGGGAATAGTGCCCTAATGTGATATTATATGCATCTTTTGATTTATATTATGTATCCTTTATACCACAGTAAGTACCAGGATTTCTAGCATGTATCGAAGTATAAATATTTGCAGATCAGATTTATATGACTGACAGAGAGTGAAAATATTATCACTGCATTGCAGGTGGGGAACCTGAGGCTTAGTTTTTAATGATCTCTCAAGCTTACTCAAGTGGTAGAAAAATTAGAAGCAATATCTTTGACTCACTAAATTTGTTTCTTTGGTTTTATCACAATGCATCTCTCCAGGTCTTTGCTTGCTGTCAAATTAGCAAAAGTAGTATGTGCAAGATAGTTCCAGATAACGTGATGCAGGCATTAAAATGGAGGAAATACAGAAAAAATATATTACCTTTGATTATTCTCAGCCTTTCCTTAGTACAATTTTATTTACTGTTCTGTGAACCTATATACATATTATCTCTTATGTTAACAAAGTGAAATCTATAGACACCGAAAAGTCATATTTTAATTAGA
This sequence comes from Castor canadensis, assembly GCF_047511655.1. Lineage (NCBI taxonomy): Eukaryota > Metazoa > Chordata > Mammalia > Rodentia > Castoridae > Castor > Castor canadensis. The sequence continues at coordinate 68,042,653 of NC_133391.1, read as the reverse complement.
ATATCATTATTTTGTGCTTAGTTCAAGCCTTCTCTTTTTATTTTATGAACTACAGGGGCTTCAATATCATCTCTTCTCATTGACTAGAAACGTTTCTATTAAGTAAGCTTATCTTATGCAGAAAGGACAGAAATAGCCTTACAAAGCTGGATATTTAAAGCAATCAATTGCACGTCTTGTTAAGGAAATGTGCCATAATCATTAAACACTTGAATGGTAACAAGCCATTTCCTTAATGAAGCCTATTAAGTATATTAAAGCCAGTTTTATAAATAGCCTTTAAAAATCATTTGGACTAAGAAAATTTATGTAGCCTGCTAGATTAGCAGATTCCTCAACTATGCTCTAATTTCTTCTGTCTTCAGAGAAATTTACCCTCCCTCTCCAGTGTTTGTTTCCCCATTGCTCTGCTGAAAACCTCTCTCCCCAAGTCCTCAGTCTTAGTCTCAAGTTTTTTTCATAGTGTTTTTCTTCTGTGAACTCTGTTGGGATGGGATAATGATGGAGGTGCTATTATTATTGCTCACCTACACTTACTAGACATTATGTGTGATTATAACAGTGTCTAACTGCACCAGAGACCTGTGGAGTGTCTACACTGAAAGTTCTAGCATCTCCATTTGGTGATGCAGGCTTTCCTATCAACATAAATCCTTGACCCTCTTGATTTTGAGTCTTAGCTTTCCCTGAACTGTATTTTAGCTACAGAGTGATGCTTTGAAACTTGCCAGTTGTCTTAAGGTCAAGGGGTGGGGTGCACAGAATTGATAAATATTTATTGAGACTCTTCTTTGGGACTAGCACAATGCTTAGTGCTGAGGTGCCAATGTGGATAATTGGAAATGATGTTTTATGAGCTAAAGTAGTGATATAGTGAATAATAATAGTTGAAAAGGTATTACACGACATATTACACTTGAATAGCACCAAGACATCCAAGTGGAAAGCGAGGAACTAAAAAATGAGAGTAGAATTCTGGACTGTTGAGGTCTTATTCTTTAATCAACTACAAAGCAGTGATAATACATGTCCTAGAAGCATATATGGGTTTTTTTGAGAAAAATTGTAGAAAAATGCAACCACACCTGAACTTGTTAACACTACCTATTAGGAAGAAAGGAAGTTAAAATGCAAGTGATTAAGAACAGACTCATGAGCTGGATACTGGTAGCTCACACCTCACCTGTAATTCTAGCTACTTGGGAAGCTAGGATCAGGAGGATTATAAACCCTGGCTAGAAGTTTCTGAGCCCTCATCTCAACCAATAGTCAGGCATAGCAGGCACTGTGATCTCCAGGCTACTTGGGAGGCTGAGATTGAGAGAACTGTGGTTCTAGGTGAGCCTAGACAAAAATCTTTGCCAGAACCCATGTGAATGGAAAAAAGCTAGGCATGGTGGCAAGTGCCTGGCATCCCAGCAACTGTAGGAAGCTTGAAATAGAAGGATTTCAGCCAGGCCAGCTTGCACAAAAAGCAAGACCATATTTCCAAATTAACCAGGTCAAAAAGAGTTGAAGGATGGCTCTAGCAGTAGAGCTACTGTCTAGCAAGTGTGAAGCCTGAGTTCAAATTCCAGTACTACCAGAAATAGAATAGCAAGACCTAGGTTTTCCTTATGTTTTAGGAAAGAGAGTAAAGGTCTGGAGAAAACATCTCTCCAAACTTCATTGAAAGTTAATCAAAGTAGGGAAGTTGTGTAGAGTAAGTGCAACTATCTCTATCTTATCTGCATGGAAATCAGGCCCATTGGGATTAGAGACTGGCAGTTTGAGTTTATGATACAATTGAAATGATATTTGAGGTGCTTTGTTTTCTCAATGTCTGTCCTTTCTGTACTTGATACATTGTAAGAACTTTTGTAAATGCCACAATGTACCCCCACGCAGCGCGCGCGCACACACACACACACACACACACACAAAGAATTCTACAACAGGAAATTTAATGGTACAATATTTTCAAACATTAAAAAAAATGAGTCCTGGAGTGGTAGGGTGGGGGAACACTACAAGTCATTTAGTGAAAGTCAGTGGAAAGGCCAATTGATTATCAAAAAGGATCTGTTATATTAAGGTGTTCTTATACCCTACACAAACAACATTTTTGCATAATTGTTTTGAATTCATCCAAGTTGCATTTAATAGTACATTCACTTTAACTTCTAGACATTGTACATGGACATGCCACAATTTATTCACTCACAAGTTGATGAAAAATTGGATTTCTTCCAGTTTTGATTATACAAATATAACTGTTATGAACATTTATTAGTATGTAGGATATATGCTTTCATTTATCTATAGTAACTTCCAAACTATTTCAAACTGGTTGTACCATCTTACATTTCTATAATCATTAAAAGAAATTTTATCTAGGTAACAAGCATTGTACATGTAATAATTCTACAGGAAAGAGGTATTATAAACCACACAATACATTAGATGTGGTTTTGTCATACTACAACTATCTTTAGTTTGAATAAATATTATTAGAATATAATGCAATTGGTATCAAATTATACGTTATTTGAACACCACTGACTGACAGTAGTTTTGAAAAATGTACCAAAATCTTTAGTTTGTTAAATTGAATGTTCACCTATGAAAAGATCATATGTCATCAAGGGAATGTAAATTAAAACAATGAGATATAGTACATGCTTATCAAAATGATCAAAATCTAGAATATTGTCGACACCAAGTTCTGGCAGTGATAGGAAGAGTAATGAGAAGCACCAGGAACCCTTATTCATTTCTAGTGGGAATGCAAAACAGCACAGCCAACTTGAAGACGGGTTGGCAGTTTCATACAATACTAAGCATACTTTCCCCAGTAATTACACTCATGGCTTATTAACTAAAGAACCTGAAAACTTCTACACACAAAAACCTGAGCAAAGATGCTTAAAGCAGCTTAATTCATGCTTGCTAAAATTTGGGAGCAACCAAGATATCATTCAGTTAGGTGAATGGATCAATCAAGTGTGATATATTCAGCATATGGAATATTATTTGGTGGTGAGCACAAATGAACTATCAAACAGGAAAAAATATAGAGAAACTTCAGTTCATATTATTAACTAAAAAAAGCCAATCTGAAAGACTGTACTGCATTATTCCAATTATATGAAGTTTTGAAAATCAGGAAAACTATGGAGACTGTGGAAAGATCTGTTAATAGATGTCAAGGGTTGAGGAAGGGAGAGATGAATAGGTTGAGCACAGAGAATTTTTATGGCAGTTAGAATCCTATGTTTGCTACTGTACTGGTGGGTGCATTTTAGTAAACATTTGTCCAAACACATGGGATGTACATTCTCAGGAGTAAACCATAATTTAAATTATGAACTTTGAGTGATTATGATAGATCAATATAGATTCATCAGTCATAACAAGTGTTTCCCTCTGCTGAGAAAGATTGATAATGGGGAGTCTATGCATGTGTGGGAGCTGGGATTATGTGGGAAATCCATGTATATTACTCTCAAGTAATTGAGAACCTCAATTCAAGTGTTGTGAACTTGAAACTTCTTTAAAAAAACAAAGATTTGGACTGGAAGCATGGCTCAAGCAGTAAGAACTAGATTAACAATTATGAGGCCCAGAGCTCAATCCCCAGTACTGCAAAATAAATAAATAAAGAAGTAAATAAGTAAGTAAATAAATAAGGAAAGTCTTAAAATGCATGATAGATGAGTGGCAGCAGATTGTCAGTAATAATAGCTTATAAAATAGTTTTTTTCTGATATCTCTGCTGTCAGATTTTTGAAATGGTTGGTGCATTGTGATTTCTCATTCTAAACACATACTCATTTTTGTAAAAGAAAAATGAATGTCTAAAGAATATAGTACAAGAAGAATAACCTTTAAAGTAGAAATAATTGCTATCTTTCCAGTGACATTTCTTATCCTTCCCTACTGTCTATAAATCAGTCTCACATTGTCCCTACTCAGTAATCATCAGGAGTGGTCTTTGAGTGGGGAGACAGTGACCGTCTACCAAAGCTGTTAACTATGACCTTCAAAGGAGGCAGCCAGGGATGCCTTCATCATGGTGACCTTGGAATAGTATTTGACCTCTTTACATCTTAGTTTCTTTATTATTCAACTTTATTAATGCATAGTTAATAAATAAAGTTTGTATATATTGGTGATATACATGGTTCTTGATATAAGTATACTTTGTAAAATGATAAAGCAGGCTAATTAACATATCCATCATTTCATTTACTTACCATTTTTGTGATAACATTTAATATTTACTCTGTTATCTATATTCCATTATACATTAAAATTAGCTCTAGTCATCATGCTGCACAAGAAATCTTCAGAACTTATGTCTGACAGTTTATACCCTTTGACCAATATCTCACTCCCCTCCATCCCTCAGCCTCCATAACTAACATTCTACTCTCTTTCTCAACATTTTTAGATTTCATATGTAAGTGAAATTTTACAGTGTTTTTCCTTCTGCCTCTATTTTTTTCAGTTAGCATAATGTTCAACATCTGTGCTATCAAAATGACAGTTTTTATTTCTTTTTTAAAGGCTGAGCAGTACACCATTGTGTATATATACCACATTTTAATTATCCATTCATCTGTTGACAGACAAATTAATTCCCTATCTTCATTGTTGTAAATTGTGCTGCAATGGACACTGCAATGCAGATATCTTTTTGACATACTGATTTCACTTCCCTTGGATACAAACCCAGTAGTGGGATTACTGAGTCATATGGTTCTATTTTTAATTTTTAAGAAGTGCCATACTATTTTACATAAGGGCTGCACTAATTTATATTCCCACCACACAGTGTTCAGTATACAAGAATTCCCTTGTTTCCACATTCACATTAACACTTGTTACTTGTCTTTTTGAGCTTAGTTACTTCAATAGATATGAAGTGATATGTCCTTGTAGTTTTATTTTGCATTTCCATGATGGATGTTGACGTTGAGCATTTTTTATATATCTGTTTGAAGCTTTTCCATTATCTATTTTCACTTTAGTTACTTGAGCCTTGGGGTTCTATCCAAAAGAACCCCAAGACTAATGTCATGGAGATTTTTGCTCTGTTTTCTTCCAGTAGCTTCATGGTTTTTGGTTTTAGGTTTAAGTTTTCAAACCACTTTGAGAAAATTTTATTACAAATGGCATATGTTTAAGGTATAATTAAATTCTTATGCATGGGGACATCCAGTTTTCCCAACACCATTTATTGACTTTTCTCCACTGTGTGTGTTCCTGCCACTTTTGTTGAAAAATCACTTGACTATAAATGCCTGGGTTTATTTCTAGACTCTATTCTTTTCCATTGGTCTATGTCTGTGTTTTTATGATAGTAGCTTGCTGTTTTGATTACTATAGCTACATAGTGTATTTTTAAATCAGTCAATGTGATTCCTCCAGCTTTATTCTTCATTCTCAAGATTGCTTTGGTTATTTGATATTGTGATCCCACATGATTTTTTTTTTACCATTTCTGTGGAAAAATACCTTTGAAATTGTGTAAAGGGTCGTATTGTATCTGTAGATTCAATTGGGTAGTATGAGGAGCATTTTAACAATGTTAATTCTTTCAATCTATAAACACTGGCTGCCTTTTCATTTATTTGTGTTCTTTTCAATTTCTTTTATTGAGGTTGCATAGTTTTACATGTACAAGTCTTTTATCCCCTTATTTGAAATTATTCCTAAGTGTTTTATTTTATTTCATGATGTTATTATAAACATGATTGTTTTTTGGTGCTACTGGGGTTTGAACTCATGGCCTCAAGCTTTCTAGGCAGACGTTCTACCACTTGAACCACTCCACCAGCCAGGATTGTTTCCTTGATTCCTTTTTTTGGATAGTTCTTTGCTACTATGTAGAAATTTTGCTGATCTCTGCATGTTGGTTTTTTGTCCTGTAAATTCACTGAATTTATTTATTAATTCTATCAATTTTTTTGATAGAATCTTCAGGACTTTCTATATAGATCTTGTCATATTCAAGAGACACTTTACTACTTTTGCAATTTGCAAATTTTTTATTTCTTTTTTTTAAGCCGTGGCTAGGAGTTCAGTACTATGTTGATTAGCTGTACTGAGAACAGACATTTTTTCCTTGTTTCTGATCTTAGAAAAAAGACCTTCAGATATTTGCTGAAGAGTATGATGTTAGCTGTAACATGCAACATCATACATGTACATGATAGCTGTAAGCTTATCATGTATTGCTTTTATTAAGTTGAGATACACTCATACTATAGTTTGTTGAGAATTCTTTTTGTTTTGTTTTGGTTTGGTTTTTTTGGGAGGGCGGGGAGTCCTTTGGTTTGAAATCAGGGCTTTGCACTTATGGGTTAGGCACTTTGCTCCTTAAGCCATGCCCTACGTTCTTTTTGCTCAGGTTTTTTTTTGAGATTGGGTCTTGCTTTTTGTCCAGGCTAGCCTGGATGGTGATCATCCTATTTTTGCTTTCCACAGTAGCTGGGATGAAAGTTATCACTATTATCAACTATTGGAGGACATGGGATCTTGTGAACTTTTTGCCTCAGCTAGCCTCAAACTCTGTCTCCCAAGTAGTTAGGAATACAGGCATGAGCCACCAGTGCCAGGCTTGCTGAGAGGTTTTAATCAAAAAGATATTGACTTTTGACAGATTCTCTTTTTCTTTCTGGATGGGGATCATTGAATTGCATTTATTCTTCATTCCTTAGTATGGTATATCACTCAGATTTGCATATACTAAACATCCTTTCATCTCTGGGATAAATCTTACTTGATCATAGTGTGTGATTCTTTTGGTGTGTGTGGAATTCAATTTGCTGACACTTTTTGAGGATTTTTGCATCTTTGTTAATCAGGAATGTTGGCCCGTAATCTTCCTTCCTTCCTTCCTTTTTTCTTTATTCATTCCTTCATCCTTCCTTCTTTCCTTCCTTCCTATCCTCCTCCTCCTTCTTCTTTTTCTTTCTTTCTCTCTTTTTCTTTTTTCTTCTCTCTTTCTTTCTCTTTCATGTCATTTTCTGGTTTTGGTACCAGGGTAATACTGTCTTCAGAAAATGAGTATGGAAACATTTCCTTCCTTTCAATTATTTGGACTCATTTGAGAAGGCTTTAATTTGTTGAATGTTTGGTAGAATTTTTCAGTGAAATCGTCAGGTCTGCACTGGAGCCTATGTCCCCAGGGCCAACTCAGTGATGAGATCTATCAGGTAGGTCTGGATTCTGGGTCTGGGGAGGTCAGCCTATAGCCTAGGTTTGGGGCTGGCTGCCATGATGATGCCACAGGCTTAGAGTCTAGTACTCTGGGTACTTTCCTGGAGGGTAGGTCTAGAGTGGCTGGCTTCATGTATGGGTTTTGGGACTGTCTTGGGTTTGGAGTCTACTGGAGTGGGCCTAGAACTTGTCCTGAAGTCACAGGGGCTGCCTTAGTGTCTATGGGATCAAGCTCAAGTCTGGGTGCACAAGTGCTGGTCTGGAGTCTGGTCTTCTAGGGATGGACGGGTACCAGGTTCCTGTGGGGTGAATCTGGTGCTGTGGTGGACCTGGTGCTTGTGTCCATGACAAAGTCAGTACTCATTTCACTCTAAATCCCTTGCACAGAGAGCACTTCACTCTTCAACATGCTGCTGGAGTTGGGGGGAGGAATGATTTGGATGATGTGGATCCTACCTACCTTCTTCAATGTGTCTATTCTTATTTCTGCACGAAATTCAGGTGCTAACATCTGTCATCTGGATTCCTATGAAGGTTTTTTTCACATATGAATAGTTGTTCAAATTTATGCTTCTGTGAAATGTTTGTTAAAAGTTCTATTTTGCTTCTTGCTGATGTACTCTTCTAGGTTCTTCAATTTCAAACTGCAAAGGCCTGATGTTTTGTTGGTTCTTGGGTGAATAAGTGATATAGTACACATAAAACAGTGAGAAGCACAGTTATTGGGGGAAACCACAGAATGACTTAGAATTCTTAGATTGTGAGGTACCATTCAGAGTGAACTAGAGTGGATGTGTTTAGTGCACACCTTTAAAATGTGTTTTAGGTTATCTCTGTCTGTCTGTATCTGTCTCTTTCTGTCTGTGCATATGTGTGTTCTGTTTTCTCTTTCCTTCTTTCATTCTCTCTCCCCTATATTTCTACTGTTCAAATTAGAGTTGACAATCTGAAAATTATTCAGTTAGATTTTTCCCTCATCTATCTCCATCAATTCACCTCTCCGTATTGTAAAGTGCTTTGCGCAGTAAACATTGAAATTTCTTTTTTTACCTGTTGCATAGATTCAGATGAATTTTAAAATTAGAACTTATATTTTTGTTATCAGAAAACTACAAATAGTCTTAATTTTCACTTAAAAATCTGTAGAAGTCCTATTCATATTAAGATAGTTTTTGGCTGTGATTCAGCATATTTTCTTACCCTCTCTTCTTGTCACCAGTATTTCCATCTATTCATGTAACATAGATAATCCTCACTTATTTTCACAGAAATATGAGTATAAGTTATATAGTGCTTAGAAAAATAATGAAATTCAATATTAAAGCAAGATAAGTTGTTAGAGAATGTCTAATACAATGTTCTTATTATAAAGATAAAGGCCTCCAATGAGTGTCTCTTCATATGTTTTCGGTTCTTTTATTATCCTTTTAAGATAATTCCAGAAAGGATGAGAGACAGACATGAATTCTTTGTACCATTCAAGATGGTACAAGACCATCTGGTCTGTATGGATATTTTTTGGAAGGATAGTATATCAACTAAAACTGTTTGAAAATCAGACTACATGCCTACTCCTGCTTCTGAAATGTTGTGTGATGGGTTGTTCCTCATGGTTCTGGCATCTCTCTCTTTGGCTACTATGATTCCTCTTACTTTATAGGGTGCTCTGAGAAAAATTCTTCCAGACAATTGTGAAAGTTACTCATTAATAAATGTATACTTATCAAAATAGAAAGGTATCCAGAAGCTTCCTTCTGCTTTCTATTCCTACCTGTTCAAGTTAAAAATGATTGCATATGTGACTGAGTTAACTGAGTTAAAGTTTTCACTTTCATAGTCAAACTTCTGGTGATTGGGTAGGAATCCTGGGGGGTTAGTAATATTTTATTTCCTTATAGAAATGATGTTTGTATGACTATCTTCATGTTGCAAAAATTCTCTTGAAGGAACACTTAAAATCTATGTATTTTTTGAATGTATATTTATGTTGATATTTATTTAGAAAATGTACAGAATTTGAATTTTTCCTATGCCTTCCAAGAACTTATTTGGGTTGGAAAAAAAAATTACAGGCAATAACTGCAGCAGTAATCGTAATTATATGAAAATAAGAAATGTTTTTCTGTGTAGTTTTCATAATATTAACTCTAATTTGAACAGTGAGAGTAAAGCAAACCAAATCTCTTGTGTGTTTTAAATTGAAAATAAGTTGATCCCTAATCCTTCATATGAATATTAAATAAACATTAAAATAATTATGTAGCTCTACGGGGAGATCTATGGAAAGATATGCAAGAATCATTAAGTGTAAAAAGGAAGTGGCAAATAGGTGTGTATTATAAGATCTATTTCGGAAATCAGTTTTTTTCTTTCCACAATTGAACTAAATTTTATATGTTTTTGAACTTTACATTTATGGAATTATAAAGTGTGTATCCTTTTCGTTCCTCCTCCTCCTCCTTTTTCTTCTTCTTTCTTCTTTGCAATGTTGGAAGCCAAACCTAGAACCTTCCACATGATAGGCAAGCATTCTATCACTGAGCTACGTCCCCAGCCTAAAGCATATATTCACATTCTCGTATGCAAGTCAGTGAATAGAAATGTTGCCAACAGTAGGGAAGAGTAAGATAAGTATAATATCAACTATGTGTCAGCAGAATTTATACTGACCAGGAAAATTTTAATCATGTTTTAAATAGTTTCATATTTTCTTTAAAAGACTATACATTGATTATCTAAGAAGACCAACTTTTATTGCTAGTACTTTTCTCTTTTATTCTAGCACTTTGTGATTTCCCTTTTTTATTGAGCTGAACTGTAGATACAGATATTGTTTTAATCAACCACCATGTCTAAGTGCTTGTTATGATTAGGAGTCTCACGTTCACTTAGTCACTATGCTACCAAAACCGGAAGTTTTCTCTCTTTCCACTTAGCAACCTCAAATTTTCTGTTTGTCCAATGACTGTCTTTTTTTTCCCCTAGTAAATGTTATGTATTTTTGTGTCTTTTCTTACATTTTTTTCTTTCCTTAAATCGTAAAGGAATGTGTGCTGGGGGCCAGAAATATTCACTGAGTTTATCAGCTTGGCCTGATGACTGAGAGTATTTATTGTATTCACTCACTTTACTCCAGATCCCAGGGTGAGCCTTGGGGAAACATGAGCCAGGGTCTGTGGTTCTGAAGTATTGAAGACTGAGAAAAAGAAAAGCAGAAGAACCACGTACCTTGACCACATTAATTGCAGCTGATATTGTTGGACAAGGGCAGCAGAATAAGAAGTGAGAATTCTCCAGTTTTTATGTCAAATTAGGGGTATACACTATCAATCTGAAGTAATAATTAATAGCATTTGCTGATGATGGTAACTAGAGGAAGGATCTAACAAACACTGTTGGTGGCCTATAGATTCTACAGTGATGATTAGCAGATACACGCAGAGAATTGGGTACAAAGGAAAATCTGGAATTCCTTAAAGGAAATCTCAGTATCAGAATCCATTGACTATTTATTTTAAACAGTTGGCTGTGGTTTTTCAAAAGTACATTTTAAAATATCCCTAAGGTTCACATGAAACATTGAATACCATATTCTTTTAAGTAATTATCTCTTTTAAAACATTAAAAATTAAACTTTGCCCACACATTTAGTTTCTATCATGTGAAAAACCAATGAGAAAGCTTTTCAGTTAAGAAAATAATTTCTATGAAGATGATAATTTGTCAGCAAGCACCAGTAGCCCAAAGGATTGTTATTCTTTGTGAACTGCAGTTTTAATATCGAAAATTGTTCATTTGCAATTTGATTTCTCTCATACCTGACCTAATGTTTTTCTGTTTTGAGTCTGTGGGACTGTGCTAATTTTGAATGGTGAAGTATTTATTGGAAATTGATTTCACTTTATTATTGGTAGCAACACAGGGCCCTTTGAGTTCTTTCTATTTAAAACTAATGTGAAAAACTGTTGATATCTGACAGTAGCAAATTTCAATGGACTACTTATGAGCACTTGCTTATGATTTTAAATCCATTTAAGGGAGAATATTTTTTACTAACTTGTTAACCTTCTACATATTTGGGTTTTCTGATTTTCTACCTTCATAAATTCTACTTTCTTTTCTGTTTTTTCTTCAGTAGACAAATAAATTGTTGGATAGTCACCATCTCCATTCTTCCCCAGAATAATTGCGCCTTAACTTAATATCTCCTATCAAGTGATACATTAAATGTCAAACATAAATTATATGAAGCCCAAGTTAAAGTGTCAAGCACAAGCATATAACACAAGAAAGACTATATGTTGCCTTCATTCAGCTTGAGTTGGAATAATTATCAATCTTGGTTTACCTTGATTTATTTAACTTGGCTTAACTAGTTGCATTTCCTGGGATAAAATGTTGTCAGTTTCTGAAATCCATAATCAATGTTCATAAAACCACTAAGAATTATAGTTGGTGCTGTTGAGATTCTTATCTAGAAACCTAAGAATTATCATGTAAGCAATGTATATGTCCTCTGTTCGTGACACTGATTATGTGTATAACATTGAATCACTAGGAAAGATGGAAACATTTGGAACTTATATTTGTTCCAGTAAAGCAGAAGATGTTTTAGAATACTGATATTATTTGAGGAAGAAAAAGATTGCATAAATGATTTGTTCAAATAATAAATATAAAACATATGGATATACAAGAAAAGATTCTAGAAAAATTGAGTTGAATGATTCATCTGTATATTCATATACTTAATCACTGCAACTGTTTTCTGAGCCCTGTGGCAGGTGCTGGGGCATAGATATTAATTAGAGTTAGCTCTGTCCTCAAGAATCTCAGAATTTTAGTAAGGATAGAGAAACATGGAAAAAGAGAAATGCAACTGTCTTGTAGATGCTATAGTGCATTTGTATAAAAACAGAATATGGAGTAGGATGGCTTATAGTAAACCCTTGGCATTTGCAGGTATCTGGTTCCAAGGAGTCTGTTGTTGAGGAAAAACTGAATGCACAGGATGCATAGAGTTCAGTACTGTGCTGTTTATGCTTGATTCATTTTTTCCTATAAAACTGCCCAACTTTCACTAAAAACATGTTGTCTTTCACCAAACCTAAAATTTTTGTTTTATCACTTAAAGTAAGCATATCATGTACCTTGTTTGGCTTAGGAGAATTACCAAAACTTTTGCTTTGCTTTTTGGGTACTATTTTCATTTTGTAAGGCATATTTTCATAAAGTTAAGGGCAGGAATATACTCAGAAAACAACACAATAATTTTAACAAAACTGATGATAATACAGGACTAAGAGCTTCTCTGCATCAACTGAGCTATCTAATGTACATGTGGGAATTTAAATTTTTCGTTTTTGAAATTGCTTTTTTGTTTTTTGTTTTTTTCATTTTTCTTTTATTATTCATATGTGCATACAAGGCTTGGGTCATTTCTCCCCCTGCCCCCACCCCCTCCCTTACCTCCCACTCTGCCCCCTCCCTCTCCTCCCCCCTCAATACCCAGCAGAAACTATTTTGCCCTTATTTCTAATTTTGTTGTAGAGAGAGTATAAGCAATAATAGGAAGGAACAAGGGTTTTTGCTGGTTGAGATAAAGATAGCTATACAGGGCATTGACTCACATTGATTTCCTATGCGTGTGTGTTACCTTCTAGGTTAATTCTTTTTGATCTAACCTTTTCTCTAGTACCTGTTCCCCTTTTCCTATTGGCCTCAGTTGCTTTAAGGTATCTGCTTTAGTTTCTCTGCGTTAAGGGCAACAAATGCTAGCTAGTTTTTTAGGTGTCTTACCTATCCTCACCCCTCCCTTGTGTGCTCTCGCTTTTATCATGTGCTCATAGTCCAATCCCCTTGTTGTGTTTGCCCTTGATCTAATGTCCACATATGAGGGAGAACATACGATTTTTGGTTTTTTGAGCCAGGCTAACCTCACTCAGAATGATGTTCTCCAATTCCATCCATTTACCAGCGAATGATAACATTTCGTTCTTCTTCATGGCTGCATAAAATTCCATTGTGTATAGATACCACATTTTCTTAATCCATTCATCAGTGCTGGGGCATCTTGGCTGTTTCCATAACTTGGCTATTGTGAATAGTGCCGCAATAAACATGGATGTGCAGGTGCCTCTGGAGTAACAGTCTTTTGGGTATATCCCCAAGAGTGGTATTGCTGGATCAAATGGTAGATCAATGTCCAGCTTTTTAAGTAGCCTCCAAATTTTTTTCCAGAGTGGTTGTACTAGTCTACATTCCCACCAACAGTGTAAGAGGGTTCCTTTTTCCCCGCATCCTCGCTAACACCTGTTGTTGGTGGTGTTGCTGATGATGGCTATTCTAACAGGGGTGAGGTGGAATCTTAGCGTGGTTTTAATTTGCATTTCCTTTATTGCTAGAGATGGTGAGCATTTTTTCATGTGTTTTCTGGCCATTTGAATTTCTTCTTTTGAGAAAGTTCTGTTTAGTTCACGTGCCCATTTCTTTATTGGTTCATTAGTTTTGGGAGACTTTAGTTTTTTAAGTTCCCTGTATATTCTGGTTATCAGTCCTTTGTCTAATGTATAGTTGGCAAATATTTTCTCCCACTCTGTGGGTGTTCTCTTCAGTTTAGAGACCATTTCTTTTGATGAACAGAAGCTTTTTAGTTTTATGAGGTCCCATTTATCTATGCTATCTCTTAGTTGCTGTGCTGCTGGGGTTTCATTGAGAAAGTTCTTACCTATACCTACTAACTCCAGAGTATTTCCTACTCTTTCTTGTATCAACTTAAGAGTTTGGGGTCTGATATTAAGATCCTTGATCCATTTTGAGTTAATCTTCGTATAGGGTGATATACATGGATCTAGTTTCAGTTTTTTGCAGACTGCTAACCAGTTTTCCCAGCAGTTTTTGTTGAAGAGGCTGCTATTTCTCCATCATATATTTTTAGCTCCTTTGTCAAAGATAAGTTGCTTATAGTTGTGTGGCTTCATATCTGGATCCTCTATTCTGTTCCATTGGTCTTCATGTCTGTTTTTGTGCCAGTACCATGCTGTTTTTATTGTTATTGCTTTGTAATATAGTTTGAAGTCAGGTATTGTGATACCTCCTGCATAGTTCTTTTGACTGAGTATTGCCTTGGCTATTCGTGACCTCTTGTGTTTCCATATAAATTTCACGGTAGATTTTTCAATCTCTTTAATGAATGTCATTGGAATCTTGATGGGAATTGCATTAAACATGTAGATTACTTTGGGGAGTATAGACAGTTTTACTATGTTGATTCTACCAATCCATGAGCATGGGAGATCTCTCCACTTTCTACAGTCTTCCTCAATCTCTTTCTTCAGAAGTGTATAGTTTTCCTTGTAGAGGTCTTTCACATCTTTTGTTAGGTTTACACCTAGGTATTTGATTTTTTTTGAGGCTATTGTAAACGGAATTGTTTTCATACATTCTTTTTCCGTTTGCTCATTGTTAGTGTATAGAAATGCTAATGATTTTTCTATGTTGATTTTATATCCTGCTACCTTGCTATAGCTATTGATGATGTCTAGAAGCTTCTGAGTAGAGTTTTTTGGGTCTTTAAGGTATAGGATCATGTCATCTGCAAATAGGGATATTTTGACAGTTTCTTTACCTATTTGTATTCCTTTTATTCCTTCTTCTTGCCTAATTGCTCTGGCTAGGAATTCCAGTACTATGTTGAATAGGAGTGGAGATAGCGGGCATCCTTGTCTGGTTCCTGATTTTAGAGGGAATGGTTTCAGTTTTTGTCCATTAAGTATAATGCTGGCTGTAGGTTTGTCATATATAGCTTTTATAATGTTGAGGAACTTTCCTTCTATTCCTAGTTTTCTTAGAGCTTTTATCATGAAATGGTGTTGGATCTTATCAAAGGCTTTTTCTGCATCTATTGAGATGATCAAGTGGTTTTTGTCTTTGCTTCTGTTAATGTGGTTTATTACATTTATTGATTTCGTATGTTGAACCACCCCTGCATCCCTGGGATGAAGCCTACTTGGTCGTGGTGAATAATCTTTTTGATGTGTTGCTGAATTCGATTTGCCATTATTTTGTTGAGGATTTTTGCATCAATGTTCATTAAGGAGATTGGCCTATAGTTCTCCTTTTTGGAGGCGTCTTTGCCTGGTTTTGGGATAAGTGTAATACTGGCTTCATAAAATGTGTTTGGCAGTTTTCCTTCCCTTTCTATTTCATGGAACAGTTTAAGGAGGGTTGGTATCAGTTCTTCTTTAAAGGTCTCATAGAATTCAGCAGAGAATCCATCAGGTCCTGGACTTTTCTTTTTGGGGAGACTCTTGATTGCTGCTTCAATTTCATTTTGTGTTATAGGTCTATTCAGGTGATTAATTTCCTCTTGGGTCAGTTTTGGATGATCATATGTATCTAGAAATCTGTCCATTTCTTTTAGATTTTCAAATTTATTTGAATATATGTTCTCAAAGTAGTCTCTGATGATTTCCTGGACTTCCATGGTGTTTGTTGTTATCTCCCCTTTTGCATTCCTAATTCTACTAATTTGGGTTTTTTCTCTCCTCATTTTAGTCAGGTTTGCCAGGGGTCTATCAATCTTGTTTATTTTTTCAAAGAACCAACTTTTTGTTTCATTAATTCTTTGTATGGTTTTTTTGGTTTCTATTTCATTGATTTCAGCTCTTATTTTTATTATTTCTCTCCTTCTATTTGTTTTGGGAGTTGCTTGTTCTTGTTTTTCTAGGAGTTTGAGATGTATCATTAGGTCATTGATTTGGGATCTTTCAATCTTTTTAATATATGCACTCATGGCTATAAACTTTCCTCTCAAGACTGCCTTAGCTGTGTCCCATAGGTTCCGGTAGGTTGTGTTTTCATTTTCATTGACTTCCAGGAACTTTTTAATTTCTTTTATTTCATCGATGATCCATTCTTCATTAAGTAATGAGTTATTTAGTTTCCAGCTGTTTGCATGTTTTTTGTCTTTACTTTTGTTGTTGAGTTCTACTTTTACTGCATTGTGGTCAGATAGTATGCATGGTATTATTTCTATTTTCTTATATTTGCTGAGGCTTGCTTTGTGCCCTAGGATATGATCTATTTTGGAGAAGGTTCCATGGGCTGCTGAAAAGAATGTATATTGTGTAGAGGTTGGATGAAATGTTCTGTAGACATCTACTAGGTCCACTTGATTTATTGCATATTTTAGATCTTGGATTTCTTTATTGAGTTTTTGTTTGGATGACCTATCTATTGATGATAATGGAGTGTTAAAGTCTCCCACAACCACTGTGTTGGCGTTTATATATGCTGTTAGGTCTTTCGGGGTATGTTTGATGAAATTGGGTGCGTTGACATTGGTGCGTACAGACTGATGATTATTATTTCCTTTTGGTCTATTTCCCCTTTTATTAGTATGGAATGTCCTTCTTTATCTCGTTTGATCAATGTAGGTTTGAAGTCTACTTTGTCAGAGATAAGTATTGCTACTCCTGCTTGTTTTCGGGGGCCATTGGCTTGGTAAATCTTCTTCCAGCCTTTCATCCTAAGCATATGCTTATTTCTGTCGGTGAGATGAGTCTCCTGTAAGCAACAAATTGTTGGATCTTCTTTTTTAATCCATTTTGTCAAACGGTGTCTTTTGATGGGTGAATTAAGTCCATTAACATTAAGTGTTAGTACTGATAGGTATGTGGTGATTCCTGCCATTTAGTTATCTTAGTTGTTTGAAGGTTTGATTGTGTGTACCTAACTTGATGTTACTCTGTACTGTCTTGCTTTTTCTTATCCTGTGGTTTGGTGCTGCCTGCCTTTTCATGGTTAAGTTGGGTGTCACTTTCTGTGTGCAGGATCCCTTGCAGAATCTTTTGTAATGGTGGCTTTGTGGTCACATATTGTTTTAGTTTCTGCTTATCATGGAAGACTTTTATTGCTCCATCTATTTTGAATGATAGCTTTGCTGGGTAGAGTATCCTGGGGTTGAAGTTATTTTCATTCAGTGCCCGGAAGATCTCACCCCATGCTCTTCTTGCTTTTAATGTTTCTGTTGAGAAGTCTGCTGTGATTTTGATGGGTTTACCTTTGTATGTTACTTGTTTTTTCTCTCTTACAGCCTTCAATATTCTTTCCTTAGTTTCTGAACTTGTTGTTTTAATGATGATATGTCGTGGAGTAGTTCTATTTTGATCTGGTCTGTTTGGTGTCCTGGAGGCCTCTTGCATTTGTATGGGAATATCTTTCTCTAGATTTGGGAAATTTTCCGTTATTATTTTGTTGAATATATTACTCATTCCCTTCGCTTGCACCTCTTCTCCTTCTTCGATGCCCATGATTCTCAAGTTTGGTCTTTTGATGGAGTCGGTGAGTTCTTGCATTTTCTTTTCACAGGTCTTGAGTTGTTTAATTAATAGTTCTTTGGTTTTTCCTTTAATTACCATTTCATCTTCAAGTTCTGAGATTCTGTCTTCTGTTTGTTCTATTCTGCTGGATTGGCCTTCCGTTTTGTTTTGCAGTTCTGTTTCGTTCTTTTTTCTGAGGTTTTCCATATCCTGGCAGTTTTCTTCTTTATTGTTGTCTATTTTTGTCCTGAGCTCATTTATCCATTTATTCATTGTGTTCTCTCTTTCACTTTGGTGTTTATACAGTGCTTCTATGGTTTCCTTTATTTCTTCTTTTGCTTTTTCAAATTCTCTATTTTTATTGTCTTGGAATTTCTTGAGTGTCTCCTGTACATTTTGCTTGACCCTATCCAGTATCATCTTTATAAAATTCTCATTGAGTACTTGTAGTATGTCTTCTTTTAAATTATTCTTGTAGGCTTCATTGGGTCTTTTGGCATAGTTTATCTTCATTTTGTTGGAGTTTGGATCTGAGTTTCTGTTCTCTTCATTCCCCTCTGGTTCCTGTACTAATTTTTTGCTGTGGGGAAACTGGTTTCCCTGTTTTTCCTGTCTTCCCGTCATTGTCCTTGGTGTTGTTACTGTCCCTGTACTGTGTGTAATTAAGTATTTTCTAGCTTGTAATAATAACAATGGTAATATTGAGAATGGAAGAGTGAGCTGAGATGGAAAGCAAGAAGTTAAAGAAAAGGGGAAAACAAATATACAGACAAGAGGGAGAAAGCAGAACAAGGTATCAGACAAGAGAGTTTCAAAGGTATAAACAGGGAGTGTTAGTGTACTAATGGACAGTAAGCTGAACAGACATTAGAGAGACAGAGAGAGGATTGAAAATCAAAGATTAAAAAAAATAAAAAATAAGTAAGTGAAAGTAATATCTATATATAAAAATGAATTAAAATAAAATGGAAAATAGAAAATTAAAAAAAAAAACCAAAAAAATTCCAAGTTTATATGCAATGCAGTTTCAGTCTTAATAATTTGGGTGTCCGTCTCAATCTCCAATCCTGGAGTTGGTGCCTCAGATGTTGTTCTGTAGTTGTCTCATCAAAGGGGATGCATAAAGTAGAACAAAACTACACACTCACACCCCCCCCACACACACACAAAAAGCCCCACCAAGTGTCCCCAGTTCAAATGCAATACAGTTTCAGTAAGTTTTTCGGCTTGCAGGTGTAATTCGGTTGTTCTCTCATCAAAGGTAGGGAGTTAAAGCTCTGGAGGTATCTTCTGTTGTTAAAGCTCTGGAGGTATCTTCAAATAAAAGTACAGCATGGCTGTTACAAATAATTGAGACCAGAAGATTAAAAATCAGTGTCTGGACTTCTAGTTATACTTATTTCTTTCAACATACCTGGAGATATTTAGCATTGAAGGGATGTAATGGTAAAGATTTAAACCATTAGCAAGGCAGCATTAGAATTTGAGGATGAAAAGAGTCCAAATTCCTTCTCAGATTTCTGGTCTGTAGTTATTTGGGTTATGTTTTTATGTAACAACATAGGGATGATAGGATGTGTATAACTATAAGCATAAATACAATGACTTCATTTGGACATTTATTGATCCTAAAGTCATTGTGTAATTCTAGGTAGAAATGACTGGTAAGCCTGTGGCCATGTGGAAGTGAAGCTCAGCAAAGATGATGTGTTATGAGTAGATTCATTGAAGTCAGCATTTCAGAGGTGATGAGTAGATACTTTTTGGAAATAGAAATGAGAGGTGTTGTGTGCAAGTATAGACATAGGAATGATAGCAGTATACTTCTATCCCTGTCAGTGATACTTTCCAAATATTAATAAAAGAAGAAAAATATGAGTCAACTTAAAGAAAGCAATGATTGCAGGTTTTTCATGTATATGGAGTTTATATATATAAATTTTATCTTCTTGGTTAAACTATAAAATGGGAAGCATGTTTTCATCATATGACATACTGCTAGAATTGGTATAAATGTTCAATAAACATTTGCCATATATGAATGAATTAACATTTCAAAGTCAGGGACTAATGAAAATTTTACATTTGAAAAAATTGCTTTGTCCAAGTGGCATTGTCTGGTTTATTATTTTAATGAATGACAAATTTAATAAGAGATACTGTGTGATCATTGTTAAAGCTGGTAGAAAATGGAGCCTATAATTCTTGAGCAAAAGTTTCCATTTAATCAGACAATGGATACCTAATCATGATGTTTGCTTTTTATAGATGAACATTTTGAACTATGCAAATATGTTTAACAATTGAAATTAAAACAGGGAAATTTACTGAGTTGTTTCTAGCCTGGAACTCTCTAGCCTTTAACTCACCAAAATGATAGATTTTGTACCTCAATGTTTGTCCTTGTAAGTTTGTTGAAGAACAAAATTGTATTGTACAGAAGAGGCTGAAGACCCTCTATTTTAGCATCTAGTATTTTCAGGACAAATGCTATGAAGAGAGAATTTTTAGTACACAGTGAGGGTGATTAGTTAGAAATTTAACTAAAGGACAGTTTTTTTCTTTACCTGTCAGGCTACCTTGCACATGACAAAGAAAGATTCAACATGAAAGATCTTTTAAAATTGATCTATATATTTAATGAAATTCCATTCAAAATCTTAGCAGGGTTTTTTTGTGGAAATTAACATGGAGATTTATATGGAAATACTAAGAGCTAAGGGTAGTAAAGTTGTTCTTAAAGGAGAACAAAATTAGAGATGTATGCAACTAGATAGAAATCTTACTATAAAATTATATTATTTTAAAATATTTTGGTATTTTTTTAAAGATGATCAAAGTTTCCAGTGGAACAAAATTAATATTAGTGGTAAAATAACAAATTTATGACATTAGATTTATGTAAATGTATTGTAAAATGGTGGAATAAATACTTTTTTAAATATATGTCTAAGTTTAGTGGATATCCAAGTAAAAAGAAAGAATTAGATATTACCCAAACCTTATACTATATTCAAAAGCAAATTATAGGAAAATTATATGTAAAATTTTGGAGAGTAAATAATAGGGCACCTAGAAAACAATATATCCAGATATCTTATTGATTATGGGCTACTTAAAGATTTCTTATTTTAAATGTATGCACTTTAATGCATACACTTAATGAAAATAGTGCCCAATACACAGTAAGGAAAAAATTAAAATAGTAATTAGCATGTTACTTCATATTATTATGAAGTTACAAATTTTAGCTAACAATTATGTGCAAGAACATGAACCAAAACACTTCTGTCCTCCTTATTTTATTTAAAGTGTTTTTTCCCATAAAAAATAAAGGGCTATATAGTACTTGCTACATAGACCAGTAAGAAAATCTCAACAATTTAGGTGATACAAAACATAAAACAAAGCATAAACATCCAACATCTTGGTTAATAAACTTAACTATAATGAAATTAATGGAAACTTTTCATCCAGCCCCACCTTTAAGACAGTAAAAAGTTAAGCTACACAATGGGAGGAGATATTTCCAAAATTTACAACCTAAATAATACATTTTCCGGACCATATGAAGAACTCTTACAGATTACTGTGAAAAAAGGATTTCTACTCTTATTTCACAATAGAAATACATTTGCATAGGGTAATATTTGAGTAGGCACTGAAAAATACATAACAAAATGGCCAACGAACGTATGCAACCATGCTCAACCTTAGTTATGATGAGTTATAAGAAGAATTAAAATCAAATACCACTATGCACTCATGATAATGACTAAAATTTGAAAATACTGACCAAAATACTCGTAAAAAGGTCAAGCATTTGAAATATTTTTCCACTACTGTTTGATGTAAAAATTAGTTTGGAAAACTGGCAGAATACTACCAGGCTTTATTATATGACATAATCTATGGTTTAGAAATATGACTCTTAAGTAAATACCCAAGAAATGGGTACATGTGTGGATGCAAAGCCATATATCAAAATGTTAAGGATAGCATATTCAGACTGGAGTAAATAACTTGTAGTAAGTTCATATGATGGAATACAACCTAGTAATGGAAATGAATAGCCTGTTCCTATGTGGAGCAGTTTGGATGAAACTCACGCATATAACATGGGGGAAAGAATTAAAACAAAAATGCATACTATATGATTCTATTGATACAAAGTTTAGAACTTATCTTTTGGTCAGATGTCAAATATGGTTGAATAATTGAGAAGAGGAATTTGGTTATGACTGACTAGGAAGGGTATGAGAAGAAGTTTTGAGGTATACATACTATTCTATTTTTAAATTTGGTTTGCAATTTCATTTATGTGTTCATTTTGTGACAAATCTAATAACTCATCAAGCTTGCTGACATTTGAGGAAATTGATTGAATGTTCATAAAGTAATGTGTCTAGGCAAGCACACAGATTATGCTTGTTGCTTTTATTACTCATAGGTCAAAAATCTTTGTGTGTCTCAGTGCTAAGCAGTAAAGGGCCCCACTACTGACTCTTACAGTACAAAGGAAGGTGTTTATTATTTATATTAAAATAACCAAACTATAAGATTGTATTTCATGCCTGGAAGTATTGACAGTGATCTGTTACTATCATTTTAATGGGATGGTAGTGTGAAAGACTTTAAGCAATTAATTTCAGGAAGTTTTCTTACAGTTATGAATAAAATATGGGCAGACAATCAGTTGAATGCAGGGACTTTAGATTGCAACCATTCATAGGCGGTTTCTGAAGAATTCTTAAATATCTTTGCAGTAACTGTTGTCATAGTGTGGTTTAAAAAATATTTAAGTTCTATTATTAACCATGATTTTACAAGGAAGTGACATTTTTGTGGAGAATTAGAAAATATACTATAAGCAAAATAAAAACAGAGTTAATTTGAACATTAGTGGGTCTGATATGCTGTTTTGCTATTCTAATGGAGGAGAACTTGGTGAGATAGTAGCATACAAAATAAATAACAAGACAATATTCTGTAGGTGTATATTTGTTGATCATAATGCCAGATCTTCCAAAAAGATGAGCAAGTTCTAGGCAAAAGTGATTAACAGATTAATTTTTAAAATAAAATTTAATATGCTAATTAAATCAATTACTTTAATTGTTGGAAGAATTAAAATTTCTACCTCTCTATTTTTAATCTGTCTGTGGCAGATAATCAAGTTTATTATTTTATGGAAAGTTGGATTTATGATTAAAATTTCCTAGAAATAAGCTAGAAACATATCTGAGAAAATAATATATAGTATATTATAGCAAAAATGTAATTTAACTATCAAGATTTTTACATGAAATCCCTAAAACTTTAAAAAAAATGAATTGCCTAGTGCTTATTTTAAAGGAGAAATAAATTGTCTCGGTATGTATAGAATTTCACTTTCTCCTGTTAAAAAATAACAGAGTTTAATTTTGAAAGAATTCTCTGTTCTATTGATCAATTAGGAGAAATCTTTGTGACTTGTTTGATATGCATAATTCCACATTGAACATTTATCCCTAGGTATATTTAATAAGTATACTATAAGAAGTATGAACTGTAAAGGAGTTGGAATTTTAAGAGAGATAGCTACAGTTTTTAATTTATGATCATATTAACTACTAAAAATCATACATCATAATTTTAAATCAAAATGAGTTTAGTACTTACATCAGATGTTTGGCTTATTCTTTTAATTTTTTCATGTCATCCATATTTTCACCTGAGACTTTTCTATGTCATACAAAATTTATAGTTTAGAAATCAGTAGTTACATTCAATCGGTTTGTCTACAAGCTAATGAATGAGAAACCAGAGTGGGCTAAGGACCTCAAACATTAAGCTTCAGTACAAACTCTGATCATCTGCAAATTGACTAAATCTACACTTCATTCTGTTGTGTGTTGGAAAGAGCACTTGACTTGGAATTGAAAGACCTGGTCTGAGTCTTGGTTCACCTCTTAACTGGTGGTCCTCTGGAGGGTTGGAATGCAGAGGATGGAGATGTTCCTCTATGAGCCTCCCATACCAGATTGTGAGGAGAATCCCAGAACACTGTGAAAACAATTAGCAAACTTGACAAGCACCTGTCTATCCTTTACTTAAAAAAAAAAAAAAGAAAAAGTTTTTGTATTTAATATGGGAGAGGTCTTACAAAAAGAATCTGAGGGAATTGAAGAAAACCAAAGTCAGTGTCAAAGGTCTGATAAATAAAATAACACAATGGAGAAAAAACCAGAGGGGTTAAAATCCCCACTGTGGGTGTTTTGAGGATTTATAGCAAAAAGCATCCCATGTAAACACACGTGATTAAATAGCCACATATAATACAGTCCCATGAAAAAAGTTAGATTTTCACTGTAACTGAGTTTCTAAAGTGGATATGGAAACAGACATAGAACCAACAGTGGAGCTGTTTTTGTCATTAATGTATTCATAAACATTCCTAATTTTTAAAAAATCCATTGGCTTTAGCTGACATGAATGGGAACAAATGTATCCTTAACAAAGTGGAATAAGAACAATAATTTTGCTTTTGTCTTTTATTGAAGATCTATTTTGGCAGTCTTATCCCCCTGTGATAAAGTCTATCCTTCAGTTGCTCCCATTAAATCACCTGGTGCTTTTCTTTTAAAGCTGGGGTCACATTCTGGAATCACTCAATGTGATTAGTCATTTCCTGTCTGTTTCCCTCACAAGAGGGCTGAAGCCTTGTTAATCTTAACACCATCTCATCCCTAGAACCCACTTCATTTTTGTTAAATTCCTAGTTTAAATGATAAATAGTTGAAACAATAGGAACAATTATTTCATAGATGATGGCTAGAATATTCAATGGTGATCTCTTTATGAAATTAGTATGAGCATTTTTGATAAGCTATGTATTGTGTTGATCAAAACATTAAAGTGAAACTTGAAGCTGAGAATAGAACACCATCCTTAATTCCATACAATAACTATATATTGTGTAGGACAAGGTTATATTGCAAAAAGGAAGAAAAAATGTGAAGATTTTAATAATTATTTGGGGAAGCAAAAGATGACAGGAATATGTATGTTCATATGAACATATATATATATATACTTTTTATTTATTTATTTATTTATTTTGGTGGTCCTGGGGATTGAACTCAGGACCTTACATTGCTACCTCTTGAGCTACATCCCCAATGTTTTGTTTTTAGTTTGTTTTGCAGACAAGGTCTCACATTTTTGAAAGGCCAATCTTGGGCTACAATCATCCTATATCCATCCCCAGTAGGTGGGATTACAGGCATGAACCAACATGTCTGGCCCCATAGACATATAAGACATATGTCATAGATATATGGCTTTCTACACACGTCATTGCATAGTTTGTATATGCTGGGAAAAACTTGGTTTTAAAAAAAAACATATTTTTATGCATGTACTTGAGACATTTGTAGCAGTATTTGCAGATTGAATATGAACACTGTAAATATACTGGTATTAGATGTCAAAATTAATTTATTTGTTCAACAGTGATAGTAAATGTTGGATAAAATCAGTGTAGAGGCTGATAACCTAAAGGCAAATTTACACTGAGGAAGAAAAATGTAATATCATCTGGGAAGTAAATATGCTACAAATATTCTAGATGCTTAGAAAATAATGATCATTACAGCAGCAAAAACAATTCAGTGATTTCTTTAAAATCTATCAGGCTATTGAATAGTAATCTTATGCCAAAACTGATTTCAGAAGTTAGGATAAAGGACTAAGTGTTGCTGCTAATCTTATTTGGGGAGTTAAAGAAGTCACCAATGATTCATAAGTGATAGAAAGCTTGGAAGAAAGTCAATTCAGAATTTTGATGATTCTAACCATGAAAGACTAAAGATATGAACATAGTCAGAAAGAGACTTGTACACTAGGATTTGGAAAATCAGATTAATTTTTAATATCAAAGAAAATATATTTTCCCATGACAAAATGCTCTAAGATGGGAGAGTTTTAAAATGAAGTTCTATAAAATGCAGAAGACAACAAGAATCAGCTAATTTATTAATATTTTTTCCAAATAAGAAATTACTGATAAAGTAAGGTTTAAAATTAGGAAACAGGGGGAACATCAACAAAGAGGATCACTAAATTGGAGGCTAAAAGTTAACTGGAGCAATAAAGACAAAGTATTGATATGTAAAATAATTAAGGAGGATAATGACAATTTTTATCATTCCCATATAATAATTGTGCAGGGGGATACATTGTGATACTTACTTATGGCTTATAATATATCTTAGATTTATCCCCTCTATCCTTCTCCCTCCTTCCATTTCTTTGAACAATTTCAGCGGGTTTCATTCTTCTATTTCCACATACAAATACAAAATACACCCACCACATTCACCCTCTTTCACCATTTCCTTATGCCCACCCCATCCTTCTGGTACCCACCCACCAGAAAAGACCTGTTTTACCCTCCTGTCCTTCATTTTTCTTAAGTGTACATAGATAGTACAAGGGGGCTTTGCCTTGGCACTTAGGCCTGTGTATATCATGCTTTAATCAGATTAACATCCCATTACTTAATTACTTACTCTATCACCATAGTCTCTAATATCCAACAGTTTACACTGCATTAAATTATATTATATTCATATACAGATGGGTTGTTTCAATATTTTTTCTCTAGCATTTTGTTTTCCTCTCCTGCATCCTGCAGCCTTCTCAGATAGACCCACTAATACAATCTTGTTCTGTCTCTCACAATTTGTATCATGTATGCATATACATATACATATATATGATCATATGTTTTTATATATACATATAACTTACAGGTCTAGCTTTCACATATGAGGGAAAACATGTGACCTTTGACTTTTTGAGCTTGGCTCACTTCACTTACCATGAAGTTCTCCAGTTCCATCCATTTACCTGCAAATAACATGATTTCATTGTTCTTTAAGGCTGAATAGACACCAATGTGTACATATACATTTTCTTAATCCATTCGTCAGTCATGGAACATCAAGGCTGTTTCCAAAGCTTGGCTGTTGTTAATAGTGCTGCAATAAACATGGGTACACAAATGGCTCTAACTTTTCTTGGAGGACATTCCTCCAGATGTACTCACAGGTGTGGTTTTGCTGGATTGTGTGGTAGTTCTATTTTTTATTTTTGGAGGGACATCCATACTGCTTTCCACTGCAGTTTCAGTAATATATATTCTCACCTTTTCCCCATATCCTCACTAGCATTTGTTGTTGTTTGTGTTATTGATGATAGTTGTTTGGACTGCAGTGAGGTGGAATCTTAGTGTGGTTTTGATTTGTAGTTCCTTTATGGCCCAGGATGTTGAGCATTTCTTCCTGTAATAATGACAATTTTATAGCATAAGAATAGAGCAGATAGAAATAGAAGGATTAACTCCATGCTTCATAAAGTCAGTGAGGGAAGATAAGAAAAAATAAAAAGGTAACGCTACAAAAGATATATTTGCTTCTATCTTCTCTGTCTAGTAGCAGTACCTTCAAATGGAAGGAGTTGAACAGCTATCAGCAATATTATAGAGTGATTAAAAAATGAAATACAACATAACATAGAGAGATAGTTAACATTGTAAATGAATTTTAAGGACCTGTTATTAAAGAGTTTTAAGTCAGAGGACTGAGAAAATGCATCAATCAGATGTGAATGTAAAGCAATTTCAGAAAGTTTTAAGAATGCCTTGGCCATAGGAGATCTGCCAGATAGCTAAACACTAGCACATGTTGTTCCAGATTTTCAGCCACGGAAAAGGGAGACTTCGTATGCTACTGTTAAATGCATTTAAAGTATACTTTGGCAGAATTCTAGAAAAGATTTTTGTACAGATGGCTTATGAACATTTAAATAAAGATACATTTTCTAGGAATGAAAATGAATTGACTTAGAATGTCATAGAAAATTAAAATTGTTTTGTGAGAGCAATATCCAGATTGGCAGATCAGATGAATACAATATACATAAAATTTCCCTGGCATTTGATAAAACTATCTTTATTGGAGGCATTGAAAATGGTTGTACACATAGTAATAGAGTTCAGGGAGTCATGAAAGGTTTAATAAAACCATGATAATATTTATGAATAGACTCATATCTGCAGATGTGCTAAAGGACATATGAAAAAGTTATTCCATAACTTGGAATAAAGGAATGGAAAACATATTTTTCAGATTTCCCATTGGCAATTCATGCAAGGAATTATCAAATCAAGATGAAAACATCTTGCCAAGTCTAAACTATAGACAGAAATTATAAGATATAATTTAACAGGAAAATATAAAAATGTACCCTGAAGCTGATCTTTAATTGTGTAATTGAATTCACTGAATCTCGGAGTCTTTGATTAAAAGCAGTTAATGCAGAAAGCTCATGAGGATTTAAAGAGACCTCAAGCTCATTGGGAGCCAACCTGGATTTGGTATATAAAAATCCAGAGAAGATTTGTAGTACCAGCAATATGGTCACTGAAGCAATGGAAACAATGGGATTAGTGCATTGTGCAGCACTTTGAGCCATGTTTTAGGATGATAATTGGAAAATGGAAGTGATCAAAGAAATGGTCCTAATGGCCAAGAGCTATGAAACCACATCATAAAAGGAAGAGGCTGGGGGAAATGGGAAGGGAGAAAACACTTGAAGATGTAGGATTTACATCTTCTTGGGGCTATGATAGAAATAAAGAAAGAAGAAAAGAAGAGTGAAGGAGGGGGGAATAAATGTAAGGGTATGCTTTTTTTTAAAGAAGAAAGCTTAAGAAGGGACATTTTAAATGCTTATTTTTCCTTAGGAAAAAGCATTTCCTTAGGTGCTTTTAAAATTCTTGATTCATTTATTTGTAGAGGAAGTGTTATGTTTCCACTTTGATAGGAAGATGGAGAAAACATACTCTTTAAGAGATGGAACAAAATACAATGCATAGAAGCTCTAGGGAGAATTATTTTTAATATATGATGAAATAGAACTTCATAAAAATTATAAGACTCTAACAACACAGGTTGGCTGCCTCAAAAGCAGAGATTTCCCTCTCTTGAAGTGTCACAGCAAATTTGAAACAGGAGAGTCTAAAAGCAAATACAAGGTAATTTCCAGTAGCTAATTTTTTATTGTGTCCATTATTGGGAGTAGAAACCTTGGATAATAAAATATAAAGATAAACCAAAAGAATGTTTATTTTATCAGTTTACATTTTCCCTTCCTTTTATGCTGTACGTTTTAAAAAATATGCTTAGGAGGTTTAAATCCTCGCCTTTGAATAATGATATTATATATTGAAATTGTACTCACTATGTGATAGGTATTGTTTTGAACACTTTGTATCAACCTATTCAATCTTCAGACTGACTGTATGACTTACATACTATTATTACTATTTTCTTATAAATGAAGAGAATGAGGTATAGATATTAAGGCCTCACAATTGGTAAGTAAGAAAACCAAGACTCTAGAATCTAGGTGGCCCAGTAACTTCTTAGCCTTCACTATTATTTTATTTTCTCCTATATGTGGATGGAGCTGATGAAGAATAGAAAAATATCCAAGACACTGATAAAACAGAAGTTTCACAAGCAAAAGTAAAAATAAACTAATAGTATCAGTTCTATATATTATGAGTAGTCAAGTCACATGTATTGTTTTTATATATGGTATTTCTTATATAGAGTCACATATTTGATTTCAAACCAATGCTGTCTATCTCAAAGACTCAAATAATAAGAAAATTTTCTTTTGCCAAGCTAAGATTTTAGAAGAGATGCTGTGTCTGATAGTATAGCAGCATGTTTTCAAGACAGATCTGCAACTAAAAATGATAAATAAGATATATTTATTTTATAACTCTCTTAAAAACATCCTGGAAGTATCAAAAAATGTAAACAATAATCAGATGTTGATAAAAATGGAATGCAAAAGCTGATTTTTTTTTCCTTAAGGACACTTACCAAGATAGAATAACTTGAAACTTAGTTTTGAAATTTTTCAGAATATAAGATTCAAGATACCCAGCACAGGCTTATGCAAGTTGAGTTGTCTAGTAGATCTTTGCCATTGAGATGACACTCCTGAAACTACACCTGCAGTCTAAATGTAAATTTTATAGTTAAAGAAAGTTCCCTGTCTCAAACTCTGGCACTGAATGTAGGAGGGGAAAGAAAAAGTCTTTTCTCAGAACTCATAACCACAAGCTGCTCCTCACATAATTGCTACCAAAATTTGTTCTACATAGATCTTTTTTAAAAGCAACTGAGGCCAATAGGAAAAGGGGACCAGGAACTAGAGAAAAGGTTAGATCAAAAAGAATTAACCTAGAAGGTAACACACATGCACAGGAAATTAATGTGAGTCAACTCCCTGTATAGCTATCCTTATCTCAACCAGCAAAAACCCTTGTTCCTTCCTATTATTGCTTATACTCTCTCTACAACAAAATTAGAGATAAAGGCAAAATAGTTTCTGCTGGGTATCGAGGGGGTGGGGGGGAGAGGGAGGAGGCGTAGTGGGTGGTAAGGGAGGGGGTGGGGGCAGGGGGGAGAAATGACCCAAGCCTTGTATGCACGTCTGAATAATAAAACAATAAACAAAAGAGATGGGAAGGAAGAATTGATTACAGAGGCAACCATCTATGACCTAACCCAGGCTCCATTTCATGGCACCTTAGTTCCAGCTATACCCAAGCTTCCACTTACTCTCAGATCTTCCTCTTCTGGTGGGTGAACCCTAGGCCTGACAGGTGCCCTTTTCTGCTTCTTCACATTCATAGCTGTAGAGAATCTGTGGGGCTCAGTCTTACGTTAAAGACCTGCTACTTGCTTTGTCTACTGGTTGTCACCTCAATCTTCCTAATTTGTGATTTAGGATTTCCTGAAGTACAAGAAAAAATACGTGTTGAACAAATGAAATGAACACGTCCAATAATCTTATTCCAATCAGATTGGATCTCATAATCTCTCAGAGGGAAAGCTGTGTGACTGGTTGCCTGCCATTTTTAACCATTTGAAGACATTTAAGCGTGCTTCCAATCTTTACTAACATGAAGTTAGTAAGAAAAAAAGGAAACAGAAGACTGAAAACAAAAGTAACATTTAGTAATGGGTCAATAAAAACTGCAAAAACCCAAAGCAATGTGGGTTTCCTTGTTATTTGATTTTGATCGTACTGGGGTTTGAACTCATGGCCTTGTGCTTGCTACCATATTTCTAGACAATCAACCATATTCCTTCATTTTAATCTCCTTTGAGGTCCATACCCCTCTCTCAAGTCCCCACTCTGTGTGCAGAGATTGTTGATATCTCCATGTGGCTAATAGGATTATTACAGTTTATGTGTTTCTAGATGCAACACTGCCCCTTTTACTTCACATTTTCATGATCAATTTTGTGTTTTCATTGTTGCTGCTTTGGGACACGTGAAATGAGATGATTGGAAAAATTTGATTTTAATTATATTTTAAAAAGTGGCTACAGAGTGTAAAGGTAATAATTCATATGTTAATTTTTCTTTGACAAAATCTCAAGCTGGGGATATGGCTCAAGTTGTTGAGTGACTGCCTCCCAAGCACAAGACCCTAAATTCAAACCCCAGTACCATCAAAAAAGAAGAAAGTAACTTGGCATTATTTTATCTGTTTTT
The DNA here is from genome assembly GCF_047511655.1 of Castor canadensis. NCBI lineage: Eukaryota > Metazoa > Chordata > Mammalia > Rodentia > Castoridae > Castor > Castor canadensis. The sequence goes on along the minus strand of NC_133391.1, from coordinate 68,011,499 downwards.
CTTTGATGCATATCTAAATGCTTGGTTTATGTTTTTTCTGTTGTTCTTTTTTTCTTACTAAACACATATTAATAAAGATTGGATGTAGATTAAAAAAAAGAAAAAATTATTCTGACACTTGCTGAAATGTGATGGCAGGCTTTATTCAGGATTAGTATCATTGTAGGAACTACTGAAAACTGGTTTGGTGATAGTTAGCTATTGACAAGATTAGTTCAACAATGAAGAGTGGGGATTAATAGCCAAGTAACAGTATTTGTGTGTGCTTGTGTGTATGTGTGTGTAAAATTACTAACAGAAAGTATAAGGCTAAAGATGCATGCTGCTAAGCCTTGCTTGTTGAAGGTAAGAAAGGGTGGTCAGACTTGGGAGATGGTGGGAGATAAGGAATTTAGTTGGCTATTGAGGCTGTCCAAATACCAATGATTGGGGATTCTGGATAAACTGAATTAAGAAGATTCTTATTAAAAGTATACTCTTGTGAACATTCCTAAGACTGGGATCTGGTTGAAAAAGAGCTGAGAGGAGCCTGATTAGAGTTTGGTCAAGGAGAGAATCTCTGGACCTATGGTCACCTTTTGTTCTTGATGGTAGAGGATATTTACTGCATGGTGTTCAGATATTTAATGAGGTGATTGTATATGATAATAAAAGTAAAACAGATTAACTTTTGGAAACAATGTATGAGTCCAGTGGGAAGACAGCTTCTAAATGCTGGACACATAATCCCAGCAGTCTTCTGGTTTGCAGTTTTACTGTGTAAATCAATGGAACTTCCCTTTCAGGTGAGGTTTCTGAGCAGCCCATACAGCAGTAGTCATGAAGGTTGCCCATATATGATCTATTCTGGTGACTGCTCTGAATTTAGTATCAACTCATCCAGCTTCAGCTTAAGAGGCTGTGAGCAAACAGGGAAGATTTAGTTCTCAGAGGTTCCAAGTCAGGGAAAAATTGAAAACAGTTTTGGAGATTTAGCCAGATATCAGAAGAAGCTAGAAAAACTGAGAATTTGATAAAAACCAGAAAAAGCGAATGAACAACATGGAATCCATAAGAATGTGCTATAGTTTTCATGGTTTTCCATGCGAATATAAAATTTCTCTTTACAGTTACTCTCATTTTGTTTTGCATTTACAAAATTAGTCTGGTCCAGTATATTTTGTCTTATCACTTAATTTAGTGCAGCAAGAATGGTACTTCAACATTTAGGTGTTTTAGAGTTTGCTTTGCTGGAAAAATAAAGAGATACAAGGTTAGATGTCTTAAAAATCTTAGAAGCCAGGAACTCACAAGCATGCTTCACTTGCAGTACATTTCAGTACCTGTAGATGAGAGGGAGTTCCTCTCTGCTCAAGGTCCCTAAGATACTCCCAGTTTCCTAGGCCTGCCAAGGAGTGCTTTTCCTTAGGTACTTGTCAGACTAGAAAATCATCACTCAAATAACAGACTGGCTTTTCCAAGAATGCTTTGTGAGCATTAGCTACATGCGGTTTTCTTTTGTTTCTTAAATCTGTCTGTTTGTGTCTGTTTTTGTGCATCATTCTCAAATACAACATTGCAGTCAAATCCTTGATAATATGACCAAATCTTCTAGTTATGTTCTGGCATAGAAGAGAAGATTCTTGAACTTATTCAAATAACTATATTGCTGTAAAAATAAGAGTATTCATTACATGTTTCTAAGTGTTTTCAAATTCTGAAGGAATTAGGGAGGAAAAATAAATGTTTCATTTTTGTTTATAAGATTATAATGCACTAAATTGTATGGGTTATATAACCACTTAAATCCCAAAACAAAACATTAAAGGACCAGCAATGTTCCAAAATAAAAACCATATAATCATTTATCAGCTCATTCAGTCCTGTGTAATAAATTTTTGTCTTGCTTGATCTTGGATTAGCACTTTAAAGAACCCATCAGTTTCTTCACTGGCATTGTAGAAATCCTTAGTCCAGTGGTTTCATCTCAAAGTTATTTAAGCAATACCATTAGGAAGTAGTCTAGCCTGTAACTGCAAGTTTTCCAGAAAGCATCAGAGCAAAGCAATAACTTGTGAATGAAAAAAAAAGACATAAAATGACCAGAGTTAAGATCTGATGGCAGTCTATTTGACAAGGAAATTTAATAGTTTTTATTTCACACAATATTTTAAAATAATAACTGGTAATAATTGGAATTGTGGCTGGTAACTTTATACTGAACAGTAAAGATATTGAAAAATTTCTAGGAATTTCATATAATTTCTTAAATAACTTTATTAGTAACATTTGTCATACAAATATAACCTAGGTAAAGCAGGCAAATAATATATCTCTTTTTTCTTTTTTTTTGGTGCTAAGGATTGAACCCAGGGCCTAGTGTGTGGTAGGCGTATACTCTGCTACTGAGCTATATCCCTGGTCCTTGGGTTTTGGAGACAAGGCCAGCTCAAGCTTGCCTTGAACTCTCAGCACTCCTGCTTCTACCTCTCAAGGTAGAATCTGGGATCACAGATATGAAACACAGGCTCAGTTTAATCATCCCTTCTTATTTGACAGCTTTTCATGCAATATAGCATACTAAATAAACTGAATTAGCTTGACATGCCTTTTTACATGGTGAGAGGAAAAATCTCTTGAGAATTTCCAGGGGTCTTTTGGGAAGACTCTAGGTCAGTTCAAGAACAAGTGCATGTCATTAGAATTTAATTTTGAGAGGGTATCAAAAAATGTCAAAACCTTGAAGTAGGATCACATATCATCATGAAGCAGTACTATTCTCTTAAATAATCAAAAGAACAAGAAAGAAGTCCCAAGAATTTATTAATAAGACACAGAACCATGGCTTCCTAGTCAGGTTCTTAAAAGGCAAAGAAAGATTTACAATTCTTAATAAATGTAACCCAATAATCCAGGAAAACTTTACTCAGCCATGAAGAAGAATGAAATCTTCCTCTCCTCTCGTCTCTCCTCTCTCCTCTCTTCTCTTTTCTCATCTTTTCTTTTCAGTCAGGTATCTACTACATAGCCCAGGTTGGCCTCTAACTCACAATCTTCCTGCCTCGGGCTCCCATGTACTGGATCACAGGTGTGTACTACCAACCACTGAATGTTACTTTATACTACAAATTTTCAGTGAGGTTAAAAGAACATTTTTATTAATAGACTTAAATATGTTTAGCTTCTCTATCCCATAAGAAGCCAAAAGTACATAAGCTGATGCATAGTAATGAAAGTTTCAGAAGTTTATCTTACTTATAAATACTAGCTATTTAATGGGTACATTTTATTTAACTTAATTTAGCATTAATTTAAGATTGTAAATTGCCAAACAGATCTTTTGAATATTATTAGATAAACAACACCAAACAAGGCTACTCCTCTTGTTATTTCTCTTTTAAATATTTTTACAGCATATTTATAAAAGCAAAAAAAATAAATAAAACAAAACAAAAACACCAAATGTAAGAAAGTTACATACATGAGGTTTTTTCATTGCTCTGCTTAATATGTATGAAACCAAGCTGTTCATTTTTACTGTGTCTTTGTGCATTTGTTATTAGGTTGAATTTATAATTTTAAGTCTTAACCATCTAGTGGAAATGTTATCTTATGTCTGCATTACACTTGATGCAGACAATAATGAACACATATCTGTTTTTAATTAAACCAACAATATCAAATTAGCCTTATTTACCAAACACTGAATAACATTCATGTTAAATTCTAGATTTCTGGAAGTTTTTAGAAATATTTAATTTGTATAAGTGTTTACCTTTAACTTGATTTTCATAGAAAAAGAGCTTTTATAAATAAATAAGAAAATAAATACATAAATAAGAAACTATCACACATACATAATTATAAATGTGTATATAAATATAAAATATATTTGTGTGTACACAAATATAAAAAGAGACCTTATAGTTTTCCATCCTAAAATTTTAATACACTCTGCTCTCTGATATTCTTAACTGAAAGGATGATCCAGGAGATAAAATGGGATGGTAGAGCAGATGTCGTGGGAAAGGAAAAATTTTAGAGGAATTCATACGGGTAGATCTTAAGTTTCTCCAAGAAGTGTCTGAACTTTCAGATTATCCTTAATAAAATCATATCAATAAAAAGGAAGCAGACAGAGTTGCTTTCTTTAATACAGTCAGCACGGATTTCAGGTTTACAGTTGTTTGAGATTCTCCCATATTCTTAACTAATGGAACCTTTAAAGTTATGAACAGAGCATCTCAAATCCAGCATCTGTTTGCCCATGTTTCTAATCCAGCTTCTTACAGATAATTGCTTGTGTAGGACTCTACCAAGATTTTTCTTTTCTTTTCTTTCCTTTTTTTTTTTTTTTTTTTGCATTGGGATTGAACTCATGGCTTCACACTTACCACTTAAGGCTTGCACCCAATCCGTTTTCTTTTAGTTTGTCTTTCAGATAAGGTTTTGCACAGGCTGACCTCCAACTGAGATTTTCCTTTCTCTGGCTCCTGATCTAACCAAGATTCTTAAAGACAGGGAAACAAAGGATTCTAATCTGGCCTTTGCTTATCTGGAACTCAATGCTAGCTTCTAAAGGATTCCCTGAATCTTAAGAATCAAAATTTGTTCTTACCAGCTTCACAACTGTCATCTGGAGCACTGGCTCAGGATTTGAACTCACTAGTGGACCTCCAATCAATGAGTTCTAAGTACAGACAAAGGCTTTAAAGGTGCACACCTGAGATCCTACGTGAGGGATCCATAGGTCCTATGATAGGTCTAACCTTCTGAGTCACAGCATAATAACTTAAAGAAAGAGTTATTCTGACAGATTGTAAAAATAATAAATTTTATTCAGGATTATATGACTGTATCCTGAATTAGGGATTACTAAAATGAGTAGGGTAGAGAAATTGGGCTCAATCATGAATAAAACAAGGATGTATCAGAACTTGTAGCTGAAAAGCAAAGTTTTTTTGGGGGGGGGTGGCTCAGTGGATGGAAAATTGCTAAAGGAAACATGAGTGTTAAAGGAAGATTCTGGAGAGATCCAAAATGGTGACTAGGGTATGGAAGCAGAATGTCTAAGTTCCATGACTCCAAAAACCTTCCTGAGATGTTGGAGCCACACATGGGTAATTCTGACTGCTTCTAGCCAAAATAATAACTGCCATCCTACTAGATGCAGGAAAAAATTCCAAGACTGACCCTCAAATCAGCATTTAATTGCACTTAACAGCTGCAACCTGTGGCACAGCCAGGAAGGTGTGTCCAGTCCTGGTGAAATCCTCCTTCTGCACACTGATTTTTTTTTTCTTTTTCTTTTCTCTTTGCTTTCCTTCTCTTCTCCTTCCTCCATCAAGCAGAAATAAAGCATCAAGCAGAATCAAACTTTTAACATTATGAACCCCTAGCCCATGGAAAGCCTACCCACTCCATGTTCACTGAGAAAATTTGGCACCATTTCTCACCACTGCTGTCACTGCCACCACCACCACCACCACCACCACCACCTCTGGATCCAAACCTGCCTGCACATCAACTGACAGAACAAACAGGTGAGCACCACGCACCACACAGGAAATCCCTATCCACCCTTGGAAACATAAACTAGCACAATCCCTGGGCAGACTGATCCCCCCACCAACAAAACTGAATAACAAACAGTGAACTGTAATCAAACATGGACAGCAGAGGGGGAGGGCGGAATGCTGAACCTGCACTGGAGAAAGGGGAGGTGCAAGGAGCTAATCTCAGCACTAATCTATCAGTAAATAAACACAGGAAAGGCAGTGAAGACTGACAGCATGTGGGGGTAAGCCTCTCCCTGAAGCAGGGCAGGTAATGGATCACAGAGCTGATCTCCTGAGCCAGAGAGAGCATTCCAAAACCGATCTGCCACACAAAACTGAAAAACAAACAGTGAACTGCAATAAAACATGGGCAGTGGAAGGGGTGGGTGGAACACTGAACCTGCCCCAGAGAAAGGGGGTGGGCAAATAAATAAGCCCCCAGTGCTAAACTCTCAGTAAACAAACACAGTGATAAGCCACCTCCAAAGCAGGGCAGGTAGTGGACCACAGAACTGATCTCCTGAACCAGAGGGTAGCATTCAAAATTGAACTGCCCCACCTAGCTGGGGGAGGAGCTGAACAAACAGATGCAGCTTAAGAATAACACAGGTCTCAGCTGGGGGAAAACAATATCTCTGACCACCCTGCATGATCTGGCAAACCTATCACACCTCACAATTTCAATTAAACTGGTAGACAGAAGAACAAAACACTATCACAAGCCAGTCACCTGGTGAAACCACATCAGAGCTTCTGTTTATATGTCAATACCAGGAATAGATGCCAGAGGAGTAACTCCAGAACTTAAACTAAGACTGAAATTCTATTGTTCCTGAACGTGGTGGGTTTTTTTCTGTTGTTTTATGTTTGTTTGATTATTGTGGGATTTCTATTTTTATTTCTAATCCTATTAGCTTTTTTCTTTGTATACTAGCAACTGTGCCATCACCATCTTCTCATCCCTACACTCACCCCCTTCACTCTCCATCCTCCTGTGCTAAAATCCATTTCTCTCCTCAACTACTCTTTCTGCCCCTTCTCATCCACTCTCTCACCCTGCCCACACCTTCCCCTCCCATTCTTCCCCCAACCTGTCACCAGACTACACTTCCCTCTTACACACTCATCACCCACTGACCAACCTACTATACCAACTTTACACAACCCCAACCTGTTGCAATCCCTGACACAAGGACCCTGCACAACAACAACAGAAATACACCCAAACACACACAAGGACCACAAAACCCAACAGCCCCTGCACCATTTCCCTCACTCACCACCACACTTCCTGACACCCCTTTTAGTGCCACCCTAACCAACTCCCCAAATTTCTATAGCTAACCTAGCAAATGTTAACCCCCTCTCCCCACTGCTTATAGGTATTACTACCAAGGGGTCTTCTATATAATATATAAAGAACTTGTCAGGTATTGAAACTGTGAATTAGTTATTGCTAAATAAAACCTCTAGACCAGGGACAGATGTAGCACACCAGCATAGCTAACAATCAAGGCAGCCACAACACAGAAATTAAATCAAGGGAAAGGAAACAGGTGACTAAAACCACCAACTAGCCTATGAAGAACATAGTGGCACAGTACCAAGTGTAGAGATGAGAAAAAGCAGGGATGGAAATCACTCTCCTCAAAATTCATTTAATACAGAATTCAGAGGGAAATGAAGAAAATGGATACTCAATTCTGAACTCAACAAAACAATGATAAATGGCATTAAAGCACCCAGCAATGCCCACAAAAACACCCTCAGAGAAGAAATCTTGCCAGAAATCACTGAGAATTTCATGGAGAAGACACTAGACATGGTTAACCAAAATGTACAAGATGCACTAGAGAAATTTCAAGGCATCAAAAATAAAGAAGACACAAAAACAGTAAATGAATAGAAGGAATGTACCTCAACAATATAAAGGCTAAATATGACAAATCTATAGCCAACATCACAGTTAATAGAGAAAAACTGAAACCATTTCCCCTAAAATCTGGAATGAAACCAGTGTGCCCACTATCCCCACTCCTACTCAACATATTCCTGGAATTTTTTATCAGAGCAATAACACAAGAAGAAGTAATAAAATGAATACAATAAGCAAAAAAACTGTTAAAGCAGATGACATGATCCTATACTTCAAAACCCAAAAAACTCTACCCCAAAACTCCTACACACCACAAATAGCTTCAGCAATGTAGTAGGATACAAAATTAACTTACAAAATTGGTAGCCTTTCTATACATCAACAATGCACAAATTGATAAAGAATATATGAAAACAATTCAATTTATAATAACCTCAAAAAAAATCAAATACCTACCAGTAAACTTAGCAAAGAATGTGAATGACCTCTACAAGGAGAATACAAACCCTGAAGAAAGAGATTGAAGAAGACTACAGAAGGTGGAAATATCTCCCGTGCTCATGGATTGGTAGACTCAACATAGTAAAAATGGCTATACTACCAAAAGCAGTCTACATGTTTAATGCAGTTCCCATCAAAATCCCAATGACATTCATCAGAGAGATTGAAAAATCTACCCTAAAATTCATTTGGAAAAACAAGAGACCACAAATACACAAGGCAATACTCAGAAAAAAGAGCAATGTTGGCACAATACCTGACTTCAAAATATGCTACAGAGCCATAGCAATAAAAACAGCATGGTAATGGCACAAAAACAGACATGAAGACCAGTGGAACATAAAATAGAGGACCCGGGTATGAATCCACACAGATATGCCCACCTTATTTTTGGCTCTGCAGAATAGACAGCCTCTTTAACAAATGTTGCCGGAAAAGTGGTTATCTGCCTATAGAAAATTGAAACTAGATCCATGCCTATCACTCTGTACTAGAATCAACACAAAGTGGATTAAGCACCTTAATATCAGACCCAAAACTCTGAATTTAGTATAGGAAAGAGCAGGGAATACTCTGGAAGCAATAGGTATAGGCAAAGAATTTCTCAGTAGAACTCCAGCAGTCCAGCAACTGAGAGAAAGGATGGACAAATTGGACTAAATGAAATTAAAAAGCTTCTGCACAACAAAAGAAATGATCTCTAAGCTGAAGAGATGACCCACAGAGTGGGAGAATATATTTGCTGGATATACATCAGACAAAGGACTGATAACCAGAATATACAGGGAGCTAAAAAAGCTAAACTCCCCAAAAATATATGAACCAATAAAGAAGTGGGCAACTGAACTAAACAGAACTTTTTCAAAGGAAGAAATACAAATGGACAAAAAAAAAAAAAACCATGAAAAAATGCTCACCATTCCTGGCCATAAAGAAAATGCAAATCAAAGCCACACTAAGATTCTTCTTCATTCCTGTTAGAATGACTATCATCAGAAACACCACCAACAACACATGCTGGTAAGGATACGGGGTGGGGGGGTGGAAAGGAACCCTCATACACTGCTGGTGGGAATGTAAATTGGTACAACCACTATGGAAACAATACGGAGGCTTCTTAAAAACTAAACATAGATCTGCCACATAATCCAGTAATACCACTCCTAGGGATATACCCAAAGGAATGAGACTCAGTTTATTCCAAAGGTACCTGCACACCCATAGCAAAGTTAGCCAGGCTCAGAAGGCCAAAAGTCATATGTTCTCCCTCATATGTGGACTTTAGAGCTAAAACAATTGCTGTAATATTATTGGACATGGGTCACATGCTAGGGGGAGAATACATAGGGAAGGAATAAGGAAAGGGATGGAAACCTAAAACTTGAAAGTATTTGATGTGCCCACTGTAAAGGAGCCAATAAAGTAATCTTAAACTGACAGAGCCCACTATTGGAAAGTGACCCGGAAGTAGTGAAGAGGTCTGGTAGAGATGAAGCCATTTGGGTTGTAATACACATGTGCATGGAAGCAATGGTAGGAACCTCTCTGTATAGCTATCTTTATCTCAAGCTAGCAAAAATTCTATGTCTTTCTTATTATCACTTATGTCTTCTCTTCAACAAAATTGGAGAAGAGGCCAGAACAGGTTCTGCCTGGAATGAGGGAGGTGATAGGAGGGGGGGAAGGGTAGGGGGCAGGAGGCAAAAAGGAGAGATGACCCAAACAATGTATACACATATGAATAAATGAGTAAACAATAAAAAAGGAAGATTCTGGATAAACTGATCTACAGAACTCTTACTAAATGTGGATAAGTGTGATCATCACCCCACGGAGGAGGAGGGATAGGGAATTTGCTGGGATATTGAGGATGGATGATACCAACTAAGTTGGCTTGAAGACGTGCCAAGGACATGGTCTAGTTATACAAGAACTGGGAAGATCTGGATTATAGCTTCCTCAGGTAGAGAATGTTTGTGAGTGGTTAAAGACTGGATGTTGCCCAATGTCATAGCATAATGGTTCTAGGAGGAAGAGAAAGTGCAGCAGAGGCAATATTTGAAGTACTAATGACTGAAGATTTTCCCTTATCTATAGAATTAATTATAATATATTAAGCTGAATAAATATAAATGAAGTCATATCCATTCATGTTATGATAAAGCTACAAAGTTTCTACTGTAAAAATATAAAATATAGCTAGAGATAAAGGATAATTTACTCTAACATTCTGTCAGAAGCTAAATATCTGTAGTATGGAATCTTAATGTGCTGAGAGTAGTCATTAACCTAAAATTCCATTTCTAATAAAAATGTTTTCAAATATTGTGAGTGAAAAAGATATTTTCATACAAATAAAATTGTGTGATTACAATCTCATTAAAAGATAATTTAAATATATACTTCTGACCAAAGAAAAGGGATTTCCAGATGCAAAGTCTGAGACACAATAAAAAAGGAAGAGTTGAGAAAGTGGTTAATATGTGAAAAATATAAATAAATAGTGATGTCTCTATGTAAAATAAGTTCAAATGACTTAAGAGGTTAAATCTAAACATTTAACCTCTTAAATATTTAAATATTATTGGGAAAATAGTGCATAAATAGGCAAAGGAATAGGAATAAAAATAAGTGTTCCAATATCCATGTTGCTTTCAGGAGGAAGATAAAGTATGATTAGTTTTACTTATTGAAACCTTACTCATCTCCATTAAAATTTCTAGGGTAACTATTAAAGAAAAAATGAAAGTAATATAATTAATAGAATTATAAAGAAAGAAAAACAAGGCAAAACAAGTCAAAAAAAAGAGAAAGAGAAACATAGGAAACAGAGGACAAGTAGAAAACTAAGTTGGAAAAAATAAATTCCCCCTATACCTACACCTATAATAGGTTAAAATATAAGTTCAATGCACAAAACCAATGTACAAAGATTATTTGAATTTCAAACTTCATCAATAAGCGCTGACAAATTTCAGTTAAAAGATAGCTATTTATGTAAAAAACATAGTGATAAAATTCTTTAGAACAAATCTAAAATATGCGCAAGAACTTTGTAATAGAAACTATAACCCTTTTTCCAAAGCATTAAATAAATGAGGACTGTACCAATTTGTTTTGTGATTTGGAGTATTTAAAGCAGATACGCAATTCTTCTCAACTGATCAATTCTAAATTGATCTATATAAGCTCAATATAATTTCAATCAAACTCTGAAGATAATATTTTATTGAAGTTTATGAGTAGAGTGGGAAAAGCTAATTTTAGTATTCATAAGAAAGTGTTAAAAATTGTGAAGACATTCTTGAAGATGAATAATAAGTAGGGGTGAGTGGGAGCCTTTATCTATCAGGTATAAAACATTCTATAAAGATGTATTAATTAAGAGAATGTGAAAAGTGGTTAGCAGTTTAGAAAAAAAAATAAAATCAGCTACCAAACTATATATGATACACAAAAATCTATTATAGGTGATTAAAGATTTCACTGTGTACAGTCTTTCAAAGGTAAGGTAGGAAATTATCTTCAAAAATCAAAGGAGTGAAGAATATTTTAAATAACACACAAAAATGCAGAACACATTATGAACATTGAAGAAAAGATAGGATTGGGAGGGATACAGAGAATTTTCAAGGATATGGTAACATTCTTTTAAAACACCCGTGGGTGGCCATAAGATGTTTTGACATTGTTTTTCTTTATAATTCACATATATTTTATGATTTTTTACATGAGTGACTATGTAATTCAGAATATTAAAATAGGTGTGTATTCTGAGTGTACCATTCTGCCTCCTTTGTAGAAATATTTAATTCATCACAAGAAATACATTAGAAAATGTTAAATGCATCATGGCTGTGTCAAACTTATAAGAAGAAGACAAAAAATGAAAAAAGCTAACACATATAAAAATAAAATGAGTGTACTGATCATTGAGACTGCCTTTAAGAATTTCAATATGATATGAAGAGCCAGAAAATGTTAGAGAAAATATCAATGCATCTTTGAATTTTGTTAAGTTTAATGGAAATTGATAACTGGAAACAGAAACCATGTCCTTGCCTGCTATTTTATGACAGTCTTTTATATCCATTACTAGCTTTGTTCAAATGCCTTCATGATTACCATTTGAATGTAAAAACAATCCAAAAATCATTTGTTTTTTGGAAGATTCTAAAATAGCATTCAGCATGTAGTAAATTTTAGCACAGAAGAAAACATAAGATATGTTTTTGGGTATTTTTTCTTAAAAATTTCAAACATTCAGACATAGAGTATAATGAAATGAACATAACATACACAAAGTAATGAAAAACACTTTTGTACCCACCACCCAATAATAGCTTTAAAGTGAAGTATCATAAGTGGAACTGAAAGCCTTGTGTAATTTTTAAAACAGGTTAATTAACAAATTATTCATTTACTTATAAAATTTACCATTTTAAGATTACACTTAGTTGTACTTATTTTAGTATATTTACAAAGTTGGGCAAATATTATCAGTATCAAATTTTAAAATATTTTTATTTCCTTCAAAAAAACTATGCCCATTAAAAGCCATAACCCCTTTTCATGGTATATTTATATTACAGCATGAATAATACTTCTTTTTCATTACCTAATAATGTCCTCCTGTGTGCTACACAATATTTGTCACCTGATAGATGTTTGGTTTTGTTTATACTTTTTGACAATTATGAATAATACTGCTATGACTATTCTCATAGAGGCTTTGATATGGATATGTATTTTCAGTTCTCTTGGGTCTACTCCTTAGAGTAGAACTTCTGGGTCATACGGTAACTGTCTCTTGACCTATTGAAGAACATCAAGACTAATGGTGCACCTGTCTTCTCCATGACAGGTGCACCATTTTACATTCCCACCAGTAGTGCACAAGCATTTTAGTTCCTCCACACCATTGCCCACATGCATTGTGCTTCTTCAAATCTTTTTGATTATATCCTAGTAGATGCATTTTTCCAATGATTAATTATGATAGGCATTTTTTCATGTATTTATTGACCATTTGCAGATCTTTTCTGAAGAAATGTCAAGTACTTTGACTACTTTTAAATTAGGTTATTTGTATTTTAATTATTGAGTTGCAAAAATTATTTATATATTCTAGATACAAGTTCATTATCAGATATTTAATCTGGAATATTTTATATCATCCTCTGGGTTTTTACTGAATTGATATTCTCCTTTCATGCAGAGAAGATTTTAATTTTAATTAATTTCAATTTATCTATTTTTTCATGTGTGCTTTATGGGTCATATGTTAAAAAACTAAAAACAAAAAGCTCATAATCTATCCAAAATCCCAAGGATTTACCCATATACTTTTGGATTATATCTGCAAGTATGTAACTGCCAAATGCAAAGGGAAGACTACTGATCTGACATGATGCAAGTTTGCTGAATGGTTTAGGAACTCTAATTGTTTCTATATAAGTCAATATATCATATATGTATATGTTTATATATGTAGTTATAATAATTATTTTCTGGATCTGTTAGGACTTTCTGTATGGAAGGTAATGTAACACGTGAATGGAGATAATATTGCTTCTTCTTTCCCATACTTGATGCCTTTATTTCTTTTTCTTACCCAATTGCTTTGGCTAGATCCTTGGACAAAATATTGAATAGAAGTAATAAAAGCAGACATCCCTGTCTTGTTCATGATCTTTTGTAAAAAGCACTCACTGTTTCACAAATAAGTATGGTAACTACACATTTTCCATGTACAATATTCTCCCATTTTCAAATTAAGGGAGTTTCTTGCTTTTTTTGTTATTATGAAAGGACTGAGAATTTTGTCAAATGTTTTTCTCTATGTATTGACATGATCAAGTGGTCTTTGCCCTTTATTCTGTTAATGTAGTGATTTTCATATGTTGAGCAACCTTGCATTCCTAGAATGAATCCCACCTGATTATATGATACATATTTACTTTTGTGTAATATAATTACTTTTATCTCATTTCTGATATTAGTAATTTGTGTTCTCTTTTTATTCGGCAAGAGGCTTAGTTAGCCTGGCTAAAGTTTTGTTGATATTTCAAAGATTTTGGTTTTAGTTTTCACTACTGATTTCCTGGATTTTATTTAACCGATTTCTGATTTAATTAGTTTCTTCTTCTCACTCTGCATTTAACTGGCACTTATTTTCATGTCATGATAATGTGGAGGTTTAGGTGATTGATTTTAGACTGAATTGTTACATTCAATGCCATACATTTCCCTCTACTCACTGCTTTTACTGCACTCCATAAATTGTCATAGTGTTTTAATTTTTATTTAGTTAAAAATCTTTGAACTTTCCTTTGAGAGTTCTCATTTGACCTATGTGTTGTTTACAAGTATGTTGTTAAGTCTCCATTTTTAATGATTTTTTCATTATCTGTCTGCTTTTGATTTTGAATTTAATTCCATTATGGTCTGAGAGCAGACATTGTATGATTTCTGTTTTGAATGTGTTGAGGTGTGTTTAATGACCCAGAATGTGATGTTTTGGTGAATGTCCCGTGTGAACTTGAAAATAATGTGTATTCTATTATTGTTGTCAATAGATATTAAATATCTCATTCCTTGATAGTGTCAGTTTAGTTCAACTACATCCTTATTGATTTTATACTGCTAGAATTGTCCATGTTTAACTCACTTTTCAAATCAAACATTCTGCTAACCAGTCTTAATTCTGCTAAGCCAATGGATTTTTATATGTAGCAGAGGATCCATGTAGCAGAGGATCTATGCATTCTTTGTCTAGGTTGTCTGATGGTTTCTTAAAAATTGTCATATGAATTGATGTTTGTTTAATAACATTGACTGTTTCTGTGTCATTATCCATACTTTCTTTGATGTCAATTCCAAAAGATTTTGACACAACCACCTCTTTGAGAAGAAAGCAGTGTTGTAAAAACAAAGATAAATGCCTTCTCTTTTTTACAAGGGATGCAAAACCTGCCATTAAAACAATTACTGGTGGAGCATAATTAGAACAGACAACAGTGCAGTTTCTCCAAGGAAGACCCACATTCTGGATAGAAGTCAAAACACTAAATAGATCATGGCCTTTGCTTGTTACCATCAGTTCTTGGTACAAAAAACTTTTTCTTCAATTTTACCATCATTTACCAATCTGACTACTGTTTCAGTACATTGGCAAATACATTGACTGAAAATAATTGGATAGAGTTTTGTGGATTTTTAGTTTTTATATGAAAGCACTTTGATATCACACCAATACATTAACTTAATATATCTCAGAGAGATGAGCATTTTCTATTTTCTCTATATGTCTTATTCAAGCATTTTAGTCACCATAATTTATCACATTGCCATTTTAGTTTTTCACCAACATTGTGAAGTTTTTCAAAAACAATAAGGTGTGTTATTAAGTATCTTTACCCCAAATCTTTTTTTTCTTTATTGTTGTGCTGAGTGGGGGTACATTGTGGCATTCACAGGTTCTTACAATGTATCAAATATATCATATTCTAATTCACCCCTTCCACTGCTCTCCTTTATGCACCCTTCCTTGATTCCTGGAATAGTTTCAGTAGGTATCATTTTTGCATTTGCATACAACTATACACATTTTTTGCACTACATTCACCCTCCTATCCCCTTTTCCTGACCTGCCCCCTCCCACTGGTACCAACCATCCACCCTGCCCACAGGACCTGTTCCACCCTCCTGTTCTCTGATTTTAGAGAAAAGGTAAAAAAGAAAAACATGACAGTTTTGCTTGTTTGAGATAAAAGTAGCTACACAGGGAGTTCCCTTGAGATAGTTCCATGTATGTATGTATTATAACCCCAACTGGTTTATATCCTCTAATTTTCTTCATTCTACCTTAGTCCCTTTCTTACGATGATTTCGGGCAGTTTAAGATTTCTATATTCATCCTTGTATAGAGAGTATATCAACCATATTTAAGTTCTTAGTTGCCTTCTTTTACCCTACCCCTCCCATATGTGATCTCCCTTTAGTGTGACCAGTGTTTCATAATATTGCTGTATTTGTATTAGGTATAATCTATACATGAGAGAGGATATGCAGCTTTTGGCCTTCTGAACCTGGCTAACCTCACTTAAGATGATGTTCTCCAGTTCCATCCACTTACCTGCGAATGACAAAATTTCATTCTTCTTTGTGGCTGAGTAAAATTCTTTTATACATAAATACCACATTTTCTTAATCCATTCTTTAGTAGTGGGGCATCTTGACTGTTTCCATAGCTTAGCTATTGTGAATAGTGCTACAATAAACATGGATATATGGGTGTCTTTGTACCCCAAATCTTTTATTACAAGTTTCTAAAAGGAAAACAAAGCAAAAAACAGAATCTTTGAGCCTTTTCTTTTTAGTTTCACTAGTATTTAAAATACCTTGCAATTCTTCTCTTCATATGAGTATGTAGGGATCTTTTTAATTTTACTGGAGCCATTGCTGATTTAAGTTTGCACAAATGATGTACAATACAAGAGAGCAGCATATGTTGCCAAACCATTTAAAACTTATTATTGACAGATGGCCTTCCTTGTATAAAGAAGGGCTATCAGTGCCCCATGTTAAAATGATACAACAAAATGTTCCAGAAAATAGGAGTTTTCATCTGTACCCTTACCAAAACTGTCTCTCAGCCTAGAAGCCTTCATTTTTATTTTATCCCTTATCTTTGAAAGCCGCTACCTTGGTCTGTGGTGGTAGCTTACTTTTAGAGTACTTGTCTAGCATGCACAAAGTCCTGGGCTTGATCCTCAGAATGACAGGAAAATAAAATAATACAGCTAAACAGGACTATCAGATATGTTTGTACATACAAATGCAAGTATAAATAAAATGAAACAGAAAGGCAAAATTGAGAACTAAATAAGAAAATCACATACACACATGAAATAAGAATAAGAAAACTTCATAGACTTTACTTTGCATCTGTATAATGTATGTTTCCCACGTTTACTAAAACAATAAACTGGTACTGGAAGGGCTAAATCACAACACATAAAAATGCACTCCTTAGAATAAAAACTTCCCTGTTTTTTTTTTTTCCCCTCTCCTAAGTCAACCAATGAAACATAAGGGAAGATTAGAAAAGATAATTGTGGGGAGTTAGTGGAAATTTGACATCATTGGTCTACCAGCCTTCCCTATAGTGTATCACTCACCAAAAATTAATGACTTCTTCTATTTTGTGTCAAATATCAGGAATCATTTCAGCAAAATAGACCTGGTCCTACATGCACTGCTGTACAAAGATAAAGTATTCTAAATTAATTACTAATGAGACTATTCAATCCATCAATGGAAGCATTAGTCTCACACAGTGCACATTCACCAACATATAGACACCAAGTGCACAATATAGACACCAAGGTGAGTGTAGGTTGCTGTGATGCTGAGAAAACAGATAGAGGTATAAAGGCCCAAGGTCTTCTTGACAACTCAAAGATGCCTCAGTGTAGATGAACTCCTAAACCCCAGGGGCTTCTCAGAAACCAAAATAGATATAACATTTTTATTATTCATGGCTCTCTAGAGGAACAGAACCAACAGAATGCATACAATAGAGGGGATTTGCTAGATTGGCTTACATGATTATAAGCTGGAGAGTTTCACAATATTGTCTGAATACTGAGGAGCCAGGAAAACCAGTAGCTGCTGAGTCCAAGGAACTGAAAGCCCCAGAATAAGAGGGACCAATGATGTAGCCTCAGTCCAAGGCTGAAGGCTTGCAGACTGGAATTAAACCCCAGTCTCTGGTTTAATTCCACATTCAAAGGCTGAAGAATTTAGAGTCTAATGTCCAGGAGTCATGGCAACAGGAGACATACCCACTCAAGAATAGTCCAATGGGCAAAGTTATGGAGCTTCATCCTTCTCCCACTTTTTGCTTTATCCAATTTATTAGATAGTGTCACACACACACTTAAGACCAGTCCTCATTCAGCTGACTGACACAAATGTCAGTGACCTCACAGATACCGGGAGTATGCTTAATAAATATCTAGACTATCAGGGAGTCTCTCAATCCAGTCACATTGGCAACAAACTATCACAATATTCAATTGTTTAGTGGTGATTTGTAAAAAAATAAAACAAAAAGACTCTGGTAATTTCTAAAGAAACAGGACTCTGAGGTTATTTTCTCAAGGCTGGTCTCTACAAATCTGGCCAAAAATTAACCATTAATTCAAAATAATTCAAGAAAAATCTTATTTCCCTAAGAAATCTTTGTTTAGGTGACCTGAGTAAAAATAGCTACCCAACAAGAAAATTCTCTACTTTTTGAATCATAGCTAATTAGAAGACTTACATATTTACATAGCTGCTTGTCAGAACTGGATGAAGATGTGATAATAAATCACACTTCTCTTGGAATTATGCTACAAAAGAGGAAATTCTATCCTTTGTGATATTGGCTTATTTTCTTTCAATCTGAGTCTTGATATACACCTGAGAACATAACTTCCCCTTCTAAAAATTGCATCTTGTTCAATATATGATATTTCCTTTATTATTAGTAATATCAATTAGAATTCTGTTTGGTAGTGATTTATGAAAATCCTTTCTAACTTCTCTATAGTTAAGCCATTAAAATCTCATTACTATAATTATCTCAACAGAATTCTTCAAAACAGCTTTCTTCATGATGATTTTATATCTATACACTTTACATTGTGTTTAAAACTAGCTGCTAGTCAGGCACTAGTGGCTCACTCCTATAATCCTAGGTACTCAGGAGGAAGAGATCAGGAGGATCTCGGTTCAAAGCAAATAGTGAAGAGAACCTACCTTGAGAAAACCCTTCACAAAAGAGGGCTGGCGGAGTGGTTCAAAGTGTAGGCCTTGTATTCAAGCCCTAGTACTGCAGAAAACAAAAATAAAACAAACAAAAAAACCTAGCTGCTTATATCTTGATTCACAGACATTATCCAGTAATAATGTTTTCAGTATAAGTTCTCTGCCATCCTGTAGGATTCTGCAGTCACAGGAGTTTAGAGAGATGGTTTGTATTTTAACAGTACCCCCTACCAAATATTGAGAAAGATAATTTTTTATTATTGTGTGATTTCATTTTCTAATCTCTAATTTCTGATTTTTCCCCTTATATGTACATATCCATAGACACATATATACATATATAATTACATACATATATGTATGGGAAGAGAATGGAATGCTGATCAGCTAGTCTGCCTGTTTTTTATTTGCAGGTGAAATGTGACAGGAAAGGTAAATTAAGGGGGAAACTCTTCTCTCATTTCTGCCCTAAAACCATGAAAAAACAAAGTTAACCAGGTTCCTCTGGGTCAAAGAGGGGAGAGATAAGTGGCTGCCAGTAAGAACAAAAAATGCGACTTAACCTGAGTGGCAGGTCACTTCAGGTCAGGCTGACATCAGTTCCTCTGTCCTCTCCTTGATGCTTTAATTTTCAGTTGATAAATTGGATAACAAAAGCTTTATCTCACACATCATTTCCAAATAGAATTAAATTCAAGGAGCCTGAGTATTTTTAATTGCATGGCACTGAGTCTGTGTTATACAGTGTCTAGAATATTTCCTACTTTGCAATTGTTAAAGTTAGTGTATTTCTAAGACAGTGTGAAAACATCCTATAGACCTTTGAAAGGGGGAAGAAGGTGGGGTACCTAAAGGGGAGGAACTTGTGAGCAAGGAGTTTTAGAGTAGCCACCAGTGTTCTGTTTCTTTACCTGGTGTATTTGTTTTGTTATAAATCATTGATTTATATTTATAGTGCATATAAATGGACAAGTACAATATATAGAGATATATATTTATAAAAGGAAAATAAGTTTAGGAATATAAAAATATGTAAAATACACACATATAAAGACACATAAATACATCTATATGTGCATATCTCTACATGTGTAAGGTTCTGTATGTGTATAGAAACATAATCATTTCCAAATATAAAAGATAAATAAAACAATAGAAATGGAAGGAGAAATTTTACTCTCATTAAATACTGGCAGAATGGAATGGCTACTAGTATATAATAACTCAGACACAATAATTTAGCATATTTTTGTGTGCACAATTCTATTGAGACAGCATTAATCAACACAGAAAATGACAAATGTAAGAAAATGAACTAAGAAGTTGTTAGGTCACTGGCATTCTTGGGGCAGGCGGAAGGTCCCATAAACTAGACCCCCTGATTTATGACTGCTTGTTTCTCCCTGCCTAATTGTTTCTCAGCTTGCAAAACAACTCAAGAACTTCCAGTTACTCAACTAGCCAGGCATGTCAACCTGTTCCATCTGGTGATCACAGATAATCAGAGACCAGAGACTCTCTCCCTCCCCCATGGCTTGGCCCCTCCTATAAAGCCCACTACTCATTTCAGCCAAGCAGCCTCACTCTGAACCAGAAAAGAGTGATGGCTTCCCATCCATCATTAGCCTCTCTCTTCCACGGCTCTCCACCTGACCTACTCCTCAGATTCGGTAAGTGTCACCCTCCTGCCTGGTCCTGAAGTTGTAGCTATGCCAGGTATGCCTCTCCTGCCCACAGGGGCACCCACCGCTTAGCACAGGTGTGTCTGGCTAACTGGTTAGGACATTTCCTGCTGGACAGCAACCCAGGCCAGGGACGCCTGCCCTTGGGAACCCGTCTGGGTGACACTCCCACTCTCACTCCCTCTATCCTGCTCTCCCTCCCTGTTTTCCTTTCCTCTGCCTAGGGTGAGAGCTCAACAGCCCCTCCAGCTTACTTTAACCAAATGGCAACTGGACAGTTCTGCTGTCCTTGCCTGAGTCACGAAAGGGAGGCTAGATCTTGACCTAGATCTATATTGGCCTGAAGAGTAAACTCACCAAGACACCTGCCTCGCTCTCTATCTCTCACTCTCCCTCTCTCTCTCTTTTTTTCTTCTACATTACAGGGACCTCCCACTCTACATTAGACGTGTCCACCGGGAAGCCTTCTCTGCACCCTCACCCTTGGTCTCCAAGACGATATATAACCTAAGTGACTGATTTTCACACATTCCTAGAGTTTAACAATTTCTGCCATCATAATGGCAAGTGATCCGAAATTCCACTCGTCCAAGCTTTCCTTTCTCTTTGCTCTCAACCCTCCCTGCTCCAATCTTGTAGTGCTGTTCAAATCCTCCTTGCCAGCGACAAACCCTACCTCAAAGTCTATGTCTCTCCCTCCCACTGAACTCTTTTACTTGTGGCCTCACAGGCTGTGTCTGTCCACCTCCCAACTCTTCCTGCCAGTCCTCTACATCAATCTCTTCTCCCACCTCATCCTCCCATGACTCAGACCCCTCTTCTTCCACTCCTGCTGGCTCTCCCAAACATCTGCCACCCTATTTCCCTTCTACAGTGGTCACAATTGACCCTGAGCCATTGGCTCCTCAGGAACCAACACCGCCAGCCTTGCCCTCAGCCCCTGCTACAACCTCACCCTTCTCCTCCCCACCTGCATACCATACCTGCTCCCATACCTCCTCCCAAGCACACCCAGCCCATCTATATGCTCACCTGCCTCCTTGCGGGGCTACAGACTGCTTCCCATAAGGCAGTCAATTTTGACAAACTTAGGGAAATTATCCAGCATCCAACTGAAAACTCCGCTGACATTTTGGGATGCCTGACAGAAACCCTAACCCACTATACTTTATCTTAACTACAGGAGGTGACAGGAGCTGATGGCATTATCAGAGTTCATGTGCCCTTTTCCATGACTGACCTCTCCCAAACTGAAAAGAGGCTTGGCTCCTTCTCTAATGACTCAGCCTCCTATATTAAATAATTTAATACAAAAGCATATGATATGACTTGGCATGAGACCCATCTTCCAAGGATGGAATAATTATTCTCAACTCTCATTTTATATCCCAATCTTTTCCTGATATTCGAAGAAAATTTAACAGGCAGGGAATGGCCCTCAACCCCCCCAAGGAGATCTTCTGAAAATGGCATTTGAGGTATTTAATAACTGAAATGAGGCTTAAGACCAGCAAAAGGCCCAGCTCTAGGCGGCTGTCCTGAGGCTACCTCCTCCAATTTTGAGACAGGCCAGACAAAACGCATGCCTCCAGGGGCCTGCTTCAAGTACAACCAGGTAACACATTGGGGAAAAAAATTGCCCTTCATCTTTCCTGCTGCCAGGACCCTGTCCACAATGTGGCCAGAGTGGACACTGGAGGACGACTGCCCCTCTTTGTCTCTGCAAGGTAGGTCAGTCTCCCACTCCCACTCTCAACATAGTGAAGGCCTCAAGGACCTCTTGGGCCTGGCGGCAGAAGACTGATGCGGCCCTGGGACCTTGGCCACCTTCAAAATCAGCTTGGAGGAGCCCAGGGTAACTGTCCAAGTAGCAGGTGGGCCTCAATCACCTACATGGTGCTACCTGACTTTTCAGGTAAGCTTTATCTTTCACAGATCTCCACGGTGGGGGTGGATGGTTTCATCCACCAGCCAAAAAGGAAACACAGTTTTATTTATATTTAAAGTTCTTATAAAAGTTAATTTTAAAATACAAGTTACAAAGTAAACAACTGGAAAGGATATAGATAGGTATTGAATATATTTTTTGAGAAGTTAAAGGAAAAAGGAACAGTTTTTTGGGTAAGAAAGGATTTTGTAAAGAAGGGTTTGTCCTAAAGATTGTTTCAAATAGGAAGGATAAAGACAAACCATCTAAGGGTTTAGTATGTTGTATGAAGGTCTGAGTAAGTTTTGAAAGTGTACAATAAAAAACTTCAGTGTGTAATAAAGTTGACTATAATCTAAGAGTTGCTTAAAAGATATTTAGGGTCATGTCAAACTAAAATCAAATTCTCTATGTCGATAGAATAATAAGGCTATCTTAATATTATTATGCTATGAGTAACATCTATAAAAAAACTGTTACAGGACTTGTGTTTTCTGTTGATCTTGTCAAGTGTTAAGTACTACTAAATCAGAGTTCATTTACATATCTGCTCAGATCTCTTAAATGACCACCTTATAACTGTGTTCTGTGTCTATAGTTTATCTAAATATGGTACAAACTTTCACAGAGTTAAAAGTGTCAGCTTATGTAAAATAATGAGCTAAAGCTCTCTATTATCCAAAAATGTTACATTTAACCTGCATTCTGACAGTCAACCTCTTTTGCCTTTAAAGGTCCCACAAATGCTTCATAGCAACTAACCTGGTCAGTTTTGCCACAAGAATTTAAAGGCAACCCTCATCTTTGTGGACAGGCCCTAACCAGAGACTTATTAGATTGGCACTACCCAGAGGCCATCCTTCTTCAATGCAGAGCCACAGAGCCCCTTATCTGCAGGGCAACTAAGTCATTTTTAAAACTTTCTGGCCTCTGGGGATACAAAGTATCTAAAAAGAAGGCTCAATTTTGTCTCCCTCAGGTCACCTACCTAGGTGTGCTCTTAAAGGGACAGACTTACTTCCTGAGTCATGAGTAAAGCAACCCAATCCTCCATTTCCCACTCCCCCATACCATAAAAGCAGTTTAAAGCTTTCTTGGGAGTTACAGGATTTCACAGAATCTAGATCCCTATGCACATGCGGCCATAGACAAACTATGCAGAGGTACAGGCTGTGGCTGTGGGGACCTGGGTTGGGAAGGACTTATACATCAAATGAAAAATATATGTGCTGGGGAGACAACTCCCGGTGTAATAATGAGGGTTATCATTTTTGCCCTTATTGGAGTTGTGTTTCATGGGCCACATGGCACATGACCTCCTTCAAAAAAGGCACTACTATCCCTAACTGCAGTCAAGGAACCTGTAACCCTGTACATTTCACTGTACTTAAGCCATCTGATTGGACACAGGGACAGATAATTAGCATAAGGACAGATGGCCAAGGCTTTGACCCTGGAACTCCATTACACCTTAAGTTAACAATTATTACCCATGAGAGTTCCCATACCAGGTCTTTCACTACTTTTATGAGGAAATGCCAGATAAATTCCCCATTTCTTTTACAACTAAAAACTTGTTCCTCTCACTGGCTGAATCTATAGCCTAAGACATTAAATGTCACTTCATGCTATATGTGTGGGGTAGCCAACATGGTAGACCACTGGCCCTGGGAGGCAAGGGAGTTAGACCCACGAGTGCTTTTCAATGAAAGTGCCTTCCCACAACACAGGACAGGCGTCTGGCTCCTTAAAACTTCCATTATTGGGAAATACTGTATCTCCTGCCATGGGAAACAATTCTCCACCTTAGTGGGGCCCCTAACTTGTCTAGGACAGAAGTTTTATAATGACACAGCCCAAGAGACTCAGTGGTGGGATACTCCAAACCATACAGAACCCCAGCCTCACCCACTGGCCAACTTTTCTAATCTCAAAAGAGCATGGGACAATCTTACTGCAAATATAAACTGGCAGGCTCCCAGGGGGCTATATTGGATCTGTGGAAGGCAAGCGTATACAGTGTTGCCTAGAAACTGGTTTGGGTCTTGTGTGCTGGGCTCCATCAGACCATCTTTCTTCTTCCTCTCCCTCAGACAAGGTGAAAACCTGGGAGTGCCCATATATGAACAAAGATTAAATAGAAAAAAATGGGGAACCTTACAAATAGGCACTTGGAAGGATGACGAATGGCCTCCTGAGTGAATCTTCCAGTACTATGGTCCTGCCACCTAGGCAGAGGACAGGTCTTGGGGCTACCACACCCCTATATATATGCTCAACCACATCATCAGGCTTCAGGCTGTTGTTGAAATTACTAATGAGACTGCAAGAGCCCTCAATTTGCTGGCAAAACAAGACACTAAAATGTGCAATGCTATCTATCAAAACTGTTTGGCTTTGGACAATTTGCTTGCCTCTGAGGGAAGAGTTTGTGGAAAATTTAACCTGAGCAACTGCTGCCTGCAGATTGATGATGAAGGAAAAGCCATAGAGGAGATCACTGAGGGAATGACAAAGCTTGCCCATGTCCCCATCCAGACTTGGAAAAGCTGGGATCCTAACAGCTTGTTTGGAGGATGGTTTTCTGCCATAGGTGAATTTAAAACCCTGGTGGGTGCACTGAGCCTAATTCTGGGAGCATGCACAATACTTCCCTTCTTCCTTCCCTTGGTTATATGATCTATTAGGTCCATTATAGAGGCTACTATAGAAAGAAAAACAGCTGCACATGTAATGATGCTATGGAAATATAAACCCTTAAACCAGGAAAATGCTCTTTAACCTTAGATGCCTCTAGGATCACCTAGGGGAACCCAGCAGATAGACTTCCCACCAGATGCTACTACAACCTTCTCCCAATAACTGGCCTTGTCTGCAAATTGAAGCCTAGGAAAAACCATCAGCCTCCACTCCTGGGGACCTCAGAAATTTCCAAATTCCAGCCAAATCCACCTTAATGATGCCCCCAGTCAGCATGAAGCAGCTAGATCAATCGGTGCCCATAATACCAACAAAAGGCTGGAATGTTAGGTACCTGGCATTCTTGGGGCAGGCAGAAAGTCCAGAGGCTAGCACCAAAGCCAGACCCCTGATTTATGACCACTTGTTTCTCCCTGCCTGATTGTTTCTCAGCTTGCAAAACACCTCAGGAACTTCCAGTTACCCAACTAGCCAGGCATGTTGACCTGTTCCATTTGGTGGTCACAGATAATCAGAGACCAGAGACTCTACTCTCTCCCTCCCCCATGGCTTGGCCCCTTCTATAAAGTCCACTACACATTTTCAGCCAAGCTGCTTCACTCTGAACCTGAAAAGAGTGACAGTCCTGTGCTCTGGACCAATAAACATTTCCTTTTCATACGTGGTGTGGTCTTTACTCGGCAGTATCTTACAGAAGTGAGAATGACTTTAGGGTTAGGATATGATCTTGGGAGTTAGAAAACCCAAGTCCTCATTTTCTCCCATTTTTATGTTTCAAATTTCTATCTATAAAATGGCATAGTACAGTGTTTGTTCACTTTTAATTGCTTATAAGCCATTTTTATCCAATAAGAATGGAAAGTAATGTTCAAAGTATAAAGTCATAGGTAGAATGTTTTGTTAAAAAAAATAAAGGCACCTACAAGCATTTAAATAAAATAGAAATACTACATAATCTAGGCAATAACACCTGTCATGTCCTTCCCTGCACAAGGCAAGCCAATACCATCACAACCAAGAGTGTTTATACACCTCTGAAAGTAACAACTTAACAAGATTTCATCCATTTAAAATTGAACTGAAATTTGGATAATTTGAAAAGACATTCCATTACTAAATTTTTAGTTTGGAGGGTTTTCTAAATAACATTTAATTCATCAAACCATACCATTTTATGTAGTAATTTAATCCAGGTCTCTCTAAGAGCTTCCATCTTTGAAATCAGCTCTCTGCTTTATATCATAAAAGGTTTTAATCCCATTGTATGTACTGCTAGGCCAGGAATCTGTCAAAGAATTCCTGAAAAAGATGGAGAAATAAGTTCACTCCCCATCACCATCTGCTTCTCAACTATAACCTGACCTCTAAGATGTTTCTAAGAGTAGTAACAAAAGGGAAGATTGCTTTCCTGCCTTCAATATCATAAATAAACACAAATAATGATTTGGAGTTCAATTAATAAAAGCAATGAGGAGGGAAATTAAAATTTTAATTGGATGGCATGAGCTTACAGAAGCAAATTGTTTTGTTTGGTTCTTCCCCATTTTTGCTTTAAAGTGGCATATGTGGGAGGAACAGAAGTAGGTAGGATGTGTGAGAATACACAGCCTTTTCCTAATAGAGCTTCAGGGGAAGCAATAACTTCATGGGAGAAGCATGAAGCAGAAGTAGAAGAGCAGTCATATAATACAGAAAAGAAGGGAATGCCAGAAAGGAGAAAAATGCATTTTATTAAGAGGAAAAGCATGCAGATAATGAGGTTAAGAGTAAAACAAAAGATAGATAAAAGTACTTAAACTTTGGGCAATAAGTATTGAAAAAGTGAGTATAAAAGTATGGAAACTCTCTTAAAAGAGAGCGCTGCGCCCCAGTAGAAATCAGATGTAGTCTGGGTAAGCCTTCTGCTGTGGTATGTGTGGGCCAGGGCATTCTTTCTGATCATGGTTTTGAACTGTATATTATTCTGATAAATACAAGGTAATTGCCAAACAAAAACTTTTGGGTATAGGTTGAAGTAGAAGTGGGAGGGAAGCCTTAAACAATTATTCTTGAGAAGTTTATGAGAATTTTACATTATTAATTCCTATTATAAATGATAAGCTTTTAAATTAAGTTTTTCTCATTTATTACTGATAAGTGGTACATGGACATTTATACATGCACACACACACCCATGCACACACTCAGTTTGCTCTACTGGATATTCCAAGTAGACAATTTTGAAATAGGTATTTTTCTATTTTTCATACTTATACTTTTTATTGTAATATTATGGTTATACCAAAATAATTTTCCATCTAGTGGGAAATGTTAATTTGATACTGATTTGAAATAACATAACTTTAACTATATCATTAATAAATATGGTGTGAATATGAGATATTCTTTTGGGAAAGAATATTTTTTATGAATTTACCAAGAGTTCTTTTTCAGCTGATTGATGTCATATAATTCTTTGACATCTATTAAGAGAACTATAATTTTCTCCTGCTCATGAGCTATAAATAACTTTCCTAGCATTCAACATTTCTTGATTCCTTGGAAAAGAAGTATCTAATCATGGTCAACTCTTATTTTAATATAGTTTCATTCAATCTATTAATATTCATCTTAGGCTTTCATTCCCTTTGATTCCTTTCTTTCTTCTCTCTCTCTCTGTCTCTCTCTCCTTCCTTTCTTCTTTCTTTTCATTTTTTCTTTCTTCCTTTTTTTGTTCTTTGCTTTCTTTTCTGTGATGCTGGGGATTGAACTTAAAGCCTCACACATGTTAGCTAGGTACTTTACCACTTGAACCATGCCCCCAGCCCCTTTTTACCTTTTAAGATTTATGTGTTTCCAAAAAATCAGCACAGTTATCTACCTAGTTCTTTGCATGTGGCAAAAGAAGAATTCAGGCAAGGTGCAAAAATGTAGAGAAAGTAATAGTAAAGATATCAGGAAAGGAATTTAGTGTAACAGGATAAAAGGGGAAAAAGCAAGAAACATTTCCTGCCCCCATGGAGGAAATAAGAGTAAAGACTCAAAATGATGGTCCTTATCTCTAGTCTTACACTTTTTGAGCTGGGGGAATATATGTGTCAAGTCTAGCAACTTCTAATTGTTACCAGGTGGGTGGTCTGAAGAGACCCTGGTCCAGAATATTTCAGGTACTTTGGTCCTGTAAGAGAAGAATTCAAGCAGGCTGTGAAAATGTAGTGAAAGTGATAATAAAATTTATTGACAGTAAGGGGAAGGCCACAAAAGAAAGGAAGGTCAGCCCTGGCCAAGTGCGATAGAAGTCCCTTTCTCTTTTTTAAAGGGCCTTTATAAACTGAAAAGGGAAACAGGCAGGAAGAATCTGGGCAGTCTTTGCAGGATGGGTTATGGTGATTGACAGGTTTGACAAGGTCTTGTCATACAACATGGAGCACTCTGTGCATGCGCTTATGCTAACTCTCAGGAATTTTAATTGCATGTATGAGGTGTGATCAATATTCATGTTTCAAGCACAGCACTTTTACCTGAGAGGTAATCAAGGGAGGAATTCCCCTAAGGTTTCCTGTCTTTGGTGAAACTTATAACTGCAAAGGATTTAGAATTGAAGAGAATTCTACGAATCTGACATTTTACAATAGAAAAGAAGTTTACAACTGCAAAAGATGACAGTGGGTTGAATAAGGAGTTTAGCATGAATTACACTGAGAAAAGCCTCATGGTGCCAGAGTCCCATGGGTACTTTTCCCTGTCACTATCCTGTCTCATAATCATTGAGGTAACAGTTAAGATGGGTGCTGAAACAGCGAGATCCTCTAGGCCTACCTAAAACACAGGTGCTTGAGGACTTCCCTTTGCTAGCCATGCCTTTTATTCTTTTTGTCCCTATACCCATCCAAGGAGCCTTGCAACTTGGTAACATTTCAAAGAGGAAGATAGTTTCTTTAACTCTCCCTGTTCTTGTAACTTAACATCTAAAATGAGGTAGGAGAAGGACAACTGCTCTGGCCTTTTAGTTTTTGCTTTCTTGTTCCAATATCTGAGTCTGGTCCTTTCAATATTTATTAAAACATTAGTTATATTTAATAACTTCATTCAGTTCCTTCCCTAGTTTCAGGGTTCTTAATGCTTTCTAAATCAATTTTATTAATCTTCCCAAATAAATGACTGTATAAGAAAGAATAGAATGTAAGGTACTGCTGAATAAAGACCACACCACATGTGGAAAAGAAAGATTTATTGGAACCAGATGGCAGGACTGTCACTCTCGGGTTCAGAGTGCAGTGGCTTGGCTGAATTGGGTAGTGGGCTTTATAGGAGGGGCCAAGCCATGGGGGAGGGAGAGAGTAGAGTCTCTGGTCTCTGATTATCTGTGACCACCAGATGGAACAGGTCAACATGCCTGGCTAGTTGGGTAACTGGAAGTTCCTGAGGTGTTTTGCAAGCTGAGAAACATTGAGGCAGGGAGAAACAAGTAGTCATAAATCAGGGGTCTGGCTTTGGTGCTAGCCTCTGGACCTTCCACCTGCCCCAAGAATGCCAGGGACCTAACATTCCAGCCTTTTGTTGGTGTTATGGGTGCTGATCGATCTAGCTGCTTCATGCTGACTGGGGGCATCAATAAGGGGGGTTTGGCTGGAATTTGGAAATTTCTGAGGTCCCCAGGAGTGGAGGCTGATGGTTTTTCCTAGGCTTCATTTGCAGACAAGGCCAGTTATTGGGAGAAGGTTGTAGTAGCATCTGGTGGGAAGTCTATCTGCTGAGTTCTCTGAATGATCCTGGAGGCATCTAGGGTTAAAGAGCATTTTCCTGGTTTAAGGGTTTATATTTCCATAGCATCATTACATGTGCAGCTGTTTTTCTTTCTATAATAGCCTCTATAATGGACCTAATAGGTCATATAACTGAGGGAAGGAATCAGGGAAGTATTGTGCATGCTCCCAGAATTAGCCCAGTGCCCCAACCAGTGTTTTAAATTTACCTATGGCAGAAAACCAAGAGCCAGATGAGGACTAAGAACTTATGTAGGAAAGGAAGAGAGAGAAAGTTTGTGGGAGAGGCGTAGCCAGGTGGGGCCCAGCAGTACGCAAGATTGCTCATCCTTTTCTTTAGTGGAAGAGTCTGAAGTTGGTGGGCAATGTTTTATCCTTGAAAGGTGCTGCCACTGGGGGATCCTGTTGAGCTTGACAGTGGTGGGCATTCATGACTCAGGGAATGAGTCTGTCCCTTTAAGACCAAATCTAGGTGGGTGACCAGAGGGAGACATAATTGAACTTTCTCCTTAGAGACTCTGAATCCCCGGAGGCCAGAAAGTTTTAAAAAGGACTCAGTTGCCCTGCAAATGAGGGGCTCTGAGGCTCTGCAGTGAAGTACATCATCAACATATTGAAAAAGGTGGCCTCTGGGTAGTGCCAGCCTAATAAGTCTCTAGTTAGGGCCTGTCCACAAAGATGAGGGCTGTCTCTAAATCCTTGTGGCAAGACTGACCAGGTTAGTTGCTGTCAAGGGTTGTGGAAACTTTAAAAGCAAACTGGGCTGACTGTCAGAAGTTAAATGTAACATTTTTGGATAAAAGAGAGCTTTAGCTCATTATTTTATATAAATCTACATTTTTAACTTTGTAAATGTTTGTATCATATTTAGATCAAGTATATACACAATGATAAAATATGTAAATGAACTCTGATTTAGTAGTACTTAAAGCTTGACAAGATCAGAAGAAAACACAAATAATTTCTTTGATAAAATGTTTCCCTATAACAGTTTTTTGTAGATGTTACTCAAAGCAGAACAATATTAAGATAACCTTATTATTTTATAGAAATAGAGAATTTGATTTTAGTTTGACATGACCTTAAAAATCTTTTAGGCAGTTCTTAGATTACAGTCAACTTTAACTTTGTCACACATTGAAGTTTACCAATCTATATCCTTTCCAGTTGTTTAAAATTAACTTTTATAAGAACTTTAAATTTAAATAAAACTGTCTTTCTTTTTTGGCTGGTGGAGGACACTGTCTGCTGCTACCATGGAGATCTGTGAAGGATAAAGCTTACCCGAGAAGTCTGGTAGCACCAAGTAGGTGATTGAGGCCCACCTGCTACTTGGACCATTATCTAGAAGTGTGTGAAGATCAAAAGTACTGTTTTCAGGCCATTGTGAATGATTGTCTAGCTTGTACTGAGGCCAAACAGTGTTGTGGTCATAGATCAGTCACTTAGGTTTTATATTGTCTTGGAGACCAAGGGGAGGGTGTGGAGAAGGCATCCCAGTGGACATGTCTAATGTAGAGTGTGTGGTCCCCATAATGTAGAAGAAAAGGAAGGAGAGAGAGAGAGAGAGAGGGGCAGTTGCCTTGGTTAGTTTACTCTTCAGGCCAATATAGATCTAGGTCAAGATCTAGACTCCCTTATGTGACTCAGGCAAAGAGAGTAGAATCATCCAGTTGTCGTTTGGTCAAAGTAAGCTGGAGGGGCTGTCGAGCTCTCACCCTAGGTGGAGGAAAGGAGACCAGAGCAAGAGAGTGAGTGAGGGAATGAGAGAGAGGAGTGAATTGTCACCCGAACGGGTTCCCAAGAGTGGGCATCCCCGGCCTGGGTTGCTGTTCATAGAAAATACTCAACTGGTTAGCCAGGCATCCCCATGCTAAGTGGAGGGGTGCCCCAGCGGGTGTGAGAGGCATACCTGGCATGACACCACAACTACCAGACCAGACAGAGCAGACAGCCCTGAGGAGAGTGACACAGAGTCTGAGAAGAGGAATAGGTCAGGTGGAGAGCAGTGGAAGAGAGAGGCTAATGATGGATGGGAAAGCCGGCAAGGCAGTAAGGTCCAAAATCCACAGCCCAGAGGCACGTGGGGTCAATTCAGCAGTCTGTGTTCGGGAGAGGGCAGGACACGAAGGCCAAGGGAGCAGCCCCAGGCCAGAGCATCCTTCTAACCTCTCCCAGGTTTTGGCATCAGATGTAAGGTACTGCTGAATAAAGACCACGCCACATGTGGAAAAGAAAGATTTATTGGGAACCAGACCGCAGGGCTGTCGCTCTTGGGTTTAGAGTGCAGCAACTTGGCTGAATTGGGTAGTGGGCTTTATGAGAGGGGCCAAGCCATGGGATAGGGAGAGAGTCTCTGGTCTCTGATTACCTGTGATCACCAGATGGAACAGGTCGACATGCCTGACTAGTTGAGTAACTGGGGGAATGAAATAGCCAATAAAGTCACATGCAGCCATATGTGTGTTGAGCTTTCCTTCTTGCTTCTGTAACTTGCTTGCAAGGGTATATAACGTGAGACCTCTTTGTTCTCAGGGCTCAGCCTTTGGATACCAGTCTACTGAGTCTGTGCCAGCACAATAAAGCATTGCTTCCTGCTAAACTGCCTCAGAGTCCCGTATCTCAGCTTGAGATTCCCACAACAATATCGTAGATAATCAGTAAACAAATGGCAAAGACTGGGTTTCCAAAAAGTTTTACATACAAAAATATGCTGTACATTTTAGAAAACTAGAAGAAAGGCTTTTGGAAGTTATCAAGCTACAGAAGTGATAAATGTTTGAGAAGATAAATATGTTTAATCTGACTTAAATACTGTACAATTTTAACATGCATTGAACATTATATGCTATTCCATTGATAATGTACAACTTTTATGTTATTGTATATGAGTTAAAAATTGATTTAAAAACAAAAGTTCTAATTAAAACACGTAAATAAAAAGTTAAAAGTTAAAAAATAAACTTTGAGAAAGATTTGCTCCACAGAAGTTTGTTGACCCTTGTTCTATTTTACTATTTTTAAATATCTTTAATACAAATTCCACCAGTGTTACATGTAACAATATTAAAATTAAAATTTATAGAATGTTTACTATGAGAAAGACATTGTTACAATTGCTTTGCATAAATTAATCCATTTGTAATCATACCAAACTCTCAGAGGTGTACTAGTAACGTCTCTATTGAAAAATGAATGCGTTGAGAAACAGAGAGGTTAAGTACATTGCTTTCTATTATAAGACTAGCATGAAAAGGTAGGTCTTAAATCTTTGAATCCAAAGTCCAAGCTTTACCAGAAATACATTAATGCATTTCTATGACTTAACTAGTCATAAAGCATCAACTTGGCTTACTGAGAAGTTGCCATTTACGTAAATTGCAAATCTCCAAACATTTCATTTTTATTTTTAAATTCTTTCTCCTTCTTTGGAGTTCTCATTAGGTAGTCCAGGTTAGCCTTGGACTGTCAAGTCTCTTGCTTCACTACCTCAGGGGAGACTGGTGAAACCGGAGTTCTAGACTAACCCCCAAACTTCTGGGATTCCACATGCCAGGCCAGACCATTCGCCACAATATGCCAAATAAAGAGACATGATAAGGAGCAGAGAAAGGAGGTTTATCACATGGCCTGGTACATGCAGTGGGAAGAGGTAGAGCTAGCACTTCAGCTCATCTTCAGCCATCTTTGAGGTAGAGACATAAGCCATAGGTTTAAGTAGACAAAGAACTGTGGTTGAGGGGGAGAGAGATAAGCAAACTTAAATAGTCCCTGTCATATGTGTGGTTTAGTTGGTCATTATCTCAGCCCTTGTTTTGGGAGAGGTTTCAGAGAAGTTGTTACCCAGAGTCATTATTGCCTGGCAGGTGGTCTATCCTGAGGAGGCTCTACAGTTTGGGGTAGTCACCCACATCCCTTATCATAAAGATGTTATCCAATCCATCCTTCCTAGAATCTAAGGTAACTGCAAAGTAACTTACAAAAAGAATGGCTTAGGGGAAAGACAAATACAAAATGAAGGCAGAGATGCTAAGCTTTTTCTCCTTTTTGTTAATTTGTAGGCCTAAGTAAGGAGTCAGTGCTTTTCAGCAAAAGCAATTTAAGCATATTTTTACACTGGGATTATAAGCAGTGCTTCCATGCTCAGTTTGACAAATTTATTTTAAAAGCACAAATTCAACTTAAAATTTCTTCTTAGCTTTTTAAAAAAACAGTATGTTTGGCCCATGATAAATGGTGAAAAAAATCTATTCAAAACACATACACAAGATCATTCCATTAGATTTTAAATGTTATTCCTCCCATGTTTTTCTTAGTGTTTTCCTCCTCATCACTAGATGTTTATTTTTTTCATAACCCAATGTCTGTCTCATAAAATATCCATTTAAGTAAAAAATGAGGAATAATAGACACTGGAAGCTTTACATTAAAGGATAAGTGGTATATTCAAAGGGCAATTGTAATATCTTTTTCAATAGTTAGTGTGTTAAAAATATCGGCTCAATAATTTTACTTACTATCTGATGGAAGCATGTCACCAATATGTAGCTAGAAGATTAGGTAGCATAGCAATTGTTCAAAAATTGGTGACTATTAAAGTTCAATCAAGTTGAGCATGGTTCAATAAATTAAGAGAGAATACTTTTTAGAATGGCAGAATAAAGCCCTACAAAATCTGCTTCTCCATAAAAGCAATGAGAACATTGGCAAGGAAAAAACTGTCAAAATCATCTTTTTTTTTTTAGATTATGGTAATTAAAGGATTATAATAATCCAAGGATTGTTTTTTAAGTGGCTAAATATTGATAAGAACAGCATATTTTGTGGCATTTAACTTATGTTATTTCCATCCCCCCTTTGTATCCCTGAGATAGCCTTGCAATTGTGGCAGTTGTGAAAATCTTGAGGCCAGTCACTGTTGTTGAGGGCAGAATGGGCCTGGAAATTGGCAAAGGCCTACTTGGAATTTACTTGATACCTGATTGAGATGCTTCATTCTTAAGCTTCTCTTTATGGCTTTATTTGACCTGAGGCAGTGTCCACACTGTGCAAATATCCAGAGCATCTGTCAAAAAGTCAGAGGTCATTCTTTACCATAACAAATATCAGAAGTGGCTTCACTACTTATGGTAACAGGGAGCTCACCAAAGACACTTAAAAGGATATAGGGGAATGAGAGATCCGTAAGGGAATTTGAAAAGCTGTGCCATATTTCAGAGGATATAGAAAGCCACATGAATATGCAGGACCGTGTGCATGCCTAAGAAAGCCCTGAGAAGGCCCTCACCTCTCACCTTTAAAAGTGAGAAAGGTAGAAAGTGAAAGCAAAGGCAGAGTTGTCAACTGCCACAGAGCTTTGAAGTCATATCACAACACACGTGATCCCCAGAAAACACTGGCAGACATTGCTCAAATCATTTGAGGAGATCTGTCTTACTTACTAACTCTTCTATTTTGCTTATATTTATTCTAAAGGCTTAGCATATATGATACAGCCTGAAATCAAATCCTTGCTTACTTACTATCAAGTAATGCAATCTTTCTTAGTTCTGTTATTTGTAACCAAAGTTAATGATGTTTATAAAACTCTGGGGAGAGTATATAGAACAGTGTTTATCCCATAGATAGCACTCAAATGTTAGAAATTACTTATACAAAGTATAAATAATGAAAGATAGATTTTTTAAAAGATTTGACAGTAGATAGTCACAAAAAACTAAGGGACACAGAGATTTTAAAATAAGATCAAGATACAAAAGTAGGACCAATGACTTAGCCATTTTTTAAGAATTCATTTATTTTTCTTAGTATTTTCAAGTTAGTGCATCTTTATGAGACTCTTTATGGTAATTCAATACATGCATACAATGTGTACTAATCAAATCAGGGTAATAAGCATTTCAATCTCTTCAACAATTAATCACTTTTATGTGCTGGAATTTCATACACTTCTAGACATTTTGAAATATGTCATAGGTTGTTTTGCTTGGTAGTCACCATATTGTGCTAAAGAAGAACCAGAAGTGATTCCTCCACTCTAATTGTGTTTTTAGTGCCCCTTATTGAATTTCTTTCTTTCCCTCTCCCTTTGCCCCTTCTCTAGTAGTACTATTCCATTCCACTCCTCTACAAAGTTGACTTGTTAGTTTCCAGAAATGATTGAGAACATGTAGTATTTCTATGTCTGTTTTTCCCACTTAAGAGAATGATCTCCAGTCCCAAGCATGTTCCTACAAATGACAGGATTTTATCTTTTTTTAGTGGGTGGTAGTACGCCATTGTATAACTATACCACATTTTCATTATCTATTTATTAACTGAAGGTTCACTGAAGGATATCTGGCTTGATTCCATATTTTGGCTATTGTGAATAGTGCTGCAATAAACATGGAACTGCAAGTATATTTTTGGAATAAGGGGTTCATCTCCTCTGGGTATCCACCCAGTAGTGGAATTGCTGTATCATATGGTAGTACTGTTTTTAGTTTTTGAGGAATTTCCATACTGTTTTCTATAACAGATATACTAACTTATATTCCTACCAGTAGTGTACAAGACTCCTTTTGGTTCCCCAGTGTTTGTTATTTCTTGTCTTATTGATAATAGACTTGCTAACTGGGGTGAGATGATATCTCATTTTGTTTTTGACTTACATTTCTCTGATGATTAGTGAAATTGAGCTTTTTCCATATATTTGTTGGCCATCTGTATGCCTTCTTCAAGGAGGTGTTTGTTTAGTTCTTTAACACATTTTTAATTGAATGGCTCAGCTTTTTGAGTTCCTTAAATATTCCAAATGTCAGTTCCTTGTTAGATGTACCATTTGTAAATATTTTTTCCCATTTTGTAGGTTGTCTCTTAATTCTATTGCTTCTTTAGCTATGCAGAAGCTTCTTAGTTTGATAAAATCCCAATAAAGACAATAAATCTTAAAACCAAAACTGTGAAGTTACTCTAAGAAAACATACAGTAAAGACTTAAACACATTGGAATAGGCATTGAATTTTTAGATAGGTTCCCAAAAGCAAAGGCAACAAAAGTAAAAGTATACAAATGAGGTTACACCAGACTAAGTTGCCATTCTCTCTAAAATGTATAAAGGCTTTAAATGGAGAAGAATAAAGCATTGACCTTTCAGAGGAATCTTTTGAAAAATTACCTGCATTTCCCATCTCTTAATTCCCTTTGGGGAATTATGTTGACTTAAACACAAATAGTACAAGGGAAAATAAAAAGACCAGATAAAACCTAATGGTGCTTTTCTTTCCAGAGTTACAATAATACATTATTTTTTCCTGGTTTGCTTGTTTTAGAATAGGATTATTTGTAGTGTTCTACTAACAGAGTCTTATAGACAATGATTGAAGCGCAGTGGTTTTTAAGTCATGAATCAACTCTTTGGAGGTATTTTTTGGGGGTATCTTCTATAGGAAAATACCTGAAAATATTTTAATGCAGCTGAGACTTGCATTCATCAACTAAGCCAATGGATGGTTAATGTGTAATGTAAAATAATTACTTTAAAATTTCCTTTGGAACTAAGAACAAAACCAGAAGATACATTGAGGTAGTTATTTAACAAAATGAAGAAATAATAATAAGCTTATTCAGGAAACTGATACTTACTTACCATGCCCATTAATTATTAATGTATTTGTGCATTTCTTATTACAATTCCATCTGCCAGAGATTTTGACTTTATTTTCCCAATATCAAAGTTGTCATCCTTCACAATCATTTCCTCCCATCTTGTGTGATATTAAAAGGAAATTACTGGTCTCTCCACCTCATTCTCTTTCTTTCTCAAAGTAAAAGAAATGACTCGTGAGATTGGTGTGATCCAGTGTATTTGTTGACTGTCAATTAGATTGACATGGAAGACAAACCTGAATAAAATTACTACAAATGTAAACAGGAAAAGAATTACTAAACTTGTAGATTGTTCATTTAAGTATGGCTTACTAAATATGAAGATATTCATTCGCATATGGCATTAAAATTGGTTTGATTAGAATAGTACTGTTCAGTCTATAATGTAAATACAAATCACCTGGATTTATTTAAAATGTAGGTTCTAATTCAGTAGGCCTAATTCAATGGATTTAAAGCTTTTTCATTCATAGTACGTGTCTACATAACACTGATTTTGCCAATCTAATGACAATACCTTGATGAGCAAGACAGTAGGATATGGGGCAATGGTATACCATTTAACATGAATAAAGAACTAGTGTCAGTGAACAACTTAACTTCAGAGCAATACAAAGAAAGCTGAAGGATTTTCAAGTTACAAAAGTAGGAAGAGAAATGACTAATGTCAAACTCATTTCTTATTAAAAATAAAAAAGAATATATTCCAAAAGATGACACTTAGATCCATAATATATTAATTTTTTCCCCAAAAGGAGATCAGATTCAAAAAACCTTGGAAATCTCATCTCAACTCTTAAAGCCTTCAATAGGAACTCAATGTTATGAACTATTGAAAAATTCCTTAAATATAGTAAAAATGTAGCTACAAAAAGCAGCATCCAGTTTTTTTTTTTTTTTATTATTGTTGTGCTGGGTGGGGGAACATTGAGGCATTTACAAAAGTTCTTACAATATATCAAATATATCATATTTGAATTCACCCCCTCCACCATTCACCTTTATCTCCCTCTCCCCCTTCTTGGAAAACTTTTAAAGGGTATTATCTTTCCATTTATATACATGTGTACACAGTATTTGCACTATATTCACCCTCCATACCCTTTCCTCACCTCCTCCTCCCTCCCACTGTTATCAACCTCCACCCCAGGCAGGAACTGTTCTGCCATCTTATTCTCTAATTTTGTAAGAGAAAAAATATTGACATTTTTGCTTATTTAATATAAATACATGGGGACTTTCCTTGTGACATTTCCATCTACACATGTATTAAAACCCAAATTGATTCATCTCCTCTATTTTTCTTCTTCCTACCTTTGTCCCTTCCTTATGGAGGTTTCAACAGGTTTAAAATTCTATATTCATTCTTGTATAGAGAGCACCTTACCATATTCACATTCTTAACTTCCTTCTTTTACCCTCCCCCTCTTGCATGTGACCTCCCCTTAGTGTGACCTCTTTTTCATAATATTGCTATATTTGCATTAGGTCTGTACTCCACATATGAGAGAGAAACATGCAGCTTTTGACCTTCTGAACCTGATTGACCTCATTTAAGATGATGTTCTCTGGTTCCATCCATCTATCTGCAAATGATAGAATTTCATTCTTCTCTGTGACTAAATAAAATTCCATTGTATATAAATACCACATTTTCTTAATCATTACTTGTGAGACATCCTGGCTATTTCCGTAAGTTGGCTATTGTGAATAATGCTACAATAAACAGGGTGTGCAGGTGCCTTTATTGTAACCTGACTTATAGTCCTTTGGGTATATCCCTAGGGGTGAAATTGCTGGATCATGTGGCAGTTCTATTTTTAGTGTTTTGAGGAGACCTCATACTGTTTTTCACAGTGGTTGTACTAATTTACATTACCACCAATGGTGTATGAGAGTTCTTTTTTCCCCACATCCTTGCCAACATTTGTCGTTGCTTATGTTCTTGATGGTAACCATTAAAACAGGAGTGAGGTGGAATCTTTATGTGGTTTTGATTTGCATTTCATTTATGGCCAGGGATGGCTAGCATTTCTTCATGTGCTTTTTAGCCATGTGAATTCTTCCTTTGAAAAAGCTCTGCTTACTTCATTTGCCCATTTTTTCATTGGATCATTGATTTTGGGGAAGTTTAGTTTTTTGAGCTCCCTTTATATTCTGGTTATTAGTCCCTTGTCAGATGTATAGCTGGCAAATATTTTCTCCCATTCTGTGGGCTGCCTCTTTAATTTTGAGACCATTTGGTTTAATTGTGCAGAAATTTTTGAAAGAAGAAGGCTAAAAAAATCAATGAAGAATACAAGGTGGTTTATATGGTACGTTTTATTGTAGTAGTGATTTTAGGTGAGAGGCATGACCAGGACATTTATAGACTCAAAGATCTAAGTGAAGGCTTAGTGCACATAACAAATTAAAAGAGAGTGAAGTATGACAGACTAAGTAGAAGAGAAGTCTAGTTTAAATGTTGTCTAATGAAAGTCTAAATCCTTGGGTGCCCCAGAGAGTTAGTAGTAGGAAGAATTTTTTTAAAATAATAGATAAGTTCTTCTATTATTATCAAGAGGATCCTACGGGATGGAATTTGGAGTATATCAATTAATAAAGCATATGGGATTTAAAACAGAGAAAGACTAGCTCTATATCTGACATTTGAACAGTTAACAAATATTAGATTTACGAAGTCTCCTGTAAACTGAAATGATGGCCTAAAGGCATCAGGTCTGAGTCCCTGAAACTTGTGAATGGTACTTTATTTGGAAAAAGAGATTTCTAAAGATATGATTAAGTTAAGGATATTGAGGTAGGGAAATAATTCTAGATTATTTTGACAAGGCCCTAAATGCCCATAGGCGAAAACTTATTAGTAGGAGGCAGAGGAAGATAGTCACAGGCACAAAAAATATTATGCTAATACAAAGATAGAGGTTGGAATGATATGGCTACCAAACTAAGGATGTAATCAGAAACTGGAAGAGGCAAGGAATGGATTCTCCCCCAGAGTTTATGAAGAGAATGTCGCCCTCCTGATACCTTGAGCTCAGCACAATGAAGCTGATTTCAGACTCTTGACTTCCAGAAGTGTAAAAGAATAAATTTATGCTGTTTTAGTTATATGCTTATATAATTATCACCTCATGTGTGATAATTTTTTGTAACAATCATAGGAAACTGATGCACATCCCAAGAGAAGAATATGAGGATAATGTTCAGATAGAAAGCCAGCAAAAATGAGCTTGACTTAGGAATATGGATGGTGAGGCAAAACCATCATAGATAAGATGAAATAGTTAATTGGAGTATGAAAGAGTTACTAGATTTACAGATTTCTTTCCCCACTCCCCGCCCAGAGAGCTACCTGCAATAATGGTGGGGTCATCAAACTCAAGAAATTACAGAAACTGTGAAAGTGGTTAAAAGTTGAATTTATGAAAAGAATATCAAATCTACTAAATAATGCAGTAGACAAGACTACTGGTTCCATGTGAGAAAGGTGAGCCTGGGATAAGGATACACAGATGCCTTGGCTGTGGTGTTTTACCAGGACTGGATTTATAAAGGTCTATGTTAGTGGGTAAGTTGTTTTTGTGAACAACAGGGGATCAATTCCATGAGGTAAAAACTTTTGGATTAATATAAGTTAATCTGTTTCACTAACAGCCCACTTTAGGAAAATGGTCTCCATGACCTAACAGCAAGTCAGTCTGTATACTTATATATCCAGGGTCTTTGTGGAGTTTTTGAATGTTTACTTCTCAGCTGACCAATTTCAGATGCAGAGTTAACTGTCATTTTTTTTCATTTGTTTAGTATCTAACTAGATAGACATTCTGATCATTGTAAAATTGTGTGGGTGCATGCATGTGTGTGTGTTTAAGACCCAACTTGTCAATCTTTTATTAAGGACAACATGAATTGTGGCTTATGTGCACGTTTAAATATTACTATTACAAAGAAGGAATTACTGACTTGGAAACTTAAATTGTACCCTCATCGCTTGGAGAATTTAGTATGCTGATTTTTATCTGCAGAGGCAAGTGTTTGCCTTTCTCCAAGTTTAACTTTCATTCCTGTTGGCAAAAGTGGTTCATATATTGTAGTCACTTAAACTACAATATATGAACCACTTTTGCCTCCTATTTTCAAAGGCAATGGAGTTTTCTTCTCTGTCTTCATTTTCTCTTTTGTAATCAGTTTCTCTCAAGCAAAAGAATGAGGAATTTACTTTTCCATCTTTAACAAGTCCACATGCTATAATTTGCCTTGTAGTACAGAATGAAATATGCATATCCTCTTTCCATAATCATAAGCATCATAGAAAGGGTAGTGATACCTCCATAGGCCTGAAAATTAAAGAGCTTTAAATATTGATACCCTGGCTACTAATGAAGAAGCTGTCATCTGATTTACGTGGAAGATAATAGCATTAGTGCCATCGGTTGAACAGAGCCATACACCGTGGCTCCTCATTCAGAAACTGTCCTTTTTTATTGTTACTTGGAATGAAGAATTGCTGGGGTCATTTAGGATGTTAGCATGGCTGTAATTTTGAAGTCCCAAGCTAATATATCTATAGTTCTTGTATTTAGGGGGAATGTAAGTCATGAAGACTATATTTCTATCTTTGGCTTATGGGTCTGGTTCTGACTCATTATGAGGCATTCATATATCTCAGTTGTACAACCTCAAGGCTTTGATAGGCAATCTCCATTTGTTTAAATGGGACACATTTACCATTAACTCCTTTACCCTTATGGTTTACTTCTTTTCTAGGACTGGTATAGTTAAAAGATGTGCTGTTGTCTGTGGGGCCTCATGTTTTCATTTTTGGCATGTTGAACAAGGTTTGATTTTAATTGTAATATAAATTTTTATCCAATGTCCTAGAACTTACTGACTAGCTGTAATTCTACGGAAAGAATCAATTCCAATATTCTTTGCTTGACTCAGAAGGAAAAAAAATAACAATCTTCTGTTTTACCAACAAAGCCCCCCAAAAATCTTTTAGATATATGAGAAATATAAGACTGTAAGAATATGAACAACTCTTTTATGTCCCCAGTACTCATGAGGCCACCAGAAAGACTGCAGCATTTCATGTACTCAAGAAATATTTTCAAATAAAACAGTGTAGGAGAAATATAATAATACTAAATATCCATATAACATTTTACTGTTTCAAGTGCATATTTAATAAATGATAATAATTTGTAAATTATATTGCTTGTTTTCAGTTTTTCTATCCCTCATTACAGGTAGGGGAATTCAATCTAATGCCATTGTTAACTGGTTATGATCCTAAATATTCCAGCATCTGGTACACAGCTTGACTATAGGAACATATTTTCAAAGAGTGCTTAATATGATAAAAGGAAATTTCATGAAAATAATGACGAGTATGGTGGTATTGTCTATGGTGCATGACAATGGATAGAAAGTGAAATGTACTGTGTTATAAAGCTATTGTATAATCACAAGTAAGAGCTGCTACTGCTTGCTTACCCTCTGGAAGAGGCATTGTTTCTTTCTACAGAATATCAGCTTTTCTCTGAGTGCATGCTGAATTAAGCACATACAAGAACACGCTTTAAAAGGACGGAACTAAGCAAAAAAATCTTTTATCTCCCTTTTTTTTTTTTCAGTGAAACTGGGGTTTGAACTTAGGGCTTCATGCTTACAAAGCAGTTCATTTTGGTCTGGTTAGACAATCCCCTGTATCTCAGCCTCCCAAGTAGCTAGGATTACAGGTGTGAGCCACGAGTGCCCAGCTTAAAGTGATAATCTTGCAGTTCTCAATTATGAAGAACTAGGATAAAGGAGATGAGCTATAAAACTAGAGGAAAGCAAGTGAAAACAAAAAAAAAAAAGGGAGGGAAGAATTAACACAAGTGG
The DNA here is from genome assembly GCF_047511655.1 of Castor canadensis. Lineage (NCBI taxonomy): Eukaryota > Metazoa > Chordata > Mammalia > Rodentia > Castoridae > Castor > Castor canadensis. The sequence continues at coordinate 67,968,174 of NC_133391.1, read as the reverse complement.
GGGAAAGATAACGTTCTTCATCACTGCAGAAACCTGTTGGCTTAGTTAATGATTTTTTGTTGTTGCTTGACCTGATAGACAAGCAAATGGCTTGGAAAATTTATTCAAAAGTTGAACATTTTAAGAGATTTTGCTAGCTTTTGATTTCTATGCATCAAATGACCTATACTCAGTGAGGGATGAGTAGATAAGGCTTCTTCAGAGTCTCTGAGCCTACTCAGTCACAACAAGCAATATGCATTAGTCCTTTCCAGCACCCTAAGGATATGTGGGTGCTCATCAATATAGTGTCTCCTTTTCTAGATTCCCTTGCTTAATTTCTTGTGTCTGGTCTTTCACTGTGCTGATTGGCCAGCCAATATCACAAGGACAAGTTAGCTGTGATTTTGATCTTCCTTGATTGCCTCCTAAATTGTTACTGTTTTTGACAACTCTTGTAGGCAAGAGTTTTGCTCTAAATCAATCCATCCTCCATCTGACCATAAAGTTGCCAGCTCTCACTGCTTTCTTGGTCCTAACAGAACTACCACAGATGCAGCTAGAGATGGGAATAAGAACATCCTTAGGATAAAATTTCAAAGTGGTATTTCTTCTTAAAGAAACACTTCACAATTTATTGAAAATATTGGTCAGTTTTTAGAACCTTGATGTTTTTATAACTTAATTATAAATTATAATTTTTGTGATTGTTATAGTTACATCCTTTAAAATTTAATATGTAATATTATATAATATCATCCAGTTTTCTCATTATTTGGAGTGAGGACTTCTGAGCTCATTGCTCATTGAACTGTTCTGGAGTTCTACCTCCTTGAGAAAGTATTTGGAAACTAATGAAAATGAAAAGATAGTATAGATTGTAGAATGTTATGGAAGTAGAGGTTATTTGTAACACTGAACATATACCAATAAAAGAAAGATCTCAAACCAATAATTTCAGCTTTCTTGTTAGAAAAGTAGAAGTAAAGATCAAGTTAAATGCAAATTAAGCTAAAAGAAAAGGAAATATCGGTGACATAAGAAACAAAAGCAAAAGGAAAAAGTGCTTGCTTTTTAAAAAATATCATTGAAATTGATAACTCTAAAGGATTATCAGCAGAAAAGAAGGCATGAATTAAAAATATCAAAAAATAAGAGAAGGGAAATCATTATAGGGTCTATAGTTATTAAAAAGATATTATGGAATATTATGAACAACTTTTTGCTAATAGCTGATAGCCTAGACAGAAGGAAAAAATCCTTAAAAAATATTCAGAGCACATTAAAATAGATAATTAGAGTAATAAAATAACTCTAAAAGAAATTTAATCTATATTTATGTATATTCCCTCCAAACAAACAACAAACAAAAAAAATAATAAAAAACTCTTCCTGTCCCATATGGCTCCAGTAAGGAGTTCTACAAACTTTTCAGGAACAAATAACATCAATTCCACAAAATTCCTCCAGAAAATTAAAGAAAAGGAAGAATTTCCAACTCATTCTATGCCAGTTTCCAATACTGAGACAAATCATGTAATACCCATCTGACTGTAAAGTCAGACAAAGCTGTTAAAAGCCAGGAAAACTGAGGATGAATATCCCACATGGACACAATGTATAATTCCTTAAAAACTTTCAGAAAATGTAACACAGAATATAAAATTATATTATGATTTATTTCAGGAATGCAACATTAATGTAACATTCAAAATTATCAGTGTAAGTCAGCATAATAATCTAAAGCAGGAAACTAAACCATTATTCACTATCAAAGATAAAAAGAAAGCATTTGGTAGCACTCAACATACATTTTTTTTTGTGCAAAAAATAAACATTTATTACCAGAATCAGTTTTGACATCCTAAAATGAAAGCTGACACAGTATTTCCCATCTCCAACGCTATTAACTGACTCATACTCATCGTGAGTGAGGAACTACTTAACTCAAATTTACAGCAGTCATGAATCACCCATCCTTATGGCCTTTAATCTGCATCTTTCGCACCCTGTCCTCCAACCATGACACAGAACTGAAACATCTTTAAAAACCTCATCCTTACTGAAGTATTTCATAATCTTCTCTTTTATTGTCTTTGTGGATTTTATTTCCTCTGGTTTGATTATTTTTCCCCCTTTCCTTTTGGGATTTTAATTGTTTTTAGTATTGTGGCTTGAACTCAGGGCTTACACCTTGAGCCACTCCACTAGTTCTTTTTTTGTGATGTGTTTTTTTGAGTAGGGTTTGGTGAACTATTTGCCTGGGCTGGCTTCGAATCACAATCCTCCTGATCTTTGCCTCTTGAGTAGGTAGGATTACAGGCCTGAGGTACCGGAGCATGGCTTTTTTGGGATTCTTGATAGAAAAGGAAACTCTACAATAATAATATAATTTAAAAAATAGAAGAAAAATCAGTTCAGTTTGGGGTTTCCAGGTAAGAATGCAGAATATAGCATAGTGGCACTTAGTATATTCCAAAGAAAGAAATAAGCAAAACCAAACCCTTTATTTGCTCTCTAACTGATAGATTGATTGGTCACTGAGAACAAAACCCACAAAACTCAACTTTAACCAAACCATAACTAGAAGAACATTTCTTCATTTATCATATATATATGTATATATATGCATATATGTGGTGAAAGACTTCATAGTTTTCTCTTGGGAGGAAGGCAAAGCAGTTTACTCTTACCACTGTTGTTTAACATTGTATCACAGATATTGTCCAATGCCATAAAGCGAGAAGAAGGAATAAAATATATACAAACTGAAAAAGAAGAATTAAGCCCATCTTTATACATAAATGAAAGTAGTCTATATAGAAGACTTGATTGATATAAAAGCTACAAGGTCTAATACATGATTTTAGTAAGGCTTTAGACTATAAGATCTAAATACAATAACCAATTGTATTTTTATGCATCAATGATAAAAAGTTGGAATTTGAAGCAAAAAATAGAATTTACTATTTGACCAAAAATATAAAATGCTTAATGAAACATCTGACAAAATATGTTGCTCACTGCAACACCAAAATATTCCTTAGCAAAATGAAAGAAAACCTAAATAAATGCAGAGATAAGTTGTTTTCATTGGTCAGATGATTCAGTATTCTAAGATGTCAATTCTCCCTTAATTGATATGTAGATTAAATTCAATCCTTGTAAGAATTTCAGGATTTTTTATAGGACATAATAAGCTGATTTTATAGTTCATGTGGAAATGAAAAGAAATTACAGCATTGAAAATAGTTTCAAAAAGGAGTCACAAAACTTGGAATACTAATAATACCTGATTTTAATATTTATTGTAACAGTAACAATGCAGTTACTCAGACTATGGTGTTGTGACAAAAATAAATAGATCAATTGAACAGAACAGATATTCCAGAAATAGACCTACAGATATTTGGGCAACTAATTTTTTACTTTTATTTTTGCAGTACTGAGGGTTGAACCCAGGGCCTCACATCTGCTAGGCAGATACCACTTGATCCATACCCTTTTGTTTGTATTTTGCTTTTGTGATAAGGTCTTGATAACTTTGTCCAGACTAGCCTTGAACTTGTGATCCTCCTGGCTCCATCTCCTGGGTAGCTATGATAGAACAATTAATAATTGTTCAGCTGGATTGAACAATTTATTTTGATCAATGTATAAAGACTTGTTTGGTGAATGAAGCCTTTTCTTTTCAACATATATCCCTAGAACCTTTAGATATTCATTTGCAAAACCATGAAATTCAATCTATACATAACACTATTTACAAAAATTAAAAATGGATATTAAGCCTAAATATAAAATAATATATTTCTAGGAGACAGTATAGAGGGAAATATTTGTTACTTTGGATCAAAGATTTCTTAGATAGGAAACCAAAAGTATGGTGCTTTAAAGAAATACAATCAACACTTTGAATATGCGGGTTTCACAGATGCAGGTTCAATCAACTGCAGATCAAAGCTATTTTAGAAATTATGTCTCTTCAGAAAATGTAAAGACTAATTCTTGTCTTTATTTCCTAAACAATATACTATGATAACTATTTACATAGCATGTATATTCTATTAGATATTATAAGTAATCTAGAGATGATTGAAAGCATACAGGAGGATGTTGTGTGTTGGTTATATGCAAATAATACACAATTTTATATAAATAACTTGAAAAGCTTTACAAGCCATATGTTTGATGAAGTACTTGTATTTGAAATGTTAAAAAGTCTAAAAACTCAATATTAAAATAGCAAGCAATTCAGTGGAAAACATGAACAATAAATTTGATCACAGGTCACAACAGAAAATATATACATGTCCAGTAAACAAATGAAAGGATGTCTGACATTCATTATTAGGAAATACTAAGGAAAACCAGAAAAAGATACCACTACTGCTCATTTGAAAGGCTAAGTTTAAAATGACTGATCATAGCAAGAATGTGCTAAAACTGAAGCTGTCAATCACAGCTGGTCAGAATGTAGAATGGTGAAAGCACTTTTGGCAGTTTCTCAAAACATCAAGTACCCACCTACTGTATGATCCAGCCATTCCATGCCAGGCTTTCACCTAACAAAATTGAAAGCATATGTCTATGCCAAACTTGTCCATGAATGGTCATACAACCTTTATTTGTAATAACAAAAATGTCTGGAAATAACTCATATGTCCATTAATTTATGAATACATGAGCAGTTTGACTTATAGCCATACAATGAAATCATGTGCACTAATAAAAAGGACTAAAAACTCAAATATACTATATATATATATATATATATAGAGAGAGAGAGAGAGAGAGAGAGAGATAATACACACACATATAAAATGAATGAATCTTTAGTTATACTGAGTGACAAAATCCAGGGACAAAAGATTTTATACTGTATGATTCCCTTGACATAAAATTTTGAAAAATCAAGCCATCTACAGTAAATAAAAGCAAATCACTGATGGTCACCAGAATGTCTACAAACATGTTCTTACCTTTATTGTTGTAAGGGTTTTATGGGTGAGCAAAATGAACTGCTGGTAAGCATGTGGAATAACAGAAACTCATGCATTCCTCATGTGCTTGTGCAATGGAATGACGACTTGCAAAACTTATAAATTTATAAGCTACATCTGCTCTTTGACAAGAGAAATTCCATCATAGGAATATGAAAACATACATCTACACAGAGACTTCCATAATAATGTTTCTAGTAGTTTTAGTCATGTCAACACTAAACTATCAATAATTCTAATATTCTTTGACAGAATATCTGATAAACAATTCACAGCACCCTTATACAATGAAACAGTACTATGTAATACAAAGGAGCAAGTCTCTGATGCTTGCAACAATAGGAATAAATCTCCAAAATCATATGTTTAGAGAAAAACACCAGACACAAAGTAGTACACATTGCTAACAAGGTATAACTCTTTTTTCTAATACTAGATGCATTTTTATTTTTTCATTTTTATTAGCATATATTCATTGTACCAGGGGGATTCATTTATTGCAAAGATTTATTATTATTATTATTATTATTATTATTAGTGTAGTACTGTGGTTACACTGTGACACTTGCCTAAGTTCAACATACCATAGTTGATTTCACCCCTCCATCATTCTCCTTTATCTCTCCTCCTCCCATTTCTGGAATAGTTTCAACAGGTTTCATTTTTCCATTTTCATACACGAGTACATGTTTTTCCACCATATTCACCCTTTACACCTTTCTTTATGCCATTCCCTCTCCCAAGGGTACTAACCCCCAGACAGGACCTGTTTTACCTTCCTGTTCTCCATTTTTGAAAAAAAGATATTTTTATTTCAGATAGCTATATAGAGAGTTTCATTGTGACATTTCCAAGTATATATGTATTATGGCCCAAATTGATTCATCCCCTCTATTCTTCTCCTTTCTACCTTAGTCCCCTTCTTATGGTAATTTCAACAGGTTTAAAATTTTTATATTCATTCTTATATAGAAAGTACTTCAATCATATTCACCTTTTTAATATAGGAGGAATTCATTGTGACAATTCTGGATAGCCTTACATTGTATGTTGGTTAGGTATCCCCCACCATCTCCCCCTCTCAACTCTCTCCCTGCTCCACTTAAAACAATTGCAAAAGGTTTCATTGTTCTATTTCATATAAGTATACAGACTATATCCCCTCACCTTCATCTTCGCTATTCGCCGTCCCTCTTCCCATAAGTATGCCCCCACAATATCTATTTTTCGGTCTGGTCCTTCATTTTTAATTTCAAAGTTAGTGTTCAAAGGGGTTTCTTGATATGTCTCATATGTGAATATACTGTACTTTGGTCAGTTCAACCCCCTCTGTTACTCTCCTTTATCCTTTCCCTATTACCCTCTATTATTCAACAGCTTTCATTACATAACATTATGTCATCTATCTGCACAGGTGCAGTATATTTTGATATTGTTGACTATCATTCTCTTTTCCTTTTTCTTTTCCTTCTTCCCCTAGCTCTATAGAGTAGTTCCACAATCACAATCATGTTCTATATATAAACATGTATATGATAATTTTGGTTTTGTGTATATGTTTATCTTTTGGATCTATCTCAATGTGTGATTGTATTTATATGAAGTTCACAACAGGAAAAACTAATTAATTATGAGAAAAAGCAAAACAATTATGTCAATAGCTGTGAGCATTGTTCTTCGCAGGGGCACAAGAGAACTATTTGGTGATAGAAATGTTCTGCATCTTCATTGGGTTAGTGACTACATGGATATATATGGCTGGTAAGCTTATCAAATTGAAAGTTTAAAATCTATGTATCCTACTGTATGTAACATATATAACATCTCCATTTTCAAAAAGATATGGATTTTTTTAAAGTGTCTTATTGAATCATGTTTTTCCTACCTAATGCTGACCTGACCATCCCACCGTACCTCTGACTTATTTCCCACAAGTTTTGCCACTTGGCTAAAGAACACTGGCTTGAATTTCTATATTTCTTTTGAAATTAAAAAACAAAAACTAATGAATATTAAAATAATGTCTGGCAGGGCACTGGTGGCTCATGCCTATTATTCTAGCTACTTGGGAAGCTGAGATTGGGAGGATTGCAATTTGAAACCAGCCTAGGCAAATAATTAACAAGACCCCATCTCCAAAATAACCAGAGCAAAATGGACTGGAGATGTGGCTCAAGCAGTAGAGCACCTGCTTTGTGAGCACTTGCTGAACGAGCATAAGGCCCTGAGTTCAGACCTCAGTTCCACACCAAAAAATAATAATAAATAGAATAAAAGGAGAATTTTGTCATCCGTTTCATGGTCTTAAGTGCCTAACACCAGCCCTTCATGGTAGGTTGTCTAAAGCAATGCATTGAGTCAAGCTTTAGGGATGCTCCTGGCATCACTGATCGCCATGCTTGTCATCTTTCTAGTGAGCCTAAGGAAGGAGCCAAGCTGCCTAGAGCTCCTCTAACACCTGATGTTACACACTGGTTCCTCTTTGTTAAGGAATCAGAAAAAAGCATTTTTCAAGCTTCTGTAACTTGAAGTTATTTTGGACACTTCTTCAAAAGTTATGCTTTGGTAGAGCATTTGGAAGACTCTTGCAATAAGGAGAGGATTTTTGGAAAGGCCTAGCACTGTACAATTAATCAGAAAGGTTGTCTAATTCTTTTTGTTAATAAAGGAAAAGATCAACCCAACACTTGTTCTGCATTCTGCATTCAGCATTCCCAATTAAGGAAAGAAAAATTGAAGTTGCTGTTTATATGACCTTTTCTGGAACATAAAGATTATTGCTATGATGAAAATCTTTCAGTGCATAATAAAGATTTAATGTAACATTTTAGTTCTGATGGCTTCATGAATGTAGTAAGTTTACCAAGTTTTAGATATTACAGTATAGTCTCCTAATTGAGTATCAGTCAGTCGTAAGTACATCTGATAAAGCAGTCATTCCAATAATAATGACGACAGTAATAACTTCAATGTATGGAATTTTTATATGGGCTGGGCATGCCATCAGATACTCCACATACATGTACTTGCTTAATTATCACATCATGGGATGGTTTTCTAGTATTATCCACTTTTTGCTGGCAAATAAGAGCCCAAATTTTATAAATTCACATAACTTGTGAAAGAAGGAGGGGGGAGGACGTGAGCCAGGTTTTAGGTTTTTTGTAACTTCAAAGCTTCTCTGTCTCTCTGTCTGTCTGTCTCTCTCTATGTATATATAAATTATACAAAATAGTTAGTTTCATTGTGACATTTTCATATGTGCATAATGTACATTGACCATATTTAACTCCCATTGCCCTCTCTTCTGTTCCCTATAGTAGGTCCTCCTTTACTTCCCAAATAATTCCTTTTCTAATTCCACATTTTTTTATCATTCATTCATTGATAGGCACCCAGGCTGATTCCATAACTTGGCTGTTGTAGGTGTGCTGCAGTAAACACAAGTGGTAAGGTATCTCTATTGCATTCTGCCTTTGAATCCTATGCATATATAACCTAGAGTGCTACAGTCGGATCAAATGGTAGATCTATTTTTCAGGTTTTTGAGGAAATTCCATACTGATTTCTGTAGCAGCTGCACTAATTTACATTTCCACCTACACATAAAGATTCCTTTGTGCCTACATCCTCACCAATATTTTTTTTCTTTATGATTTGTTGTCTTTTTGTTTAGCCAGTCTGACTAGGGCAAGATGGAATCTCAACCTAGTTTTGATTTGCATTTCCCTAACAGTTAAAGATGCTGGAAATTTTATCATGCCATTTGTACTTCTCGATTTAAGAAGTGTCTGCTCAACTCATTTGCACATTTACTGATTGGATTATTTGTTTTTGGTGTTTGATTTTTTTGAGCTTTCTGTTTATTCTGGATATTAATTTCTTATCAAATGAATAGCTGGCAAAGATTGTCTTCTGTTCTGTATGCTCTGTCTTCATTCTGGAAATTGTTTCCTTTGCTGTGCAGAAGCTTTTTAAACTGATGAAATCTCATTTTTCAATTCTTTGCTATTATTTCTGAGCCATTGCAGTTCTATTCAAAAACTCATTGCCTGTGACTATAACCTCAAGTGTTTTCCCTATGTTTTCTTCTAGTAGTTTCAAAGTTTCAGGTCTTTTGTTAAGGCCTTCGATCCATTTGAATTGATTTTTGTACAGGATCAGAGAACTTGTCTAGTCTTCTACATGTGAATATCCAGTTTTCACAGAATCGTTTGTTAAAGAGCCTGTCCAGTGTATATTTTTTGGCAGTTTTGTTAAGGATAAGGCTATATGTCTATAGTTGTGTGAGTTTATTTCTAGGTCTTTTATTCTATTCCATGAGTCTACATGTCTGTTTTGTGCCAGGGTCATATAGAAGAATGATATTATGTCCTTTGCAGGAAAATAGATGGAACATTAGCAAAATAAACCAGACTCAGAAAGACAGCTATTGCATTGTTTTTGCTCATATGTGGAATCTAGATTTAAAACAACAGCAAGAAAAAAGACACAAAAGCAGAAGGAGGACTATTTGGGAAGGAGAAGAGGACTGGTAAGGGGAGAAGGGGCACAAAAGAAGAAAATGGAGAGAGAATATAATCGTAGTACATTATATACATGTATGAACATGCATAATGAAACTCATTATTTCATATAATTAATATATGCTAAATGTATAAAGTACATATTTACCATGTTTCTATTATATACTTGTCTATTATAAATTTATTATTTATTTAGATATCTATTAGATATAGATGTAGATACCTTAGGAAAGTGTCTGGAGATGTAATATGCCATTACTGAGCACATAAAATATTTTCTCCAGGGGCTGGTTCTCCAGATGACTTCAAGAAGGGGTACTTGTTTGATTTAAGATACCATATCATAAGGAAGCTACTTATTTTGATACTCTAGAATCCTGTTCCATTTTTCTGTATTCTCACAGCATGAGACATTTGTCATAACTAGTATCCATGAAGGATCAGCATTTTTATATTTCTACCATGTTGTCCACTCTAGGGCATATTCTCAGAGGAGAAATTGGCTAGAAATTTAAAGTATTTCTTTCCACAGTTATTTTTTATTCTATTTTCCTTCCAGCCTAAGTTTAAACAAGCATTATCCTGGATTCCATACTTCCCATTGCTTTTATGATCTCTTACTGCACTGAGATGTTCTCTCTCTTTTTTAATTGTTTTATTATTCATATGTGCATACAAGGCTTGGGTCATTTCTCCCCCCTACTCCCACCCCCTCCCTCACCACCCACGAGATGTTCTCTCAAAAACTATTTTTTGTTCTATTTTAAGCTGCCATTAAAGTATACTTGGGGTCATTTTCCATTTATTAGTATTTTTCCAAAACTTTTTGTATTCTTCCTAAGAACTTTCAGTTTTTCTGTTTTATAAAAGTGTGATGTATCCCAGCTTATTCATTGGCATTTAAGTTATTTCTAAGTTTTTGCCATTGTTAACAGTGCTGTTATAAATATCCTTGTACCTTCTGTGTACATATGGGCTGGTTTTCCTTGTATTTATATTTAGGAGTGAAGTTTCTGTACCATAAGGCGTGGAACACTCACGTTTAGGAAAAAATGCCACACTATTTTCAAAGAGAGTACACCAATTTGTACTTCCTCAAGCAATATATAAGAAATTCTCTAGTTCACATCTGCTTCAGTACTTGGTATTGTCTGTTTTCTTCCTTCTTTTTAATCAAATAAATGCAAATCTCAGTGATTTTGATTTGCATTCTCACAACCACTAATATGTGTATTTCTTTACATGTTTATTTCCATACATGGTTCTCAGCTTGAAATTGCTGTTTTTTAAACACTTTGTATTTACATTTTCCTTTGCTTTTTTTATTGATCTGTAGGAACACTTCATGAATTCTTTATTCTGGTCCTTTTTCGGTTGTCTAAAACACTGATATTGTCTTCTAATTTAATCTTTTTTATTATTATTATCAGTTTTAATACAGCTCAATTTATCAATCTTTTCTTGAGCAACTGTTTGTTTAAATAGCTTTTCTTAGTCCAAGGTCTAAAAGATTTTTGTTTATATTTTCTACTAAGAAGTTTTAAGTCCTTCATCCCACTGGCATTTATTTCATATACTAGGCGGTAGGGATTTAATCATATCTTTGTTTATATGAATAACCATGTTTCTTAATCTCCTTTCATTAAAAAGTCTACCTTCATTCATAGGTCTGGTATTCTATTTTTTTCATATAATAATGTTCCATAAATGTATGGGGGTTTTTTTAGTGTCTTTATTTACTGTATAGTTTTTATAAGTTTATCCCTGATCCCATACCATGCTTCTTTAATTATTCAAAATATCTAGTAAGAGAAGTCATCCATCCTGCATTTATTCAAATGAACCTAGGCTATTTATTGGTTCTTTATTCTTTCATACAAATTGCATAACAATCTGAATAAATTTAATTTAAAATCTATAGAATTATTTTGGAACTCCATTAAATCTATAGATCTTCTTGAGAAAAAAATGTTCTTTTTTTCAATGAGAAATTTTTCTCTATATAAATATATCTCTGTACTTTTTTACTTTTTAATAGCTGCAAAAGTTTTATAATTGATCTGTAGATGTCTTGTCTATCTTATGATAGATTTATTCTTGTCTTGTAAATGAAGGCTATACTACTGTGAATGGCTTCTCTTTGTTTTCTAGGTATTTGCTTCTCTTGGATATTAAACATTATTGACTTTTTATATTCAGTCCTTTGCCAAATTTGTGAATTATTTTGCATTTTCTATGTAAATGATAAAATTACCTCAGATTATTTTTGCCTTTTATTCCTATGCCCCAAGTATCATGTGTATTTCTTCTTATACTATCTAAGATCTTCAATAAAACATAGAATACATGTGGTATTTGTGGTCATTCTTGACCTGGTCCATTTTTTAAGGGATTCCTTCTATTGTTACCTTATGTAAGATGATGCTTGCTCTGGATGTTTATCAAAACGTGTTAGACTTTGAAAGTTCTGATATGTTTCTAATTTACTGTTTACTTTTTTGCATTGTAATTGCATGTGGAATTTTATCAAATGCGTTTTCTGCATCTATCATGTTGAGTCTATGCTCTGGGCATAAGCACTATTGCTTAGGAACCAGTTTGGCTCTCTGAGAATAGCCTGTTGTCTATAATCTTGGTTCTATCATCTAAGTCAGTGTTCTATGGAAAGTGGCCCATATTGGCACCTGAGTAGTTCCCTCAGTTTGCTTTCTCCCCCGTGGAAGGTTGGGATAAAATAAGTCTTTTTTTTTTTTAACAATTTCTATCATTTTCAGTCCAGGATGACACCAATCCACTAAAAGTTTTGTGGCTTCTTGTTGTGTGAGAATGTAATCCATTCTGTTAGAAAAAAAGTAAAGTTCACATATGCATTTTTAAAGCTAGACTCACTTCTATTTTGGATGAAAAATTAAGCAATGAGACAATGCCCTTAAATGTTGTAGAATAGCTTTTGTCTGACAGAGAATTTATAAGTATGGTCTCTTTAAATTTCCCCATGATTACATCAAAGTGTCCCAGTTTTACTCGTAATGTCATATAGATTTTGAAATAAAAACCCTTTGCAGCTCTTACTTTATGGATTTAAACCAATTTTAGTGATTAAATAAGTGACAAAGACAAAAAAGCTGGTTCTCAGGAAAACATAGAATAAGTATTTAGATACAGCAATAACGAAATTCTGTGTAGAAATTAAAGTAAAATTGACAATATATTTTTGTTTCATTTTTAAAAAGTCAACAATTATGACTTATTTCTCAATGGATGGTTATTATTTAGTTTTTGTATTCAAATGTAGCAATATTTGGATGAGAAGACAAAGAACCTGATTTTTAACTTCTGAATTATAAATTACTTTTAAGGGCAAGGCCATAGTTCTCATTTTTCTTTCTTCTATTAACTTATAAAATGACCATCTAAAGAATTAGTATGTCATGATCAGTTCTCAGTAGAAAGACTCTACACTGTCTCTATTGTATTTCTTCCTGCCAAAATGCTGGTGGACCAACTAAAGTATAGAACAGAATTTAATGTAAAGAAAAAGAAAGAAAGAAAGAAATGAAAAGTGATTAGCTGCTCAACTAGATTAATTAAAGTGGATCATTTTAGTTGCACTATTTAATTCTCATAATAATCACTAATACATTTAAAATCTCCATTGACAACTTTTAAAAATTAAAGAAAAAAATCAATATTAATTTCAAGCCATGGAAAGAGAGACTGTTTCTATATAAATCCAATATCTTGGGAAGAAACTTACAAATCTACTTAAATGGAAAGATCAGCCATAGAAAAAGTAAATCAAAAGCTAACCAGCCATGGTTATTTCATTACCTTCAAGTAAAATGCAATATCTGGAAATTGTGTGCTTATGATTAATATAATTTACATGCCCTGTTTTTATTTTTTTGCCAAATGTCTGCAGAAAAATGAACAACTACCAAAATCTTCCTTTCACAATCCAGTGGGTAATATGAGACAAAGGTTACAAAACTTTTTCCAGAAGAAATCCATTTATTTAACTGCTATTAATAGGGCACTTACTATAAGTTGGACTAGTCACTGAAAATATCAGGGCTCCATTCTGAATGGAAGGTTTTTCTGTGGGAGAAGAAATTACAGTGAAAAATTTGTAATCAAAGCATATGATGTCATTGTAATTCATGATTATAAACACCTCAGAAGTGCACCAAGTATGAATCAAATACATGCAATTGTGAATAGCATTAATCAGCTAAAATTTTCTGACTTTTAATGGTAAAATTAAATGAAATGTAACAAGTTTTTCTAAATGTGCATATGAGTGAATAGTTTAAGGAACAATTATTTTTCCTAGTTATTAGGGATTCAAGTTTATTTATACCAAGATGCTAATATCATTTAGGTCATAAGGAGATTATTTACTATTTATTCATTCGTTATGAAATCAGAATATTCTTAAGAAGCTAAGTGTTAGTTGATTTTTCTTGTATGACACTAGTTAGCATGTTCATCTTGGAATTCCTCTGCACCAGATATTGACAAAATTTTTATATAAAGGGCCAGATAGTAAATATATTTAGAATTGTGGACCATGTGGTCTCTGTGCAAATACTCAATACTATGCTTGTGGGCAACAGTCTTAGACAGTACATAAACTAACGAGGGCTTTTGTGTTCCCAGAGAGCTCCATTTCTAAAATAGGAGGTTGGCCTATGCAAAAGAGATTGCCACCTTGTGCTATAATACCACAGGTTCAGTTTCCTTATCATCAATTGTATGTTCTCTTTCTCTTGTCTTTATTTTGCATAATTATTAATCTTCACCCTTTTGCAAACTAAAAATTAATCTCAAAGCATCATATTTTAACAATTATATATTTTAATTCTTTTTTTACTTTTTAAATTATTTATTCATTTATTCACATGTGCATACATTGTTTGGGCCATTTCTCCCCGCTGCCCTCCACCCCCTCCCTCTCACTCCCACCCTCCTCTCTTCTAGGCAGAACCTGTTCTGCTCTTTTCTCCAATTTTGTTGAAGAGAAGACATAAGCAATAAGAGAGACCAAGCGTTTTTTCTAGTTGAGATAAGGATAGCTATACAGAGATTCCTAGCATTGTTTCCATGCACAAGTGTGTTACAACCCAAGTTGATTCATCTCTACCTGACCTTTTCACTAGTTCCTGATCTTGTTCCCATATTGACCTCTGTCACTTTAAGGTTAGTGTATTAGCTCCTCTGCAGTGGGGGCATCACACACTTTCATGTTTTGGGTTTCCTACCTATCCTCATACCTCCCGTATGTGCTCTCCCTTTAGCATGTGACCCAAGCCTAACAACATTGCTGTATTTGCCCTACATCTAAAGTCCGCATATAAGAGAGAACATACAATTCTTGGTCTTCTGAGCCTGGCTAACCTCGCTCAGAATAATGTTCTCCAGTTCCATCCATTTACTTGAGAATAATAAGATTTCATTCTTCTTCATGGCTGAGTAAAACTCCATTGTGTATAAATATCACATTTTCTTAATCCATTCACCAGTAGTGGGACATGTTGTCTGTTTCCGTAACTTGGCTATTGTGAATAGCACTGCAATAAACATGGGTGTGCAGGTGCCTCTGAGTAACCTGTGTTGCATTCCGTTGGGTATATCTCCAGGAGTGGGATTGTTGGATCATATGGCAGATCTATGTTTAGATTTTTAAGAAATCTTCATATTGTTTTCCAGAGTGCTTGCACTAGCTTGCATTCCCACCAGCAGTGTACGAGGGTTCCTCAAAATGGATCAAGTACCATAATATCAGACCTGAAACTCTGAAGTTAGTACAGAAAAGAGCAGGAAATACTCTGGAAGCAATATAGGCAAGGACTTCCTCAATAGAACCTCAGTAGCTCAGCAACTAAGAGAAAGGATGGACAAATGGGACCTCATAAAATTAAAAAGCTTTTGCACAACAAAAGAAATGGTTTCTAAACTAAAGAGACCACCCACAGAGTGGGAGAAAATATTTGCCAGCTATATTTTAATTGTTAATCATAGCATTTTCCTAAATGTGTGTTGTTGCATGATCCAATACTTGTATTGTTGGAGTTTCTACATTTTTTATGATAGCACCCACTAAAATCCATAATTTTAACCAAATAAAATAAACTGGAATTAGATGACATCATTGTGGATTGTTGCTTTTTCTACTGTGCTGTGATCATTTTGAATTGATTTTATTAATGTGCTTCATTTCCACTTATCTTCATGACTCTCTTCAATTCTCAGTAGGATTTCTATGTCCTCTAAGTAATTTATGTGAATATTGTGGCATTTCCCTTAATAAAGATGACTGGTAATTGTTTTGTATTACACTATTATGCTGTATTGTAAGTTTCTCCCTTCATGCAGAAAACAGAAGCATATAAGAGCAATAAGAAAAATATATAAACTTCTTATATAAATGGAATATTGGAATATTTCTTGGATTTACCTAGTAAAACCTGGTACATGCCTGAAGTAACTGAGGGTATAATCTCCTCAATAACTTATTTTCTTTGAAAAAACTGTCATATATTTTTTTGGCTAGATGTTTCCAAGTTATTTAGAAAAAGAGAAAAAAAGATGACAAAACGATATTTAAATCCTAAGGAATTTTTTGAAGTATTTGTTTGACATTACTACAGACTACATGACATGACTACAGAATCATGACTATGATATCACATTTTATAGGTGAACATGTCTGATGGGAAGTATTTCCATATTCCTAGCAGAGAATTCTTAGCAATTTTCACACTAAAACAATACATTGATAGAATTATTTTAGAAAAATTGTTTTTTAAAAGCCTGTCATTTCTGCTTTTTCTTATATATCTTTTGATATTTTAGTGCTTTTTTAAAGATAATTTCTCAAAAATAAGCATTTACCAAGATTTTGCTTTCAAGTCAAAGCTTAGTTGGAAGTTGGGTGTGTATCTATGTGCATCCATGTATGTGTATACCTGTGCTTACACATGTGAATCCTGTATATTGTATTATATATATACATATATATATGTATACAACTCACTTATGTTTATGCTTAGAATGACATTATCAAGACTTCTTCCAATCTTTAATTATTGATTTTTGCTGTTTTAGTCTTTTTTCTTTATAAACTATCTTTGCTTTTATCCCTCTTATGAATTAAAAAATATTCTTAACTTTTCATTTCTAGTTGTTGACTTTATTTTAAAATATATAAACACTAACAAATAATATACAGAATAACTTATTTATATTTTATTTAAATAAAATGCAAAATCAAACACAATTTTACTTGGCCTCACTTACCTGTTATACTTTGCATATGGTGGAAATGGAAAAATGAGACCTATTGAAGCTATTCCAGGAATAGGGAGAGGGAGAATGATGGAGAGGGTGAGTTCCACTATGATATACTATAAGAACTTTTGTAAATGTCACAATGTATCCCCAATACAATAATAATATGATAATAAAAAAGAATATACTTGAGATTGTGGATATCAAGTCATGTATAAGAAGCTAATTTAATTCTAATTTAATTAGAATTCTCCTAGAAAGTGAGACCACAGATGAAAATGAGAAATCATGTATTTGCTAACAAAGTCTGAGACAGGAACTTTTAGATTTATAAGAGGGAAAATGAAGATAGTAAAGGAGGGTAAGTATGGATGTATGAATATGGAACATTGAAAACTGTTAAAGTTATCTTAAGGAGAATGGGGTAGGAGGGAGAATAATGGAGGGGATGAACCAGTTGGGATATAACACATGTATATAAGAAAATGTCACAACTAAACCTCTTGTATATACCATATACTAACAAAAATGTTTTTTGAAACAAAAGGAAGGTAAAACTGGCCCTGTCTATAAGTGAGAGGGAGAAAGCATAAGGAAAGGGTGAAGGAGGGTGAATATGGTAGATGTATTTTGTATTCATGTATGAAAAAAGAACAATGAAGCCCACTAAAATTGATCTCAAAAGTGGGGGAGGATGAATGAGGGGGAAAGATGGAGGGGATGAGTCTAATTAAGATATATGTACATACAAATATAAATGTCACAATGTATCCCCTGTTCAACTATAATATATTAATAAAAAAAGAATCATAAAAGAATAAAATATTTAAACTAATATATATATAAACTTAACCAATAAAATACATAATAACATTTATATTTTATTTAAGTAAAATTTAAAATCAAACAAATTTACTTGGCTTCACTCATCTATTTCACTCTACATTTTGACAAGAAAAATCTGAGATTTTATACCAGGAAACTATTATATTTTATTATTATTCATTATCTTTATACTAAATTTTATAAATGTGTGCAATAATCATGTAGATGGAGATTTTATTTGCTAGACTTTGTTACTAGGTTTAGGACTTTTTTGTTACTAGTTCTTGTCATGACCTCATCTGACAAGATGTTATTAGTAGTTTTTGATCTCTGATAGCCACATATCTCCAAGAAGTAGTGAAAATATTTTCCAATTTCTTTCTGCAGTTGAATTTTAGAGCAACTACTGTGATTTGATTAGTGAATATTCCCTTACTATTCTTCACATAATTAAATCTAATCTAAAATTTTAGAACTCTTGCAGTGTTGCATAAACCTATCCATTTTCTCAAATGTTTCAAGGGAAAGTGAAAGTGAAAATTCAGACTCCTCTGTTGGCCAATATTACTATCTCCTAGAAATTTGTAGCCCTTTACATGGAATACCTTTTTTATAATTTTTTAAATTTTATTGTTTTTCATGTACTCACATGTATATCCATTCTTTGGGCCATCTCCCCTTCCCCATCTGCTTCAGAGCAGAACCTGTTCAGCCCTCTTGTATCTGATTTAGTTGAAGAGAAAACGTAAGAGATAATAAGAAAAACATAGCATTTTTGCTAGTCTGAGATAAAGATAGCTATACAGAAGGATTCCTAGCATTGCTTTCATGTACATGTATATTGCAACCCACATTGGTTCATCTCTACCAGACCTCTTCACTATTTCCAGGTCCCCTTCCAATAGTGGCCTCTGCCAATTTAAGATTACTATATTAGTTCCTCTACAGTAAGCAATCAACTACATTCAAGTTTTTGGTTTCCTTCCTTTTCCCTATTCCTCCCATGTGTGTTCTCCCTTTAGTGTGTAACGCATGACCAATAACATTACTACATTTGTTTTAGGTCTATAATCTGCATATGAGGAAGAATATATGATTTTTTTACCTTCTGAGCCTGGCTGAATTCACTTAAGATGATGTTTTCCAGGTCCATCCATTTACCTGCAAATGACAAAATTTCATTCTTCTTTGTTGCTGAATAAAATTCCATTGTATATAAATACCAGATTTTCTTAATTCATTCATTGGTAGTGGGGCATCTTGGCTGTTTCCATAGCTTGGCTATTGTGGAATAGTGCTGCAATAAACATGGGTGTGCAGGTGCCTCTTGAGTAATCTGAGTCACATTCCTTTGGGTATATCCCCAGGAGTGGGATTCCTGAATCTTATGGCAGATGTATGCTTAGTTTTTTAAGAAGCTTCCACATTGTTTTCCAAAGTGGTTGGACTAGCTTACATTCCCACCAGCAGTGTATGAGGGTTCCTTTTCTCCCCTCATCCTTGCTAACATTTATTGGTGGTATCTTAACAGGAGTGAGGTGGAATTTTAGTTTGGTTTTGATTTGTATTTCCTTTATGATCAGGGATGGTGAACACTTTTTCATGTGTCTTTTGGCTATTTGAACTTCTTCCTTTGAAAAAGTTCTGTTTACTTCAGTTGCCCACTTCTTTATTGGTTCATTGATTTTTGGGGAGGGTAGTTTTTTGAACTCCCTAGATGGAATATCTTAAAGTGATGTGGAGGAGTCATCATGAAAACAATGTTTGGAAATCAAACAAAACCTCCAACCAAAGCAAAAAGAAGTATTGTAATTTCCTTATAACTTTGTTCTTATTTCAAACAGCATAACTTTTGATAACATTGTTTTAATTAATAGATTACCTTTATGATAAAAACTGCCTATTAAAAATTTTACAGTCCATTTTTCCTCAACATTAGATGATGTAAAGAACATTTTTATGTAGAAGTTAGTCCTTGAAAAACAAGAAACATGGCTCTTTTGAAATTTCTTTCTGATATATTTGAAGCACACAATGAATAAAGGTTATTTACAAGTCATTCTGTTAAAAAGACCAACATTTAATATAAATTTTGGAGCTATAGACAATAAATTTAAACTATGTCTAACGTACTGTCAAGTCTCTGTGAACATGGCAGCTAAATAACTAACCAAAATATAGCAGAAAGAGTCTAAGGGAATCTCTACAGGTTAACTGAATAAAAAAAAAACTTTCTGTAGACTATAAACTTAAAAATATTTCTTTTGTGTGCCTGCTTTTTCCCCCCTTTTAAACTGTATGGAATTGAAGCTGTGCAGTGGTTTAATTAGTTTGAATATTTTTTAAAGTTGAGTATGGAAAGCATTTCTCTAAACTATAGATTCCTCTTGCAAATCCTTCTAAATGAAGATCATTGGTCATACCTGCAGAAAGACCCAAATTTTTATTGGGTGATTTAGGGAGCAATCAACCTGTAGCACTGAGATAAGATAAGCTATTTTTACATGAGTGATTAGCTTTTGTTTTATTTTCCTTATGCACAACCAGTATTTCAGATATATAGAGCGTAGAATGTGAAGATTAATATTTTGGGGAACTGGTAATAATAGATATTTTTCTATCATGAGGAGTTATACCAGAATCTGCAGTTAGAGTAATTTAGTTCTTCAATGTTGTTATATCTTCTTGCAGTTATTTATACCTCAAACATCCTTAGAGCTGGGTGATTTCTAATTGTAGTCACTGCAAAAGACTAGCCATGCACTTCGCTTTAAATTTAAAAATTGCCTTGTTTGTATTTAACATATTAGGCTACGCTCAGGAAAATAATATGAATGTTATAAGAGGAGAACTGCTTTTGAGAACCAATTTTTCCTCCACAGGTT
This sequence comes from Castor canadensis, assembly GCF_047511655.1. Lineage (NCBI taxonomy): Eukaryota > Metazoa > Chordata > Mammalia > Rodentia > Castoridae > Castor > Castor canadensis. The sequence continues at coordinate 67,947,666 of NC_133391.1, read as the reverse complement.
TCCTATAGTTGAATTTTCTTTAGAGAACAATAGCTAAAAGTTAACATGTGATATTGAAAGTCCACAAGGACTGGAGGTGTGGCTCAAACAGTAGAGTGCCTGCTTGCAAGTGAGAAACCATGGGTTCAAACCCCAGTACCACTTAAAAAAAAAAGTTCACGTATGAGAGCACTAGCAAGATACTACATAAATACTTGTTTTCTTATGAAATGCACACACACACACACACACACACACACACACACACACACCACTTTTCCAAGCATTGTGGCAGCATCATTATTGTTAGACTGTCAAGCTCTTCTAAATCCTAATGATTTAAGTTTCCAAAATGACTTGTTGCCAATATATAGAAATTTAACAATGAGAAATAGTCTGATGCTGCAATTATGTAGATGTCAACATATGATAGGTAGAAGAGTCCAATTTTGGGAGACATTATGCCATATCCCATAAAGTCTAGGCTTACCGATGAGAAGCACAAAGACAAATGCAGTGTGTGTGTTTGTGTGTTTGTATATGTTTTGTATGTATGTATAGATCTGCCTGTATTATAATCTTACTTGCAGTAGGCTAAAAATATCAAAATCTGACAGAATTGTGGCTTTTTGCTACTTTATTAGATTAAGAGTAAAAAGAGTAATAAGTGGTGATAAGATTATAGATTTCAGTGTCATCAGAGTGAAATTCTAGGAAGCTTAAGTTACAGTTACTTAGAAATTCTATAAAAATACATATTTTCTGGGGAATGATATGCACTCCCCATGTGATGCCTCCCTCATTTCACTCCCAATTGTAGAGCTTCTCTTTCTTACGTGTATGAACATTTAGACTAGAAGAAATTATGACAAAATCAGTAACAACTAACAAATCGTGTGCAGCATTATGTCAGGAAATAACATATGCAAGATTATGGCTAAGTCAAATACAAATTTAATTTAAAGCAGTCTTGAAAATCCCACGGCTGTCCTGATCATAAAGAATCAATGTGCATTGTTGAGCATACAGTGTAACTCAAGACAAAAGGGAAATAAGATTGGCCTTCAACCTGAAACCAGGATGCCTGAGGAAAGCTGTCATCTTTTAACTTTGCACACTTATTTTTCATATTATCTAAAATGCTGGAATACTGTTCAAATACAAATACTTTTCATTCTACTTTGTACAATTATTCTCATTTGATTGTTCACCAACACTGTCTAGTCAAATTCTCCAGGTCACAACTGCTTGAGAATTTACCAAAAAATAGGTGTATTTCTCACAAAATTAACTCCTTTCACCATCGTCTTACCCAAATACTCCAGTGCAAATTTCCATAGCTTGATTCTTTGACTTACCTCTCCATTTGGTACATTGAGAGACTCCTCTTTGAGTCTTGCTTTCAAACCACTTGAATCTCTACTCTGGAGTTAGACTTTAGTCACAACTTGCCTACCATAGCTACCCCCCCACTCCCTACTCCCAGCCCAATGCCCCAGCCACAAAAAGGATGGAATGAATTCACAAATTGCCTTAGTCATTCTCATCAAGAGAAACAACATAATAAGTATGTATTATAATGTATCATCAGAGTCAAATTATAGGAAGTTTCTGGAGTTGAGAGTAGGGGGTAATTCTAATATTCACCTTTATTAAGAAAACTGGCATGTCAAAATGAGTCATGAACACAGCCAATGTCTGCAACTCTAATCACATTTCATATAAAAAACATGGCTAGCCAGAAACACATTTCTATTATTATTCAAGCTCTTTAATATACTGACATTACAAGTGAATGAATCATAAAGTGTTTTCACAAACTGAAAATTCTTTTAATATGGATAAGGTACCTATGTAAGAAGTGTCTTATTAACTAATAACACATTCAAATTAAATAAGAAAATACAGTTGTTTGTTTATAATATAGCTTTAAAAAGTAATAAAATAGAGTAAAATATATTAAAAATTCCAATAAGTAATCCATTCAAGTTTGGGGAAAATTTAAAGCCCTATATTAGATTATATGTTTAAAAAAGGTATAACGCAAGGAATTTTCTGAGTTAATTTTTTTAAACTTAGAGAACAAGCCTTTCTTTTGCCCTCATTATCTTTCTTGTGACAATTCTATCTTGTTTTAGCCTTTTATACGTTCTATATTTGTTGTTTATGACACCATTTAAGTTTATCCATAAAATCATCCATATTTCCACATCCATAAACACAAAGGAAAAGGTTTCATCCCTCTTCCTTGACCACTCAAAAGCATTTCATACCATTGACTGACTACTTCTTCCTTCCCACAAACCTTTGCTCCGTTAGTTTCTTGACTCTGTTGGAGGTCTCCTCATCCCTGACTTGTATGTTATGTGATGTTGATCCTCGGGCTTTCTACTTTCTACTTGCCTTTGCTATATGAGAAATATTAAATTTCCTTCTGCTTTATCTTTCATGATAATGGCAAGGGTGATGCAGAAATTGAAGATTCGTTGCCATTTTGTCCTTTGTTACATGCCTATGAAATAAAATAATACCCATTTAAAAGTCCTTCCAGGTTAAGTCATCATCTAAATTCATCACACTGTAAACTTGAAATAGTGTCCATTTCCCCAAATGAAGTCTGAGTCGTGGGCAAACATTCACTAAGGACATAGGGGGAGTGAGCCCAAAGAAAAACAAGTGATGCTGTTTCTTATTGTGCTTTTTGCCAGGTTATAGCTCATAGATGATTCAGCAACTTTGTATTAAAGAATGACAACTAAGTATGGCATATAATTGCCAGGAATTCTAGGCCTTCCTTTCACATTAATAGTTGAGACAAAAGAAAAGTAACCAAGATAATGTTAAACATGAATCAAATCTGTATATATTTCCATTGCATTACAAAGTCTGTCAAAAGCAAAAACTATTAAGTTTAAATAAAAATTTCTATTTCACATAGAAAAATGGTTTTAAAATAATTATGTAGAAAATAGTTAATGTTTAATGATGCTCAGATACCTATAAGTAGTAAGCAGAAATGCCATTATGTGAAAGGTAAATGTTAACTTGCAGGGTGAAAAATCTTCAGATGATGCATTGGCTGGACTTTCTGATTACTCATGTCAAAGTAAAAATAAGGTGTTTTATTAGGGGACCATGGAATTTAATCAGTGGGGACATGTTAAAATTTTCATTAAAAAATTATCACTTGTAAAGAACATTGCTGTGTCTAGGGAATATCTTTTTCTTAAGCTTTACTATTTTTCAGTTAAATCCCTTACTAACAAGTTTATGAACCAAAGTCATGACAAGAATTAAATTTCTACAATAGGCAACAAAGCTACATGAATAAGACTGTTTTTAATTGGATTATTCCTATCTCTGTTAAGCTTTCTTCAAAGTAATTTAAAAATACTGCATTCACCCAGAAGATAAAATGTTGAAGCAGAAATGACAAGATAAATATAAGGGAGGAAAGGAGATAAACTGCTATGTGACTTGACAAATTGTATGGCATATTTATTTGTTTTTCATTTTGTGTAAGGTGTTTCAAAGGATTATGAAAATGAGATAGAATCAAGATGAGTGTTCTCTTTTCACGGCAAATGATTTTTTAATACAACAGTTAATTAAGCTGCTTTTCCTGGAGAAGGTCACAGACAGTGTAAGCTCAGAAATGTAAAGTGTTGTACTCTGGCTAAAAATTAGGAAAAACATTTTATTGTATTTAGTGTTATTAAGTTGCAAGAGAAAACTAAACATAATTTCTAAAACAAGACAAACTGTTGGCACAGTGATATACTCGTTAATTTTACTAATTTTACTCATTATTCATTATCTTGGTGAGGCAACTATTATTGACCATTCTATTGTGGAGAATAATGTAACCAATATCAGGACCTAGAAATGTATCTTGAGGATTGAGGATCTGCAATTACATGAATATGTTCAGTAAACAGAGAAAATGTGGGCAATTGCAACCAGTACCACTGTTAGATGTGGGCAACAGAGGTCCTTGGCATGGCCAGGGAACTTCAATTGGCCGTTTTCTGGTCCTCCTTACAATGTTCTAAGGACTTTGAAGCCAAGGGATGAACTTGAACCCAAGACCCTGAAATTCCCTGTCTAAAGTTACCAACCCCATATCCAAGAACTGTTACAGTCACTTTCCCAGGTTCAACTTCTGAATTTAGATCACAGTTCCACAGTGACCATCCTTAGGTTATAGGAGCAGTCAAGTAAAAGAAGTTGTGTGAGAGAATAGAGCTTCATAAACGTACAAGGAGGGAAAAGAAGGCATGTGGGGCCAGGGACCAGTTTTTCTTCCCCTTGTGGTCACATCTGCACATTTGCTTATGCTTTTCTCTCCACATATGTCCTCCTGGTTCTCCTTGTGAATTCTGACTTATACCTCAAGGCTAACTTTCTTAGGCATACCACTAATTTTCAAACAGTTTACACATATTACTATCATTGCTCTAATTGTATGACATTATATCTTTTGCTCATCTTTGTATTTCCTCCTTGAGTGGTGGTAAATTATTCTATCCTTTTTCACTCTGTCTCTCTCTTTCTTGGTCCCCGTGAGTACCTTTCCTGGTGTTTATACTGGGTGATCATGTGACATAAGTTTGTGAATTCTTTTCAGTTAAATAATTGTCATATATCTGCTTAAACAAAAATCTAAGATATCATTTAACTGCTCATTGGGTCACCCAAATAAATTGATTGTGTAGTAACATTGCCATTGCAGAACTGTGATCTAAATAAGCATCCTGGAGTCAATGGGGTTTTTGTTGAGATGATATTCTATCTTAATATATCTTGATACAAGGCGAAAGTAAAAAAGGGTAGCATTAAGGCAAAATCTACAATTATGAACTGTTCTGATCTATCATGGAGCTCAATAAGTAATCAGAAATCAAAAGAATGATTGCTAATATAAATACAGGCAATGTCATGATTGAAATTTCTTTTAGCTATTCTATGAAGACTTCATACTTTTAGCATAAAATTCACACATTCATAGTAAAAGGAAAAATTCCATTGTACTTTTTTGTGGAAAACTGTATCTTTCATTATTCTGAAAAATTCTGCCTAAAATTGTCCCTGCAAAAACGTTAAAGTCACTAACCACTAATATAGTTTCACTGAAAAAGTATCATGACATCTGCTGGTCCTTAAATATTTATTCTCACCAATTACAATGACTTGAAATTTCATTTATTCACTCCACTGAATAGCTCTAGTAAGCACCTGTTAAAATTCTATTCAGTTATATTTGTTGAACATCTCCTATAACTCAACATTGTACTATTTAGTGTCTATGAGAAATAATAATGAATTGTAATTCATACTTTAAAAAATGAAGATTTCCTAAGAAATGAGATCAAATACATTTGAGAATGGGGGGAGAATAAAGTAACAACTCAGCAAGAACCTGGAAAAATCTAGGAAGAAGGTCCTAAGTGTAAGCTGAAGAATTCAAGTTAGTTTTGTGGAGAATGAGTGTTTGCCTAAGCCTTGAAGGATGGCTAGGATGTAAATGTAATAAGAAGGGGAGCTTTGGGGACTGGAAACTAAAGGTGAATGATGGTCTTTATTAGAGAAAGTAAGTACTTGGCTCATGACATTTTAACTCATTAAACCAAATATTAGCCAATTACCAATTAGATCATCTCAGAATGTGACACAGCAGACAATAATTTTGATTGGAAATACAGAAGTAAGTAATCCTGAAAGGGCAACTTACTTGTTACTATATAAAATATCTAAACCAAGGTAACAAAGAAAAGTAAGGACTCTGTGATGTGCACTGCAAAACTTGAAAAGGACTGTCCAAATAGTGGCCAGAGACCTCTGGGTATGGTTTTATGTACATGGAATGAAGAATGTCAAGAAAGCTGGGACTTCCTAGTGTCTTATATGAGCACTGGGGTAAACAGTGTACTAATCAATAATATACAAAATACTAATAAGGGTGGCACTAGAAATGACTAACGAAAGAAAACAAATGTGAATCGAAAGGAGCTTTTACCTCTTTGGCATGGGCTTTACCAGCTGAAACTGGTCCTGAACATATTACCATATTATCAACAGAAAAGAAAATTCACCTAAATAAAAATCAATGTACGTATGTCTATATGGGTATATGTAAATGAAGACATAGATACATAGATTGATAGATATCTTCCAAATCTCTCATCTAGGTTTTAAATTCTTATTTCTACATGAATTCTTAACACCTATAATTTAATACTTCAAAAATGTCAAACTGAACATGCAGAACAGAACACTTCATTTCTCACTCAGATACCAATATTCACTATAAGTACATGTTCCACTGTATACCAAATTGTGCAAGACAGAATCCTAGAGGTTTTTATTCCCTTGTGATTTTTTTCCCACCCATGGTCACTATTACATGTAATTTGTGTGCAACTTTTAGTGATTCCAGTTTTAGTCAATCCATCTCTAAGTGTATTAAGACTCTGTCTCTGTTTTCCTATAACTAAAATGTCACACTAGTTATCTCTCACCCTGCAGCATCTTCCCAACTGGTCTCTGTTTCCATCCTTGCCATTACTAATCTTTCCCGACATATCATCTTAAAATGTGAAGAAATTTTATTCCTTTTCTACTAAAAATACCTTAAAAGCATTCTGTTGTGCTTAAAAAATTCAGATGCTTTCCCACATCTTCCAGTCCTTGCTTTCAGACTCATCTATCACTCCAACCTTACCATATAGCAATAAATTCTTGGCTCACTATGCCCTTGCCACATTTTTCTTCCTGAGTTTTTCTGTTGGTCATTCATTCCAGTTTTAATGTGACTAGAATAACTTAATTATTCAGTTCTCAGTTTAAATATCCACTCCTCAAAAAACTTCCCCCATAAAATTTGGCTCCATTTCATCTGCTAACATCCATTTTCTCCATTCCTTTTCATTTCTTCCATGGCATTTACCATAATTTATAGATATTTAGTCATCTTGCAGATTTTATATCTGTTTCTCTTACTCTGTGAGAACAGGAACCATTCTATTTGAGACACTACACTATTTCTGTACCTACCATGGTTCCAGGGGTATTAATAGTTACTAAATATTTGTTGATAAATTTTTGGTTGATTTACCAATATGTAGCCTTCTGAATTATCCTGAAAAAAATTTTAATATAAATAATGTAGATAATTTCCCCTTAAACTATTATTGAAACAGAAGGAATATAAATACATAAAAAAAGAAACAATCAGGCAGCCCAATTTTAAGTTCAGTTCGTGAAGGTAATATGTAATTCCATTCACCTCTCTTCTAGAGTCATTGATAATCTTTGATGTACCAATCAAGAACATTCCAAGGCTTTACAAAATTTCCACTCATAAACCAAGGAAACACATTTGTTATTTTCAAGTAGATTCATTCTTATTGTATTTGAAAAACATGAAACTCTTTTTTTTTTTTTTTTTTTTTGGTGTGTTTTCCTAAATCCCATTCCTGTGATTCTTTTTTTTTTTTTTCATTTTTCTTTTATTATTCATATGTGCATACAAGGCTTGGTTCATTTCTCCCCCCTGCCCCCACCCCCTCCCTTACCACCCACTCCACCCCCTCCCGCTCCCCCCCCCCTCAATACCCAGCAGAAACTATTTTGCCCTTATCTCTAATTTTGTTGTAGAGAGAGTATAAGCAATAATAGGAAGGAACAAGGGGTTTTGCTGGTTTCATCCAATTCATTAAGTTTCACATTTTACCTGATAATACAAAAGTGATTTCTATTTGTTAGTGAGGTTCCTAGCAAAAACATCTGTAACTATCCTGTGTTCATTTTTGGAAATGAGTGAAAGAGGTATGAAAATAATAGTCAAATATTTTTTGAGAAAAGAAAAATGTTATTTTAAACATGTTTGCTTTTGATAGTTGGTTTTGGTTAAATTAAACAATACAATAGATCAAATCAACTGCTCTTATGTAAATAAGGTCAATTTGATATTTTAAAAATATGCTAGCTTTTCTCATGTACATGTAAATCATGAACTTTTCTCAAGTTAAATGGATATTTGAAATAACAATGACATGTAGCTAGATGGTCAGATCAAATGAAAGTTAACTCACACCTTAATAAAATTCTGCTATTGGCTGAAATATTCTGGTAATTGAAAAGAAAATGATTTTAGACCCAAATAACTCCAGGATTAATTTTTTGCACTATTTCTTGGTGTATCCATAACTATATTTGACCATTATTATAGTACCCAAAAAGTTGCCCTTAATTATAAAATGGAAATTCATTCCAATTGGTGTTCTCTCGACAATTCAATTTCTTGGGAAAGAGTATCAGCAAAAAGATTACATTAGTAGTAATTTAAAAATAAACCACATTAGATGATGTAAGAAATGGGATAAATCTTAACATTTATAAATTTATGTTCCCTAGCAAACATATGTTTTCCTATGAGGCAAAGCAGAGTTTATAAAAATCAAATGCACTCTTCAAAGACATGCATTTGGGGTTTTAATAGTTCTGTTTTGAAGCAGCTTCTCACTATGGTACAAACCTCATTGTGATTTTTCTACTTGCTATAAGTCAAAATTTTCAGGAGACTAGTAGAAAACTGTTAAAGAGTTTTTACATATTTTACTTCCTGTTAAAAAGAATATGCAAACAATTTTCAGTTGTTATTCATAGTGCTCTCCACCATCTCTATCTGCAAGTGGCAAATTTAATGGTCCATACAGGGTTGAGCCCACGCTCCTGAGTTTTGACATGTTAGAGGCAGACAGATTGAGTGGGGTGGAACACAACTTTCATCTGCCTGAACAACTGAATTTAATGTGATAGTCTATTTTCAAACCTTGTCTGTGATCTAAGCATCCAGAAGAGGTGAATTAGGTCATAAAATTAATCCATTGATACTCTATCATTTATTACAAAATCCTAAGACATTTCTTAAACAGAGGAATAGACCCTTTTCCAAATTAATGCATGTAGAGTTATTGCAGAGTGCTTGAAATTACAAACTTAAATCATATACACAGGAGATATATACGTAATATTCAAGATTTCTCTAGGCAAACTTGCACATATTTTAAAGGACAAATTGAACTCTTTCTTGGAGCAATGTTTGTAATTTTAAAAAGTATTGTTTTCTGTTTTAAGAATTGAAGACTTGCATGGCAGGGTAAAATACTGAGGTTTTCTTCCAAAATCTCCCATAGAAACACAAAACTATAAAATCACAACTGAGACAAGGTATCGACTAGGTCTTTGTTAATTCTGGAATGAATTTTATCATTAACTGTTTTTATATGTAGAAATCATATGTAAGCTAACAAGTTCAAACCATCGTAAGTATCAAAATGATGCATATATATGTGTGTGTGTATTGTAACTTATTTTGTACATAGTGAGATACAATAGATGGAGAGAAGAAAGATATACTTTTAAGGATGAGATACTTTTCATTACTACACATGATTACAGTGATTTATAGTCATAGAATTTTTAATATAAAATGGTTAAATTTACAAGACAATATTCATCTTGCCATATGGGATTAACAAAAGCACCTGGCAAACCAAAGTAAGAAAAAAAAAAGGTGAGGTTTAAATGAACTGGAGAACACTTGAATTAAATCAGTGTATCTCTCTTATGAACCTAATGAACTTACATGATAAGTATCTTTTGAGTCACTCTAGGCAACTGAAATTGCTTAAGTATTTTATTCATATATATGTGTTGAATGACCATAGTTTGTATTTGTATTTGCTTAGAATTAACAGAGATTACTTTCCTCTATATACCAGAGATTAGTACCCTATTTAAAATTACTTTTAAATAAGAAATGTCATATTTCTCCCTAAGTAAGTTGAAAAGCCAAATATACATGTAACACTCACTTTCATCAGCTTCACCCTTTCTATAGCCACACTAGATTTGGCTCCTTCCTTTTTACCCACATGTTCACATACATAGTGCATTATCATCTGAATAACACTAGAGTCTATTTGGTGTTTAGATCTACCCTTCTGAGTTCCATAGTCATAATGGAATTTTAAACTATGTAATCCTGCAGATGGTCCAATCTTGACCAAGTCTTCTCAGAAGACACTGAACAGAAATCTATAGTTTTGTCATGCAGAAGAGGGAAGAACTGTGAAACATCAGTCAAATTCTAGCAAATAGTGAGGAGCAGTTCTAAAATGTTAGCCATTCAACATTTCTGAGAAAGTATTGTTACCCTCACTATAATTTTCCAAACAGGTGGTGAGTGGCCATTTTGTCTCAGATACAAAAGAGATTTCTATCTTTCCAATGAAGGTTATACAGGTAACTTCTAACTTCTTGGTTGTTATGCTAGCATACACAGGGGTTTCATCATGATGTTTCTATAATGCATATAATGTATTTTCATCACATTCATCCCCTTGATAAAGCTTTCTTATGCCTCTCCCCCTTTTTTGTACCATTTTAATGGATTCCATTATGACATTTTCATATCTGCATATCTTTAATATTTGTCTTTCTGAGTATGGTTTACTTTGCTTACTAGGATGATCTCCAGTTCTATCCAGTTTCCACAAGTAACATAATTTCATTCTTCTTTATGAATAAATAATATTCCATTGTGATTATATACCACATAACATCTTTTGAAGTCTAGTATTTTGATTCATAATATCTAGTTGTTATAATTCTTGAAGGAAAATATCTTATTCTCAGTCTTCACAGAAAAAGCTTTCTGTTGCAATGTGTACATAGACATGGGTCACTCAGCAATGGACATACATTCTGAGAAATGTGATTTTTCACCATTCTGTGAACATGATAGATGGTATAGGTCAATCACTCAACATGGTGTCTTAATGTAGTCAACAGATGTGGTAAAAACAAGATGTATGTGCCTGCTGCCAACATAACAGTACACTATGATACAGTAAAATTTTCTCATGAGTAGAAGCAGTACACTCTTAAATGATAATGAAAAGTATATTATAATAAATATGCAAGCCAATAAGTCTTACATACTCTACACAGTTGTAGTAGTGCTGCAATAAACATGGGTGTGGAGGTGCTTTTGTAATAACCTGAGTCGCATTCCTTTGGGTATATCCCTAGGATCATGTGGCAGATCTATGTTTAAATTTTTAAGAAGCCTCCATATTGTTTTCCAAAGTGGTTGTACTAGCTTGCATTCCCACCAGGAGTGTATGAGGGCTCCTTTTTCCCTACATCCTCACCAACATTTGTTGGTTGTGTTCTTGATGGTAGCTATTCTAACAGGGGTGAGGTGGAATCTTCATGTGGTTTTGACTTGCATTTCCTTTATGGGCAGGGATGGTGAGCATTTTTTTATGTGTTTTTTGGCCATTTGGATTGACTTTAAAAAATTTATTCATGTTTCAATTTTCCATTTCACTATGTTTTCTTTAGAGTTGGAGATGATATTTTAATGGTTTTATCTACTCTGACTCCCTAAACCTATACCAATATACCACCATTTGTAGTCACTGGTAATTACAAATGCTCAAAAAAAATGAATGAATACCATTCTCTCTTCCTCTAGGTAAGTGTACAAAGTTAAAACTGGAGCACAGGCCTCCAGCAGCTAAATGTCCCTTGATCTTTTGTATAAATAAATCTTGACCTCTTGGGCTCTATCCTATCCTGCAAAATGTCTGTTGCTCCTCTCCTCTCTTTTCTAATTTTCATACCTTATATTGGTCTGAGTGGAAACCTGATATTATTATTCAGGACCTCAAGGTGAAATACTGTCTTCACATATTGAACACACTGCTCAGCATCCCCCTCAGGGGGCAAAAGTGGTGCTCAAAGCAGCAGTGAGACAATATATGGGGTCTTTAAGAATGAAGAATTCAAATGAAATCACAACTGGTTGCTAAGTGTGCTTTATCAAGCAGTTTTGTGTCTTGGGGATTTTTTCTGAAATCTTGATATAGCTGCTTTATATTGCTACCTTGTTTTCAGATATAATTATTCCCATGTTTACTCTGCTCAGTAAATGACTGGCGCTAACTTCAAAGAAACCATACAAAGGACCTATATAGAAGTATGGCCAAATTAGGTTGGTATGGGTTGATCCACTTTTGTTATTGAGAATTTGTGTGCTAAAAGCATTGATGAATGAATGTCTTCAAATGGACACTTGACAAATAATCACAGGGACTTTATTCATTTCAGAGCCAATGAATTTGAGTATTACTCAAAAAATCAACACACACTGTGATTTCATCCAGCAGAAAGAGTAGCAAATTCTCCATGTGCCAAGTGAAAAAGAAATCTTTTATCAGCCCTGCTTAGGGCTGTGTATTTGAGAACAGTCATTTTTCCTTTGGCTCTAATTCATCCTGATGGCTTAAATGTGTGGTCAGGTCCAGAGAGTCTGAAGCAGGTGAAGTGATTTCCTTTTTAGTGAAAGGAAGGGGAGGAAAGAACCATTCATTCCATCACTAAAATATGTTTATTTGGCACTAGAAAGAAGTAAAAAAAAAAAAGATGGGACATATATATGATTCCCAATAAAAATACTTACATAATTCTACCTGTGGGGAAAAGTCACATATCAGAGGATTGTTTTTGGAAGACCGAAAAGAATCACATTGAATCTCTCTTTACTAAAGACTTTCAAGTGAAATATGCCACAAATCTGGCATATACATAATGGTATTTATAATGAAAGCTTGCTCATAATAGAGGTCATCCCTTTGAAAAGCTATGTACTACATTTGTAGTTCCTCATAAATTATTGCATTGGATACCTTTGAAATTACACAAGACAATTTTCTCCTTATTAATAAGGGAAGGAAATTACAAACTATCCTTTTCTTTTAAGTCACCATATATTGGTGAAGATTCTTTTGAAAACCCTCATGATAATAACCACTGAGAACCACTATAGTATGTGAATCATAGCATCAGCTTCAAAGTCATGGTGAGCTGGGTTCAAAGCCTGACTCTGCTGTCACATCACAGATGATAGAAAACACAATTTAAACAGCTTAAACAAGAAAGGGGATTAATTTTTTAAATTCTAGTAGAATCTAGGCCTAAGGATCAAATAATGTTATCAGAACTGAATTTCTCTCTATATCTTGGCATGATCTCTTCCATGCCATGACTTTATTTCCTTGCTGGGAAATGACATTAGCTCCATAATCTCTCAGATTACATTTCAGTCAGGAAACCATGGATTTATAGGACAGAGTTTGAAAAACACCTGGCCTGAAAATTTAGAGCATTGTTGGAGGTGAGACACATTGATTCTTGGTGAGAAAAATGTCAAACTCCCTCATCAAAAATTATTTACTACATGTTTCTTGGGCAACTTGTTTCCCACCCAAGCCTCTAATTCAATTGCAAAATGGAGATGACACTATTAAGCAATTTCTAGGGGTGTCTAAGTCTAAATATTTCTTTGGTAACAGCTTCTTGATCTCTTGGCAGGATGCATAATAAATAATGAGTCTTGAATAAAACTGTTGAAGTGTGTGACCAAGTGTATGAAATAACTTGAAATTACCCTAGTATTTATAAGACAATGTTTGGAAGAAAGAAAAAATGGAAAAGAAAACCACATTCTTGTTTTATGCAAAATGAATCATTTGCTTTAATTCTTCTACCTCCAGAGAAAAAAGAGAAATTAGTGACAAAAACAGCTTCATACACATGCATCATTTGGATATAGGAAACTGGTGAAATTTCCCTATTATCTAGTGGGACCTTTAGAATGATTAAAAAAGACCTTCTTACTTGCCAGAGAAACTGGCAAATAAGGAAGTATGTCCTAATCTTCTTGAAACCTGCTAATGACCTAATTCTGATTTCCCTGTAGGCAATATGAATTTCCAGGAGAGTGTCAAAATATAATTGTCCTGAATAGGAAAATGGTTGAAGAGAGTACTGACTCTAGAAATCCTCCCAACAGTCCTGTCAAGCAAGAACTCAAGGTATGTTTTCTGAAGAAAGAGTAGACCAGGTGTATAAGACACACTGGTTCCCCTGTTACCTCAGCTGTACTTATGTGGTAAAGATAAAGCACAGAGGAGCCAGTTGACTTACTTCTTGTGATAGCTTTGGCAATGGCCCTCTTTTTCTTGTCTGTCTCAGAATCTCATCAGGTGCTATTTGTGTTTATTCAGAATACAAAGGTACTACTCTATTTTTCTGACCTACATATTTTCTAAGGAAAGGTATAATTCTTACTCTTGTTCCTCTATAGCTAATAAATTTTTGTTTTCTCTATATGTCTTCAAAGCTCTTGTTTTTATTTTTGGTGTTCAGAAGTTTGTCTATAATGTGTCTAGTAGTGTTTTATTTTGTTCTGATTTGTTTTCTTTTAACCTTATTTATTCTGTCAAGGTTTTCTAAGCTTCTTGAATGTATGCTTCATTTTCTTTAACTCTCTTTGGACAATCTAGACCATATCTTCATTAGGTATTTTTTCTGTGTTGTTCTTTACTCTGTCATGTCTATTTGGGGAGCTGTTCCCCCAGCTCTCTGTGTCTCATAGGATTCAAAGTCATCCAGTGGCAAGTTTCTGTTACGAGGTACTAAGGTGCATGGCTTGAGTTGCCACAGTATTTTTCTTAATTTTTTTTTCTCCCATCATCTCTTAGTTATTCCTGAATGTCTAGCTACAGAGAGGGCATTTTCTTGTTTTTCCTTCACTAATAGGATACTGAATTCATGGTGTTCTCAATAGGCTCTTCAGCTCTACTTGCTCAGCTTTGATGTTACTCAGGTCTTCTGGTCCTGGGCCTTCGATAAGATTATTAACTTTTAAGCACTCCTGCTTCTCCTTTGCTTGGCAGTCAGTCTCTGTCTGTATCTATGTTTAGTCTTGAGTAGAACACTTTCCTGTCTTTCCTCCAGTTATAGCTCACTTTAATTTTGTATCCATGCAGGAACCTGGGACCTAGCGTTATTCCTATTCCTTCCCCTGGGGCAGAGGGATTTTATACCACCCTTTCTTGAAAACAGTACATCTTTTTCTGAGCCTTAGGGTGAGAAAAATTTGAATCTCTTCCAAGACCCTGCGGTTTCATGTTACATGAGAGTAGGGTCCAGAAAAGCAGTTGGTATTTTTTGCCTTACCCAAGAAGCAGTTGGTCACCATTTCTGGGTCTGTATCACAAGGCAGGGGTAGGTTTCAATCTCATGCTTTTTGGGGGTCACTGAGTGGAGGCCTATGAAAAAGTTTTCCAGTGAGCATGTCCTCCCCTTCTAACTGGGAGTTTTCTTAAAGTGATGTTCTAGCTCTGGTTAGTTGGTCTACTTATGACATAGCTGTAAAGGATGGGTCATAGCCTATTTCAGATGACATAATGATTTTCCTGAATGCATGAGATTTAAGAGGGGAAACTTTCTCCGTGATCTGAGCTCAAAAAACAATATGGTTTATTTAATATTAATATAGTTTAAGACATTAATTTTCAAAATTTTCAGCAGCATAAATCCTTTTTCATGAGAAATGTTTAGTGGAATTCCAAAAATCAGGAAGAAAAGCAGCAGAGGGCTAGGGGTATGGCTCAAGTTGTAGAGCTTGTGTGCCCATCTGGAAAGCACAAGGTCCTGAGTTCAAACCTCAGCACCTCAAAAGAGAAAAGGAAGAAGAAAAGCAGAATTTTATTAACATTATTTTGCTATGTAGGATTAAATATATTTACTTATTATAAAGTAAATGAAAATGACAGCTTGAGTTTTGTTCACTTTACTGGGTTTCATCATGACATTTTCATATATATGCATAATACTTTGATCAGATTCAGCACTCTTCATTACCCTCTCATGTCTTCCTTCTGCCTTCCCATTGTTCTTACTCTTCACAAAGAGAAAATAGTCTCCTTTTACTTTCATGTAGTTTTTTTAAAACTCCAGATTCTGCATCTAAGAGAAAGTATGTGACATTTATATTTTGAAACCATCTTACTACACAGCCCAGGCTGTCTCAAACTCATCATCCCTCTGCCTTTACCCCTCAGTGCTAGGATCACAGCCATGAGCCACCGTTACCAGTCTTAGATTTGGTTTTCCATGAATGCAGGCATCATGTTTGGAGTTTTGGGTAATTATTAAATTTAAATGTGTATCTGAATCTCATTTACATAGACAAACTGGTGGTTATAAGAATCTAGGTTAGGAGTTGCCTGTGCCCAGATGGCTTGGGAAGACATGGACCAGGTGAGCTTTGTGGTACCATGGTACTCCCACAGACAACCCTGGGCCAGAGCAGCATAGCCCATAGACAGACCAACCTCCACCCGGGGAAAAAAGAGAAACTGAGTAATAAGCAATAAGAACAATAAAGACACACAGGAAAGAGGGTGGGGCACACTGAGCACTGAAGATTGGGGGAAGGGAATCCTTCCCAGACTGTAAATAAAAAAGCTGGGCCTGGCCAGAAAGGATCCGGTGGGAGCGGGGGCATGCACCCAGCAACCAGGAACGGGAATGCTTGTGAGAGTGGCAGAGGGAGGAAAACTCCACAGGAGAGGAGGGAAGACCCACTTCCCACGTGAGCTGTAAACAAACACGGTGGCTGGCAGGAGCAGCAGCACAGCCCAGTAATCAGGAGCAGGAAAGCTTATAAAAGTGGTGGTGGGAGGAAAACTCCACAGGAGAGGGAGGAAGACCCACTTCCCACACGAACTGTAAATAAACACGCAGTGTCACCTTTTCCAGTGTGCATGGAAAGGGGAAAGCTTGTAGCAGAGGCTCACCCACAGGAGAACTCTGAGTAAACAAAGCCTGCAGGGCCGGGCGAGTGCTAAGCTCACCCCAGAGATCTGCATAAATAACGCCTCCAGCAACAGCAGGCTGACAGCAGCGGGCAGGCAAGCCACAGCCGCAGATAACATTCTCAGAACTGTCCCCAGACTCTTTTTTTTTTTTCTCTCTCCCTACCTCTGATGAGAAAACAACCAAACTACACCTGCATGCTGAAAAACTTACTGAAACTCTATTGCATTTGAACTTGGGACATTTTGTGGGTTTTTGGTTTTTGTTTTTTTGTTTTTTGTGTGTGTGCAGTTTGGTTCTCCTTTATGCATCCCCTTTGATGAGGCAACTACAGAACAACATCTGAGACACCATCTCCAGGATTGGAGACTGAGACAGGAACCAAAATTATTAAGACTGAAACTTCATTGCATTTGAACTTGGAGGGTTTTTATTTATTTATTTTTTACTATCTATTTTTCATTTTGTTTTATTTTATTTATATATATATATACTTCTTTCATTTACTTATTTTTTATTTTTATTATCTTTATTCTTTTTATTTTTTATTTTCAATCCTCTATCTGTCTCTGTAATGCCTGTTCAGCTTACTGTCAATTAGTACACTAATGCTCCCTGTTTATACCTTTGAAACTTTCTTCTTTGATTCCTTGTTTTGTTTTCTCCTACTTGTCTGTTTATTTGTTTTTCCCTTTTCTTTAACTTCTTGCTTTCCATCTCCTCTCACCCTTCCATTCTAAATATTACCATTGTTATTATTACAAGCTAGAAAATACTTAATTGCACACAGTACAGGGACAGTAACAACACTAAGGACAATGACAGGAAGACAGAAAAAAACAGGGAAACCAGGGTCCCACAGCAAAAAATTAGTACAGGAACCAGAGGGAAATTAAGAAAACAGATACTCAGATCCAAATGCCAACACAATGAAGATAAACTATGCCAAAAAACCCAATGAAGCCTACAAGAATAATTTAAAAGAAGACATACTATAGGTACTCAATGAGAATTTTATAGGGATGATACTGGATATGGTCAACCAAAATGTACAGGAGACACTCAAGAAATTCCAAGACAACAAAAATAGAGAATTTGAAAAAGCAAAAGAAGAAATAAAGGAAACCATAGAAGCACTGTGTAAACACCAAAGTGAAACAGAGAACACAATTAATAAACAGATAAATGAACTCAGGACAAAAATAGACAACATTAAAGAGGAAACCACCCAGGATATGGAAAATCTCAGAAAAAAGAATGAAACAGAACTGCAAAACAAAACGGAAGGCCAATCCAGCAGAATAAAACAAACAGAAGGCAGAATCTCAGAACTTGAAGATGAAATGGTAATCAAAGGAAAAGCCAAAGAACTATTAATTAAACAGCTCAAGACCTGTGAAAAGAAAATGCAAGAACTCACCAACTCCATCAAAAGACCAAACTTGAGAATCATGGGCATCGAAGGAGAAGAGGTGCAAGCTAAGGGAATGCGTAATATATTCAACAAAATAATAATGGAAAATTTCCCAAATCTAGAGAAAGATAGACCCATACAGATGCAAGAGGCCTCCAGGACATCAAACAGACCAGATCAAAATAGAACTACCCTATGGCATATTATCATTAAAACAACAAGTTCAGAAACTAGGGAAAGAATATTGAAGGCTGTAAGAGAGAAAAAACAAATAAGATATAAAGGTAAACTCATCAAAATCACAGCAGACTTCTCAACAGAAACATTAAAAGCAAGAAGAGCATGGGGTGAGATCTTCCGAGCACTGAATGAAAATAACTTCAATCCCAGGATACTCTACCCAGCAAAACTATCATTCAAAATAGATGGAGCAATAAAAGTCTTCAATGATAAGCAGAAACTAAAACAATATGTGACCACAAAGCCACCACTACAAAAGATTCTTCAAGGGATTCTGCACACAGAAAGTGAAATCCAACTTAACCACGAAAAGACAGGCAGCACCAAACCACAGGAAAAGAAAAAGCAAGAAAGTAGAGAATAACCTCAACTTAGGTACACACAATCAAACCTTCAAACAACTAAGACAACTAAATGACAGGAATCACCGCATACCTATCAGTACTAACACTTAATGTTAACGGATTTAATTCACCCATCAAAAGGCATTGTTTGACAAAATGGATTAAAAAGGAAGATCCAACAATTTGTTGCTTACAGGAGACTCATCTCACCAACAGAAATAAGCATAGGCTTAGGATGAAAGGCTGGAAGAAGATTTACCAAGCCAATGGCCCCCGAAAATAGACAGGAGTAGCAATACTTATCTCTGACAAAGTAAACCTACATTGATCAAATGAGATAAAGAAGGACATTCCATACAAATAAAAGGGGAAATAGACCAAAAGGAAATAATAATCATCAACCTGTATGCACCCAATGTCAATGCACCCAATTTCATCAAACATAACCTGAAAGACCTAAAAGCATATATTAATGCCAACACAGGGGTTGTGGGAGACTTTAACACCCCATTATCATCAATAGATAGGTCATCCAAACAAAAAATCAATAAAGAAATCCAAGATCTAAAATATACAATAGATCAAATGGACCTAGTAGATGTCTACAGAACATTTCATCCAACTTCTACACAATACACATTCTTCTCAGCAGCCCATGGAACTTTCTCCAAAATAGATCATATCCTAGGGCACAAAGCAAGCCTCAGCAAATATAAGAAAATAGAAATTATACCGTGCATACTATCTGATCACAATGCAATAAAACTAGAACTCAACAACAAAAGTAAAGACAAAAAACATGCAAACAGCTGGAAGCTGAATAACTCATTACTTAATGCACAATGGATCATCGATGAAATAAGAGGAAATTAAAAAGTTCCTAGAAGTCAATGAAAATGAAAACACAACCTACCAGAACCTATGGGACACAGCAAAGGCAGTCCTGAGAGGAAAGTTTATAGCCATGGGTACATATATTAAAAAGACTGAAAGATCTCAAATCAACGACCTAATGATACATCTCAAACTCCCAGAAAAACAAGAACAAGCAAATCCCAAAACAAATAGAAGGAGAAAAATAATAAAAATAAGAGCTGAAATCAACGAAATAGAAACCAAAAAATCCATACAAAGAATTAATGAAACAAAAAGTTTGTTCTTTGAACAAATAAACAAGATCGATAGACCCCCTGGCAAACCTGACTAAAATGAGGAGAGAAAAAACCCAAATCAGTAGAATCAGGAATGCACAAGGGGAGATAACAACACCACATAAGTCCAGGAAATCATCAGAGACTACTTCGAGAACATATATTCAAATAAATTTGAAAATCTTAAAGAAATGGACAGATTTCTAGATACATATGAGCATCCAAAACTGAACCAAGAGGAAATTAATCACCTGAATAGATCTATAACACAAAATGAAATTGAAGCAGCAATCAAGAGTCTCCCCAAAAAGAAAAGCCCAGGACCTGATGGATTCTCTGCTGAATTCTATCAGACCTTTAAAGAAGAACTGATACCAACCCTCCTCAAACTGTTTCATGAAATAGAAAGGGAAGGAAAACTGCCAAACACCTTTTATGAAGCCGGTATTACATTTATCCCAAAACCAGGCAAAGACACCTCCAAAAAGGAGAACTATAGGCTAATCTCCTTAATGAACATTGATACAAAAATCCTCAACAAAATAATGGCAAACCAAATTCAACAACACATCAAAAAGATTATTCACCACGACCAAGTAGGCTTCATCTTAGGGATGCAGGGGTGGTTCAACATATGAAAATCAATAAATGTAATAAACCACATTAACAGAAGCAAAGACAAAAACCACTTGATCATCTCAATAGATGCAGAAAAACCCTGTCATAAGATCCAACACCATTTCATGATAAAAGCTCTAAGAAAACTAGGAATAGAAGGAAAGTATCTTAACATTATAAAAGCTATATATGACAAACCTACAGCCAGCATTATACTTAATGGAGAAAAACTGAAACCATTCCCTCTAAAATCAGGAATCAGACATGGATCCCCTCTATCTCCACTCCTATTCAACATAGTACTGGAATTCCTAGCCAGAGCAATTAGGCAAGAAGAAGGAATAAAAGGAATACAAATAGGTAAAGAAACTGTCAAAATATCCTTATTTGCAGGCGACATGATCCTATACCTTAAAGACCCAAAAAACTCTACTCAGAAGCTTCTAGACATCATCAATAGCTATAGGAAGGTAGCAGGATATAAAATCAACATAGAAAAATCATTAGCATTTCTATACACTAACAATGAGCAAACGGAAAAAGAATGTATGAAAACAATTCCATTTACAATAGCCTCAAAAAAAATCAAATGCCTAGGTGTAAACCTAACAAAAGATGTGAAAGACCTCTACAAGGAAAACTATAAGCTTCTGAAGAAAGAGATTGAGGAAGACTATATAAAGTAGAGAGATCTCCCATGCTCATGGATTGGTAGAATCAACATAGTAAAAATGTCTATATTCCCAAAAGTAATCTACATGTTTAATGCAATTTCCATCAAAATTCCAATGACATTCATTAAAGAGATTGAAAAATCTACTGTGAAATTTATATGGAAACACAAGAGGCCACGAATAGCCAACGCAATACTCAGTCAAACTATATTACAAAGCAATAACAATAAAAACAGCATGGTACTGGCACAAAAACAGACATGAAGACCAGTGGAACAGAATAGAGGACCCAGCTATGAAGCCACACAACTATAACCAACTTATCTTTGACAAAGGAGCTAAAAATATATGATGGAGAAATAGCAGCTTCTTCAACAAAAACTGCTGGGAAAACTGGTTAGCAGTCTGCAAAATACTGAAACTACATCCATGTATATCACCCTATACCAATATTAACTCAAAATGGATCAAGGATCTTAATATCAGACCACAAACTCCAAAGTTGATACAGGAAAGAGTAGGAAATACTCTGGAGTTAGTAGGTATAGGTAAGAACTTTCTCAACGAAACCCCAGCAGCACAGCAACTAAGACATAGCATAGATAACGGGACCTCATAAAACTAAAAAGCTTCTGTTCATCAAAAGAAATGGTCTCTAAACTGAAGAGAACACCCACAGAGTGGGAGAAAATATTTGCGAGCTATACATCAGACAAAGGACTGATAACCAGAATATGTAGGGAACGTAAAAAACTAAATTCTCCCAAAACTAATGAACCAATAAAGAAATGGGCAAGTGAACTAAACAGAACTTTCTCAAAAGAAGAAATTCAAATGGCCAGAAAACACATGAAAAAATGCTCACCATCTCTAGCAATAAAGGAAATGCAAATTAAAACCACACTAAGATTCCACCTCACCCCTGTTAGAATAGCCATCATCAGCAACACCACGAACAACAGGTGTTGGCGAGGATGCGGGGAAAAAGGAACCCTCTTACACTGTTGGTGGGAATGTAGACTAGTAAAACCACTCTGGAAAAAACTTTGGAGGCTACTTAAAAAGCTAAACATTGATCTACCATTTGATCCAGCAATACCACTCTTGGGTATATACCCAAAAGACCGTGACACAGGTTACTCCAGAGGCACCTGCACACCCATGTTTATTGCGGCACTATTCACAATAGCCAAGTTATGGAAACAGCCAAGATGCCCCACCACTGACGAATGGATTGAGAAAATGTGGTATCTATACACAATGAAATTTTATGCAGCCATGAAGAAGAACGAAATATTATCATTCCCTGGTAAATGGATGAAATTGGAGAACATCATTCTGAGTGAGGTTAGCTTGGCCCAAAAGACCAAAAATCGTATGTTCTCCCTCATATGTGGACATTAGATCAAGGGCAAACACAGCAAGGGGATTGGACTTTGAGCACATGATAAAAGCGAGATCACACAAGGGAGGGGTGAGGATAGGTAAGACACCTAAAAACTTAGGTAGCGTTTGTTGTCCTTAAAGCAGAGAAACTAAAGCAGATACCTTAAAAGCAACTGAGGCCAATAGGAAAAGGGGACCAGGAACTAGAGAAAAGGTTAGATAAAAAAGAATTAACCTAGAAGGTAACACACACACACAGGAATGTGAGTCAACTCCCTGTATAGCTATCCTTATCTCAACCAGCAAAAACACTTGTTCCTTCCTATTATTGCTTATACTCTCTCTACAACAAAATTAGAGATAAGGGCAAAATAGGTTCTGCCAGGTAATGAGAGGGTGGTGGGGAGAGGGAGGGGGCAGAGTGGGTGGTAAGGAAGGGGGTGGGGGCAGAGGGGAGAAATGACCCAAGCCTTGTATGCACATATGAATAATAAAGCAAAAAAAAAAAGAATCTAGGTTAGTCTTCAGTGAAACAGTTCACAAGATTTTCACCTAGAAAACTGTGTATGTATGAAGAAATCTGACACAAGTTCTCATATTGATCTTCAGTATGCTAAAATATAGTACTAAATGCATTCATGTGATTTATGGGATTAAATCTTGTGAAATTCTATATTAACTTAGAAACCTAAGATTCACCTGCATCAATACGTTAAAGAAAATTACTCAAAAATATTGAAATAAATAGAACACGTATAATTTAGCTCCCACTCTTAGCCAAATATTTTAAATAAGGCTCAAATACCTGGTTTGCACTTCTATTTTCTTTTACCTAAATATATTATTTACTAATTTAGAAGATTCAAAGATGCTTTCCAAGAAATGTAGTTTAATAATACAACTAAAATAATTATCTCTTGAGAGACTGTATATTAAGACATTTTGATGAGTGCATGTAAGGTATTTTTATACAATTAAACTTATCCAAAGCAGGATTTTTTTTTTAGAAACAACTGTCAGTATTACAAAAAAAAATGAGCTTTTAATTGGCAGCACCAAAATTATGCAAGATATGAGAAGATAAGCTCATGTTGATACCTAGGACACTTCTCTTCAATGACAGTTTTATCCATAGGAGATTGTATTTTTAGTCTTCCAAACTCATTGCTATAAATGCAACCTCTATCCAAATAAGAAGATTTAATATCTCCACAATACACTCTGATTGGCAAGTTTCAAGTGTAAAGTGATTAGCATTCAGACATGTTCGCTTCCCAACAAAAGCTTCTGGACAAATACATGAGTAAATTGAACAAGCTACCAGTCCCATCTCATTACAAAGTAGAGCATTTTGGCAATTTCTTTGCCAGGTCCTTTGTTTTAATAAAAAGTGGCTTACAATTTGTGATGGATGGAGTCTACTGAATTGTTTGCTATGCTTTCATCTGGTCCCTTGTGTCTCTTGGAGAGCAGCTGAATCTCATTTCCCTTCCATTTTGGATTATGCATTTGGAGCATCCTGTGATGACCTTGGCTATAGGAGTGGTGGCAGAATGATTCCAGAACTGTTTCAACCATTGCTTTCAGCTTTAATTCACTTTAATTGTGTTGACAAGACACAGCTGTGAGTTTGATTATTAATGCTGCTGTAAAGTCTTGCTGCTTATGATACTCTTAGAGTAAGAGAAACCAGAACTTCTATCTTAACCAAATAGATTATAATTTGAACGACTTAAATTATCTAACACTTGTATGATGCCACTTTTAGATCAGTCAAAAGGTAACTCTTCCTCTTCATCAAATAAAAAAGAAAAACATTATATATGCTAACATACTGACTTTGCTCATGACCAGTGGGAGCTGTATGATTCAAAAGGTATTGGTATAAAATTAGGATTCAACAAAAAGAATTCTCCTTGGAAGACATTTAAGCAGCCAGTACTAAACAAATTCATGCAAAAATTCTTATTCAGTTACTATGAGGTTCATTTAAACCTTAACTCATTCTCTTAGATCTATGCAAAGATCATACTGATGAGCACCAGAAGTTACTAAGAGAACTACTGAAAACTTTCTTTCTAGCTTTGATAAATAAAATTTCAGGATTTTTTTTTTGGAGGGGGGATGGTGAATGTCAATAAAATTATCATAATCAATTTGAAAATAACCAATAGTTTAACAATAAATTGCTAATAGAAAATGAACCATAAACCAATGTCTTCATAGTCCTGAGGGGAAATAATTTTGAATCTAAAACTCTATACATTGCTAAACATTAATATATATATAAATTTTTTAATGATATCATAATTTTATATCTGAAATGAGATACCATGTGATCTACATTGTATCTTGTCAAATCTGGATATTTAAGTTACCCAACATCTCATGTTTTTGATGAAGTACTACAAAAACTGGAAGCATTTTCAGGGGTAGTAGGAATTAGAAACCTTGCTCCTTATTCATTCTTTTTGAGAAAATTAAGAGTAGATTTATAAGCATAAAAGAAATTCAAGAAAGAAAATACATGGGTTCCACTAAAATAGGGCAACTCAACCACAAAAACAAATGGAAGATATCTGAGGAAGACAGCTGGAAGTAAAACTGAAAATAACTAGTCCAAAATGGATGGGAGACATTTTAGGATTTCAGGAAAATCCTTAGGAAGAAAGAACACTTTCCACAACAAATAATATAATCAGGATGATGAACAATCTTAGGAATAAAATTAATGGCTGTCCTCTTATTGAGAAAAAAGAAAAGTCAATACAAATTCCAGGGCTGAACAATGGGGAGAGTTGCACAAGAAATTCATAATTTAAATATATAATTTTGAGCAATTAAGTTTGAACCTGCTTTTTAGTTGTTTAAATCTTTTTAATATCTCTTTTATGACTGAAGAGTCTTTGAAACCCGATGTAGAAATCCTAATCTCGCTTCTCCAGTTTCACTTTCTGTCATATATGTGACATAGCTATGCCATAATGAATCTTAAGATCTTGACTAATCTATTTATACGTAGATGATGTGACAAAAACCCTTTGAAAAAGGTTTTTTGAGATGACCAACTTGCAATGGGAAAAGAGGCAGAAGTGTAAACATTATGTACTAGAATACGCAGATATATTCTAGCGACTGTGATTTTGGATGGTAGTACTGGGTCTTCACTGGATTGCTAGTATGTGGTCATTATAATTCCTTACATTGTCCCCAGACTTTAATGTTTTTCTCTGACCTAGAGTCTACAAATATGCATATATTTTGTTTAAAGTACCTAGAATAGCTGTGCCACCTGAAATTTTAAAAATTGACTAACAGTACTTTGGACCATCAGGGATTGCAGGAAATGAAACTTCGAGGAAATGAGCACTGACAGTTGGTTACCTGACATTAGTGTAAAGCTTACAAGTTTTTGAAGACGTAACTCTGACAACACATAACTGGAAAAGATGAATTAGTTAATTGAAGTATCAAGTGTAATTTTGTGTAACAAAAGTGAAGACTAAATGCAAAGTTTTCTGAGACCTTGCAGGCATGCCTAAGAAAAATATGAAGGGCATTCTTCAGCTGAGTATGGTGGCTCAAGCCTGCAATCCCAGCTACTTAAGAGGATTGAATTTTGATGCCAGGTCAGGCAATATTTTCATTAAACCCCCATTTCAATCAATGGCTGAGTGTGGTGTTGTGCCTGTCAGACTAGCTACACAGGGAAGGACAACATGATCCAGATCGATCTGGGCGTAAAGTCCCTATCTCAAAAATAACCAACTCAAAAAGGGCTGTTAGTGTGACTCAAGTACCTCAAGTGATAGTGCTCCCATCTTGCAAGTGCAAGGCCCTGAGTTCAAACCCCAGGACCACCAAAAAAAGAATTTTTTCCTTCTCTCTATTCTGAAGAACTTAAAGAAACAGATTGACAATCTCAACATTCTAAATCTGTAGCTCAAATTATGGGAAAAGAACCAAGGACTTTCCATGACTTGACTAACAACTTTCTAGTTTCTGATTTTCACAATACTGAAATAACTAAAAATTCTGTTATAATTTTTATTTTATAAATTGATAAGTTATATAAATTTAATTTAAAATGTTGTCTAGGCTCATATGGGGCAATTAGAACAATAGTTTGATATGAATGGTAACGATGAGAATTAGAATGCAGACACATAGGTGCACTGAGAGGACTTAAAGAACCTCACACTTCAAGCTTATTCACCCATCTTGATAAATTGGTGACCCTTTCTTTTCTGTTGGGCAATGCTGTCCTTACTTGATCTAATTGTCTATTTCTTCTTTCTCTCTTTCTATTGTTCTTTCTGAAATCATTAATACATCTATGAACTCACAAATGTATATCCTCAATAAACTATATGCAAATAGCTCCTAATTTGGACGATTTAAAATATGATATTGAAAAATGATGGGAAAAATAAATGCTGTCTTATCAAATAAGATGGACAAGAATGAAGAAGAAAAAGGGAGAAGAAGAAGAGAGGAAAGGGGTAAACAAATATGTCGGCTATAATTGGAATGATCATCTTGCCAATAAACACAATATAGACATAGCTCATTTTATTGTGCTTCACTTTTTTGTGCTCTGCAAATACATGTCTTAAAAATTGAAGGTTTGTAGCAATCTTGTGTCAAGAGAATTTATTAGCACAAGTTTTCTAATGGCATGTACTTAGTTAGTGGCTCTGTGTCACTAAGTAAGTACATGCCATTAGAAAACTTGTAATTACCTATGTTGGTAATTATTGAAATATTTTAAACTTTTTAATATTATTTCAGTAATAGTGATTGGTGATCAGTAATCTTTAATGTCAATACTATAATTGTGTTGTGGTGCCATGAGCCTCACCTTAATAAGACAGTAATTCTATATTAATTATTGTGTCTGTTCTGAGTGTTCCTTAGCCCTCTTCCCCTTCTTCCTCTCTCCAGGTCTTCTTAAACTCTAAGAGACACCACAATGCTGAAATTTTGCCAATTGTCTGTAAGTATTCAAATTGAAGGAAGAGTCACAAGTCCTTCACTTTAAATTAAAAGCTGGAAATGGTTAAGTTCAGTGAGGAAGGCACCAAAAGTTAAGACAGACTGAAAGTGACTTCTCCTGTACCAAACAGCTAAATTGGGAATGCAAAGAAAATTTCTTAAGGAAATTAGAAGTGCTACTCCTATAAATCCACTAATGAGAAGAAAGTAAAAAAGCCTTCTTGCTGATACGAAGAAAGCTTTAGTGACCTGGACAGAAGATGAAACCAGCTACAACATTGTCTTAAGCCAAAGCCTGATGCAGAGCAAGGCCTTAACTCTTCAATTCCACAAAAGCTAAGTGAGATGAAGCTGCAGAAGAAGGGGTTCATGAGTTTAAGGAAAGAAACCAAGTCCATAACATAAAAGTTCAAGATGAAGCTGCAAATGCTGAAGTAAGAGCTGCAAGTAAGCCAGAAGATCTAGCTAGTTAAGGTGTTTGTTGGAGGTGGTAACACTAAATAAAGGATATTCACCATAGATAAAAACAGCCTTGGAGCTGGGTGGAGTGGCTCACGCCTGTAATCCTAGCTACTTAGGAGGCTGAGACTGGGAGAATTGTAATTTGAGGCCAGCCTGGGAAAATAGTTCACAAGACACTGCCTACAAAATAATAAGAGCAAAATGGAGATTAGATGTGGCTCAAGTGGTTGAGCACCTGCTTTGCAAGAGCGAAGCCCCAAGTTCAAATCCAAGTCCTATCAAACCAAACGAAACCAAACAAACAACAACAAAAAACCTACACAAAAAGAGCATTCTTAGAAGAAAATCCTTTCTAGAACTTCCATAGCTAGAAAGGAAAAGTCAATGCCTGACTCCAGGGCTTCAAAGGACAAGCTGACTCTTGTTAGAGGACAATACAGTTGGTGACCTTAAGTTGAAGCCCGTGCTCATTTTTCATTCTGAAAAGCCTAAGGCACTTAAGAGTTCTACTAAAATGACTCAGCCTGTGCTCTATAAGTAGAATAAGAAAGCCCAGAAGATAGCACATCAGTTTACATGATTTACTGAATATTTTCAATTCACTGTTGAGACTTCTGCTCAGAAAAAAAAGATTATTTTCAAAAATCTTAGTTTTCATTTGCAATGTACCTAGTAACCCAAGAGGTCTGACAGAGATATATAATGGAATAAATATTGTTTTCATGTTTGTTAATCCAACATCTGTTCTGCAGCCCAAGGATCAAAAAGTACTTTGAATTTTAACTCATATTATTTATTTATTTATTTATTTATTTATTTATTTATTTTATTCTTGTGCTGAGTGGGGGTACATTGTGGCATTTACAACAGTTCTTACAATATATCGAATATATCATACCTGAATTCACCCCCCTTCACCACTCTCCTTTATCCCCCCACTTCCCTCATTCCTGGAATAGTTTCAACAGGTATCATTTTGCCATTTACATACATATGTACACAGTATTTGCACTATATTCACCTTCCCACACCCTTTCTCCACCTCCTTCCTCCCCCCACTGGCACTCCCCCTCAGCACATAGGACCTGTTTCACTCTACTGCTCTCTGATTTTGTAAAAGAAAAAAAAAAATGACAGTTTTGTTTAAGATAGCTACATAGGAGGTGTGCCCCAAGTGGTGGAGCGCCTGCCTTGCAAGCACTCCTTCAACCCCAGCACTGAAAATAAAACCCCTTAAAAGATAGCCGCACAGGGAGATTCCTTGTAACATTTCCATGTATATATGTATTATAACCCGAATTGGTACATCTCTATTTATCTTCTTTCTACCTTAGTGCCCTTCTTATGGTGGTTTTAATAGGTCTAAAAATTCTATATTCATTCTTGTATAGAGAGTACATCAAACATATTTACCTTCATAACTTCCTTTTTTTACCCTCCCTCTCTCATATGTGACTCCCTTTTGTGTGACCTGTTTTCATACTATTGCTGTATTTGTATTAGATCTAGCTTCCACATATAAGAGAGAATATGCGGCTTTTGCCCTTCTGAACCTGGCTAATTTTACTTAAGATGATGTTCTCCAGTTTCATCCATTTACCTGCAAACAACATAATTATTATTTAAAAATATATTTTATAAGACTGTCATTGCCATAGACAGTGATTCCTTTGGTAGATCTTGACAGATGAAAGTTGCAAATCTGGGAAGATTCACCATTCTATATGTCATCAAGAGCACTTGTGATACCCAGAAAGAGGCCAGATTAACATCATTAACAGGATTTTGGAAAAAGTTGATTCCAACCCTCCTGGATGATTCAGAGGAGTTCAAGACTTCAGTGGAGGAAATAATTATAGATGTGTTGGAAATAGAAAGAGAACTTGAGTTAGAAGTGGAGCCTGAATATGTGACTGCATTGTTGTTATCTCCAAAGAAAACTTTAACGGACAACGAGATGCTTCTTATGGATGAGGAAGGAAAATGGTTTCCTTGAGATGGAATCACATGGGACAGAGAAATATTTCATGAAAGAAAGTGCCAATCGGTGTGGCAAACTTCATGGTTGTCTCATTTTAAGAAACTGTCACAGCCAATCCAAACTTTAGCAGCTGCTGCCTTGATCAGTCAGTAGTCATCACCACCAAGGCAAGACCCTCCATTAACAAATAGACCCTCCACTAAACAAATATGTGGGGAGGGTGAATAGGATTGCAGTTCAGACCCACCTGAGCAAAAATGAAAGATCTGATCCCCAAAATAACTAAAAAGTATAAAAGTGCTGGGGACATAGCTCAAGCGGTATAGCACCTGCCTGGCAAATGTAAGGCCTTGAGTTCAAACCTCAGTAACCTCTGACCACAATAATTGTTTAATAGTTTTCTGTTCTTCATTTGTTTTATATACAAATACTTTCTCTAGTATGGTTTTCTGATATAGGGAACCACAATATCAAAAGCATTGGAGGAGCTGGCTGTAAGCTATAACTCAAAGAATGATTTCCACAACAATAAAAATGTCTAGGGTGCCTCTACCTTTGAGGTTGTCTAGCAAGACAGAAACTAGATTTCAAATAGTGTTTGATGAAGACAGCGTGGTTCAGTTCTAAAAAGAGAGGAATGCTCCATGCTTCTCATCTTGAAGATTTTCAGGTCCTTTACACAGTGTCCCGATCTATACTAGAAACATTAAGGATGACAATACCCATTAGGTCATAAAGATTCCTAGTACATTTTCTTGACCTACAACTCAAATAGCTACTTTGGACCCCATCTTAAGCCAGTATTCTTATAAATTACTTATTAACTGGTCAAAGCAGCAAAATTACATACGGTATGGAATGCATTCCAAATCCAGAAATATAAATATCAGTATGTCATGAAGGTGTTGTCAATTGTCTTTCTGGATGAAACAGATGTCTGAGGTGTGCTTGTCCATTTCACTAAGGTAGCAGGTACCTACTTTTGACTGGGTTTGCCTTCCACATTTGTATTCTGATACATGTCTTATCTGTCTGCGTATGCTAACATTCCCCACTGAAGAGCTCAGGACACTGGATTCTCTCAGTAGTGTACACAGTAAAGCTGATCTGGCTGCTTCCTAGTGACAGGGAGTAATGGCAATACTTGGGGTCCAGAGCTTTGCTTCCTGTCAGGACAGGGGAAGGTGATTAGACTCAAGCAGAGATGGTTGCTGAGAATGAGGTCTTTCTCTTGTTGAACCATCAGGACTATAGCTGTCATGAAATGAAGCAGCCATCATACCAAGGGGTAATAAAAGGTGTTATTTAGCTTGGAAGTGATAAATTTAATCAAGATATCAAAAATTAGAGGCCAAAGGCTGGCCATGTGGGCCTAAGTCTGTAAGCCTAGTTATAGGAGGCAAAAATAAGAAGGATCATGTTTTTAAGCCAACTCTGGACCAAAAGTCTGTGAGACCAATGGCTGGGCATGGTGGTACGCACCTGTCATCTGAGTTATGAAGGAAGCACAAGTAAGAGGATTTGGGTTCAGGCCAATCCAGGCATAACGCAAGACCCTATCTCAAAACTAACCAGAGGGGACAAAGTGCTGATGGAGTAGTCCAAATGGTAGAGTGCCTACCTAGAAAGCAGTGAAGTTCTGAGTTCAACCCCCAATAATGCAAAGCCTTCACCAATAGGGGCCCAAATAAGGCAAGTAGCAGAATTAGAAGCATGGGGATGGGGAGCAGGAGGGTGGGAAATAAGGTCAAAAGTGTGATCTGGTGATTGTTATCTCAGGATTGGTCAGGGGGTCTTGTCAGGATAAGGAAGTCCTAGGTACTTGGGAGTAGGTAGATTTGCTTCTTTCACAAGAAGTTTACCCATCAATCCTATTTTCTGGGAATCCAAAATGACCTGTGAAGACAACCACTCAGAGCAAAGGACACAGATATAAATGGAGGCAGGGTATTTGCAGGTCCAAGAAAAGAATTCCTGACTTTTAGCAAAAGCAGTTTTTTTTTTAATTCTTTTTAGTATATGATAGCAAAAGCAGTTTTAAGAACCTGTTGTAATTTCCTCCCTTTGTGGTCAATCTTGAGTGAACTACTATGTCACCCAATCTGGCTTTGTAGGTCTCCTGGTTGAAGATAAACTAGCACAAGAGAAGGACACAAGTTGTATTTGCTCAAATATGTAAGAGTCCATTGTTCAAGCCTAAAACTAGAAACACCACTGTAAAACAGAATATAAGAGGCAATGAAAGTCAGAAGATATGAAATTAAGTAAATCATGTAAGAACTCTTTTTAAAAATAATTCCATGAGTATGTGCTACTAAAATATGTTTGAAATCAGTAGAAATAGTAATTTTATTGTTGCTACTGAAATAGAAGACCTTATACCACAGGTAGGAGTTTGTCTTCTGTCTGGAGTACCTGGAAGGGCTTTAGCTTTTCACCATAACCTCTTAGATTTAGTGACTTTTGGAAGCATTGGTACAAGTGACTACAACTCATGATTCCTTCTGTTTCAACCTCCCTAAATGCTATGATTTCAGGCATGTCTGTCCTCCCTTTCCTGTATTGATCTGAGGTCAGGAGTCATTTCTTTTGGTGCACCCCAAACCCAGGCTATCTATGCTGATGTGACTCTATTTTTATCCTGAAAATTTCTCACTCTATCTCAGGACAATTTTCTATTTAATGGCCCCTTACTACCAGAATGAGATGTTCCAGTGGTCTGAAATCCCACATCAGGGAGAAAGTGACAGCTGTGAGTTGGTGCCAATTCTTTTGGCCCAGTTCAAGTAACTACAAGGTTTGGAAAGAGTGGTTCTTATTCTGGATTTATCTGAAGTCCATCCTTAAGTTTAATTCTGTCTGTACTGTAGGTGATGTCTCAAAACACTGCCCAGATTATACTCTTAGGAGCTGTACATTTGAAGAATGTTGATAGACAATGGTTATAAAGTTTTACAAGAAAAATGAAAAAAAAATCCCAAAAGCACATATTTAAAGAAAACTAACTCATTTGAAAAATAAGCACTTGTAGGAACCATCCTCTATGATCCTGAATATAAATTTTCCAGAGAAGGACCAAACTGTAGATGAGAAAAAACAGAATAACCATGGTTAGAATTTTGAAAAACAGTTTAACAAGTGGCAAAACAAATACTAAAACAAACCCTGGCTTTGTTAAAATTGTTTCAAAAGCTTGACAAAATTAAGAGAAAACACAAATAGTCATCTTGATAGAACACAAAATCACCAATGTTCTAGGCCAGTTTTTCACAAATGTTATTAAGAGAAGAACAATATTCTTAAGAATGCCCTGTTGCTATAGACATAGTGAATTAGGCTAACACTCCTAAAGAAAGTAATTTTAAACTGCCATACTCAGTAAGAGGGGAACAAGCAGTTCACTTCATCTCCAATGTACAGACATGAGCTATAGGTTTAATTAGAGGAAGCACTGGAGTAGGGGATCTATCTTCCTCTCAGATGAGGTTTATCTCCAGTGGAAGTGGAGGCTGCTGTTTTAAGAAGTGGGAAAGAAATCAGATGTGAGAGAATCTCAAGAGTAGAAAACTCTCTTTTGGGTATTGAATCCAGGAATCTTTTCCCCAATTCATGCATATATCTATGAGCCCTCGGGCATATGAAATTCTGACCACTGTCCCTACTCTACAGAGGAGGTCTATTTGTAAGATGGTGTTTTTATCTAGGTACCCATTGGTGGACCAGGATATCCCATCTCCTCTGGTAAATGGAACCAAGCAAAACAGGACTTTTTGCTTGAGGACTGGGGGCTGAATTCCTTCCAATAATGTAAAATACAACCCTGGGATGAGTTCCAAAGTAGGGAAAGCTGGTTCCCATTTCTGGAAGAGAGAGGGGGAAGGCACATGACCTACTATGGAGGGATAAGGGCATTGGCTCAGAGACTACCTTCATGTAATCCTCCTGTAGTGACCTGAGGTTCTGCCCTTTTATCTTCCTTTATCTCCATGTAGACCATTGAACATACATTTTGTGGCCCTCAATGATTCTGGTCACCCCTGGACTCATGCCTCCTAACCACCACATCCTTAATGATTCAATCTCTGTAAGTACCATTGCCCTTTTAAATACATGACCCATAATATTGCTGGGTGACCAGGGCCTCCAATCATTGAGATCAGAGAAACCTGGCTTGGGTCTCCTGACTTTTAAGAGGGAACCTTTAGATGACCTATAATTTTGCATTAAGTTCAGGGATAATTGAAACTCATATTTCCCCCCACTGATTCCCTTAGTTTCTAATTTGTGGCCTTAGAGGAGAAAACAGATTGTAAGAAATGTGACTGCATTGGGTCCTGAGTCATGTCTCCTATCCCATGACACACATGTGGACCAGAAATGGAAAGTGAGTTCTCAACATGTTGGGATCCCATCACCATTTCAGAAATGTAGGAAACTATTGATGTATGATTGCTGCAAAGGCTAAGCAGGGAGGGAGACATCACACGGGGCTAGAAAAGAAGTGGAAAGGTAGGAGATCAGAAGGCAGTCCTCTAGCTAACTGAGCAGACCAGAAAAGGGCTTACCCCTTTAGTAAATATAATTCATGGCACCAAATTGTTACCAGTGGTTGAGGTGTTCCAGATATTCCTTGTTTCTTGAGTAAAATGCCTAAGATTAGGATACTCCCTCAGATGCAAAAAAAAAAAAAAAAAAAAGAACCATTAAAAGGAAGAATATAGTAAAGAATGATATTAATTAGGAAAAAGGAATTATACCTGATGGGGTGAGTTGGGAAGCTCAGGTTGGCTGCCAAGCTACTGTTTTAGATTGACTGCCTTGGAAGTAATAGGCAGTTCTTGCCAAATCTTTATCTCCTTACCTTCATAATCCTCCACTCATATGTGAGGACCACAGTGGAACACTGTGAATGACTATGAATGACTAAGAGTAGTTATATTCAAATATGTGAATATTCTCCTCTGTTGGAGATAATAACAATGTGGGAAATAGTTATAGATTCCTTTGGAGAATACTAGAAGGAAGATTTAAAGTACATACTCATCATTCTGAGTGAGGTTAGCCTGGCTCAAAAGACCAAAAATCGTATGTTCTCCCTCATATGTGGACATTAGATCAAGGGCAAACACAACAAGGGGATTGGACTTTGAGCACATGATAAAAGCGAGAGCACACAAGGGAGGGGTGAGGATAGGTAAGACACCTAAAAAACTAGCTAGCATTTGTTGCCCTTAATGCAGAGAAACTAAAGCAGATACCTTAAAGCAACTGAGGCCAATAGGAAAAGGGGACCAGGAACTAGAGAAAAGGTTAGATTAAAAAGAATTAACCTAGAAGGTAACACCCACGCACAGGAAATCAATGTGAGTCAATGCCCTGTATAGCTATCCTTATCTCAACCAGCAAAACCCCTTGTTCCTTCCTATTAT
This sequence comes from Castor canadensis, assembly GCF_047511655.1. Classification (NCBI taxonomy): domain Eukaryota; kingdom Metazoa; phylum Chordata; class Mammalia; order Rodentia; family Castoridae; genus Castor; species Castor canadensis. The sequence continues at coordinate 67,912,256 of NC_133391.1, read as the reverse complement.
TGCTTATACTCTCTCTACAACAAAATTAGAGATAAGGGCAAAATAGTTTCTGCTGGGTATTGAGTGGGGGAGCGGGAGGGGGTGGAGTGGGTGGTAAGGGAGGGGGTGGGGGCAGGGGGGGAGAAATAAACCAAGCCTTGTATGCACATATGAATAATAAAAGAAAAATGAAAAAAAAAAAATAAAGTACATACTCACAGAATGGTAAGATATATTTTCCTCAGATGTACTCAGCGGCCAAGCGCTGGTGTCTCACACCTGTAATCCTAGCTACTCAGGAGTCAGAGACCAAGAGGATAACTATTTGAAGCCAGCCCCAGCCAATAGTTCATGAGACCCTATCTCAAAAAAACCCATCACAGAAATGGCTGGTGGACTGGTTCAAGGTGTAGGCCCTAAGTTCAAACCTGAATACCACAAAAAAAACCCCAAAAACCAAAAAAAATTATCTTATAATTTATTCAAGTATTTCTGGATCTAAACTTACTCAGGTCTGGGATTTGGGTGGAAAGTTACTACTCTCCATGGTATATCTGTGGTTTTCTTCTTTGTCCTCTGGCCAAGCATCATTAAAATTGTGGCATAATCTCTTCAGATATAATTTTGTATGATCTTGTATTTCTTTCAGTGTTTAAGTCTTCTCCCAACCCCACTTTTAAGGTTTCTTTCCTGGGACATGGTGGAATCCTAAGCTCACATAGGTCTGGAGAGAAACAGCAATTATGCTCATCAGGCAGAAGGGAAGAGGCAACATCTACTGAGAAAGTAGCCTCAATGAGATATGGAGACTCAGTTTTTAAAGATTCACATGATTTGCCCAAATGTTTCAATGCCAAATCTCAGTGTCCTACTCTTTCCAAATCAGTAGCTTAGTATTCATTAGTATTCACTAGTGAGAATATAAACTCAATTTTTAATTTAGCAACTAGTAATATTAGGCTTTTCACTGTACTGCATATTATATCAAACCCACAGCAAAACAAGTATTTTAGGGAAACTACAAATCTCTTCATCTGGCTTGGATGGCACCATGAGCTTTAACCAAAGCTTGGCATTTCTATTTGCAGGTTCTCCATGCAGCTAGAAGCAAGTAGTATATAGGAAAAAAACTTATATTCTTGACTCATGTTAAATTTTTCTGTTGTAAAAATAATTCAATGTGATAGAACCTTATCCTCAGTAGCCACTTTGTTGCAGATGACTGCAAGTAAAGTTTAAAGTATGTGACATAGACTAGCAGTGTTCTTATTTCCCACTTTAATAGGAATTTGACCTTCTTTAATCCTAAATAAGTTAAATAAAGAGTCCTGGATTCCTAGCTTTGTATATCTGATTTATAAACTCGTTTTGTTTGTTCAAAATATTCTTATCACTAAAATCTCAGTGCATAATTAGGTACTTAAAAATTATTGGAAAGGCCAAATATATGGGGTCTAAGATAGGTCTCTAAACATGAGCTTCAGAGCAATGCACAAGTGACCCCGAGAGAGATAATTTATCTTAGACTGCTCCTGAAACTACTGAGTTTGGCACTACCTTGCTGTGATTTGGGGATTAGAAACTAGAATCAAAGCTCCAATACTTCTGATTATATTTCAACTACCACCCAAAACCCAGGAAGCTGAAAACATAAAATGGAAAGTAGCTGCAGAAGAACATCATGTTTCCATGACATTATCAACAAAAAAGACAGTAGAAAAAATAAGAGAATTCTACCTCTGCATAGTTGTGTCTTTGCACACTTACATCTGTCATAATTATATACATGTGGAGCCTATCCCACAAAACTATATGTGCAAAGGAAGCTGTAAAGTATAGATTTTAGATTTCTGTGCTCTGTAGTAGAGGTATACATATATATATGTGTGTGTGTGTGTGTGTGTGTGTGTTTATGTATATATATATGGGTATACATATACCCATATATATAATGGTATTGTAAACAGATAAGGTTTTACTAAAACATCAGAGCTATAAAATGCACAAAAAACAATTGAAAAACAGAGGAAGAAATAGACAATTCAACAGTAATAGTTATTGTCAATAATGGTTAGAACAACTAAATAAAAGTCAGCAGAAAATAGAAGCCTTGAACACGATTAAAAGCCAACAGGATCTAACAGAACTACAGAGCTCACTATCCCCAAACAGCAATATTGATACTCTTTTCAAGTACATGAAGAGTATTCTATAGGAGGGACTGATGATCACATACAAAATAAGCTTATAAAAATTGGAGAGATTTAAATCATGCAGAGATGTTCTCTGGCCACAATGGACATAACTTAGATCAAGGGCAAACACAACAAGGGGATTGGACTTTGAGCACATGATAAAAGCTTTAGCACACAAGGGAGGGGTGAGGATAGGTAAGACACCTAAAAAATTAGCTAGCATTTGTTGCCCTTAATGCAGAGAAACTAAAGCAGATACCTTAAAAGCAACTGAAGCCAACAGGAAAAGGGGACCAGGAACTAGAGAAAAGGTTAGATCAAAAAGAATTAACCTAGAAGGTAACACCCACGCACAGGAAATCAATGTGAGTCAATGCCCTGTATAGCTATCCTTATCTCAACCAGCAAAAACCCTTGTTCCTTCCTATTATTGCTTATACTCTCTCTACAACAAAATTAGAAATAAGGGCAAAATAGTTTCTGCTGGGTATTGAGGGGGTGGGGGAGAGAGGGAGGGGGCGGAGTGGGTAGTAAGGGAGGGGGTGGGGGCAGGGGGGAGAAATGACCCAAGCCTTGTATGCACATATAAATAATAAAATAATTAAAAAAAAGAAATCAATACTAGAAAGAAATTTGAGAAATCAAACATCTGTGAATGTTAAATAGTACACTGCTACACAGCTCATTGATCAAGTGAGAAATCACAAAGGAAATTAGAAAATAGTTCCAAAGGGAAACTATTCAGAGGGAAATGAAGACATACCATAGCAGAACTTACAGGAAACAGTTAAATCAGGGTATAGAAGGAAATTTATATCTGAACACATCTATATTATTAAAAGAGAAAATATATAAAATTAATTACCATCTTAAGACACCAGAAACAGAAAAACAAACTAAAATTAAGGCAAACAGAAAAAAAGAGATATTAAAGTTTATGCCAGAACTTAATGATATAAAGCATACAAAATAAATAGAGAAAAATCAACAAAAAAATTAGCTGCTTGGAAAAATCAACAAAATTGATAAGTATTTAGCTAGATGGACCCCCAAGAAAAAAAATCATTATATCAGCAATGAAATAGGGAACATTCTGATCTATTTTACATAAATTAGAAAGACTATTGGATAATACTGTGAAGAATTATATGACAACAAAGTAGATTTACTTAATGAAATGGAAAAAATCCTAGAAACACACTGATTCAGGGGGAAATAAAATATATAAACATGTAATGGACAAAGACATTTAATTAATAATTTTAAAACTTTTCCCCCAAAAGTCAAGATCTAGCTGACTTACCTGGTGAATCCTATGAAACACCTCAAGAAAATTAATATCAATTCTTACAAACTCTCTTAAACACAGAAGAGAAAGGAACAGTTCTCAGCTCACTTTATGTTTCTGATATGAGCTAAAACCAACACTAGCGTACATACAAAAACACTCTACAGATCAGTATCTTATTTTAATGTATATACAAAAAGAAAAATTCTCAACAGGGCTTGGGGTGTGGCTCATATGGTAGAGTGTGTGCATGTGAAACCCTATGTTCAAACACAGTACTGCCAATGTATGTACACACACACACATACACATATATATAAATGTATACATATAACATATACATATATTTGTATATAACATATATAATTTCAAAAATACTAGCAAAGCAAATTAAACAATATTTTAAACCATGATTAAAGTGATTTTAACATTTGAAATTCATATACTAAAGTATATTAATATAATAAAGAACAAAGAACCACATGTTTTTTCAATAGCTATAAGAAAGATATAAAATACAGCACCTCTGCTTGACAAAAACCTCAACGAACGAGAACAACTAGAATGAAAGGTGAGTGTCTCACTTGACAAATGACTTCTACAAAATTCAGGGCTGATAACATACTTGATTGTGAAAGACTGAGTGCTTTCCTGCTAAGATTATGAACAAGACAAGCTACCCACTGTTATCAGTTTTGTGCTGAGGGTTATAGCCTGGCAATTAGGCAAGAAAATAGAATCAAACACAGCCATATTTAAAAAGAAGATGTAAAACTATCTGTATGTATAGAAAACAGTAGACATATTGAAAATTCTAGGAATACTCTAAAAATGTACTACAACTGATAAACAAGTTCAGGAAGGCTACAGAACAGATCAAAATTCAAAAATGCATTGTATTTCTGCACACTTGCAGTGAGCAACCAAAAAAGAATTAATAAAATTCCATTAAAAAAGAATTAAGAAAATTCCATTTACAATAGCATCAAAAAGAAATAAATAATAGGCAAAATTTAGCAAACAAAACTTAGCTCTAGTTGAATATAAAGACAATTTTCTTTTATTTCCTTTCCACTGCACATTCGATATTATTATGGCCACACTTTACATCTCGCTATACTTAATATTCATTAAGAAATAGTATATGTTCATTTGTTTTTAATTTTGTTTCTCACTGAAGTTATAAAATAAGTTTGGTAGTATTCTGGTTTGAACACAGGGCCTCACATTTGCTAGGTAGGCACCCTACCACTTGAGCCACTCTGCCAGCCCTGAACTTAAAAAATTTAATTCTGCCTTACAGCATTAGAGTATTCTAAATGTGACTAAAATTTACTTTTTTCCCACTGGGATTAATACCATTTTCATGCTGTTTTAAGGTCACTTTGTATAATTTTTGCTTTTATCATCTGTAAGCTGTGTCACCACCTCCTTATAGAGAACACACTCAGAATATTCTAAACAGATTATCAGCTGTGATAAATGCAGGGTTTACAGCACAAGCCTGTGGAATCCATTCTTCAGTAAGGATGAGTGGGTTTTAGTGCTGTATTCACCTAAAGTCAGAGTTTTATGGTCTTTCTGTTTGTGCATAATTGCTCAAAGCACAATTTTTGTTGATTTTATTACCTACCAATACCACCTCATAGATGTGTTTACCTGTTCGATTTATTTTCTTATTCAATGATTGAACTCTTCATGTACTGTTAGAAAAGGAATAAAAATCAGCAAGATTTTATTAGCATATATTAATTATGCAAATTAATGTATTTCAGGGCTTTGCACTTGCTTGGCAGGTACTGTACTACTTGAGTCACACCTCTAGCCCTTCTTTAGCTCATCTCTAGCAGGTGTTTCCCATTTTTTGTTTTTGTTTTTTTTTTTTTTTGACCTGGACTGGTGGGGATATATTCATCCTTATCTCAGCCTCCCAAGTACCTCAGATTACAGGCAATGGTCATTGGTGCCTGGTTCAGTATGACCTTTTCATACATCTATGTAGTGTACTTTGATCAGAAACATTCTTCTACACACCTCCTGCTTATCCTCTTTCTTTCCTCATATAGTCCCTACGGCTTTCATGTCTTTTAAAATAGTCATATGTCACAGAAAAACTCTTCCTACATAGAATTATTTACACATGTCTTTATATATAGATCTTGAAATATAAAACTATTCTGATAATATATACATTGAAAGATATTTATGTAAACTATAGATACATGTAAAAAACTTTTGAAAGATGCATAAAAATACAGAATTTTTTTTGTATGAACACGAATACCCCATATACATATACAAGATAAATAAATGTCCTTTTTTCTTTTTGCAAAAAAAATTAAAAAAAAAATAGGAATACATTTGACAAAAGACTTAAGTTTAAAATAGAATTTTAATTTGACTTAGAAATATCTTAATTGAACTGAATTCCTCTAAAATGTCTAGAGTAAGCATTATGTGAAAATGCAAATTAGATCTTAATTATAATTATATAAAATTCCATTTTTAAACATTTTATCTTATAGACCATTGGAACTGTCGATTTACATGAGTTTGCATACTTTGGACTTCTGTAAACACAAAAATCATTCCTTCATCTTCAGAACACATTAATCCAATTGAATATAACCCATTGAATTTTCTTTAAGACTTCAGTTTTTTTAAATTTGCTAATAGTGAATGACTAATTTCACTGAAAATTTCAATTCCAAATAAGCTGTGTTGTTTCCCTATTTCCAGATAGTCATAAAATCTAGCTGTAGGCAAGTTTTTACTAAAAGAGAGATTTTATTCATTATTTCTTACTCAGTATTATTAGCTCCAATCTAATCACTCTTAAACCTATAGGATATTATAATTCAGATAGTATTTCAACCAAAAGTTGTTGTTTAGGAAATCATAGAATAGGTGCAATAAAACTTACATCAGATTTTAACTGAAAATTAGTCTAGCTCCATGAGTCAACTAAATTGAGTTTTAGCATCTACAAATTTTCTGGCACACTGGAGTCTCTTTTCCCTGTTATTCAGAGCATACATTAGAAGGAGAGCCACTAAAATAAAATCTATCCCCTTAACCTAGGTAATTATGAAAAGTGACTTACTATGGGACACTTAGTCATATTGTAAATGAGTAAAACCATGGAGCATAGAGTAGCAAGTTAACAAGGAGAAGCAAAAGAGAGCTATAATAGCTGAAATTACAATGTATCAAGGGAAATCATTGGAAAATGATTCATAAAGCTTTCAGAAATAGATAAATAGTCCCATATATGCCATTACCCTGAGAGCAACTATTTCCACTTCTGGCAGGTTGGAAATGTAGGCAGTAGCTGATACATGCTGTCAGCAATTACTTGTTTGATTCTGTTGTACCTGCATCACTATAGCAATAAAAGAGAAACCCAAGGTACTTGCAGCTAGAAATCGATTTTTCTGCTGTTTCATTTTAAGCAAGTTGGTTATGGTGTCAGTATTAAATTACACTGCAACTAGATTTTTAACTACATTTAGTAGATTCTTGATTTAAGGGTCTAATTCTATAGGCTCTACAATTCAGATACCTTAGTTGTCAATGAGATTCTGAAATACTAAAATTTATTATGAATCTGTCCCTCTATTCTGGAGATTTGTTTGAAGTCCACATTTTGCATTTGAGGAAGTGACTTCTTTGATCATGATTTAGTTATTCTAAGCTAATGAAATTTGTAGATGATTTATAAGAAAATAGCTTTATTTGATCTTGAGAGACCTATGTTCTATACTACTCTTTTAACATTTGCCATAACCCTTGTTTAAATATTATTTTGATTGTTATATTATATTTTTCAAAATTAGTGGGCAGGGACGATTGATTCTACTTCCCTATGTGCCACCAGAGCATTTGACATCATATGCTTGTATAGACTATCAGAGCTGGACAGGATCATCTCATTTAACCCCTCACATGACAGGATGAGTAAACTGAGATCTGGAAATCTGGACAACTTTCATAAGATCACACACTTAATTAACTAAAATTAGGATAAAACATTACACCTTCAGTGTTTTACTGTGTTTCACAGCCTCCTAAAACAGTGTGCCATCCCCATATAGTGAGTGATAGACCCCTTGTGTAGAGTCTTCCTTGTTGACCACACCGAAATTGTGACAATGTTAGCATTGTGCTGCTCTTTTGCTCCTTTAAATGATGCTATTAACTCTCTGAAAGAAGACTTTGCAGTTCTGCCAAAGTTTCGATAGAGGTGATACATTATTGGTAATCCTAGCATACTCTTTATTTACTGCCCAGAATTTACTTTCAGAGACTAAAGTAGAAACTGACCTAAAACAGCACTGTAAGAATCAACCACAAAAGTTTAGAAAGACACGTCAGTCTTTCTAGAGACTTTATCAGAAAGTTATAAGATGTGAAAAATAAAAGGTTGTTTTGGTTGCAATTTGCACACCTCTTCACAACTTATATATGAGTACTGAAAGAGAGAATAAATATAGATAAGCTGCGCGTGGTGGTGCTCGCCTACAATGCTAGCTACATAGAAGGTATAGTTAGGAGACTTGCAGTGTAACAGTGACCTGGAGAGAAGAATTACAAAACCCTATCTATAAAGACAGGGTTGACTGCTTGGATCTTGCTTGCTTAGCCAATGCAAGGCCTTGATTAAAACCTGAGTAGAACCAAAAAAAAGGAAATGTTTATATATATGAATATATATATATTCAAATACATATATAAATATATATAAACATATATAGTCCATTAAATTTTGAGGCATAAATTTAAAGAGCACAAAGGAAATATATTTAATTGTCACCAATGATTTTGTTTTTAATTTAATTTTGTTTTAGTCAAAAGTGAATTCTTTGAACACTGAATTTCTACAAACACAAAAACTGTCTTCAAATTCTTTAATCACTTATTCAAATGACTCTTACAGAACTATATTCTTAAACACTGAACACAAGAGTTGAAAATTTAAAGTTGTCTATTAGTGATTGCCCAAAAGGAAGCTTGAGGAGCCCTACTGAACTATTCCCAATTAAATCTGGTGAAATTTTGTCTTTATTTTTTTTAAATCAACCATTTCAAGTCTTTGGAAATGATTCGGAGGACAAACAGCATGTGGAAAATCATCAATTAAAGAAAATCTATACAGGGAGGTGATATTTTGTGTTGTGTAAATCAAGACCATTCCTTACTAACCCACTTCCAATTCAGAAAGGTGGTGACTTTACCTGAGGTCATTCAGCCAAGAACATAGTGTCCCTCCTCCCCCAGCTCCTGCACAGACAACTTTTTTCTCTGGGAGGAGAAGAATATCAGCATTTCTCATTCTATTCCCAGCTACTGTTCCTGAGGTTGAGTCCTAGGCTTCAATGGAAGGCTGTCTCTGAGATCCCACTCATGGAATAGGGACTTTATATAAGGCATAGAGAACTGAAAAGAGTGGGGCCCTGAGTGTTCATGAGGCAGTAGTTCATGCCAAGAGAAGCAAAATGAGAACCTCTGGCTGTGCCTCACCCAACTCTGGGGACACTTAGCTCCTGAGGAAGGAAATCACTCAGAGAGAAACTTGCTCCTGTCTCCAGTCCTACCTGCATAGGCCTAATTAAATAATTTTTGTCATGAAGGAAAGCAAGCTGTAAAACTAGAAAGTTTCTAATCTCTTCTGATAGGAATTGATTTCATTTGCAACCAAGAATGGAGTAAGTCAAACTTATAGGATTCAAACTAGTGCAGGTTGTATGAAAGACAATTGAAAAGAGATTCAAGGTACACAGGAAACTATAGGGTAATAGTAGAGACAACTCTACAGCTTAAGCAGAGATTTAACAAGGAAATCCAAGGCTTAAGCAACTTTACAAACCAACTAGACTGAACAGCTACTGGACATTCCACACACAGCAACGGAATATATTCTTTTAAGAGTATATCCAATATTGTCTGTGGTCCTATATAATGCTATAAAATTAAGGCTTTGTACATTTGGAAGGATATAAATAATGCAAAACAGAATCTCAATAAGATAGAGTAAAAAACCAATAGCAAAAAGAATTAAACAGCATATTCTTAGATAACCAAAGAATCCAAAAATCCATCCAAAAGAAAATCAGAAAATACTGTGAGATGGAATTAAAAATAGAAACAACATATAAAAACATGCAATACAGTAAAAACAATGCTTAAAGAGAAATTTAGAGATTTAGATATCATTTTAAGAAAGAAGAAAGAACCAAATAAATAACCCAACCTACTAATTTAAGACAGTGGAAAAAGAAAAGTAAGCTAAATCTAAACCAAGTAGAATGAAGGAAATAATAAGAGTTATTACAGCAGAAGTTAATGAAGCAGAAACAGAGAAAAAAATGATAAAAATCAATGAGACCAAAAGCTAAATCTTGAGATAAATAAAATTGCCAAATAGTTTTAGCTAAATAACCAAGAAAAATGGGAGAAGACTTGAATCATTAGAGTCAGAAATGAAAGAGGGGGCATTAATATTTACTCTACTGAAAAAAAGCATTATAAATTACTCTATAAATTGGATAATATTGATAAAAAAAATTCCTAAAAATATAGAAACTTACCAAAACTAACTTAGGAAAAACATGAATATATGGCTAAGGATATAATATATGAAAAGGATGAAGTGTAGAATTTTTAGAAACTATCCACAAAGAAAAAACCAAACCAGGTGGCTTAAAGCTGTATTCTATCAAAAGTAAAGAAGGATTAATATACAATTTTTAACAAATTCTTTCCTAAAATAGAAGAGGCAAAAGCACTCTCAACTCACTGTAAGATGCCAATATTACCTTGATACAAACACCAAAGATTTCATCAGAAAAGAGAACCACATACTATTATCTCTTAATAACATAATATGCAAAAATCCTCCACAAACTAGTAAAATGAATTTAGCAATGTATAAAAATACTTATACAAAATGACCATTCAAGGGTATTACAACAACTAGAAACTGATACAATATATCCTATAACTAGAAGAAAAAGCAAAATTCACAGGATTATAAAGCCAAAAGGCATTGGAAAAAAGTACAACAGATTTTCATGATAAAAAAATTCAACAAATTATAAATACAAGGAAACTTCTTCAATCTGATAAAGAGTATTCATGGGGGGGAAGCATAGCTAATATTATATCTCATTGTAAAAGCCTGAATGTTTTACACTCATGTCAGGCATGGGACAAATGTACCTACTCTCGATACTTCTATAAAATACTGTACTGAATTTCTAGTCTGAGCAAATAGCATGAGAAAATAATTAAGCTTGTTCATACTAGATAGAAAGAAATAAAGCTATCTTTATTAGTAGATGGCATGATCTTGTGTATAGAAAATCCTAAGTGATCTACTAAAAATCCAGTAAATGAGTTCAGCAAGATAGACTAGTACAGAAAATCAATTGTATTTCAATATATGTGTCATAACTAATCTGAAAATAGAAATTAGGAAAGTAATCATATTTATAATAGCATCAAAAAGAATGAAATGCTTAGGAATAAACTTAACAAAACTGATGTATTTCTAAAACATTCTTAAAACCATAAAATATGCTGAAAGATCTAAATAGTTGAAAAAACATGCCATGTTTATGGACTGGGAGATAACATTGTTAAGAGGGCAGTACTCTTCAAACTGATCTGAAGATTTAATATACAATTAGTATGCCTTACTTGCAGGCATATTACACTTGGTTTTGACCAAATGAAGTCAAAAAAATTCCTGTGTGCATTAAGCAGCTCTGTTCATACAGATAGAAGCTGTCACTCCATCCTTCCAGGTTATGGTGAGTTTGTTTAAACTTTATGCATCCTGAGCATTCATGGTTTTTCCTCAAGTGGTAGTCTTCTTGGAACCATATACCCATGGATACCAAGGGTCGACTGCAATCTTTGTTGAAATCTTAGCTGGCTTCCTTAATGTTAATGGACAAGCTGATTCTAAAATTTTAAGTGATCCTAAATAACTGAAAGAGTCTTGAAGAAGAATGAAATAAGAGGCTCACATTTTTGGTTTTGTGCTTACTACAAAAAAAAAAAAATAGCCAGGACAGTTTAGCACTGGCATAAGGCTAGATAATGGATATGATAGATCAATGGAATAGAATTGAGTGTATAGAACTTATTCATTTATGATCATGTGATTTTTAATAAGGGGCCCAGCCCATTTCATGTAATGTAGAAACAATAGTCTTTGCAACAAATGAGGTTGTGAAAACTGGATTCAGAAAGAAAAAAGAAGGAAGTAGGAATGAAGGAAGGAAGGAAGGGAGGGAGGGAAGAAGGACCTGGATTAACCTGATAAACATTATGCTTGGTAAAAGAAATCAGTTACAAAATACCGCATAGTATATATAATTCTATCTACATGAAATTGACAGAATGGGAAAATTTATGAGCCAGAAAGTAGTGTATTGGTTGCCTAAAATTGTGGGTGGAGATGAAGAAGCATAGGAGAAGCATAGAACTGGAGGGTTGTAGTATATTTAGCTAAAGAGTACAAAGGAATGAACAGAGTTTCATTTTGTTTATGAAAATATTCTAAATTTGACTGTGATGATGGTGGCACTTACCTATACTTATACTAAAATATTTAATTACACTCTTTAAATTGGTGAATTGTATGATATGTGACCTATATCTCAATAAAGCTGTTTAAAAAATAACTGTACATTGAGTGTATCTAGTAGGCAGACTTTGTTTTGCTATAGAGTTTATATGAACTGGTATCCCAAATGATAAACTTATGTAAGAGAGTTAACTAACAGATATAAGACTTCCAATCAGAAATGAATTATGTAGAGAAAGAAAAATAATCACTAAGTTTCTGAAATTAATTTAGTTTACAAAAAATGTGACTGTAACAAAGGCAGATAGTATCTTCCTTTCCTGTTCCTCTATGAAAGCTAATAATACCATTGTAAAGCTACTACAAATAAATTCAGCCACAGGGTTTCTTTTCTTTTGTTACTCTTTTGGTATATCTCACTGAACCACATGTTGTCATGAAGTTATACATTAGACAGAATTTCTTATATCAATAAATGTTACTACTGCCTATCCAGATGTGCAAATCAGGTAACATGTCTACTCTTAAGCAAAGTTATACATAAACTTGGATATTTAGTAGATATTTTAAATACTGTGGATAACCTGAAATTCTTCATTACCTTTTCCCTCATTGAAAAACCTATTCCTCCCAGGTCTTCCCTCTCTAAGGATATAGAGCTACTATCTACTCAGTTCTTTAAAATCTTAGAGAGGAATGTCTTTCTTAAACCTCTACATTGAATCCAACAAATCCTTTCTTGTTTACCATCAAAATATTACCAAATGTATTATTTTTATTGTTTTTATCAACAGGGCCTTAACTAGTCCAAATTACCATCATCATTCCATACTGAATTACTATAGTAGGATTCTAATGACTTTTTACTTTTTCAAGGGCATTGAATAAAATTGAACATAAACATCCCTACAAGAATCTTACTTTGCCTGTCTTTCTAACTTCATCCATCCTTCTATACCTTGCTTACTGCTTTCCTTGAAAGTATTAGACTTGTTCTGGAATTATGGCATCTTAGTGGCTCTTTTTGTTTGACCTGGAAGATTCTAACATTATTTTGTGGCTGACCTCTTGTCATTCAGGTTCAGCTTAACTCTTTCTTTTTTTATTGTTGTGCTGTGTAGGGTACATTGTGGCATTTACAAAAGTTCTTACAATGTATGGATTATCTACTCTTTGATCTTTTATCTAGATATTCCAAAGTTTAAAAAATGTCTTCAGCCACACTGTAATACATCACTGGGTTTCATTATCTCAAAGTGCATGTCATTTTTGTATTATTTACTTGTTTTTGTATCTTCCTCTAGTCTACTAGTTCCCCAAGGGTAGGTACCTTGGTCATCTTCTTCACTGGAGTATCCTCAGCTCCTGTCACAGTGCTCAGGACCATGTAGTGTTCACTAAATTAACAGATCATTGACACTTCCTTTTACTCCAATCAATATTCAACCTATCATAAATCCTGTTGCTATTATTTTATAAATATCTTTTGAATGCATCAACTTCCCTCCATCCTCCATGGCACCTTTCCAGGCTAAATTTCTATTAATCTCTTCAGTGAACCACTGATACAGATTCCAATCTGAATTTCTGGTATCACTTTTGATCCATTAGTAATCTACTAACCACTTTAACAATGGGGCAATCTGATCATGTCGCTTTTCTGATTTATGCTGCTCAGTTGACTCCCATTGCTCATAGATAAAGAACAAAATTGTAAGCATGAGCTACAAAGGTCATATTCTGTCCTCCTACTGTATATCTTTCATCTTGCCACTTTTCCTTTCATGCCTGCTCTGGCTACCCTCTCTTTTGAGTACTTGTCCTATTCTGCTTGCTGCTACCACACAGGCTCTGCACAGGCTCTTGCATCTGACTAGAAGCCCTTCTAATCTTTATTTGCAAACATATGTTTTAGGTGTCAATCAAGTGTTGAGCACTAGCAAAGTCTTACCCTACTCACACTCCAGGTTAGATTCTCAGCCCGGGACATCAGCAGGAACACATGTAAAAACAGAACAGTAAAGAAAAGATAAACCACATGAGAAAACTGCATCTGTTCCAAGCTTCTTGGATCAAAATATGAAGAGAGGGTTCCAGTCATCCGCATTTTCTAAACAACCTCTCTATTTATTTCTAATCAGAGATTAAGGAACTCTAGCTCTGAGGATCTCCAGCTACTGCTCAAAATATTCCAAGAACTAAGATTAAACCTCTTCTCAAAACTAAGCAGCCTAGTTTGGATAGCTTCAATTGATCATTAGGAAGTTTAGCTTTAGGGATTGAGCAAAAATTGGTTTTCCCCTACCTTTTTCCAGTAATACTCCTTCTATAAAACAACACTGAAATATTGAAAACAATGAGAATTTAATGAGGCTTAGGGCTGCTTTGTTTTATTGAAAAGTAATTTCACACTTTGACTCAAACTTGCTTTTCAACTAATGCATTTTCTAGCTTTTCAACTAGCTTGAATTTTCTCCCTACTAATATGATACTAAGCAATGCCCATACCTAAATATGCATGGACACTTTTCTTTTTCTTTCTGTTTTACTTAAATATACTGTTTTTCAATCTTACCTACCATTTGATTTTATTATATCCATCTTGTGTTCTAGAATAAAAATGTTTTTGGATTCCTGATTTTCCTCCCTTCTCTTACTCATCCTATTCTTTTTCCCTACCACAGAGACTTTGTATATGCTTTTCCAGCTATCTAGAATAATCCCTCTGCACATACTTATGTTTCAACTTTATGTTTCATGTTAAATTAGTTAGAAAAGTCTTTTCTCTATGAGTAAAAGTGTGGATGATTTTATACTTAGCATATACAAGCTTGTTACAATAAAATCTGTTGCAATCTGTCCTAACTTGTAAATTGGGACATCTATAGGTCTATGTAATGAATACATGGTATATTTTAACCTACTTAAATTTTCTTGTAAAGGAGTAACACAAAAACAACCATAAAACAGCTTACATTTTTTGAACTCCTACTATTTATTAGGAAGCATTTCAGTTGCTTCAAATCCATTAATTTATGTAGAGTTCAGTAGGTAAAAATAAACATTGCTACTGTTGTTATTCTTGCAGTTTTTACCTCAATTCATTATTTTTTATTATTATATAATAGTGTATGGGGGACATTGTAATATTTACATATGTGTTTACAATATGACTTAGATTTATCCTCTCCATGGTTCTCCCTCTTCCTCTCTTCCCACTTCTTTCAATTTATTATTGGTGTTCTGAGAATTTTCATAGCTAACCAAACTTGTAACCTTATCAGAAAAACAATGTAGTTATTATGACATAACTTGTTTCTACTGGCCTTAATGATCCCTGCTTTCTTTCCCAATTGCTCACGTATCAGTTTTTAAAATAATGTATTTTAAATTGTAGCCTAGAACAAAGGTCAGGTTTTCTTGTCTGCAGAGTACACATATTAGAATCACTTTTTCCTGTCCTTTGCTTCTACATAATTTCTTAAAATTACTTAGCGTTATCAGTGGGAGAAATGTGTCACTCCTGGGATTGCTGAGGTCACATTGTTAATTAAGGTCTATGCATTTATTTGAAAGGCTGAATAATTATTATTCTACATAGGTCACTTATCAAAGTGTTCAAACAGTTTGTTTTGTATTTTCTGGGGAAGATTAAGTAATCTGTACCTAGGCATGTATGATTACCATATGAATTTCCATCATTACATTAACTTATCTTGATCATAGTGTGAGGCAGAATTTCTACATACCCTCCATCTCTGTAGAGATTATATGTGATGGCTGACATCAGGAGGGACTCCATTCCTCTTGTTCTGTTTTCTCATACAGAATGACAATGATCCTGTGTGTAGGTATGTC
Source organism: Castor canadensis (assembly GCF_047511655.1). NCBI lineage: Eukaryota > Metazoa > Chordata > Mammalia > Rodentia > Castoridae > Castor > Castor canadensis. The sequence continues at coordinate 67,896,343 of NC_133391.1, read as the reverse complement.
TCCTCATTCCGCCTTTATTCCTACAGAGAGAAATGGATATAGAAGGAGTGAATTTGGCTGGCAAGGATCTGACAGCCACTGATCTGTGTTTTTCAATTAGTAAAGCTCATCTATTAAACATCTATAAGCATTGGTAATTAATTTTCTTTTATTCCTCTCCATCTACTCAAGATAGTTATCCCACACCAGTAATTTGCTTAGCAGATCCAATACTTTTCTTGAATGAGATTTAGCAAGTCCTCTGGCCTGAAAACTAAACTATAGCCTCCCATTGACTTTATCAATATCAAAGTCAATACTTGATTCTCATCAGTCCATCTTCATGCCTTATTTCTCAATTCATTCTAAATTCAGGACAGGAAAAATTCTAAGTTCTAAATTTAAAAACTTCTAAATTCAGGACAGCAACAGCTCCATCTGTCACTTCTCTTGCCCCACGGCAACTAGGTATCTAAAGGAATCCATTACTCTATCACTCTGTGAAGAATGTCACTGAATTTTCCAAGCAGTTCTGGGCATTGTGTGAAGGAACTACACAAATACTAGCATCCAGCTCACCTAATTTATCATCCTTGAATCAAAACAGAAGTGATCTCTCTCTCTCTCTCTCTCTCATTCACACACACTACTCACTGAACTCCTTAAATAGTGCTCTGCTTAATAAAATTGATATTAGACACAGGTTATTTTACTCAGGTGAGACAACAACAACCACCACAACAACTATGAACCTCTAGTAGTTACTGGTGTTGACATATCAGGGAGAACTTCTGGGGATCTGACAATCTAACAGGATGTCAAAGATATGGGGAAAGGAACCTTCATACACTGCTGGGGGAAATGTAAATTAGTACAACCACGATGGAAAATAATATGGACGCTCCTCAAAAAACTAAAAATAGAACTGTGGTATGATCCAGCAATATGACTCCTAGGGATATACCGGAAGGAATGTAAGTTAAGTCAAGATACTAAAAAGACACTTGCACACCGATTTTTACTGCAGCACTATTCACAATAACCAAGCTATGGAGACAACTCAGATGCCCTACAACTGAGTAATGGATTAAGAAAATGTGAGGTATACACACACACACACACACACACAATGGAATTTTATTCAGCTATAAACAAGAATGAAACCATGTGGTTTGAAGGTAAATGGATTCAATTGGAGGGTGTAATGTTAACTGAAGTAAGCCAGGCTCAGAAAGACAAAGGCCACATGTGGGAGATAGGCAAAATACAAACAGAAGCAATGTCATGAACAACAGGTCACACTAAGGGGAGGTCACTAATGGTAGAGGAAGGGTAAAACAAGGAAGCTAAGAAAGTATATATGGTTGATGTACTTTCTATACAAGAATGAATATGAAATTTTAAAACCTGTTGATATCACCATAAGAAGGGGACCAAGATAGAAAGGAGAAAAGCAGAGGGCATGAACCAGTTCAAGTTATAGTACATATATACATGGAAGAGTCACAAGAAAACTCCTTGTAGAGCTATCTTAACAACATCTTTTTTTTTTTCAAAAACATAGAATAGGAAGGTAAAACAGGGTCTGTCTGGAGTTGGTACCAGTGTGCGTGGAGGTAAGGATATAAAGAAATGGTGCAGGAGACTGAATGTAGTGGAAATATTATGTACTTATATTTGGAAATGGAAAAATGCATGTTGTAACTATTTCAGAAATGGGGAGGGGGGATAAAAGAGAATGATGGAGGGGATGAATTCAACTATGATACATTAAAGGAACTTTTGCAAATATCCCAGTGGGCCCCCCAGTACAATAATACAATCTCTTCTATGTGGAAGATAGATCCAAAAAATAAATGTATACACAAAACCAAATGTGATCATATACACATTTATATAGAGAACATGTTTACTTAGGGGAGGAGGTAAAGGAAAAGAGAATGATAGACAGTCAAAAATATTAAAATACATTACATCTGTGCAGGTAGAGGATGTAACTATATGTACTGAAAGCTGTTGAGTAATAGGGGATAGGAGGGAAAGAGTAAGGGAGAGCAAAATAAGGAGTTAAACTGACCACACTAAAGTATATTCACAGGTGGGATACATCAAGAAGTCTCTTACACTGTTGGTGGGAATGTATACTAGTACAACCACTCTGGAAAAAAATTTGGAGGCTACTTAAAAAGCTGGACATCGATCTACCATTTGATCCAGCAATACCACTCTTGGGGATATACCCAAAAGACTGTTACTCCAGAGGCACCTGCACATCCATGTTTATTGCGGCACTATTCACAATAGCCAAGTTATGGAAACAGCCAAGATGCCCCAGCACTGACGAATGGATTAAGAAAATGTGGTATCTATACACAATGGAATTTTATGCAGCCATGAAGAAGAACGAAATGTTATCATTCGCTGGTAAATGGATGGAATTGGAGAACATCATTCTGAGTGAGGTTAGCCTGGCTCAAAAGACCAAAAATCGTATGTTCTCCCTCATATGTGGACATTAGATCAAGGGCAAACACAACAAGGGGATTGGACTATGAGCACATGATAAAAGCGAGAGCACACAAGGGAGGGGTGAGGATAGGTAAGACACCTAAAAAACTAGCTAGCATTTGTTGCCCTTAATGCAGAGAAACTAAAGCAGATACCTTAAAGCAACTGAGGCCAATAGGAAAAGGGGACCAGGAACTAGAGAAAAGGTTAGATTAAAAAGAATTAACCTAGAAGGTAACACCCACGCACAGGAAATCAATGTGAGTCAATGCCCTGTATAGCTATCCTTATCTCAACCAGCAAAACCCCTTGTTCCTTCCTATTATTGCTTATACTCTCTCTACAACAAAATTAGAGATAAGGGCAAAATAGTTTCTGCTGGGTATTGAGTGGGGGAGCGGGAGGGGGTGGAGTGGGTGGTAAGGGAGGGGGTGGGGGCAGGGGGGAGAAATAAACCAAGCCTTGTATGCACATATGAATAATAAAAGAAAAATGAAAAAAAAAAAAAAAAGAAGTCCCTCTGAACATTGACTTTGAAGTTAAAAATGAAATACAGGACTGTAAAATAAGAACAGTGGAGGGGTATACTTGTGGGGGGATTAAAGAGGAGATGTAGGTGAGGACATACAATTGATGGGCTTCATATATATATATGAAAGAGAACAATGAAACCTCTTGCAATTGCTTTAAGTGGGGCAGAGAATGGGTCAAGGTGGGGAAATGGTGGAAGCAATTTAACCAATGCACAATGTAAGGCTATTCAGAATTGTCATAATGAATAATCAATCCCTGTGAAATTAATATATGCTAATAAAAATGAAAAAAAAATAGGCCATACTGAAAAGAGAAAGTCTTCAGAAGAACTTAGATACATGATATTAGAGTACGGGTAAGAAAGATAAAAATTAAATATATGTATCAGCATTAATTATTTATTTAGTGTGATTTTAATAATCAGATACTCAATATAAAGAAAGTTTTCTTTTGTTATAATGTAGATATGTAAAGATATTGTTATCTTTAATACTCAAAAATATTTTAATTTTTAAAAAAATTATAATAGAAGTCATAGGTCCACCAGTGAATTAAAATGAATTTGTAAATACTCATAAAATGTAATACCAAGCATTATGATTGCTTCTGTGGCCAACATGGCTAGGCGATAGTTCCTACATATTGGTCAGACATTATTGTACATGTGTGAGAGCATTGCTGGATAAGATATACATTTAAGGTGATGGTTTTTAAGAGAAGCAGATTACTTTCCAAGACATGGTTGGGCCATATTCAGTCATTTGAAGGGTAAATAGACTGAAAGGCTGATCCAAGCTAGAAGGAATTCTACCAGAGACCTTTAGATTTCATCTGCACATTAGCTTGTTTTGGTTCAACAGTAGACTAGGCTATCTTTGGACTCAAACTACTGCTCTTTCCCAATCTCAGCTTCCCCACCAGATTCTGGACTTTCTAGGCCTCAAGTCCTGTGGCCAGTTTCTGAGAGCAATCTTTCTCTATATCTGCCATGTATGTATGTATCTATCTAATTTATCTGCACTCACACCCTACTGGTTCTATGTTTCTGGAGAAGCCTGACTGGTTACTAAAAGTAGTAATTTATCATAATTTCCTCAGTCTCTCTAATATTTTTGCAAGCAGGCAAGACAAGAGTGTCCTATGGATCTGCAGCAGTTATTCTCTCCATTTTGCAATCTACAGCAGCCATGAGAGAGCACAGCAGTCTGTCAAGGGAGCTTCCGAGGTCCCAGAGCCCCCAGGGCTCAGTTCTGGAAACTTGGCAGTTGACAGAAGGGAAATGGGCATTAAACCATTATCAAAATTCCTATTGTTAAATCATATATACTTTATTTAATCCTACATTCCTTACATTTAATTTATTAGTCTACAATTTTGACCCCACACTGTTCGGACTAAGAGCCTCACAGAAAGAATATAGAAATGAAAACCTCATTCTGATTATCATGCAAAAGTTCCTCAACGCATATTTCCAAAACAAAATTTCTTTCCCAGTCTGCCTTTCCACTCCCATGAGATTGAACTCATGTTCCATACTTGGTTAGTGACTCATTTCTTGAGAAGAAACAGGAAGCTATATAGTACTGCTCTATTTTATGTTTTTAAAGCATAATGAACAATAGAAAATGTCCTAGTAAGAAAATAAGGATTTGTTCAGTTACAGGTTACACAAATTCAATTCAAACTAGCTTCAAGAAAACAAAATAAAATAAAACTGCAAAAAGGAATTTAATGGCTCCATTAACTGGGAGACGAAGGATACTATGTAAAAAATGCCAGTTACACAGCACACTGCTCTAATTGACCTCAGAGCACGCACAGTCAGACACATGCTTCTTCCTACTCTACAGTTCGTATTTTTGGTGTGTGCTTAGCATTATTTTATTATGCATACAATTACACAAGGAAGGTAGAATTACTATAAATGGAAATATTATCAATTAAATTCCCCTTTGACTACTAGGTAGGGCCCATTATTAAACCCCAGATTACCAGATGAATAAACACATTTCCAGGATTGTTATCCTTTAAGTGTACATGCACATTTACTTCATGTATTTAGAGAAATATAGTTGTGTTGTGGGTATGTTTGTGCTTTCAAAAGAGAAGTTCTCATACTGCATGTGTTATTATGATAATGCTTCCACTATAATCCCTTTGGAGACGATGTCATGTTATTTTCAACTGGATATATTACATTGCATAATGTATATACATATCACAATTTATTTGTAGTTCAATTAGTTACCCACTAATGGCAACATAAAAATGTTTCCACATTTTTATAATAAACAATATTTTAATGACAATCTCCCTTTATTCTTGTTCTTAAAATGGTTGCTAAACTTGAATTATTATAAGAAATGAAAATATCAGTCATAAGGCATATAAGTTTTACATTTTGAGGGACTACTTACCTTCCATAACTTTACAACACTTGACATTAGCAAACTAGTTTTTACAAATGTAATATTGAAAAAGATGCTTCACTGAACTTCATGTGTTGATGGGCTATTTCTATTACCTTCTGTGTAAATTGTTGTTCATTTTTCCATTGTTCTGTTACTTGCATCATTTGGTAAATCCTTCTTTTGGTTAATGTTGATCCAATGCTTGGTACAATGGACTTATCCCTGTCACTTTCTTTTAATACTGTTTCTAGTAAGGTGCTTTACTGGTAGTGATATTTTTAATTTTAAAATATCCAAGTGTTTCAATCTAGCTTTATGGCTTATAATTTTGGTTGAACGAGACTTTGTATTATCTATAATCATAAAATTTATTTTCTTTAAAAACTTTTATATTTATTCTACTTTAGACCTTTAATTAGTATGTGTGTGTGTGTGTGTGTGTGTATATGACTGAAGTAAACAAAGCATGTAACTGTAATTTTGCCAGATACTTGCCAGTGTTTCCAATCCCATTTTAAAATAGTCTATAGGTTCTCTACAAATTCAAAACAGTTACAATTATTGAATATTAATTTTCCATATTACATATAGAATTTTTGGTCAATAGGTCAGTTTATAAATTCCATACCAAGTTTGTAGTTTAATTATTTTCTCTTAAAGCAAGTTATTTAACATTTGGCTCTAAATTATCTTTTTTGATTTCTACATTCAACTGAGATGGAACAATGGGAACCAGAATTACCCTCCCACCAAAAACAATGAAAAAGCAGGGCAAACAATAGTTTGCAAAACAAGGCATTGGATATCATAGAAGAAGGACTTCAGTCACTGAAATGCAGGTAATAAACAAGGTTATTTACACAATCACTACAACTTACTTCCTTGGCCATATATGTACAGGCTAATCGACTTCCTAAGGAGATGATGGAATAGAAAGTCCAAGAAACCCAAGATGGATGTAAGTAACCCTAGAATAAATGCTGCTCTGTGCTACCTAACAAATCTCAGAAATTAGAGCTCTTTCCAAGTAGCTAAACTGTACCTCAGAACAAAGCTCAATGAAATTTATGTGCAAAAATTTCTGGAACTTAAGAATATATAATTTACATGGTCTGGTATTCTATAAGAAAAGCATGTAGAAAGCAGGAAAATGCTGTCTTAAATTAAATGAAAAAATCAACTGATCATCATCAAGCCAAAGCTAAACATATGTTATTATTAACAGACAGACAGAAAAAATAGGTATTGTAATTGTATTTATCATTTGAAAGCTAGAGGAAAGATTGAGCACGTTAAGTAGAGTTGTGGATGATGCAAAAAGTCATAAGTTAAAATTCCAGAACTAGAAATTATCATCAAAATGAAAAATATTATAGATGGGATTGATAATTAAATATTATAACAGAAATAATTGATGAGGTTAAAAACATAGCAACAGAAACTGTTGAATAAAATCAGAGGAAAAAAACTAAGAATTAATAATGAAGGAATTGACAAGCTATATGACAACTTCAAGCAAGTATGTGTGATGAGAATCCAAAAAAGAAAGGAGAAAGATAAGCAAAAATTGGTAGCTAGGCACAGCAGTTCATGCTTATAATTCTAGCTATTTCCTAAGTAGAGATCAGTTCCAATAACAAGCTGGGCATGGTGGCACAAGCCTATCATTCCAGCTGCAAAGAAGCAAAAGTAGGATTGTGATCCAGGCTGGCCTGGGCAAACAATGTGAGATCCTGCTCAAAAAATACTTACAACAAAGAGGGCTTGGGGTATGGCTCACGTGGTAGAGAACATGCCTAACTAACACAAGGCCCTCAGTACTGCCAAAAAGAAAAATTATTTGAAGAAAGCATGACTAAAATATTGCAAATTTCATAAAACTGTAATATAAATTCAAGACAGTCTAGGGTCAATGGATGCATAGTTGAAAAACTTCAATAAACCATATTGTGATCAAACTGTTCAGTGATGAAGACAAACTTCAGAGAGAAAAGACACATCCCATAATATAAAGGCATAAAGATAAGGCTGACATCGTATTTCTCAGCAGAATCGTGTATACAGTGAGACATCCATGAAAGATTAAAGAAAAACAACATTAACTCAGAAATCTATTTTCAGCAAGAGGCAATGAGGGTCAGGAGAAAAGATTACAAAGGACACAAAGAAAACTGGGGACTGATGACTATTTCATTGTCTTGACTGTAAGGATGACTTCACAGGTACATGCATATGTCAAAAATTATCAAAGTGGGGGCTGGAGTACTGGCTCAAGTCTTAGAGCCCCTGCCTAGCAAGCATGAGGTCCTGAGTTCAAACCCCAGTACCATCAAAAATATAAATTATTGAAAAGGATGTTCAGTTAATTGCAGGTCACTTACATTTCAATAAAGCTGTTAATTTTTTTAAATAAAAATTATTTTGGAAATTTTTGCACATTTACTTTTCTTGTATATTTTAGGATCAGCTTGTCAAGTGTCAAAGTAATCGCTATTAGAATTTAAGTTTTAATTCCACTGATACATGGTAAAATATAAAAAAGAACTGTCATATTTGTAACTTTGACTCTATGCTCTTTGGGTGTTCTTTTTGTTTATGAAACAGTCTAATTGCCTAAGATTGTGACTTTTCCATTTTCTTTTTGTATTTAGTCTTTGTCCTTTTTATTCCTACCTTTAATTTCAAATGTGCCGCAACTAACTCTTCAATGTCTAAATGAATGTGGAATTATTACTTCCCCAAAGAATAGCACCTAGCTCCATTCTCCGATAACATCTAGTTACTATCCAATAATATGCAGTTCCACTATCCAATTACAAATTCAAGATCTCTGATTGATCTGATCTAGGAATGGTCTCTTAGGATCCTGTGAAATATGATTACCTGACATAAAGCACAGTGGGATGAAAGACTGGATACTTTCCATTTAAAAATAGAGGGGAACAGTACTGGTAAGGGGAGTTACTGGTCCAGAATTTACATCCTATCCAGATGAGCAGCAGCAGCAAAGTTTTCCCATCTTGGACAGCACGCAAGTGCTTTGTTTTGCCATCTAGCCACCACACACTGTAGGATCTCTCTTTCCTCCTTGTTGTCTCAATGCAATACTTGTAAAGTATGCAGAAACACTTCCACTATGGGTGATTATGCCAGTCTAGCAGGTCAGCTGCTGTTTAAGTCACTTTTATGGATCAAAATTTATAGCGATATCGAGCAATCACTGGTGTCTGTATACCAAACTTAGATTTACCTACCAATTCAGTAAAACTCTGAATGATTGGCTCTTATGGGTTGCATTATGCAGAAATCAAGGTCAGAATTTTCACTAGTCAGAATTTTTGACTTGAGGCATTATCTGAGTACCTTTTGTTTCTGAAGTAATTGGCATGTGAGTTGTACCCCTGTCCTTAATTTTTAATTTAAAAGACTGTGTTTGCTTCTTACTAATAGCAATAAAAAATGATAAACAAGATGTTGAAGGAGAATTTATCTGCTCTTGGCCTCCAAGATTCATCGTAGTGAAAAGCATGTTTTAATGTAAGAAATTAACTTACACTGAACAAGTGATTGCAAAGCACTAGATGTTTGAAGATACCTAGATGATCAAGGGTCTCCACCCCTGCTTCATTGCCCTGAATCCACCTAATTTCTAACCATACTTCTCTCTGAATTTTCCATTTTAGGATTGCTTATACTAATCTAGAACAGAGAGTTCAACTTAGTCTAGAACAGGTATTCAATTTTTTCATTCTTACAATGTTTATGGTCACCTAGTTCTTGACAGACATCCATTGTAGTTCAGCTCCCATCTTGGTAAATACAAATAATTGATCTACCAGCTGCTTTGCTATTGTGTTACTATAAATGTGAGATTTGTACTTTTTTTCACTCCCTTTTCTATTCAACTCAAATGTATATTTCAGGATTTTCTATTTGCAATATTTTTGTGTTAGTCAGCACTCTGTCACAATTGGAAAAAGTACAAGTAAAACAAGATCAAGAAAAAAGTTCAGCTCACTAGCTTACATATCATGGATATGGAAAGGTAGAAAAGGCTGTATGAATCCAAATTCTTTGTGTTGTTGGCCTCATTCTCTTCCTTGCTGCTGAGCTTCCCCTTGTGGAAGACACACTGTGGGACAATATAGCTTCAGACATCCTCAGGATTACATCATCTCAATTTACTGGTTTCATAGTGAAGTGTGCTTCTGTCATCCAGAGTTCAAATGCTAAATCCTGCATAAAAGATCAGTAACATTTGACTGATAAGTTAGCTGCCTATCCAGGTCCAGGACAATAACCAGAGGTTTGGGGGAATATGATTGGATCCTTGTCAGGAGGAGTCAATTTTCAAAGGATATTGTGTATACTTACTGGAAGAAAGAGGAAACAGTCTTTAGTAGATAAAACAGTAAGTGCTCATGATAAGAAGAAAAAGAAGTAAGTTGCTTATCCACTGATGTAAGTCAGTCATCTCCTTTGTGATTAAAACAATCTCTTCCCTAACCTCTTAACTGTGATAACACATCAGCAGATAAACGTGAGTCTAAACTTGCTTAGAGCACCAAAGCTTCCTTTTTTTTTTCTCTCCCACTCTTTGATTACAGAAAAACAGTGCTTGGAGGTGGTGAATTTAACTATGATATATTGTAAGAACTCTTGTAAATGTCACAATGTATCCCCAATACAACAATAATAAAATAATAAAAAATGAAAAAAGTCACCAGCAAAAAAATAAAATAAAATAAAGAGAAAAGTAGTGCTAGATAATGATAAAATATTAATGAGTCAACACTTAGACATATTATTGATTCTTTATTTGTCAGGCTCTGTTATGAATTCTTACTATATATTAACTCATTTAGTTCTCCCAACAACCTTAGGGTATAACAGTTATTGGTTTTCTCATTTAAGAGATGAGAAAAATGAGGCAGAGAAGGAACTGGAAGTTTTGCTAAGGTCCTATATTGTATTTGGTGGTACTTAAGTTTAAACTCTAGGCTTGTAAACTTATGAGGCAGGCTTCCTACCACTCCAGCCACACCTCTTGCCCAAGATCACATGGTTGTAAATGACACAGCTGGGATTCAGACTCAGGCATCCAGTTTGATACTGAAAGTATGATTTCTACCTGTCCACATGCTGCCCTTCTTTCAGTATATGACTGAGTGTACCAGGAAATTTAATTTTAAGGAAGGGCCTTGTGCATTTTCTTAATTATGAAACCCCGTGATATCCTTAATTTCTTTAAAAAATGTCTCCATTAGACTATTTCTGTTTCTTATCTGGCAGCTATACCTAAGATATTGTTCACTTCCCTTTTGTACTTTCTGAAGCTTTAGCAACTTAAGATGTAATTAATATTTCTAAAGCACATGAAGTGCTACTTAACACTTGCTAAACTATAGAAAGAATGTAAGTGCTCTACCCATTCACTGGAGAGGAGACAATTCCTCCACAATTCCTTTGTTGCTATTTGAAGTTAAGTTCCCCATAAGCAGAAGTGTTCTTTGTGCAGTCAATTCTGTCTGTCTAGACAACAAAGGGATTCTCAGGCCTTCCTTTATCTCATTATAGGACAGATTCTTTTAATTCTGTTCAAGACATCAGTGGGTCTCTGAAATAGTCAGAAAGCAATTTTCTGCTGAATTAACCAAGGTTGTAAATTCAAAAAGGAGAGTTTACTATAAAGGCTTATGGGATTGCAAATCAATGTAAACAATTTACTTCAAAGGCCTGTGCATGGATTGCCATTTAAGGTTGAGCTGTTTCAACAGTTCAATCTTTTGAATTGCAGCCCAGCAATCTTACATAACATTGTCATGCAGATACATCACACTTTCACATACGTCTGATTATTATAACTATTTGATCATTTTCAATACTCAGCAAAACACTTGGGTCAATGTAATGTGTAAGGACAAAAGCAATGGAAATTCTTATCTCTTGAAAGGATCAGCGCAATCTTTGACAGATGTTATATGATACAAGAACACAAGCTTCAAGGTTAAGCTACCCATGGATTTTCTTTTTTTTTTTTTTTTTGGCTTTTATGTCCAACTTCTTTACTTCTTTTTTAGCTACCTATGGTTTTTACATTTTTAAATGAGGAGGGAAAACTTTCTTTTTATCATGATAACCAAATTGAGGTAGGCTAGAAGTAGGAAAAGTTTGGGGCTCATATAGGGTGCCTGGGGATGGCCTAGACCACACTCACCTAGCTGGAAACCAACCATGCTCTTCCCCACTGGATGGGAATCTCCTGGGTCTGCCCTCCGCATGGGTTAATGTAGATTTCAAAAACACCCGAAAAAGAAACCACTCTCCCTCTGCCAGCGGACTCCCTTTGTAGTTTCTTTCCTAACTTTTAATAAACCCTATTTACACCCACATATTCTGTTTGGATTCTTCCATGCGGGAACACAGATCCAAGATCTTTTGAAAACACCGTTTTTTGCTGTCAACATTTGGTGAGTCAGCCAGGAGACTCATGGTGAACCTCCAGATTCCACACTTTAGAGGGTCCCTCTCATTCTTTTCACTGTTTTTCTTTCTGCACTGCCAAGAGAATGGACTGAGCTCTGTCCTCAAGGAAAGTAGCTGGGAAATGCTGGGTCAGGACCCAGGGTTGTTAGACCAACAGGTGAGTCTCCCTGCAGGTTAAGTTGCAGAGGCTGGTGGCAGTGTCTGTCTGCCAGGTCCCCACGGCTTGTGGCTCACAGGGAATGGGCAGACCAGGCCACCTTCAGCTATAACATGCTTTCCCTTCTTCTCCCTAACTCTTAACACCTTCCCCCTTCCTTTCATTTGGGGATAATAGTTATGCTGTGGGAGATTTCTAAACACCACGTGGGTGGGAACAATGAGGAATGCTTTGGGCTGGGTTTCTTGCCTCCTCCTCCCCCATCTTGTTTCCTTTCGCATTCTCTGTCTCCCCCCTAACTGGCAGTTTCAGAGAGCCACCACTGGGAAAGCGGCATGAAAGCACCTCTTCTCAGCAGGCCTGCTCTCAGGCTCCACCTAGCCAGCTGTGGGGCAGTAACACGCAGGGACCATGACTGGGGAAGCAGCTGTGGCGGCACCTGTGCCCCACGTGTACACTCTGGGACGCTATGCCCACACCTGGAGCGTCTGCCCAGCACTGTCCGGCAGGAAGGCTCCCAGTGCCTGAGCCGGCTGGAAGAGGGGAGCACAAAAGCATCCCTGCTCTGCTTCTACCAGTGGGAAGGCCAGGGAATCTTGGGGCATTGGAGGCAAGACGGTTGATGGCCTGACAGCCCACAGGGAAAACGTGTGCTCCTCCCAGTCACGACTTCCAAGTTTCTCCAACCCCATGGCCATAAAAGCTGCAGGAGGAAACTGCATGCCCCAAGCCCCAGTTCCTGCTCTAATTTATGAAAAATTTGTTTGGGATTCCTAGTCTGCTCCTTGTTTTGGGTCTTTTGTTTTGCTACTGTAGATTACTACTGGCTTTAGGGAAATGGCTAACTTTAAAACACCCTGTGATATCTCTGGGCTCTGGCTATCTGATCTTAAAAGGAGATTAATGGAGTTTAAGAAAAAAAAGTTAAATTACTTTTAAAAAGGGACAAGCCCTCAATATTCAAAAGGTAACAAATATAATTAATATGACTGTAATTTAAAAGGTTATCTAATATTCTAAAATCAAAATTTAGTAAACTAACATCTAATTCTATCTTAAAGATATTCTGTTCTTAGTAAAACTTGCTAAAAACTGGCTTATAGGAGAGATTTTATGTTTTATCAGAATAATTGTTTGCAAAATTTATTTCATTTAAATGCTATATAGAAGTTTACAAGGCTAAAATTATGTTTTTAATACAAAATAATTAACACAAGTTTATTTGGGGGAAGGGGCACTGTTTTCATAAGCTTGTAAGAGTTCTAAAAGCTTTGATTTTTGTTACTGCTGCATACCTACATCTGTGTAGCAGTGATGTTGTTACTGTCTTTAAATGTTAAATGCATTTAAATTCTCTTAAGTATGTTTTCTAAAGTTAAAACAGTGCCATTTAATTAAGTATTTAACATTGGTCACCCATAAAATATACCTGTAAAAAAAGTATCTTATTTAAAATTCATTTACTCTAAAGGCAAAAAATTAAAAGGGGAAATTTATTAATATGATGTCATTTTTTACACTAAAATATGTTTTAAATATATACTTGAGATAAGGAGAACTTAATGGTTCTAATTAATAGTGTCCATCATTATTATTATTCTAAAACAAGATGTACAATAAACATTTAAAAACATTATAACTTTAACTCTTTTCTGCTGTTAAAATTAGGCTTACTTGCAACCAAGAGGTTAAAAAGAATGGGTCCTTATGTATGAGTGTTTTAAATAGCAATTTAATTAGAGGTTTTATTATTAACAATTAATTGTTTTTGTTTTGAAATTAATAAAATTTTGTTTTCTATAGCTCAAAATAGTATGTCAGATTGTAAACTTGTTTAAATTCATTTCCAAACTGTATATCTGTAAATGACTGGGTTCTACAGGGTTTGGATTCTTGGTTTTCTAGATAATAACAAAATCCCTTTATGAGGAAGTCCAGGATCTAATTATAAACACCTGGAGTAAACTGGACAGTAACATAGCCCCTTGAAGACTGAAGGTTTACTGCCATTTGCCTTAGCCTTTGTAATCCTAAATTTAGATAAGCCTCTAAAACTAAAACAGGGCTTTATATTAAAAAAAAAAAAAAAAAAAAAACTGTTCTAAGACCTATGACCAATTCTCCAAAACTATCAAGTGAGGTCACATCCAAGGAGGTTACAAAACCTTTTCAATCCTGTTAGCTTGCTTCAATTTATCTGGTCTTTTTCATTAGCATGCCTAACTCATAGACATCTGTCTCTCAGGGGGAAATGTCTTTTATTCCTATAACAGATTGATATTTTGAACCTGTATGTTGCATGAAATATGTCTTGGTTTTCTATTTGAGAGTCTCTTTGGAGAAACCATGTAGTCAAGGGAAATGCTGCCACCATGATGGGGCCACCATGTGTTCAGTGCCATCTTGCCACTCCCTAAGAACAGGAAATTCATGGGTGATGCCATCTTGCCATCCTCTAGGAAAATTATAACTAACTTGTGGTTAAAATTCTCTAGATTAATATAGTTTTTATATACATTGTTTTTCTACATTGGTCTGTTAAGGATTGGACAAAGGGTACAGTGTTTGTTTTGGAGATCTATTGTGAACTAAGAAATCTAGCTGACTAATCTACTAAAGATATTGACAAAAAATTGTTTGTTTAGTTAATATATATAATATATATAAGTTTTATATATATTATATATATATAAGTTTTATATATATTATTATATTATATATATATTATATATATATAAGTTTTATATATATTATTATATATATATAAGTTTTATATATATTATATATATATTATATATATATAATATATAAATATATATAAACTTTAAGTTAATATAATCTCTTTGTGTGTCATTGTGTGTTTTCTGTGTATGTCTTTGTCTCCTACCAGTTGTGGCCATTTAATTTTTACTTTTTTGAGATCATTATATATGCTTATATTCTTTGGTATGCCTAGATCAAAACTTCTGTGTGTATGTATGTGTGTGTGCGTGTGTGTTTAGATGACTTTAGGATGATTCTCAAGCTGCTTTTATAAAAATCTCTGTTTCATTAAATCATGAATGTAATTTACATTTAAGTCTTTTATAATTAGGTTTATTGACCCATGTGTTCTTGTAGGTTGCTATTATTAAAAAGATGGTTTAATTCAACCTTATGGTATAAGGTTACTAAGAGTTTTATTAAAAGCAGTGTTACCTAAATTTGGTTTTTGCAAAGGTTGTTTCAAGATAAAAATTAAGATCTTAAAGCTTGTAAGTTTATATATGTGCGATTGTGTTGTTTATAGTCTGAATTGTGCCTAGAGAGTTTTTTAAGGTCAAGATTTAAGGTAATAATGTATATTTAAAAAGTGGGTTTCTGTTTTATCAAAATAACTATCAAGAGTTTTTGGTTCTATAGGCTGATACAATATTCTACCAAAACTAAGTCTACAAAAAGGTAATCCTAAAATAACAAATTATGCATATCATTAACTCCCAATAACTGAGCCTGCTATTTTTTGTGCTCCAGGGGCTGCATGTAGGTCAAAAAAACCCCTGCTCTCTGTCCCAAGTCATTCTGTTAGTTAACATCAACAGTTTAGGATGTAATTTCTTAACAACATCCAAGTCATGGCCCTTAGTCATTGGGTCTCCTAACTTTATGCTTACCCCCTTGTCTCTGTTTCTGTATCTAATTATTTAAGACATTAATCTTAATTTATTTATTATTTTAAAGTATACATGTTCTTCCATTTTTCTCAGTTTACAAGCTGACTACAACCCAATGCCATGATATGAAAATTAACTAAGAGTGATGGGTTTATATCAGCCAAGCTTACCTTGGTGCAATTTGGATTTAAGAGTTAATTTTATACTGGTTACAACTGTTTTTCTTTTAACACTCAACAGACTGTCTTCCTAGATATTGTTATCTTTTCATTTTACTTGTTGTTTTGGCATCAGCCTCTTTGCCTAATGCATAATAGTTCTGATGTTTTAATGGTTGGATCAATATTCAGGGTCAGCATCCCATCTAAAAAACCCTCATGCTGGGATAAAAGAAACAGGCGCTTAGAAGAACAGATGACTTGAAAGATAGAGTACTCTGCCACTTGTTTGCTCCAGAGATATCTGACAGAAACAGGTCAGAGGGACCTGTGTTGAGGCTTTTAGAAGGTTCCAAAAGGATGCTTTGCAGATCTAGAAAGTTCTCATTTTTCTCTCTCTGAAAAGGCAACTTTCTTTCTCCTCTCTCTCACATTCTACAAGTCAACATAGAGAATTCCATTCAGGAGCTCTCATGCAGGACTGGAGGAGTGAATGGATTTTCTCCCTTCCCTTCAATCTCTTTCTTTCCACCAACCAGCACAGGGGAAGCCAACATATCCACTTAGCTCTATCATGAAGTATTGGGAGATGCTTTGGTCCTACTAACCAAAAATAAGATGACTGGTTCTCTATATAGCCCATTTAAAATTATTTACTATTCTTTACATTCTGCCAAAACCCTAAAGTATTTTTCTGATAGCACAAAAAAACTAAGTTTAAATAAGTAAAAATTATTTTAAATGGTTCTAATGCTGCTAGTGCCTTGTAAAAATTTATACATGTAAACAGCTATAGTGCTTTTTTCTAAGGTGCATTGTATCTAATAAAGTCTTTGACATTTCTGCTCCTTATGACAAATGCTAAAAGTTCTTTCATTTAGGCCTGACATCTGTCTGCCAGATACATTGGTTTATTGGACATTGACTAAATGATATATATATATAATATATAATTTGAGCATCAAAACAGGGACTATTTAAAATTACTGGCTTCCTCTAACCACTGGAAAAGTTAAGGTCAATACAGGACTGACAACCACTAACTTATTATTTTACCTAACCAAAGTCAAAGGTTTAAATTGGGAATGGGACAATTAGACTTAATTAGAGCTACCCTAAGAGCTATTTTTAAAATAATTCTCTTTGTTGCTTAATTTGGCCAAAAAAGTCACACTGATACTGACTTCTGATCTGTTTGATGTGTCACTCCTTCTCCTCCCTGGGACAAAATCTTACTTTCTGGAGGAAGCCACTCCCACATCAATGGACAAAACTGCCAAACTGGCAAAATTTTCAGAGATGGCTGTTCAGAGAAACAGTTCAAAAGGATGCAACCCCCAAATGGTCAGCATCCCCCAAATTCTCAGAGGAACAAGTGCTGTTCAGCCACCTGAGGCAGTTCAAAAGGACTGCACAAATGAGGGGACTTCTCTAGATACAGATGGAGTCAATTATGTGAGACCTCTAAAAGTAACCAAAGCTGAGAGATTTTAAAAAAGGGTTCTTACACATGTGCTCTAATATTTAAGCCTTCTAGGCTTCTGGCAAAAGGCAAAGTCACGTCTTTAGCAGAGACCCTCTGTTTAAACAAAGGCAATATAACTTTCAGTGGTATCTACCTTCTGCTTAGGGACACTGTGAGTCTTCTTTCCATTAAAAAAAAAGAAAGAAAGAAAAACTGACTCACTAATGTTTATTCTCTAATTGGACTAACACCTGCTACCTAGTACACCTGACCCCTAATGTAGTCATCCTTTAATTGCCTACTGTAGCAACAGTCCAAAACAGACGGTCATCTAAGAGATAAAATGACTGCAGGTACAAACACCTGTAGGTAAAGTAACCATAAGACTCTCTGTGACTTTTCAAAATTACTTTATCCTTCCTGCCACACCTGGCAGGGCCCCTTCTGATGCTCCTATCATTGCTAATGTTCAGGTCATGCCTTCTAAATCAGATTTATCTCTTCCAGAATAAAAGCCTTTAGGACCCAAATCATGAGACAACAAGGCTATTGAGCTCTACAAACAAATGAGATCTCCATGAGCAACCCAGGTCTCCATGAGGAACCTTAACTATGCTGAACAATAATTCAGACATCTTGTGTCCAAATGAGTCCCAAGGAAA
Source organism: Castor canadensis (assembly GCF_047511655.1). NCBI lineage: Eukaryota > Metazoa > Chordata > Mammalia > Rodentia > Castoridae > Castor > Castor canadensis. The sequence continues at coordinate 67,878,330 of NC_133391.1, read as the reverse complement.
AAAAAATAGGAGAGAAAATTTCTCTTTATAGGTAGGGTCTGCTGCCCTTTGAGCTCAAACCAGATATTAAAGGTGGACACCCCCTTCAGCAAACCCCTAAAAAGAATTTTTTTGGAATATTGTCTCTCAGAGGGTATTTAAGGCAGGCTAGAAAAAGGAAAAGTTTGGGGCTCATGTAGGTTGTCTGGGAATGGTCCAGACCACCCTCACCTGACTGGAAACTACCCATGCTCCTCTCCACTCATTCATTATTGGGTGGGAATTTCCTAGGTCTGCCCTCCCCATGGGTTAATGTAGGTTTTAAAAGCACATGAAAAAGAAAAGCATGCTATCTCTGCGGCAGACTCCACCTGTGCCCCACCATGCTCCCTTTGTATTTCCTTTCCTAACTTTTTAAAACCCCATTTTCACCCATGTGTTTTGCCTAGATTCTTCCGTGCTAAAACCTGAGAACCAAGGTCTTCTGAAAACACTGTTTTTGCCATCAACAGAATTTTTATCATGAAATAGTATAAAAGGAGAACTCATGCAAAAAATGATACTGTCTTTTCATTTGTGCCTTGGGTGAGGATGTTTTATATCAAATGTTTACCTAGAGCTGAAGAATGAAATAATGGTTTATAGATAGGGGTCCTGGACAATGAGATTGTTAGGAAATCACTGTCCTTTTCCCCTCTAACCTTAGGAAATCACATTTCTTTTGGGAAAGAACAAAGGTGCAGGACACCTAATAGCATTATTTCACTCTTGCTTTTGCTAATTTACTCCAGCTTACCCTAATATTGCCCTAAAAGGCACACATGAACTTCTTTTATTCTGAAGAAAAGATCCTAAAGAGCTGGTTCTGAAAGTAAAAAGTCTGCATTCTGTTACAAGGTGTTTGCTATCACTAGCTTAAGACAAATATGTTTAAAATATTTTTCTTTAATAATATTTACCAAATTAAAGAAAACAATATTTGAAGTACCAATTTCTCAAGAGAATTTAGTGATGATACGCACACTATAGGTTAAAATAAAATTATACATACATAATAATTTAAATATGTTGATTTACATAAGATTAATGGGTAGGTAGAAATCTGTGTGTGTGATTTTTAGAAAGTGTCATTGAGCACATCAGAATAAGCTGAATCATGTGCAGCCTACCTTTCCTCATTCCCAAGAGCAACATACAGATGTTGGAAGTAAAAGTGTGACTAATGTGTAGGTTACCCCTTGATTCTATCACTTAATAGTTCTGCAGGAGTTTTACTTAACTAGACCAAACAAAAATATTCACATTGTTACTAAACAACATCACACCTAAAAAAGCACATTAGAAAGACATAGAAAGTGTAGGTTTTATCATATTCTTCAGTAAAAAAATCTATGAATTTGTATTTATTGGTGGTTGGATAATACATTCCGACATTCTGATATTTAGGAATGTCATGTGTACAATCTTATAACATTGAGTGTGCAGTTAAAATGTCAAAATTTAGATCTAATTTGAAACCAACAAACCATCAGTTTAGAAAGTAGCTGAAACACCATCCATAGCTAAAGATCACAGTGGAAATGACCCCTGATTCAATGAATTGTAATGTTACCCTAATCTATAAACATGATGCTGGCTTACATATTATATCATTAATCTGTATGTTTACTATTCTTCTATTGCAAAAACTGCATGCTCTAACTTTCCATAAAGAAGTAGCATATTCATCCTCAATATACTGTGAAAATTGATCTTCTATAAATGGCAGATGTGAATCTCTTAATCAATATGTGTGAAAAACAGAAATGGAGTTCAATTGCTATTTTCTCTCATTCCTCTCATTCTGTTTTCTTATTTAAAAATTAGCCATGTGCATTTTAGAAATTTTAGAGTATTACTTATGGCACTATTGTTAATTTTTACTGCACTGAGAAGAATTTTCATAATTTGAGTTTAAATTTTACTCTCAAGTAGCCTGGAAGAGCCTAGAGACAAATTCAAAACATAAATGTGTGAAACCTCTTTTAAAAAACTGTTTATAAAATTCTCATAGCATATTTTCTTTAAATTTTGAACATTGGTACAGAAGGTTGTACTTGAAAGGAATGTGTACTTGAAAGGTCCATGCAGGAACAGTCTATTTAACTATTCACCCTACTTTGCCTCCATATGTCTTTCCTCCATTTTTCCTTCTGAACCACAGCAATCATTCTATACAATTGAATATTATGATTCTGTATGGCTGTTTCATAAAACACATGTATTGTTGCTTTGTGTGTACACAATTTTAATTTATATAAATGGTACTGGGTTACATAGCTTATTCCGTTTTGTGTCTTAGCTTTTCTCAGGTAAATTCTTAGCTTTTTTATTTTTACTTGAATTTTATCATAATAATATTTACAAACAGTGAAATGCATAGATTTTAAGGACATTTTGATGGGCTTGATAAAATCACTCATTTCTGTCACATCTATTCCATTGGAGTATGGAATAATTCTGTACCCCCGAAAATTCCTTTTTTTCAATCTGCTTAGTCAACCTTCAACCATTATTTTGATTTCCATTAACCCTTGGAAGACAAAGCTGGTAAATCAAAAGATAGCAAAAATTATTTCATCAAGATCAAGTATAGATCTGGATAAACTGAGTATTGAAAGACCAAATAGTTCATAAGATTTAATTTTGAAATTGTAATTTGACATGGTGATGAGTTGACTTGGAAGAATCTTTTGACAGAACTCATATTTTTAATCAGATAAATTTACACTTCATACTAGAGTAATATTAAAATTGAGAAGCCAAACAATGTGTACCTATTCAAAACTTTCACAAATGGGATTTATCTTATGAATTTAGGCTTGAAAATTACTTATCAAATAAAGGTCTAAGGAAGGTTTAAAAAAAAGACCACCTGGAAAAGTACATGGATGAAAAAAATTTATACGTTTCAATATGAGAAAAAAAAATTGAGACTATCTCATTTTTTTAAAAATCCTTGAGATTACCTGGTACCTTACATTTTGAAAGAACATTTTCTCTACTTAAAACTAGAATGGTCTTCAGAGAAGATTTGATTTTAAATGTCACTACTGCTAGACACTAGTGGTTCATGCCTATAATCCTAGCTACGTGGGAGGCTGAAATCTCAGCCTGTGTTCACAGTTTGAGGTCAGTTTGAGCAAATAGTTGATGAGACCCCCATCTCCAAAATAACCAGAGTAAAACAGACTGGAGATATGCCTCAAGCAGTAGAGCACCTGCTTTGTAAGGACAGAGTCCTGAGTTCAAACTCTGGTCCCACCAAATGAAAAAACATGGATGAATTGTAAAACTACAAATGTTAGAGTTACTTGGAAAAAAATTTTAAAGACCAGCTGAAAAAAAATACATTCTTTAGAAAGATTATCAGTGAAATGGTATTAGAGACTAATAAAATTTGAAAACTGATTGATGTAGGTGACTTGTACCAAGAATAAATATTTTACTTATACTATTTTAATATGAAGTAATATATTTTAAAACATTTGCTTTAAATGTATAATACATTTAATTTGCTTTAAATGTATAACATTTATATTTCAAGGATTTTTTTGTGGTGCTGAGACTCAAATTAGGACCTTATGCATGCTAAGCAAAGACTTTTCCACTGAGCTACGTTTTCTGGACATTCCCAGCCCAGAAAATTATTTTTGAATATAGTTTCTAATTAAAAGTATTATGTAGGTCCCCAAATATAGTAAAAATAGTTAACCAATCTATAGATATTTTTAAATGAAATCATTTTAATTACACCATTATACCTTTTTAGTCTATGAGTACAATATATTATATAGTCACCATTCTTAAAGGGGTTATGTGCTTGGAATTTTTTATATGTCATTCTCTCTCTAAGAAAGTAGAAGTACCATGTGTATAAATGAGTTGTCTTTTTGGTTCCTTGTTTTGATATTGCTCTGTCTGTGATATGGTAGATCACTACAAGATCACGGACATTCTCTTCTTCTTTGCTTTAGGCTAAATAGTCACTTATAATAGTGACTAAAAAGCAGTAGAGACTACCTAACAATTTTTCATAAAAAGTTCTTTGTAAATAGAATAGGTATATTTTCATCACAAGTAACAGGAATTTGTATTGCCACTATTCTCATTTGTATGAAGCTATTGATGAAATTATTTTAAATTATGCTTAGTAATAGCAATAAAATGTATCTCCAAGATGTTGCAACATGTGAGAAATATTTTTTGTCATTCAGTGATTATAGAAGAAATATTTATACTCACATTTTAAAATTTTAATATTAAAGCTCCACATTTAGAATTCCCCCTAGAACAAAAGTGTTACAGTTTTACATCCTCAGAATTTATTGTAAAGTCAAGTGTGAAATGTAAATTACCTCAAGTATAAAGGTCATTTATGTTCAAGTGAAGTCATAGTAACATTAAGTGACACCCACTATTCCCACTACCATACTTCCAAACTGCATTCTGCAGGATCCTCATTCCCACAGAGCTCAGCCCAAGTTTCCAGGGCTGGAATCAGCCACTCACCAGGCTGTGTCTACATATCTCTGGTGCACTTCCAGACATCTTGTTTTATGGCAAACACACCAGTGTTCTTTTAGACAATAGGATTTCTGCTCGGCAGTTCCACTAGTCCATGTGTCTGTACTCTGTGCCACCACTGGGACACAAGGGCTTTTGTCACGTCAGAGCTACAAAATGTTCTGTGGCAAGATGAAACAGGTATCTTTATGGTACATTCCCGATGAGGAATCCTAAATAATTTCTGCTTGTGTATTTTTATTTTATGGCCCCAATGTTTTTATTTATGTCACTTTTTAATTTTTTAAATTATATTATTGTTGTACTAGAAGTACATTGTGACATTTACAAATGTTCTTACAATATATAATAGTTGAATTTACCCCCTCCATCATTCTCCCTTCCTGGAATAGTTTCAACATGTCTCATTTTTCTGTTTTCATACATGAGTACATAATATTCCCACTACATTCACCCTCCTTCATCCTTTTCTTATATCTTCCCTTCTCCCACTGGTACCAACCTCCAGAGAGATGTGTTTTACCTTCCTGTTTTTCCTTTTTGAAAAAAGGCATTTTTGTTCATTTAAGATAGTTTACAGAAAGATTCTTTTTTTGCATTCTGTCAGACATACTCAGACATGTCAATATTTCAGGATTGCTAAGTGGTTTTTAGTGTCTCAGGGATATTTATACAAAAAGAGGTATAATCTTCATTGTTGTTGATATAATTGATGCTCAGTTTAGGAAACCTACATAGTGAATAAATAAAATATAATAGAAGAAGTAATTTATAAGATAATAATTTAAATTATCTTAAAATCAAAATAAAATCACTAATTTACTATTATATTATTTACAACACTTCATAAACCATTTTTCCACAATACTGGAGTTTGAACTGAGAGCATACATCTTCAACCACTCCACCACCCTTTTTTTGTGATGAGGTTTTTCAAGATGGGGTGTCTGGAACTATTTGCCCAGGCTGGATCTGAAGTTCAATCCTCCTGATCTCTGCTTCCTGAATCACTAGGATTGCAGGCATTAAGCCATTGGCACCCAGCTTTAAACACTTCAAACATCTTAAAGATGAAACATACAGAAGTTCGACAACCACAAAACTCACAAAAGGAGTTACGGTTAAACCTCCTTTAAAATCTAATTCGATGAGTTTTACTATATACTGACTTTTTAAAATTCATTTATTCACATGTTTGTATATTGTTTGGGTCATTTCTCCACACTGCCCCCCTCCCCTCCCCTCACTTCCAGGCAGAACCTGTTCTGTCCTTATCTCTAATTTTGTTGAAGAAAAGACATAAGCAAAATAAGGAAGACATAGCATTTTTGCTAGTTGAGTTAAGGATAGCTATACAGAAAGATTCCTAGCATTGCTTCCATGTACAAATGTGTTACAACCCATGTTGATTCATCTGTAACTGATCTTTACACTGGTTCCTGATCCCCTTCTCATGTTAACCTCTATCACTTTAAGGTTTCTGTATTAGTTGCTCTGGAGTGGGGACATTAAATGCTTTCATGCTTTGGGTTTTCTACCTATTCCCATATCTCCTGTATGTGCTCTCCCCTTGTCATGTGACCCAAGTCCTACAACATTGCTGCATTTGCCCTAGATCTAAAGCCCACATATGAGGCAGAACATATGATTTTTGGTCTTCTGAGCCTGGTTAACCTCGCTCAGAATGATGTTCTCTGGTTCCATCCACTTATCTGCAAATGATAAGATTTCATTCTTCTTCATGGCTGAGTAAAATTCCACTGTATATAAGTACCACATTTTCTTGATCCATTCGTCAGTAGAGGGGCATCTTGGTTGTTTCCATAACTTGACTATTGTGAATAGTGCTGCAATAAACATGGGTGTGCAGGTGCCTCTGGAGTAACATGTGTTGCATTCCTTTGGGTATATCCCCAAGAGTGGAGTTGCTGGATCATATGGCAGATCTATGTTTAGATTTTTAAGAAGCCTCCAAATTTTTTTCCACAGTGGTTGCACCAGGTGCATTCCTACCAGCAGTGTAAGAGGGTTCGTTTTTCCCCACATCCTCACCAACCTATGTTGTTGGTGGTGTTTTTGATGATAGCTATTCTAACAGGGGTGAGGTGGAATCTTAGTGTGGTTTTGATTTGCATTTCCTTTATGGCCAGAGATGGTGAGTATCTTTCCATGTGTTTTTTGGCCATTTGAATTTCTTCTTTTGAGAAAGTTATGTTTAGTTCAATTGCCCATTCCTTAATTGGTTCATTGATTTTAGGAGAGTTTAGTTTCTTAAGTTCCTTGTACATTCTGGTTATCAGTCCCTTGTCTGATATACAGCTGGCAAATATTTTCTCCCACTCTATGGGTGGTCTCTTCAGTTTACAGACCATTTCTTTTGTTGCGCAGAAGCTTTATAATTTTATGTAGTACCATTTGGACATCCTTTTCTCTTAGTTGCTGAGCTGTTGCCTACACCTATTTTTTCCAGAGTATTTCCTGCTCTTTCCAGTACTAACTTCAAAGTTTGGGTCTGATATTAAGGTCCTTGATCCATTTTGAGTTGATACTAATACAGGTTGATAGGCATGGATCTAGTTTCAGTTTTCTGCAGGCAGATAACTATTTTTCCCAGCAACATTTGTTGAAGAGGCTGTCTTTTCTCCATCATATGTTTTTGGCACCTTTGTCAAAAATAAGGTGTGCATAGTTGTGTGGGTTCATATATGGGTCCTCTATTCTGTTCCACAGGTCTTCATATCTGTTTTTGTGCAAGTACCATGCTGCTTTTATTGCTATTGCTTTGTAACATAGTTTAAAGTCAGGTATTGTTATACCTCCAACATTGCTCTTTTTGCTGAGTATTGCCTTGGCTATTCACAGTCTCTTGTGTTTCCAAATGAACTTTAGGGTAGATTTTTCAATCTCTGTGATGAAAGTCATTGCAATTTTGATGGGAATTGCATTAAACATGTAGATTGCTTTTGGTAGTATAGCCGTTTTTACTATGTTGATTCTACCAATCAATCTTCTGTAGTCTTCCTCAATCTCTTTCTTCAGGAGTTTGTAATTCTCCTTGTGGAGGTCATTCACATCCTTTGTTAAGTTTACTCCTAGGTATTTGATATTTTTTTAAGGCTATTGTGAATGGAATTGTTTCCATATAGTCCTTCTCAGTTGTTCATTGTTGATATATAGAAAAGCTAATGATTTTTGTAAGTTGATTTTGTATCCTGCCACCTTCCTATAGCTGTTTATGGTATCTAAGAGTTTTTGGGTGGAGTTTTTTAGGTCTTTAAGGTATAGGATCATATCATCTGCAAATAAGGATATTTTGATAGTTTCTTTACCAAAGGCAAGAAAGTAGAGAGTAACATTGATTCAGCTACACACAATGAAGTTCTCAATCAACAAAGACAACTACATGACAGGGATCACCATGTATTTATCAATACTAACACTGAATGTTAATGGACTAAATTCCCCCATCAAAGACACTGATTGGTAAACTGGATAAAAAAGGAAGATCCAACAATCTGCTGCCTAAAGGAGACCCACCTCATTGACAGAAATAATCACTGGCTGAGAGTGAAAGGCTGGAAGAAGATTTACCAAGCCAATGGCCCCTGGAAAACAGGCAGGGATAGCAATACTTATCTTGGACAAAGTAGACTTCAAACTTACATTGATCAAATAAGATAAAGAAGGACACTCCATACTAATAAATGGGGAAATACATCAAAATGAAATAACAATTATCAACCTATATGCACCCAACATCAATGCACTCAATTTCATCAAACATACTCTGAAGGACCTAAAAACATATATAAATTCCAACACAGTGGTAGTGGGAGAACTTAATACCTCCCTATCACCAATAGATAGGTCATTCAAACAAAAAATTAATAAAGAAATCCTAGAACTAAATCACACCATAGATCAAATGGGCCTAGCTGATGTCTATAGAATATTTCATCCAACTTCTACACAATATACATTCTTCTCAGCAGCCCATGGAACTTTCTCAAAATTGATCATATCTTCAGGCACAAAGGAAGCCTAAGCAAATATAAAAAAATAGAAATAATCCCATGCAGTCTATCTGACCACAATGCATTAAAACTAGATATCAATAACAAAAAGAGCAGTAAAAACTATGCAAAGAATTGGAAGCTGAACAACACATTACTCAATGATCAATGGGTCATTGATTACATAAAAGAGGAAATTAAAAGGTTCCTGGAAGTTAATGAATATATATTGATTCTTATACCTTCTTTAAGTTACCTACTAAGGTATTAATGTTTATTTTGACACAGGGTCAAGGTAATAACAGAATGTCATGGTGCAGCATCTGTGGTAGGATATGAATTACTAATTCTTTGATTTTTGACTCTGAACCAAAGTTTTTAAAATTGTGTTTTCTTTCCAGTTGGTAAATTCCACAAGTTTTGCTTGATTTACTTGACATATCCATTGTTCTGTATTAATATAAGTTTTCCCCATCAGTCAGCAGAACTGGAAACTCATGAATGGCTCATGAGCATGTTGTAGTGATTAGTGTTTTCAATGGGTGACTAGAAACACAAGAAAACAAAATCACATAATTTCTTTCTGAGAATTGAGAGGTTTTTTGAAACTGGGTTCATTCCTTGTAATTAATGAATTATGAGGCTGATATCTAATGAAAGGCAGATTCCCTGCAATATGCATCAGCATTTGGGGCAGCATTTCTCTTTGAGAGCAGATGATTCTAGAAGAGGCGGCAAAGGCACTAAGAAGAGGATTAGTGTGTTTGATAGCATTCTAGAGCCAAGTTGAGAGAAAATAATAAGAATAATAACAATAATAAGTAGTTTACATTAGAGGTTTTACTGTCTAGAGGATGTTATGTTACAAATAAGTTCTATACACTTCATGTAGTTTTCCCTGTTAAGTTACTAAGAAGTAGTAGTTTTCAGGCTCAATTTTTTTCCAATTAACCACACTTATAGTTTATTTTTGAGTTGCACTTTGATTCAAATTAGCTAATAGAAATGCCTTCAAGTTGGCTTCTTTCAATACTACTTCAAATATTTTTAAAGCACTTTTATTTTCTCTCAATAAGCTATTTCAAACACTTTTATTTTTAATGTTTACTTGGCCAAGACATGAAAACAGTTAAAATACCACATTTAATGAAGAGTGAAATAGTCTAAGCTATAGATGCCAGCTATAAATATTTTATTTCTTTATTCATGTACATTCCTGGGTCTCTTTGATGACAGTACTTGACACAATAATCTCATGTTCCATCCATGTTGCTGCAAATAACAAGATTTCATCCTTTTTGTAGCATTCCATTATATATGTGTACCATATTTTCTTTATTAATATTTCAGCTTATAAACACAAGGTTGTTCGACTTCTTGTTATTGTGAATAGTACTGCAATTAACATCCAGAATATATAAGGTACTCAAATAATTCAATAGAAAAAACAAATAAAAAACCAATTAAAAGGCAAAAGACTTAAATATGCTTCTCTAAAAAGAAGACATACAAATGCCAATGAATATATAAAAAGTGTTCAACATAACTTAATCATTGGAGAAATGCAAGTTAGAAACTCAATACACTGATTATTATAAAAAAGACAAAAATAAATGTTAGTGAAGATGTGGAGACAAAGGAAATCTTATGTACAGTTGGTGGAAATGTAATTTAGTACAGACATTATGGATTGCAATATGAAGTTTCCACAAAAAATTAAAAATAAATCTACTGCATGACCCTACAATCCCACTCCTGGGTATATATCCAAAGAAAATGAAATTATTTAAAGAGAATCTTCACTCCATGCTTATTGTCTGCTATGGGTTGTCCTCACTAAAACTCATGTTGAGGCTTACTTCCTCAATGCAGTGATATGGTTGGGCCTAATGAAGAGCTGATGGGGCATAAGGCAGAGCTATTATGAATAGATGCCAACTTGGCAGAAGTAAGTGAGTTATCTCCCTTACATGACTGGATAAATTACCAGCAAACTGGATTGTTATAAAACAAGTCTAGATTCCTTGGCTTTTTCACTTGCTTTCTTACTAACTGTAGGTTTTTGCCACATGCTCCTATGCTCTTCTGCCATGCACTGAAGAGCGTGAGGCCCTCATCAAAGTCACCTGTTCTTGGACTTCCAACCTCCAATAAGCCAGCTAAGTAACCCAATCTTGGATGTTCTAACAACAGAAAATGGACTAAGACATGGCCTTACCACTTAATCTATATTTTTAAAATGTCCAAGTATGATTTCATGAACTTATAATTTTCTAAGTCATGATTGTTTATTTGGCACTTCCTTGATAATTATAAATGACCGTAACAAGAGTGGAAGAAACATGGATATCAGGAAACACCGTTTCTGCTAGAAGCACAATCTGCCTTCATATACCAATTTTAAAAAACAAAGGCATGAGTTTATTGAGTAAATATATAACAATCCAAAAAAATCTGACAAACACTGCAATGCTGACTAATAGTCAGAATATCTTCTGTAGAAATTCCCAAAACAAGTTTGTGAGAAAATGTTACCCTTGTTGTCCTTTTTGGCTTATGTTTGTTTTCAGCTATTTTAGGCACTGTTTTTTTCAGACCTAATGATGTTGTTTGCTGGTATCCCCATGTCACATTAAATGAATTTGGATATTCTCTGAGACATCTAAAAGGCAATTGCAGGAAATATTCATCATGTGGAATTAATAATTATATTTTGACATGTTCCATTTGCTTGTTATGTGTTTTCTTCACCCCAAGAATCTATCACCCAGTATGGTATTAAAAACAAAGGAGGGCCCTGACTGAATTTTATATCACATTGGCAGGAGGCAAAGCACAACTGGAAGATCACTTGATGACCAGCACTTGTTTAGAAACCTGAGAATGGCAGAAATTAGGTTTATGATTTCTCAAATATTTCCAATATGAACTAAACTAAGTAAGTATGAGTTGCCTAAGAAGATGAGTATCTGTTGATCACTAATTTCTTTTTTGGGGGGAGGGGAGATTTTTTTCACATTTTTTATTAGCATATCTTAGTCACAAAGGGAGTTTTGTCATGACATTTCCACATATGTTTACAATGTACGTTGGTTAGGTTCATCCCCATCATCATTCTTCCTCAACCCCCTTCCCCCTGCTTAAAATGATTTCTACATGTTTCAGTGTTCTAACTTCATATATGTATGGACTACATTGACCATATTCACCCTCTTTTACCCTCACCATTCACCCTCCCCCTCTCACTAGTACCTTTCTCTACCATGACCTGTTTTATATTCTTGCCTTTCATTGCTTAAGTGTCTGTTCATTGTTAAAGGGTTTTAACTATGGAATTTCACCTATGAATGTATTGCACTTTGATCAATTTGCAATAAAAATTAAAGCTAACCTAGATATGATGGTGCCTGTCTCTAATCTTACCACTTGGGAGGCAAAGGCAATAAGATCATGAGTTAGAGGCCAGCCTAGGCTGCACAGTGAGACCTGATCTCAAAACAACAATGATAACAAGCCTAAGCTTTTCTAATGATCTCAACTACTTATCCTTTATAAAAGATAAAAATGGAGCTGACCATGCATACATTAGCTAGATAAAGCACATGAAGGAGATTTCCAGAAGGATAATGTGTGATTTGTGATTTATGAAGAACACATTATCCTAGTCACATTCATTTAGCATGCCCCATTTATTTGTTTTTATAACCCATAGTTAGAAAAGGAAAAAAAATGGGTAAAAATGAATAAAAACAAATAACCAAAGACAAGATCATTGAAGTTTTTTTGCTTTATTGGTTGGGTGGTACTTCTTTTGGAACTGGATTTCTGCTTTTTTGTGTTTAAAATAAACTTGAATAGTTGGAAAAATAAATAGATCTGCCAATTGTTGTGGTCACTTTTCTTCCTGCTACTCGTCTCATTAACATTTATTTACTTGGAAAAAAATAGACTCCAAGTAAGAACTGGCAACAATAAATTTAGTTCCATGTGCTACATTTATTTTTATTGAACAGTTTGGAAATTTTAAAATGCTAGAGTTGCATGATAGCAAAATTAATTAATTTTTAATTGTCTCTAGTAATCATTAGAATATTTTTAAATGCACAATTTCTAAACTAAAGAGAAGAAAGAAAACTCAGTGAATTAGTGAAAGCCAGAAAAGCTAAAATAAAACAAACAAACAATAAACCCCATAAAAGTATAAAAACAAAAAATGGAAGTCTTGATAAATCCAGAGTGACTGCTTGTTAGATTGACCTTACAGACTATTTGGGGCACAATTCATATATTGTCTCCTTCCTAGTCTTCTCTTGATTTCATTAAATACTAAAATTGAAGGGTCTACTGGTTCAATTTTCCTGGGAAATAGGAAAGTGTTCCATTTTGTCAAACATTTTGAATTGAACATTGGTATTTTTCTTACAATTATTGTCAAGAAACATTTCCTTGGGATATCACCCATTGGCCCTAGAAGGGATGTAAAACACATTTCACCATTTTTTCTGCCTCCAGAGTCTGGTTCCCTTTGCTATCTCTCTACCAATTGGTAATAAAAACACATTTGAGCAAATTCAAACCAACAATCTGTACAGTAGCCACCCAGAGCCTTTCAGAACAAGCCAAAAAAATGTCACTGGTGCCAGTGGTACAATTCGAATTTAGTTGCAATTGGACTCTGATTTCTATTTTATTTGCTGAAAATTTATCTGCTTGCTCCTATTTGTTGAAGTTCACTTTATTTCAGTGGAATGGTTATTTCGAAGGCACCATAAAAATCGTTCTTAGAACACATGACTTTCAGAAACTTTTCAAAAGCTATAGGACCTTCTTTGTTTTCTTAATGATGTACATGAGTGAATGTACACAGATAAGGTGGCCAAACAAAAGTTTTAAAAGCCAGTGATGAAAAAATTAAAATTCAAAAAGAAGTTTAAGTAAGAATATTATTTGTACTAGCAATTTTAGGTGGATATTTTCTAAAAACAAAATTGTGACTAAAACAACATAATCTTAAAAGTGAATGAAGATCAAAACTGATGGTTTCTTTTTTTTCATCTTATCTTGATGAAAGACTATAGAAAGATTTGACTAGATTGTTTAGAACAAGCACCAGTTCATTTGATTAAGAGGAATTTAATTGAATGGAATTTATAAGCATTGGAGGCAGAATTGGAAGCACAATAAATATTAGCTATTGCTACAATATATTTGAAAAGAGATTGCAAGCCAAACTAAGTCAAGTTAGATAAACTGGATTTCGAGTGGAAGGATAGGACTGAGTGACAAGTGGAAGATGTAAGTAGAGGGTTGTTCCTAGATTGATAGAGAGGACAAAAAAGTGTCTATTCATGAACAGCAAAATTTCACAGGATAAATGAAGGAAAATGTTTCTAGTGATCTAATAATCTAATCATCAATGCTTTATTTTTCATGAAACAGCAAGAATAAAAGGTTATAAAATTAAATGGTAACATGATAGAAACACTTTTTCTTTCCCTGGTGTGAGTGCACATCTTACAACAGTGTCAAGAATAGTTTAATGACAAGCTTTGTGCCAGTTACCCAAGTGAATTAGCCTTATATACCTACATGTAATTTATAAATTTTTGTGAAATAAAAATATCTAAATAACTTGAGAATGATCAAATTATCTTTGTGGATGTTCTTAAGGAAATTAGATCTATTAAATTTTGAGTAGCATGAAAATTTTACACTATCACAATGCTAAACTAAGAAAAGTGTGTACAAAAATTTGCATACAAAGTTTGATCAAACTATGTAAAATAAACTACAATCTATAGTCAAAAACTTACCAAAATGCTCAACAGGAGTTGATATCATTGATGACATATCTCTCTGTGTCTCTATTTGTTTTTTTTTACTCCCTCCCCTGCTCTATGTACTTTCCTATACCTGTAAATTATAAATCTTACAGTAAGCTTCATTTTTATATGTTGTAAAGTTTCCTTTAGGATTATTTGAGCCTAAACATTGCCCATTTGATTGCTTTTGCAGACATTACTAACTTTACTACATTTAGTTACCTCCTCTCTTTTAGAAATTCTTTTATGGCTCCTTCAGCTTCTTTAACCCAATTTTCTGCTTCTTTAACCCAAATTTAGATGCATCAAACACAAGGAACTGATGAGCATAAACATGAAATGATGACTTAGTGTTTTTCCAATTAAGCAGATCAGTCTCTTTTTAAATAATTGAATTATTTGACATTTTATTGCTTCCCCGGTAGCTTCACTTCCACCAGGACACAGTTAAAGTAAGCCTATTAGGACCAAATACATTAGCAAAAGTAGGGAGTGACATGGATGTCTCAACACTAAAGTTATATTGTTAGTACTAAAGTTATTTTATTTCAGCTACCACAAAGAGGAAAAACCCTAAGACAAACTATCACAATAAAACTGGAATTTAGTTTGCATTTTTCTTAATTTCCTAATATACTCTATCTGGTTCCAGAGCTTTGTTTAACTCTCTTAAGTTTTTACCCAGATTTTTAAAAGCATCTCTCCTCATACAAAGAACAAAGGCCACCACAATACAAAGATGCCATTTATTTCCACTGATTTAATCCATTAAAATAATAAGATGTCTATAACCATAACCTACTGCATCTCGTATAGTCTGTCCAAGGACTCAGAGATGTAGTATCACTTTTCTTACTGGTGCTACCTGAGATGTGTAAAGACCCAAATTCTAGTTTGTACTTAAAGCCTTATGATTTAAAAACTGTGTTCCTAAGTATTGGTCTCCACTGTGACAGGTGAAAATATTTCAATGCTAATTAATATTTACTTTAAAATGTGACAGAATTTTCTTGACAAATTGTATTTATATATGATAAAAGACTAAAATAAAAATATTTCAACAGGGGAATGCACAAGAAATGAAAGACTAAGAGACAGTGATAAGAAAAATTGTGATTGATTAGTAAAATTTGCTTAATGATAGTCCTGGTCTTGCTAATTATTATGGTAGATATTTCAAGTTATAAGTTTGAAATTATAGAGGTCAAAAGGTATAAACATCAAATACCCTCAAGTTCAAAATGTAAATTTAGGTAATATGACATAATGTAATTTTTCATAGTTAGGATTTTCTGTTGTGTGCTGTTGATCTTTATCTCAGCCATCTACAATTACTGAAACAATATGCTTATGGAAAGAGAGTGTTCCATATTGGAGCAAATGAATAGGACCAAAGAATTTGTATCTGTTTTGTAAATGTCTTGATGGAAGTGTGGCTCACAGCTTAATGAAAAAACACTTCTATCCAAAATATTGCTCACTCTCTGCACTCTCTGCATTTTTGTCTTCTTTTTTTACAGAATTTCTGTCTCTTACTATAGAGTCTTTCAAGAATGAACAATCAGATAGTGAGGTAAAGATTATGAGAAGAGATTTGGATGTGGAGCCAATGGCCCAGTCCTTACTTGTCAGGTAAACATAGACCAGTTATTATTTTTCTCATACGTCAGGTTCTAAATCTAAAAATAGAGATAATATTACCTGTCTACTTCTTAATAGTTTCAAGAACATGAGTGCAATCGCAATGGAAACAGGTGGTAATATTTACCAGTTATTTTATAGTTATATCTTCCTTGCTTCAATCTCAGCATGAAAATAATTATTTCTTGAAAAAAGGCAAAGAAAATGGATGTTAAGTGTTCTCACCACAAAACTGATGACTGTGTGAAGTAATACGTGTATAAATTAACTAGATTTATCATTCTGCAATGAAAGCATACTTCAAGCATCAAGTTATGCTCAACATGATACAACTTTATCAATTAAGGAATAAAATAATTATTTCAAATATTTTAATGAATATTTGAAATATTCAGGAGGAATGACCATATAAATTATTAACCCAAAATATGCAATACCTATTCTAGGCAACCAAATTATAACACACTGATCTGGATGAGTTTTTAACATTTCTTTAGACACAAATGAATTCCAGCAAGCAAATTAGTACATTAAAATTGCTTATTTGTCAAATGTCATGCATGTGTAAAAGAACTGAAATGGGATTTTAGTATCGTTATTTGAACAACTCAAATTTGAACTTCTCTGATTTCTTTTCACAAATAATGACTTTTTAACTTAATTTTAAAATATTTTTACAAATATAAACTACTTTTCATTAATTTCATTTCCTAAAAAATGTATTTAGTTTTGTGCACAAATTATCCATTACAATAGCAATCATGTGTCATAGGTGTTGCTATCTCCATTTTTCAGGGAGAAATTGAGTTCCAAGAGGTTACAAAAGAGTTTACTAAAACAATCAGACCAATAGTTACATCCTGGTGGTTATATAGTAATAAAGCTGTATTCATTAAAGTAATAATTAAAAAACAAGATTTATTTGAATCCAAAGCCGATATATTTAAGTACTACTTTATATAAATTACCAAATATACTACCAAGCACTAAAGTAATTGTTCAAAAATTGTTACTACTGTTGTGACCATTAATAACAGATATTCCCCAGCTGTATTTTTATTAAAGTATAAGTCAGCTAGTTGTTACCAAAAACCAGGTAAACCTATAAGCGAAGAGGTTTATTTAGCTTTCAGTCTTAAAGGCAGAAAGTTCACACTGCATTTACTCTGGCAAGAGCTTCCAGCTGGCTGCTTCCTCTCATGGTGGGTTGCAATGCATCACATCTCTAAAAAGGAAGCAGAGAGACACTAGGTAGAGCCAGGTTCAGTCAGGCTTTTATAACAATCTTCTTGAGAGAACTTAGAAGGGTCCTATAAGAAATACCTGAATTTCTATAAAGAGGACACCCCCAATTGTCATAAGTTCCTCTCGTTAGGCCCCACCTCTTAAAGGTTTCACCTACATCACCACACTGAAAATCAAACTCCCAATACATGGAACCTAGTGGGACATACTACAAAATATTGTTAACATACAAAAACTGTTCATGTACTGTTTACACGGGGAGTGCTTTGATATACGTATACATTGGGAAATGATTCCATCAAGCTAACTATCACTTCACATATGTATCATTTTGTGGTGAGAATATTGAAGACTTAGTTTAAGCAATTTTCAAGTATGCAATACATTATTATACTTACTTAGCACACTCACCATGCTATTCAATGGACCTCCAAAACCAATTCATCCTGTATGATGTTTTGTACCCTTCAACCAACAACTATTCATTTCCCTACCTGTCCTGATCTCCAACCCTTGGCAACCAACTTTCTGACATCTGCTTCTATGGATTCCACTTTTTGGATTCCATATATGCATGAGATCATGTTTTTCTGTGCCTGGTTTGTTTCACAAATTAAAATCCTCCAAGGTCATCT
Organism: Castor canadensis; assembly: GCF_047511655.1. NCBI lineage: Eukaryota > Metazoa > Chordata > Mammalia > Rodentia > Castoridae > Castor > Castor canadensis. Next base: position 67,860,429 of record NC_133391.1, on the reverse strand, counting down.
ATGTTGTCAAGACAACAAGATTTCCTTTTTTAAGATTAAATACTATTCTATTTTCTTTATCTACATGTTAAATAGTGAACACTTGGCTATCATAAATGGCACATCCATGTTTATTGCAGCACTATTCACAATAGCCAAGTTATGGAAACAGCCAAGATGCCCCAGCACTGACGAATGGATTAAGAAAATGTGGTATCTATACACAATGGAATTTTATGCAGCCATGAAGAAGAACGAAATGTTATCATTCGCTGGTAAATGGATGGAATTGGAGAACATCATTCTGAGTGAGGTTAGCCTGGCTCAAAACACCAAAAATCGTATGTTCTCCCTCATATGTGGACATTAGATCAAGAGCAAACACAACAAGGGGATTGGACTATGAGCACATGATAAAAGCAAGAGCACACAAGGGAGGGGTGAGGATAGGTAAGACACCTAAAGAACTAGCTAGCATTTGTTGCCCTTAATGCAGAGAAACTAAAGCAGATACCTTAAAGCAACTGAGGCCAATAGGAAAAGGGGAACAGGTACTAGAGAAAAGGTTAGACCAAAAAGAATTAACCTAGAAGGTAACACCCACGCACAGGAAATCAATATGAGTCAATGCCCTGTATAGCTATCCTTATCTCAACCAGCAAAACCCCTTGTTCCTTCCTATTATTGCTTATACTCTATCTACAACAAAATTAGAGATAAGGGCAAAATAGTTTCTGCTGGGTATTGAGGGGGGGGAGCGGGAGGGGGTGGAGTGGGTGGTAAGGGAGGGGGTGGGGGCAGGGGGGAGAAATGAACCAAGCCTTGTATGCACATATGAATAATAAAAGAAAAATGAAAAAAAAAAAAACAAATTAAAATCCTCCAAGGTCATCTATGTTGTCAAGACAACAAGATTTCCTTTTTTAAGATTAAATACTATTCTATTTTCTTTATCTACATGTTAAATAGTGAACACTTGGCTATCATAAATGAGGCTACATAACATAGGAATACAGATGTGCAGATGTCTTTTCAAGATATTGATTTCATTTCTTTTGGATATATTCACAGTGTGGGTTTGCTAATCACATGTACTTGTATTTTAACTTTTTGAGACAGTTTTCCAAATGTTGGCAATAATGGCGTTGATAGGTTTCAGTTCTTACTGCACCCTTAAGCTTCTGTTTTCCAGGGTCACAGTCCTGCCTCCCAGGGTCACAGTCCTGCCTCAAGTCTAGCTTGAATCCTCCTTCTGCCCCAATCTCCAATCAGCATGAACCATAAGATCCTAACCGATCAGATCATGCTGAGTCTCACTGAGGGGTATTTAAGCCCCTGCCCCTCTCTCCCTCTCTTTCTTGGCTCTCTCTGTTCTCTCCCTCTCCCACCCAGCAATAAAGAATCTCTTGGCCAGATCACTCCTCTCCACGTGGTCACTTTGGGGCCTATATTTCCTTACATTTGGTGCTATGACTCAGATGGAGGCTCCCCACTGATCCTGGTGGGACCCCCCATTCTGACTTGTCCCACGACCACCCTAAGGACGTGACTGGCCAGGACTCATCCTCCCTATTGCCCTTGCTGGCATCCAACACCGGACATTTTTTGGTGAGTCCACCTACCCTTCTTGGGCTCCCTTTATGGTCTCTCCCTTCAGTGTCTCTGGGTTTTAGAACACTTCCCCTGCTTTGGGCTATCTCTGGGCGGCTCAGACAGTAAAGGGATCCCCTTCTCCACAGGGTTTGGATTTTACAGGGTCCAGGACCCTACAAAACCTAGGCCTAGGTAATCCAAGTAGCCGGCCCCTGGCCTGCAAACCACCTGAACTCAGTGACAGCTGATTCTCGTGTGCTTTGCATTTTCTCGGACATTTGTGCTGTGCGAGGATGCTCCACAGTACATAATATCCTCCTCTCCCATTCCGGGACTGGGTCCCTCATAATGGGTGCCTCTACATCTTCTCTGCTGCCTGACTCCCCACTGAGAGGCCTCCTCAATAATTTAGACACCTTGGGTTTGACCCCAGACATAAAACCAAAAAATTTAATCCACTTTTGCACTCAAATCTGGCCCACATATCCTTTAGACAACCAAAATCACTGGCCCCTTTTTGGGTCTTTAAATCCCAACCTTTTACCGGACATATAACTACTGTGAGCGATTGGGATGATGGGGAGAGATTCCATTATGTCCAAGCCTTTTCATACCTCCGTCTAAATCCGGCTCTCTGACTTCAAATCCTCCCTCTGTACTTTCTGTTCCCCTGCGCAGATTCTATCAGCCTGTAAACCAGTTTCTAAATCAGCCAATTCCTCTCCAAACCTCCTCCTTCCCCATGTAAACAGACTTCTTGCACTGCTTACTGTACCTATCTCCTCTCATGTGTCCTTTGTTTCTGTCTGCCTTCCCTTCCCTGGGCTTACTGGGACCCTGCCTCCCATGAAAAACTTGTAGCATGGTACCTTACGACTTAAGTTATTCCAGCTAGTTTGTCAGGCCTCTCAGTCTAAAGTAACTTTAAGTCAGCTGCTTTAAAAAAGTGCTTACAAAAAACCTGCAGCTGCCACGCTTAGGTTCTAACTCCGCCTCCCCAAAGGGAGGAGGGAAAGCAAACAGGCGCACCTGTGCGCAGGATGCCGGCTCCTGGACAGAGCAAAAACACCTGCCATAGCTAAGAAAATCCATAGAGAGGACCCAGCAAATCCTGGGCCGCCAGCCACACATGGCGATGGCTGTGGCCCACTGCCACTTCACCTAGAATAAATGCATGCAGAGTACACAGGAAGGGGGAAGGGGTGACAGACCACAGGATCAGGCCTAGGCAGTCAGGGTCATTTGTCCCAGGTGTGTGTGGAGGGAGTGGCACCTGGCACAAGTCCTGCTCCTAGCCCCACCTCATACCTTGAGGCGTCAGACCCAGCCCTTGTAAATCAATTGTTAGTTCAAGGTTATAGTTCCAGAAATAACTAAATAGACATTACTGTGGTCTCTAAATTTCTCATTTAGAATTTTCTATACCTTTGGTCTCAACATAAATTTTTCCCTCCAAATATTAGCACTAGTTGTCCCGTATGGCACTGTTATTGGCCTGAAATGCCCTCTGAATGCCCTTCTCTAACTTTACAAATGACTTCTTTGTTAAAAAGGTAGAATTTTATTAAAGAGGCTGCCTGCTGTTAGCTAAAAGACAGGATCCTAACGTTTTGTTCTTTCTAGATGGGACCTGCATCTTCCAGTCTTCTGGCTGGTAGATGTTGGAAGCTTTGTACTGAGGTCGGCCTCAGTGTGCCTTGGGTGACCAAGAGGAGTGGCTTTCACAGGGCTCCTTAAATTACAATAGACCTTTTCTATAAAAGTAAAAAAAAAAAAAGTAAACTGGGGTCCCCTATACAAATTTCTTTCATTAGAAAAGCAATGGGTTCTGGCCCAGGCCACTCAGGTTGGAAATGATTATATGGCTCAAGCAGTAGAGTGCAGCTTTACAAGCATAAAGTCCTGAGTTCAAGCCCAGTATAGCCAAAGTAAGAAATAATAATAATATTTGGGGCTGAGGAAGTAGCTCAATGGGAGAATGTCTGCCCAGTATGTGCAAAGCCCTGGGTTCAATTCCCCAGCATTACTACAAAAAATAAAAAATGGTAAAGAAGATAAGTGGCATTAATGTCACTTCAGCCATCTCATAGTGGAAAAACAGTTTAATCTAGACCAGATCCCTCATTCTTCAAGCAAGGAAACTGAGGCCCAGAACAGTTCAGAGACCTGCTTTCCAGAGTGTCAGGTGTCAATGTAAAATAACTACTTTACTTTACAGCAACAACCTATCAGAAAGCATACCACGGTGGACTCAGAGTCACAGGTGAGAGAGGTTCTCCTCAAAGATAAATTTCTAACAGTCAGTCCCAGATATTCATAAAAAACTCGGACTGTGGATGAAGGGAAAAGTCACTGAACCAAGTAATACAGTTAGCCATGTCTGTATTTATGGCTACGTCTGTATGTCCAGGACCTTACTAACAGGAGAGAAAAAGATAAGAGACACCGTGGCCTCATGCTGCTCTCAGAGAGGGTCCCACCCGACTGGGGCCTGTATCCTGAACTTGCTACCATGGTGGACAGGAGGGGCACTTCTGCAGAGAAAGCTTAAGGGGGGACAGCCTGGGAGACAGCCTCACCTCCAACCAGGACCCTGCCCTCTGCAAGGGTAACCACTGGAGGTCTAAGTGCCCCCGTAACCAGATGGAAGGTGAGGTGCCACTTCCTATAGATTGATGGGTCCAAGCCTCCTGGCCACACTCCATTTCTTGGCATCAATGTTGAGGAGCCATAATGGCAGAAAAATAAAAGGTCATTTTCCTCCTGGACAGTGAAGCCCATTTCTCTGTTTTACCTTTTTCTCCTGGTCCCCGGTCCAATGACAAAAGTTGTCATTCGGGGCAAATCTGGCTAGCCCCTAGAGCACTAGTTTACCTGGCCTCTGGCCTGCTCTTGGGGAGACCTCCTCTTCTGTCACTCTTTCCCGATAGTACCTAAAACTCCAGTGTCCCTGCTGGGACAGGATTTACTATCTCAATTAAAAGCTCAAATTCTCCTCCCCCCCAGGCAGCTATCTCTGCTGCCCCATCCTTCAGGAACAAAGAAGATCCCACAGTGTGGACTGATGAGATGAGTGTAGGGTGAGCCAGGATGGCCCTCCCTATTCAAATAAAACTCAAAAATCCCTCACAGTTTCCACACCTAAAACAATATCCCCTCAAGCCTGAGGGACGATGAGGCCTTAAGCCTATCATAAATTCCTTAAAACAACAAGGCTACTAATGAGTTGCTCCAGCCCCTATAATAAATTTAAAATTCTTATAAAGTTAATTTTAAAATACAAGTTACAAAGTAAACAACTGGAAAGGATATAGATAGGTAATAAATGTATTTTTGAGAAGTTAAAAGAGGGGGGAGTGGTTTTTCGGATGAGAAGGGATTTTGCAGAGAAGGCATTTGTCCTAAGGATTGTTTCAGATAGGAAGGATAAGGACAATCCATCAAAGGGTTTAGTATGTTGTATGAAGGTCTGAGTAAGTTTGAAAAGTATATAATAAAAAAGCTTCGGTGTGTGATAAAGTTAAAGTTGAATATAATCTAAGAGTTGCCTAAAAGATTTTTAGGGTCATGTCAAACTAAAATCAAATCCTCTATGTCTATGAAATAACAAGGTTATCTTAATATTGTTCTGCTTTGAGTAACATCTACAAAAAACCATTACAGAGAAAGATTTTATCAAGGAAATTATTTGTGTTTTCTGCTGATCTTGTCAAGCTTTTAAGTACTACTAAATCTGAGTTCATTTACATATTTGCTTATGTGTCTTAAATGACCACCTTGTAACAGTGTTATGTTATACTTTATCTAAATACGGTACAAACATTTAAAAGGTTAAAGGTGTCAATTTATATAAAATAATGAGCAAAAGCTTTCTTTTATCCAAGAGTGTTACGTTTAAATCCTGACAGCCCCTGCCTCCCACAGGTCACCTACCTAGGTGTGGCCTTAAAGGGACAGACTCACTCCCTGAGTTATAAATGCATCAACCCAATCTTCCATTTCCCAACCCCCATATCATAAGACAGCTTACAGTTTTCCTGGCAGTTATAGGATTTTGCAGAATTTAGATCCCTAGGTGTGTAGTCCCTGAGCAGACACCTTTTTATGCTCCTCGTAATGTTCCTATTTGGGTCTTAGATAATGTATGGCCACCCATTTCTCTTCAAAGAACTTGCCTCCAACAGACTCTGCTCTCAAGAAACAATTAGAAAATGGTGAAGGTAGTTGGAGGACTCTTGAAATCGTCTAGGGAAGAACATTTCACAGTGATTCTCCTGGCCAATGCCATCCTAATGCCTATATTCTTGCTCTCCTATTCTTAAGCTTCCTCCCTTGTATCACACTACATGTCTGCTATTGCTGATCAAAAATTTAACCAGTTGTACCTCCAGGGATACCAACCTCTCCAAAATGCCAGGATAGTTGGCTGATACCCACCATGCGGAGGTTGGAGGATTGGCTCGTGACTCTTTATGACCTATGGCTACAAGGGACCTTCATCAACTTCAGAGAAGAGGAAATCTTCATTTTTGGAGCCTGGGTATATGCCATCATGAGGCTCAGCACCCCAACATTGTTTGCCAACTAACCCTCCCTTCCCCTACGCTGCCCCTTGCCAGCTTGAAGAAGCCAGAGTGAACACAACGCCCCCTTCCTTAACAAACAAAAAAGGGAGGAATGTTGGCAATAATGGCGCTGATAGGTTTCAGTTGTTACTGCACCCTTAAGCTTCTGTTTTCCAGGGTCACAGTCCTGCCTCCCAGGGTCACAGTTCTGCTTCAAGTCTAGCTTGAATCCTCCTTCTGCCCAACCTCCAATCAGCATGAACCATAAGATCCTAACCAATCAGATTATGCCGAGTCTCACTGAGGGGTATTTAAGCCCCTGTTCCTCTCTCCCTCTCTCTCTTGGCTCTCTCTGCTCTCTCCCTCTCCCACTGGGCAATAAAGAATCTCTTGGCCAGATCACTCCTCTCCACGTGGTCACTTTGTGGCCTATATTTCCTTACACCAAAATGCCTATGTTATTCATATTCCCACCAGTACTATGTAAGGGTTCTTTTTTTCCTTACCCTTACCAGCATTTTTAATTTTTTGGCATTGATTTTTCTTTTTTGTTTCCTGATAATAGCCATTCTAACAGGTGTTAAGTATACTTCATAGTTCTAATTTTTGTTTGCCTGATGATTAGTGATATTAGGCATTTCTCTCATGTACTCATTAGCCATTTTTGTGTCTTCTTTTATTTGAGAATATTCATACTCCCTTTCTGTAGCTTGTTTTTTCATTCTATTGTTTCTTTTGCTGCATAGAATGTTTTTAGTTTTATGCAATCTCATTTATCTATTTTTGCTTTCCAAAAAAATCATCGTCTCAGAACTAGTGTCATGGATCTCCCACCTATGTTTTTGTCTAGCGTGATATTTTCCTTGTTATTGTTGCTGTTGTTTTGACTCAGGTCTCACTATGTTATCTAGGCTGGCTTCAAACCCCTGGGTTCAAGTGCTCTTCCTGCCTCAGCCTCCAGAGTGTCTGAGACTACGGATGCATGTCACTGTGTCCAACTTCTTTTAGTAGATTTACAGTTTGGGATCTAATGTTTATGTCATTAATCCATTTTAATGACATAAACTAATGACATAGTTTTTGATATGGTAGGAGATAAGATCTAATTTTATTCTTTTGCCTGTAACTGGCCAGTTATATCAACACTGTTTATTGAGGTGACTCTCCTTTCCCCAGTTTGTGCTCTTGGCAACTGTGTCATGAATGGAGTGATTTCTGGCACTCTGTTCTATTGTTCTACGTGCTTTGCTTTTGTGCCAGAATCATGTTGTTGTGATCATTATAGCTTTGTAGTGTATTTTAAGGCAGTGTAAAATGGCTCTGGCTATATAGGGTTGCTTGTAGCTCCACAGGAAATGTAAAAGTCTTTTCCCAATTCTGTGTGAGTAACATTTATAACAGACAAGATCATCAGGAATCCTGAGTCATGATGAGAGTCAATGAGATATTTCATTTTATAATATTATGAGGACCCCTTAAATGATCTTTTGGGTAGAGAAAAAGTCAATCACATTGGCAATTAGAATGCATTTTTTCCTCATAATTTTTCAGATCACTTATATGAGTATTGTAAATTAATCAAATTTCCTAAACTCTGGTACCATAACAGAATAAAACTGCCTAGAATGTTCTTTAGAGAGGGATCATTATATTGCAACACTATTAGATTAAGCGCTTCATTGTGTGAGAAGATAGGGAAAATCACTTAATTTACATGAGATCACTTTGATTTGAAATTGAATCAGTAAACTCCCATTTCAGAAACATTGTAGCTTAAAACTTCAAGACTAAGAACTCCTTTACAAAACAAGAGTATCTATTATCCTCAATTTAATGGAACATCAAATATCTGCAACAGCAGAATATTTTTGTTAAAATTATATTTATTTCTCAAATAGTTTTAGAAAGCAATTAGCTGTTAGAAATCATGTACTAGTGGGAGTGGGGAGGTGGCGGGGAAAGGGTGTAGGAGGGTGAACATGGTGTATACATGTATATAAATGGAAAAATGATACCTGTTGAAACTATTCCAGGAATGAGAGGGGTGTAAAGAAGAACCATGGAGGGGGAAAATTCAAGTATGCTATATTTGATACATTATAAGAACTTTTGATAATGCCACAATGTACCCCCAACTGGCACAACAATAAAAATACATGTATCTGTTTTCTATCACTCCATTGATAATAAATACAGCAAAAGATTGATTTTATTTGACTTCATAGACAATTTGGATCACTGAGTACAATGATTAGATATTTTTGAAAACACACTGGGGAAAAAGTTCTCCTTTAACAAAATAAATGACTACATTTTCATTGGAGCTATTCCAAGTGTCCATACAATGTTTACTGTTCAAAGGTGCTTCTCTGAGGTTCTGGGTGCTTGTTCCAATCATGAACTACATCTTGCTGGTAACTGGGGCTACATACTCAGTTATTCTGCTTGTTCCTTTCCTGTTCCTGGCTTGAGTGGCTGTGTGTAGGTACAAGTGCCTATGAATAGCTGCATGTTGAACCCAAGATGTAGAGAGGAGAAAGAATACAAGTCGGTCAGCCACATGCAAATCTTAGCAGTAGCATTCTGAAGTTCTTAACTTGAATAGCATCCTTAATTAGTCTATGTACTACATTACAGATGATTATTACATATTTTACTTTTTTTTTTCATAGTGCTCTTGTTTGTTCTTCATACGAAATAACTGTCAGCCTTACCAGATATCCAGCCTGCCTTATTGAACAGATCAGGAATCAAGAGAATATTTGCCAAAGGAGGCACTTACAATCATTTTTAATGACACAGCCCTGGGAAAAATCTTGTTATGGCATCTTCCCAGTTTTCTCATTGACTAGCACCTGTACTTCTTGTGCTTATCGTATTTCCTCAAACCTCTTTTGCACCTACATAATTGGCAGCTCTACCTGCTTTTGCTTTCTGGTGACTACCCATACATCCTTCCTAAGGTGTTTATTATAGGGGAACACTATTCAGCTGATAATGTACACAGAAAGTTTCATATCTGCTGGAGGATTGCAGACCCACACTGGAACAGCTCAGCACATTTATCTTTTTGAGAGGTGATTCTAGCTGCCTTCCTCCTGATCACAAAGAGAAATTCTCCTTTTTTTGCTCATGGAGAATAAAATAAATGAAGATTTGTGCTCCTACTAGTTTTATTTATTTATTTATTTATTTATTTATATATTACAGATCCACTAACCACCCTAATCTTGTGTAACTGCCACCTACTTCAGCACTAACACACTGTATTCCTTAGGAGGAGAGCCACTGCTCTTAGCAATCACTGAGGCGAAATTTGGAAATCCACTCACTTGTCTAGTTTTCATTGGATTGGTTGGCAACTTGGGATCAGTGAAGCCAGTGATTTGGGGTTTCAACATAATTGTGTGCTGGAAAATAACTTTGGTGACCTGGACTATATCAGATTTACAGGCGTGGTCAAAATAAAGTATAGAAAGGATTGCTGCACTATAGCACCCATGCATGCACAGGCACACTGTACACTTGCAGCCACACACGCCAGAACTAGGATGCTTTGTGTACATGCTTGCTGGCAGTGGAGTTGGGTTATAATGATTTTTTTCATAACTAGCACACTTTTTATTTTAAATTATTTTAAGATATTTTTCTAATCCGAAATCGCTGAATAAAGCAGAATACTTTAGCTCCACACTGCTCTGTAGGTATTAATACTATAAATTAGAGAATATTAATTCAATCTAAGGAAAAGAATCAGACTCAGTAAGAAGAACTGATATTGTCAATATTTTAAGTATTTCAGTAATCATGATGATAACTAAACTTTAGTTTTTATATATGTTAAGCACAATGCTGAGCATCGCACATCAAATATCTCATCTGTTGATTTCAGATCTTTGTGGGACTAGATCCTTTTACTATCCCTATTTTTAAAATAAACAGACTTGGACAGGTTAAGTCCCTTGCCCAAAGTACACAGCCAAACCATGGCAGAGCTAGGGTTGGAAGACAGGTCTGCCAGGCTCCTAAGTTAAGGCTCATAGTAACTTAATGCCTTACCTCTCTAGCCATGCTTTGCACACATCCCCCCCCCGCCCCCCTCTCTCCCAACCACACTGACACTGGCCTTTGCTCACTTTCTCTTACTCTTTCTGGTACTTATGTATCAGGAACTCTGTCTAATGTTCCTACTTCTTTTTGTGCCTTTCCCATTATAATAGTTTATAATGAAATATGCATTATGATTATTTGACTAATTTCTATCTCCCTCACTAGCCCAGGCCAAGTACCATGTCTACTTGGTTCACCATTTATTTGAGAAATATGGAGTTTTGTTAAAATGCATAGGTTTTGGAGCAAGCTGCTTGGGTTCTGACTTCACTATTTTATGTTGCACTGCATGTGCAAATAACTCTCACTTTCTCTTTTCTTATTTATAAAATAAGAATAAAATAGGAATAATATCTATTTCATGAAGTTATTGAGGAGTAAATGGGTAAAAGGAAAATAATGTACTTAAACTATTTCCTGATAGTATCAAGTCTTAATCATGATTAGTTATTTTTCTCTTTTCCCAGCACCTGTCATAGGGCTGCTTAAATAATGGGCACTCAATAAGTACTCTGAACAAATGAATGCATTAGGAAGCGAAAGAATTAATAAATGATTAAACCTTCTTATTCTAATATCCTTTCTGGTTTTATTACATTCAGGTTATTCAAGTTTTGAGACTACCTGCCAAAATAAGCCAGATTAGTGCCATGTTGGTCCTGCATGAAGAGAACACACATCATTGAAAGAGTTCTGGCTTTGGAGTCCATAGCCCAGAGACCTGATCTCACAACTCATAAAGAAAGTTACCAATTGTGCAATAGTGAATCACTTTGCTAGCCCTATGTTTTGGTATAAGTCTCCTCAAAAGTTATTTTCTTCTACGAAAGGGAAAAAAATAGAAAAACAATCATTGACGACAACTGGTCTAAGAATAACTCATGGGTATATCCAACAGAGGCATGAGGCAACACTGCCTCTGTGTCTTCCTTACTGCCACACAGTAGATGTAGCATTCATATTGGTAATAATATACTATTGCATACCTACCCTGTTTCAAGAACTTCACATACCTGATCTTCAATCTTCATAAAACAATGCTTGGGAATTGTTTTTTATTTTAACTTTACTGGAGAGAAAACTGAACTTCAGAGAAGTTAAAGAAATTGAATGAACCCTTGCATCAAAAAAAGGAAGGAGTGTGGTTTGAAAACCACACTGCCTCATTTTATAAATATTTAACTCCTTTTACAACAGTTAAATTAGCTAAAAAAATATCTTAAAAAGGAAAGATGATTCTTAAAAGGGATACATTTTTAACATAACTGAAGGCAATTAGTAAAGATGTTAAACAAAATTTCACTGTTAAGTGTGGTTTGGTTTCAAATGCCAAAGATAAAAATAGTACTAAAATATTTTTGGCATCTTTATTAGACATCCAGTCTTTGGGAACAAGTCATGTTCCCCTAGGAACACAGCTAAGATTTAGTGGCTAAGTTAAATTTAGTGTGGCGCTACTGTATGCAGCTGTCTCTTGTAAACCAGATTATATCCTGTCATTGTCATCATTTTGCAGAAAATAGATTTTCATTGGTTTTAATATGTAAAAGAGTAAAATCTTTCCTATAGAGGAACTTTGGGGGTCATCTGTCTAAGGGAAGAGTCTATCCTCAAGCTGAGTTGATGGAAGCACTGAAAGTATTGATTTATTCAAAATGAATCTTGAAGTCTTATGGCCGGGCACTAAATAGCCAAGCAAGTCCCATCAGAATTCCATCATTTTAGCTAAGAATAGACTGTCCTAGCTAACTAAAGTAGTGAAGAAAAACCCCAGAAAACTGAGTTTTCTTATTTCTTCTAACTAGGAATCAGATATACAGTGGTGCTCACAGATTCACTGGCCAGTGTGGCCTTATGATTCTCTTCAGCTTGACTAAACTTTGGACAGATTTCTTCCTGTCTATAAGCCCCTGACTTTCCTTTACTTAGAATTGTTTATTGTAGGAAACTTGCATTCTTTTTCTTCCCTTTTGAGATGTAAATCTTCACTCAGCATCTTGCTAGTTTTACAGCCTCAGAAAGGTGGTTTTCATCCCTTTGAAATGAAGAAATGAAGAGAGTACTCTCTCCCCTGGTTTATCTGGGAGGGTAGGAGCCTAACTTTGGTAGACTCCAGTTATCCAACACAGATGGCCTAATCACATAGAATCCTTGGTACTTTTCCACTGGTCACTCTCCCCTCCCCCCCCCACCACCCAGAAACTGAGTTTACTCTCCCTCTCCTATGACATTGGACTTCACCCTTAGTGCAGCAGTTTTGAGTAAAATCTTTCTTGCCTGCCTGACTGTTTTGTGCAATTTCTCTGTGACAAAATGGATCAACTTCTTTCAGAAATATATTGCCAGACTGTCAATTTTCTGAAAGCTCTATATTTAATCAAATGAACTAAATATTTGTAGTAGTTATTCCAACCAGTGAGAATGTGGTGAAAAGGTAACCTTTGCATACTGTTGGCAGAAAGTAAATTACAACAATCATGATGTAAAACAGTATGGGATACCTCAAAAATTAAAAATAGAAATATATAATTCAGCAGTAATCCACTGCTGGGTGTAGTCCAAAGGAAATGGATATAATCCAAAGAAAATGAAATCAGTGTGTCAAGATATCTATACTAGCCAGGCACAGTGATTCAAGCCTGTAATCCCAGCTATTCAAGAGGGAGATTGGGAGGATTGAGGTTCAAGACTAGTTTGGGCAAAAAGTTTTGGAGACCCCCTCCATCTCAACCAATAGCAGGGCACAGTGGTCCACACCTGTCAAAGCAGCTACGTGGGGAAGCATAAATAGGAAGATTGTGATCCAGGCTGACTTGGGGATAAAGTAAGACACTATCCCAAAAATAACCCAAAGCAAAAAGGGCTGGCAGCATGGCTCAATTTAGTACAGCATAAGCCTAGCACTGACTTCAAACCCCAATAGCATATATACATACATACATTAAAAAAAAGATACATGGCTGTATTAACATGTTCAATAGCCAAAATGTAGAATCAATAGGTGAATGGATGAAATATTTGTTTTTATTTAACAAATTTTTAGGAAATAATTTCAAATCCAGTCTCTCTCTCTCTCTCTCTCTATATATATATATATGTATGTATATATATATATGTGTGTGTGTGTGTGTATTATATATATGTGTATTATATATATGTGTGTAATATATATATGTAACATATATATATAATGTGTATTGTATGTATGTATACATACACACACATATGTAATGCTGAAACTAAAGTTTTGGACCTTGGGCCTAAAATCCTGGGATTCCACATGTCAGGTCCAGTCAATCACCTCTGTACGTCAAATAGAGATGTGTAATGGTAAAGGGCAGAGAAAGGAGATTTATTACACAGGAAGTAAGTACTTCATTCTGTCTTCCACAGTCTTCAGGGGACAGACATAAGTTTTAGGTTTTAGGAGAATTAGGGGCAGGGGCAAGTTATGCGTAGTTAAGCAGTCCCATTCACAGGTGTGGACGCTTGGTCATTATCTCAGTTCTGGTTTTGGGAGGGATTCTAGAGAAGTCATCACTGCCATAGCTTGAGGGGAGTAATCTGGTCAGGAAAAACAAGTCATTGTGCCCAGTGGGTGGTCTGTCCTGTGGAGGCTTTTCTCCCTTGCCTTGGGGGCAGTTTTCTCCATCCCTCCTTGAAAAGATGTTATCAATCACTCCTGTGCTTCCTGGATTCCAAGGTTGCTGCATGATAAACGGCTAGGAGTACAAAATGGAGGAAGGGGTGCCAAGTCTTTCTCTTGCTTTCAGTTAATTCATCGGTTTAAGGAAGGAGTCAGTGCTTTTTTAGCAAAAGCAGTTTAGGTCTCTATTATAGTACTCGACCAATGTGCGTAGAACAAAAGTGAAAATGCCCAATGTATGTATCTATTATTACATATACATAATAGTACATGTAATATATACTATTAATAAAATATATATTACATTGTAATATGTAATGTACATGTAACTTTATATATAATTTATATACAATATAACTTTATGCATAATTTATACACAATGCTACTTACGTACTTCAGCTTCTTAGATGTATTGGGAATGGAGTACATTCAATATTTTTCATATAAATTTGTGTCCCATAGATGCTTTATTTTTATTATGCTTGGAACCATTAAAATCTGTATTCATATTACTAGCACAAAAGAATTTATTTAAAATCTGTATTCATATTACTAGCACAAAAGAATTTATTTTAACTTCATTTAACATTTTTTAATGAATAAGTAATATCTCTTCCAATAATGTCATTTTTGACAAAATTAACTTTTGGAAGCATTAATTAGATTAAAAAATTGAGACATTGTGAAAATTAACTACTTTCTTCTTCAAGCAGTTAAGAATATTGACATAAAATTGGCATTGAGAAATTTTCCTTTTGTTAATGCATTATTAGCCATCAGTTTACTTTTTATGCATACACAAGAAAATCTATGACCATAATGAATAAAACTATAGATGAAGAAGAGTTATTTAATCTAAATTTAGTCATATTTCTGCAGTGATAAGGACATTAACCTTTGTATCTACATGTGTTAAATCATTGTCATTGATTGCAGTCTTAAATTAACAATTCAACTTTAAAATGGTCATGTTTTTAAGCAGATTTGTGTTCTCTGGTTTTTGCATTGTCAGTGTCATCACTGTTGTGTCCTTGGTGGGTGGTAAATGTCTGCAAACATTGTAAATTAAAACATATAGCATCAACATTCTTGAGGAAAAAAGTTCTCAATTCCTGTTTTCAGAAATATGTGCTTTTGTTTTTTATATTATTGCTGTCAAAATTGAAAATATTATGAAATAATAAAATAAAAAGCTGCAGATTTACAGCACAGATTAGATGTCCAGGTCACTGTAGCAAAAAGAAGCAGCAGGACCACTGATTTTTTCTTTCCAATACTCCTACCTCAACTTTCACATTTGCTCCTGGTCCTACCTGTGGCTGACCTTGTCTCTCCTATGCTGGGGTGCCAACTAGACACCAGCAGCAGTAGTGTCAAATAATTTCCTCACCAACTCTGGGAGACCTCTTTGAAAAAGAAGACAAAATTACAAATCTGAAATCATGCACAATTCCTTGAAACAAGCCTGTGCATGTGTGCAGCCCTATATCTTAAGGGTCACCAGCTTTATGATAAATTAGTATCTCAGATGTAGCTAAGCAAAGAATAAGGTGAGAAATGTGCTCCACACAGAGGAAAGAGCTGATACAAACACACTGATGACTGATAGAGAGAGAGAGAGAGACAGAGAGAGAGAGAGAGACAAGAGCTGGGGGTACTGAGGATGGTAGGAACCAAATCATGTAACAACTCTGCAATCCATAGTATAGAACTGGAAGAGTATGAATGAGTGAATGAATGAATGAATTTATTAGTAAGGTGTCAGTGCAAAGAGCATAATTTTGGTATCATTCACATTATGAATGTAATTATACTACTAGACTACTTACTAGCATCTGATCTTGAGAAAATTATTTAAATACTTACCCTTACATTTTTATTTGTTAAATGAAAAAATCATACCTAGAACAATTCTACAAGTTTAAACAACATAATATAAATACTTGACACATGTTAAGTAGATACAAGTTGGTTCCTTGCCTTCTTTTTTTTTTCTTTTTAACACTTTTCATTGTGACATTTCCGTATATACACATAGTATACCCAGATTTGGTTCATCCCCTCTGTTATTCTTCCTCCTACACCATTCTCTTTCTTAAAATAACTTCAACAGGTTTCAATGTTCCATATTCATACATATATTGAAAATATATTAACCATATTCATATTCCTTTATTTACCTTTCATTTACCCTTCCTTAACATGACCTGTTTTACATTCCTATCCTTCATGGTTTAAGTGCCTCTTCCTTATTCAGTGGGAGTTTGCCTTGGTATTTTTCCTGTAAATATATTGTGCTTAAATTGGTCTGACCCCCTCTACTACTCTTCTTCACCCTTTTTCACCTACCCACTTCAACAGTTTTGAATGTGTTTCATTGTGTCTTATTCCTACACAGATGTGATGTATTTCATTATTCACTCTCTTATCATTCTTTTCTTCCTTTTTTCCTCCCTTAGTCTCCTCTAACAGTCCCAGTTTCAGAAACATGTTCTGTAGCAATTTATATGTATATATGATAATGCTTGTATTTGTATTTTATCTATCTTCCACATATGAGAGAAAACAGTTGATATTTGTCTTTCTGAACCTGGATAACTTCACTTGAGATGATGTTCTCTAGTTCCATCCACTTATTTGGGAACAACAAAGTTTCATTCCTCTTTATGGATGAATAAAATTCCACTGTATATACATATCACATGTTCTTAATTCATTCATCACTAGTAGGACATCTTGTCTGTTTCCATAGCTTAGCTATTGTGAAAAATGCTGCAATAAACATGGGTTTGCAATTGTCTTTATGGCATCCTGACTTACATTCCTTTGTATATACACCAGCAATAATATTGCTGGATCATATGGCAGTTGTATTTTTAGTTTTCTGAGGAGGCGCCATACTGTTTTCCATAGTGGTTGTACTAATTTACATTCCTATCAATAGTGTATGTGGATTCCTTTCACCCTCTATCCTCACTAGCATTTGCTGTTGTTTGTGTTCTTAGTGATAGCCATTCTAACAGGAGTTGAGGAGGAATCTTAATGTGGTTTTAATTTGCATTTCCCTTATAGCCAGGAATGTTGTGAATTTTTTCATGTGTTTTTTGGCCATTTTTATTTCTTCCTTTGAAAAATTTCTGTTTAGTTCATTTGCCCATGTCTTAATTGGGTCATTGATTCTTTGAGAGTTCTGTTTATGTGCTCCCTGTAAATTCTGGTTATTAATCCCTTCTAAAATGAATAGCTGGCAAAGACTTTCTCCTGTTCTGTAGGCTGCTTCATTAGTATGGTGATGGTTTCTTTTGCTGTGCAGAAGCTTTTTAGTTCCATGTCAATCTTTTCTCTTAGTTGCTAACCATTGGAGTTCTAGTCAGGAAGTTATTGCCCATGCTTAGAAGTTTCAGTGTATTCTCTACTTTTTCCTATACTAGTGTCAAAAGTTCATGTCTTATATTGTCTTTGATCCACTATGAACTGATATCTGTACAACTGAAAGACATGAATCTAATTTCAGTCTTCTTCATAGAGCTATCCACTTTTCCCAACAACATTTGTTGAAGAGGCAGTCTTTTCTCCATTGTATGTTTTGGGTAGCTTTGTCAAAAATCAGGTGGCTGTGGCTGCATGGATTTTGTCTGGGTCTTCTAGTCTGTTCCATTGGTCTTCATGTCCTTTTTTGTTTGTTTTTTTTGTTTTTTGCCAGTACCACATTGTTTTTATTATTATTACTGTGTTTTTTATTGCTGTTGTTCTTTGTTTTTATTATTATTACTGTGTTTTTTATTGCTGTTGTTCTTGTACTAGTTTGAAGTTAGTTTTTGTGATACCTCTAACATTGCTCTTTTTGCTCAGCATTGTGTTTGGCTGTTCACAACTTTCTGTGCTTCCATATGAAGTTTAGGATTGATTTTTCAATCTATGTTTGGAATGTCATTGGAATTTTGATGAGGATTGTGATAAACATAAATTTGGTTTTTGATAGTACAGAAATTGTCATTATATTAATTCTGCCAGTCTGTGAGCATGGGAGATCTTTTGATGTATTCTTCAATTTCTTTCTTCACTCGTTTATAATTTTCAATGCAGAGGTTCTCACATCCTTTGTGAAGTTTATTACTTATTTTTCTTGAGGCTATTGTAAATGGAATTGTTTTCCAAAATTCTTTCTCAGTCTGTTTGCTGTTGGTATATAGAAAAGCTACTGATTTTTGTATATTGATTTTTACATCCTAGTACTTTACTAAAGGTGTTTATGATGTCTAGGAGTTTTGGGGGCAGTTTTTCAGGTCTTATATGTATAAGATTATGTCATCTGCAAATAGGGATAATTTAACTTCCTCCTTTCTAATTTGTTTTTCTTCTTCCTGTCTTATTGCTATGGCCAAGAATTCCAAAACTATGTTGAATAAGAGTGGAGAGTGTGGGTACCCATTGTTTCATTTCATTAGAAGAAATGGTTTCAAATTTTCCCCATTTAGTATGATGTTGACTATAGGCTTGTCATATATAGCTTTTATTATGCTGAGGTACATTCCTTCTATCCCTAGTTTCATCAGAGCTTTTAGGAAGTTGTATTTTGTCAAAGGCTTTTTCTGCATCTATTCAGATGATCATGTGGTTTTTGTCTTTCCCTCTGTTAATATGCTGTTTTACATTTATTGATTTGCATATGTTGAACCACCCTGCATCCCTAGACTGTAACCAACATGATCATAGTGTATGATCTTTTTGATATGTTGTTAATTTAGATTTGACAGTATTTTATTAAGAATTTTTGCATTTAAGTTCATTAAAGAGATTGGCCTATAATTCTCTTTTTTTGTTGTGTTCTTGTCTGGTTTGAGGATGAAGTAATACTGGCTTCATAGAATGAATGCTGTAATGCTCTTTCCCTTTCTATTTCGTGGAAAAGTTTGAGGAGTGTTGATATTAGTTTTTCTTTAAAGTTCTGTTAGAATTCAGCAGTGAATCTATCAGGCTCTGTTCTTTTTTGGGAGACTATTGCTGTTTCAATTTCATTGTTGTTATTGATCTATTAGAGTGGTTTATATTCTCTTGGTTCAATTTTGGTTGTAACATGTGTCTAGAAATTTTTTCATTTTTCACAGAGTTACCAATTTGTTTGAATATAGGTTTTTGAAGTATTCCCTAATTATCCTCTGGAATTCATTGGTATTTGTTGTGACATCCTTATTAATTTCTAATTTTATTAATGTCAGTCTTTTCCCACTTCATTTTAGTCAGGTTTGCTAAGGGTTTAGCAATTTTATTTATTCTTTAAAAGAACCAACTTTTTATTTTGTTGATTCTTTGCATAGTTTTTAAAATTAAAATCAACCTATTTCATTGATTTGGGTCCTTATTTTTATTATCTTTCTTCTACTGCTGGTTTTGGGTTTACCTTGATCATGTTTTTCTAGAAATTTGAAATCATTTATTTGAGATCTCCTTGTATCTTTAATGTAGGGACTCATGACTATAAACTTAGCCCTTAGCACTGCTTTTACTGTATCACAGAGGTCTGAAGTTTTCTTTCAATGCTTGAAATACCTCATTCCAGGGCCTTTTGGCTTTTAAGGTTCCTGTTGAGAAATCTGCTGTTATTTTGATGGATTTGCCTTTGTAGGTGGTTTGACATTTTTCCCTTACAGTCATCAATCTTATATCCTTGTTCTCTGTGCTTAATGTTTTAACTATAATATTTTGTGGTGCAATTCTATTTTGGTCATGTCTGTTTTGTGTCCTAGGGGCCTCCTGTACCTGAATGGGAATCTCTTTCTTGAGGTTTGGGAAGCTTTCTGAAATTATTTTATTGAATATATTTCCTATGTCTTTGTCTTACACACATCTCCTTCTTCATTGCCCATGATTCATGGATTTGCTATTTTAATGGAGTTGCAAAGTTCTTCTCTATTTCTTTCATATTTTTCATTCTTTTCTCCATGTACTCATCTATTTTTTCTATAACATCTATTTCGCCTTCAAGTCCTGAAATTTTGTCTTCCACTTGTTCCAGTCTGCTGGAGTGGCTTTCAACTCTATTTTTCATTTGATTTAAGGAGTTTTTATTTCCAGAGTTTCTGTGGTTTTTATTTAGACTTTCTGTATCCTTATTAAGATGCTTTCACATCTTGTATTTTCTTTTTTATTTCATTTTTTGTTTTTTCTGTCTTCCTTGATTTCACTCAGATTTTTTTGTATCCCCCTTGAGTTCATTTAATTGTTTCTGTGCCTTCCTCAACTTTTTATCCATGTTCTCTTGGAATTCATTGACTTGTTTTTGTCATCATTCTTTTGAACTGAGAAACTGAGGTTCCATTCCCTTCACTCTCCAACAGATCCTCTTTTGTGTGATTGTTGACATTTTGGGGAATCATAATTCCTTGCTTTCTTCTGTTTCCCATGTTTCTATTTTGAGAGTTGTTCATATGTTGTTAGTTAGTTGGTTGGGAGTTTTAGTCACCTGAAATCTTTCCCTTGACTTAATTTGTATTTCTGGAATGATTGGTTGTTGGTTGGGTTGTTGAATCATTTGTGTTCACTGACCTGGGGGAATAACTTAACAATAACTACTAACTCATGAATTCAATGCCAAACCACTTACTTATGTGAACTATAAAACCCTTCACAGTATTATCTACAAACAGAAAGATGTTGGGGAAATAAAGGTTATTGGCATATAGATTAAGATTTAGGTACTAAAAATAATCGGAGTGGAAGAGGAGATGGGAAGAAGAAGGATGGGGAGAGGAAGAGAAGATGTATGATGTGTGGGGGCCACAGGGTAATAAGACTCTAATGTGTGTAGAAATATAGTTCAGCTTTTGAGGAAGAGAGTGCTTTGATTTATATAGTATTAGGTGCCTTTGGAAAGAGATGAGTTTCTAATTCCTAAAGTTTTAAAATACTTTCTCTATTAATAGCAAACATGCTGTTGTGAATAGTGCTGTGATGAACATCAGTGTATAGGTGTCTCTACTGTATCCTGTTTTATCTTTTTTTGGGTGAATGCCAGGAGCAGTATCACTGGATCGTGTAGCAGTTCTATCTCTAGTTTTTTTGAGGAATCTCCACAGTGGTTGTTCTAATTTGTACTCAGCACTACTGAGCACAGCACTGTTCACAATAGCCAAGCTCTGGAAACAATCCAGATGCCTTACAACTGATGAATGGATCAAGAAATTGTGGTATATAGACACAATGGAGTATTACTCAGCCACAAGGAATAATGACGTGATTTGAAGGTAAATGGATGCAATTAGAGGAAATCATGTTAAGTGAAGTAAACCAAAATCAGAAACACAAAAGCCACTATCTCATACATGGAAGATAGATTCAAATATAAACATATACACAAAAACAAGCATGATCATATACAAACTCAGATGAACAACATGTTTGTAACAGTGGAGCTACTGTATGGAACTCATAGGAAGAGGAAAAGGAAAACAGAATGATAGAGCATCAATAATATTGCACAACATAAGATGTTAAGGTAGAGGTTACAAGGATGTGTTTTGAAAACTGTTGAAAGACGGGGGTGGGGTGGGAGGTAAAGGAATAAAGGGAGAGCAATTGAAGGGATTAAACAGCCCAAAGTAAAGCACACCCACAGTGGCCATACACCCCTTTGAATGTCAACATAAAAATTAATAATGAAAACCAGGACAGTAAAATAGACACAGTGTGTATGGAGTGGTGGGTACTTGTGGGAGTGGGGAGGGTGAAGGAAGGAGATTAAGGTCATGGTCTATGGTTTATGGACTTCATATACCTATATGAAACCTCTTGCAATTGCTTTGGGCAGAGTGGTGAGGGGGCTGACGGGCAGAGATGATGGGAGAAATGTAGATAATGCACAATAAAGAAGAAGAAGAAAAGTTTTAGAGAAATGTTGAAGAGGAAAAGTTATTATTATTAGTAGTATATATAATAAAATGTATTAAAATGGCTTTGAAACATAGGAGAGGTGCTATCCAAAACTGGGAAGTTTCAGAAAACATTTTGTGGAACAGATAACATTTAAGTACTCAGCAAATATTTGTTAAATGAATTACTACTTCAAAATAAAAGCGTAATCAAAATTTTTTAATTTAAGGCCATTCATGCATTTTCTTTGTGCATTCTTCATGATGTCTACTTAAAGAAATTCATCTGGTAGAATTTTATATTCTGTAGAGACTGTCAACTTGATTCCAAGTATAAAAAATTATCTAGATCTTATTTTCTTATGTCTCTAGACTGAGACAAGAGGGCAATGAATTAGTGAAAGGAAGGGTCAATTTTGGGAAAGGTCTATACTAAAAGGGAAAATGTCAAAGAGATGGTAATGCAAACTGGGGTAAGTAGAAGATGGTAGTAATTATAATAACTAGTACTAATATATACTTAACTGTGTGCCAGGGACTATTTTGGACACTTCACATTTGTTAACTTATATACCTTCCTAAGAGTCTATCAAGTAGATATTAATATATTCCTTTACAGATGAGGAGACAATGAGAGGTTAAGCAAATCACTCAAGACTACATAGTAACTAAGCATGGTGAGGAAAAAGAAAGTAATCTGGCATGGAGGGCTGATATATTGGTAAATTCATTCCCATATCTGCTCAATTTCTCATGAGCAACACTGCTCAGCAAGGTATCTTTTTTACTCCTGACTTAAAAAAATAGACTATTTTTAAGAGCAGTATAAAAAAGATAGCAAACATGCATTTATGTATGTATAACAGTATTACTGTGACAGCTCTCAGTATGTGTCAAGTGATGTGTAAATGTTTTATTAACTCCTTTAAACTCTACAGAGATCATGAGGTTGCTGTTATTACCATGTTTGATAGAAGGAAACTGGAGCTAGAGATGTTAAGCAGACTTACCACAGAAGGAAACTGGAAACAGAAATATTGAGTAAGGTAAACACATGATTTTCAAATAAAATGAATCCACAGCAGTGTGACTCTAGATATGTCCTCCTAAACCCTATGCCTAGAAGCTATGCTATTATAAAGATTCATTACAGCTATGGCATATGAAATAGCTTTTAAAAAGTGAATCCATTATGTTCATTAAACTGAAATGTAACTGTATTTAATAATCAATTTTAAATGATTGGCAGACTGTTTCCTACATGCTTGCACATATTTCTTCTGGCTTTGTGCATTCAGGATGCTATAACAGATTGTCGTAGACATGGTTCCTTGTAAACAACAGAAATTTATTTTTCTCAGTTTGGGAGTTTGGAAATTTCAGGACTAAGTTGCTGGCAGACCTGCTGTCTGGTGAGAGCTGACTTCCTAGTTTGTAGAAGGCTAAAACTTCTCAAAGTAATCTCCTATGACAGTAGGGGCCTATGAACTCCCTGGGGTCTCTTTTATTAAGGCACTATTTCCATTCATGAAGGCTCTGACCCCCCAGACCTAATCACCTCCCAAAGGCCCCACATCTAAATATCACCATGTTGGGAAATTGGTTGCAACAAACGAATTCACAAGGGAACACAGACACTTAGTCTACAGCAATCCCTAGCAAAATAGGTTTGTTTTAAAACAAAAATCTAGAAAAGAAAATAACATCCACACCAAACTGCTTGTTTACCTAAAGTTCTTTTTGGAAACTGCCTAAATTTGAGATAAATTTTCATGGTATTAAAATTCTAGCTGGTCACTGCAGTGTCTTGTGGTTCAGAACAAGTAGGAGTTTAAGTTTTTCCTAAAAAGGGCAGAGTATGTTACACAAGAATATATCTGTACCCAGCACACTTTTGGAGTTAAAAATGTGTAGTCATTTGAAAAGGACAAGGACATAGTAAAATATTCAAAATGTCAAAGGCAAATTTTTTCATATCTAAAATAGACATCTTTTATTAAAAATTCTGAGTATCACTTAGGCTTCAGAAATGTACGTACAGCGTTTAAAATTTTATTTGCATTTGTTAAATGCTAAGAATATACTTGACAGAAATTTTGAGAGATCTGTATAAAACTTTTTTAAAATTTAAGACAGAATTCTCCCTCACAGAGAATTTGATTCAGCATTGACAAATAGAACTGAGTCATCTAGATATACTCATGTAGTTCAATGTTGAAAATATAAGATACTGAGGAAGAATCCAACTCCCTTTAGTTTATGGAAGACATTGCCCTTCTCTAGTGCTACTCTCTACCTGCTCATGAGTTCCTTTTCTGCTACCTTTATTCAGTTCACTGAATGGTTCAGGCCTTCCTTACCTCCACTGAACATTAACTACTCTGCAGTTTCCTACAGAAGTGGTTGCTCAGCCTTCTACCCCTTAGTTACCTCAAGGGTCAGGTTGGGATCAGATTGGAAGCCTTCTTGCTTAGCACTACTGTTTCTTTCCAGATTACTGTTCATTCCTCATGCTAAAATCCCCACATCTGTGATCATATTACTGGGCTACACAGCACAATAGCCTTCATTTTTCTATCCTGGACCCATCCTGTATTTTGGGCAGATGGCTCAATACTTCTCTTTCTTTCTTATTTCTGCTGTTTGCATGAGATGACTCACTGGACATCCATTCTCAGATTAGCTCCACTTTAGTAACTCAGACACACATTGCTTCACTCTGGTTATTACCTCAATTCTGCCTTTTACTCAGAATACCCTACAAGGATCTTCTAAGCTCCTTGGGAACAGGGGAAGTTTCTATACGGTTTAATATATAGTAAATGGTTAAATACGTATTAAGTGTTTAACACAATAGTTATGAAATAAATGAATACACAATCACATATCAGAAATGCCAAATTCCAATATATTACTCTTTCATTACTATCTTTCCAGCTCTCTTATGATCCAAATTTCACTACATTTTTCAGTACAATGACCATTATTCTCAACCTTCATTTTTACTTATTTCTCTCTGCCATTCTCCATGCTTCACATACTTTGCTCACTGATACAGATAAGATTCACTTCTCCTCACCAAACACTCTTAACTATAAATATCATTTGTATCCTATACATAGTAATGAGACAGAACTCTGAACAGTCCCATAAACTGCTTTTTCCAGAGCATTTCCCAAGCTGCCAAGCACAGTCAAAGGAAATTATATAGTCACACATATTCATGACAGAACAAATAGTTGTCAGTTGTGAGTCCTTGATTTTAGTAGGTAATCGTTTTGTTCCTCCTGCTACTCTGCACCAAGAACATAATGAAACTGGATGTTATGGGGCACACATGTAATCAATCCCAGCTGAGGATGGAGAATTGTGAGCTTGAGAACAGCCTCAAAAAAAAAAAAAAAAAGAACATGATGAATGTTTACTTTTCTCCCCAACTCCTCCTGTCACAGAGCACAAATAGCTAGGTACAAATGGTAGACTATCAGGTATGAACTGCACAACTTCTCCACCTTCTAATGCTTCTGTGTCTACAAACATTCTAACAGCCTTCCCTTCAGATTCAGGTATGTCCCAACTATAGATTCTTTTACAAGAAACTGTCCTTAACTCACTACATTTGTTCTTGAATCTAGACTATCTTGGCTCACTTGGCTCATATCTCCTAAGTTTCATTTGAATTCTGATCATTCCTTCTCAAGAAGCCTAGGATAAATCTATCTCTACATTTATCTCTACACTTCCTTAGAAAAGCTATGGAACACTTTTTTCTGTATATTTCTCTCCTTCTTAAGTGTTAATATAATATAGTAGTTTAGTCTTGATTTTAGGAAGGAACCAAGGTATATTTCGTGGATACCCTAAAGCTATGTGTTTATTTTAGTATATAATCAAAATTTGTCTTAACTTTTTACTTCTACAATGATTTCCAGATTATGATTTCAAATTTACTTTCTGAAGGGTCTGGTCTCAAAGCAGGTAAGAGAAAAATCTAATAAAAGTCTACCCCTGCATGTTGGGGAGAAAGAGGGACTAGAGAAAGTCAGAAAGACCTTGGTTTTCTTTTAGTTTAAAGCTCTCAGCATGCCAAAGACACTTGCTGTGGGGATTGCTTTCTGAGTCCCAAAAACTGCAATAGTCAAGATATTTCCTTTGCCCAAAGGAGCAAATGAGGTGATGTTATTAGAACTCACCAGTCTTCCGTTGCTGGTGTTGAGTCTGCACAAGCAGCAGCTGCCACAGTTACTCACAAAAAAGTGGTGACTGGAGGTCTCTCTTTCAAGCCATGGCATTTTTGCTTTTGTTTCCACAACAGGAAACTCAATAGCTGGCTGGACAGAAGCACTCCTGAATCCTCACCTTTTGCATGTCTGTTTCATATGGTCTTTCCCTCTTGGTTTCTGTCAGTTTTTCTTTTGTTTATTCTCTTTCCAACAAATCTACCACTCTGTCATTCTCTCAGCAAAAGACTTATTTCCATTCTTGAGTTCAAGCTTCCACTATTGGTATTTAAGAACAAGCAAATTTGAAGGTGCAGTCCTAGTTGTTAGAACTGAAAAAGAATTTTAAAATTCCACCATAAAGGGCAGTTCTGGTCATTTGTATGTATAAAATAAAAGAGCAATGGAAATGATTCATTTCTTATTCATTAATAAGATGAATGAATGCTCTGTGCTAGGAAATCAACTAGGTGCTAAGGAAATAAAGAAGAAAAAAATTGTATCTTGCTTTAAAGAACTTACACATAGTGTCTTTAGGAGACAGACATTCAGACTTAATTTCTCTCAGCCACATAGACCTGTATGGTATATGTTATAGGACATTGTATCAAGATCATGAAACAAATTTTATTTTATGTAAATAAGTGTGTGTTAAAGATGACATACTAAATTGCCAAAGTGATTAAGATATGATTATAAATGCTTTAAAACTGGTAACATGAAGCATCAATATTAATTTAGCATTAATAAGAGTTCATTCACTAAAGAATCCTGAGAGTTGACTTTTATATTTACCTTGCAAGGCTTTTCTAAAACGCTGTGCCTAAACTACAGCCTAGAGCAAGAAGGAATAAACAAATATTTGTTTCCTGTCAAACTTCCTCTATGGTAGCCAGGACTGTCACCAAGTGCCTAAGGCAGTGAAATTTCCTTTAGAAAGAAAAGCAACTAGCTGAGCAACTTTAATAAGTTCACAGAAATTTTGAGTAGTGAAAAGTTGAACAGTTAAGGCTCCAAGTTAGAGAACTCACCAAGATCAGCAGAAGTTCTTCAGTCAGTAGGTGATTATCTCTAGGAGGTATTAAACCATATGATTCCCTTCTAGCCAAACAAATTAGGTTCACCTGATATCCCTGTCTATACATCACACTCAAAGATGTCTTCTTGTTCTCTGGCTTTCTGACTTAGTGGCTTCAGAAGCCACTCTTTTCCACAGTTTCAAACCATTTACATCAGAAAACTGAATACCTCTCCTTTAATATATGTATGTGTGTGTGTGTGCACATGTGTATATATATATATATATGTGTGTGTGTATACACACATTATTACATGTGTGTATATATATTATCTACATAGTCACAGTTTTATTGACATTAAAAATTTCCTAATATTTATAACATGTGTCATTAGGAACTTGAGTAGGGTTAATATTATCAGTAAAGAACTTAAAACAAAGCAAAAAATTTAATGGGCCTCAACAAAGAACAAAATCTCAAGGGGTGAGTTTCCTGAGAAAGAAAATCATCTCACAGTGAGTCTTGGAAATGCCTTTGAAAGTGTTCATTAAACTCTCCCTATGTCCATTAGTTTGAGAATTTTGTTACCAGAGCCTATGGTAGGCCTGAATGCTCACCTGTATTATGGTAAAATGACATAATACATAGAGAAATGGAAAATTTTGGTTTTGATTTTGACCAAAACTGAGGAGAGAGAAATTCTCAATCTGTCTCAGTGTTCCTCATAACAGTCACAATTTAGAGAAACAATGAAACAAAAGTCAGGAAACATTCATATGGATATATTCTTTTTCCCCCAGAGATGAGTCTATATTTGGGTATCAGGACTCCTGTGGATGAATCATCTTAATTCTCAGCATGGAATTTTCCCAGAGGGACCCTGATTCCTAGGCCCTGTCAGCTCCCATTACAATTTGTCTTAACACACACATTTTAAAATCTTCATTGGTTTTAAAAGACACAGCCAAACGTTCCACAAGGATGTTACTTACATGGTTAGTCTCACTCTGGTGGATCCCATATTTCATCTAACAGACAGGTAAGATCTGTCCAACACAGATAGTATTTAAAATAAAATTTACAATGGATTTTGTGAAGACTTAATTAGATATACAAAACCCGTGTATGGAGGAAAATCTGTATAGGTTTTATAATACATACTAATAAGTTTAAGTTATGAAAAAATCCGGTGAATTCTAATATCAGCATCCAGGTATTCTACATAAAAATATTAGTACCAATCCTTAAATGAAGATTGGTGAATGAGGACTCTGAATTTTCTTCTGGAGAGGGGTAGGATTTTGTAGTCTTGGGTTGATAAAAGAATTTGCCAAGTCAGGCAAATGAGAAAGGCAAAGATTTACTGGGGTGCCATTTAAAGGAAAGAACTGCTAACAACTAGGCAAGGGAGCATAGCTTCCAGAGACAAGGTTGATAGTAAGTTTTTTACCTTGGGTTAGGCTACTGTTGATGTGTCTCCCTTTTTGTGAACCTTATTGACTGGTTGTCTGATGTCTCCTTAAAATGGAGGCTTCTTCCACAGTTTCCAAAATGATCATGAGCTATAGACTGTAGATTTGACTGAAACAGTTCATCTTTGCAACTGTTACTACTGTGTCAGATAATTCTTAGAATTTGCTTAGAGATAGGCTTATAGAATTGAAGATTTACTTGCTCACACCAGAAATGACTATGCCACATTTCAGTTCTGTCTATTCACAGTTTGTTTTTCCTTTTTGTTTTTTTATTGTTGAGCTGAGTGGGGGTACATTGTGGCATTTTCAAAAATACCTACAATATGTCCAGTATATAATAGTTGAATTTGCCCCCTCCATCATTGTCTTCACTACAATGTGTTTTCTCTTTATAGTTATAATGGAAGGTATGCTTTGGAGGACAGAAGCTTTTCTTGTAATCTGAACTGAAAACAGACCTCTCACTTTTATAGTATCATGACATTTCCTATGCAAAATCATTAAGTATCCTTCAGGAATGCTTACTCATGTCACTTACAATTACAGCACACTTAGAGGTCACCTAGGCAAGCTTTGTATTCAATGCAAAATATCCCAGGACAGGTGCATGCTGCCCTCGAAGACTACTGAGTAACAAATCTGGAGATAATAAGGAAGTCTTTCTCATTTTTCGTATATTTTTACATTATGTTAAGGCTGAACTTACTGTGACTTTCATTCCTTGTTTCAATTTTTTCCCCAAATCTGGAGCACATGAAAGCCTATTAGCCATTAACCTACAGAAGCCCCTTAATTTACATGGAGATAATTGTAATGGGGCTGATTTCTCTGGTGCTCTTGCTCAGGGATCAGCCTGGTTAACTCAGACTCTACCTTACATCACTTCTTATTGAATTGATCAATAAATGGACCAGTTTTTTATGTCCTAAATCCAAACTCCCGGGAGGAAGCATATAATTATCTCAGCCTACAGTATGGATTTATGTCTATTGACTCATTTAATTAGCTGAGGTCACATTGCACAAACTCAATGGCAGGGGTGCCTTATGATTTGAAGGGGGGAGTATTTCACAGAAGAATCAGAGAGCAAACTGAGCAGGTATGACAATCACTTATTGTCTCCTCTCCAAATGATCTGAACCCATTGCATGTTATTTCAGATATGATCTGGAAAAAGCAGAGTGTGTTGATGAAGACATACTTCGGTCTACCACACAGCTTACTTAATGAAATACTAGATCATGTTATATTAATATTTTTAGAATTTAATTTTTTTAATTATCAGAGAGACCAATGATTTCAAAGTTTCTGGAAGATTTCTCTTGGTTTTTGTTTTATTATTTATTATTAATATGTATTTGAACAGTTGCAATTCAATGCTTATGGGCAATTGCTACTTATCAAAATACAGAAATAAATCAGATTTATCATTAGCCACATGTGTTATCACTGATCGCAGTTTATCAGTATTCCTTTGGTAATTTGAAATCAAGGAATCTTGCAGATTATTAATGTGTTTTACCCAATGCTATAAACCAATTATTTTAATCCCAGCTTTAACTTAAGTAAACTTTTTAAAATTTAGACTTTTTTTTCACAAGAAGCTTAAAAATGGGATACATGATCAAATCATTTGACTAATGATTTGTATTAGTCTATCCTATATAATAAATTAGCCTTTGGGTAAACCTTTGAATAACTTTTTTTGGTGGTAATATGGAGCAACCCAGGGTCTTTTGCTTGCTAAGCAAACACTCAACCACTTACATCTCCAACCCTCCTTTCAATAATTTCTGATTGAAAATTATATGTAATAATGTCCATATTCTCAGTCTATTTTCTATGCAAACTTAGCTAGCACAGTATCTTGCATGGGCCATTTGAGCATAAACATACTGCTTTTTGTTCCTGAAACATCTAGTCTAATAAGACATATATACTCCTTTACAGTACAGAATGTCCTTCTAGTTCATTTCATTTTGCATTTAATTCTCAGATATGCTTCTTCTCTACTCTATTTGTACTATAGACCTTGATCACCCAAAATGTGTAGATTAATAATATTATTATTCATGTATTTGAAACTGACAATGTAATAGGCACTCAGTTATATGGAAAGTGTTCAATTCCAGTAAACCTAAAGTCACTATATACTCATTAAAAGTTTGGCAGCACTCTGAGAAGTTAACAATGACAAAGAGAAGTTGTACAACTAGAATTTGCTTTCATGAAACATCTTCACTTTCAAGTGTCCTGTATATGCCTTGGCTCTTCCTTTGCTCATGAAAATGAATATCCTGAATTATCTCCCAATTTTAGTGAAGTTCTATGAATGGTAAAGGTGGTTACATTTAAAATGTGTCTTGTAGGTTGGATTAAGAGACTTTCATTCAAAGAATAGTATATGAAAGGGAAAATAGTATTTAATGGTGGAGAAAACTAGCAGAAACTATCTTAGCCAAGTGACCAATGTGCCATTATCAGTATTTAATATACCCCTAGTGTGATGTAATAAGAACACTTCACTTCTGCCGTATTTCTTCCTCAAACCTTGTGAGGTAAGTCTAATTAGAGAAAGATTTCAGACAATCCCAAATTGAGACATAGTCCATGAAGTTAACTCTTCAAACTGTCAAAAGCTCATAAAAACACGGGAACTTATTTGGCTTTTCAAAACTATCATGGCTGTGAAAAACAAGGTGACCCCGAGAAACTGCATTAATAAGAGGAGAATGAGTAAACAAAGTAACTAAGTGCAGTGCAGTACCCTGGACTGTATCCTGGAACAAAGAAAGGATGCTACTGGGGAAAACTGCTGAAATCCAAATAATGTCTTTAACTACAAGCAAGGTACCAATATTAACTTCTTAATTTGGACAAGTGTAATATTGCTATGTAAGATGTGAACATGTGGAGAAACTAGCAAAAGAGCATATAGAGACTTTGTGCATTATTTTTGGAACTTTCTTATAAATATAAAATTGTTCTCCATTGAACAGTTTATTTTAAATACACGTTTTAAAAAGAATAGTCTTATTCATGTGAATGAAACTAGTCAGGTCTCAATTTTGCTATTTTGCACTTCTCATTTTTTCTCCTGTGTTTATTTTTGAGAACAAATAAATGCATGGGTGTTGGTCATGCTTCAAAGCATTTTGTCCATCAATTTGTATGTAGATAGCAGAATAAAAGAATAAATAACTCTATAAAAGGTCTGCTGTACAAGTCTTTATAAGCTTGGAGTGATAACTAATGTGCTAATGATATTTTTAGGATTTTAAATATATCTGATAATATATATTATATAAAGGTTGTAATTGCTTAGTGTTCCTGAAATCCTTTTAGACATAAAGTACAAAGCCTCTTTGAACATCCTGTTATTATTTTTCTTTTACTAAGTTCACTGCAAATATCACACTAGTAAAATAGACTGAAGGCAGAGTATTGACAGCTTCTATTTATGGAGGGCTTGCCCTTGCCAGTGTTCTGACAGATTATTTTCCCCACAGAATGCATTTTAGTGTTATTTCAAATATATAAACATTTTTGGAGTCATATTCCAATTGTTTCTTCTTTGTGGAAAATGTTAAGAAAGTGGTTAATCTCCCTATATTCAACTGGTGCCTCTGATGTTTATTAATTTTAGATTGTTCTGTTTTCCTTTTAAGAACTTTTTTGCTGCATTTCCCAAGATCTGTATCCAGGCTTTGTGAACAGCAAGTAAAATAGGAAGTGGGTAGATGGAATAAACAAATTTAATGGTCACACATAATGTATTAGGTATTTATTTTGAAATAGTGTACCATCAAAGGATCCTCAAATTTTACCTGTGTGAAAAGAAAATGCAGTAAGCCAAAATATAGATAGATAGATAGATAGATATAGATATAGATATAGATGTTACATTATGTGTTTCTGCTCATTAATCAAACTCACTAAAGATGTTCTAAAGGTTTTCTTTGTCCTCTTTGCCCTGTCAGCTAGAGATAATCTTAGACATTTTGTATGCACATTAATGGTTACAATATTTTCATAAACACATGCATATTAAGTAGGATATATTCTACTTAATTTTGTATCCATTGTGCTTACTATAGTGATTTTCATATATTAATTAATATTCATCAACTACAGGAATCGGTGTGGTTTGGAAATTTTCCTTTATATTCTCTGAATAAGATCCACCAGTAACTATGTTCCTGAAGTTAAAAAATAAAGCAAAAATAATCTGAAATTGAGAATCAAGAGTCAATAATCTCAGTTTTGGGTAATCCATCAACTTTCAACAGACATTGAGAACTTATAAATATCACCATAAATTAAGGGAAGTTAAACAGAAGGCCGTATACAACACGTGCTTCTCTTCTCATCTTCTTTACGGATGTTCATCCATCTGTGAAACATCTTACAATACCAGTATTATTCCAAACAATCACTTTTCACCATTTCATTCACTCACTTATCAATTATTTGCTTATTATTTACATGGTAAAACATTTATATTTAGATATACAAATGACAATGTAAGAATTAATATTAATGACAGTTATTAATCAAATATTATCAAGACAAATCAAATATTATTAAGACAAAGATTCATTTTTCTCATTTCATTAGGCTTTGCAAACTTGGAGAAGGTAAAAATATTTCCCTGCAGAAAAACATACTAACTTTCTTAATAGATGTTTTCTAATAAAGTTTATAACTTTCCTACAATACTCCAACAGGTAAAGGGTGACAATAAAATAAAATTAAAGAACAATGATAGAAGAAATACATTTATTTGTGCCTTTAGTTCCATGATCTGAATTTCACATAGTAAATTCAAGAGTTCTCAAATAAAATTAAAGAACAATGATAGAAGAAATACATTTATTTGTGCCTTTAGTTCCATGATCTGAATTTCACATAGTAAATTCAAGTGTTCTCATGGGGAATATATCCAAAGGGCTTTGTTTTACACTCACATGATAACGCCAATGGCCATTTTCAGTAGCATTATATGGGATTACTGGAGCAATGGATTTTCTTGAAATAGGAAAATGTAGATATCTCATTATTAACATGTAGTACATGTTTTCTCCTATTGGAGCCAAAGCCATAATTAACTGCGGAGTTTAAAAGAATTTAGAGAATATTTTCAATGAAGTGGAATGTTTCTGATTCTGTTGAGTTTAGTGTCAACAAAAGGAGAATTCAAATTGAATGTTAGCCATAAGCACCCTTTGGTTGTCCCTCTGATATTTTTCTAAGGACAGTCAATGATTTTTCTTCAAACATTCAAAGAGTTCAGTACCAAAGGTGATAAGCTTCCAAATGTGTCTTAATGGTTTAAATAATTGATCTTATGTACAATAATATGTCAATTTTTAAGTTTAAATCATAACATTCTAGTAAAAGTCACAAGCAATTCCAACTTAAATCTTCTTCATTTACACAGAGGTACTGCCCATTAACATTTATAAAGACATGTTTAAAAATATTAGTGTTGGTTCATTTTTTCAGAAGTTCTAGTTTGACTCAAAAACTATGTTCTATTTTGTTTCAATATTTACAAAGCAAAGTTAAAATTTTTAGCAAATATCTAGATACTTTTAAAAGGCAAAAATGGTGTTTTTAAACATCTGTTTTTTTAGGTAATTTCATAGTTTTCCACTTAGAATGTATAAATAAAATTGTATACTTGAGGGGGAAGAAAGAGGGTGATGAGGATAAGTGAATATGAAAATAGCACAATGTAACACACTAAGAACTGTAAAAAGGAGGGGGGAGAAGGAAGGGTGGTTAAAAAAGAGTAATGTAGATAGGGTGAACTTGATCAAAGTATATTATATTCACATTGTAAATATCACAGCAAAATTCCTTTGTACAATTTATTTCTACCAATAAAAATTTAAGATAATAAATTTAAAAGGGAGAATAATAAAAAGATATCAAGAAAGTAAAAAGAAATTCCATACCTTAAAATATATAAATATCTATTTCAATAGTAAAAATGTATGGTTTGATACCATTGTAAAAGACAAGGGAATATTTTTGTGTATAACATTTTATGTTTAATGTTTACTGTGGTAGCTTACTGATCACAGAATATTTCAAATTATTTTGTTTAATGGGTAAAGAAACTCATGTAACAATGTGTTCAAGTTTTTTTCTCCTGATTTATTTTAATTATGAGCTTACACAATCTATAGCTTCAGGTTCCTTTTGGGGCCATACTTACAATGTAAAACTTGAAAGTAAATAAAGATGTTCTAAAGAGGTAATATATTGTGTTCATATATTGAAAACTCAGTCTTGTTAAATATTTCGGTTTCTCCCCAAACTCATCTACAGATGAGAAATTTCAATAAGATATTTTGTAGAAGTTAAAAAATTGAGACTACAGTTCATATGCACACAGCTGTTAGAATAGCCAATTAAAAAAAAAAAGAGCAAAGATGTTCAATTCCTAGCACCATAAGAAAAAAGAAAGAAAAGAATAAAGATGGAGGAGTGATGATATCACATATCAGAACATCATCTGAAGCTATAATCAAGACATTGTGGTAGTAGCAATATGATAGATACATAAATAAATGTAGCAGAATAGAGTCAGAAGTAAATCTTGGATTTAATTCCTAGTATAGCAAAAAGAAAAAAAAAACAGAAAGAACTGCCAAATGTATATGGTCAATTGATTTGTGACAAATGCCAAATAAATTCAATGGATAAAAATAGTTTTTAATAGATGGGGGTGACATTGAACATTTATGTGTGAAAATAATGAATCTCTTTCCATGGGTCATAGGCTTATACTTAAAATTGAATTGTATAGCTTAAAGAGAAATATTAAGCAAAAACATGTTTTTTAGATACAATACCAAAAGTGTGATCCATAAAGAAGAAAGCATGAAAAATTTATAAGGTGGATGCAAGGAAATAGCTGCAAAATCTACATTACAAATTATGTTTTCAGGATTTGAACATCCTAAGATTTTTGTGTAATCTGTCTTGAGGAAAGAATGGTGTGTCAAAATCTCCTATTATTAGAGTGTGTCTGTTTATGTTATCTTCCATATATTCTTATTTTCCTCAATAAAAAGCAGATACTTTAAAGCAACTGAGGCCAATAGGAGAAGGGGACCAGGAACTAGAGAAAAGGTTAGTTCGAGAAGAATTAACTTAGAAGGTAACACACATGTACAGGAAATCAATGCGAGTCAACTCCCTCTATAGCTATTCTTATCTCAACTAGCAAAAACCCTTGGTCCTTCTTATTATTGCTTATACTCTCTCTTCAACAAAATTAGAGATAAGGGCAAAATAGTTTCTGCCTGGAAGCGAGGGGTAAGGGAGGGAGCAGGGTGGGTATAGGGAGGGGGTTAGAGGAGGGGGGGAGAAATGACTCAAACAATGTTTGCACATATGAATAAAATAAAAATTTTTTTAAAAAGTGATTTCCTTGTTATTTGGTACACAGCTCTACATAACAGTTATGGTATCATTGTGAATTATAGCATATAGATTAAACATTATTCTTATTGGTTAAAAAAGAGGAAAACACACAAACTCCTTCTTTGAAGACACTGTTTAGAAAATGAAGATTTGAGGCACAGAATATGAGAATATTTGCAAAGCATGTATTTGAAAAAAGCATATATACAGGAATATATAAAGAATTTTCAAAATTCATCAGTAAGAAAACTAATAATTCAATTTAAGAGATGCCACAGACAAAAACATAGATGACAAATAAGTGTTAGAAAGGATGCTATATAACCTTCAACATTAAGGAAGTATATACATTAATGATACACCACTATGCCCAAATTAGAATGAGTATAATAAAATTAGTAAAATAAGTACCAAGTAATAGTGAGGCTTATTTGCCCAACTAGAAGTGTGTAGCATTGCTGATGGGAAGGCCAATGGAAAGCAGCTTGGCAGTTATAGTAAAATTAAATACACACTTACATATTCCATTATTCGACTCCTAGTGATTTATTCAAGCGAAGTGAGAATTGGGTTCACAGAAAAACCTGTAAGTGGTTATTTATAACAGCTTTATTCACAATCATCAAAAACTGGAAATAATCCAAATATGTTTTTGGTTGGTAAACTAATGAGCTAACGATTATGAATTTAGACAACGGAATGCCACTCAAGAATAAGAGGGTACAAAGTACTGAAATAGCAAAGAAGATGGATGAATTTCAAGTGCATTATGCAGAGAAAGAAGGCAGACTCAAAGGCAAAATTCTGTATAACTTTTTATATGCCATTCTGGAATAGGCAAAGCTAAAAGAAAAGAAATCTGATCAGTAGTTGCCAACGCTTGTAGCCCAGAGTTTGACTCCAAAAGGCACCAACATCCTAAATTAATAGGCATGAACACAGACACAGATGGTATAGTGGAGATGTGATAGCATTTTAAACAATAAGTAACCTTAGTTAAATATCTGTCACTTGGCTCTATTATAGAATTAATAATTTGAAATTGTAGAATCTACATAACTAGCACAGTTTGGGCTAATCACTTTGTACATAAAGCAATATTTCCAGTTTCTGTGCACTATTTCAAAAAAGACATAAAAATATGTTAAAAATTGTCCTTAATTTTTAAGTACTTGACACTGCTTCATATTTGGAATACTAGAAATAGGTAAGAAATAGTGAACCTTAAAAAAGAGGGAGGAAGGGGCAAGGACAAGGAAAGAAGGAAGGAGGTAGGAGAAGGAAGAGCAGGAAATTCAACCATGAAAAAGTGTAAATGTATATATTTTGTTTTTCAGATAGTAGAGCAAAGACATATTGTTGAAGTTATACATAATCCCTAAACAGAAATCCTAGTACTGTAAAGTAAGTAATAATATCACTATATTTGAATACCTTTGGGCAAAATTTAGGTTGCTACCTAATAGAATGCTTTAAAAGAAATTCTATGGATTAACCACTTTATTTACATTATTCTAGGGACTACACTTGTGGTCAGGACCACTTAAGTAGGCAGTATTAATCTTTTGAACACCAATATTAAGGCAGGAACTGTTCAAGATGCTGGGTTTAGGAACATATATATCACTCAGTTTCCCCAGTAGTAATTTCTTAATCTAATGGAAAAAAGAAGCTGTATACATATCAATGATTATATGTAGTCATTAACAACCACATTTAGATTTATGTGCATTAGCATTGAGAACACTGAAGATGAAATTAACTAACATTCCCATCCCTCTTGTCCCAGGGTAGGAGATCATTTCACAACAGAACATGTATGTGGGCTAAATGAAGTGATTGGCTTTGAAATCAGAATAGTTGGTGTTTCTATATAGCTATGGAAAATAGTTGGGTATGTTCACAAACCTCAAGTGTTGTATTGCAACTAGCATGGTGGTCTGTAAATTTGACATGCATACTTCTGGCAGAATACATAGTCAGGAAAAGCACATGTGCATATGGTTTAAAAATGTCTTTGAGGACAATAAATTAATATTGAGGGGCTTATTTCAAGATCTTTGATTCTCTAAATTTATTTAAATAAAACAGATTCATTTTTAAGGTCCAATGGTAGATGGAGAATTGGGATACCATAGCCTATGTTGTGATGTTCCAAATTTCACTGTATTGTGTAACTGGGCACGGGAGTAATAAGAAATCTCACATTGTCATTCTAAAAATGTGTCAAAGATGAGGAGGAGAATTAGCAGGAAACGCTGAAGCCAGTCGAGCCTTATTTTTTCCTGGTGACAAATATATGCCTATGTTCTTTGTCTTGTTAATAAATATTAGAATGAGATTTTTCCAAGATGTGTAAATACTCAGCCATGGAAAAGTAGGGCTTCTATGCAATCTCAGTAAGAGACAATGCTTGGGGAAAGCTCTCATACTCTGACACCATGCAAGTTGTATGATATCAAGATCTGAAGTTAAAAATCCTACTTTTACTTTTGACAAATAAATATGACATTTTTAAAGAAAAGTAAACTTATCAAAGAGGCTAGTTAATGCTTGAAATATTTTTGAAAATTTATTCTGATTCATTGAAGAAAATGTCAGTTGTTTGACAAGAGATTTATTGGAAGCTATAAGTAGATCTGTTCTCACTTTTCATTCAAATAAGTCTCCTGTTCATTGTCACTTGCCAAACACTTCCTGCTTATTTTCTCATTCAAATCAAATGTATATGAGATATAAATTAGGATTATCTGAATATTGTACATTTTATTTTAAATAATACATATGTTGTCATTACAAGGATTTTGACGCCTTGTTAACCAGCAGTCCTAATTTCAACTAAGCAATTTAAGTTTTATTTTGAAAAATGGAAAAATCTTTGCACATATACTTATAAAGAAAAATGTTTCCAAAATTCAATTAAAGACATGACATTTTTAAGATTTGAAGATGTGTTTTATTTAATTATGACTAATTCCTCCCTATTGCATGCTAATATAGTATTTTAATTTATTTGTAAATTTCATGGCTTTCAAGCATGAAACAGTATTTAAAAATCTAGCTATAGTTACTAATGCTTAAGTGTTCCTATGGCTGTCCGATATGCCTTGTCATTTTAAGACCCTGCTAGATAACTAGAGTACCAACTGAACGTTATCTTGCATACAAGGCTCTTTGTTCTCAGTGAGGGACAAAATGTCCTACAATGCACAAATTATTTTTTCACAATTTCACTCCTTAACAAAGTGTCTTAATTATTACTCAGTTTCTGTTGGTAAAAACTTTTTTGGATAAGTTCCAAGAAACTGAAAAATTAGACTCTAATGACAAAATAATCACTGTTTTGTAGTTCAGGTGGTTTTAGTTCTCTGGAATCAACAAAATTGAAGGAAGCCTAATCAAATTGTCAACCACAAATCTTTCAAATATTTTTTATGATAGATCACAATGTGATCGTTGTCACATAGCTCAGAAGTTAGAAAAGCTGAGTGACTTGAAACTAATAAAGTTTCTTTTCATTGCTTGTTATCAAAATGTCTGACATATTTTTGGTATAAATTAATCTGTTAAAATTGACAAATAAAACTTGTATATACTTATTTTCTACATTTTTTGAAACATATACAGTATAAAGAGTTAAATGGAGCTAATAAACATATAATTACATCATATTATTTGTTATTTTTTTGTAGTGAGAACAGATAAAATCTATTTTCTTATCAATTTTCCAAGAATACGATACATTGAGCTGGAGATGGTAGCGAATATCTGTAATCACATCACTCAGGAGACAGAGGCAGTAGGGCCAAAAGTTCAAGGATAGCCTGGGCTACATAGTGAAACCCTCTCTCAACAAAATAAACAAGTAAAACAGAAAAACAAAATTATTACTAACTATGGTCTTCTTGAAGTCTGCAGACTATTCATTGTAGCCACTGACCCATATCTCCTATTTCCCCCTAACCTCCGCACACCTGAAATCTTCAGCTTTTGGCAACCACTCTTTTGAGTACTCTTTTGTTCTCTGCTTTTGTGAGTTTGAGTTTTTTCAGATTCTGAATATGCCTGATTTATTTGATTTGACCTAATGTCTTCTAGGTTCATTCATGTTGTCACAAATCACAGGATTTTCTTCTTTTTTACTTTGCTTCAAAAATGATATGGTTTCCCTCTTTTATTTTCTTTTCCAGTATTATTTCATTGTGTATAAGTTATACATTTTCTTTATCATTCATCCATTTTTACATACCTAGGTTGATTCCACATCTTGGCT
The DNA here is from genome assembly GCF_047511655.1 of Castor canadensis. Classification (NCBI taxonomy): domain Eukaryota; kingdom Metazoa; phylum Chordata; class Mammalia; order Rodentia; family Castoridae; genus Castor; species Castor canadensis. Next base: position 67,820,244 of record NC_133391.1, on the reverse strand, counting down.
AAACATGAGAGTACAGGTATTTTTTGACATGATTCTAATTCCCTTTGGATATAAATCCAGTATTGGAATCTCTGGATCATACTGTATTTCTACTTTTAGTTTTTTAGGAACTGCCATATTGTTTTTCATAATAATTATACTAATTTATTCTCCCAAAATAGTGTCAATGTTCTTTTTCTCCACATGCTTGCCAACATTTGTTATAATGTATTCTTTTGGTAATAGCCATTCTAATAGGTGTAAGGTGATATTTCCCCATGGTTTTACTTTGCATTTCCCAATGACTAAATAGAGTATTTTTTTCATGTATCTTTTAGCCATTTGCATTTCTTTTTTGTTTTTTGAGAAATATCTCTTCAGATGCATTGCCCATTACTGACATTGGTTTGTTTTCTTGCTATTGAATTGCAAGTTCCTTACAATTGGATATTAATCCTTTATCAAATGAATAGTTTGCAAATATTTTCTCCTATTTTACAGGTTATCTTTATATTTTCACTATGTTGATTTCTTTGCTCTGCAGAAGCTCTTTGATTTTATATAATCTATTTATTCATTTGATTTTGCAATTTGGGAGTTGCATCCAAAAAATAATTTTCCAGACCAATGTCAGGGAACTTTTCCCCATGTTTTCTTCTAGTAAGTAGTTTTAGAGTATCAAATCTTGCATTCAAATCTTTGCTCCATTTTAGTGAGATTTTGTACTTGCTGAAAGGTAAGGCTCTAATTTTATTCTTGTGTGTAGATATTCTATTTTCCCAACTCCATTCATTGAAGATACTGTCTCTATTGTGTGTTCTTGGCTTTAGGAGGCTTCCTAAACCTGTATGGGCAAATTCTCAAGATTTGGGAGATTTTCTGCAATTATTTTATTGAATATAATACATATTCCTTTGGCTTGCACCTCTTCTCCTTCTTCAATGCCCATGATTCTCAGGTTTGGTCTTTTGATGGAGTTGCTGAGTTTTTGCATATTCCATTCACAGCTCTTGAGTTGTTTGACTAAGAGTTCTTCTGTTTTTTCTTTAATTTCTATTTATGTTTGAGCTCTGTGATCCTTTCTTCCACTTGTTCTAGTCTGCTGGGGTGGCCTTCAACTATGTTTTTTGTTTGACTAAAGGGACCTTTTATTTCCAGGATTTCTGTTGGATTCCTTTTTCTGAGATTTTCCATATCTTTTGTTCAACTCCTCTTTTGTTTTGTTGTTTTCTTTAATTCATGTATCTCTTTTTTTTGTAGTGTCCTTTGTTTTTCTTTCGTGTTTGTTGAAGTCCTCTCTGCGTTCATTTGTTTCTGTGTCTTCTCATGTTCTTTATTTTTGGTGTCTTGCAGTTTCTTGAGTGCATCTTGTACATTTTGGTTAATTGTATCTATTATCTTCTCCATGAGTTTTTCTGTGATTTCTTCCAAGATTCCTCTTTGAGGGATTTTTTGTGGGCATCACTGGGTCCCTTGGTGATAATAACTATAAACAGTAGGAATTGGAGGGATAATGGTTATTAGGTTAGAGATAGAAACTTGAGTGATTGGTAAAAGTGGCACTAAAAGGGGGTCAAAAATGAGAGTGGGTAGGGGAAGAGGTATGGGAGCTGCTAGATTTTGTGGCCCTTATGTGTATTAGGTGTATTTCTGCGGTTACTGTGAAGGGTGCTTATGTCAGGAATTGCAGGGGGCTGGGGTTGTGTACAGTTGGTATAGTAGGCTGGACAGCAGGTGGTGAGTGTGCAAGAGGAAGGGGAAGGGTGGTGAATGGTTGGGGAAGGGTAGGAGGGGAAGGTGAAGACATGGGGAGAGAGTGGATGAGAAGTGACAGAAGAGTAGCTGGAAGGAGAACAATGGATTGTAGCACAAGAAAAGGGGGGGGAAGTGAAGGGGCTAAGAATCAGGATAAGAAAATACTGATGGTGAAGTTAACAATAAAAAAAAAAACAGGTACAGCAACAACAAAAAGTTCAGTCTGCTAGGTAAAAGTTCTGGAGCTGTTCCCTTGGTGTCCAATCCTGGTACTGGTGCTTGGCATTTTGGGTTTTATGGGGAAGTGTGCTGCCCTTCTTGTCAGACAGCTGTAGGGTTTTTTCCCCTTTTTTCCCCTGCTCTCCTTGGTTTTATGAGCCATCTGTTACAAGCAGGAGCTCTGACGCAGTCTCACCAGGTGACTGGCTTGTGTGTAGTATTTGGCTCCTTCTGTCCACAGAGCAGTTTGCAATTGGGACCTGAGGTAACTCACTGCCAGTTTGTGCAAGGTGATCAGATCTGTGTTGTTTTTCCAGGCGGCAGCTGTATTGCCCTACATCTGCAACTCTGTCTGGTCAGCTCCTCACCCAGCATGTTGGGGCAATTCAGTTTTGAGTACAACCCTCTGTCCCATGAGACCAACTCAGGGATCCACCACTGTTCAGCTTTGGGAGGTTGGCTTTTTGCCAACTTCCACTGAGATTTCGGCTTCTTGCCCCATCCCTGTTCTTTGGGGCAGGTTCAGCATTTCACCCCACCCCCACTGTCAGTGTTAGAGTACAATTTGCTGTTTATGCTTTTCAGTTTTATTGGTGGGGGAACTCAATCTGACAAAGGGTTGTGCTGGATTATGCTCCCAGGGGGTGGAAGGGGAGTTGTGTATGGTGCATGTTGCTCACCTATTCATTCCGCAGGTTTACACAAGCAGCTTTAGAACTAGCCAATGGGGAGAAGTGGTGTGCCGCTTTTCTCATCGTGGTGGGGTGTAGGGAGGCTTTCCATGGGTTAGGGGTCTAGGATGTCACAGAGTTTGATACTGATTGATGTTCTGTCTTCTGCTTATTGAGAGAAGGAAAAAAAGAGAAATGGCCAAGGGTTTTTTTTCCCCAGGGAAGACATGCCCTGCTGGCTGTGTCATGCTGGCATTTTCCCAGCTGTTAGGTGCAATTCAAAGCTGTTTTAAGGGTCAGTCCTTGAATTTTATGTGCACCTAATGTGATGGCCGTTATTATTTGGGTCTAGAAGCAATCAGAATTACCCAAGTGTAGCTACCACATCTCAAGTTGGTTTCTGGAGTCACAGAGCTCCAGAATTCTGATTCTCTACCCTAACCACCATCTTGGATCTCCCTTGCCCTTCTTAATAAAACAATTTTCAATGTGTTTCGTTATGTTATGTTCCTTTACAGATGCAATGTGTTTGATATTGTTCACATTTTATCAATCTCTTTTCCTCTCCTTCCTTCCTGAGTCTCATGGGACAGTCCCACCACTGCAAACATGTTCTCTATATAAATGTGTTATGATCATGTTTGCATTTCTGTACAGATTTATCTTTTGGAGCTATCTTCCACATATGAGAGAAAACATGCAACCATTGTTTTTCTGAACTGGTTCATTTCAGTTAACATTATGCTCTCCAGTTTCATTCATTTACCTGCATACAGCATAATTTCATTCTTCTTTATGGCTGAGTAATAGCCCATTGTGTATATATAACATATTTTCTTAATCCATTCATCAGTGGTAGTGTATCTGGGCTGTTTTCATAGCTTGGCTGTTGTGAATAGTACTGCAATAAATATGGCTATTTGAGTATCTCTACTGTACCCTGATTTACATTCCTTTAAATATATGTCCAGGAATGGTATCACTAGATTGTATGGTAGTCCTATTTTTAGTTTATTAAAAACCTCCATACTACTTTCCACAGTAGTTGTACTAATTTATGTTCCCACCAACAGTGTATAAGGGCTCCTGTTTCACTTCATTGGATACATTTTATTTCTTTGTCTTGTCTTATTGCTCTGCCTAGGAGTTATAGTACTATGCTAAATAAAGTGATGAGGTAGGGCATCCATGTCTCGTACCAGATCTTAGAGAAAAAAATGTCCATTTGTCACCATTGAATATGTTAGCTAATGCATTTGTCATACATGAATATGTACTGAGGTGCATCCTTGCTATACCTGATTTGAGAATTTTTACCATGAGAGAATGCTGAATTTTGTCAAATGTTTGTTTTTCTGCATCTATTGAAATGATCCTTTTTTCCCCTTCATTTTGTTAATATGAGATACCACATTTAGAAATTTGCATATTTTGTACTGTCCTTCTCTGGGGTACATCTCACTTAATCATGGTGAATGATGTTTCTAATATGCCACTAAATTAGACTTGTTAGTATTGCATTAATGATTTTTCAATGTATGTTTGTCAGAAATATAGGTTGGTAGTCTTTTTCCTTATAGTATGCTTATCTCATTTTGGTATCAGAGTGATTCTGGCCTCATAGAATAAGTTTAGAAGGATTCACTCTTCTTCAAATTTTTTGGAAGAGTTTGAGAAGAAGGATTGATATTACTTCTTTAAATATTCAGTATAATTTAGCCATGAAGCCCTCTGGTCTTGGGCTGTCTTTTCGACTATTTATTATGGACTCAATCTCTTTACTCATTATTGATCTGTTCAGAACTTCAGATTTTCATGATTCTGTATTGGTAGGTTCTCTGTGTCAAAGAATTTATTTCTTTTTTGAGGTTATCAATTCATTGGCATGTAATTATTTGTACTGTTCTCTTATGGTCCTTTGTATTTTTGTGATATCAGTTGTAGTGTCTCTTTCCTTTCTGATTTTGACTGCTTTCTCTGTTTTTCTTGGCTAAGCTAACTAATATTTTGTTCATCTTGTTTATCCTCTCAAAAACCGTTCAGTTTTATTGATCTTTTCTATTGTTCTTTGTCTCCATTACAATTATTTTTGCTACTAATATATGTTGTATTGATTGAACCTTCACTGCTTACTCTATAAGGCTGGCCCAACTCAGAATTTTTTGATTAATAAAATCTTTGGTCACATGACATTTCAAAACAAATTCCAATGTTTAAGCATATTTTTGTTAGAGGATCACAAAAAATGGATGAGGTCACTTGGTCATCTGTAGAGAGAAAGGAGAAGAGGACATTATGAAGTACATTAGAGAGAGAAAGATGATGGATTCATGAAGTCTGTTAAAATGGAAGGACTAAGAATGAATAATAGGTAAGATAAATCTGATCAAAGTGCATTATATGCATGTATGGAAATATCACAACAAAACTCATTTGTGCAATTACTTTACACTAATAAAATGAACAATATCTTTGAGAAAAGAGCTAAGAAAAAAAAGAGCCATAAAATTTAGTGGTGACAGAAACCAGAAGTAAAAGACAAAAATACAAGTGAGTTCTGTGGACTTGGATATTTTTTTAAAAAAAGAAAAAGAGGATGATAACATCAAATACTACTTTGAACAAAGAAAGGAAAGTACTGAATCATACCTACTGAATTTAGCAACAAGGAGACCATTGGAAATTTTAAGTTTTCATTATAAGTTTATTTAAAAATATTATCTTGGAGTTGAAAAGAATGATTTAATAGCACTTGTACCTCAAAATTAAAACAATTTAGCCAAGTGTAAACATTAATTGGGTTTTATTTTTGTATAAAATTTATATCATTTGTTCTGTATTTTATCTTCTACAACAGAAAATATTGCTTTAGCCCAAAGGAATCTATCCAGTAAATTTTCTTATCTTCTAATTATTTTTGTATTAAACCATGGTTAGAACTCTCCAGTCTAGCCTTCTCTAATAATAGTTTATGTTTAGTTCACCCATTGTCCTTAACTAATTTTAAACATAGCATTTAAAAAAATAAGTGACTTCAAATGGTGGAATTTTTTCATCATTTTTAGTACTTTCTAAGTAAAAGGAACTCTCATATCAGTGTATTATTTGAAAACTGTATTTCAAAGAAGCTCTGAACTAAACATCCAGGAGCACTATTGGTTTTTCAATAACATGACACTGAAAATATTCTAAATTTTAATGATGAAAATGAATACATATGTATGATGTGTATATATATTTGTGCTTGTGCATGAACACACACACATACACACACATACATATATGTACATTATTGTTCAATTTTGATGAAGATATCAGAAAGTAGACTATTTCATTTTCTTCATTTATTAAAGTATTACAAGCTTTAGTTTGAAATTAGAGAAATTCACTAGTATTAAGGCTATACATCTCTATACACTATGAACACAATAAAACAGCACAATTTCACTCAAGAATATCAATGGAATTTCTTTGGAATTTAATTGATAAATTACAACAAATATTCCTGCCTAACAGAGACAACTTTTGCTCTATGTCATTTTACCAAATACTTAACTATCATGCTTTGAGGTCTGGCATGTGCTTTCTAGTTTGATGAAAGGCTCCACCATTCCTTATTGTCTTTTACCTAGGAAGTTCTTGCTAGCTCATCCTGAAGGTTTGGTTTCCATCCTTGCTTTCAAACTGCTTTTGCTATACGAGGTGAAATAAAGGTCAAAGATAGAGGATGTTAGCCTATATACTCAAATTAATTAATTAAAAAATCCATTTCTTATTTGCTCTTAAACTTACATATTCTAAAGTAATAGTGATTTGATGAAAATGAAAGCATTTGATGTGCCTGTGTATTTTGTTTAATGGAAACTGTCATCAATAATATTCTGGTCTATCAAATTTTCTCCTCTCTCCCCTGATGAGATACTTGCAGCAAGGGGCAAAGGCCGATGGCCAGTGGAAAGTCAATAAAATAGCTGATGTCACCTAGTGTTACTGAGCTGACAACAATGAAAGGATCTTGCCAGGAGACATCTGGTGTAGAATATGATTAGCTCTGTGTTTGTAAGTTTTTTAAATTTGACAATGATTTTGGATTTACAGAAAAATTGAAATGATAGTGCAGCTATTTGCTGTATTTCCTGTAGTCAGCTCAATTAATAGCATCTTATATTAATTTGGCACATTTTTCAGAATTAATGAATCAATATCTTTGTATTATGGCTAACTGAAATTCATAGTTTACATAGATTTCCTCAGGTTTTGTCTGATGTTCTTTCTCTGCTCCAGGATTCCATCCAGGATATTAGCTTACATTTCATAGTTATGTCTTCTGAGGCTCTTCTTAGTTATGACAGTTTCTCAGACTTCCCTTATTTTTTATGACATTGACAACTATAGAGCAGTATTTTTCAGCATTTTCTTCACTTGGCATTGTTTAATTTTATTCTCATGATTAGGTTGGGATTATTGGGTTTGGAAGGAATAGCACAAAAAAAAAGGACCATGACATCTTACATACCACTGTTGGTGCTGACCATGACCTAAAGTAGTGTTGTCAGGTTTCTTGACATTATAATCACTGTTTTTCTTTCCCTTTTTATATTTCATTCTTTGGAAGGCAGTTCATTGTGTGCTGCCCCCAGTCAAGGAGAAGAGAACCTTATTTCTTCTTCTTGAGGGAAGAAGACTATATAAATTATTTGGAATTAATTCTTCTTGGTGATATTTTTGTATTCTCCCTAAATTATTAATTTAGTAAGTTATTTGTTTATATCAGTATGAACTCATGAATATTTATTTTGTACTTTGGTTTATAATGCAACACCATTTAGCTTATTTTGTGGCTCAAATTATTTCATCTTTGGTCATTAAGAGCTCTTGTAGTTGGGGTCTGTTCACTGTTACATACCCCCACATCATTGTGGGCTATTTCTCGTTCTCTTTCTCTCTATTTTTTAAGGCAATTCCTTATTTTTTGGCATGACCAAGTGCTTCAGGTTCATCTTGTACATTTTCTGACACTGGTAAATTTTAGCAAATGACTGGGGGCAAGGAAAGCCTCAATTTGTGAATGTACTGATTTATGTGCTGTAGATATTTCATCATGGTCAGTTTCATGTAACATGATGTCATTGAATGCACCATGTAGAGTACTTCTATCATACAGCTAATGGATATATGTAATCTCAAGAACTTAGATAATAGACCAGGTGCTAAAATAATTAGAAAGAGATTGTGTTTTAGTATCCATTACATTTGTACTTTATATAATTTATTTATGTCTATAAATTTTAATTTTCAATAATGAATGTATTTAGCAACTGCCTCACAAAATTCCTAGAAATTTAACAATTGGCTCTTGCAAGCTAGCTATGGCATACTACTAACTAAACCTTGGGCAAATGGGAGAGTACATTGGAGATATGATGACTATTATGAAGAGCAGAAAAAGGAGGAAGAAACAGAGCATAATCTCAGCACTCAGGAGACTAAGGCAGCTTGAGCTACATAGAGAGATTCTGTCTCAAAATTAACCAACAGAAAGAAGGAAATAAAAGAAGGAAAGAAGGAAAGAAGGAAGGAAAAAGGAGGAGACAGAAGAAGAGAAATCAGTTTGAGATGCTTGTGTGACAGAGATGTACAAACATTTCATATTCAATGTTTTGTTTAATTTCCAAAATGGCCCCACTGGACAAATAGAAGTAATGAAAAATCAAAGAATGGCAGAACCAAGGAATTAGTGTCACAAAGAATAAAACAGGATAGTTTTTATAAATCAGGCATATGTTTTTCTTTTAAAATTATTTCCTTTCATCATAGTTGATAAGCAAGAGAGAAGCCACATGGAAGATACCTGAGATGCCCCTATGTTTAACAGTAAAACAAAGCCCAGATACTGAGAACAGGGCCACTTTTTGTCAAGCCCGCCCTAGCTGACACCATATGGAGCAGAGGCAAGGCATGGTCACAAAGTCACAAACACCCACCTAAAGGAAGGAATAAAAAGTTTACTATTTGAAGCTAAAAATAAAATCATTCGCTTTCATTTTCTCCTCATACAACAAATTTATAATACATAAAAGTTAGGCAAATATTTTTCCTGTACTTTAATATTTAGAAAATTTATTGCCTCTACTTAAATGCCCTGTTAAATTTAGCCCCTAGAGGGAAAAACAATTGATTATTGACTTACAGATTATTAAGGAGAGAGGACAAGGATGTAGAGTACATGAAAGCTGGCACTAGAAAATAAAAATATTATATAAGTGTATTCACTATAATTCAGTTTTAATTAGTTGTAACCAGTAATATAGATTATAATAATAAATGTCCTTTAGGACTCTGTGAAGTTAGAGCAATATTTAATGATTTACAATATAAAATTTCATGCAGCATTTTACTTTCAAAGATTTACGAGGTTTGCTAGAGTTGGCATTTGGATGGGTTAATACATGCGACATAACAAAAAGGATAAACTAAAGATGGTTTCACCATCTGGAATTTCAGCACTTTTAAACAAAATGTAAGATGTCTTTGTAAGACTACTGGCATATGAATGACCAGACTGTTGCTCTCCACATAAAACATTTTCAGAAAACAAATTATTTTATCAATACCCTGATGCTTAACCCTGACTGTACTAACTGCAAGGAGAGTTGTTTTTGAAGATAACCAAATGATAAAAACCAGTGATGTCCTGAGTTAACCCCAGTGGCAGTCACGCTCCCTATTATGTTTGGACTCTAGCATGACTTCACCTTAGATAATTAAGGAGCGCCTGCTCCAATATACCACCCTTGCTTCTTATCCTCAGCCATCAGCATTTATTTTAGAAGTGCTATCTTATCTTCCTTAGTAGATTTTATAACAGAACACTCATTGAAAGATTTTGTATGAAAATTCACAAATAAGTTGTGATCATCTAGAACTTTTCTTTCTGTAAGTAGACAATTTATATTACATCAATAATCCTTGGGTAGTCTGATTTGAGGATGTTAAGCTTTCGTTGTCCAACACAGGAGTCATCAGCTGTATGCAGCTTCTGGGCACATGAAATATGGCTAATGTTACATGGCAAAATGATAATATTTTAAATATGTTGGGTTAATTGAAACATATTTCTAAAACTAACTTCTTTGATTTTTTAAATGTACTTTAAAATTTGTACCAAAACCGGCAGGTGTAGTGGCACATGCCTATAATCCCAATGTTCAGATCCCAGTGCTCAGGAGGCTGAGGTAGGAGGACCTCAAGTTTGAGGCCATCTGGGCAATATAGCAAGATGTTGTCTCAAGAAAAATTTTAAAATGTGCTCTAAACCATTCAAAATTACTTGTGCAATATGCTTTGCATTCCTATTGGATGGTGCCTGGGAGCCCTGCTCACTCAGACCACAGCCTGGAAAGAAGAGAGGAAACAGTAGGGGTATATTATGAGCAAACAGGTGGGGAATGTTGTCTTGCTGAGGTGGGCAAGCTGCTCAAGAATGGATGTTTCCCATCACAGGGATTTTGGAGTTAAAAGGGTTAGGGTTTGAATTTTTGTCTTCCAGTTAAGAACTTTGTGGTGCAGTACCCCATTTACTCTAATTGCCCACTCATCTCTTTTGTAAAAAGATGAAAATGATATTATTTCTTCCTCGGAGTGTTCGGAGGATTCTATACAAAAGCACTTAGGCTGCTGCCTTGGCACAAAGTGGCTAAACCAAGAATGTTATCAATACTGTTACTATTATAATTGTTGTGATTATTGACTTGTATGAGCTAGACCCCAAGAAGGATTTCATGTTGATAAACACTTGGAATGATAGAGTAATATAAAATGCATAGCACACATGTTCTTTGAGCACTTACCATATTCTAAGAATTACTCTGAATGCATTAAGAATATAATAGTTTTTAAAAACCCAGCAAATATGATTCCTGAGAGCGTCTGGGACAGAATAAAGTTTCAGGATGTTTATACATGAAAACATGAGAAAGGTGCTCTTGTCTATTAAAGAAATACTTTAAAAGCACTTTAAAAGTTTATGATCTATAAGTGTTTAAATTTCTTAGACTACGACCAATGAGAAAATAAATATTATCTTAACAAAGTTGTTGAAAGAGTTTCTTTTGAGTTTGATGAACTATTTGAAGTTAGGGAAGATTTGACAAACCAATGTTACTTATTTATTTTTATAACAGAAAGACTAATGTAACTGCGTAAATGTTTTACAGTTTTAATAAAGAATATAAGTAACTTCTTATTAAAATATCCTTGCTATTTAATCAATTAGGAGGAAAGAAATGTAACTTTCTATTTCTTTTATTCAATGGTCTCTCCTAAAAAATTAGTAAGTAAAACTGTACTAGTAGTTACATTCTAAAAAACTAAAGTTATAACTCAGATGGAAGCCTGCTGAACCCTTTGTTAACAAAAGCCAATGTATAAATCCTATCTTTATTGTAAAATCATTTTTTGTTAAGAAAAATATTAATATTTTCACCAGAATAAAAGAGAGGTAACTGTGAGGTGATACTTATGTTAATTAGTTTGATTGTGGTATCAAAATATCATGCTATATCCATTAAACATATACAATTTCATTTCTCAAAATTTACTTGTCTCAGTAAAGCTGGAAATATTTAAAATTAACTTTGAAACATGTTAGGTTTTTTTCAAAAGTCAGCAAGGTTTTATCCTTTGAGAAGACAGTTACAATTTTCTCATAAATGAAAAAGACATTTCAGATTTTCTTGAAGATCACTAACATCTTATTACTGAGGAATTTTGCTTTCACTGCAGCAAAGAGGTGAAAGGAGAAACTAGATCTTAGAAATGTCAATAATATATTTTCAGCTTCTAATGTTGCCAGCAGGTAGTAATTTCCTCCTGATGGAATGAAGATTAAGGCTTTTAAGAACTCCTTTCTTCTGTATAAAACAAGGTCTATCAGCATAGTTTTCAAAGCTTCAGGAAGATATGAATTCTCCAAATAATTAAAGATAATTCATTTGAAATCAGTGGAAGAGGTTTTTCTCATGACAATGCTGATCAATGACTTCTAAACTTAAAAATTAGTAAGAAAAATGTATACTTGATTGGATCCTGTTATTTTTTAAGTCTGATGCATATATTATTAGTCTTTTTAAATGAACTGTTTAAAAATATTTAATTTTTATAGTAACATCTTTTCTCAAAAAAATAATAAAACTCATGATTCGTTAAGGTTATAATAAACATTTGGATGTGGCAAGCATGTGAGAGGTTTTAAACATGTTATTCTATTTAATACTCAGTACATCCTCAGGAAGCAGGTGCTATTGTCTATCCAATGTTACAGTGAGAAAGCTAGATCTAAAGGGGTAAAGAAGTGAGGAGCAGACGGGATTTAGTCTTCTAACCTAGAAAAGTGAACTCCAGAAATCAGTTTGTGCTCCCAAGAGCAAGGGCTGCAAATTAGCTTTACCTAGAAAACTTCAGATTCTCTGATTCCTGCCCAAGAAAAACATTTTAGGAGGCCTGGAGCATGCCTTTTTAACAAGCATAGTCAAGTTTATGTTTTGTTTTTTGCTTTAAGTGTTGTCTTGACCTAGTTTTAGGTTCTGGCTAGAGGTGGGTCAGCCACTTGCCTGAGCAGCTGATTAAGTCCAAATCCCAACTACCATTATATGTAGGTTCTGATTGCCCTAGGGCCAAGTACCAGACAACTGGAGACAGCCTGTGTCCCTGTAAGTTATATAATCATTCAAATTCTCCAATCCAAAGGGTGCCTGCAAACCTAATAAACCCCACCCTGCTTGCCATACACAAAGCTGTCCCTTACAGCTTCAACTTGTCCTTACCCTGTTCCAGGTGAACACCCTTTGCAGGCCCGGCCTGGCAGTCTTCTCTGGTTTGGAATGTCACTGTATTGTGTTCCAACAAAATAATCTTTAAATCTTATAAAACAATTTGCACTGTAAGCAGGATGGTGTGGCCATGACTTCTGATTCTTGAAACTTGAGTTCTAAAGTTTCTGCCAGAACAGCCTGTACCTGGCAGAGCCTATTCCAGTGGCTGCTCCTTCTTAGGGGTTGATGCTTATTGTTATCTGGGGAGAACCTTGGTCTCTCTGTGTTTCAGGTGTCCCTTGTAAGAGAATGGTGCCCTCCACTTTAGAGAAATGGCACCCAGGTCCCCTTGTTGCTCAGGTAAATGTAGCAGCTTACCTGTTTTCTTTATTGTTGCAAATCTTGCAGCTATGATCAGCAAAATTTAGACTCCTTAGACCCTCAGGGGTGTCTTGGGCTGTACCTTTGGAGACTAATAACATAATTTTTAATTTAAGGGGAACCTCTTGGGCAAAGGATCAAATACTGTGCCTTGTAACAGCAGACCTCCCTTCTCAGAAACACAAGTTTGTATAAATAGTAAAATATCCCTAGTCAGTGTGCTTGAAAATTATGAAAAGCACATACACCAACACATTTCCATACCTGTTTCTAGTTTTCTATGTATTCGTCATCTTCTAATTAAGATTAAACCAAAACTCCACGATTTGGCTCAATTAAAATCCAAAAGCACAAATGGACATGGATTAGCTTTTCTGTCTCTACAATGTAGGTTTTAAATTAACTTCCATATTTGCTAAAATGAACAAGTTGGCAAAGCTTTATGGGCTTAATTAATACTGGAGCTGAAATTAGAGTTATTATGCCTGGGAAATCCACTAAATCTAAACACGACATCCTCTATACTCTTAGAGAAATAAATATAAAATAGAGAAAAATTAAGTATACTTCATATATCTAATTTTACAGTGTTGTGTAGATTTTTTTCATACTCATAGTTAACCATAGCTCTAAAATATTCTACAGTGAGCATGGACATGTTGCCATAATTAGTAACACACTAAAAATTGAATTAAATTTTTCCTTGTTATACATTGGCTCAAAAATTGTATTCTTCAGACTCCTAATTAAATACTTAATATAACTATATGAAAAGCTTTTTAAGGTTAAAATTTATCTCATAAAACTTAATTACTGAACAAATATCTCCGATAGTTTTCCATTTGACAGTCTAAACCTGAAAATATAAGTGGTCCTCACAGTAGAGTTTTGCAAAACTAATGCTATGTCCCAATCCATTAAGGCCCAAATCCGATACCCAATATTATTAAAATTACTAATCCCATCTAATCTACAGCCACTATTTTGCCATTGCAGATTTGGTATATGTTCTGTATGCAGTCCCTTCACCATAGTTTACCTTCATCTCTGAAGGGGCCCATATTCCTTTGTGAGGTTACAATGGGACACTTAGCCCTCAATGACTATGTTAGAAAACAGGATATTAACTGCATCCACCCTTCTTCAGGAGCACAGGTATGACTGCATTGATCACATCCCCTTCAAGGGGTTTTATTGACATACTCACTAAGGATATATAAGTTCAAAACCTTTTAGTCCTTTCTGAATTCTGGAGTCACTAATGTCCTTATTATAGTTTTACTTAATCCCACTACTGCAGCTGCTTAAGAATCACAACTTAAATGGACCTCCCCTAACAAGAGACCTTCAGATCTGTCCAAGAGTTAAAATCAAGCCAGGTGTGATAGTAATGAAACAGACCCATGCCTTTATTTTAAAGGATAACTGTACAAAGAGAGAGAGACAAGGTCAGAGAAAATAGGTTAATATATATTTTTTAGTAATATATATATATAAAATAATCTTAGTAGGAGGTGATGAGCACCTAAATTAAGAAAATAGTGGTGATCCAAAATTCAATAGATAGTTTCTAAGGCAAATTCTCATAGTTCTACCCTTACATTGAGTGCAGAACTTGAAGTAGAAACATCGAGTATTAGGTACCTAGCATGGAAAACTATGTAAGTGGCAGCAACTGTCAGATCCAGTGGGAGAGCAAGGGCCTATTCCCAAGTTTCTTCAATTGTTAAAGTTGTAAGTTTGTATCCAGTCCCTAAAGAGGGGGAAGAATTCCTTAAGCAATTACTGATTGGCTGTTCTACCAAGCTTAGCATGTGGAAGGCAAATAAAATGCAATTTTATTAGAAAGGAAAAGGGGATAAGGATTTAGACACTTCATTATTGTATTTATTTGAGAAGATTTACAGAAAAACACTGGTTTTATCAGTTAAGAGGCCTTTGTGACTTTGAAAAATTAGTTTCTAATTAAAAAAATAAATTAATAAAAGAAAAGCAAGCATAAGATTAGCAACTGAATCACCAGCCTGAATTACTAGCTGAAGAGGCAGATTTCTTTTTTAAATTTATTTTTTATTATCATATTATTGTTGTACTGGGGATACATCTTGACATTTACAAAAGTTCTTACAATATATCATTGTTAAATTCACCTCCTCCATCATTTTCCTTTATCCCCCTGTCCTCATTCCTTGAATAGTTTCAACATTTTCATTTTTCCATTTTTATTCATGAGTACATAATATTCCTACTACATTCACCCTCCTGCACCCTTTCCTTAAGTCCCCCCATCGTACTGGTACCATCCCTCAAACAGGACCTGATTTACCTTCTTATTCTTCAATTTTGAAAAAAAAGACATTTTTGTTTGTTTAAGGTAAATATATAAGGAGTTTCATTGTTACCTTTCCATGTATATATGTATTATAACCCCAATTGGTTCATTCTCTCTATTTTTCTCCTTTCTACTACAGTCCCCTTCTTGTGGTGATTTCAGCAGGGACAAAAATTCTATATTCATTCTTGCATAGAAAGTACATCAACCATATTCACCTTAATTTCCTTCTTTTCCCTTCCCTCTCCCATGAGTGACCTCCCGTTAGCATGATCCTTTTTCATAATATTGCTTGTATTGGGCCTGTATTCCACATATGAGAGGAAATACATGGCCTTTGGCTTTCTGAAGGTGGCTAACTCCACTTAAGATGATGTTCTCCAGTTCTGTCCATTTACCTGCAAATGACAAAACTTCACTCTTCTTTATGACTGAATAAAATTCCACTGTATATAAATACCAGATTTTCTTAAACCATTCACTAGCTGTGGGGCATCTTGACTGTTTTCATAGCTCATAGCTTAACCATTGTTAATAGTGCTGCAATAAACATGGGTGTGCAGGGGTCTTTGTTGTAGCCTGACTTACATTCCTTTAGGTGTATCCCTAAGAGTGGTATTGCTGGATCACATGACAGTTTTATTTTTAGTTTTTTGAGGAGAAGAGGAAGATTTCTTGGAGATGATGAAGTAAAGTAAATGATTTTTAAAACCATTACGGATGATTAAAAAACTGAATTTGTAAGGGCCATGAAATATATATTTTAATCAGTGCTACTATTTAATCAAAGAAAGTGAAAGATGAATAGCATTTATGCATGTATGAAAAGAAGAGGAGAGAACTTCCTCAGATGGAGAAAGGAACCATTGAGCCAAGCTTGGATTGAGTATATCACATTGACAGGAAAGCAAAGATAACCAGAAATGTGATCCTGGGCCTCAGAAATAGGACAGGGCTACATCAGTGTCCTTTAACCTGGGCGATTTTGCTTCCTAGGAACATGTAGCAATGTCTGGAGACATTTTTGTTTGTCAAAACTGTAGGCTACTACTGAAATTTAGTGTGCAAATATCAGGATGTTGCTAAATCTCCCGTGAAGTGCAAGAAAGCCTACTATAATTAAGAATTATTCAGCACCAAATAGTGCCAAGATTGATAAACCCTAGCTAAACAGGACAGAGAAGCTTGGTTTTGCTTTAGAAGGCAGCAAAGGACCACCAGAGATGTTTGATCAGTGGGCAACACAGTGAAGTAAGGCTAAGAATGACTGGATTAGGAGTGAGATGCAGGAATGGCAATGACTACAGGGCAGGGACCAAGGGAAACAGGCAGGAGGAAATGCAGGAGAACTTTGTAGTAGTTCCTTGGAGAATGAAGAGGGTGTGCTTGGCAAGAGTCATGTTCTGAAGGAAAAAAATGTTAAACTCATGAGACTTGGACCTAACTGACTGTTCTAGAGGTGAAAAAGCAATGTTACTTTTATTATTTTAGGGTATATTAATTTTACAAGGCTTGGGATTTTCCTTGTGATATTTTCATACATGTATATGATGTACTTTGGTCACGAATGCTTCTTAATGTCCAGAGAAGTTTTTGACACCTCAGTCAGTCCTTGTATGATTGATTACCTCTGATATTAGCAGGTGTCAATCATTTCAATTCAGTATTTAGTATTCCTAATCTGGTTCTTTTATTATGACAGCTGAAGAGTTTAGACAAAACTATTTAAAGCTATTATATTTTTCAGTTCCCTCTCCTTTTTATTGAGGAATATGTAAAAATTTCACCTGGTTCTTGAAGCCCAAAATGATATACAGCAAAAAGTATCTCTCAGTTTTGTTTTCAATCTGCCGGTTCCCAAATTCTTTCTGGCACCCATGCCCTTGACATTGTGCTTATGTATCTTTGTAGTGGGTATTTCCTTATTCATTCAAATGAGAGATTTCTGTACTTGAAAACCAGTTATAATGTGATAATGCTAAGATATAAAAATTAAATGGATAAAAGCATTTATTTTTAAAAAGCACATTTCAGCTAAGAGAATAAAACTGTAACATAAGAACAGGATTTACATAAACAATGTTCTTACTCTTGTTTTCTAAAGGGGAAAATATTTTTGGATTTGCACAGTAAAATTAAAAATTTCTTTTGATAAGTGATCTAAATCATTGGCAGTATTGCCAACACAATGAGATTGCCGAATACATGGTTGACAAAATGTTAACAGAAAAGATGTGATGAGACAAGAATCCCAAGTTAATTAATGTCTACTTAGAAGTCAAACTGAGAATTATGATCAAAGATCTTTGATATAGTAGGCTACTAGGTAGGATTGGTACAAAACGTCTGGGAGGAAAAATAAGAAAATGTAGGCCTACCTGTACTGGGGAGAACCTTTATCCAAAGACAGGATGCTCAGGAGGGTTAACAGAAAGCTAAACTTTTATATTTCGGGAATTTTATGTTCTTTCATATGAATGGAGCAATCATACCCACAGCCATCCTATCCTTAGAGGTCAACCTCAGAGGCTTTTTTGTTTGGTGAGTTTATTTTTGTTTTTGCTAATTAAGGACACTTACAGCCATTTGTAAGTTTTTGTTATCACAACTTAAAACATCCAAAACATTTCAACAAAAATAATCTCGATGGAACGAGTCTTCTCTTAAATTGAATAAGCTTATCTGTACCCAAAGTTATTGAAGTTAATCCTCAGTATCTGTGAAAAATTGGTTTCTAGAATTTAAGTCCAGCATATGAAATGGCCAAGTATTTGCATAAGAGGTATGCACACTTTGTCTATATTTTAAGTCATCTACAGATTACTGCCATATATGATGCAATATAAATGACATATAAATAATTGTTCTACTGTATTGCTTAGGTAAGAACAAGAAAAATCACATTCAAAGTAAACATTTAAAATATTTAAAAAAATATTTTAGGTCTGCGTTTGGTTTAATTTGTGGGTGCAGATCCTGAAAGTATGAAAGGCTGACTGTATATCATCTGTGTTTATCATAGTCTTGTGAAAAAAATCACAAAATTTGGTGATTCATGATATAGAAGAATCTTTCTGAAGGTAGTGATCAGCAGTGCCTAGCAAAATACTATGAATATACAAGTTAAAAAATTATGGTCAGTATCTATCTTATATTTTTCACACAGGGAAGGGTAAGACCAGGTGCATATGAAAAAACGCAGGTATAAACCCCAGAGATCTCAGAATTTTTGTTACAAGATGCAGGGTTCTATGATTGCTAAGTGTCAGAAGGCATGAATGGGAATGAGGTAGATAGTGTTAGAGTCTAAGGACTTTATGTACCAAGACATGATGACCAAAGAGGGGGAAAAAAGTCATTGGTGTCTACTAAGTACATTTCTTTCGCACTCTGTATACTCTTAATCATCTGACCCAAGACTGGTCACACTGGTTATGCATAATAAGTATTGTTAAACTAAACCAAATTCTGCTAATCATGAGTTCTTCTTAACTAGAGACTGTTCTAATAAAACTATCAATATCTACAATGCTTGAATAGCCTATTATGATCATTTTTATCTTTTAATAAAATAGAATATACTAGATTAATAGAATACTAATTTCTGTTAATACAGACATACAATTTTCATAATGCTGAATATGAGTATGCATAATGAGTTAGCATGTAAAATGTGTCTATTATAGATTATGAATAAAAAATATCTGGTAGGTATTAGAAACCTGAACACCAGTTTCACATGCACTTTTAGAAAACTGAAATGAAAAGTTTTCTTTTTTACTATTCTATTAAATTTCTTAAATGTTTTTCATGTGTGCTAAACTTTTCTGCAGTGGTGCTATGGATGTTATAAATCTCTCTTGAACAATGAAAAGGTATTCCTATGACTTTATTTTTAGAATCACATATGCATATTATTAAAATCAAATATGTTTACTAAAATAGAAAATATTCACATATAAAGGATATAATGTGAAATTATTACAACTAATTCAAAGTTTCAAGATTTCTTTTCAACACAGGAGAAGGAATGTTTATTTAGCAATGTACATACATGTAAACATTTACAGATACATGTACATTTACAGAGACATATACATATATATGTATAGATCCATACATGTATGTGTGTATATGTATCTGTGTGTATATTTATGCATACATATGTATATATATATGTTTAGGTATATATACATATATACCTAAAATAAGCTTCTGAAAGCACAAAAGAAAGCTACCCTAAGAAAGTCATCCCTTCAACTTATTTTTTAAGCTCTTCTTGGTGGTTGAGACTAAGCCATGTGCTGAGAATATAGGAAAGGGTGAAGCAAAGTTCTGTACTCATGACACTTTAAATTGGGTGTGGAGGATGGAGGAGTGGTGGTGAGCAGTGTGGACCATAAAAACATATCTAAGATAATTCCTTATATTAAAATTTGGGTAGATGAAAGAGTGCAAATCAATTTTTAATGTGTTTCCTTCTTCCTGTAAGTAGAATCGTGTTAAACTAGAAAAATAGAAAATACTTTATATAGGGCAAATTGTAGTTCAGAAGAGATGAAGTTACAGATTAGAAGTAAACTGTCTTCCAGATTGTATTTCAGAATAGTGGAAGGAATGGCTGAGGTAGTCACACATCCTTACTACTTCTAAAGTTTTTATAAAGATAAAAGAAGCTCCATAAAACTATTAAAAGTTTCTAAATTAAAAAAAAGTTTCTAAATTAGAGTCTGGATGTGGTGGTGCATGCCAATAGTCCTACATACTCAGAAGGCAAAGACAGAGGATCACAGTCTAAGATTGGCCATGACAAAAATGGGAGACCTTATCTCCAAAAACACTAACAGTTAAAGGATTGGGACATGGCTCAAGTAACAGAGCACTTGAGCAAGGCCTTGAGTTCAAGACTCAGTATTGCCAAAAACACACAAAACTTTGAGCCAACATGTTAATTTTTTATTCTTAATATAGCTCTAGAACTGAAAATTCAATAAATTGTTCAGATCATTTGTTCATTTTGGATCAGCTTATTTGTTTTTTTGTTATTAAATTGTGTCCTTTATATATTCTGGATACTTAGCCTTTCCTGCATAAATAGTTTTCAGGTTTCATGGGACTCTTTTAATTATTTCCATTGTCATGCATAAGATTTTTAGTTTGAAGTAGTCCCATTTGTCCATTTTTTTGCATGTGCTTTTGGGGGCATATCAAAAGATGTTTGTCCATGTTAATGTTCTGAAGTATTTATCCTTTATTTTTTGCTAGTAGTTACATAACTTCAGGTCTTAATTTAAGTCTTTTATGCATTTTGAGTTGACTTTTGTGCAGGATGGGAATTACAGGTCTACAGTCTTTCTTCTGCATATGCATGATCAGTTGCCAAAGCACAGTTATTGAAGAGGTGGTCCTTTCTCTAATGTATATTCTTGGCACCTTTGCCAAAAATCAGTGGTTGATGGTCAAATATATAAATAAATGCTCAAATCATGAATCATCAGGGAAATGCAAATCAAAAGCTTAACCAGCTATTATCTATTATCAAAAAAAGAAAACAAGTGCTGGCAAAGATGTGAAGAAAAGGAAATCTTTACACACTATTGGTGGGAGTGTAACTGCATAGCCATTATGGAAAAGAGTATGAAGGTTCCTCAAAAAAATTAAAAATGGAACTATCACATGATAAAGCAATCCCACTCCTGGGTGTACATCCAAAGAAAAGAAAATCAGTATGCTGAAAAGATATCTGTATTCTCCAGCTTATTGCAAAACTACTCATGGTAGTCAAAATACGGAATTAACATAGGTGTTCATTAACAGATGGATAATGCAAATGTGGTACATACAAAGTGGAATATTATTCAGCTATAAAATGAAAGACATTTGCAGCAACATGGGTAATTCTGTAGGATGTTAATTGAAATAAGTCAAGCAAAGAAAGACAAATACCATATATTCTCACTTATATGTAAAAGCTAAATAAATTGATCTCACTAGAAGTACAAAATAAAATGGTGATTACCAGAGGCTGAGAAGGGTAAGCAAGAGAAGGAGATAGAGAAAATTTAGTACAGAGTTGCAATTAGATAGGAATATTGCATTCTACTCTTCCTTAGCACAGTGAAATGATTGTAGATAACACTGTGTATCTCAAAATATCTAAGAGAAGATTTTGAATGTTTCCAACACTAAGAAAAGATACATGTTTGAGATTATGGTTTGCTGATTACCATGATTTGATTGTTGTATGTGTTGAAACATCACACTGTAATTTTTAAATATGGAGAATTTTTTTTAAAACCCAAAATAAACTGGCTCTAAACTTTTTGAAAAGAATCCATTATCATAGAACACCCTCAGGAATCACCATAGTTAAGGTATCTAAATCAATGAAAACATTTTAAATACTTTATCTGGATTTATAAAAGCACCTGTAAAAATTTCTCCTGAGACACTGGCACAAAAATAGAGAAATATGGAATATTGACATACCCAACATTCAACCAGGTAGAGAATGATGAGCCAGATGGAAGAAAATTAAATTTAGTAGGGACACATATAAAATTTGGCACTAAGGCAAAAAGTATCAGATACATACACAACCACAGAACTAAAACTTCATGGAAAGCTAAATCCAACATTTTTCTGACTGCTATGAAGAAAGAAATGACCAAATAGCACACACCTCCTAAAGGAAGTACACAGTACCACCTATGATGTAATCTTGACAAAAAAAGAGAGAAAAGACTGAACTGAATCTAGTTTTCTAGTTTTTATTAAAATTCACATAATTCTTTAAGAAAATATATTTCACCTGTTTTATGAAAAAATAATATTTATAACTTTTCAGCAGAGTACAGATAAGGAGGCTGAGTGGACAATCACTTAGGAAATTGCTCCTGGGAACATGCCCATTAGCCATCTGGAAAAACTCAGGAACAGCTGGTGAGATTATATGAAAGGAGTTGACTTCTGGAAATAAAACGGGTGGATATGTGTTTCAATAATATTTGCTTTGCAGTAGTAGTTGTGATAACAGCAGTCTTCATTCACTATTTTACCTCAGTTTAAGTTTCTCCTGTAATTCCACTGAAACTGTTCAATGCCATGTCATCAATGACCACTAATGGTCAATTGTCTGTCTTTACTTGTTTGCCCTATCAATCAAATTGATCTATTTGATTATTCACTCCTTCTGAAATTCTTTGTTTGGCTTTTGGGTTCTTTCTCTCTCTCTCTCTCTCTCTCTCTCTCTCTCTCTTTCTGTCTCTGTCTCTTTCTCATCTCACAGGCTAATCTCAATATCCTATGGAATCCTCTCTTTTTTTCTCTTAAGTCTCTTAAGTATTAGAGCATCTTACAACTCATATTTTTTTCTTTCCTTATTCTTCAATCTACAAACTAATCTTGAATATCTCTGTACCAAATCTGAATCTCAATCTGATCACTTTCACCACAATGACTATCATATTAGCCAATGTTACCACTTTCTTTTATTTTTACTACCGTAAATGACTCCAAAAAAGGTTCCCAACTTTGCCTATTGTCCTCTTTCAGTCTATTTTTAACATAGCAAGCAAAATACATTATGTAACTTTTATATTTAAAAGCCTTCAACTCAATTCACACATAGGATAAAGTACAGAATGGCTCCTGGGTTGTGATCACCCCACTGCCCTTCTTCTATCTCACATATCCTTCATGTCCTCCAGCATGCAAGCCTCCTTTCCCTCTCTTAAATTCATCATAGTCCCTCCCACCTCAGCCTTTTTACTCGTTGTCTCAGAGAAGTCTTTCTCAAGCAACCTCCACCATCACTTCTTTCCAATTACACTGCTCCATAATACTTTCAGATAATTGAAATTCTATCAAAGGTCTATGTGCTTAATGTCCACCTCCTTCAATGAGAATGCAAACTCTATAGAGGCAACAACTGTGTCTCTATTACATTCTAGCAGATCCTTAGCACAAGCAGAATGTCAGGCACAGAGGAGAAGCACGGTAAGTTGTGCTGCATAAGTGAAATAGAGAAATGAATCACAGAAGAAAGTCATAACTCCACTATGTGAGGCACAGATCAAGCCTTATTTACAGTATTTTGTTTAATATTTGGCATCACATTCTAAAAACACTGGCAAGGTAGAACCAGGGAGGCTGCAATAATGATGCTATCAGTTTAATAGTGCTTTCTCCCAAAGTATTTTGAGCCTTAGTAATTCAGAATATCAACTCATTTGGAAATAACAATAATCACATAATTTCATCTGTATGGCAGATGTGATTAGTATGATTGAAGATCTTATAAGATGGCTGCATGAAAGCATACACCACACACACACACACCACCACCACCACCACCACCACCACAAAGAATGACATGTGATAATGAAGGCAGAGAATGGAATTATGCATCTGTGAACCAAAGAAAGTCAAAGACTGCTGGCAAACCACTTGAAGCTAGGAAGAAGAAAAGAAGGAATCCTCTCCAGGTTTCAGGAAGAGCATAACCAGGCCAACATCTTGCCTTTGGACCCATAGACTTTAGAATGGTGAGATAACAAGTTCCTGTTGTATTAGAGCAACCAACTTGAAGTACTTAGTTATACCAGCCCCAAGAAAAAGATAGAGATGATAAGTCTAGAATATTATGTACTTATGAGAAATAAGTGTTTTACCTAGCAAAAAAGAATACTTGCATTAGAAATGTGATTCAAGTAAGTGCTTAAAAATGACTTTTATCTCCTTGGTGGGGCAATATACAAAAGAGGATGTGTATATATTTAACTAGCTTTGAAGGCCATTATTCTCAGCTAAATGTTAATTGAGATCATATTTGAAAGGGTTATAAAATAAGTAATCTGAGGTTATAGTTTTAAAAGGAGAGAGCCAGATATGTCACACCTGGTGAACAGGCTGGGAGGATCTGCCAGATTCTTATGTAAATGGGAGCTGATATTTCTGCTGGAAACTCTTAAACCATATCTGCTGCCAAAGTTCAAATACTGCTGTACATTTCTGGTAAACCAGCAGGGTGGAACAAAAATAAAATATCCTGTGTTCAGGGAATACTAAAGAACTTCCATGGGGGGAAATGTAAATAAAAAATAAACCAGGCCCTCAGAGAGTACATTTTTTAAGGTTCAAGCAGTGAATCAAAACGACTACAATATGGAATATGGGGTTTGCTACAATACACACCTGTAGGATCTGCAAAGAAGTCTATGGAAGCTGTTGTTCCTGTGTCTGGTGGTGGACATGAAGTTACTATAAGTGAAAAGCACCACAAGTTCAAATGAAAGCAGAATATGAGGCAGGTATAACAGGGACAAATGAGAACCTGGAACCTACAGTAGCAAATTAAAATCATAAGGTTAAAATTTACCTATGTCTGTCTCTCATCACTTTTATCCTCAACCATATGGGAGACCTTCAAAAGAAACTGGTGTCCTTCATCATAAGCTGCACATGTGTGTGTCCCAGAACACAGAGCAGATGGAAGAGATCTGTCACAAACTGCACACAAAGCTGGGAATTAAGTGAGACACTAACCTTTAGGACATCAGTTCCTGGCATGAGATTTTATGGGGTGTCAAAGTACTTACTAATCAAAATAAATGCTGTTTTATTGTAATATAATAAAAATCAAAATGCAAAAATCCAGGATGAAAAAAATCAGATTTTATGTGAAAAAGATTTCAGTAAGGCTAGTAAGCCTAAGTCTTGCAAGGTTAGAGGCTGATTTTATACCCTTAAGGTATAAATATTAATATTATACATTTTTGACTACATGGCAGGATCTTTCCTTAAGAAAATCTAGCCTGTCTCATTCAAAGGTCTCTGTGTAGGCAAATTGGCCCAAATTTGGGTACTGTTGAAGTGAGTCAATTCAGATTTCTGTTCCCTGACCTAGAAATTGTCTGTTATGCAAATCAAGCAATATATGGGTATTTCAGTTCTAGGAACAGCTAGATCAAAGGGAACACTAGCAGTCTTTATGGGTCAAACTACTCTCTTACTCTTCTTCCTCTGCAGGCCATTATAGTGACTATGCTCATATTGTCTCTGGCAATTTTTTTCCTCCACTTATCTTCTGGTGCTCTAGGATCCAAAAATCCCCACTGAAAGCTGGACTCAAGTTTGAAGACAGCAGTTCCCATTGCCATTTCTTGCCTGCCAACAATAGCCATGACTGCCCTTCAAGGGCTTATTTATTTCTCACAACCTTGGTGAAAGCACTGGTCACTGGACCCTTTGGAACACAAAGTTAGGATAATGATAAACCTATTTTAGAATTCTAATATCCTTACATCTCTGTATGTCTTCCTCTAAATTTCACTTTTCTCATGTGGAAACCTTATTCCAGAACAAAGGGTGGAAGGATATTCTGGGAAAATTAAGTTTAATTTTGCTAATTTGTCACAACAAAAACTATCACAGTGCTTAGATACACTGTCACTCAGCAATGGGCAGTACAAATATGGCATAGTACATGACATTTGTTAAATGAATCTGCCAACCTCGGTCCTCTGGACATTTATCTGGTACACAATCAGGGTAAAAAAGAAAGTACTTATCTATGATCCACTGGGGAAAAGAGATGCTGCTTTAGGATCCCTTTAGTATAATGTGACCTAAAGGGGACAAAGATATTTCCTCCTTTGGACCAGGATAATGGCTTTAAGAGGTCACCAGTAAAGCATGCAATACCCATGGTGTCTCAGTGGGGTATCAGTTGTGCAGAGCAGTAGAAGGCAGTGGCAGAGCCTCCATTGAGCACTACTGTCCCCATTGGAGTAATGAGGTAAATACCAGGATTCAGCAGGCAGTTCCATGGAAACTGGATTTGAAGTAAAATTCAGATACTGCTTGGAGGACTCCCTAAAATTCTTGGGCCTCATGGACTGTTAGAAGATCTCTTTGACTGAATAGGTTATGAAGTAGTAAAATGTGAATACACATACATATAAGTCCTCTGTCAAATCTGCTACAGGCTTTCAAAACTATTGTTAGAAATACTTATGGGGTGAGGGTCACATTTTGTATCCATTACTATCTGTAATTTACACAGAAGCTATTTGGCCTACTTCAGATCACAAAATTCATTAATATTGGGTCTCATTAAAAAATTAGGAATTCTAACATCCAAACCACTTGTCTTACTATCATACCACCTAGTGACTACATTTTTTCAAAGAAAAAAATTTGAAATGACCCTAACACATATGAGGGCAGTGTCAAGTTGGATTTTTGTACATCATTGGGCTTAGCACAGCACTTGCCATGATCATCAATGAAATCAATACCTATATGTTAAGTGAATAAATTTTGCAGCAACTAGAGTTTCTTTACTGGCTTAAATAGTGTCTTCCAAAAATGGATGTGCACTCAGAACCTTAGAATATGACCTTATTTTGGAAACAGGACTGTTGAACACTTAACTAATTTGAAGTTGTACTGAATTTGAATCATAAATACAGTGACTCGTGTCTTCAAAAGAACACCATGTGAAGATATCAAGAAGCATACAGAAGGAAAAATACCCTATCGAGAAATAGGACAAAATTGGAATGATGAAACTGTAAGCCAAGGGACAATAAGGATTAAGAGTTGGCAGGAAAGGAAAGGAAGGACTCTTCTAGAGCCTTTGGAGAGATCACAGCTCAGTCAACATCTTGGTTTTGGACTTCTAGCCTTAAGAATTATGAAAGTCGGAGACCCAAGATGGCACCTAGGGTGAGCAGAAAACCTAAGCTCCATGACTCCAGAAACCTTGAGACATTGGAGCTACACTTGGGTAATTCTGATTGATTCTAGACAAAATAATAATCGCCATCACATTAGGTGCAGAAAAAAATTCAAGGATTGACCCTTAAATTAGCCTTTAATTGTACCTACCAGCTGTGACCCATGGCACAGTCAGCAAGGCATGTCTGGGCCCTGGGAAACCCTCCCCTCCACCAAGGGTGTTTCTCTCTCTGTCTCTCTTTCTGTCTCTCTCTCTCTCTCTCCTTCTCTTCTCCTACTTCCATCAAATAGAAGACATAGCATCAATCAGAATCAAACTCTGAGACATCCTGAACCCCTAGCTTGTGGAAAGTCTCCCCATGCCATAGTGCACTGACAAAAGTTGGCACTAAAACAATATATAACCACCAAGCCACCATTACAGAAGATTCTATAAGGAATTCTGCACAGAATGAAAGCAAACAAAACCATGAGAGGACAGGTAGCACCAAACCACAGAAGAAAAGACAAGGAATCAGAGAGTAGCATTGACTTGGCTGCACATGATCAACTTCTTAAACAACAAAAACAACTAAATGGCAGGTATTGCCACACGTCTGTCAATATTAACACTGAATGTCAATGGACTCATCTCCCCCATCAAAAGACATTATTTGGCAAATTGGATTAAAAAGGAAGATCCAACAATCTGTTGTTTACAGAGACCCATCTCATTGACAAGAACAAACACTGGCTTATGGTGAAAGGCTGGAAGCCAATAGCACCCGAAAACAGGCAGGAGTAGCAACACTTAGACAAAGTAGATTTCAAACTTACATTGATCAAACAAGATAAAGAAGGACACTTCATACTAATAAAAGGGGCAATACACCAAAAGGTATTGTTATAATTATCTACAATTGTTATAATTATCAACTTACGTGCACCCAATGTCAGTGAACCCAATTTCATCAAACACACTCTAAAGGATTTAAAAGCACATATAGTGGTAGTGGAAGACTTTAATACCACATTATCACCAATAGATAAGTCATCCAAACAAAAAAATCAATAAAGAATTCTAGAACTAAATCACACCATAGATCAAAAGGATCTAACTGATGTCTGCAGAATTTTTCATTCAACATCCAAACAATATACTGTCTTCTCAGCAGCCTGTGGAACTTTCCCCAAAATTGGTCATATCTTAGAGTATAATGCAAGCCTCAGCAAATATAAGAAAATAGAAATTATCCCCTGCATTCTATCTGATCACAGTGCATTAAAACTAGAATTCAACAACAAAAACAACAGCAGAAAATCAACAAACAATTGGAAGCTGAATAACACATTGCTCAATGATCAGTGGGTCATAGAAGAAATAGGAGAGGAAATTAAAAGGTTCCAGAAGTTAATGAAAATGAAAACACCACCTACTAGAGGCTATGGGACACAGCAAAGGCAGTCCTAAGAGGAAAGTTTATAGCCATGAGTTTGTATATTAAAAGGACAGAAAGATCTCAAATAAAAGACCTAATGCTACATCTCAAACTCCTAGAAAAACAAAAACAAGGAAAACCCAGCACAAGCAGAAGGAGAGAAATAATAAAAATAAGAGTGGAAATTAAT
Organism: Castor canadensis; assembly: GCF_047511655.1. Taxonomy (NCBI): domain Eukaryota; kingdom Metazoa; phylum Chordata; class Mammalia; order Rodentia; family Castoridae; genus Castor; species Castor canadensis. The sequence continues at coordinate 67,791,745 of NC_133391.1, read as the reverse complement.
GAAACAGAGACCAAAAAAAATTACAAATAATCAATGAAACAAAAAGCTGTTTCATTGAAAAAAATAAACAAGATTAACAAGCTCCTGGCAAATCTGACTAAAATGAGGAGGGAAAGGCAGTACAATCAGAAATGAAAAAGGGGAGAAAACAACAAACACCAAGAAAATCCAGGGAATCATCAGAGACTACTTTGGGAACCTATATTCCAATAAACTTGAAAATCTTAAAAAAATGGACAAATTTCTAGATACTTATGACCATCCAAATCTGAACCAAGAGGTTATTAACCACCTAAATAGATCTATAACACATAATGAAATTGAAGCCGCAATAAAGAGACTCCCAAAAAAGAAAAGTCCAGATCCTGACAGAATCTCTGTTGAATTCTACCAGACCTTTAAAGAAGAAATAATACCAACTCTCCTTAAAATTTACCATGAAATAGAAAGGGAAGAAACACTGCCTAACTCATTCTATGAAGCCAGTATTGTACTCACCCCAAAACCAGAAAAAGACACATCCAAAAAGAAGTATAGGCCAATTTCCTTAATGAACATTGATGCAAAAATCATTGATAAAATAATGACAAACTGAATTCAACAACATATCAGAAAGATCATTCACCATGACCAAGTCAGCTTCATCCCAGGGGTACAGAAATGGTTCAACATATGCAAATCAAGAAATGTAATACAACACAGCAACAGAAGCAAAGACAAAACCCACTTGATTATCTCAATAGATGCAGAAAAAGCCTTTGATAAGACTCAACACCACTTCATGATAAAAGCTTTAAGAAAACTAGGAATAGAAGGAATGTACCTCAACATTATAAAGGCTATATATGACAAACCTACAGCCAACATCATATATAATGTGGAAAAAGTGAAACCATTTCTCCTGAAGTCAGGAATGAGACAAAGATGTCCACTCTCCTCACTATTATTCAACATAGTCCAGGAATTCCTGGACTATTCCTAGAGCAATAAGGCAAGAAGAAGAAATAAAAGAAATACAAATAGGTAAAGAAATAGTCAAAGTATCCCTATTTGGAGACTACATGATCCTATATCTCAAAGACCCAAAAAATTCCAGCTAAAATCTCCTAGACACCATAAACAGCTTCAGAAATGTAGGCAGATAGAAAATCAACTTACAAAATCAGTAGCCTTTCTACACACCAACAATCAACAAATTAAGAAAGAATATAGGAAAACAATTTAATTTACTATAACCTCAAAAAAATCAAATACTTAGGCATAAAATTAACAAAAGATGTAAGCGATCTCTACAAGAAGTACAAACCACTAAAGATAGAGATCAAGGAAGACTACAGGAGGTGGAAAGATCTCCCATGCTCATGGATTGGTAGGATAAACATAGTAAAAATGGCTATACTACCAAAAGCAGTTCAATTCAATTCCTATCAAAATCCCAATGGCATTCATCACAGAGATTGAAAAATGTATCCTAAAGTTCATTTGGAAACACAAATGACCATGAATAGCCAAGGCAATAGTGAATAAAAAGAGAAACAATGGAGGTATCACAATACCCAACTTCAAACAATACTACAGAGCCATAGCAATAAAAACAGCATGGGACAGGCACGAAAACAGACATGAGGACCAGTGGAACAGAATAGAGGACCCAGATATGAATCCACACAGTTATGCTCACCTTATTTTTGACAAAGGCACCAAAAACATATGATGCAGAATAGATAGCCTCTTCAACAAATGCTGCTGGGAAAAGTGGTTATCTGCCTACATAAATCAGAAACTAGATCCATGTTTATCACCCTGTACTAGTATTAGGTCAAAGTGGATTAAGGACCTTAATATAAATAAAACCTTGAAGTCCGTACAGGAAAGAGCAGGGAATACTCTAGAGGCAATAAGCATAGGCAAGGACTGCCTCAGTAGAACTCCAGCAACCCAGCAACTAAGAGAAAGGATAGACAAATGGGACTACATGAAATTAAAAAGCTTCTGCACAACAACAACAAAAAAATTGTCTCTAAATTGGAGAGACCACCCACAGAGTGGGAGGAAATATTTTCTGGCTATACATCAAAGGACTGATAACCAGAATATACAGGGAGCTCAAAAAACTAAACTCCCCAAAAATCAATGATCCAATAAGGAAGTGGGCAACTGAACTAAATAGAACTTTTTCAAAGGAAGAAATCCAAATGGCCAAAAAAAACATGAAAAAATACTCACCATCCCTGACCAAAAAGGAAATGCAAATCAAAACCCCACTAAGATTCCACCTTACCCCTGTTAGAATAGCTATCATCAGAACACCACCAACAAATGTTGGTGAGACTGTGGGGAAAAAGGAACCTTTATACACTGCTGGTGGGAATGTAAGCTAGTACAATCACTTTGGAAAACAATATGGAAGCTTCTTAAAAAACTAAACATAGATCTACCATATGATCCAGCAATTACTCCTAGGAATATACCTAAAGGAATGTGACTCAGGTTATTACAAAGGCACACCCATGTTTATTGCAGTACTAGTCACAATAGCCAAGTTTTGGACACAACCATGATTCCTCACTGCCGATGAATGCATTAAGAAAATATGGTATTTATACAGAATGGAATTTTATTCAACCACAAAGAAGAATGAAATTTTGTCATTCACAAGTGAATGGATGGAACTGGAGAGTATCATCTTAAGTGAAGTCAGTTAGTCTCAGAAGGCCAAAAATTGTATGTTTTCCCTCATGTGTGGACTATAGCCCTAAAACAAATGCAATAATATTATTGGACATGGGTCACACAGAAAGGGGAGAACATGCATGGGAAAAATAGGAAAGGAAGGAAACCTAAAACTTGAATGTGTTTGTTTGATGTGCCCACTGTAGAGGAGCAAATATAGTAATCTTAAACTGGCAGAGGCCACTATGGGAAGGGGACTAAGAAGTAGTGAAGAGGTCTGGTAGAGATGAATCAATTCAGGTTGTAATACACAAGTGCATGGAAGCAACACTAGGAATCTCTCTGTAGAGCTATCTTTTTCCCAAACTAACAAAAATGCTATGTCTTTCTTATTATCTCTTATGTTTTCTCTTCAACAAAATTGGAGAACAATCTGCCTGGAAGCAAGGGGGTGTGTGGGGGAGTGGGGGTAGAGGCGAAGGGGCAGGGGGAGAAGTTGCCCAAACAATGTATATTCATATGAGTAAAAGTAAAATCAATAAAAAATAAGCTTTTTAAACTCAAAAAAAAAATCATGAAAGTCTACTTTGATGTTGTGTTAAGCCACCCAGTCTATGGTAATTTCTTATGGAAGCTTTTAGAATTAACACAGTTGCCTCCACAAAAAAAGAATGTTTGATGAATTTGGATATTCATTCCCATTGCAAGATTTCATTTGTAATATTTTATATTGTCTTGATTAAAATGAATTACTAACAATTAACTATTCTATTACTATTTACTATTACTAGCAATTTCAAACTAACATTCATACAAAATGAGAAACCCATAACAATATTTTTATATGAATTTTGTGGCTTTCTGCTTATAATTTTGTACATCAAGCCAAAGTACACTAGATGTAATAAGTGTTTACTGTCTGTGAAAAAGAACCATGTTTTTACCTACATGCTTGTGCTTGGGATGCATGTGGTTAGAGTGAATAAAAATATTTATATAATTTCTTGTATTTTTGCAGTAAGGCTCAAAATGTTTGGATATTTTCACATTAACTTACTCCCTGAAGATATTTTAATTCCAGTTCTTTAAGACTGACTCATTTTCAACTTTATTAATCATTGAATAATAGCAATTGGTAACTGGTAATTTTTCTACGCTGCCATCTCCTGTAAGCCACATAATAAAGAAATACAAAAAGAAAATTACAGAGGCAATTCAATTTCACATGCTATGCTATATTGTAGTCTATTCTCTAAGCTATTTTCCAATGTCATCAATCACTGTTTCCTTAGACAAGACCATAAAATGTGAGGATAGGTGGACTGCTAAATTTTAGGAAAATGTATTAATTTCTACCTGTTTAAATAAAATAGCAATTGCCAAAAAATCACTTGGTTCTCTTGCCACCCAAACTTGCAGAACAAGTCAAATAATATAATTATATTCTAAAGCATAAATTAAGAAAGTTCTTAGTAACTATCATTATGGTTAACTGGAAAGAATCAGGTCAGAAGCCTCGGGAGTGTGTCTAGGAACAATCATTGCTAATATTTTTTCCCATGAGAAGCCATCTGATCTTTCAGCTCTCTTCAGAGTGAGTTCTGCACTGACTACCCCACATTCAGAAAGATTTTCCTTTCATACAAGTTCACATCCTGTTCCATTCAGCTCCTATTCCTGACAGATTCTTTGACAGTGGAAAATAATGGATTGTCTGCCTTTGCTTTGGATCCTTTCTGACAGATGGCTTGAACAGGACCATCTTTCTCAAACTTCTCCTGGTGTGTGAAGTGGGAAAAGTACAAAGCAAAAATGTTTAAGCTGATTCTTCATCTTTCTTTTAAAAGTCCTATAATCCATTCACCCACTTCAGCCTTAGGTACTTGACATTTCCAAGTGGCCAGCTGAATATCTGAGATTGCTGTCACCCTTTCACCTGCACACAGTCTTGACTTACTTGTTTGCCCAACTTCCCTCAACACTCTTCAAAGTTCCCTTCATTGTTGAACATAGAGCCAATTCTGTCAAGGTCTCTGAAAAAGTTCACTGTTAATAATTTAATCTAAAATATGAAGTATGCATCTAAACTATGGTCAGCTTGAAGTTGTATCATAAATGGTTAATTAATTAAATCTCAATTAATGATTATTGTTATACTTAATATTTTCTATCTAGAAGTTGAAATACAATGAATTCTACAGACATAATTTCTCTTCCTCTCATTTCTTTACATTAAAAAACTATAATACATGATAAAAAGAATACATGAAACAAATGCAAGGCAAAAAATAAAATGTATACCTTTGATGCTCCTAAAACAAGTCCTAAAATCTGATGGGTGCCTTGCGTCTGCCAGATGTTACTCTACTTTACTTCATAGATTGCCTCCTGGAAAAGAGTCACAAATTTATTAATGTCTTGTTTTTTCTCTATAGTATTTTATCACAGATATATGTATTTCCAAAAAAGTGGGCTATTTGACATTGTTCCACATGTAAGATTGAGTTTCTTCGTGGGCTCTCCATTTTATTTTCTTGTTTTGTTTTATTATTATTATTGACTATTGTAAATGGTGTTTTTTCTATCCATATTTCTAATCCCAAACTCATTTCTTCCTTTTTCCTGATTTACGTATAATCCATATAATCCGTTCACTTTTTTAATGAGGTTGTTAATCTATTAATATTTATTTAGACTGGTACTGTCATTTTCTGTTTTGGTATATTGTTGCTTTTTTTTCTTACAGTTTTAGAATTGTACATCCTATACATTTAGCTTTTAGCTTTGACTTTTAGAAAAAAATCGAGCAAAGTATTAACCTTCAGAATATTACATAAACCTTAAAACACTTTAATCATGCCTCACCTAGCGTATATGCTACTGTTGTTTTGTGTTTTAGAATTTTTGTCCACATTTATGCAATTTTTGCTTGGGTTTGCACACCTTTTCCATTGTATTCTCACCAGTTTTTCTTTATATTACTGTTTTCCTTTTCCTTAGAATTACATTTTTCAGTTATAGGAATTTCCATAGACAACTAAGTGCCTTTCTGTCAAAACTATAAGATAAAGTGATTAATTTTTAAATTCCCCAATTGAACAAATCTCATATATTTGCTCTGCTCAGGATGGAAACTAAATTCAAATGGTTGAGATTTCTTTCCCTAAAGTTAGAATTATTCGTTTTTTATTAATTTCAGAAAATTTCAGAAGTATTCTCCCAGTTAATATATGTGACAGTACTGCCAGCAGTTCTAAGTCTATATATTTTGTTACATAACAGTTCACATCTCTATTTTGTACGATTTTTAAAAAGTTCTGATTTGTTTTTAGAAACAGTGCTCCACTCCATAAACAGGTAATAGATGCCTCTTTCTTTCTTATCACATTGTGTCATTGATTTTATTTTTCAAAGATCTCCTGTGGACTCTGATCACTGTCTGAAATAGTATGGAAGCGCAATTAAAACCCAACCTTGAAATCTTCACTTTCCTTTGAAATCACAAATATGCTAGTAAAATTGTGATGTTGGTTCACCAAGAATCCAGTATAGGCAAAGTTAATACCTAACCAGAAGTCTTATAGATATTAAAACTTTATAAATACGAATGTATTCTTTCTGAGGTCATTTTTGCCATTCAGGTTGGACATTTTATTTATCAAAGAAAACCTCAAAGTCAGTTTCTGTATTTTATATTACCTACAAATATTTATCTAACAAATAATGAGCTTCACAGGATTTATGTAAAGGACTTCCAAACTGCTTTTATTTGCCATATAGTGCTAACCAAAATGTATTTCCACATTCATCTAATTAAATTTTAAGTAAAATTACCTGCCAGAAATCTTATAGGCACCCTATAAAAGCATTTATGCCAATAAAAATATTTCTTCAAGTATGAATAAAGAAATGACATAAAGACTTATTATTTAAAAGTTATTTTAAATGAAACTCTTAGCAAGTTACTAAACTGCTACACACATTACTGTGTAAAACAGAGAATAATAACTGGATATTCTACTGTGATAATTTTAGTAGGTTTCCTGCAACTGACTCCCTCATTCTTTCCATTGGTATTTCACATGCAGCTTGCTATATATTTGGACTTGGAATGAGCACAGTGAAGGGTATGGGATTTTCTTCCTTGAAAGATTGCTGAAGGATCAAAGCTTGCAAACCAGAATCCTTGGCACCCATTTTGTAAAGTCTTGGCCAATAGAAAATAAGAAACAAGAAAAAATTAGAAATACAATTGCTGTTTTTGTTTTTTTCTCTAGATTGCCCTAAGTTCATTCATTTTTGTAATTATTCTTTCCAGAGAATTTCTGTAGACAAATGAACAAGTCTGCCTAGTGATCTGTTGCAGACTTATGGACAATACCCCATACCTCCTAATTATTGCCAGTGTAAACTTATAGACTCTACTGTTTAGAAGACTCAGGCAAAGGCAGTAGTACAATTTCACAATAATTTTTGGTTTGTTGAGACAGGGTCTTGCTATGTAATTCAGGCTGACCTCCAGCATGTGATCCTCTTGCCTTAGGCTCCCAAGTGGGATTGCAGCCATATACCACAATGCCTGGGACAAATGTTTCACAGGTTGTTTTTAATAAATGTATGTATATATAAATATGTACATATATATGTATAGTATAAATCATATATATATGTGTGTGTGCATAAATAAAAAACTACACAACTGGAATTTGCAAGCAAGAGGGGAAAACACTGTGTCCTTTTGTAAATAAAATGTCTATTTCCTTAATGTCTTCCTAAAGTTAAAATCTTTCATATATTCATAAATGTCACTGAGATCACTATTGAGTCAAATATTTAATTATAATGTGATATAATATTGAACTAGATTTCAGAGTTTTGACTCAAGGCATCCAACAAGCTGATAATCTTAAAAGTTTATGAACAGATATTGAATATTATAAGGTACAGGGTTCCCAATAAGAATCTGATACATTAAGAGTTCTCAGAAAGAAGAATAAATTCTGAAAACTCTTCTCCCTTCTTTTCTACCTTATTTCTTCCCATATGTCCATCTTATGTGGATACAGGTGGTTATACTATTGAGAAGATAAAGTAAGAAGTAAAAGAATTAAAGAATGATTTGTTGTAAAAGGATATTTCAATTACTTCTGAGTCAGGCTTGATCTAAGACATTTTCTTCCACAGATTTGGGGATGCTTTGAAGAAATTAAAACAATTTGTGTCTTCCTCAACCTTTTGCCTCCTCCTTGCAGATTTATATGATTTACTGTGAACTTCTAATAAAAGAGGGCTTTTATGGTAATGTAGAGTATGTTTCAGTCAACAATGTAAACTGAAGGCCAAAGAAATTAGATTACTTCTTTCAATTATGCCTAACTGCAAGGCCTGTCACTATGCCACATGCAGTAATAAATTCTGGTGTGCTAAGGCACAGCAGGATGACTGTACATAATGACAACTGACTATACATTTCAAAAAAGTAGAAAATAAAGATTTTGAGTATTTTCACCATAAAGAAATAAATGTTTGAGGAAATACAAATGTTTACTCAAATTTGAACATTACATGATATATACATGCATCAAAACATCACATAGAAAAAAATCACATGGTAACCCATATATATATAATTATATATATATATAATTTTAATGATTCTATGCATGAATAAATAAAAAACTCAAAGTCAGCAGTGATGGCTCACACTTGTAATCTTAGCTACATGGGAGACTGAGATTGGCAGGATCACAGTTCAAGACCAACCCAGGCAAAAAGTTTGCAAGACACCATTTCAACAGAAAGAAGCTGGATGGGATGGATTGTACTTGCCATCTTAGCTACAGTGGGAAATATAAAATAGGAGGATCATAGTCCAGGCAGACACTGTCAAAAAGTGAAACTCTAAATCCAAAATAAGCAGAAAAAAAAAAAAAGGACTAGAAGCATAGCTCACACTGTAGAGCACCTTCCCAAGGTGTGCAAATCCCTGTGTTCAAACCACAGAAGCACCAGGAAAAAAACCCAATATTAATTTAAATTAAAAATTTAAACCAACATTTAATAATGTATGACATGAAGTATAAAAATAATTTTAAAAATATGAGTTCTCACTGTTTTCCTAAGCTATCATTAGATGGCAATAGACAATTCTGAAAGAAATATGGTCTCCTCTAAGGTAATTTTTGTGCTGACATGTTAAGATGCAATTCTGAAGGATCCAAGATGGTGACTAGGGTGCAAAAGCAGACAGAGTGAGCTCTGTGACTCAAAAACCTTGCTGAGACACTGGAGTCACCCTTGGAGGAAGTTAAGCACCAAGGAGAATCAAAACTTCTACACCCTGAACCCATAGCCTGTAGAAAGCTTCTCCATGCCACATTACACTGAGAAAACAGGTAGGCTGCTGCTGCCATCAGCTGCCGGCTCCAAACATGCTTGGGAGACATTCAGCAGACCAAACAGGTGAGCACCAAGTGTCACACAGTATTCCCCCAGTCACCCATGGGATAAACCAGCATAACCCCCTGGGCAGACTGACACCCCTGCAAAAAAAATTAAAAAACTGAACAATAAACAATGAACTGAAAACTAGCACACAGCAGAGGGGTGGGAATGCTGAATTTGCACCAGAGAAGCGGGGATTGGCAAGGAGCTAATCTCCATAGAACTATCAGTAAACAAAAGGCTAGAAAGGCAGGAATGCCAACAGCAGTCAGGTGATAAGCCACTGCCTGAAGTAGAGCAGGTAGCAAACCACAAAAGTCATCTCCTGAGCCAGTGAGCAACACCCAAAATCAAATGGCCCCACAAAACTGAAAAACAAACAGCAAATAATCACAACACCCTGAAAGCAAGGAGCCAGCTGATGGATCACTGACCTTGCCCCAGAGAAAGGAGGTAAGGGAAAGAAACAAGCCCCTAGTAAACAAGTACAACAAATAGCCACCTCCAAAGCAGGATAGCTGGTGGACTACGGAGCTGATCTCCTGAACCTGAGGACAGCATGCAAAGTTAAACTGCCACACCTCACTGAGGGAGGAGCTGACTGAGCAGCTGCCACTGAAAGACAGAAGAAAAAACACTACCCACAAGACAACCACCTGGCAAGACTATGACAGCTTCTGCTTAAATACCAACACCAGTATTGGATGCTGGAGGAGTAACACGAGAACTTAAACTAAGACTGAAATTCTATTGTTCCTGAAGCTGGAGTTCTTTTGTTTGATTGTTTGTTTGTTTTGTTTCTTGTTTGTTTGTTTGTTCATCTCTCCCCATTAATTTTTTGGGTTTTGTTGTTGTTGTTGTTAGTTTTATTATTATAGGTTTTCTATTTTTACTTTTACTCCTATCATCCTTTTTTTTCTCTTTATACTATCAACTTAACCATCATCATCCCTTCATCCCTACTCTCACCTACTTCACTCTCTATCCTTCTCCTGTGCTAAAACCTATTGGTCCCCTATCCCACAACTTATTCTGGCCCCTCTCACCCACTCTCTTCCCCCAGCCCTCAACTTCCCATCACATTCTCCTCTAAACCTGTCACCAGACTACCTCTCCCTCCTTCACACTCATCACCCACTGAACAACATACTATATCAACTTTACACAACCCCAAAGCCCTGCAATCCCTAACAAAAAAACACCCACTTCTACAACAACAGAAATATACCCAAACACACACAAGGACCACAAAAACAGCGGCCCCCACACTGCTTTCCCCATTCACCCACCCACTTCCTATCTCCACCTTTAGTGCCACCCTATCCAACTCCCCAAATTTCTATAGCAAGCATTACAAATGTTAACCCCCCCAACTCCCACTGCTTTTAGATTTTACCATAGGAGATCTTCTAAATAACACATATACTACTGGTTGGGTATTAAACCTGTGAATTAGTTAATACTAAATTACAGCCAGACAGAAATAGCACACACACACTTAGCTAAAAACCCAATACAGCCTCAAAACAAAATTAAATCAAGGGAAAGAAAACAGGTGACTGAAACCACCCACTAGCCTATCAAGAACATAGTTGCACAGTACCAAGTAGAGCAATGGGAAGAACAAAAAGGGATGGAAACTATTCTCTCCCCCAAAATAATTTAATACAGGATTCAGAGGGAAATGAAGAAAATGGATACCTAGTTCCAGACTCCAACAAAACAAAGATAAATGACACCAAGGAACTCAACAATGTCCACAAGAACAGCCTCAAAGAAGAAATCTTGCAAGTATTCACTGAAAATTTCATGGAGATCACACTAGAAATGGTTAACCAAAATGTACAAGAGGGACTCAAGAAATTTCAAGACCCAAAAATAAATAATACGAGAAGACAAAGAAACAAATAGATGAGCTCACAGGAGCTCTAAATAAACACCAAAGTGAAACAGGGAACTATAAATAGAGAGATAAATGAATTAAAGATGAAAATAGACAATATTAAAAAGAAAGTTACCCATGATAAGGAAAACTTCAGAAAAAAGAATGAAACAGAAACACAAAGCACAGTGAAAGGCCACTCCAGCAGACTAGAACAAATGGAAGACAGAATCTCAGAACTTGAAGATAAAATGGAAATTAAAGGAAAAGCTGAAGAGCTATTAGTCAAACAACAAAAGTCCTATGAAAGGAAAATGCAAGAACTCACTGACTCCATCAAAAGATCAAAACTGAGAATCATGGGCACTGAAGGAGAAGAAGTGCAAGCAAAAGGGATTCATAATATATTCAATGAAATAATAACAGAAAATTTCCAAAATCTGGAGAAAGTTATGCCCATTCAGGTACAGGAAGCCTCCAGGACACCAAACAGACTTGACCAAAATAGAACCTCCCCATGGTATATTATCATTAAAGCAATAAGCACAGAGAATAGAGAAAGAATACTGAAGGCTGTAAGAGAGAAAAAGTAAATAACATATAAAGGTATATCCATCAAAATCACAGCAGATTTCTCAACGGAAACCTTAAAAGCAAAAAGGGCAAGGAGTATTTTGGGCACTGAATGACAATAACTTGAACCCTAGGATACTCTACCCAGCAAAACTATCATTCAAAATAGATGGAGCAGTAAAAGTATTCCACAATAAGCAGGAACTAAAGCAATATATGACCACCAAGTCACACTACGAAAGATTCTCCAAGGAATTCTGCACACAGAAAATGAAAGCAGACAAAATCATGAGAAGACAGGCAGTACCAAAGCACAGGAGAAGAAAAGACAAGAAATCAGAGAGTAACATTGATTCAGCTGCACACAATCAAACCCTTAAATAACAAAAACAACTAAATGACAGGAATCACCACATACCTATCAATACTAACACTGAATGTTAACGGACTTAATTCCCCCATCAAAAGACACTGTTTGGCAAACTGGATTAAAAAGGAAGAGCCAACGATCTGTTACGTACAGGAGATCCATCTCATTGACAGAAACAAGCACTGGCTTAGGGTGAAAGACTTGAAGAAGATCTGCCAAGCCAATGGCCCCTGAAAATAGGCAGGAGTAACAATACTTACCTTGGAAAAAGTAGACTTCAAACTTAAACTGATCAACTGAGATAAAGAAGGATGTGCCATACTAACAAAAGGAGAAAAATGCTAAAAGGAAAAAACAATTTTCAGCCTATATGCACGCAACATTATTGCATCCAATTTCTTCAAACATATTCTGAAGGATCTAAAAGCATATATAGACTCCAACACAGTGGTAGTGAGAGACTTTAATACACCCCCTATCACCAACAGATGGTAATCCAAACAAAAAATCAATAAAGAAATTCCAGAACTAAATCACACCATAGATCAAATGGACCTAGCTGATGTCTACAGAATATTTCATCCAACTTCTGCACAATATACATTCTTCTCAGCAGCCCATGGAACTTTCTCTAAAATTAACCATATGTTAGGGCACAAAGCAAGCCTCAGCAAATATAAGAAAATAGAAATAATCCTACACATTCTATCTGATCACAATGCACTAAAACTAGAACTCAACAACAAAAACAACAGCAGAAAATATGCAAACAGTTAGAAGCTGAACAACACAGTGCTCAATGATCAACAAGTCATTGATGAAATAAAAGAGAAAATTAAAAGTTATCTGGAAGTTAATGAAATGAAAACACGAACTACCAGAGCCTATGGGACACAGCAAAGGGAGTCCTAAGATGAAAATTTATAGCCATGAGTGCATATATTAAAAGGACAGAAAGATCTCAAATCAATGACCTAATGCTACATCTCAAATCCTAGAAAAAGAAGAACAAGCAAAACCCAAAACAAGCAGAAGGAGAGAAATAATAAAAATAAGGGCTGAAATTAATGTAGTACAACAAACAAACAAACAAAAAAAACCATACAAAGAATCAATGAAACAAAAGCTGGTTCTTTGAAAAAATAAACAACATTGACAGACCCCTGGCAAACCTGACTAAAATGAGGAAAGAAAAACCAAAATCAGTCAAATCAGAAATGCAAAAGGGGCAATAACAACAAACACCATTAAAATCCAGGGAATCATCAGAGACTACTTTAAGAACCTATATTCCAATAAATTTGAAAATCTTGCAGAAATGGACAAACTTCCAGACACTTATGACCATCCAAAATTGAACCAAGAGAATATTAACCACCTGATCTATAACACAAAATGAAATTGAAGCAGCACTATAGAGTCTCCCAAAAAAGAGAAGTCCAGGACTTGATGGATTCTCTGCTAAATTCTATCAGACCTTTAAAGAAGAACTAATACCAACTCTCCTTAAACTTTTGCACCAAATAGAAAGGAACACTACCTAACTCATTTTATGAAAACAGTATTATACTCATCCCTAAACTAGACAAAGCCACCTCCAAAAAGGAGAACTGTAGGTCAATTTCCTGAATGAACATCGATGCAAAAGTCCTCAATAAAATAATGGCAAACCAAATCCAACAACACATCAGAAAGATCATTCCCCAGGACCAAGTCAGTTTCATCCCAGGAATGCAGGGGTGGTTCAACATATGCAAATCAATAAATGTAGTACAAAACATTAATAGAAACAAAGACAAAAACCATTTGATCATCTCAATAGATGCAGAAAAAGTCTTTGATGAAATCCAATGACACTTCATGATAAAAGCTCTAAGAAAACTAGGAATAGAAGGAATGTACCTCAACATTATAAAGGCTATATATGACAAACCTATGGCCAACATCATACCTAATGGAAAAAAAAACTGAAACCATTTCCCCTAAAATCAGGAATAAAACAAGGGTGCCCACTATCCCTACTCTTATTCAACCAAGTCCTGGAATTCCTAGCCAGAGCAATTAGGCAAGAAGAAGAAATAAAAGGAATACAAACAGGTAAAGAAACTGTCAAAATATCCCTATTTGCAGATGACATGATCTTATATCTTAAAGACCCAAAAAACTCTATCCAAAAACTCCTAGACACCATAAACAGCTACAGCAAGGTGGCAGAATACAAAATCAACTTAAAAAAATCATTAGCTTTTCTACTCATCAACAACAAACAAATTTTGAAAGAATATAGGAAAATAATCCATTTACAATAGCCTCAAAAAAAATCAAATACCTAGGAATAAATTTAACAAAGGATGTGAATGACCTCTACAAGGAGAACTACAAACCACTGAAGAGATTAAAGAAGACTACAGAAGGTGGATAGATCTCCTGTGCTCATGGATTGGTAGAATCAACATAATAAAAATGGCTATACTACCAAAAGAAATCCACATTTTTAATGCATTTCCCATCAAAATCTCAATGACATTCATCACAGAGATTGAAAGATATATCCTAAAGTTCATTTGGAAACACAAGAGACAGAGAATAGCCAAGGCAATACACAGCAAAAAGAGCAATGCTAGAGGTATCACAATACCTGACTTCAAACTATATTACAAAGCAATAGCACTAAAAACAGCATAATACTGGCACAAAAATAGTTATGAAGCCCAGTGGAACAGAATAGAGGACGTGGATATAAATCCACACAGTTATGCCCACCTTATTTTTAACAAAGGTGCAAAAACATATGATGGAGAAAAGACAGCCTCGTTAAAAATGTTGCTGGAAAAAGTGGATAGCTGCCTGCAGAAAACTGAAATTAGATCCATGTTTATCACCCTGTACTAGTATTAACTCAAAATGGATCAAGGACCTTAATATCAGACCCAAAACTCTGAAGTTAGTACAGAAAAGAACAGGGAATACTCTGGAAGCAATAGGTATAGGCAAGGACTTCCTCAATAGAACCCCAGCAGCTCAGTAACTAAGAGAAAGGATAGACAAATGGGAATACATAAAATTAAAAAGCATCTGCACAACAAAAGAAATGGTCTCTAAACTGAGGAGCCTACCCACAGAGTGGGAGAAAATATTTGTCAGCTATACATTAGACAAAGAACTGATAACCAGAATACAGGACTGATAACCAGAATACAGGGGGCTCAAAAACCTAACTCCTCCCAAATCAATGAATCAATTAAAAAATGGGCAACTGAACTAAACAGAACTTTTTCAAAAGAAGAAATTCAAATGACCAAAAACACATGAAAAAATGCTCACCATCTCTGGCCATAAAGGAAATGCAAATCAAAACCACACTAAGATTCCACCTCACCCCTGTTAGAATATCTATCATCAAAAACACCACTGACAACAGGTTTTGGTGAGGATGTGGGAAAAAAGGAGCCCTTATGCACTGCTGGTGGGAATGCAAGCTAGTGCAACCACTCTGGAAAACAATATGGAAGCTTCTTAAAAAACTAAAAATAGATCTGATGTATTATCCAGCAATCACACTTCTAGGGATATACCCAAAGGAATGCCACTCAGGTTTCTCCAGAGGCACCTGCACACCCATGTTTATAGGTAAGTTATGGAAACAGCCAAGATGCCCCACTACTGACAAATGGATTAAGAAAATGTGGTATTTATATACAATGGAATTTTACTCAGCCATGAAGAAGAATGAAATCTTATCATTCTCAAGTAAATGGATGGAGCTGGAGAACATCATCTTTTTTTTTCTTTTTCTTTTATTATTCATATGTGCATACAAGGCTTGGTTCATTTCTCCCCCCTGCCCCCACCCCCTCCCTTACCACCCACTCCGCTCCCTCCCTCTCCCCCTCCACCCCGCCAATACCCAGCAGAAACTATTTTGCCCTTATTTGGAGAACATCATCTTGATCGAGGTTAACCAGGCTCAGAAGACCAAAAATCCTACGTTCTCCCTCGTATGTGGACTTTAGATCTAGGGCAAATACAGTAATGTTGTTGGACTTGGGTCTCACATGCTAAGGGGAAAGCACATACAGGAGGTATGAGGATAAGTAGGAAACCCAAAACATGAAAATTTTTGATGTCCCCACTGCACAGGAGCTAATACAGTAACCTTAAAATGACAGAGGTCAATATGGGAAGATGACCAGGAAGTAGTGAAGAGGTCTGGTAGAGATGAATCAATTCAGGTTGTAACACATTTGTGCATGGAAGCAACACTAGGAATCTCTCTGTATAGCTATCCTTATCTCAACTAGCAAAAACGCCTTGTCTTTCTTATTATTGCTTATGTCTACCATTCAACAAAATTGGAGAAAAGAGCAGAACAGGTTCTGCCTGGAAGTGAGGGGGGTGAGAGGGTAGAGGGAGGGGGCAGGGAGCAAGGGGGAGAAATGGCCCAAACAATGTATGCATGTGTGAATAAATGAATAAAGAAAAAAAGTGTCAAGAATAAATTTTAAAGTAAATTTTAAAAAGATGCAATTCTGAAAACAATGACTACAAAAAGTGATCCTCAATATATTGTCAAAGTTTATAGTAGGTCAAACATTTGTGAGAATGCAATCCTCAAGCACCTTGGTACAGAGTGTCATTGGCATCAGCTGAAGGTTTACTAGGAATGCAGAGATTAATGCCCTAATCCACACTTATACCAGAACTGTGTTTTAACAATAGTCCTCAAGTTTGAGAAGCAATAATGTCATAGACTACATAGAAAAATTTGGCTTGGCTAAAATCAAAAGAAGCATGAAACCAATCACCTGCCTAATTTATTTTTTGCTGAGAGCAAGGAGATTTAAAAAATTGGCTTCCATTGTATTACTCGGGATTTCCCAAAGAAGCAGAAACGATTGTGTGTGTGTGTGTGTGAGAGGGTGGGGTATGCGAGCAAATGAAGAGAGAGAGATTGATTAGAAGAAATTATGAAGGTTGACAACCCAGGATAGCTCGTGGTATGGTGATGGGTCCTATCCAAAAGTTGGCCGCTCTGAGACCTAGGAAAAGCAGAAGTTTCAATTCAAGTCTGAGGGCACAGAAAAATTAATGTCGCAGCTCAAAATAATCACGCAGAAAAATCCCTTTTACCTAGCCTTTTTGTGCTAAGTCAGGCCTTCAAGGAATTGAATGGATGATGGGGCCTCGTCACTTTAGGGCCACTCTAGCTTAGGAAGGGCAATGTGCTTCACAGTCTAACTCAGATGTTAGCTTTATCCAGAAACACTCTCTCTGACACATTAGGATAATGTTTAACCAAATATGTGAGTACAGTGTGATCTAGTCAAATTGGCACACAAAATTGACCTTAACATTCTTTAAGAACCAAAACCAAATGAAAGTAGGTACACATAAAACATAATTCTAAATCACTACAAAATAGATTAAAACAACTCTTAGATGAAGAAAGGAATCCTCATAGCATCAAGACAGAACTATTTCACTGTCCTATGTGGAACTTTTAGCTGATTTTAAGAGAAAATGAGTCACTGAGTTCTCAAACAGAGATACACATTAAAATAGCTACAGGCAGATAACTCAGTAAGAAAAATGACATAATAATGATAAAAAATATCTACCAGGAATAAAATCTCAATGCAAGTATTTTGTAAAATAAAACATGGGTAAATTAGAGTTTTAAGATTTAACTCTTAAACTTTCATGAATGACTTGTTTACACTCTGATTTTCAAACTGACATTATTTTGACTGCATCAAGATATGAAAATTAGAAATTAATTCATTTTGGGTTCTTTTACTTGGAGAAATATTTATTTTTAAGCAGTTTTTTAGTACCCAAATAAAGGTATTCAGGAACATGGATAAAATCTTGCAGAATGTTTTGTCATTTTAAGGAAAGAACTCCTTAGATATTTGTAGAATTTTAGTTTGTAATATTATCTTACTTAGTAGTCCTACAACACAATAACATGCATCAGCTATTTTTCATTCATACTGCTAAATTTTTATAAAGAAGAATGAATTGGGAAGTTATAGTTTATCTTCATAAAATTTGAAACCAAAGAAACTCTTTTGTTGTTAGAAATTGGTCTTAAACTTCCAAATTTCAAAATTTGACTCAAGCTATTGCTGAAAATTAACTTTAACTCAAGAAAGCAGATCTATTTGTGCTCTGCGAAATGAATTTCCATCACAATTTCACTAAAGATATGCAAATTAGGCATACATTGGTATAAATTCTTTTGAATACCTGGCCAAGAAATATTCAAAGGATTTCAATGGATTATAGCAATATTTATCCCAAAATTTTTGATTCAGTTTTCAACAGTTAGCCGATTTTCTCTGTTTAAAATTTTCCATAGAAGGATTCAAGAGCACTTCATAATAAACCACCTAACCTCAGTTCAGTACTGCCAGCCACCATAACACGCTTGCAATTCATCAGTCAAGACTGAACTGGTTCAATGTAGAACACACCTAAGACAAAAGTATCTGTTCTTACCCAGCATCTACTTTTCTCCTCTCTGTCCCAACAGAACTATGACTTTTTTTTTTTAAAGAAACTTTTCCTCTTCTAAGTGGTCATGTAATTGACAGGAAGTTGACCCAACTTCCAAGCTTCTAGGACAGGATTCATTGGTCTAAATATAATTCTTATTTCCAGTGATTGGATTCAGGAAAAGTCTCTCATCTTTCTTTGGATATTAAAATGTTTTAAAAATGTGTTCATCACCTCATCAATCAGCCAAGTTGCTAACATCTGAGTATAATACTGGCATTGAAAATTCCTGTGGTATTTAATGAGGCACCAAGATACTGAGTTCACCAATCCTAAGACTCTTTTTCTGCACTTTCTACGTGTAGCGTTATTGTTTTTCCTGTTTTTAAGCCAATTTGAATTGGAATTTTGTACTTTTTTAATCTGATGAAATACTACATATGTGAAGGATTTCACTCTGAAGGTTTGAATGCCCACAAAATTCAATCCTATTGAATGGTACACAGGACTTAGGTTTATTTAATGTCGCAAAATGTTGATCCCTTACATTTAAGTAGTATATCAGATCAAATGTCAGAAAGGCCATCCCTTAGCCACACCATCTGTAGACACTCTTAACAATTTTGACCAGTCTATGTTAAAATTTACAAGATGCTAATCAAAACAAAGACTTAATGCATTGTTAATGTTGTGGGTAGAATGTCCAATTTTTTTATTCTAAAAGAATTCTAACAAAATAAATAACTATCTAGATGGAATTGTTTATCATGGATTCCCAACACTCATCACACAAAAAGGTCACCAATGATTTAACTTTCTCAATTTATTTTAGAAATTCCCAACTAAATCTTCCACATGCTAATAACTAGTGCTACTGGTGAGAAATAAATTAGAGAATATTATTATGCTTTCAGATTTTCCATTTGTGCAGTGGTCAGTAGATACTCTCTCATGTCAAAGGTTTTCAATACATTAATTTTACTTAAGGCACAGCTGCATTTCACAGTATTGCTATTTTTTAACATAAAAAGACCTGTGAAAATTGTAGTCTTTTATATCCTGGGCATTAAGTTTTAAAAACCATCAATCTTCCCAAATATTTATAATTGTGACCACAGTGATTATGTTTCATAATAACATCTTGGTCTGTACTTTTTCTCACACAGACATGTTTGTTTTGCACACTGAAAAAATAGTGTACCCTTCTAGTAATATATGCTCTCCCACTTTTCTTTTTAAATGTATTGCCCTATCACTTTTCTTTCAAATTTTAGAGAGAAATATTTATCTTAACACTATAAAAAACAAGAATGCAAGAACAGTGACAAATGGCAATTCACACTTTGTTTCATTTTAAAAAAAACAATAGGAACTGGTAGAGACTGTTAAGCACTGGAGAGCTTGTGACCCAGCTGAAGTGGACCGTGACCATTCTGCTCTTACAGTCTGTGCCACCCTGGAATGTGAGCCAAGTCCTATCAGACTCATTTTTTCAATAGAAACTGGAAATCATATTTTTAGGTGAAACTCCCAGTTTTAAATTTTGACAACCAATTTGAATTTGAAAAGCCCTCATTGGACCTACATTCTACAAACCATAGAAATAAATAACTGCAGACCAAGTGTGCACATTGGGCTTTCAATGTACTACTGGTCTACATGTCGATAAATGAATATACAATTACAATATGGAATTGTCACCAGAGAGTCCTTAACAGGAAGTTAAGTGAGAAGCTTTAACACTAGAAACTTTTTGAAAATGTAAACTTATCTTTATTTTTATAACAGATATTCCAGTATACAACTTAAGGAGGAAAATGATGGGTAAAAGTATGTACACTGTGAAAAACAACAGTCCCCTACCCAAGTTCGCAATTGATTCTTGACCCAATAAGAAAACACTTTTCAACTCATTTAGTCATTCCTTTTGATACTTGACTTTTGAATTACAGGTAATATGACATTGCTAATGTTATTCTAGACATTTTGGTTTTGACATTTTCTGCTGACTTCACATTGTGGATGCTCCCTATCTCTCCCTGGTCCCCTACACCTTCTGAGTGTGTTCTTGAAGCATCTACTTGTATATCCATACTTTTCTTCCTCTCATTCTTCAATTATATTTAAAGCATCAGACTTATATTTGAAATAGTAAGAATATATAAATTCGAGGTTAGGTGCAAGGGTTCATGGCTATAATCCTAGCTACTTGGGAAGCAGAGTTGGGGAAGATCACAGTTAAAGTCCAGCCTGGCCATGAGACCCCATCTCAACCAAGAAAAACTGGACATGGTGTCACTTCCATGTCATCCAGCTATGTGGGAAGTATAAATAGGAGGACCACAAAGCAAACCACCTGCTCAAATGTGAGAGACATTACTCAAAAATTACCTAAACAAAAAGAGCTAGGGACATGACTCAAGTGACAGAGTGCCTACCTACCAAGCACAAGGCTCTAACTTCAAATCCCTTGTACCACCTAAGGAAAAAAAAGAATACATAAGTCTTACTAACATCTGAGCCATTTGGCTTACTATAACTACTTCATCTTTCTTCAATAACTTTTTGTTCTCCCCCCAAATTATTAATTTTTGCATTTAATTTAGTTTCATTTTTAAGTTGCTAATCTAATAAGTTTATTGTCTTTATCTGAAAAATCTTTATAGAAAAGTGTTGTTTGATTTATTCTCAACAGCTTGCTCTTGAGCTTGGAGGAAGCTTGTCTTCTTTTGAGCCACCTCATGCTTCTTCTGGGCACAGAACATTTTGGGATGGTCTCATAATCTCTATTTGGTCTTCTTCTCATTGACTTAATTTTTCTCATACAACCGCATTACTTTTCTTATATATCTCCTCCATCATGTCTGGAGTTACTCCATTATTCTTAATGCTGATTGGTTTTTGTAAGCATCTTCAGCTGCTTCCTTTAGGTAACACATGTAACCTGCAGTGTTCTGACCTATGATGTGCTTCCAATGTACTGTATTTAAACCCTTGCTTTCAGACTCATAACAAGGGACTTGCTGTGGCTCTCTTCGGTGCCCATAGCTTGTTCATGCTAGGCCCATTGAGAAGCCTGTGTGCCAGCAACAGACTAGTATAGTTTTTTTGTTTTATTTCATGACAGGGTCTCACTATGACCTTGAACTCATAATCCTTCTGCCTTAGCCTCCCAAGTGCTGGTATTATAGCCATGGACCACCACTCCTGATTACCAGACCGGTATAATACGTGCAGCGTAACATGTCATGCAGTTTTCACAGCATATTTTGGTAGATTGTGCTCATAAGCTGCACAGCTATCATGTACACTTCTGTAAGGAATCTAGCAAATGTTTCTAGGAGGGAGGCCCTCCATCTTCAATCTCATGTCTTCCTTCATTTTCCCATTACATTCTTATTTTGTTGGACATCTCTTTGAGCAGCTTCCTAAGAATGGCTGTATGGGAGAGGCTTTTTGAGACTTTGTGCATATGAAGATATTCTGAGCATGTTCTTATATTTGTTGACAATTTAGTGGAGTATGGTAATAGTTGGATGAAATTGATTTTTTCTCAAATTGGGAGGTTATTATTTCATTTTTCTATCTTCCAGGATTCAGAATTCTGAAGCCATTTAATTTTTTCCTTTGTTAACATTTTTTCCTCATCTAGAAGCTTATAGCATTTTCTGATTTTTGCCTTTATCATAAAAAATATTTCTTCAACTTTATTTTACAACCCTTCTATTGAGTTACTTTAGCCGTTCTATAATATCTTGGATGGCTAAGAGTTTTTTAAGTTTTTAATGAAACTTGCTCTTGTTTGATGATTTGCTCTTGTTTTCTGAGTATAATTTTTGTTTTTTGTTTTGGCTTTATTTAGTTTTGTTGCATGTGACTTTGTTTTCCTTGTATTTCCTCATATCTACTTCTTTATTTTTCTGTTTTTCATATGTCTTCTGCCTTTTTCTCTACCTTTCAAGGTTATAGCCTTCTTCAGATGTCCAGTATTGCTTGGTTATCTGCTGGTGTTTATGATGAATGGACTGAAATTAAGATGGAAGTTCTGAACACACAAATGTCATTTGTCAACTACAACCAATGACTTTTGATAGAACTTCTAAGTGGTGGAAAATCTTTTCTGTCAGCATCTTTAGACCTCTCCTAAAGATTTCTCAGAGGACAGTCTTCTAAGCTATACTTGGAGGGTACAGACCCAGGTTCAGTTGAAAGTGGCAAGAGGATTTCTGGCCTATGAATACATTGAGTTAGTCCCATTTCCAAGAAATCACCCCAATCTTAATGGTGCCTAGGAGTGTCTCTGGATTAAGTTAATGATCATAAGTAATTTTACATATGTATGTGTGTATATAATATATAGCAATTTATTTATTTATTCTAGTATCTTATGATAGGAAATGGTGAAGGATATAGGAGATGGGGCAAATGTTTTGTTGTGAAGTATGGAAAAGGATTATAAATCTTTGTAAATCTTGCTTCTTGGCAACTGATAACTAAGTCAGGTTTTTGTTGTTGTTTTTGCTTAGTCTTGTATAGCTCATATTCTCTTCCAGATGTTCTCAGGACCAACAACTCCCATACTTGTGGAGAATTTACTATTCTGCTTAAATATGTATGGCTTGCTAAAGTAATTTCCAGCTCTCAAATTTTTGATACTTTTTTTCTTCTGTCACTTTCCATATCTTGTGAGTTCATGCTGATTAAAAATGGATATGGTCAGTCTCCATCTGTATGAAGGCTTGAAGGATAATCCTCTTAAATGTATTAAATTACCATGATTTCATTGGGCCTTTGCTCTTACAGGCTCAGGGAGTAAATGGAGATGATGATTACATTGATAATAGGTAATTGACTATTTATTGGTATAATACTTTGCTTGCTGCTTTGTAGTGACAAATATCTTCAAGTATATTTTTTAAAAGTGTAAGGTGGGTATTAAGATCCATACTTTCATGTTTTACCTTTGATGGAAATTTGGATGAGATAATGATTTAAACCTTCAACACAAAATACTTTTGCGTGAAATATTCTCTTACCAATATTTTTTGCCTCAGGTAAAAAGAGAAAATCTCTTATCTTTCTCTGGTCACTACAGTGTAATATGATACTGTTCACTGGTGGTGTTTATTGCTTACACTTAGCTTTGATGGGAATATTTCCAATATTTTATCCCTAGCTATGATATTTGTTATGTATTTCTGGGAGAACACTATCCATAAAGACAGTTTCCTACAGTTTCTGCTTGCTAAGTGTTTTCTTTATTAGTTTATCACATTGGAGCTTATTGTATTTTATCCACTTCTATTAATCTTTTCATATGAATGCAGTTTTTATTTTGATGATATAGTTAATTATAATAATAAATTTCCTAATCTTATTGAGCCATCTTTATATTTTCATGATTAAACTTACTTGATTACAATATACTATGGATTTCCATGCTGAAATTAAAGGGCAATTTTCAGTTTGTGTGACATTCTCACCTGACTTTGTCTGCCTTGTAAAATGACTTGAAAATTTTCAGTTATTTTCTTTAACAAAACAGTTTGAATCAGGAATCATTAGTTTCAAAAACTGAGTAAAACTCACTCCACTTCTCTGATTAAAAGAGATTATATACTCACTCCACTTCTCTGATTAAAAGAGATTATCATAAAAGATAGATGTAAAAATATGTAAATGTAAATATATAACAAAATGAATCCATAAATTGTACATGGGATGAGTATGTTGGAGAAGTTAGAGAGAAAGTCCCAATCTGACCTTAGATGGTAGCTAATAGGGCAAAGTCCTTTTATTTTCCCAGTTTTCTTCAGTCACAGGCAACAATCTCATGGATATTTGACTCCAAGTCCTACTCAGGCTTGCTGTTTAAATTAGCCCTCTGCCTGCTTATGCACATTGGTGAGGGATGGAATTAGTCTGTATTAGAAGAGTGAAGAAAGAGAACCCCTGATCACTCCTTGTACCATCTCATCCTGCTGCTGCCTGAAATCCAGCAGTCATCACAAGCTCCACTGCTGCTGTCTGACGTTCAGCCCTAGAAGGAGGACATGGGCCACTGCCACTACTTTTCAGTGCTTCTCTTTGGCTCCATTCAACAGATACTGGTCCATATTATTTCCACCAAGCCTCTGCTTTTTCTTCTTAAAAATTACTTTAACTTATACATAAAAATTGTAATCAGCCTGTGATGTTTCAGTACAAATATACACCGCTTAAATCAGGTATACAAATTCATCTCCACAGACATTTATCATTTCTTTATGGTGAAAACATTCAAAATCCTTTCTTCTAGCTTTTTGAAATGGATACTACATTATCATTATTTGTAATTACTCTACTATGCAATAATAGCTCAACAGAACTTCTTGCTCTAACTGTAACTTATTACCCACTGGTCAGACTTTCCCTACCTCTCTCCTCCTGCCTTTTCTCCCCATCCTCTGGAAACCACCATTCTACTCTTAACTTCTATGAGATCAGCTTTTTAGATTGCACATATGAATGAGCTCACGTGTATTTGCCTTTCTATGCTTGGATTATTTCATTGAAGATAATGATCTCCAGTTCCATCCATGTTGTTTCAAATGACAGGATTTCATTCATTTTATGGCTGAATAGTATTCCATTGTGCATGTGTACCACATTTTCTTCATCCATTGATCAGTTGATGGACACTTAGTTTGTTTCCATTTCTTGATATTATAGATAATGCTGCAATGAATAGAGGAGTGCAGATAACTCTTCAACATACTGATTTCCTTTCCTTTAGGAATGTACCAAGTAGTTGGATTGCTGAATCATATCATAGTTCTATGTTTAATTTTTTGAAGAAATTCCATACCTTTTTCCATATGGCTGTAATAATTTACATCCCCACCAATAGTGTGAAAGAGTCATTTTTGCTCCATATCCTTGTCACCACTCATTGTCTTTAGTCTTTTTGATAATAACCATTCTTACTGGGTTGAGGATATATGATGTCTCATTGTGGTTTTGATTTGCTTTTCCTTAGTCAATAGTCACATGTAACACACTAATTTTTTGGTCTTTATATTTTTTTTCATCCAGTGTGACAGCGTTTGGGAAAATTTGTAGTATCTGTCTATCCTCCCTCATATTTGAACTCTCCTGTAATCATTTACAGTGTAAGTTTTACCCTGTTAATTTTCTGCTTATGATCTATAAGGGGCTCCTTGTATCACTAAGAGCTAATGGAAAATTACTTATATTTTACATTTCCCTATATGTCCTGCTACTTGCAAGGCCTCATAGATATCATTGCCATCTCCATTTTTGCTTTACAGTCACTTGTGCCTCTTTCCTGGTTCTCCAGGCTCAAGTACACTTCTACCCTTAAGGCACTCACTTGCTGTTCTCATTGTCAAAGACTCTTTTACTGACTATAGCAACATGAACCTATCCTTAGTAATTCAAGTTTCTGGTGAACTGCCATCCTGTTAGAGGTGACTTTCCAGGTTATCAAGATAAGACAGACGGCTCTGCTTACCTAGCACTACCTCTCTTCCTTACCCTTTTTTCATTCATAGGGTATAATATACTCTGAAATATTTTGCCTTTACATGTTTTGTTTTCTGTTTCGTCCACCAGAAGGTAGGCACAGTACTTTGTTTTGTCACTGCTTTATTTCTAGCACCTACAAAAGTACCCAACACACAATAGATCTTCATTAAATACTTGATGCAAATATTTAATAAAATTTTTGATTTACACCATCTCCATTCCTAAGGTGTTTTGATGCCATCCCTGTACTGATCATTATTTTCCTTACACTTGTACTGCAGTTTATATCCACACCTAGTTTCTTTTATATATTACATTGCCATAGTTTGAGTAATGAAATTATGTAGAGGCCCAATATAAGCACATAAGTATTGAACGGATAAAAATGTATATTTTTGCATAGAAACAAGATTCATTCCAAATAATAAAGAACATTTTTAGAGGAATAAGGAATAAACATTTTGTGCATAAATCAAATTATACGGAGATATCTTATGTCCATTTAAGTAGTTATAATGTTGATAGTAATCGATAACTTCTTAAATATATTGAAAGTTTTGAGGATTTGAGTAAACTTCCTTATCTGCTTCACCTTGTAGCTGGAATGCTCCATTTTTATAATTGAGGCTTGTTAGATTTAGTGTAAGATACCCTGAGATCTGGTTTAAGATTAAAATAATGTAGAAACAAAATAGCATGAAGTAATAATGCTTCTGAATGTCTCTCCCCAGGGAAAGTTTGCTTGTTAGTACCAGCCTGAGTTGATCTGAAAGCTTATTAAGGGAAAATGAAAGATTTTTAAACAGCTCTGTTTGTTTTAAGTAAGAACAGGAATGCATTATTTTTATTCCCTGGGGGAAAAATATGCAACAGCTTGATTCTACTCTTTCCACTGCAGAAGCCAGAAGTAGTTTCCTCATAAACATTTCCATCCGTTCTCTCCAAGTCCTCTATTAAGTATTTTAACAGCAGAATGTTCACTAAAAGAAAAGGGGAATTACATGAATGTGAAACAAAGTAAAATTTTAGATTATTGAGGCTGGAATGCAAATCAGTGTGAAATACATGACTGGTAAATAATCAGTTATAACAGGTTTATTCAATGTAGAGAAAACATGCTCTTGTTAGGGTGCTGTGTTTGAGACATATTGATTAGGTCAACCATACGTTGTATTATAATACATGCGTTTTCCACATTGCGTTCTATCTCATCAATCATGAACTGACAGATGTTATTTAAATTCACCTACAGCTGTTTGACTCTGTATTTTTTTTGCTTTTTATATTTTTGTGGTATTCTAGTAGGAGAGTTGGAGAATTAAGATGTTTGGAAGTTTTATTTATTTATTTTTTGAGTTTGAACTCAGTGCCTATACCTTAAGCCACTACAATAGCCAATTGAGTTTTTTTGAGATAGGGTCTCATGAACTATTTGCCTGGGCTGGCTTCAAACTGCGACCATCCTTATCTCTACCTCCTCAGAAGCTAGGATTACAAGCATGAGTCACCAGCGCCCGACCTCGGAAACTTTATTCTTATTTGAGGTTGTATACTTTCCAATTTAAAAGTGCCCTCTTCTTTTCTTTTTGGCAGCACTGGTGTTTGAGCTTATGGCCTAGTGCTTACTATGTAAGCTTTTTAACCACTGGAGCTACACCCTCAGTCCAAGAGTGCCCTCTTCTTATAATTTAGCATTTTGGGCTTGAATAAAGCTTATCCATCCCATCTACTACTTGCTAAATATCCAAATGCATCTTTCATTTGATTAGTGGCTACATCTATATTTAAGTATTTTTCATTCTTCTAAACTGAATCATAATCCTGCTTTGATATACTGACAACTAATGACTAAATTACCACTTCCAACACATTTAAGATGAAATGGTAAGAGAAACAAAAAAGGGGGGAAATAATATACATTAATATACAAATAACAATAACAAAACCATACAAACAAAATAGTGATGGGTGATTTCTATAGTTGTTTCTACAGTTAGTAATGAAGCCATAGCTGGTGTTTATAATATCTATGTTCCTCAGCTGGTTAGATTAAATGACAAATGTTCCTCCCAATGGGACAGAGATTTAGCAGTTTTTCTGGTGCTTGTTTCTTTAACACTTCTGTGAACATTTCCAGCTGGAGGTGGGGGCATGAGGGAAAGCTCAGTTTCAGAGGTGCTTCTTGCTGCCCCTTTTTGTGTCATACTCACTCTGAGATCAATCACCATGGACAGTTTATCAAGCCCCTTCTTTGCCTGTGGGTTCAGGGAAATGAAAGGGTCAATGGACAAATCACACTCCCAGCATCTGGGTTGGTTGAAACACTTTTTTTGCCCTTGTGAAGTCATTCCTCACTTGGAGACCAAGAGTCCTAAATTAGCCAAAAGTATAGCTAAAGGCAATGAGAGCAAAAAGTTTACAAGAGGGTTCTTCAGTGAAATAATGAAAAGTACCATGGCCCCACTTGCTATATTCTGGCAATGGAAGAAAGAAAATGAGAAGCAGGTTTTTGATACAGAGCACACAGAACATTTTGTAGGATAGCACCTCAAATCTGCAAATTGCTGTCACCAATTGGTGTCATTTGTGGCAAATCGCACAATTTTGTTGGTGAATTTTAAGTATCAGTTTTTCTCACTTTTTCTTTGTAACATACACACACACACACACACACACAGTAGGAAAGAAGGCATTCAGGATTATCTCAGATTGTGTAAGAAAGACTAATCCATATTCAGAATTACTTTTTTTTTGTGACACTGGAGTTTGAACTGAGTGTCTTGCACGTGCTAGGCAGGCACTCTACTACTTGAGCCACTCAGCTAGTCCTTCAGAATAAATTTTTATTCCACTAGGTATAAATTTCTCCTATCCATGATGACATAGTCATCTGTCCTACCTAGTAAAAAAAAGTAAACTTTGTCTCTGCTAGTAGCAGACTAACTACTGAGCAGTTATGGTTAGCAAGATCAGTTTTGGTGATTTAGCCTACATACAACTTCAAGCCTTGTTCTGAGGCCATTTTTCTCATCCACCCATTGAGCAAACTAAAAAATGAGAGGGAGGTTTGCAGATATCCATAGAATATGTAATAGTGTTCATTTGATTACTGAAAATCTTGTCTTTGGTGGGTGTCACTGATAATATTCATATAGGATATGCATTTTCTTACTCTGGACCCATTCTGAGAATGCCAAATATAAATGCAGTAAAATCTTGTGAATACTTAACTACTGTATCGACCACAGCACAGTAATAAGAAAATATGCCACAACTTGACGACTATTTAGTCTTGTCTAAATATTGTGAATACTTCAAATGAAAACACACAGAAAATTAAAACCTGTGACCAAAAACTTGGTCTCACATGGGTATAAATTCTGATGTAGAAACACAAATAATATAAAAACACAAGGAAGTGTGTGTCCTCCAAAAGTCAATAATTCCATAAAAAAGGACTTGAAAAATAGTGAAATGGATGAAAATAAACTTAAAAGAATAATGAAAAGAATGATCAATGAGATTGAAGAGGATGTGTATATGTGTATAAATACCTAAATGAATTCAAAGAGAGTAAAAAAAAGCCCAGCTGAATGAACTCAAAGAGAATTCAGATAAACAACTAAATGAAATAAGGAAGACAATGCAAGATATGAAAGAGGAATCAGATAAATGTAGACAAATGCTGAAAAAAATCAAATTGCAATCCTGTAGAGAAAAAGTTCACTAACAAAAATAAAAACTCAGTTGAGAGCCTCACTAGTAGAATGGAATGAAATGAAAATAGTATATTAGGGGTTAAAGATAAGGTAGTGGAATTAGAACACTCAAATAAAGAAAAATACTAAGAAAGTATGAACAAAACATGCAAGACCACTGGGAAACCAACCATTAAAAGACCAAATCTATAAATCACAGGTAGAGAAGAAGAGATGCAAGCCAAAGACATAGATAACACATACAATAAACTAGTAGCAGATTCCCCCAACCTTGAGAAAAAGAGGCTTATCCAGGGGGCTTTCAGACAGGAAATACAATATAACTTTCAGTAATAACACTGAAAGTTAATGGCTTCAAATCTCCAATCAAAATGCATAGACTAGTGGATTAAATTAAAAACAAGACATGAACCTATGCTGCCTATAAGAAATACATCTCACTTTCAAACACAAATATTGACTTTTAGTGAAAGGATGGGAAAAGATTTCCCAAGCAAATGGATCCTGAAAGCAGGTGGAGTAACTATACTCATATCTGATAAAATAGATATCAAAGGAAAAATAGAGGAGACAAAGAAATTAATAATAAAGGGAACAATCCATCAAGAGAAGATAACAGTTGCAAACAGAAGTGTACTCAATTTCATTAAAGAAACACTAATGGACTTACAAACACAGAAAGACCCCAATACCAGAAGAGTGGGAGAGTTCAATATCTCATTCTCGTTAATCAGTCATCCAGAGAAAAAAGTCAACAAAGAAATTTCTGAATTAAATAACACTATAGACCAAATAGAGTTAACATATATCTACAGAATACTTCATCCAACTGCTACATAGTATGCATTTTTCTCAGCAGTCCATAAAATTTTCTCCAAAATAGATCATATTTTAGGACATAAGGCAATGCTTTAACATACACATATCAATAAATATAGCAGATAACAGAATCAAGGACAAAAGCCAGATGGTCATCACAACAGATGCAGAAAAAGCCTTTGGCAAAATTCAACCTTCCTTCATGATTAAAGTTCTGAAGAAACTAGGAATAAAAAGACTTTATGTCAACAAAATGAAGACAACATATGACACAAATCTATAGCCAGCATCATGCTAAGTGGGCAAAAACTGAAATCATTCCCCCTAAAGTCAGGAATGAGAAAAGTTGTCCAGTCATCCTACTCTTATTCTATATAGTGCTTAAATTCCTAGTCAGGACAATAAAGCAAGAGAAATAAACAAAGGAGGTAGAAACGGAAAAGGAAGAAATTAAATTATCCCTATTTACAGATGATATAAACCTATACTTAACCATAAAGCTTCTACACAAAATTTCTAGGTCTGATAAACATGTTTGGCAAAATAGCAAGATAAAAAATAGTCATACAAAATCAGTAGCTCTTCTATATATCAACAATGACTGGGCTGAAAAAGAAATCAGGAAAACAATCCCACTCACAATAGCCTCAAAAATAAATAAAATACCTAGAAATAAACTTAACTTAGGAAGTCAACGACATCTACAATGAAAACTACAAAATCTTGAGGAAAGAAATTTAAGAAGACACTAAGAGATGGGATAAATATGAATATGACACAAAATGCTACATACCTTTCAATAATAACACTGAAAGTGACTAGTCTCAAATCTCCAATCAATAGACCTAGGCATGTTGTATTTAAAAAAAGACCTAAACATACATTACATACAAGAAATGCATTTCACTGAAAAAGACAAATATTGACATATGAGTGGATCTGCAGAAATTATATTGTGTAGATGGCTATACTACTAAAAGTAATCTATAGATTCAAGGCAATTCCCATCAAAATCCCAAAGTCATTCTTCACAGAAATAGAAAAGTCAATCCATATGTTTTCATACGAAAACATAAAGATCCCGGATATCAAGAGTAATCCCGACAAAAAAAGAGCAATGCTGGAGGTATCACAATACCAAATTTCAAATTATACCACAGAGTCATAGTAACAAAAACAGCATGGAAATGGAACAAAATACAGCATAGATTAATGAAATAAAAGACCCAGAAATAAACCCACAAAGCTATAGCCATTTGATTTTTCACAAAGGTACCAAAAACATTTGTTGGAGAAAAGCAGACTCTTCAACTAATCACATTGGAAAACTAAACCTTACATCTTTCACCTTGTATACAAATCAATTAAAAATGGATCAAAGTTCTCAATGTATGACTTAAAACTTTGAAACTACTACTGGAAAACAATGGGAAAACATTTGATAAAATAGGCATAGACAATTATTTTCTGAACAGGTCTCCAATTGCCCAAAAAGTAAGGGTAAGAATTGACAAACGGGATTGCATCAAATTAAAAAGCTTCTGCACAGCAAAGGAAGCCATTATCACAATGAAGAGGCAACTCACTGAATGCAAGAAAATCTTTGCAAATTTATTTATCAGAAAAAAATTAAACACTAAACTAACAAATAACACATTATAATAAATGGGCACATTAGTAGTGTTCTCAGAAGAAGTACAATAGCTAATAAATACATGAAAAAATATTCAACCTCCTGAGCCACAAAGAAAATGCAAATCAAAACAACACCAAGATTCTATCTCACCCCTAGCAGAATAGCAAACATTAAGAAAACAACAGTAAATGTTGGTGAGGATGTGGGGGAAAAGGAACCCCTGTGTATTTTTATTAGAAAACAAACCAGTGCAAAAAATATGGAAATCAGTATGTAAACTAAAAATAGAACTTCCTCATAATTGTGTTATTCCACTCTTGGGCATATGGCTAAAGTAGTGTAAGTCAACATACAAGAGAGATACCTGCTGTTTATTCTAGCACTATTTACAACAGCCAATCTATAGATTCAGTTTAGGTGACCAATGACCAATGAATGGATAAAGAAATTGTGCATATATACTCAATGGAGTATTATTTAACCACAAAGAAGAATGAAATTACGTCATTTGCAAGAAAACATCATTGCAAAGAAGAATGAAATTATGTAGTTGGAAGATCATCATGTTGAGTGAGATAAGCCAAGCTCACAAAGTCAAATCTCATGTTTTTACTCATATACAGAATCTATACAGAAAATGTTTATAATAACAATAATAATGGGACATGGGCATAAAGGGGTGACTGTCTGCAGGAAGAAATCAGCTGGAAGGGGGACAGAGAAAGGAGATGGTACTGTGGTGTGAACATGGTTGAAGTACATTACATATGTACTGTACATATGCATAACATTTAGTGGGTTTTATTACATGATATGTTCATATATGTGTATACATATATCATATTCAAACAGGGGATTGAAGGGGCTAAGAGTATAAAGTGGGGGTGAAATTGATCAAAGAACATTGTACACACTATGGAAACATCACAATGAAACCTTGCTGTACAATTAATGTGCATTATTAAAAAGATTTGGAAAATGGTCCGCAATTCATACACACATCAACAAGCAAAGATAGATAACCTTATGAACAGTATGCTGAAAAATTTGACAAAAATTAAAAATAAAGTTATGTATTTTAATATTTAAATGTGAAAAAATTCTAAATGCATGCATCCTTATTGCTCTCTATCTAGGCCTTGCTTACAGAATAAAATTCCCATTCCTTAGTATGATGAGTCTTTTTTATTTGGTCAGATTTGGGGAAGATGACTACTTCCTGCTCTATTTTGTCCCCAAGAAGAATTTGCTCTGATTTTACTAAACTCCCCATGCATTTTTCTGTTACATTTCACATGCTTTGCTGTGGTTGTTTCTCTTCTTCCTCTTTTTGTTACATTATGAGTTCCTTCAGGGCAATAATCCTATTTTAATCAACTTTGTTTGAAAACTCATATAAGAATAGGAGGAAGGCAGTAGGTACACTAAAGCCATTTAAGGAATGACTTCTTAAGAGATTAAGACTAATCAAAGTCCACGGGGAACACACAACTGGCTGAAATTATTAGAAATACACATTGTTTTCAATTCAGTATATAAAGTGCAGAATAGGAAAGGCAACATCTGCCTAAGAGCAGAATGTGAACAAATGAAAACACAGCAACAGCTTTCATTTATCCTTTACAGAGCAAGCAACTGTGTAGAGCCATTCATCAAATATTACTTAAGGGAAAGATGATTATGATGAAGTGCAATGGACTTCAGGTTAAAAATACCAATTTTTTGCTATAATGGAAAGAAGAAAAGAAAATAATTCTAAAATTCCATTCTTGAAAATTAAAATTCTTAGACACCATAAATATGAAATACTTATAAATTAGAACTTTTCTGAATTTTTAAAAAACAAAAATATAAGTAGAGAGAAGAGTCTGACATAGATAACAGGGAAATGAGGACAAGATGAAAACTGACAGATCTGTACAAAAATGTACACAATTATTTATTGGAGTATCAATGATTTTGTTCGGTTATAGGAAAGTTTTATACATATATTACAACTAATATTTTTAAACAGACTTTCTTTAGATTATTTTATGAACCAGTAATAAACAAAAAGCTTGTTTTATCTGTGTGAAACTGCCAAGATCTTTAGAGAACTTCAGCCATCACTAGAGGAAAAGAAGCCTGTTAACCACACTCCTGAGATTTAAGTTTTCTGCCAAGTTAACACTTCCATCTAATCAAAAATTTTGATCAACATATCTGTATATCACAGCATTTGCAGCATGCTGGGAATCTTTCATTGCTGTGAGAGATTGACAGGTAACCTCATAAATGCATTTTCTGAAGTGCTCTTTAAAACTCTTTTCCATAAGTACACCTGCCCTCTTCTTGGAAAAAATAAATTAAGCAACACTTGTTTCTTTCTTTCATAGAAACTGCTTCAGTTTGCCCCAATTCTGGGATTGAAGTTTCAAGCTTTGAGGACAGTATTTCTTTCCCTTACTTTATTTTCTAAGAATGTTGAATACATGAGAGATTTTAAAAGAAACACAAATTGTTTGAAATTATTCTGTTAGGTTTTATCACTATGACAAACTCCTGAGATAATCAATTTACAAAGAGAAAAGAGTGTTTTTGACTCATAGTTTTAGAAGTTCCTTTTTAGGACTGATTTACTTTGATGCTTTTGGGCCTGTGGTGAGGTGGCCCATGATAGCAAGAATGTGTGGAGGAGCAAAACCACTCACCTCTGGAAAGTAAAAGCATTCCTCTTAAAAAGAATGCCCCAATGACCTAAAGACCTCTACTAGACCTTACCTCTCAAAGACTCCATCATCTCACAAAGCGCCACCCTGAGGACCAATGCTTTAACACAAGATACTTTGAGGGACATTTAAGATACAAACTATTGCAGACAGAATTGAATTTTCCCTCGTTTGTGATTTACTTATGTGACAGACTTCTGAAACTAGGTTTTAAGAAACCCTTCAGACTCTGCTTTACTCTCTTGGAACACTAACTGGAGGCTGAGCCTCTGCATAAGAACTTCATCTCCCTGAGGAAGCCATGCTGTGAGAGACCCAACATCACATGAAGAAACCCCGAAGAATGTGACAGCGTGTGTGTGTGTGTGTGTGTGTATGCATGTGTGTGTATGCATGTGTGTGTGTATGCATGTGTGTGTGTATGCATGTGTGTGTGGGGGGATATAAAGAGCACTGAAGTTCCAGGCATGGGAGTAAAGATAACATATTGAAAGTAGTTAATCCAGATCCAGACATCATATGGATCACCTGAGCCTTTCCCATATTTCTGATTCATAAAATCATGAACAATGAAAGATGTTCATTTTAAGCCACTGTTTTGGAGATAGTAGGGTATATAGCAAGAGTTAATCAACAACAAATGAAAGTCCAGTGAAAATTTCTGAAATATTTATGAGATTAATTTTGTTTCTACTTCAGCATTTTATTAGGAAAACACTTCACTAGGATATCTGAATAAATGAAAAACAAAATTATTAAATTATAGATCAAGAAAAGTTATTCCATTTTCAAATAATAAGGTCACTCAGAGAGTGTTCAACCAAAATAGGCCTTTTGGCTATAGAAATAACAATAATAAATATAATAGATATTCTTTACATCCATCCTTAACTTCTCTCTAACCAATGATAAATTGTCAGCATTTATAACTATCTAAAAATTTCTGCTGAAGAGTTTATGCCTTTTTGACCTGGTTGAGAATTGATGAGAGAAGATGTTAAATTCATAAAAATGACAAAATGCTTCTCTCATTAGGGGATGTATTTATCTCTGTTGGAAGAAAAGCTTTCATTTCAAGGGTAAGTTAAATAAAATCCTAATGCTGAAATTCTATTTCAACTGAAAACAATCTTTTATTAACTGAACATTCCTTAGGTGGCATATTTTAACTTATAAGTATGAACATTTAACATAAAAATTTCAGATTTCTATACAAACAATAAAATTCCAATGAATAGCTATGGACCAAAAATTGAAACTTGAGGAAAGAGATTTTATATGTGTACATTCATGTATGTATGCTCATGTACATAGTAATACATAAAAACATTCTTTCTAATAGATTTCTGAACAAAAACATTGAGGCAGACTTGATGTTTTACTTTTAAAAAAAATAAATATTGTATTGCTTCTTTCAGTTTTCCAAACCACTATATAAGCAACCTTAAAAAATCCAGTTTCAGTTCTTTTGCCTATTTCTTCATTGGTCAATAACACATGAAAAAATGTTCACCATCCCTGGCCATAAAGGAAATGCAAATCAGAACCATACTAAGATTCCACCTCACTCTTGTTAGAATGGCTATCATCAAGAACACAAGCAACAATATATGTTGGAGAGGATGTGGGGAAAAAAAGGAACCTTCATACACTGTTTGTTGGTTGGAATATAAATTAGTACATCCAGTATGGAAAACAGTATGGAGGCTCCAAAAAAAAAATAGACTGCTATATGATCCAGCAATCATTCTTAGGGATATACCCAAAGGAATGTAAGTCAGGTTACAATAAAGTCACCTGCACACCCATGTTTATTGCAGCATTATTCATAATAGCTAAGCTATGGAAATGACCAAGTTGCCCCACTACTGATGAATGGATCAAGAAAATGTGGCATTTATACACAATGGAATTTTACTCAGCCACTAAGAAGAACAAAATTTTGTTGTTTGCAGGTAAATGGATGGAAGTGGAGAATATCATCTTAAGTGAAGTTAGCCAGGTTCAGAAGGCCAAAAGCAGCACATAGACCTAATAGAAATGCAGCAAAACTAAGAAAAACAGGTTGTGCTAAGTGGAGATCACATGAGTGGGGGAAGGTAAAAGAAGGAAGTTAAGAAGGTGAATATGGTTAATATACTCTATACAAGAAAGAATACAGAATTTTTTCTCCTTTTATTTTTTTTTTGCATTTACTTACATGTGTATACATTGCTTGTGCCAACCCCTCTCACCCCCAAGCCCCCTCTTCCAGGCAGAATCTGTTCTGCCCTCTCCTCCGATTTTGTTGAAGAGAAAACTTAAGCAATAGTAAGAAAGACATAGTGTTTTTGATAATTTGAGATGAAGATAGCTATACAGAGAGACGTCTAGTGTTGCTTCCATGCACTTGTGTATTACAGACCACATTGTTTCATTTCTACCAGACCTCTTTGCTACTTCCTGGTCCCCTTACTGTAGTCCCCTCTGCCAGTTTAAGATTACTATATTTGCTCCTCTACAGTGAGCACATCAACCACATTCAAGTTTTAGGTTTCCTTCTCTTTCCCTATTCCTCTGATGTGTTCTCTTGGTGTGTGAGAATTTTTAAACTGACTGAAATCACCATAAGCAAGGACTAAGTAGAAAGAAGAAAAATAAAGATGAACCAAACTGGACTATAATACATATAGTCCAGTAATATATGTAATATATTACTGTGTAATTACAGTAATATATGTAATATATATTATTATATAAATATAAATAATAAATAAATATATATTACTGTGTAATTACAGTAATATATGTAATATATATATATGTAATATATATACATGGAAGTGCCACAAGGAAACTCCTGTGTAGCTATCTTAAACAAGCAAAAATGTCATTTATTCTTTTTTTATACAAAACTGGAGAAAAGGAGTGTGGGCAGGTCTCGCCTGGGAGGGTTGGTAAAGGGTGGGGGGAGGTGGATGTGGGGAAAGGGTGAAGGAGGGTGAATATGATGCAAATACTGTATACACATGTATGGAAATGGAAAAATGATATCTGTTGATATCATTCCAGGAAGGGGGTGGTGGGTAAAGGAGAATGATGGAGGGGGTGAATTCAACCATGATATATTTGATATATTGTAAGAACTTTTGTACAACAATAAAAAAATAAAACATCTCAAAAGACAAAAAAAAAATTATGAGCTATTATTGACAGGTTACAGAATTGCAGGGAAGGGAGAAACACAACCTGAGAGTCCAGGATTAGAAGAAAACAAAGAAAAGTGTGGTTGTGCCCAAACTGGACAGCGAACCTCCTTCATACTCTAGAGATTGTCACCACCTGTCACACACCATCAAAATGCTAAGAGCTGTTCATAAGAGGGAGAACAGTTCATGTCTTCATGATCTGAGCTTTCTGAGTAGAGAGTGATCACAACCAGGTTAGAAGATGAGTGAGTAGCAAGCACACCTTGGAAGTTAAATTTAGATGCAGGGAGAGATTCAGAGTGTTCTTCTTTGGAACCATTTCTGTAGGTTTTAAAGTGTACTGGGTTTGGAAACCCTGTCTGTCCACACAGAGGATTTGTTTATATCAGAAGGATATGATATTTCATTCTCCTGGGAGGAGTCTGAACAATTGTGCCAGGTTTCCTATCAAAGTTCAGAGATTCATGATTTGGAGGGCTCTCTATGGTACAGATCTCCCTACTGTCTTCAGCACACTGGGTACCTATGGCTTTTATCACACCACCCAATAGGGGGTTGGAGTGTAAGAAGCCAATAAAACCTGTTCAGTAAGCTAATAATAAGTCTAACTTCTGTCAGAAACCTCATACTTTTTTGTTAAGATATAGATAGATAAATGATTGATGATGATAGATTCATTTATAGGGTTTGGTGTTCCTTGAGTCTACTTAATCATGTTTCTACCTTTATTCTTGTTTCTATAACACCTGAGAAAAACTTAATAAAGCTAGAGATGTTTGTTGGAAAATATCACTCAGATAAAATAATCATTTCTTGTTTTTAAATAAAAAATCACGAGAAAGTTTAACTAAACACCAAACTATATATTATCAGCATTTGGGAGAAAGGATTGAGGTCACCAGTGATGTGGAAAACTGTCTATGGCACGTTTATGAATGGATGAGATGGTTGAGGATGAGGTGTGGGTTTTGCCAACTTTGCATCTTCAACCCTGGCAAGTCCCAGTATTCTAATAGCTAGTTCTTAATAAAATTAACTTGAAGAAAATCACAGTGATAGTTTGTCATAAGACACAGTTTGTGTGTGTGTGGATCTGTGATTGGAGAGCCATCCTTGAGTCTCATTATAGATTTGATGCAATGATGTAACTAATATAAAAAAACCTATTATTCACCCATATTTTATATACTCATCATGAAGGGATGTTGTCTAGAGGAATATGATCTGTGTGGGATAAAGTAGGAACAAGAAAAGGAGATTGGCAGATAAGTTTTCTGGGAAGCTTGGTGGTTACATGCTATAGTGAAGAAGACAGACCTGGTTTGGAGGTAACAAAGGTCAAGGTGAAGGCATAATCAAGCAATACGCCTTTAGTATAACCCAGTTCTTTTTATATATAAACAAGCTTGTGGTGGATTATCCATAGCAATTAGCAGTTTGCTAATTAATTAGCAGTTAGCTGTGACTATTCACTTTTCCAATTGGTTACCTAAAAGATGCTGCCTTTTTTACTACTTCTCTAGTTCAGCTGCATAGTTCATACATGGTGGCAACATTCAGCAGACTTAAAAAATAATCATACAACTGGAATAAGATCTAGATATTGTATACTTCTCATCACTTTCATTTCATTTTGTCTTTTTAGCCTGATCTTTAATCATTGATGCATATTTTCAAGAATCTAGATTTTCATAAGTTTTCCTAGTTGATGTCTTACATAATGTACTATAATAGTTTCTGTGGGTGAAACAGGTTAAAATGTTACCATTTAAAAATGGCTGATAAATACACATTAACATCATGATTCAAATGATGTGAGTGAATGGCCTGCATTTTCTTCTAGCAGTGGAACAGTGAGTATCTTCACCTAAGATAAAAGTTTGTGCTCTGAGGAGGTCCTTGCCTTGGGAAGTAGGCCTCCAGTTTCCAAGAAGTTATGTTTGCAAAGGAATTTAGCACTCAAATATCTTTTCTGAATAGAGAATTCTCAGAGAAATAATGCTTGCAACTGACTCACAACTAAACTTATACTTTCTTTACCAAAACGTGCTTTTATGAATTGTCCAAGAATATTTGTTTCAAAATGATTCGATGTTTTCCACATGACCCAGAGTCAAAAGTTATTTCATTAAATATAAAGATAAAATAATAAATTTAAGAAATAATCAGCAGCTAGTAGTAGAAACAATGACTCATTCATCCTAGAAGCATAAACCAAAACGTTGGATAAATTTTATTTAGGAAATAAACACAGTGAATTATGCATTTCAAAAACCTATAAGCATGTGATTTCATTCCAAAAGTTATGCATTCTATGGAGTTTTAAATTTTTCTTGTAGAAATTTGTCTCACTATCTGGGAGTCTCTTTTTCATAATATACTAATTCTCAGTTTTACTGTGGGCAAATCACGAATTATGGCATTAGGGAAAATTATTTACTAGAGACTGATGTTACCGAGGCAGGGTATGAACAATATGAGATTCTATCTTGGCACATTGTCTCAAATAAGGCATAAGTGTATGTGTGTTCAGCAAAAGAAGTGAGAAAGGAGAGAGGGAAAGAATAGAGGAAGGAAGAAGAAAACCTTTCTGCTAGAAGTATTTTGCATCACTGACCTATGTAAATGCATATTCTATCCCTCTTAAAGAATGCTCTGGAGAATCTTTAAAGGCAGCAAGGTAAATGCACACTCCATCCTGCCTGACTTACTGCGGACAGTGGACAGGTATGACCTGGGTCCATCTATTTCAGGTGGACGAAATTCATTTGAACTGGATTGAATCCCTGGTTAAATACATACATTCTAATTTTTGGAGCACAAAATGAATCTTGAGATTCAGATTCACTTGGCTTATATGTAAAATGGAGATAATTATTCCTATTTTAAACTTGATGAAACTCAAAGGAGATGTTTACTAAGTAACAGTGCAGTAAATAAGCACTTAATGAAGAATTGCTGTTATAGTAATAAACCAAATAACATAAATATATGCTTTTGATTTTCTCTTTTCCTTACTAAAGTTATTTCTTGCTTGAAATTACAAATATGAAAAGTGTTTGGAGATGAAGTGATCTTTCATCAAATTAACTGCACATAGAATAAGGGGCAGATATAAAAGAATGATGATTATGACCAATAATAATTTTCTTATCATTTAATCACAAGCTCTTTTTGAGCTACTAAGCTAATTAAAAGAAGCCTGCTTGTCTTACATAGAACATGAAAACATGAATATTATTAATATTGGGAAAACAGTAATAACTATGCAAAACATAATTATTTGACATTCTTGAGCCCAATATAATAATAACGGGTTACCAGAAAAACATGTAATACATATAAACTGATATCTTTCAATATTAATTACTTTTCAAAAGCAAAATAGTTTCTAAAATTATGCATTAAGATTTATTCATGAAGTCTCTTCCTTCAAATGAGTGAATAAGTAATTCAGCAGATATTTTGATGCATTACTTTTTCCATTAAATTCTGCATTTAAGGTTGAACAGATTAATTAAGAAATGGGGAGACTGGAGAGGAATAAAAGAGTTCTGAATACCTCTGACTTTAGTTGCTAGTCTAAATATTCAAGAGGACATATAAAAGCTTCTGGATTATAGTCAGCTAACAAGGGGAGTCAATAAATTCCAAAATGCTTTACATAGACCTGGGTTGCTAATGAAGACAGAGTTAAAACATTTATGTTGACATTATCATTCAAGTTCATGAGTTATACAGTAGTAATTTCTCAAGAACAATACCAGAAACTTGTAGTCTAAGCTGCATATAGCTTATGCCAAGTAGTTCTTAAGTGTGGAAGACACACACACAAGAAAACCTGGTGGCACAGAAATGAATGGAAAATATTGAAAAGAAAAGGAGGTCATGAACATACTGAAATGTTGTGAAAATGAGGAGGCAAGTGAAAAAGAAGAAAATAGTGTACTTTCTATGTCTTTAACATTTTATTTATTGCAAAGGGTTTGCTTTTAGAAATAGGTGTCAGAGCCACTTTGGTGAAGATAGAAAGGAAAGGGGAATAAATTTGAGGGTAGTTATGGTGGCAGAATGCTTGGTGGTGTAGGTACAGAAAGTTATCAGGGGGAGTGGCAAACCCCAAGGTTGGGTGTATTCATATCAACTTTTATATGAACTTTTGGTCCTGAGTTAATCTTGACCACTGTTGAGATGAACCTTTTGATGCAAGAATCAAAACACTGAGGAAGAATCATATTCCTGTACTTGAAATTCAGCTATCAATCTTAGTCTCTGTTAATTTATATGCATACTTCTCTCCATTTGAATAAAATAAGGCAACATATTTGTGAGAGTTTTGAGCTCAGGATGTGAAGAAGAACTGAGAGAGATAGAGGAAAACAACTCCACAGAAGGAAGCCTGATAGCATTGAGAAATGTGCTTCCAGATAGTGCACATATTCATAGTCTCAGAGTTTCTACCTTAGAGCATTTTCCACTAACAAGTTCTCAACAAATATTTGCTAATTGGTTAACATTACAAATAAGAATAAGTAGTATAATTTTATTGTTGCTGCTGTTGTTTCTGTTGGAAGACTCTCTTTTTATAAGACTCTTTTATATAAAATTTTGTGATTCTAACCTTATGTTTACCAAATCCTCTAGACTGATAGAGCAGGTGAACTTGTTCAAGGTGTACTATATGCATGTATGGAATTGTCACAATAAACCTCTACTATACTATTAGTGTATACAATTAAAAATAAAAAGAAGACTGAGGCTGGGTGGAAATGGAATAGCAAAAATGTATAATACATAAAAGCAACAAACTCAATAATCTCAGTTTTTTATCAACCTACAGATATAATATGTATTGATTGATTTTGATTGAAATAAAATCCTGCATGGAGTAGACATGACTCAGACACCCCACACATGAGTCTCTGGCTTTTAAGATCAGAACTGAAGAGAGAAATGGACAACTGGATGTCAAATTGAAATTTACACCAGAATATCCTGGCATCTCTATGTAGCGCCAGGTGGTTTGCTACTTGATGCAGATGCTGACTATATCACCACCTGGGGGCATGAATCATTGCTGGTGTCTCACATCATCTTCACCATCTGTCACAGCAAACTTGGCAGTATGGTTGGCATCTGACCAAGTCTGTGGAGCAGACAGAGACAGAACCACACTGGCATATTCAGAGACTCTACCTGGACTCTATTGCTGACAGTTTGAAAATTATAGACCCCTGAACAGGCAGAATACAGTATGCTTGAAATGATTAGGATGCTAATAAGAGTGGGGAAGGGGAAGGCAGGTAAGTCAGCAGTAGTAAGCACTGATAATAAAACTCTC
The DNA here is from genome assembly GCF_047511655.1 of Castor canadensis. Taxonomy (NCBI): domain Eukaryota; kingdom Metazoa; phylum Chordata; class Mammalia; order Rodentia; family Castoridae; genus Castor; species Castor canadensis. The sequence continues at coordinate 67,748,367 of NC_133391.1, read as the reverse complement.
TATTATCCACAAAGACATCATTTTGTCAGTTCACCTCGTAACATTCATAATCACAGACTACTTTCCAAAGAGATGTGTCTTCAATAATTAAGCACAAATTGGAGATTAAGTGGGCAAGTCTCCAGATCACTTACAGGTCCCTCTTAAAGATATCAGTAGATTCCTATGACTTGCAGGTGCAGTGACACATAGAGCTAGAGGTGGCAGGGAAATAGTGGTAGCTTGGCCACATAACATGAAATGTGTAGAAGGCTTTGTTTTCTCCATACTACTTTCATCATCAAGGTCAAAATGAAGTTACTAATATTTTGTTGGCTATTTGAGACTCATCTTAGTATGTTTTGCCTCTAAAAATGAATTTTTTGTTGGGTAGGGAAAAAAGAGAAAGGGAACAGCAAATCTCCAGATACAAGTATACCTTAGAACATTTTCTCTAGGACAAGGCTGTCAACTGTAAATGAGGGCTCAACACTAAGCTTCTTATCAGTTAGAAAGGAACCTTGTCTTTTGGGCTTTACTGCTAGAAGACAGAACTACTGCAGGTTCATCTGAAAATAAAACCAGAGTGCCTCAGTCATGGAGTTTTTGTCTAGTGATGACCTCCAGATTTCTTATCCTTAAAAACTATTACTTTATGGTTGATCTCTCCAGTGAGCACACAGTTTCTTGGTTGGATTATCAGTCCATACATATGGGCATTCCATCCCTTAGTTCCCAATCTATTAACTCGTCATAATGGACTTACCTCTTCGATTCAGAAGTATTTCAGTACTGAAAGTTTGCTTATGCCAAACTTGTAATGGGTAACGAGACCTCAACACTCAAGCCATTATGCAGTGATATTCATCTGTGTGGGTGGCTTCTGTGCTCAGTTGGTTGAGACAGTATAAAAAGTCAGCTGGTGGCATCAGAAATTTTGAAAAGTCTTCACCTGCTTGAAGCATGCTGACTTATAAGCAGATGGACAGAAAAACCATTCCTTTTTCTGGGACATTGCTGCACAAAGGATCTAGCAAAGTGAGAGAAGACTGAGAATAAAGCCCATGGAAGCTCTAGGTGAGCAAACACCAGAAAACTAATCTATCCAGAAAGAATGGGGGTGCAGAAGCAAGCTGCATGGTGGCTCAACCACATCCATGGTATCAACTAGATCTTGTTTCCCATTGTTTTCTTCACCCGTCAACAACTGAGACAGAAAAGACAGACGGTTCCCTTTTACAAGGCCTTTGCTCAAACCTCAATTTTGCAGCATGCCAAGTGTGTGGGATTGGGATAAGTTCTTCAGCCACCAAAGGTCTCAGTTTCCTCATCTGTTGATGAATAAAGTATTAGCAATATTCTGAGAGCTGCTGTGAGGATTAAACTTAAAAGAAAAATTGAAGAAAAATGCAAGGTGTGGTGTTGAGTGAACAATGCATTATCAATAAGTTGCTGCTTAAGGTTGATGGAATTGTTTCTAGGGAAATGTTTTAACAGATCATCTATAGCTATCCAAACAAGGTAATATCAAGTAAGCTATACATACAGTGCTTGAATACATTGTGCTGCTGGTTACACTCAACCTAAAGGATTTAGGTAACAGTTACTATATAGATAAAAAAAAAAGTTCAATTTTGCTAACATCAGCCCCTTAAATTTTCAGTCAGGGAATATTGCATTGTGTGAAAAAAACACATGGAACGCTAATGCAAAGTTATATAACAGATTTTAGATGCATCTACATGAATTCTTTAGAATAGTGTGTTTATGTATGTGTAATTCAGGTCAAAAAGATCTCTGCAATCCTGTGCTTCTTCAGTATAATTCCATCAATATGATAGAGAATGGTACTTCGTCCCCTGGCAGCTGCCTCCCAACTCTTGGATGTGGAATGCCTTAATCTAGGCCTTTCCACTTATTCCTCAGTAAAGTTCTCTCATGTCATTTGTTTAAGTTAAAGAAAAGAGCAGATCTTGGTTTCTTTTCTTCATTAACAAAAAATTAATAATTACTACTTAGTAATAAATCTTCCCAAATGTCTACAGTAACTGAAGGTTAATATATTTGCAGTCTCAGAAAATAAAATCTGCAAAAGAGCTAATGTAATGTAGAAAAATCAGCTATTAAAGAGGGTTTGTGAGGGCCTGAGACAACATCAGGTCAGAGGTCAATTCTGAATTGCTGGCCCTGTCAAGAGGAACATTTTAACTGCTGAAATACCACTAATTCCTTTCTAATGAATTTGACATTATTAAGATTATATGTTTAGTCAAGGAGACTTCCATCATATTTTTCCAATATTAAACAATGCTATTTTTTCAAGCACTGAAAATATCTTCACTAAAAGTAGTTGTTAGGAACCTATTACTGGGACAAATTCTATGTGGCCTTGTGGTAGTCTGTCCCAAATAATGGGACTCATGTTAATCACTTATGAAGGATAGGCTTTAAAGCACAATAATGCAAACACCTTACCCGTGGTCCTTTGTTATCTTTTCCATCCTGTATAGTCAGCATGTCTTGATGAATGCAATCTTTAAGAAACACATTAGATATAACTAAAAGGAAACAGCAAAAATTTTCAGTGTTTTTGAAAAAGAATATTGTTATACCTGTGTTTTATTATAAATAAACAGGTTCTGTCATATTTTATCTTCTTGCCAGCAAATGAAGGACATTGTTTCATAAAGCTTCTAAAATGTACATGAATATTTAATTAAATCATATTTCCTTGAGAAAATAAAGTTCACTCGCATTTATAGCAGACAGTTCTGAGGAGCTCATAATTGTCATAAGACCAGGGTAGCCAGTACCGGTTGCTTGTGGAGCAAACTCCTCAATTTTTAAAACTTTTTTTTAAAAAATAAACATACAATCATAGGTGCTCATTTACTTTAAAAATTCTAAAGATGAAGAAAATTATTGTCTATATATTTAAGTCCGTGTATAAATTACAAAACTCAAGTTTATGTTACAGAGTCCCTTCCCCATAGGAAGCATAAAGCACTTTTGTGGTACCTTTTCACCAGTAAATATCTGTATCACATTGAAGTTGACAAACAAAATAAAGGTCGATATTGCATCTTTAAGCCCTAAGAGAACAATCTTCTAAGCTGTCTCTCATGATGAATGAGCTTCAAAAGTCATTTGGTTGCCATGGTTTAACTCAATCTCAAATAAAGTTATAAAAATGTAATACACATATTGACTTCAGTAGAACTCTGAAATAATCAGTGAACTGCAGACTCTTCTTGCTTGAGATCAACAAATAACCTTTGTAAAGCAACCAGGAGTAGTTTAAGACCATGACAACAAAATAAAATTATAACAATAATAATAATAACAATAAAATAACAATAATAAAATAAAGATAACAACAACCGACAATGAGGTAAACTCCCCTTTAAGAAGGCAATATGTGTTGCCTGGACTGTCAGGAGAGAGTTCGATTGTACCTGACACCCAAATGTTTTTCTAGCCAGAGTTCAGCCAATTGCATGGTCGAGGCAAAAGTACTTGCCTTGGATCCTAAGCACATCTTATACTGCTTAGGGTCCAAGTTAGGATCACAATGAACTGGATGGAAAATGTGCACCACTCCTACTTCTTGACTTCTGAAGGGCCTTAAGCCAGATAGAATCACTTTATTGTAGAGATCTACATCTTCCAGTCCCCAGCCTTGTATTGAGGTATCAAATCCACCTGCACTCAGAAGATCACTTTTGTAAATACAGGTAATTCCATAGCCATAGTCTCTCCAAAATCCAGTTTTTTTTGAGAATACAAAGTCATCATCGGTGGGAGGATTTCCACCATTCGTTACCTTTGGGTCATACTGGCTAAAAATAATGGGATAGTACACCTGTTGTCCCTGAATTGTATTGTCTCTACATCGTTGGAGGAAGTCTCCTCTGAAGATCAAGTCAACATCACAAAATAGCAGCAAAGTGTCATTGTCAAACTGAGAGGAAGCCATTTCTAGACCAAGACCTCTGGAAAATGCTCCCTTCATAGGAATCAGGGTCATTTCTGCATTAGGGTACTTGTTCTGATAGTCTTGTATCAACTCAATATGCTTGCTGGAATCTTGGCCGGAGTCCCTGCTGAAAAGGATGATGACCAGCTTTACATTCTGCTTTGGGATAAGACACCTGTTTTCAAAGTTCTCCATGAATCTTGAGAAAATGTCATACCTTCCGAGGAGGGGAACAAGAATGTGTATTTTCTTTTCATTGTGTGCTCCCATGTCTTTGGCCCCTTGAAGAGAAGATAATATCTTTAGAGAATTAGATATAAAGGAAAATGACTGAGTGTCACTGTTAATACTCTCCACAAGACTGTTGACATCTAGCTCTTCCATTTCCCTGAAGAAAGGCTTGCTGAATAACTGCTGGAGATATGCATGACGTCTCACTGGCACAGTCAGTTTCCTTCCTTTGTGCCTTTTGTAGAGGAGTAGTAAATCCAAAATGTACTCCACCCCATGCATGGGATCCACCCTGCGGTAGCCATACTGGATTTCCTTGAAGTCAATGAGCCGTCCTCTACTCTTGGCATTCTCATTGATCATCTCCATCACCTGCAGGACAGTGTCATCCAGCGCTGTTCTTAGGATGCTGTTGATGTTCTGACGAGGAGGCTGGTTCTCAGCAGCTGAGTAAAGGAGCTTTCCCGTCAGGAACTCCCATTCTATCACTTCATTTCTCTCCCGAGGCTGGAAGTGGTTGAAAGAAGGCATCACACCCAGCTGTTGATCCTCTTTGTTCACTTCACTGTTGCTGAGCTTGCTCATCAAAGCACTCTCCCTGTGGAGCTGGATGGTGCGGAAGCGAAGCTCAGAAATCTTGCGGCTGAGCATGTAATTATGCAATCTGTATTGGTATGCAGGCCTTTTGTTGGGATGAAGTGTTATGGCTGCATGGATTTTGCTGTTGTGAAGGTCTTGGATATAACCCTTCCGATTGTGTTCGTAATTTTCATGGAACAGTTGTTGCATCTGGAAAGTAAGAGGAAATCAGAATGTTAGTCTAATTTAAAAAGAAAACCAGCAATAACAAATATTTAAATTAAAATGGTTAATATAATTTATTTATATGGTATTTCATAATAAAAATGGTTTGCAAATTTTATATTTAAATAAAATTTAGTTATAACTTTGAAAAGTGACATAAAGTATTTGTCATGTAAAACACGATGATTTGAAGTATTAGGACATTGTGGAATAACTGAATCTAGTTAATTAACATATACATTATTTTACACAGTTATTTCATGATGAGAATGCTTAACATCCACTCATCACCTATAATCACCATACTATATAATAGAATTCTTGAACTTATTCCTACCATGTCACTGAAATTTTGTATCCATTGACAATTTCTTCCCAGTTCTCTAACTGCTGCAGCCCCTAGTAACCATCATTTTAAGATCGACTTCTGTGAGGTCGTTTTTAGTTTGTATATGTGAATGAGCTCATAAATGTCAAGTTCACAGGCGCAAACACTGCAAATTAACCACCATCTGTGTATTTTCAAGTAAATTACCTTTTGTTCTTCTACTCATTCTGAAGCAAATCTATACTATCAATGAAAACAAGAATATTTTCATAATCCCAAAACAGATCACAGAGAAGAAAGAAGCAGAATGGATTTTCTGTAAAAGGGTGCTCACCCTGAGAAGCAAAACTAATGACCTCTTGCTTTGAATGGCAATAATAGCCTATTTGCCTATTATTGAATTTTTATGAGCATCCTGATATACCATTATTGCACAGTACATTTTTGGCATGATAAGATAGAACAAAAACTATATTGATATAGATGTTGGTCTAAAGAATCACATACAATTAGTCTTGCTTGACTGGAATTAGAAATTCTTTCTGTTAGTCTAGAAAAAATTCACTAACTCAGAAATAAAAGTGAGAAAAAACACAGTTACGAGATCAGTATTCACACTGCCAGCTGATTCTTACTCCTTTGCCAAGTAATCAAGAGACCTCCATCAAGATAAGTACCAAGATGAAGAAGAGGTGGAGGAGGTAGAGGAGGACAAGGAGGAGGAAAAGAGGAGGGTGAGTAGTCTCAGCTTTCATGACTTTTCTTCAAACAAACTGATGAATAAGGGGAAATGAATACGTATTAGTGCCAATAAAACAAATCAGGTAAATTGAAGAAAACACAAACACTCAAAATAATTACTCAAATCAATGAATGAGCTTAAAGAAACAAAAAGAAAACTGGTAGCGCTAAGGAAAAAAAGGAGAAAAATATAAAACAATTGACAGCAATATTGCAAGTAGATTGCATGTAGATCTCATGAAAGAGATTTGTAGAAAATATAGGGAGAGAATTCAGCAAAATAATAAAAATATAAAATACAAGTTAAAAGTTCATGTGTGTATATATCTCCACATACATATTTAAAATACATGTTAAGAGATAAAACAGTTATAAATGACTAAAGGACATATTTCCCTTAAAGTAAAGGAAGATATATATCTATGTGCAACCAGGCCAAGGGGGAAGGTGGGCAATTTGGTGATAAATAGGCACAAAGTAAATCTTGTCACAATATTTCCATAGCAACACTCAATGCTGAAAAACAGTAATGTCTAGGAAGAACCCAATGAAGCAAATTAATGACTCATAATTTTATGGTCAGTCAAGTTAGAACTCAAGTTTATCCCAAACAAGCTAGATTTCAAGTTGTACTGAAAAAAAATTAAGTATTTCCTAATATGTAAAAACCTGTAGGATATTTATGTTAAAAAAATTCTTTGACACTCTTCCCCTTGAGAGGTGGGGGTCTATGTCCTCTTCTCTTATATCTGGGTGGCTTTGTGACTGCTTTAACTAATAGACTATAGCAGTGATGCTGTGTAAGTTTCCCCAGATTGGTAGCTTCCATTTCTTCAGGAAGAAGTTGTCACTGTATCTCTTCAATATGATAAAGAAGTTCTACTCTCTTTCTAGTTAGCTAAGAGTTTTTGTCATGGATGTATTTCATACTTGATCAAATGCTTTTCCTGAATCATTAACATGGTTATATGATATGATATGTCCTTTTTTTTTTTGCTGCTAACATGATGAATTACATCTTTGGATTTTCTGGTATTATATTATCATTGTATTTCTTGAATAAACCCAAAGTACTTTTGATATACACACTTTTTCTATATAGCTGGAATATATTTTCAAATACTTTGTTTGGATTTACTGTGCAATACCAATTCTCCCCAACTTGATTTCTATATTCAATGCAATCACAATACAAAGGCCTGTCTTAATAATGAAATATGTAATTAACATGTTCTTTTGACCAAAACTACTCTTATGACATTTACCTTCTTAAAGAATTTCATTGTAGAAATATAATGAGCACATGAAAGACAGTGGTGTGGGAGAATCTTGAAAAGTAGGACATTTATACATATTCCAGGTAATATAGTAATTAATGATGAGAGCACCTTGAATTCATATATTTTCCATTGAGATGCATTGGGCACATCCAATTTTCTACTTTTATATGTAGGATAGACAGAAGAACGTTTAACATCTAAACTATGAAACCAGCCAGGTGTGAATTTGAACACTGGCTCCATCATTCTTTCTTTCCTTCCTTCCTTCCTCCCTCCCTTCACTTTCTCCTCCCTCCCTTCCCTCTCTCTCTCTTTTTCCTCTTTCCCTTCCTTCCTTCCTTCCTTCCTTCCTTCCTTCCTTCCTTCCTCTCTCTTTCTTTCCTTTTGGTACTATTGAAGATTGAACTCAGGGTCTTGCATTTGAGCCATACACCAGACCTTTTATGCCTTAGTTTGTTTTTCAAACAGAGTCTCACACTTTTGGGTGGGCAGCTTCTAAAGTAGTTGGAACCATAAGTGTGCACCATCATGCCCATTTTGCTCCATCATTTCCAAGTCATTTCATAGCCAATCTGTTTAAATGTTAGTTTCTTTATCTATGAGATGAAGAAAATGTCAACTACCTCAATAGTTATTAAGATAATAACCTCCATTGAAGGTAAAATTATATAAGGTGCTTAGCACTGTGTCTGTCATGTAGAAAGCACTCAGTAAATATTAGCTATGTGTTCAAGGATAAGTCAACCTTGTCCTGAGACTATTTGACTATTCTTTTTAGCTTCAGAGAATAAGTGTTGCACCCTTTAGTTAACTTTATTATTTATTTATTTTACTGTATACATTGTTTGGGCCACCTCCCCGCTCCTCCCATCTCCTCCACCCTTACTTCCTAGCAGAACCTTTTCCGCCCTCTTGTTCTCTGATTTTGTTGAAGAGAAAGCATAGGAGATAATAAGAAAGACATAGCGTTTTTGCTAGTTTGAAATAAAGATAGCTATACTGAGAGATTCCTAGTGTTGCTTCCATGCACTTGTGTATTATAAACCACATCTCTACAGACCTCTTCACTACTTCCTGGTCCCCTTCCCATAGTGGCCTCTGCCAGTTTAAGATTACTATGTTTACTCCTCTACAGTGAGCACATCAAACACTTTCAAGTTGTAGGTTTCCTTCCCTTTCCTTATTCCTCCCATGCACGTTCTCCCCTTAGTGTGTGACCCATGTCCAATGATATTATTGCATTTATTTCAGGTCTATAATCTGCATATGAGGGAGAACATATGATTTTTGGCCTTCTGAGCCTGGCTAACTTTGCTTAAGATGGCATTCTCCAGTTCCATTCATTTACTTGCAAATGACAAAATTTCATTCTTCTTTGTGGCTGAATAAAATTCCATTGTGTATAAATACCACATTTTCTTAACCCAGTTATCATTAGTGGGGCATCTTGGCTGTATCCATAGCTTAGCTATTGTGAATAGTGCTGCAATAAACATGGGTGTGCAGATGCCTTTGTAATAAGTTGAGTCACATTCCTTCAGGTATATCCTTAGGAGTGGTATTGCTGGCTCACTGAATTTTTAACTAAAATTTTATTTTTATTTTAATTTTTAGTTAAAAATTCAGTTAGTTTTAGTTAACTTTAGCTTTAATTTTTATTAAAATAATGTTTATGTCTCAGAATACTTGAAGACAATTATAAATTTGGCCACATATTCTCATCTAACATGTCATTTAGCTGCAAGAAAGACAAACTATTGAGGAGATTTTGGGAAACCAAGGTTTATGGAGGTTGTTATTTAATCAAGAGTATGCCAAGAGTACTGAGATTACAACTAAAACTAAAGTTCTTGTGATTTTCAGTTTTGCTACATACCACAATACATTTTGGATGCAACAAAATTGTTTAAGAAAGTAACATAAAGTTTTCACCTGAAACTACAGTAACTTGTATGAAATGATAATTCTGAACTAATTGTATTGGCTTCTTTTCCTTGAACGAATTATCAGTCCACTTTGTGGCACCTCATGGTCTTACACTGAAAAAGAAAATCACTTCACATAACAAAATCATAGCAGCAATTACCATCAATGTGGTACAGTGAACCAAAGTGCTTTAAATTTATCATCAGAAAGAGGAAGACTAAATACCAAGAAATAATTGAATATTAAATTATTGCTACTTTTTTACCAAATTGAACTTCCTTTGCTCCCTCAGTTTTATTAATAATGAAAATTTAGTTTAGTAGTGGTAATTTATGGAATGGGCTTAGGTATGCAACTGAAAAGCTATAAAAACAATTAAAATTATGCCAAAGAGTTGACTGCCAACTGGCATAAGGTAGCTGAGAACAATGGAAAGTTTGTAAAATTTGATTGTGAAAATGGTTACACAACAGTATCAATTTACTAGATACCATTAAATTGTATAGTTATAAGAGAAGAATTTTGTGAAAAGTAAATTATACTTTGGTAAGTTTTTTTTAAAATAGGGCATGTTAAAAATAAAATACATCCAACTTCAGCTTTAAAAACTCATAAGCTTAAATAATTAGTTTCCAACATAAGAGTAAGGTTTTGAAAAGTTGCTGAGGTCAAGCAAGGTTACCTGGAAACAGGTGGAAACTGAAAACCAAGCAGAGCAAGGTCAGTGACAAGAGAGTTCATGGTTAGTAGATTCATAAAATGCGAGGAAAACACACTGTCTGAAAACACAGGGCACAAAACCAATTCCATGTTATAAAGTAGGAATTCAAGTGAGCAAGGCTGGTAGCATTGTTGCTAGCAATGTTTTTTTGTTTGTTTGTTTGTTTGTTTTTTCAGAGAAGTATAAGATACAGAGCTACAGAAAGAAGCACGTAAGCCTTATTTTTATGAAGCAGGTTTAATCCAAGGCAGGAGAGAAAAATCAATTCCTTTTCTTTGTGGAAATCAACAAGCCCAGAAATGTAACAAACACCCTGACCAAAACAAATCTATGCTGCATTGCTTGTCTAGGTAAAAGCCATTTTTTTTTCTCTGAGATGAGTGATTTTTCTGAGAAAGGAGAATAGTATAGCAGACACAAAGTTTCAATAAGAAAAATGATTAGATGAAAAACCACCACCTTCCCCCACCCCCACAAGGAAACAGAAGCAATTGTACCAGGGAAACATTAGCAATTATTTTTAAAAACATAAAAATTGTCTCTGCCTAGCTTTAGAAACAACAAAGCAGAAATATAAGATGAAACATCAGCCTGAAGATTTAGAGACAAAAAAGAATAAAAAATAAACTCTCACAGACATGAAAATAAAAGCAGAAGGAAAAAAGTAAGCAAAAGGAAAAGTATTTTTGTAAAAAGCTATTAGTAAAGGATAGAAGTTCAGAATGCTAAGAAAATGTAATAGAAATGAAAAGTTACAACAAATTAAACAGTAATTATGATAGAAGGCAGGCTGAGAAGGGGCAAAAAAAAAAACCTATTGTGACAGAAAAGAAAATGTTGAAAGACATATTTAAAAATATAATTTAATAAAACATTCTTGAAATTATAGTTTCTACATATTAAATGTACTTACTGTATGTCATGAAATTGACCTAGAATGTTTAATAAAATAACAAAATGTTTTGGAAGATAAACAAAAAATTCAAGTTAACTTTTAAGAAAAACAGGCAGATTTAACAGTAATTTTCATATTTACTATTTCTTGAACTAAGAACAATAAGAAAGTGATTCATTAAAAGCATATACATAAAGATAGGGAATAAAAGAAGTGCTCACAGAAAAGTGATAATGGATTAAGCAGAATCCCAAATTTGTAATGGGTAAACAAGAAACAGCTTGAAATTGAACCTTAAAATTTTCTATAGGAATCTCTGGAAATAGGGACATAAGTTATTATCATTAAAATAATCAGTATATGAGACTCAACAACTGGCCCTGTAGAGACCAAAATATAAAATTAACAAACTTTATTTTTGAGGGTCACTGAGTTAAAGGATACCCTTGTCATAGTAGACAAGAGCCATTTACTTTTTCAAAGACTTTAATCAGATTTTTCATCCCTTATCCTTAACTTCACAGATTATTGAGGATACCGGCTATCCTTATTGAAGCAGGGACTTCAGGCGCAAGAAAATAAGAAGAAAATTTAATTTATATCATCAGGAAGATGAAGGAAGATAGGGAAAACATGACACAAGATTATAATGATATCTATCCCTATCCATATCAATTTATGTTCTATTATATCTATCTTACATACATAAACAAATATGTCACATACATACACACAGAACACATACAGCATAAAGCCTTTTAAAATTAAAATATAATAATAGAAATTTTAAAATTCAAAAGGATGAGCTGGAAAGTAAAGCTAATAAAATCTCTTGGAAAGTCAAGGAAAAATATCTAAAGCTAAAAAAGCGACGAGAAAAGTTTAAAGAACTGCAGGATTTGTTCAGGGGATATGAAATCAAAATAATAGCATTTTAGAAGGAGTGAACAGAGAAACAAGAAAAATCATCAAGAAAATAATTCAAGAAAATTCTGCTGGGTATTGAGGGGGTTGGGGGGAGAGCGAGGGGATAGAGTGGGTGGTAAGGGAGGGGGTGGGGGCAGGGGGGAGAAATGAACCAAGCCTTGTATGCACATATGAATAATAAAAGAAAAAAAATTTTTCTCCAAATATAAAAAAAGCAGCATTTGAGTTTCCAAATTCAAAGAGCTTATCAATAAAAGCCTCATTAGATGAAATTAGCTCATAAGAATTTTTTGTTTAGAACTCTGAAGCAGAGAATATGCTGGAAGCCTCCTGGGAGGGGAACGAGAAAAGACTCAGGAAGCAGAATGTCTTCAGATTTGACTTCTCAATGATAATAGGAAGTAAGAAAACAAAATATGGTGGAAAATAGTTTCCAACCTGGGACTCTGTAACCAACCAAGATATCAATAAAGTGCTAGCAGAAATAGTATTTTTTTAACTTCAAAGAATTATCTTTTAAGCACATTTCTCAGAAAGCTAGTAACAGATTTGTTTTACCAAACTGAGAGAAAACCAAAAAAAGAGGAAGAAATGGAACAAACATAACATAAAAGACAATCAAAATTAAATTGAATGAAATGGAATGAAATGGAGAAACGTATGTTAAAGAGTAAATGATATATCTAGTGAATACTGTTATATGCCCCCTACTAAGAACGAGAAGGCAAGACATATATGTGTGATTGCAGAGGAAACAAAAGTGAGCTAAGTCAACAGCAAATGACTAATAGTGAAAGGTAATGAAGAACTCACACAAGCAAGTACCTTAGAGAAGTGATAATGAAAATAATAGTTTAACTCAATATTAAAAAATCAAAATTAATGATAAGTAACATATTAAAATTTAACATTTTGATTCATCTCTGCACTGGCAAGATTCTACCTTTCTTCACCATAGATTCTCAAGGTGCCAGGAAAATTGACTTTTTCCTAACAATTTCCCTACAAAAGTTGACTCAGTCCATTCACATGAAGCTTTTAATAAGCTTCTATAGAATTTGTTTGTAAATTTAGTTTTGAATTAAGATTGAAAGATCAGTAAACACTTGAGGAAGACCTTTTGAGTAAAATAGAAAGATGAAAACCAGCCAAGAATAAGCATAAAATGGACTAAGTGGATAAGATAGAGATTAGAAGAAGCCATCAATAAAACCATAAAATTCCCTAAGAGAAGGAGAAAAAGGATTGTAACAAAGAAATAAAAAACTTGATGCTCTGAGATAAGAAAGGGTTCTTAGAAATTTAAAAATATGACAGAAAAAATTAGTATACAATTAGCAGAGAGGGAAAAGTGAGGCAGGAAACCTCTTTTATTCTAAGTCTTAAAACATTACTACAGTTTTTAACCAATAGATGTATATTTTTGGCATAAATCAATACATACAAATTTTAATAAGTATTATCCATATCCAATATACCTATGTTTTGCTAGAAAATTTCCAGTGTCTTCAGAAAAAGTCCTATAACGGTCAGGTCCAGCAGTTTCCACTAGCTGATCTCACTTTAAGGAGCCCAGGAAGCTCTTTCCCAGGATCTTCCCCAGGATCTTCCCCGACACACACACCTCGGGCCAGGCCTCCTGTTTTCACATTCTTCTATTCTATGAACATACTACAAACTCCAAACTCCAATCACATCATAAATGTTGCCTTTTCCAATGACAAGTAAGAAATCCTATTCCCACTCTTGTTCCCTAAAGAACTCAGAAATCCTCCAGCTGTGTTAAGGACTCCAACCTCCTGTCTCGTACAAGAGACATTTGTTATTTCTCTTTTGTGAGATGATAATATCCTGAAGAAAAGAAAAGGGCCTTTTCTATTTGTATGTCTCCTTATAGCTCAGAGGGTGAACATTGTGATTTAGTGTTAAGATTCTAAAGCCAGGCCGTCGAGGGTAGACCTTAGCACTAAAGCTTAATAACCATGTGACTTGGGGCAAATTACTCACTTTAATGAGCTTCCGTAAAAACATTTGTAAAATGAAGCCCATAAGAGTATTTAGCTCATGGGATACTGTTAGAACAATCAAATATTTTTATTTGAAGCCTTTAGTGAAAAAATATAGCCTGTTGTAATTACTATATGAATTACTATCATTGTAGCTGTTTATGTGGTTATTTCCTTCTTCCTATTATTGTTGACCTAAGTATTGAGTAAATAAGTGGATAAGAATGTTCTTAATCAAATTTTCCTTAGAAAAGGATAAAATATGCTTGCTTCAGTTATCATTTGACTTACATCTGAAAACTAAGAAACTGAATTGTTTTCATAAAGTCTTTTTATGAGATGAAGAGAACTAAGAGGCCATGCTGTTGCTAAGAAAGCTGTTTGTGACCACTTTGGTGTTCCCCATTAAGGAGAAAAAATACATTAATTTTTGCAATTAATTAATTGCATTAATTTTCTCTACTAAGGAAAAATTTCCTTAATTTATTTGTGTAAGAAAGCTTTTCAATCCAGTGTAACTTTTTTTGTTCTTACTATGTCACTACATTTGTCCCAAAGGGAAAAGATTCTCTAATTTGGAAAATTCTTTTTGCATTTCTTAAATAAGAGATGAAGGAGAATTTGGGAAAAGAAGGTATTCTTGTTCTGGGAAATGAATACTGAAAATTAGAATTGTTATATACAGGCAATAATAAATCATTGAAGTAGTATAAAATGTAATAGTGAATATATACACAGGGTTTGATAATTTGTGGATATTTAAACTCATTTCATTCTGTCTGATTTACCTATGTAATACTATATAACTAAATGCAGAGTCTTATTGGCTTTATTGCAAATGCCTAATGATGTTTCTTTTATTTTACAATGTTAGTGAATATAAAAGTCCTAAAGGAATAGTGAGTTTTTCCAATTAACACTATTATTTTCCCTCAAGTATTGCCTTCGTATATTCACAGTAAAGTTCTTAAAGTGTGTCCTACTTCTCTGGTAATAATGGTATAATGAAAACAGAGCTTGACTCTAAATCTTAAGGAACAGAAATAATTTGGGGGAAAAACAAATATACACATTTCATTCTATAATAGAGAAATAAAAACTCATCACAATGAAAGGCCTGGGGGAGTGACTCAAATGGGAAGAGTGCCTGGCTAGCAAGCATGAAACCCTGAACTCAACACTAGTACCAATAACAACAACAGCAAAAATAAAATACAAAGAATAAGATATTTTGTCTTTTAATTAAAGTAAGTCATCCTACAATATATTAAAAGTAAGTGCTGAAAACTTGTAGTCCAAAGACTGCAGATGTGATTTTCTTGAGAAGTCCAGCAGTTTGAATGAATTTTAATTTGAAAAATACAAAGTAGGCAATGTATTTTTCAGTTATTTTATGTCCTTTACATTCTCTCTATGTTGATTTTATAAATTTAAGTTACCTAAAGCCATTTGTTTTCAGATATCATTTTTTATCAAGTTTTTTTATTGTTCATTTATTCACATGTGCGTAAAAACAATTTTTTTTCTTCTAGTATATAGTCTCTTGCTCTAACATGAGTTAAACGAGAACACTACACTAAGTGAAATGAACTAGTCAGAGGAAGACAAAGACATGACTCAATTTGTATGAGGTATCTAAAAATAATTAAGTACATAGAAACAGAAAGTGAAATGGTGGAGGCTATGAGCTGGGGGAGGGGTAAGAAGAGCTGAAGTTCAATGATACAGAGAGCTTTGCAAGGTTGAAGATTTCTAGAGATCTGTTATGCAACAATGTGAAGACAGGTGACACTACTGAACTGTGTACTACAAACAGAAAAATATTTTCCTTATATTTCACATGATGTCCACCTTCCCCAGAAGAGAACACATGCTGCAGTCTGACTAATTGATATATTGTGTCATAAATGTTTCCATCTGGATTTGTTTCCTTCATGGGCAAGATCCCTCTAATGAAAAGAATGGTTCCCTTTGGACACAGGCTCACATTTTTCATACCATAACCCCAGAGAAAGAAAAGCAGACTTCCCCAGCCAAACAGGGCAGAGACACAAGAAAACCGTTGTTGAGAGGAGGGACCAGAGCAGAGCCTGAGGCCCATCACACCCAGGGTTCTTAGTTTCCCAAGAGTATGGACTCTATTTTGTTCAGCTAAGTAGTTGTGGTTCATCCAGTTGCATGGAAAGTTCTGTCAGAAACTACTCTGGCTGGGATGTTTTAGTCTCTGTACTGTACTAGTGCTCTGCATGATTTCAAAGTGTGACTGTCTTCTGTTTAATTAGTTAGCTCATTCTGGTTGAAATCTAAGCTATCCTTTCATATGTGTAATCCATGCCATTAAAACAGATACTTTTCCTTCTATTTCATTTCATTTCATTCAGTTAGCTATTTTAGTTTTAGCAGAAAAGCAGCTGTCAGACAACAAAAAATAGCTTGCAGATACTCTTACATGCAATGAAGATTTCTCTGCAGTATATTTCAGTACAGTTTAAAAATATTTTCAGAAAAACATAGCTCAGAGATTTTAAGTCTTAATCACTGATGTAGACTTCTCAGCAAGGTATATTCTAACACCTGATACTTGAGGCAAATGCAAAGAGATTTAAAATCAGAACAAAATCATCAAGTTCTTCAGATTTCAGTTTATAATGGTTTACTGGCATACTCTGAGGTTATCTATGGGGTGCAATTTTCATGGTTTGAGGTACCATGCGTGGTCAACCATAGTTCAAAAATATTAAATGGGAAATTCCAGAAACAAACAATTCATAACTTTTAAATTGCATGCCATTCTAAGTAGCATGATGAAATCTCCAGCTCTGTCGTGCCTGGGAAGTAAATGTCCCTTTGTTCTGCAAATCTGCACTGTGTATGCTACCCACCCGTTAGTCATTTGGCAACTATCTTAGTTATCAGATCAATTGTCGTGCTGTGTTATGGTAGTCATATTCAAGCAATATTTATGTATTTATTTATTAGCAATACTGGGATTTGAACTCAGGGACTTGAACTTGTTAGGAGGCAAATGCTCTATCACTTAAGTCATGCCTCCAGCCTTTTTTTCTGTAGTTATTTTTCAGATACAGTCTCCCAGTTTTTTTGCTTAGGGCTGGCTTCACACTGCAATCCTCCTACCTATGTCTCTCACATAGCTGGGATTGCAGTTGTGTATCACATGCCTGACTTCTTCTTTGAAATATGGCATCACTAACATGTTTGCCTATGCTTGCCTCAAACTGCAATCTTACTCTCTCTGCCTTCCAGGTAACTGGGATTATAGATGTGAGCCACTGTGACCGGCTCTCCAATAACCCTTATTTTACTTAATATTAGACACAAAACATAAGAGTAGTGATACTGGCAATTCAAATATGCCAAAGAGAAGACAAAATGTGTTCTTTAAGTGAAAGAGAGAAAAGTCATGACTTGTTAAGAAAAGGAAAAGAAAGTATGCTGAAGTTGTTAAGATCTGCCATAAAAACAAATCTCTATGAAATTGTGAAGAAGGAAAAAGAAATTTGTGCTAGCTTTAATGTCTCACTTCAAACTGCAAAAGTTATGGCCACAGTGAATGATAAGGACTTAGTTAAGATGAAAAAGGCATTACAGAATTCAGTGTTATCTGTGGTTTCAGTTGTCTATGGTGGGGGGTGATGCAGAATCTTGGGATCTTGAAATGTATTCACTGTGGATAAGGAAGGACCACTACACTTCCTTTTATTGGTGGTTTCATTTCCTTCTAAATGGTGGATTCACCACCACAATTAGTACTAGAAAATGTGAAGGAGAACAATGATAGCTTCCAAGTTAGGAGTTCAAGATCTTGAAAATACACATCATAAAGGTATTATATTCCAAATTTCAGAAATTAGTAACACAATTATTGAATGCATTCTTTCCATTGGAGAAAATGTAGTGTCTATATAATGCCACAGAGAGTTACACAAGTATACCAACTTTTCATAGAAAAACATGAGCAATTCTTGGCTTATTCAAGTTGTGAAAGTTTTATTTGTATATAGTTTATATATTATATATATAATTTTTATATACATATATATACATGGGATTCTCTTTGTATATAATGTGTATGTGTGTGAGGTACTGATGTTTGCACTGAGCTTGCTAAGCAGGTGCTCTACCATTTGTGCCACACCTTCAGTCCCCAAATATATTGTTATTTAACTAAAGTGGTAAAGCAAAAGCCCCAAATTTTCTTTGTTATTGTTATTGCTTTTTGAAAAAAATTTTGCTACCCCAGAATTCAAATGAAAAACCTTTTAGCTTATTGAAAGACTTAACATAAGCTTAAATAATTCAGTAAGAACTTTGTGTCAGTCAGTAACATTAGAAAGTATAAGACTGGGTCAGATAAGAACAGGGACAAACATGATCTGTGCTTTAAAAGA
The DNA here is from genome assembly GCF_047511655.1 of Castor canadensis. Classification (NCBI taxonomy): domain Eukaryota; kingdom Metazoa; phylum Chordata; class Mammalia; order Rodentia; family Castoridae; genus Castor; species Castor canadensis. The sequence goes on along the minus strand of NC_133391.1, from coordinate 67,730,144 downwards.
TGGCATATACTTCTGTGATTATGAACTTTGGCTACAGACGATTTTCAGTGATCATTCTTATTGTGCCTATAGTAACCTTCAGGGCAATTTGGAGTACTGTATAAGGAACAACAAATATAGGAGGGCTATGAGGCCATGTTCAATTTTAGTTGGCATGCAGAGTTTCTTGTGTCTGTAGAAGACCTATATTCAAATATATTCTGAATGGAAATAAGATACTGTGCTCTCATGATTTAAGAGTAAAAGGTTCATGTTCATTACGTTAGAAATGGATCTCACTTGTTGGTATATTAGAGAGTAACAGCCTTATAGGGTAAGCTAGATAAGAAAACATACTGCAGTGCCATATGCACAGTAGATACTCAAGAAGGCTAATGAAAGCCAGCCATGGTGGCATACACTCATGTTCCTAGCACTTGGGAGGCTGAGGCAGAAGAACTCGATTACCAGGACAGCTGAGGCTATATAGCTAGACTCTGTCTCAATGGAAAAAAGAAATAAAGGGATAGGGTGTAGCTTGGTGTTAGAGTGCTTTCCTACCATATGCAAGGTCTTGGGTTCAATCCCCAGGAGAGAGAGAGAGAGAAAGGGTGGGGGGAAGAACAAGGAGGAGGAGAAGGAAAATGGAAACCTAAACACTGAGTATGCCAGAAAAATGACTTACTAGGTTCTATGATAATTTCTTTCAGTAACTTTGTTTGAGTGTTAAGAGGGAAGACCTGAGTAGGCCCTCTAGCTACACATTTTTAGCTGATTTTAAAAGTTATTAATTTTGGAGGTCATGCAGCTGAATACATTGTTGGTCTTCCAGTGGCTTTGATGCAGATGACGTCTCTAACTGAAGCCACCTAATGAGTTAAACATGTTCTGTGAAAGTTGCATTTCACTGTCTTGTCTGGGACACTCTCTGAATGAAAATTGTTTTTCTTTATCTCCCTCAGTTGTCTGTGAACAGTAGTCTTTTGCTATCTTTTGATTTTTAGGGAAAAGATGCTTTTTTCATATCCTGATAAGTAACTGCAAAATTAGCTATTCTTGGAAAAAGGAATCAAAAAGACAAGAATCATAAGGCTTTCTAATGAGTAACTTTTCTTCAGATTTACAGAACCCAGAACATCTGGTGACCTACAGGTAATGGCAGTAAAGCAGGCCAAAGTTTGTCACCTCCGTGTTTACCTGTATATCTGATATGCTTTTCCACATCTCTCCCTATACAACCCACACCTATAACCCCTAGCCAAGATGGTCTGTTTTGGCAATAGCCTCCATCTTCTTTGATTTGCTAGTTTTTCAAATAATTTTGTTTCCTTTCCCCCAACAACTTGTCAATAAGTCACTGACCTTCTTGTGGCCAGCAATTACCTTGAAATCTGGGTTACATGAGCACATCTTCCCTGATTCCACCCTCCCCAACAGTTTGGCTGCCTCACTTACTTGCAAACATATTCATTCTTTCATTCACTCATAAATATTGAGGTTCTAAAATGTGTCAGTTACAATGGATAGGGAAACAACAAATGGTCCCTGTCCTCATGGAGCCTATCAGTTTAGTGAGAGAGATAGCAGTAAGTATATAAATTTACAGACAGCAGAATAATTTTGACAAGTGGTCATTGTAATAATTATACCATATTGTACTTGCTGCTTTACTGGACTGCATGCTTTTTGAGATGGCTAACTCCAAGAGGGTAGCCTAGGCCTGACATTTAATAAAAATTATAATTAATTTTAATATATTAATATATCTACTCCCAAAGTAGTTTATAACCAAAACAGAGATCAAAGCAGTTACTGTAAGAGATTTCCCCAAAAGATAATTCTCAGCATTCTGAATTATTTTTCAGGCTTCTAAATGTTTCCTTTAGTTAAAAAGAAAAATATAGCTAAGACTTAACACATCTGTAAGGATTTAGTATAACTTAAAGCTTTTTATGTCTTATTTAAGTAGTGTCTTGCAGTTCAATACTGTCATACCATGACTGATGAGAATCATGTATTTCTTTACTATTTCTGTAATTGATGCAGTCATCCAGGCAGGGAGAAAGGTTGAGGACAGCCACCATTATTCTTGATTTGGATTACTGGGATGTGAAATGATTGTTAGAATCTAAACTTGTTCTACATCAAGCTGTAGTCTAACACATGAATAATTTCTGCACAAATAAATGAAGTACTGCAGAGAGATCACAGTGAATGGAAATGAACTCAGAGCTAAAGGCTATAGCACCTGCACGGAATCCAGGAAGTCTTCCATTCATGAAGGTACCCTTAATGTGGTGTGCAATTAGGCCTGGCTTTAAAGTACATTTGAATGATCTAAAGAAAAGAAAAATGAACCCTCTGCATATCCTCTCTTATTCCATCTTCATGTGTCCATGCAAACCTATTCTGGACAATGATCCTGTCCCTGGAGTCACAGGTCTGATTTTGAGGTCTTCCTGTCCATTCTCTGTTTGACCTTGGACAAGTTCTATACCCTCTGGGAAAAGAAGAGCTCCTAGATTGTTCTCTATGTTTATGCACTCAGTGGAGGGTGCTATCATAACTATTTGGTAAATTTTAGATGATTAAATGTTTTGTACTCTAACTTTGCATATTGCAAAGACATTCTTGGTGCATCCTAATATTTAATTTAGTAGTTTCCTAAGGAATATGTAGTTATACATATAGTATAAAGATTTTAAGACTGTGGATAATTTATCTATAACAAAAGGCTTACGTTTTTAGATCATTCTCAGATCATCAGGTAAAAGCTAGTAGTCCCCTCAACCTGAACAAACTTTATGCAGGTTTCTTCCCTAATCTAATGTTTCTTAGAGAATTTAGATTAAACAATTTGCTATTGTAAATCCTTCTCTGCCCCTTTAGGATGTAAATCTTTCAGCATTTTCCCAGGTTGGCTTTCTTTTTTTTTTTTTTTTACCAGAAATGGCTTTCTAAAGGAACTGGTAACCACCCTTTTGAAGTGTGATCATTCAGAGGATAGTCAGTGCCTGTCTTTGATCTTTGAGGGAAGGTGGTAACCAACTTGCAAATACAGATGACCTTGTCCTAATGACCAGGACTAATGTTTTCTAGTACTGTGCCACTATAACATCCTATCATTTAAAAGCTCTTCTTGAAGTAATCATGTCACCATGCATATGTGTACCAAAGCATTATACGTATCTTAAATATATATAATATATACAATAAAAAAGAGGAAAAAATAAAAAAGCACAATAATACAAAAAAACACTACTTCTCTCTTGCCTATTCTTTCAGTGTAGTTAAGTTCAGTCTATCTCCCTTTTGTAATAGTCTTGAATGATGCCTTTCTTGCCTGCCTATCTTTGTCTCCTGTCTTTAATGTGGTCATGGATAATGCTTGATGAAATACTGAGTCACAGTGCTTAGATTCCTGAATTCACCTAAAGCTCCTTGCTCTCATTAACTTACAAAAATAAAAAAGAAAGGCTCAAATTAAGATCTTACTCCTTATGGTGTAATCAAGGAGATAAGTAGTGCTTCTTTCCAGCTGATTTTATTAACATTAAAGTTTCATGATAAATTATGAAGATCCCTAGAGCTAAACACCCAATTATAATAACACAAGCATAGCAGGATGTCTATTATAATGTTTTTCTTAGAAGAAAAATCCTAATTATAGAGCTATGGAACTCTACAGAGGCCCTGCACTGCTGTGGGAATGGACAAGAAGCATGGCTCTAATTACCAGATAGGTGTTTCTAAGATGGAGATAAGTGAAAAGAAGTGAAGCCTAACCTTCTAAAACCTTCTGGATATAGACATACAATGTAACTTCAGTCACTTTGACCTGCCTAATTACACTGATGTGCCCTTACTCAAGCCTAAGTATAGTTTATCTTTTGCTCTCATGCATAAAGTTGTCAAAACAGAAAAGCATAATTTATGATAAAGATTAATAAAATAATTTCATGAGACCCAGTAGGTCTCAATGCACTCATGGGTTCCACAATAGCCATGGTAAAAGAGTAATTTGGATTTTAAGTCAGCAGAATTATATTTTAAAATGGATTAAAAGGAGCTTTTAATTGTTGTGCCTGAACAGATAAAATATAATAAAGTATTTTTAGTGATGGAAAGCAAATGTAGAATCTCAACAGAAAACTGATGAGATTTGAGGAGCTATAGTACAATCAATGAATATAGCTGCATTTTATTAACAAACAAAGCTACACACTGCAAATCCTGGTAGCTTTTGGATTTATTCACATGGTTGTTTCAACACTATTGCTCCAAATATTGATGATCCTTTTATTATTTTACATAATTTTGGAAGGATTATTTATTTTCAAATGGATTACTGAAATTAAAATCTTCACATGAATATCATATCTAATATCTTTATAAATTTATAGGGCTAAATTCAGTGCCTTATTCATTGCAAATGTATTTTACAGGAAAGTGAATGACTTGGAGTCACAATTTCATATAGTTATAGGACAAGTAGCTATTTGCAAGAAAAAAAATAAATTTATATCTACATGTACCTCATTTCTATACTCAATGATACATATACATGTGTATGTATATATGTGTATGTATTTATAGGTATGTATGTATGTAAATATGTAGATGTTTGAAAACTCTACTAGCATCATCTCTTACAAAAAGAAAGAAATACTAGCAAAGGTTAGAAAGAACATGGCGATATTTGCTTTTTCTAAGCATACAGAGAAATCTTTTTTAAGCAAAAACAAAAGTATAAACAAATAAACTGTAAAGGAAATGATGATATATGTAATAGCATATTAACATTAAAAACTTCCCATATCAAAAACACCACAAAATTGCAGGGCGGTGGTGGCTCATGCCTATAATCCTAGCTACTCAGGAGGCAGAGATCAGGAGGATTGTGGTTCGAAGCCTGGGAAAATAATTCACAAGGCCCTATTTTGAAAAAACCCATCACAAAACAGGGCTGGATTGGCTCAAGGTGTAGGACTTGAGTTCAAGCCCCAGTGCCACAAAAACACAAAACAAAAAGCAACAACAAAAAATACAAAAAAGTTTAAAGGTAAATGTTAAATTGAGGAAATGATTTCTTTTGCTTAATCATTAGTATATCATTGTTCTCCTTTATCCCTGATTATCAATTCCAATCTATTTTACCTCCCCAATATCTCTTGAATGTTGATTCTCTTTCTCTTTATTTTCAATATCTTATTTTCAAGATTCCAAGAAATTTCCCTGCAATAGCTACCTATGTGCCCACTCCTCATCAGGACACTCTCAGCCAGGTCCCATGATGCAACAAGTCACATTTCTCAGGTCCAGAGATATCATGTGACCCTGTCAATGGCATCTAATGATCTTAGAATAAAGAGCTCTTAGGATCTGTTCCCTGCATTCCTCTCCAGCTCTCTCTCTTAGCTCTCAGCCTCTATGCTACAAGCATATTGACCTCGTTTCTTTTTACTGCTTTGCACTTTCTTTTCCCTCTGCTTGGAATGTTCTCTCATGTCTCAATTCCATTTTTTCTTCTTACTCAGTTTAAATGTCACTGTCCAATGGACATTCTCTCTGACTACATCAGGACTGGTAAGTTCCACAGCACAAGACACCATTCTTCCTCACTACTTACCCCAGTTTGAATTTTACATTTCTACATTTGTTTATTAGTCTGAATATATTTGGCTCCTCAAATTTTTTGGTCCTTTCTGAAGGCTAAGATTGTTGTCTCTTTCCCATCCTAGGTCCAGTGTCTGACATGCTGTAAATAGTACAGGGATGGACTGTCTGAGGAGGAAGCCACATGCACATCACATGGTTGTGAATAGATACCAGATTTTCAGAAAAGATACAGACATCAAAATCTAATCGGAATAAATTTGGTCCTGAAGTGCCTGCTCTCAGCCTATCTCAGCACAGAGACATATTGAAAGAGAGAAAAAATTTGAGAAAAAGATATACATGGTAAAACGAAGAAATATCTAATTTCTGTGACTTCCCAACCCTCTCCCTTGTAGAATTATTTTTCCTCCCGATGTATAGACTCATTACTTCTGCGACATCTCACACCCTCCTTCCTCCTCCCAGCATCCTCATCAATCAGTTTTATTTCTTTTTTACAACTGCTCTCTAATTATCTTTGTTTCTTTTCCTCTAATTACCTGCACTCTGGTTCAGATCTGAATTATTGCAAATGCCTCTCCTATGAGACTAGTGCTCAAAGAATTCACAGAAGATATCGATACAAATGAATAACTTGGAGCATGCTAAATCAGAGGCCCAGGAGAAACCAGGAGCTCATATTAACAGGACTCTGTAGCCCACTTCCCTTTTCCCCTCAGTCACAGCATTTCTGCTTTAAACTGCAATATATTAGGCTTCCAAGTAGTAGTTCACTTGAAGAAACAGCTCTGCAAAAGGGAAAAAAACGTTTGAGATCACTGTTCTCCATCACCTTGCCCTTTCTACTGCAGCCTTCCTCATCCAAATGCTACCCTTCCTTTGAAATCCCACCTCGTGTTGACCACACACGTGCAACTTCTGATAATTCCAGGGCACCTTGGTTCTTTTCAGGGTATCACAAAGCTTAACCATGCCACATAGTTTGAGGCCTGCTATAATACTTAGCTCTCTTAATTTATTCTTTTATCAATTAAAGATTTAATTATTTAATTGGCTAGTTACTTAGCTAATTAGTCATTAGTTATTGTCAATCCACCACAACAGTTAAATTGTAAGTTTATTTTGGCAAAGGTACTAACATATAGATCATTATGACTAGTATTGGAATAATTAAGGATGAAAAGTCTGATTGAATGATCACGACTTAATGAGGGAGAAAAAGAAACATGTTGTTTTGGTAAAAACAAATAGATTTTCCTTACAGCAGGATTTAGAATAAATTGGAGCAGCTCTATGGGGTTCAAATTTAAGAAAGACCCTGAAGATGAAGGGAGAAAGTTGCCATGACGAGCTGGGAGTGAATCCGGTGGAGCTAGATGCATGTAAGGCTACCCACTCTTTGTTAATGCATCTTCTTTATTTAAGCAGTTTCTATGTATGCTATTTGAGTTCTGTAAAAAAGATAAATAAAAATTAACAAAAATTAACAGTAAATACCCCTTGTGTTCTTTTTTGGCCAATTTTATTTCTGTATGAAGTAAAATCATGCACCTTGCTAATAGTTTTGTTCTACTCTCCTTACATTTTGATTTTTTAAATTGAGAACCAACTCAGATATTGTTCTGTCCTCTGAGTGTGTGTTTCAAGGTAATCTTTCCTTAATGTTACCACTTTTTCCAGGGGAAGGGTGGGGATGGGCATAAAAGTATGTATCCAGCAAATATAGTAATTCATATCCCAGAGGGCTGATTTGCACAAGTTGCACTGATTGAAAAATTGCTTGTTTGGTGACAAAATAAGCTGAAGGTAAATTGCAATTAAGTAGAGAATGCACAATATTGCTACATCCCCATCACCTGAGTTTAGATCTGAGTTGATTACGGCTATCTAAATTTATTCCACCTGTGTTGTGAGATCATCCTATGCCTGGCATGTGGCTTTTCTCACTTCAAGATTCCCTCTGAATCTTCCCTCTGAATCATAGCTGTTTCAAAGCTTCAGTTTCAAGGAAGAACAATGAAAAATACCATACAAAATAAATACACGAAAAAACAAAGATAGGAATCCAGGGAGATTATTTTATAGTCTTAAAAGAAGGTATATTAGGAAGAGATTGATTTGACAAGGAAGACCACTAAGCTGGGATTCTGTTGATTGATTGACTGTGTGATAGTGAGCACAGCACATTCTCTGTGATAATCTTCCCACATATTAAATGGGAAGAATGAAGGCAACAAAAAGTATGAAAGTGATTATTTTATAATTTAAAATGTCCCAACAAATTAATGAATGACATTTATTACATCATAGAAGTATCTACTGATAGGCCAGGTGTGTTGGCTCATGCCTATAATCATATCTACTCCAGAGGTAGAGTTCAGGAGGATGCAGTTTGAGGCTAGCCCGGGCAAGATGTTTTCTGAGACCCTATCTCAACCTCTGGCTAGGCATGGTGGTATACAACTGTAATCCCAGCCATGATGGGAGGTGTAGGTAAAAGGATCAAGGTGTGCAGCCTGCCTGGGTAAAAATGTGAGATCCTGTCTGAAAAATAACTAAAGGAAAAAAAAAAGGCTGGGGGGGTGTCACTCAAGTGATATAGAGTGCCTAGCAAGTGTGAGGTTTTGAGTTCAAACTTCAGTACCACTTAAAAAAAAGTATCTACAGATGCCCTTATCTGTATCCTTGTTTATTGAGAAACAGACAAAATAATCATTTGGCAAAATAATAATTAGAAAGATTTTTCACTGGTATAAATATGAAACATTATCCATGGATACTTTTAGTTTTTCTTTTTTATTATAATAATTTTTATTAGGATATATTCATTATAGGGGATTCATAGTGACAATTCCAATTAGTCTTATATTGTACATTATGTACATTGCCTCCATCATCTCTCCCTGTCAGGCCCCTTGCCCCACTTAAAGCAATTGCAAGTGTTTTTTCAGTTCTGTTTCATATAGGTATATGAAGTCCATCAACCATATGTTACCTTAATCTCCTTCCTTCATCCTCCCCCCCCCACTAGTTACCCGCCACCCCACACACACTGTGCCTATTTTACAGTCCTGGTTTTCATTATTAATATTTATGTTGACTTTCAAAGGGGTGTCTCAAATGTATGCCCATTGTGGATGTGCTTTGCTTTGATCTGTTCAATCCCTTCAAATACTCTCCCTTACCCCTTTACCTCCCACCCACCATGTTTCAACAGCTTTCAATACACATCCTTATATCCTCTACCTTCAAATCTTATGGTATGCATTATTACTGATGCTCTATCTTTCTCTTTTCCTTTCCCTCTTTCCCCGAGTTCCATAGAGTAGTTCCACTGTTACAAACATGTTCTACAACTGAGTCTGCATATGATCATGCTTGTTTTTGTGTATATGTTTGTCATTTGATCTATCTTCCATGTATGAGAGAAAGCATGTGGCTTTTGTCTTTTTGATCCTGGCTAACTTCACTTAGCATGATGTCCTCCAATTGCATCCATTTACCTTCAAACCCATGTCATTATTTCTTGTGCCTGAGTAATACGCCATTGTGTATATGTACCACAATTTCTTGATCCATTCAAAAGTTGTAGGACATCTGGATTGTTTCCAGAGTTTGGCTATTGTGAATAGTGCTGCGTTGAACATTGGTGTACAGGTGTCTCTACAATATTCTGTTTTAAATTCTTTTGGGTAGATGCCCAGGAGCAGTATCACTGGATATATGGCAGATGTATCTCTAGTTTTTTTGAGGAATCTCCATACTGCTTTCCATAGTAGTTGCACTAACTTGCATTCCCACCAGCAGTGTCTAAGGGTTCCTGTTTTGCCACATCCTCGCCAGCATTTGTTGTTGTTATTACCATTGATTATGGCCATTCTAACTGGGGTGAGATGAAATCTAAGTGTTTTGATTTGTATCTCTTTTATAACAGGGAAGTTGAATACTTCTTCATATATTTACTGGCCATTTGTACAGCTTCCTTTGAGAATTCCCTGTTTAATTGATTTGCCATTTCTCCACTGGGTGTTGATTCTTTGGGGGCTGAGTCTTTTGAGTTCCCTATAGATTCCAAATATTAGTCCTTTACTAGTGAGTAGAAGGCAAAGATTTTCTCCCATTCAATGAGCTGTCTTTTGAGTCTGGTGATTGTTTCCTTTGCTGTGCAGAAGCTCTTTAGTTTGATGCAGTTCCAATACTTTTAGTTTTTCAACCCTTTTCTAATTTAAAAAAAATTAATGTTCAAAGTGGTAAGATGATAGAATAAGCATTCTTTTATTATGACAAGTTTATTGTGGTTATATGATTGACACTGATACACCTTGTAAAATAATCATGTCAAAATAAGAATAAACTTTGAATAAATTGCAAAATTTACCATAACCCTGAATGAGGATGTAATTCTATAAAAATAATGTCTAAATTAATTAAATGAAAATGCCTGTTATAAATATATGCAATTCTGGAAAATATGTTAACTTTTTACAGTGGTATAGATAGACTTTTCTAAAATATCTGTAGTGGACAAATAAAACTTGTCAAAAAATTAATCTTGAAAAGGAAGACATGCAATTTCTTTTAGTGGTCATAGTATAGGAATAGACACGCAGATCAATAGAACAAAATGAACAATCCAGAAAAAGTCCTATACATGTATACAAATTTAATAAAGTTTTAATAAGGGGAATTTCTAATAAGTGGGCAAAAGACAAATTAGTCGACAACTATTTAAAATTTAGGAAAAAAATAAATTTGAATCCTATTCTAGAATATATTCATAAATATAAATTTTAAATTATTAATAAGCTATAAGTAAAAAGATTAAACTATAGATGTTTTTAGATGAAAACTCCTCACAAATGCAAATAATGTGGGTATATACAGGGAAAAAAAATTCCCCAGTGGGCCTCAAGAATTCTCTGTCTCTGCCACTTTGGGACCTTTCCTTCACAAGAAAAAACCTAGATTAGTGGGTTTTACTCTATGTTCCTTTATATCACATGGACCAAAGACACTGAAAATATTTGCATGAGGAAATGCTGAAAGCTTTTTGCTTAGACTTTTTAATATTGTCTTCCTGAATAGGATACAAGGAATCTTTGTTTGTGTCTATTGTAAATAAGCCAAAATGGCAGTAGTGGAGTCTCTGGCATCGTACCATCAGGATTTGGGTCTCGTATCTAATGTGATCATGCACAAGTCATTTTGCATTTCTATGTCCCAGTTTCCTCACAAGTAAAATGTGGAAAATATGGTTATCATAAGAATTAAATTACTACACACAGGGTTTTGAAGAATATTGGCCCATAGTAATGACTTAAAACGGAAGCATTTCACCATATATAAGAATAGTGGTTAAATTTCACTAAATGCCCATAACCTATGTTGGAAATTAATTTAAAGAGTCCAGAACTTTGGTCCGCTTTTTGGACCTGTTTCCTGGTATTCCCTCCAAAGGGTTTAGCTGTAGTTGAGGTAAAACCCTCTAAAGGTCAAGTGCCTCCACTTTCCTCACCTCATTTGCCAAAGGAGTTCTTAGAATCTTCCTAACAACTGAAGACTCCTTTGTGTAGGTGTAGAGTTGACAGCAGTGTACAACTCTTGGCTACTTGTAGGACATAGTTTTTAATTGGGGGAGAAATGAGGATACCAGGAATCTTCTCCTCTGTGACAATAAGGCTGAGATTGAAGCCAGCCTAGGTAAAAAGTTGGCAAGACCCCATTTCAAACAAAAACTGGGAAGTGGTATGCACCTGTCATCCCAGCTAAAGTGGAAAGTGTAAAATAGGATCTCAGTTCAGGTAGGCTTGAGGAAAAAACAAGACCCTATCTCCAAAATAAGCAAAGCAAAAAGGGCTGGAGGTGCGCTCAGGACATAGAGCCCTGGCCTAACAAGCACAAAACTCTGAGTTCAAACCCCAATATCACCCCTCCCCCCCAAAAAAATCAAAAGTGTCTTAGTTCAGAGGCAGGAATTATCTCTAAATGTACAATAGGTGGTCAGTGTAATAGATTTAGAAAGGAAAGAATAAATCAATAAGCAATGGGAGGGACTTGCAAAGGGAAGGAGGCTGACTTTTGCAAAAGAAACAAGGTCCAAAGCTTCAGAGGATGTGTGAGCCTTTGAAAGAGAAAAGACATTTCCTGGGTTACAGTAGGGGGAGTGAGGGGAAATGAACGCAGCTGCAAGCAGGCTTGTAATGAGGCAGGTATCCGGGATCAGACGGAAGAGACACTTGCTTATTCCCAATTTAACTCTGCTTGGTTGAAATGGGTAAATCTGTGGTTCCAATTTACATAATCTTTCTATGAATAAAAATAGGATGCAAATACTCAATCTGCTCCAGATTTAGAGCCAAACTGGAATGCAAAATTTGACAGAAATCATCTAAGATGGATAATCTTTAAATGTTGCTAATGATTCTCTAAACAGAGTATCTCCAATAACATATGCCTCTTTTTTTTTCAAACCACTGCACTATCTTTGATATTTTTTGAGAAAAAATGTTACTATTAGGAACTTTTAGTTGAAAATAGTCTGTGTCACTTTAGGTAGGCACTTCTGCCAAGAAATTGTTCAATGATCATTAACATTGGTAACTAAGTGCCTTTGATGCGTTTCTTGGGTGATTTATAACAATCATTGGTGTCCATCCCTATTCTTGCCCTTTCAATCATTATCAGATCCAAATCCTTCCACAATTCACACCTCCAGGCATATGTACAAATTTGCTAAGATAAGAATAACTGATATATGCTAATTCAACTGTTTAATACTATTAGATTTAATTTGCATTTTTACAGAGAAAATTCATAATTATGTACTAGATGTTGCATTCAGGCTTTTATTTCACATATTGTAATGCCTCAATTAGCAAGATTGAAAAGGACCAAGATGAGGAGATACGATATGTGAAAAAAAAGACTGATAACCAAATTTAAAGTGTTCTCAAGTACAACTTATCACACCTTTCTCAGGAGTGTGATAAATAGACTAGTGACTACCTAGAGTCAGGGATGGGGTTTCTTTTGGGAGTAAGCTTCTTTGATTGACTGACATGATAGTTATAAAACTCTGTAAGGATACTAAAAGTAGATTGAATTTTGTATTTTATATTTTAAGTGAGTGAATTGTATAGCATGTAAATTACTTCGCAATGAAGCAAAAGGCATCTCAGGTACACTAAAAAGTCTGCTTGACGTTTTTATAGTAAAGAGGACTTGCTTTTAAATATCTTACTACCAAATTAAGGACTAATTTTTTATTATTCTGAAAATCTTGCTGGCCACAATTTTCTCCTCTCTTTGCATTTAAGTAATCCTTTTCGGATACCTGCTTCAGAAACTGGGAACAAACTTTCAGCTTACTTATACTTTCCTTTATATAGTAACACATCACCATTTACAAAATTCATTACCTTGATCAATGTCTTCTTTGTCAAATGTTGTCAAGGCTATAATGTCAGGGACTTTAAGGCACATCTTGTCTAAGTCTCCCCACCCCCGCTGATGTTAAACACATTCTATTTGACCCCTCTAAATGAAGAAATTGACAGTATTGCTCATGGAGGGAGTTGCTCAAGACATAAGAGCACTTGCCTACAAGTGTGAGGCCCTGAGTTCAAAGCCCAGTGCTACCAAAAGAAAAAAAAAAGGAATTGACAGTATTTACTAGGGTCCTCGTGCCCAAAAAGCACAAGGGAAATTAACCTGGACCGTACCATGATGTTAGTTAGCTGGTTCTTCAAGAACAAGAGAACACAAGAGCAAGGGGTCTTGGGATTCCAAGACTGGCAGGTTGTCTCCAAAAGCATTCACCATACTACACAAATAGTTCTGATAATTGGGATTTGGTGCCTCTCCTTGTTCAGTTGACTTATTTTTGGACAGATGTGACTCAGAAAATTGTTCTCTACTAAATTAACATATTTAGTCCTGTAGCTCATAGCCTGTGGTACTAATTCTAACACCTATTATTACTATAGTGTCAAACTCAAGGCACTTTTCTTCTTCCTGTGACATCCCTTCATGTGGAAGACAGCTGTAGTCACTTAGGTTGGCTGCATAGTCTCTCTCCTCTAAACATATTTCTCCATATACCTTCTTAGGATATAATAACCAAAGCTAAACCTTCAGTAGTGCTTTAGGTATGGCCTGATGAACTCATCATTAGTTTTAGCTCATTATTTTTGGCTTTTGAAAATATAATAAATCCATATTCTCTTAACTAACATTTATGCCATTTATCTTCACAAAGTTTTAAAACATGATGCACTTGATGTTTATAATTTTACTTGAGTCAATGACAGAGAGGGAGAGAGAGAGAGAGAGAGAGACAGAAAGAGAGTAGTCAAGTAGCTCCCTGGTCCAGATTTCATACTTAACCTCATCTTCTGCATATTTGTGCAGTAAATCAGTTGTGAACTTATGCTTGAATCTAAGTCTCATCTCAAACCAGCCAAGTTATTTTACAAGAAATTTAGCACGTAAACCTTAGTTCTTAATCCCCAAGTTAGAGACAACAATATATCCTTATAGCTGTTATAGTAGTGACTTTTGTAAATTCTAAGATAGTTTTCACATAGAATATTCAAAAAGAAGTGTTTTATTTCTGTTAAAAACATTTCCATGCTGTTGTCATAGAGATGCTGTCAAGAAACTAAGTCCTGCAGTTCCAGTCAGTAGCTCTCTGTGGGGAGATCCATTGTGGGGTGCATTTTTCTTACATATAGCCAATTTAGTTCATGTAGTAATCAATTAAATTCTCTAATAATGAGTCCCTCTGCTGCATGAGCAAAACTATTTCTGCATTTACTAATCATAAGCCCCTCTGAACACTGACTAAAGGGATGCTGATGTCCAAAGGGTACAGCACATTTCCGTCTCCAAGCTGGTGACACACATTTCATGCTTCCCTGCCTTTGACTTGTCATATTTCTTCATTCAAATAACTCAGCTTCTGTCAACTCACTTTTCTGATCTTAAAATGGTGATAATGATATTGACCCATCTCTTAGGCATGCTGTGAAGAAATGCTAATTAGTGTTCACAACACACTTTGAAAACACAAATTGCCATTTAAATGTTAAATGTGTATTCAACAGATGCCAAGTGTACCTTGGGATTAAAGTGTGCTAAATGCTGAAATGCCTCACACAAAGTGGGAAAACCAAATAAACAGCCTGACACCTGCTCAAGATTCATACTTGTTCTTTCAGTCTATTTTGAAGGAGCACAATTTTTATGGATTCTGTGGCTGAAAGCAAGAAATAAGCAGTAACTTGAATGTCTCTCTTGTAGAAAGGCAGAGGATGTACTTTAAGTAACTGTCAGAAAGACAAGTGACTAAATTGCTTAGTGGTAAGAATACTCCAGGTAGTGTATGTTTTGGTAAAAAACAAAGCAAAACATAAAACCCAACAGTTCTTTTCTGTAAAATCTCAATGTTACTAATAGAGATATTAATACACTCTTCTCGTACAGTAAGATCCATTGATTTGAATTAACAGATACTGCTGCACTCTAACTCTAAACTTTCAGGATAAGAAAACATTTTGAGATTGTAAAATAGATTAGAAGTGTCAAAGAATCCAAACCAGGAGAAGACACAAGCCCTTCTGCCCTTTGAGCTGAACAGCTGCTTAGCAAGTTCTCACTAACCCGTGCCACCCAGGAACTGTGCAGTGGCCATCATAGGCTTTCGAAAAGGAAGCTGCTAAATATTCCTCTCTGTGACTTTTTACCAACTCGTCCAGCTTCACATCCTCCCTTGCTTTGAGGACATAAAGAACATAATGCCTAAACCATCTGGAAACGTTTTACTTGAGTTGTCTTATTACCCCAACAGGGGCCTGTGGCAGGATTTGCATTTTCTAGGCTTTTCAATTTTAAACTGTTAATCATCTTAGAGGATAGGGATATGCAAAACTGGCAGTGTTTCTTGAGAAGCTCAATAGAAACTCAGTAGAGGGAAAGAAACATTTTTAGTTTGAAGTAGAAGGTTGCATTAAATATGAAATAAACACTCCATCCCTGTGCTGCCAGATCTAAAAATAGCTTTGAACAGATTTTAAAGTGCTGTTCTATACTCTCTCCAACAAAGCCACTGCACCATTAGCCTGATTACTGCACAAGGAGAGGGCCAGATGGCTTGCCCTTGAACCGAATTCAAAGGACCTTCTTTTATGTGCACTTTTTTTTCCAAAGTAATTGTTTCCTAAATATGTAAATTTTCCAGTTTATTATACAAAGGAAATTTTCTGGCCTTCACAAACTCTCAGTCTTAGTCCAATACTCAGTTTTCTTGGCCCAAGGAATAATTGAAACCAAAGTTAACTCACAGAAATACCTCTGCACCTTCAGATTGCAGTGTGTCCCAGGGCAGGTGGTTTATCACTTAACTAACACCAAATTCTCTCTGCAATAATCACATATGGGTGGGCACGGTGGTACATGCATGTATAATCCCAGCTACTTGAGCGGCACAGGTCGGAAGATTATGGTTCAATGCCAGCCCCAGCAAAAGCACAAGACCCTATCAAAAACAAACTAAAGCAAAAAGGGCTTGGGAGTGTTGCTCAAGTAATAGAGGTCCTGAGTTCTATAACCAGTATCACCAAAAAAAAAAAAAAAAAAAAGAGAGAGAGAAGAAAAGAAATTGTGGTATACACACAGTGGAGTTTTACTCAGCCATAAGAAATAATGACATGTGGTTTGAAGGTAAGTGGATGCAATTGGAGGACATCATGCTAAGTGAAGTAAGCCAGGCTCAGAAAGACAAAGGCCGCATGTTTCCTGTCACATGTAGAAGATAGATACAAAAGATAAACATGTATACAAAAACAAGCATGATCATATACAAACTCATATGTAGAAACATGTTAATAATAGTGGAACTCAATGGAACTTGAAGAAAGAGGGACAGGAAAAAATGATACAGCATCAGTAATATTGTAAAACATAACATCTGTGAAGGTAGAGGATACAAGGATATGTATTGAAAGTTGTTGAAAAAGGGGGAGTGGGAGGCAGAGGGGTAAGGGAAAGTAAAGGAAGGGGTTGAATGGACCAAAATAAAGTACACCTACAGTGGGGATATATAGAGAGACCCCTTTGAACATCAACTTAAATAATAATGAAATACAGAACTGTAAAATAGGTACAGTGTGTGTGGTGGGGTACTAGTGGGAGGGGAGAGGGTGAATGAAGGAGATTAAGATGAGAGTATATGGTTGATGGACTCCATATACCTATGAAACAGAACAAAGAAACCTCTTGAAATTGCTTTAAGTGGGGTGGAGAGGGGTTGGGGGGGAGAGAGGATGAGGGGTAATGTACAACATAAGCAAAATAGGAGCTGTCACTGTGATTCTCCCCCCATATCATGAATATATCCTAATAAAAATTTTATAATAAAAAAGAATCAAATATGTTGGACTTGCTATTTAAGGTGTCATCATGGGCATTACCTTAGAGCTTGTGAGAAATGTAGACTCTCACACCTATCTAGACCTATGGAATCAGAACTTGCAGTATAACAATATTGCAGGTGATCTGAATGCAAATTATAGTTTCAGTAGCATAGGACTAGTCAGTTCCCATCAAATGCTCTATCTCCTTAAAAAGATCCCTAACTCCCTCAGTAGTTCCATTATATTATCTCCATCACATCACCAATAACTTTAATTTCTCCTATTGTAATATAGACTAAAAAATAATTTAGTCTGAGTTGTACAGCAATACCACATAGACATCTCTATGCCAAAGTCAATTAATTAACACATTTCTATTTATTAAACATGTACTGTGTACTACAAAACATTCAGGAGTCAAGAAGTCATGTTCTTACCCCAAAGATCTCACAATGTCTAGACACACATGAATAGTCACAGTCCTGGAGGGATAGGCAGAGAAGCATGGTATTTCAGAAAGCACTGAGACTTTCTGAAGGGGAGAAGCCAAGAGCATAGGAGAGAGTGGAGTAAGGTGGATGGTATGTTGTCCTCTGTTTTAAGCCTTCTGGCATTTAAATGGGAGAGTAGAACACACATTCTAATACCTGCAAGGGCTAGGTGCATATGGGTGAAAAAGATTAAGTGAAAAAAGTATATAGCCCAGTGCCAGTGGCTCACGCCTAGAATCCTAGCTACCTGGGAAGCAGAGATCAGGAGGATCCCAGTTCAAAGCCAGCCCTGACAATTAGTTCACAAGACCATGTCTCAAAAATTCCCATCCCCCAAAAAAGGGCTGGCAGAGTGGCTTAAGCAGTAGATCACCTGCTTACCAAGCAGGAGGCCCTGATTCAAATCCCAGCACCAAAAAAAAAAAAAAAAAAAAAAAAAATCTGGTCTACAAGGAGAGCTACTCCTTAAATTCTAGGATATTCAGCCTGTTGTTGCTATATCATCTGATTTTTATAAACAGCTAGAAATCCAGAAATTTGAATTTGTATGGTATGAGTAATTTCCCAATATTTAAATACCAGTTGCCAAGTATAAAAACAAAACAAAACAAGCAAACAAACAAAGAAAAATGAAGAAACTTAAACCAAACACCTCCTTGGACTGAAGTTTGCCAAAAGCTAATGGTTTGCAGCCTAGACTTTAAATGCTAAAGCATTCAACCTGCCAGAGGCTGTGTCACTTGCAGAGGCAGGCAGTAAATGCACACAAATTGTGGTGTCTTCACTTTGGTGAACAAAGGCTAAATGGTGGGGATAAGGAGGAAAAGGGTCCCAGATTGAGAATTATGAGCTGTGATTTCTAGGATAAAAAGGTACAGAAATGGTAAAAGAGATAATGAGCCAGAGTATTCCAGGTGAGAAAACTAAACTTGCAAAGCTTAGAGGCTTGAGAGAGAATGTTGTTTTCATGAAACATCAGAGTAAGAAATGGCGAGGAGGAGAGAACACAAAAGCAATAAAATGTACTTAGTTTTAAGAGTTGGTGAATAGAATCATATGGTTTTCTCTTAAGGATGGCCAATTTTTCTGGCTGGGGCAAGAGAAAGAAATTTCTTTTATCAATAGTTGCTTTTATGTCATATTCCTTTGACTTGACTGGAATTATAGAAATAAAGGACATAGAAGGAAAAATTTTGTAGTATTTTACCAGATATAAAATCGACATTGCTTAGGCTAGCAAGTAGTTTGTAATAATTTCTTTAGTTTTAAAAATTAGCAAAAAAATGAAAGAAGGACTCATAACAGATGTTTAAAGGGCATTAAATATTATCAATCAAGCTGACTTCATATTCTTTTTGCAAAAGAGTTTTTAAAAACAGCTGTGGTTCTTTTATATTTTTCTTTTAAAGGAAATTTTTATGTCTGTTATTATATCTATAATTTTAATTATAATTCCATCTGTGATTTTTAATTATCTATTTACCTCCAATTTGAGTGAAAGAACTTTGATTAGGAACTTAATTCTCCCTCTCTAACACATCCTAGAACTTAAAGAACAAATTTTAAATGCTCTTTGTTAAGGAAAAAAAGGTCAAAACAAAAATATCTACAAAAGTTACAGGAAGAAGAGAAATGATGAAATTTAGTACAGTATTAAAACATGTTGTTAAGCATATTTTATTAAAACTTTCAATCTGTGTTCTGGAAATCATTTAGTCAGTCTACAGCTGTTTCTTTCCAAATGCAGAGTGTTAGATTGGGAAGATCACAGCTTTCAGGGCAAGTCACGAGGTGTGCAAATTGCTGTGGCTCCAAATATTTTGCTCTTTACTATTTTCTCACATTAAATATTAGACATAATGTCTGCACCAGGCATTTTTAAACTTCTGTGTGAATAGGTGGTTGTTATGTTTGTTTAAATGCAGGTGTCCAGCCTCTTCATTCAGAGACTGGTCCTGAAGTTTTTAAAGGTGTCACAAATAATTCTGATGCAAGTGGTCTCAGAAACATGTTACCCATTTTTAAAATCTTTTTATTATATTATTGTTCTACTGGGGGTATATTGTGACATTTATGAAAGTTCTTACAATTTATCTTAGTTGAATTCACCCCTCCATTATTCTCCTTTATCCCCCTCCTTCCATTCTTAGAATAGTTTCAACAGGTCTCATTTTTCCATTTCATACATGAGTACATAATTCTTCCACCATATTCACCCTCCTACATCCTTTCCTTATATCCTCCCCACTTCTACTGGTACCAACTCCCAGACAGGACCTGTTTTACCTTCCTGTCCTTATATTTTCAATGATGCTTGACTGATGATCCTGGGATACCTCAACTACACTAATGCTTGGTCCAGCTGAGTCCTCGAGGAAATTAACAGCTTCTGAGATGTGTTCACTATGATAACTCTGGTGAATGCAAGCTTCTAGAGGGATGAACTTTGCCTGTTTTGCTCATTGTTGTATTACCAACACTAAGATCAACTCCTGGCACAAAAATCAGTCAAAAGCTATTTGCTGAGTGAATACATGAAAAAAAGAAATGAACATGTCAGTTTCTGCTGGCTGACATTCATGTCCTTCATTGGGTATTCTGTCTTACACTCACTACCAGAAAATAATGGACAAGGAAATGTATTAACCATAACCTAGGAATTAAAAGCATCAAGTATGGGTTCAGGACGATGATATTCGGTAAAGTCCATTTATGGTTAGATATTTTCCTCTCTGACCACCCACAAAACTGAAAAAGAGCCTGTAGGAATTGCAACATCTCAGTGGATCATTGCTAATCAGATCCACATCCCAATACTCTCTAACTTATCACAGGAAATATGACATCCAGAGTCCCAAAATGTCCTGTGGTTCATAATGATGCTGAAGTGCAGAACTTTGCTTTTTTCCCTCCAGAAGTTGTGAGGTTGTGAAATGCTTCTGCTTTAGTTGTCGTGCTCTGGAACTAATTTGGTGCTGTGTTTCAACTAAATCTAGAGATGATAGACAGGCAGACCCACATAAACACATGCTTTCTTTTAAGAAATCTTTTATTATTTCTCCAGGGATATGCATGGGATATTTTATGAAAACTTCAAGTTACATAAAACTCAGAGGAAGAAACCAATATAGCTACAAGTTTTATTCCTTCATAGAGATTCAGACATGATGGAAAACCCATGGCATTAACCACTGGAGCAGATCCAGCACTGCCTCAAATGTGTCTTTCATTAGTCAGGACATAAGAACTAATACAGTTTACAGTTCTGACTGAGGCCTTAATTCACTCTGTAAGTCAGCATGCTTAGCATGAAAGTTCACAGTGCCCTTAGCACTGTGACTATAAGTAATCCTTCTGAGGCTGGTTTCCACCAAATGTAATACATCATTAGAACTCTATTGAAAGTTTATATTCAAGTGTACTCATTAATCAATGCAGCTTGAGCACTTATTTGCTTATTAGTCATATTTTCAATGATTTCTGTAGCACAGATCATATCCATTGATATTTTTCACACTAAAGTAATGGTTACTTATCTTACAGAATTTGAGAAATATTAAAAAGATGTCAAAATATACTCATGTTTCCAAAATCACATTGACAGCATCACTGATATTAGTCTTTTCTATATATTTGAACATAGTTGTGACCAAAAGACAAAAGATATAATCTACTTTTACAGCTAGTTATTTCAAATAGTTCATAAACACAGTTTAATAGTTGCATAAGGATTTAAAGCATAATTTACATTTTAAAAAATTACTAAATTTTACAACTCATTAAAGAAAGTCAGACATAGATGCTAGTGTTTTTGCTAATAAATGCACTGGCAACTCTGTCTTATTCTGGGAAATGTAACTGACCCTTGTCATTCCAGACTCTGTGGACACAGTGCAACTCTCATTCCTTAGAGCTTCACCCAGCCCCATTAAAGGTAATAATTTGTCATAATGGGGCATCATTACATGTGCAGTAAAGATGCTAGCTACTTTGTAGATGGAATGTCATTGCCTGCTAATTTAAAGCAATGTACTCAGTTTTTCTATGACTTAATTTCTATTTTTTTTAGGAACTAATGGTTAACATGAAGACATTGTGCAATTAGCAGTGGTATTGACTACCTAAAACTCAACTTTTATTACAACAAACAAATATTTCAAAAACTTTGGCTCACTGGTCTATGCTTGGATTCGGGAAGGATGGTTTCTGTATCATATCTAAGATGTGATGTGGAGTGAAATGTCTAACCAAACTTTTTCCTCAATGCTAGGTTTGAACTCATTCTACCACTCGAGCCATGGCCCCAGCCTGTTTTGGCTTCAGTTATTTTTCAGATAGGGTCTTGAGTTTTGGTTCAGGGCCAACCTTAGACCATTACCCTCCTATCTATGCCTTCTCATGTCTCTCCACTGTAGCTGAGATTATAGGTTCACACTACCACATCTGGCTTGTTGGTTGACATGAGTCTCACTAACTTTTTTGCCTAAGCTGGCCTAGAACAGAGAACCTCCTACCTATGAATCCTGAGTGGCTGGAATAATAGCCATGCACCACTACACCCAGCTCATTGGTTGGAAGGGGAGCGTCTCACTAACATTTTTCCCAGGCTGGCCTTGAACAACGATCTTCCTGATCTCTGACTCCCAAGAAACTGGAATTACAGGTGTGCACCACCACACAATGTTTCTTTGAATGTGGAGATATGCGACTTCACCAGAAAGCCTAAGTGCTCCCTACACATTTTTTCCTATAGCACCTCAAACACTTATCATTCTTTGGATCGAGAATATTCAAAGTTCTTTGTACTAGTTCCTCTGAAATACACAAGTAATTACTGTCAACCATAGTTATCTTACAGTGCTGTGGAACATAAGAAATTATTCTTCCAATCCAACTGCACTCCTGTAGCTGTTAACGATCCTCTCTCCATCTCCCTCTCCCTTGACTTCCCAGGCTCTAGTAACCAATAGTCTACCATGTACTCCACATGACCAACATGCTAGCTCCATATACAAGTGAGAATGTGAAGCATTTGTCTGTCTGTGCTTGACTTATTTCACTTCACATACTGCCCTCCATTTCCTTCCATATTGTTGCAAATGACAGATTTCTTTTTTTATGGCTAGAGACTATTCCATTATACACACCACATTTTTTTCACCTGTTCAGCCATAAGTGGACACCTAGGTTGATTCCCTATCATGACTATTGTTGCAATCAGTGCATGAGTGGAGACATTTCTTCAACATACCAATTTCGTTTCTCTTGGATCTATACCTGGGGGATTACTGTGGGATGACTGGCCCATATGTCAGCTCTACTCCTAGATTTTTGAGGAACCTCCATACTGTTTCCAAAATGGTTGTGCTAATCTATGTTCATTCCTACCAACTCTGTATCAAGTGTTCCATTTTCTTTGCATCTTCACTGCCAGCATTTGCTGTTTTTTGTCTTTTTTAATAATAGTTATTCTAATTGGAATGAGATGCTATCTCATTATGGCTTTGATTTGCATTTCCCTGATGATTAGTGATGAGTATTTTTGTACACTTCCTGTGCACTTCTCTATCTACTTTTGAGAAATGTCTATTCAGGACACATCCCCCTATCTTTTGGGGATGCTGGTGCTTGAACTCAGGGCCTCCCACTTGCTAGGGAAGATACTCTACTACCCCTCAGCCGTTTTTGGGCTTTTGTTGCCCATACTTTTGGGGGTTATAGCCATAAAATCTTTTCTCAAACCAGGGTCCTAGTGCGCTTCTCTTGTGTTTTTTTCCAGTAGTTTCACAGTTTCTGCTATTACACTTTGATCCATTTTAGATGAATTTTGTATATGGTTCCCTGCACATTTAATAACACCTGAAACTGCCTGGATGATTTTTACTTAGAAACAGTCTCAAAAGTAAAGTTTTGATAATCATGAGTTTACATTTTAATTTATCTCTTGTTAGTAAGTCATTAATTCCTATAACAACAAATTTTTGCAAAGAATAATTTTGGTGCTTTAATTCAAAATAATTTAGTCAAACATAATCACTTTGGAATATTTTATTTTCTCTTTAGCTAAAAACAGTATTTCATAAAAGCAAGTCTTCAATTTTCATATTGGAACAGAAAAATTATTAACAATATGCCAAGACTCTCACATTGGAGAATGAGTGTTTGATCCACTGTATGAAATCATAACCACAAAGTAAAATTGTGATTTATTTTAAATAATCACTGCATATTTGCACTTGTGATTACTAAAATACTGTATTAATGGCCCCATCTCCTCAGGTGGTGACTTTATAGATTGGCTGTAAGTTCCAGCCTAAATAAAACTCATAAGAAACTGACTGCTAGTCTGGTTATGTGAAAACCACCTTATTATTGCATTTTTTTTCTCTTTAATGATTTAAAAATCCCATCACAGCACCTGATCTGATAACCAAATTTAGTTGTAGTGAGAAGTAATTGGAATTTTGAGGTAAGTGAATATTGTTTACCATATTTAAAATGTAGAATTCTCAGAGTGTAACTGCATGATTTTGGTAGCCTGTTGTAAAAACTCAGAGGGTAGCCACATGTTCCCACAGCAGCACAGAAAAAAAAAAAAACTGTCTTGAACTTAAAATAAAGCAGCTCCTAGTCTAAAAAATATGCTTTTATTTTTTTGGTCTTCTAACAGTGCTGCTTTCATCTGTTATGACTGGCAGCTTTTTGTCTCACCAGCTACCTAGATCTCAGTTGGAATATGTAAGGTTATCACACACATTTTAGCCTTGGTCCCATGCTGAGGCTTCTTGTCCTGCTAAAGAGACAGAACCCACACTGCTGGCTCAGAGTTTCTGAACTTCATATGGTGAGAGAACATCATTGTCTGCTGTCATCTCTATTTCTTTCTTCAAGGTTTTTTCAGTGTGTTTTGCTCTGGGGAACTCTATGGGCAAAATGAATTCTAGTCTTGGATGAACTGAAATTTTACATGTGGTTTTTTTTGTTGTTTTTGTTTCATAGTTTCATTATTGCTCTACTTTAACACAGGGATTTAGGTCCAACCTATTGGAACATGTATGAGCTCTTAGGTTAATGTATTCTTATCTCATCATTCATCACCATTGCATCAATCTTCTGGTGATTGCTAAATCAGATTAAGAATTTATTCTCTATGCAGACACTATTATTTCTATGATGTACTATATATGTGTTATTTCTATGCCAGTGATTATGAAATGGAGCCAAACTGACCAAAAGGATAAATTTTATAATATAAATATTATATAAAATGTACATATTGTATACAATTACTTTCAAAAGATAGTTCTTAAAAAGAAAGGAAATGATCTATGATTATTAGTTAATAGTATGTTAATAAATTACATGTTTGGATTTACAAACAGAAATAATAGATATTCATTTTGGGAAGAATTTTTTAACAATAAAACAAAATCTCCCAAATCTGTAATCATCATTTTCATGAAAATTGCATTTACAAACACAAATTCAGAGGGAACCTATTTTCTTAGAAGACCTTAACTCACTTTTTATATTATAAAACACGAATTCTTTCAACAACTATTAAGCACAAATATACATTGGGATACCACACAAGATTAGGGATGTAGAGATAAATTCAGCGATGTGGTACTTGCCCTCCAGATTTTCTACTGGGATATTTTCTTTTTCTTTTCATACAGTTGATTTCAGAATCTCATCAGGGTTATCAATAACGTAATTATAAAATCAATTAGCTTTTTTGTTGTCACAGTTTGGTTTTCAACCCTCCGGTGTGATGAGAGTGATTATTAAGTGTTGTAAAATTCTCAATACGACCTCTGCTGTCTTAGGAAAACAGATAAATGTATCTAATTAACCCTGTAAAAATTTTTGGAGCCTATTACAAACAAGAATGGTTAGAGCAATAAGCCTACTGATTATACTTCCTAAGAAAAACCAGCTCTGTGGTAAAAATTTTGGAATTATAGCTGCAATAGTGTTCTTTGATGTAGGAGTCTTTCCCCTGAATACTTATTCCTTTCCTGAATCCTTCTTTCCTTATGAAAACATAAAAATTTTAAATAAAAAGTTTCTTAAAAAATACAATGGAGAGAAAGAACAGGAGGGTATATTCTTTTTAAGGAACTTTAGAGGTATTATACATATATATGTTTTATACATATATATATGATTGCTACATATGAATAATAATCAATTCACTAGTTTATATGTATATATGTAGATATATATGTACGTAAATATATGCACCCACATATAATCTCCCTAGTCTTAGCTGTATCAGTGTTGAATATTTTCCTTTGATAGTTTCATCATTGCTGTGCTTTAATAAAAGTGAAAAACACATATTCTTGTATGTACATTTCAAATGATACTTAGTTCCTAGAGGTTTTAGACAAAGAACAAAATTGCCTCTGTGATAACATTCTACATTCACCACATTGCTGCTTCACCTCTACCCCCCCTTTCATCCTTACAGCATCCATTGCCCCAGAGTTAATCTTGCTTATGGGCATGAAGAATAGTTCACTGTCAAATCAACCTTCCTGTTTGTCCTGATTTAGAATCTGTTTTCTGTCTTCCCTTCTTGGGTGTAGCCCACCTCCTGTCATGTAATTGGTTCCAGCTTCAGATTTCCCACCTACTTGGCTGTCTCTGAATTCCCAACCTCTAAGCAATGCCCATGAACAGTGCCCTTCTGGCCCAAGATCTTTTCTGGCTTGTTCCACAGCCCTTCAGGGAAAGCCTGTTACCTGCAAGAGACCTCCTTGCTGACAGCCTGTGCCTACTTTTGGCTAAAGCCTGCTTCCAGCCTCATATGGAGATGCTGTCCTTGGCTCACCAGATAGTGCCCTGGCACTGGGTTTTGGCTCAGCCTTTTCCCAGCATCCTTAGCCCAGCTGTGCCTCTTTGGCTTGGCTCTTCTGCCAAAAGGATCTTGATTCTGAAAACAACATTTGTAGCAGTGACTGGTAAGCAGGAGTTACCAATCTGCTGCCTGGCCTACAGATGTATTTATGTATTTTATTTGGATGGCACAGTGTTGACACACAGAGTTTGTTTTTCTCTCTCTCTCCCTTCTTTCTTTTCAATTGGCTACCAAATTTGAAAATGAGAAAATTTCATATTAGAAAAGCAAAAAAAAAGTAAAAATGTATTTTCAAGTTAGCTTGAAGGCTGTCTGCAGTCATGTTTGCTCTGTGTTGCCACATGACAGCATTTTCTAGAATATTACTATTAGCTTCATCAGATTGCGATGAACTTTCTCTCCAGATGTTGCAGCTGTACCGTAAACTACTGTCTCCCTCAGTGATGGCCACAGGTCAGTGACCTGATGCTTACGTTTGTATGGTTGCTTTTTTTTCTTGTGGAAGGCTAAAGCGGAAAAGATTTTAAATCATAGCTCTAAGATTTAATATTAAAGTTAATACATTCTTTACATTTGACTCCACCAAAAGTGGAAAAGCAAAGGATTGACACAGCTACATGACAAAGTACATATGAGGTACAGACAGACTAAAAGCACATATTTCTTAATGGAAGAGAAGATTACTCATATACTAATGCACCCCCAGACAAATTTATACATTTCCACACTACCTTTCTGATGCCCTCTGGCATTTAAGTTTTTAATTCCTATGATAAAATGCTTTGGGTGAAAGGCTTAAATGACAAAAATATTGAAATATTGAAAATATTGGGATAGTTTTTGGAAAAGAGAAAACAAAGAGGGCCATAATAATCTCCATATACTTAGTAAGCTGTTCTATACAAGAGAAATGAACTTTTCCTATGTAGTTCCACACAGCAAAGGGAAAGAGTTGCAAGAGGTGCAGACAGATGTATTTTGGTTTTTAAAATAGTATGGAAAATCATACACAGGATGCAAGAAGTTTGTCTTCCCTAGACTTATGCAAACAGAACCTAGAAGAACACTTAAAGACTCTAATATTCCTTCCAGCTCCAAATATGCATGCTTTTTAATTAGTAGAAAACATTACATTGAGAATAGTGATTTGTTTCCAGTTTCTCTTAAGAATTGAGAGATGTGCATGAGGGGAAATGCAGAGAGAGTGAAGGTAGGCAACAGTTTTGAATATTTGATATTGTTTTGAACTAATGGAAGAGTGTGTGAGTGTGTGTGTGTGTGTGTGTGAGTGTGTGTGTGTGTAGGTGTAGGTATGTATGTGTATGTATGTGAGTGTGAGTGTGTGTGTGAGTGTGTGTATGTGTGAGTGTGTATGTGTAGGTATGTATGTGTATG